>NC_045639.1:32043182-37043182 GCF_009829145.1 Chiroxiphia lanceolata | reverse complement strand
AAAGGCAAACATAACTAGAGAAATTTCCAGTCAAATTCCTACACTGTATTTTGTGCCTAAACATCAGCAATATGCAATGAAGTGAAACTTTGTGTAGCTTAGGTACATATGTAGTTGAGATAAGGCTGTAGAAGATTATCTGGCAATTACCCATGACAAGACAGTATTTCTGATTTTAAACTATCAAAGACTGGAACAGTAAAGCATAAAACAAGTCAATTGTTCATTTAAATAAATTAAAATATGATAAGAGCCTATTACTAATTAGTTTAACCTAATTACTACAACTTTTGGGTCAATTTTAATTTATATTTCATGTTCTTATATATACATGCCATTAAAAATCCAATATTCTAAGTAGTAGAGATACTAAAATACCTAATTCCTTTGTTTCACACAATCATCTAACTATCTTCTTAAAGACAGAAATTGCTAATAATCACATTTGAATTTCTGGGACAAATTCTGGTATTTAATGAATAGTTGTAAAGAAAATAAAACCCAGGAGATTTTAATTATTACCAAATCCTCCTGAAGAGAAATGTTATTAAACACCATAATCAAAAGCAGTATCAATCAACTAAGACTTAATTCTTCACAGAAATCAGCAATGCTTCAACATGCCACAACCACTTCATTTGAGTTCTTCCCAAGCAATGAATATTACATAAAATGTCAGATATTTATATAAAAATGAATTCAAATGAATCCTGAGAGTATCAGAATAAACAACTCTAACATGGATGGTAAGTAACTTGGTAGACAATTATCACAGTCAAACACCAGTCAAGTGAACAAAATCTGGAATTATTTTCAATGTGACAGTAAGCTATAGTCAGTACTCAATTAAGTTTCTGTATAGAAACAATACAGGGCACTAAACAAAAACCACTGTGAAAAAGAAAACTAGAAACCAGTTGTGAGTAGTCTGACTTTTCAAAAATGAAGTGTTCAAGTAATTCTACATTAACTTTTAGAAACAGAACGTATTGGTTAAGGAGTATGCTTTGCATAATCAGGGACAAGAGACTTAGGCTTTAGGTACATGCTATTTACTCTGCTGCAACTGTAGGTTGCCTTTCAGATTTTTACTGCTTCCTGCATCACACCTAGCAACCATAAAAGGCAAATCGATTTATTCACAGAGGCAAAACTAAAATAAACCTCAAATTCCCTAACCCTCTCAACATGCTCCAGTAAATATTGCTATTAGATTCACTCAGTGAGCAGATTCACGCAGCTACACAGCTACATAGGGAACAGACTCAGTTTTCAACGCACTGGAAAAGGTGAGAACATGGAGCCTGGGATGGGGAGAGCATGACTACCTTTTCAAAAGCTTGGAACTCTAGTTTTTATTTAACTGTAGGGAAAGAATACCCAATATCAGAAAAAAGAAACAGGAATGCTTCTAAGATATCTGTAATAGTGCTGAACTGTTGGATTACCAAGAACATTTTTATGTTTAGTCTACTATGTTACACTTCCTGTACTGAGTCAGTTGATTTTGTAACAATACTTTAATGTCCTTAAATAAAATATATGTGAAGTTCCTGTTATTCTGAGGGTGTATACTCCCTCCATGTCAAAGTGGCTTTAAATCAAATTTACTTATTCCATTAAGTTTTTTTAAACATCTCTCTCAGTTTTTCAATTTTATTAGTAAATTGAGAAGTCTGTGAAAAGTGCAAACTGGTCAGTCAAGGAAGACCAGTTAAAACACAATATGATGGTAACATGGATTAAATGAAATGTTTGTCATACAGTCTCTGCAGTACTTTCTGCTGCACATGTATTTTATGAAATGCTTATCCTTATACCTGCCTAACAGAATCAGTTATTCAACAACAAAAAAATAAATCAAACAACTTAAATGAGAGCATGTAACCATCTATTCATTTTTTAAAAACTTCAAATAGAGCTGAAGGGATTCTGATCACAGAGGCTGGTCTGAGGGCTGGGATGGAAAAAACCTCCACGGTAGACACCAACAGAGAATATGGCAAGGCAAAAGGAGCGGAGACAAAAAATCTTATAAAGGACAGAAGTTAAAATTAAAGCCAGAGGAGCAATAACGTGAATCATTACAAAGATGTATGGAGGCACGGAAAAGATCAACTAGTGACCGACAGCACTGGGGGTCAGCAGAGGCTAACCAAGAAAACTGGTATTGGAATCAGTGATGATAGATGATGGTAATCTGGAATTTCTCAAATGCTGATTGCTAGTTTTCTTAACATTAAATAAGCTAGCTTATTTAAAGCAGTTTGTGTGAAATTTCTATATAAACTTGGCAATACTCATTTGAGTCTCTCACTACTTCCACTGAAAATAAAGCTGAAGAGGTAGGGTAACAAAAGGTACACAGCCTTCAAAACAAATTTAAAACCAGTATATCAATGCAGAAAATGGTAAGAATCCCAAGGGAAAAAAAAGCCCTGCAAACCTAACCATCAAGTGAGTTTAGACCGAATCATCAACTACTTCTAGTGTCAATCTCTCCCAGATAAGCAAAACCTACCAAGAAGTTTCACTGAAGTAGAGGTTCATCAGTACTTCTTATAAGGAGGAAGTAATACGCTATGGCTATCAGTTGTTTTTCCCCACATACACACAGTCCTCCCTATAATAATCTCTAACTTTAGATTACTAAAAAGAAAGAGATGTTTTAGGAAGACGATTTTGAAGATTTATCTAGATACTATGAAACTTCCTTAGGTATCTTTTGTGTGCCTCTCCAGGCCTCTATATCTTCCCTTTGCACAGATCACACTAGAAAAACAAATGCTGAAAAATATTACCAAGAAGAGGAAACAAAAAATAATTAATCATACCAAGCAAAACACCTCCATGGCATTAAGAAAATACTCCACAGTATTAAGAATAATCTTAAAAGGAAAACACTTTTCCTGTTTAGGCTTCCAAATTAAGTTTTTTGAAAAGCTTCGTAACCTGAACACTGACATCAAAGTATTAAATAACATTTGCATACTTATTTAGTTTTATTTATTTTGTGCAAGTCATCAGAAGTTTTCACTGCCATGAGTGTTGCATGATATGGTTACCAGAATGTAGAACTACCTGTTCCTTGGTTCAACTGAAGCAGAGTTGATATTAGCAATAACAGAGGAATTAATATACTCTCAGATACTTGCAACAAAAAAATATTACTTTTTGATGAATACACGACTTATATCAGAAAGTATCTAACATGAAATAATATCTAGATAAATCAAAAATTAAAATGAGAAAATGGTCTTTTAAATTGCCAAAATCAATTTTTTTCTCTCTCTGTCACTTGTGCATTGATCTGAAATTTTACCTCAATATGAATGTAAAGGTAGTACAAAATCACATATACTTCAGCTTCAGGGAATACAGTAAGTACCTCTGCAAGTCCAACTAATGCAACTGAAAGTTCATCTTCTGGGACTGGGCTATCCTAAGTCAGAAATTACTATAATTTTCCATTAAAAAGAAATGTGTGGGTAACATGAGTGTTCTGTCTGCCAGTCTCTCATAAGAAGAATTTTAAATTACTCATTCAGTTAGTGAGTGAAAGCAGTAAGTAGAGTGATATAGAAAATTCATTAGCTCAGCTCTCCTTTATATGCACCTGCACAACTGGCCGGGTACAATTCTTTGTTATTTTAGAGGCACGTCTTTAAAACCAACCTTGCTATCTCTTCTCGGTGAGCTGTCCAGTCACGAATGTAGTCTTCCTGTTCCTTTATTCTGTGCTTGAATGTATTGCTACTTTGAGTTGCTGTCCCAGAGCTCTGCAGTCGTGTGGTTTTCAGGGCTGGAGAGGTACGTAGACGGGTATGTTTAGGGGAATTACGGTTTGATCCGAATTCATCTTCTGAGGTGGAAGCATAATCTGTAGGAAAGCGCCTCCATCTTGCACTTACTAAATTAGTTTAATTGTTAAAAAAGAAATATTATTGCATCTTAAATAAGAAAAAAACAGTATTATTTCAGTAACATCACAAAAATATGCAACTATTCATTATCAATCCCCAAATACCTCACAAAAGGTTTATTTACTACATCTTAAAAAGCAAGCTACAAAATTTGTGTTAAATAATAAATACTGATTAATAAAAACACAAAACTGATGCTCTTTGTATAATGATGAGTAAAGTAAGATGTAAAAGTCAGTAATTGTATATGAGCTCAAGCAAACTATTACAAAACAAGGGCCCAATTCATTAACATTAAAGTATATAGTCAGATTGCACTTTTTCTGCAGATTTTTTCCCAAATTTCCTTCCAGGAGCATGTGCTACACAAAAAAAAAATGAAGAGACATGAAGGAAGGATGGAGCTGGCACCAAGACTGGGACGCATGCTTACATAAGGAAAGCATAAAACTCACAGATGGTGATAAGGTCTTTTCCAACCTTAATGATTCTATGATTATGTGTTTAGTATGGAAATAAAATATGTAAAATTAATGTTGTGTTAAAAAAATCAGCTGCACATCTATAAAAAAGGAAGACTCAGAGCAAAAAGTTTCCTTTACTGAAAAGTTCATTTTCCAAATGAAAATACCTATTCTGCAAGTCACATCCTAGACTTATTTTTCAAGAGTTTTTCTGGTTTTTTTTCTTTTCCAATCTGACGATTGTTCCCTTTTTAAGCAACTGCCTATAGACTTCTACATTTAGCACATAAAAGCATTATACAGCTGTGCTGCTGAAGACAGCCTGAAGTACAGGAGAACTGAAATTAAGTCAGAAGCTTTCGTCCCCCTATGAATTACTGAAGCTAAGAAAATGCATTTCAGATATGCTGTCCTCAAACATTCCCTGCAGGATGAGATAGCATTAAGTGCAAAGGAATCCTCATCATCACAATCTTCTAAATTATTGCAGAGGATTTAATCCCCCAAACTCACTGACATTCATGAGGCTCTAGAGGTATTGTAGAAAATTAAAAAAATGTCTGATCACCTCTTGGTAATTTAAAAATAATACATGCAAATGACATATATTGTTTTTACTATTACAAAATATAAGAAATAATACTGATTTCTCCTGAAACATCTAAAAAGTATTATAAAGGAAGTATACATAAATATGAATTTAAGTAACAAATAATGAAAGTAATTTTTACTTGAGAAAAGATCTGTGTAATGCAGATTACAGTATGTAGAATATAACATCGGTGTATAAGCTTACATCTCTTCCCTCATATAAAGAATGCATTTTTAACTGCTGGAAATAAAAATGTGCTTGTGTAATTTTTTTTTAGGTTTAAATGTGGGCTTCAAATCATGTCCAGTTGTACTTTTTTAAAAAATATTCTAATTTCATTGAAGCAAGTAAAAATGTCTCTCCAATCATTTACTGATCTCTTTTTAGAGGTTTCGAAGTTGTTTGATCTTAGGGAAATAAATATAAGCAGAAAAAGCACATTTCCCCACCAATAGCATGCAAGCAATGTGTGACCAAAGTCCAAAGAACTCTATGAGTTGGGCCCACATTTTATCATCCATTTTTGTTTAAATTTTTTGTCCTGGTTCAAATTATATATATCAAAATAAATATAAAATTTATCTTAAAATCTCTCAAGTGAGCTAGTCCAGCAACTCAGCACTGTACAATGAGCATATGTAATAGTATATTTAAAAACTAAAAAATTGAATGAGAAGTGAAATATCAGAAACAGATTTGATTTCTAGTACTCTACCACTGTAAGTTTCAACATCAGGATCTGGGTCTGGGAGAAGCTTGGATTTCTCTGTGTACAAAATAGTGTTTTATCATGTTAATTAGTTTTAAAACATTCAGGTTAGAAGCATTTGCTTAAATAAAATATATTGATGAGATTAGACTTAGGTCCTCTTTTCCACCCACACTTTTTTAGGAAAAGATTATGCATTCAATAAAAAATAAAGACTTTTGTAAAGGCTTAAACATTTCAGAGATACTAACTGAAATGGCATCCATAACAACTGTGTACATAGCATCATAAAAACCCTCTCCATTTTTAAGACCAATAATTTTTAAGGCCTTAAAATGTTGGTTTTCAAATCATCAACGGGTATTATCAATGGGTTTCTCCTTATTATGAAGAAAAAGTTATTGTAGGCCTAGCAGTAAAAATTTCAAGGTTGTATAATTCATAACAAGCAATATCCAAGCACTTTTCCCAGTAAGGGAGCTATACATTTGCAAATATATGCTTTTAACACTATCTATAAATTATGCAGCCCCGAAAGGTCATTGTAGTTTATGTAGATTCTGAAAGCTATTGTGTAATTGCATATCTCAGACACCAAAGACTGTGAATATCAGTACCACTAACTAGAAAATCCTTCAAAACCCTGGCTAAAATAATCAGCATACAAACCTAATTTAGTGACTACTCTGTGAGGGGTATAATGTCCTGACAACACATTAAGCTGACAAGCTTGGTGATTTGGACACCATACTCTCACTTTTAAGATCTGAGGATAAACTTGATTGAATATGTTCCTTAAAAAATATTCTACTCTCATTGGCACATTGCCTTCTCAAGGTTTATCCATTTCAAAGATCCTGAAATTTGGTGCTCAGTAGTGCAATAATACTAAAATGTGCTTAATAAGTGTTGTTTTCTCTCCATTACCAAACCTTTTTTTTCCCCCCACAGTTATCTCAACAGCTTTGATCAACCTATCTGCCAGCCATTTGCAATCACAGCCAGGTCAGCAAGCCAGCAGAGCTGCTAAACACACCTAGTTGCTCAAGGTGTCTCTGTTCTTACTTGACGTTTCATTTGACAGTGCAGCTTATCAGTTCTGCACTAGGTCTGATCCTGCTGTTTGTTATCCTAGTACAGAGCTCCTTCTGTAACACCATCTTCAATTTTTCTTTGTTGTTGTGAAAACAGGTCTTTGGTCTTCTCTGTTTTTATTGATAAAACTCTACTGTTTGATCAGACCTTTCATTGCTTGTGGTACAAAATTACTAATTCTGCTTCACGTGTCTTCCCAGTATTGTCAGTTATCAAGCCTCCCACCACAGAAACACCCTGGTAATTACTTTAATGCTGGCAGTTCTCATCCAAGATGTTCCATTTACCTGTTTGTCCTTTCATATAAAAGTAATCAATACTTCACTGCATCAAATCAGATTTTTGAAATTACAGACCTGCTGACAGCTCTGACAATTTTAATGCTATTATGTTGCAATTCATCCATATGAAGTACAAGACAATAAAAAAACGCCCAGTGAATATATGTTTTTCTTGCCCTCTATTTACAGGCATGTATGTCTGAACATTGACTTGGGAAGTGCAGAAATAACTTTCTCTTTTTAGGCTGGATTTAAGAAGGCATCAGTGTTCAGTGATCTGCAATGTGGTAATAATGTTAGCTGACCTCTGATGAGAGAACCCAGAAGAAACATACTTAACACCTTGATAGTAACCAGTCTTCTGGTAAAAGTAACAAAACTCTAAACCTTATTTGGTACCAATCATTCATTTTCCAGTCTTTCTATGTCCAGGGAGAGAAGAAAATATATCCCTGTTATGCCTCCATTAAATGTGCCTCAAGTAAAACACATTTAAACAGTTGAGGCACTTTTGTCAAGCACTTCATCGGTACTTTCCAAAACTGCTAAAATTAAGTGAATTCTTGACTTTTCTAGAAATAAAATTAAACTCAGGAATTAAATAATTTGGATCGAAAAGGTTCTGCTGTGTTCCACTTTTATATATTGCATACAAGTAACACATTCTACCCAAAGATGATTTGAATACGTTAATCTAAGGATAAAATTATAAATAATACCATCAATAACTTGATGCGTTGGTAGTTATTAGCATCATATAGCTAACGGGAAAATGGAGACATTCTAAGTAGTGGTCAATATATCATAGGTGATGTAGATATATATACTCCTCTATACACTAGAAGATTATACCACATTCAAAGCAATTCAGATTTTCCTAAAGTATAATCTAAATAAACCAGTAAAAAAAATTACACAATAAGGTTACTGATGCAGACAAGATCCAGAACTCTTAATCCTAAACAGTAGTAATAATAGTTTTTACTTACATAGTAACAAGACTTGATTGATTTTCTTTCGAAAGTATCTGACTGCTTTATTAATGGCTTTCTCATTTTGGTCTTTACATTGATAAGCTTCTGCCTGATCTTAATATATATTACCTGATAAATTTTTTTATGACAGAAGTTATTCTCACTGTAGATTTTTCTAACAACAGTTTTTTTAAAATACCTAGCTTATTATGTTGGGGTAGCTCATGAGAAGATGGCATCTTTTCTTTCTTGAAAACAGAGTATTGTATACAAGCTACAGTAAACTTTGAGTGTGTAATGCAAGTAAATGAAATGAACATTAAGCAAAGATGACTGTGATAGACTAGTAGACTGGGAAGAGGAAGATACACCCACTCCCCTTAAAAGAAGCAGTAAACCACTTCAATGCAGCAACCTTTAAAAAGTTTAGGAAGCTGGTAAGACTTCACACAGACACAAAACTCAAAATCTATATACAGTTTTGTGAAAAACAAAAGAAGCAGTGAATTGACAACATCCAGGCTTTACCTTTTCAAAAATCAGCAAAATCACTATGTGAACAAGTATTAAGTATTAAAGTAAACCATACAGAAGTCTTAACTGACACTCTTCCCTGACCTAACATTGCCACCTTTCAGGTTGCACATATAAATTCAAAACTTCAATTAAAATTGAAAATATGCTACTTTTCCAATTATATCTTACAAGGAAAGACCAAGTTTTTCTTTGAAGTTTAACCTTTCTTTTTTGTACCTTTCTAGACACCTGTCATAGTAGCAAATAGATTCAACTTTACAGTTCAGCGAACACCTCATTTGTATCTCAGCAGAAATTTCTATTCAGCTAATAAATGACACAGCCAAAAGATACCTGCCTGGGGAATACACACTGCTAAGAATCCTAACAAGGTCCATTTGTGATATATCAGCAACAAAAGGACAGCAGAAGTGTGGGAATTTAGTATTACAGTTGTTTATATCAACTCTCAATGGGATGCAGGAAAAGAGACTATAAAATCTCAGTATCAACACACAGCACTGGAAGCTACTCCATTTATTCTGTTCTTTCTTAGACTGTGGATTGGCTGCAAATACAGTAAAGCTGGTAGTATGACAATTCTAAAAGCAAGTAGACAACTATTTTAGATATTCACTCCACGTTAAAGTTCACTTATTTATGATTACCACATTTCAATTTTGGTTGATTTAATATTGCTGCTGAAAAAACCTACCAGCTTTTTACACTGCTTCCACTTAGAGTGTTGATTTCTAACAAAACAGCAGGTTAAAATTCATTGATTGTACAGATTTTTCCTTCCACATATAAGGCAACATTATAGTAAAGGAACCACCGCACCAAAGAAGACCAATATGATTTGGAAATCATGATAAAATCATAAATTGCCATGATTTGGAACACAGAATGGGAAATAATCCAAGGCAAGGCAAACATTTCAAAAGAAATTACTTAGCTTTATGATATTTAGTTAGGCAGTGCATAATTTTTTCAACTAGTGCCCTCATTGTTATTATTCTTAAAAAAAAATCTCACTTTTGTAGTTCTGATTGCATATTTACAAGCCTACCTTACAAATAAGTACTATATCTTCTAGGTAGTAAATAGTGCTTCTGACCTTTTGAATATCTACTGCTATGACTTGAGCAAAGAGATCTCTGCTCTGTTTTTGCAGTAAAGCAAATCAGTACCGACACATCTGACTGCCCCAATGCATTAAGTGGTTTCAAGATGAAAAATATCCAAAGACTTAAAAGATTAAAATTTCTTGTCTTTATGATTTTCAGTGAGAAACCTCTCCAAGCCCTGAAAAAGAAGCCTCTTACTCCAAAGAGTGCATCAACTAAAACTCAACAAATGTTTCATAAGAACTCTTTCTTAAATCATTTTTTTTTAAATCCACATACTAAAAACATGTAGTATTGTATAAAATTATTTCAAATAATCTCACATACCTGAGGGAGAATTATGTGCTGAAGCCAAGGATTTGGATTTTGAATCTGAAAGTCGAGAAATGCTATTGGCTCGAGTTCTAGCAGAAACTTTACCGCCATCTCCTCCTGCTAGCAACCTTGAACCACTTCTGATAATAGCTTCTGGGGTACGAGATGAGGCAGTGCTTCTAGTTATTGTTGCTTCAGAATCACTACGTGCTGATAAAGAGCCAAGTCGATTTCTGCGAGGTTGAGCAAGTAAGTCTATTCTGGAAATATTTCTCCTCCCTGATGGAGGTTTTGACGTAGAACTTGTAGTGGACACTTCGGAAGCCACTGAAGCCTTATCGGCATCAGCGAGCTCGCTATCTGAGACTTCACCAAGCCGTGCTCTGCGCAAGAGAGAAGTCCTTGTGGGACGAGGTCTTGGAAGAGTGGTAGATTTACTAGATTGACCAAGTGCAACAGGAGAGGTTTTTGACTTAGTTGACTTTCCTTCCATCTTGGAATGTAAAAGTTCATCTGCTGAGGCAAAAGGAACTCTTCCATGTGATTTGCCAGAGTAGGTTTCCTGGTCAGATGATAAGATATCAGAAATGGCAGAATGAGGTACACTAGATGTTTGGTCATCATCTGTTAAATCTACTGATGGTTGTCTCATTCTTCCGCTGGATTGCACAGTTTTGCGAGCATCAGCTCTAGACCCACCATCTGAAGATCGACTTTTAGTTTTCTTTTCCATCTTTTCCCTGGCACTTGCTGTAGAAGATTTTAAAACATCCTTTGAAGGGGAACCAGTGGAACATCTATCTTTATATAAGGTTGTAAAGCTCTTCCGTTTCTGCGTGGATTTTCTTTCAGTGTCACCAGTAACGAGACTGATTGTGCTGGCTGTATCGACATCTGATTCTGGTGATATGGAATTATCTCTGTTATAACTAGGAGTGTCAGGACCTTCATCAGTTTTATTTTCTTCACGCAATTTAGCTTCAAGGAAAGCCATCACAGCTTCTGTGTCTTTTAAAATGAGTGTTGTATCTAGACTGGAATCAGTGTCCATTGAATCACTTCTGTCACGTATCCTGTTTGCAGATGCTAAAGGGGCAGCAGATCCACTTTGCTTATTAATGTGAGGAATAAGTTCTATAGGTATATTTGTGCTAGGCTTATCTATTGTAAAGCTACCTTGTCTCACTAATGGTTTTGAAGACTCCTTTTTTTCTCCTCCAGGTGTTTTAGGGCTGTGTCCTCTAATAATTTCCTCATTTTTTCTTCTTCTGCCCTCAATCTGTGCCAATTTAATTTCTGCTTTATCTGTAACATGTCCAGGAGGATTGTCTTGATTATCCAAAGTTTTAGGTGACGTAACAGTCTCCTCCCTACCTTTCTCAACCTGATTTGCAGCAGATTTTGTAGAGGATAATTTTGTGGGTGTCCAGTGTCCTTGCTCCTTTCTTTCTTGTTGTTGAATTTTTGCTAAAGCTTGTTTCACCACAGAAGTTTCTCTGCCAGTTTCAACTCTCTCTTTACTGGAAGAGCTGGGGAAAGAAAAAACTTTGTCTCCATTAGCTCTGGGTGAAAGACCATTCATCGTTCTGATTGACTTTGCATCTGAGGCATGACCCGGAGTTTCTTTCTCCTGAAGTTCAGTGTCTTGCTTTTCACCTATTTCTGACCTCTGATGAGATGTAGCTTTTGCTTTTGAGTTTTCATTCACTTTCTCCTCTTTGGGAAGCTGCGGAAGTGTCCTCCTCTTTCGCTCACCTTGGCTGGTCATAGAAGCAGCTGAACCAGCACTTCTAACAGAAATACCAGACTCACTGATGTCTGTGTCTAAAAATGAAAGAGAAAAAAATATCTGATAGGACATTCAACAGCAAGGTAAATAGATTAAATTTTTAAGACTGTGTAAGACTAATGCAACAACATAAAACAGAACTGAAAAAAGTCACCAGTCTATCCTGCTGTTCTATGGCAGGATCAATTAGACAAACACAGGTTTGAAAACATTTAACAAACTCTTTTAGCCAGCTGTGTAAACTAGGATCATACATACAAACTAAGTTTTTATGATCTGACAGTAGGTTAAAATAGGTACATAAGAAATCACTGTTACATCAGCATACCATTACAAGAGGAAGTAGAAAGCGAGTCTTTACATTCCTAAACCCCTTCAGGACCAAATCTAGGAAACACCTTCAAATCTAGCAAAAAAGAGTTAAGAACCTCCTTCTTCCTCCCTACTTGCCTGTTCTAAAGCTTACAGTCTTGTCTCATGGAGAGACTACATCCTCTCCCTGCGAGACCTCCCCTCAGGCAAGAGGCTGCAGTGCTGGGAGATACTCAGCAATATTGAAAAGCCCTACTCATGAACAAAGAACTTACTCTAGTTGAGAGATAAAAAAAATGCTTTTAACCCAAACAAGACACTTTAGTATAGAAATATATAGAAAATGTATAAAAAGTATCAAAAGAATGTAATACTACCGCTGAAGAACTTTCACTGATGCTGAATAACCCTGTTTTAGTAACCAAACTTTATTTTTCTGCAGATGACTGTGCCCTCCTTGCTCATTTAACAAACACAGCAGTTGTGCTGTCAGAAACAATCAGAGATAATATGAATTTCTCTATGAATTGCTCTTACTTTGAATACTTGGATAGAAAAAAATTCTTTTTGCAGTTAATTTGCCAGCTGTAGCAATATAATGTCACACACTTATAAATACACATCTGTCAATTCACTTTTTGCCAGGAGAGATCTATGAACAACTGCTCTACATATTCTGTTGGGATCTTCCTATCACAGCTTGCCACCAACACTGGATGTTCCAGGAATATAAACTGGAGTATAGGGCTTCCCTCTCTGGAAGAATTCTCCAAACAATTAACTGAATATCAAAAATCATACTGTATGTATAGCTGCTACTTTCTATCTGTGTTCTTCAATCTTTCTCTTTGCACAGTGTCACACCTTTGATGAAGAACGCAAAATGACTCACACAGTTTTTTCTATAATCCATGTTAGGATATTGATTTTGAGAAGAAGGAGGTATTTCTGAAATCTAAGCAAGGTTTTCTTATGTCTGGACTGTTTTTTTCTTGAAAATTATGAAAAAAGTGAAAGTTCAATGAAAATCAATATGATTGCTATCTGTGAAGATTGACTTCTCTCAGACATACCCACCTGATCAAATATTTTATATATACATATAGGTATGTAACTTGTTTCTTGGTGAATTTCAAACAGCCTTTAGTAAAAAAAAAGTGTGGAGTTGTTCAGCATTGTATTTGGCTACTAAGGTTTCTAAAGAAGATACAGGCATCTAAGTCAACAAGACATTTTGTGAAGTGGTCTTCTGACATATATATCAAATTTTACTTTTGTTACACCTTTGGTGCTTGAATGCTTCTTTATCTCTCCTTAAATATTTTAGAATTTTTGCAGTATGTGTACGTGCTACACAGTAGTTGCTTCACTTTACGTCATAAAGTTCTTAGAATGGTAAAAGAAGCACTCATCTCTCCAAAGAAGATCCTAGTTAGTGTCCCATCTGAAAGTGACAATTTAAAACAATATGGAAAACAAAAGACCACCAAAGCCCCCAATTACCACCCAAAGGATCAGTCTCAATAGCTATGATTTTAAGTGTCCTGTATGTACATCCAATCCTCCCAAACAGTGCAAAATTTTTTCTTGATTTCCATTATTCTATGTATATCAGATAATTTAATTTTTCCCCTTTCCATCTCCTTTGACTTTCACTATCCTAGGCAAAATTCAATGGTTTTGAGGGGAGGAAAAGCTACGATACAAGTAGCAGTTACCGGTAAGAATTCTTTCATGCACTGACACAGAGGCTTGCATTATGCAACATCCAAAGCAGAACTTCTTTGCAAAGAAGAAAAAAGCAGAGAAGTAAAGTAAAGTAAGCAACTCCTTTGCAGTCAATAGTGTGGATGTTAAAAACCAAACTGCTTAAAAATCAGAAATGTGAATAGGTTAACTATGGAGAGACATAGCCTGAATATCTGGCTCTACAAGAAAGGGAGATAAAGTTGTGCATTGCTAAGGTTTCTGGCATTTTCAAGAAATACAGAAGGTTTTCTGTACTTCCAAGGTAAGGAAGGATACTATGCTTCAGCTGAATACTGGTCTCTCATGTTGAATTGTTTAACAGTCATTATACTAAAGTATAATTTGGGGCCAGTATCAAGAAAGATGTAAAGAAAGAAACATACTATGCAGAGCAACCCAAACTGCAGTCAAGTGAAAGTTTCTCTAATATTAAACAGTTTTTAACTTTCCTTTTTTAGTAACATTCAGTGTAATCCTGGCACTCATCTGCCATGCCAGACAACACTACCACTGAGCTTGTTTTTACACTGTTTCTGCTAAGAACTTCAGGTGAAGATGAGGTATTAAGAGTAAGAAAGCTGCTTAAGTAGTGTACATAATCACTTTTTTCTCCCTTTCTTAGGTTTCTTCAGCAGAAATATGACAACAAGAACAGTTTTTAATACCATTTTCTAATGGAGCAGGCACAGATGATTCCAATCTCATGTCATCTTCGTCATGACGTGTGTGATTAGCAGCCAAACTGGCCCACTGCGAAACCCAACGTTTACCTCCAGGATTAGCAGAACCTTCCTAAGGAATTAAAAAAAACAGACAAAAATTACAACTGTTTGATAAAAAGCATGTCATTTTTCCAGGTTTTTCCTGAATAAATATGTCAGACACTATTTTCCTGGAGGAAGTTGAAAAAATAGTTTACCTCAATAAATTTTAGAGTTCCTAGCTCTAGAACGGCAAACAAACAAACAAAATCTATATAGTTGCAGAATCAGTACCAAATAAACAACAGTTCCTAGTGCAGTGAACTTTTAAACATCAGAACCTATACAAAATATATCAGAACATTCGCTAGTTCTAAGATCAGGTTATTTCAGTCCTCAGCTCAGAAGAGCAGGAAAAAAACACGGGGTGTGGGGTTGCATTAAATAATTAAAAATGTGCTTCAGGAAGACAAGAAAGTGACATTTTACCAGTTTAGAAGACCCTCCTGTCCAGATGAAATATTGTATTTACTTCATTATAGAAAGACTACCTTAAGGACTGAAAGAGTAAGGTAACTTATGAAGGAAAGGAAAGGAAGTTCAGATTATGTGTTTGGCCTAAACAAAAAAAGAAGCAAAGACTAGATTTAAACCATCCTACTGGGTAACAGTGAAGTCACTATCATCAGTATCTGATAATTTTTTTTGCAGCTAAACTAGAAAGAAAATTAATTTACTTTCTTGATGGTAAGCCTTTTGAAACCTTGAAAATTTTTAAAATGTAAAAAAGTATAAAATTAAACCATCTTCTTGTGTTCTTATATAATTTTTTTTCAAAAACTGATTTTCTAAATATAATGTAACATTACTGTGTTATCAAATATATTAGTTTCTCTTGCTTATATCTCCAAATAAAGACATCTGGCAACTGCCAATGCATATATATCTGTACACACACACACACACACACACACGGGTTGTACACTATCAAAGGCTTTATAGAAATTTAGATAGTCTAATTTATTGTACTCAAAAGACAAAGTACTGCAAATGACAGAAATCACTGCCTATAGTTCCAAAGGAGTTACATAACCATCAGCAAGTCAAATGAGCAATAAAAGAGATGGGAAAGCTGTGGAGATATGAGTAACTTGCTTAATAAAGACACTTGTAGGAGCTGTTCCAAAGGTCAGCTGGAGCTCTGCTGCCTCTTCAAATCTTCACACTTCTATTCAAAACGCTGATTTTTGCCTAATGCCTTGGTTGCTCTGGGTCTTTGACCAGGAACAACCTCTATATATTTTATAAAATTTATTTAGCAGAAATGGAATGATGAACAATGTCACCTTCTGTTACATTTACTCCATTTATACACCAAACCCCAGTACCCATCTCAGCTACTGTATAATAACTTCTTTCAAATTAAAAGTTACTTAGACTTTTGAAAAACTTGAATTTAGGATCTTGAATTACTCCTGATTAATGCAAACAAGTGCAACATCATGAATCTCTTCCACAATATTATGAATGTAGTAAATCAGAGAGGCACCAAGTTATTTGTTTGAACTATTATACAAATTTCCACGTTTTGAATTAATTTTTTAGAATCAAAATGTTACAAAATTCAAGTCTAATAAAAGCAAAGGAAGGCAATTCAATGTTTGTTATTTATGGGCATTCCTGAACACAATGCAAGGAAAAGGGTGCCAGGAAGAACACTAGAAAAACCCTGTGCATGCAGCATTTATGCACTGACAACTACTGCTGAAACCTGATTTTTCTTTCTTATCTCTAAACTTTCTTTTCTCTATTTCCTGTCGGTACTAGTGAACTTCCATCTTTAATAAAACAATTAACTACAGCCAAATCCAAACATGATAGACATCCCAATTGTCTTTGGTATAGAAAACTCCAACTAGTTCCTTCTGTACCACCTAACCAATTTCAGAGATAGATGTGTCAGAAATCTGAATTCTACTTCAAAATGGGGAAACATTAAAGACTTCACAGACTAACTGTAGTAAAGCAACATGATAAATTAGTATTCTCTGAATGTAATTACACTGCCCAAAATGATTTCTACATTGCAGTGAATGTAAATGTGTGCTTTGCTAAATCTCCACATATACAAGCAAAACCAACAAAGCTATGAAAAGCAGTTTCTTCTGACAGTAGTTTAAGCACATCGAAAAAGTGTGGTTTATAAAACACACATCTAAAAAGTCACTTATAGTTATCCTAATGCTCTTCCTATAATCCATATTAATTTGCACCTTACAGGCTCTCAAGTAAGCATTCCTGGAAATCTTCTCTTGAGTAACAAAAAGAATCTCCTTGTCTTTCAGAAAAGCTGAGTTTACATATCAGCTACTACCCTTTTAACTTCAGGTTAAATCTGCTTTCCCTTATGCTTATTGCACACACAAAATCAACAGGAGTAATAAATCTTTAGAAAATGTACTGACGGATTTCTGTGGACTGATTATTCAGCCTGAAGACTTAGGGTTTCAGGCTCCACACCTGAAAAAAATCCACAGCACACACATTATACCTGGAAGCATCTCTAATACTTGGCATTTCAGAGTAGAATAATATTCTTTTAAAAATAAATTTCAACTAGCTGAAATTAATTAAATTAAAAAAAAAAAAAAAAGTAAAGATGTCTTTTCAGATACATAACTCCAGTCAGTTCAAGTTGTAAGAATTGTATTATGTCACCTTCTCAAAAACTGAAGTGCTGTCTTGAAAGCAGGTCTTTTAGTCCCTCCCCACTCCACCTGCTCCAGAACTATATTCCTCCAGGGGCGATGATCTTTTTACAAACTTCCATAAATGCTTTATTTAAAGCCAGTGTCTTCAATTTGTTCCTGGAACAACACTGACACCCATCTCAAACAGTTCTATTTCCTTCTGTTACATTTACTCCATTTATACATCAAACCCCAGTACCCATCTCAGCTACTACTTCGCCAGACTAAATAAACAGCATTCATCTGTTCTTGTAAGGTAAAGCTCCATTCCCTTAATAATCTGAGTAGACTTCTTTGTTCCTTCTCTAGACTTGTATTCACTGTTCTCAACCAAGAATAGTAACAATTCCAGTGCTATTATTACAGAAGAAGCTTCACCATGGCAATAATGTATTAACAATACATTTCCCAAGCATCCAAAGGTCCTATTTGCCTTTTCACAGCCATATGATATTGACAACATCATCCTACATCTCAGTATAGCATGTAAGTTCAAACAAAAAAGCAAGTATCAAACTTCAAACTGAATGGTTTGCTCTACAGAAGGACAGGAAATTAGTGTAATTAGAGACAACAAATGAAAAGGAAATACAGCCTCTAAATACCCCACTTCTAAGAAGCAATATAGCAAACATTTACATGAATGAAGTTATTCAATATTCAGAATGTCAGCAGTACTATTTAGTTTATCTTCAGTGGGAAAGACATGAAATGGGCATTTGAAACTGCAACAGGAACATTGTAGTCAGTGGCACTGACGACCCTGGAGATGAAGAACCAGGTTTCTAACTGTGTTTTGGTCTTACAAAAAAATAAAAAAAACCCCCAAACAAACCACAAACCAAACAAAAAACAGAAGCACATCAAAGACAATGTTGATAAACCATTATTTAAGAGCTGTGGTTAGACAATTGACCACTGAAAATTAAATGAAACTGGATGGATAAATGATAGCCCAAATGCCTACAGCATTTTAATTTATCAAGCTCACATAGTAAGAATAAATAATAATAATAACAACAACAACAGTAATACTCTCTTTGCTCTCTACCTTATTTAATTTTTGTTGTTAAATCACACTTACCTTGGTTGGCAAGTGGCAGCTTATAATACAGAAAATAAAAACATTTAAATATTTTAAATAGATGGATTTAGTACTTTTATTGCCTATATCTAATAATTGAAAAGGCAAGAACCAGAGTATTCAGTCTCAATCCAATCGTGTCATGACATTCAGTCTGCATTTTATTTAGTCTTATGACAAACACTACTCCAAAGTACTAAAGATTGTTATATCAAAGGAAAAGCTGAGAATTTCTTTAATAAGAAAAGCAGTTTCTAGGTCTTTTCCAAGCATGTTATTCATGATACTTCACAAGCTCTGTAAAGTTATTTAAGTTCAGAATAAATTTTCAACCCCCAAAGTGACTCTAGGTGAACCTGCTCTACCTTGGCCATCTTTTCCATCTTCCTTAATTGAAATTTCTTAAATTTCTATTCTTTGTTTTTTCTATGTTAACCATGTTCTGGCTTCACCTCATTCTGCTAAACCATCTACAAGAATAACTGTGATGGGCAGCTGGAATAAGGTCCACCCACAATCTGAGTGGATGCAAGACTGGAACACTGAGCTACCCTGACCGTACCTGACTGTTTAGCCAAGATCTTCAATTAGGTTTATTAACTTGTGATCTGCAGCTCAGTAATGCAATAAGTCTTCCAAAACCCAAAAGCAGAAAAGTTTGTATATGAGAACATGACACCCACATACTTTACAAATCAAACATATTTGCCTCTTCCTTTCCTAATGACAAAACAAACTGAGAGGAAGTTTTGGCAGTAAGACTTTAGATATAACAATCTTCTCTCAGTAGTTATCCTCATGATTGTTTTCCCATTATTTCCCTACAAGACAAAACTCTAATTTTTTGAACTAGCTTCTCTTTTACTTCTACATATCTATCAACCAACCTCTATTTTTAACTTTCTCTGACAAGCCTTCCTTCCACCTTCATCTGTCCTTGACTCTTCTTATGCTAATCTTTGCTATATCCACATTGTTTATGTCGGTTTTCCTCCTTGACTTACTAAACAATTTTCATTTTTTTCCCCATCATCATAACTTGTAATAGTATTTTAAATTATGCTAATAACCTAGTCTATAGTAATATACAAAGACCTTTTAATGCAGCCACAGTAATAAAATGGCATAATTATTGTAATTTCAACCTAAACCAAAGTGAGTTTTAGTATGTTGTTGCCAGAAGGTTTCTTAAACCTGCCCTATGACTGCAGAAGAAGTCTTGGTCCTCTAAAATCAAAGCCTGTTATTTGCAAAATACGACACCTGGAAATCCCTATTATGTTTATAAAATATATCACATATTCTTCTGCTTATGAAATTATAAAAGTCGAAAAATATCAATACTCTTGAAAACTGATACAGCACAAAAGAGCTGAATGCTGCAAAAGGCATAAAAAAAGGAGAGAAAGAATGTGGTTGCAGATTTGTGTAAAGCAGCAAGGTGAAAGGCAAAGTTCGGCAAATTTTTCCACTTGATATGCCTCTGCTATATGGCAATAATTGACAAAGCAGTAATCTTAGGGAAACGAGTCAAAGACACTCCTCTAGACTTCATGTCTCAAGACTTCACAGTAACTAGTATACAACCATGATAAACCACACCTTCTCTAGGAGAAGCAGATTTGTAGATACTAAAATCAGTGTATTTGCATAGCAGGCACACTACGTCATACTTTCAGCTCTTGATACATTTTTAAAAAATGCTTAATTATAAAGTTTGCTAATTTATAGGATCATACTTCAGAAACAGTCTCCCAAGGGAAGCAGAAGTTAGTGTGACATGCTTCATTACTGTTATCAGATTAATTCTGTTCCAGTGTGATTCTGTTCTGTTCCAGACAGATTTCAAGTTACAGTTTAGCCATCACAATGATATCAGAATGTCTCCCAAGATTTCAATATGAAATACCATTAATATCTAGCCTGTGTGCATATTCTGAGCCATGTTTCTCTGCTTAATCTTTCACTAACTGATTAAATTATACTGCTTCTAAAGCAACTAATATAAGTGACTTATTATGAGTGGCATCTCACTGAAGAAAAACTGTGAACATAAAGACCTGAAGTCCTCTGGCTTCAGAAAAAGAATCTGAAAAGTATTATCCACCATTTTTTCCTAGCTGACTTTGTATCACACATTAAACGCATACATCTTATTTCTCAATTTTAGTATTATTACTTTTTTTGGGCTATAAAACATAATTAGCTTTTCCTCAGTTCTGTTGCATAATTTACATGTAGTGTATACTGTGCCAACGTATGTTGCAAGGAAACTCCTGCTACATTTCCAATACACTGGTGTTAGTACACATGGAAAGGTAGCAAAATTTAAAACACCTTCACAATGTAACGTGCCTTCTCTGACGGAGAAGTTCTGATAATGCAATAAAGGCCAAAGAAAAATAAAATACTTATAGATCTGAGCCAATGTTTTCCAGGCAAGATTTTGTTTGCTGTTTAACACTTACTGGTCAGTTCTTAGTGCTCTCTCTTATTGGAAGAAAAAAGAAGACCGTCAAAAATTAAATTCTACCTCTGTGTCAAGAAATCCAGTTGTACTCAGTGGTCTTTTTTCTTCCAGCACTACTGTAGCAGAATTTATAGCCCAATCTTTTACTAAATCTTTCTGGTTCTCGTTGATAACAGGCCTATTATAATCCTGGCTGTCATCCACTCCAAATACCTGAAAATGAAACAACATTACATTCATTAACCCAATACCATCCTGATACAATGTTCAATGTTAATGGATGGATGGTGGCATGCTGAAGAGTGAACTTAAGTAGGTTTTGTTGTATTATGCTTATCTGTCATCTTGGTGAATTCTACAAATTAAATATCAGAAATATCTACAGTAATTAAAAAAAAGAGTGGAAGTCTATATCAACACCATGAAAATTCAAGGAACTGCTAGTTGGAATGGTCAGATATGAAAAAATGACACTTTGATGAAAGAAACAAAGGGTAAAAGTAAAATCATTTAAAAAAAACCATTTTACCAGTTAAGGAAAAACCCAATACTGGAACCACAAAATTTCCAAATTTTGCTATTACCTACTGAAAACAAGAAATACAAATGCTTACATCTGCTACTAATATACTTATTGAATTATTTCTCTAATACAAACAAATTTTCAGTTTTTCATTTGTTAGGGACTTAGCAGATGTTAGAAGTCCACCAGGCCACATGAACCGTGTAGAGTCATCTCATTCAAGATATGACTTGCCACAGTTCTTTTACTACACTGTTTCCTAATGATGCTTATATTAATCCCTTCCACTTATGACAAAAGTAATTTTCCCATGACATTTTAAAACCGTTGTTCAGGAAAAATGTTATTACAACGGCAATTTAGTAATAAGTACTTAAGCAGGAGAGCCAGAATACTATCTGTCAGATTTCTTGTGAGTCACAGATACTAAGGAACATGATTTCAGAATTGATGTATACTTCAGAGATATTTCAGAGAATTTTGTATCTTGGAAACATGTAATTCATAAAATTTTTAAATTTCTGCCTAACAAATTCACTACTCTACTACCAAGGACTTAGACGTTAAAAAAAAATTTACAGAATAAAATGAACCTCCCACACACATTAAAATTGGAAACTAAAAAGAAACTGTTAACATAGAAAATTGCTTTGTCTTCTAGAAAGACAAAGAGAGGGGAAGAAGGAAATGATCTTCACAGATGTTATCCTCCTGTAAAAAATACTACTAGGGTAAAAGAGAAAAAGAAGTACAGAATTATTTTTTCCCCAAAAGTGTTCTGTAACTCATGTTTGCACAGGAAAGTTTGAGGACTGGTCTACTACAATTCTGAACAAGGTTAGTGTGTTTAAAAATGGATTCACCACTAGATGGCCACAAACTATAATGTTAGTTTCTGAGAAGCAGACAAAGGAAAAAATAATAATTAAGCACCCTGCCATTCAACTGCTTATGCTCTTCTAATTGTCCAGAAAGACCCTGCTATAGTATTTATACATTTATACCTGAAGAAGCTTTCTCAAATGCATTTGTATTTCACTCTCATGAAAAAAGTCTGCTTTCCTGCCATTTTACAATGCAGGCATGCTCCCCAATTCTCAATTTATACAAAAATTATGTCTGGATACACCTAATCAGAAAATGCTTAAGAGTATTTAAAAATGTTTATTTACTTTTTTTAAAAAAAGAGTGATATGAAAATTTTTTGGTTTAATGATATTATTTGCACAGTTGTAGTAGTTTTTGAAGATGCAAACCAATTATCATCCACTGACTCTTTTCTTTTCATATATCACTATTCTGCAGGCACTTTCTTTGTGTAGCACAGTTCCATTGATTACAGGTTTTACATGTTCTTTTAAATGAAAGGAAATTCTGTTTTTATTGCATAAGTTCAAAGGAAAATATTAATTCCACACTTCCATATCTAATCAGGGCTACAGGAGCAAATTGCTGCCTGTAAATTGCTTCTTATTATCTGACAGCACATTGATTTACCATTGCAAATTTCTTTACTTGTATCACAAATAACAGCATCTAATGCAAATTTCTTTACTTGTATCACAAATAACAGCATCTAATGCTTCTTTCTTTCAGTCTTACCTTTTCTGATAGTGAACTCCTGTTTAAACAAATTGGGTTATTCTTCTGATATTACTGAAATTACAGCAAAACCAAATCTGAATCTTGCCTATTTTTTTTCTGTGAAAGATAATATGGGTAGCATTAAGGCCCATATAATAGATTTACCTCCTAATACTACTACTAATCAGAAAAGATAAAATATTTGGGGACAGTATTATTAGACAGGGAAAAAATCTTCAATAAATGTGTATTTTTGTACTATAATTTCATTCTACATCTAAGAACACTGATATGTGCATGCCCGTGTCCCTGTCCAAGTTCTACTGCTACACAACTGTAAAGTTCCTCTTCTCACAAGAAAAGATTCACACAAGTGTGATATAGCCCAAAGACCAAATTTCAGACTTGTGATTTATAAAATCCCTTTGAAAAGTCTGTCACTAACACACAATTAAGACTTTAAATACAAAAACTATCCAAAAGATAAAAGAACTCATGTTCAGTATTTGATAAAATTGTCTCTCTACCGTCTAGAAAAATGCAATTTGTACTTTATGGGTTGCTACAATAAGGTATGTGTGCAAACAGCAGGCT
The DNA here is from genome assembly GCF_009829145.1 of Chiroxiphia lanceolata. Lineage (NCBI taxonomy): Eukaryota > Metazoa > Chordata > Aves > Passeriformes > Pipridae > Chiroxiphia > Chiroxiphia lanceolata. Next base: position 37,019,630 of record NC_045639.1, on the reverse strand, counting down.
GTTGTGACTGAAGCCTGAACAGAAGGACACCTGTATCTTCCTACAAAGACTAAATACATTCTTCAAGGCTTCCAATTCTTCAGATGTTTCTGTTCATTAAATATCTTCACAATTTCAAAATCCTTTAAGGGATGTCTAGGAGATAACTTAATGAAACCAAGAGAATCCTGAGGAAATGCTGATGACATGCATCTAAGCATCTCTTATCTATTTATACAAAAAATTGAGATTTCTTTCTGTAAAGCCTTTATTTGTCAGAAGCAGAAGGTACAGCTTAAAACAGAAGCAACTATAAGATTATTTTGATTACGTGTGTTTTGGGGAAGAAAAAGATGAAGGCAGATTCCACAGTACGGATATGGACATGTCGAGCTATTTGAAAAATGAGAAGAAAGACTTTTTTATTTTTTATAAAGGAGGTAAATGGATTCTACGCATTCATCTATAACTTCAAGAACTTTCCCAACCATCAAAAATCACACATATCCAGCACACATTGTCAATGGAAAATAAAAACTTGCCTGACTCTTTTACGCTTTTTCTACATCACTGTAAATAATGACTTTCACAAAATCATGATCTTGCATTTTTTGAGAGAATCTTGGGAATGAGGAGTAATGTAAAAAAGAATAAAGAGGAGTAATGTAAAAAAGAATAAATAAATATAAAAAACAATTCCTAAAAGTATTAAAAAACCACAACAAACCAACAGATATTAGTGCTGTTTGTTTTTTTTAAACAGATGTAATTTAAAACTGAAACTACCAGAGAAAGATATTTCTAAACGAACAGCTTCCTATAAGCAATCATTCTGGAAAGTTAAAAGTTTTCTGCCCTGCTTTGCCCAATCATTAATTTTTATGAAATTATATTTTAGCAAGAAGATTACATTACTTCATCCTGAATACTTCAAGTTTCATGAAGTTACAAAACAAAAAAACCAGGATGACAATTTTCACAGAATCCCTGTAAGTTGACTGATGGAAAAATCTAGACACGGCACCAAGTTGCACCATTACACGGGGCTCCTGCAGGGTCCTGCCACATTTGTAATGGTAGAATAGTCAGAAACATGGTATAAATTGTGGTGGTGGTATTTAAAAATGACTTATTATTATGAAGCATGGAACAATTTCCATTGCAAATCAGGACATTTTGAATGGCAAGAGAATGACAACAACACTTGCTGTAGAAAGTCAAGCCCCATCTAGGAAATGTAGTCAAAACAATTTTGTTTAACCTGCAATCCAGTTGACCTCTTAAGTAATGGATTAAACAGGTGATAGACTGCATCATTTTGGTTCCTTCAGTACAAGAGAGACACTGTCTAACCAGGAGAGCTCAGCAGGGACCACCAAGATTGTCAAGATTAGAGCCCTTTACCCATGGGGAAGAGTCTGGGGAAGCTGGGCTTTAATCAGTTTGGAGAAGGGAAGGTTTTGGGGTTCCCTAATAGCAGCCCCCCAGTACCCATGAGGAGTGTATCAAGATGGCAGCCAGGCTCTTCACAGTGGTGCATGGCAGGAGGACACGGGATAACTCGAGTAAGTTGAAACAAGCAAGGTTCAGACAGGACAGCCAAGCAAGGTTGCCTAGTCTTTGCCGCTGTAGGCTGTGAAGACCCAAATGGATAAATCCTGGGCAACCTGTCACTCAAAGGTGACTTTACTTTGAGCAGGGGTTTGAACTAGAGATCTCCTAAAGTCTTTTTCAGTTTATGTGATTCTATGATCCTTAATAACAGTAATCTTACATAACTTAGCATCTCAGGTCTTTTAGCGCAGAGAGTCAGCCTTGAGAGAGCCCCAAATATCATAAATAAGCAGGGAAAAGGGGAGTTCCTGACAGATACTTTTCAATTTCAAAACAGGGAACAGTAAACCCTCCAAAGATCCCCTTCTACATTCTGTGGTTCAACCAGTAAAACAAAGGAACAAAACAGTAGGCTAAAACTGTAGCAACTCCCTGGTGCTAAAACTATAGCACCATCCTGTTACTGGAATGCAAACTCGGCCTGAAAAATACAGAGGCAAAGTAAAAATAACTGATGGCAAAATAATTGCACCTTAATGAGGATATTCATAAATTCCATCACTTTATCTCAGCAATAGTTTTTCCAATATTCTGAGAATAAAACTTTACCTCTATAGGCCAGTAATTTTTAAAATTATTTATCGAACCACAAACAAGAATTAACAAACCCTATGTAAACCAACACAAACAAGATGCAATCATTGCAAAAAGTACTGGCATATTTTTGGAGACAGCACGAGCTACAGGACCAAGTCTGAGCACATGCCTTGCCCTGTTTGGCAAGGGCTAGTTTTGTAGAAAGCAGAGTAATCTGTTTTGGCAGGCCATACACACCTTCCCTGCGAAAACAGATCATGACTCAGAACTCACCTGCTTGTCATCATAGCTGAAACACAACTCTCACACAAGCTAGCTTTAGTGATTGGGATTGTCTCTCCCTTCCCCCATTCCCCTGCCCCCCAGTGAATTGATACTTTTTGTAGCATAGATGAACTATACTTGAGGTGAACATAATGATTTTAGAATTAACTATCAAAAGTGATGATTCTTTAAAACTACAGAGGGCTTTTTTCTCTCTCAATATATGGAATACCTTCTAGAAATTAAAATAAAAACTGGTCAGAAAAAAATAATGGCAACAGGAACCATTTTTCTGAATCAAAAAGACAATGGCTTAGCTAAAAAAACCCCCACCCCCAAACTCCCACTAGATGTTTTCCTTATATGCTTTTAAAAAGTTCTTGACTAAGAAAACTTTTTCCAGTTGTATCTCATTTACATGCCTTTCAAAGTTCATAATGCCTGGACTTTATGCTTACTTTAATTTTAAACTATTTCACGGCTTATAATTATTCAGTACTTAATGAAAACAGACCTAGTTCCTCCTCCAAATCATTACTGAAGACACTGATATCAATGGGAAAAAAATAGTCTTATTTGAGACTTCTAACAGATATGTTCACTCTGTTTTATAGCAAATTATGTAAATTAGAATGGGGATTCTACTGTTCTCCACACATACTGACTACACAAAACATTAGAAAGCATTTCTAAGAGTATGAACACAAACGAGTAGCACAAATTTTATTCAAAATACATATCTGAAGAATCCTATTTAGTTTTAAAATTTTGAGTTACTAAAGTTTCCCCAGTAGTCTTACTGCTGTAGTCTGAATGTGAAGGATATGCAGTAATTTCTAATAATATTAATAAAATCAGAGAAATCCAACAAATAAATGAGATTCTAGATGCAATTCAGAGAGCTTTAACTAGGAACCTATTTATTAATTATGTTATTTGAAAACTAAAATTATTTCAATAATTCTTTTTCTATTCTTTCAGATCTTAAGAACAGACACAATCTGGAAACATATACTTGAAACAGATATGATTTATATTATATTAATGTTATTAATTTCAGTGCAGGCAATCTGTATAAAAGGAACAGAATAAAACCTAAGGACAAAAAGTGTACAAAAGAGAATTCAAAGATGAACAGTTAAAAAAGAAAAATAAATCAAAGGAGAGCACAGGTAATGGACAAGGGGCTACACTGCACAGTGCATTAATGAAAGGATCATGGCAAAATAAAACAAGGAACAAGCGATTAAATTTGAAATAAGGTATTTGTCATTGTAAAGTAATGAGAATGTGAATTATGATTCATAACTTTTTTGGTGAAAGGAAGATGACGAGTACATTTGATTGTCAGAGAAGTCAAAAGTAGATTTCAGAAACTGAGGTGTGAACTGATACAGTCAGACCAGTAAGAAACAAACTTAAAAAAAAAAAAGGGCTAAAAGCATGGGTTTGGAAATACAAGCAGAATTTTGAGCACAGTTTGGGTGTACTAAGAAAGAAGAAGAAATTGTAAATATGCCACACTCAGAGGATTATTGATTGATTGACTGGAAAAGAGGATTCCAGAGAGCAAGGAAATTGAAGAGGCTTCAGATCCATATCGCAGATCATTTTGGCAATCTTGCACTTAGTGTTGAGACTGAGCTCCTGATAATTCTTCTAAAGAAGGTAGTTCAGACATTCATAATATACAGCAAATTGGTTGTTAAAAGTAGAGTTATTTATCATACAGAAAAAAGGCAAACATTTTTTCCCACCTTTCAGAAAGCGTGATAAGAGTACAACACCTCAGCTCACTTTGTATTTAGCTACTGCATGAACTGTGTTTAACCAAGTTGTTTCTGAGGAGTCTGATTTTAATAGTTTTCACTTGTTCTTGGCAGTTATCCTGGCCATCCCAGGCAAAAAGACTGTGTTCTGTGCAGGGCATATCTCATGCATAGCCATGGATTTTCACAGAAGCTGTTTATGCCATTTTAACTACATATTGAAGTTATAGAATCAGATTCAAGATGCTCTGGTATAAAAAAAGCTACATAAGCAAATGAAAAGGATCAGTGTGCCAAGTCTAAGAACTTCCTCTTAACAGACACCAGTTACATATTTACATGCATACATATTTTGTCCCTGTTTGCTACAGTGAAGAATTAATTTTCTTTTCGATTCCAAATTCAAAAGGAGACAATAAGTTTAGAGACTACAAAACTCCTCATAAGAAAAAAAATTATAAATATCCTCTGAACTCTTGACAAAATGTATATGCTCAGATGATTTGACAGACTTCAACTGTTCCATGACTTTTTAGCATTATATTCATAAAACACAGCGACTCTGCAGACAAGACATTCTGTGGGGCTAAAAGGCATTCCTTTCTAGATGAAACTGCTAAAGCAATGCTAACATCAATTAAGCCCAGAGGGTGTAAAAAGACAGGAGACCTGCAAGTCATTTTCTGAAAATCGATATATCTATCTTAGTTCCTTAAACAGTCATTGAAACATGCTGAGATTTTTTTTTCTCCTTATTCCTTGCCCATTGATTATTTTCAGTAGTTTTTCCATTTACAATACTGAAAAAAATTGCCAAGAGGAGTCCATAACATGTATGTTAACTCCATAACAAGAGGAGTTATAATAAAATAATAATCTCCAGGATTATTGATAAAATTTTAACAGAGGAGACAAGATCTGGCATAGAAGCTTTATGAACACTTAAAGCAACAACAAAAATCATTCAAAAGTACACACTCCTTGAAAAACACATCAGCCAGCACTATAATACAATATGAATAGATATATCCTGGGAGCAAAAAGAATAAGGATAATCCATTTTATTATATTCATCTTTCAGAATAATTTCCATTCATACTCCAATTAAAAAGTCAAATCAAACTGAAATAAGTATCATTATGAACAGAAAGACAGAGTAAACAAAATTGGAAAACCTGCTGTCTACAGTGAACACCAACAGTTTTCCCTCCTAAAGTATTATTCCAAATTTTTAAAGGGGAAAAAAGAATCTCTCTCCAGATTGAGTCAATAAAGTAAGATCTTATGTATACTCATTGCATAGTACATAATCAAATAGAATTCAAGATGATAGCCTGCACACTAAAAACAAGGTCATTACTATTAGGGCCTATCTATATAAACAAAGACTTTAAACATCTAAAATATGGACTCTGGATTGAAAAGAAAGTGATTAAATGGCCACAGTAAGTCTTTTTGAAGATGGCAGAAGGATGGATTGAGGTTTCATTTTGATACGTTTTTTCAAGTCTTACTTCTGCTTGGGAATCAGTATGTTGAATTTCTGATCTAAAATTACTTTGCTGATAAAAAAATTATCTATCAGGAAATCTAAATGAATATAACATAACTGAAGTAAAAAATCTGGGGACCAAAGAAAACTTCATCTAAGCAAAATGTTTCCATATGCATATGAGCTGCTATAACATTCTAGGTTCCCTGGTTAGGCAGGCTGATGGGACTTGAAACATACATATAGCCTCAATTCTATTCCTTCTCTTCCTCCACATGCATAGAAGAGTTTAACTCTGCTACAGTAAGTTGTACAAAATACTTCCATTTTTAAATACCCTAAAATGAAACTGGATGAAGAAGAAATACAAGAAAAAACCTTACACAAAACAAACAAAAAAGGACCCTCTCATGAAAATCCTCAAGGAACTTGTAAAAAAAACATTGAGTGGTTTTTATTTATTTCAATAGCCTCAAAGTATTTAATATTCCAAACACATCTAGAATTATTTGCACATTCATTTATTAATATTTATTACTTGAAGTACTTTGCTTTATTGAAAAAGAAAAGTCATTAGCATGATAATTTGGTCTCTTTATATCAACAAAAAAAGAAGAGGAACCACAGAAGCACCATTCTGAATTCTTTCATCCACTGACAGACTTACCTTTTCTGTGAGCCATAAAGATTTTTTAACGTGATATGACAGCTGAGAACAACTTTCTTCTAATAAATTTATTTCAAAACCACAAAATGGATAGAAAATTTACAGTTCAGAGCTAAACAGAGAGCAATTGCTAAGTGTTAACAAAAGAAAGCACTGCACCTGTCTAAAGAGCAGAATGGCTGGATGTAGAGGAAAAATAAATCCTTTGACTGTGCCCCATTTACTCATGTATTTTATGTGGTAACAGTAACACTGAAAACATGTTCTAAACCAAGCCAAGATCCTGAATTTGTTTTATTTTGCACTTAGCAGTTAGTTGCAACAATAAGACCCTTATTCTCCTAGAAGGAGTTGTGGCTTTCTGAAGCTATTTCAGTAGAGGATATTGTATGCCTGGTATGTTCAAGGTGGTCTTTGTAGTATGTAAGAGCAGCTTGTCTTCTCTACACATTGATGAAATTGCTCTCAGTTGTAATTTTAAAAAGAGCTCTGCATGTCTAAAAAGAGAGACATCATCTATTATTTTTTTCTCACTATTAACATATTTATTTTCTAAACCACAGCCTACTAACCAATTCATACTTCTCTATGAATTTGAGTGACCTGGATGCAGAAATATCACTGGCTAATGAAAGGACTTCTAGGAAGCAAGGCTTATTGTTATTTTTTAAGTGTTCTCTATCTATAAAGAACATTAAGACACAACCGTACATGTCTACTTGCATCTTGTTTTAATGTTTACAGCTGAAAACTACCTGTATACATACTCTATTTTTTTTAATTAAAATAATTTTTTTTAAATTCTTGCAAATTTGAAAGTTGTGTAAGACACAAGTGTAATATTTTTGGAATCTTACATTTTAGGTAAGTGACAGACACTCACCCCAAGACAGTCATCACTGCAAATATATGATTACTCCTCTCTGTTAAGGAAGAGTAACAAAATTAAAAAGCTTCTATCTGTTACTTATGAAATGTCTTCCTCTTTCTTTCTGATAATTCCTCTTTCTCACATTCTCTTCTCAAAAGTCAGGCTTTAAAGTGGTTGAGAAATAAAGATGGTATCGTTTGCTATTCTACATTTCTGCTGTAGTGACAATACTTTTTTTCTTAGAGACTGAAAGAATAGAAGAGGAAGAAACAGATCCATAGCAATCTAAATGAAATCAAGATGCTGAATAAGCAGGACAGCATAGTTTTTGGATTTTTTAAATCACTTCACACAAACATCTATTTTTCTTGAGACTATTTCCTACAATCTTTAATAAAAGGCTATATTAATTAAGTGAAAACAGTACTTTTGAAGGAAATGGTATAGCTCAACATTAAGGTTTTCCCCTCCTTTGTTTAGAATTACATAGACATTTGGGGGTTTTCCATTTATTTTCAGAGAATTTTAGCTTTAATTTCCTGCATGCCTCTCTTGGATTTTTAACTCAAAGAAGCATTAATAATCCCACCTTCATTTTTGACAAGTTAATACTACTCTTGCATTTGTGGTTCTCACGTTCCTTTCTAGAGAAAAGAGTAGACTCTGCCTACAGAAGTAAGGCTAAGGCTAGGGTTTCCCAAGTGAATGAGTCACACTTGGAAGTAATCTTTGGATATTTTGGTCACTCTCATCCTACCCTCCAATAAAAGGGAAAAAAATACCCCAACCCAGAAGTACTTTATTCCACTGGAAATTCTTTAGGTGAACCAGACACAGATCTTAGCACAATTCTAATGTAAATTGCTACTGACAAGACTGCACTATTTGTGTAAATGTTTTAGAAAGTCATCCTTGTTATTTGTAGTGCATTTTCACCCCAGTCCTAGCAAACTAAACTCTTGAATTTCAACTGAACTTTTAACCCAATAGACACTCTTAAATGAGACTCAATTGAGCAGGCATGGTAACTGCTCAGAAAAAGGACTGATTTGCCAACAATGAAAGAGCAGTTATAATGGAATTATTTATAAGATGTATACCAATAATTCTTGTAAATCCTCAATAAAGAAGCACAGGAGTCAACAGGCTAACAAAAGTCTCTCTTTTATAACTCACTTATTTCCCTTTGGCAAAGTAAGAGTACCCAAGGCATTAGCAATTTAAAATAAGAAGGAAATAAAGCTGAGCTCAGCAAGAGGAAGAAATTCTGGCTTCCATTTGGTTTTGATTTTCTTCATTGGCTGTTTTTCTGCACTTCATAAAAATAATACCATACTTCTTTCATATTACCAAATCAAATATGAATTGCATAGCAAGCTTCTTTGAACTGGTCATAAAATACAGTGTTCATAATTCTTCAGTACAGATATGAAACGAAAAGATACGGAAGACCTCGAAGAAAAAACATCTCTGCTTTACTTCATAGTAAATCTTTAATTCCTAGTGGTGACGCTTTTTAAGTTAGCAGTAAGGGACATTTATGATATCCAACACTTTACTACCATCCCTAACCCTTAAATTCACCTCCTGTTCCTGAATCTCTCCTCTAACAGGAGAGATTTGTTTCAAACAAAAAACTGCAGACATCCTGAATGCATACTGAAGGTCACAAATAATTTGAAATCTTAGCAAATGTTAAACAGTATTAACAGTTTTATAAAGTAAATAAATTGTCTATTTCCAAATGGTTTGGAAATTTTTTTTCTGGTTTCCAAATAAACTTTCTTGAACAACTATGCTTAGCTAAAACCTGACTTACAAATTTTCTGATGCAATTTAATTGAAGATTTATAACTTAAGAATTACATGTAGAAATTTGTAGTCGCTAAGTCAAAGCAATGGTGTTCTTTTAATATTCACTTGCTTCATCTGGAATGCCTGTAGTTATCAGTTGTTTCTTGAATACTGACTCAAAGAAGTCAAAAGTTTCCTTTTCAGAATCCATAAAAGGCAAAATCATTATCTTCAGCATTTTATTGAAAACAATACCCTTTACTTTAATCCCCCTCCCAAACACTGCACACATACCTATTATAAAATAAAACCACCTATAATAAAATTTCTCATTTCCCCACTATATCACAATTTTTCTACAAAATCAAACCAGTGAAAATTTTGCAGAAAATAATTTTCAACATTAGCCAAAGTTAATTCTAAATGTATTAGTGTATTTGTTAAGCTATGAAAAAGTTTAGACACACAAAACAAATCCTTAGTTAACTGTAAGACAAGTAAGTGAAGAATTTCCTGTTAAATTAGCAAAAAACTAGCCTAGAATTGGATGCAGACATTCTACAACAACGGATTATTTAGGAAAACACAACAAAACCTGAAAAAAATCCATCTCAAGAGTCATTTGAAGCCAAACGATCAACGATAGTTTCTCCTATGCATACCTTCCTGTAGAACCTGAAGAAAGAGCTACTCGAAGTTATATAACACAGATATTTTTAATGACACATACTATTTGTATTGTTATTTATATTTCTATTGTTACCAATAACCAAACTAGGAGATTTACACTGCGGTCATATAAACACTTCCGGAAAATGAGAGCATTTTTATACTTACTCTTTATAATGGACACCAAAATTTAAGTTCCTTAAATTATTGAATATACTTTTTTATAAGTATAGAAAACATTTACAACATATGTCTATATGATAATTTGAATAGAACCAATTTATATACTGAAAAATATAGAGATCGTAGGCTTTTAAGAACAAGTGAGTATTTCCACAGGGACATACAAATTCATATCTAACAACCCTCATAAAAATACTAGTTAAATGATTTTGCTGTCTAGTATTCTTACAGTATTTAAATCTCCTAAAAACACAGTGAAACTACCAAACTAAGAGAAGAGCAGTATCGGACAAGAATAATTTTTAGCAAATGCATGCTGCTGCTCTGATGACATTCTTTATTTCATCATTATAGACTGGTTTAAAAACTTGTGTTATTGCAGCAGCTTTAATAAGTAGTAGACTGCTGCCCATATATCACGTAACCCTTTACCATCAGTATACATTTTAGATTTCTCACCTTGTCAATCATTTTACGGGCTTCCATTTCTTCAGAATTGGGATTTTCCAACTCAATAGTGTAAGTACCTTTGTCACTCTGGTCATCCTCATTGTCCTTTTCAGTAGCAGCAGAAATATGCTGGCTTTTCAACTTTTTGTCCATCTCCTGGTTCTGATTAGGCCTATGGCCAAGACTTCCTGAACTCCTTAACAACGCAGCTTGTAAGGCAGGTAATGCAGCAGAGGGTTCTTCTGATTTTTGTTTTAGAAGTTTGGCATGAACACCATGTACTGCTCTGTGATGTGATGAGCTGGCTTGCACAGATGAAGGGACTGCTTTCTCTCCTGATGTAGGTTTCGCTTTTTCAGCTCGCGTGTGAGGTGTTGGAGATGGAGATTCTGGGCACAGAGCTCCTACATTCTGAGAAAAAGAGTAAGAACGTCTCTTTCGAGGATGGTCTTCATCAAAAAACTCAATCATAAAGGCAGTCTGACTCAAACTGCCTTGCTCTTGCTGCTTTTCTGTGGAATGGACTTTCTGGTGTGACTTTTTCAGCTCTGTATGATGATGTCTTAAGTGTTCTTCAAGTGCTGCCCGTTTACTGTAATGCCGGTGTGCACCAATATTTTCTGAATCACTTTGTGTACCATCATCATGCTTATTCCCTACAAGCAAAGCAAAAGAATATATAGCACAATGAAACAAAGAAAGACCCAACCCAACATATACAAAAAAACTCAAGCAGAAAACTAGAAAGGAAATGATTTCAAACTGGATTTCTCTTTCAACTCCAACAGTTTTCAGTACAAATTTCTCTGCAAATTTTGTACAATTCCTGGAAAGGCAGGCAGTTTGCTGCAAGTCTAACAATGAAACACATTAGAAGCTGATCAGTAACAGGAGTGCACTTGAATTACCGTTTTCACCAATATTCTCATCTGTGAACGCTTATCATTGATACACAAAAGTCAGTATTTTACCAGCTGTAGAATAGTATGTTTTTGAATCATATTAACTTTGTTACACAGCGTGTTGATTACAAATGACTACTGACACATTCTAGGCAGGGTTAAGAGGAAAAAGAAAACCTTAAAATAGACCTTCTGATAGCAGAAATAAAACATTGGGAGCCACAGTTCATATTGTTGGATTCCTCACACATTTACCATAGCTCATCATGAGAAATGTCTACTCAGAACTGAATTCCTTATTACTCTTTCCAAGAAGAATGAGTTTTTCCATCATTCACCCCACTCAGTACCTGATGTATGCATGTAAAATGGATTATTTACTTATTCATTCCACAAACTACTGTGAGATCTATGAATAAGGATTATTTAATAAAACATGTATACTCCTATGAATACACTTTGCAACGATACCTGAAGAGGTAAGCACGGAAGGCTGGATACTTACACGTTGTAAGTCACATTTAACACACAGCAACTTCATGTACAATGACAGTGTCTACCCTCCTAAGTCTTTAGCTTAGTTCCCGGGAAGGAACAGTTTCACATTCTTTGAACTCTTCTGGATCAAATCTTTCTCATGCATATATAGAATGTACAATTTGTAAATTTTTTTATTCTCAAGAGGATAGCTTTTTTTATGTTTTCTCACTTAAAACAGTTAAGATACACAGCTATTATTCAGTTACATAGTAATTATATATTGGCTAATCTTACTTATGAGAATAACAGCACTGAAAACACAGTTGAAATCCCAACTTACATTCCTGTTTTCTACTTTTTTGAACAGTGCCTACAAAAATTATGGGATGCTTCATATACTTCCAAATAATAATAGTAAACAATTTTACTACTGGGACTTTATTACAGAATATTGTAAGAAAAAGCTGAGGACAAAAAAACAGTAAGTTTTGTTTTGTTTTTTAAATCGAACTTTCAAAGCAGCTAGGTATATTCTTTACTAAAAAATAAAAGCAATGAGTGAGAATACAAGCAGCTCATAAAAGATTACAAAATTCAGGTATTTACTATGGCCATATGCACCCCATAACTTACACCTCTTTCAGATGAAAATTAATCAGACTTTGAGAAGCTTCTGCCAGGAAAAGGATTATAAACAAAGTCTCCTTCCTATTTATCCAAGTGTCGTGGCTAATATTTTAAAGAATGTTCATGAATACAATACAGTACCATGAAGACCAAAGAATTCTGTTCTGTGATATACTCTGGAAGAAATAATAAACTATTATTTTAATGTTAGCATATTAATATAATTCTGTTTTCAGAAAATTTTTTAGGTTAATTTGGAAGAGTCAGCCTTAAAAAAGCAGACTTTTGATGAGTAAAAGAAAGCATCTTGTACCAAGTCCTAGGTAGTTTAAGAGCTAGACATGATAATGTTGCAAAATCAAGGAAAATGGGAATTGAAGGGTTGACCCACTGAAATTGAAAACAGAAAATAAGAGACTTGAAAAAATTCTTCAGAAGTTTTCATTTTGAAAGTTCAAATGGCACTGCAGTCTTCATCTGAACATTGAAACTACTTTATTCTCTATTCTGCTAACTGGCATTCAAAAGAAAGTACACTTATCATATTTAACATTGCATTTAATTTTATTTGAAATGTCACTGTCTGCAGTAAATGAACATTTATAATCACGTGGAACTGCATTCAAGAGCAGCACTCTTATAAATACAATATTCCACAAGCTTAGTATAAAAATTGAAGCTCTTGGTTTATTTCAGATTTCTGACTCAAACTTGACTTCATCAAATACGATCCATTTAAGCAGAGTAACTTCATGATGTATTCTTTGCCATAAATGATTTTCTTAGAGCATATGAATATTCACAGAACATACGCTATTGAAAGAGTTGCTAAAAGCATAAATTGAACTTCAGAGCTTTGATTCTAAAAAGCAATTCAGCTTTTTAAAGTAATGCATCGGAAAAACTGAAATAAATAAAATTTAACTAAGGTTTGGATTTTTTCCTTTTCATTTTCGAGACCAATGTTTTAAGTAGCTGATGCTTTCAGCTGTACTAGAACATCTCCAACTATTATACTCACTGTAAGAGGATTTAGTGTTTGGTTTCTTATCCTCTTTTTAAGACTTAATACTGCAATAAAATTTCCCAGCCCAGATCCTTGTGCACATGTGGAGTATTCGTCATTTCAACTGAACTCCGCAAGGGCTCAGGGATCCTCTCACTGGATGCTGGTGAGGAATTGTTGCTTTCAGAAGCAAGCATAGCTGGAATCATTCACTTTACCTTTCAGCCTCTTCAAGTACACTGGAACATCACTCTTAATACTTTTGGAATCCTCCTCTGTTGGTTCCCATATCATTCTAGGAGGATTGTTCTGTGCTAGCCAATCTGCTACTTTGCTCTCTGCAGCCATCATCACTGTTTGAAGCCCAGGCAGGTCCTGACCACTGGAGGAAGAAGGTTTTTTTGACTTGTGACGCTGCTCCGATGTGAATTTTGTCACGTGATCTTTGATCTTCACTTTTCCAGGAGTGTTGTCGTCGAATTCAATGGTAAAGGAAGCATGCCCTGTGGCTGCTGCATGGGAGCTTTGGGTGTCTTTTGTTGGAATTTCATGAATAGTGCTCTCTGCTACCTGTGAAGCTTGTTGGAATTCTTTGGTAGGGATTTCAAAATAACTTGGCTCCCTACAGAAAGGATAAAGTTCTTCACTTGCAGATGCAGACTGCTCCTCAGCTTGCTTGGCATCTGTGCTGCCTCCTATTAAGAAAAATAAGAAAACAGATTTCACAATACTTGGGAACTCCAGGTTCTTCAAGAATTTTCTGAACTCCTGTAAAGGCCACTTGGGTAATTTTTGGAATAAACAGTAAGATTGTGGAGAAGACTGAGCAAGGTAGTTCTGGAAAACCAATTCCAGAATTATAAATAAAAAGTTTTAAGGAAAAGACAGTCTGAACTTTACCTGTAAGGCATATAAAGTGGCAAAAATCTCACCCAGAATTTGTCAGAGTGCACTCCAAATATTTTTAAAAGATGCAAAGGTCAGATGAGTTATTTGAACATGGCAAGCAGATAAATCACATCAGATAAAAAGTTGAGATTATCATTATCGCAATTTCAAACTATTGGAGAAAAACTCAAATCAAAGTGCCCCAAAATAAGTGCTACTGGTCTGGCTTCCATATCCTGCAGTGGATAGCTAGTATAATTTTGTTTGGTAAAATTCTTCAGAAAAACAATTCACACATTAATGAAAAATAAATATTAATTTTGGTTTGAAAAATTTAACACTGATAAGCATGGGAAAGTGTTTTGGAATTCAAACACTCATGTTTCTACAAGGGATAAAACCAAAGAATAGAGCTAAATCCTGCTGTCATCTGCTCTTATTTTACTTGTTTCCTAAATTTGTACATGGACAGAAAAAGAAACAATAGCTGGAAACATGCAAAATGTTACCAAGCCATGCTCTCAACAGCTAAAGAAAGCAGAATGTGGAAAAAGCACAGGGTAGTAATTCCAAGTTCCACTTTACAGCTGAACTGAACAAAGGTTAACGCTTCCTGTAGTTGCAGCGAAGCTGTCAATGTGCCTTTAAGAAAGCACACCTTCTGGTTGCATTTCATGAACGAGTAAGCCAGCCAAAATATCTAGTATAGAGACGTGCTAAAAGCAACACAAGCTGGAGATGTTAGTAGCAATGTCAGGTTAGATTGCAATGAAAGAATTCTGAATAGCTCCTACGTGATTTATCAGGGACCACATTAAGACGTTTAAGAAATCATTTCAGGTTGCCAAGTAAAGAAATAAGACTGCAATTAATAGATTTCTGGTGCTAAAAATAGCCACACTATATCAGCTGAGACAGTTAATATTTTTCTATGAAACTACTGTGCAATAAGGGAGCAACACAAAGCTTTATACTGAAGTCAGGAGTTTAAGGGGTAAAGGATGCAGGACATTGCAATGCACTTATGCTGTTCCTCACAAACACAGGCATTTTGTGAGGATTTAGAAAAAGGTTAAAAATAAAAAAAAAATAACAAGGATGGCAATTTGATGTAGAGAAATATACTTTTTAAGTGAAAGAATAATAGCTGGAAAAGTTAAAAAAAGAATGATGTTATGGAGAGGAAACAAAAATAGTACACATTCTTTATTATTGCCATGTTTGGATACCAACTGGATAAAGTAACCCTGATGCAGGTAACACAGCTTTTTAAATTAATTTTCGCTAATAACAGTTGTTGGAAACACAAAAGATATTCAGAATTCAGACAGGTTTTTCTATTGTGCTGTTGCATTCTAAGAATTTCCTAGCTAACGTTTTTCACTGCACTATCAGCTACCTTATGTCTGTGGGGCAGTTTTCAGACACTTTGACAGTACCTCACTACTCCTCTCCCTGGGAAACCGAATGTCTTTTAAGTACCCTTCCTGAATACAATTACGCTACCAAACACACAATATAGAACGAATCCATTTTATTTATGCAATGTCCATTAAAAAAGCTTCTGTGTTTATACAGAAAATGTACAGAAATGAACAAAAATCACACTTTGCAGCTCCTAGATTTTAGGTAAAGTACCATCCCTCTCCATTTGTTTTATTTAGCTAACAAGTTGGAATGGATCAAGCTCTAGCAGGATCAAATCTAGAGCCTGGATCCTTACAATATGAAACACTGTCAATGAACAGGAGAGTAATCCACCACAGAGCCAATTCATAGATATCTTATTTTTTTCCCCTGCCATGGTTCTACTCAGACTTTGAGTCTACAATTTCATACAATTCCAATTTAATTCCAATTCCAAATTAAGCAAGTGTTCAGTGCTCCTTCAAAAGATAACTGGCTAATATACTGTGTTTTGAGAAATATTTCTACTTTTGGGCAAGGCAGCAGCAACCTACTGGCCACACAAAACCCATTATTTTTCAGTAAATATGAAATAGCGGTTCATCAACATCTTTTGAAAATCACAAGATTTTAGCCTTCTGCATCGGATGTATGGCAATGAGGGGATCTCTAACACTGGTTTATCAGCATTAATGAAGAACTTCATGAAAAAATTTTCCATGTGAAACTTGCCTGCACCAAGTTTAACACCTGAAATCAGTTTATACTACGATGACATGCACCATATTTGATTCCAATATTTTTAATTAAACAGATGCTAGAATACAGTTTGAATCTAAATTATGACAGTTTAATCAAAAGAAGTGAGAAAGTGAACTACAACTAAATTGTAAATTTTACTAAACTAGAAAAATTTTTAGAAATTATTTAAAGAAAAATATGCAAAGTTAATTTTAAGTACTTAAAAATCCGATTTTCAGTCTGAAGTACTTGCATTTTTAGAACAGTTAAATACATGAGAATTGATTAGGAATAAGGAATTGAAACAATGGGGAAAACAAAAAACTAATACAGATCCTAATCTGAACCACCCTTCGGTATTTTTCACCCAAATTCTAAATGCAAGTCCTTACAGCTTTCTAAATATTACAGAGAGTGATCTATAAAATAGCCTTACCTTTGAAATCCTATCATAAAATGTCATCTGCCAAGATGAAGGAAATTATATATTAAATAAATACAGACAACTTTAAGAGAAAACCCTTAAGCAAATACTGAAGATAGCAGTAATCACAGCTCTATAATATTTTAAACAGAACAAGTAGAGTATCTGTATAGCAAAAAAAGCAATTACATGGAATTGGAAGTGTGTTTTGGGAAAATGAGGGGACAGGTAGGTTGTGAACTGCAATCTCTTTAGGGACTGAAGAGATTTCTGAACTGGCAAGAGTGAAAGGAAAGAGACAGAAAAAAGTAGCAGGATATCTGTTCACAGAGATCTCTCATTCTAAAAAGACAACTGTGTAACTCTTTCTACAAGGCAAGTAAGGAAGCAATACTGGTAGCTGCTACACAGGTGTAGTCAGACTATTATTGAAACAATGAGTTTGTGTGAGACTAGGACAGAAACTGTGTAATATTTGAGAAATCATAGGCTTAACCAAAGGGAGATTCAGGGAGATCCTTTACTAGAGAACATGTCTTATGAGGAAAGGCTGAGAGAGCCGAGTTTATTTAATCTCAAGAAGAAGAGGTTCAGGGGGGACCTCATCGCTCTCTACAAACACCTAAAAGGAAGGTTGTAGTGAGGTGGGGACTGGTCTCCTCTACTGTTCCTGCAGTGAGAGGACCAGAGGAAATGACTGTAAGCTGAGACTGGGGAGATCTATATTAGATATCAGAAAAAAAAATATTTCAGTGTGGGCAGGCACTGGAATAGGTTTCCTAGGGAGATTGTGGAGTCACCACCCCTGAAGGTGTTCAAGAGGCATCTGGATCTGGAGCTGGGTGATTTGGTTTAGTGGTTTAGGGGTTACAGTGGTAGCGCTGGGTGGATGGTGGGATTGGATGATCTTGAAGGTCTCTTCCAACCTTGATAATTTGATTTGATTCTATTCTACTCTATCCTAATCAGAGATGATCACCATCAATATTCACTTCGTGACATTAGCAGAGTTGATTACAATTTGTAGGACTTTCGGGTTTTTTTAAGTCTTATTTCTCAAGTTACACACACAGGTAGTCAGAATCCGAAAATTTTACTTGCCAACCTGGACAAGAAATATCACAGGTGTCCGTGCCATTCAACATAAACTATCACATATACAAAAAACTGCCTGTGTATATGAATACATTATCATCTGCAAAAAAAGGAAACCTCAGAAAATATTTTTCACAGTCTTCAGATTTTTAGTAGTGCTCTTCTCTTTCTGCCTTAAAAATACAATTTTAAGAATAAAACTTGTAAAAGAAAATGATCTGGAATTCACAGAGCATTTATTGAAAAAATGTCTGTAAACCTGGAGCAATATATTTATTTGCAATAGGTATAAGAAGCAGCCAAGATACCATATGTACACAAAATCCCAAAATATTTTTAATGTTAGCTTTTTATTTGGCACTGTGCAATGATATGTGTAATGAAAAGAAGCTGAAGTTAGTGCTTTTGAGTGCTTAACAGAATTGCTTTTTTTTCCCTTTCTCTTTCTCTTCATATTTTCCTTTCTATTTCCCACTTACCATTCAGGTTCTTTTTTTTTTGCTTTAAGGCTGAATCACATTTTTCACTTTTTAGTTAAAGACAAGATTGAAACAAATACATATAAAGATTCACATGGTATTAAATAAGATCTTTGTCTTTTAATGTTGTCATAACCAGTCTCATGAAAAAATATCAAAATCGGTCTCTCAAAATAAAAATATAAAACAGCATTGTATATAAATTCCCACCTCTCATTATAAATCACTTAACTACCTGCTTTAAAGCATCTGAAGTGAAAAAAAGGCAGAACTAATTTTACTTAAATATACTGGTGTGACAGCTCTAAAAGGTTCTATAAGCTCCCCATGACATATCACACAGATTTGCTGTTAGAGCTTTGCAAAGCAAGCCTTACATATGCAGCATTTGCACGTACTCCATGTCAAAACTCAGTAAAATTCTAGAGCAAACTTCTAGAAACTTTACTGTTAGCACTAGTGATTAAACATCACACGTTACAGTGTGTGTAATCTCCTACACACACTGATTACACTAGTATTTCTAAAATAACTCTCAGCCTGCTTTACCTGAAAATGACACTATTTCTTAAATGTAAGGAATGTTTAATCTGACATATTGTTATGCAATACTGAAATTAAAAGAATACTTCATGTCAAAATGGAAAAAATTACTGCAGATTATTAGGAGTCTGCTTAAAATCTTACTTTTCTCTTCTTAGATTTCTGGTAAAGAAATCAGCTACTACTGAGATCAGCACAGAATGTAGTTTTTGCTTTTCCAAGAAGTGAGAGTATAACACATGGCAATAATAATAATTACTCACCCAATAAACTTGCCAATAACAACGATCATTTAACAGCTGCAGTATAAAGTCACATCAGAGGTGTACATGCAACTCTTCATTTTAATATGGACTAGTGGATCTATGGATCATTAAATTATAGTAACATGCACATCAAAAAACACAGGTTTTTTCTTTTTAAAGTTTTTCAGGATATTCTGTTCTGTTTGCAAATAATTTCCATTAGTGAGTTTCTGTTGCGATAGAAATACAGTAACATTGAAATAATCTTATTAACTTGAGACTGTAAAGATTAATCATCTATAGTTGGCTTAGCAGAAACAAATCTCCCACTTCTATCTCCTCATTAAACCTTGCCCCATCTCTTAGAATTCATGCCTATATGTATTTGCTTATATTTTAAAAATAACTAAACATGACAGTCTTCTGAAGTTTCTAATTTTCTTTTGTACAAGTGTTTCTTTATAATGATTTCCTATCATTACAATGATCTACATTATAAAACCTAAGCACATGAAGAAAATACATACTAACTTGTTGACAATAAGTTAATGTTTTCATGGCATGTAATTGTAGGCCAAAGGGGCCACAAAAGCTTATGACTTTACTCCAAAATTGCATGAAAACATTCAAAAAATCTCTTGCCTGCTTCTACACAGACGTTGTGTTCTGAGATTGAGGAAGTATGTCCATAGAAGCAAATGTCAACTCTTATCAGGTTTGCCTTCTCACACTCTCTGCCAACACTACTAAAAAATACCTATAACGGGCAACAACCAGACTAGTGGAACATACAACTAATGTCTACTCAGAGATTAAGTGATCAAGCTAAATAAATCATCTGTCTATATAAGTGATTTTAGTTCTACATCCTGGCAAATTAAATGGCTTTACAAAAATACCAGGGTTTGGATTTTTCCCAGTAGTGTCTTCCTATACCATTTCACATACACTTTTGTTTAGTATGTGCTTACTCAAGCTGAATTTCATTCTTACAGATTTATGAGTCTTTCAGTTTCAGAAAACAAAAGCTATTCCTACACTCCACTTAGATCAATACTATTCAGAGGAGATAAATTCATGATGAAACAAAAACAAACATAAAAGGGATTTGCAATATTAAAAAAAAAAATTGTATTTACCAAGAAATTGAAATAATTTAGAAAATATTAATCCATTTTCTCTGTTCATCATTTACCTTATGCTGACTTAGCTAAGGCAAATCATGTCAAAAACACCCCCAAAGGTCTGTCTAGAACAAACTTATTTTTGTCTGCTATTGAAACAGATGGCACCTTCGTGATTAGTTTGAGAGGAAGTTGGAATCTTATTTTTCTTGGACCTCAGGAACTAAGATAGAAGCACTGATCACTTACTGAAAAATCTCTTGATAACATAAATACAAGAGCATGTAAACCATTTGAAATATTGCTTCTGAAAAAGCAATTTAAAAATATAAAAATAATAGACACATTACTATATGGGAG
This sequence comes from Chiroxiphia lanceolata, assembly GCF_009829145.1. Taxonomy (NCBI): domain Eukaryota; kingdom Metazoa; phylum Chordata; class Aves; order Passeriformes; family Pipridae; genus Chiroxiphia; species Chiroxiphia lanceolata. Next base: position 36,999,020 of record NC_045639.1, on the reverse strand, counting down.
CCGGAATCTTGTGTCATACCTTCTTAATGGCATGGCATTGCATCAAAACCACAGACTTTGGGATAATACTTTCTAATAAACCCATATTTAATGAGGGCAAACAATATGCCTGTTTCTTAGATTAAAACAAAGTAGATAGATACACGTGAGTAAGAAAAACCTGATGAATTCTTACTTTTGTTACATTAGTTTGCTACAGACACTGACATCTAAGCAATAAAACCACAGATACTACAGATTTTACCATCCTTGTTTTGGCATGTACAGCAAGAGACTTAGTCAAAGGTTTCATAGTCAAAAGTTAATGCTTCCCTGCAATCTGGAAAGCAAGGAAAATCACATGGCTAGCAAGTGTACCAATGACATGACTCAAAGGCAAGAACTTAATTCTTTTTCCTTGTAAATGATGGCATACGCACTTTTCCTTTTTGTTGCCAAAAATGGAAGTGGAAAAACATCTAGCAGTCATTGTCTCTCATTATTACCGCCATTAGGAACAAAATTTCTATTCCTTAGGAATGCTCAGAAGTGTTTGAAGAACACATTTCTAGACAAGATTTGAACTGTAAAGCTATAAATTATTAATGGAGGATATTAAACCTGTAGTTAAAAAGCCCCCACAGGAGCACACAATAGCATACTCTACTCAAGGTGAGTACAGCAGACGTTTTTCATCAAAAAACCAATCAAATAAGAAAGTGTTCTATAATTGTACTGCATTATGATGCAGTTCTTTTATGTGTGAAAAAATTGTTTAAGTTGCACAAAAATGGTCACCAATGTAAATTATTTCCTCTGGTTTCCTTCTACCAGTCCTAATCTTAAGGGACTTACTTTACTGTCTGAGTCATGACAGCTTTGGAATATTATGAAAAAGGTCACTAAAGGCCATGACAAAAAGTTAATTCCAAAGACCTTGACTTCACTACATTGAAATATTCATTTAGTTTGATTTTACATTTAAGACTTTACTCCAATTTCTGCAAAACATGATTGATGGTAACCATGGCAACTACTATGATAGGAAGAGAAAAATTCTCTCCTCAGTTAAAGTACTTTAAAAAACTGCAAACTTAAAAACTGTTGGACCTTGAATGCATGTCTAAAGAGCTACAAAACACACAAACACGGTTGAATTTTGTCCTAACTTGAGTAAGTTTTAAGGTTACTCTCTTTATTAGAATAGCAGTCACTTTATTTATATGCCTGACGATAGATAAAAGCCTAATTATAGACACAGAGATTGAAGTTTTGGCAATACGCACTGTGTCTAGACAAGCTAACGAATAAAAGGGTCTGTATTATGGGGAAATAAACATCACCAGTTTAACTTCAGACTATACAAATCTTCACTGTGAGAATTATGAAATGCAATTCCCATTAATACAGCATTGTTGAATTACAGAAGATAATGTTAGCACAGATCACCTTATATAGCTAAAAGTCAAACATAAATATGAACCAGCACCATTTATTCTCAGAAACTATTTTGATAAAATATCCCTATGCATATAAAATGACAGATATGGATTAAACTGAAAAAGAAGACATTAGATCAGGCAATGTTATTTGCTATATCTACTGATAGAAAATTGTATTATATACTAGAAAACTGACACGCTAGATGTGAAATTGGTCTCTGGAAATCCACAGTTTCTCACAAAATGTTTTTAAACTAACTTAAAATTTATAAGGTTTTCATCTTGCACACTATGAAACTTCCGAACATTAATAGCTGTTTAGGTCCCTACTTAGGAATATATGCAGTGTATATAAATAGTAAAGACAAAAAAACCACACAAAAATAAGACAACACTTACCTGAAGCCCCTGCCTCATGTGTTTTTTCTTCATGCTTGCTATCTGGCTTACAGACACTTTTATCATCAGCTTCATCGTCACCCCACCAGGCTGGCTGTCCATACAACGGTGTCCCACGAGGCATGGCGGAAAGATCTACAAAATTAGCCCAAAGCACAGGAAATTACTCTTCTGTTTACTTGAGATATTTAGGTTAAAGTAATATGAAGAGAAAGCAATTTGCTTGGATCATTTCTCCTGGAAGTTGAAGTGAAATGGTTGCATGCATTTGCCTAAATACAAAACAAACTTGGAGGCTGGATAACTGATCTGGGTTCTAAATATAAAAGCTTACTAACGATCTGATCAAAACTTCTGGCACAAATGTTTCTGCAAAGGCAGCTGACATCTCTTATTGTCACCCTGATATATCTGTAAACATTATTTCTTCTTTCAGTTTGAAGTCATAAGGATGGCAGTACATTCCTAAAAGCCGTTTGCTACTATTTCTGTGAGAAGATTCTCATTCTTACCCACACTGACCTTTCAATGAAATCTGAACTCACTGCATGAAAAACTGATCAAATTTTGCAATGTTGCCAAGGTTCCAAATTGCTGACAGCTACTCACAGTGCTGAAAGTTACCTTGTGAGTAAAACATTATTGAGCACAAGCAGTTTTAAAGGTTGGGGTTTTTTTAAAGGTATTAGTTAAATTATAGTACAATTAAAAGTGCTGTTTCTGATATAGAATATACACACATGATTAAATATATTTAAATGCAAAGATTAAATAAGAAAAAAACCTGATATAATGAAGATTTCTACTCTGATGATAAATTGACTGGATTAGGTTTGATCTGATCTCTTGGAAGAATATTTAACCCTACAGAGATTTAGTTATTCTAGCATTGCACAGATGTTCTGAATATACTTCATAGTGTCTTTATATAAAAAACCATGATCTTTTCAAATCTTGCTTAGGAGCTTGTCTGTTATTTTAGCAATTATGAATTTCAACTTTTTTTTTCAATGTTTTATACACTTGCATTCCAAAGATGATTTCATAGCCATGCCAAAAGTTTCAATATGATTGACATTAGGTACTTCTGGTTTTGAACAGCAATATGCTTTAGTCAATACTGAGTTGTTTTTAAGAACTTAATGGTTGTCCAGAGACTTTGTGGATGACCCATCCCTGAAAGTGTTCAAGGACAGTTTGGATGGGGCTTTGAGCAACCTGATCTGGTGAAAGGTGTCCCCACCCATGGCAGGGGAGTGCAACTAAATGATCTTTAAGATCCCCTCCAACCCAAACCATTCTATGATTCTACACCTGTGCACTGAATTAGCAATAGTAGACAGCTATGCATATATATAGCAACAGTGAGAGAATCAACTCCCAAAAAACTTGTGAGAATTGCACTCAAATATAAATTGCTATCATTAAGTTTGACTGTTATTTTTGGAAGAGTGAAAAGAAAAACAGAAGCTGAGAAAAAAACCCACTGTGCTACTTTATGTAGCCTTAATATGATGCTAGATCAGCCAACAAAACAAACAGGTTAATTAGTTATATCACAGAATCTTATGTGTGGGGAAGAGAATTTTTTGAAGTGTATTTTCTGGAAGAGTAGATTAAACCTAAACAACCTGCACAGCCTTGACATAAGAAATGAGACCTAGACAGTTCCATAATAAACAAACAACAACACCTGATTTCTTTCTTATTCTTATGGTTATCTCCACTACATTTCAGCAAGCCTCACACTGAAGTTCATCATAGAATGAGAGAATGGTTTAGGTTGGAAGGGACCTGCCATGGGCAGGGATAGGTTGCAACCTGGCCTTGAAAACTGACACGGATGGGGCATCCACAAACTCTCTGTGCAACCTGTTCCAGTGGCTCAGCTCTCTCACAGTAAAATATTTCTTCCAAAGATCTAATCAAAATTTCTCCTCTCTAAGTTTAAAACCATTCCCCCTTGTCTTATCATTATCTGCCTGTGTAAAATTTGCTCTCCCTCTTTTTTACAAGTCCCCTTTAGGTAATGGAAGGCTGCTATAAGGTCTCTTCAAAGCCTTTTTTTCTCTAGGCTGAACAACTCCATCTTTCTCAACCTGTTTGCTCTGATCATTTCTGTGGCTCTTCTCTGGACTTGCTCCAACAGGTCCATGTCCTTCTTATATTGGGGGCCCCTGAGCTGGACACAGTACAACCCACACAAAATTAAGACACCTGCAGAAGAGGCACCATGACACATTACACAAATATGAAAGATGACGTAGAAACAAGACTGAAGCTGTAGCAGCTACAAATTTTTAAACCACAACAGACCACTTAGGTTCTATTCTGATGCGTGCTACTAACCGTAAAACAAACACACAAAACTCCCACCCATTTAAAAAGGAAAACAAAAGAAACCAAACCAACCAACTGAACAAAATGGTAGATGGTAGAAAGTACAAACTGTTTCTGAACAAATACTTTCAGTTAAACTGCAAAAAATAGCAATTTTCTGCCACAAATCCTGTAAGTTTGTGATTTTGGGAAAGAGACACGCAAAAATCTTATAAATGCTGATTAAATCTCTCTTTAAAAGTTTATGTGGATGTTACTGTAAAAAAGGCAGAAATTCAATTCCAAAAGTTCTTATTTAAAGTCTGTTTAAAATTTCACATGTGTAAATTTTACTATCTACAGATTCTCACAAGCATCCTACCAAAGCAAATTAACATCCTTTCCAAGTTTTTGTGCTTCTGCAGCTAAGAAATGAACCTTACCCATTGATTTTTCTTCAGATTTCAGTGCTTCTGTAGTTTTGTGGTGCACTTCAGCTGTGGAGTCTGTTACCTTGGACTCTGGGCTTTTGGAGCTGCTTTGCTTCGATCCTTCTGCCTCTGAAGACTTTTGGGATAACTGGAGTTGGCTTGTGAATTTTTCATGCTACATGATGTTAGATAGAGAAAAAAACCCACAAATCCTCAAAAAGTGGGAAAAAAATATCCATATTACTAATAACTACACAATGACAGAAGAACATCCAGGAACTGCACATTGTTACCTTAAGTGCTTCTTCAGGGACTCTCATCTCTCCCCTGACAACAGTAAAAAGATTAGTATGTAGGAAATGATAAGGAAAATACTGAAAAATTTCTGAATTCACAAGAGGATTTTACTGAAAAGAAGCTGTGCAGACTATTCTGCCACTGGAATGGTGACAGCTTTTACAAATATCTCACTGTTAGGAATATCATGTACTATCATACTCATCAAAGTAAATGCACGATGAAATTATTTACTACTTGTAAACAGAACACTGACTGGATACCTTAATGTTGTAATAATGCAAATAATTTTTTTCATTCCGTACTTCGTTGAATAATTACTAGTAATCTTCTCTGCTCATACACAATTGCATATGATATAAATATTTGTCTATTTGCCTCAAAGAAAATTAATATTTCTTAGCAACACAGAAGATATGCATTAGACTTTAAATTGTAATTGGAAGTTGAGGTTTCTCGCAGTGAGAGACAATGAAATGTACTTTATCAACAGTTCAGACCAAGATACAGTTTTCTAGACTCTGAGACTTTTTCTAATATAGGCATTTTTGTAGTAATGAGAGAAGTAAATATTTCAAAGTTCCTTCTCAAGTAGCATGAGAACCCTTCACTTAACACAACCATACTTTTAATAAGAAAAGTGTGTCCTGACACTGCATTTTATGGCAAGGATATCATATCCAAATCTCAATTTATCTTCTAACTTCAGAGTGATGTATGTCTGTTCTGGAATCCTTACATCATTCACAAATGTCTACAGAAAAAAATGAGGAGAGAAAAAAATACTGTTAAATTCCAAAATAATAAAATAACATCACTTAAATAATTTTATAAGAAAGTTTTCAGCACCACAAATTTTTTACTGGTGATTCAGCAGGGAACTATAAGGTTAAATTGCCATCTCTCTTACAAAATATGACAAAAGAAAGGTTAAACACCAACTGCTAACCAGGTTGCTGACACTATACCACCCTTGAAAAGTTTCTTCCAAGTTTAATCTTCGTAACAGTATTTAGTACATTGCTGATTAATGTTCCCTCAAATTAGCATCTCTACTTATAATTTTTCTTGCAGTCTCTTTTTCCAACCCCAATTAGCTGTCAGAATTGATTGATCATCATATTTGTACGGCATTTAGCATTGGATATGAGAGTTCTGAGCAATCATTGTCAAAGGACTTAAAGAAAACATGGACTCAGTTAGTGCATCTGACTAACTCCAAAAATCAGCTACAAGAATTCAATATATTGCAACTCTTGAAAGAGTAGATATAATAATATTTGTAAGTAAAAATAACATTACTATAACAGCTAGCAGCAAAGCAGAGCAAATTTAATAGCCTTGACAATACCTAGTGAAAATTCAGGTACTGTACAATAAATAATCCTCCACTCCTTGAAATCACATAGTTGGAGAAATCAAACAAGCTTTCCGTGATTTGGAGAAGGACTTATGTACCTGAAGGTTTGCCCAATTTCACCAGTCATATCAGTTGGCTGTTACAGGCACTACAGATTATCCATCACTGTGATTTCAAGGTCCAGATTAAACAGAACAGTGAAAAATAACAGGGAATTTGAAAAAATCATGGTGGTATAGATTTCAAGAGAACACCTGAGATATAAAATGACTAATTACAGAGGCAGCAAGGACAAATAATACACATTCAAGTCAAAATGGATCTCAGATACAATTCGGAAGAGTTGGAAAACAATTTCATCTCTGTGGGAAAAAAATTAACTGAACATAAATAGGGTTTAAAATTAGATTATTCACACCCTAAAGAAAATTGTAGAAAGTCACCTATATAAAAGTCTGAATCAGGCACAAGCCTTTGTAAAGGACCAGGGGGAAAAATGTTTTATTCCTTCATCAGAACTGTCCCATGTGTTTAAGGACTGATTTACCATCTTAGGAAGGTAGGCTGTCAGCACCAGGCCAACTACCCAGGTTGAGAACATCAGCAACACTTGAAATTGCTCGTGGTCACTTCAGATACCAGAAACCAAGGATGATGACACACTAAGGTAGGAGCGGGCATCAGGACCTGAGAGTGCTCTTCTCACAACTTGCGCTTTTGCCATTGGAGGGGATCCTTAAATCTTTAGTTAGAGACTTCTCCAAGAACTTGCCACCTCCCAAAGGCAGATCTCAAAACGACCCTTCTGCTTATCCCAGGTTATATCACTGCTTCTACTACTCTCCAAATGAGGCTGATTCACTACTATGAAAGCGAATTGTTTCTTAAACTGAATTTGTTACCTTCAGAGAAAACTGAATTTTGTCAATATCTTATGGGTTCACTCAGTGAGAGAGAAATATAAAAGGGTAAAGACAAGTTTTGTATAGCAGAATAGAATATTAAGCTCTCAATTAAACAAATTAGAGATCAAGCTAAAAAAGCTCCGCAATCAAAACAGTAAATGTAACTCTGTATAATATTTAAGTCACTTTTGGAGATACGGATCCTTGAAGAATCTTTCTAGAGTGGGAGATGACAAAAAACTTCTGCACAGTTCTTTCGTTAAACTACTCCTCAAGGCTCAATTCAAATCTGCATTAAGAAGCTAGAATTTACACTCTCATTCTCCCCTGGCTTTCTTGAAATCTTCCCCCTTCTTTTACCTGAAAAGAATGCAACAACTGGACTTATAAGAACACAGTATCTTCCTTGTAAGAAATGTGAATAATTAGGTATATGTCAAAAGTTTCTTTTTCCTCGGTGTTACTTCCTTCATCTTATTTTAATATATAAAATGAAGCTTTAATTTAGGGCAAATTTAAGACAAATATAATTGTGGATTGGCTGATATGAGACTGTGTGTTATTTTATGAATTATTTATCAGTTTTATATTTTCCCATAACTGACAAAAAATGTACAGCTCATTTTTACTTTTCGTAACAACTACATGTTAATACTACAGATAGGACATTAAATATCCAGAGTGCCTTTCTAAGACATCTTTACTACTGATTTGTGCCAGTTTTGGGGACTCAAAATATTGCAACTCCACGGGATCACCCAACTTAAGAATTCTAAAACAACATGTACATGTTTCTAAAGAATGAAGCAACTGAAATATGCCATTTTATAAGCACTTTGAAGTTAGGGATGCACACACACACAAGAAAACCTCAAATAATTAAGCAAGCCAAGAATCTGAATCTTTGAATGGTTGTCTTTCTCATACAAATCTAGTATTAAATGAAGTCTGGAAAAACAGAAACAATGTCCTTCCCCAAAACAGTAAGAGGATATTCAATTTTGTTTCCTTTTGCTAAAGGAAAATAATGCCCATTTCATTACTAAGAAATTACCTACTTCATAGAAAATATTTCCACAGGAATAAGAATAAAAAGTACAACTATCTACTGGTTTGCAAGCATGAGTAGTGTTTAATGCATATTTATTTCACTTTAACACTTTGAGAGTCCAGGGCAAATACCCATGTGAATACTATCTTCAAGGTAACCTGAATTTTAGCAAACCAACAAAACTTAGGTCATCTTGCAGACACGCATGTATATATATATATATGTAATGCACTTTTCCTCCCTGGTCAGAGTTCTGAAATTGCACATGCAGTATACTCAACTCAGAGAACTCTGAAGACAGTGTGTGCAGTCCACTGACACCCTCATGAGTGAGCAGATGGTATACAACAACCAAGTCTCATTTCCTTTGCCACTGGAGCTTTAAAATCTCACCACATGCTTTGGGATGCAAGACAGAAGCCAGCTTGAGAAAGCTACTTACAACATAAATAAGGAATCCATTTCCCCCTTTTTTCCCTGTTAAATCACTCCATACACATCTTTATATATTCACATGATTTCTAAAGCTTTATTCTTCAAATAATGAGAGTCAAATGTCTTTAGGCCTTCTAAAGTTTGCCAAGCTTTTCACAGTGTAGTCCTGAAACATCAGTGTGAAATTACTCTGCTATTCTGTAAATATTCCTGGAAAGAATGTTATTCAACAGGGCCATGGATGTTTAATATTTCTTCTGATATATTTTTGAGTTTATAAGTCAAAGGAGAAAATAGATTGATTTCTGTTGATACTAATGAAATAGTAGATTACATCTTAGCAACTGTACACATTTTCTTCAGAAAAGAGAAATTCCTTCATCGTTTTTGTGTAAAATAGAAGAAAAACAAGATTGTTTAGAATAAATCATGACAGACTATCAGAAATAACATTTTACTTCATGTAAATCTGATTAAAATTTACTTTTGCTTTATTTTCAAATCTAGATGTCTAGGACAAAAACATCTAGATCTAGAAGTCCAGGAAAAAGACTGCTGTAGCCTTTTCACTGAACTGACTGTGAATCAACCATGCATATAAAAATATTCAGGTATTAGGGCATCAGGTGCAATTACAGTTCAGCTAGTGAAGTTGGTTAAGACTCATAACACTCAAAACAAATGCATTGGTAGCAGCCATTTCCCCTTAAACTCTGAATTATCTTGAGTGCCTAAAGTGCATCACACCAGGAATGGACTAGTCCTGTATACTAAGAAAATCTTATCTTTTGATGAAGTATACAAAATAAGAAAAGGTAGAAGCTGACGAAGCACTAGACGAGGCATTTGGCTGTGGTGTTCTCAGTGGAAACAGCAGACAGACTAAAAGAATTATTGCCTAGTTAGCAGTTCACCGCATGGTACTGAGGCATTGCATACATTGTTCTGTCACACAGTTAATTATGGAGTTACAGAAATAATGTGTGTTCTCTTTTAACCTGAAATCGGGTAGGCAGAGGTATGTAAGAAAAGCATAGTGCGAAAGTGATAGTAAGGAAAGCACTGTGAAGACAAAGAGCAAGGACTGAACTCTTAAGACTTAATATTCTTTGTCCTAAAACTGTAGGAAGAAAGAGTTCCTTTGATGTCTCTGAGTAAACAGTTATAAACAGTTAAAGAGCAACTGAAATTTCACCTCAAACTTGAGAATGAATCAGATCAAGCGAAGCAAATCACTGAAAGCTCTTTATCAGAGGCAAAAAAGAAGATGAATGAAGGCCTTTTAAAATATATTTATTAAATTCCAGTTTTGTGACAAGGCAACGAAAATCTGAAGTTATGCCTATTGACTACAGGAGTTAGAGAATTAGGGAATAAAATCAAATGGTTCAGCAAAAAATCTCTATGTGCTGAATGTATTTTTCATCATTGCCTTGATATAGTGCACCAACTTTGAAAACACAGAGGTATATTAAATATTTAAGGACCAAAGCCCTTGTATGTCTACAACTGTTCAAAGGATATAGCCCTTCAGATTTCAGTGGTTTCACATGGAGCTGAGACTCTGACTCCTTGGAAGGCTGCGTTAGTTACCTTAAAGTACAGAAAAACTAATAGAGACGGACTGACAGGAGTTTTATTTTGAAATGCACTTCAAGATGAAAAGGCAGTAACTTGAGATTTCTTCATCTATTTTTTTAAGTATTTGAAAAAGCTATTCACTATCATTAACTTTCTAAATATCCATTCGAATAAACAATCACAGATGAACTCATGATTTTATTCTGTACACATTCATGACACAGCAAAACATTTAAAGTTAACAACCACAACTAGTGCAAATGAACAGCTCATAGAGAATTATCTAAAGGGCTACAAAAATATGACAAAGTTACTGTATTTTAATTATCTATTGTAATATCAAAAACTTTTATAAAAAGTGATGCTTACCTAGACTGTGGTATACACAATTCTTACAAAAGCTTTAAAACGTAAAATGCCATATGAAACTTTACTTTGCTCATAAAGTGTTTTTTTTCCTGTGTTAGTTTGTAATCACTTGACAGAAATTAATCATAGATATTTTTAACCAAAATTACTAAATTACTGAAAAACTAAATAATTAGTTAAATAGGTTTACATACAACACATACAATGGTTATTGCATGTGTAATTTTTTCCTACATGAAGTACAGTTTAATATTCTTTTCTGTATTATAACAGAAGAAAAAAAAGGAGTAGTATATGAAATAAAACCCATATATTAATCAGACATTTTAGAGATTAAAATGGTTTTTTAAACCCATTTGTTTAAACGGGTTTTTTTAAGCATATCCAAGATTTTAAATGTGTTCAAGATTTTTTCTTCTACAATTCTGAAATACATAAGTATAACATATTCCTTGTTACTGTTACCATTTTTTTTCCTACTGCCAAGACCCCCTTATTAATGGACTTAACTGCAGTCCTTTAAAAAACATGCAGTGGAAAAACCCTGCAAAGACTACATTTTCCTTCTGAATGTTCCCCCATTTCCAATCTTGCATTAAAAAGATATTAATGTACAATTAATAATTGCTTGAAGAAATTTCAAATAAAACATACAGAAGACCCAGGGAGCTATCAATTTCTGATGTTAACTTACCCCATTCAAGCTGCCCAAATCCTTCACCAAGTGTTCATCCGTAGAGGCATCATAGTTAAGTACAGCATGTTGCTTGTCCACACTCCGTGACTAAATATATATATAAAAAAATAAGGTATGAAGTAAATAGCATTAATGGCTATTTCTTAGAGCAGTGTGATTATTTTCTTTGTACATAGTACATTTATTGAAATTATATAAAAAGTTAGTCCCACATATGAAAAAAATCACTCTCCAACCTAACTCTGGGTGCCCACAGCAGAATCCTAAAATTATTTCATAATAATTATTTTCTCAATGTTCTCCAAATACAAGTCAGATCCAACCATATCTTATCCAAAGATTTTTTTTTCCCAGTTCACCATAGTACCATCAAGTGTTTAATCTAACATCATCATCATCACCTTTATTTCTCTCTCTCTACTACATGCATCTTTCAAAACATGACTATGATTCTAGGGTGTTGCTGTTCTCTCTGAAACACACCATTTCCTGTCACACATCTGGGATAATTACTATAATGTACAAGCATTCAAATTGCTTCTCCTTGATCTCAGTTTCCTGAGCCAATCAGTGATAGCCTCTTCACTAAACGTCGGAGCAGTTCCTGAATTACTATTCCCATCAGTTCTGACTCTCCATCCCTTCTTAAGCACTTCAGTATCTATTTATTTATTTAATGAATTCTTTATTTTGCATCCAAACATCAACCCACAAATGAGGAACAATCCTTGTTACTATTTCCTCTAAGAACACCACCTCCTTAACAGTTAAGTTCCTCTTTCAGCACTTGCTCGTGGTCAAGTGTTGGCAGCCTCAGCTGCTGATGGCAAGCAAGGAAGAGGTGGGGCTGGATGTATGCTTCCTTCATGCATGCATTTGTTGGCACCTTGACATCTACAACAGTTCCCAAGTGAATGGAGCCCACAGCTCATCTTCTACAGCTGTACATACTTGATCTCAGACTGTTTGCCAGTAATTCTGCTAGTGCAGTGTCCCGACATGATGGCATAGCTTCCAACAGCATTCTTTCTAGTTTCAGGTTTGCATCTTCTATCCTTGCTACTCAACTCATTGTTCTATAATATTGCACAGAGAATGGTACATTTCTGTCTAAGACTTCTGTGATTGTTTCTGTACCAGCACCTGTCGTGTGTCAGTTATAGGAGTCTCAGGTTGCCAGTGCATGAGCCAGTTCAAGGCATCAGAACACACAAACAGTACTCACAAGGAAATGCTTTCACCTTCTCATAATTCCATGTTTATCACCTCATTCCTTCCCCACATCTTCAGACTTCCTACTATTACTTTCCTTATTTGTTTTCAATTTATTTCCTTATTCTTCCTTTCCATGCCATCTTACTGATGGCATTCTCCTCAAAGAAGCAAAATCAGTCCTCTTCTGCTTACACTTACTATTTTAGACTTTTCATTTGAGCCAATTTGCTCTGCATTCTTGAGAGGTATAATGGGGCAATGGGGGGGAAGCAGGATATCAAGGGAGAGGGGAGAATCAAGGAAAAGACAGACAAATGAACAAGTTCCCTGCCAATATGAGCTGCACTAATATACTACATCAGTTGAGTGTTTTTAATGGCATATGAAGATATGGCAGTATAGCTCATTTTCTACTAACTCAGTAACCTTTCAAGTGAAAACAAGCTATCTCAATACAATCAAATTCACTGGTGTGGGTGTTTTCCTGAGCCTACCATGTCAAGCAAAGATTACACTTTTCCACACTAAAGTGATGTAGCAATACATCAAGAATTACCCTATTGCTACCTGGGCTCTTGAAAAAAAATCTGAACTTTTTTCAGTGTTGTTCTTCAAATACATACTGCATGAATAGTAATTTATTTTATTAACTTTATGTGCTATGTCCTGTTAAAAATACTTTAAAACGGAAATGACAAAAAAAGATCCCTAAAGCTTCATGATACTTTGTCACATCTTCTGAAATGTTAAGAATGATTACTCAAGTCTGTGGCTTTTAGAGAAACACTTGAAATTCTGTAGAACTTCTCAGGTTGAGATTACTTGCATATAATTGGACACATTTTTATTAATTGCAGCTGATCTTTACAGGTGCAAAGACTGTGCAAATCTTTTAAATGCCATTTTTCCTTTGGATTTGTTCCTGCAGCCTTCCTTCAAATTTAAGGACTATCAGAATTCCTTCTTGTAAGATTGTGGTGCTTTGGCTGGCAGCTAAGTACCACACAGCTGCTCACTCACTCTCCCCTCCCCCACTGGGATGTGGGATAGAACAGGAAGAGCAAAAGCAAAAAAGCTCATGGGTCAAGTTTAAGCAGAGAAGGAAACAGGAAGAGGAAAGAAATAAAACAAACCAAGTGATGCAAAGACAATCATTCACCACCTCCCACAGGTAGCCCAATGTCCAGACAGTATTTGAGTAGTGGGTACCTTCCCCAGAGCCCCTCTCCCTCGGTTTTTATTGAGAAGCACGACATTATATGGCACGGAACATCCCTTGGGTCAGTTTAGGTCAGCTGTCCTCACTGTGTTCTCTCTCCACTTCTCGTGCATCCCCCCACACCTGAGACACTGGAACAGGTTGCCCAGGGAAGTTGTGGATACTCGATCCCTGAAAGTGTTCAAGGCCAGGTTGGATGGGGCTCTGAGCAACCTGGTCTAATGGAAGGTGTCCCTGCCCATGGTACAGGGGTTGGAATGAGATGGTCTTTGAAGTCCCTTCCAACTCAAACCATTCTCTGATTAGGAGGAACAGAGCAAGAGAGAACACCTTGAAGCTGTGCACACACTGTTCAGCAATAGCTAAAGTATTGGTGTGTTATCAACAGTCACAAATCCAAAACACAGTACTGCCTAAGGGCTTCCATAAGAAACAGCCCAGCCAGATACAGTACAAAGATTTATATATGACTGCAGAATGATAAAAATCACAGAATAACTGTGTTAAGACACTCTTCAATTCAATCCACACTAGTAATAAAATATTCAGAATACAGAAAATAAATGTAGTCTTCTTTGCAAATAATTATGGTATTGTGAATAATGTAGATATTTTTATTTCTTGGAGGTGATTTCCCCATCAAGATGCAAAATTTCTAAACATAATGATGAAAGAAAATGCGTTATTTATCCACAAGCTAGCTGCACTGGAGCAGCTAGTTAAACACAAAGACTTCTCACTATGTTTGAACATATTTACAAAATAACACATTTAAAGCAAATCTGTATTCCCAGATATGAACAACAGTGTTGTTCAAACACTCTTTGAACAACAGTGTTAGGTACAGATCTGAGGTCTAACAAGCATGCAATGGAGTTAAAATGCTTTTTACTAAGGCTTTTATAACATGTTTTCTCTAAAGCAATTATGAATAAAAGCATTAAATTTTGCTTTCTTTATCATGCATTGTCCACATGCTTTGCAGTATGAGAACAACTAAGTTGTCAAGAGTGGAAAGGAAGGTCCTACACAAAGAGCTATACAAACAGAACAAGAAGACATTATTAGCTTCTCTTTTGGTGGGTTCCTCCCCCTGAAGCACTGTGTGGTGTTACAGTCATGCTGGCATGTAGACCTAACATAATAGCAGGCTGAAGAGAATATTCTTGGAAATCACCAGGCCCTTTATTCTTTTTACTAACTCTGAAGTCAATACACAACAAATAACATTTGTAAATAACTTAAATCTATTCATAATATTAATCAAACAGGCAGCTACCTTTGAAGGTAAAGTTTTGTAACACAAAAGAATAAATGCTTCACTCTATGGACTAATCAACTACAGATGGTATAGCAGAGAGAGAAGAAAGAAAACAGTTCCTTATTCAGAGACAACAACCCTTTAAAACAAGCTACTAGTAAAATAGAAGTATTTTTTTATTATACCCTACTCAGAAAGAACCAGTGGGGTGGGGTTTTTTGGTTGCTTTTCTTGTGTTGTTATTTTGGATGCTGGTGGGTTTCCCTTTGTGTTTGTCATTTGTTTGGGGTTTTTTAGTATTTCCCACATGAATCACCAAGACATCATCCTGCCTGTCTTTAAAGAGAAATCAAGAATATTTTCAACTGCTTTCTAACATCATCAATAAAACCTCTGGATGCCTTCTGAGGCTGAGAGTCAAATGCAGTTTACTAGAGATATTACATTCTGAGTAATACACATAAAATTAGGTCTCTAGGTAGTTCATTTGCAAGTAAGATTCTAATTTGGCCATTAATGGCTGCATACACAACTTTTGGGAACAAAAAATTCAAAAGAAAGTATTTTATTGAAGGGCTGGAAGGGTTGAGAATATTAGTTTTGAAGTTCAATCTTCTTAAGAGCTCTACAGAAAACAAAGAAAAGTATTTGAGAAGAAACTCCCAAAATATTATCATTAACCATTCAAAAAACATATTTTAGAAAAAGGCAGCTCAGAGGACAGCTTTGATAGGGCAAAGTGCATGCAACACAGTACATAACAACACAGTTATACACATCTAAAGTTCCGCAGAGTGATCCTCAAAGTTGAGGAAGCTACTAAAGTATCAAGCTATTTTAACTTGTATATTTACAATTCCACTGAAACTGAGTCATTCAACTTCCTTAGGATAGAGAAATACCCGTCTCCACTAATTTCATTTTCCTTTGTATAACACAATCAGGGCACAGGGATAGAGTTACATCAAGTGACTAAATTAGATTACAAGTTGCAGAAAAAGAGGGCTCTTTTCAAAAGCATCCAGAGGACTTAACATTGTTACTTTTTATGGAACACAGTGTACTTTCTGTACTGATCATACTGTGAAATTTATTTCATCTTCTATTGTGTACACGACTTAAACAAAGAAAATGTGATTCTCTACACTTCGATGGGAACTATATGGTTGATGGCAACATATTGAAACTAAATTTTATTCTATGGACAGAAAAAAATCACAGAAACAATTGCTCCCACAACATCTGGGGAAATTATTTTTCAAAAGGAATACTTGAAATTGGTGCATTAAGTTCACAATTTGAGCAGTTGCACATGGAAGGCTGATGCAGTTACCTGTAACATCAGCTCACAGTCATCTCTTCCAACAAAAATCATTTCTCGTGGCAGCCTATGTCGGGTGCCTCCACTGCTCACCAAAAACCAGGATGTTAAGCTCATTTTCTGCTTAGCTGATAAATCCCTGGCACAGTTACGTCATCCTGCAGTGAGAAAGACAGAGAGACAGAGAAATTCATTTTAGTTATTTTTAGCTACAGTTTGTGCTCAGCAAACACTGTGAGCAGAATACAAAAAGCCTCTGAAAATACAGCATTCTCAGTAACATGTACCAAATCCAGCAATCACAGGAAGCGACAGGCTTCAGATTTACATACTCTCAGGCTGCTTCATGCAAGTAGGCAAATTTAATTGGCAACCTTCTGCAAAAGGAACAAGCAGCTAGCTAATGCCAAAGTCATATGTCAAGTTGTCAGAAAGCTTTTAGCATTTGACTGCTTATTATCAAGATAATTGCTACATTAATGCTTTACTACCACAGTCAATAAACAACGTGGCAAACATTCATAAAATACAGCAACTAACTTGCATCTGTGTCATTACATTTTCCTGTAAAAAAGAACAACCTCATTTGGTTTTAAACTCAAGTCCTCTGTACAGCACCAAATGAAAGCTTAAATTAAAGGAACTTTTGCTTCTTATTAACCTCAGATTTTCTCAATAAAACTTACATCTTGGAAATTTAACAGTGCACATCTAGTGTTGCAAACAAAGCAGAGGAAAATTAAGAAATCAGAAGTTATCTCGAAGTGACAAATCTGAAAAAAGCACTCCTATAAAACTTCACCTTAATTTTCCAATAAAAAACTCAACACACTACATACTTACACATAAAATAAAATACGTAACAAAACAAAAATTGAAAACCAGATAAAATCTTTCATGGAAAACTTCTTCACACAGTATGACCTACTTGAAACTGGACAAAAATATGATTAAAGCTCTCTTCAGAGTATTTCAATGGCTGATAGTTGGAAAAACCTTTAAGAAGTATTCCAAATGTCTCTTAAAGGAAATGCAAGCCAAAGCAATTATTTCATTCATTCATAACCACTCTGTACTCATTAAAAGAGAGGCTAAAGAAAATCAAAAGCAACCAGCCTAGATTTCTTGCAGTACCAAAGAGCTGGCATTTCTCTTCTCTTTTATTTATATGTCATTTAGTGAATTTATGCAAGGTTAGCAAATGTACTGTAAGTTGACATAAGCCTGCAGTGGACTTGAGCATAATCTGTATAATAACAAGAATTCAGTGAGGTCCCCAAAATCGAGACTAACATGGAAGCAGTGAGTAAGATGACACTGTTGTTTTAGACAAACTACAATCAAGAACAGACACCACAAGTTACTAAAACTTATAAAAAGGATTGAGTAAAGTCAAAACTGCATGTGAAATGACAAAGCAGATATTTACAAAACAGTGAGTCAAAAGCACACCATGGCAGGTGCTAAAATGTACCAACAGAGCTGTCAACAGAATTAAAAAAAAAATATCGCAATTCGCATAGAAGAATTTAGAATGATTTAATGTGCTAAAGAGTTACTTAATAAAAGAATAAATATGTATTGCAACAGTGTTCCCTTCTATAATGATACCTATGATAGGATTATCTTTCCACAACTGTATCATAACATATTCTTCAAGTGAAACTTATGTCTACTTATTGTTATCCAACTCAACAAAGGAAGTGATATAGCATCTCTAAAATACTTTATTCCTTGAAACTATAAAGATTAAAAATTACATCTACAATAAGAACTTGCTGAAATAACATTTAAAAAGATCTAGTTATCAAATAAGTGTTTTAATAATTAAAAGTTTATTCAGTACCTTTGAAGGAATTAATATTTGTATTATTAATTTTATCTAGTTTAAAACAAGAAGATAAACTGGGTCAATCAAATGACATTTTTCCATTTCCTTTAAGAAAGGAAAAGGAAGTATCAAAAATGGCCAGCCTAGGTTCCAGCTTTTAACAAGTAAATTAAACGGATGTTTGACAGCAAGCATGCTGTTCAATATCAAAGCTCCTCACTGTGTTTATATTTGACAACCTTTTAAAATCTCCCATCTGTTTATCATAACAACATTTGCACCATTTAGCCTTCCTGCTCTAATTGGAATTTCATATGAAAACCTCCAAGAAGATATAAATAAATGAGAAAACCAGAAAAATTTCTTAGTCAAAGGCTATGTTTTAGTTTACACAGGTAGACTGTCTATAAAGGAGAAAAACTACTTTTATTTATAAAACAGACAAGTAGGTCAATAACTAGAGCTAGGGAAAAAAAGACCCAACTCCAAACTTCCCACAAATGATAAAGCCTGACAACAACCAGAGTAAATTAAGGTATCTGAAATAATTTTTAAAAATGTATTATACAGAGCAATCATTGCCACACAGCTTGGCAGCACATTTGTAGTTAAAAGCCCATCACCATTTCTATTGAACTTAATAATGTTGTTCTTTTCAAACAGTGCTGTCTCAACTGCGATGAACCATCAACCCAGATACATATTTTATTTTAAAGTATACTTTAGAATAAACCAATGCCTTTGATCAAAGCTATGCTGAAATCTGCATAGCAAAACTGGCTGAAAACAGGATACAGTAGCAACAGTTGCTTAATATCAAAACAAAAAAAGTGCATTAAAAATTGGATATGAAAGTGCACACTTATGAGTTATATAGACAGTACATGGAGAAGTACATTGCACCCCAAAAACTTAATGAAAGCTTACAGTATTTTGAATACACTACTGTGTTAAGTACTCCAGCTGTAGTAGTCTGAACAACACAAAGATGAAAGATGCTTCACTGTTTAGGAGATACAAAATCAAATTACTATATGACATGCATGTGGCTCTGTCATATAGTAATTTCTAATATAGATCAGAAGAAGTGGCTCTTTCCACAGTGCTAATTTATGTCATGATAATTCTTCCAGTGAAATGTTACGGATACTAAAAGGTTACACAGGGTTCAAAAAGCAATTTTTTTCTTCCATGAGTGCTTATTATTAGGCCTTGTAAATGCACTGACCCCATTAATAGCTCAGGAAGAGCATGTGCTGTGTATTTTCTACCCTGGAAAAAGTGAATTTTAAATGTTTTATTGAAGCATTTTGTTTTACTAGTCTTTCCTAAAATGTCAGTATTGTCTGGTAATCTTTAAGCAAACTAGAAAATATTTCATCAAGACTCAATCAATCAAAGCAATAGTCCATTCTAGATACCTGGAACTTATTTGCTGAGACATCTATTGCAGCTGCAAAGTATTTCCTTTTCTGTAGAAAAACCAGCATTTTATAGTGAAAGACTAAGGATTTCAAAAGGCAGTAACCAGCATGTAAGAATGTGGGTAATAAGTCATTTGAAGCAGATGATGCAGCAAGAGGAAAATTGGCTGCATCATCCCTGTAAATATAATTCACGCCTAAGAACTGAGGGCCTGCATTATTATGTGGCCAAAAGATGGGTGTAACCAATTTCAAATGTTCAGAGAAACACTGTCAAGATTATAGTTTTGATACAGTCATGTTATTGTAAATAAAAGTCCTTAATAATCTCACATTTGAGTAATCTACAGTTTACATTTTTTTATTTGCCTGTAACTGAAAATAGTTCCAACTAAACTATTAGCGAATACTGAGGATCCAGGCCTAGAGAGAAACAAAAACCTATGCTTAAAATTTAAATTAAATGTAATATATGTCTGAAATTCCAACTTTTAAGCACTGCAGTCCTCCAAATTAAGGCTGAAAATAGTCTAATTTTAATGGTACTCAATTATCCTATTACTGTACAACAAACATTAATAACATTAAAAAAGCTCTGCATTAAGCTGACACATGACAGTGACAAAGCTGGAAGTCCTACGTTTCCCATTATTTGCCCTTGTACGTTCCCGTTTCCAGCCGCTACAATATTTGCTAAAATTTAGTTTATCTTCTCATACTATTGCCTAGTATATTTGGGGAAATTTCTGAAGAAATGACTCAAACATTTATAGAACAAGGTTAGAGTAAAATATTCTATGTTGCTACCTTTAAAAAATATTAGCAGTACCTCATGTATGTAAATTGGTAATTGAAATGTGGCAGGAGGCCTTAGTATCAGTTTGTACCTTCTACTATTGCTCTTGTGCAAATCTATCGAAATGCAGACAACCAACAGGCTTTGGAAAACTTTCCATGTGTGTATCAGTTCAACAAGGACGGATGTAAATTCTCTCAACACATCTGCCTACATAGAGGTAGTTGAAGGAAATTGTGCAGCACGCTGTTTTTAAAGTTATAGTGCCAGTTAGACCCCAAAATAGGGCATCTTTCCCCACCACTCCCAATTCATCTGCTGTTGAACACAAACATGAGAAGACCCAGACGAAGAAAACAGCACCACATCTGACAAGACACTTGAGCCAGAGTTAGGCAGACTCTGGAATGAGGAATCAAGAAAGGTAAATGTCAGATGTAAGCCATGACAAGGGAGAAATCAGAATCGACAGCATTAATAGAGCCAGTAATGACGGGAGGAGACCTGAAGTTGAAACAGGTAATCAAAGAAATGCTGTCAGCAAACACTACCCCCTGGAAAAGTGCCTACCATGACTACTTCACTGACTATTGAATGTAATAAAATATACCCATGCCAGCAGTTCTAATTTTGACTGAAATAGAGAAATCTTTGCCAAAGGAAGAAAAGATCAATCTGAAAGTAACTTCAACCCTGAGAAGATTACTGTATCCATATAATTGATATTAAAAAGTAATTTATAAATATAATTGATTTCAACCTAGGAAATTCTAAGTGGAACACAGCACAATGTTGTCTACTCTAGAAAATACTCTGAAGTGGGGTAGTATCACAAAGTGTTCCATGTGCAATCATAACTAACCTACTTACATGCATTAGAAAATAACCTTTAACTACATCACCACATATTTTAATCAGGACTCTATCATACTCAGGTTAAAACAAAGACCTTAACAGTCAGTTAATCAGTGTGGTTTTTTTTTCCTCTCTTCATCAATTGATTAGCCTGTGTCTTATTTACTGCACATCACTAAAAACCTTTTGTGAATTATTAACTTCCTACTGACTTCATCTGCCATGCTCATCACCATCACATGAGAAATTCATTAACATTTACGGTAAAATCTCCACAAGTAGATGTACAGAGGGTTTTATATAAATAGGGAACTGTAGAGAGCACATTTTAACACTAAAATATCCTAGTCTTGAATATTTAAGTTCCAAAACCATCAGCATTTCATCTTAAAATACCTAGTTTTACACAACACTACGGGTGTTCAAATGGTCTCATTTATTTCTGGTACAACTCTGAACACCTAATTCTTTTGCAAGTAAGGTTAAAGACACATGTAGAGTGGCTAGAAAATTAAAACCACTTTTCCAGTGTAAGGGTAGATGGATCCTCTGCCATCATATGACTATAAATACAAGAAAATAAGTCATGATCTAGGATAGCTTCTAAATGTTTAGCCATTAAATTATCCTTAGTGCTTTCACAATTCTCTGATCCTTTCACAGATCACATTGCTTTCAGCCCAGAAAGGGAGACGGGGCTCCACAGACAACAGTCTCCTAGTTGAAACTATTCTCACCAATTCCTATGGCTAGTCTATCAAGTGAATTTATTAATAAAGAGAATATCTTGTGCAGGGTAAAAAACCACCCCCACCCCCTAAAAAAATGTGCACGGCTGAAAAATCTTTCATTGGGAGCTGGAATTCAATCTACATAAGCCATACTTCATGCCACAGTAGTGTGTAATGTTGCTCCCAAAACCCTCACATAAAAAAATACCCATCTAAATTTAAATTGTTTAGGTTAATGATCAATAAAAATATTTCTGGAAGAATTTATAGACCTTTTGTACACACCCAAAATGTACTTCACAAGCTGAAACAGGAAAAACTACAGTGTTGGCCATTGCTTGCCAAGCGACACGGGATACAGCTATAAAAGTATAGCACAGTGAAAAGACACTACCTGAAGTAATGTTTTGGTTGAGTGAAGTTGTATCAAGTTGTCAAGGGACAATACTTTTCTCTTTGAGGCTTGGTTAATGTCACAACATAATCCATGGTTAGTTGTCATAACAACATCCACAAAGGTAAATCAACATATTCCTTTAAAAGGTTGTTTAAAAAAAAAAGTTAAAGGAAGCATAAGTAAGGTAAATTATGCTTAAAACCATTAAAACTCTTCATCAATATGAGAAGATGATCTCACATACTTATGAAAAATGACAAATCCGATTCTAGATTTTCAGCAATTGTACAACAAGCCAGAATTGTTATCTTTAAATATTTCACTGACTGGAAAATTCACTTGATCACATCCCTCTAGAAACATTCAAATGCTAAAATACAGGTCTGAACAAGGAGCTGTTTCCATTTACACTGATATAAAGAAATACCGATATTAGTCATAAACTTCATTAAAATTTTATGGAATTATTTGAGAGCTACATTGACACAACAGAGTAGAACTGAATGGCCAGCATGCAAATAGGTAAAGTGGAAGAAAACAGGTAACCCAAGTGAAAGAAAATTCAATTTAACTTCTTTACTCAAATGGGGAAGAAGAGTACAATCAGGATGACTGTCCTTATCACTAAACCAAAACATCTCACAAAAATCTCAGTTGCCTTTAGTCTGTTGGCTTCTCTTCTAAACTTACTACGGTTTAGCTGACAGGGCAACTGAATGACAGCCTTGGGTATTCATTCTGCTCCTGAAGTATATGACCTGTTCCACCTTAGTTCAAATATCCAAATTTGCCCACAATTTCTTGAAAAACAGATAAGAAAACCATACTGAAGCCTTAAACGGTGTTTAAAGTGTCATTTTCAGTGTACACTGAAAGATGCAGCCATGACTAAAGTCTACAGAAAAAGGGAACCACTGAGGGCAAAGAAACCCTCTTAAAAACTACTCTTGCACTTAACTCTGCAAAACCATTCTCTTTTACCTTCTTTGCCACTCCATGCTTTTAGTCTTTTTGTTGTTGTTGTTGTACCTAGAGATGGAGGAGGAAAAAAGGCAAAATAAGAATATGTAGATTTCCTTGAATCTTAGTCTGAAAAATCACCTTTTGTTTACAGAGAAAACTGCTCACTTGCAACGTCTGCTAAATCCAGTATTATAATAGGATTTTTTTTTAAAGCTATTCGAAGCTTAAGAAGAAGAAAAAAATTAGATATTATTCAACAGATGAGAAACAAAAAAACAGAGCAAAAAATTGCCTTTATAAAGCATTGGGAGATCGAGCTAAGTCATGCCCCTTGCTTCTTTTAGTACACATCCTACATAGGTAGATAAGCACATTACCTATACTGACTACCATAAAAGACTAACTAAAGCAACAAGAGTTACAGAGTTGTATCAAATCAATAAAGCAACAGCAGTGTATTTCTCAGGCAGTCCGTGGCTAGGAGAAAAACTGTGAGGGGAAAAAAAACCCTCAAAAACCCAAACTAAAAAAAAGGCAGGAAAGAGACATACAGCCACATCTTCTGCTTTACAGTGGTGCAACTGGAGGGTACACTCTGTCCATCTGGCCCTAGGATCAGATTATCACAGCAGACTCCTCAGCATCATTTGAGGGAAGAATCATTTCTTCCTCATATTTTAATTACAATAAAATTGTAATTAAATAAATAATAATAATGTAATTAAAATAAAATCCTTCTAGCTGTGAACGCTACTAAGGATAGAGAAATATTTTCCTTCTGCATTCAAGGAAATTAAAATCTCTACAGAAGGGACCCAGATACTCTTCTTGCCCTACAGGTCACCCCATATGTCTGATGGAATAAGGACAAGAGAGCAGCTCAGGAGGCAGTTGCCCTCTGTCAGGCAGCAAATCTGTCCTGTAATGTTGCTGCAGCTCTGGAGCTTCAAAAGCATCCTCTCCCTGTGGTCCAGGTCAGAATTAGATCCATGTCTATTTTATTGCTGTGACACACAGGAATAGCTGTCAGAACAGCCACCGAAATAGACTCCTTTTTCTGCCAACAGTGCAGCTGCACTGAAAGTTGCTTTGGGGTTCTGATTTTTAGGGACAATGACTTAAGAAACCTTATCCTAATCTGTTTTTGATGTAATAATGACTAAAAAAAAAAGCCTGAGATCTTGTCCTTAGCTATTATATAAATATTGACACACAAATAATGCAAAGAAAGGTACAAAAAATAAGGCTTACTTGATGGCTATCAATCATTTGAGTGCCACAGTATGCAAAAAGATACAGTCCACTGACTATTATTTGCTGCTGTTATTTCATGTGGGCACCAGTGATACAGCCAGGAACAGCCTGAGGAGTATCAAGAAGGATCACCAAGCCCTGGGAGCAGTGGTAAGGCACTCAAGCACAGGCAGTTTTTACATCAAACTTCCCATTTAAAGGGAAAGGTTTGAAAGGGCCAGCTGAATCTGGAAAATCAATAACTAGTGCCACAGCTAGAGGTTTGGCTGCTTAAGACCATGGGACTCCCTTTGAGAAACCTGGTCTGCTGGGGTCCATCTGTCAGAAAAGGAGAAGAACATCTTTGGGCATAGGTTTGCCAAGAGGGTGAAGAAGCCTTTGAACTACAGTTTCCAGAGACATGGTAAGATGGCTTCTCTGACTGGAGTCAGAGAATGGTAGGATATAGGTTCTTTAGAAACAACAGGCAAGGTAGACAAGGAATCTCAATGACCAGAACAGAGCTCCACCTCGAGATGGATGAGGAGTTGACTAAGAGCTTATGGGTCAGGATTAAACAGAGGGCAGGGTTAGGTGACATTTTAGTGGGGTAGACCAGGAAGACCAGGAAGACTGTGGAGATGAGGACAGACAGGAGCGTCCTCACATTCAGAAGCACTGGTCCTCACCCCAGTATCTGTCTGAGGGATAACACAGCAGGGCATAAGCAATTCAGGAAGTTCCTAGAATGCATTGATGATAACTTCCATCTCCAATTGACAGAGAAGCCAAGAAGAAGAGGTCATACAGTGGATTTTGTTCTCACCAACAAGGAGAAGCTGGTGGGAAATGTAAAGCTCAAGGACAGTCTTGGCTTCAGGGGCTCCATGGAGGAGTTTGAGATCCTTAGAGCAGCGAGAAGGGTGGACAGCAAACTCAGTATCCTGGACTTCAGGAGAGCAGACTGTGGCCTCTCCAGGGATCTATTCCTTAGATTACCATAGGATACAGCCCGAAAGAGAAGACAGGCCTAAGAAAGCTCATTAGTATTCAAGGATTGCCTCCTCCAAGCTCAGAAGTGATGCATCCCAACAAAGAGGAAGTCAGGCAAAAATGCCAGGAGGCCCGTGGATGAAAAAGAAGTTTCTGGAAAAATTCAAACACAAAAAGGAAGCCTACAGAGGGTTGAAGCGAGGACAAGTAGCCTGGCAGGAATACTGCATGAGCAGCCAGTGATCAGGTTAGGAAAACTAACACCCTGATAGAATAATCTGGGCAGGGATGTCAAGGGCAACAAAAAAAGTTTCTATAGCTATGCTGAGATAAAAGAAAAACTAGAGAAAACTTAGGCCCTCTCCAGATGGATAAAAAGGTTACCTGGGATATGGAGATGGTTGAGGCACTCAACAACTTATTTGCCTCATTCTTCACCAGCAAGTGCTCCAGCAACACTGCCCAAGTCACAGAAGACAATGACAGGGACTGGGAGAATGAAGAACCACCTACTGTACAAGAAGATCAGGTTCAGATTTAAAGAACCTGAAGGTGCACAAGTCCATTGGATCTGAAGAAAGATATCAGCAAATCCTGAGGAAGCTGGCAGGTGAAGCAGCTAAGCCATTATCCAAAAAAACCCCACCAAACCAAAACCACTAAAACAGAAACCCCAACCAATCTAAAAGCTATCAAGGAGGAAAAGAAACCAAACACCACAATTCCTAGTAGAAGCTAGGAGATCACATTGTATTAAGAACAGCAGATTGAAACAAAGCCTTTGCCAACTTGACAAAAAATAACATACTGTGTTATCTTTACAGAGAACACTGTTAAACAAGCAAATTCTTAAGACTGATCAGAAAACTTTGCACAAGACTGGTACTGTACCTGAATATAGTCCTACATAGCTATCGTGAGCCTTTTTAGTTATAAGTTATTCTGTTTAAATAGTAAAAGCATACTCTGTTATTGGCCACCAGGATAAAGCCATTAAGACTTTAAAAAATGTTCCTATTTTATCCTTTGGTAACAGACAATAAGGATATTTTGCATTTATTAAAGAAACAGACAGCTCATTTTGCATTCCTAATCTTTACAACCATAATCAAAAAATCATTTATCATGAATGTTGTTTTCTGCAGCCTTACTACACTGAACGGCAGTACTTTTCAAAAGCTGCTTTCAATAAACAGCTAAAATAAAGGCTAATGACTGCTTATAAGAGTAGCTTAATTTAAGTACAAACAATCAAGTGTTCAGTTTTTGTCCATCACTTTCATTGAGACTAAGGAATTGTGTAAAAGAAACTATTTTAAAGTTTGCCTATTTGACCATGACCAAAGGAGGTCATCTATCAAGAGATTAACATATCAAGTATGCTAATAAAACAGTACATCTGATAAGTAGCCTTTAGAAATGATCATGGTAAGTAGGTCAAAGAAACCATAACCAAACTGTCTTTGGGAAAAAGCTTCCTGTAATGAAAGCTACAGAAATACTTCCTTCCACCCCCACTCCATATCAGACTATACTACTGCCAAGATAAGCAAACAGGGAAATAAATAAATAAATAAATACAAATCAGGCATTGCATTCAGGCAGAATGCAACCCTAAAAGAAGGACTTATCCTGCTCTTACACTTCCTATTCTCACTGCCTCCATCATGGCACATTCCAAGTGATTTTGTAGGCTGTGTGTCATGAGGAGGTTTTATTTGCATTGGCCAAGTGCTGACCACAGCCCTGAGCACCACTGAAAAGACAAAAAGCACTTTGCAAATACAACTGGACCTCCTAACCTCCCGAGGGTGGTGATTTCACTTTCTGCAAAATTGTGAAATATATGGGGTTTAGTCCATGACTCAAGATTAAATTACATTCAAGGCAATGCAAATTTTTTCTTTCTTAATACAAGGAATTATTTATTTT
This sequence comes from Chiroxiphia lanceolata, assembly GCF_009829145.1. Classification (NCBI taxonomy): domain Eukaryota; kingdom Metazoa; phylum Chordata; class Aves; order Passeriformes; family Pipridae; genus Chiroxiphia; species Chiroxiphia lanceolata. Next base: position 36,971,584 of record NC_045639.1, on the reverse strand, counting down.
GTGGGTATGAAGACAAGCAAAGAAAAGCATCTACTGAAGTAATTTTAACATCTATCTTTCCACTTTCAATGCAATTTTACTTCCTGACAGAATACGTAAGTACACAGAACATGAAAGTGGAAGTGATAAAGGACAGTTCTTGATATCAATGTTACTGATCTCCACATCCATCCATAGTATTATAGATATACAAATTCAAAAAGGTAGTCAGTAATTATTCTTTGCTTCATCTCCACTGTAACATGCAAAATATATTTATCATGCCAAGGCTCCACACAAAAACATTTGATACATTCTATCCTCTCCCTTATGGAATGCTTTGGAGCTTTTTACAATTACCCTCAACAGCCAAGTCCGCAGATGTATTTTTCTTGGAAATACACTGAGTTGTTTGTTCCAAGATCAGTAACAAAAGCACTCCAGTAAAAAAAGAAAAGAAAAAAAAAAAAGAAAAAGAAAAAAAAGTTGGATGTACTTATTTTACAAAGCAACCAAAGGCTCAAAATTTTGCCTTAAAGTTGTAAGAGATGATTGCCCTAGGCAATCTTCACTGTCTGAAGTGCATGCACAAAGTGCAAAAATAATATAAAAGCTCACTGATGCTGTGTCATAATTATGATGATCTACATGGGTATTCTAAAAGTATTTAATATCAGGACAAGCTTAAAACCAAAATTCTTGAAAAACTTGTATGGTAGCTGTGATATGAAGAGATCAGATTTTTTATTCAGCATTTTTCAAACTCAGACAAAAACATGGGACTTGATTTTTAAGATCTATTCCTCTTCCTTGAGATTCACATAAAAATAGAGTAGAACAAGGCTTAAAATGCCTTACATTTTAATTATTTGTTTGGTTCTTTAATAAGAGCCCAAGTCATTCAAAAGAAATCTAGTCTTGCAGTTTGGAATACGGAACTTCTTTAATGTCTGTGTCCTCCCATCTCTTTCCTTCCCATGAAATGAAACTGAAAGGTAACAAATGTAACAGAAACACCTTCTCAATGTATGATCACATGAAAACACCTGCCAAAAGAAAGTATTAAGAATTTGGCAAGACAGAAAGCAGGATAAAGCATTTGCATAAATGACATGAATACCCTTGGTTTTAATGATTAATACTACTTATTGCCAAGATTTTAAGCCAGCCTGTAATTAGTGTCTGGCAAATGGCTTTCCCGCAGAGAAGCTGTTCCACATCTGCTTGTGCTGCCTACTCACTCCTTTCTTGTATGCAGCCAACGAATGGTAATATAGCTACTAGCACGGTAAGTCTTAATTCTCTTTCTTCTACTACCTCTTCTTTACTAAATGTGATCAAACAGCTTGTGAATCGTCAGTATAAACTTTCAGAATTAACACACAGAGTGAATATGCAGCTTGACATATTTATGCAAGGACTTGTAGATTACAACCCCTCAGCTAAATCACAATGAGAAGCTGTCGCTGCTAAGTAAGTAGACTATTTTCACGTGGACCTTTATAAGTTGGTTTAAGAATGACTGGGGATACAAACTTAATTTTGTACTTCAGTGTATGTTTTGCAGAATGCTACAATAAAAATCTGGTTAACTTCAGAATACTTGGAGACCACCACAAAAGGCTTTTATTAGTATCATATTATAGATACTTTTAAAGGCTATTAAACGAATGCAAGAGTGTCTTTCAACAGACAGATATCTCGAATTCACGTCATTCTGTGGGAGGAAATCCATATATATTTTCCTTTGTAAGTCAAATAATTTTGTTGCCTTAAAAAAAAAAATAAGAGATGTGAAAGGGGAGGCTAAATGGGAAGAGCTCCAAACTCTACACACAATTCTCTAGGCACTGAACCAAACATGAGGAAGTGGTATTGTAACCCCATCCACAAAAGGGGATCAGGTCATCCCTTTTTGCCTGCACTTCAGTGAACAAGTTGGGGGGCTTGGATTTTGATTATTTTAAGAACTACCCACAGTTACTACACAAGTTACTCACTTTATGTCTCCAACAAAAAGATGTCACTGGAAACTTAGTTAAGCTCACTCAATAAAAAGCAAAGGTATATTTAAGCAACACTGACCATGCTGCTGCAATAGAGAAATAACCTTCTGGTTTACCAAAAATATTTTAAATCATTTTGAGATGAAACTAAATATGGACAAAAGCATAAGAAGTTGATTAAGACAGATCATTACAAGTTCCCTTTTCAAAGGCTGGAACAATGCACATCCTGAGTTCTTTAAATTACTCTGTGTTTCACAGAACCTCAGAATGGGTAAGGCTGGAAGGGACCACAGTGGTCACCTGGTCCAACTTCCCTGCTCAAGCAGGGTCATCCTAGACCACAGGGCACAGGATTGTGTCCAGACAGTTCTTGATATCTCCAGTGAAGGAGACTCCACAACGTCTCTGGGCGATCTGTTCTAGTGCGTGGTCACATGCACAGTAAAAATGTTCTTCTTCATGTTCAGGTGGAAGTTACTGTGCATCGGGCTTTTTTTAACAGTATTCTCCTTCTACCTCACAGTTAGCAATTAAAGCTCTTACTGAAACCACTTTTAGTTCCCTAAGGAAGTGATGCTTACAGCCTACTGGCTGACCCGTTCTCACGTTTCCTTTGCGCTCTCTCTGCCCTAGCAGGACACTTGCCACCCAGGTTATTTTTCCCACAGAATATTGCTGGTTCCCAAGCAAGCGCACAAGAGTACATGTGCACGTTGAGGTTTGGTACAGTTTGGGACACAGGATACATCCGTAAGAAACTAGACATTATTTGTTCTCCTGCATATGTTTTTCTCTCCATTTTATCTTAATAGAATTGCTTTACTTTGAATCAAAAGCAAAGCGCTTTCCCAATGCTGGGGAAATTCAGAAGTGTTTTCTTCCCCTTAGCCTTGGATGTACAAGCCATGTACTATTACAAGCTAGAGGAAGGAGAGAGAAAATACAAACATATTCCCTGTACTTGGTCCCCAAGATGAACAGGTTGAGCACCATCCCATCCAGGCACATGAACACTTTTAACAGTGCATTCTGGTGGCATTGAGAGCATAAACACACAAGCACCATAATGGATTAAAGAGATGTTTCAATAATGATCCAACCACATCTGCCAATACTGTCACAGAAGTGGAGCTCTACAGTAGAAACAGCTGCTCTAGAACATACCAGAAACTATCAATCTACAATTTTTTTTGCAGACAGAAAGGCAGATGAAAAATGAAAGAATACTGAATAATCATGACAAAACAATTATCCTTTATTATTTGTATTTTAATTCTGAGTAGTTACGAAAGCTCTATGAACAACGGAGCTCCAAAGACTGGGTTTTATTCAAATTTTATCCTCAACTTCAAAGTGCTTTTCAGATGTTTTTGCAAGTTAGCTGAGAGCGACAAAAAACACATTTTATTTTCAAATTCTCCACAGCTTTTAATATCAGAAAAGTTGATAAAATTCTAGTGTATCCAGAATTTATGATAGTGAAGCAGTCTCTGACCAAGTTTTACTAGCTGAAATGAGGAAGTTGGCAGCTGAATTAAATTTAAAGTCTAAATATAGGAGCAGTATGGGATGTGAAATTCATAGTGTGGTACGTCTTCCTTATTAACAGCTCCTGCATACACACTTGTATTGCAGCAAATCTCAAACAGCCTACTTTGTGTGAAGTACCTTGTGTTCCCTGCATGTGCCACACAGCAGGAGTTACTTTGCAAAGTTAATGTGTACAACACTTATACACAGACTACCCTGTCATAAGTTGCTTGCATGTCCAGAACTTCACTGTATTGATTTATTCTCAACCTTAGTGTTGAACACTCAACTAACAAGCAAATGAGCAGTTTTAAGCCTTATCATATAAATGCTAAAGTGAAGAAGCTGCATTTCCACATCAGCAAAAGCCAGTTTTTCTACTGTCAGGATCCCAAACCTCTTGCACTGCCCCCACCACAAAGTCACGACTCCTCCCTTTGCCTTGGCTGCAGGACACACGTGGCTGTGCAGCTGAGCGGGGCTATTTCAGTGTTCAACCAGTGACAGAATAACTCTTGTACTCTTCTCCACTCCCATAAACAAATGAATGGTGCCCAGAAGCTACACAGCTATCTAGCACCAAAGTAAAAGGAGTGGGGCTGTGCAGTTAGGGGTGGGAGAAAAGGGAAGAACAGGGCAGGACCAGGCCAGCAGCCAGGTCTGCTTAGGCTGCTACAAGAACACACAGCAATTACACCAAATCCATCTAAGTCTTACAGGGCTCCTTATATTTAGACAAGTCTACAGTAACTGTAAGGACTACTAATATAGAATCACAGAATGGTTTGGGTTGGAGGGGACCTTAAAGACAATCTACTTCCAACCCTGCTGCCATGGACAGGGACACCTTCCACATTGCTCAGGGCCACATCCAGCCTGGTCTTGAACACTTCCAGGGATAGGGCAACCACAACTTCTCTGGGTAACCTGTTTCAGCGCTTCACCGCAATTATTATACAAATATAAAGTAGTTTTTCATATTTATCCATTACAGACTAAAACTACATACTTCGTAAAAAGTTTCAGTGTGTATTTTTATTCTATTTTTCACTTGCCTCGACTGTTTTTTATAACACACCCCAATCCAATGATCTAATCTTTAGCCTCTCCCTTCATGATGCATTAATGCAGTCTGTCTTCTATATCTGCTTTAGATCAGTGACCCCAAATGTAAACAAGTATCTTAAATAGAAAGAAAGGAAGAATTCCTATGGAAATAACTATACAAATAAAACAATACACGGACATTATTGAATAATTTTTTTTGGTCCATGGCATTGTCCCTCAAAAACCACAATAGACAAAAATAGCAAAGCGTAATGCTTTTCTTGGTTTTGGAGTGAAACTGCACCAAAGGAAAGACTCACAAAATCCAGGAACTCAAGGATCCTAATCTTCTAAAACTAGTCTCCTCCCATAGTGCTGTTTGAACTAATTTTATTAATTGCACTAAAAAATAACGTTATGGTTTATTTTGGTTTTTTTTGTGTGGTTTTTTACTAAATTAAAGGTTTCTATTTGCCTCAACTGGACAAGGAATGACTCAGGACTTCCTGGTTCATTCTCATGTCTTAATGGGTCAACTTTTTTTTTACTGGCACCATACAAAAAGACTTTACTATATGCTCTAGGTTGCCCAGATAACAACAAAAGGAATTCATCTTGTCAGACATTTAAGTAAATACCCAGTAATATTAATGAAACCAACTAAAAATGGCTGTTGTGTGGGGTACATAAATGAGGTAAGTAAAATTTGAGATCATAAAAGCAACAACAGAAACTACAGCAAAAAAAAACTCCTCACTTCTTAACAAACTAGAACTCAAAGCACGATGAAAAAAAAATAAACATTTCAACTATGTGCAGGTTTGAAAGGTGATTGCTGGATAATTTAGTTCTTAGTTCTGCTACAAATGCTGACCTCCTCAAAGCAAGTAACCAGGCAGCACTCTGAAACAATCTACGTGCAATGACAATCCTCCAAGAGTTCAACACAAACCAAATTCTGGAGTATCAGTCTGCTCTAAGGGGGAAGTTGACTGTTGCTATTTGCAGCTTCAACAACACAACACCTAACACATTTAACTTTGACAGCTGAAGGTGCCAGAAAGTATGCTAAAGAAAATGCAATCAGGCCACAAAAATGGAGAAAAGTAAGGGGATGTGTTTGTTTAAGGAATGGTAAAAAAAATACACATGCAGTACGCAAGCCAATTATCTGTGATTTAGAAGTTGCAAACACTGGAGAAAGAAATATTTATTCTAGGAAATAAAAAAGACAGTACTGGTTAATGATAAGCAATAAACTTCCTACAGCAAGCTAAAGAATATAATTATATATAGAATTATACTGGGCCTTGCATTGTTATGTATAAACAGATCCTGTCATACACACAAGTCACCTGTAGTATCTGAAGATCCACTGACTGCACTGAGACCTGGGGCAGCCAGAAATTTACCCACACTTAAGAAAGTCAAAAATAAAATTCCGAATGAGAAAAAGAGACAATGAAACAAAAGGTACAAAGATTCAGCACAAATTGGAAAAATATGATTAATGAAAACAGCAATGTTTTCTGTAATGGTTACCTTTTTTCAAATATTGTTACTGCCAAACTTAGAAAAAAAAATTTGTGATATCTCTGGACTTTCAAGTGATTGACTCATTCTACGTCCAAGCTTAAGTTCAGCCTGATATTTTTTTTGTGTAGATGTAGTTTTCCATTGCTCACTCTTGGTGTTCTTTTTTTTAGTTTTGTTTTGGGAAGGGTTTTCTTTTAAATATTTACTCTTTTTTGCAATACTCCTACTGACTATATCCAACTACCCCTTTTCACTAATTCCAGCCTTGTGCCAGCAACATTATCTTTCTTACTGTTCTCCAACAAGGATGAAAACTGAAGAGAACAAAGCCACACAGTACTGTTTACAAAAGTAGAAAAAAATGTTAAAAAAAAAAGCATGTTCATCAGAAGCCTCTCTGCAGGTCCCCACAAAAGAAGTGGAGACAATTCCCTATGTCAGGAATCTGTTTTCAACAGATGAAAAATGTCCATATGCTTCCATTCTTCAACTGACATTACAGATCTTGATGAGTTTATGCCTCTTTTGGATACGCTACATAAAATGTATCTGTAGGATCGATATTGGTCATGCAATTGCAACCCTCAAAAGAGCACTCAGCAAGAAAAAGCTACACATAGGATTCCTTGTAATATATTAGGACTGCAGCTGGTCTGAAAATAATCATACAATGGTTTGGGTTGGAAAGGACTTTCAAACTCCCACCAGGGGCAGTGACATCTTTCACCAGACCAGATTGCTCAGATTCCCTCCAGCCTGGCCTTGAACACTGCCAGGGTTGGGGCAGCTACAGCTTCTCTGGGCTCACCACCCTCACAGTAAAGAATTTTTTCCTAATATCTAATCTAAACCTACTCTCTTTCAGTTTCAATTCCATTCCCTCTTGTCCTGTCAAGGGATAACAAGGTGTATTCAGTAGCAGATTAATTAGGATTTGATTAATTAAAAATATGCTACTGAATTTGTGATCAAAATGGTAACAGACAAAAATAAAAACATTCACTAACAAATAGGCATGAACTACGGCATACTTAGAATTAATTAATCTCACTAAGGTTGCTGAAGATTCAAGTTAATGTAGACTTCGCAGAAATAAAGGCTCTACCCAATTATCACCAGTATGGCCTAATAAAATAATTGGTAAGATGTTTAAACAACTACAAGAGCGTGATGACTGAGCAGCATTTAGAAGAAAAACAGCTTTTGAAAAACACCTTTTATTATGTCTACCAACAGGAACTGTGATAGTAAACAAAACACAAAATGACCACAGAGGGCAGTATCATCTGTAACATGAAAAAAAGCGCAGTGGTTCCATAATTCTTATGTCAACCAGTTGCCATCATTCTTCAAAACTCTCTTGCTAATCCAAAAGCTAAACAACAAGTTCTCAGTGGTTCCTCCAAGGCTTCCTGAATAACTTCTGCTTAAAATTTAAAAAAATATTTGTAATGGCCAGTTACACAGACAGCTTAAAGCTAAAATTCGAAATGTGGTTTTGACTTGTGAATCACCTCAAAAGTTATTCCTAACGGAAGGGTTTCACCCTCACTTTACATGACTATCCCCTTTGGAAGCCAAGTACAATAAAAAGAATGGGGAGATGAATGAGTGAAAGTATAATCATCATTAATCTCACAAAACTGGGGCAGCTTTTTTGTAATAACAAAAATATGTAGAAAAATCAAGATTTTAATTATTAAATTAAGCTGATATATTGCTGAACATGAATAAAAAATGAGGCCACTTTTATTGAACTGTCTTTTCAAGACATAGCTGAAGAAATGAAGATTAAGTGGAAGGAACAATCCTTAATAGAAACTATACCCGACCCAAAAGCTGCAAGCAGAAAATAGATGGAAGACTATCAGGAATTACCATATATTGCTTGCACCTTTTTTTAACTCTCCCTTGGCACCAGGTTATATCTATTCTCGGAGAAAAGATACTGGGTGTGAGTCAGAAAAAGGGTCCATCTATGTGGCTATTCTTATGAAAATTCAAAGAAAAAAAAAGAAGTAAAACTACAATATTACCCATTCTCTTTTGTAAATTAAAATTATAAAATTAAGTAGAATAATTCCTGACTTCGAGATTCCTGTGATGGTACAGCTCCACAGGACTAAATAGTCAGCTTAAGTCCAAGGGGACAGAGAAGAGAAGGTAAGATTAATGTAAGCAGGAAAAACGTAAGTTCATGAGAAAACAGAGAAGATATCATGACATTTCAGCTTCCTGTCGCTTTCTTCCTAATTTTGAAATGCAATCCACTACGAAAGGACAAACAAGACATAATTGAAAAGGCTTTGGTTTTGAACACAGAGCAGAATGCATATTTAGATGGCCAAATATTTGCAATTCAACAGAAAGACCATCAACAAAATTATTTGCGCATGTAATTTTGAGGGAAAAGTCACAAGTACATCTGATTTAATGCACTGAGTGTATTACTACTTTCAGACCATAATGATTTGCTAATGGATTGATTACAAGTTTTTCATATACCACAGCTGAAGACTAACTAAATACTCTGCGCACAAAGAAACATCTTGGAAATGCCAGGGAGTGGCATCACTTCTGTTATTATGTCTCTGAAAAGCTCAATAATTGCAGTTCTTCCTGGAAAGAAACAAAACGAGCAGAACCAGAATTTCATTTGGAATGAAGTACAGAATGAGATAAGATGACATCTGGAAAAACCACCACACAGACTTCAGAAGATTCGGCTATTTGTCATGAACAATACCCTCTTAAGTTTCATGGACTAGATCAGAATATAAAACATTTTAGTTCACAAGAACAGAAGCAAGCAAAGAAAAAAAAACACCAACTGCTGAAAGAAATGCAGCAGAACCAACCAAAGAAGCTAGGCAATAAGAGGGCTGCCACTGATGGATCTGAATCAGCCTACTAGCCCCACCAGTGGAGGATGCTGAAGCTCTACAAAGCACCTAGCAAAGGAAAAGGCTATTTTGTCAGTAACAATTTCTCAGAGGAGAAACAAAGTTGACAGATATGTTGAACTCATATGGGAAAAATTTATCATGTTTTACTGGGAATATATTCTATTCAAGGGATAAAAAGAGAGATTATGGTTGAATCTCTGTTTTGAATTAATAAAAACAATTTCTCTAAACACATACCTAATAGCAGTTTTCTACAATTCACAAAAACCACACACATCAAAACTAGCAAGTAACAAAGACCAAAACTATGAAAATATTTGAAAATTTACATCCTTAAATTCTGTAAAGGAGAAGACACCAATATTAGTCTGGCACAAAAATCCTGCTTATCCTAGTACAAAGGCCACAAAGCTTAACAGAACCACTTCTAGCCCCTCTTTTAACACTTACTTTACAGAGAAATATTTTTTTCATCCAGTGATATGTTCTGAATGTTTAGTCTGTGGCTGTGGGCATTTTATATATCAAGGACCGCAAATAAAGACTAACAACAAGAACAAACCCAGTATCTTATTAATTTTGTTTTCTTGGATTTATGCATAACCCGTCTCCTCTCTGATTGCAGTAGCCTACACAGTGGCACAGAGGACAACCATGTAGGACAGTAAAGTAGACCACATGTATCTCTGCTACTGGAAAAATGAGTATTCTTCTCTTCCTGGCTTGACACTGCTGTCCCCATTCTGTGTACTTGCTCTGGCACTCATCTGACCACACAATAAGATAATTCAATTTGCTAATTCAAGGGAGGAAGAGAAGAAAAACTAAAAAAAAAAAACCAAAACAAAAAGAAAAGAAATAGTGTTCTGCTCGGTTAGTGAAGTGAATTAACTTCTCAGGTACTTAGAAAACTACCAGAGTCACTACAATAGAGCAGTACAGCCATGCTGTACCGAAACCAGAGAACAGTGAGCAACTGGGAATACTCCATGCAGAGGCATTAAGATACAAGAACTGCTACTCAGTCTCTTTAATATCCACCTACTCTCTGACTTACTTCTTACCCACATCTAAGAGCCTGCACGACACACTTCAACTTCAGTGGTACAGCAGAGAACAGCACACATATTTGTGGCTTTTATTTGAAACTCCTAGGACAAGCAGGTTTTTACATAATAAATGATAGAAAATCACATATATTAATTTAAAATATATGAGGACTTTTGAAGGTCAAACACAATTTTAATTAAAAAGATCATTCCACAAAAAAAATGCACCTGTAAAATAAAAACAGCACCCCAGCTTTTTGGTGGTAGAGTCAGAGAAACTAAACTACAGGAGAGAACCAAGCATTTGCAATTTATTTCAATATTTTTTTGCACGTATAACTGTACAACAGACAGACATGAAGTAGTTTAAACGAGTCGTTTTTACTCTCTTCCTACCCTAATTTACATGCATTATGTTACAGTTTAAGTCACTTGATCACATACTATTTTTCCCCATGACACCTGTCCCATTCAATGCCCTAGATGGACTCTGATTCAGGGAAACACTAGCATCGTGCACTGAGGGAAGCTGCTCTCTGTCGACCAGTCCACTGGAAATGTGTAGATACAGAAGGATCAATAATAGAAGGGAAGACATGCAGGCATTCCGTAAGAGCACCAGAAACCCAACAGACAATGAAAGACCCCCACAGGATCAATTAGTGCAGTGAAGATGTGTACCTTAGAAGAGATACACATATCTCCAAGCTAGCAGATTTGAAGCTCCATCCCTCAGTAACAAACAACTTCCTTTTCTCAAATTGCAAACAGAATCAATTTTTTTGATGCTATGTAGCACGTTCTTCAAAGAGAGGGAAGTGTATGCCGTTGTGTCCTTTTACAACTTTGCACAAGCCAGAGCAGATAGCAGAATTTACTTGTAGAAATTCTCCTATCTTCATGGATTCCATGCCTGACTCCTTTGTTCAGAATTTTCTACAGGAAAACCAGAATTTCACAGTTTTTCCTTACTTTCTAGCTAAAGTAAAAACAATCTGTTCTATCTCAGTTCCACTGTGCCTGCAAAGCTAAGAAAAGCAGTGCTAACATGGAAACTGTCCTTTTAGGAGGCTCGAGGAGGTCTGATGGTATCGATATACATTAAATACCTTTTCCTTGCATTTGCAAAAAGTGGAAATGGTATTGCAAAATCCATGTCTGCAACTACTCATGCCTTGGGTTTCATTCCAGTCATTTGAGGAAGCTTCCAAGCTCCCACCTACAACTGAACATAGCCTTTGACAGTTCACTTTCACAAGCTGGATCTTTTCTGATTGGTATATTATCACTGGAATTTTTAAAAAATTTTGCCTATGAAGTCCATTACAGCTGATGAAGCACAATATAGGAAGAACCCCTTGTTCTTTTCAAAAGAATAGATATGGGGAAAACCTACCACACGGTCAAAAAACCCAAACAAATGTACTACCACGATGAAATAAGTTTGGTAACAAATGATATGTCAGAATGTTTATCTTCGGAAGAATTAAAGAAAACATTTTTATCTGATCCATTACAAATGAGATTTGGACAAAATCCTGTGTATCCACAGCTGCATTATTCTCTCTATTCAGCCAGCCTTCTTGATTTCCTTCAGACAAGGAAGGGGAAAAAAAGCCAACAACAACAAAACATTTACACGAAGGTGACAAAGAATTTAAGAAAATGATAATCCAAGAGAAAAGGGAGCTTGTGGTGTTTATGTTTAAATTTTCTCCCCCATTAAATAAAATTTAAAGTTGAGGAGTTTTCATATTAGCAGAGTTCAGTAAGGCAGACTTCTCAGCATCTGGACATAAAGTAATTCCCAGAGGAAATTAATCATAGGAAATCACAGCATATTTAATCATGTCTTAGTTCAGTTTACAAAAACTGTCCCATCCCACACATCACATTATAGACACAAGCCCAAGGCCATGAACACTGTCACAAAGCTTTGAATGGCATTTCAAAGCAAAAAAGATGATCATCGCAGCACTAGAACAGGCTTTATTCTTTCAAAGTACTTAAATATTTTATGAGCACCTTTGCTTTTACAGGGAAGAAAATAATTTCCTCCAAGTGCAGATCAGTGGATGCTACCTAATCTCCTGTCACAAGAACGCGATCCTTATGTATCTGCAACTCATCAGCATAAGCATCTACATCCCATTTTTTTTTCCATCAAGCACTGATAGGCTAATTGTAGGCTCATCTTAACAAGGCCCTCAAAATACCAACGAGGGCACGCCATCCCCGCGCCCGGCTCGCACGGGCACTGCTGCCCGGCAGCTGCGGGAGCACCGGGGGGGCGGCCCGGGGAGCGCCCTCCGCCCCGCCCCGCCCCTCCCCTCCCGCTTCCTCCGCTGCGCCGCGCTCTCTGCCGAGAATCGCCATCGGGTTTTTGTTAGCGCAGTAACCCGTTCGGCCCCGCGGCCGCCGTACAAAGTGGGCCCCGCGCTGTCCCTCGGCACCGGGGACAAAAACCCGCGATTCCATGTCTTCCCCGGGAAAGCGCCCCGAGGGCGAAAAGCTCACGCCTTCGGGAAGGTGTTTTCGAGCGCAGGGGACCCGCCTCGTGGGGTGAAAATGCGCAATAAGAGAAAAGGCAAAACCCGCAGATTTTCTCCATCATCCTTTCCCAGAAGACATTATTTCAAAGGAGACGGGGGGAAACGCCGCATCTCAAACGAAGAGTGTCACTGATTTTTAAATCTGGAGAAACATGCCGCCTCCAGCCCCGGGGCGGTCAGTGAAAGGGGGCAACCGAAAAAAAAAAATTAAACCTCTGGAAAGGTCTCCGCCGGAATCACGGAAATCCGCCCCCGGGAGGGGAGGCAGGAGCGCAGCCCCAGGCCTTGGTGGGTGTGCCGGAGGCGCCGGGCAGGCGGAAAGGTGCAGGGACACGCGGGCAGCGGGATCTGGGGGCGCCGCCCGCATCCCGCCTGAGGCGATGCCCCGTGGCAGCGGCGACATCCCCCGCCCCCGGCCCCAAGGAGAAGGGAAGGCGGGGGCGCGGAGCAACCTCCGGGCCCGGCGGGGACGGGGGAGGGGGAGCTGACTGACTGTGCCCACACCGTGCCGGGTCCCCCTCCGCCGGCCGCAGCCTCCCCGGTCCCGGCGGGCGGGGCCGCCTGGCACAATGGGCACCGGGCGGACCAACAGCGCGATCGCGGCCCCGCTCCCCACCACAGCTCCCGCCCGACCCGCACCCCGCGGCGGCGTCGGCGGCAGCAGCAGCATCCTCACTCACCCCTCCGAGGAGGCTTCGCCGCGCCGGGGAGGGGCCGTCGCTAGCGGGTGCTCAGCGAGCCGGCATCCCGCGGGATGCGGGGGCGGAGCGCTCGGTGTCCCTCTGGCAACGGCCCCGGCGTTATTCCCTGCACATAGCGGCGGGTAACGGGCACTGCGGCGCTACCCGCACTGCGCATGCGCCGGCGGACAAGTGGAGGCAGGGCCGCGCTGCGCCTGCGCGGCCGCAGACAATAGCGCTGCCCGCGCCCGGGGCGCCCCCCGAGCGGGCGATGGCCGGAGGTAAACGCCGCTTCCCGCCCGATCTGTCCCGGCCGCGATGGGACCGGCGCTGCGCCCGCCGCGGGCCCGAGGGCGCGGGCGGGCGGACTTGCGCTGTGCGCAGGCGTGAGCGCGGCCGCGATCCACAACAAAGGGGAGAGAGGATGCGGCGACCACCCTCCCACCGCTGCCGGGGGTGGGCGGGAGGAGGCCGGCGGGTCCCGCCCCCCGCGGCGCGGTGCATGCCGGGACGTGTAGTCCTGGTGGCGGCATTCCCGCCGCCCGGAGGCGTGGCGGGCTCTCAGCGTTGCCAGGTTGGGCTGCGGCGCGGGGCGGCTGGCGTGAACGGCCGGCGCTCGGGAGCCGCAGGGGTTGCGCAGGTGGTTCCTCTGGGAGCCCTCCCCGGGAAGGCAGGACAAGTGGAACTACTGGGGCTCCGCGGTGTGGGGGGCAGCGCCGGCGGCTCTCCCGGGACCGGCGGCGTCCTGATGCGGGCGCCCCGCGGGGAGCGCGCCCTGGAGGAGTCCCTGGAGCGGTACCAGAGGCGCCTCCGAGGTGAGCGACTCTGGCGCGGGGTGAGGGCGAGCCGCTCCATCCGCGCCCGGCCGCCCCTGCCCTAGTGTGCGCGGCTGGCGCGCCGCCGTCCCGCCGCCTCCCGAGCGGCCGGGCAGGGTGAGGCGGCGCGGCCCCCGGCGGCGGCACTGAAGTTGCTCCTGGTCCTCTCCGCAGCCGATGGCCGTGGCTGTGAGTGCTGTGACACGTGCTGGTCCCATCCTGACTTGGCTTGGATGGGGCCGCTGCTGCTTCAGGTGGGGTTTTGCTCCTTGTGAGGGCTTTGGCCGCCGTTGAGGCATCGGATTATAGTCGTGGTAAAGATGAGGGCACGAACTGATTATAATGGGAGTGATTATTTCCCACGTCATTGACCGTTTTTGTACCAGCCGCCTTGTCCATGAAGCGAGGTATATACCCTGGCTGTGACACCTGGGCTTTACCGGCTGTCAGATAGTCATTGACTAGTCAGAGGAAGTGTCCAAATTCTGACGAAAGCCTCTATGTAGTTTGTGGGTGTGACCCCATTCGACGCAAAAAGTTGTGTTCTGGGCACAGTGCCCGCACACGACCTGTTGTGATGCTATTTATATTTTTTAATAACTATTTGATTCTTAGCAAGTATTTTGTATTTCCTTCTTGAAATAGCATCAGTTCTTTCTGTGGGGGATATGTTTCATTTGTTCCGAAGAGAGAAATTTGAAGAATAATTTCTATTTACTTCACCTGTTGATGAAGTGGGCAGGGTGGTAATGCTGCTTGACACTTGCAGGTAGAACAGCTAAAATGACAATTATCAAGGTTGTTTAACTGTGTGTAAGACTACTATTAGAGCTCATCATATCTAATGATTGGACACATATTCTGTTCATACAACTTATTTGCATTTAATCTTTAACTGGGTCCCTTTACACTGGATCCATTATGTTTGTTAAATAATTTCAGCACATGAACTTCTGGTGATCTGTTTCCCTTTACATTCTTGAAAACAAGGACTTTTTTTTTCCAAACAATGTCAAGATAGGTTTGATTTCATACATCCAGGGTTGCCTTTCAGTAGAAATCAGTCAGGTATTGCAAACATAACCCCAATGCATGGTGATATAACCTAAGTTCCATTATATTTCTCAAAGAACCTCTTTATTTCTCAGTGATGTACAATTTTAACTCCTTTGAGCTGTGCAGCATTTCTCACATCATCGCTGTTAGAAATTTACTGTAGGACAAACAGATCACCGTTGCTCTCAAAGTGGTTAAATCTGATTCTTTACCTATTTTTCTTATATAGTTTTACAGCTTGAGATTCTTCTTCACATTGATGTTGTTCCTGTCATCTGGATTCTGAAATTTCAGGTGGCATGCCTTGGGCGTTTTTTGATGGTTTCAGAAAGCAGCATTCTTAAACTGCCTGTAATGCTTGACATTATCTGGGCCCAGGCTGACACATGGCAACAGGTTATCACCACCCATGCTGGACACCAGAAGAATCATTTTACAGCCTTACTCACTTTGAGGGGAGGGTGTATAAGTTCTCAAAGAGTAATTGGTTATTTCAGTGCCTTTGTTGCAAAGGGAAATCCCTCAGGAGACAGGGAGCCCAAGTGTTCAGTAAACTTGTGGCCAAATGGCAGAAAGCTGGACCAAAAAATCTGATTAAGACCTAACTGATCTTAGAACCCAACAGAGTGACTTTGATAAAATAACAAAGATTCTATAATGCAGCTTTTCCTAAATACTGTAGGCCTTGTATAATGAAAGTTTGTAACACTGTGTGTAGTAATGAGTTAAGAGGGTGGTATTTTTACAGCTGGGGTTATTAGGTTACTGTGTTAACTTTCATGCAGTTGAGATCATTCCAAAAGAACCTTAAAAACTTTAGGAGATAATAACATTTCTAATAAAAAGTTATTCTCAAGGTAGTAGAGGTATTTTGTAAAGGAAAGTAAGTGGTGTGCTACAGTATTCATATTAATAACTAAAAATTTACAGGCATAATGTGAATGTACAATGGGCCTTTTACTACACCACTGCCAAGAGCAGGGTGTGATGCCTTTCTGTTACTTTCTAGTTTTCTCTCAGCAGAATTAAATGGAGAAGACCATGTAGAGCCCACTTCTTTTTTTCTAGCATTTGTCTGGTTCCTCAAACAGAGAATGTTTAACTTATTTTTTATGTTGAGTTTTCTGCCTCTTCAGTAAAGAGCACTGGCTCACTGTTGGGCCAGAGACAGTATAAGAGGAGGGGCAGACAATCCCTTTTAGGTACAGTCATCCTGTAAATCTGCCCTAAGAAATTGTGGAAATTATGTTCTGTATTCCACTGCGTTACTGAGTGCAGTGTCCTATGTAATTTCAGAGAACAGAGATACAAACTGTTAGAGGAACTGATGAAAATATAGGACTTCTACAAATAAACTTTTATGTTGTGGCTGCTTTATGCAACTCCAAAAATAAAGTAGGAGAGATGTGAAGGCAAAGTCATCTTAGGAAAAATGAGCATGTGGCCCAGTTACCATCTCTGCAAGTTAGCTGTGACACTGAACCAGCCAAGAGTTACACTCTAAATGGTAACCTATAATTGTAAGTTTTTTTGCTTAGGCTTTTTTTTTTATTTGGTAGTTGTTTCTAAGTCTTCTTCTGAACATAAAATGTTCATTTAAGGGTGGAGAATCTGGCAGAAGGAACTGGGAAATGCTTGGGAGTCTTTCACACATGAGGGTTTCTATACCTTAGGCAAGTGCTTTATGCTCTGCAAAAAGGGCTGGTTTAGGAACTCTTGACAATGAATACTGCAGCTCCAGAGAGCACTTTTCCAGAGAATGCTTTTCTCTTAAAGATGGTAATTTGGTAAAACTGTGTTGAAAAACCACCTAGTTCTCATATAATGCAAAGCAACAATGAAGTCCAAGAAACCAAATTAAAAGGATTCATTATTTTGAAATATCTGAGCATTACACACATCTTGGGACTTTTTGAGGCCTAGCTAATGAACAGCCTGGGGTTGCTCATTGTTGCATGTAATATCCTAACAGCACAGGTAGTAATTGATAGGATACTTTTAGTCTCAAAACTGCCATATAGTATGTTACCTAGCATGGTAGCATGCCTGTGTTTGACAGCCAATGAAGAAGAATAGCTGCATGTCAGAATGATAAGTAAATTCCAGGATGGAAAAAAAAACCAAAAAAACACTTACAAGCAAATTCACTGTTTCGGTATTTTTCAGCAGTTACTTGGCTGAAGTGCTGTCTCAGAAGAGGTACATGATGTATGATTTTAGATTTTTAACTGTCAATAGAAACTAAGTAAAAGTTGATATACTTTTGCACAGGAAAGTTTTCTTTAAACAGTCATAATCTTTGTGTTTTCACTAACTTGTCTAATTGTCTGTTTTGTCAGTTAACTGTTTCACATAAGTTTATAATTTTTTTTTCAGGCCTAAAGAATTGGTGTAATTCCTTCTTCTTTGACTTTCTAAGACCATTTTCTGATTGGGAACCATGAGATATCAGAAAGCGAAGCTGTTTATTGAATTTATAGCCAGTAACTTCATGTTCCTGTAAACATTACTAGAACTGGACTGTCAGCTTTAGATGACAGACTTATGGCAACTTTTTCATACAGTTGTAGTTTGTTTTCTTTAATTTATGCTGCTTAATGCTTCTACCAGCTGGAGTTATTTTCCATGCCTTTCAGGCTATTCTGTTGTTTTGGATGGTTGGTTCCTTTGCTAAACTCTCCATTAGCTCCCAGAGTATTTTCTATGGCATTTCCGAGTTCATGAATGAGGTAACTTTGGTGCTTTCATTTAAAGGAGTACTCTTTATAAACAGTCTTGTGCAGTGTCTGAAAAAACATCCCTTGTTCAGGCAATGCTAACCCGGTTCAATGCTTCTCTGTTTTTTTTTCTATTTTCACTTCAGTGGCAAATTGTTCTTACACTGATTTTTATTTTAATTATTTTTTTAAAGTATTTTTGTTTCCTCCCAAACTGATTACTACTTTGGAGATACAGCTACCTTTTCATGTTGTATTTTACTTCAGAGTTTCCTAACTTTATCTTCTATCTTTTCTTTTTTTGACAAGTTGAATGGATCTTTACTGTGCTTCCAATGTAAAAATATGTTGTTCAGCGGTAGGATTGACACTCCAGTATTAAAAAAAAAATCTACCATTTATATTTATACAAAGATACTTCTATGGAAAAAGGATACCTATATTATATTTTCAGAGCGTGATACTTAGATTTTGTAGTTACAATGAGTACAGAAAATAACCGTAGTTATCAATGCTTCTTTCAGGGCAGAGAAGTATCTTTGTTCATCATGTAGAATATGTGTCATGTTATTTTTGAAGATTAATTAATGTTTCAGTCATAGCTCTATTGGTTTTGTCCAAAGCATTATGCTTAACTGAACTTAATCTAGTCCAGAGTTGCATTCAAGTTTAGATGAATTGAGGGGTAGGAATATCTTTGTACCCAGAATAATAGGCCTTGATCTTGGATTAGGATTGTTGGTTGCTTCTGTCTCTGAAATAATAAGCAGTAATATATTTCTTTCTGTATATTGCTAAGGTGTTAGATAAGTTGTCTGCCTGTCCGTTGTGGCACGTACTGCCAGGAATTCATATATGATAGTTGACAACTTGGTAGCATTTTTATGGAGCAATTGGTTTTGAGGGTTTTTTTTAATGTATTGAGTTTGATCTCTCAGGTTTGGGTGCTAGCTTGCCATTTTTCATAATTGTCTCAGATCCTTTAAACACTGAAAACCAAAGAGTTTTAAAGAAACTAGTGGGTTTTTTTAAGCACATTGACCCACATGAGTCCAATTTCTATTATATCCTCAGCTACTCCTATAGAAAATAGCACATCAATGATGTTTTATCATAAAACAGGAACACATGTTTGGATTTCATTTGTAGAGTCTTGTAAAGATGTAGAAAAGAAAGATGCTGATTGATTTCGATATGTGAATCGTAGGACTGCATGTGAGCAGTTTTCTGCAGTATGTTTTTACTGAGGTCCTGTTTCTGTAAAACGTAGTTTTACAGGAGTAGCCTAAATGAAAAAGTTATGTTGACTGTGGGAGCACATAAAAATTAATTACTTCTAAATTAATTAAAAAATTATCATATTGTCTTTAAGCAAAGGCTCTTTGGTGTCCAGTAGTTTTCATCCACAGAGGTTTTTTCAATTTCTTTCATATTTGAAAAGAATATTTTTACATTGGCAGGAACAACAAACATAACCTTTCCACTCAATGATGCATCCCTTACTTTGGAAAAAAAGGTCCTGTAATGTACTTATTCCCTTTTACACATCCAGTTCCACTCTTCTTTGTTGTCTGTAAAGCCACACCATCGTGAACTCCTAACTCCCAGTTTCTCAGGGGCGAGTGGTTTGCTTATGGCAGCAACATTTGTAATTTGGAAATAGGCAAGCTTTTAAGACATTTAAGCAAATACTTGATGAAGCTTTCAAGAATGTGGTGACATTATTCCAGAGGCAGGAAAGAGTAGTCAAAAAAAAAAATAGACATCAGTGTCCCATTGGTAATGGTTTTAATGTGTTTCACTGTTACTGACTGCCCTCTATATTTTATGGGAGAAGAGTACATGGTGTAAGAAGATCTATGTTATCTTTGTGGATCAAGTACTGCCTTTGAGTTCAGAAGCTCTAATATTACAAAGACAGAGAGAAGTTTGGGAAAAAGCAATATATATGGGTTTGTTTAGTTTTGGTTTGATTTGTATTGTTGTTTGTCACTGGCGGTGGAGCAAATATTGATACTCACGTTCTCTGACCGACATCTACAGTGAATAGGGAAATGAAGGAACTTTATTGCTATCGGATAACACACCACAAAATATGACATTGAACAGTTCTTGGCAACAACTAGTTGCAACATAGTTTGCTAAATATCTAAGCCATTGCATCAGTGAGATACTTCTGGCATTTCTCAATTAGCTCTCCCACCCTCATAGCATCTTGGAATGCTTAAGAAAGGATGAATAGCATAAATATGCCAAAAGAGAAATATTTGACCTAAACCCCTCTTTTTTGAGTCATTGCCTTGTGAACTGTATTGGGGATTTGTTACACTAAATTATGACTGTTTGAAATGTGCCTTTTATGTCTTCTTTTGGATTAAATTTATTAAAGGATGGAGTACCCGAAAATCAAAAGGCATGATGCCAGCCACAAGATTACTGGGCTTTAAAAATAAGTGCTGGGAGAAGATTAATAGGTCAGAAATGGGTCAGGTTTTTGTTAAAAATTCGCATTGCTAAAAAGAGAGCGATGGTTAGCATACTGGACTGAGAACCATGTTCTTAAATATAATGCTTTTTGGGAAGTTATTTATATTTTATAAGCTGTTGGTAAGTTACAACCAAGCAGAGAAGACCGAAAAAATGGAGAGAATCATTAGAGTGGGCAAAAAAATCAATTTCCAAGCTTCAGTCAGGATGATGTGAACTTGAAAAAGATAGATAAAGTGAAGGCAGAAATACATATCTAGCTTTTGTTTTCTGACTTGAACTGCTATTTACCTTTCCCTTTGGAAGAAAGGAGCTATTAATATTTGTAACCAGCAACATATATTATACTCTGAGGCATGTCTTCTGAATTCTATCTAACAAATAGATAGAATAACAAACTGTGCTTATTTGTTTAAACTTTTTTTTGCCAGTGACAAAAATATATTTTCAGTTACTTATGCATCATATCAATTTAGAAATTACAAGCGTGTAAAAATAAGTTAAGGATGTGTGTTGCAAAGGTTACCATTTTTCTAGTTGTAGCAGTTGCTCCAGTAGAAGATGTTACCTTATAAACTTGGCTCACAAGAGTGAAATTCCTGTTCTGTGGGCACGTATATCTAAATGTTTCATATATGATAGTCTTAGGGGAGAATAACCCTCAAAAAAATTTAGGGCTAAATGAAGAAAATGGCTATGATTTTATGTTTCTGAAAGTCAAGTGAGGTTTTGAGAGTGTGGGTTTTTGTTTTGTTTTAAATTAGTAACAGTTAACTATTAATGGAACTTTTCTGATTTAGTGTAGTTTTGAGTGGTAGTCGTACGTGACTGTGACATTACTTAGGAGAAATGTAAAAGAAACATGTCTTCCTGTATTCCTGATAAAGTGGCTGTGAATCGTGTTGAAGGACTGTCTCTCCAAGTGTGTACCCTCCGTGACTGATGTACAGGTCATTTTCTTGGTTCACTTGGTACTACAGCAGGTCCTGCTTTGCTGAACATTGCATGAAGCCATACTGCTTAGGTTACTACTCTGTCTTTTCTAGTTAGTATAATACATTGTTTAAAGGGAAGTGAAATGAAATACTCATCTACCAACTACACAGGCAGCTGAAAGAAAGAAGTAATAAGTGAGTTGTCTGAGGTCCTGTGGTGTGAAGTAGACATATCATTATCTAACACCAAGCCCGTATTTTGTGACTTCCAGTTCGGTTGTCATCTCTCAGCTACAAATCTCTCAGATTTATTTTGGAAATGTTAAGCTGTATCAGAGGGACATGGCACTTATGATTGGCAAATTTTTGGGTTTTTGTGAAGTCAGCTCAAAAAAGAAATATAAGAAAATTAAATTTCTTAAAAAAGAAATATAAGAAAAAAATATACTGAACATTAGAAAAGACCACTACTGTCAGTAAGTCAGTTCTTGAAAATATTTGTATTTATCTGGAAAGAAGTTTTCTGTTGTGTGTCTTGAGGTTTTTTTCTAGAATAGTGTTGTTATTTATTTTTCCCACTTGTTCAGAAGTCATCAGTCTTTATTAAGTAACTGTTTTATGTTGGCTCAGTTTGCTGAATTATTATTTTATATACTTAGATATTTGTTGTGTTGTGTGATACATTGCTTTGTAATGTGTGGTGGCATCATTAGAAAGCAAAAATATTGTTCCTGGTTCTGACTCCTCCATGTTGTATAAAATATAGCATGAGCTTTAGGTTCATTGAAAAGTACGAAATGTATGTATGTTAGGAAATGTTTTAGGGTCAGGTATATTATTATTTGTGCTGCTGCAAAATCCTAATGCGTTGAGGGACTAAGATGCTATTTATAGCTGCTTCTTTGAATATTTAGTAAATATTTAGCAAGTATTTTGTAAATATAGTAGTTGTTTTGGCTGTTTAAATTAGGAAATTGCTTTCGGTGTCTGAGTTTAGGTCAAGTAGTCAAGCTAGACACATGCTGAAAGCTTTTAGTTCTCTCATGTTTTTTCCAATTAAAATATCAGTCAGTAAATACTTTCTTTTATGTTGCTTATTGTGGCTAATGATGTGATTGCTTTTTTTTTTTTTATTTTCAGAACGTGCTACTGAAAGCATCCATCAACTGAAATATGCCTTGGCAAAGGGTGAGGATGACGTTGGATTTGACCAGTCCTCTGTGGACGAGGGCAGTGATGATGCGGATAGGGAAAATGATGACTGTGGGAACGCGGCCAGGCAGGACCTGCAGCACAGTCATGCAGGTAAGATTAGTCTGAAAGCAAATGATTTAATCATTTTTAGGATTTAAACTAATTTATTTGAAAAAAGTAATTATGTTTTGTTATAATGGTGGGGTTTTTTTTGTCTCTTCCTAGTTAATCAACTTAAAATTTTGCTGCAACATCAAGAGAAAGTGGAAAGTGAAGTCTCTCCATCAAGAAGGAAGTCATCATTCTGTGTATGTTTCTTCTGGTTTCCTTTGTGTTTGAATGAATGGCATGCGTGTTGAGAACACTTTTATAGTATACAGGGAGAAAAACAAGCATTGAATCGTTTTTAGGTTCTTAAATACAGGAGATTGAGGATGCTATGGCCAGACCTTTGTATGCTTATGACCACAGTGAAAGAAAAAGGAATCTATAATACAGGATTGGACTTTTCTCCTTTTTTGTTGATCATGCAGTGTGGGTTATTCGTCCTTTTTCTTTTGGAAACAGTTGGGATAAACAATGTGGAAAAATTTCTGTAAAAGCAACCTCTGTTTTCCTTTGACTGTACCTCAAGGATTCTCAACGGCTTTCTTATGCTGTAACTCTGCTTTTTCTTTAAAGGATTAGAAGTGTTCATGTAAGAACAGGTTCTGTAGTCCTCTGCCAAAATGCAGTGCTTTCTGTGTAATTTTGTTTATATCCTTACAAGGGCTTCTAGCTTCTGCTTTCTTGCAGCAGAACTACACAGAAGTATGTGGAGTGCACAATTTAGTTACAAAGCAGCTGCTAGTTAATAGCATCTCTATGGGAAAATAATTCAAAGATGTTACAGTTTTATCTTTTGATGGCCTTCACTGGCTACTGTTGGTTTATACTAAGCAAGACAAACAGCTCTTTGCTGTCAAAGTTGAGGTAACAGCAGAATAATCTAAAGGCTGTGTTCCTGCTGTGTTGCTGTCAGCCTGTGTAAAGAGCCTAACTCTACTGTCTTGACCCTGAGAAATTTGATTTAAAGTTAACTTCTCTGAATGTTCTAAAATTCATGAGTTTGGTATGTTTGTCCTGACAGGTGTTTTGCCTCATAATGGCATTGGAAAGAGTTAGTGTTTTGTAGCTCAAGGGAATGATGGTTGGTTTACCTTGGCATGACATGAATCAGTATCCGTTTGTATTTAGCCTGGGAGGGGAGGGAAACAATGTTTTATTCCACCTTTGGTGAAGTTTTCTACTTGTATTGGGAAGTTTCAGTAGAGTGGAAAATTCAGAAAACAGAATACTGTTATTTAAGAAACATGGGCTAGTGCTTTCAAGGAGCGGGTTAAAGAATGGATGAATAAACAGAGATAAAAATGGGAATATACTGTGTTGGTAGGGCATTGTCTCATTTCTTCCTCTTGAAGTTTCCAGTAAGAGGCATTCTGTGAAGTGGTACCCTTATTCTCCTTTGCAGCTGTCCTCTACCTGCTTGCTAAATAGGATGTGAAAGAAGAACCCAATTCCCCACAGGTCAAGGAAAGCAAACTAAGATTATCAATAACCTTAACGTTTTGCTTTGAGTTACACTGAAATACCTTGCAACAACGATTGCATGATCTGTAGCTAACTATACTATTTCACAGAAAGTATACTGTTTAGTAATCTTTACCACACTTCATACATATAAATTACATTGTCTTAACAAAATTCCCTTTTCTTTCTCATTGATAAGAGTTGCAATAGACATCAAATGAGTACATCTTTTTGTTGATTACATCCAAACAGTTGGGTGGAAATTTTCCTTTTGCTCTACATTTTTCCACCTGAGGTCAAGGACCAGCACAGTTGCTTTGTACAACAAATGTATTTCTGCATCTGGGTTTTGGTTAACCTAGCTGTTCCTGAAGCTGCTGTTATAGCTGGAGTTTCTGTGATGGATTCCTGTTGTTTCTTGCCAGTTTACAGGGTGGCAGAGTTTCTCTAATTCTGTGGATTAGATGTTTGAAATTTGGGGCATTCGGGAAAAGTACAAGGTGGGCCAAATTATTTTTGATGTTGGCAAAACTTTGTCACCGTGTAGAATGCTGGCTTTTAAAACTGCTAAACATTTATATTTTATAAATCCTTTTTAATATTAAGTATGCAAATGTGAACAGGATTTCTGAGACTCAGGCATAAATGTTTGGTGATTCATACTGATCATATGTGTCTTTCAGTTCTGATTTTAATGTTCAGCCTAATTTAAATACATGCCTCCCCTGACCATTGTTCTTTCACCCTATAATATGTTACATTATCAGAACGTTAATTAAAAAATCCCAAATAAATTTCAAATCAATTTATAACAATTATGTTGTAAAAAAGGTTAAAAAACAAAGGCACACAGAGATGCTCTCTTTATACTGGGAAAATATACTACATGTTATTTTCTTTTTAGTGAAACCATTTCTTACCAGTATTGTTTACAGTACACTGATGTTTCTCAGGTTAAACATTAACACTGTTTTTCAGTGAAAAATAATTTGTATAAAAATGGAGTTTTCCCATGTTTTCTAGCACTGCTGTGGTGTAATCTTTTCAGGGAGGCAGCTGGAGGTGTCAGCTGCAAGGTGTTCATTCCTCTTTCAGAGAAGAGGGAGGGATGAATAGAAGCCAGAGAAACAGAAAGATGAGTGACAAATATTATCAGGGCTATATTCTATGTACTTTAACAAGTGTGGTTCATTTCTTTTAAAATTTATGAAGTAGTTAATATTAACAGACTTTAAATCAAGGTGAATTCTGAGTTAATGGAACATGGGACTTACATGCACTGAGCCAGGTGGAATACGTTGCAAATTTGGAGTTCCTTCTCTAAATGTTTTTCCAAATGGTTCTAGATGTACTTCATTTCTCTCCCCAGCCATAGTTCCAGATACCTCAGGAGTTACTGAAAATGAGTTCTATGATATTCAAGTCTTAATTATATTTAAGAATATGGAATATTTTTGGACAAAAAGATATGTTTCTGACCCGAGAGCACAGATGTTAGGATTGTATCAGTTTCAAACTAGGTAGGGATTGGCATAAAGATGCTTGTTTTCATCCAGAATCATGAATTAATGCTAGAAATGTACCTGTTGTTCCTCTGAGAGGATTCCATTAACAGCTCCGTGTGCATTTTGAATCCATACCAGAAAAGTGTACATTGTATTCTGTATGCAATCAACTTCTTATTGCAATAAATGGAAAACTGGAAAATAACACATCCTATTCTTTATTTCCTTCAGAAACCCCCAGAAGCTGTACCTGGAGACTCACCAGCCCTTTCTGATCTCATTCCTATAATCAATGATCAATCACAGTACATTAACCATTTGGAAACAGAAGTGAAGTTTTGCAAGGTATCAGACAACATATTTGACCTGTTAAAACCCTGATCCCCCAAATATGAATAACTGCTTTAAAAGCAGCTTAACTTTGATTTTAGATTGCTTGTTGTAATGACCCAAACTGAGGCAAATGCAGTTCGGTAGATCCCTTACCATGTGTCTTAGTCTCTGGTGTTTAAGGGTATTTAGGGCATTTTTATGTCCTAATACAAATACAAATAGGCTTTTTTTTTTTTTTTTTTAAGCAGTTACATGGGAATTCAAGCTGCAAAAATACCATATATGTTTTGAGTATTCTTACTTCTTCTAAAAGGGTTAAAATAGTTGAGAATGTTAATCTAGACTTTGGGTCTCAAGATGTATTCCAGTGTTGAAAGCTGTCTCAAGGAGCCTTTTACATGCTGACCCTTTATACTATAGGAGGAGTTGTCTGGGATGAAAGATCGAGTACAAGCAGTTGTACTTGAAAATGAGGAACTCCATCAGAAACTGAAATTCTTAACTGCAGAATACACATTGAGAGAACAAACTCTTCTAGAGGCCTCGGTAGGTTTTATTTTTTGTCGTTCTAATCAGTGCTCAGGTTCCTGACCTGATTCCTTTTATGGAAGGCTATACAAATGATTGTCTGCAAACTGAATTTTAGTCAAAATTTAATGAGAATTTGCAAACATGGATTTCCTTGGGTAACATCATTATCATTGGTTGCTAACCTAATTAACTTGTTTATTGGTTCTTATATTCTAGTGAAATTTATAAGATTCAATACTTACATAAGTAGCATTTGTTTAAAAAAACAGCCTATGTAATTATAACTGAAGCGTTAATATTTTTTGGTTTAGGCAGATACTCAGAACTCCTGGGCTGGAGGTGGTAAAGACTTTAGCATGCGTCAGCCTGTCACCTCATCACCAGCACGTAACAAAGATCAGGCTTTTGCTACAGCAGCTGCTGGAGGCATAGAAAAATGGCCTGTAGAACTGGTTGGTATAAACTTTCTTTGCAGAGTCCTACCTTTGCAAAAACTTTCAGTCCTTTGTTGTTGCTGCAGTTCTGATGATTAATTTTATAACAGACACAGGAGGAGTTTTGGTTGACTGAACCTTAATCTGAGCTCAAATTTTATGCTCTTAAACCTCATCTTCTCATTATGCCCTAATTAATATTATGCAGTTAGATACAGATGGCAAGTTGTATCTGCAGATGTTGACTTTCCACAGGTAAGTCTTGTTTAAAGGTGATGGCTCCACTGTACTTTGGAGATTCTTAGCAGTAACTCAGTGCCCAAGCAGGTGGGAACTAGCTGATGTAATTTATGTAGCCCTCTACACAAGCTCTTTTGTGATGAGTTGTTCTGCTCCTGGAGCAGCACAGGCTCAGTGAGGTACAAAAGTAGCTTCGTGCAGTCTGCTTTCCCTGCAGAGCAAAAAGCTGAATTACAAGCTTTTTGCTTTTAGACATACAGAGGTATCCTAGTGATTTAGAGATAGTGTTGTCTCTATCCTATATCTTTAGTTTGGCAAGATATTAATTTTTCTTTTGCTCTGGAGTAGTAAGGTAGCATTGCTATCTTTGGGGAAAAAGGCTTGGTTAACTGAAAAGTTTTGATTTTTTTTTTTTAGCCATGTGCATGTGTGCACTCTGAAATGTATAGTATACTGTAATTCTTCAATTATATGTATTTATTAATTTTTTCACTGTAAAATGTAGTTTTCTTATTTTCATGCTAGTATTTTAGAGCTGAAAACCTTCTCAGTGATCCCTAATGCCTGCAATTGTTTGAAAGCTAGGTTTTACAGTAATTGCATTTTTCTTCATCTGCCACATTTAAAGCAAGAGAATCGTGTTGATTGTGACTTCTTTCTAAGTGTCATAGTGAGCTAAAACTGTAGTGCTTTATCTGGTTTGTTATCAACACTGCATTTAACATGAGTGTGGTTGATTCATATACCTTGTTCTTCACCAGGTAATAAAAGTAACTCACTGTATTCTACAGTGTATTATAAATAAATAGCCTGTCTACTTCCAGTTCTTCAGAATTCCTCTTTAATATCTGCTAACTTATGGGAAAGCAAGAGCAAACTCAGGATA
This sequence comes from Chiroxiphia lanceolata, assembly GCF_009829145.1. Classification (NCBI taxonomy): domain Eukaryota; kingdom Metazoa; phylum Chordata; class Aves; order Passeriformes; family Pipridae; genus Chiroxiphia; species Chiroxiphia lanceolata. The sequence continues at coordinate 36,943,594 of NC_045639.1, read as the reverse complement.
CAATCATCAATTTGTGTAAATCGTTGTAGAGGGCTACAGTTGGAGCTGCAACAGTTTACCATATGAGGTTCTGGCAAGATACATAGAAATAAGAAAATAGGAAAGTTGTTTGTTTTGTAGACGTTCAGAAGTGTGAAATATTTAGGTTTCTCTGCCACTAGTGTTTCAACAAGTTTATTTCCTTGGGGGAAAACAATGAATGTGGCTAAAGTCTAGGTTTGTTTGTAAAGACTATTATGAAGAAAGCAAAAGACACTTCTTTTCTCTCATCTTTTCCAAAGGAGAATCTAAAACTTCTTTATCAAGAAAAAGTCAATATCCTTGATGCTCAGATACAATCTCTAAGGTAAAGTGAAATGTTTACTTTTTCCTTAAAATGATTGTTAATAAATTATCACTACATAACAGCACAAACCACTCTTGATCTGAATTTAACTAGAAGAATGCCTGAATGCCTGAATGTTGTGTTTTCTGACAGTGTCCCTGAAAGCTGGTTTTGTGGAAAGTTTTCTCAAATATAAATGTAGCAAAAAAAAAAATTGAATATACTGCTACTTTATAGTAACAGTAGTAATATAAGATGTCTTTATCCTTTTTACCCTCTTTCCTCGGAGAAACATCATGCCTGCTAAGGTACACCAATCAAAGAAAAAAAGAGCAGTTAATATTGTATCATGTGTGAGGCCTTCCATAATTACCAATCTTCTACTAATATTTCATATTGCAAATTTTAGAGATCTTAAGCATCAAACTAGTTTAGGCCACATAATGATTTTGGAGCAGGAAAATATAATTTTGAGGTTTTCCGGCAGTGTTCCCAGTTGTGTAACTTGCATATCTTTAAACACAAAAATATTTGAAAGTACGTCCTCGTGTACTCCTCAAAATATTCAAGGTTTGAATAGGTAGCAAATTACGAAAAAACAGAGGAAGGGGCAACCACGTTAAGATATGGTTTTCAGGACTGAACTTCCCCTTGTACACCTGCATTGATGATACTGCTGCTGAATCTGTTTATTTATGTTTCCCCTAAATAGATTGTGGTTTCATATATCTGAAAACTCTAGGTTTTTCTGTCTGTTTAAAAAGAGTTATTGGTAGGGAGACAAGTTCAAATAATACTGTCTGCAGTGGTGAAATCTGAAACATGCAAAGCTACTTGGTTAGTGAATGTAAGTGAGGATCTTAAATTTCAGCTGGTTTTATTTTTTTCCCCACTTGGCTTAAAGTGTTATGTATACTCAGAAATAATTATCGGAGGCTAAAGTAGTCTGAAAATTTCCTCAAGTACATTATTCAGCCTCTTGATTTGTTTCTCCTAAGAGGCATGCTTTTTCAAACTGTAAGTTCTGGAAAGCTATATTTTAATCGAAATGAGAAATTATATCACTTTCAGTAATATAATAACTGCCTTTAACTTCAAGCATGAATTTACGTAGGACTTGCTGATTTCTTTCCAAGGCTTTCCAACAATAGGTCTGTTGTACCATGACTGTCTAAGGATATATGCAGAGCAAATTCTGTTCAGGTTATAGTGGATTATATTTAATAGACCAGCTACTAAAATTGGAAAAAGTGCACAGAAGATTTTCCAGATGGAAATAAGCATCCATGCAGTGTATATATCATGTGCACAGTAAATCCGATGCAACCAGAATGTGTCAGACTTCCTATGTGTGTGCTGCCCAGATGGCCTGCATAACAAACCAAAAGCTTTGGATTCATTGCACAGTTTGTCAAATTGATCTATATATGCACAGTGTACGTTTGTCTGGAACTTCCTGATGTTAGCATTCCTACTGCTTGCAATCTCCCCAGCCTGACACATGCTTGGAAATTCTGGAGAAAATTCTTCAGAGCACCTGGTAAAAATTTTGGAGACAAGTGAAAAACTTGGCCTGTTTTTCTGCACATTTGTTTGACCTCAAGTTCATGTATATCACTGGATCAGAATGAATGTGCTGAATAGATCTGGATTCTTGTCTAGAGAGTAGAGAATAAATGTGAAGTTAGTGGTATTATAAATAAAAACAACAGAAAATTGTTAGGTTATTGAAATATTTATACAACGGGTAGTGTTTCTTACTAATGAGTCTTATACTCTGTTCAGATAATATCTAAGCCTACAAATTTTTTATCTAATTATTTTCTGATAGTACAGGGGGAAGGAACAAATTAACATAATATTGGTTTCTCTATTAATAACTTTAAGTGGGCAGTTCAACTGTTATTTCACTATTAAAGTCTTTCTTAGCCTACCGAAATGTGGAAAACTATTACAGAGATTCTTACAGTTCTTTTTAGTATATTCAATGTGAATATAACTTGTAGAAATGTTTGATTTCACAAATAATATTTTTTATTTCTTCTTTCTAGAAAAGACCTTTCAGAATCTCAGAAGACATGCAAAGATTTGGAAGGAAGGCTGAAACAGCAGAAGTCACTTGTTTCAGCTGCAAATTGTAGTCGGGTTGGGGGAATGTGCCTGAAATGTGCACAACACGAGGCAGTTCTTGCACAGACTCATTGTAATGTTCATGTGCAGACCATCGAAAGGCTAACGAAGTAGGTTTGGGGGGGTATGTACTTTGTCACTGAAAGTATGGATGCTTACATTAAACCATTTCAGTCTCAATATGTTTGGTTGCATTCATAGAGAGGTGTACACTTATGGAACAATACACTCCCAAGCTGAAGTCGTAATGCTAAAATCAATGAATTTAGGTCCCAACCACTTTGAAATGGATAGTTCGGTTTTTCTACTTATTTCAACTGGGAAAGAATGCTAGTCACTATCATGTAATTATGGTACCTTGGGCTATCCAGATAATGAGGCTATTTATAGTCTTTTTCCTGCACTTTTTGTGCAGGAAAGTCCTTCTCCCTGTCAGCATAAATATTGTGGAGGTTCATGTATTTTGATTGATTATTTCCTGCAAAAGTTCCTTATCTTTCTGTAGTTGGAATTTTTTCTAACTCCACTTTGTTCTCCTTGCATTTGGGGAACTTTTCAGATACATCAGCAGTAGGTCAGGTGCTTGGGGCAGGATGCATTTCCGACCAAAAACATGTGTAGTAGTTCCTCCCTGACAATAAGTCAGGGAAAAGAAGTTCCATTGTATAAAAATAAATGAAATTATTTGCTGCAACCTTTTTTTAATTCTGACTTTTATTTAAATATTTTTTTAAAAACAGCTATACAGACTGAATATATGAAATTCAGAAACCCCAACAACATTAAATTTTTTTTCATGGGAATTCTACTAATCAACCACCTTGAAAAAAAACTCTCCCTCTCTACTTGCTAGTAATAATGATAGGACACTGCAACTTTCTCAAACTTGGTTAAACAGCCATTGATTTGTTGTCAGATATCTGAAGCTTCTTAGGATTTCTGAAGTTTTAAAATGAGCCTGCTGGAGGTGGAATAGTGGGTCAGTTAGAAGCAAGGAGACTGAAGGGACATAGTCCATAGTATATGTAGTCTGTCAAGTGGATATTATCCCTATGCATTTGATGGCTATTGCCAGGATTTATATATTTTTTTCTAATATCAAGTCCAAGAATTTTCTGGAAAAGTTCTGTTGCTGAAAAGTCAGTTTTCAAAATCTACATTTTTAAGAAAAGTAATTATTTGTCACAGATGTTGGAAAATATGAACAAACTATAAATCAGTACATTCTTGTCCTCTTGTATTATAAGGCAGCTCAAAGGAAAAGATTTGAGCTAACCTATTTATCTATCTTAAACCATTGTTTCGTTCAAGGTTTAACAAAATGTAAAAGCTGCATCTGCTTGTGATGCAGTTTATTAAAACCAAAGGTATTTTAGCAGGGATTTTCAAAGGAACTTTGTCCAATTCTTGTCAAAATTAAATTTCAAAATATGGCTGTTAGTTCTCTGACAAATACAAAAAAATGTGTTACCGTTTCACACAGTGTCAAGAAAAGAAAGAAACGAAACCCAAACACAACAGTTTTCAGCCAGAATCTCAAGTTGCACCTCAACTACAGATAGTTAAAACTCTTAATGTAAAAGTTTTTAACATGACAAAATAATGAAAAGGTGAAGTATTACAGTTTTACCAACTCTGCTTCACTGTTTAGTATAGATCTTAGTTTCTTTGTTAACAAAATTTGTAGGAGATGTAGTATCAAGGTGGCTTATTGATTAGTTCCAGTTTGTGGCAAAGGGATACAGATTTTCATTTTATATACTTAGTGATCTGAATTACTTGTTGAACCTAATCCTTTCTTTTATTATTTTTCCCCTTTTTTACCTTTAATGACAGTGTAATTCCATACTGCATCAATCTGCTTTTCAGAAATATGCTTTTATTTTTTTTTTTTAGCATGGATCCCCATTTTGTAATGCCAACAGAATGCACTCAGCTTCAGTACATTAATGACTTGAGACCTGCCCGCATTATTGGTATTTTCTCTGATGATCCATCCTTCTGAAGTGAAGGACAGGTCATCAAGCAAGTGATATTTTCAATGTCTGCTGAGCTAGCAGTATGTGTTGTCTTTCACTCTTAACCCATGAGTTTTAGTCTTGCTTCACTTACCACCATCCTTATGTGTTATATCTGTTAATATTTTATATTTTATATACATGGTGTTAGGTTTTTTCCTCTTAAGATATAGAGGAAATATCTCGTTTTTCTTTATGTGCAGGGAAAGAGATGACTTGATGGATGCACTTGTTTCACTGCGACAAAACATGAAAGAGATGCAGCAAAGAGAATCTGATGCTTGTAAGCAAGTTGAACATGCTGTGCAAATGGCAGAAGAGGCCAATTTGGAAAAAATAAAGGTAAATTAATCCAGAAATTAGAGGTTTTCAGTGTTCAGTTCTACTGCAAATGTTAGTTTTCATGCTAATGAACAAGTATGTGTTAGACCTTTGTCATATGTTGATATGATGTAGTAGATTTAAAACAATTGCACTGTGTGACTGTTTCTGAGCAGTAACATGAACTCTGTATTTGAGTTCTTGAATTTTCGTCAGTACTGCAGGGAGTGTTGAATTTTTAAATTCTGATATAGCTTCACAGCTAGGTGATATCAATTCAAAGAATTTTCAAAGGCATTCATAACATGTAAGAGGATAATTTTCGCATCACATGTCTGAAATACTCTGGAAAGAATAGTTAAAATGCTTACAAACAACTTTTTTTTGCCTCAGATAAGAACAGTGCAAGAACTGATTAATTATCAGAGCTCTTTGAAGATGAGAAGTCCTGTCTAATGTTACCTGCAGGAAGCTTTTAGTGTTATGTAAATGATAATCTTAAAACCAGTTTTGATCTAATGCTTGTGTTAGCTCTCGTTCTATACACAATCACTCTATATTGACCTAAATTATTTTCTTGATAGGTAGTGACATCTACTGTATTATTAGTGAATTACTATGAAATTGAGAGAGTATTGGTTTGTTTTGTTTTTTTGAACTAAATGCATACAAGATTGATATAAATGCTCTGTTGATCAAATTGGTATTATTCATCCAGTGCTACAAGAGAAGTGTACATGTGTGTAGGGTCTTGTGAAGTGCTGTCTGCTTGTGTACAAGTCAGAATAGTAGTCTGATTTTTTTGATAGTTAAAAACTTTTTTAATATGAAGGAACAGGAAGAAATTTTTTACTTATGATGCATTAATTTAGCATTTTTACATGTAGTGGTATTTTGGTAACTACAATCTTTTTTTTCCCAGTCCTATTCTACTCTTCAGCGCTGTTTTTGTTGATAATTAGCATGTAATCCAGTAGAACAGTCCATCTAAGAAAAGTGAGGGGTTAACACATTAAGCTTCCAAATCCTACAATTGCAGTTTCATCACTTTGTTGATCAAAAGTCCAGCCTCTGGTGCTTATCATTTAAAACCACCATTTCTTTTTGTCTTTTGGTTGTCTCTCTAGTTTGTGGCCTCTTGCCTGTTGTGTAGGGCAAGGAGGAGGTCTGTTAAGGTTGATTTTACACAGTTGAAGGAAAATCAGGAATGTATTTTCAACATAAATGTCATAAACGAATAATTGTTTGATTGCTCACTGTGTAGTCAAAGCAATGGTACCTCACCAAGGTAGACTGGCGATACGAAAAGGGATCCTGTGGAGAGTCTCACAGAATTGACATAAAACTAATGGAGACTGTTAGAGCATTCTTTAAAAAATTATGGCTTAACTTGCTTCCTCATGAACAGCCCAATGCCATGAAAATTGAATGCAGGGGATTGGCTTTGAGTAAAAGAAAAATACAGTTTAATACAGTAGGATTCCTAAAAGGACATTACTCTAGCTTCTTTGAAACAAGATATCCTGAATATCAGCAAAATGATGAAATGAGATCTAGTTTACTTGTTGGCTAGCAAAACTGCCTTTAGGGTGCTTTGTATACTTGGATTTACTTTTAAGAGAGGAGGGTATTTCTGATTTAAACTGACGTAACACTCATTCTATCACTTTGGCAGAAATACAGCAGCAAACATTGATAAATATATTTTTTTCCCCTAGTTGTTTTAGAAGATAGTGTTTTGAGAGATAGTGTTTTGATAGAAAACACATCCATAACCTGTTGTTTTAGCACCTCAAATTGAGCAGTGCTTTTATGAGGTTTTTAGTAGAATTAATTTTTTACGAACCTGAAACTTAAAAAAAAAGTTTTAAAAATCGTATTTACTTACTGCTTTCAGGTTTCTTCTTAGTGTTCTGCACTCAGTAATTCACTTCAGGGGGAGGATAGGTGAAAGTGCATACATTTCATTAATTTTTCCATATCTTTTTCCTAAGTTATGCAGTTAGGCAGTAACCACAGTATTTGCAAGGAGTCAAATATTGGAGGCTGATTCTAGTGATGTGCACTCAGGAATTTTAAACGCAAGGCAAATAATCATAGTTTTTAGAAGAACAGCTGCTTATTTGGAAAATGCTTCTGTCTTTGCCATAACTCTTACAAGCAATTAGATTTGTATGTATATACAATAGGACATGTATATACATACAAACATATACATCTATTTTCATTTTCTTAGTCCTATTTTAGATGTTAACACAATACGGTATGTATAAACATCATAATAACTACATAAAAAATAAAAATATTACCTTTCTTCTAGCAAATTGGTTTCTCTGATGGCATTAGATAAATACTGTATTTGTTCAAAAATTTTCGTTTTCTTCCACTTATGAAAATAGTTGGGTTTTTTTAGGCTCTAGTCCACTGTGAGCAACTGAAAAGTGAAGTGGAACGGCAGAAGAATTGTCTTGAAAGGGAGTTGGCTGCCCAGCTAAATGAGAGGGCTAATGAAAAAGAAGCAGTGCGGGAAGAAATGAAGAAAGAAAGGGAGGACTTGGCAGCAATGGTATGAATTGGTTCTTTTCCTGTTTATGTATTACAATGAGTGCATCATCCTCTTTAAACTTTCTGTTTGCTTGTCTTTCATTTTCAGTTTTGGATTTGGGGGCTCACTAAGTCACTTCTACCATTGTTTTAAAGCAGTGGTAGATAAGTGACCCTTTGAATTTGAATGACTGGGTTTTATGCTATGTCACCCTGTACACACTAGGTTATTTATGTTGTGCCCTTTATTTTAGTTTGCATAATATTTTCTAATGCACATTGTCAAAGTAGGAAAGGGTTAAGTAATGTGTGACACAAGGTTTGTACGTATCTCTTTTATAAAAATTATTATTTAACTTGGCAAGTCAAACATTGAGAAGTTAGCACATGTCAAATTTAGGATTCTTTGCTACTTTGATCTTACATATACATTAATGTTATGGTATCAAAATTTCAGAGTGATCTTATCATATGCTTAGTTTTCCCACCTGCAGAAATGTGTTGGAATCTCTTTTCTCACTTTTACTGATGTTTATAAACTCTCTGAGACAGAATCTGTCTTATCATTTATGCTGTGACCATTGTGGTAGTCTTGCTAACCTTTTCTGGATGCTAGTTCAATTTGAGTATAAAACATAAGGATTTTCTGCCCAATGGAGTCGACAGAGGAAACCTCATGCTAACAGCAGTAAGCCTAAGAGATGTGATAGAGAAGGCACTTCTAAGGTGATTGAAAAAGAAAGAAAATGTAGAAAGATAAATACTTCATGAATTAGTGGTTTTCATACTTGCTCGACATGCAGCCTCTTCAACTATTTTCTAGTGGAGATTTGGAAAATAGAGTGAATTTCTCTGCTGACTGTAAGCTTTTTCCATATTTTGGGGCTCTTTTATAAACTGTATGACTTATTTCTAAAAATTCAGAGAGCTGAACAGGATAAACTAGTTTAGTGTGTTTAAAAAAAAAAAAGGGGGGGGAAATGTTCTTTAGCAGTGTTGTTGCTTGTAAAATGACTGGAAAGCCACTAACATAAACAGGGAGCCAAGGTGATCTGGTGGTATTTCTGGTATTATGAGATGGTGGAATAATATCTTAAGCTCCTACAGGAAGTCAAAGCCTTTGACTCCAGTTCCAGATATAAAAACAGGAATTAAGCACAGTGATAGGGGCTAAGTGTTATTTAAGTAAGTGAACTGATCATCAGAAATCTGTTGCCAGGGAAACTGAAATTAAAAAAAATAAGCTTACACTGGAGTCAATGAGACATTATTAAGCAATTCCTTGTTTGACTCCCTGCTATCTATCATGTTATCCCTCTTATGAAATCAATTATTTAGCTACAGAGTTGCTTTAGAGCAGAGTATTCACTCCAAAATACAGCCTATTAGATAAGCATTTCATACTTTTTTTTGGTAGAATGTTTCACTCCATGTCATCACATTACTTTATATTTCATCACTCACTGAGAAGTGTTTTACTGAAACTGATTCCCACTTTGAGTAGTTGTAGTCATTTTTTAAGATCCTGAATACACATCAGACAACATATAGTGACACTATGATGACATCATACTTGGTAATTAAAGGTATGGGATGATTTGGTAGAAAGCTATGGTCTATATTAATGATATACACCTACATATTATTAGCTACTTTTATGTTTCAGGATTAATGAGATAGTAGAAATGGTATACTGTGCATCAAGTCAACCTTCATATGAATATTTTATCACTCACTTTATGAAATTATTTGTTTGAAGGGGAGAATTGGCATGATACATAAGTCAGGTGGATGTATAACGAGTGAAAAATAGTTATGAATATATAATCCTTTAGGTTTTGCTTTGAATTTCTGTAAGTTAACCTAGAACTGTCAGACACCATTATTTCCACTTATATTAGTAAGCTTCAGGGCTAAATAGCTGAAGGTTCACTATCTCTGTTTTATTGTTACATTTTTCTACCATTCAGCAAAACTTTATCTGGATTACGTTAGAATTTTTAATATACTGTTTCTGTATGGGTTTTGTACAACGTCATGATTTGGTTTAAAACAATCTACATAAGGATGCATAAGAAGGTGTTCAATGGTACTCTTACAGCTGCAAAGCTAATGCAGCCAGCTGCTTCTGACACTTTGTCCGTACTTAAAATTCCTGGAGACTAGTCCAGTTAATGAAAAGTTTCAAATAAACTACTGTGTCATAAATTAATTCAAAATTACGAACCTATTGTTAAAATAATTTAACCATATTCTATTATTAATAATACCTGATAAGTTTTATGGTACATGCTTATTTTTTATTGTATTTTTAATTCTATGTATTTTGTCTACATATGGTTGCTTTTGAGGAGAGTGTCCCACAAGATTTAGGTCTGTGGTTGGTCAAATTGTCATTACAGTGTCCTTGGACTTTTTGCAGGTGACAGCCTTGTCTGAGAATGTGGCCATTTTGGAGGCTCAAATAAAGAAAACTACGAGTGAAAAGAACTCTCTAGTTAACCAGTTAGAACAATCACAGGATCAGCTTGCATCTCATGAAATGGAGATGAATAAGGTAAGCACATTTATAAATGAGTATTGAGCTTGGTTTTCCTTATCATTGTGACCTAAAAGATGAGAATTTTTTCTTTCTCCATTTTTCTGTTTTGATAAAGAACATGTGATAAATGTAGACTTCTTCTGACTATCCCAGAGGCACAGCTGTAGGAGTAAAAAGATAACTTTTTCAGCCTACCTAGTCACCTTATCATGCAAAAGATAACTTTTCTACTTTGCAATCTATGCAGGTCACTATTTAATACTATTTAAAACTATTGAAAAATTCAGTAAAAATTGCAGTTGATCTGAATGAGACAACATAGTATTCAACAGTGTCCTTAATGGCTACCTCTGGGACATGCAGTGCTGAAATAAAGGGAGCTGTATCAAATCACTGTTTGTGAAATACTTTCCTTTAGACTTTGTGTGTAGTATACTGCTTTATTCATTAACATTGATTGTATGTCCCTTACAAAGAGATTTTTCTTCCAATTAAGAATTATAGCTTAACATCTCTCTAGTGTAGGTATATCACTTTTTGGGTTCTTTATTTTGCACATTTCTCAATCTGTTAGAACCTTAATATGTGTTAACATGAGAATGAAAAAAACACTTTGTTACAGCCTCTTGAAATGTCTGTATACCTTACCAATAATCTTTAGGGCCCATCCTACCTCCCCAGCTGTTAAGTGCAAGGTTTTGGCTAACAATTAATTCTTTAGGCCTCTAGAGATTTCTGGAGAGGTTTTCAACAGTTTCTGTCTTCCCCTGCTTCCCCAGCTGGTAGTAATAGGTGAAAGTATTGCAGAAAATTCACAGCAAAAACTCATTGCAACTTACTAGAAATTTTAATTCCATTTCAGATGAAAGACGAATGAGTATTTTAAGAATGTCAGAATGGTTTGATTTACCATTTCTGAAACACTCTTTTGGTCTTTCAGGCTGTGTTTACAGATGACTAGCACCACTTACAGGGGCGAAGACCAGGTAGTAGTTATAAATATTCCTTGGTCTGAAAAGGACAATTTTATAGCCTGCTGATTTGAAGCTGTCTCTCAGGAGAGTGATGCTGCGGTTCGTCCCTGCTTCAGTTAAGGTTAATCAGTACGAAGTTGAATAGGTGGTCACCTTGCAATAGCCTATACTCTTTTAATTGCACTATCCTGAGAGATTGGAAGGCTTCATTTGTGTCACTGTACTAAACTGAGAAGTCTCAAAAATCCTGAAGGAACCCTCTGACCACTGAACTGGCAGGACTATGTGGATCACCCTGACATTTTCCATTGGCCATGTAAGCGACATCTTTGTTATGAATCTGACTCCTTGTTTCCAAACTGAGTTTGCCATTATTAAAAACAGCAAATAGCAACACTTTTGAGTTTTAGCTGAAATATCTTTTTCCTCATGTACCAGAAGTCAGAGGGAGAAAAATTTCCTTCATTCCTGAGGAGACAGAAAAATCTGTTATTAGGACAGCACCATCTGCTGATTCTTCTGTGTTATTCACTTTGTACACTCAATGGAGGAGCTGAAGGCGAGGATTGCTGTATTTCTTTAATTTTACTTGGAGGAAGTGACATACTGCATTTTGTTACATTCTTCATGTAGAAGAAGGAGGAGGTAGAAAGAGACAGGGTTTGCAAGCTATGCAGTTGCATATTATGATTTTTTTAGTTGCATATGATATTTTAGTGTTTAAAAAAATGCTTTAGAAATTTGCCATTCTTTAGAGTGTTTGCTGCTTTGCATTGTTTGCAGTGGCTAAATTCACAAGCTGTCCTTTGCATTTATAAGTCATGCTACTTCTTAAAAGTTACGACAGTTGGCTTAGTTTTTTCCTAGAGGGATTTCATTATAGTATGCATGTTTACTTTTTCCGTACCTTTTTTTTTTTTTAAGAAGAAGGAGAAAAAAATAGTGAAAATGAGAAGAGGTATAAGACTGAAAACAGAAATTGGTTTGGGTTGCAGAACATGTGAGAGCGTTTTTGAGAAGCACAGAGGATTGTAGCAGCAAATTAAAGGGTGCACACTTAGGAAGCAAGTCTGCTGAAAGAATATGAGCAAGGCAGGAAAACAGAGTGAGTTGGAAAGAAAGTTGTCTATGAGGAGCTGTGAATAAAGACATTTGCATTCTCATTAGGGAATGTGCATGTGTTTGTTTGGTTAATTAAGGTGACATGAACAGGCACAAACTGGAGGTGATGGCACAAAAAGGATTGAGAAATTGAAGAAATCCCTGCATAGCAGTAAAGAAAGTTATGTGGGAGGAGTTTTTTTATTTTTTTTTTGTTTCTTTTTCACTTTCTCCTAACCCCTTCCCAGACCCTCTGAAGATGACCAACCTTCAGGTGGAAAGGATTGAGGAGGCAATATGACAAACACTCCAACAGCAGAGAATAGTTGTCCTGTGGAGAAGTGATTTCTTTAAATGTTACTTTGATCCATTTCTTCTGGACTATGGCTATATTTAAATTAGGCATTGTTTTTTAAAGAATTTATGTTCAGTTTGCCATAAATCTGTAAAGCTCTGATCAAACTTTGAAAATGATTGTAGTAACATCTAAATTTCTTTCTTAACAGTGAAAAATTGGCAAGTTAAGAAAATACACCCTTAAAAAGGAGTGTGATCCATCCTTTGCTTCTAGGTTTTCAAGTGTTGACATAGACTTTCTTCTTCTGTTCTCTGTAAAATCCCAAGAATATAAAACCAGCAACTGTATTTTAACTGTATTTAGTGGCATATATTTACAACATAAATATTTATACTTAGCAAAATATTGACTCAAATATATTTGAATCTAAAAGGCACTGCATAATTCGAAGTTAATGACTATATAGAGAATTCATGTAGCGGTTCATATTCAGATCCACCTTTTTATATAAAAACATTTACCATAGTAGCCTTAAAATATCTGTAAATTTAAAATATGTTGCATTTCAATGACCTGTAGAGGGCACCAAAAGATCTAATTGCAAACCCTGGTCTACCCTTCAAGCTACAGATCATGTTGTCTGTGTAATCTAACAGGTGTGTGGAGAAATGCGCTATCAGTTGAATCAAACCAAAATGAAGAAGGATGAGGCAGAAAAGGAGCTCAGAGAGTACAGAACAAAAACTATAAGGGAGCTTGAAATTAAGGACCAGGTAAGAGATAATACTGCTATAACTTTGCAGTTACTAGTAGCCTAAGTAGGGTTATTTCAGAAGCTGAAATGATTCATTTTTCTAATAGTGGTCATTTATTAGTGTTAAATGGTTTCTAAATTAATGGCAAAAAGCCAGCTATTACTGCTAAATAAATACCTCTTGGTTGTCTTATTCTTGTTTTCAGCCCTAGTATGTTCAGTTTTGCGTATTACTCATCCCATGCTTTCATATAGAATTACTCTATCATATGTATTCATACGAAGTACTTAAATTGTATGTACTGTATACATATGTTTATACACTTTTTCTCACAAATAAATCCACACATAATTACCTACATATGCAGCCTTGACAGAACATTAAAGACTCTAAGCATAACATAATGATATCAAAAATGAAAATAATTTATCTTCCAATTTCTTTAAAGATTCAAGGTTAATGAATGCTGGGATTCATAGAAGTTTAAAAAAAAACAAAACCAAAACAAAAGTAACCTTCTAGAAAAAAGGAACTGTAGAAAAATTCCACTTGGCATTAACTATTGCTTATCTAAAACTGGGTTTTATAATAATACAAAACCCAATGTATGCCTTACAGGTAGTCTCTGAGAAAACATCCCATGCAGTAAGAAGGATTATTAGAGCAACCTGCAACATACTTGGCAAACAGCTTGAACAGGTGTAATCTGCATCTTTTGAAGTGCCCTTTTTGTTGAAGTTCTATCCATTTTTTCTCTAGGACTTCAAACTTTCAGTTATTCCTTCATAGTTGTGATTTGCACATGAATGGATATCTTCTGAATACACAGATGTATAAGATGCACATGAGGATAATTTTTTTTAATATGCATTTTGTTATTAGGGCAGCCTATCCAACAGGTTTTGAATCATTCTTTTTCTTGTAAATAACTGAACACATCGTTCCCTGTGTATAAATATATGTAGAGAAAAAATGCAGTATTTCTAAATTTATATTTTTATTTATCAGTTCCCCCAAAGTTTTGGATAGGACAGTAAGTTTACTTAATAAAGTGCAAGCTTAGTCTGGAAGCAATTATTAATTCAAATTAGAATGAAAGGATAGTGAAGTCCAAAGGAGGAGCTTATTAGATAAAATAATCCTTCAACATGTATAGAAATTCCTACAGCGCAGAAAAATAGAGGTCTTAAAGCATTTTCTTTTCATGTTGTTATTTTTTTATTTGTGGTTTGATTTTTTTTTTCACTCCTGCATCCTTTAGGCCTAAGGACACTGAGAAACAAAAAACAAGCTTGTCGTCTGTGCCTTGACAGATATCACAGATAAAAAGAGTTGGCATAATCTTGGCATACAAATAAAACAGGATGTGTTTAATAAGATACTTGAAGAAGTATCTTGGATTTTATATCCTGTTCTCCAGCTTGCTTCAGGATTGCCTTTTGAACAAATTGCAAAATTTAACAAAATATTTTAACCTCATGTATTGACATACTGGTATTTTAATCAGCATGGGTATGAGTGCACCAAAATGTGGTGATTTAAAATTTGATATAAAGTGAAGTGATGTGAGAGGGAGTTCCTATCAGCAAAGATTATTAGATAATTAGATAAAGATTAGATAATTCAGTAATTATGTAATTAGATTGTTCAAATATGATTGTTGGTTCCTAAAAAAAAGGGAAAACAAACCATTTTGAAATTCTCAGACTCAGTATCTAGCAGCTGTTTTATAACGGTGGTTCTAGGAACCCAGATAGCTCTGTATAAGTCCTAGTATTATTTAACATGTTCAAAGGCAGCCCAAGAAGAGTGTTCATTCATTTTTGCCTTGTTCTGTTGTTGTTGCTGTGGTTTTTTTAAATCAAATTTTAACGAATGTTAATAAGTAACTGCAAACTATTTCATGTAAATGAAATGAAAACAGCTCAATCACATCTAGCTTTGTATTTGAAGAAAAACCTGAAATGTTTTATCTTATATGGCACTGAATAGCAAATAGTAATTGTTCTTTGGTCTCTCAGCCATGACCTGACCTTCTGGCTAAGAGACAGAGCTGATACCTTCCTTGGCCACCATCTGTTCATAATAAATGCCTTTTTTTTTTTTTTTTAAGTAGAGAGACAATAATGTATGAGTATTTTCTTGCTATTCTGTATTAAATTATGCTTTTTTCTGTTTTAAAAGCAAAGAATCATTTTTCATATTGAGAGTAAGTTTACTGTTTCTTGGGGAATAATTGTATTTTTAATTGTGGTGTGGATAAATTTTAGTTTTGAAGATATTTCTTAGTTTATATGTAGTGACTTTTAAAAAGGGATTAAAATTATTCAGGTGTGTCAGAATAGGCAGAAATCCCCACATGTACAATTTAGGATCACCAGATACATATATGTCGAATAAATGCAGGTATGTATTTATCGTATGCTAGTATTTATAAAGCTCTTGAAGAATGAACTTGCATCATTTAGGGAATTTACAGAGAGTATATATCTATCTGTCTATCTTTGGTCTTATTCTCTTTTAACTTACATCTCTTTTCCTAACTTTATTGCCCGGTTAGGACTAGTATCAAGGTGTCAATATTTCTTATGACTACCTGTTATTAACATTTTGTATGAATATTTCTTAAATTAGTTATTAAGAAGCAATGAGCAGTGTTTCCATTTAAATTGAATAACTGTTTTGTAATATCATCCATCATGATCCTGATTAACATGAGGATTTTGGAGGGAGGTGGGAGGAAAGACATGTACCATACAGTTTCTCTACACAAAACCCACATCTGTTCATCTGGCCAGTATGTTGTAAAGTAGCATCACCTACTGCCCTCTCTTTTTCTCCCTCAGCCCTCCCATTGTGGATGTAGCTGTGCTGAAATAACAGTGCGTTACTTAATACTTTACTGCTTAGGAACAAGCTTTATAGATTGTATGAATATAATGCCTTCATGGCAGTAAACTGTGTCCACACTAGGGGTTGTACTAGCACAGCTATATCAGAGAAAAGTCACACCCTAACCTAAATAGCTATTATCAGAACAAAAAATGTGTGGCATATTTGACACAGCAGGACTTCACTTTTATAATACTTTTTTTGTTATTTTATAAGCACTGCATGGCATAATTTGTGCATTTGTAACAGAAATCATACTTCTGACACGCTACGAAATTGTTCCTCAGATTAGTCTCACTTGTTCTTTTCTGCTCTGCCTTATAAAAATGAAGTTCACTGTTAATAATTTGCTTTCTGTTTGTCTGAAATAATTTATATTTGGTTTATAAAATCTGGCAAGCTTCAGCATGTAGAAGTGAAAACAGTTTTTAGTATTGGTTTATGCAGTCAAAGCCAATTTGGGCATCATCCTTATTAGATCTTAACAGTAGCATTGCTCCACTGGGAGTTGTGGCATCCTTGTAATAAAGTAATAGGACATTATAAATTCAACTTCAGAAACTAACTGCAGCTTTTAAATTTTGTTTTACCTTGTTTTGAGAAATCAGATAAATACTTTGATGTAGAAATAAATCCAAACTGGTAATCTTAACCTGTAAAAAAGTCTTTAAATTTGGGCAGGCATCGTTTGAAGTGGAGGGTTACAGAATTCTGTTGCCTATTTGCGGCAATTCCTGTGACAGAATAAAAAGCTTCAGAAATATTATACTAAAACCTACAGACTTTTAGGAGTTTTCTGCATGGCAGTTCATCAGCCCAAATACAAAAAAAGTTGGAGACTCACTGATATGCACAACCTGTACAAATAGGAAGAGCTACACATCAAAGCATTTTTGTGCAATATGACAGAACCTAAATGATGCCTCTGTACACTATAGACTGACAATTTTGCAGACAAATAAAAATCTGGCAAAATGGCAGTCCAAAAGCATTTTGCCAAAGGGTATTTTGGGAATGTTTATCTCATTTGTCATAAATCCATGATTTATAGTAACCTAATGTAGACATTATAAGAGGAGAGATTACTGACTCTGTCTTCATCAAAAATAATTCAGGCCAAGAATTTGGGTATATATCCTGGAAATGCTGCAGTGTCCAATGCAAGATCAGTAACACCTTCTGAAGACCCTGATTCACTGAAAATGTCTTTTTATTAATAGATATCAGGCTTTCATAAGTCAGCCTTTTAAATACTGGAGTTTTCACAAGCTATGACATTCAGAATATCACCAGATGTTTTGAAACTTCCAGGTTTTAATAGCAGTGGTGAAGATGGGTTAGGATGATGTGTTATGTGTATTCTTGTGACAGTCCTATATCTGACATTTTCTTACCTCATTAGTTCTAAAGATGCTCTGCAAGTCCTGTTTTGAAAAGAAATTCTGTTAAATCAGTGAACATATACTTGAGTAATATTTGGCAAGAAAACATTAAGAAAATGTGATAACCTTTACTGTAACTGAACTCTTTCCAAGGAATCATTTTGTGTTTTGGGCATTCAGTGCATTAATTTGAAGATGAGTAAATAAGGATAAAATGGCAGTACTTTATGCCTTGCTTTGATATGAATTTTCTGACCTGCTCAGGAGGAGCATCACTCTTTTTTATAGCTGAACTTACTAGCTCATCTCAAGATTTTTGAGGAAGACTTTGACCTACAACCCTGCAATATGTAACAAAAATGTTTAATTATAATTATAATATGTCTCCTGCTGCTCTGCAATGGCATTGTTTTCCTCTGCCAGCCATCCATTCCTTAAGGATCAGTGGTATGAGCAGCCTGCATTAAATTCTTTGTCATCTTTCCATAAGAAAAATCCTAGGGACCATGATTCCTTGTCGTAGAATTTTCTGTAATGACTGGTCTGCATTTTCTATATGAGTCTGCTTCCCCGAAGCAGCTGGCCTCCTAAGAGGAAGAACACAGCTGATAAATCAAGATTTTATTGTTCATAGGTGTGGTTGGCCCATGTAATCTGGATCTGTGTTCTGTCATCCAGGGTGATGTCACTCCATAGTATATGGAAAGAGAAAAAATGTATGTGCATTAAGCATTATTCAAAGTAGGAAAAGAATTGCACATCTCTTGGTAAATTGGGTATATATACTTAAATAAATAGTTGTTTTCTTTTGTTTTTTTTTCTTCTTCTCTGACTAGAAAAAATGGTTGTTTTATCAATAGTCGTTGTGTCAACAGTCAGAAGAAAAAGACTGTAAAAGTCTATCACTTGTCAGTTGTTACTGCATAGGTTTTCTTTCCAGTTATTCCTTAATGCTGTCCAGGAGGAAAGAACCTATCTCACATCAGTAGTCTCAAATAGTGTTTCAAAGAATAAAAGGAGCAGGGTTTTTTCTCTCCTGTTTTTCGATAATGAAGTAGGAGTAATATTCCTCTTCTTTCTTTCTACATGCATCTCTCCTTTTCTGAGATTCTATTATCAGCAAGAAAACTCACCACCTCATTCTCCCCTGTCCCCCTCAGTGCAATCCATTTATTAAAAAAAACCCAAATATCGTGTTCTACTGTGAACAAAATCACTTTCTTATCTCTGCTGGTGGCTACTGAGCTAATCTGTAGTACAGCAATGTTCCCTGTTAAAATGTGACTGTAATAATCTCTATGGGATTGGAAGTTTTGTTCCTGAAATAATATTGCAGTTCAGATATTTTGGCAAATTAAAAGCAAATATTTTCATGGAAATAATGAGGTAAAATCCTTGTATAATATGTTTCAGCCATTCACTCCTGTCTGTTTCCCAGGGTATTTATCCACAGGGACCATATTGCTCTTTCAGAGTTTGCACAAGGACAGGCCTTTAAGGTTATTTCTTAATTAAAAAAATTGCATGTGTGTACTCATAAATATATACTTTGCAACATAAATTTTTTCTTGCCCCAGATAACAATTGCAGGTATAAAGTTTACTTCGATGAGATTTAGAATGTGTGATTTTAAGAGTATCCACCCTCCATGCTATTCCCCTGCTCTTTCTAGCAAAGTGCAGGGTCCTGTCTCTCTTAATTCTCAGTCAGTTTGGAAGCAGAGGGTTTGTGGCTGATGGCCTTTGCTTAGGTAATGGCTCTCCTCTTGAGGCTCTGCCTTTTAGTGGAGCACACAAGGTAGTGCTAGGCGCTGTTACAACTGATAAAGTGGTCACAAAACTACCTGGTTTTGAGGAATTCAAAAGTTCCATCAGATGAGGTTAGAATAGTAGCCATCCAACTAATTGCAGCCTGCATTATTTATCTAGGCTGTCTTTGCTTGTTCCTCTGGTCTTTATAGAGATCAACTGATTTGTGAGCCAGCCATACAGAAAAAAACTTTTCGAAAGAACCACGTTTGTTTATTGGGGTTACTTGTTGTGTTTCTGCTCACATTACTTGCCTTTCATGTCAGGAAGGGTTTTCAGATTCCTATTTTGGACTAGATGTTTTATAGAATTTGCAGTAGTCTTGTGGTTTTTGTGAATTAACCTCTTTGAAAAAGGTGGTCTTTGTGAATTCTTCTAAGCCTTGTGTACATGGGATTTGTATATTCTCACAGCTTTATAATAAATCTGCTTCCAGAAAGGAGGTTTCCCCTATGAACCCAAATTTAGTTTTCATAACTGCTTTGTATCCTCATTCAGATTTGAATGGAAACCAGCAGTAGGTCATACAGAGTGTAAAAGGAAGAAAGACTTTGTTTGAATGTGGCAGGAGTTAACCTTGTGATGGCCCTAACTCTCTTTACAAAGTTGGATAGTTCTTCAGGTGCAATATGCTATGTCAGATGGCCATGCCTGGGAGGTCTGAGGCTTAGAGACCACTCCAAACCTAGAGTTGCTTGATTGATATCAGGATTAGGATAGAAATGAATGCAAGTGACCCCTGCTGCATATGGACTGATAGTATCTTTTCTCTAAGTAAAATTCTCAAAATCTTCCTACAAAACCAGTCTTGTTTTGTTGTTTCTTTTTAAATTTAAAAATAAATAAATAAAATAAACCCCAATTAGTTCTGTCCCTGATTAATTAATACATTAATAAGGATAGAAAGCAACATGGCTTGAGATCATTAAGTAGTGCAAAAACTTCCTGTCACTGGTACATATAATATTTAAATGCATGTGAATGGCCATACTGGGGTCACCTCTTTCAAAGACCATGATTATAGCCTTGGTCCTGTGCACTATCACTGGTCTCATTGCTTTGAAGGGCTGCTTTAGTAAATGAAACTAAGCTTGTGAGCATCAGGGCCTGTAGAAGTGTATGTGTTTTTATAGGTGTTGATCGCCTCTGGGGGACGTACCTGCAAATACCAATTACCATAGTATTTATATTTCACTTTTTATTACTTTACATTTGTTCTTTTATTTTTGCCTCTGCATTATGCCCCTTTAATCTTCAATAATAACAATAATAACAATAACAGAAGTTAATAAAAATAAATTAATAAATTAAAATTAATACTAATGGTGGAGAATGAAGTATGAAACAAAAAGAATGTGCTGTAAATTCACATAAATATTTTCCTCTCCAGAATTATTTTACTGCAGAATTTGTGCAATGATATAGTCAGTGCAAAATTTTTTTACGTTATACTGTGTATTTTCTTACCTGATGTGTGAGCATACTGGTGCAATAGTAAATGTAATAAATCACTTATGAATTAATTTGATTTTAGTTTATTTTTTATGTTTTAGAACTCTTCTAAAGTTTTTACATTTACTTCAGAATACGAGTTCTTTTATCACCACTTAATCATTCTCATTTGTTTAAAAAGAAAAAGTATTTGTCTTTTCTGTCAGTTGGCTGCTATTTACAATTCTGTGAAAAACATCTGCTAGTTTGAAATTTAAAGTTGCATTTTTGCATACAATAGAATCAGCATCAGTATGAAAAGAATTAAACAATTATTTTAATCTTTAATTTGATTTGTTTTGAATGAAACTTATTTTCTTTAATCAGATTTTGTAGAGATAAAGAGATGTCTAGTTAATTAAAAAGTACATTTTTACGATAGACATAAGTATTGTTAGATGCAGATAATTTCAGATACGTTATGAAGAGGATATTTGAGGACCGATTCAGTGTTTGAGAAATCATCTTTTATGTTTTCCAGTAAGTTGAATTTATGTCACTGAATAAGCATCTTCAGTGTGTTCCCCTAAAAATGAGTTGTGAAAGTCTGAAGATAATTTGTAAATACATCATAAACTAAGGAATGAGAAGTGAAACACTTAAGTGCTTCAAGAAAAGATATAGGAGGGTCCTATATACTTTTAAGTGGAAAATTTAAAATACAAAAGGTGGTTGGTGGTAATACTGAAAAAAGAATAATTGATATAGAATTAAATTTTACTACTGTGATATTTCACCAGTGTTTTAATTTTTGTTTAATTAAGACTTCTTTCGTGTAACTGAATATGTGTGTGAAATGGTGTTAATGTGTTTCAGCTTACTAATAATGGTGCTTCCCTTACTGAGGTTTAGCCTGCCATCTTTCAATGGCAAAGTGCCTGTTGATATTCCTGGAAGTTTGGGCAACTGCAGAGCAAGACAGATTAAACAGTACTTTTGAAATTATGTGCAGAAGTAATAAGAACATTAAAGTTGCGGAGTTAAGCACCAGAAGTTGCCTGTTCTAACCTTAATGTAGTCTTGTTGTACATATACATTATGATAATTCTGTTCCTTGTTATACTGAAAATCTGTTTCAGATTTTCTTAAATGCAAGATTGTCATCTGTCTTTTTGCAGTTCTGTGCTCCATCTCTTGTCTCTCATATACATTGAAAAGTTAAGTACCTTGAAGAAATAACTTTCTGATCATGTTGTAAAAAGCTGTATCACAGGTGATAGGCACTGAGGGATCAAATTAACACTGCATAAGAAACAGAGCTGTCAGCAAAATGCTTTAGTTGGTGGTTTGTTTCTGTTTCTGTCCCTACAATTACACTTGGACCTGGATAGCAGATACAGAACTGCTTGCAGCTTCCCAGTAGAAATGGTAACTAAAGTAGTGTAAAAATTAGTGTGGGTCCAAATAGTTTTGGAAAAATGCTCCTGATAAGGTTCCCTGCAGGAGCAGTGAAAAAGATTCATCGATTCTTTAATTTCCCTGTAGATTAAATCCTGATTATATTGTGATGACCTAATGGTGGACTAGACTTGACATATTTCAATATAGAGGGTGTTTGTGAGACTGTTATTGTTTGCAGGAGAGAGAAGAGGGTGTATTTTTATTGTATGGGCATGTCTCAAGTTTTGAGGTTTTATGTTTCGAACTCTTATCTGAGTTTTTGAACCAAAGTAACATGTAGCATTTAGAGTGTGGTCTGTTTTCAGCATGATGATGCATGGCTCCTACCAAATTATTTTCAACTAGCATTTTCTGGTGTTTCAAAAGAATAATTTAGTTGATAACCCTAAATATAACTGGATTAGATATTTCTGATTTCTGAGTTGCTGCTAACGTGTTTTCTCGGGTAGCATTTTTCTGTCATCCCTTTCTCATGAGGTTGTCTGCCTTTTCTGCCATGGTCATTACAAGAATTCTTGTGTAGAATTCCTACTCTTCATATAGGTCCATGCTGCAAGTACCTCCAAGTATTGGTAATTTAAGATGGTTATATATATATAAATATCTTTTTATACCTACACACATGAACAAACACGTGTACACGTGTGTATGAGTGTAAAAGGAGCTGATACCAAATTTTTGAATTACTGATGAAAGTAGCACAAGTAAAATTGTTCTTCAAAGCTCATGTTTGCTTTCTTGATATTTTTAATAGAAATTATAATACACCTGTGAATCTTTAAAGATTCTGTCATGAAGTGACACTTCTGTGTCTGATAATTTCTCTCTACACTTGCATGACAACTGAAATCTATGGCTGTGTTCTTGGGTTCAGCCCTGAAGGTTCAACATCTGGCCAGTGGAAACGAAACATTTTCACCAGAGGTTCTTGCACTTGGAATTTGTTTCCTTCTGTAGGTCTGTGTCAAAACCTGACTGAGCCTGTTTAACTTGAGGCAATGGTGTAAAGCCCATCTGTTCCTTGAAACTTTTCCCTGAAGGAGTCATCTACAGTGTATTTATATTCTCAGCTGTGGTTGTGCTTTTTCAAATACTTAGTTGATGTTTTTTGACTAATTTGTGGTTTGAGTTGGTTTAAAGGTATGCTGAATGGATGTATTTTTGAAGCAAATTTTAAGAATGTTGGAGAACTTCCCTGTCTTTAACAGTGAAGAGCTCGTGTCTCTGCTTACTGTGGATGGAGAAATAACATTTATGAACTGCTACTGTTAAGAGTAGAGAACCCACTGAGACTTCTGTTCTATTTAACATATGCAGAAGTCCATGAAAATAAGTACAAATACAAAGCATATGTAACCTAATATCTCTGAACACCTGATTTTAAAGTATATTGACAATGCAATAGGTTGTTACATTCTTTAGAAGGAAAGAGTACTAACGATTTTGTATATAGTTTTACTGTCTTCACATTTGAACTTGGAATTCTTGATTTGATAGGAAGTCCATGTGATAAAGCAAGGTTTTAATCAAAATTTCCTTCATGAGCCTTTGTTGAGTGCTCTTGGAGGGGAAAGTGTACAGTTAAGTAATTAGCAAAATTAAAAATTTATAAAAAAAGAACATTATGAAATGTTTTTCTGGATGAAGAGGTTGTATTTGTCTGACATCGTGATTTAATGTAAGTAGTTTAGGTTAACATTTTTGTGAGAGGAAAAGAGACAATATTGTTACGAAGGTGCTTCAAATGTAAATACTGGGACAGAGTTACAATAATTTGTTCTTGTAGGGTATTTGAATGAATAATTTCATTAATTAGAGAAGATAGAGTCTTTTCTACATGAGGAAATTATCACAAATAAGCTATGGTATGAATTTAAGGTATAATAGCTATTCAGCACTAACTTCCTATATGAACAATTTTATTCTGTACTACAAATGACCTTTCACAGTTTAGTTGACTGAAAAACATGTAAGTTCCCTCCAGCCCCAATGACAAATAAATATTTATGTCAGGAGTTAGTGCAGAACAGTTACTACATGATAAAATTATGTTGTCAGCTTATTCTGTATTCTACTGGCCTTCTTAAAAGCATTCTTAGGACAAAGTATAATACTGCGTTACAGATGTATTCCTATGGGTACTTGTATATTATATATGGACTTACAGCAAAATATATTATTTCTAAGAATATCTATATTCATCTATATATTCTGAGATATCAGAAGTCTATCATGCTTTGCTGGAATCAAAGATGATGGTCATGCAAACTAGACTATTGTAAAATAAATTATAAATTCATCAACTTTAGTTACTATGTTGACATATAAGGACTAATGATGTTACTAAAACAATGGGATTAACAGCAGCTGGTGTGATTAGGGTTCAGATATAAGTCATAAATTACTTCTTTTCAATAATGGTGAAATCACAAAATTACCTTTATTATCATGTGTAATACTAGATGACAAAGCTATATGCCTACTTGTCGTTGTTTATGTGATAGGCATTAAAAAAAGTAAATGACCACAAGAGTTATCCTATGTCAGTTAGCTTCTGTAGATGGTCACTATTCCACTACCTTTCTGGCTTTCTAATGCAGTGAATTCAAGACACAAATATGGAAGCCTTCATATGTGAAAATCAGGAAATGTTTCAATTCCTGTAACTCTTAAACCATATGAAGACAATAACATCACTTGCGTATTAGTGTATTTAAACATGATATGCATTTTGGCTTTTAATAAGAATGTAATTTCAAATACTTTAATTTGCTTATTTTGCAGTTTTTATCAACTAACTCCTTTTGTTCTACAACAGAAGTTTGCATTGTTTTTCAGGTTCTTTGATTACCATTTTTTTGTCTTCAAATGTATCTCTATGCATTTCTTAAATATATTTTCTTTGGTTCTATAATTTTCTAAGAAAATAGAAAAACTGGGATTAGAGCTGAATGGAAGCAAACAGCGTTTGGAACAAGCCCAGCAGGATGTGACAGGAGCCAGAGAGGAGTGCCTAAAACTGGCAGAACTGCTGAGTAAATCTGAACACCAACTGCACCTCACCAGGTACCCCTTATCCTATTACATGCTGTAGTACCAATTTCATTCTGCTAATTTTTTGCCACAGGCTTCCCCACAGTTGTTGTAGATCCTTGCAGTCATTGACTGCATGGGCAGCCCTCAGTCAAGTTAGAAGCGGAGATTGGAATAAGTGAGTTATGAACTACAAAGTGAGTTATGAACCATGTAGAAGTGAATTACTAGTGTAGTAGAAAAGGCAGTGTTCAGCCCTGGTGATGAAGTGGCATGATTCTAGGCAGGAAGAAGAGTAGGGGAGACTGCAGAAGCATTCTTCTTCTTGTTGCTGTGTTTGGTAGGACAAAGATATTTGAAATGTTTAAGACTAGTGTACAGCAGCACCTTTAAGCATAGGAGTTCTCAGATTAATAACCTGAGATTTCTGCAGCAGAATGACCGGGAACATATAAATGAACATAATTGTGTCTATAGGAGGTAAACTCAAGTAAGTGAGGAGGGCGTTTAAGTCAGTGAAGATACAGTACAACGCAATGTGTGATGAGCTCCCTGAGTTTATTCCATCCTTGGGTATAGTTCCCAATGTCATTTAATGTACTACTCATTACACATTTCTGGAAAACTCCAGAAGGTTGACATGCCAACTATTCATTGCAGCTTGAGTTTTGGTAACTGCAGGATTGTCTCCTTTTGCCTCAGAAAATGCTATTGTCTGACTGTTTGCAGACTTTTGGTTGTGTGTATGGTTATTGTATTGTTCTGCCACCCTGCTCTCCCCAAGAGTGAACATCGAGAAACAAATCTGGCAGCTTTTTTTGCTCAGTCCTAAAGAAAAAAGTTAAGTTAATTTAAATTTTTCATGGGGGGAAAAAAAAGCCCAAATTTTTATCACTTAACAGAAGTCTGTGTGTTTATCCAGCTCTTGTACATTTTGGGCTTTGTGAGAATTTTGCCATTGAGTAAATGGAAATAAAATAGAGCCTTGTCTAAACTATTGAATTCAATGAATCATTTTTTTTTTATTCAGCTAAATTTCTGTGTAATTCAGAGCACGGTTGTTTAACAGATGGAAGAAAGTACCACTCTAACAGCCTGTATTTAGAGAAAAAAATATGCTAGAGGTTAATGAACTTGAAAAAAGTTTTGGGTGAGTTGTTAAGATATCTAAAGTTTGGATTTAGCAGAACTTTATTAATAATGATTTGTTGTGATAGTTAACCAAATGGCTTACCGTGCTCCTTTTAGCAAAAGGCTGATTATATGCAATAAAGCTCTGGATATCTTGGAGGAAATCTGAGTAGTGAATTTATAATTTTTTTTTTTTTTTGGTGAAAATACTCAAAATGTAAAAATGAGGACTGTAGCCTACTTTTACTTAGCAAGGTAATTAAAGCCGAGTACCTAGCATACAGATGATTCAGGTAGCTTTTCAACGTATGGTCTCTGACTCGGAAGGTTTCTGAGATCCAAATCACTGGATGCTGGGAATAGTATTTTGGGCAAGTAATGCTCTGTGCTGGCCCCGTTCTCATACAATTTCACAGACGCCTGCTTTTTAAGACAGATGCTGAACTGTCGCGGCTTCTTTGTCTGACCTGGTGCAGACGCTCTTCTGCAAGGGGCTGATCTCTTGGGGGTTTTCTTACTACTTTGTGTTCACGTTATAGCTTCTGCTTATAGGTATTGAAATGTTTTCTATGCTGACATGTATTTGTTGGAAAAAGATATATGCTGAGGCATGGGAAATAGGTTCCAATCTTTCTTCTTGACGTTCCCCAAATTCTATAATACTTCGTAGATTTTTGTGTCCTCTCTATATTTGGACTGTCTGTCTGCTTTCCAGGAATACATTAGGTGATGTTGCTGTCAGGGGTGAAGGAGGGAGCAAAAGAGATGAGCGATTCATTGCTCCTGGACTGTTAACCCGTTTTCCCCTTGTACTTAAATTGGTAGGGCAGTGTTAGAGGTGTTCTCGCAGAGTTGCCTGTTTTCCCTGAGTTGCAGGGGAAAACATCCCCTACTCAAATGAAACTTGTCCTTAGCCTGTACTCCTTTTCTTCCTCTCAGATCACTTCCTGACAGAACAGATTATCTGTGTTAGTGAAGATATAAAGGTTCCATGCCTCTAGTTGCATCAGTTTTGCCTTTTTAAACTTACTGTGTTTTTCATGGATTGGTACATCCATAGTTCTTGAATGTGAATTTTATTCGCTCATGATTTACCTTCTTGCATTAATTCCCTTCGTCTCAAATGGCAACCGTGTCAGTTAAAATAGTCACTTGAAGGGTTGGGGTAATAGCAATCCTGGGGGGGTTATAGACCCATTCACTGTGGCACTTGCCAAGGAAAACAGATTTTAAGCTCTAGAGTCCTGGCTGTGGGAGGTTGCTGCAGAAATTGCACTGATTTAGTGCATCTCTTGGGTATTCTGGCCTTGGCCTTGTCTTCCTGATTCTCTTCTTTTCAGGAGAGGACCAGCTGGTCCGCTCCAAGTCTTCTCACAACGCTGGATTTGAAGGAGGCTGTACTGCTGTTACACCGTTGTGAATGGTCTTTCTGTTGCCTTGCATGACCTGTCTGTGCTGTTCTGGCAGAAACCTGAGGTAGCTGAGGAGATACAGAAATAATTCTTTATTTTGTATGAATTAGTATATTACTAAGGAGAAAAGTTCTTCACTAATCCAGTGATTCTGTGTTTGGATATTGTAAATAAATAGGAAAATGAATACAAGAACTTGGGATTTTAATGTACAAAAATGAGATGATGAAGGTATATGAATGGATTAAATGAGAAAAAAACATACAGTCTGTCTCTTAATGAGAAAAAGAAAGTGCTCTGCAGAGCAACACTCTTCTCCACAAGTCCCACTTCTTTGCTGCATCCTAGTTTTCAGACATTGTTGATTGATTACCAACTAAACAGCTTCTAAGTTAACAAAATGTACTTGTTAAAAATGAAGAAAAAAGGTTACAATTAGCTATTCTAAACCATTGCCACAGAGTTTAAAATTGCCTTTTCCTGTCACCTTTCTTCCTGGAGCAATATGTTGCTTAGAAATCCTTGCTATTAACATGCATTTTCTGCTATTGAATCTAGTTAGTAATTCTAATATGTATATCTTCAAAAGACTGGAAAGATACAGAATTTCTACTCTGTAGTTTTGCTTGTCAGTCATGTAACTTTGCAGATGTCACCATGCTATGAGACTGACCATGATTGTTTAAAGTTTTCTTGGGTTTTTTTTGCCCTAGTTTCAGCTTTATTTTTATTTGTATTAGAGTTATTGTAGTAGGAGAATCTTATGAAACTAGTTCTTAAGTCAATGTTAAATTGCCGTTACTTTGGCAAGGTTAGGTCTTTTAGGTCTTGCTAATGAATCTTACCTCAATCCATTCTTCAGGGAGTAGAAAACATATAAGTCTATTGTTCTTAGTTGATGAAAGAATAGTCATTAAAAATCATGTCAATATGCTCATGGAAAAGATAATATAGAAGATGCAAGATGTTAACAACTTGTCCAGATCTTAGTGTGCCATCTAATTCAATAAAATTTTTAACTATTCTTGCGTAACAGAATCATCATTGAAAAACTTTCCTCTTTCTCTTTCAAACCAGATCTGAAGTTATATTTGTTTCAGTTGCAGTCAGATGTAGTTCCTGTTTACATATGCCAAAGAAGTTAAATAAATCTTAAGAAGCGAGGGAATCACTGACTTTCAAAAGTGAATTTTTTCTGTGCCATCATGCGTTTTCTCAGGTCAGAGGTAGGTAGATGGCTTGAGATACTTTAGACTGCAATGTCATCTAAAATTTGCTGGAAAATATAATGGAGTAGAATTGAAGCAGATTTAGTTTAGTTTAATTTTTTTATTATCCTTGTTTGCTTATATGAAACATTATAAGCACTAGTGAAGGTCAACTTGTAGGTGAGGAAAAATTACTAAATGAACCCATGCTTTCAGGTTCAGGTGACCCACCAAGGTGCCCTAAATCCCTGTGTCATTCTCTTGAAGGACTACAGTCTATATTACAGTGAGTCAGTGAGTGTTGCGTTTCTTGATTATTGTTTTTCCCCATTGTGGGATATTCCTTTTCTCCCCTCTTTTTGACAATGATATGATCTCTAGAAAGCAGCAGATCTAAGAAAGTGGCAATGAGGTCTTAGCAGTGCTATTGCCATCCTACTGTGCATTGGTCCTTCTTGCTAATTTCAGTGACTCCATTAAGGCTAGCTTCTATTACATGCAAAATAAATCAAGCACATACCCTTCCAGCTTAATGTGGCATTAGCACAGTCTCTGAAGCTTTGGTGTTGAGCTGTATGTTGTCATCAGTGCTCCTTGTTAGATATGCAGCATGCCTCATACATTGATTTCCCTATATAAACTATACTATTAAATGATAAAATTGTAAATTAACTTCTTGGTGGTTATACACAGCCTTCTAGGGAGTCGCACACTACTTAATATTTATTGTTTTCTTCCTAGCAGTATCTGTCAGTTAGCAGCATACTTACTGCAGTGCTTTTTCCAACAATTTCAGCATGTCAGAGTCCATCATCTATGCTGGAAAGGAGTTTTAAAGAAATGCTTTTACTAATATTAAATGACTGAGATGTGCTTTATGTTCTCAGACTAACTGATGAAAGGACCAATAACACTTGAATTGGGGGGGTTGGGGGAGAAGCATAAATAAGGTGTAAGCAGCGATTGATTTCTAATTTTTTTTATATTCTGCTCATCTTGTACAAAACCATTATTTTAAAATGCAAGGAGGGGTGATAACATGAAACAACTCTGACAACTAATAAACTTTTAGATTATGCTTCATATGTTTACTTTTCATTAAATTTAGGGACAGTTGCGACTATGTTGTTGTGATTCAGTCAACATTTACTTCTATCTGTTTTTCATATACAAAGGCATCGGGGTGCCAGAAAATAAACTGTTAACGGAGAATTAACTTCTTTGGCACGCTTTCATACTTATCTTCCAAATTAAAGAAAATGAAATGGGCAGAAGCAGAGTGTAGATTACCTCCTTTTTGTCAAAAATGGTGGGAATTTGAAAATTAATAATAAAAAAGGGAACAGATGCAGTAACATGCCAGAGGGAGATTAATGTGGAGAGTAAAATCTGTGAGCAACAAAACTGAAGCAAACTGAATCAGTGGGAGGTGGTTGTACAATCAAAATCAGGATAAAAGAGAAATTACAAACAACCCTGCACTTGTCAAAGTAGTAGTAATGAAATCCTGACTCTGCCAGCAGCGAGAACCTGTGTTAGCACTTTGGGGTAAGGCCGGGAGCCGGGTGCCAGGTAGGAGGGCAGCGCGAGGCTGCTGGGCGGCAGCCATCGCGTGTGGAACAGATGGCGGGGAAAGCTGGCCGGGGAGGGGCTCCTTCGCAGAGCTAATCAGACAGTAACGGATAGGGCAGCTGGGAGGACTGACCACCGAGAGGCGAGCGGCGGGGTAGCCGCAGCCTTCCTCGATGTGTGCAGTGGTGTGCCTGCCGGCCGGAGAGAAGACCTTGCAACGTCTTTTCTCTGCTACAACCGCACAAACTTTGGAGGTGGGCGGTGGGCATCGCCCCATGCCAGGGAATGGGGGCACGTGCTGGCACCAGACTCCCTCTGCGGCCTCCAGGGCCTCGAGCGCGTCCCACCTCGGGGTATCGCGCCCCTCCTACCTCAAAAATACATGTCTGCTCTCTGTCCTGTTGTGTGATCAGGTTATGTGGTTTTGTGTTTTATTGTAGCAGTATAGTGAACGTAGAATTTGGCGATTGACAGAAATGCTAAAGCATATGGGTCCAGGGACTGATCCAGCAAACCGATATGGAAACTTTGCTCCTGTTGAAAGGTGGGAGGGAGAGCTGTAGGTCAGCACCTTCCCAGAGGGCTGTGCCCCTCCAGTGAATGGAACCAGTTTTCTGCTGTTTTATTTTTGCTTGGAGGGGGCACTTCCCTCCTCATAAATGAGAGCTTGTGAGGAATGAATGGAGGTCCGAGCCTTCTGATCTTGAGTCACATGAATAATTTGACTCACGTAAGAAGTAAAGATCAATAGGATTTCTTGTGCAAGTAAGAGGTAGTCATGTGTGAGAGGATTACAAGGTCATGCCCTGTGTTGATGACTGTCAGTTTGAAAGAGAAATGAAAACAAAATTTTATCAAGGAAAGGGGGAAATAAAATCCTGAAGTGTAGCAAGGGGGACCTGACCTATTACTATCCAGTTTTGTTTGATCTGGATATGTGATACTTTTTTAGACAATTTCAACAAAGAAAGCTACATGTCCTGCATCTGCTTTCTGAACTTGTATATACCTTGTCTGCAGAAGGTTTATAGCTTGGCTCAAGTATTCATTTTGAGCAGGGAGGGGAGGAAACATTACAGGGATTTGAAATAGGTGGTATAACATAGCCATATGCTATTTATGCAGCAGTTTCTGCAGTAAATCTAATTTGGTGCTGTCAAGAAAAATTAGACTTATTTGGTATAGCAGCACATTAGTAAATGATTGTGATAGCTTTGAAAGTTGTCATTCACTCTGCTTTACTTGCAATAGAATCTTGCAGAGCTTTTTTTTTTCGCCTGAGAAACTCTGTGAAAATTCTCAGTTCTTTGTCCTGCAGCTGTAAAAACTGCAAATATTTCCACCACTGAAAAGGAGGTCTTGCTTTAAAGTAATTGAAGAAGGAGATGGAAAAAAGAATAGCCTGCATTGTTAACAATCATATGAATGTATAGGGGGATAAATTTCTCCCTTGCCTACAGGTTTTCATAGTGCAGCTGAAATTGTTTATCTGATTATACAGCATGTAGATAAATTAGTTGCTCTGCGTTATTATAGAAGGTAAAATATTTTACCTGCCATGATAAGACCATATGCTGCTTTATGAAGACTGATACTGAGTGATTTGAAATAAATTGGTTCTGTCGTCTTCTGGCAGTGTGTTGTAAAATTTTCGAAGCTGATATACTTTGTGTCAAGATAACACACAATTATTTAAATATCTTTCTATTTAATATTTTAAACATATTTAAGTTATTGTACAGACGTATAAAAGCCAATGATGAGTTTTGTAGGGGAAAGAAAGAAATTCCAAGTGAAGGAGTAAAGAACAGATACAAAATCATATATTAATTTTGAATATGAAAGTATTTATAAATCACCTTTTTTCATTTTTAAAGAGTTCCAACGTGGTTGACAATTTTATTTATTGTCCTACCATACAAATTTCTCAAGGACAAGTCACTAATAAATTTCCAGTTTTTAGTCTTAGATTCATCTAAATTTTTCTTCACGGCATTTAAACTGCAGCTGGTCACATAGAATTTCTCTAATGATTGCATCAGGTTGTTGAGGCAGCCAAATTGCTACTGCATGTAGAGTGTGGTTCAGGAGCAGTGACAGTACTTAAAGCGCTTTGGAGTGAGTAGTGAATTGAGATGAAATACAGAAGAGACTAACTGCTGTAGAAAACAAATGTCTTTATAAGGTCTTTGTTTTGAGCAGTTATTATTCAGCACTAACAGTAATAAGTTTATGAGTGTGTATCAAATATTTACTTTGATCTTATTCAAATTAGGTTTTCTATTTGTGTGACTAATGACAACAGGATAATGATTTATTTTTTTGAACCATAAAAGTCTTTTTAGATACATGTATTCACGGCTGCTGGATTTTTTGCTGAATTTGCTACTGGAAAAATGGTTCTGATTTTTATCTTCATCTTTGACTTGTTCTAAGGCTTTTCTTTCAAGTACATCCGAAAGCTTGTTTTTACAATAGGCTAAAATGTACTTTTTCAGTCAGCACTTGATATTTGTGAACTTAAACAATTTTAAAAGCTGTTTTGTGCTTTCGGAAGTATATTCAAAGTTGTTTATTTTGTGCAGTCACAGTGGTTGTTCATTTTTTGGTATTTTTTTTTCTGTGCAAGATTCTGCTCCTAAAATTCTTGCCTAGAAAAAAAATCCAACAGAGAACCCAAAAGGTCCTGAACTGGACTCTTTGTCCAACTTGACTTTGAAGAGCATCAGCCTGTGGGTTATCACCTCTGGAGAAGGTAGCTGGTGGATGGAGGAATGAAAAAAAAAAAAAAAATCACCTGAACACATCGTCTTTGGCTGCCTGGCTGCTCTCCTTGCCCCTGTGCTCCACACCCTTGTGCTGGTGATTGGTCAGGAAAGAGTGTGAGTTGGGAGATGCCTCTCCTGGGTGAGCAGATGAGCACAGCCTCTGCTGTGGGCTACTTAACAGGGCTGAACTCCTTCCCCTGGCTGTGCCGGCAGCATGGCAAGGTTAATAGCATGCTGCTGTTGGTTGACCCTGCATTCTTGGTGGTTTCAGTATCAAACTGCATTTTTGTAGAAACAGGAAAAACTGTTCTTCATTAGCTTCTCCTTGTTGGTCAGTTGCCTTCTACAGGGCTTAAATCAAACTGGAGAATGAAGTGTATTCTTCTTCTACCAGAGTTCCTCTTCTATTTCCACTGCATTTGTTCACCTGCATTTGTTCATATAGCTTCCTATGGAAGAAGATCATAGCATCATAAAATATTCCCTTGCAAATGCCCCATATAAGGTATATATCAATATTAAGTTATTATTTAGCTAAACTTGTGCAATATTTGTCAATCTAATTTTCATTAGAAACAAATTCAGACCTAACGTAAGTATAAATGCATTTCTGCTAATGAGGTTGGATTACCTCCTGGATTTGATCCCAGAAAGCTTTACTTTAAATTCATTTTTGGTGAAATGGTAATAAAATGGGTGGTTCATTATAATTGCTTACAAAACTTAAAATATGTATTTTATTTTTTGGTACTGTATTTAATCTTGCTGAAAGGTTATCTTTTTTTAAAGGATACCCAAGGTAAGCAGTGAAATTGAAAGTTATTTCTTATTTTTGAAGAATAAAACTGTCAAGTTAAACTAACTAAGGAGGTTAGTTAATAATTCAGAAACTTTTCGTTGTCAGAGTGTATTCCAGGAACTGCTAAAAATGATGTATCCTGTTGACAATATGAATTTAGTCTCAGCCCTGACAAAGAATCTTTACAATTTGCCTCAATGTGGAAAGCAGTATTCTAACAAAGAGTTGCATCTGTGTATTTTACAAGGCTTGAAAACAAGAAAAAATATTAAGAAATTTCTCCCTTAATAGTGTTGCATTTGAAGCATTGATAGTTAAGGTAAAAAAAGAATACTGAAAATTAAATAATTTGCAGCGAATGCTGTTAGCTGCTTTAAGGTTTTACTGTAAGCTCATTCAGCTGTTCCCATTTTCCCTTTGTATTTTTTGTTCAATATCTATTACATGGTGTTAAAACAAGTCAAAAGCTTTCATTTATTTTATTTGTAATATTCTTCCACTTCTTTACGTAGCTCTGCAAAGTCTTTCTCAGATTCTGCTAGTCTTAGCAAGAAGGAATAGGTATACATATATGAAAAAAAAACCACATTAGCTCTTGGAGTTAACAAATAATGATTAAAAGCTATTCTTTTGCTTCTGTATTATTTCTCTTATACACCAAACCGATCTTCACAAATACAGGACTGTAAAGAACTTCATCTGCTGCTGGTTAGCAGGAGTGGATTTAAATCTACACCGACAGTTCATTTGACAATGACCTTGAGGGGCTTTGCTTCTTGAAGAAGAAAGCAGAAGCTTGCGGTAAACAAAGTTCACTTCTGACAGATGGATTGAATGACAGAAAGGTTGCGAGTGCCAGAATAGCCCTGGCAGAGGAGGAAATGTTCAGTGGAATCCAACAGGAGAGGAGGTGTGAACAGGTGCAGGGTTGCTGACGGAAGGGGAACCAGATGGAAGGAGCCAGAGCCAGTTTATTTAAAGGAAAAGGCAGAAAACACTGAAAGGCTGTGCGATCAGTGGCTAAAAGTGTGCATGGAAGAAGGTAAAAATTCACAAAGCAAAACTGCACGGTGGGATATCTAGCACTTAACATAATGGTAGTAATTTGTGAGTTTCATTTTAAAGTTGCTATTGAAATATGTTTCTCTCTTACTCTTGACAGCATAAAGAAGAGAGATTTATAACCTGTCCAAAAAAAACCCAAAACAAAGCACCAACAAAACACTCAACTGTTATATTGCCTGTCCATTATTTCTAATAATAATGTGCAGTCACAATCAGGATAATACAAAAATTATGCCACACTTGACCAAATGAATAAAAGGCATATAAGGCTGGATTTTTATTTTTTGACTCACCTCTTTGTATCTAGCTCCTGTGATAAGTGGACAGATAAACATGCCTTTCACTGGAGTGTTTCTGTAACATCTAGAGCAAATCAACAACAGTAAAGTGCAATGTAATGTTAGCAGAGTATTTTTCATCTTTTACGCTTTTGGTTTTAAGTCTGTCAGTTTGCTGGAATATGTGGTATCTTGCTGTAGGATGGGGTAGAAGTCTAGCTCACCCTAGATCAAATTCCCTGAAAACGAAATACTGTCTTTCAAATTGTCATCCTGAAGAATTCTTTGTTATGTCAAATGGTTTAGCTTCTTCCTAAGCTGTGCTTGTGAGGCTTGGTCCTTTGGAGGGAATTAAAAAACATTCCTCACCTTCTCAACTTCAGCAATAGTTGGAGAGCATTAGCAACTTCCAAATATGAGGCCTGTGGCAGTTTAACTGCAGGTTGCGTGTCCAATTGTAGTGTCCATGAAAAATGCAGGTAACTGGTCAGCAGTCATTCATGGTGCATTTGTGATCTACTGGATCATTCAGCTGTGCTGATCTGATCCAGATCAGGTGTGAGCACACAGTCACTTTCCTTTTGAATTAGCTAGAGCATGCAATGCAGTGTTTATGCTGACTTTATGCCAGCTGCAGGAAGGACAGATGAGACCTGATTCAGCATAAAGCTTGCTGGTACAAAGTTAACGTACCAAAAACATTGGGTTTTTGAACAAATTTAAATTGGCAGAGTGGGTTCATAGCAGATCAGAACTCTGCATCATTTAGCTGCATCATTTTTTGATTCAATGGTAGGGATTTACTGTATTTACAAGCTGAGCCTTGGAGTACAGAGTCACAGTTGTTTGAAGCTGGTCTGTGCTGTTACTGAAAAGGCAAATCCCTAGAGTGGTAATATTTGACTGTGTCTGGCCTCATATTGCCAGACCCTTGCTTCTGCTGACACTGGAAGGAAGACACCTGTGTGATCAGGTTGTTCAGGGAGTTAATCAGATTGAAAAAGAATAATTTCTTGAAGAATAAGTTGTGTGAGTGCTAATTATAAGAGGATGAAAGAAGGACTACACCTCTTACACTGACAGTATTGGCTTAGACTGGCTTAAATGTGTCCTGAAGCTACATTGTAAGAGGCTGCTGGTGCCACATTCAAGAATCACCATAAGTCAGGAAAATTATTCCTTTATTTTAAATACAATAAAAATAATTTAAATAAGTTTGTGTACAGAGTACATGCCTGTATAAATGTTGTGTTAAGCAATTATTTCAACAAACAGTAATTTGTAAAAGGGGCTTGTGGAACAAAGGTAGAAAGAATATTCCAGATAAAGGCGTGCAGTACTGTGAAGTGCTAGGGCTACATAGTAAGACTTGACAAAAATCATATCTTCTCGTGTTCCATGCAACTTGTACTCTGTATTTAATTGTCTGTTTCTATAGGGACTTATCAGCCAAATATTTCACAATCTGATGGTAATAGTCACAGGAGTATTGGTGTTTACTTACAAGGTACGTATCTTGCTGGCAAGGCTTATAGATGTGCCAGAAAAATCAGATTTTGATTCCAAGTCAGTGTATTTGACCTAATATGAGATGTTAATTACTGCTAGAGACACTTTTCTGTAACAATGAAATAGGGGGCAGTTGATGATATTTGTCTGTGACTTGGGATACAGAGAACTATTCAGATTGAAAATAAGTTATTGTCTACATTGAGGAACTGGTAGTTTTTTGTATATATCTTGAAGGCATGGCAAAAGAGTAAAATCACGTTATAGGCTAGGTGTTTGCAAATTCTTTCTTCTATGCGGAATTTAAAGTAAGAAACTCAGTCCTTTCATTTTGTTAACTGACCCGGTAAGTAGAAGCAGAGATGGAATATATAATCAGTCATGTATATGCCCATGTTAGCTATATTCAAGATTCTTTATTTCAGTAAACTTTCATAGGACTAATGCTGCGTGGCTCTCTGTTCCTATGCCCCTCCAGCTTTTCATTTTTTTCACGCCCATTAATATCTCCAGTTACTGAGATAATTTTTAAGTAGTTTTGAGGTACGACAAGTGCGAAAAAATAGAGTAGGAATTTTTTTCATTTGCAGCCATTAATGTATAGTGTCTTCTGATGCCTCAGTAGGGCTTAGAAGGCAAAGTGGAAATGTTAGGCTTAGTGTTTAATTGTTTCTGTAGACCTCATTATTATATAAAGTGTAAATATATGTAAAAGTTATAAGGCAGTTCCAATGGTATAACTGCATTCTAAATAGAGAAAGATGGAAAAACTTTCCAGATCCATATTTAAAGAGCTGAATCAGTTTGAATGCTTAATTTTTTACCCCTTGACCTTCACATAACTTTTCTAATTGCCTGTAGTAGCTTCCGCTCCTGGTGATTTTGAGGAGAAAGCTCTGACATTTCATTATTTTAGGGAACTTCTTATTTCTCAACTATTGTAAAAAACAGTAACTAAGATTATTTTTAATTAGCCTAAGTTCTCATGAATAGGCCCACATGTGTACTGAACAATGATGCAGTCCTTCAGTTCTACCAATTAAATTAATAGTTAGGTCTCTTCAAGAAAATTTGACCATGCAAATACAGATTTTACTGAAGCTCACCAAACACAGTGTGCTAACTGGGGCAGTTTCCAGAAACTTGAGCTTTCTGCTGAGAAGACCTGGCAACCTGCTCCAGAATCAGCATCCAGTCAGCTCTCAGAAACAGACAAAAAGAGCAACTCAGTGGGTAATTCCCTCAATGGGATACAGGAAGGGCAAGTTTTCAGCTCCTTGGAGAGGTTTAAAGAAATGACCTGATCATGATGCTTTTAAAAGGTATTTCTGTATAATTCTTGCACAAGCATGCACGTGTGCTTCTTTTTTTATTTATTTTTTTACATAAGAACATACGTTTCATGCCTTCTGCCCTGTAAAAGTATCACGAGCCGTAAAATCCAGTCTAGGTGGATTTACACATGCACAGAAAAAATCAAAACCTTTATTACAAAAATTCAGATGGCAGAAAAAAACGATTAGTGTTATAGAAGAGGAAACCACCAAACGCTGTCCAGCTATGTCCTTGTTCACAGCAACCATATGTATTAAATATTAGATGAAAATTCGTAGGCCTTACAAAGGAAGATAACCAAAACAATCCATGTCAAACAAAAGGTTGCTAGAAGCCTGACTTAAGGGGAGAAATCTTGTGACCGCGAGCCTTCTTATGGAGTTGATCCAAACATATGAGCAAGGCACACGCTCTAGAGCTCTGTTAATTTAGAAGGTTTGGAAAGTAATAATTTTGAATCATAGCTACACTTAAAACCAGCATGTACCTGTTTACCTGCAGAATTAAGGGTCTTACTGTGTTGCATTTCCTTACTTAAATGTTCAAAAATACTAAGACCAGATAGCATATGATAAAACACAGTAAGCGCACTCTCCATTATAAATGGCTGAATAGGATACTGCAGTGCTGTTAAATTGGAAGGCAGGTCTGAAAGGAGTTTTAGGAGTTTTACATTAAGAGAAAGAATTATTTATGACTATTCTTTGGAAGAATGACTTCTTGGTAAACTATATTTTTTTTTTTTTTTCCGTATTTACAGACCAACCTTTAGGCTTGTCTGCTGACCTGAAAAAAAATAAAAAATGACCCCTTATTCTTCTGTGTATGACATACTTACAAAGATAAATATGGAATACAGAGGGAAGAAATTCATGAAGTGTGATCTTACTCTGTATACATTCTTTTATGACCTTAATCGTTGTGGTTTTTGAATAGTTTCTGATGGTAAAGTAAGAAATGGCAAAAATTATCTTTCCCTTTACAGAATAGGGCAAATATTGTGACCTCTTGTTTCAGCTTTTATTCTTTTGGGTTTTTTGTTAGTCATGAATTTGTGATTTGGTTGGTTGAGGTTTTTTCCTCCTGTAGCCTGCGAGAAGAGCAAGGATATACTCTAATTTTTCCATTCTTCCCTTGACACTTGTAGCTGAAGTAATAAGATGAAATAACCTATTAGAAGCTGGTTTAGAAAGCTGCTTGTAATAGACAATCCAGTACATCTATATCATGGAAAGCTTGCAAAGTAGACTGCTAAAACGTTGTTGAGCTTTTGTACCCAAAGCTATTGGTCTTTAGGGTTCCTAATACATGTAGGCTTTCAAGTCCTACTTTCAAAAGTGCTTTAGTTGATTTGAGTGCCTTCATGCCAGATTTTATTAAAGATACTGGGAATAAAATGCTTGAGTAACTCCTCAAAACTTTTTTAATTTGGTAGAAAAGCTTATGCATACATTTATTTTAAAAAATACTGGGAGAAAAAGCTCATTTCCTCTGAAAGAGCTGAGGGAGCCTTCAGCCAAGTCCTTTCCCTCTTCTGGGGTGATTTGTTGTGCACTCGCTCACAGTGCTGGCCCACTTGGCTCTGTGTTATCTAGGAAAGAGATCTGTGCTCGACCACTGAGGCATGTGGTAAAAGCATCAGTGTTCGGCTTGACTGGTCCTCTTGCTGCCCAAGAATGAGTGTTGGTACAGAGTTCCAGGACTGGTCATCATTTAGACAACAGTCTTGTTAGTTCAGATAGCTCAAACATTTGGAAGACTAAATCCTAGCTACTCCTTAATGAATGATGAAGTTCAGTTTAAAGTAAGCATATCTGAAAGCTGAAATATTTTATAGTTACATTTTTAAGTATAATTAATGTGAACCGAAGATGTCAAAAATAATGTTATGATAACCTCTTGTGTGTCACTGAACTAATTACTAGAGTATTTTAATTTGTCCAATTAAGTTCATAGTCCTTACTAATGGATCCATTAGCTTTTTACAAAATGACGCATGTTGATCTCATGGAAAAATCAAATAGTCACTATAGTAAGCATGATTGCTTCAAATCATAGTTGCTTTGTCAGAAGACTTACTGACAGCCTCCAGTCAGAAACCTAATTCTACATTGAGAACCATCTTGGACTTTTTGTGTTTTTACAGTTACTGAACTGAAAAGACTTTCAAAAATACCTACTGTTGAATTGTGTTGTGAAATTCAAAGTTTTATCAATCTAAATTCTTTTACTTTGCAGTCAAAAATAGACAAGCTATTATTTCAAATTTCAAGCTATTATGTCAAATATGACTTTTGTATCAGTAGTCTTTACATCCTTCATTTTTCTTTACTGCAAAGCCATTTGGTGGTGAGTAGTCTTCTATTGAAAATGGATCTATGATCCAGTTTTTCTTTGTTAGTGGTGGGAAAGGTGTTTTGGGGTTTGGAGTTTTTATGTACATGTTTGTTTTTATTAAATTTGGTGGGTCAAATTCAGCTACATACTTTTATGTTAACTTTGAGGTTGGAGTGAATTTTCACTTCATTTTTAGTAAGGATTTTTTTAAGGTTTGCCAGTGATGGCAATTTTCTTCTTCCTGTGCTATAAGCTACAGTTTACAGTGCCTTTTGTTTTGTCAAGAACATGTAGAAAGCGTAGCTTTCAAGCACTGCAAACCAATATCCAGTTCATTGAGATATGAGTTAACTTAAGTTACCTATGGCTCTTTGCAGCGATAACACATGTTCAAAACAGTCAATGTTTAGAACTAAAATCACTGTGGAAAACGTGCTTCAGAACAGGGCTCAGGAAGAACTTGAGCTTGTCTCAATGGTTGCTTCTGACTTCAATGGCACAAAAATGAAAGTGACCATGAGTTCAATGCTTCTGCTTTAGTAAAACTGATCAGCGTTACAACCAAATGCAGACTTATTATATCAGATGGACATTTGCTTAGTGTTTTGCAAAGAGTACTGTTTGAAAGAACAGTAACTGTTGCTGCTGTCTCCAGTTTTGAGTCAGTGTTTGCATTTGAGAATAGAACAGGCTGTTGCACTTTAACCACTCTTTTCCCCGTTTTTGATCTCTGTAGATGAAGTTTTAAAGAGTTCTGGAGTAATTAATCTTTAGTTGACATTTCTGATTCAGATCTTAACCTGTGTCATCAAATTAGTCTGTTGTGGCTTCTCTTTGCATGTGTCTGTGCTTTCCTTAGTGAATATGAGAAATTCTGAAGTCTTTGTAAGAGGAGACTTCTTAAATCTTCACACTAATGCTGGAGAGACTAAGGACTGTTTACTTCTGTCTACAGTCTATAGACTTTCTTTTTCTTAAATCAAGCACCGCTTTTTTCACAATTCAGAGTAATTGCAAATAATCAGTGTCAGACCTTCTAAAACTCCTGCAGTATTTGCTGGTCATAGCAGGAATACCAATAGATCCTGAAATCTCTTAGGTTGCCTTCTGCATGTTTTATACTTTTTTTTCTTATTTCTCTGTATATGTATTGGGGAAATTTTCAGAGGGGGGGCAGAGAGATTGAACTTAGAGAGCAGGGAAGGTGCCAACTCAAGGTGTGGGTGAAAGACTTGCCACTGTGTTTAGACAGCTTTGGCTCCAGGAATTTTTTTCATTCCTCAGCAGCTCTAGGCACCTCAGATATTGTTCTTTATGTGGCACTGGATGTGTTTTAATCCCATAATTTTCTAGGTTCTAAGAAGCTGCCCTTCTGTGTAACAATTGCATGTGTTCTCCTAGTCTTACAATTGAGCTTTGATCCACTGTATAAACTCATCTTCAACCGCTCCATATACGTTTCAGCTGTAGGGAACTCACCACACATCTCTTGTTTCTGAGCTCTTGAAAGTTTGCTCTATACAGTAAGTAAATCAGGTGAATGGCTCTTTTGGATGGGTCCCCTTAACAAGAGAGTGTTTCTGGTGGCAGTAGATTCTCCATTTATTTTGAACGTGAACATCAGCATGTGTTTGTCAGAAGGGACCTTAGCAATGAGGAATGGACCTCTACAGGCTTGTTTTGGTGGCTTCAGCTGTGCAGCTTGATACATGCTGAAGGCTACCCCCAGCAGAATGCTAGCCAGCCAGCTGTGTGCCAGATGAAGCACAGCACCCAACTGTACACAGCCATCTCACATGAGACACTATTAAATAAAATACTATACTACTGACATTTTCTTTAGCTGAAAGCGTTGGAGGGATGTGTGAGGTGCTGGTGTTGGGTTTTTTTGTTGTTTTGTTGGGGGGTTTTTGAGCAGTCTGGTGCTCATTGCAACTGTCTGAAGGTAAAAAATGTTTGTAAAAGGGAAGGAGTTTGCATAGACTGGTTTCCAGCAAATATGGAAAAAATTTTCTTAGTAATGCTTTCCAT
Organism: Chiroxiphia lanceolata; assembly: GCF_009829145.1. Lineage (NCBI taxonomy): Eukaryota > Metazoa > Chordata > Aves > Passeriformes > Pipridae > Chiroxiphia > Chiroxiphia lanceolata. Next base: position 36,901,134 of record NC_045639.1, on the reverse strand, counting down.
ATTTGGAACTTACACTTAGGAAATGATGTGAGCATTGCTCCTTAGGATAGCCACAATATGGTTGTGAAGTAATGCTGAGAGTGATGTGATAAAGTGCAATTCAATGTATGAAATTGCCTTTAAAAATGTGCTTTGTTTCCTTAATGCTCTAATATTCTTGCAATATAAATGTATTCTCTGTCTTACCTCAGAAGAAACTGCCTGTGATTTCCAAGGGAGTTTTGCCTAAGGTAGGGCTTGCAACATCAGGACCAGGAATTAGTGTAATGTGACCCACCATTTGTATTGCTTTGGGGTAAATTTGAGAGAGAAAATTTAACATTGTGTGTGTCATGCTGAGATATTGCAATATCTCGGATGGGTTATTAGGCACCAATCCAAAGGTTAAGTGCAGCAACCACATGAGATGTGGCTTTATCCTTACATGATCTATGCCTGTGTTCTGTTTTGGAGTCCTCTGAAATAGGTATTATCCCTAGAATAAAACATGTTTATAAGACTTTATTGAAACCTATACCAAGCTATTAAATGTTTTTTCAGTAGAAAGATGTGTGCTTACGTGTCATTTGAAATCTAGAAATCAATCCTTGTATGTGTGAACTCACTGACATTTTGAACCTGGATCCCAATGTGCATCAGATAAATATTCACGACCTTTGGGAAAGTCTAGGTATGAATTTGCAGTTTAGGACCTTTTCTAATTTATATGCATATATCTTTTTGGGGTTTTATTTTCCATGCTGTTTTTGCTTGGCTTGCATTAAATAAAATGCTTCAATGGAGTGTGGTAGTCTAGCATTTGTTTTGCCTCAGGAGTAAATTGCCCCATCTTGCATATCTGGTCAAGTAAATTGCTCTCTTGCCTGCGTACTTCAATAATAATACTGGGCTTTAGACCTTCCTATACAACCCCCCAGTGAGCAGAACCACAAGAGGCTGGGCCTATGTGGTGCTAGCAGTCTTCTCTATTGTAATGGATGCATTCATCTCCTATTTACATAAATTAATAGTTAAAACTTGTTTGGTTGCTTAAGAAAACTCATTAAGCTTTCAGAGTAGCTGTATTATGAGCACTGTGGCAATCGCTCCCATTGACTTATCTCCTGCTGGTTCACTGGGAAGCAGTCCATCTCGGGGTCAGGTCCCTAAGCTTCATTACAGAATTAAACAAATAGCATTTAAAAGAAAAATACAAATAATATGTTCAATGCAAAGTGGATGTTGGTAAGCTTCCATATGAAAAAAGAGGTCACATTTAAAATTTTTAAAAATAAAATCCTATTTTTGTCTGCAAGGCCAATTTTCTCTCAGGAAATGGATCATATTTTTTATCCGTTTTCTAGTAGTCACTGGAGAATGTTTGACATTGTAAGAGAAAGGTCAGTTTGTATCTCCTGAAGTGGGAGGAGAATGTTTGATGTGAAAAGCTTGGCCAGATTTTTTGTTATTATTATTTGAATGTTCTGCTTTGCCTTTTTAATTTATCATCTTCAGTATATGATTTTTATTTTTCTTTATTTCCTATTTGTTTTTTTTTATAGATTGGAGAAAGAGAGCATTCAGCACAGCATTAGCAATGAAGCAAAGGCCCGAGCCCTTCAGGCCCAGAAAAGAGAGCAGGAGCTGACACAGAAGATGCAGCAAATGGAGGCCCAGCATGAGAAAACTGGTAGGTGGTAGGGAAAGATTAGAGCCTGGGCACTCACTCACAAGCCAGGCCCACGCCTTACTGTGAAATGACATCAGGAACACCTGTAACCTTTGGCTGGCCGAAGGGAGCAGATGCTAACTACACCGGAGATTCCGAATTACATATTAGTTAGCGTTTAAAAGAGAAAATGGAAAGTATTGCCCACTGTCTGTTGATTTCAGAGTGCTGCTCTCACATCTGTTGCACCATCTGGATTATGAGTTTATTTACCTGTGTTCAAGAAACGTAAAGCTGAGAGAGACCACAACAAAGTAGAAAAACAAAGGGCTTGTTTTTGGCTGGATTTTCAGGCACACATGTTATATAAAGAAAATAGCATCAGAAGCTCTGCGGGAAATGCTCTGAGCTTACAGTTAAAGTCTCCTGAATAGCATTGAACAGTTCCCACAGTACACACATTATAGCTACTCTAAAAGCTTAATGAGTTTGCTTCGGCATCCAAACTGGAGAAAAGCTTTAGCCATTAATCGGTTCTTAATTCACTGTCGCAGCTGGATGTAATTCACTGGCTCCAAATTGATATGTTCCTTTATTTAATCTTTGCAGCCTCAAACATTTTTAGCATTATCATGTGCCTCCCCCACATCCTCAATCTAGAAGAAAGATGTTTAATCCCTTGCATACTTCAGGTTCTCATAATTGGAGACTTCATTGCATTGACTTAGCCGATCAATAACTTCTAACTTTAATCTGGAAATAAAAAGGGGTTTTCCAAACAAACAGAAAAAAGCCTTTTGTTATTGCAAAGTACTATGCCAACAACATTAATAAAAGTAAATATTACAAATAAAACAAACCAAAAATTTTTTAAAAAGGGATTTTTTAGAGAGGAAGTCTCTAACCCCTGAGCATAGAAAGAAGGAGGAGCTTCAGCTCTTATGGAACATGATATATTCATGTATTTAATAAAGTATCATTTGTACGCATCAGTCCTGCAATGCCTTTAGGAAAACCATGTAACATATTAATCCTAAGCAGCATTGGATAATACCTGAGGAGCAGGTATGTTTATATCTGCTGTCTGATTTTATGCCTTTTTTTCAGCATTATCACAGTACTAGAGGACTTTTCCATGTGTTCAGGGAATGCAAACAGCTTCATTATGTCTGCTGTCTACACTATAAGAAAAGAAAAGGAGCTCTCAGAATCATCTTTCTCTCCTTTAGCCAGCACATCTACATATGACCATGTGTAATTTTGCACAAGAGAGATGTAATTTACCCTCCTTGTGCATGAATTGTCCCAGTATACAAAAATGAAACAACATTATATCTGGGTTTGTTTTTTTATATCTCTAGTAGGATTAGAAGGAGTTGAAAATTATAGTCATTTATTATGTGTATAAAGAATCCTTCGGTTATTATGACCCTCCACACATACAAGGAATTTGGTTAAGAATAGTCTCGCTTTCTCCAATTTCAAAAGTAAAACTGAAGAAACATCATTTTGTAGTATCTTCCTTTTGAAAGAATAAAGATGCCTGAATGCTAGGTCATGAGTTTTGGTGCAGCCCAAACTCATAGTAACTAAAAATTAATTTATAAAATGGTTTCACTCCAACTGTCACTGGAGAATAAGTCTATATCTTATCATTTAAGAAAAAGAAATTACGTTAATTATAATAAGCTCAAGACCTGATAAATAAAAGAACTGCTTTTTTAAGGAGATACTGAATAAGTCTACAGTTGTAGACTCAAATGAGTTTGGGTTGTCAGCGTATCCTCTGCACCAGTTGAGCAAGCAAAAGTCTGCTAAAGCATTGCTTGCCAATTTTATTCCTCCTGGAAATGTCAATTAGCTTCTAGCTAAAAGGCAAAATTACCAGATTAGATATCTAGTCTTCATGGTGACTCTTCTCTTACAAGACCAGATTCAGTGGCAACATTGCTTTAACACTTTAGCTAATTATGACATAGAGCTTTAATCTAGTAGATGATGGTGTCTTGATTCCATACCCAAGTAGCTGAAGTTTAAAAAACATTTCAAAACTAGAAGGATCTAGAAGAAAGAAATTACGAATATATGAAATTGTTCCTAAATTATCTATAAATTTATATAATTAGAAAGTAACTTCATAGTTTCATAATTTTATGGTTTCTAGTAGAAGAACTGGATTCATTGCTGACTTCCCAGAATACATTCATAGCAAAATTGAAGGAAGAATGTTGTATGTTGGCAAGGAAGTTGGAACAAATGTCAGAAAAATACAGGTTAGTATATTTTTCTTAAATTGCTCCTTTTATTAGGACATTCTTCCTTATTTTTTATTTGTATTTTAATATTTATTATTATTCATTTTGTTCCAGGCATTACACATCATATCAATGTAATATATGCCCTTTAAGCAGTGGCCCTTTAAGTGGATGAAGCTGGGAGATGAATCCCATCCAGAGTGTTTGGGGAAGAAATGAGAAACTTGCTGAACTGTAGGCAGTCTTCCCTTGCAAATATTGTGATGGGTACTTGAGAGAGAAGAAAACAGAATTTTTCTTCTGAAAAAGCAGAGCTCTTCTGCTAAAGTAATGCAAAATCTAAATAGATTCAAATCATATTATTATTCCAGCAATAAAAATGCACACAGACTTTGTTGCTAGAGCTCACAGTCACAGACTAGTAACTGTAAAGGATGAAGGAAAGACAGAAAACATACTGTGAAAACACATTATTCTCTGAAAATAAATACTAGAGATTGCCAAGTGTTTCTCCACCTAGCAGCATTAGCTGACTATGTCAGGAACCTGAAAAAGGGAAAAGGAGCCCTCTTGCATCTCCAGAAAGTGGTATATTTTATGCAAGAAACTGTAAGGAAGAATACATGAAAGTCGTTCTGAGAAGTGGCCCTAAAATAGCTTGAACTTGCCTTCATTGGAGCTGGAGCTGCTGCAGTCAGTAACAAGAATGGAGAAATGGGTAGGGACGAAGAGAGAATGTAAAAATGAGAAAGGTAGAACTGGAGATGGTGGGAAATGAGTCTAATACAGATGACTGCAGAGTGTGATATGATCAGGTGCAGAAAATTACTTTGGCCAAGTTTTAAGTGTGTGATCAGCATGTATCTTTCAGTAGCACCTCTCCAAAAGGCAATCTTTGTTCTCATTGTCGCTGGATATAGTGTAAAACTACAATTCTGGGACAGAATGCTGTAGGTTTGTCTTCTGAAAAAAAAAATAGTAATTTGGGGAAGATTTTGTAACTTATTTCTTAAGTATATTAATAAAAGCAGATCACGAAACAGCAGTGTGCCCAATTTGCATGAAAAATATATTTTCCATTTTTGTTTTTTTTACATATTTTTGGCCTTACCATAAACTGAATTTTGGACCTGGATGTGTATTTTCTTGCTATACTTGTAGAATCTTTGTGCCTTAGTTTCCATGGGTTTAAGAAATAACTGGTATACTACCAGTACCCTCAAACTCTTTTAATAACAGATGTAATAATAAGTTTTATTTGAATATTTTTACTTTTGATGGGAAGTACCCATTTGTAATAAGAGACATTTCAAAACTATCTGTGACAACTACATATTTGCACAATTTCAGTGGGATGCATCCGAATGGCACATACATTTTTATATTTAATGCGAGTTTTCTGAGAAATCTAAACTGAAGTTTGTGTTTATATGTAAGCTGGAACCATTCTTGTGAGCTAGTCCCTATACAGAAGTGTTTCAGAAAGACAATGTCAGACGAATTATAAACCCCTCAAGCTGTGCAGAAAGAAGATAGTGTCTGTTAAGATTTTCGTGTACATAGGCATGTTTAAAAATATAGTCCTTTGTTGATTTCTTCTCTCTTGTTTTATTCTTTTTTTTTTCCTCTGATTGTCACTGTCTGAGTTTCTAGGTTGTAGATTAATGCTCAACACTACCCACTGTGTATTTGTGATTTGCGTTTTGTAATTAAGGGGAACAATGGGAGTCCATTGGGTCTCGTTATATATAATGGTTGGTTTAATTTGTTTCACTTCTATCTTGTTAATTGTAAATTGATCATTAAGATTTGAATTCTAATCTGTCACCAGGGTTATGAGTATTGAAGCTAGAGCAATGATCCTGGTTTTAATCACTGATGATGAGAAACAAATTTTATAATTTTGGTACATATTGCAGTTCATATATTTTAACACTGTATTTTATGGTGTTATAAATATTGTTAAATGACTTTTAGTGTAGTTTTACTGTTTGGACTATAATGTATAAATTATATTACCGGTTTGGCAACAGTAGGCATCCAACTGTGTGAGTTTAATTGAAGTAAAGAACACATACCCGGCTGAACTATTTTTCTGCATGTTTGGTTGACTGCAGTCATTGCACTCAATACCAGGAGTGAAATGTTTGTTGAAGGTAGCTGTATGAAGATGGGAAACAGTCTGTCTGAAGGTTCAATCGTTAAAATTATATGCAACAATACTGCATCAGCAGAAAATATTTTAGAGCGTGTATTTAATTTCCGTACAAGTAAAGAATTGGTTTTAAGAGCAGGAAAAGGCAGTGTTTAAAAAGCACTGCAATGCAAAAGGTAGCTCAAAGGAGTAAAGGCAGGATTACCACTTTAGTGTTCAAAAACTAACACATCCTAAAAACATCCTAAGACTGACTTTGAATTGTGACTATTTAACGTTTGTGCATTTTTTTACCTCTTGTATTTGAGTGTTTTGGAGAAGCTTGTTTGGTTTTTCTTCCAAGACTCTTCCAGTGGGGATGGTAAATAAAACCTTAAATTGCTTTTTAAATAGGTAGTTGAATGGATCCAGAAGAATAGAGGGGATTTTGTTGTTGCTCCTGCCCCACATCAATTATTTTTAATATAATGACAAATAAATGAGATTTGGCAAAATCTATTATGCATTTAATTACAAGCGTGCATTTTATATTTCATTTTCATGTGGTGATGTAGCTTTGCTCAGTGCAGTCAAAATAATATTGATTTCATACAGGTCTTCTAAGTCTATCAGATCTCTGAGGCACGCACAAGATACATGACTGCATGACTTGTAGGGCCAACCTGAGTCTGCAGAAGTGCACCTTCATGCAGAGTTCAGCCTAGATGGCAGCGCTCCAGATGTCTGCATGCTTCGGTTTCTACTAACTCCACCACATCTTACTGCTCAGACTGTTAAACTCAGAGTAGGTCTTGTGGAGCACCATCAGCACATCCGTGCTGTGTCCTTTAGTTGTGCTGAATCCATCCGACATAGTGCTTAGCACATAGATATTTCTAACTTGTCTCTGTCCCTGGCGTTATGAGTGGGCTGTCTCTGAAGCTCAGCATTGTGTACTTTGATTCTTGTTCCTCTCGCACCCCTGCTGTGACACCCTGGGAGCAGAGTAATTTGGAAGCATTTACATAGAACTGGTCCTGCCCCTGCCTCCTGTATAAATGTGCTATCCCATTCAGTACAGTCATCAGACTTATTACAATGTGGTTGGTTTTGGAGGGGGGGGTTGTGGTGGTTTTTTTACCCCAACAATTTGTCAAGTTATTTAAATATCACACAGAATTAGCTGTTCTGTCTTTGGAAACTGAAGTGGATGAAAAGTATATTTAAAGATGTAGAGGGAAACTTTGACAAGTGACGATGAAGACTCTTGGTGTGCAGTATTGCACTGGGACTGGTGTTCTCTCTTTAATGCTGACGCATGTGAACCTTTTAACATTGACCTTAATAGGCATTCTGCCCTTCATATGTGCTGTCCTTCAAAACTTCAGTGTCATTTAATATTTGAATCTTGGTGGTGAGACTCTTAGATATTTACATGGAAAAGGCATTGTGTAAGTAATGTCTTAATAGGCTGCGCTTTTTTTTCCCCCTGAGTTCAACTGTAATTACAAGAGATGTTTTAGGAGTAGACAACACTAATATCGTGGTTCAAAGCATCAGGCATTTATGGCTGTGTTTTACAGATTATGCTACTGTGTTACTTTTGTTTCATTAATTGTAATATTCAGTAGCATTTTAGTTTTGGTTGATTTGAATTCCTCGATCTTTCTGGAAAGACTTCAGGCACCTTCAAATATGATGGGGATGAATAAGTCCTTGTAAAACGATAGGGACTTCTATCACCTTGAAAGCTGCTTCTGCTGTGTCCATGAATGAGACAATCACATATAAATAGAGAAAAAAGAAGCAGGATCCCCCAGTTGGGAAACCCTAAAACCATGGTGATTTACAGTATTCCTACATGGCAAATTCAGTTGCTGAATTTTGCTGATAAAAAAAGGAATGCAGTCTTGAACTTAGTCCCTGTTACCACTTGGTTGGGTTTTGTCACATCAGGTCTCTGTTGAGCTGCTCTGCAGTGGACCTTTGCTTTTATCCACTAATTGTCTGTCTTACAGTATCAGTATCAAGTGCAGACTGCATTCACATTATGTGATAACAGTTGGTCCAGTTGGCAGTGCTTCACTAACGCTGACATTTAAGTTACTAGTATTTCTGTTAAATGACCAGTGTACAAATTCAATTTCTGCTATCTTTCCATAACATCCTGCCCACTGTTATGTGTACCTATCCAAGAAACTCCTGGGCGCTGAAGTTTGATGTACAAATATATCAGCACAATTCTGATGTATTCATCTGTGATGTTCCTTAACAGAGCTGTAACTCCCTATCTAAATTTAATTACATACAGTCTTTGTCCAAAGTTTCCCTTGCTAAGTTCTTTTGGATTCACAGATGATACCATGCATTGTTCTCTATTTAAACATGAAAAGATTATGTTGTCATTTCTAGATTTGACTTGTCAATGTAACAACATGATTTTGAGGGAGGAGTATTCCTTCCCCCCTGCACTTTGTTGTATTTTTCAGAATGTCAGTTGTTGTTGCATTCTATAACAGCCAGGAAGGTAAAGTATCTTTCTGCTGTAATTACAGCATATTTAAGTTTATGATTTAAAGATATATCTGAAGCTTTTTAATCTCAAGATCTGGAATGGCAGATGCCATAAATCAAATTTGTTTGCTTTTGATTCGTACTTTTTGATGGTATTGCAGATTCTGACATGTTCTCATTAACCTTTTCCAAAGAGTTAAAATTGTACAAGTACATAATGTATATTTTATCACAATTTAATCTGAACTCTTTTCCTGATATTAAGAAACAGCTCATGCCTGTTTCTCCATGGGCTGATGGTTAGAGATGTAGCAAGTAGCAGTCCCAGGTCATTCATGGACCTGGTGTCTTTGCTCACCCGTGATGAATAAGAATTGCTTAGAAGTGACTAATATTCTTAAAGACTGTGCTGAGTTTTATGTAGGTTAGTGTGTGCCTGTATGATTTGTCCCTCGTTTCTTAAGGTTTTATTAATTTTCCTCTTAACGTGGCTCTGGTTTTTGTGGGGGGTTTTTTTGTTTCTTTTTCTTGGGGGGGGGCAGAGGCTGGAAGGGTTTGTGGGGTTTTGTTTTTGTTGGGTTTTTTGTTGTTTTTTTTTTAAATATGTGTAATGTATTTTGGGCATATGAGGTAAAATAAAGTTACTGAAACAGTACCACTATCCAGAGTTCGACCTGTACAGTGGAGTAAAGGCTGAAGTTTTTAGTAGATGTTTTTTTAAACTAAATGTTAGCTTTTGCTAATAAAGAAGTTGAAATGTGTTTTCAAAGTGCTAGCCAAATTCTTGCTTAACAAGTATGAATTTACATTTATTGATCTTATTTAGCATCATGCATAATGCCAAGTGACATGCCTGTTTAAATGAGGCTGAAATTAGCTTAGCCAACCTATGACTGAGTGATTGCCATTGGCATATTTACCAGATACCCTTCAGCATCATGTTCTTTTGTCTCAAGATTTTCTGAAACAGAGTTTTGTTTTCTGTACATTCTAGTAATAGCTTGTTTATGCATTACATATACATGTATGAAATTTTATAAATGCTGAAGCCACATATTGATGGCACGCTGCAGGATGAAATCTGACAACATCCATCATCGCTTTGTTTTACTTCTGTAGGTCTGAAGTCAACCAGCTTAGTCAGGAAAAAGAGTATCTTCACGGCAGATTGGAGAAGATGCAGAAACGGAATGATGAATTGGACCAACAATGTATCCAGCATGGGAGAATGCATGAGAGGATGAAGTCAAGGTAGGAGGTCCTGTTAATCTGTCGGTATGTGATATGCTCAACTGTAATGGTTGTGTTGTGTAAACATAAAAATGACACTAGGTTGTGTGAAAGTCATTTTCCTTATGAAAATGACCATTCCTTCTCCCTCCCCAAGCATTCCGTCAAGTTTTTTTATAACATCTTTTGCTTGTGCCATTTTAGATAAATAAAAGGAAAGCTTGAACAACATAGTCTTCCAAAGAATTTAAGCCTGGTGCATATGTGTGTGGGCTGCTTCGGCTGTTCTCTGCTCTAACTTGGATGAATAGTCTTACCATATCAAAAAAAAAAAAAGGGGAGGGAATAGGGGGGAGGTGGAGAGGAAAGACAGAGGAGGTTATTCAGTGATACAAATGTAGAGTACAGATATGGATTCAATTATGCCATGTAATAGTTGTATTTTTGAGGTTTACCATCATTTAACTTGCATAAACAGACAAATCTCAGTGAAGATCTCAGTAACCAGAGAAATGCTAACAGCTTCCAGGCACCACTAGCCTTTCAGACAAGCAATGACTTCCTCAGGAAGAGCTGGAAGCAGCTGCAGCAAGACTAGTATGAAATATTTCCACTAATATCAATTGACTCTTCTGTCCAGAGTGTCCAGACTGATAATGCCTTGTGCTGTGATATGGATTAGATGTCCTCAAAGATCGCTGTGGATTCTTTTCCTTTTTGTTCCAGAAACTTCATCTATGCTCTCTTGTTCTGTTTTCCACTCTACATTTAGTATAACAGGCACTGAAAGAGCTTAAGCATGCTTGTGGAGGTAGAGGATGAAGTAAGGAGGAGGCTGAGCAGCAACTCTGCAAATCCAGCCAGCCAGGCTACCTCTTGTCAGTACTGAAAGGCAAAATGCAGTTTAACTTCATTTAGACTAGACAGTCCTTACTGTGGAAGGCTGTTTCCTTTTTTGATCACTGACCTACTGATAGGAACAGAGCTTGCATGCATTGAAGCAGGCAGTCCTTTATGCTCATTTTTTTAAAGTATTGATTTTTAATTTTTTTTCTTTTTTTGCTGCTATCCCTTTATTCTCTGTCTATGTAAACTTCTTCCTTGCAAGCACTTCATGCATCCATTTCAGTCGCCCAGACCCCCTTCTTTCCTCTTCCTTTTCAGATTTCTGTCTGTTCCTCATCCTGTTCTTCTGTAACCCTGGATTGTCATCCTCATTTATATCTTGAAGAACAAAGTAATTCAAAATGCTGCAACTGTGTCCCTAATCTGTGTGACCATTTAATCTTTCCTTTTATCTCACCTTCCTTTCGGTTTCTTTACTCGTGGTGGATTCTTACCATATGGAGGAATGAGGACTGAAGGTTACTTCCAGGAGAAAAAAAAAAAAAATTCCCCCCCCCCCCTTTTCCTCCTAGCTGTTCTTCTGTAGAATTATTAGTATCCACTTGAATTTAAGACTGCTTCGTAAGTTTTTGAGAAAATCTTTCCTCTGTCAGAACCAAATAAAATTGATCTACTGGAAAATGTTGCTTATTCTTTGCTACAGCAGCAATGATTTATACACTAGAAAAGACTTAAAGCATTAATCCAGAAAAGAAAAGTGGTTTGAAAGCAGAGTGGTCATGCTGCAGGCAATGCCTTACCTTCTGCTGCTGTTTTGCTGACAACAAGGAGAGAAAGCAGGACAGTAATAGCATTTGTCTTATTTAATATTTTAGAATATGTAAATATGGAAGAAATTATCAATTATTTGAAACATGAGCAGTATACTTTACCAGCATTTTAAGAGGGGGCTCTTTTAACGTATTTTTAATTGTGATCTTGCACTCTATTAATTTAAAATCCAGGTAATAAGTGACAAGACTGATATAATAAACTACTTTAAAAAATCAGTGTAATTTAATTTTAATTTCCATGTGAAAACTGTAATAGATTTTCAGGATCAGTTCCCAAATGCTGTAAATTAGTTATGAAGTTTACAGATGTAGGTGAAGAAAAGGAGAAGGTATAACTACTACAACAAATAAATCTCCCAGTTCCTTATATTTATGTTGAAAGACTTCCACCAAATAAAAACATCCAATTTTGAAAATAGAGATCTGACTATGCTACTCAGTAAAAGCAGAACAACAAATAATAATAATTATAATGTATTTTACCTCAGATTTTCATCCATCACTTAGATACTAGTAATGACAGCAAAATACTATTAACATGTTAACACATTTCCCCTTTGTATGCAGCTACAAATAACTGATCTTTTAGCAACACAGTCCCAACACAAAGTGCATTCCTACCTAATTTTCTAGCTACTGTTATTCTGACTCTCTTTAGAAAGTTTTTTGTATCAAAATGATTTTGGCTAAACTTGGGACCTAACATTTACATTTGGATAATGAGGAATTGTTGTATTTGTTTAAGAAGAAATCTTTGTCAATACTTGTGTTCTCCAAGGAGAATATGATAGGCCCTGATATAACTATTTTGTGGAAGAAGCAAGATCTAATTGATCAGTCAGAATTTCTTTTGGAGAAAAACACTGTTTTGGCAGTCATAATAGTTGCATTCCTGAAAGTGGACAAGATAACTCTTTTACTGCCTTTCCTATCTTTCGGTATAAATACATGCTGCAAATGAATACAGTCCAAAATTATATAAGCAAGTTTTAAAGAAAGAGATTGCAGTCATTAAAGAGGATATTGAATCAGCCTTTTCAATGTAATGGAAATTTCCAGCCCTTTCAGTGTGTTTTTCCTTAGTGAAATATGGCATTAAAAGAAGTAGATGTCCATCTTAAATGATACAGCTGTCACATGCTACTGAGGCAAACTTGAATTGAAAGATGTATAGGTTGCAGGACTAGGGTGACATGTTAAGAGTGCAGTGTAGCTCATAAAAAGATTTAATGTTTTTAACCTAGCAACACTCTGGATCTTTGTTTAGATACATGTATGGGGGGGTTACATTAGTTTTTTTATTGTTTTTATATGGATTTTGCAGCTATCCCCTTTATCATTTTAGGCAATGATTTGTTTAACTAAGTAGATCATCTCAAAAGTATTCATTAACATGTCACTGAAATGGTCATGAGTCACTGAAAGTGGTCATCATGTGTGAGTATGGATCTGAATCCTGGTGAAATAAATTCTTGTCTGTTATGTAGCAAAGAGTCTGTAGAAATGTTCAATGTCACAGCAAATCCTGTTACTAAATTCTTCTAATTCCCATTCTGTAGACTTGAGTTCATAGTAGAAATTAGCAGGTTGCAGAAAGTACAGAATTTTTTATAAGGCAGGTGTAAAGATAGAAACTAGCCAAGAGTACAAAGAAGATGAAGTAAAAATAAAAGGGGGTTTTTTGGGTTTTTTTTGGTGCTCAACTCCACATAAAGTGAATAGATTCCAGACGAGGGAAAATTCAAAACCAAATGAACTGTGTAACTGTACACGTAAAGTAGGTTCATTCTCTCCTTAATCTGGTTTCAGACTGAATTCCCAGGCATGTGTTTACACTTCTGTAGTTAGACCAGTTCTGTAAATGCAGATCCACTTTCTCGTGAACTCTTTTCTCTCCCAATTCGGGGAATAAGAAGAAAAAGACAAGAATCTGCCTAGATCTTATTACTGCTGGAATGTATTTATAAATAAGTATTATTTGCCCAAGTGCAACAAACAAACGTGGGTAGAGCCCTTCCCAAATCTTCGTTCGCGAAGCCTAGCCATGATTTGCCCAAGCTGCCATGGGTCAGGATTTCATCAAGCTATTTAAGCTCCCACTGGACTTAACTCCTGTAGTTACCATGTTCAATTAACTCGTCTACATCTATTCTTCTCACAAAGCAGGCATTTGATTGTGAGTCAGCTATTTAGAGAATTTTTTCTGTGGACAACCAGTGTCTAAAATGGGAAGCATTTAATTAAATATAGCTTAACTCTTTCCTGTGTATGTTTCCTGTTAAAGACCCAGGTGATATGTGGAAATACAGCAAATATGGAGTAGTATCTTCAAGCAGGAGAAGAAAATCTTAGGCAATTTCTTTCATTTTTTCAAGATGAGCTGGCCATACCTTTACTTTTTATCAAGCAGCTAAAGGAAAAAAAAAAGCATTTGGATAGTAGTTTATTTGAAGTGGGAGACTCTTTTGAAATTTTTTTAATAGAACATGTATTTAGAAGCTTCTAATGAGTTTTTTTTCCAAACATTTTTTCAAACTAAGTTCAGCATATGGAATTTGGGGCTATGAATTTTCTCTGTTTTGGTGATTAGAGTTGGTATTACTGTTATTTTTTGCTGTAAGGTGTGTAATCGCTGTTCAATCTGTGTAACATTAGCAATAATAATACATTTTATGCAAATTTGTATGCGGCTTTTTGTTGTGGTAGCTTTTGGGGGTGACACTGTTAGATGTATTTCAACTGTATTTTTGCTAGCTAAAGTTAAAAAGAAGAGCCTACAGGACTGGCAGTTTGGGACAGATGTGTGTCTATTCCTTAGGCATCAGTGGTTGTAAGTTAACTATAAAAATGTTACAACCATCTGTGTAACAAGACGGCAGAGATCTGCTCTCGCCTGTTACTATAAATAAGAAGGAGATTTGTTTGACTTCATAGACATTGGATTTATAAAGACTATATGTGTCAAATTGTAACTACGTGCCATGTTGCTGAGATATGTCTGCAGCCAACTACCTGGGGTGTCTTCCCCTTCAGACATTCTAGTGTAGTGCAGCAACTGTGCAGAAATGTCTGTATAGCACAACATGTGACAAATTATATTTGTTTTCTACCTATGGCGAAATGTATGATTCTTATGGATAAGCTTATCTGGAAGAGTAGCTAAAATGGATTTTTAAATGGACCACTCAAGGAGTGAAAATGCAATATTCAGTTTGACAAGGATTTTAAAGGCTTTTTGCCACCATTAGGTTTATTTTTTTGTTTTGTTTTCTTCTTAAGTAATTGTGTATGCAAGATCATGTATGCATGAGAGAGCACATATATCTGTGACAATTGAGACAGAGAGAGAGAATACACCAGCATTTTCAAGTAACTGATATGTAAAATCACAATAGCTAGTTTGCTGTCACTATTACACTTCTGAATAGAAATTTTTGATTTCTTGGCAAATCTTCAGTAGAACAATTGATTAAAATTATTTCTTGATAACTGGAGCAATCAAGTTGCATTTGAAATTTTACATTTTCTGTCTAAAGCTCTGGTATTTTGTGTGTATGTGTTTTCAAGAAATAATGATGGATAGAAGAACTCAGGTTAGGTCATGACCTGAAAGACCTTTATTTTTTTTCAATCCAGTTCATTCTCAGTTGAATATATTGTCTTCCTTATTCTGCTGATAGATTAGTGTATTTTTTTAAAGTAATAGTGAGGCAATTGTTACTATAGTTTTACTAGACCAATCATCTAGTTTGAAATTCAATTATAAAATAAAAATGCACTGTATTATGGCTTTTTAGTTTAAAATGTATTCATTTTTATATTAAAAATAGAGATTAACATACATAGTATCCATAACATCTTTGATATTAAAGATATAAAGATATTCACATTGTCTCAATGTGTAAAGAGCATTATGCTTCACTTTTTCCTGAACGTCATTACTCATACCCATGTATCTTTGGTGTGGTTTTGCTGTAATGGGATAGCTGTAACAACTGGAGACATAAATTTTTGTATAGCCTTTCACGCAAGGAGTTTGTAAAAGGATTTTTCGTCAGTGTGTCAGCATTGCAGTTCAGACAGATAAAACTCTAAGCTCATCCAGAATTTGGGTTTATCACTATGACTTAATTTTTTATTTTTATATAATGCTCATGTTCTACATTGAGAAATGGATACTCCAGAGAAGTGCTATTAGGAAATAATGAACAGATAATGTGTATACACATAATACATATGTATGTTGAAAATCCTGTCAGAGTCTGAAAGTGTAATTGGCTTTTGTTTATTTTTGGGGTGTTTGTACACAGTTAAATGCTCTGGAATAGAAACTGGATGTTAAATATCTCTCTCTCCTTCTTCCTCTGCAGTTCACTATTTGTCTATTTGCTATATAACTATTCAACTGTTTTTCCCCTTATCACTTTAAATAGAAGTCTATATATAGTTTACATAGATATATATTTCTTTGAGAATGTATTGAGCTCCTTTGTAAAAATCATTAATCCTCACTGTTCCAATTTGGACAACTGTTTCCACCAGCACCGATCTTCTCATTGGGATCCTTCTTATTTTTGGTCTGAATTAATTTCTGTTTGGTTTGTACCTACGTGTCTTTGAGCCAAAATTAGGACAGGTGGTTCTTTTGTTCAAAAGAATCTGCATTGGTAGTGCAAATATTTCTGTTTATAAGTAAAGAGTTGGACTTAATGATCCCTGTGGGTCCCTTCCAACTCTGCATATTCTGTGATTCTGTGAAGCCTTCCGCTTTTGTTAGTTTTGCAATAGCTCTTCATCATCCTCAGTGTTCTGATTGTTGATCATTTTTTAATCTGGGCAGTCAAAACTGCTTACATGGTCTTGGATAAGGATATTTGAATATATGGAATTAATATATTTAGTAGAAATTCCTTGACCGATAAATCCTACAGTCACATTTACCTTTTTGACAGCTGCATCAAGAAGTGTGTGCAGGATCTCTTGCTCGCAAGTAAATTCAAGTTTTCAGCAGAGACTTTTGCTATGAACTGCAAATGCATTAAGTCCCCAGCATAAGGCTTTGTACTATAAAATTTCATCCTGTGTCTACCGTTCCAATCGTCTGAGTCATCTGTTTCTTTCTGTGCAGTATCCCAGACCTTCTCTAACCTGATAGCATGTCTTAAATTTATCAACCCACTCCTACTTTTTTTTGTGCTGAGTCATAATTCAGAATATTCAAAAATCTGTTTAAATGCAAAGAAATACACTTAGAATTCTTCCTTCCCTTCAGTTGTTCCCATTGGCTGTGTGCTTTGTTTTAGTCAGTTACTTGTCAACAACAGCTTACTTAACTATTGCTGATGGAGTATGATATTTAATGTTTTGCTGAAGTTAATGTAGGTAAGATTTATTGCATTTCCTTTATCAAAGAATGAGCTGTCAAAGATGTGACTGAATCTGCTTATTCTAACTTACATTTTAGTTTCTCATGTTCCATCTACCTTTATGTCCTTATATATTCTTTTTCTTTCAGAATTTATTGTAGGCTTTTTTGTGCATTTATAGTCATGTTAATGGGCTGTTAATTATCTGCATTACCTTCTTTAAGGATTAGTTAATACTGCATTGGTTTAACTGCATAACAATATAGTTAATGTGAGGAGAAGGTGTAGAGGGGAAGTGATAGTGTCTGTTCACTTAGCTGACCACCACAATTTTATTTTTTTAGAAACTGGAGAATAATATCTGGGGAAGTGATACTAGTTGATGTCTCAAAGAAAAACTATTTGGAAAAATAGCCAGGTTTGCTTGCTCCTGTGTTGAGCAGCTACCAACACTCTAACTCTCACTCTACTAAGAATCTGGTAATTGTCCACTTCTGAGAATATCTTCTACTCTACAGCTTTGATGTATTCTGCCTTCTCCAAAACAGAAACAGGGATAGCTCTTATTCATGCCATCATGAACTGAGTCAAAGCCTTTAGCTCACTAATAGTAAACTTGTGTCCTTGTCTACCAGGAATGTAAAAAGCCCTGAAATATGTGTGACATAAAACAGCACAACATAAGGTTCCAGGCTGTTCTTGTTACTTTCTGTTGTCAGCACAGTTGTTAGTTTTCAAATTTAAATGTTAATTTAGCATTAGCGAATCATTCTTGATTCCTCTAAAATGGAGGTGGATAAAGGTGATGTCTTTGACAGCTCAGCCCAGACTCTCCTTGATACGGCAAGATCTAGAAACTCTTGGCGCTATGCAGATCATAACACTGACAGTGAAAAAGATGCGCATCATGAGACAGAAGTATACTCGTGGTTTTCCAGGAGAACCCCATTTTTTTCTCCTAGCTTTGCTACAAATCTTCAACTGTTGTAATTTTGGTTAGGGGTTGCTTCTGGTGGTAATATATGATTGTGTTAATCCACCAATTTATCCCTTCAGTGCCTCAACATCTTCTTTGAAAAGCTTTGCCTTCAGTTCCTGGTAGTAGCATCTCTGGTCCATGGTAGTAGTCATGGACCAGTCTTCCTCACCACTTTCCCCAGAGATGTGAAATAAAAAGTGAGCAAGTGAGGTCAATGTCCTCTTTTTCTGTCTTGTGCATGAAAAATATAGATGTTTAATGGCAAGAAATAGCACCAAAAAGCATGTCACACATGTTCATTCAAGTTATCTCAAGTTCATTTAAGGTCCCCAGAACTACAGAATAAAGGTTTCTACCGAGGGTAGTAATAGCCTTTCCAATGTAGTATAAATTACTAGTATAAAAATTAAATTGTTGAAGTCCCTGACTGTTATACTCACCTGCTTTTCTTTCTTCCATATTGTGTTTCATCTGCATTTTTCAAGTTCATTTTCATGTACTGTATTTGTGTTATCATTGTGATGTGTCAGAACAATATAAAAAAAATAAACATTTTTAAATAGCCACTGTGAGACTACCACTATGCAGTAGTTCAGCAGCAAATATCTAGTTGGGATATTTAACAGTAATCGGGATCTTCCTATTGGACCTTCACTGAACTCAAAATAATAGTAAAATCTAAGTATTAACCCATTTGGCAAATTACTTTAAGCAGTAGCAGATTTTCTTCCAGTTTCTTCCAAAAACTGAGATTTTCAAACTAAGGCTATTTAAAACCTTCCATTCCCATTTAGTGGGGAATGAAAATGAAGACAGATGAATAACATTTAAAGAGCTTTGCAAGTGTGTCATGAAAATTTACCAGCTCTGTAACAAAATCTGTTCACCTGCCTGCTTTCAAGGTTATTTTTATAAGAGGAGACCCAAACTAATGATAATTTATGTTTTAATAAGTGAGTAGAGTTTTGCAAGGTTATTGTAAGAGTATTTTTTCTGGATAACTTTAGTGTTTTGATTGCTTCTGCAGGGTCCTGGCCTGCTCCTATGGAAGTTGATCTAACTGTGGATGTTTTCATTTTCCACATATAAATCTAACCTTTCCTTAAGTCTTTAAAATGTTTAGCCACTTAGTGATGTGTCTTGTTCCAGTAGCTCCATAACCAGTGTTGCACTTGAAGGTGGGGTATTATCCCGTCATGCTTTTTCCATCTTTCAAGCTAGTAACTACTTAGTTTATGCGTTATGAGACTAATAATATGTTTTTCCACTGGTTTTGTCCTCTAAAACACAGATAGAACTTCCTTTTGGGTATTTCTTATCTAAGTTAAACTATCATATTCTTCCAGAGCTCCAGTCATTCATTATCAATTTCTGAGTGCACTCTAAAAAAATTGCCATCCTAAAAAAATTAAGTGCTAAAAGATAATTGTGTTTATTGTGCCTTGAGATAGTGCTAGTTGGTAGTAACCTAACAGTAACAGGCATTGGGCTAGTTTCTGGAAACATGGTCTTAAATGTGTTATCCTTCAACTGCTGACAGCACAAGTTGTAGTGAAATAGATTATGGAAGTGGCTGTAAGGAAGGACAGTATGGTAAGACTCACTTAGCATCCATATTTCTAGGGTACTCAAGACAGCATTGTGTGTGCTTCTCAGCAGGGCTTCTCAGTTTGGTTCTGAAGTAGTGAGGATGGAAAATATGAAAGAGGTGGAAAAGGACGGTAAGATTATTCTGTGTTTGACTTGTTCTTTGTGAACAGTAAAGTCATGTATTGAGGAAAAGAAAGGAGAAATGAGATTTTTAATTTTTTTTAAGTTCTTTTTAACCTCAGAGAGCCAGATTCCACCTTTAGTTGTACATATGGAAATACATCCTTGTCCCAAATACATCTCATTACTTGGGACTTGATCCTGAATGGTCTTTAGAATTCTGACTTGATTCAAGTCAAGGTTGCTAAATACTTCCAGGTCTCCAGTATCCAAAAGTTGTCTCAGTGGCATGGCTGAAATGACAGTAAACTTTTCTCTGCTTATGTAAAGCAGTGTAATCTTTTTGAGTGCTATACTAGCACTTCCCACACTACCAGGGATATAGCCTTAGTTTAGCTATGTGACTTGCATGAAATCAAAAGCAACTTACAGGGTTTTGGTGGGTTTTGGGTTGGTTTTTTTGTTTTGGGATTTTTGTCTTATTGCTTGGATCATTCGAGTGACTGACCTTTTATATATGTATTAAAAAATACAGGTGTATGTGTGTATGTATATGTATATACATACACACAGTTTCAGAACTAAAAAAAGCTCATCTGTAAATTGAACCAAACATGGACAAATGCACAGAAATGTTTGGAAGCATGTAACTTAGAAAGCACTTTGACTTTTACTATTGTGAGGGCTATTATAATTTTCTGTGCCTTGTCATGCATGTGTTAGATGATGCAAATACTTTTGCTTCTCAAATATGTTGTATGAATAAAATGCACAAACTAGCTGAGCAGAGGCATAGGTATCCTTGGGAAAGGGCTTTCTGTCATGTTAACCCATGTCAATAAAATCCACAGGAAATGTGTCTAGCATTTTGTCCTTTCCAAATTTCCATTTTTAATAGCAAGAAGACACTCCAGGCAGTGCATTTCTGAGGGATTATTACATTTCTCGGGTGGCTGAAGTCACTCACCCTTCAGCCTTGTGCCTCGCAACACACCCGAGGCGAGCAGTAATCCCCAGCAAGGCACTGCCTGTCTTATTGCTTAATTATTATACCTATTTAATGCTGCTTAGAACATTGTCAGCTGTTGAGAAAAGGTAATTATCACTAGTCAAATGAAAAACACTTTTTTGGCTGCCTTACGGATACACATTTTACTGGTACCTTGATACATAATGAAGCCTGATAGCAAAACTTTTGCTTGTCTCTTCTTCAAGCCACAGCTGTTTCCCTGCTAAATTCATCCCATCTGTCTCCCCTTCCGTAAGGCTGTAGGCAGTATAGCATAAGTACAGAAGCAGTTCAGTGCTATTTTGGATAAACATAGCTGAAATTTGAATCTTTGCCATTTGCAATGCACACATTTTGTTTTACTGCTGTAAAGAGAGCTGTCAAAATAAAAACTACATGGATAATTTACTGAAATGCAGTCAAATAAAGGGATGATCAAAGGGAAAAAATGAAGATATAATATAGGGTCACTCTTACATGCATGGTGTATTCTGAACAATTTAATTGTTCACCTCTTGACATTGCTGGATGCAGAGAAATTGGTAGTGAATAACAAAAGTAGAAGCCACTGAATTAACATAGAACATGAAGTCCAAACTTCTTGTCAAAAAGGGTAGCAGGCAATTATTTGTGATAGTGCCCTATTGAACTATCTGACCAAGGTATCGGTTCTTTGCTCATTTTATAAGGAGTATATAATTATGTAAGATAATACAGCTTGGAAATTAAATCCGTCATTTTTGTATATGACACTGTCTCTGAAAATGTAAGGACACCGTAATGATCACAATGGGGCAACAGTCATTATACTGTCCTTTACTCTTTACATTTCTGATTGACATGGAAAAGTATATATTAATACTGAATACAGTCATCTTCATTGAGTTTGTTGTTCTAAAATGGATTGATGGTTAGTTACCCAAGGCTTGTGTTTGAAATTCCAAGTTTTCTGGAACAGAAGATCCAAATGACAGTAAGGTCTGCATGCCTTGAATAAATTGAGTACTGTGCAGCATAAAATATTTGACAGTCTTTCAGGCAAAACCCTTTTGAAAAAAGTCCTCTATTCTGCTGAAGTGTTAGAAAAATCCTGTGGCACCTCTAGTAAGAGAAATGTTTTGACCTTTGACCAAGGTATCCTATCTTGGATATATTTTCCTTTCACCATGTTATTGTGTTCTATGCAGTCCATTTCAGAGAAAGATCATGACTGGTAAGTCCTTCTAAGTCTGTTGTAGGAGAATCTTGAAAGCTGTTTCTAGGTTAACCCTGACATGTATTTGGTATAGTTCCATGTTCTGTGGAAGTTAATTCTCAAAGGCTATTGCTTCCAAATTTGTATTGCATTAGGCAAAGGTGAACAAAGCCATGTTTGTCCTAACCTAGAAGATGTTCGTATTGACAAAGAAAGAAAGAGATGATGAACTTAATATTAGTGGACAATGAAATAATCTCAATATCATCATTATCATGGCTAGGCTTTATGAACGAAGATTTGGGAAGGGCTCTACCCACATTTGCTATAAGCGTGCTGGTGGCTAAAAAGGCCAATGCAAGATAGACAAGTCCAGTTGCAAAAGGCACAGCAGAAGGACTCCTTAGGTGGTATCAGCAAGACATGATTCTTTCTGCATTGTCTAATCTCAATATAATACTGATCTAAATGTTATGAGCATAAAGTTCCTCTGGGAAAAAGCACTTCATGCAGTTCACTACTAAAATACTGATTTCAGTGTTCTGTGTCGAGATAGAGAAGGGGGAAAGAGGATATTAAGTTGTTAGCTGCTTCTGTATTTACAGGACTGTTTTCAAGCTGTATCAAAAGAAACGGTCTTTTGTAATATTACCAAGAAAAGCAGTGTTATGTGAAAAGCTTACAAAGTGGTTTTCTTACAAGTATATTTAAAATCAATAGTCCATGACAAGAATCAAGACTGCATTACTCCTCCATATTTACAGGATAAGAATTTCTCTGTCTTTATAGACACTAAATTGAAATATATTCAAAGATTTCAAAACACTACTTTTAGTTTTGATCCATAATATAAATAAGGATGTTATAATCTGTGAGACTGAATGTTGGTATTTAGTCCTGTGTAACTAATCCAGGAGCTGGTAACACAGCTACTGCACCAGAACTAGTGCCCTCATGTATCAGTGTTAATGAAGAAAGACTCTGCTGTTTTTTAAAGGAAGCCCAGTTCTTCAAAGACTCCACCATATGTAAAGGCATCTCCCCTCTGCCTCCCTTTGAGCTTGACTGAAAGAGTAGTTGTATAGACATCTTTGTGGTCACCAGAGTAGTGCAGTAGATGTCCAGGTACTAGGACCATCTTGGAACAACTGCTTTTATGGTAAATATGTTGTGATAATTCTTTAAAGTCCTATTAATGTCTGACCTTGTATTATAAAAATAGTGTCTGTGACTTGGTCATCCAGCTTTGTATACCACACATCCAATGGAACATGTGCATATACCAACATAGTATTTCAACAAACGTAAGCTTTTTTTTTTTTTATCTCCAAAAGGAGAGATTTACTTTTGTGTTGCTACATATTGAAAATGGTTGGCCTCTGTTAGAATCACTTAGGTAGCTACTATACATTGAAGGGGGAGGCCTGTACCTTCATGCATAGCAATTTTGAAAGCTTCACTACATTTTTCCAAATGATCCCAATTCCAGTTTTTCCAATGATTCCAAAACTGCAAGTAGCTAAAGAAAATTAGATTTTTGCAAAGGGTTTTACCCTCTTACAGGATTGCACAATTGAGATTTGGGGATAGAGGAGTGGACAACATCAAGGGCAAAACAAGTTACAGTTACTCTCTTGCCATGTGCAAAGTATTAAGAAAGCTGTCAATATTATGCTTTTCACATATATTTATTACACTTTATTTTTGCAGTCCAGAGTACCTTACCATAAGTATGTGCATTTGTTGATGTGATCAAAACCCCAAGAATATGTGAATTCCTGGTGATTCTTAATCTACAGTTTTGAGTGTGCTCCCATTGTTGGGACTGTTAATGGTGATCTGGATCTAGAAGGTGACTTTTTTTTTTTTTTCCAAATCTAGCACTTCAAACATCTACTTGTTTTTGTCTGACCATCACCTTTTTACTTACGTCCAGGATTTTTTTTTTCTACCTATCAGTTCTCAGATTAGACAGAAGGCCCTATATTTTCACTCATTCCTTCTGCAGGTAAGTGTAAGGACAAAAAGAAAAGAAGGAATGGGTCAGAGGGATCACATACTACCAGACAAAAAAAATCCATTAGGTAATATGGAAGCAAAAAAAGCTTTAAAGACAACAGAAGAAAAACACTTTTTACGGTACTGTTTTCTGTTATTTTACCTTTTCATGCTTTTCTTGGTTTAAGGTAATTTTAGGTGTTCTATCTCTACATTTAGAAGGAATGGTTTCTGTCAAAAATGTTCTGAAGATTTCTCAGTCTTCTGAAAAAAATTTGGGTTTGAATGTACACAGTGAACAAAAACCTCTACTTGTTCAAAATTTTTCATGCAATTTACTTGTTTGCTCAGTTGCCTTGTGAGTTATATGATCAGAACTGAAAGCCAGTACAATATTTACAGAATATTACAGAATATTATTACTTTCACTCTATCTTAGCTGTCTGCTCCCACTTTCAACTGCCTCTGTTTTGGCAAGTTTTAGACTTTGTTGTTGTTATTATTAATGTTTAAATATTCTGACTAGATATCATTAGCAAGCTCCACAATTTAAAATAATTTTTTTAATACCAACTTGACATAAACTGGACAATACATTATATCTGTATGGTACATAAATATTTTTCTTCTTTTTGCCTAGGTTGTCACAAACGGAGAGATTATAGCAACTATTATAAGTGCTTGCAGGTCATCTATAAACCAAAATTAAAATTCCTTTCTTTCAACAATAATGCAGGGCTTTGGTTTATTTTGGGGTTTTTTTCTATTAACAGTGCATGGGCAAAGCTTACCAGATATTATTGTGTTCAAATGCTTCCCTCTGAACTGTTTTTCTTTGAATTGTCTCTGGACCCAGCACCACCCTGTTCTATTTGAACCCCCTCAGTGTACAGAAGTAATCCCAAGCAAAGTTTTAAACAACAGGGATTATTTATGCAAAGACAGAGTTTAAATTAATTTTGGTAAAAAACAGAACTGATTAGAGTCCTGATAGTTCAATTCATTAGCAGAGTCCCCCAGTTCCACTTCTGTTAAAGCAGTGTTGCAAGATAAATGAGTGATCCTTCCCATGCTACTTTCTTTCGTTTTCAGTGTAACTTTGTTTCCTGGAAACATCTGAATTCGTTTGGTCCCTTAAACACAGCAGATAACTGTAGAGCAGAATTAAAAATTGGAATTACTTGAGATGTTAGTGTTGTTTGTGTGAAAATAGCATCCTAAAAATCCTGTTCCACTAAAATGTATTCTATTTAGCTAATTTCTGTTCATATTTTCAAATAGCACAGTTGGGGATTCTTTCCTTTGTAATTTTTTCGGGAAGGAATTTTTTTCCTAATACTTCAGTGACTTTCTGCATCAGATTGCAGGGTAATGTTACAGTCAGTAATGTTTACATCAACAAATGTAAATTCAAATTAAATCTATTATTTAAATAGCATAATGGAAACACATGGTGCTTTGTAGTCATGTAATTAAAGAAGATCTGTGCCTCCAGGAGTTTATGATCTAAAGATCAAAACCAGTTCCACATGCAGCAGACCTCTTCTAAGTATCAGCCTACAATTTGGGGATTTTGTCCTGTATCTACTACAGCATAAATTTTACTCCAGAGCAGAGATTTCAACCAGGCCAGTGCAGTAATGTCTGAGATGTAATGTGTAAGTTTCGTACTTGACGCTTAGTGTAGAGACAGTTCCCCGCTTAGCGCCGAAAAGCTTCGTGTTTCGATTTATACCTTGCTTATTTAACAGTAACACTGTGAACTAAACTTCATGAATTATACTAGTTTAGGTAGGGGGGAAAAAAAAATCAAATTCTTATGTTTAACAAGGAGTCTGACTAGCCATGCTTTTTTTTGCCTTTTTTTTTCCAGTTGTGAAAGTAATTTTGTGCAAAATTGCATTTCAGTTAAATTATTCACTCGTCCTGGGGCAGTAGCCTGTATTCAATTTCCAGCTGAGCCAACTTAAAATATGGGAAACAGACCAGCCTAGCATTCCATTGTTGCCTTATATAATGTGGTGTTTTGGAAATGACGATGAAGGCAACCTGGATATTTCATGGATGAATTAGTAGATTCATAAACTGAAAGCTTTGCTTGCTATTTGTAATGGTGTTTTCTCCCTTCCTTTCAAAATTCTGTTCTCACAAATTGGAGATGTTGCTTTTATTTCAAAAGAAAAGAGGAGGACCAAAAAAAAAGGAAAAAAAATCAAGCCTCTTTTCTCTTTTGAAGAAGCCTTTGCCTGAATTGCTGGCTGAGTTCCCTCAAAAGGCCTGGACTCCTTCAAAACTTGGAACCAAGTTCAGAACCCAGCTAGGTAAGGTAGAGTACTTTGTTCAGTTTACTTAGTTTTCTCCCTACAATATGCTACAAAAGAATCTGGGTGTAAACACATAGGTTGTTATTGTCAAGTGTGATAGTCTGGGATTTCTTCCAATTGTCATCCTAATTAGGTCTCTGAATTAAAAAGAATTTTTCTTTTGGGCATGGGGAGCTAAATGAAGATCAGTCTGTGAACCCTGTGACTCATAGATAGCTACAAACCATTAAGCCCCTTTGTTGCTGTAATGACTTAACTGCAAAATAATTTCGCAACCTTAAGAGGCAACTTTTACCTTCAGCCTCTTTGTCTGAGGACTTTTCCTAAATTAAGCTAAGCTTGGACATCGCCTCTTGCACATTCACATGTTTTGTTCTATTCCAATGCTTTTTTTCTCAGTCGATGCTGTTGCTTAGGGTTGCACAGCTTGGAGGTGCTGCTGTGTTTGGTTTTCCTCTGTTATTTAAATCCTTAAAACATGAGTTCTGGTCATTTCCTGATCCTATGAATGCTTTGAGTTCTGGCAGCTAACAGAGACTTCTCAGCACTTTGTTTTGAACTATGGCAGTTTTTCACCAAGCACTGTGTTTCACTTTTACCCATGCTGTGCTACAGATCGTGACATTGCTGGTTCCAGGTCATCTCTGTGCTGTGTGGGAATAATGCTGTACCAATCTTTTTCTAATGTCATATTAGATTAGATAAAACTGTGAAATGATTCCGTGTTATGAGTAGTAGTCATTAATGAATGTTGGCATTTTTCATTCAAACCTGTTTGAGCAATGTTTTTGTACTTTAGGTCCATGGTAATCAGAGTAAAGGAAAAGATTTCCCCACAGTGAGTGATGGTATAAGTCCTACCTTCTTTCAAAAGATTTCCTTCATCCTTTTGTTTTTTTTTAACTAAACTGTAGCTTTCTGAGCCTTTAAGTCATATGGTGTGTGGCTTCACGTTTACTACATGACAGGCTAACTTAGATTTGTTTTCATCTTCTTCCTACTCAGTGCTTTTGTCTTGTGCTGACATATTGGATTCTGTGCTGTACAAAAGGAAACCCTAAATGACAACTGGTGTAGCATTGTGCATGAGACCTGTGTTTTTGGATCTAGACTCAGATGATGGACTTGTACTCAAAAACATTCAATACTTGCCAGTACCAAATACCAAATTTCTTTTGAAATACTTGAATCAGTGGTAATCTCATGGTTCTAACACATCACTGAAAAAAAAAAATTAAAAAACCCTTTATCAGCTGGGGGGAAGAATAAGCAAGAAGAATAAGATTTCCTAAGAGAGTATAGCGTTGGTAGTCTTAAACAAACAGCCCACCCCAAAAAACCCCTGAAAACAACAGAAAAACTACAGCCCCAAACTACAGAGGTTCTGTGAAAAGAGACAATAATTCTGACATCAGGCAGTTAGATAGCAGACTCTGATGCGGAAAACTGTCCCAGATTCCAACATTCCTTTCAACTGACATTAGAAAACAAGGTAGACTTAGCATGAGAAATAGTGTCTTTATATGAAGAGATTGCTCTTGTTGGGCCCATATGTGAACCATATATCCAGATTCTCTCTGCATCCGCTCACTTGTCTCCCTGTCAGCATCTGAAGAGAGATCCCCAAATGTTCAAATGCACCTTTCATATCAGAGTTTAATTTTAGAAGACTATCTTGGCTTATTAATTTTGATTATAACAGTGCTGTGGTGACAGAGACACCAAACTGGAAGTAAAATTTCAGAAATCAGAATGCTACAAAGCTGTAGAAAAAAAATACAAGTGCAATTTGCAGTAATAGGTCACAATAATTGTCTATGGTAAAATGTATATCATTATTGAATAAGTGGTAATTCATCAGGGCATGTATTGTTCATGTTCACTTTGTATGTTACAAACTGCAACATGGAGGCTGAACACTTCCATGATCTGTGTGTGTTGGATGAGGAGGGTAAAGTTTAAGAGCCCAAAAAATGGCCTCAGAGGTGGCACTTATAGAAATTTGGAACTTAAGAACTGAAGAGCATCTTGGACATTTTTGCAATTTCTTTGTTTTCTTATATCTATAAATGTTCTTTTCATTGGAAAGACAAGCTTTAGAACATGCAAGTGAAGCCAAACTTATTGGGCTTCTTAAGAAAAGGAGGGGTGAGCAAAAAGCTTACCACTGGGGATTGTTTAATGCACTGAGCAAAGTAAGTTCCTAGGCAATTCAAAGGAATCACTGTCATTGTTAAAATAAGATTGAGTAATACCTAAGAGTCAGATTAATAACAACTGATTACATTAGAGTAGTTTGCATACCATGAAACTTCTCAAAATGTTTATTGAAATCTTTCATATACCTGATTTGTTACTTATTTTCCCTGTAAGGTATATTTGCTTACTGTATTCTTAAAATTAAGTACATGAAGTCACGATCCAGAACTAGAATTTATACTAAAACAGGAGTTACAAAATTAAAAATGCCAGTATGAAGTGACGTAATTTTTTCAATGTAGTGATTCTGTGTTTTCTGTTTTGATAATGGATGTCTAACGGCATTCATTTGGTTATAAAGGAAGAAATTAATTCCCTTGCTAATATCCCCACTTTCCCATGTAATCCTCTTCAAATTGAAGGGGTTTTGCTTTCAATTTCCTTTTCTCTTTGTCTCAAAAGAGGAAAAGCATTCTGTTATTTCTATAAATGATTGTAGAAATTCTGATGCTTCTACAAGTTACAAACCAGGTAGATGATTTACAATTATTATATCAAACATCTCAGGTTACCCAGAATGGGAATGCAAGAACCTTTAAACCTATTTTTATAGTCATTATTATTCCATATAATAGTAACTGTCTTTTCTTTAAAAACTTAAAAGAAACTCTACTCCCTACTTCCCAAGAAAACCCACCCAAACGAACCCCAGAAGATCTGACCAAGATATGATAGTGGAGTCTTTATCAGACCCAAGCTGTTCTAAAGTGGTCCAGGGTGGGCATGTGTAAGCAGCAGTGCTGTTACCCTCTGGGGCTGAGGGAGAAGCTTTTGCATTATTTCTACAGTAGTCAGTTTGCAGCAGGTCTTGGCAAAGACTTCACACATGGTTTCTTTTATTCACCTGTTCTTGGACAAGAAGACATAGCCCATATACAAAGTTCATTTTCTCTCTCATACCCCAATCTAGGACCATACTTTTTGCCTAAACAGTAAATTTAAATTCTGAAGTGCTTAATCAAATCTATGTTTCACATGTGCAAAGGACCTCTGTTGGCCAGGCCTTCTATTTCTGAAATTCTGTTTCTGATGTTTGTACGGACTCTTACTGAAGGGGGGGCAGTCCTGGACATTGCCGGCGAGGGACTGGGGTGGGGCGAGAGCCTGTGTGACAGCTCTCCAAGCACACCCTCTTCTGGAACTCCAGTCATAGCTAATGTTCAGAGACCAAATATGGTCATAGACAAGTGGTTTTGACCTGATCAGTTCTGAAGACAACCTGCCGGGTTGATTATTGCTTTGCTATCCAAAGCAACACAATGGATAAAATAGGCATTTTTCAACTAAGTGCTGTTGAGTTATTTAGAATCTTTTAGGAAAATGCAAAGACACACACACACACAACCCCTTAACTAGGAAAATAAAGGAATTGAATATTTGCAATCAGATAATTGGAAACTATTTTCTCTCTCGTCTTCCAGAGTCCTCTGAGACTGGGGCAAGTGGGCCAAGCGTGGGCATTAACACCTGAAATGAAAATTTGATTACTGATCAGAAACAGTGTTTTGCCTTATGTGAAAACACACAAGGTCTGAAAGGGATTAGTTCAAGAGATTGGGGAGGGAGTTTATTGATTTTATTATATATATATATAGGCATAATTTCATAGTTTGCAAGTTTTGAACATTATGCATGGAACTAACTGAAATCTTAATCTGTAGTATTTATAAACATTTCTTGTTACTGTAAACAACCTCTATACAGTTCTTTATTTATTATAGCTGGTAAATCAAGCCCTATCAAATTTAAACTGAGCTCAATTGCTACATTATTGAATACATTCCCACATTTTACATTTTGAAATCCAAGTGTGTTTTGAACTTCTGTCATGTTCTCTTGATGAAAAGAGGAAAAAATGTAATTATGGGAGGAGAAAGTGGCTTTTTAATTTTGGTTTTGTATAAAACTATTCAAAGCAATTTTGATGAAATTTGAAATAGCCTTGAGACAGAGTACTGGGTGAAAGGAAAGTACTAGCCATAAATAAACAGCTTGGATACCTAGTATTGTGTCCTCAAAAATGGTTTCAACCAAAACCTCACCGCTGGTCTTCTCTTTCTGTGAAGGTCGAACACAGTCTACCCATCATTTGTTTAGGAACTCTAACTCTTAAATAGCTGAGGGGGAAAACAATTTGTATACTATCTAGTTGAACATAAGCATTCCAGCATTCCCATATTGTAAGGAAAACTGTTTTCGTGAAGGCAGAGGAATGTTCTGTGCTCACTGCAATGGAAACTTGAAGCAGGGAAACTATTTGGAGCAAATACATATCTAGTTTCTGTTCTTGAAAAATGCTAGAACACAGACATGTGCTTCATGTTCCTTATTCTGCATACTGCTTCTCTCTGCTCAGATAATCACACAATACATGTGAGCAGCATTTGAGGTAGGACTGTTATCTTTTATCTCTTTGATGTCTTATTTTACTGACACAGGAAAAGTTCAGCAAGGAAGTAGTGTTTCTGAACAAAAGGTGTTGCAAATCCTCAGCAGGCAGAATTGCAACATTGTGCCATTTGTCCTGACACATGTCCATCTCTGCCTGTCCTTCATTAACTGAGATGGTTATTCGTCACAGAGTGGTCGATGGGAATTTTATAGGAGCATTTATTTATATTTTCTATGTTCTAGATTTTTTTTCTTTTAATTTCAGGCTCCAAAGTGTACTTTTTTTCTGTTTTAGTCCATTACGCCATAAATGGGGAAATTATAACTCATCACAAACAAAATTATTTTTGCAGCCTGTCTTCCTGGCATCTGGAATCTAAAGAGACAACCTGGATGCCTGCATGCCAGTGCAACCAGGATTTCAGCAGTGTCAATAATCTTTGCTCATCACACCAAAAAAATCAGTGTGTCAGTGTATTCCTGCAGAGTCATTAGCATACAGACTCACTCTGCTTGCTTAACAAAGCATGGTTTGGTGTATTATAGTTTCCTAGTCTGCTTGTCTGATTCACCTCTGACAAAAGCAGAGAGCAAATTCAGTCCCTTCTTTAGTGGCACACTAATGTGGGAAATAAATCTTCGGGCATAAGGTCTGAATGGCAGTCATTTAAATAATTCAAATACAGCGATCATTTTGCCCGTGTGCCTTTCATTTCTTTGTTTTGTTTCTCTGCATTTCCCAAATCGCTGAGAGACAAATGACCTTCTGCGACAATCTATATTTTTAAAATATCTAGAGCTAAATAATCCCCGTCCTGTTTAAATGCAGTTTAATTGGTTACATGTAAAATAATTATTTGCTCTCTCTTTTGTGGTGTGGAGGGGGGAGTTGGAGGGGAGAAGTAACATACAAGCAGATGTGCTGCTAGATCTACAGGCTTCTGCCAACCATATGGCATCTTAAAGAAAGATGGTTGGAGCGTCTGGATTAGCAAAGAGTCGGGATGGAAAGCCATGTGTCGTGTTGGTACAGGCAGTTGTTTTAGCTCTCTGTAAAAGGCTTCAGGAGATTGTGTAATGGAACAAATGGTACTGCAAGCCTAGTAACAGCCTTACCGCTGCTGGAGAGGCAATTGGCCCCCAGGCGAGTACTGCTTCATCCTTGCTTGTTGGTTTTCTGTGAAGGATTTTTAGATCGTTATTTTGTGTTCTTTTAACGTGCAGGAAACTTGGGAGATGCAATTCTGAACTTTATACTTGAAAGAAAGCTATTGTCTCATTAGGATTTTTCACGCTCTCATTTTTTATTATGAAAACATACACTTTCTTTCTCTTTGAAATTAAATGTTCATGCCCTTCTGCAAATTTCCCGCATCCTTCGTGAACACTTTGAGACATCAGTTCATTGAATTTGTAGCCGATGCCCAGATTTTGGGGGGAAACTGCTCTCTCTAGGATTTGCTTAGTTAAAATCAAGATTGGGGCTATTGTGCTTGTGGCTATAACGTACCGGCTTGGCATTTGTTATTCTATTTGACAAGTTGTTCTGTATGCAAACAAGGGGCCTGCCCCTATTAAAGGCAAAACTCCTTTTGTTTTTAGCAGAATTGGGCATTTTGTGGGGTTCTGTTGGCTTTACAGGAGTCTGTAGTTCACATTACAGCTCATGGGAGTTATTCTGGATTGGGGTGCAAAAAGCTACTGTATCGAGATCTGTAACAGAAATAGGTTTTAATCATTTCTCTATTGTCGCATAGAACTCTAAATTCCTCTGTATGTCTCAATGAAATCAGGCCTCTTAGAAGACCTATAAATGCAGTTTTCTCTCCTTGATACCATTTGTTTCAAAGGAAATTAAAAATCTGATGTTGCAGTACAGAAGTTTAATAAAATTAGGTTTATTTTATTTGAAGAGATTTTAAGTACATTATGATCTCAATATCGTGATTTTTATGTAAGGAGATAACATGAGGGATGCCCAAACATTCATTTGTAGGTAAATACTTGCTGAGCAGGTACTGTTATGGTTTCAGAGACATTAGAGACAAACCACTAACTGCAGAAGCATCTTCCTACTGAGGATCTTCGCTGAAAAAGAAAACTAGGACACTATCTTAAACTGAGACAAATGCTGCTCTAACATAGCCTAGATCCACAATAATTTAAAAGTACAATTACTGCTCTTATTTTTGTTTTAAGTTTTTTCAAACTCTCCAGAAGGCTCCTTATCTGGAGCTTAGGAAACAGCAGTCCTCAGCTTAATCTGCGGTTTAGTTACAGCAGTGCCCACTTTTTCCTGAGCTGCCTGCATGCCCCCTGCTCAAGCCTGCATATGTTGCTCAACACTGATCAAAAGTAGCGTCCCTTGGGAGGGAGGCTTGGGTTCGTTTCGTCGGCCTGTTCATTACCTCGTCCCAGCCAAGGCTGAGCCAGGTGTGAGGTGGACAGTTGTCCACCAGGAGTGGTGCCAAGACCACCAGCATGGATCTGGAAGGCTCTTGTGATTGCTGCTGAGGAGTAGTTGAGTCGGACCAGTGAGCCCCAGTGGGGGCCTTGGGCTCTCTTGGGGCACCTGCTGAGCTTTCACGGACTTTCAGAAACCCAGGCTGCTTTCTGAGCCATGTTAGTGTGCAAGTTCACCAACATGGTGGTGCATATTAGCAAAAAGTGTACATTTCATTCAGAAATGTGCATTTCTCTGGGTAGGCTTTCTAGGTAGGAATTTTGAGTAATGATGTATTTGTGCTGTGGCAGCAGTATCAGTGGTGGTTTACCAAGTCTACAGAAACAAGTAATTGACTAATAGTAGTAGGTGGATCTCTTGCTTCTCATTTTGCATATATGTTCATCTTCCATATCCCTACTTAGAAGAACAAAACTCATGGTTGTATTTTTTGACCAAGACACACAGCTTTGTTTTCTTAATTTACTACTAGTGATTTAAGGCACTTAATTTTCATTTATGTAAGTGAGAATGTTCAGCTTCCAAAAGTGTAACAAGGCTTCTAAGCCTTCTTGTTGAAATGTCTGTTTCATAAAACTGTTACCATTGCTTACCACTGAAAGATGAGAACATGGGGAAGTAGTATAAGAAAAGCATACTTTACCTAACAAAACTAAACAAGACCTTTTAATGTATTCTTCTCTTATAGTTACATTGAAAATGTGTCAAGAAAGTTATTAACATTTATTTCAAGTTATAGCAAAGAAAAGACTGATAGTTTTGCTAGAATTTTTTCCCTTATTTAACATGTGGTGGCAACAGAAGAGTGTGCTTGCATGTGCACAACTGTGGACAGAATGAAGCCTTCTGCTGGAAGGTACAGGTAGTCTTGCCACGTTGGGATGTCTGTGCAGGGTCCAGTAAGCGCTCACTGATGTGCCAAACTGACATGGGAGAGCAGGGCTAGAGCCACCTTTGTGCTTGTTTTGTGTGGTACTCCTGGCAGCACTGTGCTGCTATTGCAGGGACACTAGAGCTGCTATTCTCATCTGCAAGCTATGCTGCTGTCACCAGAAAGGCATAATCGACTTTTCACACTGGCTGTGATCTGGATGTGTTGATACTCATCTCCAAACTGCCTGGTTGCAGTCAGATTCCTTATTGTGGAGGGGTTAATGGTTTTTCTGAAGATGACTATAATGATATTTGCC
Organism: Chiroxiphia lanceolata; assembly: GCF_009829145.1. Classification (NCBI taxonomy): domain Eukaryota; kingdom Metazoa; phylum Chordata; class Aves; order Passeriformes; family Pipridae; genus Chiroxiphia; species Chiroxiphia lanceolata. The sequence goes on along the minus strand of NC_045639.1, from coordinate 36,866,789 downwards.
TCTAAAGCAGCAATAAAATTCCTCTATTTCATAGCAACGATGAAGTTCACCTTGCAGTAAATTTAGAGCGCAGTTAGACTAATACACATATACATTATGAAATAGCCACTCTCTTACGGAGAGTGTAATACTGTCTATAATGTACTAATACATTTTTAAGATGTATTTTCTGTGAAATGCTTCCCTTCAGTGCTGCTAAGCAATTGCAGGTTTCAACTTCACATGAGGTTTCCTATTCATAATATAGCCCAAAACAAAACACCAAATGGACTCTGTAATCACAAGAGCTGAGCTTCATGAAGGTAGGCTGGCAATACTGCTCAGATCCTCCATCTTTTCTCATTTTTCTAAAAAACTTCTGGTTTCTCAGGATGAAACTTATTTCCCCTCAGCCCTTCTCAATGCAAAAATATCTCATCACCTCCCCTATGTTTGCTCTGCCACGTTACATCCCCCCTGCTCCTGTTTCCTTGATGTTGTGACTCCCTTCAGCCTCTGCAAAACTGGTTTGTGAGTGTACTGGAGGATATGGGGAGACTGGGGCTGGTCCCAAGTGGGTACAGCCCTGGTCCAAAGTGCTGTGTTGCATGACAGCAGCAGCTCCCTGTGAGGTGGGAGCTTGCTTGGCCAACCAGTGCAAACAGAGGCTGAAGCCTCTTCAGGTCCCTTGGGTATATCTGTGCATATCTGAGCCCAGATCTGTCTTACCTCTCACGCACATCCTTGGCTCCTCTGCCCACCTTAACCTCTCTCCCAGCTATTTCTCTAGATCCTTATTCAGTATGTACCCCCTATTCTTCTTTTTGTTTCCTAGGCATAGTGAGTTTGGAAAAAGAGCTGTATTTGTAGGGGAGTAGGCCAAACCTGGGGTAAGTTCACAAATGGAAGCAATCTGCTCTGTATGGAGAGAGCAATGGGCCTTGTATGTAAGATGTCTATCTGAATATGCTGCACAGAAAAATTATGTCTGTCATCAATATAAAGTCATATTCCTCCTTTTCTATGTCACAAACATAAAACTATACTCCATACAACTCTTACAACTATCATTAGTTTGACTGTAATTTATGCAAACCACAATAACCATGTGTGAACCCTGAAAAATAAGCAAATGTGTGTCGCCTGCCAGAGCTTACAGGCAAAATCATGTTTGAAATTAACTGGAAAGGGGCAAATTTGTACCTCTAGTGTGGAAAATAAGGGTAAGGGGGTTTAAGCAAAGCAGCTAATGAGTGATACCTACATAGATATTTAACACTGATATTTTTAGAGCTTATTTTCATAATGGTCAATTTATACAATACAGCAGCCTTGGGTTTTATGCTGAAGAACAGTTTTGAAGGACTATGTTAGATAGATCTTAAACTGGGAAGAATCCCTTGTAGATAACCAAATGAGAAGAACTGTACCCAGCACTACTGACCTCTTGTTTGCAAGGTCACTAGTGAGAAACATTTTACCTTTCAAACACAGGTACTAATGGCTAGATACATAAACAGAAGCTGTATGCTCTGTACCTCAGTGCCTGCAGTCCTTGGTGGTTGCAGCCAGGATCTGGGCTCAGTGAGGACAGCAGGACTGAACTCAAAGCTGTTCTGTTAGCCTGCAATTGGGACTGTCAGAACAACTGAAGCAGTTGTAGCTCAGCTGCACTACCCTTTCTAGCAGTAGTTTTTTTTAATTAAGACAATATCTGACAAAGTAAATTAACAGAAGCTGATGCTTTTAGCAGGTTTTTTGCTTCAAATGCCTGATGTCAGCTTGGGCCACATGTACATTCTGCACATGCCATGGGATAGAAAAAGTGAAGACTTCTTTTTCAATTCTCTGTTGCCTGCCCAAACACCACATGTACTGTCTGTTACATGTCGCTTCTGATGAGGTTCATGCTGGGAATTTCTTTTTAAAGGCGAAGTGTTTGTGAAGGAAAGAGTTCAGATTGGGTGGATTGCATTAAAAATTCTCAGTGTCTCTGACTCAAATGCAGTGATTGCTTTATGTGGACGCCAACGAGCAGTTTGTAAAGGTTCAAGTTTGTCTGTTAATGAAAGAAATAAGAGGAATCAGAGTAAGCAGTGGGGAAAATGAAGCATACATTTATAAAAAGTAAGCCAGCCACAAAAATTGTTGTAACTAGTAAGACAAACACAAGAAAAATTATTTCAGTAATACAAATATGTATAATATATCTTATAAACATGAGGAGGCCACTTTTGAAACCTTAATATGATATGTGTCTGTTACCATTATCAAGACTCCGTTTCCTGATTGAGAAATTGTGCAAAATCTGTTCTGTCTGGCACATAAAATCAAAGAGGTGAACATCTTTTAAAAAAAAAAATTAAAAAAATTAGACTCTGACTGTAAGATTCAATATATTTCTATAACATTGTCTGCTTCAACCTCTCCCCCCCCCTTTTTTTTTCCTAAGGTATTTTACAGCATTCTAAATTAATAGTCTGAATGATTTGGAGAATTGTTTTACTTAATACTTATCAATTAAAGGCAGAAAATAGTAACCAGAATTACTTTTCCTCCAGAGCAAACCTGATCCAGAGGTCATATTCCTATCACAGATCTTACTATTTTGTATTCCTTTAAAGGAGGAAAAGCCTCATCTTCAGCCAAGGGATTCAGACACAAATAGACATTGGTGAAGCTTTCACTCATATCTCTTCCAGCCTGCCATCCATTCTCTTTCACTGTTTCCTTCCTGTCAAAACCCAGGAGGGCTAAAAGTGGCCATCACAGCAGCTAAGCCCAGCTGCTGCTACACCCCCCTACTAAAGAGCAGGCTGCTAACATTCTCTCTTCAGCATGTTAGACATGAGCTATTAGAAGCCCAGAAATAGATCCAGGCTCAGGTTTCTTATGTGATCTATTTGTTTAACCTGTTGAGCCAGCTGAGAAAGAGAAGATACATTCTATTAGTCAATGATGACACCTGAAACAAAGGGGAAGCTACTGTTCTGTGTAAACTTTTAATTAAACCCTATTTATAATCATTGTTGTGGCATGCAAAGATTGTTATCTTATTGAAGATGATATACTATAGACACTTAATGTGGAAAAATTGAGAGTGCCTTTAGTAAAAGGAAATTTAGACATTACCCAATAGATATAAAAAAAAAAAAAAAAGGTTGAGTGATACAAAGCCACCTAGGTTGAGGGGTTCATGGTGAAATGTGGACATTTTCTTCTTAGGTGTCTGATTCCAAACTGTGCAAGGGATATTAACTTCCAGTTACCTACCATCTGTTAACATAAGTTGGATGAGTTTGTTCTGCCTGTAGCATGGGCAAGTACTTACCTTACTAAGCTAGAAGTGATATAGATCTTCTCTGCCTGAACAAATTAGTGTCTTGGCCATTTATGTGGCAACAGAATTCTGATAGAAATTCCAGAGGGTGGGAAATTCCACAGAAACTTTTAATATGCCCTGATCTGTCTCGTTGTGTCCTGTTAGAAGTCAGGACTTCCAGTGTGACAGAAACAAGGAGGCTTATTCACTACCCTTAGTTCCTGCTCACTTACGGGGTGGCTTTTTGGTCTCTGTGTTTTTTCTCTTATGCTTTTTTTAGTTCATTAACATGAGAAAGGTGGATCATAGTGTTTTGCTTTTGAAACTAGATGAGAGAACAGAGCTGAGTTAAAGGATAGATTGTGTAGATGTTCCTGTTAAAATTCTGGGAGTATGTGGGGACTTCTCTGAGATGCTTATCTCTTAAGGTTGTCTCAAGGCCTTGATATATGGGTCAAGATCTAAAGTAAATAGTAATTTAGGACACTAGTGAAACTTTGGGGTTCAATTTGCTATTTGTCGGCATTTCTAAAATTATAGACTTTAATTTTCCTGCCTCAGAATTTACTGTGTGAATTTGCTGATGCTGTAAACCACACTGAAGATGCAGGTTGTTCATATGAGAACTAATTTTACTATTGGTTTCAATGACCTAATTGTTCACAAGGCTGATTCAAGATACAAAGAGGCAGTGAGCATAAATTTTTCTGCCTTGAAGAAAATGATAACATTACTTCTGCTATGAAAAGGGAAGAAAAAAAAGTAGCAGAATTGAGGTGGAACCATAGAATCATAGAATCAGCTGGGTTGGAAGGGACCTCCGAGATTATCGAGTCCAACCCTTGATCCACTACCACCGTGGTGACTAGACCATGGCACTAAGTGCCACATCCAGTCTCATCTTAAAAACCTCCAGGGATGGAGAATCCACCACTTCCCTGGGCAGCCCATTCCAATGCCTGATTACCCTCTCTGTAAAGAATTTCTTCCTAATATCTAACCCAAACCTCCCCTGGCAGAGCTTAAGACCATGGAAAGCAGAGGGGACCCATGCTGCCAACCCTGCAAGAGGGGTGGGGAGTGACAGCAGCTGGGGCAGTTGTGGCTGCAGAAACAAGCTCACCATGAGCACCAGCCATACACCTTAACTCTTTGCCTGGCAGCAATCTGGATTTCCAAGATCATCATAGACAAAGCAAAGCCTGATCATTGCTCTGTATGTAGGAGGATATGACATTAGGCAGTGCCTGCTTTATCTGTGTCAGGAACTAAGTGTGATCATCAGAGTTTGTATTTAAGGGTGTGTGATGCTCCTTATTATAAGGCAGTGCTGAAGTTCTTTGTGATTTCATTAGGCTTGCCAAAAATTGTGGTTTAGACTGAAACTGTTTAGCAGGATTGTGGTGGATAACTGCCTCAGGAGGAGATGAGCAAGGCTGGGCAGTGGAACAGCAGTGGAGCTGGGAGCCAGGGTGGGAAGGAGTTGCATAGAAAGCCTTTGTTTCTGGCATTTTCTAACTCTTGTCTACTTGAGTATACAAATTTAATATCCTTTAATGGGTTGTAGTACAGCTATCTCTTAAGTACCAAAACTTAAACACTTCCTATCATGTGATATTAAATTTGTACAATGTTCTGAAAAAAAAATTATAAAAGCAGGTAGAGGTATGCTGATGGAAAGTTTGGTGGGGTTAGCTTTCTTTTCTAATTGGCTTGCTCCCTCCTTTTGTAACAAACTTGTTCTTAAACCTGCATTTGCTTTTCAAACTCACAGTATGTTAAAAATATTTGAGATTCGCAAATGCCCAATTACAAAATGTGGCACTGCCTTCACATTGGGGCACAACCCCCTTCAGTTGCATCCCTGCAGCATGGCAGACATCTGCAACACGGCCCTTGGTTTTCCCACTCAGAACCAGAAGCCACCTCTGACCACTGTATCTACCTACAGGCAAACAAGCAATGCAGGAGCAACCTTAGAAACTCATAGCTTGACACTCTTGCCCTGACAAGGGAAATGCTTTTTAAAGGCAGTTTTCTGCACAGTAACATATTCTCATGGTGTTGAGTTTTCGTAATTTTGGGGGGCAGCAGGAGCCATGCCCTGGCACCCCCTCACCCACAGAGATGTAGCCCCCGTGGGTGGCCAGTGCCCCAGACCTTGCCGTGAGGTGCCCAACAGCCACGGCACCCACTGTTCAGGTGATGGGCTGGCCTGTGTTACCGTGGCAACTGGCAGATGAGGGGCTTCGGCAGGGTCAGCAGGGAGGCAGCCACAGCAGTGTGCCGGCCGAGCTGCTCAACAACAGCCCTTTCAGCTCTGACAGCTCCACTCGGGCTGGCCAGGAGTAGTTATCAGATTACTTGTATTAAAACCTAATTAAGATGTGTGCCAGTAAATGCAGCATGATTATTGGATTTAGTGATTTAGCTGCTGCAGGTTGTTGCAATCCAATCACGCCATTTCAGCAAATCCAGCTCCATGGAGTAAAGTGAAAACGTTTTACATCAGTAACCTGACTATGCTGAAAGAGTAAATAACCTTTTAATGCCTCTACTATGTCAAGGACTGACTGATCCCAATTGCAGGGTGAATGGGCACTGCCCACAGATCCTTGCATATTAATTTCTTTCAAATCAACATTAAAAACTAGAGGAAGGCTGACAGGTTGTATCAGCTTTTTCCTTCATTACGGATTGCCTGCAGATTAATGGACCTTAGTTCCCCAAGGCAGAAAGCTTGCAGCCAGAGTCTTGTGGGTGCCCCTGGTTTAGCAATGTGTCCTTAAAGAAAAGAAGGAAGCTTTTGTTTTTATCTGTAGGTAAAATAAGGGGATAGCTGAAGTGTAACATTGCAGGTGCTAGTACAGCTTTGTGTTGTTGGTTGCAATGGAAATTTATTCTGCTGGTAGAATTCACCTTGGTGCCAAAGCTCTGCTTTGTGTTTGATGTTTCACCTAGTTTCTGCAGGGTCTTGCAGTGATTGTCTAGCCATAGCTGTCAAAATATAACAAAACCCTATCTGTCCCTTTTCACTTCATTTCTTGATAGGCTAGGGTATAGTCTTGTCTCAGATCCAAATTTTACTGCTGTGTGAAGTGAGAGATGTCTTCTTCGGATTGTAGCTGCACAAAGAAGCAAGGTAGCTTGTAGCCATACTAACATAAGCTCTGAGAATACTGAGAATCAGATTAAAACATTTACCTTGAAGCATTCATTGCAGCTTGTGATGCCTCACTTGTGTTCTCCTTCTGTGGAACCACTTGTCTCATGAAACTGTCTCTTTCTTGCTTCCATATAAAAGTAAGAACTTTGGTTTAAAGTGGCTAGTGGGAAATTATTTGAATTATTATTTGAATTATTATTTCTACTAAATGGGAGTTTACTCCTTAGTGCCAGGTTGTCCTGTAGGAGTCCAAACATAACATGGTTCAAGAGCTACATGTCTTCACCTTGTTTCTTGAAGTAACATGACAGAGCGTGCAGTCAGTCCCTGTCCATCAACACTCCCAGGCCAAGGGAGAGCAGTTGCATGCCATCCCAACTGGACAGATCTTGCCACTTTGGTGGAAAAATGATCTCTTTTAGGATGGGGGGCAAGGACACAGTGGTTACTCATGCTCAGGACACAGTACATGGTTGCCTGGTAGGTGGTGTTGCCAAAGTGAGCGTGGCGACCGTGCAACCTCCCTCACTTGTATTAGCAAAATGTGCAGAAGGTTCTGTCACCCAGTTGTAAAAATGATGGCAGGCATCGATGTGCATTTGTAACATATGGGAAGTACAGTGAATGTGGGTGGAGCTGTTCATTTCTCATCTTGAATCATTTACAAGATCAGCAGGCAGGCCAGATACAATGCATATGGGAATGTGTGGCTGTGCTGCACATGTCACACATAATAGCAGATACTGTGAGAGGGCCCAGAGCCTGTCCTCAGGAGCTAAATGCACCAGAGCAGGCTGGGAGTCCCAGTGTGTGGACCAAGGGCCAGCTTGGCAGCAATTTTGGGAGAGCAGACTGGCAGACAGAATTTGGGAGTTCACAGATCCAGATCTGCACTGACTAGAACTGCTCCCTTTTCATCCATCATGGCCCAGAATTGTAAATTGGAATGTTATTAAACCTGTACTCAAGCACTGGAGATACAGATGATAAAGTTGTGGCCTGCTAGTCAAACCCAGCTCAGTGCCTGTGTCATCTTGTTCCCTCTGCTCAAGGGGACAGTTTAAATGTAACACAGTAGGTGGTGAAGTTACAAACAGAAAAGTGTAACTGAATAGTATTGCCCTAATTAAAGAAGTTTTGTTTACAGTAGTTTATCCCAATCACCCCTTCCATGATTTGAAAGGACACAGAGCTTCACAATAGAGTGCACTACGGCTTGTGTCCACTAATATGTGTGAAATTTGCACGGGCTACCTGTGATTATCTAGTAAAAAATGTTGTGTTGATGTAAAATTTACATGAGTGGAAATTAATTCTGTCTGGGTGCCAGGAGTAATATGCAGTCACTGGAGACATAATAAGTGATACCCGTTTTTGTGATTAAAGAAGTAAATGTGTGCTTGCCCTGTCTTACAGCAGCATTGTCCCATCTTAGGCACTTATTTTTCCAGTGTAAGCAGAAGGCCTCTGCATGTTTTTTCTGATACTGCCAGCTTGTTCCCTCTGTTTTGCAGCCCCTGATGAGGAGGACCTTTGGAGTAATAGGCTCTTTACATCTTTCCCCAGGAATCCCTGTTACACTAATAAAGGATCTATGCTGACATACTTAACACTGTGCTTACTTGAAATAAACGTATTCTGTAATGAGTTTTGGACATTAACCAGCAAAGAGTAGTAGACAAAAAACGTAAGTTTTTGTCACTTCAGGTCCAGTTTGTCAGGGAGTTTGGGTATTTGGATTTATGATCTGGGCTATTGTGTGTGTTTCAGGAAGACAGTTATTGAAGCAACTGCAGAGTGTGCAGCCTGCTTAGCTACGGGTGTCAAGATGCAATCCTGCAGTCTTTATTGATGTCACAGCAAAGCAAATTTGCTGTCATGTCCTCATAAGGTTTCTAAATTAAAAGAGCAAACCTTTAAAAGTGCTTGTTTAAAGTGTGAAAATACATTGAATGCCCATCCTAGGAGTAATACTTCAGTCTCAGCCCAACCACCAGCCTGGACTCTGGCCTCTGGGAGCTGCACCCGCCAGTGCAAACATCAAAGCTTCTACTGTGAACTCCAACTTCAGATGCTCTGCAACCCTTTTATCTATTTTTTTCCAGGTTACAGCAGCTTGACAAGCACTGTCAGGCCACTGCCCAGCAGTTAGTGGAGTTGCTCAACAAACAGAATCAGCTCTTCAAAGAGAAGCAGCTGCTTACAGAAGAGGTGCAGTTTCTGCGAACACAGGTACTGTGCCAGAAGAAAAGCAAGTCTGAGGGGAATATTCTGCAGCTTTAGCAGAGAGATCTGCCAGCAGTCTCATTTCAGCTGCTGGATTTTGTTGCTGTCATTCTTTTAAATACAGCATTACCTTATAAAAAAAAATAAAGTAAAAACTCAAGCAGTTGGAAAGAGACTGGTAGCTGAACCTGAGTCTCACTTAAACCTAAATTAAATGAAGAAAATGTTTTGAAGTGACAATAAAACGCAGAAGTTATTCTCAGTGACAGTTCCTAGCCTTCTTAGCTGAAGATTTTTTGTTCCTTTTTCAGAGAAAAGGGAAATCTGATCTTTACCAGCATTAATGTTTAAACAGTAACTTGATGTTGATAGTTTCTTTTTTTGCTGCCATTTGTCAGACTTAAGCCCCCCTATCACTTTGTAATTTTTTTTCTCCTTATTTTTAAAAGTCATTTATTTTTCCTGCTGCTCCATGACTATTCCTGGTGAGATTTTTGGGACTGGAGTTGGACTTTGATGATCCTAGTGAGTCCCTTCCAACTTGGGATATTTATGATTCACTCACTTAAATGTAAGATGGTGAATGTACAATCAGTCTTGCCTTAGCACTAATCACTGCACTGCTTCTCTGGCAAGACTGATTCTTGCTTCCAGTGCTCCCTAGGAAGCTGTGGCTACTTAGGGGCTGTTCTTGCTTTCTTTGTTTTGGTCACTATTCTTCAGTCAGTCAGTGCTTTGGGAATAAGGGAGAGGGCTGCAGAGTTGGGTTTTTTCTTTGGCTTTCTTTTACTTTTTTTCAGAAAAAGGAGAACTAACAAGCAGAGGATGAGGTTTTCAGTAAACTAGCAGATAATGGAACTCTTGCTTTGTGACTGAGTAAATGCACTAATTCAACAATATCACAATGCTTCCTAACTTGCAAACTAGTGATAGGGAGTTTGCCCAGGATAACTGGAGGTTACTGTTACTGAGGTAACAAAGGAAATTCAATGTAGGAAATTTAGTCTAGTGGCACACCTAGCAGTAAAGAGAACATGAATCATCTTAGAACTTCAAAATATTTAAGTCACGCTATTTTTTGTAGGCTTTTTACCTATAGAATTCAATAAATGTTTAACCTAGGAAATACAATCTGTACTTTGTTAAGCCTCTAATCATGTTCGTGTGTTTGGTTTTACAGGACTTCCTGTTGTAGTAGACAAACTCGGTGGCTCATGGTAGTGTAAGGTTATCAGCATGTAGTGACTACTGGCAAATTTTAGGGCAACCATAGTGTTCTGTCTATAAGACAGGTTAAGAAGGTGGTTCAGAAAAGAAATTACGATTTCTGTTTTATGGAAAGCACTCTTAGTAATATGAACAGCCTTTACATGGTCCACAGGGATTTTGTTATTGATAATCTATTTTTTCTGGAAGTGAGTGTGCTTTTATGAAGTTGGGCAGAAGTACAAAAATCACACAAAAGAGGAAAATATTCAGATATTATGCTGCTATCAAGACTTGACTAGCAAAAGCTGCCTTCTTTATGTTTATTACAAGTTAATTGTGCTCCAGAGGATACGTTTTAAGTTGAGAACACTCAGAAGAATGATAAAAAAATTATTAAAAATGAGCCTTAAAAATCTATTTGCAGCTATTTAAAGCAATGGTGGTTCTCTGGGAACTGGAATTCAGCCCAAGAGAGCTGCCTGGAATATCAGACAATTGTTTTAAGAAAACTGAAGGATAGTTCACCATAAATGGAAGCTCTTAACTACAGAAAGATGCATGTAGTTAGTATAGAAATAAATATTAAAATCAAACAATTGCAGATTCAGTGTTGATCAAAGGTGAAAGTGACCTCATATTCCACATTTTACTGTATTGTCCAACAGCTTTCCTTTATAATCAATTAATTATTTTTAATTCTTTTTTTTGGTGGGGGGGAAAGTAAAAAACCCCAATCATTACCTAATCTTCTAAAGATGACATAAAATACATTAACCTAACTGTGCTGTTGTATCTTGGAACATAAGCCATTAGTAATTTAAGTTGTATATTTCAGGGAAAAAAATGGGATGCAGATCTCAAACAGGACACAGATGGAATCAAGTAAAAACCTGGATGGATGAAAAGAAATGAGCAGAAGTAGGTATTTTTTTTCTATATTCTATATATGGGGTGAGAGGGAGAGGAAAGGATGACTAAAACTATTTGCAGATGTGAGTTGAATCTGGCGAACACTTCAAGACAAAAGGAAAAAGGAAGTGTTTGAAACATTTTTGGGGTTGAAATTCTTGGAGCTTTTTGTGCTTTGGTGGTTTGGTTTGTTTTGTTTTGTTAGCACTTAAAAATTTAAGGACAAGCCCTCCACAGCAAAGACAGGCTTACCTAACAGAATTAAAAAAAAATCCTAAAGATTTGAGCAATTAAAGATTGAAGGGCAAGAGAGACATACAACTCTTAGAAAGGTGGGAACTTCTAGAAGATCTCAGATTTTACTATAGGTACTTTTTGATCTGGATAGTCACTGGGTATTTGTCTTTTGATTTGGAATTGGTTAGTTTTGTTGCTTCCAGTATTTTCCTTTTGAGAAAGCTTGAATCACCTCTTTCTTCAGAAAGGCTACAATTTGTTTTGTAATAAATCATAACAGTTAGTGTCACATAGAAAGAAACATTATCTAAATAATTGTATTTGCAGCAGTGCTGTAGGAGTCACAGTACTGCAGCATAGTTCTTGCTTTGTAAGGGTTACTTAATTTAAAAGCTCCAGAATTTAAAATTGGATCATTTATTTAAATCTAGCTAACCTAGAGGAAAGAAAAAAAAATCAATGAACACTGACAAGCCCTGAGCCTTGATAGGATTTGTTTTCAAAAGTTGGGTTACTTCCATTGTAATTTTTATTTCTAGTGTTAGTGTTTGCTGTATGGGAGGAAAGACAGACAAGCAGAAAGAAAGAAAAGAATGTCTCTAAATCCAGCTACATTTTGGTGTGTTGAGAGTCTGTTTTTCATGGAATTTTCATTTGATATTGTGAGGGAAATGCTGGGTTTTCAAGTGATTGAAAAAAGTCATGATAAAAGAAGTACCTGATCCTGCTACAATACTGCATTCCCTTACAGGCCACATGAGCTAAAAGGCTTTTAGAATCCTTGTTGAAGGAGTAACCAGCTTTTGAAAACGTATTTCTCATTCTCAGCAGTGAATTACATACTTTTAAAACAATGATATTAAATCTCCTATTACTGAAAGAAGCTCAGTGTTATTTCAGAATAACCACCTACCTATGACATGATGAAGATGGTCACATTGTGATTTTCATTTTCACAGAGTCAAAAAGGACTAGTATGATAATGTGGCCTGACCTTACAGCATGGGCTCTGTATCAGGCCACTACACTAATATCTACTCGGTGGCACTAACACTGTATAATGGGAGACAGCATAACATATTCAGGACCATGTAAAGGTAGTCAAAAGTTTAATTTGGGATTTACACTTCTCATTTTGAGTGTTTTCAGAAGACTCCAGTTCAGAATTTCTGCCTTTGAAAGTCTCTTGTGCATTGGAACTCACCCCCCAAGGCAGGAGGATAACAGATACTAAGCTCCCCTCGTACATAGGTACTAAATACAGAATACTAAATAAATGTGCATAGTAGAGCAAACAAATATCTAAACTGAGATTGCTGGAAACCTCAGCACCACCCACAAGGTCTGTTTGTGAAAGCTGGGATGCCTCTCACTTGCAGGATGTGCCTTGGTGTCTATCAGTTTGACAGAAATCAGTGTTTGTCCCGGTGGACAATCCACTCACAGACTCTGGCTGCCAGAAGGTGTTGCTGGCCAGCTGAGCCAGTGAGAGCACAGACAGGTAGGATTTGGACCTTGAGAATTACCTCCAGCTAGCGCTGTCATCCAGTGCTGCTGCTCTGCCTTCCCCCCAAAGATCTCCTACAAGCCAGCCTCTCCCTGGCAGGAACCTGCACTATGCCTGTGCTCTCCGTGTGACCGAGCCACTAACCTCTCTCCTCCCTCGTTACCAGATGTCTCTTTCACAGCGAGCGTGTCTGGGAACAGACCACTTTTCTTCTAAAAGGAAGTTAAAATACACTCACCCGTGCCTGTGTTCCCATCCTCACCCCAGTCGCTCAGGAGGAGGTACTGTCAGAATTACAGATGTTCTGGGACAGTGGTTTTCTTTGCTTTTTTATGTCAGCAGGAATTTTCAATGAGGTCCCAAGTCCCCCGTTTGCTTGGTTTTTTCATTGTATGTTACAGAAGAAGGGGAGCCTTGTGTCTGGCAAACAGGTAGCTCATCCATTGCCGATGTCAAAAGTGATTCAGGCTGATCCTTACATGGCCCTCAACTGTTCTTCAGGAGACCTGAAGACTGCTTAGGTTACTGGGGAAAGAGCTTTTGTTTTTAGTGTAGTCTTAATGCACACAGATAGCGCCTCTCCTGTTCGTAACAGGCAGTGACATTCCACAGGCAGGGGTTGGTGGTGGTGGTGGTTGTGTGTTTTTTAAGGAGATGAAAATCTTCACCTCTGCTTGGATGGAGTTTTAGTCAGAGGTGATGCAAGTTAAACTACGATAGGAGGGAACAAAGATAGACCTCTGCGTGATGTCTGAGTGGCCTGACCTGACACTTTATGTATTCAGCTCTTCAGCATTTGGGAATCTGCAGCTGTGGGAGGTCTGGTGTCTGGCTGCTGGGCCACAGCCCAGGAGCTAAGCCTGGCCCTCCTGAGAGCTCCACCCTGGGTTTTACAGCAAAAGGAGGATTGAGAACTGAAGCCATCTCGGTGCTTTCTAACCAAACAGGAAGCTAGTGGCTCCTCTCCCCTCAAAGTGTAGCTAACAGCAATAAATTAAATGATGTCTGTGGTTCCACTCCTACAGACCCTTCCCAACTTGTACACCTAAGAATACCCAACCACCCAGTTACAACAGATGCCACTGAGGTGAGAAAGTAATGTCCAGAGGAACCTGGAGAGGTCTGCTCAGTGAATACCAAAGTACTCTTAGGAGGAGGAGAAACTAAGACTGGAAAGGCTCTGCCCCTGACTATCCAGTAACAAATTTGCTTACCAATTACCTGGACGTGAGAGTGACAGTTGTGCCCATTTAGTTAGAGATGGCACACCTTAAATAACTGCTTTAGCACCCAGGCCCTTGTATAGTGGGGTGCTCTGAGACTGCCAGTGTTTGCGCTTGGTTGGCAGTTCAGGCCAGGCTGTAGGCAGGAGGAGACTTGCCCACTTCCTCCATCAAGCTGAGGTTCTGCATCTCACAAAGCATTAACACTGGGTAACTGTGGTGTAGAAAGACACCCACAAAAGCATTTGCCAGGAGATTTCTGCAGGAGCTGAGTGTTTGGGGCCTTTTATTGTCTTTTTAAGCTTCTGCCTGTACTCTTTTGCTGGGGTCACTGCACCACAGAGAAGGTTTCCTCTTGTTGTCACTAACCAGGTACTGAGAGGGAATTTAAGCCCCAAGGCTTTCCATTGCCATAGTTCATTTTTCCTTGCACTAGCTGCAGACACAACTGTACCAGCTGGTGTTGGTGCATATATTTGGGGGGGGGAGTACCATATTACTGGTTTTAATTCTTTTAATTCTTTAATGAACTATAGCTTCATAAATTCTTTTTTTAACTCAGCCTAACCAATCAAGGTGGGGGAAAAAAAACAAACCCTTTAGTCTTCTAATGCAAAACCAGCCAAAGTAGAAAGTTTATTTTTATTTCTGAGGTCATGTACATCTCTTAAATTCAAATTCAATTTTTAGAACTCCAGTGGCTTAACTCGAGGTAGCTCCCCCAGCTCCAATAGTTTGATGTCTCACTCAATTCAGTCAAGTGCTACCAAGGAAGCACAAACAATAGCTATGCAAGAGCTTCAAAACTGCAAATCAGCCTTCCCACCAGAGGTTTCCTACCAGCACCCAGGCAACGGCTTCCTGTTTTGCTACAGCTGCCCACACCGGACACACAGGGTACACTGCACAGAAAACACTCTCTGGCACAAACTCACCGCCTTCTTTCCTGGAAGGAGAAAGGGGCAGGATCTTAGATGTGCCCCAGAACAAGAGCTCAGTTATTTACTGCTAAACAGGAGCCACATTGAAAGCTCACGGAGATCTTGTTTTTCAGAAATCAGATATCTCTTGTTCTTGTTACCTGTAAGACTTCTGAGCTTAGAAAGAGGTGAGGACAGCAGGTCCACAGGAAGCACAGGCTTTGAAACAGCACTTGTTTACTCTGCCTTACTGCAGTCTTAACCAGTTCTGTATTTCTCTTCTAAGAACTCGCCTGGAGGCTGAAGTGACACAAATGAGAAACACAGGCACTGCCCCACAGACTACCCATCTCTTCCTTTTATCTTTCAGGTCTGCTCGGCACCTGGCTGTAACTTGTCTGAGGCTCACCCAGAGACACCTCTGCAGAAAACAGGCACACTTGCTAGCTAATTTCAGCTGGTTTCTATTTGGTTTTAACTACAGAATCACAAATATTTTGAAGCCTTACCAGCCTATCAGACTTTCTAGGACAACAGCTGAGACTTTTCTGAAAAGACCAGGCTTGCAAGCCAGTTTTAAAAGCTATTACGTGGTATAGACTTTAATAATTTGTACAATTTTTATAAAATGTTTTTATCTATTTTCGTAATTGAACATACATGTCTATATTATTCACAGACTGAAATATCAATAAACCTAACAGGATTCTTAGGTTCTCATTTTGTCCTTCTGAATTCAAGGGAAAGCATGTGCAGGGGGAGGAGGGAGAAGGGGGCTGTTTGCAAGTTCTGCACAAGCACGCTGCCTTCCTGTTTACAAACTCAGTACCAGAATCTACCTGGGAACTTTATTTTACAGGGTATTTGTCACTTTTATATAAAAAGTGAGAGTCACAACAACTGCTTATTCATCAGAAAAGCACGATTGACAAATATTCCACATAATGTGGAAGAATCGCCATGGGGCAGGTTTCCCTTTAAAATGTTGCTGGATAAAGCCTTTAAGAGAAAGGAGCCCTTGGTTTGTACAGATGAGCCATTAAGCAAGTGCCTGGCTCTCAACACTGAAAGTGGTGAAGCTGGACTTTTCCACCCGCACATATTCAGCAGTCTCAGGGATGGGCAACAGCTGAACAGCTTCAAATTATTGAACTTAAAACACTTGGAGGATTTTTTTGTGGTTAACTGCGCACTTGCGTTATCCAAGGTTACTCTCCAAATACCACACAGTTTCAGAAAGAATTTATCTGAATCTTTTGCTATCTAGCGTAGAATAAGCTATGCACACAAGAAAAAAGTTTTTACATCTATTACCTTCAGTGTAGTTGCAGAATTACACTAGCAAAGGGGGAAAAAAAGGGCAAAGATCAGTTCCCCAGTGATAAAGCTACTTCAGCCAGCATGAACACATAAAATGTAACAAAAATAAGAATAACAGCAGATGCAATAAGTTACCATTGGCTGTGGAACACAATCTTTCCTTCCCTTGTATTTTAAGAATTATTAGTGGTACAGCCCTAACATCAAAGTGATTTTTTCCTCCCTATTTCAATTTCCTGCCATATTTAACTGCCAAACACATCTGATCGCCTCCCTGAACTGCTTCACAGATAGGACACCAAGCATGCCAGGAATGGCCTCAGGTCTTTAGGGACAAGAAAGCCTCATGAAGGAAAGTCCTCTCTAGTCAAACTTGGAGTTTGCCATAGTAATCAGGCTGACAGTTTTAAGTGTCACTACTTTATAGATGGTTACACAGTTAAGAATATACATTTATAAATGTAGGAAAATGCAAACTTTTTAAAATTTATTTTTTATTATTCTGCAGCATAAATCTTTGTTTAAATAGGAGACAGTGCCTACGCGCGCAAAGGAACTCGGGCACCTAGTCCCAACACTTAGGCTTCACTGAGACCCTGGAGCTGCCATACCCTGGGCCAAGGCACAGCGGGACCCTCAACCTTTCTGGACCTGCCTCACCTACCAGGTGGCTTCTGGTGGCCACGTGCAGGGCACCACTGCCAGCTACTCACGTGCATGTACGGGTCTGATTCAACAAAGGGTCCTGGGCTGCCAGTATATATAGCTGGAATTAGGTTTTTCATACTCATCCCAGATGTAGGTGCAACCCATTATGTTGCCAGGAGTCTAGAAGGAATAATTTTTCCTGCAGCAGCTATTCTACTTCAATTAGTTATTAACAGAGACAGCACTAGGCCTATCTGTCTCATGCCCCGCCCCCCTCCCTCCCCTGCTTCTACTTCAGCACAAAATGCTTAGTTTTACAAAGTTTACAAGTGTCAGATCAGACAATCAAATCCAGGAAACCCCCCAGTCAGCAGACTGAGTGTGATTCCACAACACAGGATGCAACCTGACCATACAGTCCTGCCCCTGCCACAGCTGCATCCTGGTCACTGACATCCTAATATCACTGAACTATGGCTGGCTGTCTCTCTGATGCTCATTCCTATTACAAGGTAGGGGAGAAAAAAAGGAGGAAAAAAAAAAGAAAAAACCTGAGACCTGGATGAAGCACCTCTGTTCCTGAGAAGCATTCATGTAAAAGAACAGCTAAAACCCAGATGACCCCCTGCTTTAGGGACACTCAGCCCTCCAGATCAGCTGGTTCAAGTGGCCCTGGACCAGCTCATGGGCTTCAAAGGGTCCCACTCTATGGTGCCCTGTAAATCCCACCTTCACTTTTTTCCCTTCTCCTTACCCAAACACATCACCTAGCTGTGGAATATGAGGCCAAGAATTTCATTAGCTGAAAAATCATTTAAATCATGGGTGTTCTGATAGGAACATAGCCCTGTGGAATCACTGCTTCAAAAGTGTAACCCAAATTTACTTTTATAAGGACATACACCTCATAGAGTTAACATGAACCACCTGTATGGCAACAGCCTCGGTCCAAAGCACAAATACATCTTGCTTAGTCATAAAAACTTTTTTTTTTTGACAATACTGTAACTTAATAATTTACAAGCTGAAACCGTTCACCCAGTATTTGAAATATGTCACAGCGAGTTACAGTTATCACTAGGACTTCACAGCAAATAAAACTTGTAACTAAACATGCACAGATCATTATATATACAGTGATAAAAAAATAACGATGTACATTTTCTTGTAAGAAGAAATTAAGTAAATTCTTTGTGCATTTCAGGATTGAAACATCTAACCTATATAAAATTACTTTAAAATATGAAGTAAATATTTAACCCAAAACTTGAGAAATCTTTTGTAATCTGCAATATAGCCTTCTCATTTCCTTTTTTTTTTTCTCTGACACGGAACAACTTAGGAATTTTATCCCCTAAGATATTTAATAGTAATGTGTAGATATAAAAAATACGTCCTTTGTGGCAAGCTTGAACATATATATATATATATATATTTACAAACCTCCAGAACAAATTAGCATTAAAAAACACAGAAGTAGCAGATTGACATAGTGCTTTATTTAAGCTGTCTGTACGAAGGAAAATAATGTGCATCCCTATCATATACGTGTAAAAATACTAAGGATGTACAGTGTACAAAAACAGTTTCTTGTAGTTATTTCACATCCTTGTGGGTCATATACTTAAGGAAATAAACAGTTTAAGTATGACCAACAGTAATACGGTTTCTTGGGTTCATAGTCGTGTCTGCTTAATATCCTTAACCATATGACTAGATCTTGCATGGATCTAATGAAAGAACTAGCAAGGTCAAGAAATGTCACAAACTCTAAAGCTACAGGGAGGTAATTCAATTACCAATTTAGAGGTTTTTATTTAAATAAATACTTTACATTTCATGCTTGCCTGTAATGCACTACCAGGAGCAAGATAAGGAAATTCTACTGTAGACAGTACAAACAGTAGCAGCAAAGTGTGTACATTGAGGTGTAATATATAGACCCTGCAGTTAGTAAGGAAAGACCTTACTTTTGTACTCTAGGAGAAGCACATGGCCCCTGCAAGAACAGTCAGCTTTAAGAAGCCACAAGTAAAGATGGGAAAAAAATGTAAAACAATACTGGAATAAATGTTCTTTAAGCAACAGGAATGTACTGGAAGATGGATTAGTGTGGAAAGCGAAGCTGTGTGCAAAACTGCCAAAATCCAAACAGAAATGACCTATTTCCTCTGAGATGGCTGCAGTACAAGAGGGCATACTGTATGTCATGGAAGTCAGTACAAGCTGGAGTCAAAGTCTGAAATGTACTGTGCTCAAAAGGCTTGCCAAGACAACCAGCCACCACCTCCTGTCCAAATCCAACCACAACTGCAGACAGCAAAAGAAGAGCTTCAAAAGTTTCTCTCAGCACTGCTTGTCCATTCCTCTGTCATCTGTTTCTAACACTGGTAAGAGAGAATCCCCCAAGCCCAGGCAGCACAAAGTGTCTGCTGACTCTGTAGCACAAACTTGATCACTGATGTTTCGAAAGGCAGACAAACACAATATAAAGTGATGTCTTAAAAGGTTTTCAAATAATTCACTGACAGACACTTACTGCAAACCACACACTAAGTAGCTACGCGATGGTGAGCTAAACCACAGGGCGTCCTCTGCCCGCAAGGAGCGGCTGGCCAGAGGCACGGCCAGTCGGTCATTAGCTAGAGGTGCCCTGTGTCAGGAGACTTATTGCTATTACAAGCTGAAAACACAGGGGAGGAAATACAGGCATGTAACACAGATTTTGAATCACCATAGTTTCAGTCTGTAAGTACGAGACCTTTGCAGAGAACTAATTAATGCCCGTCTGTTAAGTACTTGATTATTTCAGTCACTCGCTCACTGTGTCAGTGTAGACACCTCTACAGCACCGGTGCAGAACAGACCTGCAACGCATTTGCTGCCCACCTCTCTCTCTGCACAGGAACAACAACATCTACACATCTTTAGTGTTACAAGGTGACATAATGACATCGTATGCAGTTACAATATACATCATGACATATTTCTGTTTGATTATCCATCCATTACTAAAGATAAAACACAAAACATGAAAAATTGTCTAAATTACTCTGCGTTTTTAGCTGCCTTGCTAAAATGCCCATCAACCCCTTGACCATCCCAGCACCTGCACTGCCAGCAGTGGGCTTCATGCTTGGGCACTCAACTTTCCACATCAAGAGGCTAAGGCATCTGCGTAGAACATCTCTCCTCTCAGACCCGTCTACTCACTCACACAACGCAACCGGGAATACTCAGCAATATCACAGTCTTTGTGGGAGCTAACAAGAGCCGAACGCAGAGATACTTCAAATGATAATCCCATGGAGTTGGGGTTGTCCAATGTTGTTAGCAAGGGTGCATGCACTCTCTATGCTGCGCTGCGTAGCGTCCCAACTCCTAGCACCAAAGGGTTTATTATTAAGATTATCATTGCTGAAGATCAACGCTAAAGTTTATGCACATGTTCTGTTAGACACAGATCTTAGGAAATGGAAAGACATTTCCCTATCAGTGGAGCATTTGTCATGATGTTTTAAATTCAGTCAATCAGGTACCACTGTTACATGTAACTTGCTGGATTTCAGGACTCTTTTGGTTGAGGGCAAATCTTCCTTGAGAACGGCTGATCCCAGAAATTTACTATTTTAATTAATAAAATAAAGTGCTTTTCTTGTAATCACTGTGGTCTCATTGTTCAAATGCAATTCCTTCATATAGAACAGACATTTTCTCTTGTGCTGTCAGGCTCTTACATTACATTTATCCTAAATGGAGCACAAGACGTAGCTTTTTTGTCTGTTTGTTTTTAACCCTTTGGCACATGAGGTTGGAGTTCCTCACCTCCATTGCCAAACAGTTAAAAGACAGTATTTCATTCACAAAAATCTGATTCTAAGCAGTATGTACAATTTCAGAGCCTTGTTAAAATTTCCACATGGGAGAAAAGTGCATTATTCCCTTCAGCTTGTACAGTCCTTCCATATATTACAAAATTAACTGCTATAAGCCTGTTCTAAGATGTAGCAGCATTTGCAAACATGACACATATAAACCTTATCTCTAAAAATAAATACTAACGCAGTATAACCAAGGGGGGGGGAAAAAAAAAAGAAAAGGAAAGCAAAAAAGAATATTCAGAGTTAAACACCTGGAGAAAAAAGCTAATTCACAAACTCAAAATAAAAACAAGTAAGGCAAACACCTGTTTACCTTGGTGCACACATTTTGGTGAAAAGCAATACCATTATGCCTGTCTACATTCTTCAGCCATCAGAGGTGATGCATATCATGAAAGAGAAAAGCATGAGAAAGATGTTATCTGGTGCAAATTATAAGACCCCTTGAACAACTTCAAATGCTGCTTTTATGCCTTCACTTCTTGCATGTATAATGTTCGATTCTCCATGATTGCACATGAACCTGGAAGTTCTAAGTGGCAGGCTGGGCGAGCCCAGCCCTTCTGCTTCTTCTGTAGTATCCAACAGTAATTAAAAAATAATATATATATATTTATATATATCAACAGTTTAAGTCCTTCTTTCAAACATTTCCCAAACAAATTCCAGCCAGATGTTAATGACAGAGACCTGCTTCAAGTAATGATATGCCTAACAGAAACCTTGCATATGTACATCACCACCCCTATGTTTCCTCATTCTAACCAGCACAAACAGATGCAAGAAAATTTTATAGCCTAGTCTGTTTCGACTAATTACAATTTTGATTCGTCTTCTGGAAGAAGATAAGCTAGACCAACACGGTTTTTGTTTAGCCTCCGCTGTGAGGAAAAATAGATGACTACTTGTTCACAAAGTTTACAGTGCTGAAGTCAAGTCATCTACCTTCAAAGAAACTGTTAGTAACTTCTTGACGTTGCTATTATACTGAGACTGTGGGCAGCAGCAACAGCAGGAGAGCGTAGTAGAGAAAAATCTCATATGTCATGCAAAACCAAAACTGATTTTAGGTAGGTTTGGGAAAGAAACTTGTTCAATTTGGAATGGTCTCTGAAAGTGCCCCTGCTATCATAATAGTATCTAGTACTGGTGGTGATGTTCAGGAATCATTTTCAGTGATAAACCTAAGATGACAGTGAAGCAGCAGAACAAAAAAGTTATTCTCGTCCACTTGCAGAGTAGGAAAACTGAGGGAAATGCGGCCGCCTCTCATTGTCCATGCAGTCCATACCATCCTCGTCATCTGTGTTAAGGGAGAAGTTCAAAATATCATTATATTTGCAACAAAATTTCATTATTCACCTGATATGCAGTATACCTTTCAGGGTTCAATGCTGAAGTTGAAGACTCAAGTTTAAGTAAGACTTTAGTCATGTATGTAAGTTTATGGTCATACAGCAGGATGATGTTCACTGAAGGGATATCACTTCCAAATGTCACTATTTCAGGGTACGTTGATTTGTTGGTTGGTTTTATTATGCCTTTGATGTGAGAACTTCAATCACTACTACCAGTTCTAGGCTAGTCAAAACACGCCAGCATGGAAGCCAACTGCTGACCGGGGCAGACAGTTTCCCTTGTTTCTCGAGCCGAGCTCAGGAAATTATAATCTCACTGCAGATATATTTAAATATTCCTCCATTTCAAAGGGAGTTAAAAGGAAAAACAGCTACAAAATGAACAATTCATGTAGGTTCTATGTGTTTCAATTCGTAGATATTATTTTTTAGTAAACTATTTATTTTTACAGTATTTACTGGGATCAGAGGAAACATGGACTAAGCCAAATTCATAAATATTTTCATTTACATAGTTCCTGCAGTGCCAGTGGAAACCAGGCACCAGATGTTACGTAACTCGGAGAATTTGGATGGACATTCTCACATGGATTTTTTAACAGTGCTTATTCTTAAAGACTCCTAGTGAGACTGTTGTTCTAATGACATATTTATATGCAACCTTTCAGAATTATGTATCTTTTGTATCTGCATATATTCTACGCATAAAAACTAGAGTTAATGCAGGTTTGAGCAGTTGTTATGATTAGGCTACTTGACTTCAACAATGCCGCTCAGTTCTGTAACTTCAAATACAATCTTGCTTTTACACTATCAGTTTCAAGGAGGTTAATGTACACAGCCTATTTGTTTTGCTATCAGACTGATTTCTGTAGATATAAGACAGAGTATCAATAAAAATAAATATCTAGAAAAGATCTTTATTTCAGCAGTAACCTTCTGACACTGTTACTCGCCCTCTTTCCCTAAAACACATTTTAATCCCCTTTTGCGTAATCACATCAGACAGAGGTGATACCACACTGTAAATAATACAATTCCTTGAAGATTTTAAAATAAAAATAATTAAAAATAATGTCCCAACCACAACAACAGAAAAGGGAAAGCCCCATGTGGTTCTTGAACCACTGCAGTTCACTAAAAATGGCAGCAAATCTACCTGGCACAGGAAAAAATACACCTCTGTGCTGCTGGCAATGCTGCTCATCGCAGGCTCAGGTGAGGTAGCCCTGCCAGCTCCCTGGAAGGGCTCCCCATGCCAGCAATTCAGCAGCTGATCTCTGCACTGCTGTTGGTCATCACCTCCCCCTTCATTATTCTTAAGACTCAGTCACCTGCCCTGAATTCTATAAATTTAAAGCTGAAGCCTTGGAGGCATACACGTTTTGCATTGCTTCACCCTTTGATGAACTCATTGCATAGGTGGGGTTTCAAGAGATCAGGACTTTATTATATCGAATCAACAGACTCCAAGTTAATCCAAATTTTAAGTAAAATTTGTTCAAGTTACAAATATGAACAAATTCTTATCAAGATAAATGGGAGAAGTAAGGATTCTCTTTTCACAGTAGAAAGACTTAAAATCACTTAAATTATGGACTTTGAGCAACCTGGTCTAGTGGAAGGTGTCTCTGCCCATGGCAGGAGGGCTTGTAACTAGATGATCTTTAAGGTCCCTTCCAACCCAAACCTTTCTGCGCTTCTATGACTGTGTTCAAACACTAAAAACGTGAAATCCAGAAAATACACTAGGTCTATATACAAACAGAAAACTGCAGCTAACCTGCGAATCCTAAAACACAAAAAAATGGGCTAGCTTTAGGAAAGGGTAAGCAACAATAACTACAGCCTCTATTGTCTACTTTTGTGTTCCGCCTTTCTCAGCCTCCAATTTAAAATAAACAAAAACTCACAAATATCCCATTTAGAAAAAAAAATTTACTCAAGAACTCAGAAGCAAGATTTTAACTGCTCTGGCTTGGTAAATAACTCTGTTAAGCCCTTGGCTGATCAGATCACAATTCTTGTGCATGTCACAGAAGATGACAAAAATACAAACTGTGGAGAAATTACATTCACTGCAACAAAAAAACTCTGTGCAAGTCCCAGTGCAGTGGTTACATCCTCATTAACAGCTTCTCTAAGAGCTCTGCTGAAGAACGAAACTTGATATGGCGTTTCATTTTCAAGTAATTGGTATGTACACAAAGAGACATCCACTTGTCTCTGGCAGATCTTTTTTTTTTTTCTTTTCATCTTCAAAGTATTTTAAAATATGCCTATCTCACTAAAACTAGACAGCCACTAGCAGTGTCCACATGCTTAAAGCAGGGTCCATGTTCCAAGTACTTTGCTGAACTGGGACCTTGACTGCCAACCAATAAACACTTGAAGCTAGTGCCTTCTCTTATTTAAAAATAAAAAATCCCTAATAGGCAAACAAACGAAAACCCCAAACAAAATCAAAACATGAAAGTCCATACCAAAAATGCCCTCAAAACTCAAACCAGAGTGATCTAGTATTCTAAGTTTTGTAATTGCTCCTTCTTAAAAAGAAAACTGTCATTGCGAGTTACTCTTACACACTTCCATATGAAGATTTTTATTAGTAACACTGAGAACAGCTTTTCCATTCAAATAGAAAAAAACCTTATACAGTGCTTTATTATAAACATTGTTAAGTCATGCTAACGCATCATTTCTGACTTACATTTTTCAGGCGGCGTTATTGTAATAGTCTGAGCTGTAAATTCTTCATCAAAATACCTGGTGTCTGTCTCAGATGTCACTTGAGGTTTAAAAGGAGGTACAAGCTGAAAGGCACCAAGAAACAAAATAAAATTACTATACCTCAAACCAGCCAAATTACTACCAGGAAAACAAGTAAGTTCTTTTTCCCTATGCCCCAGATCAAACGAGTAGGTCTGTGGAGAGGCAGCTGAGTCTCTTAACTTCTAGTAAGAGACAGAAGCCATTAGAGTCAATCCCAAAAATATCAGTTCAAGATCCAGTTAATAGCACAACACAGCTAAATTCCAAATATCACTCTCACATGACTTGCAGATAAATTGAGCTGCATAAAGATAATTACCTAGAAACTCTTCAGGCCAATGTAATTACCCTCATAGCTGTGAGGCAAAGGCACCTCTAGATACTTCACCATAACTTGGCTGTATAAACAGCTAAGGAAAAAAAAACTACACAGAGAGTATAATAAGCATGATGGTTTGGTTTGGGTTTTTTTCAGTGTTAAGACCTTCATCTGAACTTACGTTTAAAAGAAATTATGTGATGTGAAAATTAATCTTACATTTGAAAAAAGGCCAGTTCATGCTTAAGTGAGTTCCTGGATCTAAGCCTGCCTACTGCTTTTAGAGTACAGTGTGGTATTTCCCAACAGCAAATCACTATTATCTGCTCACAGCCCCCAGGCAGACTTCCTTGCCTCTCTTTTGAACCAGTCTTGCTCTCCACCTTCTCCACCGGAAGAACTGCCTATAGGCCAAAGATTTTAACTGGAAGGCATATTTAGCATGGAATATCACTCTGCATGATGCTAGTCCAAAAATGATAAGGCAGTTTAGTATGTATGATATTGCAAATGTGTGTGGGTGTGACATAAATGTGTGTAGGTGTGGTGTGACAATGTTTTTGTTTGTACCTTGGAGCCCTTCAGTGTTATCTCCGCATATGCACTTTAAAACACACCCTGAGAATAGAGTATTGATTTTCCTTTCAATACAACAGATTACATGAGGGGTCACTGATATTATCAGCTTGCATGTGGTTTTCACTAGTTTCATGTTACCTCTCTCCTCAACTCCAGAACACTAAGACCAAACAATTAATTTGTTCATTTGCCCCACAGCAAAGGAAGCAGAATTGCCATTAAACTCCCTCCTGAGTTCTAGGCACTAGATGCATAGATGCACATGATGTGTACATACTAAGAGACCTATTTTATCTGATCCAAATCTTCAGTAACAGTGCAAGCAATTACTAAGCAAAACCAAATCTCTCTCTTTCATACACTCAGTACAATAAATCTGATTCTTTTATAAAACTAAATTCAGTTTTCCCTTACATTGTCATGAATGGAAAACATACAACAGCAGAGAAGGATTTTGAAGTAAAGGTTTGGGGCTGAAAGAGCTAACATATATGAACTCAATATCGGAAGAATCTTCCAGGTATAAATCCAGTTACATCCAATGTTTAAAACCAAAGTATTCTATTTTACTGCATAAATTTCTAACCTTTCTGAAAATTATTTTTGTATGCATTCTGGCTATCCCAAGCAATTCTGCACTATTAAAGCAGATTTCAAAAGTTGTATGTCCCTCCAGCAATGCAGTCACACAATTCCTAAGCACAGAGTTACTCCAGTGGAATATCCCAGATTGCCATTTGTTTCTCATTTTTCTGTGTCAAAGAAGAATACTCAGTAAGTCCAACTCCCCCCTAAAAAAAAATCCAAACAAAACAAGCAAACATGCAAAAGCAAACAAAAAAAGGCCACACAAGATTACAGGAAAACAAGTAATGTACTCTAGATAAGGACAAGTGTCCATCACGTCCTTTTAAAAAGACACTTTCACAGTTCTCAGCAATAAATTCAGTATGAAAAAAATCCATAAGCTAACAGGTTTATAACAACTTTGCTACTTTCCCGATTGGGATAATTTTTACTGATGAGAAACAGAAAATGCCATTTCACAAAAAATTAAAACATTTCCTTTGAAGATAATGAAAATACAAGCTTAGGAAAAACTTTCTTGTTTCTCAAGGACAAGAAACAATGTCTTTTCAACGGTGCAGCACACATCTCCAGGAGAACAAACTACTCTTGTTACCAAGTACAACAGGGACTGTTCATACTACAACCACTTTGTGAAGAGAAGGAGAAAACACATTGCAGTCTTCAACAACTGCGATTTAGATTCAAGTAGTTAATGAAAAACAAAAGGTATGGCAAGGTAATATCATTATATGGAGGAATGTGTGGATGTGTAACTGGAGAGGAAAAAGAAAATGCATTCGATGACAAATTTCTTCCTCAAAAACTTACTCACTAACTACTAGTTTACTCAGGGGTTTTTTACTACTTTTTTTTTCTTTTAATCCACTGAAATGAAGAGGACTCACTATGACTTTAAACCACTTCCTTGTTCTCCCCATCTATCTGAAATAGGAATGGTTATGGAAAATACTTTGAAAACATCATTTCAGGAAGAGAAGCACAGTACTAAATGACTCCTAAGGAACAAAAAATTACAGTAATAATTTTAATCAGGTATGAAAAGCATTATTAAAACAAAATTCATCAAGCTGGCGCTCCAATTCGATGCTCAGTAGCAAAGCCTATTAGAAAACTGTTTATCAGTAACACCCAAAAAGTCAGCTGATGAAAATTTCAGTGATGACAAAAGTTCTGCTGTCTGGGGAAGTGAAACAACTAGAACACATGAAACTAGCCTGTAATGAGAAGGGAGGAACCAGATGCAAATTTATGTCAATGGTGTTTTAGGATTCATCCATCTTACTGCAGTATCCTTCATATCCTGGAAATAAAAGGTAATTGGAAACTTCAGTGACTGTAGAAACAAACCATCCAGCCATATGGCTCTCAACAACAGCTTACACTAGTGTTTATCCAAGTTGTACACTAAAGTACACCAACCATCCCCTACAGCCTTTGGAAATGGGGAAATGGTAGCTGAGATTAGGATGCACAGATACAACTCAACAGACAGCAGCAGGGAAGTTTCTTAATTCTTCCCATACACTTTGCCTCCTTCCCTCACAGCATCACCTCTACCGGCACAGCTCTGAGGACAGCCAGAACAGGGGATTGCTCCTTTCCATCTGTTCTACCCCACCTACACCAAACCAACAGGGGCTAAAGTCTTGTGGACATCCCACTCCAGACTCCTGAGCTGACACCAAAGGCACACCTCCCTTTCCCCAAGTAAATTCTTTCTCTGACATGTATGTAATTGTTGGGATATTCACGAGACACACTCCCAGTTTTAACGGGAGGACCTTTAAAATAATTCTTGTTAAGGAATGAGGAACCAGTATGCAGAGCTTAGGCATCACCTCCAGAAGAAAATGAGAGAAACACTGTAAGAAATCCTTCCCCAACAAGCTTTCAGACAAAGCAGAAGCAGAGTGTGGTATAAATGACACACCCAAGTGTATGCAGAGGGACACATTCAGACCATTCAACACCACGTTCAGAAGACTGCAGACAGAACCATTCCACACAGATTTTGTCACCAACACACCCTGCCACAGAAACCTGGCAATCTTTCTGAAGGGGTGTCACCTTGTCCACCCTCGGACAAGGCTTCATTTAAAAACGCGAAGTAAAATGTCCACAAATTTCAGCTGTAATTAAACTGTTAGAAAGATAAATAAGGTGCAACTTCTGCAGAGATAAACACTGTGACACTCCAGAAGCTTCGCCATACATCCCAAGCATGACTGAAGCTGAGGTTTAATGATAAAGATTAAAACACCCAACATCAACTACCACTCTGATGATCACAACATGAAGATGCCACTCTACAGCCAGTGACATTTCATGTTTGGTTCCACAAGGAAATAGTATCCAGGCGCTACTGCCACAGCTATTCCCCACTTCTGACATGAGAAATCAGAAGTCCAAGAGTGATGTGAGTACCCAAAGGCACACTCAGTAACCTGGGCACAAAAGGAGTAAGATGAGCTTTTGATAAGCACAGTCCTTGTCAGTCAGCAAGAGAATCACTCTCCTCAGTCCTGGCTGCCAAGCTTTAGTACAGGGTAATTTTCCTCCCCTCACGGCCTGTGCAAATTCAGGAACACACTCCAACCAGACAGGGAACCGCACCTCCTGACAATTTACTCTAAGGAACAGAAATACAGATTTTCAAAGTTTATGCATTACACACACACATATGCATAGATATGTATGTGTCTGTACAAATAAAGAAATAAAAGTCTAAACTCAGTGTGAGTTAAGTGACTTTAAGAGTTGATGTTCAAGACAAAAATCCAATTTCATATCCATCTGTCAAGCTGAATCTGCCCTGGCCATTTCCAAGGCTTGATGTTAGAAATGACAGCAAAAGCAGTACCAAATTCTTAGTGTCTTCATTTTCTCTAAGTGAATGGCATTTCCATTTGGCATCCATCGAGGGAAGCGTGTGAGAAACACCACAGTTTTTCCGTGGTTCAAGTCCTGGGAAAGTTGTCACCCATCTCTCAGGGGAAGGAAAGGTGCAGATACAGTATCTGACTGTTACAGGTACACTGAGATGAACAGACAGGCTTGATTCTACACCTTGAACTTTTTCACGCTTACTGAACAACTACACAAACACTTCATTATGACAGAAAATTTGACCAAAAATAATTTACCAGGAATCATTTGTCTTGGTATTGTACAGGA
The DNA here is from genome assembly GCF_009829145.1 of Chiroxiphia lanceolata. Classification (NCBI taxonomy): domain Eukaryota; kingdom Metazoa; phylum Chordata; class Aves; order Passeriformes; family Pipridae; genus Chiroxiphia; species Chiroxiphia lanceolata. Next base: position 36,837,449 of record NC_045639.1, on the reverse strand, counting down.
AGTAGTTAAAGCTACTTCAAAGTACCTGCGATGCACTTGATCTGCCAAACGAAAAGTATGACGCCTAAGAACATCAATCTGGTCTTCTTTCTCCTTTTAATTTAAAGAGAATTTTCCTTTAAATGAACTAAAAATTAATACTACCATAAGAATCTCATCCACCAACAGAGTGCCGCTGAATCGTGCTGAGTAGAAGGGAGAAATACCTGTCCATCCCCCTCAAACTAGAGCTGCCACTTGGAGAAAAGACGGTAATTTGAGTTGAGCTTCAAGCCAATCTGTAAGCATTCCCGTAGGAACTGCTTCATCCCCATACCCGGCCCCGAAGCAGGCAGCCTGCTGCCCAGCCAGCAGCTGGAGCACAGTCGGGAGCTAGGAATACCCCACAGACCCTGCATGAGGTGGTCCTAGGCAGGCGGAGGAGGAAGAGCTGGGATTTCAGTGGTAGGAAGAGACACCACACAAATCCACAGGAAAACAGGCTTCAGCAGGGAGGTTCACCCATGGATAAGCTGTTTTCCAAGTGATACAATGCTGTTATCACAGAGAGAGAGACCACAAACCCCCAGGACTACAGCAATGTAAGTTTAAGAATCAGACACCCTTATGTATATTTTCCTCCCTGTAAATTCAAGCAGCTGGGGGAAGGGTGGTAATCAACCTCTAGGTCTGCCCATATAGTTTAAAGTATCAGTGGAAACACAATGAAAAGATCAGACTGGTTAGCAGTTTTCTGATCTTTTTACTACTTTGCTTGGCAACAACACAAAAGCAACTAACGAGGGTAATTTCTGCAGGTGTTGTTGCAGTGCAGATAATTGTACAAAAATAGTATGACTCAAATAGCAACGGCCTAAATCCAAATGTTGGTATTTTCCTATTTCCCTCCTGCCCTTTTCCTTCAAAATCTGATACACAGAAGTATTTAAACGTGCATTTAAGATCACAGTTATGTTTTAGATTTTGCCAGGCCTGAACCCAGGGCTTCAATCACGGGATTTCATCATCTACTGGTTTTGTGTCTTGAGGAAAACAAAGGTAGTCACAGCTGAAGGGTACGGAACAGCTTCTTGCAGCTGTCAGACTTCATGCTGAAAGTCACTGCCTCCACGCTGAGACAGGTGCCTCCACAAGCACTGCACCTGCAGCAAAGCCAGGCATCCCAGCCTTCTCCATTACTGCCACTTGTCCCTATTCCCTTCCCAGTACTAACAAATTAATTTGTTAGCACTCCCTAATTTGCTCCAGGAACAATCAGAGGTATTACCACAAATCAGAAGAAGATATATATCTATATCTATATATAGATATATATATCAGCCCAAATTTCCATGTGGTTTCTTTCTTCTTTCATCTATATTATGTGCAGGAGAAAAAACAGGCCTTGCTAAAAGGTCTGGACGTCCTTTGCCATGAGGCTATTTGAGTGCTTCAAGCCTGAAGACATACCCAAATTTCTACCTTTTAATTAATGCCCACGTGGTTTTTGTTCAGTGAAAGACCCTAAACAGAACATCTGACAACTTAAGAATATTTCTGCAACCCAAATAAAAATACGCTAATACCACTCTTAAATGAGAAACAGAGACATTTGAAAAGCTTCCTGATTCCAGCTAAAAATAAAACAAATATTTTTTGAAGTATATGGGCTTTTGAAGTCTTCAGAGTTTGCCAAACTATTCAATTTCTCATACTCAGGCACAGAGATAAAAACTCATCAGGGCTGAGATGATCACAGGAAGAACCTGGCACAGGCTGCTCTCTTTCATATGCCCTCATGGTTTTTCTGCCAAAAATAAATACATCAGATCACAAATGCTAACTATTATACATTTTTCATTTAAAGGCAACGATCTTTCTCTGCTCCAGTGTGCCATACAGTATTTTTTTATCATTGTGTAGTACCAAATTAGGTTAACTAGTTAGCAGTATCAGAAAGCTAATAATTCCATTTGACCATTTGGATCCATTTGACCTGACAGAGCTACTGTCATATGAAATACATGAAATAGTTTACAGATACATAATTCTGGCTTTAACCACACCAGTAAAGTGATAACCTAGTAAGTACAGAGATGCACTTAATATCTGTAAAAATGATAAAATTAGAGGCATACAACCACAGTGTAAACACGTACAAACTATCACAACTACTTGGAATACACATGATTTTTTTGTTTCCATTACTCCAAAAGTGAACTTCCGTTCTTTCATTGCTAACAGAAACACAATCCTGAAATACAGCCAGAAAATTACAGTGTCATGGTGCATAAAACTCAGGCAAAATTACTCTGAAATATTTTTACTGTGCCAATAATTATATTCACTATCAATTTCATTAAGTGACTCTACTGAAGATTCTACTACTAACAAAAAACAGAAACAGAAGCAAGCATAGAATAAACCTGTTTGAAAATCAATTTGTTTAATGCTCTGAGTTATTTTAGAATACCAAAATACCTCAAGAATATTCATACAAGCATTCCAATAAACATACTCAATGAAAGTTCATTAATAGTGTTATTATCTTTGTGGTTTGTATTTCAGACCACAGTCTTACACCCTGTATACTTCAGAACCTGTAAGACTGTGTGTGCAGATGGAACAACTGGATATTTTAACCAGCCAGGCAAATGGTTTTGTTAGGAACAAATAGGAACAAAACTATTTTTTAATTAAACAGAAAAACATACTGTCAGAACTCATTTACATGAGTTATTTTTCCATAAAGAACACACTGTGTGCCAGTACTGCACAAAACCAATTCTTACAATCCTTGAAGTTAACTGTTCAACTGAGGAAATGCAAATAATTTTTTTACTAGCAAATTTGGTTTCTCAAAGCAACGGTGGCCAGAACAAACAAAGATGGACTACAATTTCTCCAGTTATAATAACCCAATAAGCCATATCCACTTCCATGATCATAAAAGTGAAGTGCCAGCATTTATATATATATTTTATATATATATATATGTAACTCTGCAAAATGCCTCCTTTTATTTTAATAGCTTAGAAAAAGATCTTGGCTGAAAGACATTTGCCATGTTCCTTTGGAAAGGATCAAAGCGCATGTAATTAAGAGTATCTATATATTCTTAACTAAATATGATGCTGAACACAGTGTAGAATTGAAAGCTCTATTTCTAATGCAAGATAATTAGGAAATCTTTTTCAAGAGAGCAAGAATAATGTAACAGCTTTTTTTTCTCTCACCCACTCCTAGAACATTGCAATCCAATTGACTGGGATTTTTTTTACTCTAGAAAGGTCCTCAACTTGTATTTTTAGATTGTATCCTAAGAGTGCTTCTCTACAGTGTCCTTACATAACCAAATAGTGGTTGAGCTCGTAAAGTAACCTGATTAATATACTTGCTATGATTATTTAGTGTAAAGTTTCCTGAAACCTTGTGATACTGCCAGGGAAAAATCACACTTGTATCAAGTAACTTCAGAGTACCATATTTTGTATCATCATATACAGGCTTCTATTTCAATTCCGGTATTTGTCAGAGAAGTACCACACCAACAACCACACATTTTAAAATTCCAGTTCAACAACAACTGAAAAAACAGTTTGTATCACTGACATTGCAGCATAAACATATTCTGCTCAGTCGTATGTCTTCCATTTTCCTTTTATTTGAACAAAGTAAAAAAAGTAGAAAAAAACTATCTTTTAAAATTACACAGCTCAACTGGCAACATAAAACAGTTGGGGGTAAAAAAGAGAAGCCTTTATCAAAATAGATGGGGTTTATAGCAACAAGTAAATTCTTACAGAAATACTATGATAAAATCAGTTTCTGTATATAAAAAAACTTCCGTGGAATTGAGTTTCACTACTGAGATAAATTCATTTCCTAAAATCATTCCCAAAGTGTTGATCATTACAGGAACAGGACTGGGTTTAGAGAAAGCTGTTTCAATTGAATTCCCAGCACTCACTTCTTCCTCCACAAGCTGTTTTGGCTCAGTGTTTTAACGCTATTTTAATTTTTTTAGATATCTTTTTAAAAATAAGTTTCAAAAACGTTTCTATTTATACACAAACAATTAGAAAGTAGATTTTTGCTATGAGTCCCCTCCAATCCCTTAATCTCCCTTTTCCATAAAACAACTTTTCAATAAAGGGAAGAAATAGAAATACAATTCAGGATAAACTTATATTACATTTTCACATTATCTTGAGTCATACACCTACTTTTCTCTTGAAGGCCCAGGAAGAAAAATGGAAAGGAAAAAATTTGGACATTTACATAATAGAAGGAAAATCTTTGCTGAGTTTAGGTTGGTTTGCAAAATTTATTTCCAGTGAACTGACACATTATTACTGAAAACCTAAAGATTAAATAAGTACACCTTGTTCAGAATAATTAGTCATTTGTAGTAACACAAAAAAGTTGCAAAGAAAAAAATTACTAACTCCAGAGAACAGCAGTCCTATGACTACCAGTTGAAACAACTTTGCAGAAGCCAGGTTATTCAATGTCATATACATATAATAATGACATACCTTTTTATCATATACGTCTTGCCAGTTTACTCCAGCAAAGAAACTATGACGCATGATTTCTTTTGCATCATCTGGGCCTCCACCAAGTCTAAAGAGTGTGAGGGAAAAACCCACATATTAAACAAGCATTACTTTTACAGTGAGATCAAGTTACTGTTATGGTTGGAAAAACGACCATTTCTTTTTGACTATCTGGGAACAATTTCCACCCATTTAATATGTAATTTTCACCTGTTTAATATGAATTCCAATGATCTCTAGAGAAAATGTGATAGCAGAAGTATCCATACCATGGTCTATTCTATTTGATTATTCCAACTACAGTGTTTGTTACTGTCCATGATGAGCTCTTTTAGTATTTCATTAATTTTAAAAACATACTTAAGTTTAGTTTGCTTGAAACACCAACTAACATTCTGGCTAACTATTAAAAACCCAAACCAACCCAATAATGCTGAAATAAAATTTTGCCAAGGAGGTGCCAGCCACTGAATCTGTAATGACTCGCACATCATTTTTGTACAGTGTTCGCTGCTGTTGCATCTGGGTGCTGTAACAATTAACCAATTACCATAAAATAGTCTCAATCTGAGTCAATTAGTATAAATTAATAAATTGTAGGCCTGCTGAGAAGGTTATTTAAAGGCCATTGTAAATAACCACACTATTCACTGTGGCCTGTAGCTTGCCAAAGCCAGACTCTGTCTGTTAAATCATCCTAGGAAGTTAATTTCACCTACTTTGGGTGAACTTGCCCAAGGCGATTTGAGCTACAGAAGTGGCCACTGCTGCCAAAAGAGGAGGGTCCCACCCCTGTCCGTACCTCTCCTCTCTCACTTGCATCTATAGCATCAATCCCACTTGATGACTCTGAGCACAGTCAGCTCACTAACTTGGAAGAAAAGTAACCCCACGATGAGAAGAGAGAGAGGAGACAAGAGAGGAGAGAGAGAAGAGAGGAGCAAGAGGAGAGAAGAGAAGAGAGAGAAGAGAGAGAGAAGAGAAGAGAGAGAGAAGAGAGAAAGGAGAGAGAGAAGAGAGAGAGAAGAGGAGAACTGGCCATTTTTTGTTGCATTAGCAAGTCCAGTTTGACTAAATGAGTTTAGTGAGTTCCTTGAGCTGCTACTGTGGGTGAAGAAAGAATCATACATCCAATCATAGGACCATCTGCCCTTTCCAGCAGCAGAAGTTAACTTTCAGGACTTCTCAGCTCTCATCTAACTTCTCCCTGAGGCTGGCTATCCTACTGCCCTAACAGAAGGAAGCTGCGGCAGAGAAAAAAAGCTAATCTTAACTGAACAAGCAGACCATACGTGTTAAATATTGACAAGAAGAGTGACACATACAGTTTGCACTTCATTAAAAGGAACTGCTAAAGATATAAAGACAAATTTTAAAAGAACCATTTAAGTAAGATAAATTCCTCTCTAAAGCATTTATTGTAAGTAGGAATAATTTCCACAACCAAGAAAAAACATCTTTATTGGTATTACCCTGCTGCCAAATTACTAAAATATTCTGGACTACTATGTCACTCTTGCAATAACTGAGTGTAAAGTTATTCTAATTTCCAAGCTGTATTCCTCCTTGTTTCTCAACTACTCATTGTAAAATTCTCTATATCTTGGCAAAGCATGACATTTAGCCTGCAGTCTCCAGACTTCTCTCAATATCTTCCCTTCTAGTTGCTCACAAAAAAAGCTCAGTTGATGTTACTCTGTGCTCCCACCTTATTTAGCATTAGCTAGCACAAGAACTTGAATGCAATTAAGCTTGTAAATTTAAGTCTGTAATAAACACTCCTGTCTGCAAAGATTAATCACAAGGAAGCATCTTTTCAATTCTAAAAGCTAATATATTGGATGGGTCAGATTGTTTGGAGGTTAAAATGCATTAGGAGTTGCTACAGAAACACAGTTTTACTCTACTCTCCATGTATTTGGCTGGTTGGTCACAGTTTGTGCTGCATACAGCAAATTCAGTTAGAGCAGGGCAGGCTGACCACTTGTGCTGTCCTGGCTGTAGCACTTGGCAGCATCCAGACAAATCCCTTGAAAAGACATGACAACCAGTCCTGCCTGGAGCACCTGCAGGCAATGCTCACTACTGAAGACTTCTTGAGAAGAACCAGAGGATGAAGGAGGACTAGAGAAGAGAGACAGACAATAGAGAAGAGAGACAGACAATGTCTGCAGCCCAAAAACTTGCCAAGAGACTCATAAGAACGACATATTGGGGGAAAAAAGGTACCTACAAACAAATCCCACTGATTACCAAGGTAGAGATTTGTTTTAGAACCACAGAGGACTGGACACTGCTGGTCCAGTGCTGGAGCTACTGGAAAATGGCTCTCCTAGGCAACAATCTCAGAGGGAAAAGCCCATCACAAAAGGGCACAGACAGCAGCTGGGTGATACTTGCTTTCAAACCACTCTATTTAAATTTCACTCAGAAATTGCATTCTTTAAAGAGTTACGAGTTTACATGATCTAACACGTAATTTATTTATGTGCCCTAATATAGCTGTGGCTGTCTATACATGTCTCCTGCCATCATCAGGAAGAACAAGTGCTGTAGTCCCCATGAGACACCACAGTCAACTTAGGGTTAAGTCCTACTGGGAAAAACAAGTGAGAGCTTTCACTTTGTTCTGGTACACATTCTGAACCTAAAAAGACCCCTGTATTTGCTGTGAATGATTAAAAAAGTTTCTCCTGCATTTTGTAAATTATTGCTGCATTGAAAAAGTGGAAATCTGAGACTGTATGGCTGCATGTGGCCCTCTCTTGTGATTGACAGATTCTTCAGTCAGAAAGACCAGGCACCACTGGCCTATTTTTACATTACCCAGTACAATGAGAGTATTTATTATGCCTGTATACCCAATTAATTTCACTTACCGCTTATTTGGATCCTTTATCAGTAGGCCTGATAATAATGATTTTGCATCTGCAGACAGGGTTCGAGGAAATTTTATGTCCTCCATTAGTATCAGTTCAAATAGTTTCTCGTGATCTTGGTTGTAGAACGGTAATCTTCCACACATCATTTCATACATGACAACTCCTAATCCCCACCAGTCCACTGCACGACCATAGTCGTTATCTTCTAATACCTGAGGTAGAAACCAAAAGCATCTGTAAGACATACATTATTTCATACACAATCATTTCAGTCTGTTTGATGCAACTCTATACAAATAGGTTTCTGAGACTTTATTTTCACAGTGTGCTACAAGGACTCCCAGAATCTAACTCAGTACTTGCAACTGCAGCACTGACTCACACACCGGAGCTCACTGAAATTCCAGGCATACCATAGACTGCACTGCTAAATGCAAACCAAAAAATTGAGAATGACTTGCTCAAAATGGTCTTGACTGCATTTTCCCCATTCCTGTGTCCCATTTACATCATACATGGCTTTAGAAAGAGACAATATCTACAGGTACTAATGTCTCAGTTAGATGTGGTGAAGCACCTCTTTGCTCGGTCACTTGCTCTTTCTTACCCCACCTGTCCAAAGTCTTCAATTTAGTACCATTTTAATCTTACTGAGACAAGTTTAGTTTCTTTATGATCTTCGTTCATATTAAAAGTCCTCAATGTTTTTCTCCTGACAGTTCCCTTGTATTCCATTAAATAGCCCTAACAGCTGAACTGCGCCAGTGCAAAAAAATACGACAATGTTTATACGATACTATGTTTACTATGATACTATGCTTATAAGACATAAGCATGGAAATGTGATAAAGTTGATATCATTTGTTAACATAATGCCTCCAATGTCATGCACCTCAAAACAACCCTTCTGCCAGCAGCCCCAGAGAACCGGAGCAAGGAATCTAAGCAGTGTGTCTTAACCTTAATACACCTTCATATTAAACTGCAGAAATGGAGACAACTAAAAGCAGCACAAACGCATAACAAAACCATAAGCAATAAGGAAAATTAAGGCTACTGAATATATAATTCCAATTTCTATGCATTTCTAGTAGATCACGCCTGTTCATTCAAAAAAGATGAAACTGTTAGAAGTTAATAAACATTAAAACAGAAGGCACTATGACTGTTATGTGTCAAGTTGCCAATATTTCCTACAGAAAGATCTATTAAAAAACCTTAAAACAAGAAATTAGACTTAAAAAATAAACAGGTAGAAAGCTCAAAGAAATGCAATGAATACAGCAGAACTGTATTTATAAAGAAATAATTATTTATATAGAATCGTTACGGTATCACTGGAAGGCAGACTCTGAAAGGCAGCACCCCAACCAACAACAAACTAATTCACAGAAAATGAAATACTTTTTACAACACACAGACACATGCAATCACCATCACAAAGAGCTCATCCAGATTCAAACTGTAAGCATACAGGAACAGCCCTTTAGATACAAGGTAGCGAAAATCTGGTGATATGTAAAGCCTTCAGTTTTGGGGTAAGAACTGAATCAAGTCCCCCAAAACCCCTTTGGACTATTGGATGGAAGTCCTAGAATGCAACATGCAGCAGAGAGAGAGGAGCTGAAAAGCTCAAGATGTCCTTGAAGCTGGACCAGGATGGCCAGACAGAACGCGGGGGAAGTGGCCTTGTTCCTCCCCCCCTCCCTGCTGCCACGCTGGCAGTTTTGAGACAGAGCAAAGGAGCTCTGATAGAACACTTAGGGCAAGGACTGAACTGAAAGCTGCCCTAAACGTTCTGACTCAAAGGGAACTCAACCCCTCGAGGAAGGGACCTTCATGGGGGGTCTTACACCCCATGATATGACGTGGTGAGGTGAACTTCTGTCCTGGCTATCGCAGTCCACGGGAGAGAGACCTTTGCTTGGAGACGAAGGGTTGAGAGGGGTGAGAGAAGACCCCCTTGTGTGTAATGGGAAGAGATCCAGCTACAACTTCAGCTACGACTGCTGCATGGAAGAAGAGAGACACTGCTGCCCTGAACATGGAAAAGATCTTTCCTTCTTCCCTTCTGGACTTTTATGGGAGGGAGAAGAGATTTGATCCAATGTAAATACTGCTTTATCATAGGAGAGATAGTTAAGATTGTGTATATAATGTATTATAATATTTATTTGTGTAGTGATTGTAATATAATTCCCTTTCCCCCATATTGAGTCTTGTGTTGTGTCTGGAAAACCCCTCTCACACTGGGGTGAGATGGGGTGGGGCTTGGAATCGGAAATTGGATTTTGGTGGTTTCAAACCACGACAAACGAATACAGCAACATCTAAAAGACCAGAAATAACTTTTATCCATGAGTACGTTATCTTGTGATTGCCTAAAATGTGTAATAATTTCCTCTGAAGGAAGGGCAGACACAGTCCTCACCTACCTGGGGACACTAAGCGGCCATGGCCACACACAGGACACACGCACTACCCCAGCCAGCCCTAATGAGGGGTGTTGAGCTCATTTAGTTGCCTCTCTTTTTTCTCCTACAGTAAATCCAAGCCTGCTCTGAAGTATCTGGTGTATGCTATTAGCAGAAACAACATGCAGTCTGACCCAGTATGGCAATTTTGGAAATCCCGCAGTAATTAATGCATTCATACTCCTAGTTTTCACTGTCCTTAAGGATTAGTAGTAGAAACACAATGAAAAGAAGTATATTACAAATCTCTCTTGTGTATATAAGATTAAAAAAAAATCATAAATATTAACACATTAACACATACTATTTACAATTGTGCCAAAACAAACAGACTCGTTACATCATTGATATTTCCAAATAGAGGGTGAAATTTTGGAAAGTGTAAAATTCAACAAATTATCTGAATAAGTACATATGACAAAACTAACTAAAATAACTCCCACATTTTAAAATTAATTAAATGTTTTATGAGTTTGAGCATATTGCAAGCTATTTGCTGAAAAACTGTATATAAAATCTATGACGCTTGTCTTTAAATCACTGTTTTTTCTACCACAGAATAAAAGCATTATGTATTTTTCTACTATATCTATTAGCACTGTTACTATTTCTCTTATCTGTAAAGTTAGCTACCCTTTTCTTTTGAAGCTAGCAAAATATATAAAATTATGAGATAGCGGTAGATTCTTTTTACAAGTGAGTTGAGGTGTGGTTTGCATTTGTGATTTATAAAAGAAGGCAACGGGAAAATAAAACATATCATTCTCTGAACAAGGCAAGTCACATGGACAATAGCTAAAGAAAATTGTATTTGTGCCTTTACGTAATTTATGCAGGACTTTACCTAATGATAATAAAAAGTATGAACAACCTTTTGCTGCATTCCCACAACAGCAACAAAACAGTGGTACAAAGAAAGTGCCAAATGTGATTTTTAACCTCTTTTTACATAAAATCATAAAAAAGCATAAAAGCTGGATTAACTGCCTCCCGAACCCGCATATCACCAGCCGGGTTCTCATCCCCAGCTGGCAAAACTGGCAACTCTTTATTTTTGTTTAAATACCTGGTTTACAGCCAGCCAGACAAGCAAGAGCATCAAAAGGGTTTTATTTAGGCAAAACGAAAACAGCCTGAAAACAGTGTAAATAAAGCAAAATGCATCTCAAGTTATTTTAATATAACTGTAATAAAATTGCGCATAATGCATTCAGTGAAGATGCACTATTATTTCCTTTAAGTCATTTCTAGTCCTCATGGTGTTAAGAAACTCCAGGATTTGTAGGCTGTGACCAGTCAATGGAAGTGAAGTGCTGGAGTCCAGCAGCTCCTACAACCAAATCTATGCAATTAGGGCAGGCATGAGAACATGTCTATACACACTGCCCTAGCATTACAGAATCCTTTCCAAACAGTTCTTGGATTTGAGGAATTTGTTTTTAATTACACTGAACATAGGTCAAGAAAGCCTCAATTCGGCACTAAAATGAACATGACACACAGCTGCAAGATTTGTACCTAGGAAGAGTTCAATCTTTTGCCTACCATGAATTGAGTATCTACTTTTAGAAACACCTCCTTTTGTTGTGAGGACTAACATTGCTGTCCTCTCCAGTATTTGTGGGATATTCTTGTATACGTGGGGCACTAGCCTAAGCACTCACCCAGACACAGACACTGCGGAAAGTTTGATCTCTTGGACTTTGTACGCTGCCCTTAATAGCTGCCTCCATCAGCCGATTCTTGTTCCTTGCCATTAAGGACCCCCCCAAGTCTATCTTTAAGCAAATGCACTGTCCTAACAACCCAGTCCCATCAAGGTCACAGCAGGAAAGGCAGCAGGCCCACCAAAACCATCATAGAGGGCACAAGCTCAACCACTCTGGTATCTGTTGTAAAGTAATGTACTAATATTTGCTAGGAGTACAACACAGAAGGATCACACAGAACTCATGAGCTCAGAAAGAGCACCTTACACTGAGCACATACTCAAGTCAGGTTCATTTTCATAAGGTAAAGATGAAGTTACATGCTTGCTTTCACAAAATTTGTTTAAATAGTGAGATCACTCGGATATATGACTTCCCTTCCTTTATCTGCTTCACATACGTTGGGTGCCGGAATCCCAAGCCACCTGTCAAGATCTAGGTGAGGTTTTAGGAGATAAGAGCTCCAGCACGATGTGGATAGCACTGATAGTCACTCATCCCTCACATCATCACAGTACCCAAGTGACTTCCCAGCACTGAGTGAGGCAGAAGGTGGACTGATTGCAGTTCTGGATGACATCACAGATCATGGGAAATAAAACTCAAAAAATTACCATCACTTTTATAACTTAGGGGAATCTTACTCAATTTGTTTTCAGGGCTCTAGTTCCACAACTGGTTCTTTCAGAGGCAGTGCCAGCCTAATTCAGGGTCTTGTTTCTGTTCTCTCACCACAGTTTCCCTTACCTTGCCAAAATTAGGCAACACACTATATAAGAGAGTAGAAAAAATGGAGGAAAAAAACTTCACATTGGACTGTTTTTCACCAGAATCAAGTTCTCTGACCTAAGCCACCCAACTGCCATGTGAACAGTTCCAGTAGCAGAAGTGAGAACACCAGGACAGGCAGCATCAGATATGGCACTGCTACAGAAAGAAATGCTTGTCAAACTCTGCCCCAAAATTACACCACAGAAATTACACTGACTCTGACAGGTATTCCTGCATGCACAGACAGCTGTAACAGCTGTGCTCACTTAATGGGAAGATTAAGGCCCTGCTTCCCTTCCCAACCAGCATTTCTCTAAAGCACACCAGCAGTATAACAGGGTTTCAAAATGGGCATACACTCATAGCTGCACCGAAACCACCACAGTTTTTACAGGCATTGTTGCTCCTCTAAAACTTAACACTTACACCTGCAATACAAGGACACAGCCTGGGTTTATATAGATGCTTTTAAAAACAGCTGCACAGGTGCCACTGAAGTTTGTATTTTCCAGTCTTATATAAATATGCAAAAGATTAAGTAACACACACACTTTCAAGAAACACCAGGCATCTGCAGGTACTTTAGTGATTTTATGGATGTTTTAGCAGCACTGGACAAAATTATAGTTTCCGCTAAGGGAGAGCTATTTATTTACCTTAAAATTTTTCTTTATATTGCGGTTAAAAGGCAACTCAACTGTTCCTGAAATTTACTGAGATAGCAGGAATAGCCAAATGTAACAAGGGAAAACAAACTGTTCTCTAGTGACTCCACTACCTCTGCACACCTTGGGGTTTCTGGAGAGTATTGCTGGCAATGACCAATATATACACAATGGGACAGTGCTTTGTACATAGAGCAAAGATCGTAAAGCCCTACATACAAAATAAAAAAATTCAGTTCACAGACCTAAGTTTTCCTTTATGATGACTAAGACAACACAAACACACTGCAGGGCTGCTAAGATCATGGTAATTCAATTGTGGTTTTCCCTCATACAGAATAATTCATTCTGCTGGCAAGTAATTACAGATCAGTAAAGAAAAATACTCTTGTACTTACATTTATTGACCAAAAAAAAAAAAAAGCAATCTTCTAATATTATAATACTATTCCCCACTGCTGAAAAGTCCACTGTCTCAGACTTGAATAAAAAGTTGTTAGTACCACTGGAAGTTTTCTCTTTCCCAGAAAATAAAATCCACTGAAAAGACTTCCTCCTCTACTTCAACAGTCGTTATAGATTTTAATCTTTAGGTTTATTAGTTAATACATCTCCAGGTATCCTTTGCTTTACATATGTCACTCCTTTAAAAGCCTAACATACAGTCCACAGAATTTGGTGTCCATTTAATTTTATGGTGAAAACCAGTGAAAACATATCTTTTATTCTCTTTTTTACTTCAGTAGCTAGAGCTGGAGGCAACAGCTTGAGATACATCTGCAAACTCCTATTTACAAGGGCTTGGGGCAGAGACTTAGGAAGCAGACAACTCAATGCCAAAGGGAAGGTGATACCTGCACAGACAATGCTTTTACAAGTTTCTGTGAAAAGAAATTTTTTAAGGAGGCCAGCCAGCAGTATAACAGGTGAAGTCTGTGAGCATCTTGATCACATACTTCCCCTCACCTTCAGTGGATCTAGAATTCTCCAGTAGTTCACTAATCACAGAACACTGAATATAAGGTGTGACTACCTCAGACACAAACTGAGCTGAATCCAGGAAGTCCCTTAATCCTGTCTTTACCGCATTTTCTTGAAACACAACATCCCTGATGAGCATCCTCTGGAAGACTTTTGGTTGCACAGCAGAAATTCACACAATCAAGAACTGTATTTCCCACAGACCTTTAAATGGTAGGTAGCTGCTGTAACTTTTGGACTCTGCAAACACAGACAGATTTAGCAGTAACCCTGAGCATGAAAGGCTCAATGTAAAATTCATTGTCAATCCTCTACGAAGGGTTGTCAGCATTGGGTTTTACCTTTAAGAGAACAATATCGAAATATTGGACTCATACGTTGTGCTGGATAACCAAAGTAACTTAATGCAAAAGCAATTACATTTTTTACATAGTTATGGGTTTCCCTTAATCCATTAGATACAGACCTTCAGATAGGACATTACAAGTAGCTTGTTGCTCAATCAATAATTTTGACAGAACAGATGGGAAAATATTTAAACATCTAAACAAACTGTCTGCACACCTATGTTGTGAAAGAAAACTGAGAACTTGGATACACCAATGTACTGTTAATTTAAGGGGAAAAAAACCCTGTTTTCAATTAACCTTACAGTTCAGGTGGAGTGTATGTTCCTTAAGCATTCCTGGTAACCTTTCACACATTTTTATTGCTACAGTTGCTGGTCTGTTAACAAATATTCACCCACGTATTATTCAACAAAAGTTAAAAAGTGTGTTTCCTAGAACTTTATATCAATTGTGGTAACAACTACAACAATGAGAAAGTTTATTATCTAACACCAGTGAACAAATAGATACAGAATTTAACCCAGATGTATGAAAATCCATCCTACAGAAGGATATGTTTGTCAAGTATTATACAATTTAATTACTATAACCGTATCTTGGTATGAAGAGTGGAAGTGTTGCTGCGTCAATAGTAAAAAAACCCACTTGAATGAATACTCATTGGGTTTATTATACACAGCTGAAAAGACAAAACATCAAGGTTATAGACACCCCAGGAAATGGGCACCTGAGATTTTCTACTGCTCTAATTTTTGCAGATAGTTTTGCTCCATTTTCTATATAGTTTGCAATACTGTTTTACTTCTGGTCCTAATGTAAACTATCTTCCCAATACATTTTTGTGCTTGAGATTTTGCCCATCTTACCTAGTTTTTTGTTATGTAACCTTAACAAAACAAATATCCAACTAATTTTTTTTTAATTTGTTGGAACACATGCTGCATCAGAAATGGTATATTCTGATATAAATGTGATTTAAACAAAACCTAAAGAGTAAAGAGTGTGCAATACTAATTAATGCATTTAACCTCCTATAAGAGACAGACTTCAGTAGTATTCAAAATCTAGGGAAAAAAAAAAGGTAGTTAAGCTGTTGCACATGAAAAAAAGTATTCTATCAAAGAGCTGGCTCTGGCGAAAAATAAATGATAAAAAAAAGCCAAGAAAACAATCACATCATGTAAAAAGACCCTTGAAAAGACACCTTTCATAGAAGGCAGCAAATAAAAGCAAAATATTATTTCAGTCTACAGAAAAATAGTACGTGTCTCTCATAATCCTCTACCCACTCTACCATTAGAAGAAAAACTGCAGACTTGTTCCTGTCTTTATTAATTATCACTGCACTAGCAGTAGTCTCTAAAACATACACTGTCATAAGATGCAAGATGTGTAAGAAGTAATAAATAATGATAATACTGTGATATTTTTTTCTGGTTGCTCATTCTTCCTGAAATTATTTTGAATATTTACTGATGTTAAACAGCATTTGTTCAGCTTTTGTTTACGCTTCATTACTCTCAGAAAAACTAAAGGCTTTTGCTGAGATGGAAATAATGTTTGTATTGATTAAATGAAAATTATTGAAAAAGGTTTCAAACATGTCATTGAGACAGTCTTTCTAAGAATTGTCACACTTACCTGTTTTACAAAAAAATGTGCATTTTATCAGAAAATAGCTCCATGCTTTAAAGTTCTGGTTTGAGTACAAAAGTTTATTTATGGGCAGTGTCAAGCTAATCTCTTTCCTAGTCTTTTGTTTATTATTTTTGCATATTTGTTACATCTTTCCCCTTGAGAAGTCTGATACTGCATGTGGACAATTGGTTTTTGTGTCTGGTGAGATTAACCAGAGAGCATGAAAATTCAAATTCTTTTTACATTATTGGTTATCTGGCTTCAGGAGGAAGTTTAACTCTTCTGCTAATCTATCTGTTGTTGCAGCAACTCTGCTGTATGTGTAACTGAGCAATGCTTTCCTACTCTTATCTAAATGCTCCCCATCTTTTGACCTTGATACTGGTTATTGCCAATAAATGATGTTCTGCTCTGGATACCCTGCCTTGTCCACATTTCATCACATTCATCTCAGGGGCCCACTGACAATACCAAGCTGACAAAAATGTGCACATTCAAATCACTAGTAAAAAAATAATTTTTTACTTGTAATTCTAGTGTAAAGAGAAAATTCCATATTGTGAATCTCCCATAAATCAAAAGGGAAAATATTTTCAGGCATAGATGCTGTTCTTCCTCACCCCCCTCCACTGGTCCTCACCCAGAAATAAAATGTTGCCAAATATACAGCAGACAGCTGTTCAAGAGCACATGCCAGCACTAAACCACATTTCCACAGGTAAAATAAATTCTATTGTATCTCTGCTAAGAATCAGATTATGCATGAAGCATCTAGGTAAACACAAAGTAAACTTCAACCATCCTTTTGAAGCCAAAAGAAAATCAGTTAAGTAAAATACAACAGTATAACTACACTGTTCGGGTACTGAGCAACTACTAACTGTACTTCCAGGAAAATGAGTCCAGGTTATAAGAACTTTTGGCTTTTTGGTTTTAAGCAAAAGTCAACAACCAAAAACAAAGCATTCTTCCTCACCAGGAAGCATACTATAGCTTAAGACAAACACTACTCAAATAAAAAAAAAAATAATTATGGTATCAACACTGGTAGAAGACTTGGCAATTAATATTTATCAGAATAGATACTTTTTATTTTATGGAGAAAAATACATTTCATCATTGAAATTTTTTTTAAAGAATTTTTAATTTTTTTATATAACTCGATAGATATGAATGTTAAGACTTCATTATACTAAGGAAAATGAATAAGCAAATGTCCAACTCTCATAGTAGGGTAAGTACTTGGATGTGATGGTTCACACAAAAGACATTTTCTTTTGGTTATTATACCTTCTCTACTTGCTTAGCTTTACATTTGCGTATATGACTAAGAGGTAATGCTGCCTGTTAGAGATTAGCTCTAGTCATACAGATATCCTCACTACACATATAATTTATGTATCATTACAATAAGAGGGTTAAAATCTTTTTGTGACATCAGAAGAAAAATATTATCACAACTGCAACACTACCGATGTATTACTATAAAGAATGACCCTTTTGACACCATTCTTTGAGTATGGAACACAACTGAGTTGAATGCATCATTTTAAAAGAAAGAAAAAAGAGTATAACTACCACCTTTCCAACTCTCTGGCTGATAAAAACTACCCTTGGACAAAACAACACTGTATAACATACTTTCCTAAATATATATTGAACACTCATAGGTCCCATTTCTTTTAAAGATTTTGTGGGTTTGTTTGGTTTTGGGGGCTTTTTTGGAGGGCTGGGAGGTGCACTTCATTTTGTTGAATCTAACTTGGCGATCAAAGAATTTTTATTTTTACACTATTACAGAAGTGCATTTTTCTAGGTTTCCAAAACCACCTTATTCAACCTTCCCCATCTGTCACCATCTGCTTCTTTTTAGCATGTACTTTTTGTGTGATCACATAAGCATGTGAAAAATAACTAACATTGAGATGATTGTCTGCTGGTACATTTGAGGACTGGGCATAATAAAAGTGAACTGCCAAAACGTACTTAACACTTCTAATTTTGTTGGGTCTTGCATGTAAGCTACATTTGATTTTCAAACTGTTTTACAGTTGGAAAGTTGATCAGGTACTGTAACTCAACAGTAAAACTGAGACTACATAATTAGCTCAGCACTAAAAAGATTATATTCAAAGGGAGGAACAAAACCCAGAAATATATCCACACGAGTTCACACATCCATCTTGACTGAGTCTGTCTGCACTATATTGCCTGAGGCACAGGATAAGATGCTACAAGAAGCCTACTTCTGGACAGTCACCGCATGTGTCTTCTTTCCAAGTTACCACAGGGCAAGGAATAAAGGACTCTCATATTTACAAGCATGTAAGAAATCTCACAGAAATCCTTGGAGAAGCAAAGACACTAAGTCGACGGTAGAAATAGAATGGAAAGACAATGCAATTCCTTAACAACGCAGCAGATATTGCTTCTAGTTCTAGGTGAAAAATAATTGGAAAATACCATCAAGGCACAAAACCTGAATGATGGAGGTATCTGTTTTCCGGACTCTATCATGCACGACATAGCATTTCTGCTTGTAAATGCACTTCTTAGTACAGTTTTAACATGAAAAGAACAAACAAGACTAAAGCTATAGAACCAAACTTATCTCCAACCCTTCAAAAATACATTAGCCTCACTTTAAAAGAATTTCATACACAAAATTCTTCTTATCTTTTTGGAGCACCGCCACTACAGGCCTCTCAGGTCTTTAGCAAAACCGCTATGAACCAGAATACCAGTATGTTTTTATCAGTGTAGACAATTTGTTGGAGTGTCTCCTTATCCTTTTTCTAAAAAGAGAATTAACAGAAGTGCATAAAATAAAAAGAACCACAATTACAACAGGAACTATCCCCTCCCCTAAATAAACCCTAACAATCAATATTCCTTAGTGCTCACCAGAGGTAACGAAACACGAGTGAGAACTTGCCCTCTAGAGCATGATGGAAGAATGAGACTAACATGAAGTTTCTTCTCCACTGTCTTTTTTACAGCAATTTCCCAACTCTTAGAAGTTCACACTGGTCTTAAAACCTTGTAAATGCATATGCCATGTAGCAGCATCTTAACAGCAGCTTTCCCTTAATTTGTGGCATTTCCCACAAATTCTCTTTTTCATCCAGTAGTTCTGAGGGTGGAAAATAATGCCTATTATTTATACAAAAGTTGCATAGAATTTTAAAAAGTACATTACTTTGATGTCTCAATTAAATTTAAAGAGAAAGGAGATTAAAAGGAAACTGCACAAACCACGACAAAAATTATTCTGTCCTTCAGTTCCTCTATATTCCTACACAAACAAGTCTTCAGCAATTTCTCCTGCCGTTTGTGTCTCTTTGCAACACATTCCATTAGTTTTTCATAATAGAAAATTAACAAAATAATATAGTTGTCTTTAGTCCAAACTCTCTTTCCTGCCCAAAATCACATCTTTCTCCATAAGAAAAACTTAGTTTCAGTTCATATCAGATGAGCTATGCGGTAGATCATTATATTCTCAGTCCAAATATCCTGATCCAATCCAAGCAAGCATTAAAAGAATTAAATAAATGTACAGTTGCAACAGTGACAAAATGGTTTTTTTGAGTCTATCTCAACTTTTTATGATCTGTATATACCACTACATTCTTAGAAAATTCAACTTCAATTCCTATAAACACAGGAAAAGTGTGCTTTTTTTCTTGCTATAATCATGCCTGCAGTACAGGGTAGCATGCTTCCCCTTGCTTAAACTCACTGAACTTTGATGACCAGGTTCCAGATTATGTCAAAGCCATATCCTTTCCAAAAAGAAAAGCTGTAAGTAAGAAATTACACAAAATGTGAGGAGAGACAGCAGTTCCTTCTTGATAAAAGAGTTCTATCTTTCACTTCTCTGAGACAAAAGTCAGGGCAATAATTGATTACACATGATCTCTCTCAGGCCCATTTTTAAAAGAAAGATCGCCAAAAAAATACTGGCCAAACAAGTGTTGTGGAATTGATCGTTCTATTTCATCCATCTTCACTGGTCCTACTTTAAAATACATTATGACATACACATCTTCTATGCCTATGGATAAAGGCTATGAATCTTATCTATCACATACCTTTAAGTGATAGTAACTGCATAAGCTATACTGAAATATTTGCCTTTTTTTTTTAATAAGAGGCAACTGTTCTTATAGGAATATATCCATCTAATCTGTACATATGTACAATCTTGTACATATTCATCTACGAAATCTGTACGTTTTATGCTAATAAAACATAACTATGTCCTACCCTTTTCCCTTTATTAGAACACACCTACATATCACTGATCATCTACATCTTTGAAGAGTTATTTGAACGACATCCATGAAGTCCCTTACAGACTTGTTCATCATCAAAACGATTTCTCTCCTGTTACTAAAAAGATTAAAAGCTTCAAAAGTAATTTCTGGTATTTAAAACTTGTCTCTCCTGTGACATCAGAATTTAGTACCACATTGACTGCTCTCCTATAACGATGACTGTGTACCTAAGAAATTGAACTTAAATGCAGAGATCCAGAAACTATAATCTAATCTAAGAAAACACCCTTATAAATTTTCAGAATCAGAAGAACTTTTATTTGTCTGCCCAAGTAGTGTAATTTCCTGAATGTTCTATTAAAGAAAGTCTGCATCTTTATTAGCAGATCTTTGATCTTCGATGGTGTCACGGGTTTACTAGTTCCCCCCCCCCCACCCGGAGCTGAAGATGGTTAGTTCCAGGGTGGACTTCCTGATGCAGACCAAGGAGGAGAACCAATGGAAAGTTTTAGTAACGCCTCTGCGAATGACATATTTAAGAAAGGCGGAAGAGAAGGTTGTTGCGCAGAAGAAATTCCAGCCAGAGAAGAGCTGCCTGGGGGCTCTTTGGGCGGCCTTGCCGCCTCCCCCCACCACGGCAGGGGAGGGGTGGCGGCAGGCTGGATGGGCCTTCAACTGAGTCGGGACGGGCTGAAGGGCCCTGCTGCGGCACAGCTGCACCCAGGATGGAACAAGTGGATGCATGAAATGGAGGAGGATTACTATTCTGCCGTGGGAGGCCTAAGAGGGAGTGAAATTTCTAACTCAGAGAGAGAGAGAGAGAGAGAGAGAGAGAGTGAAGCCACGTTGAAGTAGTTTATTCTGGGTAGGACTATGTAGCCCTGTGGGGAATCCACGCTGGTATACCCTCTGTCAGAGGCTATATTAAACAAAATACCATCAAGGTATAGAGACTGAGCTGCACCCCAGAACCTGTGGCCCGGGGGAGGGGTGGACCCAACTTGGAGGGATCCCCCAAGAACTTATTCCCGTGGGAGGGACCCCACAGAGCAGGGGAAGGACTCAGAGCTTTGGCTCCCCTGTAATCTGTGGTGAAGATCATGGTAAGACAGGTTGTCCCCCTGCAGCCCATGAAGGACCATCAGGGTGCAGAGACCCCCCTGCACCCTACAGAAGAGAGACCTTCAAGTGCGACAGATTTGGAAGAGCTGTCGCCCTGGAGATAATGGAAGAGGGACTCTCAAGTGTGGTAGATCTGGAAGAGCTATCGCCCTGAGAGTAAAGAAGGGACTGATCAGTACTGTTGACTGAAGGCAGACAGGACAAAAACCCAATCTTGGTAGTGCTTCCTTTGCTTTCTTTTAGTAGACATCAGTGGCAAAGCTGTCAGCGCTAATAATACCGGAGCAGATCATTTGGATGGACTTGGGCTTCTACAACAGATTCTCAAGTGGCCAAATCAGAGCTGCAAGAGGTACCAAAACAATGCCCTCATGTCCATCTTTTTATCAATTCTGGAGAAGTGCGATGCTTGGCACTCCTGGTGCTAGCTAATCATAAAGTTGAGGTGACATACCCTGTGATATCCCTTCTGCTTACATACTAGGAAACAGCTCAGTTTTGGTGCCCACCTCAACCAGTTCTCAGGTTTATACACTGAACTGTTTTCAGCAGAAACATCTAAAATTTCAACTCCCTCTTCCTGCAACTAGGGAGTTCACATAAAACCCAAACTCAGTACCTTCCTATTTTCCCTTGCCTCCACTGAGGCTATATAAATGCTGGCTATACAGCTCAGTTAGGCAGGATCATATGTTCCAAGTGACAGACAGATGGAAAATTATTTTTTAAGAAACCATCGGAAGATAAAAACTTAAACAAGGAAGGCAAACATGAGAAGGAAAGTGCACATTAGAGGCCTTTTTAAACGCTACAAAGCAAAGCATCAATATACATACAATCACCTCAAAGAATAGCAGCACATTCCATTCTGAATAACAACTGTATAGTATTAATCAGGCAAACTGTCAGTCTAAAATTAAATGGAAAAGAAACATTTTGTACTGCATTATAAGAACATATTCTAAATCATACCTCGGGTGCCAGGTATTCTGGAGTACCACAGAATGTTTTCATAGTTGCTGCATCTGTGATTCCTTCTTTGCAAAGTCCAAAATCTGTAATTTTTATGTGTCCATCTTTATCCAACATTAGATTTTCTAACTGTGTATTGGGGAGAAAAATGTTCCCTTAGTATTTCTTAAAAGGACAGGTTGATGCATTACACCAATTTTGTAAAAACTATAGAGTTATCTTTGCAACAAAATGTAATTTGGTTTTAATTAAAAAAAATTACAGTACCTATTATATTACAGCATTTAACAGTGTTTACTGTCATACAGGTTAAATAATTAGTTAATACTTTAATATAGTTTACAATAGTAAATCTCAGGTCAATCAAAGCATGACCCTTCATTCTGAAGTTTTACAAATTTGGTGCATCTTCCATAGAACAAAAGGAAAATAATTTTCTAAACATTCTGAAGATGCAACCAAGCAATTCAAGGTTGCAACCATGGCTGTCATTTGGTAAGACTTCATAGGTTTCCTTTGCTCTAACATGACCTTCACTTCCCAAGAAACAGTTTACTTACTATACAGTCATGAAACAGCATATATCCATAAATCCTTAAAATACCCTCCATCTTCCACAACCTTTTCAATAACAGACAGAAGTAGGGATAAGGCAGCTACTGATAAAAACCGAAACTCTGAGGTAAATTCCTCTTTGTCTACTTGCAAAGGACACTTCTTAAGTGGTCAATATGTACCTCTGCATGCTTTGCACTGCTTTTTAAATACATTATTCTTGCTTTGGAATATGAAATGGCTAATATCACTTTCCAAAAAGTTTTTAATTAGCAGTACTTAAAATACAGATAGAACTGAAACAAAGGAAAACATATTCTGAACAAATTTTCTCAACAAAAAACTTTTTTTTTTTCAAATTATAAAGTATGTCGTGAAAATACCAATATAGAACAATCATAGCCCTGTCTTTCTAAGTCTGTATAAACTCTGAAATATAATTCAAAGGTATAGATTTCCTGTTGAGTCTAAGTGTCATACAAAGAAAACTAAAGTAGATGACACCAGAAATAAAAGAGTAATGACATCAAATTTCTCTTTCTTTATTATTTAGAATTTAAATAAAAATTCACCTATAATTCCTTGACCAGACAATTCCATATTTTTCCAAGATGCCACAGCATTTTCTGTTAGTATGACAGATTCTGCTACAAACAGGTAACACAGTATTTTGTTTTCTGTCTGCCTCCCTGAGCAGAACTTGCCTACCACTGCCTCCTTCTCCTCGGTTCCTGTACAAAGGATCCCATGAATGAATTCCACTAGTGTGCATGTACAGTGGGAAAGCAAAATTTCCTGTACATAAAATTAAAGGCTTGACACCAAAATAAAACAGCCTTATCATGGAATTTAGAGATTCCTCCCACCTAAGTTAGAAAATGTTCCTGTTGAAAACAGAAGTTATTTTCCATAGAACATGGTCATACTGTGACACAGAGTACCTGGATCAAAAGAGTGCCAGGCAACAGAGGATAAACAACTGTATATGCAGGCAAATCTAAGACAAACCACATTCTATTAATATGAATCTTTCCCAAGAGACAAAAGACAAAATAATTTTGAAATTAATGCTGAAATTCTTTTCCTATTGAAGTATTCTGAACTGTTTTAAATGTCTTCACATCACACAAAAACATACCTCTTTGCTGAGATAAACAGAATGCAGTCACATTGTCCCAATTCACCATTTCCCTCATTTGAGGACATTGAGAATTGTATTTGAGATTTGTGTTGAAATCCAAGTTAAGTAATAGGGCAGGGGGTGGGGAGGATGAGGATCAGAAGTTTAAATCTCCTTCAAATGTTGTTATTACAGGATGTTGTTTCATTTTTTAATCATTAAAGTCAGGGAATGTACCCATCTAGAGATTACTGTATCAAACAACTTCCTCCAGCACACACAGAACTTAAAACTGAACACAGATTTTTTTTTTTCCCATTAACTCTGAATAGTGCAACCTTATAATTACTTTGTGTTTGTCCCCATAGTCTCTGCAAAAACAAAAATTTGATTACTTTTTTCCTTTCTTTTTTTACCTTGAGATCACGGTACACAATCTTCCCAGAATGCAGATAGTCCAGGGCAGAGACAATTTCTGCACCATAGAAGCGTGTGCGGTCCTCTGAGAACACCCGCTCTCTCGACAAATGGAAAAACAGCTGCAGGGTAAACAGCAGGGACAGGATTGTAATAATTACTGATTTAGTGGGGGAAATTAACACAAACATAAAACACCTCTCATCACCATATTGTGATGATAGATAGTGTACTCTCAGTGGACACTCAGCACTCTTAGACAGCAGCTGGCTTATCTTTTCCAGGTTTCCAAAGGGAGAAAGCGAGCTGTTAAATCAGCGTTTTAATCAATATACCAATCTTGTTTAAGGCATTCTGCTTGCTACTCATTTAACCTTCAGTTACCAGAGGGAAAAAAAATAGTATGCAACAGTGTCATTCTGTACTTCTCCCTCTACCACTTCCTTGAAATTTTGCTTTAAGCCACTGGAAGATACCACTAAAATACCCAGACTCTGGTTCTGCTTTATGTTTTTCAGTACTTTAGTAACCTTTCTTTGAACTGAAAAAAGTCTAGCTCTTCAACAGACTTCGACTGAACAGGTGAACAGGCATTTTACAAAAGCAGCACGTTCATACTGCTAGCAATATCACAGTCACTAGAAAAAGGAAATAAACAACTGCTTAGAGCTTATAAAAATAAATCTATGTATTTAGTGTATTTCTTTGCTACAATGTAAATATCTCTTTGCAGGTTTTGTCTCTTCTTTAATACTTTATAAGTAACATCACTTCACAGACACTTCTTCAACTGAAGTCTTTCAGCGAAAAATACTAATCATTACATATTGCCAGTAATTTCAGCTGCAATGAAAAAGTGTGAGGTGAAGCTCTGTAAGGTTGTCAGCATCTTAATGGATAAAATATCACCCTCAGAACTTGGAACAACATCTAAAAAAGTACAATTGGCTATTTAATCCAAATGTTCTCCAAAATGGCGAGTTTCATTTATTGTGTTAAGAAAGTTTGGGTAAGTCCTCCAGCAAAGATTAGTGAGTATATTTCTGTATTCTGCTTAAAAATGGGCCATGTTACAATGTTTTTGGGTTTACCACAAGAGCTAACAATCAACAAAACAAAAATACAGACAATGTTATCACTTATAAATTAGATGTAGACAGTGAAATCCACAACAACAATGCAGCTTTTTTATTTTCACAGCTAAAAGGATCAAGTAGATTAGAATTCTAAAATGACAAGGTAGGTAAAAAAAAAAAAATCCCAAAAGCTAACCAATCAAAAAACCAATTATGTGATTAATCCATCCTTACTACCACCTACTTTATGTCTGTAGGAAATACACACTATTCATGTGGCACAGAACAGCAGAGGAATTACTGGAACTATTTTCAGCAGGTAGACTTCTGGATGTGGTACTCGGGGATATGGTTTAACAGGTGGTTATGGTGGAGCTAGGTTGATGGTTGGATGTAGGTCTCTTCCAATCTTGATGATTCTGTGACTTTTCAAAATGTAACTAAAAAGTCACTGCTATGAACTAGAACTCAGCTTCTTTCCTGACAGCTGTAATTCAAAATAGGTGTATCACCTTATTCTTAACCTAAACAAACCTTTCAGTAAACAAAGCCTTTTGGCAGCATATATCTGTATAAGCAGAGACTTCACAGAAAGCAGAAACTACACTACGATTTAAAGAAAGTATTTCATTTTTGTTCATTGTATCTGTATTCCCCTTTCAATTTCTTTTCCAGTTGTCAAGGCATCCTGTACAAAAAAGGCATACCTACATGATGAGGAGGATCATTATTTTGTAGGTATGTCTATTGCTCCTGTTGCTCATTTCCCTCTTTAAGCACCAATCCCTGATGGTGACATCAGCCCTCCCTGTAGTAACTTGCTCTCTGGACAGCGCCTGCTTAACAGCCAATGCCAACACAAGACACAGCCAGACTAAGCAACTAAGTCTGACTTCATGATGTCCCTCACATATTACAAAATTGGAAAAAGAACAAACAAATTTCCCAATTTGTGTGGTCTTTTTCACATATTTTTGCAGTATTTAAATAAGAGATACCACTAAGTAGAATTTCATCCAAACAAAGAAAAATTAAAAAATGTATGTAATTTATGCATTTATGTCTGGTTTGTGATCTCTTTCATAAATAATGGCCTAATGCCACTCATTTTTAAGAGTTTTATTTGTTTTGATGGATTAAAAGTAATTAAAAATAGAGGTCAACACAATCAAAAAAATTTATAACTTCCTGTTAGCCCTACGTTCATATCTATGCTAAAGGATTATTGCAATTTTCTCTATGAAATAGACTAATCCAGTAGTTGAGTAGCAGTCTTAGAAAATTCTAAAACCTCAGGATACTTGTCAGCAATGCAGCCGTATTAGTTTCTACTTAAAAGTGTCCCAACTAAAACCTGAGAGTTGATAACCTGAAAAGTTAACATAGGAAAAATTTATTTTCTTTAGTGTTTATTTCCAACAAAACTATTTATTTTAACTAAAAATACTAACTTCAACATAAAATGACCAGCTAGAAAAAACTAACAACAGTTCTGTGATTGCCAAAGAAACTATGAGTCCTTGAGTCAGTTTATTTTAATATATATGTGATACTACAGTCACTCTTCTTCATATTATTTTAGCATCTAAGTTGTCACCAAACCATACATCTACTTTTTAATGAAGAATGTACATTTAGATATAAAAATGCAGGTTACAACTGCATTCATACACTCAGATATATGCTAAAAATACTAAAGCAGATTCTAAAATTATAATAGGGAGAGCAGGAGATTAACATCATTATTTTCAGCTAATTATTTTGTTGGTTCAGTATTTTGGAATAATTCTGTCACCATGTTCTATTTACAATTGTCGGGACTGGAAGATTACGTTTATTAAGTCAGAGAAGAAAAAGAAGAAAGTTGATTGAAGGTTATAAAAAATGTTTCCAACATTTGCACTATTTATTGACTTACAGTTATTAAATATGTGCTATAAAGCAATTGGAATTGCAATAGAAATAGGTTTGGCACAAAAAAAGCCATTTTGCACATAACAGTTTTATGGCATACACGAGGGTGTGATTGTTACAGTGAAGACTGGAGCTACGAATTTCCTGGTATGCCTTTAAAAACTGAACAACAGTGTTGCCATGAGGTTTTTTCCTAATGAAAAAATTTTGACAAACATCAAACATAAAAGTATATTCACCTGCAGATCCAAGTATGACAAATATATAAAAGACATAACCTTGTATCAATTGATATGTTAAACTTCTACACATGCTAGTGATTTACTTGGCATATTCTAAGTTGTATGTCTGGCTCCTACTCTTGTACTGGGTTTACTTAGCTCTGCATTTTATATTTGACTGTTGATTTTGCAAAGTACTTGCAGTGGCAGCCTTGAAATTTTGAATTTTTTTTTATTGTTTCAGACTTCACACTGCTTCTAGGTACATTCTATACCCAAAGAAATGTAGCACCCTTATCTTGGACTATCATAATTTTAGGCTAAGGAACATTCTCTCATTTACTTATTTTTCGTCAGGTAGCTTGTACATCTTCTGCCTTTTTTTTTCTAGACAGTAACAGCACTTGTTCAATTACAACAAACCATTTAGTTCTCTCCTGCCTAATGAATTGAAGTAAGAGCTGTGAAACAAAAATGCCAAGAGGAACAGAGATTCAGAATTCTCTGAGTGGAGGAACCATCTGAACAAATTTTAGAGTCTAGTTTTGTTATACACATAATTACCAATTAAGTTGGTTACAAAGTATGGAATCTGGAATTTCCTTAAAATGCAGAGCAAGGAAGTTAATGAACTTATCAGTCAGCTGAACCAGTGTACTCTGCAGAGTAATGTATGTAATAGATTTCATTCCTAAATGCTTCTCAACATTTAAAACAAAATACTTGAAATAAAAAATGGGAAACATACACTCAAAAATTATTCCCCAACAATAAAGAGCCATTTGGTCATTTCAGCTAAGCCAGATTAATGTTTTTACCCAAAATCAATTTTCGGTATCTTAAGGCTACTTTAATGTAATTTCTTCAGTAACAAAGGTATTGAGAAGTAATCACAATGGCAGAAGCATCCTCCTATAGCTCTATACTACAACATAGTTTATGATCAATAGACACTGGTAAACATTTCATCCACAGAGTCCAACAGAAAAACAAAATAAAGAAAAAATTTAGCTTTCAGTCCACAATTATTTCAAGACTGGGTCTTAAGCAGGACTTTATGATCCTTGTGGGTCCCTTCCAACTCAGCATATTCTGTGATTCTGTAAAAAAAACTTGTCAGTATAAGGAAAACATATTTCCATCTGAATAATGCACTTGAAAAAATCCTCTAATGTTTTTCTTTACTGTATTCATGTACATAATATGCTTTGTTTTTAAAAAAAGGAAGTTAAAAGGGAATTTTTCACTAATACTTTGTACGCTGTAAAAAAAGCACACACACAGACCAGGAAATCTGACGCAGTTCCATTTTCATTGTAACGTGTTCTCTTATTAACTGAGCCTAATTAATTTTAAGTTACATAGGCAAAGTAAGGCAAAGATAAATTTAATATCCCACTAGAATAGTAAAAAGTTAACACGGATCTAGATTTTTTATACATACAGAAGACTCTTGCTTACAATTTCTTCTCCTCTAGAATGACATTTAGTGACCCCTTCCTTGACTGTTTCCTTTCTAGCTATAGCAAGAGGAACTGAAGACTCCTAGTACTGACCACACCTATCTGTACTAGGGCAGAAGCCTAAAATGTGGCATTTAGGTAAGAGTCAAGAATACCTATCAAAACTTCAAGAACTCCTTCATTTGGAGAACTGTTTGGGTAACAGTGCTCCTGACAGATATAATCCATGAAAATTTCCAACCAACCGACTCAGTCACAGCAGTTTAACTAAAAAGAAATCTTTAATCTAAAGGAATTTTAAACAGAAACACACTGAAGGCAGTACAGCACTGGAGAGAATCAAAAGCAACCTGGTACAGCCACAGTCAATTTCCTACTGGAAGGATATAACTAAAAGATGAGTTTTCAACACCTTCAACAGTCAGAAAACATTCTAAGGAAATGAAACTTCCTTGGAACACAGGCAGAATAGTAGAGAGAAGCAGGAAAAAGAAGGAAGTCTGCGTATCATATAGGTTAAAATGCTAGCTAAACTTTGTGCAGCTTACTTTTACTAGCTCTGAGTTAATAACAAAGCTATTTTTACAAATATGAAGTCCTCTGTATTTTTCTTAGCAGACAGTGACTAAAGTCTGAAATTCACAAGAAAATTTGGTAAGATTAAAGATTCTGCTATTAGAAAAGACAGCTTGTCCAATTTACTATTCTAGATCTCTAATCAAAGAGAAGCACATAAGCAAATCAAGAGAATTTCTTCAAAGAAAACTGCCTATTCCAAAAAGCCATTATTTTCCCACTGTGGCAAAAATCTACAGTTAGCTTGCTGAATTAGGGAACCATCAGCAAAGAACATGAGCAAGACTGACAAACAGAAGCATCATACCTGGAAAAAAGCAACCCAGTCTTGGAAAAATACATTGCAATTATTCAAATCCCATAAGCAAAAGCATACTGCCACCGAGAAACTCATGATACTGCTTGCAGCAGTAGCCACAAAGTTGCACCACTCAATGCAGAGAAAAGCATTGATCAAAATACAGCGTCAGAGTATCCTCAGTCATAAGAAAGGAGTTGAAAACATCCTCTAAGTGCTCTGCTCTGCATTCAAATAGGACAGAAAGGTATCTTTTAAAAGATTAATAGCTAAATGTTAATAGCTGATGTTAAAAACATACATTCAGAGTGTATTCCCAGAGATTACAGAAATACAATAAGGTTTTACACAGAGAATACTACAAAGAATAGCTAGTTTATAAGGCAACACTTAAAACTTATTGCAGATAGCACTGACTTAGTATTCGTGACATAAGTTCAATGTCAAATAAGCCAGCTGAGTGTCCAAGAGAAGGCTGTTATCCCATTACTGCTCAGGGAGATCTTTGTGTCTGGTTCAATGCCTGTGATGTCCAGAACTGGGTTTATACATATTGAGTCAAATAAGCCATCCTGCCATATGAGAACCCTATAGCACCATAATTAGCCATGGTTGGTAGAGGACAGGTAAGAACAAGTCAGGATCCAAATGGGCCTCAGACTGACAAACTGCCAGAGCAACAAGTGCAAGATGGGCATTTTGGGGGTGTTTGGGCGTTAGGGTTATATCTGAAGACAGTTTTATTGCAGGAGAAGACATCAAAAGCATAATGCAAAACACGCTATCATGTCACAGAAATTCCTGAATGAAGAAACAGTTTTCTAATATTAGGAAAAAAAAAAAAAAACTAGTGGAAACACTTAGTCCTTTAATATTATCATGTAGCATACAGTAGACAAAGTAAGGAAAATCCCCTAGTTCATGTTGTAATGAGACACAATCTGAATAGCAAACAGCATCTAAAAGGTAGATAAAAGTCTTCCCAGATTGCAGTTCTCTAATTCCATTTGCTGGGTATCACTTTTGATATTTCATTCTTTAGTAAACAGCTGGAGGACAGCAACGGCTTAAAAGCTAACAATACTCTAAGAAGTTCAGTGTCGTAGTTCAAATTTCCAGAGTATTTCCTTCACAGCAAGTGAAGGGGATAGAAGTACTGATAGATTTTTGCAATAGCTTTAGCAAAGAAAGCACGTATTTCATATTAGGACAAAAGTAAGACTAGTCAACACTGGTTTTGCTTGTTTACACTAGATTATGATTGTTTCATGCCAGAACATGTTATAACATGCTTAATGAAAAAAAACAATAAGCAAGCTATTTGCAATTATTTCACTACCATGAAGTTATCTTTCACTATACAGCAGTCTAATTTTTCCAAAATAGGAATTAGTTTTGACAGCAAAGACATAAAACATGTCAACTGTTGTTTTTTACATAAAACAGTTCCAAAATTTTTTTAAAAGCCCTTCAAATTTACCAGAAAGCAAAAAAGGCAAGAAAAATTATAACCTTTAAAGTTTAAGCCAGTGACGGTATTATCATTACAAGTGCAGAACATCTTTCTTAAACTTACCTCTCCTCCATTGACATACTCCATCACAAAACACAAACGATCCTTTGTCTGGAAGGAATATTTCAAGGACTTGCAAAGAAAACAGCAAAATCAAACCAATTATCATCTTGTATTAACCCAATTTCTTGTACTTAAACTGTAACAAAATTTAATTTTATCTTTTTAAGTAGAAAATTCTGACTTTAGTGAGAACTTTCAAGTAATTAAGTGTAATCTCCTATCTGGAATTTGAGATAAATTAACCTTTCAAGTCTTTCCTCACCTCTGCCACATGGCCACTGATATGAAAACATCATGCTTGTCACAATAAAATAATAAATGGTTACTAAACCAGACAGTTTTATACTATATTTCTTACTGCCATACACGGTACCAGCTATTCCCACTCATATTATTTTATGATGCTCACTTCCACAATGCCCACGAAGAGAGAAATTATAATATTCTTTTTAATTTCTCCTAAATGAAATCTTAAAAGTGATCTTAACCTCCAGCCTGCTTTTATTTCCAAAGTAAGAACTCTCCAGTTTCACATACTATGGAATATTAAAAACACTGAGTGCCAAATTAATATATTTATTTACATATCATTTTAAAGTTGTAACAGATGTTAATTAAAATTTTTGACTTATCAATGTTGATTTCATTTTGATTGGAAAAAATGATATCATACAAAATCTACAGGTGAAGACGGCCTAAGAGAAAGGAAATTCAGTAGAACTACATGTAAGAAGCATAAGGAGACTCATGTGACTTAAATTCTGCATTTCTCATTAAAAGACTTGTTTTAGAATAACAGAAAGATAAAAAGATATAACTGCAGTTAACATCGTTGCATTATTTGATTGGAGGTAGGGCTACTCCTGCTTACCTTTACACTGTAATTTAAGAAACATTACAGAATCTCTTTTCCGTGGACTGAATTTCCCAGAATATTTTGGTCAAGCAATGTAAATGCAATCCTCTGCTTTCTAAAAGGTTTGTGTTTCTAAAAAGGAAAGCTTCCATGCTATACTTTGACATTTTAATACCAAAAAAAAAAAGATATTTCCCTGTCTTAACAATGTGCTAATCATATTTTGAAATAAATGAAAATATTTTCTAATATATTCTCATAGAAGTGGAATGAGAATTAATTCTACAGAAGAAAGCCAGTTGTAAACTTAACCATAATTTCTCATAAGTCTCAAAATTTTCATCTTCTTTTCTGTATTTTCCCTCTATTAATTATTAACCATGTGAAGACAAAGATAGCGGGGCTAGAACTTGAGCTTTGTGGCTCTATGGGCTACTTATGTTGAACAAATAGTTATTTTTACTGTTTTGCTGAATTCTTAATTAAGTTTTCTTGGTAAAAATAAATTACACTCTGTGACATCAATAGCTTTTATTTTAAAAGTGTTCATATACAGAAATTGCACAAGTTACATTCTACAATTAAATTTATTTTCAGTGCAGTTAAGCTCTACAAAGTTATTAGAAACATTATTTCTGAACTTTTAATTACATATCCTGATAAAGGATATCACAGGCACCAGATAGCTACTGCTTGTTTACAAATCATCATGTGAAAGGCTTCAAAATTTGTTTGTAAAATACGTTCATAATGGATATTGAAAATGACCTGCTAATGTACTTAAAACTAGTCTCCAATACCTACTGTTAAAAAAGGGTGTCTGGTGTTTTTCAATACTCTGCTTTCTGTAAGTGTATGAGCCACTTCATCCTGAGAAATAGAGAGGAGAAGAAGTAGGTCTGAGTTAAGATACAAAACTGTTATTTAATAATTACAAGAAAAAGGTCAACACTTCAAAAAGAGAAACTTACAGTACAGTTTTGAAAAACGAATGAACCTTCACATTTTTTGAGAAAATATTTAAGTTTGACAAAAAAAATTCAACATATTTTTTTATTTGTTTTTCTTATTTTCTTGTTTTAAAGTGAAGTCTTGATTCAGGGAAGGAAGAAATTATAATATTGTATTTGACATCTTAAAAATACAGTCATCACAACTTCACAGTTCTGGTATGAATCACCTGAACAATGAACCTATAGAGAGACTAAACCAATTTGCAAGATGCATACACATGGAGTAACTGACAGGCAAATATAAAAACCAGTCTCATTTAGCCCAGTGTTACATAGAGTCAGTTTTTCTGGTTTTAAACTTTCACTTGGTTTGGTGTTGGTTTTGTTTTTATCCACCCAGGCTGTCCTTAGGAGTCTGGCAGTGAGCAGTGCTCCTCTGACCAGGCTGACCTCCTTTCCTGAGGACACTCTCCTCATTCTCAGGAGGTGGGAGATGTCCACGCAACCCCCAACTCATTTTCAGCCACACTTGGGGAAAGAGGCAATTTGGAGAGAGACAGTGACACTTTCCTGTCTGTGAGCCTGAAGAGAGAAGATTTAAAAAAGCCCTATACCAAAGTGAGAGAAGGAAACTACCCTGGTGCCTTCCCTTCCTGGGAAGCTCACCCACTCTTATCCCCTACTCCCTCCACAGACTCTCCCCTCTCGCCATCCCCTTGGGTGGGCACCACGCAGGGGGCAAAGGAGCCTGGGCAAGTGAGGGCAAGGTCCCAGGGGCATGGCTGTGGCCACTCACACCACCAGGTCTGCAGAGAGCAGAGCTGTACAGGGGTGAGGGGATGAGGATGATGGGCAGAGGGCTTACCCTGCTCTACAACACAAACAGCTGCCTAAGACTAGGGAGAAAACACAGCTCTTAGGGAGTTCACATTATGAACACACAGCCATTTTATGCAATTCTGCATGTAATACCTACTGTGAATCCCCTTCCCCAGGCTGCCAGGGGCCAGACCTGAAAAGCCTGAGAGTCACTTGGCTGGTTTAGCCATTTTCTGTAGTGCTGAGCTACCACTGAGCTTTATATTACACAGAAGTAAAGACTAGCCTAGTATGACACAAACTTCAACCGTAATCCTGGAGAAGTAAATATATTTAGTCAGAGTACACTTTATTATTGCCACAAATAATACCAATAT
Source organism: Chiroxiphia lanceolata (assembly GCF_009829145.1). Taxonomy (NCBI): domain Eukaryota; kingdom Metazoa; phylum Chordata; class Aves; order Passeriformes; family Pipridae; genus Chiroxiphia; species Chiroxiphia lanceolata. The sequence goes on along the minus strand of NC_045639.1, from coordinate 36,802,846 downwards.
AACATTATTGTACTACACATACTTATGAGATGATGCTCTGAAGATAAGGTATTATTAAACTGGAAAGTAAACACAGATGTCAGGTGTTTTAAAATAGACTTTAAAAGTTGTCAAAATAGGAAGTTAAACAACAACAGAGTTAGTGGTAATCAATTATGATGCCATTTAGCTGAATAGCAGTGCAACACTGAGTATATACACTACTGATGCCTTAAGCCCCTAATGGTTTTTATTTTTCTAATATTTGTAGGACTTGTAAGTTTTATAAGTAGGTTTTAAAAGCAGAAACCCTCCCTTCTTTGTCCCTTGTCCCTTATCCTTTTCCCTCTAGTACCCTTGTTTATACATTCCTTAACCCTCTTACCCCATTCTATCCTCCCTATATCACTTATAGCCCCAAATCTAATAGAAATGTTTAGTCTTTTGTCAAGGCAAGGCCTAGACAGTTGACAGAACAGCATATCTGGGCCTAAACCACAGAATGAAGTCAAGAATTAGGTAACTATGTACCCTTTGTGCTCTGATGATAGTGAAGGTGATGAAGTAGGTGGTCCCGAAATGCACCCCAGACCCATTTTCAGGGGGTGGACCCGGGGTGGTCCAGAGTAAAGGCCACAGGATGGACACATCTGGGATTGGATGGATGGTATTATAAAATGCAACCTCTCGGGCACCGGGGCGCACGTCTTGTAACATCTTAGCCTTGGCAAATAAACCCTTTCTTATCTCACCCCTAATTAACTGCTCCAGGAGATTTTTTCAGGACCTAAATCCCACGGCAACACTACAACCACATACTAGGGGGAAAACAAACAAACAAACAAACAAAACTTTAAGGAAAAAAGCAAGTTTAAAAGTTTGTTTATTTTTTTATTTTTAAACCTCTGTAGTTCACCAGATATGCAGCATAAAAAGCTGGCAATGGGCAGTTTTTCTGGCATTGCCTCAGGAGTCTGTAATACTGGTAGCAATTTCCTGGTAAGTGTAATATTAATCTGTCTTGAAAACTTAGGATCAACAGATTTAGTCTGAACTGGGCAGATGCTATACAGCTGTCAGTGCACCACTTTTCTGCCTCAGTATGCTGTTAGACCTTCTGTAGAGCTACTTTTTGCACAGGCAGGTAGCAATAGGACAAGGGGGGGACGGTTTTAAACTAAAAGAGGAGAGATTTAGATTAAACGTTAGGAAGAAATTCTTTACTGTGGGAGTGGTGAGGCACTGGAACAGGTTGCCTAGAGAAGCTGTGGGTGCCCCATCCCTGCAAGTATTCAAGGACAGGTTGGATGGGCTTTGAGCAACCTGGTCTAGAGGAAGGTGTCCCTGTTCATAGGAGGGGTTTTGGAACTAGATGATCTTTTAGGTCCCTTCCAATGCAAGCCATTCTATGATTCTAGAATGTATATTACATCACATTACAGGCTGAGTTGGGACTGCAGATCTATTCGCACTGATCTCCAGAATTAAATTGATAAATCCCCATGGCATGATCACACGCTGACTGTGCGAGATACCTAAGTTCAAACTCAAGTCTGCTTTGTTTTTAGTTTAGGAAGGAGTAGGAAAACTGGTATTTTAGTGACAATAGGGATAAAACCATGAGCACTTTACTTCTGAAGATCTAAGTATGGTTTAAAAAAAAAAAAAAAGCCTAAAAAAGCCTATTTTTTATTCTTTCATCAGTTTCTTATCAATATAGAACCGTACTATGGAAAACTTGGGGGACTCCCTTCAAAACAAACTTCCAGTTCTGAGGAAGTAAAATTTCAAAGACTGTGGTGCTTCCATTTTCTTCACAGGATGAAAGGCATCTTTCCTCACACGATCTTCTTGCTAGTCTACAAATAGGCAGAAAAACCTGGTCTGCTTTAGGGAGTGCCAGGTTCTGCTCAATCTAGTCTACCTTTCTGTTTTCAAGTAAACAGATCAACAAACAGTTGTATCTCTGATTTCTTCAAAATCACTCTTGCTTTATACATACTTCTATGAACAAGAATTTTTGCTCATCAAAGTTATCCAATAATCAGTTTTAACCCTTCTAAAAAGTCTCTGATATTGTAGCAGCCAGAAAAGTAAATGGAAAAACCCTAAAATTCAAACATCTGTTTTGTATGTTATTGATACAAAGCAATAAGCTGAAATGTTCTGAAGGCTGGAAGGATATAAACGAGCAGCAGGAAAGATGTCACAGGAGTCTGATCTAAGACTCCCCTGAGGACCCCTCAGGTGCCAGGGGTGAGCAGAACACTGGATAAGGATGTCAGGATGGAGACTGGGCCACAGCCAGGGAGGCTCTCAGACCCACAGGACAGCCCACAGAGATTGTTGCCATGTCTTAAAAGGAGGACCACTGAGATGCTCCTTCCCATGCAGAATCAAGAGAATGCAGAAGCAATAAATACCCTCTTTTCTTCCTGTATGTCCTGATTATGAAGAAGGACACTCTCTGTTCCTGTTAGTCCAAGCCATATACATGCTGACTAGCCTGCCAGTGCACACAGCACAGCTGCTAAGGGCACACAGAACTCACAGGTCAGTCTCTTCACTGCTGAAGACATAAGTTTAAGTCTCTCCGCCTAAAACAGGGTTGATTTTAATGAAACTCAAGGAAATATAACTGTCTGAGGCTTCTACTCCTCTACCAAATTTAATCAAAACTGATCAACACATTCAAAAGTTACTAGAAAGTGAGTGACAGACAAATGAACATAGAGATAGACTGCAAAACTCTTGTAAGCTCTGTTTTCACAGGTCAATGGGAAAACTAGAAAAATATGAAGGATATTTTAAAATATAATGTATGTAAAACACAGTAGTTCCCATTCACATCCAGTTTTTATGGATACTGATATTGTTAGCCTCAAGCATTCAAAAATCCCAGTCAGATCCACATCCCTCAAAACCTCCTCACTTCACAAATGGGATTCATTTGTGTCTCATGTTGATAAATGCGTGTAGGTTTCTTGCTTTCAACTTGTTCTGCACAAGTGGGATTCAAAACTTCAGAATTGCTAGAAACAAAACTCAGAGCAGATGACCTAAGATTAAACTTAAGTGATATTATGAGCAAGCACAAGGGCTAGTAACACTTAACAAGTTTAAGTGACTGGACAATGCCAGTTTAAACCACTTCTTCAGACATCAACTTCAGACTTTCCTTACATTTCAAAAACTGAAAAAATGGAATCGTTAGTCCCATACATAGCAATCTTATATAACATGGTAGGAACAAAGCACAGACCCATTAAATTAAATGATTTTATCTGAATAAACCTGCAATTGACTTAGAAAAAAAAGTATCTAACGTACCCTACAATTCACTTTTTCTTGTTTAAACTTGGATTGCACTATCTTCTTGCCCAGTGAACTCTCTCAGTGTTTTAGCACACTTTGATTATAAAATACTGGAAAAAGGCATGCAAAATGGGTACATATTTTTTTTGTATTCTTGTTTTCTGAAAATACAAGCATACTTCTATCAAACTAAGTTACCATCAAAAATCAAATACACCTTATGTATTAAATATTGATTATTCCATTCCTTAAAATGACCCAATATTAAAACTATAACCTTCCTTACCTTTGCAATAATGACTTCTTTTTTCAAAATCTTCATAGCATAGTATTTGCCACTAGCCTTCTCCCGGACCAGGATAACTTTGCCAAACGTGCCTTTGCCCAGTAATTTTAAATAGTCAAAATCATTCATTGTCTATAAGGAGCAAAGAACAAGGATTAGCAAGACTTATGCTATCCAGTTCCAACATATAACCAAATGCTGTTCTCAATACAATAAGAACAGTTTACAAAAATAGGTCCACTTCTATTAAGTTCATAATCACAGATTTGTTTGGGTTGAAAAAGACCTTTAAGATCATCAAATCCTACTGTTAACCCAGTACTACCACTAAACCATGTACTTAAGTGCCATATCTTGCCGTGTCTTCTAAATACCTCCAGGGAAGGTGACTCCACCACTTTCCAGGGTAGCGTGTTTCAATGATTGACAACTCTTTCAGTGAAGAAATTTTTCCTAATATCCAATCTAAACCTCCCCTGGAGCAACTTGAGGCCATTTTATCTCATCCTATCACTTCTTACTTGGGAGAAGAGATCGACCCCTCCTGGTTACAACCTCCTTTCAGGTAGTTGTAGAGAGCAATAAGGTCCTCTTTGAGACTCTTTTTCTCCAGGCTAAACAATCCCAGTTCCCTCAGCCGCCTCTCATAAGACTTTGCTCTAGACACTTCACTGAACATCTCCCCTTGGATTATGGGGGATTCATTCTTCCAGTTCAGGGGGCTGGGTACCCAGAGAACATTGGTCTTGCTATTGAAGACTGAGGCAAAGAAGGCAACTAACTGTTGTCATTAAACCACCAGGATAAATTGTTCAATAGTATTATTATAGTTCTCTGAAGTCAAGTACCACACAGTATACTACACACACTTATTTTTACAAAGCACACACAAAACGAAGTCTCAGCCTATCCCAGCATTTTGTGAATGTTCCACATCTAAGAAGGTTCATCAGCTCCTGTATTATCAGGGACACACAAACACACAAACAAATCAGTAGGTTTTGCATAACACCAAAGATTGCACTGATGGCTTTTTTGAAGCATACACAATCCTCACTGAAATATTATAACCATAAGATTCAACAATAGCCACTAGAGGTAGACTTTTTAAAAAATTTGTACAGGTTACATTATTTACATTATATAATAATGCAAATAATGTAAATGGTATTTACATTAATCAATCTGGCTCTGAAAAGGAAGAGATGGCAAATTTTCATCTTTCATGTGACTATTATTGCAGTAGTTTTCCAGGTTAAACATAGTACATTCAAGAGCTGGTTCCACCAACAGACAATTTGAGTCTAGTAGGTTTACTGACTCAACGGGAGTGTCACACATGGTAAGAATATGACCAGACGATCTCAGATCCCAAAGCAGTTTAGTCACTTTCATGAGCCCAAAGTTTGAGTCAATACTCATCTTAGTTGTACAAGTTCGTTTCACAGCCAGTTCAGAAGTATCAACTCTTTGGTCCATGCCTTAGATGCAAAGATGAGGAAGTAGAGAAAAAACAGCACAATACTAAGAATGCAGTGACTGCACAAGGTTGCCTTGTGCCAGCAGGATTTCTTTGGCCAATCACTGGGTTCCACTGTGTGTTTCTACAGCACATCTTTCAGCGTGCTGTGTTACTGGCTTGGTTGCAGCACCACAAAACCATCAAGTTTTGTGGTGCTGCAACCCAGGAACATTGAGAAAAGCAGTTAAAAATTCTGAAAAACAATACTCACTTATTCTTGTTAAAGTACTGTCTTGCAGTATCAAGAACCTTCCTTCCTTTGTGAATAATATACCTCAAAACATTTGTAAAGAGTAATTATACTCCAAGTCCCAGTTTTGCTAAGTTAAATATACTTAATCCTGTTATATATGAGAAAAAGATCATGCCTTATCTTTCATCTTCTTAGTGTCTCATTCTATCAGTAGCTGTGGCCTCAGGCTGCTTTGCTGAATACTGTTGTTTCAGATAAACTTCTACTTGTATTTTCCACAATGGAAAACAGTAGTTTCCTCATCTCTATCAGAAATACTTCTACCAGTGCCTACATATCTCATACAAATTCCAAGTGTAGAGGTATTGGGCAGATCCCTAGAGTGCAATCACAAATAGTGGCAGCAAAATATAGTTGCTTGTGAGAAAGAATAAAGGGCAACATTTCCTTCTAAAATTATTTATTCCTTTAAGCTCAAGTGCATGATGCTATTACTGTGGATCTGAATTTGCTGTAGACAAACTGTGAAAACGATTTATGCAGTTTTTCACTCAGAGTCAGTTTGCAATCTGCTCCCAAAAGAGGTAAAACTGAAGTTCCATGAACCACATTAATGCTGTAACTCCTTAGCTTTTAAGTGTTCAACCTGCAAATTCAAAGCTGCAAAAGGTCTTCAACACACTATTTAACACCTGGATAGTTGGGTATTTCAAAGGTTTATTAAGGAGAAGATGCTTTCCATATATCAAGTTCCTGGTTATATCAACAGGAATTAAATCTTTTTCCCCGTGTAATGGTTGATTGGTAGCTTCTAAGCAAAGTAACCTTGATGCTCACACATAAACATACTTAGAAATTTTAAAGTGACAGATCTTATTTTGCTGCCAAAACTACCTCACATCAGGAAGAACAAAATTGCATTTATCTCTGCAAGAAATATGGGTAACAGAGATTTCAAAGACTCAGTATCATTCTTATCTAAAGCAAACTCACTTTACACAAGTTAAAGTTAAAACTTCATTACCACAGACAAATCCTTAAATGGTCAACTTTTCTAAAAACTAGTAAAATGTGTGATAACTCCTGACTCATGGCATAGTATGTGAATCTGTGACCCACTTGTACTTAATCAACTAAAGGTAAGACTTCTCAACTATCACGTTCAGTACTTTGGAAAGTCAGGTTATCTATTCGATGGTTCTATGACAGCCATCAAGCAGAAAACAACTGCCTTTGAGCAAAAGCAGTGAAAATTGACAAAAATCCACAAAAAATCCAAAACACTTTCAAAACACAATTCAGGCAGAAGATGAGTAATCCAGGGCAGAATCCTCCATATCTTCACTCACAAGTGACTGTGTTCCCTGCCAAAGAATGGCTGACAGCTTTATTGATAAAGAATAACTGAGGTAGTGACTGTTACAACTTACCACTTCTAACAGTCACAAATTTATGGGATCACAAGCACCTTCAAAGGAGTAACTTTTTCCCACACTTCTGATCTTCTCTAAGAGGCTAGACTTAAGAGAGGGACCATCAGAGTCTGAATAAAACCAGCTCAGAAAAGCTGCCCTTTGCCCATACAAAGGAAGAGGATCTTGGCTCAACTGATCACTCACATGGATTTGATGCTAGGGGCACCAAGTCAGTCAAAGACTCATTCATCCAAAATTTGCTTACAAAACATTCAGCAAAGCAGTCAGGAATCTAGATGCAAGCTCAGTGAAAATAAGTTTAAAATATCTGTGTATTTATAAAAGAAAAGTAATAGGTTTGCAAGATTTTGAGCCATGGTTTAACAGCATGTTATGGTGATAGTGTTAGTTCTAAGAATAAAGTCTTCTGATGCTCTCGTTCTTTAGCAGCTTAGCAGAAAGCTTAGAGAGGATATGCAGTGCAGGGTAACTCAAGAAGTCTACCAAAGAATACAAGACCTTGGGAGATAAAAACACAGATGCCATAGCTACGGGTGTACTGAAAACTGGTGGAAAAATGTAAATACTTCCTAAACCTGAGGGATGCTGCTAAGCAAGTTTGGAGACTCCCATAAAATTGGACTCTTTCTCCTTCATGTTTTTCCCTAGTTTTTCATTCCTACCCTACTCCAAGTTCTGAATCTTTTTCCTCATTATATAACCTTTAGGTTTCCTCTGAAAAATCTATTCTTTATTCATCCCGTATCCCGCAAATCAAATTTGTGAACAACAACAACAAAAAAAGCAATGAAGCTAACAGGAGACTACGTTAACCAAAGAAATGTGTGATGTTCAGCCTTCTATAAAGGCTATTTACTCCCCTACAGGAGTATCTGATCACCATCTGAACAGACCATCTCCTGTGGGTGATTTGTTCAAAAGAATACACCCTAATACAGGTGTTGAAAGTTCCTACCAAGGAACTAATTTCTTTTTTTTAAATTCCTGATGTGCACAATGATTATACCACTCAGAGTTAGCAGTTCCAGTGCTATTCCAGTGCAATTTTAGTGACGTTATTACTGTAAAACTTAAATGGCACATTGACACCATTTAAAAAAAAAAAATTGAAAAAAAAAAAAAAGGTGCTTTTGGTTCTTCCAGCTAATCTAACCAGGGACATAGCTGTCATGTCTGTTCAAATCAAGTTCCCTGTCTTAAACACTGTTTTCTTTTCGCTACCTTTTTAGAGAAGAACAGGCCCAACTCCTCTCTGTCTTGTTTCTTAATCTGATTATGCTCTTCTACTCATATGTATACCATCTGGTGCATGCACAAGCAAAATTCACTGGGCTTAGATGTAAAATCAGGTGACAAAATAAGCTTTTGTCAAGAAAGGACACATTGTGCAAAAATCTCTGAAAGGAAAGAAGTTCAATACCAAAAAAAGGCAATAAAAATGCACTAAGTCATTATAACTGAAGTGGTTCTGATTATATTAATGCCTATAAAAGCTTAAACGACAGCTTTCAGAAACATTTCTACAAAACAGAAACAGTTCTAAAAAGATATTTTTCAGAATTTCAATTAACAGAGGCAGTGACAGCTCCGCATCATAACGGTCACCTATTATTTTTTATTCCAATAACTTCTGAGCACCTTTCACTAAAGTCTTCTGACAGTGGGATCTGCAGTGAGATTTGGAGTTTTGGCTCTAGTTTTTTAATTTTGTTTTTTGAAATTCTTTTATTGTATTTCTTTTTATCATTATTATTAATATTATTATATTGCTCTATTATTAGATGTTGAATATCATCATTTTTCATTTCACCTTTGTTTTGTTGAGTTTGCTTTTGGCTTGTTGCCAAAGCCATTAAATATACTGTAGCACTGTACATGCACTGTCCCAGCATATTATTTCAGCATTTCTTAAAGCACAAGCAGCAAGATAGAAACAAAATCGATCCTCCTCCTCCTCCTCCTTCCGTTCCCACAACCCATTTTGTCCTATTGGAAAATGCACTGCACTGTGTACAAGGAAAGCACATTCCAGATAAACTACTTGTATCAGACAGCGTTAATTTTGATACCTTGAAAATGCTATACAGTAGTTTTGTATTCCACTAAAAGAATACACAGGCTTGGAACAGTGCTTAGATCTTTACGAGAGCAAATCCAAATCCTTTCCACATAATCGCACTGCCTCTCACAAGGCTGACACGTCTTAAATGCTGCCTCTGTCTTGCTGTCAACTTATCAACTTTTACCCTGAAGCACAGTCATTAAATATCCATGCCACAAGGCTAAAAGTTGAGTGTCAGCCTGACAATGTATGATCAGAGTATTGTTACAGCTGTACATAATTGGTTTTTACTTTTTTCTATAGCAGATAAAGGTATACATACATATAAACTGCATACAATGAAACCGCATGAAAGAACTCTGTTTTCACTGCAAACTCAAGTTCTCAAAAGTCAGGACATGATAGAACTAAAATTACCTTTGACACCTTTGTTGTATTCATAAAGGGTATAGTTTGCAGCACCTGATTTTTCTATGATTCTTGCTTCATATAGTGCAACCAAAAAAATATGTTCTATGAGTAAAGACACATTCATGATTTCTTTTAACTGTTCATTATTCAAAGGCATTCAATTAAGTGAGTTATAAGACTATTTTGCTCTGTCAGCAGACTTCCACTTAGTTTTCTCCAGGTTTCACTTTAGCTAGAAAGACTTAAGCCAGTCCTATAGAAATTGGTTATTATTTTTCATGCAATTGCAATGCGTTTCTTGAGTCATGTCAACTCTGTACAGTAAATGAGAGACATCCATTTGAATGACCCATTCTTCAAGAGCAGTCCATACAGAAACACAGGACAAAATGGAAACACATAAGCAAATTTTTGAGTGGCATCAGATCTTTAAAACATGCCCTCAAGTCGTGTGTTTAACCTGTTGACTCAGGAGATACAACCACAGGTATGTTATGACCAGCAATGTACATGTTCCTATTTAAACCAAAACCTGTGAAAGACAGCAGAAAAAATAAAATGCTGTTTTCTTTTACTTCATTGAAAACTAAAGCAGAGTTATTTTCCCAGTTAGCAAAAAACAAGGTCATTAAAAGTGAAATTCTGCTAATCTTTCTCATGCAAATTACCTAATTTGTACTGGGTATTATTTGCATGAGAAAGGGGGAAAATGCACTTGTCTAAAGAAGATATTTTATTACCATACTTCTAAAAGAGCAAACAACCAAAAGGATGAAATAATGGTCAAACAATAAGCAGAATGTTAATATGTGCCTGAATGCTTGAACTTTGTCTTTCAGAAGTGCTGTATCAGATAGCATAACAAGTAAATAAAACTAGAGCAGTTCAGCTTTATTGAAATAAAACAAGTAAGTACCTTATGCTTGTAATACACTGAAATTTATGTAGAAATATTATTGCTTATATATTGTTTTACCCAACTAGACCATTCTACGAAAGTTAGTTACATACGAGCCCTGTCAGCTAGTTTTTAATGTCATTACCTTTCTTTTATGATGAGTTGTTGAAGCATCCATTTCTTCTTCTCCTATATTGTCTATCTGTGAAGTTGGACTACAGTTCATTCTCTCCTCTTCTTGTCTCTGAAGTCTGTCTGCTACAGCCTGGATTGCTTCTGTCCATTCTTCCCTATCATGAACGAGCCAACATCTCTATTAGAAACTCAAAAAATATGTTACATGGTTTATAATGTTTTTCACCTGTTACATTGCTTCTACTTTCAATTTTCATGTTACGCAGCAGAAGACTTTCATAAATTAATCACTTCAATTTCCTTCCAAATTCTGCATTTTGTTAAAGGTGGTGAAGCTGACCAGAAAGGATCACTGTATTTAAATCACTGTAATTTAAAGAATTAGCAGTCTCTAATTTGGTAAGTATTTTACTAGTGGAAACTTGAAAACACTTGTTCCAGGTACAATACAACTCAGAGCATGGTACCTCCTATGCAATATTATCTGATAATAACTTGCTATTTTAAGAAACTGTTTGGTATTCCCCCTCCCTGCAAGACTTTTTCACAGCAAATAAATAAGATCTATTAAACCATATCATGTATTCAACTCTTTGTTTTTCTCCTCTTAAAACTCAACTTAAAGACTTTTTTTCAAATTCCCCTCAAAAAAGGCCCTCAAAGATAACTAAATTCCTACAAGCATCCTAAAAACCAGTGGCTGCACTGAGGGGCAGGCCCAGATGAGGGTTCCTGTGGAAGGACAAGCAGGGTCAGCTGAGCCCATGGCTATTCTGTGTGCTGGCTGACCAGCACAAACACACCAGCTGGCCCATGAGCACACTACAGCCCCACACAAGTGCAGTACCTGCTGATTTTCACTCATCCAGCAAGGGAGAGACGGGAAGAGTCTGGTGATATTTATTACTGAATAATAATGCAGTGGGAGGTACAGAAGAAAGATAGGGTGGAGAAACAGTACCAACGTAGAATAAAAAAAATTCTAAGTGAATATACTAATGAAAGAGAAACAACAGAAAAAGCAAAGTTGTTGGTTATTTATTGATAAAAACAATAACAGCCAAATCATAGTACTAGTTTCAACAGGACAGATGTCCACAGAGGGAAGATGCAGTGCCATCATCTAATTGGAGACAGAATATAGAACATTTAGCAAGGTACATCATCCCATATCTTCTACATGCTTTTCGTGCATTAAAAAAGTTAATTCTTAAGAGTTTGTGGATGTTTATTTGAAACAAGAAAAACTAATAAGTAAACACAAAATAAATTATAACAAGCATACTGCTTTCTGTGCCAGAAAGGAGTACACTAGGAAGAGTAAGACAGCGAGGCTGGAAATACTTCAATCCAGGCTTTGGTTGTTCAAAATTCAACACTTCAGAGACGTATCATGACATAGTCTTGGCTTATTTGAACACTCTCATTCCACCTACTTGCAGGCAACTCTTATACTAGCTATGAGCTCAGATAATATTTTACAGAAGTTGACTTAAAAATCTTTAACTAACTGCTCAGATGTGCTCAGAATGTCACAGTTCCAAGTGCTGATTGCTGTGCAGGCCCAGCAGAGACTCTGATGAGGCTTTGGCGTAAGGAACATGAAAAGCAAAAAAAGAATAAAACCCTCACCGTTCCTCCGGAGTGTCTACGTGGAACGTCCTCTCTATAACAGTGGTCCACTGAAGACATCTGATAATAAATGTGTTTGGCTTTGGTCGCTCTGTTTTCATTAGCTGACATTCTAGAGAAATACATGACATTGCCTTTTTTATACATTGTCAGTTAATGGGTGAAGAGCAAATAAAGTTACTTAAATGAAATACACGCAGCTTATGTGTACCCATTCAGGATGTATACAGTACATACAAGGAAATATAGAACAGCAATATAACCACAGGCTTGAACAAAAGGTAGCAAGTAATAATCATAAGGTGAAGAAAACAGTCAGAGGAATTGATGAAACTTGTATTGTTGTCCATATAAAGAGTGCCATCTCCATTTGTGAACTCAGTCTGTGTTATGAGGGTAAGAAGAGTATTAGATCCCAGATTGCTACAGTATGCCAAGGAAACAGCAGTAGCCACAGGCATATTTTTCCATCTGCACCTGGCAAGAGGAATATGACATTTTCCCTTCAACGGTAACCATGTCACAGTTACTGATAGTACTGTCACTTCAGGATTAGATTTATTGCAAAATACCCTATCTAAGAAAATTCAGACGTTGAAATTAGTCTGATTATTAAATGCAGAACAGCCACACATACACACACAGTGAGGTTGCCCTGGGAAATCATCTAGTTCTCTTCATGCCCCAGAGGAGAATCAGGTCTACCTATGCTATTTCTCATAACTATTTCTCTACAATCTTTTTAAAATCCACAAAAAGTAGTAATTTCAAAACCCCTGTAAGCAAACTATTCCATCCAAGTATAAAGAAATTATTTTTATAGCTGGAAGATTTTTCCTCGAATTTAATGCAACTGTTCCTATAAATTCAGCATATCTGTTTTTGTCCTATTGACTAATATTTTACCTTCTCGGCAGCTATCCCTTTTAGACATTTGAACACTGTTTTATCTCTCTTCAGTCTTCTCCAGCCTAAGTCAGTTAAACCAATCTGTCCTCACAGGTTGTGCTTTCAGATCCAAGATCTTCCTTGTCCCACAGTTCTAGACATACCGTAAACCGCCTATTACTCTTTGGTTGCAGGACCCCAACGCTGGCAATTCAGGCAATGGTTCAACGACACTATGTATTAGTTTTGCGATGCAGCATACTGCATTAAACGTGACCACTGCAAAACACTGACCAACTAGAACTTCTTATTCATGCAAATATATTTAAACACTTTTCTGGAGTTAAGGTTACTCTATCAAAAGTGTAACTTGTGTTCCTGCAGCTACCACAAATAGACACAAACATCACATCTCATCTTCTGGAATGCTATCACTCGTTCAAACCTGATCCAGATCAAACATTTGATCTCAAATTATTCATCTGGTTCACAAATCAATCAATAATGATATGTTCACTTACAATCTGCTGTAACTTCCTTTTGATATAGCTACCACCTACCTGTTGACCCACACCTTTTAGTTGACTATTCTATAGCATAAAACCTTGCACTTATTCTTGGTGAATTACATTTTATTTATTACAGTTAATGTCAACGCTTTATAAGTCACATGACATGTACCACTTCACAAGGCATGCTTTTCCTTCACAGAAATAAATTATTTTGGTTTGACATAATTTTTCTTCACAAATTCAGGATCCTGAAACCTCAACTATCATCCACTGTAATTTTTTTATTTGAAACAGCCAAGAAGAGTGGAAGTGGGTATGTCTATTGATACTATTTTTCTTCTGCAGAACACCTTAGAAGCTTAACAGACACATGTATAAGGAGTAAAAGAGGAGTAAATATTGCCCTATGCAGATACATGTTCCTTGATGAACAAACTTAGACACTCACCAAACATCTATAAATTATTACGTAAGTCAGACTGCTCACTTGTCAAGGAAATGACATTCCATTGAACAAACATTTCATTAACAAAGCGAAATTGTAGTTCACCCTTACTGCTTATATACACTCTCCTAAGTCTTGGATGGGATGAGAGCTATCCTCAACATGTAGAGGAAAGAGCTACAGCAGGATGGAAACAGGAAGAGGGAATTTAACATGAAAGCTGGGAGAGAAACAATGAGGGCAGAAGCACCGTGAAGCAGAGCTGCTTAGCCTACTTAACCCGGCTTGTAACTTGGTGCAAATATTACTCATGAGATCAAAGAAACCCCCATATTCAGGGATATGGTCAAAGTCCAACTGTGATCACAATGACGGTGAATCCAGGGTTAACGGGTTAACGACTTCCTCAGTCGTAGCTCCAAGGAACGCATGGGGCTACCTTCATAACAGAAGAGCCTAAAAGCGTTGTCTGCTTTAAGATTACCTCATCTTACTACTGACAAAACCATCCGCTCATCTTTAATCCTACCACACTTCAATCATGTAGGATGAAATTCTCTTTACTTGGTGTCTGCCTAAGCTGCACACTCCTGGAAAATACTGCTTTTCAGAGATGAGACTTAAAACTTGGCAAACCAAGACCTTTGATATCCTTTCAGTATTCCTGTGAAAATGTAAGGCATTTGGCCACAGTACATGCAGGAAGGATAAGAGTGTAGTGGGAGGAGCGTAAAAAATTACAATTACAATTACTAAAGAATAAAATCACTGAAAATCTATGCACTGAGTATAATCAGAGGCTACAGCTATCTCCCATCTCTACACATGCTAAATGAAAAGCTCTTTCACCTATATTCATAATGTCTCATCCTCTTCCTCAGATAACACGAAGAAGAAACTACCTCATTGAGGCAAAATCCAATGTATATAGATGGCATACAGCAAGTTATTTACAGGAAAGATGGCAGGAAAAAAAGACTAGGGAATAAAGGGAGAAAAGCGGAAATGGAACAGGAAAAAGACTGGAACCTACGTGAGAAAGAAAACCATGGAGGATAGCTAGAGTATAACTAAACTAGAACAGCTAGCATAGAGGAAGGAAGGTAAAAGAAATTGCCAGAGAGAAAAGCGAGGTGACTGCATTAGAACAACCTGAAGGCAAAAAGGTACAGAGACAAACCTGCAGAAAAATCTGTATCAATCAAAAAGCACATCCTCTCCAGTGCCTGTAATGGGACTGAAGACTTTGAATTTGACCATTTATTTTCTCTTCACAAATACATAAAAAATGCATACATTTAAAATGCATTAATTTAAGTTTTTCAATTCAAGTATGAAAAAACTATAACTAATAGAACTACATCTGCCTATGTCCAAATGCTATCTATAATATAGTCTTTACCTATATAGAGGGAGTATACTATATATAGTATAAAAAATATTTACATTGTTACATATATTATGAAAATTTGTATCTAATATACTACCTATATTACTTTTTTTCAGTCAGTCCTCAAAGTGATGATGCACATTATTAATAAGAACAAAACATATGGATGTATATAATAAGACCTGGTACTACAAAAGAGTATTTACTCTCTGCATTTGCATTACAGATGATTAACTAAATCAACTAAAGGTAATAAAAAAAACCCCTTAACAATTGAAAATGGCACTGAAAACATAAAAAAAACCCCTCCAAACACATGACCCGCAAAATGCCATTTCCCTATGACTGAAGGATATTAGTGAAAAATAAAATCTAGCAAAACTTAATTAGCTTTTGTAATATCCTGTTACAAGTGTCTAAAGACTTGATTTCCTTGTGGAAGGTCAAAAATTAATACATTCATATCGTTCACTTCTGAAGCAAAAAGAGTTTCGGAAAGAAGTGGAGGACCAGTGTATTTCTAAAAGTGGTGTGCTACCCATCCTTCTCTAGTAGGTAAAAGCAACTGAAGTCTGCTGATATTTAGTAGGCCCATGTTTCATGTGCTGCTGTATACAAATGTATGGGATAAACAGTATTTCTGCCATGATTGCAACAGGAATAAAAACTTCTTTGTGAATGTCTTTCACCTACCACTAGGGAAAAAAAAATCTATTAAGATGAATAAGTGCAGTAATACACAGTTACTGCTAATTACCAAAATATTTTTCTACTAATTAGTGGAAAAACTATAGTAGTTTTAGACAGAGTGAATAGTTTGGAAACTACAAAAGCACAGAAGAGTGAGTGAAACTGGCTACTGAGAGCTGGCTCCGAATGCTCGAGTGATAGTTGGGTCATTACCAAGAGTAGAGAACATTCTACCATAATGTCTTCAAGTTTGCTACTATACATAAACATATGTAATTAAAGGGCTGAATCGCAACTCAAAACAGTTGGAAGTCTAAATTATCATTCAAAAAGATGAGTAAGCCAGTAAACAGACAGACTCAACTTTGTGTTCTTGTATGCTAGCCATCTACAACTTGGAATTACACATTTTAATACTAAAGATTTCTGTCTTCCTGGGATGAAACATCAGTCATGAGAATTTTCCCCTTTAAAATTAGAGGGAAGGAAAAACCTTGAGGGAGAACACTTGTTCAAAGCAGTAAAATACAAATTCACTAACAGGAATAGACAACTCTGTTCCAACAAGTGTGTAACACTGCTTTGGTCACTTCTGGATGTATACAGAAAATGGAAAAAAATTAAATTACGACAGTATAAAGAAATAAAATGGATGTTTCTCTAGCATTGAATTTCTCTTTTTTAAAAATAACAAAAAAAAAAAAAAAACCAAGGTCAGGTACATACCAGAGGTTGACTTTCATCTTCATATCTACAATCAACCCAAAAATTCTAAAATGTTAGACTATCTTTTTCAAATAACTGCTACTATCTAAATTAAGTAGTTACGCTAGTTAAAACTCTCCTGAGCAACTCTAACTACAAACTGTATTTCAAAACGTTCTGTTTACTTTACACCATTCTGAACCACAGATGACAAAGTTTGCTTGAAGCTGTAATTACTCTGCAAAGCTGGGAAGCCAATTAGAGGGCCTGAAACCTGCCAGTTCCAAAAAAAAAAAAAAAAAAAAAAGCACAGATCATCTGTTCAGATTTTATTAAAAAGTTTAAAGTTTGAATTCTATAACTTTAACCATATAATCACCAGTATAATTTTCCTAAATGCAGTCATTCAGCATAAAAAAAAGAAATAGAAAGAGTACTAATATCATTTTATTATTTCATATATGAAAGGTTTCAACTTCAGCAGAGTGTGTTGATACGGCTAGACAAGAATACTAAACATACAAGCATCCATAAAAAATTGCACTAAAAAATGAACAGAAGGTTGCATATCTGAGAAATTATTTCTAATACAGATTGAGTTTTAGCACAAAGGATAACTTCTTGTGATTAACAAATGATATAAAAAAAGAGTATCAAGGCACTACTTGTATTGTTTAGAATATATGCACTTTTAAATATATAGAATGCTGGCTATATACAGATCTATATCTGTCTATTTGCATTACAATTTAACATTATTCTTACCTTGGTCTTTCCTTCACAGGATAAACGTTTTTGTCCCAACCTTTGCCTATTCAATTGCTGCTCCAATTTTTTTTCTTTCTCATGTCAAAATTTAATTAACAAACTGCTTAAAAACGTCTTCTTCCATTATTGCTACTCTGCACTCCACACACTTCTCTGATGACCTTTTTTGTTAGACAAGGAGCAGACAACTAGCAGAACTAACACACCATTTTCAAAACACTGACACATGCTTTTGCTTATATACATATGAAAAGCTATGGTTTTTACATATATGTGCAAATACATGTGTGTACTCACACACACACCCCCCCCACCTTAGCTTGATGTCTCTTGACTCTCTCACTTGTTTACCCACTCCATATGGGAAACCTACTTTTCTGAAGCTTTCCTTAAGGTTTTGTTCTTTCTCACTACATCTTATCTAAGGGGAGTATCACCTTAAAAATAAGTTTGGTCACATAAGAGATTTATGTGAACAATTTATTATCCCTTCCTTGGTCCCAACAAATGCAGGTTTACCCTAAAAAAGTCATCCCCAAAACTGTTAAACAGATAATTTTTGTACATCGTACCTCTGATCATATAATTCTTTTCTTGGTATTCCTCATTTCTTACCCAGCTCTATAAACATCAAATATAGGTACCTTGTCAACATGGTCTGTCCCTGCAGCCTACCATCATCCTCTTTATCACTCTTTATTCAGTACCAAAATGCCATCCACCCTTTTACTCTCATAATTTCAGCACCAGTTCTCAAAAGCACTTCTAATTTGTTTGCCATACCAGTTCCCTTTTAAACTCTCCTTAAAACTCTCCTTCACCATGCCTTAAAAAACAAGAGTGAAGAAAGGAGGGAGGAAGAAAAAAAGGGAGAAGATAGTAAAAATCTAACCTTGACAATGGATTCGTTGATGTGCTGAGACCACTGCCTGTACTACAGGCTAATACTGTCTCATTGTTTTCTCATACTCCCCCCATCTGCTTACATCCATCTGCTGTTCCTTGTTTTATATTTGAATTTTAGTATTTTTGAGCATGGACTGAATTTTTGTTCTGTACGGGTAGAAATCCCACTTCTGCAGGGCTTGTCTCCTGACAAATACTTATATGTGCTTTGATAATATAACAACATATATGACTGCAAAATAAACATAAAACCCCCTTTAATTATATTCCTTGAAGGTGCCAAAGATCAAACTTGATGCACTTCATCATGCTAGAAAGTCTTTTATTTCTAATACTTCAAAAAGTACCACAGTAGCATCCATTCTTCCTGGCATTACAACTAGTTTGCTATTTGCCCTGTCATGCAAAGAGGGAGAATGAAAATAGGAGATTTCTGCATGGATTTTGCCTGGGCTTTTCTTTATCTTCATGGAAACACCCCAATTTTATTTAAGCAACTGGGTTTATCACACCAGCATGAAAATTCCCAGGCCTGGCTATAAACTTAGACCTGCCATGCTTATACCAGGCCCTACATAGAGATAACTGGAAATTACAGGATGCTATACTGGTGTCTGAGAAAGCACTGTCTGCTAAAATGGAAGGACGAGACCAAGGAACTCATATTCATTCACAACCCAAGCCAACAACTGAACCCAAACTTCAAAGTCAAATGACAGAATACCAACTATATCACCCAGAAACCATTCATAAAGTAATATGAAAGCCTTCCAAAGAAAATTACTGGTCTAGTTTTCCAGAAAGCTAAACATTTCCCCCTCCAACACAGATCGAAATATGTCTTATACATATACAGATTTGAGTTTGAATTTCCACAGATGCATTTGCACATACAGTGTATTACACAGAGATGCCTTTTTCTCTCCACAAGTGTTTTCAGGGTTGAATGAACATTATTTATTCAATTCCACTATTATTCTTTTGGAATAAAATCCACACCGTAATTACAAATATCTAGAGTTACATGCTCATCTCTGGGTTCATGTTATCCAGTGTTGTAACAATTTAAAAAAAAAAAAACTACTTAAATTTCATTGAAAAGTTATTTCTGGAATCATCCACAAGGTCATGTCTAATGCCAAGGCATTTTGATGTATAATTTAATCTCACTTATAACAGACATATATATTTTCCTACCTATTTCTTTAAAGAATGTCTTCAGAACTCTTTAAACTCTTAACATTATTCCCCTGAAACCTTTCAATTTTCATGTTTTGAAGATATTTAAATCACAAAAATAATAAAATCTCATCTCTGGCCCACTGAAACATTAAGACTAGGAACAAGTTGCACAGATTCTCCATTTACAATAGCCAAGGTAAATCGATAATCACTTCTGCAGAGAAAATAAAATAAAGGAAAATTTATAAAATTTTACCTTCTCATGATAACTAAAATTTGCTTTTTTTTCCAAAGACAAGAAAAATGGTAGCTGTACCACAGAGTGCTTAGAAAGCACTATCTTTCAAGACAGGAAAGAAATTCCAGGTGACATCATTTTTGGCCAAAGCTCAAAGGCCACTGAGAAGGGATACAGCTCTTCCCAATTATTCCACATATAAAGATCAAAATGAGGGCAAAGGGCCAATTCTTAGAGATACTTCATCCCAAATGTGCTACGTGATTACCTACATACTCATTGTGTATGTGAGAAGTATTTTTTTTTTGATCAGTAAAGTCACACATGTTCCTTAAGTAGAACTGAAGTAGAACTCTTCCCCGCTCTGCTTTCCCAAGTAACGATGACGATCAAAGACCAAAGTGGTTCCACTTACGCAACAGTGGACCAGTTGAAAACAGTGTTATGAGGCCACACTGGGGTTTTTTGGTGGGATTTTGTTGTTTGGTTTTATTTAATTGAAGCCAAAGTATTTTTAAACTGGTTCTGACTGCATAAATGCCTAAGCAGAAGTAATTTAAATTAACATATTTTATTTTGCAGCTGAAGTGGGCTAGAAATGCACACCCACACAGTTACCGTGACTCAGTCAATCAGGAGTATCTGTTTAAGCTACAGCAGCTTGATTACTTGCAACTGCTTCTCTCTACCTGAAAAGAGCTGAACTGATTTTGAACCAGCCAATTCAAGTAAGCTCACACTTCTGAATTTATCCCTGAAAACCAGTATCAACCGGTTTTAAGTTTTCACAATGAACTTCCCCCCAGTGTAATTACACCGCCTTCATTTATCTTCAAGTGCATGGTTACATACTACGGCACAGCTTTTTGTGAGTCTCAGTGTCAGGGCATGAGCATTAAGGGACTAACAGCATACTTCAAATACACAGCTCGCTCATCTCCCATTTAAAAGGCGGCAGTTCTGTTTGGTGTAAAATTGGCTGGCTCCACAGGAGAAGAGCCAGAGCGATTCCTAAACACTATCCAGTGTCACCAGATCTGGCTGATTTGTTCACCCCTGCAGTTATGCAGCAGGTCCAAGATGCAGTGTGGAGTGCACGCTGCTGCTTTCCGTGTGCACCTGAGGTCAGGAGAGTAAAGTCCATTCAAGACACCTGAGGGCAGTCCTGCATCCTTCCCTGGGGCTCAGCTCCACCCAGCCCCACTCTGTTGCATCCTTCAGTCAACTCTGTTTCATCTTCAGTGCTCTAAGGAAGAGAGATCCCTCACCTCCATTACAGGCCCATGTGGTTCCACTGCATTTTGGGTGGCTGGCAATGCACTGAAGCATGTGTGCTGCCTCAGTCTCTCCCTAAGTGAAGTGTCTATCTGTTTATGCACCTGCTTCCAAATGCCTTCCCCCCACATTTCCTCACAGAACACTCCAAGGAAAAGGAATGGCCTCTGAACACTACATCCTATGACAAAACACCATCCGATGAGAAAGGCTTTATTAGCAAAGACATATTTATTACTGAAAGCACTTTTAGTAGTATGTAAAATAAGTTCATTCTCTCCAGCCTTCTTGTCATTCCCAACAGAGTACACAGATGACACAACATCAGGGAAAGGGTAACGCTCAGGTGTGGAATTTTAGGGAGCCACACTAGGAGAAATGATACAGTGACTGGGAAAGAACCTTACTTTTGCAAAAGTAAAGCTCATGTCACAGGACTGGAAGGCAGCAGACACTGGGGGAAAAATATTTATATAACGGAAGTAATTAGCTCGACAGAGCTGGTTATAAAGTTTTAAACTACAGAACAAGTATCATACAAAGCAGAGCTGTGCAAACTTTCAAGTGTTTAACTCCAACAGTACTATGAAAATAATACTGCAGCCTTGGCCTTTTCTGCTTAAATAACAAGCTGCAAGCAAGAGCCAAAGATGTCTATCATCTGGAGAGCAAAAAGTAGACTGAGACCACATTCTCACTTTACAGATAGCTACAAAGATTACGTGAAGATGGGACTGTAAAGACATATCTTTAAGTCCCTGCCAACCTAATCAAGATGGTATTAACAGTGATCTCACACTCCATCTGCCTGGCTAGTAATTTATGAAAAACGTACTTCACTATTACAGGAAAAATATGTTGCACTGCTTGTGGCCACAAACCTATGGCAGCAGCTCAGGAACTCTTGGATCAGAGGCCATGAGACCAGTTCTTGACATTTACCAGGTACTTCCCATGAGATGTGATTCATTCATATAACAATTTTGTTTGTTTGTTTGTTTGCCCTACTGATGATCTCATCTTCAGACAGATAAAATAGCTGATGAAAAAATTTACAGTCCCTTACAATTTAGAGTGCCTTACAATTTAGAGTTGCTTTTCATCCTGTGAATTCTACATTCAATTTCATGAGATTCTGAGTGATACACCTCCCTATTCTTGCACTGATCAGCAATCATTTCTGATAAAATTACTCCTTTTCCTGCCAGAAAACAGAAAAAGTCATCTTGCTTATCAAAACTGTATTTTTTTTCAATTAATATTGCATGTTTGTTCCTTTAGCTTGCATTGCCTTAGAGTCAGACCTACGGGACTTGCTAGTGCTAGTTGCAGAAAGGATTTTTGCGGGGGGAGGAGTGGGAGGAGGGGAGGGGGAGAGGGGAGCAGTGGAGGTGGTGATGATGTCATTTTGGAAAACAATATAAAATCTTTCCATTTACAGTAAGGCAAAGTTCAAGGACAGCATTCTAATACTAGAATCACATAACATGACCTCTAAGTACCAAAAAACTCCCAACCAACAACAGTATAAACACACTGGAACTAATTGCTAATTATGTATTTCTTTGCTTAGCAGAACTACCATTTGGATCACCCTTTTAGTTGCTGTAGCAAGGGAAGATAGGACATGCAACGAAGAACATGGTAAAGCAGGACAAAAAAACCCCACTGTGTTTCTACAAATAGTCTTTCAGCTCCACACTAGGGAAAAGGTACCTAGAAAACTACTAACTGCATAAAAGAGTAGTTAGAATATGCAGAGCAATAACTAAGGAATAATGGCTTATGTTCTAGTCAATTCCTACTCACATGAACAACTTAATGACATGAGTGCTTTTATGCTGAATAGCAGCACAGCAAAGCGAGCCTCTAATACTATTAGAAGGTTTGCACAGTCAATATCATTTGTAAGAATTATACTACAATCAGAATACGCAAAGTTTTCCTCCTCTGGCTGTGAGACGAGACATGCACTTGGAGCATGAGATTATTTTCTTACCAAATAAAATACACAAATTACTTTGTATACACAAAGGCTGAATCAATCTCAAGAATAATTTTATCAAGAAAATAGGAAAATTCAGTCCCAGTAGCATTTGTTCCATCTTCAACAATGCAGATGAAGGGAACCCTTTCCGTAAATACACATACTCTTGCAGCTCCTAGACGTCTCTATAAAACTAAACACTGCCACTTACTGTATTACAGTACCTTAATACAATTTTAAAAGAAATTGGGTAAATTTTCTAGTGTTCCTCTGAAAGTTTCTATGTGTGATATCTGCAACTCATCCTCCAGGAGATTTTTTTGTCCCCTTAATTTGGCTTCTCAAATACTTCCATTTCTATTCACAAACACCCTCCTATGAATCTCATTCTGCCAGATCAAAAAAACCTACAGATTTGTCTTTTAGAAACATTCTTGGAAAACAAGTAATCTTCACTTTATCCAACAGATATACACTTCATAGCTTTGTTAATATATATGCAAATTGTCTGATTGCTTGAAATTACTGATTAACAAGGCTGGAGAGCTGATTACCTGATTATCCAAGAGAAAAATAACTTAGCACGATTTTGCGTCATTTGACAGTCTAGATAATTTTCTAATTAGAGTTTTCAAGTGAATTCAGAGATACCAATGAAAAAGAGAGAAAAGGTCAATGATCTTTCTAGGAATTTTCTTCTTACAACAATCATTTGTCAAATGTCATTGTTATTTACAGACACTTCAGACACACGCACAAAAACGAGAACTTAGATTTCCAAAAACATTCAAAACCCAACCCATGATAAAATCTTTTATGCTATTGTAAAGATATCTTGTAGAGGTGGAGGTAAGATTAGTGGTGCACTAGTATGGCACATAGCAAAAAACTTGCAGTGTTATCAATAAATTCTGAACTATACATGAAGCAATATATAGCAGATAATCTGTCAATATGCTGAGAGAATAAGTACTGGAAATACATACTTGCCACAGAAAAGTTGTTGAGTGGATATGGCAGATCCACATCCTGGGGCTTCTCCTTATAGCCTATGAAAGAGCCATCTGTCTTTAGCAGGAAATATCTTGGCCGCCAGTTTTTTATATATTCTCCTAAAGTAGAAAAAAAATGTTCATTAGTATTGTAGAAAAAACCTAAACTTGAATATAAAAAAAATAAACATATCAGTGTCTAACATTAGTTATACCAAAATCTTTTAAGATGTTTTCCATTTAACTCCCACCTTTAAAAGAAGAGAAAATTGAATTGCAATGGTAAGCCTGGACTGTACAATGATGCCTCTGGAATAAGAAGTTACAAGTACAGTATAGTAATATTCCATAATTCTAAATTTAATCACACTACACTCTTTGAAAAATCCTACATCTTTACACCTACAAACAATTCAAATTTTTTTCAGAAAAAAAATAAGCACTACAGCTTGATTTTTAATAACCAAGTGAAATCTAAACTACTACAAGGTAGAACATTTACCCTGCTAAGCCAGTGCAAAAGTCATTAATTTCCTCGAAACATACACTAAGCAAATACAAGAAAATTGAGGGTAATTGAAAAACCTACAGAAAATACACTTAACAAATGTAACTGAGAGCAAAAGGAATAAAAAAAAATAAGTAGAAGCCAATTACCTTCCAAGAGATAATTCCAGCAATAAACCTACCATCTCCATCTTCCCCCTACCCCAGGCTAAGCAGAAGATTCTGCAAGCTATGAGGTATTTAGGATCAGAAACATACAGAACACAAAGACAATAGCTTAATTAATGCTACTTATTTGCTATTAAGGGCAAAAAAATCTCTTTCATTCTATTATACTTTACAACACCACACCAAAATCCCACCAACAGTTTCAGTTTTAGAGTGCAGTTACTCAGTTAAGTACAGGTTACTTTAGATTTGCCCGATTTTCCCCATCTTTGTTTTCTATATACTCTGCAGAGTAAACAATGAGGACTTATTTAAACTTAAAATAAGTCACTGTTTCATCATTATACAACTGAAAATTTTAAGAAGAAAGTGTATTAACAATGCAGAATCTCCAATCACACCTAGGACTTCTCATCATTTGCAAAATGCTCTGAATGAACCATTTCAGGGGCTGCACTGGTCCTGTGCTAAGCCTCAGACAGTTAGTGCTGTTTACCACCTCAGCACCCTGTTAGCTGTAGCTACATAGCTTTTAGGCAATTCAAAAGTCAGAAGGAAGTTTACATCCACCTAACATGGAGCTTACTTCATTAAAGGGTCATCTAAACATTCGTTAATCGCATCCTCATCTTTCCATCACAGCAATCAACTAATTGTCACTGAAATTCCACATGGGAATCACTGGTATGGCCTTGATGAACCTGATCACAGCTTGTAAGGATTTTGATGATACCCATAGCCTAAAAAAAAAAAAAATCTAACTGCAGCCACTAAAATTTCTGATTTTCAAAGTAGAGAAGAGGGGTTGCAATAGGAGACGGAGAAGAGGAAAGAGAAGAAAAACTAACACTGGGCTATTCAGGCTGGCTTATGTTATCCAGCCCTCAGCAGGAAAACTTCCTATTTAGTCCTGCTTCTAGATAGCAGTGTACCTGCTTGATTTTTTTATATAGGCATTTTCATGTAAGTAGAAAGAATTGAAAAAGTCAAAGTGTGACTTAATTTGATCACAAAATGAATAGAGCAGATACAGCACTAGTTACATTTGTATTGATGCAGATCTTTATCTCAGACCTCCAGTACTAGCTGGACTGTGAACATCTCTACTGACACTGCCACTCTGAACTGATTTCACAATGGGAAATCCCAGCTAACAAGACAGCATGCAATAAAAACCAAGTCAAAACAAACAGGTATGAGATACTTTGTAAGTTGAAGAAGAAATGCAAGGGCAGTATAGGAAAACAAATATGTAACTTTAATACCAACAATGCAAACTACATCAGCATTATATAAAAAGGTAAATACTTCTTAAGTTTGCTGAATACTTGAAAATGAAATAATCATAGGCCTAAGCAAAGGTATGAGTCATATTTTAGAACTATTTAAAATATGCCTTGCAACAAATTTGCTGAAATCTGCATGGACTCAAAAGTTGAAGCCAAAACAAAACCTTACATATCAGATCATCCAATATAAGTTTTAAAACTATTAATATCCTAGGTGCTTTGTAAAAGAGATGATAAAGAGAATCTTCTGTATTTTCCTAATAAGTTATACCTCATTTCATTGTAAGAGGTATGAGACTGTTTATGAGAGAAAGCGCCAGTTGCTGGGTTTACAATCTATCAAGATCTTACTCTTAGCTATAAGATGGGTTAACTTCTATGTAGGCAGGCAGCTAAACACACTGATGAATTCGAGGACAGCATGGAGACAGTATCAACATGCCCAAAGCAGGTCAACCAGGTTTCAAAGAGAGTCCTCCTTTCTGCAAGGAATAAACTGAAAAGGGAGATAAGCAGACTCGGCTCTAAGACTTAGGGGTGATAGGGGAAGTACACTTATTAGTCACTCAGAAAAGAACAGAAGCCTTTGTTTACTTACATACACTCTCCAGGACTAAACCTATAGAAAAGGAGACCATTCTAACAGGTGTCCTTAGAGACCCAGCACACACTTCTCTGATCACTTACTCCCTCTTCACTGTTTGGGCCAACACTTTAGATGGAGTATCTACTAGCAGCCAAATGCAGAGTCTCTTAACCAGAAAACCAAACAGATTTCTGATCATCTGTAGAGTTATGTGGCTGATGTTCTGCCTGGAGAAAAACCATTAGAAGAGTATGACTAGCACTTCCAAGCTCCTCTGAAGAGAGTTAGCAACTTTCGACAAAAGCTAATCACAGGACAGGTAAGTGCCAGTTTACCCATGAGCACAGCTGTACCTCTGTCTTTGCTCTGCAAACTGTAGCCAGACATAGAAAAAGCAATTTGAAAGCAATTGTAAAGCACTACGGCTTCATAAGGATCCATATGTTTCTTTCATAGACATATTTCTTTAAGGAATGTTTCTTCTAAACGGTTTCCCAACATTAATGATGGTCAGACTGCTTTTTCAAGACATCTATACAAACACACACACATAAACCCCCTAATTTTGTCTTGAAATGACCAATATTCCAATCCCTCTTCAAGCCCTATACTTGAATATTTATCATCTGCCCTACATTTATTTTGCAATTTAATTAACAAATCGGTGAACACTTTTGAAGACTAAAGTAAACAGTGGTATCAGTGAACAGTTCACTTAGCTGCTCGAGTGGTTTAATGGCTCTCGAATGCACTCTAGATGCTCTCTTATAACTGCATTCCTTCTACATAATCTGCCTAAAGAGAGAAAACCATTTTAGTCCATACTTCTGAACAGACATGTGCTTACTGAACTTCCTTGAAAGAAATACTCCATTAAAAAAAATGCTAGAGCAAAGCAGAGTATTTGAGAAGGAAAAACTTCCATGTCTTCTAACTGAGCAGCTCCACATCAAAAAAAAAAAAAAAAATCAAACAAACAAAAAGTGCATTTTTTGGTATGAGCAATATTCAATCACTTTAAAGATATTTGGAGTGTATGTTTGTTAAATATCTCAACACAAGAAAACCAGAGGAAATTTACATCTGAAATTCATTAATTCAAGTGAAAAAAATTCTATGAGAAAGGATAAGTCCAGGCAGGCTAACGAAACCACAAGATATCCTGACAATTTAATGAAATGGAGCTGCAGTACTTAAAAAAGCAGTGAATCTGCCATAGAGAATTAATAGGCTTGTACCCTGCTTCCTGCTGAGTTAATGTAAGTTAAATTATTATTTTGCCTAAATTTATACCCTTCTAAGTTGAAAAACACATTCTTTTAGGATCTGTTTATTAGACAGTAAGAAGAGGTTTCTAATTGCAACCACTGCAGCAAAGAAAGCCAAGTAATTCCTACATCATTTTAATTCTAGGCAAAGTTTTTAAAGCTACTTGAGAAAAGTGGCACTAGAATATGTATCTCGCTGATACATACAGAAAATAAATACATATGCAGACACAAAGCACAAATTTATAATCAATTTTATGTTTTTGGGGTCTGCTTTTTTAATAACTACCGAGAGAATACACCCAGAAGATGAACACAGCAGTATGTTCCTGAAGCACATGAAAATGCAATCTGATCTTCATGCAAAAAGCACCCTCATAACACGCAACTCTTTAATTAACGTTGTATTTAATAATACACTGGCTAACAACAGTAACACAGAATGCTTAATGAAGGTTTGTTTAGAACATGACCCTCACGGTTGCCTCTTTATTCGCCCCTGTACTGCAGCCTTAATGATTTTTCTTTTCTGCCTTTGGCAGACAGTAACAAGAATCCTGCCTTCAGGACATTTCACAAACTATGTTTATTCCAGCGATGCAATGTTGGTAGTTTTGATACTGCTGAAGAGCTTCAGAAACAAGAGCTTTCTAAGAAATCATACGAGTAGTCAAAAAAAATCCTTGTTAGACAAATGTGCCACTCAAAGTTTGTAATTTTCTTACTTCACCTCAAAACTCAAACTCTTTTCACACTTATTTTTCACCTCAGATTTGAGAGTTGCTATTGTTAGCCTCACCACTTGTAATCCTGAAGCATATGGAAATTTAGCCATTATTGAAAAATTAATCTGTAATTTAAAATTAGTCTTGTTATTAAAAATGTATTTTTTAAAATAATCACTTTTGCAAAACATCTACATTTTTCAATATGTAAATGGTTTCAGAGGTGTGAAAGAAATGTCTTTAATATACAGTGCTGATAAGCAACAGAAACCTGAGTTCAAAAACTTGCTTCCTTAAAAGAAGCAACAGCTGCCACACAGACATAAGTGAGATTTAAGGGGGAAAAAAAAAAAACCAACAAAACAACAAGAAAAAGCAAACCGAAAAAAAAACCCCACCTCCAAGAACACACCAAAATTCTGCCTCTTGTCTGTTTCACCAATTTATTCAAATGGCTTTAATAGAAATAATACACAAATATTGCTTTCCCTTCTTTTTTGTTAAATCAAACTCCCTACAATAACATTTAATAAACAGAGAGGGAAAAACATGACTTTATTTAAGACCATTAAACAAAATTATTTAAAAGTCAATAAAATATCCATATGCAATTTTTCTTTAAAAGAAACAACTGTAATTAATGTCAGGTCAAATGAAATTATCAGTAGTAATGCCAGTGGTTTTGAGATTGAATTTCCTTACCTTGGCCCTCTGAGGGCAGTGTTACCTAACACACGATTGGAAGCATCAGCAGACTATTTGATTAAGTCAGTAGACACTATGTAAATGTAAAGCACTTCTCTTAGAATATTTACTTACTTCTAATTTCATTATAAGAAATTTGCTACTGTAAAAAATAAAATAAATGTTTAAAAAAATTAGAAAGTATACCTGTCCTCATAATTTGATATGTCCTTCTATCTAACGTAAATGTGTAATCATACATCACATATTTTACAAAAATCTTATTACATGCCAAAAAATTAAATGAAATTGATTTTTTCTAACATGCTTTAGTGTTTTAAAAGGCATTTTTATCACATACCCTCTCCCAAGTCTTTGCTGGTAGTTCAAAGAAAAGCAGAATTTGGAACTAACACTTTCTGATTCTCTCTTACAGTGAGACAGTGATCATTTATTTATACTAACTGTTTTCCCACAGTTCCCAGTAATGCTGAATGACATTTTGAGCACATCTGTACTTACATTACTCAAATTAATTTTTCCAGTCCCAATTGAGAAATAGGAAACATTTCATGCTATGTGTGGGCATTGGCTTATACCACAGCTAGGTTTCCATAAAGTTTCTTGCAAATTGGAAAGTTCATGTGAGAAAGTTCGAGTGCCTTTCACCGTGCACGACATCGCAATGATCCAGTGCAGATATCAGTAAGACTGCTCACTTTATGTTCACCTATTTATAGGTACATGGGCAGAAACCAGTGAAAACCACACAGATGTTAATATTCTGCAGAAGGTAGCGAGTAGCCTCGGGTATGAGGCTAGAGTGTGGCTAGAAGTGGCTCAGCTGAGCAAGGGGAAAGGAAAGCAGGGACAACTCCCTGCCCTCCATGCAGGCAAGATGCACCAAAGAGCTGGCAAATGGTAGATTCTTTGTTCCTGAGGCAGTACTAAGCAGTGACCAAAGAGAAGGGCTCCTACTAGGAAAGAAGATTTCTCCCAAGTAGAGAAGCGCAGTCAGGGCTAAGACATGGAGGCAGCTCTCCATGGTCTCAGGTGCACCTCTGTAGCTAAAGCGATGGGGAGAACCAATTTCCTCAATGGGAAAATTTTCCCTGCTCTACTTCAGGGGTTTCCTTCCCCCAAGGTTGTGAATGTAACCTACACACATGTTCCAGGGTTCTAGGGTTCAAATGACCAGCCACCATGGCTTTTTCATTTTGATGGAATCAGTCACTGCCCTATCTTGTATAAACGCAGCAGTACTTCAGCTCCTGCTGTTTATTCAACCCTTTTCTGTTGCATTAATAATCTTTTCTCTAAAATATGCAAAAAAAAATCTAGAGAAAAATATTCAATAACAGAGACATATCACTATTCAAACGTAAATGCAGTTTTCAAACGGGGCATCTACAATATCCATTCAAAATTACTGATGTGTTTTGGCATCTCATGGAAAATAAATGTTCATTTTCATATGCACGAAATTTTGTCCTTTTAAAAAATCATACCAGAAATACTGAGCTAGCTGACATCCTGACAAATTGAGAATTGACCTTTACCATGCCCATTTTGAGCCAACAGGAAGAAAAACTTGCCAGTTTCAACATCACTCTCCCTTCCCTTTCATTCTTGAAGGATAAGAATTAGAACAATAAATAAATTAAATAGCAGTTGATATTACCACATGCTGTCTGGAATAACAGAGTCCTGTATTGCATCAGCATCCCTGAGCAACAAAGGAGATCAATATTTTCTAAATATGCCTGCTATTCAGGAATGGAAAACCAAGGTCTGTATTCTGGAAACATTTAGAGACAGTGCTCACATTTTCTAAATTTCTCTCTTGCACAGGGATTTATAGCATAAAAGCCCAAAAATGCTACACTATTTAGCTGCTTCTCAGAGCAGCTTTTTATTTTTTAATAGTGTTGAGCTGTACTTGTGGTAAATGCAAAAAAATATTTGAAATATTGTGTCACGTATTTTTTTATAGCTAAAACCTTACTGTACACAGTAATTTTAAATATTTGTAATTTTTTTATAGAAGGCTATCAGTATCAAGTGGTATTTTGTATACCAGAAAAAATATTACTTTCCTTTCTTCTGGTTTTATCAAGTGCTAGTAGACCAAAGGATCTTTTGCAGATTTTGAAAATATTTTAAAGAGTAGGAAGAATATACGAATATTTATCTATAAATTACACTGAATGAGACAGTCAGCTACAGCAGCAAAAATTTAAATTCATGTACTTGGTAAAAATGTATTAAATCAAATGATTAAAATATAAATGCTTTTTACATGTAGCCAAGGTGAATTAAACATCCTCTTAATACTATCTACATACAAAATTTTGTAAGACAGTTAACACTAGTTTGCACTAGAAATTTCAAAATTTCCATTGTTTGCAAAGGAGTATGATAAATTTGACAATAGCATTACCATTCAGCTGAGTTTCTTTAACAGATTAATGCGTTGTCAAAATTATGTGACTTTTCACCCCTTAAAACTTGTACACTTGCTAGCATGTTTTCACAAAGCAAACTGTCTCTCTTCCAGAACTGGCACATTGCAACAATTTTAAAATAGCTCCTCTGAACTTTCTCCTTGTCACTAGGTGTGCTCTTAGCCTCAAGTCTTGCCAGGTGCCAAAAAAGCCAGCACCAACACCATTCACCTACGTTTCTTCATCAAGCACATCGCTGAAGTCAACCTTTTTGCTTTGTCGCTTAGGCTGCATCACTTGCAAAGAATCAGTACAAGATATACAGATTCCTCAAACTGCTTGAGCTGAAACAGCTCCACTACTGCTGTACACACCAGGAGATCTTTTTGGTTGCATGAAATGCTTCATGATATACAACAATGCAGCACTACCCAGAGTAACCGAGCTTCGCACCAGTAGTGACAAACACCACAATTCTGTGAAGAAGGACCAACAACGCAACAGGTAAAAAGCAAATCTCAATCTGCAGTGCTGGTGACCTCTGTCTAGACTCAGATGCAGAAACTGGTACTTGGGTAGGAGGCAGACACACCTGAATATTCAGTTAAAACTGACATAATCTAAAATGGACATCTTACACTCTGCCACAGTGACAATAGAAAGGCACAGCACATGCTCCCATCAGTAGTTATTGTTACCCATGACCTACAGATGCTTATTAGACCTAGGATGGAAGATACAATAAAAAGGGGTTCCTTCGCTTTTGGTGAGGGCTTGGTGGGAAGCAGTGCTTAGGTTCATTTCAATAATATTTAAGTCACAGTGTGACTGATCAAAAAACCCTAAAATGTGTTGATAACTGGAAGACATGACTGCAATCCATAGCCATGCTGGCCTCAACCGCTATTTAATTTTCCATTTTTCAGTTCAATACAGATATCTGAATGTTGAATGTCACATAATATTAGAGAAAAAAAGTCATTATTTTAAAAGTTTTCATTTTTATCTTTAAAGTAAGAGATCACCTGGACAACAGCGCTTTTGTTTAGCCCTTTTTGGGCTAACTTAATTTTCCCCCCTTTATATCCTTTCTCACATTTCTTTCATGTTATCTTGGAAACTCATCATGACCAGAAATCACTGAACAAGAAATAAGAAAGGATTTTAGTGGAAGAAAGAAGAATGTATTCCTATAGAGTGATCCAAATTTATTTTATGTGCAACTGTAAAATATAAGTTATGCCTGACCAGCCCCTTGCCTTCGGGGAAAGAACTGAAAATAAGATCAAGCGAAAGAGAAAATTAGTTGCTAATCTCATTCTAACCCCTAGCATTTACTTGCCTACTCTATAATACTAGACAATCACCAATTGGTACTTTCCGCATAAGAAAAGCTCAGGATGCAGAAGTAGGGGTATGCAACCTACTAGTCTTGAGGCAGACAGACAAAGCTATGTAAGAACTTGTAAAGCACCTGTCCCCCAAAACGTTTGAGACTGAAATAACTGCATTACTCTTTCTACTTCCACAAGTACCAAATTTGTTAAGTCGTTGTTTTGTTTTTTTAAAACCCACCACACGGAGAAATCAAAAGTTTTCTTCCCCACAAGAAAAGGCTCTTTTTAGGAATAAACAACGGAGGGAGGGAAGATATTAAACTCCTGAACTAATTAACAGAAGTAAAGAAGGCGGTGGGGGACAATGATAATTAATACATACCCTCCTCCTAACCAAATCTCCACATACATTCATTCTGTATATGCACACACAACAGCAGCATCATAAACCGTCTCAAGTTCTTGCCATTATTCAGTTCGACATCTGCACATGTTTATGCGTCTCTCCAAACAACCTCTTGAACACCCTGCTGGAGCTGTCATTTTTTTCTTCTCCCTATCTGGCAGATGGCAAGTCAACAATCGGCATCAACAGCAGCCGAATATCTCCCCCCTCCATCCGACCCCCCTAAACAGACACAATAATAACTTCTTTGTGTTTCCCCACAATGCAGCTGCTTAAACCATTTCGCTACAAGGCTGCTTTGCCTTAATAAAAAAAAAAAAAAAAAAAAAAAAAATCCCTTCTGTCAAGTCTAAAAAGCAGCATAATGTTAAGCAAGCTAAAGCCACAGCACAGCTGCAAACGGGCAGACACATTGACAGCTCCTCCCTTAACAAAGCCCTGTGAATTGAAGGGGGTTCATCTGAGGCTCACACAGTAATTAGTATAAAAAAGTCCGACAGCCTCTATTATGCTAGGAAAAAAAAACTGGACAGAACTGGGCTGCTGTTTTGCGTCAAGAGTTCTGCTGCAGAGTAGATAAATCATGTTGGGTTTTTTTCCTCTCTTTTTAAAGACAGTAATAAGGAGGATGAGAGAAGCTAATTTGAAAACTTGGACACAGTAATTGTACCATATGGTGAGCATTTATCCCTTCTGAAATACACGCTAACAGTCACTTACATGCACAGTGCTTTGTTTTACAGTTGTTATTCTCCCTACCATATTCATAAAATGGATCTGAATATCTGATACTCCAGAGAAGTTGTGTGTAATTAGCAGCAAAACTGCCTGAGCTTAATATATTGGCCTAACATAGCAAACCAGTTAATTGCAGAAAATCCCATGCCCCCAAATTTAAATAGTGTCCACTTCAAGGATTTTTTTATTTCTCTAAACTGGCTAAATATCACACATAATGAAGTTCAGAGGAATTATTTATTGACACTAATACTCCTTGATACTGTTGGCACTAAAACACAAGTGGGAAGTATTCTTCTTTCCATCCAATGCAGTATAGAGGAATTAATTCAAGAACCATTTAAGAGTAACCACAAAATACTTCAGTTCCACCACATTTGGGAAAGGAACTACTCCATAAATTAAAGGTGAAACAGAACTTCAACATGGGGCACAGGAAACAAAGACTTCAAATCCACTCCCCCACCTTAACCCCCATTTTCATCCTGGATCATATTTTGCAATGCTTTTGTTAGCAAACCAAATGCTCTGTTCATAAGGACCTGCAAAATTTGGAAAATATACCACCCAGCCCTCAGGATCTGCTTGCTCTTTACCACATGCTTCCAGCTTTTAACCCTGTTCATACAATTATATCATCATGGAATCACAGAAGATAAGGAATCAGTTGAGTGGAGATGGAAGAATTTAGGTTTCCTTACATAAAAGAAACACTGTAGTTAAATGGGAAAATTATTAAATCTTAAAGTACTGCTTTCAGAAAATAGGATGTAGTAAATTTCCAAGCAGGGAAAATATAAAACTCAAACAGAATGAAAGATGAAAATTTTGTGAAAAATCACCCAGACACAAAATGAAGTCTGCAGCTGAGCAATATGTACTTGCAAAGAACCAGAATGGTTTCTTTCCCTTCGTTTTTACCTCAGAAGAGAACAACAGAATCTGCTTCAGGTAAGAGACAAATACTTTCAGTCACTCTAGATCAAAAAGGAGGTACTGGAGCAGAGTGGTAAGTACTAAAGAATGGAACTAGGCGGAATACATCCACAGTTACTCAGAAATTGTAAAGGAAGGTAAAAAGTACTGGCAGAAAACAGGTATCCTTCACTGATAATAGTTCAACTGAAGGATTCTAAATGGAGAATTACACCCAATCCCTCAAGATTAAAAAAAAAAAGCTTAGAAAGAACTTGAACTTTTCAAGTCAGCTGGCTGGATGGCAATTGAAGAAAACTGTGTATAATTCTGTTTTTAATCACACATTTAAATAACGCAAACCGACATAAGATAAACAAAGCAGGACTGCTTTTGAGTAGAAAAATTATGTCCATCATATGGGCTATCTTTAAGAACACCAAGAAAATAAAATGGATAGAGACTGACACAATTTATTTCATCTTTTTTAAAAGCTTTTAATAAGTTTAAAGAAACTAATTGTGTGAATGTAAAAAAGTCGTGTGGTAGAGTCAAACAGAGAAAGGAAACTGGGTAAAAGGAGGAGACCAAAATAGAACAGTCAAATTTTCAAATTTCAGCCCATGAAGCTCTACAGTTCTCTGTTAGGAATGCTTTTAATTAATATATATAGCAATGATTTAGAATCACCACTACATATACTGCAGGACAGTAAAACTATTCAAGTTTATTAAGAAAGGGAAGAATTTCAGAGTGGCAAAGCTACGCCAGTGAGCTGAGAAATACCAGATGAAATACAGTGAAGAATTAGTTGAATTAATAAACAGTTACAGGAATAACCTAAAATGCTCATGCATTATGTAGTTCTAAGTTAACCATTAAAAACAATTAGTCTAACCTCTGTTTAAGTACGCAGTACTGCAAAAAAAGAAAAATGTTCTCATTTATAAAGTTACAGAATTCTAGGAATACTATAAATATTATTATTCCAAGATAAACAACTCAATTACAGTTTTGATAACTATATTTTTTAAAAATGACATGAGAACAGAAGAGCTTCCAAGACAAAACACACATTCAACACAGTAGTAAGCAGAGTTAGAGAGAAACAGAGTGAGGAAAGACTGGATTAGGATTCACTTTCAAAGGAAGGACTACAACAAAAGGGTTTAACAACCAAATGGCCAATAGTAGAGTATCAGTCATTTCACAGGAACACACTTTCAGAAAAATTCAGGAAAAGATTTTCAAACATTCTGCATTCACAGTTCTAGCTGAATTCTGTAACATCGCCATGTAACTAGAGCTTTGCGCCATGGCAATGCCAGCCACTCTCCCATTAATTCAGCACTGGACCCTACTAGCACCTTTAGAAATAAAGTCAGCCTCTCTTTGAATGCTGTGAGACATCTCCACACTTGCATAAGCACTTTTCCTGAAAAATTAAAATCCCACATTCAGGAAATTGGAGTAAACATTCAACACAGGCATGTTCTGCCTTTAATTGCTATGCATTTTTTGTCCTAGCACAAATCTGGTACTAGCCAGGAAGAACTGATGGTGAATGAAAGTCTCAGTCCTTGGACACTTTGGTTCACTTTAAAGACAATCTACTAGCAGCACAGTCCATTTGGAGAGGTGAGGAACACTTGTGAAGGAAGCATGCAGTGTATCCCACGTCCCACTCCACTGCATCAGCACCGGCACCCATACAGCTGAGACAGGTCTACGAAAAGCACACTCCAAGAAGATAGGTTGTGATCAGATCAAAACAATTTCAGGTCACTGTGCTGCTAGTATCAGCACAAAGGAAAGATACAGAGTAATTGGCTGGGGGCAAGAAAGATGCAAGGGAGAAGGGGCATCAACACAAACTTAGGCAAGATTAACTACTGACTAATCAGACTGCCTTGTGAGTGCAATTCCTGTTTTCCGGTCAAGTTAGAAAATCAGGTTCAAGTGATTCAAGTTTCTAAGATCAACTGCATCTCTAAGCAATGATGTCAGAATATATTCTGTCATTTACTTTACTCATGTACACAGAAATTAGAGACAAAAAATATGTAAACTATAAGGAACATATACAAATCTTTGTGGCAAATAACTGAAAAATCACTTAAAATTCACAATTTGAAAAGCTAGAAATACAATACTTCTCCATGTATTTTTAAAATAGTTATTACAATTTAATAATACTACAAAATCTTACCAACTTAGAGATCCTAATACAAATTGATATTTTGAGTTAGTCACGCAATATGTCCCACACCAAGGCAGTGACAAGAACAACAACAGACTATAATTAAAGTAATAGAAGTAAAAAAACAAACAAAAACACCAACTCATTTTTAATCTCAGAATTCTACGAATTTCTAAAAGTTTTCACTGCCTTAAAATTAATAAAACAGCTCATAATTCACACAAAAATCATAATACAATTCAATTTTAATATACATATTTTACAGTATTTTAATTTGCAGTATTTCCTTATATTACAATTGTAATAAATATTCAGGTAAATGAGGTGTTAAAAAGTCTTTTGCTTCAAGTTTTTCCAGTCCTCTTAATTAAAAGAAAGCTTGCAAAATTCTCAACCCTGCAGTTTTATTGGCAAAAAATTTTTGCATCATTTTCAGTCACTTTATAAACTTTTAAAACACAGCTATAAAATACGACTCCCAAATTCCAGCCAGAAGACGGAACTGAAAGACAACTGACCTGCATAAGACATAAAAATTTATCTAACCAAGCTCATGATGAAGTTTGCTACTGTTTTTCCACTAACAGATACAGATCTTGTGGTTTCTCTGCTATTAGAATACCATTTTTTCCTAATCTGAACTACTGAAAAGTGTTTGATGACTTACCCTCCAAAATCATCTAACAACTTATAGGAAGACCTTAAATAGATCTCAGCAAACTCTACAACTGGTTTATTCAATGCAGAAGTCAAATTTCATACAAGAGAAAACACTGATTATCTTGTCCTACATTTGGCCTTTCTGAAATTCTGATTATACATACAATAATTAACTGGCACCAAATATTTAACATTTGTGACACCAAAATAACAAGGACCAATAAACAACTGTAATTTACAAAAAAAATGTATTTGCATTTCCATTTAATTAGGTAAACAAATTTGATATGCTTTTAGTGAACTCTTTTTCCTCTAGAAAATAAATAGCACAATTCTCTAATTAATAAAAACAAAAATGGAAACTGACAACACTGACTTCAAAATCCCTGTGAAAGTCTGTACAGGTGATGTCACAAATACTGTCACATCTGAGCGGGTATTGTCTGCAGAAGGTTCAGAAATGTCCCTTTTAATCAAAACATTTATTAGATTAGAGGCAGTTGTGTGTTTTGTTTTTATTTTAAAGAATTAGATAATTCCTTAAGAATCATGGCTGAAAATCCCTTTAAAAATAACAAATTAGGTAAAACCTAAATAGCTGAAATATAAGGATCTGATCTGTAATAGATATAGAAACCCATGTAAGAGTGAGGGGAAATTCTTACTTTATGCTTCCTTCAGCCTTCAATGTTAATGTTTTCATAACACTGATGTAACACTCACATTTTCTAATTTGCTTAAAATGAACTACAAATTACCCCCTCAGCATACTAAAATGCCAGTGATAAAGCACTAAAAGACAGAAAACACAATATCTCCAAGCTTGCAGTTACTTTTAAATTGAATCTTTTAATTTTGTGATTCTTCAAAACTAGTAATACATTTCCCCCCAATGCAAAACACTAACTATTAAACAAATTTTTTTCATGTTAAGGAACCCTCACATCACTGATCCAAACCCTAGTGACAGAGATGAGGACTCTCGATCACTTCAATGCTGGTTTTAATTGTCTGGAAAAAAAAACCACTTTTCTTTCTTTTTTCCCAGTGCAATTTGGCAACATGGCACCGTCAAAATGACCAAGCTGTACTTGGGAAGGGATTTGAGCTGCATAGGTGCCCAAAGAGTTCTTAACCGTTCATATTCCTATTTAGAGCCTAACTATACACTTAAGCTTCTTTTGATGCAAGTCATCTATGTTCTACAACCATTTCTTAAAAATGTAAAGATAACCAAACAAAGAAAGAAGTCTTTCTAATAAAGACTTCCAGTGTGAAAAACTCAGGTATAGAACCTCTTAAAACATCTTTGAAAATGTCATGCCTGTGACATAAGAACTGGAAGAAATGACAACAGAATAAAGCTATGCTTTTATTTCAAATTCCAAAGAGGGAAGAAAAAAAAAAATCTCATGCCAGAATGAGGTATGAGGACATATGGCCAGTCTATCACCTGACTACCAAACAGCAGTACTAAAGCTGCCACATGTTTGTTAATCCCGAGAGGTAAAAACGCTGCTTTGCCTTCCGGGGGTCGTGCTGCATATGAGTGCCCGTTACAACGCTGATGCATTTTTCTATGCTGATGTTCCCCAAGGAATCCAAGTTCCCCATCAGGGAGAAGTGACAAAAATTTATCATCTACTCTAAGAGTCTTCCATATTTTTGTTTACCAAGTGTGCACACAAGAATACCAAGCATCAGCAGCACAGCTGAAACAATTTTAACAAAAGCTTTTCTTCTGGACATCTACAGTTTAATTCAGTTAAATTTTATACCTAGACTATTTAGTTTGGGTATATAAGGCATATTTAGTCTTACTATTTTGGACTATTGAGTTTTCAGTGACAGCTTGATCTTGTAAAAACAGATAACCGTTTGACAGGGAATAACTGGAAGTTAGTGATAAGATTACTGGTTTACAGACAGCAACTTCTCTTCAGACAATTCATAATTAAAGGGAGGAACATTTCGCAGAGATCTGGCCATTCTCTAGTGTACTTATTGTTTTTGTATGGGGCAGAAGGAAACATCAAGGGATCAATGATCAGTAAGCTATAGAAAAACTCTAGTCCTATACAAGATTCTCATTTTCCTGAAATAGATCTGTTTTCAGACTCCTCTAGTTCCAGTAAAACCCCTCAGCGAATTCTAGGTGCAATTTTTCACTATACCTCAGCTGATCCAGCTGAGGAGAAACTCTTCCTCCTCCTCATTCCAGTCCTGTTGCCCAGGTCTTCCTCGTCTGATCTGCCACTCATACAGCTCAATAGGTAAAATAGGTAAAAAAAGAGGGAGTAAAACAAGGCAGGAATAGAGCAGTTTCCTACAAGATCAGATAACTGACTCCATCAACTGGCAAGGCATATTCTTGCTAAATTCATCACAAGGTGTTGTGTTCCAGGCACGGTTCTATCAGAACCTCCTCTTTCATTAGCAGCATACCATTAGATCTGACTGGGTATAAAAATGAAAACATCCTCTGGATACTGTTTTCAAAACCCTCCTCTCACCATGACACAGTGGATACCTGTCTAAAGGACCTGGTTATGTGAGTAACAAGTGGAGGGCTGTATGTGTATCTATTGTTGATTGTACAAGCACCCAAGCAAACAACATATAGCTTCTTGTTGCCCCTCTGTAAAAGAACAGCCATGCTGCCTGGTTTCATTTCTCATGCAAGTTTGCTCCTTAGGTGAAAGTGTAAAAATACTAACACTCCTGCCTTCATTTAAGGAAAAAAAATTAACAGTGACTTACACAATACCTTCAGCTCCCTATGTTTGTAATTGTGCCACCTCAAAGACAACATTTGTGTTCTTAACTCAGCAAACACACTAGAGAAAGTGCCCTTACAGTGACTTTAAACAACTCTATTTACTTTACATGTCAAAATAATATTAAGAAATTACTTAATTCTATGAATCAGTACCTTCCCTTAGAATGTAAAAGCCTAACAGGCTTAAATTATTACAATAAGAAAACAAAAATACACAGCAAAGGAGGTATGCAGACACTCCACATTCAATAAGAGAGCTCTCCCTTTCCATAATACAGAGTAGGAAAGTGCCAAACTTGTGGCAACAGCATACCCAGATAAGACAGACTATGAAACACACCATGAACTACAGTAATTTTATATTTTAATATTGATGCAGTTTTTCTCAAACAGCATGTCAGAGGGGACTTCAGCAAAGAGCAACTGGATTTTCAGTTTCCTTTCAGTTTCCTTTTCCTCTGAGCAAGTCTTGGACAAATTCTCACCAAATCTACATTTCATTGCTAATCTGTGTATTTCGTGCAAATTCGTATAGGATATTTTGTGATTGTTATTCATGGTATCACATATTTTAAGACAAACAGGAACATCTCATCAGTTCGGTATGACCTCTTCAAGGAAATCGGCCACAGAATTTTCTTCCATTATGCACGTACTTGCAAAATTTTTTTCTAATGCTTATCTTCCAAAATGTATTATCTTGTTTTAAGGGTATCAAAATGCTCTCCTTAGTATTTTTCAATCTTTTCTCTTAGATTCAGAATCTCATCTTCGTTCTGAATACATCTGGATTCAACCTTCAGTCTTGGAGCTCCACTACTCTTTCAGGCTGTTACAACAAAAAACTCTTATGTTCCCCTACTAAGGTTCTTGCTTATGGCAAGGCAATACCATACTCCTCAATAACCACACAGGTTCTCAGAATCTCATGTTCTAAAGGCATTCTCTCCAATGCTGAAAACATTATCATTTTTCTTCTTTATGAGATGTAAATATTCATTTAAATATTAAATATTAAAAGAGAAACTGGAATGGAACTCATGATTCCCATCTCCCTATGCTAATTTACTTCTCTGTATTCTTACTATGCATCTTGAGAGGCTGCAAGAAAACCATTTTCTGCATAACTTGACTAGAAACTCTCAAGAATTATAAGCATTTAAGAACCCAAACATTTTATTTAACTCAAGGAGTTTCAAATATTTTCAGTTCATGGAACTTTAACATTTTCCAGCAGAAAGTCCTAAATACCAATAGAAGTGCTGTGTCTTACACCCTGGACAAGTTAGCTGTTTTTTTCTCAGTAACCTTTTGTAAACTCTTCCAAAGAAGTTCACAGATCCCTCAGAATCTACAAACAGGATGGAAACTACTTTATTATTACTTTTAGATATTATTAAATTGTATTTAAAATAATATTACCTCTCTAGTGGAAGATTTCTCTCTCTCCTATCTTCATAAGTAGGTTTAGCACCGGACTGGAAGAAACCTGCCCAATTAAATCTGATATGCAAATATTCATCATTATCAGAAAAATATAGGTTAAAATAAGAAAAATAATTTTTAAATGTGGCAAAGGACTAGCTCAAAAGACCTTACAAACAGGTAGGAGACTGTGAAAATACTATGATGCCACAAAAAGTGCTGCCATAATGAAAAAAGAAAATAAAGTAGTTCTGTCTTCACCCCCTCTCCCTCTCCACCTACCAAAATCCACTTGGATGTCTTAATGGAAAAGTTAAAAAGTGATTATAGGGAAAAAAATCAGTATTAAGCATGAAAAGCTTGCCTAACTAAGGAGGAAAATGGAATATGATAAAATATGTCAGCATAAGAAAGAGTCAGGAGGTCCCCCAGTGATCCGTGCTGGCATCATTTTTATATTACATCTTCCTCAATGACGTGGACAATGGTGTGATCCATGTCATCATACACCTTACCGATGATATTACACTGTAGTGGATAGTCAAATGCCATGTCTATAGCACAGAAGAACAGAAGGACCTATTCTCACAAAACTGAGTGGGTAAAGGTGACAAATGAACATTGGGTACATACATGTGAAGTAATGTATCTAGGAAAAAATAATACAAACTATGCCTCACAGTGTTTACTTTAGAATCATAAGTTACACTTTAGTTGAGTCCTGGATTCATCACTGACAGCTCTATGAAATTGTAAGTTCATGTACAGCAACAGCCAAAAAAACCTGACAAAATGCTGGGCATGTCAGAAAGGATACTGAGAACAAGAGAAAGGATGTCATTTTGCTGATACAGAAAACACTGCTGTGCCCACATCTTCATTACCCTGTACAGTCCTGTCTGCAAGGCTCAGGAAGAATGTAGCAGAATTGTGAGAAAACATAGAGAGAGGAAACCAAAATGATCCAGGGGATGGAGCAGTCATCTTTTCTAAGACAAAATGAATGACAGGAGCTCTTTAGTTTGGAGAGGTTTACAAAATCATGAAGGTAGAAGGTAAGTGCAGAACTGCTGTTCACCAAATACCACAATACAATATTTAGAACCCTTGGTGAAACACATCCATAGATATCATCATCATCATCATGGTTATGCTTTGCAAACGAAGATTTGGGAAGGGCTCTACCCACATTTGCTACAAGTACACTGGTGGCTAAAGAGGCCAATGCAAGATAGACAAGTCCAGTTGCAAAAGGCACAGCAGAAAGACTCCTTGGATGGTATCTGCAAGACACGATTCTTTCTGCATTGTCTTTTCTCTTCGAGGGTGATCCTGCGTGCGTTCTCAAAGAAAGCAGCAATATTAAGGATTGTGTGTCTCCACACCTCCCAACTGCAGGCCAGAGTAGACCAGCAGTGAAGATCAAATAGATATACCACCTAACATTATTAATGCAACAGTTATGGGCACTGGGAAAGTGTAAGGGGAATGAAAGGAAAGAGTCAAACTTGCAAGCTCTCCCTAAAGAGCATCTCCTCTGTCACTGCTGCAGACAGAATACTGAGCTAGATGGGCCATTGGTATGACTCAGTAGGCTATTTCTTATGTTATGCTTACTAAAAAAAAGGTTTCCTGTTTTGTAAGCCAAACTGCATTGCAACAATTTAAAATCAAAATTTCTTCTCCTCTCTGCTGTGCACATGAAGAACATATCATATTATCACTTCTCTTTTCTTACTTAGCCTCAGTAATTCCAATTCATTCAACCTATACTCACTCATAGGTCCCTGAATCGCTGATCTCTCTCATTGCTACTCTCTGTTTAATAGTTTTTTATGATCTTGAACTGCATCACTCAGAAATGCATGTAGTTGTCCAGCTGAGACCTTACGTGCTCAATGGTGCAGAAAGATGCATCATAGAGGTTCTATCACTGTTTATGCATGTATATGTTTGCCTTCTTCACAACAGCAAGATATAATTAATATCCAGTTTGTGATCCAAGGTACCTACTGGACTTTCTTCTGAAGAGCAGCTTACCTAGCCACTCTTTCCCCATTAATTTCTTCATAAAGTAGATGATTCTACACTGCACATCAAACTTGCTCCCCTTGAACAGCTTCCAGCTCCTCACACACACCACATCTCCACATTAGCAATACCACTCTGAATTCTAATCCCATCCTCCAGCACACCTGCAGTCCTTTTCATTTTGGAGACACCTCAAAATACTAATAACTGTTCTCTTTGCTATTACTCACCACATCAATGAAAGTACTGCCTAGACAGAGGTCAGGAAACTGCCTAACAAAATTCTACTCCATATTTACTTCTATTTTGATATCAAACCTTTAATAATTACTCAGCACAGTCTTCAAGCAGTTTTGTTCTTAGAAACAAACTTCACAGGTGTTTCATCTAATGTATGTCTTTTTTCCTTACAAAAACATTATTCACAGAATATTAGAAGCCTGAATAAATCCAAGATACAACATTCAAAGCTTCTAACCTATACACAGACTGCTACCTTGTCAATAAAAGAAAATGTGATTAGTTTGATACAATTTAACCTTGCCAAATCCACAGTGACTCATCTAATTTTTAGATGTTCATAGTCCATTTGTTCTAGTTTTTTCCCCTTAAGGTAAATTATGTTAAGCATTTTGCCATATTAAAACACATTTTGTTTGAACATAACAAACATGAGAAGCAATCCAAATAATTTTCCCAGTGTTATTTATTAATTACTGTCTGTGTTATCCATAAATTTTTATCATCAATGATTTTGTGTTTGTTTTCTAAAGTACTGAACCTGTCAGAGAACCAGTCGTAACACTGATCACTGCTGAATACAAGAGTATCATCGTACACATTCAT
Organism: Chiroxiphia lanceolata; assembly: GCF_009829145.1. Lineage (NCBI taxonomy): Eukaryota > Metazoa > Chordata > Aves > Passeriformes > Pipridae > Chiroxiphia > Chiroxiphia lanceolata. The sequence continues at coordinate 36,757,991 of NC_045639.1, read as the reverse complement.
CTCCCAAATTTTTAGTCATACTTTCCAATTTGACTTTGGGTTATATAATGAAAAAATGGAATCCAGCTTAGTCTCATAAAATTACGAAGGAAGAAAAAAGAATCCAGCTTAGTCTCAAAAGAAGTAAAGTATTTACTAAAGGTCTTATTCCTTTGTGAACAACGGGCCACATGACTGATCTTTAACTCTGACATTAAAATAACATAGTAAGAGTGTTCCAGAATAATGCTGCAATTAACTCAAAATGCCTACTGCAAATATAAAAGAAAAACACCTTCAAATATTCAACAAATAGCACCTTGCCACGACTATTGTTATCTGCTGCTGCCAATCAGTATTGCTATGGCTGTACAAAGACTCCAGTGCACCAGACTGTCGCTAATTATGTATATTCAAGTGATTAGCAAGCACTTGTTGCCTCGTTCACACCACCCTCCAAACAGCAGCCTTTGAGAGGAGAATAGACTGCAAATTTATTGAGAGAACACTGTTAATCCTTTGGGGAGAATGTAAATGTAAACAGGACTACTCTACATCAAGGTGCTTTGACAACAAAAATCATCTGCATAAACACATGCTCAACAACAAACAGGTGTTCTATTTCACAACTAGCGCCCATTTGATGCTTTCAAGTAAGCATTATGCACAAACTGTTAGAAGTACTTTGAAACCAGCTGCAATTACTATAATTAGCTGTTTTCCTACACTTTGGTGAGGTTTTTTCCTATACCTGTTCAGTATTGTGCTAGTTGCAATTTCTAAACCCAAGTGAAGCTAAGGTTCTAGCCTCCTGTTTAAAATTTACTATCCTCTCAGTTCAGCAATCCCCATGGTAAGTTCATACTTATCATTAAAGTGTCACCAGTTAAAAGATGATGTTTGTACTAAGTAACTTAACAGCCCTACAAATCTCAGGTCACTCATCCAACACTGAGTATGAATAGGAAAACAAGGACAATTGCCAAAATAGCACCATAAAAATAGTTAACCTTCAATGTTCAGGATTTCCCTTTTTTACAGAAATGTCCCTAGGAACTAACAAGATTTATTTTTAATAACAAGAACTTTAATTCTAGTCCTATTAGAGAACAGGTGGTGAGAAGTCTTGCTTGTAGACAGCTACTCATTCTAATATGCTCCAAGTACATTTTTTAAAAATTTTTTTGGTCAGAACGCACATGCTTCCTTCTGTTCAATGAACACAACACACCTACAAAGCACCACTACCTCTTTTTTATTCTTATTAAAATGATGTGTTCAAGCATCTTTCTAGCCTATCTCAGCCTTCATGGCATCTATACAGCTTAGTTTTCAGCAGTTCCAAATGCTTCACCACAATGATGCATTTTTATAGATGTGTTCAACACCAATAACGAACAAGTCTAGTGGCCTTTTCTCCAAAGTCAAACCCTAACGTCCTAATTTCATAAGCTTGGCAGCGCCACCTATAGGTAGCTAAAACTGAACTCTCCTACCATATGATTTGCCAGATTTTAACCACTGAACTGAATAATTTCATATTCAGCACCTGCTGAGAGAAATTTTTTTCCCCCCACAAATCAAAAGCTTAATAAGCAAAGACTGGGACTGCCCAGGGAGTAAGAACATGACTGGGACGAAGGGCTAAAGATGATATATACACAGTACTAAAAGAAGGACAGGCAACAGAAAGAAAGATGCTCTTTTGCCTCGGGTGAAACAGGCAGGAAAATCTGTGATCAGCATAGGAAAATCTACAACCCAGTACCTTTCCAAGACCTGAAGACAGTCTACACTGACAAGTTGACATCCTCCATCAATATCAAAATCTATCTGAAGTCCTTCTAATACTTTTTCCATCTATAACAGAAGACTTCTGGCTTTTTGGACATCCACACTGGGTGATTAAGAGAGCTCTGTACATTTTTAACAGACACTACTTTCTTCCCACCAACTTCTGCTCAGCTGGAAATGATACAAATTCTTCAGTTCTCTTCGGCCAGCCAAGCAATACGCACTGTATTCATAGAAATAATTCCCTAAGAGACCAAAAGAATGACAAAAAATATTAGTAAAAAGTTGTAATATTACAAAATCTCTCAATGAGATGCAGAGAACATTATCTAGAAAATTCCAGGCAAAGCTAATTTTTGGACTTCTTCAAAGACACCATTTTTGCGAAGCCCAAACAGAGGGTAGCAAACCAAGAGTTGCTCTCGTTTACTCTGTTAGCTCTTAAGGCAAAGACATACATAGTGAACTCAGCAGTTTCCACTGTACAAGCAATCTCCACAATCACATGGACAATTCGTTTTCTCTGCTGCTTCTTTCTTAACAAACAGGAAAATCTGGCAAATTATCAAAAAAAAAGAAGGATGACTACATCTACAGCTAGTATATTCAAATATGAAGAAACACCAGATTCAGAGTTATCTTAGGATTTTCATGTAGACTAACATCTTTAAGTTAGAGAACGTTGTCTTGTATTAGTCATCTTTATGATTTGTGTTCCTCGCTCTCACTGTATAATAATCCAAAATGAGATTTCACATTTCCTACAAATGGGTGTACAGAATACAGTAGCACCCAGCCACTGACAAAATGCAAACACTGGGTAGCATCAACACCACCATTCATCCAAGCTACAGTAAGGTCAAAGAAGCTAGACTTCTTTTTGGTATAGGTTATTTTTTTTTTATGTCAGTTTAATTCCCTGAACCAACACTGCTTGCTCACTTAGGTAAGTACTGCTGCTATCCAGAAGATGTAGCTGAAATGCATATGCAAAGGTCACAGTTAGTCTTGTTTCCCCTTCTAGGGAGAGACAAACACTAGTTTAGCTAATCTCAGTGTATCATAATCTCTCTATCTCGGCACATGAACTGATATGTAATAGTTCAAACTAGCCCTCCTGATTTTGTAGTAAAATATGCTAAGAGCAATTTGTTACGGAAATTCTGATGGGAACAGTAACTTCTACTGTTACCACATGAAGGGGTTAGAAGCGGGGAACAAACAGCCGTGAAATGCTTCAAGAGCTCCAAGCAGATATACAAATATGATTCAGTTATTTTATTGTCAAGTAACACAGCTATATGCTAAACAGAAAATACAACTATAAGGGTGTTTACTACACATTCATATCATCACCACACAAAGTTACATGCAGAGACATCCGCTTTCTGTTTGTTTATTGAAGACTCTTTGTGAGACTCAAAGGCAACTAATTAGGAGAAATAGTGTATTGAATTCGAACATAAGGAGGAGTTTAGAGTCTGGTATCCCATTTACATATACAAGTATGTACTGTTTCTGTGTTTCAAGTAAAAGTTATGAGACAGAGTAAAAGAAGAGTATATAACAGAAACCACTATCAGCAATTGCAGAGAAATGTACATTACTCTTCAAAAGTATTAAAGCTTTACAAATTATCGGCATTCTGAAAAATCCATGCTTATGTTTACATTCACTTTAATACAGGACATAAATTTAAGCACACATATGAGATCAATATAACATTGTAAGTAAATGCTTTGAAATTGCAAGTCTTAAGTGCATCAGTCAAAGAAAAAAAAATTAATAATAAGCCAGAGGCTCCAGAGAAGAAACAAACAATGTTAACTGAGACCATTCTGAGCCTTATAGTATTACAGTTACCTCTGATTTACTGTGTTTCATTACATTCTACTCTTAAAAAACCCTTTTCCATGAATGCTGCATCCAGATTCTTGATTTTTGCATGTGTTCTGATGAAAATTAAGATCTTCCTGGAAACAGAATTGGGCAGATGAAAAGGACAAAGTTTTGAAATAAGCTAAAGTTCTTGGCTAACGTTCTCAGCAAGTCTCATATCAGACTATAGTTTCAAGACTATATATTCTTCCTGCAAAACACTATGTAGTGGTTAACATGCATTACATCCCAGAAGGTCAGATCCAACTGCTGAATTTCCTCAGGAAGACTGAGGAACTTTAGGATGGACCAGTTGCTCCTTCCAAAAGCTCAGGTAAGCAAGCAAGGTGAAATCTGAAGGGGATAGTCAGCCCTTCTTTTCAGGATTCTAGGAGTTAGCTACCACCCATCAGGAATGAAAAGGTGACCAGCAGGAGCCAAAGTTCCACATCTAGGCAGACATCGCATATATTTCTCATATTATTTTGAAGTCTTCCTGTTAAAGAGAACTAACTTACAATGCCAGAGAAATTATGGTATTTATCAGTATGCTGAAGAAAGCATGAGGAATCTAACAGTGTTCAATATTCTCCAAATTAAGTAATGTAGCCCACAGTCATAGCCTGTAAGCTTTGGTGACTAAACTTTAGCCAAAGGTTTTGATGAGGTACGTGTTTGTTTAATTGTCGGTAAGAAAGGAAAACCTCTTTTCAGAAAGTCCTCGTTTTGTGGCAAGGGCTCCATACAGATTATATACTTGACTTTCTACTGCAAAAATGAAACACTCCGGGCTGCTACGAGAGGAGATCCAAAACAACAGAGGAGTTGCAGCTAACAGACTCAAGTTGAGGCCTAGGTAAGGCGAGCAGTCAGACACCACCTCGTTTTTGAAAATGGCTAGCAGTGAAAAAAGTTAGCAGGAGCAACTAGAAAGGCTTCCAGAAACAACCTGGCATGGACAATGTAGTGTTCAAGTTGAACACTCCAGAGCACCAAAGCCTACAGAAGGGTGACCACTAAACTATTCATACAACCCTGACTATTGGTAAACTACCCTGTCCACAAGGCAGGGCACCAACAAAACAAATAAAATACAACTAAAGGAACAGGAACAATGGCAGGCTACTTTGGCAAGGCCTCATAGCCAGAGAAGATTTGGGTTATGGCTACTGCCAACATGTTTTGGGCATGATTGCTGATAATGTTAATGATAATATCAATGGTTCAGACTTCCCAAATCGATCTTTCATGGTCTTTAACTCCTTTGAATTATTTGCTGCAATGGGGAAAGTGCTGCTTACAGACCAGCTAGAAAATATAATTTAGTGTCTTGGTTTTCTAGGTAAGAAATTAAGTTGGTGATACTTAAGTGTCTCTGTAAGGACCCTTCAAACACCTAACAGCATACTTCCACACAGACCAAGGCTCTAGAAGGAGTACACTCACCCTATAAAAATATCTGTTGTACGTTACGTTCTCTGGCTGCCTCCATACTTGATGTTCCTCTTAATTTCCTGAAAAAAAAAAATCTCCAAAGCAAACAAGATCACATGCTTATAGAAAACATACATACTCTCTGAAATTCTTCTTCAGCAGACTGGGTGACAGTACTGTGCTGGTTTGTTGTTTAACAAATAAGCAATGTCTAGTGGTTAAAACGGTATTTGAAAGGGATAAGTGAGCAGTACTTGCAAACATTTTAAATAAGTACGCTCTCAAATGAAGTTTGTTAAGCAGGGCCATATTATAAATAAAACACTAATGCATTCACAACTAAGGTGGACTAAATGAAATTTGTTCATGCCAAAACCCTCATGGCAGAGCTAGCACATTGTGACGGAGACCAGAGTCCCCTGCACCCCTCTGACCACAGTATAGCAACTCTTTTTAAGTCGCCTTTGTGGTGCTCACTGCCACAGCCCCGATGCAGCCCAAAGGAGTTGCTCCTCTTCTATCCCATTCCCAGCATGGGCAGAGGCTCTGAGTGGCTTTGGGAGCAGTGCTCAGGGCTGATGTCACTCTGGTGCTGCAGGGAGGTACAGTCTTAGGGAGTGTCAAACCCTGGCACTGTGCAAGGGGATCAGCACAGAGGGCAGGTTGGAAATCTGGCCTGGGACCAGCAAGACTTTAGATCACGATTTCACTCAAGAAGGCAGCTGTAGCAATAAAAACAATGTTCACTTCTGTTCCACGGGATGTCTCAAATGTAAACATTCACTCTATAGCTGAATTCCCAGTTTACATTACACTAAGCACAAAGAAGAAGAAATGCAAATAGCTGACCTCTAGTAAAGCTAATAAATCTCTAAGTGTTGATTCCCAAATACTTTCACATAATTCCCTTCCCCTCTTCCACAAAATACCTTTGGAGTGACATCACTATACTTTTAAACAGAAAACTACATTTATGACCCTGAGAAGTTAAACAGAAGGAGGAAACAATGAATGAGATCATCCGAGGAGAGGGGGATGTTTCTTTTCACAAATTACCGCCACTTTCTTTTTTCTTTTCTTTTCTTTTTTTTAATTTTTACTTTAAAAAAATTTGCATCCTAAAGCTTTTCTCAGTCTCTCCATTATGTAACAGCTCTTTAGGAAACAGCCAGCTACCCTGACAACTGGGATGTTTTGCCAGAGTGGCTTTGTCTAAATCCTAAAGCAGTACTTGGCTATGTGCTGAGCCCAGTGCCTGCCTGTGATCTGAATGCCAATTAAGAGTGCTGCCCTTCTTGTCTGACAAGTCAGAGACTTAAAGGTCCATCTGAGGTCACCAAACTGTCTGGGCTACTTTTGTGAGCTTAAGAGACTAAGAAACACAGCCAGCAACACAGTCCTTTCTGTTAAATGTCACACTGGGCTAAGAGTGTTTCATGTACAATCGACATAGCATTTTGCTTAAAGCAGAAAAAAATATTCATGTTTTGCTTCTGCTTGCTTCTAAGTCTTACTTTCATTCCCGTCATCACCAATGAAATTCAACCTCCTAGCGGACAGGTAGGGATGAAGACTAAACTACTTGTACTTTGAAATCAATCAAATAAACATCCCAGAGTGCATCAGGAAGAGTGTGGCCAGCAGGTAGAGCGAGGTGATCTTCCCCCTCTACCTGGCACTAGTCAGGCAACATCTGAAGTACTGTGTTCAATTCTGGTCTCCACAGTTCAAGACATGCAGCTACTGGAGAGGGTCCAGCAGAGGGCTACAAAGATGGCTAGAGGTCTGGAGCACCTCTCTTATGAGGAGAGACTGTAGGAGCTCGGCCTGTTTAGTCTAGAGAAGAGAAGACTGAAAGGGGATCCCACCAATATATATAAATATCTCAAAGGTGGGTATCAAGACGATGGTGCCAAACTCTTTTCAGTGGTGCCCAACAACAGGACCAGGAGCAACGGCCATAAACTCAAACACAAGAAGTTTTGCCTCAGCATGAGGAAGAACTTCTTTACACTGGGGGGTGGCAGAGCACTGGAACAGGTTGCCCAGGGAGGTTGTGGAGTCTCGCTCTCTGGAGAAATTCAAAACCTATCTGGATGCTTTCCTGTGTCACCTGCTCTAGGTGACTCTGCCTTGGCAGAGGGCTTGGACTAGATGATCTTCAGAGGTCCCTTCCAACCCTAACTATTCTGTGATTCTATGATATCCAAAATTCAATTAACAAAATTAACAAAAATTCCTAGTGAAATACAAAATATTTCCAGTTTGGCATATGCAGACTAACTCTGGTGTACTGGCTCTATACTATTTGTTTTTCTGGCTTTCCTTTGAGTCTCCGTTCAATCCTATACTCAAAGCTTCTATTTTTTTGTTGTAAATCATGAGAAATAGCATGGCGGGCCAAAAAGTACTCAAAATGCTGTTTGTCTGGATTTGTTATAAACACCTTCAAATGCTCTTCTTTTGACACTTACAAAAAAATCTTTTAAGATATAATTCATCACTATCAGCAGTTATAAGGAAGGAGTAACTTCCTTTCTATTCTTTCACATAGTTTCTACTTTTCGAGGCAGAGACATAATTATCTGCTAGCTACACAAAACATTAACTTTTCTTTCTTAATACTGCTTTTCATATAAAGAGTGAAATCTTACTTTATCTTATGAGCTCTACAGTGAATGGCAATTTTTTTGTAAATATTTAGCATGAGCTGAGACAATTTTCTAATGTAAGAAACTGTATAATTTACATTGCCAGTTTTACCACCTTTCCATTGTAATTGGCATTTTAAGCTTCAGTTCTTCTCATGGGAAACTGCAGTTTAAACACTCTGAATTCTTACATATGAGCATCTTTCATTAACCCCCAAAGGAAAGAATACCTTGCTTTCCAGAATTTTGCACAAGGTATTCTTTTCATGAAGGCTTATCCACATTACTGGATATTTACGTACAGAATTCCAAGACATGAGATAAAGAAAATTTGCATTGTAGCTCCTGATTTTTACATGGCATTTTAATTTAAGATATTAAAGTTCAAAATTTAATTAAAAAATGCAAAGTTGGTCATTAACTTGTCAGAAAATATTACAAATTAAGAGAGACTTAAAGGAACAGCTTCGCTGAAACTAAGGCTAGATCTCCCACTGAGAAAGGCTGCTAATACATTTTTGAACTTGCAAACTCTTCCTTGTACAGCTACATTTAGTAAAGAACTTTCTGTGATATATTTTTGGCATATGATCTCGAGGGGGTGGTTGCATTTTTACTTTATTTGACTTACTGTAAGTCATTCATTCTGAATGTTACTGTGAGTAAGGGAGAACTGTGGTACGGAGTAACAGTTACGCAATTGATAAAGCAAAATTCTGTAAGATATTTAGAAATACACAGATGTATATTTAAAGAGGTATTAAAAATACTGAAATGAGAACTAGATTATAGAGCTGTACCTTTTTACACAAAGAATTTAATGAGGTACATCTTGTATTTTTTCAATTCATCACCTTCATTATAATACCTTAATTTTCCTCATATCTCAAAGTGTTCACCCTAATTCCTCATCAGCAAGGGCATTGGACAGAGATATATCTTTACATAAAACTTACACAAAATATTCCCAAATCTTTCTCCCAACTTTTAACTCAGAACCCCAATACTTCTAACACATGTCTACAAAACACAGTACGCATGTATCATATCACTGAGCGCCTCTGAAGCCTCCAGCTTGATACGACACATTTCAAAATTCTGTTCACCCTTCCACATTCACAGGCTGTTGAGGTCTTGTGGAAATCTTCCCTCTTAATGAAGTGCTAAAAAAATGCTTAAGTCAGTGTTGTAAAAAAAACCCTCAGACCTCACATAACAGCAATTGAAATTGCATCATCATTAACATCAACAGTGGCTCAGGGCCAAAACATCAAATTTCTATTACGTAAAACTAAGGCATTCTCCACCCCAAATAAATATTATGACCTTCCAAAGTGATCAAAAAGGCCATGTATGACTGTGGAAAACTAACCCTTTATCTGATGAATTTCACAACCTCATAAAGAGCAGGAGCAAGTTTATTTTAAAAAAAAAAAAAAAAAAAAAAACAATGACAAAAAAAAAAATACACCATGCACCAATTTGTGACCCCAGAGTCTTCAGCCATGCTTTCAATACTGCTGAAAGGCACATGTCTGACATCCCTTCCACTGCAACACACCTTCAGGCTCACAGTCAGCTGACAAATCACTGACTGATAGCACTGGAAGACAAACTCCTAGAAGAAATTCAAAGCTTCCTCCACAATTTTAAGTAATCGCTTCAGTTCTCCAGTGCTCTTGTCTTGGGGTGATGAATTCCCCATGGTTTTCAGAAAAGTGAATTTTCAAAGTTTTACAGCTTTTGTGTCAGACCAGGACTGTACTACTATTATCTTTATCAGCCCCCTGGTTACTGTTTGGCATCAGGAACAGCCATATTGAGTGAAAACGATTAAGAAAAAGAATATGATAAAATTAACTGCTTATTTTGATTTCTCTCTTTTTCTTCTCTCCCGGGATCCATGCAGTATCACAGTGGTCGTAGGAGAAACCATTTTACTTATTGACATCACTTACAACCCTCTGAATACACGGCCACAACATCCGCTAACAGATAAAATCACTGTGCTCAGCACTACCCAGCAGCAATTGGAACACATAACAATTTCAAAAGGATGTTGACCAGCACAGTATCAGCTCATGTCTGAAATACACAGAGGCCATGCACGTTTCACGAAGTCTTACAGTTACAGTATATTTTACTTTGGAGAAAAAAAAAGAAAACAATTGATTATTACATCTTTGGGATACCTGCTTTGATGAATATTTAAGTATTGAGTATGGCAGAGTAGCAATTTGCTATGTGGAATATAAATTACATAAGTAAGCCATCTTATCTAGTCAACTTCATCTGGATTCATTTTTTTAGGAAGTAAGAAACAACTCCAACTCCTTTCTTCTCCCTTTGTTATTCTCCAGTCTTTGTCATTCTGTAATTTAGCCCTTATCTTATATTTCTTCTATTTCACCCTGCTGCTATATTTAAATCTCCTTTTACTCACTTCATGTAAGTGCAAAGCTACTGTTCTTTCAACAATTAAAGAATTGCCTCTAAAATAACCCCCCAAACTCATTCAAGCCTACAAACTAAAAACTAAAACTTCATAGAATAAACTTCTGCAACATTAAAAGCCAATTTGCTATGTTTTCTTCCAATGTGATCCAATCCACTACGTGAATCTATAAGAAGAATTTGCAAAGAAAGAGACTATCCTTGACACAATGTACACCATATGTATGAGCACAAAAATCCCCTCAAATCTGGGTTCACAACTGAATCATGTTACTTTTCTTTTGCTAAAAAGTTTGGATATGATAAGGGAATAAAAGGAAAAGTACTGAGAAAAAAAAAAGGTTGACTAAAGATGTGTTTCAACATTCTGGACAATTGCAAGATTTTGAGAACTTCTTACATGTCTTGACAAGAAATTCTATAAATGTTTGATATTGATCACCACTGCTCCATTCTGATAATTTCTGACCTTTCACACTAAGCCACATGTGTACATACACTGCCTCCTTTTCAGACAACTCTGACTTTAAAAGGATTTTAATTACTACAGATTTACAAGTTTGATCATGTTTCTCAGGATTTTCACCCAAATGGTTGTGCCAGAAAAGCATGCCTATAAACTTCTTTAGGTGTATATGCTGATATAGGAAATCAGATTGAGTCCTTTATCATGTCTTTTCCTGCTAAAAGACAAACGAGTTAAGCAATGTAAAAGCCAACAACTCTCCTTCAAAGCAAATGCTCTTTGCTGTCGACTCTCTTTTCAAACCTTTGGTATTTCTGAAAGGATGGTCTGCCTTTGCATGTGTTTACATGTGTGGATAATTCAAGAAGTGTTACCTAGGTAGACTTCCTGAGCCACTCTGATTTCCTCTCCACTCTTCCAATATTAATATGGCTTTAAGAAGTCTATTTTGAGTTCCAAATGAGACCCAGAAAAACTAATAACCAAAAAGCTTGACATCTGAATTGAGCAAATTAGTATAAACTATTCTCAAGAACAGAATTAGTAGACAGAAAAACAAGCTTGGAAAAACTGTCAAAAGTCAAAATAGCCTCTGTAAAAAAAAAAAAAAATCACATCTCAGAAATCTGAGGGTTCTTTTTAAAGAATTAGCAAGCATTTAGATAAAAAAATATTCCAACTGATATAGACTCTATAGGTTTCCAAACACTGAACAAAACCCTTAACTTAAAAATCCTAAATTTTCACAGGACAAAAGGGATGTCCTCACAATACAAATAAATAAATTTAAAAAGCTTAGAGAACAGGTAAAACAAGGCAAAGGAATTGGTCCCTTTGATGAAAATCAAGATCATCACTGGAAGCCTGCAATGACCTATCCTTGGGTCCAATATAGTTATAAATGACTGGTAAAAGAAGGTAAGAGGTGGTGAACCAAAGATGGTGATTATACATTGCTGTCCTGGCTAGTAAAGAGGACAGTCAACTGTGAAGAACTGCAGGAGGACTTAACATCTTTCCCTGTTTTTTTCACTCTTCTTTAGCATAAAGTGTTAGCTACTGTCAGAGATAGGATACACATTGGTGACCACTAGAGTTATTCTTAGTTTGTTGTTAATTTGCAGGAGAACAGGTCACTTCTGTAGACATAGCCAAACTGAGTCAACAGTCAGCTCCTCAGTGAGTGAGTTCATGTACACATACCAGGACTTCCACTGTCATGATATCTAGTTTGGATGTTGATAAATGGCTTATGTTTGCTTCTCCTAAATGATACTCCTAGGTAGGAGTCTTCTATTCAGTATCAAAACATTGTAGAGATTCTTTCTCAAATTCTGGTGTTGATCTACAGATAGACCTATAAACCCTTGGAAACACAGGTCAAGTCTCTCAAAAAATAGAATTCGAGCATTTTAACTTTTAGACACAAATGCTGTAACCATGAGTACTGTTTATTTCAAAGGTAGATGAAGAGAAGAAAAATCATTTCCCTCCACGAATCTTAGCTCTCATACACTGAGAGCTGGTCACACTTAAGCTACATTCACTTCAAAATGCAATTTTCAAATTACATCAGGTGCTCAACTTTTATGTTTGTTGTATAAAGTGGACAGTTGCAAAAGACCAAAAAATATTCTGGTACATAGGATGCAGTGTAACTTCCAGACAATTTGGATTTCAGTATCTGACCAACAGAAGAATATACTTGTAAAATATACATATTGGGTGAGAGTAGAAAACTACTGGTACTTTTCACATTGGGATAAATGCACTACAGAATTCTGAATGAGGCAACGGGGCAGCAAGTGATAAAAAGTACAAGCTGGCCAGTCGGCAAGTGGATGGCTAGAACATTTAGAAGTTGAGAGAAATTCAAAATTGTCACAGAAATTAGCTGGGAGCATGGAACAAGAGCTGGGACTCACAATGGTCTGAGAAGACACAGAGGAAGAAGAGGGCCAGATCTATATAGTGTACGTGCAAATGAACAGTAGCAGGGCAACCAAAAGAAGATAATATGAATCTTGAAGGAAAGGGAAGATTAGGGCTTGTTACAGCCACCAATTGTATGTTTCAAGTGCAAATGTCTATTCTAACTCAAACTGAGAGATATTAAAACTCAGTTATAACATGATACAGTTACTTTTTCATTGGTTTCTAAATAGGAAGTCACATTCAAAGCAAACTCCTTTAAAAGGCTAACCAGTTAGATACCAAGTAAAGTATTCAAAAAGTTTAAAAAATGCCAGAACTAAAGCTGACTGACTACACAGGTTTCATTTCAGGTACATATACATTAGCATGTGAACTCTGCTCCCATCACTAAGCAGGAAGCTACTCAGTTATTTCCTTTATTCTTTATTTAGGAGTTGGCCTCAACTTTGTTTCATACTGCCTGTTCTAATTCTCCAGGAGATGTACTGAATTTAAGGACCCTGACACACACAGTTACTTATTAGAAAGTTTACTGCCTATGAATATTAAATATAGTCTTAATTCTACATGTATATATTTGACAATGATCTTTCCATGTTACATGATTATTTACCTGCATTTTAATTTATGTTTTTATTTCAGAGAGTAATTGTTGGCACACCATATTTTTTCTTGAATTTCTGTCTAGAGACCTCCCCCCAAAAAAAACCCCTCACACACAACACCCCATTAAAAAAAAAAAAAAAAAAAAAGAAAAAGAAAATACCTCAATGGCAGCTGCAGTAACAGTAATCAATCATAGTATCAAATATTGTAAAGCAAGAGAAATTGTTCAGCAAGAAAAACTGTTCCAGCTCATATATCATAAAAAAAATACGAGTGCATCTTTCATAATGTTGAACTGCTGAGGTAAACTTAAAAAGAAAATGAGCAATTTTCCTTATTGATCTTCTCAAATTGCACATTTTTACAACAAGTAGCAAAGAGCTGGAGTAGAAAAATTTCTATAATTTTTTTGAAAATGAAAACAAAACTTGCAAACGGTTCACATTTCAGCCCCAGCCTCAAGAAAAACCCCAAACCACAGAAAATAATAAACACAGATCTATTCCTCAACGAGAAATGTCATATGTCAAATGTGATATTTTAACATTTGAGTGTTTGGAATTATTTCAATACTCAAAGCTGAAAGACTGTTTTAAAGAGAAAACAAACAAATGAATATAAAAATCACAGTTTCTCGCTTTCTGCTCTTCTGAATTCCTTTAAAAAAAACATTATGGGGCTCATATCAGGCAAATGAAGTTTATGCTGCGATCTAACACCTCTAACAAAGTTATCAGCAACAGAACAGGAATCTATTCTAAATAGATATGAAACTCCCATATGAAACTATGAGGATCTTTCTTTAACGTCTCTTCATAAACTAGTGCTCGCTCTGCCTGTTACAGAACCTAATTGGTGTGATGTACATTCTTAATAAAACATACTTTATCTTCTTAAACAAATGCAGAGGGAAAATCTGTTTGTCAGAACAAATTTGTATATATTTGTTTATTATTAGTTTCATAACTTAAGACGATTAAATAATGCTACTGCAAAAATTCAAAGTTTAAGCAGAAAAGTGTTTTGTCCATATTGTTTTTTACAATGTTTCAACTCAGAAGAGAAACTGCATGAAAAGCAGAGTGTCTGATGGTGACTCATTTTAAATTTAATCCATCAAGATTTTCCTGCCTCCAATGATTCATACAGCTATCAGAAACCACTAAGAAAAACTCAACCTTTCATTGTAGCATATCATTTGTGTTCTTAATACAGTATGCTCTTATTACCATCCATTGAAAAAAACTGGTTGTATCATTTGATTAATATACCAGAGTATTTTGCAGTTAAAATGGTATCCGGTGAAGAAAGAAACGTATCAGAATGATCTCTTTTATCTGGCTAATACATAATCAATGATCCTTCCCCTACACATGGCTATGAAAGCATCCAAAAATGCTTAGATGTGAGAGTTCATCATGTGCCACAAGATGCCTTTCTTCTAAATTAGATTTTTAACACACATCCTTTGCCCTGATCACTAGTCCATTCTGGGTTTTGGTGATTTTTAACAATAAATAATGAAATATGTGAATAGCTGAAGTCCTGACCTCCTCACAACTGGCACCACAATTGATGCATAGCAAGTATACTATTGATGATTTCAGATGCAAGCACTCCAGAAACGAACATACCTACTTGTAGGCAAACAGACTAAAACAAAAACATACAAATGTCACTTGTAGGAAACAGCTAAAACAAAAATATAAGCTTATCAGGATTGAACATTAAGTGTGAACTGAATGAATATTAAGTCTGCCTCCTCACGCATATCGGTCTACCCATATTGTACACTTGGTACTCGACCACTTTCTATTACTGAAAGAATAACTTACTCAAGGTTAATTTAGGGAAAACTATCAATTAAAGATTACAGAAATATTTCTAAATTAACAAAAAGCAGTATCATCAAGTGCTAAACCAAGCAAGACTTCTAGACTTTAAACTACTTCCACTTATTTCATCTGTGATCATGCTCTTAATGCTTTGTAAAATGCAGAAATAAATATTTAAATAAATAAATAGTTTGATCAGATGGACTGTTCAGGGGGGAGATCAGCTGTGAGAAACAACTCAGTCTGAAGTTTACTATACCATGTTTACTATACATGTTACCAGTGCCAGGTATAACTAAAAGAAAGCAAAGAGCAAAACACAATTTCATTGGTAAAAATTATGATTTGGTTCTCTTCTCTAGCCAAAAAGACTGCCAGAAAATATTACCCGAGCATGTTATACATAAAAAAAAACAACAAAAAGAAGCATATTAAAGCTACCTTTTTACAAAAATTACCTAAAAGAGGAATTTAATCACTGTAGGAAAGAATGTCCAAACAACATTGTACATACTGCTGGACATCTTGGCTGCATGAACATGGCACTCCCATGGCACTGAGGAAGTCTTATCTTCCTCAGGCTGTTTTCCTCTCCATTAATACCATAGATAACAAGACATAATTCTCCATTCGCTCCTTCCCAGCAGTATGAGATTTTCTCACTTTTTCTAAGTATCAGCACAGTTTTTACATTGCGCTGTAAGAAAAAGATGGCCACATTCAAGTAATAATCACTACTATGCTTCTGCTAATAGTTAAAACCCCTTCAACCCCTTCATTTTGTAACCACAGTTAAAAGCTGTATGACAAGGCTTCAAAAGTGAAGCTGCAGCTACTCTGTAATAATCCAGCATCCTCTCCAGCAAGACAGAATTTGTGAGCAATAGAGTTCCTTTCAAACCAAATTAACTGTCATTTTTATAGAAAAAAAAAAAAAGAAAAACCACATCTTGCATTTCATTTGATACTGATATACAAAAATATGACTTGCAAAAAAATTCTTATTCAACTCAGAATACAATTCCTACGCATACCTACCCTCCACCAACATGCATCTTTTATCTTCTCCCACCACAAATAGCAGCTTTCTCATGCATCCTTTACTTTCTCCATCCCCCCCAAAAAAACCCCACCTTTCTCCTTCCATTTTGTTCCTCATTTTCACCTGAAACATTTTTATTTCCTTCCATATTCATGTGTCACTATCACTAAATTACATATTAAGTCGCTCATTCCGCTTGTTGACGCTGAAATAATACAGCTTGAAATTTGCTCTAGATTATAATAATAGATAAATGAAACTTAAAACTAGGTAAAGCTTCTGATTACTTTAATTACAAAAGAAAACATTTATTTATTCTAATACAATCTTTACATACAGCCTTCCTTTAACGCCTCCTAAGGAAGGGCAGAACCACCTCTCAAGAAACATAATACAGTTTATTATGACTATGTAGACTGAATGAGAAAGTGTTCCAAAAATACCTCTGTCCTCCTTTTTATAACATAATAAATTACAATAGGTTATTCATGTAAGTTTCGATATATTAATAAAGGGGGAGCAACATGCATTTTCTACCCATCTCTCAAAAATGTTTTCATTCCTACTTTGAGGATACACATCTAAACATTCTGCGGCAACTTTCACATTTTACCGAGTACAGGTCAAAATGTACATAATCTCAATTAATGCTACCAAAACCAGAAGGCTATGACAGCGATGAACTGTCCACCTCAGCAAATTTCACTGAGGTGCAGCACTGTGTCAGTAATATTTTTAAAATTTCTTACAAACATATAAAGAATCCTATTTCATGCACAACAGAAAATAAGAGGAGTTTAAATTATAGTAACAAAGAACCGCTAATAGAAGAAGTGAAAAACTGGAAAGTCTATATTTAACTTGGTGCTCAGTCATTAGAAAGGTGCCCCATAACGACCATATGTTACTCAAATATGTTATCACACCTACAATTTCATCATATGTCTCCCAAGAAATTAATTAGCTCTAACTTTTTCAACTTTGACAAAAATGTCTGCAGTAAGTCAGATTACTAGCTGTTGCAAATGCTTCAAAATTCAAAGCTTGCCTCAGCTTTTATTTAACCTTTTAA
Source organism: Chiroxiphia lanceolata (assembly GCF_009829145.1). Classification (NCBI taxonomy): domain Eukaryota; kingdom Metazoa; phylum Chordata; class Aves; order Passeriformes; family Pipridae; genus Chiroxiphia; species Chiroxiphia lanceolata. The sequence goes on along the minus strand of NC_045639.1, from coordinate 36,740,845 downwards.
TTACAATCATTGAATAACATTTGGAAGGCAGATGTTCCTTTTTTTGCATATGTGGTTATTAATAAAAAAGACCATTTATTTTAAATTAATATTACTTTTTCAAGTACAAAAATGCTACAAAGACAATCTTTATACAGCAGTGGATGGATACATCATCAACATTAAAATACCTGTTACCTTAATTGGAGTAACCTGGAGAGAATGATTTCCAACAAAAATCACATAGTGTGATTCATTCACACTAAACACTAGGAGCAAATCAGGAATCTCTGCTGATCTGAATATACTGAAGCAACACAGATGAGCTCACCTTTCGGCTGCCATCTCAGTTGAGAAAAAAACAGCAAGAATTATGTTCAAGTTTAACATGAGCATGAGAATTGAGTCATTCCATGTTTTTCTTATATTCTATATAATAGAATATACTATTTCTTTATAATCTATAAAATATAAGGGGAAAGTTGCAAGTATACAGCACCAAAAAGCAATGTTATAGAATCTAAACTAGTAGACACACTAAACCTGGCAGTTTAGTGTGTCCCATACAAGATCAAGCCCATCTCACAAAAACTGTAGCAGTCTTGGTAGATGCTGTTCACAAATCTGATTTCTGTTGCTGTGATAGCTAGACAAAATCTACAAAATTTATTCTGACAACTTTTTAAGTCTAAAAATTACCCAATAAATCATTACCTATGGAAGGAATAAAGTTGTTTTAACACAGGCAGACAAACATTCTAAATGTTTTATCAGAAAACACTCAAGTTTCAGACAAAAAATATAAAAAAATAATAAAAACCAAATTCACTTTCCAATCTATACTTCCTCAAGTCTTAAAAAGAAGTATTAGATACAACAGTATAGAGCTCCTCGAAGAAAATTTGCAGTTGATCATAAAATCATCAAATGTATGAAATAAAGAGGTTACTCCTGAAAGCTTGTGTTTAAAGTTTCTTGAGGAAAGACACTGTAAAGCTATTAACTTTTTGCAAAATTAACAATAAAAGGTTCAATGAACAATCAACAGTTTCATTAAAAAGGGTGAAAAAATAATGTTTTGACCAACTTTTTCTTAAGGTAGCATGACATAATATGTCCCCATTAACAGTAAAAAAAGTAATTCAATACTCAATTATTTTCTCCTCCAAACTCAGAGGAAGGTTCCTACCACTTCATTCATTGTCCAAACTACCCTTTATTATGAGAGTGTAGATTTAAGCACGCACACACATGCCTGAGCACACATATGGAAACACTAAAACACATTTTCAAACAGTTCTGAAGATGGCTGTTATTCCTGTGATTGTTTTACTAACCAATTATAAAAGTTAAGCCGAAACTTAAGATGAAGCCACCCTTCTCAAATTACAGAGGACAAATAAAAAATAAAAAAGTAATTGCATTTAACAAACCCTAACTTTGTGCGCAATGATACCGTAAGTAATTTAAACTAATTGGGGAGAAAGGGGAACGGGTAAAGAAAAAAGTCCGTGTTACTTCTATCAAGAAAAAAATTTGATCGGGGAAAAGAAGGGAGAAAAGGATGCCGAGCTTTGATTCTATCATCTGCTACTTTTCTCTAGATATATTTATATTCCTAAAGTACAAAGTGTCATATGTAGTATTTCTAGCTAAATCTGCTACTCTATAGTTTGGTATACAAAATATTATGGGCCAATTATAGTAAATAATATGGGCCAATTATAGTAAACCATGATCATATCCAAATAATTTCTATAGCATCAAACATACAGGGACAATATGAGACTAGAAAATTGACTTTAAAATAAGTATTGAAAATACAACCCTGAAAGAAAAATTCATGCATGACAATTCATGAGTACACTGTACTATAAATAAAATTTCAAAAATCATACTTAAAAATTAAAAGAAAAAAATACTATCTAGATAAGCTTGCTAAAAGCAGCAAACCATCAGTATCACCCATCCCATAACTCACTGAATGCTATATTATAATTTCAAGTAGCTTTTCTACATCTTCTTCATAGACACTAAATCAAAATGCAAGTTTTATCTTCGTCTAGAAGAAGCCTAGAAAATATTAAATTTAGAAATATTGCTGTTGTGTCTCAGGGAAACTGCATTTCAGCCAACATATGCTCCAATTTTTTCTTTGAGACAGCTTCTGCAGTAAAATTACATGTTTCATAAGGCAGCACAATGGATGAGCAAGAGGCGAATGAGGTGAATTACGGGAAACACTTTTGCCAGAAAGCCTGGCCAACAACAGAGACGAAGGAAATCAGGAGCTCAAATAACAACTCTACTTCTTTCCTCTACACCTTTTAAAACCAGCAGCTGATATCATCTCAGTGCAACAAAGAATAGGTACCTCTGATAAATTCCCATAAAATTTGTGAAAGAGGACACCCATATCAAAGGGAAGAAGAGAGATATGCGCAACCAGTTGGGTAGGAGGAAAATCCCCAGCAGAAGATGAGATATTAATGGACAACAGAAGACTCAGCACAGGAGAGGTCAAAAGCAGACACAAGTGCAGGAACAAGCTTTAAACCAGCCCCAGCTACCAGCCAGGCACAAGCCTGCAGAGAGCAGAGCCTCATCCACTGCAGCCCTGGGGGCTTAGCAGCCACCCTACCCTGCTGCACCCAGCAACTGGAGAAACTTGGAGCCCACGGTGATTTGGGGTAATTGTCCTCAACACCAAAAGCCAAACTAACTGGACCATCTGCAGGTAGTGCTTCAGCATAAGCAGAGTACTAATTGTTAAGTGTGCATCCTACACATTTCGCATAACAAATAAAGTTTCCAATTAAAGAAAAAAAAAAGTCTAGTATGAAAATCATGCACCTATGCGCATTTCTACTTGAAATATAAAAACAGGTTCACAATATTTTTTCAAATAACCAGCCTACAAACACTTGAGTGTAGGTATAAAGATAGGAAAGTTGCTTCCTTGTCCTCAATGGGCAGGTGATTGATTCACATCTCCTTAGGAATGTTCTAAAGAAGCAGATGACACAAATCATACCTACCTTCAACAGAAATCTCTAAAAGGCATGTTTTATTTCCTTAAAAGTACTTTGAAGACAACACAGAAATAGCTGTGCAAATTTTTAAAAAGAATTCCTTTTAATAAACTTATTTTACAACTGAAATTGCATGTGCTAGGAATACCTACATATTTTTAAAAAAGCAAATTTTAATGTTTGCCATGATCATCCAGTTCTCTTTTTTTGAGGTCAGTCAAACAGACATGAAATAAAAAGCCATAGAAAACTAACTGTGATTCAGACAGCTGTAAGCGTACGAATGAACAAACCAAAGTCAGTATGAAAACCACGTGTTTTAAATGGTAGCACAAAATTTTGTGCTACTTTCAAGCAACAATCCTTACACTTCTCCATCAGTGATCTTATGACAACCATCAGTAAACATTGTCCAGATTTTTAGTGGCCAAAGACATTTTTTACATCAGCAATTTAAATTAACCAATTTTTTTATTATATACAACCCTTCCAAAGTTTTCACAATTCTGATTTTTATTTTGAAAAAAGAACAACGAACAAAATACAGAAAGTTCCTTCACTACAAATAACAATGTATTCACCTTTCTTGCCCTCACAGAAGACCCACTTGCCAGTACAGATGTAACTGAAAGGAAAATGCCAGTCCATTATAAGAAACATTTTCAAGAAACATTCTTCACCTCGTACTGGAAACCAATATCCTTGAGAGCAAGATCATTAGAAATGGTCTGTTTTTCTTTCAACCAGTATCTACAAAACCCAAGAAAACCCCAGAGATACCATGCCGTTATCAGCATAGCAAAAGGATGACTACAGAGGGAGCAAATAAATCTAGAAATATTCACCCTGCTCGTCAAGTACTGAGCACTTTAACACAGATCCGTGCAGCTATTCCCCTTTTCCACAGGAAAGCCATCATTTTTCCAGTGTCCCTAAATACAGCACAAACAGAATTTCTAATGAACAGAGAGCACTGAGAGGAAAGGATTCCATTCTGCTTGCAGGCCAGGTGAATACGGATATTACCAGGAGTTTTGCTAAAGACAGCCCAGACTTCTCTCCAGCATGGGGGCAAAATGACACATTTCACCAGAAAGTTTCTGAAACTGCCCCAGTTAAACTCTCCAGATGTAATTTCTTTTGTAGCAATCAGACTTTACTTGTTAGTTCATATCCTAATCAAAACAACACAGGCAAAAATAATTTGCTTACTGATGACACTTTTTTTTTTTCTTAAAAACTGTCTTTTTCATGCTCTTCCTCTCCCACTTTCGTGTCATTGAAATAGCGACTGACATCAGAAAGCAGCTGTGCTGCACACACCCCGCCACCACACCACAACTGCACAAGAGCCTTCCAGCCTCCCTCTGAAAAGCTGAAACCTAATTAGGATGCTTAAGATAGCTTTATGGATATTGCAAATGATAAATAACTAACCCAAACATATAAGCTATCACAAACGCAATGGATAATTTTTTAATCTTTTTCATCTAAAAATATTCTGATGCTCCTACATATTGCAGAGAAAACAATCAATTCCACTCGAAAAAATGCTTGCTTTTCCATTTTTGCACCTGCACTCTTCTGCTGTGAAAGTGTGTTTCACATCAACATTTTTAACACCAGCTCTCAAGGTGGGCTGAATTAGAGCAACAGTATTTCTGGAAAACACACCACCAATATACTGTGAGATTCCTTTGCAGATATAAGTAAACAATAAATTGTCCTCTTCACATTTTTAAGAATATTTTGTGGGTTTGTCTCTGTTCTAGGAGTTTGCAATTATGTGAAAAGCAGACTTTAAAATACTTCTCCATTTTTAACGATAAAAGAACTTATGCATATAAATAATCAAATAACTTTGTAATTTTGTAAGATACATAAGCTTACTTCTATAATAACTGTGTAATAATACTGTCTTAATAATTTTGTATTATTTGAGATTAGACCCTAACTCTTTACTCAGGCACCTGCATAGTTAGAGACATTCTGAGGTGTAAATATCACAGGCTCCACAAAAAGTTGATACATTCAACGGGGAGCAGTATCTTCAAAAAACAGGGAGCCCTAACCTTAGGGATGTAAAATTCTGGTATTGATGTTTCAACATCCTGGTGACTAGAGAGAGGAGAGAAAAAGAGAGAGAAAACACAAAATGCATTACTAAGAAAGATTTTACTAATTCAAGTAGAATAACAGCAGAAGACTGGTAAAAACAATAGATACGCCTGATCCATCACATCTCATTTTAAAGTTCTCTGACTAGCCACTAGCATAGGTCACCTAGGATGACTTCAAGCAAAACTGCTGAGCTGAAGGGATCTGTATGGCTCTTTCGTCCATGAGATGTATCAGCCAGAGACGGGAGGCATCCATAAGAAGCCCTAGGAAAGCCAGTACCAATCAGAAGGCAGAGCCTGTGCTCATTTGTGAGGTCCAAGCCTTTGTTCAGTCTTCTGGTTTTATTTCTCACCCTAAAAATCTAAAAGTATGTGTATTTAAAATGCAGTGTCATATTAGCTTGGAATCTATAATTTTAAGGAGAATTACCACTGTAAGAAGTAAGGCTGTAACAGGCCAGAGAAAGGCACTGGCAGTGATTCAAATTCATCTCAACAGGGCTCAGCACAGACATCAAAGACCTGCACAGGTAAAACCTCCCACAGAACATAAGCATTATACAGTAACATTACAAAGTTTGATTCAACTTTAGCTATGCAATGTTTCACTGTACATGTAAAAATGTTAAGATACATTTGCAGTTTCACATATCACAATACTACAGATTTCTGCAAGAGCTCTCAGGTATTTAAAAATATTTCCTGTCTGCTCTTAGAAACCTCATTTCAATATTTGAAGTTAAATAAAGAACCTCTTAAATGTATTCACTAGCAAATTTTTATCATTACAGATATATTAAATATTTAATAGTTATCAGTATCCCTTACACTTCCTTAATGCAGTGCTAGTCAAAATTTGTGCTTCTGATGCGAACTGAAATGATTTAACTCACAAGTCTTTATCCAGGTCTTTCCTCCCCACCCCAAACATTGACAACTTAAATTGTGAGCGTTCTACCTCCTATTTGTGTCTGTCATCACAATTCCATCGGGTTTCAAGTAAGTCTTTCAAATCTAATGGCAATGAAGCAAAAAATTAAGGTACTACAGCATAACTACGAAAAATATTTCTCTGTACAAGGATCATATTCGTAGTCCAAACATTCTTGCCAAACCACAAAGAATCTTTCAGATATGATAAAACAAGTGAATATTTGAAAGTATAATTTACTTTCCAATTTGTACTTTGTGCAAGTGTACTAATTCACAAACACAATCTTCATATTCCGTTAAGCAAACATTATTTTACAGAAGGGAGGGAAAATATGCATCTCATCCCATACGTACATTTTCTGAAGAAATCACATCTATAAAAATGAGTTCTAAAAGCAGAAAAGGCAAAATTTGCTCCTGCAAAATTAAAGTGAATTAGGCCAGGATTCAATCTTGCTCCAGTATCACCATTTTATACTACTTTAGTGGTGTTTTATATACCAGTGTGCTTATGTTTTGCAGAAAAAAAAATCTACAATGTTAAACTGCAAGAAAAGACTATTCAAGTAAGGTTTTTTCATCCAGAAAAGTAATTTATGCAACGTACAGCCAAACCACGCACTGAAGAGAAGTATTATCTAGATCACTGAAAACAATGCCAGCTGGGCCACTGGACAGTCACTTCCAATAAAAACAATTTGATTTTGAAATAAGTTTATGAAAATTTAAAAATACATTATCATCAAAGTTTGCAGCCCCGTTTTTTCCATCGTCATGTTTCAAGCTTCTCAGAGGAGTGACTTCAAATTGACAAGTAGGTCTCAAAGCTGATTCACACTCCCAAAATATTTGATTTGTTTGGAAAAGCATGATTATAGAGTCCTTATTTTGTCTGACACTAAACAAAGCATCCAACTACATCCATAGGTAAGAATAAAACAGAAAAAAAAGCGGTTTTAGGCTACTTGCAGCAACTGAAAAAAAGATTTCTAAGCATTTAAGGGCTGTAAGAACAAAGAACAGAAAAGGAAATTACTACTTTACACAGAACAAACAAAATAAAAATCTCTGCTGGCTAGCTTTCTCAAATTTTAAAAAAAAGAAATTTAAAAATCAAAAAACGGAGAAATAATGATCAGCTGTTGGAAAAATAGCTTTAATGAGCACTTGTAGCACCACATTAAAACACCCAATTTGCTTAATAAGTAGGGAATGTGAGTCTAAAACTACAAAAGGAGTGTGAAATCCCATGCTACAATAAAAGCAGTATCAGAAAAGGACAGAGTGCACTGAATTTAAGTATAATACTACATGGAAATATACAATAACTTCCTAGGAAAAGCACAGTAAGCTTCATATATCCATTTCAGAACTACACGGCATTTGCCACCTTCAAAATGATTCAAGCCCTCAAAAGTATGTGCTTACCAACGTATTCTGTCTGAAGTCCCAGATGATGGAGATCAGGCAAAGCTGGGGGCTGGGAGTGGGAGGAGCAAGAAAGGAAATCAGAACAAACGTCTATCAAAAAGAAACAGTGTTTACTGTTGGCTACATTTTCCTAGGCACCCATTTATTAGGGCACTTCTGATCAGCAAGTTAAACCTGACTGTCCTGGCCTGGGGGCTGGGATCCCAAACATTTCTGCAGATACCCAAAGGCTGAAATTGTGTCAGCATCAAAAACTACTGCTTTATGGAAATAACTGTTTCTTTTAAAAAGCAAAGTCTCCACATGTCCACATTTAGGTTTCAACTGCCGTGCAAATTCCTGCTAATGTAGGTGTCTTATTGGAGAAATGCCTACCCATTGCAGGAAGTCCCCACCTTTTAATAGGGCAGAACCTGGAGAAATCCTCCTTCAGCAAGGGATTTGTTCTGGGTTTTAAGAAGATTATCTCCTCTTCAGTGGCCTCAGGTGCTACAGTCAGTCTGTCACTGACTGCTAAATGGAGCAAGGTGAACTACTGTCCTACAGCAACACGTGTGGCTGCTCTCCTAGGAATTACCTTGCTTGAGCTCTAAAATATGAGGTGTCTGGCAGAGATGTCAGTGAGAAGACCCTGCAAGTTTCCCAAAAAAATGAGGTGTATCTGCTGAATGTTCAGGATACATGCAGCAAACTTTTATCACACTACCATTTAGGAATATGGATATACCAAGTGCTCAGTACTCTCTTTTGTTAGAGGCAAGCAAAAGAGAAGGAGGGAAGCACTCCAGAAATTTATTTCCTATATAAACACATTTACAACCTTCTGATACAAAAGGAACAGCCAAGGAGACCAGAGCACCAGAACAGCTCTCCTGGATCAACTCCACTCCCAGGCATAGAGCCCCTATTTTGCAAACAAATATGGAAATGGGGGAGGGAAGGTGGTGGGCAGAGGGAGAAACAAGAAAAAAAAAAACCACAAACAAACAAACAAACAAAAAAACCCAACACACAAATACATACCCCCACATTAAAAAAGCCTGGAAGATGCCATTTTCTCTTTAAAATTAGCACTAGCACAAACCTGAAAGGAAACTTTTCAAACAGAAGCAAATGCACTGAAATACTATCCCACCTAAGCACAGACTCACTTGCAAAGACATTTTGTAATTCTCACACAATAGTAAGAGTCACAAGTAAAGACCATCTAATCTTTTGTTAAAGCAAGAATTCTGCAGTGGTCACTGCTCAAAGATTTTGTAAATCATTGCTCAAGGTATCTTCAGCACCTGTGACAATTTAGAATATCACTATATTTATTTTCCTCAGGTGAAATCAGTAGGCTTTCTACAAGCAAACCAAAAAATATTTTATTTTCTCTGAGAGTAAAACATCAAAAATACATTATTTTGATTTTAAAAGGTTATCTGTCTCTTCAGAAAAGACTAAAAAGACTAATTACTGAAACATTCCAAATAGAAACAAATATTAGAAAAAGACAGTCAAATACTATTTCCAACTCTCTTTATAATACATTAAAGCAAACAAGCAAAAAAATCCTTAGCACAAGAAAGTCAGAGGTAAATTTAAATTTAAAAGGATGTCTTAATAAAAGATAAGATTATAATAACACTACCACAGTTAATGGAAATCAACAGATTAAAAAAAGGATTTGAGTATTATTCATCCAGCTTCCCAGAATAAACAAAATATTCTGGATCACTCTTATGTCACCACTCATTAAAAGCCAATCTAACTAATCAGCCTCAGATGTTTTTTTTTTCCCTTCAAACATTTTAAATCATAGAAGGAAGAATAATTCTCCGCTTCTTATTTCTTTGAAATGTTTTTACTGATCAGTGAGCTGAATGTCACAGGCACACCGAAGAGATCATTTATTTGAGTATAATAAAAATACCACCACAGAACAAATTAGTACATCTCAATAAAACACCTTTGGAGTAAGGATGTTTTTAGTAAATCAGATACAGAACAATAAAGATAATTTTAATTTTTAAAATAATACAGATTTTATTAATAATAAAAAATAATCCAGTTACAAATCAGTCACAGGAGATGCCCATACAGCAAGAGTTCTTTACAAAAGTAGTCCAGATTTAGAAATCTGATTGTCTTAGAAAAAAATCTGTGAAGACCAAGCAATGCAATGTTACAAAAGAGGCAAGTAACATAGGAGATAAATATCATTATGCTACATATTAACAAAGATTTTGTATGTAAATCAAGGAAAAACAAACTAAAATAAGAAATTATTCCTTCTATCAGGCAAAGATAAGAGCCCTGAAATACCAGCATTTACAAATATTGAGCACTAACAAATTAAAAAAGGGGGTAACAGGGGAGCTAAAATGAGAAAGATCCTGAGAGAACAACAAGATGATATAGTTTTTATTTTGTTTTTAAGAAAATATCAAGTTTGAAATACACTTAAAATAAGTGGCTAGCCTTAGCCTAAAACAGAGAATATGGCAGGGAATAAAAGGAAGGTGGAATATAATAATCTTAAAATATGCGAGTCTCATAAGGAGGACAGTGATTAATTGTGCTTCACATCTACAGATGGCAGTACAAAAACTGATCAGCAGGGAAATTTAGACTACATATTGTTAGAAAGTTGATCCAAATAAAGTTTGTTAAGTTGCAGAACAACTTCGTGTCAAAAAGTCACTGAAGCTTTCAAGAACACTCAAGACAAACATTGTGCATGGATTTATTTTGGTTTTGACTCAGCATAAAAATGGGGGACAGACAATTTTAACACTGAAAATCTCTTCTAACATTACATGTTTAAGTCCAATAAATATGTATCAATACCCCATCTGAGTTGGCAGTCTTGATGAAAACACAGGCCAATATTTTTGAACTTATCTCGTTATTTTAGTAGGTAGTTTATAACATACGGACAACTGTAGTAATTTTCCCAGCTTAGTGAGGTTAATGAGAAAGTGATACACTTCTCCATTTTCCCACTAAGACTCTTATCTGCACTGCAAGTCTCCATTTGTTCAATAAATAGTTTTTATACAGAGGAAGCACTCTCATCATCAGAAGTTCAACACTGATAAAAGTCATGGATCACCATCAAACAAGATTACCTAGATTTTAAGAAAAGCGTGTTTGGAGAGGAATTTTTATTTTATTTTAAACAGTTTCTGGGAGGAGGGAGTGACTACATTCAGCAGTACATCCAAAGGGAAAGTGGAAGGAAATGCCAGTCCTCCTTCATGGGTAATTCCCAAAACAACATCTCAAAGCAGCAATGAAAGGAATAAAGCTGAGTCAGGGACAAGGTATGATGACCCTACAGAATAGAAAGACAAAGACTGAAACATTCCAATTTTATTATGGAACTGATTTAGTAAAAAATCTGGCACAAACTCAGCAGAGTTGTGGGAACCCACATACTCTCATCCATGCAAACCAGAGAATCACTCATTCAAGATCACTAACCCGGCAAACCCTCTCAGTCAAAACTATTACCCTGTATGTCTAGTTTGATTTTGACTCTGCATCAAAATGGGGGGACAAAGTCTTCGGTCTTTGACAAATTCACCAAGGATCTCCTTTCATCCTACTGGAGATTCTCTGCATGAAGGGTTGTCTCTCTTTCTTAGTGATCAAGATTCTGTTAAATTAAGGTTTTGTAGCATATTGTAACAAAACACTGCAAGGAAAATGCACAGAAATATACACAATTTCAATAAACAACCACTTCCTCAATAACTGGAATTCAAAGTAAGATTTAAACAATGTTTTCTTTTTGTTCCTACTTTGTTTAATGCAATCTAACTTAATGCTTAAAAACCCCCATTCTTCAAGATGTGTTTTTAATCCTCTGTTCCTGAAAAATAATATGTCAATATTTTTAATGATCATCCTATAATTGTTCTCTTCAAACAAACCTTGAACAAACAATACAAGGCTACTCCTGCCAACTCACTGATCACAGGTCAAAGAATGTAGTAATCCTGTATTTTTAGCTCTTGAAGATTTTTTATTGTTACGTACTGTACAACAAAAAGCTTTAGCAGTGAGCACGGGACAGCTGTATTTCAAACCATTAGGCAACACATAACTTGAAACAGTATACGACACAATGTCTTTTCACTTCTTGTATTTCCAGAGGCATTATTTTTAAGCCTGCCTTCAATACTACTGAAAGTACTTTATTACAAACTGAATACATAGAAATTTCAGTTGCCAAGCATACAAAAGAGCAAACAGCCATGGAAACAAAAAGAGAAGAGATATTCAATGGTGTGCTGGATTTATTTTTTCATAAAACATAACCAAAATCTGCTCTGAATTTGGTGGAATGGACAACCTCTGACAAAATTTATTAAAGTTTTACCCACAATCCTAACTGGACATAATCACACAAAAAATCAGATGTAGAATTTGCTGAAGTAGAAAATTATGACCATGCAGGCTCTGCAGGACCAACACTAGCTAAATGCCTTACCTCCAATGCACAGGAGGAAGGCATCTGAACTGAGCTCCAACAACACCAAATGTGTAAAGGGGAAAAAATACAACCTGTAAATATTTTAAAAGAAAAGTAAAACCAAATTGTGTTTCATGAACATTGAGCCTGTACGTGCAGCTGAATAGCATTTGCAAGCTTTTCTCCCCTTTATGAGGCGTTAAAAAATAATCACTATAACACTTATCATACTGTAAGTGGAAGAAACAGAAAAGCTGCAGCTATCAATAAACCTTTACAATGTTTGAGGAGTTACTTATGTTGCCTAAATTTGTTATCCTCCTAAATGGAACTAACAATCTTAGTTCACTATTTAGAATCATAAGATACATCTAGAAGGTGAATGAGTTGTTCAAACTTCTCACAGGGCACACTGATTTCCCCATGTTAGATTGGGAGTTAGTGAGATGGTCCAATGAGGGGAAAAAAACCTCAAACAACTCAAATTAAAAAAAAAAAAAAAAAAAAAAAGCCATAATACATACACACACTTGCTTGGGAGTCCCTGCATGTTCCTGAATGAAGATTTTTTTTCCCCTACAATATCATAAGGGGAAAAAAAGAACACAAACCAGTTCTATGAACCAGGTCTAAGACACTACTGAATGCTTACTTTGGACAAACTTTGTTCAGATTGTTATATTTTAATAAAATGTTTTGTATAACAGAAGATCAAGAGACAGATTGAGATAACAGATTTGAAAGCTACATTTCAACTATAAGTGTTTCATAAAATTTAAATTCTGCTGTTTCCAACACAAACCTTTAAAACGTTAGGCTCACACTAGGGCAAGTTAAAAGACCGTGTATTGCAGAGAGATGCTGGTTCAGAAATTCCAGAACTCCTGCAAAATGAAGAAAGTAGGAAAACATAAGAGCAAGTGTTCTCAGATAAAAAGAAATTCATAGCACTGTCATTAACTGTCAGTTACTTGGATAAATTAAGTCTGGATTTTTATCCAAGTAATCCTGAATGCTGTATTATATATTAAGGTAATCAGTGGGAATGCATCTGAAGATTTATTTAATTACACAATCTTCTTTCTCTTTCCATGGCTAGAGAAATTATATACAAATTCTAAAATACATTAAAATATATTACAATTAAGTAGTGTAATCAATCTCTGCTTTTTAATTCCAACCTTAAATTTTTAATCACTATCTGCAATATTAACAGAAAACAACTCAAAAACCTTCAGTTTACACATACTGAAAACAAACCCACGAAAAGCCAAAAAGTCCTGTGCAGTTTTTCTCTACTCTGAGCCATTCCTTATGCATCCAGTGCAATGCCCCACAACTTTTTTACCTTAGGTGCTGTTCAATGGAGAGACTCTTTCAGTTGGTGCTTTTTGTGTGCTCCTCCAGCTGCCCAGTGGCATGCTTTCCATGACAGATGCTCTGGCTTCATTCTTAACATATGTTCCAGATGATAATTCCATCTTCTTTTCTGGATAACTTTAGAGCCAAGGGGTTTTTGAGCTGTCTAATGAATCTTGGCATCTGTTATAAATTCATTCCATTTAATACATAGTATTTTTCTAAGGCATTTGCTTTCAAAGGCATTTAGATGTCTGTACCTTTGTTGGATTTCCAGCTTTCACATCCATATGTTGAGATGGAAAGCAATATCTGAGTTGAAGTTTCACACCCTGGTCTTTAAAATATGGATTTTTATGACCATATCTTATTTAGTTCATAAATGAAACTGTTGCCTTGCCAATTTGTAATACTAGCTCCTTACTGAAATCCCCAGATGACAGGTACTTTTCTACCAAAACACATAAATTTATTTTTTTTCTTGTATTCCCTTACTTTCCAGTGTAGAATTTGAGCCCAGAGTTTCCAGGGACTAATTTTATTTTTTTTTCTCTTATAATTACATAATAGGATTGTAAACAAAGCAAATAAAAAGCCCAAACAAAAAAATAATAGTTTTCATTTAACTTCATTTTCTAATCAGTGTAAGACAAGGATGTGTTGCAGCATTAGAGAAGCTTCTGCAATTACCACAGAATTCTTCTTTGTTATGGAGACTTTTCATGTGTTTTAAAGTAATTAAAAATTACCAGTCTCTCCAATGTGAACTTTCAGTACTTTTTTTCTGAAACCCTATCTTTACATTAATGTTTCTCTATTTTTTTATTCTTTGATGCTGCATCTAGTGACACAGTTACTTCATTTCCACACCAAAGTTGCTCACTTTCCCAGCCTATTTAACCCATCTTTTAAATATCTCCATCCTCTGTATACTTCCTATTTTATCAAGTGCTCTACCCTTGACAGGCTCATCAGCTGCTTAGAACCATGAAAAAATAGTAGCATTTACCAGGGACTCTTTCAAACAAGACCAGAGTACAACTGTATCCAAGGGAGACGTAGCAAAACTAATGACACTTTTACACTAGGAATATCCAATAAGAGTTAAAGAATCAACCAAAAGGAAAATATCTGTAAAGCATTTCAATTCTTCCATTTTTATCTTTTCAAACTAGGAACAGAATCTCTAACTATGGTAGAAGCTGAAACCATCAATGCATATTTTTCTTTCAGAAAGAAAAGTGCTCTTCTCCGTGGCATGAGCATGAAAGGTTATTTCCTTGAGGACTGTCCTTACAACAGGCTCTGAGAAAGTTCTCCTGATCTTTACTGCTCTTGGTACCTACTCCATATCCCAGGCTCCACAGCAGCTCACACCGTTCCACAGTCAAAAAGAAACAGTAACACAGTTAAAATTGACAAAAAAGATATCTCTTCTCATAATGAGGACTTAAGGAAACTGCCAACTTCACATGCTTTGTTGAGTTCTATCTTTCTGATTTTAAGCCACTGTAAGGCTTTATGTGCACTAAAACCTTTTGTATTTCAGATAGTGCATTTTTAAACACCATTCTCTTCCTATATGGTGTGCTCTAAATAGCATTCAATACTGTGTAACATTGGTTAAATCACAATGCCTCAATTTTCTCAGTAGAGAGTAATTACTAATATTTATCTATTCTAAGGAAAGATTAAAATGTTAATAAATGGATTAATTTCTTGGTTTGTGTATTAAAAAATACACACCCTAAGTGAAGAAATACAAACAGATTTTCAAGGAACTCCAAAGATGAGAAGTTATTTGGAGCATTTTTAAATATGTCAATTGGCAAAGGAGAGATCATGGTAAGCCACCCTTTTTATAAACCATGTATCTAATCAGTATAAAGTTTTCCTCTATGCTAAAGCTTCAAATACATTGACAGGAACAGTCTACCAGCCACAGATGGCTTTTAGGGAATATAGCGCATTGCAAGAAAGGAAAGGCTATTAATATGCTAGAGCTATAATGCAGGATTCTATTTACTACAAAAATACAAATGCCTATTGTGAGGTAATTTACCAGTGACAATTATTTCACTGAATATGATGACCTGTGATCTTCTATCCAGCAAAACTCACTTTATTATAGAGATACTTTTCTTCTGTAAGGAAAAGTCAGACACACTATGGATGACTAGACAGTGACACTTTGGCACTCATGTTGCCTCTCAATAAAAAACTTTTTTCCCTTCATTTATTTTACCCACCTCTAGCGCACCAACTTGTTACCTTTTTTACAGCAAAATTTATTAAAAGAAACAAATTCGCTTCTTATATTCTTATGTAAGAATAAGTTAAATTATTGAAGTATGTTCTTCAAAAGCACACAAAATACCTATTAATGTTAGAATTTTCTAGAATGTGACCTTGTTTGAGTGGGTCAAGTTTTTATTATCAAAGGCAAATAACAATAATAAATATTACCTATTTAGGGCAGATTATTTAAACCCTCATTACCAATACACTCAACATTTGTGTCCTTATCTGTTAATGACTATACTGATATTTGGGAGGTTGGCACAAAAAAATATATCCCACTGAGACTAATACATACATGTGTATTACGCAGCTATTATATACCACAAAAAATACACTATAACCATAACTGTTTCTCTAAGTCTTCATTTGTAGACTAAATACTATCTGCAGCTATCTTCTTCTCTACCCTGGAGAGGGTGCAGGGGAACACAAAGTGTACAAAAGGATCCTTAAAAACAGCAGAGCTGGGTTGGTTTGGTTTGGGGCTTTTGTCTCTTTTTTGCCATGAAATTTATCCATTTCATCTAATATCATCTATTACCAGCATGGTAGTCCACAGAGCTGCATATAACAGCAATTTCTTGTCTCCTTTGGAGAAAGGATGATTGGATCAGGTGAGGGAAAAGTTCATCATCTCTACATAAACCTCTTTGTGCCAACAGCAGTTCCACACAAAATCCTATGCACATGGTGTAAATTAAACTTGTAAGATCCTCACTGTGACTGAAAATTGCCCAAAGGGATCCCAAATACAAATGTTTACAACAAAAGATTTATTTAAAATATCCACTTTGCAAGTTGAAATCTTAAAGAGCTTGATTATTCTCCAAATTTTTGTATATAAACAAGCAAACTCAGCAGTAGGTTTGCAAAGAATGAATTTCAGACAAAATCTACTTTACAGGAATTCTACCAAATGTAGCAGAAAGTCTACAGAAACTCCATAAGAAAACTCAAGAGGCTTACAAATTAACATTACCCAAAGTTTCACTGATTGCCCACCAAGACAGTGTGTATATTCTGAACTCTGAGAACCACTGAGTATAACTTTAATCTTGAGTAATATCTGGAAGCCAACAACTCACTAGCCTCAGAAAGGTATCTATCTGTCATAAGCTGTGGGGGTTTTTTTGGTTAAAATACTGTTTTTAAACAGCTTTCAAACTCTAAACAGAAAAGGATTACAAAGCTACTGTATTATTTGGATTAAGGAACTGTTTCAGACATTAGCCAAGTCACTATTCTGTGAAAGAATTCTGTTTGTTTAAAACCAAAAACACACAGGAATAGGAACTAGCTAACCTCCTGGTGGCATTTTTTAATTCCATCACATCTAGGACTAGCACAGAGAGTAAATCAGTGGTCCTTTTCTAAACATGAACTTCAAAGAAAACCATCTTGAAATACAAACTGGTTGTGCCAGAGTCTAGTGCAGTTCTGTAGCCAGTTTACCCTTGCAAAGAGGGAGCTGCCACTAGGAGGGAGATGCCCTGCCCCTCCACATGGCCGCTCGCCCATTCCCATGTGTGCCAGCACTACTGTTCATGCAGCCACACAGTGAGTCAGGTCAGGGAAATGATCCATCTGAAAGTTAGCTAGGAAAATAAAAATAGATTCCTTTTCATCCAGATAAATTTCCTGGCATGATTCACCATGTCACCATTATGAGCACAAGTGACAACACAACAAAGCAAGAAGAGAACATGACACTTCTCCCATTTCAGCAACAGATTCCACTTAATATAAATTTCAAGCAAACATGGAACAGCATCTATCAGGGGCAAGTCCACAAGCTTCTAATTAAAATACAGTAGTTGCTGCTGCTTCTCAAGAATAAACTAGTTCAGAAAAGTATCTAATGTGTTAGTCAGCATACATAGACTGGCATGATATTATAAAAGCCAGTACAGTTCAAAACAAAGTGAGTGAATACTAGATTTAAAATAAAGCAAAAGATGCTACATGAAAGCACAATATTTTGTAAGTATTTTCATGTGCATAGAAATTATATAACTAATCCATCTACACAGTTTCATCGGGTCAAAAGTGTGCAAGTATAGGTAGAGATGTTGTCATGTTCCTATGGATTCCTCTTTCCCAGTGATCATTGTTCAGCGGTTTCCTCCAGTCTCTCTGGAAGACATGCCACAAAAGAACTAACCTTAAGATTTTTCCATCTTCTTAACAACTCCTCCCTTCATATGACCTAAGTGATTTAACCTCTTCCTCTGCAACATGCCAGGAGGATAAACGAAACCCCAAAAAATCTACTTCAACTATTAGATTCATTTTACTTCCTATATAAAAATTATATTTTAATTACATAAAATTATATTTTAAAAAGCCTGAATACCGTAATGTACGGCACTCAAAAGTTTCTCAAAGATAAATAAACTCACATTCAGGAAGTCTCCGAGGTGAAGTAACAATGCTATTTCCATTTTATCTGAGGGAAACTGTGACTTGGACAAATTTAGGTTCCCACAACACTGAGTGCCAAATTTAAGACACTGTTGGCCCAATTTTTTACATAATTTACCATCTTACATGTCTTTCTTCATTACAAACACAGTTGACCCCAAGTTTATCTCAATGAAAAGCATAGAGCACCTGTATCCAGTAGCACTCCAATCTCTTGCTGGTGGTGTGGTTCTCAGTATCTAGGCCCAGTTAGCAGCAGTAACTTTCTTAGAATGACAATGTTGATTAAAGCCCATTAGGAAGCTATGCTCAGTAAAATATTTTACACTTCAACTGTTCAAATGTGAATAACTTGGGATTATACAGTTTGGAATTTCAACGTAAAAATGGTAACAACTAATGAAACTGGATGCTACTATATTGTAATTAAATATTTTTGGGAAGACTACCCTTAAAGTCAAAACAGCCATCAATTTGAAAATGAACTTCTACATCTATCTAGAAAAAAGGAACGTGTTTTCTTACCAGTGTTCTGGCATTTGATGCATTTATTTCCTATCTTCCTATCAGTTTTTAAGAAAGCACTTTATGAGAAAGCAAACTATAAAAATCAGAATTTACAGTAAACAAGATGCTAGTTGGAGTGATCTGATTACAAAGAAATGTACTGAGATTTATGTAAAGTAAGATAACAATGCCCTGATTTGCAAGGGAAGTAATCAATAACAACTCAGACTAGCTGAGACACAGTAAGAGATGGTACTGAGGAGGACTGGAAAAAATGAGACTGGAGGTACACCTGCATTACAGATAAGGAGTATACACCTGAAGCATATCTTCCAGTTATCACCTATTACAAGCTTTGGCTTACAGTGTGACCACAACTCATATTCCCACTGCCAAGAGGCTCCCAAGTCCATAGCAACAGAAATGATAGCGGGTCCAAAGCAAAAATCTAGAAACATATAGTAAGAACATCAAAATCTAAGCATCTTTCAAAAGATTTGGCTCTATTGCGCTGATGGAGTCCTACCCAGAGATCCAGGAAATCCTCTCAGAGCAAGCTGAGGTCTGTGTTGCTGGAACTGAGTAACAATGTTTTGCCTGCAATTTAGGAAAGATCAAACTGCTCTCAGGAACTTGGAGGATGAACAAATCCCATGTGCTATCAGCATCTTTCCATGATTTGAAGGAAAAAACTCTCTCAATTTTGTCAAAAGTTTGTAGAGATGCTCATGAAGGGTCAACAGTTCCTCTAAGAAAGCAAAAGGCAAAAAAGACAGCACTCAGAGTGGTTACAAAACCTTTTTGCCTTGTCTTCAACTGTCTATTCACTCCCTAAATTATCACTAGTCTGATCTCTTCCCAAAGCTTATTTTTTCCTGTATCTCAATTTACAGTCTCAATTTCCTCTTCGATATTCACACCCTAAAACTCTGACTTCTCAGTCCAGTCCTAAAACTCCTTCAGGACCTAGTTTCAAGTCACAGCTGTTAACCTTCTTAATGTTTTTAAAGATTACAGTAGGGGTAGAGTTAAAGAAGTGGATCCCATAGAGGTATAAGCTGATTGACCTAACTGAGGTAAGAAGAGCAGGTACACAGATTGCCTCTGAAATACAATAAATCACAAAGACTTGGGAGACTTGTCGGACTAACATGTAGGTATATCGAGGGAAGATGATTTTTTTTATGAGGTATCGAAAGTTCTGGTATTACAAGCAAATTATCCTTGTACTAACTTTCAATGTGAAAGTGACCTAAACACAAAAGAGTTTTAAGTTTAACTAACATATTACAGTATGACAAAGGTATTACACAGCTTGACTATTTAAGCTTCAAGTAAAAAGTAGAAGTTCTATTAAAGAGAAAACATGTATTTGCAAAACGGTTCCTCAAATTCTTCCCCAACACTGGACATTTGCTGGGCATGCAGTACTGCCAAGCCAAAAGGGTTGTGAGCAGGAAAAGGGCAACGAATTGTTAACATCTTGCTTCCCTCATCCGTGCAACAGAGAATATTTTAACCTTGCTTCTTTAGAAGTACTGCCCTCATGGGTAACAAACTGGCATGAATAAGAGAAACCTGTACGAATGGAAAAAACCTTCAGAATATGAGCAATCAGGCAGCATTCATTATACAGGAAATGGAACAGACATACAAGAACATGTAAGGCCAGTGTGTCCAGGATACTCAAAAACACCCATTGCCTAGGTATTTTCCCTATGTAACAAGCAACCTGTTCTTGTCAGGAATAGCACTTTTCTACCATAAAACTCAGGATTTGAGAAAGCTCAAAGTCATAAGTTATGTTCCAGGTTAATAATACCCTGCTAGTGCAAGACATAGGAGAACACCTTCCTCCCTTTGAATATATTACTGCATCTTCTATCTGATGTATTAGTGGCAGGAACTAATACATGCAATCAAAGAAGAGGCACAGAATTTTAGCCACTGTCATCTACAATACAGCTGCATCTAGAAGAGCACCATATTTACCAATGAGAATCACAACTGTACAACCATTTAAAAACTGAAAACAGTCTGTATTATAGGTAAAATGAAACAAAAACAATTTTAAAAATTTAAAAATCGATTAACCACACACAATTATCTAAACTGGCATTCAGCAAGGCTATTGCAGAAAAAAATCTTGAGACTGTTTAAAATACTTTGCATTTCAATTACTATAGCAAACCGCCTTTAATCACAGAAACTGGTAATAATACAATGTGGAGAGCTGCAAAAACTGCACTCAATTATTATCTAAAAACTACCTGTAATAAAGTTCTCTTTAGCAAAGAGAACACCCCACACTCAGGTTAGTTACATCAAGTTCAGGATTTTTATATGGTTCTGATCCTCTTTCAAGGAAAAGTACGGTTAAAAAGGTTGTAATTATTTCAGAAAGACCTTGGTAGCCAACTACAGAGTGAGTGGGACAGAGGAAGGGCCCAAGGCCCTTCTCTCCCAGTGGGATAGCTGCAGGAAAACAGCCTCTAAATACAGAGATCTCTGCTCAGAGTGTATGTGGAAGCAAAGAAAAAAAAACCTGTGTATGAGGTTCCCCTGACTGCAAGCAACTTTACAGTTTTACCTAAATCCATTTCTACACTGAGTGCATGATACGGCAATCTCTTAACTATTTGGAATTAAAAAAAAAAAAACCTAGCTTACATATATGGATATTAGAAAGCTTGCACTGTCAATTTTTCTCTCTTTGGTCCACGTGGAACCGTCTGTTTTATATTCATATATTTTATTGGAACTATACAGTAACTCACATTTTCTATTAATTACACAGAATTAGAGTAAAACAATTACAATATGAAAGGCTTATTTAGTTTCAAGTGGTTCATCAATTGAGACTTCACCTTAAACTACTATTTGCTAAGATAATTAGAAAAAAAATTGTTTAAATTTCTTCTACTTTGTGTACCAGATGTTCAACATAGCCTATTTAGACTTGTCTTTCTTAGAGGTGTGTTAAACTGCTCAAATAATTTAGACAATCTGCAAACAAGATTTCTGACAGGTTGTGAATAACACTCAATTAATAACATAACTTCTGAGATTAATTTTTCAATCAAGGCATTTATGCCCCCCCAAAAAAACAAAACAAAAAACCCAAAACAAAACAAAATGAAACAAACAAAAAAAAAGAACAAAACCACACACACACAAAAAAAAAAACCCAAAACACACCACACCCAACATCATATCACATGAACTCAGTCTCCACTGTGTATTTCCAAAATTAACATCTGTTTGGTCTCGGTTCAACTGTAAAACTCAATGTTCATTAAATGAAATAATACAGTTCTTTTTCTGGTTTTGAGCCAGGGGGAGGAGGGGAAAAGACATGTTACCCTAAGACTATTAAAAATCAGTACTTTAAAGAACAATTGTATTCCTATTTGGAACAACAGATTTATTCCACTACACTATTTATTCTTCTTGATAGTAGATATAACAACAGAAAATATTTTCCACGTTATTTCTTAAAATCCCATGATATCTGCATTGTGTCCTGAATTGCAAAAATGAAAACAGACCAGCAGTTGAGTGACTCTCATCACAGTAAATCAAACACATCTTATCCTATAAACTGTATAGGTTTAGAAATATTAACACTACTTCAAGTTTAGATACTAAGAAGTTACAAATGGTTGTATTATTAAAAAAAAGAAAACAAAAAAAATTGAGTGAAAATTATATTACAGTATTTCAGTGATTACAGAACAATCTCATTAAAGGAAAGCTTCATGACATCTGTTTTTTTACCACCATCTCATTACATCAAACTTCTTAAGTTATTATGGTTAAGCCACAGCAATTTTGTGCTTCAGTTCCCTCTGAACACTAGTACTTCTGTACTTCAGGTGAGTGTTGAAAGATAAAACAAGGACATTAAAAACTGCAGGATTATATTAAATTCACCCCCAAACCCAAGTCAGATACATTATCTATTCAATAAAATTTGGGTAAAAATATATGATGTAACCCATGCAAAGATTGCCACAACAAACAGCATTATCTAGTGTAACACACTGGAACAGAGAAGCCCGAACAGAGGTATGGTAATTGAAGTATGACAACACAAGCACTAACTTAAACAGACACCATTTTGCTTCATCTTTAAATAATGATTTAGCCATCTTGTTATGCAACACACACTAGGTACGCCCTCCCAAAAAACCTTACTCTTTCAATTAAAGAAAAAGTTAGTTGACACATTAAATTTAAAACTGGGTCCTTTAAAAAGTTGGCATCTTTGTCAATTTTTCCTTTGTCCCAAATGATCTTTCAATAACATGATAACAAAGACTCTTAAACCTTTTCATATGTTTAAATTAATTGAAGTCTTGTGCACAGTTTATATATAAAGAAATTAGGTTGCAATTAACCATAGTTATTAATGATTCTTAAATCTAATTGTTGTGACTATTATAGACCACAGACAAGGTCAACTCTACAACCTGGGAAACTTTGGCTTTAAAGAAAAAAATACCAGCTGAATTATATGCATAAAATTCACTTTTGTAATGACATACCTTAATCATACTAAGCATGTTCATCCATGTAAAAAAACCAGCTGTTTCCAAATTGATAAATTAAAAACATATCCCCCTAATAAAACACTAAATACAGTGAAAGCATGTTAAGTAAAATTAAAAATACTAGCTCTTACAATAATATTAAAAAAAAAAAAACCACACTGCAAAACACTGCACTTATAAGCAAATCCAAAATGTAAAAGTCATTTCAGCAATTACTGCAGAGTGCTTACACTAACTGCATAAATGCCAAATGTTTAATTTCTGCATCTCAGCAGCAATGTTCAGGTCACCGTATTTAGGATTTTTAGTCAAAATCACTTCCCTTTCATCTGTATGCATTACAACAAAAAATGTTAGTGTCATCTAAAAAGTAAACTCATAAAGGAAGACAACCCATCTCTCTCCTAATCTGGCTACAAGAATAAGGGGAGAACAGAAAAAAAGAAAAATTATTAACCTCACTGAGATGGTGAATTGCAAGAATATCTTTGCAGCAGCGCACATGGACACAGGCCATGAGATACTTGGTTCTTATCACTAGATCTAAGACTGTAAATTACAACCATAAAACCATCCATACAAAAAACATTTCTACTCCTCTCTTGCCTGAGCAGAGACTCAGCTCTAAGGATACTGCTCCACTGGCTCTCCACTTGTACAAGTTCTGACATCTCACAGAGTACATCTGAATTAACACTTTAGTTCAGATAAGGAGAGCACTTGTGCAACAAATCTTCCCATCACCATAGTTATGCACTTCCAGTTGCTGCATGAAGCAGTCCCAGAGTGCACAAACCTGGTTCCTTCCAGATGAAATTAAAAGTCACATGATGCACTCCAGGAGCACTACCAGTGCCAAAGGGGCGCCGGAGCAGACAGGAGATGGTCCAAAGTAACACCCACTTCACTTTGCAAATGCATTCACTGTTGATAGGTATCAAATCCTTATTACCAATTATTTCATTCTCTGAATGTGCTCTCATAGGGCTGCATTACTTGCTCAGGGAGGTCCAGCCACTGTGCTTCAGGGTCTCCTTTCATCTGTGAGATGGGACCTGACTGCACCTGAGGTTCACCAAGCTTCTCAGGCATTGCTTCCTTTTGGGTTTTCTGTCCTCTGTTGTCCAAAGTTCTCACCTCCAGCCTGCCATCTCTGCCCATTTGACCTTTCACACATAACAGTATACTCTTCCTCAGTATCATCTTGTCTCACCACACTGAAACATCTTTCCCTAAAGACTACTCAAAGCCCAACTATGATCATAAATAAATTTAACTCTGGCATTTTCTTAACATTCATTATTCTTAACATTCATTCTTAATATTCATTTTCTTAACATTCATTCATTCTTAACATTTCTTAACATTGAGTAAAACCCTCAATGGGTTCCTCATTTAAGCACACACACTAAAACAGGGTTTTGAAGCCAACTGTGTAGCATCACATAGGATTCTTCAGTGCTCAACAGCAGGGTTAAAAGCCTATAAACATATAGCCCTCGGCCCTCTATTACTGGCATGGATACAGCACTAAGGATAATAAAGCAAACATTTTCTTAGTGCATTTCACAGACATTAAGAATTGTATCACAGTGCCCTAAACACACCCTATCTTCTCTAGCCTCTCTCTAGCAGAATCTCAATTCAGAGAGAGATCCCCAGCTCAACTTCTAGTCCTCCCCTCTCATTCCCACATTCAGTTCGCTTAACTCGCCTTTGTAATGACCTATCTCATTAGACAGCTCCTCAGAACCATTCTTCATCCCCATACTTGCAAGTCATCCTAATACTCCTTGACTGGGCTGTGAATCACGAAGAGGGATTGAGTTTTTTTCTTGTATCACAAACCATTCTGACTGCTGAAAGGGACAATTTTAAAAGGTCCAAGGCTATATCCACATGACCAAGTAATTTGGCAAAATAGAAACAGATCAGTCAATTGAAGCAGCTGATGCTCAGGTCCCTATGTTCCCAGCAGGTAGGGTTTACAAGATTTATTTCAAGGTAAATTCAGTCTGGAGTCTCAGATTGAATGGTGCACCATATGTGGTTCAGGGCAGTCCAAAGGACTGGTCACTGGGGCTGGAGTTCACTTGGTGTCTGCCTGGAGAAGAGATCCCATGCTCCCCTTCCTTCAGGTGGAACAAAGTTTGTACCTACCAAAACAACCCTGGGAACTGAGCCAATGAGTATCAAGTGCTGATGATCAGAGAATTCACTTTAAAACTGTAATAGCATGTTAGTTTATGGAAGCGAGGCAGCTTTACCAAATCCCATGATGCTTCTTAGTCCAGAGAGAGAATATGTAGCTGCCAAAATAAGAAGTGTCTACTGAGCATATTCCAATTTTAAGAATTAAGATTAAAGTTAGATACTTTGTCTTGGTAACATTTAAAAAAATGCACTTAACAACTTTGATTCTCTTGCTCCAGGGCAAGGTCAAAGTTGTAATTACATGAAATGTATAACCATTGAATTAAATGCTTACAAATTCTTTACATTGCAAAACACACTGCACTTTTCCTTTTGTTTTCAGAAACAAACAAAACAAACACTTTAACCCACCAACAAACAGAATAAGTCAGACACAGAAAATTAAGGACAATATTAGATCTAATTAAAAAAATAATTAAACCACTAAAAAACTATAGTTATCTATTGCAAGAAATTAAAAAAAAAAAACAAAACCACAACCGTAAATTCACTCAAAGTTATTTAAGATAAAGAAAAATGCATTTCAAGAAATGTCTTTTATTAGAAAAGAAAACAATTACCAACAAAACTAATATGAAAATGCCAACTCAGTGGGCTTTTCTTCAATTAATAGACAGTAAAACAGTATGAGGAGAAAAACCTTTATTTTACATTTCAGAATTTCAAATATTAAGACATTGAGTTTCATTGTACATTGTCCTTTTCTGGCCCCTGGTGATTAATATATGCATATCCAGCGCTCACAGAGTTGATACCAGGGTGTAATAAGAACAAGCGATAAGACATAAAGGAATGGATGTCATGAGAAAGGAAATTATTTGAAGCATTCTAGTTATTTGAAAGAAACTTATATGAAATAATTGAAAAATGAAATCAGATCCCCAAAGTGAGTAAACAACAAGATAGGAAGGAAAAATAATTGAAAATTTTATATAGTTCCTGCGACGTAAAATTTTATTTGTTATAACTATAAGCATATACTCCAAAATAGGAAGTAGGCCTTAAGCTTCACACAGTTTAACTCATTTTCATCTACAATAATCACAATGCAACCTGAAATACAATTTATGTAGGAACAATAAAAGAATAATAAACTTATTCTCTAATTCTCTTGGCTTCTTGACATTTAATGTCAATCTGCAATAACAAAGCTAGTAATGATTTTTGTCTTCACACATTGCTATTGAAACAAAGCATTTCTTTGTAAATTAAAGGGTAATTTTGTATCCACTACTTCAATCTAAATCTTTCTGGGCTAGAATCACAGAAACTCATGGCATAAGTCACCCTAAAATCCAGATCACCTTCTCTCTGCGAGAGAGATTATGGTTCTTTTGGAAATAATTATATGTGCAACCACAACCTAAAGCAGAGCAGCATGAAGCATGGAAGATTTCATTCAAAGTTCATTACATGATACGAATGCCAGATATTTCTAGAAGTTTCCCATTCAAAGCTTAACATACAGCAACCTTCCCAAATTTGTAAATCACATGCGGATCCATTATAAAGTGACATCTCAAGAATTCACAGGAATTCAAAAGTAAGAGAAAATCATAGTTTAGACTGCTTTATAATTATTCTTTAATCATATGACTTCCAGGTCCGTGAAATAATTAGGTGCATGCTGAGCTTTATGCAAGTACTATGTGGATTTTATTGGGACTACTTGCATTTGTAATACAAGCTGAAACACACTGAATGATTCTGGCATGTAGGAAATTTCACACAAAGTATCACATCTGCAGCAGCTTCCAGGCAAGCATCTACTGCGCACCTGTATTACTACCCCTTTCAGCTGCCACAACAGCCTATTTAGTTTGATACACAGGTAACAGCAGCTGTAACAACAAGGTTAAGTGGGAATTACTGAGTCCAACTTCCTCTTCACTGTGAGTTACCCCTATAAACAGAGGCAGTGCTGAGGGTTAAGTATTAACAACACCGAGGCCTTAATGGCCACTAATTCCATATGGTCAGATTAACTTGCTGCAGACCCGAAGAAAAATCAAGAGCGTTCATATGTGTAACCATGTAATACCATTGCTCACAGTGTATGATACATCAGAAGAACCTTCCATTAAAAGGTAGAACTTACCCCTCTTCTGTACCCAGCCTTCCTTCACAATGGTAACATCGCTCATGATGACTCCACTCTGAACCCCCAACTCAAAAGAGTATTTCTTTGAGTTATCAGCTTGTCGGTTTGGCTTCTTTTCTGCAGCTTTTCACAATTTCTACTGATGAGTCAGCCTGGAAGGAAATATTAGAGAAAGCATTTAAGTCTTTTCTGTTTTTCTCACTTGACAGCCAACAAAAAAAGTCTTTGTTGATGTATTGCACTGACTGAGCTCACATAAAAATCTGCCTTTTTTTTTAATTAACCATATAACAGAATCAAGTTTGAGTCTTACAGCCCATTTTCCAGGAACACTGCAACACTAAAAAGAAGCAGAATGTGTTAAAATTTAAGTCGTATGGCACTTTTATAAATTGCGCACAACAGAATTCTCTCCCACTAATGCACAGGATGCTCTTAAATTAAAGGCTGCTAGTACTCATCCACAGGTCCAACTCTGAACACACAGGAGCTTTACCCATTCCAACATTTGTCAGAATCTGTGCAATGGACAAGTGGTTGCTTTATTATGGGTACATTGATCATATCAAGAGTGCAAGAAAGTGGAAGGAAAAGTCCTGTAAAGAAGCTTAAAACCAAAAAAAAAAAAAAAAGGCTACAGAATTACAACATTCTTCCTACTTCCACTATAACTTCCTTATAGCCAATACAAATCCTTAACTTACATGAGTTTTTAAAAAAATCATCATAATGTCCAAGTACACAAACCAGAAAAAAAACAAACCAATGTTTAGTTTATGAAAAGAAGGAGCATACATTCAAAGCTTTAACCTAGGCAGTGACAGGAGTGCTCTTTCCCCTACAAAGCTCAGTTGCAGGACACAGAAGGGGAAGTTAGTCCTGGAACAGGACATACCACTCTCAGAAGCCACAACTCTCTCTTTTGACCACCACATTCCCAGAGTACCTAACAGCTGTGAAGAAAAGATAAATAGCACTAAAATCAAGTAGGAAAAGATGCCAGAGGGCAGGAGAGGTTTCCTTTTGGCAGCCAACTGCCTTTCCCCTCCATCCTTCAAAATAAACAGAAGCATTCAAATTATACTCATCCAAAAAAGGATGGGAAAACAAGAAATGGGATTTTTCTGATAGTGGAGCAACACCCTTCTACAGCTGTATACACAGGAGCATGCATGTACACAGTGCTAGCACAGAACAGGAACCTACAAGTTCAGTGTTATGAAATGCAGCCCATAAATATCCATTTAGCAGACAGACCAATAAATGTAAACACAACAGAAACAAATATGGCTATGCTAGAACCTATCTGTGTAAAAAATGAATGAAGAAAGGACTGGGAAATAAGCTGTTTTAACGCTATCAATTACAAGCTAAAAACTGAACCATTATTGACATGCAGGTTATTTCTTATTTATCATTTGAAGAATGTGTATTTGCACCACACAGCAGCTAGATGGAAGGCTACTTCTGTATGGATGCTGTAGCATGCAAAATAAAACTTGGTATGAGTATTTTTTTTAAGTAGTATGCAACAAAAAAATACAGTACAACCTGACTTTACAGAAACACTGAAGGGTGTCCTTTTCAGTCTCTTTCGCTGAACTATTGTTTAAAAATACACAGTATTTCAGCTGCATAAAAGTAAATAAAAACCACAATGCTAAACTCGTTAATACTGCAAAGTTGAAGCAGCATTGACTACAGTGTCTCTAAGACACGCCCACGGCACTGGCAGATATGACAGTAACACCTGCGCAGGTGACACACAACCTCTTGCATTGGCATCATACCCTACTGTCTCTAGAAGGACACCAGACTCCTGCGTTCATGCAACTACACCCTCCCTTAAGACTTAAATACTGTTTAAGCTTTCATAAGAGTTAAAAGAAAATGTTATATACAAGTTTTTGGAAGGACATGAAACTGCTTTACTGATGTTAATTGAGCTGACTAACTTTATCTGTTAAAACATCCTATTATATGCAAGTTGGCATGGTAGAAATAATCAGAGGATACATTTCCACATCCTTCACCTTACTAATGTGAGAGTTAATTTCTGGTTCATACGTTATCAGAACTTTTGTTTGCATGCTTCAAACGAGATAAGCAAGTCTATCAGCTGTGCATGAAAAGAGATCTGACAGATTAAGACATGTGCCTGAAAGCAGGCTGCTGTTTTGCTGTTCTGGATCACTGCAGCACAGTATCAGCTCTTATTACAAACACATAAATCTTTACAAAGCCCAGAGGTGGGTGTCAAACAACTGTGACCTAGAAGCAGCTGTTCTGTGAAGGAAGTGTAGACACACCAGTTTCCAAATATGCAGCTTAAGTTCAGTTTTCTACAAGACTTTCGCTGCATTCTTTAAGAAGTGATCACAATTGAATTTTTTTTTTCCACCTATAAAGATACATGAAGCAACGTAACATTCAGTACTTAGCTTGGGCTGGTATATGTTGCAATACATTTTACTCTTTTGGCAAATTTAATGTCCTTTCCAATTTTGGTATGCACTTGTGAAAAGTGAAATAATTTATTGTTATTGGTAGAGACACAGTGGTAAGAAATTAATCTCTGTACTAAGGAGCAATAATCTTGTCTGCCCGCATACTGATCATTCATGCCCACATACTGATCAAGCAGTTCATGATTTCAGTAGATACACAGTTTTAATGAATTAATTTATGTTTGAAGCTCTCTATTTACCCACTGATTTAGTGTTACATAACGAAAATTTGATCTATGACATGATTTTCATGTCAGACAGCATCCCAACAACCTCAAGTGTATGTCTGTAGACTTGCACGCCACCCATCACATTTACTACTTTACTGAATTTTGAACAAAATCCCACAAAGTACAAAAATCACATATATATGGTGACAAAATTAACTACATTATCTCCAATTTAGTTTCACAATATTACCGGAAACAACTTTAGAATTATCAACAGTTTTACGATTGTACCGATTGCTCCATTAACGGGTAATTAAAAGTCAAGCTGAATTACAATGGAAGCTGAAGGAGATAAATCAAAGCACTAAAGGACTAATGAAAGTAAAGGTTCTACGTTCACATTACACTTTCAAGAAGCCATTTGTGAGCATCTGTCATATTATCCCTTATTAAATTCCTTTGAGACTTTCTAAAAGCTGAACTCCTTTACTCTGAAAGTCACTCAGCAAAGCTCGAGAAGAGCGGAATTGTAAGGATTATTTCTTATCATGACAAAAACTGACCTTAATGAAAAATAGTCATACAGAAACCTTCTTTCTTGAAGATGTACTAAAGAATTGTGTATAAACGTAAAGAAGTTGTCTGAAACACGTGGAACAAGAACTCTCACATGAAAATAGTATTTCAACTATAGTTTAACTACTTCAAGAAGACATGTTTATTCTGCACATCTGACATAGAACTTAAACACTGGTTAGCAATCAACTCTGCTCTCCTAATGTACTTCAAGTTTCAGCGGCTCGTATGTAGTAATTTCTACAGTTTACCTTACTGCTTTATAGGATGAACCCACAGAAACAGGGGAAAAAATATAAAGAACTGAAGTTGAATATATTTTGCATTACAGATGTTTCCTACAGGGAAGAACTTAATTTGGTTTTTTATAATGTTCCAGCAACTAAAGAACAGGTTGGATTGCTTTTTTTTTATCCCGCATGTTATCAGATAGAACTTGGATGGAAGACACTTATCCAACAATATATTGTGTGTATTCTGTGGACAGTATCAGACAGTCATGTATATGCATAATACATACAACAACCTACTGTCTGCGCTCATGCAGGTGTAAAAATTTACTCCACTACAGTCAGTGATGTGAAGAATTTAGGGATATGGTTTAGTTTCGGACTCAGCAGTGTTAGGTTAATGGTTGGACTTGATCTTACAGGCCTTTTCCAACCTAAGAGATTCTATGATTCTGTGCACACACCTGCTGGCTTGGGTTTTCTTTTTTAAATCTCATAAAAAATGTAAAACTTCCCCTTTATGCTTTGGGAAGTTATTAAGCCATTTCTATAGTGTTAGATAAAACAATTCAGCACACTTCTAAAGAATTAGTATTATAAGTTTCTAGCTGTAGAGGCTGCAAAGGCAACTTTCTGACCAAAGATTAAGCAGAAACTGTTACATGCAACAGAGTTCCAGATCCCTCAGCTGAGGCTCACAGTTTTCCCAAGCTGTGGTTAAAACTATCCAACACCACCTCGGTTTTCATCTTGCACTTTAGGAATAAGAGCAATATGGAGAAGAACCAGCTCACTTCATGATGCTACCATATCAGAACTGTAAGATCAACAATTAAAATGAGCAATGGACCATTCAGAAGGAAGATGGCTTTTCCTCAATTTCTACTTCAAATTCGAGGAGGCTCTCATGCCCATCACAGCAGTCAGATACCGACATAGACATGGTAGATGGTTAGAAGGAAGGAAAATACCTTCCAAGCAAAAGAACTAAAAACTGTGGTTCAGGTCTACACTCAACACCCACTATGTGCAAGGGAATTGTCACTGAGATTCATAAGAACAGACAACACTCCCTTGGAATCTGGGCATCTTCCCATTTCCCCTACGACACGAGACAGCTGAGTAAAGAAGACAGCACCCATAAATTCAGTGTAAATTGTATGATTCAGGTCTCTGTTTTAAGAACTTCCATAAACACAGGCTTCTACTTTCCACAATTTTGGAGCTGAGAAAAAACAGATACTCTCACATTTACAAACTCAAGTTACCAGAGAGAACACCAACAGGATCAGTTTCAGTGCTTCCAGAGATGATCCCCATAACTTCTTACACCATTATCAACAAAGTGAATCATCCAACCTTGTTCTCTTAATATATAAGAAAACTACCAATTTCCCTTTTTACAAGCAATCATTTGTTTAGTAAAATGTCTGGGGAAAAAACAGCAAGTTAATCTTTCTGATTCACTTTGCCTGACTCATTGAGATTCTTTGGTCCCCTATGTAAGCAGAGCCAAATTTCATCATCTCTATCTTCTTATTTCTCAGAAAGTTAACTGAAAAATTCTGTGCATGCACCCACAAAACACACATCAACAAAAAAACCAGTTCTCAGTCATCCTCTAGTGGCTTTCATCACACACACATTTGTTTCCTTGCTTTGGGGGCTTTTTTTTCTTTTTTGTAGCAGATCAAGCTCTTAAGAGGTGTTCTCAAATTTGAGTTAGAATCCTCCAAAACAACCGAGCAGGCTGTAACTGTTTCCAGTGCTGGTTGCAATCACAGAGCAAGGAATTCAAAAAGACAAGGGTCTAAAAAAAAAACAGAGTTGCCTTTAGGAATGGAAGCTGAGATCCAGGTTTTATTTATATGAAAAACGCATGCATATCCTCTTCCCTTAGCAAAGCTGTTATCTAAAAGTCTGGCCAAACAATTAGAGGATATATTGCACATCATCAAAAATTACACAAAAAAGACTACATTGCAGAACAGAGATTCTTACAAAACATGCTAAATCAAGTTAGACTACATCATTAATGAAAGAATCACATTCAGGTGAGTGCTTTATCTAAAAAGTATATAGTATTTACACAGATCTTTATGAACTACCTGTAGAATTCTGGTTATACTGACTGATTTAAATATTACCACTGCTTAGACTGAGAAAAAGAAACCTCTAAACCAACAGCATTCGTCCAACTTATTAGAGTCAATTAAAAAAAAAAGTTTTAAAAAATAAACAAGTAAAAAAAAACCCCCACAATACTTAACCAACACAAAACAAAGGATGAACTAATTTGACAAGACAGAGAAATAAAAAAATATGATTATTAAAAGAAAATAGATGCTAAATTTACAAAATGGTAACCTTTATGTACATACAATTAAGATGCTTAAAGATAAATACATTCTAAGTAGACATACCCATACTTTACAGATTTTAAAACAAATATAAAAATTTCTGAAATATCTCCATGATAGGCATTGCAAATACCTTTTAAACTATATTTTATAGTAGAAACCTCAGTATCTTTAAGAATGTTAGTATAAAAACTTACTCCTAACAACTTTATTTTGTAAGTTTTGATTTGGAATATTGAGGAACGCAATATGAAAATGGCACTGCCTACATCTTGTGGTAAGGAAAAACAACAGAATTTAGAAAAGATAAATAGCTCTTTTTAAAGCATGCTTACGTGTACGCTCAATATTTTCAGTGTTCTATTTTCACTTTCAGTATGTCAAAAAGCTGCACATAACTAATATATTCTCAGATAAGCCTAGTTAGGAGACTACAGGCACACTAAAATATTAATATACGAGTTAGATGTTTTATTTAGATTCTGTAACTGAATAAGTTTATCAGGGAAGAAACTATCATTCTGTATTTCATTTCCTATTATAATGACAAAACGAGTTATTTTAAGGGGCAAAGGTATAATTAAAGTAAGGTGAACAAAGCCACCCTTGCCTTTGTTTACCAAGGTATAAAGGAAGTTTCTAAATGTAACTAAATTGTTTCTTTAGAATCCCACGTGAAACGTTAACAACCCATTGTTCTGCCTTGTGTTTATCCACAAAAATGCTTTAAATCCTTTCTGTCTCCTCCAATCACATGAAACAATAGCTAAAAAGCAGATAGAAGCAGTGATAGAACTTACTAAAGCACATGTCTGAAATTTAACCAAACAATACTTTTCAAGTAGAAAATTTAACCAAAGAATACATTTCAAGAAGGGAGGGCTAAAATTATGCATCAAAAAAAGTTACTAAGACAATGAGCCTGGGAGAGTCTTGAGCTTAGAGGAAGTCAAATCAAGTATTACCTGAGCTGAGTGTCACAACTATCGCAATGTTACTCCACTCAACCCTTCAAAATACATGTAATAAGTTTAATGTGCCAAGGATTAATGTAGGAATACTCATTCTTGTCTTTTTAAAAAAAAGTTCCTATGCCCTTTAAAAAAACAGTTTAGAAATTAGTCGAGAAATGAAGAAAAATTAAACTTAAGTTCCACATTTTTAAAACAAACTAAAATTGGGTTTTGATGTCTAAAAGACTCAGAAAAAAAAAAGTAACCTAATTTTCAAAAGTTCAAAGAACCTGGAAATTCCTAGTCATTCTGAAATGAGGGATTTTAAAATACAAAACAAAGTTTCATTAAACTCACATATTTAATTATTTCTATGATAACTTTTCTGCAGCACAACTTCATCCTGTGTACAAAACACCGAGCACACTGCTGAATAGATACTAGAAATATGTGAAGTGCTGTGAGTAACAAGAAATTACTGAGGAAAACAAAAAATGTTCTTGAACCACTAACATAAAAGATGAGAAAAGTTCAATGACTTGTCTACCAAGCAGCTTTCTTTTAAACTCTTACACAGTAGGCTTTATTTATTATCTCTATATTGAACAAATCAAATTCTGAATTGTCTTGCAACAACAGGAATGAACTTTGTGATTTCTTCCTACAGAGCAATCAAACATTGCTGAACCTACTAGCTGTCAAATTCTGACACTGCAACATGACTAGAACATAATCAATTTCTAACCTAAACCTTTGGACTTTCTTCTTCACCTTCAAAAAGCATTATTCTCATCAACTTGAGATCTGAATTTCCTAAGGACAGAAGGAATTCTCTACAACCTTAAATGAAGGTTGTGTATTTTTCAAGGGTATACTGTTGCTTACACACAGATGCAGAGCTCATCAGATTGAAGGTCTTTGGCAAATGTTATATGAAAAGCTAGATTACATGAAACCTTAATTCTCTGTCTCAAAGTGTATCAATACATTTAGAAAAGGATATAATAATTTCAATAAAAGTTCATGAGGCAAGCTGCACCAATTACATATCTCAAGAAGTACACTTAATGCTTAGGGAAAATATAAATGAGTGCTAGTAGAAATTGTTTTGCAAGATTGCTGGGACTCAACTGAGAAACAATGTATTAATTCTGTGGTGTTAAATCAGCTGTACAAGAAGGTTTTGACTGTTAGACACTGCCATTCCACAGCTACAAAAAGGCAGTGGTCAGACCTTCATTGATCTCAATAAAGCTGAAACAGGCTCTTCATTTCTGGTCCTGCTATAGGAGGCAATCAAACAACTTTACCACATGGACAATGCAGGAAAGTCTGGCAAACCATGTTGTCAAGTAATTCAAACATGCACATGAAATATTGAAGTCCCAGTTGCATCTTGAAGGGAATTTAAAAAGTGCTACTGTTCTTTAGTCAGGATATTACAAAGAAAAACGTCACAGGGCAACAACGTATTCTTAATGCCATTTTTGATCAGTATGACTCACACTTAGACACTCGCACAGACATACGTGGAAAAAGAGGATTGGTTAAGATGGATTCAACATGTATTAATTTATTTAACCTAAACATGACAAGTGTTGACACAAATAGTATCAAAAATCAAAGGAACATTTAAAGTGAGCAAAAGTAAGTACTTTCATATACCCAAGCCAAAAAAGCTCACTCTCCTTGAAAGCAACATCTAATGTTATTAAACCTTGGGGGATTTTTTTGGAAGCATTAACATTGCCACAGCTTCCTACTACACCTGAACATCTTTAATAATAAAGGCAAAAATAAGGTGTTTAAAATCCATGGCATGCATCAAAACCACCTGAATGTCCACACTTAACATTGATCTAGAATTATGAAACAAGGAAAAAATGCCAAATAATCACCCACTACACCCTTGCATTTTTTGCAGTGTTTTTATTAGTATATAGTAGTGATTTGTCTAAATAAGTTTCTTTTATAAATTCTCTTCATGTAGGTAGCCCAGAATGTTATTCATACAATTAGTCAAAAAAAGCATATAAACCCAAACTTTAAAGATGAATTTTTTTTTTTTAATGCTAAGTAAAACACTGAGAAGTTAACTTTCACATTCAATGTTTGAGATTATTTGCTGGTAGTTTTTTGGGTTGGGTTGAAGTTTTTTGGTTTGTTGGGTTTGGGGTTTTTTTTTGGTGGGGGGTGTCTCTAACAGAATATTTTTTAAACACTTTGAATCAGCTTTTCCAGTAATTGCATAACTTATCTTTAGAAAGTAATCTTTGCTACACCACACCAACTTGTTCCAAAGAAGAGTGACTAGTGCAGCACATCTATTTACCAAGGAGACCCTGTGCTCCTGTGAAGTCTCTTCTGTACAGCAAAGAGGAAATGTATTGGTGAATAAGCAAGATTCTCACTGAAAACACAATTTCCTCCCAAGCAACACAAAACTCCCTGAACTACATGCTGTGCTAGAAAGTATCCCCTATCCCTTCCATGGTATTCTTATTAGGTATATCCTAATGAAATGAGAATTCAGGACGACACAAATTAATCTAATATTCTACAATTATTTTAAAGGCCATTTAAGTTGGCAATTTTTTCTTACGTAAGACAGTATTTAAACAAGAAGTGGGTTGTAAATTTCATACAAATACTGAAAATAAAAGCAGCCTTTTAACCTCAAACGAAACTTACGGCTGCACACGTTTACCTGTTTCCCTGTTTTTGAATTCCTACTGTGGTTTGCAAGGGGAATATGGTGCATATTTTGAACAGAATATTTATTAGTTGGAAAATGAGAACAGAGGGCTTTTGTTATACAACTAAAACACCTACAAAGGGTGCAGTTACAATACGGTGCACTACTTTCACAGCAAAACAATTCATTTATGCATTATCCACATCAAGATGGAAGTACAGTACAGCAAAGTTTTCACTCAGTATATATCCATGTCTTTCCACTCTCCAATGTGGGTTAAAACATGCCCAAGCCATAGAAGATGCCAAAGAATATTGAGTCTCTGTTACAAAATCTGAAGGAAAGTAAGGCTACCATGTTACTAAGTCCATCACACCTGTTGCATTAACAGCACAAAATGAAACTGTAACCACACAGTTACAAGAAACTGTGTCATCCTTATACTAAGCACAGAAATTTCAAATGTGTTTTAACACTGACTGTTCTAGTAATGGTTCACACCTTCCCAAACAATTGAGTATTTCAAAGTTATTTAGCAAATAATATTTCGTGGGTATAGGAATTAGTATTCAATAAATCTCTTTAAAATGGGAAAATGTGCACCCAGAAAGTGAAAGAATATGTGATCAGTCGGCGTTACACAAACTCCAAGTAGCATGAAGGATCTCTCAGTTATTATACAAACTTCAGACACATGTTGTTTCAAACTGTAGTAGGAAGCCACGGTATGGTTTCTGAGTAGCATCTTGCAAACAGAAGCTTGAGTTACAAACAACTGCAGAGCTCTAGTAAGTGGTTTGGGGTTAAGCTTAAAAAAAAAAAACCACCAAAGTATTTTCTCTTTCACAAAGCATTTGTTACAGTGTCAAAAAGTCAACAATTTGTAGTGCATATTAATGCCCCAAAATGAAGAACAAGTGATGGAGCAAGACACTGAAATATTGTTTTCTGTGAACTATTCAAGAAACCAAGGAGATTACTGAATCCATTCAACCTAGTTAGAGTAAGTAGTAATACACCATAAACTGTCTAAAATAAGACAGTCTTGCTAATATTATCTGTGTATACACACACACCACACACTCACAGTGGATAAAAAACATGAGTTATTAAAATATTATGTGTAGCCTTCTAGGAAACAGAGACATTTTCTTATCTCTGAAGTTTTTCTTCAGCCCTTATTTGAACTTACTGGTTGCATCCAACTAAAATATATCTACATGGTCTATAATTAGCAATCCAATCCAATTAAAGATATTGGGGTCAACTTATGGGCTCCTGCAAAAAAAAAAAAAACAAAAAAAAAAAAACAACCAAAAAAACCCACAAAAAAACCAAAAAACCCCAGCCCTACAAACAGAATCTTCTTAAGTAGTACACTTACTCCAAAACTCAAAATAAGGTTCCTTCCCTATCTCATGTACAGTCTTTCCATATTCCTATGCAGAACAGCCAGAACTAGTCTATAGAGAAGCTGGCAGAAACAGTAGATCATGCTTAAAATGTTACTTGTCATAAGTTAAGGTCTACTTATCTGCATGCTTCTTGCCTTGAGAAATAAAGACCTCTATGTGCAAAATGCAGGGAACCACATTTGCCTGTTAGCAAAGTTTTAGGAAAATCTAAACAAGCATTAGCAGAAGTGACTGCTGAGTGTTTCTTCCGTACTGAAAAAAGTTGGCAGTGCAGGTATCAGGCACATCATAATTTTTGTAATAAAACTCTTAAACAGAGGCTAAGTGAATCAAGTCTGTGACATGTTTTCATAAAAATGATGAGATGATGTAGATACATACAAGGAGCCAGTCAACTAATAATTACATTAAAGAAAAAAAAAGAAACTAGAATAAAGGTCAAGAGAGATTAAATTGTTTATCCTTTTCAGCTGCAAGAAAACAAGATTTCTTTTCTTCATGTTTTAAATAACGTATCACGGGAGAACGTGAAAGAAACAGCCCTGGCTATTTCACGCCTCTTGGATTCCTATCCAGAAGTAAACTAAGGGGTGCCCATACAGAACAGCCCCGCAGCCTATGAACCCAGCACTGCTCGTTACATCACGATCATTTGCATTTATACTACAATATATAGCACTGCGCTCTCGTTCCCGCGGGGCGCCGCGCTGACCTCCCGCCAGACAGACCCTACGGCGCATCCGCACCGTTCCAGAGGGGGGGTCGCGCACAGGCAGCCCCGGCGCGTCCCTGCACCTCCGGAGGGGTGCGCGCGGCCACGTGCGGCACTCCCGGCCCACGGCAGCACCTGCCGGGACCCCACCCGGGCAGAGGCCGCCCAGTCAGACCCCGTCGCGGGCCCGGCCCGGCCCAGCGAAGCCGCCGGTCGCCCGGGGCAGCCGGCTGCGCATCAACTTTTGCATGCGGGCTGCGGCCTCCATGATGGCCGGGGCGGGCGCGGGCGGGCGGGGGGGCCGGTTTGTTTACTTGCAGCCGGAGCCGCCGCCGGCGGCAGCAGCATCATCATCATCAGCCCTTGTGCGAGGCGCTGCCACCGGCGGCCCGCCGGGCGCGGTGCTATTCTTAGCGCGGGGGCAGCGCGGGCACACGCGCGGGCACACACACACACACACACACACACACACACACACGCACGCACGCACACGCTCACGCACATAAGTTCCCAGCGGATAAATCCCGCGCTACTCCCAGCACCGGCCGCACGGACGCGGCGCGGGGGCAGGCGGGGAGGGGCCGGGACCGCCGCCGCCGCCGCTGCCGCCGCGTGGGAACGGCCCCGCGCATCCCGCACCCCCCGAGCGCACGCCCTACCCCGGCCCCGCAGCCCCCCCTCCCCCGTTACATAACCGCTCCCGCCGGAACGCCCCCGCCCCGCCCTTCCCCACCCCGGCCCCGCGCCCCCGCCGGGGCGACCCCCGCCCCTCCGCCCCGCTCCTGCTCCGCCGCCGGCGCTAGGCCACGGGCGCCCCCGCCCCGCGCTCCCCGCCGCCCCGGCCCCGCCGCGCCGCCGCCCCGCATCCCCCCCGCCCCGAGCGCCCCCGCCGCCGCCCGAGCGCCCCTACCGCCGCCCGGCCCCTCCCGCCCCGTACCTGCAGAGGCGGCGGCGCCGCGGGCGCTGCTGCGGAGCCCGAGGGCGGCGGCGGCGGCGGCTTCGGGGGGAGAAGGGGAGGGAGGGCGCCGCTGCCTCCTCCCCTGTCCCCCCGCCGGGCTCGGCGGTCCCTGACGGCCGGTGTCTCCGCGGGGGCGGGAGGAGGCGGCTCCGGCCCCAGGGCGCTGGCGGCGGCGGCTACATGGAGCTGCGCGCCCCGCTACGCAGGGAGGCGCCCGGGCGGGCAGCGCGGCCGCAGCATCGATGCGCGGGGTCAGGAGGGCGGCGGCGGCGGCGGCGGCTCCCCCCCGGCGCACTCACCCCGGAGCCGCCCGGGCCCCGCTCTCGGCTCCTCCCGCCGCCTCCGCCGGGCTCGTTATTGACTTTCAGGAAAACTCCCGACGTCACCGGCTCCCCCCGAGTGTCTCCCCCTCCGCGGCGGCGGCGGCGGCGGCGGCATCCCCGGCTCTCGCGAGAAGCGCGGCGGGCACGGGGGGGCCGCCAGACAGGGCGGGGGGAGCCAGACAGAGGGGGGCGGCTGAGGTGAGGGTGGGGGGGGCGGCGGCAGGCAGCGAGGGAGGGAGGGAAGAGGGAGCGGCGGAGGGAGGAGGGAGGACGGGGAAGGCGAGGCAGCCCGCCCGCCCGGCGGGCAGGCAGGGGCGGGAGCCGAGCCGAGCGGCGTGTCCCGTCCCGCCGCCGGGCCGCGAGTGGGAGCGGGAGGATGGATGGATGGATGCAGGCAGGCAGCAAGGCAGCGGCGTCCGCCGGCACCGGGCGCTGCGACGCGCCGCTCCTGGGTTTTTCCTTTCGGCATCGCGGCCCCTCGCCAGCCCCGCTTGCGTG
The DNA here is from genome assembly GCF_009829145.1 of Chiroxiphia lanceolata. Lineage (NCBI taxonomy): Eukaryota > Metazoa > Chordata > Aves > Passeriformes > Pipridae > Chiroxiphia > Chiroxiphia lanceolata. Next base: position 36,700,032 of record NC_045639.1, on the reverse strand, counting down.
TCCCGGGGTTTGTTCCCTTTGTTCTCGCACTCTGCAGTTACACGGCCCCCCTCCATGAGCTTGCCCCGGTACCCGGAGTGGTCCACTGGTCTCTGCAGACTCCTCCAGGAATAGAACTACCAGTTACGCCGCGGGAAGCTGTAATTCATCCTTCGTTGAAGTGTTTAGTGGGTGCGCCAGCCTCAGTATGGCAAAATTGTCTGCAGGCTTCGCCTTATCCCTGCGGGTAAATAAACATCTAAAGAACCGTACACCACCGTTCATCCGCTCCCGACTCTGACATTTCCCGCGGCCGCAGGCACTGTAGGAGCCGAGCTGGTGTCAGCAGGGCCAGCAGTGTTGCAGAGTGCTGAGCACGGCGTTCTCCCGCCTCGGCAGTGGTGCCTGTGGGGCTGCGCAGGCCGGGAATCCCTGGCCTGCTGCGCCTTGCCACAGCTACCGCCGAGCGTGGTCCTGCAACCCTAATCAGCGCCCGAGGTTCGTAGATGCGGTGCCCTCGGCGCTTTGTTTCGCAGCTAAGCGGCTGTGTGTATGTGGGTATGTACAGGAGTTTAGTGCACATAAATATGTCTTCTATCATTCATGGTTTGAATAACACGCACAGATTAATTTGCTGTATAAATGCATCTATTATATATGCAGTTCACATTGACTTGTGTCAGAGGCTGTTACTGCAAAAGGGAAACAGATATTTTTGATTGCTTGAAATGTAACTCTTCACTTTGTTTCATCAGTGCAGAGTTTTTTATAAAAATGGTCATGAAAGCTTTCATCAAAATTACATTTAAAAACCAAAACATGTTTCTTTAGCATGTACCCCATCTTTATTTTTTAAATTTTCCTTTCTTTCGTATCCCACCTTCTTCTGCAACTGTTTGAAACATCAGACCTCCTGTTCCCTGTGCCACTACAGGGCTTCAGAGAGACTTTTTTTTGAGAATCTGAATAATCATATGAGTTGGCACAGGACTGGAAATTTGCCTTCGGGGGCAGTGAATCCTTTCCCTGCTGTGGCAAGCAACCACACCAATAATCCCATTCATAAATATGCTGAATTTCCTCTTAGAACTATGAAGTTTGTTTGCCACACTGTTCTTACTACCAGGCTGCAGCTCTCTGTTCCCCTAATTCTGAAGAAAAGCAAAATTTATAACGTATTAGATTAATGCATCTTTTTGAAAAAGAAGTTAAAAAGGAGCTTGCCAAGCATTACTTCCTTTCCCAGAATTTACCATTCAGTCTTTCTCAGAAACACTTCAGTAAAGTGACTATCTTATTAACTACAGATATTCACAGGGAGCCATGATATCAATTATTAAAATATGTTTACTCCCTAATGTCTCCTTTGATCATTGCTGGTATGTTGCTCCTGAAAAACTAAAGGTGTAGTACTTGGAACGTGCCTTCTGTCTGCTGCAATTCCTCCAAAGGGTTCAGAACCTGAGGCAGCATGAAATCTGCATGGGCAGTAGCTGATAGACTGCCAATCAACTCTTCAGGTGCCAAATGCTGAGTGTGAAATCCAGGCCCACAGAAACTCCTGGTATTTGCTATCAGTCAGGTCAGGAATTTGTGTTACATTCCTGCTATATGTTAATCCCTGCCACTAACAGTTGCAAACTTCATATTAAAAAATCATATTTGTATGATTGGTCACCCTAGTTGATTTCTCCAAATTTTCAAAAGCCACCTATGAAATATTTCCTTTATGATGACAATAAGTTTGCTTACATTTATAAACAGATACCTGGTGTAAATCAACCCAGAAAATCAGATCTAAACACACATTCACTTACATTTTAAAGGAAAAAAAAAAACCCTTGCACTGTGGTAAAAAAAATTATTACTGTGGATAACATTTACCTACAAGGAGAGGTAGTCTTCTACACTTTTATTTTGTTACAAATTGCTGAAAATGAAACACTGGGCTGAAATCTGTCATACTGATGTGGAGATTAGGCTTGTATTTTTCAGCAATACCTGATTAGGACAATTTTGATCTGTCTATATAATCTGGACAACTATTCATGGGCAAATAATTTTTTTACTCAGTATGACTTTGAAAGAGATTCACTAACATCTTACTTCTTATAAAATACCAATGCTCTGGAAATTCAAGTTTCTAGCTACTCCTAAGTTTTTGATCCTGCTCGGCTTTATATTTTGACCCTGGTGTGCTGAATCTAACCAAATACTTTTTGTATGGATTATTAAATGTACTAAATAAGTAAGTGCTCCTATGCAATAATTTTTTTCTCTGTATAGAATATAATATTTTTTTTCCTCACTATTGTACTCCAAGGCTTCAAAATGATTTCTTGTAAAGAGTTAATCACTGTAAATTGGGCAGAAATGACCCCTTGATTAATAACCAAATTGAGGCATACCTCTTTCAGAAATAAAATGGCTGTGATATACATACTGTGAACATAATGAGGTTGTAGGTTCTGCAGAAATGACATAATTTTCAGATTAATTACAATGTGACATGAATTTAATGAACATATTAACAGCATATGCTAATGAAGAAAGTATTGCAGTTCACAGGAGAAGAAGAATAGGTCTGCATGTAAATTTAGGAGAAAATGGGTACCTCTGACATTACATGTTCCATATATAGTCATGAAACAAAACAAATAATACCCATTCATTGTCATCTATTTGGCACCACCAAACAGGTTGATAAACTTTTATATGATCACTTGTAATCATTATTTCAACAGAAACAAAAGCAAAAACCTGCAGATAATCTCTATATAAATCCTGTCCATTCTGAGGCAATAAAAGATGTACCTCTTTTTTCACTTAACAAATTCATGTTGTGTTATCACTACCAAAGCGATATGATCTAAGATTACAGAGACATACACCCTGAAAACAAATCATTAAATAGGAGAGAAGATTCTGCCTGCAGAGCACCAGTTCTCCCTACTTCTGTGGTTTGCATTGCCTTCTGTTTAATTTCATTCCTTGTTTCTCCAGTCATCTAATAATCTCGCTTCCATGTAAGAATGCATTTTAAAAAATAAACAAACAAACAAACAAACAAAAAACAGACAGAAAAGAAACCTAAACATTGAAGTGTAGCAATTTAATAGAAAAAAAAAAAGTTGACGAAAAGAATGATAGTGGGTTAGATGACAATCTCTGGTATTAAACTCCCTATTACTGTCTGCTTTGCTCTTGTTTGAAAAGTACACACCAATATCAGTGGAAACTGCCAGGAGAGCAACGAAATTTGCTCTACATAAAACGATGCCTAAAATCTATATTAGGCATTTTTTTATGGTGAAGTTAAAGTGTTGCCTGCAAAAATTGTGGCTTATTTGTTACATATATGTGTAGCTCTTAAAAAGCTTAAACACATCTATTGGTTAGCTCAAGCTCAGCTACTACAAAGGGTGAACCTGTCCAGCTAATGTTGAGCTCTGACTCTGATTCTCTGTACTGTTGTAGACACACAGACACTTCAGGACTTTAACCACTGCCACCTGTATTGTAGTTTTCTCATTACAATTGGATTTCTCACAACAAGAAACAGCTCATTGTAAAGCTGCAGGATTCAGATAAGACCTGTAGGAAAAATACATCAGGGGATGTTGCAATCCACTGGACACTAGGAGGAAACAGAACTTACTTGAGGTCAGTTGGATTTTACAGTGTGTATCTTTTTTTCCTTTCTGTTACATTCACTTCTAAACAACTTTATTGCTTTAATCTTTTGCTTCTTTTTCTTTACTCTCTTGGAGTTTCAGTTCACTTATTTTTGTCATTTCTGCCTCTGAGGCTGTCTCAGAGGGCAATATTCCATTGCATGTCCTCAGACATCTGAGATTTATTTGGGTAAAAAAAAAATCAGAGAGTAATTTATTTATTTCTAATACATAAAGAATTAAGAAATAAACCTGGACTCTCAATTTGACCCCTGCAGGCCGTTTTGCTACACGTCACCAGTTCCATAAAAGTGCTTCAGCCCAGTTGGCTGGGCTGACCCTCGTTGTTGGCTGTCTCTTACACAAAATTGTCTGGATACAGAAAGCTCTCCTTTCCTCAGATGGTCCCAGTTCATTAGTGCTTGCAAAAAGTAAGCACTGATGAACTCATATAGACATATATAGAGACTCATACTATTCTTATTATTTAAAACCTACAAGTTGTAGGCTATTGGTGAATACACAGTAAAGCAGGATAGCAATAAAGAAATCATTCCGTCCACATATATTTCCCTGAGCAGCACTATAATTATGCTGAACACAGTAGAGACTTTAGATAAAAGACTATGTAAATATCAGTTGATTGCATTTATTTTACAGCACGTTATTATTGCCTTATTCTTTATCCTCCAGATATCTAAGAAGGTGTTTTCCTTCCCCTTCTTTCCCATACACCCACACACTGGAGGTCTACAAACACTGTGAAAGGCACACGCCCTACTGCAGTGACCTTAACCTGCTTTGAAACCAGATATGACAGTAAGGATGACAAACAACGGGAGGGAAGGATGGGAAGAGGGCAGTAAGATTACACAGTTGCACAGTTTAGCTATATGCTTAACTTGATGTATAGGCCTTCAGCTGAACTTGGAAATTTTTCCTCGGTGAGAAAATAGTTTCCATGGTGCACAGATTTATCTGAGGGAGGTCAATCTACTACAGAAACAACCCGAAAAAAATTAAAATGCCAGCCTTTCCGCCTGAGCTTTTTTCTTCCTCTTCCTATCCTATTTTAATTTCATCAACACAGATAAAATATGTCTTTGAATAAAATTCTGCAATTACTAGAATACAGTGATTTCTCACGCAGAGCCTTATCTGTGTCCTGGTCTCACTTAATTGAAGTCAATGATAAAATGCTGGTTGAAGCAAGTTAGGAGGGTCAAGTCTGTAATGCATGAGCAAAATCAAGGAGTATAAAGCTTAACAGAGAGAGGAACAAAATTTTAAACAAATGTCTTCTCTTTGGAGGTTTTGTGACTAGGAACACTTTCCCCATGTGGTCCTTAGAGGCTCACAGCATCAAGGCTGCCTGAAGAGTTAGGAAGAAACAACCGAGGAGAAAGCTGGCTGTTAAAGGAGGGAGAGAAAGCCATCTATTGCCAGGTTTAGTCCAGATCTTTGCCTTTATTTAGAACATTCCTCTGTCTTTGGCAAATAATTGAGTTATCAGTGTACAGTGTACCTTCTGTTTCTAGTATGTTGCTTGGAGCACCTTTCGGTGCCCCTTGCTACCATGCAGACTTAACACTGTGATTTGCTGGATGGCTTTCTACTGTATCAACAACGTTGTTTGTAGCTGAGAGCCCTCCATCTTTTCAATCTGTAAGAGTGGCTGAAGTATAACTAAATAGTTTTAGTGTCAACAAAAAAACTATTCCACAAGATTAGGCTGCTGGCTATTCTCATTCTCAAATGCTACCCTTGATCTGTTATGTGTCAGAATGTGCCTGCACTTTCTGGAAACTAAGCTGTAACATGAAATCAAAGAATTAGCACAAAAGTTTAGAAAATGAAGACAGATTGGGGTTGCGATAACAAGGACCTCTGTAGATCTCATAAGTATGTTCTTGTTAATAATGAAAAAGAATGAGGTAGTAAAATATTAATGAAGCATTCATTAATAGTCTTCAGAAATAAAGGGCAGATTGCCTTGAAGACTTCAGTTACTTTACACTACTTCCGTTGGTTTAGCTGAATATAGGCCTGCTTTGTACAAGGCAAAGAAAACAAAGGATATTGCTGAATCTGTCCCTTCATAAAGCTTATGGAATTCATACAGGAATGTGGTATGAAATAAGAGGAATGGCTACAGTAAGGATTTTCTGACAAATTTGTTAGCAATCTGTTTAGTAGAACTTCATGATAACAGAAATCTGATCAATTATTGACCTCTTTATAACTTTATTTACCATGAGCTAAAGGGAAAAAAATGTGCATTAGCAAAGAATGGCAAGTTGTGACTAAGTGCAAGAGACAAAAGTATTCATCCATCCTCTCCTAATGCCAAGATTTGAGCAGGGTGCTCCTGAGCAGATGGTTTAACAGACTAAAGCATTAGTTTGCTGATCCTCCGTGCTTGCTAATTAATTCTTCAGTTTACTAGGATTTAAGATGATTGTTAAAAACAAAGCTTCTTTTAAAATAAACTTTAGGTAAATGTTATAAAATGGTGGTTAAAATTACAATGTCTGCAACAAGAATGTGGTGTGTTTTCCAGAAGAGATGTTCGTTATCTAAGTACCCTAAGAACAATCCTTAACAATTCTGTCTCTGAAATTTTCTTCTTAAAAGAATTTACTTTTGTTTTCCTAGCTAATTAATCATCTGACTTCTTGTTGACACTCTTGGGTCAAGATTATGTCCTCGACTCTTTTGAGAATGGCATATACACAACCATGGAATGATTTAATTTTTTGTAACAAAATTGTCTCCCCCCCATTGTTTTAAACCCATTATAACGAAAAATATGAAAATTGTAATATTTTCTTTGTGTTTTTTAAAGTCGTTATTCTAAACAGTCAGGGTTTCGTGTAGTAGTTTATTTCAGGTTAACATTAAAATTATGAATCTCAATAAATTTATTAAAATGCAGTGTTGTAGAGTAGCTTGCTCTCTATTAGATTTAGACGGTGGGCAAATAATTCATTTATTTTAGATTTCATTTTTGTAGCAATTTTATAAACTGGATGCCAATTTGGTCACAGGAGAACTCCACCCAAAGGAAATTATGGAAATTATAGCACAGAAATGGAAAAAATAATCAAAGAAAAATATTATGATAAAATAACATTTATAAACAAAGTAAACAAAAAACAAAATAGCACCAGGAAAACAAGATCTTAACTTACTAAGGCTAAGGTATAAATTTTGAAGCCCCATCTGTTGCTTGCAAAGGAGTGATCCATGCCAGTATTGGTGGATTTCAAAAATTGTGAGTGGACCGAGAGGTCTCTTCAGTCAGTTCATGATGGCTTAGAAGAAACTCCTCTTCTGTGGTCTTGCTTTGACACAGGAGATGCTGTGAAACTCTGCATTTAATTTTCTTGTCCCATTTTGTTACATGTGTGTTTTTATGCGTTTTGTGATACATTCCTTCAGGTGGGGCTTGGATTTACTGGTGAGAATTTAGATATTTATGTTATCTCTGTAATTCTTCCTTCTGTCAAAAATATTATTGGTTGCTTGTTATGTTAAAAACTCTTGGCAATTCCCCTTTCAGAATAGCAGATAAGAATTCTTATTACTATTGTAAGGAATTCATAACTTGCCTTGTTCTATAATCTCTCCATCTTGTAAACCAAGAAAAAGCTATTATTACAGATGATTCAAGGCTGAACTTTTTAGTAAGCTGTCAGTATGCCATCTTCATAGAACCGGTCTTCAGCTCTTCTCAAAAAGTAATATTTTTATCCAGAACAACTGCAAGGAATTTTGAAATAGTTTTAATATATCCTTAACAGGGAATCTACACTGAGGCCACTGAGAATACAACTTATTTGTTTATATGACATATGTATTGAAATGAAAGTAACACAATAAGCTGCTCAGGGTGAATTAATTTCACTGCTAGTACAATTGCAGTATTAATTTCAATAATTTTAGATAGGTGGGTTATTAACACATCAATTATACCAATACTAGAATACTATGTCCAGCCAATGCTCATATTTTAAAAACCGTTGAGAAAATTAAAAAGACTTTAAAAATTAATGAAATTATGTTGAAACCTTACTTTATATTGAAAGATGATATTGAAAGAGTCTGATCTCTTTAAGAAAGGAAAAATTAATAATTTTTACCATGTTGAGTGTTTTTTTTCTTTGTAATGAATTACAGCAGAGTAATGAGAGTACTCTATGGGGTGCTCTATAATTCATCATACAAAGGCAAAGGCCTTTTGGAAGATCTGGTGAATGAAAACTGACTACTGACAAACTAAATATGTAAGTATAGCTTTAGCAGTGAGGAATATTAAATTTTATAATAATATTAAATTGGAACAATTTAAGTAATGAGTGCTAAATTCTCTGTTACTTTAGATCACAATTAAATATCCTTGTTCAGCTCACCTGAAATTATAGACTTGCTAAAGAAATTAGGAAAATGCTGAGGTTTGCCTTAACTTAATAGTCCAGATTGATGATCACAGCAGTCTGTTCTGGTCCTAAAACCTGAACTTGTGAACAATTTGGGTTTTTTCCTTTGAACAGCAGTATCATGATCTGGAGAAAAATATTGGCTGTTAAGCATGGACAAGTACGAATAAAAAAATAAGATGTCCCATGAGTAGTGGAACTGAAGAAGTGGGATTCTTTATAGATGAATTCTGCCCTATTTCTCACATCATTACACTACTTGACATCAGCTGCCTTGCAGATCCCTAAAATCTCACCTCTTCACGAATAGATTAAGTCCTTCCTATGTGCCCAAGACCACTGTGATTACTCTAGTTAATATTTCAGAGTTTGCTCTATGGAAAACACTAACAATAGAGAGATCTTCCACTCAGTGACCAGTTTTAATGAGAATTTTAGTAGTTTATTCTCTCTGAGACTTTTATCTCTCTTTGAAACTTTTTTGGAAGGTTTAACATGGATAAAAAGTTATTGGAAGAGAAAGGACAGGCAGGGAGGCAGATGGGCATAAAGACAGTGCAAGAATGTACTTAGTTACCAGGCTGAAAACGATTAGAATTGTCCTTATGTATATACTTGACTTACCACAAATTTCAATGAAAACTTCTAGAGACTGAGACAGCTTTGTTATTTATCAATTCTAGGAAAGATCAGATTGTTCTACCCTTTGCTTTACACTAGTACAGGACAGTATTGGAGTATTAAATGTCATTTTACTCATAAACCGAATCCAATCTTTTCCAAATTGAACAAGACAACTCACTTTACTGCACACAGCAATGCTACACAACAGTTTGGGGAGGAGGGGGGGAAAGAACAGAAGAAGATTATATTTAGAACTCTAAGAATATTTAGGGAGTCAAAATCTGATTGCCAACCTTGTAACTTGATCTACAAATCTGAAATGCACATATGGTTGATATTTTTCTATTACATAGCATTTATTTCTGGAAGTATTTTCACTTTTGTCCCTTTTTGATCTGAAAAAAAAAAAAACCAACTAAAAAAAAAAACATTTTTGGCATGGTCTTAAACTGAAATTTCAAATTAACATGAAACATTTAACTCCTTTTACTAGCCAATAGGGATGGCTATCAGTGGGCACTCCAAATATAATATCCCCTTATGAATCATTGCTATGGAATTGCAATTATAGTAGAATCTTTTTACTTTTTAACACACAAAAAAGATATTGTGAACTGCGAAAGCACTTTGTACCATTTAATTCATTGGTGTTATCTGTTTGTGAGTGACTTTTTAACCATAGCTAATTATAAATTATTCATCAGTAAGTTTAAAATCCTACAGAAATTATTAAATTACTGTATATTTAAAGTACTGCATAGTACTGCTTTAGAATATTATGCTTGTCTCAAAACAGAAGAATAAATACACTTGCAACTTCATATAATTGTTATAATTTCTCGTTTTCAATTTATTTATTCCTCACTATCCTTCATTTGTGCAAATCAATTCTATGCAAATGAGCCTACCACTCCCACAGCTTTTTATTTCCCACTTTCCACTTGTGAACAAAGCTAGAAAACTTTCAAAATCATACTTAAGGCCTGAGCTTAGTTCTACATAGGGTAAAGGTGAAGATTCATAGTTTTTTCCACTGTCTTTTTCCTTACAAGCATTGGTATGTTTATTTATTTCAAAAGAGTTGTAATTAAAAATTACTGTAATAACTCCTGAGCCTGGCTATAGGTTACAGATAATCATGGGAATAAGATGAAAAAGTATTTCAGATCTTCATTCTTGATTAAACTGCACATTTAGAAGTGTAAGTTACGTTACTAGTTGGCGAATTCCCTGAGGGTTTCTATGTTGTTAATGGAGTCCTGCCCTGAGTCACCTTCTACAAGAACCTGTCTGTCTCTGTTCACTTTGTGGTGGTCTTAGCAAATTTGGTTTTTAATTCAAAAATGCAGGGTTTTTTAATTAAAAAATGGGTAAATATTGCTTTGCTTCTGCATGTCAATTCCACAACAATTTCTTTAATTCTTATGGAATAATTCGATATTTTTTCCGATACTGAAGTAAAGAATGTTTTGGTGCTGTGCTAATTACCATCTTGATTTGTTTCTTAGATTATATTGAACCGAAATAAATGTCCTTTGTTTCTTTTAGGGCAAAGGAGAAAAAGTTGATTATTAGAGAAGTGCCCTATCCTGACAATAAGCCACTGTCTATCTAGGTTAGAAGTGACAAACCTTTTATTCTTAATCCCTTTCAGAATTTCCCACTGTGTGTGAGATGCTTCCCAAATGTTTACTAAATGTGTGTTCCAAAGAAATTCAAATCTTGCAGCAATTGAATGGAAATAAGTCAGAAAACTGGGAATAATGATAAAAAATGTTTGTACAGGTCCACAAGAGAGAAGGCAGGTTTTCATAAGACTTAAATTTGAACTAAATTGGTCTTTAGATGAGTTTGTGAAAATCGTAAAGTTGATACAAATACATTTTCAGCTTGAAAACAGAATGGGACAGATAATTACTGAATTCAATTTTAGAGGTTTTTTCCCTTGGAGGGGGTGAGGAAGCATTTATTTGTTTCTCCTCCCTGCCTAACTACATATTTTCACAATGTTTGTAGAAACATAATACCTTTGAGATTTCTATATCCTTGTCAACTTTGACTGGAATTGGATAATGATTCAAAAGTTATTAGGAAGAACTGGAAGATGAAGATACAGTGACAGCATAAGACAACTTTGTACCCTCATGAAATTGGGCTAAAACCTGAGAAATTTGTTGCCCTTGGGTTTAGAGAGTAGTGGAGCAGCACAGCTCTTCAGCATGCCACTTAATACTTGTAAATACCATTGTCTTCTCTGAATCTTGCTTATCACAGTAGATGAAGTGTAAACATAAGTTTTCCCAGCTTCAGCACAGGGGACCACATGCAACATCTGGTAAGAGTATTCTTAATTCCTTAGGAGTGGAGCAGCACAGGCTTTATGAGCAACATTCAACATCTTTTTATCTTCTCGTGGAAATCTGTTTTATTTTATAAACAAGGAAGGATATTATTACCTAAGAGATTTCTTCAGGAAACAACAAAAAAGTAGATGTAGATATAGCTGTTGCTGCTGGCTCTAAAAAGCTACAGATACAAACACCTGATCTTTGCCTTCTAAATCTCAAATAATACCGACTTAAATCTTTACCTTGCTACCCAGGAGACTGAATTGCATCATCTCTGTATAATCTGTGCACAGTATTTCTCAACCTTCAAACATGAAGTCCAAATCTTGATTTAAAACAGTCAGCTGGGATAGGAGATTCATTGACATATCAAATGAATAAACCTACAATAGGATTTCAACACCTCTCTGTGATGATTATGCAAATATTTTATTCCATATCTCCCTTTCACAATTAAGTGGTTGATGAACTTGCTGATTGCCAGACTCCCTTTTCTAAGTATTCCTAAAATGATGGGAAATCTGCCTCTGGCTGAAAGAGACCAGTTTTTTGGTGGTACATCTCCTGTCCGTGAGGTACACTCCTGAAGCTACAGAGATCCCCAGAGAGGGATAATAGAGTTTCATTTTGTTCACACTTTTGAACCTCACATTTCTTTTTGAACCTCTACACATTTGCCAAATTATGTTTGATTTGTGGTACTAATTCATAAGGATCTTCATAAAGATCATCAACTTATTCAGTAGAGAAGGTGATCTGAGAACTACCCACAAGGGCAGTAAAATTTTTTGGAACTGCTAAAATCAACAAAAAGAATATTCTTAAAGTTCAGTTTCAAGTTCCTGTGCTTGCTTTAGGCATGCTTGCAAGAAGTCTTCAGTGTAGTCTTTATTAGTATTTTAATTAAATTCTATATTTAAGAAGTCTTTCTTTAAATAGATCATGTAAGTTTGTTTCAGTGTTTTTTGAAAATCTTGTAATTCTTGTTTTCTGTGTTTCCCATTATAATGAATGGTCTTTTAATTGCACTTTGGCCTGATTATGCTTACTCTGATAATGAACTCTTGTCTCTTCCAGGCCAGAAATGTCTTTCCACTTTGTTAACTGCTCTTCTTGATGAAGTACCTTGAGAACTGCATGTTGATTAAATTAATTCTTCCTTTATACAGTCTCTTGAATCAGGTGTCCAAAACAGTAATTAAATGAGAAAGACTTGAAGAGATATTTTTTGTAATTTTTTTTCTCCTGTAAAATGACTCCTTTTTGTGACAACTCCATCACTGATTTGGGAGTTTTGTGTTTGTTTGTGTTTGTCTGTTTGTTTGTTATTTTTCTTAAACTATAATTCTGGTAGAAGTATCTTCATATTACTTCATGATTTAAAATATTTCCTGACACTTTAATGTTGACATACTGCATTGTCTTCAGACATCCTGATTTTCAGTGGTTTAAAAACTATGCATTCTCTGCTTGTGTGTGTAGAAAACAGTAAAAATTGAAGAAGGCATTGTAAATAAATTACCTCTCAGAGGTTGTGGTAGGAAGACTTTAGTCATAAATTCTTCCTGAAATTTGAGGTAGTGGAGTAGTATAGTACAAGTTTAATTTATACCATGTTATTCATTTTAATTAGGTTAGTGGACAAGAAAATTCAAATTAAAGGTAGGTTAAAAAAATGCCATTTAGTTACCCCTGAAAAAGACATTAATGGATCAGTAGAGCAAGCTTTTCTGAGCAACATGGCCTTTTTTCTTTTTTTCTGAGCTGTGATACAGAGAACGGCATGGAAGTGCAGACAGACAGCTCAGTCAATGCTAACATTCAGTCCTTAGACTCTTCATCTAGGCTGCAAGATTGTGAGATGGTTACATGTTTAGATACATATTTCCACAAAGAGACCATCATAATTTACAGAAAATATACATTATATGTTGAGTAACTTGGACAATTTATTCAAAGCTTGAATTGGTTTTTCACAGTATCAGCTCCTGCAGCTCAGAACTGTTATACAGGAATGCACATGTAATCTCTGGTATCCTGAATTTACATTATATGACAACTTTGGACAATAAATCTAAAAATAAACTAGTTCATTACACCATTCTTTCACATAAAAAGCTAGTGCTAAAAAGGAATGGAAAATAAGGGCAATGCCTGAATTTTCAGGACAAATGTTCTATTACATTTCTTCTGAGTAAAAAAGCCACTGCCAAGCTAAAGAATGTTGGAGCATGTATGTAAAGGAAGAACAACAATGTTTATTAATAATGAGCATACTAATAGCTCAGGGCTCAGCAAGAACTTTAGATTATTCAGCTTGCCTGGCAAACCTCAGCAACTTTGTTTTCCAGGAATTCAACATCCATGAATTCCGAAATATTTTAAATGAGGATGATATTTTACATTTCTGAGGGCGCTTAACCTCAATTTGCTTTCTTTCTCATTGGTACTCCGTAGAATCTAAATTCAATCTAAATATAAGTATATATTTAAGGCGAAGTTCTCTGTTCCAAGACTGATCTTATTAGTTTTGAGTTTAACTATTTAGACTTCAAGTAAATATTTTTTCACCCATTGAAGATGTTGATTTAAAACATTATTACTACTGACTATTAACAAAACGTTCTGAAGTCCAGTCCGATCTTTCAGGACCCTGGAGAGCGCCCGCGGTTCCATCGTGCGCTCACGAGACGTGCACCAAAGAAAAACGAACACCAAGACAAAAAGACGACAGCAAAGTGGTTGGGTTTTAATGAGATTGCTAATAATGTCTGGAGTCTTGAAACGTTATGAGATCCATCTTTTGAAAGAAAAACTGTTAAATTACTTTGAGAATATCATACATGAAATCAGGTTTTGCATGTTCTGGATAATCTGCTGGCTTTGTGTGTTTGCTCAGCTGACAGAAACCCAAAATAATTTTATCCTAGTAAGAATTTATTGATATTTCACAGTTTGGTGTGAAGACCATTGGCTATGACTTGGTCTAATTGCAAAAGTTACGGGACAAACCTTATTTTGATAAAACCACAGCATAGAATTTACGGGAATGTTCTGTTTTAGTAAAGAAAATAGATTTGGCAGAAATGAAGCAATAGGTCTGCCTATTGAGGCAGATCTGGACTAATTTGGCCTTCGTTTCAGAAATGGCCGAGAAGAAGTCATTATTTTACATCAATAACAGTCTGTCTTTTCATCCTCATGCAACAACTACTTTTCTAAATGAACAAGAGGAGAATTTTCAGAAAACATTACCTATAGTCTAGACCTAGACTTTTCTGTTTGTTTCTACTATTGCAAAGCTTGTTTCAGATTGAAAATGGGCTGATATAGGGGGAGAGCAACAGCATTCATTCTGTGGCAGACAGGTAAAGCAGCTTGATTTGATAGCAAGTTGAAGGAAGAATGTCTCTGGTTATAGTCTCTGGGTATCTAGCACCATTTAAGATCCACAAGATTTTTGAAGTATGCGTGGAACCTGAAGAAGATCTCTACTTTTCTAGAGTGGCAGCATACCAGGGACATCTAAAATGGATCAGTACCCGTGGTATCTGAATACCATCCTTGAAGGTTCATGGCAAATAGATACTTCATTTCAGAAATATGGAGGTGGAGGGGGGTAAGGAGTTGTACACAATTAGGAATCAGTGTTACTTTGAACATGTGACAACTAGAACTCTTTTAGGGCTTTAAACATTGTATATTGCAATAAACCAGTGTTTATTTAAATCATTGCGGTTATAGCAGATAAATCATACCTAACCCATTTCTCAGAATGAGTATCTTTTTTTGCCTCTTGGTTTCTGTCACATTAGAAGATTCTAATCCCAAAATACCAGGTTTATTTTGTTTTGTTTTCTGCATTATGTAAGAAGCAGTTTAACCATAATGCCTTTACTGATGAAACCTACCTCTGTACATGGATCCTTAGATTTCTGGTTTTTCCTGGGACACTGGGAAATGCTGTCCTGTGATTTGGTCCATGACCTGGATAACAAACTCATGGTCATGGGCAGACCAGAATAAGACATCAATCCAGGTTCAAACAACGCAATCAGAAAGCTTGAGATATAAGTTGAACCAAGTACATGAAGCAAAGATCAGTAAGTCACAATAGGGAAACTATAGGTAATGCTGTAGTATAGTTAGAGAGAAACCAATATCAATGTCCAAAGCAGGTTGTAAGGAATAAAGCTGATGATCCAAAACACATCTCTGGATACTCTCTAGCTCAGTGGGGGCTTGCATATACTAGAGCCTATGAACAACGTCTGCACCTTTCATATGAAATCAGTGACAAAATTTTCAGGTATTTTTCTTGGCTGTTTGGACAGTGTTCTCCAAGGACACAAGAAAGCATTCAAAGGTTAGAGAAGGTGGGCTGCAAGACTTTCAGACTGAAAGTTATATTTTTTTAATATTTTTTTGCTGTTCAATTAATGATTGCAACAACAAGCCAAGCAAAATCCTGACGCAGACAACTGCTATCTCTGAGGCAGTGTTTGTATCTGTAAAGGCAGGAGCCAATAGCTGCTGTTGGAAGGATGATTCAGTCCCAGGTGCTGAGGGGATGATTCATCATCATTTGGGCAATGACTCATTACAACTTTCTGCAGTGGTTTGAGTCCAGCCCCTAAACATGTATGTTTACATGTTTGTTTAGATGTTTGACATCACCCCCTGCTGCTACATGTAAGAGAATTTTCTGAAAGATTGTAAATGGGTATCAAATTTAAAAATTCTCAGGCAACTTCTCTGAACTTGAATCCAGAGAAGGTTGCTACATAAAGACGTGAGACTGCAGAACTAACGTGAAAGAATTATTGCAAATGAGAAAAAAAATATATATAATATTCTGCTTGCTTTCAACCAAACTTAATGGATCTTCACAAGAATTTGAAATTAAATTTACATAAAGCTGAGCTTAAAATGGGAAGTTGATGAAAGAATGTGATTATAAAAGCACCATTGCTGTTATTCACAAAGAACAAAACTGAAGCCAGTTACATCTCATGAAAAGAAATAAAAAGGTATTTCTTGGAGTCCAAAATGCATCATACCTAGAAGCTTTGAGGGGCCTTTTTGTTCTCTGAAACAACACCTGGAATTTGTTATCATGTGATGATTTTTCATTTAAAGATGTACTGGAAAAAACAAGCAAAGACATGTAAAAAACTACTGTGTCTATATGTTAATTATTATTCTTCTGTCTCCTTATCTAGCAATCCAAAGTAATGAGATAGGTCTCTTAGTGAGTAGCCACTGGGGTTTTTTTCCCATTTCCCTGTAACTCAAGGGAACATAAACAAAAGTAAGTAGACAGATTTTGTTTCATGTTTCTGTTAGTGTTTAGATGCCAGTCTTTCTTTCATAAACAGTGTAACATCTTGATTTCTTTTGTGACCTTCCTCCTATGCATTTCTTTTCTTCAACTTTTGTACACTTTCTTCAACTTTATTTGTACACCTTTTCTTTTACTGTACGTACATCTCTATCTGGAACAACAAAAACCCCCCTATTTATTAATATGAACAGCTTCACAACTAATATACACTTTATATGTCTCTGTATATTTTAAAATACCCTTAAAATCTTACACAAAAGTGAATCAGTGTGTAAAGCAGTGTATAAAATAATGTACATGTATGTACACACTGATACATTTGGGTTATCAGGGAGTAGAACAGGGCAGCTGAAATCTTTATAAAGTCCCATACCTACAGTTGTTGACAAAAAATAAGATATGTCCTATTATGGAGATATAGCAGAAAACTGAGGAGGAATTAACACATTCAGACTCAGTTAATACAAAATTGGGGTAAGGGAAAAACCCATCATGCCTCTGTAGTTAATCTGGAAAAGCAAGCCTTTAATTTTAACTACATCTTGCCTTTTTGCTGGCTTCCTTTATGTAACTGAATTTCAGCATAAAGTCCTCTGTGAACATTTGTGAATATCAAATTAATCTCATAACTCATATATCTATTTAAAGTTTCTTTAAATTTACCTGTATTAATATAAAGTTGATGAAAAACACTCATATTCACTGCTTTCTCTATGCAAAAAAACTCAGAATCACAGTTCTTAGTATTATTCAAATAAAACTCAGCCCTTCCAAATTACTTGCTTATAGATGAATTGGTATTAAAAGTACCCTCCTTCATTCACAAACGGTATCTGTAAAATGTTTATCTGTCAGTAGAGACAGAGCTTTGCAAAAGTTTACTGCTGGTGGTCACCCAACTTGACCCCTGAGTTAGAGGCAGTCTCCTGGCGGTGCACCCCCTGATCCAGAGAGACTCAGAGTGAGAGGCTGACTCTCCTCTGGCTTCACCCAGCCTACCCCATTACCCGGCACTTGCCTGGCCATTACTGGCCCCAGCCTGAACTTGGTTATTGTCTCTGGACTTGCCCTGGCTTTGCTGAACAGCAAAAGCAGGCTGGTGTGGGGTGCAGGGTCTCTCCTGTTGACCACCTCTGTGGGCTCCCCTCCCACCCAGCCTGTGCCTCAGACACACGACACCCATCCTCCTCCCCCATCCTCCTCTCTTTGTACTAAATGACCCTCCTGCTGTTATTCCCCACCCTCTGAATCATATCAACCCTTTCCTGTCCAAACATGTGTAAATCATTATCTTTAAGAAAATAATTTGAATGCCTCTGATTTATCTAAAATCCACTTGCCTCTCAAGTATTCCACCCTTCAGAGGAGGGGACTCAACTCGAATGGCTTGAAGCAACAACAGTTTGGTCCTCACTGTCCCATCTCTTGTATGAGTAGTCCCACTTGGAAGTAAAATAATTCCAAACCTTTTGAATGAGGAAGGTTTTTGTTGTACTTTGATGATGTGTATTTTAAACACTGGGATTTTTTTTGCATCTTTTGACCACCTCGTTGACTTTTTAATCTGCACAGGAATTTGACTATTTCCATGTTTTTCACTATCTAACTACTTAATACTCTTTTACTGTTCCTTTCCACTGTAGCTGAAGAAAAAAATCATAAACAGAAAAATCATTAAAGAAGATATTAAAGAAATATAGGAAATTATAAACAGAAAAATCATTTAAGATAGAGGGAAAATAGTAATGAAGAAATAAAAGCCATAAAAAAAAGCTTGTCATGAGAAATCAATTATAAATATCCAAAGAACTTATAAAAATTATTTAGTAAGCCACTGCATTTTTTTCCATTTTATATTGATCCTGCTTCCTTTAGAAGTTAAAAAAGTAGACTGGCTCTAAGCTAAGTATAAAAAATCAACATGGCATCTTGGGGTTGGGTATAAACTCATTCCACATTCAATGCAGAGTTTGGAATGTGAAATTCAGTTTCTAAAAAATATCTGTGCAGCTACAATCTTCATGAGTCTGAGCCAAATTGCATGAAGTGGATGAAAAGAAGGTATTTCAGCAGGATTCAAATCAGGCCACAAAAGGAAAAATTCTGAAGATCTGGAACAACAAAATCCATCAAAACTGAGAAAAGTGATCTATTGATGAGGCACCATGTTGCTGTAGTCCGAACACAAGGAAACAGCACTGAAGTCATTGTCTTTAAAGCAAACGTGTCTGACACATCTGACTGCTGAGCAAAATCTACCACTTTCAATCATTGATTTTCATTGTAGGGTCATACTTAGAAACAACTTTTTTCCAGGCTGTCTTCGTCAGCTTCAAATTTCTTGAGGATTGCTAACTTTTTATACCAACTTCAAAACACACTGTTTTTCCTCATAAGAAACTTCCGAGTTCACAGATTTAAAAAAAAAAAAGAGAGAAGGAGAAAATTGTCCTAATATAGGTTAGCTTGCATGATTTTCAGCTGGAAGCCGAACTATTTAGTCATTCAGCTGACTGCATCCTTGTCGGCAGAAAAGCCCACCTCGCCATTCAGGATGACACTTTTCAAGGTGATGCTAATGGGAGCGACTTCCAGCCAAGTCTCGGAGGGGCCTCCTGCCACAGCCCTAAGCACAGAACTCAGGTGATCCTTAATCTGTGTGCATGGCAAGAGCCTGATGCTGAGGTATTCCTATTAAAAATTTACAAGTGCTATATAAATATGTGTGTGGGTATCTGCAGTGAATGTGTGTATATTTACATGCTTGTGCAAACTCCCTCTTTTTATTATCTTGGAGGTTTTCCTTTTCTTTTTCTTTTCCGTTCACTCCTCATTCCTATTTATTTCCCATTTGTATTCTTTTTTTTCCTCATTTCCTCCTTCTGAGATGTTTTCTTTGTTTTTCCCTTTATAAGTTCAGTACCTACTACCTTTATAAAATACAACTCTTGGGATCTTTTTTCCCTGTGCTAGTAGTTATGGAAGCACTGTGAGACAAATGGTAGCAAGGTCACTGCAATTCCTCTATGCCCTACTTACTCTACCTACAACAAGGAGAAGAAATTTTATCCATTCTTATTACATACTTTGAGATCTATGAATAAAAAGATGTGCTACATATGTCCCAAATAGTAATAACTTACATTTTTTTCCTTGCAATTTCACCTATTTAATATCTGAAGTCAGCCTGCTTTCCATTGCTGTCAGTGCTGATTTACAACTCGTAACAATTTGTGCTATTTTTTTCTCTCAAGGGTAGCAGTGTCCATCCTCTTACCTTTGGAAGTACAGTGACTCTTCTGGCCTTGTTTGGATTATGTACCACCTACTTCTAATAATTTTTGGATTTTTTGAAGGAAATAGATCTGTGTGGAAGGTTCTGTTTTCCTAGGTAGGGCTTTTTGATTTCTTTTGGATAATGTGAATGCAAATATCCACACGTTTTACCTTAATCAAAAAACCCACCTGTTTGCCTTAATCTAGCCACAACTATTGGCCAATATCGATCTTGATATTCAAGTTCCATAATTCTGCACAAACTATATACACATTTCAATCTGTCCTGGTCCACTGAGGAGATGGGGTTTTGCATGCCACTGCAATAAAAGACTGATTTTCTAGTTTGTACTGACAGCTACCTTTTTGGTCTCAGAGTTGAGGGTTTATTTCCCATTATATCGGTCAAGAGATGCTTGACACCAGGCATTGACATAGCACTGTGAGCAGACATGCAAGCAGTGAGTTAGCTCTGATACAACTTACATTATCAATATAAAACTCAGAAAGACATATTTTCCTAGTTTGTTTGTTTTTTGTTTTCCAAGAGAAGAATTTGAATCGGATTATCTAAGATATTTACAGAAGATTGTTCCACTTTTTTTTATTCTATATGTTCCTAACATAAGATGTATGCTGTTTCAGGTGCTTTGTAGTACAGATTTTCATGTAAGAGAGAGTCTCTACAAGAGTAAACCACCTAAATAGACCTTTGAGGGTCTGGGACTTTGCTGTGTACCTCCTGCATTAAACCTTTTATTACTCTGTAGAAAAGTTCAAGAGTTTACTGGGACTGAGGTAATCATTTTTGGCTGAGAGTCTTTTGCGAAGACAGATGGCCATTGCTCATCACATTAGCAAGAAGGCTAATATTTTTGGTCTTCAGCTGTTAACAGTAGTGTATTTGGAGTAATTCTAAATGATTCTAACTTCAGGTATCTACTGTGTTTCTCCTGGTTTTTCAATCCAACAATTTATAATAATGTACTTAAATTAGGAATATAAGGCATTACAGATAATCAGATTTTCGTGAAATAAAAAATCAAGAATAATGTCTTTTCAAAAAAAAATGATACCTCTGAAATACTTTTTATGAGACTAGGGAGTTAGACATAGGTTTTAAATTATTTTTCTGAAGATTTTCTCAAGGTTTTAAAAATTAATTTCTTTTTCCAGGTTATTTGTTAGAACATTCATAAAACAATTGTTGTCTTTTACTTCCATCTTTTCATCAAAAAGCAAAGGAAATTGCTACTCCTTCGATTTCTGGTGCGACCTTTCAAATTTGTGCATAATTGTTTGTAATTTTGACAACTCCAAAAGCACTTCTGTACGAGTAGCTCAAGACAATAAACCTTGCTCTTTTCAATCTGTTTTTCAGCACCAGCAAGAGGGGCTCAGCAAAGTGTAACAGTTTACATTTAGCCCAAGAAAAAGAAGCATGTTTACTTCTGATGACACTCACAGGCACTATTTTAATATGCTAAAACTAGGTTTTAGGAAGAATAAAAAATGTAGGATCTGTTAACAAATGGAAACTTAAGCAATACCATGAGACTGCCATGAGCTCACTAAGCAAAGTTCAGGCTTTACAATGTTTTTTTTAGTGCAATCCTGCTCGTTTCTGCTTGTTATACAGATAAGCAAATGGCTTGCCAAGTTATTTTGGGTATTGTCTGTGTTTTTCTGTTGAAGGTTGTCCAGAAGTGAAAGAAAATTACGAATTACTTTGTGCTTGCTGGCTACAGATTACTGGTGCTCACAAAGAGAGGATTATTACTTTAAGTGAAGAATGGGGGTTATTCTGTTGATAATGCACTACAGTAACCTCTGTTCATTCCTTTCATTCCTGTGAAGAAGCTCAAAATATGATCGCGCACCATCACAACCCCTGCCAAGCAACATTGACTACAGCAGCCACAGGCATCCCACACCTGCTGCCTGCTAAGCCTTTCGCTGAACAGCAGCATGGAGTGGCCCTTACAAGCAAAGGCTCAGACAATCCCTCTCCTGGCTCAACCATCTTCTGGAAGTTCACCAAATCTCTCTTCATTTTAGGGCTTTAAGACCATTCTGTCATGTGAGGCAGTGTCTTCAGCCTACCAATGTGCTGAGGGCTCTGCTCTAGGATTTTTCTGCCTTTAACACTCAGGCCAAAGTGGTAAACATTCACATATTTCCCTTGATTAAGGGAGAGGAGATAAGTGTCTGAAGTTAAAAGAGACTGTTGAATATGCAGAACAAGTAAAACAACAGATATTTCTCTTACAGTGGATGATGCTTATTTCAGTCACTGGCATACCAAGTCACAGTGTTCACATTTCTTTGATAAATTATTCTTTGACCTTACAGATAATAGATGTCTCAGTACCATAACTTGCCATCACCCTGAGTTCTATTTACAGTTCCTTTTACTCACACAATACTTCCAGTGATTCATCCTGGAAGTTTGCTCTCCCTTTAGTATTTCCACTGAAGTTCCTAGGAAAAGAAAAAGGAGTTTTGGAGACCTCTGTGATCAAGCCACTGTGATTTGAATTTATGTCTGTCCAACAGATTATAATGGGGTAAAGCTTCAGCAGACACAGGTCAGTGCAACTGCTGAAATCAACGGTGGCATTTGAATATATTAAAGACAAGTTATAGCTGCAAAGTCAAATAAGAACAGTTAGGAAGGAGGAACTCTACTATTGCCCACAAGACCACCTAAAAGGAGCTTGTAGCGAGGTGGAGACCGGTCTTTTCTGCCATGTCTCAAGTGAAAGGACAAGAGGAAATGGCCTTAATTTTCATCAGAGGAGGTTCAGATTAGGTATTAGAAATTATTTTTTTTTCACTGAAAGAGTGGTTAGGCACTGGAATAAGCTGCTCAGGGAGGTGGTGGAGTCACCACCTCTGGAAGTGCTCAAGAGGCATCTGGATGTGGCACTTGCGTATGTGGTTTAGGGGTGATTATGATGCTGCTAGGTTGATGGCTGGACTAGATGACCTCAAAGGTCTCTTCCAACCTTAATGATTCTGTGATTCTGTGAAACTTTGATTTGCCCCACTCCAGTGGGAATCAAACTCTGAATATTGAATTTTTAATGTCACCATTTTCTCTGCAGGACTCTAGCTGTGGATTCTGATTGTCCTATACAACACTCATGACCACGAGCTGTTGGATTGGAATGTTATAGAGAGGGATATGAGACAAGGCAATTCAAGCCAACATCTTTTACTGACCATTTGTTTAGAGCTCCCAGTGTAAAACATTTAGCTCTTGTTTTCAAACACAGAGAACATTCTTGTAATTCCCCGAAATTTTGCCATCCTTCCTGTCTGTTCAAAGCAGGAGTTGTGTAGAGAGCAAGCTGGAACATGAGAAGCCAGTTGCCCTGAAGCACCTGAGCACCCTGTACCCTGAGGAAAGCCCAACTGGCCAACACAATGCCATCCAACACTCAGAGGTTGCAAAAGCCACTGAAATGTTGGTGAAGGTCATGGGTTTGCAGGATGTCGCACCTACTACTTACACAGCATACAAAATACTGGATGCGTCTACACTACACCTGAAATGCTGGGACTAGAGATCCTCTCAAAAGTAAAGGCAGCCCAAGGATCAGCACCTGGCACTGCTGTGGATTGAAGGCCCCCCTGCACCCACTTCAGACTCCAACAGATCTCTTTCACCCTCCAGGTTAGCAGATGGAGTCTGGTTGCACACAGGGAACTATAGCAGAGGAAGGGGTGAAGTTTTCCTCGAAGTGAGGGCACAGACTCGAGATGGGCACAGACTGGTAGGTGCTGAGGGATTTCAGTTTTGCAGGTGGCCTACCTTGCTTCCAGGCAATATGACAGAAACTGGACAGAAGAGAATCATAGTCTAGTCTACCTGCTGCAAACTTTCCTCAAGGCCATACAGCACAGACAATAAGGGAAATTATGAATTCCAAGATTAATAAATTTATGCACTTTCCATAAACCTATTGTTTCTAAGGATGTAATTGTGATAGTATTTTTCCTCTAGCAGAGCTGTGCAAAGGCAGATTATACTTGTTAGGCATCTGGTAAATTTCTAGCAAATCGGTTTTGAACTTGGAGCTACCAAAAGAAGGGTTTGCATCATTACCCCCTCCTCTGCACCTGCACTACCATAATATCTCCTGATAAAGCCAACCCATCCTTTGCACCAGAGGGACAATCTCCACTGCAACAAGAGGTGTGGGAGCAGTATTTCAGCAAAGGAAAGTCAAATGACAAACCAGCAATCTGGTTTATGAATACTAAAATGGTACCCATGATCATGTCTTTCAATGTAAGATCCTTGCAATTTCCCTGTGGAGAAATTATGATCTCGCTGAAGTTCATTGGCACAGTCAGTCCCGTGAAACCAAATTTCTCATTTCCCCTCTTTGACTCCTTTTTGTTCTCTTTACCATCTCATCAGACGACAAGCTTTGAGTTTTCCTGCTCAAACTCTGAGCCTCTAAAGGTCCAAGCCTTCTGCCAGCATTTCTCCATACCACAGTTTCTTTGTCACTTTTATTTCTTGTCATCCCAGATCACTCAGGTGCTCCTTTTCTTAAAGACAGTTGGATTAGGTATCACTCCTGATTTGAAGTTTTTGAAGAGTTCTTCTTCTCTACGGGCGGAAGAAGAAGTATTCAACATAAATTACAGGATATTTCTGATGTTAGTGAACAGTATCATTTATGTTCAGCTTCCAAAAGGATCATGATTATTGGTAAATCACAACATCATTGTCACTTTGTAGAAAGCAATATTTCAAGGAAACTCCTATTTGTAAAAACCAGGTGATACAGCCTGGCTTTCAAATTATTGCTGCAATTTTTTCCCTGTAATTCCTATTCATGTTACGAGTTTTATTGAAGCTGGTGCTTGCATATTGAAATCCTTTTTAAAAGGGCTGGAAAACTGAAGAAAAAATACAGTATTTTAACAATATATGACGAGAATAGAACAAAATTATGTATTTTTTGAAAACTGTCATAATAAATATAGTCATAAATAAGCACTTCTGACCCAATACTTCTTTCATTTAGATGAAAAATCATCCCTATATAATATGAACAGCATGAGTTTTATGTACCATGACAACTCCACTGATAAAGTGATCAAGGACTTTAAACTCCATTTGACTTGTGCTGGTCTACTGCATGGGGATAGCTTTCTCTGACAGTGCATAATTATATACAGCTTCAGTGTTTCAGCCTTCAGAAATTTCTTTGGTGATGAATAGTTTTGATGTCAGAATCTTTCTTGATCTTTCACCAGTTTTGTCATTACAAAGCCAGCATTTAAATCAGGAGATAAATTCTCTTCTCTATATCTGTACAAAAGCATGTCTTTGAATGGATTAAGGAATTCAATAAATGTCTCTGGTTGTGCCCTTATTAGGCAATCATGCCTTTAATTCTCTGCCTAAATGGAGAAAACCCAATACTAGCACTGACTGTGTGTTGTCATGTACCTTACTTTACTTATATCTAAGTGAAGAACTTAAACTATTAGAGATGCCCATCCCTACAGTTGAAACAGGTTAGAAGGAGCAATTTGGATGTGGTTGCAAATTTGTGCTTTAAATGTTGGCAGGCTTCTCCTCTCACCACCATGCTTGTTCTTCTATTATCACCTTCTCTCACGGTTCAACTTCAGTGGATGTCTAAATAATGTCACTGCACCAGTGACAGCACAAGTCTAGAGATATTAAGCATCTCAAATAGGACAGCAAATCCAATGTGCAAATAGTTTCTTTCTTCTCTGTTGACTGTATTCGGCAACGTGTACTAAGTGCTGCACGATCCCCCCATTTAAGTCCCATCAAGTCAGTAAATCATTGCTCACCCTGAATACAGGCCTAGGCATTTGGCCCTAAATAACTGGAAACAGAGCAGATAAATGTGCTCTCACTGCAGAGATATTTCCTTCCAAAAGACACTTTAGCTTTCCACCCTGGCAGCTGACCATGAGCAATGGCAAGAGAGAAGAGTCTTGACCAAACACCAGGTCACTTACCAGCGCCCCACATTGTATCAGACAACAGGTTATGAAGGGCAAAACACAATGATCAACATAATTTAAATTGGACTGGAGAGTATAATGACGCCCTTAGTGCTGATGGGCACTATATTGAGCCAAATGTGAGTAAAAATCAACAAGGTGAAAACGAATACAGACATTTTAATGCATACTTCTGACCTAATATATATTTTTTAAAATAATGGTCTTTGAGAAGAGTGTTCTCCAAATATTTTCTTTCTATTTAATTATGAATTGAATCCGTACTTTTGATTTTACCAGACTTGATGAGACGATAAAATTGAAGAGTCACCAGTTCATCATTATGAGTCTTTGTTGTAAAGTCAAACAGAAAGAAAAGTCAACCAGTAAGGATGCGAGTTCTTATTTTCACACAAAACAACTGTAGTGGTTTGCAAGCAAGAGGAATAACCAGGCAAGGCAGACTAATAGTCTGGTAACAGCAGTAAAAACTTTCTCACCAATTTATGAAGGTATAGACTCAAAACCATGTCAGAAAATACCTGACTATGAGTTCCACACACCTGTGATCATATTCCACAAAGCTTTAAATTATGAAAACCTGCAGCTATTACATTTCAAAGAGATCTATTGGTTTTATATTTACTTACTGGTTTTTTATTTTAGTTTATAGAAGCTTCAAGAAATGGAAAGTATAGAAAAATAAATAAGTATTAATGATTTTAAGCAGACATGTCATGCCCAAAATTTATGTTCATAAGTTGAATTATACTGGTATTTAAAAGAAGCTTGAGATTTAAAATAAATTGGATGTCCGAAGGGAGCTGGTGGGTTTTGATAGGGACTATATCCTGTACATCTTAGAACATCCAAGCCCTTATAAGTATATATTAAATGTGAATGAGCTATTAGATTAGCATTTATTGAGTACTGAGAAAGTTAAAGAAAAACAGACTTGGCCAAGTTCTATATTTAAACCAAATTATAATTGTCCTCAGTGAAAAGCTTTAAAACAGTTTTTAAAGCTTCTCCATATTTCAAATAGTAAAGTCTAAAATCAGAAAACAGAGCATCTGGAAAAGCCTACTTTGAGGTGGTCACTGTCAGTAAGTAAATGTATACACACATGAACAAATAAATAAGACATACACAGATAAATACAACACGAAAGACATAAAATAGAGCACATATAGGTTTAATTTTATCTCTCCATGTAGTTTAAACTGGAAGTTACAATGACTGTAGGTAAAATGAAAAAAAATCATATTATCTGGTTCTTGAAATCCAAGACACCATATTTGCGAATGCTTTAAGTTTCCAGAGACATGTAAAGAGCACAGAAGGACTTTCACTTGGCTTGTTCCTATTGAGGGAATGCAAAGGAAAATAAAAATAAATATTACCAGTAAGAGTTTTAATGAAATGCATCCAGTTGAATGCAACAACAGTATCTCTAAATATTTGCAAAGGTGGTGGAATCAAGTGAATAGAGTTAGAAGGAGTTTTCTGTTCCCTATGACACCAAATAAGACAATTAGAGGAAGAAGACAAACTTTTCATTAGAAATACTGAGCAGATGCTTGCAAAGTATAAGCCTTCTTCCTTCTTGCACTATTTTTTTTTTTAATTACAGAAGGGCTACCAGTAAACTAACAATGAAATAAATTTACTTCATTTTAATCAGTTGTTATCTTTTCTCATTAACCTCTGGCATGGTATTCAACGAGCGTAGTTTTGAAGGATTTTTACCATCATGAAAAATTTCATGGGATAAATGTGCATTTTGAAACATATAAGAAACTAGCGGAAGCTACGAGTGGGCTGTAGGAGGAATGAGACATCCAACCAGTATCTGTGAGTTTATCACCTCAATTAAACAGGAGACTGAGTTAAGATAAAGGATTCCTAAAAGGCTCTATACGAAACATGGGCAACCCTGGTTGACCCCTGGCCTGAAAGACTCATCCCTCAAGGCTCCACTTCTTTCCAGTGACCTTCCAACGAGAGTTCTGTCCTGAAATCATTTCTATCTCTTGCAATTTTGCGCTTTAGCTGTATTTGACGTAAAATGCCAAGTACCGTGACTGAGATTTACTCATGCTTGCAAACATTGCTTTTATTTGCATTGACTGAATCCCCTTGGGCTTCTTTTATTTTGTCTGTAACAGGACAAAGTAAAATTATAAATATTCATGCTACTGAAAGGTATACCAAGAGGGAAAGAGTAGTGCGTGAGACCTCAAACAGCCCCATCCACGTTTTTCAATGACTTTTGCTTGTACCATGTCTTGGGTTGAAAAGATAATTCGATCTTTTGCTCCTTGGTTCCTGCCGAACGAGACTGCCAACAGGAGCGTGCCAGTGATGGTGATTTGCTTTAGTGCATGGACACTTGTCCAATGGAAACGCTGCGAAATCACCAGCACATTTTACATAAGCCACTGAATAGCGAGTAGAAAAAGGATGCTGTGACACGATCGGTAAATAAGTAGGTAAAATTCTGTCTTGTCTGTAGAGATGTTGGAAGTGAAATCTGCTGCACAGCTTGCGGGTTTATATGAACAGTTTGCTAATTAGAGTTGTATAAAATGACAATTTTTCAAGAAAATTTCCACCCTTCATAGCAGCCCAGTGTGAAATCTGATATTTTTTGAAAACCGAACAAATTAGCTATTCTCATATTTTTTAAAAAGTTTCTACAGGCAATCCAATACCACTGCTCGATGCTGCAAATTTTTCAGTACCACCTAAACATGTTTTGCTGCATAGATATTCACTGCTTTTTGGCATCCTTCAGCTGCTTTCCTCCTCTCTCCCCTGCCTATTTCAGTTGCCCACCAGGATATTGAAAAAAGTATCAGGAGAGCTCATACAAGCTTGCTGTCATTTCAGAAGCTGCAAGTAATGACATTCGTTTAATGAATGCAATAAAAACTAAAAATACTGAAGTGGGTTCATTCTGCTTGAAAGCCTGGGTGTTTGCTGCTGCAAGAAAAAAATCCTTTTCAGTCACACCTATTGGGGTGTTCATGTGTGGAGTTTGCTGTGGAAATTATTTTTTTTTAGAAGTTCTTCTAGAAGACTTCTCTGTCTTTGTCACCATCTCCCAGATGAAACCAGAAAGGTGCAAAAAAGCTGAGAAAGAACAGAAGCCTTATAAAATTCTTCAATGCAATCCCTTTTCCATAGGTCTATTGAGCTCTACTGACTGAGAATTTTCCCTATAGGGGCAGCCAGAGTAGGAGAGTCTCTTGATGAAGCATCTCTCTCCATAGAGTGAGCTGCCAAGTGTGGATCTGGGAGGAGGACGGTTTTGACCTTTGGCCAGTCTCAAAATCTGGCCAGCCAGAGAAGATAATTGGGATGGAGCACATTGCTTTTGCCCAGTGTGCAAACCCTCCCTCTGAGTCAATCTGTCCCCTGTTGGAAGAACAGAAAATAAAATCTTTTCAATTCCTCATACTTTTAATTATTTTGTTTATTTATAAAGTGCTATAAAAAAAGTACATATCCTGAATGTGCTTTATGTCCAGTGAACTCAAGATCTGGACTTTAATGGGAACTGGTCTGTGCTACCTACTAACGTGGTAGTAAAGACACAGTCATCTAGGGGGGTGTGGATGTGTGCACATTGATGTCAATGTTATTGGTAGTGGTGTCAAGGAGAAAAATAAGTATTTTTAAATAGCTATTGTACCACAATACTGGGTTTTAACACACAGCCCTCTCAGCCACTTTCTTTTTTTAAGTGTACAAACTGAACTCGCAGCTGCACTGTATTCCCAGTATTTTATTTTATTTTATTTTATTTTATTTTATTTTATATAAATAAAAGTGACCTAAATTTGCTGGCTAGGTGGCAAACAGAGTGATTAAAGGGTCAGCTGTGCTCCTTGGGACAAGGAGGGGGAGATCCACGTAATTCAAGAAGGGTCGAAAGGGAGGAAGAAATGGCCTTTGGGGAAAAAGGGAATAAATCTCTTAAGGACACAAGTGAAAGCTGAGAATATCCCCAGGGCTCTGCCATGACACCTTCTTTTAAAGGAAAGGCTGGTTCTCCATCTCCCTGGCCTCAAAAATGTCTTAATTTTTTACAGTGAAATAAGGAAAGAATCTCACATGTGACATCAGGATTCTTGAAACAGTGGGAGTGGCAAGTCCATTTTCACTGCTCTTCCCTTGGGAAAGAGGCCATAGGGGCCAGTGAAGATGTCTGAGACACCTTCAGACGTGGGTGGGATGGTGCTGCTAGCAGGGACTACCTGTGCTGCCAAAGCCAACTGCAGCAACCACTAAGGAATTAACTAGCTCCTGCCACCACACAGCAGTGATCACCAAAAGTAGCCCAGTGCCCTGCAACAAACCCAGGACCTGCAGTAACCACCAAAAAGCCAGCAGAAAACCAACAGAGCAGGAGATAAGCTGTTCCACCTTCTGGGCTATGAGAAAATCTCCGGGATGGCTGCAGGAAGCAAAGAGTTTGACAGAAAGAGGCAAAAAGCACCCCAAAGTTCCTAGGCAACCTGCCTCGGAGAAATAAAGTTCCTTTTGATGCACAGAACTAAGTTTTTTCAGCTTGACTTTTGAGAAAGACAGCTTCAGAAATGCCTTCCGAGGACACCTCCACAAGCCCTGCTAAGGAGGCAGGGGTGAGCTGAAGCCCATGCATTGCTTCACAGCAGTGCAGTGATGTGATGGCCTACGCATGGGACTTTGTAGGATTATTTAGTTGTTACTCTCAGGAGGTGCTTTCAGCAGTCAGAGTGAAGACCAGGGACCTGCTGTTGTAAACACCACAGAAATAAATAGTTCCTGACTCAAGGCATTTGCCATATGAGTAAAGACAACGCCTGGCAGGTGGCCGCTGACCACAATGGCAGAGCTCTCAGACTGGGGCACGGGGTGTCTTCCAGCTGCACAGTTTGGAAATCCAAGGAATTTCTAAAGTAATGAATCACAGATTTCAGCCAGAGTTTTGCCTGAGAAGCTACAGGAGCTATTTCTTAATTAGAAATCTGTCCCTCTCATTGACTGCCAATTCAGTTACACAAGCCAGACACAGAAAACATTTCTTTCTTATTTTCTTGCTCAATTTTCTCCTTATTTCTTATTCCTATGAAAGAAAGCGACAAACATATCAGATGGTACTGTACTTTGGAGCCCTTGCATGCAGTAAAGTCCTTGAGTTCAAGGACCTTTTAGGATTAAATATGTTGTGACAGCTGCAGGACAGGCTCAAAGTGGTCTGCAGCATCACTGGGATAGTCTCCCCCATAGCTCCCCATTGCCAGTGGGACAGGTCCCTGGTATGCACATCTCCAGGGTGCTGCTTGACCTCCAGCCTCCTTCTACACCTACTGCCTTCCTCTCTGTTAAATACCTCTTTTCCCTCTGCCTCAGTCCCTTTTCCTAAATTAACTCACTAGCTATTTTTTAATCTGTACCTTCCTTTGACGAGGAGCTGTCAGCTCTGCGCATTTCAATAGCTCGGAGTGGCAGACTGAGTTTATGCAAACCTGTTTTCTGGCTCTCCCCACATGGCAAAGCCGCGTCTCTCCGGTGCCATGCTGCTGTCTGTGGTGGGGATGAGTAATTCCGCCACAGCGGGGTGGGGGCGGGCCACGGATGGGACCACAGGCGACACCTCCGGCACTGCGGGTCCAGCACTCTGGGATGCCGCGTATGGTTCCCTAGCTGTTGAGCACGCTTGCACCCACACAGGGCTGTAGGTGGTGGCAGTGCCTGGTTCCTCATGTGCAGCAGTTTGCAGGTTGGACCACAGCACCAAGAGCTCATGTCGCAGCCGCTGGGGCAGAGTTAGGACCCACAGGAATTGGATCCGGGCTTGTCACTTGTGCTGAACAAGCACCCATGCAGACACGGTCAGCTACAGACCTTGGGCCAGCACAATACAACAGCTACATGTCCTACATACATTTTATTGTGAAAGCTATTTTGAGCAGTAATAGACAGGGATGCAAAACCTGGGCTCGTTCCTTTAAGCGGGAATTAACTTTATTTTGGGATACCTGAGAGCAGCAAATTTTGACTTTCCTTGCTGAGTCAGAGTGCTAAATTCCAGAGGATATGATCACCCAAAAGTCCCACCACCTTCACTGGATACAGTGTGATTTTTCTGGATGTGCCGAAGGATGCAAATGGGGACAGTCCTGTGAGTAAATGATGAGTTCAAAAGAATAGTGACTCATGGTTTAGACTTTCTGATATTATGTCATTAGTGAAGCACCGACGAGGCAGACCACATGTCACCCAAATCAGTACAGGTTACACTTTCCAATAGAAAGGCTATTGAGACTGAGTGCAGCCACAGGATGGTTGTAAGGGGGCAGCAGCAGTGCAGAGGCAGCACAGTGGCTCCCTCTCTCCTCAGGACAGTCATGAGGAGAACAGGCCTTTAGCACAGCCCTATTGAACCTGCCTATGGTCAGTACACACCCAGAGCTTTGTTTTCCTCTGTCCCTCACAGCTCAATGCACTTGACACAACTAAACTGACATCACATGGGCTTCTCCTTATCTGCAGTGGTGGAATAAGGGATTGGGACCAGGGCTTTCTCAGTCAGTACATCAAATGTGTGGGCAATTTTTACTGTAACCATGGGGATTATTTACAGCCTGGATACCATGACCCTTGTCTTTATCTGTTCATTTCTCTGCAGCTACATCCTCTACAGGAAAAAAATAATCTTGACATTAAGACAGAACTTGAATCATCACACTCTATTTAATAAGATCAAAATAATTTTGACCAAACACAGGATGACAAACAAAGTTTTGTTTATGGCGAGATAAGATGTAAAGCAGTTGTAGTGGTGATTTAGAACTGATTCGATCTAAGTGCATCTCAAAAAATTGTGAAATAGAATCTACCAGCTAAAACTAATGAGCACAAAACTACGTTGATTTGGCCCAGGGTGGACAAATAGAACATCTGGCATATTTGGCACCGATGACACAGCTGGCATTGTTGGACCCGTTTCTGCAGAAGGTACAGATGCAGAAATGGGAGAATTGGTACAAACAGTGCAGATGGAACAGTTGGAACAGATGACAGTGGGCAGAGCTGGCGATGCTGGCACAGGTGTCATAACCTCAACAGCTGGCACAAGTTGTGACAATCCTGGGATTTCTTAGTGCAAGGCACATGTTCATTTTGGCTTTGGCTGCAGAGAGATAAGAGCATTTTATAATTAGTAAATGTGCCATTTAAAAAAGAACTTTTTTTCCCATCCTTAAGGACATCCACCTCCAACTGTTACAGCCTGGAATGTGGAGCATTTCTGAAAATTACAATTTCCCAGAGAAAGCCACGATTGATAAATACAGATTTAATATAAGGTAATTAGACATTTTTATTCTCATATAGATAATAATCATGAATAGGATTTCTTCATAAGAGGTTTGTTAAAAAACATGGTCAGATCTGTAGCCTGATCATGGAGATTAAAACAAGCTTTGTCTTAAAGCCAAGGCTTGTTTGCCACCAAATTGGTGGGCTATATTTTCCAAAAGTGCAATGCTTCACAATGAAATGGAGTTTGACAGAAGCCACTGGGAAGAGCAGGGCATTGGGTGAGCACCACAGAAATAGTTAATTCTTTGGCTGAAATATGAACCACACTTAGGGCAAGAATGAAAAAACAGAGAAGCTACAATATTGCCTTTTCTTTAGCAATGCAGCTTTGTTAAACGTTATTGAAAATACTACCGGTCAGAGTCTGATTTTCATCTGAGAAAGCAAATACCTTGCTCTCCCTCGAGCCTTTGCTCTGCTAGTAGCTGTAACGAGGCAGGATCTTTGAATCCCATGAAAAGATAAGCAACGAGATGAAGTTGCTTGCCAAGAATTTAAAACAGAAATTAATTCCTTCTTTTATTTTGGTTGTTAAGTGCTGTGGAGAGCAGGCAGGAAGCAAGTTTTGCTGAACTCTGGGGCCTGATCCTGTGAAACCTTATTCATAGCTGTCTTCAATAGCAACACAAGCCCACAGTGGAAGGGCTTGGAGGATTCAGCTTCCCTTTTCAGAAGACTTACACCCTGCAGAGCTTACTTGTTAGATATATTTCTGAATGCACCTTTTATCATGCTGCTTGCACAGAACCAGTTTTCACCAACCTGATTTCACCGCACAAAGAGACCGTTGGTTGGTATTTTTAGTAATGAGAATTTACAGGAAAGAGGATTTAAAAAAAAAAAAAAAGACAAGACCCAGGACAAACCAATAAAATACCGAATTGAAAAATATTTAACAGCTTGAAAAACCTCAAATGAGTACGCACTGTCACGGCTGGAGAGGTTTTTAGTACTCAGCCATTTTAAGCAATTCTTTGTCCTCTGTTTAGTCATGTGCTCCCCTACCCTGTGCTGTACAGTATGAAACCACTAGTTAGTCAGCCACACTTTACATCAAGCGATAACTACAACCTAAATCCTCATAAAACAAAAGAAAAAATAGTTTGGAGCAGAGGAAGTTCCAGCTATACCACGAGGAAGAGTGACACTGAAAGCAAGACCCAAATTTCCTGTCCCTCCATTTCCAACATAGATAGCTATTGGTCTTAGCAGATTGCTACAAAACCCAGCCTACAAATGTTTATAAAATCGGGAGTAGGCCCTTTATACTGGCACAGCTGCAGTAAATTTTCTTTTCTAAGTTGCCTAGCTGATGAGCTGACCTTGGCAAATTAAAACAGGTCTGTCTCCTTCAAGCCAAGTTCAAGGAATAGCCATAGCTCTCCTGTTTTCCCAGATGTGGCCATGCAGCCAGCACCACCACCAGCTCCCGATGGGGACCAGGAGCATCCTCCACAGCTGGTCGCACAGCCATCCTTTCAAAGCTGTCAACCACCACTGCTTGGTCACTACTTGTCACCCACAAATGGTGGATGCACAACAGGAACTGATCCGAATGCTTGATAGGAGGAGAGGCAGATGAGGACTTCGCCTGGGCTGCTGCCTCGCTGCTTTCTGGGCTTCTCAAGGAGAAATAAACATGCAGTTTCCTGTGTTTTGTGAGTGCTTTGCTCTTTGCCTTTTATTTAATAGCTGTCTGCACACGCAGTGCTTCATAACCTCTGGATGTCTCATGAAAACATTCCTCTCTTGCTTCTGGCCACAAACTTTTATGATGTGCTTTAATCCCCCCTTCAAACAGTTGCTGTACATGCTGTCTCACTGTTGTCCCTGGAGAGCTGCTGCCAGGGTGTGATATTCCAGCTGGAGTGGCAACTGGGGCAGGCAGCAGCTACTCCCGCCTTGTACACCAGCAGATACACCCCAAAGAAAATTTCTACTGACCTTGGGGTTGAGCTTCCTGCTTCTGGCAAGTCCTACAGTAAAATACAGCCATTTGTTCATGGAAAAAAGGTAATGATGGATGTCTTTTTTTTCCCTTCTGCTTTATTTAAGCAGTGGCTTTCCCTTCGTGATGCAGAGAGGCCTTTTGCTTTTGTATTAGGTGTTTCATTTTTATTTGGTCTTTGCATATTTATTGCCTGAGTCCACCGTGTTCTAAAGACACTAAAGCTTACTCATAAAATTAACTTCTATGCACCATTTTTTATTCCGTTTAAATCTTCAAAATAAAGGTCACATGGGATTTAATTACTGTATATGACAGGTGTCGCCTCTCTGTACAGAGACCGTATTTCACCCAACCCCCCAGAAAGGAAGCCTGTTAATCATTCTCAAGATGCTGCTCTGTCATCACAGCTCAACGTTTTCTCTCGTCTCAACATTCCGTGATTGAGGGTCAGTTCCCCAGCAGATATGAATCATTTCATCTTCTCCAAAGTCAACACAACTCTGCTGTTTGCCTTATTGAGGATCCAGCCCTGTATACTATGGAATCAACATCTCCATGAAATTGATTTTGGAAGCAGAAGTCTAAGTTTCCTAATATGACTAAAGCACACGCTGTTATGACAGCAGTTACAGGTTGGACATGGAGTTAGTAAATAATGAGTAATGGCCCTTTGTATGCTTAAGCACCACTCTCGGTGATCCCCTCCTTTACCCAATCCAGATGCTGCCCACTGTGTGTGGCATGCTATCCCAGTACCATGTAAATCTGGTTTTCTGGGTACTGGTTTAGGATCAAGAAGTCTGCTCTATCACAGATTCCTTGTGTAAACTGGAGCAGGTCTTTTGTCTCCCTGCCATTCCTGAGTCTGCCTTGGTACCCCAACTCACTTGCATAGGACACCAATACCCACTTGTCCTCTTGTCTTTGCTGCACTTCTGCAAAGCAGTCACAAGGAGCCATGGTGTGCTCTGGCCAAGTGGCTGACCCTGCCTGCCTCAACAGCCAGGGAGACTGGCTTTCCAATTTCCAAAAAACTCCATGTATAGCTTTTATTAAACCATCAGAATAATCCTGTGCCCCCACCATCATCTTATACCTTCTATCTCTTTCTCATACCTTTGCTACACTAAGTCTAGCCCCCGGAATAAAAAGGAGTACTGTCTCCATTTACCACCCATGAAGTGCCCAGAGCCTGGGAGGCACTGCAGTCACAGTAAGCAAAACAGTTGCTGATCATTTATGAACAGAGTACCACTAGTTTTTGCTGTAATTCCATACCTTACCTTGAATTGATTCCTATGTTAATGGAGTTAATCCAACTTTCTAAATTAATTTTTAACCTGATTTCTCTTCACTGAAATGACGAACTCTTTCATTTAGCACTATAACTTCTTTGCTATGTCAGAAAACTGTCTAGGTGGGGGTTTTCCCCCCAGTATTTTATGTAGATCTTAAATTCAAATCTGGGTCTTGCTCTTGCAG
Organism: Chiroxiphia lanceolata; assembly: GCF_009829145.1. Lineage (NCBI taxonomy): Eukaryota > Metazoa > Chordata > Aves > Passeriformes > Pipridae > Chiroxiphia > Chiroxiphia lanceolata. Next base: position 36,663,538 of record NC_045639.1, on the reverse strand, counting down.
GCTCTGATCCAAAACTCAATTAGGTCAATGGAAGTCTCTCCTTGGGCTCTAAATCAGGATATTTTCAAGATTACCTGCTCCCCACATCATTCCCCCAGGACTTGTCTAGGTGTTTCAGCTGCATGCTGGGGATCTTCTTGGGGGCCTGGAAAGAGGAAGGTGCCTCCCTTTTTTTTGGTTCAACATTAATGCACATTATTTGCACTTTCATCCAGAGGTCCTTCTGGATTCCTCTCTGAAGAGTTTATGGAGCTAAATAATCAGGAATTAACAGCCTGTGCCCTGAAACTTGCTCTCCTGGTCCACAGGGCAAGTGTGCTTTTGCAGAAAAATCCCAGATTCTGGAGGTCCCTTGCAGAATATTTTCTCTGCAGGTTTCAATGGGAGTCAGACAGGCAGCTCTGCCTCCTCTTTTCTTGTCCTGGTTAATTATCTAGATCTATTAGCAGAGCACCTGCACATGTGAATAACCTCCAGAAGTGAGTTGCATCACTGGAGTTAGCACTACGCAAATGCTCAGGAAACAAATGCTGGGATCTTTACATTGTGCAAATTTATCTCCATAAACTACCTCAAATACTTCGCTGGTGCTGTTTGCTGAGCACAGTACTGTTCTTCTGCATGCTATCAGAATACAGCCCTAAGTGCTTTCCTGGACTAGGTCCCAATACCTGTACATTTGCCTTGGAAGATAAAATAAGTAATGATATATAGGGCTGGGTGAGAGTCATCTCATTACATTGTCTGCTTTTTCTTGGCTACTGCAGGTTTTCTGATGTGACTGTGGCTGAGAGAGGACAAATGTCTCTGCAGGTTCTGTCTTTGGGATTTACTGTGCTTTGCACACTCAGGAAGTGTACAGTATTTTTTCCAGACTAGATTAAACCTTCCTTTCCCATCCAAATATGAAATTTCAGTATTGGATCCATCTACCCAGAAGAACAACGTGTCCAGGCTCTTCAGAGGTCTAATTATGTCTCACAGTAGCTGTAATCGATATGGAAAAGAAAGCCTTACTTTTGTCTCAGCATTGGATCATCTTTGTCATCTTGAGCCTGTGTGACCACCCTCCTCTTTTCATTCTAGGTATTCCTTTTCACTTGTAGTCTGAGACTACAAACTTGTGAAATGAAAAGCCTTCTTCAGCACTCTCTCAGTCTTTTAAGACACCAGACACAGCTCTGTATTTCATCTCAGTTGATGAGCCTGGGCAGGGTTTGCACAACCTTTCTTCCCTGGACTCTGAAAAGGAACCTTCTCCAATGTGGAAATGCACTTGCTATTATAAATGGCAATGCAGGACATGACAAAAAATGATGATGCTCGTTTTGTCTCACTGAGATATTCTTTTCTTCACTTTTTGGTACCCTGCACACCAGGATCTTGGATGAAGCACAGTTTATTGAAATTTCTACCACTGATATCACTGAATTATGTTTAATTCAGCTCTTCAGCCACAAACCCTCAGTGCTGAAGGGCTACATATCAGGCTTCACTGCCTTCTGTAGGTTTCTATATTTTTCTCTTTTTTCATCACTGATGTTCAGTCAGTGTGGAAATTATTAGAATCATCTCTTTTGGGCTACTCATCTTCAGTGTCTTGGTAGCCACTCCGCAGTGGAGTTGCTTCTTGTGTTCGTTCTTGTGTTTTATCAGGTGTTCATGTACCTTCAAGCAATTCTAGATAAAAGTCCTGATTCTGGGCCAAATATTTCTCCAACGTGTGTTGCACAGTTACTATTAACAATAATCTCCATACTAAAAGCCTGCCGCTGAAGGGGAAATGAGTTCCACACTCTGTCAATATTAGAAAAGGGGACTGCTCATTTCTTGTAGCTATGTCGATTTTGTAACCAGCATAAAAGAGTAGATTTCCTGGAAGGGAAAGGTGGTGCACTGAGGGGATCTAGAATTTGACAGGAGAGTCTGGGGGGAAGACTTTCCTAGTCTGAAAAAAGACAGCTGAAAATCAACCCTGTTTTGAGGGAGAGGGAGAGGGAGGAGAAGAGAGAGGGAGAGAGAGAGGAAAAGAAAAAGGAAACAGAAAGGGAAAGGGGAAAAGTGATAGGGGAAACACAGAAAAAGCAGCTTGCTAACAAAAAATGTATTTTACACCAGTTTTTGCAGGATTACTCTTTGAAGTCAAGGAGATTGACTGATCAAGGAGACAGCTATCTACTTCACAGGACCATGACCCAGAAGCTGGCAGCTTAAGAAATCAGAGGTTAAGGGGAAGCAAGCATTTGGATAAGAAGGAGAAGGAACAGCTGTCTCCTACGTGGGAGGTGATCAGCACATAAAAATGTTTGGTCAAGGAGCACAACACCCACACCTGGCAGGGGCATATCCTCCTTAATCCCTGCCAGCAGCTGGCTGCCCGCATCACCCCGGCCTTGGGCATGCCTTGCTGTGGTCAGGGCTTCCTGGTGCTGCCAGCCGGGAAATTTAAAAGGCACTTGTGACCCTTCCAATGGGCCCATGGAAATATTTACCTCTGCAGCCTGAGGCCCTGCAAACTTTCCCTATACAGCTGAGTTATTCCTATCATCTTTCACTATGAGCAGAGATAGCACAGTTCAGTTTTGTCATATCTTTTGGTAATTATGTAAATAGACCATCTAATTTACTTCTGTCATAACCACCCACTAGTCAATATGTGTGCCAGTCTTGGAGATATAATTCGTGAGACTGGAAGGACAAGACTGCACTCGATATGCAAGTGTTTCATTCTTCCACTCGTGCCTGTTGTGCATCCTTAACTTGCAGTGCAGGACATACACTGCCTTGGCAGCAGTCCTGATTTGCACCACCAAAAAGCGGGACCAACTGAATTTGCATGCAAAAATATATGATGATGTGATTTTATATCTTCAGTTACCTTATTACCAAAGTTTCTAAGTTCTCAGACACCAGAAGGCAAGGATTGCACTGCGGAAGCACTTGGCATTAAATAACACTTGCACTCTCTTATCACCCCTGCCTGCTTTCACAGAACAGGAACTTTCTTTCCAGCTTTCACAGGTGATCACATCCAGTGGTGTACCCTGGCTCTCTATTCATCAAACCTGACAAAAACCTGTGCACTGATCCTAGACTTTCATTGCAGTCTGTGCACATTCCACATATGCACACACAGGATCTCCAGAGCCCTCACTGAGTTTATGTAATGCTTTCCTTCATCACATGTTGAAACCACCAAGGATGTCTCCTGTGAGACATCTCCCCTCGTGGAGGGAAATGACGATGAGATTTTGTATTAAAAAGGAAAGGTCTTCTCTGAATCCAGCTGAAGCATTCAGATCAGTCACACTCCAGGCATCAGCCAAAAAAAAAAAAAAAAAATTAACAATAAACTAGCGTCTGCACAGTTTCTGTTACTTGTAATATATAAGAAGAAACAAATCAAACCGTCATCTCCTTTAGGCCTGGTTGAGCTTAAGGTGTAATAAGTAGCTAGAGAAAGCTCAGCAATTCTGATATGGTTTTTACTGAAGAAAAGCCAGTAGAGAACCCAATGAATTGTTGAGGCAATTCTGTATCCATAACCAATGTCATCATGCTGGCAGGCAAGTTTTTGTTAGGCTGTCACATCTACGTCAGTTCAGAAGTGGTGTCAGATATTACCACAACAAATTCTCTTGTTATAAAAAATTGGGGTGCGTATTTTTATAACATTAATATATAATACATAAAATGGTTGGAATTCATACCAGTTGGCATTCAGTATAAGAGTCTTGTTTTGGCTGATATATACAGCATATTGGGAGAGGAGGAAATTTGCTTTCTCTGCAAACATGATGACTTTCCACAAATCAGAATTCTTCCTCTCCTGTTGAATATTGCGGGGGCTTTTCACAATTGAGCAGAACAAATTTAGGGCTATAAGTAATTGAGAGTTGGCTGCTTGCACACAGGAAAAAAAGAAGACAAACAAAATGTCACAGTGATTATTTTTATCTCTGTAAAGTGTGTGAAATTAATTTATGAAAGCAACATTTTTGCCCTTTGGAAGTATATGTACACAAGTTAGAAGTCTAGGTGGTTCTCTCCAGGCTATCAGGAAAGCAAAACATCTACTGTATATCTGCCCTTTAATCTAGCAGATCTTTATTTGCAGATCTGGCTGTGCACCACGTTTCTGTATCTGTGCTTCTGCCAAGTGCAGAACCAGATTTGGTTCTTAGATGTAATGGTTCAAAACTGGAGGAATCTCACTGGCTCCAACACACACTGATGAAGGAGGAGAGGAGAAGTGGGCATCTTCTCTGTTTCACCCCAATCTTTTCTGTCTGTGGGGATGTCCCTGTCTACAAGGAATTTTGCTACTTAGGTATTATTTATTTTAGATATTATTATGTATTCTGTCTGTGGTTGGACAGATGGGAAGAAATGAGGTAATGCTCACAGGAGCTGAACCCTCTCACCTTGTACTGGGGCTGGTCCCTGGTATGAGGTGGTTCACTGCAGCTTGTCACTCCACTTTGATAACGCTGTGGAAGTAGAGCTGTTGCTCAATACCCTGCATGCTGCCAGTCATCACACTAAACCATCCTAATCAAGGTCATTAGGAAGACCCAAAATTCAGGGATCAAATGAAGTAAAACAGACATAAGCAGCAGATAAGTCAGTCTGTATGAGCTTGGTTTATGCAAAGTCAAATTGACATCGGTTATACAGGGAAGGAAATGTTCTGAAAGCCAGTTTGCACAGCATGGAATCCAGAAAGGGCCACAATGGACAGCAGTGAGGAAGCAAGGAACCTCCTTGTTGGGAATGCTGAGCTTCCTTATGTCCTCCTTGGAGACTGCCCTGAGCTGCTGATGGTTTTACATACTCCTTCAGGCATTGCCCTTGGAATAATGTAAGCTTTTAAGGTCAAACACAAGCAGAAGTGTTAGGGGAGAGATTTTAGCTCGGCTGTTTAAATGGCAGATTGTCTGACACAGGGGAGGGGTGGGAGAAGAGGTTGCATTTTTAGGTGAAGATCCAGCAGTTCAGCCCACAGACAGAATACAAGATGTGCTCCTCTTGGGAAGAAAAACTAAATTACAGTGCAGCATAATACCCCTCTTTTTCCTCTTTTCCAAATCCCATCTCATCCTTGGCTTGGCTTAATTAATTTCCCTTGTCCATAAAATTTCCCGTAGTTCCTCATCTTTCTGTAGACTTATATAGTTCTTCAACCCTCCCTTGACCCTTAAAAAAATCTTTTTTTTTTTTAGTTACTCCTGCCATGCCCCTAATGCTACTTCTTCACATATTTTCTAAATATGGCTAAAATGTGGAGCTTCAGTTTGCTGTCTTAATTTACAGGTCTATTGAGTAATAAAATGCAGAAAGGCCTTGCCAGGAGCAACCACCAGTTACAGAAGGGCATGTTACATTAGGGAATCAGATGAGGAAGTTGGGTACCCTGGAAGCACTCCTGCATGTCATGGCATTTGATCAAAGCAGGTTGTAAACCTTCTGCTTCATCAAATGATAGCTTCAACAGAAAGCAATCAACACAGCAGGAGAGACAACCAGTACAGATTTCTCTATTTGTTATTTCTTTTTTTATATTTGTTATTACTTTCATGTTTGTTTTTGAGAGCGAGGGGTTGAGAAAGCCTGTAAAATGAAACGGACTTGGTGTGGTTTCTGAACCATAATTTAGGTTTTGGCTATTTGTTTTCCAAGAATATGAGTGAATTCTTTCTTCAGTCCCATTTCTTTCAGCTAGAGGTATCTCCAAAGACCAGGGGAAGAGATGCCCCTTAAATAAGATAGCCTATTTTTAGTAACATGTTTCCAAATATAACATCCCTATTGTCTTAATTGCATTGCTACAGTGGCCAATTTGGAATGGGATGGAAAAGCTTTTGGAGCTTTTCCATGCCAGATTCTCTGCCTTGAGTATGGAGCAAGTTTAATTTGCTAATTACAGCTGAAGGCTTATCCAGACACCGTACCCCTTCAAGCCATAAGGGGTACAGTGTCAAAGTTTCAATGGGCATGACCTCATCTTGACTGATGCCACACGTTTCTTCCAAGGTGAACCTTTTATGTTCCTGGATGTGAGCAGTGTGTAAACAGGTTTATGCTAATGCCGTGGATGTTCTAACAACAGAGGAAATGTATCAGATGTAATAATTGTGAGTCATCTCACTCTTAATAATAATAATTGAAGCTGAAATATTAAGGTACTCACATATACAAGGTGAATCTATGTATGATTTTGAGCTGTTGGGTTTGGTTGGGGGTTTTTCGCATGAAAAATGTAATTTAATTTACCCCTCATTGATGAACCTATTACTCTCTTCTACAGCCCAAATCCTGCCATCCCTACTTGCAAGACTGCACTCTGATTCCAGGTTTCTACTGAACCCTAGCTGCCAGTTGCTTTGCCCAGCTAGTTTGCGCTCCACACAAGCCAGGGTTATAACACAGAGTAATACGTGGACTGATACTCTGAGATCCAATAGCACCTTGAAGAGTCAGATTACAAGCATAAGTAAGGCCACAGACCCTGATTTTGCACAACTTGTTCACCTAAAGCCTTTACTACCTCTCAGACACTTGCCATCACTCATGTTCTTGTGATTAACCCAAATTGTTTTGATGCAGATTTAATCACATCAAATGAAATCACCTCCACTACTGATTTGTGCTCACTTACTTCCGGGGTAGAAGGAGGAGTACTAGCTTTTCCACCCCTCTCAAAGAAAAGAAGTTGGAAGCAACCAGCAAGAACTGATTATATTTCTTACCTTTTGCAAGGTAAATGTGGGGCTGTGGTCATCCGACTTTGGTAAGCTCAGCTTTGGCTGAGGCACACAGCTTTCCTCAAGGGGAAGGTTAATTCCCTACTGAAAACAGTAAGGAAGATTAGAGTTTAGTTCAATAATGCAACTTCTCACCATTATTAAGACCTCTCTCAAAAGAATCTGACAAGTTTTGCCCCAAGGTAATAATCCTACTAGAGGGACTTAGAAATGTTCATTATCACTGAAAGTACATTTAACTGAAACATAGAGGTTTCTTGTTGCAGAAAATGAAGATGATTTTATCAAAGCTACTACAGGATATATAGAATGTATGAAGGGGTTTTCTTGTTTCATTGGGTTTTTTTAAGTGGTGTTTGTCTACCAACAGTTGCAACTATGTCCTTTACAATCCATAATGTAATGTGCTGCTGCTGGAGCCCTGGTACTTCAGTTATTTTAGGGCAGTTATGTCAGAATGAAAGGAAAAAAAAAACCCTTCTCAGTGCTTTACATTTAAAAACTACTGGCATGACATGTGCTAATTCATTAAAAAAAATCCCATTCATCAAAACAATTCATTTTTTGTTTGAACAGGCTGAATAAACAATTTCTTACTGATTTAATCCTGGCAGCCTTTCGAGCGACAAGTGCCTCCAGTTCATGTACAAGCACCACAGTGTCCTTAAGTATCAAGAACAAATTGGGTACATAAAGGACATTTAGTGATCACCTCTGCATGACTGCCCAGCATTCCCACTCGCCTTTTTCTCCCCCTCTTTTAATTATTTTTCTATTGTAGCAAATGCCATTAAAATCTTGAGTTTATCAGAACATTCTGAGAAACATCTGGGTTGGATCCTTTCTTTTCTTTCTCCTGCCAATGATGGGCTGACATGGCATGAAACATTGTCCTGAATCAGCACTAGATTGTGTACTTTCAGAAAAGGTCACAGAATAGTGCTGGAACACTGAACAGCCCCTTGGAAATGCATTTAACTGTAGAGCTCACTCTTGTGAAAATAGAGGAAAACTTACAATATTTTCAATACTTTGAAATGTATACTTTCATTTTGATTATTATCTCCTTTTTCAGTCTTACAGTAAGCATAAAGGCAAAACCTTTGTGCACAATGGTGAAGAATATGTGCTAATATCCAACAGTTACCTAAGTGTGTTACAAAATAATAAATACATGAAAAATAGATCAACAACTAGTCCACTTGCCATGAATGAATCAGACAGTTGGACTAAATGATTGCTGTATGCCCTTTCAAACTGAAATATTCTATTCTATTCTATTCTACTCTACTTAAGTCGCTTGGTTCTTCTCTGAGTCGGGTCCAGCCAATCTGAGATGAACTTTCTCTCACACTAAGTCGCTGTCTGTCTCTACACTCTGAACTTCAGACTGGGTCCCTCGGTTCAGCACTATTTGACTACTCTCTGAAACACCTTTCAGAACAGTTTTGCCTTGAAACTGCTAGGAAAAAATGGTACCCTCTTATATTTGAGTTCTCTTTCTTTTTCAGATATAGTCACACTACCATTTCAGCAATGAACATATTTTTTTCCTGGTTTTTGTAGGATCAAGTTCTGAAGAGTGACAGCTTTCATGTACCCAGGTTGTTTTCCCTTTCCTGCACCAGCCATACCACCACTAACCCTCAAACTCCACGAGATGCCTAATTCTGACTGTGAAATACACTCAGACCATTCCACAGTGACTGTGAGCCAATACAGGGAGAAGCAAGGAGACTTGTTCTACCTGATTGGTAGTATACACAGTGAAATGGGAACCAGAAGATGCCGAAATAGAAAGCCATCTTATTTCAGCTAAGGAGAGCCAGGGAAAAAGATGATCTCTCCTTTCATATTCTAGGTTATTTTTCAGGCTTGACTACTAACAATGAAGTTTTTTTTATCTTATCAGTTATGTTTTACCACTATGGGTGAATACAAGAGTTTTTTATATCCACCTTTTTCATCGATTTTCATCAGAAGATTCCACACAGCAGCTTATGAGGACACTGATAGGTAGAAATATTAACCTTGCAGTTGCTCTCGCACTTAATTTTCCCCTCACAGATTGAGAATCAGGACTTTCCCAACCGGAAACATATTAGCTTAAACATGGGTTGCCAACAACAGAAAAAATTAAGTTACAATTTGAAGAACTAAAATAATTTTCCTTCAAAATCACATGTGAAAGTAATTTTTTTTTTAACCCTTCCTCATGTGTCCTTGTTGTATATGACCTAAAAGCTACATGACCTTGAGCTGAGCAGTTGGTACTTTTATTAGTCAGTACTTCCAACTATAATTCTCATCTTTATGAAGAAATCTCACCCTATTTAAATGGAACAAATTGAAAACTAAATAAAAAGAAAAAAAAAAACCTTGAGAAAGCTCAGCTCTGCCACTCCTGGGCATGCTGTAAGCATAGAACTCCTCTTCCAGGTGCACACAAGGAAAGAAGGGAGCCTGGCAGTTACTGAGTGATTTGCTGGAAATCAAATTGACACATGAGAGTTTCCAGAGACTTTTAGTTGCGTATGTTCAAATGAAAGCCCATGCAGGGTTTTTGGGAGTTTGGCTGATTGATTTTTCCATGGAAGCAATTTAAAGCTGACGGTTTGAGCCACTTTCATTCTTTAATTAAAGCTTAATGATGGTGGAAGGAAGGGAGGACTCTGCCAGCCTGATAAAAGTAGCATGGATAAGTCTGTCTGGAAGATATTCATCACAGCATAAAAGCTGCATGCACTGGGCAGCCTGCAGCACACGTAGAGAGGTTGTCAGCATCATATAGCCACTAATTTCACATGGGGAAACTCCCAGGACTGATTTTGACCTTACAGTCTCCAGTGGCCTCCAAGCAGGAATGTAGCCAGGGGAGAATGGAACAGTGAAGAGGCCAAGGCAGACGGAGGAACGGAGCCAAGCAGTCCAAGTTCTTACACTCAGGAAGGAAATACGTAAGATTTAAATCTCACGCCTTACAGATTCATGGCATAAACCCATATTTTCAGGGAATATTGATGGAGGACTGACTGCGGCATTTTGAACTCTTGAGAAAAAAAATGTTAGGAGAGAGATCCGACCAGCCTACCTCCAGCTGCTCCTCTCAGTGTCCCCAGCAAGAGGATGAGCACATATTGTACCTTCCAGGGGATCTGTAAGCAGAAGATTAGCAAGGCTTTGGAGCACTGTTGTTACTATTAGGAAAACATTTTTAATGCAGCCAGAGAGATTCCCCCATTTCAGAATTAAAAAGTGTCTCCCACACCTGGATGGGATAAGATTCACATTCCTGTTTCTCCATCTCTTTCCTTTCTGACATTCCTCCTCTGAACAGGATCAATTCCTTATCTCACAGCCAGCTTTGCTTGCAACACTTACTCTTCCCGTTTGCATCCTTTTGTCCTCCTCTTCTTTTACTCTCAAGCTTCCCCTTCAGCTCCAGCTTGCTTCCTGTCCCATATCACCTTCCCCCATCTCCCATATCCTCCATGCAGTCCCCAGCTCCTTCTGCTGCTGCGGGACCAAGCAGTGCTGGAAAACGTCCTCGTCTGCCTTGGGATATAAAATGTCAGGTTTAGGAGGACTGGTGGACCCTGGAGAAATTTGCAGGAGCAACTCGTGCATGCCTGCCTGTGGGTGCAGAGAGACCCAGAGCCATGAATCTGTACTCCCTCTGGATTTGGAAGATTTTTGGGGTAATCTTGGGAGAAATTAATTGCTCAGAAAACATCTGTTGCCATACAATATCAGAATAGAGCAGGAAAAAAGGAAGCTACTCACCTCAAATTGTGTCATTTTATAAGCTGCCACTCCCAGTTTTTGCAGCAAAACAAAGAAAGTCTTGTTGGGGCAGTGGGCACCACTTCCCCTGCAGCTGGTGCTGGAGGTGGAATAGCTTTCCTTGCCAGTTGTGGGCTACTTCACAGATGTCCTTTTGTTCCCCTTTCACACTAGCCACAATTTCCTCTTAAACTTTAATCCTCTCTCCATTTTAATGTATGTAAATATATGCCAAAAATCAAGTCAGAGTTACAAGACAGAGCAAGTTACTGGGGTGGGGGTGGGAGGGAGGGATGGAGGCAAGGAGGCAGTGGAATTTCTTTGTTAGCACAAATGTTTCATGGATCAAAATAGTTTAGAAAAATACCCAAAAGCAAAGAGTGAAGTGCCTTTATTATCCATACTAACCTGTGGGAAAAGGGAACAGCTGAATTTTCTATTCTGCACTATTTACATGAAAAGGGCTCTCAATGCAAGGAAGAAAACATCTGCTTGTCCTGCCCATGTACCAGGTTTCAGCCAATGTGCTGATGGAGGAGAGATTTTCCCTCTCTTGGGATTCCTCAGTATTCCCATTCTCCTAGGTCCAGGCCTACATCAAACCACAATTCCCATGGCTGCTCAAGTTCCATGAGCAAATGCTTGGAGAACCAGTTCTCAAAAGAAGCAGATGCACATAATATTCTCCAGTAACAGATGAGGCCCATAACCTCTATCTTTCCCACTTCTGAATGGAAACTATTTCCTATTGCCCCAAGTATATCAGCCAAAACTCACTGTCACCATATGTGGGTGCAAAGTAGTTGCATTCAACGAGTTTCTGTCCCCTCATCTTTGTGTAGTGCTTAGCTTTCCTCACAAAAATGAAAACTAAGGTAACTGCTGGGATTTGAGGCTCTTGGAAAGCTTACTGTGCAGTTCATATGCATCTACTCTGTGCTTTGTCTCCTTTCCTTTTAATGACACCTAGTTGTCTCTGTCATCCGTACTTCCCCCTCACCTCCCTTTTCTCCTTTGGTCGATGCCCTCATAGCTACTTCTGCCATCATGTTCTACTGTCCTACTGTCTACTAGTCTTTCTCTTTCCCTCAGTCCCTGAAGTCCTGCTCATTTGTGAATATCATGTAAAAAAAAAAAATCTCAGTGCTACCTAAATTGTAATTTAGAAAACCTCAGTAGTAACTTTTTGATAGAAAGGGATATTTTGGTCCCAGAAATGTTGGGTTCTACTAGAGAATAGGGAAGAAGAGGGGGAGATGAAAAGCATGGTTTAAATTGGTTGTTTGTTGGTTCAAACTGAAAAACATACACCAGGAGATCTTCTTCTGGGTCCTTTGTGTAGAGCTCAGCATAGCAGGGGATTTTCTTTACGCAGTGGTGCATACCTTTATGAAGAAATACAACCAAACCACTGTGCTGTTTTGGTCTCGCTGTCTGCTAGGTTTACCCCTGTAGTTCCATCACATATAGATCTGCTACAGTTCCCTCTTGTTCCTCTCCTGCTACTCCCTTGGGCCATCAAGTCTGGAGCATGAACACCCACTGCTAGCAGGTTGGGAGTGCTGGTTCAGTCTCTATAGGGCTGACACAGCAGTTGTCACTGATATGGTATCATCTGACCTTTAAAGTCCTGGGGGCCTTGGGCATTCAGCATATGCTTTTGCTGGCCAAAGGAAACCTGAAGCCTGCTGGCCAGGATGTATCTTACTAATCTCCTTTTAACAAATTCGTGGATTACATTAAGATTTTTGAGTAGGTGCATCAGATGATATCTGAATGTCTCAGCATCTTTTAACATAGTAATTCGCTGTGAATGCGAATGGTTTACCTCAGTGAGGTAAACCAGGGCTATCACTTCTCCTATTCAGAAATGGAGAATAAAAGTGTGGAAGGCTAAACTGGTTGCCTGATTTAATCACCCATAGGAAGTCTCTAACAGGGCCTGAAGTAAGAAACAGCTCTATGAATTGCTCTGCCACCTCTTTCATGAATCCATTGTGATTTCTTAGACAAAAAGCACAGGCAGACCGTCTGGATGCAAAAATAAAATTATGCCTTTTCAAAAAGTACAGATATGAAAAAAGTTTTAGATAATGATAACAAAGGGGAAAGGATCCCAGCCAAACTATGAATGCCCAATCTGGGGGAAAAAATGCCATAATTTGAAAAAAAACCAAAACAAACAAAACCCCCCAAAACTAAACAAAAAACAAAACCCAAACCAAACAAAAACCCTCAAAACAAAAACAAACAAAAACAAACAAAAAAAACCCAAAACCAACCACAACAACAACGAAAAAAAAAACCAACCTGACAAACTATTTCAAGTATGTGTCTATAGTGTATATAGGTATCAACATGCTGTTCTATCAGACCTCTCCAATATCACACACTGTAACTTCTGATTTTGGGTCACTCACTTGTTCTGAGTGACCCGAGCTTGTGAGAAGATATTTTTGAGGTAGACCAGGGTAGGAAGACAGGTAGGGTTGCTGTTTGGGTGTTCCTGACTCCTGCTCTGATGTTCCCCTAACCCTGTTATGCGATAATGCCTTTCAGAACAACTATGGTCTTGTAAAAACCATCTTCACTCTATTTGGGAACGAAAACTATATATCCAAGGCTTCCATAAAGAAGCTTATAAACAACTTTAATGAAGGCTTGGTAGGTGCAAGGCTATGTAAATGAGTTACATTTGCATATAAAGGCCACACATAAAGCCAAGACCCAGGAAGTAAATATTCTCATCTTGAAGCTCGCTCACAACAAACTTCAGATTCTGGAGTGAGATTTCTGATGCTGGTACAAAAAACTGCTGAGCCCAGTTCTTTGTTGGAAGATCAACTCCAGAGCCCCGCCGAAACCCTAGTAAACATCTCTGAAGAAACAAAGGTGTGTGGGATAAGTCTTGATGCTATTCTTGAAGGGCGGATGAGCAGTTTCTAAGGTAGCTGTTGCATGAAGTATAAGATCAGTGACATGCATCCAGTAGTTGCACTCCTCGGTAGCCCTGGATATGTTCTGCAATTCAAAGAGAAGTTACTGCAGATGGACTTATGCATACCCATGGAGCAAGGTATAGCGTTCAAACTATAGGCGCAGTATACATGCATGCCTGCTGTTCCAAAAGTTCTGTCACTTGACCTACACAGAATATTTTTAAACTATAGTTTTTGGCTGATAAGTATTTCAATTTTGGTTTTTGCTGAGAGAACCTCTTTTTTTATTTTATTTTTCAGCAGGAAGGCAAATCATCTTTGAATACTGCCAAATATAACAAACATCTACAGATGGGTTGGTCTGCAGCTGGAGGCTTTAACTTCATAGTATTTATTTGAAATATCAAAGCCAGCAGAGCAAGGCTAAAACATAGTGGGCACAATTCACAATGTTTTGGCTCTTGAGCAAATAGCAGTTGAACTTAGAGGTTGGGGTTTTTTTCTTGCTGAAATGAAATTTATGCAGATGTGCTTTGCACTAAATTCATTAACAATTACATCCTGGTGCGGTTTTCATATTTTTGTAAGGGATCTGCATAAGCGCTAATTAGATCTAAAACAATGTTACTGTGCAAATTACAGTGCTGATTGTTCAAGTCGCCTTACATTCTGCATCTGCTTTGCGATGATGATAACATAGGTGCATGCAGTACAAATGCCAGCTTTTTACATTTAGTAGGACTATTTATTTAAAAGATAAGATTTAAATATCTCAGAGATGCTTTTAGGTAATATTGTAAAGTAAAATAAATACTAATGCTAATAAGTTGCATAAACTAATTGCCATTTCATTAGTCCAGAGTGATCTTCTCTGAGGCACATCCACATTCCATTTGGCAACAAGTACCAACTGGGTATAGCTAAATGAAAGCAGTGCTTTGCAAAGATTTCATTCTTATTTGAATGGGGGACACACAAGAGAAAACATCTCAGTTCTGCTGCTTCAAACCATGGAAATGAAATCACTGACTTACTTATTCAACATCAGTTCCAGATAACACATGGTGGTGAAAGGCCACCAAGAATACAATCTATTTTTAAGGAAACACTAGTACTTCATCACTCCATCTGTAATGCCTCCAAGTGTGATAAGGCAGCATTAAGCTTTAAATTCAGTCATTGTGCTGCTCTCTTTATTAATTTCAGTGCAATTTGAAAAAGCAGTACAATAGAATGAGATTCAAGATGTCATGATGACATTCATGTACACAATGAATGTGATACTGTCAGGCCAAATTCAATTTCAGGAGAACTCATCTATGGTTGTCAAGTATTGGAAGGAGCTGCCCAGGGAAGTGGAAGGTATTTAAAAGATGCGTAGATGTGACACTTAGGAACATGTTTTAGTGGTGGAGTTGGCAGTGTTGGGTTAATATTTGAACTCAGTGATCTCAAGGATCTTTTTTCAATCTCAATGACTCTGTGATTCTGTCATAAATATCTTGCATCCCAACCAGCTATACCTTCACTCAGAATACTAACCAAGCACCTGGACATGCCAGGAGTGTCCCGGTATGCCTGTCTACCCCAGCCTTCCTTGCAGGTGGAAGCAGTACCACTAGACCAGTGCATGTGTGTGAACTCAAAGGCACTATACTCAAACTTACTGTCTTAATCACAATTTTTGTACTAGAGCACGAATAATGTCTCCTCTCACTGGGCTTTCTACAGCATTGATGGGAAAATAGCATAAGTGGAAAACTTATGAGGGTTTGCTTTTTATGGTAAATACTGGAGGGATGTTAGCCCAAGAGAATTACCTGAGGGACTGAGGCAGAAGTTATGCCTCAGTGTGGGAGATCCACAGGCTAGAAGTACCACATGTACCAAAGCATAACAATTTTCCTGATTCCTTGTTTACTTGCACTTAAGTACTCCTGTTCATGTATCCACTCTAGCTCTTCTTGAACAAAACAATTTAGCTTTCATCTAACTTGTAGATTCATGCACCTCACATCAAGAATGACAACGTAGAACAGAACTCTGGAAAAGAAGGGGAGACGGTAAAAGCAAAAAAAATTAATGGTGTAAAAGAGGCTGAATAGGGATGGTCTCTTCTGAAATAAGACTATGCTGTTAGATGGCAGGTACAAAACACATAAAAAAAGATTCACTGCCTTGACACATAGCATGTAGTTTAGCTAGAGATGGTCTGCCACAGGAGGCTGAAAGTTTATGTAGGCTTATGAAGCAACTGGACAAAATCATATAAGAAAATAAAATGCACTGAGGACTCCAAGATACCACCTCTGGCTCAGAAGGTCACTGAGCTACAAATTGCTGAATGCTAGGGGACTGTTATGTGGGGATGTTTCACTATATGCTTCTCTTGCTCTTATAGTCTTCCCACAATGTATTTTGGTCACTGCTCAGTGCAGAATATTTGTCGAGATGGACACTTGATCTGACACAGCATGGCTCTTCTCGTGTCCATCATACCCTCTGTCAACCATGGAACTTGCACTACTGAACTTCAAACATTTACTGCAGGGTGACTTTTGTCTCATTTCCTTGGATACATACATGCTTTAGGCATAAAAAACAGGCATTGTTTTGAGTACACTATGGAGAGGACTCATGCTAGCCCATTCCAAATACTTCCGTCAAATATGCTGCTCAGCAGATATTCTCTGCTTCATTTCCCCTATGTCCTGGACCATAAGTTGGGCAGAACTCTGGAGTGCAGATCTAATGAAGATATCTCAGGGAGTACCTCGCTCTTTACTGATTAGAAAGAGAGTTTTGGGAGCCTTTTAAAATCAAATTAAAGTTAGTATAGTGGATAACCCTCAGTTTTATATTTAGAACTGTCTTAAATGCCTGAATCCTACCGCCTTTCATGAGCAGGGCTATCAACATGTCTAATCTCTTTGAATTTACGCTCTACAATCACTCACATGCAAATCTTGTATGCATGTTTGAAATAAAAGAAGTTGGAATAGTATTAAAAATAAAATTAAATATAGTGGCATGCTTAGATGGTAGGCATTTTTCTGCTTATTTTATGAAAGTGCAGTAGTCTCCTAAATTTAATTAAGCCAGTCTAAGGACATGATGAAAGGGTTCTTTAACATAAAAGACTTTGAAGTTTCTAGAAAAGAGTGAGGTATATAACTCTGAATAAGGGAATCCCATAAGATTTCTCCGTGCTGAAATTAAAGTGCAAGCTCTTACCTCAAGGATGCTATTTCCATCATCTCCAGGGTATTATTAGCTTTTGCAGCACATGCTGCTGTGAATTACACTGCAGTGCCCACACAGGCCGAAAGGACAGAGAAAGAGAGAGGATCCAAGTAATCCGTAGGAACATGTTGATGTAAGGCTGGGGGTATGTGCATCACAGTCTCTCTCTACCCATGTACCAGAGGACATTTTTATTGTGTGGTCTCACCTCCTACCTTAAACACATGCCGGCTATTCTTTCCTTCATTTCACAATTTACACGAGGTCAGTGTTAATAGAGGTGGGAGACAAATTCTGGCTTCTCACATGTCACATTTAGCCATTTTTTCAAGCTCTGAGACTCCAGCAGCTGCTTTCCTTTAATCAAGAAAAGACTCGGGAGTCTGGCTCTCCAGTAAGTTATTGATGCATTGCCAAATACTTGCGGAATCTATCACTTAATTCTCTGTCAGATTCTCTTCCGTAGGTAGCCTATATAAAATACATTAGTTGCTTCCCTAAGTAGTATTTATCTGCTAAGGTAACTGAAAGTTTGTGGTTTAAATCTGCATGATGACATGTGCTCTTGTCTTCTTTTCAGTTTTCCTTTTTTAAACCTTCCTGCTTACATAATGAAATAGCATCCTTCGCACAATTTTTGCTACTAACCCCATGCAAATCTAAGACTTTGGTTCATTGGGAAGGAGAACTGAAGCTGGTGGCAGTTTGGTCCTTTGTCACATGTTCCAATTGCTGGTGTTACACCTTGACAAAGCTGAAAGGTGAGAAGCAGATTTTTTCCGACTACATGGGGCACATTTATGCTCCAAGTCTCCTGCAGTTGCTCCTGACTTGCTTTATCTAAAACTTAATGATTTCTGGAGGATTATCCTAGCTCAAGAAATCTTCTTGAGACCTAATTACTGTAATGGCATTGAGGTGCTTTCACTGGCTCCCTGGAAAAATCCAGTTATTACCACCAAGCAGCAACAGCACGCACATATTGCAAGGTGGCAGAACTCTTGTGTCATGAATGTAATACAGAAACATTTGCCTCCAGCTCAGACACATTCTGTCAGAGCATCCTCGACGCATCTCTCCCGAGGAGTCAGATCTGACACTTGGAATGGCTGGCTGTCTACTCATCCACCCACTTCTTCTCAGGGTTTCTCTTTGCCTAGCAGGAGTGGGTACAGGGTTCACTGAGAACCCTGAAAGTAGGCTATTAAGTGACCTAGATTATTGCAGGGGGGATGCTATTTCTGTGCTTCTCGGCCTGTGTGCTTATGTTAGTCCCTTTGTCTCTGGGGCAGTCTCTACCTAGCAGAAAATCTGGTAGGGGGAGTAGAAGATGTATTAGGGAGAGCAGGCTATCTAGAGAGAGGAGAGGAAATGATGGTGAATAAAAATAATGGACCTGAGGAATAACTGAAGTACAAAAAATGCAGTTGAAATCCAATCCTTTCTTATGTTTGTGGCTTAACATGTGTCAGTTGGCACATTAACAGTAGCATATGGGTTGCTCTGATGTGAGTTACTGCATACAGTATGTTATGTTCAGGCCTAAAATGTGTAATTCTTTTGGATTAGTGTTGGCAGATTTCAGTGTGCAGCATACAGTAAATGTTCATAAATTTAATATATTTATAAGCTCTTCTGTGGAGCTCATTGTCGTCTGATCTGAGAACGGCGCAAGCAGCTCTGCAGAGCACAGCACTGGTAACTCGAACTTCCTTTACCGAGGTAAGGGATGCCACATGGTGTCTGCTGCAGGGCTGAGGGCAGAGCCTAGACTACCTCCCGAGTTCAAACCAAATGACTTAAATTACTTGATCTCTCTCCTTGAGATTCCTACAGGGAAACCCCCATATCGCTAACGAAAACACACGTTTGACAGTGAGCTGGTGGCAGGTAATGTAGATTTAGTGCTTTCCACCATGCTTTTCCTCTTGGTACTACAGTTAAAACAGAGTACCTTCCAGGTCACTTCCTTGCAGCTCATCTCACCATTCCTACAAAAACCAGTCTGAACACAGAAGATGCTGTCTGAGAATGTCAATTTTTGTGGAACATATCAACAAATAAGCACACTCCATGTGAGCTCTGTCCAGCAGGACAGGAGCCAGTGCTTCTCCAGAAACGAGGCGGACAAGTTAGATTTTGCTTCCTGGCTCCCACTCTAGGGAGGGTGGCAGGTGGTAGGGAGAGGGTGCATGCAATCACTCTCCCTGACCAAGGCTGAGTAAGGTCTCATTAGATGTGTGAGTATCTAATGGTTTTAAAACAAAGGAATGCAGACAAATTCTGTATTTCTTTAAAGCTCATTTTAACAGGGTCTCTTTGTTCATTCCATGCCCTGAAATTATTGGTAGCCCCATGTTCTCGGTGAAGTGGGAAAGCTCTGGCTGTGGTCAGTTCCCATGGGTCTTTGTCTCATCAGCAGAAGGTCTAAGTATCATCAGGAGAACAAAATCTTTGGTAGAGAATATCTAGAAAGTGCAACACTATTGCTCAGCGTTGCAATATGTTTGTTCATTTGGCTGGGGCAAGGAATATTTTCTAGAGATGTGCACAATGTTTTTTCAGCCTTTAGCTAAAACTGGTCAATCTGAATTTTGCGCTTTGAAAAACATGTGACTCCCTGTCAAGCTGGCTGCTAATAGGGACAGATACACAGGAAAAAATCGTGGTACTTCTAACATTTTGTGATGACTAGAGACAAAATAAGACCAACTAGTAGAAAAAAAGGATGAAAATCATTTTTGTTAGCAAGAAAATGCAATCTAAGAATGAAAAATCACCACATAAATCTGTAAGAAATGCTAGAATTGAGCATTTTGTCCTGGCTCTGGGCCACAGTCCAGCCTCTTCACTAAGAGCTGCTTTGGTGGATGTGAGCTCTTTGTGTCACACAGGAAAGACCTGGAAGGTTTCCCCTGGTGCCTGGTGCCTAAGTCCAGAACAGTGCCAGAGACTGAGCAAGCAGACAGAGAAAATGGTAAATCCCCAGAGTCACTTCCCACCTGGGCTACTGGGGAACACTGTGCTCAGGGGCTGCAACTGCCACTTACCCCCCAAGGGTAGCCCAGGTGAGGCTGTGACTTGATCAGGCATTTGCCCATTTCCAGGATCCCCAGGATCTAGAGAGCAGGCTAGCATACAGCCATCCCTCTGCATCCTCAGCTGCACCTATGGAACAAGTAAAGCCCTGCAGCAGTTGTGGTAAATATACAAGACAAAAAGAAGAGAAAACCAAAACCAGAAAGCAAACAAATTTGTTTCTAAAAATGTGGTATGTAACCAATATTTTCAGTACTGATTAAATCAGGTATGAAGATGGCAGTGGACACGGTTATGGAGCTTGATAGTCTGCTTACTTTCCCTCAGTACTTTGATTTTTGGCAGAGTTTGTTTATATTTTTACAGTGATTAAATGCATGCTTTTTCTTCTGAAGCCCACTTATACCTGTTCCTCCTCAAAGCCTCACTGTGACTGTCTTAACAGCTCTGAAAACAGATTTATCACTTTTGGTTCTTATCTTGAAAAAAAAAAATTAAAAAAATACCAGCAATGATTTTTTAACAATGAAAACTTGCATTTTTCTTGGTATTAGTAACTAAAACCTGCTTAGCCGTATCAAGTCAGACAAATATTCAATCTATGACTGAAAAAAACAGTGTTAACAGGACTAGTTTTTAAACTTGTGGCCCACTAGCTAGCCTTCAATCCTCTTTAAACTGGAAAAAAACTATAATATCTTCCAAAAAATGGGTGTGATTGAAGAGGAGAAGAATTATTACCCAAAACAGCCAAGTGCTACTGAAAGAATAAAGTGTACCTGCACAGCATATACTGCATTGCATGGCACAAGATGACTTTGTTAAACAGGAAGCAAACTTCAGCTTTCCTTCTTCCTCAAAGGAATGGAGAGGTAGGGCAAAGTGAAAGTGACTGAGAAGCCAGAGGAAGCACTGGCTGCCTATGGAGCAGTGCAGCTCCCTGCCTGGATGCGGGAATGACATCGACCCCCCTGGACTAAGGAAACTTTTGTTTGCTATGCTTTTTGTTTGCTTTACCTAATTTTAATTGCAAAGGGTCTCCCCAGGCAAACACACTTTCTGGTGTGGTTTGCTCCTGTTTGGTTATCTCCTCATCCAACCAGCATCTGCTGTATCCTCAGGAGTGTGTGGAAGCTAGTGGGCACAGAGGAAGCAGCTCTGGCACCTCCTTCAGAGCCAGGATGAATACAGCTGTCTGGAAACAGGCAGCCCTTGCTTTCTGATTGTTAGTCTTGCTACTTCACGTTGCTGACTGGACTTGAGTAACACTGGCCAGCTCCTGACAGACACCCAAAGCAGCATGGGGTCTTTGTAGTGGAAGTACAAACACAATGAGTTGGCACCTGTTCCCATTTTCTAGTTTTCTCCTCTCCTCCAACTGAGGCTTCACTTGCCCCTCTCTGATGATATTCACTAAGCTCATTTCTTCCATCATGAGTGGAAGTCTTCAAGGCCAGATTGGATGGAGCTCTGAGTAATCTGGTCTAGTGGCAGGGTGTTTAGAACTAGATGATTTTTAAGGTCCCTTCCAACCCAAGCCATTCTATGATGATTCTATGGTCATTTCTCAGTGGATTAGAATATGAAACCTATCTGAGGATGGACTGGGCTCACCAGGCACAGACCTGGCATGAGCAGCCATATAAACCACGTTGGGATGAATCTTGCATGCCTGGTTGGGGTCTGGTGACTACAGCACTAGACACTTTCCACTTCACCTCCTTAGTTCTTGGGAGGAGCTGTGAAAACAGCACCCTAAAGCCTCTGCACATCTACAAACCCACTTTTCTAGTAGTGTTGTGTAAAAGGGTGATGTGCAATGCTAACAACCGCAGTCTGCCGTCACATTTGCCTGAGTATACTGGAAGTGTTCTCCTCGTTTCTTGTGGTTGCATCACTCAGTGTTAGATATGAGTTCACAATGTGACATAAGAGCAAAACATCCCCAGCGACACCAAGACCAGAACAGACCAGATAAACTGCTGCTGGCTCTGAAGTGAGCTCCTGAAACTCTAGGTACGTAACTGAGGCTCAACATCAAAGAACTGATAAACCAGAGCAGAATCTACAACTGCTCACAGGCTTGGAAGACCTAATTCTGGGGGAAATACTGAAGAGGAAAGTGGAAAAGTGCTATATGTTCATTAAATTTAGGGCATAAAGCTGCTAATGTTTTAAAAATATATAGGTAAGAGAAAAAGGAAAGGGATTCTTGACTCAGCAAGACCCAAACTAATGACATGACACTAAGAGAAAAGGTATTTTCACCAAAAATCTGACAAAACTCTTTTTATTTTTACTTACAGAATCACCCAACAAAGAGCCAGCAACTTAGATTGGGTAAAACACTAAAAATTAACTACACCTCCATCTGCAACAGGAGGGTTGGGAGAATTCAATACATCTTTCTAGCTTTATTTTATTACTCAAACAGTAGAAAATCAAATTAAGTTACTGCTGAAGTAGTTATTTGAACAATAATATTCCATTTCCATTACTTTTGACTTTTCAGAAATTTCTGCTCTGGATTGAAACTTGCTGTGATGATCATTAAACCAAAACAACTTGTTTGAAAACCCCAGCAAACCCTCCTTTCTTTCAGTCAACAGAATTGGAGGAAAATAGGTACTTTTGCTGGTACACGTACACCTGCACCCATACCAAAAGTGGTTGAAATGGCAAGTAAAAAGGTGTTCTGATGTGCAAACTTAAGAGCATTTTTGAGGAAGGAGCAGGGGGTGATGCGGAGGGGTGTCTGTAGATGGAAGAAAGTGCTGTGTGCCTGTTTAAAGATCCCAAGTGTTGCATCAGATATACTTGTAGGACATTAAAGCATAGCCAAGAGATTTGTGTGGATGTATTTTGGGAAAAAAAGGGTAACCATTTTTATGGGATGATCTCCCATATATATAGGAGTGGGTAGCACTAACACAGAAGACTGGAGTATCAGACAAAGCTCATGAAGCACGTATGTGTTCACAGGCACGTTCACAAGGCAGAATAAGCATTTGTGGATGAGGATGTAAAACGTAAAGCTCTTGCTTATGGTAGTGTGGTTTCAGGATTTTCGCCTGCAAGTAAGAACTT
The DNA here is from genome assembly GCF_009829145.1 of Chiroxiphia lanceolata. Taxonomy (NCBI): domain Eukaryota; kingdom Metazoa; phylum Chordata; class Aves; order Passeriformes; family Pipridae; genus Chiroxiphia; species Chiroxiphia lanceolata. The sequence goes on along the minus strand of NC_045639.1, from coordinate 36,640,683 downwards.
AGGAAGGTTGCGTTTTTTTCCCCCTTCCCTTAAATGAAGGGAAGAAACTTGGGTCAATTTGTGATGAGGTAAGGGAACAGATTAAGTCTGCAGTGGGTTTTCTCTCCCCTCCTTTTCTCCTGAGTGGCATAAAAAGGAGCCTCCATATTCCTCTCCCACATGCTGTCCTGAATTTCTCTCCTTTCCTCAACACTTAACTTTTTCTTGGAATGCCTTTACGTGCCAGATGACAGCAAGTTACTGTGCTAATTGCTTTATTCTTCAATAAGGACATTTACTATACCAAACTCCTACAATACTTATGTGTAAATTAGAATTTGGCCTTGGAACAGCCCTCTTTCAACAATTAAAAAGCTTTCTTGAATGGATAGCTTTATAGATTAAAAAAAGCTTTGTCTTGGATAGATTTTTTTCCCTTTTTCTGTCTTTTCTCAGCATTAGTGCCTGTTTTCACCCTTATGTACCCTTATCAGCCAAGACTAATAAGTCTTACAAAATTTCTCTTGTTTATGAATTAATCTGCATTCACATCTATTCTGTGATATGGAATTATGGAGCCTGCATACAAATTCCCTTCTCTAAATCACAGTTGTCTTCAAATTTATAAGCTGAGGTTTTAGACAAATATTTATCAACCTGTCAGCTATTCTGAACAGGGTTGCAGCTGCATGGTGAGCACAGAGAGCCATGGGGAATAAAAGAGGAACTTACCACTTAGTTCTTTTTGCCCAGAGAAGAAAGGATAATTTTAGTTATACTTTGATCGCTTGCAACAATAAAAACAAAATGAAGCCACAGAAGAAAACTGTCATGTTACACCCCTTCCATCTGGCCTGTGCTACACACCCACATATCCCGTCATTCTACAAATTAATCTTTCACACATTTTTAACAAAAAAAAGTGTTAATGTTATAGAAGAGAAAATAAGGTAAACAGAGAGCTGTGTAAAAATACATTAACATTAGAATATGGTGGCAGTTATGGATTTTCTTAATTGAATAGGAGAGTAAATATTCACATCAAATCAATGCCAATGGCATGCAAATTAAAGCTGCATTAGGGCAGCCTTGATATAGGCATTACCATTTTTGACACTTCTGTGATTTAAAATAATGTGCAGTCTTTATTCGTGAATTTTTTTCTCTTTTTTTTTTTATGTTATCTTTGAGTGGGTAATTTGCCATTACAGAGCAAAATCCTTCTCCTGTGCCCTCTTATGTTACACTACCTTATTTTCTTCTTCTGCCTGGACAGCCCTGTGAACGTTGGCTCAGCTTAATTTAGGGCTAATATTGAAGCTTCCCCATGGTAGGACAGAACTCTTTGAGCTGTTGCCTTCAAACCGTATCTGGCCCCACAACACAGCTAAATAACCTGTTGAAAGAGTCAGAGGAAAGGTGCCTTTGATTCACTGTGCCAGGTCCTACAGGCATCCCCCTCTCCTAAGCTCTGCGCCTACCTCTTCCCCAAGATCTTTCTACCATGTTCTGTCAAAAATTGCTTTAAAAGAGGAGAAAAAAAGCTAGGCCCCTAGCAGCTCGAAGAGGAGAAACCTCACAGGGCTATATGGCTCCAGAGATGAAAGTAGGAGCTATGAAACTTGCTGCATGGCACAAAAATCAACTTCACTCTGCAAGGAAGTGGGACCGATGGATCTATATGGGACAGAGATGAAGGAGTACACAGTCGATGTGATGGCAGCAGCTGGTGAGTAAAAGTTGTACCATAGCGTGGACTATGCAGATATTTCCTCCTGAACGACCAGAGGCAGCAGCAGTCAGACATGTGCAGCCTCCACTCCTATAGCACTTCCCTTCATTTGGAAGCTTCTCACTTCCTTGGCACTTTTCCAGTCCTCGTCAATCACTAATGCTTCTGCATGCTGCCTCCAGATTCTATAAAGATGGCTCCACAATCACAGCACCGTGCCCCCAGAAGAAGTTACATGCACAGGCCTGCTCACACATCAAGTGCCAGTCTGTGGCCCAAAGTGCTCTCTTTCCCCTCACAGGGCAAGAGAGGGGTCTGATGGACCACAGAAAGCAAGTGCAGGAGGAAAACAAAGAGCAATGCTATATCACCAATTTGACTGTCCACTGTCAATCCATACAGACTCAGGGGGGGACTAGCTTCTTCTACAGTCTACATGCCCAGCTAAAAGCTCTAAAGCTTAAGAAAGACTTAAGAAAAATTTGAACTTTTCAAAACACGAAGTCCCAATAAAGAGAGTCTGTAGCAGAACTCATGCAACTGAATGTTATACAAAGCTAAGAGCCAGCATTCAGGTTTTCTTTCTGCTCTTCAATGCATTCCAGGAAAATCAGGTACGAGTCATTTGCAGGGTCACACTGCCAGTGTTACCTGTCTCAGATGCTGCTCATCAGAGTCCACACGAAAGGGGCTGTAGGAAGGACAGCAAAACTGCCACAGCTTAGGAGATTTTAACTCAAAAGAGAGTCTGAGAACCTTTGTTTCACAGGGCATCATGCTAACTTGGATGTCCAGCAAGATTAGGACAGAGGAGTCTGTGAGGAGCCTTTTCTGCTTTGATCTGGTGAGCCCTATCTCATTCACCAGTGCTGATGTGACTGGAGAGAAAGGGAACAGGGGCTGTGAGGGCATATGTTTTGGTTTCAGTGGCTGTCTTGTACCGAAGCAGAGAGCTCTGAAGGTTGTCTCTAAGTTTCTCACAGGCACTGAAGATCGCAGTTATATACATAAACCAATTTCCTCCCTTTTACTGCCTAATTTCTTCTAACCTTAGCTTTACCTCTGACTCCCATTTTCCTTTTATTTCTCCTCAACTCTCTTTCCGCCTCCCTCCCTTATCTTTTTCTTTCTCTTTTACAGTTTTCTCTTCCCCATATTCCCAGGTGGTGGGCATGGGGGTTTTGGGGGTTTTCTTTCTTTGTTACAGGGAAATAGGGAACTTCAGAGTTAGGACACCAGGATGCTGAGTTCTTATAGCAGCCTGACTCCTATTTACTGCTAAAAAAATCCACCTCATGGTCCCATCTCTGCTTTTTAATCTGAAGACCTGAGAGGATAAATACCAATTTCAAAGACAGTTGGCTGTAATAGTTAATGTTTGTGCAACACTTCACATGTCTAACTATTGTATCCAATCTTCACCACCAGAAAGATGCAGAGCTGCTGCCACTGCCTCCCAGACTGTCTGTGAACGTGATGATTAATGAGCTCACAGCCCTATTTTGCTGTTGAAGTTAATGTTGCTTCCTGAGGGCAACACGCCTGATGAGAGAATTTGCAGCAGTCCATACGCTATATTGATTCAAAATGCCACTGTATGTTTTAATTAGCTTTTAACCATTAAAAAGTGGGGTTGGAAATTGAAATGGCACATATGCTTATGCAGCACATGTCTGTATCCAAAAGGTGAGCATTAGGTCGAGTTATCGACCCGTGTGCTGAACCACAACTGGCAGTTAAACCCCATTTTTTGTAGCAGTTAATACATTTCCATGGCTTTTCTTTTTGTTAGCTTTATGCCAAATATCCACTTACATCTATTTTCAAGCCTTGAGGAATGCATTTTTCACCCACCCACACTATCTTTTGAGAGTTATAACACGCTAGGAAAGTTTAATTTTGTGAAGCTGCGGTTTAAGAGCTAACGTGAGGGAGTGGGCTCTGCTCAGGCTGGTGAGAAAGTGGTGTGTTGGGATGAAAGGCTGCACTGCAACTCCTCTTTTGCACCACCAAAGAGTTTTGATTAAGTCATTGATAAAGTGCTCATTATTTCCTACCTTATACTGTACTTATCCTTCATCCTCTTGATAGCAAAGGGCTGGTTGAAACCATATCCTGATCAGTGGGATTTTTTTTTTGAGAGCTCATGGAGGACAAGTAGTGTATCTTTTCCTTCAAGGAGGATGAAAAGAGAATTATGGGCCAATTACCAAACTTAATGATTTAACATATTAAACCACCTAGAAGAAAACAAGGAGATGAACATTGGTCCACACTAATTTATCACAAATGAAACATGTTAAACAAATCCAGTTCCTCTCTGAAATAGGTTAAGAGGTCTTGAAAGAAGGGGAGGTAATTGACACTACATCTTGCCTTCAGCCAGACTGTTTGCCTTGCCCTACTTGATACACTTGACTAACCAGGGAACATGGTCAAGCCAAAACTAATCAGTGGTGGCAAGAGTGGCTGAAAAGCCATGCCCAGGGGATTGTTACCAAAAATTCACTGCCAAACTGAAGGACTATATTGAGTCCAGTTCTCTAGATAGCTGACCTAGATTTGATACAACTCAATCTTTTTGTTAATGATACAGATAAAGAGATTAAAAGTATAACTCTTAAATTTGCAGATGAACCAGCTTGGAATGAGCTACAAGTGCACTGAAGGAAAGAACCATTCAAAACGGTTCTGACATATTGGAAAATGGACCAAAGGTGCTGGGTGCATGGCAAATAGGATGAATGCAAAATTTTCTGCTTCAGTGGGAATAATAAACAGTGTAAATGCAGGATCCATAGCCAGGACATGGTTGTGAAGGATGTGGACCAACCAGAAGATGAAAAATATGCAATACAACGTGACAAACATGACCTACAAGGAGCTTAGAGGGTTGTGTAATCCAAAGAAGACAAGGCTCGACAAGGTATGATCGCTGACCTCCAGTACATGAGCTATTAATGTAAGAAATAAACTCTTCTACATGATCACCATGGGTAGGACAGAAGTAAGCTTCTTATGACAATACTTGCAAGAAGACACCAGGAAAAATATTATCTCTGGAAAGGCTAATGGAGCAGTGGGAATGATTGCCTGGGCGGATGATGGGATCTCCTTCACTGGAGACTTCCAAGAACAGGGTGGACCAGCACTTGTCAGAAACAGCCCAGATACGGATGATCTTGACAGCGATCCAGGCAGGGAAATGAACTAAGTGACCTCTTGAAATCCATTCAATCCTTTTTTTTTTTCATTTTATTTCTATATTACCCATGGGAGGTACAGAACTGCTTTGTGCTTCAACTCTGCGCCAGTGAAACAGAAGCGTCAGGGGCCAAATTAAACAAATCAATGAAAATTACTCGCATTGAGCTTGGCTGTCTCAAACTGGTTAATCACTTGGGGTTTGCAGCTCATACAATGTATCATCTGTGCCTGCTTTATCATCAAAAGCAGATATTTGCCAATCATTGTGTAGAGAAAATCTGACACTGTTGTCATGACTGAATGCTCTTAAACACATTTAAAAATTTACAGACTAGTTAGATGTAATGTATATTTAAAATTCTTGAAACCAGCAAAAGATCAGACTGAAGAAGGAAAGAAAGACGGTAGAACAGTGACACTGTGCAAGTTAGTTTAAATAAAGAATCTTATCAAATCTACTGACTACTTGTTCACATCTGTCCAAATATAACTTATGCCATATGTCCTACTATGTAAGTCAGCTTGGAGGTAGGACACTTCCCTAAGCAGCAATTCACTTCCTGAGTCTGCTCTATCTTCTGGAGAATAAAGAGGAGGGGGAAATGGTACATCACAGAAAAATCTAAGAAACAATCAAAGTAACCTTCTAAAAGCCTCTGGGAAATAAAAATCCTTTCTCTACCCTGACAGTATGGTTAGCTGAATCTTTTGTCTTCTTCTGTATTAGGAAAGGTATCATAGCTGATCTTACCACAAGCCATGAGCTGCCTTGGAGGAAATCAGATGCCTCAGTTTTACCTCCCCTTGCCAAAGTGGTAATTACTGTCTTGTCAGTCATCTCAGTGACCATCCTCGCAGCACAGAAACACAGCTCAGGTCAGACTCCCAGATCTGTCCAGTCAATCTCTCTACCTTTTAAGGGTCTCCAAGGGCCGAGATGCTACACCAAGCAGCAGGCAGGGGAGCGCAGACTCAGCCCTGCCCTGCCATGGGGTTTCCCAGTGAAATGCTTCCTCATGGGAGCTTTCAGCTGGTAGGGTCAGATAAAAATATTGTCATTGAAATCCCATTTCAGATTCCAGAAGCCTCCTTATGGCTCTAAGAGTTTAATTTTCATTTAAACATCAGTAAATAGAGGCATAAGGGTTTAAGATGAATTATGTAACCTTTTCAGCCATAGCCATTACATTCTGCCACAAAAATGAGCTGCTGTTCTCACTTTGTTTTATGGGCTCATTGTAGCCTGTTGTTATTGTTGCTGCCAAATAAAAACTATCAAAGCGTGCAAATGAAAATACAATCTTTTATGTTTTCACAGTCTTAGGATAAACTGGTAAGTGCAGTTTTAGAGGGAGGGATTATTTCGCAGTTACCTAGCGTTATGCACCTGCCCTGGGAGCCTCTACAAGTGGAGAGCAACAGTAACTTCTTGACTGGGCTGCTCTCCCATCTCCAGCTGCAGCACTGTCACAAGCTCAAAATCAAGGGAAAGCACAGTAGCTTCCGGAAAGTATGAAGAAAGTGTGGATTACAGATCCTTTCATAAAACTGGAAAGTCTCTTTGCTTTAAAGATAAAAGATTTTCCACCTCTAACTTCTCTTAAGCCTTCTCGTTCCCTGATGGGAGCACATACCCCAGGACTTGCTCTGAGTCATGTGTTTCCTGAGGGTCTGTCACCCAGCAAATGTGCCAAGAGAAAAAGCCACATACACAAAGTAATCATGACAGGGAACAGCAGCTGAAGCCGAGTGGCAAAAGCACATGACTCCACACAAAAATACCTTGGACAAAATGTGCACCAGTACACAGAGAGATAGAAGAGCTAAGAGGGAACCAGGTCAGGAACAGGGTCTTATTCGTGCAATGTGAAAAATGGGACTTTAAGCACAAGTTAATGTGCTTTCAAGTTAATTATAGCTGAGCACTATATTAATGGCAGAATACAGAGAATAAGAGCACATAAATAAATATGCAACATTTAGTCCATAACTTTTCCATCCAGAATTTATATTCAAAGACTATTTCCTTCATCTTTGCAATGCCTTATCTCTTTCTTTTGTCTGTCTTGTTTTATTTTCATAGTCACATTCACTGGTGATAACATTTTATATTTTGTGCTTCCTAGTGGGAGCTATGCTGGATGCTGACACCCACTCTTGTGCAGAGATTTTTGCATATTTTTTTTCTCTTCCACCCATTTTACACAAGATGGTAACATATGGCCTTGGGTGATTAAATGATTTAGTGAATGAACTGAGCAGAAAGAGCAGGCTGATTGGAAGAAGACAGCTTCTGTTTAGGCATAAATGTCTTTGTAATCTGTAATGATAGGAAAGAAATTGCAGAAAAAGCAGAAGACAATTTAACAGGGTTTTGGCTAAATACTATATTTTTCAGGTCTGTTTTAAATACACTGAAATAATAGTATAGTGGCTATTACTTATTTTATTTCTACACCATGTCCTTGTAGAAGGGGCACCCCATAAGTGTACACAGAAGCATATACCTACATGCAGCATATAAAGAGAGAAAAATTAACCCAACAGTTTTGTAAAACTAAGTTGGCATTTTATTTATTAATTTCTGAACAAGGAAGTCCTGCAGAACTTGGAGTGGGCTACACTACTAGCTGAAAAGGCTTCAAATACCTTCAAACTTTCTCAGAATTACTCCAACTACAATAACCAGTTGCACCTGTGCAACTTCATCAGAAACCTCAGAAGGTTTTGTGAAAGGAAGACATCTAGGTGCTCTCTGGGCAGTCCCACCCAGTCTGCCACTGCAGGAGCTCAGGGCACAAGTTAACAACCACTCCCACCCTCTTCCTTTCGGGGCATCATGATTTGTCTCTTTTAACTCTAGGTTTTGTGTTTTATATCTTTGAGATAATACTTGAGTGTTCTCATGAGCATGCAGCAGCTCATGGTGTAGGTCTGTCCTGAACTAAGCATCTGTTCATGGTTGGCCAGGGTTGTGGGAGACTGGACTCCAGCAGCCAGGTGTTCCTAGGATAGAAATTTGAAGCCAATTTCTTTGTACCCAAAACAACAGGACTTTATAAAGAAAACATTTCAATTTCTGGTTCCAGTGATGGTGTGCATATCATTAACAGTAAACAAACAAAGCCAACTGAATTCCAGTTCACATCTCCACCCACAAGTCCAATTCCATTCTTCATGATCAAATTGAAATTTCTTGGGACATCAGAAAGAAAACCCTGTCCCCAGTAATAATCCCCATGTGAAGCAGAAGCTGTAGCTTAAAGCTAGACAAACCTGTACCGCACAGAAGGACAGCTGGACACAAAGAAAGTTTATCAGTGGTGTCTGACCTCAGCTTGCAGCATGAACACTAGCAGCCACCTCGGTGATAAACCTCGATGCATGGCACTCCTTCTCTGTCATGTGACAGTATTTGAGAGGAGAGAGGTTTTTGGCCCACCTGCTAAGAAAAGCTCTTAGATGAGCAAATCCTGATGCCTTACCCAGCATAGTTAGGGCTGATAAGAATTACTGATCCAGTCAGTCTCTGGCACAATAAGATGTGCATTTAGCCAAACCATGTAAAAGCTGTATTATATTACCTTGGCACTTCCTCAGCACTGGCTCCCCAGAGAGAAAACTACGTTCCATGGTGACATCAGCTGAACCTCAAATGTGGTGACAGCTTCAGAAACTACTTACCTTTTAATTTTTCTGAAAACCAGACTGATATCAATTAAGTCATATTACAATTTAAAAAGAAATATATTAAAAAAAATAAATTTAAAAAGTCAAGGGTGCCATGATCACAAATCCTAATTTTCACTTCTCTGAGATACATAATACTGGTGATATTTGCAGCTTTACCTCCAGTCTTATTAGTCAAAACTTTCTGGGAGAGTTTTAATTTACCAGGAGGGTATCCACTTTCTATTGTCCTATCAATGCAAACAGTAGCAATGCATATGGGTGACAGTATGCGGTTCAAAATAACCCATAGAGCATAAGTCTGGGATATATGATGACAAATGAGCAGTTTTCATTGCCAGTTTCTTTTTTGTCATGGAGAACAAAACGGATGGTATGTACAGTAATTTGCACACACTAGTCTACAATTCGATGAAAATGTAGAAAATTCTGTTACAGCAGGTCATAAGAAAGTATGAAGGGCCAAATTTTCAGCTGGTTCCACGGTATAGCTGTGTTGTGTTAGCACCTAAATCTGTGGCTCTGGACTCAAATATCACACAGGAACCTTTGATCCTTGTCAGCTCAGGCTCTTCTGCTTGACTGCCCTCAAGAAGAGTTTCCAAGAGCATATAGCTCCATTCAAACTCCTGAAACAAATGCAACACTTTTAATGCTTGCAGGCAAAGCTGGCATCTGCAAAGCAGCTCCCTACGTATTAATCAATCTTGAGCAGCAACAAACAATATTGGGAGATTCACCACACAAACTGTTTTAGAAAAGACGCCAGGAAACCTCAATGTTCTCAGATCAGAGGCAAGCAGGGAGGCTCTACTCGAGCTCCTGTAACAGCATGCTGCAACGTCAGCATTGGTTATGAGCCAAAGGCCTTCAGGCCTGCTTGTTGCCTGGAGGATATAAATGAAAGTCAGCAAGTGCAAAGGTGCAAGAAGTGCAAAATTGCATCATGTCTTTCCAAACTGTGTTTGTGCAGTAAAGAGTCTCATTTCTTTCCATGCTATATTGAGATCATTTTTATTTTCCTTGGCTTATGAATGTTCTTAGTTCAATTTGTGTGTGTGTGTTCTATACAGTACCTTGGGATGCCTGAGGTGATTTATAAATATGTGTAGAGACCAGGTGTACTGCCAGATGTTTATGTCCCTTTACAACAGGGCTTCACCATCCCTTCCAAAGAAACACCCGTTTTATATTATTTTTTCTAATAGAGGATCAACTGGACTGTTGGGTATTTGTAAGTTTTCCCCTCTGTTGTTTTTTTTTCTTAATTCACTTTTATCATCCTGTTTCTATATTCAAAATAACATAAAGTCTTTAAACCTCTCTAAGTACTCTCTTGAAAAATTAGAGTTCCTTTCACATTAAAAAAATCGCAGATAAATGTCAACAGTTCCAGGTTTAAATCAATGAAGTCTGACTAACTGCCAAAAAAGATTTTTAATATTAAAGTGTACCTACACTCACTTTTTCTCTGTCTCTCTTCATCTCCGATTTAGAAATAGAAAAAAAGTCGTTTATTATAATAGCTGTACAAGTGGTAATTGCAGATAATTTTCTTAAATATAACTGTAGTAAGAAATAACCTGTAGCCCCAGGGTGAACCAGCGTGAATACACAAAAAAGACAAAGTGATGTGCTGAAGGTCATATTGCCAAATGACAGAAGGGAAAAGAAAATACAACCTGACTTAATTAGGAGTCAGCATTGTAAATACTAGGCGAGGAGCAGTAATTTTTTTCTCAGTACATCTTAGAACATAAGGAGGCAGGTTCATGTCTATGACAAGGAAATAATAAATGAATAGAATGTACAGTTATGCCCCATTAAATCTTATTTAAAGTTTATTTTTAAATTCCAGGTCCAGCAAAAGTCTGTAATGACCTGAGAAAGTCCACTTGCTAAATGTCATCTTTAGCAAATAAATTCTTTGAATTTCTTCACATTAAGCAGCCTCATTTTTCACAGAGTTTTATACTATGATAATGACTAAACTGTTTCCTTCAGTAAAGCTGTACTTGTATAAGCAAGTATTCACAAACTGAGGTCTTACTAACCAACCCCGAGCAGCTGGTGAGATGGCTTATATTAGGAAGCATGAGGCAGGATGAAGTTTAGAGATCTAGGACAACAGTTAATGTTATCATTTCAGGCACATTCACTGACAGTTTGAATATATGTAACTGCATAAGCTATTTGTACATTTTAGATTATAAAAACCCAAACAGACCAAACTTTAGAAATATTTTCAACAGTATTTCCTATTAAAATACTTTAAACATTTATTTTTGCAACTGAAAGAAAAGGTAATTTAGTACTTATAGGGAAGATGTTCAAGAAATGACAGGCAGCAGGGAATAGAGTACTGATTTTTCTGAGGTGAAGTGATTATTAGCACTAAGGAAACAATCAGGAAACATGAAGAGTCAGCATATTAGCTGGTGCATCCTGAAGACAAGGACAAAACCCTGTTGAGTTCCAGGTATAATGGCATATGGAATATGATGCCAATGGAGAGAAAAAAGCCAAACCCTTGAAGATGGAATTGTATCAGTATCTAAGAGAGACTGAAAGTTAATAATTAAAAAATCCCAAACCAGGTCTGCATGAGCAATCAGTTCACTGAAGGATAGTGAGAAGTCTTTTCTTTTGTATACATCTATATTTTATATTTTCATATATGCACGTATGTAATGCTTGAAGCATATGGACACCTAGATGCTAGCTGCTGTGTGATATACATAGCAGTGCTGTCAAATAAACTAGGCACAGCTAGAATTCAGTATGTTTCTTTAGAATAGTTTCATATTACTGAAGAGACGAAGTACATGTCTTCAGCTTTTATATCTACGCAATCAATTTTGGTTATTAATACATAACCAAGTTCTTTCAATTCAAACTCTGAGGTTCTGTTGGTGAGCCTTGCTTTCTTTAAAATACTGTCCTGTATTATCTCTTTACCTGAATCCAAAGGGGAGATGGGGAAATACCCATCTCCTCGGATTAGTCTTTTGCTAAGGAAGACCTTAGCTCTTCAAACCTGGCCTCCACTGCCCTGTCCTAACACACCATTAAGCCACAGTATTCTCCAAAGCCGTTGACCTCAATCTGCCTGTGAACCATGATGAGGTCTGGAGAGCTCAGCTTCCCCTCAGGTACTATCCTTCCCAGCACTGCCCAGGAATGCACAGACCTGGGCACATACACACCCCCCAAACAACACCAACCTGCTGATACAGCTCTTTTAACATGCCCTGCCGTGGTGGGAAGCGCAAAGATTACCCACAGTAACTCAGAGCTTGAGGTGGAAGCTGTAGTCCAGGGCACAGCAGCTCATTAAAAGAGAGAGAAGTATGTTCCCATCATACCATTGTTATGAATTCGCAGCTGGCTCGTGCCAACCAAGAGAGGCTGGGACAGAAACCACAGAAATTATAAAAGTAAATATTTATTCGTGTGCATAAGGTGCCCGAGCCAAACTGGGCACACCCCAGAGATTTTTCTTTAGGGGTTTTATACAAGGGAATGACATGAACCACCTAATTACCCACTAGTGCACATTTCTAATTATCCAGTCATACATGTGGTAGGGCAGAGTAACTCTATTTTTGTACATCTTGCAGCAGCAGCAGCAGCAGCAGCAGCAGCATCCATCACCATCCTCGTGACTTGCGTTAATCCAGATGTTCCTACAGTCAACTTCTGCAAGGCTAACAGGCACCAGCAATTTGTGTTTGTCTTAGATACGGATCACTCAGTGAATTTTGGCAAAAAGTTTCCTTATCCTAGTCAACTGTGTTGTGTTCCTGGCAGGAGCAGGTGACATCTCTTGGGTCTGGAGATAATACTGCAATATACACTATACATATACACACACGCACAATATATACATAAACGATATAGTTATATACACACACAGTACACACGTATACATATACAACAGACATACATACATACACAATACACTAGTGATGCTCTTGGCTCCCAACGACTGCATGGTCTCAGTACTTTATACCACATTCTCCATCCCGACCGGCCCCGAGGCAGCGCAGTAATGCCCAGACGGGCAGATACGGACACAGGAGCACACTGGAGGCGGCCCGACCCGGTCCGGCATTCCGCCGGGCCATTCCCGGTCCCGTTCCCGTTCCCTATGCCTCCCGCTCTGCGCCGCACCTCCGCGTCCGCACCGTCCCGCCATGCACCGCGACACCCCCCGCCACACCGCCCCGCCCCCAGGCCCCGCCCCAGCGCTCGCCCCGCCCCCGGGCTTACTCGGCCCCGCCCCCTTCCGCCTCGGCTCCCCGCCGGGTCACGCCCCCTCTGCCCCTCCGCGCGCCGCGATTGGCGGGGCCGCCGGCCTTCCCGGGCCGCCCTGCTCCAATGAGCGGCCGCGGCGGCCCGTCAGTCAGCGGCGGCCGCTGGCGGCGGTTGGCGGCGGCCGCGGCGCGGGCGGGCCGCGCTGTCAGTCAGAGCGGAGTCCGAAGTGGGGAGCGGGAGGGAGGGGGCGAACATCTGTCTGCCGCAGCCGGGCCCGGCTGTGCCGCCGCCGCCGCCGTGCGTGCGCCCCGCGCCCCCGCCCGCCCCCGACCCCCGCCCGCCCCCGCGCCCCGCCGGTGCCATGGGGAGCCGCTGAGCCCGGGGCCCGCTTCGCTCCGCCGGCTGCCCCGCTCGCTCCTCAGCCGCCGGCAGGGGGGAGCCCGGGGGGGGCGGCGGCCAGCGGGCGCGGGGGGCGGGCGGGGGGCGAGGCGCGATCCCGGAGCGGCAAGTGAGCGAAGAGGAGCCGGCGGGCGGCGGCGGGAGCGCGGGGACTTCGGGCCGCCGCGCAGTGTGAGTCCCGCTGCCCTCATCCCCACACACCCGGGGCCGGGGCCGCTGCGGCCCCGCGGGGCGGGCGGAGTTGGCGGCGGGTCCGGCGGGGGGTGGGCGGAGGGGCGGGGGCAGCGCTCCCCGGGCGGCGGGACTGGCCGCCCAGGCGCCGCTCCCGGTTACTTTTCTTTTGTTGCCGCCGTGACCCGGGGGCGGCTTTTCCTGCGCGCCGGGCAGCTGCTTCCTTCCCCGCGGGGCGGCTGCCGGCGCGCCCGGCCACGGCCCGGCCCCAGGCGGGGGCGGCGCTGCCTGCGGGACCGGGTCCCCGGACGGGGGTGTCGGGGCCGGGGGGGAGGGACACACACAGCCCCGGCCAAAAGTTGCCGCCGCCCGGCGGGGAAGAGGGGGCTAGGCCCGCGGGGAACTTGGTGCGCGCCGCCGCCTCCCCGCCCGTCCCGTCCCGGGGGGCGCCGGGCTGTCCCTGCCCGGCAGCGGGCAGCTGGCCCGCCCCCCTTGGGACACGCGTGAGTGTCACAGGGGGGGCCGGCGGGGCTCGGGGCTCCTGCTCGGGCGGGGTGGCCACTCGCAGCCTGCGGGGCCGGGGACCCGCGTCCCGGGGCCGCTGCGGTCACAGAGATGGCCAGCCCCGGCCCCCGCGGGGCGAGAGCGGTGCGGGAGCCGAGCCGAGCGCTCGCAGTAGAGCCCCGGCCGGGGGAGCTGCTCCGCGGCTCCGAAGGAGCCCGAGTTGGTGCTCGGTGTCACTTGCGCTGTCTTAAACGTTGGAACTGCAAGGACCGGCTGCGAGGCGGGGAGCCGTGAGGTGATAAATGGGTCCGGTTAATTTCTGCTTGTAACCCCAGGGCTCGGTAAAACCGAGCCGGTGTGGTTTTTTGGGGTAACCCCGTGGCTGGGGTACGCTGTCAGCACATAAAGCGGTCCTCCAACTTAAGGCAGAAGTGTTGCTATGCTGCACATACAGCAGAGCCCCATATGTTTAGGATTTTCTTTTTTTTTTTTTCCTCCCTGTTAGAAAGTTTGAAAAAAAGAGACTTTGAAGTATTTTGTTTATACTAACAGAAGAGAAAAGTTCTCCTAAGAAAAAGCTGGTGGCAGGAGTGTAGAGGAGTAGCATATGGCATTAAAAGGAGCACAGCTGGAGGTAGCATTTCCATCTGAACATGATGTCAGAGCAGCTGACAGCCTGCCATCCCTCAGCCTTTTATTCTAACACACAGACAGGGAGTTAGTGTGTGCAGATCTGTGTGTGGAGAAGGTATCTCATTCCTCTCTAACATCATCTCCACTTTGCATCTGTCTCTCCTAGTCTGCTTTTTTTCCACCGATCTAACAGACCTGGAGCCAGCAAGACTCAGAGGAAAGGACTTAATCAGGTTTATGTGTACTAAAGGTAGGAGTAGCAATAGATTAGATACAGCATATTTCTGTTTTGGTGTGTTGTTTATTGAATTTCAGAAAAAAAATCACATTACTTTTCTAACCAAGTTTAGAGGTAATATATGAAATTGAGTGTTAAATAGATAAGTGGACTTAGTCAAAAGGCTTGGGCTACAGTTGCATAGTACCAGTTCTTGGGCACATTGTTAGCATTAACTTTAATACATATTGTGAGAATGTCTTGATTTGGAAGAAGGAGAGAGCAAGTTCATTCTTCATTTCTAGGACCAAAACTGCAGTGGATTTAGTGGCAAGCCTAAAGAGAGTTCTGCTTTATGCTCTTGTCTTGCATCTTTTAGATGACTTTGCGGGGGTTTTAGTGAAATATACGAAAGTGTGCTTTTTTAGAAAAGGACCGTTCTGGCTAAAATCTGTTTGTGGGCAAGTCTTTCATTAAACTTCACGGTTAAATATCCAGCAGCTCAGAAACATAGTAGCCTACAGCTGTAGTGCTTCTGAAAGATAGAAATCAGTTATGTGTTTAAAAACTTTTGTACCCGGGAGAATGGCTTGACTGGTTTCCTCTTTTCTTTCTTGCATGTAGCATTTGAAATCTTTTATTTAGCGTAACAATAATTATTTGAAGGAGTTTTTGTATTTGCGACTAATTTAGAACTTGTAGATTTGAGCTGCCTGAATTGGCCAGACAGCTGTAATCGCACTCCTCTATTCTTAATCTCTTTATCTGGGCAGCAGCTGCCATATGGCCACAGTCAGCTGGATCAGATGTTTATAAGCTTCCTTCTTCGTCCCTCTCTGTCCTTTCAGCCTCCTAATTTGATCACAGCTACCTTGTGAGCTGCCCTCCAATCTTTATTTTTAGCCCTCTTAAGGATTAGGATTGATGTTGGCTGTGGGGCACTTAAAGTGATTGTATTGTAAATCTTCGTGCTTTACTCTAGCAATGGTATTTTACAGAATATAGTAGGGGTTGTGTTGTAAGTTTTAGTACATCTTGGTTTGTGAGGGATGGGGGTTTTTCAGTAATATCTGCCAGCCTAAGAGTCACGATCTGCTTAGATGATTTGGGAGACCATTGCTATCAATCACAGAAGAATAGATTAAGACAGGTTTTTAAGAGATTTTACTTTTCATTTGAATTTTGACTTCTCTACTTCTTTTTTAAGTTTATTTTTTCTTTATCATCAAGGAAGGCAAATAGAAAGACACTTGGGTAAGAATAGTACTTGGGATACTGATTTTAGACCTGCACACATGCACACACGCTCACGTTGAATGACTTTTTTTTTTTCTTTGAGCTTGGTACTGCGAACTGCCTGGTGTGGGAGGGGAGGGAAATTTCTGTCCTTCTGCACAGGGAAGTGGTGTTCGTTGGCGTTTTGGTTGTTAGCTTTCCTTTGTGTATTCTGCATGTTGGCAAAAAATGTTCATGTTATATTGTACAGTATGGAAAAGGTCTAAAGCCTTAAAAAACCTGTACTTACTACAAGAAGAAAACAATGCAAACTAAATTTCTAAAAACTTTTATTTTTGCTGTTGATATAAGTTGACACATGTAAATAATTTTTCTAGCTTATGAATGTTAGACCATCAGATTTGGGTATATTAGCATTTCTTCATGTATGAACCTCTCCTCTTACTACAGTTTGACTTTAAAAAGAAGGTAGATTATCCGATTTTTTTTTTTTCTTCCGCTTCTGTGATCTCTCAAACTTAGTGTTCAAAAAAAAATTTTTGGGGGGTCTGCCCTCCTATGGATACAATCTGGAAGAAGTTCCCTAAAAAAACCCCCACAAAACTGTTGAACAGATTTTACGAACAGCAGTGATACTTTAAAAAAATTACAGAGGTACCTTTGCGCTTAATAGACTGGCTTATTTACCACAGAAGGGAAATCATAGCTGTGGTGGTAAGTCGGGGAAAGAGTTGCCATCGTACATGCATGTTAAGTAATCTTTGTGTGGTGTCAGTACCAGAATTTCGGCAATATAAATACGGGATTTTAGAGTGGAATGACTTGGATTCGTAAGTTCTGTGATTCCAACCTACATTTAATTTTTAAAAATCTTGTTGCTTATAGGTTATGAAGACAGTATGGAGTTTCCTGACCACAGTAGACATTTGCTGCAGTGTCTGAGTGAGCAGAGACATCAGGGTTTTCTTTGTGATTGCACTGTTCTGGTAGGAGATGCCCAGTTCCGAGCGCACAGAGCTGTTCTGGCTTCATGCAGCATGTATTTCCACCTCTTTTACAAGGACCAGCTGGACAAAAGGGACATTGTTCATCTGAACAGCGACATTGTTACAGCCCCAGCTTTCGCTCTCCTGCTTGAATTCATGTACGAAGGAAAGCTCCAGTTCAAAGACTTGCCCATTGAAGACGTGCTAGCAGCTGCCAGTTATCTCCACATGTATGACATTGTCAAAGTCTGCAAAAAGAAGCTGAAAGAGAAAGCAACCACGGAGGCAGACAGTACAAAAAAGGAGGAAGATGCCTCAAGTTGTTCAGACAAAGTGGAGAGCCTCTCCGACGGCAGCAGCCACATGCCAGGAGACTTGCCCAGCGATGAAGACGACGGAGAAGATGAAAAATTGAACATCCTGCCTAGCAAAAGGGACTTGGCGGCTGAGCCTGGGAACATGTGGATGAGATTGCCCTCAGACTCAGCAGGCATTCCCCAGACTGGCGGAGAGGCAGAGACGCACACAGCAGCAGCTGGAAAAACAGTAGCCAGCCCCTGCAGCTCAACAGAGTCTTTGTCCCAGAGGTCTGTCACCTCCGTGAGGGATTCAGCAGATGTTGACTGCGTGCTGGACCTGTCTGTCAAGTCCAGCCTTTCAGGAGTTGAAAATTTGAACAGTTCTTATTTCTCTTCACAGGACATGCTTAGAAGCAGCCTGGTTCAGGTGAAGGTGGAGAAAGAGGCTTCCTGTGATGAGAGTGATGTTGGCACTAATGACTATGATATGGAACATAGCACTGTGAAAGAAAGTGTGAGCACTAATAACAGGGTACAGTACGAGCCGGCCCACCTGGCTCCAATGAGGGAAGATTCGGTCTTGAGGGAGCTAGATAGAGAGGACAAGGCAAGCGATGATGAAATGATAACTCCAGAGAATGAGAGAGTCCAGGTGGAAGGAAACATGGACAGCAGCTTGCTCCCTTATGTGTCAAACATACTTAGCCCCGCTGGCCAAATTTTCATGTGTCCTCTCTGCAACAAGGTCTTTCCTAGCCCCCACATCCTGCAAATTCATTTAAGCACGCACTTTCGAGAGCAGGACGGGATCCGCAGCAAGCCTGCTACCGATGTCAATGTCCCAACCTGCTCGTTGTGTGGTAAGACTTTTTCTTGCATGTACACCTTGAAACGTCATGAGAGGACTCATTCAGGTGAAAAGCCCTACACTTGCACCCAGTGTGGAAAGAGCTTCCAGTACTCCCACAACCTGAGCCGCCACGCAGTGGTTCACACGCGGGAGAAGCCTCATGCTTGTAAGTGGTGTGAACGCAGGTTCACACAGTCTGGAGACCTTTACAGACACATTCGGAAGTTTCACTGTGAGTTGGTGAACTCATTGTCTGTCAAAAGTGAAGCACTGAGCTTACCTACTGTCAGAGACTGGACCTTAGAAGATAGCTCACAAGAACTTTGGAAATAAAATTTTTATATATATAAATAATATATATATAAATCTATATAGTTGTGGTACAGTCTAAAAGCAATCTTGTTTCCTTGAACTGAAAGTTTGGCTATTAGCTTGTTTTTGCACTTTAAGGCAGCATGAATATTTCACTAATTTAGCACTCCGATAAAAATGAACTGTAGAGGTAATCCGACAAAGTAACTAACTGCGAAGCGTATTTTTCCCCCTTTTCGGAATAGAAGCCAGCGGATACTTTACTTCTAAGGAATCTCCAATTCAAAAAATTTGGATGTGGCTTTATTCTCCCTAAAACACTGCGTTCTTTTAAGCTCTTGATCTTTTTCCCTCTTAAAATCTGAATGTAGAAATCCTCTCTCAATTTTGTCAGTTCCTTTACATTTCTATAATTGCATGAGTCCTTTCTAGCTGTTGGAAACCTGAATGCTTTTAGACCCAAATGGAAAATTTCTGAAATGCTGGATTATCTATTTTTAAACAAGCGGTTGACTTAAAACTTATTATGGCAACTTCTGGATTTCTGACAGTTCCCACTGGAAAAAAAAAAAAAAAACCACAAAAAAAACCAACACAAAAAACATAAAGCAAAAACCCTGAGAGTACACTGGGATCACTGGGACTCTGTCTTACGTGAAGGTTTGCTTGGGATGAAAAAGGATATTGCAGCTTCAGCAGTGATGAACTGTGTGTTTAAAAAATGTGAATTACTGTTATTGTATACTGTAATTGATTACATGGGCCGGGGGGAGGTATCAAAGAACTTGGCAGGTTGTGTTGATGCTCTTAGTTGAGTCTTGAAAAGTAAATATTAACGCTACAGAAATGCATGATTTTCAGTATATTTTTGTCTTTGTTTGCATTGTATAACTTTAACGAGTGAGTTGAAAATTATTTAATTTCCTTAGGAAAAAACCCGACACCGTTGAAAATGCCAGTGTTATGAAGAAGAGAAATGCACTGTTTTTATTTTATCTAATTTAAATTTATTTTCCCACTGTCTTTGAGTTGAGAAGAACTTAAGCTACGAGTCGCCGATTTAGCTATGTTCACAAGGAAAAAAAATTGAATGTTTACAACCAGGCTTCGAGATTTGCATGTGCGGTGTGCATTTACTAACCCCAGACCCCTTCTAATTGCACAGACCCCACGCCAGCTCCAACTGAGGTGCGTCCATTTCCCCAGATGAGCATTTGTAGGATTCCTGCTGCACCACTCCACCACAATAGGTCGTTCTTTTTTTTTTTTTTTTTTCCCCCGCGTTGAAAAGAGGCTGTGGACTGAAAAAAAAAAAAAAAAAAGGCAAAAAAAGCCCCAGGCTGAAAGGCCTGGGCAGGCCTGAGTGACAGGGGGGGCCGGGGGGGCCGGGGAAGGACTATGCGTATCCAAGCAGCAGAGACTGCAGCCTGACGTGTGGTTTTAATGACCAACACGCAGGTCAAAAGCATTTTGCACAGTGTTTGTTTTCCTGTCTTGCACTTACAAATAAGGTCTATGGGAGTAGCATGGAAAACGTTTGCTGTTTTTTCCTTTTTTTTTCTTTTTTTTTTTTTCTCTCTGCTTTTGTTTAAAATTTGATCGCCTTAACTACTGTAAACATAGCCTATTTTTGTGCTTAAGATACTGAATGGAAAACTCCATTGTGTATTGCTGGACTGTTTTGGAAATATTTGGTCAAATGTGTGTTAATTTGGCTGTAATGGCATTTAAAACAAAAAAAAAGCTGTGAAAATGGCCTTGGAGCGTTATCTTTAGTTACTTGAATAGTTTCTAGGTTTTAAAACTACATTCTTTTCTTAAGTTAGAGAAGACAATCAGTGTCTGAGGAAAATGGACTTTCTCTTGGATTTTTTTGTGGTCCTCGTGAGTGATTGCTTTTTTCCTTTCCTTAGTTTCACATTCTTCTTTTGTTCTAAAACTTAGACTGACATCTAGCTTTGACAATCATAGTATGTTTTATTTTCCTGAGGAGGGAATAACTTATAATGCTGTTTAGTTTTGTACTATTGGTGTGTTGGTGAATTTTTAAACTGTGTGCTAACTGCAATAAATTATATGAACTGAGAAATCAATTCCCTTGTCTTTTTTCCCTCTTTTAAATTATAGTTATGGAGTATTTTTTATAATGTGTAACTTTATTACTTTTGTACAGACTTCTATTGCTAACTGTGTATTGAATATGTTTTCAGTATGCTTTTGAGCACTTTGTTGCTAACGTACATATTTACATCTCACTTAACATTTAAAAAAATTAAATGCTTGTGTTTTGAAAGCATTTCTCTGTGTGTAGCTCTCGATCATTCTGTAGAGGTAATTTTTTATAATATTTTTTTTTTCTTCCCCAAAGACTTTTGCAGAAGCAATCTATTCCATTCCAGAAATTTTGCTACCATGCAAACATCTATCTATGCAGGCACACAATTCCTTCTCTGGGCTTAATTTCACTCCAAGGAGCTCTCTTGGGCTCACTCTTTTATATATAAGTCTCTACCAGAACAGTAGAGCAAAAGGCAACAACTTAATCTGAAGCATTGTCCAGGTACTGACTGGCTGTCAATGTTACAGTAGGCAGTCAAAATGTCCAAACCACTGGTAACACTTTAAAACTGTCTGGACTACAGATAAAAATTGAAATAATCCTAAATCCTTTGGGGGATTTCTTTTACAGACTAAATGTTTCTTTAAAAAAAATTAAATGAAGCTCAGTGAAACCTTTGAAAAAGACCTGGTTTAGATGCTTGTTGCAGGATATACCCAGAATTCTTGTTTGAGGCCGCTTCATCCTAGGAATGAGACCAGCACTGCAGAGCCCAATGGGAATACAAAAGTAGAGCTGAATTAGAAGGCTGGAACAGAGACAGCAGGACCAACCTGAAGGAGGGAAAATAATTTAAACATTTCATTACATTTGTCATCTGTGTAGGTACAACTGAAGTTGTGCAGTGATCAAGTGAATCTCGGTGCCTAAGCTATTCTGCTGTCTTCCTACATCAACGGTAATTTGTATGTACGCAAAACGATCTTTTTCACTGTTATTATTCATAACAATTTTCAATCGTCCTTTGCTGTGTTTGGGGTGTGGATTTTTTTGAGTTATTGCAGATATTCTGAAAACATTTCCTTTTGTCAATGTTAGCATCTTCAGCTGCATAGAATTCTCTTGTTCTAGCAGCAGACTTTTTCTGTAGGCTTTCATACGGTAGAATATTATGTGTAGTTAAGACAGTTTAAAGTGTCGTCAAGACTGAAAGACAGCTAATATTGCAGCGCTGAAATCCATGCAGCTGATGAGCTTTGGCTGTAGCTCCAGGCAGATTCACCATTTGTTCTTCAACATTAAGATTTTCAAGGATTGTAGATTCCCAAATAAAACTCAACTTAGAAGTAGTCCTTCTTCAGAAGAGAACAGAAAACATAACTTAGCCATCAATGACAAAATAGTTCAAAATATTCTTTGTACTTTGGAGTTTATCTAGACATGATTTATATGTGTGCAGCACAGGCTTGTGGCTGTCAAAGTGTTTCTTAAATGAAAAGATGAAACATACTCCTGTGTGTTGCTTCTCTCCATAAGGTTTAATGTACAGACATATCTAAATAGCTGTAACTTTTTCCTTTTTTTTTTTTTTAATACAGTCCCTAGATAATGAAGCATGAGTGAGCACTTTATTCAGCTTGAGGATACTGTGGTAACAAAATCCTCACTGTCTGTGTTGCCATGATGGTTGAAGGCAAGGTGCGGGAATGGAAACTGCGCTTTAAACTTCACGGGTTCAGACGACTTTCTCTGACCAGTGATAGTTGTCAGTTTTTAACTGTGAGTACTTCTAGCCCAAGACTCACAGGGAACATGCTAAATATATAATTTGGCAATTTTTTTTAACCACTGCCTGTGACAGCTTAATATTCTCTTAATTTTGTGTTTTCTCTAAACTCAAGCTTAGAGCTTTGGTGTAACAGAGACTTTTGAATCAGGCACAGCATTCTACAGATCATCTACTTATTGAGATATTTGTGTGGTTTAGGTGCAATTTGAAGAAATTGGTAAGAGTTTAAAACAAAACTTTCTGGCCAAGGAAGGGAAGGGATCCTCATTGTTTCTCCTACTCTCCTGCCTTAGGGTAAAAGCAAGTGCTAAACAATCCCATGTACTTCTGTTGAACCTGAATGAAACCAGCGTATCCCCTCAAAACTTGCATCACCTTGTTGGAAACCTCAATAAAATTTTAAAACTAATTTGCAGAGATGCAGATTCCCCTTTGCCCCTGTGCTACCCCACCCCAGCAGCCGTGCTGGCTCACC
Organism: Chiroxiphia lanceolata; assembly: GCF_009829145.1. NCBI lineage: Eukaryota > Metazoa > Chordata > Aves > Passeriformes > Pipridae > Chiroxiphia > Chiroxiphia lanceolata. The sequence continues at coordinate 36,617,888 of NC_045639.1, read as the reverse complement.
TGCTCGGGCAGGGCACCACTGTTTTCTCTCCCTGCGGCAGCATAACTCTGTTTTCCTTCTACAGATAATGGATCAAGTGATTTGTTGGAGGTGGACTGACTGCCTCCCCCCGCAATTAAATCTACAATAATCAAATGTTTTAACTTTTTAATGGATTCCTAATATACAACTTTGAAAATACATCCTACTCAGAAATGAAACCCTGAGCCCTCTGTTTTATGACCAGCAATGCTGCAGTGATTTCTGGCTAAGGCAAACTGGGAAGGGGAGAAAATTACCTGCTCCCTCCCCTCACTTTGAAGCAACGCAAATTCCTTTAGAATGAAGGTATGTGTTTCAACCATGCAAAAATACCCTAAAATTAGAAAACTGATTCTAAAATGTTGTTATGTAGTTCTCCGTGGCCAGGTTCTCAAACTTATGTGTTATTAACACTATTTGTCCACGTGATTTCTAAACTGAAATATATCCGCAAAGATGGTCTTTTATTAAAGAAATCTAACCAAAGCATTAAGGTTTTTTTTACTGGCATGGTAAATGTGAATTTTAACAGAACTGTCTTATATTTTTTTTTAAAAAACATGCACCAATCTTCGGGGCTCTTTCAAAATATTCTAGGTCAGGAGTCTTTGTGAAATTTTTGTTGTCTTCATTCATATTTTAATTGTGTCATTAAATGTAGTGAGTTTGGTAGTAAAAAGTATTTTCTAGATGGTAAGAGAGGAGTTATTTGTACAAATGCTTTTGGACAGAAGATGGAAATGTTCCCTTTTGCCGGCAAATGCGGACAGACAGAGGAAGAAGAGTCCTGCTCCTTAAAACATACAGTCAGCAGTTCCTGCTGGTGTGATAAAATTCAGCTAAATCTGTTAATGGGTCTTAGTGATGAGAGATTATGTCCTTTTTGGAAAGATTATCCATTTTATTACCATAGGCTAAAAAAGAAGCATCACTTTTAACCAATTGTCAAATTGAAACGCTCTTGGTGCAAACAACCTGCAGCTTACCCAGCTCTGCCGTAGCAAGAGAGGGGTGAGCCTTCTGCGTGGCCAGGCAGCAGGAAAGCCAAAGGTGGTACAGGCTGAACTCTGACAGTGATGGCAAATGCTGCAGGTGTTTCCAGTGACAGAGATTGTTGCAAAAAAAAAAAAAAAAAAAAGGCAAAACATATTTTTGTTTTTAGAAATAATCCATGTTTGAGGTGGAATATTTCTCTTACATTGGAGCTTCTTCGTTAGTTAATTTTTTGGACCAACAGAACTTTTTAAAGTCATCTGCTTATAATCTTCAGGTTAATTTTGCTTTAATTTAGTATCTTGCTTTCAGGCTTTTTTTCCTTAGAAGACAGTCACTCCACTAATACACTGTTGTCTTCATACAGAATGTACACAGTTCATTCTCGGTTAACTCCTTAACATCAACCATTTGTAGCAGGGGGGGCACAAGTCCTCAACCCTGTGCAAAACACTCCCCTTGCTGGGACAGACTTCATGCCTCTCCTGTACCGTGGCTGTTACCATGGGGCCAAATTTTCTTTCTTTTTGAGACTTTACAACCTGGCTTTAACATGCTTTTGCTTGGGGCTGCAAGGAGAGAAGGTATGCAGTCTAGCCTTGGAACTGAAATTAACATGCAATTGGGTATTTTTGGGATTGCAGGAAACAAGTAAATGATAAAATGCAAAATACAGCTGGTGAATATTTTTTAGGACATTTTAATGTGCACCGTTTTGGTATTTCTTAAACTCAGGGTTGTGCTTTAAAATTCATATTGTGTATGAACATATGTGTGTGCATGTGAGAAAGTAATTAAAAATAACTTGCTAATTTTTATTTAGGTGTGCATCGAAATCACAGCCTCAGTGATTCCTTAAAGATCTTTAAAAGACGTGTTTAGCGTTCATGTGTAGCAGCCAGTGTGATGTGGTCTTGTGCAACCTATTGCTTGTGATTCCTGCAGTTATCAGCGCTAATCTGAGCACCAAGAAGGATTTTTTATGCCACGTCCAAAATATGCCAGATAGGGATTTACACAGCAGTTCCCCAGCCATAACAACCCAGTCCAGGAAACCCAGCTTTAAATTAGTAAAATATTTAGAGAGCAAGTTACATGTACATCATGACTTCCGAAAGGATTTAAGTGGTAAAGCAATATGTTACTGCCTCAGTACTACAGGAGGTATATTAAAAGGCTTAACTGTCTCAAAACAGCTCTATGGCATGGTATACGCTGTATCTGGATGTAAATCTAGATAGGGATTTAAATATTTCTTTCACAACCTTCCCAAAATACAGTTTGGTTAAGTCTTATTTACATCTATTAAGAAAATAAAAATTACTCTCAATGCTATATTTTATGCTTTTGTCAAATTGTCTTCAATTTTAGCATTAAAGCTACTTTTTATAAACTTTTGGATGTGTTCCCAATATACATCTTACAATTTTTTTTACAATTTTAAAAATGTACTTTATCTATAAATAAAACCCCTTGAAACTGATAGAGGTTTATCATACAAGATATAATTTATTTTCAACTACATTTGCCACGTATTCACACTTAGTGAGGATTCGTGTTGAGATAATTTTGGAAATTCATACCAAGATAAAAAATATAGTTAAAATCTTAATGAAACATATCCTGTCTTCATAGGATATAGCTACCAGGTCTTAATTTTCTGTAGCTTACTCTCTCTTTTTAAAGTAGTTTGACTGGCACCATCTATCCAGAATATGATTTCTGTTCGTAGATGATTTTCAGGCTTAAATATATGACAGCTTGAAAACACTGTAAATACCAGTATTTCATTATTCTCAAATGACTGAGTGATTTTTAAGAAAGATCTGTGTCTTAACAAACTAACCCTTAATTTTTGAAGAGTTGTACATCTCTGTATTAATTATGAGGATGTAATTTAATGGACATGTGAATGTTGGGCTCCCCGTTGACAGAGAGACCAATTTACCTGTCCAAGTGTTGGATAACTCATAGCAACATACTTCTGAGGTTTCTCAAGGATGCTACTCAAAGCTTAAAAGGAAAAGCTCCTGAAGCACGAGAGGAACACAAAATTGTGGTTTTTCCAATTCAGTATGATAAACATAAATGATTTCTTTTTCATTAATGATTGGAAAAGTCTCACAAAGAGAAAACTTCCAAAAAAGTGAGGAAAAAAAAAGTGGTTTATAGCAGTACTTGACTTAGGAAATTTGTTATTCTTAGGCTAAATCTGGATCAAGAAACCCATGAATTTTAAAATCTCGGTTAGGAAACCTTTCATGCCCTTAGCCAGTAGTTAAAAATGAGAGATTAAGCTTTTTTCTTTCCTTTTTATTTTTTTTAATGTGCTCTTTTATTTTCTCGAATATATAACATGAAGTTTGCAGCATGAAGGAAAAGGTGGCATTTCTGCTGAGCAGAGAAAATACAGCAGAGCCATATTCACCTTCCAGCCTGGGGGTGTTGTGTCGGGGTGAGGGCACAAGGCAAACATTGGGGCTGTCAGGCAGTTCCCAACTCTCACCAGCCAGCCTGCTGGAGGTCAGCTTCCTGTGGCAAATTGTACCTTCATCCCCCAAACACCAGCAGGTTTGTAGGCATGCTTCTGCCAGAGGGATTGAAAATGCCTGAAGTGTTGCTTCCAGAAAGACGTTGGATAACGTGGATTCAAACAAGGCATTAAAACAACTGTGCTCGCCCTTTCTCAGCAGAGGATGGACATGGAAGTGTTCACTGCCTGCCCTGCACCAATGCACGTGCAATTCACAGAAGTACTTGGCGGTATAAGCTGATTTTAAAATGCTCTGAACTAACAATGCTCCTGGATGCTCTGGACCTGGATACCTGAGTGCTGTATTGCAATGCTATTTAAAAAAAAAAAAGTATGATAAACGTAAGGGTCTGATCTCTCAATCCTTCTTTGTGGAATACAAGCCTCAGGGTGAGCAGAGATGTTAATTTTTGGGACCTACCTGACATGAGCTACATATGAGTCACTTTCAAGACAGTGAGTAGATGACTAGCACTCATCCTAATGTTAGCCTACTATTTTAGGTTGACACTCCAGATTCAGGGCTCCCCCACATGAAAGCACAACCATTTAGCATGTTGGGATTTTTTTTAACAAGAGCCTTTGATAGGTCCTACAGTTCGTGGCTGAGCCAGATTCTTTCAGTCCAATACTGCCTGTACTTATGGTAGGCAAAATTTTGCTTTTGGGAATATGCACCTCCTCTGGGTAGCTATTGTTACTTCCCGAATAGGGTAGGAATATGCCTGGAGCAGAAAAAAATTATTTACAAAGACATCAGTTTAGCGTGTATTGCTAAAAATTATTATTGATGCTCACCTTTTGAAACAATGTTATCTCCTTTTATTTAGAAGAAGGAGAAGGAGCCTTGGACTGTGGTGAGAAGACAGGCAACATCTGTAAAGAATGGCTATTTCTTTTTTTTTAGAAGAGGGATAAGCACATTGTTAAAAGAATGAAGGAAATTACAGAAAAATGAAGTTTAAGGGAAAGCACATGTTGAAAGACAGAGCACATTAATCAGGCTATGGGAATGGGAGGTATAAAGTCTCTTTTCTACACCACTTTGATTCTTAGTAAGGACAAAAGCCTTATGAGGTTTTTTCCTCTTTTTTTCATGCTGACTTTTAGGAAGGAAGCAATATACCATGGCGAGGTTGGGAGCCTCACTCCCGGTGCAGTCCTGGAGGATGAAACATTTTTAACTCATCTCAAAGCCGCCTTCTTTTTTTTATTTTGAACAAAGACGGGAAAGTCTCCTCCTCATAACTTTACAGATGTCAGAATTACAATTTTCAAGCCCACACTTGAAGTCTCATTGTTGGGTCAGTGCAAGATCCCATCCATGAAGCAGAGGTCTGTGGCTTTCTCCTGCCCTCCTACTGAATGATGCATTGGGGATGGGGAGTCCATGGCCAACACTGCTTGGTAAAATGATGCAGCTCGTTCAAAGCCAGTGAATTTATTGAAGAAGGATGAAGATTTGATATTTCAGAGTGTTTTCATCACATCTTCTGTGCTACCTCTCCAGCCCCTTTGTACCCCATGTTTTCTGCCTGATGTTAGGCTTGGCTCCACGCCTTTCTGCTGTCAGCAGATCCAATCTGAACGCATTTTCCCAGAGTTATTTGTTGCTAAGAGAAAACAATTTTCAAGTCCTCTAGAGAACACCGGAGGAGTATGGTTAAATAAAAGTTCATCCCTGGGTTCTGGGCAGAAATTATGGAAGTGTTCGTTTCATCACAAATCCTTCCGAGGTACTTGCTGGTCTTTACTGGGCACTTGCTTAAAATACTGGTTTGTGTCTATACTGTTTATTTAGAAAACTAAGAAAGGGCTAGTGACTTCAGCTGTAGCATTTTCCCAGGTTATGTGGATACACCTGCAACTGACCTGTTTCCTTCCCACATCCCCAAGCCTCATTTTCCCTGGACTATTTGCCATCCCAGGCACATGCCACAAAGGAGGCTTTCGCCCGTTTTGCCGAGTGGAAGTGGGCTGTGAATTTCAGCAGTCGGCACTGTGGCTGTGAGCACACAGCCTGGTGCCTGTCAAGCATCTTGTTAGCACAGCATCCACAAGACAAATACTCTGAGAAGTACAGCTGGGGGGTTGAAAATCACTGCAAAATCTCCCCCCCGTTTTCAAATGTGGTTCTTCTGCTAGACTGATGGGGGGTGGTGAGGAGAATGAGGGAACAGAGAGGTGAGTTTGCTCCTAAAATTGGGGTTCACTTTCATCACAGCCCTATGGAAAGCCTTGCTGCTTCCTGAGCCTGCAGCAGCCACACAGGACAGGGGTCAGCATGGCCAGACAAGTCAGGACAGAGGCTGGTGGCAACTCCATGGTTCTGTTCCTCTCCTCATGGGGAAGGAGAGGGAAGTGCTCCTGGTCCCACAGGGTGGCAGCAATGCAGGGAGGTCCCTTCATCGCTACCTTTCCCAGCCCTTTGGTGAAGGATGGGGATGCTGCGGTAGCAGTGCTGGGTGGTTTGGCCCTCAGTGCAGCTGGGTTTTCCCATACCGTAGCCACAGGGTGCATTTCTCCGGGCCATGTGCTGCTTCTGCACAAAGGCTCCCCCTCCACGGCCAGCTCCAAACTCCAGATTCTACCCTACACCTTGGGCAGAGAGAGAGACACAGCAGCTCTCATCTTTTTGGGGTTTGGGACATACTCTAGTATTTTGGAAGCTCTTGCCTTATGATGGTCTCGGAGCAATTTCAGTCTGTAGCTGTCCATCTTTCTGGGGCCTCGGCTTGGGCACATTTGTGAGGCAACCAACACAACAAAAACATCCGAGTGCGATCTATTTTTTCCTTCTCCTTTGTTGCTTAATGGATGACTCAACTTTCTTTTGTGACTGGATAGCTTTAATTTATAGTTTTTAGGCGAACGATCATTCCTCTCATTATTTTGGGTTAAATATTCTTATTTGTTGATTATTTAATAGTTTGTTTGGATAAAGATGGGGGAAAAAAAAAACCAGCTTGGTGCCATAGACTGAGTCCAAAAGAAATTAACTGCTCTGCTGCACATATTGGAGCAGGGAGTTTGCGGAGAATGCAGCTCTGCTAATGGACTGGCAAACTGATAAAGGCTTTAAAGATTCCATATAACCCCACGCTGCCTCGTTTTATTAATTAACTCTCCTTGCTTTGTAGCAAGGTTGTCCTGGCTATGGAATAAATGAGTGAGAGGACTGGCCAGTATACATTAAACATGATTTTATGCTTAGCCTTGTGGAGGATTAGGGTTTGCAAGGATTTTGGGGTGGGTTTTTTCCCAAATATCCTTCCTCTGCAGAGGTTTTTCTCTGGGCTGGAGGGGGGAATAAGGTGAGGGATTGCACCTGTGGCCCCTCAATGCCGTCCCACAGACAGTGGCAAAGGTGGGGCCTGGGGGGCACTGGAACATTAGAGCTCTCACGCCCATGGGTCTACACATAATCCACCGGCAGAGGGAAAAAGGGGGGGCTGGGGTACCGGCAAGGTGATTGTAGTTATTCCAGTAAGGGGAGGGGAAGGAACCACAAAAAACAAGGCACCGCTTGCAGCAGCGGTGAACGATCGTTCTCAAACAACGATTGACTCTTCAGTTCGGCGTCCTGGAGAACAGGCGCTGTTTTGATGGACTGCTTTATTTAATCACTGTTTAGCTGGAGAACGGCTCCGCTAAGGCATTAAATATTTCCATCAAATAAAGGTCATTGTGATTTAAGTTTTTAAATGATTCACTAAATATTAAAGCTGGTTTTTCTTTTGCTGCATTAATTTTCTAATATTCCCTCTGTATGTTTTCTTTTATAGAACATTCAGGTTATTGTAAAACCTGTCAATAAAAAAGGGGCAAGAGTTGAGACAAAAAACATTTATTTATTTATTCATCTAAACTACTGTGATTCATGGGACAAAGTTCATTGATGCATCACACCATCCACTCTCTGTCTGGACCAACGCAGGGGTTTTTTGTGAGATTTTTTTATGGTGTGTTTTTTTTTTTCTAAAACATTACTTCTTGGCAAACTAGATATGCAAATGCCAGAATACACTAAAACCACATTTAATTGGACCCACTTGCCAACTTCTTGAACACAGCTTGGATTATTTCACTGGAGGCTGCTTCTGTTAAAAGATGGGGGAGGAGGAAGTGGCATATTGACAGGGCTTCAGATAATTTTTTTTCCACTAGAAGTACAACGATGCCATGAGCCAAGTTTGGAAGTATTTTACTATGTTTAATAATAATTATTATTAAAGGATATTGTAAACATATGCGTTTAAGTGGAATGTAATGGGAATACAACCATGTCACTGTTTTAGCTTTGGATTAATTTTCAACATTTTTATTGAGGGGTATCTGACTCCTGCAGTAACTGGAACCCACGCGGTGCTGTGAAATGCTAGTTTAGGGAGCAGACACATATTCTTTTCCCTAGCTAAATGAGCTGATTAACAATACCCATTCCTCTAGAAGATCTGTGAAATTTTCATCTCTCACTAACAACCAATTAAATATAAACCATATAATGGGATTAAAATTACAAAGTTTATGGAGTTCCCAGAAATTTCAAGTATATGTATGGATGCACATGTTAATACTTCAGTATTTTAAAGAGAAACAGAAATTATAAAAAATTATTGCCCATTAACACTGATGCTGTGAAAAGCTAATAGAAGGGGGTTACAGACTCTTTCCAGAGCCCCTTTTGTACACTGATGGCTGCTTGCAAATGTGGGTAAGTTGTGAGGCACTAGACAGCCAATTTGCTGATGCTAGTGGCAGCCAGGAGCCTGGATAAAGGTAGGCACGAATGCTTTTGGGGGCTCAGTGCAAACTTTGCCTTTGCCGTGTACTGCCCCAGGTGATGGGAGTGGCCCTGGGGTGCTGTAGCCACCCTGCTCACAGCAATTTGATGGATGCCCTTTTGGCCCAGGGACTAATTCCGCCTGATGCACCCGGGCATGAAAGAAGCTTTGTTTCCACCTTTATCCCTACAGGAAGAAAAGCCTCCGTACAGGCAGGCTGCGCCCCTGCCTGCCGTGGTGACTGGGCAGGGATGCTGTCAGCCTCCCTTGTGCCTAAATCCTCACGGTGACGGCAAACCTCCCAGATTTTCCCAGCCCGTGAACTATCGCATCGCCTGGCTCACGGCGATCGGGAGCCGCGGCTGCTCCCCTCCGGCGGAGTGCCCTATCCCACCGGGACAGGACATGTGGCCAGGCCCTGGCACGACACCAGGGGCTGAATGAACAGGAGGAGCGGGAGCCGAAGCAAACAAACAAACGTTTTTTGGTGTGTGCAAGTTGTCAGAGATGTTGGTTTTCAGTGTCAGCCTCAGTTTTTTCTGCAACCGCCTCCCAGTCGAGGGTTTTGTGCTTCTTTTTATTCCCATTTGCGATTTGGGGCAGCAGATTGGATGTGGCGGGGTGAGGCGAGGACAGGAGCAGAGCAGTCCTTGCAGCACGGCACAGGCAGCCATCGGGGGGGGGACCCACACCTGCCCCCATCTCCGTTAGCAAGCAGTACCTCTCCAAGCAAGGCTCGCTCCTGAGGTTAAAACGTGGTTTTACTGTCTACAAGGGTTTGGGAAAAAAAATTAATCTCGCATAATAGTGGCACTGCAATTAGGGAAGAGGCGTTACTTTAGATAATGAACATCTTTTCAAGGTACTTATGCAATCTGAAAAATCATAGCTGGGCTGGTTGTTCTTTAATCTTACCATCTACCCAAAACAAATTTGTGGAAGACGGGGTTTATTGTTATTAGAGGAATTCTTTCAGCTATCAGAGGAGAGAACAGTTTCTTTGTCATTAGCAAAATCCCTGGCTTTCCTTCAGCACATAAACAGTTTACACGATGCAGTTTTAAAATGTGCTTGTCTGTAAGCCTTCGCAGGAGCCTGAATTGTGAACATTTCAGCGTTTGGATGTAAAATCTGGGATCTCGATTTAGCCTTCTGTAAATGCAAGGATGAAGGGCAAAGCACAGATCTGGGCATGAATTTTTAAATTAAGGGTATTCAGTTTCACAGTTTTAGGATGGCACCTATATGCAGTCGACAACCAAGATGTCTGAGCAGCTCACAGTCTGGAGTTTATTCTTAAATAGTCTGTGAGGCCTGGAGTGCCTATTGTCCCTCGTACATAAGGTTCGGAGATGCATTGGCCCAGGCTACGCCAGCAAAACTTCTCCATGCAAACCTGGCAAGCAACAGCAGTAGAAAAGCTTTGAAATAGTTTGTGTGCCTCATCACGATACCTGTGCTGATGGAAGCATAGTGGGGGCTGCATTTGGAGGGGTAAAACTTTCCTTCTGTGTGTTAGGTCATTACACTTGGGGAGCAGGTTTTCTTTTAAGGAAGTCCGAGGAAAAGTTGTCGCTGCAATGGACTGTAATTGTTTTTCAGTGGTGGAACTGTCCTGGCAAGCCCTTTCTGGGGCACTCAGAGCCAAAGAGATCAAGTGACTATTCCAAGCCTTGTGGGAAGCCGGTGCCAGAAAAGAGATTGCAGCACAGTCCCTTGTGTTTCCTCTTGGTGTCCCGAGCACTGAACCATTCCCTCTCTAGTCCTAACCCTGTTTAAAAACAGCAAAGGGATGGTGTTGAACCAGAGCTTTGTGTCAGAGCTCAGCGATCAGCCCCTCAGCAAAGAGATCAAAACCTTTCAATACCATACAAATCAGTTGCCTGAATATAAAGATGAACGTAAGCCAGTGACTGTGGCAATCTGTGGCCAGGAAAAGTGAATGCAATGTATTTTAATTGATAGAGAATTCTTCTTTCTGGAAGAGCAAATGAGTTTCTACAATGGGGCTGGTGGACTGGTGTGTGAGGAAGACGGAGGTAATCAGTATGAGTAGGGTGCAGGGCCAAGACAAGTGGGAAATAAATCCACTGGTGTGTGAAATGTAAAAGGAGCCAACAGGTAGAGGCTCTGAAGGGGATGAAATGATACAAGGGACTTTTTACATTCAGGCTGCATGAAAGTCAGGGTGGGTTACACTGCAGAGTACATGGAGGACTAGGACATGGGAAACCTAGGTTTGGATAGTTTTTGTCTTATGCTGATCTGAACATTGGGGTCACAGGAAACAGAGAGTGATGAATGTGCAACCTCGGTGAAGGGAGGCACATTCTAACCCCTCATGGTTAATGATAGAAGTAAAGGGAGATTGATGTCTGACCACGGTACCACGGTGTGTGCTGACCCAGGCAAAGCTACACTCACAGCAGTTCAACTTTTTCACCTGTATGTAACTCTGAAATGTGTCAGGCTCAGCAATAGCAGTTTTTCAGCTGAGGATGTATGTGTTGTTTCTTTCTGGCCCAGACATGCAGACCTGCAGTAAATCCTGTGGGACAGGAGGTGCCCTCCCTGGTCTGGAGGGGGAGCGGCTATCCCAGCAGCCCTGCAGAGGCTGAGCCTGAGCCCACAGCAGGACCCAGGCCACAGCTCTCCTCCCTGCGGGCAACTTTTTCTGCAGACCCACACTGGCTCTACAGCATGAATGGCCCTACAGCACTGGTCAGTGATTAAGTTGCTGTGACCGGCCAAGTGGGGGAGGCTGATGTGCTACCACAGAGTCAGAGATCACAGAAGGCTTGAAGTTGGAAGGGGCAGGGCCACCTAGAGCATGCTGCCCAGGACCAGGTCCAGGAAGCTTTTCGGTATCTCCAGTTGCAAACACCAAGCAAGACAGATGCCATTTTGCCTGGCCAGTTTTCCACAGAGAGTTGAGTTTGTGCATAGGACCAGAAATGCCATAACTCCACCTGCACTGAACATCAAGTTTAGTGGAAGCCCAGTAGCAACAGGGACAACCCAGCTGCCTACCTCGGCATCTCCCGTGCTACCTAGTGAGGGGCTGCCAATAGCTCTTCTAACACTGCAAGGCAACTGCTTTGCACTGCAGAAGTGTGACATCTGAAGTGGCTTTGGAAATATCTGAAGGCAGAGCAGCTCTCAGATATGAAGGTGGTATTTTGGAAAGGGCAGTGGCCAGTTTGTCTGCTTTTAAATGAACTGTGATCCAGGGAAATAGCAAAATGTTTCTAAGCTGCAAACACATCAGTGTTTATCTGACTTTTAAAGAGCTGAACAAAGTTGCTGTTGATAATAATCTTGAATTTGAACCAAATGTGAAAGCTTGAGGTCAAATCTGACTCGAAAGCAATACTAGCAGTCTCTGATTAAGAGGTGGTCAGATAGCATTTGATAAGTCAAAATCTGATCCAGATTTTCAAAAATGCAGGTAGATTTCAAAGGCTGGGTCATTGCAGAACATGAGATTTCTGTGACTCAGCATGTTACATGGTCTGATGTATTGAGACTCAAACAAATGTTAGACATATGGAAAGACCTCTATATATAATGAGAGATGTGAAAAACAGAATGACTGTTTAATTTAGAAATAGGATAAGGAAGAAGGGCACATTAGAGGTATATAAGGCAGTGAATAGCACAGCAGAGATAAGCCTGTGCTTCTGTTCACTCTCTGCAAGACTGTAATTTCTATTTACTGACACATGATTAGCACTAGAAAATTTTCTCCAAGCATGGGTAATATACCATTGGATCTCTGTGCCACAAGGTACCTGTCCTTGGAAGAGCATATAAAGAATCTAGAAAAAAATACATATTTATATGGATAATAAACTATAAATCATGCTTTAGGAAGCAAGCCAACTAAAGGTTGGGGAAAAGTGTCCCCAGTGTTTTCCAAACTGTCCAAACGGGATTCTCATACCTTGTTGTCAAGGACCTGTGGCTGTTGGCAAGAGCAGCAGGTGAGACAGGTCATTGATCTGCCCTGTGGTCTGAAAAATTATTGGTTTTTTCAGTAGTAACTGCATCCAAGATGTCCTTCCGCACCTGGAAAGAGCCACTCCAAATATGGCCCAAGAGAGTTGGAGATGCAAATCCCAGGGCCCCAGCAAACACAAAATGATCAGTGGAACAACACTCCTGCCCTGGAGATTGCATTTGGTGTGGCTTGAAAACGGACTATGGACAGCCCATGCCAAGTGTATGCTGGCACTTAAATTGGTGGCCACTCGACCACACTTCCCATGTCTGCTTTGGTTGGTGACCTGTGTCTGACTGCAGCCTGGTGGCACTGGCTGAGGGGCCGGGCAGGCAGGGTGGGGCTCACCCACAAGCTTTGCATCTCCGTGGGGTTTGGTTGATGCTACTGCAATTCATAGCATCCTTCACAAGGCTGGTAAGGACTAGCACTCTCACTCACAAGTGGGAATGCAATCAGCCTCCTCCTTGCTGGAAGGGAACTGTGCTAGGAACCAGGTTGGCTCCATGAGACTGCTTTTCTGGGAGAAAAAGCAATGTGGCAAGAAATGTACATGCTCAGACCAAATGGCAGCAAACTTATGGTAAAGCTCCTACACATAATCTATATTCTAATTAATACTCTGCATCATCTAATCAACAGAAATCTTCTGGCATGCACAGTCCAGTTTGCAAACTATTCAGCAGAGAGGCTTTTCTAGCCTCTCCATAAAACAGAGTAATTAAGCAAAGCTGCTGGAGGGGCTTCCCTCCATAGCTTCTGGAATACTGGGAAGGGGGAACAGCGCTTGAAAAAAAAAAGGCAACCTCTGGCAACCTCCCTTAGCCCTGGAAGGCTCTCTGGAACAGAAAGGGATAAAAAATTGCCTTCCTTTGCTGCTGCTGCTGAGCTGGTCTCGCTCCCATTGTCGCGGTGCCAGTGCCGAAAGCCCATCCTGCTTCCCTTGCTCTAAGTGTACTGTCCGTCCTAGAGCAGATGCAAAGGAGGCAGTGGGACCGCTCAACTTCAGAGCCTCTCCAGCAGCCTCTGAAGTAGAAGAGCACAGCTCTCCTCACAATATGCTGTGGGGGAGGAGGAAGGAAGGACTTTGGCCCTGTTTGCTTGTGCTAATTGATGGCTTCTGTTGCAGCTATTCACACTTTTAAAAGATGGTAACAAGTCTACTGATTTAGAAGCAAAGAATAAAAACCCAACAGCCTCAGGAGTGTGTTTGGCGCAGACAAAGCTGCATTGAAGAGCATTTAGCAGAAGCGCAGCAAGGGGCTGGGCAGAAGAAACTACCCACCTGCAAACGCTGAGCTCTGCACAGATGCACAAAAATGCTAAAATATGCCGTTTTGTTGGGATACACAGGGATAACCTCCTCTGCAGCTTGCAAGTCAGGGCTCAGCCCTGCCACTGGCCTGCTCTGTGCTCCACCTCCCTGCCTCACCTTGCTCAGCTGTGGTGGCTTCTGCCTCCTTTATAAAGCAGATTCTATGACTCTGACTTTAGTGCTCTCCAGGTAGGAAATATCTTTCTTCATGTAGCCTTCTCTCTGTGTGCTGGGTCTCCTGTTTGAAGAAAGGTTCTGTATTCCCACTCTCCTACCTTTTTCGTTTCGGGCAGGCATTGTCTTCTCCTGCTGGGAGAGCACTGTACCTTGCTTAGCAGTTTACATGGTAAGTCTATATTGCAAGTTGGAGGTGTGATCACAACATGCCTGGGTGAAACCCTGCTTGCTTTAATTTAGCGAGCTGAGATATTAATTTCAGAGGAAGAGGCAGCAGTTATGCACTTTGGAGCCTATGGTCTGGGTGGGCTTGCCGAGCCTGCAGTGTTTCAGCTTCTCTGGCATCGGTACCCAGGCAGCTAGACGGAGCGAGCTGGGATGTGTGAATAAGCAGCACAGCAAGAGACAACTGTGCTGAGCAGAGGGAGCTGGGCTCCAGCCACACACCACAGGCTGAGTGGGGCGAAGCCTGGGCATTTAACAAAGCCCTGCCACTGTCATCTCTTCTCCTTCCTGGGGACCCACTAAACGCAGCTCCCTACCCAGCAACTCCATAATTCTCCTTTAAGGAAGGCAGACCTGAATCTCATAGGGAATTTATCTCTGCCAGAGAGACCCCTGGCAGCTGCCGAGGTGAGTCAGCTGCTGCTGGCTGCTCAGCGGGTGCCTCTGCAGTGGCCGGGGAGGGGGAGAGGCTATGTCCTCTCACCCTGCTTCCCTTTCCTCAGTCTTCAGCAGCATCTGCACAGTGACCTTTGCTTACTTTTGCAGCCCTCTGCATACTCCTTGTGATTCACATCTGGGTGCATTCAGCCTGGTAATTTCTTATTCTGAGAAGGTCACCCGAAATATGTATTTAACAGAAGCGTTCTCTATTTTTAACATAGAGAAACTTCATAAAAACTCAGAAGACTAAAGCAAAATAATAAATGAGATATTTAGTCATAGGTCTCCATCACATTCACATTATAAAGAGTTCAGAAATTATTTCCACTTGCGAGATAAGATTTAACTGTAAATCATGGGAAATGGTGAGATATATATTGTCTGGAGCAGGGCGGTAAACATATTTCTGGGTCTGAAGGGAGAACATAAAGCAAAATGTGTGTTGTAGCCAGAGTGGACCCCGAGCACATTTAAACCAAACTGCATGTCAGCCCAGGTAGCGGCTGCTATTCTCTAGAGCAGGACCACCAGTGTTCTACTGAAGGCTCTTTCTTCTTAGCTACACCAAGGGGCACCTTTCTGCTGCAATTTCGTGGTACCCGAGGCTTTGTTACTGCTTTCTTCCCATGAAGCTGCTTTTATTCCCACTTAAGCAGCATGAAACCAGCTCACAACTTAAATGGCAAATGCACGGCAGTAACTTCTCTAGCTGCAGAAGGTGATATAGACAAATCTGTTGCTGATACCAGCAAGTACTGAGCCGAGCCCCTGCTTTTCATTTGGAGTGCATTGCTGTGTCTCCTCTGACATGTTTCTTCATAGCACTGAAAAAGAGGCACTTGGAGAAACAGCTTTTCCACTCAGAGAAAGCTTTGACTCCAGGGTTGTAACTTGAGTGCTGTAGTAAGTAATCAGCAGAAATCACAGCGCTTACGTGTTTTTCCAACGCAGAAAGAGGAAAGATCAATCTATTTTAAATAGTGGAATCTGATTTTTCAGTTGGCTAATCTGTTAGCTTGCTCCTGTAGGATGAAGCCTATGTAGGGCAAACACTTGGATTTATTGTCCATTTATTTGTGGGTTTCAGCCATTCAGTTGAATCAGTACTGCTGGTGAAGTGGCCAGTGGTCCTCCTGTGTGTGCTTCTCTTGTTGACTGCCCACCCTGAGACTTAGCTACTGTCCTTCAACAAACAGTGATGTGGTTGTGTTTTCTCTGCGTGATGCCAGAGAAAGGGAGCAGTCTGCTTCAGTCTGCTTCTTACCCAGTGAATAAAACAGGGAGGAAACAGCAGCACCTTTGAAAGAGGGGCAGCCCCAGCCTGAGAGCAAGCAGCTTTCCTGTTGCTGAAAACAAATATGATGAGGAGAAGAGAAAGAAGCTGTTGGGTTGTGCCTCGCCAAAGAGAGTTGAGGGTCTGCCTGGTTGAAAGCTTTACAGGTGATAAGAAATAGACACTTTTTAGACCTTTTACCCTACTTTTCCAGGGTAGTTTGCTGGTCTCCCCATGCTGCTTCATGCTGCAGTTTTCTTGAGAGTTCACATATATAATGTTTCACAACTGAAATATTATATTGTAATTTTAAACTTAGTGTTTACAATACAATACAACTGTTTTCCAGCATTTGGGAGATTTGAAGACTGAAGTGGAGTGGCTCTAACCTCACCATGTCCACCTGAACATCCAAGCAGCGCTGCAGAACTGCATCCCCCTTTGCCGCCCTCCTGCCTCTCCTCTCCCGGGCTTACCCGGCTCCAGACAACATTGCCTTGAGATGCACATAATTTTTTCACTAACTGGAAATAGGAATCTTACTCTATCCATTAGTTACTGTATATGCAGTTTGTATATATAATATTTATATTTTTCCCCAAAGTTGTGAAATATATAAAATATAATTCCTCTAGCTGAGAGCTCATCATTCCCATGACAAGGTGCAATCAATAAATTATGCACCACTTGTGGTTATTCTGCATGTCAACTCATATTTCCATGTCGCTGTCCTGACTGTTACTGAGTGTTTGTGTTGTCGTACCTTTCCACCTCCTCAGTGTTGATTTAGGAGTTATTATTCTGGGCTCATAGTAACTGCAAGAAAATCAAGTTCCAAGTGTTTCTGCCAAAAGAAGGAAATGAAATGAGCAAGTCAACAGAAAATTCCACTTGTCAAACACCATTTGCTTACGACTACGGTTTTGTTACGGAAACTTGCATTCGGACAAGTTACCCAAAGGAAACAATTCGCCTTTGCAGTGGGATAACCCCCATGCCCAACAAGGACTCTTGGTCGCGACAGCTGTGGTCCTCAAATGAGCGAACAGGAAAAAAAACCAAAGCCACTTCTGACACTTACAAATTATATCTCCTGAATAATGCATGACTCATCCAGATTGGCTACAGGAGGGGGGTATGGGGGGGATGCTTTTTCAATGGACAACCAGACGGATAAGGATTGTATTATAAGAAGAGTTTGACATACCAAGAAGGGAAAAAAAAAAGCAAAAAAAAAAGTCCAAGTACTCACACACACTTCGAGATTGACTGTCAAATCATTTCACATCTGTACCTAAAGCAAACAGACATAATGCTAACAGCTTGCTGGAGCTCAGAAATGCCACCCACTAATCAGTCCACCTGTGGAATTCTCAGTCCATCTTGCAAGTCGTGTACCCGATTGCCAAGACGCCTGACAAGAAAATGTATATTAAAACGTTGAGTAAGACTAGAAATACAATGTGGTGTAGTATAAACAGAATGCATTTGCTGGGCGGGAAAACAGAGATGCCTTTTAATTCCTCTCGCCGTGACCCGGTGCCGCTCGCTCCTGCCTTCTCTGGCGCCGGATGGTGGGGACTGTTCACCACCCGAAAGGCACGTTCACCTCCTGTGCATGATTGTGTCTCCCTCTGCTTTTGTGCAAAATAATAAATAAATAAATAAATAAATAACTACCCCCTCCCTGAAGTCTTTATCCAGCTTAATTATTTTTCTCTTTTTTTTTTTTCGCATGGGTATAATTAACAATCGCTTAAATATAGGCGTTGGCAAGATAAGTCTCAGCAAAAAAATTAGTAAGAAATAATCTCTCCTGAGTGATGAATGCACCCTTCGGGGTAAAACAAAGAGGTAATTCAAAGGAATGGTTTGTTGAGATGGTATGTTGCAGGAGCACAATTCTTCCAGGTTAAATTACATCGAGGATTACAGCACCGGATTGTCAGTCGCTGTTTAACGTGCTAGCAAAATGATAATTTTGCTCTTTTCATCTCCAAAAGGAATGAAAGGAGAAAGTTTACTGGGATTGTAAGAGGAGGCAAGAAAGGATGGGGAATGCCCCAGGGGAGGATAATTATTCTGTACAAGGCACCATCAGAAGGTTACGGGGTTTGCAGTGTAGCAGGAGGCGGCGTGGCACAATTAGATGCTTTAGCTTTGCTTTTCTACACATCCTGAGCTTTTCCATTTTCACGGTAGCCGTTTTCTCTCTCTGAGTACAAAATGCTATTTTAACATCTGTTCTTTTAAGGCTATTTGCTCAGGGAAGGCAGTGTGTTTTGCCATAAATTTAGGTCATTAATTTGTATCTGTTCTTTGTTTATTTAAGAAACAGGACAAAAGGGCAGCTGCTGAAACATTTGGCTGTGCCGAGGGGTAGTGGAGTCGGCATGCTGGAGTTGTGTGTGCGACCAGCTTGAGTTTGCATCCGCAGCTAGAGGACAGATCTTTATGGGAAACCCTTGCCAAGGCATGCGGTGCTCCCCTCTCCAGTGGAGCCCTGCCCTCCTCATTACCTGCGTGTGGAGAGGCGGCTGCATGCAGGGATGGGGCAAGGGGGACACGTATGAGGACCACGTGCTGATGGCAAAGCAGAAACCTGGAGAGTTGTATGGGAACTCCGGTGTTGCTGTTGTTTCTGTGAGAGGTTTATAAAGGAATTGCTTTTTACTATATTGAGTCAGAAGTCTGCAGTTGGCTACTAAAGGTAACAGGCTACAAGCAAGTCTGACCTATATAATTAGACATTTATAAACAGAAGCACAATAATACCCAGCAAATTGATTGTTCACAGCATTTAATGCTCTTAAATTGCTCATTAAGTGCAGACTAATTTCGAGGGTATTATTGATATTATGAAGCATTAAGAGCAGTTTTATTTATTCTCGTAAGCCTAATGGACTCAAACAAATTGAATGTGTTTGGAAAGGTCATTTTTTGCTTCTTGATTTTGTAACATCTTCTAATCTGTTTAATCAGATCAAACAGAAACAATCACTCAAGTATCCTGAAGCATCTTTCATTTCCACCTTCCCATTAGATACGAATGGGTTGTATTTCAAAGAGCCCGGCATTACCATCTAAGTGTGAAAGCCCAAGCTCACAGTTAAGGCCAAAGGCTGAAGAAGTGCTGGTGTGCACACTGACCGGCACACAGAGCCTGCTGTACAGCTGGAATCCAGCTCTTTGCTGCTCTGTGGGCATGATGCCTTACTTCTCCCCTGAGCCCACAGAAACCAGAGAAGACAACTTCTCAAATAAGTCACTGCAATGTGTCACTAAGTCGTTTAGATCTGGTCTGGCTTCTGCTTTGACAACAGTTGGTCTCACATAGCAGCATCAGACCCAATTTGCAGAACTGGTCCCCAAACTCAGACTCAGTATATTCTTCACTGACACTGATCTTCAGATAAGAAAATGAAAGGCAGTACTTCTGACAGTTCAAAGTTTGTCTCATTTCCCTTTGTGTTTGGCAAAGAATTTCTCTGATTTTCACTGCGTATTTATACACCATAAATCTTAAAGTGTTTCGGGTGCCCAGACACAAATGGTAGGTTGTGTCCCACAAGTAGGTTTTTAAACAAGTTTAGGTTTTTACTTCCTTAATTAGTGAGGAGCACATAAATATCTTTATAAATCTGACTTTGAATCAGGCATCACTGAGGAGCATACTATTCAGCAAAATCCCCGTGTAACTATTATAAAGTGAATGAAACCAAGAGTGTTTTATAGGAATATTTGGAGTTAATCCATCCGTTTGTGGCAGATCCACCATTTTAAATGCTGAGACTGAGCAACAATTTTTAGTTTGCTCGTATTAAAACCTTAATCTTGCCACAGTTTGACTCATGACCTCTAGCATCAAGGTCCTTCTGATTGCCACCAGATTCGAGGTGAAGTTCATACCTCTTTTTCTGTTCTCCCTAACCCCACTACCACCCATCCTTTAGAAGATCTTTCCTCCTGTACACCCTTAGGGCAGTCCTGCCAGCCCCTTTATCTGCTGTGTCTTTCCAAGGCTCCAGCCATGTTCATCCCACATGTGGACATGACTCAAGAGAGGTGGGCTGGGAGCCAGAAAGAAACAGAGTTGACTGGGAGAAGGAGTCTGGAAAGAAATAATGGGCAGCAATGGTGGAGGACTGAAGCTAACAGGAGAGCAGCCCAGGTTGAAGCTCATAGAAGCAAAGAGCAGAGGGAGGGACAGGTTCGAGGGCTGAAGGGGTCAGGCTCAGGGGAACTGAGACTTTAGCTTGGTCCTCAGCAGACCTTGAGTTCCACTACAGACTTCAGCGTGCATCCCTCCCCTGTCCCAGCCACCCCAAATGGGAGGGAAGTAAAGCTCAACATGGACCTGGAGTCCAAGGCAGCGGCTACTCAGCCACAGAAGCTGCACTGCTGTGAACTGTAGATCATCCAGCAGAGAAATCTGTAACAGTGTTTGCTTTATGATGTGATGGAGAAACAGTTAAAATTAAATTTCTCCGAGAGCATTTTTGGTGTGAAAGAGGAAGAAGGAAGAGGGAGACGAGGGGGGTCTGCCAGGGTTTCACGCTCTACAGCAAAGGCAGTCCATATGGGTAGCGGAGAGATTTTCCTTTATCGCTGTTCCCCAGCCATTGCTGGCAGAGAATTTGCAAACTTGTGTCTTAAAACTGGACTCCTCAATGGACCACTGAGCAGATCAGTCACATGAAAATGTACAGATTTTGATGTATAAAAGCTTAGGTGGGAGGGGATGCCAGCCCTGCAGCCCTGTGATTTTGGAGGGCTTCTTACTACATACATGCTCCAGAACAGGCCATCTATGTAAGAAAGAGCATTTTTATCTTTCCAGGTGATTTGATAAAAGAAAGCAAGAGGCAAAATAAATCAGAGAAAGAAAAGTAAATGAACAGTTCAGGGAATCAAACTACAGTTGTCCAACCTTTGTAAAATCAGGACATTCAAGAACACACAAGTGTTTTGTGAAAGATGTGGATGATGGTTGACATATGTTTTAAATTTAATTTTCACTGAAAAATATTATTTCCCTCTTTCAAATAATGCAACATATTGTGAGTGCAAACTATTTCATCGCTGTAACTCAAAGGCTAAAGCCTACAGCTCTTGCTCATTCCTTACTCAAATAACACTCCTACTTACTTGTGGATAAAGAAGGGATTTAGAAAACGAATTAAATGCTGCATGGGTGAGAAGCAGGACTTGGAGTCAGACCTGGGAAATGAATGGTGTGTACCACATGAGGTTGGGCTTCTTCTTTTTAAACAACAGGATGGTCTGTTTGAAATTCACTTCTTTGTGGCTTTTGCTATCTTCAGGTAGAGTGAAAACTAGCAGCTGGAATGGGAAAACGAAACGTTTGAACCAAAATAGCTAATTCTCCATTCAAAAGCAACAGGTGGCTTGCTGAAGGTGGCAGAGGCACTTCCTCTGCTAGCTGGGAACTCATTTACTGGTTATTACATTCAAGAAAGCAATGTGCTTTGCACGTGTAACCTCTCTGCACTTTAACTTCCCCATCTGTAAAATAAGAGCAGCAAAACACAATACTCAGCTTTCTGAAGTGTTTTGGAGTCTTCAAACGAAAACGTTGCATAGCTACAGCAATGTGTGTAACATGCATATGTGCAAATACACATGTGAGATTTTTTTCTGAATTGCATGTATTACATGCTTATATTTATATTTATACTTATATTTAATACAATGGTATTTATATTCAATTCCAGGTTTACTCATGTCATTTCCATATAAGTGCTCCTTTCTACCTATATCTCACCATCTTTTCTCAATCATTTGAAAGTGCTGAAATGTCTGAGTAGCTTATTCATTTCATGCAAAAGTCACCTCCTTGATTACAAAACTTAAAAATGTCTAGTTGGAAAATGTTTGAAGGAAGAAGGATTATGGTAGCAATAAAGACTGATTTTGCTAAATTCTGCATCATTCTAATTACAGAAAAGATACATTTGCAGGAAGTATCCTGCCTTTTTTCTTCTCTGCTAACACCCTGGACTTCCTTGCGGTAGCATCAGGAGATTATTCTGTAGGAGCTTATTTTGTGTTTTCTTACTATTTTAAACCAATTTAATTGTATTTGAAGAACAGTACCCTACCCTATTTACATATGCAGCTCTCTCTGAAACATGAGTGAATTTGGCTAGCTGCTTTGGGAATAGGTCACGCTCCTATGTAATTTTTTTTTCTTCAAACTAGTATATTTTTCATCAGCGACACTTCACAACAGGGAAGAACGAGTGTCAGGTTTCAGTCTCATATGTTCTGCAGTTTTACATTCTGTGGCAATGCCCACGGTGCTGGAATAATTTGAAACAGAACTACAATCTTTCCAAGTTTTGTAGAATAAATGTTTAGAATTGGTAAGAGTTTTGAAATGCAAATGTCAATTTTTTTTTCGAACAGTATGTGATTAATTCTTACAGTACTAACAATGCTTGTCTGTGCATGGAATTAGCAATGGGTATGGAGATAAGATAACTGCAGGTAAAAGAAATGTGGGTGCAATTTTGGACTGTAAACGTGCAGTGCTCATTATTTAAAAGCCGAGACACAGCCTCTGAGAAAGTGATGACGAGTCTTGCCAGTTAAGGAGCATCCCCACATCCCTGAGCTCCCCGATAAAATGCTCCCCAGGACTATCACCATAAACTCGGCTCTTCCTGACCTCCATAGGGTGACTTCTGCAGACAGGGAGCCCACAGAAACAAGAGGCTTCCTAGGAGGATACCCAGGGACCACCCTACTGTTAAATTGCAAGTCATATGGGGTCATTGCCACCGGAACCACCACAGTTCCAGCTTCAGTCAGGGCTGTGGAAAGGCAGAGAGGCACAGGCAAGGTGAGGTCTTGTCAAGAGCTTTGCCTCACCCCACTGCAGATGATCCCAGTGATGTGGGAATTGCCACTTAGGGTTTTGATCCACACGAAGCGCAGAGAGGCCACCAACCTCCTCCCCTTCCTCAGTTAGAGGCACTACTTGAACTATAAGCTGCCTCAGATCATCTGGCAGCAATGGAATGGGCCAAGAGCATCCAGCATTGAACCGATTGCTTTCCTATATGGTAGACTTGAGGAGAATCACCACAAAGGTGGGGAGCCCTTTCCCTGCCTGCAATAGCTGGGTTCCACTCCCCTCCACCACCTGGCTTTGCTTACCAAGACTCCAGGAAAAGAAGGAGTCCCCTGGCCTCAGCTGCCGAGTGGGTGGCCGGGGAATCAAGCTATGTGCTAAGGACTGGTGATACACAGGCTGCACAATAGAAAGACAGGAAATGAAACATGAAGGGCAATAAGACTTCCTGGACATGAAGCATTGGAGTGAATTCCCTGCTGTCCATGTGTTGTGACATGTCCAACCACAGGACTAGGAAGGCCCTGTTCTAACACAGATGCCCAGAATGTTCAGAGCTGAAAGCCTGAGGAACAATCAAAGATGGCACCAGTGATCACAACAGGTTTCAAACTGCTTTTTAGCATGACTGCTGCCATCAGTCTTCATAGAAAACAAGGAGTCGCAGGCATGGCTTTCATATGTGGACTCCTTTTAACCTTCCTTCTCCTTCCTTCTACTGCAACAGAAGAAAGTCTCTCTCGCTGTTCTTCAAATATTCCCACTATGGTTTTTGTAGCAACTGTCACTTCAAAGAGTACCCCATTGTATCTTCTTGGGAAGAGTACTCAGCCTCCAAGAGCCACATCTAAGCCACCTGAGTGCTTGTGCTTGTGCTCTCTGGAGACATTGCTGCAGCAACTTGCTCTCCTGAGTGACCACATGCAGGAGGCTATTAGACAGAAAGAGTGAGGTACACTTCAGTTCCTCCACTGTGCCAAGTCTTCCCATTCCTATCCCCTCTCCCAACCCTCACATCTGGCAATCGTGTTTAAAACAGACACAGACCTGAGTCTGAAAACTTGCCTCTGGATCTCCCATTTGGGTTTGTCAGTTTGAAGAAAGAGAGGGCAGGCAGCAAAAATCATACACAAATTTCCACCAAGTGTATTGGTATGTGGATTTCAGAACTTGTTTTAATCTTAGTTCTATTTTGGCCTGACAATTTCTCCATTTCATACTTACTATGGCTGTAAAAACAAAAAGGGCTGTGTGGCAGGCAGAAATGTGAACTTTTGGGCTTTTTTCCACAATGTTTAAATAAAAATCTAATCATATCTATGCAGATTGCAAGCTAGTGATGGGTCTTGCTGTGGCTAATCCACACAGCTGTAGTGGCTGCTCTGAGTATTGACTCCCAGACATCAGGGCTGGAGACCCTTTGTAACCAACCTGCTACATAGCAGTAAGCTTGGCTCTACCTGAATATTTTCCCTTGGAGATGATTCCGGTTAATGCAGCTTTCAAATGCAGAGATCATAATCTGTAAATGTAACATTTCTAATTGAAAGACTTCAAAAAACCTTTTTTTTTTCTTGTAAAGAATGTTCAGTGTAAGAATAAAGAGAGATATATTAAAGCTGTTGGTATTATTATATACAAATATTAGCTTAAATGAATAATCTTTATTGAAATCCACTGTAAATATGCTCCAAACCATGCTTTCTAGATTAAAAAAATTAAAAAATTGTTTTTTTTCATGTTTAGGTTGAAATTAGTATATTTCATATTTCAAAGTCCTTCTATGTTTTACATGGGGATTTTTCTTGATGACTTTCTTGATACTTGCAAGGAGTAAAGAATCTGTCTCTCTGCTTATAAAGAGAAAAGAGTTTATGTGAAATGAAGCTTTGTCATACACATAAAAAAACTGCCGGGATTAATCACTCTACTTTTGGTAACACACAAAATTAGTGATTTCAATTGCTTCTTTAAAGTACAAAGAGGGTGAAAAAAAAGGTTCAAATAAAATACTGCTGTAATTCTATATCTGTATGACTACAGTGTCGTGGAACGGCTCCACTGAAACAAGGAGGAGTTCTAACTATAACTACAGACATTGAAATGTCTTCAATGAAGACGTTTTCAGCAGTATAGGTTATTTCCAACCACAATATAAGTGCAGGATAATTTAAATTAATATAAAAGATCCTTTGGGGGGTTATATTTTTAATTGCAATTACACAATGAATATTTGATACCTATATTTGACATATAATGAGGATTAAAATTATATTCCCCAAACAGAGGTTTAATAACAACGTAAACTACTGAGAACTTCATTAGAGAGTCTAAGGTATTAGAAATTAGATTTAAAGGTGGTCGAGGGGAAAATCAGAAACTTCAAACACCTCTCCTAATATAAATTGCAATATCTAATATAAAACATGAGGAATTGATATGAGCCCCAGTCAAACTGCTGCTACTAGCAGCACAGTGCTGCTACTACGAGCACAGTCAAAGCTGCCTTTGAAATCGAGCCATCCTTGAATGAAAACGCTGTAGTTAGAGACCCTGCTCTCACCCCAAAGATTAGTGTGTGAAAGCCCAGCTCCGGTGGGAGCCCTGCATAGGGATCTGTGCTGGCCCCGTGGCTGGGCTCCTGCCTGCAGCTGGGGAACACACAGAGTGGCTCAGGGTGGCGTCAGTGCTGCCAGGCATCCCCGCCAAGGCCGGGGATTGCACCACAGACCTTCTCAGCATAAGCCTCCACAGCTTTCGCTAAAGAGCATGTCTCTTGGGTTGAGAACAAGAGCAGACTCCTACTTTGCAGTGCAGCCGTAGAGCAGGATGTGCGATGCTCACTGACCTGTGGGTATATTATGTATTATGCAGAGTGTTCCTGTTTGCTCCTTCTCCCGACTCAGCTGTGAGCCAAAAACCTGCTCTGATCCAACAGCGATGGTAGAAAGCCCAGGGTAGAAAGCTCAGACGCTACTGCTCCATCTCTGGGAGGGTCCTGTGTACATGGCACTGTGCAAACGTGCCAGATGCTCTCTGTTGTGGGAAAGCACAACATATCCTTTGCCTCACCTCATTTTACAGAGGCAGTTGCAATGCCTATGGCACTGGTGCTGAATTGAGGCAGGAAGCTGGGAGGTCCTCAACTTTCATGTTAGGATTTCAGTCATTCAGAATGAAGAGTCGTGATTTTCAACAAAGGATTCTCACACAAGGCTCCTAAGCCAGTCTTTGGGCTCTAGATAGGTATTAGAGAGCATAAAATAATTGGCAACTCCCTTAAGGTTCAGTGGCCTTTCCAAACTCAGGCTACATATTTTCATAAACACACCTGCATGCCAGAGTCCAGTGCCAGGTGCCTTCTTCTGCCCATCTCAGGTAAAACAGACAGAGCAGCTCACCCCCTTCCAACCAGAAAAGTCTTCCCCACCACATACGGGGGATTCCTGTGCATCATGATGAGGGCGTGGGGCACGTATTCCTACCTGCCTGAATCTCATCCTGCAGCAAGAGGTCCCCCTCCCACTATTTCATATCAGGATCAGTCTTACAGAAAATAATTATTCCCAGACCTAAATGCAGCCAAGGTATCTCACATGTTGCTACCCCTCTCCTCTGACAAAGGCTTTAAGACAGCTCACATCCCTTGAACACATTTTCTACCACATAAATAAGTCTAAGTACATGCCTGTCTTTCCATGAGCAGACTGTTATTTCCAGCTGCAGCAGTTTGCGTCACTTGACTAAGAAGCTATATATACTTATCTATACATCTATATGTATGGATGTGTGTATATATGTGAGTATATACTTATGCTATATATGGATGCAGATAGATCTATATGTATGCAATTGTGTGTATTTATGTAGATATGTATCTGTCTGCACTCACCTCTGTGCTGGCCAGGGCAGGTGGTTCAGAGCGTGCATCCTGTCCTACTTTAGCAAATGGCATCATCTGGGTGATGCCTGTCTTGTGTCACATCAAGAAATTAATTATATACCTGCAAAGTGCGAAGCAGTGCCTTCTCTGAGCTCCAGTTGCCTTTTTTTTTTACTTCTTTATTAATCATCTTCTGCTGATATGTGGAAGGAGATTCTTATGACGAATATGTGTTAAATAATTTGCAAGCACTCATTTTTTTGTCCTGGTTTTTCAATGTACCAAACTGACATAAATATTGGCAAAATTTCCTTTAATCCTCCAAGGGATCTGTGCCTTGCTTTCCAATCTGAGTCCTAATCTCCCTAATACGTTGTTGGGTCAGTTATCCAAGATGGAGTGCATACATCCTTTCCTCACTAATTTTGTTTCCCTTTTGCTAACATTGCCTTTGACAGGAGAATTGCCCCCTCCCTCACTGCTCATCAGACAAATCTGCATCCTACCCTATGCAGAGGGGAGAATGGACGGAGTAGCTAGATTTCTTAAATGTGAAGCGGTACCTTTGCGGGTCCCTAATTCACCCTTCCAAGTTTCGTAATTGCTAACAGAGGTCTTTTTTCCTTCTCATAATGTACAAAATGATCTGCCCTTTTACGATTGCCTTGAGAATATCCCACAAAGCTGACGGTGAGGGAGCAGATGCCTCATTCAATTCCAAATAGAAGGAAATCTGTTGTCTCAAATAATCCCTAAATTCAGACACTTTCAGCCAGCTATTATCAAGAGACCACATTTTAAGAGCAGATGTGTTATTAAGGCTGAGAAATGTTATGAGTACTTCGTGATCTGACAAATGAATTCAGGCTATCCAGCATTCCAACATTTGATCTTTTAATAATTCAAAAAATGAAATGGAAACTGCTGAGAGGGGAGGGGGGAGTCCCTTCAACAAGATACTGACCTGGAATTTTAGGGCTCGCTTACATTTTCTGGAGAATATTGCCAGTGGATATCTGGGGCACCTGATGCCTACACCAATATCATAATTTCTGCCCTGTGATGGCTAGACCTCTGCCTTGTGAGTCAATCTCATATTTTTGCCACCCAGTTTTGTTCTGCATACCCATCTAATGAAAGGGTTCATTTGGATATAGCAGCATTTAGAGCCTACAAAAAGACAAGTCTGGTTCTCATCTCACTTCGATGTGTGTGACTGTGCTGCCTGCTATAGCACTTCTGCTTCCCACATGTGTGAGGGAGGTTAGACACGGGGCCGGGGTCGTGTCCAAAGGGCGTGAACAGCCCATAAAAGTTTCCCTTGCCAGTGTAACAGCTAACTTGCATTTCGCTGGGCAGCACATGAAAATTGCTATAACTGTCTTCAAGGGGTGTCTGGAGAAACTGCTCATTTTCTCTCCTGACATCAAGTTCCTTCCTCCAGCTGATGTTTGAGCTGGTGTCCTTGGGGGCAAACAAAGCCTGGCTGCCTACATGGGCGGCAGGCGAGGGGTGAGCAGCACCGCGGTCCCGCGCAATGGGGAAGTACACAAGCAACTGTGTGCAAGAAGGGCAGGAAGGCACAGCGGTAGGAGCGGCCGGGGCACTGCCGTCTAGACAACAACCAAATGAGCAGTCTGGGTCTGTGGAGAAGCGTGTGTGGCTGTTTACCTGGCTGCAGGACTTCAGCTCACTCGTCGCTGGCACTGCCCACAGAACAGCTTGCTGTGAGTTACTTGGCTCCAGGCTGGCACCAGGAATGTTTTGTCCTACTCACAGACACAAAAGTGAGGAAGTCTCTCCCTCACCACTTAGTTACTGGGTTTGGTAGCATTGACTTCATAGGTTCCCCTTCCCCTCCTGAGTCATTTGAGCTTCCAGTACTCTATAGCTGCTATCTGGGTAGATGAGCAAGCTGTGGCAGACATACTGAGCCTTTTCAGCACTCACAAACTCACTGCTCCTGTTTGTGCAGCTCCAAGATGATGAAAAAGTCTGCTGATTTTGAAACTTTCTCCTACTCTGCTGGGATCACTCTACAGAAAAGGACAAGTATGTGCCTCCATTCTGAGTGTGCAGACCAAGAAACTGCAGGTCTGAGAGCGTTAGTGATTTCTCCAAGAAAGAAGTACCAGAGTCTGAAATCAGAGGCACTCTTGCATCACCTGGGTTGAACTGCCGCTCCACAAAACCACAAAATACGCAGAGTCCTTTCTCATCACATGTCCTGAGCTACACACCCCCCTAGGTACTTGCAATGGGAGATCCTCAGAGATGAAGGCAGTAAACCTCTGAAAAAAATAAAAATTCCAGGCAGAAAATGCACTGCCAGGGACCAAGCCAAGAGCACAAAAGCTGCAGATAACACTTTCAAAGATGCCCAAGCGACACAGGTGCTCAGACTAAAAACAATTTTGTGCACTTCTGTAATTCCTGATCAGCATTCCCGCAGAAAACCTTTCAGATTTTCCTCAATACTCCCTTTAGTGTTTTCTATTAACTTTGATACTTGTAGATTTGAGGATAGAGAAGTGACCCCAAACGAGGCAGGGATGCAATGATTTTGGGGAGTATTTAGGAATGTCTTGCAGCACCCCCATCTCTATTAGACTGGATTTGCCACTACCAGCAGCAAGAACATGCTGCATTGGTCCAGGAACCAAAGCCAAACCCTGCTCAGACATGCCATCTGTAAAAAATAATTATACCCTCCTCCCCATCATTCTGGGATTTTTACTTCAATTTGGTCATTCTGAGATTTTCTGATCAATAGAGAAAGCTTCCTGCCTCTAAGCAGGTTTGTGCAAAAAGCATATTTTGACATCTTTTACTTCTGAGCTGGAAAAGAAGCAGCCTGCATAGAAACCTAGTTTTCTTCACTCAGATGTAGCAGATTTTAAATTCAGAAACAAAGAAATGCACATGGGTAAGTGAAAGCACATCTTGCAGAGATCATCCAAGAGCTCCTACATCTTTCAGACTACCACCACAATCACAACTTGCCGACCACTTCATCCGAGAGAAGAAATGAGAAATTATGAGGGTCACCAAGCACTCCATGTATCTCCAAGTGCTGCAGTTATTTAACAAGATGTTTATTGTAGTGGCGACCCCAGGAGAAGGGATGTGCTCCTCAGTGGGCTCCACACATTCGGCTGCCTGTGCACTGAGGTGGCTCGGCCACCACGGAGGGGACGAGTTAGCAAACCCCCCCAAACAGAGACTGTTTCCCGACAGCCGGGACTGGGGTGTTATCCTCATGTTTGTGATTCTTTTTCACAGGAAGATTGCAATGTGTGGGGTTTTTTTTTTCCTTTCTTTTTAAATGCACATTTAGTCTGAGCAGTAATGCAGGAGATCTGAGGTGCTAATATATGATGTGAGGAAGGACTGAAGTCTCCTGGGGGGGGGTCTTTTTGGC
Source organism: Chiroxiphia lanceolata (assembly GCF_009829145.1). NCBI lineage: Eukaryota > Metazoa > Chordata > Aves > Passeriformes > Pipridae > Chiroxiphia > Chiroxiphia lanceolata. Next base: position 36,587,945 of record NC_045639.1, on the reverse strand, counting down.
AATGACTTGCCTCTAGTGAGACATTTGAATGAGGAATGCTACATGCACCAAAAATCACTCGCAGGACGCACGCACACAGAGGTGAAAGCTTGGTTGGTGCACAGAAGGAGCTTCTCCTTATGCCCCTTTTCCCCATCCCAGGGATACTCGTCTCATCCTGCATTTCCCTCTCCTCTTCTCAGCAGCCACTCAATGCTTCCCCAGGAAATTCTTCTGCAGGTCAGAACTGTTGGTACATGTGGTGCTGTAGGGACAGGACTGGCATACATCCAGGTCATAGCTCAGACAGATATGATTTAATATGTGCATGAGGCTGGATTTGTGGGTAGAGGTTAGAAAAGCTATGATTTTCCAAACTGGATTCTTTATTCCTCAGGACAAGCAAAGATGCCAGCTTTTCTGCTGCAGAAGTAACTTGTGCCGTTGGCACAAGCAGCCCCACCAGGTTGTATCAGTTCTAAATCAGTTGCTAAAATAAATAGCAGTATTAGTTAAATTAGTTATTTCTGGTCAGAAAATGAAGATGAATTAGTGAAACCAAACCAAACACAGAAAAAATCTCCACCCTGACATTTTAAATTAGGACTTTTTTTTTCAAGTCAAGATTCTGAAATGGAAACTAAAGGTTTTAAAAAAGCAAGCAGTAGACATTTTTAAAAGTGGTTGAGCCCACACACACTAACTTTTCCCCCATATTCTACCATAATAGAAGACATCTCTGTGATCAAAGCTGATTCCATCATGAGTGTTATGATAGATGTCCTTGTAGCCTGCATATACTCTCTTTAAAATATGAAAGACCAAAATCTTTTTAATTGCTTTGGAGGTTCACAAATGCTAGACTTCTTGGTCAGGATTTATTTAAAATTTAAAATCAGGGCAATGGTTCAATTGCAGGGTAGTATATTTTACAAAGACAAGTTGGTTTTGGTGTGGTACAAAATGCCCAGAGGTTTCTGGATAGGCATGAGAAAGGGATGTGAGGAAAGGATACTTCTAGTCAGTAGGCTTAAATTTGCTGCTTGGCATGTTTAGTAGTATTACAGAACAGTTGAGGTTGAAAGGGACCTCTGGAGGTCATCTTGTCCACACCCACTCTTCAAGCAGTGTCATCTAGAGCTGGTTTCCCAGGACCACATCCTGATGACTTTTGAGTGCCTCCAAGGATGGAGACTCCATTGTCTCTCTGGGAAGCCTATGCCAGTGCTCAACCATCCTCACGGTAAAGACATTCTTCCTCATGTTCAGACATTACCTCCTGTGTTTCAGTTCGTGCCCATTGCCCGTGGTCTTGTCACTGGACACCACTGGAAGTAGCCCAGCTCCATCTTCTTTACACCCTCCCCTCAGATATTTGTACACATTGATGAGAACCTTCTCTGAGCCTTCTCTTCTCTGGACTGAACTGTCATAGCTCTTTCCGCCTTTTCTCATAGGACAGATACTCCAGCTCCTTAATCATCTTTATGTCCTTTTGCTTGATCATTTCCAGTAACTCCATCTTTCTTCTACACTGGGGAGCCAAGACCTGGACACAGAACTCCAGCTGTGGCCTGTGCTAAATAGAGAGGAAGGATCATCTCCCTCAACCTGATGGCAAGACTCCTCCTAATGCAGCCCAAGATATTGCCATCTGCCTCTGCTGCAGGCACACAATGTTGTTGCCCTTGGTATCAATCAGGTGTCCCAGGTCCTTTTCTGCAAAGCTGCCTTGCAGCCAGTGGGACCATGTATGAAACATGTAGAGGGTTGTAGAGTGTGAATCTAGGAGGCAATTCACTGTATGTAGAAGGGTTTTCTCAGTCATAATGTACTGTGATACCTTGAATAGGTAGTGTCCTCAGCAGTAGGGATACATGCTCTCTATAGTGATATGTAGGTCAATCTGCCATCAGCAGTGGTCAGAGTCATGGTTCACAGAGCTCTAAGGCAGAATCTTTCAAGCACATTTTGAAATATCTTGAAAACTTTGTCTTAGTTTAGAATTTCCAAACTGAATACGAAATAGACTCAACATAGGAGACTATTTTTTTCCTTGTAGTACATATCTGCATTTACAGCCCAAGTGTGTTAATTAAGCATTTGATATACAATTTTTTAGGGATTCCTTCATCTACATCTTCTTCAAAATGGTCTTGGGTAAATCTTACTTGTGAAGGGAGACCATCCTTATTCTAGGCAAAAAAATAAGGGAAAAAAGTCTGTTCTGTGCAGAGCTTATGCGCTCTGCAGGAGTTTATTTGTGGCACTAACAATCACAGAAGGAGTTCTGGGTGATAAATATGTCCAAGCCTTTAGCAGCAGATCTTTATCGGTACTGTAATGTTACATGGTAATAATACTGCATTGTCAAAGCATCTGGGTTTTCATATGGATGGTGTTCCTTCATCTGTGAACTCCCAAGTTATGCCAACCCTGTGGCTACTTGTTTCAATATGTAATAAAATTTGGCTACTTTAAGGTATACTTAAGGTATACACTTCCTTGAAATTCAAAATTTCAGTGTCACTATAGTGCCATCCAAAAGTCAGAGTGGTAGTAGGCAAAAAGGCCAATATAAATAAGAACATTTCCATCTCTTAGAACAAGAAAAATTTAAAAAAGGTATCAGAAAAAAAAAATACTTACTTTTTAAACCTCCACCTCCTCAGGAAGGTAGGTCTTTTTTTTAACACTGTTTTAAAAAATAAAGCAAAACATCTAGCAAAAAAGTAAATGTAAATCATAAACCTGATTATTTAGGTCCGTCATTTAAGGTTAGATGGGGCTAAGGCAACAGAAATTGCTTTTTTGCCAGCAACTGTTATTGTACATAGTTACCTACAGAGATTTTACCATCTCCCCATAATAATGTCCCATCTCTAGAAGTACACTTATTCCTTAAAAACAATCAGTTGCAAATTTGAATATAACCAAATTCTGTAGGGAAACATTTTATCTAAGTATATTTTCCAGTATTGCTCCCTTCTCTCTTTCTCTTCATTCCTGTTGTGATGGTGAATTGCTGTAAAACCACACCAGGCAGCTGGACCTCTCTGCACTTTACCACAGACTCCTTATTACACTGGGTTTGCACCTTTTTTTGTGTGAAGAGGAGAACTTGCCTTCACAGCTTTGCATGCAGAAAGGCCTGTCTACAGCAAATCAAGTTACAATTTTGAGCCACATTCTGCTTTCCATGTTTGCATAAAACTCCCACTGACATGAATAAGAGTGCTGTGTATATCATGCTGTGTAATAAATAGCATTCAAAACAGAACCTATGCAAAGCTTTCTCACTGTTTTGGGCTACCAATTTATCCTTGTATTTACAGAATATTGATGTAAGCAGATGCCCAAACTGCCTGTCATTTTTAAAATATGCACAGATGACTGGTGCAGTGGCTACTGACTGCAAAACCACCTCAGAGTTTCTAGGGCTGCAGTCTTACTGGTCTCCTCCTGCTCAGCTCCTCCAGACCATGGCAGAAGATGCCCTGAATCAGCTCCATGCACACACATACACACTCACGTACTTAGCAAGTGATGCACAACTGAGCTCACCCTCGCCTTCACTGGCACATCAACATCCTCACAGTTATATTGTCTCTAAATTGGGGATGGGGGCAGAAAAAGAACCGCAATTCCCAATCCACCCAGTTTATGTGGAGGAATTTAATACGGTTCTATCTGCCTATTGAAAGGAGCAGATCCTTTCTGATCCCTTGGGCTGTGAACCAAAAGCAGAGCAGCAGTTTCCACAGTGATCAGAGATGCAACAGAGCTGTTCCCTCTTCCCACAACACATGGACCTCTGACTCTTCCTTATTTCTAGCATCAGAGGGACGACTTTTTTCTTTTCTCCCATCTACAGCGTTCTCTCAAAGTTTCTGGGTCTTAATAAGGCAATTGATGAATACCATCAACACAGCATAAATCAAATGCTAAATATTTATGTGCCGTGTGAATGTCAGGAAACGCTGTCATCTTTTGTCTACCCATTTCAGAGCCTTAGCATGCTCATTATGTGTGCTAGGGGGACTAGGAGAAAATAAGTAACTAAGCTGGTTACAACTGCAACTTTCCTCATGAAGGTATAATACAAACAGAATGAGAGGCGAGTGGGGCACACAGATTTATGTATGGAGATTGTCATCAGCAAGTACTGTGCCTGGAAACGTCGGGATGGCTCTGCTCCGTGTAATACCCAGATTTCTGCATTTTTTGTGAATATTATCCTTCGATAAATGCTCTCCCCAGACAGTTTTGGCCTTGGGCATGAGTTCATGCTAGCTGCCACTCTCACTTCCTGGAGACCAGCGCAACCCCAGGTGCATTGCTGGCACCTTCCTGTGCATAGTCTCCAACGGGGATACCAGTCCTGACCATTCTCGCCCTGCCTGCCCTGCTGGGCAGTGGTAGGGGAGCAGAGGGCAGGGCGGGACTGCTCTTCCCAGCTGTGACACACCCCCAGAACAGAAAAATGGAGAAACACTATTCATCCTGGCAACAGGCAGCAGCTCATTGACTAGTGTCCTCTAACACTTGACTTCTTCTAAGCCAGCAAAATAGAATAGCTCTGTGCCTGCAGTCCATGTGCCTGCATGCCTGGGTGCATGCAAATAAGATTTCCAAAAGCACCCTGTCCTTACTGAGTGTGCTTTGGAGGTGTGCCACTCCACAAATATTGGAAAAGCCCTGAAGAGCTATTTTATTTTATTTTTGAGCATTGCTAATATATGACAACATCATTTCCACCCTTTGCTATTTTCCACAGATGATTTCTATGTTATTTCATGTTGATTCTAAAGCCATTTAATAGGGTTTCCACGGAACTCAGTCATCTCATGAAGAAAATAAGTGGTTCTGCTGCCCTGGAGAAGTCAGAGGGGACCACCCTCAAAAGACATCTGAATCCACACTTTGTATTGAGGAAATAAGGTCACTGAGACAAGAGCAAAAAATTGTAGCTAGTAAATCAGAAGTTAAAGTTCAATTCTCCATACAGAAAGAGCCACTTCCAAGTCAATGAAGTTCCACCTGTACAATATCTGTGTCAAGGCACCAAATGAAAACACACTGCAGCATGAGTGTAAAGGTACTGCCACACAGCTGTAATGCTGTCATTGGTGGCACTTAAAATTTCAACAACTGGATGCTTTCAAGTAGGGACTACGGAGTGATAATGGGCCCTCTGCACAAAACTGATTCCCATAAAACTTCTTCATACTCAAATTTTTACATTTTTAGCTGTTTTGGATGTGGCAAATAATTTCAGAGCCATGGAGAGACTCCTGTGCATTTCCATGAAAATAAATCACTTTTTGTATGTTTACTCAGATCAGGATGAAAAATATTTAGCAATTTTCTACACCTCAGTTATTGATTGTGCAGCTTAGAAATCTGACATTTGTGAGGTGTATTTGTGGAATGAAAAACCAGTAAATTTCCAGTCTAATTTTTTGTTTTGTAGTTTTGATTTTTGTTTTTGAAAGTAAAAGCATAGTTCCTACTTTTTTGCATATTTCAATGTGATGTGTTGACCTTAAAAGATCTTTTAGGATGCATGACAATCTGTTCTAACTTGTAAACAACATGGGAAGACAGAAGAATACAAAAAGTTAAAGGGGATATAATAATGATTACAAGTGATTTGGGTCTGGTTTTTTGTTATAAAAACTGCCCACAGCTTTGTATTACAAGACCATGGTTTTGGCAACTTTGGGCTTTGCCAAATATTAATGATTTGAACTTAAATTTGCCATACTGTTCAGGTTGATTGATTTATTATGGGGGGAAAATTTCTAACCCATCAGCTTTGACTTTTCCAAGAACGAGGTTTGGGAAAATATGTTGTTTTGCCCAAATTTAAATGTTCTGGCAACTTTTTCTTGGAACTATTGCATCATTCCCATGCTTCAACGCAGGGCTTGAAATATGTCAGGGGTTTGGCCTTGAATTCAGGGATATGCCTTTTACCATCTTTCCGAAAATTCACCTAATCTGGCCAACACATGCTTTCGAGGGAAAAACAAAAATCTCACTTCGTAGCTGCTCAGTGGAGACTCTATAGATGTTAACAGATAAAACTCCCAAGATTGTCACTGTCATGGCCCATGTTCCATCTCATCATTATCTCCAAGAGAATATAGAGGCTGAACACGTTCCTCTCCATGAAATAGCAGAGCATGCCTGAGGCTAGCATTACAGGACAGAAGCCAGTCTTTCCATGTAATAGCTGTTCTAGGCTGAGTTAGAGCCAGCACTGAGAAGAGAGGCCATATCTGTAGTGTACAGGACTATATCCATGATACCCTTAGGTTATGTTTGAGCTGGTGGACCTGCAAATGTGTCCAACTTCTTGTAGTGGGTGGGTATTCAGCAGGTTACCCCTCAACTGACTTCCAGAGGGATGGGCAGAGGGTCTGTCAAGGTTTCAGGTCAAGGTGACCCAGGAACTGGGACTGCAAATCACAAACCTTGAGTACTTTCCGCCTAGTCAACTTACTGCCTCAGTGACGCTCCTGGTAGGTTTTGTTTAAGTAGGAAGCTTCAGATGAAGAGGACACAGCAACTAGAATGAGGATGAGAAAAGGGATGGAAAGACTGAAGCAAGGTATCTGTTGACAACAGAGCTAAGAGAGCAAGATGAACTGGGGTTGGAATTAGCTGCACAAGTAGGATGGGAATGGGAGCCAGGGACAGGAAGGAACAGAGTATTGAAGTGAGCAAGCACAGGAGAGGAACTGTGGACAGGCAATGGGATCACTTGTTTCTGGGGCATGATTAAGGCTGGGTCACAGGGAATGATGAGACTGGTGGATGTGAAGAACAAAACGAGGGAAGGAAGACAAATGTGGTAAGAAAGTGGTTATAGAGAATGACCTGGGAATAAGAAGTAAAAGTGTCAAAGCGGAAATGGATAGGAGGACCGGAATTGAACAGAAAGCTCAGGAAAGCTTAACTAGGCCTATTGACCAGTATGAAAAAACGTGCAGACCATAAATCAAAGAGCAAACTGTCAGAGAGAAACTGTATCTAGTGAGGTAAGAGGCTAAACAAGTTTGAAGCCTAGAAGGCAAGACAAACAAGAAGGCAAGAATAGGGACCAGAGAGGCTGGGGCATAAATAATGTAGAGGGCAGAAGGCAGAGCAGGCCAAAACATGAAGAGGAATGGGCAGACCAACCACAACCAGCAAAGGGCATTTCATAGTGACTTTCCTACAGCATATGGAAAGAACTGTATTATTGTAGGGGATCCCAATGGATTTCCAATTTGAAGACATATGTTCACAGGAGAGCACGGTACATGAGAATTCTTTGACACGAGAGACATGGAAGTCAGAATGAGGCAATTCCGGTTTGGATTTGCTTATGATGTGTGAAGATCGAAGACTGGAAGCTGATGGTTGCTTAGGGACATTTTTCATCATCTAACTGCACTCACTACACCAGAGACAGTATCGACGGTAGTGCATACACTTGACATTTGAGAAGAGCTAATACCTCAGGGTGGTAAGAAACGTGAGGAAAACTAGGAGTAAAAATTTGCAAAGACATCAAGAAAGGTGTGTAAGAACACTGAGGTCAAGTGGTGAAGTGGTCAAGCGGTCAAGCTTTCACAATTAAGGGTAGATTTGCCTGACAACTTAGTTTGTTTGCAAGGCAGAGAGGAGTCATCTCTTAAGGAGACAAAATGCAAACAGAAGGGCAAGAGAGACCAAACAAACAGTATTATAACTTAACAAATTTTAACAAAAACAACGTAGGTTCAAAGAGCGGGGGAAACAGCAGACTGAAAGGGTCAAGAATGATTTATTTAATATAGTAGAAGGAAAAAAGATTTGGCATCAACCTATTATTGGTAGAATGGGGTTGCCAACATTGTTAATGATGCAGAAGCACTCAGTGCATACTTTTGTTCTACTTGGAAAGAAGTTAGGCAACATGTCAGCATCAGATGAAGATGTGAAAGTTCAATCTACAAATACCTGAAGGGTATATCAAATGACTCCTAGAGAGGTTAATATTTTAAAATTAGCTGGTTCAGATAACTAGCATGCAAGAGTTGTAAAAAATTTGCTGAGAGAATTTCTTTGCCACTATTATTTCTGGCAAATATTCATATATGAAGGAAATCCTAGAAGGCTCCAGAAGATCCTATATGATATAAGACAAATCACTGAAATTGATAGATGAGTGGATAGATGAGATTGCCTACTATAGTCTTTAATGCAGCATTACGAAGCTTCCATATGCAGGTGGAATCCCGTGTGTGAAGCACAGGAAACCCAGGAGTCCCACAGGGGGTCACCTTGAAGAATGGACCCCTCTCATCTCCCTGTGTAATTGACCATCTATAAATGGGAATAATTCCACCTCCTTATCTCCAAAAGGTGTTATGAAACTGAAACTCACTGGGACAACATTGGTAAGTACACTAGAATCATAGAATGATTTGAGTTGGAAGGGACTTTAAAGATCACCTAGTTCCAACCTCCCTGACGTGGGCAGGGACACCTTCCACCAGACCAATTTGCTCTGAGCCCTGTCCAACCTGGCCTTGAACACTTTCAGGGATGGGACATCCACAACCTCTCTTGGGCAACCTGTTCCAGTGCCTCATCCATCACCCTCACTGTAAAGAATTTCTTCCTAATATCTAATCTAAACCTTCTGTCTTTCAGTTTGAAGACATCGCCCCTCTTCAACTTTCCTGAAGGTACTGGAATACTGCTCTGAGATCTCTCTAGGCCTTCTCTTCTCCAGGCTGAACAGCCCCAGCTCTCTCAGCTTGTCTTCACAGGACAGAAGAGCCTTCAGGAAAGTGAATCAGTCCATATTCACACTGGGGGCTGAACAGTGTTTGGTGAACAAGGCATGGGGTCTTGTGTTGAGTACAGACCCAGTATAAATAGCTGCTCATTAATTGAGCACCACCTGTTCCATGAGCTGGATGAGGCAGGGGCTCTGTGGGACAAACAGTGCAGAATTATGCTCATGTAATTAAAGACTGCTTCAACGTGTGTATGCACAGAGGGGCCAAACTGAAGCTCTGCAAGCCAGCTCAGCACTGGCCTTTTCTAGCTTTCAGTGCTTGATTTTGCCACCCTTAGTAATGACCTTTCACTGTAGCTTGTGTAATGTCATGGTGTACCCTTCGGTAAAGGACCGAAGCTGATGGGGCACTGTGGAACTCAGTGGAACTGCTTTTAATTGCCTCTGAGACATCACTGATGTGAAGCAAGACAAAGGGTGGTAGCAGGAGTAGACAAAAGTAACTATGAGACCTCTCATATTCCAGAAGACATCCAGCAAGAATGTGGGAAGGAAAAAAGATAGAAGAAATGCCAAATGCAATGCTTGTGTGCAAATGCAAACAAACCCTTCTTTGTCTCCCTAAACCCTCAAACTTCGGGGAAGTTTGCCTTCTGATCACGGTTCCAGCTTTGTGACTCAAGCATCACTCTCCAGTTCTGCAGTGTATCTTCCCATTTATCTCTAACTAAGACAATTTCTGAGTCCTATATGAGTCATCAGTGTGTTTTATATAGAAACCAAAGAAGGTTCTTCCAGTCTCTCAGTGAGATATGCCGTGCTGCCAGGGAAGCACTTTTGGTTGTTCTGACAAGCAATTGTGACTGCTTTGAATTGCCAGATATACTGTCTGAAGAGCAAAAGGATCATTTGCCATCTAAATCCAGAAGGGTTTATAATGCAATCTTTGTGTCGCCTGAATGCATTGATCCCACCTTGCAATCACTGATATTAGGCTTTGCAGACTGGCCAGATCCCAGGGGGTATAATTTTCAGGCTGGCTAACTCACAGGGTTCGAGCGATGCCACTCAGGGGCTCAGAGCCAGCGGAGCAGAGGGGGCAGCGTGCAACACACAGGAAGGGGTCTGAGTCAGGGCTCCTGAGAGCAAGGAGACCTGCCTCCTCCCTCCTTCCTGCTTCTGGAAACCACTCCTTGCAAGCCAGGTCCATTCGCTGACAGCCACCTACCCTGCAGTTAGGTCCTGTCCTTTCTCAGCTGAGACAGGAGGGACAGGTGGCCCATGCCGGAAGCAGTGGCTGCGGCACAGGAGCAAGGGGGGGTTCCTGGTCCAGAGCCCAGAGCTGCCATGTGACAAACAGGAGGCCAGGTATTAACAGGTGGGTGAGAAGACAGGGGCTGGCTGCCTGCTTGGGGAAGCGGCCCTTTTAAAACCAAGGCGGCAAGGATCACGGGGAGAGCATGCACGGTGGGGAGGGCATATTTTGAAGAGGAGGAGGAAGGAGCTGTTTTGGAATTGGGTGTAAAGCCATTTGTTTGGAGGGATGCCAGGGTAGCAGTAGGTGCCCAGAACAAACGCGCGCAGCCATCCCAGCACTCAGAGCCTGCATGCTCGTCCTTCGCAGTACCTAAGTAGGTCAGCCCGTTTCTTCAACCTTTCCTCTTCCCTTTCTCACTTGCTCTCTTTGTGGGAGGTGGCGGTGGCGGTAGCAGAGGGGCTACACCCGTTTTCACTGATCTCCAACACTGTCTACGTGTGAACAAGAGAAGCGGGGAGAAGCTAAAGCTGCTTTCTTATTAACAGCTGGTGACAGTCCCTTTACACAGTGCGTGTCGCATTTCTTAGCTGAGGTAGAAAGGAATGAAAGAGGAAGGCAGTTATTTAAAGTTTAACATTACAGACGAATTACAAGGATATTCTGAGGCTCACAGTCCCCCTCAGCAATCCTGCGAGCCCCAAGGCTGGCCTCGCCACACCTTTGCAAGTGACTATTTTAAGCAAGTGTGCTCATCGGGTTCAGGAGGACAACTGCTCCAAGTAATTCTGGGATGCAGGTTTCGCACCACAGGATGCCAGCGGGATCCAGTGAAGGTTATGGACTGTCTAGCCTGAACTCCATCTGTGCCCTGAAGTTTCCTCTTGCTGGGCACCGCTGAAGGACCAGAAGCAGCCAGTAGGAAGCAGTAGGCACAGGGGCTCTTGGGGAATTTAAGCCATCTGAATGTGGCACTCAGTTTTTGAAGACAACATTTTTTTAAATGCTGTGAACATATTGCACCCAATTATAACTGCATTATGTACTCCATGCCGTGCTATGAGTGCATGCCTCTTCTTAGCTATGGAGGGGCAAATCTGACACATATACAACAAGTGCCCTGTTTTCTCCTATGTAGCTTCTCCCAGGCTGTGTGTCACGATAGTATTTGCATGCCTCCCAGTAGGGCACTGAACTGTGTGGCTAACATCTGCCACGTGTTGTTTGTTCTGTCCTCCTCTCCCACAGAAGGAGGTGAGCGTAGTGGAGCATCTTGTTTTTGCAGTGCATTTGTTTGGCTTTTGCTTTCCCTGCATGGAGAGCTACGCATTTGCATTAGTGAAAAGTAGAGGGCACAGAAATGTGTCCTGCAATTGGAAATTCCTTTATTTTGGTAAGAGGAATTATGGCTAATTAAGTCAAATTAAAAAGGGAAGGGAGACTTGATTTTCTTTATTCTCAGCATACTCTGTTTGACAAATGGGTCTTAACCACAGATGACAGTATTAGCTTCAGCCTTTCAGACAAGGAAATCTTGGCTGCTATTCCCTCTGCCCATTTATCTATGATAATTTAAAGACACATGTCCCTCCTTCCTGGACAAACACTCTTCAACTCTTTTTTTTTTTTTCCATCTAACAGTAAAATCTCTTTAGGTATGTTTTTTTTCCTCTTCTTTAAATGCGTAGCCTTCTACATGATAGTCTCCGTGGATCTTGCCAAACAATAATGCTGGCTCTGGACACAGCTCTATTTCATGGCAGTTTGGGTCTGCACCTGATTTAGTGGCACGGACACTTCTAAAGCCTAGGACCATGACCTATATGTGCTTCTATCTCCAGAGTTTTATTTTAAATATTTTCACCTTTGAGTTATGCCGGGGTTTATTAATAATCCCTAATCAAGCAAATAACTAGTATTATTCTAACAACAGTTCTGGTATTCTAGGGGGCACTGGAACTGACATTTCAGAACTGGAGGGTTTTTGAGCCCAAAGGTAATGTCCTATGCACTGGGTTGTGTGTTTTTTCAGCTCTTACAGGCTGACAGATTTTTATTCAAGCCAACTTTACTTTTCTTGCTATCAGTATAAAAAAAAAATGTATCCGTGTCACTGATTTACACTTTTTTTTTTTGTATTTTGAGAAGACCTTACTTTAAAGGGTCAGAGTGATAATTTCTTTGCTTTAAATTCTAGTAGAATGCTCTGTTTCTTATAATCTTTGCCACTGCCTTCCAGGCGCTCTGTCTCATCCTACACTTGCTGCCTTGCTGTTACGATGAAAAACAACGCAGGTTCACAAAAGCATTACAGGAAGCAAATGCTGGCCTTTAATCCTGGAGGTGTGCCAGCCCAGCTGTATCAAAGTTGAGCCTTCTCTGACCTCTGTCACTGAGGTGGGTCAAGATCGAGCCTGAACTGACGAGGCTAGGACTCAGAGTGCTTCGGGGACATGTGCTGGTAAGGTCTGTGCCACCTCTCTGAAACCCAGCATAGCATGTAGCATTTCTCTGCACTCAGCACCCATTAAAAACTCCATCCCTGGACTTTACATGAACATAAGACTGCAGTTTCCTCTCTACGCTGATCTTAAATGATAAAGTGATTTTTAGAGGAGGAAAAAGTCACAGTAAGAGTGAATATGCTGAATACCAGGACAGGGCAGTATGAAGCCCATCCTATATTTTACCAGGGGCTGATGGAGGAGCGGCCACTGAGCCCAGCCACAGGCATGATGCGAGATGTGCTTCTGCACTGGCCCAGTGCCTTTGGGACAGACTTTCACTACTGGACACCCCTCTGGGTACAGCTGGGCACAACCCTGGCTGCAATGCACTGCACAGGCTCTTCTTGGCTGCCCAGCCCAGCCCTGAGTATCACTGTGCGCAGCTGTGAATCGGCGCCGTGTTCGGACGGGCTAGATGGTGTCCACTCCTCCCTGCCCTCCCCTACAACACTTGTTTGTCTTAAGTTGAGACTTTTTCCCCTTAGGCTGCCACAGATTTTCCACCTCAGGGGCCAACCAACAGCAAGTGAGGGAGGTTCATTAGTGGCCACGAGGGCTGCCGTCTCTCCCAGTGCCAGGCCTTTCTGGTGAGGGAGGTGGGCGGCAGCTTTGCGTAAAATGCCAAACAACCGTCCTTGTTTTCCTTGGTTGTCAGGGTAGGAATTGACATTGTCCCCAGCGGAGCACAAGGACTCCCCGTGACATGGCAGGGACAATGGGAAGGTATGTTTTCTTGACCCGCTTCAGGAAATCCTGTGCGTCTTGCCAGGGAACGCAGCATTTTCCTGCCCTGTCCACGGCTGGGCTGTGGCGCTGGGAGCCCACGGCAGCCTGCTTGGACCTGCCGTGCTTTGACCCTCTCCTAAATTCTAACAGAATTGGCTTGACTCGGTGCTCAGGCAGATCTGTGCCTGGTGCTGGGTGCTGGGTGGGCAGTCCAGGGTTGGCAGAGGACAGTGCTGAAAACAACACTGAGCTTTGCAGCTATTACCTGAGACCAGCCCTAGGAGCCATGCTGTCTCTCCTGGCTGGAGCGAAGCCGATGATTTCCAGTCGGCGTTACTGCTGCTGTTGATTAACTGATTTCGGTTGTTGTTTTTTTTTTAAAAGAAACAATTCAGAAAGTGACGCATTATTTCTGCCTGTGGACAGAGAGAACAGCTGAAACGTGGGAGTCCAGACTACAGCTGTGTGACTACAGCTTTTTTAAAAAAGAAAAAAACACGACACGTATTTTAGTGAATAAAAACTACTGATTCCCTCTGCTGGTGTTTTGGACCTTATTTACTTCCCAAGATTGCGGTGGTGGTAGTTGTAGTTACCAGATTGTCTGTGAAAGGAAAAGTAAGACAAGTAGGAGAAGCCATGACTTCTTCACAACTGGAGGGTGTTTAAACCACAGCAGTCACCCTGTTTGGCCCCCTTCCCCTGCTCCACCCATACATCTCCTATCCTCTTGGTCATCACTTAGAATCCTGTCATGCAAAGCAGCTTAGCTGCCACAGATGATTGCATCCATTGGGGTAATGGTGTCATTGCTAGGAAATAAATATTCACCTGGATAAATTAGCCTCAGAAGGGCTTCTGCAGCCATTTGAAAAATCCACCCATTTCAAGACCTATCAAATGTTTAGGGAACGTGGGAAAAATGGAACAAAACAAATTTTTTCCTATGGTGGCCACACACAGAGACAATGACATTAAGATTGAGTGATATCCATCACAGAAAATGATTAGCCAAAACTCCAAATAACCCATTTACTGGCAAGTCTGGGGGTGGCATTTTTATGTTTCTCTTTTTTTACCCTAATTCCTTTCCAGGCATCTATGAACATCTATGACCATGAACTTGATGCCCCCTGTATGCAAAATTCATGTTGTGAGGAGAAGCTTGCGTTTGTTAGAGAGTCCATTTGCAAAAGCTAATACAGCTGGCTGGAAGTCTCCCTCTACCTTTTCTCTTTTTCTTTTCCCTTTTGGAAGAGATGCAGGAAGAGCAACATCTGGAAACATTTGTACCAGAATTGTGTGATTCCTTGCGCTTCCAAAATAACCTCTCTTGCACTAATGCCTGTAATGGGTAATGCCATTAGAGCATGAGGGACACCTCCTTGCCTACATGCTGTCTCCCAGCAGCAGTGCAACACGGCAACTACCACAAGCATAATCTTACCATTAATCTGCGAATCAGGGACACATGCAGACACAGGCTGCTAGAGAAGGAGAGTGCATGTTAGCAGGACCTCATGTAACAGCTCCACAAAAAAGGTTTTGATACAGAATCTGCTAGTGGACCTCAACATGGGAAACTTTTACCCTGCTCAGATGGGGCTGGCTTCTGGTCCCATGATCAGAACACAAGGAAATGTGTGCTGCCATTCTGGACATCAGCAGCTAGAGAGTGAGAGAACACAGGAGTCAGGACTTTCTCAAGCATTTTTACTGGTGTGGTGTACAAGAGCACATCCTCTGACACAGCATCTAACCATCTACTTTTCCACCTGTCCTTCCTACTGACTCCGCACTCATCCCTGTACCCAGGAGATGAAGCACCTCTGGGAAGAAATGTTTGCACAGAGAACATACAAATACATTGGAGTAGAGTTAGAAATGCCTGAGAGATTTGTTATCTGGCTTTTTGTCCCCCATCTGGTGAATCTTCCCTCTCTACACTTCCTCACTTGCTCTCATTCCTCATCTGTGATTTGTTTCCCTCCTCACTGTGTGCCTTTGTTCATACCTCCCTGCACTTGCCCTCTCTTCCCCTTTTCAGCTTTTCTGCCTACTTCTGTAGTCCTGTAGCCTCTTCCAAATGTTTTGAAAATTAATATAAACCTGCAATATCAACAGGAAAAGAAACAAACAGTTGCAATAAGTAACTCTTCTTGGGAGCCGTCTGACCAGTGAGTCATTCCCAGGGTTTTTGAAACGACAGCAGGCATCTCCTGTCTTTGCTGTTTCTGCCGTTGTGTTCCTCACAGCAATGCTTACCAGCCAGTGGAGAATGGGGCCCCCTTATGCTTGGTGCTGCATAAATCATTCTTTAGCCTGGGGGAAAAGGGAAAAAAAAAAACCCTAAAGAAGATGAATGCGTGATTCAAGGATTTACTGCTCAGATTGCTTTGGGGTGTCTTTTATTCCTCAACCTTTCCTGCATTTCTCTCCCATGCTGCCTCTCCTGCTGGCCTAGCCCTTCACCCCATCCCATCACTCTCTCTTATGTCTGGCTGCCCCCATCTGATTTACCTTCCATTTCACTTTGTCCCCTCCTTTGTCCACAGGCATGCTTCTGTTGCTGTCACTTACTCCGTCTCCCGTGTGGCCAGATCCCCTGATTGCCTTCTCCATTCTGCAATACTGGGTAGCTTTCATCACCTTGCTGGTGGAATCAAGAGATGCAAAATATTCAGTGTGAGGTAGACACTGAATGTTAAAACTTGGCAAAGTTATAGAAAACTGAAAACAGGCTCTCATAGCAGAAAGTGTCAGGTACCACCAGCTCCAGCTAAATTAAATTCTGTCCCTGTAGTGTGTATGCACAGAGACATTTATATTCATATTTTTAACAGCCTTCTAAACTCTGCATTTCACTGACAACCCTTCATGAAGCTATCATTCCTTTTTTAAACACCTGAACTTTAAAATGTCACATATAGCATTTAAAAGGACAGGCAAATAACCAAGGAAACAATCCTAGCATGCATTTTGCTTCCCCTCCTTATGGTTGATCTAAAGTCCATGGAAATCAGTGGCAGCCTTTCCGTCTAGTTCAGCAGAGTTCAAGCAGGTGAGTTGTTTCCTCCTAAAATTTCAGACAAAAAAGACCCCACACAAACGTGAGTTTTTTGAGTTTCCTTTTACTTGTATATCTAGCAAGACTGATGTGCTGTCAAATGATCTTTTCAGTGCTAAATATACACCATTAACTACTAATAAAAAAAAAATCCAGGCTTTAAACATTCATCTCTTTTTGGCATCTGCACAGAGCATTCCACTTGATCTCACAAGATGTATGGTTTGCACTAGGATTGCAGTCACAGTTTTCTTGTTAAAGCTGTCAACCATTCCAGTGTCTATCTTTACAATGCAATTCAAACCTCAGTTAGGAAAACAGGCGGTTTTGCTTGAACTGTGATATTAAGATCCTTTACCAGACCTCTTCTGTATCCATTTGCAGGCTACACCTCCTGTTAAACTAGGTTGCAATGTGAAAACAAGAGAGGGAAGAAGCTGATCCGTTCTGTTTGAGACACTTCCTCTCAGTGGCAGAGATACTGTGGACATCTAATGCTTCCTTAAACATGCTATTTTTTGGAAAAAAGCATTTTGTTAGAACCACTTGCAAGGCAAAACTTCCTTGTCTCATCTTGTTAGAGTTACAAAGGTAACTCTAGGACAGAGCATTGTGTTTTGACTCTCTTAAAAATTCTCCTGAACATTAGATGACTTGCCATAGCATTGCATTGATATCCAACTGGACTCATTAGCAGAAATTTGTTAGTGGCATGGGGAGGCGGAATCAAGTTGATCATTGTTTTCTTGTGAAAACTGATCATCTTCTAAAGGTGAATGCCTAGAGCATTTCTGACAAGCCAGTGTAAATCTTCAGTCAATATTGCATGAAGTGACTTAAAAGTAATAACACAAAGTAAAGAGAGAATATAGGTATGGGATAAACATATGTCTTCTAATGCTTAGGCGCAATGGGGAGCCCCCTTATCTGCTTCCATAATGCGCCTTATTGTGCTTAAGTAATGGGTATTAGAAGCCAAGCAGTATGTTACATCTCCTCCTACATGGTACATTCCCATACTGCCTAGATACATACAAATCCTGCATGTCACATGTCATTACATTTTCTGAGACTATATCTCCATCCATGCTAAAAATACACAGAGAGAAAGAGAGAGAACTTCAGCGTAAGCAACAGATACTTATGCACAGACCCTTGGCAATACCAAAGACTGAGAGATTTATACATGTGTTTATTATTCATCATTGTTTGAAGAAGCACACTTGTGAAGATAACCAGCCCTGGGGGTTTTCATAGCAAGTGGCTGCTAGGTGCTTATTCCCATCCCTTTCCAAGCTGGATACACTCAAGTGAAGCCCTCTCCACCTGCCTTTTAACCTACATGGTGGCCTGCTTTTTTTCTGAAATGCTTAGTTACAGAGCCATTCCCGTAAAAATAACTCCAGAGCCGTCCATAAATACTCTCACTCAGAAATTCCAAGCAGTGAACAAATCTGTGAAACTCGTGACCTGCTGGTGTCCTGCTCCCCTGCTATCAAAATACAGAGCCCTAAGCCTGCTGTGAGGGTGAGCCATCTTCCAGTAACCTCTGCACTGCGACCTCTCCTCTCTGCCAGAGAGGGTCCCCCCTGCCCAGCCACCCACTAGCAGCGTGGGGTAACCTCCAGGAGTCCATGTTGCAGCAGGGATGCGAGACAGATCTTTTGGACCAGACCCCACTCCCCTCCCCCAAAAACCCAGGAAAATCACTAGTGGCCTAAAACCTCGCTTTTGAACCTTCATCGCTGGCCCTCTGGGGTTGGATTTGGTCTTACATATAAGAAACAGGGGAGGAGCAGCAGTCCCCTGGTGACATGTGCCAGGCAGGAACATGGCACATGCTCGAAGTACCCCCAGTGTCCCGGGCTTTTGCACTTCTGCGTGAACAGCCGAATGGGCATACCCCTCCTACTCGGCTGCAGCAGATGGAATAGTGAGGCAGGCTGTGTGTCTGCAGGGCTGGGCAGCAGAGCTGTGCTCTCGAGCTCCAACTAATGAAGCTGATTTGATGAGCTGATTATTCTTGTGTATTAGTGCATCGCTGACATGGTGCTCCATGCTGTACCAGACACAGAAGGAAGGGTACAACATGGGCCCCCTACCGAGCTTTCTACCTAGGCGAATGGAGCAGACAATCCAGAAAGACAGGGTTCTGGATGATGAGGAGGAGACGGAGCCCCTCTTTGTAACAGAGCACTGCAGCTTTCTGAGCTGGAATGTAGCAGCATTCCTAATTTAGATACTCCGTTTGAATTTTAAGTGGAAGTGAACAAAACATTTGAAAAGCTGTCCCTGTTCTCTCAGCAGAGAGATTTCGAGAATTTTCTGGGTTTGAGGAAGAAATACTGGCACAGAACCGGTCAGAGTTTTCCCAGGTAGAGATGTGATTCCTGGAAGCAAGTGCATGTTTTATAGATGTGATGAATGTAAACAAAGAAGGGGTTGGTTATCAGGGGGTCATTCATGATGGAAGGGATAATGATGAATAGGTGTTATGACAACAACTGTTCTGCAGCTGTAGCTCTCTTCTCTGCCACAAAGTGCCAAAACCTCACCAGCTTTCTCCTGGGACCTTCTAATGACAGTAAACAAGGCTTGACAGTGTCCAACACAGAAGGTACATGACTGTTGACCTCCTCATAGCAGGAGAAAATTGGCTAAATAACATCAAGATGTGGAATTGCAAGTACCTGTTAGGTCTCTTTGTTTTTGCAGACAGCAAAACATCCCTCAGAAAACATTATTCCTGGTTTACATAAGCTATTAATTCTGCTAATAATGTTTCTGCCTATGCAATTTCACCAGTTTTAGCCCAATATTCCTTCCTCAAAATGCAGAAAATTACCCTTTGGAAACACAAGGATGGCTTTTTATATGTTTTTGTTCATTTCTACTCCAAATTGAACAAGAACAAGCCCCAGCAGATTTTTTTTTTTCAGGCAGAGTGGCAGTTCTGCTCTTGCTGAATCATCTGTGACAATGATTAGGCAAGAATACAAAAATAAACATTTCTTGGCAGCCAGGCTCCAATCTCCCCTACAAAGTATCAAACTCACCATTTAGAGATCAGAGGCAGAGTTTGAACAATACTGCACTAGGTGAGTTGATCTGTGTTTGGCACAGTGAACAAGTTGTACTGAACGAGGGGAAGCTCAGCAGAGTCCAGAGAAGGGACCAGCTAAACATTGTTGATCAGGTCCTTGAACAGAGGCGACTGTGTAGTCTCCTCCACGGTATCTGGATGCAAGCAGAGTAAACAGGAGAGATTTGCTTGAGGGTGAGGCTGAATGCATACAGAGGTCTGCTGGAAAGCAAAGCTGACATAATGATAAGTGTTGCTCATAATATTTATGTATTCGTATATATTTGAATATCTTTTCCAGATTCCCTTGCTTCAAGTGCCTTGTTCATGTGAGTCCCACGCTTCACCCGATTTGGGCGGTTTCTGCTTGTCAGCTCCTCATCTCTGTCATTCCTCATTACAACAGTCACCTATGAGAATAGGTAGAGAAACAAAAGGCCAGATGCACAGCTGCACAGATGAGTGGAGCACACTGTAACAAAAGAGAGCAACTCTCTTTGGACATAACTAACATGTGTGAACTTGCTTGCTTGTTTGTAATCCCATTTCTTGTTGTCTGTTTTCACAGCTATGCTGAATTTAAACATACAGCGTTTTCCAATCATGTGTCCTCTTCTCCGTAAGGCCCACTTAATCTATATGTTGAAGCATTAAGAATGGGGACTCAGGGAGGAGGAAGGATGAAGAGGAAGGAGGAGTGAGGGTTAGGGCAAAGAACTTCAAGCCAAAGTTATTGAGTTCTTTTCTCAGTTCTACCAGAAATTTTTCTGCACACTGTTGGACATGCCACTTCACCAACATGTGCCTCAACTGGGAAATCTGTCAAATGATGACACCCCACAGCACCCATGATGAGGTCTTGCTGGGTGTCTTGATGCACGTTTGTGGGTTTCTGTGATCCCACTTAGGCTAGCACCATAGATAAGCTTTTAACTAACCACACAGACAAGGAAGCATAGGCTCTGAGACCTGAAAACATCAGTCTGAGGATTCCCACCTGGCTATTGTCAATGCTATTGCCAGGTGTATTCTTTCTGTGAGGTTACTCTTCTCGTTTCTACACAATAGCAAATATCCCCCAAGGTGTGAAAGATGACTGCTATTTACCTGCACATTTCCACTGCAAACCAAAGTACTCATTGACTAAAATTTCAGAGACATCATGGCATGGTGCAAGGAGTGGTGATTTCAAGGACCAAGAGGAAGGGAAAATTCCAGTTTCCTGCACTATTCTCAATCACTTCTACAGCCTTTGTAGATTCAGTGGCTTTATAGCTGGAAAGCTGTGTTGCACGGAAAGGCTGAGTTTCCTACCCAGTGTCTATAAATCAGAACCTTGTTCATGGCAGAGAACCAGCGGACACTGCCTCCCTACCTTGTGCCTTGGAAAGCTGAGATAAGAATGAGGCGCCCAAGCAGGAGACAATACTTGCTGTCCAGGGACCCCTCAGCTCTCTAATGAGATGGGATTGGGTTGGGCATGCAGTCAGTCTTCATAACTTCATGGTGCAGGCCTTTCTGGCTCTCTTACTTTCAGAAGCAGAAGTCTGGATTTCACAGACAGTCCTCTGGCTCAAGAGCTCTGCTGCCACTCCTGAGCTATTGGCCCAGCACAGGAGCTATACAGGGGAGTTACAGAGGCAGAGGATGCCTCTCCCGCAGAGCCACCGTCACCACTGCCTATGATATGATCCAGCAGCTCCTATTCCACTCAGCTTCTGCTAGATATTTTGTGATTGTCCGTCTCATGAAGATTTTAATTGAAACTTCCTGAGCCAGGGAAGTTGGCTGCCTGCTCCATATCTGTGCATTTGTGACAGGGCAGGACAGACACTTTTCAAGGCTGGACAGAAGGAGATAGATAGATAGCTCCAGGAGACACTCTTATCCAAGGCTTATTGAACTGTCTTATTAAATTGTTGCCCTCCAACCTATCTGTCCATTGCCTTCATAGGTTACCTAAGGTATGTCTCAGGGAGGTGCCTCAGGCCACCTCCCAAAGCTTTGGTAAGATAAAAGCAGACCTGAATGTGCAATGCCCTCCACAGTAGTGGTTAATAAGCTGGGTGTACTGTGCCTGTCTCCTTGTGCCTTCAGCTATGTACCTCTGTTTGCTGTGGATCACTCTTCCCCTCCTTCTCCCTCTCGAGCTCCTGTTTTTCATCCTGTCTTTCAGGGATGAATACCTAACTCCCCTTTTTTTTTAAGGAGGTTATACAACACCTAGAGCAACACCCACACATGCAATGTTCTCTGGTCCATGCTGGAGACCTCTCAGTGCTCCTGCAGTCCCTTAAATCTGACCATCCAGAAGTACCAACAGCTCGCTCTGAGTCAGCTTCCTCTACCATCATGTGCATGCCAATTAGCCATATTTTTTTCTGCACAGGCCACAGAGAATAACATGAGTGCTTATTTTCTGAGCCATACTATAGCTGTCTTCTTGGTAAAACATAGACGGTTACAAAAAATAATCATGCTCACTTTAATTGACTACTGAAGGAATGCCTAATGGATAAATTAGGCATATCTTGGCTGTGAAGATGGCACCTTTCAGCGACATCCCCTGATGAAAGCTTTTGGAGTGATGACCTGATATGGTGGCATGTTAATGTGAACAGCTTCTCTCAGTTACACATTTTATGACAGGATCTGAAGAGTGACAGATTAAGAATATATTAGTTATCAACTGCTTTTCAGATGAGTTTCTTAATACAATAAAGCCTTAAAGGCAAGCTGGTACAATGCTGTGAAATCTGCAGATATTTATGAAACAGTGAACAAACCTAAAAGGCTGCATTTTTTGAACATGATTCGGTAATTTTCTATCAGAGCTACAAAACAGAAAAGATTTACATTTGGATCATTGTTTTGAAAACTTGTTGCTTACCCAAATCTTGAGCCAAATTGTTTCTGGCATGGAAGTTGGGTGGGAGAAAATTCTCCTACACCCTGTTTGCGCTCCCTGTGCCCTGCACTGGAGGTGAGGTGTTGGTGAGAGTTGCCAAGAAAATGAGTGGCAGCATTTGAGGATGGAGAGGCAGAAACCTAAGCAGGACACCTGGGAGGTGCTCTGATCCAGCACATGCACCTCCCTGTCAGGGTGAACCAACATACCAGGAACGTATTCATGCCTCATGTTTACATCATCTTCTTCATTCTTCAAAACCCCAAGTTTTGTCATAAATGCACAGCCAAGCCCTAGAAAAGTTTGCTCTGATACCCTAATTCTAAATATTGGGGTTTTTTTCTAGGAAAAGAGGATAAACACAATGGAAAATGGAGGAGACTACTACCCCACTACAGCGTAAGTGGGGTAGAAGCTTGTGTAAGAGAAGATTAACTGTGTCTAGGAAGGGGCCAGAGTAAATCCAGCGTAAATCCTCAGAAAATTAAGCATATGCAAGGAGTAGCAGGCAGTGACTATGGGAAAACCTGTCAGAACAAAGTAGCAGTCTTCCACCCTCTCCTACCTACAGATGCAGCCAAACACACAAGAATGGGGTTGGGGGTTGTTCATAAATAGTCTGGCTGCTGTTTGTCAGAGGCAACTGTTGAAATGTCTCTGCACAATTGCTACTTTAGCATGTGCTAAAAATGACAATGGCGTCCAGTCGCAATGGCCCCGCTGAGAACTGTCGTTCCAAGTCACAGTCATAAAACTATTGGTGGGTGGTCTTCATCTCCGCTTGTCCTCATTATCATTTCATTGTGTTGCTGTGGCCCAGTGCACCATGGCACTCCCTGCATTTTAAAGCATTTCATTGATGGGGCAGTTTGACATTCATATTTATATGTCCTTGTTGTATTGCAGTGGTTTCTTCTATTCTTGGGATCCAAGCCTTTTGTGAAATGGTGCGAGGAAGATCTGTATTCAAACGTTGGACCAATGAATTGGGTATTGTCAGGAAATAACAGAAAGTATTGAGGATTTAAACATCCTGGATCTTACCCTGCTGCTGTGGAACCTAACAGAAAGGTTTTTCTTGCCAGGGACTGAAAGCAGGGCTGTGGAAGAGGTCAGATGGGCGGCACATACCTGGTTTGGGGTTCAAGAGCAAACTCACGGGGTTACAATGTTAACAAGGCAGTCTGCTCTCTCTGCTCCTCTGAATTGAGAACAAAGCTCCCATTGACTCCAAAATCAGAAAGTCCAAACCCTAATAATATCTCTTTTATTTCCTAATTCTTGTTTAATACGCAAGTCAAAAGCTAAGCAAAGCCTATTTGCAGCTCAGTGACTGGGCAAAGCTCAAGCTGTAAAAGCAAAATGTTTGCCAAACCTGTGGAAAACAAAAACAAGAGACAGCTTACACAGTAGAAAAGGGGTAAAGAAAGCAACAAAAACCCCAAAGAAACTACTGAAACCTGAAGATTTACTTCAATTGTTTCACTTGTGCTCTTGGCTGGTGGCTCCTCTGCTTCAGGAATCCAGGCCCAGCAGAGACTCAATGCATGCTGGGTTGCCTTGCCCTAGCTGGGAAGCAGAGTAAAATGGGGACGCATAGGAAGCACATAGGGCTTCTGCCATTTTGCGGGGCCAACACACACATGGTTGGCTTGCTGTGCGGCAAATACCCCAGTTCTGCATACATCGGGCCGCACTACACGGCTCTTCCCACTTTCCAAGTTTTGCTTGTTCCAGGCACATAAAGGAGCAGATGCTGCTCATGTGTGCATGTGTTGTTGCCCAGTGAGGAGCTGAGGATGTGTCTTGGCAAATGGCAAGAGCCTTAAGTTTGCAGGTAAAACACCACGGAAGGGAAATGAAAAAGATAGACCCAACTATAAATGTAAGGAGGGGTTTAAACACTCTACAGATGACTATTCAAAGCAGGGCAAAGCACGGCTTGCAAATCAAACTAAAGAATGAATAAAATATCTGACATGGGCTTTTTCCAAATCTTCCCCCCACCAAAAAGCTACCTGTGCACAAGAAACCAAGAGGATGCTTTTAGCCTCAAGACCATTCTGCTCCAAAAGTTCCTCTTCCTGAGTATGGTTTTTACATCTTACCACCTTCTGAAACCATTATCAAGAATGCCAAAATTGTTAGAAGAACCCACAGCCCTAGAGGATCTTAATTTCTTTGTTTACCTAGAGAATAGGATAATGCAGAAAAAACGTGTGCAGGCATCTCACATTGCTCTTCCAACTTGCCCCAGCCCTTATCTGCAAGCTTTCAAAGCAGGATTCATCTCCCGTGCTCATTCAGTCCTTTGCCTCAGCTGTTAGTGCCAAAAATGAGAGCAAGGAGAGCCAAGTGGGATGACAGCTTTTGTACTGTGCTCTTTGGCCCACTAGAAACTGGACAGTGAGACAGCAATAAAGATGCCTTGCTCAACCATTGTGCCTAAATCCACAACAAGCCACCAGCAAAAATAACTGAATCCTGTACTTTTTCGCTTTTATAACAATGACCTGAGATGGGAGAGGTGGCTCTGGACATGCAGCATGGTCTAGCAGGCATCTCTGTGGAGCATCTCTGACATGTTCTAAACTTAGGACAGGACATCTCTGCCTGACCCTCCTCTGCCAGACAGCAGTCACGCACAACAGAGCTAGCAATAGTAATACTATTGTTTAAATATTATTTGCCATGGTTGTAGCACTTCTGTTGGTGAATGATTGATGGACCAGCTGGAACTGCATTGAGCATATTCGTGAAGTTTTTGGTATATTTTTACTTTTGGCTGTCTGTGGTTTAGACTCATGATTTTCATCTTGTGCCTTATTTATGAGCTGTTTGAGTTGACGGTTTCTTATTTGCCAGTCACCCCTCATAATATTGAGTTGATCACCTAAACCACACAGTACCCTTTCTGTTTCTCTCTGGGTAGGTGAAACTTGTCAAAGAGAACAGTAAACAAGGAAATACCACAAACTCATAAACATTCATGTTTTTTATGTGAAGAAGGGCATTACAAAGAGCAACTAACCACTCCAACAATAGTCAATCCTAACTTCCGTAAGGAAATACCCAGAAGACGCAGTATGGAGTGAGAATTCAAATGGCATTTAAACAAATATTCCCCAGGCCTGTTTTTCAGCACTTAACCGGCTCTGTTATTTGGATTCTCAATCTTTGGTCATGTTGGAGTCTTTTTTTTGAGGTAATATCAGCTTTTATTCTTAATGCTAGTGTGTGCTTTCCTTACGAATTCTGTTACTAGTCATGCAGGAGAGGGGAGAGGTTCACATTAAGGAGACTAACCGATTACTTGGTTATTATTTTGATCTGTGATGTATGCTCTTAGCAGCCAAAAAAAGAAATTAACTTTAGACAAGGTTCTGACCTACATGTAAAAATGAGACCTGACATTTGAAACTTATTAAGCGCTTTAATTTAAAAGGCAAGTAATTTCATCAAATGCAGGTAGCTTCCTCCCTTACTTGGAACTGCACGGATGCTTAAGCCTTCCACCAGACCAAGAGCATCACTCATTTTAAAGGTGAATTGCTTCCCTTCCCCAAATAACCTGCAAAAGAGAATCTGTAACAATTTTGTTGTGATTTAACTTTTATACATTCTGCCTTGATGCATTTAAGAAAGACTGCAAGAACATAAGATTGTAAGAAAGATTGTGACAAAGGATTGTGAAAAGATGAATCTTGAAGAGACTTCACAAGAAAGATTGCTATAAATCATATGCAGAGACTGCCTATAGACTACAGGGTAGTGTGGAAAGGAAAGAATCTTTTTTCCTAAGTACAGAAAAGATAGGTTTAAAAACGGAAGCAAGGGACACCAGAAACACTGTTGCTTTGAATGTTGCGTTATGTTTAGCTGGATTTCATGTAACATCATGTGTCACTGACATGAGTCCTTCAGCATACATTCATAGGCATAAAATTTTGTGCACTGGCATTTTACATTGCATATAGCAAAGAGAAAAGTAGAAATAGCCTTTTGAAAAAGTGTTGCTGGGTTTTTTTACTCTAGTTTTCTTCTATCGTTATCGGTACTGGAACTTCTGCCTGTGGATCCTGCTGTAATTAGGAGAGGTTTTGCTGTGCATTGTCCCCAGTGCCTGGCTGGCTGCTCAGAGCTCACTTAGAAGCACTCAGCAGGGAAGCAGGGTCATGTTGGGAATCAGCACAGACAGCTGTGACCCAGCATTGCCCAATATCTGGCCTTACTTAAAGGGCCCAGTTGTAGACAGGGGAAATGCCCTGTTCCCCAAGCACCGTCACCTGTATTGCCGTATGTACACCCTGACAGGGTGCCAGCAAACACCTCACACTCCCCTGCTCCCTCCAGCCCCATCCCACCCACTTCTCTGGGATGCCTGGTCTTTGCATATCCCCTGACTCAGCAGAAATGTTGCTCCCCAAAAGAATCAAGGTGCCTTAAAGGCACCCATCCCAAGATGACTGAAAGCAGCCGTCCCTGGTCCGGCTGTGCATGTGGAGGCGCAAGCACCGAAGTCTGGTGTCCAGGAAGGTTCCTTCCAAAATGCTAGGAGTCACATCGTGTTTTGAAGGCTTAATTTGGTAATTGGGCAGACCCCCCTGGCCATCTGTGCTGAGCAGTATCCACACTCGCTGGCTGGGCAGAGGCACTTGGCTCCCCCCTGACAACAGCCTGACACCTCCGATTAGGGAGCACAGCCTTCCCACACCCTGCTAATCCCCCCATACTCTCCAGGAGAGGTGGCTCCTGCCAGAGGGGCGCTTAGGTTCCCAAATCCGGGCCAAAGGGTGGCCAGACTGGGTCTCACTAGCAACACCTCTAGCACGGCAGGAGCTGATAGCAGGTGCTGAAGCAGGAGATGGGTACAGTGCTTCCCTGCTGCACCTCTCCCAGCCTTTGGGGGTCTGCAGTTCAGACGGGCAGCAAGGTTTTGTTCACAGCCACAGCTCCCTCGATGTCCACCAAGTCTCTGATTTCAAAGTTTTTCTTCCAGGCCTAGGCACTGTTCCTGTAAGTGGCTCTGAAACTGTATTGAACCTCAGCATCCAGAAACATCAGCAAGAAGCATTTTTTTTGCCGTACTGAGGTTTTTGAATGTATGCTTGATGTTAGACTGTTGCGTCTTCAAAACGGTCCCCTGGAAGGAAGGGAAAGTGAGTGTGGGAATGCCTAGGTAGTCTGAAAAAACCTTTGGTGTTGTTTTGATACAAGTGGCCGCATTGCATTTCATTCTGGGAGGAATATTCATGGCTAAGCTCTAAGCCTCTGATTTATAATGGAAATACTGATAGATCCAGATCCATTTGCAGATGCTATTATAATGTTTCATCCTGGGGAGGGGGAAGGGAGACAGCCTCCTTCCCTTTTCATTTTAAATATCAGTACACTCTGATATTGGTTTCATGAAGCATTTGGATGGGTCCTTATTCACAAATGAATAAAAATGAGTAAAGTCCTTAGAATCAAAGGTAAGCCAAAACTGGCACCCATAAGCACAAGGCAACCCAGAGAGCCCATCTGCAGCCAAACCATGCAGCAGACCCAGACACAGCTTAAAGGCTGGCAACAAGACCGCCTGCAGAATCTGCCAAGGAGCCAGATGCTGTTGCTTCCCAAGCTTGGCATGAGGGTTCCTGATTGCCATCCAACAAAGAGGAAAAAGAGGAATGATATAATGTGGTGGGATAAAACACATCCCACCTCAACCTCCTTTATTGCTCATTGAAAAAAAATTGTGGAAGATACTACTGGAAATGTATCATTGTTTTCAGAAATACATACATTAGCCACAACAATGGCCTTGCCAAATGGGAAAAGTAGGAGCTATTTAAATGTATGTGCCATTTAAAAAAAAATTAAATCTTCATATGCTGTTTTGGGTATGGATGTCTTTGTGTCTTTTGTTAACTGTTACAGTGATAACCACTAAAATGAATACAAGTGTGGCAAAAAGCTTCCAGTTTTTTACAGTAATATTTCAAAATCCCTTGTCTCGGCACAGCTGTCTCAATCAGATAGACCACAGTGATGGCTATTGAATGTAAAGAAGTCAGGTTTGTAAAATGAGGTGCAGAGAAATAAAAAATGAAACTGTAAATAAAGATATGTGATGAGAAAGACATTATGAAAGAAAAAATATATCAGGGCATTATACTGATAAGGGCTCTGCCTCTTCCATGGTTGCACAAGTCTGTTGATGCAAGTTGATTTCATTGGCATCACACCTGAGAAAAACTGGAGTAACATTGGGGAGGATTTGGCCCAGGCAATATAAAAAGAAGTTATGGGTCGTGTGGCTGTGCACCTGAGGATACATAAAGCCATGAGGGCACCATCAAGTATTGCAGTAATGTAAAAATGTAATGTAAAATAATATGTTGCAGGTATGTAAAGAAATAGGAAGCAGTAAAAAAGTTATGTACAAGAAGAAATAAGAAAATGCTCATAGTTACCTGAACAATAACAGCTGTTGTCATTACTCTTATCATCATCATATCATATTTTGGAAAATAGCAGGTGTTTCCATAAATTATGTTTCAGGGCAGCTCAAACATATTTACAAATTCAAGTCATTTTTGCCAGAGACTTTCAGCTGAAAGAAGTACATCAGAACATGGTAGACAAACCAGTCCCATCATTTTCATTGCTAGCTGTTTTAGTATAGTCAAAAGATTCAGGCATCTGTTAAAAAGGGGAAGGCTTCCTATAAAATCAAGGGCGAGGGATCCACTTTCATTAAATAGCACAGTGGATAGTCTAGTCACTGAGGACAAGGAGACTCAGCTTCAATGAAACGTGTAGGGTTTCACATTTCCCGCGTCAGAGTGTTGTCTGAACAGGGCTGTGGTGCAGCTTCACATCTCTTCTGGGCACGGGAGAACACTGGATATTAGAGTCCTCCACATTAACGAAACTACTCTGGCTGCTGCAATACTGGCTCACTTCTCTCCCATTCTGTCTTCCCAGCTTTTACATCCCTTAGTTTTAATTAATATTTTTTATTGTAGATGTTTTATTGCAATTTTTTTGGCTTAGGAAGACATTTTATTTTCTTTACCTGAATCATATAATTTTTAGATTTTCTATTTTAATTCTTGTCTTGTCTGGTTTAGACTAAGTAATTTTAATGCTTTATCAAATACAATTATTTATACTTTCAATAAACACATTCAATAAACCCATTAGGTGCAATCCTTCTTACAACATTTTCAACAGAACAGACTTGGTGAAATATGGGGTATGGAAACATGTTTATTGTAAAGAAAGAATATACAATAGTGACAAATATACTGTAAAGTGTTACATGCTAAGGGATATGAAGTTGTTCTTGGTGCAGCCATCTAAGTTTCATGTTTATATTTACAGACCACTATATGTGATTAATCTATTGTATGTGTAAAATCCCAGCTGTTAAAAATTTTACTGACAACCATGTTTGTACACTGGGAGTTGAAGAAATGTGATACCATGACAAGTTGTATCTCAAATGGTTTCTCTCACCTTTGCAAGCCACTGGGAGATGTTTCCCTTTCTGGACTCGGATATTTAAGATTAGTAATAAGGAAGGTTTCGGTTTGAAAGGATGCTACATGTTTTTATACCTGATCACTCCAGAGTATATGGCCTAAAAAGTATATATTACAATACATTTGCTTCTTGTTCAATGTAACTTTCTTCCTAGGGGACAGCTATTGCCTGCTGAAACAGTATCATATCATAATATCATATCGGAGAATTAATTACAGTATTACTGAAAACACAGGCACTAATGAGTACAGAAGACTATAAACAGCATTGCCCAAGATTTTCTATTGTAAATTCATCCTTTGTTATATTCTAACTTGGTTGAACATTCAACATTTGAGGTAAAATTTTCCATGATGCTTGGCTGTCTAAGGCTGATATTTACAGTTCTTGTTTTCCTAAGTTTTACAAAAAAAAAAAAGAAGAAAAAAGGAAAATCGAAAAACACTCCTTCCTTAAATAGGGTCCTATTCTCCTGTGAAATGAGTTATGAGTTCTTACATTAATAGACTAGCTTAGGACTTCTTTGATGGAAGAAACAGGAAAAAATATCAGTTCTCTGGGATTTGATACCAATACGGTGTATCAACAAAATGCTGCCGAGTCTGACCATGTTACAGCTTTGAAGAAATCAGATTGGTATTGTCTGGCAGAGATGGACTAAAGGCAAGCACCGAAATTCTCTGGGCAGACCTGAGCAGATGTCACTTTGGGGTGGTGCGCCTATCTCCTGTTCCCTCACCCTTGCTGCTGCCCGCAAGATCTCCCCTTCCCAATTTGGAGACTGGGGTTCACCTCCCCAGGCTCCAGCACTGCACTGAAATGGTAGGAAATTTTCTTCCTGAGGGTGCTGAGGCTGCACAGTGAAAAGAGTGGCCTTCACGACAAGATGCTCTGCGCTCCTCCAGCTGCCTCAACCACGACGTGAGGCTCATGCCAAGAGCCCTGCTGTTGCGCTGAACAGTGGGCTGGGGGTCACAGAACACCCTGTCCGACTCTTGTAGCCGGGAAGAAGCTGCAAGGAGGGTCGTACAGATCCTGGAGCCGATCCCCAGCCTCCGTGAGACAGTCTGCTGCTTCGGCACAGCAAGTGTGCCGGGTGCCGGCGCAGGTCCCTCCGCCGAGGACTTCTTGGCCATTGGGGTGTCTCCAGCCGGTGGAGCACCTGGAGAGCTGGCGGCCGGCGGCAGCAGCTGTGGCAGAGGGGGGCTGGCGAGCCAGCAGGCTGGGCAGCGAGCGGCGGGGAGCACCCCGAGGGGCCCCGTCCCTGCGAGCAGAGGGAAAAGCAGGCTCTGAGTTATTAACAGCTTCCCTGGAAGCCGCGCCGGGGCCGGGGCCAGGACAGGCAGCCAGCCAGCCAGCATCCCGGGAGGCTTCCTCGGCTGTCTTCGCCCACCTCTTTTGCTCCATCCAGTGGTGACGAGCCATCTTGGAGCCTCCAGGCTTTGAGAATGAAGCCGAGGGGGACGGGGCGCCTGAGGCCCCCTGCCTGAGTTTCCTGTAGCCCTCAAAGCAGATGCCTTCACCTGCTCCCACTCCTCCCTGGGTACCAGAGTGCCGGGAACGCACACGGCCCCACTGTGCAGCCGTCACCCCCACAAAGAACGGCGGGCTTAGAGCTCCAGCACCTCTCTGGCTGCAGGATACCATCGCTGCCTTATAGTCCTGGCTTTTTGTTTGACCAGCTGCCTGTCCAAGTTCTCCCTGGAGTGGGGGCAGGGAGGAAGGGGCGGCTGATTTCTCTGTCGCTTCTGGGATGAGGCAGGGCACCAGAAGCCGAGGACAGGAGGGGCCCCTTCACTTCAGTGTGAATCCAAGGGGGAGCTCTGGCTGCTGGAGTGAGCCCTTGGCCCCAAGTTTACAGCAGTGTCCAAGGTGAAGCCTGCAGGGCTCCTCGACTACAGCCAGAGCAGCTCTTCAGGTGCTCAAGGTTCTCATCACCGAGGGCAGCATTTGGCCTTGTGTCATCTGTAATTTTCTTTTTTTTTTTCCATTCTTCTCTCTCTTTTCTTTTTGGTGCCTTTGACTTTCATGTCTAGTTTGTCAACCTGTATTTTCACAATAATCTATATGTTGCCTAAAAGAAACGTACTTTGTCTCAGCAGCAGGGACCCAGCAGTGAAGAGTGAGAACCTTCATCACCCCCTCCCCATTCTGTCCTCTCTTACCAGGGGCGTTTTGATGCCACAGGATAAAAATAAATAAACGCAAGTACTTCCACTTCCTCAGAGCAGAGCTGATATGGCAGTAGCTCACTGGATGAGAGCAGCTCAGACCTGAAACGCTTTCTTCTCTGTTGGGATCACAGCTTGAGCGTAGGCTTGTTGTGTCGGAATGGGCCTACTGTACCCAAACATCTGAGCTTGCTCCAGCTCCTAGAGGAACATTTTATACTCATTATACATGCAGCAGAATTTCAAAATATGTCCCTGGGACCAGAATGCAGGAGGAGGACATTAAAGGTTAGGAGGTAGTAGGGGAAAAGCAAAAGGAATGAGTAATCTGGAGTTGCCTCAATAACCCTTAGAGACTTAGCCAAAATTAACCATATCAAGATGTCGTGAAAAGGGGAGACGAGATACTTGACGTACTGGTTACAAAGAGAGGGTTTTATTGCTAGGTACCTTTATGAAGTAAAAAGCAAAGGATCAGCTCCACATCCTAGGTTTCAAAATGTTATGATCTAAGTGCAGAATTCATCACTGCCACCACTAAGAGATCATACATCCTGGAGTGTCATGAGCCATCCGTGATTTGTGTCATTGCAGAGGATGATAAATCACTGCTAAAGACATAACAAGCAGCATCATCGCTGCAACACAATAGATCATGATGCATCAAGATCTTTGCTAAAATATTATTTACAGTTAGCAGGGGCTTGGAATGGCAAAGCAGAAGCTGATATTAATCTTCCTTGCATTGTGCCTTTGTGCACGCTAAGGGCCCTTCCCTGCCCTGGGAAAAACGGGATCTGTAACATTCACTGATGCAATAGCCACTGGTTGTACACACTGGGGCTGAGAGGAATTGAGTGTATATATACATATATATATTTATATATATACTTATGGAGAAAAGGAGTGGTGGCAAGAGCAAGTGAAGTCCCATTCTTCAGAGCATTGAGAACACTGTGCTTACGCTGTTCAGAACCCATCTGTAAATGCAGACATGTAAAGGTCCCTGTTCCTTACAGTAATGCTGGGGAGAGAAGCAACTTACACGTTTTCAAAAAAGCTCTAAAGGTCTGGAAGAGTCTGAGGAATTCTTCCAGCTCTCATCCTATTCAGCATATGCAAAGGCTTAATCAAATTAAGCTTTTCTCCTAAAACTATTGTGGGAATTACTTTAAGGGAGGTGCTAAATTAAAAACAACACTGCTGACACAATCAATGTTTTGGGGGTTTTGCCTTAAAAATAAAATTGTTCAAAAATCCCATATTCCCTTGCCCCCCCCAACCCCCAAAGAAAACCAAACCCAGACAATTCAAACTTCTGAAAACTACTACCAGCTATTTTTATAGAAGACTCTCTGGAAACAGACTTTCACTCTGTCAATCCAGACAAGTGTTTCTGAGGCACTGGGGACTGTGCGTTATTTCTCTTTCTTATGCAGGACATTGCTGATTTAGGTCACATCAACAGGACTAACAGTTCCTTTTAAAGAAACGCTGAGATGGGTAGAAAGTTGTTTAAAAAAAAGAAAATACTTCCTGATGGAAGGAAATGTGCATTTCCAAGCTGTTGATGACCTTTTTGACAACAAAAAAATCCATAATGCTTTACAAGAGTCTGCCCAGCTCCAGCCTTACCCTGTCAGTGCAGGAATTTTATCCCCCTCCTGCCATCCTAAAGACAAAAGACACAAGTAAAGTGCCTTTCAATTTTATATCAGTTACTCATCCTGTGTTTGCTTCATGATGTGAAGCTGAACCCTCCCACAGACTTTAATTGAGTTAAATCATTGCCAGAACCTTTTAGGCTCCCTCTCGTGCACCCTTCAGTGTGTGCATCTCTGATGAGACATGTGAACAGAGACATGCTCCCAGGACATCTGGGCAGCAAGCCACCTACCTGTGGGCTCCAAATATTTCCATGAACTATATTTCACTTGAACATTTCTTTCCTGTTTAGACAATCACCAAAGTTGAGGAGGAGAATAGGGAGGAGCCATGAGCAATTTACTGGAATATATACAGGCATTCCCCAGATTTCCCATCCTCCTCCTTAATTGGATATTATCCCTCATTAATGACTCTGTGAGAGCCTGTAGAGTACTAATTGTCTGCAGTTCCTCTCTCTTTCCCTCCCCTCTCCCCTCACAGAGATTAGTCTTTTGTTCAAGTTCATGAAGTTTAATTTCTGTTCCTCTCACAGAGATGGGCAGCACATCCAACCTTTGTTCCACCAGAGCCCTCAGAACCTGGTGTCACCTCCCTGGGATGGTGTTTTAGAATAAGGGGAAGACCCAGACCCTCCTGCCTCCTTCATTATCAGTCACCAAAGCCCAGCTATGCCAATGGTCTCACTGTGGTCCAGAATAGCTGTGAGGCTGTTGCCACCTTGTGCACCCACAAAGTTCTTGTTACACATCTTGGGCAGGTTGAAACCTAGAAGGAGAGTCAGAAGTCATAGAAGCCTTTCAAAAAAAGCAGAGGTTGGGTGAACATTTGCTGCATGTCACCTCCATTTATCTTTCGAGGGGCTTGTGTTCTTTCAAAGTGAAACAGCTAATCCCAGAAGAACAAACAAACAAACAAAACTTAATTTAAGTGCCTATTAATCAAGGGCTGATGTGAATAAGGAATGGTTTTGAATGGCTAAATTATTTTGCATTGCTGACTGCCTTGGTAAGCTTCTGGTCAGTTTTTGGCATTTTTCTGACTGCTATCTTGCTAGGATATTTTCGGTCCATATATTTAAAGGATGAAACTCAGAAAGGCTTCCACTGGCACTAACAAATCTCCTGACATGATTTTGGGTGTGATAGCCTGTTTTGACTTCCAGTCTACTTGGTCGGGGCCAGGGAGCGTTCCTGCTATTGTCTTCCTCGTTGCTCTGGAGATGCTGGTCCCCGAGGATTGTCCTTGTTAGCACACAACACTGCAGCCATCGGGCTGTGACCCCCAGCGCCTGGGGGAACCCCGCCAGGTCCGGCCATTCCCGCAGCCCTGTCCAGGCATGGCAGGCACTCAGGGAGATGGGGAGCCTCTCTCTTAGATGTTATCTAGGATTTCTGCCATACTTTTGAAGCACAGCCCTCCTGTCCTTGTTGCTTTTTATGATGGGGTTGCTGGAGCCAAAGCCTGGGCTGTGTGGGCAGACAGGGGGACTTCAGCTGGTGTCTTCAGCAGAATTAAAGCATCACTGCCTGCTTTCTGCTGTCCTGGGGACCTGCTAGCACAAATCACAGATACACTGCCTATGCTTCCTTTTTCCCTCTCCTATAACTCTCCTACTACTACAGCCACAGGCTGACTTGCTACTGCCTGCAGCCAGCACAGAGCAGTACAGACCTTGGCAGTACGCAGAGAATATGACAGCGTCTTTTAACCACTGCTACCCAGGGAAGTCTCACTTTCCAACAAGCATCAGATGACTTGAAGGCAATTCTTCAGGAAGACCCTCTATAACAGGAAATTGCTACTTGAAAAAAGAGCAAACCTTAAAAAAAAAAAACAACACACAGAATTTAGCTTTCTGCTAGCAAAACCGAACAGGTGAAGGTGACGGTAAGCTATTTGTCACAGAAACTACAGGCTCTCCAGCCACTGAGTCAGCCTGAACTGGTTCATTGTCCAGGTCATCCCAGGACACTGACAAGGTGATGGCAAATGATCTGGCTCCCATCCGGAGGCCTCACGTTTCAGGCTAGTCTGTCTGTCAGGGAGGTCCTGCCGGTGCCTCATGGCTATCCATCCATTCCACCTCAGCCAAGGTCAGCCCTGCCCAGGCTGCAGGTTCAACCTGCCACTTGGCCCCTGGTTTCCAGCCCCAGCACGGCTCCCGCCCCAGCTGCCAGGTCTGTGCTGCACCCCTAGTGTCGAACAGCTCTCATGGGTCTTCCTCCTCACCTTCCAGCCCCTGGCCACAGGGTAACACTACAACCAGAGCACTTGCAGATGCCTGGGCTTCGTCCCACGCTTCCTGGGATCTGTTTGCTCCCCAAACTCTCATTCTTAGGACAGCGACACCTGGGCTGACCGTTCTACTTTTGCCTGATTCAGCTGTGGAGACAGCTTATTTTTCTGAAGATGACAGACGGAAAGGCAGACCTTCTTCTGAAATACACCGGTGCTGCCTCGGTTCCAGGGGTTTGGGACACGTGGAGCAGGAGTGTTAGTGTTCCCCACTCTCATCCTGAGAAATATAGGACAACAGAGACTACACAGTGGTTAGAAACTCTGCTATAAGGTCTGACCCATTTTTGTCCTCTAAAAGCAATCTAACATCTGCTCTCGGTATTTCTGTGTGCCATTTCAGAAATATATTTGGAAGAGCACTGCTAATTCATGCCCTGTCTACTTTCAAATTCAAAGAGGCTGTATTATTGCAGCCCCTAGTTTATATATGCTTGGGGATGGATCTTTATATAAACTCAAACTTCCACAGAATATTATCTTGGGCATAAATTCAGTAGCAAAATGGATTTGTACCTGGCACTTAAATTGCAGCTCCGTCCAGCTGTCCTGCGGATCCTGCTGCAACGAAGTGGGAAAATATGTTTGTTGCTCTGTGCTGAGGCAGCTTTTTAGAGGCTCTTGGGACTTTACTTCTGCAGGCAGTGATGAGAAA
This sequence comes from Chiroxiphia lanceolata, assembly GCF_009829145.1. Classification (NCBI taxonomy): domain Eukaryota; kingdom Metazoa; phylum Chordata; class Aves; order Passeriformes; family Pipridae; genus Chiroxiphia; species Chiroxiphia lanceolata. Next base: position 36,551,320 of record NC_045639.1, on the reverse strand, counting down.
GGGCTTGGAAAGACATTCCCCACAGCTCTCCAGTCAGTGTAGGGAGCAAGCAAGCCAGACCTATCAGCTTACTGAGGTAAGGGAAGGAGAAGCAATGGAGATCACAGAGGTTGCAGCTCCCAGGTTCCCTGTGCTTCAGTGTCAAGACCCAGAAATGATGAACAGAAATCCCTGTGGTTATTCATCAAGGGAGCCCCTTCAGCACTGCACAGTCAAGAAGAGGCAGAAGGGCTTAGTTCCATGTATGAGGTGGTCTTTCATGCCCTGAAAGAAGAGAGCAAAATCCCTGTGTATCCTCTGTGCCAGTCTGAGATCTGGGAGACCTGATGGTTCCCAGAGGTCCAGGCCATTGCTAAAACTCTTCCCTTGTTCCTGAGCAAGAAGCTTTTGTTCTGCAGATATTATCTGCCAATAAATATTCCTCTCATTTGAGACCCATCAAAAATGCTGGCTCCACTTATTTTAGAGTCCATCTTTGACCTTTACTGCTGTGAAATACTTCTAGTGATATTCCACCAGAGGCTATAAAACATCTGGCCTGACTGCACACCAAATAGCTGGAATTTTCTAACCATTTCAGTCTGTGGCATTGACCCCAAATGACAATTTATCTGCACCATTTCTGAGTCCCCTGGAAACCCATGTGGCCTGAGATGTCGGGAGAAACTCGATCCATCAAGTAAACCCAGCCCATGCCTGGGTAAATGAAGAAGATCTGATTTTGAAGGAAGAGCCCTGGTCTCACACAGCATCACGCAGCAGCCTTCAAGGCAAGGTACCGAGACTAAAGGATGTCTGCTCTTGCACACACCCTTCCTGCACCCAGTGTCACCACTGGGTGGCAAAACAATAGGAAAAGTCAGGAGAGAGGTAGATGGCCAGGCAGGGTGACACCAGTTCCCCCTCAGAGCCTGGGTTTCACCACCATTGTGGCTGTGCTTCTGCACTTCCAAACCCTGCAGGGGCCCTGAGCAGCACAGAAAGGAGCCAGGTGCAGCAGTTATTTACTTGGACAAACAAAAGCAGTGACTTTGGCAGGCCTGGGAACAGAGGCAAGGAGAAGACACCTGCGTGTTGGCAGGTGGGCTCAGCTGCTGAGGTGCTGCACTTGCTGCAGCTGCAAAAAGCACAGCAATGCCTCAGCTCAGGGTACCCACGAAATTTGCAATCAGCAGATGATGCCTTGCCCTACACCCTCGGTTTCTGACTCTGTCCCTTTCCCTGTCTCTTCTCCACAAACCATGGGGCTTCTGGCTGGTGAGGCTGGAGAGGACAGGACATAATTTTGATGTAATTTTCTTGGAGAGCAAACAGCACTTGACCTTGTGTCTCTTTTGGTGGGGCGCCAGGAAGGTCAGCTGCCCAGCAGCATTTTTGGTGGTGGCAACCATAGAGGTGAGGCATCTTCAAACTCACATCTAATTCCCTGTGTTTTCTGCTGCAGATGAATAGACAAAAGACCTCCCGGGCAGGAAGGGGGGCCTTGCTCCACTAGAATTTGGATTTTTCACTGTCAGCCAAGCAGAGGATCCAAACTCCAACAATGAGCTCCCTGCTCCAGACGAAACACATTTATAACCTCTCCAAGCTGGGCTCTGGCAGGGCGATACAAACTGTGAGCTCCACAAGCTAATGACCTTGAAAGTATCCATTTATCTTGGCCTTTCCCCCCAGCTTGAGATGCCACAGAAAATGTGAGACTTGCTTTCTTCTTCTTTCCTTTATTTTTTTCTTTTACTTTTTGAGCAAGAGGGATGAACATTCAGGGAATGCCAACAACATGGAAATTGCTCAGTTTCACCTCTCTGGCTGGAGCTCAGTGCTGAGACCCCAGTGGAAATCAAGAGTGAGGGGCAATTGGTCCTCCTGTCCCTTGTATTCTGAGAAGGGAGTCTGTCGGGAAGGGAAATCCTGCCCTGCCTCCACTCCTCCACTACCTTATTGCTCTGCACTGCCTGTTTCTTCATTAATCTTCATTAATAGACAATATTTACAAACATCAAAACTAAATCCTTTGAGCCCATTGCTCTTACTCACTAAAGGTAGCTCATAGCTTGGTGCGATGTGACAGCCTGAACTGCATTAAAATCCAGACAACAGGTTAGAAATGTTCCTGAAACAAATGGAGCTGGTGCACCATAAATGTTATTTCCTCAGGGAGAGCAGTGACTCCCTGGAGTGTTTTATTTTTCAAAGTCAGTGTCTGTTTTCTATGCATTGCCACTGTATGGAAGCCATTGCTTGCCACAGCAGGGTGCTCCCTTTTCTATGGGTTATACAACTTAGGTGTAAAATAATCCCACATCATTTCCTTTGGTGTTCAGTACAGACAGCTTAAAGGGAAAAGGGAAGTCACACAAAGCAGCTGACAATGGACACAGGCAGAAGCTGCTACTAAGAAACATCTTTCTACTTAAAATAAAAAAAAATTACTTGCCAAGATGGTTTCTGATTGCTGCAGGTTTTAGTCCTCTTATAGATATAGTGGGATCCAACCACTTTATTTGCAGATATCCTGCAGTGTACAGCTGGATCTAGCTGCTGCTCTGCAGATGCTCTAGCACCTGAGGGCTGGGATCTGCCACTCACCTTTGTTCTCAGTCAGTATGGTGGGCTGTCTGCTGAGACCAGCATTTGGGCTCCAGAGAGAATTTTCTGGCTGCTGCCTTTGAAACAAGCACCAGCTCATGTTTCCATTTTAGGCATACATGTAATGTACATCTTTGCTTATTGGGCACACTGCAGTGCAATCCAGCCTCAGGAATTCTTGGCGTCCCTCTGGATTGTGATGACTTTATAAGAGGTAGTGTTGTACTGAAGGGGTCCATGGTAGTCATCTCCTGTCTCACTGCCAGCAGGATGGAGACTTACATGAAGACTTACAGAATAGAATTATTATTCTACGCACACCCTGAGCTGCCTGCCCAGTGCCATCACTGGAGATGTGCTGGAGGACCAAACGTACCAAGGACATAAGACTCAGTGCGACTCTGCACTGCAGGTGAAGGCTTCCTATGGCTCTATGGGTCAGATCTGTCCTTTTTGGTGGGTCAGGGAGGTTGAGCCAACGCCTTGTACTTCCTCTGTTCCACCTCCTCAAGTGTCTGGCTCTCCAGATGCTAAGCAAACACCCTTGATCAGTGGATAAGGCCTCAGTTCAGACAGATACTTCAGCATCAGCTTTAAGCAAGCTATTAAAAGTTTGTCAGTATTCAGGGGACTGGCACAACCAGATCGTATTTAGCTTGAATACAGCTATCGGAGTCAGGCCGCTTTAAAAATACCTTTATGATATGCAGGGTTAACTATTTCTTTAAAAATAAAAATCTCATCACAGAAAAAGAAATGCCAAAGCCTTTTCGAAGCTCCTTAACACAGTGAATAAGAAATCAGAGTTGATTTACATAACAGAGATATACATACGTATGTATACGTGCGTGTACATTTGCATGAAAAGCATTTGCAGGGAGTTCTAAAAATAGAAGACAGAGGTTTTCAGGCAAGTAAATCTTTACATGTTTTTATGTTTTATTGTTTCCCTTCAATTAATATTTTAAATTAAGACCCAGTCCTCCTGCCTTCTACAATTGTAAGCCAGTGAACTACGGACTTTCCTACAAACACCTCCCTCTAATTCCTCCATTGAAGGAACGACCAAGAACACCAAAATGAAGGTCAGTAAAGGAGAGATGCCTTTGTATCCAGTCTTGCAGTTCTCCTAAAATAAAATTCACCCCTTAATTTGGAGGGCAATTTTCCTTCAAGGAAGGTAGGAAAATTGTTCCCTGTGAAATACTCACTATTTTACAATGAAAATGTTTGGAGCTTTGAGGTATCCAAGCAAAAATGGGATGAGGTTGGAAACCAGCTCTTGTGAACTGTGTGCTCCAACTACTTGAAACAATGCTTAACCTAAAGCTTAGGCATACCCTTACTGACTCAGGTGGAGTGGCTCTCCTATCTCACACTAAGTGTATATGCTTAACTGCTCCTCTGGGTCAGGGCCCCAATTAGCACACCAAGATCTAATTTTATTCTCAGTTACAGCTGCATAAGACTATATTAAGCAAACCACTTTATACCAGTAACAAAAATTAGATTAAGCTTTGGCTCAGGATAGAAAGGGAGAACACGACACAGAAAAAGGTATCTTGTTCTTGGATGTTGCTGCCTCTGTTACATATGTTTGTACTCTGATAGCTCTTTGTCCTCTTAAAACATCTCTGCTCCAACCTCGTCTCATTCAGACCAGTCTAATTTCTTCTGTAGATCAGCCTCTCAGCAGAAAGTGTTTGCGAGCCAGCAAGATAATGCTGTGCCCAAGGATCCCCCAATTTCTAAACCAAAGCCTGCTAGCTAAAATCTACACAAATCCATAGGTAAAATGCATGTCCATGTGTTAAACCTTCACCTGTGTCCTTGAGTAACTACATGCTGATGTCACTGTAATCTCTTATTTCTTCATCCTTCTCCATCAAGCCCTTTAGACCTTGATCTTGGTGCTTCAGGCACCAGTTCACGTTACTCAGAAGTAAAGCCCACTGACTTCAGCTTAGCTTAAGTGTGTTCTTATAGTTCCTGCTTAGGGAAGCACCCTTTTTAGATGAGCTACACTAAATTATCCAGAATTACACTAAATTATCCACTTACAGATAAATACGTGCTTTGGTGTTTTCCTGAACAAAATGAACATAAACATGAACTCAAGACCAGCTTGAAAGATCAGCCCTTAAATTGTGTGTACCCTGGTACAGGCAACTGCCTTCTGCATGCCAGCTTCAAAACACCTCACACGCTGCTGGATCTGTGAACATCAGCTAGTGCTAAAGTATTTAGTTTGTCTGTTATCTGCACCTGTAAAAATCAGAGATAAATCCAGGACAAATCAGTAACGGGAAGGGAGAGGCTGGCCAGTTCAGTGATCCCAGCTTTCCTGCTTGCTGGAAGCCATGGCAGGACTGGAAGATCCCCTCAGCATAGCAAGGCCACAAGGTTTGACCCCAGAAGTCTTGGGGTTGGTTTTGGTCAAGCATCCAGGATATGATCTGTGTGGCGCAGTGTCAAACAGATCCCGGTGACTCTCAGTGGCTGAGAGGTGACAAATGACAAAGTCAAACCCAGATGTGGTTTACCCCGATCTGTAGCAGAAGCCACTCTGATTTTTAAAAAGACAATTTTGTCTTTATACAAGGGAAGTAGGAAAAAGCAGCATGAACAGAGGCACACTTCAAGTTGAACAAAGCAGAGCTCTTGTCTGAAGCACTGGCAGGAGCCCAGCATCTCTCAGGGGCAGGCACTGGGGTCAGTCTTGTCTGGCTGTCCCTGCCAGGGAAGGACAAGGAGCTTTAAATTTTATTAAATGTGGTTAATTATTTTTTTTTTCAATTAGTGGCTTACCTTTTTTTTTTTTTTTGAAATTGGTGTAGTGGTTGTGCTATGCAATATAAGCCAGAGGGTTTGTAGAATTACTGGTAGGACAGCGTCGATATGGCAAGCCAAAAGTTTGAAGAAAATTCATGCATGCAGGCTCCTAAATATGGATCTACATGGTTATTTTCATCCAGAGTCTTGCACATCCATAGTTCTGGGTTAGAAAACATAAGCCCCAGGTGAAATGCATTTGGAGGATCTCTGCCATCTGATGTGAATGAAGACCCCTGTCACAAAGTCATCTGTATGACCTACTTGCTTCTTGCCGCTAAGGAATTGTCCAGGACTCATGTAACAACTTCAAACTCAGGCACATTCCTCGAGCTGTGTGAGGAAGCTTGCACATTGCCTGACCACATTATATCTGCCTCTAGGCAGTGTTATCACTCCTTCCCTTCCATATGCTTAAGCAGAATTTTTACAAAAATAAATGAAATACATATGTACATTATGCAAAGAGTGTTCTTGAGCCGTGCTATATTTGGTTTTGCATGATACGTATCCAGCGTGTAGACCATTGGCACTCGTTTTTTAACTGTTAGAGATAAGCAGAGTCACAGTAAGCTATAAAAGAGTGTAAAATATGCAGGGCCTGATTCTCCGGCTCGCGGAGGCCCCTTTACATCACGCTGGCACTGCACTGGAGTCTAAAAGCAAGTGCACATGTGACTGGAATCCACTTTCAGGCCCTTTTATACTGCCAAAAGAGCTTAAAGTTGCCTGAATTCAAATGAGATTCAGATGCTTGTAGTACAAGCCGGTAGCCATCATTAAAATCTTCATTAATACTGCTGCTCCTCTGCCCCCCCAGCAGTGGGGTGACCAGCAGCAGTCACCCCTGGACATGAGGAGCTACTGAAGGATTGGGGAGCACTGTCCATCCCGGCGGGGAATGGGGGCATTCCTGGGACCAGGCACGGCAAGATGGATCCAGTGGGTGCCACCACAGGCAGGAGGATGTGGAGGCAGACAAACGGGGGGGGGGGGGGGGGGTGGGGGGGGGGGTGGGCAGCTGAACAGGGAGGAGTATTTGGGGCTGAGCATCCCGCTTCTCTCAGCTGGTTCCCTGCCCAAACAGGAATCCACATTACCCAAGTCTCCCTTTTCATAGCTGTTTTTTCTCCCAACAAAAAGCTGACATAGAACAAGCTGTATGTACAAGTGCAGGTACACCCGCCCTTGGTTTTAATCATTCAGCGCCAGCCAAAGAGGGAGGGACAGGAAGGCTCTGCCACCTTTCCGCTTTCCCTACGGCAGCCGCCTCCACCTTGGCCCAGGTTGGATCCAGCCACCCACCGTGCAGGCTCTGGCTCTGAGTGCCTTGCCCCCGGGCCCAGACTCAGCTGCTTCTGCATCCAGAAGGGAAACCAGAGCTGCTGGCTCGTGACTGGCGCTCAGATCACCAGTTCATGACTCTCTCCTGTGAAAAAAAAAAAAAGTTAGTTTGCATTTAAAGTGTTGGGGAAACGGATTTTTTTTCTTTTTTTTTTTTCCTTTTCCAATCCCAAAAATCACATGGCCAGACTATTTTAAACATTCCTGGCTATTCCCCCATGCACCAGCTCCCTTGGCTGGCACTGGGGTATTCTCGAAGCTTGGGTAGGAGAGTAAACTCTGCATGTATAATTTATCCATTGTAAAGGATGCAAAATCTACTGGGAACAGGAGGGGATAAGAAAGAGCGAAGACACTTGTGGATGCCAAGAATTCCAAGTGCCAGACCTTGCTAGCGCTCTTCCAAAATGGAGGGTCCTACACGGCTCCCGTTTAGCTAGAGCTGAGCCTAGCCTTGCCTGCTGTGTTGAGATTTGGCAGGCTGCAGCTCGCCATTGTTGCGAGCTCTCATCCAGGCGGCGGTGCCAAGCCTTCCCTCCGGCTGCAGCCCTTCCAGTGTTGTGCGCTAATCCCCTAGTATCTGCCTCTCCCAGATCTGGCGGGGGCACCCTTTGGAGCTGGGAAGGGAGAGGAGAGAACCCTCTCTGCAGAGACCCCTCTCCCAGCAAGCTTCATGAAGAAGCCCAATTTGTTAACCTTAACAAATTGCCACTATTCAACATAGCAGAGACATTACAAAAAAGCGGGAAATCCGCTCACCCCGTGCTCCAGAGCTGGGTGGGTCAGCGCCAGCTCTCTCATTGGGGAAAGCAAGGGATCACGCAGCAAAGTTTAACTTCTCACGCTATTTTTAGTTTCCAGTTTCTCCCCTGTTAGCCCGCCTACATCGTGAAAGTTCACAGGAGACACAGGTCACTCGCTCTGCCCAGCAGTCCCTCGGACTGCGTTGAAGTAGTGATGGATGAGCCGATGAGGGCTGCTCATCCTAGCGTTCCCAACAAGACTAGGTCAGCAGCTCTGCACTACCAGGCAGACCCACAGCACTTGAGCCCCTCTCCCCTTCAGCACCTGCACCTGGGACAAGCACAGGAGCCAGCAGCCCCTTCCCCTTGGTAGAAGCACTCCGGGTCCATGAAGCTCTCCTGCAGGGCAGGAGCGAGGGAGGCCACAGCCCCCAGGCACCCACAGCGGGGCCACCCTGCAGCCCCCAGTCCACAGCTGAGGCCAGCCCTCTCTGGGGCTCAGCCTTCATAGCCAGGGGAGTTCCAATGCCATGGCTGTGCCGTTGCTGTAGCTATGTAGGTTTTCATTTTTAACACCATTTAACACTGGGGTTGAACAGTATTTTGCAAAATGTGAATTTTGCAAAAGCAAGACCTAAGCTCCAGATGCTGTCCCCCCACCCTGGCTGCCATCCAAAAGAAATCCCTGAGGGAGGGGATGCAGCAAGCCTCCTCTGCACTGGAGCAGAACTACTTTGCCCTTCTGCCAAGCCTTCTGCTTATTCCTGCAGAGAGGTCTGAGCTTGGCCCTCTTTGCAAGCCACAACAGGGTCTTGCCTATGGTGTGGGAAAGAATGGGCTGCCCGGCATCCCAACACAAGGAAGCAAAGGGCCAGTCATGGGTGCCACACTGTTGCAGTGGCTCCAACCCTGAGTGGGGATAACCAACATCTGGCTACATTAGAACAGCTTTGGGAGCTGATGACGAGCCCCCAGGAAAGAGACTCCTATGCACCATCAAAACCCTTGACCAGAATGGAAACTGCCCATGTGAGTGATTTTCATAGAAAAGGGCTCCTTTTGGAAAAGGGGTATTATCTCAGAACAGGCTGTGCCAATCTGCATCCATAGATGTTTGAAATTATAAGACCAGACTGCTGCTGGTCTGACCACGGAGGCTGGTCAACACAGGGAGCAGCTCCGAGCCATCAGTGGCTTCCCTCCTGGAGAGGCAGGGAAGCAGTGCAACCTCTCTGTCCTATCAGGAGTAAAAAATGCCTTTTTCATCCAATATGATCGTCACCTCCCTTCAGCAAAGCATCTGTTTTTTCTAGCACCACCGTCAAGATTCCCCAACTAGGTGTGAAGGGGTGGCTTTGGCCACAGCTGTGCTCCATAGGCCTGCCTGTCAGCATGTGCCTGGGTGTTTTAGACAGTTCACAGCAATCTGTGCTGAAAATGAAGCCGTGCTGCACCCCCTCACCCCTGCACACGCGGCCCAAGATTTATCTCCATGTCTCCATCCCTGCCAAGTTGCTGGTGCCAGGGTGCTTCGCCCTGCCCCCAGACCGTGAGGAGGGGACTCCGCTTCACAGGGTACTAAGAAGAGCAGGGGACCCCCTGCTCCAAGCCACTCACTGCAGGGCCACCCTCCAGCCTTGCTGTTCTTACCACGCCACTGGGAAAGCCTTCCCGCAGGTTTCTGCTTAGTTGCTTCAAAGAGCTTTACCTTAATGTCCCCTGGTAGCACTTACTGTGGGAGTCAGTATTTCTGGCCTATGCACGTCTGTCCTATGCTTACTGGGAAAGCAGGGCAAGGCAAGAAAATGATTCTTTATTGTCCTATGTCAGTCTGGTAATCGGCAGTAAATCTATGAAAGAAGCAAAGCAGCACCTCTGATGCTAAACTCTTCAGTAACTTGCTTTAGTCCAGCTTCCATCAGGACAGAAAGAGGAGCTTAGCAATCAAAAAAGAACCTGTTCCATGAAGAAAAACAAACAAAAGCAATCTGAAGCAGTCAAATAGCCCTCTGGAAGGAAGGCAGTCTGTATCCTTCAGGAAGGGCAAAGCGCTATCACATACAGCCCGACTGAACCCTTAATTGCAGGCTGTCAGGTACCATACATCTCCAAACTTTCTGAAGTGCAGGGAGTGGTGTGATGGGAATAGATAACACACAAACATCGCAGACTGGGCAGCACAATGGAAAGACAATGTGTAAGTGCTCGGCTCAGCACTGGAATATTCCTGTGTTTTCAGGCTGAGAGGCCGTAGCATGCAGGATGTCAGCAGAGCAAAATGATCGTGCAGAAGGTGTACTGGGTTCACAGCTAAGGCAAGTTAATTTCATCTAATGGTTAGGAGCCAACTAACTAAAGTTCCCTTATAATTCCCATTAATAGCTTATAAGAAATCAAAAAGCTCCAACAGCCTCTTTAAAAAGAGAAGGACTAACCAATGAAATGACAAATTAGACCAGTCTAGAGAAATGTGCCTTTGCTTGCTGACTCAATGGAAGCCAATTGAGCATCTTCTTGAGCAGAAAACAGATAATAAACGTCATCTTGAGAGATTCTCCCAGATGTTGGTTAAAGTTGAGTCTGTAGCAGAAGCTACTGAAATCTCTGTCGTAACTGTTTATGGTACAAGCTGCATTTCAGAAAAAGAAACTGCACTGGGGGTCCCATGAATGTAATGACTCACAGTAAAAGCAGTTAGTGAGCACAGAGAGGGGAACAGCTCCCAAAGGGCTGCCTCTAAATGGTATGCAGCCCCAGGCTGGTGAGGGCAGCAACCCCTTTTGTGGGGTTAGCTGACCTAGGGAAATTTGTCACATTGTGAAAGGTCTGTGGGGTTCTGTGCAGGCAAGATGGGGGGCAAGCAGGATGGACAGCCCTCCAAAGCAGGGATCCCCCGCTGTCACCAGGGACCCTCTCCAGCGGGTCTATGACAGCCTGGCTTGACAAAATATACAATGAGGAACGGAGGGTAGGACTTGTTCTGGGCAGGGGGTGTGTGTTTTTTGTAGCCCATCACAGGGGACAGGCATGGAGATGGTGTGATTACAGCAACAGCTTCCAGGGAAGGCTTTGTCCAAAGTCCTCATCACCCTGCAGAGCTCTGTGCTGCCCTGGAGCCCTGAGGAGACGGAGCCAACATGGAGCTGGAAAACCAGGCATACTCGTCATTGTCATCTTCTTGGGATGCAAATATAGCGTATTCATTCCCAAATGTACAAGAGGAATATTTACTGATTGCAAAGCCTTTTTGTATAATGTTTGACTGACAGTTTATAATTTCCATTTAGCGACACACTGTTATTCAGATTGCCTGTCTACTAATATGCTTTAAAAAACTCCACATTAATTGCCCTTAACTGTAACTTTGTATAATGGTAAGCCATTATTTTTTATTTTACCCTTCCTATGCTGTTCCTTGCTTCTAGACAATATTCATTGCAACTCACTTCCCATTCTACTGCAGGTGTATGGAAGTCCATGTAACACAAACACTGAGACTCCCAGACACATCATGATCAATGTGCAAGTGACAGAAGTTGGAAGGAAGCCATGAAGCCTACCTCTCCTGTTGGCCATTCCTGAAGGCCACTGGTGCGCTCATCCAGTGTCCAGGGAACACTCCACAGCATCTTGTCCCTTACTAGTGGATTTTCATCTTCATTTATTTGCACATGCATTCGTATGTAGGCACACTTCACACATAACCCTCACAAACACATATTTCTTTATAAATGTATACATATAACTTCAGTTAGTTTTATTCCCTTCTAATCAGCTTGGACAAAACATCTCAGTCCTTTGAGTTTAGGAATTTGGGCATTTAAGAGAATATCTTTCAGCAAGAACAATTAACATTTTTCTTGTTCTCTGTGCCAGGTTATTCAGCCCATAATCACTACCAATGTAAGCACCAAATGTCCCTAATTAGTACTGGGTTTTAACTTTTCTTCTTGCACCAAAAAAAAAATGAGGTCATGATAATTTTGTACATAACTGCCAAATTATGGCACTCAATGCAGGACCTCTCTGGGAGCAGCAGGCAGCAAAGCCACCTGACTTAGGAGATGGTCTTTTCCAATGCTCAGACTGCCCACCTCCATGACAGATGTAGCAGGAGAGCACCTGTGGAGACGTCCCCCATGCTCAGGGTTCTGCTCAGCCATGGCCATGCCCAGTCAGTTCAGCAGTGCCTGTGGGGCTGCCAGTGGTCACTCGATTTTCAAGGCAGCAGCTGTCACGTCAAGCCCTGGAACCCTCCATGTCCTCACTAGCAGGGCAATCTAGCCCCAAGGATCTTTGTGAGAAGGGTTTTGCTGCCTTTCTCCCACCCCCCAGCGTGGCTGCCTCCCTCACTGTGCTCCAAGTGAGGAGTGAGACTCCTCTCCCCTTTCATCCCTTGGCCACAAATATCTGTGGGCCGCTGGGCAGCTGGCAGGCACTGGACGGACACCTGTGTGCCAGATCCGTCCAGCTGTGCCTGTGACACACCATCCATCTGCAGCACTTCTCACGTGCTGCCGCCAGTTGCTTTCCCTGGGGCCAGCTGGGAAAGGAGCCGGGGCCAGTGTGAGGGAGGGAGTAACAGTGAAATTTTCAAATAATGCTTTACCTCCAAACTGATTTCCTCCTGTCGTCTTCTTGCAAGGGACAGGGCTTGCAGCTACTGTGACCTGAGGGTGCCTAGCCCAGTAGGGCCAGGTGTTGCTTAGATGCTTGCTCCAGGGCCTGGGGCTGGGAGCATCCCAGTGTCATAGTGCTGGGACATCCCTGGGGGCTCCTTCCAGGTTGACAAGGGCTTCTCACACAGATAATATAGCTGAGATCATTGGTGCAGTTACCCGATCTTTGCATGGCTTAGGCACTTGAGGGGTCTGCTGTACACTTTGTTTTCCCTCCCTTGACCCAGGACAGTCGATGCCAGCAGCAGAACTTTCCCTGACTTTGCAGGGACCGGGGCTGGGCTCTGGGCAGGCAGCAAGGGAGAAGCAGACCATAGATCTTCTGAACTAATTTTTACGTCTATCACACACTGGAAACCGAGACCTACATGATTTTCTCATTTTCAAAGTCTCCATCTATAGCAACAGCTTTGCAGGAAATTAAACAGTACTTGAGCAGGAGTGTGCTCATGGAGATTTGATGCAAAAACTTTTTGTGATGCGGTTGAAGGCATGGGGGAACCACCTTAGCTGCTCTTCTCCAGTTGCTAACCATCTCCCCAGAGGCTCCTCAGCAACTCTGAGCCTGCCACCCCAGCTGTCCAGCCTCACATCTGTGCGCCCTGCCACACCAGATAAAAACAAGGTAAATGTATAAAAGACCTGACTGAAAAATAAACTTCTAAAAAATACACCTCAAGAAATACCAGCCAGGGAAGAGGTTAACCTTGGTTAGCATGAGACATGGCATTCCCAGAGTGAGGCCCAACCACAGGCAAAGATGGCCAACCTCCTGCATTGTGGATCCCTGACCCACCACCTGGCACACACAGGGCCACTCTATTGGCACTTGGCTCCCAGGGTGGCCACTCTCTGAATGTGCACCTCTCACTTAGGCACATGTCCAGGCGGCCACAAAGGACCCTGCAGAGAAAGCAGGATACTCCCGGAAAAGTGCAAGATGTGGATACCTTGGTGGGAGCCAGGCGAGCAGTCACAGCACGTACTGGCAGTGGCATCATGGCCTTGCTTAACCCCTCTCGAGCAAAGGCTGGATGGTAATTAAAGGGATGTCGGGTGCCAGTGAAGCTGGCAAAGTTGCTGCTGATCTGCATCAGTTCAGTGGTGGAAGACTTCACAAAGAAAACACCCATCACTGCATTTGTTGCAGCAGAGGGGTTCACCCATTGCTGCTATGACCTATCGTCCCATTGCTCACCACACACCAGGGGACAGCAAGGCACCCGCAGGCACGAGGGCCCTGGGAAGGACAGCTGGGAGCAGCCAGAGCAGTACGTAGAAGCTGTTTTTCCCCTAAGGGGAAGCTTCAAATCCCCAGTGCTTTTCCACAAACTCATCCACCACCCAAAAACTCCGCATCCTGCTTCTGCTTTTACTTTGCAATCAAAAGGCAGGAAAATTCTCCCGCTACTCTCCCTGCCCTGAATGGAAAAGTTCCTTCCCCCATGTTCTCTGCTATACTGCCCAAATTACTTTTGCATTTTTCCTTTTCTTTAAATACTTGTCCCAGTTGACTCGTGTGGGTCAAACAAGAGCCCACTGGTGCCCACGTCATTACGCTCCCAGATCAGCACATCCTTCTCCTCATCATCATGCAGAGCATAATTTTCACCTGTTATTGAAAATTCAATATTGGGAGTTTTTAATTCCAAAGATTTTGATTTTTCAATAAAAAAGTGAAAATTAATCTCGGCAGGATTGCAGCAGAAATGTTGCAAATGAGCTGCTCACATAAGGCAGAGAGGGAAGAAAAACACGGAGAAAGAGAAGGACAGAGTGAAGGAGAAGAACACACAGAGAAAGCCCATCCAGAAAAGAGCTTAAATAATTCAGGTGAAAAATACGACCCGTAGCAGAGATGTAGTTTTTTGGGCTGCCATGCACAATCCAATGGAAAGTACTGCTGCTCTGCCCACTGCCCCATCAGTTGGTTGGACCGCATCCCACTGCAGCATCCCTGATTGCCCTGCTTACTTCAGTGCTCATGTGCCTACAGATCAGTTTAGGCCACTCGTGTATCAGGGCCCCCCAGATTTTGTAGCCATTCTATCACATCTCTGTAAGTCTTTGTCAATGTCGTCCTTATTAAATTGAATGGGACTTTTCTATCAGGGTTAATTGGATGGTTAAAACAACAGAAAAGTGGTGTTTAAAAAAAAAAGAATCTAATAACCAAACTTAACTATGAGCCTGTTTTCCCTATTGTTTCTAATAACATAGCCATATTAAATATTAACAGATTGCTTTTTGATCTTCTGTGTAGTTGGAAATCTCAGTGGATGAAGGGGATGGTGTTAGTCCTTCATTAGCCATGAGGATATGTTGTCTCCTAGATCCAGTGCTTTACTTGGAGACCTGTCTCCTACCTACATCTAAATCTGAACTCTCTCAGCTTTGCGTGGACAAGCATGAATCAGCTTGCACATAGCAAGGTTAAAACACAGCTTCCCTTCTTTTGCCTCTCCCTTTTGCAGATGGATCCCTCTTTCTGATAGCTCTGCACAACCCCATCCCTCCACCCAGACACCCACCCATCCCTCCATCCACCCCTCCATTCATCCTTCCATCCATCTCTCCTCACTATCTCTCCACAGAGTCACCTGGGCAGCGGCTCCTGTGGGTGCCTCCCCCGGGCTCACATCCAAGTTTGCTCTCTGCTGCTTGCAGATTCTTTCTGCATAACATCTCTGAGATATGGCCTTCCTTACCCATCTGTACAGCTAAAACTCTTGTCAAGACTCTCAGCATTTCACATCTCAATTACTGTAAAATCCTTCTCCTTGCTTGGCAAATGCAGCTTCATCCAGCGCTTCCTACTCCATCTCCCTGCCCAGCCACTACCATATCCGCCAACCACAGCTTAAAATCATTTATGCTCAAAAGGATCACACACAAACACCTCTTGTGATTTATTTTTCTTGCTGGCAATCGCAAAACAACAGTGAAGGCACATCCAGGCTCCCACCTGGATGTTATATTAGAGGTACAGCCCTTGACATTGGGAATGGTGAGCAGGAGCTCGCTTACACATCTCACCATCATGCTGAGATCAAATAAAGCACCTGGGGCTGAACTCAGCCATGAAGTATCACTGCCTTTAGTTCCCCTGGCAATGCTCGAGGGCACCGGCTCTAGCTCAGAAACCCCACGTCCTGCAGTGGCATGTGCCATCCCCCAGTGCTGCCCTGTCTCCAAACCAACACAAGCTTATGCCTTTTGCCGTACTGGTGTGTTTAATACTTACACAAATCCTTCTGCTGTTGCTGTGTAGATTCTCCTTTTTTTTCTCCCTCATCCTCTCTTTGCTGAGCTGCTTTTCTTCTTCCTTCTCCTGCTTCTTCTTTCTTCCCCTTCATCTCCCCTCCACCTTGCGAGGAAGCATGGAGCTGGCTCTCTCATTTCACTCCTATTTATTCTCAGGTCTGTGTGGCTTTTACTTGGTGTTCTCTGTTATGAAGACAGCACACTGAGAGTTTAAACAAATTTGGCTTTAGGTGCTTTAATGAAAAATTAACGGGTTTAATACTGGCTTCACCATCAAAAGAAGAACATTAATGTTTAATATTTAAACAATGCATCTTCACAATAATTCCATCACATTTCACACAGAGAACCCCCAGTAAATGCCTGGGGTAAGGCAATAAAAATACCAAACTGTAACACTATTTACTATTTTAACCATGTCCTTCACAGTTTATACAACACTTCTTTACAAAGAGAATTGAATCATTTTTTAATGACAATTCCCCCTGTCCTCTGCCACTGCAATAGGTAAAAATATTAGATTTCAGATCATAATCCCGGCTGCTTAAGCCTTTTCAAGACTGAGGATATGAAAGTGTTATGCAAACTAGTTGGCCTTTAAATGCATCTTTAGGAAAAAAAAATGCAACAACATCTCACTGAAGAATGATTGAGTTGACATTTCATCTTCAGCACATACTGTCCAAGTACAGGTCTCAAAGAAAAGCTTCAAATGATAGAGTGGCTTCAGCATCCATAAATTTGTGATGTCTCCCCAAATTACTGTACTAAAGGGATTTCTTGCCTTAAAATGGAATTCTGCCTTTCACTGTGGCCAGAGCATCACTCCACATGGGTTCGGATTCCCCATGCTCAGGAGCACCTTCCCTGGAAAGCGCAAATCCATCATGAGCGCCAGCACTTTGGAGCAGATGTTGATGGTGACACCTGGCCTCAGGAGGAGCTGTGGGCTTGTTCACTCTCCATTTTTCCTTCAGCCGAGGGCCAAGACTTCCGTATGCTCATTATTTATGCATAACCTTTTGACTACGCAGTGCTCTCCCTAATACAACATAAACAACTTGAAAAAAACCCCACCTCACAAAGGAGGAAACATCAATTACCTTGCATTGCCTGGATTGGCTTCAAGATCCTTTTGCACGTAAAATGAGAATGATTTCTTAAACTGAGAGTATTTAACTGGAGAAAAGCTTCTCACTTCAGTAAATATCCATCTATAAAAAAGCATGATCCAGTTGGATAGCAAGAAAACAAATCACATACACTATAATAGAAAGGAAAGAAACTACAATGCTTCCAGATGCATATTACAGGAAAATAATTAAATAGCAGCCTTAGTAAGAGACATCATGTTTGAAGTAGATGAAGAAGAAAATTCTGTTGACATGAACCCAGAAATAAAGCAGAGGAGGAAAGCACTTAAATATAAAAAGTAATCAAAGAAGTTACTTGTCTGCCTTGATGGTGCTTCCAGAAAGTTTCTGAGTCATCTGTCCATGAAGTTTTCCTGCTTTCAAATCTAAATTCTGTAGCATAACAACTATTAGACAGGAAAAGATGGACAGTGAAACAGGATGCAGACAAGGCTTCTCAAGCCAAAACAAGAAACATCTCCTTACAATCCTGATTAAAATGTCTCAGTGCTACCCAGTGCACATAAGAAGGTAAAGATATCATTAGAAAAAACACTGGAATAAGACTTCCTCAGCCACAGAGCTGGGACCCCTGCTTGCACAAAATCCCTGTTATCCCATATGCCATGAGGTCATACGTTAAGGTGTTTTGATTCCCCAGGTAATAAAACGTTAAGATCAAGAATGTTCTTCTAAGAGCTGCCATGTCCAAACAGTCGTGGATTATGTGTACTGAAGGTTAATGCTGCTTTTAATCATCTGTCTTCCTGAAGCAGCTTGGACAACTGTTCATATGAAGCCTAACAGCTTCCAGGTGTCACACCCAAAGTCCTGATGTCCCCACACAGCCAAAGTCTTCTTACTGATGGCTACCACATGCCCTCAGTCTGTGAGGCTGTGAGCAATCTAACAGAAGAGCCAACACCCTCCAGTCCTGTTCCTTGCAGTGTTACCCTTTACCCAACTGCCCTTCTGGTTCTGCAGCCTTCTGTGATACCCTTAAAACTGGGAGCACTTCTTCCTGCTCTTCTCCCTGTGAATTGTGCCCTCCGCTCCCAGTGGAGCCAGTTTCCCTCCCCCAGGCAGGCTGATGGGCTTTGGCTGGGGGCCATTTTGGCGGGATGCGAGGAAGCACCCTGCTCAGATTGCAATCAAGTGGAGAACATGCCGTCCTGTAATTATGCAGTTGTGCATGGCGCAGTGCAGAGAGTCCTGCAATTCAAACTGCAGCTGTAATTCATATCACAAGCAAAATGAGTATATTTCTGAAGGGGAAACAGTGACACACATGCCCTGTCTTAACTACGGCTAATTCCACTTTTCTTGGCTATAATTTACTCCCCTGGCAATCACTGCCCCAT
Organism: Chiroxiphia lanceolata; assembly: GCF_009829145.1. Lineage (NCBI taxonomy): Eukaryota > Metazoa > Chordata > Aves > Passeriformes > Pipridae > Chiroxiphia > Chiroxiphia lanceolata. The sequence continues at coordinate 36,533,375 of NC_045639.1, read as the reverse complement.
CTGTGAGGTCTTCAGCAAGAGGAAAACCTCATATCGAGGACCTCAGAAGAGCAATGTGGGGACACATTGTGATGCTCAAGAAACTTGCTTCCATGCTGAATGGCAGTTTCGTAACAGGTTCAGATTCTCGATGGTCTGTATCACATTCAGCAGCAGCATTCCATGTGCAAGATAAAGCCTTTTAACTCAGCTTTATCACTTGTTTCCAGAAATTTTCACTTGTGGCAAGTACTAGGAGAGGGAGATGCTGCTTCCCTGCAGGGGCAGGTGATACCTGCTAGTTTAGGACGGTTTCCATTAGCATACAGGGCCAGGAAAATGTCAAACTAGGAAGGAGAAGAGGAATGGCCTCAGATGCACTCGCTGAACTACTCCGGTAGGAAAAGCATTTACTTCATTCAGTTGCTTGTCACAGCTTTTTTGTGTTGGTGCCATACACAAATATGCACTCAGAGCCAATTTTTGCACACCCTTGCAGTCCCTTCGCCTTGGGTACAGGAACCTGGACCTGCTGTCGGTGTGCAATGCAAATAAACAGGGTTTAATCCAAGAACTTTTTACTGTTTTGTAAGTTTGCAAAGAGCTTCACATGAAAGCCTACATTGTTTTGAAGTGCTAGACATTTTCCTGCTCTAAAGTTTCTAACAGGGAACTTCTGCTTGGTTTTGGATTCAGGTCTTGTCGGTTCCTTGGCTGCCAAAATGACTTTTGTGAGGCAGATAAAACTTGGAATAGATCTGGTTCAACCTTTGCAGCCAGCTCCTACGCCTAAGAAGTTTCTGAAACAAAACCCAGAGTCTCTGCGGGAAGAAAAAAAAAAAAATCCACCTCCACTTTCGATTGCGGTTCGGTTCTCAGCCGGGTTTTATGGTTTGGTCTTGTCGCTGCCCTAAAATCGGTCAGTGAAACCGCCTTTTACGTTGGCCATCGCTTTAATCCTTTTTCCCTTCAGAGGTGCGAGCCCCTCGCAGCGCGGGCAGGGCGTGCGCGTCGCTAACAAAAGAGCGAGCGGCGGCCGGGGCTGGCCGGGAGCCGCTCCGGCGGGCACAGCCGTCCCGGCACGGGGCATCCGCGTGTGCCGCTGGGAAAATTACCTGCGTAACATGGCAGAAAAGAAAAAGAAATAAAAAGACAAAGGCGAGCTAATGCCCGGGGTGCTAACTTTTTCTGAAAGCCCTGTTCACCCCCCCGGCCCCTCTCCCCGGTCCCTGCTGGCCGCGCTCTGGCCGTGACTCCGAGCGGGCCGCTCGACGCGGCAGGAGCGGGCCGCCCTGCGGGGCTGGCGGGCGGCGGAGCGGCGGCCCTGCCCCGGGGGCGGAGGGGAAGGGGAAGGCGGCGGCGGGGCTCCCGGGAGCCGCCGTTCCCCGGCGCCCGCCCGCTCTCCGCCCGGCGCAGTCCCGCCGCCGCTGCCGCCGCAACCGTGAGCGGCGAGGGACCCCTGGCGGCCGCCGCCCGCCCCGCGCCGCCGCTCCGCTGCCCCCGCCCCGCCACCTCCGCCCGCCCCGCTCCGCCCCGGGGTCCGGACAGCAGCCGGGGCAGTCGGGGTCATCCCTGCGCGGCGGGATTCGGGGCGTCGGCGGCCCCGTGAGGCGGGAAGGAGCCCTCGCGTCCCCCTGCGACGGGGTGCAGGTTCCCCCCCCGCCCTCGCGTTGGGCCCTTCGCCCTCGACGGGAAACGTCAAACAAAAATAAATAAGCGTGAGCGGGTGTTGGCGTTGGTGTCAGTCCCCGGGGATGTCTCCCAGCCTCGCAGAGCCGAACCCTCAGCGCCGCCCTCGGGCGAGGGGCAGCCTGGGCCGTTCCCCCCCCCGGGCTGCGCGTCCACACCCAGCTCCTTCCGGGGGGCGCGGAGGGCGTAGGGGATGCGCATTCCTGAGCCGCGCCGCGCCTTGCCCTGGACAGGCGGCGGGAGAGTTTGTGGTTGGGCGGCCTCCGGCACTTTGCAAAACTTTTAAGACTCAGCCCATGCCCAAAAATACAAAAAATACAAAGCGTATGTGCAAGTACAAATAAATATTTAATAAAAATAAATATTATACATAAATATTAAACAGACTTTTGTATGGGAGCAGCTCTGGAGGCCTCTCGGCTTTTTCCTCTGTGCTTTGGTAGCATCTTGTGTGGTCATGGGCTTCCCTATCCACACCTCTGTCTCTGCCCCTGCTCCCTGCTGCATCTCCCTCCCTGGCCTTGTATCCTTTGAGGAAAACCCAAAAGTGTCCTTAAAGACTAGAAAGGTTGCATTTGTGTAACTGCACATGAACTGCAGAGACAATGCTGCGGCAACCACCCCACTCCCTCTCTCTGGCACATACCTCGCTCTGTTGTGCAGGCACAAGCACCTCACTTTTCCCAAAGCTCAGCTGAAGACTCGGCCACAGCTGTCCTCAGCGTGGGGGTTGATACCACCTTCACACTGAGCCTCCACCAGTAAGCAGCCACAACTTATCAGGAACGGTTGATGGCATTGCATTTGTCTGCTTCAGAAATGAAAAGATGGAGGGAGGACACGGTAATGAGGAAAAAAAGAGGCAGTTTTTCATTCTGACTGGAAGCAGAGAGGGGAGCGCCACTCACAGACGTCTGCAAAGGAGGGTATCATCGGGAGAGGTGCTGCTTCTTGGCTCAGCAAGCAGGCATTTACTGTGTTCACCCTTTTTCTCAGAAAGGGCTTTTGAACCTTTTGACCTGGGAAGCAAATGTGCTGGTGCTCTTTGTGCGTGTTTCCCTGCCTTCCACAAGGATTAGCAGCAGTGTTTGGGCACCCACACACCTATGGACAGCACCTGAGTGAACGAGGTTTACTGGTTATCTCGGGGGACCACAAAGTGTGTGCATTTTCAGATTTGGGAGTCCAAGGAAAGCAGTGGCCTGGCCCAAGTCCCCAGTCGCCTCAGCAAAATAGACATCAGAGCTGCAGAACCAGCAACAACCACAATGCCAGAGCCAGAGCCACTGTACAGGCCGATGCTCAGCATCCCAAGCCTCAGGGCTCTGGCATTCAGCATCCTTTGAGCAGGCACCATCCCACTGCCCCTTCTACTCTCCCCACAGTCTAGAACTGGCCTCTGCTCCCTCTACCCAAAATCATTGCCCCTTTTTCTCAGCCTGCAGGCAACCAATGTTTGCCCTCCAAGGAAACCATCCGCAAGCAGCTGTTGAGTACACGGTGACAGCACCACACCTATTTCTGGGTGTTTATGCACTCTTTTACTGCTCTTGTCCTTCCCCTGCTGAAACACTCAACACTTCAGTAAAGCTATTTATGATTCCTGCTCTTTGTCTCCTCTTGTTTGAGCTCCCAGACTGAGATGCTGATGTACAAATACATGGATAATGTTGTATTCATTGTTTTGTGTGAAAGAGGACAAGAAAAATTCACCTACAATACAAAGTGGCGTCAATCTGTTTTCCCACCATACAAGGTAATGTCTGTCTTGCCCTGCGCTTTTTTTGGAAGCCTGGATGGATGACATGGGAGCTTGTCAGATTGAGACAGAGGAGGGGAAAAAAGCAGGTGAAAATTGATTTGCAAGGAAGTCACTTAATCATATTTTTGTACTTTTGGTTGTGCCTTGAGCTTTTGTTTATATCTGCATATATTTGAGAGATGCTTGAGACACATGACAGCCCTGTTGATGCATCAATTAAGGGTCACAATGACAAGTGCCATGCTCTCTGAGATGCCCAATGAGCTCTCCAAGACAAGAATCAATGTTTCTGGAAAACAAACCTCAGAGGGAAAACAAATGTCTTGACCAGGATATCTTATTTCATTTTATCTAGAAAAATAAATGCTTTGTCCTAGCAGCTATATATCATGAACAATGAAACAAGTGTGTCCTTTTATTTCTTTCCACAGAAAGTTTCTTCCAAAACAAGCAAAGAAAAGCTGAAAGAACTGAGTATAGAGGAGGAGAAGCAGAGTTGCGCATGCCACTGCCATTGCACCCCAATCAATCTTCCCACGATTATACAGAAAGATGCAGACATGCACACATGGCCACCTTTGAGCCAAGTACATCCTGAGTTATGCAGAGCCCCTGTGTCCTCCCTGCCATGGAAGTTGTGCTAGACCCACAGTGCTCATAGCCTGGAAGACATCATCTTAAACACAAGGCAGTGTGATGCCCTCTGGGGCTGAAAGCTGCTGGAGGCTCTTTGGGGATGGGGACATGTCAGCTGTCCTGAGATAATGTCCACCAGTTCCTATGAGGTGGTCTCCCAGGATCAGCAGCAGAGAGGCAGAGGGACCATGTGCAGGGACAAGCTTGTGGTGAGGCCTGTAGACCGTTCCCAAATCAACAGTGCCAAAAACTGTGAGGCCCCATCAGCTGAGTTGTGGAGGAGGCAAAAGCAAGGAGGCAGAAGTACAGGAGAGGTATGGAATCCAGGAGAGGAGGAAACAGCTGAGGGTACTGCAAGAGAATGCAACTAAGACATGATCTCCACAGTGACATCATGACCCAAGAAGTTTGCATGGGAGACTGAGTGACCTAGGAGAAGAAAATAAGTCACTCAAGGGCTGATCCATGCAAAGTTACCAATGCTGGCTCCATCCCTGAGCTGCCAGGGAACGTGCATAAGGGAAGCATTGCAAAGTAGCTGCTTGCCACCTGTCTCCCAGTATTGGAGAGACAGGCTGGAGAGCTGTGTGGACCACTCTGCTCCAGCACAGACTTCTTCTGGCTAGGTATCACACCACCTTACAAACGCCAGGACCAGGGTCAGGAGGAGCAGGGAAACGCTATTGCTGGAGACGAACAGAGCCAGACTGCAGGGGAGATGGCAGTGGGTGAGGTTCAGCTTGCATCGTGAGGGAGTGCTGGGCTTCTTGTTAGCTCCACGTTTTCCTTTCCTCTCCCTGCTGGTGTGAGAAAACGCACGCTGCATTTGTTCGGCTGCCAGGAATATGGCAGCTCAAGCACCATCTTGTTAGCTTTGCTGTGTGTCTTTTCCCACAGCATTGCTTTAAATAATGAAGGGAGTCATGATCCACCAGCTGGATTAGACGTTATGAACTTATCTGGCTCAAATCCAATGGTGATATATTTGGCCTCATTATTTTATGCACAAATGCCACAAAACAGCACAAGATTTTTTTTTTCTTTTCCTAAATACTCTTTTTCTTTTAGCACTGACATTTCTCTTATTTGCATTAAGATTTGCAATGAACAGTCTGTGCCAGACCAAATTTGTCAGATACTTCTGCTTTTATGGCTGGTTTGTTCCAGGAAATCAGGGTTGGAATTGTATCCCCTGACCTCAGGGATGGGCCAACGAGTGCTCCCAGGGTGGGGAACATCTTCTCGCCTTCAGGGACCGGCTGTGTGAGGAAATGGGGGAACTGGTGCCTTGGCCAGGACATCAGTTCAGGAAAATTGAAATCGAGTTCCTCATGTGTTGTGGCTTTTAGCAAGCATCTGAGCTGTAGTTTCCCTAGCTGTATGGGGAATATGATAACATTCAGCCTGCTTTATAAAGTACTGAGAGGCTTACAAGACTTTTATTAAATGGAGATCTAGATGGAAGTGATGGGAGGTGCTGTTACATGAACTTCACTTATGCTCTTGCTATTTCCAGTGCAGGTACCCAACAGTATGCATTCAGAGTGATAGATGCAATGGGGCAGGGAAGCAGACACGCTTGCTGTGGAGTGCAAGATTTCCCCCTGCAGTGGGAATCAGCCTCCCTGTCACTCGGGAGACAGAGACTGGGAAAGTTTTGCACAAGAGGACAGAAAACTGCCTGCAAAAGCCAGAGATACAAGAAGATCAGAGGTCAGGGATGGATAAGAAATGCTTTGAGCATAGAAAGATTAGAGGGCAAAAGCCTTCACTGCGGATACTTTGATCTTGCAGCAGTACAGATCCTACAGAGTTTGGCCCTGCCTAAAAAGCATGAAATTGCCTCAGACCAGGGTCTCGTGTCCTTTGCTATTCCAGCAAAGTAAAATAAAAAATTCACAAAGAGATGTGAGCCACCTGGGATAGGAATGCCCATCAGCTTCTAAATTATGATTTCTCAGTGATTAAAGTGCAAGAAATGAGGGTGTTGTGTGGGATGCTTTACCTAGCCATCCTGGCATGATCACGCTGTGTTACAATTCAATTCAGCCTTCAGGCAATGCACTCCTGCTCTGCTTCCGGAACCAGACAATGTCTGCTCTGAGCATTTCATCTGACAATCCAGAGAGAAAGGAAGATTAGAGAAGCAGAAATGTACAACATTTTGGGGGAGGGAAGTCTTTTTTCCCCCCATTTATTTTCTGTTTCATATAGTGTTAGTTCAGTATGTGCCGTTGCGCTGACTCTGCTATTTGAAGTAGTTTCTGTAAAGTCAAGACCAAGTTTGGGAGAATCTGGAAATAACGTAAACACACTGAATCTGAAAAGCAAAATCAGACTCTCCTCATTTTGTTTTTCATTAAGCAGAGAAAGGGAAGAGTGTGCTCCATGTATTCAGCCATTCAAGTGCTATGTACTCGGATACCGTCTGGGTGAGCCGAAGCATCGCTCTGCAAATATTGACAGTCTCTTCATTCAAGCAAGAGCTCTCAGAGTCTAATTTTAAGTGCTCATTTTGTGTATTCCTCAATAAAAGTCAGGCAATTAGGGGAAGAACAAGCCTGAGTGTGGTTGGTGTCTTTTCCAGACATTTCTACCCTATGCCACGAAGCTCCTACTCAACGATTCATCTGCATCATTGCTGTTGTCAAAGCTGAGCCTAATCCCCAACAGTTCAGCTCCTACATGGATGTTTAAATCTTTCATATGAATCCAATGATTTAAGGTGAATTTTAAAAGGTGAAGTTTAAAAGTGCATTCAAAATTTTTTAAATTTATTTTTGGCTAATATTTCAGTCTTTAGCAGACTCAGGGACATTTTACAGCCACATAAAAATGCCTGGAGGGCTGAAGATTTCTTCTCGAGGCAGTAAGCACTGTTCCCAGGCACTTCACAAGCTGAAATGACAGGTTTGGATCTCCTGAATTCACAGTGGAAATATTCCCAGCTCTGGGACAATATGCAGTAACTATTTGATTGCCTACAGTTTAATAACATAACTCAGGGCAGGAAGGAGATACTGCCTCTTTCTTGCAATTTAGTCAGGAAGTAGGATTTAGAAAGCTGGAGTGTATTTCCACCTGCGCACACACCCACACCCACGCAGACCCCTCCCTGAATGTGCTCGGGATGTGGGTGTTAGTCCTGCAAAAAGCACCACTGGATGTTTAATGGCCACAGGTGGCTGGGATTTTAACTACACATCATTTGCAGACAGTTCAATAAAAGAAAGGCTAGTGAGCTTTCTCTGCTGGGACAGTCCCTAATCCCATGGCTCCCGATGTAAATCGCAGGCCATCTGTGCATTAAGATGGCCCTCTCTCTTTTCCTGGGTTACAGAAATGAGATACAATAATTGGATCCTTTGAGCTGAAAGGACATAGGGCTAGTGCTTACTCCTTAATGCAATTATATGAGGCGACGGGCAGAGGTTTCAGCAGCATTTTAAAACCGCCAGATAATCAATACAGAGGCCAAGTAGGAGTGGTGGGGTTTCCAGCTAAACAGATAAGGTGTCGCATCACGTTTGACCTATTTCCCAGCATAAGCATCACTTCTGCCCCAGTTGTCTTTTAAAAGATATCAGTGGATACTGCTACCACTGCAGAACAAGTGGTAAACATCGCAGTCTTTCAACAAGGTGTTAAATGGGCTCCATCAAAGGTTAAATTAGCAACCCCCAGTGCAATTCTTTTGTAATATTTCTTTAACATTGAAAACAAAAATGAATGGCCCAATGGTTCAGGGCAGGCTTGTGGCTTTCACATACCCATAGGTACACCCAGCCAGCATCAAGTGTATTTAGGTCCTTGTCAGGCAGCCTCATCCCTGAGGTAGAATGGGGCAGCATCTCCCATTCCCACCTTCCTGCAGTCAGTCCCAAATGCCACAAGACTCATGCCAGTATCCTGCGAGTGTTGTATTTGGAGGTATTAGGCCACTAGGTTAACAAAGGGGTGGGCACTGAAGAACTGGCTGGGTGTATCTGGGGAGAAGGCAAAAGCAGCCATAAGGATATTTTTCAGGCTGCCCCAGTACCTGAATGGCTGGCACTCTATGACTGCCCCCAGATTTTTTATGTTTCAGTGTACAGAAATACACGGATGATAGATGGTTCTTGTTCCCAGTGAGGGCACAGATGAAATCTGGGTGAAATCCAAGTGCATGCAAAAGCAGGACCATCCCTGACAAGGCACAATGTGCTTTTCACCACTGCAACTCCATGCATAAATAATTTCCTCCTCAGCAAGTTGATCTTACACTGTGCTTCCAAGATCCCTTGCTGCAGGGCAAAGTTAAGGCCTCAGCCAAGATATTTAGAAATGAAGGCAGCAATTTGTATCCCTCCTTTAACATGCAGAGCCAGCACCTTGCATGCTAGGTTGAAATATGAATGACATGGTTTAGATCCTCCTCTGTCATTTAGTGGACTCTGCTCCCTGTGCTACTGGCCAGGAGCAAGGACATTTTGGATATATGCTATTTCAGCTCTATACCAGATTCATAGCTAGCAGGGCTGGAAGTGCCTCAAGAGGACTGAAGAGTGGTGAAGATGGCAGGAGAGAGCTCCACCTGCTTTTGAGTTTGTGCACCTCTCCATCATCTTCTCCCATGCTGAATGAGTTTCAGTCCCTGGATGGAGATGCTGATGGGAAAATCAGATTCAGTTTGAAATTAATTACAAATAGGTACTGCTGGGCAGATGAATGTCTGAAGCTTGGATCCCTGCAACCACATGTCCTGCTCCCAGATTACCTCACGTCTAATGTGCTCTCTTTAGCAATTTCTCCATTTTGTGCTGCAGAAGGCAGAGATCTGCAGCTTCAGTGCTTGTAAATCCCCTTTTCCTCATGGCACCTGGCTAACACTGCTCCTGAGCTCCTGCAGGTCTGGGTTTGTATTTTCTTCTCAGGTGCTTGTTTAGACAAAGGAACTGAACTGCAGGGGCTGAACATCTTTGAGAACATCACCTTCACCAAGCTGGACAGAAAGTTTGGGAGTCATCTGGAGGGAGCTAACAGAATGATTGCCTAGGCCTTGTTTCTACATGAAACAAGATTAAAGAAAAGCCCAACAGACCCAAATTTATAGAGCCCTCTTTCAACCTTAGTAGTGTCCTTTGCCTGTAATCCCCAATACAACCAGTTGGTGCTCTCACCCTTCCTCTTTCCTCCTCACAAAAGTGTGCCAGACACCAAGACCTCACTCTCTGACCTCTGTCTCTTGGCACTGAAATAGTCTCGGTATTTAGACTTCCTTCCCAGCCATCGTGTGTCCCCAAGGGGGACCATAGTCTTATTTTACAGTTATAGACTAATTTGATCTTGTTTTCAAGTTGCTTCCACCCAGCAAGGGTGCTTTCCCCTTGCTGCCACGAACAGAAAGCCAAACAAGTTTCTCTGAGGTGAGAGCTGACTTCTTGCACCCTTTGTTTGCTCCTGCTTCTGCCTCACTGATCCCCCTCCAGCGTGGAGCTACTATCCTAGCATCTTTCCTTTCTGTGATAAGAGCAGCATATGTCTGGATCATATATCTGGATCAAAAATCCAAGTTGTATCTTTATGAATCGCCAAGAAAAGAATACTCCTTGATCCAACCCATGTGTTGCTTCTCCCCCCTGGTGCCAGAGCATATGATTTGAACAAGGCACCCAGCTTACCTCTTCTGGGGAGAGCTCTGCACAAAGTTACACTTGTGCACGAGAGCTTTCAGCCGTGCAGTGCTGCTCCTCTTCCTCTCTTTAAATGTTAGATCCAGGCTGTCACTCTCCTTCACTTTTTTTGCTATTGCAGGTCAGCCCGTCTTGCAGTGGTGGGGGCTCGTCCCTGGCGTTAGGGGAGGGGGAGGCAGCAGCATCTCCAGGTGTGCCTGGCTGACAGCTGGTGCAGAGCTGTGGGACCGGGACCATTCTGCCTCTGGGTGAGCCTCTAAGAGCAGTTTTCCCAGAGCCCCTGTTTGTGTTAAACCACTTACTCTGTTATCTTCCAGAGGGAAATTATTTTGTTTTTTCCACAGATGAAGAACATTAATGCCATTAAAATAATAAGAGATTTAGAGCATCCCTTTGTTTATACAGTGACATGCCACAGTGACAGGCACAATGTAAATAGCTAAACACTGAGATAACCAAACACTTAGACTGATGTAAAAACCCCAGCATTTTTCCCATTCCAAATTCTTTAGAGTAATCTGATTTGACTTCCAGCACAATGCATACTTAATGATGCCTGAATAATGACTAGGCAAGGAATTAACTCCCACAGTGGGTTAATGCACTCACTTTCACCCAGAAGACCTAGGCTCAAATCCCAAATAAATCAAATAGATTTGGTGATCTCATTCCAATTCCTCATGGTCCTTTGTTCACACTCTGCAATTTGATAGAGCCGGCGGCCCCTGCCTGCCTCCTGCAGAGAGGGGCCAGCCTTTGGGGAACAGAGATGGTGTGGGCTGGGGGCGGGGGGAGCATAGCAAAAACCAGCACGTCCCTCTAATCCAGGGATCTCAGCTGCTGAAACAACAGGGGTAGGGGTGGGGAGGGCTTTCACAGATCGACAGCGTTGCCACACCACCTCCTGGGTGTTGGACATTCACTGCTGTCAAACACCTTGATGTCAAAAAACAGCATTTTTAACTGCATGACAGATGCTCGAATATAAACTGCCTAAGTGTGACCAACCGCAGGTTTGTCTCTCCAGGTTTATGCGCGGGAGAGCAAACATAATTCACTTGGCCTCTGGCAGGGTCGAGGGAGGTCTTCAGTAGGTGACTGTGCTGACAGCATTTATGCGTCCTATGAAGGTGGTAGTGCCAGCAGGGTGGGATGAAACCATGCACCTATCAAACAGGGAACATGGAGAAAAAAAATCTTTTTTCTGCTGTCTGATATTTTCTGCATTACTTTTGTGATTGTTGCTAGGGTCACTTGGATGACAATGGGAACCTTTGAGAGGCATTTCCAAATCCTGTTACAGAAAGCTAGACTCCTGGCACCCATATTGGAGCCTGCAGATTATACTGGTGAAAGCTGAAGTTCTCCACAGCTATGAAAATTACATCGCTCCTGCCTCGGTGCTCCACTTTGGTTAAAAAAATTGAAAGGCTTCTTTGTCTTCTTCTATTGTTTTTTATTTAATTTCTTCTGCTAAGACTGTACCCAAATCACAACCAGTAACACTACAGACAAATGCCAAGGAAATAACTGAGTCAGAATATTCTATTATTTTACCTTTCCAAATGTGGGGTGCAAAACAAGAAGGTCGATGAAACAAAGTGCACGTATCCATGCAAATGTAACTAGTATTAAAAACACCATGCAGGTAGTGCTTCATCCCAAAGAAGACAGAAAGAGAAACATTAAAAGTTTTCCATGAAGACTGAGTCATCATGTAAATCTACAAGGACCAAGTGCTTTTTAAAATGTTAATATGGACAAGTTTTAAGGAGTGTGTTTAACTGTGTTTTTCTTTTCCTCAAAGTGCCATTGACTGCAACCCAGAGGCCCACAAAGTGATGTGAAGATAGCTTGTGACAGCTGAGTAGCAATGGTTGGTGAAATTCTGGTCACACCAGCATCCATGAGAGCACATGCCATCATTTAAATAGTGACAGGATGTCATCCCATCTTTTCAAATTCCTGATGCTCATATCAATAATGAAGTCTTTGTGATGATGCACATTACTAAAATACTCAGAAAATAGTTTAGGTTTCAGTTAGGAACCCAGAGGAATGTTGCTGGTACCAAGCAGGATATCCTTCCTGTGCTGACTTGACAGAAAGAAGCTTTATTTCACATGTGAAACATATGGGACAAATCAATGCAGCTGAATTATGGAGCCCACATGATGTCTACCAACTTCAGCAGGCACAGTCCTCAGCCTTTGTAGCATCAATCCTATTTATTTGCAGTGGCAGAGGGGGCTCACGGCTCTTTCCAAGCTGCGGCTCAGCAATTAGTGCCTTCTGGGCTTAGCTCAGTATTTGTGAGCTGTACCTGAGGCACAGATGCTGCTGAGGTGTGTAAGCTGAAGCACGGAGCGATAACGTGGCCCCTGAGCATGACCTCTGGAAGGAGTTACTGCTGGAGAGCAGAGCTGGAAGGCAGTCCCAGCCCTCTTCCTACCCACTGAGCACCAATGCTTCTTGCCTTAGAAGAGCTGGGAAATTCACGCTGTCTCTCAAGGTATGGAAAACCACACCCACCCTGTCACAGCTCCCTACCCTAAACCAGCACAGCCAGTCACCAAGTCCTGGTTACAGGCAGGAAGCAGGAGCAGGAAACCACTGAGGTGGGCTGGAATGGTGGTGAAACCCAGGTACCCAAGTGAATCCACAAACACCCTGACCTTCTTGGTACTCACTAAGGAAAACTTAGCAACACTGGAAGTCCACAGCAGCTCCCAGGAAATGACTCCTGTAATCCAGGGAAGGCTGCAGCAGCAGAGGGAGCAGACGTTTTGAAAATATCACATAGACCTGCAGCAGCCAGACAGGGAGAGTGCAGCCAGAGAAAGGGCAGAGGGGGGACAGACAGGCAGCGTGTGCTACCTCCACCCCTTCCCTCGCTTTGCTCCTGCCAGCCAAGAGTGATGAAGTCATGAAAGTGGATGGTGAAAGACCAAGCAAAATTAATCTCAGTACACTCAGCACACACAACAGGGGCTTGTGCTCTCACATAGGCCGGGAGTCAGGAGTGAGACACTCTTGAAAACGTTTCTCTGTGAGGAGGGCTTTGCAGCGCTGGGCAACGCTGAGCCCTGCAGCTCGAGGTAAACCCCCTGGGCGGTACGTTTGTGGCAGGGTCTGCTAAAGCTCTCTGCTTCCCCAAGGGATTTCCAGAGGCCACCATGGGCAGGTAGGCCGGCAGCCAGTGAGCCTTTCCCTTCGCCCCGTGCCTCCTGGGACAGGCATCGCGGCCCCGGGAGCCACACACGCCGCACTGTTTGTGCTCGCGCTGTTTACACACACGAATTTAAAGCATCTCCCCCGGTTTCTCCGCAAATTGCTGCATTCAGATGAAGTGGCAGCTGCTGTAATTAAGACACAGTTAATTACATATCCCCTTAATTGCAATGATAGGATTTTGCCAATTTGGTAAATAAGAATTGTTAGGTTTCTTCCGGCAAGTGCAGCCTCAGCACGGCTCAGATGCGGCTCCCTTTGTCTCCCGGCAAGTGACGAGCTGACCGGCACTGGGCCGGGACGGTGCCAAAGGTGCTCACTTTCGGCTGCCCAGCAAATTTCAGTTCTCGAGCTGCCTGTCTAAAAAGCCTTTGCAGAGGGCAGCATCTGAAGGGAAACGTTTAGCCTGAGTTTCAATGCAAGTGTAGTGTTGGGAAACTTAGGGGGCAGGGGGGTAAGTTGAAAGGAGAGGAAAACGTTCTCAGTCCTTTCCTTTTATTTAAGAAATGAGTTGATAATTGAAATGAGTTGGGTTCCTTACAATAAGGAATGAAATCTCTCAGTCCCCTGCTACTGGGCACAGACCACGGCTGTCGCAACCTTTTAAATTCCAGCTCTGCCCTCTAGAATGACTATAAAAAAAACTTTGCAGGTTTCTTTATTTACTGTATCTATTTTTCTCCCTTACTGACTGTGCTGAATTTGGAAGTTGCTCTTCTAAATAGCCAACCAAGCAAAGCCCATGACCAGCTCAAGCCAGTGCCCTCTGTCCCATTAGTTTCTAGCTCTCGTCTCCTATGCAGCCCCACCAGTGGCAGGCTGCTCTTCCAGGGACAAGTCTCCGCCTGCACCAAGATTACCACGTTGACACAATTTTGCCTGAAGGGAGAAAACAGGAAGACAGAAGGGTTGCAAAATGCCAGGGCTGAATCTGACCATCACTGCTTGTTTCTGAATGAGAGTGAACTGGACTCCCACAGGGATGGCCAAAGCCTGGAGTGAGCAGAGTGGTCAATGTGAAGAAAATCCATCTTTCCATTCTGCTCTGGAAGCAGCTTGATACTAATGAGATTATGTCCTTTTTGGAATTTCTTTTTGGTGCTTCAGTAGACAGAGCTGTCATCCATATTAATGAATGAATTGCGGTTGACTGAACAAGTATGTTCAGAGTACTCTCACACAAAAAAAAGTGGCACAAAAATCATCTATTTACAGCCAATTTTCTAAGGTCACTCTAAACTTAATATTTTTTAAGTAACTTAATAAGTTATGATTAGCTAGGAATTAGTGAAAATACTGTTTGTATTTGCCTCCCACTTCTTTATCCAACAGGCAAACTCAAGCTTTCTTCTCATGGGAAGCAGCAAGTACCACCTCCAGGTGAGCAAGGCAAACTGGTTTGGCACAAGACTCAGCAACCACAAACTGAAGATCAGGTTATTTTCTTAACAGCATTAGCAAGCTGTTGGTATCAGCTCGAATTGTGACATATTCAGACTTGTAGGATGTTTGCAGAAACAAAGAAAGGAATGTGGTCTAGATAAAACTGCTTTGGGGTAGGTGCAGACTTGATCAGGGGGAAAAAAAAATCACACCCTGGAAAATGGTTCATCATCAAACCAGTGAAATGTTTTCAGTGAACGGGCTCCGCTTTCATATAATTTAAAATTTTGATTGGTGAAGTCAGCAATGGGATAAAGAGTGTCCTCAGTAAATGTGCAGGTGATGCAAAGCTGAGAGCAACTGAAAGTACAACAGAAAACACACTGAGAGTTCAAAATTACTTTAACATTGGAGAAAGGGTCTGAGAAAGATAGGCTGCAATGCAGTAAGGCTGTGGACAAGTTTCTACACCTAAACAAAAAAATATCAATAAAGCAAACGGAAAATGGACCAGAATATGAATCAGCAAAGCTATGACATTAAAAAGCTGGGAAACATCATACTAGAATCCATAATTAAGTTTCCTAAAGCAAGATACATGTCATCCATCCCTTTCACTCAGCACAGCAAACATCAGCGAAAAAACTGTGACCATTTTCAGGTCCCAACTCCTCAGTCACAGAGAAAAATAAACCAAAGAGACAGCCTTGGAGATCTCTAAAAATTATGTCCAAGCAGAGCTTCAGAGAACTGGTCAGCCTGGGGAAAAAACGGGGACACAGCAAATACCCAAAACATTGCTGCAGAAAAAGAGGGAATGATCTGTCCTCCCTATCCATAGCAAACAGACCACCAAACAGCAAGCTTGAACTGCAGCAGGAGGGATCTTAGTGGCTGGTAGCAGAAACTTTCTAAGAGTGAAACACCAGAGCAGATCACCACAGAGGCTGTGAAGCCTCAGGTTAGGCAAGTGCCTGTCTGTATCACTGAAGGCAGAGACCATCCGCTCATACCAGACCCTCATGGTCCCTCCTGGCTCCAGGAGTCTGTGTTTCAGAAGCAAAGCTCTTCCTTCTTCCCTGCCCCACCTCATTTTTCCTGGTCTCCCTATTTCAGTGCTGAGATGTAGGTCGTAGCTCAAGTGACAGAACGGTGCATAAAAAAATCTACTCAAATTACGCCTACATTTCTAATTCCAGAAAGTTTAAAGAAAGCTTTACCTTCTGTCTACAGCAAGTAAGATGTACTGGAGAGCATGTCCAATAAGACATCAGAAAAAGATTTACCCTTTAAGACCAACCCTGGACTCCCTCCTGTACCAGATCATATTTTTTGTTTCTTCTCCCTTTGACTTTCTTCTTTAAAATTCACCAGTTAGGAGATGTTCCTACACGCAGACCTAGGAGTAACTTGAAGAGAATGCAACCTGAGGATTAGCAGACACTACAGTCTAATTTACCAAAGTGCAGCAGCACTCCGGATGGTGGCTTGGGTGTGCAGGGGCACAAGGTTCCAAGTGATTTGTTGATAGATTAATTTTTCCCCTCTCCTGTCCAGCTCTTAAGTCTCCCAAGACACCACTCCATTTTATTGCGTATAGTCAACTGCAACATTGCTAGTAAATTGGCTCAAACAGCACTCCAAAACACACTCACACAAGGCTGACACTGGTGGGACTGCTCCCCTTGCCCCTTCCCAAGTCAATAAGGAAAGTAGGAACTATCACAAAAAACAGGCCTAGAGAGGCAGAGGGACTTGCTCACACCATCTTAGCAAGGGAAAGGGAGCTCAGGCAGACAGCCCCTGTGACTGTGCCTGCAAGCTTTGCCTTTCCTGATCTTCATTCCATAATTTATCGAAGTCTGTAACCTCACTGCATGAACCGTGAAAGGTAAGCTAACACTGCAGCCTTGGTCTTCGTCCAGTCTGTAAGTGGGAATACCACGTAGTTAAACTTTACTGGTATGAGCTTTCTTGGTTTTCAAAAGCAGTATGGATTTCACATTGGAAAAATAAATTTTTTTCAGTGTGTTAAAAGTTACACAGGGTTCAAAAGCAAGATTAGGCTATTTTTTAAATGGATTATTACTATTTAGCACAAGCAAGTAGATTACAGATGGTCCTGCAATTTTAACTCTGTGGCTGGAGCATTTGGACATGCTGCCTTGCCTCCACAGGCTCCCTGCAGGTCCCTACATGAACCATTTATCCTCTGCCTTAAGCCTCTCTCCTATGAGGCTGTCTGTTAAATCCAAAGCCATTCACTCAGAGCATGATGAGGTTTTTTAATACAGCATGTTTCAAAAGCTTCTGAAACTTGTAACTAAAGTTTTATGTGCAAAGTTAAAAGAGAAAGATGTAACCTAAACATTCCAATGGCAAATTTCAAAACTATTTCAGGGTGTATGTCCAGGGCGAAGGATAAATTCTGACATGAGGGCCCTTGAAGTGTCCTCCAGGAGACAGACAAGCTACTCAGGGTTTGGGAGAAACCTTGTCAATTCTGTGGTAGACATGGTTGCTACTGGCACTCTCTCAGGTAGCTGGGTTGGCAACCTGAATACAGAATTCCTGCTGGAGAAAGGAAGATGCAACATCCCCCACTTCCCAAAGACGAGGGATGAAGAACGCTTCCCGCTGAAGCCATGCCAGGGTAAAACTGGAGAAGAAGAATCACCCCCGGGGACGAGTTGGGGAGAGGAGAGGAATCTCTGTTGGTGCTGCTGACTATGATGAGGACAACAGTTATGCAGAACTGGCTGACAGGGATATGGAAATGTTGGTAAATATAACAGTGATTCTCAACAGCTCATATTGTGTGTGAGTGTTGGAGTTGTCACTTTTGTATGTTGTATAGCTACATTTTCCAAGATTGACTGAAATTATCTAAAGCATGAAAATACATTCTTTTGTAGACTGAATTAGATAAGGAGGTTTTACATCATGCTCTACAACTAAGTGGAAGATGCAATGGTCTTAGTTTCAGGAAAAAAAAAATCTAACTGTGCATGTATTCAAGGAGTTTCTAAGATGGCTGTGTCATGACACTATTCAAAATAATAGTCTGACTAAGATCTCTGGTGAGAACCAATTTTAACACCAAACTCCTGGAGCTGCAATATTAATTCACACTCCAGTGAAGTAGTTGCCATGGAGTGGCCAAAACATAAATCACCAACTTTGATGGGCAACAAAGCACAGAAAACATCTACTTTGTTTTCCAAATACTGGTGAGTCAGTGTTTTATATACAGCAGCCAAATTTCATTCTTCAGGAGGTAGAATAAATTATTACTTAATTGTGACAAACAAGCAGACCATATCAGAGCACGGATATAATGAATCAGTCTGCAAAGAAATTCTGCCTTTAGTCACAGAGCAGCACGCTGTTGTCCTGACATAAAATATTCTTTAAAAAGTTAACTGGCTCCTGCATTTGTTTCTACTCTATGACCTGCCACTGATATTGTGCAACTCATTCTAGAAACTCCCATAGCTCTGCAAAATTTAACATTTTGTAGAATCTTTACTATTACATGCAGAAATTGTTTCTTTTCTTCCTGAGGGATCCCTAATAGGCATGCTATCCCACAGGGATTTTGCTACCAAAATGGAGATTAATACATTCAAGCCATGTAAGCAACTTCTTTCAGGTCTATCAGCAGCTCCCTAGAAAAAACCCCAACCAACAAACCAAAAACCCCCAAACATTTAACATCATTGTCTGTAGGAATCTGGCATGTTATACTCTGCAAAGAAACTAAGGGAGTTTATAGATCCTGCACCGATCTTGCCACCAGCCTCTTGAACCACAGAGCACACAGCATGTGCACAGGTCAGGCTATCAGTCAGTTGTATAAAAAAAATCTGCTCAAGACTCTTAGCATTTCAGAAGGGTACTGGTTTTTTTTTTTGGGGGGGGAGGGAGGCAGGGGGGAGAACAATTGCCCAGCTCTTAGTTCTTAAATTAAGAAAACAGTGCCTTCATCTGCACAAACTCATATTTCTTCAAGAGAGGCAAAATTTTGCGTTGTTATCAATGCCATCCCCTTATTCATTTGTAAGCTCTGTACTGGGACAAAAATATTTTTTTTCCATAACTGCCACACAAAATAAATTATTTTTCCACAGCTTGGGTGGGATTCCTGCTCTCTGGCCTCCTCCTTATACCTTCACTAACTTCTTTTTGCTTGATTCATCAGCTCAGCTGTTCATCCTGGAAAGGATATCCAATGTCTATCCCGCACAACTAGGATGGGTCCACAAGGCACCTGCATCCAGAGGAGCTCCAGGGTAAGTTTGAGCATCAAAGTAAACCCACTAGACCTGTGGAATAAGCTTTCCCCTTTTATGCCTATTGTGGACAATGCTGCAACAACTTCTATGATTTTTTTATTACTTTGGTCTACAAGAGGAACAAGAGAATCCAGGCAGAGTAAACCAAAACTACACCCAAAAGTTTTAGGCCATAACAAGAGTGCTCCATGACTTTATCATGTATATAAGAATCTAGAATGGAAATCATTGTAAAAAAAATCTGGACTTCTTCCCACCATGAAAATTTGTTGTACTGCATATTAACTTCAAAAATGTTTAATTAAAAAAAAAAATAGCAGAACGCCACTGGCTATTTCTGTTGGGAAGTCAAGCCTTTGGAAATTCTAGTGATATTAAACTAATACAGTTAGTTGCTTGACTGCAAGAGGCACAACCCTTATCAAGCTAATTACAAGTCAGAGCCAATTGAACAATACTGAATTATTAAGGTCTTACTGTACATTCTCAGGCTGTTAATATCTATTAGATTACAGCTGCATTATACTGAGTGCTCATTTCAGCAGGAGATTAGAAAGTACATTTATAATGCTGGCTACTCTTTGGGTGGATCATGGTATTTACATACCATATGTCAGCATGAGATTACAGAATGATTTATGCTTTTTGCCCAGACCTTTCAGTAAACTGCAACTGGTTCCAGTAAACTACAAAGCTGAAATCCCATTCCAACCTGACTCTGACAATTCAGCTCTCAGGGAAAGATCACTAGCAACTGGTACAATCAAACTTCATAAAAAGCCACATTTGATTTACCCTATCTAAACTCAATTAAGTGATCCATGCTGGTTTTCCTGTCGGAAGGGATACACAAGATGAACTAGGGAGGTCTGCCTCACTGTAAATGAACTAGTCCTAACATGCACAAAAAAAGTTAACAGTCAACTCACTTTTTGAAAAAAAGAGCTGCCCCCAAAGCCATACCAACTACCAACACTCAGGTATCCCAGTTCCCTCTGTAACAATGCAGAGTGCATCCAATGAACAAGGAAAATTATTTGTACTTTGCAGTTGTTATCTAAAAATAGTTACTCAAACACACTGTAGATAAGGCTAGTAGCGTGCATCAAAAGAGCTAAAGACTAAGTACCTGGATGTATGCACAAATTGATTAATCACTTAAAAAATCTAACCTAGTGAAAGAAAATATATTACTTTGATAAATTGATTTAGTGGTTCTAAAGTGACAGTGAAGATCATCAGGATTTAACTCAACTTTATCTGTTTAAAGTTGAATGGAACATATTTGAATGTGTATCTATTGCAAGGTATTTTAAAGGTGATACGTCAGATAAGTTGTAACACTCAGCCCAACAAAAAATGGTGTAAAACTTTAAGTCTCTTCAAATTATGCATCACCTGTGTGTACATGTGCATGCACAGCAGTCTGTACTTTACCTTCAGTAGGTAAAGCTGTCACGCACCAAAAAGAAGTGTGCTTGATTACCGTAACAGCAGGTTTACTAAGTTTCACTGTTTCAGAGACTGGGAACAGTATGGGCAGGAGAAAACTCACCAGATTGAGTTGTCACTTTCATTCCCAGCTACTTTGGCTTTTACTTTTTCTAAACCAGTCAAACCCTCAATTATGGTTCATTAAGGGAGCTGGCCATGACGTCAAAAGCAAACTATCATCTTCTATTAGGATGTAGACTTCCAGGATGATGATAGACAAAAGCAGCTGTCATGCAGGACATCAACATTATCTATCTGCCACTTTATCTGAAGGTTTTGTCCATTAGCTGCATGCCAAAACCCAATTACATGTGGAACACAAATGGAAAGGCTAAGCAGCAGAAGTATCCCTCGCTTTCCTTCCTATCTAGTTAGTAAAGGAGGCTCACTAAACTGTAGGGACTTAAGGGCTATTAATGCTGCAGTAAAGCATAAGCCGGGGAGAATCAGCCTTGTAAATATTTCAGTGGCAGCAAGAACAGAATGAGATCAAAATACCCTGTCTGTCATCAGCCTTGTTGGGTCTAACAGGTATCCATTCCTCCTGAAAACATCCCATTAGCGGGAGGGGATGCTTGGAGGAGAATCAATTTCAACTACTATCCTATGCTGCCATCCTCTCCCCTTACATGCCAACAACAGAAGAGACTTCAGAGATGGAGCATACAGGATGGGCCTAAGAAATATACAAGCATGAATGTTTTTCTTTTTATTACAGCTCACTACTAGCCTGTGACAGACAACTGAAAGCCTTTTGCCACTAAGTGTGGCATTCCTTTCAGACCAAAGGGTTCTTGACTAATGAAGGGGGGCTGGGGTGGAAACAAAGCAAAACACTGGATTTTATCTAGAGGAAAAAAACCACGTGCGTCTTCAAAGCTATTTAACTTTGCCCCTGCTGAACACGCTGCTGGTGGCAGAGTATTAGGCTACTGGTCTCTTCTTCCTTCTTGCTTCCACAGTTGAACATGAAGCTTGAAACAATCTCTGAAACTTTTAATATTTGTTTCCACAACAGTCAGGTTGGTGATAACACATCACAGCCTTTCCCACTACGTGCAAATGAAATAAAAGGTAGAAAAGGCCCCATTGGGGGAGGGGGAAATTCTTTAACAGAAGGAAAGTGTTTGTGCACCAGGTCCAAGAATTTACTCCAGGAAAACTTGGGCAAAACTAGCATGCAGGGACAACGTGATAGCTTTACAGATGCCAAGCTTAACCACCTGAAACTGGAAAAGAAAAATTCTTCGCTCCAGGTCATAAGAGTAAATATACATCAACAGATCCTGGACCACACATATCCTAGACCAGTACTGGTAGGAGGACATTTTCAACTTTCCAGGCCTGCACCTGCGTGGAAGAACCACAGAAAAATCTCAGCTGAAATTAAAAGAAAGCAAAAGAACATAAATCACTATTGCATCCAAGACAATTCTGTTTTGTTTCTTTCAAAATACTGCACAAATACTTTGTATCATTGTACGCTGTAGCTGTTTGCTTAGAAATATTGCTGCATCTGGGAATATGAATTCCTCCACTGAAAAACAACAGTAGTTTGTACAGTGGAGTAACAACAATGGAAGAACTGAAACATGCCCTGAACTTGAAGGTCTCTGCTTCGAAGAAATGGAACAAAGCTACATAGCTGTGCTTTATTTATTACTTACTGCAGAAGGAAATGCATGCCCTCATTTATCTATTTCCTTACTTCTTGAACCAGTTAGACCCCTAGTCCTTGGACAGTAGTTTCACTGATAGCAGAAATCCCTTTGGTGCCTCCTACAGCTACAAGAAAACAAGAATACTCAGTAATTATTACCTATTGTTCACATTGCAAGGTCGATTCTCTCCACTGCCTAGAAAATAGCAATTTTTTTTTTCTTCTAAATACACTGGAATTTATGTTTCACACAATTATATCCCTCCTTCTCTCCATCAGGAGATTAGAATGATATTTTTAATTCAAGATGTCCTTCAGCTAGAAAGGGATGCTATGGTTCCTTCCTGGACTGTGAGGCTGACAGCAAAACTAGACCCTCTTGCCCTCCGAGAAAAAACAAACGTCAAGTTATTTGATTTTAACGCAGAGGACAATCATCTTTACATGCAATGCTGATGCACGGGGGTGGTATCCTACTCCTTCTACACATTACTCAAGTAAAATATACACCCTGCTAACTGCTCTGTCACATGCAAGCAACTCAGTAGAAAATGTTCCTTAAATATCAGTAGTTTTATCCTTCAACCCTCCTGTCTTTCCTCTTACGATAAGCAATTTTATTTCGTGTCTATTTGAATATAAACATTGTGCTGAACAGCTCAACAGCAGATCCAGTCCAACAAATCTATTCCATTTCAGACAGTATATGGTTACTCCAGACAAACCAAAAGGCCTTGTATCTTTTATTTTGTATTAGAAATTTCTTATATTCATCTGCATGGCTGAAATCTACTAAACTAAATCTAAAATATTGCCCTACCCTGATACAAACTTGGTTTTAGGAAACAAAGTAAGTTTTATTTTAAAGTGAAAAGAAGCATACGAATACCATAGTATAATGTGTAAAAACAGTCATTGTCAAGAAATCTGGAAAGGGAATATGCAGCTATTGGGTTGTTGCAAAAAGTAATCAGATTCTTTGGAATATATAGTAATGGTTATAAATTTAAATAGTTCTAGAACATTTTCTCATTACTCAACAATAAAAAGCCAAAATATATCAGATATCTTGAGGTGAACACTTGTTATTTACTCTACATCTAAAGCAAATACATGGAATACTTTAAATGTTATTTCTAAAGCATCTTCAACTTATAATCACAAAGTGTCTGCACTTTGGCAATTCTCCAGAGAAACATCTTCTATTGACTCTAAAGAAAGGAATTTAAAAGGCCACCAAAATGTTAGACTTCTCACCAAATATAAATATAACCTCATTTAATTAGGGAAACAGTTTAAGATCTGCGCCTTGGAAGCAGAGAAGCACAGTTAATAAAATGCCAGAAAAAAAAAGTAACATTATAAAACATTTAACTCAAAATCAGAATAGTTCTTTAATAATCGCAAATGAACTTTTTACAATATCAATTTTCTAACTTTCTGGGCACACTTCCTGGTAAACACTTGAGTATCCTCTGTGAGTTACAAAGAGTAAGTTTTCTGTGTTATACAGATAAAAAAACCTGGACATTCTTAACAACTTGGCATCACATCTTTTAAAAAACAGATCACACAATAATTTAGACAGCATTTATAGCATTATAAAATCGGACTCCCCCTCTTTAATTACTCACAAGAGCAGTCATTTAGAATACAACAGCCTTAGGAATACAAATAATGAGGATGTAAAACTATCTGTGCAAAACTGCATTATTTTTACTGTCTAAAATTTCAGGGAAGTAACACCGCCAAAAGCAGAGAGAGGATAACAAAGACAAACAGTCATGAAAGCAATGCTACCTTAGATTTTCAAACAGGAATTACATTATGAAGTAAGTATTTGGTAAAGAAAAAAAATCTGATGGCACCTTGAACAACGACGACAAGTGTCCTGGAAATTGCAGTTGAACAAGAATTGATACACGTTCATGTTAAAGTCTCTTTCAGGAGTAGCAATTGATTTGGGGGTATCAACTCTAGCATTTCTTTCCATGCAAAAATCTATCTTTCCAACATCTTTGCTTTGCGGGCTACTAATGCATTTAAGAATGAGCAGTCTTTTGAGGAGTGTGCTTTCTTCCATGCATCTGAAATCTTTAAAACAGCTGGATCATTGATTCCCTGGATTTCCCTACTCCAATCCATTTAACTGCAGGAGAGAAAAGCAAACTTTTATTGTAAGTAATACAAAGCAAGAGCGGATTGTATCTTAAGATGCGCACTTAAGATCTTAAGTACCACAGTCTGAATAAAAACACAGCATATACTATTTGCACATTAAGAAATTATAATGATGTCTGTTGTTCTCAAAGAAAGAACACACTGGTAACTTAGAAAAGCAGGTACAGTCTTGAAGTTGCCATAATAAATGAACTGCTTTTCCAGATAAAAAGACAAATAGAAACTGTTAAAAAAGTAAAGATTTGCATCATCTCCTAATTCCCAGCTTTGGTTGGAACCACAGGATCATCTTTATTAGGGAGTATTAGAGAAATTTATTAGTTTAGGAACTCTTACTGTCACATAAAATTAATCATGTTAATTAATAACCAGTAGTCCCACTGACTTCATAAAGTAGTAAAACTAAATTCCTTTGATAACCAATCTGAAAGACACTTAAGCAAGTTATAAAACAACCAAAAAATCTCAGTTGAACAAGAACTATAGTATAAGCCAAAGAAAGAAGTATGTTAAAGCTTCTGAAAATTTTCAGTTCAACAACAAAATAGATGGATAAAAAGAAGTAAAACCATCATCACAGGTGTCACCAGGTACATCACAATTATGACATCTACAAACTAGTTTTCAGTATTTTGCATGTTCATTAATACAAATACCAGACAGGTTTCATGGAGCAGGAATAAACCAAACCAGCAAGAAAATCTGTTTTACTTACCAGGAACACCCAACTCCATTTCTATAAAGCGAACATAATTTTGTGCATTTACAGGCAGCTCGTCAAACGCCCTTGCATTTGATATGTCCGTATCCCATCCTGGGAGTGTCTCATACTGAACCTCTACTTTATTTAAGACCTCCTGGTTGGCTGAGAAGCAAAGAGAAACAAAAATGTTATTTTATATATTCTCTATTATGAAACACATAACTATAAAGCTTTTTATTCTTTTCTTAGACAAAGAGGTTTGCTCATAAGATAATACAGGCATTGAAGGTGTCGGTTTTTTGTTAATATAAGCATAGGGAAAAAATCCAATAACTATCAGGACTTAGACTTTAGAAATTCCAGTGCTCAGTCACATGCATTTATTTTGCTTAAACCACAATCTTTTCAGTTCAGAAAACAACTTTTTGGGGAAAATAATTCCCAAAAATGTTGATTTTTTTCTGAACAAATACCAAGGTCCAGCTTCCCCTTCATAAGGGAATTGTGAATGCAAAATTAAGCACCAGCTTGTAAGGCAGTTAAAACACATTTTAAAATGGCACAGGAGTGTACTTTTACTAAACACAGTCATAGGATGTAGTTTATACTTAAGAGAATTCTGATGCCCACAGACCCTTTGCCCCAAAACTCTACAATGGATTTGTCAACCAGTGTGGAGTCCCACAGGATGTATGAACATAACTGTTCCAATTGCTTCTCAGAATAGAAACAATAAGCACATTCCATTTTGTCCTTCATTTGCTACAATGTTGTCCGTTAACTCTGAACCCTGTGATGATTTCAAGTACTGAAAAAGATGCTAAGCATATTGTTCTGGAATTCAATCACTCCAGTAACTATCTGAACATTAGCCTTGGAATGACACAGGACAGCAAAAAAAAAAAAAAGCCTTAAGCCTGAAAATGGTCAAAATACATTGATTAAAAAAATGGGAGGTGGGTGGCACACATTCATTCTTGCCTTTCTAAAAAAGACAGGGGCCTGCCAGAGGCACTGTAATTAATATTACATGGGCTCCCTGTCTTACATCAAGTTGCTCTTGCAAAGACATCTAGTCAGCCTAGGGGAGGGTTTTAGGTGCAAGAGGCACAGTAGAGGTACAAATACGAAGCCATAACTAATCCCCTCCAGCATGTGCGTAGCCAACAAACCCAGACTCAGCATATTGAACAATTTGTCCTGGTGCAGGCAGTAGTTCAACAGCAGCAAGGTTGTAAGGACAGCCTTTATGAACCACACATTTTGAGTAAGATAGAAAGAAACTCTGCTCTACTGTCCTCAAAACAGCGAAGAAATGTGCCATTTTTGGACTGAGGTGTTCACAGGTTAAAGGCAAACGATCCTGACTCAATACTTGTGGTAATCCAAACAGACAGACAGGCACATTAAGTGTGTTGGGCTGGGGAGG
The DNA here is from genome assembly GCF_009829145.1 of Chiroxiphia lanceolata. Lineage (NCBI taxonomy): Eukaryota > Metazoa > Chordata > Aves > Passeriformes > Pipridae > Chiroxiphia > Chiroxiphia lanceolata. Next base: position 36,507,261 of record NC_045639.1, on the reverse strand, counting down.
CCAAGAGTAAGCACTTTCTTAACTGCCAGCAGTAACAACTGAGGTGTTGTCTGCTGTCCAGGGGATCTGTAAAACAGAGTAGATATACTCAAAGTGCAAAACCACAAACTAATCTCCAGGCAGTGCAGATGGTCGCTAACCTCTCTTTCTGAAAAGGGAAAGTGACTGAACACCTCATCTGGGACGTCCACAGGCATTTGTACTTTGAAGCCTCTCTGATGAGGTTAGAGGGAGAAAGCTGAAAGCAACTGGAATTGAATGGTCTCATTTTGACTACCATCTTCCATTAGTCTGTATTAGCTCAATTCCTTACTTTCCCATAAGAGAGAAGAAAAAGAAGGGATACATTTCTTGATGTTTCAAATGATTCTTTAATTTTGTTCCAGCAGGTGTGATAAAAGATGTGTGGTAAATATAAGTCATAAACTGAGCTCAATGTAGTAACAGTAACAGATGTAGTCACCATCTAGATTTCTCTCAACTCTTCACTAAGGGGATTTGTCTTTTAGGGTTTCTAGAATATTCCTTAACAGCTTAATTAGATAACAGACAGACCAAATATACAATGATATAATTTGGAGAGTGATGTGATGTTACTTCCAACTCAGAAATAATAGCTTAAGGTTGGGACCTGGCACCACTGTAAGAGAAAGATCCTCCAGCAATTTCCAGAAACTGAACATGAAAACAGTCATATAGATCAAACAAAGGTGCATCTAGAATAGTGTCCCAGTTTTTTGATCTACAGCAGAAGCCCAGGGAAAAAGCACAAGGAAAAAAAAGCAAGCAAGAAGTTTCTCCAAAATAATCTCCCAATTTCCCAATTCCTTTTAAACTCATCAGCTCAGAGCTACCAGAGTTCTATCTTCCATGAACTCCTATGACTGGCCAGCTCCACAGCAAAAGACTACAACCTCAATAATACCAACCCAGGTCAGCTGTAAATTTATAAGACATTTAAAGTTCTTTTTCAAGAAGCCATTATAAAATGCCCATAGAAAGTTAAGCTAAAAAAAAACCCTGAGTGAGACTCGTATGATTCTCTGATCCAGGTGGAAAGAGGAACAATATATGAAATATGGCATGCTTTTCCTGAGATGGTGGGTACTGTGTGTGCTTCTAATTTAGAGACAGTCATTTCACAAGAAGGGTAAATCACGAACATCTCCAAGAGAGTGGGAGGGTAGGAAGGGGAGAGAGAAAGAAATAGTATGCCAGTGAGAGATTCCCAGACTAGAGCTCTTCTAAATTAAATTCAAATGTCAGTGGCAAGTTTGGAAAAAAAAAAAAAAAAGAAGAAAAAAAAGAAAAAAAAAGCACACAGCATGCAGAGATGCAGACATCAGAAACAGTCTAATGGTCTGCAAATCAAAGTGGGAAGAAAGTTACCTTTTGTTTTTTGTGCCAGGGGCAGGGGTAACCTGCAGCATATGTGCTGAAAATGCTGCCAAATGTTGAGGAGTATAGCAAAGAGAGGTGTGGAACACAGAGGCAGTGTGAGAGACAGCATCTTCCAGCTTACCAGAAGTTCAGCTCAAACTCCTTCCTGACACTTTAAGGAAGACAGCATGTCAACAGCTTCTACTAAATTTCTACCAGAATTCTTAATTGTTCATACAGTAAAGAAAAACACAGTTAGGCAGATGAGCCACATTATGCTGCTAAGACCAAAAGGTCAGCTACCTGTTACCTGGGCACATACAAAGGGGGCGAAGTCTTCCTCCTCAGGAGGTGTATGTAACCAGATTCTGGTTCTGAGACACACAATGAATAAAAAAAAAAGTACTGGACAACATGGCCACATGCTTATGTCATCTTTAATGATGACAGAGAGGAGAAGGTCCAGACCAGAGAAGGTCCTCCTGGCTTGAGCAAAAGACAGGCCAAATAGCCTCAGGTTAAATGACAAGGCTACAGGAAAAGCATCTACTGAGTAGTTCTCAATTCAAATATGCAATCTCCATTATGTTCAAAGGCCATTTAAAGCATATACAAATGTCCTTAATGTTTTGATATGGGTATCAATTGGGATTATCTGAGTCTTAAAAAGGGAAAAGCATTCCCTGGTTTAGTGCAAGATGAGTACTAATTTCCTGAATAAAAGTGCATGACATGTCTTTCAGCATGCATTCAGACTAACTGGCACTTTTGTTTGAAGATACTGAAAGGCAAATCAGAGAATTCCCACAAGCACATGGAGAAACAAAAGATTTTTTTTTTAATTCCTTATGAATTCCTCTACCAGGTATGTGCTATTTTCAAGGACTACTGGCAGATCATCACTTACTCCTTTATAAGTAATTAGGTCTTTGTACTTCATAAATCCTGCTGTGAGTTGTATCCAATTACTACAGTTGATCTCACCCACAAAAAGTTCTCTGTTGATGATACCATATGAAAAACTGTAACCTGTGACCAGCATCTACGCACACATTAGAAAAATAAAAAAGCCCTGTCTTCCGTACTGTCTAATGTTCTTCCTTTTTTCTGGAGTATCTCTACTACTGCAAACTGAACAAGATGCATTATCTCTAAAAACACTGGCTCGTGGTAGTTGAATATTTTAACATGCAGGTACACTGATGAAGTAAAAAAGACCACTAAAATGACCACTGTCCCCCTCAGGAGCTACAGTTTCTATCATGCATTAGAAAATAGACTTGCTTTCACCTAAACTAATTGTTCGTTTCCTCCTCCACCCCTTTTCCCTCTTTTCCACTTCATAGGTGTAATGGGTTTTTGGCTGCTCTGTGAACCATTTAAGGAAGTGAATTGTTATAAAAGTAACACACAGAGAGAAAAATGTGGCTTTCCAACAACACCATGTCTCTCATGTGGTTCACAACATGCTTAAATGAGACCTGGCCTACTAAAAATGGGGATCAATACAATAGTGGGAACAAGATAACTGGGTTTAAGAGTATGAATCAAGCTTCTAATTTAGCTTGAAGGTGATTCGGGCTGTATAAAAGAAAAGGGATAAAGTAGTAACAACATTTCTGTTTTAGAAGCTTTATATAGCACTTTGCATCTTTCTAGCAGACAAATGACAGTATTTGGGTACAGGTGTCTTCAGGGTACGGGTACAGGTGTGGTAACAGATGTCCCTGCTGCATCTGGGAAGACACTAATGGTTAGATACTGAAGTAACACATTACTGTCCTAAGTTCTACAAGTAAAATGCACTTAAAGTATCAGATTATATTTCACCAAAATCTAAAATTGTTAAACAAGAAATCTTACCAGGAAAATGAGGTATGATTTCACCATCTAGTTTGTATGCAACGCCAACTTTGATTTCTGGAAATACATCCAAAATATCCAATTTGGTAAGTGCCAATCTACAAAGAAACATTACTCAGGTTAAACAAGTTCAACAACTCATGAATCTTATCACATTGTAAACAACAACAACAAAAAAATCAAATATAACACTGATTTCTGCAAATTGCAATTAATCTCATGTGGCACTAATCTACTATCTGGTCTGACTTCAAAAAAATCCCCAAAAAACAACAACCACCCAAACAAAACAATAAAACGAAAAGCCTTAAACATCCTTTTTGTTGCATCCTTAGATCTAGTACTACAAGAAAATGGCAAAAATCAAAAAACAGGTATTCTCTAGTTGAAGTGATTGTTCTATAGCTTAAAGTGTTATAATTCTAATGATAATATATAATTTATATTTTTAATGAGCATGTTGCCAATATCCATTTGAGTCTCAATATCCATTTGAGACTGTTTCACTTCATGATGCCTGTTGCTGTCTGTTCCTGTTCTCTGCCAAATATTCCTGTCCTACAGCGAAGGCAGCAAAATAATCAAACACTGGCTCTGCAAATACCTGGCTGCATCTTATTTTAAATTAACAATCAACAAATCAGTACTAACAGTCTGAATGTTACTAATTAGCATATGTACAATTTACAGTAATCTGCAGCATTTCATGATTTTATGTCAGTTTGCCAACAAAGCTGTCAAAAATACTCACGCAGTAAATCCATTAATCATGTAGGCGTATCGGAGTGAGACGAGGTCCAGCCAGCCACATCTTCTCTTTCTACCAGTGGTAACACCAAACTCTTTACCTCTCAGTTGCAGCAATTCTCCAATTTCCTAACAAAGAGTAAGACTATCACATAAGTGTGTTGGTTTTTTTGCTTTGCAACACATCATGCAGGTGATTACTTAACAACATTTTATAATATATAGTAAATTACCTTAAAAAATTTTCACAGTGCTGTCTGTTGAGATGAAAACAGAAATACAGAACGCTCTTCCTAATTCAAGAGAATGCCTTTTACGCAAACTTCTCAAAATTTGTTCCTGCTCTAGCCTTCTATTCCACAGAAAGGTTTAAGAAACTTACAACCATATTTGGCAGCCCTGTAACCTAAGTATAGAATCAGAAGACTGAGACATCCAAACACAGTCATCTACTTGCATTTAACCATTAACTCTGATTTAACATAAGAGAGACAAGTTATTTCATCCAGTCACAGGTCACATCTAGGGCTATAATACTCACATTATCTTGTTCTGTAGGAAAGGCACCAATTCCAACTCTTGTTGTATATGCTTTCACAACTCCATACACTTCCCCAACATTCTGTGGTGGCATGCCCAGACCAGTACACACACCTCCAACTGTGCAGTTTGATGAAGTCACAAAAGGATATGTACCTATTAAAAAATAAACTCAATGGTTTTAGAAACTTATTAAAACTTGGGTTTAAGGTGTTGGGTTTTTTTTAAAGATCTAACCTGGTGATAAATAGTACTTGCATTGCACTTACCTAGGTTTTACAACACTAAAAACTAGAACACACAATAAATGTATTTTGCAGTCAAGAACACATTCAACGAGCTCTTAGATTTGTATGTACAGTGTCCACCTCTACTGAAAAAGGTAGAAATCTTACCACTTACTTCAACTGGTACAGAGGGGAAAGTTGACTACATAACAATTCTGAATGATCATACAAGTAAAAAATTGGAGTAAGACACCAGAAAACCATGCCTTGCTATCTTATATAAGATATACTCACCAACAGAACAATGCAAAAATTTAAGTGGAGACTTAAGAAAATAGTATTAAAAGGTTAGAGAATACAGGTTTGCCATTTTTAATACTGGGCGAAAAAATAAAATACAATCTCTACATACTGGTCAGCACACTATAAGGATAAGAAATTGCAATAAACCCCAGAGTTCTGGCAAGAACAACTTTGCTTCCATAATCAAATGAAAAAAAGTAATTTAAAACAGAAGACTCCTGGAAGGTAGTCTAGTTAATTAGTGGTAAAAGTTTGTTTCTAGTTAAATAGTTATCCCTCATTTAAAATGCAGCCTGGACCGCAAAGATAAGAGTTAAACATCTCAAAATCCTTAGGTTTATACCTTTTCTCTCTTTTTTTTTTTTTTCAATCATGGAAAATGAAACAGAGCATGACAGTCCTTAGCTGAATTGTGAACAAATACTTCAGTCTCATAATAACTGCACATAATCAAGAAACTTCTACCTCAAGCATCAGACTTTTTTTTTCTCTTTTGATAAGAGTCAGAGATGGGTAAGAGGGGAACAACCAAGATAAAAAGAACTGAGAGCAACAGAATTCTTTCAGCACTACAGACAACTCTAAAAAGTCAAAATCCTTCAGAGGCTGTTCAGTGACATTTTGCAGATTAGCTTCAGGTATCTCTAGCTTCTTTTGCTTAACTCAAAATAGCTCAAGAGGAAAACCCAGGTTTACAGGTGATATGTAACAGCAGTTCGCAAGCATTAGTCTTTATCTTTCTTAGAACACAAAGTAGTTGAGGTTTTCTTTACTGACAGGTAAATATAGCAAGTAGAGGTCAAAAACAGAGTCAATGAGACAATTCTTACTCACTTTTACCTCCCAGCCTAATATATTTACATTGTGTTAAAACACTCAGTGTTTAAAACAGGAGACCACATATCCCCAGACCTGCACCCCCACCCCCAGACAAATGCACACGTGAGCTTCATTACAGGCTCCAGAAAAGTGTGATGGACTGCAAGGCTGGGGATTTACCAACTTCACTGACAACTCACTTCAGGATTAAGACTTTTATGCAACCAGGCACAGAAAAAGCCTCATTCAGAATGCTTAATGATCAAATTTGGCATTGTCAAACCTTTTGACTATGGTTCGTCTACTGTAAACCCAAGTGTCCAATCTACTGATGGTGTCTACCTAAGGAGAGCAGATATTCTGTGTGTGGGTCTCACGGCACAGGCACGGAAAAAAAAATAAATCTAAGTGACCCAAGCAACTCTGTAAATATCACGGACATACCTGAGGAGTTTCAGATTATTTGCATCTCCTATTTATATGAAATCCAAAATCCTCACCACTTACAAAAAACAACCACCTAGAGTTTTCTGTAAATACCTCAGTTTTGCATCAAAGATTTCCCTGTGACAAGCATATTTGAAGAATTCTCTCCTCTTTGTTTTTTTTACTTGTTAAAAAAGGATGTGTCCTTCTAATATGCAGATAATCATCGGAAAACTTGGTGCGCTTACACTTAGAGTGACTGGTCTAAGACATATCTTTTCCTCTTAAAGGAAGAGGCTTTCAAATTCAGTATGTTTGAAAATGCCCAGTGTCAGAACTCCTGTAAGTTGAAAGCAGAGTGCACGTCAGTTTTATATTTGTTTGACAGCACTCCTTACAGGCTTCAATTCAGGCTTTAGCATCTTTCTAACAATAAAAACGATACAGTTACAAGGCTAGTGAGACTGAAGAAAAATGTGACAAAATGCAGGAGTCAGTCATAGAAGCTATGATATATATATAGAGAGATATATATACACACACACACACACACACACACACACACAGAGGTATAATAAATTACCTGTTCTTACAATATAATGACAACCAAACAAAATCATGTAATAAAACATAAGAAGCTGCTTCTATCTAGAAGCTTCTAATTTTATTAGCAAAATCACAGTGTTTTAAGAAAAACTGCACCATTTTTAATATCAAATTGATTGGGATAACCTTTTCACTCTTGCCTCATTAGCAATTATCGACACCTTTCCTGACATTGTGAAACAGTGGAAAACTAAGTGTTATATAAAGACTTTAAAAAAAAAGCAAGCTGATTTTCCAAAAGTCAAGTATCGTGCGTATACACTTTGCCTCTTAAAGTTCTCCATGGCTATTCTCAAGTGTTTTCCACAGATGTATACAACTGTGAGTTATTACAGACACTGAAGTAATAGGTACACTCTAAGAAAAGCCACCTGATCTTTACTGTTATTCAAATAATTACTTTTGGGAGAGTCTAAAGCTTTTTGAAATATTTTAAATAACACACCCACTCATCCATCCCTCATTATTTGCTAGTCATACAGAGCACTGTTCTTCCAAAATACAAAACACTTCTGCCATAAAAGCAACTAAGCATGGGAGAGTTTATATTTAGTGTTTTTCTTTCACAACGTAAGTGTATAGCAACATGTGTCTCAGAAAGGTCATACCTACCAAAATCTATGTCCAGCAGTGCTGCATTTGCACCTTCTACTAAGATCTTCTTTGGTGGTCCATGTAAAGCCTCATACATGAAATAAACACCATCCCTTACCATTGGTTTTACTTTTTCCATGTAGCCCTGAATAATACAAAAGACTATTGTATAGTATAATTTCATTACGATAAAGACAGCTAGAGTAGAATTGCTATTGTTCCCTCATAACAATGCTCATATTCCTTCTGAAAAGGAAAAGCAAACAAAGAAATCTAAATATGACATAATATGTGAACAAGGGAAGGAAGAACATGAGACTCAGATTTACACAATGGACATGTACGCTCTTCATAGGAGGAAAGAAAGAAAAAAGGGGTGGGAAGGGGAGTAGAGAAATAAAATCCAAACTTCTGGAATATTTTAGAAATATTCAAGCATGACTATAATCACTATAGTTTACTGTGTTTGGTATTTCATTTCCGATTGTTCAAAATTCTCCCCAAAAACCAGGGAATTTCACTTCTGGTCGTCTGAAGCCAACAAATGCACACAATTGTAAATTGTAATTCGTAAGTAAAAGAAAAAAGTTACATATTGGAATTAAGGGTCAAATGCTTGAATGCCAATGAGCAGCTAGATGCAAGAAGCCAGTAATTTTCAGATTATCACTTGGTACACAGTCTTTTTCCCCATTAGAACACGTGGAAGTTCTCATTCTAACAATTTACTTCACATGAAATATAACACTTTGTCTTTCAGAACTGAATGAAGCATATTAGCATAACACAAGTAATTTTCCTCAAGCTACAAATACATGTTGTGTTTCCACCCTAACGATGAGTTTTAGATATTCTGTAATCCTAATGTGTATTAAGTAAACTATAAAGCATTATGAAGTACTCGACTAACAGGTTTCTAGGTCTACACACTGATAAAAATACTACAACTCAACATGTGCAACAGGCATTATTTAAGTAAGAAAAACAGAAGTGCTAAGAACTCCCATATATTCTATTCTAGAGCTGTAGAAATGAGTTTAGTGCCAACTAAGGGTACAAGAAGGATGATTTCTTCGGCCTGATTTTCTGAAAAAATTAAACATGTAATAACTCCCTGTTCCACACATACCTCAATGGTTTTAAACAATGTGTCACATTTGGTTGAAGTTTTCTAAAGGTAAAAAAAAAATCTCATATAGTTTTAAGTTTCTATAAAAATTAACAAAAAGGTTGAGTGTAAGGGTAAGACACCTCACAGTTTTTTCAAATAAGAACTTGGATGAGTGCAAAAAGAAGTTAACACTAGTGAGAAATCTCTCAACTGTCCCAATTGCAGGGAAAACACCAAATCAGAAACTGTAATTAACCACAAGACTAGTTTGCTGATAATCATGCTTCATTAGTTTTGCTGCTATCAACTTACATTTTTTATATTGCTAGACATAGGTTGTTTTTCTTTTCTTAAGGCTTGTTACTTAGAATAACAATTTACTTCAGTTCTTAAGTTTCTGACACAAGGAATTAATATTCTGCTTTACAATGAAACATACTTTCCCCAACTACAATCCGGGTTTTTTTAATCCTAGACAGTATGTTTGAGCCAGGGGAATTAAGTAAAAAATCGTTCTCCATATGCAAGCCTTTTTCTTAAAATTTACAATATTTCTCTTGAAACCAAGTATTGAAATGTTGCATAAAGTGGTGTAAAAAGTGTCCTTAAGGATAGCAGACTCTTCAAAATGGATACATAACGATTTTCCATGATATGTATTCTGTTTTAACTCCTCACACAAGTACAAGCATCAGTCACCAAGGGATTTACGTATCAGTAGCTGCACACAGTGATCACATAATTCAAGAGACAGAAGCAGGCTTACCTTGAGCTTTTCCAATTCCCCTTCAATATCTATCTTTAAGGTAGGATATATTGCTTTGTACTGATTGGCTAACACTTTGAACCTGGAAGGCAAAAATGCTGCATTAAGGTTTTTGTTTGTTTGCTTGTTTGTTTTCCGCCTTAACCCCCCAAAACCTTAGGTTTTACTGGTTACATATCTGCAATAATTTGGTAATTTAACAATTTAAAATAATAAGTCATGCTAAGAATTGACTATATTATTTGATAAAATTATAAAGTTATTTTTATATTTAAAAATAATTTTAATTTAAAAATAAAATTAGGAGGAACCAGATGTAATTGCTTACACAGGGTACTACCCAGAAACTGAAAACTAGGCTTACAACTGTGTATTAAAATACAGAAGTTACCTCTCAGAAAATTCATCAAAATCAGAAACAAGATCACACATCCTGAGTCCACTTCGAGCTGCCTTTGAAGAATATACTGGACCAATTCCTTTTTTGGTAGTTCCCAAACTTGCAAAAGATAATAACAGGAGTTATTCTTGATATAAAACTAAGGTTTTTCCTGAAAGGCAATACATCCTTAGCATTAAATAAAATGCTGTTAATTGTGAGCATTTAACCTTGTTTTAAGCATTTAAAACAAGATACTTCCAGTATGCAATCTAGTTTCAGACTATCACTGTTTATACATGCAAATATGTTAATCTTACACATACTTCTGGTTTTAAACCAGTATCTTTTCATACTTAAGTGAATTCTTAAATATTTATTTGTACACAATTCCCAACTTTCATACTTAAAGAACCAAATGCAAAGAAAACATCCTTCAGTACTAAGAACTGAAACTAATTAAACACCTTCTAAAACATTGTCCTGAAGACCTAAAGAAGTTCTCCATAAAGCAACAGCAAAACCAGTACAGATTTCAAGTCTGTATATAAGAAATATTTCATTTCATTCTAAATACATGAGTTGGAGCCAGAAAAACAGAAAGCACTGCCAAGCATCCAAGAGTGGCAATGATACTCTAAATGCTGTGTATGTTAAGGGTTTAGGAATGGATTTTCCACTGTAGCTGATTCTGAAAACCTGAATTCCTTCTCCCCCTTATCTGCCCACTCTCCCTGAAAACCCTTTTTCAGCTTAAGTCAGTGATATCATAATATATAAATTGCTTGCACTGAATTTACTGTGAGAGAAGTACAACTAGTTCAGAAAGTGTATTCTGCCAGAGTCTTGCTAGACAGCTTTCAAAATGGAGCCAACCTGCACTTGTCACAGGCAGATTATCAAATATCTTCCCCATCACTCTCAACAGATTAAGGAACTTAATAAGAAGTGCAATGGCTGCAGCATTTTCAGAAATCTGCTGTATATTGCTAAGCTTAGCTTTACACTGAGTTTTAACTGTTTTGGTTTGTTTTTTCTGACCAGACACACAACCTTATTTTCTTCCATTATAAATTCTGCATACACAGAGTGACCCATATTTCTTCCAACTGCCTTGAAGGTACTATACCATGCCTCAGTTCAAGAGGGTCTCCATTTCAAGTAGGAGGCACAGGTCACATCTAGATTTTATGTTAAAAAGTATCAATTGATATGTGAGTGAGCAGGAATACAGCTCATTATTCATTTTAGTTAGGTCCTTAGTAGTTTGTATTACATTCAACACAATAATTTTGTAAAAAATACCCGTAATTCTTTCAACTAGACTCAAACCCAAGTATTCTCGGGGAGTGATGTTTACCTCCAGTCCAAAAAACCAGACATTCTAATCAACTTTGCATTACACAGTATCATTTAACCAGGCCACGATATTGTGGATTAAATAACTCTAGCCTCCACCCCAATTCATACCCTCCACAGAGAATCTTTTTAAGGAGGAGTAGTTTCCATTTATTTTGTTTCATTAAGACGTATCAATTAATAAAAAAGTTAAGCTGTCAGAAGACTGTATTTACAGAAGTCATAACAATTGTATAAGCAGAAGATACTGTATTAGATCACCTTTTCTATAACCTTTCTGCAACGAAAACTACATGAGCCTTACTTGTGAATGGTTTTGAGCTACATCTGAACAGGTAAAAGCATTCAGTTAAAATAAAAAGTAAAACTTACCTCTTACAATGTTCAAAGTGTTAGACACACAAGAATTTAAACACCAGATATGCTATGCAGTCAAATCCACATTAAGACATAACAGCAGGCTATTTCAATTCCTCACCCCCAATAAACAGGAGACAATCTTTTGATAATCCATGATAGCCTGTTCTTAGCCAGACTGCAGTACTACTCTCCCCACTACAGTCATATAGACAGCCTTAAAATTTAGGAGGCAATAGAGAGTAGTTTTAACAAGTTTGAAAACTGTATGATTGTTGCAGAAGAACTTCACAGAAAGAAGAAATACAGAATTTTTAAAAGTGACTTGAGTTTTTTAGCTTTGAATGCAGCTTTTTTTTCCTGTGTTTAAAGAAAAACCTAATTGGGCTTTCCCTGACAATCAATAACACTAACCAACAAAGTAGTGCCTTCTCTCAAGTAGCTCATTGACCCACAGTATTTTTAATTGCAAATATTGCCATACAGCAATTTTGGCTTTCACTCCATCAATACTCAAGAACAGCTGATACACACATACTGACTCATTAAAAAAAGTATATTCTTCCATATACATATATACGTGTGTGTGTGTTCTTCCTGTTTGCTTTTTAATTCCTAAAATAACAGGTAAGGAGACAGCTGGTACAGCAAAGTCAAGAGTGAAAATGACCCAGTGTAAAAACAACTGACAATTATCACTCCATAGCAGCCCGTGTGAAGTAAGATACACTCAAACCAGACACTCTCTTAAAGGTTATTGTCGTAGAGGATACCTTTTACAGGTAAGGATGTTGGAACTACTTTTCATCCACACAATATCTCTTTTTGCAAGTTTGTCTAAGTTCACAGGTATCTGAGAAGTTTATAGTGCTACCGTTACTTTCCAGCTGTAGACAGGTCACTGTTAATTCTGCCAGCTTTTTCCCCAACCCCAAGAACTTGGGAGCTACTTAGAAAGCACAAGTTAAAAACATAGCAGATAGTTTCTGAAAGCTTCAACAGCTTCAGAAAATCAGTAGCAGCCTGTAGTAGACAATGTGAACATTTACTTGCACTTCTAACAATAAAGCATTATGAGATACTAAATTAGTTATACGAGAGACCTTTCAGTTATTTGGAGATGACAGAAGTGTCCTTGAATCTTCATAACAAGAAATATATTTTTACAGAAACTAATACCTCCAGTAAATAAAATATTTGGAAGCGGGAACTCTTTTTATAAGGCAAATTAAGAATTAGGAACTTTTTCGTAAGACAAAATATCAAGATAAAACTCTTTAATTAAGAATATAATCTTTCACTAGCCCCTGGAAGACAAAAGTGTAAGAAATGATCCCTGCATTTTCCACACTGAAGAGTTATATGGATAATTAATATTTTTTTAACTCAAACAATAATGGATATTCAATGCATTAAGTCATGTTTGCACTAAGTCATCCCACATTTGACAAAATAAAACTACCTACTTCTTTCCTGCTTGTTCCTGCCTCTGTTGTTCTTGGATGCCATCAGCAGCTTGGTGGAAATCAAACACTAAGAAAATAAGTAAGTTGAAAATTTGTGTGAAACAAATTACTATATCATTATTGATTTCTTCAAATCAACTCCAGTCTATTTTTTTATCAATGTGGAAAAATAATATACACAATGAAGAGAGGCAAATAAAATGAGAAGAGTTTTTTTCCTCCTCTTTTACAAGTTACATTTTTTCACATGGAAGAGTTCTAAGGTTTTTGAGATACTTTCTTTAAAGTGTTTATTTTGTAGAATACTTGCAGACTGAGTAGACACATCCCACAGAATAACTAAGCCATTTCTGCTTTGTAGTAGCCCAAAAAATTATATGGATTAAAAAAAAACATGCAGTAGAAAAAAAATCCTGGAAACAGATTGCAGTAAAAAAAGGTCATACTGGTGAAATTTAGGTGGGAATTTAAAGTGAACATTCTCACTTATTCTAAAGACTTCTTAAACCATTTTACTTTTATGTTTTAGACAACATCAATTAAAACACATTTGGAAATAACAAAAGCTCCCACCAACATCTGTTATGATAACAGAGGTCATCTTCATAAGACCTGATTTTTTTTTAATGCATTACATTGTTATTAATTACAAATATTATGATAAGTGTTTCTTGCATCAAGTCTTTGTCTACCATAAAAGCCAAAAAAATCCCAACCAAAATCCCAAATCTTACAAGACTCATGTCAAACACAAACATCTGTGCACAGTATACAAATGAACAGAAGCTAGCTTAGTTTTCTTAAGTGCTATCCTCCTGAAAGTCAAAAACTAATGTACACATTACACAGGAAAGACTGAAAACTTACAAGAAACAGATTCATTTAATAAGTACTCTAGTCTCCCTGCAAGTGTGGTTTTCCTGTTTGCCTTATTAATTTGTTTTTGTGTTTATTTCCACACATTCCCGTATTGTAAAGGATTATGTTATGCCCAGCAGCTTGAACCTATCTTTGGTTGATCCTTTGTTATAAACTAATTATTCACAGATCAATAACAGCCCTTTTAGAGAAGACATTTTTATCTTGACAACAGATCTTCAGATTGCCATCAAAACTTTCCAAACAGAGGCATTCTGAAAGTTCATTTCTGTTAAGAGGCTGAATGATTATGAGTGACAGTCAGTTACTAATCCTTTTTACTCACAGTTTGTGTAGTGATAAAAACTTTCCAGTATTGCCATTGTAATATAATCACCACAGAAAAAAGTTTTTCTAATAATCAAGCAAGTTCCAAGTAATTCACCTACAGTGAATTCTACCATCAGAAAAGATATTGGTAACTTAGATACAGTTACTAACTATTCCAAACTCATTAGTTACTCCAAAGTAAAAACATTTACAGTGAAATAACATGTTCACTCACTAAGTTACTCCAGCGTTGTTTAAGAAAACAACACAAAAAAAAAACCAAAGAAAGCAAAACCAAAAGCAAAACCTTTTTTCGGTGTTATAAGCTTTTATCTCATACAGTCCTCAACAGTTTGCATCTTCAGAAAATTACTACCAGAGCAGCAATAATGTTAAAATATCCAAAGAACTAATTTAAAGGATGAATCCACATAATAAAGATGTGTTAGGAGTGGTACAGGAAGAGTCTCTGAAGCTCTGCATTAGTGGATTGGACTCTAAACACTATTTTACTCCAGGCTCTGAACTGCAGTGCTGTTTGGAGCATAGCCTGGAATCAGTGCTCGACTGATGAGCGCCTTGTGAGGAAGGCAGTCATTCTCTCCATCCCTACAGAGTCCTTACCATAAAATCTCCTTTCAGAAGCATGTGGCAATTTCCTTGGTAGGGAGATCACTAGTTTGAAGTCAAACCTGGTCATGTGGTTTCCCAACAAAAAAGTTGCTGTAAGCAACACTGTATTTGCACCAAAAGGGTAAATGAATCCTTCAGTCAATTAACTTCTGAATGCTTTTTGACTGCTCTATGCTTCTAATCTTTGACTTACAAAGTGAACCTGCTTTCCTGACTAGGTGATGCTTATGGAATAGGATTAAAGAGTCACTAGAATATAAAACTGGGAGAGTCCTGAGTGAGGAACAGTTTTTTCTAGGACCTTCAATAAACCAAAGCAGGCCACAGAGACTTAATCCAAAGAAAAGTACAGACCTATGTAAAGAGATGGCTAAAAAGGGTCACACTTTTACTGCCACAGAAAGTTCAGAGAAACCAGAGATTAATTAAAAAAAAAAAATCAACAGAAAACCAAACCCCAAACAGGAACTTACCAATATGAGCCCTGTCTGAAATTATTAGTCTTTTCTCCCAGCCTTCTAGCCCTTAAAAGACAAAATTAAATAGTTCAAATTATGTTTTGTATAGCGTTTTTGTCTTCTGATGTATAAAGTATAAATGCTTTTCATGTTTAGTCTTCAGTCAATCTATTTAAAGACTGAGCAATCACATTGCAGAGTGAAAAAAAAAAGTAATTTCAGTAATTAAAACCTGGCATCAACCTGTAAAGCTGAGAAAATCAGGCTTATTCTGAAGAAGAATTCAAGCTATTCTACTAATTCCTCAATTCTAGCAAACAATTAGTAGCTTTTTTGATTTTGAATAATCTAGAGCACTGCTTTACCTCATTTACAGTAGACTGCTGCCAAGCGCAGCAATAGACATAACACAAAGTATCCAAAAACTGAGTTCTGAATCAAGAAGTGATTACCACAGCACTTGTTTACATTAACAAGGTCAAAGTGTACACCAATATTGTAAGAGATAAAACAACTATGAACAGATTAACACACTTGAAGTTGTTTCACTTCTTAAATTCACTTTTTTAAGCAAAGAAAAATGTCTGTAGATAATTTATATTTAGAATATATTCTGACACTGTACAGAGACTTCTTTTATCTGTCTTCCCATGAGGGCCATGAAACTTCTAGCAAGACTCCTGTCAGTATGCAGCAGCTAAAGGGAGTTATGGAAAAATACATTGTATATCACCTCAACAGAGGCATCCTCCATCTAAATTTTTTGAAGAATGCCCCACAAACTATTTTAAAGGTAGTATCTTAAAATTTTCTCACCTTTGCCTTTCTTTAAGTTTTTTTCAGCTTCTTCAAAGAGTCCTGGCAAATGAATTACAACGCCATTTCCTGAAGAAAACCATTACATTACATTAATTTAATGCACTGTTGAGGATGGGAAAAAATATTTCAAACAGCTCAAAAACACTTCATGTTTTGCGTGCAGAGTATTTTACTTAAGTTTTTAAACTTTCAAGATAACACAATTTTTTTTCTTAGGAATTTGTCCAGAAGACAGATTTACTCCTTTCTACAGGCACTGAATCTTTTTAATAAACTCAACTAAACTTTCAATTTAAAGGAGAACAGTAACAAAATCGTGGGACAGTCTGAAATGCAACTTCCTCTTATCTAAAATTAACTTCCTGCTTTATACTTCACTGTATAACTCTCTTGTTTTTAAAAGCTTAGCACATTTCTATGATCATTATAAACACTAGCATCCCCTCAGGCTGTGTTCCTTCTGCAACAGAGACGAGATATTTTGTATATAGATCTGGGGTTGTTAACAAACTAGCAAAAATAACTGAGGAAAAAGATCTGTCCAAAGCAAGCTCACCTTCCTACAGCCATCACATTGCTCAGAAAAAGACTACTACCTCATACAATGAACCAGCATCACTGAGTGCCTAAGGAGGAGCATTCCCATATGGCAAAACTGAACCATCTTAAGATCATGGCAAACTCAGTAGATTGAAAGCTACCAGTGTAACATCTACGTAAAAAAGGGACCTGCCCTTCAAAACTATTTGTATATCACCTAATTTCACAAAGATAAAAGCATTCTAAGCATAAAAATACTTCTTCACTATAGCCTTCATGGTGCAGTCCTAATCAATGGGAATACTTTATTATAATACTCCAATTATTTTGCCCTTGCCATTTTTTGAATCCATAAGCTCTTTCACTGGAATCCTAAGTTGTTTTTTTTTCCCCAAAAAGAGACTTTAAACACATCCTTTTTTACTGCTTTCAAGCAATAATCTCCTTAAGAAACATAACACAGTAACATATCAAAAAAGAACAGAAGTACTATCTGCCTCAGCCCTCAAAACTAGAAACAGTTAACAATCCCAAACTCCCCTTCATCAGCAGGAATCTACTTCCATGCCCATTGACTCAGTTTCTATAGAAGTATTAGGAAAGGCAAGTTGATCCAAAACTATGCCATTAGCAAGTCACAATATAACAGCTGAAAAGAGGCAATTAACCACCAAATCCCATCAAGTACAGAGCTAGTGATGACAGAGTATACAGTCACTACACCTGCACTGTCTATGAATTGAGTAACTTGTGAGAGAGACTCTGGAGCTACTGTTTAGCAAACAGTCAGTACTGTCAATGACCACTTGCTCGTGGCACATGTACCAAGCTGACAGGCAAGACTACAGTCTCAAAGCAATGAGGGACAGGAAGAGCATGGCAATAGAGTCCTAACTTGGACAAGTAGACTGTGTAAGGGACAGGAGTTGTGGATATCAAAAAAGCAAGATGAAAGTGTTGTGAGGTCATAGCCTTTAGTGACCCAGAGATCCACCTTCTTAGTGAAACAGCACTCAAGCACATATACAGTTATAATGCTGTGTACACATTTTATATTTATCTTCATTTTTAAAAGGAAATTGTATGGGCTATGTAGCATTATTAAGGTTGGTCATACAAGCAATCCAAAGAAAAAAAAAAAACAACAACCACATGCAGGATTGGAAACAGGATTCCAAGACAAGGAGGGGAGTAAGTAGTTTTGTAGGGACAACAGACTGAATCCCCTTTCATGAAGAAAACAGATCATAGATCCTGACATCACCTAGTACTGCCACTGCCCTGAAGTTCTAATGTACTCTCCTGAGAGGACTTCTTGGTAAGAACTCTACAGTGATGAAGTCTTTTGGAGTCAACACTCATTTCACAATTCAATGGATAGAAGAGGAAAGATCTATGTTTCAAAAAGTACCAGTAGGTCCTTAGCAGGTCTAAAGATTTAAACAGAGAGGAGGTAATGGGAGAATAAAATAAATAATTGGTAGAGAAAATAAGAGGGAGTGGGAGAATGAAGATATCCTGGGCAGCTAGTTGTTTGTATCGATAGACAAGAACAAAGCTGAACTATCTAAGACAATACAAGAAGTTTCCATAATCCAAACTTCACAAATGAGTTAGGGCAGCATTAGGATGATAGTGGAACAGTTCAAGCCTATGAAAAACGGAAGAAAAAGAATCCTTATCCTCTATGTCCTCAGATACATTATTTTAATGTCAGAAGACTGTAACTACAGTACTCTATCTTTTAGAGATGTCCACTTACCAATGAATGCAGTGACTCTTGGATTGATGATCCCACTTGGCAGAAGGTGAAAGTCATACTCCACAGCATCCACAACAACAGTATGCCCTGCATTATTGCCTCCCTGAGTGGGAGGGAGAGAGGAGAGAAAAAAAAGTGTTAATAGTTTCTGACACTAAAGGCAAATGAACATAGTATAAAGATGGAATAAACTTGTTCCAGCTCCAATTCCACATTTTCATTTCTGTTACTGATAAAAGATCTTTCAGAGATTTCCTTTTCTCAGGAAGTCAGCCAAACTTTTTCTGTCAAACCGGACAATTTCAACATCAGTATTATCTGCCATATAGACTTTGCACAGTGTTTTGGTTCATCAAAGGTACAAAAGCTTGGAATAAGATTAAAATGTTTCTAAAAATTATTGGACAGAAGCATGAATATTCTAGAACATGTAGTCATTTCTGAAAGCCATCATCAGTTTCATTAGCTTCCTGTTACAGTTACGGAAAGTGTTGAAAGTGGAACTGCAACCTTAGCAAAGTAAAAAAAAACAAATCCCCAACTAAACTCTATAAAACCATCCAGTCATTGGGAAAGATAAGTCTAGCTGTTTGGCAACATGCAGGCTTGTTGTTCTGAATTTTGGCTTCAGTCTTTTGAGTGCTTTTGTATGAACAGTAACCAGCAAAGTTAACTGGTTCATTCTATACCTACTGTGTGATGAGAGAGGTTCTGTAACAGTACAAGTAATTGTTACCTTAAGTGTTTTGTTTATGGAGAGAATCTAGAAGCAACTATGACTTTGTGGTTTTGTAAGTTACCAGAAACCATTTACATCAAACTAACACTTAACATTTCTAGGTCTTTTCATTACGACAGAGAAAGTATTAAGTGTGAAATATGTCTAAAATACCAAAAGAAGCTTGTGACCAAGTCTTAAAGAGGGTCAAGAAAGGCTTATGAAACTAAAAAGATTACAAAACAGTTACCAAATATCCCCAGATCTTGTTTATTGTACTTCTGAAAATAAGCTTATACTCTCTTGTGACCCTGTCATTTGTGCAAGTTAAGGTTACATACAAAATGGTTCTGTCTGTCATAACCACAGGAACATCCTTTACAGGCACCTTGCACCAGAAATAAACAAACTGTTTCAAAGAAAGGAAACCTGAAAGACTTTTAAACTAAGCTGCTTTTCAGCACAAGACAAACTGAAGAAAAGCATTATATGATAAGAAGACAAATTATATGAAGTATTAATCCATGGAACTCTAAATCTGAAATATTCCAGAATATTGTCTCACATAAGATCTTTTCTAAGCAATGAACTCAACAGCTACTCACTACTTCTACAATGTTTACAAAGCACAAATCCAATACATAAAGCCGTATCTGACAATACAAATAGATAATAGTTGTAGATATCAAACATTTGTGCCAGTACATAAACACACATGTCATAGGTTTTTTCCATGTAGTGAACATTATCTGGAAGCAGCTGTAAAGATTTCTGGATGTAGAATTTCACTGCAAGTGATCTGACTCAAGCAGAGAATGACAAATTTTTGATTCATGACATGTGAAACATACTGAATGCAAACAAAAACCAGGCCTTTCAAGTTTATTCTTTTAAGAAAATAATAAATGTTCAGGAGTAATCCTCCTCCTCTTGCTTCCATTTTTTTCTACTCAGTGGTAGCTCTAAGAGAGATTATTTCACAATCTACCACTCTACAAATGTATCTTTCATTTCAAAGGATGTTAGCTAGCTACATTAGCAGGTAGACCATTTACAACTATTTTTGAAATGCAGTGCTGATATTCCTCAGCTACTACAAGTTACTCCAAAACTAGATATTATTCTGAGAACTCTAAGTCATATAGTAGTTTTTCTAAGTAACAAGAGACGTTGGTTTTCTACTCAGTGTTTGAAAATCTAAGCAAAACCTTTCCTGGTGAAGAACAGTTATGCACTAAAGTAGCATTTATAGTTAAGTACATCTGCTGAATGTGGTAGTTACCTTCTTCCACATCAGATTCCTTCAAACTGTTCCTTTCTATTAGATCCACTGTTATTATCAGTCTAGTTAATATCAGTTTAACATGAACACCGAAGCACTTTAGACAAAAATTCAGCAGATAGGTCTAAGTACAACACTGAACTACTGAGGTACTAGTAATTTACAAATGGGAAGACAAGTCCAAAGTCTCCCACTGCAGCATAAATAAACTGGACTAACCCATAAGCAATACTAAGATTAGTAAATTCATTTGAAATTCTCTACAAGCTGAATGAGTTAATGTTTTGTTTCTCAATCTAAAAAAAAAATGGCTCTCTAGTGTCAGGAATGTCAAATAAAGAAAAAATGGTCATTGTAGAGATTAGATCATGATCAACAATAAATTCTTAGTATCAAAGTCTGCCAAGCTACTGGTGCCATTCAGATATGGTAACTTAAAGTTCAGCAGTCACATGTGCTTGAATAAGGTGTACAGCATGCAGCCTCTGACTCTGCTAATCACGAGAACATAGCTCCTGACTTTTGGTGGTGTCAAGATTTCTTCTTTGCACTGCTGAGTGATGCAAACTTGTGTTGGTTCCATGCTCACTGAAAAATACCCCACTGTTAACAGAATAAAAATGGCATTTTACCTTTTAAACCTTGAACTACTCACACAAAAGCATTCATGATTCATCTAGAAGGTAGTTGTATTTACTTCTGCATGTTTACTGTGAGCATTCTACTTTAAGAGATTTTGCAGAGACTAATGTAGAAAATGTGCGATGAATCACCTTCTGAACACACTCTTAGGCCATACTAATACCTTAAGGTTTCCAAAAGCTTATTTTCAGACTAGACTCAAATTTGAATCTCAGAATTTAGTTGTTTATAATATTATGATGCCAACAACAGGAAAAGATTCAATCCCAAAAGTGCTATTGATAGCAGCTATCTGGTAGAATACTAAGTCAGTCCACGCCCTGCTTTGGATGTCATTCTGGCAAAATGTGCCATTTTGAAAAATATTTTTAATTTTAAATGCTACTTTAGGAGACCATTAAAATAACAGCATGTCATGAACTCAGTTTTAAAAATTCTTCTGCTGATTTACAAGTAAGCGCTACCCTAACCACAGAAGTGCAAGCCTATGAATTGTAATATATTAAAATAATGGTTCACACTGCACACTTTACAGTGAACTTGCAGTGAAATGTACACATGTTGGTGCTCAGACATTGCCTCAACATGGGTTTGGTAAACAATTCTAATAACAGAAATTTGAACTCCAGAGTTCTACTAGTGGTCAGGTGAAGGGGAGGTTGTTGTTAGGTTATGAGGTTTGACTTTGTTTTGGGTTGTTTTTTCACTCCTCCAGAAAACTGATGTTAATGCAGGCAACTATTGCCTCTGAGGATAACTCCAGCTGTAAATTGATGAAGTTGCTCCCAGCTTCTTTGCTTTCCATCTGGATTCCTCACTTCTTCTCCCTCAAACTAAACTAAATGGGACCAGTTAGGTCATTCAAACTAACTTTGATTCAA
Organism: Chiroxiphia lanceolata; assembly: GCF_009829145.1. NCBI lineage: Eukaryota > Metazoa > Chordata > Aves > Passeriformes > Pipridae > Chiroxiphia > Chiroxiphia lanceolata. The sequence continues at coordinate 36,485,395 of NC_045639.1, read as the reverse complement.
CTGTTTAAACATTATTAATGGAGAACTAACTGTGGAATTTATTTTCACTATTAGTTAAACAAAGTTCATGCTCAAATGATCTTCAATACCTTGCATAAAGCTTTTGCCAGAGGGAAATTAAGACATACAAGTAGTTTCTGAGGCTGGCATACTCCTTAGTTAACTAAATAAAATGATCAGTTTACCACATCTCAGTAACTTATAGGTACCCAAGCAACAGAAGTTCTCTCCCATAAATGGGAGAGAAAAACTGAAACACCTGTGTGCAAACAACAGAGAGGAAAAGTGTGCAGCAAGACCAAAAGATGCTGTTGCTCAGTCTGGAATATACACATACACGTAGCAGTGGCTCCTTCTGCCTTTTGCCCTGCACAACGACTTCCTTCAGCTGAGCCAACACCCGTGCATGGCCAAAATACTCACTCATGAGGGCCAAGGCAACTCTGCATTCAGCTTCAAATAGATGGATTGCACAAAAGGATAGAGAGGAAATGATGACTTCTTATATCTGAGAGGTACAAGAAGGCCCCAGTAGCACTCTGAACAAAGAGCTTATTTACTAGGATGCTTTCTTCCCATTCTGCAGAATGGTAGCAGAATTCAGAATGCAGGCTGTGAAGGACATCAGGCAGCCTAGACTTTGCCAGAGGAAGAGAAATAATATTGTGCAGGTATAGAAAAACCAGAAAAACTAATTAAGAAGTAAAGGGAATCAATACAATGAAATAGCATGATATAGTCAGCAATGCCTAACAGACTCGACTTTGCTTGCATGGTACTGCAATGCAATATTTTATTCCAAAATTATGCAAAAGACACTTTCTGAAGGACAGCAAAGACACAAATACCTCATAAAAAACACAAGCAGAGAAGCCCTTTTGAGGGGAAAAAAAAAAAGCCCAAAAAACCTCACAAAACAGTTCAGGACAGGCCACATAGGTAGGACCAGAAGAGAGCCTTCCAGGTCAAAACATAGACCCACTGAACCTGCCTCATAAATTTTTGTGTTCTCTCCCTCTGCTTCCACTGTTTCCATGCTCAGATATAGCTGTTTTAAGAGTGGTCTAAGCCCACTGACCTAATACATGAAGGAAAAAAACCCCACCAAAACAAAGCAACCACCACACACACAGAAGACCCACTCGTGTCTTCCCAAAAACATGTTTGTGAAAATTTTCCTTTTTCACTGCTGCATCTCACAGGATGTTACAATACCAGACACAGCATTGTAAACTCTCAGATCACCTGACAGAAAAGGAGAATCAAGATTTTGTACCCAAGTAAGACTGTCTCAAGTCTCTTAAGAACCTTTTTCTTCTCTGCAAAACCTCCTGCCTCTGTCAGTTTAAACACTTACTAGGAAAAACATGTATAATTAAAAAAAATAAATTCATAATACTCTAACATTAATCAGTGAAATTCTTGATTTCCATCCAACCAACAACTGTGCATATTATTTTCTTAAATACAGAATTACCAAAGAGGAAGATAAATGTTGTGTTCATTTCTAATTATAACCCCATGCACATCATTCAAGTTCAGTTACACACAGCAGAATCCCCACACACTGCAAGCTTCTCATTTCAATAGGCACAATCTAGAATATCCCAACATTTTGTTATTTTAAATCTTTTCATTCTGGAATTCATGCCAGAAGGTATTTGCTAGTTACCTGAACATTTTCTTAGCACAGCATAATCCCAGAACATACCGAGGACACCAAATCAAAGAAACACAAGAGAAAAGCAGATGCTTATTGCCCCAGAGGCTGTAACATCTAATATTCAAATTGTGTGAACTGACAGTATATTGTTGGAAAGTATTAGAAAAAATATTAGAAAAAAAAATCAGTTTTTAATATTACACCAGCGCTAGGAACTTAATGAAGTTAATGTGCATAATGCTTAACTTGTGCTTATTTAACAATGAAATCTCTCTAGATTAGGTTATTACTAGGCTATTTAGGTAAAATATAAACAGACTTCTCCCTTTAAGTTCTAATACAGCTCACTTAGAAGAGAGCGACTTTTAAAAAAAAAAAAAAAAAAGCCAAACCATTCTCTTTAGGTTTTCCTTACATTAGAAAATAGTCTCCAGGACTGGAGCTCATTTCATCACAGAAAATTAGTAGGTAGGACAAGAACCAAATTCTCCATCTAGCACAAAGCAGCAACCAAAACAAGACCACTAAGAGCCAGTAACAACACACTATACCTCCTATCTAGATGCTAACACAGCCACTACTTGTGAAGTCCCAAGCACATTTTGCTTCAATTACAGCACCATTTATTTGTGCATCTCTATCAAGGTACAGAACTGCAGTTTAAGCACACTTTGAGGTTTCCAAAATTGGATTTTCTGCTTCAGCAACCTTCTTATCACTAAAAAGTTAAAAGCATTGTTTGTGTGACCCTTCTCCTTTTCTTCAGTTATTTTTTTCCTGTATTTCTCAGCACAGTATTTGGAACAGTTCTTTCCTTTCCCAAAGGATTTTTTGGGACCAAAAGAATCTGCACTGTTCAGCAGCCCAAGATGTACCAAATTATAATGTTAATTGTGTCTCTAATTCAATTTCTACAACTGTTCAAACTGCCAGGAGCATGAACCTTTTAACAGAAAGTAATATAAATACAAGCTGTCCTTCCTTAACTTTTGACTCTACCTTGGAGTCAATACCTAGGACCACTGCTGCTGCTCAAGACTTTGAAACACACCAAAGACAGGGTAGTTGGTCTCATCATTGGACCCAGTCCTCCAGTTTTTCAAGATTCCCAATTGCAGCCTACACTGTTGCCAGCAATGCTGAAGGAAGACTGCCACCAGGTGACACAACACTTGTGCTGGTAACACGGAAAACACGACCTTGCTCAAAGTGAAAGGAAAACCAAACACCTATTTTTTTCCCCACAACAATATCAGTTCAACAATTCATGAAAATAGGAAGTTGGGCATCTTAGAAATAGCTGCTCTAATCATAGTCTTCATGCAAAAAGAAACAAACCAAAACAGAATAGGAAAAACACCTCAGCCATGAAAGCTTCCTAGTACTATTGAAGAGTTGCTGGTTTGGTTGGGGGGCTGTTTGTTTTTAAAGCTTCTGCACATATCCAGCTGAGAAGGGTGCCAGTTGGATTGGAAAGTAAATATTTCTTTTCATTTATCTGAGGACACAGCATGAAAGTCACCATGAATAACAAGTGTGAACTATGCCATGTGTCCCAACATGACATGAACATGTTGGAGCAAGTCCGGAGTTGGGCCATGAAGATGATCAGTTTTGCCAAATCTCTCCTGTGAACACAGGGTTGAGAGAGCAGTGCTTGTTCAGCCTGGAGAAGAGAATGCTTTGGGTGACATTACTAAAGCCTCCCACTACCTGCAGGAGACCTACAAGAGAGCTGGAGAGGGACTTCTGACAAGACCACGTAGCAATAGGACAAGAGGGAATGGTTTACACTGAAAGGGGGTAGGTTAGATTAGGTATTAGGAAGAAAACTCGTTACTGTGAGGGTGGTGAGGCACTGGAACAGTGTGCCCAGAGAACTGGTGGATGCCCCATCCCTGGAAGTGTCTAAGACCAGGCTGGGGCTCTGAGCAACTAGTCTAGTGGAAAGCTTGTCCCTGACAATGGCAGGGGAGTTGGAACTAGATAGTCTTTAAGGTTCCCTTCCAACTCAAACCATTCTATGTTTCTATGATTTCAGTACATGGATTTAGTTTAGGGACTTCTTAGTTGAGCTCTGATGGAGAACAACTAAAAATCCTATTAAGAGACAGCAGCTTTTTTTCTTCTTACATAATCCTGACACTATTGAATTATAGTATTATTTTAGAGTCTTTCAAGTAGAATATTGAAAGTAAGATCAGGTGCATGAGCTTTACCAGTCTATAATATTTTAAGCAAAACCTGTTTGTAGGATAACCAATACATAAGCTGTTTTAAAAGGCATTATTCCAGCTGTACTGGTACAGTATGCTTAAATTGCTTTCGTGAAAAAGCATATGATCCCTACCGGTAGCTGGTAATCTTGAATATCCACGCTATTCAACATGTAGAAAAGCTAAGTATACAGGACATATGACAGAAAGGTGCACACCTAAGAAACCAATTCATCAACTAGTACTGTTAGAGTGACAGCAATCCTTGTAAAACAATCCCGTATTTACCTGATTTTCTAGAAGCCTAATTCCAATAAACATTCCCTATGAAACACTACTTTTGAAATGTTTTACAGTGATAAGCTGCTCAGATCTATTTTTTTAAGAAAAAAAAGGTTTTTTCCTTCAGCTTGCTAAAGAATATTAAGTAGCCCTTAAAATCCTTCTCAGTGTAAGCACCACACCCAAGAATCTGCATATTCACTTTAGATAGGTTGATCAGTACTACACACAAGAACCTATTCTAAACACACCTATCCTGGCAAATGTGAACAGAATCAGTGACACACACACAGAGGTGTTATTAGATAGCAAAGGCAGCTGGAAGTATTGCTCATCTGGGGGCTGTTTGATAAACATTCTTTGGAAACACCCTTTTGCAATAGTTTTGAGTGTCTGAAAATAGTAATTTGGAAGGGAAAAAGTCAGCTAGCTATCTGCTAGCTGACATTGGACTAGACACAAGCTTGAAACATCAATAAATCAAACAAGTGACTCCCACTAGCCAAAACCACTATCAAAGTGCTGGAAGGCAACACTTGCCACAAACACCATGCTTTGCACCTGACACAAGTACACCAGGTAACACAACACTGTGCCATGGTCCAGATGGTACTACTGGAAAACTTACAGAAGACTACCAATAATATCGAAGAGGACACATTTAAACACACTGATTGAACAGTGTTTCTAATAGGACATCTATGGTAATTTTAAGGTCAATTATGTCAGCACTTCCCCCATCTATGCATAATTACTTACTGCCTCTTGCCTTCTATAGCTTTTAACTATCATAACAGTCACCTAAAGTATTTTGGATAAAGAACAGAATAGAGCTAGCAACAATATTCATGCAAGTACCTGACTACAGTTTTATGATTTTTTTTTTCCTTAGAGCTCTGAACAGTGAAACAATTTTTAAAAGTGTAACTCTTAGAAAGTATATTTTGGACCCAGACTGGTAAACTCTAATCCTTAAGTTGTTCATACATTCAAGTCTTCTCCCTTTGAACTCTCCCACAGCACAAGAGAACTTTAACTTGTTATATTCTGTCCATGCACAACAGCTTTCAAATCACATATAAAGCACGGGAGAAGGAGCATTGATATAATATTTAACAGCAATTTTCTTCTGGAATTGCAGTGCTGTACTAGTGAGAGCCCCTAGGGAACATTCATGTATTGAGCTGATTCACTAGATAAGTAAGAAGCACCTTTTTTTCTGGAGTTATGGCAGAGTTTTGACAATTAATGAAGTAATTTGGCAAACAGTGATGACTTATGTTGGTCTTCAGGAAAGTTGTATTGATGACTACTCATCAGCCTTTTTCAAAGTGACCTCTAATGACAGGATTAAAGAGAGATGCTCTTTTTAAACAGAAAGATTATTTTCTTGCTGAATTTAAATAGTACAATAAAGTTTATCAGCTAAGACTTCAAGTTCACAGTGCGCAGCCAGCACTACCAAAACTGAGCTAAGGTAACTAGGCGTTACAAACTCTGGTTTATTCTATATGCCTGCTAACTTAGAAGCTTATCTAAAGCTAAGTGAAGCCAACAATTGAGGAAACATGGAATCTCCAAAAAGACTTTGAAAATGATACAAAGCCCTGCTCAAGTGCTTACACAGGGACCAGAACCTTTTTCCTCTGGTAAGTCTGATCAAAGAAGTTCCTTGCTCCTGCGTTTGCAGCCAATCTCACTGGTTTGCCTGAAAAGTATGCAAAGGACTTGACCAATCAAGGGATAAGGATCTGCAGTTCTTCCATTTTCCTGGCACATGGAACTGTTCCAGAAAAAATGTGCATATTTAATATATCCATTTTTCACTTAATATCAAATTCATTCTAACTTAAAACTTTGGGGGTTTTCCATTCTCTTTTAGAAAAAAAATGCCAACAGTCTAATAGGAAACATGAATGTACCAACTTAGATTTTCAGCAAAACCAAAAAGGAAAGCAGAGTTGCTTGTTCCTAAAATGAAAGCAAAAATACAACTCCTCATTATAAGAAAGAAAAAAAAGACACTCCTTGCTTTCTAAAACCTTTGTGTAGAGCACAAAGAGCAAGACTAAATGTGTGCCACGTGTGCTAGCCAAGGAAGCGTACACTCCCGTGTGACGCACACGCACATACGTAAGTACAACACGCAAGTAAGAAATCACTGCACGTGAAACTAAGATGGAGGAACAATAGTGTATCTTTCTCCATTTTAGATCTACGTAAGTTGACTTACGTTTTTTATTTTCAGAGCATGTCTCCATTAGTCAAGGGCAGACTAGACGTTAGTGTAACAACTAGAACGGTTAAATTCATTTTAGACACATCAAGACAGCAGTTCAAACCCCGCTGCCTCACCTACAGCCAGCAGTACTCCTGTAACTGCTAAGACTGGTTTGCATTACTGCAACTTTACCTGGCAGTGGACGTGCATAGGGAAAAAAACATTTGAGGAAAGCAGACTGGAATTACAATTAACAGCATATTGTGAATGGTTTTCTATACTGGTACTAAATATGAAAGTATTTAAAGCAGCTCTGAAATACTGACATGTGCATGTAAGAGAACCATCAACCCAAAAAGTCTATGATGACAATCACTGCCTTTTCTTATGACATGATCATGCCAAGTTGTCTATCTCAAAAATACGATGCCTCAGGGAAGAGCAAAGAAGTCTTTCAAGTTATTTCCTCCAGAATAAAAATTAGTTGTCTACTTTAAAGAGATGTTATCTCATGCAACGTTTAGGAAGAAGCCATACACTCCTTTCAACTCTCCCCATCAGATGTGTGTGTGCATAATTTTTTCTACAGTTTACTTTTATTGCTACCACATTCCAGCATTCAGTTTTAGCTCAGGGCAACCACTGTTGTTTCTGAGCTAGCTGTCCAAGTGACTGCCAAGTTGGACAAGAAGCAAGTCGATGCTGCTTTGGCATCATACGGTTGTAAACATTTTCTTTTAACTCTTAGACGAAAAGTCAAAAATACTTCGAGAAAGCTGGATACTACCATTACTTACAAGAAACACACGAAAGGTTGCTTCTTGTCACAATCAGATTCTGTGAATGCTGAGCACATCTTTAAAAAGTTCATCAGTCTAGGGAAAAGACACATCTGAACCCCTGTGACACACCCCAACTAGGTACAGTTTTGCAATTTCTAGGCTATTTGCTCTCATTTCAATACATAGTGTCAAAAACCTATTTTGAACTTAAGACTGCAAACAATCCCCCTTTCAAAAATGCATAAATAACTAAAAAGAACTAAAAAAAAAAAAAATCAAGGTTTTGATAACCAATTCATTCTCTCACATCACAGATCTTGTGATTAATTTCTTTCTCCCCCCTCCAACCCCAATTAATTAACAGCTATCGAACTCTACTCTACTCTGAATAACATATTCCTGAATTTCAGTACGAAAAACATCCAGCAGCTAGCCATTTTCTCATTTAACAAATCCATTCATGTTTGCAAGACCTAAACCTAGTTCAAGGAGCCATTATGTCACAGACTTTATGAAGGTGTCTGAAACTTTGGCTAGACGTCAGAAATTTTTGAGCATGTAGTACAAGTATTGCTGAATCAGAACAAGATCAAGAGTATAGTCTGAGGCAGCACATGACAGAATAAACACATTATTTTACACATTCACCTGTGGTCTAACAAATAAAACATTAAGTTTAGTCTATTAATCTCAAAAAACTCCATCCATTTTTCTGTAGTGACAGAATTAGCTCTGATGAACTGCTATTGAAAGACAATATTCAGGAAGACTCTTTAGAGTTAGTTTTGACTTCGTTTTATCTCACTTGCAAAACTTTATATTGTTGCAATGCCTGCATATGTTAGGTAGGCAACAGGAGTAATTATTCAAGTCCAGAATAAAGACCAATTTATGCCAAGAGATAGAAGAGATCAAGTGAGGCAGGCAGATCAGGAACAAGAAAAATGTTCAAAGCATAGATATGTCCAGCGCTACATTGCTTCAGTGCACAAAACCCCACCAGTGTTTCCTACAGTCATAAGAATATTCAAGAAAGGACAACAAAACCAAAAAGTGACTTTGGGAATACTTACAGAGAACACCTTGCAAATGTGTGAGGTAGTACAGTAGAAAGAGAAAAAGCATTTGAAATCTTAATTAATAAGCTGCTACAGAGTACTGCATCTTAACCAACCAAACACACACATTAAGCTTTTGTAGTAACAGTAAGATTGAAAGACCAATAAGAAATCAATAGATCAAGGTGTAATTTGCTCTTTAGTGCTCTTAAGGCTGCCTTTGTTTATGGCACAAACTTTATGAAATGTAAAATCAGATTTCAACTGTATTCTCTTTAAAATAATGCAGACTTTGTGTGATTTTTACAATAACAAGAGATCACCTGTCAGTGATGCTCTAAAGCAGGTCTGTAAAGCATATGACTCACTGATGGAGTAGGCCAAAGAACTCATTTTAGTGACCTCTCTTTCCTCACCAGAGCACATCACTGGCACACTGCCAACCACTACAAGGTCCAAAAGTGCACCCAGCACTGAAAAAAAGAAAGCTCTAGCTAAGCATCACTTACTGAATGCCTGAGCAGCTAAGAAAAAGCACTAATAGCTATAGCTATTGATTCTGCTATTCCTAATTCTGCATGGCTTGCCTAGGCTTTAGACTAAAACATTTTTTAAAATGAGAATATTTAGAAAACCAGTGGGCTTGGTGAATGGAAGATAAAAAAATTCTAGTTCAAAATAAAAAGTGGCCATATACAGATTAGTAATATGGAGGTATCAGGCGGCATTGGTGTAAGGACTTCAGTCAGCAGTTGTCAGCTGGTCGATGGTAACTACTTAACCCCAAGGATCTGCACACTGAAGACTTCTCTAGATCGTGCACTGCAGTTGCCACATATCAAGTGATCAGCAGTGGCGTTGCTAAACACACTGTTGTTGGGGCAGGAGGAAGAGGAAAACGGAATACAAAGACTTCACACACTGCAATTCCCACACATTAGCAGTTCAGGAGTAGGAATCCTGTGACTGCACAGCAGGCAGACCACACTGAAACTAGATGAGAAGATCTGGTAAGAAGCTGCAAATCTGTTTACAAGTAGCAACAAGATGCACAACAGAACTGAAGAAGCAGGAAAATGGGATTCTTTAGCATAGGGAACACGGCATAGAAATGATGTGGAGGCTTAGAAATCTTACCTCTGTGAATTATATTTTCTGAATAAATCAGCTCCCTCCAACAGTAAGAATAGGAAGTGAGCAAAAATTTGCCGATGAAATGAATGAATGAGAACAGATTCACCAGTGCAGACATTACATATTTTGCTGTATGGCATACATTGGTAGATTGGGTGGAGGGGTGGTGTTAATGCAAGAGACACAAAGCGTATTTTGTTACTGTATTTGATAAAATTATTATCTAAAATAATTTGCTTGCATTAATTTGCCACTTCCATCATTCCCACAAATGAATAAAACTTGGTAATTAATTTCCCAATTTGGTTGCATTCTGCAATGGTAGGAAGTCCCTTAAACAGAACAAGAAGCTTTTTCCTTTAACTCTCCATTACCTGGGGAATTGACAAAAATACAATGTATACTTTTCAAAACTGCCATGTTTGATGATAGCAAAGGCTAGCTGCTTACTAAGAGGAAACAATGTCAACCAAAACACACAAACCTACAATTTCTCTGGCAACTATCTGTGAATCTCAAACCAGTTCTTGTTCTATTTTATTGTCTAGACTACGATTTATGTGATAGCAGGTAAACAGACTTTGTTCTTTAAGTCACTGAAAACAAGATGTAAGTTTAAGGGCAAACGTCTCACCAATGCGTTTGTTTTATCAACAGCACCATTTTACCAGATACCTCCTAGAGGTAAATCAAGACCAGTTCAACTTTTACAGTAGAAGAACAAGTACGTGTTATGTGGACATGTTTGTTTAAACTGCATCTGAACCCTTGGCGCTAGCAACATTTTCACAAAACTATCACAGTTGCCAGCTTTAGCAACAACATGTGGCCCCTTGGATGTATTTTAATTTTAGCTTAGCCTCTTCAAACAATTGGATTTGAAAACATAATACTAATTCTGATAAATGCAAAGCTGTCTCCTGAAAAGAAAATACCATTCTCTTGCTCTGAGCACAAGACTCCTTTCCACAAACTCTAAATCAAAGATAAAATACTTAGGAGGGTAGTGTTTAAAAGAAGTAAGTAAGCAGTCATATTGCAACTTATTTCCTGACACACTTATTCAGCTAACTGTGCCTAAGTAAGTACCTGGTTCCAAATGATGGCCAATCAAACAAGTCACTGGAATCATCAGCACACCTGCTACGTAGGAGTCAAGAAGGCATGGCCATAGATTTGAGAGTACAAATGCTTGGAATGCCTTTATAGGCATTGTAAAATTAAGCGATAAGTTGTTTCTCATTTCTGGGGCAGGACATTTTTTATGCTCTGCATCTGCCCAGAACAAGGGTCAACCCCATAGTGTTTCACTGCAAGTATAACCCAAGTTTCTAAGACATCTTAGACCTGCTATAACAACTTCCCTAGTCCTCCAACAGATGTACTAATAAATTTTCCACAAGAACACGTTGGAAATATTTGATGTCATCCCCAGGCATTCTAGCAACTCTGGCGTGATGAACAGAAAGAACCATCGTGGAATACGTAAGAGTACAGTGTTGAAATAAGGATCAGAAGCTCCAGTTACGGAAAGCTGATATTAGCAGGGGCCAGACCAAGTGTGTTGTGACTTTTCTTTCTGGACTTGTACCACTACAAAAAGCACAAGGGTCACACTCTAATTTACCAGCAGTAACGAAAGCATCGCAAATATGCTCACATACATAACAAGATTATGTAATAATATTAAATTATTTAATAACTTAATAATACATTTACTTAATAGCTCAGTACCACTGAAAGAAAATATTCCTATTTTCCCCTCTCATTCTGAGAAATTGTTCTTTGTGCTTACCCTGTCCTGGGCTCTCCTATTCACCCAGGCCCTCCAAGCCAATGAAGTTCAGTTTTATTTTCTAAAACTGCAGCAAGTAAATCCAACAGAATATAGTTTCCTGCCACTCCGATGAGTTTAATCAACTTACAGAACTGTTCAAGTGCCAGAGTCAGGGCATGGGAGGAGACTTGGGGAGCACAGCCATCAACAGGAAAGGGAAGAAAGGAGGAAGAAAAACTCCTTACTTCATCAGAAGCAACAAGCTGTTAGAAATGGCAGAACTGGCCAGGAAATTCAAGCCTGAGATAACACCACAATTTTTCCCTTTTCTTGATCCTTTACCGAGTGGATTCAAAACAAGTAACAAATACATTAAGACATGTGCACACAGAAATTCATGGTTTGCCTCTCTGTCTCTCCTCCAAAACTTCCTAGCATTAAACATACACACTCATCTAGGTGCCCTTCAAGTTTCAAGAACAAAGTCGTAAAGGACAAACTGAGTCACTCTGTTCTATGACCCACAAAGCCAGGCAGTCGTGCCACAGCACCAAATCAGATTATTTAAAAAAAACATGATCTAAGGGAGAAAAAAAATTCATTTGTGAAAACATTATTTAAAAATATGTTTGTTTACTTCAAAATTAAATTCTGTGAAGTTCAAGGTATTGATTTGTCAGCTTTGCAAGGACTTGTTTTTGAAAACACCGGTTTATGTGCAGTTCTCATTGGGAAACACAAACCTTCCTCACTCTCCGGGGAATGGTATGCTCTTCCAAAATACGTTTATTTAAGACCAAATTTAAACAGTGCATTCAACAAAAGCACATACATAACAATACTTACAAGAAGCCTGCACATGTTGTAGGCATTTTATGCTACTGCATCTCTTAACTTTAAGAAAACACCGTGCATGGCTTTAGCTCATTGTGTTGTACTCTACAGCACTACTGAACTAGAGATGTTAAGAAAAACATCTCCTCAGATCTGCGTTGTTTTAACGTAGGCATTTAAGAGTACTGTGCTTGCAGGCTAGACTCGTCTGGTTGTTTGTTTTTCTCTTTTGCTGGAATAAGGCCTCTACACAGAGAAGAAAAATTATAAATAAATAAACAAACGGCTAAACATAACATTCCATTGACATAACAATCTTGAAAGCAAGGGCAGGCGAGTCCTCTAGCAGCTCGTTTTAGCCGAAGAGCCCGAGTTGCGGCGGACTACAGGGATCCCCCCACGTGCATCCTGCAACTCGCTCTCGCCTCCGCGCAGCTCCCGGCGCTGCGGCCCGGGAGGGTTCCCGCCGACACAGCCGGGAAGGGGATCCCGGCCCCGCGGCGATGCTGCGGGAGCAGCCGAGCGCGGCCCCATCGCGGCGGCCCCCCAACATGAAGAGTGGGAAGCCTGAGAGGGAGGGAGGACCCGATCCCGGGCGCGTTCCTCCTGCCAGGGGCCAGCTCTGGGCGACGAGGAGGGCGCCTTCCTCCTCCTCCCCCGGCGCCGGGACAAAGAAGGCGCGGGAGGGCTGCGGGGCAGCGGAGCCTTTCCCGGTGAGAGCCCCACAGCCCCCGCCGATTCCGGCCCTGCGCCTCCCCGGTCCCTGGGGGGAGAACCCTGGCGGGCACAAGCGCCCGGCGGGGCCGCCCGCCTCAAGGTGACACCCGCGGCCTCCTCCGAGCCCCCGGCCGCCTCCTCCTCCTCCTCACCTGGCACCTGCAGACGATGTCGGCGTCCTGCGCCAGCAGATCCACCACCTTGCCCTTGCCCTCGTCGCCCCACTGTGCGCCCAGCACGACGGTGACCCTGTTGCCGGGGCGGCGGGCGGCGCACTCGCCGTTGGGGATGGCGGGGCCGCCGTGCTCCGCCATGGCTCGCGCTGCCCGCTCCGGCGCCGCTCCAGGCACATGCGGCAGCGCGCGGCGGCTCCGCTCCCCCCGCCTCCGCCTCCTCCTTCCCCTCCCCGCCGGGCGGGCGGGCGGTGCCGCCGCTCCCGCGTCCAGGTGGTGCCGCCGCCTACTGGCTCGGCCTGCCCCGCAGCTCCCCGCCAGCCCGACCCCTGCCCTCAGCCGGAGCTCCCCTCGCACTCCCGTGAAAAACCGGAGCCGCCGCCGCCGCTGCCCCCGGACGCCGTTTTTCTCCTGCCACTCCCTCCGCGCCTCGCGGCCGCGACTACATTACCCAGCGTGCCGCGCGGCCTCCCCGCGGGAAGGTCCGCAGGGAGGCGAGCGCAGTGCACGCTGGGGCGCGTAGTCCCCTTTCTGCCACCTGCGGCAGGACGGCGCCCCGGCGGTTGCCCCATGCGGCCCCGCGGCGGCAGAGGCTGAGCCGGGCGGGGGGGAGGGGTCGGGGGCGGCCATGCCAGGGCGGCCGGGACGGAATAGAGGCGGCGCCCAGCAGGGGTGGAAGGAGGGGGCCGGGGGCGCAGATGTTGTGCGTGTTCCCCAGAGGTGGCTCCCGTTACCCCTCGGGTTTCAGCTGCCGCGGGACCCGCGGCCCCTGTCGCTGGTGTCAGCCCTGCGTGTGTGTGTGTGCGCAGCGTGTCAGAGCATCGCCCGCCTGGTTAGTGTTGCTGGATTAATGATCACAGGAGTGTAAATTACAGTTTGGGGAGCCAGGGGGTGAATGTAAGAGGCCATTTTCTCCGGAGACATCGGAACATGGCCCCAAGCCTATTCATGAGACAAAAAAAAAAAAAAAAAAAAAAAAAAGGAAAAACCCATAGCAGAGAAAAGCTTTCATCATGTGTACTTAGAAGTGGAACTGACGTCTCAGTGGCTGTTTTCATTCTTTCCTGCTTCACAGAACCAACAACCCTGGGGGAAGATTTTTTTTTCTTGGTAAAGTAGCTATTAAAAAGACATAAAAATCTGAATGATGTAATTATTGCTAAGACAGTTATTCAAAGACCTGAGTCACTGAACAGTCACAGTCTGCAGCTGTCTGGCAGGCTGTAGTGCTTGATTTTAGTTGGTTCTTTGCTCCTTCAGATTTACTCCAACCAAGAAGTTGGGGATCTATAAAAGACACTGGAGAAAAGTTTAACTGTGTCTTGTAAAGCTAGGGAGACATATAACAGATAATTAAATACAAAGTTGTCAGCATTTTTTTAAACAACTGAAAATATCTAAATCCTGGATGTCAGTGCCAAGAGATGCTATGACCAACAAGTCAGTTCAGAACAAAAATGTTGAACAATTGCGAATTATGGGAGGCAATGGTGTGTATACACTTCAAAGAGCGTAGTTCCTTAAAGGTACCTTAATAGTCCATATTTTGTCTGCTTATCCAATATAGACATGGTTTCTGTATCACTGCACAGAGCTTGTGGGAGTCACTAAAAGCCACAAGGAGCTGCTTAAATCAGTTTCTCCAGTCTTGTTGACACAATGGCAAACTTTGTTTTACTGCACTCACTTCTGAGGCCATCATCTCACCACTCCCCAAACAATGGTCAAGATTCATGTTTTAGGATATGATTTTCCAGTATAGCTGAATCATATTAACACCTCGCTGTTGCCAATACAAATATTCCCTTGCATCTCAAAATAAATTTGAGCCTCTCATAGTGTCCTAGTAATGTGGTATTAGTGTAATGCCACTTTCCAAAGAGTCTCAGGCACAGGAATCCATTCTTCTGCTATTTTTTAGTGTAGAAGAGCTCTAAGATTATGTCTTGGTATGGTTTCTTGATAGGGAAGAAAGCTATAAATACTTCACTTCCAGAAAACCTGTAAGTGTTAATCTTAATGAAGATCGAGTTAATCAATACTGACTGGTACTGTCAAGTTCAGAATTTTTCTTTAATATATGGTATTATGTGCGTCCACCATCCACCCCCTTTTCCTTGCAAACTACATGGACGCTTTCATTCTAATACTAAAAGATACTAAATACTCTTTACTGACACAACTCACTAACTGTATTTATAATATAGTTCTAAAACATGGTAACTTGACCAAAGCATGAACACAATTGGTGTCTAATGCCCCTTACCAAAAACAGGCATTGCACTTGTGATTCATTCACTATAGGCAAGAAAACCACCAAGAGCATGCAGTGGTACTGTACTGGGTTTTCCCTCTAACATACATGGACTATATTAACTTTTTTTGCTACTTGGGCAAGCTGAATCTGCTCTGTGAGAGGTCAGGTGGGTATTTAGAGGTGGCACAAAATAGCAAGAGTTTATATTCGAGGAATGAAGGAATGTGAATGCCTTTTCTGGCATTAGCAAGATGGTATATAGGATTGACTTTGTAAAACTGAACCTATGGTAGAAGTGTACACTGATAAAGTTTGGTTTGTATTGTCTTTGGGATTCTTCAATGCTATTGACTGGGTATGAAAAACTAGAGAGTTACATTTATCACAAATTCACTCTAATATGGGTACATTCAGGCTTTTCATGTGACTGCATTTCTCGCCTTCCAGTAAATTACAAGAGACTCAGGAATTTTTTATAAATGCTGCACAGAAGCAGTATGAGACATGTATTTCATTCAGATGTGTCAAAGATACATGTAGAATTGTTACATCTATATGTTTTCAATTATACTGACAAAGTATCCCACATGTTCTGACTGTGCATTTAAAAAATTATGTACAAAGTAGTTTAGAGGAGAATTTAGGTAAGATCTCCAGTAAATCAAAAGTAAGCATGAACAAAGAGAAAATGCTGTAACAAGCAAGAAGGCCAGCTGGACCTTTAGCTAATGGCTGATGGGTCGTAGTGGGCTATTTCTTTCTCCTTAATAGTACTTCTTAATTGTGTTGAAGGACTACTGAATGATGTTAACACTTTTTTGATACTGTTTCTTCTACTGTAAGCAATTTCTGAGTTTCAGGAAAAGTATAGATTGAAGAAATAACCGTTGGCAGTGAAAATGTCAGGGCATGTGGTCTATGGTAGGAGTTTTCTGTTAAAATTGGTTCTGCCTGTGACAGTGATGTATTACACAGATATTTTACACTGAGGTCTTATCTGCACCAGAACAGTGGTTGCAGAAAAGTAGTCTGTGGGCCATGGTTAGCTAATCTGCATATGTCCTACAGAACTGTGTTAAACAATAAAATTTTGAAGTTTTTCACTAATCTCATTAAAATATTTAATAAAATGTAAGTCAGTTTTACTTCCTGATTATTTACAGCATCTTTAGAGCATTTTCCTCATTTAGTTTGATGCTAAGATGTAGAGTGACTCACAAAAATATATTAGGTATTGATAGTGTCATAGTCAAAAGAAGTCTAAGGATCACTGTGCCAGACATGGTTGGCATCTGTAGCACTTCAAAGTCTCCAGAATGCTGTCAGCTTGGCTTAGGAGGAAGAGAAATCATTCTGCAGTTAGGACATACATAATTTTATTTGGACAGTATGCTAATGTAATTGAACTCTGCTTGTTGCTTGTTATTATTGTTTTTGAATTCATTCTCCAGTTAAAATTTCCCTTAATTATTTTTGTTACCTTTTTATCATTGTTAATATTTTTTATCATTATAAAAATAAGATTAAGAACATTATAACGTAATGGTTTTATATGTTGCCACAAATTATTTGGACACACTAGCAAGTATTTTCAACCTTTTGGTTAGGTGTATCTAGAATATGAAAGAACTTCATTTATTGAATGGGAATTTCCTGATGTATGTACTGCACAAGATAATTGCTGTCTTTACAGAGCAGAAATGAAATGGAGAATTCTGTATGTATGATACTGTAATTTAAATATATATGTCAAATAGCTTTTAATATGTTAAATATTAAAATGGACAGATATGTTACAAGTTAGCTTTTATTACAGTGTTCCCCCCTGATTTTCATTGCTTTTTGTGATTTGAGCAGCAGCTTATCCTTCAGGACAGGTGTAAATAAGTTCCCTGTTCCTTGATGTTACATGTTAAGTGTGTACAAAGACACCGTGTTCTGTCTCTCTCTTAGTCTCTAACAGCATCAGCCACTGAAAGTTTAATAGAATGGATATGTGATACATATTGGGTGATTTTTTTTTTTCAGGACTTTTTAGATTTATAAATTTCTCAGAATATGTCTCTCTGAATCAGAGAGAATGAAGTACTATGTAAGAGAAACAAACAAACAAAAAAATCCCTAATGAAGTTATAAATCCTTTTTGTTGTTTTTATTCACTAAAACAGGATGTCAAACATCAAACAATATTTAACAAAGAAAGATCTTGAATTCGCCTTTTTCCTAGGCCTTTTTTGGTCAGAATAGGTCCCTTATCTAGGTCATTGCAAAGTGTCAGCTCAAGGCAAGGGAGCACAGTAGCCCCATTTTACACAGTCTTAATCTGTTTGAAAACAGCACCCTGAGTTCAGAACTTCTTGAAAGTGCAACTAGGGCTGTGGGTGAGAGCTACTGCATCAACAAAAATTCTATTTAGTTGTTAAATACAGGTTAGAATAAAGACTTTTATCTCTGTTAACCTGTAACCCATATACCTAAGATCTGATAAAGCCTTAATTTCTTTTGCTACTAGGTTTTGGGACATTGTAGTATGATACTAAACTGGTGAATGGGGTGAAGGGTGACCTTAAAGGTGGGTGATCGAGATGTGTCAGCTTTCAGAATGACCCATACCACATTCTTAGAGAGCTCAGGGGCTGGGAAATGCGCCCTGCCAGTTGTCTGTCATTGAGAGACTTGTTTATATACCTGTTGAGAGAGTCATCTTGTAGTTCCCCAGACTGTCACTGATATTGTACAGTAGTTAGGTTGTCTCATATATATGTAAAAAAAACTTGAGCCAAAAGCTTAGTGAATATTTTATGTGCTTTTAGGCTCAAGTTTCTCTCACATTCTTCTTTCTTTTTCCTTTTTTTCTTTTTTTTTTTTTTTTAATTTGGTCCAGTGTGCTTGTAAATAATGCTATAATCATTCAATCTTAGAGGTGTAGATTATCTGTCACTGAAACGCTGAACTGTAGATGTATGCTCTGTTTAATAAAAATGTGAGTTTTTTCTCAGAGGACTCCAAAGTCCTAAATTTTCAAGATTTAATCTAAATACAATCTCTTATCTCACATTAACTAGGGTTAAACATTTGTCATTTGTGTGGTGTTTATTTTTTTAAATTTTAGTTCACCAAAACCAACACTGAACTGTTCATTTGCTGGGCAAAACCACAGGTAAAGTCTAAGGTAAGCTGTGTAAATACATTGTGAGAAAACTAATTGTGTTATTTTCATTGTATACTCATGATAGTTTGGATGCAGATGTCTCTGATAGCATCCATTGCCTGTAATGAAATGGAGCTCCAGAATTGAATATGCTATTTACAAAATAACCCATCTTTATTGCTAAAGGCTGTGAAGGAAAACTGCCAAGTAAGAACAGTTTAACTAGGGTAGAGGTGGTTTATTGAATCAATGAATCTGAGATTTCTGATAGGCTCAGGTTTTTCAGCTGTCTTACAGGAGTTTTTGTAATGACCACTGAGTGGTTTCATACCTCTTTCTGTACTTTCTAGTATGATTAAAGCTTAAAAACAGTATGGGACACTGTTAACAGATTTTAATCTTACATTAAATGAGAGGTAAGAAACCACTAAGCAGACATTGTTGCTATTAAGTAACAATGAATGTAAGAATATGAGAAACCTCTCTTAATTTCATATTTTCTCTTACCAGATGTGATTGCTGAAACTTATTTCAGGAACATCAAAACTAATTGTTGCCTATTTGTTTGTGTTCTCTAACTCTCTGAGTTTCCAAGCATGCTCTTCTGTTTGTAAATACTCTCACTGAACACAGTGACAATTGGATTATTCATAAATCAAAGCTCTTTCTACAAGTAATAAAGCATCATATAGATGTGTGTATTGATACAAGTAAAACATAAACCAACAGCACCAGGAAAAACAGTGTATCAAAGCAAAACATACTTTCAATCAGCTTCACAAACGGGTAAGGTTTTTTTCATTGTAAATACTTTTTTTGGAAATATATAATACTAACAGAGATAATATTTAATGATCTATGTGATTAATTAAAAATCTGACTGTTTGGAATTTAGGATTTTTGGATAATGTTGGATATTGTGTATCTATATACAAGTCAAATTGAGAACTCCTTTGTTTGCATATTGAATTAAAATCCATAGAAGGTAAAAAGAGGAGCTTTCTGTACTCTGGTAGAGGTCTAAAAATGAATGTGAATTCAGATGTAGCACTGAACAAAACCACAGCTCGCCATTGCCCAGGGTAAATCAGTGTTTCAAGACAGAATTGCAGAAGGCAGCTCATGAGCAATAGATTACAGAGAACAGACAAACTTGGGAGTCAGAGTAAAGCTGCAGCTAAAAAACATCTGCTCAAACAAATAGGAATTAAAAAATAATTGAACAGAGGCTGCCACTTGTGTGGAGGGTGAGAGAATGTTCTTGAAGTGTGCTAGATAGGACAAGAAAAAATGAGTAGTGAAGTGTAAGAGCACGTATTTTAGCACAGCAAGACCTGACAGGAACCCTGGTGGTTGTCAGTCTAGGAAGCCCTACCGGAGTTATGATCACCTTATACTCAGAAGCACAAGGAAGAAGGAAAGAAAAAGTCTGATAGTTGCAAGACTACTGAAAAACGTTCTATAGATTTTCCGAATAAACCCAGTAGTTTTTAGGTGAAAACAGTAACTTGTATTCTGCTCCTATTATCCATGGAGTCTGACAGTATTTGGCTTGCTTCATTCATTGCGGAGGAAAACATTTATAATGCTAGTCAGGAGTATTTTTAATGGCATGCTTTTGCTTATGAAATATGTATACAAAGTCCTCTTTCTCTAAACATAATAGAAGTAAATAGCAGTAGCTGTATTTTTCGTGGGTTTTGAGTCCCTCTTATAACTCCTGTGAATACAAAGCATCATGTGCTTGTTCTCAAAGCCATATAAGTGTTCAGTTTATTTGTATAGTAGGCTAGTAAGATCCTTACTTTTTTCTGTTAACCCCATGGTAACCTTCTTGCATGTCTTCTGTTTGATTAGGGTTAATATTTCCTGAGAATGTCTTCCTACATTTACTAGATATTACTGCAGAAAGGAGCACTTAATTGCCTTTTTAAATTTTGTTTTGCTGGAAGGAATGTGCCAACTACAGTTACCAAACTTAAACAAAACATGATTGACAAGAAGGCCTTGATTGACAAGAAGACAGCCTTAATAGTAGCAATCTCTCTCATCCTAGAAGAACTATAGATCAAACTTTTTTTCTTCTAATTCAGTCACAGTAGTTAAAATTACTTGTGTCTTTTTTTGAGAACTGCAGATTTAGTTTTGTAGTAACATGGATTTTTTCCAGCAAATTTGAAGACAATCTGTAGTTACAGAATCACAGAATCACAGAATAGTTAGAGTTGGAAGAGACCTCTGGAGATCATCCAGTCCAATTGCCCTGCCAAGGTAGGGTCACCTAGAGTAGGTTACACAGGAATCCAGGTGGGGTTTGAGTGTTTCCAAAGATGGAGATTCCACAACCTCCCTGGGCAGCCTGTTCCAGTGCTTTGCCACCCTCAATGTAAAGACATTATTCCTTGTTTTGAGGTAAAATTTCTTGTGTTTTAGTTTATGGCCATTGCTCCTTGTCCTGTCACTGAGCATCACTGAAAAGAGTCTGGCAGCATCCTCTTAGCACCTGCCTTTGAGATATTTATACATAGTGATGAGGTTTCCTCTCAGTCTGCTCTTCTCTAGACTAAACAGGAGCAGCTCCCACAGTCTCTCCTCACAAGAGAGATGCTCCAGACCTCTAATCATCTTTGTGGCCCTCCAGTGGACCCTCTCCAATTAGTCCTTGTCTTTCTTGTACTGAGGAGCCCAGAACTGGACCCAGTACTCCAGATGTGGCCTCACTAGGGCCGAGTAGAGGGGCAGGATCACCTCCCTCAACCTTCTGGTCACACTCTTCCTGATGCACCCCAAGATACCATTGGCCCTCTTGGCTGCAAGGGCACACTGCTGGCTCATGGTCAACTTGTCATACACTAGGACTCCAAGGTTCTTCTCTATAGAGCTGCTCCCTAGTAGGTCAGCCCCCATCCTGTACTGGTACTTGAGGTTATTCCCCCCCCCCCCAGCAGCTGCAGGACCCTGCACTTGCCTTGTTGAACCTCATGAGGTTTCTCTCTGCCCAACTCTCCAGCCTATCACGGTCCCGTTGAATGGCAGCACAGCCTGCAGGTGTATCAGTGACTACCCCGAGTTTCATATCATCAGCAAACTGGCTGAGGGTGCAGGTCATTGATAAACAAGGGTTTCAGAGTTTATAAGACTGTAAGAGTTATAAGACACTTATAAGTGTTTATCAAACTGGAGACAGTATTGATCTCTGGGGAATGCCACTGACTACAGGCCTCTATCTGGATTCTACTCCACTGACCATGACCCTCTGAACTCTGCCACAGCTCTTTAACATTCTGCTTGAATGGTGATTAAAACACGCTTCATATTCTAAATTCTGATCACTGTCTACAGCTTCTTTTTCCTGCTTTAACTGATGGGTCAATTCTTGACCTCCTTGCAAGGCAGTGGCTGTTTTAGTGTTGACTTCATCAGATTTAACATTTCATCCAGGATGTTTAATGGGGTTTGATTTCATGCAAACGTAATTCTATTGTATTTCTGACATCCAAGATACAAGTCTCCCTGCCTTTCCCTCACCCGTGGACGTTGCCCACTCCAGCTGCAGCAAGAGTGCAGGAAGACTTGGAGGCCCTAATTTTAACACAAGAAGCACTTTGCTCTCTGTCATGTCATTACAGAAAGGGATGTGTCTCCTTTATTGGAGAAGAGAGTCTTCTCATATAGGGCACAACACAGGGTCTCCATTGCACACTCTGATACAACAGATGTACTTCCTTGCAAGCTGATCTTTTTAATCCGATAACTTTAAAGAAGTAGTCACGCTTTCTTTAAGTAATACATATTTTTGGTCAGAGAGAAATTATAAAAAAAGCCTACGATAGATGCTTAGAGTATGTTTTAAAATGAGAAACATCAGCAAATATGGACCTCTCTTTAAATATTAAAATATTTATGCAGTGGAACAACCAAAGCCAGTATGTTAAAAACATTGTTTTAGACAGTGTATATATATCTCATACAAGCAGATTGATTTAAATTGTGTCAAATACTTTTATTCAATAGCAAGCTTTTTAATGATAATTTAAAGTCATACATAATTTAGTATTTTTCTAGAACAGATCCACTCTCCATCAGTGAAAGCAAGGTAAATTTAAATCTGAATGTGTTCTTTGGCCTTATATCTTAATTTAGCTCCTCCATTTTTTTTTATTTTTATGGAAAACAATTTTGACACAAACTCAGGCTGATTATGGGAGACTTTGGCAGGCAAACCTATTATTAATTTCTTTGAATTTCTGTACTTGTTTGAAATTTTTAAAATGTGTGTGGCATACAATGATTTTGATTAAACATTCCATTGGTACAGTAAACTAATATCGTTTTGCTTATAAAATTCCTTATTTTATAGCATCTGCCAAATTTAATATAAAGAGATGATAACATACATTCTTTCCTGCCTCACCCCCTCTTTGAGAGAGTGTGATCGTGTGGGGAAATATGAAAGCTTTAAATAATTTTAAAAAGTGCCCTTGCTAACAAACTGAATTCATAAGTAGTTTGCAGTCTGCTAAAAATGATTGAACTTCACAGCTGTGGAGGCAAGCCTTATATTCTCCCTGTGCAAGTTCTTCTACTCAGCCACCTCTGAGCAAGCAGCTGTATGATTACTCAGCTTGCCCTATTCTAAGGATGGATTGCAAGTCTTGGCATTTTGATTTCAGTAGATGAATAGGAAACTGCAAGGTGCAAACTGTAGGATGTAAACTTGCAGCATGTCAGCTGTTTTCTGATAATTGCCTCTGTGCACATCCTTACACTGCTATACTTTGTGGTAAATGTGGTGAGTCTATCTCACTGAATGTTTATTCCTCTTGCACATACCCTGAGATGGAAATATCAGGTATTTGTCTTCTTCCTGACTGAAACAGCACTATGTCAGCGATGTGCCAGTCATGGAAGCATACATGATGCATGTTGAAATAACAGCTTTGTAACATTTCTGTGACAAAAAATTCAACAGTGACTAACCTCTCCTCCCCTGCTGCAGCAGAACAAGCTGTATATAGCTGCATGGCCCACAAGAATGGAGAAAGACTGAGGAAGGACTTCTGAGAGAAGTGTGATGTCATCAGAGGATAAAAAATTCTTCTGCATAAATTCTTACTCTTTCCCCCTTTATTTCTGAGACAGAAGGTGCTGCTTCCCTCAAAGAATCACAGAATCTCAGAATGGGTCAGGCTGGAAGGGACCACAGTGGGTCATATGGTTCCAACCTCCCTGCTCAAGCAGGGTCATCCTAGAGCACATGGCACAGGATTGTGTCCAGAAGGTATCTCTAGTCAGGGAGACTCCACAACCTCTCTGGACAATCTGTTCCTGTGCACGGTTATCTGCACAGTAAAAAAGTTCTTCCTCATGTTCAGGTGGAACTTCCCATGCATCAGTTTCTGCCCATTGCCTCTTGTCCTATTGCTTGGCACCACTGAGCAGAGCTTGGCTCCATCCTCTTGGCACCCTCCCACCAGATACTTACAGACATTGAGGTTCCCACTCAGTCATCTCTTCTCAAGACTGAACAGGCCCAGCTTCCTCAGCCTTTCCTCATAAGAGAGATAATCCAGTCCTTTAATCATCTTTGTTACCCTCTGCTGGACCCACTCCAGGAGCTCCATGTCTCTATTGTACTGGGAAGCACTGAACTGGACACAGTACTCCAGGTGCAGCCTCACAAGGGCTGAGTAGAGGGGCTGGATCACCTCCCTCAACCTGCTGGTAATGCTCTTCCTAATGCACCCCAGGATAACATTGGCCTTGTTGGCCACCAGGGCACACTGCTGGCTCAGGGACAGCTTGTTGTCCACCAGGATCCTCAGGTCCTTCTCTGCAGAGCTGCTTTCCATCAGGTCAGCACTCAGCCTGTACTGGTGCATGGGGTTATTCTTCCCCAGGTGCAGGCCCCTGCATTTGCCTTTGTTGAATTTCAGAAGGTTCCTCTCTGCCCATCTTTCCAACCTGTCAGGGTCCTTCTGGAGGGCTGCACAGCACTCTGGGATATCAGCCACTGCTACCAGCTCTGTCAGCAAATTCACAGAGGAGACACTTTGTCTCTTCGTCCAAGACACTGATGAATAAGGTATACAGTACTGGGCCCAGTACTGAACCTTGGGGGACACCACTAGTGACAGGCCTCCAACTAGACCCTTTGCCACTGATTTTGATCCTCTGGGATCTGCCATTCAGCCAGTTCTCAATCCACCTCACTGTCCACTCATTCAGTCCACACTTCCTGAGTTTGCCCATGAGGATGTTGTGAGAGACTGTGTTTAAAGCCTTGATGAAGCTGAGGTAGACTAATATCCTCTTCTTTCCCCTCATCCATCCAGGTAGTTGTTTCATTGTAGAAGGTAATAAGGTTGGTCAAGCATTTAGTGAATCCTTTAGTGAATCCATGCTGACTACTCCCGGTCACCTTTTTGTCATCCCTATGGATAGAAGTTGCCTCTAGAATGGGGTGCTCCATCAGCTTTCCAGGGATGAGGTGACTGAGTCAGTTGTTGTTGCCTGTTCAAATCAAAAAGAAATAAAGAGTACAAGAATAGCTTGCAGCACTTGCATTACCTAATTCAATATTGTTACACTATCTTATGTGTACACTATCTTGTCACAAGAGGAAATACTATCACAGAGATAAATTAGTATTTCTTTAAAAACCATCAATTTGTGTCTCTTTTTTACTTGTTAGAAGTTAATTTTGTGGCTATATGATCCTGAAAGTATAGATGCTTCCAAACTGATCACACTGCAATTATTCCATCACAAGTATGTTGAAATGATGCCACTTAAGAAATAAATGCATGTCTTGTGAAAATTTACCAGTTGAAAGTGAAAATGTCTTATTGAAATATACTGCCTGTGTACATCTTTACTTATTTTTCTTTTACTGTATTACGAAAAATAAATTTGCAGGGGTTTCTTTTCTGTTAATACTGCAGTAATAACACAGGTATAATGAGTGAGGTGAAGCCTATTATCTATTTCATAGGGATAGAATAATTATTAAGTTTTAGTGATTCAGTGTGACAGTCAAACAGAAGTCTCTCCTCAGATTTACTCATGCACCTGCATGGCAAACTGTTGGAAAAACATTTAAGCAAAAGCATTGTGGAAGTCATGATATGTGATAAACAGGGATGTCAATTTGATTGTTTAATTTAGACCTAAAATGTGACAACCTGTTGTACAAACTGATCTATAGAGATTGATCTCTGGACTGAATGGATTGAAGAGATTATCCCCCATGGATTAGTTGTAGGGATTAATATATACAATAAATTTTGTTAGGAATGGGTTTCTGACCTAAACAGTTGGCAGAAAGTAAGTAGTCTTGGCACAGTATCTGTCACAAGGTATGCATTCATGCCATGACAATTTATTTCAATTTTTCTTTATTCTTAAGCTGCCATAATTTATATTTTGGGGGGAGGTTTTTTGGGGTTTTTTTAACCTTTGTTACTATCTGAAAAAAAATATTAATAGTATTTCGAAGTCGTTTTTGTTGCCTTTACTAGATGTTAGGAAAGTGCTTTTGTTTTCTGTCTGCTGCTATGGAAAGAATGCAGTGAAAACTGCACTTGTCTGTGAGTGTTGGGTATTCTGAAATTATTAGACTGAGTAAATATGATTTCAATAGTATGTCATTGTTTGAAAATTTATTTTATAATATCAAAGCTGATTCCAACTTAAGAATTTCAAAAAAGAAATGTAATATACTGCCTTAAGATAGCTGGACAAAAATATAATTAATAATAACCTTTATTTTAATATATTAAACAGAGTTCTGAGATACTCTGCAGGCTGTTTTGGAACTTGAGACAGGAACCTGTTGTTCATACCTATTTGACAAAACAAAAAGTACAATACTCATGAGCCATTTTTCCTTTTCTTTGAAGACAGGTTCAAGACAGCAGATGACAAGCTGTCATCTACACGTTTAGCTGCCCTTTCGCCACAGTACTTAAACTAAAGTTGGCCTTTCTGTCAGTCCTAAAAAAACTCATTGCATGTAATTGCTCACTTCTTTTATATAGAAGCTCATGGAGTAGAAAGCAAGATAAAAAAATCACTAAATCACCACATTTTTTTACTGTAATGAATGATCTTTAAATCTTAATTGACAAGTTCTAGGTATCAGCTGAACGTTCAATATATCCTCCCATTCAGGTGTGCCATTCCTAGTGTTCAGGACCAGTGTGAGATATTATGTCAAACACCTCATCCTCATTTAGAAAAACATCTTGGATATCCACTTTTCTTCACCCCTTCCTAGACTTCTAAGTGAGAGTTGCACAGTTTCAATTTAAGTGCTGATATTTCAGGCACAATTTCAAAAAAGAAGTAAGGTATCTCAGGCAGAACATCATTCAGGTTCATTTAAACTGATCCCAGTGTCTCTGCTAGCTTGTTTTGTATAAAGTTCAGGTATTTGTGCAAAGTATCACATCTTAAACAATTTCTTTTGTCTACTGCTGAAGGCTTCAGTATTTTCTGTGAATCTACAGTTAATTATACCCTTGATGAACAGTAGAAGGGCAATGGCAGTAGTAATATGGTTCTAAACATATGTGATAAAATAATACCCAAAGTGTTAATCCTTTAAATGCTCTCATATTACAATCGTGTTTTGACTGGGAGTTTGCATATTCTCTATAGGACATGGGATAGCAAGGAAGTGGTTGGTAGGTGAGGGAAAAGCAAAAGGGACCTTGCAGTCTTCTCATACTACAGCCTCCACCATGAGGTGATATTCACAGGAGCTTTTTTCTTAAGAGCAGCATAGGATTCCAAAGGATGAATGAGTTTCTTTTCACAAGCAACTATGGTTAATAAATACTAGAACTAATATAAGAACTCTTATACTGTTAGTTGCTCTACTTTTATCACTGCTTATGGTATTTTAGTGCAATTACTTCCTTGCCAAGAGTACGTACTATTCACCATATTTTGCAGCATGCCATGAAAACACAACAGGTCAGCAGTGACAAAAATTCAGTTTTTATTTGATTGTGATTTTATGAGAAAATAGAAGAAGCCAATAACCAACAGTGATGTGAACATACCAGCAGTTATGTGTAGCAAAGGTATTTGTTACAAATTATGCTATCTGTAAAATTTTATCCTACATAGGTCTCCAGTGAAGCGAATCCAAATCCATCAAAGTTAATTTTTGTCATAGGGTAGTGACAGTGACTCTGGTTTTACATTTTACAAGGGGTTCTCAACTGCAGATGTTTCCTGCAGCATATTTGCCATCTGACCCTTACCCATTTTATACAGTCTCTTAATGCCAATTATAAAAACTTCACTACTATTTTGTGACTTCACCTTCGTTTTATTAAAGAGTTTAGCCTCAGCATGTAATTAGTACTATGTATTATACTGCAAGAAATGGGTATGGCTTTTAATGGAGTAAATAGTACTGTTTATGTAGGTTTGGTTTCCTCTCCATCGGCCACTATCTATTGTACCTTTCTATTTTATCACTAGATGGCAACATAGCAACACTCCATATCAAAAGTTACTCTAATCAGAGATGGGCTTTTTCTATCCCATTTTTCACAGCAGAGCTTAAATAATTCACCCCACCCCTTGAAATGGGAACATATGCATTCTGGCAATTTCAATAAATTGCTTCTTAATGGTGTGAGTTCTAGTATTACTTACTAACTGATGCTCTTTTAGACAACCGAAGTGAAGAATACTCAAGTAAAGAGAAAATAAAATTACTTTATTTACAAAATCTTTTTTTTCTACCAAATGAGGAAGACAGTCCATTGATTCATCTAAATCACCTCATATATGCTTGATTATTTTGTGGAAACACCTTTTATTGAAGCTAGTGGCACTTAGGCTCACATCTACAATAGCAGAATTTGCATAATTTTTGACTTTCCAAATATTTCATTTATTAAGATAAGTCTGGAAGTTAATATATCTGTTAACAGAAACGGCAGAAATGAGTTTGGAGTGAAACAACTTGTATCCAATAATCATATGCAAGAGACACCTTACCATCCCTCTTGAGAGCACTGAGCCCATAGACTAATTCAAATTCTAGTCAGACTGGACAGGATGATTATCACTAGAAAAGGTATGAAAACTGAAATTTCAAGCTCAATTTCTCCGGAAATATATTTTCCAGTGAAATGAGAGAAAAAGAAACAAAACCAATCAACTGAGCTACCAGCTTATTTTGCTTTTGGAACCTTAAACAGACTAAACAGTTTTGCTTCGATACATCAAAATACAGAAGGGCTGACAGAAATTTAAAAATCAAACAATTCAGCTCAGTATTAAGCTTTCTAGTTTTGGCCTCTGGAGTAAACGTGATGCAGGATAGAACCTAGTCCTACTCTGACAAACTTTTTTGAGTTTTGAGTTCTCTGAGAAAGCTGAGTTTCAGAGAAGACTTAAGAAGCTGAAGAGCCTCTCACTGTTTACCAAGGCAGCAACATCCAAGAACAAGATACCTTTTTCTGTGTCGTGTTCTCCCTTTCTATCCCGAGCCAAAGCTTAATCTAATTTTTGTTACTGGTATAAAGTGGTTTGCTTAATATGGTCTAATGCAGCTGTAACAGAATAAAATTAGATCTTGGTGTGCTAACTGGGGCCCTGACCCAGAGGAGCAGTTAAGCATACACTTATGTTTTACAACAGCACATTTGGTTATAAAATTTTGGAACTTCCTATACATATGATATATTCAAAACTTAGACAGAAATAAAAGTACCCCCAGATGCTTTGACCCAAGGGCTAAATAACAATGTAACTGTTGTGACCTAAGAAAAAATGGAATCATATTTTTAATAAATGGTACTTTTTAATAAGTCATAAGCTAATAGTTTTTTTTAACTTGGAGTAGAACACAAGCTTCCTGAAAGTGAAATAACTGGAATACAATCAAGATACTGGTGTTCATCTGTCTATCCAGTGCAGGTAGGCCATCTGTAGTTCTCATTTGACACTTTAAGATGTGGATGGTCTTCATTGAATATCTGGATAAACCTATTTTAGATCTACTTTTCATTGATGGTGGTTTTGGAATTAAAAATGACCAGACAGCAACAAGTTTATTTAAAGAACATTTTGACATAAGGTCATTGTGCTGTCTGTTGTTCTCATTGCATGAGCTCATGCAGCCATATGAAATCATTTTTAGGATCACAGCTTAAATTTGTAAATGCATTTCAGTGAAGCGCTTCTAATTACATTAGCTGCAAATGTATCCCAAACCATCTTGATTTCTTAATGTACATCCTTGATACAAACTTTAAGAGAAGTTACTATTCACCTAATCGTGTCATTTTTTTAACAGACTGGAAAAAAAGTATTTGGTAGCATGGACATCTTCTTGGATATTTTGAAACATTTAATAAAATAGGAGATACAGCAAACTTAGAGAAGTTCTTCAATTTTCCATGCTGCTTCTTTATCTATAGAGGCTGCTATCTATGACTCTGTCCCATCTGAATTTATGTTGCTGCTGATCTGCAGAGGCTGCAGCTCCTCCAGATTTTTTTTTTCTGCCTGTTTATAATGAAGACAGACAATTTTGGGGCTTAAGAAATTTTTACTTACCCGTTCCTTGCAGATCTGTTTTGGGTATGACATGCATAAATACAGAATTATCATCTGGGATGATGTGATCATTTTCTACATTTACAAAAACAACACAGCTAATGGATATTTTCAAGTATTTAGATTAAAACCTTCTCCATCAGAAATGTTTCATGGGATCACTATTCATCAGATTAAGTATATAATATTTTAAGTACTTATTATTTTTTTCTTAAGTGATAAAGTAATAGAAATTTCAGGTAGGAGATCACTGAAACTACCTTTTTATGAATGACAGCAGCAGAATAACACTTATTTCATTGGTGTGTTAAGACTGAAAATTCTTACTTTTGGATGAACAGATACCATGAAGAGGGTTAGCAAACTAGAGTTATGTATTCTTCAGATATTGTAAACTTGCATTTGTATAAGTATGATTCTAATAAGAAAATTATGGTTTTCAGGGTCAGCACTTGTTACAGGAAGATAATTTTTTTTCTCAAATTCCATTTGACTAGAAATTTAATGGCATGATAGCTTTGATTTTTCTCAAGTGGAGGTGACTAAAATGGAATGACAACTTTTTCAGTACATCAAAGAGAGATTATTTTGCAACTTTCTTTAAGGCACAAATTTTCAGATTAGAATCACAGCATCATATTGAAAATACCTGGAATTCCCAAGTAGAACACAACTGTTATTAAGGAAAGTCCTTTTGTTCATTATTCCAGCTTCAGAAAACCACATAAAGTCTTTTCCCAAAGTAGTTGCTCCACTTTAGTTGACTGTTAAAGGAGAATTCAGCAGGTGCCATTCACTCAACAGAATGTCTTTTTGGCTGCTTGAGCCACCTGGTAACTGTACAAAAGACCAATCTGAGTCCATCCCTGTGAAGTTCAGAGTTCAGTGGAGCGGTTCCGAACATTACCACAGCCATGTCCTACAAAATTGTTCATGAAACTTGAGAGATCTTACTCTACGGTTTTGAGCTGCTGTTCTATTAAAAAATCCTTCAGACAGCACAGGATCATATGGAAAAAAACTCTCAGACAAAACCAGCCAGTTCCAAAGGCCACAATAAATGTCCATTATGACAAGGCTTGCAAGATGAAGCTATCAGGCTTACTGGACACTCAGTTTTACCTACTGATGCATCTTATGTGACACAGAGGATCAATCCTGACAAGGTAGCCTGGTGATGGCTTGAGAGACAAGCTTATCCTTGCACATACAGCAGCAGCTGAGGCACTACATACAAAGGGCAAGAAGCATCCAGGCAGAGTATGGCAGAACCACCAGCCCAACCATTCCACGGTGCAGGCAGCCAGGCCAAGGGTATTGGCAAGAAAATTTTCAAAAAGGACTTGATAGATATTTCTGCTGAGAATAACCTCTGATACCATAGAAATGCATACTGACAGTGCCATGAGAGGAGGTCAAGTACTGAAGCCATTTTCTTCTTAGTCCTTTTTAAACAGAAGTCAGGCTTGAAGGCTCACAAAAGACTACCTGAGTACCCTTTCCATACTGATTCAGTAAGGAGAAGCATGAGAAGGAAACCGCTTAATTGATCTTCCAGTGCTCTCTGTTGAGAGAGTTTCTGCCACATGGCCACTGCAGCTTCCCTAGCCTGACTAGAGCTGACTCACAGAAGTCTTGTGTTACTACCCCTGGCATAGGCAAGAGAATTCTCTGTCCAAATGGAAAGACAGCTTGAGTCTTTGACCTTTTTTCTTGATCGACTGTGGGATGTTTAAAAATAGAAGTGCACTTTAATATACTGTAGCTATAAACAGATCTACAGGACTCAAAATCAGGTCCAGCACCGTACCCTACATGAGATAATGATTGAGCTCAAATGCAAAACCAAAATGTACAGTAGATGGAAGCAGGGCAAGCTACCAAGGACATGCAGGGACAGACTTGGGAAAATCTAAGCTTGGCTGGAATTTAAACGAGCAAGGAATATGAAGGAATAACAAAGTGTGCTTTTGTAGGTGCATCAATAGCATAATGGAAAAGGTGAGCCCACTGCTAGGTCAGGCTGGAGATCTACTGACCAAGGATAAAGAAAAGGCTGGAGTATTTACTGCCTTCCTCCTTCCATCAGTCTCTATTGACAAATGCTGTTTGCAGTCTTTGCAGGTCTCCATTCACATTAGTAAATTTAGTGGGAGAGTTACTACACATAGTATCAATGGATCTAAGTAGGGACTCCTTAGATAAGCTGGACATGCACAGTTCACAGGATCAGACTGGATACCTTTATGAATGCTGAAAGATCTGACAGTTGTCATTGCAAGGCCAGTCTTTGTTGTCTTTGAATAGTAGTGACAATCAGGGGAAAAAGGCAAACATCTCAGCCATCTGAAGAAGGAGAAAAGGAAGACAAGGGAGAACTATGGGCCAATCAGCCTAACCTCAGTTCTTAGGAGCATTATTGATTAATCGTCCTGGAAGGCACTTCCAGTCACAGAAAGAAGGAGAAAGTGATTCTAAACAGTCAGCACCATTTTACCAGGAACAAATCATGCTTGACAAACCTGCTCACTTTCAGCAAGAGGATGACTGACTTGGGCAAGGGTGTAACACAGACGTCATTTACCTTAGCAAAGCATTTGGTATAGAGTGAATAACTGGTACACAAGATTGGTGGAAAACTGGTTGACCACATAGGGTCATCACTTCAAAATCCAGCCGGCAGAGGTGGTCTGATAAGTTCCACATCTCCATCAGTGGGATGAAATGCACCCTCAGCAAAGTAATGAATAATACAAAATTGGAGGCAGCAGCTGACAACCTGGAGATACCTCCTCATAACTTTGGAACTAGTTAGTGTATTTTTACCACCCCTTTCAGATTATACTAGATTAAGAGAGCCACAGCTAGTTTTCAGAAGGTAATAGGCCATAACAAGTACCCAATACAGGGCCTGGAAAATGTATATACATCTGTGCCAGAAACACAGTCAATGAAAATAAATACACCATTACTGGATTTGAGTAGTGTTTGAGCCATGTGGTTAGGGACAGGAAGATAAAAGTTAAAAAGGGGTCTATTCAGCCATTAATCAAAAAAATATTACTGATAATAATGATGATGGATTGTCACTATTAATTTCTGCTACATTTTCTATTTTGCTTGGCTCAGTCATTGGCTTCACCAGAAGTGTCCCTCCAAGAAAAGACGATCTGATAGAAACCTTCAACAGGGTTTTGGAGCAAACATCTGATTCCTGTGAAAAATTAATACTCGAAACTGTTGCATCCAGAGTAAAAGTTGGAGCAGTATTGCCTCAGGATGCTGACTGACAGAAGGGCAGTCTTCAGTATCTGAGTCACAAAACTTCACTGCTCTGACATTCATTCAGAGTTGGGTTAAGAGCTTCCCTCTGTCAGAACAGCCTGTTCTACAGTAGGAGTTACACTTGCTGCTCACAACTTTCCTAAACTAGATATTGGAGCTTATGGTGATTTGGTTTGCTCATTCACCTCTGAATAAAGGTGGTCACCTCAACCAGTGTGGAAAAAAAAAATATCAAGGCACTAATGGTTGCTTTTCTTCCATGTGAAAGAGTCTTGAACTCGTTCAAAATTTCAACCATATCTGAATTTCATTAGCATTAGGAAATCTCTGTTGTTTCCTAAACTCCCTGTAGTTTCAGGGCTGAGATGGACAGCAGACAGATCTTAATCTGAGCAGGACCAAATTATTTAGACTGTTAATGCTCTGTTTGTCCTAAAATAAGTTTAATAAAGCTCCATAAATAAATAAATGTCTAGGGTTCTCATAATTACTGTATTTTATATTCACAAGTTTATGAAAATTTTCTTAAAATATTATAAAAGCTGTGGAAATCTGACACAAAGAATACATGAGCATTTAAAATAATTTGTTACTGATTTATTTTTCATGATTCATATTCCATCTATTTCTGTACAGTTTGTACCAAGACAGAAATCAGGGAAAAAAATCAGAAATCAACTTTGAAATTTCACCTTCAGTGGAAACAGTCTGTTCCCACTGAACATTAAGTCGGTCTTCCCTTAAGAGAGGATGGTCCCATGGGCTGTTGCATAGATGAGAGCCCTCCAGTTCCTTCTGTAGCATTTGTGCATCTTTGTTCCACCTTAGCTACACCTCTGCCAAGTGCAAGAGGCATACAGGAGCTGCAGAGCAACTTCTGTGTGGGGTGCCTTAGGCTTCTCTAACTTCTCTCTTATGGCTGAAAATTGGTGCTACTCTAATCATGATTCTTTCTACACCTTTGAAAACTAAACAGACAATGACATTTTCCATAAAGACAAGAAACCAGACTGCTCTTTGAGCATATTTCTCCCATAGAAGGATAGGAAAATGTCATGGCATAAAGTAAATGTAGCACAGATTGGTAGACAATGATTTTGGTTTGTGGTGTTCTCTGAGCAGAAGATTTTCTGTGTTCCCATTAAGGGCTCAGGCAGCTTGTCATTCAGTTTTACAATGCAGAAGTCCCTGGGTTCGCCACATTATACTTTTGTGGTGACAGTGCCCATGACTGATCTCTGCCCCTTTACCAAACTGCCAGATTGATGTTTGTGAGCATCTTGGAGTATCGCCATACCATACTTCCTCACTCTCCAAACTACTCAGATATGTGCAAACTGCTAAAACACAAACCACGTACAGCGTAACTTTCTGCAGTATTCACTCACGCTTAACATTACTTCTGACACATAGCTAATCACAGTCTTTTTGCTCAAAAGAAGGATTTTCCTGTTTTTTGCAGATAACTGCATGAAAAGATAAACTGCATCACCGAGGAAGTCAGAGCTGTAATATTGTGTTACTCCGCTATGTATTAAGTCTAGTATTTAAATGCAAAAATTAAATTTTTAAGTCAAATAAATGACACTTTGGGGGTTTATTCTTCACCTTTCATAGAACATGAATTTTCTCTCTCCTGGCTAGAAGTTATGTATTCCTCTCCTCCTTCACGGTGCCTCTTTTAGACAGAAATCAGGAGAGAAAGAAGACCAAGTGACTCACTACAAGTCATTCCAACACTCTGTATTTCTGTCTTGCAGCTAATGAATACTGTTAGTTGAAAATGGAGTCCCTGCCTTCTCAGATTTAAGATACAATCATATTTTCGTCAGTATTCCCTGACATGAAAGCAGCTTTTCCCCACAAAACTTTTTGGTTTAATAACTACCAGATTGTTTCCTAGCTTTCAGCCAAAGGAGCAAAGAACATGACCCAAAGGAGTTATAGATCTGTCCACATGTTTACGGTTTTACCAGCAAAGTAAGGCATTACTGCCAAGTCCTCACATGGCTAAGGTGAACCTCAGTTTCACACACCAGTCTCTCAGGTGCCTGAATTACATATTCTGACAATCAGTAGCCAAACCTGTGGGAAGTTTTTGCAACAATATTAATTTCGTCTAACCAAAGATCACTCCCCAAAGCAGGAATTGCTTTTTCTAACTGCCTACATCAGCTATGCTGTAGTACTCGAAGGATAAGCTGTTCTGCACACAAAATGGAGCTCAGCAGCCAAGTGAAATCTTAGCTAAGAAAGAGGGGCTAACCATCTAAAAGTCTGCAGCCAGAAATGATAGTGAAAGCCAGGATACCCCCTGGGGTGGTACATCCTCCTTCCTGCAGCACCTTCATCTCAAAGGCACAACCACAGCCTGCTGTGAACAGCACCTTTTTTAAAGTGCTATAAAGCGGCAGTAGTAGTCTTTATAAAACTGAATCTGCTGGGAGAGAGAAGGCATCTTTTCTCCTGCTTTAACCAAATGAATTTTTGTTTTGCCGTTGCTTGAAAAGGTTATAGGTTGAGGTTGCCTTACCACCAGGTTGTAAGGCAAGGTTACCCTCGAAAGTGTCTGCAGCCTTAGGAGCGGCCACGCATTCACCAGAATCCACACGCGGATTATCCGCCCATCCACGCGGTTCAAACGTTCCTGCTGTCGAGCCAGTTAAAATTCCCGTTCTTCCCTGAACTCAAACGTAAAATGGCGGTGCCGGGGGACGCTCCGCACGCGGCCACAACACGGACTGGGAACGGAGTAATCCTGCCGCTAGAAGTACAAGCCTTAACCGCGCGTGTGGCATTTGCGGCACGGGACGGGGTGGCCGGGCACAGTCACAGTCCCGCGGCCGTGAGGCGGTGCCGGGGCGGGCTCGGCTGCGATGCAGGGCGGATCGCGTTCCCGCTGGGACTCTGCCGCCACCCCGAACACCTCCCAGGACGGAGACGGGACAAATGGGGGTTTCCACAACCCGGGCTGGGCTCCCGCCGCGCGGGGGGGGCCGTGGCGGCGCCGGGCACGCCGGGACCGCATTCCCGCGCTGCGCGCCGGGAGCTGTAGGCGCCGCCGTCCCGCTCCGCGCGGGCGCTGGGGGCGGGCTGGAGCGGCTCCATCTTGCGCCCATTGGCGGGGCTGTCCGGCCGTCCCGCGGCCCCGGCGCCGCCGCCAGAGCCAGGCAGGGCGCGACCTGCCGCCCGCGCCTCTCCTTCACTCCCTTCCTTCCCTCCTCCCCTCCCGCCGCCGGCACCGCCATCGCCACCGGGGTGGGGCCCGCGCCCGCTGCCCCCCGGCCCCCGCCGCCGGCCGCGGGCTGAGCGCGTCTCCCGGGGGCGCGGCCCGGTCCCTCCGCGGCGGCGGCTCCATGGTGCCCGCCGCCCGCCCCCGCCCCGCAGCAACAGGCAGGACGAGGAGGAAGCGGCCCCCGGGGGTCCGCACGGCCCCGCCGCCGGCCTGAGCGCCGCCGCCGCCGCAGCGGGAGCTCCGAGCGGGCGGGGGGCGCCCGCGGGCCGCCGGCGATGGCGAACCAGCTGGTGATCTTGAACGTCTACGACATGGTGAGCCAGGGCTCGGCACGGCCCGGGGGCGACGGGACGGGCGGGGGTCCCGGCCGCATCCCGGGAGGGCGGCGGCGGGGAGAGCCCTGTCCTGTCCTATTCTGTCTTGTCCTGCCCTGCGGGGGGCAGGGGCGGCCGGGAAACTTTTCCTGCCCTTCCCCTGCCTGTCCCCGCGGGAGCGGGCTCTGTGGGCGGCGGAGCGGGAGAAAGAACGAATCCGGGAAGGGGGGTCGCGGGCGGTGATTTGGGAGGTCTGTCGATTTCTACAGATCTTTCGTGACCTGCGACCAAAGTTTGCCGGGATGGGTCTTCCAGTGGCAGGTGGATCCGCTCCCTGTCGCAGGGCAAACTTCCCCTGCCATGAGCGTCCCCGAGCTGTGTCGCTCCCCTTGCTATTGCCCCAAAGCTCAGGAGCGGGGAGGCCCTGCCTTTCTGCTCACGAAAACCATAAAAGTGTCTAATTTTCCAGCAGGATAGTAGTTGGGGATAACCACTGTCTCTGTAGGGATAAGAGCTTTTTAGTGCGGTGTCAGTAAGGTGACTTTTTTCTGGATCAGAATTTTTGGACGGTTTTGGTATGGCTGCGATTTGGTAGAAATAAAGGAGTCGTTCCAGCTTGATTTGCAGCCCTATGAGCTCACCTTCCCTCCCTCCTGGGTAATCTTTCTGTGACATCTACAGCAACTGTTGTATTGTCTTATGTTCAGCTGGAAGCTGCTCAAATGCCATGGTAACAAATGAAGTGTAAGTACCTGCATGGAACAGGAGGTGCGGATAAATAATATTAAGAAAATATTATCCCTTAATGCGTTTCAGCTGCTGGAAATTAGAACGAGTGGCATTAGTTCTCTGACCAAGTTTTGAGTCTACTGGTAGAGGGACAGTAAGATCAACAACTAGCTTCAGGTGACAGTGTTTGTGTTACTTAGCTTGTTTTGGATAGGCTTTCCTACCACCATTTTAAAGTGAACCTTTGGTGTTTTGAAAGGGTGAAGGTATATAGTGTAGAGTCAGTGACTGCTGGAAGTAAGAAAATACAGCTTATTAGCTTGAGAGCAGTCATGTTCAAACGCTAAAATGTTTGATAGCAATCAATAGGCAGCTATCTGGCCTGAAATCAAATCTATTTATGATATTATAGGAACTAGCCTGATCCTTGTCATCATTATTTCACCCCAATACTTCTCATAAAAATCAGCATCCCTCTCAAAGGAGTTTTTTGGGCTTTTTTTTTTTTTTGTCCACTCCTGTGTTTGAGTTCTGTATCCAGTGAATATAACCTGTTACTTTGACTTTGGTTTGCCGCCTTTGTAGAGAATAAGGGGCGACTGGAGACAGGATCAGTCTGCTCACTGTGATTTTTCTGAGGAGGCGGGGGAGAAAGAGGTCTTTGCTCACCTGGTTGAGCTCATATGTGGTGCTGATATTAGGAAGAAGTCACTGTGTGCCTTACACGAGACTTGAGGAGGGAAGGATGCTCTGTCACGTGCATATATATGACTTCTCTGGATTACAGTGCAAAAATACACATTATAGAATCTCTTTTAGCATGAAAAGAGATGGTTTTACATATATTAACTTTAAATGTTTGTACAGAGAAAGAAGTAGGACTTCAGTTTTGGGACTCTTACGTAAGAGAGTGTCTTTAAAGTCAAGGCTTGACGCACTTCTGACTCACCAAGATGGAGACCTAGTGTTCCGTGTTCCCGCGAAGACTTGCTTAGCTCTGCAAAGTGTCAACTGGGCCCAGTTCACAGGCAGGCTGTGAAAACTTTACAGAAATGGATTGTCTCCTGTATAAATGCCTGCCTGGAAAGTAGGGTCATGGCCTCTGTGAGAAACTCTGTTCTCACTATAAAGGTAGCATTGGTGGGGTGTGACTTCAGCATGCTGTTTCTTTTTTTCTTGTGGTAGTCTGCTCTTTCATTCACATGGTTCTCCTTCATCTCTTACTCCTTAGATTTCTTTGCTGCAACCCATATCCTGCTTTCTTTTTCCTCCAGAGTTGAATTGCTGTGATCAGTTTTACTCCAGCCAACCTGGGAAGGCTGGCAGTTGACACAAAGGGAAGGGACGTAAAAAAGCAACGGGAAAGGTGTGCTCGTGAAAACTAGTGTCATACTTTTCCTTAGGATGTGTTGGGGACCGATCGTTCTCCGATTGCGATTGCTGAAGCTCTGCCTCCATTGAGAAATTACATAGACTCTAAAGCTATGTAACTGTGGAAGGAACTTATTCTCCAAAAAAGCAACCAAGTACATTTATTTGCAGATGTTTGATTTGCATGTAGGGAGTTACTTTTTTTTGCATTAGTCCACAGTTTTAGTATTGGTTAAACCTGTACATCAGCACAAATTATACATAGTATAAGCTGAGGCCATAAAGGAAAGTGTTTCTATTTACTGCTTCAGTCCTGTTTGTTGTTTTATAGCAATGTCTACATTACTTGACCATTAGAGAAACAGATTTCCTTTAAATGTGTAAGAAAAACCCAGGTTCCTGTGACGTCTGAAAGATACCGTCAGTGTACATCCTGCCTCAAACTCTTTTTTTAAGTGATGTCTCAGTCCATTTTAAACTTGTTTGAAGCAGGAATTTAAACCAAAGCCTTACGTTCGTGTGCATAGCAGTCGTTTCAGCCTGCTGAAATCAATGGTACTCCGTTATTTGGGGGCACTGAGAGCGGGTGGAAGAAGGGAAGTGTCTTCTCTAAAGGCTATTTTGAAGTTCTGCTTGTTCATCAAATCCTACCAACCGTGTACTTAAGACATTAGCAGGTTTGCTATTTGCTCCTGACATTCTGTGTCACTTGGAAGTGGATTTGGGGGTTTTCTGTAGTTTAGGTTTGGGATTGGGTTTTTTTGTTTCTCTTTTGGAACAAGAGACCACTGTTACTCACCTGGTTGACAGAATCAAGAATACTGTAATAATTGTAAAGCCGTATGAACAGCTTTATTTTAACCTGAATACTAACTGCAGCTTCATTTCCCAAGCAGCTGCTTAGGTATGCAGGGTGACCTTGCTACTGCTGGATCTCCTTACATCACTGAGTCGGTTGGTTTTGGAGCATATACCCTTCCAATGTCCTTATCACTTGAAAAAACAAAAATCTTTGATAAAAACAAAGAGGGAAGAGGGTTGAGTGTATTGTACAAGAAAGTGGACTTTCAAAGTACTGGTGATTTTATGGAGGGAGAAAAGCTTAAGGCCGCATTTACATCGTGCAGTTCATACCTTTGAAAATCTTTTATGATCATTAAAAGAGTAGGGTGAAGACTTTGATATATTGTGTTTTGAGAATTGGAGTACTTTATAGTTTCATTTTAACTAACTTCTGTTTTTAGGAGTCTAGTTTTTTTGTGCCCAAAGAAGTATCCTATTTTTTCCCCTTATCAAATAAGGTGATAACAAGCTAAAGTATTAACATAAGTGAAAGCTCTGAAGAAAGTACTGTAGATATTTTTGAAGCACTGGGATTAGTGTTTTTCTTTCATTGCAGTGACATGACTTTATTGTGTGCATAGAAAAACACTTCTCTAATATTTTCACTATGATAGTTGCATTAAACCTGAAATCCTGTTTTACAAGACTGACATATTGCAAAATATTGAGGATTTGGAATTGAAGCATTCTACTGTGGCAAAATTCATATCAAGACCAAAGGGAATCCAGTTTGTGTAATGGAAGCAAGGATATAGCGTTTGGGATGAGTTTGGGATTACAGAATTTATGGCATGTTACTGAACCAGTGATTTATATAGATGTCATTTGATTTACAGTCTTTATTTTGTGAGTTATGTATAATCTTTTCAGCTGTAGCCAAATTCAGCCCACTTTGTTGCATTTGTCCTGCATTTCTTCAGTGAGATAAGGCATTGTGTTCAATGAGAAAATATGACCAACCTTCCAATAGCTCATCCAGATTAAGTAATAATTAGATATAATTACTGTTCCTAAGGGGAAAGTAATTCTGCCTCATTGAAATTCTTTTATCTTCAATTAACCTACTCTGTTCTTACTGGAAACACAAAGCGAAGTGCCAGCTTACTTCAGGCTCTTCTTCCAAAGCTCTGCTAACTTTTGTTTCATCTGCCACCAGTGCTCAGTTTTTGTAGTCTACTGAGCCCAGTGGTGGCACCAGTAAGGAGGAGTGTGTACTTGAATAGCACGTGCTGAATACCTTGTTGGAGAACCTTTCCTTCCTGTTCATCTGCTTCTGTGCAGATCGAAGAGAAGGGTTGGTGACTCACTTTTCTGTCCTCTCCCTATACTTTGTGTCAGGTTTCACGGGTTGTGGGTGGGCAGAAGCATGAATAATTTTTTCCTCATTTTTTCTGTCTAGTAACCAACTAGACTTTATTCTTCTACTGCTTGTGGGGTATCTTGTCTAACTTTTGTTCCATTTTCAGAGAGCAGCCATAACCTTGCTTGTCATTAGCAGATCCAATAGGTACATGATGTGTAGGTTGTTTGGAATTCAAAGGCCAAA
This sequence comes from Chiroxiphia lanceolata, assembly GCF_009829145.1. Lineage (NCBI taxonomy): Eukaryota > Metazoa > Chordata > Aves > Passeriformes > Pipridae > Chiroxiphia > Chiroxiphia lanceolata. The sequence goes on along the minus strand of NC_045639.1, from coordinate 36,444,221 downwards.
TTCTGAGTTTCTGGCCAAAAGTGTCCAGGAGAGGGAAAGACCTAAAGTACCAGGACCCTGTCTAGCTCAGTTCTAGATTAGGTTCATTTGGATACACCTCATTAGGCAAACATACTTTCTTCCAGTGCTGACAAACTGTATGCTGACTGTGCCTACGGTTCTAACTATAAATATATACCTAAGACTATTTTGGAATGGTCAGCTGGTAAACTGTGGGATAGGAATGGCTTCAGAACTGAAACAGGTTTATGTTGCAGTAGCTTTTCTGTTTTCCAGGGGATTTTGATTTCACCTCATGGCCAGAATCCATTGTTTTATGGTCACAAACCCATGAAGCTGGATGAGTAGTCTTAGCATCATTCTCCTTTCTTCTCCTCTTTGTTTTCTCTCTGTTTTATGTCTTTCTACGCAGAGTAAATCTCCATATATTTCTGGATGTAGCTTGTTCATATGAGACTAGCTCTTTGCTCTTTCCTGGGGAGTGGAAGGAAAGAACTGCTAAGCCCTTTAAATAGACTAAGGTGATGATTTAGTGTAGTCATCCATACCCCACTAGCTAACACAGCAATGCATTGACAAAGGCAGAGATTAAAGCAAAGGGTAAAGTTTAGTCTTAAGCAAAATTTATCCACAGATCACAATGAGCTTTAAATGAATATATGGCACAAAACCTGTCTTCTGTTAATTCATGTTGACAAAATTTCTCACAGACTGGCCTGTCTATTTGTAACTATTGGCACGACATTCTCTTTTTGCCATTGAACTTGTCTTAATTTTCATGAATATCTTGTCAATCCAAGGTTTAGTGTATCATTTTTATTGGAAGCCAACGAGCTTTCAGAAATGCGTGTTATACGCCATAATGTTTGCCATGGCACTGTAAATTACGCAGTAACTCCAGCTAGCACTTCCTAAAAAAATGTGACATCTGCAACCTTTTACATCTTTATCATCAGTTGTACTGTTTTCATAGTGACTTCGCATCAGAAAACACTGATTGTCTCAACAGGTTGTGCAGAGAAGATAGCTTCATTTTTCTGTTTGCTAAACCAGTATTACTTTACCGGCGGTAACACCTCATCCCATATCTGCCTGCCAGTTGATGTTTTGAAGTCTGCTCTGTAAAAGTTTGCAGCGATGCTCTCTGAGGAAAAAAAATCCTGTTACTGGAGTAATTGACAAAATAATACTTTTCTTGTATTTTCCAGAGGTTTTTCTTTCTAGTCAACTTCAGTTTTAAGGGCACAACTGAGACTTTTTTTTTTTTTTAAAGACTTTGTTTGACCTTCTTTTAATTAGGTGTCACTTGAAAATTTTTAATGCTTGGAGACTGATATTTTGAGGGTGGTGATGTAGACAAGGAAAGAGTAATTCTGAGATTTTTGTTTTCCAGAATTCCTTGCATCTTTAAGGACTTGAGGGTAGTAGCTTCCGATAGACACTGGTTGCTGGTGCAGCTTTTGTAAAAAGAAAAGACAAAGCACTAAGGGAAATTTCTCTTCTTTCCTATTTTTTCCCTTTTTTCCCCCCTTTTTTATCACTTCCTGGATTCCTTTTGAAATGCATCTATTTTCTGTTGGCGACAACACGAGTGATATATTGGAAACAGGTGTTAGACCTATGCAAAAGACTTAAACCTGATATGGGAGACCCATGCATCAGCAGCCTGGAGAGAGCTTTGTCTCTTGTATGGTGACCACTGTTTAAGTATTCAAAGACAAAATATAATAAGGTCATTTCAGTCCATCTTACAGATCTCTGAGTATGTCTCGTGCTCGTCTGCTTATAAGCAAGTGTGATCATTGCTATAAGTGACAGTCAGTGTGTGTATATTACAGCCTTACATTGTGATGTGATTTTTTAAAAAATGTGCTCCTTCAAGATTACTGTAATTGATTCTAGAATGTGTTCCACCTAATGGAAAACTTTACAACCTACAACTTGTTGACAAATAGAAAGTTGATCTGGATTTCTTCTGGGTACAGACTCCTTGCTTGACCGACATTGCCAGCACGAAAACACTGGCATAGGACCTAATGGAATTAATTCACTGTGTACAGTTGGGGAATTTTAAAGACATGTTCTGTTCTCATAAAATGAGTTGTGCAGTTTCATTTTGTGGTAGGGTTTAATGCTTTTCATGTGGGGGACAAATACATGTCAGTCTGCTATGAGAAGACAAATCTGTATTGCAAACTAACTAGAGTTGTTCTTGTTTTCTTCTTTCCTTTTAGTATTGGATGAATGAATATACTTCTTCCCTTGGAATTGGAGTTTTTCATTCAGGTATAGAGGTATATGGCCGAGGTATGTACAAAAAAAGCACAACTTACTCTTTGTTTCGGGAATTCTGTTATTTAAAACCATTTTTCAGGTAGTGAGGGAAGTCTGGCTCCTGAAACCCATTTATCTCTTTTCTCATCTATTCTGCCTCTGGAAAAAATCTTGGACAGGAATAATCTGGTAGCCATCATGCATTCTTTTGTATAAAGCTATGCAGCTATGAAAAAGTGTGCAATTTATTCAGCCAGGCATAGAAATCTTTACTTTAGGTTTGAAAACACTTGTTGCAAAAACAAATGTACACTTCATGTAAGCATGGTTGAATCGTATTCTGCCAGCACTTAGTGCAAGGAGTTAATTTTTAGGTACAGAAACGAGAGGCACCCAAGAGTGCATGATGCTCAGGAAAAAGTCTATTCTTTATTGGTTGGTTGGTCTGCTTTAAGGAGACTGTTTCTTTAAAAGACATCTCGTTCATGCTGTTCATAAAAGATACCCTAGTGATAATACAGAAATACATTTCAATTTTGCTAAATAGGTTGTGCTGTGGGACTGCAGCTTCTTGATCTGTTCAGGCCACTTAAAACCTGCACTGCTGCCAGAAGGTGTTTCTGAGGAAGCTGTAGCACAGGCTCAGGTCTGAGGTGTTTCTGCACAGCAGTATAATGACGCTTGGAGGTGATGGTGTTGCTGAAAGTGGTCCATTTAAAGAAGAAAAATCTACTTCAGTTCTTTTTTTGGGAGGTGAGGGGAAGCAGCAAAAGGCATGGCATGCACTCCGAAGACCACACTGCTCAAAGTTATCCTAAACTATGTTTCAGCTACTATAATGGTCACATTGTAACTGGGTTTGCAAGTGTTACCAGAGCAACAAATTGACAATACTATGATTATTGTAAAAACTGGTTTTTTGATTTGTTTTAATCCGAACCAGAAACACCTGACTCTTAATAGTGCTGTGCCTGAAACCCAGTTTTTGAGCTGTGCCAAATACGTGTACCTCCCTTCCTGTTGGGATTATAACAGCTTTCTCATACAGCAGGTCATGCCCCTGCTAGAACAATGACTTGCATTTTTCAAAGTACATCAAACTTTTTATTCATTAACGTGTTGTAAAAAAGATTATCCCCAAAACTGAGTGCTAGACTTGCATGATGTGTTACGAGTTTTGAGGAAAGGAAGCGTGAAGTCATGCTTAAAGCCTTTTATTGCAGTCTGGGCACGGCGTGCTGTGTTATCTGACAGACACAGATGGAAGCTCAGCATACCATGATATTCTCATGTATTCTGAGTGCTTGTGCCAGCAGATGCTATGTGCAGACTTCAGATGCGTGCACTGGTTTACTTTGTTGTTATAGTAAAAAAACTCGTGACAGTTGAACCTTTGCAAATCAAGACATTTAAGAACCTCTTATGCCACTACTTGCTGCCACACTTAGAGCTGTGTAGTGCACACTGAATAGAAGTGCCATCAGACCTTTGAGGATACTATACTTTGAATCCCCAATTTAGACATATCAAAGTGGACCTTTAAAGACATGTATAAAGCATGTATAAAGAACATTGATAGGATTTACAATTTAACTTGTAAATCCTCACTTATACAATGAAAATTATATACTTACTGTAAAGTTATTCAAATTAAATCCATACACTGTAGGAAATTTCCTGTCAGTTTTTACTCAGGCTGACTAGTAACCTAACAAAACTATTCATTTCCAGCTCCTTTCATTTGTAATAATAAGATGTCTGGTTCCTAGCTTTAGATCCACGTGAAGTTGTCTTTGGTCAGTGAGCCCTGCTGTTCTTTGCTGTCATCATATGCTGGTTTTGTTAAATCTGAACTTTCTCTTTTAGAATTTGCCTACGGTGGTCATCCATACCCTTTTTCTGGAATATTTGAAATTTCACCGGGAAATGCTTCTGAGCTAGGAGAAACATTTAAATTTAAGTAAGAAAGATATCTATTTTCTTGTTTTCTGAGAAGTCATATGAAAAAGACAATTTGTTGGATTTATTTTTGAGGATAGAGGAATTGTACAAGGATTTCTGACTTTCTGAGAAATTCATGTGTTTACTTAGAAATGAAAGATGGACAGAGGTAATGAGACAGTGAAGTGTCTACAGCAAAGAACATTTTTTTTAGTATACCATTAAATTTCTTAAATTCATAGAAATTTTATGGACTTGTGGCTAACTTTTATTATTCATGCAGCGTATACAATGCAGTAACTTTTTCAAGGTGAATAATAGGCAAGGAAACATAATCTCTCATGATTAAGATGAAAGTGGTGCCGTAAAATGGAATAGAAAGAATTTATGTTGTTCTAGGAGGACCGAAAGATCTCACCACCCACAATGGGGTGACTTTTGAGCAGTGTATGAACAATAATCCACCTGTATCATGGGAGCCTGATCACTTACTCTCTGTTTCTCTTCTAGAGAGGCTGTGGTTCTAGGCAGTACTGACTTTATGGAAGATGACATAGAAAAAATAGTAGAAGAGCTTGGAAAAGAATTCAAAGGAAATGCTTATCATCTAATGCACAAAAACTGCAATCACTTTTCTTCAGCTTTATCTGAGGTAAACAAACATGAAGATCTAGAAAGGTGCTTCCCAGGTGGCTACAGAGTATCATCTTCCTTTGGAATGTTTGGTCTAATTTCCAACTTCTTATCTCTGATACCTTGGGCAAATGTCACCATTTTTCAGATTGTATTTGTGTTTATGTCCAAAGTACAAGATTTTGCTGTCAAAAATGCTAAATATTGTTCTCATACATAGCTTGTATTCAAGCAGGGGTGCATTCCTAAGTGAGAGACCTAGTAAATGAACTAACAGGATTTCAAAATCATTTCAGTTGCTTCAGAGATTGCTACTGAGGATAGTATTTTGGTCAGTATTTCCCCACAGAAACATCACACTGAAAATAATTTTTAAAGTTATGAGCTACTGTTAAAGAATAACACATTCATTGAAGTTACAACAGACAGTGTTAATCTTCTGCTTGAGAGGCTTTTGTCAAGGTATTGCTCTGCCAGCATCTGTGTCCTGGTCATGTAGATACTTGAGTCATGCAAAGTATCTGACTGAGGAGTCAAATGGGCTTTCCTTTCTTCCCTTTGCAATGTGATCAGTTTGCCAATATGATTGAATGCCTGATCATTCACACGTGTATCAACACAAGGGAAGGGGTCAGGAAAAAGTATCCTAGGACAAAGAGGTGAATGGAAATTTGATTTTTATTGATAGTTGGCAATCTGTGCTTGCCAGAATTTATGATGTTTCACTGAAACACTCCCAAACAAGAATGGCTATTTTTTCTGTAGTGAGCTTTCACAGATTTTAATTTTTTTTTCCCCCAAATAGTTAATGCACTTACTGTATAGCCTGTGTTTTGTGTAGACTGATCTTCCAGTGGTACTGGAAAATTTTATTGAGATGATGATTCGTGTGCAATGCTGGTACAAGTAAGTAGGGTGAGACACTAATGAAGCTGCAGTTGGTGTGAAATCTGGCCTATATGGACAGGGTTTTGCTATACTCTTCAGCTGCATGGTCATATTGTCTCTGTTTTAGTGTTTGTCCTATTTAGTGTTCAAATTGACTATAGAAGTGGGTATAATTACAAGGTAAATTGCTGCTTAGTTACAGCAGAGTAATGCTCCCATTCTCCAAATTTGCACTGGAGTGAGTAATACCAGAAGTGAATGTGGAGGCAGTTAAGTAAAATGGCTCATTCCTTGAATAGTGACAACAGAATTATTTAATGACTGATGTGCAGTACAAATAAGTATTTAATGCTGCATTGTATATTTTTGAGGAGTTGAAACCAGCTATGCAGTGTATATCCTCTCTTGTTCCAGTGAACCTAAGTGTGTGTGCTTGTTTTGTAAGATAGTGACATCTCATGAAAGTCATCAGAGGCCATCCCACTAAAAAGCCTCAGCTGTATGTGTAACTCCACACAGCTATGGTATTTTTGGTCGTTTGATTTCAGGGTGCTTTTTTGTAATAGTGAAGTTTCTCCTGCAATTTCTGTTTCTGAGGAATTAGCAGTGAATGGAATACATACCTTAACTAATTTCTGTCCCTTTCGTAGAAGTTATGCAAGAAGAGTGAGGCTTTCCAGGACTTCTAAGAGAAGCACAGAACCATGTGTCCAAATTTCACAGTGGAAAATAAGTCTCCTTGTGGGACTTAGGATGCTGCTTTTACTGATGGAGAAAACTTGTCTTAGTGCATCTAACTTGGGTGCTTCTTGAGTGGCATTTGTGATAAATAAACTGTAAGGCTACTGCAGGTTTTGGTTTTCATTTAGCACGCTGCAGTTTTGTTACTGCTGAATCCAGAAAACAAATTAATCCTTTCTTTTTCCTTCCCCCATAGATTCTCTGTGGAAAAGAGATTCCACGATGGGTGAATCGTCTTGCCTACTTCAGCTCTTGTATACCCTTTCTGCAGAGCTGCCTGCCGAAGGAGTGGCTAACTCCTGCAGCTCTCCAGTCTAGTGTTAGCCAGGAGCTACACGATGAGCTGGAGGAAGCTGAGGATGCAGCAGCATCAGCTTCCTTGGCAAGCTCAGCATCTGGGTCTAGAACTGGACGCCACACCAAATTATAAGTCCTCCTCCAAAGTAACAAATGGTTTGAAATACTTCAGTTTAATCTCTCCAGCAACTGACTTCCTGACAGAACATGAGAGCTGACTCTAGAACATTGTTTTTATATGCAAAAAAAAAAAAAAAAAGCTCTCAGCAACCCATGTTTCAGCTCAGGATTATTTATGTAGTGAGAAGAATTGCTGGGAGAAAAGGGAAGGATTTTGTGTGAAGCCACCCTTTTCATTTTCACCTGATGTTTGGTAGACCTGGATTAACTTAACATCTTGTATAAAGCGGAACTTAAATTATTTGTTTACAGTATTGTGTACTGCTGTTTACAAGTCCTGTAAGGACTCCTGCCACCATGGAAGAAGAAAGAATTTGAGTTTGATTTAACTGTTGGTGTAACTCAAAACAGTGGTGTGATGCCCTGGATGAACTCTCCCCTTTGTTTTCAAGATTTAAGGCAGGTGAACGTTAAATTGAGAAATGCCAGAAACTGCTGAATACTATATATATGAACAGGGTATTGTGCACTTAAAGTGGCTGATGTAAGCAGGTAGTTTCCAGGATGTAGGGAGACTGGTTCCGTCTAAGATCTGTTCCTAGAAGTATGACCTCTACATTAATGAAACTGTGGATTTTTGCACATATGAAGGGAAATTTCTATTTCATTACAATGCACATCAATCCTTCTTTTCTAACTCAGCCATGTAGTTTACATCTGATCTCCCATCTTTATTTACAGTTTACTTCAATCAGGATTTAGACGTGTGAAAATCATCTGTTAGAAGCATGAAAAATTTTTCGCTGTTTGCTTTACTTGATTTCAAACTTGTATCTACAAGTTAGTACTTGTATTCCTTTTTTGTTTGTTTCATATAGTTTGGAATCGTGTAAAACAAGCCATTTGTGTTTGGGGAATGGCCTTGCTTCCTGCTGCTGATTTTGCTTCATTTGAGTTTGTAAACATTCATGTCTTTTTTTTTTTGAGCTATGAAGTGCTGCCCAGTTGTGCATATCTGCACAAATGATAGAGAAATCCTAATTTATTTTCCCACTGTCTCTATCTGTGGCATTAACTTTTTTTGTCAGATGTAATGAAGAAAAACCTGAAAACTGCTTATGCACCTGCGTGTTTACACAGCAGAACCCACTAATCTGCACACATAATTATATCTGAAGGTAAGAGATATTATTTTCTAAAACACAGAAGTATGTTTGCTGGTAGATTATAATTAGAGCTAAATTATAATTAGTGATCGGAATATATAATGGAATGCCTTATTCTTGTTCACTTACCAAGAGAATTAATGGTTCTTCCAGTCATTAGTGTAAATTAGTGAGGTTCTATTGTGTGCATAAGGCTACAGTAGCACAAACATGAGGGAGGTGAGCTTGTGTATTTTCTAAGAGTTGCTGCCTTAAACCAAAAACATACCATCCCTAAACTGATCAGCTCACAAAGTGTGCATTACTAGAAATATAAATGATTCTTACAAGCTTTATTTTCAGTCTGTTGCTGGGTTTAGTTTTTCCACTAAGTGAAATACTGACTCTACAGTTTCTGCTGTTTAAAAGGAAAAAAAAGTCCTCTAGGGAGGCAGGAATGCTTCATGTTACAAATGCTCCTAGCCATGGGAAGTTGGTGCCATTGAACCCTACAGGAAGGTGCAATAGGCTGTATCCTAGTAAGAATTCTTATGATGGCTTACTGCGACTCGTGTTAGAAACAAGTTTCTCTGCTGGCAGCTGAGTTGAATCCTTTGTCAGACAGACTTTGTTTCCACTTATCTTCTGTGATGCCATGTAGGTACAGAGAGAGAAACGCTCAGTTCTGGGGGGGGGAATCACATGAGACTCTTTGTGGAAAGAGTGAGGTAATAGTAGGAGTCTCCTTAACTGTATTTTGGTACGGATTTTAATAATCTCTTCTACCACATGGGAAAATGCATAAGACTGATGAGTCTGCCACTGACTTCGTTCTCTGATCTCCAGAAGCTGGACATACTTACCCTCCCTGTTGAGTGCTTTTCACTTGGATCTCTGAATTTGAGTTCTCCTTTCCTTTTTTTTCCCTGTAGTGAAAATGAATATGGTGGTCTCCAGTCAACTCTCAAGCATTACAGAACTGAATCTTGCACTACACACAGCTAAGACAACAGGCTGCAGACAGGTTATTTTGTCTCTGCTGTGCAGCTGTGGTAGTAATGTGACTAAGTCTCTTGGCCAAGGCAGGTCCTTTATTTCAGCTCAGGGTTGAGGCCACTGATCTAGCAATGTACTGTAGCTTTTCCTAGGCTTTAGGAAAAATAAATAGAATGAATTTTCATTGCTACCTTTTATGTACCAAAATCAGCTTTTTAGGCTTCTGATACATCCAGAGTGCTAGGTCACAAATCTCTACACTTTCATTAACACACACAATTACAGCATGTACAATGCAAGAACGTGACAGATCACAGCACAGTTTTTATTTAGAAGTAAAACTAAGACTATTTTTTATAAAGCAGACTGGAAAGTTTGTAACAAAAACATTCATTTTATTGGTAGCTGTACAGGTGAAAATACTGTCTCATGCTCCATAATGAGTTTTGTGTTTGTTTCAAAACCATCCATTTGTAAATCCTGTGAGGAAACTGACACCTGAACCCTGAAGGCTGTTGGGTATTGTATCGAAGCGAGCGGTACTGCAACTCCAGTCATGTGCTGTCAGCTCAGCTTCTGCTGGATGCCTCCAAAAAGTCGCCCTGCCAGTGGTTACTCTGATTTGTTAGCAATAGAGCAAGTTACCTTTCACCAGCATTACTACCAAGCAGGGATTACTTTAGTCTACTAATGATCACACTGTGCTAAGACTAGAACACTCCAAAATGCTGTGAGAAAGCTGGACACCTGTGGAATCTTTTCCATCAAAACGGGTAGAAAAATCACCACTTCAGGGTTCTGCTCTGTTTACTTTCTCATTCTTGTTTAGTTTCCCGTGAGATAGTACTTTTGATACTTATTACATTGTTTAACTCGGTCATTTTATTTAAATGCCATTTTCTGTTCAGCAAGCCAAAAAAATCCAATGTACTGTTAGTGTGCACCAATAACTCCAGAGTGGCTTGGTAAAAAAAGCATAGTTGCATTACTTCTAAAACTGACAATGCAATTCTGATCACTATTGATAGATGATAATTTTCACTGTTGGAAGTTGCTTACAAGCTGAATATTCACTGATGCATTTTTTGTAAACTTGTATTCAAGTTTACTGTACTACATAGTATTTGTATAAAATTCGAAGAATTTTGACTTTTGTTACCTGTACATGGCAACAATTTGTCTAGCATCTTAAACTTAAATCCATCAGTTTATTAAAAATACTTTTATAAAAAAAAAAAAGACAGTTGGCTCTGTGTGTTACTCCCCTTGTACCTACCTGTTTTGGCAGTGCCACCCAAGCTGATATTTGGTTTAGAAAGATGGTTTTGAAGGACAGTAAAACTATCCAGGGGTTTCCTATAGTTAAGCTGTAGGCTGTTACACTGATGTGAGCATCAGGTGCTGTGGTTTGGTTTGTCTGAGGTGTTATTAACAGCCACTAGTTTCCATTAGACTAAATTCAAAATGTGTTTAGATTTGGTGTACTAACTACATCTGTTGGGGTATCCAGACACCCCACTGTCCTTGGGATACGTTGCAGGTACTATGTGCCACATTCTACAGCTTTGCTTGAAAGCCCAGCTCTGTGGTCTGGATTTGCAGTGGTCTGAGGAGCCACAAGGCACGTGGGGTCTGTAATGTCTGTGCCCTGCCAGTTCCTTTGAGCAGAGCAGAAGTACCCAGAGTTCAGGCAAGTACCAATGGCAACACCAGCCTCAGCCATGGCTGCCTGTGCTGTGCCTGCTCCTGTGGCAGCAGCACCACTGGTGCACAGCCCAGTGCTGACCCAGACTGGAGAAACTCCCCTGGCTTTGAATTAAAAAGCTGCCAAGCTATTTCCTGGACAGGGCCGCTCAGCAGTTGGGTTGCAGCCTGACAGAACCTGTGGGGTGGTGGCACCTCCGTTTAAAGCTGTGGTTGCTCTGGGCAGCAGAGCTGGCCTGCTCCTTGCAGCCACACTGGCTGTGGGGTGCTGTGGAGCAGCTGCATGGTGAGCTAACTGGCACAGCCTGTTCCCCAAACCTTCCCAAGCTCTGGCTCAGTGTTTGCCAGCACCCAGAGGTGTTGGCACTGGAATTTGCAAAGGGCAGGTGAGTGCATGTGTTTTAACAGGAGAGAGACTTCTCTGCACATTGAAGGCACTGATAAATGGGAATGCTCTCCAAGCTGGTGCTGCTCCTACCTCTCTTGCCCCACAGCTGAGTGTAGTGGGTTGACCCTGGCTGGATACCAGGTACACATTAAAGCCATTCTCTCACTCTCCCTCTGCAACTGGACAGAGGAGAGAGAAAAAAAAAAACAGCTAAGGATTCATGAGTTGAGATAAGAGCTGGGAGAGGTCATTGACTGATTACCTTCACAGGCAAAACAGACTCAAAGTGGGGATAGTACTTAAATTTATTACTAAGAGGATAAGAGCCAAAGAGTGAGAAATAAAACAATCTTCAAAACACCTTCCCCCCACCCTTCGTTCCATGTTCTCCCTCCTCTCCCCAGCAGTGCAGGGGGACGGGAATGGGGGTTACGGTCAGTTGTTTCTGCCGCTGCTCAGAGAGAGGAGTCCTTCCCCTGCTCCCTTGGGATCCCTCCCACGGGAGACAGTCCTTGATGCACCTCTCCAGCGTGAGTCCATCCCTCAGGCAGCAGTTCTTCCCAAACTGCTGTCCTGTGGGTCTCTTCTCCATGGGGTGCAGTCCTTCATGAATGAGCTGTACTGATGTGGGTCCTCTACAGGGGCCACATTTATCACACAGGAAAAACCTGCTCCAGTGTGAGCTTCCCTCTCCATGGGCTGCAGGTTTCTGGCAGGACCCTGCTCCATTTTGGGCCTCCCACGGGGTCACAGCATCCTTTGGGCATCCAGCTGCTCCAGCCAGGGCTTCTCCATGGGCTGCAGGTGGGTCTCTGCACCCCGATGGTTCTCCATGTGCTGCAGGGGCACAGCTGCTCCACCATGGTCTGTACCACCGATGCAGGGGCCACAGCACCTGGAGCACCTCCTGCCCCTCCCTCTGCACTGACCTTGGTGTCTACATTGTTGTTCACGTGTTCTCACTCCACTCTTCTCTGGCTGGAATTCCTTCTGCACAACAACCTTCTGTTCTTAAATATGTTATCACAGAGGTGTTACTATTACTCCTGATTGGCTTGGCCTTGGCCAGCGGTAGGAAGTCCATCCTGGAGCCGGCTGGCATTGGCTCCACGGGACAGGGCAAGCTTCTAGCAGCTTCTAACAGAAGCCACCCCAGTAAGCCCCCTTGCTACCAAAACCCATCCACAGAAACCCCCTACACTGGGAAAGGGATGTGTTTTGCTGTGGTTTGCGTGCTGAGCCTGGCATCGCTGTGTGCATGGCTAATGAAGATTGGCTAGAGCATGACCTGTTGGAGAAGCTGCCCAGACACAGGTGTGTTCCCTTTTCTGACTGCTAAAAGGGACCCTAATCACTAACAAAGATGCAAGGGAGTTTGAGGAACTTGTAACCTATTGAAAGGAAACTTGACAAGAGTTCATCAAATAAAACTAATGTGACTTCCAGGTAAACTCATTTCTGGCATCCAATGGCCAAGAGTGCCTATCCACTTCTAGGAAGGTGATCAATATACAAAAATACATACTGCATTATCATAACTCTAACTGTTAATTGTTGAGTGACTGAATTTAACTGAACTGCTCTTGAAGAAAATAGAAATGTTTCAAATGAAAATTTTCTAAAAGTTTCTTCAGGCATGCAGAAGTACATGACAGATTTGTCATTGGAACAGCTTCTCAACAGGCAAACGTGTTTTTTGTGGCTGAAGGCACCTTAGTTTTATCACATCCCCAAAATAAATATATTCTTCCACAGTACTTCATATAGTGCAATGAAAATGGCTAGTGGACAGTTCTGACTTGCTCTGATACCCTGTGGTTTGATCTAAATCAGATCATAAGAAAACCCTTCAAACTTGTCAATGTAACAACTTGTCAGGGAGGCCATGGCAGTTCTTTGGAAAAGCAGCTGTGCTCCACTGGCAACTCCCGTTCCTGTTGGGCTAGAGTAGGAATCCTGTATTTCTCCCATGATCTGGTCTAGTAAAATCAGGGTGCAGCAAACTAAAAATAGGATCTGGCCATAAAGAAATGCTAGATCTTGCACTGGTGTGGTTTTAGCTTGCTTGGGGATGACAGGGCTGCATCTATCTCCATGTCTCCTTAGAAAGGGACATGGCTCACACCAGAGTGGCTCTCCATCCCTGTCCATCTCTGAGCAGCAGCCTGGGACAAGTAGTACTAAGGTAACACCGCTCCTTTTGCAGGTGGAAGATGGGTGGCCAGCAGTCCTCATAGTCTTTGCAAAGTGGTGTCTTGATCCTGAAATCCTGAAAGCAGAAAGTCTGCTGCACTTGCTGGTTACCTGGTGTGCTGCTTCTAGCCTGTGTGGTTGTGTGAAAGGAGTCTCCTGAATGAGGCAAAGGTGAAGGAGAGGGGCTTCATGCATGCCCCGCAGGAGCTGTTCATGGGTTTCAACTCATGATTTCCTTTTAAGCAGCCTTTCTTAACTCTTTATCCCCTTTCACCTTTACACAGCCTGAAACAAGGCACCCAAATACTGGAATTCAAGAAGCCAGGACTGTGTTGCTGAACTGTTCCTGCTGGGGGCTCACCATAGCTTGAGTGGAGAGGTAGGAAGGGGTTCAAGCCATCTCAGATGAGAGAAGCCTTTCCTGCATCCATGATGCCAGCCTTGTCTTCTGCCTCAGGTGACTGGGGTAGTAGCAGGGTGGAGTTAAAATGCACCTTTTGTGGAGTTCCGGTGTGGTCCCAGTGGGGCTGATGGTCAATATGGGCCCTCCTTTGCAGTGAGGTAAGTGAATCAGACACCCCCTGGCCAAACAGGGCACAGACAGGTTTTTATCAGGCTCCAGTGAAATGTGTCCAGATTCCCACAGCAGCAAGAGGTAAGGGCAGAGGAGACCCAGTGTTCCCAGTGAGTGCCTGAGTGACATGGTGAATGCGGTTTCAGCTGGCTCCCTCATGTTTCCCAGATCTGAACGGTCAATACTGTTAGCTCAAGCAGAGCCAGAGCTTTCCTCACAGAATAAGAATAAAGCCCCATTAAACCCACCTAATGACAACACAAATCACGTTGAACAGAAAATGTCTTGTGTTCCTTACTCGGGCTTTGGAGGTTTGTGGGGTTTGTTCTGGTTTTCCCACTCCTAATTTGCCTGTGGGAAACGCTGCCTTCCCCCAGCCTTCCCAGTGCCAGCACACAATAGCTACTTGTTTTTTGCCTGGAAGGAATTGCTGAGCCTTTAAATAGCTGGAATTGAGTTTATTTTAATTCTGTACTTCAGCTCATTCATTACTCAGTTCTAGCATCCTAAAAGTGAAGATTTCCAAAAGAATTAGAATTTGCCTCCTTTTTTTCTTTACCTCAAAAAGGTGCTCTGCATCTTAAATTCCCTGCACCGGCCCTGCGTTTATCTCTCTAACTAATCCTGCAGCAAAGTGTCAGCTTCCAACAAATTAATTTACATGCCATTAAGCAAACATCAACAGAGTAGTGAGGACCAGCAAGAGCTGATGGCAGTGTAGCTGGCTCAAATACAACTGTAAAGGTCAATTGTTTTTTATGTCAGAGAGACTCGGAAAGTTTAGTAAAAGCACTGAACAAGAAATGATGATAGTAAGGGTGACAGGCTGAGTGGAGGCTGCTTGGGCTGGCTCTTCCCTCCAGCACTTTGGAGCCGAGGGCAGAGGAACACCTCAGGGAGTGCCCAGCTTTTGAGGATGCTCTCATCTCTGCAGTTGCTTTCTATAAGCTGCTTTGCCCTTCTAGGAGCCTTGTGGCTTCTGTGGATTTTAAAAGGTTTAAAGGAAAGACAAGCTCTATGGCCTAAAGCGCTGCCTCTGCTCCACGACTCCCTGCACAAATGCTCCCCCAGTGAAATGCCACACCAAGACATGCACCCAGGGATGCCACACTCGCCCCGTGCTTTTGGAGAGTATGGATGAGCATGGCATGGGAACCTGCAATGCATCCTTCAGAAAGAAAGGCAGCCTCTAGCACCTCTCCAGGTTGCATTGAGCTTCAAAGATGTAATCATTAGTGCTAATATTGCTGAGATTGTCTTCAAATTAGGGGGGAAAAAAGGCTTTTATACTAGCATGTCATTATTTATTGATAATAAACTAATACTGCATAATTAAACTAAGTACAAATGGGAATTCATTCAGAGCTAGACTATGCATCTTCCCAGTCCTGGCCTGTAACATGACCTATATGTATAGTACATCTGGAGCAATTAGCTTCTGACAGTCATCTTTTTCTCCCTCACTCTGTCCACAAATGTTGAACTTCTGAAATGGTCTCTGAGGATCTGCTTTTTTTAGGGTTACTCAGGTAACACTACTGGTCATAAACTTCCCTGACTGTGTCATGAGCAAATCTATACTACTTCCTCCATATCTTCTGGAGAGGTTTACTGAGAATGTCTTGAAGCAGCAGCAACCCCCCCCCCAGAAATGGGCTCTTGTTTAATGTCCACCAGAGGCAGCCTTTGCAGCGTATTCCTGGTAGTGTGGAAAAGCTCGCTCCCTCCTCACAGGCTCTGAGGTGATTTTCTGGCCCAGGACAACAGTTGTCTTTAAGCCATGTCTGCAAACAGGAGGAAAGTGCTGCAGTAGGTTACTTTTCAGCTGATCACCTTCAAATATTTTAATATTTCAGTTTTATAGGAAAGAACCCTCACCCTAAAAGCGCACTTCTGGTGACTGCTGCCTTGACTTTGAGAAGCCAGTCTGTGAAAAACATTAGAAACTCCATATCCATTGGCAGCTGGTGAGGCCAAAGTACTCTATCAACAGCTCTTGTAGTTTTTCAACTGTGGAAGCCTGTTCTGTTGACATCATTCTTCCATGATGACCTTGGAATAAGGAAACCTTTGCCCTCCTGTCTGAGAAGCCCACATAAGCTCTCTTGGTGCTCCTTTCCCAATGGCAACAGCAACTTGCTTTCGGGACAAGAGCCACAGGACACATTGTCTGCAAGGTTGCTGCTATTGGGGTGCTGCAGGGGACACAGAGCATGCCCTGCAAAGGGAACCAGGCCAGTGCCACACAGCACTGAGCCACTCAGATGAGCAGGATGGGCTCCCAGAGACACAGCAAAGGATTTCAAGGGTTCCGTCTTGGTTCCTCCCTCCCCACGGCATCACTTTACTCACTTCAGAAGCTGCCTCAACACAATTGTTCTAGTTTTAAGTGACTTTCCAGGCCAAGGGCAAAAGCTGCTTTTAAAATTAAAATGTTTTTAAGTAATATACTCCATGCTGGTGCCTGCAGTGTTTGAAGAAACAAAACAACCAAAAGCTGCAACTGAGCCTGGGTCAGACAAGTTCCCTCTCTCTGCCCAAACACACAGACAAAACTGGTAGTTATTGAAGAGTGTGACATAGGTTTGTGGCTCCTTAAGGAACACCACAGGTAATGGAACCTTCGCCTGGAAAGCAGATATTTCTGGTAGTAGTTAGGAAGAATTCCAAGAATATTTATAAATTAGGTGCCATGCATATAGGGCTGATAATCAAAAATATACATCTTTTACAAGTTAACCTATAGGAATATTCTAGAAGCAGTGGAATAAATAGGTCAACAAAATATGTTGAGGTCCAAAAAGGAAGGGGCACATGCATGTTCAAAGCTAACCATGAGTCCTTCCGTCACTGCTGGGGCCTGGGAATGATACAGGGGTGCGAGGGTGTGTGAAGACATCTACAGACCCTTCCTCCCTCTGTCCTCCTCCCCTGGTTACAGGACAAGCTGCCCTGAGAGGCAGGATGAGGTGGGATGAGGAGGATGGGCAGCAGCCCATCTGCATTCAGGCTGCTGCTGGTGCAACAAGCTGAAGCCTTTGCACCTGGTCTTGTACACCTCACGGCAATGAGCAACGGATGTGCCCGTGCAAACGGAGGGAAGCCCGGCCACAGGGGCCAGGGAAGGACAATCAGGTCAGCTGTCTTCTTTACTATACACGCTGCCAGTCGTTTCTTGGTTTCCATGGAAACCAGCTGCTGCAGAAATGATGTTATGGAAATTACTTCTGAGATTTAAAGCTCACAGATTTGCTTTGCTGTAACGAGTGCAGAGGGACTTGCCCTGCACGTGGTGTAAAAGCGGTTTCAGAGGAGTTGCAGGTACCCTGGAGACAACCTGCTGGCAGTGAATGCACCTTCTGCCCTGTGCCACTGAGAGCCCATGCAGCCCCAAATCCTAGGCAGGAGGAGGAGGAGGAGGTGGAGAAGGAAAAAACAGAAACTTCCAGATCCCACTAGCTCCCTGCTGTTGGGAACAGCTCACGCCAGCACAAGAGGCAGCACTACTGCCATCTCTGAAGGCTGAAATCTATTGTTTGCCCTGCAAAGGCCAAGCCAGCAGATGCAGCACGTGGCGAGATGTCCAAGAGGCTGCAAGGAGACTGTGCTTCAGCACCTTCAGTGGAAACAGTAAAGGCAGCAATGGTGGCTTAGAGACAAGTGCAGCCACTGTGAGGCTGCCCATCCCTCTTACCCAGATACTGAGCAGGGAACACTTTGTTCAGTGTTTGCTTTCATATTTGACATGGCCACTGAATGGTTAAAAATCAGTCTTGTATGAAGACAAAGTTTGGATAGGCCAACTTATGTAAGTTGCTCTCAGAAATACATGTATTATTGAATAAACCAAGGTCATGCCTCACTGAGAAGCTCTGTAGCAACAAAGCGAGCCAGTCTTTGATGGAATAATTGGCAGAAAAACACGCAGAACTTAAAAAGCTTAACTCTCCCTCCATATTATTAATTACTCAATCAAGTTTCCTTTGGAAGGAGTCCATGAAAATATAAAGAGGCATTTAACCTAACAAGAGAAACACCACAGCCCAAGTTAGGCAGTGTGGCGGAGGCCTGGGGTTGATGCTCAGGACTGGTGGTGTGAAGACAAGCTGTGCTCTCCACCACAACAGCAACTCGCATCTCCTGTGGAAGGTGGCAGAACAGACCCCCTTGTGCCTGCTCAACGTAATGCAGTGCTTGCACCTGCAGGTAATACCTTCAGCAGGAGGACAGCCTTCCTAGTGGATACTAATCAGGCAAATCACAGAAAACATCTGGAAACAGGTGACAACAGGGTGGAATTCACTTCAAGCATGAATTTTGATGTTTCTAGGAGCTGACCCAACATTTTACAAAAATGTTGTCAATAATACAGAAATGCTGAAGGCAGCGAAATCAGACATCAAATATTTTTGTTCAAGTCCTGCAAATGACAGCTGATCATAGCACTAACCAACAAGTGTTTGTTGTTGAAAAGTCTCCATGTTCCTCGGTGCAGGGAGAGCCACATGATCCTGGTACCTTACTGTGAATATTTTTCTGCATCTCTGCTGCAAAATCCACTAAAAATGACAATGCCAGGTTACCCATGACTCCATTTCTGGAGAGACTGCCTCAGAGAGACTCTACAAAAACTGAGGATGTAAAATTAGAAATCCTGGGAGCAATGTGTACTGTGTTGTGGAGTGTTGCATCTTCTTATGCAGTGTTAATACTGGGGAGTATTAACACTAAGTACTGTAGCCACGTAACCGAAGACATAAAGAACTTCACAGTAAGACAAATAAGCAATCAGATGCCTCTTAATTTTGAAGCAGAACTTGATGGTCTGTAGTGCATCAAAGGAGGAACAAGCCCCTCAGAAGACAGGTGTGGTATTTTATGGAAGAAGCGTGTAGCTCACAAATGCTGGTAACTGCAGCATTTGAAGATACACAGCATGAACAGGCACCACAGACTCAATTTTACATGTAAGCTTAGCCTACCAATAAAGTGTTTAAAATAGCATAAAGGTCACTCCATAGAAGAGGACAGCAAAAGAATAATGCAAAAGAATAATGTAAAAGACAGTGATTAAATGTAGAGAGAGGAGCTGTGCTTGCATTCTTCAGACTCAAGCTGCTGGACTGTCAGGGCACTGTTCAGTTGCCTACACGCTGGCATTGGGTCCCTCTTGGTTTAGTACATAAGGTACTTTTCCAGCTGATTTAAATCTGTTATGGGAATAACAAAGCACATATACATGAAAGGAACCTGTTTGGCACAGACAGGATTTGCAGGATTGAGCTCTCTGTCATGTAGCCTTTCCCAGATTTCCTTCTCAACCTTCCTCCCAGCTCATGTCAGAAGAGGCTCAGATGTTCTTTGGAGCCTTGCCAGGGAGAGCAGAGGGTAATGTGAGGGAATCAGCTTTCCAGCCTACTACCTTTCTTCCTGGATGAGCAATTTGTGTCAAAGCACTCCACCTCCTCTGAACACTACTCACCCACGTGGGCATGTTCCCTGGTGGAACAGATCAGTTGTTTTCCTGATGAGCTTGCAAAGTGCATGGCTTCGTGATCCAGCTGGTCCAGCCATGGCTTAGCACTTATAAGCTTCTAGGAAAAGCATAGTGCCAGGTTGTTGTCTAAATGGTTAGGATCAGAACAGAGTCATGAGGTAGATCCCATAGGTCCCATAAAGGTTTGTATCAGTTTGGCCTGGCTCTCCCGCCAAGTCCAAGCTGTCTCCTCCCCCCTCCTGCTCTCCTCAAGCGAGAAAAAAAACCAAACGAACCACAGGGAAAAAAACCTGAAAGAAGTTTGAACGAAATGGGATTATATCAAATATATATATATATAACATATATTTACAGTTACATATACAATTTGAATATATTATACACAACAGGGAGCTCCCGAGGGGGAAAAAGGGAAAAGGGAGGGGGAAAGCAGGGATAAAAAGAAACCTAAAAACAAATATCTCCCAAATATACCTGTTAATAGACAGCTAATGAATGAATAAATATAAAACCGAATTAAATACTTCCCTGAGCGGGCCAGCAGAGCTGTGCAAGGCAGCAGCCAACTCCCCCCACACCTCCCGGAGAGACTGGAGATAATGGCAGGCTGGAGCAGGCAGGCTTTGGCCTATACAAGCAAAACTGTCTGCGAGAGGGACCTGTCGTCTTCAGCCACCGGAAGAGAGAAGAGAGCGGACTCTCTTATCTGCGCCTTTTTATATATTGTGTTACGGAAAGGAATGATATGGAATACTTCCTTAGATTCCTGACCCCATTGCTAAGGACGGCCTAAAAGTTGAAGAAACCAACCCACTACAAGGTTTTGGACAGCAACCAGAGAAGCCAGGTTTTGTATCAAACCAAGGATCTAAGGAGGAAGCTTGGTCAGAAGGTAAGGCGATGTTGAGAAGTCAAGGCAGGAGCCTAGACTGAAAACTAGAGGGACTCAAGGAAACTGTAGAGGAAAGCCTTGTATCTATCTGCCTTCTAAGGGCCCACTGAGTAAAGGATGGATGTGTTTTCGGAATCCCTTTCATTATGTCTTACAATGTAGTTTAGAGAGTTGTGTTGTCAGACTTAGCTGTTTTTCTAGTCTAATAAAACAGCCTTGAACAGGATGTGAAGAAAAGTGGAGAACAGCAGCGCATGGTCAGCCCAGCTCAGCACACTGGGTGCCTCATCCCCGCAGAGACAGCAACCCTGCCAGCTTCGGGGTACCAATCCATACATCCCTGTTTGCTCTCAAAGCCTTTAGTTGCCACTGAGATAGTCAAACCCTCAGATCAGGAAATGAATGCTCATGTCTGACTCCCAGATTGTTCAGCTGGTCTTTCTTGCCTCTGTTCAGCCAAACACATGAACTTTCAAACCAGTTTTCAGACTAGAATTTGCCTGACCCACAGTTGTGATTGGAGTGGAGACTCTGAGTTTCAAAACTGGTTCCCATAGCAGCATGGGAAGTATGGGAAAATCACACATCAGCCTTGTAAAGAGCAACTTGTACAACTTGTTAACTGAGAATTTGACAAATATAATATTTCACACTAATAACTGAACTCTCTCCCAAATCAATATTCTCTCACAACACCAAAGTACTCTTTCAGCTCACTGATAGTGTTGTGCAGACACTGTCCTATAGAAGTGAGACTTGAGTATCCTCAGCAATGGGAGAAGAAACCAGGGCTGGCAGATACACACCCAGAACTGCTGCAGCAAGTTGAGCAAATGACACAGATGAAGTCTGTATATCCTGATGACTGATAAAACAATACAGGCATTTTGGTTTTTTAAAACTGACTCATGCATTCAGTTTCTCTGTCTAAGGGCAATATGTATATGAGAACTTCACTTCCAGGAACTAGGAGAATTTTCCCTCTGATGGGAATTCCTTGGTCAGTAACTGCTGGCAAGCAGCCTGGGGAATTTCGAATGTGGTTGTAAAAGTTTCTGAAGCAGGAAGAGTCTTTGAAAAAGGTAGTAAAACTGAGTATTTCTGAACTATCAACTAAGCCTGGACTAGGTGTGCTATCTTCTAACCATGGAAGATCAATGACAAGATCTGTAAGAGGGGCTTGGCACAGCTGGCATAGAGTGGGAATGGTACAGCGGTACCAAGAAGTCTTTGTGGTGTTTGGACACTTTCACTGACCCACTTCTGTAACTATACATCTGATCTCTGCCTAGAGCTGCACACTTTACTAGTATTTGTATTCTTTGGGGGACCTGGAAGGGGGCAGAGAACATGGCCCAAGGGTTGCTGATGGCCTCTCCTGACCCTGGATGAACAGGTATCCAGAACTCTCCCAGGGTGAAAATACCTGCATACCTTGGTGCTTTTTCCTGCAGAAGGCAAAGTCTGTGGGACAAAAGGCCTATCAGGATCCTACGGGGAGGGAGCATGGGGTATGTGTGGTCATGAAGCTGTCAGTGCAAGGATAGGTAATCTCTCCTGAGAGCTGAAATGGGGCAGAGGCAGAAAGCTATTGATCATGGAGGAGAAGGAGGAAGTTTCCTTGCTGAGAAGATTCCTTCAAACTTTCCGGGGCAGGAGCCATCAGCTCCACCTCCTGCCTCTCTAACCTTTATAAATTTTCCCATCTGTGGCTGTTGCTTGCAGTGCTTTTATTAAGTTTCCCTCCAACCTGTTTTTTCACAAAAGTTATACTAACAACCTCAATAAATTTGAAGTTATCAGTAAGCTTTAAGATTTTATGAGGTTATTGTTCTGGTAAAATATCAGGGAATGTGTGTTAAATGGATTCTAGAAACTTTCCAGAAACTGAGCTGGTTTAATTATGAGAAAATTAGATTTAACCAACACTTACATAAATTTGCAGATTCCGGAAAACTTTTATCTGATGGGCCTTTAGAAATTAGCTATAATCAATCCATATGCCATTCTTCGTAACTACAGACTAAAATTGTCTAGGAATGTGAAATTAAGTGAAAAAGCAGCACATTTGTGGATCATATTAGCACTTTTCTCAACTGAAGTCCGCACGATTTTGTTAATTACCTGTCTTAGCTCTGTATCTGAAATCACAGTCACACAGTGACAGGTTCTTAGCATTGTTGTTAGCAGACACACCCCTAGTAACTAAGGAGCTGATGGTTACTGAGGTTTAAATAAAATCAAAGTGCTTTAATTCTATTCCTCTGACTGCACAGCAGCTTTACATTTTTTGAAGAAAAACCTAATAAGTGAAATGGTGAAGGTTTGGGGACCATTCCATGATTTGACTTAAAAATAACAGTGTAATGCCTGAGGTTCTTCTTAGGGATTGGTCTTTCGCCATGACTTGTCTGAGCAACTAATTATGCCAGTTATAGATAAGATTTTGAAGAAACCTCTAATATGTTCCAAATCTGAGGCTTGCCTGTAGTTAAGTTGGGGGGAAAAAAAGCAAAAAACCAGAAGTCTGAACAGCATTAGTCTTTTAGTACTTATTACAAGCATTTGAAAAAGATGGGGGATTTAAGAAAAACTGCTGTCTTGCAATGATCACCTTGAGTCATGAGTTTGAAATACCCACATAGGAGACAAAAAAAATGTAAAAAGGAAACCATAAACTACAGGAGTGTACTTCTTGTTCACAAGCACAAGAATGAAGAGGGAATTGGATGGAACGGACGCTATTATTCAGAATTATGCTATTGTAAGCCCAAGTTAGTGCTCTGAAGGACCATTCATCACAATAAGCACTCCTTTCCTTTCCTCACCTGAGAAATGTCCCCTCTCTGAAGCACCAGATTTTGTGACGCTTGTTGTTGAAAATTCTTGACAACACAGACTTCCCCAGGACTGGAAGAATAACTCACCAGCCACCTCTGACCGACGTTAGGCTTATTTTAGCTTTAGCAGACCAGAAAAAACAATCTATCAGACATCTATTATATCCAGCTATCTAAGAATTTTAAACAGTTTATAAGTGAGGCAATTAAGCATGTGTTTAGCTTCTGCACTTGTTCCTGCAGAGGTACTGAGAAGGCGCAAGTCAGACATACTGAGAAAATAGAACTACCAGCATGGGAAAGTGTGTGGGAAAATAAAACCATTAGTGTAAAGAAAGAAACCCTTCTGCACAGTTCAGTGGCCACTGAACAGATGCCCATGTTCAGGAGGTCTGAAACTCAAAAAAAATTTAGGGAGCCGCTAGCTGTCTCACTGGTCAGGACAACAGCAGCAGGCTCTGCACTAGGGAGACTTCTGAAGGGTTCCCAAGCAGCACCACTGGGCACATGGAGGGGGACATCAAGAGTTCAGTGCAGAGGATGCTCACAAATCCTCCTGGTCTACTCAGGAACAATTCCCCCAGCAACCCAAAAAGCTCCAGTTGTCCTACTATTTTCCAAAACCTCAGAATTCAGCTTCTGCACTACACGTACCCTCCCTCCCGCCAAATTCTGCTTGGCTGTCTTGCATCAGGTGTTCTATAGAGTTAATGCATAGATGTGATTTTAGCCCAGCACCCAATTCTTTAGGCAGGAAATGAGGATCCTCCAAAATCAAAATATGACAGAAGGTTGTAGCCCTTGGTAGCCAGTCACCAACAGACTGACTCAACCTTCAGGCCAGGTCACAGTGAGGCATCAGGAAAAGAGTGAAAAATACTGGATCCAAAAACATTAAGCAACGAGATATGAGGTATTTTTAATCTCTGCTTCTTCTCAAAAAGCAGCAGAAACCACACCAGGTACAGAAATATTTATATGCTAAACTAACACTCTCAGTGTGCAAGACATGAAGTCATTCCTGTCATGAACGAGAAAAACCTTGAATTCTTGCCAGGGAATCTGGACACCACAGCGGGACTTTAGGTGCCTGCAAATCTGGAACAACTGTTTGGAAATAATACATTGTGTTTGACTTTGAACTCTCAAATCTCAGCCTTGCAGACTGCCTGTTTCTTGTGAGATCCTTCTGAAGCCATGAGCAAATTATTTTCCTTTACCCCTTGCCAAAGGTGTGCTATTTTGTGTAGGAGATCCTGCCCTAGCAGACTGAAACCAGCCTTTGTAGCACAATGAAGCAACATAGGCTGACTTCTCTGAATATTTCCATGTATTTTGGACAGTGGCTGTCTCAGGACTATACTATAACTTCCAGTGCAACAAAACACCTTGCATCTGGCAGGGTACTAGCGGACAGTCTGTTGCCAGATCATGTGAGGTGGAAATAAGTCAGTGAAATCCACTTTAAACCTGATTACAAAATTAAAATCAAACCTACAAACTCCTTACCCTCCCCCACTTTCCAAAGAGAAAAAAAAAAAGAGAGGAAAAAAAATTGAAAAAACCCCCAAACAAAATATAATGAGATCTACCTGATGCATCATAATTTTTTCAAGTTGATACAAGGCATGGCTTCTGAACATCCTCTCCAGCTGTCTGGTTTGAGTGTCTACTTTGACATGCTCTGCTCCTTGAATGTGACTCCTCTCTCCCTCTGTGCTGCTAATTATACACCTTCTTGGACAGCACATTGCATACAAAACATTACCGAAGTGGCTCCTGGCACACCATTTCTTTCCTCTCTTACCCTTCAGTTCAGTGATATCATTGTATTATGTCACTGTCTGTGTTACAAATGAACCAGTTGTCCAGACTATAGTACATTAAAGCAATGAGAAGGTTTTTTCCCTTCACTGGGCTTTAGCCTAATCTTGGCAAAAATGCAAGAACTGCAGCCAGTAATGCAAGAAAGTTAATTTATCTAGTGTTGGATATATAGAGAAAAGTGTAATAATAGGAGAAACACACCTTCTGATATCTCCTCAGAACACCCCTGCAGCCTCCAGTGACTTGTGCCAAGGGAATTCTTATGTCTGAGAGGGTGCCTGAGCATTTAATAACCTTCAATATATTTTTTCACTATGAATTTTCTAATTTTGTTGTGCTATTTAAACACCTTATTTCTAAATAAATTTCTTAGTGGTGCAACCCTCTCCAGTTTGTTATGAATTCTTGGAAACCATGTCCCAAAAGAAACACTTATCATACAAATATCTTGCTAACTCTAGTCTCCAGTTTTGCCTCGGGAGTTAATAAAGATTAAGCCTGACGCATTCATATGACAGACATGGAACATGAGGTGCAGAGTTCATAATAAATCCCCTCCACACTGTTCATGATAGAAACCTCAGGACAGCTACTGTATTTTGAAAAATTAAGATGTGAAATGGAAGGGGAGGTTTAAAAGGAAAATTAGATGAACATGTTAGGAACAAATCAGGCCTAAGGAAAATAGCTCTGAGGCAAAAAGGGAGTCCCTTCCACTCCTGTTTCTATGACCCTATGGTTACTAGCTCATTATTCAAATTTGTTTCAGAAACGGTATAAATCTCCTAACGTCTTCAGTTTCAAAAGAAAAGTTCCGTATCTTACAAAGTTGCAACTTAAAAAAAAGGACCAAAAATGCCAGAAATAAATAGTACCATCATCTGCTTGAAGTGGATTATAGTGAAATACAAGAAAACTTAAGTGTCCATCAGTATTTGCCACTAATGCATTCAAGACATGCCTTATAGACAAAGTAATTTACATTATATGAAAAAAAAGGGTTATCTAAGAAAAACTCTGTTCTATTTTTAGTCAGAATCATCCTTAAGTCCAGTTGATACTAATAAGTCAGGAAATTTTAAATGTAGCTCTACATCTAACTGTATAACTCAATTATAACCCCCACGTTTTATATAAGTCTTCTTTTATAATATAAATCCCTCTTCCTTTATGAATCAAGTGCCTAAATAACATCAACAGATTAGGAGATCTGGCAGAAAAAAAATAAAGCTATTAGGAGCCTGCCCTTGTTTCCTTAGCTTTCAGAGGAATACATTGAATTAAAATCTCTTATGTGTTGCAGATGAAAAGATCATCTGTACAGGCAGATAGGAATAAGTTAGGCAAAGTCAACCTACAGAAACAATCAGTGAAACCAATCCGGAATAAAACTGCCATGCAGTTGAAATGTAATTTGCATTAACATTAATACTTGGGGGAAAAAAAGTAATTTTTTTAATTCAATTGCATGAGTGTGGTTGATGACTGCCTTGGCAACAGCAGCCAGCTCACACTCCTTGTGCCTGCCCTGTCCCCACACGGGTGGTTACTCTGACACAACCTACTGCACAGTATCTCTGCAGCCATCATAATAACCATTTACCCCCACAAAACAACCACAGACACACAGAATCATAGAGTACTTTGCGTTGGAAGGGAATTCTAAAGATCATCTAATCCACTCCCCCACAATAAGCAGGGTCATCTTCAACTAGATCAGGTTGCTCAGAGCCTCACCCAATCTGATGCTGAATGTTTCTAGGAATGGGGCAATTACCAACTCTCTGAGCAACCTGTTCCAGTGTCTCACCACTCTTAGAGTGAAGAATTTCTTCCTAATATCCAATCTAAATGTACCCTCATTCAGTCTAAAGCCATTACCCTTTGTCCTATTGCAACAGGCCCTGCTAAAAAATTCCCCTCCAGCTCTCTTGTAGGCTCCCTCTAAGTACTGGAAGGTGCTATAAGATATCCTCAGAGCCTTCTCTCCTACCAGCTGAGTAACCCCAGCTCTCTCAGCCTGTCTCCACAGAAGAGGTGCTCCAGACCTCTGATCATCTTCATGGCCCTCCTTTGGGCCCCCTCCAACAGGCCTCTATCTTCCCTGTGCTGAGGATCCCAGAGTGGGGTCTCAAGAGACCAGAGTAGATTAGAACTCAACCATGCGGCTTGATACAGTCCGGGACACAGTTGGCTTTCTGGGCTGCAAAGTACTCCTTGCTTTCAAGGTTTACAAAATGGCACGTGGTCAGCACAAGCTACTCTTGACCGGTATTTAAGTAGCTTCAGGGTGACTATGAAGACAGATAAAAAGTCCCACTGGACATCTCCAAAATTTGCCTTGAGGCGTGCCTCAACTACCGATGGCCTGCTACTTAAGAAACATCTTCAACAGAGCAATTTCTTGAGGCACTTGATCTAAACTCGCACTTGCTCTCAAAAAAAAACCCCAACAAACCTGTTTCTCCCCTCACCATGGCCAGGAAGAAGCTTTTTGTGTAGTGTTAACTTTCAGCTTCTCAGGCAGCAGGGCTGGTGGTACAAAAGAGAAGACAGGATTCACAGCAAAGAAGAGGAAGGCCTGGACTACATCTGGTGTCAGCAGTCCCTCTCAGAACAGTTTAAATTGCATGTGGAGCTGAAAGGATATCTATGGATACCAACAGACAGAGCAGCCTTCACTGGTCATTAACAACTGCTACAGACAGACCAGGAGGACCTTTGCAAACTACCCAGGCAGAGCAGCCCTCAGGAGATGCTGAATTCACCATGAAGGTTAGTTATCTGAAAGGTCTGTGGTGGCCATCAACCTAAATGTGGTTATTATCCCCAACCTAATAAATGTATTTCTTAGGACAGGCTGTCACAGCTTTTGCATGTACTTGCTTTTCCACAAGGCTACATAAACAGCTTATGGTATAGGAATAACTTACATGACCAAGAGGTGCTAAAGGTAGGAAATTCCACATTTGCCTGATGGCTTCCTCCTCCTTGGGAGTGTAGCCCAAAGTTGTTTCAGAAGTGACAAGATACATACCTACTAGTATGTAGGTTCAGACATCTCAATAAAGTTTTCTGTGTGATGAAGGAAATAAGCACTGGTGAAGTCAGCGAGCCAGGTTTCTGTCAGCTGCTTCATGTCCTGTACACCGTGGTCTCTTTCCTGCTGCTGGACTGACAAGTGTTTTGCCTGGCCCAACCTTTAAACACAGGCGTGAAGGGTGACAGAACAAAGACTGGAGTCAAAGACCCATCCAAACCATTCCCAAGCTGTCAATTTCAGGATGGACAGGCATACAGCTAAGGATGCTACACTTTATTGATCACTGCAAATAAAAATAAGAACTGCATAAATATAGGAAAAGTTCAAACTGCGGAGAGCAAGTGGCAATCAGCGTCCTATGATTGATAGAATTGAGCATGTATAGGCAGGTTTTGCCAAGGGTATCCAGCTCCAAGAGGAGAAAGAAGAATATTTTTGTATATCTATTGTGTCTTTTAGGTTCAGAAAGCCAAGGCGACAATTCCAAATTTGCATATACAAGATGCCCAGCTTCCAGAAACAGCACAGGTCCCTGTTAGTGGAGGAAGCCATGCAGGGCTCCTGCTCAACCACTGTCCCTGTAGGCACACTGGCAGGTACAATGTTGGGATATGCCTTTGCTGGACCAGGTGTACCAAAGTCTTAAGCCAAGGCTGGTCCAGCCCTTGCAGCAAGTCACGTTGGCAAGGCAGCAGGCATATCCAGCAGCTCTCACATTCCCTGTGCTATCACCCTCTAAATGCAACATGCCCCCACAACCTCATCCTGCTTTATCAACTTACGGACTAAAACCTGCATTTCAGCTAGCTAGAACTATCTATCCGCACTTTTATTTGAATCCAGGATGTGAAAAGAACATCCTATTTCCAGAGTCTCCAGTGGACATCAGGGTAAAAGCAGCAGAAGTATGAGGCCCGCACTTCAAGACCCCTGCCCTCCTCATGTGCCAGAGGACACCAGCCCCTGCCCTCCGCACACGCAGACATCTCAGGCCCCTAGGGACACAAGGGAATGATGGCTGCATGCTTCAGGCTATCCCAAAGTGTCCTATCCGTGGTCCCTCTGCTCTTAAGCTAAGGAGGCTCCAGCTCCAGCATCTTCACTGACCCCAAGCACTGACAAGCAGCCCTCTGTGTACTTCTAACTCCACAAAGGGCAATAGTTATTAATTTTAGAGCGGCTTCTGAATCAGGTGAAGCAGAATTGTGAGGTGCAGCAGTAAAGCAGAGTACTGACTGAATACCAAAAAGAGAGGGAGAAAATTGAATATGTTTATTGGCAATGGATATTTTAGTGTAATTTGTGTGATTTGAATTCTTGGAAAAGGGATACATAACATACAGGGAAAGCCACACACTTCCTAGCCTATTCTTGACTATCAGTCAGAAGATGCTCTGTTTGTGTTCTCTGCTCTCCAGCACCTTAATGCTAAAACCAATTTCCTCTTTCAAAGAAAAAAACATCCTTCCACTCTTTTCCTTCAAAATATGAACTGCTGCAGGCCAGGTCACCTCATCAGCAGTAAAAGCAGTGTCTGTTTCTCACCACTGTGGCCTTGTTAATCTCAGACATACCAACACGTTCTTGCGATTCCTTGTTATGTTCCTCAATGTTTGTCACTGCTTAATTTTTAAACCAACTAAGATAAATCCAGGCATTACAGACTTTTCCAATGAGAGATTATGCCAATAATTTGTTTTTCACATACTACTGCAAATGTCCTGTGTTTGCAGCACTACACACATAATATACATTAGCTTTAAACAGGCCAAGCTACTAACAATTCAAGTGACTCCTACTGATCTTTTTAAAATGGATAGTAAATGTATTGAATCAGTGTGTTTCGTGAATTCAGAGCACTGCCTGCAAAATCTACAAAGATGACAAAACAGTGCTAGATTGGGACTGTTGGGAAGGATTGAGACTTGTTTCTAATCCATCTGGGATTTAAAATAGCTCATGCAAATGTACAGTAGCACTTTTCAGCTAGTGATACATGAAAATTGATTATGTGTGAAAGTACATTGTTTCCAAAATCCTGCAAACATGTAAGTAATGAGATAAAATTCAAATTGACATAAATTTCAGCGTGTGAAAAAGACTGTTTTATTTAGCATAGGATTAAAAATCCCCAAATACATAATAATATTTAACAAGGTCTGAAGACATCTCATGCCTCCTAGGTCAAGACACACTATTTTTGAAATCAAAGAGCAATATTACACATCTCTCATCCTTGTAATACTTCATCGCTAAGATGGAAAAGATCTTAAATTGAACCTACCCTGGAATTCACTTCTTGGCATGTAGAGACTTGTTTTCTTGTGGCAAAATGTATTTTTACAGTATCTTGCAGAACTGTAACTCTGTCCTAAGTCACTTGTTTCTATTTACCTCTTCACATCCTTACTGCAGATACAATTACATACCTAAGAGGTAATTTCCACCATGTTCAAGTGATTTAACACAGATTTCACCCCTTCCGAACCCACTGGGGTTTTGCTTGAAGTAGATGTACATGGCCTCACAAGAGGCCATTTTCCACAGCACTTTCTCTTCAAACAACTCTTCCTCCACTTTCCGCTTCCCGCTGCCACTGGGGTACTTTTCTCTCAGCCGCACAGGCCATCGTCCCTTTCCAGCACTCTGAGTTGCGGAGACGGATAATCAACTCTCCCCTATCTGCCTTTGGGGGGTGTATCCCCGCATCCTTCAGGCTACCTACACCCCGCGAGGGATCCCATCACCTCCTTCTCCCACTAGGTGCTACCCACTGAGCGTGTTTACGTCCCCCACCCCTGTGATTTCTCTTTTGGCTTTTAACAACGCGGCTCAGCCGGACTCCGGCAGGGCCTCTCTTCCAGCATTTGTGGTACACCCGAGCACAGTCTCCTGTAGCCCCGGGTGCCCGCCGGCAGCCAAGAATCGGGAGCCAGGATCCAGGCGCTACACACAATCTCCGCTCGCCCGCGCCCTACGGAGGCGCGCGCCTGGAGCGGGAGGGAGCGGGAAGGAAAGAGGAGGAGAGGGGCGGGATGAGCCCGGCGCTCCGCCTCCCGCCCGCGTGCCCGCGCGCGCGCCCCCCGCTCCGTGACCCATTTCGCCGAACAAAGGGTTTTCGCTGGAATCTCTCTCGGCGCCGGGACCTAAAATGGCGCCGGCGCGGCCGCCCCCGCCCCTTCCGCGGGCGCCATAGAGACGGGGCGGGCGGAGCGGCCGCTCCTTGGTGCCGCTCTCCACGCGGGCGCGGCCCCGGCTCGCTGGTGCGGGCGGGAAGGCGCTGCCGCGTCATGGCGGGCGAGGGCGACTCTGAGCCGAGGAAGGTAATGGAGAGGGGGGGCGGAGAGGGGCGAGAAGGAGGAGGAGGAGGATGAGGAGAAGGAGAATGAGGAAGGGCTGCGCGGGCACCCGTGTCTCCGCGGGAGTCCCGCGCTGGGGACATGGGAGGTTGTCGCAGAGCAGCCGTGACCCTCACACCCGCTGTTTTATCTCCAGGGGAAATAATTAGGGAACAATACACGGAAACCCATGGCAGAACTGAGGCTCTGTAGGGCCGAGTCGGTGGGGTGAGGGGTTGTATGTGTTTGTTTTCCCCCGGACCCCCCCCGTGGGAGTTTCTCTCTGTGGGCGAAACGCCATCGTGACACTCGAACCTCCTTAACGCCGGTGATTACAGTGGTTAGAGGCGTAACAAATGATTTCCAGTTCGGCAACAGGTGAAATGCTATTTTAAAAGAGTGCATCATGCTGCTCGGATGTAGCAGGGATACCTCCTTGGCCAACAACAGCAGCATATCCAGTGACTTCTTCCATGTGAGAGTACTTGAAATTGCTGTTTAGGAGATTCGACCAACAGACCACATCCTTTCTGTCTGGCGTGTACATAGGGATTATGTGGAAACAGCTGATAGTTTTCCACAGGGAACGTGGATAAAACTACCATACTTGCATACAAATCCGGCTGTTGTCAGATGCTTGTCATCCCTATTACCACAGTTTTGTGATGACTTGTCTCAGAGATGTCAGCCCTCCACGAACAGTTGATTGTAGTTCTCCATCTTTAAAATCCACTTTGACACAGAATACCTTTAAAAAAATAAACCATTCATCTTTGATGAATTTAGATACAGTTGCACACACGGCACTTAATGCTCTAAGGATTTAAACACAACAGAACGAAGATGTATTCTTGCACCATCACTGACAAAAGAATGATAGCAGAAAGATATTCAGATGTTACTGTGGTGCAGCCACCTTGACCCTGATTCATATCATCTTTAGGCTTCTTTTTTTCAATGCAGTTTCTCACTCCTGCTTGTGGTGCGAGCCTGCATTTGCAAGGATGTTTGTCAGGTGGGAAATAGAAATTACATGCAGAAGCCAGAGTAGGCGTCTCTGAAATGAAAACCATACTTTTCAGTTCACAGTTGACTTTGTGAATGCCACATGTAATTGCCATTTGAGTGAAATAAAAGGTCAGTTTATAGATAGGAGACAGCATATGTAGTAGTTTGATTTTTTTTTTACCAGTAGGTTAATTAAGAAAATTACTCGTTATGTATAGAAGAATTTCTGTGCCCAGCCCCTGTCTGTCCATAGGGTTAGGTTAAAATTTACTGGTTTATAAACATTTTCATTCGCTGTTCAGTACAAGGTTCTCTATTATATGCTCATTCTCTAGTAATTTCACTTTTTTTTAAAGCACATTTGCCTTTTCATACACTAAAATGACATGGCATAACTAACTGTGTACTTGATTGTAACCTTATTTGTGTGTTGTGATGTAACAAAAATCCTGCATTCTTAAGGGTTTTCTCCCTTCCTTTTTTGGGGAATGTAAAGGGGGAAAATTAAGTAGTCATTTTATAATATTCGGTAGAAAGGATGGATCAACAGGTTTGTAGAAAATTATGTTGCATAAGTTAGTAGTTAATTCTTCCAAAACCATTCCTGATACAGCTGTGCTTGTTGTTCACTTTTCCTCAGCAGTAAATCCTCAACTGTATTTGGAAATACAGTCTATTTGACTACTAAAGTAACAAGTCAGTTTTAGAATGGAGTTGGCATCATAGACTTCTA
The DNA here is from genome assembly GCF_009829145.1 of Chiroxiphia lanceolata. NCBI lineage: Eukaryota > Metazoa > Chordata > Aves > Passeriformes > Pipridae > Chiroxiphia > Chiroxiphia lanceolata. Next base: position 36,411,149 of record NC_045639.1, on the reverse strand, counting down.
CAAAAGTGATTTTTTTAAGTTTATGGTGTGTTTTTTGTTGTGTCTTACAGTCCTTTAAACTCTTGGGATTTCTTGATGTTCAAAGTGTCCCATGTGCACGAGAATCTGTGCTCTATGGCTCCCTGGGGTCTTTAGTTGTGGGTCTTGGACATTTTTTAGCAACTAGTAAGTACTTATTCCTTCTGGTTATATATTTATTTGCAAGAGAAAAAATTCCTATTTGCTGTTAAGTGTTATTAATAATGGGCAGTGATCCAAGGCTTTTTTTCCTCTAACTTTTTGGAGGATTTTTGTTTTTTTTTTTTTTAGGTAGAGTTAGAAGATCTTGTGACTTTGCAGTTGGTGGCTTTATTTCCACAATGTTAGGATACTGGTATGTAAAATGCTTCTTCAGTTTTAACAGACATGTGTTGGCTGAACTGTACCACATGATCCCCATGTTTGTTTTCAGAAACAGTATTTCACACTGCTTTTGAAACTCCATCAAAAAACTTACCTAGCAAAGCATCCTCTTCTTTCTCCCCAAGATATTTCTCTTTTTAAAGGGAAGCAGTTCAATGTGAGTGAATTTTTATGTTCATATATTTTTTAAAAACTTGCTATTGTTTCTTGAATCCTAAGAGCTCAAGCCACCCAGTTATTTCCATTTTTCTTAATTCTTTCTTTTTCTCCTTTGCATACCCCGTCCTTCTGTCCTAATTCCAAAGGCAGCATGCTGAATTTTACTAGCATTTTTATATGTGACTACAACGTTTCAACTGGCTGAATAAGTCTGATTTGATACTGTGACTCATATAAGGCAGGGAATCATGTTTTCTTTTCACCCCCCCCCCCCCCCCCAGGTTTTACTGCAGGTACAATTTGGCTCAACAAAGGATCCGGCAAAGAATGCTTAAAGAAGGAATGAAAAACAGAATGTTGTTTGAAGGCAGTTATCTTGATCCAGAAAAAACCCAAACTGGCAATGAAAGAAGCGATTCATAGGCTGCTGTGGAGGAGTTGTGGTCTAATACAGCTTTGGGAGAAGGTGGTCCAAAGATGTCAGTCTGCCTTGTAAACATGTGAGGTGTCTAAAACTGACAAATCATGGTTTTCCTGGCAAATCTGAGCAAGAAATTCATAGTGAATCTTTTAAGTCTGTACAAGCCTTGCTTTGTTTCATGTCTGTATGAATGTATGTGTGTGACTGTGCACATAGTTAGGAATGACTTCCTGTGAAACATCTGGGAACTGATGTGTTCTGTTACAGAGAGGATTAATGGCAGTGATTTGGGACTGCTTTTAACTTCCATTGTAAACAGAGTGGTTCATTTTAGCACAGCTGTAATTACATCTCATTTAAATACAGGAAAATATTTTCATCAGCTGTTCAGTAAGTGTATCTTCAGTGCTACTGTTAACAGTGCTGTTAGTAAAACACAAGTATTTAAACAGTAGACGAAGGCTTTGCTTGTGCAAGATGGGTGAGATCAGCGGCCTTTGTAAGATTTCAGCTGCAGGATAACCAGATAACTTATACACACTGTGAAGTTGAAGGATTTCCATGTTTGTTCTGTCTGTATGAAACTAAGAATAAAATCTGAATAAAATTCAGAAGCAATCTAAATTATGTAAATAAGTAATTTTTTTACTTGATTGAAAATCTTGCTATTTAAGACAATCCCTACAGTTGTGGAATAATTATTTACATTATTTGTAAGTACCAATGGTCAGTAGTTTGTTCTTATGGTTTTTTTTAAAGGCGTGTTCTGCTTAACTATTTCACTGTACATTTTATGGTTAAAAGGAATATGACTGTAATTTCAAGGAAACCATCTTATTTGGAAATACAGTTTTAGGTCTAATTGAATATTGTTAAAAAGATGAGTGATGACATCATGTTCCTTGCTTGCTTCTGTCTGCAGGATTGACACACTGTATTTATTTTTTCATAAAATGATTTATAGCCTATAATACTGTAAGAATTTTTTGATCTAAAGGCATTCACTGAGCAAAAATGGTCCTTTCCCCCCATTCTGCACTTAATCTGAGAGAGTTTGTGATCTGTTGCTGACTCAGGTTGGTGGGGGAAGGTTTGAGACTCCAGATGTAAACAGCAGTATTACTCTACTTATTTATTTGGAAAATATATGCAAGAGCACTAAGCAAACATGCTATTTACACTGAAAAAATTAAACTTTTACCCTCTGTGGATTGGCCTCATACAAGAAGAAAACAAACCTGCGAAATCTAATTCTTTTTTCCTCCGTCTATTCCTCCTGTTTCTTCTGGAGGAAAAAATAAAGATACATTTTATTGAGGACATTAATTCCAGTATTTTATATAAAGTGTTCAGAAGACTTCAGTTAGTGCAATGAAACACTTCCTGTCCTCACTGCAAAATCTGAACTCAGAAGTGAATTGGTAGCTAATTCAGGAAAGTGTTTCCCCTGGGTCTGTGCTGGGCAGGGGGCCAAGGGGGAGGGAGGCTCCTTCCCTTTGGGATGGGAGGTGTTGCCTCATAAAGCCCTTAGAGCAGCAGTGGGAAACTGAGCGAGCCGTGAAGCAGGTCTTAGCAAGCTCCTGTTTTAATACATGGTTGAGTTCTCTCCTATCTGACATGAGAAAAGAAAGTGCAACCTAAGCAGGGGGTCTTTTGGCTGTGAGGTCATAGTTCAGCTTGGGGGAGTTTAGGCAACAAAAGCACAGGGATGAAAATTTACTCTTTGGCAAAGAGCAGTAGTAGAGAAAGAAGAGAATGGTGTTCTGTGCTGATGGGAAAGGAGGGAGCACGTGCATCATGGCATCCTTCAAAACACACAAGTACTGTGACTGATTAGGAGAAAAGATAAGCATTATGATACTGTGTAAATCAAAAAATCTGGGGAAAACTGCAGCATTTAATCCTCTCTGGTGTTAATTGGTGTTGGTTTAAGTTACTGCATTTAAGGATATTAGCTCAATAGCAGCTTAACTACAGTATTAGCAATTCTGGCCAGTAACTGTGAAATGCTAGATGTATTTGCATTGTGTAGATAACCAATGTAATAGTTCTGCTTCACTGTGCAGAATGTAAAATGAGCCTGCCAGATGTTGACAGAAAAATGGGGAAAGAGGCAATATGCAGAGGCAGCCTGGCCAACATGTTTGAGCTTCAGGCCGTACTAAAACTTGAGGTGGAATTGAGCTAACTAAAAGTCGGGGCCTTTGCTGAATAGGAAAGGGTGGAGATATAAGACAAGGAAGCTGTGAGCAGGACTCGGTGTGAAAGGAGGGGCCTGCAACAGGAGAGGGAAGAATGCTTATGGCTAAACATGCAGGGGAAAATGTCTCGCATAATTCCTGAAAGTGCTGGCTAGGCTGCTTCCCTGCCAGCTGTGGAAAGTGAATTGAAAGTGACTGATGGGTTATCACATTGAAAAAGGTGAGGGATTGGATAAAAAAAAAATCTCAAAGCTATTAGTTGTCATAAATTAGGATACATGGATAAGAAAATAAAAATTGCAGCAACTTTATAGAAGTAATTTTAACATTTGAAGACAATTACATAACTGTTTTTTAAAAATTAGTGAGCTGTATTGTTGCTCATCCCTTACTGCTAATTTCTGAAATCTGAGTTGTTGGTGGAAATAAATACTAAGCCTCTGTATTTTATTTTCAGACTTGATCTCTAAGTGTTGCTGCTAATGACATGTGATAGTTTTTGCTTTCTGGATGTTCAGAATATTCCTTAAATTAAAACTTACCAGGCAGTTACTAGAAAGGAAGAGAAATAGTGATTTTGAAGATGCTTATTTTCAGCCCTCTGAATGAGCCATGAGAAGGGAGAGAATGAAGTACAGCAGCTTGAAACTGTAGAGCTGTTAAAATCCTGTTCCTTTTACTGACAGTTACGTCAGTTGGTCACTGCACAGTGACTGACAAGCACACTTAGTTTTTATCCCTGAAGTTAGTAAAATCCTTCCTTAAAGCAGCCTACAACACCAGCAAAATAAAGAAATGCGTTTATGGCCCCCGTAGCTTCTCCACACCTTGTCTCTTCCTGTTCCTTGGAGTGGTGATACTCTTGGGAAAAGGTGTGTGCCAGCCTCCTCCGGCAGGAGCGCACACTCGGGACACTTGCGCAAGGGCACCCACCGTGTGTCCTCCAGGTCCTTCAGGAAGGAAAGTCCCTGTTGAGGCAACAGGGTGAAACGTGGCAATCCAAGGTTAATTGCCAACCCCACTGCCAGAGATGCACGTGAGCAGATTGACTCTGCTCTTCAGTGCCTCTCACTGAAGCAAAGGTCTTGCCTCAGCCATCGACAGCTGCAACAGGCTCAAAACTCAGGAACTCTTTTGACGGTGACAGCAGAGGCAATTACAGCTTGTTACATCCCAAACTCATAATTTAGGTCTTTACTCAGGCAGTGATTTTGGAGAGGTGTTGGCCCTCACTGCATTTTGCAGGCTTCCAGGCTATTCTGTGTGTGTCACACAGACCCAAGTCCTCGGGTGCTGCAAAGGAAAGGTCATCTCCTGTCACTGAGTCTGGCTTTTGGTAGGTTGTTTTTTTTTTAAGGCCTGGAGGAAGCACGTTTGTTGTTTCTGGTGTAAGCAACCCAGGTAACAATGAAGTACTGTGTGAATGCAGTTGTAATGAGCTCCCAAGCGAAAGATTTTCTCCAACTTAGTAGACTAATTCCCATACTTCTCTAATTCCTGTTCAGGCATTTAGATCAAGAGCTAAGTGGTTACCAGTGAAAGTTTTTGCTGTGTTCCATTTAAAGTTTGAAACAAATACGTTGTTCTTGCCTTGAAAAAGTGATCAAACCAAAAGTTTTACAGTATATTCAGATATCAGGAAGATGATCCTTTGATGTTTTTTTGTTTTCCTAATTGAAGTACCAAGAATTTATTAAGTATCAGAAATGGAGCTGAGTTTTAATTAAGGTGACTCAAGGCCTTGGAATATATATATCCTTCTTACACTTAAAATGAAAATATTACACTATAAGCAAGTACGGCTGCTAAACCTTCAAATGGGGGCGGGGCAGCAGGCTGATGAGGGGTAGAACTTTGGATGAGACAATTTGAGGAATACTCAGACCTTTGTGGCTAACAGCACCCTGCCTAAGACTGTTCGTAGGCTCCCACTTTTTCACATACTCTGTTTCTTCTCTGCTTAGGTTCATAGTTTGCCTGAGAGCCATCCAGCAGAGAGCCTGTTCCTGCAGGAATAGGTCACGGCATCCTTATGTCTGCTTGTTTTAAAGATTAAGAGCAGTTTGTTCTGAGGCTATTTTAATCCTTCCAGCTTCTGTCATCTATCATGAGCAAGGCTGCGTCAGAATCTTCAACTTTCCTGAACATGCCAGGAGCCCACTGGCACTACCTAAAATGTACTGTGGGAGCAAACAATTACCACTGCAGGGATCCTTTTCTTTAGGCTGGCCACATCTCCAAAAATATCCAGCCTGTATATTGTGCTTATCTGTTTAACAGAACCAAAGGTTCCCCCTCTTCCTGCTCTGGAGAGAAGGAAACACATGCTTTGCTTGTTGTTTAAACTTGTTTATTTTGTCAAATGCTCTAAAATAGAGCAGCAGGTGTGCTCTTGGCCAATGTGAGTTTTCTCCCTGGAAAACAGATCCTCATCTCCTGCTGATGGCAAATGGTTTGTGATCAACTCTGGTGGTCACGGTGTGCATTTATCCATGACACACCTTGGCCTTCAGTCCTGCATATGCAGTCACATATGTGACAGGTCTTTGGAGTTCACTTACAAGCTTTATGACTCTGGCTTATATTCCTGCTTTCTGTCATCCAGGTCAAGGGTTCTTACCACCTTTACCTTTGCCAGGTGGCAAAAAACAGTGAGAAAAATCTTCCACCACCTCATCCCTGTGACACTGCACAGATGCTGTGGAAACAGGATGAGAGATCCACCCAGCCCATCTGCCTGTTGCTTCTTGATCTGAACAAATTCACAGTCCGGGTGCCCACAATTCCCGCCAACAGAGCATTTAGGGTATGTTACTCATGTGATTAAAGGGAAGTTAACATCCACTTCCCGGTCAGAAAACATTCAGGCTCTGGCTGAGATAGGAGCAATATTGCTGAAGATGAAAAGAAAATAACAGGTTTATTACTGGGCAGATACATTAACACAAAAGGCTGTTGCTCCTTCACAGAGCAAGTACAGAGGAAAAAAGCCAGCCAACAGCCTGTTCTTCGAAATAGAGGGGGTAGTACCCTGTTCAGGTCCCCCAAAGAAATCTGGAACTACCAGTGATTGTTACATGCTGGGCTTATAGTGCTTTCATCCAAGATATAAAGCCCTTGAGGGTTGCCCTGAGGCAGCACTGAGGAGGCCATGACAGAACTTGTTTGACTCGGTTTCTTAGCTCTGATAGTAGTATCCCAGTGCCATCTTCTTCAGTAACTGCCGACTAAGACTCCCAAATGGATGAAAAAAGCAAAAGCTCAGCCTTTTCTTCCTACACCTCACACAGTCTCCTTGAACCACTAGAGGGGGTAGAAGGCTTCCTACCCCCACTAACAAGCACAATGGTTCTCCCCTTCCTAAAAGCCAGTCACCATTTATTTCTACTCACCATTTTCTGTATCACCATTCATCCTTCTGCTAGGGACACCATGTCTCAGTCTGTACATCTCTTGTCACCCACACCTGCACTCTCAAGATCTTCTAAGAGATGTACATCAAGAGCATCTAAGTGGGTCACAGAGTGGCCACCTACCAGATGGTCAGGAAGCCGCTCCCTCAGAGCAATGTTCTGTTCCAGCAGAGCGAAGGATAATATGACAGTGAACTGTCATAAATTTGGAGGAGTTCAGTTACTGATACATCAGCAACACTGTCCATCTACTGGTGGCCTCCAGAGGGATTCACACCAATTGGAACACTGAAGACACAGCCACCATTCAAGGAGGAGCCCATCCACTCTCTGCCTTCCCCCATCAGCCCTTCAGTTGCTTACAGCAGTGTAATTTTCATTGGTTTGTTCTGGAACTAGAGGATACTTGTACCTGCTAGATAATACACCTTTCAAGGCAGTAAGCACCTATAAAGGCAAGATCACTCCTGAAAACTTCTCTTCATTGTCTGTACTAGAATCTGCTGAAAGAAACGGTTGGAGCATCTCGTTTCCCTTCCACGGGTGTTTCCGTGAAGGAAAAAATAAAAAAGGACTGGCTGGCTAGTTGCCAGGCTGTGGAGGCACATAAATATCCCATGGCTGTGCCAACACAGTGCTGAAGCAGCAGCAGCAGCCCCCTCCCATGAATGTCCAGGAGCCTCTGGGGAGATGTTGATCTTCAGGAAGTGTCTCCCAGCCTCCACCACTGCCAAACAGACTGTGGAGTTTTCTCAGTGCTGAGCAGGGCTGGGCTCAGCATGCAGCCCTTCTGACTGGAACACTGGATCACAATGATTCCTTCCACCTCCTCCTTTCCTTTGGAGGAAGCAGCTCCTATCGCAGCCACATACTGGAACCAGCCAGTCATCTTGAGCGTCAGCAGCCGGTGTGGCACTCGGCGGCCCCTGCTCCACACAGGAGATACCTTTTGTAAAAAAAAGGGGCAGGCACGTTCATGCAAAAGGTATGATTGAAGGAATGTCCTGAGCCTGGAATCCAGATGTGTTTTTTGATATTTTAGTGTTGTGTTCACTGATGCATAAGTACTGAAATTGTTCTTATTGCACTATTTTGGCTGCTTTCTCCGAGGTCTCCCAAAGTAAACGGGGAGAATACATGAGACATTTACTTTGCACAAGTAATTTAAAACTAATGTTTCTTTGTGATTTGCTTGAATTACTGTTTATCTATTTAATAAGTTAGATTTTAAATATTGCTGTTATTGTTATAGTTATTTTTACATAGTAGCTGCTTGCATAATAGAGTGTCCACTAGAGGCTGGGAAGCAGCAAGCTGAATAGCCGCCCTGCTGAAAAGGATAGGACTTACAGTGGATGCCAAGTTGAACATGGGCCAGGGGAGTGTTCTCTCTGCAAATAAGTCAAGCTGCAGTCTGGGCTCCATCAGGAGGTACGTGGCCAACAAATCAAGGGACGCGCTTATCTGCCAGCATGTGACACTGAGGTGGCAGTGTATCCAATATTGCTGTCCAGCTTTGGGCCTCTCACCTAACAAGGATGCTGAAAAACTATAGAGGCTCCAATGATGGGCTCCTGAGGTATGTCCAGGGAGCTCAACTGCCTACCCTCTGGAAAAACAGTGGAAGGAGTTGGACGTAGTCCAAGGAGGAGGCGGCTGTGGGGTGACCTAGTAACAGCCTAATATTGTCTGCAGGACAGTTACAAAGATGGAGCCAAACACCTCCTGATAGCTGCAGGTGACGTGGCAGGGGCAGCAGCCACAAACTCCAGCTTGGGAGCTCGAGGCCAGGCAGCAGGACAAGCTGCTTTACTCCAAGGGCAGTGCACTGGGCTGCCCAGAGAGGTTATGCAGTTTCCACCCTTGCAGGTTTTCAAGCTTCATCTAGACAAAGCCACAGCTGACCTGAGCACTAGTGCCAGTCCTGCTGCAAGCAGGAGGATGGACTGCATGTCCAGAAACAAAATTTCTACAATGCTACAACAACCTACAGAGAGACAGAAAAAAAACCCAAGGCAGAAAAAAACCAGTTTGGTATAGAGGGCAACCTCTGAGACAGTAACATCCTGTTTTGCTTGTTCCCTCCGATGCAATGCTCCCAGGCTGGGCTGGAGGCCCACAGGTGCTCCAACAGCAGCAGGGAGGATGCAGTGGAGAAGACATAGTATGCACAATGTGGGGGTGCCAGGCTTTGGGGTACGTAGCTCTGCTGCTCGCAACCTGCACATGATGCTGCAGGTGGACTCACCTCTGCTAGCTCAACTTTTCTGAACGTTGTTCCTCAGCATGATGTGAGCAAACCCCAAGTGTCATTTGTTTCAGAAAAATTATTGCAGTAAATCCCTCCTTCTAGGCTTACTCATTTCTTCTCCCCCATCTCTTACTACTTTCTTACCACAAAGACAGAAGTTCTTTTATAATACAAGGTTTATCTTACCTGCTTGCTCAACAGCCCCAAAGAGCTGAAAGTTCAGCAGAGCCCAAATATAGCTCTAGCTGTGTCTGAGTAGGTTACATGGAAACTACGAAGAGAGAATCAGACCTTTCATGTATCTCCCACTTTGTAAACAATCAGTGGTACTTTAGGCATGCATTTACATCCAGAGAGATCTTCAATAGTATTCTGAGCCTTTTTATTTTGCAGCTGTCTTGGGCATCAGCACCATTTCAGAACTTGTGGTCTGTTAAGTGCCAGCACAGACCTCCCTACATCTAAGGCAAACAAGTATTTGTTAAAACCTGGGGGAAAACCTCCAGAGCACAGAGTGGCAGAGGAGTTAACATAGGCTAATGTGACATAAATGAAGGCCACACTCAGACCAGATAACACATACTTGCATTTATATGCCACAGCAGTCACCAGAGGTGTCCTACTAAGCAGCCATCTGATCCTAGCAAAGCGGGAATTAACACTGAGAAAAACAAGTACCCTTTCGATCCTTGCATGCTAACCAGGCAGAAGATCTCCGCATCATTAGTGTAAGTTGGATCTGCCCTGGACTACCAAGTTGTAAAAATTTTGAGCATGAAAAAGTTTGAGGGAAAAATTGGCTGAATTGTCTTACCCATACTTTTGACTTCAGTAACTTCTAGGACCAAAATTACTCTGCAGATCAAAGATTGTCAACCAAACCGGAAGAGGGAACAAAAAACTTGGTCTAAAGTAACACCTGTATATCGAGTCACCCATACAAGTAATTGTAGTTCTAGGTTTTTTACACTTGCCTTTGTTTTTCTACTTCTGGTGTTGACAACGTATTAAGTATTTAGCATCTTTTTTAAGCCACAGTTGAGTTTTTTTAAGCTACAACATAACAACCAATTCATCGCTGAATCTTCCTGCTGCTCCCAGTACTGGCAGAAAGACAAACTAAAGCAAGAGTTGCATCCAGATTAATTGCTGGCCTAGTCCCGATTTCAGCCAGTTCCCTGCAAGGGCTGGCTCTGGAGAGGCCTGCTGCACTGGGGGAGATGGCTCGTGCCTTGCAAAGGAGAAAACCTGCACAACACTAACCACTAATCTGCCATTGTTAAGTGTAGGTGTCCTTCTCCCCTCCACCTGCACGGGGCAGGGGGCTTTGCCAAGGATGAGAACAGTGCATGACTGAGAGAGGTGCTACTTTAAGTTCACCACAGCCAGTTTGTTAACACCTGACTTACAAAGCTGCTCCTGTGTTTCTGCTTTCCCCTCAGCAGCTTTTTCTGACATCCTGGAGCTTTCCTCATCCTCCACAGCGCTTTGGGCCGAATCATCTCCAGCAGTACTTGCTCCTCCCTTGGTAGTTCAGAAATACAGTATATGCACACTTCTTTGCTTGGGAGAGCCCAGCCCCTGGCAGTTAAACATCTGCAGGAGTCTCAAAGTACTTCACCTCTAACTCAGTTTGATTTCTTGTGGTTTAGTCTGAGGTTGCCCTTTTAGAAAGCACTGACCTAGCTTTTCAAAAGGCCATGAACAAGGAAACTTCCTAATCTTAAAAGATGACTTCATCACCTATTCCTAATTAAAAACATCACTCTAGTGTTGCGAGAAATTAAGAAAAATACCCGAACTAGTGGCTTACACCATGAATATTTTTTTAAATGCAAGTGGCTTGGACTGTACGTGGCATTGCCAGAACACTGGTTCATTCTGCTATCTGAAAAATTGGGCACAATGTCTAAAAATGTCTTCACTGATTAAGAGTTATCCCGCAGTAGGCACAGAAAGGAACTTGCGTACAGGCAAGTTTACACTGAGCTCCTACACACGTGGCAGCACTGCCAAGTACTCCCTGTGCAGCACAGGAAGCAGTGCAGCACTGGAAGGGCCAGCTCACGACAGCAGGGCCGGGGTTTGGGGGTGGAGATTGCGTACGGCACCCCAGAACCAAAGCCTGGCCTGGCTGTCCCACAGCTAAGAGTGCATTTATAAAGTCCTTTGACCCAGGACAGAGCTTCTTGCCAAGACTGTTGCATGTCAGGGAAGCACCTCCCTGTACACAGTGTGTATCCTAGCAACTGTTACTAGCAAAGGCAGAAATACAACTGGAGTTTATGTTTTGTTGTTAAATGGGCGCTTCCTCCCAGGATACCCAGCACAGACCTGCCTTCAGTCTGCAGCCAGACGTGCGTGGCCCCCTCACGTGATGCAGGGCAGCTACAACCTGTTCTAGGATGAGAGATGTCGGCAGATTCAGCAGACAGGGCTGCAGCGAGAGAACCACCAGCAGCAGTGCTCCTGCTGCCAGGAGCTGCACAGGCATCATAAGCCATGCTTCTACTGCCACAGAGCCAGGCCCAAGGTTCTCCAGCTTTGTACTCCATTAGGAAAAACCCATCTCAGAAAAAAGCAAACCCAGTTTGCCCTCCAATATGAAAAACACCCAAAAACACAACCCCAAAACCCAGCTGGTATGTCAGTGTCTGTGCAGCTGCTGCCAGCAGCACAGCTGCTGTAATCCAGGTACTTTTCTGCATGTAAACAAGCCCTTGTAAGCTGCAAGAATATGACAGATGGCTCGTCCCTCTTGTTTTGGCAACGTTTGGCTGTGCCTTCCTCACCTTTCTGTAGCCATCAGCCAAGTCTGATATTGTCCTTTTTAAATGCAAACCACAATTTTTTTAATAGTACTGATTTTCTAGGTAATGGTTTTTCTGTAAAAGCAGTTTTCACATGGCAAAACAGATCCCTTTGCTATGAATAATCACAGCTATACTGATGAAGGCTCTCTGGGCAGACCCAGGCTGAACACACAGCCTCACTCAAGTGCTGGTCTCCACTCTACTGTGACAAATCATGAGCAGGATGTGCTTGGGACGTTTCTGTGCCCTCTCTGAACTACACATGCCCAAGTGGTGAATGTGCTAAAGCTTTTTGGAATTCAGTGCTGAAGTTACCAAAACAGCTTTTGTCACACAGGAGCATTTTTAACGGAAACAAGAAAGTCCTCTTTTGAGACACTTGATGTGTGGCAAAGACTTGAACACAAAACATCCCAGACTTTTGAATTGAAATACAAGCTTTACAACCACATAGTAAGTGTAGGCTCTTATATTTAAGACTATATCATTTTATAGAGTACCAAAATAAGCAAAGGATCAGCACTCCATACAAAATGTTAGTTCTCATGAAGAGGGTAGAAGGGTGATGGACTTTAATTACACTAAACTTTTTTTTTTTCAAGTCTAAAGAAAATTCCATTTCAGCAGAACACATTTGGGTTTCAATTCCCCAAATTTCTAGTTCATTAAATAGCGTTTCTTTAAAGACAATTTACATTTTTTTCATTCAAAGTAAAGGGATGATTTAAAGCAATATTAACAAGGAGGTGGTGCTGTTAATGTTTAATGTCAATATGCATCTGCTATAAAGGCTAGAAGAGCAACACAACTTTATCTTTACTTCTGAAGACTACTAGAAATTGACTAACATTTGAGAGAAGTTTGCAGCACACTACACGGACTCCAGCTCTAGGCTGCTGCCAGGGAGCCTCTGCTAGTCTGTACGCTGCCACAAGGACTCGGCCAGCACAGCCCAACGCCCCAGTGCCGGCAGTGCCACGTGTTCTCACACGTGTATGCCGAGTCCCACTGACAACGGTGACATCTCTCCCCTGTCTCATGGCATTAAAACACAAGTCAGCAGCTAACATCGCCACTACAATTTTACAGAAGCGTAAAGCTGAACATAATAGCAATTAAAACAAATTGAAGCTCTCTGTTAAAACTTCATGACAAGCCTCTTTCCCATCCTACTCCCTTGTCCAGTCCCTTCCCTAATGTCTATTTTACAATAAAGAGGTTAAGTGGATTTACATGATGCAAGCCAACTCAAAGACTTTTGCCCTATACATATAACCATGTTAAACTGTGAAATTATACATGTGATAGATCTCTAACAGAGCGACTACCAGTTTAGATTTTAAAGAAACACAAGTATTTGAGCATGTACACAGCAATGAGTTTTAAAACTGTCCAACATCGTCACTTTCATACATTCTCTTCCTCTTTATAGCCTTAAAGGGATTTTAGACCTTGATGGTGACAATCCCAAACAAGAGTAAAATGAATTTATTTTATTGCAAACAAACGTCTAGAGTTAAACTTCTCCACCCACCTTCTTTAAAGAGAAAAGGAATCAGCAGGCTAAGGAGATACACCCATTTGAAAATTGACATGATTAAAAATTAAGATATAAAATGGGTGACTCACAGTTTCATTAGCTTACAAAATGGTGGAGTAACTACTACAAGCACACTAGGTATACAGTATTTTGTGGGGAAAGTTATACAGACACACAGCTAACTTCATATAGATCCCATTAGACAACTGGATTTACAACAAGTTTTGTTTAATAAGAAATGGGCAAAGCCAGCTTCTTTTCAGAATCAAAATGCAGAACAAATGGAAAAGAAATTATGGTGTTGTACCTTCACAAGTTTGAGCCTCCACAAATAAAGCAACCGAGTTTTACAACTTTAAGAGCTTCTACATACACTCCACCTTCACTATTTAGCCCCAGGTTTCTGCTTTGCCCCCAACATCCTAAAGAGTTCCAAGTGTTACAAAAAAGTCCTAGTTATTGCCAGAAACTTTTACCTCCCCCTCCTCCCCTCCCAACCCAAAAGCTTCATAGAGAAGATGGAGTGTAATATGGAGCTTTACATAATCTCACGGTATTTGAGGGCTACTGAGAAGCCTCCGTACGAATCTGGTTGCTAACACTGCTATCGTATTGTGACATGACTCACGACTGTTTCTTAGAAATTGGGGGATGGGGAAAAAGGAGAAAATTCTTTAATAAAAAGACACCAGGTACAAAGCAACGTTTTACTTTTGTTGTGGTAAAAAAAAAGTCACATTTTACAGATAAAATGCAGAACCCTGAAATACTGACACATTCTCTTATCGTGCACAATGCTGAGGTTCTCTTACGAATCACTTTAAAACTGCAATTAAAAATGTACAAAAAAAGAAAAGAAAAAAATCAACCCACAAAGCTTCTAAAAAAGGAACCCGCAGGCACTTCCTCTTGTGGAATGTTTAAAAAGTTAGCCTACTAAAGAAAACAGTCGACTTCTTGTGAAGGTTTTGGAGAAATATGTATCAGTTCATTTATTTGGGTATTCAATAATATCCTTGGTGATAATGCTGACTCCATGGCTTCTGACCCCAGAATTGCTGCAATAAAGAATAAATAGTTAGTTTTAATCTGCAATTGCAAAATGGATACATTTCTTACAGAAAAAAAAAGTACTTAACAAACATCTAGTTCCTCTGGAACTTGAGAAGAGTAAAATCCTCTCCAATAGCAGCAAGTTTCTGAACAACTGAAGGCAGTTATGAGCTCACCTCACAGCAGTAATGTGATGCCAAACACTACATACCATTAAGGCTGTTAAGCCACAGCTGATATTTGATATATCAAGACCATCAAGACAGATTAAGTTTTGCACAGGAAACTATTTATAGTGATATTACCTAGCATTAGAAAATTTTAATATCCAGTTTTGATAACACACCTAATTATTTCAGTCAGCATTTTGAAATATTCAAGTTAAAAAACTCAGTAAAAAGATAAAGTTGGGACTACTTACACCCTGCTGCCACTGGTTGTAGCCCTGAGATTGGTTTTTGTAGCCACGATTATTTCCCCTTCCTCTGAAGTTCTGCAAGAGGACAACAGCTTTTAACAAGTTCATCTATATGTGTTTTTCAGAAGTGTACTAATACCAATCTTTATTACCACCAAAACACCACACACCACATCGAAGCTTTCAAATTCAAGGTATCAGTCTCGGGTTAAAACAAAACAAAAAAAACTACACAAAACAAAACCCTCCCTGAAAAACACTAGAATATCAAAAGCCTCCTCTCTCATAAGCAACTCCTTTTTAACAAGGGGCAAGAGCATCAGAATTAATAAGCCAGCTCAAACTGTCGTTGCCAGTGGTCTGGAAAGCTGGCTAATCCAGTTTTGCCTCACCCTATTTTCAGCTGCTAAACTGCACCAGGACAACTAAAAATACAAGAGCTTGTCTATTTTCAGTTAGGAAAGGCTGTAGTTGCTACAAGGGTATGTTATCTGATCAGACAAAAGGATATGGGTCACACAACTGAAAATAGAAGAGCTAACCCACAGAACTTCAAATAGAAGTTATGGTACGACAAAGGGACATTGATACTAGTAGATAAAACATTTCATTTCTCCTGTTTGTCAGTATTATGCAAACTTGAGCCATGTTTACTGGCTTGGGCTCCATCTGCTGGCTTTTCAGTAATCCAATTTTTTTTTCATGAATTCCACTGATACTCCACCAGGTAAGACCTAGGCTAGCACCTTTACCAGTTGCGTTTGATACCAGACACCAAGACAAAGACTGTGCAGAGTCATTTCCATAAAGTTCCTTAAATATTTGATAAAGATACACCTTGACCCTAAAGCCAAACAACAGTTACTACTATTGTCAGGAGAGGGGGGGACACGTGACAAACAAAAAATCCCAAACACAAGCCTTCACATACATGCCCTAGAAATCTTCGTTTTTATCAAGACAGAGGTACAGCCTTAACATGGAACCCCCACATCCACATCAGCACTTCTTACACAGCATTCAGAGCCCTGCACACATGCACTAAACTGGAAAAGCCTTGCAGTGTGGCAGTGGTGTAGCACCACAACCTAGTGTGCAGCTGTTCACAGCCACCGAACCTTTCAACCAACCTCATCCAAAGTACTGTAGTTCACCCAGTCAACCCCCCTCCCCACCCAAGCATCACCTGGTTGTAGTTCCCCCTGTTGGGCATTCCACCTCTGTTATAGTTTCCTCTGTTTGAGTAGCCACCTCTGCTTGGAAAGACAGGGCCGCGAGGATATGGGTAGCCAATCGCCCCGCTGCTGCCACCGCCACCACCGCCACCTCCACCACCTCGCTGAGGCATGTTGCCTCCCCTTCTGTTGTATCCACCACGATTGCCAGGGACTGCAGGGAGAGAGTTACTTCAGGTCTTACATATTTCCTACTTGAAAATCAACAGTGCAATCCAGGATTTTGACAATTTTCTCATTTAAGCTGGACAATTAACTCTGCACTAGAACGTTTAAACTTGCTGAAATTGAAAGCAAGGTTCCCACTAAATAATAACTGCAATGCAAGTACTACACCCTTTTCCCCCCTCAGTAGCAGCAACCTCCAGAATTCACAGCCTTATTTTTAGGCTCACCTCCTCCTCTGAAGTTGCCCCGCATGTTGAATCCTCCACGTCCTCTCTGACCCCTATTAAACTGATTTTTATTGCTCTTCTTGTTCTTCTTTGAGCCAGTGTTCTGTTTCTTTTCTGGCGGAAGAGCTTTCTTACTTTCTTCTTTATACTGTTCCAAAAGCTTCTGAGCTTCTTCTTTTTGCAACTCTACATAGATTATTTCATCAAAACATTCTGCTACCTCTGGCAGTGTGAAGTTCCCTATAATTGCAAAAACACTGAGTATTCAGCATCTACATTCAGCCACAGTCAAAGCCGCAATTTAACCACCTTTCTCCCATTCTTCCTCCCACCCCCTGCATTCCCTCAAGCACAGGGACAAAATTACATAATTTGAGCATTTAGGAAATATAACAGTGACAAAAGAAATAAACAGGTCTTCATGGAGTTACCAGTACTGTTCCAAACCTCAAAAACATTCTGCCTGTATCTTTTTTTTTCTTTTATAAGCCTCCACTCAGAATACCAGTTTCTGCCAAATATATCACTCATATAGGGCACTTTATGCCAAGACAGCTTTGTGCATCTGCATGAAGCGTATCAGCATAACTGAGTAGTGTTAAGGACTGCAGCAGAGGGAACACAATGTAGTGTTATCCTACCAAGTTACAATAGTCTTCCAGTTTTGTTTAAGTACAACTGTTTAAGATAAAGTGATTTTTTTTTAGACTTCACGTTTACTTAATCCTTTAAACAGATAGTCAGCATCCTAAAACACAGTATAGGATTATGTTCCATGCCTTTCATTTTGAGAACTGCATGCTCTGGAAGATCTTTTCCCTCCACCTCTGCCTTCTTTTGTGTTCTTTGCTTGTAGTCTTCATCTTTTGGGCAAACAACAACTGCTTTGCGCTGGAAGCCTGCAAACAGGCACATTTTTCTCCTCTGCGCAGCTGCAGACACATTTGTCTGAAAAAAATGCAGTAACTTACTACACGTAGCTGTCATTGTAAGAGTTAAGGAAGTCAACTTATGGTGTATAGACTTCACCTCTACAAGAGCTTGCAATGAAGTTTACAAATAACTGGACATAAAGATGCTGCACAATGCAAAGTTACGAACTCATATCCACGTGTTAAAACACTATTCCTCCCACATCCCATAAATCCAGAGAAGTTCAGACAAGCATTTGTAGTAATATCTCAACTTTGAGTCCCCTGAGTAGTAAGTAAGTGAAACTGCTATTATAATGTAACTTTAATCCCAGTTAATTACTATATTACAGCCTATAACAGATTTCCTTAACCGTTTTTCACTGAAGTTTCTACCTGATCCAAAATGAAATTCCGCTTCTTACGAGCTGCAATCTCAATAAACTTCCCAAGACACTGTGGAGCTCTCTGCAACAGTGTGTTAAGTTTCCCAGTGTCTGCCATCTGACGCTTAAAACCTGCAACCTATGGAGAGATTTTCCAGAGTTAAAGTGATACACGTGGCTGACATTTTCTTTGCTAAATGTTCTCCACCTCAATTCATGGATTGTTCAATTGAAGGCTATAGCTGCAAACTCGTAACTGAAATTCTCAAGCCTCCGTAAGACACAGAGTTTTACAAACAAAGACTCTAGGTGAATCAATACAGTTCAGTTACTGTATATACTCATCGCAATACTAATTCCAGCTAAACATTCTATTCTGAGAACAGTAACACAGAGAAATAGAAATACGTTAAAGAGTCAACAACAGCTGACTATTTTTTATACACTACCACAAAAAGCTTTAGAATTCTGCTGTGCCACATACAAATGAGCAGCTCAGCAAGGTAAAAAGACTTTTAACAGTCACTAGCTAACACGTAGCCAGTTTCTTTGACACAAAAGAATCCCACAGCAGCCAGACACCTTGGATTTACACCAAGTTTTTAATATATTAAGAAATCAAATGTCATATTTTCACTTACCATCATTTTGTCCATAATAGTATTTGTCCCAAGAATGTTGTATTTCCCGGGATTTGCTGCTGCATGTTTGGTAACCCATGTAGTCTTGCCAGCCCCAGGCAAACCAATCATCATCACCACCTATGACGACAAGTTCTATACTTGAGATACTAGTTCAAAGATTTTTTTAAGTATGTAACTTAGCCCAGAAAGCCTAATGAATACTGAGAGGGAATGTAGGAGTGTCAGGGGGTGGTGGTGGTAGTGAACAGTCATGGGATACCAAGTATTAAAGCTCCCAAACAACGTCAGAGTGTGGTGTAATAGTCTGCTTAAGTCTACCACTGCCATCCATCTATCTCAACAACTTCGAGATTATCAAGAAGAAACTTACCTCACAATCTTTCTTTTGCTCAGGTCCCTTTGGTCCTCGGACCCTATCCTCCAGGGGGACCTTCTGGATGAAGGTATACTCTTCAGGAACAGGAAAGTAAGGTTCCTCCTTCTGACCAAAGTTAAATTCAACTGCACAGTTATGGCAGAGAACATGTGGAAAGAGTGGTCGCCCATCAAGAACTTCCTTGCTTATTTTGAATGCAACACCAAGCTCTTGTCCATTCTTGGAATACGAGAGTTCCACTTCATCACCATCAAAATTCTGGTTTTCAGACAAAACATCAGGTTAGATACAATTACCTCACTCTATGAAATTATATTAGTCACTTCACTATACTCACTATATTCATTTAACTCCTGTAACACTGCTATATCATAAACGAACTAAAATTTTCTCTTACAATGAGTTACTGCCAATGATCATCTTGTTTAAGATCTGATTTTTTGTTAAAGGCTTTAAAGACATTTGTTTATGAATAAGAAATCACGTTGGCAGCAGCCACTGTTGATAATAGCTGCTTGCTTCTAGTATCTCCCTATGTTAAACAACTTGTCTTGCTCCCATGATTTTAAGTATTTGTTTTACTGCTTATCACATCAAAGAAGTCTAAAAATATTCTCTTTTGAGGAAAAACATCCTTGAATAAGTGAAAACTTACAGCAAAACATCCAATCACATCATTTTCATCAAACTTCTCACCAAAGTCTTCAGTCTCGCAATTGCAAGTCTTTATTCCTTTTAGAGAATACCCATAAGAAAATTCTTCTTCCCCTGAAGAAATAATTTAAACTAATTAAAAAACAGGCATTCCCACCTAACCCTTTAGAAATAAATCACTTTACAGCTACTTATGTAAGCTGCCGTTCAGAATATTTTTATTAATGCCAAAACAAGCTATGACCTTAAGCAGTTACACAAGCTCATTTTTCTATTCAAGAATACTCTCACTTGAGATGGAACGGCAGCATTTCCTCATCCCAGTTTTAAGAGCCTTATGCTGCTGGTTCCAGATTCATCCTGACAATAAAGCTGAACTGCCAGATAAAGACACGAGCAAGTATTTTTAAAATCTGAAGACCTCACATTATGCACTGGTATACCTGCTGTAACATAGTCAGAGAGGCTTTCTGAATTTAGTCTCCAGTAGCACTTACCCCTCCCATTTTAAAGGGAGTTTAGCAGACAGTCAGCCTATGCGACAGCTGAGGATGAAGCTGCAAGGAACAAGCTAACAGGAAGTGTCAAACATAAGCACTCAGGTGGAACTTAACTACTTAACTAGAAAGCTGTTGCTGATGTCAGAACATACCAACTCATACACATTTACCACAAAGATGTGTTTCAGCAACAAGTACGAGCTGTCAGTGTTATTATGACCATTTGCCATATATCTAATGAAGTTGTACTTTTTTCTTTCCAACTACTTTCAGAAATTAGGATTTCCCCCCCAAGCCAAAAGAACGATAATGGAGTTATCCATGAATTTTTTTTCACTGGTTAAATCTTACACTATGTCCCACCCTTGAAGAAAAAAGAGAAGGGGAAGAGAGAAGGGTTGCCCCCTGTTCCCATTTATGCCACTACATAAAAAGGAGAAATCTTTATCTTGTTAGGTATTCCATAATGTTCTCCACAAGCCATACTTGACCACTGGAAGAACTAGCTCTGAAATTATGTACTCCTTACAAGCCTGAATACTTAATGGCTTAATTTGAGTCATTTACAGGACATGGTGTGAGGAACTTTATTACTAGGACCAAATAAAGACTTTTCAGAACACACAGATTACAGTCACTAAGCTTCTCCCACCTGCTTCAGAAAAATATGATTTAAAACTTCAGCCATATTCAGCATACACAATTCAAAAGCAATCAAACATTTAAGCCTTACCAAGCAACATTCCACTTGTGTTCAGTGACCAGCCAACTCGCACTTCATGTATGTCAATATCTTTTGTATACAGGTGTTTAACAGGAATCTTTTCTGTAACCTATTTTTAAATTATTCGGCAAAAGGTAAGTGATATTTATTAGACACTAACAAGATGGAAGCACAAAAGGTAGCATTTGGAACCTTTACACATTGGTTGAATCTTGCTAAGTCTAAGTAATCACCTTCTGCAAAAATAAAACATTGTGAAACCACAAGACTACATAGTTTTATCTCCTGACCTAGCAATGAAGATCGAAGATACCGTATATCTTGATCACTTTGTCAAAGCAGTCCCCCTCAGTGGCCAAAAGCCTTAAGTCCTTATGACACTGTATTAATATCACAAACAAGATGTATACATATTTAAAAAAAACCAAAAGAGCTGCCATAAAATTGGGATTAACAGTAAATTACTTTGCTAAGAAAATATGCAATGGATAAAAAAAATTGCTTTATACAGACTGAGGCAAATATTACACTCATCCCTCTTCACTGTAAGCAGACTTCCTGGGCAAACTGCCATCTTCCTAACAACATAACCAGATTTAAACAAAAAAACCCCAACATACAAAAAACCCCCAACAAACCACCTAAAAGCACTGGAATCTGTAGGCAACCAGCTATTTTTTAATTGCATTTACTAACTTCACCAAATTCGAGTGAAAAAACCATCAGTATCCTACCAGCTTCCACAATTATTTAAGTCAGGTCAAACTGATTTGAAAGCGAACAGGGCAATAGTGACATTAATTTCACTTCAGTGGCCTCCCAAAGTTAAAGAAAGAAATCACTCCATGCAATAGCAAGGAGAACGGGATCACTACCCAGTTCTCATGGAAAAAGTTACATGTCAAAGAACTAGAGGAAGAGAACAGAGTAAGAGAACACAGGCACATCATGTGCAAAGACGCCTTTAACATAGTTTTAAGTAAAAAAAAAAATAATTCAAGCTTTGTGCTCTTGTTACTCTTCTATCCACAAGTTGGAGAAATCAATTTATTACAAGGCTGATTGCTCTTTGCTGTTCTTAGCCTTCAGGAGAACTTTTGTTCTCAAAATTTAACTACCTGCTAAATACTCACATTCAATGCATCAAGTCAGAGTTAATCATGCTGAAAGGGACCTCTGGAGGTCATCCAGCCCAAGTCTCTACCTAGAGCAGGTCAAACTCAAAGACTAAGTGGAAACAGAAAGGACTGCTGGGATAATTTATATCTCCTTTTTAAAAAAGAAATCAAGCTCTCTGTACTCTTCAAAAAGTCAAAGCAAACTTCTGACTAGAGAGTATAAAAGCTCTTCAAGGGTTGATGCATGAGCTGCCAAATAGAATTCTTGGTTAAGAAATGAGACCAAACGTCTCATTCAGATAAAACGAAGGGTTTTGTGGTTTTGGGGGGGGGGGCTTTGTTTGTTTGGGTTTTTTTTGTTGTTAAATGGAAGTTCTTATTAAAGAGGCAACAATTTTGCAAACTGAGCCATCTTTTATCAAGAACATTTCACAGGCACATAAGACAAGGCCTTCCCAGGCCTTGTTCACATGACGTAGGTTCAACTTAGTCCAAAATATGTGACTAGTATAAACAATATTATATTTAAGCATGCAAAACAGTCTCCTGTAAGCATCAGTTTAACTCACCTTCATCTCAAAGCAGACTTTGCCTTTAGAAACTCCATAGGAAGCTCTCCCTCCAGCCCAAAGGAAAGCAAAGCTTTCCATGGTCAGAGAGGAAGCACTAAACCGGTCTCTTGAGATTTTAAAATGCAGGTCACAGTTATCTGTTAACATAAAAATCATTCTGTTTACTCTGATTACAAAATAACACACAGGTGTCCAATTGTATGCATTAAAGGTGACGTCAGCTTTCACAGGTGATATTCAAGACAAACTGCCAGCAAGTACTCATCGGCTTTCAGAAAAGCAACTCGCAACTGAACATGTGCCTAGATGGAGGCGCAGGCTGAAGCTCAGCATAAAGTCTTAAAAAAACTAGCTAACAAGAGCAATTTTTCAAGGTGTTATCTTCACTTTTGTCACCCATTTCCCCTCTATTTTTTCCATCTGCTTAAAAGCCCCTGAATTTCACCTTATCTACCTACTTGAGTCTTCTCTGTTGGTTACCTATTTCGGCCAGTATAGAGCAATCTGCATCATGCTCTTGGCAGTATGTGCTGTTGTACTACACATTTTGAAGTATTCTTAATGCTCACCCCCAAAATTAAGGGCTGCTAAGAAGTAAAAATGAATGTTTGAGTACTGAAAATAGTCTCTGGTTAATACAATAAACTAGCGAGTCCCATTAGATTAAGCCAATTAAAATACAAGTGTTTAATTCAAACGCTCTCTGTGCTTAGCCTGAGAACCTACTTCAGACCAAAAACAAGACCTACACTATGAATTCACCTATCACTCTAAGAGCTTAAGTGGAATCTTGGTTTTACAGGCATCTTCAGAGCTGAACACCATCAAATTGCTAATTAATCTTTTAATAGGTTTCAGAATGGCAATGCCAAATGGTAAGACAGGGTGCAGCACAGAGCACTTTAATTCCCCAGAACAAGGAATCCATAGATGAAGCTCCAAACCTATTTGACAGTTACAAGAAAGAAGCTAAAGGAGCAAACAGCAAGTTCTGCTCTAGTGTAAAACCTGCACGCTGCCTGAGCACACCAAATGCAGTCTGCCCTGTATTACTGGCAACTGTCACGCACAAGATTTTTGCATACAACCATCCCCAACTGCAACAGTGTTTTCAAAGTGTTTTCTCATGAGTACTTCTAACTTTTATTTGTTGTGTGACAACCAGATAAAATCACACAGAAGAAACCCACCTTTGCATGTTATTTATAGAACAGGAAATGACAACAGAATTTCAAATTACAGCT
Source organism: Chiroxiphia lanceolata (assembly GCF_009829145.1). Lineage (NCBI taxonomy): Eukaryota > Metazoa > Chordata > Aves > Passeriformes > Pipridae > Chiroxiphia > Chiroxiphia lanceolata. The sequence goes on along the minus strand of NC_045639.1, from coordinate 36,387,719 downwards.
TCCTTTTAAGACATGGGAAATAAAAGGTACTTAAGAGTGGCTAAACCTCTTATATGTCTGGATCACTATGGTCCAGAAAAGAGAATACCTATTCAGTCTTTAAGCTATGTTTGAATCTTATCTCTAAACAGTCTGTTAACACTTTAAGTCACAAAGTTTGTCCAGTAAGAAAACTTTTCACTAGGAATTATTATTATTACTAGAAATAGTAATAATTAACAGCAGCCATTTACTCAGTCATTGGGAATATCCAAAGCTCCCATAGAGGTGGCTACTCACCAGGTTAGCAGCTAGAAACTTGAGATTTAGTTACCAAAATATCAAGGATGGCATATTCAGTAGTTTATGTGGTTGTAAACTAATACTGCCTTCCATTTCAAAGCATTTGTTGTGGGAAAAAAACCATCTGGAACTACCAACAAATATGCTAGATAATGCCAGAAGTTAAGCTTTTCTTCCATGGCACTTTAAGAATCCAACAAGTTCAAGCACTACTTATTCCAGTTTTCTAATATTGCACTAAGTTCTTATACTTACCCTCAAGAACACAAATGTCAACTTTGCTCTTATGGTACATCCCAGTAATAGTAATGTTTATAATCTGTCTCAAAAAAACCCATTTGGAGGTACTTGTCAAAGTCTACGCTCTGCCGACGAATTCCGTCTTCCCACTTACACAAATCACCACCCAACCCCATAAACTCCCAGGCTGCATAAATGGGTCACTTTTCAGGAGGCCTTACCAGATTTTGTTCAATTTCTCAGAAGATGTGAAAGAACACTCCACTGCTTGGTAAATATATATAGCGCAAGTTATGCAGGAAGATCACTTCACCAACCATACTACTGTAATCACTTACACGACTGACTCTCTAAGCTTTCTGAAGCAGCAGTGCTGGACAACTATTTTCTCAAGCTGTTTTTAGGGTGTTCTATGTTCACTCTACATTTGGCCACCCAAGCTTCCTTACTGTGTAAGGGTTTTGGTTAAGATTTCTTCACAGAATTCTGTCATCACAGACTTTGTAGGAAAACAAGCTTCCTGCTGCTAATATACCTGCGTATCCTTCTGATCTCTGTATATTGAAAATGGGTAGAAACAACAAAATTTCTTTTTTTTTTTTTAGTTACCTGATAATGAAAGTCAACAAATGTATTCTCCCCGCATTTCAGAAAGTGTGGCATTAAGATTAAAAATATAACACCACATCTTTCCAGAGCAAAGGAAAGCATGTTTACTCACAAGTATCAAGACAAACCACTGTGTCATCAAAATGTTCATCTTCTTCTTCAACAGGTGGTTGAGGGGACTTGGCCCTGATAAAACAAAGACCAAACAAAAGATAATAAAGCTACACATATTTTCACAATGTTAAAATAGACACTCCTGTACTTTATTCCTCCTCATTCACAAAATGCTACCCAGCATCAAGTCTTTTTACCTGCTATACTTATTTTCCTCAATGTATTCAAAATATCCTCGGCCATGGTCCTCACGTGGTCTTTTCACTCCCCTCTTCTTCTCACCAGGTTTTTGTTCCATTTTACCATCTCCTGCAACAAAATGAATGATTCATTTTAATTATTTTAAGTTTTAATTTAATTAGGAATAAAATCTGAGGGCTGTAAGCTTGTAAATTGCAAGAACCTACAGCCTGAGAAAAACAATAATATGCTAAAAAGGAGATTTGCTTTTTTTTTTTTTTTTTTTTTTTAAGATAAAACCCCGTATCTCGAATTTTCTCGGGAGACTCAGAACTTGTCGTGAGTCAGAAGTAATTTAGAAGACGGAAGAGGCCACTACACCACGCAGCAGCCGGTACGGCCGTCGGTGTTAAGATCCCCACGGAAAAGCCAGAAAAATAAAATAAGAAAAAAATAAAAGGACCAAAAAAAAACCTGGACCCGCCGCGACGCCGCACCCCCATCCTCCCCCCCGCGGGGACAGCGGGACATTCCCGGCCGCTCGCAAGGGCACGGCACGATCCGCACGACTGCGCCTCCTCTCGGCGGGCCGCAGGCGGGAGCCCCAGGGCAGGAATTCCTCCTCCTCCTCCCGCCTCCATTGTACCGCCGGGCCTTCCCAGCGCCATCCCGTGCGCCCAGCCCGGAAGTGACGTCACGCGCGCCGCGCGCCCCTCGGCGCACAATGCACAGCGCGCCCCAGCGGCCCCTCCGCCGCCCCTCCCCCCCCGGCCCCTCCCCCCGCCCGGCCCCCCCCGCCGGGGCCGCACGAGGCGCGGGGCCTCCAACGTCCTCCCGCGCGCGCCCCGGAAGCCGCCCCCCCCTCACACCCCCCCCCCCTGCGGGCAGCCCCCGCCATGGCGGGCGGGGGATGGGATTAATGGCTCCCCCCTCGTCCCCACCGCGCTCACTCACCCCCGGCGCCCTGAGCCCCAGGGCGGCCGCTGCCGCCTTCCGCTTTCTTCTGCTGCTGCTGCTGTTGCTTGGCGGGGCCCGCCGGGCCGGAGGCGGCGGCCGCGGCGGGCCCCGAGGCGCCCCCGGCGCTCTTGCCCGGGGCCTCCTTGGCGGCGGCGCCGCGCGGCGGGAGGAGCGGTGGGGGCTGCTGCGGCTGCTGGGACTGCGGCGGCTGCTGGTCGCCGTGCCCGTTGGCGTCTCCGGCCACGGCCTCCTCCTCGTCGGCCAGCTCGTCCTCCCCCTCCTGGAATCCCTGATCGTCGCCGTTCTCATCCTCCTCCTCCTCCTCTTCCTCCTCCTCGCCGCCCGCCTCCTCCTCCATGGGGCCGCCCCCGGCCCCCGCCCGCTCGCCGTTCTCTTCGCCCAGCTCCATGGCGTCGCCATCAGCGGCCTCCAGCCCTTCCTCGTCGTCGTCCTCCATGGCGGAGGCCGCGGCCTGGCCAGGGCCTCCCCCCTGGCGGAGCTGCGCGGCGCCCCCGCCGCTCTCGGCCGCCTCCCCCTCCACGCTGCCGTTGCCGGGCTCGGCCGCGCCGCTGGCGGGGCCGCCCCCGCCGGCCTCCTCCTGGTCAAGCGCGGCCTGGAGCCGCTCCATGAGCTCGGCCTTGAGGCCCTTGTCGGAGAGGCGCCGCTTTTTCAGCTCCTCCTTCAGCTCCGACACCTTCAGCTTCTTCACGTTCACGGGCGAGCAGCTCATGGCGGCGGCGCTGGCGGCTCGGTCCCTGGGCGGCGCGCGGGCGGCGGCGGTCAGGGACGGGCGGGCGACTCTGGCTGTGCCTGCGGTGTATGGGTGCCCCGGCGGGCGGTGGGAGCGGGCGGGAGGCGCGGGGGGCCTGTGCGGCTGCGGCGGCTGCGGGAGCTGCGGAGCGGGACCCGCCTGGCGCCAAATCCTTTCACCGCGAGCTCGCGAGGGAGACGCGCCTCGCGGGGCCGCGCACGCACCGCCGCCGCGCGCGCGCCGCCCCGCCCCGCCCCCGCGCACGTAGGCCCTCCCGCGCTACCGTAACCACCCTGTTACCGTAAATGCCCGGCCGAGCGCAGCGGGGCCCGCCGCCCTTCTGGCGTATTCCTGCCCGGCAGCGGATTCACCGACACGCAGCTCCGGCACACTGACCCCGCTCGGGGCTGGGAGCCATCCCCGCGCCAGCTCCCGCTCGCTGACATGAGGCCACGGCCCGACCGAAACGCCCCCGCGTTCGAGCCGCAGCCTCGCAGCGCTCTGCCCTGCCTCCCCTCGGTCCCCGGCGCCCCTCTCGGGCCTAGCCCCGCACGGTTTATTGCGTAAAGGCTTCGAAGAGGAGCACTGCCGCCCGAAATAGTTCCCCTGGCACAGCCCTGCTAACGCGGTTATGTAAGGGCAGGAGCGGAGCGAGCAATCCGCGTCCCCGCAGCACCGGGAGGAAGCAGGAGCAGGGCTGATCCTAAAGCAGAGCCCTGCGATAACACAGGTTCTCGAGTGCCTCAACTGGGGCTCGGCACAGAGCCCACCCACCAAACAAAACCGCTCAGCTTTCCCTCCTGTCCCCCACCCCTCTCTGCACAGTATTAACTGGGGGCTTTCCCCAGCCATCCAAGTTGTACGGTGGTTGAATTTTGGATTTTTCCAATTCGGTCAGAACTAACAAGAACGAACAGCAGAGAGAATTTTGTATGAACGCGAAGGCAGAACTGATCTACGACTCAGCTTCCTTAGGGAGCAGGAATAAAAAACTAATTTTCCCTTGCAGGAAAAGGAAAGCAAGTCAAACCATCGGTATGAGGCGCAACAGAAGGGAAGGTGGGTTTGGCACGAAGTTGCCTTGTGTTGGTGCAGATGGCGTGGCCTCCTGAATTAGAACAAATTACTTTTACCTGCCCCGAGAGGAAGGGAGGAGAAACAAGGAAGTCACCCTGTTTTAACTGCACAAGGAAAGGGCTCTATCAAGCACATACAGGCACACACTGCTCTGTCCTCAGTCAGGCTACGTCTACTGGGAGGAAACACGACTCAGTCAGCAAGGTTAGCTCAACAGCCCAGCACTACAGAACAGCTTGTTGGAACACAGACAGGACGAGATGCAATATGTACAGATGACAAAAAGGTTGCCAGAACCTTTCCCTTACTATAAATGCAAGTTAGTAGATTTTATCTCAGTCCAGTAGGGCAGAGTCATCTCAACAGGGGAAGAAGAAAAGGGTAAGAGTGCATCAGTGCAAGGGAGAGGTCAGTGTGTGAGGAAACTGCTCTACTATAAACCATTACCTTTGTTCATTTCTTCATGAAAGAACTCTCTTAGCTAGTCTGCTGAGGAATTCTTGATATATACTCTTCTGCCAAGGTGGCAACAAAAGTAAACAGAGATCACCTAGTTAATATTGCAAGATTACTGACTAAAACTTACAGATAGCTCTGCATTAATTTAGATGTCATCTGCCTACTATATCTGAACCTCAGATGGAGCCCTACATTTAGACCTTGATCTGGCATAGGCCTCTTCACATGTTCAGCCATGTTTCTGGGAGAGCTTAATCAACCCGTCTGCAAACTTTATAGACTGATAGACTGTTTTAGGCCACCTCTGGATCCCTAAGCCTTGCCTTTAATTAGCACATCTGCACACATTCACAGCACCTGTGTATAAGAAAATGCCTAATTCAGAATCACTCCAGAGCTGCAGTCCTAACATATAATCCCATTTCTAAACAATGTCATGTCTCCCTACTTTAGTAACATGCTCATACTGCTTTATACTCCTGTTACCATGGAGAAACAAAACAGCTAACAGCTTTGAGGCACATGGAGAGATTTCTTACCCTAAAGCATTCAAGCCTGTTTATAAAGGCACAAGTATATAAAGTAAAAATCATATTCCTCCCCCTGCCCCCTAGAAATTTAGCACTACTAACCTTTTTTTTTAAGTTACTACAGCTATCTATTTATTAAACCACTTAGAAGGCTACACATATTATTTTTAAAGGAGATTAATTCATACCATCATAGTACAGCTAATGCTTATTATCTAACCACACACTTAATTAACTACCAAACAAGTGTAGCAGGACTGTGTTTTCAGACTACAGTTATGTTACCTATTATTACAGAAGTGAGAAATTTCAGTTGATTTTCAGATGTCAGGTGATTCAACTGTAAATAATAAATTGTAAATAAGTAGTTGCAAATAATCATAAAGCTAATAAAATACACATATAACTGAAATAGAAGTGTAACCTTAATGACTGCCTCTCAGTATAAAAAAACCCCCCATATTTCTTACATATCTGTGCCTGGGAAAAAATTCTAAGATACTCCCCTGTCCTCTTTGAATCCTGTGTTTCAGGAGTTTGCCTTTTCCTTATTTACACTTTGAAGGGGATAAATGAGTTAGAGGGATATGCTCTGCTAATTGCTCTACCCTGTCTTAATTCAGATAGTAAGTAGATGCTTCAACTCTGCTTTTCATAGACCATGCAGATAAATAGATGCCAGCCATGTCAAAAATGAGTGTTTGGTAATGCGAACTCCTGATACGAGAAAGTTCTAGAAGAAAGCATATTAAACTTTAATTTGCAAAGCTGCTACTTGTATGATGATGGCCACATGAAAAACAAAACATCATTGCTGATAACCACAAGTACTCCTCCATTAAAATTGTCTTTTCTTTTGTCTCAAAATATATTTAAAAAAATCTTCCCTTTCATTTTAATTAGAAGTGACATCTCCCCATATATAACAGGTGCAATCCTGTGCACTTTTTACCATCAGATAACATTTTCCTCCTAACTGTCTTGTTTTCTAACCTAAACTGTTCTTCTCTCCAAACCAGTCTCCCCTCTCAAATGTAATTTGGGATCCTCCCTCTGGGACTTGACTTTTCAACAGATCCCTTGCTCTGGTTTCCCTCCCTTCTTTGGACTTTAATTAGTTATCTCCTCATCTTTAATGTTTTTCCCATTATGCACCCTTAGTCCTTCCAAATCTCTCTCCTCCTCCAGTTTGCCAAGAGCAGTCACAAAGGGGTAACAAAAAGAAGAGCAGGCTTTAAGGAGGGCACTGAACAGTCTCAAGAGTCCATCCCACCTGGGTTTTGAACCTTTCCATACACTGTCAGTGTTGCAGGAGAACCCAGGCATTTATCTTTCCCTGTTCCATCCTCTTACAGCCTTGTCCGTCCCTTTGTGGCTCTTCTTCTCATGCTTTACCCTATGTCTAACCATCACTGAACCACGTTCTTGGTCTCTTCTGCCTGTCCTTAATCCATCTACCCTCAATTAATATTGCCTTCAGAGTTCCACATTCAACATACCATTACTTTAAAAGAGAATATCATTCTTGCAATCCTCTGCTGCCTTTTATGATAGCAAGCAGCATGTGGAGCAAGTCTTTTTCTTTCTCCTTTTTCATCTCTCCTTGCCAAATCTTCATTAATCATTATTATAGCCAGTCAGAAATTTTCAGACACTTTTAAAGTGCTAATTTGTCACAAGTGAGGTTGCATGACAAAGGTCAGTTCTGATAATTTCTTAGCCCAAATAACCCCCTGTCTATATATCTCCATAGGCAGGCTCTGTCTGTAGAGCATATTTTTAGGCTATCTACCTATCTGCCAGGAGGTTGGCAGTTTGTTTTGGAGAAATACCACTACCCTTGCCCTGTGCTCCTCTTTCCCCGACACGCACTGTTGCTCACTATCAGAGTCAGGATGCTGATCTAGACTGACCTTGCCTTGCACTATCTATAATCTCTCCATGATATTTTAATATCAAAGGAGTTCAATTAATCTCAGAAATGAGGTGGTCATATGTCACAATAAGGCCTATTATTTGCAGAGGAACTAGATCAGTTAGGTCCTCAGCATGCTTTCAGACCTAAAGGTAGTTAGTGCCTGATTACAAGTAGATCTAACAGTGTTCAAGGGACTGAAATTCACCTTTCTGGCACTGGTTTGGTTAGCCATTTCTCCTCAGTAGCATCTTTCTTTTACTGCACTTTCTGCCATATACCTTTTGGGCCTCCATGTGGGCTGTCAGTCTAGAGTCAGTACACAAGTCCCTTTTAAGATCCTGATGCTATTTTGTTTTTCCTTTGCTGGCTGAAGTATTTGAACAATCCCACCAAGCAAAAGTACTGCAAAGCTGCACTGGGACATCACAAATCAGCCACAACCCATGTTTGTCACTGTTTAAAGGGCAAGCACTCACTAACCCCATAGCAACAAGAATCCCTCTTTCCCCATTTTCAAGAAGTAACTTTTCTTACTTAAAAAAAAAAAAAAGCCAAAACCCAAGCCCATGAGTTTCTGAGAAACAGTTTCTCAATTCAGAGCATTCTAAGACCTACAGCTTCTAAGTCTGGCCTTGGAAAAAAAGGCTGCATTCTCCAACATAAAAGCCAGGATTCATTTGGCTTTATTCAGAACCATACAAAAGTTTACTGACTACACAAGCCTTGAGTGTTACATATGAACTAGTTAATAAGAAGATATTCAGCTCCACAAATCAGACATCTGCAGTTCCTTTAGATTTTTTTTGTAACTTGCCACATATACACATTCACTAGAGTGGAGCTGTGAGCTCTGGAAATTTAGACAGACTAAACTCCTCTGCACAGCAGTCAGTCTGTGAAAGAGGAGGTAGCATTGTAAATCAGCTTCCAAAAAATACAGTTTTCTTGTGAGAAGACAATGTGAAACAACCATTTCAAGAGAGTATCAATAAATCTCTCTAAGGGACTATTAAAACAATCATAAGTAGGTTTTAAGGTCGACTGTCAGCTCCAGTGTACCTTTCTGCTCATATATGAAGACACATATGGTCAATATATGTAACTAAACTGAAACAATCATGGAAGACAGATGCAAAAAGTGTAGGCGACAGGACAATTCACAACAGGCAGCCAATAGACCAGCTCTTGCCTAATGCAACTTTTCTGTTCAATCTGACTTCAAAAAAAACAATGCCCACTAATCCAGATTACTATCTTTTTGGGTGCTGCCTGTTCTGGTACTCTACACCCTCTGTAGTACACACAGTACACACCTATCATAATTTTACTCTTTAAACCTCTTCAATACAATTTTCTCCTTCCCCTCTTGAGATGTTTTGGTCAAAGAGGAGTAGCAGCCACACACTTTTTGTGGCACCAGAGCACTGCCAGCTCTTAGGCCATTTCATCTGTCCCCCCAGTTCACAAAGAATGGCTTCTACAGATTGGGAGGGCTGTGCTAAACAAAATCCCATAAGCACCCTAGAACTTATAAGAATATTGTATGCTAACAAAAGGTACCACTGTGGTCCAATTGCATACCTTAAGTCTATGATGGGCAAAACTGAGTAAGCAAACTATTTCCTAATATTCATTAATCCATGAATTGTTCGCTTATTTGTTTTGAAGTTCTACAGCATCAAGAGAACTACATGCAGAGAGAAGCAGTAACTCAAACTTCTCCCCAGCACTACTTTCTATATAGGAAACATGTCTAGCACATTAGGAAAAAAAAAAAAGAAACAAAGGGAAAAAAAAGCTAGGTGCCATGTAGCTTTCCCTGTTTAGGCACTGCTCTGGCAATCCTACAAGGCGGCTGTTAGAAAATCCTAAGGTCTGCTAAGCAGACTCCAAAGCACCAAAAAATAACTTGGAAAGTACAAAACTGCCTTTCCCCACAGTCTTGGTCTTTGGAAGCAGTATCCCAAAGTCCAGCTACTTTTCTGTTAAGCCCCAGAAGAAGTCAGCTCAGAGAAGAAAACAAAAACCTCTCCACACAGTGAGTGAGAGAAGGAAACGGAGCCTTTTTGTTTCTGCCCACTCACCTCCCATCACACATGCACGGGCTCAGGAACAACTACGCACCAGGGAACAGCAGCTCAAGCATTAGCAACACTTAAACACTGTACATGATATCATGTTTAAATCAAGAAATATAGACAAGCAGGAGAAATAAAGAGATGAGAAGTTTGGTCAGTTGATTCTTTTTAGGAAACTGCATTTTATCTAATTGAGTTAACCTCATTGTAGAATGCCCCCTGGAAAGAAAGTACTTTTGTCATAGACTGCTCTTTAATCCACTCTGCTGGAGCAAATTTGCTCAGCCTTTCTTTTTTTTTTTTCAAACTGAGAAGAACCAGCATCATTTCATATGACAGACTTACGGACAACAGAAACTCTTTTGGCGACACAGTAGAGTAACTGCTAGCAAACAACTACAAGTAATTTCCTAGAAAAGCATCAAAAAACTCAGTCGGTCCCCTGCAAACTCTCTAAGAACAATTATTTGACAATAAGCATCAGACAAAAAGCATCATCACCTAACCTTGCTGTCCAGCATCCATAGGCTAAGGATAGTCCCGGGAGTAGACCCTGGCCAGAAGGCAGGCAGCCTTTCCAGCACGTACTATAAACCACAACCAGGTATCCCATAAGGTCACGCTGCTTTAAAGGAACAGTGCCAGCAAAATCATGGGGAGGAAAAGGGTCAAAAGTTTTCTAGAGCCTTTCTGCTAATCCAAGAGTTAACAAGCTCCTAAAGTATCCAACTGAATTTTTCTGATAGGAACATAAAGCAACCTATCCTTTTAAATAACATCAAGCCATCATGTTTTGTGTAGCGTCCTGAATTATCTGTATTTGCAATACAGGTCTCTCAATTCTACAGCGTTTCCTACGTCCCAGGACCCACGTGACTCTGCTGAGTTCATTACAGGGTCAGGGCCTCAATGAGATTCTGGATTTTATGAATTCTTTTTCATACAAAAGAAAACAGAACTGCCTGGCAGTTTCTCTGTGAGACAAGGCATCTGCACTTGTTTCTCCTACTCTGCACACCAGCAAAGTAAGAGGTCCTCAACAGCAAAACTTAAGAAAGTTAGAAGCAAGGTGAGCACAGCATGCCAGTCTTAACAGGGAACTGTTTTAACAATACTGTTATAATAGACAGGATAGTGTTTCTTACATAAAATAAGAGCTGGTTGCTGTTTCACAACAGTGAGCTTGTCTATCATTTACAACTTGAAGAACTTATAACCAAAAGTATTATTAAAAAGGACTGAAAACAGGCATGCACTTCAAGCACAAATCTAACACCTTCAAAACAGAGAAGAATCATTGTCCACAATATCTAGAAAGTTTTTTTTAATCACCAGTATGTTCCACATGGGAAAGTCTCAGATGCTTTAGTTATGGATAGCACTGTGAAATCATAATATACTTACAAAAAAAAGGCAATTTAGAGTAAAAGAAAAGAAAACAAAACAAAAACCTGACAAAACACTTGAAAAATGAGCAATTACATGAGAAAATAGTGTTATAGCTGTTCAGCTTTAAAGGAAATTAATGCAGAGCATTCAGATGGCAAATCTTTAAATGAATGCTTAAAACCAGCTTTTTTCCTTTATCCTCTATTTCTTCTCTGAAGCTGGTCTCATCACAAAAGCCAACATGTTTTTCTCAGTAGATAGCAAGTATGCTCTCTCCAGCTTCTAGATATTAGCACTTTTATTCTTGATTTCCAAGTGACAATGTAAGTGATTAATTCTGTGCAATTATTTGTGATCACAAAGTTGACAGAAAAAAGGGCTCTTACAGGCTAGATTTGTCTGTGAAATCTTGTGCTTAATATAAAACCAGCTCTTATCTGCCGCAATCCACCAGGCTACTGAAGGATGTGGGGAGGACGGAAAAAAGGATTTGATGATGGCTCTCTTAAAAGCAGATCTTCCCAACCATTGGATTGCTGCTAATGGCACTGTCCCCTTCAGAACCAACCACACCTTATGCAGATGAAATGCCAGGCCTGGAGCTTTGAGTGATCTGTGAATTTATGGAGCTCATCCCCATCCCTGCCTCCTTTTTAACTCTGATATTACTGAAGATTGTCTCTACTGAGAAAAAGAGATGGGTATTTACTTCTTTCAAAGTCTCAGAGATTCTCATCTATGTTTCTCATTTCTCAAATCTATGGGGAAGCCAATAGCTTTGGGCTGATAACTTTATGCATTCATATTTCATGGCAATGAATATAGGTTGGAAAGTGATAAAAACAGAGCTCTGAAAATCAGCTTCTTGCTTCTCCTACTGAATCAAAGTAATCCCACAAAGACAAAACACTCTTTTATTACTTTCTGTGTCATATTTACTGAAGAGGTCTTCAGTTTTCAGTTAATTTGGAAGACTGGACTTCTGAAAATATACTCAAAAAATTGGCTGCTAGAGGTGTTTAGGAGAACAAGAGGTTCTCAGACTTGTCAAATTTTAGATCAGAAGAATCATGTATATCTCCATGGTTACCAGATCAGTTTGTGAGCATCCTGGCAGATATCTGGTAGCCATTTTGGAAGGTTTCATAGATACATTGCTTAGTGAAAAGACTACTGTAGCCATGCAGGCTTGCTGAGGAGACCAAGGGAGGTTGGACCAGATGACCCCATTGGTGGTCTCTTCCAGCCTTAACCGTTCTGTGATTCTGCAAAGGCTGTATGTATTTGACCATCAGTTAGAACGGAGAACATGTTGCTGCACCACCTCATTATCTGACCTTGTTAAACTTGATGGTGTCAGGGCTAGAGATCAACAAAGTGGTCGGTTTAGTGTCTTGTGATCTGGCGATCATGGGTCTGTCTACACGTCTGTGAAGCCTGAACTTCTAGCATGCAAATATTTCACTATGGGAGCAGGAAAAGTGGTGGTGGTGCCACTGAAGGGAAGGCTTTGTTGCGGGTGGGAATAGAAGATTTAGACAAAGTTATTAAAAAGCAAGGCCTTGCCAGTGAGTCTTGAGGTACAGAAAGGACTCCCTTGCTTTCTAAATTCCTTCTCAGAGAAGGGTTTAGGTGCGGTTAAACCCAATCTTAGCCTTGGACTGTGTTAAGGGTTTAAATTTAAAGGAATTATAGAGGTCTGATTGAACCACTTTTGTCCTGCTGTTTTTAATGATTGGCAAAATGAAAATATTTATATAAAATGAATAATTATTTTATATAAATGATCAGACAAAAGATCTTAATCAGAATTATTTACTACACAATATAAACACTAAAAATCTACTAGTACAGTATAATATAGCATAAAGTAGTATAGTGCACTGTAACAAAGCAATTATTGAAGCAGTTATATTAAAGCTGGCAAAAAGAAAGAATTATTAAGTAGAGAGCTGATGTAACTCACCCATACCAACGCTTGTAGGGAGATCACTTTCTCTCAACCTCGAGGAGTATCCTCAGGAGGCATCCTCAGCCCAAGGGAGGAATCTCCACACACACCCCCCAAGAAGGGTTATGTCAGAAGAACCTGACTGCAGGAGAGGGGACTGAACTTCTATAGTATAAAGTGATTGACTGCTAGTCACACCTTTACAGGCCATCTGTCAGCTTATCTGGATGCTAGCTGGCAGTGGAAGGTAAGGTCACCAAGAGACAACAGTAGTGCCTCAAATCATCGCAGCAACATTTTGTCTTCAGGCTTCCAGAACTTGCAGTTTAGTTAAAAACTATTCTCCTTCTTGGACTCTGTGTGGTTGAGTTAATGTGAACTGACAGTAACTATAGCTCTCTAGGTGACAAAGATGTATACAGCAATGCCAATAAATACTGTTGTATAGTGAAAGTATATATAAACCAGATAAAAAAGTGTGTTCTGTTTTAATGATATACTTCAATAAACAATTAGAGGAAAAGAACTATCTCACACTGTGATATCACTTTTAGGTTTATTTTCATAGCCATCCTGTTCCTGAGGGTAAATCCTGGTGCCAGTGACATAGAACTGAGAAGAAGTTACCTATCTAGGATTTACAGATCCTCAATTTCAGGTGGACTATTAAACTTATATTTCCACTTTGTTAAATTCAATTAGCCAGTAAAACTTATGCATATATTAGGTATTAGTACATTTTCACTGTCCTGCATAATCTTAGCCATAGCTCTTTCCTATGCTGCTAAAGTTTATTTGTTGGAATAATCTTACACACTGATCTGCGTATGATCAATGTGTCTAACCAGCAGCTGATCAGCAACCATACGTTAGGCAGTTGTCACTCCCCATCTTATTCTGTGCAAGTATTTATGTGGCTATTCAGAAAATGAGAATTCGTTTCATGGAGAAAAAGCCCATTAGTACTTTGTTGCCTATTTGTTTTTCCTGGGTTATTTTTCATGTTGTTTGTCATTTCCCTGGTGTGGTTCATTGCATAGTTTCATAAATTCATAAGTGATACAGCTCTGAATGTCCATACTGAAGACAATTTAAATGGCTTTATCGAGATATTTAAGTGCCTCTTCTTGTTAAGTCTCCTTTATTTGCATCTATCTACAGTATTGATTAGAATCAGTTTAGTATGCTGCAGTTTTCCCTGCTCCTTAGGGCTCTGCATGTGATAACTGCTTGTCTTTCTGTCCCATAAGGCTAATGTCCTTATCATGTTTTCCTTTGCAAACACTCACCTATGCCTTGCAGGTACCAACTAGCCATTTCACTCCAATAGACCAAATAATGTAACATAATAAAGCTAAATCTGTTTGTAAGTGGTGACCACTGTACTCTGTTGAAGGGATGCAATTTCTGTTTCAGAGCTGAAAAAGGGATTATATGTCCAAAACCACTGGTGGTTGGTTTGTTTGTTTTTATCCCTCCAGTTAGTCTAATAAATGATTAAGTTTCTTCTTCCAAGCCCTGCTTTTGCTTCCTCAGTGGGCCTCTGTGAGAATGGAGCATGACTGGAAGACAGTTCAAGAAGGCAGCCATATGAGTTGGGAGAAGGCGAGCCAGTGATGGAACAAAAGCCCCTTCTTGGAGGATTGTGCCAAAAGTCTCAGGCTGCTCCTTGGTGGCAGTTCTGTGTTTCCTCAGCCCCTGTGGATTGTTCTTTCACTGCCTCTTCTGCTACACTAGCCCAGCTCACAACCTGGTAACCACAACCACAAAGAAAGAGTATTTTTTAGCTGAATCAGCTTCCTACTCAGATCCTTTCATGGCCATGCCTTGGGGCGTGGCAGAGAAGGTGATACAAAAGGAGGGGTGATGCCTCTGCTTGCCCTGGCACAGTGCCTCTGAAAACTCGACCAATCCAAAGTATTTGTTAGTTTGCTCTTAGTTTGAGTTACTGTGTCTAAATGGTGCAGTAGACCCTTCCTATTTCTAGATTTATGCCATATCTAAATAGTTGCAGTGGCAAAATTTACAAGAGGAGGAGCAGTTTTGATAGCTTATTTTTTCAGTTCCCAAGAATGAAGAATACAGCAAAATGTCAACTCTTCCTGGTAAAATTGGCTGAACTTCAGCTTTTGACAGTGTAACAGTCTATTGTGATATGAATATTTTACATTCATAGCCAACATGCAGTCTCTGAGAACAGATTTGATATTCATTAATACAGCTATGTATCTTCTGGCCACAGTGCATCAAAGTCCCCTATCCGTCACAAGGGAGTCAAACAGAAGCTCAATTTCTTTCTTATTCTGAAGGTAGAGAAAATATTTCTGGGATGTGTCTTAGTTCTCTTCCTTTTTTCCCCTCTTAAAGTAACAAAGTATATTTTTATTTCAAAGTAACTTTCATTTTACAATAGTAAGTCTATATAGGAAAGTCTACAAAACATACCCTGTATAGTATCTCTAGTTAGATCAGAGATAACTTTTTTAAAGTATGGAAATCAATTTTAATAACTGCAAAGTTAAAGCTTATATTTCAGTAAAAAATAAAATTCGTGAACCTGGAAAAACAAGCTAGCCATGCAATTAGCCCTTTAAATAAACACTGAGATGAATGAGAATTGAGGTGATACTTATGCTATAAAACTAGTCTTCATCCTGTGCCACTTGTGTCAATGGAGATGAATAAATTGTGAATCAAATTAAAATCAGTCCCCCAGACCTTAACCTTATTCCCACTGAAATTCTGAAGTTAACATGAGCAGGTAGTGGGGTAAGACTTGTAAAGTAAAATTCTGAACACATTAATGGGACTTGTTATGGAATATGGTTTTCTCCCTTACTGTTCTACTGTAGATTTAAAAGGGTAGTGCTACATCAGTTCTCCAAACATTATCTTCACAAGCAGATGGCGTAGAATTTTTTTTAATAAATGAAAATTTGCATTCTGAAGAAAGCAGAATAATCAGAGGTGGTTAAACTGATGGACTCTCTATAGCCAGGTTCATTTTAGTTTTGTTTATTACTAACTTAGTGAGTACAGCAACATCTCTATGCCCAAATAATCTTGACAGATGATGTAAAAGAAAGTAATTTTACTTATGAGCCAGAAGGATTTTCCTGAGTATTAAAAAGTACTGTGTCATGCCTCATGTAAAGTGGTTAAGTGCCATATATGATCATTCAGATGTATAACCTCAGTTCCTTTTCTCATCCTGTGTCATGGCCGACAGCTCTGTAAAATTTGCTTTGGGCCAACTTACCCATGCTATGGCCTTTATACCCTTAAATTTCATGTTATAACATAACGAACAACAAAGTAGGAGCTTTTTTTTAAAGCTTAGCTTCAAAATATTGGTAACATAAATGTAATTCAAGCAGTCAATCACTTTATACTATAGAAATCCAGTCCCTTCTCCTGCAGTCGGGTTCTTCTGACATAACCCTTCTTGGGGGGTGTGTGTGGAGATTCCTCCCTTGGGCTGAGGATGCCTCCTGAGGATACTCCTCGAGGTTGAGAGAAAATGATCTCCCTACAAGCGTTGGTATGGGTGAGCTACATCAGCTCTCTACTTAATAATTCTTTCTTTTTGCCAGCTTTAATATAACTGCTTCAATAATTGCTTTGTTACAGTGCACTATACTACTTTATGCTATATTATATTCTACTAGTAGATTTTTAGTGTTTATATTGTGTAGTAAATAATTCTGATTAAGATCTTTTGTCTGTTCAACTGTTTGTTAATTTGTCATAATAAATTCATTTATATAAATATATCTGTTTTGCCAGTCATTAAAACCTGCAGGACAAAGTGGTTTAATGATACCTCTATAATTCCTTTAAATTTAAACCCTTAACACAGTCCGAGGCTGAGATAGGATTCAGCCTCACCTAGACTCCTCTCTCAGGAGTTTAGAAAGCAAGGGGAGTCCTTGCTGTACCTTAAGACTCATCGGCAAGGCTTTGCTTTTTAATAACTTTGTCTAAGCCTTCCACTCCCCCCCATGGCACTATTCAATCACAATTGTCTAATTATCAGTCTGAAATCTTTGATTTTGTGTTTTCCTCATGTATTTCTATTTTTACACAGCTTCTAGATAGCCACCTTATTAGAGGGCCTCGCTTAAATATTAAGCAATTATCAAATAATCTTTTGCTTTTTTAAGAATACCAAGATGAGCCTTCTGGGACATGTCAAATGTTCATCTCTTTGAGAATCCTTTCTTCTAGTGACGCCTAAAGAAGGTGCTCAGTGGAGAATCAGGCAAATGAGTATCTTCAGTACTCTGTCTCTCAGTCTCCTACAAATGGTTTGTGATTCAAGGATTTCCCAAGCTAGGGACATTATAGAGTATTTCCATGTGTTCAGTGCCACTCGGGTTTTTCTTCTTTTCTTCCTAAGTCCTTTAGTCATTTGATAGTATGTTATTTGGGATTTTCTTTGGCATGGTATTGAAACATGCAAAGAACTTTTTCAAAAGAAACAGAGAAGGCAAGAATGGAGTTTTCGTCGATGTTGCCAACATCATTGCTTTTGTCTCTTGAAAGAGGGATTCCACTGACCTTGTCTCGGTACTCCAAAAGTCCCTCATTCCTGAATGTCAGGCGGCTGGCTGATGCCTTCTAGGCTCCAGAGGAACACAGGCATCTTGGATATAGAATCAAAGGTCTTCATTTGAGGAAGCAGGCTTTCTTTACTGGTACGGGGCCTGTGAACTTGGCTCGGTGCTCAGTGGTGAGCCCTGGCTGCCTGTGGAGCATGGGAAGAAGTACTCATGGCAACCCATGTTGCTAGGCAGATGGATGATTGTGTTTTGTTCCTGCTACCGTGTTCTCAGGGATCCTGGCTTCACTTCTAGATATAATTAATGGTAATAAAGTCTGAAGGTTAAAATATATGGATCCCTAGGGCCATTTTTGTGCCTGGGTGGGATGGGGAACAGCATCCTGACACTTACATATAAAAGAGAGAGCTTTTTTCTGCTGCAGCTCTTTAGGCGTAGTCCCAGAGGCCAAGCACTGCCAGCAACTCCTTGACATTGAAGAATATTGCTGCAGTAAAAAATGCTTTTTTTTTCTAGTAACTCATTTTTAATGTATGTTCAGTCACTTTTCCTCAAGTGTAGCTTTGTTGAAGCTGGACAGGAGGAGCAAAAGATCCAAAAGATCATAGCTGTACATGATAGATATTTACCAGGACAGTTCCAAAGCAATCCCATGGACTGAGAAGGGTTTGAGACGCTGCTATTATAAGCAGACTTCAAACCTGATTTTTCCCCTTTCTTCCTTCTGTGTTTTACTTATGGACTTAGCCAGTCGCTGAGCCTTCTACCTGTAAAAGAATATCTTACCCTTCTTGCCTTCCTCTCTATTTCTCCCTCTCTCCTAATTGCACGGTCCAACTTCCTGGATGTGCTGATTGAGATGCTTGTCAAACCCTTTTCTGAATTTCTTAATATGGCAGAACACTATTCACTTTTTGATGGATTGTTTTTTTAGTACTTTAGTGACTCATATCTGCTCTCAGTGAGTGGCAGAACCAGCACAAGGTAGAAGGAGGTTGTGCAGCCAGCAATAGGGAAGGAAGAGCAAGACTTGGATCTTCCCCTTTCAGCATTGGTATATTCCATATGTGTCAGAGAATCATATGCTGACATTTTATTTAAGAGATCAGATTTTTTGCTTCTAGTTTTTTGACCTATAGAAAAAGTAAAGGAACTCCCTTGCCAATTTATGTGCTTTTTGCTATTCTGTAGGTGAGAACAGGAAAACTTATTTTTTTACCAAGAACCCAAAGTTTTGGCAGATAAGGTTAATATAAACATACCAGCAGCCCAGAGGAGGTCAGTGGTAGAGAAGATAATGGTGGGCATGCTTATATGTCTGAATCTTCCCACTCCGTTAGGCTTCTCTTCATCTGGTCCAAACACAGGATCAAAGCCTACTGTTACAAACAGAACAAGTCAGAGGAGAAGCTGTCTTCCCTCCCACACATCAAGGAATGAGGTAGCTGCTCTCAGTGTAATTTACCTAAATTCTGTAGGGAAAGATACAGCATAGGCAAGGAATAATGGAGTCTTTTTCTCATTTTTATCTGGTTGATGTGTATCATTTGGGCGAACAGACGTTTAGATAATACTCTGTTTTGAAGAGTCTGTTTCTGAGTGACACAAATCTCTGCTAATCCCAGAGAAAGAGTGGAATGAAGGTGCCAAATGCACTTGGTCCATTCATGTCACATTGGTTAGAAAGGGTACTGTGACATGGAAATGCCTGCTGAGTGGTATGGCTATACCCATTTAGCTGCAGAGGAGTTACAGGTAGAGTCCTGTCACAGAATTACAGTTATCCACCTGCTTTCTCTGAGAAGAGCAAATGAATATGCTTCTTTGTGCCTTCAGTTACATGGTCCCCAAGGACCCACAGAAGGAGTCCTACAGTGAAGGTCTTCATTCAGCAAGTGTTTGGTGCAAAGATGTGTCCAAATGCTGCAGCCCTGAAGCCACGGGGGGACACTGTTTTGTAGGATATTACTACACCTCCGTGAACTGCTTTGTCTTTTACGTCACTTCTCCCATTTTAGAGCTGGTTTTTATTGCTGAATAACATTTCTGAACACATGCATGGAAAATATGCAAAATGTGTGATAGGACCCTGATAGCTCACAGGAATCTATGTGATTAAATTAGGTTCAAAAGTAAGGGTACCTTATGTCTATCAGACTTCAGTGGATCCAGGCTTTGTATCAGTAATGCTGGATGCTTCCATATTTTCCCTGAGATATTTTCTGACATTTTTTAAATGAAAAGTTACAATTTTAAAAGGGTATGTTCTCTTCAGAGAAGCTCTGTAAAGATCTTGCATGCAGCAGCTGATATTTCAAGCTGTTGAATTAGTAGTTCTGGGTTTCCTTTTGTACTTGTCTGTGCCAAAATGTGATTAGTTGTTTCAGCCCACTCATACCCTTGGTTTGAGATATCTGTGCATTAAGTTAGAAGGGAAACAGCCATGTGGTTCAGGTCCAATATTTGATCTGCATTATAATTGTTAACACTTTTTTGCTACATAGATTTTTTCAAGACATGTTGCCAGGAAATTTTAAAGCAGTGAGTTCTTGTTTTGAAGTGCTTTCTCATTCCATATTTTGTTCTGCTCCTGAAGACAGCCAAGATATCAGAGCTCTGTGTGTCAGGAGTTGGGAGAAGGAGAAACAGGTGCTGACACTTGGCTGCAAGCTACTGGAAGCAAAAGGAAACTCCACGCTGGAGCAAACAATGCAAAGGAAGCACTTTGATTTACAGTAATTGTCCTGAGTGGAATCTCAACACAGACAGGACAGCTCAAAATACTGTTAGCTGAAATTAATATGAGCTCTGAGTCACTGCAGATTCTTCACCTAACTTAACAAGTACAAACATCCAGGATTTGAGCAATACCTTTATACACTCAGAACCACACTCTCCCCAAGGAGCTATAGTAGCAGCTCCCGAGGGCCGGAGTTGGCTGCTGCAACGGGACATAGATGTTGTGGTGTAAATGATGTGTCATCTCTGTAGCATATTTCACCATTTTCCCTTTCTTCATCAGCTTTTGCCCACTGCTTTCATTAGCATCTCTCTTGGAGGAAACAAAGGAATAGCGAGGAAAGCCAAGTGCAAGCCCTGGTGAAATTGCTGGGAAGATATCATAGGTGGACGCCTGAGTGGAGTTCCTGCCTTTTCACGTCACAGTTGCAGTGACTCACTTCAATTCAAAGGCTACTATAAACACACAATAATCTCAATAAATTTGCACAATAAGCAATATTTGTATGTATTTTAAAGCTGAAAGCTGTTCATATTCTGGGCATAGATTTATGATGAAAACCTGAATAACTAGAACAGGATTTTTTAAAGCTTTGTTTAGGGATATGTAGTAAACACTTGAATCAGTGTAGCATTCGTAGAAGAGCTGTAAGTGTGCTGTGATTAATTAGGTGATCTGGAAAATTACATAAGAAATGTAATGCTGGGTACAATCTTCAAGAACATGAAATTCTGCATTTGGGGTAGGAGAGGGAAGAGATAAGAAAACTCCATCCTTGCCAAAACAATGTATTTCACACTTTACTTCAGTTTCAAACATGTGATTGATCCACCACCACATACCTACAACCATGAAAGACAAAAGTTTTCTGTGTGGAGGGGTTGAGGGAATAAGAAATGGGACCCCTGTGAGACTGAAAGATAAGAGTCTTTCATTCTGCTGCCACTGCATCCTCTAAATTCGGCTGCCATGCTGTTCTCAAAAAAATTTCTGTTACCAATTTGAGAGGAAACAAATCTGTGCTCCTCCTGTGGTCAAATGTAATTTGAAATATTTAGTTACTTTAATAAACTGCTCAAGTCAGTAGATAACCTTTCTGAGGGATCAGCTTTGTTAGAGAGCATAATCAGCTGTTTTCCCAGCAGAGTAAAGATGTATTCTCTTGGGCATCTATTATACCATCTTTATTCAGAGCCACATTCAATAAAAATGCAAAAAAAAGTGGCTGAAAGGCAAATAACAAATGCTAAAATGTTTTAAAAAAGGGGTTTTTTTTTTAAAGCAGAGAAGGCCTCTCTAAGTTCAATGTGTTTTTTGAAATTTCAAGCTTCCATGAATACGGGGAACACTGTAACTGAGAGGTGGAAATGAATGTGTGAGGAGCAGTCATCCACACGGGCTTTGCAAAAATTTAATATCTGACAAACAAGCACCTGCTGTGGTGAGGACGAGGTTTAGTCCTAGGAATTCCATAAATGTTTATTTTCTAGGAATATATGATTGCATCTTGCCAAAATACTAATATTTATATTTTTTTCTATTTTCACAGTTGTTTTTGAGTCAGAAGAACCAGGCATCACAACCCTGTCTGCTAAAACACACAGCTAAATTTAAACTACACAGTTTTATTTAATATCACTAAGACAGAATATTTTAGCTGTTTCGGTGCGATGGTATTTAGAATAAAATGTTCTTTCACTTTCTAAAGCTGAGATACACAGAAATCTCTGCAATTGCTGGGAAAACTCTTTAAGAGAAATGTAGTCCTCTGAAGTGTCAGATTTAAGCGGCAGGTTTAACTTGATTCCTGCCTGGAAGGGCAGTGGGGTGCAGTGGGGGTCAGACATGAGGTTTGGGCACGTTCTCCATCTCTCTAGCACAGCGGGGAGCGACGCCCTACACCCCGTTGGTGTGTGCAGGAGAGGGCCCGCCCGGGCCCGGCCAGGCCCGCGTCGCCATGGCGACAGCGCCGGCAGCTGCCATGGCGGAGAAGGAGAGCGCCGAGGGTAAGGCTGGGCCGGGGCCTGGCCGGGCCGGGCCAACCCAGGGCCTCCCGCCGGGCGGAGTGTGCAGGCGGGCAGCGCGGGGGACGGGCCGCCGCCGGGCGGTACCGAGAGACGCCTGCCCGCCTCGGGCCTCCGGCGGCGGGGTAGGCGGCGGCTGCGGGGTCAGCCCTGCCCGGGGCTGGTGCAAGAGTGGCTCAGGGACACGCACTGAGCGACACAGGCACAGATACGCACACACACACACACGCACACATATATATAGGAGTGTGTATATTGAAGTCTTCAACATCTTCACGAGGGGAAGCAGAGGAGCAAGCACTGGTCTCTTCATTTTTGTGACCAGTGACAGGACTCGAGGAAACGGCCTGAAGCTGTGCCAGGGGAGGCTGAGGTTAGGTACTGAGGAAAAGGTGCTTCACCCAGAGGGTGGTTGGGCACTGGAACAGGCTCCCCAGGGAAGTGGTCACAGCACCAAGCACGACAGAGTTCAAGAAGCATTTGGACAATGCTCTCATTGACACGGTGAGATTCTTGGGGTGTCCTGCGCAGGGCCAGGAGTTGGACTCAATGATCCTGATGGGTCCCTCCCAACTCAGCATATTCTGTGATTCTGTGGTTCTATGATTCTATATGTGTATATATATGTGTGTATGTATATATATTTGCATATATCTGTGTGCATGTATGCACATATGTACATGTATGTGAAAGCACGCACACGTGCATATTTACACACACACAGTGAAATACACCTCCTGCCCCCTGTCCCATTCAGGATGGTCACAGCAGTGCCTCCACCTCAGGGCGAGCAGCTGCTCCCCAGCACTCCCTGCCACAGGGGATGCCGCCAGCTGCCCATGGCCAATGTCACCTGTGGCCAATGCCACGCGCGGGCAATGGCCACAGGCACTGGCAGCCTTATGGTTGTGTTGCTGCCACTCAACTGAGCGGCTGAACCCACTGCTGGAGTCACTTGGTCGTCTCCTCTTGCAGTCATTTCTGGATGCATCAGACTCTCTCTGCCAGAAAAAAAAAAGTAATCTGTGCTGCTGATAGCACTGTGGCTTATTTTTAGAGGCAAGCATGTTCTACTTTAGGGAGTGTTGCCAGAAATTATATTTTACAGGCTAAAGGTAATTCCTTCTTCAAGGATATTCAAGTACCATTTCAAGGAAAACGTATTTTCTGCAAAGCTCACAATGTTGTGACTTCTGAAATCCACCCCTTCTTTAAGTAAACTTGGTGTGTTGCAGTAGTTTGCAAATTCTGAGCATTGTATTTGAAATTATTTAAACAATGGATTATTTCATTTTATTTAGGAAACAAATAATATATTCCACAAGGAAGTCCAATATAAATAGTTGCTGTGGATAGTGCTAGGTGAGTAATTTGATTTTGGTAGAAGTATTTCTAGCTGCACTTTGACACATAGATACCTTGCGGACATTAAAAAATAAGGCCGATGTAGCTTCATTGAGGACTGTTCTAAAAGTGGTTGTTTTTAATATTGGTTGTCCTTTTTGTTTAGTCTTGTGAAAGCATATTTTTTGCATCTTGCGAGTGTTGCAAATGAAACTGAGGTGCAGTGCTGGCAGAGGTGAATAGAGATGTAGGACAGCAGCCTAGATGTCTGCCGGACCGTCTGAGAAGAGAGAATGTGGTGTTCTGGCAGGATAACAGTAGTATTGGGAAGTTCTAGCTCCATATGTTTTGGGCACCCATATGTGTTATACTGAGATTTTGCACCATTTTGGTAATCCACAGCCAGAAACTCTTGGAGAAGAAAGATCATGGGTTTTTGACTGCTCAAATAATGAATTTAAATGCCTTTTTTTGTAGCTTCAAAGTGAGAATACTTTGTAAGAAGTTTAATTATTGTATTACTTAAGACAGATCTCTTGAGTTTTTTTACACTTCATGTTTTTTAAGATCCTGTAAAACACTATTCCCAGAAGAGTATCAGATGTCGTCTTCTAGAGGAAAATTGTACTGTCATCCTAAATGCCCTTGATCCGTAAACTCCATCCCTGGCCCTGCCAATGGTTCATGGAAAGTGACATTTAGTTTCTTTTCCATAGAATGAAGAAAATAACTTGTATCACGAGGAAAAGTCACTCATGAGAATCACAACAGTGTCTGCTGTTAGGCAAACCAGTTGCTTATTGCCCTATAAAGGTGCCTCATTATTATAAAGACAGGTGAGGTGAGCTAAAAGTCTCATTAGCGGAAGCAATCCCCTGAGAATAAGTCACTTACACCATTTCAGACTTGCTATTAGCTTTCTTGCTGAGAGCAGTTAGAGGGTTAATTAGGATTCCCCGACTCCGGATTCACACATTGATTATGCTTTCTTCTGACAAGTATTCCACATCTGTGCAAACTGCAGCTTTTACTTTATTATGCTTCAAACTAATAACATTAGTTGCATTGTCAAATAATTAGTCCTTAGAGTATTCCTCTCGGTTCTTTGTGGAACTGCAGTTCCACCAGCTTTCATGGAAGGGTTTCCCTTAGGTCCTATTATCTTCCAAATTCTGTCTTCTTCAAAGTCAAAATGCCTACTTAAATGTTTTACAGATGTACATGATGTACACAAGGAAAAATGGTGAAAGGCCAGATCCTTCTACCTATTGAACATGTTATTCACATGAGTATTACCCTCTAACTTAAGCAAATGTTGTGAATAAAATCTTGTATGTGCATTAAGTTTTAATGGGATCATGCCCATACTATCTGTAGCTATGTGTTTTATGTATGAATTTATATCCCTACATTTGTGCTTTCAACTATATTTAATGGTTTTTTTCATACTCATCTGATCATGCTAGACTATTTGCTTAATCTTTCATTTTTGTACATTTGTCCCTATCTTCCCTTCTATCATTCTGTTCCTTTCCCTTTTTCTGTTACTTAATTCAGTCTGTCTGTTCTTCCATTTACTCTCAGATACTGTCTTTGTAATTTGACACAACATGTCAGATTTTCTAAGTTTTAATACCTTTGATCTCAATACTGATGTTACCAGAACCTGAAAGCAAAATGCCAGACTGGTAGTGCCTCAAGTAGAACTAGACAGAAGACATGTTTTTTTCCATATGGGATTTAAGAAAGTACATAACGGAGAGAATACTCAGTGTTCCTGTATCATTATGGAAATGTTACATAATTGATTGGTATTAGAGTTTTTGGTAAGACCATATTCTTTGTGCCAGATAGTGCATATTTAAAATGCAACTAAAAAGTCATGAATTTTAATCCAAAAGGGAGTATATTAAATAATCTGAGTTCCTGTTTCATCCACTTACGCCCATATGAAACCAAATAACTAGTTCTGGATAACAGATGTCCTTCAGAAAGTTACCCTATTTGGATGTGAAGACTTATGAAGAATAACCTTCTGCAATGATGGTTTTCTCTGGTAAATGATTAGTAGTTGTTCTGGGTAGTTTGAGTTACAGATGCCACATGTAATTGGGCCTCACAAAGCCTCTTCCTACCACATATGAAGACGCACAGTCAAGTGGATGTTATAAGTGGAAATGGGAAAGAGTTTTCACCCCAATTTTATTATGTAAATACAGTAACAGTGTGTTCAGTCATACCTATATGTCTGCACTTTACCTGCCCAGGTTGGCTGCCTGGCATGCTGATGAAATCAGGAGTTTACTGGAGATAACAATTGGTAAGAGCTAGCTACATATCCCATTCAACTACTACCTTCTTGCAAAGAAGCAGAGTTGCCACTACATCACCTGCCACGCTGAGTCTTCTGGAATTAACATCTAAACCTTCCCTTTCCATGTCACCTGGCTCTGCCTGCCTTTTGATCCTGATAGAGATACTGAAAGTGTGCTATCACTACTTGTTCTGTTTTAATAAAGTTTCAAGTCAAAGCTTAGAGAGCCTAGGAGCTGCCATGAGCACTGTAGGCAGTCGTAACCATTAATTCTGCTTGGAGCACACTTAATTAACATGAGAGTTTCAAATCTGACACAGAAAAGCACTTAAGCCTTGTAAGGCTTTGGGGAATCCTGCTGAATGGGATAACATGATGCACATGACACTTAAGCACATGAGTACATTTAAGGGTCTTGCTATACTGAGGATTTTAAAATATGTTTTTGAGAGTTTCACAAATGAGCATCAGCATTTGAAAGGTACAAAAGCTATAAATTAAACACGATAAACCTTCAGGCTAGAGGAGTCTATCAGACAGATTATCTCAATTTAAAAAGTGACAGTGTTTCATTTATGGGAAAATATACAAAATTAGTATGAGATGTTAAAAATAAGTGGCTTTCATCGTGCTCAAGCAAGCAATATTTCAGCTCTAGAAGAAATCTGAATATATGAGATCACTTAGGAAATCAGCATGCAGTTTTATCACAGTGGAATTTACAGATGAACACTATGAATATTTTTATATTCTCTTGTTGACATTGCTGTAGGAAATTATGTGAGAATAAAAGTTTATAGCCTTTATTAGACTGTAATGCAGTTTAAGATGCACCCTGGCATCAATCTGATTTACGTTTTAATATTTATACTTATTTGAGAATGAAACAAAAAATAAATTTTGTCCATCTCACATGGACAAACACAGGTTGTAGATCTGATCCTCTTGGCTCTACTCCCCCAGCAAAAATTGATCTCGAATGTAGAATAGGTAATTGCAGATTGACATGTTTCTTGTTTCCATGGTGCATTAGACGACAGAAGTTTTTCAGTTTGGCTCTACTTCTAGATGATTTATTGACTAAAAATTGGCTGGTGTGCAGGCAAAGGCTTTAAACTTTTTTGTCATTTAAACAATACCAACCAGCAGATACACAGGGCTGACATGGAGCTTGAGAACCCCCACAAATTAGCTTTCCAACAATAGTTAACATGTTATTAAGAATTTCCATGTCTACATACTAATTACTCTGAGATCTGAGGGGCTGGGAGGTTTTTTTGCAGTTTAGGAGTACCTGTATTTTGTGTGAACAGATACTGCTTCGTTGCTATTGGCAATAAAATTTGTTGGGCTGGAGGTTGTGGAAGGGAAATGGTCTTTTGGGTAACAGAGATCTGGCATGAACCTGTTGTCAGGCCCGGTGTTTAGCCCCTAGGTGGGAGGTGGCCATGCAGACAGTGGTGCTGGTCACACCAGTGCTCTGTCCTGGCCAAATCCTGCCATGGGGTTTGGCTGCTGCAGCTGTTTCTGCCTTGAGATTATGGCTGAGGTGGGGGGGCAGAAGCTGAGAATATCTCCTACACATCCTGTGAGGTGTCCTGAGAGAAGAAGGGGTGTGGCAGCAACATCCCAGCCCAGCCTGCTTGGAGGTAGGCCTTGTACTAAACGTGGCAGTGACGTGGGGAAGGGAATGGGACAGTCAGTGGAGGGGCTCAGAGTTGTGCAGAGGTGGCCAGAGAAGCAGAGCTCACAGATACCTGATGCGAGGGTAAAAGCTAGTGGCACGATGAAGGGCTAGAGTTCCCAAACCTACCTCTGACCCCCACTGCTTTTGAGGTTGGATTAGGTGCTACCTGATGGGTCTCAGAAGATATTTTTATAAATGGTCTTCAGTTGTAAATGTCCATCTTTAAGAAAGTACAGACTACCAAATTTTCAAAAATGACAGCCTGCCTCAAATGATTACAGAAATGTTGTTAATTCATTGTTAAATATATATGTCTTAAATTTGTCAGTTGAAATGCTGTTCAAATTCAGAATATTGCTCTTAGGAAAACAAAAATAAAATTGGAGGTTCATAGTCATTCACAGTATGTAAAGAAAGTGATTTAGGACTGTAAATGATACTTTCAAGACAGCTCCTTAAAAAGGAGCAGCTGCAGCAAACCTCTGTAATCCTTGCCGCTTTGTTTCACTCTAACAGTCTTCCTTGGCGTGGTCAACTACAGAGCAGTGCAGATAGAATTGCAACCAGTTTGGAAACTATTTTTCTAACCCATTTAGCACCCTATGAGGCAAATTGAAGGGCTTGTGATATATTACATAATAACAGCATGTATTAAAAGTCATACTTAAAACCCTCATTCTCCTGTTATATTGTAGATTCAAAAGAAGAAAGTTTACAAACTGTTGTATTCTAGCAGCGGCACTGTGGTACTGCAGATAAACTTCATAATAGCTTATGTTTAAAATACATTAGTTCTCAGAGCACTAGTATCCAGTTGATTCTGGTCTCTGGTTGCGGACCACTTGAGCAGTCCATGTGCAGAGGCAGTTCAGTAGGCATATTCAATTTACGAGATGTTTGCTGCTGCCACATGTGCAATCGGGTGTCCCTTGTCAGTGACAAGTGACAGGGTGCCCTGTTTGGGCTGTCCCATGTCCTTGGCAGAGTGAGCTGCTGTTCAGGGGCCACAGCAGCTTGTGCATTGATGCATTTTGGTGGAGCGTGGGGTGGTGCATAGGTGGAGTAGGCTGTGGGTGTCCGAGTTGTCCTTTGTGGCTCTCCCATCTGCTTCTGGGGCCAGCACTATGGAGAGTCCAGGAGAAACAGAGACAAATGCCTTCTGCGACCACACAGCACGGCAGCAGGGGTTGTGTTCTGCCAGTGTCACAGCCTATGTAAGCTTTTCATTTTCAGCAGCAGCTGGAGGTATAGCGAGACTTGGCATCACCAGGAGAGCTACATATCCTTGCAGGGCAGTTTGGTGGTGGTGATGAAAGAGAATATAAGTATGGGCTAGACATAGCTCTTTCATTATATCTCAGGTGTGGCTGAGACGAAAGAAAGATATAGAACAAATTGCAACAGTGTAGATGACTGTTTTTGCCAGCTCTGAGCTGCCCCAGGGGTGCTGGGCTGATGCCACTGCCAGAGTTGGGATTTCAGGGATGTATGTACAAGACATCCCCGATGGAGATTTATTTAGAGTTTTTGTCTGCCTTATGAAAAGGGACACTGCATGTGGCTGGTATTAACTTTAAAAAAGGTGTCACAATTATTTTCTGCAGGCTAAAAAATATTGAGTGCTGGCATTTCTTCTCTGAAGGAAGGATAACATCCTGACTTTCCTCAAGAGAGGTATAAGATATTTAAATGTATATTACCTGTGAATCACAGGCATACAGGAAGCAATCCAGATCTGTCCATAAATCAGACTTCTTGCTTTCTTTTCTTTGGATGACTGGAAGCACATCTCCACATCATCTGATCAGAAGAGAAGACCTTTGTATCAAAAGGAAAGGATTTCCCCCATCATTCTGTAAGTTAGCGCAGAGCGTGTTGTTTCACTGCCCTCAGTGTCAGTTGCACGTGATGGCAAGTGTTTGGCAACTTGTCTGTGGTCACCAGCTAGCAGAAGGAGAGCTTTGTTGTTAGAGTTGGACCTGTGCAAATGATTAGAGTGAGGGATATTAGTCAGACCTTGCTGCTTTGGCTCATGAAGCTCCAGGTTTTGTGAAGTCAATCTCAGTCACCAGTGGAGTAGCTGCAAAATGATGATGTGCTTGTCTGGCTGAAATTCAGGTAATAATTGAGACCAGTTAGGTTCAATTTGGATTCTTCCTGAGAGTCCTTATTGCATGCTGCTTCCAAAATAATAATCTACAACAGTTGTGAAGCCTGTGGAACTAAAGCAGCATGGGCTATGGCCAACTACTTGGGAAGACAGGCAGGGCCAAATCCCGAGACCTGCAGTTGGACATTTCCTGCTATGCCCCAATTATTGCTCTAAAAATGTTACAGCTACTCCTGACATAAAATGTTTCACATCTTATCAAATGATAATGTGCATTGTTGTGATCCAGGACTCAATAGCTTTCTCTGTCCTGTAATACTACTGTAACTTTCCTATCCCAGGGTCTTAAGGCCCGTCTCATCCAACACTTCCCTCCAAGAAATGCAAAAAGGAAAAATGGATTTCAGGGAAAAAAAAATATGTTTCAACACTTGACCAAATATGAGAGACAAAAAAGAAGAAACTGGCTCTTCTTCAAGGATTCTACAACAACAAATGCAGAAAGTGTGGGCTAACAGACTCCTGTGAATGCTGGGAAGAGAGAAACCCCCATGGTCAGCATAGATGCTGTTGTATTTTGAAGGATGCTCAGGAGGGACTGACAAGCGTTTCTGCTGTAAGTAGCAATGACTCCATATTCTTTCAAGCTCTAAAAGATTATCCCTACTTTTTATCTGAGGTTTGAGTGTATGCAGGGCAAAGCCCATATGCATTCCTTGTGTTTCCCGGTGTTATGTATTCTCCAGAGGGTATAGACAATGAGATGTATGTTACTGTTCACAGCATAACTCTGCACTATTTAAAATGGGGGTGGGGTGACAGTGTGTCAAGGCACAAGGAGTAAGGTGCTTAAGAAGATCAGGTCAGGGCATTAGCCCTCACTATTGAGTGTTTCAGAGCTCAGAAAGACTTTGTACTCATGGTGATAAAAATCTGTAAGCTGCAGCTATAGGGAAAGGTGCAAGCCTGAGCTATGAAGTCACACAGCAGCAGCGAGGTGCTTGTCACTGGACACTGGCCCCCAATGGCCAAGGGACCATGGGAGATGACAGGAGGAGCTCAGGGCTGTGACAAGGTGGAGCAGCAGCAGAGCAACAGTAAGTTGGAGCAGGAGGAGGGCTGGGTGCCAAGTATTTGCTTGCACACTTCCCTGCTACTTAAAGGTAGTAATTGTAGTAATCTTCCTGCCCAGCCATCCTGGCTGGTCAAAACAGAGAGCAGAAAATGTACCTGTGCTGCTGCCTGTGTGGAAATCCAATTTGCTTTGCTATTTTCTGATGGAAGAGTCTCTGCCTGTTACCACCAATGAAGTAGTGGATGATGACCTCCACTGGACTATTTTCCTTGCAGATATAAAAGGAATGCTGTAGCATGGCTTACAAATTACTAGAAAACGCGTCAGAATTTTAAATGGAATTATTCAAATTACAGTTTTCTTTTTTGATTCTTTTCCCCCTGGACATGCTGCTAGGTCCAGAACACTTAATCAGCAGGAGTATCTAGTGCTGTAGCCAAGTCCTGGCCAAGTCTGCAGACTTTGAAGACCTTCCACTTCCCACCTCAGCAAGCTGCTGATATGGGCTACTGCCTGGACTTGCGGCAGCTCAGGAATCCCTGCCAGAGTCTTACCAGCTGGCCAGCCACTGCACCTCCATTTCTCCTCTTTGGTGGACGCAGACCAAATCCAAAAGTGATAAGTCATTCTGTGAAGTGAAAGTAGGAAGGACTCCTTCCATACCATCCCTCAAAAAAAAAAAAAAAAAAAAAAAAAAAAAAAAGAAAAATTGAAAAATTGATCACTCATCAACTGCAGTGCTTCAGATTTGAGAAAATTTAAGTCTTATCTGAGTACAGCCAGGTAGTATTCCTTGATCATTTCCCAGGATTTCAGGCTTTTCTGCTGATGCTTATGAAGGCTGATGTTTCAGTATCTATAGATATATATGCAGATATAGCATATCTCCACAGATTGTGTACTGTAAAAGCATCTGGGCATATTTTGTTGAGCTTCTTCTAGGATGCATGAGGTGCTATCACTGACATGGATTGATACGCACCTGTGTTGCATCATTCAGACGAGCTGCCTACAAAGGAATGATTTTTCCCTAACAAACCATGTGATTGTAGCATTTTGCCTCAGTATGTCCCAGAACTGAGCTTGCCCTCACCAACAAGGTCCTCAGGAACAATTTAAGCAGGAGGAAGGAAGGAATTTCTTGCCTCTGGGGTCATCATCATGGCTGGGCCTCTGGGGTAGGGGAGAGACTAATCACACACATCACACGAAGAGATCTGGAGATTATGATGACAAAAGCACGAAGCTGAGAAAGAAGGTTCAGCAGAGCAAATGGGTGCTATCTCAGAGGGAACAGCAAAGTGAGCAGAGCTGAGGTGGTGTCGGTCACCCTTGCCTTCCTGCATTTCTGTGTAAAGGAGATCCACGAGATAACAGGAGGGGCAGATTCGTATTCCCTACCACATTCTCAGCATGTGCTGCTACCTTTTTTTTTTCAGTGGCACCAGACTTGCAGTCTGTCTTTCATATCTCTTCCTTAGGAGCAAACACTCCATGTGCCCAGCCCTGAAGAGCATTTAGTGGAATTTTAGGGACTGTAAGAAACACTGTATCCCATTAGCAGGATTCTTGCTGGTTGCCAATCCCACTCAGCCGCTCCTAACATTTAACATTGCCTTCACTTGCAAGTTCTACTTGGCTATAAATAGTTTCAGTAAGTTTAGAGAAAGTTTAGTTTGCGTTTTGGGTGTAGGAGGTCCTTACGCCTTTTATTTCTTTGATAAATTGCAACCTTCCATTCTGGGGACTTCCTGAAAGAATTGGGTGGAACCAGGGAAGTTAATGCTTCAGTTTCAGGAGCCTGGGCACAGGGAGGCTGTCAGGGTTGTAGTATAGGAACTGATGCAGGAAAAAATGGTTTATTGGTCCCCTCCAACATATGGACAATTTTGTCTTGCAGCAAGCATCTGTTAATGAATTTGCAGAGGTAGCAAGGCTATTCCTTGTAATTTGCCCTTCTCCATTCCCATCGGCAAATGCCTTATCTGCAGCAAGCCCAGACAGTGGTTGTAGTTCCACTGTGGGTTCATGCTGACATACTTTGCCATCTGCATCCCCTGGCTTTGAGAAATACAGTGCAAGCTCAGGACAGAGCAAGCAAACAGCAGCTCTTAATATAGCAGCTCTTCAAGCTGTTATATCATAATGACTCGAGGCAGACAGGTATGAGTTACCAGGTGAGCTTACTGAGTGATCTCTCTATACTAGTGTGGGGGCTGTCTGCCCAGCACAGACCAGGATAAATAATGGCATCTTGCAGGAGCACCCAGAAGTGACAGCATTAAAATGGGCTTGATGACCTACGAGAATGTGTACCATGAGGGAAAGAAATGTTTTTCCATTGATGAAGAACTGTGTTTGATCCAGAAGGGAGGTCAGCAGTCAAGACTGCCCATGACTCCAGCACTTTTTGTGAGAGATGAATGGGACAAGAACTTTGTGAATGGTGGATAGTCCCTTTCAAATCAATGACATTTTAATATGAACTGTGTTTTGAGGTAGTGTGAACTATGGGTTTAAACACCTTTGGAAATAGAGGGTGGGGAAAGACATTAACTATTTATGCCTTCTTTTCCAGCTTGCCATGGCATCCTCCGTGGCCTATTTTGTTCTGTGTTACAGCAATTAGAAGCTTGTCTGCTTATCAAGGCAGCAATAGTTTCTATACTTTGTTTCTCTACAGTTGAAGTAGTTTGCTAATTGCCACATCAGTTTTGTTAGTTTTTGTTCCCACATGTATTGAGACATCTGCATCTGTGGCAGATTAGAATGCCATGGCATTTAAAATAACACCTACTGAACAGTCAAAACCTGGGATAATATTAAGTATATCTTGTTTCATTAGGTGAAGTTACTGGCAAATTGTAACTTCAGTAGTTACTGCCAACTGACTACCACAAACTAGATATATTTTGCAAATTGGAATATTATTGCATTTTTCAACTTTGAAGTTAAAATGCACAGTTGCTATATTATATTTTATAAGTCTTTAATGAATTTGTCAATTTCTAATGGAACTAAACAAGATATTTCCATTGTGGTTGTTCTGAATTCTTTTTACTTTTTAATGCTCTCAAAATTCTATAAAATAGTATCATTTTCACAACCAAAGCTGGAATCAAGATAGTGCTTAATTTTTTATGTCACTTTATTATATGTTTTGCCCATGTTACAACTGTCTTTTGTAAAGAAGATAAAAAGGAAAAATTGTATTTAATATTTTTGTGTCAGAATTTGAAGTAGCTTTTGCAGTTGACTTTTCCACAGCCATCATGAAACTGACAGTCTGTGTTTTATATCAGACATCAAATTAATTACCTGATTTTTCTAAACTCTATTTGCTGCTGGTGATTTTGTTCTCATGGTTATTCACATTAGGTGCCACGGGGCTGTGCAAAGATTGTTCTGATTGCTCCACTCTGAAAGCTCCATTCTATGTATCTATTTTTAGATATAGTCCCTTTATTTTTATTCTCTATTAGTTTCCCACGAGGCAGTTACTGTGATGGAAACACCCAGATAACTTTTCAGCTCTCACATGTACTGCCATTAGGAAAAGAGGTATGACAGTAGGGTGAGGTTATGCTTTTAGTCCAAGGTTGCTCGCATACGTGATGATGATGAGTGTAGGGTTTTAGTTTTGTTGATTCACAGTGATGATGGGGTTTGCTTGCTTATCTAGATACTACATAGAGTCATAGAATCATAGAATCATAGAATCATAGAATCAGCTGGGTTGGAAAAGACCTCCGAGATCATCAAGTCCAACCCTTGATCCAACACCACCGTGGTTACTAGACCATGGCACTAAGTGCCACATCCAGTCTCATCTTAAAAACCTCCAGGGACGGTGAATCCACCACTTTCCTGGGCAGCCCATTCCAATGTTTGATTACTCTCTCCATAAAAAATTTCTTCCTAATATCCAACCTAAATTTCCTCTGGTACAGCTTAAGACCGTGCCCTCTTCTACTGCTGGTTACCTGGGAGAAGAGACCAACCCCCACCTGGCTACAACCTCCTTTCAGGTAGCTGTAGAGAGTGATGAGGTCTCCCCTGAGCCTCCTCTACTCCAGGCTGAACAGCCCCAGCTCCCTCAGCCTCTCCTCACAGGACTTGTGCTGGAGTCCCTTCACCAGCCTTGTTGCTCTTCTCTGGACCTACTCCAGCACCTCAATATCTTTCCCGAACTGAGGGGCCCAGAACTGGACACAGTACTCCAGGTGTGGCCTCACCAGCGCTGAGTACAGGGGAAGAATCACTGCCCTGGACCTGTTGGCCACACTGTTCCTGATACAGGCCAGGATGCCATTGGCCTTCTTGGCCACCTGGGCACACCGCTGGCTCATGTTCAGCTTCCTGTCAATCCAAACTCCCAGGTCCATCCATGGTGTATGGTGTGACAAACATAAGCAATAGGGAACAATGACATGGCCAGTTCTCAACAATTCTGAAAAACATGAACAAAAAAGCTTTTGCTGTTCTTGAGATTTCATTTTTGTCTCTTTGAAAATGCATGCAAGTGACCTCTACATAAACCAGTTAAGCTTTTTTATTCTTCTACACCAACAGACTAAAATTCAGATTGCCTGAGTATTATTATATTAACATGGGATGCTTCTTATCTAGGAGAGAAAGCATTATCCCTCTCCTGAGTCTGCAGGCCATAGCTTGCATCCCCAAACTGGAGTAGGTACTACTGTCAGTGAAGACTGGTCATTTCTTGGGAAGTGACGTTTACCAAATTTCATGAAGCTACATGTTTTATCTCTTCATGCAATCTGAGTGGCTAAACTCAGGTGACACATTTCCCATTGGTGCCATCAATACTTTGCATCAATTTGTTTTCTTTGTGTTGCAGTTCAGGAATAGGTTTATCCCTTCTTTGGATGACTCGAGCTGCTTTATAAACGTCTTGTTTTTCTTCAAAATATTCTTGATTTGTCTTTCTAGAATGCAGAGTCTTCAACGATCACATATCTTAAATTATTTCATTATGTGTCACAAGACGCAGAGAAACAACATTGCATATTCTGCAAGCTTACAGCTTAATCATATTGTTAATTTCTTTTCTGATACCCAATACATTAATATAATACATGCTATAGGAGGTACAGAGTAACGAGGGAAAAATATTTGTCTTACCTCAAAATTTTTAGAGTAGGACATACAGTTGCTGGTTCAGCACATTATACTGACTGTACGTTAAGCTTCCTCTGGAACTAAAAAGTTCACTAGAAAAAAATCTAATGCATGCCTTTTCCTCTACAGAGCAGAAAGGTCTTGCCAATAAGATTCAAATGGCCTCAGAATGGTTTTCTCCATGTTCCTTTGCCTCAGTAATTTCCT
The DNA here is from genome assembly GCF_009829145.1 of Chiroxiphia lanceolata. NCBI lineage: Eukaryota > Metazoa > Chordata > Aves > Passeriformes > Pipridae > Chiroxiphia > Chiroxiphia lanceolata. Next base: position 36,351,979 of record NC_045639.1, on the reverse strand, counting down.
TAAAATAGAATTAGTTAAATGCTGTAAGGTTTTCTTCTTTGAGGTGCAGCAAACTTTCTGAATTATTTTTAAGTCAGTCAAGCTCCCCACATTTAACATGAAGGCAATGCAAGTGTTTGTGGCAGAAAAATTTAGGGAGTTGTATACTTTGCTTTGGATCTAGGAAAGAGAACAGTGGCATGGGAACACCTTACGCTGATACCATCACCAAGAATTCGTTATGACACAACATTGGCTTTCCCTTTTTGTTCTGGAAACACAACACCTTGATAAAACTGATGAGCTTATTTGAAAGTATTTGAGATTTCACCTTTACAGGTGGTGCTGAGTATTGTGACAGCTCTTTAATATCTTGACCTAGGTAATAGTCCAGTTAGAACTTGCTTAAAATTCTGGTTAGATCTCGTAACAGCTGATTAATAACCTCAGAGTTTGAATTGTGAAGTCTTTACTGTTTTTTTTTTTCTTCTTCAAACATCAAAACCAAATCTCTTTTAGTTTTTAGTTCATCTCTTTTATCCTAAAAGGAGTGGTCATAGGGGCCTTATGGAAGAATGTTAGAGCAGTGTGAGGAGGGTGGTTAAAAAGAGTAACTTGGATCCATGAGCAGAAAGAGAAGGTTTACTGAAGTTGAGTGCAGATTGCAGGAGGCTTTAAGACTCTGATTTTTTTGTATGGCTGACTGCATAGAAACATCCCCTTTTGTGTCCATTGTCTTCTTAAAAATGTTCCTTTTACATCATGGCAGTCTTTGTATTTCACTCCCAGTTCAACTGACAGGACCAAGGTCACTGGCCACTTTTTTTTGTTGAAATAATGGTTAGTAGAAAAGAGAAGAAGTGGTACTGTAGTATATAGCCACTGATATGATTCTGTACTTTGTGCTGATAAGCCCCAGTTAGTGGATGGGAGATCTACAAATGAGCTGTTGCTAACAGCACTTTAAGTAAAACTGGAACAACAACATGCAAATGACTCTAAACTACCTGCCACTGAATTGGAGTTACCTGGTTGTGTCCCTTATCCTTTCAGACTGACTGGTTCCAGAAGTCAGCCCCATGTGAGAAAGGGTTCCTGTCAGCAGAGACCTCAGGGGTTTCCTCACACCTTCTTGTAACCATAATATAGTACTATGAAGAGAGGATGGAGTAATTAGTGAGGTGTCCACATACACAGAGGAATTTAAATATAAAATTGACTATATTTATTAAAATATGCTTAGATTAATGTTTATAAAGACTAAATGTGTCAGGTGTGTGAGCAGTAACACTAAGTAATAAAATCAAGTCCACTGGTGCTTCTACAAATCAACCCTTAATTTTACTCTTTACATAGCACGAGAGAGTTCCAGTAAATGGTTAATAGGTTCATCAGGTGGCACAGGGACTAAATGTTTTCCTGTGAGCAGCAGACAGATGCTGCTCCCCAGCATGTTAAGTGGTTGTTTAATGTTGGGCTACCTGTTCTTAAGATAAGTCTTTTTTTTCTGCACATAATTTCTCTTCAGTGAAAGGAAAGGTTAGCTTTTTGAACCATCAGAGCAACTGGCCCAGAAAAGGAAAGACAGCAAGATCATAACAGTTAAATGAGTGGTAGAATCTAGCAAATTGCATCAACTAGAAATCCCCTTTTAAAATCCTCATTACTCAAGAGTCTGGCAGAGCCACATCCAGTTAATGGCTTCTGTTCCCTACAAAGACTTAAGTGTAGTCTTTGAGGAAGAAATGTCACAACCGAGGTAGGTGTGCTGCTTAAGGGCTGGCTGCAAGTGGGCCTCAGAGTGCTGGGAAATAGTGTGCACAAGCTGAAGAGGAGCAATTCAATCTGAAAGAACAAGAATTGATTTGGGAGTCCCAGATCCCTGTCAGTCTTACTTAACTGACAGTGTCTAGAGCTTTATCTAGTTCACACTAAACAAAGTGGGAAAATAGCAAAGGATAATACAGGAAAGAAAACTGATAGTGAATACACTTTCAGTTAATGCGTCTGAGGAATAGATTTTAAGACATTTTGTCTTCTTTTTGCATATGTGGTAGGAAGATATGTTAGAATGAGGCAACAATGACAAAGATCTGAAGCATTTCAGCAGCATAGAATTGGAAATAATATATCATCTCTACAGGACTCATTTGAGGAAGGTATTTGTAGGTATTAGAATACTTTGTAGCATGGTATGTTTCAATATTTATTTATTTAAACAATTAGAAGTAGTCCAATAATTTTATCTTTGATATTGTTTTTCTTGTTAGTAGAATAGGTGAGTGAAGTATTTTAATCAATCATGGTGTAGGTATTTCTGTCCTGAAAAATAGATAAAACATTGTTTCACAGGGCAACATGTAACTTTCATTGATCTACCCATGGTGCAGAGTCTCCTTGTATAGAAAAATTTCAGTACATTAGAGCATCTGCTGAGTTAACTGCATATCTTATTTCTTGTGCCCTTCTTGAAGGTATAATTTTAAAACATTACCCTTTTCTTATCCGAAAACTGGAATCCATCTTCTTTTCCCTCCCAAAGGGAGGTTTAGAGTGAATCATAGAAGTCTTCAGATAACTAGCTTTGCCATCCTGAACTAAGCTGAACATATTTGCCTTTCATTCCTAGAGGGAAGATGAGAGATTTAGGCAGTAGCTTATTAGGTGTTTACTCATCTCACCAAGAGTTTTTGAGAGGAATACAGTATACTATGTTTTCTTCCATGGATATGGCTCTTGAATCAACAACTTTCTCTGAGTTCTTGGAAGAAATATAGATTATCTGGTACCTAGATTAAATCATCAAGTTCATTTCATTTCAGGACCTTTGTTTGTCAGGCCTCTTGAAACAGGTAAGATTAATGTACCCTGTTTTCATGAATAAAAGCTTGAAAAGGCTGGATGCTTACATAGTTTCAGTACTTAAAATCTTTCCCTGACTTCCCTTGCCTAATTTTTATTTCTACAGAAGGCTTACACATCAAGACTGGAATATACAGCTATAAATTTTCCTCCAGCATTTCTCTGTTTCAAATCATAGTATACAGTTGAAGGGCCTGGTCTCAAGAACTAAACTCCAAGTCTACACTGAAGGCTAGATCCGAGACTCTTTGAAGTCACTAGAAAAAACCCTTAAAATTTAGTAGTTCGAGAGTCTTTAGGGACTTCTCTACAAGGAATTAGGTCCACTTGGATTGAACTGTGGGGTTTTTTTAAAGAATTCGGTTTGCATTCTTACTGGCACTTAGGCACAGAAAACATAGGCATTACTGTCAAGCTGTGAAAAGAACACAGTTTGTCCTGCAGCAGGGACTGGACAGGGCTCTTCCTCAGTGAGCTCCAGTCTCCAATCCATTGTACAAGTACCTGCCTATGCTTCCATCAGGGGAATAAAGTCCAAGGGACAAATACAGGATATATTCATGCCTCTCTTCTCTTTACGTATTCTTTGGGGAGTTCAGTGCCAAACACAGATGGAAAGCAGCAGGCAGCTGTAGCTTTAGAAGGGGATGCACCTCTCTTCTACATGAAGAAGAGGTTCCTTGTAGCTGGTTCAATCCAGTGCTGTACTGAACTGTTTGCAGCCTGTGGTGGGATGACCTTGGCAAGCTGCCTCTCTCTGCCTCTCTCTGCTTTCCTCAACAGCACAGAGGAAGAAAATATGATGAAAAAGCTCATGGGTCAAGATAAAGAGAGGAAGATCACAAAGCCAGTGTATCATTCAGCTATGGTCAGTTCTGACACCCTTTGCCAGCAGAAAGATATTTCTGTCATGAGGGCAAGAAATCAAATGAAAAAATTGATTGCACACTACAGCCCCAGGGATTCCCTACTATTGGGATTGTAGAAAACTAGGTATGAATTTTTTATGCCTGTAGAAAAAAAGGTCCAGTGGCTTAATGTTGGTCAGAGCTGCTCATCAGAACTTAACACCACATCAGCTAAAGAAGAAAATAAATTGTCTACTAGAGGAGAGCTGTGTTTTACTTATTATGTTGAAAATACAGAAGAGAAGTATGAAAACGAGAAAACAAGTGTCCCTCATACCAGTCTAATTCTGGCTGTCACACAGATTTTCCTTGTGGCATTGCTGTGGAGGCTGGGGGGCTAACTCAAAAAGTGCTGCCTCATGAGCTGGTTTGCCAGTTGGAGTTTGGGGGTGTATTTAGCCACAGGAACCAAAAGTTCAGCTCCACATGACTTTGCTTCCCATATTCTCTCACTTGGAGTCAAATATTCATAAATGGCTAACCAGTTCACTCTTTATACACCCCGGGTTTCTTACCAAGGAGTTTTTCTTTTGAGATAGACCCTTTCCTCTCTTTACATTATTTCTTCAGAATTTATTTCCTGGTACTTAGCTTGCCCCAAGAATGCAATTTCTGGCTTATACAAGATATATCTGTGATAACTGGTGGTTCTTCTTCCCCTGCTCCTTGAGATTGAGATATGAAAAGGAAATGCAGCAAATTACTCCTTCCCCTTTGCTGAGATTGTCTTCTTTTCCAAACTGGTACAATAAATTATTTACCATGAGCTGTATTCACTGTGCACATATCTTAGCCATCTCTTTATCCCTGGTTCTCAGCTTTTCATGCATTATGACTAACTCAGTGGACATAAGAGCACTTATGTTTCCCTGGATGCAGGAACCTGGATGAAGTGACTCAGCCCTGTCTCAGAGCAAGCCTGGGCCCATGTTTGCCTTTCTCCTTCCACTGACACCATGGCATCCAGGAAGGGCTCAGGCTTGTGGTCCAGAGGGAGCTGTGGCACACTCTGGGCAGGGTCCACACCTAGGCAGCCTTCTGATCATGCAGTTCAGGCACACCATTTTCACCAGACTTGATATGCCTGCAGAGCCATAGCAAGGCCATATTACTAATACAAAATGAGAGATTCTGCATTTACAGTGGTTTTTTTTTCAGAATAACTTCTGCTTTTTCAGAGTACCTTTCCTGTCTGCCCCTTTATCAGTTTTGGTGCTTCTACTGTTGCAAGTCTCAAATTGGAAATAAATCAGTTGCAACAGCACAGTGAACCTTTCTTTTTCTTATGTTTCTCTTTGCAGATGGCATAGTACCTGAAATTGAGAAAAGGATTAGAGAAGCTTTTGAGGTGTTTGACCGGGAAAGCAATAAAACTGTGGATGCCAGGTTTGTAAATATATTCACAAAGAAATATTACAGGATCAAATACAGAGATAAATAACTCCCTAAGCTGGCATCTGCTTTACCAGAAAATGTCATTGAAATAGTCCTTTTGGCCCTGTTTGGACAAGTATGTCTATGGTGGGTTGACCTTGGCTGGACACCAGGTGCCCACCAAAGCCACTCCGTCACTCCTCTCCTCAGTGGGACACGGGACAGAAAATATAACAAATGGCTTGTGGGTCAAGATAAGGGCAGGGATCACTCACCAATTACTGTCACAGGAAAAAGAGACTCGACTTGGGGAAATCAGTTTAATTTATTACCAATCAAATCAGAGTAGTAAACCCAAATCTTAAAAGCAGCTTTCCACCCACCTCTTTACTTCCTAGGCTTAACTTTATTCCTGATTTTCTCCCTCCCCTCCGCAGTGGTGCAGGGAGACAGGGAATGGGGGTCAGTTCATCACATGTTGTAGCTGCCAATCCTTCCTTCTCAGGGAGAGGACCCCTCACACTCTTCACCTGCTTCAGCAGTGGGGTCCCTCCCACAGGAGACAGTCCTCCATGAACTTCTTCAATGTGAGTCCTTCCAACGAACTGCAATTCTTCATGAACTGCTCGAGCATGGGTCCCTTTCCATGGATTGCAGTCCTTTGGGAACAGGCTGCTCCAGTGTGGGTCCCCCACAGAGTCACAAGTCCTGTCAACAAACCTGCTCCAGCGTGGGTTCCTCTTCTCCACGGGGCCACAGGTCCTGCCTCCCTAAACCAGCATCTGCTTTTCCAGAAAATGTAATTGGCCCTTTTGTAGGACTAATGTAATTAGTCCTTTTGGCCTTGATTGGATAAGTTTGTCTTTGCTGGTTTAATAGACATTTTGTATTGTTCACTGGTTGAAATTGGCTTGAGAGAGGAATGCTGGGACTGGTGGTGCAATAGGGCAAGAGGAAGCTGCAGCTAGACAAGAGGTCTGAGGCCACAATTAGTGCTAGTAAATAAATCCCTGCTCTGATAGCTCATTGGCACTACAGGACCTGGATCCTTATGAAACTCCTTGCTTTTAGGGTATTTCAGCACATCAAGGGGTGTCCCTGCCAGTGTGTGTGTCACAGTTACCTGCACTCAGTAGGTGTCTTCAATAGAAATGCATCCTTCCTCTGGGGCAATGTGGGAGGTGGATGTTGCTTTGGCAGGGAGGTGGTTTTAGGAGACTTGGGAGAAACTTGCCTATAATTTATTTATGAATAATAATAATAATGATAACAACAACAGTAATATAAAAATTAACATAAAGATGATCATACTTGATTGCACCAAAAGTCTATTTAGCCCAGTACCTTCAGTTGAGCTACCAGTAGTTTCCTAGGGGAGGAATGTAAGGAATTAAATAAATATTCAGTATTTCTTGTTGATTTTGTACATCTGGTACATTATGATTTGAGTGACCTCTGGTTTATTTTTTTCTATCCTGTGATAAATAGCAAACATTTGTTCTTTATTAATTTTCTCGTTAATGATTTCATACCTGTCACATTTGTCCTCCATCACAGTAATTTAAGGCTGAAGAGTCTGGATGTGTTTAATCTCTTAGGAGATGCTATTCCATAGCTCTGGCCATTCTTTTTTTGTGCTTCTTCGTGTTCAGCTTTCTCCTTTTTGAAATGGAATGACCAGAACTGGGGAAGTAGAGTGCACAGGTGGGAGTCTGGAAGGAGAACTGCATGCACTATACCTTTAGCATGCACCATACCTTTAGCATGCACCATTATGGAAAAACATACAAAATATATGTCTGAGCAAGGGGGTAGAAGTTCAGTGGAAGATAAAAACATGGACTGTTAGACTGACCAAAGCATAACTGGCTACAAGATGCAGAGCTAAAGGATGTCAAATTTAAACAATAATCTTAATTCTGGTATTTTTTAAAGTTTGAATATTTGGCAATGCTACTTAAACTTCATTTTAATATAAGCATTCCTAGACATAACTATGGCATTTATTATAAAATACATAAATTACATGTTTATGTCTCACAGAGCAGGTTGTTATAAGCTGTTGTCATAAAAGCTTACTGGAGTAATTTTTCATATTTCCAATTACTACATTTAAAAGAATATCACCAGAGCTTTTAATTATAAACCAATTATTGAGCATAAACACTACAAAGGAGTGTGAGAACTGGTGAAATTGTTGTCATTAAACATTCTTCATGAAGCCAAATTGGAAAATATCTTTAAATGTTTCAAACATCTTTTCTACATTCTAGAGCAGAGCTGAGAGAGATGCAAAATATTTATGTGATGGTTTTAGGAATGCATGCTTACTAGTGCCTCTAAATTTAAGAAATTGCCAGTACTTCATAGAAGTAATGATTTTTCTGCTATACAAGATAGGGGGAATTTCAGGATATGTCTCCACACTCAGTATAATTGCTGTTCCCTTTTCCATAGGGCTCTTTAGGGAAGAATGATCTTACATCTCTTGGCCCATGCCCAGGGAGGTGCCTGATCCCAGAAGTGGAATTGCCCCAGTGCCCCCCAGATGCCCTGCTCCTGGATGGGCCCTGGCTGCCTGGCCCCCATGCAGAACCTCCACCACTACCATCCCCAGCCCTGGGGAGCCCCTAGCCCTCACTGCATCATGACATACTCACTGCTTATTTGTTTGCCCATTTATATCTGCAGTCTTTGCTAAATAGTTGTAAAATTTTCTACATTCCTCACTCTATTATATCATGGATATACAGCTTGATAAAATGTTACAACAATGAAATGATACAAATAGGCTTTTAAAAAATGTGTTCGTTCGGACAGGAGACGTCCAAAAGTCTATTTAACATAGTAAATGCACAATTTCACATTAATTTTTATCATAGTACAGTTACAGACAATAAACAACAGTTTATTGTCTAATTATTCCTAGGTTCATATTGCAGGGCTGTATCACAATAATGGGATTATTAATAACCGATTATCTTGTATCAGAAGGTGGCAGCACAGCACAATTCTTAACCACTGTTGTAGACGTATGAATATTATTGCCTGAAATATCAGATACCCATGAAGAACATGGAAAATTACACTGGCTTGACAGGCTAACATTGGCATTGCATGACTCCTAATGCAAATTCAAATTAGTAAGAAATTAAGAATGAGGAAGATACTATTGTTTCATGCTGCTTACAACATACTGTTGGTCAAGGACTTTTGTGATTTTGCAAATCTTGCCATTGAAAGTGTTATATGTAGGGCAAAAACAATGACCAAAATTTTATTGTCTCTGTGTTACAAAACGTGTATGATCATGAATTTGATTTTAGGTGTTGTTTTTCTATTCTAGAAACTAAACAGGAATCACAGCTTCTGAACTAAGTGAGAGGAAGTGGCTGGGAGCAAAATACACTTTCCTATCAGGGTTCTTTAAACTCTGTGTTATTACCAAATGGAACCTGACTTTTTTCACCACAGTCACTTCAGACAACATCCTCATGTTGGCACGCATGCGGACTGCCAGATACAGCACCAGGAACGCCAGATTTTGCAGGCTCTTCTAGGGCCTGGCTTACCTTAGTCACATCACAGTTTTGCTGGCTGTGAGTGAGGTGAGGCAGGAGGGTGATGGCAGCTTTACCATCTCTGGCATCTGTGAGAGTAGAAATAGTGTGGGACAGGAATGAGGCAGGATTTGTGTTGGGTGTTCCTCCAGGGGAGGCAGGGAATACTTAGAAATATCTTTTAGGTGGAAAAGGTGAGGGAGTGCAGGAGTGAGAACAACAGATGCAGTATATACATACTAGAAATAGGATGGATGGACAAGGATTATGCCTAAATGACTGACCTCCCTGACACCAATGGCCATTTGCATCCACAGAGGCAGAGTTTCACTGAGTCATTTAAGTAGATGGCTTCATTTCATAACTGGATGTGTGGGATTGGGTTTTGTTTTGTAACTAGTTTTGTCCAGCCTTTTCCTCTCTTTTGTCTATTGTAGTGCTTCTCACATGTTTTCAATCAGAATGGGAACTCCTTGGGACCTGTCTGAGGAGGTCAAAGACTTACAATTTTGCATGTGCTTGGTGTGCTACATTCAGGGCCTTACTGTTATAAGATTTTACAAAGGTCACTGCTCCTTGTATCTACCATTTTTATTAGGCAATCTGATTTTTCCACCAAATGGATTAGGATTAGGATTCACTACTGGTCAAGATGAAGAAACCACAGAGGTTTGGATTATGGGAACCACCAGCACTGTGAATAGATATTCAAATGTACTTAAATTTGTGTTGTTGAATTGGAATGTAAATCACAAGCAATAGTGATGCTTCTGTTATTCTGTTTTTAATCGTACTGTGAATCTCACTAAAGCTTTTTTACAGCTTTACAGTACTTTTGTTTCTAATCTGTGATGTTTTTTATCTTAAATTATTTTGAGGCATTGCCAGTTTGTTCAGAATTTTTTTAGAGCCTCAGAACAGCTGCACCAGGTTCAGCAGTAGATGCAAGCTATGAATATATTTGCAACATAAACAGAGTGGGGATAAGCCACCTTGTTGTTCTGTTTGACTGTTTCAGAGCACAGTAGGGACATAGCAGGGCTGTCTCCTTCCTGACTTTTTGTAATTGTTTTTTAATGCAGTTAGAATTTGTATCTTTATAGCATTTAATGTACACATGTATTTTGTTTGTTTCCAAGTGATTTGTTTCCAGTATGTTTCCAAGTGATTTGTTAACTATATAGATGTAGACTTTACTGAAATAAAGCTTAACAATTAGAGAACAGTAATTGAAAATTAACTTTCACACAGTACATTGCAACACAGTGGTAAAGAATTTTTGGGGAAAGTCACAAGAACAATTGCACTCTTTCAAAGAGCTCCAGAGTATTTAATGTCTGTAAAAATAGACATTGGTTACTGAAACATCATCTTGAAAGTCCACATGCATATGCTTGTGCATACTTTTGGGCTTGTACATGCATATTCCTCCTACAGGCAAACTCTTAACTGGATTCTCCACAGACACTCTTGTATTGCAGACTTATAGACAAAGATGTTCTTTCTTTCTTTCAGAGATATTGGTTGCATTGTCAGGTCACTGGGTTGCTTCCCAAGTGAGGCAGAACTACGTGAACTGCTTGCAAAGGTAAATGCTTAGATCTTTTGTATTTTTTGCAGTCTTAAACTTGCACAAATTTGGCCCTTCTGCCTTGCTGAGTGGGAAACCCAAGTTCTTTTCCCAGATGTTGGAAGTGTCATGGAAGTGTTTCAATCAGACAGGCAATCTCTCAGGTTGCCCTGAAGCAAACCTTTAGGCTGATGAAGTAGCAATGCTGATGGGTTAAAATGAGGAGTCTTTGACTCTATTACCCCAAAGGATCACTGTGACACTGTGCTAAGGTGGAGGAGCATTTATAGAAAATGGACGAAAATTGGTTTTGACTGATGAAAAAGAATTTCAGGAGAATCAGGAGAGTTTAAGGCCTGCCTCCGCCTTCCAAAGAGATTGGACTTTGGTTTTTTACCCATTTTGAACATTACTGAAAATTTGAGATGAGTAATACATAAGAAGGTACAATGCAATGCAGCCACAAGGCAGATGATTCTTGAGATATAATACTGTAACCTGTATGCAAATGTCGATTATAAAGATATTAAAGTACAAATACTGCAAAAATAAAGAGTATATTCAAGAGTAATGGTTAACCTTAAAGAACACTGAACTGGAAATCAAATAGCAAGAAACAGTGCCTGTAAGTGAAATCTTGGCATAGGTTTAGTACTAGAAGAACACTGTCTTCTTGTAGAACCCTTCATATATTATGATAATCACAAATACATCTTAGTTTATATAAGATACCATTATGATTGACTATGGTAATACCATTTCATCTTAACCTAGATAAAGTAAAAATTGTGTCTGTTAGCTGGTTTGTAACTAAGCTATTTCCCCAGTATTGTTGCCCATTGTAAATGGTGATTTGTCTCTCTTTTTCACTACTTGTGCCTCTCAGTCATCTGATCTTCCTATTAGCCTTATTGTAGTTAAACTAGTGTATGCTGCCATGAAATTATTCATATCTGTAAAATCATCATTCATATAATTATGTTATCTCTATAAATTATCATTACTGTCTCCTATATTGCCTTATACTCAGTGTTATACTTAATATCATATCTTTAGGCCTACTTACAAGTTTAAGATTAAATGATAAGCCTAGAGATGGTGAGAGCTAATCTAAGGATCATTTCAATGTCTGGAGTTCCGTACACCGCTCTGCCTGGATCACTCTGGAAGATGTTTTTCTTTCTTTGTGACTCAAGTCCCCCAGTGTTGTGTGGACAGAAATAGTATGGGTGTGACAGTAGAGATACAAAACATAATGGGTGCTACAATACAATTGTTATGGGAGCTATGGATGAACCCAAAGGAAAGGAATAGAGCAAAGCTCACAGTGAACATGCAAATACTGTTATTGTGAAAAAAGGAGAAATTACAGAAAAAAGGAAAACAATAATGAGGAATGAGGTGTAGAACAGGAGTGAACATGGAAAGAGTAAAAGGATACATATACTTGCAAAACCCAATACTTAATGATTTAGGCAAAGTTAATATATTCAATTTATCCACGTATCAATCCATTGTTAGAAATAGGATTAATTTTAACTGTTCAGGATGTTTCTGGGCCTGTAGAGCCTCTGAAAGGGAAGCTGTTTCTTTCATCCTCAGAGGAAACTGAGGTTGCTGATCACCTCCCAGGACTAGGTTTTGCTAGGTATTTTTACATCTTTTCAATCAAGCAAGCACTAATACACATGATTCTATAGTGGTAAAAGGTACCATTTGATATAGCACGAACAGCTTCATTTCCTTGCTAAAGATCCCTTCACTAGGCTCACCAAACAGAAGAGAAAATGTGTTTTTACAAGCCAATTTCCACTCTAAAGCAAGAGGTGATGGCTGTCTTCCCTTAGTGCCCAAGCCCCTTCAAAAGCACTGTAGAAGAGCATGCAGCAGCAGTTGCAGCTCTCCATTTAAGCAAATGGATGTATCAGGAACCACCCCAGCTCTGACCCAACTCCCAGGAGGAAGATTCCATACTAAGTGTTTCCTGGCTCAGTTAGAAGATTTCAAATCAGTGCCTACTTAAGCTTTCCTTCGATCTGAGCTGTGTCTTGGAGAGCCTAGCAAGGTGTTGGCTGCTGTCATGTGAGACCTCAAGGCATGCATCCAATTTCAACACAGACAGGAACAGGCTAGCTCCATTAACAGGGCTCCTTTTGAGAGAAAAACTTGAAATTTTAAGGGAAGGGATGCACCCTGATGACACGGAGCAGTTTTTACCATGTTTCTTATCTCTTGTGGAAGTATGGGAATGCAGTGAGAATGCTGCTAGAAGTCCCTGATGTTTTGGGATTAATCTGTTAATTTGTTTGGGAGGCAAAGGGAAGATTTTCTGTGTATGGCATTTTATGGGCTGCCTTATGACTCTTTTGGACTGCCCTGACTCCGTCTGCCTGCCTCTCTGGTCCTGATGACTCTCTTTGGCTATGAAATATGTAGAGGCAACAAATTCCATCCTTGAGGTGTACTAGACTGGGGCTATGTCCAAGCTAGCCCATTAAATATGCCCAGAAACATCCTTGGGTGTTGAAGCCAGCTGGCACAGAGCAGTTTGTGTCTATCCTGGTAAATCTTTTATACAGAGTGGCAGCACAAAGTATCCTTCCGGGGAAAAGCCCTTAAGGCCCAGCCAGGATCTGCTTAGGGGAATATTGGGTGGCACAGGCTGAAGTCATGCCAGGGAATGTGCTCATGGTTTGCTGTAATGGGTGGTCACATTACACTGCTTGGGAATGTTCCAGATCCTGATAGACTTTACTGGTATGAATTCGGTCTGAACGTTTAAACCTCTGCTGAGTTATTGTGGAAGATAAGATCAATTACACGGTGTTCGGTTACTTTGCGAGAATGGTTTTGAAGCACAAGAGGGCAATCTTGAGTTGTTGGAAGTGTCTATAATAGCGGGCCTGTGTTTTCCCTGGGATGTTATTTCTTCCTCGAATTTCCTTCTGTTTGATCACAAGCATTTCACTCAGATGTTATGGTGCCCTGTGACATTAAAGACTTGATATAAATATTCAAAGTCTAACTCTGTAGTTTTAATGCAAGGACTACCCCAACTTTCTGTTTTTCTGTATCAGTTTGCTAATGAGTCATATACCCTGCGATACTTAAGTTTTATTTTTAGTTAGTAGAAGAAGAAGAAGATGAAGAAGCAACCAGATTCATTCATATGGAAAAATTTCTTCCAGTGATGACAAAAGTACTACTTGACAGAAGGTAATGGAAAGTGAATTTTATGTATCTGTAGTTTATTCCATATCGACAGGGTTGATTCTGAGTAAATATATCTGCAGAAATTTTATATAAGTGGAAGAAGTACAGATTTTATTTGTAATTTAAGATCAGTTTACATTAGCTAGATATTGTTTCAAAATTACTTTGTCTACATAAAATTGTGTTTTATTGATGATATAAATAATACCAGTTTATAATCATGACTTGTGATAACATGTAGCTTTTGTGTTTTTAATGGGAATCAGAATTAACTTGCTATTCAACATGTTTTGTGTATCTCTAAAATGTTTTGTATGCAAATTAAGGTCATAACTATTACTTTCTCTGAACATATGGGTCACAGTTACTGAGAAGCACAGTCTGTTACAGTGTATTTTAAATAAGTTGTGTAAACCAGCTTCATATTCATGTCTCAAAGTGACAGCCAGGTACAGCTGAACGTATACAACTAGCACTCTAAAAGACTGCTGATCTAAAAGTCCCAAACAAAACCACTGTTCATTATACTAAGGTGCATGGAAGTCTTTGCATGTACACAGGAACTTGTGCTATTTTGACATTTCCACTAAAGCAAGATTACTTACAGCAAGATTATTTTCCTTTTAAAGATGGTAGTCAAGGCTTCTGAAAAACTCCGTCTTGTCCAATACCGAGAAGTTATTTTGCACACAGAGAGCCTTTGGTAGGAGGGTGTTCTAGACATGAAATATCTGTGGCTCCACACTGATGTTCAGCCTTTCACACAGTGATGCCTTGCTGCTCTGGGCTCTCTTCTACTCCTCCACAACCTCTCCACACAAACATACACACGCACAAAAACCCACAAAACCCTACATGCTTTCCCCAGGCTAGTTCAGGCTTGTCAAGACCCAGTTTATCTTTTGGGGCACTCTGTCCACGGTTCACTTATCCAAGGGTACATGAGATTTGGATCATAAAAACCAAGACTACTTCTTAGAACATTTGATTTTTAGATAGTAAAAGACTGAGGCGGGTCTGGACAAAGCAATCAAGCAGTTAGAATCTCCCTGGATTCAGCTCCTTCTGTTTAGTATTCTGGGGGGTTGGTGAGAGTCTGTTGGGATATGGAAGCTCTCCTTTGCTACACAGAGCTTCTTTTCCATCTCTGAAATCAAGCACGCATATGCATGCACACATGTGCCCAGTTCTCCCATCTCTCTGAAATTGTTAGTGACAGACCTTTTCTTTTAAAGCTACCAGCCTCCTTTGCTCATCATCAGCTCATTAGACTGCCCAAGTCCCACAGGTGATCTGTTGCCTAGCTACCAGTGTACCTGGACAAAACTTTGTTTTCTTGGTTTGGCCATCTTCTGTGCAGTGCATTGGCTATGTGAGTGATTCAGCTGTTACTGACTCCTGCTAACCCACTCAGCCAGCCCAGACATGCAGAAGCCATTCATCTGGCTCCTCAGCACAAGGGAAGTTAAACAGTAGTACAACAAAAGACAAAAGAGTTAAATACATGGACAGTTCCAAAAAGTCAGGCTCCAATTAAATGTTTGATAGAAAAACTTAATAAATTGTCATAGAAAGTTTTCCTTTTCCTCATGTTTTGTTCTTTCAGAACACTGGCAAACAGTAACTTAACTTTTCTGATTCAATGGTTTCAGCTACTGGCCTATTCGAGAAGATGTTCTTCTACATGCATTTGAGGTCTGTAACTAAATATTCAAGTACCTAATTGTTTGGAAGAAGTTGCTGCTTCTTGATACAATATGATTAAAACCACAAGTTTTATTCTTTTTCTTTAAAGGCTTTGGATGAGAATAAATGTGGATATATTACTAAAGAGGACCTGGTCAAATATTTGACTGAAGAAGGTAACATGACTTCTGTAATATTGGTATTTAAGTAAAAAGCATTACAATTATATATGGCACCTTGAGGTCCTTAGTCTGTGTGCCAAAACCTGTGGTTTTTGTCTTCAAACAATACTGTTAATATGATGAGTGGCTGCAGACGAGGACATTTCACTGGTGAATAATGCAGGGAAAAACATTTATCTGCCTGCTTACAGACATTATAAGATAGAGATGATGATGATGATGATTAATTCAATCATACCAGGATATGTTATGATTCTGTGCACATCTCTGTGCTTACTAAGGATGCGACTCTTTTTCTGTCCTCCTGTAAAACTGTAGCTTAGATTTCCAGATGTTTCAGGTAGTTTCAGTGCTCATTCATTCCTACATTATCTCCATCTTAATTCTAGAGCCGTACACAAACCGAAAGATTCAAGGGCAAGATTTAAGTTGTACATCCTGTAATCCTCAATATCCCTTGAAGAGCCTGCTTTTCTTGCATGGCTGACTCATGCATGCCTGCCTCAAGTACAAAACCTCAGATGGTAACCTAGTTCTCAAAGAGGGATGATGTGGGCCAGAAGCTCCTACAAGAGAAAAACCAGAAGTCTTTCATGATGTAAATACAAGTGCAAGGATAGCCAAATGACAGATAATAATAATATACACATTAGAAAAATTCCTTCTGACAAAAATGGTTGTTTCAAAATCCCTGTGGCAGAGAGGAATAGGCTGTTTTGGAGTCTGTGAACTAGAAGATCAGAAGATCCAGGTCCTTTGCCTGTTTTCCCTTAGACTGGCTCACTTGGTGTGCAGGACTTACATTGGCAAAAGTGAAGGAATCAGATCCTTAGTTTTCCTCCTTTTCTTCTCTGTGTGAGAACCAAAAGGAGATTCTTTGAAGGGAAAAGCAGTATAATTTGCTAATCCTGGAAAGAATACTTACCAAAACAAAATGTTATTCTCTGCTGTCTTTCAGGTGAGCCCTTTACTGAGGAAGAAATGGAGGAAATGCTCTCCATTGCTCTAGATCCAGAAACAGATACTCTTCACTACAGAGACTACCTTTCAAAGTTGGTAGTAGATGAAGCTAAGATCTTCCCCTTTCATGTTTGAGATGCCTTTTGGTAACAAGAGTGAGCTTGGCACATAGTTGAAATATGTATTTTAAAGTATAACAAATCTCAGCTTGTGACTTGCTGCTTATAATTAAAATAAAATCTGTGAAGTTATATTTCCTTGGGTTTCCTTGTGTATGTATATATATATATATATATATATATTCACACCTGGAAAAAGAGCTCTTGACAGAAATACTGTGTAAGGTCTGGAAAAGAAATCATGGAATTTGGTTGGAAAATAACAGGACAAATATTGTTAATGGAGTCAAGAAATTGCTTTACAATTGCTTTTGAAAAACTAACGGAAAATGAGACCCATGGAAGCAGGTAACAAGTGGGTGAGTATCTTAAGATGACTAATACTAGTAAGATAAAGCTTTTATATTTAAATGTAATCCTTGTTTGTGTTTAGCTAGTCAGGCACCAGGTAGGGTACACCTTTTGAAATAATATAATAGATCAAATAAGCTGTCTATTTCTAGTGGTTTTCAAATATTTTTGTTTTGTTTACCATAAGCAATTGAACTGGACCGGTTAGTTCCATTTTATATTACTAACCTACTGACATATGCTTCCATATTTTTTCCTTCCATTTTAAACACGCAGGTAAGACTTCAGCCATTGCCATAGTCAAGTTTAGAGACGAATTAATCCTTGAGAACATTTCTGTTGCTATAGGCAATAAACAGTTCCCCTTTCATAACCAGTTTGAAAGTCAGTAATTTCAAGTCTTCAGAACTTAGGATCACAGGACAGGAATTTGATTTTCATAAACCGATGAAGCACTATTTTTTGAAAGATGTACTGTAGAATAGGTGTCTCAGCTTTCCTTGCTAGCAGACCACAACAGACCTCACAGCTCTTCTCATTTCTAGTTTAATCATTTTCTTGACTGTTACTGTACTGCTCATCCTTAACTTGAGGTCAAGTTCCTTCCCCTCGAGTTCTTGCCTTGTACATCATCTTCTAACAAGTGGCCAGCAGTTGCCCTCAATTGACGAGGTCTCAGTTTCTAGAAGATTTGGTGGTCTGGTCCTCAAGGGCACCATCTTGCACTTTGTACTCCACACCTTCCACCCCATTTGTTTTTCTGCTCTCTATCAAGTTTACTTTCCTCCTGTACTGTGTCCTACCACCTCTCTGTCTTAACTGCATATCCCAGCTCTGTGTCATCCACAGACCCACAGCTGATGAAATCTGGGGAAGACTGACACACAGAGGCACTGAGTGCCTTACCCCTGTCATGCCCTTCTAGTGGCAGAGCTGAGAACAGAGACAGGACTCCTCCTCATGTCAGGGCTTTTGCTTTACCCGTTTGTTTCCCTTGAGCTGGAAGCTCAGACAAGCTGTTTTCATGTACAGCTGCAATGGAGCTGCTGTGCTTCACGAAGAAGAGATTGGCGTGATCTAAATGTGGTGATAGAAGCAGTCTGAAACAGACCATTTGTTAATTCAGTTTTTGCTTCTCTAACCCAAGTTGTCTTTCACTGATATTTTCTTAAACAGCAGGGCAATGAAGAGTTAATGCAGGTAGACAACATTTGCCTAGTTCTAAGCTGGGTTTCCATCTGGGAAACACTGCTGCACTGGTCCAAAGACTCTGCAGTGCACTCTGATTAACACATTTACTGTGTGTTTCACTTCATCGTCAGAAAGAATGAAAAACAAAGGCAGTCATTGGTGTTATACTGGTTGAAGATACAAGTTTTTGAAGATTAAAGCAAGAGCAATGAAGACCCGTTAAGAAAAACATTTATTAGCCTTATTCAGGCTCTCTTAGAAAGCTGAAAATATTTTCCCTAGGTGAATTCTTCTTCCATTTGATATACAGCGTGTTATAATGGATTTCTGACCCAACTGGTGGGAGTACAAGTTTCATTCATATTCTGCAGTCTTTGAGTCCTTGTCAGCCTCATCTGTGATGTCAAGCAGGAAGATGCTAATTTTGGGATGTCATCTCCTAGCTCCCAGTGCTCCACAGAGACCACAATTTGTTTCTAGTAGTGCTGCCCCAGAGGCCACCTCAGCTGATGCTGTGTCAAATCAGGATGTCCATCTACAACAGTTACAATTCATAGTGCAGATAGGTTCTTAACACACATCCTTTTATGATATATATATTTTTTTAACCTACAGTCCTCAAATGCAAGGGAAGAGGGTATTCTGGCAAATGATTGTGTCTGAATTTATCATCTAGCATCTCCTCCAGCCTCGTCTTCTTATATCTGTCCTCAAGAAAGATATGTGCAAACAGGACAGACAAAAACAAGTTGCAGTCTTCCCTTTGGGCATAAGCAAGCAAATTCCATTGCCTAGAGAGTTTCCAAACTGGGGGTGAAAGAATTGTCAAGAATCAATCTCAGACTCTAGGATCCTAAAAGCTGAGTGCTCCCTGCCAGCTAGGATCACATAGCAGTGATCTGACCAGCTCATGAAGGGACTGCCCTATGGGGCACCCCAGAGGCAGCTGCACAGTGGCCACTCATGATTATCCCCCTGCCTGTGTCTTTCATGACTTGCCAGCCCATGCTGTGCCCACCCATTTCCCCATGGTGGTGGTAGGCTGCATAAGGGGACTCTTCAAAGCTCCCTGGGGTGGGTTCTCTGAGTGCCCTGCATCTCTGTGCTCCCTGGGGATGAGCAGGGACCCATACGCTAGGGGAAAGTAGAGGAGACTTAGGGAACCATTTTGCTGTAGCTAAAATGGCTCTTTGTTTCTGTATTTGAAGGGAAAAATATGTTACTTTGTCCTCTTCTTCGAGGTGGACAAATTGAACTGCTGAGTGGTCTTGAGCTATCTCTTGCTACATGCCTCTCCTTGCTGGCTGTTTTGCCTCTTCCCTCAAGATCAGGAACGAAGATAAGGAATTGGATCATAAGGAGAAGTCTAGGGAGGAACCAGCCTAGCACCTGGACTAAATCCACACAGGGAAGTAGAGCCAAGGCTTTGAAGAAACTGGGGAAGTCAGAGGGTTTTTGACCTTGTTGAAGGAGGAAGAGGGAAGGGAACTCATTATCCAGATGTAAAAAAGAAAACAAAATTAAAAGGAAAAGAAGAAATCAAAGAAGCAAACACTGGAAACCATCTACAAGTACAACTGAATCAGCAGACTGTTTACATCACTGCTGTGAGTTGTAGGCTGGACTAGACTTTACTTGTTTAAAACTTTAAGTAGGTTCAGCTGTGTCAGAGCTGGTATATAGTGGATAGTGGAGACCTTCTCCTCCATCTTACTGATGCTGGGGAGAAATTCATCCAGCTGCTAAACTTGTACTTGGGAGTCCCATTGCTTGTATTCCAGGTAATACATTGCTTTTTATGTTTCCTTCATCAGCTTTGAAGTTGCTTCTCCAAAACAGTTGTCTGTCTGCTAGTGACAGTCCCATATACATGCACACCTAAAGACTTCAGTATTTTACCACTGCATTGCGTACCAACATGGTATTTACAGTTCTTTTAGACTCTCCACTGACTGTGGGCACAAGCAGAAGTTGCAGGACTTCCACCACCAAAATGCTAAAGGGCCAGCATGAGAGCTGGGACTCCAGGAAAAGAACTGGGCTGTTCACCTGTGCATCTCCATTCATGTTATCACAGAGGTAAGAGCCTCTAAAATGTTCAGGCTCTTACCTCTATTCAGGGAATAAGAATTTGCTGTATTTTTCCCCTTCTTTCTGTTGTTTCAGTCTATCTTTTCTCCTGGTTCTCTTATATGTTGTTTCATTAATCCAGTTGCATGATAGCCTGTGAGGACTGAAAATGCAAGAGAGTTTTGCTCTGCTCCACACTGCTGATGCCCTGCTGCTTTGACAGCTGCCCGTATCCCATGCCTGGATCTAGACTTGTTGCCACTGAAATCAGCACTGGCAAAACACTCATCACAGGTAAGGGGGAGAAGTGGCTGGGGATGTTGGAGTTGAGCCAAGGCTGTGATAGGCATGGGAAGGTATGATTTTTTAAAGTCCTGTAATACACTGTTATAACTGTGTGAAAGGGGTAGTGTAGTCTTGACAATAAGGCACGAGGTTGGCAGGTTCATTCTAGACTTTGTGAGAGGTATTGGTAAGTCACATAGTCTTTCCCTAGCTGAACTTTCCGTCTAAAAAGTCAGTGTAATTATAAGGAATGGGAGACAGGGAGTATCTGTCTTGCCTACTTGGACTGTTGACTTTTTGTATTGCTAAATCTGATGTTTGCACAGTGTCTGGTACTATGATGTTCTGATCGAAATCAATGCCTACAGACCTCCCTGTCACATAATTAATAAAGGTCTCAGCCTTCAAGTCTTTTGTTCCAGACTGTACATTCAGCTCACAACTTCTAAACAGGTCAGTCTACTGCAAGTATGTTTGTTTTTCATTGAACACCACTCTGTTTCATAGCGTCTCATGGCATGATAGGTTTGACTATAAAACTAACTACTGAAACATCTGGTCTTATTATTGGAGATTTTTTTTGGCAGGTCAGTACTAGGCATGGGGACTATGGTGATTTAAAAGCTCAATAAAGAGGTAGGTTGAAACAAAGCAGATTCTCCCATTCAACCTATTTTGAATCCCTGGGGCTACTATTATGCTTAGTGTAGTTCTGAAAGCCAAGAAAGTGTTACTCATTATGCTCAAAAGATTGATCACAGTATTTATGTCCTGAGGCTCAAATCCTGAAGTCCTTATTCAGACAGAACTCCCATTGACTTCAAAGGGAGTTCTGTCTGCAGAAGAGCTTCAGAAATAGTGATGCACTGGCTCACAAGGCACTGTAAAAACTTGTTAGTGTTTTTAATGAAGCCTCATCTGTGGAGGATCTAACAGAGATATGCAACCAGCAAGCAACTTGTGTCATTGAAATGCCCAAAACTGTAAAACTATGGCCACAAGGAGTTAATTGTTGTCTATAGCAATGCAAGCAAGAGTCAGTGAGAGTCAGCAGTCAGAACTTCTACATATTGTTCCGAGCACAGAAAGTAAAATCTAGGGATGCTACTGCATGGAAATGTAAAATCACCTCTTCCTGCTGTTACCCATCCTAAGATGGCCTTATGTTGTCAGCCA
Source organism: Chiroxiphia lanceolata (assembly GCF_009829145.1). NCBI lineage: Eukaryota > Metazoa > Chordata > Aves > Passeriformes > Pipridae > Chiroxiphia > Chiroxiphia lanceolata. The sequence goes on along the minus strand of NC_045639.1, from coordinate 36,330,493 downwards.
TGTCTTCCCCTAGACACCACCCTAGTGATGAAAATAACCAGATTGCAGTTCTAAGGTTTTCTACAGGTGTGATTTTGGAGCTGATAATGCAAGAATTTGAAGCTCTCGGAGATCTTCCATATTTGCAAGTGATCCCAGTTTTCTGCATTACAATAAATTTTACAGTAATGGAATGTTAAGGATGTATTATGGTCCAGATGGAAAGTAGCAAAGACTGAAATTTAGCTTCATTTTCATCCATAGTAACGCAGCCAAGAAAAACTCAGTAGTGCAACTTTAAGGACAACTTCCTTGGAACACCTTTTTGCATGGTGAAGTTGTACTCAGTATTGCAGAGACAAAACTAAAAAAAAACCCTGCTGTAGCCACTTTTGGTCTGAAGTTGTTGCCTTGAGAAGCAATGCCATTCTTCAGAGCTCCCCAAATACAGAGGGGCATGGAAATTCAGCTCAAATTTAATGGAAAACTGAGAACCTGTCTCTAGTTCTTTGGGCATTGTCAAGGTTGTAGTTTGTTATGCTAAATATGATGTTCTACTGTCTTCAAGATCAGTAGGGGAGAACTTTTTGTAGGAATTTGTATAACTAGGAGTGGGAAGAAGACCACTCTAAATACAGGGCCCTTGACTTGACTGATTCCAACAAAGAGAAAAGGAAAGAAAGAAGGAAAGAACAAAAGAAGGCAAGAAAAAAGGCAAGAGGGAAGGAAAGAAGGAAAGAGGGAAAGAAAGAAAAGAAGAGCGAGAGAGAGAAAGAGAGAAAGGAAGAGAGACAGAGAAAGAAAGAGAAAGAGAAAGAGAAAGAGAGAGAGAGAGAGAGAGAAAGAGAAGGAGAGAAAGAAAGAAAAAGAGAAAGAAAGAGAAAGAGAGAAAGAAAGAGAAAGAGAGAGAAAGAGAAGGAGAGAAAGAAAGAAAAAGAGAAAGAAAGAGAAAGAGAGAAAGAAAGAGAAAGAGAGAGAAAGAGAAGGAGAGAAAGAAAGAAAAAGAGAAAGAAAGAGAAAGAGAGAAAGAGAGAGAAAGAGAGAGAAAGAGAAAGAGAGAAAGAAAGAGAAAGAGGGAAAGGGAAAGAAAGAGAAAGAGAAAGAGAGGGAAAGGGAAAGAAAGAGAAAGAGAAAGAAAGAAAAAGAGAAAGAAAGAGAGAGAAAGAGAAAGAAAGAAAAAGAGAAAGAAAGAGAGAGAAAGAGAAAGAAAGAAAGAAACAGAGAAACATAGAGAGAGACAGAGAAAGAAAGATAGAAAGAAAGAGAAAGAGAGGTAAAGGGAAAGAAAGAGAAAGAGAAAGAGAAAGAAAGAAAAAGAGAAAGAAAGGGAAAGAAAGAAAAAGAGAAAGAAAGGGAAAGAAAGAGAAAGAGAAAGAGAGAAAGAAAGAAAAAGAGAAAGAAAGGGAAAGAAAGAGAAAGAGAAAGAGAGATAGAAAGAAAAAGAGAAAGAAAGAGAAAGAGAGAGAAAGAAAGAAAAAGAGAAAGAAAGAGAAAGAAAGAGAAAGAGAGAGAAAGAAAGAAAAAGAGAAAGAAAGAGAAAGAGAGAGAAAGAGAAAAAGAGAAAGAAAGAGAAAGAGAGAGAAAGAGAAAGAGAGAAAGAAAGAAAAAGAGAAAAAGAGAAAGAAAGAGATAGAAAAAAGAGAGCAAAAGAAAAAGAAAGAAAGAAAAAAATAAGAGCTCCACCAGAGCCACAGTTTGTTGACTTTCAAATGTTGTAAGACATGTCTATTTGCTTAGGATAGCTATTATTCAGTTTACAGAGGCTGGCCTGAGCCTGAGGTTCAGCTGTGTGAATGCAGTTTGTTTTCATTGCTAGTCTCCTCTGGCACCTCCTCATTGGGAGGCACAATGCAGTTCTGCTCTCTTTCACCTTTTATTACAGTAGCCCTCTGAAGCTCAAATCAGGAAGAGTGTGTGCTCTAAAAAAACCCCAACTATCTAATCTAAGAACATCTATCATGAGAAGCAGGGGACACACAGCAAAAAACCAGTTACATACTCTTTTTATAGCTATTTAATTACAGTGTTTTACAGTTTATATAAATAAGCTGTGAGTTTCCTCTGCTGTTCTTTTGCCAAGACAGGTTTCTTTTTGATGTGATGCCAGAGTACATATCCTGAAAGCATCTGTAGAAATGCACTGGAAACAGAAGTAAAAGAAAGAAAGAATGTAAGCATTAGTTTTACAGGAATGTGAAAAAAGAGGTTCTTCCTCTTATTTTCTATTAGCATGTGCAGTTGGGTTTTCAGGAAGGTGTTCTCACAAAAATCTTGTGGCTCCCGTGGGTAGAACTGAGTGGCCATGAAGAAGGGCAGTACGTGGAAATGTGTCCTTTGGTTTTTCTCATATAAAGGGCTGAAACTTCTTTTTCCATCTTTAAAACCATAAAGGGATGCAATGTCTTTTGGCAATATGAAATGTGCTTGTTGGTGACATCTCTGCTTTCCTCTTCAGAAATGTACCACCTCTTCAGCATAATATAGTGGATTAGTTGGAGCAGGGCATCTTTCCTCATAACTTAGTCTTTAAAACAGCTAAATGAACACCACAGACAGTAACAGACACTGCAGAGCTTAAAAAAAAAAAAAGGTAAGAGATAAATCTCTTCATATGGATTTTTCTAATTGCCAAGGGTGTGTGTTCTATCTGGCAGAGATGATTTAGCAATACCCACCAAGAGGATGAGTTCAAGTGTCAGAAAGGAGTAATGATAACTCTTCTTTTGGATGGGTTGTCAGAATTTTAACAAGCACCATAAACTTTCTCTGTAGCATCCTTATTTCAGAATCTGGCCACTTGGAGTTGAGGGGAAAGGACAATTTAAATGTTCTGAGAATAGTCTATACCTACAGATATTAGTGCCTAATTGTGGAAGAACACAGTCCCTATGTAAGCCATGCTAGCTGGCCTTCAATAGCCAGAAACTGTTGCTCCCATGGGAGGCAATGTCAGCTGGAAACATACACCTCTAAGATGAAGAGAAAGTCTTTTCTGTTTCCTCGGTTTAACACAGAAGTTGAATATCATTGCTCACTCCCTGCCTGTTCTCACTGGAGAAGTAAAGGCTTTACAGTGATACAGTCACAAGGGGAAATGCTGAACAATAAACTGCAGACATTTGGGACAAACATAGAGTTACAAAAGATTACCTACAGGTAGAGATGTTGAACCCATACACCTTTTACATGCAATGTTCATACCGAAGATAGCTAATGTCAATTGTGCTATTATATGCTTACAAAAAGGTGAGCTCAGGAAACACATTTGAGTTCACAGAAAAAATACACAAATCAAGATGGGAAGTAAAGTCTCATTCAGTGACCAAGGCTTGCCAAACTCGGTTCCTACAAAATGGGAAGAACCAAAAACTGCATTCAAAGACTGAGACACACAGTGAAACAGTGGCTGCCTGGGCTAATATGACAAATTCAGGAGATAAATAACCATGGAAACCTCAGTAAAAGGAATACATCTTCAATGAAATTAAGAAGAGAGAGGAAGAAATGGTAACTGGAGAATCCTTCAGAGGCAAAAGTACATGTATTTCCTTCCCCAGAGATGCTTGTGGTACAAACAGGTTTTACTTTTAAACAATGTATGTTTAAAAGACTTTGTAATTTCTCTTTTATAGAGTTGCCACATTTCTGCATGTATGAAGGCCTTTATTTTAAAAGCTCTTGGACAAACTCATACTCAGTTTTCATTTAAACAAGAAATAAGAAATAATCTACCTTCCTCACTTCTGTCAATAGCTTCAAAAATAATAAACCCCATCTAAAAGTAAGTAGCTCTGGAAGACTACAGCATGCCTTTGTAATTCATATTTAATGTGTGCTGTACTGTCCCTTGTTGGAAGCCAGATTCTGATTGGTGCTGTTCAAATATGATTTTTATTTCTATACTCAGTGTACCTCATATATGCATTTCTATACTCTATATACCTCATAGACTCAGTGAGGTCTATGAGGTACACTGTTAGAAACTGCATGTAAATAATGGTGGGGAAAAGACCAGCTCTCTGCATCAGCTATTGAATATGGCTCAGGGAGCAAGAGAAGAAACAATGCATTCACTACTGCTAAAATTTAACTATGTAACTTACCTTTCGGCAATAAAAATTCATAACAAGGACAATAAAAATGGCAACAGAGGAACATTTTCCCCCTTTCTCTATTGTTGTTTGTCTAGCACTCATGTGCACCGAGCCAAGACCAGCAAGTTCACTTTCCTTTTGTTATGCTCTGAACCAGATATAAACTGTAAGGTAAAACTCTTGCACTAAACTTCTGCTCTGTTGATGAAATCTTTAAGCCTTACAATATTTGTTTAAGAACAACAGATAAAATTCTGTTTGCAGGGCATTTTTCAGGTAGTGGGTGGATTAAATAAATTTGTTCAGAAATGACTGCCTTCAGCCCCTGCTGATCAATGAGTGTTCCTCTGAACAGCGACATTTACAAACCATTGCTGTTCCCCATCTGGGGAGAAAGCCTTGCTCTGTGCCTTTATTGTCCCATGTCAAAGAAATGACATTAATGACAAGCTAAGTTGCAGAAAGTCACAAGTGTCTCACTTAGGATTGTAAAAATAGAATAAACTCTCCACATTCATTCCCGCGTTACTACCAATAACATCATTAATCTACTACAACAATCCATAAGGGGATGGCTTTACATCCATTAAGTGTCCATCTCACAGAGATGGTACAGTTTTTCATTATCCTTGCCCCTCATACTGAGGGTATTTACCTCATACCTTGGCACAGAGGTGCCTCTGGGAGATGCCAGGGAGGGGTCTCAAAATTCCCATCTCCCAGCTCTTCGTCAGAGGGGCTCACAATTTACTTGATTATATATAGTCAGCAAAATCTGTATCTTCTGTGTTCCCATCATAGACTCTATTTTCATATAAATCTGAAGTCAACTGGTTATGTCCCCATATAGGGTCACCGTATGTTGAGAAGAAATCTGTCTCTTTGAAAAGTGTGTATAACTGGGCTACATGTACTGTGTCTGATTTGTACAATTAAGTTCTTTCTGGCCCATTGATACCTGTACAGTTAAATGCATAATTAGGCTGTTCTGAAGGGACCTGTACACAATGCAATAGAGGAAAAGTACCTATACAATTTCAGTTGTATGTCTAATCAACATCAATGTGCACAAGTGCAAATTACAGGAACCATAAGGTGTTTAGCTTGGAGCCCAATCTAATGTGTTGTTGTAAAGTCTGTGCCTTGGAGTTTACTAGAGGCAAACCAGGGGAACACAGTTAACCTATCCAATTTCATGGTATTGTGTAGATCTCTTGCTGTTCTAGAAACTGCAACTCTTAGTATTTCCTTTGAGTTCTCTGTGCCTATTTTGATACTTGGAACATGTCAGACATATGCTGCTGGGGAACAAATAGTGCCAAACTGCTTTCTCATTTTCTCCTACCTGTCCTCACACCATTGCATCCAAAAACCATAATTATTTCCTACACTGAAAGTTCAGGGAGCAAGCTGAGCTGCCTTCAGCAGTACTTAGATGGGTCAAAAGTTCATGGAAGAGCATACTTTGATTGCCACCTTCCTCCTCCTGGAGAGAATGCCTCATTCTGCAGTGTTCTGGTGGTGTCAAGCAGCATACTTTGGATGCCTGCTACTTACAGAAATCTGTAGATAGGCCATGCACTGCTACATGCACAGATTAGAAATTGTTTCCATTTTTGCAGAACAGTCCTTCAACTACTCATTAATTTGGGCTCCATGTTCTGCTTTCTTCCATGGTCTGTATTTGCCAATCTGGTCCATGGGTCAAAGGAAGTTATTTCTTTGTTAGCAGAGTTTGTTAAGATGGATTCTTCCCCTTACTGACATCTTCAAGACCCTGAAGAGAAGTCGAGACTGAGAAGGTAGCCTGGAACCTTTCTTGGAACAGATGTGATGTCAAAGTGCACCAGCAAACAAGTCTCATTAAGATGACTCATCCTGGCACCAACTACTTGGCAGGTATCATGAATAAGAGAATGCAGGCCCTGTTAAAATTTAAAGAACTTCTTAACCTGGTTGAAGAAGGCATGCAGAAGAATTTTAGGATTAGTCTTGTGCTTCATGAAAAAAAAGTCTTTGTAGTTGTGATGTATGCAGGTTATTCTCATTTATCAAGACAAGAGCTATATGGTTCCTGCATTTTAAGGATTGCTATTATCAGTATTCCATGTGGCTAAATCTTGAAGAGCAATCATGAATATACAGGATGTTGAGTTTAGTCAGAAAACTAAATTCTTTTATGTTATCCACTAAAAACCACCTCCTTGGCCTGCTTGGTCAAAGGAATGAGTTGACCATTATTCAAGACTGGTTTTACAGGACCATTGCTGGTAATGCTTATGAGACATATAAAATAAATATCTATAGATAAGTATCTATAATGATTTCTTGCTTCACTTGCTAAAGTTTTCGTATCTCCTTAGTAAGTCTGAATGCAACTCCAGTGACTAATTAACACCAGTTTTGTTTCACTAGTATGCTATAAAGAGCAACAAGTGTCCAGGCAGGCAGGCAGCCTTTAAACAGTTCAGCTTAGGAGGAGACACGGTTATTTTTCTTTCAACACAGAAAATGGTAAACACATACACACTCAACCTTTGCCAGACTCCTGAATGTTATCAGGACCTTCACCTGAAGAAGCATACAAGATTGTAGCCTTCATTTTATTGCTATTTACATGGCAATTAGTAATCCTAAAGTCACCACATGGCCATGGCTGCCCATTCTTTTCCAGATGGACTTGAATTATATGTAGCAATTTTTTTCTGCCTAGTTTCTCAGAGACTCATGCAACAAAGATTCTTCAACTCATGTGGACCCCCCATTTACTAGTTAGAATCTGAGCAGCTTCCTAAAACACTTCCTTAAAAGGTTCTAACCTTCCTTTTGAAGTCTATGAAAAATTGTGTCCAGTCAAGCATGTGAAAGAATGTGAAGAACTGGACAAACCTGACATATACAGGAGAAAAGGTAAGTCAACTCATCTATACTTGCTAGACAAATATGTTTGCATTCCCGATAGTTCTGAGAACCACCTTCATGAGATATCAAGGTGAGATCAGGGTGACTGACAGGAGAACCCACGCAGGTTCTCCAAATGCTGTGTGGCATCTAATAGGAGAGTTTCAACTTTAGACATTTTGACAATACTCTTACTGGTCCCTCTGGAGCTTTCTCCATACTTTTTAGCAACAAAAATGTTTTCTCTGTGATAAATTCTCAGCTTGAAGCCAGATAAGATGAAAATTCTTTGAATGATACAACCTTACACATATTTCTCCCTAGAGAGTGATCCTTGCATCAGCTGTCATCCCTACCCTGAGGCAGAGTGCAGCTTTTTTGAGGAAAAAAAAGTCGGAACTGCTGAACTTCTTTTTCTGTTTTAAGCAGGCCTAACATGCTACAGGAACACTCAGTTTTTCTTAAGATCTTCCACTCAACGGTACTGGTTCATTTATTTATTTGTGTGCAAACAACCCTAAAAGAACACACCTCCCAGGTTTGCAGTGTCTCCTCCAACTAGCAAAGCATCATTCTCACACAGACTAAAGTGTAAATAACATGGGAGCAACAACACCAGCCTCCCACTGCCAACAAGAACACAGATCAATACAAAATCACCAGATCCTTTGGGATCCAAAAGGCACCCTGTCCTCAGGTTGCCTCCCCAGCCCCACTTTGTTCCCGTTAGCGGACAACAACAGCTGCTCCAAGCAGTGTGGAAGGGCTCCTGTACACATTCACAAACACAGAGATTTGCCACCTCCAGGGCACAGATTCCAGCTATTTTGCACCAAAACTTTGTTTCAGTTTGCAGTCTCATTAAAGAAGTAACTGTGTGAACATACTGGCACTCAAGGCTTCTCAGTAAAATAATTAATTTAATTAATAATTATTTAATTATTAATTATAATTATTTTAATTATTATATAATTTATTTAATTATTTAATTATTATTAATTTAAACAATAATTACAATTATTAACAAGTGCCCTCACCTAGCAATGTTCATCCCAGAATATTAGTCCATACTTTCAGATGGGACCAGCCTCAGCTGTCACTGCAGCCCACCCCATTTTTCTAATACCTGACTGCTGCCCAAAACTCCTTGGCCACAGAATGACAGTGTCACTCACGTACAGCACCAGACACTTTCCAGGTTCTCACCCTGCCTGTACTAGGAGATTTGGATCAAATCCATTACTCTAAATTGATATCATTGCATTACTGCAGATCAGGCATCATGTAATAGATACACTGGTTAATATGCTCAATAAGGCTAATTTCATGGGTGAACATATCTTCAATATGGACAAGACTAAACAACCAAATTAAAATGTAGGCGATCATAAATACTTTAAAGCCCTATCTATGCATACAGGGACATCCTGATGGGTCTGAAGAGAGGGAAACCTCTGGGAAAGAGGCAGTGGGGAGCAGTGCCGTCAGACTAAGAGTGCTAACCTTATCCTCCACCAGCACAGTTGTTTGTAAAGTATTCATCTTTCTTCAGTGCAGTAATGTGTGCTGGTTTTGCCTGGGGTAGAGTTAATTTTCTTCATAGTAGCTGGTATGGGACTATATTTTTGTTTGTGATGAAAATATTGTTGATGACAATGTTGCAGTTGCTGCTGACCTGTACCAAGGTACAGGTGCACAGAACCAGGCTTACACAGAACCAAGGCCTTTTCTGCTTTTCACACCACCCTACCAATGGGTGGGCTGGGGGTGCACAAGAATTTGGGAGGGGTCACAACCAGGACAGCTGACCCCAACTGGCCTAAGGGGTGTCCCATACCATACCTGTCACATTCAGCATAAAAGGTGGGGGAAGGTTGCCAAGGGCCCCACTGCACAGGGTGGGTGATGCTGGGCATCAGTTGGTTGGTGGTGAGCAATTGTTTTCATTTGCATCACTTGTCTTCCCTTTTATTTTTTTCTTTTTTTCCTTTTCATTAGAAATTTGTATTATTGCCACATTTTATTTTATCTCAATTATTAAACTGTTCTTATCTCAACCCATGAGTTTTCTCACTTTTGCGTTTCCAATTCTCTTCCCCATGCTGCTGGGGATGGAGTGAGCAAGTGGCCATGCGATGCTTGGTTGTCAGATGGGGTTAAACCACGACGGGCTGTTAGGTTAAGCTGGCTTTTTCAAATGGATGCATCTTTATGTCTGAACACTGCTGCCAGCTTAAAGCTGGCGCTCTCCAGTTCAACTTGCACCTGCTCGCACGGGTGGAAGCTAAGTGGGTGTAACTAGTAAAAGGGGCTTTAAATTCATATAAATAACCATCCAGGTCATGCTGATTTCATTAAGGCAATTCAACTTCATTTAAAACTGGTAAAACTACCACAAGCAGACAAACCCTGTCTACAGAATAGCAGACCTACTTCTGCTGGATTTGGTGACATGCGGTAATGCATTCCACACTGCCAAAGCTTTCCGGCAGGAAGAAATGCCCATCAGTTTCTGCCAGTCCACCTCTGAAGCTGTGTTTGTGTTGGTAGCTTCCAAGGCACTGGATTGTTTTCTCTCTGTCATGGTGTTTAACAGAATAGTTATGGATCAGAAAAGAGCTACATCATTAAGGCAGCGGGTGGGGATATGCTGCTGAGCACAGCTGCCCCTTGCTTGTGTTGCTTCCAGGGACAGAGCACAGCTTGAAGGGGCAGACAGAGACTTTCCTAGAGCTGTGAGTATGCATGCCCTGAAACTGGGTAGCAATACTTTACCCCAGCCTGCCTGGGCCTACAGACAGGCTTCCAGAGTCAGTTCGCCACACTGACATCTGTGCTCAGAGACAAGACTGCTCATTTGTTTAAACCTGAAAGAAGTTCCTGTGCAAACCATGCTCACATGGGGCACGGGCTTCATGGTGTCCCTCTGAGGAACAGGTATGCCTTACTCATCCCATGCTCTCCAGAGCTGTGCTGCCAGATCTGAACATCCCTTGATGGGCAAACACAGAAACTGAACTCATTTGGGTCTAGTCATGAATCCTCTTGGACTTTCCCACTTGGTTATTCATGCAGTCAGAGCAGGAGAGCATGAATATGCTAGAGAAAAACTCATTGCAGTGGACAGGGAAGGGCAAAAAGAGCAGCTCTGTACCTTTCTAAGCCACTGACTTGCATCCATAGGAGATGCAAGGTCTATCCATGGCTCTGCCTCCCCAGCTGCCAGTGAGCAGATGAAGAGAGGGATACAGGAACCAAACTGTCTCTCTCAAGGCAATGTGAAACTAGGGGCAGGTAACAAAGAAGTTTGAGGGAAATGGTAGGCAGATAAGCCAGTCAGCAGCTCTCTGTAGTTGCTTCATAAAGAATACAATCAGTGTGGAATGATGTACAGCAAAGAGAAAAATTCCAAAGAATTTTTTGGAAATCTGCATGCTCTAAAGTTCACTTTTAACCCTAATTGGTGATAAAAGAAATGTATGAAATGTTTGAAAAGGAGTTGAAAAAGGGTTACAGATGAAGCAGATGCTCACAGATCTGGAGTGCCTACTGTTATAAGAATCTCAGGAAGATACTGCGGTGAGACCTCTGACGTAGTACATACATTATCATGAATGTAATTCTTTGTTACTTGAGCAATGAGTTGAATTAGCTCACCTCAGGTGAGCTGAGGGGCAGAAAAGAAATGCCTGCTGCCTTCTATATCATGTTTTGTTCAAGGCATTTACACATTCAAGGCTATGATAAACTATTGCCTATGATGCCAGATCAGTTGTTGCTCTGCACTGCTATAAATTACTCCTGCAAAAAGAAAGGATGCAGCATAAAAATGCGATGACATAAATGCTTCACTGTTTGTTTCTCAGGGCTGCCTGTTCACTTTGCTGCGTTGTCTCCGCTTAGCTCCTTCCACACCATCTGCACTGCTCGCCTGTGTCCCTGGCTCCTAGGGTGAAGCAGGCGCACACGCTGGCTTTGTGCTTGCTATCCTCCAGCAGCCACTTCTCCTGTTTTCTAGCTTTGGCACATGCTGGCCTATGTTCCTCCTGTTAATGCTGTTATTTGCTAATACCATTAATACCATCTTCTCCCCTTTTCTATCCAAAGATGATTACTGAGAATAATTCTTTTGGAAGACAAGCTTTTCCTCTGCCTCTGAGGTTCTTTGAAGAACATTTAAAGGAAAGCCTTTGCCCTCTAATATCTCCAGCCATGTCTTTGTGCTCAGGTAAAAGTGCTAGCAGTATTCCAGAGCCAGGCCCTGGCAGTTCAGGAGGCCCACAGGGGCAAGCAAGGTTTCTAGACAGGAAGCAACCTGTATCTTTCCCCACTAGAGCCTGTGACTGGCTGTTGGTACTCCAATAATTTCTTGCTCTGTTGCTGTTCCATGTAATATCTGCACTGCTAGGGCTTGGTGCTTTGGGATTCACAGGTATTCCCCCCTTTGTTCATTTTTCAGGCTTGTCTTTAGTTCTGGAGTTGCAATAAATGCTCATTGTGCCTGAGAAACAGAAAATGAGATTCTGTCAAATTTCAGTATTTGAATTTATGAACTTAACCAAAATTGGCTGCAGAGTTGTCATTGCAATGAATCCTGCCTGCAAACTTCTTCATGCAACCCTGCTGTGTAAGCATACGTATGTGTGTGACACCGCATCCTTTAGTACTTATGAAAAACATACCAATATTGTATAAATAAGTAGACATTGATTTTTGCTAAGAACGTAAAGATTTATGGAAGGCTGTGCTGTGTGGCAGAAACTACGACAGCAGTTTCTAGAAAAATCTATAAAATATTTTACATTTGAGATATAGAAAAAAATGCCATTAAAAATCAATCCAAATAGACAGGTCCCTTTATGGAAAATGGTAATGGGCAAGGGTAAGTTTTAAAGCAACTGGTTTACAACAAATGAAACTCTTTGTCCAAATTTGAACACAAATGGCTTCCTTTTAGATTCTGGAGATTTTCAAGGAGGATCTCAGTGGAGCAAGAAGAGTACGGGCTAAACACCTGCACAATGGCCCTGAAGCAAAAAATATAAAGTAAGCAAATAGAGAGATGTACCCCTGTCAGGCAGACAGTAAAACTGTGCTGTTGTTTCAAGGTGGAAAAATTACATTCAAAGTTGACTGATTCAGGTCTGCTGGTGACAGCAATAAGTAGAAGCTGTAATAAGGACCACGTAGAGAGTTCCCTGTCCATGATACACCATCCAGGCCTAGGGATTGTGGCAGTGACTGAGAAGTACATGTATTCCAGTGTCAGTCCACTTTTACACTGACACACAAGGTAAATCTTGGGACTGATTTAGAAATTGTGCTACAGCAAACACCTCAGCAGCCAGCTCATACAGAGGAAATGCCCAGCCTTAATTCTCCATGACATCATGCTTAACAACTGTCAAGAGTAAGTAGAAAAACACAGTCCAGAAGCATAGTATATCCCAGATACTCTGGATGGAACATAATCTACAGTACCAGAAATACAAATGCAGTCCATATAGTTGATTTCCTGCTATACTGCATGTATTCATAAACTCTGCAGAATACTTGGGCTGTGGCTTTGTGCGTTTCTACTCATGTGTGGGCTATACAAAAGGATAAGGGACTTAACATGCTTGATGTGCTAGAGCTTTTTGCTGAAAAGGTCCTATACTTTGGGCAAGGGGAAGAGAACAAGAACTGGAATGGTTTTAGAGAAGAAACATATCAAACAGGGAAAGTTCTGGTGATTTGTTTGCAGCTCTTAATGATTAGCTGCTTCTATCTTTACAATTAATTCTTTGTCGGTATTACTAGGAATGCCTTCAATTTCCTCCCTGTCTCCCAACGGACTCCAGCTCATTAATATGCAGCTCTAAGCAAGTATTGAAGCTGTCGTGCATTTCAAATCTCCCCAAGGAAGCTTTTTAAAATTGTAAGTAAGACCTGATACTGAGACTTATTAGCACCAAACCTGGGAAAAAAGCTTCTGTGCAGGCAGCAATGACTCTTCAAGTTACAGTTGCTGTCACCTTTTTTTATCCTGAAATTTATTATAAATGTGAATACCTCAAAGGATTTCTTTGATGCAGCCAACATTTCCAACTCTCAGAAACTGCTGCTTGTGGATAGAACTGGGCTTGTGCCAGCATCTCAGATTTGAGTGCTGAAGCTGAACTTCTAGGTCAGATTTAATTGCACCCACACTGAGAAATACTCAGAAGAAATCCAGTGAAGGCAGCAGAGGGATAGTACACCATGTCAAATGCACTGCGGTGGGATAGAGAAACTGGAAGTTTGTATACTTGCTAAAAGGCAGGTCATAACACTCCACAGATGTGTCAGATTTAGATCAAGATCAAAGTCCAGCTGCAATGTTTTGAGACCAGCTTTCGCTCAAACCTCTGATACTTAAGCTTGCATCCAAGATTTGGATCTTGTCCACTTACTTATGTCTGAACAGCTCCATTTTTTCAGCTCTGTCTTGAATTAAGAAGAACAATCAGTCTAACTTCTAAACTGCTAACGTAAATGATTTGCCAGGACTAAGATGAAGGCAGACTCTCACGACTACAGTTACAATAACAGAAAGAATGTGTAAACTTGAAATTGAGAGGTAGCTGTGGAGCTGCCTGCCATTGGCATGTTGGTGATTTTGCTAACTAATCATCTTTCATTAGTGACACGTGGAGCGTGAGGTTGTGGTAAGAGGAAACCAAACCAACTTCCACATAAGGGAGCCTAAAGAGAGGGAGAAGGCCATTCTTCAACACTTCTCAGAGAGAAAGGTGTTATTCCAGAGAAAGGGTTCTTAGCAGAGCTTTTTGGTAGAGTGATACTATAGTGTCCCAAACATTGTCCAGCACAAAATTACTGGAAAGATTTTAGCAGCAAAATACCTCAAACTGGAATTTGGAATGTCCCTCAGCTTCCGAAAGTGTTCACAACTCAATAAAGCCTTTCTTGAATGACCCAAAATATCAGTAAATACTGACACCTGTCAGGAGGGAGAGCTGATCCAACAGAGCTATTGCCCAATAAAGCTGCAAAACTGCAAGTTGTGAGAGGTGCTCTTCCAATGCACCTTCTTAACAGTTCCCCCAAACCTGAGACATGAAGAAACGCAGGTTTGCTACTGAGACTCTTCAGGCTCAAACGACAATTTCATCATGTCCTGAGGTCCCAATTTCCTGATTAGAGGTGTTCTTCTTCCTCACCAGTCCTGACCCTACTTCTCCACTTCCAACCCAACTTAGCCATCAGCTACGGGCCGAGAAAGCCACCCTCCTCTAGAACCTGCTCTGTGTATAGGATCCACTCCTTTCCTAGTGGGCTTACTCCATCTGCTCCAGCAGCCCTTCAGCCACGCTGCTGGCAGGCACCCAGGTTGCCGCTGCCTCCCGAAGGCCTGGGTGTGAACCCATCTCCTTTGGGATGCTTGCTGCAGCCCTCACTCAGCCGGGCGGCCCCACATCTCCTAAACGGAGTTCCGCCTCGGAAAAGGCACGCTCTGACAGCCCTTCGCAGCCGTGCCGAGGGGAGCCCCGGCTCGGCGGACACTCCCCTGAAGGAGGGGCCCGGTGCCGCCCACCCCTCCCCGCCCGTCTCCTCACGGCCGCCGGCAGAGGGCGCGCGCCGCCCGCCAACGCCGCGGGGCCGCGCCCCGCCCCGCCCCGCCCCGCCCGGCTGCGGGGGCTCCCGGGGACCGGCGGGCGGCACCGTTCCGGACCGGGATCTTGCCGTCGGAGCCAGGAAGGAGCGCAGCCACTCAGCCCGCCTCGGCTCCCGCGGGGCGGTGCCCGCCCTCCGCGCTCCCCCAGCCCGGCAGCCGGGGGCCGCAGAGCCGCCGTGCGCCCCTGCCCCGCCAGCCCCGCGGTCAGCGCTGCCGCGCCGGGGTCCGCCCGCTGCCCCGACCCCCGGGTCTGTGGGGAGAGCGGAGGCCGGGGTGCCGGCCGACAGAGCCTCCCGATCCCGCCCGGACCCAGCGCGCGGGTTGGAAGGGTCAGCCCGCTCCTGCCCGCAGGATTGCCCGCGGGCACGGCGCTGCGCGCGGGGCGACGGTCCCTGGCAGCACACGTGGTTAGGCAGGCATAGCTGGCAGCTGGGGAATTGAAGGTCTGCCGAAAAACAAAGGAAATCTGCCAGCTCGCCACCAGAACTGCCGAAGGAGCAGTTCCACACTGCAGTGTGAGCGGCCCCCCGTCAGCGCCGTGGGGCCAGCGGAGGCTGTACAGCTCTGCACTGCTGCGGGCTCGTACGGCATTTCCCTGCCTTACCTTGTCATCCCTATCACGTCTGCTTACAGAACAAACCACGGGATCTCTGCATGCGGATTTATGTGAAACCTATTCACATGCAACAGCAGCTGGGGTGCACCTCCTTTTGTTTGCCCGTTTGTTCAGCTTTTTGGGGTCACCTACGTAAACGCACAAGGCACTACCCATGTAGCCTGACTATCTTGGATGGCATCACTTTTGTCAGCTTTAGATTAAAGCTTTCCTAACCGGATCAGGAATGGCTGTTCCACTCTTAGGGTGATAACACAGTGAAGTTAAAACACAGCAGAGCATCTTACGTGTCTTTACTATTGTCAGAGTATCTGTGAAGACAGACAAGGACTGGGAGATTCCTTGCTCAGTGATGCTGGTTTTGTTTCCTCACAGCTGTTATGGCCCAGGTACACTAGGGATGCAGGAAGGACGCATTTATATGGAAGTAACAATAGGAGGTTGGAAAGGTGGATGCAAGTCCCCTGTGTGTTCTGCCCTCTCATCTGCATCAACCTATCCATGTTATGACCCTATCAGGGGATCTGGCATTTAGCTCTTTATTGCCTCCATTTCTGATAAAATGAGCAACTTCTTTTGAGAAGGAAGATTTATTAGAGATGATTTTACTATCTACAGGATTTGAAATAAAAAAGGATATGTAACTAGATACACATGACCATCAAATAGAAATCATAATTAGAAGGGGAAGATTAATAGGGACACGAGTCTGTAGAATTTCATTGTTAAGAGATCAATTTATTATGCCCTTGACTGCAAGTTAAATTAATAACATTTAAAATTACAACAAGGAAAAGAGATGCCAGTGACTGTCATAAATACAGCTTGCTTTTCTTTCCTAGTTATTTAGGGAGGATTGGGAACACTTGTGAATAAAGCCTGAATAGAGGCAACTAACCAATAACTGCGGTGAAAGCAACAAGGTTTTCCCCCGCACCCGCCCGCCTTTGCAAGAACAGGGGGAAATCACAGATGTCAATCAAGAAATACTGCAAAATAAAATGGACCCTCCCGTCAGCCGAGGCACCGCACAGAGCAGCGGTGAGGCTCTAGCAGTCTGCTCACAGCCGCTAGCCCTGCAGCTCCGCCGCTGACCGGGGAGCGCACGGGGCTCCGCAGCCCGGGTCTTCCCTTCCCTCCCTTGCAAAACTGTCAGGCACAAATGGGCAGGAGGATATTGGTTGCAAGGGACGCGGAGGCTCCTCCCAGAGACTGGATCCCGATATTTTCGGAGGATTTCTTTTAACTCACTTACAAACCTGGGTGAAGGGAACAAGTTGCCGATATAGCGGAGGCGGAGAAAGCGGCTCCTACTCCTTCTTTCGCCTTCCTAGTGCTACCTTAGATGCTTCGCTTCACTTGCGGATAAGAGCTTGGCTGCCTGCCGGGGGATAGTTCCTGCTCTGGATGTTGCCGTTTCTGTGAAAACAAGGGTTGTAAGGGAATGAGAAGGAAGACAATGAAGAAAAACCGACCTGGAGAAAACCCTAGTCCCAAGCGTTTTTCTGAGAACTGACGGGTGTTTTGGGGCTGAGTGATTCCGTCGGAGGCGGAGGAGGGAGCAAGCCTGCCCGCTCCGCGGGGGACTTCCCAGGACCGGCTATTCCCTTCGGATGCGGAGTGGGAAACCTGTAGGAAATTCTCCCGCCTCCCTACGAAGCCACCATGAATTCAGTGGCTGGAAATAAGGAGAGGATTGCGGTCACGGCTCGGAGCAGAAAATACGGGGTAAGTTGTCGGCGGAGGGGCGGCTCGGAGCGGTGGCCACCGCCGTGCTGGGGCTCCCGCGCCTGTCGCCCGCTGGCTGCCGGCCATCGCCCTCCGGCCCCGCGCAAGTTCCGCGGTGCGGGGCGGCAGAGGCTCCGGGCGGGGGAGGCGCGGGGACCGCCGCAGGCGCGGAGCGTCCGAGCGAAACTTGGCGGCGCCGCTGGGCCTCCCTGCCTGACCCGCTGCTCCTTCTCCCGCTCCAGGTGACCGACCCCTGCTCCCCCACCAAGCCCGCCGCTCCCTTCTCCCCCGAGAGCTGGTACCGGAAGGCGTATGAGGAGTCCCGGGCGGGCAGTCGCCCGGCGCCGGAGGGAGCCGGCTCTGCCCTGGGCTCCTCCGGCACCCCGTCCCCAGGCTCCGGCACATCCTCGCCGGGCTCCTTCAGTGGCTCGCCGGGACCCGCCTCGCCCGGCATCGGCACCAGCTCCCCCGGCTCGCTGGGCGGCTCGCCGGGCTTCGGAACCGGCTCGCCGGGCTCCGGCAGCGGCGGCGGCTCCTCGCCGGGCTCGGACCGCGGCGTCTGGTGCGAGCACTGCAACGCCCGCCTGGCGGAGCTGAAGAGGCAAGCGCTGAAGCTCCTCATCCCCGGGCCCGTCAGCAGCAAGGTGAGCGCAGGGCCGAGGGGAGCGGGGCATCCCTGTGCCCGGAGCAGCCTCCAGCAGCCGCTGGGGCTGTCGGCCATCTGGGCTCCCCTCTAACGGTGTCACCGCTGAGCGCTTTGGGTTTATTTGTGTTCTCCCCTTCTTGGTCTTGTTCCCTTTTCCCATCCCTTCCTACTGCTTCGTGTGGAGCAGGGTGCCTCTGACTCCGGAGGGCTGCCAGGCTTCCGGGGGCATCTGTGGTAGTCCCTGCAGCTCGTTTCTTACCTCCCTCTTTCATTGCACTGTATTGGTTCTGTGGTATTTCCTGCGTGCTTGTTTTTTTTCCTAGTGGGGGGTAAGGGAGTCATTGGCCCCTTCCCTTTCTGCTGTCTTTGATCCCTACAGGATGGATTTACAAAATACCCTGAGACTCGGCAGCCAACTTAGTGGTGAGGTGTATATGTATGGTCTGGTGCCAGTGGCCTCTACTTCCACTGAGGGAGAGACCCTCCTGTAGCTCTGGGTTCAGATGAGGCAGTGAAATGCTATGTGAGCCCAAAGGTCACCCAGGGAGGCTGTGGCAGACCATGGCATTGAACCCAGCTCTCCCAGGTGTCATTAAAAGAAGGATAACTTGCTGATGCTTCTCTGTTATAGAGAAGTGCTAAATTTTTATTTTTTTTTTCATTCTTAAGAGGACTTGAAAATACTTGAAGCTGCTGGACACTGAGCACTGGGTTTAATAATCCTGTCTAAAGAGGATGTAAGCATTTCTGATATTTGGCACCAGGTTTTAAGAACTGGCTGATCCTGAATAGAGCTGGAAGTCTGCTTTCTGCCTCTGTTGGGGAATTTGGTACCTCCAAAGGCATACTTTGAAATTCCTCGGGGTTTTTTTGGCACTGATTTTTGGTTTCCCTGTTTGTTACATAGAAAGATTAAGGCTAACAGCCCTAAACGAGTGACCAGCAGCCCTTGGCTGACCTCATGCTACCAAAATAGTAAGCACAGCGTTCCTCCATAGCAACCCTGTGAGTGTTGCATTGTGAATGGGTCTACAGCTGCTGGAATGTAGTACAATACAATTTTGTTTGCCCTGTTGGGTCCAGGTACTATCAAATGGTAATATTTACTCTTCCACTTCAAAGAGTTTTCATTAGTGGTTACAATAAAGAGGTATCGTGGAAAAGAGCCGACTGCTGAGAAAGGATCCCTGGTATTTGCTGTTGTGTTGTACTCTCCATTATTTATTTATGTGCTTTTGAGAGGGAGTTGGTGCTCTCATGAACAAAAGACTCAAGGACTGGTTACCTTGTCTCAAGAGCTGACTTCACTGGATTATTCATGAAAAGGGAAAGGTAGAACCACCAAAATTAATAGTAAATTTAACCATTAATACATGGTTGATCAACTGTAAAGTGTCCCTGTACCAAAATCTTCACAAATTTCAGGCTGTGTGATTTGGCAGTGATTACCAGCTGTGAATGTGGGTGGGAAATTACTGATACCCATATGGGAGCCACCAGAATAACAGAGATTAGGGGTGGAGGGGAGGATAAAACTAACATAAAGTCACAGTGTTTAAATAGAAATTTTGTGGTCATGCAAGGGTTTGCACAGTGTTCCCTTGTAGCAGTAGTGGTTGACATAGCCTTCCTGAGATGTTATCCTTGTATTACTATTGTTATTTGTTCTGTTGTTAGCTAAGTTTAGCTGATGCTGTTGTACAGGCTAGTCTTCGTTTGTATCAGTAGTAAGCCTTCTGTATTTTAGCCACTCTAACCTATTTTTTTTTTTTATTCTTACACCTCTTCTCCAAACCTTCCAGTTCTATAGGAGTGCCACTTACAAAACTATTGCTATCCAACCTGTGCACTTAGAGGCAAGGAAGGAGGCACAAGTAAGGTGGTCTTTGTGGGCTGTGGTGACCCTCTGCCCTATTTGCTATGCTCAGTTGTACTTGCAGGCTCAGTTCTGTTGAGATACTCCAGCCTTTTGCATACAGTTCTTTTCTGTGCACGGGTGCTACTGGCTCTGACTGTTTGCTGAAGTATCCCTTTCTCTCATCCTTTCTGGCTTATTTGTGACTCCTCAGAACCTTCTCGCCTTGTGGTTTTTTTTTTTGCCTTCAGCGGGTGTTGCCCAGCAGGGTGAAGCTTTGGCCTAGGTGATGTGAGATACAAACATCATGGCTAGTGCCATTGATTTCTTTGGACCAGCTGTGTTGGTCTTGCAAGTTTGTTTTTGCATTGGGTAGCTTTTTCAGTGTCTGCTTTGGGGAAAGTAAGGCACTGGCATGGGCTTGGCCAGTTTAACCAGGGCCTGTGAGCTGCCTTTGCAGGTGTGTGCCACAGGGCAAGATGTAGAGGGTCTCTCAAGAATGTGAAAATGTGTCTGTGTCTGGGGAGAACTTGGTTTGGTTTGGGTTGAGGCAGGAGTCTACTGCACTGTGTTTAATGGAGCTGGCATTTTTTAGGGTCCTGTGAGGTGTGCTCTTGATTGCTGCTATGGAAATAGGTTTTTTGAGTGTAGAATGGATCCTGCCACTTAGTTAAGTGGAAGAAGGAGCAGATCACATTCCTAATTCTGAGTATTCCTTCAGAACTTGCAAAGTGTCTTACAACTCAAGACTGTGGTGCCTATGGGACACAGTTAATTGGCAATATGCCTTTATTAGAACAATTAAATGAAGCATTTAAAATGTATCTGCCATCATCTAGTCACTCAGATCTGACTTACATGTTTTGTTTTGTTGCTGTTGAAGACAGCCTAGAAATAGTATTAGCTGTATCAATACATTCTGTGGCACCTGTTCCACATTTATACTGTATTTAGAAATACATATGATCTGGGGTATTGTGTACTGCAGAACAAGCAGAATATGAGAGTTTATTTTTTTATATGTTTTAACATATATCTAGTAGCAGACATTGAAACCTACAGTAACTATCCAAATGTGAACCTCCATTGATGTTTTCTATGTATGTAATCACATAAAGGTTTGTGTATATCTGTAAACTTCAACAGTATACTTAATTGATTCATACACAGACCAGGCTTTATGCATGAAGTTATGTACTGAAGCTTTTCATTTGACTGAAAAAAGGCCACACTTAACCTAGAGCAAACTGCTTCTGACTAGCTGATTGTTAATGCTGAGGTGTTGAGCTTCCAGTTTTAAATAGAAACATTCTCTCCTAATATGTCAACAGGATGAAAACTTGATTTTTTTTTTTTTTTTTGGGTGAGGCACAAAGGTGAAGAATATATAATTATGGTTGTGCTAACTTATTTTAACCATTTAAAATGCCAGGTTCCCTGCCAATAGCAAAAAGAAAAGTACTAAAAGCTTATTGTTTCTTTTTCCTCCTCTTGTGACACAGATGTGACTTACTGATGTTCAGCAATTATGTGCATATAAGGGGTTATGTTTTATGAGAATTAAACCTTATTCTAGCCCCCATGTGGAGCAGGCCTATGGGAAATAACTGGCACAGGTGGTTGGTATAGTTGTACACTGAGGGTGTATTGGAGCATTTGGTGACAGTTGCTGGTGGGGTTTATGTTACATTTGCATGATGAGAAAGATTGTCTCAAAAATTACTAATACTTTTTTTTTTTTTTAATTTAATGTTTTTCTTAGGCTATATTTTCAGAAGGGCACCAGACAAAATTCTAGCATAGGAGTTTATGGCATCATATTCCCTATCTATCAGAATTGATGTGAAATGTGTTTACCTTGAATTCAGTCCTGTGATATCACCTGTCTTCAATGAACACTAACCTTGCAGGCGTCTAACAACTGAGGAGTTACTATATTGATGTGTATCCAATTATATTGTGTATAAATAATCAGTGGAATGCTAATAAGAATACTCTTCAGCTGATGGTTATAAATTTGTTAGTACAGGATTCCAAAAATGCTGGATAGAGCATATAAACAAAGGTAATTTGAATGTGTAGATATGAATAGCTGCTTAGGTGTGTTGTGATTGCATTTGTAAGTAAGGATACTATTTTAAATGGTAGATGGATAGCACTGATGTTGTTGGGTGGCTTATATTGTGGACTGTCCCATAGCTAAAAAGTCTGTGCTTCTGAATATAAGAATTGGGTAAATTCTGAGCACAGTATGTGTCTGTGACAAAGGAAGGAAAGGGCTTGCACTCAGTGTAAAGTTTTGGGTTTTTTCACCAATTTACTGACGCTGTCTCATTTTTTGCTTGCATATTGTTGAATTACCTCTTCTTTCAGAAGTGCTCAATGGTCAAAGACTTGACTAATAATTATTAATAATGAAGAAAGCCCCAAAGCTGATCTTATGAAAAATAGGTTCCCGTAAGCTTGTAGCTACTTCAAAAACATTCCCAGTAGAGACAGGACAGTAATGAACCCTTCCTCAAAGCTTAGTGAGTGGCAGAATAATGGAATTTCATTTCTGTCCAGACCTTTTAATTTGTGAACAAGCACGGCCCGTCTGTATGGTGACTTAATTCATTGTGCAAAAAATCTCAGGCACCTAATCATTTCATCCCAACTCATTGTAATGCAGATAGGATTATTGCATTAGAAATGTGATTTTAAATGGCCTGAGGCAGTAATTTGTCAGCATTTGGAAGGATTAACTCCATTAAAGTTTAGGCAACAACAACCATTCTTTTGTGTTGCATCACAGGTCACAATACCAAACATTTAGCATAACTCATCTGTGAATCTTCTTACAATTGTATGCTTCCTGGCAAGTTGGGAAGCCATGAGCTACTGCACTTGTGCTGGAATTACAGCTGCTTGCAGAGCTCCAGAGGAGACAAACGGATATGCCTTCACCTCTCATGAATTAATGTAAACCCTTTTCTAGGAGCAGCTGGAAGTCTTGCTGCTGCAGTCCCCAGTGTCAACATGTGAAATAGTTATATAATTTCTTTCAAGCTTGTAAATGTTTTGGAGGTCATAGTGAAGATACTGTATATTAAAGACTGCTCTTTAGAAAGCTGTCAAAACTGTTAGCTCTGTAGCTTTCTCTGTGGGATGAAAAACACTTGCCATTACTAAGTGCCCTGGAAATTAGAAACTGGCCTGTGATCACAGATTATATTTAGTGAATTGAAACTATAGTATTTCCTGTCAGAAAAGAAAATACTTTTAGACCATAGACACAGGTGTTGAAGGTGGAGAGGGAAGTATTGATGTTTTAACTGAAGTAAATCTCTAGGGAGCAGATTTCTTTTTTTGCGAAGACTTGCCTGTGCATCTGAAAACATTGTGTTCAGAAACAGAGTCAATACTGAGTCTGTAACTGGCCTCTTCATGCCAGGCTGTTATTAAATAACAATGTGTCTTCAAGGTGCTTTATGCATGAAATCTGCACAGATCTCAAAAATACCCTTGTATCTTTAGAGAGTCTTATATTTCCTTAGAAGTAAATGTAACATCCGTAAATATATTGTATAATAAGCACAGCATTTTGGCATATAGTTTTGGAAGGGGAGAAGGAAGAAAGGTAGTCCATCTGAGTTACCCAGACAGTGTTTGAAAAAGTGTCAAAGATTACCAGTGTGGGCCATCGGCATGTAATGGGAGTCATGCCTGCATCAGCAGATTATTAGAACATTGCAGTGCTGTGTATGTAGGGCTGAAAGACATAGCAGTTTTGCCACATCAGCAGCACATAGCCTTTGACATCATATAATTGGGGTGCTTCCAAGCACTGAACTTGGAGCCCGCCACCACAATAAACTTGACTGTCATGCTCTACATAATGATGTAGTAGGAACCGTAGCATTCTGTGACTTGTGGTCTGCACGTCAAAAGCGTGAGAGATGTTCTAAGCTAAATTGCTAGCTTAGATCTTAAAGTGTCATGCTGTAGCTTGAGAGGCATAGATGTTATTAAAATGGAGAAACACAAGCATATGTCTTCCCCTCCTGCCACTGAATAAATAATTCCTAGCCCACAGTATTTGTTGTTGAAGCTGCAATTCAAGAACTATCCCCGATTGGAGAAAATTAGATTATATGTTTACTTTGAACTAAGCAAGCTGTAGCTTGTAACAACACCCTGATAAACAAAGTAGGAGCAGAAAGCTCTAGAAGTGTCTTTTACAGTGTGTCCCATTGTACCAAATTTTGGTGACACTGATGGAAGTCACAATGAAAGTATTACTCTTCTAGAAAGCAGTGGTGAAGTAATAACCTCAAGCAATCTGCTGCAGTCCCACACAGAAACACTGGTTCAGCTGGTACATTTGAAAGCTACTGGAAACTTCAGCTTGTACATTTGAAAGACGCGGTAATGTTTCATCCGACACTTTCCCTTAACACAGAGTGATCATTGGAGCTAGGTTGTTTTAGATGATCATACCATTGCTGCATCCTTTATTTGTAGGTTTATAGAACTCAAATCCCAGTGGCTTCTGTTGTTCATCTTTATTTTCAATTGCTTTCTATGCAGCCTTCCTACATTAAACCAGGTTTAAAATGCCCCCAAACATGTACTGAGCATTATGAAGCTGTTAAGAGCTGTGTTTGTCTCTAGTTTTGAAACCTGAAATATATAATCAGACTTGGTACAGATCAGACTCTGTACAGCTGTAAAATCTTGTAGTATCTACAGCCAGAATATGCATTTGCTTATGCTTCTTTTTCCTCCACTCTCCTCTTATGTAATTTTACAGCACAGCTTAGTAACGTTTTGATGGGATTGTGTTTGAGGCTTCTTCAAGTAAAATCAGACCTATGCAAGACACTTAATAGAGGAAAGTTGATTGGATCATTCTGAGCTTGACATGAAGGTTGTTCAAAAGATCCTGCATGAAATATCAAATATTGAAAAATTCTTTCCTTTGTATAACACGAACTATTGCTTGTTACTTATAAAAATAGTAAAGTAGTGCGGAGGGGGAGAGAGAGAAGTAGTCTGGATATGAACCTTGTCAGTCTATTGCCTTACATGAAATTGACCTTAGTGAGGGCATTTTGGACTTCAGTGAAACCAGTAGGATTTCATTTAGGCCACAGCTCTTGTGTATCATATGCCTCCAACCAGGGAATACTTGTATGCATTCAAAGCAGCAGACATGCTGCTCAGGCTGAGCAGGGCTAAGATATCCTGGCTCCCTCTGGCCTTCCCATGTGCCTTTTCTTTCTCTTCTCCATATGAAGGTCATAAGTTAGCATCACGGCAGGTCTCCTGTGTGAATACATGGTGGTTGCTCCCTGCTTTAGTTCTTATAAAAATGATAGATAGTTCAAACACTTTCAATAGCACTGCTTTCTAAACTCAGATCCTTTTGATCAGGATTATTACAACAGCAGATGCGAGGAGCCAGTGATTTCTGAGAAAGGTACTGATGTGAGCAGTGCAATGCATCCAACTGTAGCTTCTGCTAGGGATTACTTTTTAATTACTTTACAAAATAGAAAGTAAAGGAAAATATGATACCAGCTATACAAAAGAATCAGTCTTAAGGAATTGGTGTGTTCAATTTCAGCTCAGATTTATTGTTATGGTATCAGAATTCAATTTATTTTAATTGAAATAATACAGTGTAGTAAGGCTGTTAAAAGCTACTTACCATTCCAGCACTGGTGTACTTCTTAAAAATTATTTTAATCCTCAACTGTGTTTATTGTTATTGTCTGTTATAATTTAACCCCAGCCAGCAACCAAGCACAGCACATCCCCTCACTCACTTCCCCCACCTGCAAGATCAGGGAGACAATTGGGAGGGTAAAAGCTAGAAAACTCATGGGTTGAAATAAAGATAGTTTAAAAGCAAAAGCTGTGCATGCAAGCAAAGCAAAACAAGGAATTAATTCACTGCTTCCAGTGGATAGGCAGGTGTTCAGCCATCTCCAGGAAAGCAGGGCCCCATCGTTTGCAAATGTTACTTGGAAAGAAAAATGCCATTGCTCCAAACATCTCCTTCTTTCCCCCGCTTTATGTACTGAGCATGATGTCATAGGGTATGGAATATCCCTTTGGTCAGTTTAGGTCACCTGTCCCAGCTGTGTCTCCTCCCTGCCTGCTCACCATTGTGGCAGTATGAGAAAAGGCCTTGGCTCTCTGTAAGCCCTGCTCAGCAATGACAAAAACGTCTCTGTATTATCAACCCTGTGTTCAGTGCAAATCCAAAACATAGCCCCATGGTAGCCACTGGGAAGAAAATTAATACTGCCCCAGCCAAAACCAACCCATTCATACTAAGACCTTCTGTTCAGTCTGTATTATTAAATCACATAGTATATGTTGATCTTGAATTTCTTATATAACTTAAAACATTTTGTGTTTTCTGGGAGGAAAAAAAATATTTCAGTCTGATGAAACTTTCAGACTGGTTTCCTCTTCTCACCTTCCTTCTGAAACTGTATTTGGTAGCAATCTTTGGGTTAAAAAAGTTAAATTGCCAAGGAAGATTGCTCAAGAGATCTGAGGAAACTGATGGGATATTAAACTGACCTTTGTTTACAATTCATGATGAAAACAAAAGACTTTGCTCAGAAGGAACTGGATGCTTCTAGAGTCACATAAGTAAAACATTTGCTGATATAAGATTTTTGCATATTTAAAGTTGTCATGCCTTCCTATTAAACAAATAAGGGCTGAGTCTGCTCGCTTTGTTGCCCTACAAGTAGGAGAACTTAACATGTAGGCCCTATGGTGTCTGTTTTGTTAGTGCCTAGTCAATGATCTTATTCAATGGATTTGTCCACTTGGGAAAAGAGGGTCAAATGCCTTTGAAAAATTATTTTATTCCAGTAAAAAAGTACTGCAAGCTGAATTGAATGTGGATCTGGAAAACACTTTAAATTTCTTGCTGGTGATATGTGTTGAAGGAACTGTATGCTGAAGGTGGGATATCTTTATCTAGTGCAATATGACTTATGTAAAGCATCCATCCAGCTCTGGTGTCTGTAGGAAAATCTTAAACTGGGAATACAGTCTGTTTAAGTGCTCTGGCTTCCAAATAACCTTCAAGTGTAACTTGCTTTATATGTCCTTATTTCTTACAAATGTATTTTGATCTGTAGATTTTCTATGATCTATTAATAGCAAACCTCTACTCTAACTTACATTTCCCCATGCCTCCTAAGTCATAAATACTTTGATGTGATCATTTATTTGCACCTGAGTATTCACAACAGCTTCTCTATTCCATGGCCTTGCACTGGAACAAAATTCTACTCATATGAATGTTTGGGGAAAAGTAAATGAAAGGAGACTTTGACATCCACCACAGTAAATATTTTCTTTCTCTGAAGAAAAAGTGAAGTTTCACAGTGGTTTGGGGGTTTCAACTTTGTTCAGAACTATCTGAACAGAATCTGCCCCAGCAGTGCAAATGATTTTCCCCAAGTCGTGCATGCTTCATTCCCTTTCTCCTTACCACCCTCAAAATTGACTGAAGATAAATCAGGACTCAAGATGCAACTCCTCAATTTCTCTGGACCTCTGCGACATTCTGTTGGGAATTGCCCATTCGTTTTACTGCAGGTGTACTTGAAGATATGAAAGAGATTCCTGCAGTGCTGAAGATGGTGGTTGCTCTGAAGCCCTTTGTTAAAAGTGGGGCAGAACTTGGCCTTTACGTATTTCTCTCCCGGCTCCTCTGAGACTCACTTGGGCAAACTCCTGTCTTATCAAAGCTAAACTCAGACTTAGTTATGCTAAAGTTATTCAGGAAAGGGGACTTTTGCCTGCTAACTGATTGTCTGAATGATTGCATGGTACTATTTCATTTGGACAGTTTTATTTTTCTGTGCCTCTTGGCTAAATAAACCTCTGACCTGTTGAGTGCCAAATGCTGAAAGAATTGCCCATTTACTCCATCCACCTGATGGACTCCAGCAGAAAGCCTAGTGGGCAATAAGGCAGTCTTGGCCTTCAGCAGGCGCTGAACATCGAGAATAGAAGTCATTACTCTTCATTTCTCTATTAGTTTCACTGCTCATTTAATAGAGCCAGGCAAAGAAAACATTAATATCCTATTCAGCAGCCAAATGCACCAAAGTGTGAGTTGTGACTTGTGTGTTTTCCTCTTTTCTAATGGTATCATTAAAATTTAACAAGTCCTTTAAATCATTTTAGTATTCCCAGGGTTACTATGCTGAAATTGGTGGCAGCATTCCCACAGGAAGAGTAAACAGGGGCTGAGGCTGTGTGGCTGGCATTTGTTGCTCAGAGGGAGGTGTTGGGTCGGGACAAGCCCTGGCACCAGAAAGGAGAAATCAAGCCTTTGGAGACAGGGGGCATTTACAGTACACGTACATATCCTTTGCTATTTACCTCTCCCTTTTCACTCTCTCCTTGCTTTTCTCTCCCCATTAGCACTAAAGCTGTCATTTCAGCTCATACCCCTTAGATGTCTAATGAAAATTCTTGACAATAAGCCTGCATACATGTGAACTTAGCAGGAAGGCACACAAGTGTACTAGTCAGTGTGAGTGTCAGATTTAAGAGATTGTTAGACCATAGATGGCTTTTACTGGAGGTCGAGAAGGCTAACAAAGTGGGAGATGCAATTAAAATGGTATTTGTTAGAAAGGAATAGCTAGCTGTCTGGGCAGACTGAACGTGGGGAAATGATGGGTAGCTGGAAGGACATTAATGATGGCTTTGTAAGCAGTTCTGCAGCATGGGTGGTAAGCCTAAATCCAGAGCTGTTCTTTTAGTATACCTAATAAGACTTCCTTTTTTTTTCCTGTGTGTCAAGTCCATTTTGAATAATGGATTTGACAGAAGTTCTGTGGATTTTGGTTTAGGTTTAGAGGTGAGTGAAAGATTGGTTTAGATTTAGAGGTAGGTGAGGTAAGAGAAGAAACTAGCTTTTGGAAGCATTCTCAACACCTTGAAAACAAGGCTTCGCAGGATTTTGCAGAATTGGTTTTTGTAAAGTCATTGATTCATTGCTCTTGCAAAGTGGCTGTTTGGTGAGGACTATGAGATGGGGCAGGCAACTCATCAAAATGCTTTCTTGTTTTAAATGAACAGTTGGGATCTGATTCTTGTAAGCTCTTGACAAGAGCTCTGATATTAAATAGTAATAATAATAATAAAATCTTCTCAGAATTACTTTTGCCACAGCAATCATCTTTAATTGTTAGAGGTATTTGATCACATCTCTCCTTTATAATTTTTTTTTGACTGATGGGCAGGTGGGTATTTGGCTTCAACATCATGGTTAACAACTTCCAAAGTTGCAAGGCACTTACAGCAGGTTGACCAATACATTTTGGTGTCCTGAAAGACATAAGCAGCTGTGCATATAGAAAAGGCCCATTACAAGGAGAAATGTGGGGCTTTGAGAGGAAGAAGACATGCTATGGAGACAGAAATGCAGTGGGGAATGAAGTGTGCCTTGGTTCATCCAGGCAGCGAAGCTACAGTGCTTTTATGGGAAAGGTGACACACTGGGGAAGCAGGGAGAAATGGGTGATAAACCTGGGTTCTGTAAAAGCCTGAGCTCACTTTAAAGTTTTGAAGAACAGATTCATATGAAGGTTGTGTTTTGTTTTTCTTTATAAAGGCTATCCCTGTAATTTTTCATCTCTCAATCTTTGTCTCTCTTAAAATAGAAACCAGCAAGCAGCTAGAAGTGTAGAAAGCAGTTAAACTGAAATTGTCCTTGGTTTAAGGCACTTCAGTATTTTTCATTCTGAAATTTATTTTTTTCCAAAGACTGAGGTACTGGTACATCCTCTGATCTAAAGGTGTAACAAAGTTTTCTTTCTTACATCTAATTAATTTGTTTCTCTTTTTACCAGTCATGAAGACATATGTTCTATGCTGTCCATTTGAGATCTGGTATAAAATAGGGATTCAACCCACTGCACTAGCAATTTTACCTAGCACGGCAAATAAATGACATGTGTTTTAGTGCATTAGCAATAGTTATGAATTCAGTCTGGCTTTTCCTTTCTCTGTTCTTGTCTCTGAAGGAAAAAAAAATGTTTGATTTCTAGATTAATTTGAATTCTTATAGTGTTAAGCTTACTAATTCTGTAGTATTATTATACTAGACATTTTAAGGCCACACTATTAAGTAGCAGTACTTGTTTCAAATACTTTAAAAGCAGAATAGAAAAGACTTAAGGTGTGAGAGAAAAGCTAAAGGTGGGGGGATATACATGAGGGCTGAATGCACAGGCACTGATGGCTCTAAATGAAGCACTTTACAGACTGAAGTGCTTTAAATTGCCATCCTTCTTTGTCAGTCCTAGTTACTTAGTTCTTCCTAGCCTGTTCTACCACTGTCTTGCCTGTTTAATATTCCACTTCAGTATAACAAGAGATGAAACATCCAAGATGCCTGTATCCTCCAGGAGTCAGCACTACTGATGTATTTGTGTTAGCTGTTTATAAGCAATGTGCCAAGCAGGGCTATAAAGAGGAGAGGGAGCAGGGGAAGGGAAACTGTTGTGACTTGTCTTAATTTCGTGGTTTTTTTATCAGTGAAGGAAATAAATTCTGTCGCTTTCCTACTCCAAATGCACGTGCTCTGGATAATACAAATTGTTTCAATAAGCACACACTGCTAAGGCCTAGATAAGGGCCTATATTTCTGTGCCTGAAATATCAAGGACCAGTGTGTGCTCTGTGGAAAGCTGGTGTGGAATCATGCTGCTGAGGAAGCTGTGTGTAGTAATGTGCATGGGTGACACTGATAAATGGCTCCTCTAAGCAGGCATCTGCAGCAAATTGTCAGATTGAGACTTCCCAGCATACCCTAGACCTCGACATGAATGAAATCTCTGTTGCACCATTATTTACTCACCTCCATATGAAATGAGAGGATAGGATTTATTGCTTTAGTGCAGCTTTTATATGAATTTACTCTCTTTATGTATGCATGTGTGTATATATTTCTTTTCTCTCACTTTCTGCAGCGATGGCTGCAGAACTCCCAGTGTTTTCTCACTGATTAGACAAACAACATTTTGAAGCAGCAATTGAAACAGGATAAAATGGTTTTCAGGGTAAAGGATGGGTGTTTTATTTCTAGAAACCTAAAATGAATGTTCTATGTATTCTGTTTTTTTGGCTAGACACATGTATAATTAAAGGTAGGTAAGCATGGTTGGCTTTTCATTGTTTTATTTTGTTGTGGCTGTTCTAGTAGAGGTTGTGGTGACTGGGAAAGAAAAGGGAAAAGTCTTATTTTCCTTTTTGAAGAATCATGATTGTGGTCTTCAAAAGGCAGTGAGACAGACTGCAAATCTATTTTGCATTGAAGTAGAGCCTCATCTTTTCCTTGTTACCACTGGACATTACTGATGCATGAAAAGAATCAGACTTGCTCCTTGTCTTCCTTCAACATGTTGTTTGGCTATTCATTTTTTCCTTTTTTGAGGTGATTTTCTAGAATAACTCGTCACTGAAACTGAAACTCTGGTTATTTAAGCTTTGATGGAAAAGTCTCTTGAGATCGGGGTAGAATTTTTGGCCAACCTAGAAAAAGGAACACTGCATAAAGATCCTGATAAGTTCCCCACTCTTCTTAATTCCAGCCAATATGTCAAACCTGAACTCTGAACCTGAAACTTGGGCTCTGAACTGCTGTGAGTTTATCTACAAGGATATAAAATGGTAACCTCTGACAGAACAGCAGAAAGGGAACACAAGTGTGTCAGAGCAGAAAGACTTATCATGCACACAAAATTTAGCTACTGCATTACACTAACAACCACCTTACCTGAAGTTTGCCTTTATTGGCATTGTGAATGTATCTGACAGGGAGGTGAGAATCTGTGTCTTGTCCCACCACCATGCTGTGGTGTTGATGGATGTCTGCGGCTGCCTGCTCCACCCTTCTGCTGCAGCTCTCTTAAATTGTTGCTTCATTATCAGAGCCCTTAGCTTCTTGCTGTCTTAGCCTTTGCCCTCAGACTATTTCTGCGTGTCTTGCTGGCTTTTAGTAAAAATGTTTAATATTTGCAGGTAATGTGGAATGGGACTTTCCACACAGAAGTTTCCACAAGAAAAGACCTTTTTTAATCACTTGGTGGAAGAGGACAGATGGTCTTAGAGTAGAGAAGTGGTTTCTAACACGAAGATGCTCATGGAAGTCACAGGGCTTCACAGAGCTGCAAATATTCACACCAGTGTGCCCATTCCTGGAGTACATGCGTAGATCTCATCTCAGTAAAATATTTGCTTTTTCTGTCTTTACAGCTGAGGAGAAGAGATACAGAGTAACTTGGTGAATTAATTAGTTGCACAGAACAGAGGTCAGGGTTTTTACATGCTTGTGCTCTTGTTGAGAAGGCTTTTCCCTTTCTTGCTAGTGTTGACCATCCTATTCTGCAGCAGCTCTTGTATGCTGGCTCAGTGTTGGCTCTTCTGACTCTGTACAGAGAGGAAGAAGGGAGGTGCAGTTTGCATTTCAAAGCTGTCGGCCTTAGAGGGATTGGAATATGGCAGTTGAATATGTGGTAACTAATTACCTAGTTATGACAAAAAGTCTTTCGGAAAGACCTTGACTTCTGATTCTCTGATTGGTACCAGGAGCTGACTGTTCGTTTAACAGAAAAAAAAAAAAAAGGGAAAAAAATTGCTAATGGGTTTGGTGTGGGGTTTTTTTGTGATTTTTCAGGAATGTGTTTATTAATTCTCTTTCTTTTTCTTCCTACCTTGGACAGTTCATATCTATGAATAATTTAATTGTCCTTGGCCGTCTGCTGTTGTGAATGGCACGCTGTTAGGCATTCTGTATTCATGTAGCATTTGTTAATGTTTGTTTTGTATTCTGTCTGCTTTTCTGCCTTTCCAGAGATCAAATGTATGATGCAAGGCTTGACAACATATAAATGCTATTAAACTGGATCTGAAAGAACAGAAAAGGAGGCCTTTGTCATTTCATTAGTTAGAACATTAATTGGAATAGATTGTTCAGTGTTTTTCTTGCCAGTTGTGAAGTAAATGTTTATGTGAAAGCATTTTTCTGCTTTTTGAAAAGTTTGTCTTGAGAATATGTCTTGAATTTACAAGTAACTATTTGTACTGGCTTACATGATATCTCAAATATGTTCCCTCTGTTTTCTTGCCCTAGACATTCTTTTATACTGTCCTTACTCACAAGTTTTAAACTGCAGAAATTCTAGTTTCGAGGTTTTAATTCTTTTTGCATTGAGGATTGTATTGTTTTAACTGCTTTTGTCATGATGCTTGTTAAGCAAAAAAAACCCACAAAGATCTGTAAATTTTTTTCTGTTTGCGTCTTTTCTGATCCAAACGTAAGCATCTTTATTAGTATTTATTAGTTCTTGTCAGTAACTCTTAACAAGCTTCAGGTTGAGACCTGGAGGACAGTAGGCAGAAAGCACATTCCAAGCTACTTTGTTGTCTACAGTTTTACCAGGTGAGTGGGAAACCAGGTTAATGTTTTATTGCAATTATAGAAAGTGATCTCGTCCTTTTTGGAGAAAGCTTCATCTTTCAGAAAAAAACATGCTAAAAAGAAGAAATAATAGCATTTTTTCTCATGGGTAATTCACTTAATGACTACTTTCCTGCTGTCTGTTATATTAATAGTAACTTTTTAATGTAACATTGAAATTTTTCATCATCCACAATTAAAGAGTGTTTGAATGTATGTTGCTGCTCTGACAGCCTCTGCTTTTGTAACTGTTTTGCCCAAGGTCCTCACAGTTCCTCAAAGCTCTATCTTCATATATTTCCTATGGTGCCTACCAGAGTGACACTACATGTTGCTGGGCTTCATAAAAATGTTACATAGCCCTATAGGCAGCAGAGGGTCTTTTAAAGTGCTTCTGATGCTGGGTGCATCTAATGTAGAGGGATAACTTCCTATAAAAAGTTCACCCCACTGCTGCTGGACACCTGGTAAGCAAGTATGCGATTGTTTTGCTTGTTCTTTAAGTCCAGTCCTATAGCTCTTGTTAATGGCTGTCAGCCAAGTGGCTGTGTGCTCTGGGGCTGGGTGTCAGTGCTGCAGTGTCTCCTGAGGCAGTCGTGTTTGAAACCACCATTCTCAGTGTGGGCAGTGCTGGGTGTGCTGCCTCTTTGTCTGTGGAATGTCTTGTTAGGCTGCCTTTAATTTGAACCATCTGTGGCAACCTGCACGCTCTGTTATAATACTGTTTTTATGTCAGACCTCCAGTGGCATGCTGTGAGAGTGCTGGAGACCAGCATGGGAATTAAGGTAGAAAATCCACGGGAAACATATTGCAGTGCATGTACAATTAACTGGAAAATAATTGTGTTCATTGTGAACTGTACATCCTGCACCAGACTCCATCTTTGTTTTTACTCTGTCAACTGGAGTGACTCTAATGAAATTACAGGGTGTAAAACAAGGATGAAATGTATATGTAATTGTTCCAGTGCTTGTTAAAGGCCTCCCTTCTGTTGGGTGAAGCAATATTGGACTTTGCCCTTCCCTTTATCATTGCCTGTTGAAGAACCCTTTAAGGTAGTCTGAGGCTTGTTAGAGCACCCAAAACATGGAGTTGCTAATTGGCTACAGCCCTGTCCTTTCTTTACATACTGCTGTTTCTCTTCCTGTAGCTAGCAAACATACTGTACACCTCTTCCCTTTAAAAAACTTCTGTGCTGTTTTAGCCTCTCTACCCCATTTTCTGCTCTGTTTTGATAATTTTCTTTTCCCTAACTAATGACTCACCTGGACAGGATTGCTACTGGCTCTGTGATTATAGCAATTAACTCTAACCCTAAGGAAATGTCTTGCTGTGTTTCCTAGCAGTCAGGATCTATGGGAGCTGGTAAAACAGAATGGATCAGACTTCATTTTTCTTTCATTTTAATCTTGCTACTGATTTACAAGGAAAACAACTTACTGTGAAGGATCTTGTCAACTTTTGGGCTGGCTAAGTTATTCAAAAATTTGTTGACTTGATTTTTTCAGAGTCGCTGTGATTTCCTTACAACTTCTAGCAAACTGCAATGGCTTTGGTTGTTCTGTAAACAGGGCTTCTTAAGCCTGGTTTAAAGGAATTGAGAACTGCAACTAGAAACACTGTCATAACAATTTTTTCTTCGACATGTAAGACTTGATTTTACAGTGGTGTTTAGCCAAGCCTTAGTATTGTCTTTCACTTGATGGTATAGAATAATGAAAATCCAGTTTCAAGTGAAGTTAGGACCTTGGGAATACATTATTGTCTTTAGCAAGCTTGCTCACACATTAATAACTAAAACCAGATGTGTAAGCAAGAGTTTTGAATATTGGACAAAATGGGAACGAGCAGTGTTTATATAGGTGTCTAAAAGCAGGCCTAACTCTGGGTACCAGGTGTTATCAAAGAGCACCTCTCAACTCACATCAGAAGTAATAATGTGAACAAGCCATCTGAATTGGGGCAACATGGCACAATTAAATCTTTATAGGGCTAATCTCAGCCTGCTGAATTGGTTGCATGAGGGGAAACAGATCTGCTTACAAACAAACGTAGAGCTATTAAACCTGCAATTTGTTTTTGTACCCCCATTGCCCCTTTTAATCATTCTTTTGCCAAATGTCAGCACAGATGGAAAATTCAAACCAAGCTCACAGAGCCAATTCTATGGAATTGTAAAGGTGTGTAGTACACCAGTGCAGCTCCCCTAGGCTGGAGAGCTGCCAAGCTTGACAGCAGATGTTTTAGGGTTGAAAGAGACTTCTGAAAGTTACTTAGTCCAGCCTCCACTTCAAAGCAGGGTGGACATCAGTGTTAAATCAGCTTGTTCTGGGGCTCATGCAGTGAAATGATGAGCATCTCTAAGGCCAGAGATTGCACAACCTCTTGGGCCCCTGTTGCCCTTGCTTCTGCTGTCCTGTCCTCTCAAGTGCCCATTCTTACCCTGTCTCATGCCAGCAATTACTTATCTGATCTTTTGGTGAACTCGTTAGGGAACTAACCTGGCAAAAATCACCCCTTTCCCAAACCCCTCATACTAGCAAAAAGGAAACTTAATGCATTAAAAGTTACACAGTAAATCAGAACTTGTTTCACCTATGTTCTTCTTCAGTCTGGAGGTATTTGTGTTTTCTAGAGCCAAATCTACACCCAGCTGAGTGATTAAGACAGGAACTGCTTAACTGACATCAGTATATTTGTAAACACTATGATTCTACATACAGCCACAGGCAAGTGATTTTTTTCCCCCACAATATATGACTGTGCAATGAAAAAAATGTGCTTGTAACTAGAGGGGAACAATCCAGCCTTTTCATATACTGCAGTCTTAGTTATTACACATCTGTTAGCACTTCTCATGGTATTTTGTTGGGTTACTTTTTTTTTTGGGTGACATAAAGGTGGTCAGAAGTGCCAATTTAAATGACAATGCCTACCCTTAGAAATCAGTGTGAAGGCAGTGAATTTTCTATGGTAATGCAAGTAGATAGACAAGTGCAGTATTGACAGTAACAGTCTAAATATAGTGTTTCATGCTCTACTTATGTGTGGCCATGGGTGACCACTTGCAGTGACAAATAGTGGATTATATATCACCTAATCGAAGAAAGTGTATAAGAAGGGGAAAAAGTGCTTGAAATCCGTAAATACATCTTACAGACACATCGATGTTCCCCCATACTGAAAAGATGTGATTTAACTCTGCTGAGACAGAGGTGTTTGTGCTACCGGTGTCAGTCCAATGCAGAAGGCTTCTTTTCTGCAGCTGTACAATATGAAGACCTTTACCTTGAGCTGCTTTTCCTAAGTGGCAAAACAGTCTGCTGCAGGTGTCTCTGCCTTTGGGAGGGAGTGTGACAACAAGTACATGGGGCTTGTCTAGGTTCTGTGTTTCTGATCACCACGGGCAACGAGCCGTTAAGCTTCTCTGGGACATGTACCTCAGGTCTTCAGGGCTTCAGCGTTTGTGCTGTTAATTCACTTTCTCTTCATTCAGCTGTGCTGAAAAAAGAGAACTAAATGCAAATCCCCTGGCTATGACTGCTGATCATACTTTGGGATTTAATACAAATAAAGGGCTGCTTCTACCTGTTAGAAGTATTTCAACAAATTCAAGGAATCCTAGGAGTAAACATTGATCTATTTCACTTGCCTCATCCACTGCCTTTTTGTGAACATTTCTGTCCCGTATACCCAGTAACTCTGCCTCAGCGTTTTTTGGAATTACAGCTATTTTGAGAAGCTTACAAACATTCTTAGTAAAAAGAAAACCATACCTCGAATGGTCAAATTTTAAAGAGGTAGTGGGACTGACCTCAGACCTGGGTGCCAGATACCAAGTGTATTTATATTTATCCTTTTGAATTCAGGTGATTCTGAGGTTGATCTGCGCTTGTCCATTTCAAGGTGCAAATCCAGAGACTCACTCACTGTAGCTGTCTCATGGGCCAAAAGAATAACTACAGACTGGCAAGGTAGAAATGAGCTCTGGCAATGGCTTTCCATCTCTGAATGGAGATATGTATGCCTGCCGTGGTGGGAGCACTGATGTGGTAGAGGAATAAGGATTCTAGATAACCATTTTCTAGCTGGGCAGATGCTCTAGGGGCTGGTTGCCTGGGTTTACTGGCAGAAATGACTAATGTTGTTTTGATTCCACAAGTGGCTTCACTGTGGAAGCTTGGTGAGCATGTGTGACGGGAAAAGAAAAGGCCGGGGAAGAGCGGGGGAAAAATCCACTCCATTTTTTTTTCATTGCAGTCAGTTTCTAATGTCTTTTGAGCTGCCTACTTGTACCAATGAAAATCATACTTCATAGGAACCTTTCCGTGTTCAGACAGTTTAATTATTCAAAATGCATGAAGACTTTTTAAAATATCTGGACAGCGTTCTAGTAGTAAACACATTAGTTCAGTTTTGAAAATGCACTCAAGTAATTCACAAGTATT
This sequence comes from Chiroxiphia lanceolata, assembly GCF_009829145.1. NCBI lineage: Eukaryota > Metazoa > Chordata > Aves > Passeriformes > Pipridae > Chiroxiphia > Chiroxiphia lanceolata. The sequence continues at coordinate 36,293,076 of NC_045639.1, read as the reverse complement.
AATGAATTATCCTCCAGCCTTCCACCTGCCTGAGGGATATATGACTAGAGATCAAAGGCATGGAGGAGTGAAATGACTTGTCACAGTCACAGGGAGCCTGACAGTGTGATTCCCAGGACCTGTGTTTTAATGACAAAAAGCAATGTGTCACAGTGAATAGCTGCTAAACTTCTGTGTGGAAGCTGAAAATCTCTTACAGAAGCATAGACAAATCATATGGCCTTGAACAAGCTGTGTTATCTACAAATTATTTTTACCTTTGTTTCTTAGCTCCTTTGTCTCTCTACTAAGACTGTAAATTCTAATTGGGAAAGGCCTCTGTCTTTGTACAGTACATGGCATAAGGGATCTTGGTGTTTTTTTAGCTGTTGCCTCTAAGACCTACCAAAATACAACACATAAAAAAATAAATGTAGAAAGAGATTTTCTGTGTTATATTCTTTCAGGCTTTACTTTCTTTGATGTATTTCTTTGCATTGCTACTTTAGCACTGTGGCTGTCCATAGTGCTCTAAATTGCCATAAATCTTTATATTCTACATACCTGCATACACAATTACTTTCTCCTGTCTAGTTGCTGCTGTTACACAAATTAAATGCTCAAACAGCAGTGTCTTTCACCCTCTCTCATTTACCTTCCTCTTATTTTGAATCATGGAAGAACCAGGTAGATTTAGTTTTGCTACTCCTGCTCCTGTTTTTCTTTTTTTTAATACACTGCATATAAATACACTGACAAATTTAAATTAGCTGCAACAGTAACTTACTGTTGAACCAGAAACTGACTCCATCTTACTGTATCCTGTAAAAAAAAAAAAAAAAAAGCATGTGATAGTATCACAAACACATCCTCTCTCTAAAAGCTCTGTAGTTTTCAGCAGCCTGGTTGCCTGTGTAATGCTTACTGACACTCAGAATTTTGTCTTCTAATTGTAGCAGGGGAAAATACCACCTCTGTCAGAGTCAGTGGTGGGTCAGTGGAGAACAAAGGCAGCAATCAATCCAAGACCTAATTAAAGGCAGTAGTGCCAGGAAATGATAGGGAATTCAACAGCCTGACGCTCAGACTTCCCTAATTGGACTGGTGTTCTTTATAACTGCCCTGTGCCCCACTCCATATTGCCCCAGCTATGATAGCAGTATCTCACTCTGTGTTTAGTGTTTTGCTTTGCTCTGGAGTTCAAGGTGGTGATGGATAAAGGATCAATTAGCAGGGATTGTTGTAGGTTTATACTCTTTCACTTCACTGTTTTTGGTAAAAGCTTGGTTTCTCAGTGATGGTTATAGGCCAGTCAATACTCTATCACAATTGATAAAATGAGATGGCATAGCTAAGAGAGGAACACAATGAGGCTGCTGCTGTTCTCATATTCTTTAAATGAGAGAGCAAGTAAGGGAAATGGTGCTTTTGGATGGAGAAGGTGACTTTGGTTCATTAGCTATTTCATTTGAAATGTCATGTTTTCTACTTCATGAGATTAAAAGAAACTCCCTCTGAAGAACTTCAGGTCAAAAGTTGAGCATAAAAGCCAATATTTGTGACCAAGAAACAAAAATGTTTTCTGCATCCTGTAAGTATATGATAAAGTGCAACAGTTGCTGCAGGAATCTGAGGAAAAATCTTAAAATAATTTCTGAGTTCTCCATAAGTGTAAATACAATAAATACATGTTCACATAAGCTGTGCAATATGTTCTAGTTAAATTATGTTTAGCTAAAATTCTGTCAATCCTGCAGAACATCTTAAGTATAAAAAAGAAGTCCCAATGGAATCTTCAGTAGCTTTGCAGAGAAATATGTTTTGAGCATCAGACTAGTTTGTACTGCAGAAATTCTGTCCCCACACTTCATATTTTCCTGTCTATTGGAGGTTTCTGTACAATAGTGAGAAATAGTTAATTGTTTCTTTCATGCTGAGAAAAAACTGCTTGGGAATGAAGCAGAATTAATGTCTGGAAAAAATGTGAAGATCTAGCTTTTTTTTCCCCCTGGACATGAATATCTACAAATGGGGACAGGGAGAGGATTGTAGGTAATAAATTGCAGCATGACAAACAGTTGATATATAGTTGATACCACCAAGCAGGATTTGATTCTGAATTTTTGCAATTGTATCACTCTTGTGATTCCTTTGTCAGCGATATAATAAGATGTCATAGCACAAGCTAGTCAACTCTGAGTAATTTCATGGACTTCAACAGAATGTTGCCCATGTAACATATACTAACGTATTTTTGAAGGGCTGGGCTGCAGGCTAGGCTGTGGTGTTAGTGTGTTCCTGATAGCAGGGTGGTGGGACAGAAGCCTTCCCTGTGCCAGCTCCCTGCCAGTATCGGTGAAACATGTGCCCATTCAGTTTGCTTAGTAATGTAAATGCCATGTGTAGTGGAGACAGAGATGTTTCCATGTAAAGATGACTTAAAATATTTTTGTTTTCTTTTCAAAGAAATTGCAGGAGTTATAACCACATCTGTCTAGTTACTCACTGGCATAATTAATGACTCTTATTCCCAGGTATTTTTCAACTGAGAGTTGGATGTCACTAAGTAAAGGTATTCACTGTGAAGTGGAAAGACCATCATAAAACAGTGTTTAAAATATAGAGAAATGCAAGCTACAGTATTTGTGTTAATAATGATTTTTTTTCATCCTAGAGCCATGTAAATGTTTCAAGAAGAATTTAATTTTGTGCATAGGTGAAACAGATCTGAGGTAACTAGATGGTCTCTGACACAAATGAAGCCAGGTCTCTAGTCTTTTTACCATGTCTGCCACACCTGACTGCAGAATAAGCTCTAGATGAAATTGTACTGAAGGAAGCACTGAGCAACCCTCTTCTCCATTGTTGACCCTTCTAAACAGTTTTAAATTATGCAAATCTTAATGCAACAGAGCAATTTTTTTTTCTGTATCAACAAATTTGAGCAGAGTTGTTCTCTGGTACCTAATGACAGTAATGAAACGTAATCCAAGTTTGGACTTCAAACCATTTGAAGAATAACCAATAAACACAACTAATGAGTGGGCTTCCTGTGTATATATTAGAAACAGTGTTTCTTTGTATGTTACTTTAAAAACTTGGAAATGTCTCCTTTGCCTGTTATAAGAGGTGTGGAAAACTCTTCACAGACTTGCCTGTCTCCTAAATTGCCCCGACTCCTGCAAATTATGTACCTTGCAGGGAAGTATTATTAATTCCAGTGTACTGGCCTGTGGCACAGTCCAAATCTGTTTATAATCTTTCAGCACTCTGATATTGCCTACGCTTCTAACAAGAAGGATCAGAGGCATGCAGAGGGGGAGAGATGGACCCACATTTCAGTGTGATAAGTACTTAAAAAAAAAAAAAGAGCAGCAACTGCTCTCTGTTAAATATCTGCTGTTTAACTCTGTCTAGTGGCATAGGAGTTTTATAATTTTTCACAAATAAAAAAACAGTTGAATAAACATATCTACACAGCAAGTTCCCAAGAGATGGAGTGCAGCCTTTTTTTGATCTGCATGGTATTCTCGTGGACTAAGATCACGAACCTCCTCTCAAAAAAAAAAAAAAAAAAAAAAAAAAAAAAAAAAAAAAACAGGGGGAGAGGAAGGCAACACTAAACCATAATGAAATAATAATATTGTATCCCAGGCTGTCAAAGACTAGTACCATTATTTATCTTCTTAGATTGATGAGTTTATTATTATGGTTTTTTGGTGCTCTAATAGGTTGTCATGTACTGGGACTTAATAGCTGCATATTATATGTGAGTGTTTCTATATTTTGTGTATTATATATGATATTTAACTACAGATTTAGCTGAGTAGCAAATTTCTTTGAGAAGAAAGACCAGCCAAAATCAGGACTCTTTCTAGTTGGCAGGTCAATAATACAGCTCTGCTTCTATCTGGCAAGATAAGTTTCCCCTGCCTCATTCTGGTTTTCTGTTGTGCAGTGTGTAGTAGATGGATTTGAATCAAAGTTTGGCTGATGTACAGTATAGAATGTCTGTTTAAATTCTCCAAAACTTGGTGCAGAGAATAATGCTGACTACAGTAAAACAGGATGAGTAGTTTTTTGGATAGACTTTAGAGGATTTGTCAACCTCAAATGGAGAATTTTCTCTGGCTTTTGAGCTGATAGAGCACTTCAGTCACAACTGAGTTTCTCCAATACAGAAGTTCAAAGGCATCCATACTACAATTAATCTGTGTTATTACTTGCAAACTTTACATGTGAATTAAATCAGAAAGCTTTCTGATGGAGTCATGGTTTTTCATCATCGATTTGCATCTGAGTCATGCACAGTATTTGATATCTGCTATGTTCTGTGGAATTAGGAAGACTTACTTTTGCAAGGAGTCCATACTGCTTTTTGTGGTTGCAAAGTCACCAGTTGCACTTCAAAATGCACTTTGACTATTCACATAAAAGGTTTGGGTTGTAGTTGAGTTTTTTGTGGGCTAGTGGCTATTCATCCCCATTTTGACTCTGAGTGGAAGTGGGCAAGTGAAAAGTTTTCGGTAGCAGAATTTGTCAGCTGAAGTGCAGCACAGGACCAAGGCCTTTGCATGCCAGCACTTGACCTCGTACTGGACTTAGATGCTTGGAATGGCATTCACAGAGGGCTATTAACTTATGCCTACCTTCTTTTGAAATCTTCTATTTGAATTGGCATCACTGCCAAATTTGTATCTTCTTTCTTGTGTGTTCAGATTTCCACTGCAATGCCTCCTAACCCATAGCTATTACTGAGCTTTTAAACTCATCTCATTGCAATAATGTTTCTCCTTTCAGTTGTGTTTGCCATTAAAAATGAGTATTTGCTGACACCTACACAACATTCAAAGCTGAGGTTCACTGGTGTGAGCTATGAACACTTGCTGTCTATCAGACACAGCAGGGCATTAATTAAAGGGAAATGACAGACTCCTTAACAATGTTGTTATACTTTGAAGGCCAAGCTTAATGTTGTCTGGTGTCTTACATGAGATTGTTGTGTTCATAATAGGGCAGGTTAGGAGAATAAAAAATACAGCTCATTGAAATTGTTTACGGAAGTTTGTACACAATATCATGTTCTTGCTTCATTAGTACTGGTTGAGTTGTCTCCTGCTTTGTTTTACCTTTTCATGCCTCTGGGGCCGACTCCATCATGTTGGCTGTTGTATTTCATTATTTACTTCTCATGTTAAATACTATCTGTGGAAAACAACGTCCTATTATGGTGTGCACTGTGTACACAAAAGAAAAAACTGCTCTCTGCTCTTAAATGATAGCAACAACACTTAAACTAACCAGAATGTCTGAGGGTGTTGCTCTGAGTATTTATTCTCTTGCTTGTGACATGGGAGTACTGATTAGTGATGTTACTCTAGTAGTTACTCACCCAGATAGTTTTCTCCCTATGTTTCCAGAGTGTGCAAGAGGACCTGTAGAAGGATTTTAAGACCGAGGCAATGAGATGGAAATGAAAGTTTCACAGACTTGCCATGTAACTTTCTGCACATTCCACTGCCTGACTTTCACTGCCTGAAATACCACAAGCAAAGGACCTGTTACATAAGGGCCACAGGAAACTTAAACTGTTTTATGTTTTCTGCAGAAATCTTCAGGTGAAATTTGTTGCAAAACTTTTATATTCTGTGGTTAAACTGTATTATCACTCTAACTTATCACCACAATTGTAATAGCATAAATGGATTTGATGATTAAGTTACCATGAATAATTTGACATGGTAATAAAAAAATTAATTCTAAGCTGTGAACTGTAAACACAGCTGTTTATTCTGGTTTTATTGTAGAAACAAATGAGGGATAAAATGCTGTTATATTGATATAAACTTCCCCCAAGTCTCTGAACTTTCAACTGGTAAGGCACTGGAGAGAAAGAAAACGTTTCTTCAAACATATTTGCTCCTTTTTCTTTTCCTCTAGGCAGCTGTTTTCACTACCATAGGGAGGTTCTACTCTGCAAGGGTTATTTACTACCTGGATCATTACAGTGCTGTAACTTTTAGGATGTTTCTACCTAGAGGCAAGAGGAGGTAACTTTGCTAAATGGCCTATAATTCTAGTTCTTGCATCTTTCACCCTACCCTGTATTTAATGCTCTCCTCTGTAGACACAGGTGGGGAGAAGCTTTTGGCCTGAGAAACCAAAAGTAATGAAATGCTCTCACAGGTTGTTACTTTGCTTTCAGATTAGCTAACACTGTCAACACAATCAAACCCTTGTGTTTGTGTGGTGGCAGCATTTTTCTGACAGTTGTTTTTCAGTAGTCAGTGTGTGTGGCTATAGCTCTGATCCTACAAGCAATTGAACTGGCAGAGTAATTCTGTGCCCATGTGTCTGGAAAGGTTGGTAATGGTTCCTGGATGTAGGCAAGCGGTTTTTATGGTGTAAGTGCAATGGCCAACTTGACATGCCAGCAGGCACTTTTATCTTGCCTTCCTCCTTCCCTCCTCTGGTGCCCAGAACTTACACAGCATGGTGTGCTTCTCCTGTAGCATTCCACAGTTTTTGCTAGTTTTGCTGGCTGTGGGTTAACTGTAATGTATGGGCTTCCCCATTAAGCACTGGGAGGCTGATCTATGTCCACATATGTGTCAATTTGATACCCTGTGTTCTGGCATATCTCTTGTCATTTGGTATGTCAATAACACATACATCAGATGATGTATGTGTTACTCCTATGATGCTGATGCACAGCCCCCTCTCCTGCTTCTTGCTTTTGTGTGGACCAGTACAAGTGCACTTCACCTGAATTCTGTAGTCTATGGTCATAGTCTTTTAAAATCCATGGTAGGATGACTGTGTGTTGAAATCCTTGAGTTGTGAATCAGAATGCTTTGTCTAGACTCAGGCACGGCTTGGTTCTTAATCCTCTGTGGTCACTTGGGCTAGAGCAAGATGAATGCAAAAGGGTGGAAATGGTTATTCATGTTTTGTTTAACACAGCTTGGTCCTAGTGAAAATGTGTAATGTGCAAGGCAGCAGGGAGCACAGGGTGCTCTCAACTTAAGTCCATTCTGACATCAGTGGCATCATGTAATCACATTAGATTTTAATATTCAGATTTGCTGGATTTACTGTTATTTTCTTTCAAATGCCTATGAAATCAAGCCTTTTTTTTTTTGGCCTGAAATCAGTGCTGTTCTGAGCTTAACACCTAGTCTGCTGTTTGAGTAGGGTCTGAAGAAATTCTTAAGGCTTCAAATAAGTTTTGCTTGAAGGAGGATATCAGTATTTAGTCCGGTGGATATAGCTGTAAAAGAAATACTTTAAAGGAAAGGACACGGATGGGTTGCCTTTGCCCATGCTGTTTGAAAGGCTATTTCGCATGCAAAGAGCATTAAGTGCTTTACTGACGTTATTGTGTGGGTAGTAGTAGAGGGGAATTACACAAACGGGTGGAAGTGAGTTTTGACTTGACTTGCTGGGAATCACTAATCAGGTGTTGAGTGAGGGACTAAATATTAACACCTTTCAGGACACTAAGCACCTATAAACTCTGCAGTAAATTCCTGTAAGGGTACTTGGCATGGAGAAAGCAGAAGCAATTTGTTAGAAGGGTAGGCATGTATTTGAAAAGGGTTGGTTGATTTGAGAGGTAATTCCTAATTGGGCACAATGATGAGCTAAATTTCTGATTCAAATGCAGCTGTATGTCAGTAATAATACTGAACAAATGCTGTTTTCTGAATGTTTGAAAGGAGTAGGTTATCAAATTAGGTATGTATCACACTTCCATCTAGCAAGCCTCTCAGTGGTGGGCTGATCCTAGCTTGAGGTAAGCCCCTAATGACAGATTTGCTCTTGCCTCCAGCAGGATGGTGATGAGGGCAAAAGCAAGGGGAAAACCCTTGTGGGTTGAGATAGAGTTTAAGAAGAAAAAAAAGGATCCCCCTGCCCCTCACCTTCACCCTGAAAAACAAGCGATGTAAAAACAGTCGCCACCACCAGACCGCTGCCCAGCTACTTTAGGAAACCTTCTTCCCCTGGTTTTGTTGCTGAGCATGATGTTATCTGTTCTGGAATATCCTTTTGGTTAGTTGGGGTCAGCTGTCCCATGACTGTGTCCCTTCCCAACCTCTTATCCACGCTCAGCCTGCACACTGGGATGGCAGAGTGAGAAACAGAGAATGCCTTGGGACTGCATAGCAATAGTGGAAATGTTGGGGTGTTATCAACACTGTTGTGATCAGCCATCTAAAATACATATAGGCTGCTGTGAAGAAAATTATCTCCACCCCAGCTAAATCCAGTACACCCTCCCAGTTGACAGGTTGAAGACTGGATTTCAGAACACAGTAACTTGATGGTTTAGCCAAAGCCTATGTTGAGAAGGACTTCAACAGTCAAGATTGCTAGCGTGTCCACAGCAATGTGATGTTAAAACCTCAATTCTCCCTTTTTTTGAATGACTGTTTTTGTCTGGTTTTATTTAAGTTACTGAAAACAAAGAGGAAATTATATGAAATGCCTAAACAGATGTAGGAGATGGAGAGGAAAGGATGCAAGGCTCTATATGTTGTAGGAATAGTTTGTTGGGCTTTTTGTTGTTGTAGTGTGTTTGGTTTTTTTTTTCTTGGTAAAGTTTTTTATTTGAGGCTGCTTGTAGGTACAGATTATGGATACCCAATTTGTACAGAAAGGAAAGGTAGAAAGCATATCTCCTATCACTATTATCTCCCCTTTCAAATACTAGTTTGTGACTTACCCTTTACTTTTTCCTTCAAGTCTGGTAATTCAAGTAGCTCCCATCACATTTCTAACCCTGCTGTTGAATGACAACTGAAGAACTTGGTACAGACGGGTATCTTGATCTGTCCACCTGCTCAGGTAGCACTGCTTGTTGAAAAAATAAGGCATGTGAACATCTGTATTTGGAAGCACAGTTTTATTTTTATCGCCAAAGCTATGTGAACAAGTAGAAGTAAAAAAACAAGGCCAAATTCCATACTCAGTTAACTACTTATCCCAAGCTGCTGAAAGCATCTATTTTGGGTGAAGTTCTAGATACACTCTCACTCCAGTCCTAAGTTTGAAAAATATCTGAATAACAAAATTATAATTGTCATTCTTCCTCATGACAGAGAGCTAGCTGCAATTACACAGAAAATACTGAGTGTGCCTGTGGGCTTTTTTTGGCATGCAAAATAAACCTAAGCTGTGGCCTGCCTTTAAAAACATCAAGTGCTGTTACTGGAGAGCCTATATTCTTTAGAATGAGCAAGAGGGCGTAGGAAAGGAAGAAAAGGGTCAAATTGCCTACAGCAAGTCTTGTCTTTAGGTAGTGATGGACTGGCAGGTTGTCAAAACACAGACGGATGCTTCTGTAATGTATGAACAACATGGCACCAGAATGAATGAGCAGTGTTCTGCTTTTCCAGCCTCCTTCCACCCCTGTCGAGTTATTAGCTGCATTGCATAATTTGTGTATGTGAAACATTTTATAAAGTCAGTATGGTGCTTGTCAAACTACCTGTCATTATCCCCCTTGTAAGGCAGTTCCTCTGTCTGCTCCTGCTTTGGTCTGTTCCCTTCCCTTAGGGAGGTACAGCACAGCTGACTTGGATTTCAGTTTCAGTGGCTGCCTAAAATTGTCCCTTCTGAAAGGCATTGTTTGACTTTTAGTGGGGGTGTTGTTTGTAGACAAATCTATTGGTAAACTAAGACTTAGGCACCTTCAGACCAGTGAGAGAAAGTTGGTCACATTTTCTTTACTTGAATGACTCTATTAACTTCATTGAGTTAATTGAGTGATGACAGGAGAGATGAATCCCTCCCTCGATTTTGTACATCCCTTTTAATTTTGTTGTTTATTTTTCTATCTTAGATTTTTCAGTTATCTTACAAAAGTGCTGTACATTTTTGCTTAAAATATGTATATTTTATGCTTTGGGTAGTCTTACTAAGAAATCCTATTTTTTTTTTTTAAGTATTTAAACTCATGCTTACAAAGACTTGTAAGAAAAAAGCAGTTCATCACTTACAATTTATAAGACCAGATTTTTATCTCAGGAAATTAATAAGTGACAGTTGAGGAAAACTCCCCAAATCCTTTCATATGTCAGAATGTATAGATGGGGAGTGAATGGGTGGCAAAGGCTGGAAAGTTTCACTGCTGAAGAGAAAGTTAGATGCAGAAGATAAGTTTTCAGGCAATGTTTGCTGATTGTTCTAGGATTTCACTTACAATTGTATTGTAAAAAATAAAAGATACAGCAATACACACAAACAGAGTGTAGGAAAAACTCAAGCCCCAAACAAATGTTCACCAAATTTTCCTAATTACCTCCATCTTTATACTCTGACAGGTTTTGGGGAGTTAAAAATGTCATAAGCACTGGAGGATAGCCCCTGTCAGTAATGTGGACAAGCCACCATGTATGCCACTTATATGCAGGAGATGGTGAAGTACCCAGCTGTTCTCATTTGAGTTTGTGCTTATTTCTGTTATGGCTACTTCTGCCTAAGTAGGCATAGCTCCCTGCAAAAAAAAAAAAGGTTGCAGGTCTGCTTCAGCTGAGGAGATTCTGACATTGCAGTGTGTTAAAATCACAGAAATAGTTGGGCTGTCACCAACCCTATGCCTGTAAGACAGATGTGTGCCAGCAACAGGCAAGGAGGAGGTAGGATGTGAAGGTGTGTGAGGTCAGAGGGAGGGATAGGCTATGGGAATCTTCAGGGAGGATGAAGGAACTGATGGACTTGTGATGTAGGTTGTCTGGAAATGTGAACCATAGAGCCAGGTTATGTGTGGGGAAAAAACATTGGATTTGGATGCAGGTTATGGGAGAGGAGACAGGACATCCAGGTGCTATAGGATGTTTTCAGCTGTAGGTTCTATGTGGTGGTCTCTGCCCAGATTGCTGTGTCCCAGACTGAGCTCTGGCTCTGTTTGCTGTAGGAAAAATAGAGAAGCACTGTTTGTTGCACAGCCTCCATGGTAATCAAGGAAAAACGGTATTTGATCTTGTTGGGTCACTAGGTGTGCTGGGTTGTAGGAGGGCTTGTTGCTTGTGTCCCTCTAAACGTGCCATTACAGGGACTGTGCAGCTGGGGCTACCCGTGCTGCTGCAGAATCAGTGTTTTACTTGCCTGCTGTAGAACAGGTTGTCAAGTTAGTTCACAAATGGGTGTGAAGTGCTGTGTATTATGAACCAAACCAGAAGATTAATCTTGAGAGTAAAACCTAGTTGCAATAAACATCTTAAGTGAAAACAAAGCCTGGAACATGTTTTCTAGACCAGTCAAAATCAGTTTATGAAAGTAACCCATTACTCTGTTTGTAAGTGCTGCCCTTGGTCTTTCAAGAACATTTACTGGTCTTCTCTAGCAGCAAGGTAATCTCTGAACTAGTGTGTGACATTTCTGTGTTGGTGTGGTACAGCTTCAGATCTCTCCTATAGGGAGAATGGTTTTCTTGGCAATCTGTGATACAATTCTGTGTTGAAGCATGCAGGGAGAGACTATTTTCGGCCAGTGATAAAATGACAATGATTACACATAATTGCTGAAAACAATTTTGAATTTTATTAATGAGATACTCCAAACAACATCTTGTAGACTATTGTCTCAGTTAACAGCCAATTCCTAAGAGTTAAGTGTTGTGTAATTTATATTTATTTCCCCTATTGATATTGAAATGACACTTGCTGTCCATAATTACCCATCCTCCAGATACAAGTTGTTGCTTTTCAGTTGCTATTTCCCTTAAAAGAAGTGGAAATAAACACACAATTTAGAGTCATATTGATTAGTTTCATCCAGGGTATAAGTAGAGTTTCTATCGTGCATCTGTTCCTCTACATTTTGGGAAGGCTAGCTGCAGGCACCAAGAATAATTCTAATAAAAATTTAAGTACTAAAGCTGATCACAGGGAAGTGGTTTTTTAAAATGGCATGAAATAGTGGTGGGAATCTTTCTGGTCCTAGTTCTGCAAGGATTTCTATTTTGTGCTATCATTAAGACTAAAGAAAAATAAATAAAGCATGAGCAGGAAAGAAAATGAAGGGAACAATGTTAGCAGAGAGAAAAATTTTAAGTTGACATGTCAATTTATGGTGTGGTTTGGCTCTCTCCTGGGAGGGATAAGCAAGTAGGAGTGACAGGTACAGTGAGGTGATTGTTGGAATCTGATAATTTGTATAAATCTGATAATTTGTATATGAAGTAAAGTGAAGAACGTGTAACTCCCAAAAATCTGTTCAGGAATAAAAGATTTTGTTGTATGTCCTCCATATAAGGAACAATTTCTTCCCAAACTTTGATGTTACTCTTAACTTTTAGGGTGAGCAGAGGGATAACTGCTGCTGATTCTTCACATGTGCCGAGATTTTGGATAGTGGGGCTCATTGGCACTCCCCACCCCTCTTTTTCTTCCCTTCTATCTTCCTTGCAGCGAAGTTATGGATGTACTGTCCTCAATGTAGCTTACTCTTAATTAGTATGAGAAAGTTCCTTGGTGATACTGAAATCAGCTCAGCTGAGTGTATACTCCTATGAGCTAGTCCTGCTTTGGGAAGAAAGTTGGATCTGAGGCTTCTTGAGATCCCCTTCAGTCTGAGGGGTTCTGTGATCCTATTCTGTGATTTGTGCATGTTTTACCCTCCTGTTCTAGCCATATCGAATCCAATGTAAGGAACAGGATTTACTGCCTAGTTATATGTAATGCTTACCTTCTTTAGTAGCAAGTTTATTTTAGGTTGAAGTTGTAGTAGTCATCTGGGATCAAAACATTAGGAAAAGCAGTTCTCCTCCAACAGAACAATAGAGAAGGCTTTTATGTGCATAATTTCTTCCCATAAATATTTTCAAATATTACAGGTTTGAGGAAATATAGTCTATTGCAGGAAAATGGAAGGAAGGTGAACTATTCCACTCTTTTTTGGTTTGTTCATCAATGCTCTTTGTTTCAGGATAGAGAAGACACGGAGGTAAACTTAGTGCTTTGGGTTTAACTCTCTTCCCACTTGTGACAGGTTTAATAGAAATGCATATGATTGATTTCTAGTTTGGTTTGGTCTCCCTTGCATCAATTGCTGATGTACCTGGGGAGGTATTACTGCTCGTTTCCTGCAGGTGGTGTTAAGTGTTGTAGAATGTTTTATCTGACTGCAGGGGACCAAGAAGAGGAATTTCAATTAAGCAAATTAATTTTTCTTTTATGAAATCCTAATGCTAACAGATACCTATCCAGTGCTAGAGGAACTTCCATCCACTGACTTGATAATACCCTCTACAGGGAAAGAGCATGCAGGAAACTTCAGATGGATCTGTCTCAATTGCTGAACCTTCTTCAGATTCTTGTGTATCTTGGTAACTAAAGTTGTGTATACTTCTACAAAAAACATACAAGTCTAAATGCTACCAGAGGGAATAGTATATGGAATAATCCAATTACTTGCTTAATCAAATTCAAAGATATTTTTTCAGAGGGTATGCTGTAATCTTCTCGTTCCCTGACCTCTGTGGGAACCGATATCTTAGTTGCTGTGGAATTCACAAGATGGGTAATAAAGGTTGAGGAAAAAGAACGGAAGACAGTCTTTCTCACTTTCTTCAATGATGTACAAATGGCATGTGTCACTGTGCACTTCTGGTGAACAGCACAGTCTGGTAGACAGTTGAATTTCTTGCTTATATGATGAATTACAGGAATGTTTCCACAGATGCTACCTGATGCAATTAAGAATGGAAGGTACATGTCTCTCTCCCCTTTCTTTTCACTCTTCATTTGCTGCTGCTAGCTTTGCTTTTGTGCTGACTTGCTCAGGAGGAGCAGAAATATGGGATTCAGAAATGTGTTACTCAAAATAAAAGCATTCAGTGTAATTGTTACATCTTTGAAGATGATGATAAAAGATCATCAGCTGATCATTATGAACAAAATAAATTTGTTGATGAATTTCTCATTAGTGAAGTCTCCCAGCAGTGAGTCTAACAACTCTTACCTTCTCCTTGAAACAGGACCTCAAGAGTACACCTTGAACGAAAAAAAAATGTCGTTCTTGTAGGGGGCTGAACTGGTGGAAAGAATGAAGCATAAAAAGCTTGTAAGAGATTAGTTAATCAAACTTTGAACTTATTAATTTAATCATAGTTTCCTTCAGGTTTTTCAGAAAGCTGCAGTAACCGTTAAAATGAAGGATTTCTTTCAACTTTGCAGGTAGCAACACTGGAAATACTTCAGTTGGTTCGGTCAGTTTTGAAGAAACAATGCTATTAAACAGGCTTGTAATCAAACAGGCCTGCAAAGAGTAATCATTGGGTAAGAAATTATAGTCTCTTTCAAGCACAGGGAATATCTAATTAATCCCTGAAGCTATGGGTGGGCTAGAAAACACCTACTGTGATGTCTGGAAGATGACACCTTAGGTGTAAATGGGCAGGAGAGAAGGGATATTAATCCTTTATTATAAAAAAAAATTAAAACAAAATAAAACAAAAAATTCGGAGAAAAAAGACCTCAAACAAAATACAAACCATAGTATTTATTTTTCTCCAAGTTCACTGTAGAATTTGCATTCATATTTCTTCTGTAAGGGTCTGTCTGTATCAGTTTTTGAGGAGTGAATCAGTCCCAAATGCTAACAATCACAGCGTAAATATCTGTCTATCAAGCAGGCCTTGGATTATTTTTATTTTAGGCATTCAAGACTGCACATAGCAAGCATGCAGTTGTTGTACTTGCAGGGGAAAATGGTAGTCTTATGCACAAGGCACCTCTCTGATGCACTTACCTTAATGTGAAGCGTGAGTTGGAGCCTTCCAATTTGGAATAGTTTTGACTCCTAGAGATATGTATGCTTGCCTTGACTGCCCCCCTTTTTTTTGCCTCCCCCCAAAATCTCTATTAAAAGCATCCTCAGGAGGTCTGCAGGGCTTGTGTCACATCGGAGTTAACTGATTTGTAAAACATGAGTCTATGCATTTCCACAGAAGATCTTAGTTTTTCTGTTTCAAACAATAACTTTTAGTCGTCCACTATAACGTCTTCTTGCCAAAGTTGAAAAGTATTGCACTATTAAAAATAGAAACATCTTATTTGCAAGATAATTTCAGCTGTGTTTGTGCTTGGATGTGAACGTGAGGTGAACCAGAAATATGGAGGAATTAAGTTCCTTTTGGGAAGGTATGTACTACTCGTTCTGTGGTGCACACATTACTTTTTTCCGTGTCTCTTTGTGTAGTGTTTAAAACAGTTTCTTGGGTGTTTGGATTTGTAAATTAAGCCAGTCCCAGGGATGGTATGAATCTGAAGTGAAGTAGGAAGGTGAATAAAGGAATTGGGATTCAGGGGAATATATTCTCCTTAATCTTTGTACTGTCTCACACATACACTTCTGACAAACAAGATTTTCCCCCACATAATCCTGATGTACTGTTTTGTTTGGGAGAAAAAATGATGACCTGCTTACAAGTATTAGTGTCCTGATATTTCTTTTAATTTTGAAATAGTTTCATGGTCTATAAAATTTAAAAGGTTGGCACTGAGTAGGAGGTACAGCATCTGAAAACAAAAATCCAGCCCTGGATAGAGACCCTATCAACATCTACCATTTCAAGAGTGGACTAGACCCAAGAACTGAAAAAGTTGCATCATAAGTGCTAAGACACCACCTGTGGCCTGCAGATACTGTATTGGAGCAGTGTAAAAGGGTTTAATTTCCAAAAGCTGTAGTTACACTTTTTCTTTTTACTGTATAGTCAATATTTTTTCCTTATTTTATAAACTATTGAGGATTCGTCTATGGTTTCATGCAGTCTGCAGGTTCAGTGAAGGATGGCGATTACTATCATGAAGTAATGTGTCCCTTTCCTAAAATCCTGAATTGCAGATCTTAAGGAGACTAAATCTGTAGAGAAATTGATAGTTTGTAGATTGCTTCTTGCTTTACTTATTGACACAGCATTACCTATTTTTCTTATAGCTATGAAGTTACGTGCAGGGTACATTTTCCTCCCTTGTTCCTCTGATTTGCTGCTCCAAGGAAGATATGGGACCTTGAAAAAGGGATTTGATTACATGAGTGGAGGAGAATCTGACCTTCAGATGTTTCACCCTCCACAACTGAGAGAGGGGAGATAACAGTTTAAGCATCTACTTGAGGGAAGAGAGATGTGCAAATCTTGCTTAGGGAGGCAAAACTCTTGTGCTCAATTACTGTTTTATTTGAACGAAGCTTGATGGTTTTCCCCTGCTGTTTCATTCAGGAACAGTAACTGATGTGGCAGAGAGAGTAATAAGAAAGAAATCCTTACAAAAGCTTTCCAGAAGCTGACATTTCATTCTGGGACTTTTTTGTCTGGTAGCAGCTGGTTTGCCAGCTTGCAATCTTGAGATCTGGGTGTTGCAGCAACTTTCTTCTTTCCAAAACCCATCCTTTTATTCTACCTCATCTCCTCTAGCAGGTGATGTGTTTCTTTATGTACAAGGGTGCTTAAGGTTGCTGCTAATGGCTGAGGAGTGAGACATTTCTGGGGTGCTAGCTGTTGTCTACACATACATGATGCTTGGAATGAAACTTTGTGACCTCAACTTGAAGTGGTCCTTAATCTCTGTGAGGTAATCTTCTTTGTCTCAGGTCACTATGTGAAAATAAGCACATGAAATATGGTTTTGCAGGCATACTCTTATGTGCCCCTCAGAGTTGTTTTGATGCCAGTTTCAACCACTTTATGATAGTTAATGTCTAAGTGTCTCTGGAGACTTGAAACCCTCGTAGTTTCAAAAGTGTAATGGAACTCTTTATGTCTGAGTGTTTCTGTTCTGCCTGATAGCAGCTCTCTCAACATGTGTTTGGGCCTAGGCTGTTAATCTAGTTGTCAATACAAGGATCAGCTATTATTAAATTTACTCAAACTTATAATCAAGCTTTTATAATAAACCATGACTCAGAACTTAGGTTATTGTTTCCATTGGCTGTCAGAGTGATTTCCAAACTTGAGCCTATCAAACATCGTGTTTCTCAGACATCAGCTTGAAGAACAGCATCAAACCAGCAGGATAAGAGTGCTAGGAAGTGTTAGACTCTTTCTTCTTGAAATACTGCAAGACTACTGCTCAAACACTTATAACTCTTCTTGAATCTGAGGGCTTTCTTTTTCCATTTACTGGATCATTCACTTTTAGTTGGAGAAAAAATGAAATGTCTTTATTTGGAAACAGAGAAATTGTTGCATGTTAGCCCTGGCCTTTAAGGTGCCTGTAACGCTTTTCTTGGACTGATAAGTTCCACAAAATCTGCAAGTGAGGACAGTCTTTTGTAAAATCACTGTTAAAAATATCATGAAGTATCAAGACTGTGAGTAAACCTTCTAGTGCCTTGCTTCACACTTTCCTAGCCTGATAGTGAATGACCAAGAATGATTGATCAAAAAAATTTTTCAGCCAGCTGTGTGCTTCTGTAGCTGTAATTGGATATAAACTGTACTTCCATAGTCCATGAATGAAATATGTGGTATAACTCAATTATATTCAGGTAGTTAAGTGGTACATCTACTCCTTCTCTGCCATAATTTAAGTCACATATTGACTTGACGGTATTTGCTTTCTATTGACTGTTGTTATTCCCTACATGATTCTAGGTTAAGTTTTCTTCTTTTACTTCAGCATTGTTAAGGGTATCAAAGCTATATGGACCATGCTGTCTCATCTCTTCCTTTCTACAGCAAGTAATTTGGTTTGTCCTTTCAGGATTTTCTCTATTCTGTATGAATTCTTAGAAATTAGTTTGTACTTTAAGTGTTCTTGGTACATCTCATTAAACCATGCCAGCCTAAATATATGCTCTGTACCTATGTTAATTTATCTTCTTTCTATTTTTTTTCCTATTTTACTATCCTAGTTCCTAATTTCTATTAAATATAATGTGAAGCCTAAGGTTAAAGTCATTGTCTGTGCTGTGCCATTGGGTATTTCTTCACATTCTCTATTGGTTAACAGAAGACTTTCCTACAGTAATGGATTTGTCTTTTCTGCATCCTTTCACTTCTAACTAACAATCAAACATCCTTATTGTAATTTTTTTATTTCCCTTGGTAGGTGCGACTTATAATCAGCCTGTGCATTAGCCTTTCTGACTTTTGCATCTCTCTGCTTGTACTCTTTATACTCACCCTTAACAATGTATCTTTGTTTGCGTTTTTGTACGACTCCTCCTTTGACTACTAAGATCCTGAAAGAGTTCTTGATGAAACCTTATTGAACTCCTGTTATATATCTTGACTTTCATCCCCAGAAGAACATTTTGCTATTGAGTTTTTTAATGCTACTCTCCTATAGAAAAGAGCAGCTTTTCATTTTTCCCCTTTGAGTTGCTTCCTATGGGATCACAAACTCCCTCACCTCTCCCCCCCCATTCATACTCATTGTTGCAGAATCACTTCAATCTAAAATGCCTTTTATGCTTAGTCTGGCAACTAGAGGCATTTGTTGCAAAGGGGGTTACAAATGTGATCACTAATTTTGATATAATTGACAAACTAGGGTGACTAGAGGCTGAAGGAAACTTGAGCCCAGAAGGGTTTATGTTACTCAAAATCAGATTAAGTATCTAGAAGGAGCAAATTCTCATGCATCAAGGGACAAACGAACCCCTAAATGAATTGGTATAGAAGAGATAGATGGACCATTACTATGATCAGATACAGCTATTCCTGTACTTTGCTGATAACGTGAGGGGTGACAGATTGGTGTATGGTCTGTCAGAAAGAGGGGAGAAAACAATTTCTTCTTCCACTGTCTGTCAACATGTGTGTATTTTGGGGATAAGGATTAAATAATCATAATACACATCAGCATTGCCACTGGTCGTGATAGGGAATTATTTAGGTATGTGAGCTGTGTATGGGACCAGATACCAGTATCTCTAATGGTGGTGTCCATGGAGAGGAATTTCTTTCAAGGCTAGTGGAATTATTTTAAATCTACCCTTGTGAGAATTCATTTGCTTAGAAACTAAATACATACAGCTGTATCTAGAAAATATGTGTGAGGACAGATAACTGAAAATGCAGTAATTTTCAGTTGTTTCAGTTGCAGTTGTTCTGTGTTTGCCAGCAGGATTGGCTTCATGCTTATTGTCCGTTCTATGATATTTGTGTCACAGATACCTGTAGGCACATGGCTACTTCAGCACAGAGTTGAGCTTCCTCAGTTGTTCCCATGTCTGTGTTTGACAAGCACATGGCAAATAAGGATGGCAGCTTCAGCTATAATGTTGATCTGAAGTTCATGATTTTATCAAACCTTTTTCTGCTGAAAAAAAGTACCAACTGTCCTTCAGCTGCTTATTGGTTTGTGGTTTTGATTTTATCATGTTTAAATCATGTTCCCAAATAACTTTTTTTTTTTTTTTTTTTGTGTGGGAGGGATGGGGCTTTTTGTCTTTTTTTCTTTGCTTTTTTGAAATGTCACTTGGTATAAAGTATGTCACAAACTTTGGAAACTAGGAAATCACTTTCCACAGAAACACTTTTTTGGTTTTGTTTGAGGATTTCTGTTTGATTTCTTTATCAAAGAAAAATGATTTTCCCATGTTAAGCACATTGCTGCAGATGAAGGGGTGTTATGGGTCTTAAGCATGGTCTACTGTGAGGAAGACAGACCACCCATTTTCAAAACATTCCAGAGAACAAAAGACGTTCATGCTGACAGATGATGTGTTCTCTCATTGTAACATCAAACTATTAAGTAAAACTGTCCCTCAAGGCAAAGCATTTCATTTATTATCCTTTGAATGAGTATCATGTTTATTAAGATGTCTAAGTGGCTGAATCCAGATTGTACTGCAGGCAAGGAAAATTGATTTATCACAGTGCTTTCTTATTGGATGTTTTATATTTAGTGTAAGTGCCTTTAGTTTTAGACTAAGGAGGATATTTTGAAATACCAAGTCCTGCTCCAGAATAAGCAATTTATTGTTTTTAAACTCTTTCACTCTAGAATTTGTGGTGTTGCCTGATGAGAATGTGGCAGTGGATGCTTTCAGGAGTGAGCAAGGCACATAAGCAGCATGTGCACACCTGTCTTAATTGGAGCTCTTATATTGAGTAAGGAAAAAACTTGGCATTCTTATGCAGATGTTGGATCGTCTTTTGGGGAATGAAAATAGATGTGGTCATGCTGAACTCTGCTTATATAATCTCAGTAGGGGTCATCTAGTCGATGTGGACTGTAATTTCAAGACCTGACGTTAGCTTTCATGTCTGGAACTGTTTACCCGAGTTGTCAGAAGAGATGAAGGGGGGGAAAGGGTAAACTGAAGAAGGCAAAGAAAGAAATTCTGTAAGGCATGGAAGTGTTTGAGAAATTATGTGCTTGCGAGTTACTGTGGAGGTGGGAGGCAAAAATGTTCTCAGTGTTTGCATTTACATCTATACATGGGATCTTGATCTGGCAGAAGGGACTAAAGCTCAGGGGCACACAAGAGTTAGTGGTTACAGTTAAGAATCAAAAGAAAGTAAAATCCCAGCACCAGATGGTCTAACCTTGTGCAGTGCTACTCAGTCATCTTGTGGGGACACATGGTGCTGATTAAGCTTAAAACTGCAAATAATGATATAAATTAGCTGGCTAGTTGTAGACTGTTTATGATTCCTAGCTTAGCAAGATTTTGTTACCTCATCTGAAAAACATCAACTCAGACAATCACGTCTAAAGCTTTCAGGAAAGGGTTTAAGGAAAGCCAGTGGTAACATTGCTAACGATTTCTTTCCCCATTCCCAGATGCTTCCAATCTTCCCCATTTTCTCTCTCCCTTAACAGAGGAGAGTTACTGTCACATATACTGTAGCTCTTGGCATGCTGGAACTGCTCATGGGTTTTCATTCTGTCTGTGGACTTGGTCTCTGTCCTTTGCACTCTTTGAGTTTGTTTTGGGCATGGCTTTGTGACTGAACTATGCCACTGAGATTGAGTAGTAAAACCTTCTCTGACAGGGTGTGAAGCTGAGAAAGCAACAGTGATGCTGAACCTTGTTTCCTCCATCTGTGAAAAGCTGAAGAAAAGGTGGAATGAAATATTACTTGTCTTGTTTCACAAGGATTGCAAGCTGCCCAAGGAAGGGGTGATCTTTAGCTGAGTGTTTGAAGAGTACACAGCACACCCACCTCCTACTTTAGCTGATTTCTCTAAACCATGGTACAAGTGATGATGATAGTTTGTATCCCTTGGTTCTAGAATAGCAACAGGGATTAGCTATGAAGGGATGAGATTCAGAAATTCCTGTTTTCTGATGACTAATAGAACCACCTCAAATATTGTTGTAAGAGCTTTCTAAAACTTGAACCCAAGTCGACACTATAGCTGTCCTGGATGCTATATGTTGGAATCCATTAATTCTGACCTGTATGTGCTGGGTATCTTGCTGTGTAATCCTCCTAGACACCTGAGCAAACAGAGATAAAGCCTGAATCATCTGACTGACCAGGTATATGTCCACAGCAATTGTGTGGAAATCAGGAACACACTGGTTAGAGAACACTAGTAGGCTACAGCTTTGCTTCCCATTCAAGATGTTTCTCTGTAGCACGTGTGTATTTTATCTTTCTCATTTGTACCTTTTAGGAGGGAGGGAGAGGGGGAGAGCAATAATCTGCAGAGCCTTCCAATCCAATTTATTTTTTCTCCTCCCATTTTAAAAGTCTTGTTTCCCCACTAGATGCAGACACAGCCTTGTGGTCTAACTACAAAATAGATTGTAGTCAATTCTGCCATCTGCTGATGATCTCTTCTGGCTGCTTGCCAGCATGCTTATGATGTGTGGCTAAATCCAAATCGGTTGAGGACATTAGTAGGATTCGGCTTGTGCTATAAGAAAAAAAGAGGCAAAATGCGTCCTGGTGTTTGATAAAACAATTATTTTTTGTGCTACTAGAATTATTCTTCATATTCTAAATCAGCATTCACAGACAAGAACTATATATGTTTCTGTTACAGCTTTATTAACTATGTTGTATTAATCTCTTAATTACTGCTGATTGCAAAAAGTAGAAACTAGCCAGTATTTTGAATTTGAATGTCCTCGATTGCTGTGGAATATAGGCAGTAAGATGGGAATTTCACTTCTAAGAGAGTTAAACTTTACCTGTGTTGGTATTGGGACATACCACACTTGCTTCTGTTGTAGTTTGGGCACAGCTAAAATTTCATTGATGTATTATTTGTCTGCTGATGATTTGTCGAGGGGGCCTTCCATAAATAGGGGATCTCACAGTGTTTGTGGTTTCGTGGGAAAAATTAAAGAACAGAGTGGAACTGTATCCAGCTGTTGATTTTTATCTGCATTCCTGGTACTTGCCTTGCCCTGGGTCTCCAGTGAATTTTTGAGTGTCTCAGCATCAAAAGCTACCTCTTGGGCCAATCTCTTCCTAACCATCGAACCACAAAGGCAACAAAATTGAAAGCAAACCTACCATGAGCCTGCAGCACATAACTTACAGAACATGCTGTGAAGTTACAACACTGAAACAATCTCTGAAGATACGCCTCCTTTATTTATTTTTATATTAATTTTTCCTATAAATTAAACTATTACTGTGGCTGCAGCAGTCAGGATGTAAATGCTCTAGACAGGCTGGTCACTGGAGGAGGGGGAAGTGACATCTGATATATTGCGCATCAGGCTGCATTTTAAGTGTTTTGTATCTTCCTCAAGAAGACACAGTTGTTTAGAGCAGAAATTCTAGCTGGGCCGTGTTTCTGGTATAACGTTGCTTATTGGTACTTCTAATGCTATATTTTAACTCATTTTTAGTGGCTGAATATGTGTAGAACATAGAGTTAGCAAAGGAATGATTTTAAAACACACGCTGGCAAGGGTATGAAAACGATTTCAAATAAGCTGGAAGTATGGTGATATTTTAATAAACTGTACCCAAAGAATATGCTTGTTGAGGAATTTGTCCATGAGATCTGCTTAGAAAGTGATACCTTTTAGTCCTGAATTCCCATGTTTTGTATGTCTTGCTGCCATGTTATTCTTTAAAGTATTGCTGATATCTGCAGGTAACACCTGTCTCGGGACAGTGGTAGCTTAGAGATACTTCTCAGTGCTTTTCTTGTCTTTTTTTTACACACTGCTGTTTCCCAGCACAGGCACCTGGAAACTCAACAACAGACTTGTAAGATTTTCTTTCCTCAGGATTCCTCTACAAACTACTGTGGCTTGACCTTACTTTCTACTGGGCATGCCTTAGGTGAAGCTACCAAAAATAAGTGTAGAAGCAGAAAGAAGCCTATAGGAAGATCTGAGTAAGCATCAGATAATGACAAAATAATTGGATATTTTAGCCTCCAATCCTGGAAGTACTTAAGTGTCTGCTTTATTTTATGCACCATGACTAACTGTATGAAAAGCAGTGGGACTGCAGAGACTCTAATGCTGTGCAAGGGACAGATGTTACATAGTTTCAATCTGCAGTATAATTTTGATCTGTTAAATGGTATTTACTCTGCAAAAAGGCTCTCCACCTTCTTGCATCACACTATGCTGATACCTTTGTGTTTTAACTGAAATTCAGAAAGCACCTGATAGTTGAGGAAGTACAAAGAGGGAGAGCATTTTTCACCCACTTTCCAAATACCTTTTGTGCTTATTGCTTTTTAGTTCTAGATACTCCCCTTCTTCCTGCTCCTTGACTGGAGAAGCAGAAAGTTACCCATTTATTAACAACATTTCAAATTCTCAGTCAAAAAGACCAGCTGTAAGTTGGGGTGAGGAAGGGAGGGGAGAGAGTGAGTGGGTATGAACTGAAGAGGTTCTT
Organism: Chiroxiphia lanceolata; assembly: GCF_009829145.1. NCBI lineage: Eukaryota > Metazoa > Chordata > Aves > Passeriformes > Pipridae > Chiroxiphia > Chiroxiphia lanceolata. Next base: position 36,269,315 of record NC_045639.1, on the reverse strand, counting down.
GGACTCTGCAGTAATTCAAGTTCTGGCTTGGATTATTGCCAGCCACTGAGGGTACTGCCAGTGCTGTGGGAGGAGGAAAGGGATAGGTATAGGGATTTATTTAGCAGTTAATTCAAGTGGATTGTAAGCTTTTGAATGGTGAGCAATCAGCCCAGTAGGGGAGCTCTTCCACTGTGTCTTGTGATGTGTGCTTGCTATTAAGTGTTTATAACAGAATGAAAGCATGTTGTGTTAAAACACTGGGTACTTAACAAGCAGCATGCCTCTTGGCTAACCTAACAGACATCCTGTGTTTGGTTGGAGAAGTATAAGAGGTCAGCATGGCCTTTCTTAAATAATGTCGTTTAAATTCTTGTTGACCTCCATCCTCTTATGAAATAACTGAAAAGTCAAACTCAAAAATTCAGCAGCTTTTCTTAAAACTTTAAGTGGTTCACTGACAAAGACATTGAGAAAGAGGGCATCAGTGTCTCCTTACCATGCCTGAATGCCAGCCAGTATGCATATGTTCTTACTTGAACAAATGTCTAAATGGAATAGGTGACATAGACAAAGTGATCGAGTGCACCCTCAGCAAATTTGCAGATTACACCAAACTGAGTGGTGTGGTTGACATACCTGAAGAATGGGATGCCATCCAGAGGGAGTTGAACAAGCTCAAGAAGTGGAGCCATGGGAATTTCATGTGGTTTAACAAGAGCAAGTGGAAGGTGCTGCACCTGGGTCGCAGCAGCCCCTGGTATCAGTACAGACTGAGGGATGAACAGATTGAGAGCTGCCCTGCTGAGAGGGACTTGGGGGGGTGCTGGTGGATGAGAGGATGGACATGAGCCGGCAGTGTGCACTGGCAGCCCAGAAAGCCAGTTGTGTCCTGGATTGCATCCAAAGCAGTGTGAGCAACAGGTCAAGGGAGGTGATTCTCCCCCTCTACTCTGCTCTTGTGAGACCCCATGTGGAGTGCTGCATCCAGCTCTGGGGTCCCCAGCACAGGAAGGATATCAGCCTGTTGGAGCGAGTTCAGAGGAGGGCCAACAAGTTGATTGGAGGAATGAGGCACCTCTGTGATGAGGAAAGGCTGAGAGAATTGTGATTGTTCAGCCTGGAAAAGAGAAGGCTTAGGAGTCACCTAATTACAGCCTTCTAGTACCTGAAGAGAGCCTACAAGAAAGATAGAGAGTCTATTTACAAGGGCGTGTAGTGACAGAATAAGGGGTAATGAATTTAAACTGAAAGAGTGTAGGTTAAATTAGATAGTAGGAGAAAATTCTTCACTGTGAGGGCGGTGAGGCACTGGAACAGGTTGCCGAGAGAAGTAGTGGATGCCCCATACCTGAAAGCATTCAAGGCCAGGTTGGATGGGACTCCAAGCAATCTAGTCTAGTGGAAGCTGTTCCTGTCCATGGCAGGGGGCTTGGAACTAGATAATCTTTAAGGTCCCTTCCAACCCAAACCATTCTATGATTGTATGATTTTTTAAAGTGGTCTTTAAATAACTGGGATTTCTACCTTTTATTTATTTCTGTTTTCAAGTTCAAACTTTTAAGTTTGCCCTATTCTCTTTTGTGTCTGTACTCTTCATTTGTGTCAGGAATATTAAGCTTATGATCTGTCTTATCAAAGCCAAGCTTAGAAATGCATGATCTGGGATGGCAAGAGGATGTATTAACTGAGGGTAATAAATCTTAGCCAAGGGTGCTTTATCTAAAATTTTAGTCGTATGGTTGTGTTAAATGAATGTAAATAAAATACTTGTAAAGTAGTCTGACATAAAACATGACAGATGTCTATGGCTGTCAGGATGGGTGGTGGCAAGATGTCTTTGGGATACAGGAGACTTGCAATGTGCTCTATGAAGTATTTTTGTGTCAGAGTGAGTGCATGAGGTGCTATGTAATCGTATATCCCCAAAGGTGGTTGATATATAAGTTTGGAAAGACAGAGTAACAGGAAGACTTCTCTGACTAAGAACTGAAAAAGTACAGCACTAGATGTGATTAAAGAGGTGAAAAATAGCATTTTTGCTGATTTATTTGTTTTGTCCAGCTACATCTTGTGAACTCCTTCCTGCTACAAGGAAGCTGTACAAAGGAAAAAATAGTGGTCGACCCATCATGAATCTCCTGTGCTCAGATGGGGAGTTTAAAAATATTTTTCTAGGCTTTCCTTCAGCTGGCTGTAGGCACAAAGCAATTCTTTAGCTCTAAGACTGGTGTTTAACGACTGTGGAGAGGAAAGGGGCAGAGTTCCTGGGAAAAAGGAAAGATCTGTTTCTGCAGAGGAGTTGACCCAGTGCAAGCTGGTCTTACAGCTGTGCAGCTGCCAGGACTTGTGTGTGTTGTGAGGGAGGAAAGAGAGGCTGGTGTCTCCTGACTCAAGATGGCAGATTTCCCTTCTGCTGTGGGAACTGGCTGGCAAGTCCTGAAAAAGTGCAAGTTCCTGCCCACAGGGGCACCCTCTGTTCTGAGACCAGAATCTCTGTTACCTGGTGCATGTAAGAATTAATTGCATTTGTCCCAAATCTTTGGAAAGCACTTCTCCTGCTTCAGTGAATATTGTGTGAAATCTGCTTTGGTTTATATCAGATATATAAGGGAATGGCTTTCTCTTGCAGTCCTTTATTTTGTTCCCCATGCAGCAAATGTTGTGTTTCTACTAAATGCTAACAGCTGCTGATAATAGACAGGTACCAAGCCTTCCACTGGTGCCTGTGCAATGTGAAGGTGTGTTCAAGGTTGCCATACCAAAGCAACAACCATATAGTGAAATACTTACCTCCTTCCAGCTGTGTTTTTTTTTTAAATACCTATTTTTGCCTTCAGAATGTTTCCATCATATTGAATTGAATGTTTTATAGAATTTTAAAAGAGGAAAAAAAAAAGTCTGTTTCAATACAGCTTTCCAAACAGTAGGTACCAAGCCCACTCCACCTTCTTTTATCTGTAATATTCAAATACCTTCTGCAAGTCATTGGTACCACTCATGTCTTTGCACTCTTTAACCTCTGGAGAGGTTATTATTAAAAGTCTTTTCAGTAAACACGGCAGCAGCTGTGAAAGTATGTTTTCCTTACAGGTAAATGAATATTTACCTGCAAGAACGTCAGTCCAGCATTTTAGAGCCAGAAGAGTCCTGGGTGTTAATAGTAAGACTTGTGAAATATGCAGCCAATCTCTGAAATAATTCCAGATCAAGGCTGAACATATTGAATACAACAGTGTTTGTGCTGGAGCTGGATCAAAGCTCTATTTTCTTCTGTTTTAAATAGCTGAAGAACAAACAGGTTAGTGACTAGAGATTAACATTCATTTTAGTAATTTCAGGTCTGCTTGATTAGGAGTGGGCTTCTTTCCAGGCTTCACCTGTTTCATGTTAGGCTACCAAACTCCATGCTGTGCGGGTTCTGCAACCGAGTTTTCAGAAGCAAGAGTCAGTGTTCAGCAAATACAATTCTGTAGATTCACTGGCAGGAAAATATGCTTTAAAACAAGCCAATGTACTTAAAAACTTACAGCTGATCTCTTGCTGTACTGAAGAACTGGCTCCTTCTTTTTATTTCTTGGTTCTTTGCTGATTCAAGATATTTTACTACTTAGTGATTTACTTTCTTTAACAACCTTTAGTAGGAAACTTTCCTGACAGTGTTTTTTAGCAATAGAAATAAATGAGAAATTACTTGCAACTCATTTACTATTTGCATGCTGAGGAACTTGAATAGGTGGTAATAAAAGCCTTGCATGGTCTGTATTGACTGGTATGTTATGCTGTGTGACTTCCTGTATTCTTCCTCCCGCTACAGAACAAATGGTAATGGGGTCCAGAAAACAGAGCAAAATGTTTTCTTGTGTGAGTGGAGGCTTCCACATTGGACACTGCTAGCAGAAGGTATTCCTGTGTTTGTTATCTATCTTATCTGAGGTGTTTGTTCAGGGCAGTTGTGCAGTGCAGCCTCCTGCTGCTGAGGCTCAGGATGAGCCTGTTGGTAGAACGGATGCTGTGAAAGTTTTGTGGTGCCTATAGCTCACCTATCACACACGCACACACAGAGAACATTCTGGGTTGGTGTGGATAATGCCACACAGAGTCAGGATCAAAACTGGGACTAGGAGCTGGGGTAGTGCATGAAACCTGCAGTGGTCCTCGAGGTAAAGCTTTGTGCATTGAGTTTTGTTTGGCTGTTAGTAAGGAATGGAAATAGGACGTGTGGTAGTTCAAACTGCACACAGTGCCTCCATTGTAAAGTTCCTTCTATATTAAATATTGGATTTATCTGGACTTTTTATTACCTAAATCTTTCTGGCATTGGCTGCCCTTTCAGAGTGATTGCTCTCCTAATCAAATCCCAGGACCACTATAGTACCAATTCATGTATCTGGTGGGGGTTTTTATTCTTTTCTTTTTTTTTGTCCCCTTTTTTTTTCCCCCTTCAGCTTTTCATTTCTTAGAGAAAAAAACCCCTGTCAAGCAACAAATTAAAGTAAACCACAGTTGGGTTTGACCCTTGAAGCAAACCTGGCGTACCTTCTACCTTTGAGAAACCTACATGTTCTGCAGAAGTCTAGGATATAGATTTATTTTTTATCAGTAAGATCTAGTGTGGTATTGGAACCTCTTGGTGCTAAATATAGATCTCAATTATCAGTTGGTTATTGATTATATAGGAAAAGATTTAGCTCCTCCTGTGTTAGGAACATTGGTATTGACTACTGAGCAGAACCATTGTTCTGATGTGATGATTTTATTTAAAAAAAACCAAAACCAACAAACAAACAAACAAACAAAAAACAAAACAGCACAAAACCAGTCTTTATCCTTAAGTCATCCTCTGTTACTAGATACAGCACTATGGCACATCAGGAGAACTAGTTAATATTCCAAAGACTTGCCTGTTGGCATTTGAAAAAGTAAACCACTCTGCAACAGTTACTGTATATCTAGATTTCCTTTTTCTAAAGTTAATGAGATAGTTTGGCTTTCATTATTAGATACAGGAAAAAGTTATAATTGAAGTGATAGAGTGACTTTTTTAATGGATTTTCTTTTACTGCTGTGGTTCTATATAGGTTTTTAGAAACAAGAAGAGGAATAATGTAAGTCAGCTGTAAGTACCAGGTTGTAATTTGGTGGTAAATGCCAGTGATGGATATTTTTCCTTACACATACTCTATACTTGAAAAAAATCCTGAAGATAAGTTTAACTTTCTGAAGGGAAGTGTAGGGATCTGAGAGCTGATTTACAGGGCAGCCATAAAATACTTGAGTTTGTTGGGTTTAAGTATACTCACAGTTTTTCAGAGATATCTGTGAGGTGGTGGCAATGCCTTATATGGAAAAGATCTAGCTAATTAAGAATGTGACCCATGGCAATCCATAAGATATTCATATTTGTTTAGGAGAGTTGCTGTTTGTAATGTCTCAAAGAAGAGATCACAAGAAGAAAGTAAAAAAAAAAATGTTGAAGGTCGGGTTTTGTCTGAGTTGTACCTGTGAGTTTTAGGTATATTTTTTAACATCGGAGAGCACACTGAAGGCATCATGTGGTTTACAGACAATACAAATACTCAGTTGTATGGAACTATCTGTTTGATAATTAGGTACAGTTTTGTTCTTGTCAGTACCTACTGTTCCTGACATAATGGCTGAGATGTGAGAAACAAGATAATAAAAAGTTGATTTAAAGTCAGTTATTTGAAACTACACTCTATTTTCTTCCATAAAGTTCAAGAGTTCAGAGCATTTTTGAGAAAAGTGTGATACAAGCAGGAGATGTTGTAAAGAAACGCATTAAGAAATACTAAACCTTAAAAAAGTTGCTAAACTGGTGGTTTCAGAGTCTCTTTTGCAGTTTTCTGATGGTAGCTGGAAACATTTGTCAAGATTTGATTTCTGTTATTCCTGCTTTAGTGGCTCAAAGTCCTTGAACAACTTACTGTTTGTGTTTTCTTTTCCTAAACAGGATGTCCATAAATGACCATTTATTGCACGTCCCCTGGCTTGTGCTTTTCCAGGTTGCTTTGACTTCTGTTTCCAAGCTCTGAATCCCTGTTTTGTGTGTACCAGGAGAGTTTTATTTTGCACTTTTGTTTGAGTCTTAACCTTACATTCAGTATTCATGTGGGCAGCTTGACTGGGCCTCCAAACTGATTTTTGGAAGTAAGGTTCCATTGGAAATACATTGAGCTGATTAGAATGTGTCTGAATTCCCCTGCTTGGGATAGCAAACCTGAGAGAGTCAAAATAATTCTTGGCAGAAGAAGCCTGTAGATGTGCTCTGAGTGCATGATAGGAAAATTGCTTAAACCTCAGTAACGTATTCTACTGAGTTGCTATTATAATGGCTTTGGTAGATTTAACCTTGAAATTTTGTGTCTGAGAATGTAAGGCTAATTTGTAGGACTGAGAGAGACTTCAATGACCCCTATCTTAACTCAGCTGTCAAAAAGACAAATTAACCCCTTTCCAAAATCTTTCTTATCATTCATCACTTCTGATATAGTCTGAGAGCTCAGCTACTCACTTTCAGTTGCCCACAAAAACGCTGCTTGTGTATGATAAGATGACATTTGTTAAATCATTTTGGGACATGAAAGCTTAGAGAGGTAAGCTAATTTTGGTAATCTCTTGGTTAGTTTTCTTCCCTTATTCCCAAAATTACAAGTCACCTACAATACATGGTTTACTTAAAAAGTTACAGTAGTTTTTAGCATGAATGAAATATATGTCAAATTAAGTTAAATTTACTCTTTGAATATTGCAAGCCTATACCTATTCCTTCAGAGCCTAAGTCTAGTAATAGATCTAGGAGTAGAGATAACTTGTAAAGTTCCATAGCTAGTTGAATGTCCAGCATTGGTCACTGCAGGCTCTCGTAGGTTAGTTTTTTGTGTCTGAAGTGGGGAAAAATAATTCCATTGTATGTAACTTTTCCTACTTCCTCTGTTTCTCCTGTATTGGAAAAGAGCTGCATTCAAGAACGGTTCTTATTTTGGGGCTGAGTACTGCTTAGGTTTCTCATGGAGCAGAAGTGGGTGGAGGTGGTTTGTTTTGTTGCTTTGGTATTTTTGTGGTTTTCAATTGTTGACATTTTTTAGTACTGCAAAAATTTACATTGTCAGATTAAATTCTGACAGAGTATTAGAGTTTAATTCAGATCTCCCTGTTACTATGCACCGCTTCTTAGTCTTTGTACATTTTAATAGTGTATGTGAAGGTATATTTGTTTCCTTGCTTCTCTGGTAAGGAGGCAAGCTGGGAGTTGCTTTGTTCTTTACTGTAGTCTTTGACTGATTCTGAGCTAACAGACAGGGAAGCTGGAAGAAGCAAAGTTGATGTGGAGAGTTTTGTCACATCAAAACCAGTGTAAGAAGAAAACAAAGTCTTGGAAACTTGCATCTGAGTATATTTGCTTCTAAGCTGAGTAGTAAGAGTATGGTTTGAGCAAATTACTTGCTATGATCGTGCATTGCTGTCTTGATACATTGGAACAGAAGCTTGGAAAAACAGTTTAGAAGAAAAGTGAGGTTTACAAAGCTTAGAAAGGTGTCAGGAAAAATTATTCTAAGAGCAGTTCAAAGAAAAAAGCAAAATGCAAAGAATCAAATATTACTGAATTATAATGCTGTAATTTTTAGCTTTTTCCACAGACTACATTTTAGTCTTCATGTATAAATGTTAGTGTAGCAGTCTTAATATTATTTATGCAGACAGCTTTTCAGTCACCCAAGTTGATTTCATTATCATGGGATAACATTCACGGTTCGTTCCACTCACTCCCAAATATTCCTTTTTAAAGTTCCACTTAGCCTTACAGGTAAACTTCAGTGTTTCATACCTGTTGCATGCTTCGGGCTGTACTGATTTCTTTGGATCTGCTTGAACAGATAAGTACTTGGCTGCTTAGGAGCTACTGTGGGTAAATCCAGAGCATTTGGTGTTTCGGGCTTCAGACCTCAGCCTTCCTCTGATGTACTTACTGGGATATGGATACGCAGTTTTGAAATCAATAAGCATTCTGTGTGTTGTTTAAAAAACCAAAAAGTGAGAGTTCCTACTCTTAAGTTTGAGAACATTTCAGAAAAAACCCTGAGCTGCTCTATTTTAGGGGGTGTGGTGTGTTCTCAGAGACTATCGGCACAGTAAAGGTGCAAACCCACTGTGTTAAAAGACTGACAGGAGAAAATGGACAATCTACAGAACTTGTGTGGGACAGAACTTCTTCCCTGGCTCTGTTATTGAAGGTCACAGGTTGTTTTTCAAGCACTTTTGCGCAGTGTCCTATCTTGTAACATGAATGAGAGAATAAATAACGTCAAGACTGCTGAACTGGTGACTTATTTCCTTCTCCATAGTTCCAAGTAGTTGCTTTTGGGTTTGTTTTTATTTTTCATTGTTTCCCTTCTTTAATATTTGAATACATGAGCGTGTTCTGTTTATTAACTCTTGAATCTGGAAAATACCTGATGTCATGGAGGCCCCAACTTGTTGCTGACAAAAGTTTAAGAATAAAGGAGAAATATTCTGGGCTGTTATTGATGGAGACTTATCTCAGGAAATTGTTACTGGAAGAAGTTTTAAAGTACACAAATCTTTCCACGGCTTGATGTCATGATGACAAGTACAAAAGTCACCAAGCCTTCAAGAATAAAAAGACTGACATAATGAATACCAATGTCCATAATATGGCACTTTGATTTTAAAAAATATCATTAAAATGTTGGTGTTTCTCAGTGTGAGGAGGAGGGGTGGGGGATAGTGTTTAGATTTTTTGGATGTTTGGTACATTGTCTCTAAAATAGCTCTTACCACCTTCTGGTAGTGTCATGTTGACGCCACACAAACTCCAACAAATGCGATTCTCCCCTGCAGCCACCCTGCTGCTCTCCCAGAGCTTGCTGAGATTTTGGGAAGGATGAGTAGCCATTGGTGGTTCCTTTTCTGGCAAATGGCAGGGCTGAAGGGAATCGTCTTCGGGCAGTCTTCCCTGTCCTTTTTCCCCTGGCCTGCTCTGCTGGGCAGAAAAGAATACTCTCTCCTTCTGCAAAAAGGAAAAAATGCACTTCCCAAAGCCTTGACAAACAGTGGAATTCTACTGGATCAAAGTGTCTCTATCGACTTAATGTTTTTAATGTACTGTTTTTGGAGGGTTTTTTGAGGGAAGAGTTAATGTATTTGAATAAATAAAACAGCTTTAAAAATCATAGGACAACTTTGCCAAAGAAGTGTGACAGCAGCTAGAAACACTGATGTGCTTTGCAGTTACATCAGAGACTGTTCCTGGTCAGTGGCTTGCTCTGGTTCCATAATTAGGAGGCTATTAACTGATTGTATAGTACCTTTTAAGGATTATCTGTCTCTAGTGTAACTTTCATTAAAAAACCCAAACCAAAACAATCCCCAAACAAAAAAACCGCCACACCCACAAGTAATACCTTTTCTGTTTCCCAAAGAAACAATTGTGTTCTATAATTGAACCATTTTAATTTGACTGGTACTGTAAAAAATATTTTTTCTGCTTTTTTTTCTCTCCACTTCCCTAGCTGATAAGCAATGTAATGAATGTAGCCAAGACAGTTTGACCAGGTTTGCTTGAGCAGTGAGATGATTAGTTAGTAAGTAGGTGGGCTAGAGAGTTAGAAAGCTACTATAGGAATGGGCAAGGACCTGAAGAATACCAAAGCAAATCTGTGCTTATTAACCTCAGGTGAGAGAAAGAGAAATCAGTTTCTAAAGGTTCCCTTTTAGGCTCTAGGTTTGGTTTTGCCTCTTACTCACTGGAGATGATAGTTAACCCAGTCTTAAAAGGATAGAAGTCATAAGATCTAGCAGAGAAATGGTGTTTGTATGAGTGTGGACACTTTGTTCTGTCGTGCCTGGGAACTAGTGGAAGTCTCTGCATGCTCTCCCCTATTGGGCCATCTCCCATATTGCCCCATGGCTTCTTTAGCGCCTGAATAAACCTGGTGCTTTAGAGTGTCTCAAGACAATTGGGCATTAGTAGTCTGTTCAGTGATTCCAACCCACAGAGATAATTTAATGGAACAAGAGAAATCAAAATGGCCATATTTCCCTTGGCATATAAATTCTGAACCTGAATTTCTCATCAACTCATAAGCATTGGTGTGTGTACATGTAGGGTACTCTGTGTGTGTCTTTCTCTATATGTGGGTTTACAAAATTATCAAATGGATAAGAACAAGAATAATATATGTATTTGTAGTCCGAGCAGAATTATACACAAATGGAAGATCTGGGGATTTTTTTTTCCCCATTTGTTTGTCATTAATGGGTGTTTTCAAGAGAATACTGTGTTCTAGTGAAAACCTAAGAGTTGTTTTTTTCATATGCATTCATATAATCCACTCAAGCTATTCCCTATTCACCTCATCCAACTCTGTTCCCTCCTTCCATTTAGGAAATTCAGTGTTCTCCGAAGCCCAGATAGGGGATATCAATCATGTTCAATATTAGGTTACTTGCAGAAGAGAGTCATTACCTTTAATGTGTAATAACTGTGCCATGAAGATAATACAATAAAATCTTAGAAATGTAATTTAGAAAGGCTTCCTGCTCAAGCTAAAAAAAAAAATATGTTATAATCCCATCCTTAGGGTCACAGAAAATCTTGTTTATTTTATTCCTTCTACTTCGTTTGTGCCTTTTGGGGCTTCTTGCAGAGTAATGCATCATCTGCCTAGGATGGTTCTCAGTGTGGGTCTGCTGCATTCAGCTATTTCTATAGAAACACCCAAGGTGTTTTAGTGTAACTGCTGTGCTAAGGGCTGTGCAGCACAGAGAGCAACTGTTGTGTTGGATTGGGATCATAATGGTCCTGCTAAAAATCCTCACAATTTCATGGATTACAGGGAATAGGACTACACTGTACTTTTAACATAGGTATGAATGGTGCCCAAACGGAGATACTGGAAACTTGGAAAAATAAGCAAGTTTTTTGTGGTCAAATGTGCCCCCCAGGAAACGAATGGCTGCTTTTTTGGAGTGACTTCAGCGAGAGCAAGGGTCAGGATGTGGAGCTGCTGTTACTGCTTTTGTACCTTTTACTTTGGCTTTGTTCTCCAGCACTGACACATTAGTGTGCCTGGCTGTCCCTCTGAAAAGGAGCAAAATAGTGTCAACTTTAGAAAATAGAAGAGTAATGAGGAGATAAATAGCAAGAGAACTTCTCTATCTTGGGAAGAGCCATGTAACCTAGTTATTAAGTTATTAAACAACCAGTCTTTTGTGAGAGATTCCCAGCTCTGACTGGATTTCTTAGGACCCATTTAAGGCAGTGGTTCAAAGATTTTTTATTATTAATTTTTTTTAACCCAGCAGTGGCAATGGCAGATCCAAACTCTGGTTTTGGACTTTGTGTTTTTCCACTTCTAGAGATGATGTGGCTGGTAGATGTCCTTGGCTGAGAGGGTCATTACTTTTTTTTCCCCTCAGCGTCTTGAATTAAAATTCTGACTCAGCTGCCAGAATTCTTCTCCCTTCATTTACTTTACTGGAAAATATTTACCTTGTCAAATTTTTTTCAAAATGTTCATTTTAGTTTTATTTCACATTTTTTTCTCTCTTTTGGGTACCTTCCCACGAGGCTATATGTTGTTCTACTTACTATAATCCAAATTTCAGCAACTAACAGTTTCTGCTAATTTGATAAATTCAGTTTTCCATGTTGGAGTTTTCAACAAGGAGAGTGCTTCCACAAACTATTCTCTCTAGAATTAAAGATGATGGTCTACAGTTAGCACATGTCTTTGCTGTCATATATTTTGTTGTTAAACTCTTAATGGGGTTCTTACTATTTTCTGTTGGAATATGCTTCCTCCTGCTGTTGTCTCTAGTTGTACATATCTTGGAGAGCAAAGCAGCCTTATTAGGTAAAGATGACCTTCTCTGGATTTACTCCTTTATTGCCTTTAGGTGCATGCCTATAGATAAGCAAGCAACCATGCGAAGTAATAAAATCAGTCAACTGAACTCAAGTCCCTTTGGATCTGAAATTATAACTAAGCAGCTGATGGAGTTTACAGTACTGGTTCTCTGTATTACTAGCAGAGGTATTGATCAATGTTTGAGAGGGAAATCTAAACAAGAACCAGAGTATTACTGGAAAAACTTCACTGAGGATTTTACTCCAGAGGAGGACAGCTAAACAAGCTTCTTACCCACTCCTACATGAAAGTTTTGGTCAGGTTGTGCAGTACCAAGGGGCCTCAGGTTGGTCCCAGTGGGAAGAAGTGGGCTATTAGTAAAGCTTCTAACAGTGTTTTGCCACTTCAGCTCACTTAATATTTAACTCTGAAATGTGATGTTTCAGTAGGCAATATTAGGAATTATGCTTCTTTAACAGTCCTACGTCAGTACAGTTGTACAAGTTTGTAGTTTCATTGGATAATTCTTTATATAAATAGTTTGAAGGAAAACTGAATGAACTCAAATTTTCTCTCTGTGGGAGATGTCTCTTTTCCCCAAAGCTCTGAAAAAATAGCTATCAATGAAAAGCAGAGGCAGCTGAATATACAGAAAGCTGTATCTTCTTTCTTAATTGTATTTCTTCCCACATGTACAGCCAAACCTCAAAATGAACTTGCCTTAACTACTCTCATGTTGCGTTGATGTTGTGTTGTCTCTGGACACTGATATAATCCAGTAAATGTGCTCTCTGCTTAAGTGAAACTCTAATTTGAAAATCATATCCATAGCAGTTCTCAGAAATCCTATCTGAAATTACTAAGCATGATTGCTCATGCTGGAAGTGCTTTAAAGAATCCGTCCAGTCAGATACCAGAAGCTATTTCAAGTGGCTTTTCTAGCCAATCTTTGTTACAAAGCATGGCTCAGAATTAAAGTCCCTGTACATCAAATATAGTCAACACACTGATTATTCTGTAGAGTAGGAATCTTGAAAAAGCACTATGGAGTAAATTCTAAAAGGGAATCATGGTTGATATACCCTAGAAAAATGTGAAGTAGATTTGTCAAATTATATCTGTTGTGAATTAGTGTCCTGGCTTGAATTAATAAGAGAAAATTATCTGGAGACGATTTTTTGGATGAAACTTGTTGAGGCAATGTCATTTAATCTATTAAATATCTTTTTCCTAATACTGCACCTGTTGCTAGTCAGCACTAGTTAGATGTGTCTTATTTTTCTACCCTTAAAACTTTCTCCGAGACTCCAAGAATCAAACTTTGTTTCTCCCTGTAATAAGATAAATGTTGCATAAATAAAATAAATGCTACCTATGTATATGCTTGTGGTAGGCCATCAGACTTTGCTTAACTGGAAACTGCATCTGAGTAAGAACACTAGTCTTTGGAAAGATGTTGGCATGTGATGAGTCCCGACCCAGTACTGATGGAGTGCGTGTGTGGATGGACAAATCAAGATAACTGTATTTTGCTGTAAATTAAACAGGGCTATGACTAAGCTGGCATTTCCTTAAAAGTTCTAAAGAATTTTGTCTCATGTGCTTGGTTATATTTGTTGCTTTTACTTTTCATGAAACCAAGGCACCGTAGCCTTAGTTATAAATTGTTTCGGTTTGTCCTGGGCTTTGCCGGTGTGCCAGTTGGAGAAGAAGATGCCATTGAGTGTATCCTGCAGCCGTTTGGACTCGAATTGATTTGAAAGATAAAAATCTTAAAATTTGCCAACCAGCTGATGTAACTCATCTTTTTCAGGTTAAGTCTCTGCTGAGCTGGTTGCAGATCCTGGTGATTGAGTGGCTGGTACTCAGGTCCCCTGCATTCCTGTTTGCTTCTATGTGAAGCAAAAAGCCTTCAGTGAAGCTTCAAGTTGGTTGGAGGTGGTGTGAAAAAGTTTAACCTAAGAGTAAATCATGCATTCAACTATGCAACTTTCTGCATCCTGATTTCTGGCTCATAGTATCTTTTTGTGGAAGTATTCTATAAACTGTGAGTTCACCAAGAGGATTGAACATAATCACAGATAGCAAATGAATATTAGCACTGCAATTTAGGAGTAATATCTCTCACTTCAGTACTTCTCTTTTTGAGAGTTCTGTAGCGAGAGAAAGTGTTGGAATAGCCTTGAATTGTAGTGGAAACTGGGGATCTTTGCTCTACTGACACCCATTTTAGCTCTGACTATAATTACAGCTAGGAAAGAAGGTAGAGGTAACCAGTTTAGATCTTAAACCATTCGGAAACAGAATGAGATTAACTGTGCTTTGTTAAAGAATGCCAGTCTGGAGATTTACCACTTTATGTGTTGTTGGAGAATTTCCCCACTTTAATTTGATTATTAGTTTTTTGTGTTTTCCGTTTTTAAAATTGAAAAACTTGTTACGAAAATTATTTTTATGGCAAATAACTTTGCTTCAAGTTACTGCCTTTTACTATAAGACTGCATAGTAGTGGATAGTGTCCCTTTTCTTAAGTTTATTTTTTGTGGGATTTTACTTGCTGTGTATAAACCCACAGAACAAAACCAAGACTCATTTAAAACTAGATAGCCCTTGTCTTTGTGTATGTGTGTCTGTGAGGTTTTGTGGTTTCCTCTGAAATGGAAACTGGACTTAGGAGTGTATGCTCTATTTCTATAACTTGGCAGCAGAGTGTCATGCAGGAGACCCTGTGAAACTGGGAAATAATTTTTTTCTCTGAAGGGAGAGGAGATCTAGGACTCCAACTCTTGTGTTCTTCGAATAGCAGTCTGCTTTTGTTTTGCTTTGAGAAAATGATTCTGTGGTCTATTTACTGTGACCAGAATCTCAAGCAAGGAGAGATAGAGAACTGGTAAACCCATCCATGCGGGGCTCCCAAACACAGTTTATTTGGTTTTGTGATTAAAAAAGAAAGACATTAAAATCCTAAAATTACACTTGCTTAAATGGATAGCTTTTACTTTAAACTCTTAATGGAACTGCAATGAGTTAAGGAAAGCTAATTTATTTCCATAGTTTAACCTTGTCTCTGTACCTTATGGTTTCTTTTAACTTTGGATTTTGTTGTGATAGTTTTGCACAATGCTAGTTTAAAATCTGCGCTGGGGATAATGGAAATAGAGGCATCAGTAGTGTCAGGAGATGTGGGCACAACGTAACTCAGCATTTCTTTGGCTACCTTAGCTTGATCTGGTTGCCTGATTTTTATGTTGTTAGGTATCTGTGACTAGACTTCTGTCAAATACATATACACACACAAAGTAGTTCTGCTAAGCTGAGTTTATTATTTTTATGCAAGTCTATGTAACATATTAGTTCATTGCCTTAAGATCACAGGAGATGTTAAACATATGGTGCATGCTTAGTATGACAGGGTAGTGTTAACAAATTCTTCTTTTGTGTTTGCTAGGTTTAAATTGACACTGGTTCCTGAGCTGTGGCTCACAGCATATTTGTTAGTGGTTAGAGGGGAGCAGTAGTGTTCTGTGGCACTGACTGTCTCCATCTGCCATTCACATTAAGAGAAAACCACACACATGATGCCCTTGCCTTGTGTCATTCTGTGGTTCCTATAATTTCTGGACTATCACATAATTATGGCTTGGAGAGATGTAGACTTTGTGGTAGGCACTGTGCCTTCTACTTCCTTCTGGTAAGCCATGCACTGAAAGTGGTTTGGAAGCCTTGAATTGTTGCATTTTATGTTTCTTAAAAAAAAAATATATAAAAAAAAATCCTGTGAGTTTCATCACAAGATTTATTTGAGCTGTTAACTGCTGTGATGAAGGTGATCCCTGAAGTCTTCAGCACAAGCTTGATAACAGATGACTTTGTCAGAGTGGTATATTGAATCTGTTACAAGCAAAAGATATACGACTTGGTCAGATCATGTTTGTCTTGGTTTTCTGTTCTCTTGTAGTGGAAATTCTGCTGCACAGCCCTTCAGCTGATTGTTAAATAAGGACAGATAATCCAGAAGTATGTGCCACATATCCACTACTGTTCAACAAACATTAGACTTAACTTTTTCTAATTTGAATCTAAATTTTCATTTAAGTCTATTGACAAAGGAGTTCTTAAATGAGAGACAGAAAAAGACTTGCCATGTAGTTGATGCTGCTTTTCATAAACCCTGTGGTCCCTTTGAGCTGATTGATCTATTTCTTCCAAAGAACGGGACATGGACTGGTCCTATGCTCCTTGCTTTCTGTTTCTCAGTGGTGACTGTCTTGTATTGGGCTTGGAGTGGGCACTGCTTTGGCCCTTAGTTGTATATAAAATATGACAAAACAAGAAAGAAATACTAATTTTGTATTCATCTTGGAAAAGTATTGTTTTCTTTGTCTGACTAGTCCAGGGGAAAACAACAGGATAGTGTTTGTGAGCCAGGCAAATTGGGTTTGTTCTTTGAATTTCTAACAGAAATACTTATAACTTGAACAAAACCAATTAAAGTATCTGACCTGCTTATGGATCCATCATGTTTTTTTAGTACTTGATGAAGTAAAGCTTGGAGAAAACAGATGGAAAGTATCATGAGAACTGGAATGAATTAGCTTTTGGTAGAAACCAAAATATGATTTGATCTAGTAGCCTTTCTTTTCTATTATTTTAACTCTCACTATTGCATTCAGGGAACAAAATGAGTCTTCCTGTGGGTTATTCATCACCTGTAATTTTCCATAACTGTTTCTCAAAGTCTTCTGGAGTAACTGTATTTGTTTCACATATCAAAGGAAGTGAGAACAAATCCTGTTATGGTGTTCTTTTCCATCAGGTTAGCTGAGTTTTTTCATTTTAGAATAAACTTACGGAGGGGGATGGGCAAAAAGTTAAAGTAATATCCTATCAGCAATTGTTTGCATCTTAAATATTCAAAATAAAATTACACCTTGCAAAGACAAAGTAAGAGATATCTTAGAGAAGATGAACTATGAAAGACATCCCACAAATATTACGTGCATGTAAATATGCTCCATGTGAGTGTTACCATTAGTGGGCTCAGGCAAAGAACCTTGTCAGTATAATAGTGTGTAGGCCCTCACTCTGGTCCTTAACCCGTCCATTATAGAAGGAATTCTATTGTTTCTGTAGCCATTGGAGGGCAAACTGGTCATGCACAACCCTTCTGGCTCTTGACTACCTGGAGACTGCTGATTTCCTTCCCCCCTTCCCTATACATTCACAAATACGAAGAGGTGTTTTTCTTTTTTGTTTGGTTTTTTGGTTGTTTTTGTTTTTTTTTTTTTTTTTAGCAAACTTTTTGTGGGACAACCTCCATGGGCAAAATGTTTTCCTGGAGTCTGAGGTGCAACATCATCTGAGAAAATAAGAAGAGATCCCAGAGAGTAAAATGTGTTGTCAGGGTATTTGGATAAGCGTGTTCACTCACCTTGCCTGAGCGAGCCCATCACTGGACTTAGGAGAAAGGTTGCCCTTTTAGAGCCATTTTGTATGAGGAGATAAAACTCTGTGGGCAAGTGAGCAACTGAATGTATTGCTTGGTGGTTGAGGTATTCTCCATAAGAGTATGCTGATAGGAAACAGCCTATGGCTTACACAAACATCCAGACTGGCGGGTGGGGACACAGAAGACAGAAGCAAAATACTGTATTTCATAGGCATGCATAAAAAAAATGAAAATATTCTGATTCTTCAAACTCTGCAGAGATATTCTCATTCCATCTGCTTAGCAGTGGCACAAAGGCATTCTCTACACTAGCAGGCCAGATTTTGGTGTCTGAAACTTTGTAGTTTTGGCAATGGCGTTCGCTGTGGAACCTGCTGCTCTGTAACTTGAGTTGCAAGCTCTGCTTTTCTGCATTTGTCCTCCAAGTGCATGTCTTGCCTAGAAAAGTGTTTGATAGGCTTTTTTGCTGGGTGCCTTACAGATGCTAATTGCAAAATCTCTCAGCAGGAAGCTGTGAAAGAAGAGGTTTCAAAAAGGATGCATGTTGCATCAGCAGACAAGTAAGGTTAGAATTTCACCATTAACTGAACTCTTTGGTCATTGGTAGCAATGTGAATTTTATCACCATCTTGGATTTGCTGTGTCCTCTTGGAAGTCCCGTTCTTGAGAAGCACAGCAGCCTAGATTTGTCTCTGGTCACTCTTGTACTGTTCTGTGGTTTTGAGAGAAGTCAAAGCGCTGGAGCAGAACATGTAAAGCAGATATAGAGGCATAATTTTAAAGGAACTATTGCTGCATAATGAGGTGTATGGAGAATGGTGGTGGTGGGGATGAAATCACAGTTTAACTCTGGGAATCTTGTTGGCTTTTCCCAATGATTTGACAGCTGCCTGTTGTCCAAAAACTGAGGCAAGACCGTTTGCCTCTGGAAGTCAAGGCATGTCCACAGGTGGCTGGGCTGCATTCTACATGTGGTAGAGAACAGACTCTGTGAACTCTCTCTGGGTGCTGCTTGCAAAGTACCTATTTACCTCAAAGTTGATGGTAATTCACCTCTGTTTCTAAAAGTGAAAGTCTTTTGCCACTCTAGGTTTATGAGAAGAAACCTCAGAGACTGGCTTTCAGTTAAATCAAAAAAACCCCCTATTTTACAGCTAATCTTTCTGTTTCAGTGTCGTGTTTTTGGACCCATTTTTTCTCCCACTTGACAGACAATCAGTAGCTGCCAGATGCTAATAAAATTGTAAGGGATGGAGATGCTGAAATGGCATCCCTTTGGTACAACTAGTGTATTCCAGGGGCAGCCATAAATGCAATCTATGAGAAGCAGGGAGCCATTTCACTCTAGCACAGATGGTTTAGTGTAGCTGGAAGAGAGAGGGGGAGAGGATAAACCCCACCTGAGGGCTGACAGGGGAACTGTGGGCATTGCAGCCCTGCATTTGGGATACAGGATAGACAACATCAGAGAGATGTGACCTGCCACAAATAATGCACCA
This sequence comes from Chiroxiphia lanceolata, assembly GCF_009829145.1. Classification (NCBI taxonomy): domain Eukaryota; kingdom Metazoa; phylum Chordata; class Aves; order Passeriformes; family Pipridae; genus Chiroxiphia; species Chiroxiphia lanceolata. The sequence goes on along the minus strand of NC_045639.1, from coordinate 36,250,494 downwards.
AGGTGGGATTTACAGCTCTGTATTTTTCTGCCTGGGTGTATGATGCTCAATGTAAACAGAAGCTTACTGAACTGCAGAAGACAATGTGTTGCTTGGCTGTGCTGTGTGCTTAGATTTAATAGAAAAACATAAAAATTCCAACCCTCCAAAAAACACCACCACTAAGAAACTCCTCTTTTAGTCCATGTGCCAGGAATAAGAGCCAGGCATGAAAGCTGCTTGGCACCAAGGATTGAAGGGTTTTAGTCTCTACCCAACCTGTACATTTTGAAGTTTCTTTAATGTCTTCTGTACTCTCTAAGATAATCACTACGCTAACTTTGTTAAAATAGAAACAAAACAAAAGGAAAATTGGCACAATGGCTCTTTTTAACAGGATCATAAGAAGCAAGAACACTTTGTTTCTGGCCCTGAAAACACTCTTTTTATCCTGTTTCTCTGCTCACTCACAGAGGACAAACTAAAGAACATCTACCAGGCTCTGAGCACCCTTCCCAGGTCTAATTCCTGAAACCTGTGGAGGTATCCTTCTGAGACAGAGCCTGATTGTTCTGCAGAAGTTGCTTCCAAAGTCGGGTGCTAAGTCTCCACCGCTGCTGGTGAAGACAACTTAGAAAAAAATAAGCTTTTACTACTGAATGATAGAGACCAGGCTGATGGTTTTTCTTTTCTATCCCTACGTCCATACCCCATTTTCCCAAAATATTTGCTGTTGTTATCACTACCTTGTGCTGGAATTTGTGAACAATTTGGGTGGCTTTCAGCCCACTGTGGTAGCTATTGCTGAAGCCAAAAGGAATGACTTGAGAAGAGGTGCAATAATAGGAGAGACTGGTATTTTTCCAGTGGGAACTATTTTTCTACTTCTTTCTTTTGCCCTCTTCGATACTTTCCTCTTATTTTTGTCACCTAGAGACCTATATCTTTAAAGCCACATGAACAGCCACTAAACTCCAGTAGCAATAGCTACGTTTTATTTAAGCTGCATCCTAACCCTGTAAATCTCATAAAACAGGCATGTTATATTACCTTTGTGTACTGCTGGATGCCGCATTTCAGCTGAAGGTAACTGTGAAGAAAGCAGAGCAGTGGACCAACTTTTGGATAAGTGGACCAACCGTGTGGATAAGTTTGCCAACAAGGTGGACACGTTGGCTGGTTGAAAGAGTCTATTTTTATTATTTAATTTTAACTTCTGTTTTTTAAGCGTCTGGGGCAGTGTATCAAGTACTAAAGTAGCAGAGCAACCGTTATGGCCAAACTCAACTAACTTGCCAAGCTAAGAGTCGGAGGGTTCATTTGTTCAGCCGTGGAAGTGTTTTGCTTCCTGATCTCCATCCTCTTGGGTTTTTTGGGTAGCTGAACTCTGCTGCTGAGGAGCTCAGGGCTGCAGGTATCTTGGTGCTCAATAGCAGAGGGAAACTCTGAAAAGAAGCGTGGGGGATGTGTGAGACTTTGGGCTACTGAGCTGGCAGTAAAACTTTCCCTTTGGAAAGTGATGCAGGTTGCTTCTTTCTGACTTGTAGTACCTCTTCTTTACCCTTCTCAGCACCATTTAGGTTGCCCTGGTGCCACATTTGAAGAAACGGGGGAGATAAAAATTTTAACTTCCTACCTTTTCTGATCATGCTATCTGTCCATAAAGAGCTGAAGACAAGTGGAATCTTGATTCTTGATGTTATGTGTCACTCTTCTGCTCCTTAATGCTGTTGTTCCTGCTCTAGTGTGGCAAAGATGATAGGCTTAGGTCGTATATGTGTCTCAAAGTACACTGCTTGTATGCCTTTAGGTAAATATGCCATTGCATATAGACAATTTCAGTTGTAATTCCTCTTCATCAGGTGTTTAGTGGTGGTCCAATATTCAGTAGCGTACGTGTTTGTGTTCTCCCCAGTACGTAGGATTCCCATGTTATTTCTCATCTGAGCATTAGCTAGACTTTCTCTGTTTCTAAATCAGATAAGTAGCTGTAGTTTGTCCAGCTGTAGGCAGCAGTGGGTTGTAGGCTGTATATAAAGATGCTTTTTAAATGCTGTTTTTCCCTTTTCTAAATGTATTCCACTGTGAAGTGGAATTATTGAAGAGCTGCATATAGTCTGAGAAATTACACCTGAACTGTAGAAATAAAATGTATAAGAGATGTAGGGCAAACTTTAGGAGTACAGTAGGCCACACGTTGAGTACTGTGTCCAATTCTGGGTCCTTCACTACAAGAAGGGCATTTGAGATACTGGAGCGTGTCCAGAGAAGGGAAACAGAGCTGGTGAAGGGTCTGTAGCACAAGTCTTATGAGGAGTGGCTGAGGAAGCTGTGGGTGTTTAGCCTGGAGAAAAGAAGGCTTGGGAAAAATCTTATCACTCTGTACAACTACCTGAAAGGAGGGAGTGGTCTCTCCTAGTAAGAGATGACAGGGCAAGAGGAAATGGCCTCAGATTGTACCAGTGAAGGTCTAGGTCGGATATTAGAAAAAATTTATTGATGGAAAAGTTTGTCAAGTATTGGAGCAGGCTGCCCAGGGAAGTAGTTGAGTTGCCATCCCTGAAGGTATTTAAAAGACATGTAGATGTGGCACTTAGGGGCATGGTTTAGTGGTGGACTTGGCAGCCATGGGTTAACAGTTGGACTCCACAAGTGATCTTAAAAATCTTTTCTAACCTAAATGATTCTATGATTCTTAACTCTCCTCTAATCTGTATCAGCACTGTAGCTATCAGAAACATGTTTGGTGAGGGCAAGTAGGTAATTAGTGAATTTCAGATCAGAATTCTAGTCTTTCTTTCTTTTTTTTTTATAAGTAGATGCTGAAGTCTCAATGATTGTAAGGGCCTGTCCTGTGAGTGATGCTAAAGCTGAAGCAGTTTCATTGTACTGAATAACCACGATAAATTGTTAATCCTCTGCTCTTGAGAACAGGAGTGAGAGAGTGATCCATTCAGGAAGATATATTGCTTTCAAGGATAAGCCCAAAGAAAATCAATCCACAGCCAGCAGAAAAGACCACTTCCATTTTGGTTGGAACAGTTTATTGCAGAAGTTTTAGCCACTCTGGTCTAGAAATTGCTGTAAATTTTCAATTTTACAGTGTTTTTTTTTTTTTTTTTAAATACACTAGTACTGTTTGCTTTGCTGGTTTTGATTATTGTGAGGGTTTTTGTTCTATGGAAAGGTTTGTGTGTGGATTTTGTTTGCTTTATTTTTCTTCTTTTATGCTCCTATGTATCATCTATATTGTTTGGTATTGTGCTTTCACATCTCAGGGAACCATTAAATTTCATACATCAGATTTGCTGTGAGACTATTGGTCATTTCAGAATTCAGAAATTTATATCTAATTTTAACATATTTACTCTTTTTGCAGTATTTCTTTCCTTTTAGTAAATTAAATGGCTGTAATGTTAATGAACAGCAAATTAAGAAAGGACAAAGAACAGAAACGCTCAGTTTCCTGGTTGTTCAGTATTAACAGAATAATCTTGAAGGCATTCTCCTCGCTTAGCTGAAAACAATTGATGACTTTTTATAGGATTTGGAATATAAGGATTTGGTTCCTGAGTCTGCACAGGCTCTCAGTTTAATCTCTGTTCTCTGAATGTTTCTTGACTGTAAATACACCTGCCACAGCAGTGGCAGATTCATCCTCTCATGAGAGAGACAGTATTCCTTTTCCTGTACCTGTCATTACTTGGATCAGAGGGGCAGGAATGCCTGACTCTGCTTTATTTACCAATATTTTACCAAAGGGAAGTCCAACGTTGATATTCAACTTGTGGGCTAATGAAAAAAAAATTACAAGTGTGGAGTTTTTCTGCCATCTCAGGGGTGCTGCAATGCTTCTGTTGGTTATTTCAAACACTTTAAAGGGTGTATTTTTTGGAATAGTCATCTGGTCATTTACAAACTAGGTGAATGAGCCAGGCAATAAACCATACTGTTAGCTTTTGTTGTTTTGAGTAGTTGATGGAGTTATTATTTAGTGCATAAATTGATCTAATGGATGAGAGCTAACAAATAGAAATCACATTTCTGTGGTAATTAAGCTAAGAGTAAGTTGCCTGTTTGTGATTTGTGTTTGACAGTACTGTATGATTCTTCAGAATGCACACGGATGCTGTGTGTGATGATCTTGAGAGCCCCTTTATCTTGGTGATGTTTTCCAAAGTGAAAAAATGGTCTGACAGTTGTGAGGTAAGAGTTTAAACTGAAACAAACTGACACGGTCTGTAGACTTTATCTTGTGCTAGACTGATTCATTAAGTTCAAATCATACTCCTTTTAAAACTGCCTGTGGAAGAGAGAGGTGTAGTATTTCTTATATACTGTGTTGTTTTGTTAAGTTTTCTCCTGTGAAATAAAGTATTTTTTTTCCTTTTCCTTGTATTACTTTTGACCTTTCCTCTGCAGAGATGCCATATGGAGTCATATGGAATCCCCACACTTCTGACAGAATATGAGCAGGGCTGGTCAAAGCAAAGTCTTTGGGCTTTCCTCTCCTTGTGTTTAAGGAAACACAAACAATATGCTCGTACTAGAAGAAATCAGTCCCAGGTATTTGTCTTTTAGTAGCACTAATTAAATCATATCTCCAAAGTAGCTGGACTTGTCGTTCAGGGGTCCCTAAATGAGAGATCCTGACCTTAACACAGATTCCAGGTCAGAAGACTAATGCTTTCTCTGCTGAACTTTTTATGTGATGGATGAGCCTTTTCTTGGTCAATAAAGTTTCACCTTGCTGACTGTTTTGATTTTCTTTTCCATTTGCTTCAACTTCCTGCATCTATTCCATTTGCACTGGCTTATTGTTTTCCCCTCACCATCTTAAGTTTCTGGTCTTATATTAACAGCTTGCTTTGTAAGATACTATAAATCTTATGCTGATTAGAGAAAATAGGGGATCTCATCAGTTCATTAAGGGAATCTTGATAGGGGGGAAAAAATAATGTACTCCCTCCAGTCACATAAGTGCTAGTTGATCTGCCACATGGGCAGGATCTGGCTTTTGAGTGCGGTATAATAGCTTCTAGTGTAGTATGGTCTCCCTCTGTTTCCTGATGGCTAGGCTTTGGTCATTTGGCAGATAAAGTGATGATCTGTATGGCAATATACAGAAGAAGGACTTGCCGTGTACCCTTGCTAATCTGTGGGTTTGTGAGACACTTAACTTTATGGAGATCAAAGCAGAGAACAAATTTTTTTTTCTTAATTATGAGTGCTAGTCCAGTAGACTAGCACTAGTTAATTAGTCTGTACTGCATGGAACATAGTTTGGAAGGCATAAATCTGTATCTTTAGCTTTTATGTATATACCTTAAAGATTTAAGTTAGGCTTTAAAGGTGAAATGGATATGCCTGAAGAAGTGTGTGATGCACAAAGCCTTCAGTTTGACATATTTCTACTATTGCAGAAACGTTTCTTCTACTGCTGAAACATAAGAGTACCTTGGCAATGCAATCTGTCCTCCCCACTTAGCAATGACTTACAGTGAAATACAGTGTCAAACTTGAAGTGCTCAGTGAGTGGGCTTAGCATAACTAAACTGTTAATTAAAATTCTGGAACAGAAACTGAAGATCCAAGGCTATTCAAGAGTGAAACTACAAAACCTGCTTATTTCTGATTGAAATACAGCCCTCGTGCACCCAGCTTCAGGATGAGTCTTAGTAAAATTCATTGCAAATCTCCCTGTAGCTTGTTTCACGAACAAAGTAATTTCTTTGATTTGGTTTTCTCTGGTGAGTGTATTGTGATTTGTGTGGTTGACGTCTGTTGGTCTAAACACCTGGTATGTCAAAAGAAGCATTTGTACTCTATTTCATGTGCTTCTCCATCTGGGGAGAAGATGAAAACTAACAGTTTAATTTTAGAGCTGAAAGATGATTGCATGCTGCTGTGGTGAGTGTAGTAGAATTTAGGCAGAGCAAAATGTCCAAATATCCACTTTCATAATGTCTGCTCACTAGTGTTTGTGTTTTACTTAAATCAACACCCTTCATCTCTTAATGTTTCTGCACCATACCTAAAAGATAAATTATCTGTTGAATCTTCCTTATGTGCACAGCTAAATGGGCAGGATGTTGGTTAGAAGCTCTGTTAAAAAAATTAAAATCTTGAGCAGCAGCTCTTTTAAAGTTACTCAACTTTTCAAACTATGCCTCAATCAAGAGGTCGATATTCATGAGCTGTGTAGAAGTGGATGCTGAGGAAACAAATAAGTATCTGGATGGTAGTAATTTGCTCAGGTTTTTGACCAAAGATTTCTTATGTAAGGAGAACCTGGTAAAAGACAGGAAATTTGCTTTTCTGTTTGTTCCTTTTAAAAAGGGAAAATAAAATGCTCCAAGGAGCAAATTTTTCCTAATTTAAACTTCTCTAATTTTAAATGAGAACACTATTTTCTCCATTTTGCAGAGAAAATGAAAAATTAGTTTATTCTCAGCATGCAGTGATCTTCTAGCATTTCCCTCGAGGTAGCTGTTGTATGCTACATTTGCTGATAATCATTTGAAGTTTCATATACGAAGACATTCTGTGTTTTGTGGAAAGGTTTCTTTAATTCACAGAAGGCTGGAAAGAAAGTAAAGTTGTTCAATGTCTATGCAGTACTTATAGAAGTGTGGAGGAGAAAAGAAAAGCTTTGGGACTCTATGAGGGGGAAAGATGGAAAGAGGCAGTCCTGAAATTTGGTACTAATGGAATTAGAGTGATCAAGACCAGCCCCTGAGTGTTTTAAAGGATATAGAGAACTTTAAAGAGCTAAAGATCTGCTCTTGTTTTCTGACTGCAGTGAAAGTTGTTTTTCATTCAAGGCAAAAAATTGGATACCTTCTTGCTCTTGGAAGATTTAGTTTCTTTTGGTTAGTATTTTACATTAAAAAACCCTAATGTGTTTCAAATTAGGGTAATTTGAGGTTTTGGATAGCAGCTCTCCAATAAACATAATCAAGAAAAGATGTTCCATGGAGTGAGTTGTATAATATCTGGATTTGTAACTGTGTTTTTCTTCCCTGTCTTCCTCACCAACCAATACCAGAATAGTTTACATTTATGACCCAACCAATACCAGAATAGTTTACATTTATTTTTAGCTTTATAGGGTTTCTATTTTATTTTTTCTGGTCACTTACATATTGCAGTAGTATCTTGACTTCTGAAAAGTTTCTGGTGGCTGGAAACCCTGGGGAGCTCTGAGGGGCAGAAGAGTGTTGGGGGGGTGGCAGTGAAGGGAGAGGGGGGGTGGTTCAGTGTGCCCAGCTGTTTGTCTGCATGGTGCCTCTGTGGTCTCCAAGAGCAGAACTGAGAGGGTGGTATACCAAATATCTTCTGAACACTGCATTGTGTACTAGTATCAAGGCCCAGTGGTTCAAGTCAGGGAGCTCCACAGCTGAAAACATGGTCTGTGGCATGGGTACCCAGACACCATGTTTGTTGGCCAAACTTTATTGCGGCTCAGTGACCCCATTCCCCCCATGGGATTTTTCTGCACGTAGGACTGCTGTGATACCACTTAAAGTTATTATCTTGGCTGTTTCTTATACTATTTACTTCTGTTTTCAGACTTGTTTTAATATGGAATGAACAGACCTTTGTGGAAGACAAAGGGACAAAATTTCTGTAAGTCACTGCATGTTATGAGTCATTATGGCTGAAATATGTCCCTCCTTGTGGAAGTGCTTTACAGCCTTATTTGGCTACATGAGGAATCACCAGGTTGCAGACTACTGATTTTACCCTAAAAAATACTTTCTGTTTTAGACAGTGACTTAGGCAACATGTTTCATGTATTTATCTCATGAGCAATGTACTAAAGCTGTAAATGAAATGTGACACAGGAATTACTTTATGGAAATGAGACATAAAGGCATTTTAATACATTTAATTAAGAATAGACTTAAGGCAGTGTCCCAAATCTGTCAGCAGGACGATAGTTGCTTCCCACCCAGGTAGAGTATGCACCACAGGGCTGCGCTGCACCGGTTTGCCCATTTTCTCCTGTTTTGGAGTGTGCCACAATGTATTTGACAGTAGACTTGATCATATGTGTTCCGAGCCCAGTTTGTACATACAATAGGTGATTTCTGCTGTGTCACTGTAAAGGAAGCCTAAGGATTTCCTCATCTGAGGAAGTAAGGGAGAGTGACTTTCAATAGTGGTGGTTGCTGTGGTGAGTAGACATGGTGAGTAAACATAATGAGCACGTATAAAGATGGGGAATCTTTAGCAATCATGTCCCAAATGGTGATTTGAACTCTGGATGGGTTTTGCCCCTTGCGTAATTTGCTATATCTGCTCTGCCAGGTACCACAGCCCACACAGATCTGGATTGCTCCAAAAGACATGAGGAAAAGTGTCAGGAGCTTCTCATCTGAACATCAGGAAACCCTTTCACCATGCAGGTGCCTGAGCACTGGCTCAGGTTGCCCAGAGATGTTGTGGAGTCCCCACCTTGGAGGTACTCGAAAGCTGTCTAGACCTGGTTCTGGGCAGCCTGTTCTAAATGGTCTGACTTGAGCAGGAAGGTTATATGAGATCACCTCCAGAGGTCCCTTTCAGCCTCAGCTGTGATTCTATTGCTTTGATTCTCTCACTCAAGATTCTACAAGTACTCTTGGATGAGCCAGAACTGGGAACTCAGGCAAGGAGAATATAGATACTCATGGTTCTGCATTTTCTGTTTGGGGCTGATGTTGTCAAGGAGTCATCAGAATTATTTATTCATTGCACTGCAAATTCCTTCCTTGAAGTTAAAAACACTTCTAAATGTGATTGAGAGGAATAACTTCTGCTGTCTCCAAGACTCTGAGATGCATTTTTGTATTGTCTTTGCTGACTTTGTATATTATTAAATAGCAAAGGAGATTTTCTGTGCAGATTTTTTAAAAACATAGACAGGAGGAAACTAGCATAACAGAGTTCAGGATAGAGACATTTTGGTGCTTATTTATGTGTAAGAGGACTGGGAGCACCTTATGCATCTGATATGTCTGATATAGCCAAGAATAAATGTGAAAGCAATTGCATACAAAGCCTGCCCCTGGGAACAGGGGCAGGAGATTGGGTGGGAAATGAGAGGTTTACATCTGTTGTGGAGGATGGTACAGAATGTTCTAGCTATGCAGGTATAACTCTCCCTAGAAATAAAATGAACTTAAAAAGTAGTAGGGTATTCAATGCTTATTTAAAAAAAAAAGCCATAAAAAGTCTGAATGTATATATGCATGTCAGATTTCATTAGTTATATTTGCACTGGATACCAAGTGATGGCTCTGTAATCCTTCCCTTTCCACGTCCCTTAAGTTTTACATAATAAATTAGAAAATTCTATAGATGTGGATGCCAGAAAAGGTCTCTGGTGGAATTTTGTAAGCATGCCAGAAAACATTCTGTGGATAGTAACATGGGAGAGTAAGTTAAATTACAATACTAAATGCAGGGTTTAGTTGAGAACACGAAAAGCATTTAAAATTAGGGGAGGGAGGGGGAGTTGAACTTCCCAGTAACTTCAGACTGCCAATCCCTTTGGTAATCAGTGGAGTCCTCAGTGGGGACTCTGTAAGCGTTAATAAAACAAAAAGATTCCAGTGTTCTAGTGTCAGTTCTGGAAAAGCCTTGAAGACCTTACATATAGTTTGTGTAGTGTTGATGATAAAATAATTTCAGACAGAAACTGTAAGCTGGAGCCACAGTTCTCATTTTAATATCAAACTGTACAAATGGTTGCAAAAATAGGTAAAATGCTTGTAATTAAAAATGTCAATTTGATTGTGCAATGCAACTATATTTCCGTCTGCAAAATTGGAGTATGGGTAACAAAAAATCCCCTCCACTTTAAGCATACTAAGTGAAGCCACTGTGTGCTTCCAAAGTGATCTGTTGGCATGTAGGAATCAGGGCCTTACATACAGCTCCCAGTTTGCAAATGCAGTTTGTTTTTTCTATGGAACACACCTCTTATTCCTGCTAGCTTGATTAGCATTCTAGGATTTTTCTGCCTATGTTACTCTGCTCATCGGAAAAAGTAAATACAAAGTAAGAGGGCATTATTGTAGGGCAGTCTCTATCCTTTGCCCAGGTCCTGAGTAGAAGGGCTGACAATGGAGGATTTGTTCCATTTTTGTAGTATATTGATCACTTAGTGATTACTCTTTTTTGTTTTTTGTTCCTCTCTTCCCTGTGCCCCTGCCCTGCATGACAGGCACCAAGTACATGACACCCCTGTGCCAAAAAGGGCACTTGTCATTCTGGTGAGTGGTGCTGCTGCTTACAGCCTTAGTGTAAAACAGCCCATGCATGATGGTGTCCAACAAGGCCTGGAGAAACTCAGGTTCCCTGCTCAAGTTAAGATGGGTTTCTACCAGATGAGGGGATTAAGGCCACAACATTAAGAAATGCAGAGGAGGGAATTCTCTCACCAGCTCCCAGCTCTGCAGGCTATCCCCATCTTTCCTGTTGCAGCCTTTGTAGTTGGCTTGCTCCTTAGGAGCTGCCACACCTCAGTTGCATGGAGAAGGAGAGGTGATGGCAGCACTGACTTCACCTGACCCAGCACTCCTCCACGTCTGCTGTGGTGAGCTGGATTTCGGGACCATGAGTAACATGACGACATGTTTTCAGCTGCTCAGCAGCTCACCATCTGCATGAAGAATAGACAGTTGTCTTACTTGGCCATGTGTGAAGGTCGACAGTGTGGATTGTTAGGAGATGGAGGTTTTAAACCCCAGAAGGCTGCTCTGCCAAGTGGTGTGGGGTAAGGGGGTGCAGCCATGCTGCTGCGTGGAGAGAATGGTGCAATTGGGGAGGATCTAATGAGTGAATCCTGGTAGAACAGCTTTGGAGGTGTAGAACCGCAAGATACAACCCTATGTTTGGCAGATTTTCTTTGAGAGGTTACGTTGTTCGCTGCCAGGTGTCACTTGCTCAAGTATCCCTGTTGCTCCTCGTGGCTTATCTAAGGGTTGCAGTCACTGAGGTCCAGGATGCTGATACTGCTATGGGAGCTGCCGGCAAAGGACAAGCACAATCCTTCATATTGCTGTACTTTGTGAACCTAGCCTAAACCCACAGTGGCACCATTAATCACTGCTGACCTGCTCAGACTGCTTCAGCTCTCCAACTCTCACTCTATCTCCATCTCAGTGCAACTCTTCTGCTACACCACTAGAAACAGCACGATTTGGTGCTAATTCCAGGACATTATGCTCCTTAGCCCCTGCTCCATCTGCTTCAGAGAAAAAAAGAGCAATCTCTGACAGGAACTGTCCAGGTCTGCCTGGATCAGAAGTAGTAAAGATGTGTATGAAGTGTAAATAGAGAGTAATAATAAATTTAAATAAATGAGACCCAGGCTCTGGAAATGAAATTAAGGAAAATAAGGTAACGCAATGGTAGGAGAGCTTTCTATCTCACAGCTGTTTTCTTTCATTATATGTAGCTTTCAGCTATTCAGAGAAAAATAAATCTAAGCCAGTAAAATAACAACTCCTTTTTTTTCCCCATTGCTTACCCTGTTTTCCTTGAAGCATCTTTCCAGGGTGATGTTGACACTATTCTTTTTGTTTGTTTGTTTAGGGATTTTTTTTTTGTTTAAAATCTAAATCCAGATGTTCTCTTGTCTCTCAATAAATAACAGAAATTAGATTTATTTTTTTTCCAGTCTGCATGAATTATGCAGGTATGTAGATTTCATAATGTGTTTACTTAATCAGTGGTTGCTGAAATTCTTAAAAGGCGTTTTAAGAGGCCACTGGATTACTCTACTGATCGTAAATAATTTTTTTTGAGAAGGTATTTCTACATTTTCTTAAATTTAGTTTGATTTCTGGATCTATAGACCTGAATCAGTAGTGGAGAAACCTGGAGCTTGAGTTTAGAGGGTTACTCTGTAGATTAATTGCAGGAGGTGTCCTTGGGTAGAGGGGAGAGGGTGAGTAGCCTTATTCAATGTATTTCAAGAGCAGTGTCATAGTGGCAATGATTGTCTCTATAACTATTAACTTCGTTCTTTCAGATGAGATTCCCGTATTCCTGTTGATTATGGTGTGACTGGGTTGACCAGGAGTCTTGTATTAGTCTGAAGTCAGGATCAGTGTCTTGTGTTTTTAATTTTTACAAAGGTTGGAAATCCATTCTCCTTCCCACTGGTTAGAAAGCTTTTCATCTGACACTGTAGCTTGAGGTACATTGTATTTTGGTTTAAGGACAGCTAATGTTACCAGCCCCTACTGGAAGTTTTTCTCCCTCTTCCTTTCTTTTTTTTTTTTGTATGTGTGTGTATGTGGCTCACTTGGGGACTATTTGGAAAAAGATTTGTAATCTTAGCCTTCATCAGACCACACAAGTCAGGAGGCTGATCCCCTCTTGGGCTTGTCAGCAGTCAGCTTAATCAGGAGAGAACATGAGCTGTGGTTTGAGTGGGGGAGGTATGTTTTTAGCCCACACTTGTAGATCAGTGTCATGGGGGGCCAGCAATACTGTGCTGTTTAGCAGTGAGGGCTCATTATGTGCCTGTCCCCTGTGGTCCCACAGCAAGGGCTTGAGGCTTCTGTTCACAGTGAATGGATGTGGGGAGGGGAGTGCTTGGCCTCCTTTAGCTCTGAATGCCTTCATTGAGACCTTGGTGAGAACTCTTTCCAGCTGAGCCCTGTTGCATCCTTCACCATTTGAATTGCTTGGGAGCTTGTGAGGGTGTGGAGGATGGGATGTAGGCTATGGAGGCTGTAACAGCCTGAGGTTGCACAGTGTGAGTAATTTTGAACAAACCCAATAGTTCTGAACTGAAACAACATCTACTTTTTGAGTTTGGGATACTCTTTTTTAATAAGTGACAACAACAAGAGGTTATTTGCTGTACTCCAAAAATCCCACAGTGTCACAAATCTGACCGTAAAGATACGTATAGAAATAGAGCATTTCCCAGCCTGTAGAAGTGCAGTGGTAAATGTTAGAACATGTTGCATGCTCCTGGCTGCAAGTATTCAGAAGCAGCAGTGTTCTCAGGGGGCTGACCAAGGCCCATGGAATCACATTGTACTCTATACCAACTTCATTTGGCTTTGGGTCCATGAAGGTTTCTTCTATACCCCACATCATCAGATTCCTGGCAGCCAAGTAGCCTGTCATGCTGCTGGACCCCAGCCAGTACTTTCCCTCAGAGCAGCCTTGCATCATGCAGTGTGTAAGCTTGAGTCAGTGCTGGTGTAGTAGGTGCCTTCTGGATCACCTGGCGTGGAAGCAGCCCAAAGCAGGTTCTGCAAAAGCCATAGTGAGTGGAGTTGGAGCTCTCCTCATGTAAAGCCACACTCAGCAGCCCAACAGGGAGTTGGATCTCTCCTCATGTAAAGCCACGCTCAGCAGCCCAACAGCTTCCATCCTGACCATGGCTTCCTATCTTCCCCACACATCTTCCTGCACTCACCAGTCCCTCATACCCAGACTCTGTCACCTACCCTTCCCACAAAATACCAAACCCTGTGCAATCACTGCCTCAGCAGATGCAGGCAGAATCTGCTGAATTGGAGCCGAAACATATGCTGAAGTATATACATTAGCTTATAATTTGTGTAGAAAGTCACACACTGACACAGTGTAATGAAATTTAGCAGGTATGTTTGCAGTGGACTTGAGAGAAAAAGGCTGCGTCATAACACACGTTCTACCATGTGTGTTGGCATAGTTAAACAGTTCAGCTACCCCAGGGCTGGAGTAAAGAGCTTTGCCTGGCAAAAAGGTGTCCTGTGCACAGCAGTTTATCCTTGTGATGTATGTGAGAGAGTTGTGATGGAGTAATTCAGTTCCCACTGAAAGTTGTCAGATTCCTGTTACTTTCATTAGTTTCTTCAGGATTTTGGTTTTTTTCTTTCTTTCCCTTTGCATACTGCAAATATTTATGCTGTGCTAACCAAACATAAGCTGATCTTGCAACTGAAGTGGAAATCTGCAAACAACTTTGCTCATGAAATTATTCCCAACTGAAAAGCTGAGGTGTGCTCCTGCCTCTTGCCCTTTATCCCAGGTGGAATAAATGTTCTTTCATGGCTGCTCTAATGCGTTTAGATTTGGCTGCACAGCAGTTGGGGGCACTCAGCACCTTCTAAGACAGATTTTTACTTTTCTGGTGCATTTTTGTTTGTTTTCATATGTCTGTAATATTTTTCTGCAAGCATAACAATGGTATCAATATATCTAGACTATTGTGCATGAGAAATGTGTATAATGTAATGAGATCAGAAGTGAGAGAATTTTAGAGGGAGCAGTGTACTTACATATACAAATTTCACTTCCAAAGAAAAGCCTTTGATATGTTATATCTCAATTTAGGTGTTCTAGGGATCACAGGCAATGATTATAAGTGATTCCATGTGCACAAAAGAAATTAAGCAAAACCATAATTAGACAATTTGATAATTAGATCATTAACAAGCTCTTAAATAACTGTGTGATGGAAACAGCTATAAATACAAAACTATATCTGGTTACTGTCTGGTATTTTGTCAAAGCTTCAAAGCTGAGGAGCTTTGACAAGCAAACATAACTCATGCTGAGATAATGTAAAACTGTTAGGAAAAATGTCAATGGGTTGTGCTGGGATTTTCCTTAGTTCACAGTATTAATAAAAACAAACCCATGTGCTAATAAAAACCAATGAATAATGTCTTGCACACCTGAAGTCGTAAGTATGGTATCAATTAACCTGAAGCTGGGATTAGTGCACAGAGTGAGGTGGGGCGTGACAGCTGAGGGGCAGGAGAAGGGTCAAAGGGTATCTGCTGGGTTTGGGAGTTGTGCACCTGATAAGCCTGGTGAGCCTGAGGCTGGAATCCAAAAGCCTGTGCAAACCAGAAAAGAGCATGGACATTGTATTGCTGTCAGGAAAAAATAGGATGGCGATGCTTTTCCCTCTCTGAGGTAAAAAGGGGGTTTCCAAGAGGCTGAGTCACTGAAATGTAGGTTTGATCTTGGACACCATTGGAGTTTGCAGAATCCTGATGCAGAAGCAAGCACAGCAGCCCTTGTGTGGGTGAGTGAGAAGGAGGTGATAAATGATAACAGGCCAAATGTTACTGAGAGAGAAAGATTTAACAGATCGAAGTGAGACTGTGAGAGCCTGTATGGTTACACAGCAGGGGATGTTAACTGCCTGTGGAGCAAGTGACTGTCAGCACCTGGTATGTGGCTACTATTTAAAGCAGCAGCTTGCTACAGGCCTGGTATGTGTCAAGGAGGATATTTCAGACAGGTGCTGTCAAACCTCAGAGTTGCTTACAGGGTACAGTTATGCAACTTTTGTCCATCCAAAACAACATAAAGTCTTTTAGGAAAGCAGGGTGGCATACAACCTATTAATAGGAATGTTGTGACCTTCCTTCTAGGTCAGCAATTGAGTATCTTTGCTGACCCCATTAGGAGACCTTCAAATTACTTGTATCAGAAATTAGGGGAAAAAAAAATTCTTTCATAGATCTTTGCCTTGATTTCTCCTCTTTCCCTCCTTCATCCCCTTCCAGTCTCATCATCAACTTCAAGTAGATATTTTGTCTTCTTCTTCTGCAGCCTAAAGAGTTGTGCAGTCATCTAGGACTGTTCTCAACAGTCTTGACTAACCCTCCAACTTTCTCAATGCTCATTTGCTTGATCCTGGGTGCATTCCCTAAAGAAGGCATGTATCAGCTCTGTGGGCATTGAGGTGTATGTTTACTTAAGTCAAGAAAAAAGCTTACAGAAATCCCCAGTCAATACTAGTGTGAGATGTGACTGTCGCTGAGTGGTAAGAGCAGGTTTGTATGCAGCTTGGAATGCTCTGCATGTACAAGGATTTGAGAATTAGTGCAGAGAGGAGACTCATTTCTGTTTCCAAATTACATGTTTGTAACAAGTTATTTATCTAATGAAAAATGGAAACATAAAGAAGAGACAAATACATTTCAGTTTTTCATGTGCCTGTGACTGTGGATGTGCATGGGAGGGACTTCATTATTGCCGTGAAGTGACTATTGTCTTTGTGATCTACTTTCCCAGTGGTTAGGAACAATATGAATTCTCTTGTTTCCTAGACGGCACACAGAAAAGCTCCATCTGATTTGAAGAATTTTATTTGCTAAGATTGAGATTACTTGGGTTGCCTGGTGTTTTGCATTCAAGGACATGAAAGAAGGTCAATTTAAAGTGTGAATTTCAAATGGCCCTGACAAACTTCAGCTCTTCAGGTTTTAACTGACCGTAATTAGTTCTGTACTAAGGTTTGCAATGTTCTAATTCTGGTCAGTCTTTGACCTTCCCAACTCCTCTCCAGTCAAGCTGAGAACCATGGAAATCTGATATGTCAGAAAAGAAACTGGAGAAGAGAGCCTGAAAGACTGTTGCTTGAGGAGAGGATATCTAAGATGAATGAAAGGTAGCTTTGCTGCACCACGTTGGAACATTAGAGTGAAGTGGAGAAAATGACAGAATTCTGTCCAAAAGTCAAGTGATTCAAAACAGACAGAAGGACACAGTAACCCAAAATTAAAAGGAAGACTGGTTGTGCAAAGGCAAAGCTCTTTACCCTTTGCAAAAGCCACCATTAACCTGTATCATTCTATTGACTTTTTTTACTTTTTTCCCCTCCAAAACAGTGATCTTGAATGAAATTTAAAGATACTAATGCCTCTTAGAGTGGAGAGAAAAGCATAAGAGTGAGCCTTCAGAAATGGTTTAACAAAGTAGGATACAGAAGTAAGCTGCAGAGATCAAAAGTTTCTGATTCTATGATGCATGTCAATTGTAGACATGTTGAAGCTGAACAAATTTGACAAAAAAGTAACATATTCAGTAGTTCTTTTGAGAATGTTAAGTTATGAAATAAAATCCACGATAATCTTTCTAATGATTGTTTGGCTAAAATAAAAGATTTTCATGTTTGAAAAGCAGTTACAAGAGGTTTCAGTTTGCTATAAACGTCTTTTTAAATCAGGGGAACAGTAAGTATATAGGTGTCACAAATACTATCCTGACCTTTGCATCTGTGATGTTTAGTTACCGTACTTCAAGTATGACAGTTTTTGAGAAATCACTGGTTGCTGTGTCAATAGTAGCTCTGTGCTGGCATTTGTCAAAGAACTGTAATGCTCTTCTCTCAGGAAAAGCAAGCTAAACTTTGAAAATGTGGAGGTGTGTCAGAACAAGAATTGCTACTGTAACCCGGTTGCTCAAAGAGGAGGTTCAAGTGTTCTGTCGATTTAGTGTTTATCAAAGCTTGGAATAATGGGAAGGTTTGAAAGGATCAAAGAAGAAATAATATTATTCTAGTATTTTAATGTGTCTGGCCCACGTAATCATAGGTCTGTCATGTTTATCCCAGATGGGTTTGAAAGGATGGGGAACGGGGTATCAACTGTACAGAACAATGTCTTTGTGAATGGTAATCAGCAGGATTTTATGAAAAAAGGGTATCATATTTGCCACTATGGCGAGGAGCGAGAGTAACATTTGGTTGATAAAGCAAACAGTTTGCAAGCTCACGAAAGCATCTAATCCTAACCTAGTAGCTAAGTCAAATTTATATCTGGACCCCAGCTGAGTGAAGAGGCATCAATAGCCACCAACTTCCGTGAGGTGACTGGAAACTTGACCAAAAATGCATCTGTAGTACATCTGCGTTCCATGCATGACACAAAACTGCTTATAGCAGGGAATGATGCGGGGAAGTACCAGGGGGTCAAGGTGAACAGTCAGTTGAACACAAGCTCATAGTGTGCTCTGGTGGCTGAGAAAGCAAATGCAATCCTTCCACAGTAGAAAGCAAGGAAGAGAGAATAGAGCTGCTGCGTTTTCCAGCATAAGGGATGAGGTTTCTGCAATTCTAAGTTGTATCCATTCTTTGTTCTCAAAGGGATGCTGGAAAATGCTGCCCTTTCAGCAACAGCTGAGTTTGTCTGCCACATAGCTGTAGAAGAAGCTTCCCTCCAGGAGACCCTGTGCGTGCTGTGGCCAGAGATTTAGTCTGGGCTGCAGGGCTCTAGACAACTGCATAGCAGAGTTCATTGGGCAAGACTTGGATTAGCACCACTGAGTGTGTATTTAGATTTTCCTGCTGCTATTTCATCTCTTCTTCTCAACCCAATTAAAAATCTGGCTGCTGTCTAGCTATCGAATGCTAACACAAACACCTGTGTGCCAGATGTATATAGCTGTAAGTCCGTCAGTGCTGATCCATCACCAGAGCCAAGAGCCATAAGCCAATTCATGGAGCAATTAGAAAACGCTGCTTATTTTTTTCCCCTTTTTCTGTTCTTCCTCCCTATTTTTAATCCTCCTATTTTCTCAGGGTTTTCTCTCTTCTGCTTCCTGCTGCTGCAAGTTTGTAAGGTGAGCCCTGCTCAGACTTTCTGTCTCTTTCAGATAAGAAAACAGCCTAAACCAAAGGAACACATTTTTTTGGCCACAGAGTGGCTGGTTTATACTGACAAGTGTTACATTATAAAAGTCCAAATGTCAGTTGTACGTGCCAGCTCAAGAAGAACGCCTTGAAATACTAATGTTGTGAGTGCTACCCTGGGCAGGATTCAGACTTGATTTTTGAGTTCCCCGTCTTTCTGAAAAGAACTAGTCCCCCAGATGTGTTTTGGAGATACCAACTGTAGGACAGTGTGCATTTTTGAAAGTGAAGACTCAAGTCAGCAGTAGAAAGTTCAAGGGACAAGAATGGTAATAGTTAAAGAGGGGGGATATAATAAGACTACAGAGATTTTACTGATAAGACAGTCTTTTTACATGGGCTTGCTGGAAACTAATATAAAAACTAATATAAAAAGCCTCTCTTATTCTACTATGCTTTCCTCATGATCTCTGTTTCTCCTTTCAGGGAAGTTCCCTACTTACAGCTCTCCAGTTTAGGATTGCCTCCTCTCTACTGTCCCCAGTGTGCAGTGACAGTGATTATGGGGGGATGTTCCTGCTGGGGAAAGGAGAGAGTTTTAGAAGGACAAGAGGGAAATATGTTCTTTTCTAGCAGAAGAGATAAGATAGTTTTATTTGCTCGGCTGGGAGTGATAATAGATGGCTTATGTGAAGAAGACATATTGGGTGTGAGGGATGACTTCTGTGGCAAGGAGGGTAAAGCAGTGTGGTTTTGCCCAGAGAAGGTGCCAGTTGCTATGTACAGAGCAATAGAGCAAGGGAGGCCAGTTTGTTGCCCCGTTGGTCTTGCTTACGTGCAACTTCGGCTTTTACTTACCAAAACACTGCTTGTGCTAGCAGAGATCCTACCAACTTGGATAATTCAGAGGATTCAGTCTTTCAATCTATGAGGGTTACTTACCAAAGCTAACTGATTTTTATCCAAGGGTTCCTGGCTCAGTTTGATGGTACAGTACTACTAATTTACAGTCACTGTTTGTATCCTGTCATGCTTTCTTTAAGCAAAACTCCCATTGACTTCTGTATATTTGAAGATACTTTTGCTTTAATGGAAGTGGTGCCATCATAACAGTGAGGAGCTGTTTTTCAACTGTTGGGGCTCTGGAATGATGAAAACAACAAACCTCTAAAATGTAGCCTAGAAAATTATAGGATACGTTTAAGTTAGGATGCAGAGTTTTGGAAAATAGACCAAGTGCCTCTGGAAAACAAATTACAAGTGTAATCTCTTTATTGAGCTCGAAAGTATACCCTCAAGAGAGAAAGGAGAATGGAGGAGATTTTTTTGTTTAAATTTCCCCCTACCTACATTTTTCCTAAATAGTAATCAACTATGGACTAGCAGGATTGTGTTTAGAGTAGACATGTTTGCACAATCATAGAATAACATGGTTTTTTTTATCAGGTTAAGACTTCCCTCCTACTTAAGTTTCTTAAGTTGTTCTACTCTTTGCCTGTGGAGAGGGAGAATCTGGAAAACATACTTCTTCCTGGGAAGAACTCTGATTGATGCTTTCCCTTTTTCTCCTCACCTTGTGTGATGGATTACATACCAGCAATCATTACTGCCTGGACCATTTCAGAAACAAGAGAACTGCACGAGTCTTTTGTGAGCATCTTCAAGTGGAAGCTGACCTCTGTGATTTAGTTAGTATTGACTCTTTGTTTTTCTGTAAAGAGCGGTGAGTAATATTGGTGTTGAAGAACACAATATGTTCAAAAACATCTTGAGATCCATTGTACATTTGAGTTTTCTCTGAGGTAATGGTGTAGGGTTACAATGTCTAATTTGCATAAGCTGTTGTTGGCCAAATCAAATACAGTTGTGTATGAAATTTTAGAGAGTATGTCCTTTATTAGTTTCTGCCTGCTGTATGCTTGCAAAAGAGTAGAATGTGTACAAGGTGTTTGTATACGAATCTATGATCAACTAGTATCCATATAACATGTAAAAGTGCAAATTGTTCATCTTATTTCTTGCCTGTCTCTCTGTCCAGCAGTTGAGCTCATCCTGCTTTCGTCGTGTCTCCTTGTGAGCTTTGTGTAAATGTATGTGTGAAACAGGTGGTGCTTCATACTGGAAGTGGTTGTTTGCTTTCTCTCCTGAGGAAGATGTCCTCTAAGCTTTGTCATCTGCTTTCTTAGCAGTGGAGTTAAAACATCATGAGAACTATATAGCAAGGCACAGTTTTATGAAGGGAGATGAAAGAGAGGAGGATGCTTCTGCAGTCCCTTACATGATCATACAGTAATGCTGTTCCTCCTCCCCCATGAAATTAGGACTACATTTACTCTGGTAGAGCTGTCTGTGTAAGAAACATTTCAGTGTTTCTTAACTAGTGACTGTTTGCTGGGTACAGGAATTCCTTAGCCTACCTTGCGTCTCTAAAATGCAATATTTTGTTCCCTCTTCTGTATTTCCCATGTGGGTTTTTAGTTCAGTAACAAAGATAAGGAATTAGTTACTATCTGGTTACAGTGGAGAAGATGAGGAACTAAACGTATCTGGAATTGGTGTTTACTTGACCTTGAAAACTCAAAGGTAAGGTGAAAAGCCTTCTTGCAGTGTAGATCAGCGCGCACTCTGTTTAGTTCGCTGCTTGCCTTGTGCATTTATGCCATGGTCTGTGCTATGTCTGATCTCCTGAAGCTTTCAGACCTCTCACATGCCTTCATTTGTTTATTGTAGGAACAGGAGTTTACAGTAATGATGTTTATACTAAAGATGGGTAAACCATTACAGCAAGAAGAGAAACCATCGTGAACCTTTGCCCTGAACTCAAACCAAACTCTTTTGTGATTTTTAAAGTTCTGTTTCAGTTTTCAGTGTCACTGTACTTTGTTCCATCAGGACTAGAAATGAGTGCCAAAACATAAATGGCATTTCCAGTGTCAACCTCAGATTTCACAAGCAAATCTGCTCTTTTGCCAGGGAGTGCAGAGCTTCTTAGACCTCACAAATTTTGGTAGTGAATATAACCTTTTTCAACTTCTGCTACTCAGTGCAGCTAGCTCAAATTGCTTATCTAGTGAGGCTTGCCTGTCACTGTTTTGTATGGGACAAGATACTGTTTATTGAACCATTAAGCATTCCTAGGGGAATGTGTGCGTAAACTCTCTAGGCTCTATCAGTTTTGTTTTGAGAACAAAATGTGACTAATGTGCTTCTGGCACCTGTGTTCCTCCAAATTTATTTGCTGTCCTGTAGGCTTTTCTGTTTCATATCCCAGACTTGGATCCAGGTAGAACTGTCTATCTAGTAGAATCTGATATATTAGTAAGGCCAATCTTTGGAGTAACCAATTCAGGTTTTGCTTGTTTCTCCTTTCTGCTCCTGAGGAGGAACAGTCTTTCATCTTCCCTTCCTCCCTCTCTCTCTCTGTTTATTGTTGTATCAGAGAATGATCTGATGTTTGTTTTAACACTGAGATGAAGCTGAATTCACTGCTGTCCAGTACTCTTTAAAGTTGGTGCGCTACTTGAATATTTATATCATGCTGACATTTGCTTATGTTAAAGAAGGCATTATTTCCTTGGAATATTTATCATAGTATCCTGAAATTTCCATGTTAAACTGCTGCTGGATCTCAATGTTGTATATAATTACCTGTGTCCAAGCCCAATTGCCTTAGGAAGTTAACTTTCAAAGAGCAACAGCTACCTTTGTGACACTTGCTAGCTGAAGGAAGAGCTGGCAAGGATTTTTCCTCGACTGATGTGGAGCAGCCTGGAAAGAAGACACACACCTCACTTCAGCTGTATAGGCAGCTTTGTCTAACTCATTATGGGAAAAGTAGAGAGTCATTTCCCTGCACACCTGACATCACAGAGTGAGTGCCTATATCCGATGTGATCTGTTGACCTAGTTATGGTCTGGGATGGAAAATATGATTTGACATCTTTTGCATCCTGTTTTTTCCCCCTGATTTCCACCAGTCCCTTTCCCAAAGGTTAAGGGGGAAGGGTTGTTACAGAATCCAGTTCCTGCCTTCCTGACACACTTTGAAGCTCTGACCCCCTTTGTGCATAGAATAGAAATGACCAGCTTGAGGCTTGATCAGATCTCAGCCTCCTGTTGTTTCCCATCAGCTTATATGACTCTCCCGGGCTTCTGGGGCTGGAACTACTCTTCTGCTGCTGTGCATAAAGAGGCACCGTGATTTATGAATCAATTAATCACTGCATGCTGAGGAGCTGTTCACGGTAGTTAAACAGTGAAAATAAAATGCTCAAGTATATTATAAAGATGGATCATAATGAATATGACCCTCTACCAATGAATTCTCTCCCTCCCTATATTATACCCCCTACCCACTTTTCCAGCACAGCCACACTATCAAGACATGAAATTTGTCTATCTCGATTGCACAGGGTTCATCAAATTACTTAATTACTTGATAAGGGTACTGCCTATTTGTGGGATTTTTTTCCCCCTCACACACACATGCATTCTTTCAGTCTGATTTCAGTTTGCTGCTAAAGCTATTAGAACCACAAAGATGGAGAGAATAAAAAAGATTCTGATACTACTGATTAAATCTTTTTGAGTAGTCATAAGAAAATCCACCAGTAAGTCTCCAAAAATTAAGGAGGGGCAGGTGAAGTCTGCCCCACTTGGTCTGTAAAACTACAGAAATGTGGTGTGAAAATTCCAAGAAATATTTCCATCAAATCACTGTCACCTTTTTGCTCTGTGTACCACACACATCATTGCTGTGAGTTTCTGAAACTGCGTGATACTGTAAGAATTAGGCAAATTTGGTGCTAAGCCTCTGTTAAGACTGCTGTTAGGCTTCAGAACTTATTGAAGCACTTTGCAATTTGGACCAGCATTCAGATCAGGGTGGCACATTGCTCTGTGGGGAGCACCACTGGTGTTCAAATACCTACCTGTGAGATAAGACTATGAGGCAAAAGGCTTTAAACTTGATTATGTGGTTTTGCACCAACACTATGCTTTCCGAGGAGAAAATTAGTCTTTACAGATTATTAACTCTATACATGTTGTATTTTATAAATAAAATTATTACTTTATTTTACATTATCAGCAGATACCCGAAATAGTGGTAGAACATTTCAGTAACAGAAAAGTGATTTGTTTTCATTTGGATTTTTTTAGGGTTTTTTTTGGGATGGATGGGATTTGGCTGAAAAGTGTATTCTTGGTAAATGACTTTATCAACTATCCATCTGTTTTGAATTCTGAAAAGGATTTTGGGAGAGTGATAATACTTCTGTTTTTTCATTTTGTTTCTTTACAGCAGTCTTTGAAATGTGACATTTTTGTTGCAGAGTATTTCCTGGGTTTTCTAAGTACCAAAAGCTGGCATTGATGAGCAGATGGACTTATGAACCTTGCTACAAGTCCACTGGCTATAGTGGAGTTGCTCTTAATCTCACCTGTGTAACTAAGAGTAGATTTCATTCAAGCCAGAAACTAGGTGCAGTGGTGTGAAACAAGTTAATTCCATTTCTCTGCTATGCATTGAAACTTGCAGTGGAATTATAATATTTGCTACTTATCAGTAAAAGTAAAAGAATTTTTTTCTTTCCAACACAATCTAGTTTCTCAGATTTGTTCAGCTCTGCTGCTGGCATATGTTGACTGTATCTAATGGCCTTTGTTTGCATTCGAAGCTTATCTCATAAACTGGCTTTTGAAATACAGTAATAGTGTTTCACTGTGGTGACCATGGTTAAACATTTCTCTTCTGTCCTCTCCTTACCCTTCTCTGTTTGATTTTTAGGACCTGGGTTTCTCTTCAGTGATTCATGAGAAGCTCCAAGTTCCCAATACCATTCGTAAGGCATGGAACGAGAAGGACAACAGATGTGATGTTTGTGCCACACACCTGAACCAGTTGAAGCAAGAGGCCATTCAGATGGTGCTGACCTTAGAGCAAGCTGCCAACTCAGAACATTACGATGCCTCGCCAGGCTCTCCCCCACCTCTCTCCAATATCCCCACGTTAGTGAGTCCCCGGCACATGGGCAGCCTGCAGCCCAGGGACTGGGCGTACATGCCTTCTCCTTATGCTACATCTAACTATACAGGCTTTGTTGCCAACAAACACAGTGGAAAACCCAACAGTTTAGGAATCGGCAACGGGGTGGAGAAAAAAAATGGCTCTCCTGGACACCAAGCTAAGGTCAGCTTTCAAATGGCCACCAGCCCCAGCAACGGTAATGTTCTCAACTCTGTGGCCATCCAGGCCCATCAGTACCTTGACGGCACTTGGTCTTTGTCAAGAACGAATGGAGTCACTCTATATCCCTACCAAGTAAGTATTTTCAAATAACAGAACATGTTTGTTTCCCTCCCATTAAAGCTTGCATGGGCATACTAACACGGTTTGCTCCTGTAGGGTAGAAGTGGAATCATTTGAATAGGGAGCACCAGAACAAGGAGTGATATAAACTTCTGTTTCCCTGATAGGGGATTGAGTTGGAGGAGACACAGACCAAAAGCAGAGCTAATTAGAACACCTTTTATAAATTCAACTGTTATTAAGAGCAGAACCAAGCTGTTGTTTTTAGTAGCAGATAACTAATACATTATAAGCAATTATTTGCTCATGCAGTTACTTTCTCTCAGAATACTTGGTTGGAGCAACAGCTGGGAACCAATCACATATGTTTACTCGCAAGTGGAAGGTGGCACTAATGCACCAGTGACTTCTGAGTTGGAATTCAGGAAGGATCCAGGAGGTCTTTTATTTCATCATATGTGTATCTTGATCCTTTGACTACATATAGCAGGCACTAACTTCATCAACGTGTTCTAAGTTGCCTGCATTCTTGATGCTAGTGTGCTTGGTGGCCTTCTGCAGGTTCAGCTGATTCTTGGTGTTTTGATTTTTATCAATTCTCATGGATTCAGGATGTCCAGTAACCTTCAGATCTTAGAAATTCAGGGAGATTTTCAAGTACTTCTCAGCACGGTCTTTTCCTTCTCTTTGGCCTGCTGTTTTCTGGTACGCCACAGCCATAAATACCTGTAGAATCCATCTGTACCAGATGGCACAGAAGAAGCTTTTGTACGACAGGAGGTTGGCTTTCTGATGTGCTTAACTGTAGCTGGTGGGATTTTCAGAGTGCTCAAGCACTTGCAGACTGGGACATAAGCCTGTTCTTCCTGTGTTCTCACAGTCATCCCTGTTGGCTTCCTTAGGCCTGTAAATAACTTTGAAAGTTGGTCTTTCTATTAAGTTATGAACATAGTGCAAGATAGATCCCTAAATTAATATTTAACTTTTGTTAGTATAAGTAATTGATATTACAGCCAGAAAAATGTGAAGTTATTCATAAGCATTAAGATATTGTCATGCACCAAAGCAAACTAGGTAAAACCAGAAGTTATTTTATCTACAGTTATTTTATCTGGAAAATATGTGACTTTATGATTTTGTGATTTATGCTCTAGTGAACCTAAATCACATTTGAGTAGGTCAGTATGTGGTCATATTTTTGATCTAAGAAAAAAAATCTGATCTAAGTTTGAACTAAGAAAAAAAAACCTAAACAAAGAATGTACATTAACAAATCTGAATAACTATTGTTTGTATTAGGAAAATTAATTCAGTTTTATTGCATTCACAATCTCTTAGATTTATCTATGAAAATGTGGGTTTTGTTTACTTTTTTATAATTTTTGCATTTCTAGATGATTCATTTTGACTTAAAAATATTCACTAAGGAGAATCTAATATTCAAAATTGTCCAGACTGATTCTGTAGTTTGGCTCCAGTTAAATTAAGGACTCTTCCCTACCCTTCCCTTTCAATAAGCATGAAATAAAAAATATTACCTGCCCTTCAGACCCCCCCCTGCCAAAGAACTCCAAAAAAAGGACACAAAACCCAAACTAACCCCTCAGAAAACAGCAAAACAAACAAACAAAAAAATCTGACAAACCCAAACAAACCTAGCAGTGTTGGTCTTTGATAGAAGGTGTTTATTGTTTCATTGTTTTCTTTAAGATTTTAGTTTCAAATGTTGAAATTCTCACTATACTCAAATTGTCACATTTAATTCTCCAGTTCAGAAATAGTAATAAAGACTTTCATCTTTAAACACATTAAAAAGAATTTAGTGTTTGTTTAGTGTTGTTTAGTGTCTGTATTCTGTATCAGACCGAGAATCAGTCAAGTAAGAAGAAATGCTTTTAAATGTAATTTACTTGTAGTTTCAAATATTGGGAAGATGCAAGCTTTGCTTTTTTTCTGCTTTTGTGTGCAGAAACCAATCTTACTTGCTACACATTTTAGATTTCTGTCCCACATAATTATATTTTTGTTATGCACTTACAGTTACAAAACTCTGCTGGGGAAGAGCACTAGGAAATTGAATCTGTTATCTCATCTTAATTAGAACCCTTCTTGATTTGAAGGTGAATTAAAAAAAGTGTTGCTAGCTAGTTACTTGTGAATGTCTATATATTAATTAAGTTTTCTTGCTTTCCCTTAAGAATAGTGATTAGAAAAACCTTACTGTGCATTAGCTAAGAGGAACAGAAGATAATTTCTTGGGATAAAAAGCCTCGTGCTTCACACAAAGAAGTGCAGTACTCTTTTACATCATAATCTTGTTAAGTAGTTGTTCAGGGAGAAGTCAGTCTCATGGCTCTAGACTTAATGGCACCTGTGGTAGACACCTCCCATTGTAAATTAGCTTTTGTTAGACAGTCTAGATAACTTGGAAGAAATGGTTGAGTACCTTGAAAACTGACTGTGATTTCTTCCTTAAAGTATCATCAAGAAGAGAAAATACTAGTTTGAAAGTGATGTTCTTTTGCTCAGAATTGACTCACTGCAATTTTAGGCATCAAAAATATTCCTAAAATTGTGAGTTGTATGATGTTATTCCTTTCCTAGCATCTTCCTTCCAGACTGCCTAAAATTAGAACCTTGTTATGGGGAATTAATTACATTTTTTGTTTCAGTTCCAGTAGAAAAACAATTTAAAAAAATAAAGGGATTATTGTGATATTGTAAGGCTCAGCTGCTACAGTAGTGTAAGACAAGTCTTAAATGACGTGCCACTATTCAATTAATTTTGCAGAAAGAACACTTATTACCAGGGTAAGTAAAACAAATGTGAATTTATATATTATCAGTTTTAGTAATGTATTATATGTTTAAAATCAGAAAAGTAGAAGAAGTAGCGCTGTCTTTAACTGGAGATGCATGTCGGATGTAAAAGAAAATTTCTAATAATTTCATGGATGCATAATTTGAACTAGTCAATGGATTCTCCTAAGAATTTTGGAGAAGTTGCTACTAACAATTTTGTAGGCAAAACTGATCCTACCTGGAGATTAGGAGATGATGTAGATGAGCCCATCAGTCCCCACTGTCCCTGTTTTATGTGATTCCATATTTAGTCACCCCTTGAAACACAAACAAAAATCTGGTTCTAAAGATCTGTGATGTCTCCTAGGCCTGACAAAAAGGGGGCTGAATCAAATTTCGCTTATAAGTGGTCCTTTGGAAAAAACAGGGAATCAGCTGCAGGGAAATGGAATTATTGATCCTTTAGCAAAGAGGCCTGTTAAAGCCCTTCTATGAATACTGGAATTCTGAAGTGTTTACCTGGTCAGGGTAAAACTGACACCTTGCTGTTTAATACATGGAAAAAAAAACCTAGCCAAAATTCATTAGAATTTGATTGAGAGTCTGAAAACTGTGCTCTTTCAGTGCTTGTCGGCAGGTAGCATTTGTATACCCTGTAGATCAGACTGTGTTTTAACACTTGTAAAGGCCTCTGTTGATCTCCCTATCATTCAGAGGGATTTCAGTCCTTCCCTGCTCTGAGAAAACTAATTTAGATTGGTGAGGTTTTACCTGAAAAGGGCTGCAATTATTTGTGCAGCTGCTGATGTGAATTACAGGATACCATAGTGTTAAGTACACTTCTGTTCCTTACCAATTATTACATAACACTTCTAAAGAAAAAGAAACCTTTGGGCATGGGGTTCTAATATAAGAGCCAAAAGTCCAAATTCCTTAATGAAATGATTGCTTCTTGTAATTTTTATAGAGAATGCGATATTAAATTGAATGCGTAACATTTTCATTACTTTATAATCCCAAGCTGATAAAGTAGCTAAAGCAAAAACGCCACATTGGAGAATAAGATTTGAGTCCTCAGGAGTTCAGACTGATTTAGGATTTGCTTTCAAAGGGAAAGGACTTGAAAATAGTGTCTAGATTAAGCTGGTTACACTTTATCTGGAGTCAAAGCGATCCAGTATTTTACTAAAATATTAAATTAACTGCATGATTGTCGTGTGTTGGTGTGAGCTGTAGAACATAAAATGGTGGGCACATTTCCTTGGTATTCCAGTTGCCCTCCTGGATCTGCGTAAGAATCTTTTCATGACTTTATGCAGATAATTTCAAAAGGCAAACCAAAGGAAATTTAGCACAGCACGTGTGGTAGATTTGAGTGACAGGAAGGTAAGAGTAAGCCTGAGAACTGGAGAAGGTCAACTGTTTCAGGAACAATTTAGGCCACAAAAGGGAACGATGTAGCAGTTGATGTGGGTGAGCATTCCTTACTCCTGCCCTTGAGGATGTGAAGTTTGATTTTGGTAAGGAAAAAGGTAGTGTATGTAAGGATTTGAGTAGGACCATTGTGAACATAACGATATTCATGGAAAAAGTGTTCCTTTCTCCCCTGCAGTTAAAAAGACTCTATTGACTAAAAGTTTGGAAAATGAGATCTTAAACTACTGAGAGCCTCTTGGCCTGGGGCATAATGATCTCAAGCCTATTCAGAATTATCAAAGGCTTTGTTTGTGTACAATTGATGAAAGCCTACAGAATGTATGTGTTTTCTGTTTTCTCTTCATATATAACGTGTGTTTAGAAGAACACTGTTCTGTGAGAAAGTACCAGCTTGTTCTGGAGCTTTGCTGTGATGAATGATTTGTTTGGAGTTTACTTAGGTCATGACTGTCTCATAACACATCAATTCATTCAGAAACAGGCTTTTGAAAAGAAACTGGTAATGATTAGAGTTGGACACAAGATGGAGAATTCAGATACAGAGCCAACACCTATGTGGGGGGTATTCCCATCCAGGATTTTGATTCCAAGCTTTTTTTTCCCAAGTCTTTGCTGTCTAATTTATTTCTCTTCCATTTGCTGCTGCTTCTGTTGCTTCTTCAAGTGTTCAGCAGGATAAAGATAAAATTGATTGCTACATCAGTGCCAGGGTAGTTTAAGTGCCTTCTGAAGCATATAATGCAAGGTAGAGAAATGAAGTTACTTGCTCCATCTGCAGACTAACAGTGTCTTCTCTTAGTTATTCCATGCTTCCTAGAGCTGGACTGTTTTACCAAGGCATCTTAGAAACAAAAGATTTGTATGTTGACCTTTCTAGTACCATGTTTTTATGCAACCACACACGATACACTGAGATACCTAATGCTGGAAGTATTTTGCCTTTTTGCAGTTAGGTTTTGGTTCAGAATTTTTTGAACGGCTCATGTTTCAATAGCAGTTCAGTTGCTGTATGTATGAGAACCACTTCTGAGTGTGGTGACTACCTAAACATAGTCAAAAACTTTTTGTTCCTATTACTGTGAGCTAATGAATGATGATGCTGAGCAAATGTGTGCAAATTCTTGCACTGATTTTTTTTTTTTTTTTATTCTGTGACCTGGGCTCTTAACAACAAAGTGACTCCATAGTGAGACTATACACTGAAAGTGTGGGAATTTTATTTACAAAGATTGTTTACCTGGACCAAGAAGCAGAATGTCAAACAAGTTCATTGGCACTGAAATTATATCCTCGCTTAATTATCTCTGTTGCCCTCTTCCCCCATGCATTAGTTGTTATCTCTGAAGTAGCTCTCCTCTGACTAAAAGCCTTTTTCAACCAAATCACTCATAATTAGATATGACCCTACCAAAGTCAGTGTATGTCATCAGCTGACATTTTGCCATGATTGTTTGATCATTCAATTTGTATATTACAGGAGTTAGCTATTTGTATTTCATTCCTCCTGTCCACCCCCTCAACTAACAGCCCAGTTGTATACTGATTTTCTAATATCATAAAGAGGGGAAACTGAAGTCTATGTGAACTGTAGGAGAGGTTTGGTTTGGTTTTTTTTTTTGCATTGCATGGGTGTGATTTGATCCCTTACGTCATTTTTATGCATGGCTTAATGACCTTAGCATCATTACTTTTCCCCTTCATGATACTGGGGTGACTAAGGGAAGAAAGAGGTAAAGGGTATCCCATGGGCTGAAAAGAGCTAAATAGGCTTATCCTGTGAGTATGAAAACCCCATGACTCAATTGTGATGTGAGGAAGAAATCTGGACTATTATAGGAGCGAGTTAATCCTGTAAATTAGCAAAAGCCAGAAGATCACAATTAGTGAGGATTTGGAGTCTTGGTTTCCTTCCCTGCTCTGTAGCTTAAGGATTTTGTCCACATGTGAGACTAGTTTCTTTTCTGAAATAATAGCTGTGCTGATTGCTTGCATCATTGAACAAAAATATAAACTGAGAGGAGAAGTGATGTTTTAACAGTCAGAAAAATGATGTAGAGATGGAATGGAGCGGGGGGGGGGGAAGACAAACTGATACACTGACACAAATTTGTACTTTTGTTTCCTATGATATAAACAAGGTGCAAGAGTAACTAGAGATAAAAATAGTCAGCTCCTGCTTTCATAGTTCAAGAACATAGAGAGCTAAGACAGCCAATTTAGAAGTAAGAGAAAATATGCTGTTTATGCAATGTACAGTTTTTTGGGACTTATTGCTGTAGAGATAGTACTGAGGCCAAGAGCTTAGGAAAATTCATAAAGGGATTATGTGTTTATGTGGTCAATAAAAAAGTCCCTTCTTTCTGATATTAGCATAAAAAGTAGTAGGAGATAAATTTCTATATAGCATAAGGCAGTTGGTACCTTATATTCTATGGAGAAGGCTTCTTTAAGTACATCCAATATATAGCTAAGGAATAGAATTTCTGAAACTGCCACTGAAGCTTTCTGGCATAGGTGTTACTGGGTTCACTGGGAGGAGGATACTCAGTACTTAGAGACTCTTTGTCCCTGTGTTCTGAAAGTGGGTGACTGGTGCTATGTTTTGGATGGAAGCCTATGATAAACAAATTGGCAAAAAGTGCTTTTCCAACAGTTTCTACAACATTTCTGGAGTTCGACGTAAGTGTGGTATGTTTCAGAATTTTGTTGTTGTTGTTATTATTTCTTACTTAAGTTTTGAAGAAAAGATTCTAAAAAATCTCTTGGATTGAATCATTCATATGAGTAACATTCTGGTCTTTAATTCTGCATAAATATACAGTCCTTGTGGCTGATGCTCCTCCTGTGTCTTACTACTGTTCAACATCTGTTGCAAGAAGAGAGGAAAAAGAAATGTACTAAACCAAGGGTAACTCATTCTAGCTGAGATGGGAAGGAGGGGATGACAAAAGAATTAACAAGCAATTTTTTTAGGAGTTTCTCTTTAAATTCCTAAGGGATACCACTCAAAGAAGACATAAATCAGTGTACTGTCTCATTGACTAAGACATTTGTTTCTCACATTGTTTTGCATAAATGGGATATGGAACTAAGATTAGATTTAGACATGTCATCATACTTTTTTGATTTTTGTGTAATTCTGTTCTAACCTTTGATTTCTCCTTAGAAAAAATTCGAGCCTTTAAAAATGAAGAACTGTGTTACTATGCAAAAAATAAATTTACAAAGCCTTTACTTTGATACTATGCTGCACTTATAGGAAGTAAGGAATAAATTGCTAGAGACTCATCTCACTCTGAAATGTGATTCCACACAGCTATCATGTGGAACCATTGTTTTCTTTTCCCTAAAGTGCTCCTGAAACGGTGTCAGAAAGGGAACATCAACTCGTCTGTTGAGACTGCTCTCTTTAATTCAGTGGATTTGAGTTAAAGTGATTGGTTCTTCCCTTATATTCCGGAGCATTGTGCACTTGAGAGGTGGGTGTTGTCAGATAGAATACATTTGGGGCCAGACGTTCTTCTGTCTCACTCTGGGATAATTGCTTTGCGGTTGACACGGCTACTTTGGTATAGTACAGATAAGAATGAGATCAATGTCAGCCCTATAAGATCTGATCATCCAGAGTGTGAGAATGGCTGTGGTGATTGGAGTAAATGTAGTGTCTTGCTTTCATAGTGGGCTTCACTCCCTTTTGGGTTGGTGAATGGGGAAGCTTTCTTTTACTATACTCTTATGGTCTGACCTGACACTGAAGAGTCTTTTGGAACTACTCTTCTTGACAAATGAAAGCAGAAACCTGATTGTCCAGCATCTTTTGAACTTTGAACGGGCCTAGATGTGTCTTATGAAGAATAAGGAAGGATTACATCTCTGCAGGGGTGAGAAAAAGCCCCTCTCAGCTAATGAAAACATCTTTTAGATCTGAAAACTGCTCTGAGAAGAAATGAAATTACATTTCACCTTTCACTCCCACCTAATCTCTCAAGTTGAATTCAGAACTGCTCCAAGGGTTGAAGGGAAAGGAACAGTAGTGAGCTTTCATCTTCCATAGGGTTTGTTGGTGCTCATGATGGTTAGTGTTGCTAGCAAATCTCAGCAGAAACATCTGTAGCTCTTCCTTGTATGACAGCACTAGAGTCACCATCACTTATGTCATTAAGGTGTCTGAGGACTTGGGTTCTGTACACCAGGAAAGCCTCAGGTCTCTCTGGTAGATGTGAACGTCAGGTGACTAAGCTGCAACCAGTGCAAGGTTATAGTTGTATGGATGGGTGTGCAAGTGAAGTGTTTCTATTGTGACAGCTCTTTGAATCAAATACTGCCAAGCTTTACTTCAAAGTGATACTTTTTAAACTGTATATGTGTTTATTAAATATCTGGCTAAATTTATGTACAGGTGTTTGGCTAATGGGAAAGGCAGGAAAAGAACTGAAGGTTGGAACTATGCTTGATGAAATCACTTCTGTTTCCCTTACTTCACTGTAGCTGCATGCTTGGTGTCACTGGATAATCATAAAGTACACTTGCATTGTGAATCCTGAAATTTTACATCTTTTACTACCCTATATATTACTTTCCAAGAAAGTCAAGACTATTAGTATAAGCAGAGTTTAGGCCTAGTTTTGAAAAAAAATTCTATTTTAAA
This sequence comes from Chiroxiphia lanceolata, assembly GCF_009829145.1. Lineage (NCBI taxonomy): Eukaryota > Metazoa > Chordata > Aves > Passeriformes > Pipridae > Chiroxiphia > Chiroxiphia lanceolata. The sequence continues at coordinate 36,216,951 of NC_045639.1, read as the reverse complement.
GCATGTAGAGTGATACATTATTTTCTGTAAGAGAAAGAGAGTTGATAGGTAGGGTTTGTTATTACTTTCTTTCCTGACAGGTTTTAGGCTGCTGGAGCTAGGCAGTGTTGCTGGATTTAAGCAAAAATCATAAGCACAATCATCTCTGTGTTTTATTCTTGTGTATTTTCTCAGTTACTGCAGTGCAACATAGAAGATGGAAAATTAATTCAAGCGCTATTAGAGAAATTGTACAGAACGTATCAGAAGAATATATAGTAATGAGATACTATCAGTGCTTAATTGATCAGACTCTATGATCCCTGAAGACTTTGTATGAAGTTTGTTGCCAGCGTGCAGGAGGTAAAAACAGATGTAACGTGATCCTCAGTTGTGCATACAGATATATTATGGCAGTGATCAGAGACAGGACTGACAGGGAAATTCACTCAGAAAGCTTTGTCTGCATATGGATCAGCTTCTGTGAAAGTCATTGTGAAAAGTCTTGCAATGTAAGAGATTGCAATGTTGTGGAGATTTCTGATTTTTTTTGCTTTGAAGTAATGTAAACAAAAAATATCATCATTTGTCCTGGACAGCAAATAATATAACCAGATACTGTTCAAATGACTTAGGAGAACACCACAGTGAAGGATTTCTGACCACCAGGCTTCCCTGATAAATTATAAGAGCATCAGAGGGTGTCCTAAGCTTACCTATTTTACTTTACTTTTAGATGTAAGTGCTAAATGAGGGATCAAGTTGTTTTCATGTAGCTAAGTGCTTCAGAGGGAAAAATCTCATTCTCATGTTACTGGCTTTTCATTTTTTCTGTCCTTAGTCAGTCATCAGAAGGGTTTTTGCATCTGTAATCCTAAATGATGGGATATGCTGTTTTCAGCCAGGATTCAGTAGTGATGCTTATGATCTCCTAACTGTTGTCTTGCAGTTCAGAACCTTTGTAAAGATACATTTAAACATTGCCAGAGCTCAACTTACCAAGATTTATATATAAGTATTTATATAAAAGTAGATGAAATGCAGACACTTGACCTGGGTTAGATGAAGATTTCTGGAAAGAGGCTTGAGACAGGGGTTATGTATGTGCAGGTTATGTAGATTATGAGATTTGTCCAAGCTAAGTGATGTGAGTTTCTGTGCTTCCTTTTCCATTCACTGCTCAATTACTTTAATCACATATTATGAATATTTGCTGCTTCTCCCTGCCACCTCAATTCTTTGTCTCTGAAGCAGGGAGAGTCACCATTGGTGCAAGGGGCCATTACTTCTGTGTCCTCTACACATTTTATGATTCAATGAATATGAATAATAAAATACCTTATTCCTCCTATGTTCTCCAGTAAAGGTGATTTCAAGTGTGCCAGTGGAGGATTATTATGGCTTGGTTTCCTTTTGAGTATAAGAGAGTGGGAGGGCACCTATTAATTATAAAAGCTTAATAGAAATTCTGGAAAACAGCTGTTTGCTCCTCAGTATCCCATTCTATCTGCTGGAAAATTTTATATAATTCATGATAAAAAAAAATCTTTATTGATGGTACTGCTGCTAGTATCCTTGTGTCCAGTTTGAATAAACTGAGTAGAAATTTTCTCTTTATAATTTTTTGGAGAATCTGTAGTAGATGATACCACAGAAAGCCAAAGGACCTATCAGTAGCCAAACTATACTAGAGCAAGAGAATGGTTTGGGCTTAGGTGATTAGAGAATTTGCTTCCAAGACTTTTTAAATGTTGCATGGGCATGAAGTGGGGAAAAATGAAATTACCAGGAAAGATATAATATACATTCAGCTGAACTGTATAATATTTTGCAGACTTTAAAGTCCATTTCTGTAAAATGATCAAAAATGCTTGGAGGGAGGAAACAAATTTTATTGTGCTGCTTTTTACGTGTTAAGAACTAGATGTACAGGAAAGTGGAAGGATATACCTGAGATGGCTGCTATGCAGTTTGTAAAGAGTTGAGAAAATAACCTTTTTTTCTATTACACTCAGAATAAAAGGGCCATCTTGTCATTTCATATGTCACGGTTAGATTATTCTGTGCCTGCCTGAAAGAATCAATATCAGAGTGAATTATGAAACAGAGAAATTTTAGGGGTCCAGAACAATTTGGAAAAATGTTAGTAACAGAAGGGACTGACTAAAAATATCTTGCTGGTTGATAGTTTTTTATCTTCAAATACAGTTTGAGCTGGAATTTTTATCAGCCGCACAGAGTTCATACACTTTGCCTTTTACAACAAGCTGCTACTGTGCTTTCTGAGAAGAAAAGAAACTTGCAAATAAGGACTTTGCTTTAAAGGGATTCACTTGAAAGCATGCCCTTGGGAAAGAAAAAGACTGTAGAAGTTTCAAATTGACCTCTGAAGTTTTTAGGTTTTAGCATCTTTGAAACATATTCTTTCAAAAAGCTCCTGAGTCCAGGATATGTATTTCTTGTTGTTTATTCTGCCTTAATTTCTGCCTTAATAAATGTAGTTCCAGCAAATATTAAAATCCTGTCATTCTCCTACAATGCACTGTTTTCAGCAAGGGAACCTAACGTAATGCTTTTCTGCTGGAAAATTGAACTTTTTTAACAATAATATTTTTTTTTTTCCTGGAGTTTTGTAATTATCTGTTCCTATTGGATAAGACTGAGCCCTGTGTGAATGAAACCCACTGTCTCTAGGGGACACTCTGTAGGGATGGATGTTTTGGAGTTCCAGTCCTCTGGGTTGGTTGCAGAGCTAATCTGCACCTGTTATACATGGCTCCTGTTCCTGTGGCCATTGTGAGCACAGCTACTTAGTGGTGGAAAGTATTTGGAGAATTATCCCAGAATTTTTTTGTTTGATGCATAAATAATAGGGAGAATTTAATGGTTTAATGCATATATACATTAATTCCACTTCTGACTTTTTGGGGCATCCTTGGTTTGTTTCTTTATTTGTGCATGCATGTATTTATGAATATACATGCACAAATAGATCCTCCACCTAATTTCCTCAAAGAAGGAATCCTCTACTGCTTTTCCAAAAGAAATTGCTGGTAGAGTTCAGTGTAGGTTCTGATCTGAAATCAAGTTCACTCCACTGGTGATAGAGCATCATCATGCTTTTTCCTTTTAGTGACTGCATGCCATTTTGAAAGTGAGTACCCAGGGTGGGAGTGTTTCAGGCCCTCTTTAGAATACGCAGTAAGCATCAGTTCTATAAATGTTTCCGGCTTAGTTCTGTATTACCCTGCATGTGGAATAGTGCTCTACATGTTTTTTTGAGCTAGTTCATGCCCATCTTGTATTCCTTTTGTCCTACTGTTCAAGATGCCTTAGTAAATGCCTATAAAATACATTGTGAAGGGACCTTTTTCTTCAGTTATACGGATTACAGCACTGTACTTCCACTGACCTGTAGACATTGATCCTTCTTTTGACATATCCCCATGGAGCAGCATGTTAGTCCATGATGCTCTATTAAAAAATAATAGAATAAAGAGTTCCTTTCAAAAATTGATTTAAAAGTAGCTTCTGACTCTTTTACATTGCAAACCCATTAAACAAGTTGGAGGGAAAAGATTCAAAACATTTCATGTGCAAATAAAAATTCTCTGAAGATAACAATGAGATATTTATTACAGTTCAGAATGGTTTACTAGAGTTCAGGCATCATTTCAGATGATGCACCGTTTTGTTGTTGTTATACTTGGGCTTCATTAAATGCAATTAATTAAATCTATTGTAGATCTGTTTTATTCCCAAGTGTCCAGTTAATGTAATCTTACTGTTTGCTTATTAAAAATATCAACCAATTATTCTTCCACTTATTTTAATCACTGTTCATTTTTAAACCTTGGTGAAATGCATTTTGTCCATTAAATTTATTGAGCAAACTCCTTGGGGTAGTGACTTTTTGTGTCCTCTGTAGAAGAAACTTTATATTCTTTGTCACTGTGTTTAACTCAAAAAAAGATAAAAGAAAAAGAAGAAAAATAAGTAAAGCAATGCCATTTGAAGTTTATTTAGACTGACTTAAATGAGAAAGAAATAAATGTATCTATAAGACTTGAACTGTCAAACAGTAATAAAAATTAGCAAATGTTGGTAGTAAAAATTGGGAAATAATAAGCCTACAAGGATACAAAAATTAAGAAAATTAGGAGCATCTTAGACAATTCACGAAGTATGAGCCTACGGGAGATTAATGTAGTACATAGACAGTAATTTGTAACAAAAGCTGGAAGAACATTCTATGTATGTACTGTGAATAAGTTTTGCTGTGAAAGTATGCATAAAGTGTAACTATGAGTAAAGAGTAAATAATTGACTGTATTTGCTGTGTGCACTGCATTCCATAGTTGAATGCATTAGGTAGTAAGATGCATAAGACTTTGCATATGACTGTCTTGTATTTGTCTCTGCCGTTTTCCTAGACAGGAAATCATACAAGATCATTAAAGCTGTATGGAGTCTACCCTTGGTTTGGTCTGAGTTCTGTTTTAGTGGAAAATAATCCCTGATGAATCAGGTTATAATATGTCCACTCAAAATTCTCATGATAGGCTATACTGATGAAATTTGAAAGAATATCATCTCTTGAGGGGAATGATTGTTAGTGCTGCAGGTTATGGATGTTCAGTTGTCTCCTCTCCTGCCTTTTCAGAAAGAGCTGTAGTGCACAGTCAGACTAAAGCCTGTGCTCCTTCCTGTCTATAATTAATTTTCCAGAGCTGTGCAATTTTGAGAATACCCATGTCTGTAGTTTGGATCACTGATTTTTTTTTTTTTTAATGCCCTCCAAGAAAAGTAAAGGAGTTCTATCTCAGCATTGTCTAAAAAGATGCATCTAAAGTCACTGGTGAGAAGAAAATATTGTTCTTCATCTGACCTTATTTAGCTGGTCAATGGAGATGGGGACTGGTATTAATTACTCAGTCTGCAAGTGAATGAACATGAAATTCCGGCTGAGAATGGACAGTTAGCATGTTTAAAGTTCTCAGTGTACAAGGGCCCTAAGGGGGAATGCAGGAACTTCATCTTTGTACTGTAGAGCCGTCACAGTGAAGACAGATTATGATGGTTCCTGCAAACCAAAATGCAAGTTGCATATACTGGGGAAAAATCACTGTGTGCATTTGAATTAAATGGTAGGTCAGCTTCAGATAAGTGTTAAGTTAGATCCTGGAAAACTGTGCTCAGCTTGTGTCCCTTCAAGGCTTGCAAATCAAACAAGGCCAGCTGCAACAAATAATTTGGATGGAAAACATGATAGAAGTTGTAGCAAATGAGAGGAGACAAAAACATGATTTGCTTGGAAAATAGAGTTAGTCTAGGAGCATATGTAAAAAGCTGAGGCAGTTTGGTGCGGTGTATGAAAGATCCATCCCATTCAGCAGAGTACACTAGCAAGAATGTGGTGTGGTGGCCACAATTTGATCCTTTGTGCCACTGAAAGGGAACTGCAACAGAGAGAGGCCCATTTAGTGACAATTTTCAATATGCACCAGCAGTGCTTAATTTGTTTAGTTGAGGATGTGCTCCTCCTCTTTTTTGCTTTCATTAGCTGAGAGGGCTGTAAATCTAGAGTAAACAGAAGACAGTGTAACATAACTGAGCACCTTGTTGGCCTATGGAATTCACCCCAGGAAGTGGCCTCCAAGTCAAATTCTTATAGCTGAGTGATTTTTATGATTGTTAATAACAGCTGTAGCTATGCAAACTAAGGTTATAGGGCAACCAAATATATGACTGAAGGCATTCACCTTCAGGGCAGGAGAGAACTATTTCTGTCCAGCTCTGCCCTCATTTGAAGGCTCTTCTAGCACCTTTTGAATTCTTTTCATGTATTCCTGTGAAAAATTATGATTCTTGCTATGGTTTTAAATTATTTTTATTATTAACATGAAAGTAAGACATGCTCATGTATCGTGACAGGGCTTAGAAAGACCAACCTTGTTAACTTTATAGAGGTCTCTCCTTATGATGCGTAACTTCTATAAGGGACTATTTATGTAGGGGCAGAAAAGGGGAAGGCAGCTACACAAAGCTAAAGGGCAGTGCAGTTTAGCATGACTTACATTGTGAGGTGGTGGCTCAGGTTTGTGGAATTCACTGCAAAGGTGGAAGTCTTCAGCATGAAACTTGAGGCTAAATGTTGGTTCTCTGTGGGAAGAGAGGAACATGATATTGCTATGCTTTTTGACTTGAGGTGTTGGTTGTTGTCAAGGTCTTGCAAAGTATTTGCATGGAAAAGCAACTTCTGAAGAGTGTTGACTTCTGAAGAATATCAACATCTGCTTGTAGGGATGAAATAAGAGGGATTCCTAGGAAATGCAAGGCTCACGGTTCTGAGGCTTTTCTAGCTGGAATTCAGCCCCCTGAAAGTGCCTTTCTTGCAACACTACTCTGTTGGTATTCCTCATGTTTCCACATCTCCACATCTTCAGTGCATTTTTGGACCAAGTAATAGCCAATCCCTTGTATTTACATTTAGCCCCACTGTAACTTCTGAGCAGCTCTGCATTCAAGCTTGCATAATGGCTCCTGTTCTGGCTATCCTACCCTAATCTGTGTCTTAGGACTCAGACACATGATCAGCATGATAACTTCTTAGGAAGCTTATTAATACACAGTAACTGTGAATGCATGTTCATACTTTATAGCAAATTCAAGACAGTTTGATTTGGTTTCTTTGACTTAGCTCTAGAAAAGTGATTTTAAGATAAAACCGTGTGTTTGCTATAGGCAAAGCGTGTGCATGGGGACAGCTGTTATGACTTAGCTCAGGAACTTATTCCAGTACCTGAGCCCTCCTAACCTCACAGAATGTCAGTTAGTTAGGATTAGGAGAAAAAACTGACTCTTAGACAGCACTACAGATGATGGTTTAACCTTAATGCAACTTGAGTGATTTTAATTTCATTGTAAGCATTTAAGCTGATAACTTCATTTTAAGAATTAAATTTCATGCAGAGGACTGAATACTCTGCAGTTCTGAATGCTTCCTGGGGAATCAAGCCCAAACAGAGGAAACAGAAAAGATGCTTTCTTTTTCAGAAATGAGGTAAATTGCTCTTTTTAAGATAAGAGATTTTACCTGAATGTGGGTAATATGTGGGAAGATGTGTTTTAGCATTGGTAAAACTGAACTGAAATGGAAGGGAACGATGCACCAACTTGATGACTAGACGCTAAGATCTGAACACAGTATTTTCTTTTTTAAAGCTTTCTTTGCAGGCTGCAGTGAAATTTAAATGTATTTTCAGAAGAGTTGAAGGTACTTGGAGACTTTCACCTGTATTGAGAAATGCAAATTTTACAAAGCACTCAGATCTACGTCTTAACTTTTATTCCACTAAAGATGGATTAGGATTTACAAGACTCTCCTTAGAGTCCTTTCATACACTCCATTGTTAATATTTCAGTGAGGCAGCAAAAGAGAAAACTGCGTAACAACATTATTGGTATCAGAAGTTGGCTTGTATTTAGTCAGTTTTTAAAACGACACATCTATGGGAAGATGATTTAGGAAAACATATGGAAAAGGATATTACAGAAAAAAATCTTCAAGCTTAGAATATTTGATGAGTTGAGAAAGATTTCTCAGTCTCTCTCATATTTCCCAGGCTTCTATATTGCTACTTCCAAAATATGCCTGGTTTCTAAATGACTCTTCTCTGCAAGAAGCTCTTTTGTATTTGTTCAAAAGTTCATGCCTCATGCTAGGTTCAGGTCCTCTGGTCTCTCCCTTTATAAAGGTACGCTACTGATAGTCTTATGATCTAACACACAGAGAAAACAATTTGTATTGTTGTGGTATCTGCCTGCACTAATTAAACCTGTGGCAGCAGTTTATAGAAAAGCTGATATTCATAATTTCTTTCTGACGAGGAAGTCACTGGAATGGTAATAGTTTCCAAATAGATTCAAGGCATTTTCCAGACTCTAGGGGATCAAACCCATGCACCTTTCTGTGGGCAGCTTGGTAAGATGCACATCAGATATGTACTGATTTTATCCCCCCAAAAGGTCTGATCTTGAGGTGATTATGTGTGTGGACTGAATTTGCACTATGCCACATTCTTATGTGGTAATCATTGCGGGAATCTCTTAGACTGTCAGATTTTTTTTGATACTGGAAATGAAGTAGTTCTCTCTCCTCGTATATTCATGGTAGAATTTGACCATATGTGTTTTAAATAAAGACTAATGATCTGGTTCACACATTTATGTGTGGAGAAACTAATTGTATTTTTCATTCCTTACTCTCTTGCTAGCTACAGAAAGAAGTTCCTTTCTGGGTCAATAATGCCATTTAAGTTAAGCTCACATGCTGACACACTCTGGTAGCTTCTAGAGCTGTTCTTGTCAACTGACAAGGGAAAGGTCAGTGGCTCACAGATTTTTGTTTGTGATAGGGAAACACCTACAGTAAGATTTGAACTTCTTGTGATGTCTTGACATTGCTGGCAGTTAATAACTGATCAGAGAAATGAAAGTTTGTTTTCATAACAAATGCATTACTCCTGCACACAGTGAACCAGAGAGACTTGTGCCTCAGCTTTAAAAGTGCAGTCACTTCATGTAGCTGCTGCCCCATGTGTACAGACAGCAGTCAGACATACTCATCTTTTGTAGTCTACACACACTCTTCATTGTTGCACTAGTTATTTTAGCACAATTAGCCTGGCTGCTGAGGACTCAAAAGGTAGCTGATGCAACAAGGGATTACAGTGTAAATGCTGAATCTGGATGTATGAAATCAACTTTAACTGAGTCACACAAAAGAAAGGCCTTTTCTCTTGTAAAATGTTACTAATCTGATAGCAAACAAGTCATAGTAGAAAAAGATCCAATTAATTTCCAGCTGCACAGCTTTATAATGCAGCAAGACAATTAAGAGAATTAACTACTTCATAAAAACAGATTTAAAAAAATCTTCTGAAAGCTAAAGTCAGCCTCAGCTTTCCCACAAATTGCCACGTTATTGTCATCTTCTTGACAAGAAAGGAAGCAGTTTTATTGTGTTGCTGCACAGTGTCTTTTTTCATTGTTAAAATGCTTAGAGACACAAAATTGAGAACAGGACCTCTCTTTGCTAGCTGATGTTCCTCCTTTTCATTTGCAGAGTCAGTGTGGGAATATGCCAACTGGGAAACCTTACATTGCTATTCTGTCATCAGAGGCTTGGCTGGTGGAGCTTTGTGAACAAGAGACGTATGTGGGCCTAGCTGATGGTGTTTTATTGCTCTACTGACAAGGGATGGCTCACAGCCTTGCAGGGGTCTGCCTATGGGCATTCTGCTTTTCTGAGGGACCTCTGGGGTGAGGAGAGTGAGCAGATTTGCACGCCAGGATTGCTATCCAGCCTGTAGCTTCCTTGGAGAGGAATAGGAAAGGGTGGCATAATCCTGAGGGGACATCAGAAAACATTGAAGGTTTTCAGAGTGGTAGTTCTGATAGCTATTGCAGTTTTGGAATAAGATAGAGGCCTTCCTTACCTTTCAGAAAATAGTTTGACAGTTAGGTAGTAGCCAATAGATAAAATTTGCAGGCTGGGTCACTCAGACTAAAGGAGCACTACAGACTAGAATCTTCAACTTCTCTACAAGGGTTGAGTTAACTTGAGGTTAGATATTTGCTGTTCTGAATGCTTCAGATCATGAAATTTCCCCTCCTCTAATATTTTTTTCCTTTTGTTTACTTTTCTGCTTAATAAATATATAAAAAACAAAATGAGGAAGCAAGAAGAAGGCTTGATCGATACGATTTCAGATTCTATACTGATTCCTTTTGGTGTAGGTACAGGATGGGTCAATGAGGGGAGAGCAGTGGGTGTCATCTACCTTGACTTTACAAGGCTTTTGACACTGTTTCGCATAACATCCTCATAGGTAAGCTCAGGAAATGTGGGTTAGATGAATGGAAAGTGAGATGAATTGAGAACTGAATGGCAGAGCTCACAGGGTCATGATCGGTGGAGTAGAGTCCAGTTGGAGGTCTGTAGCAAGTGATGTTCCCCAGGGACCAATACTGGATCCAGTCTTATTTAACTTGTTTATCGGTGACCTGGATGAAGGATAGAATGCACCCTCGGTGAGTTTGCTGATGATATGAAACTGGGGGAAGTGGCTGATACACCTGCAGGCTGTGCTGCCATTCAGTGGGACCTTGATAGGCAGGAGAGTTGAGCAGAGAGATACTTGATGAGGTTCATCAAGAGCAAGTGCAGGGTCCTGCACCCAAGGGGGGAATAACCTCAAGTGCCAGTACAGGATGGGGGCTGAACCACTGGAGAGCAGCTCTGCTGTGAATGACCTCAGAGTCTTGATGGATGACAAGTTGACCATGAGCCAGCAGTGTGCCCTTGCAGCCAGGAGAGCCAATGGTATCCTGGGGTGCATCAGGAAGAGTGTGGTCAGCAGGTTGAGGGAGGTGATCCTGCCCCTCTATTTGGCCCTAGTGAGGCCACATCTGGAGTACTGGGTTCAGTTCTCCTCAGTAAAAGAAAGACAAGGATCTACTGGAGAGGGTCCAATGGAGGACCACAAAGATGATTAAGCATCTGAAGCATCTCTCTTGTGAGGAGAGACTGTGGGAGCTACTCCTGTTTAGTCTAGAGAAGACTGAGAGGGGATCTCATTGATGCATATACATATCTCAAAGGCAGGTGCTAAGAGGACAGTACCAGACCCTTTTTGGTGGTGCCCAGTGACAGGATGAGGAAAAATAAACTAAAACATAGAAATTTTACCTCAAAACAAGGAAGAACTTATTTAAATTGAGAGTGGCAGAGCACTGGAACAAGGCTGCCCAGGGAGGTTGTGGAGTCTTCCCCCGTGGAGACATTCAAAACCCACCTGAATATGTTCCTGTGTCCTGATGACCCTGCCGTGGTAAGGGCATTGGACTGGATGATCTCCAGAGGTCCCTTCCACCCCTAACAGTTCTGTGATTCTGTGATATTAGCTACTTCCCTGGACTACTTAGTTCAGAAGGGCACTGCCAAATTGAGAAAACTGAATTCATTGTTAAACCAGATCAAAATGAGTCTGTATGTGTCATGTCTCAGTGGTGGAGGTTTCTTGGGAGTGAGCATCAACTAGTATTTACCAAGTTGTGGTCTGTGTGGGATTTAGCTAATTAAGCGAATTGTCATAGGCTTAGTAGAGCAGATTTTCCTGTTTTATAACAAATTTCATTGTTGCTAATGCAATTCTTATTTGATACTCTTTCTGAGGGGAGTGTGCTCAAGAAGTAACTTGCAGATTTTTTGGGCATTACTGTTTCCCTGTATAGTTCTGGTTTTGCTTGTTTTGCTTTGCTTTTCATTTCAAAAGCTAGGGCAAAAAGGTGCACAGAGTGAATGAGTGAAAGTGCTCTTCCTCATGAGGAAGTTGTAGACTGTGATGAGGTGTCCCCTCAGTCTCCTCTTCTCCAGGCTGAACAGTGACCTCAGCCACTTCTCGTATGGCATCCTCTCAAGGCCCTTCACCATCTTCGTTGCCTTCCTTTGGACATCCTCTAATAACTTGATATCTTTCCCATATTTTGGTACCCAAAACTGCACACAATATTCAAGGTGAGGTCGCCCCAGTGCAGAGCAGAGCGGGACAATCCCCTTCCTTGGCCAGCTGACGATGCTTTGCCTGATGCCCCACAGGACACGTTTGGCCCTCCTGGCTGCCAGGGCACAGCTGGATCATATTCAACTTGCCATTGACCAGGACCCCCAGGTCCCTTTCCACGGCACTGCTTTCCAGCATCTCATTCTCCAGTCTGGATGTACATCCAGGGTTGCCCCATCCCAGGTGCAGAATCTGGCACTTCCCCATGTTGAACTTCACACAGTTGGTGGTTGCTTCTCTCTTTGCAGGGCCTCTCTGACTTCAGGGGAGTCAACAGCTCCTCCCAATCTAATGTCCCCAGCAAATGTACTTATTATTCCTTCGAGTCCTGCATCCAAGTTGTTTATGAAGATGTTAAAGAGAACTGGCTCTAAAATGGAGCCCTGTGGAACCTCACTAGTGACAGGTCACCGGCCTGATGTTACCCCATTAACTATTACCCTTTGTGTCTGACCCAAGAGCCAGGTGCTCACCCATCGCATGATGTGTTATCCAGCTGTGTGCTGGACACTTTGTCCAGATGGATCCCGTGAGAGACAGTATCAAAATCTTTACTGAAATCCAAAAAGATTACATCAACTGGCTTCCTTTGATCAACCACGTGGGTTACCTTGTCAAAAAAGGAAATTCAGTTTGACAAGAAGGACTTTCCCCTCACAGAGCCACACTGGCTGTGATTGATGACTGTGTTGTCCTTCAGGTGTTTTTCAATAACTCCCAGTATAATCTTCTCTGTGTTTTTACCAGGCAGTGAAGTGAGACTGTCAGGCTTGTAGTTACCAGGGTCATTCCTCTTATCCTTCTTGAAAATTGGGACAGCGTTTGCCAGTTTCCAGTCAATCAGGACCTCTCCAGATTTCCAAGACTCATTTCCAAAGATTGTTGTGCGAGGTCTCATGATGACATCATCCAGCTCTTTGAATAGTACTCCTGCATGAATCCTGTCAGGCCCCATACACTTATAGGAATCCAGCTGGAAAAAAACCATCTCTTTTGTATGGCAGAGCTCTTAGAAGTAAGAATTGGAAGAAAATGTCTTACAGTAGAGAACTCCACCATTATTTGGATGTCCAATTAGACTCTAAGTAGTTGATCTTGAGACATTGTCATTTATGGCAAAGTATTTCATTTAATGGGCTTTTGAGTGTAATATGGAACTAAATATATCATAGCAGCTTTGATGGGAGGATATATCCATGTGTGTGAAAATTTGGATTTCATCTGTCCTGAGGAGTGCACTCAATCTGTAATAACAACAACAACTACAACAATTATCTGTTTTGTAGAGGGATATGGGAGGGGGCTGCAACAGTCAAAGGTCATCCTTCTTTTGGACAGCAGAAAGCTGAAGGTTGCAATTAAGCTCTATGTGCTGTCATGGTAACTAAGTTATGTTTCGATAGAAGTAGTTTATACTAAATACATTTTGACTATTTCTTGTTAAATACAAAGCACGATCAGCATTTTTGCCATGCCAGTGATTCTGCCTTTGCAAAACCTCACTCTAAGATACATTGTTTTGTGTTTAGACACAATCTGTGCTGTTACAGCAGCCCGTTCTGCTAGAAATATTTCAGACTTTGTTAATTTGCTTGAAGTAGGAGCAGGGCACGCCTGAAGATCATCCGTAGAGCTTCAGTATTCACAATGAATAGCAAGTTGCCTTCGCTAAGCAGCATTCAGTATGTCTACCTTCAAGAAGGAGTCTGAACAGAGCAGACTTTATGCATGTCCTTTTTCAGCCTCTTGCTCATAGAACACATTCTTTTGACAAGGAAAGGACTATCAGGATCTTATGTCTTGCTCTGGTTCACACAGAGTCTGTATCAGCAGTTGCAGAGATCTCTAGCTATAGAGAAGCTTAGTATTTTACTATGAGAGAAAAAGGTCATAGTCAAATGGCAAGATGCTATATAAGTTACAGGAACTTGCTACTGTTTCAAAATTATTTTCCCCAAAGGTGGATTTTGTCCTGAATAATTCCTTAAATATTTCCTCTGTTGTAGTGAGTGTTTTTTGAGAGATGAAGGCTATGTCCTTGGTATTCCGTGGTGTATTAAAAGATGACTGACTTAGTAAATCACCACTTTCAAGTTGCTCTGATTGAATGGTGTAATTGTTCCCTTTTGCCCTGTGAAGGATGCGTTAATAATTTGATAGTTGTGTGGGCAGCACAATATTCCTCTTTACCTCTTCATCCTTAAAATCCCACTTCAGTTTACTGGTAGTTCAGTAAACCCTCTACCAGATTTACCACAAAGTATTTGAAGCTGTATTTAACAATTATATTTGAAATTGACTGTTTATTATTTTCGTTTCTTTTTTTCATATGTTAACCTCTCCCAACAACATGCTAAAATGATGGAAACAAAATATAGTAAATGTCAAATTATCCACTGTTCTCTTTTTAGTTTTTGGTACCGAGTACAGTGAATCCCAGCTGCTACCTTGTCCTTTGAATGCTACCAAACATAAATTTATGCTGCACTTTTTTTTATTACTGCACAGAGATTAATGCAGAACTTCCATGTTAGGCAGAAGTGATGAACAATATTACCAAGGGAGCTCAGACAAAATAGCCAAATTGTAGAAAGGGAGCCTGCTTCTTATTGATAAATTCCCTTGTTGAGGGATGCATTCTCCAGGTGAGGTAGAACTCCAATATTTCCTTCATTAACCTCCCTTCTGAAGAGACTCAAGAAGTATTATCTCCTGCTGTGTTTGTTTTCTGATGCTGCTTCCTATAGGCAAGTTACTGTAATTCCACTGTCAGTTTTAGCAGCTGGGAAGCTGGTAACTTACTGAAGACTTCAGATTTTCATCTCATTCTACAATCCACTGCACTGTCACATCAGATAGCGAACACTTAAACACTAAAGAAAGTGGAAGAATTCTTTCAGTTTTCAAAATTAATTTCTAAATTAGATACTTGCCTCAACCTTTAAGAATTAGTAGGTAAAGCCCAAGAAAAACAGCATTGCTTAGTTCTCAGGAAAGTTTTCTGTGTCAGAAGAAAGACACGTGAATGATGTATTGTAAATTGCATCTCCTAGTGCTAGTTTCATCACTCCCATAGACCAGAAACCAGGCTTCTTGAGCCAAACAGGAAGAATAAATTTATCTTGTTATGACTGAGAGTAAACTGAAGAGCCAAAAGGAGTTGAACAGAAGGTAAAAAATTAATATCTTAGAACAACCAGAATACTTGATTGTGTGTAATGGAAAACTTGGTATTAAGCTGTTAAGCTTATGTTATAAACAGGTTTATAAGAATTTATGATTTTTTTTGTGTGCTAAGGCTTTGAGACATCTATCTTTTAGTGCTTCCCTCAACTCATCTTTAAAAGGGGAGTCTTTAAGAAGAGCCTTGTTCTTGGTTAATGTAGACATGTGCTGTCTAAAATAACCAAGGAAGTAATTACATCAGTATTTATTGGGCAGAAAATTCAGTGCTGCTCTGAATAAAGAGTGGATTGCCAAAGAAGGCATTCAAGAGTGTTTGTGCATTTATGAAAGAGAGCTTTCTACCTTCACTTTCTTCTTCCTGGTGAACTTCTCTCCTGAGGTTAGGAACTCTGGACTCTGAGAATTGCTTTATAGTGAATTTGAATTTTTGAATTTAGCTTTGACGTGGATATCTTTCACACATTTCTGTGCATTCAGTTCATTCATCAGTTACTGATGTTAAGTAGATTTTGGGGATGTCCTGAATGCTTCACTACCTCCAGAGCAATGGATATTTCACATCTTTCATAAATGCTAACTTCCATTTGTACAGTAATTTCAGTTGGAAGTCCTCAGTTAGGAGCTTTAGAAACCACTAATGAGCGTGGCTGTAAAATGCCCTTATGTAAATATAATTAACCTCATACTGCATGATGGCAAGTCTTATGCACAGAGAGACTCTGTAATTGGAATAGGAAGAGAATCTAGCCTGGCTGACACCTGTAGTTTAACTGCAGAGCCATCTTTTTCCTATGAATTAGGGAATTTAAATCATGATTTATCTCTAGCTCTTGCTGTATACTGTCAGCAACCAGTGAAAGAGGAAGTTAATGGATGCCTTGCATTTATGAGACAGGAGAAAAAAATGGAGCCTTGGGAGGGATATCTGTCTTGTCCCACATGCACTTAGAAGGTTTTTATTGAGGCATGAAAGGTTGTGTTGTTTCATTCTTTGTCTTTTTGTTCCTTATCCAGGCACTGATGTGCTGCCAGCAATTCTATGAAGGAATTTTTCCTATGTCCTATTAACTGATCTTAAACCTCTTGTGTATGCTATGTGGGTACTCACAGAAGAGAAGGGAAAGAGAATTTAAGAATCAAGTCTTTTCCCCCTTAAATACTGAAACAGCATCTAGTAAGAGAGATGGTGACACTAAAGAGGCAGATTTACTTGAATTGTGCTTGCCAGGCATGCATTAGTGTGGAAAAAGAGAAAGGTAAAAAAGAAAAAATGAGTTTGTTAATGCTCAAAGTGTAATTTTCAACTATGTCTTTGGCAGTGGGACAGGGAAAACCAAATTCTCTAAGAACTTTGGAAATGTCTGTTATGTGAGTGTTTTTCCCTAAATACTTTATATATTTTGGGTGATTTACTTGAGTTTGTATATGTGTGAACTTCAGTGAGTGACGTCAGAAGAGAAAGGGATAATTTGTTACTGTGACTGAAGGACAGAATAAATGAGATGGTAATATTGCTTCCAAAGACCACTTTTCAGTTTGGTTTAACAATTTGAGTGATTTCTACTCTCTCCAATGTATGAGGGAAAAGAAAGTAAATGTAAAATAACTGACTTAAAGCCAGTAGTCTCTGGTTATATGAATTGTCTGGATTTCTTTCTGCCCCTCTGCCTTATGTATATGTATTGAAATCTGGGAATAAATGAGGA
Source organism: Chiroxiphia lanceolata (assembly GCF_009829145.1). Taxonomy (NCBI): domain Eukaryota; kingdom Metazoa; phylum Chordata; class Aves; order Passeriformes; family Pipridae; genus Chiroxiphia; species Chiroxiphia lanceolata. The sequence continues at coordinate 36,200,453 of NC_045639.1, read as the reverse complement.
TTTATTAGTCAAATATTGTGGGCACACATCAAGTGAGGTACTTAGCCCATGGATTGGCACACTTGTAGAAATTTGTGCAGTATGAACAATACTCTGAAAAGTACTGGATGCCAACACGGTTCACAGCACCAGCTTTACCTTTCATCACCACTGGCTGCATGACCAAAGGGATATAAGGAAAAGACAGCAACAGTGACTTGAACTCGTTCAGACAAAAGCTGTTGTTCTGTTAGAGGCTATGAGTGTTGCAATATCACAAGGTACTTCTATGGTCTTTTACCTTTGTACCACCAAGTGGTGTTGCAGACTTCCCAGATGAGGAATTGGAGAATGTTTGAAATTCAAGAAAATATTTCAGCTTTCATTTCTCCTGGAGACATTTCACTGTTAAAAAAAATCCCACATTGGCAGAAAGTAATAAAGTACTAAAACTGGAGATATTCCTACATTAGGAAATCCTGGACTGTGGCTTAAGCCAGATTTTATTTTATCTTGATTTTTCTACATCTTATGTTAGGTAAAACAAAGTATGTTCCCATTTCAGTATCACTGTTGACTATGAAGTATCCCTGCTGAGGAAAAGAGTAAATCAAAGGAGCTCAAGGACAGACAGTATATACATTTAGAGTTTAGTTCTGAGCAACTTCATGCTGAGAAACAGATTTTTTTTTTGGACAGGAAGTGTACCAGCATCTGTAAGGAAACCAGACAGTGGTGCTGGACCTCCGGATCAAGAAGGTGTTTAACTAGTCCAACACGCTGTGTTATGAGTGTCCATCCAGGGCACCTCTAGGAGGGCTCTCAGGAATGCTGCTTTTCGCAGATGGTACATCAATGTCAATGTCAAGAAGTAGCTTCCTGTGTTCTGCAACAAAGCAAAGTGGTGTGAATGAACAAGAAGGAGAGCTGCTGCTTGTCCAGCAGGCTCTGGTGGTCAGTACCATACAGATGTTTCACAGCTTGCAATTTGAGCAGCTGACCATCCCCTGTAGTACTTGGACTGTTGTGCTGGACACACAACAAAGTAGCAAGAGTACTGAAAAGCCTACATTTATATAGAAACAACCCCATTCAGCATCTGCTCATAGTACATGCAATTACTAAAATAAGTATTATTTATCTCTTTTCTCTCAGTCCTATGGATAGTGTGGTACTTCACAAATACAGAATTTGTAAATGTGTTTGATCATTTCCAGCTTCTTCTTCAGTTCCTTTGCATTTTGCTGTAAGAAAATGTGACCTAAATAACAGGCTTTATAAGATCCTCATCCCTATTTATTAAAAAAGCATTAACATTCCATTGGCTGACTAATATTCACTTCTCTCTGAGAGCATAGGTGAGGAGCAGCAGTTTATATTTTTATATCTTTGTAAAACAATCTCATATTTCTTAGGTAAGTGACTATTTTGGAGTGCTTGTGTATAAGAACTAGTTATCCAATAAACTCAGGAACCAAGCATCTAAACAGATTCTGAGGAAGCTTGAGAGTAATACTTTACAGGAATGTGCACAATCAGTTTGAGGCATTTTATTGCTCTGTGCTGGTCACATTAGTAGGACTTGTGGATGTGGACATGGGACACCTCAAAGTCTCTGTAATCACAGAAACCATGTAACCAACATGACATAGGCTTTTATGCTCATGTCACGTTGATTGTTTTCTGATTGTTCCAAATACCAAGATACACAAATCCTTTCCTGTTTTGCAGTTGACTCAAATGCCTCTCAAGCTTCACCGTCTTAAAACTTCAGGGGGTCTGCTGACACCAATAGAAATGTACTGCACCACCTGTGGAAATTCATATTTGGAGCTGTAAACCTTTATTTGGCAGAATATGGAGAGGTTATGATTGCAGTTGACATAAGTCAACTCATCAATTTCTTAACTGCTGTTCAGTTGCCATGGGAGTAGCACTTCCTAGTGACACTGTCAACAATGGTAATTAATTAATGATAATCCATTCTGATTTCAGATATATGAATCAGATGAACTAAAATGAGGTTAGGTTTATATGTATACTCTGCTCTGAAGAGCGGGCTTTTAAAATCTGTCTGTTTAGCAGTTGATGAATTTGGTTTCAGGATAATTTGAGGGGACAGGGCAGAATCTTGTGCTAGTTCATTGCAAATATAAATAGCTGAGTTAGCAAAAATTATGCAGTATTTAAGGAATAATTGCTTAGTGAAATCAAGTGTGTTGGATGCCCCAAGTGGACATACATAGGGTAGCAGAACACTGGTCTGCCTGCACGCTGGAAATATGGAGGTATCCTGGCAGATAGCCTGAATTCCTGCATTCTAACAGTAGTATGAGATGATTTAAGTCCAGAATTTCATCTGTAGCCTTCTGAGAGCACTGCTTATTCAGTGTAGTGAATCCTGAATCCTGTAAATTAGAAGGGCTCAGCATGGGATTAACATGATGGGGGCACTTGCAGCAATTTTACTGGTTCCTCATGAAAATAGAGAGGCTAGTTTAGTATTCCTGCTCTTGAAGTATTACAGTCAATTGGTCTAAAAGTATGCAATTAAGGATAAACACTTAGATTATCTTCTTAGCCATCGTAGAATGGATAGAAATTCTCTATGAGAGAAACAGAGGTCGTGTGATAGTTGGTTTAAAAAATGTTGCCATATCACGTCTTTTTCCCCTCCCAAACACAAATCAGTTCTTCAACTTTGCTTTTAATAACTGAAATGTTTAACAGCTGAAATAAAGCAAGTCTGAGCGGAAAAAGAACTACAGGATTATTTCAAGTACTTTTCTTGACATGCCACACGAAGATGTTCTGTTGTTATTGTGGTGATAAGTAGAGGCATGAAAACTGAAATTGAACTGGTTAGAGACTACCTCTTGCAAACTTTTTGCAGGGAGAAGAAAGTTATGCCTTAGATGATTGCTAGCAATAATTTGAGAGGGCTCTTTTAAGGCATATTTAGCAATTCTGTGACACACATTGGTGAACAAAAGCTATTTGTCATTGAAACGAGGGAAGGAAGAAAGAGAATTTTTTAGGAATTGCATGAAGTACAGTAGATGACATTACTTCATTGTAAATTCATCCAGAATAAGTCAGGAAACTGAAATCAAAGTTTTGAGGAGGTGCTTCGGTAGAGCTGATCCAACTTTCTCTGAAGTCAAAGGATCTTTCAATTGATCTGAGGAGAGCTGGGTCAGGTCAGTTTGAACTCTGGTTCTTTTTCAGACAATGAAAAGCTGAGATGAGGCTTCCTAACAGGGGAAAAAAATGTTAAATGGACCGTCAAAAGAATGAAATCATGAGGTGTTTAAAATCTTTCAGTAAAGCCAATGAAAGTAAGTAGTAATGGTCCCAATTTTCCAGAGAGATGATAAATTGTCTAAGATCCCATGGGACTTCTTCCTATGCTGTGTATTGGGTTTGCTGAAGAAAGGTCAACAAAAATGCTTAATATGCTAGTGCTGGGTTATTTTACAAAGGCCTGAAGTAAAATATAAATATCTTGCACATACCAAAGCTGTCTCTCTTGTACCATAAGGTAAAACCAGGCAAGGATTATGGTTTACTCTTTCTTTTCTGTATGAGTGGAAACCCACAGACATTATTGACATTTATTGATGGGATAAATTTATCCTATTAGTTTTAATGCAGACAAGGTTAGAGCTGAGCTAAGGTACTGTAGATTAGCGTGAAAGAATAAGCTTGTTCACAGAGCAGCAAAGAGATAGTGAGTGAAATGCCTCTCTTACTCCATCTGCAATCTGGAGGTACTTCTGGATTAGGAGGGGTCAGCTAGTGAGCTTTAGCTGATGACACTTCTGTTTTTTTCTGTTTTCAGATATCTCAGCTTATGACAGAGACTAGTCGAGAGGGCCTGACTGAAGCAGCATTGAACCGCTACAATGCAGATAAACCCTCCCTGTACAGCTTCCCTGCTTCCCAGGGCACATATGTTGCCAGTGAAGTATCCACAGGCACCTCAGTGGCAGCATCATTTTTTGCCAGGTAAGAGAGATTTCTCAGATTTTCCTTCTCTGGAAACATAACTTCTTTCAAAGGAGGTGACTCTGTAGTGAAGAAATGGGATTGACAGACTACAGCACGCATGTCAAAAACATGGCTACAGGTACAGACCTATCACAGACTTTCAGGAATTACCACGAAAATATTGTTCAATCCACCTGTATGCATTTATCTGTAAAATGGGGGTAATACTTCTACTCTCTTCTGTAAAACATCTCTTTATGCTTGATTTGGGGTAAAATGGGACTGTGCTCCCCAAATAATATTTTAGCGACATTTTTAGGGCGGTGTATCCCTGAATGAGAAGGGCCCAGCCAGGTAATTTTCTGAGATAGGCAATTAATTGTAGAGCTAACTGGATGTGGGTAGTTCTATTTGGTAGCAATCTTCAGACTTCTTTGTTGAATTTTCCTTCCATATTGGGAAATTATCAAGATTTCCACTTTCAGGCTGAAAAATTAAGGTTTCTGATTTCAGCTCCTGCCCCTGTCATGTCATAAAATTGACCTGAGAGTCTAAATTCAGCCTTGGAATACCCTTTCTGTTTAATATTCAGAAAATGTTAAAAAAAAATATTGAGGTAAAATTTCATTAAAAAATCCTACAGCTATCTTTATTAATTTGTTAGCAAAAATGTTTTGTTAAATTGGCATAGCAGCTAATAAGTGAAATATCAATTATCAGCAATGGAAATATTTTTTTGTGCAGAAATACACTCTTTGCAGAACATAATCTTGTTAGCCCAGTTGAATCCTTATGTAACAAAAGACGTTGAAATAATCCTTGTCTTTTAATGCTTTTTATTAATTAACAGATTGACTTGGGAAGAGTTGTGAAAGTAATGAAATACCAAGAGAATAAGCTATTATTATAGCACTTCCAAACCAATCCAGTGAGAGATCTTGATTTCAAAACATGGAGTGAACTTTGAGTGAATGCCTCAAGCATTTTCAGATTAGTTTCCTTCCTCTGAGAGAGCCAAATTATTAGTAATTCCATATGATTCTATTTTATTTTAAAGGTAAATGGAAAATTTATAAAGTTGTTGGACTCCATAAATCTGGAAAGAATATTTGCATCTCCTATTTTTCCTCACCAACATGAGGGCAACATATGTTCAATCAGTGTCACACAGCAAGGGAGTCATGTGAAAGGATTAAGAGTAGAATTTTAGAAGATCCAGTTGTTTGGGGCAACTCTGCCATTCTTTTCTTTGCAGATGTGGTGCTGCAATAGCACGTGAATGATGAGAGTGGTTTGCTGCCCTTTTCTGTTTAACTGCGGGCAATTTAAATTAAAATTGCTGAACGTACACACATGGTAATATCTAACTGTGTGTGCAGATTGGGATTAGCACATATTTTAGCGTGAATTGATTTATGAAGATGGCTTAACTCATTTGTTCTTCATTGTTTCACTGTTTATGCTGAGGGAATTCATTTACTCAGTATACTTTGCTGAAATGTAGGAAACTAATTAAATTTATTCGAAATCCCTGGTGTAAATCACATTATTTTAAGTAGAACTCTGTTAGCTTCTAGCTGATGATGTGAATTCTTGGGTATGCTTGGCCCTGCAGAGATCTCATGTTTAGGTTGTTTATTCTTAAACTCTACTTAGCAAGACAAAACCACCTGGTTTAGTTTGAGGTATTGCACAATTAGTGTAATATTACTTGTATAAGTCAGTTTTGTCCTGGACTTCAAGTTACATCATCTGCTGGCAATTTAAGCAAATTCAAGTCAGTTGTTCACTGCTTGACCTTTTAACAAGAAAATCCACAATTTGTTTTCAAAATGTGAATAATTATTTTTTGTTTTGCATCTTATGTGTCTATTTGCATTTTTTAAAGTTGGGGTAAGAAGCATAAGAACCCTCATGTATGTGTATTATAAAACATAAGGTAGAAGGCAATGGTTGTCTAACTCACTAAGATGCTGCCCCGTTTACAAGATGCAACAGTCCTTTGTACCAGGCCTATGAATTCCAAACTTTTGCTTTTTCTGATGGTTAGTGGCACATGGAGTGGTGACTAACCAACCATGTCCGTTTTTTTTGAGTTTGTGTCACATACAATGTTTACACAGTCAGTAAGTGAGAAATTATTACAAAGCCAGAGAAATTTGCTAACGCGAAGCTGAAGTTCGAAGTAGAAGAGTGGAACATATTCTTCTGAAATTTGAATAGTGTCCCACAGTATTTCACTCTAGGTTCCCTAACAAGCAAAGCAAACCTCAAATGAGGCTCACATAAAAGTCATCCATCATGAGGAAAAAACCCAATTAACTAAAATACCCTGGTACAGAGGAAATGTCAAGGCATTCATGGGAAGTTTTGGTTGTAATTACTTGAGAAACATCAGGCGTGGAATACTGGGAGCTTATAATTTTTCTGTTCTCAGGCATTACTAGTCCAACAGTGATAGTCACTTGATTGGCCTACAGCTGGCATTGAGCCATGAAGAAGCGTCCTGAGGCCATAGTGACTCTCAGGTTTTATAAAAAATAGGAGACTTATCAGGTATCTCAATAATTGACTGTTATATTTCATGATCTACAGCTGACAGATTTCCAAACCAGCTAAAAGGGCTGCAACTCTTGTGAATTGTCATTTGTTGGGATGTTGCTGCAAAGGAACTTATGACACATCAGGATTCCTGGGGAACAGCATGTGAATGTTTTAAAGGAACAAACACTGAAAAATGTCCAAAGTGCTCAGCTGGTAGGCTTATGAATATTAGATGATACAGGTATGAATAATGAATTTCTAATGGTGATTCTGACACAGAAACTGAATCCAATTAGTTGTGCTTTTAATGACAAGCACCAAATTTGCCTTTCTCTTCAGGGCTATCACTCATTTTTGTCTCAGATACGGTTCAATCATGCTGATTTAGCATCAACTTGCTTCTTAGTGGTACACATTTGTGATGAGAATAATGCACTTAGTGAATGTGCAATAACGTTAAGATTCTTTACAGAAAAAGAATAATTTAAAGAGCATTTTCAAATTTTTTTGCGTGAATTAACTTTTGCCTCCAGTTTGGGTCTTTGTCACAAGGAGCACTGTATCTTTGGGCCATTACAGTCTAAGGTGTTCTAGCCTCTTGCCTTATGTCCTTCAAGCATGATGTAGGAGTGTGCCGCCCCCAATCAGGGGATCAGTATATGGTGGTGCTGATGCTGCCAAAGAGCTGAGGGAGGGACCTTCTTTTGCTTCTCTCCCTGTTAGACAAGTTAGACTCTGTGAAGCTCTAACAGGCCAAGGGACATAGCACTGAATCTTATTCCTATCTAGGCTGGTTTCTACATAGAGAAAACTTCTGGGACTCTGACTTCAGCTTTGGCCTGACTACTCTGTAAACAAACCTGCTCTTCTGAATAAAACTCTTGTGACTGGGCTGTAGAGTTTCAGTAGTCTCTCAAAGGGTGATAGCATGATGCAGAAACTAGAAGTCAGAGCTGGACCAGAGCCTTTCAGTTGTCCTTTACAATACCTAAGAGTTTTTGAGATCTTGGTACTGTTTTCCTTGTTTGCCCCATCACAGCAAGCTTGTTTTCTTGGAGAGGAGGAACTTTTATTGCATCAGGACAAGTGAGAAACATAAAGCCCATTTCACTTGGAGTGTAAAAGAAAGGTAATTTTTTGAGAAGGAGATATTTTTGAAGGTTAGTCTTGAAAGTTGTTTCCTGTTGCTAGTCAGGAAGTGTAACAGTATATTTTGAACAAAAGCCTGCCTCAATCTGAAATCAGATATGGTCATATTTGGATTAATTGAGCCTAATGGGAATATAGATAATCTTGAAAGTAGCCTGAAAAATCTGTTCTAGGGATCATTTTCCATGTCTTTATAGAGCTAAACACTAAGCAGGGCCACACAATGCTACTGTTGTAGATGTAGCAAGGCATGTTTTTAGAACAAAATGCAGAAATTTCCAGATTTTTTAAAAATTTCTTATTTTAAGACAAAATAGGAATATAGAAACTTAGTTTCATGTATAACTGACGTGCAGCTACTCAGCATGGGATAAGTGCTACTTACAGTTACCTGCATTCTTGGAAAAACTGTAGGTGACCCTTTCCACGCTCATTCCCCATCCCTGTGGGGTTTGGCAGCTGGAGAAGGAGGAGGTGAGGCAGTGCCTTACTGCCAAGGGGTACTGTGAATGTGTTCAAAATGCTGCTGAACGTTCCATAGATTTCCCTTCCCCTCCTGAGAATTCTTTTTGAATATTTTTTAAAATTCTCATGCATCTTACATGAGTTACAAAGCTTACATGAGGATGGCATTTGTGGGGCCTCATTTTAAAGCTGCTGTGCTGTTTTGATGACTTAACTCTCCAGAGACTGGAATCTCATCTCTCCCTGGTTTTTGCATATATGTGGTAAACTTCAGTTCATCGTACAACTTGTGTTGTTTGCTGGTTTTCCTTATAGGTACTGTATCATGTGACTTGTGTTGAAATTTGAAGTAAGGAGCTAGTCTGTACAATCTTTCTGTGTGTGTCTGTTTTAAAGCCCTAAGGAATCCAGGAACACCAGGGCTTTAATTCATTAAAGACTGTGTATTGTTTTAAATCAGCCATTCCATCTTAACATCCTGGCTTCAGTTTTTCAGAGGTCCAGGGGGAGTTCACAAAACTGAACTTTTCCTGTCATTGCAACAGAGGATTTGTCAGAATATACACAGGGACAACAGGTAAGAAACAGAGGCAGCAGCTAGTAGAGAAAGAAGAGGGTTGGAGAGGATATCCTTGAACCACAGAGTCCAGCTTTGGCTTGGGAAGCTCCACAGGAGAAACATTTGACTTGTGTCAGTACTCTGGCTGTAGCTACTGGTGTAGCTGAAGCGTGACACCAGCAGATGTGAGAGCCAGGTCAGGAATCTGCTGTTGATATTCCTATAAGTGGTGCAGGCGCACAGCAGGCTGTGCAGGTACACCCAGGGCATTGGTGCTGCTGAGGCCTGAGAGACCTGTGAACATTGTCACAGAGTGAAAGCTGCTTGTCTGTGCCTTTATGAAGAAAGTTCTGTTGAAATTTTGAATGTTTTTGTCTCAAGAGCAAATGACTTGGCTGACTGTTTCTTCATGCTGGAGAGTGGTAGACCCAACTACTCTTTCAAGCCATGCACTAGTTCCCTAGTTTGGGCACTGCTTGGGAAGTTCTTGATGTTAAATAGTCATCACCTCAACATCCTTAAGAGAAAATTATTTTCTGAGACTTAGGTGAAAACAATTTGGTTTCTTGCCATCTAAACTAGGCAAAATCTAACAGGATTTTCTTTCATTAGCTGAACAAACTAAATTTAAAAGTTAAATTGTGGTCACTCCTTTGGACATTTTGAAGAGCCACATATTAATAACTGTAATCCGAATTTCTGCTCTTTTCCCTCATCATCATGATATACTGAATAAGAAATACATAAAAAGAATGTTAAGATAAAAGATCCACAGACTGTCTTTCCATAGGAGTGCTGGCAGAAAGTTTTAAAACCTCTGTAAATAATTTTCACAAGTATTTCTACCTTCAAAGCCGGTCTTGGGCTGACTAGTGGGGGAAATTTTAATCACAATGATCTCAGTCATCCTGAAAGACCATGAAAAGTCTTTTTGGAGTTTGAGTGCACAACTCCAACGTGCTGACTTTTAATACTTGCTCAACATTCCTTAGAAATGTAGGAGATCCATGCTCATAATCATTGCTTCTGTGTGCTCCCTGTTGCTGTGAGAGCCCTAACTAACAGGCTGTTTCTACTTTCTGTTATCGGTGTTATTTCACATATATAAATTAAACGCCAGTGAAAAGGGAATTGTGACTCTCCTTAAGTGAAAGGAGGCTGGCAGTTGGGGCATAAAGAATACTCTTTTTCTATGATTCAGTGTAAACAAAATGAAAATATTGTGGTGAGAAAGACTATGAGAGTTACATGCAAGAATAGCCAGTGTGTAGTAGTGGGGGCAATGATCTGATTAGGACTTAAGTGCCACATTTGGAAGAGGGAAAGCAGAGGTATTTGAATGATCTCTAATTTTGCGTGGTAGCTCTATCTTGGGTCCCAAGCAATTTCCAGTGATCATTTTTTTTTCCAAAGCTGACACATTCCCCATGACACTTTTGTTTGAATCAGTTCATGTCATTTGATTATAGAAAAAAAAAGTTTAACAAGCTTCCAGACTAGGTCCATTTCTAACACAAATTGTCTAAGGTACATATCTGAAACCATGGTGTTTGAATCTTTGCATACTTGTATATGGCCATTATTTAAACAAAAGCTTATGAAAATATACACACTCCTGGGACCTAGGTTGGAAATCTAGTTGTGATATGTTTAAGTTGGCACTGGGGTGTAAACAAAAATAATTTGAACCTTCATGCCAACTAGATCCACTACATGTTGGCTGCAGATTATTAGCTTTCATTCACAGCTTAAAATACAGATAATGGACCTTGATTTTTAAACAGGGTTTTGTGAGTGGTCCGTGGAGCTATAAAAAGAAATAAACTAAAGCTACCCTAGATTACCATAGAATACTATACTTGCAGGGGCGTGCCATCTGCTTAGCCTCAAAGCATGTTCCTAGTATCAAAGTAATCCACTTAAGGTAAACAACTCTGTACATTTGAAGTTAACAAATATAATTTTCCAGTCTAAGCATGTTTTAAAAATATAATTATTTAGAAGAAACTGAAAGAAAAATTACTATCCAGAACAATTTATTTAGCATTGAACAGAGAAATTAAAATTCCAGTCCATGAAAGGTATGTTACTTTGATGTTTTGTCTTTATTGAAAATATGCTACACCTGCTGCTGTGCACTGCACAAGGTGAGTGTTTTCTGACCTGCACTTGCCCCACATATGGTATGTTTTGTATTGATGGAAATGGCAATCACTGAATGATGTTGTTATTGAAGTGGTCATCAAGATTTGCAGTTTCTTGTGTAACTGACCTTTCACAGTTCGGAGAAAACTTGCCCTTTTTCTCCCTTTCTCTTTGGAAAGTTTTGAGATTTGTTGCTTCTCTGTGATGCAATGAATATCCGGTTCTGTAAAGCAAAGGACATATACCACGAAATTTTTTTCTGCTAAGAGATTACCTTAAAATGCATGTCTTGTCTCCTAAGTGAATTTCATTATATTATTTCTTTCTAATATGTATTGCTTGGAAATTAGAATCCCAGAGTTTTTCTCATTCCTGTAAGAATCTGTGGTGTTTAGTTATAACTTTTTGTTTGAATAAATGTGTGAGTATTTTCCACCATTTTAATTTTTACTTTCTAATGTACACAAATTTTAACTTGTGTTTGGAATTAATTTTCTCTATTAATTTTTATATGATCAGTTGTATTCAATTTTTAAATTAAAAAAATTAATCTGGGAATACATTTGTATGTGCTCTTCCCTCCTTTTTCCCTGTCTGCTTATTTTCTCAAGTACAATTCATGAAAACGCATGATAACTGAGGACCCGTTTACCTTGTAAACAAACACCGACCACCTCTCTGAGATCCTAGAGTCAATAGCTGATTGAATTACAGTGAAAAGGGGCAGTAATGCAAACACCTACTTAATCTAGTTCATGCAATGTAAAAGCTTTGTAGAAGCTCTTAAGTGTTATGTAGCCTCTGTCAAGGCAGAAAGAGGTAACCAAGACACTTCCTATCTTCAGTAGTTAGCAATGGCCTTTGTCTGATGTTTCTGAGATGTTACCTTACCTTAAAATTTGCCCTCTCCATTTGTACCCCATCGATTGCTGCTATTACAGATAAGAAACTTCAGACCTGTAAATAACCGTGCTGGGCCCATTCTTGCTGCGACTCTCATGTCTTAGGTGCTGTGTACCAATAAATGCTTCACATTGCAGGAAAGAGTATAGGATGATGATGATATGGCACTGAAGCTCTGATTATTTTAATGGTTTGCTAAGGAAGGAGGGAATTTTTCGTGGATTAGTATTCATAATTCTCCTAGGTGATTTCAAGCATTCAGTACAAAAGTAGCTAGGTGTATGGAAGCTGAACTCCTGCTGCTCTCCATACACTATGCTAAAATAGAGGTAACTTTTTTCTACTTCTTGTCACATCCTGCTGATTTCAATAGGTTGCAAAGGGGGAGGCTAATTAAGCGTAGGTTTTTCCTTTAATTTCTAACAGGTTTTCTGGAGTGCCAGAATACTTGCTACGTGAACATCCACTCCCTGCATTGATTTAAGAAAACTTAAAAGGAACTGAGGCTATTTCCTTCCTTCAGCACGGCCTTTCTCTGAAACCTGACATATACATTGAGAAAAATTGCTAGCAGCATATGCAGAAATCCCTCAGCACCTGTTACCAAAGATTCCTGGTGGTCAATCTTGCTTTTTACTCTTAGGGCAGTGGAAATAAAAATGGTCAGCATTAATCTTCTGACTTCTAGTATAGTTGTGACTGCCAACTGTAATATAGGCAACCTCATGTTGATTTACTATTTTGCATATTTCTTGCTTCCCTTAAACCTTGACATGAGAGTTCTGATTTATAGTGTCTCTATCTTGACTTGTGGAGAGAGAAAGATGAATTGATGTAGTTTCACTGTCTAGAGCAGAAAATTATATGCACTACCAGTTGTTTTTTCCCTATGTTTTTAAAAACATCAAACTAACCTTGACTCAAAGAGATCATAAATCCATAGTAACAAGATTTTTCCTAAACACCTGGAAGTTCAGAGTGGCAAACTTTTATTCTGATTACTGCTTTCCTGTTGCAAATACTGTTACAATGCTACCCCAGCAGTCTTGAAATTCCAGCTCTGCTTTACCTTGTCTGTAACCCTGCCTGGTCAGTGTTTTCTTGAGAGCAATCTGTTCAGTGCTGCATAACTGGCTTTTCCTTACAATTACCAAGGAATACAGGCCATTTTAGTATTTTCCTTGCTCATTGACTAAAAACTCCCAAAAGAAAATATGCTGAAATGTTAAAGTATTTGTTTATTGCCAAATAATTTAATATTAGGTAGACAACTGCCAGTTGAGCTTGTATACATTCATGCCTGTGATGTGCTTATAAGATTTAGGACCACAGTGCACCCATATACATGACTAAGTGTATCATACCAAATAGAGATTTAGAATCTCTTTACTCAGCTGTAAATTGAACATGATGCCCATCTTACAGCTGCTATCCATTGGCATATTTCAGTCAAACTTTTGGTCTCTTCTGAGTTACTCAAGTTTGGGAATACATGAATGCATTGCATGCAGGAGAGGGACTCCAGAGCTTTCTACCACACATCTTGATTTGACAGTACTAGTTGCCTTTCAGGAAACAGACCTGTTAAAGGATAAACCAAGAAATGAATGTACACATTCATAAATAATTACAGGAACATTGCGAATAATGGAGACAATTTTCCCTGTGAATACATTTCTTGAGATTTTGTGAATTTGAGGTGTAGCTTTAGAGATTTTGCTATGATTGGGGAATTCTAGAAGCTTTTTCCTCTAGTGTATTTTCTGTTGTTTAATAAAGAATTTTCAGCAATTTCTTCAATCAAAGCGTTGTCAGGGTCTGCCCCTTCTATGCAGCTGTCTATTTTCAGGAGATGAACAAACACTTAATTTCTTTTATGTCTCTGTTCTTCTGGTCAAAATTGGGCAATGGATTCAAATCTCCTTTTAGGGTATAGTCAGGGATTCAGGTAGATTGTATATCAGTTCATTTTTTTTTTAATAACCAGGCTAAAAAACTACTGCTGATAATTAGTGATGAGATCTTTGGTTTTATTATTCTAAGAGTCATGAGAGGAAGGAACCAAGCTAGTTACTCTATTGTGAAAATTACAGCAATAATCTCTCTGAATCTAAGAATGCTGAATAAGTGAAAACTGGAAATCTAGGCAAAGACAGAAAATGCAACATTAGCGGAAATTATAGTTGTTTCTTTTCCGAATACCTCTTTGTATGCAAATAAAGGGAAAAATCAGAGAGCCTTTCATTAGAAAGGAAAAAGTATGCTGAGATAAATTGGACAGCATTGTGTCTCCTGTTCAAGCCATCTGTAAGCAGGCCGAGTTCCTAACCTGTCCAGGATGAGCATATCAACACTGTATGAATGTTCAAAGTTGCCTATTTATGCTTTTGCTTTTTATTATGGAGAAACAAATTAATGTGAGTCTAAGCTTTCTCATTGCAATAGCTATTCCTTTTCCATCTTATATCATGTTTGTCCTTAACTACAGCAGCATCAACCTTTTATTAAGACAGAACTACTTTAATGAGTTATGTTATGTCGTGGAAATATCAGAGTAGTTGTGCAAGGTGAAAGACATTTGAGTTATGTCCAACAATTTATTTCTGAAATGTACAAGACAGCACTGTTCAGAGATTCCCAAGGGCCTCATGACCTCCTGTTGAGGTTCTGCAGAGATACAGAATGCCATAGAACACTAACTGGAAAAATACTGTTAAACCTTTCAGGTGATGTTGCGAAGACTGCTGGTAAGAGATTGCTTAGTCATTTGTACCAGCAACAGGTGTTACATCAGTGTCAAATGTAATGTCATGAGACCAATAGCAAAGAATGTAGACCATGCTTACAGAATAGGGACCAATGGACTAAAAAGGGCTTATTGGAAAAGATCTGCATGTCATGATTAATTAGTTCCATATGGGCTCACATTGGGACACTTTTGCCAGGAGGGCTAATGCAGCTCTTGAATATCTGTAAGAATAAGAACATATGAAGAGAATCTGGGAAGTTACTTTATTTCTACATTGGGAATAGATATGGCCACTGCTAGAATACTCTGTATAATTCTGATGTCCACAGTCAAGAAAGATATTGAAAAAATGGGGAAGCCTCTGAGAAGAGGCACTAAGATGATTAAAAGTTTGGAAACCATGCCTTCCAACAGCTTGACTTTAGTTTATCAAACAGATTTAGAGAGAGATGCGTTGACAGTGTGCAGGGAACCTCTGCAGGGAACAGAAACGTGATACTAGAGGACTTCAGTCTAGCAGACGAAAGCATGTCAGGATGTAATGGCAGGAAGTTGAATTTAGACAGACTCTGAATCGTAATGAAACGTGCATGTTTTGGAAAGGGCAATGACCTGCTGAAATGAACAAGACTAGAAAGAGTTGTCTTTTAGAGTCTGTTTTTTAAATTAGAACTGATATTTGAAAAAAAAAAAGGCTGAAGTTAATTGCACTTTGGGGGACTTTAAGAGATTTAACGTAGGAAAGATCCGTTGCTTTCGCTATATGGGAAGCTACATTAGAGAATCATAATCGTCTGAACAATCTGGTAAGACATACTCATTTGTGTGTGAAGGTGCAACAACAAGGAAAACTATTTCTTCTGCTCTTTTATACAGCAATGCTGTAACAAAGCTTGAGAAAAAATTGCCATTGAAGAAAGGAGTAAACAATTATTTTTCTTAATTTATTTAGGAGTGATTAAAAATTAAGTATTCTAATTGTTGGGGGGGGGTGATGAACTTCAGAGGGTTTTGCTTGCCTGTTTCTGTTAAACCATCATTATCTGTCATTTTAATTTTTGCCTTTTCATGCAGCAAGATGTGAACACCTTTATTTTTTTCATAGTTTCTTTGGGCACACATCTGTTGTAGTGGTGCGTTGTTTTCCTGTTCTTTTGGAATTCCATCCATTGCTTGTCGGTTACAAAAAGTACATCAATGTATATATCATTAGGGAAAAAAGGAAAAAAAAAAAGACGCCTTCCTAAAGTTATAAATGCTTTACTTGTCCTTTGCTTCTTGAGTTGAGGATGTCAATCAACAAAAGTGATGGATGTTTCACTCCTGACACAAGTAGATGAGTAAAAATCATGAAGAGTGGGAAAAGAACATCGTAATATTTTGACAAATAAATGAAGAGTAGAATTTTGCAGCAAAAGCTGAAATAAAAACATATTGTATCTGGAGGCAAACGCTTTGGGGCAAATGTCTGTGCTTGAAAATTATTGAACTGATTAAAACAATGGGGAAAAAAAATCAAACAAAAAGCCCCTACCAAAAAAATCCCAGCTGTTCCACTTGATGGCTCATAAAATCTGAATAAAATCCTTCAAGGGCTTTTTTTATAGGAAGATACTATTTTTTGTATGCATAGTTATGGTAGCATCTGGTTCCCATCTCTGGGAATTCAGAGAATCCACAGGCACCGACACGCTGTCTGCTGCCGAGAAGCTCTACAACAGAGATAAACGCTTCAGACAAGTGCGCAGTATGTAATGTATGTAATTGTCTGCAAGCTGGAAAGATGTCGGGGTCTGCTGGAAGGAGGCAAAATCTGAATCAGTAAATTTTGATTAACATAGGCAAAAGGAGCAGCCCTTGCATCAAATTTCCTTTGTTCACCTGTGAAGAGTGGACTGATTAGCTAACAACACCTGAGTCAATAAGATTAATCAATCAGAGAAGGTAAGCAAGGAATGCCTAAGGCAAAAGGAATCAGGGAGTTTCCACAGAAGCTGTATACTTTACAGAGTGATCAAACAATGGGATCAGTAAACTAATTGTCCACAAATATGAGCAGGAAATATGAAGAGCCTTTTATGAATAATCACATTTACTTTATTATGAATGACAAAGGAAAGCTGAATCTGTCTCAGTTGTTTCTGGCTCATCACATTTGTCCTTCTAATGCTTTATCCTCTCTATAAACAGGATCTGTGTGTAAGCAGTAATCACACAACTATGTGAAATTATCTTACCTCATGGTGAGAGTTTGTTACACATTGTTGACATCTAGTATCATAGAAAGCAAAATCTTCAGGATGCCTTCAATGTGGGCACAGACACAGCACTGATTTTTTGGTTTATATTGTGCTTGGCACATTGTTTTTGCTTAATGGGTAGTAGGAATGAGAAAATAGAACATATAAAGATTTTGCTTCTCTTATGGCTGGTGACTCCTCAAGAGGAGTCTAACCAATATGACTTAGAGTACTTGAATGAAGCTTGCCTTCATTCCAGGACACAGCTTATATCTATATATACACAGAAGAGGTAATAGCAGATATCCTTTGTGCCTCAGGGAACCATCCTTGTACTGTGTGAATATGCCTGACTTGTGTACTAACTGTGGTTAGGGTACTTCTCCAGGAAACTGGAGAACTGGGTTCTAGGTGTCCCTGAACCTGAAAAGAGTAAAAGATGACAGCTCATGCAACCTAAAAGAATGTCTTTAAATGGTACGCAAGGATGGAGTAGGTGCTTTTTCTTGTCTCTGACAATAATGTCATCTGAGGATGCTTTGCTGCAGAGGAAGGAGTGTGGGATCCACAGGGCCACCAGCAGTGAGTGAGAAGGAACAAGCTCTTGCTTAGATGGGCAGGTACTGTAGCTACCATTCTCTTCCTCCAGCAGCCACATCTAAAAGAAAAGGGAGTTGCCAGCTATTATGTGTGACTTTGTGACTACACCCAGGAAGAAATTTGGGGCTGTGACTTGCTTTTCCACACAGATGGCTAATTCTGTGCTACAAAAGTGCTGTGGTCTAGGAAGGAGACATTGTTTCAGAAATGTCTGTCTTCAGTGCTTCCTATATGTTTGCAGCATGCAAAGCCGGAGTGATGTTAAGCCAAGCACCTCAATCTTCCTATATTCTGTGTCTAGAAGTTAGGTACCTATCTGAGGCTTTAACTGTCCCATTAATAGAGTTGCTAAGAAATTGCCATGCATAAGGATGGCTTGGATCTAGGCTGAAGTTTACACCCAGATCTGAAGGGTATGTACAGGTTCAAAGTTTCAGATTTAACTTGCATTAAAAATGACAAGAACATTGTGAATATGAAACAATATATTCCTCAAGTAAAAATATTCAGGTTTACAAGAGCAGTGAGATGGGAATAATTCAGAAGCCTAGGTCCCATTTTCTAGAACTATTGATGTGCTTATTAGTCCAGTGACGACCACTGGAATCTAGATTCTTGCACATCTAGGTATCTTGCAAAATTGCACCTGTGAAGCAATTACAACTTTTTCAGTACTTCCAGGAGGCAGATCTTATAGCTGTGTTCTGGTTCAGATTTATCTCTGGTTCTACCATAAAGTACTATTCTTGAATTTTGGAAATTTTGTTTAATTCCTAACAAATAGTACACTTAAACCCCAAACACATTATACATTATGTTAGCTCCAAGGGACAATATCCTAAATGAAAACAGATCCTTTTCTTTTTCTTCATGCCAGTTCTTTGTTTAGCAGTATGGCAATTGCACATACATATTCCAGATGTTCATGGAAACAAAATTCCTCTTTAATTTACAGCAGAAATTGGTTTTGTCCCTTGCTGGCTTTGTATTTGTCAAACACACAAATGTTTAAAACCTTATACTCAAATACTTACAGTATTTTCATACTTCTTAAAAGCTAAGCTAATGTTTGTAAAATCACAGAATAATTCAGATTGGGGAAACACCTGGGGTCTTTTAGTCCAATTCTCTGTTCAGAGCAGGTCCGGTTACATCAGATTGCTCAGGGTTGCGTTTCACAGAGTTTTGAATATTACTGGATGGACCTTTTACAGCTTCTGAGGGCAGATTCTAGTGGCTGGCCATGCTCATGGTGGAAAAAAATGCTCTTTATGTATAATTTGATTTCCCCGTGTTACAGTTTGTGTCCTTTGCCTCCCCTTCTGTCCTTTTACACCTCCAAGAAGGAGTCCAACCCTATATTCTCTATACCCTCTCATCAGTCATAGACAGCACAAAGAGCTCTCCTTCACCTACTCAGGACTGAGTAAATCCTGTTGTCATGGCATCTCCTCCCACATTACGTGCTCCAGCCCCTGACCATGCTTGGTGTTCATCTTAGTGGACAAAAGGATCATTGTCTTATTGGAGGGAAGATCATGGAGATAAGCCTTCAGTGAGGTACTGTTCTAGAAATACAAACTGCTTATATGGGAGCTCTGGGTATTGTGCAGTTTATTTTTTTTGTTGGGAGTGGTCTTGGAGATCATGCTCAAAATATGAACTTTGATATTTGGGTTTTAATTTCTGACCCCGACTGTATCTTCCATTGCTTTTACCGAAGTAATACATAGTCAGGAGAGGCTGAACTGCTTAAATATTTGGAAAGATGTGTGATTTCAGATATAGTAACTCCTATAGCTAGTGTTTTCTTTGCTCTTCTAGTAGTCAATATGGGCAATACCGTGGAACACCCATGGCAGATCATTCATATTTGCTTTGCAAAGTTCTTGGCTGGAAGTCAAACAGCCCTGACAGCTGAGCCTCTGTTTCACATACTCAGGAAGTATTAAATATTGATGTTTCTTGGAAAAAGCCATCATCACAGATTGAGCCAATTTGGCCACCACATGATTGTGTAGGCCGCAAAAGAATTTTTATCTGGAGAGCTTTTCTGTGCAGACTGCTGGTGTGGGCTATGGGCGATGAGGGCTTAGCCAACGCCATGGTCTTGTCAGGTGCTGCAGGGCTGGGGGCTCCCCATAAGGGTGACAGGACTGGGCAGCCAGGGCCTGTTCTACCATCCAGCCAGGAGCAGCCCAGGGGCACCGGAGCAGCCCTGGGCATTGGGCTCCTCCCTGGGTATAGGCTGAGGTCGGGCAGCGATGTGGACCCATGGGAAGGCTTGGCTCAGTGGGACCCATGGCAGGCCTGGGCTGTGGGGAGCTGGAGCCCACACCTGCAGTGGATGTGAGGCTAGAAAGGACTGCAAAACACCAGTGCAAGCTGTGAAAATGTTTCTTCTGTGTCAGCTGGTTCATTTGGGCCACAGCGCTGGGGGAGCTAAAGTTTAGCAAAGCCTAGGATTAGGATTAGAAGGTGTAAGCCCAGAGCTGCATCTGTCATGGGGCTGTGAAGGGGCTGCAAAATCATGGAGCAGTCTGCACAAAGATTTTTCTCTCAGTGATTTGCAGAGAAATTTGGCTGAGGATCACATTGATACAGACGATGGGAGGAATTGCTGCAAAACTTGCCATACTGTAAGCATCTACCACATTCTGAGCACATCCCAATCTTGTGTTTGTAGCCCAGGAGAAACACACCAGGAAATAGACCTGTCTGAACTGCAATTTTTTGCTGTGGTGCTCAGTTTGTTCAGTACTCTTTATTTTTTACACTGGAATGAGCATATTCTCAAACTTTTTTTACTCCCTCTCTGGAGAGTCATCAGATATGAATACAGAAGTGACATTCATTTCCATGAACCTTTTTGCATTGGCAACGAACTAGCACTGCTTTGGTTTTCTTATTGCGTCAGCTGCTACTGAAAGGGGGAATAGAGAAGAGTCAGAAAATTCAGCCCAGGCACAATTCATTTTGCATACAAGCCACAGAAAAACAGCAGCAAGTGCTAATTATGTTTTTTAAGTTGAGCTCTAATTGTTTAGTGTCTGTTTGCAAACAGCAAATTCCCTCCACACCAACATAGTTGAACACACAAAGATGATACTGGAGCATTCAAATACATACTTGTCTATAAATTGTCTTCAGGCTTTCCTCCTTAGTATGGGTATCAGAATAGGAGTTTGTTTAGCTTGCTTGGTGAGTCTTTCTTGACTGGTTGAATCTGCTGAATTTTAGCCCACATTTTCTGCCGTGGCAAGCACAGGAAAGAAGAGTTTTAAAAATCCTTGTAAGCAATCAGAGGATGTGGTATTTTGTGTTACCTTATATAAGCTAGATCCTGGGGATTCAAGGGCAAAAGAATTCTTGAGCCTCTGACTCCTTCCTTTGTGCTTTAATAGGCAGAGAATTGTTTTTTTCCCTTGGTGTTTCTGCACCGCTTTCAATACATTGACTTGAAGTTCATAGTGCTTGTAGTGATATGGCCAACAGCATTTCATTAGAGGCCAATACAGATGTCTAACAGTTTGCTTTTGACCTGCAGCTTCTACAGTGAAGTTCTTTGCTGTATTTTTCAGACTTCTCTACCATTTTGAAAACACACTGTTGCTCACGGAGATTCAGTTATGCGCTCCACAAAACAGAGCAGCATATTGAAATTAATAAAGATTAATTAATAAAGAATTAAAAGAAGGCAATATAATTAATGCCAATCAACATGAACCTGTGGAAAATAGCTCTTGTCAAAATGACTTGTAATCTCATCAAAAAGAAATATCAAGTAGAGTTGATTAAATATAATTGCATTGATGTGAAATTTGGTAGTTGATGACTCTTAAGTCTACCGGGTGTGTAAAGACAGGCAATGGCTAGGAAATAAAGAAATGCCTGGAGTTGAAATAAGATCTTTACTCTGATGACAGTTAAATGTTGCAGATTGAAGGCTGGTAAAAGCTTATTAATTATGATTTCTGTAAATGTGCATTGCAGATCTGTGGCCTGTTATATAAGAGAGCATCCATGGTGACCATGATGCTCTTTTCTGGGTATATAAACCAAGAGATCTCAAAATGGGAAGGCGCTGAATTGTAGGCTGGGGAGAGTCAGAGGATGTTGAGCACATCTTGCAGCAGCAGCAAGGAGGTCGTGAGTTAGAGATGGGGCCAGGAGAAAGACCTGAGCTGAGAAGCTATACACTTACACTTAGAGAACCAGCGAAGCAGCTTATATGCTTTTCAGTGAATAGTTATTTATGTTAAAATTTATGAAATTTGTAGTTTGTAAAATTGTTTCTCAAAATGTCTCTTAGTTGCATGAATTTTCAGTTTTAAAATTATGGCTCTCTCTTCCACCTACTGTCACGATGCACAGCACTTGATATTTGACCATCTGACTTTTTTATTTTTCCTTTTTGAGTTAAGTTATTTGTGTAGAAAGTTTCTGCTGAATATGAACAAGGGACATACCAGTTGCACTAAAAATAGGAAAAATCATACAGCTAAATATTTGGTTGCTGCCACTTCTTATTTAAGTAACATCAACAGATATTGTACTGCTTTGGATAAGGTAACCTTAGCTCAGGGCTTCATCTTCTTTCTGGAGTAAGTCTTTATTTGTGGAGAAAGAAGGCTTTAACTCACAGAAACTTTTTAAAAGAACACTCTATGAGGCTATAGCTGATAATTAACTGGATGCCGGACAAGACAGTTTAGTAATACAATAAGAAGAACTCAGACTAATTAACTCCATATTCCTATTAAAATCAAATTTATTTTCTGTCTCTCTTTTTCTTTTTGGCATTTGGATTATGAATTGTACACAATGTCATGGGCCACTGGACAGTCATCTGAGTGCAGCTTGCTCTGAATAAATGATACTGAACAGCATTAGGCAAGCCTTGTTCCTTTATAGACATAATTTTTAATTTAAATTTTGTTTGAAATAAAAACAAGGAAATAAAAATAATTAAAATTATTAAGAGGTATTTCAGTTGGCATAATCTGTCAGTAAGAAAGAGAGAAAATCTATCTGCCACAGAGTTCTCTGGCACCATTTGTCCTCAAAGCCTTTGCATTATGATCTTGATTGACAACTGGAGGGAAGGAGTTGCCTGATTAGTAATATCAAATCAACACTTTTATTCTCAAAGTGGTTCTGAATAGTATTAGTGGAGCATCTTTCTCAGATATATGTTAACCAATGTTTTCTTAATGCATGGTTTTCATCATGTATATTTAATACTGTTCATACAATTCTCTTAACTGTTGTTCTGCTCCTCCTAAGTGTCCCTGAACCAGTGGCTGTGGTAGCACTCACTTTCTATACTTTAGGTTACCTCCAACACTGCCTTACTAGGGCTAGTTGCTAATGAGCATCGTTTGCTGGTTCATTTGTACAAGGTCATTCTTAATTTCCTTGTGGTTTTAGTGTAACCTCAGCATTGAGGAATCTCAGCACTAACATCCCTAGGGTGTTTTTTTTGTCTGGGAGGAAAAAAATGGAATGTGTACATATTTAAATATAAATAGTACTTTGATTAGCATTTAGCTGATGTGTCATCTTACCAGCTTGCTATTTATTTATTCCTCTTTTAATTGTTGAAATATGACATTTTACCAGTTCATGGCTCTTCACTACATCTCTGGGTCCTCCCTGTATACATTTTAGTTCTGCAGATAAGTATTTAAAAATGCCATGGATTTATTGCTGTCTGTCTACCTGTGGGCTAGTGTACGGTAAATGGAGTACTATCAGCATATGATTATATAGTTCTGTCCTTGTTGTTAATACATTAATTGTGCATCATTGTTCTGCTAAGTGACAGACCCCTATCTGACTTCAGCTTTTTCTGTAGGCTAATTAGGCAGCACTCTCTGTTTCAACGTGGCTTTCAGCAGAGCCTCCCTTGCAGCTGCAAGGACAGTGAGCAGCAAGAAATCATGACCAGAACTGCTGAATAGTTGAACATGGTTTCCTTTTTAAAAATGTAGCCTCTTGGAACTGCGACTGAAAATATTATCAGTCCCATTTTAAGTTCCATTAGCATTACAGAGGTCATAGAGCCATGGGAGAGAGAGTTTCTTTGGCCCACATATGCAGGTTTTTCTTCAGGAAGCATGGAGCCGTGTGTGTACCCTTAGTGTGAAAGCAGGAGGCACAAGGCTGCTCACCTATACCAGGGCTCCCTTTGGCGCTGAACAAGTGAGTCAGAAAGGGCACAGTTTTCTTTCAGCTTCAGCATTTTAGATTGGCAATGGAAGAACAATAGTCTTGTGAATTTGAAAACAGAGTTAATTTGCTCAGGGTAATTAGAGGACAGTGAAGAAGGAACCTCATGCTGCCTCTTTTAGCAACATTTCAGAGTGGAAACAGCTAGAAGGTTCAGGGTTTACCACTATGAATGATATGCAAAGAAATTAATTGGTGCTTGAAACCCCTGGCTAACTTGTCCGTTTATTGCACAGGATATTTATTTGGAGGTTATTTACTGGCCTGCCTTCTCCAGCCATTTCAGTGCCAACTCAGAAATCACTTATGTAACCATTTTTCAAAGAGAATAGGAAACCACTTTTGGAAATTCAGTTCCTAAACAGTATTTCAAGTAGATGAGTGAGACTTGCTGAGTCTTCTAGTTCTGTCAGGGTCAGGAAACTAATTAATAACTCTGTTGCAAGTGACATATCAACTGGAGAAAATGGCACTGAGAAGCTGCTTACAGGTTAAATATTTCTTATCCTTAAACATCATGACAAACGTGCAGGAACATAAAGTAATCAGGCTCAGTTATCACTACTGTGTGAGAAATAGAAATGAGATTTCTGGAGTAAAGAGAAAGGCAGCTGAAGGGTAATACTTAAACCTGTTTTTATTGCATCTGAAGAAAAAGCTGCAATTATACCTTAAAAAGCCAAAAATTTTCAGTTTATTTAACAGCAGAAACTGATTCATGCTTCTTTTCATGTCCCATGGTGGTGCGTATGTTGTGTGCATTCATTGTAATGTTTAGTCTGGGACGTTTGATCTTTAAAGCTAAAAAGACCATGTACAAGACAGTGAAAGTCTTGTGAAGACTTTGTGAAGTCACTTTACAGAAAAATAGCTAATTCCCTTGACAAAGAAATGGACGTGTTTCACTGTATATATAATGTCTATTTGAAACCCCCCCCCAACAAACAAACTGTGAAAAACATGTCATATTTGTAAGGATGAGAAGTGTCTGGAATGGAATGTCTGAAGTAGCGATTCGAGTTTTCAAAGAATAGGCATAAAATGGAAAAAGAAGTCCAACATGCAGCTATTTTGTGCTGTTTTCTATCCATAGATGGTGATGGAATACTTCCACAATGTGCCACTGCTGGCACACCACCCCATTTCAGCCTCTATTGAAATAATTAAAAGAAGCATTTGATTCCTTGTCAAGTGATGGTTTGGAAAGAATCTTCTCTGTATCCAGAGTGTGTCCAAAGATTGGTTTTAAATGCCTACAGAAAACACACAAATTTATGAAGGGCGAAGCCATAAACAATAAAAACCGTGGGTTTTTTCAGAGTCTTTTAAAGATGGAAAGCAATTGCAGAATAGTGAGTTGTAAGTACAAAGTCCTGTGGTTTTTTCTCTTTGTCATGGCTGCTGTTTTAGCACTGAGCTATGTTAGCAGAAAACTATTGGCTAGGTTTAATTAGGTCTGCTGGTGAGCAGGATTTGAACAAAGCCAGTGCTAGAGAAGAGGGGAAACTACAAAGCTGATGTCAAGGGAAGAATAATGCTTAAAATCTGCAGTGAGAGGTGCTGGGAGCAGTTGTCTGTCATGAAATGCCCAGTGTTGGGTGGCTCATAAGCATGATGACAAACATGGCACCATCTGCCTATGGCCAGGTGGGTTGCTATGGATTAACTCTGCTAGGGAGGCTCCTTGGATAGAGGGCTAGCTACTGCTGCCTGTCATAGGAATGCCTTGGTTGTGTTGGCCATCAGGGAAGCATTTTCTCTCTGAGAGCATAGGTTGACTATGATCCAGAAGTACCCATTAAGGACAAGAATACTGTTAATTCACTAAAAGATAAATAGCAAGAAAAGAGATAAAACAGCAAAAGGTCTCTGTGTTCTTTCTGAGACCTCCTTTCCTTGTAAATCTTTTAAAGTTAGCAGCTTATCCTCCTACTCATAGGACACAGTCTGTTGCACTGTTCACATGATGATATTAGGATCTTGCTTAGGCACCTGCTGCCATTTGTCTCTAGCTTTCTCTATAGATTGAAGTCTTTCATGCATTGGTTTCCACTGCATCATACAGTCCGGATTTTCTGAGGAAAGGAGCCTTCATCTGAGGAGACTGGCATTTCTTCAGTAGGTAGCTCCTCTTTTCTCTTGTTTTACTAAAGAGCCTGATGTTCTTTCCGATGGCATCTTATATTTGGTGGGGTTTTTTCCTGCTTCTGGCACCTTACAGCTTCCCCTGATTTAATTCTGTAGGGTCAGATTAGTTGCTGTCTTGATCTACCTCCAGTATAAAACTGATATGCAAAAAATGACTAGTGATCTGTTCTCTGCAGGACAGCTATGGAGTAATAGTGTACTCTGTACAAAACAGAAGGTGACTTTAAAGACTGAGCAGAGGGCTCTTGATAGCTGAAGTCTGAACTCTTTTATCACTCTACTTTTGGATGCTTTAACCACATAACCCAACTAATTTTAATACAGTTCTTTTAAAAAAATGAAATGTGCTGTACTATATATTTGCTACCTCTCAATGACAGCTGTCAGATTCCCAAGGCAATTCGACAGTGACAATAAATCATTCTATCAGCCTGCTGCAAGGTGGTGCCATTAGATCTGTGTTACTGGAATTATACATGATCTAAAGTACTTGAATTTCTGTGTGAGCTCACGTTTCTAGTTTCTATTGAACAGATGAGACCAGGGCTATGTACATACTGTCTCTGTGCATGTCTTATCTTGTGACTCTTAACAGTTTCGCACTGGTGTATCTGTTCCTGGTGTTCCTATTTTCTGTGTAGCATAAGCATGTATCAGAGGTAGAGGAATAAAAGCCTATTGCTTTTATTATATTTTTTTAGTGACTCAGACTCTGCATGACTCAGGCACTACATATTTCATACACCTCAGGCTACTAAGGCATGGACTTTAAATGAAGCACTTGTTGGAGTTTGTAGTTGGGCTTTAAAATGTTGAGCATGTTACTGCAGTGATTTCTGGGCCAGGATCTTTCAATAGGAAAGGTGTTTCTTTCAGGGAGGAGCACCAAGTGAAAAAGTACGTCAAGCAATGGCTTCACAAATTGATAAATTTGATTTAAAGCACTCAGAACCAGATGAAAAACAGCAGGTAAATGGTGCAAATCAGTGAAATGACATCAAGCCATTCTGCCATTTCATGTTTGTTTAAGGCTACTTGAAGGGCTAATTTGCCTTTATGGGCCATTTTAACTAGATTGAGTATAATCTGTCCTCCCAGCATTCACAGAAATACCAGCATGAACTCTCTAGACAGTGATTTAGGTAGGTCAAGAGAAATATAATTTGTACTTTTATCCCAGTTAGAGAAAATTGTGCTGCTGAGTAAATGGGGAATATGCAAACATTGTAGAACCATGACTTTAATCTTTAAAAATTAGAGAAAGAAGAAAATATGGAGGCTCAATGATGAAATACATTGTAGAAAAAAATAATTTGAGGAGCTGACTCAAACTTTTGCCTTTTTCACTTGTTCCCAGTTGGGACTGCATGCTGTCCTGCTGATACACAACCACACAAGAAGCTGGATGTGTAGCAAAGCCCAGGCTAATACATCTGCTGGTCTTATTAACATGGGCTCTGCAGTGGCACCACAGGAGGCAGCAGGAGGGATGCAGGTGTAAAAAGATGCTGATGAATCAACAACATGACTCCTGTGGAATGAGGAAACATCTGTGAAGCTTTTCTGGAAAAAAAAAAAGTGAGAAAACCAATACAGTCATGGATATTTGCTGACATTATGAACTTTCACACACCATTTTGTTTTTTCTTTGGTGTGGGTCACGGTCTGCTGCTATCACAGTGGGTGCTTAACAAGTCCTAGTAAAAGAGAACTGTGTTTGTGGAAGCTGCTGTGCAGATTTGGTAGGAAGTTAGGATGGAGAAGCAGAACAACCAGTATTCTGAGACATAGCAATAGACAAAAACAAAGTGAAGATAAATATATTTTTTCTTTTTGATGTGGTGTGAATCTTTGTACTGGGGAGCTCAGCTGTTAAATGCCTTTCATTTTAATTCCAGGATGTCTACTTTTGACCATGATGGCTTCAGAACAATCTCTATAATATGCTGTAGGACACAGTGTCTGCAAAGGCCGTGCTAAGAAATCGGTAATCCTCTATGAATTGCAGTCCTACAGTGTTACTGGTTAGCACACCACTCTTGCTTCACTTTTTTTCCTTTGTAATATATGCTTCACTGGATTTTGAAAAAATGCTGCAAAAAGCTCTGAAGATGGATAACACAATTCCTTTTTCACAACACCACAAGCCTGCATTATGAATGCAAGAGGCAATGAAGTATTCCAACAGGAAACATGTTTAGTGGATAGATGGACAAGAGGTCTGTTCAAATGTATTTCTAACAGTTGTCCAGAAGAAGGAGGATCGTAATGCCAAAGTACTGAGTCTGTTATTGCCATAATTACCCTACAGGTCCCTCTACTTTGGGTTGTTCACAGTGTCTGTTTTACTCAGCAGCCTCATAATAAGCCACATTAGTTCTGAATAAAACTATGAGAAAGTGCCTGTACTGCCACATAGACTTTATGGTACTCAGCCTTTTATGTTCATCAGAGGCAGCTTGTGTGGGCTAGGCCAGAACCTCACGGAGACATTACTGAAGGTTGGGTTGGCAGTTTCAAACACCAGAACCAAAACTGTCAGATGCTAGTTTTTGCTATTATTAGGCTATAGTAATTTTATTCACAGTTTATTTAAAACATAACTTAAAGACTACAGTTTGATTTCCAGAGACTAAAATGAGAATGCTTGATCATTTTGTCAAATTACATGAACGTGTTGATTATTAATATACGTGGAACAGAGATGTAGACATAGAAAAATATACTTGCACACTAACTAACTTATTCCCTTCTGAGTTCTTTTTGGTGAGAAATTAAAGGAGATATAATGAAGTCTTGGAGTGGAAATCAAAGAAATGTCACCCTGTATGATTGGGTGTAATGGCACCAAGGGAGCCTGAAAGTATTGTCTCAATTTATCATTTCCAAGACAAGCACCTTGCATCTGAAAGCAGGAAAGCCTTCAGAAACATTCTTTCAATAGCTCCATTTCTGCATTTATAATTCTCATAGTATATTTGAACTCTTGGCTTTTAAAACAGCCTTTTGGTTGCATTGACTCTCTTCTGGTCAAACATACTTTTCCAGCTAGAAAAGGAAACTAAAAATTTCCTTCCCTATTCTCCTCCACTCTCCACCAAATAAAAACCACTGACCAGAAATGTTCATTCTTCCTTAAGAGTTTTGTCTGATTGAGACCTATAGAATAAGGATCAGCATGAATGCCTCTGGATTACTGCCTACTCAGTATTTTTTATGCTAATATACTTCATGTCTCATGTCTTCCTTTTCATTGGTGATTTTCCATCCATAACATTTTTAAATTCTTCATTCATTTATTTTATACTTAATTTCCTATCAGCTACTAAGGTGCAAAAAGTGAGCTTTTAATCACAATCACAAGATTGGCTTTTCCCTCTGCTTCTCTTCTGCCTTCGCTTGCACTGCTCTGTATAAAAACCCACCAAAATATGAAGCTAAAATGAGTTATTTTTCTAGAACACTTTCCAGTGCTCTTGCGCACATTCTCCTCTTGCATTGCTTCTGGGAAGAGCTGGGGTATTTGTTTCATTGATTAAAAAGTCCTGTAGAATTTGGTGGAGGGCTATATCCTATTCATAGCCCTCTTAAAGCAGCTCATGGGATTTATTAGGGTAATGCCTATCTGCTATAGAATTCAGTCAGCTACATAAATATTTTTTTGAACTCTCCTATGACCCATATGATGTTTAGAGTAATTTCTATGGAGTTTGTTTAATTTCTTTCAAACTTTATTGGTTTCATCCTTATTATACTTGATGGGAATTTCCCATGAGAAGAGGATAAAAAACCCAATGAAGTATGAGTTGAAAAAAATACCCTCTAGTTGTATACATTCTTTGTAGAAGAGATGTGGAACTGTGTCCTTAATTGGTAACATAATAAATTGATGTATGTGCCTGCATTCTCTTAGGCTTATACTGTATTTGGGGAAAAAATGTGAAATTACAAATGTTTTTCAAAATATGAAAAGTTTACTAAAGGATTGAGTGAAAATATTTCTTAAAGAATAAAAAAATCCTTAATGTAACACTGAGATGCCTGCACTATTTTTCTCTACTTTCTGAGCTTCAGATTTGCATCATGATATTAAATATGCCGTAGTATAGATAATATATACTTTGTAAGATAAAACTTTATATCACAGTAAGTGAAAGGCAAGATAGCGATACAGATTGTAGTACTGTATGATCAGTATCAATTACTGTTTCCTACACTTTTCAATATAAATGTAAATATAGAGAGTACCTGTTCTAAAAGCAGTGAATTTTGTTGTCTGTTGCACTTTCCTCTGAAATTCTGAAAATACGGCAGCAGTGTCCTATCCAGTTTGAAACTATCATTAACTTTTTAAATTTAGTCAGAGCTTTGAATCGTGGATGGAAGCACAAAGGACAGATTTATCATACGGCCCACCATCCCTTAATACAAATACATTTTGTCTCCTGTACTAGTAGTTTATATTTCACCTTTGTTGTACATTCAAGTAATATATAACCAAGCTATGGCTCTGGAGCTGGAAGTGCAGTATTTTCTGTTAAAATATTTCGCATATATTTATGCATTCCAGACAGGGGTACCTGTGATGCAATAGTGCTTTTCATTGATTTAGGATAGATACCACTAATATAAAAGCACAGTTTCTTCAGCTCTGCTTTCTTTTTAAGAGACCTAATCTAGGGGTGTTGTTACTTACTTTACATCTTGGCCACTGTGCAAAGCCATCCATTAGACTGTGCACATGAGCTGAAGTAGAGGTTAGTATGCACATAATAACTGGTTTGAACTGTAAGCGAGCACAGCTTTCCCATATCAGGTTTAGAATTTCCAAGGCAAACCCCAGCACCAAAGACTCCTTAGAGTTGTCAGGGTAATTAATGGTTTTTGATACCATATAGGGACATATCTAGTAGAGGAAAACACATGAACTTCACCTGTCTATGTGTGCTTTCTCTTTATGTCAAG
Source organism: Chiroxiphia lanceolata (assembly GCF_009829145.1). Classification (NCBI taxonomy): domain Eukaryota; kingdom Metazoa; phylum Chordata; class Aves; order Passeriformes; family Pipridae; genus Chiroxiphia; species Chiroxiphia lanceolata. The sequence goes on along the minus strand of NC_045639.1, from coordinate 36,169,786 downwards.
ACTGCAAAAAACCCAATTCTTATACAACACATAGGTAGTGTTTTCATGTAATTTACACTCCCTTCATGTTATAAGGTTGCACTTTGTGGCCAGATAATTTGGGAGGGAAATGAGGAAATTTACAGAACACTTAACTCATAAAACTTTACCAAATCTACAGGTTTAGAAAAACCTGATTAAGATTTCAGAACACAGAAGATACTGATGCAGTAAAAACACAGAAGACAATTTTGTATACATCCTATATGGAACAGCCAAGCACAGAAAGATCAGCAGATCAATTCACATACCTTTTCAAACAAAGAAGGTGGCTTTTGAACAAAGAGAAATGCAGTGATTTCAAGCCTGCCAATATTTTACATGGGGCAAATGGGAGACTAAAATGAAAATATGTCTGTATCTTTGGTCGTTGAAGTTCTTTTTGCCTTGGTCTTTCTCTTTTCACAGGATTTTGTTTCTGCCACCTACATCTTACCCTCAGTACTGTGGTGCCACTCAGGATGTGTGTCATATTGCACTACTTGCATTTTCAACCTCATTATTCTCGTGTGATTGGAGAAGCCAGAAATTGAATTGGAAACCTTAAGGGCCTCTAAAGTGAAAAGCCAGAGATGTTCAGGTTAACACTGTCAGCTTTGTATGCTTAATTAGAAGTTCAGTAGCAGATTGTCTTTTACTTTAGCAGTCTTGAAACCACTAGAAATGAAACTATGATGAAGAGGAGCATGTGGCAAACAGTCTGTGAACCATAACTAAGGCCTGTTTATCTGGGGCAACCACTGGAGAGAATGAGAAGAGAGAATTGCTATTGCTGGTGTTATGCTGTGTGAATGATTTTAAGTTGGTACTTCTGTGGAGCTGTTGAAATGAGCTTGTAAGGGAGAAGGAAATAGTTTTCAAGACATTATGCTTTTTCATTTCCTTTTTCCTTAAAGCAAAGTATTTAAAGATGGGACAGAAACAACAGAAGTCCAGTGCAGAGCCAGTGCCCAGATACATAAACTGGGATCAAGGTGAATCATGTTTCATGACTGTGAATGGGATTGAGTGATTTTCCTCACAATGGGGATGCTATGTCTCTTTGGAGCCCTTGTTTTAAAAACCAGCTCCCCAGACCACCCAGTACCACATTTGTAGCTAGCAGCTAGTGAGCTTCATCTTACCTGTTCAGATATGTTCTTATTCCTTTAGAACAAAAACAAATCCCAAAGCCCCAAAACCAACCAAGCAAAAAAACCAACAAAACCCAAACCATCCTGGATGTCAATTGTGAGAATGAAGGAGTACAGTCTGTTGGGGCTTGACGCGATGGACCCTTCCCAAGCCTTGGTGAGCTGGTCATCCCACTGTTCATGCAGAGGCTTGTAGGCAGGCTGGCTCTGTTAGCTCTGATAACCACAGAATTTGCATTTTCACCCTCAGCTGCCAATTTACTCCAGTGCTTTTACATCAGATAAAGTATTTAAATAATGATAACTGACAGGTGAGGAGCAATGACTAAGAAGGCTGTAATGGCTTATGTAGGAAGATTTTAAGATGTTTAAGGAAAGCAGATTTTAGTTAAAATCATTAACAAGTAGATGCATAGAGGGTGTACTGCCAGATATTTTCATCATGTTTTTTTAGTGTCATTTCTGTCTATGGTAGATCTCTAGTGTATATTAGCAAGAGCAGGAAATTCCTATTTAGTTTCCTTTAGCACAGACTGTTATATATTGAAACAATTCTGAACAACAGGAAAAGGTTTTTCAAAATAGTGATTGACAAGAGTTGGGTATGTGATTTGGAATTAAATTCTGTTCCTAGTGCTAACATTGCTACTAGCTTAATGGGAGCATTTCAATATAGAAATATATAGAGAAAATAAGATGTTTCTTCTTCTGAATAGAGCAGTGCAGGTGGACAAAAGTCCTGTGGCAATGTTCTGTAAGTAGATATTGTGTAATTGTGTTAGACAATGTGATAAGCAATGCCTGATTTATTCTTATTGCTGCTTATTTTTAAAAAATTGGCCTTTCACCCAAGTAAAGTGAATTGACCTTGGAGCTTCAGAGATCTAAACTTATTATTTTTTCCCCGTTGTTTAAATCCATTAGATTTAAACAAGAAAACTTACTAGATTCATGAAATCCTTCTCTGTATGCCTCTGTTCCAAGAGAAAACTTTCCCTACAAATGTAGTAAGAATATTAGCTGAAGCCTGTTGACTCGCAGAGAGATTTGCTTGTTCCCTTTGCTTGTACCAATGTGAAGAAGTCTGAGAAGACGACAACATACCGAGCAGTCAAAAGTTTGCATCCAAAGATTTATCACGTCTTGCTGGTGCCTGAGTAGCAACGATGCCCGTTCTCTTTTGCAGGCACCTCTATAGCTTGATGTAGCGTCTCCTCTCACGTGACTAAACATGTTTCTATCCCGAGATCAGCCTGTACATTTCATCCATCATTTTACAATGCTGACCTGTGCCTTGTTCATGCAATGGATATACATCAGGCCATGCGACAGGGAGAGGCAGCAGAGCCCTTGTGGGGAAGAGAGTGGACAGGAGTTGTCTGATGATGCTAAAACAATTTGTCTTAATAGAGCCCACTCCCTGCCCCCGGCTGAAGGCCCTGTGAGAAAACAAGGGTGGCAGGAAATCATCTGTAGGTGGATGAAATGTCTTGACATCTTGGTCCTTGCCTGCAGTTTGTAGGTGTGGTGTGCGCTCTTACTCTGGGGCTTGTTCCTTTCTTAGGCTTTTTGAGCTTTCTGGATTGGTGGCAATGGTGTGATGGTGATAGTGCTGATGATGCCAATGAGAGAAAGATCATTTTTTTCCTGAACTCCTAATACTGTGAAAGGTAAATTCAACAGAAGTAATGTGAATGCATCTGATCTACTACCTGTTAACATATTGAATGTCTTGAGCGTGTTGGCAGTGCTTTTGGTATTATTGACAGCAGCTTCATTATTACCAACTGACTTGATTTTCTTTTAGAACCCCCAGAAAAATATCCAAGAGTACCTTGTGGTTTATGTCATCCTCAAACTCCATCACAGTAGAGACAGGCTGCTGCCCAGTTCTGGGATAATGCTGAATTAGAAAGGCTAAGTTGTTACATTTTGAATCATCTGTGAGCTCATGAAGGTACAAAAACATGCTCTAGCCCCAAGTGATAGAGTAGGTAATTGCTTCATGCTTTATAAGTGCGTCGAGTGGATGCCAAAGATGTTAGCTTTGCTGGCACGCCTCTTCCTTTATTTTTTTTTTAATTATTAATTTTTTTTTTTGTTTCTGTATAATATGCACACAGCTGGGACTACTAGCCGTTTTCCGTAGTCTTAGCTGTGAAAGCAAGCTCCTTAATGAAACTTGAAATTAAATTCTTCCCTTTCCATTGGCAAGTTTTTAAATTTTTCCATTTAATTAAAAAAGATCCCACATGTGAAGAGGGAAACGTTCTCCACACAAATGCATTCAATCTGTTTTGTTGTGGACCATATGTAGATGACTCAACATTTTTTTGAATGTAATTTCTTGTTAAAATTATGAGATTTTTATCATATGAAATACCTTAGGCAAATATTTGAGCATGTTTTAATGCATGTATTGTGCGTTTTCTGGTTCATGCCCAGTAAAACTGGATTTACAGTCATCTTGTGTATTACAGCATATACTATTTGTGCTTGTTGGTAATGTCATCTTTGGTTTTCATGCATATTAATTAACTACCTGGGAACATATGTATCTCATCAATGTTCCAAGTATCTGTACAGAGTTAAAGAATGAAGCTCAGTGCAGTGAATAATTTTTTTCCCCTAACATATTTAAATAATATATTGTATCTTAAAAAAAGGTGTGGGCTCATAGCAGTACTTGCTGAGTGAGTTTCCGTGGCCTGTGTTATGCAGGAGGTCAGACAGGATTGTAGGATGATGCTTTTGACTTTAATACAAAAAAATAGCTTCTTCAGAAACTTACTCAAGTCTTTTATTTCGCAAAATTTCATAAATTAGGGTTGTATTATTGCATCCCACTGTTTTCATAAAAGCTTTAAAAAGGCAGATTCAAACACAGACTGTGCTTTGAAAGGAGTATTTGTGTGCTTTTTATACATTTGGCAGTTGCCATGGTTAGTTAGTGTCAGCACAACACAGCTTACAATATAATGAGCTATTTTTGAGAAAATTAATTAGCTGAAGAGCATGAGTTAGTGCATATGAGCTTGTGCATATGCACGCACACAAGCATATGCCAGCACATAGACATTTACACTGGTACATGCTCCTGACCCAAACATCCAGTTGAACTGGCCTGTTACTTCATGCATACATGTTTTGGAAGGAATAATATTGCTTGCTGTATTTGGAAACTGTCTTACAGTAAGAGAGAGGTATTATGTAGCTCATGAATGCTTTTACCAGCATTTGATGTAATTCTGTGTTATAGTTGATTCCCCATTACACAAGATAAAAGGGGAACTGAAATACCCTGAAAAACCCGAATAATGCAGTACTAAGGGGAGATAGGTGAGTGACCATTACTCACAGCCAACTCCTCCACAATTTGGACAGCTTTGTGTGGGAGTTACTAAGCCAATGCTGACTTCTGTGGAGCAGGTAGAAGGCCAGGGTTATTGCTCCGCCAGAGTATCCATCTGTGCTGCTCTTCATAGCAGCTCAGATTGTTTCCAAAAACTTAGAGATCTAGGAAGTATTGCCTGAATGGCTCATGTGGAGGCATGTCAACTTGAGTCTGGCTTTTGAGCTCCAGGTGTCCTTCTGTGACTGATTCCAGCAGCAGCAGATGTATTGTGCTTCAAGGGAACTTGTGGTTGGTGTCATGAGTTTAGTGAAGCTTCAGGGCTTCTAGCTTAGGTGGGTCTGGCATGGCAGGGCAGAAGGGTACTGTGAGAGTCTCTGTATCAGTGCTACTGTTGATCTGTGATGGTTAAATTGTCCTGAAATACTGAAAGATTGACTGAATTTACAGAGTGGTTATTAGGCACTAGAAGGTTTGGATTTTAAAAGCCCATTTTATTACTTCAGCTAAAGGAATTAGTCTATTAATGGTGTATAAGAGTTAGGTTTTGATACTTTTTGAATTCAGCTACTGAAAGGAGGGATGTGATCTTGTGCATTAAAGCAAGCATAGTACATAAAAGATTGCAAAATGGCCTTTTTGTAGCATGCCTTTATTTCCAGAGCAGCTGTGAGCAGGACTTGTCTGAAAAGCAATGCATGTAAATGTTTTTGATGAAAATTTAAAACATTTTATTGCTGTCTAAAATTTAGATTAGGTTTTATATTTTCTATTAAGTTTTTTTGAAGTAGTAACCCTTACTATCTCTTCTGTAAATAAAGAAAAAAAAACAACAAGAAATGAAGCCTATAAAAAGAAAGATTTGCAAAAAAACCTGATACTGGACACTAGCTGGAACTTTGCCTCATCAGAATAGTGATTTCTTCCTTAATCTTTTATGTGGGTTAAGTTCTATACCTGGACTAGGTATTATTGATGGTGAAAGCTGTGTTTGCCTTCCATGAAGGAAAAATTTCTAGTAGAAAATCCCAACCACTTATATTTCCTTAAAATAAAATTTTGAGTTAGATATTTTCCACAAGCATTGTTTGTGACCAACCATGCTCACAAAAGACATTGGAAAAATAATTGGTCCTTCCAGGAAGAATTTCTCTGGCATTCCCTGACTGCAAGGAAAGCTGGTGGCATTGTAACAAATAGTGCAGGGAAGGGGTAAAGAGCCCTATTTTTAGTCTCTCTCAAGCCCTTCAGAGGCGTGTAGATGTTATGTCCTTAATACTTTAGATATTCCCAGCACACACAGGCTGGGAACATGCCCTCAGTGAGTGCTGAAGATCCTAGCAGAATTGTTCCAAGGCTACAGATTGATCTGAAATGAAATTTCAGATAATTTCTCCATATGCATGTTATGGATCATTCCACTGTATCAGTTAATTGTGGTCTAGCGATGTAATTGGAATTCTGGAAATATAAATTAGTGTCATCCTCAAAAAGAACCAGAGCTAAGTGACATGTTTTATTGGTTATTCCATTTAGATGTAATGTAATTTCAGATGCTTGTAAGATTATAACATTGAGGCCTAATATGATAGATTCTGTAAGTGTGTAGACTGGGTGCTTGATAAAAATTAATATTGAGGTAGGCCTTTCTTATTATTATTTTGGTCTGAGGCAGGAAAGATCCTATCAGACTGATGTCTCAATATTCTCCAAAATTCTGGTGTTACTACTTCACCAATCATTTAAACAAATCAAAGGGTATTTTAAAATTTAAAAAATTAGGAGTAATATAAGGATTTAAATAAATGTTGTGGGGTTTTCCACTTTTTCTTACCATGGCTTGTAGTCTGTGAGCTCTCAGTCTCCACTGGAATAAATCCCCATGTAGTTAACATAAGTAACAGAATTTGTCAATACTGCTTTAGATTCCAACTCCAGTTAATGAAGTGGATAATTATTTAATGAAAAATATATATATAAGAGAAGTGAACAAGTAAATAATGATGTACATTCCTCCAGTTAGTTTCCTTAGTACCCTTCTTTATAGTACATGTGTTTGTTCTGTTGATCAAGCACAATATGAGAAGAGGAATAATTGGAAACGAGAGAAAAGGGGACCTGGGAGCACTGCAAAGGTGACTGGGAGAGCCAAGGATGGGGAAATGAGTTCAGTATTTTCTTTGAGTGGTTTCTGTCAAACTGAGTTCTGCTTAGAGACCTGCAGTACTCCTGACAGCTCCAAGGATTCTGCTCATTCTCATCCTAAATTGGTTTCTGCAGTTACAAATCCAAGAGGAAAAGTAAAGCTACTAATTGAATGTAAAGGCTTTCTGACTTGGCTCACAGCTTACTCCAGGGCTGCTGTGTGTCTGCTTGCAGGCCATAAGTAAGAATGAGCTTTGTGTTTACAAACAGTGCATTTTTGGTTGAGACTGCCCATTTAGGAGAAAAAAATTAAAAATTTACTGTCGTGATATATTTGAAAAATTAAATTGCCCATCAAGGCAACACTGAGTTTTTACCACAGTAGGTTATACTACAGTCTAAACTCACTATGCATGCTTCATAGGCACACTGTCAATGGAAAAAATGCAGAGCTGTTTTTGATCTTAAGAGCAGCAACTATTTTCTTCTTCTAAGATTTATGTCTTGAAGCTTTGAACAGTGCAGGTAGTATTTCCAAAGTTAAAACAGTTGGCTTGAAAGAACAAGATAACACTCCAGAAGTGTGAAAAAGAAGAAAAAACGAGAAAAGACATTAGTGATGAAATCACCCTCATCTCCCACAGCCTGCTCTTTCCTTCTGGACCTTGTGACTGTAACATGGACAGGCACGGGCCCAAGCAGTGACAAGTTTGGGTTTAAGAACTTAAAGCACCAGATTATAGGGGTATACAAGCACGTCTTAAGCAATTTTGAAAAACCTCACCACTTCCATATTTACTGCCAGCCTCTTTTTACCTCTTGTAAATCTGAAGTTGAGGGTTGTGTTTTCTTTTTGTATCTTTACAGTCAGTGGGGTACACAATAGGGCAACAGAAAAGTGTTAGTAGTTGCAACGAAACCTTTAGCTATGATGGGAATGGTCATGTGTCTGGGCTCTTTGCTTCTAGCAAGAGGTGGATGAACCAGGAAGAGGACATAAGAGAGAAGGAGCATATCTAAAAAATAAAATCTCCAAGGATACACTGAAAGAAATAGAGCTATTTAAGAAGACTGAGAAATCATTTAATAATGGTCTAAAAAAGTAGTAGAGAATGTCTCCTCCATAGTTGTGGTGAATGGGACAAATTACAGTAAGGATATTTCAGACAGGATATTTGAAAAACTTCCTGTATTGTAAAGATAATGGAGCACTGTGGTAGATGACCTAGGAAAGTTGTGGAGTTACCATCAAAGGATATCTTTAAGAGCAGAATGGGCAAGCATCTGTCAAAAGTGGCTTAGGTACAGTCAGCTGTGGTAGGAAAACTTGGATCTGTTAGTACATAGAAGATTACACTTTTTGAGGCAGGCTTTCCGAATACAAAAATAAATAAATAGGTTCTATCTGGTGACACTGTTATTCATGGAAAGAAGTGACCAGAATACAAAGATATAACTTGTGCTTATTGCAGATTTAATTTGACTTTGAGTGGTTTTACACTGTGGCTGTCTACAAAGAATGATCTTGATAGTGCAGATAATTGCACGTGGAATTTTCTTCAAATTTTTGGCAAATCTTTTCATTCACTGTGAGTGGATTTTGCTGCTGAAAGGTTTTTCCATGTGCAAAGAGCATTCACGATGGAAGATTTCTGTGGGAAGGAATTTCTGCAGAGGGTTGCTCTGGTTGTCTGTTGTGGGAAAGCTCTGTGCAGAAAAGTGTTTTCTGACTGTGGATGCAATATGCATTATAACTTCAGCAGATAAATTGTTCTGGATCAGGCAGATAATGGCAGCTCCATTGGACAGCAGGGTACTCAGTGATGAATTGCATTTTGACACATTTTCAGTGCTCCTTCATGATTTCTTTTACAGTCAGTTGCCTCTATTTGCCTCTACTGTGATTTATCATTCACATCCCAGCACTTCTTACCCTTATTCTCTTCATGTATTCTGGTTGCCTCCTTGCCTTTTGTATGTCCCCAGTGTAGTAGGCTCTGTGTCACTGGCATATCAGGTGCTATAATGTCTCCTTCTCCCTACATTTCCTCTGAATACTCCTTGATTCCTATGTTAGCATGTGCAGTCCGAGCCCCAACAGGACTGGACCAGACTGTTGAAAAACATGTTCTCTATAGCTAGTTCTGATGTTTTGAAGTTACAGTGCTCACTAGAAAGTTCATTGGTTAGTTGTCAATGGCCCAGGAATAGAAGTACTAACTAGGATAAAAATCAGGGATTATGTATATTCCTGTTCCTAGCGGGTGTGCTTATGAATAAATATTTGGTTGTCTAATCATGAAAACGAAATATTTTGCTTCTTGAGACGTGGGCATACATTTGATTAAGGAGCCAATATGAAAGAAAAAATTCATTTTGAATCAGAAAATGAGAACAGATTTTTGGAAAACATGTTTTGGAAAAGTGATTACAAAGGGCAGCAGATACTTAGAGCTGCTTCTAAATTTGAAGATGTGAAGAAAACCTGCATGTGCAACTAAGAACAGAAGTGATAGCCTTGTGATTTTCTGCAAGTCTCTGGAGGACGCCATATCAGTTGTATGTTGTACTATTAAACTTACTTGTATGTGTTGTGGTTTAACCCCAGCCAGCAACCAGGCCCCATGCAGCTACTCGCTCGCTCCCCCACCAGTGAGATCAGGGAGAGAATGGGAAGGGTAGAAGCCAGAAAACTTATGGATTGAGATAAAGACAGTATAATAGGAAAAGCAAAAACTGTGTGCACGAGCAAAACAAAGCAAGGAATTAATTCACTGTTTCCCATGGGCAGGCAGGTGTTCCTGCATCTCCCGGAGAGCAGCGCCCCATCACGTATAACAGTTGCTCAGGAAGACAAACACCATCACTCCAAATGTCTCCTGCTTTCTTCTTCTCCCCACTCTGCCCCCTCTTTCATATACTGAGCATGATGTCATATGGTATGGAATATCCCTTTGGTCAGTTTGGGTCACCTGGCTGTGTCTCCTCCCAACCTCTCATGCACTCCCAGCCTCCTCACCAGTGTGGCAGTATGAAAAGCAGAAGACGCCTTGGCTCTGTGTAAGCCCTGCTCAGTAATAACAAAAACATTTCTATATTATCAACCAAGTGTTCAGCACAAAGCCAAGACACAGTGCCATACTAGCCACTCTGAAGAAAATTAACTCTACTCCAGCCAAAACCTGCACAGTACTTAATGAAGGATATTCTTACTAAGCCAGCTGCTGAAATCCTTAATTTATGGGGAAGCTGAACTCCTACAGGCATCAGCTTAGAGTAGAGACCAAACAGACTCTCAGTGTGTTTTAGAGGAGTTTATCTCTCTCCACACACTGTATAGAGGCTAGAGATACTATTTGGACAGCTAAATCACATTCATGTGGTTCAGCATTATGTGTACACCTAATTGTTTTGTATGCGCTTCTCCTCACTGGAGGTGACATAAATGTGAATTTATGTGCAGACGTGTGGAGACAAAAGGAGGTTACTGATTCAGCATTTGGCTGTCTAATTATTCGTTGCTGCTGTCAGAACTACCTTTCTAAAAGGAACCTAACTGTGACTTTTGCTCTTGGGCTTCTTTCTTGGTTAGAGCATATTTGTGCTGCCTGAGGGGTGCCCAAGGCCCTCCTCTAGTTATATATTATATATATATATATATATATATATATATATATATATATATATATATATAACAGCACTTTTATCCTTTTAAGCTCAGACAGTTTAGTGAATTGTGTAGGTCTGGTGAATTTACTAATAGACCAACCAACATAGAAGCTAGAGTCAATATAGTCATGGAGTGTATCTTCTGTTTTAAATGAAAGGCATTCCCAAATGAAAATTATATCCATTTTAATGAAAAACTCTCAAATAATGTCCTCCACAGACTGTAGTTAGAATAGCTACCTCTAAACAGTGTCTCCACTGATTGCTACTACATTACTTGTTGTAAGATTGCTTTCTTTTCCTACAGTCTTTTCAGAATGCAAATGAATTTAGGTTATTATAATCATTTGCCTCAGATCCTGCCAATTAAAAAAGAAGAAAGATGGAATAGAAGTATTGTTTTGCAAGTGACAATTAGATATCTTGCACTGCCTTAGGTTGCATTTCTGTTTGTTTTCCTTCCTAATTTCCTTTGAATACAGTTCCGTGTTTTTCTTTCTTTTCACCTCTTTTATCTTCTGTGAGGATTGTCAGCAGAAAATTTTCATCTAATTATTCAAGGCTCATGTTCATGCTATGGAATGTCTTTCTCACCACAAAGCCCTTTGATAGGTTCCCCATGGTATTTCTGGCTGACATCTTCCTAGTCGTGGAGTTTTCGTATTCACATCCTGGTCATGTTATTGAGCAGAATGTATAAAACAGCCTCTTTCACTAAAAGGTCTTCAAGATCCGTACGTGCTAGTTTTTAAGTGGCTTGACTGGTGAACATGAAATGCTGCCACCCACACCCTCATGCAACATGGAATGTTGTAGGTCTGCTATGGACTACAGTTTAGAACAGTATGTCTGAGGAGCCAGACGATGGTCACACTGTTATAGCACTGTCCTGACTTATTAGACATTGCTGTGGTCATGCCTTCCAAATCAGAGCTATGCTCATATGAAGCAAAAACCACTTCAGCTAATGAAGCAAAGGATGCATCATTGCAGTAGGCAGAGCCAAAGTAGTATCAAATGGTTAAAGGGTTTCTGCAGAACAGGATGTGTGCTGGTACGTCATCAAGTGGCAGTGAGTTGGTGTGATGTTGCAGAACACAAATAACTTCTAGATCAAGTTCACAGTTGTTTAGTTTACTATCTTCTTTATAATGAGCAATCTGTAGCTTCTGAGGAAATGCAAGAAATTGTGTGGGGGCCAGGCATGAACACATCTTATGACTTCTAGTACAGCACTGTGTGGTTCATTTGATCTGGATTCTTGAGTAAGTAGCAATTCATTCATCATCAGTTTGACCAAGTGTTGCACAGCATTTTCCTGGCCAACACCAGTGGCTGCACACTGTTGTTTTTTCCCTAACAGATAAGGGTAGGGGAAGAAATACCCTGCAGAAATGAAGGAAATATTGTGAGTGCAAGTCCTCAGCTAGGTTGGAATGGCATTTCATCAGCAGTCTGGATTTAGTATCAAGGTTTGACATTATAGTACCTCAACTACAGAGGACATATTAGGCTGTGAACAGCATTAAACTGCCTTTCTCCTTCCTGTTTCTTCAGGTTTAACCTTCTTTATTTAGTATTCTTGTGCACGTAGATTTTTAGCAAAAAAATTGACCAAAATTTTGATACAAATGGTGATTAAAAAACTGCTAACTTCAGACAGAACAAAATCTTAATTTTGGAAAAACATATTTTTTTTTCCCAACAACAACAAAGCCCTTTTTCAAAAGGACTTCTACAACTTAGCCAACTGCAATAGAACAACTGCTTTTATATATTACAGTTTGCCACATCATACTTATAGACAACTCCAGTTTAATTGGATAAAAATTTTGTACTCATGGAAGGTAGGATATAAAAAAGCCATAGGAGATTTTTTTTACAGACAGAGACTAGTACATGAAGGTAAAACGTGGCATGGATCTGAAGGTAAATCAGAGGTTAGTGCGCACAGGCATAGGATATGTCACTGATGTTTGGACTTCATAACAAAAATGACCAGAACAGTCAGGTTTCTGCTAGAGAAAGAATATTATGCCAACAGAGGAGAATATTTCGTTGATCTTTTGAGACACTATTTAAATAGTGATGAGAACATTAAGAATGTCTTTGGAAAACTGAGTTCTTCACTGATATAGTCAAGGCTTCTCTGAGCTGTATAACGTTTCTGGCATACTCTGAAGTTGCAGCACCTGGTAAAGAATATGTTGACCTGTCAGTTAAATTTGGATCTAGTAAATTTATCTTTAGATAGAGCTTAATCATTTCATCCTAGTCAGAGACTGTTATTTTAGTAGCTATGGACATCTGTGCGCAAGATATAGCTCCTATACTCTTAGCCAAAGCTGCTCTGAAAGAGTGGAAGTTGTTTTTCTGATAAATGTTTTCCATTAACCACCAGGGCTGCTCAGCAGATGAGTATTTATGTCACCATCTCTCTTCTTGTCATGCCTTGTGATTTACCTTCTCTTGCTGTTTATATTGCAGAGGTCTCTGAGTATCATTTATGTAGGTGTGGGCTAAGGCTGTGGGAGAAGTGGGGCAGGATGCTCCTTTGCTTTCACACAAAGGCAAAGGAGAGAAGTCAGTTCACATTCTGTGCTCCCTCTTTACTTCTCCAAGGCTACAAAACATCCCAATCCTCAAGGGTGGAGAAAGGGATAAGAATTTGTTCTTTACTCACTCTCTCAATATATGCTGTAGCCACTGAGAAGGATTGATTCTGTGGGAGATAAGATGTACCCTATAAATAGGTGCTGTACCTGTTCCCCAGTCTTTGCCTCTATACCCATCTTTCAAGTCAGTGTGACTCAGTCATCTACTTAGCATTTAAGGGCTTTTAGTGGTGTAAACCAAAGCCACTGATACCAGCAGTGAATCCATATTGTTTTGGTGAGGCAGTGCTTCACTGAATACATAAAATCAATTTTTTTCTTAAATACTGGCTCATTATTAAGAGCATTAGCTACAACAGGGCACTTTTTTAAAAGTCAAGGGTTTTTTTACAGCCAAAATGTACAGAAAGCACCCATGGTGACAGAATCATTGAAATTCTAAAAATAAAGCAGAGCAGTTGTGCAACATAATTATACCTACCTTGTTCTTGGAACTGAACTATGCAGCACTGAAAATACCATACTTGGACAGAAAATTGATTCCTAAATATCAGTCTCTGAATTCTCAAATGTGTTGGCTTGAGCACAATATGGTGTTAATAGTATTTAAGCCAGATTTTAGGTATTTAGATACTTAACATTCAGTAGCTTTAGATACTATTGAAACTATGTAGAAACCATTCAAAACTGGGCCCTTTTATTACTGCAAAAGTGAACATTGTACTAAACCTTGAAAGCGAGAGCAATAAATTAAAAAAAAAACTTAATAGAAGCTAACACAGTTTGAGGTGCAGGTGAAAGCCAACTCTTAATCCTATTTATGGGCTTTGCTCCAGCTGGGCTAGTTGTGTGGGTGAGGGAAGCCAGATTTGGCATTGGGAAGCAATAACACCGAAGAAGACATAGGGATGAAGCGATGCAGTATGCAAGAGCTAAACTACAGTCTATATTTCCAGGAACACTGGGATGAGGAGAGGAGAGTTCCTCCTTACAGTGTCATGATGCAGAAGCATGGGCTACAATGTTGTGAGAGAGACTGAGAAACCAGGGAGTTCAGAGAAAGGGATTAACAGTAATTAATGATCCTAATAAAAAGGACTAAGTGTGTATAGTTTGGCTAAGTGGTGACTAATATAGCCCGAGGGATAGAACAGCCCACAAATTTTTGAGGGATGAAACTCCCCCAAAGAGAGAGAGAAGAAGAATTATTTAGCATAAAGGATGAATTGCAACTATAAGTAAATGGAGAAAACAAGACAAAGAAAAACTTAATCTCAATATTGGGAACAATTTCTTGAATGAGAGTTCAGTTATTACTCCCTGGAATAGTCATCCCAAAGAAGTGTGGGAGCCTGACTTTTCCCTGTATTAAACACTTGGCTGGAAAAATACCACACACACAACTGGAGCAAACTTAATCTTAGTGTGTGAGAATAGAGAAGGTCTAAAGGTCCACTACCCTTATGCTGTCTAAGGCAATAACACGTACATGGACCTTCTTCCCTGTTTGGGAGCTTTTTCTCTGATAAATCAGTTCAAATTTCAAACTATATTGGCAGATGTACCTCTGTAGATGCAGCTGCCCTGGGCAGGAGGAAGCCCTTGTGCCATGGGAGGCCAGGCTCTGGCTGTCTGGGGAGCAGCTGTGCAGGAGAAGACCCAGGGTCCTGCTGGGCACTGAGCCTGCAGTGTGTCCAGCAGCGAGGGATAGCATCGGTGTCCTGGGCTATACTGGCAGGAGCAGAGCTATGGATCAAAGGAAATGATTATCTCTCTCAGCTCAGCACTTGTTAGGCACCATGTCCAGCTGGGGGGGCATCCCCAGTGCAAGAGAGATGAACAAGTTGAAGGGAGTTAATCAGAGGCCACCAAGGCCCTGGTTTGAGCAGGAGGATGTACTAGAGACCACCCATCCAACCTGAATTGTCCTATGTAGTATCAGTCTTGTTTTGCTATAGACTGATGCATACCAGATAACCTTTAGAAGTTTTTATAAAAAGAGTTTATTTCAGTTTATTCCACAGAAAGTATGAGATTATGTCCAAGTTTAGCAAAAAGATGAAGGACATTTTGCTTTGAACAGAACTTGTTCTGTTGGGCTGCACTGCTACACTTTTTTACCTGGAAAAAAAGGGAGCCTCAGAGAAATTGTAAACAGCAGTGAATCCTTGAGACAGTTCTGTCTAAGCCACAGTTGTGTGTGAGGAGTGTGTCACTTCCCCGTTGTCCCTTAGTGACATATTTCTGACACTGCTTTCAGTCGCATCCCCTTCGTGCTGGTGCTGCTTGTGGCAATGCCTTTCTTTGGAGTGGACTGCAAAGAAAGTGTGCTTGCTGTGCCGTACTGTATGCAGTGTGGTACTACTGGGAGCTTATGTAAATGCCATCACTGGAGGTTCTTCCAGCCATAGGGAGATGGTGCAGCGTTTCTCAGAGTGTCTCTTTGCTGATAGGGAGGGCATGCTTTGCTTGCTCTGACATTCTGCCTCTTGTGCAAACATTAATACCTAAGCCATCTGAGTTTATAATGCTTTAACATCTGAATTTTATGCAGGTGTAAACAATTAATGAGTTTGCAAGGTAATGAAAAATCAGGCCTTAGGTCCTCAGAAGCAGACTCCATTGTTATTTGAATAAGGAGACATGGAACAGTGATTTTAAAATCTCAGGAGAGTTTTTGCAAACATGCTTAAATCAAACTGCAGTTAAAGAAATGAAATTGAAAGCTACGTTATGGCAGTGGCTGGGAGAAAGATCAAAGAAAGGACCATGGTGGCACAGAAAAAGAGAGAGGGGACAAAGGGAATCACTCCTCATTATGCTTCTGGCTACCCCTCGATGTCATGTAACAGTTTACTGACCTCTCTTCCCCTTTCTTATGCTTGTTGTGCCACTGTAACTCTTTGTGGGTCAGTGCTGTAAACTGGGTCAGTGGTAGGCTAAAAATGCATCCCTTCAAGGGTGTACTTGCTCTCCTGACATGATAAACCATGACCAGCAGAGCAGCAGAGGCAAATGCAGTTCATCTTGGCTGTTACATGTGAGCCTTGGCCTTTGCACTGAAGTAATTGGATGTGCCCTTTCCATCAGCTGTTCCAATAGCCAAGGACTCCATGTATACAAGAGAGATATGTGCTACTGCTCTTTATGTTTATGTGTACTTTGCTATGTAAACTATATTTAGCTCATTGCATTACAGAGGTAAAAATTACATTCTGTGCATGTGTTAAACAGTGTTAAAGGCTTAACCTGTTCAGCCCTCTGCAAGGGAATTCTTGAGTTACACGTTAAATAGAGTCCCAGCAGGTGTTTGCATCTCTCTTTGCCTCTCCCAGTTACACACATGCTGTGTGTTTTGCTCTTTCACAGCCACTCTTAAACATTGAATAACATGGAAGAGAGAAACTGAGACAGCTTCTTTCAGAAAGCTGCAGGGAGAAGTTTGTAACATGCTATTCAAAACCTCCTACATATGAGAAATGTTTTGCTGGAGCAGGTACTGTGTGGGGTAGGAAGTTAGCATGACATTCAGTCAAGATACCTTCTCAGATAAAATCTGTTAGGTGGTGGTAGTGTTTACCCAGGGAATCGTGACTCTTCCATTCCTTCTGGCTTTGTAGCATCTCTGTGGATTTGGGGATCTTTATGGCTTTCTGTCTTCACCTCCATGCTGTTGCACTTCTGTGAGGGAAGCTACAGCTCTAACCAGGAACATCTGAACAAAATGTTTTATTATCAGACACAAAGAAAAGTTTCTTACATTTGATTTTCTGGCCATAATGTAGTAATGATAATGATGAAGTGGCAGGCAATATAAATAATATGATTATAGTTATTTGGATGGGGAACTGGAGGAGTTTTATTACCTTCTTTGCTTCTTTCATAAGTTTCAATATGCCCATTTAAAAAGTATAACCAAAACAATATGTTTCCTTGGTTTATAGATTAGTCACTATGAAAAGTTCCTAGCAATGAGATATACAGATTTTTTTCATGAAGGGAAAGCTTAATATTACATATGAAAAACGTGCCTAAATGGGTCTTTCTCTTTTTGAGTCAGCATACCAAGAACTAAATGGATAAAACCCAGTAAACATTACACTAACCTTTAGTAATATTCAGTTATTGTAATTTGCTATATTTATTTCTATTTTTATTAGCTGACCTAAATTTCATCCTTTCATCTTTTTTTTCTCCCATTTTAGCAGTCATTTATGGATTAAGAGGCTTTTAGTTTTGTATCTAATTGGGATAAAGAGTGGGACAAATTTCAAGCTTTCCCTGAACCAGCTGTTGTGAAATCATACAGAAGTATTTGGAACAAGGCTAGCTTAGATTTCCTGAAAATTTGCCCCATATGTGTTATGCACAGTTGCATGTTAGTGCCTAAATTGTTTTTTTTTCTTGAGGTTTGCAAAGTTTCTCTGTGGCATTGCTTTTCTGGATAATAAACCTGCACAGCCTTAGGAGAAGCAAATAGTGGCTGTTTGGGGCAAACCTATGTAGTGTCCACACAATCCCTTCTTTAACTCTTTAATTATATTCAATCTGATACACACAATTTTATTTCTCTTTCATGTATACTAAAGTTTTAAAAAAGTACACGTATGTGTTTTTTTTTTTTTAAGGCTCTGAAGTGTTTCACCAGTGTTCTTAAAATTCTAGTACATCCTTTCATCCTAAACACTGTTTATGACCAAAGCTACTAGCCAAATTCTAACTCATAACCTAGAAATGAAGAAACTGAGGACTGCATCCTACCCTCTGTTACACATCTGTGCTCGTAGAGAGGAAAGATAGAGGAGGTGTGTTAGCTCTCTGCACCAGCAGCTCTGGGTGCTACTGTGGCACTCACAGGTTAAGCTGGGGTAGTGATTAATGAGCCAGCTGGTCCACCACAACCTTGAGGGACACTTCTAGTGCTGCAGCTAGATTGTACATAGATAGCTGATGCTTCACTCATTAGCTCTTGGACAGAAAAGTGCTTCTTTACCTTCCTGAAAGTGTATACTCCTGCACTGAAGAATTCAAGCCAGTGTGAGTGCTTGCCACCTGTAGATACCACACACTGACTGCCAATCTCAACTCTGAGCTTGCCATTTGCAAAGATAGACCTCTTTTCCCCATAGCTTTGGAATGATTTAGATATTATGCAGGCTTAATCTCTATGGCACTTTCTTCCTCTAATTCAACCTGCAAGGATTTATATAACCAAAATTATTACAGACTAATTAAAACTAACAGTCTTCAAGTGGTCTCACATACTTCTTTATACTTCCTTTGCTTATGGCAATGTGACAGACGGTGTTCAAGCATCCAGAATAACTGTGCTTGCTTCCTGTTATATAAGATGACTCCTTAAAATAGACTGCTTAGAGATTTTTTGAGTTGGTGGGTTTTTTTTACTTCTCTCCCAGCCAGCTTCCCAATATCACAGCATCGTCTTCATATAAGCCAGTGTGACTGCCCTTCTGCTTCTGCTATAATCTTATTTAGCCTTGGAAAAGAACATACAAATAAGCTTTGTTTTTGCCATTCCATGTTTTTCTGTGACATCAGAGAGAGAAGGGGAGATGGCATGGTCACATGCCTTATATTTATACTCCTTTAATTACCAAATGTCTTACTCTTGAAGTTCTCATGATAGTGAGTTTATCTGCAGCAAAGGCAGCCAACCTCTCTGCTTATGAGCCAGTTTTACTCACAGCCAGGTGTTCAATTCAGTTGTGCTTGAAAAAATTCTGCATCTTGCTTGGTAAATAATGATTGCGTAATCATGTCTTGCACTCCTAACACACACAGTGGTAACTCCAGTTTGGCTGGCTACCCCACCAGCTAACTTTTCTGGGAGCCTCCTAACAGCTGTACTGACAAGCTCCATGCATGAGCTGGTTGTCTTGTGTTCTAACTTTAGGGCTTCTTGTAATTTCCTTCTTCAAGAAAATGAGTATTTTTTGCTTCTTTTTTTTTTTTTTCAGCAGCAATACAGGGCATACTTCGTGGTATTGGATCAGGCCCACAGACAGGAATTGCTTTCATAATTTGAAAAATGCCTGTTCCTGAAATTTGTCCAGCCCCTTAAAGGTCCCATTAGTCTCAGTGAGAGCTAAAAGTGTGCAGCGAACACTGTAGGAGGTGGTTGGGGTCTTGCAAAATTGAACTTGCAGAGCAAATTTATCATACATTCAGAAACAAGTGACCCAAGATTGGCCTCTGTGAGCTTCAAAGCATGATCATATCTCCGAAGAGTCATTGAAACTGCCCCTTAGATTATTGATTCGAATTTAATGTGATAAGAGTGTGTCCCCTTGAAGTGTTAGATGTGTGAAATACAACCATTCAAAAAGGCCCCACAGATACACTGTTTCTCCTGGTACAAAATGCTGTCTAATTGTGTCACATAGTCCACGGGTCTTCTTTCCAGATCTTCATTTTCAGAGGTAGGTATCTAGAAAAGAAGGTAAGCCCAAAGGGGAGTATAAGTGCATTCTAACCAGGGGAACAGAATGGCAAATGAAAGTCTAACTCGGTGCAGTGGGGAGGAGCTAATCATAGAGCAAGGACTACAACATTACTCCCAAATGGGCATCAGCCTGTTGGTGACGAGCCAAATGCATTTCATCCTCCTGCTGTGTTTTCAGTGTTACCTGTTTGAATGAATCGTTGTGGCAGTAATCAGATAAAGTGAAAACATGGCACATATGTAAAATAGCTACAGGAGCACATAATAAAATGAAAGAAAAAAAGGAGTACTGACTCCTGATGAGTCAGTACTGATGACTGAAAAGGAGAGATCTGTAGCCACTTGCTTTGTCTGGCATGGACTTGTGCTGTCCCAGCTCAGGTGTGAAGCAGTGTGGTGGTGTTGGCCCAAGCTAACAAGGCCCAGAATTGGTTCCCTGTTCTGTACTCCACAGTGCTTCTCTTCTTTGGTTTGTTCATGCAGGACTGGTGTGGGTGTTGATCTGTACAGGGGAAAATGAACTTTCTATGTTGCGTGTGTGTGTTCATATATACACAAAGCACACACACACATATATATATATATAAAATACATATATATATATAAAGCAACAATTTTTGTTATGAGTCATATTTCTTTTTGCCAACATAATTGTATCAGTATCATCACTCTTGAGTAACTGCAATTTTATCATTAAGTGGTACTCTGCATTATATTCCCATATTCCTCATGCTGCTTAGGAATAAACTGACCAGAATAAATACTTTCACACTAAGAAGGCTATTTGCTATAACCATGCTACTGTAATTACAGTGGGATAGCTTCTTTTTAGACAGGGGCAAAAAAATCTGTATTTATATAGCATAAGTTAAGGCTTGTCTGTCTGTATCAGCTTCACAGTGCTTCTGCACTGTGGGCACAGTGTATACCTGTTGCTTTCCTGCTGAAGCACCATATCAGGGAGAAGAATAAGATTCATATTTAGAAATTTAGTGTTTCTTGCGGTGTAAAAACATTGTGTTATCAGCTACTTGAAGCTAAAATACTTTACCCCTCTCTTGTCCCCCAATATTTGTAGTCTTCTGAGTTGTAACATTCAGTCTTGAATGACTACTTGAGTGGAGCTGCTTCAGTGATGCAAGTTTATGGTGATGTTGCAAGTGTACAAAACAGAAGATATACTAAAAATAACCTCAGTTCTGAGAGTGTGAAAGGCTGTGTGGCTGTGTACAAAGCTGTGCAGAGCCCCACTCTTTATTGGAGTCTAATGGGTTCTGTTAAAACCAAAGGACTGGTTTTACACTCTGTGGCTCAGTGAGAGGGTGCAGGGTGGGTTTTTTGGTTGTGAGAAATGAAAGTGCTATGATATGCTGATATCTTCTGAAAGCCTTTTAGGGAGGACTGATTGCAACCTACATTTGCTGGGTACTAGTTCACAGAACAATCAGGGTGGGAGGATGAGGGGAGGATCTGCTTGAGGTTCCTCAGAGAGTACTGCACAGATTTGTTTTAAGCCCAGAAGGCCTAAACTGATAAAGTTAGACAGCTTAAATAAGTCCCAAATGGATAAATACCCTGCAGATAAAATGAAGTTTTCATTTTGTTCTGAAGTTTCAACAGGAATATGTTTTACTCCAAAGGAATGGAGAGTTCTTTAATAAAAGGAGGCAACCCCAGACATGACAGATCAGTTGGTCAGCTTAATTTTAACTACGTTACTCACTCAATAAGGTTTCCATCTTCTCTAGTTTAAATCAGATAAAAGCATTTCAAGTGAGAGCAGAGTCTCATGATGTTGGAAACTGAATGCAAAGTTTTGTTTCCTACTGGTTTATGGTTATTTAAAATATAAATATTACCAATATACTGAATGTGTCAGGATGATCAAATTTCCAGAATGGAAAATAGGGGCTTCTCTTGCTGCAAACA
The DNA here is from genome assembly GCF_009829145.1 of Chiroxiphia lanceolata. Taxonomy (NCBI): domain Eukaryota; kingdom Metazoa; phylum Chordata; class Aves; order Passeriformes; family Pipridae; genus Chiroxiphia; species Chiroxiphia lanceolata. Next base: position 36,148,441 of record NC_045639.1, on the reverse strand, counting down.
CAGAGTGAGGGACCATTTGGACTCCTTGTGCCTTGCTGCAGGCAGCTGTAGTAGGGCAGAAGAAACAAATTAATCTCTCTGTTATCTTCTTCTCTGGAAAGTGAAGTATACTCAAATTTTTCTGTATGCAGAATGTGCTCTCTTCTTCTCCTGTCCTCTGTCTGGTATAAAAGAAATATAGTAAAAAAATACAATTTTTGTCCTATTATTGGCCAGAGGGGCTGGGGGTGGCGAGGGATGTGCAAAGAGCAGCTGTTTGTTACACAGAAGAGAGATGGTAGGATCTGACTACAGGCTATCCTATGTCTTACTTCCCATGTTTATAAACTTTTTCTGTATAGCAAATAGGACAACAGGATGAAATCTATTGTAGAACCATATAAACGCACTTTGGCAATTGTAGTAATTTCTGAGGTAGGTGTGCATAGAAAGAAGTACTGGAAATGGTTTCCAAGTTCAAAAGAAAACTGTCAATAATCCTAACTTGACTTTCTGGTTTCCTGACAATGGGATATTTATCATAAAGTGGGCAGATGAACCAATTTTCCAAGCCTTCTCATCAAAGAAAATACTTCACAAAGCAGTGATTGTGCTGTGATGGAGGCAAGGCAGTGACTTGATCTGTGTCAGGGAGCTACATTACTAAAAATGAGGTCTCTTGGAAGAATAATTCTGTTCCTGGGTTTTTTTTAAGTATTCTCTGAATTGTTGGTAGAGGTAATGTTTAGTCTACTGTTTGCTTCGGTGATGAGGACCAGGATCTTTAGAAGAACACACTGTACCAAGATGTTTTAACATGGGGGATGTACCTTTCGATAGGATTGCACCAAACAGTAGGTGCTGTGGGTCAGGAACCAATGAGTCACTGGAGAGGGAAGAACCAGAAGCCCCCAGCAGAGAGAGAGCTGATTCAGCTTTCAGTAGGCCAGCTGTCCAGGAAGCAAAGCTTTAGATGCAGACAACTCTGGGAAGGCTTCAGGTATTCACTGAGCATGATTTGTCTTATGAAAAACAAGAAACAGAAAGTTTATCATGCTCCTAACCATTGACTATAGAGAATAGTGGAGAAAGACAATAGGATGACAAAAGGAGAGCTCAGAGTTATGGCTGAATCTGCCCGCTTGGGAAATGAGCTTTCATTCTGACTGCACCAAGTGAAACATTCATGCCTAGCTCTCATTAGAGCAAACAACAATATTTTGGCCTGCAGATGATAAAAAATATAGCATAGAAAAGCCTATATCCAAAAAGAAATAGGAGGACTATAAAAGGGAGCAATTATAAGAGGGAAAAGATTTTTCTGGGTAATATTGCTCCTTGTATTTGTAATACTTACCATGGACCCATGAGATTCAGAGACTTCAGTCCCTTTGGTGTTCTGACAAGACTCTTTCTAATTCCTCTGATATCCCTTCCCACTGCACCTCTTAGTCTCAGCTGTATTTTATCAGTATTGAACATGAGTTACTGACACTTTTTCAGGTGTAACAGATGTGTGAATATGGGTGCTATCAACAAACCTCAAAAGAGATTGATATCCAAGTAAAATCAAACAGTAAATACATTTTCCTGTTTTCTTTATATGACAGGATGTGTTTAAAAAAACATTTTTGCATAAAATTTTGAGCCACTTTAAATAACTTATTTTTCCACCTTTAGAGGTATTTTCAGGAATTTACTTTCTCTAAGAAACAAAAATACATGTCAAATACTTGTTCAATATAGCAGTATACCCAACTGTCTGAGAAGTGCCCTCAGAACTGAAAATTAATTGGCTTTCACTGAAATTTGTACAGGTAATTAGCAAAAAGCTGCTGATTAAATTCTTTACATTTCTTATAAATTCTGCTTGTTGGTGCCTGTGCCACACATCTGTACAGTTCTTTTTTTTTACTGGCAATAGCTTACTACTCTGTGTGGTGTATTTAATTTCATGGGGTTTTTTTTTCGTTTCACTTTACTGGAAATAGAAAAAAGAGAACAAAAGGTTTGTTTTAAAAATATCAGTAATTACCAACACTAATAGTGTTTTCCAGTTTTATAATTTTTCATATTAATTCATTTTGCAGTATGATTAAAGTAGGTTAAATATTAAGGTCAGCTCCCAAAGGAGGTGGGGTCCGAGCCAGCAGAATGCTGAGCATTCCTGCAAGAGGCTGGGTGCATGGGACTTTCCCTGCAAATGGTAGGATATGAGGACATTTAGTATTGAGTAGAATTACTTTCATCTGCTATCAGTAGATAGGGATAGAAGGTCTTATCACAAAACATTGAAGGGGACTTGGGTGAAATTTGTGTCAAATTTGTTTCTCAGCAAAATACGTGGATTTCATTCAGAATAAATTCATCAGCCTCTGCTGATTAGCTAATGTCCCTCCCAGAAAGGCAACAATAATCAAGAAATTTTTTAATGTGTTTTGGTTAGAGCCTTGCAAAAAGAAGCAGCCATTAACTTTTTCAGTATGAAATTGTAGTTTGACAGTTCTCCAATTATATTTAAATTAATATTCTCAAAATTAAAGCCTTAATTTTGGATTTCATGAATTTCTGAGACTGATGCCAAGTGAGTTTGTTGAAAAATTTCAGAGAAAATACATTTTGAAAGAAAAAATAAAGCATATATTTTATTGCTTTCAGAATTGCAGCAATATTTCTTTCATTGCATCATTGGATCAATGAGGGCTGAAGTGACCTCAGGATGTTTCTAATCCAATTTCCTACTCAAAACAGGTTCAGTTCTGAAGTCAGACACATTGTTCACACCCTTATCCATTTGAGTCTTAAACTTTCCCAAGCAAAAAAAAAGCACCATGTTGTTTGGCTGCCCTCAGGATATAAAGGCCTTTCCTTTTACCCTGTCCAGACTTCTCTCATTTCAACATATGTCCTTTAGCTCTTTTTCTCCTTCCATACCCTGGTATAGAGTGTAACTCCATTATCTTGGTACCCTCCTTTTAGGTACCGGGGGGGGGATGCCGAGTTAGACATCTCCAAAAGCATCATAACTATTTGTGTGAATTTGCTGAGATGATCTAGATTAAATTATCATTTCCCACCATTTGTGAAATTCTTTGTGCTTCAGCCTATTTCCATGAAGGTGGGATCATAAAATTTCTTTCTTTTGTTTTGTCTACTTTGCTTATTAGCTCTTAGGACTGGATTGATTTTAGGATGTGTGCAGTCTGTTATGAGAAGAACCTCATTCTTGGACTGTATCATATTATACGTAGTAATGGCTATAGTCTCCAGTAGTTGAAAACAACTTGTCTCAAAGAATTATCACTATCTCATGGTGGTGGCTTAAATAAGTACAAGACAAGACTAACAGGAACTCTTAGAGGAAATAGTTTTTACTATGACAGGAGATTGCTTGTCAGAGCTGGGCTGAAGTGCATTGAATTTCAGTGCATCTGCATTGTCAGAATAGTTTACCATTTGTACACTGGTGTTATTTTAAATGTGCTGACCTCAAAAATATTGATGAGGTAAAATCCTCTGTAAAACATACCTGCCTTTTAACCTTTTTATGGTTCTGCCAACTGGAAAGTTAAACAATGACAAAATGGACTGTGAATCTGTGTGCTGGCTGCTTTTCCTCCTGGTGTTATGAGAGGTTTTTGCTGAATGGGACAGAGATGAAGCAAAATAGCTTTCCGCACAGTATGTGGTCAGCTTTAGCATCCAAGGTAATAGAATAACCGTAATCATATAAGCTCCATAAAACTTACAGCTAAAGAATTTTCTTTATGTGATTTTAAGGACTGTTATTAAATGGCCAGTGGTTTGTGGGCCTCTCATTGCAAAGCTTCTGTTAGTCATGTTTTTGAACTGTCATGAATGCTCATGGAAAGAGTCAGCTAGGGGCTGACTAATGGTCCTGTCCCACAGTTTGGCATTTGCTACGTTATCTCAGACATAGGGAAAATCTGCCAGCTATTCCTGGTGGAGCTTTTATGAGAAGGCAGTGTAACTGTACATCTAAAGCCCTAATATTTTACAGCTAACACTTGAAGACCGACAGATCTGCATATGTTTCTTGTTTTACACAACAACAGTACTAATACAAAACAGTGCACATCTCCTTTCTTATTGCTTAGTGGCAATGCCAGTGTCTTGCTATATAAATCTTTATTATATATAGGCAATACTTCTTAACATCCAAAGCTTGAGCTGGATGGAACCTATTTCTGACCTTGCCTTGAAAGATACTAGAACCCTTGCCCTCAGCTCTGTGAGCCTGAAATTAAGGCTACTCTGGTTTGTGGTTGTAGTGCTCTTGCCTATGCAGTTTTCACACATGAACTTGAAAATGCATTGTCAAGTAACCATGGCAGTAATTGGTAAGTTCTTACATTTGAATTGATTTGAGTTAGAGTAAATATAGCTGGTTTTCTTCCCCTATTAAGCTAGTGCTAAACATCTGATTTTATTTTACCCAAGTATAATGGTTCAGCTTGCTTCATGTATTAAGCATGCAGTGACACATGTCCAATTGATCCTCAGAGCTTTCCAAGAATAGGATAATGTAGTGAGAACTGTGATCTGTCTGACTACTGTTTTTTATAAAAGCGTATTTCATAAAACCATTTTTAGAGAGAAAAATAAGGTAGGTTAGTAATAAAAAACAACCTTTACCCATTCTTAAAAAAATTGACTAGTAGTTTCTCTTCTGTTTTTGAATGCTGAACATTTTTTTAGAGTTGGGTTCTTCTGCTGATCTCCAAAATCACTCTTTTTTTCTCTAAAGGTGCAGACTGATTATATGTGTCTACAGCCAATAACACAGAAGGAGGGGTGAATCTGGTCATTTTTATAGTGTGTGTAGTGACCTGAGTCAGTAATGCCTGAAATTTAGAAACCATACTAAGAGGAGAAGATAATGATGTGACAAAAGAAAGGAAAGAAATCAGGAATGATCTTTCTCTAGCTAAATATATCAAGATATTGAGTCAAGAAGTAGTTTTCTTGATGGGTAGTATTGAGGGACAAGGGTATGATCTTGTAAAAATTCCAAATGTGATGGTTCATTTGAGTTGTTACTTTTTTTGCCAACATTACCTTGATGCATGAGTGCTAATTAACGATCCTGTTGCCAAAGGCAGAAGGACATCTGTCACTGAATCAGGATTTTCCAGGAACTTTTAGGTTAGATAAGAAGATCTTTACTGGAATACAGTGATTCCTGATGAAGAGAATCTTGTGAATCAAACAATAATGACACGAGAAGGGGTTTGTTTCATATCTTGTAATACCCTTCTCTAAAACTGGGAGTTTCGCTCAAGTAACAGCTGCGTAGAATATGAGTCCTCTGTCCTACAATGTGTACGTACATAGAATTTTGAGCTTTTGATTAAGCTATTGGTCTTCAAACATATTCATTACCTTTGTTTTGGTGCAGTCTAGGACCAGCTCTGTTGCTAGTGAATTTACACAAATTTCAAGTTTATGTAAGAGCGTGTCTGAGCTCTTAATTTTACCACATTTGCCTGTGTGCAGCAAGCCACAGTTTTTGTAAGACCTGTCCTGAATAAAGTCTGAAACCCTATCTTGAATGTTTTAGAATCAAATAAATTGAAAATAATGAGTTTCTGGACAGTTACAGTACAGTTCCTGGGGAGACTGCAGTTGCTAAGGCACTGTGGCCAAAATATCCTTACTACCACCCAAGACGTGAAAGATTACAGCCTGGGACAGCTTTATTGTTGCTATGAAATTGGATGCATGCATAAAAATAAAAAGAACAATAAGGGGCAAGTGTTTACTGGGCATTAGAGAGATGTTTATTATACCTTATACAGCATAAGCAGAAAGCTCAAATTATCTCCAGATTTTAAAGGCATTGTAAAATAATTAAACACAAATACTAAGAATCTTACTGGAAGTACAAATCTAGGAAGTGTTCCTCTGAGGATTCTTATTTCATTCTTCACATATCTTGCTAGGCTGCAACACCACAGCCCTGGGTTTGGCCACACAGAGAATTAAAGTGGAGTAAAGTTGCCCTGATTCTTGTTTATAGCTTGCAACTTCCTGTTGCAAGGCAGGGAATGAGGACTGAGAAGTGACATGGCAAGCCAGCTGCAGAGTTTGTTGCTCTGTCTTTTTGCTTTCACTCTGGATGAGAAAAACTGTTCCATATAGAGGTATGAGGAGAAGCTCTTGGAGGTTGTTCTCGCTCTGCCATGGAGCATGCTTCCCAGATGGTAGCCCTGGTTTGCAGCAGATGGTGGAGAGGCAACGTGGCCCCTTTCAGCAGAGCATAGCTGTTAGCTTGTTGGTTAAAGAACCTGTAAAGCATCTCTCTTTTCTTTGCTTTAGAAGATGCAAAGAAAGGCATGGCGCAAAGGAAACCATGGCTCCTCGCCAGTTCATTGCCCTCCAAACAGAAATATGAGATTTGTATGAAACCACATTTTGTACCACATGCCTCAGATTTTAAGGCTGGGAAAGTGCTTGCCATAGTAATTCAAGTATATTAGCCATGTCAAATAAGTATGATTTAGAGCACTTTTGGCACAAGCCCATTCAGGAGGTTAAAATCGTAGTGGCCAAGCCAAAATAAGTGAAGAAAAAAAAAAAGAAAAAAAAAAAAAAAGAAGAAAGGGAGGGAAAGGAAGTGTGCAGCCTGGGCCATGGCAGGTGTGGGGTTTCCCCTCTTGGTAGTAGTACTCAGGTCAACTTGGTTGTAATGTCACATTAGTAAGCCTGTGTCACCTATAGAGGTGACTGGGAGAAAAAAGAATAATTTTTTGTGATGATTCAGAGAAGGTAGATTAGATCCCTATAACTAGAAAATGTGAACATCCCATTAAGTGCCCTGTGTCTAGTTTTTATAGTCAGCATGTAGCTGACGTAATTCAGTAGTGAAAGATCATAGAGAAGGCAGTATTGAATGACCCTGTGTAACTGAAAATCAAGACTAGCTTTTCTCCCAGAAAACAAGTCTGCGTAGTTGTAAATTTGCTGTATCCTATTGTTTTTTACCTTTCAGCTACATGAGGACCTATGTATGATATGATATGATATCATGACTCATTTTATAGAAACATAATTACCCAAAGCAGAAAATACACTGTGAAACCATTTGCAAACCTTTGAGTTGGAAATAATCAAAACTAATGACAATCTTCCAGTATACCTTTGTTTGACATTCTGTCACTTAAATAAAATACTATACAGACTACGTTTTACTTTGTAGCTGATAGCCAAGAGTTTCTACTTTTTCTGCAGGAAGAATTATGTCTGGGGTTTAAAAAAACCCAAACAAACGAGAACATAAATAGGGTTTTCAATTTGAGGGTGAGGCTGGGTATCTTTCACTTTTAGGTGGCCAACTTGACACCATACGATATGCGCCTTTCATGCTGGGTATCCAACACTTCTGGCCATAAATATCGGTGTATTTTATAACTGGTGATATAGCTGCGAAGACTCATTTCCAAACTAAACTTGCATCGATTTTCCAACCTAGCATTAAGATACAGCAGGCAAGGCAGTTTTGGATAAGTAAAGGTCATGTTTTAGTTGTTAGGGAATATCATTAACCTCCTTCGGGCTTGTCAAACCAGAACATCCTCTGGTAAGCCATTCCTTGCACAGATAAAGTTCATTCCTTACTCTTCGAATGGTGTTCCCAGCCAAGAGTATTTGTGTTACAAAATGAAATGCATACCTCCAAATAAAAAAGAAAAATAGATTTTTAGTTTTAATTAAAATTGTAAATATTTGCATTACATTTAGCTAATCCATGGCTGTTCAGCCTCCATAGCTTGAGAACGATTTTCTCTGTGGAAAATATGATATGAAAATGAGCATATTTCAGTTTCTATTTTGACACAGAAACTAATATGCTAGCTCAGTGGCTCCTGTGATCTGGAATTTTGTTTCCAGTGTTAATAAGTATTGAATGCCTTGTAGTGGAGTATGAATATCCAGTAAGGAATAATTATACAGAGATACACACCTAAGGAAATCTTTTCAGATGTCAGTGATGAAGGAGCAAGTCAGTCAGTGTTACTTATGAATGATGATCTTTGCTGACACAACTGTGAATAATATTTTAAGTATTCACTTAATGTTTCACCTCCCTCTGAATCTAATGAACCTAGTGGCCTTAGTGACCTCTACTTTGACAGTGGGTCCTGAAGTTTTAACTTTGCCTTGGATGATGTGTTGCTGAAAAAATATTTTCTTTTATGAAGCTAAAGAGGTGTCCCTTGAATTTTATTAGCATTAATTTAGAAACCCTGAATTTTCAACTGTTCCTCCCACGGAGTTTCCTTATACATATTATACTATAGGAAATTACCTAATGAGTTCTCTAAGCAAGGTATTTACAGAGCTTTCCATAATGGTTTTTATTTTGTCTTAAGAGTTTCATCAACTTCATTCTTATATTTCTTATAAGTAGTATGAATAACTTAGCAGAGTTATTTCCATCAAGCCTAGAAATGCCTTTATTATGTGTTAAAAATTATTTAATCCATTTATGCTCATTTGTCTCTCTAGACAAGTTTCCAAAGAGCATACTTTGTCCCCTTACATCTCAGAATGACCTCTAAGCTGGTTTACTTCCATTTCTTCAGTGAATTCCATTGAGGACCTTCAGCTTTCATAAAGTTCCTATCAATCATGAATTGGTTTCCAGTGTAGGGGACTTAGCTCTACAATCAGTGTATTTGAAAATCCCAGCCTGGTCGTGAATTTTTAAGGGAAAAAATATATCAACATTTCTGCACAGGTGGGAGGCAAAAAGTATTCTGACTGCCCAAAGATATACCTTATTAGACTTCTATTTTAAAAAACAAAAAGCAGAGAATGTCCTTTCAAAGAATGATCTCGATTTTTGCTATGGATTAGGTGGATTTTCAAAGCAGTTCCCCTTTGCTGCCAGCAATCTATTAGTTTTATTTGGATTGAACTTTAATCTGCTTTCTAATGTTCCTCCTGCAATTTCAGCTCTTGATCTTGTGATTATTTCGTCTGCCAGAAATCTTGTAAGCTTTCAAAAAGTCTCCAGATGCTTGTTTACATCCAGAAAAAATAGTCCAAAATATCTGAAGGTGTTAATCCAAAGTATATTAGCTAAACTGGATTAAACTTGCATTATTTTGGAAAGTAATTCAGTGAAATGACATTAAAGACGGTTCTGTTGTGAATGAATGTGTCCACACAGTGATCTAATACAGTTTAAATTGCGCACTTCAAAAATTTAATTTGGGTCAAGTTCCTTGTGTGTCTCTGGGAACACAATCCCTACCACAGCCATGCCGCATACACAGTGGGGAAGTGGTTTACGATGCACTGGAGCTCACTGCACACCCCTGCATAGTTCATGGCTGATGTCACTGGGCTCAAGTGGGAGCTGATATGACTTTGAGTATGATCAGCTTTTTGTCTGTACATAAAGCCATGCTGCCATCATTGCCATTACCATTATGTAATGGTGTGCAGAGTCTCGAGTGGAAATCAGAGTCCTATTATACTAGATACTAAATGAAAAAAAAAAATAGTTGGCTCCTGTACAAAGAGCAGAGCCTAAACAGCTGCTGGCTGAGCTGGGCAGGCTGTGAGCTGCAGCAGCATCAGGTCTCCCAAGTCCAGCCTGGTGCTTTGCCCGAGATATCTAGTGATGCAGAGAGGGTACATGGGAGAGCCAGGCCTCTGACTCCCTGAAAAAGTAAAATATGAGAATTTCTAACCTCCTGTACTGGATCACAGAGCCAAATCAGCATCAGCTGGCGTGACCAGCTGTGTTCAGAGCAATGCTAGCCACCCAAGCTGAATTATTTTGCTCATGCAAATGTGCTCATAAGGAAGCCACACTCTATGTATTTGTGTCATGTTGCAGCCTACATCTGGTTAAAATATTCTTCTCTTCCCAGCTGAGTGCTCTGGGAATTACTTGATGCTTATTGCCTTTTTGATCCCCTTCAAAATTCAGTCAAGTCTGATAGGACTTGTAATGATTTTCTAACCTGCCATGCATTGATTTTCCTCTCCCTGGGGAAAACCAGAAAACCCCATGAAGTTCTGGGAAATAGTTTATTGTTTTTCATATATTTTACCAATTGCAGGCCAAAAATCTAATGAAAATTCAGGTTATTTCACCTGAATGCAGTCTGAAAGGTTGTAACTGTCAAACTAGAATATAGTTCCAAGATCTTGAAAAGGCCAGGTACCTTCAACAACATTTTTTCTTTAAGAAAATGCCAGTTATGGGCTTGGTTGGGTCAAAAAGTGGTTTGTATTACATTGTCAGCTTTGTAAAAGGAACAGCAAAGTCTGGAGAAGCATTTTGTAGAAGAGGAATAATAGCTCTGTCAGTCAATTCAGAAAACAGCTTTTAGTAAATGTATTTTCACCCAAAGTGAGTCAGTGAGACCAGATGGATGACCACAGTAAGTGAAGCCACTGCTTCACTTTATTTAAAACTGGACTAATGAGCTTGACCACAAGGGTAAATTTTTCAGTATGTTTGGCCAACATTTATGTTTTCAATTGTTGCACATAGTAGAAGATTTTCCTTGAAATAATTTCACAGTGAAACTAAGGCACACAGAAGATCTTGACTTAACATGGACAACTTCACAGAAGTGTTAGTGATGGACAGTGTGGAAGCTGAAATAATTGAATTCTCTCAAACCATTGAAATGTTGCTAGGAACAGGAAAAATTTTTTTGACCAACATATTTTGATTATGTTTTCCTTGAAAAACAAGCAGAGGCTTAAAAGAGAGGGCTAGATTATGAGCATCAGTGTCTAGGGCAGAGTGAAGGGGAAGGACAAGGAGGTGGTACAGAAACTTCTGAGTTCTAATTTTGTGTCAGGTGAATTAAAATCTCCTAGTGTTTTCCTTTTATTAGAAACTAATCTGTCTGAAACTGCTTTTAACTTGCCATAGGCTAAAAGAATATATACTAGTGGTGCACGCAGTGTGCATGTGACCAGCTGACATATGGTAATTTCATGCCCAGCAGTAATTTGTTCATGTGCTTGAGACACATGATACAAACACAAGTTACTTGCATACTGGAATATGTGTTTGTATATATATATATAAGATTCAATCTTTTTCCCTAACTCCTTGGGATAAAATGATGCAATTACTTTTGTAAGTTCAGAGTTGGATAATATATACTGATACCAGTGTAAGGGAACTAAGGCTTCTTAAAACTTAGGAGGATTTAGAATTATTGGTCTTGACTGTCACACTTCAGCAAAGTGAGGAGCTCTACTGTCAGTAGAGACTACTTTTATACCTATCTTAAGTCCCAATTTGTCTGCCAAAGCAAACAACCTGAAACTGTTGTATCTATCTCTCCATTGAAATGGTGCTCCCATTGACCTGCTCTGTTTAAAGTGGTCATTTTACAAAAAGGAAGCCACGGAACAGCATGATTAATTTTAACATTATCCATGGGCAGTGCAGAATGCACAAGTGTTGGACCAAAGCAGCTGCAACAAAGAGTGAACGTTGAATTATCTCTCAAAATAAAACATTTTAAAAACGAAAGTACTGAATGCTTCTGTTCCAGAAAAGCTTAGTTTTTTAATCAAAGTCTATACAAACTTCGGCGTTCTTATGTAAGAATAACCTACTATTAAAAACAGTCTTCACTGTTTTCCCTGCTTAGTGGTTAATGCAGCTGGAGTTTGTATGATTAAACTATTAAACTATGGCATTAAATTATTAATAACGAATGAGAAACAAGAATTATAAAACTGTTGGGATTGATGAGGTCAAAACTGAGAGCCTGTACAAACAGTAACCTGAAAAATACCTTTATTCATTCTTGTTGATGAGTTTGAGGATGCTTTACCTTACTCTTGTTTTTCCTGCAGAGCTGCTCAGAAATTGAACCTGTCTTCCAAAAAGAAGAAGCACAGGCCTTCTGCATCGTCCATTCCTGAATCTCCTCTCTTCTCTACCTGCTTCAGCAGTATTCTTCAGACTTCCCCACCACCCGCACCGCCATGTTTGTTGAGGGCAGTCAGCAAAGTGAAAGACACCCCTGGTTTGGGCAAGGTAAGCCTTGCAAATATCACTAAAACACTTGTTTTCTTTGGAAGATTTTATCCTTGTTCAAAATATTAAGGGAATTGGAAGACCATGTCCTTTCTCAGTTGGATTTACTGCAGTTGGTCCCTGAACACATATACAAAGGCCTAATAAGCTGAGTCACTTAGTGCAAATGAATTTCTAATGAAGTTGACTTGAACACAGACAGAGCTAATTGTGTAGCAGTAATACACTTCAAGACCCAGCTACATTAATGTACCTGCACTGAGACCACAGTGGGGAGGTAATATCCATTCTGCCAGGGTTTCAGGAGCATTTGGTCTCCATAACTGTGTTTAAACTGCATCGCAGTTGCTTGCTGTCGCACGTTTTGTGTTCCTGATCCCCTTGCTTTCCAGACTGATGTCTTGGCTGGAGACACTTTAATTTGCTTCTGGCTCATGTTTCTTGGCTTTCCTCCAGTATATATACCTGAACAAAACCTATGCTGATAAGGATAAATTGCTCCTCTTTCTTTCTGTCACGTTATTTTCTCACTGTCTGCATAATCATTCCCTCTTAAAATGCTGTTTAGGTGCACACTTATGCTGAGGCGATGGAGGAGGTAGCTGTGTAGTTTGCTGTTGCTTTGTAGTTTGTCAGAGAGGCCCTTCCTTTTTCCCTGTTGTAGTTGAAGAGCGTGGCATATTACATCTGGGAATACATGCAGGCAGTTGCTGAGGACAACAGTTTGTTTTAATCAAGGTAGTTTCTTATGCAAGCATCTGTGTGCGTGGCTTTTCCATATTCATTGAATACTAAGCGGTGACAATGAATTTGGTGAAAGTTTTTGTTTAGAGGAGAAATTATAATGTATGACCTAGGAGTGCTGAGGACGGGCTCCAGAATTTTCACTGCTGATTTTGGATACTCCCTTTCTTACACTGTGCAGTTCCAGGGTTTTCTTTCAAAGAACAATGGCATTGCTTTCCTGGCTGCTGTAATGCCTGTTTGAAAAGAGATTCCCTCCGCATGGGGCTCCCTTTCTTTCCTCTGGCCTGGTAGGTGGGAAGAAATGCAGAAATCTGTCGTGATCTTATAAAAGTTTAATAGTGATGCATACTCTGACTAGCAGGGGGAGGAGGAGTAAACTTGAACCTGTTCATTGTTGTAAGAAGTTGCTGTAGAATAGATTTAAAATGGAAACCATCCTTTCAGGAGTCTCACTTTTCTGTGCCTAGGACAGATTACATCTGAATAGAAAGTTCATTGAGGAATAATGAAAGGTGTGTGCTTGAAAACAAGGGGCTAATCTCCCACGTTAAACTTTTCTGGACTATCAGTCCGGGAGACCACAGAGACATAAACATAGCTCTGTCTAAACATTCCAAGCTTGATCTGAGCTGTTCTTGTTCCTCTCATCCCTGGTTTCCACTGGAGAGGGCTTGGAAAACAGTTTTACAGTATGCCCAAACAGACCTGTGATTTGCTTCTTCATCAAGATCATGTACCAGAACAGGCTCCAGGCTTTCCAGCTGCGTGAGTAAAACTGAAATTTTGCAGCCCAAATCGTGAAGATGGATATTTCTTTTCACTTTAGACTTGCCATTCTGAAGCTATCAGGCTACATGATACATAGCTAAGAGGTTTTAGCATACTACTGCTTCAAAGTAGTAACCCCAATCAGGTTATTTCATGTAGTCAAAATAGACAAAATTAATTTTTTTCCACAATTCCATTAGCAAAAATATGTTTAACCTGCAGTTCCTGGAAGCCAGTTTCATTTTTCACCTCTTTGGTTTCTTATAGAAGTCACCCTATAATTGTGACCTGAAGCTTTTATACTTTCATCAAAGTTTCCCATCAGTTTACCTCTGTACCACAGTTTTCATTTTGATATGTCAGAAATAGGTGCGAGGCACAATAAGTAAATACCTGCGGGATAACAATATAATTTATCTGTCAGACTGGGAAAACTTCAGATGAGGTAATGGAATTTCCAGCTTATTTGCTTTTAATTTTCATTGTTATTTATACATATTCTGTTCAGTTTGGTTGGGATATGTTTTGATAGGAGAGTGCTAAAAAACTGTTACTTTTCTCAGCATTTTGTCTCTCTTCTGTAAGGGTATAAATTTACAGAATATGGACCCGTGTGTAGGTAGTGGGTTCAGGGAAACTAAATGTTATTTTCGATCACTTACAGTTTTTCCTTTGTATTTAAATAGCATTTTACCAGCAATCTCAATTTGATAAAACTCTGTTTCACTTTGGATTTAAGGGGGCTGGGCAATTTCTAATATGACGGTTTGTTACTGGAAGGTCTGGTTCACTAGAACTGAAACGGTAGCCTTTACCAAGGATTCTGGATTTCTGAGACTCCAGGGGCAGCTGTGCATAGGCTGCCTGGAAGGCAGGCTCACTGCTACAGGGCTGTGAGCCCTCGCACAGACTCTGCGTATCACTGGCTTGGTGTCAGCCTGAGAGCTGTCTGTGTGCCAGGGGAGGTGGGTATCTGAGACATGAAGATAGGAAGTCAGATACTTCAAAGCTTAGTGTTTGAGGTTAAATTTCATTTCACAGTTTTCTAAAATTAACTTGCAAGATAACAGCTGCTATTTTCACTTGTACTAGAAATTTCAAAGATTCTACTTCTCACTGCAAATTAATGACAATGATTTATTTAAAATTATAGAATTGCTCATCTGTTATATGTAGGCATAAATTTTTTTTTAGTTAAAATAGGAAGATCTGCTTGTCAGCAATATATTTAAAAGTTAATTTGCAGCTCAGTTAGTACAGATATGGGTACAACTAAAGAGTCTAAACTGACAAAGAGAATTAGAGATTATATATTCAGGTTGCATGCTTCACACCTTTTCTTACAAAATGCCTTGCAAATCAAAACTGTACCAGCCCGGACTTTAGAAGAAGTATTATTTGAAATCTAGAGTTCAGCTTCACAGAAACAGGAAGATGATATTAATAATGAAATGGTGGGACTGCGCAATCAGCATTTTACTTTGATGTTAGATACACCACTGAGCCTAGCAGAAAATACAGCAGTGTCAAATGGAAATAAAGTATTAGAGGACAAGATTCTTTGTTGCACTGATTTTCAGATGATGATGTTAAATAAAAGGGTGCGACCATGCTGCAAATATATTAACAGTGGTGCTTGTATGGGTCATAATGTATGCATGTGCTTTAGGTTTGCATTTGCTGTCAGAGGAATATGATCTTGAGTAGTAGTGTGGTATCCCCACACCTGCTTCTTGAGAGCGGAGATTGCCCTTTGGGCTGAGTGACAGTCCTGCTCCATATACTGCCACAGCTTCCTTGTCACTTCTGCTCTGTCTGCTGTCTTTGAGTCATCATATTCTGAGTGGTAGATTGCTTTTACTGGGTTTACAGAGAGTACTACTCTTATGGATGGTTGTACATGATGTTTCCCCAAGTCCCATAGTTTTCCTGAAGACACTCCTTAAGTCTGTTTTGTCCTTCCTCACAATAAGCCAAAAACAGAGAAAAAAGGCTTTCTGTGCATAAAGAACAAATTATTCCATGCCTGCATGAAATGGCCATGTAGGGCCATTCTAGTAAGGTTTGCTCCCCAGTCTACTTCCCTCCTTCCTCCCCTGTACAACCTTTGTCTAAACCAATACTTTTGATGAAAATCTGAAATGTTCTTTCTGTGAAAGATGATGTTTTGCTGATTTCCACATGAAAAACGGCTGAAATGAAAAATTTTCTGCCAGCCTTAAATAAATAGGTTGTTTTCAGGTGGCACAGAGTTTAGGATGAATGGATGTGGTTTCTGTGCTTTCTTTCATTTATTATTTTTCTGTGTAGTCTTATAAACCTTTGTCACTGAGAGGTATTTGCTATGTTTGGGCAGAGATTAGTTTACTTTTCCTTATAATTTTTTTGCTGTGAATTTTATTAGTTAGTACTTGTTAATCTCAAAATAAAATAACAATTCTCGGGCGTTAAAATAATCCCTATGCAAAAGGTTTCTACTAGGGAGAAGCAAGTCACCACTGAACTTTCTTCAAGTAGTCTTTTCAACCTATTAATAAAAGTGACTGTAATTTGTGATTCTATTTACTTTTTATTTTTCTGTAGCAACAGGACTCCTGTTTGCAGACCCTAGCTCTGTTTCGCTAAATTACATATAAATTCAGATTTAAAAAAAATCCTGTTTCTGTCTAGAGCACTTATGATTTCGCTGTAGGGAGGAAGACCAGACAGTCAGAGAGAAGAAACAATTAGGTATTATCGGTTATCTTGATAGTGGTGTCCTCAACCCATCAGGAGTCTAATATTAGATACCCCTTATCAAGCTGTTGTATGTGCTGTAGAAGAGGAGATTATTAAAGTCTTTGAAGGGGAATAATAGGTTATGCTGCAGATGCTTCTGAGAAGCCCTTTCCAAGTGTGTAAGACAGGGTAGGAAGCAGCACAGAGAGGGGTTTTTGAGAGTCTAGTGAGTGAGAGAGCGATGCGTGAGCTGGTCTCCTGGCATCAAGCACAGGGCTGAGCATGGAGTCTGGCTGGGAGGGGTCATGAATGGGAACCAAGCCATGGCCAAATGCCAAGAGTGGCAGTAAGAGGTTAGTAGAAGATTGGCAGCATGATAGAAACTCCTGAGTCAATGTACCTTTCTCCCAAGGACCTGTGTCATGTAGTAAAGAGGGTTCAGTGCATGGCTGAAAAATCTAATCTTCCATTACAGCACAATATGTGATTGAAATAAGCCCGAAATCTACTATTCAGTTTATGGTATTCTGCAGCTTAGCTTTTCTTCACATTGGTTTTGCATAATAATCTATATGGAAGCATCAGAAAGATTTTTGTCTACCCTGAAAGTACCATACCAGCACAGGATTTCCAGAGCACTCAGTTTTGTCATTCCTTTTTGTGAATGTCACTGGGAGCTGGTACCTACTTCCCCAAGCCCAGTGAAGGTTCCACCTTTAATTGCTAGCTGGTGACTATATTGTTTGGTGAGGGAGAACACATTTGTGTGGGGAGAAGTGTGATACTTCCCATATCTTTGCAAGCAGGAGGTCCACAAAGGCAGAATACCACTGATGACTAAAGAGCAGTCTTATGCCTTTGGCCTTAAAAGGCAGTGGTAGTATCATTGTTAAAATTCAAAAGGTGGCCTTATATGGTGCTTTGTAGATTGATCATATAATATGTTACTATCCTTTTGATTCAAGTGGCTATTCAAGATGCAATGTTTATGCAAATTTTTTCCAGATAGAGGTTGTGAAGGGAATAGATAATAGAATCATTTAGGTTGGAGAAGGCCTTTGAGATCACTGAGTCCAACTATTAACCTAACATTGCCAAGTCCACCACTAAATTGTGTATTACGAACAGGACGATTCAGTTCTTTTACAAGGAAATACAAAATCTTTACTACCAACAGAGAAAAGCAAGCAAAGGGAATTTTCCTTCTAACTTCACCAGGCCCTTTCAGCTAGGACTTCAATGTCTCATTCCTTCCTTGGTTTAAGGGCATTTCTTTGTCTTAAAGTGTTTGTTCAGATTTTTCTTCTCTCTGTTGCTTTTTCTGTCCCTTGTGCTGTTTATTGTTTACATGTACCCTTGCCAAAAGTAACAGTGAAGAAAGCTCTAATGGCCAAGCAGTTCAGTTTCTGAATAGATTCACAACTGTCTTTTGGCTGGGACAAAATTGTATGCCGATACTTTGGGTTCACAAACTGCTAGTATTTCAGCTGTCCACTGCCTTAAAATAGTTTTTGTTGACTTTTCACTAAGTAGGGAAACAGTTGTTGCACTGGCCTTGACATGCTTTAATCCAAGCTGTATAACAGCACAATACGTGTGTTAATAATGAGTATTATATTGACTATGACCTGTATGAATCATGATGTGAATAGTCTTTGTCAAAAGATGTTTTCAACAGCTATGCCAACTCTTTGTTTCAGTGCAGCAGGAAGCAAAGAGACATTCTTTAAATTATGTAATTTGCAAAGTTAATTTGAAGGGAAGAAAATTGATGCACAGCTTGATGAAGTCCAAAAGGTACAGGAAACCTCCTTTTCTACTACCAGAGTTTGCATTTTGAGCTGCTGATTGATGGATGTTAGGACTTTTTTTTTTGCAACATTATGGTATATGTTTAGGAGGCATCTACGAAAACCTGTGTTATGGTCAGCAAAAATACAAACAGAACTTGAAAAATATGTTGTTATTTTACTTCACTGCCATCCACCTTCAAGGTTTTTCAGAGAGAATCAGAAGAGGTTCTCTTTCCTTTGTAAAGCAGAGATTCTCTCTCCTTCATCCTTCAGGTGTATAGGGGGAAAAGTTAATAGTTAGATGATAAATGTGATTTAAAACCCTTTATCACAGAAAACAGTTTCTGAGGTGAGGGCTGCTTTTTTTTCCCAAAGTTACCATGGCTACTGAAAGATGGTAGGGTGATCCCTTGAGGCATTTAAAGGAGACATATGTGTTCGTCTTTGTTGTCAACATGATTGTTGTACAAATTAGTTAGTTCCACTTGGAATGAAATCCAGATGGCCTTTTGCCCTCCAGACAGAGTTGCTCAGAACTGAGATTTTTCTCACGAAATGTACTGTTTGGATCTGGTGGAGGATTTCGTACTCTTTGCCTAGATTCCAGCTTGATGAGATTTTCTGGGAGGAGTTTTAATACCTCAAGCTGCTTTAAGTAAATTATGAAATTAATAGAAGCTGGAAGAATTGCTGTAAACAATAACCTCTTACCTTCGTCAATCATATTTTCTATGAACACTTAGTTTTCCTTTTGCTAAAGTAAAGATTATTCTGGATGTGCAAGTAGCAACCCAGGCATGCCAGGACCCTGTTGGATTGTATTTTTGTTGACTGTGAAGCAAGGCATATTTTAAAGACATCTCGGTGCAGTCATGTTTCCATGATTTAGAGAATAGCCATAACTGCTGTTCCTTCTCTATGAAGTCCAGAAGCTGCTACTTCATGGGAGTTAGGAGCACATATCAACAAAACCACTAAAGGAAAACCTGTCCCATTGCCTAAACTTTATACCACGTAAGAGAGAATTCCTGTGTGCAGAAGCAGGGCTGCTTTTCTGCCATATAATCTAGCCAGCCCCTTTAGGAGGGGGAGATTAGGTCTTGCCCCTACCTATTAATGAACAATTTAAGGGATGTGGGTCCATTTTGACCCAGCTGCAAGCTTTAAAAGCTTAGAAAGTGGCTCCACAGTTCCTGTCCTGACAAGCTGTCTTTCCTGATAATGGGATTCCTAAAGTGAGTTGGCAAGAAGCTGACCCCAGAGAGGGGAATTCACAGCATGTGGATGCTAGTGTAGTGGTTTTCTGGAGCATTGCAGGTGCAGGCAAGTAAATGAAGGTTGACACCAAGGAATAGGCTCACATCTGAAATGGGAAATTTAAAGAATACTGCTTCTTTCCTTACATCTGACTCCACAAAACAGAACAGTTTTTCTACATGGCATTAGGAGTGCTCCACTGATGTAGACACTGTGTGAGCAAACATGATACTAAGGTATCTTTCTCTTCTGTTAATTCCTTTACCTCTGCTGATTTTCCAAAATACAAACATCTTTCAAACTAGTAGACATCGTCCTCTTCACCAGAGGGGGGAGGGCGGTGTGAAAACAGCAGCACAGAAAGTGAGATTTTCTAGCGAGTAACATACAATCCTTAATTGAAACTCTTGGCTTTGGAAAAAAAGATCTCTTTCCGTATGTAATAGACAAAACCTTGCATCCTAATCTGAGTACCAGCTCCTGGTAATAGCAAATATAGACAAGAGACTAGTGTTCATTAAATTCCTTTTTTTGCCTCAAAGAATACCACAAATGATGTTTTTCCCTTTAGTGGCATCTTCCCATGTGTATTCAGCATTGTACTGATGAGCTTGTGAGCACAAGAGGTGGCTAGAGATTTCCAGGTGTAATTGAACTAGACAGAAAAAATATGAAAAAGGCTGTACCTCGACTCACGTTGGTAGCACTTTTTATTTCTGTGTTAGAAGAATCAATATTTTCTGTGTTTCTTTTATAGTGTATTTCACCCAGGAAAAGACCTGCAAAGTCTAGTTTTGTACCATTTACCCTAGTCTGTTTTGATGATTTCTTCTGTAAACATTAATGATCAAAAGAAAATTAGCTTGCTCAAATCACTTCAGGCTGGTGGTACTAGGGTTTGTATGTTCCTAAGTGACTTTACTTGTCTAGTACCCTCTGCATTGTCATATGATTTTATGCCTAGCAATCTGTAAGTTTTATGCTAGTTGACTTTTATTGATTCAAGTCATTTAGTGGAATGAATGACCATAATTTGTAGGCATCTAGTTAGCTGTGGGCCCATACGGGTCAATTATTTGATTATTTTCATGTTGATAGGCTAATGAAGCTACAGAAATCTTTACTCTTGCTCACCTCGTAAGCATGCTTTAAACATGTTCTCATGTTGTTGAAATAGTATGACAGTACAGTGGCCACATATTTTAAAGTCTCTTAAACATTGTATGAAAATAATTAGATTTTTCTAGAATATAAAAACATTGGTTTTAACACTGATCTCCTCCAAGTTTTTCTGAGCTATTGTATTTTTATTTACTTTGTTTTCCTATTTAGGTTGTACTGCTGGTTGATATTTTGATAGTTTTAGTTTTAATCACTTCCATTTCCTTTTTAAATCTTTCAGTAGTATTTACTGAAATGACCCTTTCTTCCCTGCCCTCTCCCCCATACGTCTCACCCCATTAATTTTTAAATTCATGAAGAAGAGGTTAATATAAATCAGGAAAATCAAGGTGAAAGAAACTGAAAATTACAAAAGTATTTCTCAGACAATGCTGAAGAAGGAATTTAAATGCTGGATAGTTTGCTAAACATGGGAGCATGGTAAGATTTCTGAGATCTTAAGCAAGTACCAGGCACTGCACTTGGAGCACTCAGCTGTAGACATTATTACAATTTTTTTCTTTAAAACTTCTTAAAGCTTTTCTCCTCCCAGCCTTTTTCTTTTGTGTTTCACTTCTCTCAGCACATGTCGAAGAGCAGTGGTGCAGGCGGGATGGTGACACTGTGGGAGGCTCCACTATAGCACTGCTGTAACATCATGGGATAATGATTTGTCTGAGCCTCTTGGTTCAACCTCAAGGTTATCCCACTTTTTTTAATCCTAAAGGTCTGAGCTTTACCTCATTTCTCTGGTGCAACATCGACTTAAATAGATAACTAGCTCCGCTGAGGAAGAGGCAACATGGACTGTATTTTAATACTGAGAAAACCATCTCCTCTTATTCAGTCTCCCCCTTTTTTGCCTTTTCCTTTAGGATTCACACCCATTTTTGGAAATATCTATTGACATTTATACATTTTTTGTGCTTTTATGAGAAGCATGTATCTCCATGCTTTGAGTCATTATCTCCTTGTGTTTCTCTTCACTCTTTAGTGCCACTATTATTGCCACCTTAGGACACGATTCATATTGGTAGCTTAGGTGACCTGATCACTATCCTTCTGATCTAGGCTGGTGATATGTATTCCTCTCATGGAGGAATGGAGACAAGTGTTACGTATATTATAATGGGCTGACTTGCCTACCAGATGTTCCTTTATTTCTTAGTTGATTACAGAGGCAGCTGCCTTAGAATGAGATATCTGTGTTTTGGCTGGCTCAAATAAGGTGAAAAACAGCTACTGTGAGATACATTAACAAGGTGCTTGCAGAAAGTTCTGGATGCATTCTTCTCCTCCAGGTGGAAGTCTACATCCTCTGCTTTCCAGTCTATGAAACATAGAGGTTCACTATACAGCACCTGGGTCTGGTTGAGCAACCTGCATGCAACTGAGCAGGTTGCATAAAGCAGCCAGACCTTCATGAAAAAGGACCAAGCAGACTTTTTCACATTTGGTCTTGGGCAAACCAAAGGAAAGTTGAACTGACCTTTGTTGAGTCAAGGACTAGAGATGTTCAGCTGTACTTCTGTTGGGATGGATCTATAAAGATGGTCATAATGTGCACACCTGTTAGATTAGAGCCTCTGGCCCTCTCATTGTTCTATAATGTGACCTGTGAATTGCTTCCAGTAGGACTCCTTCCCAGAAGTGTAGGCAGTGTGACTTGGGCTTTCTTTGCTGGATCTGGATTCCCGATACCCAAATGCCATTTCCTTTTCCAAATATAAGTAGACTTTTTCCTCTATATTGTTGATAATGTGATTAGCAGTTAAATTATCTTTCATCAGATAGTGAGATATGAAATGTCAGATATGAAAAGTAATACTTCAATATTCCTATTTTAATTTATGAAAGAATCTTTCTATGTAGTAAAGGTAAAACCAAAGTTTGATGAAATCATTGACCTGTTTGATATTAAAAATCAGGAGGTATTTCAATACATTTTTAAGTCTTGTGACTCTTAAAGTCTTTTGTAGCACTCAGAAGCAAGAAACAGAGTGGGTGCACCTGTGATGGGTGGATGGAAACGTGTATGTGTAATTCTCACTTTATTTCGTGTGTACATTTGCATCTAGAAACATATAGGTGCATATATATATATATTCATCTCCCTTTCCCCCCCAGCACAGGGGAAATATATAGGAAAAAGCTATACATGGAGTTTCTGAGCAAGTTGTCGGAAAAAAATGTAAGGCTAGCAGGCTTTTATTTGTGAACTAGCAGTTTGGTTTGTTTTTTTTTTTTTTGGGGGGGGAAATCAACATTCCCTGAAGACATTGCCATTAAACTCACAGATTTTAATCCAGAGTAATATAATTTTTCTTGTTTAGCCCAATCCTCCTATGCAATGTATTATCTTTTTTCCTCCTGTGTGATGGTTGAAAATGCTTATACAAATAGCAGCATTTTACATTAAATTCTCTAGGTATGTCTGAGGCTCTGTTGCATTTCTGTAGATCACAACTGCCTTCATCCCTGTTAATTAATGTTGGATTTTTCCACAGATCTGTTCAATATACAATGTTTGTACTGAAGGGAGACGTAGGAAAAATTTTGGTGTGTATTAAAATGCCAGGAGGAAAGCTGTACAATAACCTTTACAGCATCACATACCCCACTGCAGAAAAATAGATGTTCAAAACCTTAAAAACTCTTGAGCCTTTCTTCCCTGCCCCCTTTTCCCACAGAAAATATGACATATGTATTTCAAACTGTATGGTATGAGCATAATTATCTTTGCTTTAATGTCTTGCCCCCTTCTTTCCACCATTCAGTACTGATGGAGTTTTATCCAAATGCAAATCTTCATCTGCAATAGGAATCTCTTCTTGACTAGCTTGTCTGTAGCCCCCGAGCCCAGGTTCTGGAAGTAGTGTGGCTAGAAAAGCTGCACCACCCCCAGTAAAGTATCTTAAGCTAGAAAAGCTACCCACTCCCAACAAAATACCTTAAACACTGCTTTTTTGTCAACTGAGAGGAGTAGTTCTAAGGTATGTGCTGGCACCAGCTCTTACAGAGGCACTGGGGCCGTTTGTCGCCTGACCACACACAAGGAGAAGGCACGCACCCTGACTCAGAACAGCGTGTGCAGATGTGGTAAGCACAAGGAGGCCCAGGCTGCTTTTGGGAAATGGAATACTGACACAGAGGAGGAAACAGGATTCCCCCAGGGCCTTGTACACTGTGAGCAGTGGGAATCATGAATCTCTGCAGATGGGAGGGAGTTATTCATCATAAAGACTATTATGCCGTGCAAGGCATTGCTGAAACAGAACACCACCAAGCTATTTCCTATCTTATCAGGGTGTATTAATAATGCAGTAGTAATAATAGAAGTACAAATTAAAAATAACTGGATGGGCAGATAAGCAGAGTTCTTGAGATTAAGGATATTGGGAATTGCTTCAAACAGTTAATTGCAGAGCAGCACATAGAGGGAAATTTGCCTTTATTATTTTCTTATTCTTCATCTTATCTCTGCCAGCATTATTTCTAGGGCTTTCACATGGACACTAGTAGGCAGAATATTTCCTCAAGAATTCAGACTGTTCTTTTTTATCTCCAAAGAAATTAAGTATCTTTTGCTAATCCATCTAATTCAGTAGGGGCTAATAATGCTGAATAAAAGGAGTATTCTGATTATTAGCCTTCCTGTACATAAATCTCTTATCATTTTCTCCTTCCACTTGCATCCCACAATACAAAGGCAGGCAAGACATTACAAGTGTCAAATATTCAGGCTTCAGGACAAATTGATGCAGACAATTCCCTAGAGGTTTGTAAGCTCCTTCTGGATTGCAGTTGCATGAAATCCCCAGAGTCCCTGAACCTCTTAAGTTGTAATAGCTGGCTTGGGCAAAGAGAAATACAAGTATGTGGTTCTCTGGCACTGGATGACTGTGTTGCCCCCAAGTCCTTTCTTTCACTACCTATGTCTGTCAGTCACTGACCTGGCAGGGTTTTACCTGATTTGGGAGCCTCTGCAGTGTTCCTTTCCACAGAATTAAAGTAAAACTTCAGAACTAGTCTTTGGTCCCCTGCTGGGTACCAAAACATGCCTTACATAGAGCATTAAACTGCTGTCACTTTGATTTCAAGTTGTATTTGCTAAGCAATTTTCAGGACACTCAAATTGTGTTCTCAATGAAATAGATACTGAAGCAATGCACAGTCATTTCACACAGCTCCATCCAAGCAACACTAGCCCACTGAGAGATAAAGCTATCAAGGGAAGACCATTTGATTGAACATCCAATACACTGATGGAGCAGAAGCTTAGCAAAGAACTGCAGCACAACTATTACTCCACTGTTTTTCTGGAAAGCAACATAATTTGTGAGACTAGCAATATTAGAGCTTGGTGTCAAAGATGGTAAATCGTGTCATCTTGCTTTTAACATGGTTTTAGTAGTCCCAAAAGCTTCTCCATGTAATACTGCTATTACTGAAGAACTTAATCTACTGTACAGAATAGTTCCTCGCAACTGGTTGCCACAGGAATATCCTACATGACTTGTCAGATTAAAAGCTTAAATATTGATTTCTTCAGTAACAGGAGAAAAAGAAAGCCCTTTGGAAGGGATGGCATGAGTCAAAACTCAGGCTGGGGTGGAAAGAGGTGGAGGGTGTCAAAGACAAAAGGGTGTATTATTTGCACACTGATCCTGAACTTCCTTTGCGTGCCATTAGAATGATAAGCGCTCAGCACAGTTTGATGGTTAACTTCTGAAACAGTGGTGCACTGCTGATTGGTGCACCAATTCATTCAGGTTGTACCTCCACTAAGGTAAATGGTGTAGATTAGAGCATCAAGGATGAACATAGCAGCAGGTAAGTTCACCAGCTTCATGCTGATGAAAAAGTGAAAGTAAGTAAACTACACTGGCCAAGTGAGAAGTGGACAAACCCCATTTACTTGTGCTTACACTTGACAGAAGCACTGTGTGGAACATTTTAATCTTGTGAACTAGATGACTGAAACACTCTGAGCACATGAATTCATATGGATGGTGAAACTATCAGAGTTCATAGGCATTTTTACACAATCTGCCCAAAATCTGTGTCCATGATGCTCATTAATTATGATAGCTACTGTCCTGCTATTAAGCCTATCAATCCAAATCTAGATTATTTTCCTTTTGTTTCCTCCCCAGAAATTATTCACAAATGTTTTCCGTCTACCTATCCATGTCTCTGACGTACATCTTCTTGTCCCTAACTCCCACTGATGTCTCTTGTTTGTCTCAGTTTTGCTGTTGCACCTCCGTTAGCTGGGATGATCTTCTCACCATTTCTGCACCCTTGAGCGCAGGGCTCTGTACTGAACCTGTGATCATTCTACCTGTGTCTTTTCTAGTCTGAGCACTGCATCTTAAATGTCTACATTTCTTCTCATTCAGGAAGGCTTTTCTTTTTTCCTCCTATGTGACTTACATATGCATCAGTAAATGGTTTGCTTTTTTTGTTGCGTGTGAAGGGAGACAAAGGGGTTACAGGAAATTAAAGTATAAAAATTGGAAATGCTTTTTTTCATATGTCCGGTCTCCATTCACTAAATTCTCAGGCAATATTCTCAAAACAATGGTTCATGAGACAATCCTTGTTTTAAGGTGTCTCAGGGCTGGACTCTGGAGACTTGGTCAGGGGACTAATCGGATCTGCAAAGAGTACCACAGAGGCAGGCTATTAACATTTTCTTGCAGATTTCCCAGTTACTGTCTAGACAGAAAATATTCAAGGTGGGGGCATGCCTTGCACTTGTTTCCATCCCCCCCCGCACCCTGTCTGCCTCCCCTTGCTCTTTCGAAGAAGCTTTGTAAAAGCTGAAAACACCTTTGAGGCTCTAAGAGTTTTCATAGGAAGCCTTTTTCATCTCAGTGTGTTTTTAGTGGTTTTCTGGGGTTTATTGTGTGTTACACAATGATTTATATCAATCTATTTCTCCTATAGGGTAGTCCTAGAGCATACGAAAACGTAGTTAGAGAGGATATGTTCTAGCTAGCAAGAGAGTCTAAGGTATCAGACTCTGGACAACAGTCAACTTTCCTTTCTCAGCAAGTTACAATTTACCTCTCCTAATGACCCTTCCACTTCAGTTTAACTTGCTCCTCCACTAGTCTAATTCTTTTTTTTCCCTTTATTTTTGAGATTCTTTTACTACTGTAAGATAGAAGGCTATTCACCAAAATCTCTTGCCCCCCTTGGAAATCTTTTAAAATTACACTACTGCGTTGTACCCCCAGTATAAAATTGCACTAATGCAGGTATCCCCAGAAATGCCAAGACAGTGAAAAGAATTCAAAAAAGGTTTATTTAGAAGGCCAGAACACAAAAACCTTACAGTGCGGTTTGCGCACTGGACCTCAGGGAGCAAAAGGCAAGTTCCCGCCTCCTTAAGGCCCTTTTTATCCTCTGTTTCTCCCCTGCCTTCCTCGGTGTATGTCTGTTAGAGCTATCTCTCTCTCTTCTCACATACCAGAGAGCAAGACTGAGAACTTCTCTTGCTCTGCAGGGAAAGAAAGCATTGAAACTGCCTGTGATAAAGAATTACCATTTAGGCAGAAAGCCTTCATAGCGAAAATCGAGTTCTAACTTTCCATTACAAATTCTTCCGGAATTGTATCTATTCCTACATTACTGAAGTAAACATGTCCATTACTTACTCCAAGATCAAATGATCTGATAAGATGGATAAAGCAAAGCTGTGGTAACATGGTCTCTCCCTCCCTTGCTCATGGCACCTTAATCCTACAGCACTGCTACCCATCCAAACCCCTTGATCATCTCCTTGCAAAAGTATTAGCGTCTTCCTCCTAACTGGCAGAGGCAAATGCACTGAGCCTTACATTGCAACGTGCTTACTTGTTTTGAAGTAAATTATTCAAGCCCAAATTTGTAATGGTTGTTCAAAGTCCAGCTGATAAGAAACTCAAACTGTGAGCAGTTAAAGGTTGGTAATTGATTTTGATACTTTCTGGAGACTTGACCTTTCATACTACATAGAACTATGTTTTAGCAAATTGTGGAAATACAACAAATCACTAAGATCTGTATCAGAAGCTGAATTGAGTATTTGTCATGTAAATGTTACTATCTGAAGTGAATTTCTTTGAAACTAGATATCAAAACAGATTTCTGAATGAAAGGCAAAAGGATGTAAGGCTCTGTAAGACTGACTGCTTTCTGAAACAATATGAACCAAATTCAGCTATGACTCTCACAAGCAGAGTACAAATACTGAATTAGAGTTGTTTCCTGAACACTGCATTTCTGCTGTTGAGATTTTAAGAATGGAAATATAAATTGCACCTTGCTTTTGACTGGCCGCGCAAGCCTTGGGAGATGTTTGCAGATCTGCTGCCCTTGTGCCCACCCAGTCACACCACACATGAGAGCAACACATGCAATGATTGGAGTATAAGGATTATTTAGGACAGCAGTCACTGCACAGTGTGCAGAAGTCCCTCTGACAACTGCCCTTTACTGTGTGGAGATGTGCAGGAATTCTGTTCTTTCCATTCTCAGAGGGATGTTATGCTGGAGAAATTGAATTTTCAAAGAGACAATGAGAGCCTGTTTAATTTTAGTGGTTTTTATTACATCCCAAAATAGAAGCCAAATGGAGAGATACTTTCTTAAAAGGAGAGTTTTAGGACCTGATATTTTTAAAATCCAGACAGCTAGAGATTCAGAGCAGTGGAGGGAAGGCTGTTGGTGGTCTCTCAGTGAATAGACAAATAGATCAGGAAAACCAGTATGAGCTGGCAGCCTTAACTGAGAGCCCAAGATTAAGCAGGCACACACCCCAAACAATTCTCTTGCCCCTTGAAATGGCCGTAGTCAAATACAGCTAAGGTATGTGAGTAGGTAAACTGATCTGGATACACCTTATGCAGTACCTGGTCTGTTTAGAGAAAAGAATTGTCAACATGGTAATTTCCTAGTTTTTAAGTCACTTCATGTAAAAAAAAACCAAACCAAAAATAAATCGTGATTTATGTATGTTGGGCAGGCTGTCCCAGCAATCATGCCTTCGGTTCACATCCCAGCCTGTGCATGCAGAGTCAAACAAAACCACCTCTGTCATGTAGCTATGCCTTTTAATTTGTACAAACCAAATAGCTGCCACAGACCACATCACATCCAAGAGTGCGCAGGAGCTGGTGGAAAGATGAAGAGGATTGTAGACTGACAAGAAGAGATTCGTATTAAATGAGATTTAGTTTGCATTTTATACTATTTAGTTGAGCTTGAAAGTAAAGGCTGTTGCAGCCTCATAGTATAAAAATGCTTTTGCTTGTGCTTTTTCCCCCCCATTAAGAAGACAATTTGTCTGTGTTTTACTGATCTTAGAGATAAGACAGATCAGGAAAAAAGTGAATCTTCCTGTCAATTCAGACTGAAAAAAAATCCCTGTGTTACTCCTAGTTCCATCTAGACATGCCTTTGTCATCATGGTTCAGATCTGGTCTCTTTGAAAAATTTCTTTTGAACAGATGTTAAAAATGTCACAAAAGAATGAAGGAAGAAAAGTAAGAATGAACTCGAAATTCTTGGACCTTGCCTGACTGAGAACTTGGCCTTCACAGAAAAGTATATGATGTGGTAGATAAATCAGTATAGCAGATGAAGCTATAATTTTTATATTTTGTAAATTTCTGTATTTTGTCAGTTATACTCATCTGACCCTTATCCTTGTGGATCTGTAAGGATGTTACTTGTAATTCATGGGTTTTCTTGCCTTTGAATTACCAGTACAAGCAGATGAGAAGATACTAAAAAACCTAGGAATGTAGTGCAATTTTGTATAAATCAGATACAGAATACAGTTCAGAGATTAAAGCAATGTATTCTGATTATGAAGAGTTCCTTTGAAATAATTCTTCCTTTTCTTTGACGGTGTGAGTTGTTTTCATCTGTAGTTAATACAGCAGATGATGACGTGCAGAGTGAAGATAGACTAACTGAAGGAGGCTGACAAGGGCAGTATCAAAAGTGTAAATGGAGGTGCACAAGAACCAGTGTACTGTGCTCATCTTCTTTCTTTTGTTGGTGTTTTCAGCTACACCATATCACAAATGCTCAATTTTTTGAGGGTTTAATTTTCTTTTTTTTGGTCATAGAGAGGTTACAAGGATGCTTCTGATGTATTTACATTGATTCTGCTTTAAGCCTCTGAATATTGTTCTCACAGGACATTCATTGCTATATGCTTCTGACAGACAAAGAGAAATAATTTCCAACTGAGAAATTAGGTGCTTCTAAGGACTAGCCTTTTAGAACAGTGTCTGCAGTCAGAAAGACTAATCGTCCAAATGATAGACATGCATGGTTGACTTTCCTCTTTATGCAGCCGTGATTGAGACACGATGAGCATGCTGCTGGTCTTTGCAATAGATAATTTTGTTAGAACAATGTCCTTTGGGAAAGGCTTTTATACAGCAAGGATGACAAGTGTGGCAAATTGCTTACAAATCCTAGACCTAGAGGCTTTTCTTTCTGAAAACTGCCAACCCACAGTACAGCAGTGCTACAAAGCTGTAATTCGATAGCTGTTTATTCTGCTGTAAAAAATTTTCACTTTCTTCCTAAACTTTTTGCTTATTTTCTCAGAATACTTGTTTTCACAGGTCCAATAGGTTTGGAAAGTCTAGAGTACACAAAACCAAAACAGGACCAAGTACAGATTGCTTGTTCTTATACCAATAACAAGAGAAGTCATCACCTCCTGATGAAGTGAAATAGGTCACTATCTTCTTTCCATTCAATTTATGATATAGAAATTTTGTCTGTGATAACTGCAGCCTCGTGTCCTATAGTTTTTTTTCCTTTTTATCTTTTCTATTTCTGGTGTTAAGCAACAGCAGCGGACGAAAATATTCTATCCCATTGCATTTCTTACATACTTTATAGTAGCTGCACCACAAGTGTGTATTTTGAGATGTGCTGGTTTTCTCGTCTGTGTATCTTCTGATGTATTTCACGGTGACAAGGGATCTTGTTTTAATTGCTTACAGTCTCATAAGCAGAAATGGTCTCTGCAGTGAAATGAAGAGGTAGGACATCATTACCACAATGGGTGACAGATCCGATAGGATTTATAATTTAATTTTAGATCGTTAATGACTGTGATATTTAACTCTTCCAGCCTGCCCTTTTGCTAACTGTGTCTAGTCTTCTGGACTGCAATGCCACTCTTACAGAGCCCCTGACTACAGGTTGCACCTCATTGCCTGATGTCTTTGTTTCCAAAATATGATCCATTCATGTTATTTTCCTTATTGTTACTTTTTCATCCTCCCACATTTGTCTCAGGGCTGTCTTCTGTATTATCTCCTTATTTTTTGAACTTGTCTTTTCCTTTTGCAGCAGTCAGTGTCTTCACTCCCATCCAGCTTCTCCCAGCTGTTCTGCTGACCTTATTCTGTTATAAAAGTGGAGGAAGATGCCTGACACACAGCTGGAGACAAGATTGAGAAGATCAGGGCAGAGTTCTGTGACATCAGCTCTGCTGATGGATGCTTATTTACATCTGCAAAAGATCTAGTCCCTAAAATCTTAGGAACTTGTACCTCTGATATATCATGTCTTATTTTGTTTATAGGTAAAAGAAGCAGAACTTAGTTTAACTCTGGTTATGTGAAGAGGCATACAAAAGAACTGTAATTTGTCCACATGCCAATACTTCAATATCGAATATCTGTATTAGCTGATACTTGAGACATTGCGTGCTAGAAACAGCATTTCAACAGAATTACCAGAGACAGAAGGTTCACGTTCTCTTCCCTCCTGCTCACCTAATGTTGCTGCTTGCTGTGTGGGCCAGGATGGGGCTACCAGCTCCCCCTTACCCTCCCTTCCTGACCTTTCTCTGCCGCCTTCTAATGTGAGGATCTACTACTATTTCTCCCATAATGCTTTTTATTTCTGTTGATGCCATGAGCTTTATTGTACCTTTAGGAAGTATTTGTATGTTATGAATTATATTTCACTCCCATACTGGTTTCTCTTTTCATTAACAAGCTTTACAAAAATCTCTGCATTGGGCAGTTACTTATAATTTGATCCTTTTGTTTTCTTCACAGAGAGGATAAGGTAAATGATGGATTGCATTAATAAAAAAATGTGTATTACTACATGTAAACTGGTCCCTTATGGTATAATATACCACTCTTCAGTCTGTATCAACAATATGTTGAACAAGGCATTCATTTAGAAAAGGAGAAAAATATCACCTAACCTGAAAGTTCAAGTCTAGAGTTAGTACAAAGTGAGGGTTAGTGAAACATACAATCACTTCTTTGTCTAAACAGTGTACCAAGAAGAAAAGGACCAGAAAAGACCCACCTGGAATGTGGAAACTTTGGGACTGTAAATGAAGAACCCCATTTTCACTTTAACAAAGAGTGAGGTTAGAGGTGTGCTTGTTATTTATTAGTATGTTCACCCAGAAAACAACTCAAAAACTGAATAGTCTGATCTGGTTTATGCAGATCATGTGGGACATGACAGAATTCTCATGCTTTCCCATTGAACAAAACTGTAGTTGTTGTATCAGGATGCACACTAGTAATCCTAGAGAATAATCCAATCAAATTCTGGCCTCTCTTAGCCCACCCCTCCACCAAGAGAACTGTTGTCATGTGGAATTAAAGTACTCCTGAAATGACTTACCGTGGCTGTTACATCATGTTCCTATTTGCAACTCTCTGGAGGTTATCAATACAGTTAATTAGTGTCATGGATATTCTAGAAGTTAACATCTCAAATCGAAGTATATTTATAATAGTGGTTTAGAAGTCAGAGAGTTAGAAATGTATACATGTTAAAAAAGAAAACCCTCACCATTCAGCCAAAAAATTAACACTGGATTTTCTGTCATTAAACTGACATTTACTGCTGTAAATAATAGTGACTGCTAAAATCTTTTGGCTTCCCCAGTGTACAAATCAACAAAACATGGATTAACTGGTTTCCTCTGATGTGGTTTACATTAATCCCATATCCTCTGATAACAGGAGAAGGCCTTTAATTAGAACGTTTTGGTTTCTCTTCTGTGTATGCTGTGGCTTCTTAGAAAACACTCTTTAGCTTTATGGAGTTTGAAGTCAAGTAAACTTTAAAAATCTACTACCTGAATGATACCTGGGGACATCTGTGTGGGGTTTTTGCTGGGACCCTGGGGTTGGATGCTTGTACCTTGGATGAGAATTAGCTTGAACATTACCAGAAACAAGATAGACAGATTGCTCCTTCCCTTTCCGCAAACTGGAAAGTCTGCAGATGAATGGTACTGTACCATATTCTCAGTCCTACATTTTCTTCATTTCACACAGGAATGATGTGAGGGATAACAAGGGCTCTAGACAATACCTGGCCTTCCTTGTGTGTTTGCACTATCTTTTGTTCTTGGTTACAAGAGCTGCAGAGTTGCTCTTGTGTGCTCTCAGTGGCTCTCCCAGCAGCCACTGTTTTTACTTGAGAGTTTTTGGAGTGGGGCACACTCCTGCAGCATTTCCTTTGCTCATGGCATGCCTTTGTCACAGTGATCCCATCTGTGTCTGTTCAGCGGGAATACAGATTTCCCAGGTGTGCTGCTCTACCTTGGGAGCCCCTTACACTGTGAGTACTATGTGAATATTGAATTCAGCAGCTCAATGACTTTGTTGTGCTGCTGTGGAGAAATACAGAAACCAAATTGCTCTATGAGGCTGATAGGCAGACAGACCGGCAGCAGTCATCTGAGTTGAATGGTTTCATTTTCATGTTTTAACAAAAACCAAGATGAAAGTTATTAAGGGCAGCAGTAGAAGAAGCCAGGTTCTTTGGCAGTCTCTGCACTTTCACCTTTCCCTTGATATCATTATGGTCTTTAAACAGCTACCAATTGACTCACTGGTAATGTCACCTTTGCTCTCTTCTGCCCCTTTTGGTCTTCACATTTATAACAAAATTATTAGGGGTTGGAGGGAAAGAGGTGGGGAGAGAAGGAAGCGGCTGAACAAGAGATGCAGTAGTGAGTTACTTTATTAGAATGCAGGCAGTCTGGTGGCTGAATAGCTTAACTGAAATTTTTGTGTAACAAAGCAGAAAACTTCCTATCAACATGAATGCTTGAAATACCTCTGAGTTCTTGCTAAGGATGGGGAGGTATTTAGCTTAGAAGTCTTATTAGCTTCTTATTAGCTTCTTAGGAGATATTTAGCTTATTAATCTTTAGAACTAACATATTCTCAATAACCTTAGAAGATAACTCTTACACAGCTTGTGTTTGGGTTCTTTTTAGGATTTTCAGTGTGTGTGATTAGCTGAACCCTTCAAAGGTTGGTGTTCCCAGAAAACCAGGCTTCCTCCTCTTTAGCCATTCTGTAGACTTTCTCCACTTTGTGGGAATCACCAGTTGGTCAGGGAGCACCTCAGCATGATTGCAAGGCCAGAGACATGTCAAACAGTTTTAAAGGGATTTAAGATTTAAGCAGGGTTGTCGAGTCTTCTGTGATGCATATAAGATGGACAGCAGCTGAACCTCATATCAAGCTCCCCTAAGGCCAAGGCTGCATCTCCCAGTTTTGGAGTCAGGTGATGTGTCCTTCTCACTTTCTGACATGCTGGCTGATATGCTAACTAGCTGTGCATGGTATGTTGGGCCAAGGAGTAGGAGAAGTGCATCTGGAGCAGTACATGTTTCACAGACCAGCTTTGGGGCTCTTCCACCATGTGAGTGGATGCGCAGCTGTCCCATGAACACGACATGCTGTTATGTGACTCGACACATGGAGTTGCATCTGCTGGAAAAGGAAAATGATGAATCTAATCAGACATCTGGTTTTGACTCCCTCAACAGACGTTTTACACCCTCAAGAAGTGTATCATACTCATGGGGGTTTTCTCTTGACTACCTAAGCATACACTTAGAGTCTTTCACCACATACACCAGTCTTCTACATCATTGTGAAATTGGCTTTACTGCAGAACAGTAATGACTTGAGCAGCTGGGAATCAGAGAAAGGAGGAAGAGCGAGAAAAGGAAGTTATATCTCTGTTTTAATGAACACAGACATTTTTAAAGACTTTTCCGGGCAGAGAAATATTTATTTGATACACAGTAATTTGGCAGTATAAACAATTATCTCAGATGAACTCATGCTAAAAAATTACTTCTCCATTTTTTACTTTTTTCTTTTTAAAATACATTTGGAACATTTTGAGAAGACTGTGTATAAAAGTATTGAAACTCACAGCTTGGGAGAGAGAACATTGATTTTATCATTTGTGTAAACACATACATGCACAGACAGAAGCCAAGTCACTAAAATAGTCTGTAACAAATGGATCTCATCCAGAAAAGTCTATGTAATTAGATTAGCCTTTGGCCTGGAAAACACTTCATAAAGTTCCGTTAATACAATGTGAGAGAGCTAGTAAAATAAAGAGGAATTTATCATGGGCTGAAATGGGAAAAAACCCCTATTCTTTTTTAATTTCACAGCAATGAATCCACTGGACAAATATATTTATTGATTGGTCACAATAAGGGTTTTAGACTAGGAATGCTCAATCAACAATCTCTGTATTTTTTGGAGCAGTATTTTAAAAATTTTTACAGCTCTCAGATGAGACAGATTTCCCTTCCATCATGCGCTGAAAAATTGATCTTTAGTGGCAGTTGTTGTTGTTTTTATCTTTCCCATCAGTTTGTTCATTGTTTTTTCAATTATCTTTTTTTCTAAATGAGACTAGAAAAGCAGATGACATATAGGAACAGGTTATGGACCAGGTCCAAATGACCTCAGGAAAACAGAGTTGGAGCTGTGGCATAACACGTGTGAGACAGCAGAAGCTTTGGCAGAGCACAGCGAGGCCCCACCTCTTCCTATTCCTCTAAAGGGAACAGGAATTTTATCACTGGCTTCAGTGGCAGCCTAATTGGGTCTCTGAAGACTTTTGAGAAATCCCCCTTGATATCTCATTACTGTTCCCTGTGGGGTCAATAGAAAAATGTGTATCTTCTGTCAGTGCAAAAGATGGCTCCACATGGAACTGTTTTCCCCTACAAATTATGTATTATAGCACTTCTTTTGTCACCATGTGGCTGAAGAAAGTACAGCCTTGTCCATGAAATGCAACATGAGTTTGTTACGAATGCATGGTAGGTTAATGCAATGGTCTATCTCTAGACATCTGGGTTCACATCCTTGCTCAGACCTTGTGTAAAAACAAGTCCATAGTCCCAGAAGACTCCTTAGCACACCTCATTCACAGTACTCCTGCATTGTCTTGGCAGGTTTCCATCTCTATGTAGAAAAGGCTTAGGACTGGAATAGCAGTAGAGCTTTTCCAGGTGAGAAATGAAGAGTGGTGATAGAGAACTGCTAGAAAATTGCTCAGGCTCTGCCTATGGTGGATGAATGGAAATACCACCAATACCATGCAGCATTCTTGGTGCTCGTTTGGACATTTCCACAGTGTCATTTGTTTCAGGTAGATACAGTTCAGCACCTTTATGCCTTCCCTGTTGTGGTGGGTTGACCTTGTCCAGTTGCAGAGGGGAGTGATAAAGTGGTTTTGGTGGGTACCTGGCATCCAGTCTAGGTTAGACCACCACATCTGTGTGACAGAATGATATTGTAAGGAAGGTGAGATCCTGCAAGTCCTGTGGCTACTTAACACTTACTCTTTCAGTAATTTAGGGAGTAATTTTGAAATTTGAGGATACATTGAGTAATGCATTACTTAAAAAAAAAATCAGTAGAATTTATCAGGAAAGAGTCATATATAGCCTTATTAAGTGTTGGATTTATTGATTGTCAGATGCCGACGTCAGAGAGACTACCTTTTCTCCTTAAGATATTTGAGTTTCTGGCAAAGTAATAATAGTAAGGCATGTAGAATTTAATTGTATATGAATGTATAATAGCATGAAGGGAATCCTATTCTTGAAGGCATTGAGCACAGGTGGAGCTGCAAGGACATAAGTAGATCCATACAAACTCATGTACATGCCTATCCGTAGTTGGCAAAGATTAGGTCAGTGGCCTGTACAGTCCAGTGTCCTGCCACCTCTATCAAAACCATTGACTGGTGGTTTAAAGGATGTCTTGAACTAAGTTGTAAGCTGTGAAGCAGCATGGGCTGGGAAAAGGAGAAGAAGGATTCTTTCCAAATGCTTGTGGACAATTAGGTGACAGGATGGGAGGAGGTTTGATTATTTGAAGCATTCACTTGGGACCATAACTACCATAACAGAATAAATTCTGTTAAGGCCATGCCATCATCCAGGCACTTAAAAAAAAAAAATCCAGTTACACTGCTTATCTTAATAGCTTTATACAGTAGTGAATACTGCATATTGGAGGGAAAAGCTTGGTATTATCGTTCCTAGAGTTACTTACACTGCTTGAGGATTCAAAGTGACCTTCTTATTTTAGTGTTTCTTGTGGATGGTAGAACTAGAAAAGCCAGCTTCATCTTCCTGTTCTTCACAAACATTTGCCTTAGTAAAGTCCCTGGTATTTCAACAGCAAAGTTCCCAATGTATGGAGGGTAGCTGAACCTCAACATAGGGACGATGTTATAATTGGGGGAATTCTATTACTGGCTGTATTGAGGGAGAAAATGTTCTAAGTGTTTGACCACATGTAGACTTTCTTCCTCCTCTTCACTGAGGGCATCAGCAGGGTTAAAGTAATCATCCACATCAAACTGTGGGAGAGATATTCAGTCCTTGGGGCAATGGTGGTCTCCAGCCAGCGCTTCTCTTTCTCTTCTGAGGACGATGTTGGTGGAGAAGACTTGAAGGCTAAGTCCAGCCCCTGATCCCCAGCCCCAGATATACTCCCCTTTCCAGAGAGTTTGACCATTGTTCTTAATAGTTTACTCTGCTGTGAGACCCTCACTTTACAGGGTTACTCTATGATCTTCCTTTCTTACTTTTTATTCGTTCTAGTGAAACCTTTCCAGCCTGAAAAGATTCCATTAATCTTCAAGAGTTCAATTGACTTAAAGAGGTCAAACTACTATGATTAGCTAATCTCTCTAAAAGATCATGTGTGGATAAACTCAGTGGACCAGGATTTCAACTTGTATGTTTTGGATTGTCTGTGCACAAATACTGACAAATCTTTTTTTTAAAAATAAATATCTACTCATGATTTTTCTTCAGACAATTTCTGTATACTTCTCCTCTATATTTTTATTTTTGTGCAGAAACTATTTGAAAAAGGTTAATTATAAAGATTTCTACATGCTTTTCTAGGTTTGTATGTGAAAAGAGTTCTTACTTTTTCTTTGGAAAAATGTAGATTCAGAATAGTATGCCATGTATGCCTACAGACACTTGAAGGTTTTCTTCACAAAAATGTGTTGACTTTTAAGCTGGATTTTGGGGTGTTCTTTTTGGGGTTCTTTTTAGAACTTGTTCTGTTTCATGTTAAGATAATGAATTTTTCTTTCTTTTTTTTTTTTTAATTGGAAATGTGGTGTGTGAGTATAGACTTTGCCCTGACTGTACATCTCTAGAGGGAGTAATGAAGTGTAGATTAACTCTGCAAAATATATGTTACACTAGTTCAAAAAGATAATAAAATTCTGTGATTAAAAGTCTTTATAGATATCAATTTGATCAATCTTACTTTTGTATGGAGTTTTATGGAGTCTAATGTAAGGATTTAAAAAATAATTTGTTGTTGTTGTTGTTCTACTGGTGCTTTCTTAACTCTTTCAGCACTCAAGTGTTTAATATGTTCCCAGTTAGTAGGTCTCATTCTACTAAAGTAATAACTTAGTTATTTTATGTCATTTTTTGTATTAGTACCTATATTTCAAGATAGCTGCTCTCTGTCAGGTTATGCTAAAAAGGAGCTAAAATTTTTTTCAATCAGACTTTGTTGAGTTGGTTTGCTTGGTTTATTTTTTTCTTTTCCCTAAAAAACAAATTTGTGGTGCCAGCACTCGATCGGTATTGGAGTATTTTTATTTCATAATGGTTTTTGTTTATGTAATACATCATATAAGCTACATTTGCAGAGTATTTTTAAAGTCAGAGAAGAAAACACTTTTTACTTACCAGCATGGACTTTTTAAAGGAATCTAAAATTATTTCAGTATTTCTCAGAAAATTTTAGTCTTACTTATGTTAAACTATCAAAGTTTCTATCCTGGCAAAATAGAAATTCTGAGTGTTGGGTCTTTAAAGATGTAATTGAAAGTTGCCAAGTTAAAATGTAATTGATTTCCTGTAACTAAAAGAGCTTCAATTTTATATGTTGCAACAAGACACAAATTTACAATTTACATATATGTGAGAGTCTTTCTGTTACTCAGGGGAAAAAAAAAAGGCATTTTAAAAAATATGCTGCCTGATCTGAGTTTGGAATTTTAACTTCAGGAAGTAAAAGATATGTTGTAAAGGTTCAGCAAGACAGGCTTTGAGTTAATCCCTTCCTTTTGAGGGAGAGGGGACTATGTTTTAATGCTCTTTAAAAGTTTTGGCAACAGTGAGTGACTGTTGCCAGAACTGAGTGGCTTGGTCCAGCTGTATCTGTATGGTCTATAGGGACTGAACTCCATAATCCTAACCCTTTGCCTACAGTGTCTATGGCTTCTTGTATGATCTGAGGTTTGTTTCAGTCTTCAGAAATAATTAAAGGTGATTAAAATATATCCAGATAAGAAGTTTTGGGTTCAAGTGTCTTTTTGAGGCTCTTGTTAATATAGCAGTCTAGATGTAATCTGTTGGTTATTGGAAGTTCCTGTGTTAGGGCTATAGAAAATATTAGCCTCCTGAACCAGCAAATAAACCACCTCTTTCTAATGGAAATCACCAGAGAGCCATGGTAGCTGATTCATAAAGCAGATCCCATGTAACATAATCAGGCATTGGTGTACTTTGTTAATGGTAACAACTTTTCTACCAGGTGAGCTAGTAGGAGGAACTCTGAGATACTCTTATCTGGAAGTCATGGCTGATTAATGGCATTTTCTTCCTCATGCCTTTGTCCATCTGGTTACTTGCAATATTTCAAAATACATTTTAGAGGATGTTGCAGTCTGTGGATGTTCATGCAGTTAGAGACATAGTAAATTAGGCTTACTGTGCATGTCAGTGAGCTATACAGAAAAGATTTGAACCACAGACCACAATAGTTTGGAAAGAGTTATTATAATCTGTCAAGTCAATAATTCACATTTTAGAAAAACCCACAGTATAAATTTACAGTTAGGATTCATTTTATAATCTATCAGGCCATTAATCAGGGCTTTGTAAGGTCTTCTAATGCAGTTTTATATAATCTGTATGTTTATGTTTTGACGTGATGAATTGTAACAGCTTAATTAAAATAATATTAAGAGGTTTACTGAATCCTACAGTATCCGAGGACATCCTAAGATAGTGACTCCATTGAAAATGTGCCTTGTGCTATCCTACTCAGAGAACAGGGTATATGTCCTGAAGCACCTTCAAATAGACCACATTTCTTGAAACATCTATATGGATGGGTAGAAATTAATGATAGAATGAATTTCTTTTACATTGCGTTCATTACATTACCTTTTTTACAATTTCCTTTTCATATGCAATGTTCACCTTACCAAAACTTGTATTGAATATTTGCTCATGTGCATTCATATGCAGTCAAGGAAGACGTGCAGCATTTAATAGAAATACAGGAAGAGCAGTGGTATAGACAAAGTTGTATGCGAACCATGACATATTAGCATTTATTAGATTTTATCTTATGAAATAATCTGAATCAAAATCCAGATGTAAATATACCCAAAGTTGAGATGCACCCTGTCTAAAGATCTGTAGCCCAATTTTTTATTTGTATAGCAAAAACACTATGTAAGAATGAAAGATACTTTACTATTAAAGAGGTAAGCACAGAGGTGCATGGTTTGCAGCACTCACAGATGAATGTTGCTAGGAGGGCAGTCCTTAAAAAAAAATGAAGGACTAAGGTACAGCTATAATAATGGACAAGTGATAAAGACAGCTTTAGATGTGCAATTAAAAACCTGCATTGTTCATTTTTCATCGTAACAGTTGTCATAATGCCTATGACTGTACCTGAAGCTTCCCAACTGGTCAAATTTGTGCTCCATTCTATCTAAATGTGGTACAGTCATACCAGGAACTGTTTGGAAGGTTTTATGTACTGAAAGAGGTGAGGGAAAACCAAGTTGATCCAAGTTACAGCTTTGGCTCCACTAGTGAAAGTCTGAATATTGTTGTGGTTGGCATGACTGATTTGGATTCTGGCCCAACTCTGGCCGCACTGGCTTTCTGTGCTTCTCACAATTCATACTGATGTATATGACCAGTCTGCACTCAAGCAGTCTCACTTATTTCAAGACATACCCGTTTCAGGTTTAGTGGTGTAAAACCATCCTTCACCAGACAGACAGGTGGTAGATCTGTCTCTTTCCCTACCCCACAGTGCTGATTTAGGATCACGTTTAGATTTGAAGTTTGAATATTTCACCAAGGTTCTTTCTGTTCTGCACATTAAAAATTACTCTGTAAGTGTAATTTTTTGTGGTATCTTCTTCCTTTATCATTCTGATATATTTTACCTTACTTATTTGTTCTGCCTATGCTCTAATCTACTGTGGGAAGACGCTTCTTAAAAAAAATACTCCTCACCTCCCATTTTTCTCCTTCATTAATCTCTCTATTTTGTGATGAGTGATAAAACCTTAGAAGGCCTCAAAGAATGTTTCTTTTCTGATACTGAGCTTGAGTAGTGACAAGCATGGAGGATGAATTATCTTAAAATGAAAGATCTGTTTGTTGCTCAAGAGAAGGCTAGTTGCTTCAATCATTTGGGAAAC
The DNA here is from genome assembly GCF_009829145.1 of Chiroxiphia lanceolata. NCBI lineage: Eukaryota > Metazoa > Chordata > Aves > Passeriformes > Pipridae > Chiroxiphia > Chiroxiphia lanceolata. The sequence goes on along the minus strand of NC_045639.1, from coordinate 36,107,134 downwards.
CTGTGCAAGGATTGCTACTTTCATAGCCGTTGTCTGGCATGCAGTTTCATCAATGACAAATAGCAGTGTCACCATAGAAATTGTCATAGTAGGTGGAAAAGCACTGTTTAGAGAAACAGGTTAATGGGTGTAATAGCTAGGATATCTCCATAGTATCAAGAGACATGCGGGCTCTCTGCAGGAATTGTTACCCACCAAAGGCACCTAGGTGACCAAAGTGGAAATCCTCAGATTTTAGAGGAGATGAAGCAGCCAGCTCTGTCACCCACCTGTGAGAGAGAGGTGCGGGTGTAAAACTGTGGCCTGCTCAACCTCATCAAGGTTCTTCGCTTGTTCTTATTTATCACTCCTTCTGCCTGCATTAGAAAAGAGAAATAAAATGGTCAGTGTAGTTCAGTCTAGCTAGATGTGAAGCCTTCTTAAGCAGATCCTAACTGATCAAGAGCCTGGTCTTTAGCAAGTAAGCTTACATGGCTGATGCAGTCCCCATCCTGGTGCATTCCAGGTACAATGGAAGGAACCTTGCTTGGATGTATAGTCCAGGATGAGATTATTCTTAGCTGTTTAAATAACATGCCTTGAAAACTGATCACACTGGACTCAGGATTTGACAACTTTAGCAGTTAAAATTAAGGGTTTTAAGCCATGTGGGACTAAAGCAAGCTTCATTAAACCTCTATTTTCATCACCTTACTCATATTTGTCAGTGATCATTATAACCCTTAACGATTGCTACTCTGTATATCACTGGATGAAAATTAGCTGGAACTGGAGTTGCCTTGTGCTTGTTAGACCATTTATTAAGAAAAGTAAAAGCTTTCCCAAACAGTCAAAACTACTTGCTCCTTTGATACATGCTTCATCTAGATACGAGGAAAAGTGCTTACCATTGTCTTGGTTTGTAATGTTTGTCTGATTACCTTGCTAATCTGAGGTTTTGAAACCCAAATACAAATGCATTTTTGCATTCGTACTAAGCAGCTCAGCCTGTCTAGAGTTACAGTGAGGATTGTTTTATAGGTGCACCTAGAAACCAAGATAAAATAATCCTGTATAACTAGCAGCTTAGGGACAAAGTACTATTATGGCAAAGTTTTACTTTAACAAAGCTCGGGTAATGGCCGTTGCATTTATACTCAATAAGTCCTTATTTTGTGTTTTGGTCATCGAAAAATATAATTATACTCAATACAAAAACCATATTTTCAGGACTCGAAAAAGTATGTTTTTATAATTCTTGTGGACAGCAGCTGGAGGCTATCAGCCTGAACCCTTGATAAATGATTTTGACATTTCCTGCAGGCACTCCTCATGAAAAAAAGCTTTTTATTTATTCTCAAGTGTTGAATTCTGCATTATTGATCAGGTGCCATTCATTAAAGGCTGCTACTTGCTAGAAGAATTACACAGTCCCTAAATTACACACAGCATAATGACTTATTCTGTTGACAAACCGCAGTGTTAAAGGAATCTTAAGGTTGCATGGTTAAGTCCTCAGAAGTCAGGAAATGGCAGTTGAGGTGGAAGATGGGAATTTTGCCTGAATTAGATTGCAGAATTACAACTGAGGGCATGTACAAAGATTACTAACAAGCATTGGATATTTGTTCTAGGGCAAGTGGTTGGTTATCCCGTCTATTCACAAATACTGCTGTTATTTATTGCAATGTTTAACAAAGCAGTGAGCAGTAGATGAAATCATTAGTGGTAGGGGTCACTAGGTAGATGGCACTTTGTTGACTGCTACTCATTGCTATAGAGTAGCATTCATCAAGGAAGAGTGTCACAATGTTATACTGTATACTAAAGCTGAGGGTAAAAGAAGTTTGTGACATGAGACAAGTTCCACTTGTCAAAGTACTATTTGCATTTAGTTCCCATCTGGGCTACTGTTTAGTTTTCTTTCTGTCTTTTTTGTTCATCTGTCTCGCTGATTTGCTTCTGTTATTTAGCTAGTTATGTTTAGTAAAAAAAAAACACAGGAAAGCATTACATCTGGTATCTTGGTTTTGTGATCAGTCGGGCCAGGAGCAGTGCTAAGCATACCATACCATCCTATCCTCCTTGCCTACATACCTGGATTTCTTCCCATGGGAGCACAGGATGCAGTGGAGTTGAGCTGTACTGTACCTGGAGTGAGATGTGTGCCCAGGATCCAGTATTGCGGAGTAATACTCAGACATCATTTGCACCAACAGTGTAGACTTAGCTAATATGTCTGGGTTTTTCCAAGTAGGTAAGAGCATCCTTGTGCCACCAGAGGCTGTGTTTGCTGATCCCCAGCTTCTAGGAACAAATTTCCTCAGACATATGACTTCCTTGAATTTGATTTCCTTCAGGGGTAAGAGTCAGGCTCTAGTACCTTCTAGAGGCTATTGAAAATCCCGGCACAATGTTCGCTACTGGTCAGAAAACAATTGAATGTTAGGACTGGGGAAGGCGTTAAAAAAACCCAAAATCTGAGTAGCACAAGCAATGAGCCTCGACAACAGGTTTTAGAAGAGCTCGGAGAGGCAACTTCATGTACATATGTACCCAGGGGAGACCTTTGTGCAGCACTTCTCACTCCACCTCCAAAAGGAGTGACACCATCCCACAAATGGAACTATGAATATGCCCAAGCCAAATAATGTCCTGAATGGGCTGTAGATTTGATTTAGACTACAAGTTGACTCATTGGAGCCTGTGGCTCTCTCCTGATAGTATGTGTTCCTCTCAGTTTGTGTCTCAGTAAGATGCAAGTGTTATGTGAGCCATACAGCTATCAGCAAAGCACTGTTTGGGAAGGAGCTGGGGGATGGCAGTGCAGTTCACCACAGTGGGAGGCTCACAGGGCAGACCGTTGGATCACTGTTGGAGATGGAATATTATAGAGTTAGGTGAAGCTTCAGATGCATCTTATATGATCTTGTGTTCTATTCTCGTTCCAGGCACAATAAATAATTCTGTTTGTTTCAGAGGAATGCAGAATCAAGTCCAACATAAAAATCTGTTGCATGGATTTCTGTTAAAGCTCAAAAAAAAAAAGCATTTTTAGTTAGAGATAATAATATATAGCATTACAAATGGATCCCATTTATTATGACTGGCTGCTTGGGCTCTGAAATTATTGTGCCTCCCTGTACCACTCCCAAAGATAAAAGCACGAAAGTAGTATTAAATAGGATACAACATGAAAGAAAAAGTAAATTTAATATCAATTTTATGCCCTTGTAAACATTGCAGCCTACAGTTATGGGATAAGAAAAGGGAGAACGAGAGTAAAGTTTAGGTAAAGTTTAGGTAAAACATGCTTTTCCTGGATCTTTGGTGATTGATTTACTCTTAGGCTTTATTTCTGCAGTGGAAAAATGAGAATAATTGTAAGTATGTGTCTTGATTCCATCAGAAGATTTTGCAAAGCTCTGAGGGATCTTCAGATAAAAGGTCTATATAAATATAGACTATATCATTGCTTGGATCCAGGTTTTATCATTTCCTCCTTTGTCAAATTTCATTTGGTTTGTGGTTGTTCCTAACTAAGGTCAAATCCTCATCCTGTATACTTGCAGGTAAATAAAGAATTCTTGCTGAATTCAGTGGTATTGTAATGTATTACATTTCTCATTAAAGCATCTAACTCTAATCCTTGAAGTTTCTGCTGATTGTTTCATGCAATGTATGGTACTGGAGGCTGCTTATACTCCACTTCTGGAGACTGGATTTCTCCTCTGAATACCCAAGCACTTGTTAATTATCTCACCTATATTGCCTAATATAATAATTGTACCTCCTTTCATTTATATAGGCTCTCTTTCCCAATGGGACTCTTTGCTTTCTTTGGGATATTTTTTCCTCACTATGAAGTCTCAAATCTTTTTCCTAGTCAGAACTATCCCTTTTATTTACCGTCTGCCATTAGCAACTGCCACTCCAAAGTTTTACATCTTTTTCCACACTTATATACATTAAACTGCAATTTTTCACTTCTGGCTTTGCTTAAATAATGTAAATTCTTCTTGTCTGATTGTATTGCTACTTGTTATTTATGGTGCTATGGCATACACTTTTATGTGCAGACTGGGGAATCTTCTTTTGTATGCAGTCACGGAGATCATCTTTATAAATAATGGAAAAGCTTACAATTGTGATTATACATCTCTTTGCAATACCTGTATATCCTTTGTTTCTCTAGCATGAAAAGACATCTATCTCAAAGACACACGTAAGGAAAATTTTGTCTTTTATTTGCATTCTTTCAATACAAATTCTTGTTTCCTTAGATAAAAAAACTGATAGCCTTGTTCATCTGGGAATTCCTCTTCTCCAGAGAACATATAATGTGAAGCCCTCAGTGCCACACTTTCTTTAATTAGCGATGAGATGACCTGCCGCTTATACTTAACAAGCTGCATCCTCTACACCTCTTTCACAGCCTCACAAAAAGGGAAACTGGGGCTCTTAGAAATAATATAGCAGACATAATTTTCAAGGCATGAGCTTGAGATATTGCTATACTGATACTGCTTCTGCTTTCTATCAACGCCAGTCCTTGTGGCAGATGAGGCAGTACAGTCATGTTTTGCTGGAAGGGCAGGTTTCTAAGAGGAAACTTTAACAGGCAAAGCCAAGTTCTTGTCAGTCTTTCTGCACAGCAGGAGGATATGAGCATGGCCTATGAGAAATAGGCAAGTGACTCAGCATTACCATCTACCTCCTTCCTGGGGCTCTGATGGTAGCCTTGTGTAGGCAGCAAGAATGACAGCAGCCTTGTCATCAATCATGAGACCATGGAAGTTCCTTTAGGGAGGCTCGTCTCCCTGGTGCCACAAATGGGTTTGATGGGTTTGGCTGATCTGATCTGTAGGATCTGTAGATATCAAGCTGGGTCGAAATAGAACGGAGCAACATATGACACATTACATGCTTGGGATGCCACTACTGCACAACCTTTGTTTCCTGTGTTTAACATAAAGAATGGAAAACATGGCTAAGCTGTGCAGTGGTCTGTGACTGGGACCATTCTGTGATTTAACCTGGCAGGCAGTTTAGCCCTACACCGCCTCTTGCTCACTCCCTTCCACTGGGATGTGCAAGAGAATTGGAAGGGTAAAAGTGAAAACTTGTGGGTTGAGATAAAGACAGTTTACTAGAAAGAGCAAAAGCTGCATGAACAAGCAAAGCAAAATAAGGAATTCATCCATTACTTCCCATGGGCATGCAGGTGCTCAGCCATCTCCAGGAGAGCAGGGCTTCATCACATATAATGGAAAGACAAGCACCATATCTCTGAATGTGTCCCTCTTTCTCCTTCTTTCCCCAGATTTATATGCTGAACATGATGCCATATGGTGTGGAATATCCCCTTGGCCAGTTGGGGTCAGCTGTCCTGGCTGTCTCCCCTCCCCAGTTCTTGTGTACCCCCAGCCTACTTGTTTGCAGGGTGGTACAAGAAGCAGTAAAGGCCTTGATTCTGTGTAAGCACTGCTCAGCAATAACTAAAATATCCCTGTGTCATCAACACTATTGTAATTACAAATTCAAAACACAGCCTCATATCAGCTACTATGAAGCTACTATGAAACCCAGTACAGACTCAAACATAAATTAAACAGGAACAGGAAATGTTTCTGGGCGCTGGCACTTAATCATCGTACTCCTGAATTGTTAACAAGGACCCTGGCATGGTGTTGGGCTACTAGACTCTCCCAAACAATTCCAGGCATGGTTTTTAAATTAGCATGGGCAAGGGACCATCTTGGCAGACCATTGGATATGGCCACACCATAGCAGAGGATGAAATTACAGGGAAGGATGCCATTTCTCCATTTCGTGCCAGGGATCAGTTCTTTCCTTGTTTAATTTACTAGATAGATATTTTATTCTTTAGACCCTTTTGAAAAAGTCGTATTAAATAGAAAAAAAGGAAGAGGGGAAACTGTCTACTTTAAACAGTCACTGAAGTGAAGCAAAATGTGTGTTTGATTTTGAAAGGTAAAGAGGTGTGGCACCAAGGAAAAGGTGAGATCTTGAAATTCCTAGTGGTCAACTGTACTTATACGAAGCACAGAAAAATACATTCCTATTAGAGTGGGAGAAGCAAGGCAAATCTTTGCAGTAGTCCGCTGGTGACTTAAGTAAGCATCTGCTGACTGTACTAGTAGGCTTATGCTTACATATCTGCAGATCCACTACAGGGAAGACAAAATTTGCCAGCTGATCCCATGTTGTTCATGCTGGGATTGTTGAAGGCTGTTTTGATTTGTTGAGTTCTTATGAAAATACCCCTCTCAGTGATTTAAAATATATTTTCTCTCTCTCTAAAAAAAAAAAAAAAAGTGCTGGAATTTCATCCTGGCACATGGGCTGAGTCAGGCTGTGTTGACCCCATCGTAGTTGCTGCAGGTATGCTTCTGTTGATCCATGTGCAGATATGTGGAGAGCGTCAGAAGCTGGGAAAAATCCTTCTCCTGTTTGAGGGAACGCACAGGCTGCTCAGTTACGCAGTTCTGAAATGCAGACTTCCCTCAAAGAGGTCATAAAGAAGCAAAAGGAAAACCAAGAACCCACAGTCTGTATGGGGGGGAGCCTTAGGGAAAGATTGTTTCCATGACAGCATGATCCTCATGTTTTCTTTTTTTTTTTTTTTTTTTTTTCCGGTTTGGGTTTATTTTTTTGTGGTTTGGGGTTTTTTTATTATTATTTTTTATTTTTAATCTTTTTTAAGGGTAGAAGAAGGTTGCAGTGGTCTATGTTAATTTCGAATCTAGTAAATGCTGAGGTAGCAATGCGATGGCTGGGCTGATGTATGTGCTGGTTTCAGACTGTTGGTGCTCAGCGTTGTCTTTTGACTGTAACAAACCATACTGACAAAACTCACAGCTACTGCTGACATGAACAAGACAGGAGGTCACTGAGCCATGCCCTGTGACCTTGAGTATATTCCACACAAGATTTTATTGAATTCAGTATTGAAGTTGCATCATCCAACTGGAAAAGGGTACAATCATGATAAGTGCAAGTTTTTAGAATAACATGATTGTTTGGGTACAGTACACTGCCACTACTTCCCATTATTGCTACAAGTGCAAATTAGTTTAACTGCTGTATGGGATGGGGTTGATGAGCCGGTAAAGTTTTAGCAATTACACAAGATAGAAACAGAGAGACAGTCATAAAAAAAAAGAGGAGACCTGCACACCCAGGTTGCTATTGCTTTTTCAATTGTTTTCACTGCTTTTCCAAAGCATTAGTAGCAGTAACAGCGATTGCCGCGAAGAGCAAGAGTGATCACGCCTATGTATTTTCTAAATTTGTGCTAAAGCAAAGCACTGAAACCTAGGAGAGTTACCTTCGTGAAAATAGAAAGAGAGGACAATAAGACCTATTTACACATGCTTCCTGAGCAGCTTCCTGAACTGGCATAATTTACCCGAGTTTGTTTGTTGTTTTCTTTTTTCCAAATGTGACCAGATTTCCATTAAAGCAACATCTACTCATCTAATCCCATATTTGTCGCATTCTGGGTCAGTCTGTTTAGCATGACCTCCTAGATTTCATGTTTGCATGATCAGTTAATTGTCTCAAAATCTGTAAGAAAAATCCTTTAAAATATTTAAGAGATGGTTTCCATATTCTCTGGGAACCATAGAAAGGTTTGAAGCTTTGCATCCATCATGCAAAAGCGTGTATGTGCATAAGCGTATGGGACGTTACAGATTTTTTTGTGCTGTAGTACTTTGTGGCTGGCTACAGCAAAAATGCACGCCTGCCACCATTATTTACAACTGTAACAGTGAGAAATTACAAAACCTACTCTTCATTAACCTCCAATAAGGCTGTTCCTGCAGCCAGTGATTGCCATTACATTGATGGAGTGCTGATACAGCTCAATAGCCCTGGCTGGCCTGTCTCAACTGCGACTGCACTGCAGCTCCTGCCTCCCACCACTACCCAGCACACATCCAGCAGAAGCTGCTCAAATGATTGATGAGAAAAGCAGCTCATAAAGGCAAGCACAATGCCTGAAGCAACAGCTGTCTAGCCCTGTCCCTGCAGTAATTAGATAAATGAACCCCAAATGAGATCTTACAGGCAAGAGTAGAAGGAAGTGATAATATCCCCAGTGTTATCTCTGATTGCTTGTGTTGCCTCATTCCAGTCTCTGTTTGTAGCTATTTGTGTGTGATACAGTTTTGACACAGCTTACCTCTCCCACCTTCCCTGCTCATTTTGCTGTCTGTCCTCCAGACAGACCCCTGTGGGCACAGGAGACATGGCAGTATCAGTGGCTGGACTCTGCTTTCTTTTTTTTTTCCTACGGCACCAGTTCTACTTTGCAGAGTGTGCTGAACCTTTGTCCTTCTCCACAGAGTATGAACATAACAAAAGGTCCATGACAGGTCACAAATTGAGTTCATCTGGGGAAAATCCTACAATTAGCAAATTCCTTGTTCAAGGAATAGTGGATGTGTATATAGGGATGCATTAGGGAAAAAAAGGAGAAAGCAAGGGAGCATAGTTCAGGCAACTGAAGTTGTCATAGAGTTACTTAAAAGGTCTATGCTTATTTTTACAGTACAGTAGCACAATGATAATACAGCAATTCCCCTAAATCTTCCCTTGGTGCTTCTGAATGGTACCCATGAAGGAACCCTTCAGTGCCAATAATTGCCATTTAGAGAGAAACTTATAAAAAAATACTGATTTTTATATATGTTCAGAAAATGTATATGGTTTTAAAAATGGTGTATATAATTTAAATACACACACGTATGTGTAAAATAAATGCACAGACAAAAATACAAAAATTCTCAGTTGTGGAAACCTAGACAGTATAGCTCTGTTCACTTTTATTTGTGGCATTGCACACCATGAGTAATATTGTGGAATTCAATGACTGTAGAACTCATGCAAGAACAAACCATGTCTTTGAAGGCAGGTGAAGTAAATGGGGATGCTGTTGGATTAATAGTTGTCCAATGAAATCCTGTAAGCTCATAAGAGAAAACACATTAAAAATGTTAAAATGCATGAGCTGAATTAAGAAATGAAGCTATATCCTAGAAAGGCACAATAATGATGCAGAGCAAGTGACCTTTTATTCTCTCTCTCCTCTCCTAAGGTAGGTAATTCTTGTTGAGTTCAGGCAGATTTGCATGGCTGACCAAATCAGACCAAAATTAGGCCCAGGTTGTTTTTTTTTACCAAGAGCCCACGTCTCAAGAGATTGCCTTTGTGTTTCTGCATAGTAACAGTCAGAGGTACATCTAAGGCTGGGCGCTGCCAAGACCTGGTCACTGGAATTCAAATAAGAATTTCTGGCAGACTGAGTGGTCCTATTAATTGCAAGTGGTATCTCTTAGACACTTCAATTACATAAGATTAGTGGGAAACTGTAACATTGGACTAAAGGAGTAATGACACATAGGAGGTAAAGCAGAAAACCTGCTTTCTTCTTTTTAAGGAGAAGTTCAATTTACAGTTTATTTAAATATAAATTGCAAGCATAAAGTGTTAGAGTTCTTAAACTTCACTCTTCAGTTAGTTTCAAATTAACCATACTGTATTTCTGCCCTCCCCAGAGCAGCACTGTGATCTGCTGTCTGTTCCTTAAATTGAGCTGAAGTCTTTTAAGTCCATTAAGTTCCTTTGCAATCCCCACAGCTGACTGAGTTACATTTGCCTAACCTCATGCTGTCTCCCCTGTGGTGTGGATTTTCAGGGTCCAGCGCAGACTCTGAGCCTCCTCCCCTTAACTCTGGCTGTAAATTGCAATGAAGGACTGTGAAATGGCAGACTGTGAAATGGGAGGCCTTGGTCTCCCATTGTTTCTACTGCTGTGGCTTAGTTGATTTACTCTTGTCATAACTACTGTTGGGAAGTGCCTTGCTTGAATCCTTGGGTTTAGTTTACAAGCACTATTATGTTTTATAATGGAGTGTCTACCTAATGGCTACTGCCAGTCCTTTGAGGCCAGGCAAGGACTGTATGAATATATCAGCGTGCCTTGCAGTGGAGTAAACTGTGACTGCCCATTTTACAGGTGAGTAGTGTGAAACAGAGATTGAACCACCAACTCACAATCATACTGCATTTGAGGCACAGCTGTCAGAAGAGGTCCTACCTCCCCAGTCTCAGCCTGATTCCCAGACCAGAAGCCTGCCTGTCTTGTCAGAAGTTACATCTGGCTCAGATGTTTTAAGATGTGTTTTGGTCTGCCTATTTTAGTGTGCCATAATTGCATATGCAATTCTGAATCCCAATATGTATTTCTCAGGGCTGAAGTTTGCCTGTATTTTGCCTGCCTGTTGGGTTTTTGTTATAGTCACAGCTTCCGTGGCATATAGGCAACATACATTTTGCACAGATGGGATCTAATTGTCTTCTCAATTAATGTAATGTAAATCAGGAGAAATTTGAAAGAATTGCACTGGTGTGAAACTGGCCTAGAATAATACCCTAAGTATCTACAAATTACCAGATGAGTTCAAATAATCTGTTGTTACTACGTGTGTTCAATGTCCATCACACTCATGTGCTTAACTTTATTTTTGCTAGAGACTGTCACACAGATTTGTGTGTGTGTGTCTGCTGCTGAATTTGGTCCAAGAAGAGCATTTTTTTTTTTTCATACAGCAAAAATAGAAACTTTAGGCAGCCTAGAATGTAGGGACTTGCATCTCAGGTAAGCATTTAAGATGCTTGTGGTGCTGTAGAGAAATCAAGAAGCATTTGTGCAGTGCAACTCTTCTTATCTGTTATAAAACAGAACATTCAAATTAAGTGCTAGAAATGCCTGTTTCTCTCTATTGCCTACAAAGGGCTCAGACAACTGGCTCAGATGGAGACAGCTCCAACAGGCTGGTCTAAATGGAGGTGAGCCAAATTACCCATGATATGGTTTGCCAAGATGCACAGACATCTTCATGATGAGTAAGAAGTGGTCCAGATATGAGGATACCCACATGTAATCAATAGGATATTCCTCTGCCCTAGCATACATGAACATGGTCTTTTTCAACCTAAATTATTCTGAGATTCCACGTAGAGGTGGCACTTAGGGACATGGTATAGTGGTGGACTTGTCAGTCATTGGTTAACAGTTGAACTTGATGATCTTATGGGTGTTTGCCAACCTATGTGATTCTATGACTACATGAACCATTAGGTCTCAAAACAAAAATCCCCAATGCACAGGACATTGAAAGGTTCATGGCAATAGAAGTATTTTTCTTGAGAAATGTTTATATTTGCCAGAGTTGAGGAGCCAAATGGTCAGAGAATGTATGCTGTTAGACAGCTCCTGGAACTTCAGAGTTGAGCTCTTTTTTTTATAGTGGTTCATTCAGTTTATCTGATGCTAGTAAATTTTTAGGATTTCAGTTAAATTGGTCTTTTATTCCAGGGAAAGAGGAAACATTGGAAGCTGTTGGAAATTAGGGGGATTTGCAGTATTACCTCAGTAAGAAGTGGCAGGTATTAATCTGACTTTGTGTGTAAAGGTTTAAATCTGGACCCAAGCTAGTGATATTATACCATAACATAATGGGTGTAGCTGTAGTTAAGACTGAATGCCCATATAGTTTGAGGCCAGAAAGAACTCTTAGACTGCCTGTATATGAAGGCTTGCTAAATTTTACACACTATCTATTCTCCAATCCCCCAAATAACTTAACACAGTTAGCTCTCCTTTGCACACGAGGATCAAGGATTAGAAGTACATGGATTCACAGCAGCTAAAAATACACATAAACTTAAAGGGAAAGAATTTTCTTAAGCAGAGCAAGTATTTTATTTAACATAGTTGAAGAATAACATTTATGGTTTTTTCCAGCAGATCAGTCTAACGCTCTTGATATTGGTATCTGTTTAAAAATGTGGGACACAGTAGAAAAAAGCCAAAGGCACACAAAGTTGAAAATAGGAAAATAGCCCAAGACTGATACTGTCCTTTGTTTTCTTGATGCTCTAGGATTTACAGCTGTACTCCCTCCCTTTCCTGCTAACTTGACCAGTGCCTCCCTTCTGAGCTTCCAAGAGACCTAGGGCTGAAACAAACATTCAGACCTCGCCCATTTCATGTGGAATGACCAGGGTTGTTGGCTGACACTCGCATGTCAAACGGGGGTGGGTTTGATGCAAGTGGCATATGATTAAGGAGCATTAAGATAAAATTCAGTCTAGTTGCTATGAAAGTCAGTCTGCTCTAGGACAGAGCTGGCAGAGAGAGAGCGGTGATGTTTGCCCTGTAAGGTTCAGGAGCTTACGTGTCTGCAGGTGGTGAATTTGTGGGGAGAACTAAAGCCAGACTGATTGTCCTGTTTTCCTTACATCTAAATTGCTTATGAACTGGGCTAAGGATGCAGCATAACCTCATTAAATCTATGAAGATTTATTTTTGTCTCAAGAATAACATTTTATTATGTAGCTATTTAATGAACTGTGAACTAACAGGTTTTAACAAATATTTTAGCACCTATTACATCCACTCCCTTGACAATAATTTCAAAATCTGACCATTAAAACAGGACTCTTTTCACAACTCTTTGATGATGACACTTAGAATCGAGCACTTCATCTTTGCTTTTGAATTAAAATTGTAAAGGTAATTGTAAATTACAGATATTTTAGGTGCTTTTATTGATCAGACTTTTTGTAGAAACTACAGCAGTTCTGATAGCTTAGCAGTCTAGATTACCTTTCAGCTTTCTTAATTGGGCCACTAGGGTATGGTTAATTTTCAATTTATATTGAGAGTAAGACAAGGTGATGTAATACCTCATCGTTGTACTTGAGTGACACCGACACTAAAACACAGTGATGTGCGTCATCATTCCAAATACACAAGTAGATAGAGATGAGTTCTGGCTTTATTTACTCTATATTTTAGGACAAATTCTGCTTCATAATTCCTGTGTGTTCACTAACTTCCACTGAGACACTAGCTAAAACAAGCAAGTATGAATTGGTTGAGTGTAGTTGGAAAATTTGTTCAATGTATCAGTCTGGAGCAGGCAACAGACTAATGAAATTTGCTCATCTATTTGTGTGTTTGCTGACAGGTCAAAGTCATGGTGCGCATTTCTTCCACACTTGCCAGAGACACATCTGAATCCAGCTCTTTCTTAAAAGTTGACCCTCGTAAGAAGCAAATCACACTCTATGACCCTTTGGCCTGCGGAGGTCAGAATGCTTTCCAGAAAAGGGGAAACCAGGTTCCACCCAAGATGTTTGCTTTTGATGCAGTTTTCTCCCAAGATGCATCACAGGTAGGCAACGTATGATCCGAATAGTTATCGAAATAGTAGTCTGCACCAGAGCCAAATTAATTTCTGCTGCAGCAGTAGTACCTTCAGGGCTGAATTTGGTATGCCATCATTATCAATAATGAAATCAGTTTATTAAATTTTAACTTGATAATTGTGTGTTTTCTTTATTCTTTACTGTAAATAATTTGTCCTAAAATTATACATGCAATAAATGTGCTAAATGGTACCTTGTAGGAAAATCCTCAATATCAACAAGCATATTATAAAATCTTATTATTTGGTGTATACAGAGATCTGATCAGAGCTGCAGTTCTCTAATACAGTCCTTTATTCATTAAGGGGTCAAGGGTTATTTTTATAGTGTTCTATTTTATAGTTTACAATAAGAAGCTGGGGATTTTAATCTACAAATCTTTATTCATGTGTATATATGCAGATTTCTTTTTATTAGACTTCTTTGGTTTGATGAACTATGTTACCCAAATGTCATGAGGACAGCAGAAAAATAAAGTAGCATTGCAAGGTATAATTAGAAAACCACCCTGTAAGGCTATTTCTGCACTGATAAACTAAACAGAGCTGAGACACAGGACCAGCTAAAGTACTGTCATATAACTGTCATTAGGCCAGTCCCTCACTTGATTCTGGTCCCAGCAGCTAGCACCTCCCAGACTAATGCCTGGATGCAGTTCAAGGGGCTGGCCTGTGAACAGTCCCTTACTTGTCCCATTTTATTTTATATTGTAGAAATAGTTTAGAAATGGCCATGAACTAGGTGAATTTATGTGATTTATTATCAAATGTGAAGTGCTTCCCATCAAGGCCTAAACTGTGAATTCTGATTTAGTTTCATCCACTATTGATAGGCAGTTGCTGCAGAAGCACTGTAAACCATTCAGCCTTCTGGAACCTTAAATCCAAGAATGCCCAGGGTAAATTTCAGTGTTGTACTTCTTAAAATACTGTTACAGTCTTCAGAATGGAGTCTACTGCTGCAAAACGCTGAGAAGACTCATAGTAATGTAGTCATCCAGCTAGTACCAAAGAGGCTGTTTGTTCCCCTGATATTCTTTACCAACATGCTAGTGTAATTGAACTCAATCCATAATTTGGTAAATAATAGATCCTGTAAAAATTCCTCAGTATTGGATTGATTATTAATCAAAACTGTATTTTAAAATCCCCTAAATAGGCAGGTCTAAGAGGCCAACCACATCCCCTTACAATAAATGCATTTTTTTTAACCCCACAAAGGATGTTGATGGTTCAGCGAATGAAACTTACTTGACAGAGAACAAAAGTCCTGCTTCATGTGCTTACACAAGTAATGTCATTCCCATCGACAGCACAGGTCACACGAATGAGACAAGCAGGATTAGACTTTTTGATACTTCAGCATGTTAACTGGAGCACAGATGACATTACTACCATTTTCCAGTGAAAATTGTTATTTTCCTTATTATTGATAATGCTTTTCTTTTTCTTTCTTTCTTTTTTTTTTCCTCTTTTTCTTTTTTTCTTTTTTCTTATTTAAATACCTGTGACAGGCTGAAGTATGTGCTGGGACTGTGGCTGAGGTGATCCAGTCTGTGGTCAATGGGGCAGATGGCTGCGTGTTCTGCTTTGGTCATGCCAAGCTTGGTTAGTATTGTTAAATTTCCCTACTCAAGCGGCAAAATGAATATTTTAACCCAAGATTGCTAGTATATTATATCAGGGAAAAGAAACTTTCATTTGTCTGTGTATATTAATTGTATTTGAAAGTAGTACACTGTGCATGATCTGTACTACACCTTCACCTCTTGCTTACACATCTTTCAATATTGTATAAATATTGGACAATTGTTAACGAATGATCCAACAGTGATTTACAGTTTTACAAATGTGCTTGGTATTGGAGATGGTTTGCCAAAATACCACTTTTATCAAGCTGTGTAAAGGCTGTTAGTATTCACTTAAATACTTGATGTTTGTGATGACACTATTCAAGTGTTGTGACTGGACACTCAAATAGTTTGATTTATATTCTATTCCCTAATGAAACAGTTCACTCATTACTAACCTGTTCCTGCAGTGTCTCCAGCAAGTCTTATTCTAATGGTTAACTGAATGTTACCAATGGATCAGAACTAGCACTTTGCAAACACTTCAATAGAATTTCAGGTATTCATGGAAGGAAAATAAAAAGGAGAATTGTCATCATTAACACACTATTCTTTTGAAATAATTGTATTTCAAGAGTAATCATATGTTTTGCTCATGCTTATCTAGTTGTATTTTGAAAGTACTGTCTCTTGAATGAAGAGAGTTTTATTGTCTGCGTGCAATGATCTCCATTCTTTGCTGTCTCAAAGAAACAGTCATATACATATAACTTAAAAGGATAATTCATTTTTTTGGGTGGTAAAGAAGATCAAGTTGTATCAGGCCACAATTATGCCAAATTATAGGCAACAAAAACTGGAGACTACTGAATGTTGCAATGCCACCAGCTCTGGTATAATGACTGTAGCAGGTCACTGGTTCAGCTACACCACAAGGCCCCTCTGAACAAGGCAGGAGCAAGAGTAGGATGAGCTCTTAGGTATTTAACCCCCTTTGACTTGCCACACACAAGATGACAAGTGAGATGGAAAAGGAAACCACCAGATAACAGTTTCGCAAGTGCTACATGTTCTTTAGAGAGGTATTCTAGCTAGGGCTCTGCTGGAGTACCAGTTGAGTCTCTGCAGTTACATTGTTAATTGCACCACCACCATTCCACAAGCTATTGATAGACCAGACCTTGACACAGACGTGTGCATTCCACATAAGATTCAATGTAAGAAATGAAACAAGGTAAAGAAGCCAGGAGTACTTGCCTGAAAGGATTTATACCTTTATAATTTGGCTTATCAATTTAGGAGCTTTAGAAAACTTATCTAAAAGCATTATATGTGGTGACACCTAAAGCAGTATAAGATTGTACTCTATGTCTGTTCTTAAATAGCAAACTTTTACAACAAAGACAAGCCAAAGCTGTAGCTGCAGAGTCAAATAATACCAAATGAGGGGGTGGTTTTGACCCAGATGAAATAGTTTTTATTGTGGACCCACTTCTGCACCAAATGATCACATATACCTGTTGTGCTGGGTTTTTTTTCCTTTTCTGTTTAAAGTTACATCTGTATGATTCTGGGACTAAGTTTATGTCAATCCCACCCCCCAGCATATGAAATGCAATATAGTGCTTTGAAGTAAAATGGTATTGAAAGAATACTACACTTAGAGTATCTAAAGCAGGGATTTTTAGAGACCATGGGACTCCTGCTCTACTCAATTCTCTCCACAATTCACCCACACCTATCAGAGGCTGCAGTGTTGCATGGTAGCGTCCTGCAGCACCTTGCCTGGGGAATGGGACACGTCAGGGGAATGCATGAGGTAATGATTTTTGAAAGCAGCTCAAGATTTCATCTGCATTCTCCATGTGCTAATTTGTCTGCCTGCCTATCTTTTCCCTTTGCTGGCTGTGCTTGTTGTAGTGAAGTTGTTTTCAGGAGGTTGTGCAGGATAATCTCTCTTGGCAGAAGACTGTGAAGGTTCTGGGAATAATGTTTTATTTTCTGCATCCCCCTATTCCTGACAGGGAAGTCATACACCATGATTGGGAAGGATGATTCCATGCAAAACCTTGGCATAATTCCTTGTGCCATCTCATGGCTCTTCAAGTTGATTAATGAACGGAAAGAGAAGACAGGAGCCCGCTTCTCAGTCCGAATTTCTGCAGTGGAAGTGTGGGGGAAAGAAGAAAATCTGAGAGACCTGTTGTCAGAAGTGGCTACAGGCAGCCTGCAAGATGGCCAGTCCCCAGGTGTCTACCTTTGTGAAGACCCCATTTGTGGCATGCAGGTGAATCCAAAGTTCATTTTACATTGAAACAAGCAACATGACTTTTTTTTTTCTTTAGCTATTGAAGTGGTTCAAATTCAAGAACTACCCAAGGCATTAAGTTTATAGACTTGAAAGTGTTTACTTTAAAACATGCAAGAACTTTATGACCTGCAGCTGCAGGGCCATCTGCTCTCCTGGCCTAAATATTTGTACCTCTGGTATAACTGATATTGAGCAGGGGCTTGTGTTTGCAATAAAATTTGAAAACATTCAGTACAAACAAAAATTCACCTCATTCTTTAAAAAAAAAAGTGTGATCTCTCTTTTGTAAAACAACAAACTAAAATATTTACAGTATTGCACAAATAGCTGTAGGCCATTAATATGGCTGTTTATTTCTTTATAAACTATATTATTTATAGCATTTGCATTAGCAATGTTGCAGGAAACATTAATCACTACTTATTAATTACTGCCAAGAAGTAAATTCCTGATCTGGGCAAGTCAAGAATAACTGAAACTCTTCTCAGGTTCAGAGGTTTAGCAGGAATGAGTAACTGGCTCATGTATTTCTGGATAGCCATGAGAAATTCTCAGCAGCCCTATCTTTTTGCCTCGCTTGCTTTGAGGGAAAAAAAGGTCTATTCTTTCATTTTGCTGTCTGTGAGGGAGTAAATATGCTTTCTGTATGAGTAGATGAAGAGGGAGCAAACAAGCATGATAGAGCTTGAATATGTTCTTTCAACCTGAAAGGCAAAGGCTGATTCCATCAAGAACCTAGAGAGCCCTACCTATCTAAGGATGGGGAGGGGAGAAGGGGGGAACAGACCCACAGGGTCATCTACACTATATCCAGCTCCAAGCATCTAGAGATCATTATTCAATCTACACAAGTCATGAACTGTGAGATTTTAAAAAGAAGTAATAAATTTTGTGTCTTATCTCTTTGTGGTTTAAGCTTTTTAGGCATACTTAGGTCATATTTTTCATTGTTTTCCATTCTACCTAAGGACTACAAAGTTGCATCTTGATTTTGAATAACAGTTAGGGTTCTCTTTTTCTCTTAACTCCTGACTTTGGTGTTTTATGAAATACTTACACTATCTCAAGAGATCTCACTCTCTGGTATCCACTAATGGGTGCAGTCTAGTGAATATGAGATGAGAGACTTGAGTCTTCACAGTTCCCATTGGGGTGGAAGATGGGTCAGTTAAGATCTGAATTAGCATATGTACATTACTTGTGTTACATAACTGTGTGACATCTACCATCTCCTTAGAGCTTAATTCTTTACCAAGGTATTTAGCACAATAGCAATAACAGTAAATATCCCATTATTGTGGCTTATTTTCATATAGATACAGACAACAGCTATATACAAAATTAATTATTCTAGATCAATGAAGAAGAAGTATCTCCATGAGACATCTATGTATCTCTGCAGTGTAAAATACTGAGTTAAATTGCAAGTGAAAGAAGCCTTTTTATGTGTTCTTAAAAGACATAGCGACATTCTGGAGTCATATGTCCTACACCTGAATTCTCAAAATCCTCGAATGAAGGGAGGTTATTATATTATAGCCATACAGATATGCAGAATCAGCAGCGTATATAGCAAATGAATGATCACCATATGTCATACTGTCTGTCACTGGACCTTTCCAAGTATGCACATTGTTGCTTACATTGTGAGATCAGCCCACAGACTGACTTGCCTTCTGCTTGCCTTGTTAACTCCTTCCTGCCCCCTTCCCTCTTTCTTGAGAATACTTAGCCTTCAGCTGTGTCACCCCATCCCATACACAGCCTCAGCTTTATCCCTCCTCGGGCTGATTAATGGTCACAAAGAGAAGACAGAAGTACCGTCTTTAGGAGAATTTTACTTCTAGCTATATTATATAGCAGGGGAGCAAACCCCAAGAAAGGGAGTTCCTTGCTGTTTTTACACCAGACAAAACAAGCTCATCCTATGGGCTGTGAGCCAGTTCTGCATACTACCGAAACTAATGCTATCAGATTGCGCAGTCACGTGTCCCTTCACAGACAAACTAATCTTAGGTGACATGAAACATGCATGCATTCCTAATGTATGGGAGGGTTAATAATATCTGCCCTCCTAAGCTGTCTGTCACTTTGGGGAGTTAAGAGCAGGCTGGTGACTGGGATTGAGGTCCAGCAAATGTGAATGTATGTACATTACCTTCCTTGTTCCATTTAATGGATTGCCCTGGCTTATTAGCAAGTGCATAAGCTTTTGGTAAGAAGGGGTAAGGAAAGGGCTTCTCTTCTGTGCTGCTGCCGGTATGCCACGAGACTAAGCACAATTTTCAGTCCTATTATTTCCTAGATTTATCTGGGACCATATATCTGTGGACTGCTCCCTTCTAACACATTCTGAAGGGTAATATAGCCCTGCCACTGCCACTCTTCACCAGCTATTGAGTTTTGGATTGACATGTTTTCCGCAATTTTTTTTCCTACTTCTAGCCATCAGGGCTCCCGGAGGGCATGTTATTGCCACTGCTAGTGTCAGTACAGTCTCATTGCTTTGGCACCTCCTCCTTTTTGGTCCCAGCAGAAAGCAGCATATCCACAGTATATGTTGACTGGTGTAAGTTGTCTTGGTGGTGTTGACTTGTGTGGGAGTTTCTAAATGATTTCTCCCTTGTGTTAACTGCAGCTTCAGAATCAGAGTGAGCTCCGTGCCCCTACGGCAGAGAAGGCTGCCTTCTTCCTGGATGCTGCCATTGCCTCACGCCGCAGCAGCCAGCGGGACTGCGACGAGGAGGATCACCGCAACTCCCACATGCTCTTCACTCTGCACATCTACCAGTATCGCATGGAGAAGAGCGGCAAAGGCGGAAGTGAGCTGTCCTCTTGCTACTTTCTCTCTCCTCCAGGCCTCTCTGGAAACTGGCTTTACTTGGGCCTTTAAACAATATTCTTTAGTGGTGAAAATCAGCAGAGTTTTTCATTCAGCATTGGGTGGGGCCATTCATACCAGCAGACCATTCATGTGCCAGGTGAAGACCCACCAAAGGCCGTTGAAGGCCACTGGGAATTATTACCATCACATTACCATCAGTTTAATTGCTGTTGTAGAGATACTGACAATTCTCAGCACTGTGTGGGCCTCTCCATCCGAAAAAAAGAAGATGCTTCTCAAATTGTCTTTTATTATTATCTTTACAGATAGTGTTGAGGTAATGGATTAAAATATTGTGGTGACGAGAATTCCTTGCCACCTTTATGTTAACTGTTCCTCTTTAGCACCTGAATAGGGCAGTGTGTGTGGAAGTTCATGTTGGCAATACAGAAACTGGGAAGTTGATGTTGGCAATCCATAAACTATACCTTTTCTTGGAAGTACGTGTTATTTTAGTTGCTGGCCAAACTATGTGTGCACAGAGGACTCTTGTGGTTCTTTGTAAAGGCTCCAGACTTTTCAGGTAGACTTGCTCCCTCTCTTTGTTATAGATGCTTTTACTGGCTTGTGTCTTTACTTCCATCTCCCACTTGTCCATGAGGAAAAGATACTTCTGTGTCTACTTATATATTGCTATAATTTTCGAGGCTTTCATTTGGCTCACACCATTTATATTTTTTTATTATACTTGTCTTCTGTTTCAAGACTCCCAAATTGTTTATGACTACAGATATACAGGGAGTGGGTTTTTTTTAGTGAGTTACGATGATAAAAGATTTGTATAGTATGAGGCACCCCTGCTGAAAAAGAAAACTTTCATGTTAAAATTCTTTTTTCAAATAATGTTTTTTTACAGGAAAAAAAGTTTGTTCAAAAGACACCAGAGACATCTGCTTCTTTAAATTTGTGGACTTAAGCAATTATGCAGAAACAGCATATGTGTCAGCTCCTGGCTCTGCATAGGTTGTCTGTAATAAGGAATAGATTGCAAGCTATGATGTTTAGTGGGTGATCACCACTGCAGTATTAATATCTAATGTTTGAATGAAGAAGAAAGAGAGAAAACCAGAAAGTTGCGCTAAACGGAAATACGGCTTGCATGTGTTTAAGTAATAACCCCGGTGGAATTGGCAGGCAGAAATCTCAGTTAACTAAAGGTATATTAATTAACCACCCTGCAGTGGAAAGGAAGACTGTGAATACTCAAACAGATTGGTTTATAGAAATAAAATGGCTGATTTTGAGGGAATAATTATTGCAATTATTTAATACTTAATGCTTTTTATTGCATGAAAGTACGTGTACATACAGTCCTTTGCTACTATTTTCAAATGCCATTAGTAAAAGGGAAAATACTATTTTCCTGTGGCTATAATTTCAAAAAAAGAAGACATGATCCTGTTGGATTAGAATATTGTATGCTTTGCCCACTGCCTCTAGTTATATCTTTGTCTAGTGGCCATACCACCTCTTGTCTTCAAGTTCCCATATCTGAGTGGCCTTACAAGCCAGGCAGGGTCAGATCTGACTGATAATTGAATGAGGAGGGAATTCCAGCTGCTCAGAAAGGGCGCCTAGTGATTATCACTGTCTCCTGCTGTAATGAAGGACTTCTCAGAAAAAACCCATGAAGATAGTAGAGATATAACAGGATTAAAAAAGGATAGGAAGAAAGAAAAGAAAAGAAAAAAACCCAACAAACCAAAAAAACCCCTCAGCTTCTGAAGGGTAAGAGATTAAAGGGCTGACTAACATGTGATTTTGGTAAAAAATTACTGTTAGAATAAGGCATTGGTACTGTACTTACCTCCTTGTTAGATTCATTACTAGGAATGTCGTGAAGCAGGCCTAGCACCATTGAAATAAATGACATTGTGGCAGAACTGGCACAGTCATTTTTCAGCTGTCAGCTCTGCAAAGTCTCTATGGCCATAGACAAAACCAAGTGTTACAATGTTTCACTTCTTTTCTCTATAGTTGTCAGGCACATTAGTGGAGAACTTGCCTAACAAATAACTTCATTTCCAAACAAGTGGATCTACAATCTTAAAAATGTTACTTCAGCATGTAAATTAAATTAAAAGGAAAGATCTAGTAATTTATCTTATTCTGCATTTCCTCAACCTGTGTAATAGGAATATATGTGGAAACAATATGACTGAGCTTTTGAAAGTTAGTGATTTCATTCATTTTCTTTTGTTTCTCTGATATCTGGTAATCTTAGCAACAGAAATACTCATTTTGTATGATTCAGTAATGTCACCTGCAGTCATTTTCAGTAGCAACAAAATGCGTTTCTTTGTTTTTCTAATGAAATGATTGGGAGACACTCAAAAAAGGTAATTTCAGTCTTCTGAGGGCAACAATCTTAGAGGACTCAAGGACTCTTAAGTTTAAGATTTTTAAGGACTCTTAAAGGGGAGACAAAAGTCCCCCATGAGAAGTTCAGAGGTGCAGAAGCCTGACTGGTTCCCCAAGGAAGCCTAACTTTGTGTGGCAAATGCAGGAGCCTGTAGTGTGTGTGGATACTACTTCCTTGTGAGAGAATACATAGAAGTCCAGTATGTGAAGAAGGTGTTGCCAAACACCTGATGTAGCTGAAGAACTGACAGGACTTAAAAGCAGCAGAAGTCATTGTATTTTAACATTTATTGACAGAGATACTGGATACACTTTTGGAATGTTATTCTCAAATACCATAGCATAAATCACTTTCACAGAAAGAGTATTCTCTGTTCTTTTGTCTTCTCTCTTCTTTCTTCCTTCTTTCTTTTTTTCCCTCTGCTTGCTTTATTTTCATATCTTCTCTTTTTCTCTTAATTTGTTTTTTTCTTTTATAATGAAAATCTACTTGTAGTTTTATTGTTATTAATTTTTAACTAGTCATCAACTATAACTGAAACAGAATTATAAAATTATACATAACACATTTTAGAGAAACTCTTCCTTTTTTTCAATAGAAAGTTTTCTGTCATGCAAGATACCAGGTAAATAGGGCTTAGCAGTGAGCCCTGTGTCTTGCAGTGCTAGCAAAATGAAATCTCTTTTTTCAGTGTAGATTAATATGTTTTATATTATAGTTACTAGTTATATATAGCTTTAGTAGCTGTATGTTTTCTATATTTATATACATTTTCATAGTACACTTTCTGAATCTGAAAAATTACATGATTGTGAATCACCTTTTTGTCAATATGTAGAAGTTTTACAAATGTCTTCATCACTTTTTTATGTAATCCTTCTACCTCTTACAGCACCAATGTGTCTGCCACGGCCTGGTACCACAGCTACTGAATGCAGGGCCGTTGAAAAAGGATGTTTGTGATTGATAAGACATTTATAAAGCAATTAAATACATCCATAAAATCCTTTCTAAGGTTCCCATCATCTAGTTGCTCCCATTGCCATCTTTGCTTGTGAAAGATGTCCCTGCTCAGTGCTAATACTTCTTTTTACCAAATGTGTAACTTGAGATGCTGTGTCAAAATGCCTGTGACTTTGTTTGCATAAACTCAGATGTGAAAGTATTTTCACTGCTGTTTAAGGTAGGTTTGTGCCCTTGAATACTGCTCTTACCTTTTGAGTTAAGATCCTAGAAATATAACTGCCTTTTCCTACATATTGTTTCTAAACTAACCCCTGAGAATAGGAAAGAGTGTTCAAAGATGGCTTGCAAAAAACTCAGCTAGGAAATTGTCTTGCGAGAGTAGAGAGCTCGAAGCACTTCTTTAAAGTCTACTTAGTCCCCATTCTGGATTCATAAGGAACCACAGGTTTTTAAAGAGAGCAAATGTCTATTAATCTCGATGTTTCAATGGTAGCATCTTCTTACTCTAAAGGTAGTGTGTTGATACAGAATAAACAAAAAAAACCCATAAAGATCTAGTGCCAGTCTTACAGAAACTGTTTTCAGAACAGAGGATCTACTTCACAATCACTCCAGCATGGCAAACTTTTTCTTAGCTGAAAGGATAACATAAAAGTATGTAGACTTAAAGCAAAGTTGAACATCCCACAGATACCACAGGTTCTTCTTAAGATACAGGATTCAGGATGGGAAAAATAAGAGAAGGATCCTTGCTCACTAAGCAGCAGTTCCCAGCCTGCAGTATTCCAGACAGAGGAACAGTAGTGACAGAGACAGAAACAGAACCAACTCAGGTACAGGCTAATAAAACTATATTTAAAAAAATACAGTCACTTTGGTGACTCTCACAGAGTTAAACCTAGAGGAGAGGGTGAGTACTGAAAGCCTTGGCAATTTTTACACAAGTCTGGAGTAGACAGCAATGTACAGCAATAAAGACTGACAGTGAGTTAACAGGACTCCTCCAGTTTGTGTCTGCTAACATGAATTAGGGAAGGTTTCTGTGTTGTTTCCTCTTCACAAGTCTTGGTGAGTTTTCTGCCTGCATGGGAAGCTGCTCTTGGAGACATATACTAACTCTTTGCTTTCTTTGTTTATGGCAGTGTCTGGAGGTCGCAGCCGTTTGCACCTTATTGACCTGGGCAGCTGCGTGAAAGTACTCAGCAAAAACCGGGAGGGAAGCTCTGGCCTCTGTCTCTCATTGCCAGCGCTGGGCAATGTCATCCTCGCCCTTGTCAATGGAAGCAAACACATCCCATACAAGTAAGTGGTATTCTGGGTCGCACCTAATTGGAGGATGCTTGAAAGCAATTTGCCTGTCTGGGCCTGAGGCAGATTTGGGTAAGGAGGAAAACAGCCTGCTGGGGTCAATGCAGCTCTCTTGAGCTACAGTAAGACCTGCCTGAGCTTCAGTGACACCTGATCTAACCTTACATCTGTATTTGAAATGTGAGAGCATTTCATGTTTGTTCCAAGGAGAGAAACATTGCTACCGTAACGCAGAACTATAGAGAAAATTATTTTGCTGTCCATTGTGTGGAATTTACATTCTTGAAAATATATGTCACAATGAGTATGCATGTTGGTCATGAGATTCCTTCTGTGACCCAAGGTTACTTTGCATTTTTTTTATATGGTTTGAATCTCAGTGTCAGCCTTTCACCTGCAAAAAAGAAGTAGGCCCTATTTGTCACACTAGACAAGTGGCCTTTGCTACTGCAGGCAACTTCTAGGGAATGAGAGGAATTGCTTGCCTTGTAGGTATGCTTTGTACTCATTTCTCTTCATCATTGCTTCACCCCATTTGTCATGTGTGCAGGTCTGAGAGGAAGCTTGGATTCATTACCCAAGCCAGGTACTCACACGGCTTTCCTATTGAGAATTTCTGATTTTGTGGACGGTATTGCTTTTCTCTAGCCTAGAGCTTAAGGAATAGCAACTAGCATCGTGGGAATGGCTTACAGTAGCAACTTGTAATCAAACTGCCAGTGAATGTCACCATTCATGAAGGACATGTATATGACATCGGGAGTTAGGAACGACACGATGACATGGAAAATGAAATAAGTCATTCACAGAGCAGTATTTCAGTCCATAGATTTTACCCTTTTTATAATTTTAAAGGCTACAAACGTGATTATTTTCTCATGTTCATTCAAGATTGCTTGTCTTCATTTTGGAAAATAAAAATGCATTGAGGTTGGTTATAATTTTATTTCTCTTCTAACATTTATTTAAAAAAATTATTTAGAAGTCTGGACTTAAGACATGCTTTCTGGAAATATTCCCATTCCTAGAGCTCAGTAAGACTGGAATTCAGTTGAGGGCCAATGACATTTCTTTGTATAAACATTCATTAAATGTTTTGTGAAACATGCACCTAGTCATAGTGTAAAAATACCTTGAATTTTGCACTTCACAAAGTGTAACTCAAACTATACTTATCAAAAATCTGTTTTCCTTCCTGTTGAACTTTATGGATGAAAGGGAAGGTCAACTATAGGAATAGAAAAAAAGATGTTAATGATGCTCCCTAGGCTAGAACTAAACATACAAGGAGTAGTTACCAAATACAACAATTGTCTTTCTGGGAATGATTGACTAGGAGAAAAGCATTACCAAACATTTCTTCTACTTGCTACATGTCCAATCTCTCACACAGAGGTGCCAGCACAGTTTCTCATCCATGTCTGTACTGCTGAAGCTCTCTTCATGCCACAATCTCCTCTTCAATTCACTCCTTTAAAAACAGATATTATAGAGTATAGAGAAGTGATCGGTCATCTGTAAATCAGAGGCAATGTCTTGTTTCTATGGAGGACTTTTAAAATGTAATCTGAAAAAAAAATACTGGCCTATTTGGATCAAATTTTGTCTTCTTGTTGAATAGAATCCAGAAAGCACTTTTCCCCATATGCTATCTATTCATGAACCATGGAAATAGAAGTTTTGGTGGCTGGGTGAGCATAAACACTTTTTGCTTAGTAATCTGGCAGAACAGGTGTGTGCTGCTCCTTGGTGACAATGAGAGGAAGGGGGATGCAGGTGTGTGTGCTGCATTGTAGAAGAGTAGAAGAGTCTGAGTATCCCATAGACAGACGTGATGTGTTCAGTGGCATCTCTTGTTTAGAGCAATGACTAAGCTATCTAGCTGAGATAATTTCTCTTTCTCTAGGGGTGTTTGCTTTCATTGTTAAGGATAAAATAAAATTTTTGTTCACTGCCTTTGTTGAGTGGGACCAAATGAAAACAATGGAAGTGTTTTCTTACGTGACAGCTCTGCACAATGTGTGTGGTCTCAGCAAATTTCCATAGACCAGTAGACAAAATGCATCTTTTCTTTATCTGAGATAATTAACAGCCATTAAGTGTTTTATGGCAGCCTGTCAGTAGGCACTGCATTGCTTCCTGAGAGCCCAGAAACTCACAAAATTCATAGATTTTTTTCTTACTGCAGAAATTTGGTTCTCTAAACTCTAAGAGGCTGCAGGCTCTTAAACTCCCTTCAGTGCTGTATCCAGCTCTATCTCCGCAGGTAGTAGTTGTAGTTATAGGGAAAAGCTTGTTCAGATTCATAGCTGGTATAAGCAGATGCTACTGCATTGCCTTCAGTGGTCTGTGTGTTTGTGCCAGGGATGAATTTGCCTCTCTGCCTGCAGTCTCTATGCATACTGTTGTTTAGCACGTTGCTTTTCTTTTATTGTTACCCATAAAACTAAGCCTTGGAAGCCATTAAGTTGGAATCTTTCTCTCTTGGGAACACCTCCGCACCACCACCCCTTTTTTGGGAATAGTAACACATATTGACACTAGCTTTAGCAGGAACTTGTCTACTGAAGTTGTAAGAAAGTAATACAGAAATTCTCAGACATCAAACAACATGGTTTGATGTGGTTTGGGATCTTGTCCTGCATTCATGTTAAATTCCACATGGGTCTGAAGAATGTGCAAGAATCCCTATAATGGGCAAATACTTGCAGCTAAGGAACAAGGACCAGGCCATGATTTCTGGGAGTTTGTATCTTCCATATATGTACTTATAATCTCTTTCTAATGTCTCAGTGGGTTATCTGTTTGCCACTATTATGTCCCGTCCTATTTTGAACCTTAGTAAGCACATAATTCTGTCATGGTATGAACCAATACATTCTTCCAGCTCAGCATGTTATATAAAAATAGAATTTTTAATTTGACTTAAATACATTGCCATTTTATGTCACCAGTTTCTTTGGTCTTGAGTTATGAACAAATCCTTCAGAAGACTGGGCAAGAATTATTTTCTCCATAGGAATGTCAAATATCTTCATAAAAATTGGAAAGGGGCAATTGCAAGCCCTAGGAGGAGCAAGGGAGTAAACTCCTGCCCTGACCTAGTATAATAGGGTTTAGATTTGCTACAGAAGGGTTTTGCTGAGCTACAGTATTTGTTAGTGCCATTTTATGTTTTTAAGAGAATTTGAGTTTTGCATTAGCACTGCATTGTCTGCCTCTGATTTCCAAGATGAATGTGTTTTAAACCCTCGAATGAACATCCATTTGCACAAACTCCAGATACTGTTTTCTATAGCTCACAATTCAAAAATTACTCGAGTTGCTAGGCAACATGGGTGGTGATAATTCATGGTAATGCTGTTTTGAAAATAGTAATTTTTATACATTTTAATGACTGTGAGAATGTAAGAAAACTCTATGGGAAAGCGAAAGGCTGTATGAATTTCTTTTTCAGAAATTGTTGCTTGTTTTATTTAATAGGCTTCTCTCTTACTGTGCTCTCCCAATGTGCTAGTGTTTCCAGAGGCATCCTATGTTTTGAACTACGTGCTTATCCAAGGAGGAAGTCTTGTCTGTAACATAAATGGGTGTGAGTTAAAAGCATGAATTTTATGCTTGGCACTTCTGCTTCTCTGTCATATGGTTGCAGTTCCTCCCAGATCTTACATACTGGTATTGTTTTTTTCAATCCTATATGCATAAAATAAAATTATATAAGTGAGTGATGCAAGGTTGCACAAGAGGCTTCATGGCAGAGCCACCATGTTTTAAGATCTAATATGGTGCTTAAACCATAGGCTAATCCATTTTTTCTTTCTGCATGACCTTTGGAAAATAATTTAGTTATGTATTTACTTATTTATTCCCATTTATAAAACTGAATTAGAAAACATTCAAGTAGGACTTCTTAAAGGGCATTCAGAGTTGGCAAAAAGCATTATATAATTTTGAACTGTTGCTAGGACTGTGTTACCTTATTTTCCCCCTTTTTTAGAGTTAATGACTCACATAAATGGCCCTAATGGGATACAAAATCTGGTGTTTTTTTGGTCAAGGGTAGAATATTATTGCTTTTAAGTAAAGAGAAAAGGAAAAATGTTGGATTATAGCATTGTGGTATACTAGCCTAAAGAATGAACTGTATATCAGATATTTTCTTTAAATTGTTAGTTAATTATTGGAATAAAAATGAAAATGAGGATTGGAAGGATCCAGTAATTCAGATTCTTAGTTAAATGGGTGTATCTGCAGTTGTTTCATCTTTGTAAAAAGCTGTGTGTGAAAATTGGGATCCTAGGCATCTTTTGCTTATGTGTCTTGCCTTTTCATTTGTAGCATGAGTTATATTATTTTTCTCAGAAGAAATGTTAGTGGAAACTTTTCAGGAAGAGATAAGAAAAGCTAAAACCCAGTTGACAATTCAGTTCCTGTACAATAACTAGTACTAGTACTGGAGATTTTATCCTTATTTATGAGCTTGTAGTAAGTCCTAGTTTTGTGGAATTCACACAGCAATGTCTGCTTACTAGGCCTAAGAATTCAGTGGCACACTTGAACTATATGGCCAGTGAGCAATCTATTTAATGATTACTTCAGCACATAAACCTAAAATAATATTTGTTGGTTTTCACTGAGAAATTTAAAACACGTTTATTTTCCACTGTTACACCTATGTCTTTTGCTCCTCTTCAATGAGAACATGATACCAAGACCACAGAAAGCCTAAGAAAAAAATCTGGTGTGCCCTTTGGAATCTCTAATATTTCTGTGTTAATTTAGTATTGAATATATTAGAAGTAGATGAAGAACTGTTTTGCTGTTTTACTTGAGGGAATGTGAGAGCAAAAGAAGGGGGAAAAAAAAGAACAAAAGTGAGGACATGAGAGACAGCTGAAACAGAATCACAGGGCTGGGAAATAGCCTGAAATTAATGGAAGAGCTCTGAAAGACACTGAAGTTTTGTGCAAAGGAGACAACAATCCACAGAGAAGAACTCAGAAGTAAACAAGGAAGAAGAAATGAGCCTATTTAAAAAAGATGAATAAGCCTGAGAAACATCCCTGAATGATCTGGTTGTAGGAGAGCAGTCAATAGATATTTTGTTGAATGTGAAACAGTTCCTAGCTATCAAACCCACGAGCTGCTCAAGGACAAAAAAAAATTCCGTGAAGTTGGCAGCCAGGTCATATGGACAAGAGCCTTGGCTAACAGACACCGAAGCCACTGGAGCAATGCCATCTTACACCAGCTGAGGCCCTGGCCTTAGGTGCATGCTCTTTGGCACTGGGCAGAGGGTTTTGGCGATATGTAAGTGCAATGCAGTTGCCTGCAAGAGCACTGAAACACTGTCAGCATGGACATAATGAGTACTTGGAGCATCTGGCGATAACTTCCACCTTTGGGGTCTTTCTGTATTCTGACAATTTTACTAGGTTGAATTTCTGACAATTCCCTCCTTTATTTCAGGGAACTATGTAAAATAGATGGAATAAGGGATGCACAGTCTGTAAATGTAGGAAAACTTCTTGTGTTTTATTAGGGTAATTTAATCTGCAACTCAGGAGTACGACAATGACAGATTTATTGCCCCAGCAATCACTGTTGTAGAGTTCATCAACAATGCACTTTATTATAGAATAGTTTTTAGAGCTGATAGTGCAGATTTGAGCTTTATCTGCACACATCTTACAGTATTATGTTTCATCATCAAATTAATGAGAGACAGTATAAAAAATCCTCAAGGAAAGCTTCAGTGGAGCTACAATTCCCCAGCTTTGTTTTTTCAAATGAGTCCTGCTAGCCTGGCAGGACTATATAATGTGATAATAATTGGAGCAGAGGTGTTTGTGTGTATGTGTAGTGGGTGTGAGTATGTTGCATGCACTAAGCCTGAACACCTGTTACACCAGGTTTACAACAGACCTCAACTGACAGCCTCCATTCTGCACAAGTATTCAAGTGAGAAGAATCAGGCCTCACAAACTAGGTCTTTTAATGCTCTTTGAACATCTCAACAAATTACTACTTTACAGATACTGTAACAAGCAAATAATGATGGACTGCAAAATGAAATGAGAAGGGAAGTGCTTGTGGTTTATAGTCAGACTTAATAGCAATTACTAATTGCATTTAAATAGCCATTCCTATGAGCAGCAGATAACTGCATCGTGGAAGGACACTACTTTGGTCCCGGGCCAGCACAGACGTGACTGGTAATGAACAAGCAATCCAAGAGCGTGCAGTTATTCCTGAAATATAGCTTGAATGGAACCCAAATAGGTCATTGTGGTGCTTTCATTTTTCACAAATTAAACTGTACTTAATTCATTAAAATGTCATTTTGAACCTACAGTCAGGGTATCCAGCAGTTTATCCTCACCTGTTCTACCACTGGTTCAGGCTCAATTGAACATTAATACATTTTCTCTTGTGGAAATGTGGTGATAATTCATTTCATGTATAATTGAACAATTTTTAAATAGTCATATCCTTGGAATAACTATCTCTTGTACAAGGCAGCAAATTATCAAAAAGCATGTAATAATTTTTATTAGACTCACTTCACATTTTTGGTTGTCTCCAGTTTCATGAACAATTGCATATGGATATGATGTGTGAAATTAACTTTCATTTTCCTACTGATCCTTCTTTCCTTGCACAAAACCAGTGTGACTCAGGGCAAAAGATGTCCCACTGCAACTGAAATAGCTGTTCTTTGTATAGTGCAAGTATGTAGCCCCTTGTTTGGAGTTGGGCATCTCATCACTAAGAAAAGGTTGCAGACTGCAGAGAATTTAAAAGAGAAGCAAGAGGAATTATGAATGGTCTGAGATGAGAGAGTTACTCACCTGGAAGAACACTGCAATGGAAAAAAAGCTTCATAGCTTGCAGGAAAAAGGAGACCTCTGAGAGGGGAGATGACAACTACTCTGTAGTACTTCAAGGATGTGAATACACACAGGAGGAGGGAATTGTTTCTGATGAGAAAAGTGGCAGAATGATTTCTTAAGTAATGAGGTGGAGGAATATAAAATTTAAAGTATGCCAATAGGGATTCCTGTAAGTCAGTGGAATAACTACTGAAGAGCTGAAGTGAGCACTTCCTTGGTAGAATGATTTAAAAGCAAAATAAATGTATAACTAACAAATATTAATGAACAATTATATAATAAACTGTTTAAGATGAGTTAGGGACTAGGCTTATGCAATTTCAGTTCAGAGTTCTGGATCCAAATCTTTGTCAATTTTCAATAGTTGTACTTCCATTTTGATTATTTGTCTACATCCTTGATTGTAAAGTGTTTGCACATGGCTGGCAGATACACAAATAAACAATAAAATATGTTCTAGAGTGTCTGCTAGAATCAACTCTGCTTTTAGAAGCCTGAAAACCAGCAGTTTTATAGATTATTACACTTGTATGACATCAAAGAAATCCAGAAAGTCTCAGAAATATCTTTCTCAAGATGCCGCTAGGTTGTCCAGTCCATTCTTGTGACAGATGATTTAACTCTGTTAACCACTTTTTTTTCTTCATAATTTAGTTGCACATTTTTTTGATGTCTCTTTCTCTTTGAATTGCAAAACCAAGTTCTGCCAGTGCTTGATCCAAAACTCAATGTAAATCAATGGAAATCTTTTTATTGGGATTTGGCTTAAACCCACAGATTAGAAAACATGCTTATATCTAATTAGATGAGATAATCCTCAAATCCTTGCTAAGGGATATTTCATGTTCAGTGTTTGATGATTAACAGCTTATTTGTTGAAAGAGGCAGTATGTGGTTATGTGTTACCTAATGTTGAGTTTGTTTGGGATTGCAAGGGATGTAATTGATGGAATTGGTGAATGGGAAGACTGCAAAAGTACAAGCATCTATTGTTTGGTTGCAGATGGGTTTGTGACCATGAATTTGGAGCTCAAAAAATTTATACAGAAACTTGCCACTGAAATGGGGATTTGTGACTACTGAAGTGCCACAAGCAGGATTACTGGATTTTCCTCTTCAATGTATATAAATAGTATTTGTGACCTTAACTTAAAAATAAACAAAACCTTTGTTTACATTTTCTGGGCAAATAGTTGAACAATTTTTCTTGAAACTCTTTCTTTTCTTGGACTCTTTTTGACATCACCCCCTTGATGGAGGGACAGGCCCCAGAAGCTTTTAAGGGAATTCTATGGTTGCAAGTGGAGTATATTTCAGCCAGTTTGCTTCAAGAGTATTTGAATAGCATTACAACTGCAAGATATTTTTTTCCATACAAACTTTTATTGAAGTTCTTGTTTTCATAGCATGTTTAAGAGTAAAGCAATGAAGATAATCCTCTTGTGCTCTTCAGATACCAGATTCTGCTGGATGATCAAAGTTTTCTGGCTGGTGGTTGCCTCCAGGTCTATACACAATGAACAGATGTGAAGGGGATTTTTTAAAATATGCATTGACTTTTTAGAGTTAAGCAGGCTGGTTAGAACTATCTTCTGAAATATGAAAATTACTTCTCTCTCCTGCTGCAGGATGAACTTGTTAGATTATTTTAATTTTTAAAATGTTGTTTGTTTATGAATGCCATCCAGGTGACACGCTTTCTAGCAATATCTGAAAAGACTCAGTAAAATGAATGTCAGACAACAGGTTTGACTGTTTTAGCTGTATTTTCTTTCAACTATGTTTTGTCTTATCATTCTATTAGAAAAACTGTTCTACCTGCCATATTTAAAATTATTTTCCAATGAGTTATTTTTGAGAGATGGTGGGAGTTACTAGATTGTTTCTCTCCCTACTCCTTAGTTCATGCTCTTGGTCATAAATAAAGCTTCACTCACTTAGAAAATCAGTGACAAAGTGTACATTCATACTGTTGGAAATATCAGCCCTTCTGGTTCCCTCTGGTACAGCTGGTTCCGGATAGCAGAGAGCTGAGTAACAGAATGATGGTGGCGGCTGTTTTGGGTGGCAACTATGGAGATACAGTCTTCAATCCCTATAAATAGAACAAAAAAGTTGGGAGTGGTAATAGACATGAAGGGATTTTGGAGTTTGGAAAAGGACACATTACACTCTGCAGGAGTAGGTACTCTCAGTGAAGTCCTTCTCCTGCTGGCCTTGCTGTAGGCAACTTGGACAGCCTGCAGCTTTCCCTGGTGTCCTGCCTGCCTTAAGTGGGAGTGCCAGGGGGCAGAGGTCTCACATGGCTTCCATGTTGTGTATGCCAGTCCCTTTGGGCAGCTCAGACTGCACCAGGCACCTGCACTGCTCAGCTCAGAGACACATGGAAAACAAAGGAGGGGAGCCACTTACAAGGTGAGCTGTTAAAAGCACATCATCCTCTCTGTGCAAGTGGGACCTGAAACTCCTTGGAGCAGTCTTTTGAGGAATGAACACAATTTTCATGTCTGCCTCCAGCTTTAAACAGGTTAGAAGAATCTTTTGTGCTCCTAGACTGTGTTTCCTCTCTCTTGCAAACAACAGTTTTCACAGGCTCCATGTGAAGTGTTTTGAAGTTACCTGCCTATGCAGGAGGACAGGAATTAGATGCAGCATCCAGATCTGCTACCCAGTTGGCATGTATGCATAACAAAAAAAAATGTTTTCAAAGGTCAGAAACTTCAAAAAACTTCACTTTTTCCGAGAGAGAGAGAGTATTCTTGGAGTTCTGTGTTCTCAGTCAGGTCATGCCAACATGCACCTCCTGAATTCTGATCATCTCTCTCATGTGTGGACATTGGGGTGGTGGAGGACAGTTCTTTGGATGTCAAAGGGAACTGAGAGTAACAGCTGTAGTTGCAATAGATTACAGGGACATATAAACTGCTGGGGAGAGGCTGATGACAGATAAAGGCTGAATAAGATTTGACTCTCAAAATAGATATCTGTGAAAGAGAACAAGTTGGCACCCTACCACACTGTGCTCCAGTGAGATTTGTGAAATGCTTCTGTTTTTTCTGTTAATGTTGAGGCTGCTTACTGTGGAATGTGTTTTATAGAAAAAGTGAGGGTGTGCTTTGGTAACCTTTAGGATCTTTTCATCATACAGAATACAAAACAAGCCTGTTAAGCTGGTAACAGATTTTCTTTTCTCTTGTTAGGTGACTGCTACCATTTTGGATGGCTGTGTGCTGTGCATTGTCATTATAATAAGTTTTTATTGGCTTTTATTGGTTTTGAGCTGCTCTTGTTTGAAGTCTGTCGTGACTGAAACAGGGCACAGTCCTTTGTGGGCTCCTTTGCCCAGAATCCTTCGTGTGTGTGTTAGACATAAATATCAAGTAGGTCACACAACTAGTAAAGTTCTTGGTGTCTGTTTGCAGCTGCCATGTCTGTTCTCCTCATCTCAGTGAAGGGAGCCTCATGGTGATGAGGGTGTTGTTTGCAGGAAGACTCTGGCTGCTGTGAATCTGAATGTACATGCTCCCAGGGACTGTCACCTGTCTTCCCAGCAGGGTCAGGAATAGTCCAAGCAGGGACATATTGCTTCTGCGGCACTGTAGCAGAACTCATTTGGTCTCAGATGGTATCACAATCACATCTGTTAGGTGTACTCTGAAAATTGAAATGGATTTTTTCATACTCCCAAGAAAATTCATAGTTTCTCTGAACACACTACTATATCACACCATGCAAAAGATAGCATAACAAATTTTTAATTTGGTTGGCTAGGTTCCATCCATCAATGGTGCTTCTCTGTGAAGCAATACCTGATCCTTTTAAGGAATCTGAGCATCACACTAATAGCTGTTCCAATACCTAATCAGAGAGCAGGCTGTTACAGGCTGTGTATGAAATTATAGGGAGTTAATGTTCAACTCTAACAGAAGTAGCCTGGATATGTGAGAGTCGTTTTGACTAGCAATTACTCATCTATTTTATGCAATAAACAGCTATGTTATCTCTCTATGGAAACTAACCTTAAGTTAAGAACTCAAATAACTTTCTTAATAATTTTGTGTTTGTATTCGTATAGATATAAAACCAATAACTGTAGAGCTCAAATCAGTCCAGCAGTTTAATTACCTAGGTAGCCTCATCTCCTTGGATGGCAAGATTGATGGAGAGATAGAGAACAGGTTAGCAAAGGCATACAGTGCCTTTGGAAAGCTTCATAAAAGAGTTTGGCGAAATAAACACCTGAAAAAAAGCACCAAGATCAGTGTTTACAGAGCCATAGTGCTGTCTACTCTCTTATATGGATCTGAATCATGGGTCATCTACCACCATCACCTGCAACTCTTAGAACGCTTCCATCAACGCTGTCTCCGTTCAATCCTAAACATCCACTGGTCAGATTATGTGACCAATACATCTGTTCTAGAACAAGCAGCAGTCACAAGTATTGAGGCCATATTACTGAGAACACAGCTGCATTGGGCAGGGCACGTCTCAAGGATGAAGGACCACCACCTCCCTAAGATCTTACTTTGTGGCAAACTTGCTACCGGCTGCCGCAAGAGAGGAGCCCCAAAGAGAAGATACAAGGACTCCCTGAAACAACATCTCAGCCTTGGCCATACTGATCAACATAACTGGTCTACTCTGGCCTCCAACCGGGAGGTCTGGAGACACACTATCTTCTACGCTGCTGATGCTTTCAAGAAAGCACACAGATTCACTCTTGAGGAGAAAAGACAACACAGAAAGAATCGTGCTTTGCAGAATGTACCTCCTAAGGAGTCTTTCTGCTGTGCCTTTTGCAAATGGACTTGTCTATCTCGTATTGGCCTTTTTAGCCACCAACGCACTTGCAACAAACGTGGGTAGAGTCCTTCACAAATCTTCATTCGCGAAGCCCAGCCATGATGATGATGCTTTATGATAAGTATTACCAGTGTGTTGCTTCCTCTTACTTCATCTCTCAGAAATATAAAATACCAAATATTTCCTACTAATGTCCAATCTGTAATCCATGTTACTTGATGAATTCTGTATTCTTCTCTGTGTATTAACCATTAACTGGGCCACTAACTGGAGCTTCACATAAGTTCGTTTCTAAGACTGCATAATTTGAAAGTGGGGCCCTCTGGTGGTCTAGTGGTTAGGATGCGGCGCTTTCACCGCCGCGGCCCAGGTTCGATTCCCGGTCAGAGAAGAAGTCCCCCGGGCAGATGGAGCTCGTTAGCCCTGTAAGGCCATCCATCTAAGAGAAGGTCACTCTAAACAAACCTACGTCCTGAGGACCTCACTGCCACCGTCCAAGCTTGCTCGGCCCCGGCAGATGAACCTCAGGATTAAAGGGTGGGCTCAGCTCAGCGCACACTGTGTCTCACCTAAAAAATCCACTGCGCAGGCTCGAAGGGTAAAGACCCTTCCCAAATCTTCATTCGCGAAGACTGGCCATACTAATTTGAAAGTAAAATTCCCTTGTGCCAGAAGCGAGCTAGTAAATTTTACCAATGATTATTCTCAGAAATACAAAGGGACTTATCTAACGAGTAGTTAAGTATTTTATGATGACATTGTGAGTTATATGCTACCCATATGATCTTTCACTGCATTTTTCAATGCATGAATGTGGGAGTAAATTATCCTTGGTTAATCTCATAATATGCAGTAGAACTATATGTACAATCCTTTTTCTTTCTGCCTCCTTTCTTATAGGGAATGAACATCTCCCAACCCTATGGTCTGATTATGTTCATATTGAAACATTTCTGGCACTTAAATCTGAAAACCATTGCATATTTATGTAGAGAAAATTCTTTTGGTAGATCTAAAAATCTGGGCAGAGCAACAGATCTTCAGTTCTCTTGCTGTGCAGGTTCTGAGAAGGGGAGTCATGAGGGGTTCTTTCTCCTTTCACCCACAATAGGAAGAAAAATTCTCTACTGCCATGTTTAGGAAAAAAAGGTCCAGCTTCTGACATATCAAAGGCTTATTGTTTTGAGGTCAGGGCTAGATCAGTGTTAAAAACTTGCTCAGCACACTGTGTTCTGCCATTATCCGAGTTTTGAATTGTACAAGTATAGATCAGCAATGGATATGTTTGAGTGGTTGTTTTACAGATATAATTTTTTTGAGGCATTAGTGTGAATTTTGTTCATGTCTATTTTTGCCTGATTCAGAGCTGGAATCTGTAAACACAGGGCATAATATTTTTACTGTTGCTTGAATAGCACAGTCTTCAGAAAAGAAACTCCATCACAATCAGAATGCAGAAAATGAGATAACCTCTAAATGTGGTCTTTTTCTGTTTTTCAAATTTTTTGTCATTGCTCTCAATCTGTTTATATTAATTATTAAATATGGAATTTTTATATCCCATGATGCCCTTAATTTACACAAGCTCAACAGAATGTGGATCAGATACATTTTCCTACCTGATCCTACCTGCATCTTTCCATCTTTAATCTTTTCACTCACTAACAAGTGGTAACATTATGAAACATAGGGTTCTTTTCCTTCTATATCTCCAATATATCTAAGAAGTAACTTTGATTTATCATATAATTCTAGAAAATAACTATGAAGCACTTATTGTCACTGCTGCTGTATCTTTAGTTTCTGAAATACTTTCATAATCTCAAGCAGGTGAGGGAGAAGGTGGCAAGTGTAACTGCAAGCCACATTTCTGATTCAGGGACATTCCGGGCCCAGCCCCTCATGTTGAATATTCTGGAGGCTTAACCGGCAGCAGGCACCCCAGGTTGCTTGTTGGGCCACTTTGATGCCTAACATCTCCACAGGACACGGCGCAAAATGCTATGACGCCATCTCTGACATGTCCCCTCTACTAGCATTGGTCACACCCTTGGCAATCCCCCATGGTATCATTGTAGAAAACCCACAGGAAATAGTGTCTTGACTGCTGTCTCAGTGACTGTACTCCTAAACATCCTTTGATACTAAATATGATGCTCTTCTACATGGTGGAGAAGGTCTAGAGGTGTGCGAAGGTTTCATCCTTTTCTGTTTCCTTTCAGATTTGCCAAGTCTGAAATTGAATGATGTGTTCTGCTGTGCTAATTGATTAAGTGGCATCTATCATAACATAAAGAGATCAAACAGAATTGTTTTTTCTCCCGTGTTACCATTTAGAGCTCTCAATTCTTCGCGGATCATTAGCGTATAATTTTCAGATGAGCTAGCCAGTAGGTCCCTAAATAAAAATTAGTAGAAAAGATTAGCTAGGAAAGCTAGACTGGTAATGAGCTGTTGCACTATACTAATATGATGCGTTTATAGTTCTTATTTAGCCTTAATCAGTGATAAGGGCAAGTTGTCAGCATTTGATAGCTAATTGGTATTCCTTGGAATTACATCGCAACAAAACCACTGAAATGAAAATAAAGCTTTTCTTGATATATGACAAGTTAAGGGTTAACTATAAATACTTGGGTCAAATACACCTCTTAGCTACACTATATGCAAATCAGTGCACTGAGGGAAGGTTCATTGGTCATCAAAACTTCTTTGGTCCCTTTTGGTTAATTATAATTTTATTTAAACTGGTACAGGACTGGCTTTGTAAACAGAACCAGGCCTTTAAGCCATTTGCTATGTATTTAATATGTCATGTGACACGCAAAAACCCCATAAACCTGAACTACTGCAAAATATTAACAATGCAATGACAATTTGAACTCTTATAGCAGTCCATTTCTTAATGATTTTGTTTACTCTGTGTTCATTTGGGAACTGCTGTCCTCCCACAGAATTAATTGGATAAAAAAATAATAACATGGATCTGAAAAATTATAAGGCAGGAATAATCTAAGCCACGGGATATGAAAGACTTGAAAGCCTGGCTAACTTGACATCTGTGAGCTGAAATTTTTGTCATTGCACAGCTATAATTAGGTGACTCTAATCACTCTCATAATTGCTAATACGGGAAATGTCCTGTCTGTCCTCAGTAGCTGGTGGTGGGAATGACTGCTACGCACAACGTTGTGCTTCCTAACTGTAAAGCCAGACAAACTCTGCGAGCAGAATTTTCTCTGACACGCATGCTCCAAGAGAATTTTAGCTATCTCTTAAGAGGCCAAAGTATATGTGATCATGCAGTCTCACTGCTAGTCATCCAAATACATTTTCAATTGGCCATTTAATTGGACATTTCCAATCAGATTTAACGCAGGGACAGGCCTTTAGGTATCTGAGGTCTGTGCAAGACTCTTGAGACTGAGAGAGGGATGAGGCAGAAACAGGCTGGGCCATGAAGGTGTGAAAACAGTAGTTACCTGTGCCACTGGTGCTGGCTTGCCAAACAGCTGAGCTGAATGTTAGCCAGCCAGCATGCACAGGCCAAGAAGCAGAGAGAAAGGAGCTGCATCTGAAGGAGGTGAGTTAGCTGGGATGTAGCGGGGGGGGGGGTGTCGTAGGAACTATGCAGAAGAGGGGACAGCCAAAGTATAGAAAATGGAGTAACGCAGCACACAAAACTAGTCTTCATTACTTCCTCTATTCAAAGAACAACTTGTTCATTTTTCCAGATCCTCACCATTTGAAATGCAATTAGATGAATGTATTTTCCTACTGAATGAAATTCATGCAGTCAACAAACCTCTCTCATGATTTGCTTATCAGTGTGTATGGAAGAGGAGGAGGAAGAATAAAGAGAAGAAAGAATTTTAAGTGAGTTCACTGCTAGATCATCTGAATTAAGACATCAATTTTTGCTAGTGAAATAGCTGCAAAAGTTAACATTAAGATGTTAAGAAAGTCCTGCTGCAATAATAATTCAGTATTAGCATTCAGATGTGAGAAGAACGAATCCTGAAGGCCTGAGTTAAAACTCACTTAAGAGTAAATCGAGACAACAAGTATTGCCTTCTCAGATGGTGAACTTTGAAATATCTTCACTGTTCCCAAAACTGGGAAATCTGGAACAGCTGTCTGTGCAGTTAAATTCAACCCTCCTTTCAAAATGGGCATACATTTGGGTACAACTCTCTGGATACAGCCCTCACCCTCTCTTCTATGCAGAAGTGGTACCTAATGTCTAGGTAAAAGAAGTGTAATTTAATCTGTCTAGATCTAAGTAAATACCTGAATTGGTGACCCCTGAGAATTTATTAAGCTGAGAAGACAAGGGTCCGTAAGATGCATCAGATAGTGAAGACTGAAGAGACACTAGCTAGCATTGAAGTGGGAGCTATCAGACTAGAGTGAAGGCCATCGGGAAAGTTCTTCATGGACCAGTTTTGGGAGAGATTTTATTTTACTTGATGTTATTATCAGCAGCCTTGGCACACAAAGGAGGAGCATGCTAATCATAGCGACTGGTTACAGAAAGCTGAGAGCCATCATCTGTAAAAAGACATATGAGAACATGAGGCGAGAACAGCTATGAGGGCTACAGTAACACAAAGGGCACTAATGCAAGGGAGTTCCCTGATGGATTGCTAACAATTTCTGATGCAATCTGGGAGCTCATCAGCTAGAAAGTGGGTGGGGGTGTGTGCTTATTTAGGCACATTGGTTATGATCACAGGTGTCCATAACTGAGCTAACAGTAACAAGGTGATGAAATCTGAGGAGGCATTAGGAATGACAGCAGAAAAATAATAAGAGTTATGCAAGAGGCTAGCAATTCGCCTCTTGGGTACAGCTTTAGTATATTCATCTCATATAGATGAAGGATGAATTCAGACTGAAACAAGAACAAGAAAGTCTGACAAGGGGAGCTTTTCACATGAGAGAACATGAAATTAACTTAGCTTGCATGTCCAAATAGAGTTAAGGAAAAGAGAGCACGTTTCTGTACGTGTGGAGGAGCATTCCCATTCCCATTGCAAGAGCAATGGAAACCAAAGAGCATGGGCAGATAGGGAAGTAGCTGGCTTCCAGCATGCCACTGTGAAATGGAAGTGTGTGTGGGCAGTGCTAGGTTTTAAGGATGGGTTTTCTAAATGCTTAAGGAAGATTATATGATTCTCTGTACTGGATAGGGGCAGGAGCTAATAATTCAGTTTCTTCTGACCCCAGGCATCACCCATGCTTTGGTGATAGCCCAAGGGGATTAGGCTCACAGGACCAAGCAATGCATTTCTCTTTCCTCTTTTTCCCTCTGTGGTGGTTGTCTATGCTCTGTCTTTACCAGAATGACTGTCTTTGCTCTTGGCCTCTCTCTCACATTGACAAGGGTTAATTGGATGCTGAGGAACTCTTTGCTCTGTCCCTAGGAGAACACAGCAGGCATGCAGAGGGGATGCAGGAAGGAGGCTGCAGAGTCAGGCTGTAAATCTCTGTAACATAAGAACGTAAGAATGACCGTACTGATTCAAGTCAAATGTCCTTATAATATCCTGTCTCTGTCTAAATTCAACAGCAGATGCCAAGGATGAAGTGTAAGACTTAATCAAAAAGTATTCAAGCGTCAACTGTTTTCAGCTGTGGGAGTTCATTGGCTTTGTAAACAGAAGTAGGACCTTCCAGGCACATTGTAAATGATTCCAGTTTGAGGCTTTCTGAAGACTGTTGGGTTGAAGGTTGAAAAGAGCTTTTTATGAAAGACTGGCTCAGCTTATCTTTGAAATTTTATGTTAGTGCTTCTTGAATTTTGAACAGCTAACTTTAATAGATATCTTTTTATAATTTAAAACTAAATCCATACAAACATTAGTATTGGATATTGTTTTCTGTCACTCACAACTCTGTTCTGACTAACAATCTTGTGGAGAGGCAGCTGTTAACATGGAAAAACTCAAATTTATAGTTGTTTTTCTGAACACAATAGATACAATATTGAACTCTAAAGAATGTTCTGGTTACCTCAGGTAAAACTGCAAACTATGTAATAATTGCTAAATGGCAAATTTAAGAGAGTTCCTTTTCTTTTCTGCCAAAGGCTAGAAGAAGATCTCTGAAGTGTTAAGAGATATAAGAGCCTATTGAAAAGCTTGTCTACTCAATGGTATTATAGTGGACAAAGTAAATATAAGAATCCATTTAAAAGGGGAGTGAAACTTCACATAACATGAAAAATGAATGTGTCTCATTAATATTTTAAATTGCTGCATGGGTGAAGATAAATATATTTGATACAGCTTATCTCCTCTTGGTTTAAATAGCAAATATATACATTAAAATATTTATACATCAATTTTACCACTTTTACTTACAATACGTAGTACTTGCCTGAGTCTGGGGTCCCTCAGGTTTTATTTAGGCTCATGTGTGTATGAAGTACGGTGGAGCATGAGAGATGTTAAAGAATCATACATTTACTTTCCTTATGCCTGTGTTTATAGATGACAGAATTCCCACTGCCCTACACCAGCTGCTAGATTTGGACCTGTTCTGCCAAAACTGTCAGAAACCTGCCTGTGGTTCTGCAGTTTAATTTCAATGCCATGTATTTGACTTGAGAAGAGACTGGTTTAGTCTTTGTCTTGTGTATCCTGTCACTAAATCTGTAAAAGCCCAGTTCAAACTCTGAAGCATATGGGAGCCTTTCTGGAGATTTCAGTGACTGCTGGGTTTGGACCACAGTGCCATGGGTTTCAGTTAATAAAATCTCAGTTCTGGGGCTTGTTTTTGGACATCACTAAACCCAGGCACAGGTAGAGAATTTTCATCTGTGATCTTTAATTGCCATGCAGGTCACCATCATCACTGCTGTTGCTCAGCCTGTCCAATCACATCTCTAAATCAGCCAGTAGTGTGAGCAGCTCAGCCTATCTGTGGATGAAAGTTTTGTCTGTCTGACGGCCATTCATTTTATGTCAAAGGACTTCTTGGTCTCTCTCCAGTTCCTAACAAGGTCACTCTACCCATATTGATTACTGGCAGTACCAATATAGATGCCAAGGACTTGCAGGCCAGAGAGCATTCTGTTCATTAGATTCTGCAAACATCATTGCAGGTATCTAAGAAACTTATTTTGATCCTAAAATTATATATCGAGTGGTAAAGTGAGTTCTTGAGGCACAACCAGCTTTTTAGTCCCTTTTGTTTTTTAAAGAAACAGGTGTAGTGGAGAAACTCAGCTTTCTTACTCTTCTTGAAAGAGAAAGAATGTGTAAAGTTAAACAGCGAAGTCCATACTTAGCCCCTGTTACTTACCCACATTTTTGAAAAGACAGTCATGCATGTTGCCTAGGGTCTGTGTGTATTACCTGTACATGCCAGTATAGTATTCCTTAATATAAGTCACGGGTTTTTAATTTGTAGATGGTTTGGAGCTGAGCAACTGAGGCCAATGTGTCCCCAGCTGTTAAGTGGGGACATCACATATAAAAAAATCCTCCATTTTGGAACTTGCTTCGCCTGCTTAATTCCCATCCTAGGTTAGCAGATCGCTGGGCTGCTGCAAAGTCCATCTTCCTTGCCGAAGGATTGCTTCTTTTATCAGGTTTTATCAGTTTCATGCTTTGTGAAGCAGACTTGGGAGCTGTATGTGAAAAGGAACTTTAAAAGGTATTAAACTGATTACCAGAGAGAGAAGAATGACTTGGGGCTTCCGAC
Organism: Chiroxiphia lanceolata; assembly: GCF_009829145.1. NCBI lineage: Eukaryota > Metazoa > Chordata > Aves > Passeriformes > Pipridae > Chiroxiphia > Chiroxiphia lanceolata. The sequence goes on along the minus strand of NC_045639.1, from coordinate 36,063,040 downwards.
TGTATATTTTGCTTTAATGCTGATAGTTTAATATTTTCACTGCTTTACTTTTGGTTTTGACAGCTTATAGTCAGGACCCACGTTCATGTAAGTGCATATTTTTTGGTCTGTTGATCTAAATGAGCAGTTCTAGGAGCATCAGCATCCCGAAAATAAGGTTTGTAACAACTTGCCTCTCAGTTTGACATCCAAAAGGGTATAAAAGCTGGCCAGAAGTTTTCCTACTTTTTAGATTTTCTCTCATCTGTCTGGTTTCTCTGGTGTGTTCAACAGTGGAGTTTAAAGAGTTTCAGTCTGGTTTCTGTGGAAGCACAAATAAGATTTCTCTCCATCCACCGAACCATCAATTCTCACAGTGTTTACAGAGGCTTACTAACTTTGAGCTTTTTATATTATTTTCTCAAAGTTTCTTCAAATTGGCCAGCATTCTAGAAGTTTATTGCTGGAGGTGATAAGGCAAGCTTGTGTGCAGGTACATAGGCAGTGTGAACTCTTAAACCTACTCTTTGGGAATATATCTAGTGAGTGGCATAGAGGAATTAGAATTTTTCGTATCATTACTGACAGCAAAAATCTGCTTTCTTCTTTCTTTTTTTCCTTTCCACGCAGGAGTGTGTGTGCTTTCACTGCCCTCTGCTACAATGCTGAAGGGTATAGGAGGTTGGCATGTAAAATCTTACTTATCAAAATGTGAATTATTTCACTGAGTGACCTTCCCAGTTTCCTGGAGATGTCATCTGTTTACACTAGTAGCAGTGCCAACTGGAGTGGTTTCTAAAACTGAACAGCAGTCAATTTATTTTCAGGTACCACTCCATTTGGGATTGCAATTAGAATAACTAGAGCTGCTCTCCAGCACAGGAAACTGGGAAGGTCATGCTGCCAAATTGTTGGCATCTTGATGAAGGAGTGTAAACTACTGCTGTTGCTACTGCAGATCAAATGAGCCTAACCAGAATGAAGTAATTATGAAATCCTCCCAAAAGATCATGAATATTCATGGCTCAATTACAAACATTTGAAGTTAATTTTCGTTTGAGGAAATAACCCTGGTATTCCACTCTCGGTACATATGAATCATAACACTCCTTGCAGGCAAAGGGCAAAGCTGTTTCTTGCTGCTCAGGCTCATGGGTGCCGCTGTGTGCACAGCAGTGGCTGCCTCTGGCCGGGCGGCACAGCAGTGCTCCGTGTGGCAGCCAGCTGCCTTTCTGTCCCACCACCAATTTACCAGTGTGTTCACCAGGCAGCAGTCGAAATGATCACCAATCTGCGTGGGGTGAGGGTAACACATGACTCATGCCAGTCTGGTAGGTAGATGCTTATCTGCACTGAAAGGGGAGTTGAAGTTACTGCTGCCCTACCCTCTTGGCAGGGGCTGTCACCCATGGGGGCTCTTCAGCACGTGTGAACCCCAATGATGAGACTGGCAGCAGCTCAGCTGCAGGGAGCTGAGGCCTTCTGAAAAACAAGCCCTTTGCTTGGCCTCTTGAATGCAGAGTCGAGAGCCTTGCTTTAATCTCCCCACTGCTTGGCCCCATTAAGGCAGCGGGAGCTGGGGGCATCAGTGCTGGAAGGAAAGATGTTGAGCAAGGGGAATGGGACCTTCTCTTCATTGTAATGGAGTGGTGCTCTGCTCTGCTCCTGCCAATTTTAGCCACTAGAAGGGCTAGTATGAAAGTGGTTTCCATAACGTGTCCCCAGGGACATGTCAGGGAGTGTTTCCTCATGCTTTTTCTTGCTATGTGCCTTATAGGCACAGGCACTGTCCAACAACATCCCAACCTTTCCCTTCCCAGTGCTCCTGCTGCACTGCCAGGGAGCAGGCAGCCCAGAGGAGAGGCAAGCAAGCTCTCAAGCTGCTCCAGTTGCTATTCCATAGCAGATATACCGTTGTCTTCTCATATAAAGAAACCAAACCATACAGATAGGCTGAGGCAAACTTGTGGTTGCTGTAATGCTTCCAAGTAAGGGAAACAAAGGGGGGCATGGGAGAGAGAGGGCTTTTTCCTTCCTTTTATGAGTGTACCTTGGTAGAAGTTAACACATGCAGGGTTCTTAAATTTAAGATCTGGATCATTATAGGTTTTAACTATATGATTTTTTTCTCCTATAAATCGTAGTTTACCTATTGCTCACATTTTCTTAACGAGTGGCATTGACAGTTTTGGGGTATCTGGCTTTAGCTCCAAGATAGAGTTGCTGAGCCTAATTAGCTCCCTGGATTAATTGAGCTTTGGTTTTTCAGCTAGAATTTATTAGGAGCTGGCACTGTAATGAGACAGACCAGTAGGATCCTTTTCTTTTTTATTATCTTTGAACTTTGCATGTTTTTAATGGTTGCTTGTGAATGGCATTTGGTTCTGTGCTGGGAGTTGGAGTATAGAGGAGAGAGGGATCATTTCATTTTCAATGTAGACTTCTCTCTGAAACCATTACTGGTCTCCAGTAGAGCTGCCCTCCCAACCACCTCCCCCCTCCCACCGCACAACTTGCTCTTGCAAGTGCTGCGCTGCATGACTTTAAACTACATTTTGATTTCTTAGCTCTCATTTGAGTAATACATTGACCTGTAGATAAGGATTTATGTCTTCAGTTTGGTATTGCCAAAATGCAAAATGCAAGTGAACCAAACCACATAAATTCATGAAGCTCAGGAAAAGACTGCAAGGAACTTTTTTCTCATTGAGTTATTGAGTTATTTAAATGAAGGCCAAGTGGCTTCAGCTCCATTGCTGGCACAAGGCAGAAAGGAGAAGATGGAGGAGACATCTTTCTCTGTGCATCTTCAGGGCTAGCATAGTGGTGTGCAGCTCAGAGCTGGGCTGGCAATGTCAGAAACCATACACTCTTTGGTATGTAAAGGTAAAAGTGAAGTTGTTGTGTGATAGCAGTAGCTTTATTGTGAGAGTTCTACTATGGATAAATTTGAATTGCTGAGATGAGGCAGCAAAAGGACCTTCAAGAAGTAGGGTACTTTTATGTCATCTTTGAATAACAGGGTGCTCCTTGTCTGTTTTGTGGCCTGTTTAAGTTTCATCAGCTTTGGATCAAATTTTGTACAAAAGTTACAGCTCTTGAATGAGCCCCTTTCATGGTGAGAGGGAGAAGAGGCCAGACTTGGGAGAAGAGGCCAACCCCCACCTGGCTACAAGCTCCTTTCAGGTGGTTTTAGAGAGCAATAAGGTCTCCCCTGAGCCTCATTTTCTCCAGGCTAAACAACCCCAGCTCCCTCAGCTGCTCCTCATAAGACTTGTGCTCCTGACCCTTCACCAGCTCCATTCCTCTCTGGACATGCTCCAGCACCTCAATGTCTTTCTTGTAGTGAGGGCCCCAAAAACTGAGCTGATTTGAGTTGCAGCCTCACCAGTGGGACTCTGTCCTTCTCTCATTGATTTTATTTTCTCTCTTTGGTGAAAAGAAAACAAAAAGACGCTATTTTGTGCATCTGCCATATGCTCATGTGTTGAACATGTCAAAACCACAAGGATTGTTCTTCAATATGAAATTTCCTCTTAAAAGACAACAATTGTAGGGGGAATCCCCCTACATTTTATATGCATTTTGTGATAGTACAATTTAAATGTAAAACCCGTGCTTGGCTGCAGCAATACCTTTTTCCTGCTCTTGACCTCTTGACTGCTGCAGTGTCACATCCCTTCCAGATGTGGTTGTGATTTTCCCAGTACATAAACCTGAGCACAGTATCCCCTCAGCATAGTCCTTTTAGCTGGCTCTCCCTTCCCCTGTGCAGTGAACACAATGTTCTGGGTTGTACTAGTGTACTTAATACAAGATAACTAACTGCAGTTGCAGTGGAAATTTCCACTTTGCTTTATTTTCCCTTTAAGGCTAGTGAGCTTCCACCTGGAACAAGTTCATTATCTCCCCAATGCCTTCTTTCACCAGGTGAAGGATTCCCCAGGTTAAAGGTTCAACACGTTACTCATCTTTCTTCAACTGCCTTGCTTCGTTCTGCTAACAAAGCCAGGCTTACATGGCTGAACCACCAAGGGCTTTATGACTCCACCTAGCCTCATTTTGCCTGTGCCTACATACATTGCTCCCATTTCCTCTCTCCCGCTATCAAAATTATTAACAGAAAGGAAAGACATAACTAAGCAAACTATACTGGGTCGTTGTGAACTCAGCTGCTACACACCTGTAACATCTGCTGTTGGGTTTGTTCCTTTTGAGCTATAAACTCTCTGTAGAGATTATTCCCATGCAATAAGAGCCAAAACCAAATATAGTCTTTGTGTGATTCCCTTGTCATGTAAGCATTTATTACTGTGAATAAAGCAGTGCATCAGCTCAAAGGAGCAGACTTCACGATCAAAAATAACTGCCATAGTTACTGAGATTTTTCCTTTGACATACCTCTATAAATAATTAGATTACAAGACACCTGAGGGCATACATCATCTGATGCTGTAACAATAACACCTTGAGCGAGTTGACAACTCTCTCCTTTTGGCCAAGTGCCTAGGAAGACACTAAGGCATATGATTAATAGAGAACACAAACATAGCCTTGCACTTCCTAAAGCTTAACTATACTATTGTATTGTGTCTCTTGTGGAATGTTATTATTCCTATTCCTAATGGTGCTGCTGTAGTTGTTGAATAGCCAAAATCCTCAGAGCAGCAGAGTGAGAGGAAAGGGAAGACAAAAAAAACGTTAAGGTGGTCTTGGGAAAGACCTAAACAAAGCATATAATACAATTGGCTAAATAATTCCACAGAAAAATAATTATTCTAACATTTCAACTGGATATTCCTCTCCAGCATTGCCTTCTTTTTATGGAACAATTCTGTGTTTGCGTCTCCCATACACAGAATGAAATGCTGGGCAATGAAAACTCCTGTGAATTTCCTGAGCGTAATATTTATTCTTACTGCTTCATTTTCTATTCATGAATTCTATTTTGCAGCCCTAAACAAAAGCAATTACCATTTGCCTCTTTTCTGTGTAGCTTACTTTGAACACATTGCTTGCATGGATTCTTGTCAAGCTGGAGGACCTGGCAGAGGAAAATCCAGGAAGGCACTGCCCATGTTACAACCCCGCACCCTGGTCTACACCTCAGCTGGGCAGTGTGATTCATGTAGCCATGTCAAATTATGGTAGAATTATGGGATTCCTCTGCTGTGTATAAGGAGCAATTAAGGGGACTTCAGAGGGTAGAGGGGCCTTGGAGGTCAGGCGACAACAGTGAAGGATGTTAGTGGGAGGAAGAGGGGAAGAAAGAGGAGATTGATACTGGAAGAGTGTCTAGCAGTGATGCTGGAGAATGGCAAAGTCTGGTGTAGCTGGTTAGACCACTGCAGGATGAAACTGAGCTCTTCCAGGCTGTTTAGGGGAGGAATTAGGGGTGAGTGTCATGATATGGGAGTAAGAACAAGCAAGAAGATTAGATGAGGAAACCCCAGGATAGACATTGGTAGCAGAGAATAGGATTGTTTGATGAGAGAAGAGCATGTCAAAAAGGACATGAACACTTTAGAGCACAGCTTTCCTACAGCACCGCAAAGGATTGTGATACTCCTGAGTCTCACTGCTTTTCTATAGGCAGCAAATACTAGCAAAACCCCATGGTAAATTGTGAGTCATGTTCTCCTTCTTTGCTTCTTGCCCAAACAAAAGGTGGCAGCCAGCGGCTGCTGCTACCACCAGCTAGTTCAGCAACTGAGGCTATTTAACATATAGGAATGTTCCAGGCTTGATGGAGTCTCATTGAAGTGTAACCACAAATTCACATGAAATTAAATAAAATACAAATAATAAGAGCATTTGGATTTTGAAATCAATTGCTACAGGGGCAGGAAATGTCAAAATTAATAGGCTATACATTGTGTTGTCTGTTCAGGATTCCCCCCAAGTATCATCTTTTTCAAGGCAGATAAACGACTTGCTTTACGTATGAATTGAGACTGTACAGCAATGTGGTCATTGTGAATAAAACCTTCCCTGATTTGTAACAGAAACTGGAAGGCATATGGAGACTGGGATTGAGGACTGTGGAAGTGAAGGAAGGTCTTCTGAAGGGAACCAGTACTACGTTCAGAACTAGCTCTGCCAATGTGTTCCTAAAATTTTTAGATGGGCTACTAATTGTATGTTCCTGGTTTTTTTGAGTACCCAGACTGAGAACCATCTGACCCATTTTACGTTCAAGAGAAGTCAAAGTTAGCTGAACGTGAAAGACTATGCAATGATCAATATTCTGAAAGATTGGTGCTTTACACCAAACACTTGTACTTAGTGAAATCTTCAGTGCTTCAGGTATGATCAGAGGATTATGCACCTTGCCTCAGAGGCCTTAATCAGATACTGCATTGATGAACTCCACATGGAAAAGAAAAAATAATAAAGAGCCTTTGAAGAAATCAGTCGTTCTGGGTTCTGAGATGAGTATGTATAGTCATAACAGTAGATAATGGACAAATCTGTCCATTGCAAGGCAAGGACTGAATGAAAGACTAAATAATTTATAGTTCAGTGAGCACTGTTTTTCCTGTGCAGGGATTGAGGTAGGAGTCTAGTGTAAAAATAGTATCCAGTCATGAAATTATGGATTTTGACTTAACAGCACTGTAAGTCCTTCAGCAGCTTTTGTAATGTGAGAGGGTGGAAATAACAGAGGAGAAAAAGGGGCAGAACGGAGAAGCAAGAAGCCCTCATATGGAGGGCTGTTACTCCATGGAATTAACTGAAGATTTCTGCCTGGCAATCTTCTGTGCCACACCTGCAGACATACTTCATAGAGACATCTAAGTTTAGTTTCCTGCCCACAGAGGTCCTGCTTCTGGACTTTTCCAGAGTTAAAACTTTGAATACTTTCTTTTGGAATTTTACCTGTGTGGCATGTATGAATAATATTTAGTAGCATTTTCCTGTAGCCGTGATTATCTAAGGAGCTAGGCAAGAAAAGGTGTAAGAGTAATGTATTTTATTAGACCAAGTGATGTAATAAGAAAAAAATAAGGCGACTTTTAAATACTGAAAAAACTGCATAATTGACTTACCAGTATACAGGCGTTGAAGTCTGAAGTGTGGTATCCTGACCACATCTTCATTTTTCTCTGTGTACTGCATCCTCATATTCATGATAGGTTATGGGGAATTTCCTAAACTATAAAAAAATTAGTTGATGGGATAGAAATTTATTTAAAATGAAGACAGGTATATTAAATGGTGTCATCGTGCTGCTCTGGCATATAATTTTTATTGCTTTTGGAGCAGAATAGAAATAGACCATTGGCATTTCTGAAGTTTCATCTGCTATAAAAACATTGGTGCATTTCACTATGCTGCTATGAGAAATCTGGGACGTTCTGCTAGCCAGCCTCTGCTTAATACAATGAGTAACATGCATGCAGGAGCAGCAGACCTTCTGTGAGCTTCAAAATTTCTGTGTCACTTAGTTTGCAGAGCCGGAGGATCAATAAAGGTCTTGTTTCTCAAAGCCCTTCCAGTGCAGAAGTGCAGACCTTCTCTTTGTAAAACTTCTGCTTTCACAGGAAATTTTGCATTTGCAAATACCAGCTCATGAATCACCTAATGAAACAATTCAGAGCCTTCCATTTTTTTCAGGCAGAAATGCTAAGTCAGCACTCAGAAGAACAAAGCATCTATTTTGTGTCTCACACTGTCTGTCAAGCACATTTCAGTGAGACATCCAAAATATTTTACCAATATTTTAATTGAAGAGGATAGAGTGAGTTCAGAATTAAGCCACACATTTTTGTGTTTTATATTCTCTTTTATTTTCTTTCATTCCTTCCAAAGTTAGTAGATGGTATTGTGAGAGATCAGTGAACCTTGAACAGCTGAACTTGTCTTATGACAATGTCCAGAATTGACAAAAATCTGTGTTTCATAACTTTCTTCCCCTTTATTTTATTTTATTTTTAAGTGTACAGTAGTGACACGAGGCTAATTATTTTTTCGGGGTGCAGAGTGAAGTTGATAGTCAAGATACCGGCTGCTGAATGAACAAACTCTGAAATTAGAAATCAGTGTTGGCTGGGCTTTTTACTGCTAGGTCTCATGCTTTAATCATTGACAAATCTGCCCTTTAGTTCCCATCTGATATATGTCAGAGGATCATTTGAATTATATAATAGGTATTTCCTCTGCATTATTCTTCTTGCCAGTGTGTGTTTCAGTACAGGCAGATGGCACAGATTATTTTATATTCCTAACGCATATACCTCTAGGAGAGCCACACCTCAGTTTGCTGATGCTGGCTGCATGGGCTATATGTTCTCAGGAGACCAACATGTTTAGAATGTATTCTTTTGCCCTTTCCTCTGTCGTCTCATGTTTTGCTATGATAGAAGCATTGGCAAATGAAAGGCTTGTTATTGATTTCTGTGCAGATGTTAATAATTTCCATGTTACTCTGCATTGGAGTGGCAGCAACTGATGTACAAAATTTGACATTTTAATTATTCCAGGATGGAAAGGAGGGACACTAACTTGAGATACAGCAGCTTATTAACTCTGGATCTGTGGATTTAAAGCAGCCTTAGGTCACAAGTGAAATGAGTGAGGCTGTCTCAGTGTAGTCTGTATGGATATTTGTTTGCTTCTCAAAAGACACCTGATGCCTTCACTGTATCTGGAGCAGATGGAAGCAGAAATCCCAAAACAAAAAAATGTTTCACTTCCAGTATTGCTAGCCAAGCTGAAATTGTAAGTACTAGAAATCTCAGGAGATGCACGATTTATGAGCTCTCCAGAGTTATTGCTAGATACATCAAAATATGCAACCCAAATGCTGCTGTTTATTAATCAAAAAGAGAGGTCCTAGAGTTTTGGTGTTTGTCCATCAGTCCCATCCGGTAGACATAGGTTCAGTTCCCAGCAGTTACAGCTTTATGAAGAGTTCCTGTGAGTTGGAAATGTCAAGTGAATGACCAAGGGCACACATGCACCACAGGTGATTAGCAGATATTGAACAGTGAGCCCCAAAAATCTGATCCGCAGCCACTGAAGGTGTTGCTATCATTGCCACAATGAAAGCAATTTCTTTACCAATAGATAAATATCAAACTGTCGCTGTCTTTGTTTTCAGCTGTACGTAACTATCACCCACAACTTTTAGCATAGGAGAGGCTGTCTTCAAGAGGATACCATTTCCCAAGTAACCATCCAGTTGACCTGTACATCATGTAGATAAATGTCAATTTAAAAATTGTATATTTTGCATTTCTGACTACAGGATTAGAGGACCACCACAGAATTATTTTATATGCATCATCATGCTGTTAAAATTCATATTCTCAGTCCAGTCACAGACAGCCCCACAATAAGGCATCAGCATTTCAAAAACTATCCGATGCTGAACAATAGAGTAAGTGGCAAGAAGAGAAAATTTGATTTCCGCCTCAGTGGAAGAAAAGATCTAATATGAAAGAACAATTGTGTGAAGTCTGAAAGCTTGATTGTTTTGTATTTCACCAGCAGCATCCAAAATTGACTTCAGTGATTTAACTACTATTAACCTTGAGTTATCCAGTGCCCTGGAAGGCAAGAAAAAATTTGTGTTCTCTAATCTAATCCACTACCCTCTTTGTCCTCCAGAGCTGGGCCAGGGTCTGCCTGCACACTCTGCACTTCCAAAGGGCAGCAGTTTGATGTGTGCTGCTTTAGCTTCTTAGCAGTCTCCAGTGCTGGTCTGCGTCTCTGTTTTGGCAGTGGTAACATTGCAGGTAGGACTGAGACCAGAAAAAGACAGAGGGCAGGAACTGGGACAAGAAGTTTGAATTGTAGTCCAGCGTCTTTCAGCATGCTCAGCTGCAAAAGCAGCATAGCCTAAACCTGAGGAAGGCAACTAATTAGGATTCCATTAAAAAGAGGAGAAAATATCCTGCCAAGACCCAAGTTGCATCATGGTGGCTGAAATGAAACCTTGCTCGCTAATGTAGCCTTAATTCATTTTATTTTACAGAGACAGCAAGCTCACCATGTTGCTTCGAGAGTCCTTGGGGAATATGAACTGCCGCACCACAATGATAGCTCACATTTCAGCTACTGCAGGGAACTATGCTGAGACACTGTCCACCATCCAGATTGCATCACGGGTCCTCAGGATGAAGAAAAAGAAAACTAAGGTAAGACAGTGTATAACTCCCTTGTGATGGTGGAGGAGGGAGGAAAAAGGATCCTGAAGGTTCCTTAATAGGGTAGAGCAAAATGTAAAAAAGCAGTAATCAATTCCAAAGTGTATGGGTTGTATATACCCTGTCCTAGGCAAGTGTCACAGAGCACATATCAGAGACTAGGGCGGGTAAATGGATCAGCTTCAAAGACAGAGGAGTTAGTTCAGACATATCTGCTGTAGCAGGTTTGTAAGCTGCCCTCATTTAATGATATAACTGTCAGAGAGCATTTATTTTCCATTATGCTCTTAGTGCTAATGAAATAATAAGGAATGAAACTGCTGTAGAGTTAAAGGAAATTGAGATTAATTAAGAATTAGATTCTCTATGCTTCTCAGAGAGAGCAGTAGCAAAATAAATGCAAAACAGTGTGTCCGTTGCCAGCATTGGTGCCCTTTTTATTCCTACTGCTTCTAAATAAGGGTGGTAGATTTTCCAAGAAACAGAGTGAGAATGGGCTGTACCTGTTTTCATGTTTTAGAGTCCTGGTTCCTTCTATGAAGCTTATGATGTGAATTGAGCAGAACAAGTGAATGTTATGTGTTTCACTTACATTGACTACCTAGAGATTGACAAAAGATTTTTTGTCAATTGACCGAAGAGAGGAAAGTGAAGGGATTCGGTCCACACACCATCACAGCGCTCTGTCTCCAGAGACCTCTGAGTGCATGTTATACAATTCCACACACTATAAGTAGGACCAAAGAGGGTTATATGTAATGAGTTTTCTTGATCCTCTTCACACACACACACACACACACACACACACACACAAAATCAGCAAAGGGTTTGCCAAAGATCTGATTTCTTTGGACAGGCTCAACTAAGGGAGGGGTCCTAATTAATTTTTTTAGCACTTTTTTTTGGAAGTCTCATGATTTTGAGTGGGACTCAGAGTTGAAGTATTGGGCTCTCCATTGAACAATAGCTGCGTGTTTGCTGTAGGACTGTGGATAAGCAGCTTCAAAGCTCTGTGCCTTAGTTTAGAGATCCCAGTTTAGATGTGACTGTGACCTTTTTGTGTATGCAGTTTGTGCAAGGAGCAGCTTGCAATGCTGAAATATCACAGACTCTCTTTCTCTCATATTGCAGTACACATCAAGTTCTTCTGGAGGAGAAAGCTCTTGTGAGGAGGGCAGGATGCGAAGGCCAACACAGCTCAGACCTTTCCATTCTAGAAACACTGTTGACCCAGACTTTCCTATTTTGCATTTATCAAGTGATCCTGATTATTCGTCCAGCAGTGAGCAGTCATGTGATACGGTGATTTATGTTGGTCCCAACGGCACTGCCCTTTCTGATAAGGAACTGACAGATAATGAGGGTCCCCCTGACTTTGTTCCCATAGTTCCTGCTCTGCAAAAGACCAAAAATGAGGGCAGGTTGGAGGAAATTAGTGAATCAGGGCCCAGCACATCTGAAAGAGACTGCCTGAAGTGCAACACCTTTGCAGAGCTGCAGGAGAGGCTGGATTGCATAGATGGCAGTGAAGAGATTGACAAATTTCCCTTTGAAGAGATGCCTGCTCAATTTAGCTCAGACCAGATGTCTAAGTGCTCTGTCTCAAGCCAGCTGGCAGAACTTAGCCACTTACCAGAGTCAGATAAGGAAGATACGATGCCAGAATGTCAGCATCCTGATAGAGAAGCCAAGGAAAATATAAATGCAACACCCAGCAAAACTAAGAGAAATCACTCCCCTGTTCCTTCTGGAGCTCTTACTAATCTTTCAACTCCTTCTTCTCCCAGGAGTGTAACAGGCAGCTCTAGTAAAGAGCTTAGCTCTTGTCAGTTAGCACACAGCACCAGCTTGCAGAGCAGCAGAGAAGGGCTCAACACCTGTGGATTTGTGGAAGGCAAGCCTCGGCCAATGGGTTCACCCCGACTTGGCATTGCAAGCCTCTCAAAGACATCTGAGTATAAGCCACCAACTTCTCCTTCCCAGAGGTGCAAGGTCTATACACAGAAAGGAGTCCTGCCCAGCTCCACTCCCCCACCAGCTCCCCTGAGTAAGGATGCTGGGATGACATCTAGTGAATCTTTATTACAACCAGAAATTCGAACCCCACCTGTAGGCATGAGCCCTCAGATTATGAAGAAGTCAGTGTCCTCCAGCAATGGAGATTTTGAAGAGACTGTTCTCAGTGAAGATCAGCAGCAAAGCATTTCTCCAGAATCCAAGAAGGAGATTCTGAGCACCACCATGGTGACTGTTCAGCAACCTTTGGAGCTGAATGGAGAGGACGAGTTGGTGTTCACCCTTGTAGAAGAGCTAACCATTAGTGGGGTCCTTGACAATGGGCGCCCAACCAGCATCATCAGTTTTAACAGTGATTGCTCAGTGCAGGCTTTGGCCTCTGGGTCTAGACCAGTCAGTATTATCAGCAGCATATCTGAAGATCTTGAATGTTACTCCAGTGCAACTCCTGTGTCTGAAGTCAGCATCACACAGTTCCTTCCACTTCCAAAGTTGAGTCTAGATGACAAATCCCAAGATGATGGCAGCAGGCGCTCATCCATCAGCTCATGGTTGAGTGAAATGAGCACAGGGAGTGATGGTGAACAGTCGTGCCATAGCTTCATAGCCCAGGCATGCTATGGGCATGGGGAAGCTATGGCAGAACCCCCTGTCTCCGAGTTTGCAAGCACCATACAAAGTGCCAGCATGATTTGTGTAAGTGATAAACAGAAGTCAGTGACTGACAACATGCTTATACTGTCGGAAATGGGGGAGGAAGCTTTTGGCAAAGTGCCACCCATCAAAGGCTGTAAAATATCAGCTCTAGGAAAAACTACTGTCACAATCAAAAACACCACAAGCCTTAGCAGCTGTGAAGGCTACATCCCAATGAAGACAAACATTACTGTGTACCCATGTATTGCTGTTAATCCCTTCAAAGCACAAGACACTGATGATGCTGTACTGGCAGTAACTGTAGACCCAAAGGTTACTCATCCCCATGGCAGGAAAGAATCTAGTGCTAAGAAGGATATCAAATTTGAAGACCCTTGGCTGAAGAGAGAAGAAGATGTTAAAAAGGACAACTCTGAGAGCAGTGATGGGCCAAGGCCTGACACGGCTGTGGTTTCAGCCAAGCCTGAGCACAGCACAAAGCAGTCCTCAGTGGACAGGTTTAGCACCAGCAGTGGGGACGCTTCTATTTCACCAGGATCTGACAGTCTAAAAAGGATTGTGGATGGGTGTGAGGTGGCAGCATCCAGCTCTGCAACCCAAAGTCCTGTTCATTCCAGTGATGTCTTGAAGAATTTTAACCTCCCTAGAGGCCTCCCGAAGGCAAGCAAGGTGGAGGAGTCTGAGAGTCATCTCCATCCTACGGCCACTGATAGCAGTGGAGTCAGTTCTCCTGCCCTCCCCCTGTTTTCCAAGGCTAGTCTTGACAAGAAAATGGTATCTCCCAAACACTGCATCCTCACTCGTCCCAAAGGGACCCCTCCTCTGCCACCAGTGAGAAAGTCAAGCTTGGATCAGAAGAACAGAGCCAGCCCCCAGCACAGTGCCGCCAGCAGCACCACGAGCAGTCCCTCCAACCAGCCTGTATCCTTCCTGGCCAGCTTCCCTGAGGAGCTGAATGCCAAACAAAAGGGCCCTGGCATTGACAGCAGTGTCAACAACAGCAGCAGCAAGCTCTTCAGTGCCAAACTGGAGCAGCTCGCCAGCAGGACCAACTCCCTTGGGAGGTCCACAGGAAGCCACTATGAGTGTTTGTCACTGGAAAGAGCAGAAAGCCTGTCATCTGTGAGCTCCAAGATGAGCCCTGGCAGAGACACCACAATGCCCAGGGCTGGAAGGAGCCTCAGCCGCAGTGCCATGTCCTCACCCACCAACTCGGGCCTCTCCCAGTCAGCAGGTGCCTCCCCAAAAGCCAGCCAGTCAAAGATCTCTGCAGTCAGCAAGCTCCTGCTGGCAAGTCCCAAGGCCCGCAGCCTGTCTGCCTCTGCCACCAAAACGCTCAGCTTCTCCACCAAATCTCTGCCTCAGTCCGTAGGGCAGAGCTCCAGTTTGCCCCCAAGTGGGAAGAACATGTCCTGGTCAATGCAGTCCCTCAGCAGAAGCCGGGGCTCCAGCCTTGCTTCCAAATTGCCTCTTCGGGCTGTCAATGGGCGGATTTCAGAGCTGCTCCAAGGGAGCGCCAGTGCCAGAGGCTTACAGCTGCAGGGAAGCTCAGAGGCAGATGAGCGTGGGGGCCTTCCCGGAGATGAGAAGCCAGCTGTTCACATGCTGCCTTCACCTTACAGCAAGATCACCCCTCCTCGGAAACCTCACCGCTGCAGCAGTGGCCATGGGAGTGACAACAGCAGTGTCCTGAGTGGGGAGCTGCCCCCTGCCATGGGGAAAACAGCCCTCTTCTACCACAGCGGGGGGAGCAGCGGCTATGAGAGCATGATGAGAGACAGCGAGGCGACAGGGAGTGCCTCGTCAGCTCAAGACTCCATGAGTGAGAACAGTAGCTCTGCGAGCGGCAGGTGCCGAAGTCTCAAAAATCCAAAGAAACGATCAAATGCAGGTAAGCTTGTGGTGATGTGAAAGAGGGATGCAGATCAAAGCAGGTAACTAGTAATATGGTGGGTAGACTAGCTCTAAAGGTAAGCTGGTTAAATACCATTCTTAGCTGAGAAGAGAGGACAGGGTAAGTTTCCTAGGCTCTGCCTTGCTTTGGTTTGGAACATGCACAAATCCTTTGTAGTTTCATTGCCTTGGCAGTGGAGTCTCTCCCTCACCTGTTTCACTTAGGTTTACTTCAGATGAACAAAAATTGGCTAGTAATGCCAATGACAGCCACATTCAAGTATTTATTTATACAAATATACTTGTGATTTGATTCCTGAAAGATGCCTTTGTTAGGCCATGAAATGTAATTGTTACTCTTAAGCACTTTGGACACAGACTTCCTTCTTATTATGCACATTTCACCAGCCCAAGACCAGAGTCTTGCCAAATAGCTATATCTGTTGTGAGCCCAGTTTTTCTCCTTGTGTGCTCTGGATACCCAAAGGTGCAAGATGCCTGACATCTGAAACTGCTGAATTCTTTCTTCTTACATAGAAGATGGAACGAATTGTACCCATGTGCCTTGAAAGATGTTATCCTGTGTCTGAAATTCTTGCTTTTTAAGTTTTGACTTGAGACTCCTTTTCCCACTAATTTATTGATAAAAAATAACAGATTATATTAAGAACAATATATCAGAACCACTGCACTGAAGGACTTGCAACTGAAACCTTTTCAGTGATCACGGTACAAATCAGAAAGACTTCACCTTTGTTCAGATGTAATCCTCAGTAGCTTTCACACTACATCAGGACTTTTTTATTAGATGGCAAGAGCCTCCTGTGTAATACTAAGAGTCTGTGCAGTTGCAACTTGTACATATTCCCACTGGAATGAGTTTCATAAAGTTGCAGAACAGGGATAGGGAGCATTCATGAGCTGGTCACCTCACCTTTTTCCTGGACGTTGTTTTCCCAACCTGTAGTGCAAGTCCTGCCTAACCTACTTTTGAAAAAAATGCATGTTGACATTGGAAGTGGAGTACACAGGTATGTGGAGTATCAGTGACTAGTCCTACAGTAGCTCTGGCTGTCCAAAATTTGTTTTCCTAAGTCACCAGCCATTCCACTTGCTACAATACTCACCTCATTTGCAGTGAACAAACTGAGTAATGCATAACTCTTTCTTTATGCGCTTGACTGTGGTGGCAGGAAGAACATGTTCAACACAGATGTGAATGCTATAGATACCGCTTTTAAAACAATATCCATAAATGCATGGCTGATTGTACCTGTTCAGAGTATGCACCTGAAAGTGATCACTCTGCATACTGCAAACCCAGATGAAGTGATTAAATAATCTTCCTGAAGTTAATTTTGCATCCTGTGAGAAAATCTCTTTCCTATCCCTTCAGTTTAAGTGGTAATAATTTGATTTTCCTCTTTCTGAGGAGCTCTTCCTCTAAAAGCTCCTTTCAAATATAAACTTGCAAGAAAAATAGAGATGATTTGTGTGTTGTGGAAAAGGAAAACAAAGCTGTCCACAGTGATGGAATTTGTGTGTGCATGCTGACAACTGGATTGTGCCTTGTGGAGAAGCTGCCCATGTAACATAGACTTTTTCCACAGGTCATTTAGATGCAAAAATTTATCAAGTTGTGTGAAAACAGGCAGCTGTGCAGATGAAGGAACAGATTAGACACTAGAGAACAATGTCTCTCACCCCCCCACTCTTTCCCTAGGGGAGATATTTTATAAAAATACTCTGAGAAAAGCTTTAGGCAGAGCGTCTGAATTCTTTAGACTCAAGAGTTCCTCCCAAAAGTAAATCAGTAGAAGACCAGGATTTGTTTACTCTGATGCTCGTAAAACTATATCATTTCACTTCCCTCTGCTTTGATAGCACATTGGAGGCTGGACAAGGCTGGAGATATGAGTGGGAAAAGCATTTACCTCTGTGTTGTAATGACAGATGAGCTTCAGATGTGTGTGTTGTATTTTATACCAGGGCTGTATTTTGGCTCACAACTTTGGCTTTTGATAACCCGTGTGCAGGACTGAACATTGTGTTTGTGGCCAAAAGAAGGGAGTTTTGGAGGAGAGAACTATTTGAGACTCAGGTTTCAGGTTGTTCTTGTAGCAGTCAGGACACACCAGATGAGAAGAGACTTTTCCAGCTTGAGCCTACATGGCAGAACATTGGCACTGGTTTGTTGCGCAGTACAGACATGCAAAGTTAGCAAGTGAGGGGGCAAGCAAGAACCTTTCCTCAGAAGGAACCATGAGGAGTCCTAGCTTTGCTGCTTTTCTACTGCTGTATAAGATCTAACCTGTCTTTTCCACCAAGTACAGCTTTTTTTTTTTTGTTGGCCAAGAGCTTCATCTCTTTATTCTAATTTCTGGTGTGGGTTTGTTCCTCTTTCCTTTGTCAGCAATGTTGCAGTTATCTACCTGATACTGGACCTGAATGGGGGTGGAGGGCTTTCAGTGGAGAGCCTGTGTCCTTGGAAGTTGCCTGCCCCAGTGGACTTGGCATAGCCTAGCACATCACCCTCCCTCAAAGTAATTTACAAAGCTTCTCTCTTAATTCATCATGTCATCTGATGTGGAGAGATTCTGAGCGTATCGTCTCGGAACTTTGCTTTTACATGTGATTGCCTATATCAGCAAGTAATTCCTGTATTGTTTTGAATGACCTGTATTTGTGTAAAAGTACAAGGGGTTTCATAGAAACTAAAAAAAAAAAAAAATTGTCACCATCCCTATCTAGTAGCAAACCACTGCCCAGAAATTAATCAAGTTTCACTTTCTTTTAGCCCAGATCCAGTTTGCATTTGGTCCTTCAGCAGTGAAATCATAATTCTGTTTTGATGTGTTTGATAATAGTATAATTTTTCACATGTCAGCCGATTTATGATGGCATAAACCCAGGATTATTACTTCAATGCAGGAGAACATGAAGGAGGAGTTGAGATATAAGGGAGAATAGAGCTGTTCACAAATGTATTTTTATTGCATAATAAAAAATTGTAAAGTTTTGCAATCTTTCATCCTCTGTAATATCTCCGTTCTTATAAGCATGAATGTTCTCTCTTAAGGAAAAGTTTTTAATGAAAAAGATAGCATACAAAGATTCTGAGCTCTTATAAGACAGATATTATTTTAATACAAAATGTCAAGAGCATTGGACCTTTCCTGATTTGCGGTCACAGATCCACTGTGCTGTAATGGATATGGCACTATAGATATGCTCATTTCAGGTCAGGCAACCTTGTCCACTTTATTTATGATTATTATTAACAGAAATGCTAGCTGTCAGACACGATCAACATGAATCAGCCCAAGGCCCCTGTAAAAGGAGCTCTAAAGAGTCTTTAAGAGAATCACCAGCAGATCTCACAATTACTTTTGAAGTTCTGACACATTGGAGAGACATCATTTTTTCTTGAGATTAAGATCGTGTCTTTCAGTGCTCTTAAGTGCTCTATTTGTATGTGTAGGTGCTTCTGCCCTGAATGTCACACATGAAGCATCAGAGCTATATTGACAGCTTTTGAAGGATACAGCTAATTAATATCCTTCACTGTTAGCCTTAGGTTAAATTTTGTGCTCTGCCTGAGTACCTGTACAGTTCACAGACAGCCCAGTACAAAACTGTGTATGTACAAAATTAGAAGAAAATAGAAAAAATGTATTTAACCTCTTGAATTCTGGTGCCCATTGAAAAATCATGTGTTTACATCATGAAGCACATAAGCCTTTCCCCTGAAGCTAACCTATCCATTTAATCAACATTCCCATCTTTGTATCATCCAATATTGGTTCTATAACATCATGTCAGCTTATATTGGCCCAAAGTGAGTGTTTATGGCAGAAACAGAGCTATTTAGCCCTGATCTACAGTTGTATATTTCAAAGCTTTGTACAGCTACTCTTTAATCCACCCTGCAGTCCAAGTATTATTCCAGACCTCGTTTTACAGATAGAGAAAAGAAGGTGGAGAATTTTACTGCCTTGCCCAATGCCCTCAACCAAGGCAGAGCCAGATCCAGGGTTAAATTACAAGCACCCATGACTCCTAACCTCAACTATAACTGACTTTGCCATACATCCTCCCCTGCCATTGCTGAGCACTGGAGAGGAGAGTTTCATTTATTTTCTTTTTACGGCAGACCCTTCCTCCCTCTCTGCCCACAATCATATGCGCAACTATGTTTTCTTTGATTTTTTTGCTCACTCCATTACCCTTTCCTTGTAAGAAACAATTGGCATCTCAGCCATATCTCTGTTTCTGGCTCCAGTCTCCCGTCTCTTGGGTAGACAGGGCTGTCTTGAGCAGGGCACTGAAGTGTGGGGGCATAGTTTGTACCATTATCAGTATTATTTTTTAATTCCTCAGGAATTCCAATTTCAATGTCCCTGTGCTACTCCATGGAAAGGCAATAATAAGAGTACTTTTATAATACATATTCCTGTATGTGATCAGGAAGTGCATTCTGGTTGAACTCCATTTTGCAAAAGCCATATTTGTCTCCTGGGGATGCAACAGATATGAGAGGCAGGCAGGCAGGCAAGGTGGCAGATTAGGACTTGCAAGATCTATGTTGTATTCTCTGGTGTGCTGCTGGTTCACTGTATCACCTTGGGCAACTTGTGTAATTTTTGTGTTCTCTGGTTACCAGCTCATAAAAGTAGGTAATGGTGGAATAAAAAAAGTGGCAGCAGAGTCTTTAGATCAAAAGTGTTATCTACCTGCTTTTTGCTCTTCTGATTTGATTTTTAGCATCTTTTCCTGAGTTTAGTTTTGATGTATGGGGGCATTACTTTAAGATAATTCTCAATGCAAACATGACTGGATAATTTCAGAGATGCAGCTTTGGTGTTAGCTCCATGTCTTGCCCACTGTGAGCTAACAGCAAAGCAAGAGCCCAGGCTCTAATGAGGTTTACCCAGTAAAGGCAGGTCCTGTTTGCATTCTCATGTAATGTGCATAAATGCCTTGTTTCTACCTTTTGCCGCCCTCTCCTACAGATGTTATTTACAGGTTCTGGTCCCTTACAGTGTTTCAGTGCTGTCTATAATGAAACCTTCCCTGGGAACAGCAGAACAGGAGGGTCTCTGAGATGATTATCATAATTAGGCATTTTCATGAAGACATACAGATCTTTCTGAGGCTGTTTTCTTTCCTGTTCCCTTTGGGAACAGGGTTGGGTGCCTAGGAGAGTTTCCATCCTATGTACATCGAGTTAGACCTGTGAGCTGCAGTCTGTCACTGCTTGCAGCACTCCACTGAGATGGGATGGACCTGTGCTAAGGAGTGTGTCTTCTTTAGTTTCTCCAGTTGAGGCTTTTTGGAACTGAGTCTGAGCCAGGAGCTTTACTGGCGGCAGGGCTTGTGCCAACAAGGTGAAACACTCAGGGCAGTGATCTGTGGCCTGAGCAGGCCTGAGAAACAGGAAGTGTGCAACAATCATAACATGTCGGTGGGACCACTGCCTTTCAGTTGGCATGCACAGACCCACTCATGAGAGCAAAGATGCAGACTTGGGCATGAGAGGAAGATGTGAGAAGGAAGGAGAGAGTTTGAAGACATGAGACTTTGGGCATAAAGTCCTTCCCTGTAAAGCATTTTCAAGTTGGGTCAGTCAGAGCCAGTTCATCCTTTTCCTGAATGTTAAGTATCAGTAAACACCAGAAGGGAAGAACCTAAGAGAGGCCATTGAAAATCAGGCCAAGTAGAAACACGACTGGGAAAAATTAAGGTTTTCAGACGCTGACTTCCTGAAGTTTAAACCTGTGCCCTGAGTTGGAGCCTATCTGACTATAGACAATTAAAGATTCCTGCTGCAGCATTTGATGGCATTCACAGTAAAGTTTGATGACTCCTTGAGGCTCTTTCTCAGTACTAACTTTCAACACGAAAGTAGAGCAAATTGCTACATGATTTTAAACACTTTAATAAAAAGACAGAATGTTAAGACGTGACAATAGTTATCTACAATTAGAGACCTTTTCTCTCTTACCAGTGTACTCTAGCTTTCACTGGTGGAATGGTTTTAAAGATGGAGATTTAGAGGTTCCTGGAAAGCCCTGAAAATTCTATACTTGAACATATCCACTCTCTGGAAGCACTTAGCCCTGTCTATGAAAGCAGCAGAAAAAGCCAGAGGCTGAATCCACAGACTGTAAATTATGAAAGTCCGTCTCCAACCAACATTGCAAAGCATCACATTTTGAAACATGGCCAAAATGATAATGATAAAACAAAACACCAACAAAGAGAGTCTGAGCTTTTCTTGTTGAATCCAAGTGAAAAGGAATTTGGTTCATGTTTAGACTGCCTAAGGCACAGTGTGGGGAGCTGAAAATTGCCCTTTGTATAAGAAAGCTGTAGGGCATTTCCAGCATTTCTACTTTAACTGCTTACAAGTGATAGTAGCTAATTGATATCCTGCATTATACGTTTACTGTGTCAAAGGATGTTTAGAATTATATGGGAAAATGCCGTTTGCATGCGGGTGACCACTTTATGCATATGACTTGCTGGCTGGACAGCCCTGGGGGGAGCAAAGGGAGGGGAAGTGCGGGCTTTGGCTCCAATTTTTTTTTTTGTTCATTAAAACAACAGCATTGATTTTCCCAGGTCAAAGCCAGGCCATTTCATGCAGCAAATCTGTGTTGAAAGGGATCAGAGTAATCATTTTTTACACGCTTGACTACTGCATGCCAGCACTGAGCTTTCAGCCACATGAACATAGGAATGATTTAATAGAGGAAGTGGCAGCAGGCTATTGTGCACGGTGAAGGCTCCATGTAACATGCATGACTGAGTCGCACACCATTAGGCTGGGTGTAAATAAAACCTGCTCCTGACACTGCCACAGAATTAGCTCACTGGAATGCCTCCACCACTGTCCTGTTGGGAGCAAATGCTCTGGCTTTAGAGCCCCTTCCCCCTCCAGCCTCTGCCTTTGCTGCCCAAGCGACTGGTGCAGCTATTTAGTGCAGTACTGTAGTAATAATAAGCAGCTTCTTAAATAATGCCACAATGCTGACAAATACCTCTTAAACCAAAATCCAGCCCGAAGTGAGATAAATGTTTATAAGAGACTCTGGTTGTTTCTTGCTAGGAATTGTGGGTGATGTGCATCTTCCGTGGAGCATCTCCCAGATTACTTGTCAACCTGCCATGTTGCAGGAGGACTGCTTCCTGATCTGGTTTCAGCAGTGCTCATTCACCAGCTCTAAACTGCCCTGAAAAGCTGCTCCTTTTAAAACAAGACAGTAATTCAGAAAGCAAGGTTAAGAAATTAAATGGGTAGATAGAAAAAAAATTAGGAGTTTGCTGTACAACAGCGTGTTCCTTATACCAGTACAGAAGCAGCATATCTAGTATAGGTATGGATGGAATACTACAAAAAAGGGCTGCTTTATTCCTGTATACAGGCAGCAGCGATTTCTTGCCTCAGGTGTCCTTGTATTTCTTATGAATTCACAACAGTGGGATTGCGTAAAAGTCAATACAGAATATGGCCTGAATTATTTTACAATGACGTGGGCATAGAAAATTTTCTTCTGAACAGTGTATCCTGTCAGTATTTCCTATTCTGCATGCACCTATTGGGTGCAACATGGTCCTTCCTATGAAATCTGTGTAATCTGAGTTGTCGGGATGACTGAATGCTATTTAGATTTTCTGGAAATACACACCTGGATTCTTTGATCTTTGGAGTACTAACCTCAAGATGGGCACTCTAAATATTTATGGTGAAGTCCCCACACCCTTCAGAGGGGCTTTCCACTGGAAAACACTGGCAGTGTCTGCAGTAATCAGGAGGGGACCTGTGCAAACTGTGTGAAAATCTGAGGAGTGAATGTGCTGGCTATGTGCTCTGCACTAGGCAAAGTGCACTATAAAATAAACTAGGATAATGGAGGTCAAAGGATTGGGAGGAGTTGGTTCAGTCATGGACAATTGCCCATAAGGGCAGATCTCATTAGGAAATGAGAATGAGAGACAAAGTCAGCATCATGTTTTCAACTCAAACAAAACAGGAGTCCTGTTGTCAGACAGTGAGGAGCAGCAGGAGGAACAGGACAGATAATCTTTGCTGGTAAACAAACAATTTGATGCTACAATTGACATTGATGCTATTGCTATTGGAGGCACAATATTTCTTGGAAATTAAGGTACACAAGGAATGGTGGGAGCTTAGGGGTACTTCTCTAGTTAGCCAGGACTGGTTTTAGTAATTGCCTTGGACTGTCTGGTGAGAAAAAAACAAAATGCTGAAAAGCAAGTTCTGTACAGAAAGGCAATTTTACATCCCATAACATTAAGTGCTGCATGGAATAGCTTTGGCTGCACATCCTGCCTTTGAGCACACACTATAAACTTCTGAAATGATGTTATATCAAGTTACAGTTTCATTTTCTGTTTGAAACAACTTGAAATTTCTAGGACAGCCATTGTTTTGAATCCCATTCAGATGTATCCTGCTTTGAAGAGATATGCATCACACTGCTTTTCATTAAAATTTTGTATTTGCAGTTTTTACCTTTACCTTTTTCACAGAGAAGATGCTCAGTGTGGAGTGTGTGCTTGGAAAGCAATCTAAGGGGAACACTTTAAAATATACAGTACTTAAGCAAAACCAGACTTTTTAAAGCTTCTGCCCTGGTAAACACTTACTTTTTTGAGCACACAGCCTTATGCATGTTGGCAATTTTGCTGAGGTCAGTGTGTCTTCTTATCCTTACAGTTACCCTTGGTCTGTATTTCTCATACTTTAAGGCTTCTCTGAGCTTGTCTTTTCTGAAGCATGTTCCTTAAGTGCCACTCTTCAGTCAGATCTGCTTTCACACCACACACCTTCACTGCTCTGCTAGTCTCTGTACCTTAAATGTAACCTGGCCAAACCTTAACTTATAGCTCAAGGTAGAGCAACAGATCTATTGCAAAAGCAAATCTTGTATCCTGCACATTTTGAGGGCTATTTCATAGCATGGTTATTCACACTCCAGATAGGTTCAGAAGTGTGGATAAATTCAAACTAAGTGAAAAACATATCCTTCAAGATTACATGTTGCTTTACATGCTGCATGGTCATAAATGAACATGTGGTTATTCTGCCCTTGGTTCATCTTACTGGATTTATTTAAGATTGATTTTTGGTATAAATTTCTTTTTTGAATGGAGAAATTAATCCCATTTACATGGCAAGAGGGTCAGCCAGTTTGCTGAGGGGCAGAGGTGGGGCAGAGGTGTGAGGGACATGCTGAGAGCTGCTCCTGTTGAGCTCCCTGGCTGTCCAGAGAGCAGTGTGATATAATTTCTACAAAGCATTTTATTCATTATACAGTCAAAATTGATGAGATCCTAGCTCCATCAAGTGCTCCCAATAAATTTGGGACTTCAAATGTGTATTTTCTATATAAAGGGAAAACTGTATTAATTTTAACAATTTAATTGTTGTGTCTGTGTGTTGTTACGGATGAACAAGCTGTCAGCTGCTTTGTGACACTCATCCTGAAGCTTTGCTTTGGCTGTACTGATCCCAATTAAGGTAACATCAGAAAAAAATCAGAGGCTAAATGGAGATGTCAGTGGCAGGAGTCTCTTGTCAAAAGACAGTTATTTTCTGTACCTGGGCTAATCAAAAGCCTATTAATTAGTGGATGTTTAGAACAAACTAGATCTTGTTTTGCCTTACTGGAAAGATGAAGATCTTTCATTTCATTTCCCTTAAAAGCACTCTAAACCTCAGATAAATCATCCTGAGTCAGCATTCAAGGCTCAGATAAAAAGACATCTCTCTTTCTCTTTCCTCTCTGCATCTCACACAGTTGTACCCACTTGGAGACCTGTGTCCCAAAGGAACCCCTGGGCAGACAGTGGGGAGTTGGGTAGCCTGTGGTGGCTCTGCCCTGTTGCATTGCCTCAGTGCACCAAGAGCCAGCAGCTCTTTTGTTGTAATAAACCATTGGAAATCCAGGCGTGAGCTCTGACCAGAAAAATACAATGAGTTAATGTCTCCTGCCATACTGTAGTCCCCTCTGCCTCTCCACCAAGGGGTAAGCAAGTGCTGTTAAATGAGGCCTCAGGTTGGATCCCTCCTTCTAGACCCCAGGCTTCTGTTTCTCATTGAGTCAAACATATATGGATGGGAACTAAATGCAAAAATATTTACCCTCATCCCTGTACTTCATACCCCAGTGACATCTGTTTTGCTTTGCTCTAAGTAGGAGCATGATGCTGTTCTCATAGCAAGGTGCGTTGGAGCCATCCACCTGCATTCCCAGAGAGTCTCAGACCTGGGCTTTGTCTCTGGGCAGAGATGCAGTTTTTCCAGTGGGGTGCTTTAAAAGTGCCTCATTGCACAAGAAGGTGATGTTAACAGCCACAGTGAGGAAAAGGGGAAGAAAATCAAACATCACAGAAAAAGGCACTACCTTAGTCATAATTCAACCATGCGTGGAAAGCTGGGCAGAAGGAGTTTCCACTCTGCTCAGCTGCTTCCTGGAAATACTAGACCTAGTCTGTAGGCATGTCAAGAGAGGAGGTGTGACCACCAATGTGGAACAGAAAATAAAAAGAATTAACAGCACTCAGTGCATTAAACAGGAGGTCAGATCTGATGCTTGTAGATATTGCGGGGTCTAAAAGTTGAGAAACAGCAAAGAGATTACTTTTACACTCAGATAAAATTTGAAAGACTGCTCCTGTGGGACACCAAAACCCTAAAAAATATTTTAAAATGTATTTAATACCTGAATCCTTTTGCTCTTGACTATACTCAGTGCCCTTCCCATCTAAGCAAGTGAAGGATTTGTTCCCCAGGAGGGCCTGAGCCTGTTGCAGGATCTATTCCTACATGTAACGAAATTTAATAGTCTCACTTCCCTTCAAGTATGCAGCTGCTCCCACCATTTGGTTACCTTTCTCTAGCATTGCTGGCAAGAGTCACCCTTAGCGTTACAGTTTGTTGAGGTCTTCCCAAACTGTATTTCTCTCATTGTTTTCAGTTTTTATCTATGGTAATGGGTCAGGTCTTGCTTTTCCTTTTATCAAGATCTGACTCTTCTCTTGATCAGGCAGTTTAATCTAGAGATTAACTGAAATGTATTCAAGGTAAGTGAATACTGACATTGTCTTCCAGTGACTGGTACTACAGATCTAAAATAACTGGTATTTGTTCTGGCATGAAGATTTTGCTGGGCTGCAGTTTGAGTAGTAAATACAACTATTATAGGTGTCACGGGATGGGCGGTCCAGATCTCAGGCTGTTTGGTATAAAACAGCCTTGTAGAGCTCCCTGACTACACAGAGCTCTCTGTCCATCAGCTTTGGCTGTGCTCTTCTTTTCTTGCATCCAATTATCTCAGATGAATTCAACTAAAAACTCTGTAGACTACACTTTACAGATAGACAGCAAGATAGACCATTCTCATCTATTTTAGAGCTAATATTTACAGGTTAATTATGGGTCTTTAACTGCTGGTTTCTAGCACAGACTGCTGCACTCAGAAATCATGGGATAAGATGTGATAGTTCACAAAATCAGCAGAGAAACAGACTACCATGAATGAAACTCGACAATGGTTTGTTAGTGGCAAATTCAGAAACTAGGTAATCAATAGATATTTGGAGGTTTTTGTTTTGGGTGGGTTTTGTTTGGTGTTCTTTTTTTTTGGCTTTCATTGAAGCACCAAGTTGACAGACATGTTGAATCTATCTGCATTCAAGTCTCAATAAATGTAATGCGGGATATTCCTATAAATGGTTTTATCTTGTTTTTAAAATAAAATCTGCATAATCATTCTGCATCTCTTCCCTTCTGGCATCACTTTTATTCTTGCAGCCAAGAGTCAGTTAATAGTTTCATTCAAACTTGCTGGCTCCAGCTTTTGTTTTTGGCTTCTCCCATCCCTTCTATTCCTACTGCCTCCTAGGGGAGACATTGCAGGAATTGTCAGCCGCAAATTTTTTTTTTTTTTTTTTGTAAACCCATCCATCGCTCTGATTGTGCTAAACCAAGCAAGGAAATGCAGCCAGTTGTTTTTCTTTTTTGTGTGTCTGTTTGTTCTTTCTTCCAACAAACCTCATGTTCAGCTTTCTTACCCCTGCTGTTAGGCCAGTGACGTACATTTTCTTCCTTGCTTTACCTTAGGCCCTGACTTGGCAACTCACATGGCAGATGCCTTTTTCAGTGCTCTCATCCACTGCACTGGTATTATAAAGCAGGATGGGTGTGCCTGAGCACTGGTATTGAAGCAGGCACAGTGACTAACCTGCCTGCCAGCCTGTTCTTGCTTCTGTCTGGCCCATCATCAGTGCCGCAGAAAGTGTGTAAATGGGAAATGTTTTAGAAGAATATTCTACTGAATGGAGACAAGGCTAATGTGAGTCTGGTGGCAACCACCAAGCTTGGATGTACTTACTGCAAGCATTTTTGTCCTCTCTACTGGCTTTGCTGCTTTAGTCAGCCTACAGTGTTATTATGCAAAGAACTAGATGGTGGTATTCTGGCACTCAACTCTAGGATAGTGAAAGAGCTTGGGTATCACAGCGCTTTTTGTACTGTGATTAAAAAAAACTAAACCCACACCTCTCCTGGAGGTGGTCTTTGCAGAGGCTGGCTAATGCTTGTCCTTCAGCTGTAAGAGTCAGTATCAGTAAAGAGATAGGAAAACAAAGCTGTTCCAGCCTGCTGCTCTGATCCTTCGTTGGCACACCTGTACACACCGAGACCTAAGCAAAGGGGAACAGACACAGGCTCTGTAAACTTTAGGGTACTTATGCCCTCTGAGTATCAAATCCTGGAGTCAGATACCAAAGAATACATGAGGATCTGACTCATGGGGAGTGGGTACAGCACATTGCAGCTACAGCTCCCATGGCTTCCCTGGGTTTTCTGTCCGTTTTCTTCTGTGCGCAAAAAGGCTAAACATATATAATTTGTAGATTTCTCTGCAGATGGGGCAGAAAGGAGAGGCAGTAATGCTGCTAACATGCTATGGCACTTTCTGCATTCGCAGGTTCACAGAGACGGAGGCTTATTCCGGCTTTATCACTGGATACCACTTCCCCAGCAAGGAAGCCTGCCAACAGCCCCGGGGTCCGCTGGGTGGATGGGCCACTGCGAAGTGGGCAGAGGGGCCTGGGGGAGCCCTTTGAGATCAAAGTCTATGAGATAGATGATGTGGAGAGGCTCCAGCGACGGCGAGGTGGGGACAGCAAGGTGAGTGCAATCTGTGTAATCTCCTGGAGTGTGTAAATTGTAAAGGTCAGCTCTTGATATGGAAGATTGGGAGGAGTATCTGAAGTTGAGTAACTGTGAATACAGGCTTTATTATTATTTTAAGGCACTTTTCCTTCCTACCTCTTACCACTTGTTTAGGCAGTTTGTGATGTTGTTCTCAGACATGGTTTTGTTTGGAGAAACTTTCCGCGGTGGGTTTTCCACTGCACTTCACCCACACAGCAGATTTGTTAATAGAGAAAAAAGTGGAATAGTGTTGAGACCTTCACACAGGCTTGAAGGAGGATAGTTCTATTACTGGAATTGCTTCCAGACTGGCAAGGGTAGCACAGCCTTCACTGTGGAGTCACTTGCTGCATGTCTCAGAAGTCACATGAGGCCAGGCTTCTTGTCTGCAGACAGCACTGCACCCTGTGCTGTCACTGTGCTCCATATCTTTACAGAAAATATATCATCTTTATTAATGATTGTGGATTACTAGAGCTTTTCGTAACACACTGCCTTTGTTTAAGGATATTTTAAATTGCTACCAGTTTTCTATTTTAAAATATGACTACTGTATTTCTTATGTGCCAAGCACAAGGGTGTATTTAGGCTTTTAATACAGCAAGCAATGGATTTTCTTATCCCAAAAGCTCAGGGTTTTTTTAGCCAAACTCTGGTGATAAAAAGCAGAAATGTTTTACCGCAGTTAATCTAATTTCAAGATGCTGCCTGTTATTAATTATTATGGTTTATTATTAACTACCATTGCGAAGTCTCCAAAGCTCACTGATGGAAAACATCAAAACCAAACAAAAGCAATAAAAATAAAAAAGATGATGGATTTCATGCATATGCTTCCAGAATAAATGGCTCATTGTCAGTATTATTGATTGGAAGATCATTTCACTGAATGGATCTGAATATTTCTTCTCCTCTTCATCTATTCCTTCCTTGCTTCTTTTTCCTGTTTGGCAGGAGGTGATATGTTTTAATGCCAAGCTGAAAATCCTGGAGCATCGCCAGCAGAGAATTGCTGAGGTCAAGGCCAAGTATGAATGGTTAATGAGAGAACTGGAGGTGACAAAACAGTACCTGATGCTGGATCCTAATAAATGGCTTAGTGAATGTAAGGGCATCCTTTTTTTGCCTGGACTCATAGGTTTCCTTTGGTTTATATAATGGGGGTGGGTGGAGGAGAGCAGAAATGTGTGGTAAGAGAGTGAGATGTGAGCTACTATGTTTGTGAACTAAAATGAACCAACATATAACCTAAGAGCAAGTTTTAGACTGATTGTATTTCTAGAACTTGTTCCTATAATTCTTATTAAATGTTTACAGGAGAACTGAACAATCCTTTCTGCCTGAGAGCTGAATGTTGAAATGGTACAGCATTCTAGTGGTGGATATTGCCATTGGTAGATTAACATTCACGCGTTTCAGTCCACAGCTCCTGAAAATGAGATTTTTTTTTTTGGCCTCAGATCACTCAAACGTATAAGCAATATTATAAATCTGCTCTTCTACCACAAAATAACACTGTGAAGCAAACTTTTCCCTTGGCACCAGTGGGCTTACATGAAAAATGAATTTGGCCCATTTTTTATAACTATATATGTAAAGTTCAGAGAGCTTAAAGATCATTCACATTCAAATGAAGAAGGGCCTCAGCACCTCAAAGGAGAAAAACATAAAGAGTGCTGTGGTAGTTATACAACAGTTTTTAGTCTGAGCAAGCAGACAAGTTCATATCAAAAAGTTCTAGAAAAAAAGCCACAATATGCAATTTATCTAGGATAACGGCAGGTAGCAAAAGGAGGCTGGCTGGTGTGTTCGCTTACAGCATCCTAACTCTTCCTTTGACAGTTGCCTTAAGTTGACCCTAGATTGGTACATCCTTCAAAACAACCACAGTATAGGTTTCAGGAACACTATTAAGGAAAAGAAGTAAAAAAAGACTGTTTTAAAGAGAGCAAAGAATTTGCTATACAGTGCTGTTCACTTAGAGTGTGATGCCTTTGCTTCTGATTCCAGGGTGGTAAATGCAGAAAGCCTCAAGGATTGCAAAGACCTCAGGGACTAGATAAGATGAGAAATGCTGGCCCAGACAATATATCTCACACTTGGCTTCCGTGGCAGCTGCTGTTGGCTGGTCTCTGGCAGCATATGGGCACATGGAGCTTTTGATGTGTATGCCTTCCCTTGCCATGCTTGAGTGGTCTAGTGAGAATCACATGGAACAGAGAAAGGTGGGAGGAACAAAGAGGCTAGGGATTGGTTTCTAGTTCCAAGTTCTGAATTCAACAAAGGAGTTGTCCTCCCAGGACAGAGCAGCTATTTAAAGCTTCTTCTGGTCAGGAGAATGTGTGAGAAAGTCAGTACATGCTTAGTGCTCAACATTTGCTTAAGGGTGATGGAGTGTGGCAAAAGCCATCTGCAGCTCTGGTGAGGATGGCAGAGCATATTGCTCAAGAAAGCATCCTATGCAGCTTAGAAGTATTTTTCACAATGGGTGAGCCATTGTGCCATTTTAATAGCCATTAAGCAGAAAAGGCAACTTTTAATGACAATGGCAAGGCAGAGGTAATAATGTTGTATATTGATGGGTCTGAAGACTTGAATTAGTTCTGACTCTCCCAACAACAATCACTGGGGTTTTTTTTTTGCTTTTCCTATCTGTATGGTTTTTTCCCCCACAGTTGATCTGGAGCAGGTATTTGAGCTGGATTCTCTGGAGTACCTGGAGGCTCTGGAATGTGTGACAGAGCGTTTGGAAAACCGTGTCAACTTCTGCAAGGCCCATCTTATGATGATCACCTGTTTTGACATCACCTCTAGGCGCCGATAAAGTATGAACCTCAAGAGAATTTCAATGTGCATCTCTACCATCCTCCTTTTCCCTTCCAAGTTGCATCCCAAAGACAAAAGAATGAGGATGAAGGTTGGAGTCAAGTCTCAACTGTGTGTATGAGAGATTTGCTATACTATACAGAGGTCTAGTATTAGAAAAAAACGGGACAAGCATGAAAAATGGAGATATAAGGTTGTTGATTCTCTTAGCCTAAAAGAGCACTTTGAGGAACCTTTAAGGATATGTCTGTAAATAAGAACTGCTGGCAGAAGACACTTCTTTCCCTGCATTAGCTGAGGAAGGAGAAAAGGTGGTTGTAGGACTTCCACTGAGAGGTTCATTAAAAGAAAACCTATCCAGAAAAACTGTTTAAGTGCCTTGCAAATCTTTATTATCCAAACATTTATGTTCATACTTTATTGTGTACAGATGGTGCTAGTCAAGAAAAGAAAAAGGAAAAAAAACAAATACACTTTTGAAATGTATTTACAGCTTGTTTTTCTCTTGGTGTTTTCTCCTATTTCAGATTTGCTGTTTCTAGGTAACTTGTGTTTGTAGAGATATTTCCTAATCAGTACAACATATGAATAAATGTTAACTGTCTTTTCTTGTTACCAGAGTAAGGCCACTCAAAGAGAAATTCAGCTTTCCCAGATGACACAAAAGTATTTCTAGCAGAGAGTAAAATTTGCTTATATGTCTTCTGTACTCTCTTATATGCTGGAGAACACAGTAATTTTCCCACCCTGTAGATTTTGCAATGTATGAGAGAGGAGAAGTGACATTACTGTGAAGTAAATATCTTTTCAGTTTGATCCAACCCCCCCAACTTGTTTTCTTTTTCATATTTTTTTGCTTTGTACTGGCTGGAGTTATGAATGAGGAGGTACTTTTATCCTAACCCCTTTTTCTGGTGCTAATAACTTGCTGAAAAATTACTCTTTAGGCTAAATGTCCCAACAGTTATCAGTCCAAAAATTAGTGATTTCTTTCTTCAAGCTCTGACTGATAAAATTTACCTTCACCTCTTTATGACATATATCACTGCAAAACATGTTTTGGCAGCTTTGGATCCCTGGCCCAGTGTGTCCATAGTCACAGACATACCTGAGAAGCAGGTATATGTGGAAGTATATGTGGAAATAAAGTAAATGAGTAGATATAGCACTTCAAGTATGTTGGCTATGGCATCTGCTTCACTAATCCTCCAGTACGTGAAGCCATGGCAAAATTCACATTGACGTCAAAAGGACAGGGGCCTGTGCCTCAATGCACATCCAAATGTTTTACTAGTTTGCCTTTTTATCTACAAAAGAGTATGTGGGAAGGAAAATCCTTTGTGTTTTTATAAACAAATGTGCAAAATCTGCATTTTAATTACATATGAGCATGAAGAATTATTTTGTTGAATTAGGTTTCTTATTCCTCTGTATTGAAATAAGCCTATACACAGAAATTCCTGTTTCACATACACTTGTGCTACACTCCTGTTGCTTATGAGGAAATAAGAGCCTCATTTAATATATACTCAAAATGCATCTACTACTGTACTTACGTGCAACTTTTCTTTTGCCTGCAACATCACATTAATGCTATCTTACAATATCCCAAGCAACAAGTTCCAGTGGAAAAACAATACTGATAGATTTTCTCGTGGTTAGGTGGAAAAAAAAAGCTTTTTTAAAAAATAGAAATAAAATTTTTATAGTTTTATTTTCATTTAGTAATAACAAATCTTATTAATTCTATTACCCTTGTCACTGGATTTTGTAGAAGATTCTTCTTACAATCTATAAAATTACTTGGAGGGCAAAAAAGGTCCTACATGTAAGTCAGTTTCTACTCTCTTCCACACCAATTTCCTATCATGAAACTTTTATTCCAAGTAAGAATTAAAGACATATCCCCTTCTCTGTCAAAGGGAAAAACCACCACCACCACCAAAACCTCAAAACCAAACCAAACCAAAAAAAACCAGCTGCTGAGAGCCAAGGAAATCACCCCTACACACAGTCTGGGACTTATACAGGAGTGGTGATGTTTCTATAAATCAAGTGGACACATTTCAGAGGTATTGTAAAATATCTATTTCATGTAATATTCCTCATCATCATTAACTCAATTATTCATTGACTCTAGATTCGGTACTTCTGTAGATTGGGACGCATAGAAAGCAGCATGTCTACCTAGCTATTACTTAAAACAGTAAGAGCATATGTTCACTCTGTTTACCATGATAGACCAAAATTGATTCCTGAAACCAAATGGATTATACCAAGGATGAATTCTGCGTACTGAAAATTATGTACTAATTAGCAGAATCATAGTACTTACAAATATTTTATTTCTGAGGACCTGACTGAAGTGACCATTAACACTCCCATTATATACTGGTATTCATATCCTAAAATCCATACTCATCTTCTCTTTCTTGACTTTCTGTCATTGCAATTCAGAATTTGCCACTATGTTTTTAAGAATTGTGATGGCTTAATGGAAAAAGAGGAATGAAAAATTTGCAGAGATTTGAACACTATAAAATGTTTTCTTCTCAAAAGTAGCTTTTTACTTCACAATTTATATTATTATATTTCAAATATCTGCAAAAGAGGTAATTAAAAGCATCAAGACCTTATTATGCAATGGATCTTAGTCTGCAGTAGTCAGCATTTTACGGAAGACCCATACACTTCTGCAAGTCATCCAGGAAGTCCCATTATTTAAGGAATTGCCAGCATAATGCTGGTTTTATGTTAATTTTTTAAAAGGCATCATGTTGCCTAAAATACACAAGGAACAACATGAATGTAATGCTTAATCATTTGCACATTCAGAAATCAATCTTATTTCCCTGGGACAGCTTTAGTAGCGAACAGCAGTGTTAATGTAATTAGGTTTGAAGGTTAATTCTTTGTTTGCATGTGTGACAGGAGATCACAGCTCTTCATTGTCGGGTTGTGTGACAGCTGCAGAACAACACTACTGCTCCGTATTCCCACCACTGTTCTCCAGCACGGGCAGCTGTGGGGCAGCTTGAGGCTTATTCTGGGAACTGCTCGTCTTTGCATATGTGCGCCTTATTCATACAAGGGACAGAAGTTGCTTTATAGCAACAAATTCAAGTGTAGCTTTAGACTAGAGACTTTGGCTGCAATATGGATTCAGACATCCTTCTGGTCTGTGTGAGCTCTTGCAGCAGGCAGAAAGCCATGGGTCACAACCCTGCTGGCTCCAGGTGCTGCGTCCCTTTGTGTCCTAGAGGATATGGGAGAGCCCTAATGGTGTGTTTATCATAATGACACAAGTCTTTTCTCTAGGCATGCATGCCTTGTATTTGCCTCAAACTGATTCCTTGTCAATTCATTCAGATCTGAGCAATCTGAAGTATTACTTTATAGAGAGACAAGGAAGCAAACCAGTACTTGGGCTCTCCTTTCTTAGGTCTTTACTGGGCCTCTTCTCATCTCACCTGTGCTTGTAAAACTGAAGCACAATTGTGTTAAGAGTCAGGAGAGTTACAACAGTGTAACCTTCCCATAGCGAGGAAAAGGAAAATTCATCCACCTGTCTTTTTTTTTTTTTTTTAGTATTTACTCTGCTGTTATATTGTAGCAAAATATTCTCCTCTTACATATTTGATATCCTCTCATTTTGCATAAGGGCCACACACAGAGCTATTGCTGAACATCTGCTGACTTTGATCCAGTCTTGGAGTACCCACTGCCATAAAACATAACTTCTGAAATGTGCAGGTACATAAAACAGTAAGTGGTAACAAGCAATGGCATGATCCTCTGGCATGAAGCAAGCTAAGTGAGAGTTGCAGATAATGTGCAGAAAAGGATGAAAGATATAGAGGCTGAAAACTGGGAGTGATACTGGGAATAATGCTCACCAAGTCTCATGCTTGCTCACAGGATAGGCTCAGTCCATCTTGAAGTATGGGAGATTTAATTTTTTTTTTTCATTTGTCTCGATACTATGGTATGTCTTAAAAATGGGGACTATTATCTGTGGCATGGAATTCAAATGTGATGACAGCTGAAGAATACAGACTCTTTTACAAACATTACCTTTTATAAATGTGATTTTGTTGCATCTTTCTTATGAACTAAAAATAATTGTAAAAACAAAGGGTATATATATACAGAGAAGTATATATGCAAGCAGTCTGAGACAGTCCCCACACACATTATTGTGGGGAGGTGGCATAGCTGTTCACAAATGGTAACACCACCACTCCCCCTTCCTCCTCCAAGGAGTGCCTACAAAACCTTTCTCCTTGCATTCACCAGAATGAAGGTGACTCACGCCACACTACAGAGAAAACTTATGCTTGAAACACTTTTAAGGCCTGCTTTAAAAAGTCCTTTCTTCCCCACCTTCTTCAATCTACAAAGCCAATTGCTGCAGCTCCCATCTAGAGGCCTGTAATAGTATTCCAAATGAATTACTCTATATTTCAGGGTGTCATGGATTTAAGGCAAGATATTTTACAATCTCAGCTGTTAAGTACAACAAATTCTGCATATGTGTGAGGAATACAGCATAGTTACATCAAGTGAGAACCTGGACTCTTGGTGGTCTATGAGATCAAGCTTTCTGTCTAGTCCTAATAGCTTTAAAATTATAACTTGAAGCTTCTTCACTGCAGAAGGAAATCCCATTCTTATAAAACAGAGGCTGAATGACCCTCTGATGCCAGTTCATATGATGGGAGGGATGGTTGCACAGCATCAGGGATGCAGCAGCTCTCTGCAGAGATCAAAGCATTGGTATTGTTAAACACTGATAGGAGTGGATGATGACCATATGGAGAGGCACTTTTTCTCAATTCCGCAGATGGGTGGCATACCTTGCTTAATCCTGATGTCCTCATGGTCTTTGATTTGTTACTCCACAGGCTTTTGCATTGGCAGCACACAGCAGTTTCTGAAAACACAAGGCTGGACATTGCTAGCTATCATAAGATTTGAAACAGGTTTCCAAATAACTATAGCAAACAAAACTGTGAATGATTTGTCAGTGCAAAGTTAATAATCTCTCTCTCTCTCTCGCATTTATTGTGTGCTCATCCCAGGGTTATCAGAGTTTCCATACCTGCTCTTGCAAATAATAAACCATTTTATTATTGTCTTTATCTTTCTTCTTTCTGCTTCTCAAGCAACCTTTTGAAAAAAAAAAAAAAGAAAAAAAGAAGAAAAATCTGTTTCCCCTGAAAACATAGCACTCTTTTACTAACCCAATTGAAGTCAATATGGATTTTGCCACCAACTTCATAAACAGCAGTCTCATGCTCACTTATGCAACATTTTGAAGCTCACAAAGAGCATGACAATTCTGCAAAGAATGGAGGTACTGAAAGTGAAATAGTAGCATTCAGCCATAGTATTTCAAACTACCTTCAAATGCTCCTGGACAGGAAATAAAACACAACCCAAATTTTACTTTGAGTGGTCCTACTTAAGTATTGAGCGAACTTTATAATAATGGTAATAAATTGGTGCTTGAGGCAGTTTCAGCTATATTACATATTCTCTATATAATATAGATATGGATGTATTCACCCTCTATATTGTATATGTATGTGTGTGAGTATTTACATGTAGCACACATACATATATGTTTTATGTATGCATAGATACTAACTTTTCTACGTTTTACTTCTTTCCCTCCCATAGCTGAAACTGCTGGTTACTAACATCCACATCATATTCTATGTATGAAGGATATAATTTATTTGTAAACTCAGGATGTTCTTGTTTTATAGAGTTGCTTGTATTTTATAATTTATTTACACATGATGGTTGGAAATGCTTATCTAAGTGCTATGCATTGCAGTGTATGTTTGCTAAATCCATTTCACTCTGTCTGTGGCTATGTTCTTTCTCATTTTAATAGTGGTATAAAATAGGGCTAAGGAGGAGAGAAACTGATAGATATAGAACTTATGCTGGTCCCACCAGTGGGCAATTCCAGAAGAGGCTGTATCAGTGGTAGATATATATATTTTATCAACTAAATTTTATGGGGAAAAAAAAGAAAGAACAGCATGAGGATAAGTTCAAAATGTGGAAATTCACAGCCATTTTCAAGTTGGTCAACAAATGCATTGAGCCTTTTGCCATTAAAATTGTAAAGTTTATTGTTTGCTGGCTAAAAAATATCCTTTTTGTGGTATCTGAGGTGTGAAACATTGTCAAAAATATGATGTCTGGAAAAAAAAATTCAAACTATAGTGGCATTAAATGTTTACTTTTATCTTACCAATATATCTGATTCTTCCTCCTGACTATTTCACTTTGAATGAGAAACTTTCATTACATTTCCTACCATGAAATGGCAGATAAGAAGGTGCTTTTAACCCACAGGAGGACATGCAATTATAATAGTGAGAGTAAGCAAGATTAAACCTGAAAATAAAATGACCGAAGGGGTTCTACCAAGCAAGTATTGCTGAGAAGAAAATTTGCCAGAAAACAATCAGGAATTGCACGGTTCAATAGCAATGACAGAAATATTACAAGCATCAGAGCACCATTAACTTCTTCCCTGCTGCTGTCCAGAAACAGACAGAAAACATGGTCACCGGCCTGAATTAATCAGGCTTTTACATAAGCTGGTTATGCATATGTGCCTCCCCACATCAGCAGGGATTGGTCTGTGTGTGTGTGAGCAATGGAAAAATCTGAGACCAAACAAATTATGTGTTCTTAGGCATTTCTTGTAATCTCTAGGAATTCTGTCAGATTTCCCTTGGCCACCATGCAGGTACGTAACACAACATAGGAGTTATAAAGAGTTTGTGTCTTGTGTCAAGACATGCTTCTTTCTCAGCCAGGCAATAGTGGCAGGTCCAGCTGACTCCTGAGCTGCTGCTAAGGTGTACACAATATCTTCTTGCCTTCAGCTCACATTTGTGTCATTCCCTGTTGTTTATTAAGAGGGCGCCTCACTTAGAGGACTTAGATGTAAATATGCTCTCTCTCTATGGGCAAATATCATGTGCCCACTATCACCTGGGTAAGCCCAGATAAGGACACTGGTCTCTTCCGATTGGAAGGAAACAGCAAACCTTACTTCTTGTAGGGAAGGGGGTGAAAAAAAAAGGAAATAATTTAAAATCTCTTTTAAGACAATAATCTGTGCTGGCAGATGATTCCCTCATATCCCCTACTTTAGGGGGGGCATATTAGGGTGCTAGGCATCTAAATGTTTGTTTAACAGTTTGGTAAGAATTTAGTATAGTCCTTCTATCTTATTCTACAGCTCAGTGGCAGAGCTAGCAGTCACAGAGGAGAGATGCAGTCATTTATGGTGACCAGTTGTTACAAACGAAAAGTATTGAAGTGGCTACAGAGGCAAAGGCTGATGGTGGGAGGAGAGAATCTTGTCCTCCCCCCTCCACAGCAAGCCCTGTGACTGCAGTACTACCTTAGCTGTTGCCCCTGGGCCAGTGAATTTGCATGTTGTGCCACTCCACAGTAGCTGTAAATGAAGATAAACAGCCATTTCTTTTGTCTGTGGGCTGCTCAGGATAGCTCTGTTTTGCTCTAAAGAGCTAAAAGGCTTATTGCCTACTTTTGAGGTAATTTATCTTCATTGCTGTTATCATGCAGCCACATCAGTAGTAAGAAACCCAAAGCGCCTTACAGTGACAAAAGCAGAAAAATGGGTTAGTGCAAGTCCTAACCTGTGTCTAAGACAGAACTGATGATGAGGCACTCTAGATGAGCTGGAAACAAAATCAATTCACTCATGATCTGATCTTGAGCCTTACAGGCCTCACTTAAGGTTTGGGGCAAGACAGCAAGGAAAGGTTTCACTCGTGGAGGGAGATCAGGGGCTCACATCTATCAAAAGGCTGAGGCCTGCTTGAAATCGTTGGTGCCTCTTGTAAACCAATGCCCTATCCATGACCAGGTCTTGTCTTTGAAACCATAAACTTGCTGGACTAAAAATCAGGGGAGGGTTTAGCATGGAAATCTGACAGGCTTCCTTATGGGGTCCTGAATAGGCTCCCCAACTACTGGAAAACCAGGAGAAGAGGAAGTTCTCACTAAAGGATGTTCCTCTCCCACATCCATCTGCAAAACAGGGTCCCAGGACCTCCCCCTCACTTTGGCTGCTAGAAGTAGCTGCCTGGAAGCTGCTGAGGAGGGATGAGGGTAAGAAAATTCAGTTCCCAGTCGCTGAGATGAACACAAAGTTAATGTTTAGTTCCTCTAGAAAAGGCCATCTGTGGATTTTACGTTTTATGATATGTTAGTAGTCTTGACAGTTGCCAATCTGGCAGTTTTGGAGTCTGGCATCTGCTATTTAACCACTGAGCAATGCTTTGCTGGCTGTGACCACGTGAATGCTCTACAATGCTCAAAGACCACTTTCATAATCTCCAAAAACAAGTAGGTAGCCTGGAGGTCCTGTCTACTCCCAAGAACAATTCTGGCAAATGCTGACCTGGGAGAAGCTTCAAGACAGCCAAAACCGGTCCCTCCCCAATGCATGCTTGTCTGGGGAGAAAACCTGCATTCATTTTCATATACGTTTATATGTGTCTCTTCTGTGGACACTTATAGCATAGGTTTGGCACCCATGCTTTGCGTCAGATTGCGGCTCATGCCAACCAACTGGCAGCCAAACCTATTCAGCAGTGTGTGTCTGGCACATATCCATATTTCCATTTCTATCTTCTAGAGACTGAAGTGCTGCCAAACGCATCAGTACTGTGTGTGGGACTCAGGGCT
This sequence comes from Chiroxiphia lanceolata, assembly GCF_009829145.1. Lineage (NCBI taxonomy): Eukaryota > Metazoa > Chordata > Aves > Passeriformes > Pipridae > Chiroxiphia > Chiroxiphia lanceolata. Next base: position 36,023,521 of record NC_045639.1, on the reverse strand, counting down.
TGCTGCAGAGAGAAAGTCTCACACCTCCAGTGCTGGGGGACCTTTGTCACTCACTTTAAAAAGGAGCAGGGTCTGTCCTTATCCCTTTCTCATTCCTGCTCATCTTCATTCTCTGAATGACAAGAAACCAGGGAGATGGGAGAAAACCTTGACATTTTCCTACATTTAGTTTTTCAATACATGAATTGCTCATTGTAGCTACAATAAGGAAGAGGTGGGGGGGTACAAAAGCCACCCCACTCGCTGGGCTGTGCTCTGCAGACTACTCCATAGCAGTGCTGTTGGATGCTCTGTGACATTTCAGCACTGCCCCTCAGAAACTGCCCCTTGGAGCTTGCTTGAAACAAGAGCTCAGAGTGGTGCAAAGGAGTAGCAGTGCTCCTACCCACCTTGTCTTTCAGGGTCTGTCCATGCTGAGCAGCCCAGCTCGCTCCCATTTCTGTGCTTTACTTGGATGCCCAGGGACACAACTGTAAAGAGAGTCATGGCAGCTGCCTGATTTTATTTAAGAGCAAGCTGCCTGCTGCTAAAGCGGGTTTGAGGGAAACCTCGCAATACCCAACAAGCGGCACCGGGGGAGTCAAGCAAGACACAGTAACTGTAACCGCATTTTCTCCTAGTTTCCAAGGATAATGGAAGGCATGGCAATTGCCTAATAAAGGGAAAGACAACAGCTGGCTCCTGGCCCTGGGGCTAGTGACTCTTGCAGCCCTGGGGGCTGGTGTAGCTCTGAGTTTCCAGAGGCTCAAAGAATATTTCTGAAGGTTATATGTGAAGCCATTAAGATGTTGTGAAATCCACATAAAAGCTTCTGGACAGCCTCTAAGCCTTGGCATTGCAGAGTTTGCATCCATTGGACTCTCTTTTTTCTGCTGTCAAGGTTGAAACAATGGGAGCACCCATTGCAGTCTGCTTGACAATCAGCATTGCAGTGGCATGAAGGGGTCTACAGAGCAGGTCAGTCACAGGAACAAACACTATCTGCATACTAAATAAACCTGTAGCCTAGTAAGAGGGCTTTGCACCTGAAATCTGTCATGGGGATTGCAATTATTGTGAGGGTACTGGGGCACTGAAATACTCCTACAGTGAAAAAATTGTTCTGAAACTGGTGCCTCTACCCAGTAAAATCACCTAGTCACCAATGATTTGTTCTATGAAAAACTTATTTATTGCTCCTCTAAACAATGCCTGGCTTGCTTTTATGTCCTGTTAGTAGCTTGCTTTCCCAATTTTTCCATATATTTGAAACTTATAATGGCCCAAGAGACGTTTCCCAGTTCTTTTTGGCAGGTTAGTGAAGCCATCAAAGTCAAGGCATGTGAGCCTCCCTAGGAGCTCATTGCAAAGCTATCCATAGTTTCTTATTAAGGTGCTTTTAAGGCTGAGCTGGCCCTTTTCACCACTGTACATCACACAGGCACTAGGACAGTGATGTTGCTTAAACACAGCCCCCAAGACACATCCAGTACAATGTGATTACAGACTTCTCCTCCAGTCTTAACTGAGAACAGTGCTGCTGGAGCATGGACAAAGCAGCACTATGCGACAGAGAAGGAGGACTGAGAGGAGATAAAAGGAATGGCAGAACCCACCTAGGTTCATGGAGACAGGAGGCCATTCACAGATGTGTCAGCAATTTAAGAACAGAGTGATACCAAGTGAATTGCAGAGAAGATGATCATAATGATGCATCTCTTGCCCCTACAAAGACACAGGACATACAATGTCACCACCTGGCCAGAGACCTGGGGGAGAGACACAATTTAATTTTGGGATTCATTTCTTTGACTCACTGAAAGTAGAAACCCCACTGAGGCTAGGGGAAAAAAACAAACAACCCAAACCCCTATAACCTAATAGTTATGTCAAAGCCAGCTATGAAGATTTAGGATGTTATTTCCCCTTCTCAAACAGGTACTTTAAGTAAAGGACCCTTATACTAAGCCATTTTGACCTCTTCATAAGCTCTCCCCATAAAGTGTGGAGGCTATTATACTACCTTATCTTGCTAGGATTGTAAACCTTTGAGCTCTAAATTCTATGACCCTAGAAATTCCTCCCAAGAAATATGGAGTAGAATTTTTTTTTTTTAAGCATACAGTGAAGTAACTTGTAATTAAACCCAAAATATCAATGTATTTCAGATGGTAAAGATGTAAGCCCCTTTCAGTAAGGAATCCTACACCTGACCACATCCTGGAAGCTTTGGTTGGCTGCAGGACCATGCTGGCTGATCAGGAGCTGGCCTGCTGGCTGCGAGAAAGTTCAAATGGGGCCTGAGGTATACAGCAGGGCTGGGTAAAGGCTAGCACAGGGACACTGGTGCAAAACGTGGCTTCTTCTGCCTGAGGCAATGCAGGATTTCCATAATTTTCATCTGGCAGGCTGTGTAAGCTTTTTCATGGGAGTTGCTGATGGTAGAGGGCATTCCAGCCTAATGATAACAAGATTCTCTTTTCTTGGCTGCCTTTTGTAGACCTCCTCCATGGGCTTGCCCAGGTGGCAAAGCCCTGCTCCACAAACTGGTGGTGACAGCTGAGCCTGAACCACTGCATCCTCCCTTGCAGGGCTGGGAGGAAAGGCAGGTGGTGCCAGAACATGCCTGGCTTAGCCGATATCAGAGCAGAAGGCACAAAATAGCCATGATCCAAAGCCAACATAGGAGATGGGGACTTGTCCTGCTTAACTGTTGCTCTCTGACACTTGCCAAGAGTGAAGCAGCAAGCTAAACATTTCCATGCCAATTCAGAAATTATTATTTTGTGTTTTGGGTTTTTTTTTTATAGAGATTTTTGCTCTCTGTTCTCTCCCTCCTCCCCCCTCAACAGGAGTTGGACACTTGATATCTTTTTACAAGGGTAAAACCTCCACAGTTTTAAGAGCAATGGCCCCTGATGAGAGAGTGCATCACTCTCTCAGAGCAGGAAATAATGTAGGCAGTGAGGAAAGTGCTGGTTTCTCTGCGGTGCAGAGCAGGGAAAAGGGAAGCTCTCTAAGGCTTGCTGCAGTGAGAGGTGAACAGCCTCAAAAAACACCCCAAGGCACCTTTGTCCTATACAGAGGAAAATGCAATATGCTCTGGATTTGGCTTTGGCACATTGCTGCATTGCCCACGTGTAAAGGAAAGGTGTTGCTGAAGGCATCACATCAGATGGGAATAAAATCCTTGCCTTTGCCTCCCTCAGCTCATCATTTGGCTCTGGTCTGAACTGGGATACCTACTCATCTAAGTGACTGCCTGACAGGTATTGGTCAAGAGGCAAGAGGTCCAGGTTAAAGCCCATTTGGGCCACAGGCTAGATTTGAGCAAGTCTGAAGGGCTTCAGAGCTCTAAACCCATGCCAATTCTGCAGCTCTGCAAACACCAGCCAAGCAAACCAGCCTTTTTCCAACTCACAAGCAGGACAAGTTTATTCCTTGCTCCCATCACCCAATAACCATCACCATGTGATTTAGCAGAAGATTTCAAAAGGCTCTTTCACACTTGAGGAGATGTTGGTCTATTTATGAGCTTCTCCTCTACCTTGGAGGGACATGTATTGCCAAGGCTTTAGATTTTAATGGTAAAACAGACAGTTTTATGGCATGGGTGTCACATTACATAGACTACAGAAAGTGCTTTGGGGCTCCCGTGAAATGAATTTGGACAATGCCCATCTGAAGGATTTTTATCCATTTTCCCATTTGCCAGACATAAACAAGGCAGCATCCTTGCCTGGTGGCTGGCAAGCTGCTTCATCCCAGACTTGGGATCATTATTCCTCTGGTCTTTGCAGAAAACACAAATTATATAACAGTCCCCACAGAAAACATGTGGTAATGGGGGAAAAAAGAAGGCTTTATATAACCTCATTATTCTGCCTTTTAAAAGTATCATTATTTACTGGTTTGTTCAACCATAGATGTTCAGAAATTAACATTCCCAACTCATTCATATTCCTGATAGCATGATAGGGAACATCACTCCCCAGTAATGGTATTCTGATTGCAATCCTATGTAGACTATAATCTGGGTACAAACATTAATGACATTAAAAAGAATAGAAATCCAGCCATTGCCAGTACCTCATTGAAGATTTTCTCCATGGAGCTTGACATGACTTTCAAGGAGACTGAAGTACAACAAGGGCCCTTGCATCCAAATGGGGGAGCACAAGGAGCAGAAGCAAACCCCCAGCAGTGACTGCTCTGTTTCTTGCAGTCCCCATCATCTTCGCAACTCCAGTTCCCAGATCACCAGCTGTCCCTCAGATATATGGCTACTGCTATAGGTATGGAGTGCGGAGAGCAATTCCTCCCTGCACTGGTGTGGTGCCTGAAACTCTCTTCCAAGATCACAACAGCTTTTCCATTCTTCACTGTGGGCTCCCGCAGTGTGCTGCTGCTGGTGGGAGGGCTGGCAGCCCCATGGCTTTAGGATGCATCACTTTGAGTGTTCCCAGCTCAGCAAGGGACAGCTCAAGGAGGATCAGGCCAGACCTCTCCTTTACCTGTTTCATCATAGGATGCTCAGCACCACACCCAGCATCCAGTGCAATAGGAAGACAACACAAAAAATGCTTCATTAAAAAGAGCTTCATTAAAAATAAACAGGCAAGAACAGCACAGAGCAGAGCACAAGGCTTGGGGGAGGGGAAGAGTTGAGCTCTGCTAATTTTCTCATCAGACACCCTCCTCTATTACCGTCTCACAGCTCCTGCTCTGAAAGTCAAGTGGAATTGTCAAGAGGAATCACCTGTGATTTAAAGAGCAGTTTTCCTCCAAGAGGTATGTAAAATTGCCACCTTCCTATTTGGAGCCTCTGGGGACTGGGAATCAGAGCTGCTGAATTGGAGGGGCGGAGGAAGAAAGCACCACACTTTACTCTTGTCAGCACTCAGCTGAAAGGGAGATGGGGGAGTAGGCTCCTTAGCTCCAGGTAAGGGGACCAGCAAATGCTGCCTGCCTGAGCCCAAGAGATGGAGGGGAACTTTAAGCATGGAAGAGTTTGCATGATTATTCTCTTCCTCCTGTCCTGGGGGCAAGGAAATCAGAAGAAGAGGTCATACTCTGTCTTGATTTTGGTATCTTTGGAGTTAAAATGGACTCAGGCAGGATGCTTCAGACTTGCCTTCTTGCCATAAGCCCCATCAGAATTTGGTTAACAAGGAGCCGGAGCATCTGAGGCTGCTGAAAAACTTGTGTGTATGTGCATTTCTGTGTGTGCCTGTGTATGTGCCTGTCTCTATGGCTATATAGAGATATATTTAAAAGAAGGTTAATTGGTCTCCTAGGAACTATAAAGAACCTGTTAGGTTCCTCTGTGTTAGCAGTGACTATATGAAGCCTAATTACTAAGCCTGAGTTATTCTTCTTTTATTTTGGAGGGGGGAAGGAATCTCTAAGGTCCTTATTAAAACCTACAAAAAGTCTAAGAATGATGGAATTAGAATTGATTTGTCCATGTTGATCACAAGTGCAGAGCAAATAAAAACATTGAACTTTGCCCATGAAATTCTAATAGGGGTCATATAGGCCTGGCTTATACATCACTATTGTGGGGATAAACAACCACTGTGCTGAATAGCAAGAATTGAAGACCAAAGGATTTCACATGAGGTGCACTCCTTATGCTTAGGACAGGGAAAATGCACGCTTGGATTTTCTTGTAGGGAACATTTTACAAAACAGCCATACCAAATGTATTTTCAGGCTGATTAAATTTGTAAAATCAGAAATGAAAGAGGAAAAGGACTTTTTTGGGAAAAAATGTACAATGATAGGAAAAAGAAAATAGTAATCTAAAAAAGAAGAAAAAAGAAAAGGAAAAGAAGAACTTTAACATGGCTTTGGTCTGAAATGCACAAAAGCACTTGCTTTGGATTTTTTTACTGTTCTCCAGACTTTGTTGAAGCTCTGTGAATGGAAACCAAAGCTTTTCTATGTGGAGAAGGCACAGTGTAGGCACTCTCTTCCTCTCTCTTCCTCTCTCTTCCTCTTCCTCTTCCTTTTCCTTCCTTTTTCAACAGTGAGAAACTATTTCCCAAGGATGCACAATGACAAGACCCAAGTGTGGATGTCTAACCCTGTCTGATTTGCCCAAGGTCAGGTACAGTTTCTGGTGCAGCAGGGAAGCCAAGCCAGAACTCTATGTCCGTAACTTTAAGACCTTTCTTCTTCTCCTTGACTTATGGGAGATTTAATTCTGATTTAGGAAAAAAAATCCTCATAATTGGCACAACCTCTGTGAAAAATAGAACTCTGTTCATTAGGAGCTTTGCAGTGGCCAGGGACTATTTGGAATATACTGCACGGAAAACAGCCTCTGTATTTCACAAATGTGCTATGTAAAAAAATAACAAGCCTAAGAAAAGCTCGCTTAAAAAAACTAACCATCAGAGAATTGGGTTACAGTGAGAAGCAGAAAAAGAGCTGAGTAGTGGACAAGTTTTGTTGGCATAAACCCATGCACAATAGACTTCACACACAGGTTGATAGACTCAAAGAAGTCAAAGCTCTAAAAAATTAGTTTACTGCATTGTCTTGCTTTCTACCACTGCTACTGCTAAGAGTCCGGAGAGTTTTTACTTCTGACATCAGGTCAGCACCCCTCGAGGGGCAGAGATACAGAGAATTATGCCATGCTCAAAGAAATAGCACAGTTTAGTGAAGTTTTTTGTTTGTTTGTTTGTTTGTTTTAATGAGACAAATGTTTCATTTGACTGTAATCAGTTATTCTTAGCAAAACTGTATAATCCCCCATGGGTTTTTTTCCTGTGTCCTGGTACTGCTTTTTGTCCAAACACATACTACCATGCAATTCTGCTCCCTCTAAGCCCAATCTAACATTGTTTTTACTGGACTAATTTAAGGGATAGTGACAAAACAAAAGTAACTCAAAATGTATTCCTAAAACTTGAGGTGAACCCAAATTACCATTGCTTTCCAACAGGCATTGAAAAAGCCTCCAATCTATGGGAAGCAAGCAGCAAGACTGCCAGCATTACAGATAATGTTACAGTCTGGCTCTTTCTGACTTTAGCATCTCTATCTTACCAAAGTAATACCATCACCTGAAAAATTTGACAGATATTATTCGCGAAAACTGAAACATGATGTCTGTGCAAAGATAAGATTACTTGATTTGAAATGAGTGCTTATCTAATGTTCCCTCCTCGCTGGCACGCTTGCTTGCTACTGCACTTTCAAACAATGTACATAGGTAAATATACAGTCACAGGCCAGCATTCTGTGCAGAAAATATGCTGGAGTGGGACCACCGGGAGACAAAATTTGCCCACAACAAGCTCCCTTGCAGCACTGTCAGCCCTGCTGGTGGTATTAGTGCATGGGACTCTCCAAGGGAAACTGCTCAATAAATGATTGAAACCAACCAGAAAACATGACTCTTGCCTTGACCAAGCTGAAAGAAGTGTAAGATTGGCATCAACAGTAATGAACATAAAGCGTGGTCTATGGCCCCACACTAGGGAGCTTTTACAGAGCAGCCCAGAGAAGGCCAGGCAGGGCAGGCAATGCAGTGGTGCTCTTGAGCCACAAACCAACCTGGTGCTGATTTGTTTCTTTGCATTGCTCAGTGGGCTGTGGATGGATTTACAACAGCCCTGCACTCACGGTAGCCCACTTGCTGTTGTTATGCTCTACAGCCGACATAGCATGTTCCTTCTCTGTTTCCTGTTCCACCAGCTGTTGGAAGTGTTTAATTCATACCTTTTATTTAAGCGTTTTCTTAGACCTTAGAGAAGACCACTGCTGGAGAGAAAATCCCAGTGTAGGTACGCGCTTCAACTTGATGTAAGGTGGCTGGTCTCATCTGACATCAGGTAACTCTACCTCTCCCCTAGCACCCATCTTTCCATGCTATTGTGCTTGGAGCGTTGAGGTGTCCTTGTACCAGAAGCCCCAGGAAACAGCGCTCCAGTTCATATGCACAGATGTGTCCGCACACATGAGAGCTGGCAGGCCGTCTCCCAGTACATGCTGCATAAACTAACGCATCATCTTACCTCACATTCTGAAGTCCTTTCCATTTGCAAATCTTAGTACTAGATATGTAATCACAACATAACATAAGCACCATCTTTATGAAAAAAAATCACATAAATTCTAATATGCATGTGCCCCTTTAAAACCAGAAAATAGCTCTTGAAGACTGAGTCCCCCTCACATTTTCTGGTTGTCCATCAGTGATGCCAGTACTTTGTCAGAAATCCCAATAAATGCAAAGGTCTGACCTTTTCCCCCAGACAATTTCCTTTTCCTAATAGCAGGAAGACCCAACCAAGCAGTGAATTTCTGTGAGGATTACTGCACTTCTTGGGTGGCTGATATGACTTGGCCTCTGGCACCAAGCCATGCTACGTACTCCAGAAATGTACTGCATTTCGTAGGTTATTGCTTGCATATTACTGCCGGGCAAGTGAATGCTCCATACACTGGAACAAATTCAAATGCCTTGAAAGGAGATATCTTCCTCAGCATTGTGCTGTGGCTGTAAATTACGCCCAGAGCGTTCATTTTCTTTTTAAATGTGTTCTCATCGTGTAATAATTAATGGTGTCAAGTTACTGGTGTGAAAAAAGCCTGACTTCACAACAACGATGGATTAATGAAGTACCAGTCATGGCTGGAGTAGCAGCAATAAATTGTTAGAGACGAGCAACACACCTGAAGCAATACTTTCCAAGTCCTTAAATTATTTAGGTTTCAATGTTCCTCATAAATATTTGGCTTTTGTTAATATTTGTTTCTGTGTTAAAAATGGAAGGTGAGAACTGTGTCAAGAAAAACTCTCTTGCAGATAGCATGGAGAAATGGGGTGCCTGTGCTTTCCAAGACATCCTTCTCTTCCCTGTGGATGACAGCTTTCATCTATAAGTCTCTGGGCTTCACTATTTGGGGTAGTGACATTCAAACCCCACAGACTCAGAAAGGTCTAGAAATCATACCACTGAGCTCATAGGCCCCAATCTCTCTGTTTTTAAAAGTCATATGAAATAAAAAGCCTTTGAAGGAGGCATAGCGGGGAGAAAGCAGAGTAAGCAATTTCCACATATACACTTTTGATAAAATTTTTTATTCAATCCATTTTAATATTAAATATAACATATGAAATGCAAAAAGAAGAGGGACAGAGCCCTGAAGATACATTGGGAGGGATGAAAATCTCATTTAGAACATTGGGAAACTTATTTGATGTCAAAGCGCACTGAATCGGGCTTCTGGAAACCATATCTAAGGTCAAGGCAAAGGGAAAAAGTATATTCTCTGCAATTATAAGTTGTCTGACATGAGATTCTTAATTGCTGGCATAAACTGATATAAAAATCGACTGCTGATATCAATGGAATTAGATCAGTTTGTAACTGATGAAGACTCTGTATGCATTTCCCAATACTTATTATCAATTAAATTAGGTGTTGTAAATTGATAATAAGGTATTGTCAATTAGATTGATGATAGGAGCAAAAAATCCTCTGAAAATTACAGGAATTCCTCCAAACATCAACTCAATTCAAATTATACAGCAAAACTAATAAATCTTAAACTTTTTGGTACAGCAAAACAGGTCTTAGGGAAAAGACACTAACATCATCAAGAAGCTTTGCAATGAAATAAAAATAATGTGATTTTCTTTCTCCTTGAATCTTTTGTTTTCCAGACTAGGGATTATTTTCACTGTATTCTCACCATAGCCTCACACTCTTCCTTTAACTCCATCAAGGTTTTCATCAGGCTGTGATCCGTGCCGTGGGTCACCTTCATAATATTATAGGCCTTGAGGAAAGAACAGAAAGGGACATGTTAGTCGTTGTGCAGACCATGCAAAGGGGTTGGACCCTGCAGCAGGGTGGTCATGTGAGTACTGGACCTCAAGTGGTTGGCAACTTGGGGCTTGAATGCACAGCATAGTCAAAATAGGAGTGAAGCATCCCAAAGTGTATGATGATTTGTCCCTGACAAAGGAGGAGGCACTGACACATTATTCTTAGGTGTTAAAACCCACAAATACATTGCACAGATGAATGTTTGGAATAACAGAGGAAGATACTTTTGCACTGAGGCATGAAGGCCACTTAAAGATTGGTCAAGTGTAGCACCCAAGGTTTCAATACACTATTTAAAAGATGACAGTGATGTTCATGATGTTAGTAGCCACAAAGTCCTGTAAATAGAAATGGACTAATGCTTAACCAATGGAATAAAGTGCTTTAACTCTATCAGGAGGAACTATACATAGCATCAAACAAATCAGTACGTTAATAGTTTCAGTGTAAAAAGGCATGCAGGGTAATGGGTCTTTGCTGCTATTCCCAGAGATTAGTTTCTCTGTGTGTTTGTCATCTTCTATTACTGGGCCAATTTACACTTGCTCATATTGCCTGTAGTTTTGCTGATTCCCTGCCACACATATGACTGAAATGCTCTTTGCCCAGCTCATGTTGAGATCATCACTTTTCATATGACATTTCTGCTTCTTCCTTCTATTAAATTCCTCCTGCAAGGAGGGAAATACCAGATGGAAATTGATTCAGCACTTCTGAAGGTAGAACAAGGGAGCTAGGAGTGTACTGGCAAGAGAAAAGACATCACAGATTTTTCGTCATCCCAAACTGAAAAATTGCCAAAAACTGAATACAGCCTGTGTTTCAAAGGGTTCCTTGTCCAGTCAGCTGATGAAATTCAGCTAAATCAACTTTGCATTGCAGATGGAATATCTTTTTGGAAAGAAAGTTAAGGAAGGGGCTTCATTTAAACTGGAAAGATAAAAATAAAAATAAATATATTCTTTGGTGGGAGAAATGAAAGCCTACTTCTAAATTCTAGAGACTGGCAAGCATATGGAAATTCTAGCACAGTTTATTTTTGCTTCAAATTAGCTAATTCTTAAAATTCTTAAAAGAAGAGGGAGGCAGCAAAAGATTGAAAGAACAAGTTGAAATAGCAGTCAAAACAAATCAGAGTAAGTAAGGAGCTCTAAAAAGAGTCAAATATATACTGAGCTACCAGAGTGCTCTACTACTAAATGATAAAGTACTCAGTTAAGCACAACAATGAAACACTTTCAGCACTATCAGAAACGCATAAGAAATGTGAATGAAACCAGAAATCCTCATTTTTTCTGTACTTTTATGTTAATTGAAATTCAAAGCCGGTCCTGTTTTTCCAAAATGTTTGTAAGTTATAGTTATACTTCCTGAAAAAAAAATGAAAAAAGTTGTACAAGAGCTTTTTTTTTTTTTTTTTTAATAAATAATTGAAAAAGTAGTCTGAAAAGCAAGAAAAAGAGTCAGTCCTTCCAGGGATGGAGAAAGATGAATACTTGCATGATATAGGAAATTCTCTCTGGTGCAGAGCAGAATTGCTTCAGAAGGGATCCCGTGTGTGTTGTAGTACAGTAACATGGAGCTGTGGCCAGGATAACTAGGAAGGGGCAGGATAACGCTTGATCAAAGTAGCCAGGGAAATTGGCCATGGATCCTGACACACTTGGTGCACAGTGCTTGCATGCCCTGTCCCAGAAAGGTGATGGATTTTTTGTGAATGCTGTATGCAAAGAGCTGTGCACCTGGACATATCTGAGTGACAGGGCAGCTGACCTTGATCTTCAGTCCCCCTACAGGACAGAGGTCAGGCTCATAGTGATGGACTTGGACCCTGACATCCTGATGCCCAGCCAGAGATGTCCATAGGGATATGCCTCTATTAAAAGGCGAAAATCCTTAATATCAACCCTAATTTTCAGGTAATGCTACCCTTGCTGACTTATCTCTTGCCTCCAGCATTTCCTTTCCGTTTCTTTTCTTTCCTCAGTATGGCAGAAAAAAACACTCAGTCTTTATTCTTTTGTTTCCTTGGAGAAAATCATTCTTATGCAATGTACTGTCTCACACACTGCAGTACAAGTCAGAACCAGCCGCATCAAAGTTAGAACAGCAATGATTTGTGTAATCCGTAAATTCAGCTGGTATTAGACTATGTAGTTGTTTTCGCAGAGGTCAGTGCAAAACCGGGAATAATTTCAGCTCCAATGCAAGGAGTTGTTTTACTGGATAGAAGCAGGAATGTGTGGGCTCTTTGACCACTCCCCTGTCCTCATAGCTAGCCAGCAGAGTCAAGGCTGAGCAGATTCATGTGGTCTGTGTGGTCTTCCTCTCAGCTAAAAGAGCAAATCTAATTATGAAAAACTACAGTAATTGCAAGACGGCAACACAGGCCACAGTGTCATCAGGCACATACTGTCTCCCTGAAGAATATAAAACTCATTAGATTAGAGGTGTAGCTGTTGCTCCATGAATGCAAATGAGATGCAGTGCAGGCATTTGTGCCTGATTTGCATGGGGATGGGACAGGATGCCTATTGCCATAGCTGTGGAGAACCGTGAGCAGATGCAGGATGGCACAGCTCTGTCACGAGGAAAGCAGAAAGCAAATGGCCACATGCCAGAATGGCAGGAAGTGTAGCCTAGTGTTTCACAGAGGGTATCTGAGGTTTTCCAACTTGACTGAAGGGGAAAAGTTGTTAAAACAGGCATAGGAATACCAAAAATTATCACTATCAATAACAGCTTGTAAACAATTCAGCCTTTGAAGTAAACACCTAGAGAAAGGGTATTTCTTCAGTGTTGCTGTGAAATCTGGGAAGGATTTTACCTCAATTCCTGAGCTTTTTGCCTCCACAACAGGGATTACCATAAGAAAGGAAACGATATTGTGCCTATTGCAGGCATTCACAAGAAAAGACAGCCATGCCCATCAGCTCATAGTGGGAGAAAAGTACTCCTGAGACCATGCCAGCCAAGTGCAGGGTCTGCAGGGGAAACTGGATGGTCAGTGTCCTACACATGTGTATCCTCCTGCCTGCCCCCATCCCCACCTGGAATCGCTCAGCAGATGGGCACCACAGCCGTGCGCAGGAAGGCAGCTACCACCACCACAGCCCAGAGGAGGGAGCAGCAGCCAAGACATCGTGCTGCAGCACCCATTGTCTTGCTTTGACCAATGAAGTCATCTTCTTGAATCCGAGCCTTCCCCTCTGCATCCTGCCTGTCACTCCTAGCCAAGTCCAGTTCAATCCAGGCTATGGGTAACCCAACAAGTTTGCTTATAGTGCTGTGAAGGTAACAAATGACACCAAACAAATAGTTATGATAATAAGTGCACCTTAGGGCAAATCTGTACACTTGTTAGGGGCTCCCATGAGCTCCAGAGATGCAGCTGCATTCTGAGCTCCTGCAGGAGCGCTGCTTCCCCATCAAGAAGATTTTATCTTCACAAGACAGCTTGTGGCAACTTTTGTTATTGGAGCTTTACAGTCATATCAGGATCTTTAAATTATGTTTTTCAGGCTGGGCTCCAACTCTGGTCACTTCCTGATAAAAATTTTCCTGATCTATAATTCCATTTGTCCTCTCACCATTTTTCATGGCTAGGCTTCGCGAACGAAGGTTTGGGAAGGGCTCTACCCACGTCTGTTGCAACCTCCCACCATTATATCTTTCATATATGTATGTATACAAATTTAAAAACAATATGTTGGTTGTACAATAAACCAAGGGCTACCTTCAGGTTTTATTCTAGTGGAGTATTGCCTCTCTGTAACACTTCTATTTCCAAACTCTGGCAAATTAGATTTAGATTCTGTAGAGCCTAATATACAGTTAGGGGTGGGTTTCTTTCTAATGGGCAACATAATGCTCTCCACATTATTTAAGGCTTCTTTGGGGATGCAGGGTAGAGAGCTAAACCCAAAGGGAACTAAGAGCAAGGTGATTATGACAGTGACTAACTTTTGGGTGGCACAGAGAGCAGCAGTAAGGACTGGGCTGGAGAGCTGTGTGTTAAGATCCACTGGTCTTGAACCGTACATCTGCTGCAGAGAGGTTGTCAATCCCCAGCAGCTCTGAGGCTGTGCCTGATTAAACAGGATTTGTATGAGGCGAATTTCACTCAGATTGACTCAATTCCTCTGCACCCTTCCACATCCTTCTCCTTAATGCTGCACTGAAATTAGTCGGACGAGGGTTCCAACAGAGTGCTGCTATTCAGTGTAAGAGTGTATTAAGAAGAGTAATGAAGCAGAGAAGGTAATCGAGTTTCTGCTCTGAGCATGTGGCATGCTCTGTTGACACATCTAATCACAAAGGGACAAACTGTGTTCTCATCTAACTCTAGGACATTATCTAAGTTATATTAGGAATCACATCCTTTACTCACAACAAACTGGGAATTATATCTTCCTCTAATTTGTTCCAGTGTAGACAGCAAGGCAGTGAATCAGCTGCAGAGCTCATCCAAAGAAGTGTTCTGTTCTATGTTTACAAGTTACATGGAGAAACACGATGACAAGAAGCTTTTCCTCCTCTCAGCTGTGCTCCCAGAGAGTGGCATTTCAGTCTCTCCTTGTCTCACACATGTGGGTGAAAAGGGGGAGGCTGAATAGGGAATAGGTGAAACCACAACAGGATTCATCACCTCAGTTGCAAAGCACTTACTGTGTCCTTGTGGACCACTAATGGCTTGGAGACCACAGAGGTGCACTGAGGTATGGCACAGAATGGCAAGCAGGACCTTAATCTCCCTTTGTAGAGAAAGAGGAGATCGCAGCTTGAAAAAAGATTTCTTTGTTAGGCATTGCTCAGTATTCAAAGCATCACACAGTAGCAATCTGGCTGGCAATGGGCAACTTTTTAACTAAAAAATTATGAACATAAAAACATTCTTCCCTAAAAACATATTAATTCCCATCACAATGTCCACCTTCACTGAAAAGCAGCATTCAGATGTCTGGGAATTTACTCCATTTTAATTTAATGCAGTATCATATCAGATATATGTTGATATATTATGGCAGTATGAATGCAAACAGAAGCTCCTCTGACTGGGGTCTCATTCCACCACTAAAAAGAAAAGTCAGAATGTTTGGAAACTAAATATTATGGTGGAAAGAGCAAAGCAGATTACTTGGTATAAGACAGATATATGACATACTTCTGAATAATGCATGGCAAATAGAATTGGTTACTCTTCCATCTGCTTTATAATGATCAGAATTGGCCACAATTTAAGTAAAATATATGAAGTGGAGATTTAAGTTATACCAAGACTTAACAAGAGTGGCATCATAATAAATATTAATTTATTACTTCAACATGTGAAAATTATCAGTTATTCAGCTTGCATCATTAATCAAATGTTAAAACCAAAGAGAGATGGGGCTTGAAAAAAAAGTAAGTACAAAATACTAAGTTACCTAGAGAGTCATGATTGATATCAACTTTAGAGGGGATCCGGGTAGGAGTAAAAAAGCACCTCTCCCCCACCCCCCTTGCAGACACCCATCCCCTTTTTTCCAAGCCGTTGCCCTCTTTGCCACAAGACTAGCTCTTCATATCATGGCTTGGCTTCGCGAACGAAGATTTGGGAAGGCACTATCCACTTTTGCTACAAGCACGCTGGTGGCTTATGAGGCCAATACTTGACAGACATATCCGATTGCAAAAGGCGCAGCAGAAGGACTCCTTAGATGGTGTAATCTGCAAGACACTGTTCTTTCTGCGTTGCCTTTTTTCCTCGAGAGTGATCCTGCGTGTGTTCTCGAAGGAGACAGCTGCATTATAGATGGTGTGTCTCCAGGCCTCCCGACTGGAGGCCAGAGTAGACCAGTTATGGTGATCAATATGGCCAAGGCTGAGATGTTGTTTCAGGGAGTCCTTGTATCTTTTCTTCGGGGCTCCTCTCATGCGGCAGCCAGTGGCAAGTTCACCATAGAGCAGGATCTTAGGGAGGCGGTGGTCCTTCATCCTCGAGACGTGCCCTGCCCATCACAGTTGCGTTCTCAGTAACATGGCCTCAATACTAGTGACAGCTGCTTGCTCTAGTACAGATGTATTGGTCACATAATCAGACCAGCGGATGTTAAGGATTGTACGGAGGCAGCGCTGATGGAAGCGTTCTAGGAGACGCAGGTAGTGGCGGTAGATGACCCATGATTCGGAACCATATAGGAGAGTAGACAACACTATGGCTTTGTAAACACTGATCTTGGTGCTTTTCTTCAAGTGTTTATTACGCCATACTCTTTTGTGGAGTTTTCCAAAGGCACTGTATGCCTTTGCTAACCTGTTGTCTATCTCTCCGTCGATCTTACCATCTGAGGAGATGAGGCTACCAAGGTAGTTAAACTGTTGGACTGATTTGAGCTCTGATTGGCCAGTGGTGATGTGGGGATGATGGAAGACTTCCTGAGGTGCAGGTTGATGGAGGACCTCTGTCTTCTTTAAGCTGACTTCCAGCCCAAAGAGCTCAGCAGCATCTGCAAAGCAGGATGTTAAACGCTGCAGGGCTGCTTCTGCGTGGGCAACAAGGGCGGCGTCATCAGCATAAAGCAGTTCCCGGACAAGATGGTTTAAGGTCTTGGTGTGGGCCTTCAGTCGCCTTAGGTTGAATAGACTTCCATCAGTACGATATGGAATGTAGATGCCGTCCTGATCATCGAGGTCTGCTGTGGCCCTTTGGAGCACCATGCTAAAGAAGATGGTGAATAGGGTAGGAGCGAGAACGCAGCCTTGTTTCACACCATTCTTAATTAAAAAGGGCTCAGAAAGTGTGTTGCCATATCTGACTTGGCCGTGCTGATCCTCATGGAGTGAGATGATCATTTTAAGGAACTTGGGGGGACAACCTAAACGTTCCAACTCTTCATATAGTATAGACGTTAATCACAGGGAACATAGAACCAAATTCTGCACTTCTTTCTGACACTGGTGCCAGTCCTGGGGCCCGCTGCTGCCCAGCAGATACAGGCAAGTATCTGGGCCAGGTGGCTTTCTGCAGCACCTGGCAAAGGCAGTGAGGAGCTGTGTCAGGCATTGGAGGTGAGCTGAGAGAGCTGAGATGGTGAATCAAATTGAGCACGTACTGTCTTCAGGCCAAACGGACCACAAGACAATCAATAATACAAGAGAAGAAGCGTAAGACCTCTTTGAGGGAAACAGGAGGCAGCACATCTTACAGAAGGGGAAAAGCACCCCAGCAGTGATTGAAAGCTTGAGACGGGAAGCAAGTAAGAGCCTACATCCTGAGGACATGTTGCACATGGAAGGGGATTATTCAATATATTTAAGATGATACTAACATCAATATAACAGCAGGACAAAAAGAAGCCTGAGGTACATGGAAATTAATATAAAAGTCAGCTCAAGTCCAAGAGGGATGGCTTAAAGCGGAAATGTAACTAACAAAGCACCAGCTGCAAAACTAGATCAAAAGTGATGAATGATATAAGAAATAGGAAGGATCAAGAAGCATGCCTGTTGATTTGAGTGTGGCTCACAATAAAATACATGCTCTAAAGATAAAGTTCTCCAACCTGAAATCACAGACCCTGATTGCGAATAAGGAGGAAGAAACTGCAGCTCTGCACTTGTTCTTGTACTTTCAGTGCTCCCAGATTCACTTTGCCATGGAAAGAAGGAACATATGAGGCAGTGAGATAATTTTATTTCTTCAGATCTAATAGTAATTTTTCATCCAGGCACTTTTGAGCTATCAAACTGCAATTAGCAGTGACTGATACTGGAGGATATCAACGCCTGAAACGCTGAGCAGCAGTGACCCACCATCACACTCAGCTGCAGCCTGGGGAAACATCACTGATGAAAGCAGCAGTGAGGAGTATCTAAAGGCATGAGGTAGAGCCAGAGCAGAAGGGGGGGTCACATGGTATTTTCAGGGGAAGCAAGGGAGGAGAGCAGAGAAAAAACAATTCACAATACTGACCTGTTTCAAGGTCTCCAGTGCCTGAGGAAACATGTCTTGACTGTACTGCAGTTTGCCCACTCGCAGCAGCTGGACAGCCCTCAGAGGATGGAAACCGGGATAGTATAGTCTATAGAGAAAAAGAAGGAAAATATGTTACTATCAGCTTTCACCTTCACAGTCACTGCCTCTGCTAAGTACTATGAGGGTGGGACTGTAAAGTCATCGTGAATGTTAATAAGGTACAAAGAGAAAATTAGCTGCAATACTGCAAAGCATGAAATACTGAAGGGAATTAGAAAATTATTACTCTCCATCCCAGAGGAATGCCTTTAATATTATCCTGTTAAAAAGTGACGGGAGTAGG
The DNA here is from genome assembly GCF_009829145.1 of Chiroxiphia lanceolata. Lineage (NCBI taxonomy): Eukaryota > Metazoa > Chordata > Aves > Passeriformes > Pipridae > Chiroxiphia > Chiroxiphia lanceolata. Next base: position 36,005,391 of record NC_045639.1, on the reverse strand, counting down.
ATTATTGAATTCGCTACTGTTGGATAATACAATAGCATTTACTGTACTTAGTGTTGCAAACAGAGGTTCTTCACAATCTCGGGTCTCTAGAGAGGCATAATTTTAAGAGGAAGCTTCATCTGGGAACCCAGTCCTGGATCCTCCAAGATGAAGGAGTGGTACTACAGGGACACCACTGTTTCTGAGGTTTTGCTTGCTGCTCTCTGTTGCAGAAAGTACTGGTTCTGCACATTCAAGGAAACGTCTCAGACTTGACTTGTACATGTAGACAAGGTATCTGCTAGTGTGAGAATACACTCCCATTCTTACTTGATTAATTTCAGAGAAGCAGAAGTTCTGCTAAAAAAAACCCAAACCAAAACAGAACAATCTCTTTTTTTTTTCTAGGCAGTAGAAAAAAAAAGGAGATGGAGAGCAATATCATCATTAATTCCTCTCAAGATGTTCTTGAAATGTCCATGCTTTCATGGTGGCCGCTCCACATTTTCAAATTCCACTGGCCTTTGGCCCATCACACCTGGATCTCACCCCAGTCCTGTGTCCTGGATGTGGAGAGCATGGCATCTTGGGCCAGCAACTTGAGGATTGCAGAAAGCCCTGGATGTAACTTGCCTGGAACTGGTCATCAGGAAACATGAGGTGAAGGGACACACTTGGAAGTTAAGTCACCTGCAAAAGACTTTACATCTTTTTTGACTAACTATCACAGAATTGTTAGGGTTGGAAAAGATCTCTGGAGGTCATCTAGTCCAAGCCCTCTGCCAAGGCAGGCTCATCTAGAGCAGGTTACACAGGAATGCGTGCAGGTGGGTTTTGTACATCTCCAAAGAGGAAGAGACTCCACAAGCTCCCTGGGCAGCCTGTTCCAGTACTCTGCCACCCTCAATGTAAGGAAGTTCTTCCTAATGTAAGGAAGTTCTTCATCATGTTGAGGTGGAACTTCTTGTGTTTTATTTTATGGCCATTGCTCCTTGTCCTGTTGCTGGGCACCACCTAAAAGAGTCAGGCACCATCCTCTTGGCACCTGCCTTTGAGATATAAATTTATAAGTGTTGATGAGATCAGGCTTCTCTTCTCTAGACTAAAAAGGAGCAGCTCCCACAGGAGAGAGATACTCCAGACCTCTAATCATCTTTGTGGCCCTCCATTGGACCCTCTACAGTAGATCCTCGTCTTTCTTGGACTGAGAACTGGATACGGTACTCCAGATGTGGCCTCACTGGGGCCGAGTAGAGGGGCAGGATCACCTCCCTCAACCTGCTGGTCACACTCCTCCCGATGCACCCCAGGATACCACTGGCTCTCCTGGCTGCAAGGGCACACTGCTGGCTCATGGTCAACCTGTCATACACCAGGACTCCAAAGTTCTTCTCCACAGAATTGCTCTCCAATGGTTCAGCCCCCATCCTGTACTGGTACTTGAGGTTATTCCTACCCCCCCCCAGCTGCAGGACCCTGCACTTGCCTTGTTGAACCTCATGAGGTTTCTCTCTGCCCAACTCTCCAGCCTATCACAGTCCCACTGAATGGCAGCACAGCCTGCAGGTGTATCAGTGACTACCCCGAGTTTCATATCATCAGCAAACTGGCTGAGGGTGCATTCCATCCTTCATCCATGTTGCTGATAAACAAGTTGAATAAGACTGGACCCAGCATTGATCCCTGGGGAACACCACTGACTACAGACTATGCAAATGAAAGAATAAAAGCCTTAAGCATGACACACCAAAGACAAACATCCTACTTGATCAAAGAGCATTTTATTTCCTCAAGTACACCAGCAGTGTGCTTGAGGAGTATCTAAAATATACAAAGTGTGTCACAATTTCAGGAGGAATAGTCAATAAGCTTTCTGAAATATACTTTATGAAGAATATTTTTTGGTGTGTTTACACCAAACCGATGATCATCAGAGTTCAGGGTAACTGCTAATGAATGATATCACTGCAGTCAGAAAGACACTTAAATTTGCATGAATATGATTAAATACACGCTAAAACACTAAATGATGGAAATTTGTACAATGTACAGGAATCTTCTGATAAGTGTGCATGCAAATTAATAAGTTATCTTATTTTACACTTATGAAAATGCAAACACAATTAAATACTGTTTAAATGGCAGCATATCTGGCTGTCCTTATAAATCTCAAATTAAGATGTTCAAACATAATGAAAAACGTTTTCACACCCAAAACCCCCCTATTCCACTGGTCCCACGCAGTTTCAGTGAAGACATGGAGAAATACATGGGAAGCATGCATACATGGGAAGCATGCCTGGCAGGATCTCAGCAGCAACAGCTTTTGATCTGCCAAAGCCTCTCATGAAACAGCAGAAGCCAATGAGAATAATCCATCCTGAATTGCCATAAGCACCTCCTGCTCAGACCCCTTGTGGATTGCAGTTCAAAAAGGCTGGAGAGCCAGCAGACAAGAAAGAAGAAAAATGATAGCACTTATCTCAGCCCAAAATGACCACTCAGGAACTTCAAGGGTCTGGTCAAACAAACACTAGAAAATTATCAGTAGGTTTATTTTTAGATTTTGTTTCTGGTTATCATATCAGCATTGTGCTATCTGCTACTAGTGAAATAGGGAGAAAATGCAACTAAGAGATTTTGGGGTGAATTAGTGAAGAGTAATAGAAATTCCAGCACAAGTGGAAGTAATGAGCATATGCACGACTTTGTAAAAATCGAAAAGAAAATGTCTCTGTGATTGCACCCTTCTACCCTCACCTGTGTCTACTGTAAAGGAAGGAGTAAAAAAGGTCATTTCCTCTCCTCTGGGCCACCAAAATGTCAGGTTGCTTGGGGAAGGATCATGGCCATAGGAGAAGGTGCCAGGGAGACAAAGATATCTGCATGAGAGGATAGCAGGCCCCATTAGACTGTCCCTGCTATATCCTGATAGCCACTGTTCCTTCACGGTCCCTTTACATCTCTTTCATTCCACACCTTTCATCCTACCAACCATATTTTTAATCTCCCTTTCCTCACTGTTCTGAATAACCAGCCTCATCATAATACCAATACAAACAAGGAATGTGGGTCCTGCCTCGCCTGCAGCCAAATGAGGGATGGCAGCTCATGTAGGAAAATACAGGCTGTGCTTTAGTTCAGCAACCCAGTGCCTGCTAAACTTCAGACAGATACATTAGAATTCAGAATATGCTCCTCCAGCAGACATGTTTCTTTCTATAGATCATTCACCTGCAGTCAACAAAGATCTAGGATTGTGGTATGTGCAATACCAGAGAAAACAGGCAGCAATTAAGCAATGTTAGGTACTCGGCCCAAACTACCAGCCATAAACTAGGGCAAGTGAAAACTTAAGATGAGGGCAGAGAAGGAGTAAAATGTGTGACATGAAGAGCCCTGTGTTCATAAATATTTACAAAGCTATTTTACTGAGCTGATTTATGTTCTGATCTTATGCATGTACATAGTTACATTTTGCAAGCCTTAAAATTGACATTTGAAACAACTGTTTATTATCATATTCTGGAATAAATTTATTAAACTATTGGAACACCTTTTATGGAAGCACATCCATTGAGTTTACTAGAGAAATCCAGGCAGCTTGCAGCTCTTCTGGGAGATGTGCAAGCAGGAAAAATGCTGCTGGCTTCCAGACATCCCCGGGATTCAATATTATTCATAATACACCGGCAAGACAGAAAGAACTAAGAAATAGTGTCAGGTACTTGTGAGCCAACTTGTTATCCTCATGCATTGCTCTGAACAAAACAAAGTGGATAGATTAAGAATAAGGAAGACATTTACCAGCCAAGGAACTGTAACTAAAGACTGTCAACAAGAGGCTAAGATAACTATAGAGAAATACATGCTGTAAAACATGTTACAGCTTGGGAAGAGTAGGATTTCAATCTGAAAAGGGTTTTATGAGATTTACCAAGGCCTGAGGGACAGAAAGGGGAAGAATAGTAACATCCTGAAAGCTGAAATAAAGATAGTTCTTTGGAGTGATGTTTCCTGGCCCTTGGCACTGGTCAATGCCCAGTAGATCACTTGCAAAGAGAGATTAAACAAAATACAACAACTAACAAATAAAGCTGCACTGCAAACAAGAGAACTGGAGGAGGCTGAGAAAGATCTGTACATTTTGTATCACATCCTCTCCTTATATAAGACAGAACAACTTCGTTCCCATCTATACCCAACAGCATCCATGCTGGCCTGTTCCTCCAGCCTGCTCTTCTGCCCATCAACTGGTCCCCTCAGTTTGGTATCATCTGCAAACCCCACAGAAGTGCCTTCTGTTGCCTCCTCCAGGTCACTGATACAGTTGTTACATAGGACGAGCCCCAGGACAGACCCCTGAGGTACCCCACTCTTATTGGCATCCAAAGAGCATACAATCCAAGAACCATGTCCTCTCACCCCGGCCATCCAACCAATCTTTCACCTATCTAGCTCCCTGCTCACCTAGACTGTAGTATCCTAACTTGCATGGTAACTCCCTGCTCTTCTCAACCTTGCAAAGATTATAATGAGCAAGCTGGCCAGCTCTCTCGATGCCTTTTCTAGAGGTAACTATCAGCTCTGATGGATCTGTAGGAGTCACATGCTATCAGGCAATCCCTGGCTTAAACCTTATTCTGGGATCTGCCTGGAAGACTTCATAGGTGTACTGTGATGCAAGGAAGGCACTGTCTAGCTTGCTATTTAAAACTGTAAATGCAAGCCAGTCTTCAGGTAGCTCGCATCAGTGTTTCACTGTTCCGGGCATCAGCAGTTCCTGCATTTCATTCACAAAATATGAGGGTACCAATTTTTACTCGGCAAAGAAATGGACCGTACTTTGTAAAACAGTAGCTGCTTCTAATACCCCATGAAATGATTGCTCCTATTTGTAATTCAGCCTCAAAGTTTGCATTGATTAACCCCCAGGGCAGTCACTGATAATATATTTTATGAAGAAAAATATATTTTTCTTCATTCTATGTATTATCTCTGAATCTCTCCAAGCAATCCCTTGTGTTCTTACATAAAGGACAGTGTATAAAACACAACCCTTGATGAAATTTAGCCAGTTCCTTCTATTTCTTAATACTGCAGTTCCATTAACTCCACTCAACTTATCTCCGATTACAGAGTAAAAAATCAGAGATTTTGTGTTCTCTTGTAAATTAAAGACTAGTATTAAAAAAATAAGACTCTGCAAAATCACTGCCATTTCTGATGACTCATATTTTAAAATAAATAGACACCTACCATTCCTTGTAAACCAGTTTGTGCGGCTAACATTTACACTGTTGTAATTAGAAGCAGGCGGGATTTATAAAACCTGAAGTAAGGGTTTGAAATGGGAATGTTACAAGGTTTTTTAATATGGTGACATGTAAAAAGTGATGCTGTACATAACTGTAAATTGGTTTGCAGTACCTTTTAGTGCAAGTAAATATGACAGCATAAAAGACATAGAGCAGTTTTAGCAGCCGCAGCAACAGAGAAGGGATTAAGAGGCTCCTGGGCTTCAGCAAAGGTGGTGAGCAGAATGCAAAGAGGACAGCATTAGCCTCACAACAGAAATGTACACCACAAATACAGCACCCAATAAGTTCAATCTTTTCTTCTTTCTCTGACTTGTTCTTGATTTCTGAACTGCTCAGTGTTTAAGTACATTCATTAAAGCTGTTCACTGAACTGCAGCCTAGGAATTGGTTTTATGTTGTCTAGTTATTTGCTTTTTAATTAGTCAGTGATGTGAGACTGGTCATCTAATTCACATATTACTTCTACTCCTTGGCTGGGATGATCAATGGGCTCTGAATATGGGAATTACGAGAAATATTTTTATGACAAATTTAAGGCCAAATAATTATTTGCTCTAAAATGAAACATTTGGTACCTATCAACATTTCCAGGGATGAACCAGTTATTTTATGAATAGTCAAAGAAATCACATGTCTCAGGAACATAAGACAGGTAAACTAACTGTACTCATTTAGTACAGTTTACATATCTAATGCCAAAGGTGCTGTAGATGTTCAGTCTGATCTCCTAAACAGAATTTCACCTAGCAATTCATGCTCCAAATCCAGAAATTTGAGGCCGAAGTAGTGCTTAAGAATAAATGTTCTATTTATAGAAAAAAAATCTTAAGTAGTTTTACACGTAATTTGCTCAATATTTTTTTAATGAGTCCAAGTCCTGTGCAAGGGTTTTGCCTGGAAAGAACAAGGCTACAGGGTTATTTTTTGAGAACTGGGAATGTATCACTGATACTAGACTGACTGTTTTGCATGCTATGTATTAGAAGTGTGGTTGGAACTTTTAATTTTTAAGGGCAATACACCTATATAAACCTGTGTAACATCTTTAGGGGTCCCTGTGAAAGCCTTCCTAAAAAATACTGGCCTGGCTTTCACACTACTTTTGTATTTTTTTCTTGGGATAATAATGATGTTAACCTGTTATTCTTTCTGGCTTCTCTTTCTTCTCTCTTCTCTCTTCACAGATGACCAGGTAAGTTTAAATCAGTTCAGTACTTCACAACTTCCCTTATACCTTCTGCAGCAGCCATACCATTTTTGGAGTAGAAGACTTAAACCTTTGACTATGGCAGACCTGATATACTCCAGCTGCCCTGAAATGTTTATTGTCCATTTTATATTCCCATCACAGTGTCTCATGGAGATGATCAAAGCATCAGTGAACAGTTTAATGCTGGCATTCAGTCTTTCCTATTTTTTCCCAGATTTGACTTCTCTCACCTGGATTTTGGGAACAGCTCCTCTGCACTAGCAGGGAGGTTTTTCTGGAGCTAACTGCTAGTGCACATCCCTAAAGCATTATAAGAAAGCTTTGCCAGAAATGAGAAAATGTTATTAGTAGAAATTTTATGCTGCAAAGTCTCTTACAAACTAAAGCAGAAGTTACTTTCTGCAATTACTACACAAAACTATTAATTACCCTCAAGTGACTTCTTCTGGTTTAACTAAATAAAGCAGAAAGTTGGCATCATTTTCTGAGCCAGCTGGGGCAATATCAGTAGAGATGTGCAGACCAAACACCTCTGATCCGAATTCATTTGGAAATCTCCATACTCTTATAAATATATCCTGACTGTACATTTTTGCAGTCTACCTAACATATGCTGTCTCTCTCTGAATTGTTTTGTATTGGCAAAATTCTTGGTTATACCCACTATTGAGATTTTCACCAATGACCACAGCTCATGTACGAGCTTCACCATGCTAAGCAGTAAAGTGTACGGCAAGACAGCCTTTGTTCTGCACAGATAAGATATGGAGGCCAAGGCAAATGAAATGGTTTGTCCAGTGTTACAAGGTTAAATCTCTAGGAAAGCCAAAAGTTAAACCTAGATCTCACTGTAATTTTAGGATGGCTGTTGGTTCATTCAGAGTCTGGTTCTTGTGTCTGTGCTGTCTTGCCTACATTTCTGGCTCTAACAATCCAAACGAAAGTAAATGTAGTTTTATAGGCTTAACAGGCTTGCTGTAATTTGCAAACAAAATATTGAAACAGTAACCTTAATTCGGAATTTTTGGTGCCAGACTGCCACCTTATTTTTCTGTTTCTTTTTTTTTTCTATTCTGCTGTCACTCAAGAAATGTCCTGTTATTTCAGTGAAATAACTGCCTTTGGAAACAGTTCAGGATTTAGATCTGTGAAATAATGGCTCAAAATATTTTTCATCACATCTGCATCTCATACTGTTCTGTTGCTATTTGTTTCAGTAATTTAACTGATGTGATCAAATAAGCAATCATACTTCTTAATTGACTGAATTCTCAACAAATGTTAGCTATCCACTGCAGAAATTATTTCTCTCTGGCTCCTGATCATTCTGCCATATTCCTTATGATGATAATTTATGTCACATTAAAGTGGATATTGTTCCAGCTGTTGGCTCTGCCAAGATTTGAATGAAATGAAATGAAAAAAGTGTGTAAGGATAAAACTCTTCATCTGTCTAACTCACCCACTTAAAATGTTAACTCTGTCTGTTTTAACTGTCCACTGCAATGTTCTCTCCTCTTCTGTTATTATGAGATGTTAAAGAAAGAAAGGGTGCTCAATTTGGAATGGAAGTAGGAAAAGATTTTATATATTGTCTCTGTGTCCTGGCTGAGCTTCAAAACATCTTATAGCTCTTAGGGCTTTTTTGTTATGAGTTCACCACCTTTACAGATAAAGATGGCAGTATGGACTGTCCCTGCAGATAAGGACATACCCTCTCAGTCCTCCAGAAGAGTAAGAGATTAAGATCAACAGTTTAATTCAAAGGATTTATAAAAAGATTTTAAAAGACATACAGAGTACATTGGAAAAATGCCAGAAATCTCAAGAGGTATAGGAAAGACAGCAAAGGAACAATGGGAAAGCTAATTAAAGAGAACGTGCATGGGAAGAGAAGCAAAAAAATGAAGGAAAGTGTACACCAGAGACACTAATTTGTGACAAAGATCTTGGTGTCACCTTCTCATCCAGCAGTAAACCTATGACCAGCTGCTGATGTTATGAAAAATAGCTTACCTTCTGTATCTCATACTCTGAGAATACAAAACTGTAGGTACAAGAAATGCAAGTTTAGACTGGTTTCCTTACAGCAAATTACAGACCTACAGGTTCTCGTGATCTCAATTCTTCAGCCACAGAATTAGAGAGTGACAGGAAAATGAAAATCACTGCTGGATCCCTATGCAAGTCACATATAACTTTCCTCTAATTGATTCCCTCTGCTATGATATGAGCATTCCAATATCAAAGCCACACATATTTAATTACTACTAGTCTCAGCAAACCTTGGAGAAGCTGTGTGTGTGTGTGCTTGCACAAACTGCAGAAGGAAGGATGCAACTGGCAGTACTGACATCTTTAGTGCAAAACGTCTTCTCCCCACTCACCAGTAACTGAGATCACCTCAGAAGTCTGTCGTAATACAAAAGACTGCTAACATGCAAGTTGGACCCCTGATTTAAGCAACAGTATCAAACTTCCTTGTTTCCTTTTCTATTGCATCTCCAGATAATTATACTGAGAAACTGTCAGGTGCAGCGCAATGACTCTCTCTTTTTAGAGAGATGATTACAAATATCAGCTTCAGACAGGACAGATGAAATCAGAGAGGCATAGTCATTTTTCTCATGACAGCTGTGGGACAGGGAAGAATCAAAACAGTATGGTCTTTAACTGGCATTCTGTCACTTTTGACTCCCGAAGACCAGAGAGTTATTGTTTGTTTTGGTTTTATGTTTGTTTTTTTTTTCATTTTGTTTTGTGTTGTGTTTGTTGTTTGGTTTTTTTTGGTACACATAGGTCAGTGTTTTAATAGGCATTTATATACACACTGATGGGTTCTGAAGTACCATGCAGCTTTGGGAAATGGATCTTGGTTTTAGAATGGGTATTTCTTTAAGAACATTAGTTTGGTGAACATTACAGTCAGAAAAGCAAAACAAATATTAGGATATTTTTAGGAAAAGAGAGAAATGCTGTAAAAATACATACCAATCCTACATCTTGGGTATTGTATGGAATTCAGATCCTGTCTACTCAAAAGAGTCCAGTAGAAAAGTACAGACAAGGGTGATGAGGACAGTTAGAGGCAGTGCAATGAAAGAGTAGATAAAGAGTCCAGGGCAAGTCTGCATAAGAAATTATTGTGGAAGGACTTGATGGATGTACAAATCACAGTCAGTGTGGAAAAGGCAAATGTCTCTCGTAACACCCAGAAGACCAAACCAACAACTGACAGATTCAGAACAAAAACAGTGTTCTGTCTCACTCAGACACTGGTTGAATTATCAGCCCAGTACCTTGAGGTACAGTTGATTTCTGATCAAAAACACATGAATAAGCAAGTCGTGTTCATATTTTCTTCCTCCCTGACTACATCACTTGGCATGTTATACTCCTCCTATGATCATAAAATGTTCCCTGTCTGCTATTTCCAGAAGATAAGCTTCTAGTTTAGGACAGATGGAACTGCGGAAGGACTCAGGAATATCCCTCTTTTTTGGTATCTCCTCAAACCTGCCTCTTGCTTACCCAGTTTCTTATCCATCTTATAATTTTTGTGCACATGACCTACGAGAATGATGGTGACTTTGTAATGTTCCATTACATTCTTCATTGGAGCTTAGCTCTGTGTTATTTTCCTGCATTTAGATTATACTGTCTTATCAAAAATACAGTCTTGCACACTCCATTTCTAGCAAATCTACGCTGGTTTTTTACAGCACTTTCCACTCTTTTCACTTTTTCTTCCTTCATAATTTGCCCTAAATCTTTGAGGTGATAGCCCTCTAGATCCCCCTTCTAAGATACTATGGGTCTTTTTCTTCAATTGTTTACTGCCACCTCTGATGTGAGGATGTTCTTTGAGCATCATTTTTGCTTTGGAAATTTACCATGTCCATAGCTAATAGTGAAGTTATTTGAATGCAGAAAGGAATTTACTCTGCATCCAATTAACATGATGGTCCTTTTTTCTTTGTGTAATCTTGTGCCTTTGTGGTTCCCTGAGTAACAGTTCCCTGCTTCCTGTTTGCACTTACAATCACAGTGACATTTTGTTCCCAATAGAATTTCAAGTTAATACCAATATGGGGTTACTTTAAAGAGCAAGACCAGGGATCTCTCCTTTGCCCCACAGTCTTCACATTAGCAAGAGGTTGTTTCACTGTCATTCCAACAGCAGATATCTGATACAGCTCAACATTTACAGGCTTCTGATTTAGATGAGTAGCTGTTAAACCTAGTGATACAAATCTCACTGTCCTGCTAATGTCTGGATGGCTCATCAGTTCATTTTTGACCACACAGCGACCTTACAGGCTCATCTCTCTAACAACTTCTTATTTTTTTTGCTCTCCCACCGTGTTGTCACCTCTTAAGATTTGTCATGCCTGTGCTTGACCAGCTGCCATTTCAATTTGTCTTTCTTTTGGGATACTTACTGTCAAAAATAATAGCAACAATAACAGTTGAATTAGCATTTACAAAATTTAGTGACATTTTTGTGCAAAACTTGTTACCAGCATGTCTGAACAGGAACTCCATTGACTGATGTCAGATATCTCATTTAGACAACTAGCCTTACTCATTCTCATGTCTCAGCTTTTCCATCTGTAAGATGAGAATACTGGTCTATTTATTCAGTGGAGCTGATGTGATGGCTAAATTCTATGTGTTTGTGAAGAGCTTTGAGAGTTCAATAGAAAGATTCTGTAGAAGTTCAAAATATTACCAGTAGTTCTGAAAAGAACACCAAATCCTTGGGAAGCTACACGGTTAAAACATGACAGCTAAACAAAACCATCTGGATGAACTGGAGAACATGTAACTTCCATCCAGTTGCTCAGCTGGATAGAAAAGGCATGTAAATTGCTCCAGAGCTTCCTAGGAAATAAAACAATCTGGAAGAAAGGGGAGGGGGAAAATAGCTTTCTTTACAGAAAAAAAGAGACCAGCTATGAACTTTATGAATAGCAATCATGAGCAATAATCTCTCCCAGGCTCTAAAGTGCTGCCTGAAATGCTAGCTGAATATGAAGGAGAGATTTTTTCAGGTAATACTACAATGTCTCTTCACAGCATGGAAAACAGTGTGCAATACTTCAAATGACCAAGGCATGCGTGAATTCTCTGTTAGTAATTAAAAGTAGCATGTTCACTGAGCAAGCATTTTTCAAGGAAAGCCAGGTTTGCTGTACACCTTGATTAATGGCTACATTGTACTTTCACAGAACAGGCAGGAGGTAAAAATTTTTTAAGAGAACATCTCAATCCACCATTTTGTAATTATATGTTATTGTCCTGAAAGATTTTGAGGCTTTTCAAAATTATATCTAGCTACAGTTATGTGGCCCAGCCACTCAGAGCTTGTTTAGAGATATTTGAGATAGGGGTATGAAAGATACTCTCCAATAGGCACTTTGCATCAAATTTCCTCAGTATGAGGTTTTGGATTGCATTTCTAGATTAGGTCATTAGAGGTCCATGTCTTGACATGATGAGGATGTATTTCTGTAGGCAAAATAAGGGATGAACGATTCATTTAAGCTAAAGTTCATTGCATTCAGGGACCTAATGAATAAATCTCCTGTATAAGAACAGATACAAAGAGTTCCCAGACTGAAAATATAGGGTACAATACACAGGAACCCAGTGTTGGGGATGAAAACCACCAACTTCGAGAGGAATGGGAACGGTTCCAGACGTGGAGGAGAGTCTATGAATCCTGAAAGACTGCTTATCCCCAGATGGACATTTATAGCCTGAAAAAGCTATACCGGAATGGACATTTGCAGCCCTCAGAGACTGCTCCTGAACTGGACTGTTTCCCTTGTTACCCCCGGTTGTTTGCAGTTTCCCCCGGTTCGCTGTTATAGAGTTATCTATATGTCTGTACCCCCAGTTGTTGTTTAAAAATCAAATCCTCCATGTTGTCTCCCTCCTTCCCTTACAGTTTTCCCGCCCAAAGTTGTTTACTCCCTAGCTTTCCCGCTCCTCTGCCTGTGATTGGTTGCAGTTTGCCGCAGTGCAGAAGTAGCTCTTATTGGCCCTTTCCCCGGATACCCGAAGTCTCCACCCTACCTCATTATACCGACCAATCCCAGTTGCTTCTTACCTGTCAATCCTTCTCTCCTCCCCTTGCCTGAGCCCAACCCCTAACTTACCCTATAAAAGTTCGTGTTGTCCCACAATAAATTGGCATTGCACCCCTCACCTCGACTGTGCCCGAGTCCTTCTTTGCAGTGCCCTTTCCCTTTCCCAACCCACGAGCTGTGGCAAGTGGCGCCCAACGTGGGGCATAGTCGAGGTCTCTTATATTAAGAGAACTCCTGTGCCTGCACTTGGGCTCGGCGAAATCTTCAGGAGAGAAGATCGCACCGCCAGCTCTCCCTTGTGAAGCGGACGGCTGAGGACACCAGGAGTCCGACGAGCCGCGCACCAACGGAAGGTGAGCCACGAGGGACACCCTAACTCCTCACCCATCACCCATCCCCAGCAACTAAAATTAAAAAAGGGAGGAATTACCACCGGAGAGCGTAGAAAGACCAATTAACAACATGGGACTCATGCTCTCCACCTCCCAAAAATTCGTATATAGACGCCTTAAGGATTTCATCATCGAGCACGGTCACCCTCTAGATAAGAAGTCAGCAAAAGCCCTCGCCAAATGGCTGGATAGCCACCACCATCATGTTAATGATGATACCACTTTTGATGAGTGGCAGAATATAGGCTTCCAGCTGTGGCGAGAGGGCGAGAGAGGTGACCGGCTCGCCAAAAAGGCGCAAATAGCCTGGAGGCTTGTTCTGATGGTGCTACAGCACCAGATGATGAGCAAGAAGAGCGGCAGTAACATCAAAGAGGCCGACTCCTCCAAGATTGCACAGAAAAATCAAGAGAGCACAGACAAGGACACTATCTACACGGACACGGACACTCTCAATACCGATCAGGACATTAAAGAACCCGGGAAGAAGGGAGGGAGAAGAAGGAAACACCAAAGCACACAAAATGGCGGGCAGGAGTCAGAGGAAGAACACCAAAATGGCGGGAGGGCGCGAAGAAGGGGATCGCGGCGACCTGATAGCGACGAGGAGGCGGGGCCCCTGATAGCGCGGGAGAAGTCGAAGCGGGAAAAGCGGAGGCGGGATTCTAGAGTAACACCCACTGCGCCGCCTCCGCCCCCATACTCCCGCGCGCGGAGCCCCTCCTCGGACCGGTCCTCTTCCGCGTCCGACTCCGCCACTTCCGACTCCTCCCCTGAGCCGTCTCCCTCCCGGAAGCCACGGGGTTCAGTGGGCGGGGCCAGGGCGAAAGCCAGGCCCAACATCCGGCAAGATGGCTGCGCCCATAAGGCCCAAGCCACCGAGGCCTACCCCGCCTGCCGGCATACCAACACTGACTGTCACTGGGCACCATGCCTCCCGGAGGAGCCGTCCACCGCTCCAGACATTTGGAAAACCTTCCGGGAGGACGCAGCGAGTGCCCAGGACGTTGAATTTCTGAAAGCCTTCCCAATCTATTATGAGGAGGGGAAACCCCCTGAATGGCGCCCCATCTCATACCCGATGTTAAAGGACATAAAGAAAGCCATCGTCGAGTATGGGTTGGGCGCCCCATTCACTATCGGACTCATGGAATCGTTTTTCCTCGCGTATACTCTAATACCCTTTGATATACGGGCGATCATGGGAGGCCTGCTGACCACCGTGCAGGCCTCCGTGTTCGAGGCGGAGTGGAGGAAAAGAATCATAGCTTTCGTGAACGACAAAATGGATAGGAGAGGTCTTCCCCCCAGGCAGGCAGTAGACATGCTTTCTGGGGAAGGTGGGTACACGCGAAGAGGGGATCAAATAAAATTAGACCCTAAATTATTAGATATTACTAAAGAATTGGCATTAGAAGCCCTGAAGAAGGTGGCCGACGCATATGTGCCGACCCCCTCCTTCACCATGATTAACCAGGGCATAAAAGAATCTTTCACTGATTTTATAACCAGGCTAAAAGAGGCTATTGCCAGGCAAGTCCCGCAAAAAGAGTGCCAAGAAATTCTCTTTAGTAAATTGGTAATCGAAAAGGCCAACGAGGACTGCCAAAGAGCTCTAAAAATGCTCAAGAATCCCACTCTTCTAGAGATGATAGAAGCGTGTAAAAACATTGGTTCCCAATCCCATAAAGCACGCCTGCTGGCTGCCGCCTTTACAGGGCCAAACCACTGCTTTGAGTGTGGGGAGAAGGGGCACTTTAAAAAACATTGCCCTCGCCTGTCCGTGTCCACACCAAATCTACCTAAAACCGTGTGCAAGAGGTGTGGAAAGGGGCGGCACTGGACAGCCAGTTGCCGCTCCCTTACGGACATAAATGGCGAACCTCTCCCTCCATCCCGTTCGCGAAACCTAAAAAGACGGGTCACCTTTTCCTCCCTCCCAGACATCAGGCATTTTGACTCGGAACAGTCGGGAAACGAAGAGCAGAGCGCCCGGGGGAGCGCGATGACACAAGTAACCCCCCAACTGCGCTCTGCTCTGCGCACGGCTTCACAGCCAGACCTCCGACCGTAAGATCAGTTCCGAGTCAAAATGCTCTGTTTCAGTGGACAATCCTGTATACCGACCACTCCACTGTACAATTAACATCCCCCGAACACCTTTTAAAAGTTGTACCATCCGCCCATGTAGATTCTAACTTAACTTATTTAATCGTGACACATCTTTCGGCAATGGATAAGGGGATCAGCATAGTGCCTACCCTCCTGTCTGGGCTGAGTGATAATAACATCGCAGTCAGTCTAACTGTCCATCTTCCTCCCATCCAGCTGGAGGCGCGCTCCCCGGTGGCCAAGATGGTCTCCACCGAAGATCTGCTGTGCGTCCGATCACCGGACGAAGAGCAGAGGGAAGAAGACCAGAAAGAGGTTCTCTGGACCACTACAGTCCAATCCTCTCGCCCTCTGCTCACATGTCTCATTTATTATTCGCAGCCGAGACAACCGCAGCAGATCAAAGTGAGAGGCCTCTTGGACACGGGAGCAGACGTCACCATCCTAGCCTCCAGCGATTGGCCGCACGAGTGGCCTGCCCAGGCGGCGTTCGTGCGGGTCAGTGGAGTGGGAGGAAGCCAGCAGCCGGTCAGGAGCAGGGAGGCACTTACCATCTACGGGCCAGAAGGTAGGCCAGCTACTCTCCAACCATATATACTGAACATTCCAATCACATTATGGGGACGGGACGTCATGGAACAGTGGGAGCTCACCTTAAGCTCCCCATTCCATGATCAAAATTTTTAGGTGGGGTCACTGAAGTGTTGCAGCTCCCCAGACTGAGCTGGAAAACTGAAACACCAGTCTGGGTTGATCAGTGGCCCCTACCTACCAAAAAGCTGCAAATCCTGAATGAATTAGTAAATCAAGAATTGACCAAAGGACACCTGGAGTCTTCCACCAGTCCCTGGAACACTCCAGTGTTCGTCATTCAAAAATCCTCAGGTTCCTGGAGATTTCTCCAGGACCTGCGCAAAGTCAATGAAGTCCTAGAACCAATGGGAGCCCTCCAGCAGGGAATGCCATCTCCATCCATGCTCCCTGCTGAATGGCCCCTAGTGGTCATTGATATAAAGGACTGCTTTTTTCACATATTTCTCGATCCGGCTGATTCGGTCAAATTCGCTTTCTCAGTCCCAGCAGTCAATGCTTGTGAACCCCACCGCAGGTATCAGTGGCGAGTGCTTCCTCAGGGGATGAAAAATTCCCCAACACTCTGCCAAATGTTCGTGGCAGAGGTGTTGAGGCCAATTCGGCAGAAATTTCCACAGTCAATCATCTTCCATTATATGGATGATGTATTGATCTGTGCGAGGACTCAATTGGCAGTTGAGAGAACTCTAAATTCTACTATCCTGGCACTAAAAGACAAAGGATTGGAAATATCCCCTGAAAAGGTTCAAAAGGAAACACCCTGGAGGTACCTCGGACTCAAAATTACAGAAAAAACCATTAAACCACAGTCAATTGAAATTGACGGCCGAGTCCGAACTTTAAATGACCTCCAAAAGCTGCTAGGAGCCATCAATTGGGTCAGGCCTGTGCTGGGGATCACAACTAGTGATCTGCACCCACTCTTTGAGCTGCTCAGAGGAGACGCTGACCTATCTTCTCCCCGCTCTTTAACATCCGAAGCAAAAAAGACCCTATCCATTGTCGAAAGAAAAATTTCAGAGAGGCAATCATGCAGGAGGTTGGAGGGGCTGCCATCCTCCTTGGTAATCATCAGAGAGCAAAGACAACCCCTAGCCCTGCTAGGTCAATTCACCGATAATAATAAGGGCTTCTGTTTATGGGAGTGGATATTCCTCCCTCACCAATTCGGCAAGACTATCACCACTCTTTCTGAAATGATTGGCAAAGTCATCTTCAAAGGCCGCACTAGATGTCTAGAACTCAGTGGGGAAGAACCAGATTCTATCTACCTCCCACTGACTTCTGAACATCTGGATCAACTGCTGCAAACCTCCACCGATTTTCAGATAGCCATTGGGGGTTACCCGGGAGAAATTCGGCTACATCTCCCGGCGTGCCCATTCATCCAGAGATTAATCCAAATCCCTCTCAAATTAAAAATTGTACAATCAAAATTGCCAATAAAGGATGCAAAGACAATTTTTACTGATGGCTCAGGGAGAACCGGCAATGCTGTAATTGTTTGGCAACAAAATGGCAATTGGCAACAAGACATACAGAGAGTGCAAGGTTCCCCTCAGATTGTGGAACTTTCAGCAGTTGTGCGGGCTTTCAAAATTTTCAGTGGTGAACCAATTAACATTGTCTCAGATTCGGCCTATGTAGTTGGTGTGGTCAAAAGAATCGAAAATTCATATCTAAAAGAAGTTTCAAATGAGAATTTGTTTAAGTTATTAACCCAATTGGCATATTTGATTCAGGTCCGAAAATTCGACTTTTTCATTGTCCACACCAGGTCACACACTACTCTGCCAGGTCCTGTGGCGGAGGGAAACCAACGTGCCGACCATCTGGCAGGTATGGTAGTCACCCCAAATTTATACCAGCAAGCTAAGTTGTCACACGAATTTTTTCATCAGAATGCGCGATCGCTACACAAACAATTTGGTCTCAAAATTTCTCAAGCCAAAGAAATTCTAAAAACGTGTCCTGATTGTCAAAATTTCACGCCACTCACCCCTGAAGGTACTAACCCCAGAGGTTTGGCGGCGCTAGAAATTTGGCAGTCAGATGTCACACACATTCCTGAATTCGGAAAATTAAAATTCGTCCATGTTTCAATTGATACTTTTTCAAAAATGATTGTAGCCACCGCGCATCCTGGTGAGAAGAGTCGTGATGTTAAAAGACATTTCCTGTCTGCATTCGCAAGGATGGGAGTCCCGAAACAAGTGAAAACTGACAACGGACCATCCTATGTGTCTGCAGACACGAAAAAGTTCTTCGAAGAATGGGGGGTGCACCATACCACCGGGATCCCTCACAATCCCACAGGACAGGGCATAGTAGAGCGTGCCCACCAAAATATTAAGAATCTGCTTAAAAAACAAAAAAGGGGGAGTATGGGCCTGACTCCCCAAGAACGATTGGATAAAGTGATGTATGTTTTAAATTTTTTGAACCTGCTGGAGGAATATAACACTCACGTAAACAGAAGTCCAGCACAGAAACATTTCATAGCAGATCCGAACTCACCGGTGCTATCTCCGCTGAAAGCTACAATCATGTATAGGGACCCACTCACAGAAAAATGGGCGGGCCCTTTCCCCTTGATCACCTGGGGGAAGGGCTACGCTTGTATTGCAGGTCCAGAAGGACCAAAGTGGGTCCCAGCCAGAAGGATTAAAATCACGCAAAGACAAGAATCAAGAGAAGCGGAATCATGAGACCGACAATCATCCTCCTCCACGCCATCACCATCATCATCGTTACCAGGACCGTTCCTCTCGCCGCGCCCATCCCACTGAGGCCCTGGATGGACCAGCCCAAGGAGAACTTATGGGTAACGCTAGCCAAGGCAACGGGCACGGACACCCTGTGTCTGTCCTTGGCTAGCGCGGGTAGTCCATTCAGGACATGCCTAGTGGGAGTCCCCATAACACCAGGGGACTGGGGTGCATTCATCTCCCAAACAAGAGCCCGTGGGGCGATGCCCCTCAACTCCCCCAATCTGGCCCAGGCGATCGCGGCACTTTCTTTTATTGATATCCCCTTTCAAGAAATTGATTTGTTAGGTTCTCTCCCTACTCTTGCCTGTATTATGTTTCACCGGTATACCCAACCCATTTTGTTTACTCCTTTTAATGTTACTCCCTCAAAACCCCTGTACCAAGGGACCGCCTCGCCGTGGTGTAATGGGTCTGTTGTTACCACCATACCCACAGAGCATGTTCCTCGGAACATGCGTCTGCCCAAGGGGTACTTCCTGCTGTGTGGAGATCGGGCATGGCCTGGTATTCGGGCCTACCCGGAAGGGGGTCCCTGCACAGTAGGGAAGTTGGCCCTTTACAACCCGGCGAAGTTTCAGATGACAGATTTAGCAATCCTACCAAGAATCCAAATTAAAAGGTCCCTCAAAGACAAAAATGAATTGGCTGTTCCAAAACTGAGAAACCGAATTCGGCGCCAGGGGTGGTTTCCGAACGTCCAGAGACAGGTGGATGGGTGGAGGCTCCCTCCGGAGCCCAAACCGCAGCCACCCAAGCCTCAGACCACCCCTTCCAAAGTTAAACCAAATTTAAATCAGTCTCCAGTTGTGTACGCCATACCACATGCGGGTGCTGGAATTGTGACGATGCCACCTCCTCTACCCTTCCCGGCGGACTGCGACTCCAGCATCCACATCTGGTCGCGGATGAAGAACTTCTGGGCGTCCTTCCCTATCCCTGGGATCGGAACCGCACACGCTCTGTCACTTTTGACGCACCTTGGTTGCTGGCTGACCAAGGAGGCGAATGCCACCACCCAGGCGATAGAAGGTCTTTTAGCAGACACCCAGAAGTTGAAAGAAGTAAGTCTCCAAAACAGAGCGGCCATCGACTTCCTGCTCTTGGCGCACGGGCACGGGTGCCAGGAGTTCGAAGGGATGTGTTGCATGAATTTCTCGGATCATGCTCAATCGATTCACGAAAGCATCAGCCAGCTCAAGAGCCTGATTCGAGATATTCACAAAGACAAAGAAGGAGACTTAGGAGACTTATTTGATTGGCTTAATTTACCGACGTTACCCAATTGGTCTAAAAAAATTATAATAATGTGTATCCTAGCCCTTTCTGTTCTCTTTTTGTTGTGTATTTGTTTACCCTGTCTTATCGTTTGTATTCGCAAGTCCCTGATTTCAACTATAAGTGCCAACGTCGCCGCGGCCTCAAAAAACAAAGAAGGGGGAGATGTTGGGGATGAAAACCACCAACTTCGAGAGGAATGGGAACGGTTCCAGACGTGGAGGAGAGTCTATGAATCCTGAAAGACTGCTTATCCCCAGATGGACATTTATAGCCTGAAAAAGCTATACCGGAATGGACATTTGCAGCCCTCAGAGACTGCTCCTGAACTGGACTGTTTCCCTTGTTACCCCCGGTTGTTTGCAGTTTCCCCCGGTTCGCTGTTATAGAGTTATCTATATGTCTGTACCCCCAGTTGTTGTTTAAAAATCAAATCCTCCATGTTGTCTCCCTCCTTCCCTTACAGTTTTCCCGCCCAAAGTTGTTTACTCCCTAGCTTTCCCGCTCCTCTGCCTGTGATTGGTTGCAGTTTGCCGCAGTGCAGAAGTAGCTCTTATTGGCCCTTTCCCCGGATACCCGAAGTCTCCACCCTACCTCATTATACCGACCAATCCCAGTTGCTTCTTACCTGTCAATCCTTCTCTCCTCCCCTTGCCTGAGCCCAACCCCTAACTTACCCTATAAAAGTTCGTGTTGTCCCACAATAAATTGGCATTGCACCCCTCACCTCGACTGTGCCCGAGTCCTTCTTTGCAGTGCCCTTTCCCTTTCCCAACCCACGAGCTGTGGCAACCCAGTTCCCAAATAATTAGCTGTTTTTATTTCCACTTAGTGGCTACTACATAAAAATACATGATGGGGCTGTTGGAAGGATGTTTTCTTCAGTCACGAGAACTTCAGCCCTTATGAGAAGAACCACAGAAGGGTGGCCACTTCTTGAAGCCAGTTCACAAGTGAAGTGGCTGAACATGACACTGAATATGAATTTGAGCCCACTAGAAAAAAAAATGAAAAAGAAAAAAGAAAAAAGAAAAAACCATACAAAAAACCCTATGGAAGCTGCACAGGAAATCTTGTGGAGTTGCTTGATAGAGACCTGATTAGTCAAGCCCTTACAATGACACTTGCTCAGGCACCAGTGGAGACACAGGTATTTAATGTCCAACCTCCTTTGCCGAGGCCATGGGCAGACATCCCATGGTGCAGAACACTTCTGACAAGAAACCTCTGAAACAATCCAGCAAAAGTTTACCTTGCACCCCATTCACTGTGGGCAGCATAGGCACAAAACAAGAGCTACAACTGCCCTATCATGCCTAAAGTGCATGAGTAAATGGCTTGTAACAGTCTAAAATTATGAAACAGTAAGCAACCATATTCTCTCTCAGCCGATTGTGTGAAGGCATTTACCACATTGATTTATGGATGAGTGGGGATGGAGGAGGAGAAATGAGAAAAAGAAACATATGTGGACTCTACCAAGTACTGTTTTTTCTCTCAAATGTTAGTTGGGTCCCACTGAGCTATAGAAAGACTCTGTAACTCTTGGTCCACAGCTCCCAGTAGAGGATTTCTGTGCAATGAGACAAGGTACACAGTTCTAGCTCAAATAACAGCCAGTGCATGGGGAAGAGCTCCAGCAAGCTGTTGTGCCAGTGCAGCAGAGCTGTCAGGGTAATCAATTCATGGGTCCTGCACTACTATTGTATCCTGTGTACCAGGTTATATCTCTTTGTTGGCTAAAGCACTCTGGCACAGTATTTACTATTGGTTTCCCATTACAGGTACCAGCTGTGTCTGAGGCAGAACTCCAGTCTATCTCACAACTAATTATTTCAAACACTAAGAAGAAATTCTTTTTCTCCCTCTTCAGAGGTGCTTGACTCCTGGTTCTTTTTTTGTTTTGTTTTCTTCTTCTAGTTTTTTCATCTTTCTTTCATGGTTTCTCTACCCTTACCCTTAAATTTTCTTTTTTCAGTACCCTCTATTCTACCAAGTTGCTTTTCTTCCCCTCTAACCAACTCTTATGATGTTTTTATTCATATTTTTAATATTTTTTTCACTCCAGGGTCCTCTCTACCTACATATAACTAAGGCAGTAGGTCCTGGGGAGGCTGATTGCTCATTTGGATGTGCAACATGCAAGATATACGTCTTTGAAGCAACTGCTAGACTACTAATAGCTGTTTCAAGGTAAACTCTCTTTGCACTCTGAAAATCACATGTAAAGACATGCAATGGTGTACTGTTCATAAAGGCTTGGGAAACTACCCATTGATCTATGATATGTCCATTAATCTCTGCAGCCTAAAGGGCATCTTTCTAAATTGGTACAGGAGCCAGCCATGAGAAGAAATCTGTCAATACCCTTTTGCGAGGCACAGGAAAACCACACACTGAGTCTTTGCTATTAAATGTGAATCCATAGAATGAGGCAGGCACCAAAATCTAAAATGCCACTTACTTGCCTCAAGCAAAAATAAAATGTCATGGCTCCTTCTGATTGCAAAGTAGAACAGTTTGATTGTCAATTTGTGATTTCTCTGAAATATGGCTTAGATAACTCTTGGCTTTCACAGCATCCATTCTGAGGATGCTTGTATCACTTCCAGTTTGTATTTCCTGCTGGACCAGATGTATCTTAATAGAGTGCTGAAAAAGGCCTCTGCTTGGTGACAGCTTCTCTCCCAGAAAAATGGAGATCTTTCCTGGAACCACCTTGCATTGCAGATGCACATCATGGCACTGCAAGCTTTTGTAATAAAAAGGACTTCATGCTCTCACTCGTGTATGTATTTTCTTTCTTTCTCTGCTCATGCTGGTACATCAAATAATGTGTCCGCTTCCTCCCATTTTTAAGAAAGACCAGTTCTTAGAAAGGGCTCTGCTAATTTCTTACTGGCCTTTGACAGACTTTTTTGAGAAAAACTATGATATACCTTATCACAGTCCTTGATATTTAGTTTACATTGTCCCTTATCAGAGGCAGCTGATGAGAGTTGTACTTTCATATTAAAAGGTATCAGTTCTAGCCCTTACTTGGTTGGTGCCATCAACTGCCATTCTTAACCTTGAATCAACAGATCTGCTCTCATCCAGATCTGCTATGAACAGGCAACAGGGTAGTCAATGGTTAAGTTCCTGCTTTGAACAGCTTGCCCATATATGCATTTTACCTCTCTCAGGCATCTTAAAGCTGAATGACCTCTGCTTTGGTGTTTGGTTTTGAGATCTAACATCCCTTCCCCTCAGAAAGCACCTGGATTATAGTTGCAATTTTTTTGGTATAAATTTCATTTTAAGCTAAAAGATAATAATTACATGAAAAAGAAAGTCAAAGTTATGCATTTCTAGATGCAATCTTTCTAGATTCAGTCTTTTTAACAGTGCATTTCCAGAATAGATGTGAGAATGAAGCCAATTTCTGAACACAGACTTATTTACCTACAACACAGCAGAAGGCCTGTATAGTTTACCTATGCAAATGATCATTTTTATATGTCACTCTAAAGTTCAAATAATGCTAACCATGCAAGTAAGTTTTGCAAAATACATAGCTTTTTCATTCCTGTCTTGAGAGATGATACAGTAGTTTGTTTAAAATTGCAGAGTATTACCTTCTCTGTGACACTTGTTTATGAATAGTGGTGAGCCAAGAGGAAAATTTTGCTGTGCATGGATGTACACTGACAGCATGAACACTACCATGTAGTAAAAGTATTTCCACTGTGACATAAGTAGATTTAAAATGAATGCATGCAGATATGCAGATTACCTAAAAGATGAGCCCAGACAGATGAAATATACCCGTTCCACAATTTTTTTGATTCCTACATGATAGAGTACAGATCAGGTCATTTAATACAGTGTCATACAATAGTATACAACACACAAGATGTAACAGTTTAAGCCAGTTTCAGGTGGAGAAATACCTATATCAGAAAACAGCCATTGAACAAGGCTATCTTCCCCTCAACAGAGAAGCAATAAATGAAGAGATTACTGGGTTAGAGAGTACAGGAATGTTTTGTTTTGTCTCCACTCCAGAACACGTACACTCATCTCTTCTTTTTCTCTCTACCTTACAGATAGAGATTCAAAAACTCAAAAGAAAATTTATACATAAAGTGTTTGGTGAAACCTCAGATCTATATTTGCCAGTGTACATGAGACTATCCCAATAATCCCTCAGTTGACTTGATTTGAAATTACGACTGCAACATGAAACAGTTCTCAAGTTACAATTTCAAATTTTCAGCATTTGTAATATGGGGGCAAGCACACTGATTTTCAGGAGCAGTTTGGAAATAATGGCAATTGTTGGACAGACATAATTCTTCTGCATAAGACTAGAATTAGACAGCTTGTCTACCTATAGACTTTCAAGGTTAATTTGAATTCGTTAATAGTGTGAATTTTAAAGTAATCACTTCAGCCATGTTGTAGATTCTGTCATTGAAAAATAACATCGAATTATTTCATATTTAGTTTAATTCATTTCCAAAGCAAACTCAACCAGACTGCATTAAATTGAGAAAAACACAGGTATTTGAAAAGACTAATTAAAGCACTTTAAAATCTATTTGGGTTATTTACCCTTGAGGCAGAAGCATTGGTTAAACAATGGTATACTTAAAAAACCAAAGCTCTTCTTTCTTTAGAACATTGGTCCAAAACATACGTAAAGATTAAATCCTATGATGATGATCATGTAATTGTCCTCTCCTCAGAATAAAATTTGATATTTTTTACATGACTTGCTCAAACCAAACAGGAGGTAGCTAGAAATTTGGCTAATGTGGAGAAAAAAAAAAAGATTTATCCTTTAAGATACTAGACAAAAAGGGGCAAGGGGCAAACGAGATACAAGAATATATTTTGCCTTTTTAGGTTAATAAACTGGTTGTGCTAAATTTTGATCCAAAATTGATGGTACAATAACTATAAATTATGATGTATTAGTCGGAAATGGCATATTGTGTTTAATGTGCTAGCAAATACTGAACTACCAACAAACACACAATCAGTTGCTATAGTAATTCTAATCTCCATCTCTGCATCAAGAATTTTTAAGGGATGTTGTACAAGTTTCGAGCTGGCTTCCTGCCAAGTCCCCCGAAACTCGACAACAAGAACCCGCCTCCCAGAGAGGGAAAAAGGGAAAAAAAAAAAAAAAAAACAAAAACCAAGCAGCCAAAGCTATAGCAAAATATATATATATATATATATGCATGTACTTTACATATGAGACAGATACACAAAAGGAGAATACCACACACCGGGGGGGGGGGGGGAAAGGGGGGGGAAAGGGAGAAGGACAAAAAGGGGCAAGGACCGAACAAGTCAAACGGCCAGCCGAAGGCAAACTAGCAAAAATCTCACCACTTCCCTTCGAACAGGCAGGATGACCAGACACGGTCCTCGGCTCTCCCCTCACGCGTGGCAGATAACGGCAGTCACTATAGGCCTCGGCTCCAGATAAGCCCGACCGAAACAGGGATCCACCGTTCTCGAACCTCGCCGGAGAGGAAGAGAGCGAGATCCCTCCCGCTGGCTTTATTTATACCTCAAGTTACGTAAAGGAATAGCATGGAATACTTCCGTGATCACTTTTCTAGTTCCTTCCTGGCTACAAGTTGGTCTCCAGGAAGGCCTAGAGTGAAACCACCACAGATGTGATGAATTCTGTCCTTTAAAAAATGTGTACTTTCCCATAATCGTGTTTAGTGGATTTTCTGCACAATCCTCATGTGCATACTGCACAGATCACACAGCGCCTCATCAGATCCAAATATCTGATTTGAATTTTTATAGAACACTGACCTTTCCAACATACGTTTAATTTGTGTTTATATCTAATATATATCTTGTGATCTCAAATATTCCACTCTGCTTGTGTTTAAATAGAAGGTAGCATGAAAGCAGTTTACTAGGAAAAAAAGGAAGCTGATCAAAAAGAATAAAAGATTTTTAAAGGAAAGTACAATAGTTAATTACTTCAAGCCTAAAAACTGGGAGCAATTCTCCCACGTGTATAAGGGCCAGTACAGGTCCTGTACATCAATTAAGCCCACTTAAAGCACATTTTGAAGGCTTAGACAGGATTTCTATGGTGCATAAGCCTGGGGCTGTCTGTCTGCATGTGAATTTTATTCCCTATGAATATACCTGTCAAGATAGCTGAAATCCGAACATTAAGGAGGTTGTTAGCAAATCAAAATCTAAATGTGCAGACATTGCCACCTCAATTGTATTTGTCACTCTTCCCTTTCTCACAGCAAAACAAAGTGGTTACATGCACAAAGCAAGTGCAAGAAATAGTGGCCACAGTACTACATTTTCTCAGTTAAACTGCTTTTAAGAGGAAGATGGATGGTACTCTGAAGAAAAAGATTGTTTCTCTCTCTTGCTCTCTTTAAAAGAAGAGCTTTTAGTGGTACTCAATAAAACTTGTTTCTATGTCAGGAAACAGAACAGAACAAATACTGCACTAAGCTCGCAAGCCTTCGATTACCTGTTTTGTTCACATAAATATATAAGACTTAAAATGCATGATTAAATTGTATTATATATGGATTTGGAACTTAATCCCTGATGAGCAACTATTTAGGGTTCATGGATTCTTAGTAATTACAGGTTTCTCCATTCCTTTACATTTCTGCATCAGTCATCATTTCTAAGGAAGGTAGAATCCGGAAATCTGGAATCTCTACTTACTCCCAGAATTTACCAGAAAACAGTTTTGTTGTTTTTTATTTGAGACATTAAAAATTTTGACAAGTATTCAACTACTTGGATCCACATTAAATTATGAAATAAAGGAAAAACTATGGGAATAATTGTGTTTGTAATTCCCGGAGAAAAGTCAAAGATACTTCATGGGGGGAATTTGCACTGAAAGCACAGAGAATTCAGGCTTTGCATTCTATTTCAACTTGTCCCATCAGATCCTATATGACCTATTTATGACATCAGATTTGAGAAAATTTTTTATTTTCAATTTAATTTCTGGGCTTTTTGTGTCTCCTTACATTTCGCTTCATGCCAAATTGTCAAAATTGTCACTGCCTCATTTAAATCCCTCAAGAAATGACATGTTCTGCCGTACCTGAAGAAAGCAGAATTGGTACTTTTTCTCACCCTAAGAATTCTCTAGTATACATTGTTACTGGATTATTTTAGGAAACATTGCATTCTGTCTATCTATCTTTCAGCCTCTGAGGTCACTTAATGCCTTTGTGGTGTACACTGCACTGCACCTTCTAAGCGTTTGAGCACTAATTCCATCTCTTATTTGGGCAAGCATTTAAAGTAAGTGCTTAAGCATCCACTTAGTTGACTTACATGGGCTTTATTTATACATGCATCTAAATTCTTTTCAGAGCTTCCTAGAGTTGGTTCTAAAGAGTTAACAAATAACCAGTTCTGTTACTACATTTGAACATGACTTCAGAAAACTCTTACATGACAGTAAGTGTAGGATTTATCCCAACAGTGTATTCACGCTGTCAGCTCACAGGCCATCTAACCTGGATGGGAAGCCTAATCTTCCCAGGTCCCCAGTTTAGGCAGTGCACTGTCAAGGACTGACTCCTTGAGAAGGAAACTCAGAACATCAAGCTCACTGCTGAATATTGCCCAGCATTAATAACTCAAGATCACCTCACGATCTCAGTTTTCTGTCACGTTGGCTCAGATTTCTAACTGTGGTAAAATTTGTGCCACATTTTGCTTCTCCAAATTGAAATGAGGATACAGAAGGATTGATTTTGCTTGTCATTTAGTAATATTTGACAAATACGGAAAGCGTCGGTACAGTGCATTTATACAGGAACAACACACTTCCAAAGAGAGAAGCCATCTACACAGCAAACTCCTATAAGTATGTTGGATGTGCAAACTTCATCAATGAACACATTTACTAAATGCTGTAGAAGTAAATGTCTAAAAGTACAATTCTCAAAGGGCCCCAGTTTCTAATTTCTTTGGAAAACAGACACAATCTACACCATGAAAAATTTAATGGCACTTTAATTATCAGTCAGTTGAATAGAATGAGATGTGTGTGCCTTCATTTTTTAATACCTTCTTCCCTTTCCAGCAAATTGTGGAAAGAAATAATAGATGCCTTGAGTATTCTTCCTTTCTGTTTCTACCAAAATTTAAAAAAAAAAAAAAAAAAAGGAGATTCAAATTCTTTGGGACGCTAGCAATAATGAATATGGATACACAAATGCAGCTGCAGCATTCACATCAGTGGTAAGGTAATGCAAAAATTTGCCCCTTTGTTTGGGTTCTGCTACATAAACTGCTATAAAGCTCTTGGCTGTCTGACTCAAGGTTGCTTCTTTGTTTTATAAGGTCAGAGCTTTAGCATTTGAAAAATATTTTGTATTTTGCAATATTGACCACATTTCCCTCTACAGAGATGTTGCAATAATTCAGGAATAGCAAAGAATATTACATATATAGAGAAACCTTTATGAATAACAGCATTCCAACATTTTGAAGGATTTCATTAAATGGGTGTATAGTTAATGAAAAATGTTAAGCTGGATACAGTGCAGTCTAGGCTGTGTTTTATACCACACATCACATACATATGGTGGCATCTGAACAGTAGAAAAATGGACATTATATTGGCAAAGTCTCTGTAATGCTTATATCTTCTCAGAACTGAAAACCAGCTTACATTATAAAGAGTTTCTGTTTAGCATTATGGGGAAATGCGCAAACCAGCATGTCTTCATTTTGGCCTCAATGGCTTTTGTTCATGCTGATCTCCAGCACAGGAGAGCTTCCTAAACATCAAAGTATGCCTGAATTATTTAATTCAATATATACTATTATATTTAGTACATAGCATTGAGGAATTAGCAAGAATGGTAAGTGTGTGATAGGGAGAAACCTTTTTGTCTATCCATGCTCACTGAAAGGCGATGGAAGTAAAAGATATTTTCAAAGCTTTGTGTTCCTTACCATAATAATATGTTTGACTACAGGACACTCTATATTATATAGAATTATATATATTATACAATGATAGCATTTTAAACATCTTGTTGTGATGAAGAGCAGAAATGAAAACCAGGAAAATGGTACATGCTTAACTATGGATAAAGCACCTATTAAAGCACAGTTATCCAACTTGATAATTCATAAATAAGGAACATTGATTGGAAGTAAGTAATTTTGAGTGACATCTTGCATGTTTATATATGTTTAAGCCCTCTAGTTTCTCTTGCAATTCTTATCATGATGAAAGAGTACAAAATAAAAGAAATCTGCTATGATACCCTTTTTTTTTTTGCTGACAAGTGTGAAATGTGAGCTTTTTAATATTAGAATATTATTTTTTATAATATTTTTTAAAGTAAGAACCTGGAAAGCCTTGATGTTTCAGTGGCATTTTAAAATCTGACTAGAGGTTACACGGAGGTTAATATTAGTCACCGCTTTCTTATTGTTATGCTGCTTTATTCCCACAGGTTTTCCATAAACAGCATGAATTTGCATAGGCAATATAACATTGAAGGAAGAGATTAGAGCATGGATAGCTGACAAACTGCTAAATGAAAAGTCAGAAACATTAGCTGTTGTAGCATGAATGTTTTTTAGAGGATTTGCATTGGAGAATAATATTCTTCAGGAGCACTTGCTCTATTTCCACTGTCCATGATGACTAATCACAAAAGCAGTGGTATTAAATCAGTTAGCAGAGTTGAAACCCAGCAAAATGTGTCAAATGTAGATGAGTTTAACCTTGCAGTATTCACGGAATGGAAACTATACCCTGGGGCACATTAGAGAAATACATGGATAGTAATTATCTAAAAGGAGATAACCAATGTGGATTTAGAAAGGCAAGAGCCTCCCTAACTAATCTACTTGACCTTTATCATGAAGCTAAAGGCAAGGCTGATAATAGGCTCTGCAAATAAAAGGAGTGTGTTTATATTTTCAGGAGGTCATGTGGGCATACACAACAAATAGATGAAAGGGGTGAAAAGAAAATAGCTTTATAAAAAACCTCTGAAAACTCATAAGAAAGCATGTACTGCAAGGGAATGCATTTAACCGTCCATCAACCACTGAGGGACACACAATTGCAACACTGTGGGAGCATTTGTTGCACCATCCTCATGGTAAGTTTGCCCAGAAATGCAAATGGTAATCAGAGACGGTAGTTCCATGGGAGCTGCTGGTCCTTTTAAATGTAACTAAAGGGAAAGTTACATAGTATCAACAAGAAACTTAGTATAGCTAAAAAAATGAATTGACAGATCAAGAAGCTATAGTACATAAATCCCTTTCTACACTCAGCTTTTATTTTTCAATTTTTTTTTCTTTTTTTCGAGATAGCATATGAACCTAGGGAAGGTAATGCTGAAAAGGGTAACAAAGGTAAAGCTACTTTCCAAAAAAAGGTCTTTCTTGAAACTGTTTTTCTGATTCATGACAGTCTGCAGATGCTTTGTGCGGGGAATGCTTGGGCCATAGTGAAAGTCTATCTTCTGACAGCCACTTCCAATTCCCACAAAAATTAATGACATTTGGACAATGTTCTCACTGTTTCATTTTCCTCTAACCAGGTGAGAAGATGCTCATCTGTCCATTTGGAATGGAGCAGCCATTCTAGTGAACTGACTATTTTCCACTTTCCTGCACTGCCTGAGCAGGGGATGTGGTTCCTCTCTACATTCTTGGAAGAAGAAAAAGGTCCTCTGATACCTTGGTTGGAGAAATGACTGCGTATGGAAGGAGGACTTTGTGTGACAGAAACAATCTCTTCCTTGGAGAAAAAAGAAGTTAAGTTCTAAGCTCTTCATCCTTTTTTCATGGGAGCTACTGGAAGAAGGACTATTTTTGTCTCCTGTTGTAAATGGAGAGGTCAACAGTTATGACACACATTTGCATCATCTGAAGTTGCTGAAGTAATGGGGAATAAAGGAGAAGAAATTAAGAAACACATGTCCCATGCACCCACACTGCCACTGCCTTCCCCCTCTACATTTTTCATCAAGGAACAGAGAAAGGAGTCAAAAAATAGAGTCAAAGAAGCAGTAAGGAGTATAAAAAGAATTCTGGAGAGGAAAGAACTTGATCCAAAACACCTCCCTATCTCATCTACTGAGATAAAGAGAAAAAGAAGAACCTTAACCAAGGGAGGTTGGTTAGGAGATACTGCCTCTAACACCAAACATTCACAGATCTTTAAAGCCCAGAATGGAAATGTATCACAGTCTTTCCTGGAGTATTTTCTACATTCCCCTGTCTTTTCTACTGAGTAGACAATGGCCACTGTCAGCTCTCCTCCAGAGTGCCATGAATACTGATGCCTTAAGCCCCTAAGGGTTTTTTATTTTTCTAATACTTGTAAGCCTTGTAAGTTTTATAAGTAGTGGAAGTAGACTCTAAAAGCAGCATCCCTTTCCCTGTAGCTCCCTTGTTTACACATTCCTTAACCCTCTTACCCCATTCTATGCTCCCTATATCACTCCTACCCCTGAATACAGCAGAAATGTTTAGTCTTTTGTCAAGGCAAGGCCTAGATTTTTGGCAGAACAGCGTATAAGGGCCTAAACCACAAAACACGGTCAAAAACTGGGTGACTATGTACCCTTTGTGCTCTGAAGAAGATGAAGATGGGATGAACAGAGGGTCCCAAAATACACCCCAGACCCATTTTCAGGGGGTGGACCCGGGGTGGTCCAGAGTAAAGGCCACAGGGTGGACACATTTGGGACTGGATGGATGGTATTATAAAATGTAACATCTGGGGCACAGCGGGCGCGTGCGTCTTGTAACATCTACTACCTTGGCATAATACACCCTTTCTTATCTCACCCCTAATTAACTGCTCCGGGAGATTTTTTCAGCACCTAAATCCCACGGCAACAATACACTTGCACAGTTCCAGTTCCCTCTTCTTAGGTAGATAGGCTACAAAAATATACACAAGTCAGCAAACTTGC
Source organism: Chiroxiphia lanceolata (assembly GCF_009829145.1). Taxonomy (NCBI): domain Eukaryota; kingdom Metazoa; phylum Chordata; class Aves; order Passeriformes; family Pipridae; genus Chiroxiphia; species Chiroxiphia lanceolata. The sequence goes on along the minus strand of NC_045639.1, from coordinate 35,973,667 downwards.
ACAGCAGTGGGTGCAACCAGTGAATCAACTCCTCAGGTCTAATACCAGGTTTTGCATGCTCAACTGGAGACTTGTTTACCATCCTGATCTCACCCAGAAGTTCATGAAGAGATTCTGAACATCTGAATTTTTACTTTAATCACTGTTGCTAATGGTACTGCTGGATCCAGCACAAATATTACATCACTCTTTTCTTTTTTTCAGAATGAATGGTTTAGATGGAGTATTTTGGGTAGCTCTAAGAAGTCAGGAAGCACTCAGAAAGTGCGAAGTACCAGGGCTGGGAACACAGAAGAGAGGTAAACTAGAACATTAATTAGAGCATACAGATTTTCTACAGATAGCATTCATTTGTTGTCACCCAGAAAAAAAATCATTTTGCAGATATTTAAAGCATTTGACCATCTAAACAGCATCTGGAAATGTACACATTGCTTTTTTTTTTTCCTCCATCATTTCAGAAGAGTGCTAGAAGCAGCACAAAATATCCTGTTCTTTGCATTGAAGTGGAACATACTTGTCTGCATTTTAACTGAATTTATCAGGTCCTTGATTTTGTTTCACAGTCAATGACAACTTGAATTCTACTATAATAAATATTCATAGCATGCATATTCCAGTCATATGTGTGAATTGGTAAAGTTAAAACTTGGTTTCCATAATTAAAGCCATTAGTAAGGATTCCAAGATGGCTTTGTGCTTGTGCAGAAATTTGCAAAAGAGTTATCTCCATCTTTTAACACCAACATTTGGTTGGAAATGCCTCAGTGCTCAGCTAGTATGGCAGCAAGCCTCTTCACTTGAGGGATAAAAACTAAGCATTGAGTTTTAAAGGTTCACCATACAGCCATATAGTAAAATATTCTAAAATAGTCTAAAAAACTCTTATTTGAAGAATTCCACTAAAAATAAATCTGAGAAAGCTGTACATATGCTCATGGCTCTTCTGAAGGCACAGGAGGAAGTAATTTTGGGAAACAAATTTGTTGTTATCTTTTGCTTTCTCAGCTCTACTAATAATTTGTTCTGTTCAGGCCCAATATCAGTGACAGGGGCCAGTAACCTCTGGTTGAGTTGAATTATGTTGTGTGGGAGTGGCACATTCAGATGCTGAAAAATCATTACTGGGAACTACAAAATGCAAGACTGTGATATATCTTAATGTAGCAATTCCCAGAATGTGATACCTCGAGGATTGCTTTGGGTTATGCAAGGTTCTCCCCTTGACTTAAATATCTCAGTTTTAAATGGTGGGAAAGCATCTGCAGCAGGACATCATCTGCATAGTGGAAGTGGTGACAGTATTTCTGGGAAAATACAGGAGGAAAATCCTGTGCTGCTGCTTGTCATTTGTAGCTTGCCTTCTAAGAGAAAAAGGTTGGCATCTGGAAAAGGAAACACATGCCTACAGCTGAGTTGGCAGGGCTGGGAAGGTATCCTGAGATGTGTAGGAATGTGAGGAAATAGGAAGATAGTATTTGATGTTATGTGAGATAGGGAAATGTGAGTCCAATGCCATGTGGGAAAGAGAGTAACTCCTGGAGATTTGACAGCTGCCAAAATTGCCTTTGCAAAAAGAAGTTGATGCTCCACTGCAATCAGTAGACTGATTAGCTAAAGCTATCTAATCAGCACTAGGGTACTTTACAAACTGAGATGTTCAATTGTCATTGCTCAACTACACTAATAGGAGAAACAACCACACCCCCCCGCTGTACATTTTCCCTGCTGTACTTTCTCTCAAGCTGCCCTTCATACCTGGAAGAACCTTCCTACATGCATCCATAAAACTCCTTTGTTAGGTATCAACAAATCCCTCATTGAAACTCCTCCTTGTCACAGTTTCTGGATAATGCCTAGATTATGTGGGAACTGGGAACATGTCACTCACGCCCACCAGTAGTCAAACCATCTAAGGCTGGAAAGAACTGATGTCCTAGTCATACTCTGTCCTTGTTAGCTTGTTCTTCCTTGACCTGCTGGCTTTATCTTCTGTGACAGCTAGGGAAAAGAATCCCTTTTTTACCCTGATAACAAGATGGAGCCATCATCTGTCTGCCTGTTCTCCTCTAGTAACTTTTGAATCCATTGGTCAATTTTAGTTAAATTTGGCACTGAAGTAGAAATCTCAAAGGTGTTTTAGTAATCTAAAAAATGAAGACAGCAGAAGATAAAGCTACCAATACTACATTCCCTAGGGTAAAAAAGTGTGAGCTTTGCCCTGAGATAGATACAATGCAATGCATGCAGGAGAAATGTTATAAATTCTCCACTCTGGGAAACTCTGGTTTGTGCACTATAAAATCCATTATGCCCACATTGAATTCTAGAGAATATCTGATGTGTAATAGGCACTACATGAACACTGCAACATAGCTATCATTCAGTCAATCAGCATAAAAAGTCAGTCAGTCAGAGAGAAAAATGTAATGGAAAACAACTTTCTTAGTTCTGGAGGCCAGTTAACAACTCAGTTTTTGAGCACTGGCATGATAGTATTTTTTCCTTTAGAGCTAACATGCCACTGCCTGGAGCTTTGTACAGCCAGAAGTTATCCCAGTGCTGATCACAGTCGACAGCAAACTTTTCTGTATGCTTGGATAGCACTTCAGGAAAGCAAACATTTAAATGTAAAGAAGAAAACCAGATCTCTCAAGTGACTGTTATTAGCAAGCTATCTTCAGGAAGAGAATAAACCAGACAACATTCTACAAAGTAGGTCTGTTTAATTTATTTTTTTTTATGAAATAATGCAGTATTCTTATTAGATAGAGAAGGCTGGATATATCTTACATAAGTATCCCTTGACTCTGGTCACTGCTATGATTTGTATCAGCAAAAAGTTAAAGGTCAGTGATAGCTTGGACAAAAGGCTTGCAGAGATTGGTGTTAGGGATGAAACAGGACAACATGCAGTGACACAGAAGGCAGATCATGTACAAAATCGCGGATATTTTCACACTGGAGATGGAACAATGGTGGCAGCTATTAAAAAAAAGAAGTACATAAATCAGGGCTTACTCCTTCAGATTGTGATGAGCTATCCCCAACATTTCCACAAATAACAAATTACCAGCATCAGTCAGAGGCTGGATTTATTCTCACTAACTACACACTGACTTCATTTTTCTATTACTCCAAGTTAAATAGCATCATTACCTCTGGCCCCTCTGATCCACCAACCTATCTTTGTTTTATTGTTAAAAATATTTTCAACTAAAAAGTCTGAAGTCACTGAAAAACAAAAGCTGTAAAAGAGTAAAGAAAAAGATGGCAGTCATGCAAATATCTATCTTCACAACAATGGATACAAAATCTTGGGATGTTTTGGCCCTATACATACTCCCTGTAAAAAAAAAGTTTCTGAGAAATGTTAAGTACATAAATACCAGCTTCTTAAGGACTGTCACAATTTGTGACAATGCGGTGTGCTTTTCAAGAAGATGAAAGTATTGTAGCTGGAGAGTTTCAAAAGTCATGATTGTAAGTTCACCTTTTATTTCCATGAACTTGCATTCAGTAGTTTTCATTACGGATGTAAAGTTAAAGGGTAATAACTAAAAAACCCTCAGCCTGATAATAGTGGCTTTTTAATTATCCAACATTCTTTGCTCATCATAAGAAGGTGCATTACACAGTGAAGAGCACTCTAATGATACCTCATGAAATCTTCTCTGGTTTCTAAGTCACTGTTTTGTCTGAGTTACATGATAAAAGAATTTGTAATCTCCATCAGACTGTGAAAAGCAGGTATCTTCAACTACTGAGAAAAAAGTAAGATTGCAAAATGTGGCTACACTGAAATTAAAGAGCAGATGATGCTTCATTGAACTCAGGGGGAAATAGAAACATCTGTCAACACATTGCAACAAAAACTCCTACAGTGAACAAAAGTCATACGTGCGGCTCTCTTCCAGAGGAGTTTGCTAATTTAAAAATTATGTATGTGAAAGGAGTCAGGTCTTGAATTTATGAAAGTGTACTAACCCATAAAGAATTGAGGAAAAGAAACACACTACAGGAATCACACACACAGGATTCATGCATCGGATGACAAGTGTATGAGTGTGTGACTGACTGCACTTCCAGGCACATGAGAGGAAGACCTGTCACTGCATTGCTCCTGAATAATGAATCATCTAGCAATAAATTATTCCAGCTAACTTTTCCCGGAGATCCTTATTGTCAGGTGCAATAGACACAGAGAGGTCAGAAGACCAAGTTTCCTACCCAGCATGTGAGACTTGACATCTCTGAAGGTACTGGGGACACTTGCATATGACTCATCCATAAGCCATCTACAGCTGACTGACCCAGAACTAGCACAAGAGATGAAACTCTAGCCTTAAGGAAGCCAAGAGAACTTTTCCAATAAGTACAACAGTGCCAAGTATTGCGCTTGATGGCTTTGAATTTTTTCCAAGAACATTAACCAAAGACTGTGTTGACTTTGATGTATAAAGGAATGCAGACTTGACAAAACCTCTCAACCTCATCCAGGCAGTGTACTAAGAATGGCTGTGTATGCAATGACTTTTTCTTCCACTTAAACTTCAAGTAACACTGAAGCTGCAGACAGGATTCAAGATTTTCCTTGTTTTTAAAATTTTTTGTCCTATTTTTACCCTGGTAATTTTTTTTTGCTCTATACATTAAAAATAAAACAAAATAATTATAACATACCAAATCAAAAATTCTTAGCACAAAAAGCAGGCAGGAAAGCAAATGTTTTCACTGATACTGAGCAAATTCTAAAGCATTCATTGAGATGCAGTATCACAGAGCACTATGCGTGTAAAATGTAGATGTTGAGCTCTGATGTCATCATTTCTAAGAGAAATATGGGCCTCAGCAGAAACAAATACACTGGCTGCTATTTATGCCTCTTTCCTGTTCCCTGCACCTTCTCCCCTTCCCCAATGGTGGTAAGAAGGGGCTTAGCTTCTGCCCATAGCAGTGCCACTGAGGTGAGCAGCAGTTGTAGGAGCCCCTAAATTTATCAAACTCCTTGTGATTCATGGTTGTTCTATGCTACCATAATAAGATAGATGTGAAGTTTTTTCACCTCCACCAGGATATCAAAAACTGCTTTTTGTTATGCGGACATTTTGGTGTCTACTAATACATTCGAACATGAGCTTAACTTCTCTCTTTATAGGCACTCTCTGTGTGGCCTCTTATTTCCTATAGACTTGTGGGAACTTCATACGCTTGACATCTCTGTCTTTATGCAAATTGCTAGGTAGCACCAACAAGCAAAGACACAGACAACACAATCACAGAAGCCTCATTGACACTGAAATGTCTTTAATTTCTTAGAGGTTGCTGCAAGACCGAGCTCTTACTGGGGCAACGCACGGCAATCTTTCAGCACGTCCCTGACCCTTGCCATTCCGCTCTCCAGTGCTCTGGGTGGAAAGAAGATGCATGACACGCTATTGCTAGGAAAAATTGAGGGTTTGGCTCTGTTTTTTTTTCTGCAGTTATACAGGTTTTCCCATGATTTGTGTAGTCAAGATTCACCTAGGTTTGAAAAGGTACGACATTTATTGAGCCTTTTAAAAGCATGCTAAAGATGTGTCCTCTCACCAACAGCAAACTAGCCCAATAGGACATCATATACCATATCCTGAAGAACATATAAAATGTAGTTTTAAAGTTAATTGAATACTCCAGCAAACATAATTCACTAGTAGAATTATATTTCCATTTTTAATATTATTTCTTACTCCACTCGCTCCAGGCAAATTTCTCGCAATCAGATGAAACAAGATCTTTGCTACAGGTATAGAAATCCTGCACTACACAGAAGGCAAGACAGTAGAAATCCATATCCTTTTTTAATTTTGGGAGGCATATTGATTTGCTTGCTTTCAAAAAATGAAAAAACCCCAAGCTTCTGAAAATCTAGCCTTTCTTCACTTATTAAGCTGATTTAGTTCAGTATGATACAATAGGATAAATGTCAATGGAGGTTGCCTGAAAATTCCATGCCAATGTTTAACTTGGTGCAAATTTTGGAACAGAAATTGTCACTGTCATAATGGCACACAGCTTAAAATCCTTGGAGTAGTGACTACGGTGAAGCTTTGACGTGGGGTTTATTATTTCTTCAGATTAGCAAATGGTGGAGATTAGAAAGTCACCTTCAAGGATATAAATGTAATGTCTTCCTTACATACATACCCTAGTGGAATTCAACTTACAACTACATCCATTGTCTGCAGAGTTTTACAGTATGCTTCAACAGATATGTAGGATGTTTAACATTTTTTTAATTAAATGTTACAGGTTTTTATATAATTTCCATACAACTCTACCTCATTTTTAGAGATGCTAGAATTTTAAGACATGCCTGCTATGGACTTAATTTTCCACTGAACTGTAATGAGACTCCAGTGTCTTATTCTTTATGTTTTTGTAGAATCCTTAATCTTTTTTTTTCAGTTCCTTAGGATAAATCCTCAATGATTCAGTGATTTTTATCCACCTCATTATTTTAGAAGAGAAGCATGTCTTTCAAACAAAAGTTCCTTCTTGATGAATTTCTGTGCACCAATTAATGTTGGGTTCCTCACATTTAGCTACCAGCACCTTACTGGAAATTCAAGCATATGTGGCCTGTGTTTATTTGGGTTAAAACAAGTAAGCATCAAACAAATCTGATAGAAGCTGCATGCTTGCACAAATCAATCTATTTTACAGGTTCCATCTGCTCTTAAGTGCTTCCCAGAGAACAAACACTGTGTCACTTTACCACATATTTCCATTGCACTATCCCAAACACACTTAAGCTGCTGACAGATTAATGCTTAGTTCACTTGTGGCGTACATTCTTGGGTTCTTACACATGTTCTTATAAGGAAATGGAACTCACTAAGCACTTAATCACAAGTTGGGGTAGTGTTATGGTCTTGAATACAACACACCAACTCTGTTTGAGGAACAGGCTAAGGCATCTCTATATAAGTCGTCTCTGTCACTGGTACTGCCAAAGACTCTGGAAATCAAATTACTTTTGTCAACCTCAGTTAAACGAAAGCAAGTAGAAATTTGCCAAAGGGTAGCCCTGTGGGCTAGGGATGAGCCACCTGAGGAGTGTGCAGAAATGGTCTAAGGATTGTGCCCTTTACTGGAAGCCAACTTGTATGGCTTAAGTGTATATTGGCTTGAAGTCATTACAAAGAAATATTGATAAAATGACTGCAAAGACAGGGAATAAGAAACAGATACAAAAAACAATAGCAAAAATTACATGTATGTAGAAACATACAACCCAACTTTCTAAATATATCAGCAATTCAGTTAATTGTGAATTTACCCGGTTAGGAAGCAGTGACAGCAAGAGGAACTCATATGAGTGTATGCAAAATGTGAACATACACTATGAATATCGGCATCTGTGCTTGAGAGAAAGGTGAAGTTTCATGGAAAATCCTTTGCATCCTTACTTGATGTAAACCAAGTTCAAATGGTTCAGAGCAGTCAACAACTTCACCTGGTTTTATGCTTAAATAAAGGACACAAAAAGGAAGGGATAAATAGCAGAGAAATTGTAAGTAAATTTTCTTCTATATTCAACCTGGTAAATATTTATCCAGTTCTGATCTTTGAAATAGATTTTACAGAAGAAAACTTAGCACTTCACTCCCTAAGCAGACCGATCCCCCATTATGTACATCACACCATTATCACCAACAGTGAATCTTAGAATCATAAAAGTTGGAAAAGACCTCTAAGATCACCGAGTCAAACCGTTAACCCAGAACTACCGTGTTCATCAATAAACCATATCCACAAGTGCTACATCCACACACCTTTTGAATACTTCCATGGACAGTTATTCCATTGCTTCCCTGGGCAGCCTATTGCAATGTCTGATCACCCTTTCAGTGAAGAAATTTTTCCTAATATCCTATCTAAACCTCCCTGGCACAACTTGACGTCCATTTCTCTTGTCCTACCCCTGTTACCTGGAAGAAAAGACTGACCCCCAGTGAAGGGCTTTTGCCATTGAATTGTATGTTGCTGAGTGCCATGGTGAAATTGGAATCCACAAGCCACCTCTGATTTCCACAGAGATGTGTCCTTTTGATTTATGAGCAACTTTGTTGTTACTCTTCCCTTGCTTAGCTTAGCAGGGTCTGAGTACAACTCACTGTGGGTTTTTCTTAGTGTCACTGGATGCAGTAAATGCTCTCTACCCTGGTGTTTTTCAAATGCAAAGATCAAGCACAGTGAAAGTCCTCACCCCTGCAAATGGGATGAGAAAAATCCTGTCCTGCTGCAATACTTGGAGTTGTTCTTTGATGGACACAGTTTAACACATCAAAGGATAACCACTGTATTTTCTTGTTTTCTTCAAGTATCAGAAGACAGGAGTACCTCCCTGGCACAATGCTGGTCTCAGAGCAAGGGAGGGGGTTGAAAACACGGAGTACTTAATGAAATTAACAATTTCAGTTAAAGTCAATACACTTTTTATTTGTATCAGAGATTATATCAATGCTCTCTTACATGGAAAAGACCTTCCCCCCACCTCTGTTTTTCTCTCTACGGGCACAAGCAACCTTGCACAATTTGATAGCATCTCTTGATAAATATCCAGCATTGGTAGAGCTCATTTGCACTGCAAACTTGCCAGCAAGACAATACACAGATGAACTGAATCCAGACAGGTAGCAAGAGATAAAGCTTGAGTATGCATTCAGGACGTTATCTTACTGTAAGCATGTAAACCTGTTTTTCATCTCAAAATTCTGAGATGTTGAATTGGTAGAGGTAATATTACCCAACTTGGTTACACATTTTGAAATCCCTTAAAAAATAAAAGGCCTTGTGACAGTGCAGTACTGAGACAAATATCTAAGATAACTTATCTTTACCTATTGTCACGAGAGCAAGCAACTAATTAGTAGGACATTCCCCTGGTCATAAGTTACTTTGTGGGATTTTTTGGCAAGATTGGAGAAGTTACAATGTGTTTCATAGGACACAATGTCTATGTTTCAGAACACCTCAAATTGCAATATGCAGAAATTTCCCATTCTCCCTCAGCAAGGTCTCCAGTTGTATTTACATACACATTTTAAAAACAGCTACTTTGTGCTGCTGTCTAAAGCAAAGTTTTCCACAAAATGCTTTGGTAAATCTTGCACATTCCCCATATGTTGAGAAAATTAACATGCTAAATATTTTTTCCTTTTTATGACTGTATATACGGGGTCTTTTGTTTTGCAGCAATGTAGGATCTAATTCCATTTTTTTAAAGTCTGCCAAGCACACTATTGCATGAAAATATTTTCTTTTCTCTTTCTCTTTTCTAGTTCATCAACAATGATTCGAGTAGAAAGACCTGGTTCAGGATGCTTCTACTTGTTGGTTGTCGCTTTTGCCAGTTTTCAGAAGACTTCTGAAGCGCTGGCCAGCCTTGAAAGTACATTAAATCCTTGGTGTGCATCATTCAACATACCTGAATTAATATGAAATGAATTCATGATGTTGTTGTAATGAACACACTTCGATTCCAGAACTTTACCTTTCCTTCTGGCAGCCCATCAGCCATATCTTCCAAGAGCACACTGCATGGCTAGAAAAAGCTGATTTTTCCTTTAGCAAAGTTTTTTTAAACTGTGGCAGTATCCTTTTTTCTTTGCACTCTCTCTTTTTTATTCTTTGTGAGAATGGGGAGAAGTTTAAAAAAAAGGCTTTTCCTACCTAATTTTGATATTTCTAGGCTTCTTGTCATTGTTCTTTGGTTGCCTATACCCTATACCTATACTCTTCCTTTACTGGTCGTGTGTGCCTTGAATACCTCAGTTTTCCTCCAAGATGACTTAATTTTGTTGTAAATTACATATTTTTTATTATTAATTAGTAGAATTGCACCATTTTCCGAGGGTGAGTTTTTCCTCTTTGATATATTTATCTTGCTCTCCCTTTTGTCAGTTTTTGTGGCCCTTTTTGTGACAGCTTCTTTCTGTTTCTCTGAGCCTTTTTTTCTTAGCAGTGCTATAGCCTGCCTTTTGTTAGCCTTCCAGCATTTCTAATCAGTTACTGTCTTTTTTCAGCTGTCTACAAACAATCATCTGCTTTTTGTTTCTTCCTTCTTACTTTCATCTTCAAATTCACCACAGTAAAGGTGATTCAGGCTTCTGTGTCTTGCCTGATGATGAAATGACAAACTGAACCTGAGGAAAGAGGTTCCAGTATACTCAGGGGAAGATAAGGACATCTGGGAGAGGAGAAGCACTGAATCACCTGCTTAACCATGGAACTGGTTTGTCTGAAGGCTAACATCTCAGGATTAGATAAAAACAGACAGTGTTTGGGATTCTGGCCTAAAGCAGCTAGAATTTCTAATAGAAAACTAGAGTAGAAAGGAAGGAAGAAGCACCTTCGGTTGCAGCCAAGGGAATACATGCAGAAGGATTTTACTGGTGAACGTAGGGTCACAACACAACATGAACTCTCACTCAAAATTGCATAATTCAATATTAGATGTTGTACAGATAAGTAAGGAGAAGATTAGCCATTGACTAAATTTCTGAAGGCCAGGAACTGTTGTATTTATGAGGTAGCACAACCAATGCTTATGTAGCAGTCAATATTCTCAGCATTTCCTTGAGTAGCCCCCTGCGGCACAATTCTACTGGTAATTATATGAGGCAGAGTGCTATCCTAATGTGGCTGTGTCATTTCTCATACCAAGATCAGATAATTTAGAATTAGTTTAGATAATTTAGAATTAGTTTTGATACTTCCAATGTTCCCCATATAGAAGGACTGGATTTTATGGTTTTATGGGGTTAAGGAAAACTGACTAACAAACCCTGACCAAGGCAAGACAAATATAGCTCATAGAGATTTGATATGCTGGATAAGAGTATGCATGAATCTGTACAACCAAGGTAACATTATGCACAAGCTCAGTAAATACAAGAACTGAAAAGAAAGATATTTCTGTTTTTCAGGAACATCTGAGTAATGCATTCCTAATAAGATCTTCCATTACATTTTAGCCCTTTAATGGGTAAATTCAAGATCTGGTGAGTTTGTAGGCTACCATCACATCAGTAAATGTGTGGTCTCTAGGATTTGCTCACTGCAGTAACTTACCTTTTCCTCTCATCTGCATATTCTTTCTTTTCCCATCCTTTCATGCCAATATCTGTCTGGGAAATTTCAGCTTTACTCAGCGTCACCTATTTTACTACAGAGCTTCTCTGATCTTCACTCTCTGGTTTTCCTGGTGGATGGATCATCTCACTTGGAATTTATTAATTCCCTGGTACAGTTCTTATTTGACAATACTTCAATTTTCAGGGTCTGCATGCCCCTTTCAAAGCAACGTCTTTACATCACTCGCTCTCCCTTGGCCAATCTCATTGAGTCACCCTTTAAACAAACTCTATATTATTCAATTTCTTTGCTCTCCTTATTTCCTGCTTCTTTCCTCTTCTCTTCCTCATGGCTATGTTTTTTCTTTTCAGTAACTTTTCTGATTTTTCAATAGGAAAAACAATACTGCTTTTTAACCTTTCTCAGATTTTATCTCTAATGTCGCTTAGACTATTTTCTTGCTTAAATACCCCAACTCTCCTTTTTCACTACTGTTCACATCCCCACCACAAGAAACTCTTAATTGATTTCCTCCTTAAAAGTACTGCCAAGTCTCCACTCTATGACTCCTCAACTCAAACTGACAATTTATTCAAACAAAGAAATAGATATTTTCTGACTAAAATCAGATTCTTCCTAATTCTCCCCTCAGAAAATGCATTGTTCCTTACAACTTCTCTGCTTCTTTTTCCTGCATGACCTCTCTCTTTTTTCTCTTTCATCAGAGATAGAATTGTAAGTTTGTCCTTCTTTTTTGTCTCACTTTTCACCCTAACTTTTGTCTCTAGCATAGCTTTTGCAAAGCAATACTCAGTTATAGTCAAAGGAATGGAAAACTCCACATATGCTTCTTATGTCTCTATTCTTTAACTGCTAATTGTTCCCTTGACATCACTCCCCAGTCCTATTTTAGTTCAGGTTCTAAACAAACCTTTGTTTAGAATCTGTATGTCATCAACTCCACCCTTTTCTTCTTAGCAAAATTCATACAGACACTGTGAATTCCCCAAAATTGTTCTCAAAATCATTCCAGCTGAATAACTAATGTTGCATTTTTTTCACAGCACACAGGTCTTTGTAGTATCCATTCATGCACTGGGAGGCTATTATACGAGAGCTTTGTATTTTCTTAGTATATGTTTAACACTCGCTTCAATTTTATTCATGTGTGTCCTTTAATTAGTGTGTAATAGCAAGCAGACTAATGAAAACAGCTCAGGTAAGGTCTGCATAAGTCAAATTGCAAGCATGCATGTATGAAAAGGAAAAAAAAGGATCCCTTTATTACAAGACAAAGACACCAATTATTACTGCTTCTGTTAAAAAAATTCAAACCAACAAAAATGAAAGCCAAACTGAATCTTTCAGTTCTGGTAGGCAGATAGACTAGGACTAAAACCCTTATTTGAGATAAAGCCTGAACTGAATGGTAAACATCTTAATCTGAAAGAGATCCTACAGTGAAGAAAAAGAAAATAAATCTCTACAGATAAAGTTATCATTGGTAAGAACACAGTTCTTTTAAGAAGTGCCTAAAAACACCCTGGAAATGCTATGTGAGAGATGGAGAAATAGCACTTGTAGTTGTGTCAGAGAAAAATGAAACTCTGGGAAACTTAGTAATTTAGTTCACTAACATCACTAGGAGATCACTATCTGTAAAATTCAGATTCAAATAGCTCCTGGCATAAGTGAAAGGTGAAACTAAAACTAAACCTGAAACTAGAAGCTCAAACTGAAGATAGTAAGCACCATTATAGAAATATAGAGTGACCAGATGAACACTGACAGAAAAAATATTGCAGCGATGGAGATATTTAAGAAAATCTTAGTCTACCTAAGAAATGCGATATAAACTGAATTAACACTGATGTTGCTGAACTTCTACTCATGTGTGATAGAGTATATTTGGCAAACTAGTGTCATCAAAATCATACCTGAAAAAGAGCTGGCATGACTGGAGAGAATAGTAAGAAATTCTACCCATACACACGCTATGTGAAAATGAGGAAAGGTGCATTTATGGGAGTGTGTGTTTGCAGAAGTCATTGAGGATTATGCAGGTCAGCATCACTTTGGGGAACAAGACATAGCTGTGATGGAAAGATGCAAGAAAAACAGCTAGGAAAGAACCAAAGAATCCAAGGTGGTGGTGCTATGCAGACAAACAGTAAACCAGAAAATCCATTTCTTATGTTGGAAATGGATTGATTAGGATGTAGATAACTTAGGCACCAGACCAGTCATAAAACCTTTCTTTTTCATTTTTGGAAAAGGCTGTTGGGACTGAAGGGGAAGGAAGAGGGGAGGAATGGAAGACCTAAGTGGGCTGCTGAAGTGTTTTAAGGGATTCCTAAATATATTGCCCAGTGACAGACATTCTCCCTGTTTATCTATAAAATAGGTACACTGAAGCCAAAAGTTGTGCAAATATTGCTAGAAACATCTGTCTTTTGGAAGAATTATCAACAACGAACCCGAGACAATACACTCCCTAATTTATACTGGGTTTTCCTCTTCTTTTGACATATTTTTCTCTAACCATGAGCGTTTTCTAAAACCCCAGCAAAGTGAAGAAGGTAGATTTTATTCTTTCTATTCTTTGTTTCATTCTTTCTTTGAATTGCTTTCTCCACCTTCACATTTTTCTCTCCCTCTATCCCAGAGGTAAGATTTATGTTTACAACTGATGGTTTATGATTAAGACTCTGAACTTTGGTCACTGAATTAGTACTGTCTGTAGGTTCAGAAATCTGCCAGCCAGGCACGAGTCCTCAGGGGACCTCCCACAACCAGGGTGCCGACTGGCGCCGAATCTCGGCTGTAACCCTTAAGCAGTAGCATCCCCCAGTGGCCCTAGTTATCACTGCAGTGATAACTTTTTTAGATAATTTTAGGTACTCTAACTTTCAATGTAAATTCAATTCAAGTGCCTCCGAACTAGCCAGGACTCAGGAGTCTGTTAAACTCAGTAAAGAACCATATATACTTGATGAAAAAAATTATTTTCAGTCACTGAATATACCATGTGTGTATTGCAAAACACATAGCTGTAAAAGCAGGAATTTTTTTTTTTTTTAAATGCATTCAAAAAGGGGGCAAAATCGGATCAAAAGAAAATCAACTTCTTTGTTGGAGAGCCTTCTTGAAGAAGAGAAAATAGGTTTAGATTTTGTTCCAAGAATATTAGGTTCTAGAGCTATTTTTGACTTTTTTACAAGATCAGGACTCATGGAAGGGATACTTTAGCAACCTTCAATTTTTAATCTGCCTTTTGATTGAAGTTCACATATTTAGAAAATATACTCCATCATATATATTGAATTAAAATTCTAAATCAAAAATCCCTGGTTGGTGTTTAATTCACTCAATGAAAATGCAACCCTATTCTCAGAAAATACTCAACAAGAACATCCCACATCCCAGCCTCTATTCTTCAACCCAGCCCTTTACAAAACAATCCAAAACTGCGCTCACTGGGATTGCTTTCCCTGTTCCCTAAAAGAACTCAGTTGTTGATGAAAGGTGAAGTAATTGGTACTTCAAATTGTCACTGGAAGAGACTAGGAGAAGGTAGAAGGGCACACAAATGATGCACAGGTAACACAAATATGGGATGCTCGCTCCTACCCAGCTCCCTCCCACTCCAGAAGCAGAACAGACACATCAGCACAGTCCCTGTATCAGTGCTGACTCAGCAGAGAGAGGATGGAGGAGGAAGGATGTGCAAGGCTGCCAGAGGAAGAGCCAGAACAGCACTTCTGCACAACTCTTCTGTATGGGATGAAAAGAAGGAATTTTCTCTTGTTAATGTTGGAACCCTCCAGTAACTTCTAATGCTGCAGCAGTGGAGATGAAGGGTTGTTAATTAAAACAACCCATATGAAAATCAGTGGGACTTCTACATTAGCTTGAAGTTCAGCAGGGGATTATAAGCAGTGCAGAGCAGAAAACAATGAACATTTGTCCTCTCTGTATCAGAATCTCACCAGACCTGACGCCACAAGAGCCCAAAGAGGTGACATGGCTTTACCCAGTAGGTAAATCCAGTAGGTCTATGGCATCACGTAGTTACTTCTTTCCTCCTATTACTCTTGTCACAATAGCTGAGTACCTCGAGTAGAGTTTTATAACAGATGCATAATTCCATTCTCTGGCTGCAGTGTGAAGCACAGAATACTTGAGACAAGCGGAAAAAAAACCCCCAAGCCTAATCCCCAGAACATATGTGCCTTCTCAGTAATTTAAGGGCTAATTGCTGGGGTCCTTCCTCTGAGGTAACCTAAGGGAAATCTGTCTTTCTCAGTATCTCTGAATCTGATCCTTCATGAGCAGCAGTCAGCCCAGTGTGAATGTGCTAACTGAGATATGACAAACCCATGTAACAACTCTTGCTGATATTCTGTTATTCTGTGGTTAAGGCTCATGAGGATTTTTGAAAGGAAGTTTATTTTTGCAAGCTGCTGAGTGCTGACTATGACGTGGGGCAGCTTTCACTTAGGCAAATGTCTTAACTTTTGTTAAGGCTCTTGGGCAGATAGGCTATTACTGCGACATTTACAAGTAAAGCCTGACTTGGCTTAGGCTATTCAGTGAAAAGAGATGTAGGTTTTAACAAATAATAGACAGCTATTTTTCAGCACAAAGAGAGAGGGCAGCTTTTCATTTTGGCAGACACTACCTCTCCCCTTCTTTTGGAAGTTCTAAAAACATTGCTAACAGTCCTAAACAATGCTCCTCATAGGTTATTGTCACTACCTAAAACATAGGGGCTGGTATTCAGCATGACAAATCAGTTTTATGTAGTTTAGTCATCTATCTCTGCCAGTTGCATGAAGTGGATGATTCTGAAAAAGTCAGCAACTATCATAATGAAAATATACATTACGATACAATGTGTCACACAGCATTGAAAATTAATCCTGCTGCTAAAGAAATAGAAAATGCACAATAAACACATTACCTGAAATTAAAAGTGGTTTTGACCAAATCTCCAGAGCCTTTAAAGTTGTAACAATGATTTCCTATTTATATGGACTGTGTGAATTCTCAGGTGATTCCCTGTGGAGAGTTGTATGAATACTTTTTCCAGAGCTGAGGAAAGGAAAATAGGTAGCTATAATGGAACTACAGGAGCAGCCAAGCAGTAGATTGATTCAACAGGAGAAATTCAATGTATCCCAAAAGATTTCCTAGGATTTGCTCTCCTGCTGCTTAGGGCACAATTTGTTGTAATGAGAAACTGAGGATTTTGTTTCAGGTGTCAAAGCTTGTAGTGATGACTTGAAGGTATAAAGAAAAAGCAACAACTGAAAATCACTCTTAAATAATGCTTTTGGATGAGAATAGAACAAGGACAAGCTCTTCAAGGTGCAAAAAAGGTCAAATATCTCACGTAAATAACATTCCTTAAGAGATACTAATTGGATGCACAGTTGAACCCTTTCCTTCATCTCCAAACTGCTGCATTAAACAGCTTGAAAACTACAGTACACTTCCACAAGCAAAACAAAGAAAGCTTTATTAAATTATCTGGTAAAATTGCACTCAGTCTCACTGTAATCTCTGCTCTCAGTAATGTCTGCAGAAAAAAATACTCAGTTTTCAGTTGTGAAGAACTGAGCTAACTGAGTTATAAAAAAACCCAAACCAAATGAAAAACAGTAGGTTCGGGTTTTTTATTTAATAAGGGAACATTTAAACAGGCAGACTATTCTGTTCGTCTGGAGCATGCCACATGGTAGAAAGCTGGCAGGAAGCATGTTCTGCTGCAGTACTACACAAGCCATGTTTAAAAGGTTAAGTGGGACATGCTCGACATGAATTTCACCCTGCAGAAATGCGAAAATTTGTAGGTATTCATGTCCTCCTCTGTGAAAAGGAATAATCTTTATGAACACAGTGTTACTCTACCACTGTGATGTACCACAGCCTATGCAGGTTTTATTGATAATCACTTTTTAGTGAAAGCTCTGAAACACTATGTTGTTTTTCAAGTGGAGCTCAGAGTTTTATTCAGAAACAGACTGCCACATGGAATTTCCTCAGGCAAAATGCTGAATGATGATGGCATCCCCCTTTGAATAGGGAAAACATACAAAATCCAAAATGTTCATATTCACAGAAGAACATATTGTTCAGCACTAGCATGCTCCTCACACTTTGTTCTGAAACATTACATGGTGTAGCACCGGAGGAGAAATGGATGCTCCAAAAAATACCTTACCAAGAATGAACATTCACGTGTGAATGACATTACATTTGGACATTTGGGACAGGCTTACGCTTAGTTACAAACAATGCAACTATCTAGAACCCAAAGATTTGAGTCTTAAAAGTTTTTACAACACAGACCAAAGCAGATAGCACCTGCCCTTTCTCTAGTAGATGACCAAAGTTGCATTACAGCTCCAGGCTCCAATCAATTTCAAACCTACCACATGATGTATGATCTCCTAGACTATCCCTCCTTAGCAACAAATGACTATCAGACTCAGAAAACCTCCCAGCAGGTAGCATAGGAATAGGTACTGACTAGGAGAAAAGAAAAGTAAATCCTTCACCACTTTGGTTCCTTCCCAAAATAAGGATCAGGAGCTTTTTAATTTCCAGTTGAAATTGCATTCTGCAAGCCTTTTTTTTTATCCTTTCTGTAAATTCTATGTATAGAGTATGCAGAAAATATACACTGTTTCAACCTGCTACCTGTCCCTCAGGTCTGACCTATCTCAGCATAAAACACTGATACCCTCATGTCAATGGAGTCTGAACCAGAAAGTCAGTTTCTGATCAGGAATGGGGGAGCATCTGAACACATAAAACAGCAAGGAGCTAATAATCAGTTATTATTATAGTTCCTGTTATCATTCTATTTCCTCACAGCCTGACTGTGAAAGCAGAATGGGAGTTCTGCCTCATTCATTAACCTAGAAAGCAATGTACACAAGAAATGTACACAAGAAATAAAAAGAGTAAGAAGAATCGAGATGAAGTACAGTCTTTGTTTTTAAGGAGACAGTTAGCTCTCCCCCATCTTTGGAACCAGCTGAACCAATTACACCTCTTACCTGTATGGTTCCAGAGTTCTGAGGCCATAACACAATGCTTCTTCCCAGGATTCAAGGTTAATACAGGCATCCATGGCACAGTCAAGCATTTTCAGCTGATAGATATTTGTATCTGGTAGGTGACCCATGTTACTGCTCAAGAGATCCTGGCATCTTGCCAGAACATGCTTCCACTCTGTTATTGGCCTTAGTTAAAGAAATATATTTAATCAAACAAAAATACAAGTTCTAAATGCTGTTTAGGAAGGTGTAAGAGTTACAAAGCATTAAAATAGAAAAGCTGCCATCATTTCAGACTCTGCTACAATTCTTGAAAGCACACTTGAACGCCAAAGTAGTAGCTTAGGTAACTATGTTTTGCTTACATCTAGCAAAACAATTTCTAAAGAAGGCAGTATTTTAGCAAAAAATGGTAAAAGAAAGATGACAAATTGCAAGGACATTTTCATACACAATAAAAATTCAAATAACTTTTATTTAGGTGCTGAAACATTATTTACTTAAGATACTCCTCCAAATCTTACAGCCAAGGGCAAGAGCCCATGGAAATGCTTCTTAAAAAATGTTTCAGTGGTTAAAAAAAGAAAATTATGTTTTTATATATTAAATAATGATACATTCTTTTAAGCTGACCAAGATTTTTTTTAAATTCTCATTAAATTAGAACCTTTTCTTGAAATTAAATAATTTTCTTTCTCCTTGAAACAATTATAAAGAGCATTGTGGATTTTTTTCATGTACAGCTGCATGTTTCATGCATGAGAAAGAAAAACATCATAGTTTTTATGTCTGACTAATTGAAGACTAATGAACTAGGCAGTACAGAAGATTTTCACCTCCAACGTCACATGAAGATTTTTTTTGTGAGTTTGGAATAGAGGAAAAGTAACCTGGGGCTTGCATTCACTTTATTTGGATATTCCTTACTACAAAACACTTATTTCCATTACATTCTACACTGATTCAACTTCTGTGTGGACCAGATTCTTCTCTCTCTGACCACACCTAAGCTGAACACTTTAAGAATTTTCAGTTTTAAAATGAGTACTGTCATCTGTGACTGCACTCATGGGAGTCCCAGAATGCAAGCAGTCTAAACACCAAAAAGACACCACACACATCAGTAAGAACAAACGAAATAAAGAAAAAATTAGACTTATAGTAAGAGAAGTAATAACATTGATTGTATCATAGTCCTTTCCATACAATCAGTTCAAGGAAGTCCGGCAGCTATCTTCACAACATTACTGAAAGTACTATTCACACTAATCCAAGGATGAGTTTAAAGTGTACAATGTGAACCTGTGATGAAGTAATTAGTCCTTCTTGAACATGGGAATATTTACCTACTTAAATTTAAGAATGTGACCACTACATGGCTGGGCCAGGATTTATAGCATGGTTGTTACAAGGTTAAACTAATTATTTGTGAATTGCTCTCATGCCCTTGGATTGAAAGAACCATATAAGGGAAGGAATGTGTTATTATAATTGCACCTTAACCTTTATATCTCTGGCAAACATCCATGTATTCTTTACAACTGATTAAGGGCAGACAAACAGAAGAGTGGGGGATATTATTTCCACTTAATACAATTTTTGTAGAAAGTACAAAGCACTGACATTCTTGAAAGATTACCGTTTTAGCTGATGCATAGTCTGTCTGCTCTTACTTCTTGTTATTCTGCTTTGTTCACTGACTAGCATCTAATAACAGATGTGCTTTATAACAAAACCTGTTGGGACCAAATTTGTAGGTATGTAAATTACAACTTAGAAAACTCTCTGTCAGCTGCAACAGGACAAAAGAGAAGCTGCCTATCCTGTATCTGCCCAAGACTGGAGGAGGACTGCCTCAAGCAGACTCTCTCTAACTGTAGATTTAGCATTACAACAATTTATCAGTTATAATCAGTAAGTCAGACTGTGGGAGTCACAAACTTTTTCAACTGTAGAAACTGTTGGTTTAATTTGTTAAAAAAATAACATTTGCAGAAAATGATAAGTATGTGCCTCAGTCAGCCAGGAAGGTTTTCTACTCATTATTGGCAAGTGGGCAAAAGTCAAGTTCCCTCTTCAGGTACTGCACTTGCCAATGTATGTTAATTAGCACCAGTATTGTGGTGCAATGGAAGGGAAGATGACATATTTCAAATAGCCCATGATTGAGAACAGAAGCTGAACAGACAACAAGAACAGATTTTTTTCAACCAGTCCTGATACCTTTTACTAGGATGTATTTGATTAATTTTTAAGTATCAGTTAAATCAGTAATCTTAATTAAAGACCTTAGTAAATTTAATTAGGTGCAATTCTCCTGCAATTAAATATAAGAACATTAAATAGGACCAGTATTGTGACTCCATAGTTTTGGTATAAAAAATATTGCAACTTTAGGTTGCATACCTATAATTTAACTTTCACGTTAAAACATAGCCCCTCAAATATAAGTGAATGCCTGAAGGTCTATTTCAGTATTGTCTGTCTCAATCCAGTGACAACAGAGGAACTTTAGACAGACTAGAAACTATACAAAAATTAAAGTAAGATGAGATGAGTGTTTCTCCTTTGCCAATGAATGAATCTCTCTGGATTAGAAAGAAACAAACTCAGTTGTGTAGGTTTTTTTCTTTTTTGCACAATAAGAATTGTAATCACTTGCTTCCAGCCTGGAATAACACTATGCAAACCTGCTTTTCATGCTGCCAAAAAGGAGTACTGGAAGATTAAATTCTCTCTAGGTTGAGAGAAAGCCCATGTTTCTAAAATGGTAAGACATCCTGCCACAATAAGCCAAGTTCACAGTCAGAAAAATTCCACTGATTAGACCAAGATAAGAGAGAGATCAATATACCCATAGTATTCCAGTAAAAATCTCCATCTCTCTTCTGCTCATCTTTTCTTGGTTGTTGCTTTTCACTAATTTCTTTAATTGGATTGAATATCTACATGACAGCCATTAGGCTCCAGTTCTGTTTATTAGTGCAAGATCATCTCATTCAATTTGCTTAATTATAAATTATTATTATAACTTATTATAATGATTCTATAATGTCTGCTGTGAAAATAATTTAGCAACCTTTTTTCTATTTAAAAGTGGATTTATATGAAGCAGTGGGCTGCAATGGCAGAAATCCAAACTTGAATGAAAATATCCCTTTACATCCTAGGTAGCTACTATCCCTTCCATGAAGCAGTTCCAGTCCAGGTAATCAGAGACTATATTAATACAATTATGAATAGTACCCATTTTAAACATCAAATGAATTAAAAACATTAAAATAAAAAGAATGAAAATGTAAGTAAATTAATCTCAAGAGATGAATTGCATACTAAGGGGCTTTCTAGACTATTTTCACAACTGAATGACAAACTGTGGCATGTCACTGAAAGGATACCTTCTTTTGATTTCGGATATCTCACTTTATTTACAGCGTCTTTGACTTCTTTCCAGGCATGCTCTTCACCGGCCAGTTTCTCAGAATCCTGGTTAATTGAAACAAATGCATTTAATGAGAAAAACAGTAAAATGAGAATATGTAGTAATGATGAAAAACAGGGTAAAAAGATTTCACTGCTAAAAGCTATTTGTAGAGACTGTATTGCTATTTTTTGTAAAAACTCAAAAAATCATTTCACCTGGCAATCATACTCATCCTGTGTTTGGAAGTAAATGAGATGATCTAAAGAAAAATGAATGTAAACTTGGAAACATTAAATTCTCAAATGAGATATTAAGTTTGCAACAAAAACTATGATCAACCAGAAAACAGAAATAATAGCATGTGATTTTTACTATTAAAACACATTGAGAAGATCAAATTCTTTCAAGGGCCTTCTATCTAATACTTCACAGACCCTCAGGCATACGGTATAAAAGATTTAGCAAATAATTTTGATTAACTATGTGGTGATTATAGAGTTTTTACAAAGAGTGGAAGGCTACTTTCATCCGTTACAGTTATGAACATGAGCTTACACAAGAAGTCAACGACTCAGAAAAAGCTGAACTTTGGTTTAATAACTCACTGCTATTTCTTCCCTATTCCATTGGATTCTACAAACAGCTATATTTTCCCATTGCTTTGTCATAAAGAAAGCAAAAATGATTAATGGTTACAGCAGTAAGGAGAAAGTTTCCCTTTTCAACTCTTTAGCAGTGACTAACTGCATCTTAGGTAAACCACTCAGAACAAATTTATTAAAGCATCTATAGACACAGTTATGCATCTTAAGAGATTTCCAAAAACATCTAGATATTCGATTTCCATTGCTATAGCATTTAAATACCTCTAAAATCTGGCCTTTAAGACACTGAAGTTCATTACCTATCTTTCCTTATGAAAGGCCCTACTACTTCCAAAAAAGTTTTTTAAAGTGCAAAGTCTTGCAGGAATATTTCAGAAATACAGTTCGAAAAAGATCAGCCCTCAGCAGGGGTGGAGGCCTGCAGATGAACAGAGAAGGTGTATTAAAACCAAGCACTTTGTAACCAACAGATGCTCACTGGGCATCAGAGAAGTACTTCCACTGAAACTCCTGTAATCTGTAACTACCTAGAATTGCATAATTTTCTTATCCCACTGTTCCTTTTTCAGAACAGAAAATATTTACAGTGAGAATCAGCAGTTAGTTTCGGATTTAATTTGCAGTTTTGTCTTTCCATCTGCTTCATGAAACAGCAGACCTCTGTGTATTCCTGGGATGATTAAATCAAGATTAAACTGAGATTGTTCTCAGCTGCCCTACCATTCTGTAGAGCCTTACAAGGAGGGTGGTATGACCTCACTGCATTTTGAACATGTACTTCCCCTACAATCAGTTCTCTGATCAAAATAATCATCTGGAAATAATTTTGTGCAGAGATGAATTTGCCACCAGAAGCCATAAGGTTAGGACAAACAAGCTCATACTGTAGAAATTTTGTCACTGGAGTTAATGTACCTACCCAGCCCTCTAACAGCTTTGCAAAAGATGTATGCTGAATCTCCTAGCATCAATGTAACCTCTACAAATTTCTATGAGACTACATCTACTTCTTAACATAGCCTGTTAACCTGTAGCAATCTCTCTAAAATGTCTTTGTGGATCAACTGCTGCTCACTGATTGATCAAAAAACCAAAAAAATCTAGCCTGTAAGATGCTAATAATGATGTCTGTGAAATTTTAGGTTTAAGGAGCTACCAAAACAGAAAAATTGTCTTAGGCTATCTTTTCTCACTGGCCCAGGCATCATTCTCAGTGTTTCTTTAATATGGTGTAAGCCTAAAACCTCGGAAACATGGGAATTGAGAGAGATTTGTAAGTGAAAGAAGGAAAAAAGCTATGCACCAAGGCCAATAACTGATGCATCATCAGGGCTCACTTCGCACACAGCAAGACTGATGGATGAATCAGACTAAAGTGTTCACTCACATGGGATTAATCTTCCTCTGTCTAGTGCAGCCTTTCAAAATGCTTTCCATTGTCTTCTAGCATTTCACTGACAACACAAAGCAGTGCAAGGCTGGGGTTTCCTCTAACCTTTAAACTAGTGCACAGGGTTAAGTCCACGCTGGCTTCATATCCAGGTAGAGAATACAGTGTGTCTGTTGGACCAGTAATCCCCCAGCCCTCTCTGGATTCACAGTCTTTATCCCTTTTGTAAGAGAGTTTAGGATGGAGGGAATCTCTGGGGAGGATTTAAGTCACAGGTTTCAATGAGATGTTTCCTGTGTTCTCAAGATGAGGCATTTTGGGGATTGGCTGACGTAAGAACAAGGAAAAACAAGGCTAGCTGGGCACTTCACACCTCTGTTCTTCATCAGATTTCCATCCATGAAAGAAGTCCAGTCCTTTCCTAAGCACTAGTTCAAGATATGGAAGCTGCTTCCAAATAGGCAGCCAAGTAGGGGCTGCAAAACAACTAGGAGAGCCTGTCACCAGGAACGCTTCTGCCTTGCAGCCTAATAAGCTCTTTCCAAGTAAGCTGTTTCTCTGCCTTGGACAGCATCTTGGAAGTCACGGCTATGTGATATGATTAAGCCAGCTAAGAATACAAAGTTGCCTTGGAGTTGGAATTATGAAAATAATTGAAGTGATAATTAGTTACACTGAACTGTTTAATTTAATTTAACAGCATGACGTTAACAACTACGGGATATACAGCTTTCCATGGAGTAACACCTATTCAAAGTATCACTTTTCAGAACATGTTCCCAGTCAAACCTCCAGGTGTGCAGACACAATAAAGGAATCACAGAATCACAGAGTATGCTGAGTTGGAAGGGACCCACAAGGATCATCAAGTTGAACCCTTAGCCCTGCACAGGACCATCCCCAAGAGTCACACCATGTACCTGGAAGACGGGGTTTTTTCATCTATAGAAACGAAGAACACCAGCTGAAGAAAAGGAAAAGGCTTTTGAAAAAGAAGGAGGAGTTAGCAACTTTTGCCTGATTATTTTCCTTATTTCTAATACTGACAGGAAACACAAGGGTTCGATCCTCAGAACAACAAAATATTTTTGTTTTGGTCCAAAAAATAATTAGACCAGAAAATTTAGTCACAAAAATGCATGACAACCTTATGACAGCTGAAACCGGCATGCTTTACGGTTCAGCTTTTGCATATAGAAATGTGCTGGAGAAAACCAAGACTAGAAGCGTTGAAAACTCTTGGGGAAAGCAGAAAAGACAGCTGCATCACATGCTCTTCTATGGCAAGAAGACACTGCAATACTCTTAACACAGGTACAAGCCATTCGAGGCAGAAGCACCACTGAATCTGCTAACTGAATCCATAGTTCAGGGCACAAAGAAGACAAAAATTACTTATTTTGAACAATTATTCTGGATGGGAAAGGGTTCTAGTACCTGCTTTCCCCTTACTCCAAGCATCTGCAGAGAAAACTTGTTCATTAAAAGGTGAATTAAGACGCAACAACATCATTTCAATTTCATTCCTCCATTCTTCCAATACTATGGCAGGTGCTGCTACAGCTTTCTTGATAAAATACATCTGGGGATTTATCTCTTTACACTGAAGCTTTCTGGAAATCTCTGTGGACTACCTATCCCTGATTAATTAGATCTGTGCTTCTAATGCTCTAGACGAAAAAATTTCCAATTATATTCAGTTCTTCTTGTAAAACAGGCCATAAGCTGAACTTCACACCTGACACTTTTCACCTTCACATCTTCTTGAATTTACAGTACATAAAACATGAAGGCCCACCTACATAATTCCACCAGAGAAAATTCTGCCTTTGAAATCTTTTTGGCTCTTCAAGGTGGGCAAATGCCAAATATTTTGTAAAGCAAAATCTTCCTGCCATAAAGAATCATACTTCCTCCCCCAAATTTCACTACTGAGAAAGTTTGCTCTATAAAGGATTCAATAATGAGATTAATTTTTTAAAAAAATATTTGCTTGAATAGCATAATTTCTATAGATTTTGGATCAGAACAACATTAGTTGTTGTTTTTCTTTAGAATACTTCCGGCTTTCATATCCAATGATTCTCCACAGTTTTAAGGTTGTAGCTACTCATTGAAAACTTCTTTCAGGAGCCTGAGAATGGACATGATCAGCTCTGCCCAGTGCATCCTGTAAATGCTCATAAAAATAGTTTGTCATAAAATATACCACTAAATGTCAATATTTGCTTTAAATATTACCATTTTGGTTCTGTTAGTGACACTTGTAAAAATGGAATTATAGCCACTCATAACAAAGAATTAACGAAGGAGAGAGAAATAAGAAAACTGGAGGGTATTTGATGAGGATTGTAATCTATTTAAAGAATGATCAAATATAAAATGTTCTGCCATTCTCATTTGAAGTGATAGGAAGATTTATTACAAAAGCATCATCTCCTGAAACAAGTACAGACATCAGCCACCACAGAAATAAGCATTTGAAATAATCATCTGTTCCATTCTCTACTATTCTTTTCCCATTTTCTTTCTAAGAATTAGTTCTTTCCCTACCTCTTCTGCTATTTAAGTGTCCTGAACATATGCTATCTTTAATGGAACTCTCCTTAAAAAGGAGTATAATCTTCAAAGTACAGATAAATGTTTCCTTTCTGCTCCTTTACACTGCTACTCCTTCCCAGACTACTCTTCTGTTTCTTATACTTCCTAAGAGTGTTCCCTGTCCATTAATTTCAGGCACCACTGCTTTTATACACTGTTTTAGCAATCACTGTTCTTTCCTATCCCAGTATTTAAAATCCAGACTGCTAAAAGATTCCCACATGGACAGCATGTCCTCTGAGAGAAGGTATCCCTCATACCAAAACAAGCACAAGCCAACCAGTAAGCATCACTGCCCTCTCTGCCCAAATGTGCTCCCACAACCCCAGGACTGCTCATCTGTAATGCACTGCATCTCCAAAACTCTCATGAACATTGGAAAGATTGATTAAGGGCTAGTTGTTCTTTCACACTTAGGCTACAGGATAGAAAATAAAAAATGGATTTTCTGTCCTCTCTACAAAATTCATCTTTCTCCTTCTCCCAGAAGGAAAGAAACAAGAGAGAAACAAGCCAAAGATCGTCCACAGTGAGGAACCATGAAGCCGTCCTCGCCTCCCTCCACAGAAGGGAGAAGGGGTGACTGGGAACTCCAAACAGTAAGCAACCCCTATATCTCTTTTTCTCCTTTCGAGCATTCCTCCTACTACAAATACGTCCAAGGGCATCTTCACTCTGTGTCTGTTTTCAGTATTCAGGTATCCAGTCCCACATAGGTAGAAATAAGCAAAGCTTTGTAGGAGGTATTGGAGTTCCAGGTTGCCCTGAGAGAAGTAAAAATAAGGACTAAAGTTTTCCCTGACCAGTATCTTCTCTTAACCACCAGCAAATGTCAGTTTTACAAGGGTAAAAACCTTTAAATCATAGTTCAAATTGAAATTAGCAGTCTAATATTGGGTATGATACTTTTGCAAGAGAGAAAAACCACATCAAATAATAATGTTAGCTTTTTCTGGACACAAAATCTATTACTATATAATGATAATCCTGTGAGAACAGAAAGCAATAACTCTGTTCTTGTTCTCTTTTTTGTGGAAGTTTTAAAAATATCTTCAAAAAGGAAAGTTTTCTGAACTTCAATATTTTAACTCTTTAAAAGCTACAGATACCTCAAATACCTGAATATTTCATAGAAATTGCTGATCATTGCTTATGATTTGCTTAATTTCTAAAAACTTAAGTGGCAACTACAGATGTTAATCTGACAAAACAATTCTGACCAACTTGACAGGTTCAAATCAAAAGAGGTTTTCTTAGTTTTTTTTCCAAGAAAGTGTCGAGGAGCTTAAACACATTTAAATAAGGGCACGACATTTTAGAGCAGTTCTCTGATACATTATGCTCTGAAAGCATAAATAACAAATTTCTATTTCTGGTTCTATCTAAAAGTTCAGCAACTACTGAATGTATGTTTCTAGTAAACTCAGTAACTCATTTTCTTATACTAGGCAGCAAAAGAAAAACATTAAATGAGTAAAGACATTGCAGATCTTCTGAACTTTCAGAAAGATGAAGAAAATGTTAGAAAATGTGATACGGAAGCTGTTATATTGTAGCTAGACTAAATTTCTGACTTGAGTGCTTCAGAAGAGGGTATAAGGGCTTGATGGGCAATCACAGGGGCACAAAGCTACAGGCACAGAAAGAGAAAGGACACTTGAGTGCTTTCCTGAAATATCTGAGGTCATTTCCTATGAAACATTTTCTGGATAAAGTTTAAACTCCAAATCTAAGACTCCTCATCTCTTATTATGAGAGCTGTGGCTTACAGAAGCCTATAGCTTCAGTTGAGGATTCACTCACCTTCACTCTTGTGACTGTACTTTGTTAAGAACCACATATATGTGAAAACCTCAGTGCACAGAGCCCTGTCATGATTCCAGATTTACATATGACTTCTGAAGTTTTAAAAGTTCCCCTGCCCTGTTCCATGAAAAATAATGCCAGGTCCAAAAATGCCAGTTCAACTACTCTTTCCAAACCACATAAGATGGTCCTCACCAGGAGCTGAGTTGTCAGAAAAGAAGACCTTGTGTTTTCTGTCATACGGCTCTGAAGAGGGCGCGTGGGACACGGCACATTCCAAAGCTACTCTGTTTGCAGAGAAAAACAACGCTGTATTCCCTGTGAGGCTATTGGGAGGGGGTGAACCCAACTTTTGAACAAACTCAATTTGTACTTTCTGGTTTTGAATTCTGAAAGTAAAATAGGACACACTGCAGTTGGATGCCATATTGCATCTGTGACGTACATTGCTCAGTATTAGGCAGGCTGTGTTACCTCACATAATTGATATCATCTCTTCATGGGCTACTGATTCTGGTGTCTGGAAGTGCATAAGAATGGCACAGGCTAATAATACTCTAAATCATGTAGGTATTGGAAAATTTAACAGTTGTTCACACCATTCATGTTTAAGTGCTCTACTTAGGCATTGAAATCAAGATGAAGGTTTCCCCAGACCCTGCATACAAATAGTGCAAAAAGGCAAGCACTTTCACAGGGTATGAATAACCTTTCCTTAACATTATCCAACTTGGTTACACCATTATAATATTTACCCAGAAATTTGAAAAAGATATCAAAAACAGCTGTGGGAAATTTATTAAAATGAGATGCCTTCAATAAATAGATAATTAAGATCAGCAAGTCTATTTTAAGAAGTCATTTTAATTTAATAAAATTAAATGAGACTAAGATAAGTTTATCCCAATAACATCTTAGATTTAATTAAGACTTAAAGTATAAGGTAAGAGGAGCAACCAGACAAACAATTCTCCACCTCTTTGGCTGTAAGTCCATTATCTGTCAGGTTCACAAGCTCAGATTTACACTGTAGCTGTCTGGGGTTCTGCTGAAATAAATCATAGCTCGAGATCCCCTTTTCAGATGTTGAACATGTGTTCTATCTTTGTATTTACCAGGCAATTCCAGTTACTCTGTATTATTTACCTGTCCTAATAAATGTTTATTATTCTCTCAGTCTTTTTCATCCATTAACTTTACTGGCAATGATTTTGAAATTACTTCCACTTCATTCATGAAAATGCTGGGTACACTAGAAACAGGGTTATTATGGACACACTTTGAAACTATCTGGTAAGCATTATATATAACTGATGATTATGATGATTTAATGTTTAAGTATGTTGTCAGAAAAATCTTTAGAGTACATCTATATTTAGAGTGTATATATATAAATTCCTGTAGTAAGAGAAAATACACTGAAAAAGCTCAAAGTTTTCATTAGTCTTGAACATCACAGCCCAATGGAACTTCTTTGAGACCAATAATGATCAGAGATCAAGTCTTGTTATTATTAGAGCTTTTCTGTTTTACATCTACTCTTTGTGATAAAAATCTCAGCAAATAACATTACAGACAGTATTTTCTCTCTCAAAAAGCAATATAAAAGGATGCTAGGCTACTTAGGAAGAAAATGAGATAGTATCTAAAGAGATCTGTCAAAATATAAATACACAGGGCTAAGCAGCTAAACTACATCATATCATCTTGCTACCTGGAGCCTCTTCAAATGAAAGGCACATGTATTTAACACATTCTGAAATCATTTCAGTTAAGTGTTGGTCATCCTGATTGCTGGCCAAAACATTTTCCATATGTATTTTTACAGTTAGGTCCCTTAAATACTACTACTCTTTTTGATGATAAAGGAGGCAAAATTACACAAGGGCTATCCTTGTGTCCCACACAGCTCAGGTTCCTGGGGATGAGTGACACTTTGCAAGCCCAGGACCTCAATGCCTACTCCCAGTCAAGATGATGGAAGCTGCATGAGCAACAGGACTGAGCTTTGTGTCTGTAACAGCACTGCCTTTATAAACCTCCCTTTTCAGGAGCTTAAAGCTGACAGCACAATTCCCATCCAAGCTGCAGAGGCTACAAGCAGAAATAAAAATTGATTGGACGATGGGAAAAGCAATAAATAAAAGTTCACTATTTATCAACTCATAAAAGCCAGAGGAAGGGAGGAAAAGCAAAGGAAACTACTTACAGTTTAGCATAAATGAAACAGGGCCTTATGCCAGATCACCAAAAAATTCCTGTCACGTTTGTAATTCCATTGTAATTTCCAGCATCAGTCCAAAAATAAACCCTGTGGGTAATTCACTTACCTGGGGAAGGATACTGTTCAACCTAATCCCTAGCAACTGTGAAGCTGGTATTTTGCAGACCGTCTTAGTCATCACACATTTTTTAAAGCAATCTCTAGGTCTCTCTTACCACACAAACTGTCAGTTATATGGCAAATCTGCTTTATTTCTTAATTCTGCAACCTGTGGAGACATACAGTGTCACTGAGTGCATTTAGTGGCTCCAAATAGACATGTAGGTCCAAAATCCTCAGAATATTTAGGTATTCACAATGCATAATCCAATCCACATTCATTAGTGCATTGAAATATGCACTTAATTTTAAAAGTATGTATAAATCCCATTAAAGTTAATACTTATGCAAATGACTAAACACTTAACACTAAGTAGAAGTGTAGTTATTTGTGTATCAAAGTTCAGTTTATGCTTCTGCGATTTGAAGAATTTGTGCCCATTGAATTATTGGTTCTAACTGAAGAGATACTGACATCAAGTTAGATATTTATTTTTCAACACTAATATCAAAACAATTTAATATCTTAATGCATAATATATCTCATGATAAAATTCTAGTTATAGTAACTATGTTTTTTAACACACTGTAATGTAAAAAACCAGTATTTACTTCAGCATATGCTTTCTGAATGAAAGAGTACAAAATACAGGAATTTGATTGTGTAGCAAAGTACATGCAACATGATTAAGATCATACACTGTTGATCAGCCTACTCTATACCTTAAAATATTTAGTACATCTCAAAAGTTAAAAGCGGCAATTGCTAGAGCACTGATACGAACTGTTTGCCTAACTCACCAGCACGTTTCTTGAATATTCAGTGTCAATACTCAAATCCACACTCTCCAGTCTCCAAGTTTTTTAAAGTCATGAATAAAAAAGGTTGAATTAATTTTTTACAACTGCAGCTCTTCCTCTAGAATTTTGCCAACAAATTTGACTGCCTACTATATGAGTATTAGTTTAATATAATCAAAGAAGAGGTTTGCAAATAGCTTTAGAAGATATTATACAGTGTTTTAGTAACTTCAAGAACTTCTACTTTAGAGAATTATTATTGACTATCCTCTTACTAAAACCAATTTAAACCAGTAAAGGTTCTTCCAGCGTTTAAGGGAAGCAGTTAGAAGCATTCTATAAGGCAAATGTGTGCTTGAAACAGTTTCCATACCTTTCTAGCACTCTATTGTTCTGATTCAATAATGTGGACATTTTAGTCATTGCCACAAAAAATAGAAAGAGAGTGGAAAGGACATTCTCTAAAATGTCATAATGTCACGGAAGCTATTATAAGATCCTTGAATATTTCTCAGGGCCTTTATTTACTGTTTGGATAGCTATCATGCAGCTGGTTCCTGCTGTCTGCCAGTGTTAGGAGTATTTACATACCTCAACAATCAATGGTGATCAGCCAAGGTGATTCAAAGCAAAGGGAGGTAGCCTACATCACAAACCATATACTGAAAGTTAGACTTCTTGACTTACCTGAGAGCAACTGTTAAAGGGATCTGATGCAACAACATAATTTGGTGATATATAATCTATATTGGATTTCTAATTTTCAAAAACAGTTCACAGCAGTAGTAATTTTTCCTGTCTCCCGATAAATACTCTCCCCTAAGTACTTCACTCACTGATTAAAACCAAACTGTTCTCCTAACATATTTTTCCCAGTCAAATGAATGAGTGCTGCCCCTCTGACAAGCATGCTATCTCAAACCTTTCTTTTTAAAATATCTTTTGCAGGTCAGGGTTTGGGGTAGGGGAGAAGCAGGTCACTTCATATGGATCCCTACCTTCATTAACCAACTACAGTTTACTAGTAACTGAACTTCACAGTATCTTTCTCCACTATATCATATGCCTATAGATTTAAACTACTGTATTCTTAGGCAGTAGCTGGAATTAAGTCAAAAGGTTTCAAAACTCAGAAGGATTTCTTTTAAGTGATGCAAACTGAACAGAAAGTTATACACTAGAAATACTCTGAGAGTAAAAATTGTCTAGATATTGTCAAAGGAAGTGCAGGAGCTTTAGTTTATATCCAACAGTTGTCAGCACTGACTAAGATAAAGATTCATACCATAAGCAATATGACACAGCAACATATGTTTCTTAATGACAGTGTTCAGATAAATCTTGGGCAGAACTGTGATACACTGTTTCACTACAGCCCCCAGTTCAAATCGCTTTTTATGGCAAAATTGACAGCTTTCATAAAATTCCCTGAGCAATCCTGTGGAAAATAGCAGGACATCCTACAATGGGTCATCAAATTACAAAGTCCTCTGCTGTAACATGTGGCTGGAGTAAATACAGCCTTTTCGAGCCTGATTTTCAAGTCTTTTAGAGAAAAGAAAGTTCCTACTCATGTCTTAGAATAAAGCTCACAAATACAAAATTTGTAACTACAGCTTTATGGCACTGTTGTGATATTAACTGAACTAGTAGCAAGAAACATATGACACTGCTTATCATAGCAATTTTTCAATCCAAAGCATTCAGTCTGCAGTTTTACAGTCTCAAAAGTTATAGGCTTCCTTGTTATTCAAATGAGTTCATTCTTGCTTTAATAGGCCTCAGAGGATATTAGTTGGGCCTGCCACTGGTTTAAGCACTGAAGAGCATGATTCTGTCTTTCTCAACCTATGATGCTTCCTACGAATTCAGCCAGAGCCTCAAACTTTGAATTATTACACTGTCAAAAAGAAATTAGAATGAATTCATGATACCTGATGAACTTGCCACAGGGTCCTAAATCAGTCAATCAACCTTTGAAAAAGAAAATGAAAAATAAAATTTGGCTTGCAAAGAGTGTTTGAAAGTTTAGAGGCAGCTGATAGGAAAGCCATCTTTCTTAATTTAATAAGCCTAGAGTGAAAGATGCATTTCCACAATGTGGCATGGAAAATGACAATGTGAGTCTTTGCACTAAATTTCATACTGAGATATACTAAAGAATAATTAATCTTTTTAATATAACTTGTATAATGGGCATTTCAGCATCTGTTTTATGGCAAGAGATATGAAATAGGGCTACACGTTACTTAACAGAGATCACAAAACAAAGAGCAGCAAAAGAAAACAACCACTATCAGATATTGCATGTGTAATATATTGCTCACTAAATAGGCATATCTTTAAAATTGTCCCTGTATGTTCCACACATGTACCTATGCACATATACATATATGCACACAATATTGCTTTTCCCACTAAAACCTATGCTTGTCCAGTGTAGATACATGTCCACTTCATCACAAAAAGCAATTACAGTGAAATGGGTCACAGAATACACTGTTCTTCCAAGACAGACAGGCTAAGGAGATAATTTAGTTCAAAGCTTTAATGATGGGCAGATTACCAGGTTAAAATCTGGACTACTAGATTAAACTTTCCCCCAGATTTTTTTAACCTATCTTGGACCCATATGAAGTAAAACCATGATCATACTTCAGGGTCATATGTGCACAAGTCTGCTTAACACAACCATTCATGATTCCTCTCCTCTCCTCTCCTCTGATTGGAATTATCAGAAAACTAGGACAACAAACACAGCAATGAAGCTAATTTTACCAAGCATTTACACCTACTGTATATGTAGAATTTCATCCTAGTGATTTCCAGGCATTGAATGGACAGTAACTGATATCAGAAAAAATATACTCTAAGAAAGTTAAGATTTACTAGCACAATTTTTTGGCTAAGGAAAATAAAACAAAAAGAAGAAAAACTGCTCAATATCATAAAGTATATAGTATACAATTAGGATGGCACTAAGAGCCAGAAATTTGGAGTATGAAGAAAGTATATTCAGAATTTGAAGAGAAAGACACAGAATGCAGTGATATGAAGGAGCATA
The DNA here is from genome assembly GCF_009829145.1 of Chiroxiphia lanceolata. Taxonomy (NCBI): domain Eukaryota; kingdom Metazoa; phylum Chordata; class Aves; order Passeriformes; family Pipridae; genus Chiroxiphia; species Chiroxiphia lanceolata. Next base: position 35,939,465 of record NC_045639.1, on the reverse strand, counting down.
ATAGGAACTACAGTTGAAAAACTTTTATTCAGAATGAAAAAGGTTCCTCTGGACTAGTTTTGAGTGACATCTTCAGTAGGGAATGAGTTTGGAGATAATAAAAACTTTTCCCGAAATTACTTGAAGATGGTATATTCTGAAAAATTTCAGTGAGCTAATAAAATAGTGTCCTATTTCAAGTTAGTCACAATTTTGCTGATAAACAGTAGAGTCCTTTGCCATCTTGTTTTCTTCCTCTATGTTGACATGACTCAGATTGTTTGTTGACTTCACTGCTGTTATTATTTGTAAAACTGGCAATATCAGAAAGAGCTACACTGCTTTAGGTTTGTAGACTGTACAGAGTAAAAAGAATACTCATCCCAAAGATGAGAAAAAACATTGAAATGGAGCAAAATATATATCATGCCAGCAAAGGCTGAAGTAATGGTCAACCCATATAGTGTTAATGTCCTGCTTTGGACCTATAAAGGTAAATGGTAAAATTCTTTCCTTGTTAGAAAGGTATTTAGCTTACATACAGATAATGAATGAGAGAAAGGTATTTCCACTCACTTTCTTTTCCTTTTTCTTTAAAATTCATAGCCTATTACTTAAAATACACACTTGGAAAGACAAAGATCTAAGCTCCCAATTTCTACTTCATTTGGAGAAGGAATTTAGAAAAAAGATACATTGTGCTTTCTGTATCCTGGACTCACCTGAAACTCACCTATCACTTGAAGCACTAACAGAATTGTGGGGTCCCCTACCCCTTGAGGTCTGCCCTTACACTGAGGATAAACTCTCATTCTGACTCTGATGAAGATATTATTTTGTCCAAAGTGGAAGACCTTCAATAGGAGAGATTCTTGTATCCAGAAAACAGAATACCAGTCAGTCCAGAAAAATGCAATTTAAAGTTGCAACATCTTTTTTTTCCCCTTTTAAATGACTGAAATTGGATCTAAATTAAAATCCACCATATTTCAAGTAAATTACTTAATTAATGAGATTTTAAAAGATCAAACATATTGCAGAGCAGAAAAAAGAGACTGAAAAAAGTGACTGATGCTAGAAATCGCCTTGACAGGCTGAAACATACAAAAACCTCAGTGAAAGAGAATTCAGAGATTCAAGCTCAGATAATGCAACAACTGGCTTCAATATTAGGGAAAAAACGTGAACTGGGTCTCCAAAATCAGTGCAGGAAAAGGTGTTTGGAAAGTGGTCTGTCTGATCTAATTAAATTTTTTAATTACTACTGTTTCTAACTTGCTAATGCAGAGCAAGACCTTTCTTATTTCTATTAATAATTCAGAAGAGGCCAAATAGTGACTGCTATAGGAAGGACGCTATTTGAAAAAAAAAATCATAACAGTAATAGCTACTTCTAACAACAGTCCCAAGGAAGCTGGACATTAATAAAGGGGGAACACTGCCATCCAGGCACTTAAAAGTAGCTACAACAGCCTAAAACAATGATGAGAGTAGACTATGTTCCCTTGGCAAAACAGTGTTTCTGCTTAAAACATCTGCCAGAAGATTTACATTTCCTCTTAAATGGCTGGATCTGAGATTCTGAGCAGAATGAGATTCTGCTCCCCTCAGATGAGAAGAAAGCCAGACTCCCAGGAGAGTACCACACTCTAACTTCTACCTTTGCTTCAAATATGAACTTGTTGGGCCAAACTGATATAGGTTTCCCTATCAAGGATCTCCTGAACAGGCAAGGAGTTTGCATACAGTTTTCAATTCATGTCTATTTATAACAACAGCTGCATCTTTTCCATGACCTTGACAACCCAAGTGAGCTCCAGCTGACTGCTGCCAAGGAGTGACCAGAGCACACTGAGGCAGTCCCAAAACAACTGAGATAGGCAAGTTGCTATGGAAAAATGATCACAGTCCATTTGTCACTGTCTTTGGAAAGGACCTTTAGTGGAAAAGAATTAAAATGCTGAAAGACAGAGGGAGCCTCAGAAGTCTTGTAAGAAATGCTAAGACACTGAAGAGGTGGTGGCTTTGTTAATGAATGAGAGATCCCAGAAATTAGAAGCAGTTGCCTTGGGTTTTGCTGTCATTTTTGGCACTACAAAAATAAAATCCCTCTGTCCTTGGCTGTTTGGAAATCCATCCCAAGAGGGTAAGATCCTCTGAAAGGGAACAGAAAAGTGCCAAGATTGATGGTTGGATTTCAGGAATCAATCCAGGGTTTACGTCACTACGAAATGTCTTGCCAGAAGGAAGGAACTGTTAATCAGACAACCTCCTATGGAAAGAATCAGTACTGTGTCCCAGTGGGCTGCTATTTACTGATGCTTGTACTTGATGCTTTTGTAGGCACTGGTTATACTAACACTGGGCTAAAAGAATAGGTGGGTGAAATATTTTTGATCTCTGGCTTGATGTCATTTTGTAGTTTGCTTCAAAGGCAATTCAAAGGCTAGTGGCAAAACAGTAAAAAAGATGAGGAATAGACATTACAATCAACTATTGCAAACTCTATATTTTATTAGGAAATTATTAAACCATAATTTTATTGGAATAAAGTCCTGATCTTTTTTTTTCTTAACTTCGTGAGTTAGTACTTAGAAAGTTCCTTAGAATCATGACTAAAGATACAGATGCTACTAGTTAATTTTTTGTTTTGATCAAGGGGTTTTATGTTCAGTTAGTTGTATAAACAGACTTATTTTCAACAATCCCATTTAATCCTTGCTTCCCAGGCCTTGTCTTTTGAATTAATTTGGAGATCTCATCTTTCATATCGTACTTGGAAAACTTACTGAGACTGTAAATGTCTGAAAATAAATAAATATTGGGGAAACTGGGACACAAACTTCTGGAATTTGGCAATTCAGCAATTTAAAAAGACACTTCTTAACATATAATTTTGTGTTCCCTGTGTCCTAAATATATGATCCCTGAGGGAGGGGTGATATTTTTGTACTAACACCAGTACAGTGATCTTGCATGAAGCCTTTACATGCTAATTCAAAACAACAGTCAATAATAATATTCTTCATGTAACAATGTCTATGTAATTTAAGCATATATTCTTCAAAGGTATTGCTGACATCAAACATGAACATCAAAGGTAAAAGTGTCATATCCTAGTGTATTCTTGGCCATATTGAAGTATCTTTCAGAAAACCTGGTGAGGCAAATCAGTCATGGACATATGCCATAGCAACAAATTCATTCAACTTACGTAGAGGTTCATTTACACTGATGAAATTCCTAAGCTACAGTTGTGTTGTTTTCTCAGCTTGTAACAGAATGTCAAAACTTCTAGTAGGATCAGGAACTTAGTCAGTGGGTTTTTTTAATAATAGAGCTGGTGGATGTATGCAATAACAGCTAAAGAATTGCAAGTGACATTTTTATGTAGAGGTAGATAGCTTGGCTGCTGTTCAGGTGACCTAATTTTGAAAGTCCTTGAGTTGGAAACTGGACTTATGATGGTCTCTACCAAACTCAGGATGCAATATAAGTAAGTACTACGCAAAGCAATAAACTGATTAAAGGAATAAAATACTTACCGGCATCTTGTTATTATTAACTTTGGCAACTATCAAACACTGACCAAGCATAACAATTATTCAGACTCAAACTCATTGCTTTTGATCTTGTAATAAATAAAAGCTTTCAAAAAACCAAGATAGACTAAAATATTAAATCCTGGATCCAAAAGAGAAAGACAACTCATAACAAAGTGATTCTATAAGCACAAATGTCCCTGAAATCCTTGGCTGAAAATGTAGAACATGAACAATACCCTGGCTCATGACTGTGGAAAAAACTGTCTTCATTTAAAATGTTTGTCATCAATGTAATCCCATCTTTAATTATAATTAATGCAAGGGACTTTTATATGCTGGAATGGTAACACGTTGCAAAGAATTTAGCTTTTAAAAAGGCACACACTTCTTAATTACAGTGGAGATTGATCTTAACATGGAGTGAAGAATAACACGTAAAGCTGTCAGAGATACAATGAACTGAAGACATTACAGTAGCTATAACTTGAAGTACAGACAGTCAGGAAGTACTCTATGAGTGACTTTTAGAAAGCCATGTTTATTTCCCTCTATTAATTGCTAGGATTTTTTTCCAACTTTGGCCAAAAGTGTTGTTTAGATTTGTAGCTATTGGCATTTAATTTGTCAGGAACTGAACTGCCAAAAGCTTCATCTCAATCTAATCTTAACCAGTTTACAGTGATGTAAGCACTTGCCAGGCTTCTTGACCAGCTGACAGAAGACACTGGCCACCATTTTGGTTAAGTCCTCTTAGAATTAAAATACAGCTGATATTGAGACCTAGGCACCAAAAGCTATTCAGGATACCCAGCTCCAGCTAGTGCCGCTGTTTGCCTCTATATATTCTCATCCTTGTGACATCTATGCACCTGGGTTATTTCAGGGCTGTGCTCACAGAGAGGAAGATAAAAAACTACTACTGTATAGCAAACAGAGATTAGCTTTGAAGTCCTTTCATCAGCAGTGACCAACGAGGAACGTTTTCTCTCATTTTGCATGCAATGCAATTGCGACTGTACAGCCATGGAACTCTATTTGGTCTAGGGCTGTGTCTGCTCACACTGACTGCCAGTGTGTATCAGTTGATGCTAAACTTCAATTAATTTTGCTTCAGCAAGGGTCCTTGTGGTTGTGCTGCAGCCTTTTTCAGGATACTTGAAAATGTAGCCTTTCCCATTTTACAGTCTCAGATATTGACAATTGTGCAAGGGAACTTTGTACACTTAAGCAGTGGTTAGAGAAGATTGTTATGCTATATCTAGCTAAGAAGACCAAGTAACTATGAATTTCAGTCCTTGCTGATGTTGGAGTGAATTTTGCTTTTTTTTTATATAGCTGTAACATGAAATATTACAGTAAATAAGAAATAAAAAATATTTCTTCACAAGTAAGTTGCATCTTAAATCATGTCAGAAGCCTGAAATATTATAAAAAGCCCTAGAATGGCAAAAGAGCACTTTGACACACTACTCTTGTTTGTATGCATACCTAAAATGTGTGACTGTATTATGATGTAACCACTATCTGAGTTTAATCAATTTTAGCACAAATAACAGTGAAGAAGCAGTGACACTGACTGTAAGATATATTTGTCTACAGCAGCAGCCAGAGACAAATGCTTGAAGTGATCTGCATAAACAAATTTTAATGACAATCTGGGTGTCGGCATGCTGAAACCTACATAGTTGCAACTGCACTATGCTTATCCATGTAAGCTAGCACAGAAATGTAATCACGTGATTCTTGATTTTGTGTTTATATACCCTTCATGGAGCAGAATAATTTATCTCACCAAACTTCAACTGTTTAAAGTGTGGGCATTTACTTGAAGGCATGCCTTTAACCTCTTATATCCACTCCAGTTTTCATAGATTTCTACTGAAAGACAGTATGAATGATCTGCTTGTCTTTTCTTTGGGTATGGAGGGAGGTATAAAGCACATATATAAACCTCAAAACATTCCGCTTCAAGAAATTATTCTCATTTAAACAAATCCATCACATAAAGCTAAAAGACCTTAGAAAATACAGCATCTTTCTTTATTATCCTTTGGGCATCAGAATACTCAGCAGACATATAAATTACCAACTTCATCCTGAATTTGTGGAAACTGAGCAAACCAGAGCTTCACAGAACATTCACAAAAATGACCACCAATACAGACAGACTGATCTCGTTTCCAGTCAAAAACCTGTTCAGCTCCAGTTGAAATGGTAGCTTCTCACTAATTATGAAAAATAAGAGTAGGATCTTAGAAAATACAAAGGTTGTTTTTGAATAAAATGAATGCCCAAAGTCACTTATAGTCAGTAACTGACTTGAGAACAGAAACTTAATACCGCCCTCCTTTTTCACACAGGCATATAACAATAAATGAACAAGTCTTTAAAAATATAGCAGGAAACATAAATTTCATTGATAATAATCTTGCAAAGTATTTTTATAAATATGAATAAAATAAGCATGCATGTAACCAAGTTCAAATAGATATAAGGTTTACATGCTCGTCATATAAATTGTAATCCCACAGGATTCTCAGGATTGCTTTTAAAACATTACAAAGGATGCAGCATAAAAGCTACAATGGAAATTACCTGATTTAAAGTTGTACTGTAAATTGCTGTGTGCATCTCAGGAGCTTTCACTGGTCCCTAGTACATGCTCAGCAGCTCACAGGCACACTCAGCAAGACTGGAGTAACAAGAAGCTATGAACTCTGTACATGTTTGTTAGTGTTGTTTCAAAAAGTATTCTACGTTTTCTGATGAGATGACTACAACTGAAAAAAATCCCAGCACCCAAGAACTTAATTGAATGCATAAAGCATTTCCGCAATTTGCATTTTTACCTTTAAGAAAGATATACAAGACAAATTGCTGTTGACTAAACCATCTTTTTTCGCAAAGCAACGTTGTAGTATGGGATTTTACTGTTAGCTGATTATATTTATTGATTCACAATGTTGAATCTGCCACTCCTGATGACCTAAAGTTGCAGATGTTGCCTATTCTGCTGAAAATGACTTTCCTTTTCAAAAATTTTCTAAGATGTCTTGGAAATTTGTCTCAGTATTAGGGGTATTTCAGCAGGGATGCTATTGAATAATTTTATCAACTGATGACTTTTAAGCATCTAAATTCAGCCATTACGTAGTTTAAAACCCCAGGATTTCAACCTTGGTACCTGCAGTGTTACTTGCCTCTCAGCTTACCAACAGTGACTGAAATCAATGGAAAAAATAAAAGTCAAAGTTTCCAAGTTAGTCATGTAGGGATTTCATAAAAACAATTTTTCGTCACAGAGAAATGAAATGTAATACTGTGAGGACTGCTGCAGATAATGTCTAATCACTCTAGACTGAAGCTGAGGATAAAGATGTCTTCTTCATAGACAACAACAGACAAAGGTGCCATGAGGCTCCTAGATTTTCACAGACCTCTCTACAAGGTACCAATGAGGCAACTACAGAATTTCAGACTGCAGTAACACAGAGCTTTCCAAACATTTTGCAATATTATTCCCAAGGAAATTTTGCAAATGGGCAAAAAACCCCTACAGAATCTGAATACAAATCACAGTCATATTTTCAAAAAGAAAAAAAAAAGTATTAATTTTAACCTATGTATGAGACTATTGCTTTCATTAATATATGCACATATAATTTCACTACAATATTTTTTTATGTTTTATGTTGATTTTTACAATGACATGCACACCAGCTTGGGGATATTGTTTCTTAAAACATTCCACATGCTGAATGGTCTTTATACCACTTGTCTACCCTTTCACAAACTGCTCAGTGATCCTTAAAGACTCTTTAGTCTGCTTATTTTTCTTAATCATCATTGCATCTGTGAGGATGCCATTTACCCAAAACTAATCCAAGATTTCATGGCACTTGAGTGACCATCTTTAAAAGAAAGACAAAAGGAGGTCTTCACTTCACTGCCTCTGAGTAGAATTGCAGCAGTCTTTACCAGGCACAGAATGCCAACACAGACAGGAAGTAATTTAGCATTATGTCATAAGCCTGAAACTTTTCTGTGTTCTCTTTTTTGAACTGCTTACTGATGAATCAAAGCATAAGTTACAGTTTAAACTTTGGGGTTTCCTTTTTTTTTTTTTTCTGTACAGCAATGCTCCTTGGAATTACATTTTCACCTTTCTTACCATTTCTAATCAAGCAGGAACACATTTAGCTATGGCATGTGACTTATCCCAAACAGGCATTTGTGAAAATAAGAACAAGTGTACATATAAGTGTACAAAAGAGACGAAGTACATAAACTGCTAAGAAGCCAGCCTCATTCTGCATATTCCATTTGATCATTCATGAGGCTCTGAGCCAAAATTATTCCATCAAGCCTGTATAACTGTGAAGCAACCCAGAATATAATTAAACCAGTCTAGGCTGAACCCTGGTAAAAGGTCACACTACAACTACTGACCTGCTACTCCAAGAACTTGTGATGTAAGTGAGCATAAAAACTACAGTCACCCAAGGAGGTTCACCATTCTAAGAACTGCTGACTAAGTCTGGTAATTCTTGAAAATTACTGAGGCAGGCGTTTGTCAGAATTAATTCAATATTATTATGAGGATAAGCACAGCCTTCCTGTATTATCAGACAATTGGCTTCAGTTAAAGTTCTAAGATTATTCTTTTGAATAGAAAACCAAAAAAAATTCTTTCAGCTTAAAGCCATGAATCTCAAAGTGATCTGAACCACATATTGGAACTGAAAGTAGCTCCTAGCTTTATGAACAATGCATATTTTAGCAAGAAATTCTTATCATGTTGCCAGCATTTCCTGCTTTTCCTTCCTTCACAGTTGTCTTCCATAGCAACATAAACAGCACTGAGAGCAGAGGTCATTTTCTCCTCTAATCTGGCCATTCAATTAGTAGCAAAAGATAAGTATTACATAAAGGAAGGGAAGGTGCTGACAGGTCTAGGAAAACTCTGTTCATTGGCAAGGAATTTTTTTACTCAACTTACCTTCTCCTGATTCTGGCAGAGAAGACAATCACATTCAAAGCAATACTGGCGCACCAGTTGCTTTTGGCGTTCGCTAGTAGGCATCAGTGATTCAATATAGCTGATGGTGAGCTGCATGCAGTACATAAAAAAACAGAGTTGGTATATTTTACAAAAATTCCCTTTTCAGTGTATGTATAGCTAAGGCAACATTTTTTGGAAATAACATTTTTTCCAGCACAAAATGCAATGTTAATAGACTATTCCCTAGAAGAAATTGCCTCCTTTTACAAAGAGTGGGGAAAAAAAGGACAAAAATAATTTCCACAGAAGAACACTTCTGCACATTTCAAGATCAATATTCTTTGAAATTATTAATCCCCCCAAATTATCACTATTTCAACTTCTCATTCTAATTTGGAAGAAAAAGAAAAAAGAAAGGAGAGCAAGAAAGGAGAGCAAAGAAAGTCAGTATTTGAATTCTATGTGAATGAAATCTCATTTTCTGTCTAACTTCAAAGTTTAAATGTGTATTTACCACTACTGTTATACAACATTCCACTATCTCCAAAAATTTTTTCTCAAGAAGTCCCTACTTTCTTATATGTTTGAGCCTAAGGAGAATTTCCCCTATGTCATACCCATATTCAGTATGTCTGGGATGTTTCCCTTGTGACCAAGGAAGCACAAAAGCATTGCAGTCTAAGTTATTGAAACTACTGACAAGAAGATTTATTAAAATGATAAAAAAAATTTGTGCCTACATTTGTGCCATTTTCAACTCCTCATGCTGTACAGAGTGAATTCCAGTGAACTACAGAGAAGTCTGTAGTTTGTTCACTTTGATGCCAGAAGGAATTTTACAGGGCTAACCATTTGTAGAGTTCTTGAAATGTTTAAAGTGCTGCACAGGCACAAACTAATGACAAGGAAAAGAGTATAACAAAAAAACCCAGTCCAGTTCAGACCAGCATGCAGTCAAATATGCTATTGAGTGATTACACTATGTGCCCAACACACTTTGAAACATTATAGAGAGGTCAGAGCTAAAAAAAAATCAGGTCATTATTTCATCCTGAGCCTAGACACTTCAACTAATTGGTAGAATTTTCACATGGTTCTCAGTTAAATCATGAGAGTCCACTCAAAGAAATTACAGGAAAACCTGACCAATTTGTAGCAATGACTACGAAATCCATTATCAGAACCTGCATTTTGTGAATTAGCGAGCATTCTAATTGAATGAGCAATTAAGAAGCAACTAAAACAATGCCTGCTTTCTTTCTTGCTTGCTATTACAGTGTAATTTGATTACATACTGAAGGAGGACTGTATTAAAAGAAGTCTAGTGAGATGGAAAAATTAAGTATTTAAAATTATCATAAGCAGAAAGCCTGCGGAAAAAAATAAATATGGTCTCATAATTGAAGATTAATAATATAATTAATGAAAGAGACAAATAAAGTTCCATAATTAATCAAAAGTTAGAAAGTGTGAGAACTTTTAGGTTTGCATTCTATATAATGTTGTTCTGTCCCAGCTTGTGCATGTCTGAGCCAAGAGAGGATTAGTTTCACCACTACTGGCTTACAGCAGAAGAGAATTATAGACTTCCCTCTGATCTTTCTACAGTGAATGGATGGAAATTGTGCTGCCTATTTATTTTCCACTCTTTTCTCCCAAGCTTGATATCTTCTGCCCCATTATCACCAACGCCCCTTTTATTCTTTCTCTTCTCTACCCCTCAACATGAGTATCATTTTCCTGTCTTATTCTCAACACCTGATTATCTAAACTTGTTTTCCATCCCTCAATTCTAGCTCCTTAAATAGCCATTCTTGGTACAATGGGATGACTTCATCATTGTGCCAGTCTCAGATCTGTCCTTATGCCTCATCTAACACCTTTTCCCCACATCTGATCACCTAAACTCTTACTCTCCCAAGTTAAAAGTCCTTGTTGCCCTACTCTGTTTTCCCAAACATCTTCAGTGATCCCAAAAACTTTCTCCTTGCTTCTTTCTACAGCTGGTTCTAATCTGCAACTTCCCTAGTGTGGCAAGAAAGATGTCTCCCTTCCTTTCCACAAAGCATTTTCCAGCCAAGCTGCTCATCCTTCAGACATTCCAAACCCAATTTCCCACTCCCATCACAAGCCTCCTGATCATCATGCCTCCTTACAACTCGCAAGTGTTTTCTGTCAAAATCATTCCACACAGGCTGTTCCCTGTCTCTTATCCTCTGCATAAACATCTCTGGTTCTGACCCATGTCCTACTGGGCTTTAGGTTCAGGTGGCATCCAGAAGTAAAAGGGATTTGATCAAGTTCAGACACAGTGCGAGACAGTAGAAATCTTCTGGGAGAAATAATTCATGTGAGATTAGTCTATTCTTTGCCAAAATATTTAAGACAATGCTTTAAACCCTATCATTACTATTGAAACCATCATTAGGCTGGGTTTAGTTCTAATGCTGCAAAACAAACACAGAGCCAATATCAAATATACTTTATCTATCATCAGCCTACAGGCTTCATCCCTTTCTCTTTTTATATTTTTGGCGCTTTTTTCTTTCTTTTTTTCATTTATGTTGCAGAAACCTTGGAAGTAGAAACAAGTTTGAAACAAGTAATTTCATTTTCAGAGGTTATCAAACAGTTGTGGATATGAATAGTCACATAACAACCTGCTCTGGATTAGAGCATTATGACTGGGCATAAGGAAGAAGACAAGAGGTTTTTAGCACTTTAACAACTTAAGAGTTTCTCTTGCTGTCAGAGGACCGAGTTTAAATTTCCAGTCCTATCAGCTGAAATCCATAAGTTATAGCTCGCAGCTTAAGTGGGAAAATATAATTAGAATATTTAGAAACATGACCAACCTAACAGTGACTAAGCTTACACTAACCATTTAATTGTTTAAAAATAAGAATTCTGTATTCAAGTCTCTCTCTTAGACTTGTTTTAATTTTGGATCACTTCATTAGAGGCAAGGTTCATTTAACTTGTACATAGTTGGGAAATGTGCACATTTATCAAAGGTTGTCTTAATGGTGTTTGCATGTGGGATGTATGCTATTAATTAAAACATTATTTCAGCTGACCAAAGCTTGACTCTTTATTGCATCGCTTATGAAGAATGCAGTAAATCTTTTGCCCCCGAGCTGAAGAATATATATTAAAAAACATTTATGAAGGCATGAGACTTATTGACTCTCAAGACATTCAGCACTCTCTGAGCCCTGCTTCTCACTCTGACACAGAAATTCTTTAACCATGGGTATGATGGTTAGTTTCTTACGTTCCTCATCTGCCAAATGAGGTGGACACAATTTTCCAGTACTGCTGTGCTGCAGCGGACTTAATTTATGGGTTTTTTTTTTATGTAACAGACTATAAGCTACAAAATTTCTAGACAGAAAATTCTGCAGAAATTTAAAATTAATTATTTTAATGCAAACAGCAGGGGAAAAAAAGCGAATCTTGTTTTTGCCATCATAGGTCTCAGGGTCTTAGAGAGGGTTTTGTACAGAAGTCTGTTAATAACACGGAGTTATAGACTGTTATGGGTAACAGTCTATGCTCTTTCTGCTTTGGTATAGAAGATCAAAATGCCTTCTAACTCAACAAAAAATTTGTTTTTTAAAAATGTAATGTGACAAACTGTAATGTGGTAAACATACACCGATATAAAACTTCTCATAGAATTTCAATAACAAAAACATTATATAATTTGGTTGAAATCTATCTTGAAAATAGATTTAATTGATCATCTGAAATTATGATCTGTGTTTAGTATTAATTTAGAAAAAAAAATGCTCTGCAAGGGTACAGTCAGTTATGTGATTTTCTGAAGAAAGATAGAAATTTGTTGTAACTGAACTCTGAAGCTGATGAGAAGCCAAGCACTCATTTTGGAGCAGAATTGCACCTCAGCCAATCCATTCTGTCTCTCTGCAAGACTAATTGCTTTGAAGGCATACAACTTTTTATAGGAGAAGAGGAAAAACCAGCTTGTGCCTGCCTGCAAAACACCAGGTAGCCTCAGCAATTAACAAAAAGTCAATTGAAATTACAGCACACATCTTGATGCTGTTTCAAGTGGTTACTTAAGGGTAGGGAAAGGATGAAGACCTCTTCAGAGCAGGCTACTTGTCTTTTTGACAAAACTGGTTGATGGGCTACCTTAGCACTAAAGGAGCCCTCATAATCTCTAGGTGAATAATTTTTGCTTTCTTATGATCCTTCCCTATATCTTACCTTTCTTTGTGACACTTAAATTTCATTTCTGTGAAGCAGAAAGTGCAAGAAAAGGAAAACTTTGTATGCTGTCAAATTAAAATCACCTAAAGCTATCAGAACTGTGATAGCACTACAGAGAAGTTGTGAAGGCCCCATCTCTGGAAGAGTTCAAGGCCAGGTTGGATGGAGCTCTGAGCAACCTGATGTAGTGAAAGGTGTCCCTGCCTACAGCAGGGTGGTTGGAATCAGATGATTTCTGAGGTACCTTCTAACCCAAGCCATTCTATGATTATCTTGATGGGCAAAAATTTGTTATAATTAGTTTTGAGCTGCTGGAAGCAAGTTTCAGAATTCAGAAAGTACTGCAGTCTTCAGTAGGGATGTATAGAAAAAAGTGCCCACAAAAATCTATCAGTTTTTTTCCCCTTCACATTATTAGACTCAATTACACTCAAAAACCTGCTATAAAATAGAGTCTACAGAGCCTTAGTGGCCCTTATAGCCACCTTGACCCCACATCTATGCATGGAGATCAACAGTTGCTCCCAAGCCTTCTTCTCCTTTCACTTCTTTTGTCCTCTCCTGTTTCGTGATGCCACTTTCAGGGCAGAAGACATTTAAATGTAGCTGATCAAGCACCAGATTTTGGGGTACTAGCATAGGCCCATACTGCCTTATATGAATTATAACAGAGTCAGAGTAAGGACAGGTAAGTTAAAAAAAGAAAGGTTACCAAGCTTGAAGGAAATTTCCTATCAGAGCCAAGTTTTCACTTTAAAAATTCTACATTCAATGACCATTTTAAATGTCATTTAAATAAGCTATATTATGACAGAAATGAAAGCCTTTATTCTGAGTATCACCTAAAGCATTCATTGGCAAAAGCCCATGGGAACAGTGTGTTTTTGTTTTAAATGGTAACTTTCTGCCCTCAAAAAGCATAAAACATCATTAGCATAAAAATCAAATAATATACTTAAATATAAATCTGGTTTTCAAAGCAAAATTTAAGGACCACATACTTCTTACTATTTCTGCAACACACTGACTTCTTAAAGCTTTCACCTGGGAAACCATGCAATTACACATGAATCCCTTCTTTCAGTGCCTTCAAAAAAAAAGTAACATTCATGACTCATTATTTTGTAGCACTTCAGGACTGTCAACACTGTCTTTGCCACAGAAAAAAGGCCTAGATTGCTACGGTATGATTTTTGGGAGTGATTAGTTTTCCAAATATACAACACCACCAAATTTAGCAGTTTCATTCTATAAGGATACAGGCAATTAAAGCACACAAAATACCACATTTGCCTGTCAAAAACATGCAAAGCTGAAGAAATTTGCCTAGGCATGAGATTAAAACTGAAATGAAACAACTTCAATCAGAATATAAAAACTTTTTGAGGTTCTCATAATTTTGCATGCTTTTTATCACTGACTTGATAAATATAATTACTGCGTATAGTTTGAGTACTCTGAAGTGTGGTTGGGGCCTAAATGTTACTCCTGAATAAATCTGCACTACACTGCAGCAACTACATCCAATGTAATAACTTCTAGTTTACAACCAAAGTAATATCTAGTGGTTCCTCCCTCTTTATATGACTGTGCGACGACCACAGCAGCCCACGAGCTCAGCTCCCTTTGTTTCTGTTTTCCCCTGTGACTATAGGTGTTCAACAACTCCTTAACGTGTACACTGCTGTAGTGTACTCTGACAGAAAGCACTACAAATGTGCAAAAATATTTTTACTTCTCACTGGCCTAGTGAACATATCATATTGCAGTGGCTGATACTTTCAGGGCAACAGTCCAGAGGCACTATCAAGTTTGTTCTTGTATGGATAGTAAGGCCATAGTCCTCTTCTACTAATCTGAGCTTGACTTGCTACTTAGCTTCTTACTACTAATAAATTTTGGTGCTTACTTACTTTCTATTAATTATTATATAGGGAATCTCATTCTGTCTGAGTCTGGTGTAATGGGATAAGACAAATTTTCTAGTGATTATATCTAAGTTTTCTTGTTGCCTCGTGGCTTGAAATAACGTTCATCTTACCATCTCAAGGCACCCAATCTGTTCAGAAAACCCAATCAGATTTCTCCCTAATATATTTTCTCTCCCATTAGCTCAGATTCTGATGTCTATAATAGAAGTTAAAACTCAGCATGTAACAGGTGATGTAGTTTTATGTACGTATGTGTGTAAATTCAATACATGGCTATTAATAAAACTCAGCTCACCCTACCTCAGGCAAGCAGTAAGGCAGTGTGGAAAGAAGTACCAAAGTTACCATGCAGAACACAAAAGGAAAAGTGGTAGCAGTAGTGTATGAGGAAAAGTAATTGTTGAAAATAATATTGAACTGCTGACTTGTATATATCCTCAAAATAATTTTATTTCCCTCCCTCTTCTCATAACAGATCTAAGCTAATACTGACTTTGCAGCTTTACTTTGTCACTTAAACCTTAAGCCATTTTTTTTCCATAGACACATCCTTATTTAAAGAGTCACGTACCTCAGACTGAGACTTTTATTTCGAGGTAAGTCAAGGGGACATCTGCTTTAACATAGTATGTAGGTTTACATGTTCCTTAAGGCAAGTATTCCTTTTGCTACCAAACCCATAAGGAACAGTTGCAACAAAGACACTAGAACATGAGTTCTTTGGAAAATTCTGACTTTATTTTACCACCTCAATGGTGGCAAAGTTTTTTAGAAAATACAATATGCCCACATAAGGTGCAGTCATTTTAAAGCTTATATTAACAGAACTGCAAAGTCACCACAAACAAACTAGTCCTAGCTGTCCTGCTTTGTAATTTACATATATTTCCTGACTGCCTTACAAGGAACTAGTAAATTACACCATATCTGTTTCACCACTAATTTTAATCTAGAGATTTCTGGGGGCTACAGACCACTAACACAAAGTCTAAAATTCGGGTCACAGCTTCACAGCCATAGTACAGTCTGCACATCATACCTGCACAGAATTCTACTTCACTTCTCACTCCAGAACCACCCAGGGCCACATCAGAGCCTCTCCACTCGGTAAAAGCTGCTTGTCACAAAGAATTGCCTTGTGAAATTTACTTAGAAAAATATACCCAGGTACAAAATAAGATAGCTTCAGAATTTTAAGCTTTAATAATTAAGCCAAAGGCATCCTGGAAGACATTAAAATCTACAGTATTTTTAAATAAACAACCCATCTTAGTGAACTGGGAAGCCAAGAGGAAAGTTATGGTTTATGGATAAAATAGAAGAAATATATATTTGGCTTAAACAAGAATGACAGACTAAAAGATGTCTACAGTTAATAGCTCCACAAATATATATTGCATTCTAAAATATTTCTCTTAGCAAAAATGTAAGTACGCGAAAACATTTCTGCTGGTTCTTAACAAGATTTTACCCCAAAAAAATATTTTATCATTTACTTATTTTCATGGCCTACTATATGTGAGAAAAGATACATTAAAAAAAAGAAAAACTTCATAAGGAGGAAAAGAGATACTACTTCTAAATTAGAATATATATGCTTTTCATATTCTTGGGGTTTTAAACACAGGCGTGAACTGTATTCACCTTAGGTCACAATTTTGAAATGACCAACAGC
The DNA here is from genome assembly GCF_009829145.1 of Chiroxiphia lanceolata. Taxonomy (NCBI): domain Eukaryota; kingdom Metazoa; phylum Chordata; class Aves; order Passeriformes; family Pipridae; genus Chiroxiphia; species Chiroxiphia lanceolata. The sequence continues at coordinate 35,923,097 of NC_045639.1, read as the reverse complement.
TGGGACTGTGTAGGTCATTGGTGCATTTAAAGTTACATATATACCCACATCTTTGCAGGTCTTACTAAGCACATTCAATACTGCATTATTGCAAAACACATTTACTTTGAAATTATTTCCTAGACACAAATTATTATTTTCAAATTAGTACAAATGCCATCATAAAGTTGAGAATAGCTTAGATCAAATCAGAAATCTCTTGAAAAGGATATTTTGAAGTCTTTCCTAGTGAAATGGACAAGAAAACAAACCATGTTTTGCTGCTCGCGCTGTCAATGAAAGGTTTACTACAACTGCATGGTTGCAGGCAGACAAATGCTTGTTGTTGCAATGACTTAGTGAACACTGCATTCCACTCAGAAATATTCTAAGTGTTCTGTCAGGGTAAAGACATCTAAAAACAAACAAAATGAAGTGCCTAGAGGAGGAAAGGAGGAACAAGAATTTATCAAGACTGCTAGTGATTTATGAGAAGTAATGATTATGGGGCCCAGGCAGTGTGAAGAGATTATTCTATTTATCATTTTCCCCCCTGATAGCTATGTGCTAGAAAGCGGCATCAATATATCATCAAAATATTAAGCTGGTGGCCCTGCAGTCTGGAATTTATTTAGGGAGATGTCATTGTTGCAGGTGTCTGTGACGGAAGGGAGGACAAGTTAATTACCTCTTCACCAATCTGGATCTCTCGGACAGAGCGAAGTAAAAGCTGGTATCCTTCAAAAACGATCACGCAGTTTGGGTCACAGCTGTGGTTCAGTAAAGACATGCTGTGAGGGGTGGTAGAGGGGGAAAGAGAGAAAAAAAACAGAGTAGTCTCCATTGTCATTTCCCTTCAATAATTTAAAAGCATCTAACATGATTACACATGAACCATCAGGCAATTAAGCTATGAAACAAATAAAATCCCTGGTAAATCAACTGCTCTTGGTTAGGGGAGGAAAATTAATACTTAGAAGATTTATATTTATTGCTAATAGGAGCCATGCCTGAATCTCCTAATATGTTTCTGCCTTCTGTGTCATCAGGCAGGAGGGAGGCAATGGCCTCCCAGGAACTCACCTAGAGGCCTGACTCAGGGGACAGGGCAAGTGGAGAACAAGGTTATCTGGACAGTTCAGAGCGAAAACTCAGCCTTTGGGCTGAATTATATTTCTGTTGCTTCTGCTCAGTCTCAGGGCATTAACCTTATCACTTACCTGACTGTCATTGGAACCACAGCTCAACAGGGCCAACAATCAACCTGTATTTCATATCAGGAGAAAATGGAGTATACTATGTCCCAAAGCCAAAGAATTTGGTGTATAGAACTGAAAGAAGAAACATGGCCATTGCCCCTGTTTTACACATATTTTCGTCCAGCCTCTATTCTTGTGGCATGCGACAGCTGAAGCAGCACAGACCTTAAGGGAGCTGCTGCCACCCTCAAGAGACACACATGCTGTACAAACACGCCCTTTCCTCTTCTTGAAGGATGCTGTTAAGAACAACATGTCACTATATACTGTGAGTCACGTGTTGCATTAGCTGAGAAACAACTGCCTTTGCCAGACCAATCTCAGTTCCATAGCAGAAGTGGGGCTGATTGTTCTTCCCCTATGGGAATGACCCATTGAAAGAATGATTCTGGCATCATCAGCCTGGAAGAATTTTTGGCTTATGCAGCTCCTGGCTGCGTTTATTTGCTTTCCTTGTCTGCCTGATTCAACAACTCAAAATCCCAACTGTTGGTAAAATACAGGATGTTCCCAAGGGTCAGAGACCTGCACTAAACTATGTTTATTCAGTTTTTGACTCTTAAAGAAGGTATCAACAGGACCCTGACTCTTCTGTTATCCCTTCTGGCCTAATAAAATATCTGTGGTTAACCTCCACAAGAATCCAGTGATGTATGCTAGGAGAGAGTATCCATGACACTTACTGTGAGATCATTGGGCATACTCTCCCAAAGCTGCTGGCAAGGTGATGTAAAGCAGGGCCATAGGATTTTACAGATATTTTAAAATATGTTGTGATGTTGAAGCCATCAAGCCATACAACAATGTACAACCTCTCAATGAGGCTAAACAAAGCACTTTTAATTAAATTTCATCTCATGGAAACATTAGTGGGTTTGATGACAATTTCCTCTGGAAGCATATGAATTCATCAGGATAGGACATTTGCCCAGGATTTGCAAACTACAGATTTAAGTTCACAGTTTTCCCAGCTCAGAGTGGTTTGCTACAGCAAATCTCAAACTGCTCTGAAGTGACTTGAGAAAGAGTCTCTTGCATCCCTTGGCAATGTATTATGATTGAAAATAGACAGACACTTTATTCACAGCTAGGGGCTTTTTTCAACCAAAAGCAAACATTTCTCTATTAATAATGCTCCAAAATAATATTTCATTTTTCTCAAATGTGAAAAGTATTTGTTTGCATTCCGCTATGAAATCAAATGTTTTGCACTTTCCATAACGCCAATTACCATGTCCTCCTAACCAACTTTCCCTTAACCTTACCATAAGGCAGGCCTCAAGATATTGTTTCCTTAGTCAAATCTTGCATGTGTGACATTAGTAGGAAAAGAATCAACAGTGAGAGGCCCACTGAGGTACTGACAAAATGGTCCAACCATTCATTAACAAAAAATTTAGATAGTAAAATGTCATTTTAAATTATACATACTAATTTTCCATGTTAATGATTACAGGTAACTAATTCTATGAAGATAAAACCTTAACTGGGACATACTTCTTACATAATACAAATAAGAAATTCAAATTCATCTCCCAAGAGACTTATCTTTTCACCTTACTGATTTGTTTGTTTGTTGTTGTAATTTACTAAAACATACTCAATCTTTTCATTTTAATTGCCAATTCTGAAGGCTCTCTGCTGCAAAATATCTGTATTCTAAAGCATCACTGAACAGGTTTCCTTTAACTAGTTCCAGTTACATATTTTTGATGTCAGCATTTATTCTTACTTAGAAAAGACTACCACATCCATAAAAATAAAATATAAAGATGTACCTTATTTAAACCGTTTTAATGCTGTAATCAGGGCTATTAAGAATGTTTTCAACTAGATCATATTTTTTATTCTCCTTTAATTTATTTCCATTTCCCAGTTTCTTGTTTAGACATGTTACCTTCTGCTTTGATGGCCCTTACAGTTACCTTGAAAAAAAGGGAAAAAAAACTAACATAGATTTTGCCTGTGAATGAAACAGTGTCCACAGTACCTGGGATACAGGCCAACACCAACATCCTGCATCTCTCCATTACTGATGGTGAAACAGTTACAGGTCACCTGTAAAAACAAAGGAAAAAATCCAGGATTACTAGAATCATTTGGAAACCCCACACGCAAGTGAAAAAAAACCTTCCAAAATAAAACGAAGGGGCAATTGGTAAATTGGATGGAAAACATTCAAGCCCAACACTGGTGCTCTTTCATTTTAGAGCAATCACATCTGGGACACACTCTCCTGTAAAACTGCTGTCAATTAGAAACAGAAATATAAGTATCCTGCAAAAATGTGGGGTTAAACACATGCAGAGACCCTACTTTCCTGTCCAGAGAACAAAAAAAAAGCCACCCTACACAGAGCCTGAGAAGCTCAGCCCAGAAACAACACAACAGATGACAGTGACTACTGATGAAAGGAGTGGCTGTTTCCATGCAGGGACTCTGCTGACATCAGGCTGTCGCAGCACCTTTTAATGAGTAGCAGCGAAGCCCAAAGAATATATACGGGACAGTTTTGAAGTAAATAGCAGCTCTGGTTGGGGCAATCTGATATGGATACAAATAAATGCAAAGACTGTGCAATAACATATCTTTCACATTATGGGAATTTTGGTTTGCATGTAAAAGATCCCACAACAAAGCATGTTCAAATTGCCATTCAAGAGAAATACAACCTTTCTTTTAATCTCAAATATTCAGCTTGTAAGTGTATTCTTCCTTCATACAATCATACAAAGATAAAGTAGTTCTAGAAAAGGGAGGAGAAGTATGGAAGATACCTGCAAGTAGATATAATTCTACCCCAAACTATCAGACTGAAGTTTCTTGGTGTTCAAGACACATCAACACTTAGCAAATTATTAGAAAGTATCATTTTCATGGGCTTAAACAAAAAACAGAGCCCACTTGTGAATGTATTTTTCAAACATTTGATTTTTTGGGGGAAGAGTTAGTTTGGGGTTTTTTTTAAATTCATTTTTTAGATATGTTAGTCAGTTATCAATGACGTACTAATAAAATATTTTATCTAGAAAAATGCTGCATGATAATTCATATTCAACAAAAGCCTCAGGTCTCTTCTGCATAACATGAGATTATTAATATCATTAATTCTCATTAGAACAGAAAATGAGTAAGAGTATGATTTGGCAGACATGGAAATGAGATTTGAAAGTTGCAGTTTTATCCATAGAGTAATTGTCCAGAACAGTAAATGCACACCTATGTTTTAAAGAGGTTTGCTGAACAATTTAATAGTATAACTTATCCTATAAATTGACAAATTATTATTTATGAGACCATTAACCATAAGGTGCAAATGAAATCCTCTCTCAAAATTTCTCATACATTCTGACAGCTACATTAATTTAAATAAATGTACATGCAGTAGGGCATGTGTTTTTTGTAAACGGTTAGACAATACTTTGATTAGTCAATTATTTATGTAACCCACTCAAATGTTCTCAATCAATTACCAAAAGCACAGATCTTAATTATTTCTTTCTTGCTAGCATTGGATATAAAGTGCCAGGCAACTTCTGAGCAAAGGTTAGTCCATTTCAAGTGGCAATTATCCCGGCTCTAAAAATATTGACTTGATTTTGGTACTTATTGAAAAAATAATGCCTTCCAGGTAAAATAGAAAGCCAGTTTTTGTGACCCTTAGCTCTCTCTAACGGATTATGAAGTAACAGAGGTCAAACATCTCTTGGAACTAAATGAACTCCTCTTTCTTGAAAATCTCTTATTATTACCATAAAACATTTATATTAATAATATTGAATTTTGATTACTGTAGAGTTATAGAGACTATTTCATCATTTTCTATTAAAGGTATTACATGTAAAGTTTTAAAGAAGTCACAATAGTTTTACTTCGTCCTTTTCAGAATCATGCATTAGTTTTTTATACAAGGACATAGGTGAAGAAAAATGTGAGCGGAATAAATTAGATGAGATTCAGACATCAAGAGCCTCTTTCAAGAATAGTTCACTGTGAGGTACCTTTTTAACCTCTCTTAGATATTTTCACAGTATGCAGGTGCATCTCAATATCCCAGTGAGTAGTGAAATGCCATCCAGTTTCTAATTATTTGCAGTTTCAAATACAAGACTGGGAATCCAAAGTATACAGAGCCAGATCTAAAATGGTTTTTAATACATAAACACAGGCAGAAGCCTAATTGGTCTCATGAATTTTGAGCTACATGATTTTGCACACAATCTTACTACAGGTGCTCTGAGGTTTATTTAACCTCCTAAGAGACAATATTTCCTCACTTTTAAACTGAGGTATGAAAAAACCCAACAGTGGTAGATGTACAATGTGTGCTACAGATAATAACCTTAGCCATGGTTTCTTTTTTGTGCTCAGCAAGTAGAGAGAGAGAAACTGAGATTACGGTGATGAGCGGAGGGAGATCTCACAATTTACAGTGTGAGAAATTCTGATTTAATAGCAATCCTTCACAGACAGTTACCAGCTTGCAACAGGTATAAAATATGAAATATCCATAGTCTGTCACTGGAGGATGTGGTTGGTTTTTTGTTTTCTTTTACATTTGTTACAAAGTCTCTAAAAATCTACTGAATCACCTCTACATTTCTATTTACATAAACTTTTAGGAGGTTTCAAATCTCAAAGTTAAAGATCAGTCCTACTAATGGGAGTTATGCAATTTCAACACAAGAGTTGATGTTGTAAATCACACTTCCAAGAAAGAAAAGGAAGAAGGTGCTTTTTTTTTTTTTTTTTCAGAATGCCCAAAGAAAAATCAGTTTTCAGAGGTAGCTCAAATAACAGCTAAATCTAGAGTATCTTATGTTGCTTCAGGAAAGTATGGGTAAACTGCTTGTTCATGAGGCGATTGTTTCCAGATCAAAAACTACTGGGACTGGAAGTTGACTAATTCTGTTTCTAAGGGAACAAACAAACAAACAAACAAACAAACCCCCCACAAAACAATAACAAAAAACCACCACTACCACAACAAAACACAACAACAAAAACAAACAAAAAACCCAAACAAAACCCCAAACAAACAAACAAAACCCACAAAAAACCAGAACAAGGCAAAGCAAACAATATTTTTCTCCTGTGTTATAGATTTCTTTCAGGTTTCATGGTCGCCTTGTGCCATCTTTTTCCTGTTCTAGCTGGTCAACCTTATTCCTTGTATTACAACCAGGTTCTGATTTTGTGTGATCACAGATTTTCAAATAAGAAAAATAAACAATTGTTGGTAATTGAGCGCTTCAATAAATATGTTCTTCCATCCAAAGGCATGTCCTTGTCATCTTAAGTCCTGCAGAACCAGTTATCGTAGTAATTTAATTTGTGTTTGTCTGTCCTGATTCCTCTAAAAATTCCTCCCTACCCAGCTACAAAGCACTAAAACTTTAGTTTTACACATAGAAACAGAACAGAGTACTCACAGTTTGTTACACCCACAAATAAAGAAAATTGCCACGTATTTCAGAACTTCAAAGTGCAAAGATAAATTCCTTTCCTCTTCTAAAATTTCTGAAATAACACATCTTTCAGCATGAGAATCAAGGGAAAATTCTCAAGGGAGAGTCACAAACTTTTCAAACATCTACAATGCAAAACTTAGAAGTATCCTAGAGCTCTGAGGCTTATCATCATAGCTTGATCAGCCATAGAGTTCACTAACAGTTTAAAGAATCAATTCACAGTGTTTAAGTTAGCTCCATGGCAATAAATCCTGCAAGTTTATTTAAAAGGAACTACTATTTCAAACAACAAACATTACTATATAAACTGATTGATTTAAATAAAAAGATTTATTCTTTTGAGAGGTTGAGCATATTTTAGAGAGGCATCCTGTACTCGGTAAGGTAACCCAAGTAGAAGACATAATCTTTCCTAGACTGGTAAACACACTATGAGTAAACCAATTTTTCTGACTGGCCAGTACTCTCAGGCATACCTTATCATCAAACAAAAATTATTGCAATCTGTTAAATTTGATTTCCTCTCTGAGTGACTAATGAAAACTCTGTAAATTTAGCCCATAAAGAGGTCACTGTTCTCAAGATGTCTGGAACTACTGTCTGAGCAATCTCTGTCTGTGCCAGACTCACAGTCTAGTGGACAGCCATGAAGATTTATTTCGGTGTTTGGATTTGACAGAGTATGAAGTCTTGTTTGGCAACATAATGAGTTGAATTTGCTTTCAGTTCAGACCTCATTCATATTGCTTTATACTAAGGATTTGCCTTTGGGTTAAATAAAGCAGAGTTAGACTTGATAGCAGGACATTCCAGATTTGGAATTTTGGACACTAAGACAATGAAACACATCAATAAGGGAGTAAGGGAAAGAAAACAAATCACTATTGGCTAACACTTGCTGCACTGATCAAATTACAAACATCAGGGCTAATAATCAATCATTTTGTCTCTAAGTGTTCCTGCATGTTACTGCAATGCAGTGAGGCAGCTCTTATAATACATGTAAGAAACCCTCACAAGAAGGACTACCAAAGGGTTATTGCACTGATAGAGTCAATATAATTTTCAGCTTTGATATACAATGACTCCAGTCATCTCAGTAAATGGTGTGTTACAGTTGGTGTATTCTAACCCACCACCAGGAAGAAAGCCATAAGTAACACTTTTTTCCCCTAATTTATGAACTCAATGTAATGTAAATTAAAGTTATATAAAAAGCTCCTTCATGGATTATTAAGTTTCTCATTCATGCCACAGCTGGTTTGGTATGGTTGGTCACTGCCAAATATTTAACAAAAGATACTGCAACCAGTTCTCAAAAGGCTCCTTGAGAGACTCAAACATTTTTCCAGGAGGAAGAGCTGAGCAATAAATGCTATATGAGGGGCACATTAACTCAAATGACCAAGGCATACCCCAGAGACCTTCTAGCACCACTACATCCCAGTACAGCTCTGCACTGATAGCTCTTTCCCACTCGAGGATGAACAGATACCAGGCACAGATGGTTGATAGACCTCAAATCTGCTAATGACTTCATTTGGCACATGGAGCACTAGATTAACAGTGCTAAACCATAAATGCACAGTATGCCACGGCAGTGACAGATCTGTCAAATCCCTGTTTTGAGTGTATCTCACTCAACTGCTCGTGCTCACTTTTCACTCAACTGCTCGTGCTTACAGCCCATGACACCCAGGCTTCCCGTTCAGGAAGAGCTTCTCGCTCTGAAACCTCAGCTCTGTCCATGGTGGAAAGGCATCTGCTAACCTGAACACTGTGCTGAAAGGAGCCCTGTTACAAGGCACATTTGAAAACTAGATATTTGTGGCCTGTACATACATGCTTACATGTTTTTACTAAATCAGGAACTTTGAATCCAATTCTACATTACATTCAACTTGGGACCTACTTACTAGCTTCCATGGGAGCCAGAGAACCAAAACTAGATGAAAGAGACATCTGAAAGAAGAAAATAACTGATGGGGGAAAAAAAAAAAGATTCTTTTGTTCCAGACAGAAATCAAAACATATTAGAAGAGTTTAGGGAAAGTTTTCTTACTTAGATTTTCAAACTAAGTAAAGCAGACAAGTAGTTAACTCTTCATGGTATTTACTCAGAAGCCAAACCATGCTGCAATACCATGAAGTTTGGAGAATTTCTTTCAGTCCTTGACTGAATTTGCAAATATTTAATTTTACTTCAAAAAATTCCTATTAATCTCTTGCGCCAAAACATCAATGTTTTGGCTGAATTACAATTACTTACAGTGAACATGTGCATTTCAAATGGTTTTCTTAGTTCTTCATCTTATGTCTTTGGACATCTTTCTTCATATTTAAGTATTTCAGGCTTTTTTTTGCTATCCTAGCACATAAAAGTTTCTGATGAGTGTACAGGACACAGGTATCCATTGCAGATAGGCTGTCACTGTGAACAAGGCAGTAGACCAGAAATTTGGCCTGACATTAACAGATGATTTAATGCAAGTGTGCTTCAGGCATCCCTTTACAGTACTCAGCTAAGTGGTGCAATTTTGATTGGAATGGAATGAAAATAGGTCATAGCAAATTACCTTCGCTTTTCTTAACCCCACACATACTTCTCCAATCTTTCAAATAAAAGTACTTAGCTACACAGCTAAATATATTTGATTACTTAGAATTTCAATGCCATCATTACTAGGACAAATGTCATGTTTTGACCAAAGGTCCTATGGTCACCTTTTCTTTTTTTTTTTAAGAATGTGTGTGCAACATGTAGTTACAAAGCTGAGACTTGGAAAGATGAAGCTCAAAACACACAAACTTTTTGCACTCTTTGGGTAAAATGAAATATCTTGAAGTTTTGTAGAACTCTCATTAAAAGTTTTGGGCAACCTGTCCTAAGCTTTTGACAAGTTTCTCCTCTGACGACAGTTAGCAAGTCCCATGTTCCCCTTGGTGAAATTCTAGCTTTTACCCAGCCCTGTAAATGTCATTATTATTCCTGCTTTTTGGAACAGAACTGAAATGCATCTATTTCTGGAGCAGAACTGGAGAGTGGGAGCTGCAAAGTCACTAATGGATCATATTACTGTATGCTTGAAGCATTTGGCATTATTAATTGGAGTGGAGTAAGAGCATGACATCCTTCTCTTCATCCTCATTTTCCTACTGCTAAGTCCACTGCTGTAAAATGGGGCAGAGTTATTAACTTGATTTCAACAGCCACTGTGTGCCCACCTATTGAAAACATACTGTTTGTTTACTGAATGAGATCAAACTTCATGGGTATTCGGGAGTGATTAACTGACTCTCTCTTTATCTTGCCTATTTTGTTACAGATAGATGTTTATATGCTTTGTAATGGTATATTAAAAAAATAAATGTGGACTTAATTTTTATACCAGCAACCATAGCTGAATTTCACCTAATTTTTCATACTACATAGGCAAAAGCAAAACATTAATGAATTAGTCTTATATAACCTCAGCTAATGATACAGGTGGAAAAAAAGTATTATATGTCACCTCCTTCTGTTACTCAGATGATTTCCTCATACCAAACTCATAACTGCTAGGCAGTCCAAGGTAGGTGAGAAGAAATCTAACCTAAATGTTTCAGGGTTTGATGACTTCATTATCACAGATGCAATGTAATTGCTATTCATCTGGAGGTGCTTCTTGAGCTAGACCTTCAAGTATATTTACCTCTTGAAGTTCATTGAACATAAGTCTTTGGATTTGGTCTGTTGGGCTTACTGGATTTTTGCCTCTCTTTCCCTTTCTCTTAACTCTTTATTGCCCAACAACATCTTTTCTACTGGGGTGGTGGCAGGGAGGGGTTTGAGGATGAGGGGGAAGATGAAAATTTGGGGAAAACTTTTCTCATACCATCACTTTAAAATTGTTTCCATGAGGAAATTTCTGCAAGCACAAAAGCTGAGAATGTTTGAAGAGAAGAATATTTCAAAAAAGGTAGGAAAAATGAAACTTCTCTTCCAAAATGTGATGTCATGAAATGAGTACTTTTAACTCTTAAAATCTTAAACAAATGTAAATAAAAGGCTTGGATTTGAAACTTCTTCTGAAAATGGCAACAAAAACCTTTACACTTGAATTAGAAATGTGGAAAGCATTTTTTTTTAGAAAACAATCCACATTTTTTCTAATTTTTTTTTCTATGTAGCACATGGTTTTTGAACCAGTGCTAGTCTTACTTTGCTACTTGAGTTACAAGCTAAAACAGAGATGACTGGGGAGTTTTAGAACTGAACCTAAGACATTTTTTTTTCCTTAGTCTCATGAAAAGAAATACACAGAAACTCTTCATGGAAGCATATGACGCTGAAAGCCTGCATGTGTCCATGATCACTGACAAGCAAGGCTAACTAAAACCTGCCTTGTTTTGTATTAGCCAGACAAAATTACAGGCTCTTGAAATGTTTGCACATGGAGGCCCAAAAGAACCCTGATATCATTTCCAGTTCCTTCCATTTTTCTTATGTTTTTTTCCTATAGATAAACTACTAATATTTTTCTCTTTTTGACATACAGTTTTATCAAAAGGAGAAAGTATTGTTCCTTTTATCATATCAATAAAGCAGAAAAATAATTATAAAAAGGTTTTAAGTTATTTAGATACCATTTATTTTCCAGCTTATTCCTGTAATTCAATCTGGGTGACACTACTACTAAAAATCAGTGGGTCAGACATATACTTTTGTAAACCCATCACCTTTAGTGATACAACCCTTCTCTCCCCATTAAAGGCATTTGGAATTCAGTAAGGCAATAGAAAACATGCAGTATGTTCCTCTAGATAGTTGGCAGATCAAATATCTGCTGTGAGCTGGTCTTTTAAATTAGGTGCAAAAACATTGAAAGTTATATGAGCTGTTCACAAAATGCCAAAGTTACATTTAACAAATAAAATACTATCCTTTAAAGTTTTTAAGCGCTTGATTAGCATATGCCTGCACAATGCTTTTTAACTCACTCTTATGTCTTCCTTCAGTGGAAAGCATATGAACAGTGCTGTCAGATATGACGACTGATGCTACTGTACCATAGCAGGTGTTCTGTATGAGGCAGGCTAGAGCTGCCCAGGATAGTGAAAAGGAGTGGCATATCAGTTGATATTCATCAGATATATTAAGTCCAGGTAGCAATTAGAAGCTTAACAGGAGAAAATAAAACTGTGAAACAAAAAGCTCACTACCTATTCAGTTCAGAAACACTGAAATACCCAGCTGATTGCCCTAATGAAAGGTCTTTGAGGAAAAAAAGGGTAACGGCCTATTAAAGGCATTGAAGAGATGGTTAAATCCAGACCACAGTTCTAGACCTCTTTCTGACTGAAAGGGAAAACTGATTGTACTCTAAGCATGTGTCCTGGCATGCAGGAGTGAGTAGGACCACATCAGAAAATAGCAGGACGTGATTGATAAGGCAGAATATATAAGTCAAACTCAATATAAGTACAAAATAGAAAAGTATTACATTTAACTCTTGATGTGATGCATAGAACAAATCAAAGCTAAAGCAGTAAATTTAAGGCCTGTATAACTCAAGTACTCAGTATTCAATGAGTTCTTAGGTTTCTACAGGTTGTGTGCATTCTTAGTATCTCTGAAAAATCAACTCCCCAAGGGTTTCCAGCCATCATTTATTTTAAATCTCTCTATTTTTGGGCTATTTCAAACATTGCTCTGATCAGAAAACAGTTGAAATAATTCAATTTTCAGAATTCCATAACACTGGACATGTTTAGTCTCAACACAGTACCTCATTTCCAGTTACAATGAGGTACAACTTTCATGCTGATGCCACTCATTTTCTCATTCCCCCAGTGCAAGTCCATCATTCCTGGACTATCTTTTTTGATGAAAAACCATAGTCTGTCGATGATGTCTAACAATACAAAGACAATTTGCTAGAATTTTTGCTGTATTTGACCATACTGGAAAGTGGCAGGAGTAAAGTCAGAAGAAAAACCAATCCTGCTCTACTCCTTTGCACCACTGGGTGCACGTGGCATCCAGGATCTAAACCACAGCATTGCAGAGCTGCATTTCCCATTGGTAGGCCATGGTGGGAGATTTTGCTTAAAAGTCTTTGGACGCTACAACCTGCTCCAATTAGAAATGACTGGATAGTTGGTATTGAGGTATAGGAAACTCCTTTCACATTTTGTTTGGATTCCTTTATGACTTTTGAAAGTACTAGTAGAAAATAACTGCTTTTTATGCCAAGGAAAGGAACCATGGACATGTATTGGGCATTTACATGGGAACAAAGACTTGTGGACCCCACAATGTATGTACCACAGAAACTAGTAGAGGAAAGGTCACCATCCCATCCATCAGAATTCCTTAGCAGAAGGCCATTACTTCAACAAAACAGAAAACTCCCAGTACATTGTTCTATCTACAGCTGAATAGAATGCATTTTCCTTTGAAATACTATTTTTCTTTATTGTACCAGATTAGACATTGCCATTATACACATTTTCTGAATCGTTACTATACACTATCACTATTTAGTAACCCACAATACTTGAAGGCAGCATTAAGCAGCACTTTTATTTGAGTAAGAGCCACAGAGAAAAGAAAATACAGGAATTTACTCCAAAATAAGCTCACAAGTTAATATCTAACAGAGAACTCCTAGGTAAGGAACATTGAGCAATGAGTTGACAAAAGAACTGTAAAATAGATACATACACAGTAGCTTTTATTCACACAGCTAGAACTAGAGCTTGCAGAAAAAGTCAGGAAAAAGCTGAACTCCCGTGTATGCTTCCTACTTAATGAACTCTCTTAGGGTATACAGACTGTAAATTGGTGAGAAAATGGTCAAGGAATTCCATCATTTGATCTTTCACTTGTAGCGGGGAAAAAAAAGTATTTAATTTTGAAAAGTCTCTACTAGATATCTTGGAAATAAAGGAAGGTTATACAAACACTACATTGAGCTCACAGTTCAAATGCTTGTGGGTAGCTAACTAAAGTTCACAGACCTGTATGTAATTGCTGTCTACAGGAAATACTTGTGTTAGCAAAAGAATTTTCTCCTTGCTCCTTCACCTTTGCCCTTCCACAAACTCTGCAGCAAAGAAACCTCCTAAGAGCATTTCTTTAATGAACAGGGCTTTCCCCACCTCTACCAGATGAACTAAATCTAACAGTCAGGGACAGAATCTGTCAACTTCTCAGAAACATACTCTTACTAACTATTAATTGATAAAGGGTATACTTTTATACAAATAGGTGTGAAACAAAATGATCCACTCCCTGTACATTTGTCTTTGTCTAAACTCTATATGGGTTTTTATGAAGCTTGCAACATGACTAAAAGCACAAAATTTGCACTTATTGTAATCCAAATTGGCAGTGACTTTAATGGCATCAGATGAGTTAGACAAAATAACAATTAGGTTAGAAGAAAGTTCATAAATTGAACTTGAATTAAAATTTCTGTAAGCACTGAAATTGGGTGATCTAATTCCACGTGGTTAAAATTCTATACATTTCAAAGAAAACAAATCCTTGCCACTAAAGGTCTGCAAACTTTGGTTTGCTAGATTCTTAACCTAAGCTCTTCACCATGAATATCTCACTTAACATTAAATAATAAAATAAAAAGCCAGAAGATTTTTCTTAAAAAAAACCCAGACAGCAGATGTGATATCATTAAATGGCTTGACTAGTGAAACTTGAAAGCTGAGCAAACATTTTTAAAAACAACATGCAATTTTGTTTCATTTCCCCCCCTTGCTTTAGATATCTTGAAAGGCACTGAAACTTTGCATTTATGAAAAATGTCTGTGTTTTCCCAGCACTCAAATGATATACTACCATTTAAAAAGTGCCAGTTAATGCACTTTTCCATGTGAAAGTGACACTTTTGCCTATAAACAAGTATCAAAGTTTCTTTATAGGAAAAGTTGTATCATCCTCATATATGCAAGACCAGGAAAGTAATTACCAGTAGTGTACTCTGGAAAGCTGATGCTTTAATTTAATTTTCTTTATCTTACAATTTTTAAGTTAATTCAATTGTTTTCTTAACCTTAGTTCATGATTTCAGAAACTTCAGGAACATGACCTCTATATTTCAAAGTCCCATGAAGCTCTCTTATAATCATCACATAATCATCACATAATTAAAGAAAGTGCAAAATTGGATCAGAAATATGAATCAAAATGCACGAGGATATTCAAATCTACTGTTGCATTTCTCCTATAGTTTATCACACTGACTCCCTTCCGTATAGTTTTACCCAAACATCCTGGCAAAAACCTATATGTCAAAACACATTCTTCCTTGAGGAATTATGACTTTTAAAATTGAATATTCTGGCTATTATTTAGAAATACATTTCCCCTTTATTTACAACTTGTCTCTAATCTGATTTGGCTGCATATGAAAACTTTTCCTTTAAATTATTATATTTTCATGAATAGAATGAGGTAAAAGTACAAAGTAATTCCAAAACCCTAAGGAGTCTTTCATGATACAATAAGAATTTAAAACAAAAATTATAAAATCACGCTACATAAATTTTCATTGTTAGCTTTTTTTATGAGAGCCATATGAGAACAAACAGAATACATTCACACCTTTTTTCACCAATGTGGAAATAATTCTCTTTTTTACTTGTTATGACAGAAAAGAGTAATTTGTTCCAATAATTCCTATTTAAGTTACAGTTAAAATGTATTTTTTAAGTGTTTTATATACTGTGCTACTTTTGGCACATCTAAAATATAAATCAGCTGTGTGAAACTGTAAAATTGTTACCTTTAGGTCATATAACAGGAATTTAAAATACTGAGCTTTCAAATACAAAATACTTCCACTGTTTTGGTTTTTTTTTTCAATCCTAATGAAAATGCAAAACATTTTGAAAGTTTGAATCATGATCTAGCCTTTGTGATCAGTCTTTCCAGACTGAGTCCAGCTGTCTTCCCATGGACAGTCAGTAACATCATCTCCCTGGAGATGCTGCCCCTTTTTACTGGCAAGGCTCTTACTAGCCACGAATGAAGCACTTCTCTTAAACTTCAATGTTTTATTTTTTTGACATTTTACACTCACTGTGATACCACTGCACCCAAGAATCTATTGAGCTATTACTACTTGATGGATCATTTAAATTTGTTGTACAGATTGTGTAAGACATTGAAACCAAATATGTGAAAATTATCCCTTAGGATAAAATTTAGACTTCTAAATCTGTTTCACAAACTGCATCACCAAACCTCAAATTACATGTCCATGATTTTTAACAAAGAAGTTAAGAAGCAGGAGAATGAAAAGTAACAAACACTGTAAAATGACAGAATTTAGTAAAGAGAAATAAAATAGAATGCAAAACTACAGGAGATGATGTATTCAAAACCAAGTTTAAACAGATAACTTGCTTCTTAATTAGCACCTATAAACAGTTTGTGGATAGAGTAGAGTTTGGAGGAGAGAATCTTGAAAAAAATACCAGTTAAGGCCAACGGTGCTTAATTTCCTCCACCAGCAGTTCAAAGGTGTTACAATACACAGGCCGCAATGGAATTTAGGTAGAGTTTTATTGTTAAAATTATTACACCTCTTAATTCCCTCAGCAGTTCTAAGCAGCAATCCAGACATAGTACCTGCCCAGAAGCATCTGCTGGTATGCTCTTAAAGGTGTCAGTGTGGCAATCAATGGCCAGCAGTGGTTTTTGCCTCTGCACATAAATTCAGCCCCATGAAGCTGAAGCTTCACCTGTTTGTGGATCTCAGATCCCTGCCTCCAAGCCACACTCGCCAACTGAAAAAATCTGCATCCTAGTAACTAAGGACACCTTTATCTGCAGGACAACTGGGGCTACATAAATCATATGCCTTGCCTTGCTAAGGCATAAATACACTGGGGTACATCCACCGACACCTTCTCACCTGATCAGCATCTACCCATGGATAACATACTTTCAACTGTCCTATTGCAGGAAGGAAGAAATCAATGAGTAGTGACACCTTGAACAAATAATTATTCCCTCCTGCTGCTTTATGAGTAAAAAGTTTCAGATTGTCAAAAAGTTTCAGATTGACTACATACAAACAAGTCAGTCACATGAAAATGGAGAAATAAATCTCCATGTGTTGTGCTTGTTTGAGAAAGAGGCCCTACTTACTCTAGCACTTACACAGAACTTTGTTTTCAGCTGAGTGTTCTCACTAACCTCAAAAGGGTGGCTCGCACATTACTGCTGCCATTTCTTACCTGCTTCAGTACGCCACCCTGCAACCAAAGCCCCATGAATGGTTCATCCATTTGCTTTAGTATTGCTATTACTATAACTATTCTAGTTATAACTAGTTGTGGGTTATTCTGTCTAAAGTCCCTTCAATGAGACTAATACAAGAAAGGCAATGTTAACTTTAAACTTATATTTTATTGAATATGCATACAATTTTCATACAAAATCTGACCATTGGGAGGATTTGTAATGCAGAAAGGTCAGCAGCAGGCCCAAGATCTGTGCATGAGATGGGAAGAAGACAATTACAACTGTGTGGGGTGACTTTTTCATATATTGCTTATTGTTAAATGTGTCACTGAGTAATACTTGACAATATTTAATGAAATGAATGCAGAAGTCTTTTACCAGAGGAAACGTTAAAGGGAGAAACAAGTGAAGCACACTCGATCCTGATAACTGAATGATGATCTCTTTGTACCACAATACTTCCCTAAGACTGGACAACAACAGCAAAGGGCAGGAAAGCTGACCACCCTCTAGGAGGACTGTATTAGTACCAGCATGTGGGAAGATAGCAGCAGGGATGTTTTAGTCAAAACAAAAACGATTGAATTTCTATATAAAAGCCATTATTTAAAAAGCCTTATTTATACAAATCTGACAAATCTATTCCAAGACATACAAAAAGACAGTTGCAAAATAAAGTTCACTAATATTTACTTATTCAGGCTTCTCTTTGCCAGATCTGTGTGCATGATATGAACATACTCTCATGCCACTTCCTGTGTTTGCCTGAAAAAAGAGATGATATTTAACAATAAGGTCTTCCGCAGAAGTTTAGCCATAAGGCCACACATTTTGCAAACCAAGTATCCATAGTAACTAACTGCACAATAATTGAACTTAGGTATTATCAGTTTCAAAATTATTCAAAAGCAAAAATGCTACATATCTGAATCAATAAACATCTGAGCCTGTACATCCCCTTCATTTCCACAAGGAAAAATATTTAGCCTAATTATATAGCTCAGCAAATAATTTTGAAGAAATCATTTACCCTCCAAAAATAGCTTCTGTCTTTATTTTTGGAATCCCTGAAAGCAGATTATAAATCTGTCAAAATTAATTCAAAATCAGCTCAAATCTTTCTTTCTTGTTGTTGCTATTTTTGAACTCAATGAGCCAACCATGAACTAGGTAGTAAAAATTTACATTCAAATACTAAAACTGTGACAGTTGTTGAGTCTGCAGACACATTAGCTGACTCAAAATATGAAATTTTTTAGTTTATTGTACCTTATTGTTATTACATTGCAACATAGGTACTAAATGTAAATCATAATCCCAAAGATAAGCTGGAAGAAGCCCTGCCCTAGTACAGTATCAATTAATGAACAATGAATCTTGGAAAATATTGATTCTTTATTTTGCAGCCCACACGAAAATTGTCAGCGAGACCATGCTGAGAATTATTATTTTGGGAATAAACTTTTCTTCTCCCAGTATGATCTCATTACTATTTTTGTTGCTATCTTTTTGTCTCAAATTTGGGAAGTTAAATAATGGAGCATATCATCAGTAGTGAGAAAACGAAAATGTAATGCTTACGGAGATCCTTTCCCCACTGCAGCTTCTCACAAAGCTTCTTTCCTGCTTCTCACTTTGGCAATTCAGTTTTGTGACTACAGGCTAAAACCAGAGTTGAACAGGCCTGAAACACTATTATTTGCCCGTATATCTGTAGTTTTATATTTTTATTTACTCAAGGACATCAAACAATGCATAGACATTAATTAGTTAAGTGTTATAACAGCCCTGTGAAGATTAGAAATGCAGAACTGAATTATAAATATGTTGAACGTAACACCAATGCCACAAAGCACCTCAGCAGTAGTTTGGCATTCAAAGGAATTATTTTTATTCTTTGACTGTATCCAAAAGGTTTACAGTTAGAAAGAAAAAGCCCTTAATGTTATTTGAAAAATAACAGAAGCATAAAATCCACAACTGAAATAGGATTCCTGGCTTTACACTTCCCTGTGGCACATGTTGATGGTGCAGTGCTGTACACACAGCTGCAGGCACAGCGTTGGTCATGTTATGCCACTGAAGGGGCCATGTATTATTTCATGTCTTCTGTCTCGGCTGTGTGATGCTGTGAAATTAGCCAGTAGTTCCAACGCACTTCTCTGGTGCATGTTCTGTCTGCATTTGCCTTTCTCCACTCATGCAAATTACTGCATGACCATTAACTGCCATTACATGGCACAGAAAACACAAAAGTGGGAAACACAAAGAGGAGAGAAAGAAATCTCCACAGCCCAAAACCTATTAAGCACAAGAGTGCTTTTAAAAGCTCAGCCACAAACCAGAAGGGACACTCCTGAAGAACTGGAGACAAGAGCAACCAAACAGTACAAAAAAGACAAGGAGCAACTGGAGAGGGTCCAGCAGAGGGCCATAAAGACAATTAAGGGTCTGGAGCATCTATTTTATGAGGAAACACTGCAGGAGCTGGCCCTGTTTAATCTAGATAAGAGAAGACTGAGAGGAGATTTCATCAATACATATAAATATCTCAAAGGTCAGTGCCAAGAGGATGGTGCCAGACTCTTTCACAGCAACAGAATGAGGAGCAAGGGCCATAAGCTAAAACACAAGAAGTTTCACCTCAACATGAGGAAGAACTTCTTTACATTGAGGGTGGTAGAGCACTGGAACAGGCTGCCCAGGGAGGTTGTGGAGTCACCCTCTCTGGAGACATTCAAAACCCACCCGGACACGATCCTGCATAATCTGCTTTATGTGACCCTGCCTTGGCAGGGAGGTTGGACTAGATGGAAGTTATGTGATATCCAGAGGTCCCTTCCAACCCTAAATATTCTGCGATATTTGATACACAAACTAGCACGGAGAGGTTGCACAGCCTACCTCACCCCCTTGCTGCAGGGCATTTGCCATCCCTATACGACAGCCTGCCTTGGCAGGGGTCATGTTGCCTCTCAATGCCCACAGCACTGACAGTGAACGAGTGGCTGCTGTGGGAAACAGCTCACCTGGGCCCTAGCAGGCAAGGGGAACAAGCGGCAGCAGTGTGGGGCTGCCATGTCTGCACCCTCAAACATATGTGACTGTTCCAGGACAGGATGGCACCCAGCACTAAACTTATCAGACCCCAAATTCAATAATAAACCCAGCACAGCTGTGCTTTTTGTGTGCCCTGCTAGCATTCACATTCTTCAAAGGTTTGTAACTTGGGGGCTGAAAAGCTCTGACTCAGCTTCTGCCTCCTAGTGACCTGAGAACATCACCTGCCCTGTGGAGTGTGGGCTTTCCAGGAAGGACCCTCATATCAGGACACTCACCAGGAACCCCTGAGGCTGTTTAAGGCCTCCCTGGGGCAGTCAGAGCACAAAGGTGGTAAAGTTTCCTGCTAGTGCCCAGTGGGCACCAGCAAGTCCTGGCTGCCTGTCCATGCCCTGAGCCCTCAGGGAACCCCCTGCACCAATCCTGCACAGGGCCAGTTTACATGACTTGCTTTCTTCAGTAAACCGAGACATGGCAAAATACTGCTAAGACAAGATTACAATACTTAAGACATAATCACAACAGAAACATAATTATTCTCACCCTCCATGATGGAGGAAGACTCCAAACAAAAAAACTGCAGAACGCGGCTCTAGCAGAAAACAAATGCATAAGTGGATGCCCCTACAATAGGTGTGAAAAGAAAACCACAGAGATTCTGGAAGAATTTAAACGATTTTCTTTCACTGAAAGAAGAAAATGTGACACGATCTGAAAGGCCATCTTCCCCCTTCCCCTTTTTCCATGAGGAAATAGCCCTCAATAGTCAAACTTTTGCTGTGACACAAGAAAAACAATTCATCACTGACTGTGTATTTTCCAAAATTATACTCTTCTCTGTATATTGATAGCACGTGCAGTTTCTGGCTCCTATACAAGCTATGTGTAATGAATTTTAGAAATAAACTTTTTTTTTGTGTGTGTGTCCCATGAGCATGTGGGAAAATAATGCATGTATGTAGGAAAACATTCACTGGTATTCATTTTCAGTGGACAGATACTATGAACTGTTTTTCTTGGAGTCATTGAAAGTGCACAATGAAATCTGTGCTATTTGCCACTTTAAGAGGAGCAGGTTTGGATGAACAGTAACTCATTTCCTTCTGTTTTAACAGAAGGCCCCAACTACAGAGTCTTAATTCCAATTTATATGGAACTTTGTTAAAAACTGTGAGAAAAATTTTGGTTCCAGATCATGCACCTATTTGCTCAAGTTTACATTGTATCTCAAAAATAATTTAAACAAATATCTGGTTCTCTGAAATATTCGTATATGCTGTTACAGGTATGCATACTGCATATACTCTTCTGTGAATAATGCCAAAAGTACAAGGCTTTTTCAGGAAAATAAGGGCAATTTTTGTCACACAAATGATAGTCTCACTGGAAATACAAGTTTTTCCCTTCTAGTATCAGTCTATAAGCCTCCATAACATCACCAAGTAAAAGAAAAATGCAAATTCTTGCATGATTCATGCTGCTTTCAAGAACTCTTCTTCAGTCTTCATGCAAGACAGTTCAAAGAACTCTGCAGATGCCATGAATTTAGGAATGCAAAAGAATTTACATTAGCAGCCCAGAAACTTCATTCTCAAACAAGCAAGATTTTAACATAAGTATAGTGGTTTGTGTTAGATAGCACAGGGTACCTGATCATAGGTTTTACAAAGACAATATCTCCTCTGGAGATTATAACCAAAAGCAGCTGTGGCTCAGACAAATCAGAGGAGAATATCCTTCATGGGAAGGAGAAAATGGGTTTGACATAGAACACTAAGCATAATACGTAAACTAGATTCAACTGATGGTTTGTCAGTAAATGCCATGTTTCAGAATCCGATTATTTTATAGAAATGCCAGTCTCATACTATTCATGCTGTGATACAGGTGAGCACTTTCAACTTATGCAATAACCCCTATGAGGTCTGTGGAGTTTTCTGAATTATTTTCCAGAAATTTCCTAATTGTAAGATTTTTGAATGAAGTCTCATTCTCAATTGTCATGAGTCAGGCACTTGGATCTCAACCAGACATATCACTACAAAGCACATCCAACATCACAAATAAAGACACTATTCTAAAACTACAATAAATGTTTCTAATAGTGTCGCTAAACAGTCTGCATATCATATTACTGGGCTAATTTGATTTCTCAATTCAACAAATTGGAAGATGCCTATGCTAATGCCATGCTTGTAACAATTAGGCCCATTCAACTTCTGAGACCCAATAGGTGCTTGCAGTACTGGACCAGTTCCTTAGCTATGCATATCAGCACAGTTCAAGCAGATTTCACATGGTACTAACACAATTTATAACAGTGAAGAATCTATTCTAAAACAGTGATGAAAATGTAATATAATTAGGGAGGAAGTTGGTTGCTTTCTTTGTAATGTTAAATATTCTACCTAGGCCCAATTCATTTGCTGAATTCTTTTAGTCTCATTTCTTTTTAACAGGAACGTCTTTTAAGGTTAGAATGAATTAAACATTATCACAAGAAAGCAAATGGCAATAAGTACATTAATTGATACTGACAGCAGTTGCACAATAGTATCCTTTTTTACCGTACAGCAATACATTTGTCAAAATGTGAATTCTTTGCTCTGAGAACATGAAAACATAAAATCAACCAACTCTTATATGGACTCTAAGAAATATGAGCAAATTGATCAAATAAAAATGTAGATTTATCACAGAAGTCCTTGACCTCCAAGACAGCTTTTCAAACCAGTTAAGTTTCTTTATTGAAGTAGAACAATTTTCTTATGTTTATCTCAGACTGTGTGGGTGGATGAATGAAATCAAGCGTCTGTGAATCACTCACTAAGATATGATGTCTCTGTTCTCAGGCTCTAGCAGCATATCTTGGTTTAAACCAACATGCCTGATGAATGATACATTTTTCACCATCATTTTTAATATTCAAAAGAATGTGCATAATTATTTTCTAAAAATACACCAGATACAATCTCTGTCTAGGTTTTTAAACTGTCTAGCTGGAGCCCTACTTTGGCAGCACTCATTGTAGGATCTGAGCACTTCCCGACTATCAGTCTGTACTCTGTACTCTGGAAGCCTGTCCCAAAATCTCCCTCAACAGCACGTCTGTTTACTGTCCCATTCTGATAATTTCCTTCTTCTGAGGGTAACCCTGGCTATGAAGAGCTTCACTGATACTCAAGAAAACAATGTGCCTGTGTCAACCAATAATATGTAAGACTACATTGAATAAAGGAATACTAAGTGATCATTACAAGGCTCATGCCTTGCCTTTCCTTCTAAACTGTGCCAAAATTATATCTATATAGAGCCATTTAGCAGGGAATAGCAACACTAACAAGACTTCGAAGAAAATTGTACGTTAGTTACTGAATATAAAGATGTCAACATCTAACACTGTTTACTTCAGTAAACACAGCAAACTCAAAGGCAACAAAGAGGGTACAGAGGCCACACTGTATTCAAGGACAGAGTGTTCAATGATCATGCCAGAGCAACCATGCTGGCTGGTGTGCTGCCATGCACCTGCACTGGAAACAAAATCTAAAACCAGCAGCAGCCTCCAGTGCCACAGACACACCCCTGAACAGAATTCATTTTCTGAAACATCTGAGTCAAGTGTGTGACCTTGCATTGACACTGTTAGATGAATAAGTTTTAGATAGCTTATGAGCAACTTCAGACTTCATAGTGAAAAAACCCAAAACCACAAAGCATTTAGAAGCATGGATTAAAGGTATGGTCAGACAATCAGGCACTGCATAGTGACTTAAATTAGCATTAAATTAGTTAGAGTTTACCTGTCATGAAAGAGAGGCGTGCAGCAATCAGTTACTGCATCTCAGCTCAAGGGTGGTTACTTCTTAAGACATGCTAACTTAAAAATTTACAATCATCATCTCACAATTCTAATTTACATGACATTGCTTCAGCAAATAGATTACGCAGGTTGCAAATGACCTGCAGGGATATTACTGTATTAGTTAAAATTGTAACAATGTAAATTAGGACAGGCTCTTGTCTATACACTCAGTCACAAATCATTATTCTAGTGGTGTCAAATGTAGAATACCTAACGTACAAATATGGCTTTCACAAACTGTGGCACATCAGTAAAAATACACCAGCTACTGCCTTCCTGGATTTTTTTTTTTTTTTTTTTGCAGTGTCACATAAGAAGATAAAACAAAATGTAGCAAATCCAGGAAGAGAGTGATAAAGACTGAGTGAGAAACTGTCTCACAAACAACATGGTGTTATTTGGCTGCAATGCCCACTATTTCTTACAGTAAAATAACTGAGAATTTGAGCACCAATTTTCAAACCTTTGACTTGCAGCATACTTCCTCTGTGGCTTTGGTCAAATCACTTAGCCTCTCTGTGACCCAGAGCTCCGCATTTAATAGAAATTGTTTGATCCTACTCTACAGCTCTGTATCCCAGTTTTCTTTGTATTCTCCCTGGCCTTTGAGGCTTACAATACCATTTTGTAAGAATGTGATGCAACAACAACAAAAAGCTTTGTTCCTGTTTCCTACAACTTGCCCTAATGTCACACCCTGTTTTCTGCAGTGAATAAGCCCAGAGTCAAGCTACAGCCAAATCACTTGGAATGTAAAATCTGTTCATCTGTCATAAACCCAAACAAGCTACACATCAGTGTTTCAGACATATCTGAACTGTTAACCAGAATTAACTGACTTCCATTAGACTGTCTCGTATAGTTGACAGACAGATGCCAATTTCTCAAACATAGTTATGCAAAAATGTGCTTAGAATCATAGAATCAGCAGGGTTGGAAAAGACCTCTGAGATCATCAAGTACAACCCTTGCTCCACGACCGCCGTGGTTACTAGAAAATGGTACTAAGTGCCACATCCAGTCTCATCCTAAAAACCTCCAGGGACGAAGAATCCACCACTTCCCTGGGCAGCCCATTCCAATGCCTGATTACCCTCTCTGTAAAGAATTTCTTCCTAATATCCAACCTAAATTTCCCCTGGCACAGCTTAAGACCATGCCATCTTGTCTTACTGATAGTTGCCTGGGAGAAGAGACCAACCCCCACCTGGCTACAACCTCCTTTCAGGTAGTTGTAGAGAGTGATGAGGTCTCCCCTGAGCCTCCTCTTCTCCAGGCTGAACAGCCCCAGCTCCCTCAGCCTCTCCTCACAGGACTTGTGCTCGAGTCCCTTCACCAGCCTTGTTGCTCTTCTCTGGACCTGCTCCAGCACCTCAATGTCCTTCCTGAACTGAGAGGCCCAGAACTGGACGCAGTACTTGAGATGTGGCCTCACCAGTGCTGAGTACAGGGGAAGAATCAATTCCCTGGACCTGCTGGCCACACTGATGCAGGCCAGGATGTCATTGGCCTTCTTGGCCACCTGAACACACTGCTTGCTTGTGTTCAGCTTCCTGCCAATCCAGCCTCCCAGGTCCCTTTCTGCCTGGCTGCTCTCCAGCCACTCTATGCCCAGCCTGTAGTGCTGCATGGAGTTGTTGTGGTCAAAGTGCAGGACCCGGCACTTGGCCTTGTTGAACCTCATCCCATTGGAATCAGCGCAGCTCTCCAGCCTGTCCAGGTCCCTCTGCAGAGCCCTCCTGCCTTCCAGCTGATCGACACTCCCCCCCAGCTTAGTGTCATCTGCAAATTTGCTAATGATGGACTCAATTCTCTCATCTAAATCATCAATAAAGATATTAAACAGAACTGGACCCAATACTGATCCCTGGGGGACACCACTAGTGACCAGACAGCTGGATGCAGGACCGTTCACCACCACTCTCTGGGCCTGGCCCTCCAGCCAGTTCCTAACCCAGCACAGAGTGCCCCTGTCCAAGCCTTGGGCTTCTACATGAAAAAGATATCCTGAGGTCTTTCTTGAACTATTTTGGATAATTCTAGCTTCTATTTTTCTATTTATAAGAACCATGACCTTCTGTAATTTGCTTAATCAACTGTGATTTCCAATTATTCTAGGGAAGAGAACAGCAAGTTTTCTTAAATGTAGCTTTAAGGTAGCAGCATCTTGAGTGACAGACAAAATTACTACACTTATGCTTATTGCAAATGAAGTACTTATCAGTGAAAGATTGTTTTAACTCAATTATACTTCCATCCAAGAGGAAAAGAAAAAGTATAAATATAAAAAATTAAGTGCCTAAAGACTGGCTGCTCATGGGAAGAATGGCAGGAGAGAAAGTTCTCTCATAAGAGGCCCTGAATACTTCCTGCAATTTTACTTCCTTGAAACCTACTGAAATGAGAAATTCCCTTGCCCTTAACATCACAGCAATTTAATCATGAAACATTGTCATCACTAAGTGAACAGATCTAAATTTTTTTACTGTATGTGGTAATGTGTGGGTAAGAAGTGATGAATATTCTTTAAAGAAATTGCTTATTAGTGTGTCTCAAACATACCCCAAGAAAACTTTCATGTATTGAGAAGTAAATTCTGTCTTTAAGAATACTTTTGTCCTTGGTCTTTAATGCCACCAGAAAAAGTTAGGAAGAGGATAGTAACATCTGCTGTCATAGGCAGATGCCCAGTACTGCCATGACTAAGGTCATTCTGTCTTTAGCATCTGTCCAATAACACTCAAAACTATCATGTGTTGGCATTAGAAGGACAAACTCTATACTTGGTCTCTGCACAGGCTGAAAAGAGTCACCAAAAAATGTTAGTTTGTTCATCAGCACTAAACTAGGTAAAACCTATTGGCTGTCCTGTAACCTGCAGTACAGAAAAACAACACTATTTCTCCACTGTCAGCATTAAAACAGTGGAGAAACAGATTCCCCATGTCCAGCACATTAGTTCAAGTTGTAAGACACAAGCATTGACACAGAGCTCACGACATTCAGTGGAAAAACTCCCACTGAGTTTGAAGTGTTTTGATCCAGTGTTTTTCTGTATAAGCCTGGGAGTAGTTGATTTGCAGAAAATGAAGAAATAGAATACGTTTTCATATTATGTATTTGGTTCTTTGGCTCTCTAAAAAAAGGAATTTTTTCCCCTCCATTCCTAAGGACTTTTCCTCTAAGTTTTGTTTATAATCATTATATTTAAATAGCAACCACTTTTGTAAAAACCAGATTATAATCTGTGAAATTACTAAAGAGTAACTAAAGAGCATTTCCACTACTGCTGGTAGAACAAACATATATACACCAAAAAATCATGAACAAAGAATTCTGGATTGAAATCATCTTCAGCAGTACTCTAGGGTAGTATTAAAATTTCCTGCTGAACTAAGCAAAATAAATATTCTGTTGTCTGCATATTCCTCATTACCATCCTTACTGAAGATCATTTTTTGCTAGTCCAGTAAGTCATTCAAAGGCATTCTAGAAAAAAACCCCAATAGTAAGATGATCACAACTGTTTTCAAGATAACTATCAATGTTTTCATAGGAGTGATATAAGACCCTGTAGGAATTTATAGTGCCTAATTGATTACAATCAGAAATCACCACACCCAATCCCTCTGATCTCTGAGGACCAGCTGGAATGCAAGAGGGTTTATTTTCTGCTAAATTTCTACAATATTAATGCAACAGGTCCATCTCTGCCATCACTTTCTACTCACTACAGTATCAACTACTGAAAATAGCATAACCATACATCATGCATTTGCTCTCCACAAAAGTTACAAGCAGACTTCCAGGTGCTGCTACCTGTTCAGCATCACAGGGAAATTTTAGTTTTATAAATGTTCATGACTGATGAAGTTCAAACTTACCTTTCTATTTTACAGCATTGATTCCAAGTTTTAGACTCCTTTCAATTGACTGTACATGGTAAGACAGTCACCAAGGGAAGAAAAGAAAAATCAATCAATAGAAAAAATGTTTACAAATTGCATACTGGAGATGAAATCATGCTGATCTTCTGAATCATGCTGTACTACCTTCTCAGTCTTGTACCATTTACTTTCCATCTGAATTTTAATTGACTGTGTTAGGACTTCTGAGACTCATTTCTACACTAGGAATAACCCTAGCAGCTTGTGGACTGTCCTTCGCCAGCCATCTCAGCTAACTGGCTGTGGCACAAAATGCTCTTGCTCTTCCTCAGGTCACATATTTATGACCATTTCCTCCTGTGAAGAATAGGTCCTCAAAGACTAAACTGCATTTTTTTTGGTGGCATGGATACATTGAGAGAAATAATGTGAGGAATAGGTGTTCAGTTGTCGTATCACCTTGACAGGAAATTGTAAGTGCTGCAGGCAGTTAAAATGAAGGATGTACTTATTATCGAATTATTATTAATTCAGCCTATCTGATAAAAGCACCTGTTCTGGAAAAATATGTCTGTATTTCATTCAACTCCATCAGAAGAATAAAGGATGTTAACTGGATGACTCACACAGGCAAATGTATATCCTGAAGCATTAAGCACTGACATTTAACTGCACAGTATTTTTGTTGGTTCATTGAAAATGTCCCTCAGTAACTCAGAGTTTAAAGACACAGAACTTCCAGATGACTATATACTTAATAGGGGAATCAGATCACAGGCACCAGAGAGCATAGAACCCTACGGTCTGTTTGCCTCTGCAGTAACTGCCTCGTGGTGCATGCACCCTGGGCAGAAATGAAGCATCCACCCAGAACCACCACAGCATTGGGATGAGGAAGAGAGCAGGAAGAGTAAATGCAAGAAAACCTGCGGTTTGAGACAAAGACCATTTAATAACCATATCCTGACCCCTCCACCAAATCAGGAGTTCCTTTTGTTGAGAAAGATGTTATATGGCATGCAACATCCCTTTGGCTGATTTGGGTCAGATGTCCCAGCTGTGTCCCCAGCCTACTCAGAGAGGGCAAAGTGTGAAAAAGAGATAGGTTTGGGGCTGTTCCAGCACTGCTCAGCAATAGCAAAAACATGGGTATGTTTCTAACACTATTTTAGTCACAATTCCAAAACACAGTGCCACAGGGGCCGCTATGAAGAAAGTTAACTCCACTTCAGCCAAAGCTAGTACAGTCCAGTACATCTGTAACTATTCTGTTTGCTGACAAACTTAAGAAAAATCACTGTCCTCTGCTCCCCGGTGCTCACTACTCTTCCATAGTTACTTTTACTCAAACTAAAATGGACCACAGCTGAACTCTACAAACTTGACATCTCTGTTGGTCTCCCATGCTATTCCTGACTGCTTAGTAAAGCAAGGATATAACTATTGCCATAATTATTTTCCTTTCCCATATAAGATGGAGCTCACACCTACACTGCTGTAGATGATCTTCCATATCTGTGGGAGCTAATATACACTAAGGCTGCATAATTGAAACAAATGATGCTTTTTTATTTCTCTGTCTTTCCTTCTAGCAGATTGAAAACATGTCTTCAACTTTCAAAATCCAGAACAAAAATTCTTTGCAAATATATTTTTCTGTCATTGTTTTCAAGCATCAAAAACCACATGATCATTTCCTACTTTAATTGCCTCATTGAAAGCTTTCAATGATTATCAAGTTACTCTTATCTCTTAGAGCTCTGTTTATTATGCTTAAGTTAAGGGCCCCAAATTATTTTTCTTCAGAAATAGCAGGTGAATCTATCTGACTCTTATTCACTCAGCAAGCAAATATGACCTTCTACTGAGCTGTGAAAGCTTTAGATTTCAGGTCCTTCATTCTGTCCATAAAAGGCCAAAAGTTCATATGATAACGTTTTTCAGTTAACATTTCATGCATTAGAAAGCCCCAAACTAACAGAAGTCCAGCCAGTGATCTGTGTCAAGCTACAGTATGCACAGCATGCTTGAAATCCAATGTCTTCATATATTTCTGTCCCATATTCAGTTGGCAACGCATGAAGATCTGGGCTGCTCAAGGGATGTGCAGCACAGCAAGACTAACATATGAGGCATACAAGTATATTAGTTAGAGTATAGAGATGGAATTGCAAGAGCAGGTTGAAGCAATTAAAAAACATTTTGCTAAAAATTCTGGCCACATCAAAACCAGAAAGTTTAAATCAATTGGTTGCAATCTATTTTATCAAAAATCTCAGACTCAAGATATACTGAGTGTATGATCATGTTAGCAGAGGCAGTTCTGGAAAAGTTTTGAAGGACATGGATAAATTCTCCTTTATTTGCACTCTTATATCCAGAGCATATATCTGTCCAAAAGATTATGTTTAATTCAGCCTTAAATCATTGGGCTTAATGAATTGAAATCCTGTGGTCTGTGTTTCACGAAAAGAAAGACTGAATTACCAGACTAAGCATTGTGATTTTCAGAATGAGAAAAAGAAAACCTTGATCTCTTTTCTAGCTATGACTATCACCTCAAAATTAAATCTGTAAAATTCAGTTTCAGCCTTTTAGTATGTATCTTCATGCTACTGTCTAGTACAATTCTAGCCACTTCACTACAATTTCTTCTTATAAGAGATCTGTGCTTTTTAATAAACAGCCTAGAAAGTCTGCCTGGGTTAAACTCCGCTATACATTCATCAAAGCTTCTTTCTTTATTTCCTTTACCTTTGCCACATACAATGTCTCAAGTAATGAATATTAAAAATGCACATTTGACATAAGAATGTATGTCCTTTACACTTAGAGAGATAGATGTAACAGAAAAGGTTTGTAGGAAAAAAGTAGTATCTTTCATAAGAGTGACTGATGTTAAGAGGAAGTAACAGGTAAACAACTTTTGATCTTTTTTCCAATTATATCAGATGGTATAACAAAAACCTACCTCAGACTACAAGCCTCAATCCTCTCTTTTGAGATTCATGGCTCCAACACAGTTCCTAAAAATGTGCTGTGAGGAGAGGCTGAGGGAGCTGGGGCTGTTGAGGCTGGAGAAGAGGAGGCTCAGGGGAGACCTTCTGACTCTCTGCAACTCCCTGCCAGGAGGTTGTAGCCAGGTGGGGGTGGAGCTCTTCTGCCAGGAAGCAGCAGTAGGACAAGAGGGCTGGGTCTTCAGCTGTGCCAGGGGAGGTTTAGGTTGGATGTATGGCCAGTCTTCGCGAACGAAGATTTGGGAAGGGTCTTTGCCCTTCGAGCCTGCGCAGTGGATTTTTTAGGTGAGACACAGTGTGCGCTGAGCTGAGCCCACCCTTTAATCCTGAGGTTCATCTGCCGGGGCCGAGCAAGCTTGGACGGTGGCAGTGAGGTCCTCAGGACGTAGGTTTGTTTAGAGTGACCTTCTCTTAGATGGATGGCCTTACAGGGCTAACGAGCTCCATCTACCCGGGGGACTTTTTCTCTGACCGGGAATCGAACCCGGGCCGCGGCAGTGAAAGCGCCGCATCCTAACCACTAGACCACCAGAGGGCCCCTTTAGGTTGGATATTAGGAAGTAATCAGGCATTGGAATGGGCTGGCCAGGGAGGGGGTGGAGTCACCATCCCTGGAGGTGTTGAAGGTGAGACTGGATGTGGCATCAGTGCCATGATCATAGCACTGTACGGAAATCACAGTTCAATGCTGCAGTGACAGTCTCGTATTCTCCCACTGTTAGTGACATATACAACTTACACTGTGTTGTAGAAGTAACCTGAGCCAAATTCTGCTCTTGCTTAGGACACACAGTGAGCTTTTATTCACTTTGTTATGATCTATGTAATAGTATTACAGAGCGGAATTTCACATTTTTAATATATTTCTGGACATTTTTAGTAATGTATTCGTTAACTTACATAATGACAGATCAAATTTACTTTCAAAAGGACTCTGCTCTTCTGAGGCATACTTTAGTTTTCTGATTTTCTAGCTCATACATAAAGACTTTAGAGACTTTATTAAGACCTCTTCAAAATCTTGATACATCATTTAAGAAGTATAAAACCATCTATCATAATCTTCTATCCAAAAGTATTTTAAAATTCTGTACACAAGACATGTCACGTGTTCATTGCTTGATGCTGTATTTGTTAAATGAGAAGATTTTGGAGCAGCACATCAACTAATGTTGCACATGCTCCTTTATTGAATAGAACTGTCACACTGCACATCTGACCTGGCTAGGTGGACACACTGCCCTCATGGGGAAAGCATTATCCTTATTTCTGTTCCTTCCTTCCATCTCTCCATTATTTGCAGACTTTTAATGGATTGCATCATAACTCCTCTCCTCTTCCTCACAAGAAATAACATGAGCCAAATTATACCTTCAAGAAGCTGTGTCCTCACTTACTCCTCTGAAAAGACTGTATGTCTTTCATCTGACATATTTGGGTATTACTCTTTTTCTTGGAAATACCCACTCAGGTATGGCAGTACGCCCAGACATAGTAAAAAGGATGGCCATTTAGGAAGTAATTTTCAGTACGAAGCTAGTATTTGCATTATTAATATGCAATATAGAATTTATACTCAAAATTCCCAGTGAACTAGAATTGGTAAGCCTAGTAACACACATATTTACAATGAGTACTTCTCATGAAGTGTACGATTTATAGAGTTGGATAGCAATTGTGGAGATGCTGTAAACAGGAAAAAGCCAGCCAAGCTAGAAAGAATGTGCTAATTAAAGGATACGAGTGAAATGCAAGTGAAAACCAGCCAGATAAGGAGAAGGGAAAATCCTGGCCCCAAACAGGAAGGAAGGAAGGAAGGAGGGAGCGTACCCCTTGCTAGATTTGCATATCATATCCCAGGGCTCAGCCGCAGCTAGCAGGAGAGGGAAACACTGATCCTTCACATCTCTATTTAGTACAGGTCCCCAGGCAGCTTTCCTATTGAAAAAGATCTAGGAAGGAAGTTGAAAAGAAGGATGACAAAAGGAACAAAAGAGAAAGTGAGGGAGCAGAGCTCAGAGCAGAAGCTGCTCCAAGGGAAGGGCGGCTTCTCAGCAGCTCACTCCACAGATACAATCCAAGGACGTCCAAAGTCATTCCAGTCAAAATTAAGACACAGTGACTAAGAGGGCAAGCTTAGAGGCCGAGTAGTGGCATCACTGTATTCCCGGTGGGTTAAGTATTTAGGCAAGGCAAAGTTTGTATTTTGCACTAAAGATAATGCCTTTCATCAGAACAACTGATAATACAGTATGGAGGGGGCAAAAGGACTACTTTTTGGCTATACAAGTCCTTCTTCAAGTGAGGTGCTCAGGCATGACACTTAAGGGCAGCGTGTGAGGGAGGACAGTGCCATCAGCTCCAGGACTTCAGTGAGATGTTTCAAAAAAACCACAGATTTAAATCACAGGTATACCTGATCTTCTTTTATTCTCCTTTGTGTAACATTTTTTCTTATTCTGTAATGCAATGTCAAACACACATTTGACTCATTATTTTCTTTTGACTTTCCCTAGCAATATGAGCAATTTCCAGATAAACTTATGGATTTCTTGGTAAAACAACCACGCTGCTAACCCTAATTGCAAGTATAATCTTATTTTCAACACTTATTTTATGATTGTGAGGATGTGAAATGTGTCCTTCCCTCAAATTGTGAATGGCACCTCAGGGAATGGCAGGGACACATGGGGGTAAGGAAGAAGGCTTTAGCAAAACTTCATGTGCCTTCCATCAGCGACAGGTTCTGGGAAGATGGCCTCTACCTATCGCAATAACCATAGATGTAAGAACAGGTGTAGAATTTGATGGCATAATCCAAAGTCCCCCAAAGTCCACAATGAACCTGCTGACTTAGGGGACGCCGAGTCAGGTCCTTAAATCAGATCTCGTGCAGGAAGCTACAGACAAATCCATGAAGCAAAACAGACTGACATTGCAGTTAGATCTGAAACAATTCTAATGATTTCCCTGGGTTTAAGTTGCTAGTGTTCTTTGTTATTCAGTTAGCTGGCTTTTCTCAAATGCAGTCTGCCAACAGTGGAAATGAAGCATAAAGAGAAAACACTTAAAATAATTAATAATCATTATGGGCTCGGTTTAATTTAACATGGTCTCAAACATTATCTGTAGTCTTGGAATACTTCTCTGAGGTTTACTGGAAATTTATGAACCATGGGAAAAAAATACTGATAATGGCAGGAACAGACAAAAGCAAGAGTGTTTTAAAACTGCAGAACCTTAAGGGGTTGTTGGTTTTGATTTACTTTAAAAAACTAAATCAGAGTTTTTTTCTTATTTTGTCCAAACTCTGAAGCATAAACAGAATAACAGACAGAAAAAAATATAAATAAATAATTCTTATGGCTTCTTAGAGCTCTACAAAGATCTAAATTACTGGAGGTCTTAAAAGCCAGTTCTTCAGTAAAGGGAGTAAACAAATTAAACCAACATTCTGCTATTCTCCTCTGATATCTGTATTGTTAAATGGTTCCAAATAACATAAAAGAGAAAATTTTCAACTGTTGAGGATCAGAAGGGTTTTTCAGAGTTTCAGTTTAATTAGCTTAAAGCTAAGAATATGTCCCATAAACTAATACCAAGCTCTTAGTCTATCTTTTCACATTTTTGCCATTAATCATTTCTGTTATGCCAGTGGGAAAACAAAGATACAAGCCCTAATCAGTGCTCCCAAGTGTTTGTTAATGAACTCTGAGGGGACCAAACAGCCATAACTGTTTTTCATAACTGGAAACCTTCCTTGTAAAGAGGTTCGTTGTCTGCATATCACATCTTTATATAGCTTAATGATGCTTTTATCACTTCATTGCTTTTGTTACTTTTTCAT
Organism: Chiroxiphia lanceolata; assembly: GCF_009829145.1. Classification (NCBI taxonomy): domain Eukaryota; kingdom Metazoa; phylum Chordata; class Aves; order Passeriformes; family Pipridae; genus Chiroxiphia; species Chiroxiphia lanceolata. Next base: position 35,888,460 of record NC_045639.1, on the reverse strand, counting down.
GTGGGAAATGTTTTGATTAGATGGAATATACCTTCAGAGATTCTTCCTTATCTTTCACAATAGCTATTTCTGCATTTACAGCAATAATGCAATCTCCATAATCCTGAATTTGTAGAATTTTCTCATTATTTATCATAGTATCTTCACTAGCAGTTATCATCTTCTAACACACATAGCCAGCTTAGCAATTATAATGACTGTATTATTACCACTTAACAGTGAGTTGTAAAGTTTGTGGCTAAACAGAAAAACTAAATTTCAGAATCTAAATTTCCATAACAGAGTCCATCATTGTGGCAACACTAGGAACACTCTTTAGTAAATCTTCGCTATTCATCTGGACCTGTGACGACCATGGTGTTTCTGGACCAAGATTTTGATTTATATGTTTCCCAAGAATGCTCTAAGCAAGCAAAGAGGCAGACTTTCTCTAGCAGGTGTCTAATATAGTCCACTTGAGGGTCTTTAAAGGTACATCTACAAAGTCATTGGATTGCAACTCACACAGGCACATCTAAGCAAGTGAAATAATTTCAGCAATAATATTCAATTCAATCCAAATATCAACCAAAGCAGCTGAATTGTGATACTGGCCAGCTGGCTGTGTGCAGGTGAGCTTCTACAGCCTATATTGCGGTGTGTGCTATGACTGTTATGCTGCTGGAATCCACCTGGGCAAGTTTACAGGTGCAGTGCACATGCCTCAGCTAACTGCTGAGACAACTTTATGTTATGCATGCACAGGGTGAGTCTAGGATGCTTACTCAGCCACCTCAGATGACTGGAAGGAGCAGGTAGGACTCTCTCAAGGCAGGAGGACTCCCTGACAGAATACAGATGTGATCAGATAACATGCTTGTGTTTCTCTTTCCCAAAAAGAAGTACCTGCCTAGCATATATTGTAGCTGTCAGCTGGATCTAAACACCTGTGCAGACCTGTCTGTCACATAAAAACATTCTTTTCCTAGCATACTAGTTTCCAAATGACATATTATGCTCACTCTTTGTCAGACTGGGTGTGAACGAATTACACTGCTTTGACTTTCCACCAACGCAGCCCTCTGCTAAGAATCCTGCAAACAGCCACCACGCTGAATTCAGTACTACTTGTATCTTATGTGGCATTTTTACAAATACAATCATTACCTGTAAATCTACTGAGAAATGACTCAGATTAGACCTAGGTCAAAACCTGAAGTAGAGTAACTGAACTCTGGTACAGGAAATTAATTTCAGAGATCAAGCGATTCAAAATATTCCAGGCTAAACAGCTTGGTTTCTTCCTGTTTAACTGTCATGCCAAATTGTAATCACTAATCTGCTCCTCAGCATAATCTAGAAAATATAGAGCATACCATGCAGTTCTTAAGCTTTCAATTTATTTTTAAACAAAAAGCAAATGTGTGTGTACATAAAAATCTGGTTCGATATCTTGAGATGAAATTGTGGGTCCATTTAATTCAGTGGAAGATTTGTCATTGACTTATACACTCAATAACGTCAAAAGGCACTTTTTCACATAAAAGACTAAACTTTCAGAATAAGCGTGAAGGGACTGGCTTTGAAACTAAAATCAGGTTTTCTTATTACTTTTGTTCAAGTCCCTTCAAAAGAAAGGAGAAATCAATATTGGTTAATACAATGTTTATATTTCTGTCATCCTGTTTTAAATCTAAAGTGAAAGGGGTTGTTTTAACATTGCAAATGCTTCTTTCCTCCACAGAACTGTAGATCAAGGTTTGACATAGGAAAAGCATAACTCTATAGGGAAGCTGAAAATTATTTAAAGTATTTTTCCATCATCTTTGAACACATGGAGTTCATTGTATAGATTTATTACTATTAATTCATGATGTGTGCACTCACACATTTTTTTTATTTTTGTGTCCTATTCTTTATTGTTGCATCTGTGCCAACTCCTCCTTTTTCTTGGGAACTATGCCTCACATCAAATCCCTGCTCAGTCAACATGTGCATCAGTCCAAGAGGTAGGGCAGCAGTGAGGGCAGTAGGACACACTGATTGCTAGGTGTAACTGATTTTCACAATCAACAATATCTTTCTCTGATGGATAACAACCTTTGCTGAGAAGAGATGTTTCTTGGGAGTGGTCAGAGTAATGAGCCCTTGGAGAGGAGGAAGGCATGACCTTCTTTTGCCTGCACACAACATTCCCTGAATAAACCCTCAAAACTCCCCACCTGTTCTTGGGAAGAATGAAGACTGAATTGAGGCTAATCCTAAAGAGCCCATTGAAAAACAAGTGAAATTGCCAACACTCTCTTTCCCCCTCCTTTTGGACTTAGTGCTTTCTCTAAGGTTTTTTGTGCAAATGCATCCAAGTACTGAATTTATGCACTGCTTAAAGAATACTAGGCAATATGATAGAAACTAGGCAACATGACCAGGGAGGATTTTTGATCACATAAAGCAGGAGTATGATTCAATAAAAAAAAAAGAGGTAAAACTTACCCTTAAATATATTAAACTCAAAATTAACACACACCAAATTTTGAGTTAAATTATGGAATGAGTCATATATAAAATAAATAGAAAACCAGGTTTGCACTTGCAGTGACAGCTGTGCACAGCTATGGTCTTACTTTTTTATTTTAATCCTCTATTTAAAAAAATCTTTATTATTATTAATCAATTCTATTTTAAAACTTATGAATGTATCCTCTGGAACCCCTGGGATTATATTACTGGTAACTACCACTAATATATATAGTAAATAATGAACATAAACGTCCTTTTTCTAATGTGCACATCCACCCAGCTTGTCTGCTGGTATAAAGTGAATGCACTGCTCTACTGATTCAGTACAACATGGCTGATTGATACCAGCTGGGGATCTAGCCTTTCTTGTTTCTGTGAACTCAAACAGTATCTCATGGAACTGTACAGATCTCTTACACAGGTATGTAACAGAAAATGTACAAAACTCCAAGATGGCTGAAAATTTCCTCAGAGTACTGATACTTCCTTCCTATTCATTTCACTTGGGAGACAGAAAAAACTCTCTGATGATTTGACTTCTTCAAAAAGAAAAAAAATTCTGTACTGATATCTGTTAATCAGGTCAAAATGCAGGAGCAAACTTATTGTTATGATCCTCAGAAAACTGAAAATGTTTAATATTTCCTTACCCAAAGGCCTGAGGATAAATTCTGAAACAACCGTTCCCTGACTTACATCAGAAAATCTCCATACCCATTTGATTTACACACCACTGCCTAGTGAAGAACTAGTACATGTTTCCTTACATTACATCTACAAATTGTATCACCATTTTTAGGATATAAATCATCTAATGTTTCAGCAGATGGTATGTCAAGGCTCCAGGTCATCTGTATGACCACAAAGATAAGTATGTAAAAACTGTCGGTATTTAAAAAACTTACATAAAATCAATTTCTTGCTAAGAAAGATTAGACATTGCATGGACATGCAGGTGTACAGATTCCTGATGAGACAATATCAATACTTCAGGCATGCTACCAATTATTATTCAAACACAATCCCTGAAATGGATTTTCTTCTTGCAGAACAATAGAATGTTTCCAGAAATTAAGAAAGTGCACAATGTTGTAAGGTAGCAGGAAGAAAATATTAAACTACCTTATTTTGTCCATTAAAAAAGGAGACATTTATCATAAAAGCTACATTAAAAAATAGAGAAAATCACGTCATCTTCAAACATTGAGTCTTGTAGAGGTTTAGCTATGATAGGTGGATATTTTTGCCTCTTGATATGAGATTTATGAGAAATGCTGGGTTTGGCAGTCTGTTATAACATGTCACAGTGCTACTAAATGCAAGTCAGAAGTTCTGTATAATTCATCAGCATTCTTTCTTGATTGGAAACTATGCAGCCACCTGTCCATGCTGTTAATCAAAAATAGAAGACAAGGTGCTCATTCAAAAAGTACTGGACTGACAAGCATTTGGCAGAGATGAATACCAGCAAATCAAAACACAAGTACCGAACAAGAGCAATGAAACTACAGATGATCTACTGGACAAACTACTGATGTAAAGTGCTGGGACTTACGGAAACCTTGTTTCTGCATCAGATAACCAGTGACTTGCATCAGTCTCAGGAAAATCCCTTTTTTCTGGGACACTGAGTTGTGCAGAAATCATGCAGAAAGCCAAATTGTTGGTGCATCAGTTGTTACAATACTCACACAAATTACATAAAAACAAGAACTACCAGAGAAAAATCTTTAGCATTTAAAGGAAATCACTGTCTAGAGTAACATATAATTTGCACATTTCACAATTCTCATTAGTGAATGCAGTGCTAAGTTCCAAGAATTCACCTTCTACATTTCTCATCCTTAATTCTATCAAAAAATAAAAGCAGTCTGATTTTACTAATAACGCATCCTACTTTCACCAAACATACATTTCTAATACCAAGAAATAACAAGTCAACATTGTTCTTTTATACAGACATCTGCATGAAGTTGCTGAAGGTACGATCACTTCTTTTTTTTCTTCTCAGTTCATGCTATAGACCAGCTGGATGTAACCATTCTCCTTTTGCATTTCTTTGCTTTGAAAACTCTAAACAGTGAAATGTGGATTCGTTCTATACAGTGTGTTACAATACTGATGTCTGTTTAAGACTGGACATTTTTCATAGACAACAAACTGCCAAAGGCTATCATTGTGATCACTGACATTTCACATACTTATCCAGGTCCAAAGACAGGCTCTGATAGTTAGATTAGACCATTTGCTATGTTCTTTAGACATATGAAAAACACATGTATCCCCAAAAGTGTAGCTAGTTTAGCTGTAATACAATTTTTCTTCAAGTAATGTAAAACTTTAAAGAGATAGAGAGTCACCACTTACTTTCAGTACACTCAGTTACTAGCACATAAAAGAGACCTGCTTTCACTGAGCAATTTATATGCTTAAAATGTGAAGCTTTGAAAAAGTGGATTTGTTGATAGAAATCCAGTCAGTAACAGTGAGTAAAGTGAAGTATTGTAAGGCTGTTTTCTAATATAAATTATGCCACACGTGTGGCAGGCCAGTTTTCTATCCAGAATTTGTACAGGCAGTTGAAAACAGTGTGAAGGAGTATCATGCTCTGGAGTTGCTCTGTTTTGAAAACCAGTAAGTTTTCAAAATCCGTACACATCCTTTTAAGCCTTAAAATGATTATATACCAAGTTCACAGCCATAGCTGCTTTTTTTTTCCTGAAAGAAGAGCACAGGAAGAATAAAACCTCTGGTGGACTCCTAGCTGAAACTTCAACTATGAATCACTTATATAGTATCTGTACAGACTTCCCTTGAAAATCATTCCCCCATAGTTTGCATAACACTCTCATACTGTGCTTACTTGTATATATGTAATGTATGAGCATATATCTTCAATACATTAACTTATTAATTAAAATTTCAAGGTTCACAGTTGTTGTTTTTCGATCTCTTGGTAGAGGGTTGGTAAAAAAGAGACTGAAAATAATCCTATGTGAGGAAAGCAAAAAGGAAATACCAGTGAACAGGGCCTCCTGTTATTACAGAGGAGACCAGATAAGCTGGATAGCTAGGACTGCAATTTTCTACCCTGAAAAAAGCCCAACATCATCACTACGTACACTCTTCTAGTTTTCTAGGAACAATTTAATGGCCTTCATCTGGAGGTTTAGACTGGACATTAGGAAACATTTTTAGCAGGGAGGGTGGTCAAACACTGAGGCTTCCTAGAGAGGTGGTCGACGCCCCAGGCCTGTCATTTCAACAATGCCCTTAAAAACTTGCTTCAACTTGGTCAGTCAGGCAGTTCAACTAGATGAACATTGCAGGTCCCTTTCAAATGAAATAATCTATTCTGTCCTACCTTATTCTATCACATCTCTTCTCTAACAAGTAGTAAGAAAGCAGGGGATGTAGCTCAGGTTCTAGGGTTTTTTAAAATTTATTCATGTTAAAATCTTTTGAGGGAGTCACAGCTGATGAAATTTTGCCAGTATCACACCAAAAACCTTAAGCTTCACAGTACGAAATCCCGTACAGTGGGAATCCTCCTAAGATAAGTATTTACAACTAAAAAAGGCTGTTGAATGAAAGTTTTAGTGTTCTTTCTTTCGTCAGCAGTTATGCAGATCACCTTCTGCTCTACCAGAAATATTGATTTATATTAGTCACGAAAACTTCATGACTTGTAGGCATGAAAGAAAATCAATACAGTATTGTTCTTGTTGGTTTTTTGCTAGCCAGCACATTTGCGTGATGGAAGAGGGCACACAATGAAGCCCTGCGGTAAGTCTGTAGGTAAACAGATGAGAAATGTGAGAGCAAAAATGTTGGTAATGAACAGAAAGTAAATCTCTTAACAGCCCTAACACAAATATGTCTTGAATGCTGATTTTATTCTTTCATCTCAGAAGCCTATATTTAGCATTCAGTGTAAGAGTACAGCTTTAGGAACCACATTTCCACTAGGCATTTGGTACCTCTGCAGCTTATTATTCAGATGTTACACAAAGGCAGATCTCCTCTTGTACTCTCCATACACAAAAATTGCCACAATGAAGCTTAGTTATTCAATTCTAACAGTGCATTTCATTCATACATACTTCTCTGTGAGCCGGACACAGCACTGTTGTGTGACTTCATGACCAATGTAACAATGTGCTCTTTAAAATATAACCCTCAATGTTCTCAAACATACCTGTGTCAGAAAAGTCAGGATACTGGATGAACTGGTACTGATGTGACATGAAAACTAAAGCATGGATGCAAGCTGAATCACATAGCTAATAGAATGAGACTAACAAAGAATGAAATACATTCATCTGTGCTATGTGAGGTACTAACTCCTTAGACTGCTCTGTTTCCTGAAATGCACGAGACCAGTGGAGTTAGTGGAGATATTCCTGTTTATGTTTACCATTAATTTTCAAATAGAAGTTTTTCTACTGAATTGTGGTTCACTGCTCACAAATTTAACCTACTTCTTCTTTAAAAAAAAGTATTATTACTCTGCATGATTCTATAATAGAGTGTGAAATAAAGAAGATTATAAAAAGCCACTGAATTCACTTTCTTAGAGTGTCCCAACATTCCCTTTGCACATAAGCAAGTTTGGGCAAGTCAGTTTTCTTTTCATATTGCACCAGGAAGGCAACACTAGGTGTCACAACCTTAACTGCAGTTTTACATGCTAGGAAATTAACTACTTGGTTTGTAATTTGCAGCTGTAATAAATGACAGCAGAATCTAATTCTTACTACCAGAAGACAACATAACAAAAGTACTAATATACATTAGTAGCATTTCAAAAAGATCATAGTATGGTTGAAGTTTTTTTAAAACTAACTTTCAGTATTTATGAATGCATGTGAACTTCAGCCATAACAGTCTCTATGTAGTTTTAAAGGCTGTCAATTTGTCTTTAAACACAACAATATGAAAGAGGAACCAAAATTATAATCACAAAATGAATATCTACTTAAATTTTTCTCTCATGTAGAACAAACTCCACGAATAAACTATTTGCAGTAGTACATTCCTCTCCCGACAAAATGTTAAGATTTACAAGGAAAGAAACAGATAAAATTTTCTAGTTCTCTTCTAGAAACCCAGGAAAGAACAGTTATATTGTGTTTTCCCTGTCTTAGTGAAGCTGGAGGAACTCTCCAGAGCATATGAATAAAAATATAAAAATAAAAATATAATAAAAATTGTGAATTTGGAGAAGTGTTATTCTTTCTGTTGAGGTCTGGTTTTCTCCTGTGAAGTTACTTACCATAGTGCAGATACACAACAAGAAACACATAACTAAATTGTAACTGATTACTGTACCAATTATTTTTCTCAATTTCACTTTAAATCATCATTTTCTACTAATTTTTGCTATTTAAAGACTGAATTATCTCAAAATTTTATTGGAATTCAAACAGTTGGCAAAAGTCCTAAAGTAGTAATGCTAATACAGGCATTAGGGGGCGGGGAGAAAGCAACAAGAAGGAAGATTTAACAAAATATTTGGAAATTTAAAACTTAATTTTACTCTGCAAGTTCAAAGAAGGTGGGTATGTATTTTGTAGAATTCAGTAAGTGGAAAAATTTATCTGCTAACATTATTTCTCTTTCTGCCCACATAGAAACTATATATTATGTGAGAAATCACTGAAAAATATTTTATTATCTAAAAGCAAACCCACATCATGCAGCCTAAGGAAAAATTGTGATTTATAAAAAAAAAAATAAAAAAATTTTATAAATCAAAATGCTTTACAGAATGTTATGTTCTGATTTTTTTTTATATATATCGAAAATTTCAGGGTTTTTTTTTCTTGTACTATCAATTCAAACAGAAGTATTTTGACATTAAAGCCTCAAAACATTTAATGCCAGTGCTGGAATATATTTCCCTGAGTCCCTTTATAATGCTACTTTTCAAGAATAATAAGTCAAATTCAGTGTAAAACCTGCAATCCTCGAGCATTGGAGAATTATGGGAGCTGTAGTTCCAGTTGACTATCACCTCATCTTCTCCTGTCACCTACAAAGTCTGTGGTTAGACTCTCACTCTTTTGCCGAATTCAGAAATATCTCTGTGCATGAGGAGACCTGGGGAGCAGGCAGCACAGGAGGAGTGAAGGATGAGGGAACACCACACCTGAACACAGCACCACGGGTGCACCAGGGTGGCATGCACCAGCCACGTTGACCTCACGCTCACCTGAAATGAGACTTTGCAATTCAGCAAACTGAAATGTTTTCATTTTGTTTAATTCCAACCAAAGACAGAAGGTTTCCTTTAGATTTCTATGGCAGAATATTTGCATCTGAAGGCATTGAGAAGGAGCTGAGGTTATTGTGTTTGATGACCACAGGATACAAGAAAACAGGCTTTCCAGAGGAGTACAACTCGTAGAATTCACCAGTCATGTGTTTCCTAGCATGCAGGGCCAATCCCTCAAGAACTAAGCTGCACACAGCAGCAATAAATCCTTCTTCACAACTAAATTCTATGCCTATGTAATTTGATCCAGTTCTACTGCAGTTAATAAAGCGGCAGAAATTTATAGCAGCAGATAATTTGGCCCAGAAAGAACGAACTGATAATCAGCAAGAACAAGGGTTAGTACGACAATCTCAGCCAGCTTCAGCCTTGGTATTAAGTACAGAATATCTCCATTTATCTCATTTGTTCTTGTCATAAACATCTTTAGAAGAGTTCTACCTAATGCATAACAATTTATTTCCTCAAATTACTACATTGTGCATCAGAGCAATTTCAACATCTATTTCCTTTCAACAATTGAGATAATTATGTTTCAGGACTTAGAACAAGCTTACATAAAGTTGCTTTACTCTATTAGTTATGTGACAGTTACTGTATTACTCATGAGTAACCAGAGCCTGTCACATTGCAAAATTTCATGAATAATGTGTCATATATTATGCATGCATGTATAGTTCAGCATTGTCAAATATAGCCAAACAATTAATAAAACAAACGAAGAATGCATAATTGAAGTGCTAAATCTGAGAACTCAGAACTGAAATGACTAGCAGAGGATTAGTCATCTGCCAGGAAAATATCCATTGCAAAGTAATCCAAATGCACTCAACCAACCCACAGTCTTTTTTAAAAATTAAGTATTGCTATTAGAAATTGATTATACTTTTTAATAGCAATAAATCCCCATGAAATTAGTTATTGCTTACCACAGCCGTATCATTAACCTTTTGAAGAAAATTTAGCAAATTGCTAGCTAATGCTAATGACCAATTTTGAAAGGGATTACTCCTTAATTAAATTATATCATATACAGTAGTAGTCATAAGATAAGATCATTTTGATGCCAACTGCATCTTAACGTGAACAGTTTATATTGGAATGAAATACATTAATCCAAAATCAGTAGCTCATGTAATTATAAGGAGCATGAGGACTACGTAGATCTGTTATTTTTGTATGACCAGGAAGAAAACCCCATCTTTGGTTTACATTAAAATGATTATGCTCTCTTAAAAAAATGCCTAAACCATGGACAACTCATCCCAAGGAGCTATCTATTCTCAGACTTCTGCAGTGTGTTTTCTCAATTGTCTACCTCATGTGACCCAACTACCATGACATAAGGGAGCATAGGAAAGCCTTATTTTCAAGACAGACATTTACTATTTAGGAGTGCTTGAGTTACTGAGTTTTTACAAAGGGCCACTAACTTATTACAAAACCAAGAACAACAAAGCAAATAATCTCTTCAAAACCTGTCCATTCTATATAACATGTTATGAACCACTGTAGCTACAGTATTAAATGCAAATCTCAGTCTGGTCAACACATGCAAGATTGCTTAAACAGATTGGTGTTGGTCTTCTCTGTGGTTGAAATGGAATAAAATGAAAAATGATTGACACAGTTCCACTCTTTCTTATTCCAGAGGAGCTGCTGGATGTGCTTTGAACCCCAAATCAGGCAGAACACAGAGGAAGTGCCTTTTAGGATTTCAGGTAGTGAAACACTAGCAAAAGTAGGTCTCTTACAAGAAGCAGGGACTTACTAGCACCTCCAAAAACTAAGGACCTCCTGCCACAACAGAAGTGCAAGAGAAAAGGAGGAAGGTCATAGACCACTGTCACACCAACTCCAGCAATCAAAGCCATTTTCTCAAGTTCAAATAAATCAAGCAGTCTCCAGAATCTTCTGTATACTCTATATCATGCAGTTAGGTCCTGAACATGAGCACAGGATGTCTATGTTTATGTTTGTAGCAGCAGAGTCCACAGAAATTGGGTAGAAATCAGATCTCCCAAGCAGTAAATGGGGCTGATTAGCAAAACGTAGTGATGTCCTACAACAAGTGCACCTCACTGTGGCCATTTCAGCCTGCACCATTGGCCAGTGGCTGCCACATCGCTGCCAGCACAGTGGTTTCCAGCAAGTCACTTCTTCCTTGGTAGAGCTGAAGAGCTGGTTTTACAGTAGGGGAGGAGCTCACTCTCTCCTGCAGATAACCAGGTACTACTCCCTAAACCATAAGATCTAATATGGAGGCACAAGTGGTATTTACTCCAAACCTGATTTTAGGCTCATTTAAGATTGAACCGCAGTACAAAGGACAAAATATTTGTCATATATAAGTTCGTTAAAATAAAACAAAACAAATGGCACAGAAAATCTCATGTAATCCCCTGGTTAATAAAAACTGCTAAAGGGCTTACATACTTGAAGTATTACGGCTGCGACTTGAAAATCATCTTTGTTCACATTTCCTACTTATTTTTGTGCATGGTTAAGACAAGTAAAATCTCAAACCAGAGGGCTAACTATTCCCAAACACGCAGAAGTTTGGACCCAGATCTGAACTTTGTGGTTGGACTTGCCTTCCTACTGGCTGAAGTCGAAGCCTCCATTACCAAGCACCCCAAACTGTGATAAGGATGGGAACACGTGTGGGAAACTTTGCTTACGCACATATAACTTCACACTTGTCATCACTCCCCTCTTCACAGTCTTGGCTGCAAAACTGAGTGAAGCCCAGTGGTGCCTCAATCCTTTCCTCCCCCTCTTTATATTCATCTTTTTCTCCCCACTTTGAAATATATTTTCATACAATGCCAACTGAAAGCCCTCAAAGCTGGAATGCTTAATGTCACTTTGACTATGCAAGGGAGGCAAACTTTTATTGGAAACATTCCTTCCCTTGCTATTAATTTTTTGCTGCTCCCACGCTGTTGTTGGCAGCTTTAGATCCATATCAGAAGGAAAGCATGTAAAATGTATGCAGTTAGGCAGTGGTCCTGTAAGGCACTTCATGTGCACAAATATCTGCAGCTGTGCACTGCTTCTGATCTGTAGGAGACTACATATGGGCACTGAGATCAGAACACATCAAATCCCTGTTATTAAATGCATGTGTCTTTAAAGCAATGAGTCTTAATTCCTGTTACGAGAGTCCAATAATAATAAGAAAGATAAATTATATTTGCCCCCAGCAGAAGGGAAATTATGATCTCCTTCTCTCTGTTCAGGTCATACGAGCTCGGAAATGCAAGAACATAAAAGACTAATAAGGCCTATAGCAAGATGTCTTAAAAAATCCTGAAGTACAATTAGCATTCAAATAATATTTACAGTTTTTTTCTCTCTATAGCCAAAGTTCTTGTATGGCTTCACACTCCTGGAAGGCAGCAAGAATTGTTAGCTAGAAGCCAAAACCAGGTGCATTCAGATTCCTACCTGATATACATTTTTAACAGTAAAAATGAGGAGCTGAGAACAAATTAACATGCATGTTTTTCATCTCTGAGCACATTCATATTGAGTTTAGCTGTCTTAAAGCAATCCTTATAAACCAAGGAGCACAGAGCACAATACAGGAGAAGCTAAGTGATAATTAAGGAATTGCTACATGCAGCTGAGACTAGCAGATGCAAATGTCCACTTTGTCTTCACGCCCTGAAATCTTATACTGCAAATGAAGTAAAAATAAGAAGTAGATTTATGGAAAAGCCAATGAATAGCCATGCTTTCTTGCAGCTATTATTTTTCTTTCTTATATATACATTGAGACATAACTCCATGCTGACCATTGAAATACATGCCTAAGAGGTACAGCATTTTTGCTATGAATTTAGGAAATGTAAGACAAGAGACCTGGGAAGGCTTACAGTAATAATGCTCAGGAAATATGGTATTTCAGTCATGAAATTTTGCAACCAACATAAATTCTTACAGGTACATACTTCAGCAGACTTCTGGAGAGCTACCACTTGTACAAATACTTACAAAATGAAACAGTGATACACCTCAAAAGGTATAGACGTTAGTAGAACTGTATCTTGCAGCCTTGCTCATGCAGAAATCCCTACCAATATCTGAAAAAAATTTTACTGGTACACATAATTTAGGACATAATGTTCTTTTTCTGGACTCTGCTTACCAAGTTACAGATAAAATCAAGTCCATAAATGTATGTGTTTCTGCCCTGCTTTTATTGTCAGATTCTCATTACATGTGCAAATCTACAGTCGGTCATTCATCCACAGTTGTGCATAAGGTGTTTCAGGACATCTCTTCAGCCTGAGCACTGTCTCTAGAGGAATCACTTGTGCTTGTGGGTGTTGCAACTCAAAAAACTCACGGCTATTATCTACAAGAAATATTCAATGAAATGCATGGAATAGGTTGGTGATCCCTACCCTAGTTGACCTCTGGGCTTATAGTGAATATATAGATGCAACAGGACATGCATCCCAGCACAAGCTGATATATTTGTAATTTTACTTGCAGTAGGAACAAATCTTGACTTTTAGTCAAGTAGGGAATTTAGGAGGGAAATAAAAAGATTTTAATTATTTTTAATTACTTTTAAATACTTAATTCTACATATATAATACTCAATTAAGTTAGCTTAGGCAACAGCTAGTTTGAGAAGGCTGGAGATTTTTCAGGGGTATTTCTGTTTTATTTCCCAATACTGCAACTTCCTCGGGAAATGGTCACAGCACCAAGTCTGTCTGAGTTCAAGAATCGTTTGGACAATGCTCTCAGGTGCATGGTGTGACTCTTGGGGTGTCCTGTACAGGGCCAGGAGTTGGACTCCATGAAACTGATTGGTTCCTTCCAATTCAGCACATTCTATGACTCTGTGATTCCACAAATTCTCCTATGAATCAGACGAGAATTTCAGTTGATAATATATCAAAATGTTCTCCTCACAAGGCAGTCTCCAATTAACTCATAGGTGATATAACACAAGTGTTTTTCCTAAAGCTGATTTCAGGAATATTTTGTCACCTGAAGTGAGGCAGAGACAGGTTTCAAATTCACATTGATCACCCCCCCTTCAAATAGCGACATTTCAATTCCTATATCCCTCTGGTGTGCAACTGATAGGCCTGGGCAATTCATCTGTGCTTTCCTGCATTGCTCATCTGCTGTTACCAGCTGTTCTTACATTGAAAACCAACTCTTGTTTGCAACTAGTCATGTAAAATACAACTTAAAAAAACGTATCAGTAACAGTGAAGATGGTAATATGAAAATGTTAAATGCCAGACTGTTTTTGACTTTGGTGTTTCATGTTTGATGAACAAGCTGGAATTTCCAAGTTGAGGAAGCGGTAATTAGCGTGCTGGCTGTCTCAAATACACATCCATCCCTGTTAACAGGAAGGTCTTGCTATCTGTTCAGAGGTAGTAATAGACTGCATTATTTATCCTTATAACATGTAAAGCCATATTGCGAAGATAAAATATGCAACTTGTGACAAACCCATAAACGCCAAAGTTCTCTTGGTGGGAAGTGCCCTGTTCACATCAAATGAGCTTTTATTTTTCTTAGGTTCAGAAACCAGATGATGACTCATCAAGTATTGGCAAAGCTCTTTGAAGGCAGTAAGAGAGTGGTGAGTGGAACAGAGACATAGGAGATGTCTTGAAAATGCCGCAATGAAAGTGGAAGCATTTTTATTTGGCTTATATACCTAAATTTTCTAATACAAACTGTTAGCAGCTGTCTGTCAAAGAATAAAAATACGACAATATTTACAACCTCTTGCATTGTTCCTCTACCTTCTCAGAAAGCATGAATACCCCACTTTTACCTCCATGTTTAACAATCAGTGATATTACAGTCATATTTAATACATTTTTACCTTACAGCAGTAAAAAAAAACCTCACTGAGGAATTATGAAGTCAACTTTAGTGGTCAAATTGAGGATTTGGTTTCAGTTCAAACAGTCTTTTCTTGGGACCTGTTAGTTCAGTCATTACATTTACAAAACTAAACAAAAGCCCCAAAAACCTCTTAATCTTACTGGACATTTACAGTTCTTCCCAATTTTTACTATAACTTTTGTTATCAGTATAGTCAGTAGACTGAAGGAATTCCACGTCTGACAATTTTGTCTGAACAGTAAAGATCAAATTGTGCTCACATATATCTTCTAGTATGAATCTTTAGACAAGGACTACGGAAAAAAGAAATAGAAGTTATACAAGAAAAAAAAGTATGAAAAATTATAAACAAAGGGTTGTCTTAATTCTGCTTATTTTCTGATGTACCTTTGTGTACAAAATTCACCGTCATACACTCCTTTTCCTCACTTTTGCTGAAACATATGAAAAAAAAATTGTGCCTGCCTTGTTTGAGAGAGCTGGTGCATATTAAGACAAAATCTATGGGTCATCTGAAAATGGAGTTTTATAATAGAACATATTGCTATACAAACTATAGTAAAATAAGAGGAAGCAAAACTTGCTACAAGCAAATTTCATCATTTCATAATGTGGTGCATCTGTATAAAACACCAGCTGGAACAACTCTGCAGGCTTTATAACCTTCTGTTAGTGGTTCTCAACACGCTGAATTACCTGCAATATATGAGCACAAACAGAAATGGCCACATCAGACAGGCAAGTGAATGCGTTTCTCCCTTTTCTCCTGTCCCTAGCTAATGTCTCATCATAAAAACCTCTTCAGCTATCACCGATAATGTGCCCTATCTCTTGTCTTCATCTCAAATGCAACCTCAGAATTACTGTAAGGAAATAACCATGGCCAGCTTGGCTATGAGCTAAGGGCAGACAGAGAAACTGGCAAAAGCAGTAGTGCAAAGGGCTGACCTTCAAAACAGCAGTTTGCAAAACATATGTGGCTGCCACAAAATAATATCAAGTAACCTTTCCGGTGCTGCTACTCTTAGATTCCCACTGAGGCTAATCAATATTGCCCTGCAGCACCAGAGAGGCATTTCCATACCTTCATGAAGGTTCCTGGTTTAAAGTAATTCAGCATAATAATACCGCAAGTTTCAAAATAGATCAGCGTGCTTCATGGAGGTGGCAAGAAAGCAAAAGCCAAGCCCAGCCAGACTCCCCAAAGTGCCCCTCCAGCAGACGACCCCATTGGCTGCCTGGGACAGAGGGCATGGCCCCGTCCTGCAAAAACCCTTGAGGACAGCAGCACTTTCCAGGCCAACCGCAGGAAATGAAGTTGACAGGGTCAGTAAATTTGCTACTTCTATGAAAGTAGTCAGGCTTCCCTCCACCCAGCTTGTCTATAGCTTTGTGGGGAAAAGATTTTGTTTTGTAAATAAGGTTTTGTTTCATAAATAATGGCCTATGCCCATTAGGCATCCTGGAGCTCACCATAACCGCCCTGGTGCTGAGGGTTTCTTTTCCTCATATATACCTGGAAATTAGCCTGCAGAGTCCTGCACTCCCTCAAATTGCAGAAAACCCTCTGCAATATTACCTAGACCAAAGAGGCTTGGGTAACCAGCGCAGCTTCAGCCACAGCCCTACTCATTCATCCCCAACAGGCTAATGACTGCAGCTCAGAGCATGAAGCACACACAATAAAGAAAGAGCTCAAAGACAACTTTTTCCCTCCACACTGCTCATTAACTCTCCCTGGTGGTTCTTGGGCCGTGCAGCTCTCTGGCTCACAGCAGGAACTTCAGTCCAGTGTCTTATGACAGATACGCTCCAGTGGCTAAGGCAGCCCCTCTAATGCACCAGCAATCTCACTCACAAACCCCTTGCAGCGTTTTAAAAATTAAAAAATAACCTGATTTGTCATGCATCTGATATAGTTCTTCCATACAAAAGCCCGCATGCAAATACGGAAAGGGACATTTTAAATGTTCCTTTGTCCATTATTTAATCCCTCCATACTTTGTGCTTATACTTTGTGAGGCACAGAATGATCTGTTGCTCATTTAAGAGCTTAAAATCCATACCAGTTTCTCATAAGTAAAACCAACACACTGCTGTACTAAAGCGAGATCTACTGCTTTAGTAGATCTAAAACACAATTATCCATCAGTTGAGTATACATCAATGGGACAACACGTGATTAGACAACAGTGGGGAATCCTAATGATTCCCTGTGAGAATTGGGGCAGTGCAAGCCTCTCATTTTCTGCTCCATGATGTGTAGATGAAAAGTACACTGGAAAGAATACAAAATGAATGGCAGTATTTCTGTGCACATCCTAACTTTATTTTCACAGGAATGTGGAAATCTAACAAAAGAGCAAGACTACAATTATCAGATGGAAGACAAAACAACTACTGACTGTAATGTCTTACTTAAAAGCACAATGACTTGTCCACATCTTAAGCCCTCATGTTTTCAAAGGACTGATAGTTGCAAAGCGGCTCGCAGGCACACACAGTCAATCCCCAAGAATTTGGGGGTTCACCAACATCCATAGGCAGGTGGCAGATACACTGTGCCACAGCTCTAGGCATGCTTCACCTGATCTACATGGAGGCTTACTCTGCAGTGATGCTGCTCCTCTCACAGAGCACTGCAGTCAAATGAATACCTCCCTCACAGGACCAGACATAGTGCAACTGCACGCCGCAAGGATGCTGATCAATTTTCATTTGTGTTTGTTTCATTCCCTATCACCCAGGTAGGGGAGAGTTCCCACCATGCATAGGAGTTTCTTTAATCTTCTGAAGAAGAAAATAATTTTAAAATGAGCTATAAGACATGATTACACACTCCGTTCATTTCAGCCCAGGACACATTAACGTCCCAAGAGAGATCTGAATGTTACTAAAGGCTGTCAAATTAACAGAAATATAATGACAAAGAGAGTGATGCTATGTTAGTGCAGTAATTGTTTGATTTGTTTGACATATTTTAAAAGGATTCTGTGGCTCTCTCTCCCATGGTTCTTTCACAATCAGTACTTTACATGCTGTGACCCATAGAAACTCCTCAACAGAGATGTTCAGAATGCTTTGCAGTTTTAGGAAATTTAGTAATGCATACACCACAGTACAAATCTAGCCATTGCACAGAGAACAGTATAGTGGGAAATTAGGTAAGACCTTTGTCAAGCACATGCAATTTTAGCAAATACCTCCTATCTAGTGTGTACTATCAGTAACTGGGCTTTTTGACTGCTCTGAGTCCCTTGTGTCACACACTAAAATAAAGAACTATGCTTCCCTTGATCCCTGGGCAGCCAATTTTGTGGAGCACATGCCAACATTATGAATGGCATTTTCCATAGTAGATTAACCTCATAGTTCAACTTGTCCAGTACTAAGTGACTAATATTATCCATATGGTATTTTCAAATATTACTTATTTTGCCAGTCTCAATACAACCTAATATGGTTTACTTTCTTGGCAACAGATGTGAATTGAACAGGACTCCCAGGGAGTGAGAGCTCCCTAAACCGTAGCTCAGTTTTCTCTTAACTTCATCTTCTCCCAAAACTTTCCCCTCTCACTACTCAACTGCTATGGAATTATTAAGCTACTTTCTTTCTTTATTTTTTTTCTACAATACAATTCAGTAGAAATTAGTATGTTTTGAAGACTCTTTGAAGGAATTAAATAATTGATTTAGCCTGAAACTTATTTAATGCGATGCTGGGTGATGATCCACACCGAAGGAGTAACAGTAATGTACTTTTAACACTGTTCTAAACCAAAATCATCAAGGGACTGGGAGAGAACAGACTAGAACATTTCTATCTTCCTAGCATGCATGAACATCTACTGTTGTTGGAAGCTTCTGAGACCTGCAGGTCTGGCTGAAAGCCATCTTTCCCTCCAATGCTCTGGTTCTGTGGTGAAATAGCTCAGGTAATCAGAAGAATCTGATAGCATATCTATCTTTCTAGTATTTGCACTCATGCAACTTGAGCAGTTAATGATACCAAGCAGTGTACCAAAACCAATGTGCTTTGGCAAACATCACTTAGCATACATCTGTTGCAAGCTTTACACATGTAAAGTGAATAGTTCCCTTTTACTCTGAGGAAGTAATAAAGCCTTTGAGCCACAGCCATTAAAATTACTCATATATTGAGATAGTTATAAGATGAAATACAAAGGCTGCTATCCCATATTTCGGATGACCTTCTCAATCCTAAAGTGCCCATGACTATGTGATGTTGTTTGCTCCCTGTCCCGAGTTATTCCCTGTACATTCAATTAGCTAAAATAATTTCTTTATCACAAACTGTCTAAAAGACCTATTTAGAAACAACAGCAATCATTAAACAAAACTCATTTACAGGAGAGCTGAAGGCATTTCTAATACTCATATGAGATTTAAAAATAGAAGAACACTTCAGAGTGCTTAAACTGCAGACAAAAATTCTATCCAATATGATACGAAACACACAAGATTTACCAAATATGAAATGTAATGTGCACAGGTTGTTCAAAAGATGCCTTAATTTGCATGAATGAACATTGCAAAAAACATAACTTATCATCACAGTTAGGCTCAGCTTTGAAAATTGCTGTTCAGTCATGAACCTCAAATAGTCAATTCACAAGGCCATCTTTCCATTTTACTCCATAATGCTGGAAAAATAGTGTGTTGTTTATAGAGCTGGAAGGATTTGCTCTATTATAAAACACAACAGGAGAGTAATTTATTTATTATCATTATTTAGCATGTGCATGATCATAGATAAATAGCAATCCACTCAAGAATTTAAGGCCTCCTCTGAAATATTTTTACAATCCTCTTACAACCAATAAACCCTTGAGTCAAGACTGGGTTTTCTTTTCAGTAATTATTTTTCCTAAATCTATTAGCAAGCTCTTATTACCTTTACACTAAATGCAATTAAAACCCCAGTACCATGCACATAGGAAGGGCATATGCCTGGATACGGGGATCCTTTTTCTCAGGCTGAGTCAGCAAGAGCTGTACCTTCACATTGAGTTTTACTGGTTCCATACAGCAATTCAATGAAGTCCCAAAATAAAATATAAAAAATTATGTTTGGTTTATGTTTAAAAGGTTTCCCTGGCATTTAGGAGCTCATATAAACACAACACTGTGTAGTTAACACCGAGTCTCTAGACATCTGAGGTGTGCTATGCTGCGTCCTTTGGATCAAATTGTCTTGATGAGAAAATATGCACCGGGAGAGATTCAAGCCCACCCATTTTTATGTAACTATAGTTTATGGATGTAAAGATGAGCCTTTAAGACGCTTTCAGAAGAAGAGTACAAGGAAATATATACTGAAAATATTCAATGTCATTCAAGTTTACCAACAAAACCCCAAAATCTTTGTTAAAAAAAAAAAAAAAAGAGGAGAGAAGAAATGAGAACTGCACAGTTCTTTGCAAGTAGCAGTTCTGTAAATAAATTTAGGCACAAGAGTAGGTACATGCTGTGTGATAGGGGATCTAGTTCCCTGCCAAGTCTGAATTTTCATCAGAAGTTGCATATCTCCATTTGATGCAGAGAGCCAAAACAAGAGCTTGGACTCCACAGTTGCTTTGAAATTGAGATGAACTACTGCCAGGACACTGAGTGATAGTGCAAACCTTGTAAAAGAATGATTCTTAATGATTCATGTTTAATATATGATGGTTATTGATCCAGTTATTGAATGTGCTTTACAGTGAATTGTAGTATTCCTGAAAAAAAAAGACAACAGTGAGAAATAAATGGATTTCTAGCCTTTTTCTACCACTTTCACATATGTGTGTGTGTGTATATATATAAGGTATAATACTTAGATCAGTGTCTCCAACTTTTGTCAAACAAAAGAAATGTCAAAGTAGTAATATCATATTTTTCCTATTAATAAAACAAGAGGATGCTATCAACTTTCAGGAGAGGGAATGCCTCATCATGTTCCCCCTTCCTCTCCAAACTCACTGAACAGTAAATATTTCAAAGGGTTCAATCTTGCTCATTCACTGTTTTTCTCAGCTTTGCATAGCTTCTTTGAAGCAGCTGTCCTCAAAGGATCAGATACTGTGTTTTCTAATCCTGTTTCAACTTCTCAGCAAGACTTCTGAGTTCTATTAAAGATTAGGTAACATTTTTCTGTGCTGAGGCCTTCTAGGCATCTGAACAAAGAATGAGCCCCCAAATACACTAAGCAAATGTGACATTGCTGCTGGCCATGAAACTCCTTAAAGGAGATAATTTCCATTAACAAGATAATTACAAAAAATACATTATTTAAACCAGCCCTTATCATTTCATTTGCATCAAAAAACATATGTACATAACAAACTTCTACAACAAAGTAAATAGGAAACAACTGGGATTTTAGGGATTGTGCTATACCTGAAAAATGTTCAAAAAAGGGTAAAGTGTATTGTGTGATGGAAAAACAAATGTTCCTGCACATTCCTTCCTTTAAATGCTGCAAAGATTTCAAACAGCCCACTCTCAGGGAGGAAGTGTGGGGACTGAATCCTACCCTAATAGTCCTGTAGGGAAGTATTTTCTCTATATATGTACTATTTTGGGCAATTTCAAGTACATGTGTACATGTATGTGCACAAATTTACAGGCATGGGCACATTTATGAGAGCAAGACCACAATGTTATAAACTATCACATCTCACAAGTCTGGCTTCAAGTTTCAACTGGGCTGATAGTGCTTCTTAGTTAAATTATTCTTTAACTGTTTCTGTGAAATACTTGGTGAAAAACAGGAACGAGATTTTATCGTCTGAAATTAAGTAGAATGAATTCAGGTAGCAGTTTGGATTACTAATATCATGCATATATGGCGAATTTCTTCTCTAAACACACTCTCCCGACCCCTCCTGTAGTTAAAGGATTTTACAGGTGAACTGACAACTCAGGCTGCCGAGTTCATACCCATACAAAGGCTCCTGGCCAGAAGCTGTCAGGATGGGGCTGTAACAGTAAGGATAAGATCCAAGGTGAAAAAAAAGACATGCTGCTGACCTTTAACTGTTCCTTTGAGATGTGATGCCATATGGAACTCACAGGTGGGGTGTGTGCTGACACCTGGGGAGTTTTTATCCTAGCAGTAATGCAGAGGACATGCTGCCAGCTGCCCTCCCTTCATGAGGTGAGAAAAGGGCAGAGAGGGGTCCTTTCTCTCAGCCAAAGAGTTCAGAGATGAGATCAAACCCTTCAACAGCGGAACTGTACCAGAAGAAAAGGTTGCGAATGTACGCACTAACGGCGTATTTCAAAGTTGAAGAGATACAAGTGAGTATCCTGCCCTTCTCCTTTGAATGCTTGTACATACAGTCGTTCTCTGAATGGCTTCAGCTAGGACCCTGTGACTACAGACAGGGGAGGTGTAGCAGTTTACAAAGCCATGACATGAACAAAAACCTAAGCACAGCCACTGCCAAGTGCAGCATTGATCCTAAAATACCAAGAGTGACACACATGTCACAACTGCAGCTGGCGCTCCAGGTAGCTGTTCTGTCAACTACTCAGAGTTGGAGCAATGAAGAAACCTCAAGTCCAGCTGGCTGGCCTTCAGGGAAGTGAAGAATCCCAATCTGCAATTTGAGAATGTTCCTTACGTTGTAAGAATTTCACTGTGAAGGATTTTTTTTTTTTTTTGAGTAGAATAGGGCCCTGTTTGACATTTCTGTTGTAGACACACAAAGATGAGAGGTCATCTAAAGAGTTGTGTTCTACCAACACAGAAAAACAGAAATTGTCAGCAGTTCTGGTGCTGATAAGTTTCTCTTGAAGACCCATTTTGTCTGGTTTTGGAGCCTAGCTGACGAGAGCACAACTTCCTGGGTTACTAGGAACCTGTGCCAGAGAGTAGCCCTGGAGCCAAGGGTGGTTTTAATTAGGTTTGTTTTTCTTTATAGCTGATTCTAGGACTGCTGAAGAGGGAAAATGTGCAATTCTCTCTATGAAAATATATCAAGCAGTTGGAGATACTCCATTTCTTTCTAGCTCTTCATTTAAGTGCCATGCAGGATATTTAATTGTGATATTTTCTTCTTCCAGACAGGAAAGACAACTGGATAGTGCTATTAGAGACCAAAAATTCTCTACCACAGCCCTCGATTCCAAGGATGATCATAACCACACACTTTCTGGACCAAAGTCAGAAGCTACAGTATGAGACTAAAGAATGAGAGAGAGAAACCCAGGACCAAAGTTATAAAGTAAAAGTATATAACAGTACAAGTTCTCACAAGCATTAAAAGAGAAGGTAAAGCATATGCAAATTAAAAATTTAAAGGGTTGTGATGCATTTAAACAGTGGGGAGAAAACAGAAAGTGTAACACAGACAACAAACGAGAGGCAAGTGAGATAGGAATGAGCTCCTGTGTTCTTACTCTCATGTGAATCACATAATGTGAGTGTTGTTACTGTTATGTGAACCACACAGTGTAGAAAACCCAGATTACATGCTACAGGTACTACAGAGCTAAATAAATAATTATCTGAACAGCAACCCTTGAATGTATGTGCCCAAGATGTGAACACAAGAACATATATGAACCAACTGGATCAGTGATTCAGTCACTGGAAAGAAATCCGGGACTTCTGCACACTTGGTATGGTAATATTGTCTTATTTCTTACTTCTCACTGCCTGTTTGCAAGCCACCATGGAACTGACACAATGTGAAACATCAGAAGTTTCATAGATGATGAGATGGTTTTATAGCATTTATTGTCTGGCTATGAAACACAAGGAGATCAGAGGTAGAGTTTTACAGATCAAAGACACAAGAAAGCCGCTAATCGGGGCTTTTTTCATCAGAAAGTCACACACTCATACAGAATTAGCATGAGTAATTAATAATCCAGGCTAGGGTTAGTCAAGTAAATTATAGACATACATCCCAGAGAGCAGTTCAATCTCCCTAGATAAATAGCATTTTCTAGATCTGTCAAAATATGTCAAATTTCAGGATATGTTCCACCTCTAAGGCAAGGTACACTATGGTGAGCAGAAGTTTACTCTAAATATCGAGCAGTGCCATCAACACATTTGACAGCTTTAGCTATCTCCCTAGACTTGGTTCCTAACAGCAGCAGTGTCTCATGAAAGCTTATAGCTCATCCTAGTCTTTGGTAGACTTTTATGAAGCTTCTTTAAACCTAGAAAAGGTCAGTTCTGGAAACAAGCTCTATAACCATTATGCAACAGTGCCTTTGACTTTAGCTCTTGAAAAATAAGGCCTGTGACAGTCATAAATATGTGATGACCTTCTCTTAGTCTTTTTTCTCTAATAGGATTTGCACATGGTGGCACAGCTTAGCCTTATACGGGCAGATCCATCACACCTTATGACAAACCTATCATACACACCCAACAACTTGAGATGGTAGAATTTATTATATGCATTGGGGCTAAATATTTTCCCCTCTAATTTCTCATTACTTATTCTCTTTTAGCAGAGATGAGTATTCCAGTATGTCCTCACTTCAGAAGTTTATCTCTTTTAAAACTGCCGTTGTATGCTTCCCATCAAGCATAATGGCCACACAGGTCTGGCTGACTGAAATAGCTGAAATGTGAAACATTTGATTACATATTTAAACAACATATTTGGACCCTAACTTTATTAAATTAATCATTCTAAACTGAAGTGAAGAGTTTTGAAGTATGCCTACAGATATAATTAACAATGCCAATAATAAGGAAGCTCAACCTCAAAATGGGAAAATAAGTCCTATTCAAATTTTACAAAGTTCTTCCTCTGTCCTCTACTTCAAATGTCACATTTAGTGCAAGGGACTGTTCTTGCTATGTATGTGGTATGCCCAGCACCCGTAAAATCTCTCTCTAATCCTCTAAGTTAAGAGCTCTTTGGGTGAACAAATGGGGTTAACTTCCAACTGATATAAGAGCAGATCTTCTGTGACTTCAGCATGAATACTGTAATTCACAGAATCACAGAATATTGTGAGCTAGAAGGAATCACGGAGTCCAACTCATAAGTGAATGGCCCCTATGGGGATCAAACCCACAACCTTGCCGTTATTAGTACTGTGCTCTAACCCACTGAGCTAAACAACAGTCTTAGACCATTTACCATAATTAAGATGAGGTTTCAGAAAGGAAAAATTGGAGGAAGATATGCCATTAAATACTGATCAAAGAGCATTGATTACATACTTCATCCTGTACGAAATGAAGATTTACTGTCTGTGGAAGGGAATTTTTTGACCACATGGTGTTCAAAACTCTCCCTAACTCCTTGAAGAAGCTCAAGGAGGAGCTCAGTTCTGAAGTTGCTAATTCCTAGTCTATCCAGCATGCTTCCTTTTCCCAGCTGAAGATAAAAGAAGACTTATTTGAAGCAAAATGAACTCGTCCATTTTAAAGTGCAATATTCCAAAAGATCGAGAGATCACACGAGATCCTAGTTGAAAGAACAAGTGTTATTAAAAATAGCACAACATACTTAAAACAAAAGATTATTTCCAAACTCTAAGTTGGCAGAGAAAAACATAACATTCCACATGCAGAGAGGTTAGACAAGTATTTCAAATAAATACAAATAAAACATCAGTTGAGCTTGGGTAAATGCAGTGCCAGGTATATGAAGACAGTCTGGCATTTTATAGATTATAAGCCTCCCTTTTCCAGTACTAAAGATCTGGTTTTAGAAGCCTTTATCTAACGTTAGTAGTTCAAAATATTGCATTATTGTGGGAGGAGGAAGGAGACATGAGGAACAAGGGAGGGACCAACAGGGAAATTCCACACCCATACTTTATTGTGAAAAAATACAACTTTGTGAAATGCAAATCTGGCTGCCAGATAATGTAGCAGCTGGTTTTATTTGTTTAAATAAAAAGTTTTACTAAAGTTGCATCTGATCTAGAATTTAAACAGGCTAAAGATTTTCCAATACTATGCTTTTATTCTGCTGAATGTTTTGATACACAAAAAGGGGAACTACTTGAAATATTTATTCACTATCCAGTCAATTTTTAGAAAAGGAAGATCTAAAAGCGTATCTGGCAGCCTGTTTCAGTGCAGAAACACTCAAGTACTTGTCATCTGGCATCAGCAAACCAAGTAATGCTGAGTCCCTTCTACTTTTTATTCCTTCAAAGGATTAAGTACAGAGATTACCGGTAACATCTTTCAAATACAGGCTCACATATTCATGAATAACAACAAGAAAATCTAAATCAGTACTTAACATGTAATTTTATGCTGCATTTTCAAGAGTAGCATGCTAGCAGCTATAATAGTACAGAGACAGGAGTCATTCTATAAGCTGATTCTGAAATTCTGCATACATATATATTTGGGGAGTTTCAGGAGTTCTATTATTTAGGTTTGCAGAAAAAGGTCAGATGGGTTTCTAGGTTATTATTTCAAAAGATAATTAAGATTGCAGACAACTTCAATCTTTTTTATAGTACCATAGACTATAAAGTTATGTTAAGAAAAATATTTCAAATATAATAGCAAGAAGCAATACAAGATCATTTTAGAATAAGGTATTAAACAAAGATAATTTAGGTTTAGTGCTATTATAGATGTGTGCTAGAACCCTTCTTTTGCTCAGCTTTGGCACCCAAAACTGATGAAGACTTGTGAGCACCCAGGCTTTGATTGGATGATGGAGTACAGTAGAAGAAAGAAGGAGCCTTGCTATGATCCTGCCTTCTCAATGCAGAGTTCAGGAGCCAGAACAACTCTCTGCAAGTCCACCACCATCTATAACCCAATTCCTAGCTGCTGTGTCCTGGAAAACTTTTGCAATGTACAAGTCACCTTGCATCCCAGTGAGGTTTCCCACTGGCTGCAAAAACATGTTCTGTAATATAGAATGTACAGTTACCAGAATAATTTTATTTTTACGTTCTGTAAATTAAAATACAAAATTCAGAAAGAAATGCTCTCAATAGCAGAAAAAATGAAATACACATATTTCTATAAACATTCTGATTCTGAAGAATCTGCATATCTCAGTGTAATGGATGATGACGGAAAGAAACCCATACCTGATTTTGAATGAAAACTATAGGAAGTAGGGCCAGGGCAATATAAATGCTTTCAAATCATTCATCCAACTACATCAAATCAGAGTGAGATAAATGAAAACCAGAAGCTTTGCAGATATCATTCACACAGAACATAAAAGGAATAAATGCACTTATTCCTTTCGTGATGCACTGTGCATGGTTGAAAAAAAGTCGATGGTCTGATTAATAAGAACTTCTATACACTTACCAAAATAATACAAACAGTATGTGTTGGCTTCAAACACTTACGCAGTTGTATAAATCCAGGAAATTTGACCATAATTTGTTCCACTGTACTGCAATAATGCTTTTGATATGCATCTGCCTCTGACAGATCCTAATATGTATTGATGCAATACATGTTTGTGAAAATTATCATGGGATAAACTGAAATGTTAGCACCTCAGCTAAACTGCTGTGCCTGCCTTAAGTTTTGAATTGTCCACAGTGAAGCTGCCAACTTATTTTAAAGCTTTTCTACAATTAGACCCCAAGTTCTTAATTTTAGTTTGAGCTGACATCAAAATTCTTATAATAAACACTGAAATAGCTGGAATCAGAGTGGCTGCAAAATAGTAATGGACTGAGTATTGAATCCGTGTTATAAAACCTGGATTCACTTCCCAGAATTACCTCAGTTCTTGGATTACCTTCAGCAAGCTTCCTCACCTTCCTGCACCTCGCTTTGTTTTCTTTCCCAGTTCCCTTGGCTGTTGCCATTGTATATTCCAGGTGGAGACCCTTTCACATAATGTGTTTGGGCAGTTCTAGCACAGGGTAGCACTACTGCAAATCCAAGCCCCTAGATGCTACTGTAGAATTAATCAGAATGTAAAAATAAAAGCTTAGATGTTTTCTGAATGTCACTGTTTCCATTCTGGGTACTTTGACTACTACTATCCAATAAATCTGTTGCAAAGACTAAATACTGTTAATCCCTTAATCAAAATTTTTTTCAATTATTAACATGAAATTTGCACAGGAAGCAATTTTAATATCTCTAAATACTTGTTTACTTACTATGATCTCATGAACTATTATGAAAAATTAATGGTGTGAGCTGAACTGATATTAAAAATTTTTGTAGGCATTTCTGTTCTCTTTAAGTTTTCTTTTTAAACATGTCTTCATCAGTATCAGTGACTTTTTTGAGGGAAAGGGGAAGAGAACTGCATTTGCTTATGTATATCTGCTCATATAGTTATCCTCTCTGAATCACTTGTCTTGGCTCAATATTTTAAACCAGAAAGCAGTCCTTTCTTAAACAAGAAACATTCTCCTCAAAGTGAGCTCAGATCTGTGTTTCTCGTCTCATTTCCTGTCTTTCTGTTTTTTAATCAAAATATATGAAGTCATTGCTTAAAATCGGTATTCAGTCATATGAATATTATGGAACTGGGAGAATATAGATGTTTAGCAGTAGAGAAGAATGTCAGAGTTTAAACCCCACTGATCTCATTCCTTATCAGAGCCATTGGATCATATTCACATGATCTTCAGGGGATCTCACATAAAGACTGTGAACTACAGGTAGCCCCCTATACCCTCCCAGCAGCATGAATTTGCTATCCTATTATATAAACATCTAAAAAAATAAATCTTTATTCTGCAAAGTGTTGAATGGTCTTACTATAATTTCAACAAAATTGTGAGCACGTAGTTCAGGGCTCAGCTGAAACAGCATTAGAGTGCTCTGCATGTGTCTCACTAAATCTAAAGGACACTGAATTGCAAACATCCTCTTATACGTAAATACACACACACAGAAAGAGCAGGAAAAAGATTTCCCTCTTTTGAATAAAGGTATTTATGATATTTTGCTATTATATAAACTCCAGAAAATTCTAAATATGAGAACTCCTAACTGATACTGAGTAATTGCAACTCCAAAACTGACAACAGTTAATATTTATTTCTAAATCTAAATATTTTATCTCAATTTAATGTTCCCTGTTATCCTGCCTCTCTGGGGATAAGAAAGAAATATGATCCTCATGAGATAAACACACTTTTACCTGTTGTAGTAGACAACCCTGCATAAGCACTCCCAGGGAAGACTGACAGCGCTCTTTCAACCCATATTCCTTTCACGAGATGTCAACTTGCTAGTTCTGATGGGTTGATGTTGGCTGGATGCCTGGTGCCCACCACTCTATCACTTGCCTCCTCAGCTGGACAGGGGAAAGCAAATATAATTAAAAGCTCATGGGTCAAGATAAGGACAGGAGGAGATCACTCACCAGTTACCATTATGGGCAAAACAGATGAGACATAGGGAAACTAGTTTAATTTATTACCAATCACATCACACTAGGAAAATGAGAAATGGTGCTACATCCACTCGCCAGCCAATCACTAGTGGGGTTCCCCAGGGCTCAGTACTGGGGCCAGTCTTGTTTAATATCTTTACTGGTGATCTGGACAAGGGGATCCAGTGTAAGTTCACAGAAGACACTAAGTTGGGTGGGAGTGTTTACCTGTTGGAGGGTAGGAGGGCTCTGCAGAGGGATCTGGACAGGGTGGATTGATGGGCAGAGGCCAGTGTTATGAGGTTCAGTAGGGCCAAGTGTCAGGTCCCGTACTTGGGTCACAAAAACTGCCGGCAGTGCTACAGGCTGGGGGAGGAGTGGCTGGAAAATGGCCCAGCAGAAAAGGACTTGGGGATACTGGTTGACACTGGCTGAACACAGGCCAGCAGTGTGCCCAGGTGGCCAAGAAGGCCAAGGGCATCCTGACTTGTATCAAAAATAATGTGGTCAGCAGGATCAGGAAAATTATTATCCCTCTGTACTCGGCACTGGTGAGGCTGCACCTCGAGTACTCTGTGTCCAGTTCCGGGACCCCCAGTTGAAGAAGGACATTGATGTGCTGGAGCATGTCCAGAGAAGAGAAATGAAGCTGGTGAAGACCTACAGAGCAAGTCCCATGAGGAATGGCAGAGGGAGTTGGCATTGTTTAGCCTGGAGAAAAGCAGGCTCAGGGGAGACCTTATCGCACTCTACAACTATCTTGCAGCAAGGTGGGGGTCAGTCTCTTCTCCCAGGCAACTAGTGACAGGACAATAGGACATAGGAGATAGCCCCAAGCTGTTCCAGGGGAGGTTCAGATTGGGCATCAGGAAGAATTTTTTCACTGAAAGGGTGGTTAAGTACTGGGATAGGCTGTCCAGAGAGGTGGTGGAGTCACTATCACTGCAGGTATTCAAGAAATGACTGGATGTGGCACTTAGTGCTATGGTTTAGTGGCACGGTGGTGCTTGATCAAAGGTTGGACTTTGTGATCTTGGAGGTCTTGTCCAACCTTAATGATTCTATGATTATAAATAAAACTAAATCTTAAAAACACCTTTCCCCCCCTCCTCTTCTTTTCAGGCTCAAATTCACTCCTGATTTTCTCTACCTCCTTGCCCACCAAGGAGACAGGGAATGCTCAGTTCATTACACATTGTCTCTGCCACTCCTTCCTCCTCAGGAGGACTCCTCACATTCTTTCCCTGCTTCAGCATGGGTCCCTCCCACAGGGTGCAGTCCTTCAGGAACAGGCTGTTTCAGCATGGGTGCCCCACAAGTCCTGCCAGTAAACCTGCCCCAGATTGGGCTCCTCTTTCCACGGGTCCAGAGGTGCTGCCAGGAGCCTGCTCTAGTGCAGGGTCATAGCCATGTGCTGCAGGGGAATCTCTGCAGACCTTAGTGTCTGCAGGGCTGCTTTCTCTCATTCCTCTCTCTGGCTGAAGTTGCACAGCTTTTTCCCCCTTTCCCCTACTTCTTAATTTTGTTATACCAGAGGCACTACTGCCATCACTGATGAGCTTGGCCTTGGCCAGTGGTGGGTTCTTCTTGGAGCCGGCTGGCACTGACTCCGTTGGACATGGGGGGAGCTTCTAGCAGCTTCTCATAGAAGCCACCCCTGTAGCCCACCCAATACCACAACCTGCCCACACAAACCAAACACACTAGTTTACATATTATATTACAAGACTTGACACAAATTTTGTTACTGCAGAAATATCAAACTGCTCTTTCCCATTGTGATGCATCAGCTTTACAGAAGTGACAGTCTGAGAATGTGGTGCTCTCATTTTTCTAAAAGAGCTGGGCTTCCCAACAAGACTGTGCACTTTCTACATTAGAGGACCTCTAGGGAATACCCGAATACCCTAGGGATCTGGTTCCCGTAACACCCTCAGAAAGGTATGCCATCTTGCATTATAGAAGTTGCTCTCTACCAGAAAGAATGTCATAATATCATTACCAAGCAAAAGAACATTTCAGTTTCTTTAAGGCAAAATGAAAGAAATTGAGTCAGTCACAGTCTCATTTTCTGCAATGCTTCATGTAACTGAGAAATCTTTACAAGAAGAAAATATAGATATAAGTATTTCTTCTGCATGGAACCACCCACTCAAATGCTAAGAAAAAAAACATTCCTTTCTTTAGTAACATAATATGTAAACATAAACATCACCAGCAGTACTCAATGAGTTAATTAATGTATAATATGCATACTATGAATACTATATACTATTGCATTTTCTGATTTGTTTTTCTACTTGCAATCATAATATTGCATGAGTTTAATTTTTTTTTTATTTAATGTTCTCTAAGCACCCACCACTCTAGCTCAGGTTATTTCCTAAAATCTCTCTTGTAATCTGCAAGGCCAGACAAGGACAGTACTTTCAGATATTGAACCACTGCCATCTGAAGATTTTCCAGCCATGAGGATTAGCTAGTTTTCCTCTCATGAACATGTCCTTCAGTTATCAGATTGCTTTTGCCACCTTTCCATTTCCTCTCAGTAAATGAAAATTACATGCATCTCTATTTTAATGAGAAAAAAAAAATAGAAATCGAAGATCTCATGTCAGAAACCCAGTGGTTCAAGTAAGACTGTTATCCTTCCATCTTCCTACTCTTAATACTTACTTCTCTTTTTCCCTGTGTTCATTAAACTTTCCTGTCTATTGTAATATGGATCGAAGTCCACTCAGAATTACACAACTCTAATACAAAATGATCTACAAAGAACTTCATAATGTTGCTTAATTTGCCTATCTTTAGGATAAGTTGCCCAAGATACAGAGATACCATTCACATATCAGCTTTCCTAATGACTGGAAGCCAATTCTTAGATTAGCCCATCAGAAAGAATATTCATCAAGGCTAATTTAATCAGGTGTGGCTTATGTGTCTAAACAGCCTTCAGTGAATGGAGAGAAAAACATTCACCAGCAAAGCCTAATCTGATTGTTCTGAGTCCCTCTGTGGAGGAGAAATGCCTTCTCCTCCACTGAGTATAGATAGAGCTGATGGAGATCATCCTTACTGAGCTAATATCAGGGTTCACAGAGATCTCCTTCAAGTTTATCTGCTCATCTCCATTTTTTCAGACTTGACTGTCAAAGAACAAAACTACTGCCAAAGTTCAAGGTTCTGGAGGTCTTAAGAAATCCTTAAATAGTCTCCATACCTCCAGAATGTATACATTTGGCCAGTTCTATCTGAAATTGAGAATCATGCATGGAAATGTCACATTCCAGATATCAAAATCTCACTGCAGTGGGACGGCCCAGGAGATCAAAATAAAACTATAACTAAAAGCTTAGATATAAACACAGAGTTTACAAAGTAAGCTAAAATCTGAGCACCTAGGAAAAAAAATCATATACTCATTTTTTGCTATGCAGGTGACAAGCACAGAACTTTATGGGATATAAACAGAGGTCTGCGCTGTTGGACGTTTACGTGTATGTATGTCAGTAAAAATTAAGGGGGGTGTGTGTGTATTGACCACATCCACCCATGCAAGTGAGTTCAAAAATACATTTGATGACATAAAAACAGTGTCAGTGAATACATATTTATGACTTTATGGTGGATTTCTGCACTTTATAAATTTCTGAAGCAATTAAAGAGCCCAGAAAGGAAGTTGATGCTGTGATGTTGATCGTATTATCATCCCGGGCATCTGCACTGTCCAGCAGGAAGAGGCAGGCCCTTGACAACAAGCAGCAGTGTCACTTCTTTCCAGCACACGGTTTTTGGGAATGGGTATGGGGAGCGTATCAAAAATACAGATGTGTATAGGGAAAAATAAAATACATATAGGGAATTGGGAGGAATGGACACCAATATTTATGTAATAAAAGATTACTGTTTACTCTTTGTTACTTCCTTAGTCCATGATACTCTGATATTTGAGGGCACCACAGTCTTGTAAAGCATTGACCTTCACAACGACTCCACACGGGTGAGAAGTACACAGGGGAGATAGGTGTGAGTGGACAAGAATAAAGGAGGAGGGAGTCTGATACAGCCTGGGAGATGGCACAAAGAAGTTTGGCCAGCTGACCAACCTGAGACAAGAACTGAGGAGCCACAGCATGTGGCTTTCTTCAGCTCCTGAAGAAAGAACCAGGGACTCAGTCAAGTAAGATTTCCAAGTTAAGGCGTGGGAGAACAGAAGGAAAGGACTAAAGATCACTCCAAATCCTAAGTGAAGCACAACCTGATTTTATTAATATCTCTTTCCACAGCAATAATTATCAACTGAACTAGATTTTCCTATGGCCTGTGGAGAGGGAATTCTCTACAATTAGGAAGAATATATAAAATTTAGTTTCCTTATTTGAAAGTATATAACATCTAATTTCCTTATTGCAATATACCATACAACTATGTTCAGAAACACCGAAATAGGAAAACATTGGCCATAAACTGTTCTTTTCAAAACATACCACCAGGTAAAGCATGGTATTAAAGTTAATTTTAACATAATCTGAGATAGGATCAGAATAAGGATCACATTTCCCATATTGTGTCTATTTTCAGGATTAAATTTTTCAAAATGAAAATGTTTACTTTTTCTAAATTGAAAAGCAGCATGCATGGCAAATTACATTCTGGTCAAAACTGCCCATTGATCAAACATTTCAGGGTTTTCCTGGACATACAGAGCTCTCACTGCAATGATTCAGGCAGAATATAAATTTTTACCTTGAACCAAACAGAGGACTTAATACTTACTAGTGAAGGATTACTTTCAAATTCTTCTTTTAACTCATTTCTTATTTTCAGACACATTTTCTCTGAGCTTTAAGAATGAATGTAGGCTAAAACTGGCTAGATAAATCAACGGCATCAGACATTTTGCATCAGAGCAAATATTGATCCATAAAGAGTTATTTCTGAAGTTTATTAGAAATGGAAAACTTCCATGTGTTCTTTTTTGTAGCTCGTTCCCCTATTCCGATGCAAACTGAAGTTTCATTTATGATATTTACAATTTGGTCTATATTTAATCTGGAAAAATATTCAGAAGAAGCACATAAAACTAACATGCATTTAGGAATTTCAGAAGAAGCACATAAAACTAACATGCATTTAGGAATTCTAGAGTATAAAACTGCGCTTTTAAACTACAAATACCCACTTCAATACTTGCAGATAAAACAGTAGGCTATTTTATGATTTATATTTAACTTGTTCTTCAGAGAAACCAAAGTAAAAAATTTTAAAAATTTGGGAATAACAATTCCACCATAACTTTAAGGATCTGATCTTCCAAGAAAATCCACAATCAACTGAATATGTGACCATTAATGCCCATTCCTGATTTCAAGGATAATTAAAAGCACAGCAAATTCTTACAGGATTTGTGTACTCTGTTGTACTTTGTGAGAATTCCGTAAAATTAATAATTTTCAGCTTAGAAAGACATGACATTATGTAGCTGAGCTGGAAGCCATCTTCTTTGTATATTATTTAAACACATTCAAAAGGATGTAACATGGAATTTAGATTCTAGCCTGGCAACATTTCTCAGCTGTTTTATACATAGTTTGCTGCTAATAACTAGACAGGATGCAAAACACTAATCAAAATCAAAAGGTGGTTCTAGGATAAATACATTTCCTCGCCAAGACAGGAACAGAGAGTTTGTGCAAATCTAAGACAGAGTTCAGTTTTGTTTAAGAACTGTTGCTTTGTCAATGCTTTTAAACATGAGCAGTGTCCACAATGCAGACTGTAAATTAAATTACCAGTTTAGCTTTCAAGCAGAGTCTACCGTCACAAGTCTGTTCTACCTCCCATATGTTCCAAACTTCAAAGATTTTTCAAATATCTGTTTTGGTCCCAATGACATTCTATTGAGAACAGGCACAAACAAAATTTGTGGAAGACAAAGGTAATGAAATTACAGTATATGTCACTTTGATCCATTTTCTTCAGTGTGCCACACAAACCAGAGCCAGAAATGAACATCTGAAGATAAACATACACTGTTGAAGCACTGTTCATTCTTAGCATTTCCTGTACTGAGACTCAGCCTTGAGTGGGCTATGTAGATAAATGAACGCCACAAAAAGCACAGATAGATCTGCTCACAAGATGCTTAACACTGCCTGTGGGATAAACATTCATACAAGTCAAGACTCCACTGAGTATATATAAATTAAATATATCATTTGGAAATACAATTAAAAACACATTTCACAAACTTAGAGCTGATCTGAGTAAGTGCAGATCAAACAGAGTACAATCTCGTAAAGTTACAGAACCCATTGACACTGCAGCAGTATCTGTGGACACCCAGATTTCATGCCACATACTTATTCTACCTGTTGTACAGTGAACTGAGTGAAAACATAGATGAAGGCACAGGTCGATGCTGGCTTTTGCTGAAGTGGTGTGCAGTGGCAGTCTACCTGGGTGAAATAACACTGGAGAGCCACTTCCTCCCTTCCTGCTTCCAGCAGGGAAGTGATACCGCCCTAAAGCAGAGGTACACTAACCCATCCAAAGAGAGGCACTTGAGTCACTAAAGGACCTGCAAGAAAAAGAGATAGCCACTTGTCTTCCCTCAAGCTGACTGGTTAGTGAGAGGGAAGATCATTCACTCCCAACATTTGTATCCTTCATGTCAGCTTCAGCAGATCATTTTATCTTCTTTCTCCAGCAGCATAGATTAAAAAAATTTACCAGTGATGCCATGGCAGACATGAAAGTTGATTGAGATTGGATCACTGTGACCCCCAAATCAGTTATTCTCCAAAAGCTCAAAAGCAGAATACTTTTTCACAGTTTCAAAAAATCTGACTGTGATTTACTGTCCTTTCAATATGAACAGTAGAATGTACTGACAAATTGGCAGTGTTTTTTCAAACAACAAATGGAAATCTAGAAATCTCTTTCCTTATATCAAGACCAAGAGCAAACCAAAACTGCCTGAACTGTTCCTCGGACACAGATCAAATCTAATATCCCTAAAGCCATCTCTCAAAGTTGGCTACATTAGGTAATGACTATAAACAAGTAGATAACAACTGCTCAATAGATATGTTCTCACTGACATCAGTAGATCTGCTTATGGGAGCAAGTGCAACTTGCTAGCATGTGAGCTAGGACAGTAGAGGGTGCATTGCCAATCTTGCTTTAGAAATACACAGCAGTCAATGAACAGGATTCACCTTGCATAAGGGAAAATCACAGTTGCTACAGAAATAGCACTTGACTTGAAGAAACCCTAACAGGCAACCTCTCCAGTTTGTTCCTAGGACAAGATGGTTATGAGGATGAAGCACCTAGATAGCCAAAGGCATATTTTTTACATTTTCTTCTCAGCTGCATTGTCACAGCACAGACTATAAGCACAGTCAATAAGGTCTGAATGAACATTGCAAAAGGAATTAGATCAGTCAGGAAACTGAAAATTAGACGGATCACACAGGAGGTCCACAGAGAGCAAGATCGACTATGGTCAACATCCAGCAAGAAAATTTTCACACATCTTTCAGTCTCACGCCTTCATAGTGGCAAAAGACTGAGTCCTCCAGTATGCCCATCTCCTACTTTGCTGAAAACAGGTGTTCTAGCACCAGAAAATCTAGAGGAAAATTGTTGTCTTGTCATGTCATCTCTACAGATCTTGAACACCATTAAGTCACACTTGCAGCTTTGGAGGCATTCTTTATCCACAGAAATGTCTAACAAAATGGGACACATGCTATATGTATTTTCCAGTCACCAGCAGGCAAGCACTGACTTATGCACCAGCAAGGTGCATCTCTTTTCCCCACAGCAAGCTCAGTGATCTTAATCTGGCTAGTCATATTGGAAGCATCTACTTTAAACAATCTATTTAGTTTAAGATATGATAAGGAGGCGGTTAGTGCATAGTCTCAGTGTAGAAGAGATTCTTTGCTTTTTCTTAAGACAAACTCATAACAATTCACATAAGTGGAAGCAGAAGCTAGCTAAATTCAGGATAGAAGTTTAATTGCTGCAACACCACACTGAAATGCAGAGGCTTTGTCATTGCCTGATGCCTTAAAATCAAAGCTAGCTTGTGTTATAACTCAGACACACATTCATAGGCCTGACATAGTAACTATTGTTGCAGCTTATTATCCAAATTGTAAAGGTTATCACTGAAGATTTTGGCTCTACCTCTGAACATTTTATTCTGTGATGCTAGTCATTTTACCTTCACTGTGTCAGAAGAAAAGGTAAAATGAATCAGTCTGGATGTCAGCTTAAGTCACCAGCCTAAACATGTAAAAAGGACTAAAAATATAGAAACTCTTCATTTTAAGAGATTTTTGCTAGGACAGTTTTAAGTCTGTTTTTACAATGGGGGTAGGATGTTTTGTTTGGTTGGTTTTTTTAAGAGGAAAATTATGACCCACTTTTTAGAATCTAATTGTATTATTAAAAAGCAAATAATTCAAATAAAATAATTTACTGGAGTGACAATCATTACAAGAAAGCAGTTGTCTTGCCTGTTTACCACAAGCCAGGAAAAACCTGGCTTGTTTGAGAAGAAAGAGTGGAAAGTAACCGTCAAAATGCTTTTAAAATTATTCCAGCTCTGTCACAGAGGCTGTGTCCTCTTAGATGGCTCAGTTCACAAGATGTGAATAGAAAGCAAAGAGACTTTCCTCCTCAAAAAAATTTAATATCAACTAATAAGCACAAGTGAAATTGATGGAAAATATTGATAAATTAGATAAAAAATATTTACTATAAGCTCCCTATTAAAATGAAGAATGTGAAAAAATAGTTAACCTGGCCACAGGTGGTAACAATCTCTCTTTTCTTTCTGCAAGTATTTCTGATATAATTCTATGATAATATAGGCTGAAATTAAGGCCTATTTTTAAGTGATAGGGCATGGCCAAAATATCTTTGAAAGTACTTGGAATACATCAAAAAGGCTTTCTAGTTTGATTAGCATCTGTAAATTCTCTTTGTTTGATTTTATATTGAGGGTAAGACTGTGGCAAAAGTAAAAGCAAGAATTGCCTAAGACCATTTGTAGAAACGAAGGAGTGTCAAGAGAGAATCCTTCAACCTCCTCTGTCTCAGTTTTCCTCTTCCAACCAGCACCTAAAAAATATCAGTGCTTTCACATTCTCCTAATATTAATTTTCTTGTCTAGAACATTTGCTAAACTCTTTAGTCTTTACAACAGTTTTTCTGGAAATTACTTTCTGAAATTATTCTACTTAAACAAATAGAAACCAGCCATCTACTCAGGACTAAAAATCATTGGATACACAGACACATGACACGGTAAGCAAAGATCTACAGAAAAAAATATTGTGAGCAATCCTGCACACAAGGCATTTAACAAAACCACAAGGATAGAGCCATGAGGAATGCGGCTGTGCTGGTTTTGGCTGGAGTAAAGTTAGTTTTCTTCAGAGTGGCTAGTATTGGGCTATGCTTTGGATTTGTGCTGAACACAGTGTTGATAATACAAAAATGTTTTTGTTATTGCTGAGCAGGGCTTACACTGAGCTAAGACGTTTTCTGCTTTTCATACTGTAGTACTGGTGAGGAAGTTGGGGGTGTATGAGAGGTTGGGAGGAGACACAGCCAGGACAGGTGACCCAAATTGACCAAAGGGATATTCCAGACCATATGATATCATGCTCAGTATATAAAGTAGGGGGAAGAAGAAGGAAGAAAGGGAATGTTTAGAGCGATGGCATTTTTCTTTCCAAGTAACCATTTCATGTGATGGGGCCTAGCTTTTCTGGAGATGACTGAACACCTTCCTGCCCACAGGAACTTGTTTTGCTTTGCTTGTGTGCACAGCTTTTGCTTTTCCTATTAAACTGCCTTCATCTCAACCCATAAGTTTTCTCACTTTTACCCCTCCAGTTCTCTCCCTGATCCTCTTAGTGGGGGAGTGAGTGAGCAGCTGCGTGGGGCTTGGTTGCTGGCTGGGGTTAAACCATGGCAGTGGCTAAGTGAAAGCCTCAGGAACGAGCATATGAGGAGCACAAATTGCACTTCCTCCAAATACTCTCCTATATCCAAACAGTTATAGCCACAGCTTTTCTTAAGCCAATCATGCTTTCATTCATTTATTAATTCTCGAGAGAATGCTCTCAGGAATTTGTGTGATGTTTTAATATGCACAATGTCCTGTGGCAAGGACTTTCACTGATTAACAACAAATCACATAGAGAACTGGTTTCTTTCTTTTGGTTTGAATTTATCACCTGTAAATTTAAGGAAGAATCCTTTACCAATATTCAGTAGCTATAACATTCTTAGGAAGGATAAATACCACTAAGTTTAACTTCCTCCTCTTTCCTCAACTAGTTTTGGCTGAATTAAACCAATAGCAAAACAACCCAAATCAAACACTCATCCCAAATTTGCTTCCTGCAGGATCCTTGAAGCATTATCCCCTTGCTCAGGGTTTCCCACCTTCCCCCAAAAAAGGTATCATAAGCTCCACTAGCCACAGGGACCCAAGCAGGACTCAGACAGCTCTTTCTGGGACACTTCTGGCACCTATCAAGGCAGTGGCACCCTTCCTGTCACAATCACAATCTTTTTCTCAGAGACAAATTCAGTGAATAAGTGTTAGGAATAGCTTGCTTTGCACTAATAAAATAGCTGTACCTTAAGTACATTAAAGAGAGGTGGTCACCTTTACTCCAGTCACATGGATCAGGAAGGCAAAATCTGCTCCACTGACAGATCCTGCTTTGTCTTTTGCCAGGTTTGAATGCTGTGCTGTTATTTATTTAACTTTGGTACTTACAATGTAAACAGATAGACAATTCTGGTTACATATGTCTTTTACTGGGTTAAAGAAAATTAGAAGCAGATGGTAGCAATACTAAGTGTACTTGTAAAAAACAAGCACTCTCTGTTCTAAGAGTCTGGTTCAGAACTATCTGACATGGAGGAAGGAGCTTTCACCAGTCTGAAGGGGCTCTGCGCCATGCTGTGGGCTCTTGGGATGGAGTTCAAAGCAGTCAGCCATGGGTGAATGGCCTTGTCCGCCCCTTAGCACATACAGGAAGCATGGTCCTGGGTGATGTGGCCTGTGCACTTGCAGTATTGGGAGGCAGGGAGAGAGGGGACACATCCATACCTGCGCACCTCTGGGGTCTGAGGTGGTTGCGTCCCTCAGGAGGCAGTGTGTTGATGAGTTGTGCAAGTGCAAAGTATAGACAGGACTCTTCACCCTTCACAGAAATCAGCATCCCTGCAGGTGTGGAGCTGGATGACAATCTTGCTAGTACAGTGAGAAGAAAACACAAGAGATGGCTCCCCAACCTTTGAATGCTACTGACAAACTTCCACAGCTACATAGCCCAAAATCAACAGACTTCAGTATCGATTCCGGTAACATTTCAGCAGAAGCCTCCATGAGGTTTGTAATGATCCTACTAACAAAAGTCACTTTGGCAGCCTTCTTTCATTCTGCAGTTACACCTAACTCCTGGATTTCTTTCAGCAAAGAAGTGAGAAAGACCTTAACAAAATAAGGGTGTTCACAAAGTACTACATTTCCATCCATCAGAAAGCAAAGGCATAGATAAGGTGTGATTCCCACTAAATCAAAACCTACAATTAAAGAAATTGTTGTCTGCGCTCCATAGTCAAGTTGTGTTTACACAGCAATTTTATCTAGCTTGTCATCTTATCAGCTTTCAGAACTTCATATATTTCAGAGAATTCATTGTGTAGTTACATTATGCTGTCTCCTCAATTATTTCTGTTAGATATCATTAATAGGTCATATTATAAAGAATATTAGAGTTGTTTTTCTGGCTAATGACTAAGTAAAAATTCTTTATGTGACTGAACACCTTAATGTTTAAAAGCATTTTGATTGCATCTAGAAACATTCCAAAAATTAACTTGAAAACAGATGTTTTAGTTGCATACTGCCTATACAAATTTTTCTAGAATTTAGAATCAATTTTAATTAGCATTTACACTTCAAATGAAATGTTCCATAATCCAATCTCATTCTCTTAAAAACCATTGAAGTTATTGAGGGAACATAAGCTACTATTTTTTTCACTTGATCTAGGAGTGGGTTTTTTCAGTTACGTAATAGTATAGATATTTTCCATTCAAAGATGGGAAAATTGATGAAAAGTAATTAACAGCAAAAATTAAGTTTGCTATCACCCTGAAATGAAATGACTATCTCAAGATGCTAATTAGCTGACAAAGTACAAGGAAAGACTGTCTGACAAGGGTATTTAATAAAAGAAGAAAAGAACCAAGTTCTATTTCGTACAATCATCCAATTTTTATGTGCTGCATGCCTCTGGCTCCCCTATTCGAGATCTCTGTTTAAGGATGGGGTGGCTGTTTCTTTCCTCGTCAGGAGCAGATAAAGAAGGACCAAAGAGTAACGTCAATCTCATTTCTAAGTCAAATTCAGTCAGCTACGGGCATAACTCACAATATAAAGTAGTGATGATGCAAATCATAGTCTGAGCTTTGTTTCTTTTTCCCCTCACAGATATGACCTATACGTCAGCCTGAATTCAGGGTTTCTTCTCCATATGCCAAATTATGCAAGCCTTTGCATTTTCTTTGAGCTTCCTGACACACCTCTACAGAAAAAAATGCTGCTCCCCCCTCCAAAAGGCAGGTTGTCAGGAGCAGTGGTTTTCATTATTTCTATGCACGATCTAAAGCACAGCAACAAACGTGGCAGGTGGATGTTCTGTGCTCCCCCTACAAGGAAGGGAGCAAAACCAAGACACTAGTTCAACAGTCTTTGGGACCTTCCTAATCCTTACAGGAACTATGGGAATTAACTGCAAGGAAAAAAAAAAAAAAGGCAGCCAAGTCCACAGGAAGGGGTCAGAATTGATGTGCAGAATTGATGCATTTTGTTTGAATTTGCCACAGATATGGCTGGTCTAGTCAAATATATGCAGTTTCTTCAGTAATTAACTTAAGTAAAATAGATAATGGGCATAAATGCAGAGAGAGAAAAGAAAACATTTGCTATATTTCTGGGCCACTTCTTTCCCCCTATAATCCTATATTCCTAAAACTCTGAGGGTACAAATGGAACCAGTGCAGCTGCCAAGACACAACTGAGGGGTAATGGTATCTACTGGACTTCAAGAGCAAAAGACAAGAGCAAACACAGGCAATGCAGTCTCAAAATCTCCTACTGACAGGAGAGAAAAAGTCCCATTTCCTACAGGGTCCTTCCTTGTTTATGTCTAGGAGTTTATCTGAGACTAAAGAGTACTATCTTCTCTGTCACTTTTACAATGTTTTGTACCTTTCTCTTTTCCCACTCGTGGTTTCTTTTTTTCAATAAATTACATATGTTGGTAATAGAAAACACAAGCTACACAATGTGGATTCCCAAATCCTTGAAGTTAATTAGTACTTCACTGAAGAGCCATTTAAGAAAAATGGACTTTTATTACTATGACTAATCAGAGCAATGCTGTTTACAGTAAGGGTATACTGTGGATGCCTCTACACTGCTTTTGCAATATACAAGAAAAATTGGCAGCAAATGGCATATATTGGCTTGTATCCATCCTGTTCCAGGTTGGTTATATTTACCCTGCTCTGTAGTAGGCAGGCCCCAGTGGATATGTGGAAAATATGTCAATATATCTGTGTTCAGCAGCCAGGGTTTCCTCTAAAAGGGAACAACTCGGTTTTGTGCCAAGAGGAGGCCAGAAGACAACTGACACCAGACAATCACAGAGCTGGGGCCACAGTGCAAAACAGAGGCTGAGCCAAAACGAGAGCATAAACATATCCATGAAATGCGTGTCACACACTCACACGTGTAAATCACTTTAGAAGATTTTGGAAGGACATCAATAACTGCAAAAATAATTTGCAATCTAATCACTGTGTGGGCATTTACCGCTACAGCCCACAGTACCCAGGGTCATGGTAAGGGAATTAGAGAGATATGAAGCCTTTCCATCTGCTTTCATTTTGCTTACTTTCTATGACAGCAATATTTTGTGCACACTGAGTTTTACTGTCCTCTCTCCACATGTGTTCCTGCAGTCCTGTGGGTGTTTTATCCAGAGGTAGAAAAGAAAACCAAGAGAGTGGGAAGATGAACAGCATCACATTAGGCAAAGCTATTATTTCTTTTTTGATTGGTTTCAAATCAGCAGTATTTCACTGTGTCTCTTTTTAAATTAATATTTTTCCATGACAGGCTTTATTCATTGTGATTTAAATACTTCTTCACAATATTTAAGACATTTTATACAACACAAATGTCTCCCTGTGTCTCTGCTCTTTGTTTAAATTCAACCAAAGAATCAGCAGAGCAGTTGACAAGGCTGCATATATCAAGTAAACCTGCAAGAACCCTGTTCTCACTGGACCACTATGTAAACTGATGTTTACTTTGGCACTGGTTGTTATGGTATGTCTCTGCTAACATAAACTACGAACTGTGATCAATAAATGGACAACAAAGTTCTTTCATAGAAGCCATCCATCTGTTACTTGCTGTTAAGGTATTGATTTGTATTCTGCACGTGTAGCCACGTTACCACAAAATATACATAATACAACGATGCAATTACTGAAACTAGGAGCTAAATATTCATTTGTCTCATATGTGGGGCAAGCAGAAATAATGGACTCATGACATTCATACACAAGCAATATTATTACTTCTATTACTTCTTCATTTTGATGCCAAGGAAAATACAACGACATAAAACATACCTAGCAATATCTTGGGAACAACAAAAGGTTTCAAAAGTTATAGTATTGTAATAACTCCCCTTTCAGAAAACGGATTAGACAATCTTAATAGGAAGTTCAGAATTTCAACAACAACAAAAAATCCTCTGCCTCGTTTAATGAGATCGTTTAATGAAGAGCATTCAATTACAGTTTTATGAAGACTTCCTCACGTCCCCTTAATTGTTCTTTCCCATTCTAATTAACCTCTTGAATGCCAATCTAGTTTTCTTTCTGGCATGTCCATTACTATGCCTTTTAAGTGTGCTATTACCCACAGTAATAGCACGATGTATAGCACATCCTCCACATCATGCATGATCCCTCCAATGGACATCCTGCAAATGGCATGTTCCAGGCATGTGCACAGTCCAGCCTGGTGTCTGCTGAGTTATCACACACATACACTTTGTGAAGGACTATATGCTTTACTCTCTGGTCTTAGCAGAGCTTATTAA
This sequence comes from Chiroxiphia lanceolata, assembly GCF_009829145.1. NCBI lineage: Eukaryota > Metazoa > Chordata > Aves > Passeriformes > Pipridae > Chiroxiphia > Chiroxiphia lanceolata. The sequence goes on along the minus strand of NC_045639.1, from coordinate 35,844,248 downwards.
CCTAACTCTGGAAATGGAAAGAGTAACAATTCATCATATTAATTAATATATTTTACAGATCAGTTAGTAAAAGGAAGATCCGCCAAAGATTGTGCGCTTTTCTCTCTCCCATAATGAACTGAAAATCCTCTCAGATAAATTCTGCAGCTTCTTGTCACTCTTGCATGACAAAAATGAGCCTTATTCCAAACTTCCTTTCAGGGACAAGATTTTGCTAATATTTCTGATGAAGTAATTTGTTCGATAGCAGGGAGACAAAATATATTTAAAAAGAGACCAAAGATTTTATTATATTTAGGATATGACTAGTTGAGATAGATGCCAGCAAATCTAGATCACTTAGAGAATAACAAGAATAAAGCTTTGTTAATATTTGTTTTCTTCTTTGCAAGATAAACTACTACAAGCTTAACCTACTACTCTACAACACTGTGTTCTCTACAATGTAACACATAAATATTACAGCCAGACACAAAAATTATATGCAGTATGTCTTTTCCTTTAGTTCCCACTTGAGGCAGGGCAAAGACTGCACAGACATAAGAAAATAATTCAGTAAGGGAAACTTGTCTCATAACAGACAGAGTCTAAAACATTTGCACTATAAAGAGTAAATTGCCATAAGCAATCCTGGATTAAGCTACATAAAATCAAGGAGAAGAATTAAGACTGAAAATTCAGAGATTTCTGCACAGGCAGAGGAAAGAAGTAGTCAGGGACATATAAACAATCTTGCCACGTGTTTAGTTCTTCACATGCCTTCTCTGTTTCTTGTCAAGTGCTCCCATAGCAGGAAGATCTCTGTACTCATAAATACATCCCTGACCATGACTTATCTTCTTGTCATTCAGACTTCCTTGAACTCAGAGTTAAATTTCTCTAGAAGAAAGTTTACAGGCAACTACATCTCCTTCACATTATATACCATTTGTGGACAGGTTTTTTTTTGTAAGAGCATATTAGTAGGGTACAAACCAAAGAAAGTAAAAAGGATGGCTGAAAAGCCCAATAGTTTCCTGAAATCTCATTAAAAACTCAATGTGTTTTAAACAGAAGCTACAAGACATGGGGAAATCTTATCTGTAAGTCAATCAGGAACAAGCATCAGATGTCAACCCTATGTGTCTGTCAACTCTGGGAAGAACAGCTTCCTCAAATATTGCTTTTGGCCCCGCACAGTTTTACTGCCTTTAGAGTATTAATTACCATAATTAATCAAAAAACAAGTTTCCTGAAACAGCAGCCTGACTGCTTATTTTGTTATATTCTTGTTTATCCCTATGATGGACATTTCTTACATGGGAAGCCTCAGAATAAGCCTCCATCAAATAATGTTCTTGCAACTCCTATGCTTAAATGAAGACATCAGCAGTGTCTGTGTCCAGTATCCACCTCCATTATCTTCTTTTAAATAAACCACTGTCAGACCACACCTCTGACAGTCACTAATTCTTCAAAGCACGACTGTCAGTGAAAGTGGCACTGGCCCCATTGACAAGCAACACACCACAGACACAAACAGTGGGCTGGAACTCATGGTGGCTTTTTGACAGCTCCCAGGTATCTAGATGGTTGGAGGGTCAGAGCTGGGCAAAAAGCGGTCCTTAAGAGCAGCACAGAGTCTACAGGGAACTGGGAGTACAATAAAAGCATAAAGGTAGAGCAAATGCAACCGTACAAATATAGTACCTGCTTGCACATATCTGCATCTCTTAGACTTTAACATTTAACAAAAGAGCATGCCTCAAATAATTGCTGCTCCTAAGACTGAGAGCTTGGGAGCCCTCAGTCATGTAATAAGTTTCTTCTAACTGAATTAAAATTCATCAGGACACATACCTCAAGATAGGTTAAAAAGAACCCTACTCCCTCTCCTTCCAACTTTTATTTTTTAGGTCATTGATGACTGCTATAGACAAATATAATCTAATTAAAAGTCCAGAAATGCCTTCTAAGTCTCTAGGTTAGACTTTACAGAAGCAGTTTTTATTTTCTTCCCTCAAAATAGATGCTAATAGTACGTGGGCATTTTGTACTATGGGGAATAATGCAACAGACTTAAAAATAGACTGATTGCATAGAACCGACACAAACAAATTACAGCTGCTATCAGAAAACAAGTATGTTGTGTAGGTTTAGAAATGCTTTCATCTCATAATATCTTCAGTAAAATGTGTAGATTATGCCTTTGTTTTTGCTGTAAAATGGTTTCAGTTAAGACCAGACTAACTATTTATGAGACCAAGTTCTTCTTTCCCATGACTCCTGTCATTTCAAACAGTTCCTGATTTGCTCCTTTAAATATCTTTCACTGTATATCATATAAAATAACTAACTTGTGTGGCACAGATTTACACCTGAGTGATGAATCAAGACTTTCTCCGCTTTAAGGAGAAAGGGCTTAGGTCTGCCATAGCTTTATTGTAACAGGTTACTATTGTAACGCTGTTAATACTCTGAGATTTTTAATAATAGATGCAACTCACAGCAGAGTTTTGCTTTTTTTCTTCTGCCATCATTTAAGAATCCTTTATAGAAACATGATTTATTTTTCTGATGCAGAAATACACAGGCTGACCATGATACATTGAAAAATCATCATAAGTGCTGTGATTAAGGAGTCGATATGTCATGACTACCTTTTAAGAAACTTATTGTCTCTTGAGTGAGATACAAACCATGATCATTCTAAACACGCAAAAGAAATGGGGGGGGTTGAGACTGTTTCTAAAGTGAAGAAGCTATCTATATAGTCATACATACACTACTGAAGACAAAATCAAATATTTTCAGACTTCAGAGAAAGCTTCTACTTAATTTTTTTCATGCACAGTTAGGATAGAAAAATCTGAATCTTGTGCAAATTTGGATACTGAATGCGTTTAACCTCAGATAAATACAGCACCTGGTTTTAAGTGTGCAGTTTTATAGCTCAGCAAGATTGCTTTGCTCTTAGTGACAGTGAAAAAGTCACACTGTCACAGTCTTACCAAAACTTTTAGGTTTCAGTGTTAAGATAATGCTCTGCCAACTTCTAAATTATATTGGAACAATCCACAGAGGGATTTGAAGAAGGAAATAAGGAAAATCAGAACTAAACTGGGCAAATAGCAAATAAAACCAAAAATGATCATGCCAAACCATTAAGATAATGAACTTCTGCGATCTCTTCTGTACTGCAGAGGCAGACTGGAATCAAAAAACATTACCAAATTCTATGAAGTCGTGAGTATGATTCTTAAAATGTAGCCAAAACCCAGTCAACGGGGAAGATCAAAAACTACACGTGTATTTCCTTCTGAGGGAATTATTGGTATTATTAAAAAGAACAAAACCCGAACATCAGAAGCAGTCTTGTGGTAACAAAGTTTCTTTCTGTACTTCATAAATTTTAAGGACTATTCATAAAACCTGAAATCTAAATAAATCAGAGTTGAGCGCAAATGAATATTCCTCCATATTATATTACACAATCATGATCTTGGGTATGGGACGTGTGAAAAATTAGAAAGTTTCAGTAAAACCTTATAAAATGTCCTTTAAGACTTTTTGTAAACCCTCCCAGTACAAACGCAGATGACTTTCACCAGCTGTCCCAGTGTAAAAGAGTCACTGGAAGGCATGCAAACCTCACCAGAAAGTGTGGGCATTTGGTCCCAGTATCATTCTAAGATCAGAAGGAAGTCTCACTGAAAGCCACTTCTCTCCATTTTTTAATCCAATCCTCAATCCATCAGCAGAATTTATGAAGGAAACATTACTTAATAAATGCAGACTTGCTTCTTTTCAAATACATATGGAAATGAGATTGCAAAACATATTTAGCATCCAACCATGAATAATGAGTTCAAAGTCAAACAAAAGTGCATGGCATGATTTACACTTACAAAGCCTTCAAGTTCTTCCAGACCAGCAGCATTGCAGGAAAGATCCTAATCTGTGATTTCAGAGACTAATCCAAGTTCTGAAAGTAATTCACTGGCATTTGGATACTATCTGAGTTACTTAGGTGTGAACTTCTACCAGCCCAGTGAACCCGTGGTGGAAGGTCTTGCAGTGGGACAGTAGTTTCCCCAGGGCACAGAGGTAGCTGTGCCCTCTACAGAAAAGGTACTATCAAACAACACTACCACCACCTTCAGTAACCTCCTGTTGTTCTTAGGTCTCTCTCAAAATCACAGGGCTTCAACGATAGACATAGCAGAGACTCAAGCAAGGATAATGATACTTTTCTCCTCTCAAGACTCTGTTCTGTTCCCAGAAAAGGCAGTTTACATTTTGCCCAGCTCCTGCTTCCAGACAGATCAGCATTCACTAGGTACATCTGTTACAACTTTGATGTGACTGGGATGTATCAAACCTACACAACTCATTCCCTTAAAAGATGCTCTTAACAGACTGAGATGTTTGCTTTTAAAGTGATCTGACTGAAATTGAAGTGCTTTGCTTCATCCCAAAGTAAATCAAAATATTTCAGCAGAAGTGAATGGGTTCCCATGTGAAAATTTGATTTTAATGGAATTTCCCTTTTCACTGTAGATAGGCACAGGGTTCCCAATAAAATACAAACTTCACAATCACTGGCAGTGAAAAAGCTGTCTGTTAGTCTTATTTTAAGAAACAACACTGAGAAATGGGAACTCAAGTCTAAAAATTAACAACGCATGTAAGAAAACAACAAAAATACTGCACTTTTCAATAATGCAAACATGAAATAATGAATACATACAACTAAAAGGAATAGAAACTGCTATCTCAGCAACACATGTTGCATATGAGAGGGAGGGCTTAGCTTAAGCTTGGTTCCAAAATTCTGGTCCATCCTGAACGTACATAAGGGACAAAGCTAAGATATCAGTAGGCAACACCATTTCTCCTAGCTCACCCACAAAAAACAGAGAAGTGGGATGGCAACCTGGCTGTGATCTTCCCAAGATATACTCCAAAGACTTTTGTAGAAATAAAGGTTTCCCTGCTCCTCTCAAGTTAAAAAAAAACCCAAAACAAATAAGCAGTGAAATGGATGACATCTATTCAAAACTTACAAATTTTCAAGCCTTCAACACAGGCACTGATATTTTGTGTAAAGCTTGTATTTTAGAACTTCAGATGTCCTCTGGCAGGTCCTCTTTTTCACTTATGTTTTGTCTGAAGTAAATTCTATTTAATCTTGTTGCAGAAATAACAGTAATTTTAAGCATAATGTTTACTGCTAAGTACTTTTGATAGTACTAGTTTCCAGAGGCTTTTCTTTGGGACATGACTTTTCTCTGAGGCATCTGTTGGCAGAAGGGAGAGCAAATGGCAAGCATACCTGCAGGCACTTCATGCAGGGAGCTAGCAGGCATTCTGTTATGAATCCAGCCGACTACAATAGCTCCTCAGACTAGATGCACCTTCTTCTGCCATACTTGCTTGTAATTTTGTTCCCCTGCCAACTTGTTAAAAACCATCCAAAGCTAATCAAACTTTTTTGTTTGTTTTTGGCTGCTTCCTTATCAAAACTTTACAAAACTTAAATTTCAGTCTCATGAGCCCTGCAGCTGTAAATTAATTGAATAAAATTTACAAACATTATGCACTGATAAAGCACTTCCAAGGCTTTTTCCCTATTCAGTTGACTTAGCTGCTTGGCATGACAGTTTTGCTTGACATCAGTTCAGAGCCTCTGGAAACCTTCCTAATCCCAATTTCCAGGCCTTGTGCCTATTCATGGAACCATGTTAACCCAACTCCAGAAAATTAATAAATCTCCAATGGTTTTAAGCCCTTAGAAACATCCCTTGGTACGTATTCCACCTTCTTTATATTGCAGGTATCTTGTTGCACAGAGTAATTCTTACTTGAAAGACCTAAGTAGAAACCAACCTAGTCCCCAAAGTTATTAACATTTAATAAAATATTTCATTTAAGATTATTGAGGGTCAAAGCATAATTGCATTTACTGCATCATTCTGAAGTAATCTGTTTATGTTTTAGTGCAATATTTCCATATCAGTGTTCAAACTAAATCTTTTCAACAAAACCACTGGATGACTTCCTGTATACCAAAGAGCAAAAAATCTCTTCTGTCCACATAGTAATCCATGAAAACCCTCATTCTCACAATTTCTGCTAACATTTTTTACTAGATGACTAGACTTCTCTGAGACACATCATATTGACAGCAATCTAAAGATGATTTCTTACATTCTGTGCTGAAGTGGGAGTACAAACTATACATATATTTCATGAAATATTTGACTGCAGGGTAAAGGAGTTTTCTTATATCTTTATCTGTTTTGTGTTTTGAAAACAACTGTTAAGCAATAATCCGTAGGGACTACAATCCTTATGGGCTATGCTTAAAATGAAATCCAAGCAACATCGCTGAGTCATACTTACTGAAGCTCAGAAGTAAAACACACAGAAGTAAATATCCAGGCTGTAAATAAATTGTTACATATAGGCATGAAAAAAATGGCTATGTTGGCCCATAATATATATGTATATAGGTCAATAAAGTTTTGACAGGGATTAATTAATCCCAGTAACTTTATCTCACCCCAAGCTTCCTTTCATTTCTATGTATGTGGACAATTAACTACAAATGACATGATGCTAAAATGATGCTAAACCCCAAAAATACTCTTTTAAATGGTCAAAAGGTTTTTGAAAAGTATCAGGTGCTTAAGGAAGGGAGGACCAACTATTCCCAATACACCAGAAGAAAGCTTCATAAAACCTTCATGCATGCAACAAAGAAATGTAATTCAAAACAAATTCCACAACATAAATAAAGTATTGGAATCTATCCAGCCATATAACAGATGGAGAGAATACAAAATGTTGTTCATGTTTTGGCAGACTAATAATTTTAACAGAATCAGATCATCATTTGCATCAGACCTCTAAATCTACAGATGTGATGATGGAATGAAACTCCAAGAAAACTTTGTAAATATATTTCAGAAGTCAGATCAGAACTATTGAATAACACAAAGAAACATGAAAGAGCAATGTTTTTTTAGCTCATCCTATTCATAGTTCAGTCGAGTGCTATAACTGGCTAATATTTATTGGGCAATATTTAAGCAATAAAAAACAAAATAATTGGGGAACAAAAGAAAAAGCATTTTCAAAGGCTTGGAGTTCTTTCAGTGCCCTTTTCCCACAGCGGGAAAACAGAATTTAGGCACATTACTACCATTTTTGCTTTGAAAAGCTTCCACATGAATCAGCTCTGCCCTTAAGACTAAGTATTTAAAATGCCTTAGACTAATTTTAGGAAGGAAAAAAAAATCTATATACACTTAGAGCAATTGGTACAATAACACCCTTGGTGGGAGTGACATGGGACACAAAGTGTCACTTAACAAGGGACAACAGTGCCAGAGCTTCTGTGGGGAATATTGCACCAATGTCACTCAGCTGATCCTTGGAAAAATAAAGCAAGTCTCACCAAACAAGGAGAAAAGAACAACAACAAAAAAAAAGATAATTGAAAGTGGGGCAATTTTCAAAATCCAGTATTTAAGTCAATTTGATGTTCAAACCCCAACTTTTTAGCTGTCCTTTCTAGTTAGTATAAACTGCCTTCCTGACTCCTGGAAAAATATTAATCATGTGCCTAATATTTCATTTATACCATTCTAATCTTTATCTATCATGACACAGTCAAATAGCTAAATCCACCTTAGCCAACACTTACTGTACTAAGGAAGCTGAAATACAAGTTTCTTCCTCCTGATAGCATAGGGGGAAGTATTAGGCAACTCCAGAAATGTTTGCCTTTATTATTATCTATTTAATATTATTGCCATTTCTAGAAGTACACCCTTGATGGCATACAGGCATTTTATATAAAGAGTATATATTGTAGACACGGCACTGATAGAAGCAGATAGGGTAGCCTAGGTAATGATAAATCCTAAAACCTCTCTATGAATTATATCTGAAGCACAGTGAGAAGGCACGAGATTAAAAAAAACCTTCCTGCAAGCAGTAAAGCAGGTTTTTAAAAGTTAATGGTTTTGAGCTTGTGTTTTGTTTTGAACCAATCATTTACAAGGGTTATGCTCCATTGCGTATCATCTCGGCATCATTTGAAGAGCAATCCTTTTCATTCTCTTATCACCTAGGCACCCAATCTTAATTCCTCACACCAATATTTCAATAGCAAGAAGGTAGGTAAGCTTATAAAACACCTGAATTGAAGCGCAGGAACTCTGTTGTCATTCCCATGTGAGTACTGGGGAACATACTGAGGCAGGCTATACTTTTTGTATATCATCTCCTTGCAAGTCACTTGATTTATACTCAAAAATCCTGCCAAATCAACTCTTTACACCTAATATCACGGTCTGTATACCATGTTATATTAGCTACTTGGCAGGTTCTGTTGCTCATTTATCAATATGCTTAGGAAATAAGGGTTGAATTTCTTTCTGCTTTTTTACTAGTGATACTGATAAGCTCTAAGAATACTGGAAGAGCTCCAAAGCAGATAAATTACATAGTTGCTTCAATACACATAAGAGTAAAAAAGAGTGCAAATCTAAGAATTCATAAAGTCTATGAGAGATGCAGAAGACCTCTGTTAAGTACAGTTAGTTTTGGGTTTTTTAATGGACCCTATTTTTTAAATATAGTGACGGTCCTGCATAACAATGTAACATGAAACTCAGGGCAACACTAAAGCTTACAAAAAAGATAGATATGTGAAATAAGCAGCAGATATGTCCCTTCAGAAGTAACTTTTAGTGAAATGCGATTAAAAACGTAGAATGGCAGAAATTATAAAGCAAATGGTTTTGCACACTATAAGAACTCTCAGACTCTAATAATTGTATTTTTTCCATACATGGTTCTTACATAAGTTTTCTCTGGTGTTTTATCATTATTATTTATTTACAACATATGGTTGCCCCTTTGCAAATGAGTAATGATTTGAAGGAACTGACCATAGGTTACAAGCTCTTCTGGAAGAGAAGATACTCCTTATCTTCTCCTAGTTTCTTTTTACTCACAACGTGTGCACAGACTGAAATAATTTAAAGAGGATGCTGCAAACAGTTGCTGAACCATGCAGGGACAATTCCAACAGCAGCCCAGATAAAATCACTTTGTCCAGGCAGGTGGTCAGAAACCACTCTTTCAGCTTGTGATATATCATTCTGACCTCAGTAAAGTGCCTTTCTGCATCATTTTCACATGACCCTGTGTCAAAGACAGGTCCCAGCAGGTATGAATGTTAACTTGAAACACAGCAGTCATTTTCCTTTCTCCTTTTCCAGTTTAGCTCCCTTGTTCTGAGGACAAAATATATAATATAGTGCAAAAATGGCACATTTTAAAAATATTTCAGGACAATGACAGAGTTGTAAAGCTGAGACGTCACTGTCCAAGTCTTAAATGTAATAAGCCAAATGAGTTAGAAAGACAATCACCCTCTGTTGCTCTGATGGAAGACTAAGAGAGGAGCTGGTGAGCCAGGAGCAGGTAGCACGTATAGACCCAGGGATGCTGCTAGAAAATGAGCAGTGATGAGTGCATAACTCATGGGTGAGAGTCTGAAAGCTTTTCAGATGATCAGAAATTGAGTCACTGTACTGATAAGAGTGCAAAATTTCATCTAATGATGGGTAGTTTTTCTCTAAATTATTCAGAGAGCAATGCACTGAAATTGTTATATTTAAATGAATGCCTTTGGAGGCATTTCCCACATGAAATAGAGACATAAGGCATTTAACTTACATAACTATGAAAGAGGTAAAATTACACTAAAGCTGAAGACGAGGTTAAAAAAAAAGATGAAAGAAAATGTATAAGGATGGTTTAATTTTTTTATCTGTCTGAAGAAAAGAAAAAAATAAAAGAGAAAACAGATAAACGTACTTAGAGCAGCACTGTAAGCCCAGAGTAGTTCCAGTCATGCAACTCAATCTGCTGTGACCTTCAGCGTCACCTATGCACCTTTAGAAATTATGCTGCAGGTACCTAATACATGTTTTATTCACCATCTTTTGGCCATCCAAGCATCACAAAGAGATCTGGCCTTCAAAGAGTGGAAAATAACATTCATTTCAGATTTTAAAATGACTTATCAGTGAAATAAAGACCTGGACAGTTTCAAGTAACTAAATCAGAAATGAGCTCTGTCTTTGTAATGACTAGGGAGTAGGAGGACAGACTGCCTATATCCACCCTGAAGTGTCTTCATCCATTCCGCAATATACTGTTTGTGAAGATAATATGATCAACAGCATCTCATACTCAGTTAAAAATCAAGTAAGAAAGGCAACATACTATTATATAACTGTAAATACTCCCTGAGGTTTGCATAGATAAGGATCAAGGTCTTTTGCAATTCTGCTGACAGATTATCACCCATTTAATTATTGAGGTCTGTACAAATTATGGAAAGACATGCAAATGTAATTAGGAAGGCTAGTCTTTTAATGAACTAACAAGAAGTGCTACAGGTAGTTAGACACTCTCTCATTGCTATCAGCAACACTAGAAGCATTCTCATTAAAAAGTTAGTTTGCAAAGCTGATTTTTTTTCAGGTGATGAAAAATGCATGTAGAAACCTAATACAAGTTAAGTTATGATTTTCAGCTCTCTCTTTATGCCAGAAAAATAGTAGGCAGTGCTCTGCTTCATTAGTCCCTCAAATGTGAAGCTAAAGTCATGGCTTCACACCGACATACAGGAACAGTGAAAGGAGAGTACTCAAAGAGCCAGACAAAACTTTACGCTAAGATCTATTAAAAAAAAAAAAAAAGCCCACATGTGACAATACCACTGCACATCTTCCAAAGTTCAGGCTGTAGTCAAACAGATGGGAATGTTACATTTCACACAGCCCAATTATGAACTAGAATATCCACAGTGTTAAACCTTGCTTGAGCAGGTTAAGTTAAATTATTGGACTGTAGAGGTACCATCCCAATTCTTTGGGACTTTATGCACTCAAAATCTGCACACTCATGTTTACTTCAGCCTTTAAAAGGATGCCTTAATCCCTCTCCTGGGTTTCTGCATAACAAAACAGTCTGGGAGAAAATTTTCTTGAGAGTAGAGGTTAAAGAGCAGCTATGTGATAGAAACTAATCTGCTCTCATCAGACCGCAGCAGCATTTAAAAGGAACCACGGAACCAAGGAGTGTGTTAAAGCCTGTATAATGACACTAGTTTTATATGACTCTTTGAAGAATAATTCTGGGGGTTTTTTTATTTTTCTTAAAACAAAGATGTTGGAATCATCAGATTGTTCTGTAACAATGTTATTGAAGGAAACTCAAACTTGTTTCAGGACATTAATGGGTTCAAATAAACAAAGCTGACTGATACTTCCAAAACATAATTAACATAACTGTGGAATCTCCGTGTCTGAAGATATCTCACCTGGGCAAGTCCCTGAGTAACCTGATCTCCTTGGCCCTGATTTGAGAGGGGTAGGATCAGAGGCCTACTCCTCTGATCCAGAGGTCCCCTTTGATCCTGAAATACTCTACAACTGTCTGAGATAGGTACAAATGCAATGCAGCCCAACACACTCAGACAAGTTTCTCTATGTAAATACACAACACAGCTTGCATTATGATAACAGATGAACTAAAAAGAATGGAATAATTTTTGTGACAAGGTTTAACACGGTACAACCTTATGTGAATGACATTTTCACAAAGGTTCCTGAGTTTATAAATTTTAGAATGCCTTTTCCATTACATTCAGCATGAATGCTGAATACCAAGGTTGAATTTTGTAAGCAGGGGATGTTCCATTCTAAAATCAAATCCAGTTAAGAGTTACAAGCAATATTGACAACTTTTGTTTTTCAGTACCATCAGTACCTGCTAATACTTGCTTCCTTTCACAGAAGGATCAATTCTAATTCTGTTGCGTCAAATTAAAAACAAACTGATGCATGGAAATGAAAAAAAATATTCAGCTATCTGAATTTGAATTAATGAAAAGGGGAAAATAAACAATTATTGATTCAGTTCCATAATACTAAGAACTTGCCAGAGCTACCAGTGACCCAGAGATATAAGCATAAATGGTCATAATAGAAGCAAATCAATAATCAGCCTCCTAGTTTCCTATCAAACCTTGGTTTTTATTTTGATGTTGTCACTTTTATACTGTGAAGGTAGCTATGCATTTACATGATACATTATATACAATTCAGCTCAGCGTCTTTAAAAATTCATTCCACTTGCCACATACCCTGGTTTTAACCATTATTTTTAGCAGCCACCTGCTATTCCCTGTACAAGTCCTGGACCTAACAAACTAGTGAGGCAGGTAACCTTTTGCTTCTGCTCAGATGTAAAGAATGTCTCAGCACACAAACGCAACCACTGCTGGACAAGCAAAGCTTTGATACCTCAAGATCTCCAACAGCAACACTCAGAACCTGCAAGATGAACATCTGAATAGGAAAAATGCATTAAATCTGAAATCTTTATTAATCTCTTGTTCCTCACCGAGCCAATGTAAAACATTACCAAGTATGTGATAAAACTACAGGATTAGAGTCATCATCACACTCCCAAACTCTCAGCCACACCATGTAGTTTTCAGCAAACAGCTTGAGCTCAAACACAGTCTCCTAACAAATACAGAATAACCCTGTGACCTTCACCTGACTCAAGATGATGAGGACACTTCATAGTGTGTGCACAGTATTCACAGAAGAAAGGGTTGCAGGTTTCTTTCAGCTATTGGCAATTTTAAATCATTTATTTTAAAATGTGTAGGGTGAAATCTTAAAATTCACATTTTAATCTGAAGGAGATACCTAGAAATTCAAAACCAATATTTCTAGCGAGTCTTCAACTTGGCTAACTCTATAGAACAAATGGACCATTTCTGTGATGAATGGAATTTAGGTGGAGACACAAAGCAATCCAATATTCATATACCCTGGCATTTGCTGATACGTATTTCTCCCTTCTTCATCTGTGTCCTAAGAGTTTCTTCTTGCAAATGATTCACAAAAAGCAGCAACCAAACACTGTTTTTATGTCAGGCAGGATGAACTATCAAGAATCAAAAACTGAAATTCCTCTGCTCCTGCTCTCACCAACGTGTACAGTGTTATTCCCAGAAATAAATAACTAACCGTGCCTGCAAGTGGAAATCAGTTCAGCAATTTAAGAACATCATCACTTAACTCCCTCCAAACTCTTGCCGATGAGTGTAATGTTTGCTGATTGTTTTGAGTCACTCAATTAGAATAATCTCAATAGTAGAAATCAAATAGTAAATGTTTTGGGGATCTGATAATTTAATTACCATTTGTAACTCAGGCTATTGATTTGTTATTTGTACAGTTTTACTAGGTCATGAATGAATGTAAGGCCACTGTGAACCTGAATGTAAGGCCACTGTGAACCTGATGCTGTTAACATCTAGCATATTACAGAACAAAAGTTCAGTTGAACATTAGGTTTAGATGCCTTATCTCCTAGAATAACTTAGTTTAATCTTCTAATTTCTGAAATAAAAAAACATCACTTATATTATTCATTTAACAACTTACAGAGTTTTCAATAAAATCACAACTGGAACTTAAATTTGATCCTCAGATGAAGTAAAAGAGAGAAAAGACAGCTCTTAAAATAGTTCATAGAAAAATTCTGAAGTATCCTTTTACTACTCATGTTATATATACCTTGCACCAACTACTTGTAGGAAATGACAGGTATTAAAAATACATTTTAAACCTACAATTGATTTTGAAATACCTTAGTTGTTAAAGGAAGTAATTGTATTTCCTAGTAATCTATAAATTGACTATGGCTTTAAAAAGTCTGCCTTAAGTCATCACAAGTACTAAAGAAAATTGCTAAACATGAGATAATTTTCAATAAAAATCATGCATTATCATGAACTTATTAACCTACTTAAAGACAAATGTACAGGTCCTAGCATTATTAATTTCAATGGCAAAATGCCTATTGAATTTAACAGCATCAAGGTTTGAGCCAGTATTTTTCTCCATCTAAAAATGCTAAATATAATAGAAATTCTGAGACTCTGGAAGGACTCTGAAACAAACTTGAAAACAGTAAAAAACAGTTTTCAGTGACAAATTCAAATGAGACTACCTCGGGAAAATTAAATGGAAACAACAAAAGAGCATATCTTTTGGGTTTTTTATATAATTAAAATCTCTAAATTGAAAACTGAATTTAAAATGAGAGCAGAAAAAAAAGGCAATGATTAACTATTCATTGCATGCAGGGAGCAGCCCCTTAAATAAAGCTTTCATAAACAAACTGAACTAACTTCCTACACTAAATTAAGTTATTGTTATTTGTAAATACAATATTTATATAAATGCAGGAAAATAAAGTAACATCATCAAATTAAAAAGGAATTTAAAAAATTAATTTGGTAATTACTATAGCTCCACAGGAAGAAAAAAAAGAAAAAAGCAAATAAAAGTGGAAAAAACCCTAGTATAACTGTAAAGAAGTTTGAAACCACAATGTACTGATCTTCCCACACTGACACACAGATTCAATTACTGTATCTGCATACGATATTATTCTCCAGTCACAGCAACAGCCACCAGCTCACATCTCTGGCAAAGTTACACAAATGTAACCTGAGCAGGAAGATTCACAGTTTGAGCTTGGGACAATGTAATTGTCCACAGAGAACCCAAAGGGTGACTATACTCAGGAGTTGTGTAAATTACGCCAAAGATATGGATGAACCTAAACCAGAAGACAAGCTACCTTTCCACCAAGGACTCTTCACACTGCAGTGAGGACATGGAAAAATTGCCTACATGCCTCTAAGAAAAATGCCCAGTTTCTAGCTTCTTGGTCAACTGTAAGACTCATGAAATATTCCCTTGAACTATTTTCATTACTGAGCAGTAACTGATGTTCAGCAACTACATTAGATGCCTCTAATCAGCTGATACAATCATCATGTCTATTCTACTAATGGTGTCTCAGATCAAACCCTCATAGCACCTCAGAAAGATAGGGAAAGAAAAGGGAAGTTGTTGCCAGGGAAGTTGTTGCCAGGATTAATTCAGAGCAGCTTAAACATACAATTACCCAGCAGTACTGGCTGTCTTAGTTCTCACATAAGGAAAAAGATGAGGTTCAAATTAAAAATATCCTTTGAGAAAGGAATCATAAGAATAAATCAATAAATAAGATTTTAACATACACAGGGGAAAAAATGGATTCACTTCCCCATAATAATTACAGTAATGTACACATACCCCTCGCTAGTATTCTATATAATTTAAAAAAAAAAAAAAAATCACTTCCAAGGGGGAAATGGAAGTATTTTGAATCTCTCTTGATAAAGAGATACAGAAATGCTAGCTCAGACTCAAGCAGAAAGATCTTTTCCAGCTGTACTAAGAAGCCACTTGAGCAACCATTATCATGAGGATTCCTTTTTACTGCTCATTTCCAGGCAATGAAATCTGTGGCTAATGTGGCTGCCCCACAACAGCTGCTAATACTCAAGAGACACTTCTGATATTCTAGTTTCCAGCACTGCATCACAATACTGAGGGAAGCACAGGTAAAAGCAGGACACTGTCAAAGAAACACACTTACCTGCACAACCCCTATAAACTATCCAGTTCAGGTACACTTTAAGGACATTTACTTTTGAGGTTAATAAAACTTGTCTTACAGGACACCACAGTCAGTAAAGCAAATGACTACCAATGACACTAGAAATAGACTGCTTTTTGTACTTAGTAATACTTTTTACAGTTTATGTCATGACATAAAGCCCTAAGATTTTTACATACCTTCAAGTGCCTTTTAATAGTCTTTATAATCAGTTCTGCGCCAGCAGGAAAGATGTGAGTTCTAAAGGGCACCTAGCGCTGGACACGTGCATTCATAAATGTGTTGTACCATATTTCACCATCCTGTTTCTAAAGACTCAAAAAAGATCTGGATTCAGAATCAAAAACAGTGTACCTCCATAATATTAGGAAGTCTAATAGCTGTCCCTTAAAATCCCTTTACCTAGCCAGAGCCAAAAGGAGGTTGGGAAGTACAAAGCACAGAGTCATTTATGCTATGGGTTGTTATGAAACAGCACTTTAAAGGGAAGCTTCATTCTGCTACGTTTGGAAACAATATTGTCAATATTATTTTTGGTTCAGTGGGATGAAAAAATCTGAGGACAGGACTTAACCTTACCAAAGGATGTGTTTGTGTTTATCCAAAACAAATGGTTCACTCTAAGGTATCCCAAAATTTTTGATAAGGTATCAAGCTGGTCCTTTTTAGGGCCAACATCTTGCCCCATGTATACTGGTATAAGGCAAATATTTTGTGGAGAGTCAGTAACAGAGACCACAGATCTGCCCTTTACTGAACACGTCACTTCCATTGTAAACATCTATTTTCAGAGGCTTACCAGAAGTGACTAATGTTTGCAAATATTGATATTTGGAACACAAGAGAGCAATATTCAAAAGAAGCTAGTTTGTTTTGCATTTGTTTGTTTGTAGGGAATCAATAAACTTTTAGCTGAATGCAGTATACCTGTGTTGAATTAGAAATATATAAATTTATACATTAGAATATGAAAATCAAAATAGTAGTTACCAAACTCAAATATTAACATCATATAATTATATATTATTTCAATTAATGATATCAATCTCACTAACAAATCCACAAAGTAAGCCTTTTTAGCATCCCAAAATAAAAAGAAACTGCTGTGACACTGACAGCAGTGCCACAAGGCTGTCAGTATGAAAACAGCCTATCATGGCCTGCCAGCAAGCAGACAGCAGTCTACATGGTCTCTTCATGGTCAGGAGTACCCTTTGGCTGTCTGCACAAGCCAAGGGAAAACACTTCTATTTTCACCTTAGCACTCAAGGCACCACCTGTGACCACAAAACCTTTCAGGTGAAGGAGCACTGAGCTCCAGCCATCTATCTCTTGCCCATGTAAGGTTAAACAGTGCCAATATTTTCCTGTTATTACAGCTCCTCCTGCTTGCTCCCCTTTTCTTTGTTTGAACCTTGTCTGTCAAGAACCTGTTATTATCAGTGGCAACTTGCCATTGTTTTCCTCAATAGATTTATGTAGCGCTAAGGAGCTGTAGGCAAAGGTATCACTGCAAGAAACCCTTTAAACTGAATGCTTTCTTGAACAAATAAAGGTCCATTCTACTTCCTTCTCTAAAGCAAGGTAGGAGGCTACATTTTCTTTAAAAAACCCACTACAATCCAAACTAACATAATAAGGGTTGTTTCTGCTGATTTCAGTAGTCAGGCAAGACATAGCATGTCCGTTGGGTTTCACATCTTTGCCATGTGCAATGAAACCAGATTCTCTCAAAGATAATTACTGCCATCTGGTTCAACTTGCAGTTCTTCTACCATAATAAAATTCTCACATTAGGTTTTTTTTAAAAAAACCGCACAAACAAAATGTTTAAAGTACTGGACAGCAACTGCACTGACTATTCAAATCATGTAAGTATAAATTATAATAGTTTCTAACATGGTCCTGTAGGACTAGTCATAAATTTGTACTTCTAGGAGGGAATCGGGGTTGTAATTTTTTAAATTTTCTTTAACATTATTCTAGAGCCTTATAATGGTCTCCATTATTGTGGCTTGATATAATGGCAGCAAAGAAGTGCCTACACAGTATGCTATAATTCTTGGAATTATAAAAGCATTCCATGCTAAGCATTCATGTTAATTTGCACATTGAACACATGAAGAAATCTAGAGAAATTTAAGGGGGAAGTGAACCAGATTTGTTCATTCTTCTGACAAGGTTAAGGAAAGACCATGGTCTTTAACTGACTCACATCACAAAATGCACCCCTGCATAACAGATCTTCTTCAGCTGAGTTTACTGGACTGAGGCAATAACCTGAGTCAAATCATGTCTTTCACACAAGGCCAAAAGCTGCCTTAGATGTCCAGGTGGACCCAGTGATCACCAGGGGAAGTGAACATGGGGCTGTCGCTGGGCTCAGTTTCATGGGCTCTTTCAGAAACCCTCAAAAATCCTCCTCTGCATTTTTGTAGACCTCCCTCTTCCCTCCAGTTCTATTATCATGCTCCTAATGTTCAACAATCATTTTTTCACTTACAAAGCACCAGTTCTTAACTTACAAAAAATAACACTTTATTTCAGAATAATTGCTATACTACTGCAGCATCCATCATCTAGCTCATAAACTGAGAGCCAGAGCCACTTGGTCATTAGTTAATGGGTTCAAATAATGAGAGTTAAACAACAAAAACCCACACCACCACAACAAATACATTAGATTAAAGCAACTTTTCATGTTTTGCGAGTTTTCTTCTCTGACTTATATTACAATTTGCAAATATAAAGAGTCTGGCTTGGGGCTAGTAAGCAAGACAAACAGTATCTAAAAAAAACCAAATCAAAGATTCATTCCTTTTTCCCACTACAAAATCCTAATAGACTATGTTTTTATCTTGGTACAGAAATTCAGCCAGTGTCCCTTACTCAGACTAAAATTGTCAAGTACCACCTGAAGTAATAGAAACTTTCACAAATATGTGAAAACTACTTAATATGTCTGATAAAGATTCGGGAAGACCAAATATAATGACTTCTTCCCATAAAAGAGTCTTGGAGTCTAACCTGAAAGTACTTTCTTAACACACATCCCATTGCTTTGTCACAAACCAACACTTCTTGTTCAAAAGAACAATGAATTATATCTAAAACTACAGAGTGATAGAATGTTCATATTAGTCAAATAAAGAGAACAGAAAATGTTGTGCTTTGAAGAAAAACAAGTATTATAAAATTTTATACATAAGCTTAAATATATCTACATTGTCTCTGGATAAGAATAAAATACCAACTTTTGCTTTACTGCTAACTAAATCTTTCCTTCTCTTTAGAAGAGTAGGAGTATAATGTTATATATAATGAAGAGTTTTTCTCCTAAAAGCATTGCTAAGTATATTAGGAGGCTATCAAAGTAAAAACATCAGGATGGACTTTATCAGTAGGCTTTTATAGATGACCTCCATTCAAATAGGAAGTTAACAACTTGGCAAACTTTTTAGGCAGCACTGAGCTAGGGAGAGTGGCTGACATGATGAGTGACAGAGCCTCAGTCAAGAAGGACTTCAATAAATTTGAGGGTTAACCAACAGAAATGTCATGACTTTTAACAGGGAAAAACACAGAATCCTGCAAGCAGAGGGGAATGACACCATACACTGCTTGATACCTTACCAAGCAGCAGCCCTTAAAAATGTGCCTGTGATGTTAGAGTAGACACCAGGCTGCAACAGTGAGCCCCAACGCTTCTGTTCAGATGCGTCACAGAGCAAGTGTCGGCTCCTTTGGGACAAAATGTTGTCAGTACAGAACAGAGGAACTCTGGGGACAAAATGTTGTCAGTGCAGAACAGAGGAAAATAGAGAGTCTCATCTCCATAGCACCTCAGCGAGCCCCTGTGGCTCGGGCAGGGGGCAGAAACACATTAAGGCATTAGTTTCCCAAAATATACATTTCTTTGTTCATTAAAACAGATATGGAAGATTTGTTAGGAGTGTAGAGGGAGCAGGTTAGATCAAGGCTTGATTCACTTCCAAGCTGATGCAGATATCCTCATAATCCATTCTGCAGAGATAAAATCATTTCTACCAAACAGGTAGAGAGGTGAAACTGGAATCCTATAAATGTCACACCCAAAATGTCAGCTCAGAAATAGAGAATGAAAACAGACACATTAAACAAGTCTTTCCAACAGATCAAATCCCCAACAGCAGCTTGCAAAGAACATGATACATTTTGTTCTCATGTACAGTAGTATAAAACTGCTGTACACATTACTGCAGCGGTTTCCTCCACTATCTTATGATCACCACAGGAATCAAAATCCATTTGGAGAGTTATAGGGAAATGTTGAGGCTCATGCAAACAAGCAAGACCAAGCATTACCATAAATGCCTGCAATATATAAACACAATTACAGTTTGGAAGTTAAAGAACTGAATTAAGAGTGCTATCTCGTCAGAGAAAAATGATTAAAGGCAGTGGGGATAGAAAGTGAGATTATATCTAATTAGTTCACCAAAAAAGAAGCAACTCTAAAAGAAGCAATTCCAAAGCTGATTAATTAATTAAAATTAGAATAATATTTGCTATGTAAATGTAAATCACTATATTTAAATTAAGGGTAGCTCACTTTGACTGTAATAGTCATCTTTGGGAAAGGACCGTAGATTATTAGGTACAGAAAAATACCTTTCACAGCATATGCCACAAGTTTTTCCATTTCTTTTCCCCATCATACTTATCATGTATATTTAATAATGAAGTAATAGTCTGATTCCTCCTGGGGTTCATTTCATACAGATGCTATATTTTTGAAAGAATGAGAAAATGTCTTAGCACCTCTAAGATAGTCCTTAAAAAAAATTACCATTATGAAAAAAAATTTATAAAGAGAGAAGAAAATGACCTTTCTAAAGGAAGTTTAAAAGTTGATTGCCTTCAAAAATTCAATTTTTCCTTTACCAAAAGAAACATGAGTAATGGAGTAAGTTAAAAGGGGAAATATATCTCGGGTATGTTAAAATCTAAAGCACTATGTCAGACTACAGCATCTTGAGGTGATACTTTTACATATACACACATTTTACAGGCATCCCAGGGTACTTCAAAGAGATCAGACAAACGAATCAGGGTCAGGTGTCATGACAGAGTCCAGAACCAGCACCTCCGAAGCTCCAAGTCACAGCTGGGTTCCCAAGCTGAATTATGCACTTTTATGCATATTTGGAAATTCAGGTCAATTTACTGCTCAAGTATGCCAAATTCACATCTCTGAAATCCCCAATCCTTTTTTTAATGACAGAATGAGCTGGGGCAAGGAATAGCTCAAAATTCTCTTGGAATTATTGACTGAATTCAGTTACTTTGCAGAGTCTACTGGCAGATGTAGATAATGTTTCAGAATTAAAAATAACAACTATAAATAAAACTATTCAGAAAAAAATAGTATATGAGACTCACAGACCCTGATCCCACAAACACACCACCAAATATAACCGTTGGAAATAATGTTAGAAAAGTTTATGAGATTATTTATTTTGCTAAATATAACAGTTGGTAGAAATAATCTGGAAGCTCCAGATTCTTCTTGGTGTAGCCTGATAAAGAATATCTCCATACTACCATGGAAAGACCATTCAATGCTGTTTGCCTCAAGCCAGAATAGCAGCTTCAGTGGGGTTAGAAAAATATTAATTAAGGTAGCCTTTCCATTTTCAAAATTAGAATTGCTACAATCATATCTTCCCATTTTCTCAAAAGTTTCATATTTTTTCTTAATATTTTACTAAAAATTTTCATTGACCATCAAACATGATTTCTTACTTAGAAGTATACTTTTGGACAATATGCACACCTGAGACATTATTTCAAAGACATTTTTGTAAGAGGCATCATGAGAATTGTTACACAAAAGAGGAAAACTAGTCTATTTTAAATCCAATGAAACAACAGTTTTCACCTTTTCAAAAACTTCATGAAAATCTGTTCCTTGGGGTTTTTTTAACCAGCCTAAAGAATTTATAAGAATCTTCTCAGTGACAATTAATTTATTAGAAGTTCCAACTAAACCAAAAATGAATAGCATCACACAAACATTCCCTTTTTATCTTCATTTCTTTCACTGGGTTTCCTTGGCTGAACAGTGCCCTTACCAGCTTTAGGTCACTTCTGCCAGTTGTGTTTGCAATGAGCCACAGAGACCCCACCTGTGATGCTTGAACCTGTCCCAGCTCTGCAAGCTGAATGTTGGGGGATCTTTTCAAAATTATTGTTTGAAAATAAAAATTATCTTTACTCCTTTATATTCTTGATGATTAGATACTGTATAAATACACAAAAAGAATTGTGAACATTTGATTCAAAGACTCATTCAGATTCACATTCTTATACGTAAATAGACTAGAAGGTCAGATACATGTCTACACACATACAGAAACATCAATGCACGTTTATATAAATACACATATTACCCTGGGTATGTGGCAATCATCTGCACATATACACAATAGATAGTCAATGCAAATGTGAAACTGCAAATGCACATATTGTTTCTTAATACGCATCCTTCCATCAATTATTTTAAATATAAATTAATGCTAAGGAGTTAAAATATTTGATACACACACTAACAGTCTCTAGGATTAACATCAAATTTGATGGGAGGATAATAGTCATAACAACTCTCACCAGCAGTAGCCTCTTTCTGTCAACATCCAAAGGGTAAAGAAAACTAATCTGAGCCCAAGTTTCTTTCTATGTTCTACAGATAGTCATCTCTGGCATCAGCAGACTGAGTCCAGGCTTCACATTGATTTTCTTTTTTTCTAATGTATACAGTGAAATTGAAGACATATGCATTTCTGCTAAATAAGGTTCTGCCTTAGCTAATAGCAAACTGTGACAATGGTCTGCAAAGAATTGGGGAAAGAGAAGAGGCCTTTTAAAAAAACTTGCCAACAGCAGTTGTAAATTCATAACTGTCAATAAAATTGCTGAGGTTTTTATATGCACATTAACAACATGCTTCAGTGTAAAATAGGATTCTTAATTCTTTTCACAGGGCATTAAATCATATTTAAGATTAAAAAAAATCCTCGATCAGCTACTGACAGGTCCCCTCCCTGTCAAAACCACTCTGCTCCCCTGTTTTTGTACTTCACAAACTTCAACAGCAAGCTAACTGCAAAACAATCTTCTAAAAGTAAAATACAAAACAACAGGGTGCAGCTATACAGTATATGTTGTTCTTCATTTACCCCAAGCATGATTCCAGGAGCCTAATATGTTTTCTTGTAACCCCAGTGAGATGTATTTCAAAAGGAAAGTAAGCCACAAGCAGAAGATGGTGCAGGACAGGGCTTCAGGTTCCTTCAGCTGCATGGGAAAATGTTTTATATTTAATGCATACTTCATAAGAGACCATCCTACAGTCTCTGAGAATGGAATGATTAATTTGTAACATGGTTCTCAGCGTTCTGTTAGGACTCACCCAAGAAACCAGCAATACCTGGGCCTCCAGAGAACCATGTTACCAAATGATTCTCAATTCCCAAATCCCACTGGGCACCAAGGGCACCCTGTTAGCCCTGCTTATATTTCATCCTATCCGTCAGAAGTAACACAGAATGTATTCAACACAATCTGGCTGTCTGAGTTTGTCTTGTTCCTTAAAAGATTAATAAAACTAAGTGACATTGCCAACAACTTGTCCACCCAATTCTAAGTTCACTGACAATGCGAACTAGTTAAGGCGCTAGGGCAGCACAGGAGCTGTGAGTATCAGACCCGTGATCATTGCTAAAAAAAACTGTTAAAGCCAAAAAAACTCTGTCATTAGGGCAGTATATTACTTGCATTTATTTTACATTATAATTAATTATTTCTTCATAACTGTGGGACTACCTTTTGGTAGGAATTTGACTGTGACCTGCAGTCTCTTTATCAGAATTCTGTAAGAGGCAAGACCACAATAACTTTGTGACACAGCCAACTAGCATTACGTAAATTCAGTGGCCTAAAAGCTTCATCTAACTTGGCATCTAGTTACAAAATAAAACCAGATAAACATCCCCAAACAACTCTGGCAAAGCCCCTTTGACATCTGCATGACCACAGGCTGATCAACTACCATCCACTACCAGATTAAAAACATGAACAGATCATACAGTGACACTCAAGGGTTAGATTGATGTCATGCACAGGCACAGTCCCCACACCAGGCACAGGCAGATGTTCCAGCAGCAGCAGTGCCCACTTGGAAACACTGTCTCTGATACTGCCCCAGAGGAAGGCTCGGGTTCCAGCAGGAGAGTGAGGGAGCCTGAGTCAGCCTGACCAAAGGGATTGCTGGCACCCTGTCCATCTGCTGCCATGCATAGTGTTTGCCAGCCTGCTGCTCTGTGCCCACCCCTCTGCTCTCAGGGCTCACATCAGCATTTGCACCCAGACCTAGGGGGTTTCTGAAATGTGACCCTGGGGCGCTCATCTTGCACCACACCCCTCCTACCCAACACAGCATGCTGGCACAGTACATGAGAGATAAAGCAGCATGCATTTGGTTTCCCAACCTTCTCCAGAGAAAATGACATCTTGAGTGACCCATCATTACTGAATGGGTTTTAATGAAATGCTAGAACTATACACAACTACACAACATATGTGGCTGCAAGTGATTAATTACATTTCTGAAGAACCTAATAAGAGACTCTCATATTTAAAATATTTTATGGTAACCATTAATTTTTTTTCTCTAATTATCAGAGTAGCGATGGAGTAATGCACCCTTCACCTCAAATTTCCTTTTTTTTTCATTCCCTTTATCTTATAGCTTTGTTTATGCTGATTGTTGGTTCTGTGCAACAACCAATCTTATTTCTCTTTTTTAATTTATAAGTATAAAATACATCAAGGATGAAATCAAACAAAAAACTTTAATTTCATCAGAAATAAATTTTTTCCTGGATATATCTGCCCTAGGAAATTCACACTGTTTTATTTTCACATTTCCAAAGCGAATGAATTTTAGTACTGTGGCTCTCTCAGGGGTCCGTCTTCTGATGCTGAAAATTATAAGCAGAAATACACCATCTTTGAGGAGCATCTAATGTTGAGCACTGAAAATTGGTAGTAGTGCCCAAACACAGAACAACTGGCAATTCAGATCTACGTACACTACCTTCAGGAAGCTATATTCTGATACCACCCAAAATAGAAATACGATTTTTCACCATGACAACCTGTTTGACAAGTATGGACAGCCCTGTGCTCTAAATAGTACTCTACATAGAAATCAATTAAACCAGTATTTAAGAAACAGCTTTGCTTTTCTGCACTGGACCATGAGCAACTTTGAAAACAGTTATTGACCTTCTCAGTCACGTGGCCTAAAACCACTGGTCAGCAGAAGAATTTCAGTACCAGCTCGTAACTACTGAAGGAACATCGTTCATGCTGATATGAAGTTTTATATTGATCAAATGTAACAAAATCACATTAATCTTTCAGTAATTTTAATACACTGCAAAAGACTACGAAGCACATTGCTGCTTGCTGTTACCATAGAAGAGCTGACCTGTCTGAATACTCCTTCATGGTCAATCTGAATGCTACTTTCCAATGCTAAACTATTATTAAACCTTTATTTCATACAGATGAAAATCGATCAAAGCAGGAACAGAAAAAACAAACTCTGAGGATACTAATCCCTATACCCCTAAATGCATTTTTACCTTTCCCAAATTAGAGAAAACACTCCACACTCTCCAAGCACATACGATTGATATAGATATTATGACATGTAACCAATTTCAGGAAAAAAGCAATTATTTTAGGCATTCTTAAAATTATTTTCAATTTTACAACAGGTTTGTGGATCTCTGCTTTTAGCTGCTGACGTGGAGTCACGACACCTGGCTCAGCAGACGGTTGTGCACGCACTGCAGAACTACAGGCACTGGCTTGGCTTGTTAATTTGCACATGAGGGTGCTGCTGGCTGGAAGAAGACAGGCAGCTCAAGAACAATTAGTTTGTCTTTTACCACTCCTGTTGCTGGTCGCTGCAGCCAAAGCATTTAAAATGCCATCTATTTGCTGCCATCTACAAGTATCAGGATAGAACTAGATAAGCACAGATACCTATGATAAATATGTTTGCCTCTGCAAGCCTGATGGGAGGATGAAAGCCTCATTTTTTGGGAAAATTAACATGATGAGTTCTGCTGTTCAACTCACACATTGAAATAGTGTGCTCTCAAGAATGAGGAGCATAATGATGCTTTATTGCTTGAGAAAGGCACATGCCCCCAGAGAATTTGTGTCATCATACACCAGGAGTAAGGCTAATGGAGCCGGCTTTAGGCTCTAATAATAGAGGTGGAAAAGAGGAGATGAAAAAACACCATGATAAAAGATGCTTTTGTTACTTGTTGAGATTAATCTGAATAAAAATGTGTTCACAGTTATAATTTCTTCTACAACTGGAAAAACTGTTAGTAGGAATAACATGATTTTACTTTCCAATGTCACTATAATTCTTATTCCTATCAAAGGAGGCTGAAAAAATTGCCAAGTTATTTCATTAGGAAATGCAGCTAATTTACAGGCACGGTAATTTTCCCCCTACAAAATTGTATAATGAGCCTTAAACTCACCTAATAAAGGGTCTCTTCTCTGAGTGATTATACTTAATTTACACAGGAATTAGTGGTGACCGGACCTCCTTTCAGAATAGCTTTAAAAGAGCTGCATTACAAAAACAACATCAACAGCCTTGAAAAACAGTTGATGGAGTAAAAATACTTCTCTTTGCAGCACTGCATACATATAGTTGTCTTCAAAAATATCTTTTATAGGATAAGCACATAACTTTTAAACCAGGTATCAGAATCCAGCAAATCTATAACGCTGATTTTATGATAAATAACTTGCTTAGGCATTATGCTGATAGAATGTATAGAAAAGCCTAAAGAAACAGATGGACAGAAATGTGAGGGAGCAATATTTTCATGTTCAAAAACTGCTCTCATGTATGCAATGCTAATTATTTGTCTAATAATTATTTTTTATTATTATTATTATCATCATCATTTTATTGTGGGGTTTCACAGGTTAGTCTGTCTAAAGAATGGACACTTTGTTTTATAGACACTTCCTGGCAAATGTGGTCCAATTTTCATGCAGTTATGTAGTACCTAGAAAACCCCAGCATCTTCAAAATTCAGGTATTTTTAGATATTTACATAGAAACTAGACATTAGAAGTCATTCCCAATAGCAGCTTGTTTGTGGTCTCACTAAGTTAGTAGATATGCCATATAAATAGATAGTGTTTGTCTCTTATCGAATTATTAAAAAAAAATTAAAATACTTATTCCTCATACCAAGAGTAGCTGGTCCTGAGGCTGTGAAAGCAGGAAAAATGCATTTGGAAGTTTTAGTTAAGAAAAAACCCTGTTCTTCCTTTGGGAAGTCCTAGTAATCTTTTCACTGTACCACAGAAGGGAGATACATAATATTTCGGGTCTGGAAGGGGCCATTAAATCATGTAGCCTGTCCTCCTCTATCACGGTATTTCATAAGTTTACAGATAATATAGTATCAGTGCCATCTGTGAAAGCGATCAACAAAATCTAAGTCAAAATATCATGAGTCAGCAACACTGACCAAGACTCTGCTATCACAGCAGCATGATTGACTTAAAAGTAGTAGTAGTAAAAATGAATCACTGAAATACAATCCTCGGGAACTTAGCACATCCATCGTGACTGGGGCACCAGTGTTTCCTCCGATCAAAATCGGGATGAAGCAGCGTTTTTGGCACATCATTACCATCTGCTGGACAGGAGGGAGAATGCAGCTCGGAAACCAGATCGAGTAATGGACACCCAGGTAGAAAAGGGGCTGCCAGGTTTACCAGGAAATCATATACAGCCTTCTTCCCTACATCCTTGCTTCACCTTCACACTCCACACACTCACCCTAACACGGTCTGACCTCCCTCTGAAGTTTAGAAGAAAACCAGTCCAAAGGTGTGAAATGGATCTGGTAATTAATGCATAACCCAGCATCATGCCATGAACAGAGCCTGAGTCTGAGGTCTGCCAGGAGTACAACGAACCAGAGTATGAGGCTTCTCTGGCAAGTGACACGTGCTATCTAGTTCCCAGCAGCTTTGAAAGAAGGAAACCCTTAGTTCAGGTTCCTGATGCAGAGTTACAAAGGCTTTCTGGAGATGTTTGAAGCACCTCTCTTCTCTCCCACTACCTGGAAATCATTTGCACACTTTGGAATGAAATTCAACACTTAGGGTAGGTGCAGGAGAGCAACAAGACCAAAGCATTCAAGAATGATGATGGTTTTCTCTGACAGAGAAGTCTCTACTTCATTGTACGAATTCCAATGTGGAAGCTCATCACAGGAACAGGATTTATATTTTTGTTATAGCTACATAAGACAGTGACTAACACCCCCCCAGGACTTCAAGTATATATGCTGAATTGTTTCCTTCCAAAAAGAGCTAAATTATTTTCGGACTGAGCTTAATCACAGCTTACCATCTCAGCAGGAGCATCTCCACTGAAACTGGCTTGTTTGCCTCTTTCTAAGATCCTGTGATCTTTATCATCAAAAAGTATGCCAAATTGCCTGTGTTAGTTACTCACGGGCCTGAATCACGCTGCATGGGATCACGGGCATGGCCAGCATACCAGGAATACCAGCATCCCTGCTCACAATCAGATTGTGCTTCCTAGCTGAAGGATGAGATCCTGCTCTTTCTCATATTTCAGGATGATCTGGATATAGAGGAGAGCACCCACACAGCAGCAGTGCCAGGGCCCAGGCAGCCCCCTTGCTCTAAGTGGAACATAGACATCACATAAGTTGCTTCTAGTTTGTAACTTGACATTTTCAGCTTCAAAGTCAAGTCAGCAAAGTGACTGCTGTTATGAAAGCATTACAAAGCAAATAGAAAAGAATAAAAGCTTTGAAAAAAAGGATAATGGGAACAGAAATTCCTCCACAAGCTATTAGTATGAATTCATCTCAACAAACTATTTTGATGATCACTACAATTTAGCAGCACCTGATTGCTCAGTGACATTATCTTGGCAGTATCAACTCAGGCTGTAAGCAAGCACCCAACATCATGAAAGTCACCACAGAAGTCTGTGTTAATTTGCAACATTGTGAAAAGAGCCTGCAGACAGGAAAAATTATGAAAGTCACAAAAAGAGGGACACATTCTCATAAACCCAGATGTGGTCCCTCAGATCTTCCTCCTGAGGCACACTGACAAAACAGGGCAGTGAAACTGCAACTTGTGCTGTTCTATAAATGGTCTACACTCCTCTACCCTGGAAACTGGGAACTTTAAACAATATCAGATTGAAAATCTTTCACTTTAAGGAAACCAGTCAATGTATTTCTGCCTGATGCAAGTTTTAACATTTAAAGAATTTAAAAATGTGTTTGTTTTAAAGGATGTGAAAGAAGTAGTAGGAAACAACCAAAATAATGTTAGTTACCTGATACATTTCAACAACTACAATACTACAAAATCTTCAATAAATTCCTTCAATTTTTATAAGTCAAACACCCAAGTAATTATCCTCTGACATGAAAGAGGGATTTTTCATTTTTAGATGGTAGAAATTAGTTTCTTGCTGTCTTGCTATCTTCCCTTTTCCCAAGCTTTTAGAAAGTCTAGTGAAAGTGAGAGCATACCTTTTACACTTTAAAGCACCTAAAGCACCTAAATTTTTACCTTACATATTCCAACAAGGAAGTTAGCATAAAATTTTGAGAAGCTCAACAAGACATAAGTGTATCAGGGAAACTCATTGAGAACAGAAAGTCTAAGATTCATCTCTCAGACAGCCATTGTTCTTATTCTTTCCTTCACTGATGGAACTATAGTAATGAAAGAGTTATAAAATTGTGACTATGACAGTTGCATGTTAAGATGGAGTCAAACAGAGAGGAACTGATATTTTATTATTATTTTAATAAATACATAATCTGGCTGCTTTACTTAGATAAGACATGAAATGGGATGCATTGGTTCCAATGTAATTATTTCTATTGCTTATGGTTTTTGGTGCTATATGAGAGTAAATCCCTGCCATCTAAAGCCAATAGCAGAGCTAATCTTGACTGCCTATAAAAGTGAAGTTACTATACAACTACTCAGACAAAGGGAAGAGGACCCATTATTTCAACTGACGTTCAGTCTTTTATATATCTTGTTACAATGTTGACGATACTCTTAGGAAGATGTAAGGGCTGCTTTCTGACTGGAGTCTGTATTGTTTCAGTATAAACAGTACAAGAGCAAATCAAGTACCAAAGGAAAAACAGCAAAGATAAACAGTGCATGAAATACTGTAGTGAAACAAAAAGTGATCATGGCTGCATCTTGCTGCCCGTGGAAATGAGGACAGACTTCCCTTTCCCATACTGTCAGAGTCAGAAAGCATGGCAGGGGAAGGTGCACAGCAGTGCCCACCCAAACCACAGTCAACAGACTAGCAGAAGGTGATCTTACTGTTAAGGCTATCTTTAATAAATAGGCTCATCCAGAATAAGAGGAAAAAAACACTTCTAGAGAGTACAAATCTTGATTAGTTTCCTTGAAGAAATAATTTATTCTCAACTGCTTCAGCATAGTAACTCCCAAATACAAGCAAAAAAGAAAAATTCTCTCTAGAAATATTGTCATAAACTACATAGTACTCACTAGTCACCTTTCTAGGAACTTTCATGCATGTAAGGCATTGCCTTTGAGACCATTTGCAACAATAACAACAAACACAGTTGAAGACACAAGAAATTTCCCTCATACAAGAAAAGTTTAAAACATTAATTTTATCTCAGTCTAAATAACCAGTCTGTGGAAAATTTGCACCTCAAGAATAAGGAATATTGTTTTGAAGAGATGCATCATATTTTTCAGATATAATCTTATGATACATTCCAGTTCTTTAACCAGAAAGATCAATGTTTTTGCTGTATGGTCTGTTTATATGATATACTCCATTTCTGCTGGGTAGTGGAAAATATGCTAGGAAATATGTACAATCTTAGGACAACATATTGAAAGTTATGCAAAAAGTATATTAAAAAAAGGCAAAATAAAATATGTTCAAATCAGTCAGCACCAGAGCTAGTTTTTCTTTTTACCTCTGCTGTTCAGAGGTAGCCTTTTTAGCCAAAAAACCTGATAGTGGTTTTAATTGGGGTAGCCAAAGCAAGTTCAATGAGTCCTTCTAGATTTTCTTAATTCCAGGCCTAACATGAGGCACTAGAGCTAGGAAATCACCTCTTGGAACCCTATCCCGCAGTGGGACCATGAGCTGAGTCTGCCAGGAAAAACTGTAAGTGCAAGACCCACCTCCCCAGCTCTGAGTGGACAGAATAATGAACACATAAATGAAAAGCATCCATTTGTCCTTCTTATTTGACTATACCAGCCCTGTAACCTGTCTTCTAAAAATTAAATTATGGAAACACAGCGATGTAACCAATTTAGCACACAGGAGGTAAAATGGTGATGCAAGGTGATAATGGAGTCTCAAAGGGCAGAAGGAATTCAGAGTTGACCTCTGCAGAGAATATGTCATTCCATGTCCAGACAGTTTTATCTTAAGGCATATCTTATTTCTCTGTCAGCCAGTGTTTAAATGGCACACACATCTACTTTTGTGTGTGCATGTACAAATACGAGTTAAAAAAATCCCAGGGAAAAACGTGATAGTTGATATAGAGCAATAATCCTCTGGCAAAATATTTTACAAAAGATGACAGAAAGCAGGCAGTACAACTAAACCTTTGTAGAAGAAGCCATGGGAAAATGAGAAAACATAGTCCAAGAAAATCAGATAATTAAGGCACTGGTATAACAAACACAGTTGAATGACTAGAATTTAAAATAAACATAGACTAGATCATAAACTTACAAGTGTTGTCAACCTTACAAGTAAGGTTGAAAGAAAAATCTTCTGTGACTAAGGATGATGAATTTGTGTGATCAGTTACAAAGAACAATATGCATTCAAAATAAAAACATCTCCAGGACAAAAAATGAGACCTGTAAAGAGAAGAAAGGAAAAAATGTTAAAAAATACCCAAAAACCAAACCACAAAAAAAAAAAAAAAAAGCCAAAACCAAGGCAAGAATTCTGTGGAGTGTAACAATAACAAAAAAAATCTTCTACAAAGTTAGAACTATGGAGAGGAAAAACACAGTCATTTTCTAAGAGGATCAAAAGCTCAAATAGCATCTGTGTCAAGTGCTGAGAGTCTATCGGTCTTACCACAAGAAAAATGTGCCATCTACACTTATTAAATTCCAAACACTGCAGTGCAAAGACATAACACCTTTCACAGTATATTAACAGCATAACAACTGCCTCTGGAGAGGCTGAGAAGCTGAAAAAGCTAAAAATGAACAATTGAATTTTAAAGTTTACTTGGGCAGCAACAAAGTAACATATTAAGACTTTAAACTAATGAGACAAGTGATGTTTACTAGAAAAACTGGATTTATTTTATAACACCTGTGCCCCCACATGGGATGGCAAGCCCTGTTAGAGCCCTGACAGTGACCCAGGATATATCTTTTCACCATACTCTGCAAGTATGGTCTCTTCACCACTCTTGGGTGATCTCCAAATGCCCATTGCAACCATTCTGTGATTCTTTCCCCAGCTGAACAATAAGGACGATGGCACTGGCATATTATAGGAAGCACACTGAGTTCTATTCATTTTACTAGATAGGTAAGAACTCAAGCCAAAGACAGAATAAGCAGAAGACTCTAAGGTATCCTGTAGCAAAAAAATTTAAAGGGACACCAAGGTTTATATACTTCATTTGTGTGTGACTTTCATTTAGTTAAAACAACTTCCAAGATTACTAAAGCTGAAAGGAGTTGAGACTAAAAAAGAAACTCCCATTTGTTAATTGTGTTTAAAGTAAATATTGTTAGCTCAATTTCCTTGAAATGTTGCCTTGAGTATTTATATTTACTTCTTACTGCAACAGATGAATAACACTTTGAGGAGAAAAACATAAACCCATGACATCTGCAAACATTCTGGGCATTGACTAGCATCTGAAACGAATTTTACTGTATGACTAACTCCCTACTTTGTATATTGTCTTTAAAGAACAAAACAGGAGTTCAATTTTAGTTTTGCTAATTACAAAATACACTTACCGGAAATTGTTGACTATCAGGTGCTAAGTGCTACTTACCTACAAAAAGAAATCAAAAAGATTAGTTACTTAACAGCACAATACACTGCATAGGAGAGCAGATATAATTTAGGTGGCTTGTCATTCCTATTTTGAATACCAGAGTTAGATGGAAGAATGGAGTGAACCAAGGATTTAGAAAACAAAATAAAACAAAAATTAAAAACTGCAGCTTGAATACTGAGGATGTAAGTGTAAAACTCAGTTTCAGTAAAAGTGCTTTATGTCTTGAACTTCACTGTCCCCAACATGATGGGAAAATCGCTGAAACAAAAACGTGTTTGCTCTGACTCTCAGAATTGCTTCTATCACACATAAGATGAACACCCGTAACATGAGATACAAGCCCTTTATGAGGTACAGTCTCCACCATGTTTCTTTTCCAGACTAACTTCACAGGAATCATGAACCAATATTGTTTATATTACACAGAATTTCACAACTTCAATGAATTCATTAGCAAACTCCACTAAGGCCTGTACACACTTACTGAGAGTTGGATAACATTGCTGTGTCTTATCCTCATTTTGCTTCTAAAAAACTTTTTTCCTTCTGAAAATTATAAATGTAGCATCTGTTACTATCTCTCTATCAAAGGTGACAAAACTACAAGGCTGCAAGTAATTAATAGCAGTGTCTTTAATCAAACAGTGATAGAAATGTTGGTTGGAAGGAGCCTCTGGATGTCATCTAGTCCAAATTCCTTTACTGGGAATGTATAAAATTAGATAAATTCTTTAGTTTAGTGTTCTTTGAAACAGAAATATCAACCAAGGAGTTAAATAAAGGAACAACTCATATTGCATTGATGAAATATTATAATTTAACAGTTCTCACTATATATTACAGTCAGACACTGCATATTTTTATAGGAGACATTCTATTATTGATATACTTAGAGATACAAAGGATTGGAGTTAATAAAGTTAACAGCTTGACCATTCAAATCCCAATTTTGCAGGAAATTGCCTGAATACACTTTGGCATGCAGTATCTTTGGCACCGTTATACCAAACAATTTCATGTTTTATTTATTTCTTAAATCACAAAATGTATATGAAGATGCCAATTTTTTAATACATAGTCCAGTCTATATCAAATTCATCTTTTTACTACATATACACAATGTCCGAATCCTATATTCATAAACCCATCTTGCACTTATACTGGGGTTCTGGAAGTTTCCATAAAAGAGAAGAGTGACAAGTGGACAAGAAGTTCATTTACAAATATAATCTATTACAATCCACTACGGTGATGATGTCTTTTGCTTTGAAGAATTAAAAATAGAACACAAATTTGAACGATAAAACTTGAAAAAACCAAAAGATATATTTTTTTAAGAAAAATAAATAAATAAAAATACCTGGGATTAAGACAAAAGGAGCAGTGAAGCCTTAAAAAGGCAAGATGTTTTCTCTTATAGTTTTGCCATTGCTTACACCATAATCCTTGTTAAGTGCATTTCATCTCAGCTCAAAATTTGAAACAGGTCTCTTGCAGTTGAAATAAATCCAGAAACAGCTCATATGCATATTCCTCTTTTAAGCCAAGTTTGTTAATCAATCATGCTAAAGAGTAGCGAAGAACAACAATCTTTAGGTTCCTGACTATCAGCCCAAAAGTTATTTTTCATATCTAGAATTCCCCATGTGATGTAAGGAAATTCATACACCACACTATTCACAACATTATGACATGCTATAATTATCTCCATGGATGCCAGAAACAATTTTGACCACTGTGATATGCTGGGTACTATCCAACAGAAACAAAACCAGTATAGGTTTTAAAGTATATGGGTACAAGTGCACTATACTCTGACAAAAACTTGAAGAAAGCCAAGGGCAGCTGGGGCTGGGAAAGGATAATGCCAATTTAGTCTTTAAGACTGACAGCGCTGTTTGGGATAAGGAAAGCTATGCAAATGTTATTCAGCAAGGGAAAATCACTGTAGAAGTAATATATTAAAAATAAATATGGGACTTGAGGGTATGTTTAGTGTAAAGCAAGCCAGATACTTTCCTAAAAAAGTGGCCTTTGTGCTCTTTTGAAACTATTACCATAATTTTTTCTCCCCTTGAGCTAAGTTCCTAAGCAGACTTTAAAATAGTTGTAAACAGTAATTAGTATTCAGAAACCCATTTCAGCCTGAAGAATAGAAATGTGCCCTGGGACAACTCTACCCCCAGCACCAACTCTGGGCAAACAGCTTTCCAAGGCCTTGCACTGTCATGGTTCCAGGAGCACAACACAACACTATTGCCCACTCCTACATCAGTGAATCCCTAGGAAAGCCCAAGAAAGGTGCCAACAAGTGCCACTGAAGGCTCTGGGTGGCACAGACACACAGGTCTCCCATCCTGGTGACAGGGAGTGACAAGCATTGCTTGAGTCTTCAGGAATCTGGAAAAATCTGAACACAGTTGGAGGGAAAGAAAAGCCACTAGGAAAAGCTTCTCCAATTAAAGTGAACTCTGGGACAAATGTAATTTCCCAGGAGATCCAGCTCTAGTGTTTGCACAAGTCTATTTCTTTCATGCTGCTTGTAATAATAATTTTGGACCAAGGTGCTCTGCTTTAAGGAAGAACCAAGACTCTTCAAATCTTACACATCTTCTCCAACAGAAAGCTGACTGATAGTTCTGCATCTGCTCCCACTCAACACAAGCAATCAAGTACACATGATTTGGCCCTCACAGCCTTCCCAGACCTGCCTTTTCCTAGCACTTCATGTCTTGTTCTTCTCTTTGCACACTGGACAAGTTCTGCTTCAAGCTGGCCACCAAAAGAAGGCCAGGATTCGGCCTCAAGAATTTTTAAATACAAAAATTCCATTGATGCAACAGTTTCTGCCTTCATACAATGACAACAAAAAGGCACCAACAGTGCAATCTGATGTCATGCCCCTGAGGATTACTTGATGACTGGGTTGAATCCTACCGTGCACATTTTCCTCTAGGAAGCAGAAATATAATACTCTCAATGATTTATAGAGAGCTGTCGAAAAGCCTTTGCCAACCTCAGGAAACCAGGAAAAGTTATGGTTTTACTGGGTTTGGAAAAGGAGGAAAACACACCAGACACTGTAGATGTTGTTCTTGGTTTGCTTTTTTGAAGCCATTAATTGATCAAATGGCTATCTTGTCATGTAAATACCTGATATAGCTGAATGAGCCTAAAGATGCAGGGATGTGCTTTCAGTCAACAAGCTGCAATTCATTTGTCAGTTGTAAGAAATTAAGAGTGCTTACACACATTTTGCACAGGCACAGCAAACCTGCACTGCTACAGATTTCTAAACTCACAAAGGAAGGTCTCCAGCTTCCAAGTTTTTATACATCCATGTTATTCATATTAACAATGTCAATGTTCACTGGGGTAAAAAAGAAAAGGATTGTTTCTGTTTGCACGATAACCTATATCTGCAGAAAAACTCTCCCTATAAAGGGCAAGGTGTGTCCCTATAGCTCTCCTTCAAAATTCCTACTATCTTTTACTGTAATCTCAATAGAAATCTTCAATATTTGGGATTTGCCAAAAATCTCTTTATTAAAACTAACACTCCTTGGAGCCCAGAAGAGATCCCATGAGCTGGTTTCTCCCACCTATGCTCAGATAAAAGGATTTACTCCTCTGGACAACAAATAAAAATACTTTAATGTTAACTTCTGTTTTAGTATATACCTTTGTAAAGCATATGTTATTTCTCTGATAGGACTGTATTTCTGCTTCACAAACACTCCTCCACCTGCCCTCCATACATGCTATAACTGATCTACTTGGCTATATCTAAGTTTAATATACATTAATAAATTTTATTGCCTAAAAAGTTTATTCACTTCCTAAACATAGTGCTCCATCTTTCAAAGGTATTTAAGAAGCACCTACTTTCAAACATGTTACACACTAATTGAAAGCATGTTGAAGTCAGAATTTGCATCAAGTTTTTGGTGCTCAAAGAAAGCAGGTTTTTACCATATTTCATTGCATTCAAAGGCATTTAATTCTCTTCTGGAACTATATCTTAAACATGATTTTCCAGAAATAATAATTAAAAAATCTGGAACTAACTGGTTCCTAAAGCAGAAATTTTAATGAACTTGCATCCATTAAGTGGATCCACTGTTTTGGTATGAGTCAAAACTTTATTTCTTATCAAAGAACAACAATCACATCGTTCTCTTGATCCATAAAATGTGAACAGTAACTGCTATCCATGTATTGGTAATGGGTAAAAAAAGGCTTATATCAAACCTAACGAATTTCAGAACCAACAGTATTAAAAATAAAAAATTGTAAATTAAATTTAGATCTTGGTGTACTCTCATTATACCTTAACACCTACTACAACAATGCACTTCAGTTCTTTTCTAAAAATCCTTACATCTCTCTAAGTTATGGGGCAAAATAATAGAATTCTTACTCAAACAGATCATTAACTAAGTTTTGCTGGACCAAGGACCACAGATTTTGAGCTTAAATTCAGAAGGGAACCTGGACAGGGAAATTCCTCCTGCAATTGATCTTTAAATAGTACCTTGATTTCTGTTACAGGTCTGATTTAATCTGGGTAGGTTCTCAAGTGTATTGCAACAATTATTTCTGAAGACACAAACTCAGTTGATTAGCTTTAGAAAATCTTCACCTTTTCCCTTAAACAAGTTCTCCACATTCATGTTGAAAGTTACTGGTGTCAAGATGCAGCACAGGTGATTGCCTTGCCTTCAGCTTTTCCCAGCATGACAATGCAACAGCTTCAGATTTCATTTTCAATACCTCTCCTTACTCCAATCATCAAACACTCATTCATGTAACCAGCTCAAAAATGACTTAGAAACAACCACAGTAATAGCTGTGATCATACATGCAATTATGTACTACAAGAAATTGATGAAAGTTTTGTTCTGGAAGCTGGAAAATTTGTATGGATTTATCCCATCTATGCTTTGGATAAAGTCATTATCCCAACAAATAATCTCAGAAGCTTGATGGTCAGTGAGGTTGAAGGTCTGTGCTTGTGGTAAAAGGTGACATTTGAAATGCAGCAGATATGCCATTATTTTTAGCTTTGCACATTAATAAAAACTCCCAGTGACACAAAATACAATAATGCTGACCTTTGCTAGGCAACACCTGATCTAAACCAACACAAAGGGGGCTCATACAACCACTCTGCAGTTCCATTAATTCAGTTCCTATGGATCAATCAAAGACTTTTTGTCTAAAAACTTAGAGACACTGCAGTCACTGCCAGTGACTGACCTTGATGAAAACATCAGTTGATTATCTGTCAGACATCCCCTTTTTGACAGGCAGTTTATGGGTTTTTTTCAGCAGCATATGGCTTTCCAAACCATTGATTATTCCATTTCTCACCAGCACTGCTATTTTCTTATGCCTATTTCTGATATTTAAATACTGGAATAGAAACTATTCTATTGATAACCTCCTTAATACTTTCCAGCTCCAAAATCACCCTCTTAAATATCCTTTAATATTTCCATTCTTTCCTTTCATTTGGACTCCCATGTCATTCATTGCTTTTTATCTATTTGTTTATTGGTATTTCTGCATTCTGCCTAAGCCCTCTCACTGTTAGGTCTGACACATTCAACACTAACCTATTATTTTCCAGTGAAATATCTGTTTCATTAGTACTCTAATGTTACTCTATCCCATTTATGGTCACTAAATACATAACAGTTTTTAAATTAAATACAAAACATAGAAATGCTGCAACAATGGAAAATTTCAAATTATGACTTCATAATCACAAACACTAGGACCAGTTTTCAGGCAGAATTTACTTTAGTTTAGTTTGCTTCACCAGAAAGCTATCCAAAGCAAAACCCTCAAGTGGATTAACAAGCAGAACATAAATTTTCACTTTCATGATTTGGCTTAAATTTCTTGAAAAGGCACATAATTATGCCAAAAAACCCCATACAACTGAAAAAAACCCCAGCCAACATTCTAAGAAAATGGTTATTTTTTTAGTCATGGAAAAATACTCTGACTGAGTTTGAAAGCACAGAGACCCAGCATACACATTGAGTACACATCATTCCATCTCCTTCACAAATGTTTCTTCCTATGGGCGTACACATTTTCATCTTGCCCTTCCTCAGCAGAAATACATATACAAAGATCATGCCCTGTCAACCGACACACCAGCAAAGTCCATGGCCTAATGTGGGCTCGCTGCACTGCAAACATGACCTTTCCATGATGTGTCAATCCTTACCGCATGCATTCAAGATGCAGGCACTGGGGAGCACCTGGGATTTGCCAAGCAAACTGCAGACACACTGTTACTCCTGTCCATGTGCTCGGAAAATAACAGGGCACAATAGGAGTAACCAAAACGCTACCATATATACTGAAATGTCAGGCAAATTCCTCCTGAACACAATGTCTACCCTGAAAAACACAAATGGCATATTGAGAAAAAGGCCACTGCCACAGACTCCATGCCAAAGTCAGTTTGGGTTTTTTTCTGTTTTACATATTTTTCCAACTGCTTCTTCTGAAGGCTGCTCCAAGGGCTCACCATTTTCATGTTTAAAACCTTTTTCTAATTAACAGACTTCTTCTATCCCTTCCCATTATACTTATTAGTGGTAATGAACAAAAGAGCAGTAAGACGCCTTTCAAAGACTTCACTTCTCTGAACAGTCAAACTCTCTTAGTCCTCCCTATTCCCCATAATCAATCATTTTCATAGCCCTGCTTTGTACCTGCTCAATTTCGATTTCATCCATTTTTAACAGGACTTGAGCTACTTTTAAAAACCATCTCTGGCAATTCCTGAGCCAGTAAATTCTAAGTGCATTTGCCTTTTTTGTCAGCATCTCACTAGTGGTCGGTGTTGGTGTTTCACGGTACGGCTGCTGCTGCTGATGACACACCAGTATATACTGGTCAGCTATTTTCAGACTGGTAGGAATCTCTAGAAGTGGGGACTCACACTCTATAAACAGTTCTTGTTATCTGTTCCCAGACACTGCAATTCAGTTTTGTTGATTTTTTTTTTTTAAGACAAGGTGGTCAAATACTGGATCAGGTTGCCCAGAGAAGTTGTAGATCTCCCTCCTTGGAGGCATTCAAGACTTGACACAGCCCTGATGCAGCAATCTGATCTAATCAGACCTGCTTTGAACAGCTTGTACTAGATGACTCCCTGGAGGTCCCTTTCAACCTAAATTATTCTAGAGTTCTTTTATTTTAGTGACTTGAGCAGCCAGTTTCTTACGACAGATGAACCATTGTTATCATTATACACAAGGTACTTCTTACACATATTTTGCAAGATTTAAGCAGCAATTTCATTTTATCCTCATTTTTCCTAACTGTGACAATAAAGATGTGTTTTTCATTTGCTGTAGGCTTTTTGTTTATTTCTTAAGGTCTGTTTTGGAAGTGGTTATTCACCCAAGTAGATCTGGAGTCCTTCTTTACCCTTCTTTCCAAGACAGATAAGAATCCAGGTTTTTCTACAGGTTTTGCATCTCTGACCTGTGGAATTCTAGTCTGGCCTTATATTCAGTTCTTGAGCTCATCACTGTAGCTATCTATGAACGAGGCTCCTTAAAGTCGATGTTAAGTTAGAAGATAAAACAACTTACAGACCTACTTTTGATCATTCAATCAATAGATTTAAGTAGCATTACAGAGAGGTCTTTCCCAGATATCATTTTGGCATGCCTAAGTCTAGTCCAAAAGAGCACAATCCCCTGCTGGCACAGGGAATATTAAGCAAAGAAACCTCTTATATATCCAGAAACAGCTTTGTATATTCGGTTCAACCACCATTCTCCAATATATATTTAACAAGTAATACAGCGTGGCTATTGTGCATGTCATCGTGTGGCTGTGAATCAGAGTCATATTCAAGGAATAAAAAATCACAATTCATTTTGCAGTATTTATGATGCAATGTATGAACACAGGTGTTTGCCAAGCAATGATGAATGATGAGACTAAAAGCTAGACATCTGCACTGAATAACGTGAATAATTCAACTCCTGTTTGCTCTTCAGGAGCACAGAGGACCTACACCTTTAAGGTGCAAATGCTTAACTGTATCAGCTGTCAGGTGCATGTCTCCCCCTAACAATCTGCAGGATAGAGATTTCAGTTATTTCTGCTCAATTAATCACATTTTAGCCAGTGTGGAACTCTATAGTCCACTATAGTCCAGTAACAGCATAATAACATTAACACACACACCCCTTTCACTTTAACCTCTCAGGCCAAGAATCGAACCACTCCTGAAGGCAAAAGAGCCTGGTCTGGCTACAGAGTCAATAAACTCTCTGGTTTCACAAGATGTGGCCAGTTTGCCTACAAAGGTTGTTCCCTGAGCACAGCTGGGTATCATACAGAGATACCACCAATAAAGACTACCTCAGCTTGTAATCAGTACTGCGGGAATTAGCACCAGCTGGTAGGAGGCTGGTATTTTCTCACATTTCTCTGAGTACACTTTCAACTACTGGGAGAGCTGGCTCTCATATTATGCTTTCTGCTGTAATCCTAAACTCTCTGGACCCCTTCAGTACATTACTTGACTTCATTCTAGTCTGCTAATTTTACCTGCTCCAGCTCTTGCAAATCCTGAAAATGTGCACTTCTTAATATCTGCAATAAAGCTCTTTGAAATCATTTGCCAAAATAGATGTACCTATTTCTAGCTTGAAGCAAAAGGGTAACCAGCATTTTAAAATAAAAATAAAAAAAATAGCACAAGGCAGGCACT
The DNA here is from genome assembly GCF_009829145.1 of Chiroxiphia lanceolata. Taxonomy (NCBI): domain Eukaryota; kingdom Metazoa; phylum Chordata; class Aves; order Passeriformes; family Pipridae; genus Chiroxiphia; species Chiroxiphia lanceolata. The sequence goes on along the minus strand of NC_045639.1, from coordinate 35,802,671 downwards.
GTTTTCCTGCTAACAAATGTATCAGACAATGTAGGAGACATGCACTTTTGAAATGCAGGTGGGCTTTTATTCCTGGCAGTGTAGTGAGAGAGGTAGTTCCATATGTGGCGAAAACGACACCCCCCAGCACAGAGGAAGCCTGGAGCAAACTGGCACCATCTAGAAAGCTGGAAGAGAGCCAAACAAATTATGGCCCAGTGTCATGGTTTGAGATAGCCCCAAAATCCAATTCCCTAGCTCCATTCCCCCTCCCACATCTCAACCCAATGTGAGATGGGTTTTTCCAGACAAAACACACCAGACTCAAAGTGGGGGAAAGGGAATATATTACAATGACTGTAATATCATAATACATTATACACACGATTACAACTATCTCTACCACTTACAATGGATCAGATCTCTTCTCCCCTCCAAATAAAAGTCCAGGAGGGAAAGAAGGACAGACCCCTTCCAGTCTCTCAGGGCAGCAGCTTCTTCTAAGGCAGCAGGTTCTCCTCATGTCATGCATGCAGCTGATAGCTGGATCTCTGCCAGCACTCACGAGGGAGGTATCCAAGCTCCCTCGGCCCCTTGACGCAGGCAAAGGGGTCTTCTGTGGGCTTCGTAACCCCAGACAAGGTCGTTTCACCACGTCATATCACGAAGACACAGGGGGTCTTCGTGACGGTCTGGTATCTCCAGGAGATTCAAGCTCCTTGCAGGGCCTCTGTGCCCTGCTGTCTCAGGCTGCGAGCTTCTTTGTAGCTTGCAGCAAGGGAGGGCCCCCAAGGTCAACCTCCCACACCGTCCTGGCTGAGCTCTCAGGACAACCAAGCTTCTTAGCTCCTTTACTCCATTTAGGGCTTCTAAATCAGTAAGAGTCCACCCCCTCCATCTTGGAGGGATCTCAAAGAAAGTTTAGGGGAGTTTTGCAGTTCTTACCCCCAAACCTTCTCTCTGTAGAACTTAGTTCTGTTCTCTGCTGCTGTTCTTTCTCTCTCAGCTTGCAGAAGTTCTGTCTGCTTTGCTACATGTTTGTTTGCTGCTCTCTTATCTTTTGGCTCCGTGCCGCCGCTTTTTCTCCGGTCAGTGCTGGTCTGCTGCTGCTTTCAGTATCTCTTCTGCGGCTCAGAGTGGGGAAGGATCTCCTAGCTTATAGCTACAGACACATAGTCCAGCTTAACACTGTTCCAAGTCTCTGTAGCCCCCCACTGGGGCTGGGGGGGGGGGGCAGAGGCCCCCCCCAGAGGGCTCCTGCCCTCTCCTCGTGGCTTTCACAACATGGCCACTTCTTCTAACCACCAAAACTACAACTCTTCTCTTCCGGTCTGGTTGTGATATGTTTACATTTTTGCAGGAGCGCCTATTGGGCAGAATTTCAAAACTTCCAGGGGTTTCCACCCCTTGGGGGCTACCACTTTCTTAGCCTCTGGGGGAAAACAAGATCCAAACCACTACACCCAGGTTCTTTGGAGCCCTGTATGAAATCAAAGGTGCTCCTCCCTTTGGTGGGAACGGCACAGGAAAAGGATGATTGTGAGAAGGGAAATGATGGGTATAGCTTTCATTGCGCATGCAAAAGGGTGTAGATTACAATCCCTTGAGCATATAGAGGCAAAGCAAGGTTCACAATGCCTTATTATATTAAGCCACATTATGAAAACGACTGTTTACATTGGTTCATTAATGTTTGTACAAGGCTATGAACATGCAAGGTGGTAACTATCAGCACAAGCATCAGCCTGGTATCTCAACTTGGACACATTCATGAGTGTTGTAACAACAGAAAATACATTTTGATCATAACAATTACTGCCCATGGAACATGGTGTTTAGCATATTGTCTCTCTACATCATTTCTGACATTTCTGTCAGAAAGTGATATCATCATTGTAAATTGTTATACGGAGCAATTTATTCTTCCAAAAGACAAAATGTGTGCGATCATTAATAAATTAACAAATTCAACCCACTAACCTAGTACATTTGGTACTGCAAGGCTATTTAGGTTCTGTGTTGTTAAAACATCTTTAGTCAGACTTAGTACAATGCCTTATGCTGTATTGCCTGGTGAAAGGGAGGTTATTTCTCAGCTTTCTAATTTTTCTTCTATTTTTTTTTAAATCTTTCATAACTGTAGCAGAACTCAAATCAACATGAGGTTTTAGAATTAATTTGGAGAACTATTGCCCAAGTTGAATATCTCAGCATCTCTGAAAGTCAGTTTTGTTTGAACACCAGCTACAGCAGTTAACACTATAAACAGAAGAAATGCCTATCCTCATCTCTGCTGGATGAAAGACTGAAAGCAAGGGGGATTGCAAATAAATCTCTCCCCCAACCTCTGTGCCCTTGCAGGGCAGGCCCTATCATCCAGACAGGCTTTTGGCTGAGCAACACCTACTCATTTCCTGGATCAAAGCAAATTCTACCAAGTCTTTCTTGGCGCCCTTTCATATACCTCTCTGCCATCCCGAGAGGTTATGTGTGTCTCTCTGGCTCTCTCAGCAGCGGTCCGGCTGTGGACACAGTACTCAGCATGCGCATTTGTCCGCTCTGCTCCAGCAGTCCCTCCTCCATAAGCTTCCCCAGTGGTGCTGAGGGAAAAGGCAGCCTGCCCTGTGCCCCAAAGGCACCTACTGAAGGTGGACGCACAGGCTGGAGCAGGCTTCCCCTCTCCTTCTTAGCTACCGCCTGTGAAAGGGCATGTGGCAGGTAGGAAACTGTTAAACTTCAAGCAGGTTAATAACAAAAACCACTTCAAGACTGGTGTTGGGACCAATCCCACTTAATACTAGCATTAACGACTGACGTGAAAATATAAAAACAAACAAATAAATTCACTGAGACCTAAAAGACTGGAGGCCCTGTCAATAGAAGGAGGACCAGGGACTTACGTAGCAAGAGCTGGATTGATTATCTGGAGGGGTAATAGAAGCTGAATGAAATTTCATAGCAGTGTGCAAAGTCAGAAGCTTTGTAACTAATAATAAGACTTTCTGCTATAAACTATGAGGTTGTCAACTGGAGGGACTATGTAGGAAGCAGTACCTTTGTACAATATGGGATGTCTGCAAACCATCAGCTATGAAAAGAGTAAACTCATCAAGTGATGTATACTCAGAAGAGTAAAGCAAGACTAGTTTTCATGGTAAATGACCCTTTAAGAGCTCATCCTTTGAAATACTATGTACAATGCCAGCAATGTTCCAGAAAGAGTCCTTCCAATCAGAACATGCCGAGAAATAGGCTTCAAAATTAGCAAGATAACATTCTGATGCAACAGGACTAAACAACCTCACTTTTTACTCTAGCAAGACCAGGACAGGAAGGATGGGATTCCCTTCTGGTCATTTACCAGGCAAACTAAACAGTCAAAAAGGGACTTAAAGCTAAAAGACACACAGGTGTAAATTTTAGAAGAACATAAAAATAAATGAAGCAGCAAATTTCTGGAGGTGCCTCCCCATCTGAGTCCCAACATCTTAGATGAGGTTTGGAAAGTCCATAGGAAGGTGAAGGTCAGGAGAAATAATGATGAAACGGGAACTGATTTACAGTAGGAAAACTACTACCTATAAGCTACATATTGGCACTAGATTGTTATCCAACACTTTCCTTTGTGTTTCTCTGCAGCAAACTTCCACAAAAATTGTTTACCTTTTTTTAGCATTTCTGAATAGCAGTGGCAAAGTTTTTCCCCTCTATGTCTTGCAAATGTGCCAATAGCTTTTTACTTTTCACGCTAACACTATAATGTTGCATCTCTCAAACAGCTGAAGGTACACCTGACAGCCTGTCTCCTGCTGTACCCCACAGAACCTCTTTGCAACACGGAAAAGTAGGATGTGCCCATTCTGCCTTGCTCCAGCTGCCTCCCCTCAGCTGACTGTTGTTATTTTTGTGATTTCTAAAACAGTATGGTGCACCCCTTCAAACTGGACTGTCTGTCACAGTTCCCTAGCCTACAATGAGCCCCCTGTAACAAATACATCATTGGCACTGCCCCCTCCACCCAGATGCTGCTGCAGATCCACCCCTTCCCATTAAACAACACTGCTTATTGTAGAGTGGCACTGACCTTGGCCTTGCACCGCAGTAACTGCTGATGGGTTATTCTCAGAGAGAAAAAGCATGCAAAATACAAATCAGGCTGTTAGAAAGACTAACCCCTGTGAAAGACAAAATCTGCAACAAGAAAAATAAGGCTTGAAACAATTGTATAAATAAGGCATCAGCAAGATTTTGAGGAAAGAGTTAAAGCAAGTAAAGAAAGTAAAAGAAAAGAACTTTCCTCATCTCAAATTCTAAAAGCTCCAGAGACACACAAGGCTCCTTGGAGCTCTACCTGTGCCTGAAAGTGATTTCAGGAAGTTAGAAACATCTCATCAATGGTGGTAAGGAAAGTGGAAATTTATTCCATGTTTTCCTTGAAAAGACTCACACATTACAGAAACAGCTGCTGGGAAAGGATGGCCAACAGCTCAGAGCTCCAGTTTGGATGATTAGCAGAAAGAGCAGAAAAGGAGCTAAATTGAATGGGCAGAAAATTAAGGGCTTCCCTCAGGGGGATGTGTCCACAGTCCCATGATAATCAAACAGCAAAGTAACTTCTTGAGAGAGATGTTTGCGGCTGCAAATGTTAATTTTAACAGATTAGGTTTGGTAAATGTTGAAATAGAAAAAAACAAGAACATTCTCATAAATGTTCAATGTTTCTATGCCTCTAAACCAGAATATCACAGAATGCTAATTTTGCCAAGCAGAATGACAGAAAATTCCAAAATGTTCAGCTCTCCTGGGGAATGGAAATTCCAGTTTCCAGTCAGTTTTTTCAGGTGTCACTGACGAAATTAGGCCTTAGACTGTCACTCACACCTAAGTTTGCTTTAAGTGGTCTCACAGTATTTCTGCATTTCACCAAGAAAATTTATGAATTTATTATGTAACTAACAGCAGCCACTGACCTCTTCTATTGCACCTTACCAGGACGGCTTTATTCTACAGGCTGGATACAAATGGTCCCTTCTTAAATGTTAGATGTCAACTGCTAAGCCATGAATGTAAATAAACAGACATTTGTAGACCACAACAGTGGTCTACATGATCAGTTCCTCCTGACACTATATCTATTACTTAGACTTCACTTTTCTAACATCATCAAATTCAAGCCCAGTGCTCAAAGCTGCATCTAGTCTGTAATTAAAACAAGCAAAAGTTTGATTTCTTTGGTTCTCTCTGTTAAAGCAGTAAAGATCTTTTTCACCTACTCTAGGAGAACCACTTAAAAATTCCAAAGGCCTTAAAAACTGCAAGATAAATGAACTCCAAAAAAAAGTTCAAGAGGAACAATTTCCTCACTCTTTAAGGTTTCCATGTTAGAATCAGTCTCTCACAATGACTGTACATTAGAAAACTGAAATTGTTGCCAACGTGAACGCTACACTTAGATCACAATATGAATTAATGAGCTTGCTTTTCACCTTCATCTCCCCCTTCTTCAACGATTTCCTCCCCCTCCCAAATAAATGAGACGTGTTCCTAATAAAGTGCTTGAAAGGAAAGCTGGGAAATTTAATAATAAAAAGCTCTCTGAAATTAAGTTTCTGGCAGTGCTTTAAAAAAGAAAATGTTATTACTTGGTCCTTTGCTTTTCCCCAAAGCAAATTTCAGTCCTTTGAGGACCGCACAAATATAAAGCAGATAATTTACAAACCTTTTATTCGGCAATTTGCCTGGTCCAAATAAGCAATTATAATAGGAATTGACAACTGAGTATTTAAAGATTCTCGTATAGGAAGAGAAACTGCACATTGCAGAAGAAGAAAGTCTCTGTCTAAACTATCAAATTCTAGACTTTCAATAAGGCACAAACTGTTGAACATGTTATTTTCATAAGAAATAGAAGGGAGCATTAAAAACTGAAAATCCATTGCTAATTGCTGGAGTTCTTATCATATAATAAATTTCCTGATCTCAGTGCTTTTGCATTTGCTGCACTGAAGATGACAAGGAGGAAAATACTGAAGTTGCCTTAGACTATTCAAGTCCAGAACCACAAATGAGAAAATATTTGGTGAAGCAAACCCAGACTTTTGCCTCTGCTCATGTCTTATCAAAAAGAGTTATCAAAATACTCTTGACAATTTAAAAAACTAAAAAATGTCAATCAAATTGTGAACACTTAAACAGGAAAAAAATGCAAGGCAAATTCTCTAGATTTGCATCAGCTACAGTGTCTTAACTCTTTCTTACATCGCTCTCAAAGAACAGTGTATGAAAATTAAGCTCCAGAAAATTCTCTAGAAATTTTCCTTTTGCATTGGGTCAGAATTGTGCTATAATGCAATACAGAATTCTGTAGAATTATTTATCAAGGGACCTAAAGGCTAACCTACAGGGTTCTGATATTGACATACATATCATGGTTACCTTCCTTGTAAAATAAAAAAGGGCCAAGAAATTGGATTTGGAGTTTCAAGCTGAAAACTTGTTAGGTCTTGTGCAAGTTTAAATTTGGACAGATTAAAATTTTGAAATCTATGCAAATAACACCTTTACAGGTGTATTTATGCATTTAAGTATTTATGCATTTACAGGCAGGAAGCCTGTAAAACTATTGATTTTTGACTGAGAAAAGTGGGAAAGATGTATACATGTATCAGAACCAATTGCAATTTGTATTTTGTCTATCCAACAACAGCAAAGCATTCAGATGAATCAAAGGTAAAAATTCTGAGCCATTTTTCACATGCTGAGAAAATTCTATTGGAGATTGTGTTTTAAATTGGTCAGGATTTTCAACAGCTACGAGTAACTTCTAAACAGCTTCTTACAGATTTGAATGAAGAAACAATGGATGAATAGTTATTCTTCAATCACTGCTTTAAATAAAATTAAATGTTGAGACTATACAAGTGAAAATTTGAAACAGAAAGAGAAGTTATGTATGCCAGAATTTAGGATTTAAATTCAAGCATCACTTCAACATTAACTACCAGATCACTAATTTGATGCAATCATTAATGCAAAACTACCTGTTTTATTCTTTTAACTTAACTGTAAATCTTCTAATCACATTCTATACACAAAGTTTAGCAATGAAATGTGTGTAGCTAATGTTCCTAAAACATTCCATATAATCTTGGTCCTATCATGATTTATCTCTCACATACAGAGTTGTGAAAAATACACATAAAACATTTTATCTGTGGAAGTGTCTCCAAGAGTAATGTTAAATGAAGAAATCTATGAAGGCTTACAGAAACCTCTTTTTCTCCCACAGGAAATGTCACAATCTGCTGAATAACTCCCAAGAATAAGGTTTTTGCATATAGATTTCTGATTCAGCTGCAAATGAATTGCTATGATGTTTCTGGACAACTCCCTGTGCTCTCAGAACTAGAGGAGGCTTAGAAACAAAACCTCATCTCCACATTAGGCATGTTAAGTGTAAGATAGTTAAAAAAAATCAACTTCTCTCTCATGAGAGCAACACAGAAAGGTGTTCCTGTGTCACCATTACTGGTATATTTAAGGCTGTGGAGGGGCTGGAGGCATCCAGACCTTACTTGCTCCTACAACACCTCTTTCAGCAAGATCTACTAGCACAGGCTCTTGGCCATCTCCTATCTCACAAACAACATAAAGCATTTTCAAAATCTCGTGTCTTTTAAACAGCACAGAAGACACACACTTCTCTGTTCTAGCTTAACTAAAGCAGCTCCCCCTAATAAAAGGTCAGGTTATGCTTTTAAAGGGTTAAATTCTGCCACATAATAAAATCAGGTTTTGCCCTGGAAAAGTGGAGCTAAAGCTGGGGTTTTTTCCTCATGAATGGGAATTGTATATTTATACCAAGAGCAAAAAGAGCTCAGTGAAAACTGACAAAGTGTGGATAATCCTTGGATGAATTAGAAAAGCCAGAATCCATAAGCAACTCTGTGTAAGAAGGACTCCCAAGTGGAGAATCTCATCCTGAATGATACTACTTTTCAGAGGTGAAAAGGGAGCAGAGAGAGAGATTATCCCTCTACATCTTCTTCATGCCTGGTGTAAAATAAAGTGGGTTTCCCCCACAAAAAAAAAAAAAACCAGATCAAACCATGTAACTTATGGATTCACTAATGAGCTGAGCCACCTATGCTGGGAGCACAGCTTCTCTGCTCCTGAAAAGGAATCGTTCATGGCTTTTAGCATCCAGGGGAAACATACAGTTTTCATGCACCTTTCCAGAGAGACAGCTAACAGGGACATTCAGCTTTATTCAGCTAAAATGTCAGAAAGTGGCCTTCTCTAGTTTTATGGTGAATTCTGAAGTAAATAACCAAATAAAAATATATCATACAGTGGATTCCACATTTCTGAAGCCTGCTCCTGGTATGCTTCACAAGACTGACAAGGTGGCTTTAGCTGAGAAGAGCCAGATCTGACCTTTCATCAACAAGATGCATTTCATCTGAGAAGGCATGCCACTCTGACAACACAGAAGTCTGGGAGAAGTGGTTCTTGCTCTTATAGCATCATTTGAAAAATTGTCAACAGAAAACAAGCAAGGCAATGTACTGAGGATATGGAAACAGCCACCAGGATACAGCTTTGATGCTGCTGCCTCTGAAGCAGGAGGTACACCACGCTGTGCATCCCAGTCCCAAAGAGGACAGCAGCTTCCTGAGTCTTTGTGTGTCTTAGTGCCACTGCAAGGGGATGGCTCTCCACAGCTCAGCAGCCCTCCAACTACTGTACCCTTCCTTTCACTGCTACTGTCTTACAGGTGTTGCCTAAAAGAAAATTCAGGGAGAAAAAAACTCCGAGATAACTTAGTTTTGAAGGTGAGATAAGGAAAGGATTTAATTTGGGCCTAGGCATAAAGTTACAAGACGCGCACGCCTCTCTGTTACAGATGTTCCAATTTGTAATACTCTCTGTCCAATCCCAGATTTTATCCACCCCCTGGCTTTTGCCCTGGTCCACCCTTGGTCCTGCCCCTTGGGAATTGGGGCTGGGGTCTTGGAGACCCTTTTCTTCATCAATCTTCATCTTCTTCAGGGTACAGGGGGCATATAGTCACCCAGTTCTTGACTGTACTCTTGCGGTTCAAGCCAGGATTAGATGTCCTCAAACAGAAGAGGCCTATCTTAAAGAGAGACTAAACATTTCTACTGGAATTTCAAGGGTATTTGATATGAGAACCATGGAATGGGGTAATAGGGTGGGGGAATGTGTGTAGTTACTATGCTAAGGGTAAGGGAATAAGTGCTGCTGCTTCTAAATCTATTTCTGCTACATATCATGGCTAGGCTTTGCGAATGAAGATTTGAGAAAGGCTCTATCCACATTTGCTACAAGCGCACTGGTGACGAAAAAAGGCCGATACGAGATAGGCAAGTCCGGTTGCAAAAGGCACAGCAGAAGGACTCCTTGGATGGTATCGGCAAGTTCTGCTATATAACTACTTATAAAACTTATAAAAATTAGAAAAATAAAAAAAAAAAATAGATGGACCTTAAGGCATCACAGGACTATTTTTAAACTGCAGACCTCAAAATAATCTGGGAAGTTAAATGCTCTGAAAAGTGAGTGCAAATAACTTCCAGTTCTCAGTCAGCTGTACCACCACAGCTCCTCTGCCTTCTGCAATGGAACAGATATCACGCAGGCAGAACAACAAAGGATGTTGGGGTGTTATTTTATTTTTTCCTCCCAGGAGAAAGGATGACAGAGGTAACAGACACTACTTGGCAGTATTTTTATTCTGACTGTACACTTTCCTCTCTCTTTTGGCTTGTGGGATTTCACTTCTGACTGAGGTCTCGCACGCTTCCCCACATTGGGGACAGCACATGTGAGCCCCTCTGGCAAAAACGACTCTCCCCTTCAACACTCATGCCCCTCACTCATCTCAGTAGGGCCCTCCTCTCCAGCACCACTTTTCCTCCCCATCCCCACCCTGCAGCAGAAGCAGTCCAGCGCAAGCCCTTCATCTGTTCTGCAATAAAAATCAGTGCTGCTCATGCTGCTGCTAAGTCACTAGGCAGCTTTACCTGGGAGCTTTTATACTACACTGATTGGAGTTTTCATTGCCTTCCTGGCTGCTCAGACACCAGCACCTCAGAGGATTATACTTCTGCTCATTCAAGCAATTATAGTGGATTTCTGAATAAGCAGAAATGTAATACCTCAGGGTGGAAGACAAGATTTTTAAACAGAAAGTTACTTCACTTGACTTCTCTGAGATGGATGGTATAGCCATTTGTCAATCCCTGCACTGATATTTACAGGGCAAATCACCTCTCTGGGATCTTTGGGAGAGACCTGCAGCAACTACCAGAGAATGGCTGAAGTCAAACACTCCTAAAGCCACTTTGGTTATTCAGACTTCGGAAATCTTTGGGCTGGACAGTTCAAGAGGCAGACCTTAATCCAAAGTCCAGGCCCAAAGTAAAGGTGCAAAAAAACTCTTGGTTCCTTGGAGTTCAGTGTTCAAAACATGCTAAAACATCCTAGTTGTGGTACCAGTGTTGATGGACACATACAACTCAGAAAATTGTAATCTCTTCATTAGATACAGTCCTACAGCAACTGAAGCTTTTCTCATATGCATTTCAGTCAATATTATACCCACATATAACGTAAGGCTACTGTTTCAGAACTGCATCAGTCTTGTACATTAATCAGCATAAATATTTCTGCCCATAGAGTTTGCTTATTATTACCCTGAATCTCCTCACAATTTTCCTATTGCTCCACATGGCTATATACTTGCCTTTATAAATCTCTTGCTTCCTACTGTAGATGTAGGAACATTCTTTCCTGTAAACTTTCCTGTAAATAATCCTTGTAGACAAAACCAAATAAAAATTTTAAAAAAGAGGCAAAAGTAGCAGTGAAATACTTTCTGTCACTACAAATAGCTTGAGCAATGGGCTAGAGTAATTTCTCCCAGAGGATAGGAGATGCCCCTCTGATTAGATTTCAGTGGAGTAGGAAGTAGACAATTAGATGATGAGACAGCATCTCCCACTGTGGACAGACTATTTGAAGTGTTTAAACTGTTTTTTAAACATAGTTAAATGACAAAGAGATTTGGGGTTCAGTTTTTAAATCAATCTACTTAACTTTTAAATGCAACTGAATTTCATTCAGTCCATTGCTTAGAAAACATTTTTGTCTTAATACACTCCATAAAACAGTGATAAGCACAATTTCCCATTTATTAGTGTTGATTTATAATTACTCATCTTTATCTTAAACTCCTCCCTTCCTTCCAATGAGTAAATTTTCTTTATAATTATGTGAACATCTTCTATATTAAGGAGTATCTACACACAAACTATTTTGTTCTCAAAACATAAATAAGAATAATAGCCGTGGTCTTGTGAAGATCACTACAGGTATCTTGAATCTGTTGAAGGCTGAAGCAAAAGCCATAATGTGTATCCCTCTTAAATCCTATAGAAGCTGTCAAAACTTTTATTCTTTAGCTCAGCTGACTTAACAAAAACCCCACTAAAACAAACAAACAAACAAAACAAAACAAGAAAACCCCACACATTCTTTTATTATTAATTCTCTTCTGTGCATATAACCCAAGATGGCATTCTGTCAGACAGAGACAGCTGGCAGCAAAGTTGCCCATCTCTGTTTTGCAGATATTTGTAGTTGCCAGCTATTTGGAAGAGTCCCCAGTCTTGTCTCACAGCAAGTCAGTTTGTGTACCCAGCTGTCATCAAGCCATAGCCATTATGGCAAACTGCAAAAGACTCTGAAGAAGGCACGGATTTTCAAAGAAAGACAGACAAAAAAAGAAAAGAAAAAAAAAGAAACTGGACTGTGTAAGTGTAAGACAAAAAGTTTAAGGTACTCAGAATGAAAATCGCTGCAAGAATTCTTTCTCTACCTCTGGAATTCAGAATATAGTTTGGGATCATCTCTCCTTTCAGTAGAAGTTACCAACATGCAGCTGGGGAAAGCTGACTAATCTGATCCTCCAGATCACATTAAGAGAATTTATAGCATGTCCTTGAGCTCTTACCTGATTCAAGACAGATGACTTTTAAATAATAACTTCTTTAGGACACTCAAAACTTCACATGACCATGAACCAGCAAAAATAATTTTGAAGTAATGCACTTTTGAGGGAACAGCTTCAACTGATCTTATACTCTGCTGAGCTCCTAATTAGCTTTTACTGTGCTAGCACACAGTAAGGGGATGTAGAAATTAGTATAGACTTATCGATTAATCAGGCTATTTGGCAAGAGTTGGAGTGATGAAAATGTAAATTCTGCACCCTGGAGAGCACACCCAGTAGTGAGCTCTAAGGGAGCCCCAGCCCCTCTGCCACCAAGGGAGGGATTCAGGCACACCAGTCAGCACCAGCTTTACCACCACCAAGCCAAACCACCAAAACTCCTCATAGGGACAGTAGAGAAATTTATAGTGGGACTTCAGCACCAGCTGTGCCAATGTGTGTGCACAGAAACATTCAGTAGAAACAGGTACCACGGCATCATGGATTTAATAACCACTTTATGCATTAGTGGCAAAGCCATAAATAATTCGAGCAGCCCTTCACTACAATGTTACTATCAAAGCAGGGGATAAGAATTACACAGCCACTGAAGGGACAGGAGTCTCTAGAAATCACTGGAAACAGAATGCAGAAAGCCATGAGAACCACAGTGCTGATAGATAATGAAGAGAAAATTCAAAGTGAAAACAAAATTCAAATTCCTGTCCTCACACTTGGCCATGTTTTGAGGCACAGCTGCTGATGCACACTTGCAACACAGGGGAAGATTATTTTTAAACAAGAAACTTCCCAAACTACACAACTGCTACTAGCAATTTTCACTATTTTGCATTGTATAAATCAGAATTACAGATCAGATTTGCCATTCCTTAAATCCTCCCTACATTGATGCTCATTTTTAGAGATCATGGAGCAGGGAGGATTTCTTCTATCCAGGGAAACCTATTCCATAAATCTCCCTTTGCCCACCAGTCTCAAACAATGCTGCACACCCACCTGGCCTTTCCCTTCTTCCCCACTTCCTCCCCTTTTCACACAACAAAAAGTCCAAAATGTGTCATGAGAACTAATTTTGATAACTGAACTTTTAAACCATTTGTAGAACTAAAGCCAGACTGTCCAGTGTGCCCCACAAAACCTTTCTGCAATCATTTCTTCTGCTCCCTCATCCAAGCTATAGATAGGATTCTAAGACAGATTGTAGGTATTTTCTTTTTATACATGAACTACTACTGGTGTTTAAATGGCACAACATGTTCTTTCTATCACAGGTGATGTTTTAGCTGCTCTAGTTGTTTCCTGGTCTTGTTTTTTCAGACCATAATGCCCCTGTGGTACTTCACAAGCGACTCTGCAGTTTCAGATTAATTTTGCACATGCCTCCTGCAAAGGCAGTCACAGGCAGTACACGCAGGGTGCCCAAAACAGAACTACACTGCAGCACTCCCACACAGCAAGGGAAAAAGACCAGATGCATCTCTAATTTCCAGTCTGCAACTGAAGTATCTTGTTTAATTTTGTACTATTACATCATTTTCATTACACTGTGCATCTTTAAACTTTATGGGATCCTAACACCATTCTGGCTCCAGAAATCTTAAAGGATTACTAATTGCTGCTGTGATACTACCTTGCCCAGGTTGAAGAGAGCACTGTTTTTCAAGTTTTCTAATTGATCACACTCAGGAAAGATATAATCATAGTTACCAAAAGATATAAAATGACACAAAATTAGTCATTCCTCAGTCATTGACTGCTTGACATTTACAAAATTGGCCCAATTTAAAAGGAAAAAAAAATTACCTTGAGGGTATCTAAGCTCACAGAGTTATTAGCCTGAGGCTCACTGAAGAATGGTAATACATTCATTAATTCCTAACACAGCAAAATAGTCAAAGCGCAGAACGCAGTCTCAAAATCCTCTGCACCCCATTTCAATTTAAACTGCTTATTGCTTATCAGCTGCCTAACTGCCCAGCCTGCAACACACTGCCTGCTTCGAAACCCAAAGGTGGACTAGGGCAATACACAGCTTCACCTTAACCTGCCCTGGCTGTAAGCTGTGCCAGGAGCAATCCTGTTACTGGAATCTCTTGACAAATTCACAGAAAGGCTCCAGGAAACATCCTGGATTCATTTCAAAGAACAGACAGCATAAAGGAGGACTGCCCCAGCGCAGGACTTCTCAGCTGTTGTACATCTGTGTCTGCACTTTTGATGCCAGACCAAGATCTAATTTGCCTGCTTCACAAAAGGTTGTAGAGAAACAGCAGATGCAGTAACATGCTTAAGCAATCAAAAAAAAAATATTTTTTTCACAGATTTTTGCTGAGATTTCTGGGGTTTGGCTACTGATTCATAACAGTTTGGACATTTTCAAGCTATCCTCTGGATCATAAAGGTAAAAAATTTGCATCAAGCAAGAAACATAAATAAAGTTTGTGGAACTTGTCTGTCAATGGGCAGGAGATGATCCTTAGCTCTATATTTTATTACTACTATGCAGGCATCAACCACACACATTTCTATCATAGCTCTTGAGCACGTGTCCTGCATGGCTCACCCAAGGCACAGGTCCAGGAAACTGGGCACTAAATATCTGAGATCTCTCAATAAACACAGAATTGGCAACAATGACACTTTACTGCAGCTGACTGACACTTGTAACCCCAGAGACTGAGCGAAAATTGATGAAAACACCAGACTGGTGAGCAGGGCACAAAGCAAACATTTTATTCGGCCAGCCTCTGTGGAAGGGCAAAAACATAAACCAATAAATGAAAAGATCTCCACTTGATGACAAGTTACTCCCTGGCCCTGAACCAGTCCAAAAGCTAGGCATAATTACAGAAAACAGATTGGCAAAAGTTTGCTTATTGTTTTGGCAAAATGCTTAAAATGGTATCAGATCATGTTTTCTTCCTGATATTCATTAATGCTCTACCTGCCTCAAAAACTGAATAAGCAAATAAGATAATGATCCTCAGAGGGAGTTCACAGAACTGAAGTGGTGGTGCCCCTTCCCTCATCAAAATACAAGATTTCACCTGCTTTAATAAAACCTTCACTATGATAGTATAGCGCTTCCATGGCATTCCCAGGTATACACTAAAAACCATGTCCTAAACACTATTTATATATAGTTCCAGAGTAAGAATCAATTGTGAAAAATTAAAATTGAATAAAATTAAAAAAAAAATAAAAACTTGCAGCAAATCTGCTCGCTGCCTGTACACAGCCAGATCTGCTAGTTGAAGAGCAAACCAAACTTTTTCCTTCTATCAGCAAAGCTGAAACAGCTCTCTTAAACTGTGGATGAAGTTTTTCTGCCGCTTTTCATAACAACTTTTTAACTAAATGCTGGCTGAGCCCACTTGCTTGACTTGAGGTCACACCAGAAGAGCCATTCTGCTTGCCATGAGCTGGTTGCATGGAAACGACATGGCACCGGGATGCCCACATACAATAGCCACCACTTCCCGTCCCTGTTGGGCATACACCTGGCTCTGCTTGCTGCGCATGTTGCAGGAGTGACATGCTTTAAGCTGGATGAGGATTTCAGCAGTCACGTGTGCCCGATTTTGTTCTGGCTAAGTCACAAATCAAATCTCTGGCAAGCCCAGATATCAAAACTTTGTGTTGAAATTTTGGCTGGCCCTCAAAGGAACAAGGAGCTTAGAGTGCCACGAGTCCCTGTTTGAGACTTGATAGATATTTTAAAGCAGTTCTAAGTTTCAAAAATTCTTTACAGAAACCTTTTTTTCTAAGGTATTTCAAACACCAGCTTAATAGAGAATCTAAAAAAAGCAGAAAGCTCTCTGCTGGTTTAAATAATTCTTAAAAATTACAAGATTGTATTAGGCATGTCTGCCACAAAATTAATGGATCCACAGTAGTAGTTACACTCTAAATTAAAAAAATCCTTAATTACCCACAGATTTTCAGTACATTCAACAGTATGTATTCAAAAATAAACTGAGTTCAGACTAAACTTTCTATCATAGCCTTTGTTTGGGAAAAAAAAAATAAAAAAAAGAAGAGCAATTGAGTAAAGAGATTGGCAGTGAAATATAACATACTGCAATTGTTCATCTTATGATCAGACATTACTTGTTAAGAATATACTCATTTAAGAGGGCAGCACTTTTTCAGCTGCCAAGAATATGCGCACACAAAAGGAAACACTGAATGCTTAGGTGAATTTAATGACTCATCTCTAGTCTCAGACAGTGACAATCTCCAAGAACATCTACCTTGGTCATTTCCATGCCATAAGAAAACTAATTAGAGAGGAGTCTGGCTGAACTCTAAATCCGTATTTTTCTTCATTTGGATGTTTGAACAAGTTCTCAGTTACAGCTTTGCTTGTTTTCCATCAGAATTAAAATATCAATGCTAAAAGTTATAGTTTCTCTCACACAGAAAGGCTTTTCCACACTCTGATCCAGGTGATCTGGCAGACATCTTTACCTACCTGCAATTCAGAGCTACCACATGACTTCCATTGAAATGTTAAATCAGAGCGATGCAAAATTAGCTCACTGCTATCTTTTTCTAGATGAGGACTAAGGTCCCCAAAAGAGAATGTGATCTCATTACACAAGTCCCATGTCTACAAGATTTTCTGAATGAATTATTACTGATTAAGGTGTGATTTAGCATGTAAACTGCCAGAGGCATCTGAAAAGCCCTGTTGTCAGCTGATGGATAATTTTCTTCAATATTCAAAACAAAATTAAGCTTAAGTTCAGGTGGGCAGCAAAGATGCTTTCTTCACATGAAGAAATGTTTTATTACATCTCTTCTCTCTACCATATTACTGCTTCATAGAGTAGTTAATAACTCATTTTTCACAAAGCTGTCTATAATTTGATAGTCTAAGTACATCCAAAGGTTCCCCTCACCCTTCTCCTATCCCTTTCATTCTCGTCCCCCTACAATTCCTGAGCAATCATATTTCAACTGGAGACTATCACAACACCTTGCCTATACTCTCTTTTCAGCTGAAAATCACTGTTTTGCAATTTCTTCAGCCAGTGCTCCATCTTGTAGAGGACTGGCTAGCAGGGCGAGGGCATATGGACGTGGCTAAGGCTATGGACGAGCTGTCAGAGTATAGAACACGGCCTGTCTAGGCCCGTGGGAAGATCTGAGACAGCAAGGCCATGCCAAGGCCTCGGTGTTTTTGTGCCTGCTAGTTGGATGGTAAACAGGAACGGAGCAACAGCAACTAAGAGCCACCTGTGTAAACATGAGAGGGGAGTAAGGGGTGGGATCAACATCTGAGCCAGAACCAATGGTGAGCTCGGCTTTTGCAATATGCATGAGCTAATTGCAAGGCCTATATTAAGTTGCTAACACTTGTCAATAAACGAAGTTGGCTGATTCTCACATTGAGGGTCGCTGACTTTCCTCGTCGCGACACCATCTCACATTCCTGACCTGTCAGGGTATGGGCAGCCCAAAACCACATGACACCAGCAACATGCAGCTGCAAGGCTGCATGGAGCATATGCATGTGTGTGGAGGGAGATAGGAATTAATCAAATACTTTGGAAATGAATTACAGTATTCCACAAGCTGTTGTGATAATATGAGCAAATGACAGGCATGTATAACTAGCTCACAGAAAAGGCACTGGATTTTCTATTAACCACTTCAGATGTTCTCCAGTGGTAGCAGAAGAGAAAACCTCTGCTAGGGAGAAAATAATTTAAGCTGCAAGTCTACCTCCAACAAACAACATCGTTACATATTCCTATACATAGCAAGCAGAGCACATTTCCATGGCACTCAGGCAATGTCTCTCAATGTGCATTTTTGGGACTGTGCTAGTGCCACGACTGCAAAACTGGGCTGCTGTTCTCAGGTACTACAGAAGAAAAACTGTGGGCAATGTCTCATCTGAAGGGACCATGCCATTTTGTTGCCTAAATCAGGAGTTAGCATGGCATTCAAAAGCACAAGTTCAATTTCTTGTATTGATCAAAAAAAAAGATTAATTGTACATTGGGATGACTGAACATACTGTGCATGTAAGGATAAAATACATTAAAAACCAGCTCATCAATTAATTTTCCAAATTAGATTTACAGAAATAAACTGTCTTTAGATTATCTTCAATCAGGATACATGAAAGCTGTAAAATCTTTTTGTAGCAGAAATTCAGGTTACTAAATCCTCCAAAAAAAGCCTGTCATTGCTGGCTTTGTATTATAGTTGTTAGCTTTTGGCCATGGCAGACTTGAAACACAGTAGACAGCTTTGATTTCTAAAAATCCCATTGTTACAGTAACCTCTTTTTGAATGTATCAGCATATTTTAATATACAATAATTCCACCTAATTACTCAGAGAGCCCTGGCACAGATTCTGAGAGGGCAGCTGCAGCAAACTCGTATCCTCATGCCCAGAGGCGATGCAGGACACATCAAACAGAGTACACACACCTGCACATTCAACAGCTTCATCATTCAAACCATGGCACAGACACATGGAGTATGAGAACCAAAGCAGAACTGTAGAGGCCCAAGACAGCTCATTATCAAAACGATCATTTCTTTAAAAGATAGCTCTTTCCAGCAGAACAATATGGACTATGAAATGGACAACAGACTTCCAAAACTCAGAGACTCTACAGCTCTGGTAATGTATTTTCCCAAGAATTAATATCCCTCCTTTCTTAACGTATGAAAATGGCAGCTGCTACCAAATGCTTTCAGTACTGAAATTTCAAGTCAGCATTTCAGGCAATCTTTAATAATTTCTGGTGTATATAAAATATTGCATTAGTGTCCCTGTCTGTTTTCTTAAGAGAAATAGGGTATAAAGAGTACCACAATTAAATAGGTCCCTCAGCTGAAAAAGAACTGTGTTCTTTAAGCAGTTGTATGCATTTTGCTTAGTCTTTTAAGTCTAAACAAGTTTTTATTCCTAGTGTGAATCATCCTAAAACAAAGCATTTTGTGTGACCTAATGAGATTAATGAACAGCAAATTCCAGTAGTACTTATTAAATAAGAATTATTAAAGAAAAAAAACCTTTCTTGAATCAGACATCTCCTTTAGCACTAGGAATTCTAATTTTCCCTGCTTATGCAGATGTTTCTCGCCTAAATTTCCATCCTAGCATGGCAGCAGCCAGCAGGTGCTCTCCTGTCTGGAGTATGTTGCTTTCAATGCAGCCTCTAGTGAAATACACACCCTAAATCTGACACAAATAGAGTCCTGAGAATATAAGGAGTCATAAAGGAGATTTGATGGGCTTTAACTGCAGCTGACTGCTACACAAGGAGCATACTCTGCAATAACATGCACCTCGTATGGATCCTATTTGCTTCCCCATGATAAAGCAGCAACTTAAGCTGCAAAAATTACTGCCATCCATCTCACCCCATGCATTCACATGCTTGGAAAGCGTAAGAGAATATGCAGCTACGTGTTTTGCAAACAAAATATTTCTCCTAAGTTAAAAAAGAGAATAACGCATATCACAAGAAATGATCAGGCAATGCACAGGGGCCTGGCATGAGTCCAGCCCAGCAAAAACAATCAAACCTGCTTCACACTGAACTCTCCTGCCTTGCAGGCCAGAATCAGATCCACAGTGCAAAGGTCCAACAACTCTGAAGTCAAAAGGGAAGAATTTGTTCCTCAACTCAAGATTTGCTTTTTTATATGCTACAAAGGCCTATTTTTGTTACTTTTCGTGTGGGCTGACAGTATTTGTTCTGTCCTCCCACAGGATCTCACTGATCTCACAGTGTGTTTATATGAAGCTTGATGCGTGATGACCATGTGGACATATAATACAGATTTATAAATATACACATATATATGTATATATGTAGGTTAACAGAACTTAAATAAACTCCAGTCCCCTGAAAGCAGCACATACCCATGAGAAAATTCTGTGTTCTGCAACACAGCACTTGTGAGTTTAAAGACTGTTTTCTTAAATTTTTCTTTTGATTTCAGGAATATTTCTTTGAAATACTTCCTTGAAATATGAGACATTTGAATCATGTATGTCAAATTTCCTTTTTCTATATTTCCAATTCTTGACACACTTCTATTACATTTCAACATACATGATACCCCTTTAAATACGATAGTTCCTTCACTCATTTGTTGTTTTATCTTTAATGTTGTCATCAAATTTTCATTTTCTGACTCTGGTTCTTTATCTACTTTGCTGCAGAGAGATCATAATCCCACATTATCAATCTCACAGTAATACTGAGGAATTTATTGTTGATGATGTAACAGGAAAGCCTAATTATTTTAATAAAGATACACTTGAATCAATATTTGTAGGACATTAACTCAGCAGAACTCTTACAGTCCCAACCTCTATGACTGAGGGTAACATGGCAGTGTAACCTGTTCCAGTAAATCTACAAGCAGGAACAGATTCCAAAATTTTGCCGTAATAGCCAAACACTAGAGTCTCTGCATACTGCTTTGTGAAACAGAATTGGGTCACTGAGACATCACAGAAATTCAGAGGTCCAGGGACTGGCAGCTATGTTTTCATTTGTTAAGTGGGATAGAAATTTAAAGGTAGTTTTGCCTTCAACAACTGACAAAATTAAAGAAATAAAAGAACACTTCAAACAAGACACAGTTTTCCATTCTAATGGCTTGTCTGTACATTTTTTTCAAAATTAAAAGCATGCACACAACACCTACTTTTATGTGTCTCCATTTATTGTTTTCTTGTATTACAGGAACAATTCCTATATACGTTTCCATCAACAGTTTCATCAAAGTTTCTCAAACACTAACTGTATGAAGAAGGTTATTATTCCCATTTTACAAATGAGAAGACCGTGGAACTAACATTACATGTGATCCCACATCTCAAGAAAACGGATTTATATGCCTGCCATATGGGCACTGCCCAAGGCCGCCAACAGTGGACATCCACTCTTGATGCTCCTGGCTCCAAGCTCTGCCTGTGCCTGGCCAGCTCAGGGACCATGGGATGGCACACTCTGCCTGGCTAGTACAGAGAAGGCTTGCTCATGCAAATCCTGAGACCCCACACAGACCTATGTGTACTTTGTGGAAAAGAAAGGATTATCTGTTTCATCAACAGACAAACTGCAGGAGTAAGTAGCAAAGGCCAGTCCTGCTTAATATCTTTATCAATTATCTGGATGAAGGGATCAAGGGCACCCTCAGGAAGTTTGCAGATGACATTAGGTTGGGTGGAGGGTAGGAGGGCTCTGTAGAGAGATCTGGACAGGCTGGATCAGTGGGCTGAGGCCAACGGGATGAGGTTCAACAAGGCCAAGTGCCAGGTCCTGCACTGGGGTCACAACACCAGGCAGCGCTACAGGCTGGGGGCGGAGTAGCTGCAGAGCAGCTCAGCGGAAGAGGATCTGGGTGTGCTGGTTGACAGCAGCTGAACATAAACCAGCAGTGTGCCCAGGTGGCAAAGAAGGCTAATGGCATCCTGGCCTGTATCAGCCATTGTGTGGCCAGCAGAAACAGGGAAGTGGTTGTTCCCCTGTACTTGGCACTGGTGAGGCCATTCCTGGAGTGCTGTGTCCAGTTCTGAGCCCTTCACTGCAAGAAGGACATTGAAGTGCTGGAGTGAGTCCAGAGATGGGCAATGGAGCTGGTGAAGGGTCTAGAGAATAAGTCATGTGAGGAGCAGCTGAGAGAGCTGGGGTTGTTTAGCCTGGAGAAAAGGAGGCTCAGGGGGGACCTTGTCACTCTCTACAACTACCTGAAAGGAGGTTGTAGCCAGGTGGGGGTTGGTCTCTTCTCCTGCCCATGCAGGCAACTAGCAACAGGGCAAGAGGAAATGGCCTCAAGCTACACTAGAGGAGGTTCAGGTTGGACATCAGCAAGAATTTTTTCATTGAAATGGCGGTTAAGCATTGGAACAGCCTGCCCAGAGAAGTGGTAGAGCCACCATCCCTGGAAGTGTTCAGGAAATGACTTGATGTGACACTTAGTTCTATGGTTTAGTTGATATGGTGGTGTTCGGTCAAAGGTTGGACTTGATAACCTTGGAGGTCTTTTCCGACCTTAATGATTCTATGATTCTAACAGTGGAAAGTAAGGAAATGATCCATTTCACAACTAAATACTCTTTTGGTGGAATTCCCAGAAAAGGGAGAAACCATGGGGAAACAGTGGAGAAATGTTAAGTCAAGAGCCTGAAGTGTCAGCACAAGCAAGACCTGAAGCAGTTCACGAAGCCACTTTTGAAAGGTTCAGAACCTGGGCATAGCATCAAAAAATGGAATATCAAGTAATGTAATGAAGGAGAAATTTTTTACTGCTTTTTTATTCTGTGGATGCAGAGACACATGAAGCAAAGAAATCTACAGAATAATAAGACTAAGTGATCTGTGAGAAGAGAGAAAAAAACCCCACAAAAATAGAATCAGACTTCAATACCCTGACAGCTTATACATTGATATACACAGGAAAAACTTGGCAGACAGAGCTACCATGGCTTCCTCAGGATTACTGAGGGACCTGGCAAATGGGCAGGAATATCACCAGGACAGGTTGTTCCTGCCAGCAGGCATAGTGATTCAGCACAGGATGTCAATTAAAATCTTTATATTACATTTTCTATCATCATAGCAGGCCAGAATTGATAGCCAACATTTAGGACTAAAAAAATGTTTTAAATTATTCTGAATTAACTGAGAGGTACTGTTTATAAAAGATTTATTAAAACCCTTTAAACAGAAAATTGAGAGAGGAAAAACAATGGAAAAGGATATATTCAACTTTAACTTGCCCACTACCTCTTTTGGTTTTGGAAATATATACCATTTGAGTTGTGCTTGTATGCTGATACTACATATCAGACATTCTGGAGTGTAAATAATTCTTAGTAGTGGTTCCCTTCAAGGATACCAATAAGTGTCCTCAGATACTGGAGGGGCTGAGAGACTTTGAACTCTATACTCATCATCCCCACCTCAGACCTCAAAGCTTACTGCCCAGTTCCCTTGGTGCAGGAGCACAGGAGATAACACCATGGTCCAGTGTCTGAAAAAAGAAAAGGTAGCTCCTAAAAAGTAAGACTACCTTGAAAAAGATGTCTCCCAAAGGCAGAAATATCAGCAAGATCAGGCTCAGCAAGCACAGACAAGCCTCCCAAGGCCAAAGCAACAAGGAGCCACCACTCCTGGTCCCCATATTTGGGCAGGACTAACCCCAAGCTGGCAAAGGCAATAGGAAGAGGCATTTTCCCCCCAGGGATGACAGGGAACTTTCAAAAGCAGCTCCGGATTATTATGGGTGGGCTGTGTTTTCTTAGTCCTCAAGAAGGGTACAAACACTGGTATGATCCCTGCAAGGAGAGAGAGGAGGATGGAAGCGGAAAAGATAAAATAATTGCCAAAAAAATATCTCCTGGGTCCTTTTCTCCACAGGTATACATAGCAGCATTGCAGGGTACAGGAGCTATAAACTGTCTGAACCTAGAAAATTAATACTGTTGAACATTTACATTTAATAACTGGAGAAAAGAAATGGCAGAGTGACTGCCAACACTCACTGGGTTGTTTTAAATTGCTTTTCACCAGCACTATCAGTTGAACAGACCTGTGCCAAGACACCAGGAAAAGACATTAGTATAACAGTATGTTTATACACTTCAGAGCAGTACTGGAAGGTATTACAATAGGGATTGACAACAATATGGAGAAATTCAGAAGAAAGGAAAGGAAAAAATATGTGGATGGATTCAGTAGACTGAGTGGAAATACAAAGTTCACGAGGAAACAGCTTTACAGTACACAACTGCACCGATTAGCAAGTTAGATAATATCTAAACAAAATACCCAGCATTGAGATTAACGACCATAAAAACATCCTAATGGAAAGACGGAGTTTCATTGAAACATAACATAGATTGTAAACAATTATAAAATAAGTTAATCTTTGAGGATACCAAAAAGTATCTCTACATACTGAAAGGGCCAAAAGACTTTGATGTCTTTCCAATTTCTACCCTATAATTCACAGTTTTAGACTGTCATGGAGTTGCAAAGTTTTCAGGAAGCATCAGTGACAACCTTGAAAGTCACAGTAAGATGAACAGAAATGATACGGTAAAAAGAAAAGAACATTCTTCATTCTTTTTTTACCTTCATTTTCTTAACTTCAACTTCAGCTTTTCACAATGTGTACTAAGAATCAGTATTTACACATCAAAAAGCACCTAAACTATCTCAAATTTCAAAGTGCTTAGATTTTAAAACCAATGGTATTTTTACAAACTAGCAGTGTTCAGTTGCAAGATGCCACCTCTTTTGGGGAGCAAAATTGAGTGGGAAAAGGGTATCTATGGTTTTGTTATTCAAATGACTTCCTGTGGGACAAGAAAACAACAGGAAGAACTGTAGAAGAATCTGTTCAGAAATTAGTTTAGTGTCATGAATAAAGTTTGTGGAGTTCAACGACCTTCTCTAACCAGTCCTGAAAATAGAACGTCAGAACCAGCCCTCCTTCAATAAAAAAACCTGTAATTTCTGCAAATTCTACCTTCTTGTTATTTTCTTTATCAATAAAGGAAACAATACAAAGAAAATCATTTGGGACTTCCCATGCAGACCAGAATGAGTTCAGAAGGCAAACTGAATTAAAGCTGTAAGAAAACTCCAGATCAAATCAGATGAACTATTCACAATTTCAGTTTTGCAAGACTGACACCTCTCTAGTGCTAAGTTTAAGGCTCTAGAGAGAAAACAGTATCCAGTCTTACAAAGCCATCCAACATGCTGCACTAAATGTTAAATAGAATATTTAATACAAGTGTTAAAAAGAAGCAGGAAGAAATACGAGTAGACAGTGTTGGACAATAACCAGCTTAATCCATAGTGAAATAACGTACTGCAACAAGATATTGGAAATCAGTTACAGAAGTGAAATAAATCTAGCTCATTTCTACTGACACCTCATTATAGAAGTACTTTATAGAAAACTGACAGTACACAATACAGTGTACAAAAAAAAGGAAATAAAGTCCCAACTGACACACAAAAAAAGGAAGCAGAAAGACACAATACCTAATTTCTTAAGCCCTTAAAATATATTTCTGACTTTTTCCAGTCTGTTCAGAATTTTATTCAGCTTTTAAACAGACCTTTAACATTCAGGTCTTTGTTAGCACATATGTCTTTTACTATGTGTCAGCACTTTTGGTATGTAAAAATCACTCTACATTATGTTTTACCATGTATTTCACAGTTCTTTCTTCCCTGCACCACAAATAGAACTGTGTTTTTGAAAACTCTCTAGACACTTGCAATCTATTTTCTGCAAAGAGTTACTCTCAAATTAGGCAGCACTCTCTCTTGAACATGTAATAAATACGAGAATGTTAGGACATACTCAGAAGTTATTTATGCCCAATACTTTCTTTTTATCTGGTAAGTAAATCATTCTTCACCTGAAAGTACATAAAGGTAATTACATTGGCTTGTGCTGAAAGCAGAAAAACAGCACATAAGATAATAAACAGCAGAAAGAGGGTATTTAAATAGGCATGGAAAGTATGCTTTTTACATTAAAGAACTTAATAAGAGAAATATGATCCCATTTTAGCAGAACCTACAGGATGGTAGGATGGCAATGGTGTGGTCTGTCCAAAGACTTAGGATCTTACGTTGACCAAACAACATAACAAAATAATAAATTTTCAACCATACAGTGAAAAAAACAGATGTCAGTCAAAAAAATATAAGAAACTGCACCTAAACAGCCACAGCAGTTCCTTAAATAAGAACAGGAAGATGATTAAAGACTGAACAGAGAGCTATGACCAAACAATGTCCTTCTTGATTAATCTGGCATCATTTCAAATAAATTCTACTGACCACAGTACATTACTCAGTAGGGGTATTCCAGTTTTAGTACATCATAAATGACTTCTGAATTAGTATTTTAACCATGTACATTACAACTGGACTCTGCAATCAATGGGAACATCTGGCTTGCACAATAAAAATACAATATTTTCTTCTTCTCCCTGAGCCCCAAACTGACCCTAAATACTTCTGCCTCCCTCACAAATGTCAATGAAATACAAAGATCAAAACTAATTTCATCACTGTGGTCCTGTGCCTCTGTGAAACAGCCCCTGCTGGGAGAGAGCAGATAGGTCTGTGGTCTGTGCTGCTGGGTCACAACCTCACTTTGCAAACTGAGGAGCTGGCTCAGGGCTCATGACGTTTGTCCCGACCCTGCTCTAGAAGAGTCCATGTACCATCAGAGTATCCTGAACAGGGTATCCCCAGGTCCACGAGGCTGCACCAGGAGAGACAAACGCCTGCAGAAAAGCACCCTGTGCTGTGAGCAGTCCCTCATGGCACTGCTTGGACTTAGTACCATGCAAATGCTTTATTTATATGACTTTTGCCAATGACTGACACTTTGGCTAGACATGGATAACTCTGGCATCTTTTCTCCAGTGCAGCACTTGTATGTCAGCCTCTCTTTCACTCTTCCCAACTAGGATTTCCTGGAAATTTTCTCTTTT
Organism: Chiroxiphia lanceolata; assembly: GCF_009829145.1. Taxonomy (NCBI): domain Eukaryota; kingdom Metazoa; phylum Chordata; class Aves; order Passeriformes; family Pipridae; genus Chiroxiphia; species Chiroxiphia lanceolata. The sequence goes on along the minus strand of NC_045639.1, from coordinate 35,776,139 downwards.
TCTAACAGTACTGTTTTGGTCCTGGAATGAATATTAGGAAGTAAGCACAGGCCTACCTACACCACTTCTTTCCATAACCCATAGAAATTCAGGTTTATGGGAGTTCTAAACAATTATAACTACAGCAGCTTAGACGATGATGTAATGTAGAAGTAGCTGTGCTATTACAGGAATTTGAAAGATACCAAGAGAGGAAAGCAGGAGGAGGGTAGATGGAGTACTTTCAGGATTTATTAGATGTTGCCACTGTAATGCCCTTTCTTTGAAAAAATAGCATGTGGTACCATTCCCTGCTGACTCTAAAGCACAGTGACTATGAGTATGGCTCACAATTATGGCAAACTTTGAAACCTTTCAGTCAAGGAATAGAGCTGCTAATGCCAAACAAAATAGCTGATTTACACATGGGAAAAGAGGCTATAATATAAGAAATACATTTTCTTTCCTCTCATTTATAACAATAGTGGGGGAATTAACTACAGGGGATTCTTAGCATATTTACAAGACACTACAGGAGGCTTTTAGCATATTTACAAGCAACAATGGCATAATTTTACATGCAGAAGTTTAAATATTGTAAATTCTGCTCTGTCTTTAGCTTCCGTGATTTAAGGAGTCTGTATCTACACCTCAAGTTGATATAGCTCCATGCTCTACTAACTCGTCATGCTCACAGAGATCTTGATATGAATTCTCTAAAAGCAGCAGGGCATTTTGGTTTGGAGTCTCTTTTATTTTATTTTGTGCTCTATTTAAAAGGGTGAAAGAAAAAAAGCTTTGCTAGTGCTTCAAAATAATACGGATTGTTATTTTTAGACTTTTTGTTTGCAACAATAAAATGTGCTGACACTAAAGATGCGCGCAGTAGCTTCAGACAGCTGAGTCCTGTAAGCTGCTGGGCCCGACCTCTTTTACAGGGCAAGAATAAGAAATCAATGTATTTTCTATTCTGCTCTTTGGTTGGGAAAGGATGCCTGGATGGGGGTAGAAGGAACAGGATATATGACAGCAATGATCAGTGCCTGCTACAAACTAATGTGAGTTCAAAAACAAAACTGGGCCTGGGACTAATGGTAATCTGTTTTATTTCCATTCTCCAGTACTGGGGGAGCCCAGGCTTACTGGACACAATCATGCTCTGTGCTATTTGTTTTGCAGCCAAACAGAGGTGAGGCTGAGGGCTGCTCAGATGGCAAGATTAGCTAAAGCTGCCTCTTTGGCCACGTTCATCTTACATTTTATTATTTGAAATATAAAACCTAGATTATATAAATACAGATTCCACCACTCCCAAACCTTCTGCTTAAGAAATGTAAGCGTTTATGTAAAAATCATGTCCTTGATCTAAGGATAAGGCACTGTACAGTGTGTGAGCACACTGACATATAGAACTCATCCTTTAGACAGACTGAAGGACCAAGCCTGATAGTTTCCCCCATAGGAACACCACCTACAGGAGTTGCGGCTGTCAGCAGCATATGGTCCCTGACATATCACAGGCTACAATCTTTTATAACCTTGATCTATGACATGTGACTGCAGCCTGTGGATAAAAATCAGTTTCATTCCTCCTCTTTCAATGCATTTTAACACATTTACTTACAGCAAGACTTGCACAATCCTAAAAGGAAAGACGAGACAGAAGACAGATTCATTTCCCCTGAATTTAGGAATGCAACTGAGGGACTTAGTATAGAAATGTCACCCAGACCTCTCCCTAGACAGGTACTCAAGAGTAACGCAGAGTCACAAGTGTAACTCAGCCCACCCACAATCAGCTTCAATAAGAAAAAAAGCCATAATTACCAATTGCTTGAATTCAACAGTAATTACCACTAACCAAAACAAAATATTGTAATAGATTTTTTGTAGACATTATTGGCTTTTACTACTTTATAATGCATTTACATTTTTAATGAAATTCTGGATATCCATGCATAAAATTTTTAAAAGTGATGTTACATCTCAGATGCAGTGAGATACCACAGAAGACAAGACCTGAAGTAATTATTGTTCACCTCTGACAGAAAGTGATGAAAAAGAAAGGAGAGGTTCATGGGTTAGAAACACTGGAGTTTAACACAGACCCATTTTCTGGTCTTCTTTGAAAACCTACTTGAACAAGACACTGCTTGTGACAAAACCCAAGGGCAATGCACACCAGATCAGCCTTCCATGTGAGCTGGAAGCAGCCTGTCTGCCCAGTCACAGCCCTCCAGCTGCATCCTTCCAGCATCTTTAACAGGAAACCCAATATTTCCCTGAGGGACAGGCTATTGTTAATTCCACCTTATATTACTCATAACAATACTGTAAAAATGATGGGCCAAACTCTGCCATTACTTAATTTTAAATACACCCATTTCATTAAATTAAGGCAGAATCCAGATATGGCCCCATATGTTTAGATGATCTGTTTGGGTCTTTGGCTATATATAGGAAGGAGAGGTTTAGTACCTAACCTTTTGGCACTAAGTAGATGCTTGGGTTTCCTGATTAAAATGAGGCAGGTATCTAACACAGATACGCTGATTTCACTGTGGAAGTCTCAATTAAAGAGCCTGAGCTAACCGAGACCTGAGATTCCATGGCATGTGAGACTTCTGGTCCAACACATGGAGTCATGAACATTTGCACCCCTACTGAAAGTAATTGTGGTTGTAAAATAGGATTTTGCCTGTAAAAATCAAGATACTGATTTTTTTTTTTGTATGCCTGATGCAATTGCTGCTGCTGTTGCATCATGGTGGGAGCTGCATTTCTTCATGCCATTATTTCCTTGTCACTGCTCTACTTTCCTTTCTTCTTACATATAAGACTGAGTGTGTGCTGATCCACAAACCCAAGTAACTTGGAGCTCATAAAAACCGGACCCTTTGCAGTGCCTGAACTACCTTTATAAATTACTTGGATTTAGACCCTGTTGCAAAGAAACAAGACTGCCAAGTATTAAGTTAATAATTAATTAGCTGAGTTTAAAAGTAGTCACTCAACTTAATAAATTATAACTGGTGAAAACTGAGCCAAAGTTCACCTCTAATAAGAGATGTATTACACCGCCATAAATGTAACTGTTCAATACAATTCGAGATGTGCCAGTTAAGTATCCCTGAGTAGATAAATTCAGTTATCTGGATTATTTACTACTGTAGTATGCATCACTTTGGTACTATCTATATTCCTTGCCTTTACTGTGTATACATCTCATATTCAATGAAAACCCATATTTATGAAATTATTAAGTGATACAGGACCTCTAAGGCCTCTTAGTATAATACTTTGATAGCATATGGTCTGACATATAAATATTTTGTTCTATGATTTATTTATATGCTGCAAACTAAAAATATTTAAAAAGCTGTCTTTTAGATTGTAAATAATAGACTATAAGAATCTGGCATTATTGTCATTTTATTCAGGAAACTACTATTATACACAGCCTTGTCTCAGACAAGTCATTCCACTTCTGTGGCTTTTCCATTTTCTATTTCTACATCTAGGGGAGTTTAGAGTCCAGTGAAAAGGGATTCATCCTGGTCTATTTCACTTTATTTTATTTTTTTTTTAGTGTACAAACCACCTTGACTCAACTTCCATTCTTATTGCTATTTTTATAGTGCAAAGTTTGCTGCCTACTCTATCAATCCTCACATGGATAGGTGATTTTTACTCACAATTTGTGTTGGTATTTGAAAAAGTGGCACAAGATTTACTTGGATATATATTGTATGCCAGCCTGAGCCTCAAGGGAGGATTTCCTTATCTCAAAAATTTTACAGTTTCAAGAAAACTACCTATAGAACATCACACACAACCATAGGATGCACAGTGCCCCTCAGTTCATCCCTTCAGAAAACAGAGAAGCCGACAGAGGTAACATGGTGAATTTTCAGACACAGTAGTACATTGGAAATCAGCCCAAACCAAAGCTGTCTCCTTGCAGTCTCCATGAAGGTATTTTTCAGTATATGCTGTAGCACTGGAGACAGTGCATTTGTTTGCAAAGTGCTATCAAGAATCATATTTGCAACAAGTAAAACTTGAGATATATTGATATTCTAATACATTGCAAAATGACTTCTGAAACTCATTTTCTGAGGTTTTTTTATGACTGTTGAAAGCTAGCAGCAAACTTCTAAGATATAAAAAATACTTTCTTAACTTGTTGCAAATGCCTATTGATACCTTTCCACAAAGAATGCTGCATTTTAAGATTAATTTTAAGGTATTCAAATTATATTCAAATTTCTGTAGGGGAGAGTATTGAATTGTACTAACAGTTTTCCTGTCCTGGGGGAATATGTCCAGACTCTTCTTCATTTTACATCAGGAAGATCACATAAAGTAGAAAAATAGAAAACAATAGACTGAATACTAAACAGTGTAATAGCACATATGCATTATTTACAAAACAAAAGGTATAAGTATTAAAAAGTTGAAATCAGCTCCCATATTAAAGAAAATTATATTCGAGGCAAGATTGCATGACTCCAATACTAATCTTTTAGGACATTTTGAATTCAAATTCTATTCAGTAAGAAGCACTGTAGATTGTGGCACATTTATGAACAGTAGTCAAAAGCATATTTTCAATTTTATCTTTAATACAGTTGGAATGGGTTAAAATCAACTTAAATTAACAAGATGGAAAAAAGAGTAAAGGCTTGCAGAATCAAATTCTTTTGTTTCTAAAACCTTATTATCAAAATATGAAACAAAAAATTACCACTAAATGAAACATATCTTGTGAACAAGACCATCACTGGTTTACAACATTTGGACCTGTCACATTGCTTTCTGAGCAGGCACTCTCGAAACCATGTGAAATCACCAGTGGACAGGAGAGAATTAGAGTTTCCACACACAGAGTTTGATTCACTATGTTTTTGCATCACAAGAGCATTGCTTCAGTCATTCAAAATGTTTGACCAACTCTGTCTCTTACAGAAGTCACAGAGGAGAAGGAATCTTTGACACCTCAGAGGATGAGGCTAAACCTTTGCTTTAGTAAGCTGCTAAAAATGAAGTAACATAATATCACTGAGTGGGGACAAGGGCACTTGGTTTCTGTTATAGAGACAATGCAAAGTGCTTTCTTGACTCTTCCTGGCAGCACACCAGAAAAAAAAAGAGAAACAAACCAAGAACCCTGAGAAGGAAATACCAAAGGTCAGGTTAGCACCTGTCCTCTCCAGCTTTGTGAGGCAGCTCAGGTGCCCTCTTCAAAGCACTCAACCCACTGCCCATTGCACTTTTTTCTCCAAATTTCACTAAATGAAGCTTTTTAAAAGAAGACCAACACAAAAGAATAGTATTTAAAGAGCTAGCACTGAAGTATTTACTATCTTTTCTGTCGCACTAATTATCATCCTTTGATATGCTTTATTTAAGCAAGGAAAACTTTTGTAAAGGTAGTAGAATAGACAAGTCTCTATTTTCAAACACTGCTATTCCTAAATGCTTATGGTATAAAAGGCCTGACATGCAATCTATCCTGGGAAAGTGACAGACAACAATCTTCATCATACTAAAATTTTGTTCATTATTGCATAAACTAGTAAATATCAGGTACCTCTGTTCAAAGAAAACACATAATTAAAAAATCCATTCTAGCTTCCTAGTACTCCAAAAGTCTTCTTAACATAACCATAATGTGCCTCCACAAGAGAGAAGCTACAGATGGTTTCATGCTACAATTTGCTCACGCCTTTACCATCTACTACTAGGAAAATTGTGTCATTTTCTGCCTACTCATGCAGCGTCCCAGCCTTGTGAAGATTAGACACAGAGATCAACAAAAGCTAAACCAACATTGGTGACAATACTATATGTTATTTGCTCATTAAAAAAAACCAAATACCACAAAGCTTACACCAAATAACATATTGCTGACCATCTTCACCCGTAAGTAGAACCTCTGGAGGTACCATGGGGAAGGGATGAGCAGCGGAGTCCTGGAAGAAGTGAAGTGCAAGGGAGTAGCACCAAGGCAGCATCTTCCCTTTCTTCCTCCCCAGGGCCACAGCATAACAGCAGTGAGTTCTCCATGTGCCTTGAAAGCAACTAGAACTGACTCGTGATGAAGTTCTTCAGCTAAAAACGAGCAGGGACCCTGTCCTCATGCTGGAGCTGGGCATCCCCAGGGAGAGCTCAGGACGAGCCATGTGGCACTAACAGCCTCAGCTCCGCAGAGGTTTGCATATTACAACATTTTCTTTAACACACACGGCAACTTCAAAAGACTCTCTGTTTTAGAGAGTGAGCTTTTCATTCTGCAGTGAATAAAAATAACTTTCACTACTGTTTCAACAAAGTAGAAACTATAAAAGAAATTGTTACTTTTGGATGCCATGATATTCTATTTATGGATATAATTGTACATTTTCTTTCCAACTCTTTTATAGCATCATTTTATAATGCATTCCAACAAGTGTGAGAATGCCCCTTACTAAATGAATTTTCGGATTTTGGGTTTTTACTGTTCAAAATGGGGAAAAATCTGCTTGTTCAAAATTAAGCTTTAAAAAATAAAATATAAAAAACTGAAAAATCAGTACTCCATATTTTAAAAAAATCATGATTGATGTAGTAATTTCTACTTTTTTTTCCTGAAGAGCTGATGAAAATCAGTAGCTTTACAAAAAGGATGCCTCTATTTCATGGACATCTGGTGTTCAAGAAAACATGAGACATCCTGTGCTACATGCATACAAGGTAATAGATCAGAAACTGAAAACACTCATATTTGTGTATGAAGTCCATATATTACTAGAGAGACATAAAGGCTATTTATATTAAGTTAACATACATGTTGCATAACAGCTAGTTACTTAGATGAAAAACATTCTGGTCTCTCTTCAGTCCATAGGATCAAAAAGGTTTTCCTAATTAATAAATAAAACCATAACAATTTTGAGGAAATGTGTGCTAATGTGTAAATCTTTCACTTCCTAAAGACGAAAGTTTTAAGTAGTAAATAAATGTATTACTCCTAGTCATATTAATGTAATAATTGAAAATTACTAAAATGAAAGAAGACTTGTCCTAATGTGCACATTACTCATTTGTTTGAAGCTGTAAAGCATTTCATCCTTCCCTCCCCTCTTAATGCATATTGCACAACATAAGCATTGCTCCTTCAGTGGAGGACTTTTAAATCAAACTCTTCTGGAAGTTTCTTCTTCTTTCTTTTCTTAAAATCTTGCTCAATTTTGGAAACCAAGCAGAATTATATGATACCAGAACATCTACAAAACTAGGGGAAAAAACCCACCAAATTAGACCCCGCAAAGAAACCTCTCTGATTGCCTACTGTCACAAGCTAACTGGAAATTCCATGCGTTTGGTTCGCATCCGACAAACATGCAGTGCCCAGTGACTGCTTAACATAAATGCTTTAACTCCTCAACAGTACACAGCACAGCACATGCGCTGAATAAATTACACAAAATAAACCCCAGCTGTGACACTTTTACTATGTTCCTAACACTTTGTCATACATGGGGCAGGAGACAGAAGGAGCAAAGAGACCTCACCAGGATGTTCTTCTGAGATATCTGAAGCCAGACCTGTTCAAACGCCTGGCAGGAAGAACAGCTCCTCGTGATGTAGTTTCACAAGCTGAAGAATCTTCCAGGTCCTAAGAAAACTTAAGTATACATCTACATCTAACTTAAACAAAACAATAGTAAGTGAAATTCTACAGTGTTGCCCACCATTACTACACTGAAGTATTACGTTATCAGAGTTCTAATATAAAGTATACCTCACTAAACACACACCAGGCACACATGTACATCTAGAGAGCCACTTTTTTTTTTTTTTTTTTTTTTTGGTGAGGCTTTATGGCCTCTAAGAAGCACTTGTTTCTACTGTCGAAAGGCATTCAATGTGCTCTACCTGCGTTTATTTGACCTGAAGTGTAGCACTCCTGAGGCTGCAGCACTACCTTAAGGCCTGGAATTTACCAACCCACCCCATGCAGGATGTTTCAAATAATACTAGCTACATTTTTGGCAACTCTACAGAGACCCTTATTTTTACATAGCATTTTCACATCCCATGGAATCATCAAGGTTAGAAAAGGTACTGTCTGTCATGACTTTCTGTTATTTATGCTTTCTGCTATTTCCCCTCCTTCATTTTAGATTTTGGTCTAGCATCTCTTCTTGAACCAATGTTCATATAACTGGATATTTTAGTACACATTTCATTTGCTTGCAGGTGGCAGGGGAGTGCGGGTCAGGAAGAGCAGCATTTTTGTTGTTAAAGACACAGATATATCCATTTCCAGAGCATTCTCTTCCCCTCTCCTATCCCCCTTCCCTTCCTTCCCTTCCCTTCCCTTCCCTTCCCTTCCCTTCCCTTCCCTTCCCTTCCCTTCCCTTCCCTTCCCAAACCTTCCCTTCCCTTCCCAAACCTTCCCTTCCCTTCCCTTCCCAACCTTCCCTTCCCAAACCTTCCCTTCCCTTCCCTTCCCTTCCCTTCCCTTCCAAACCTTCCCTTCCCTTCCCTTCCCTTCCCTTCCCTTCCCTTCCTTCCTTCCCTTCCCTTCCCAAACCTTCCCTTCCTTCCCAAACCTTCCCTTCCCAAACCTTCCCTTCCCAAACCTTCCCAAACCTTCCTTCCCAAACCTTCCTTCCCAAACCTTCCAAACCTTCCCTTCCCTTCCCAAACCTTCCCAACCTTCCCTTTCCCTTCCCTTCCCTTCCCTTCCCTTCCCTTCCCTTCCCTTCCCTTCCCTTCCCTTCCCTTCCCTTCCCTTCCCTTCCCTTCCCTTCCCTTCCCTTCCCTTCCCAAACCTTCCCAAACCTTCCCAAACCTTCCCTTCCTTCCCTTCCCTTCCCAAACCTTCCCTTCCCTTCCCTCCCTTCCCTTCCCTTCCCTTCCCAAACCTTCCCTTCCCAAACCTTCCCAAACCTTACCTTCCCTTCCCTTCCCTTCCCTTCCCTTCCCTTCCCTTCCCTTCCCTTCCCAAACCTTCCCTTCCCAAACCTTCCCTTCCCAAACCTTCCCTTCCCAAACCTTCCCTTCCCAAACCTTCCCTTCCCAAACCTTCCTTCCCAAAACCTTCCCTTCCCAAACCTTCCCAAACCTTCCCTTCCCTTCCCAAACCTTCCCTTCCCTTCCCAAACCTTCCCTTCCCTTCCCTTCCCAAACCTTCCCTTCCCTTCCCAAACCTTCCCTTCCCTTCCCTTCCCAAACCTTCCCTTCCCTTCCCAAACCTTACCTTCCCTTCCCTTCCCTTCCCTTCCCTTCCCTTCCCAAACCTTCCCTTCCCTTCCCTTCCCAAACCTTCCCTTCCCAAACCTTCCCTTCCCAAACCTTCCCTTCCCAAACCTTCCCTTCCCAAACCTTCCCTTCCCAAACCTTCCCAAACCTTCCCTTCCCTTCCCAAACCTTCCCTTCCCTTCCCAAACCTTCCCTTCCCAAACCTTCCCAAACCTTCCCAAACCTTCCCAAACCTTCCCAAACCTTCCCAAACCTTCCCTTCCCAAACCTTCCCTTCCCTTCCCAAACCTTCCCTTCCCAAACCTTCCCTTCCCTTCCCTTCCCAAACCTTCCCTTCCCTTCCCAAACCTTCCCACACCTTCCCAAACCTTCCCTTCCCTTCCCAAACCTTCCCTTCCCTTCCCTTCCCAAACCTTCCCTTCCCTTCCCTTCCCTTCCCTTCCCTTCCCTTCCCAAACCTTCCCTTCCCTTCCCTTCCCTTCCCTTCCCTTCCCTTCCCTTCCCTTCCCTTCCCAAACCTTCCCTTCCCTTCCCTTCCCTTCCCTTCCCAAACCTTCCCTTCCCTTCCCTTCCCTTCCCAAACCTTCCCAAACCTTCCCAAACCTTCCCAAACCTTCCCTTCCCTTCCCTTCCCAAACCTTCCCTTCCCTTCCCTTCCCAAACCTTCCCAAACCTTCCCTTCCCTTCCCAAACCTTCCCAAACCTTCCCAAACCTTCCCTTCCCAAACCTTCCCAAACCTTCCCTTCCCTTCCCTTCCCTTCCCTTCCCTTCCCTTCCCTTCCCAAACCTTCCCTTCCCTTCCCAAACCTTCCCAAACCTTCCCAAACCTTCCCTTCCCAAACCTTCCCAAACCTTCCCAAACCTTCCCTTCCCTTCCCTTCCCTTCCCTTCCCAAACCTTCCCAAACCTTCCCAAACCTTCCCTTCCCAAACCTTCCCTTCCCTTCCCTTCCTTTCCCTTCCCTTCCCTTCCCCTCCCTTCCCTTCCCTTCCCCTCCCCTTCCCTCTTTCTTTTTCTTTTCATAATTGCCTCCTGCCACCAGCTCATTCCATTCAATTCAGCATATTAGCAACAAAAGACAGGAGCAAGTATCCTTTCCCTCTCAAAAAACATGGCATTCTAACATGTGTTCTAATGGACAATTTAGAGATGCTATGTGAACAATTACTGACCTTTTTCTCATGGAACTTGTTAAAGAAAATAATTTGTGCAGAGAAACCTTTTCTGAGGTATCAAGATCATTCATGATGATGTGTGTACAGTGCCGTGTATTTAATTGACACTCCTACATTTTAAATTTACTGCAGAATGGCTTGTTTTTCAAAGTGTTCATTATTCATACAGAATACCTCACACTGCATCACAGAACCTGAAAATCTAGATTAATTGCCATATTAGAAATCGTGCTTAGTATGAAACAAGGGTTGTTGTCCTGGAAAAACAAAAAGTTTCCTTAGGCTTTCAGCGCACATTTTTGGTACTAGAGCATCTACCTCAGTGTACCATGTATTTTCCTAGGCTTGTCCTGAAAATCCTATATTCTTTAGCCACCATAGGACCAATGTCAGAAACAAACTTGCTTCCTCAACATCATGTCACTTCACCAGAAACTCCAAAGTCATCACCTGATGTCAGCAGTACAAGCTTTAATGGCACCTAAATACACTGACAGCGGTTTTATGAGAAAGAAAAAAAGATTATAAGTGAACGCTTCTCAGCCAGACCTACCTTGTCTGACTCTGTTTCACATCAAAGCTAAAAAATGCACAAAAACCTCATCACTGTTTCAGGTAATCAAATTCTGTGGCTTGATGGGGTGTGTGTGCACACACTGACCTCCACAATGTCACGACTTTCAGGTTACTCATTGATTTCCAGGAATCAGAAATGTGATGCAAATAAGGAATTGCTAGTCAATTAGCTCTTATCACAAGCTCACAGTCTGTGGCAACGGTATGACACGCAGTTCTGCATAACAATTGAAAACGAGCTTTTTCTAGCCAGGTAACTGTCCTCAAAGGCAAGATGTGTCCCCTTTCCCAAGAATAGATGTAGTCAGCAACATGATTAATGCCTTTGTGCATGGTACAAGACTGCTTTTAACAGTTGTCAGCAATTTCAGAGGGTATGAGCAGTCCCTTCCCACTTATCCTACACATGTGATACCAATGTAATCATGGTTTCAGCCTGCACACAGAAGGAAAGCTTTTCTTTTTCTCCCTATTACTCTTTAATTCCATCACTGCCAGCTAACTGTAATGAAACTATTTAGAACTTCCTTAAAATGCTGATCATTTACCATATGTTCATTTAATTTTTAAGAGACAGCTATATTGTGCAAGTTGCACTTCTTTGCCTACCAATATATGTCATTAAAATGAATATTCATGTGGCACTTCCAGTGGCTTTGCTTAGTATCAAACCTACTGCAGTCATTAAAAGTCTTGTCAACATAGCCCACCAGTGCCTCTGGCACTTGTAAATGATGAACTTTAACTCTCTGTCTGCAAGTGCTAATCTAAGCATAAAATAGAAAAAAAAAATTACTGGCATCAATTATCAAAGTTCATCAGTTTCATCAGTAAAGTGGGATTTTTACAGTACCTCCATCATGCTTTTAGCTTTATTACAAATCACTTATAAGTTACTCTTGCCTGGTCCAAACAAACACAAAGCCACTTTAAATACATTATAATTTCTCTTTCTCGATTTCACGAAATCCCCATTATCAGCAAGCAAATATTCTTATTCATTCCAGAAATACTACTACTTATTTTCTTAAATCACAGAATGGCTAGGTTTGGAAGGGACCTTAAAGACTAACTAGTTCCAACCCCCCTGCCATGGGCAGGGACATCTTTCACTAGACCAGGTTGCTCAAACCTCCGTCTAATCTGGTCTTGAACACTTACAGGGATGGGGCATCCACAGCTTCTCTTGGCAAACTATTCCAGTGCCTCACCACCCTGATAGTAAAGAATTTCTTCCTCAGATCCAATCTAAACCTACCCTCTTTCTGTTTAAAGCCATTCCCCTTTGTCCTATCACTACAGGTCCTTAGAAAAAGTCTCTCTTCATCTTTCTTGTAGATTCCCTTTATGTACTGGAAGGCCACAATGATGTCTTCTCAAGGCCTTCTCTTCTCCAGGCTGAACAATCCCAGTTCTCTAAGCTTTTCCTCATAGGATAGGTGCTCCATCCCTTTAATCATCTTGTTGGCCCTCCTCTGGACTCGCTCCAACAGGCCAACGGCCTTCCTGTGCAGGGGACCTCAGAGTTGGATGCAGCACTCCAGACGGGGTCTCATCAAAGAGGAGTAAGGGGTAGAATTCCCTCCCTTGTCCTGTTGGCCACGCTGCTTTTGATGCAGCCCAGGACACATTTAGCTTTCTGGGCTGTGAGTGCACATTGCCAGCTCATGTCCAGCCTCTCATCCACCAGTACCCTCAAGTCCTTCTCAGCAGGGCTGCTCTCAGTCTCAGGCGAGGTGCTGCAGAACTTGTGTGTGAAATAAAGGCTCAGTTGCCTTCCCTTTTGTGGAAATCCCCCAGTGCAAAGGCCAAGCGAGCACCAGTTTGTGTGTGGGAAAAGTGAGAACCAATAGCTAATTAAGGGTCTCTTGATCCAGATTGGTCTCCCCTGGATTGTCCTTGCACAATCAGCGTACAGGGTAGAACACTTTAAGATCATGTGGAATTAAAAGGCGCTGCCACTCCACACCCACCACATTTGGGGTGTCAAGGCAGCCATGGAGGGTGACACAGGAAGGGAGGGAGGGATTATGTTTCGCCTGCCTGGTGTGAGCAGCCATAGAGGGGGCCTGGTTAAAGGGAGGAAAATTACTGACCAAAAGAAAATGCCTCCTGAAAAGTACTGACAAGAAAAATGCCTGCCAACCCAGGAGCTGTGAGCCTTGAAAACATCCTTGACAAGCACAGCTGGCTGCCTTGGAGTATATGTAGGTACCTAGAAACCTGAGACATCCTCAGGTAACACTGATTGGTGAAAAAACAAGGAACAGTAACAGTATCTTACCATCTGAAAAGGTGAAAAATAGTCTGGCAAAGAAGCTCTCTTCAAGAACTTCTTGTACCTTTCCTTTTCCTGATTTTTGTTCAAGTTTTCCATAAGCTCCTGGACTCCCACCTGGGACAATCAACTGACTGCAGAACTTGTGATACAGATCATCTTTCATAGAATCATAATAGTTTGGGTTTGAAAGGACCTTTAAAAGTTATGTATTCCAAACTCCCCACACAACAACAGGGCTGTCTTCAACTAGACCAGGTTGCTCAGAGCCCCATCCAACCTGACCTTAAACGTGTCCGGGGCATCCACAGTTCTCTGGAAAACAATCTCTGCATTTGTCTAAACAATACAAAGAATATGTAATATTTGCCATATCCTTAAAAACATGGAGTTTCTCTTCTTTTTTTTTTTTTATATATATGCCAGATTCCCTTTAGTCTATGTATAAGAGTTGAGCCAGGTTTTTAAAAATATGAGTTCTTGCTCAGTTTTTTGGGAATGCAGCCTTAGTGTAACACTTGTGTGAAATCCAAGGACCTTTGAAAATCTGGCCTTCATGCATGCCAGTGCCAGATATACAATGTGTTTAATATACATCTCTGCTTAGCGTTCAGCACCTAAAAACCAGGACATGCAATCTTCCAAAAGGCTGGCAGTAACTGTCCAAGACAGTCATTTACCAGAATAAAAAGGGATATAACTCAAAGTAGGCAACTAGGAATTGCTCTGAATTTCCAGCAGTCTGTTTTACACAATGCTGGTGTAAATGTCTTTACTTTTCATTTTGGTCATTGTATCACTGAACAACCAAACAGATGGTACATGAACAGTATGCAAAACATTTAATCATGCCAGTACAGTAATACCAGCTGTTCTGGCCTGCTGACCTTGGTGTAGTTTAGATAACATCGAAAGAATTTTATTCTCTTTTTTCCCTCCTGAGACCTCCTTTGGTCTCACCTCTATAAAACAGAAGCTAAAGCTAAGAAGTTAGACTTATATGCTGTTAATGGAAGAAGAATTCTACACATTTTACTTTGCCACATATAAATTTAGTACTAAAGATAGAAAATAATGCAACCTGTAAAGGTGTTGCCTCCACAGCCTTATTATCCTCCCCAGGTCTATGGCCAAATCTGTGTATGGCACATAATTCTGACCATAATTTGGCTACAAATTTGGCTACAGGCCAAAGCTACCAAACTCTCACAAAAACAACTATCTTAAAAAATATTTGACCATTTCAAGTTAGTTGGGGAATCTTTTCAGTGAGGGCACACCACACCACCAATCTGGATTTAGCAAAGTGGTCTCAGTAAAGATAGGAAAAAATCTTCCAGGGCCACCTGGCCATTAGAAGACTGTTTCCCCTATATTTCAAGAAATCTCTAATACCTCTATTTGAGCTTTTTTTATAAGAATGAACAAAAGGTACTTTTAACATCCCCCTTTGCCCAGGTTCTCCGTCACTGAGCCAATAAGCCATCACTAAGTTATCTGAATTACTTTTTAAACTAATAGAGCAGCACACATTCCTGCATATGAGAACAATGAGAGCTTTTGGCAATGATCCTGTTCACTAATTATAATATCTTACACTTTTGCACTGCCTTTCATCTCCTTGGGTTCCAGAGTGCTTCACTAAACAGAAGGCTCTGTCCACAACTGTTCCCTCCCAGTCATGTCACACTTGCTTGCAGAACGTGTGAACTCCAACCCGCTTCACAGGTGTTTGCCTCACACATACAAGCAAAAATGCTACTGTTGGCACTACACTGAATTAATTCCATTAATATAGAAAGCATAGGAACAATACATTTAGGTCAAGGAATCTGGCCTGATTCAACGAAACCTCATTGAAATGGGAAAATGTTTCCATCACACAAACCTACAGTACCTTAGAAGCAATGCCAGCAGCCAAGAGATATCTCCTAAATTTCTCCTGAAAGTAGTGATGTGTTTACAGTTACACATTAAAATTCCTGCCACAGGTGAAAATACTCACATTGTATAGTTTATTACAGCTACATTTGACCATGAAGGTGTTACTCAAAACCAAAGACCACATGCCGGTACTCCTTATGGTTGTGGGGTCTCCTCACTCCACAAGCTGATCACACAAAGTGTAAACTATCACCATGCTGTCTCTGAAGGGTAAAAATCTGCTTTTCCAACCAGGAAAACCATGGATAGCCTACGTCTGGGTACCACCTGTTGACAACAGCAGTAACAAGTGAGCTTAACTACATGTACTGAAGTAAGAACACTCCCAACAAAAACAACTCCAGCTGAGAAAGCCCCCACCACATAGCCATGCAGACTTCACGCACCTCCCTGCAGCTCTTCACTTCTGACCAACAAAAGCTGGGAAGATGGAGCAACTCCCACGGTCGAGGTCTTGGCAGAAAAATAGTGCCTCTCCCTCTGCAATGCCCCACCACCAGAATCACAGCTGGGCTCAGCATGAGGCCATTTTCTCCCAGACTTTTTGCTATTAAATAGAAGGGCTTGTTATTTGTTTTGTGCTAACAACTGCTAAGTGCTCTTTTTACCTCTACAAAGTACTGCCATCCCTTAGTCCCCAGGACTTGCTGTTGAGTGCAGAGCTGTACAGTCTGTCAGGGAAACCTGTGATTTTGTCCTTTTTGCTGGCTGAGTTGTGAGCAGGGCTGTAATGGGAGCTCTGATGGTCGTAATTCGTGACAAGCCACTCCATTGAAGTCGCTGCGTTGTTTCATCCATTTAGAATAAAAGGCAAGGAAAAATGTCAGTAGTGCTCCAGCAGCTGCTTCAGCTCCTTTTAGACATTTGCTAAGTGAATGTGTACATAATCACATGCTGAAAAGGAAAAGGCACTTTGATGGCAGGGGAGATGCAGTGATCTGCAGGAGGTGGTTCCGGCACCAGCCACAGCCACTCAGGTCACAGGTCCAGCAGCACAAGCACATGCTCCTTACACATCTCTTAGAGACACAACAGGAGTTTGAATCTCATCAGAGTTCCACTGGTTTTAACCCAGACAAACTTCAAAGTTTTCTTGATTTACACACATATGAGATCAAAATAAGCCCCCCACCATCTTCAGCTCATTGTAAACAAAGAAACTCTTGAAAGTCTGGCCCCAAGCCTTTGAGGGGAGGCAATATATCTGAAACCTTCACAGAATTTTTTATTTTAAATAATTACCAGTTAGTTTTGTATTTCTCATTTAAAAACTTTCCCTCCAAGTAACTACAGTGCTAAAAGAAACATGGTAAAAAGTGTGACAAGACAGAGTAAATTTAATTTCTGCAAGCGAAAAGTATGAAACAATTACAGAAAGAGGAATCACACTCTGCTGAGACACCTCACTTCCAGTGCTCTAAGGAGCTAACTGGGAAAGAATACAATTTGCACAATGTTAAATTAGCAGCATACATTTATGCTAATCATACCCAGCTGCAAGCATCTCACTTTATTTCATGTGCTTAGTACAATGAAGTGGTATAAAAAAGTAAAGATAAGCTTGTGTTGCAAAACTTAAAGGCAAATCCAAACTTCCTCAAACTTGAAGCTTGTTCTTAGCTTGGGGTCTTTGGAGGATTTCAGGCAGAGCAGTCCCTAGAGTCTCCCTCTCTAGCTTTCCCCATATTGACCCACTACCAGCTTACCTCTGCAAAGACCTGCTGACTTACTGTTCTCAAAACATAATTTTCATCTTGTAGACTTTTCATCAGCTTTCATTAAGCTCCAGATCAAACACAAGTGGTTTTAAAATTGTTTAAAGCCTAAGTTGCCACCATCAGCCACTGAGTGCAGTTAAGCACAGCAAAGCATCTAAACTGACTGGAGCTGGCAGGCCTCATTGTAATAAAAAAATCAAAATAAGGGGTTTCTAAAATAATTTCCCCAAAATGCAGGGTTACTCATGACTAGAGTTTGGGTTATAGCAAGTCTATACACTATGGAAATATAGAAATATAGTAACTGCTGACCAGAACAGATGCTTTCTGGTTAGTTGCCTCACAGGTGTTTAGGAGATACTTTTCAGTGCAGGTAAACAAACACTTTAGATTAATTTTGAGTATTTTGTTGAGGCAAAAAAAGATATCTATAAATCTCCACATTAGCAAATCCAGATCATTTGCAGACGCATATTCCACTCCAGACTCAGCAGGAAGAAAGCAAGTCACACATAAATAAAAGCAGAAGTTGAGATTCAGGCTTTAAACTAAAAAAATATTACTTAAGGGAGTCAGCAAAATCTAAGATATGATTTTAGAGTCAGGTGACAGTAACAAAAATTATAATGACTTTAAGTGAGTGCTTTATGATTTTCTATGTCAAAATAAATGAAGATTTAATGCAAAATATTTGCAAGTGAGAGAAGTGAGACCTTTTTCTTATTTTGCGCACATATATATTAGTATGTAAGAAAGCTCATATCAAAAAACATGCTATTTTGGTATGGGTACTGCATGAGTATGCATTGTCTGGTGATACAAACACAAAACAGATTAGAAAAATCAATACTCAATTCCTTTTCTAGATTTTTATCCACTGTAGTACACGAAAGCAATTTAGGTCCTGGCTGCACTGCATCCTTACTTCAGCATTTCTTAGATGAGTATATTTGTCATTCCTTCTGACAAACAATGGATAACAGGTGGCAAATCAAGATTCTTTTATATTTAGTACAGTTTAAAAATTTTAGCAAAACAGATAACTTTTTTTTGAAAATAAAATATATTTAGTTTCTGATGCTAAGAGAGGCAAGAGTCAAAAAGAGCATCAGCTTTTATTAACCATGACCAAACCCACTTGTATCCGAGGAGTCCATGGGCTTTCTAAAATGCTGTTGCTAGAAAATGAAAAAGGCTGGTACCATGATTAGCTGACTGTTCCACAACTTTGAATAATCACTGTGTGTTCAAGAACACTACGTATGAAGAGCATCATCCTCTGACAGTAATGTTGACTAGTTTGCACAATAAAGCTATAGATACAAGAGAGAAACAGAGTTTTCTGCTGGTCTCCCAGGTTTCTCTGCAATCCCAGGTGGAGTCTGAAAACCTTTAGCAGCAAGAACCAAGTGCAGAGTAATCTGCTGTCAGATTATTTTAATACCGAGCTTAGATGTGAAATGTTCAGCCTTCTCCCCTTGGCCATGGACAGCAAATTCATTCTGCCAGCAGCAGATCTACTTTTGGATGCAACTGTCTCTGGTTACTCTTTCCTATAATTTTCTTTTTTTTTCCCGGTAATACATCCAGCTTAGCATGGGAATAGCAGTCTGACATTTGACACTGTAAGGAAGATTATCTGACCAGGCTTTAGGTCAACTAAGAGTATTTTTTTCCTAGCAAAGACTTTTTTATTTTTTTCGACTTTAAACTGTGTTTCTTTTCTATTCTAGTGTCAACTACACCAACTGCCTACATTATATCGATATAACCAAGCATTTGCTTTTGCCTGTATTAAGGACGCTGATTTTTCATTCTTGCCCCACATGAATGTGTTCCTGTCCTCCTCTGCTTTCAGTATTCAGTAGGTTATGTATGAAATTTACATATTAATGTCTGTTTTTCAGAAAATCCTGAAGTTGCAGTACAATGGAAAGAAAATGAGTCACAGCTCTAAGAGAAGGAATCCCCATCGAACAAACATACAAATTGGCTGGTACTGAAAATAAACAGTAAGTTGAAACACATCAGTAGTCATACTGTAGCATCTGCCTAGTGTGTTTTCATACACTGATTCAGATGAGAACAATAACAAAAAGGAGGACTGTGCATCAGAATCAGTGAAAAGTTAAAACCAGAAGGAAGTTATACAGGATGTGGTTTATAGCCACTAATTCAGGACACAGGAAAACAAAGATGATGTTTAGTACAGCATTTAGGAGACATGCAGATATCTCTAAAACCAAGTTGTCATGTGTCTTAAGGCACTCTGAATGCAGAATACAGTATTATTTGTTCTGGACCTTGAGCAACGTAAGGATGAGGACTCACACCCTGCTCTAACTGGATGCATTATTCCTATCCCTTATTGGTTTGGGCACACACACACACACTAAAACCTGAGAAAAGTTTACCTGTAGTTGGAGGAAATTTCAGGTCTGTCTTGCTACCCAGTAGTACAATGGTAATGAATTTACAGTATCTCTGAACTTTAAACAAAGCACATGAAAATTACAGCCACTAGTGAAAAAGCAGATTACAAAAAAGTTTTTCTTAACGGATGGGGAACTGAATAAAAGCAATCTGAAGATGAATATAGATCTTTTAAACATAAAGTATCACAGACTGATGAGACGATTTTTCATTAAGAATAAGACCAATAAAAGTAAGGTGACAAAAGTTATGATTTCAACATTGTTCATTCAGTGAAGTAAAAAATGAGGAATTTCAGGAACAGAAATATGTGTACCCACTCCTGACACACGAGGTAGTACATTAGCATAGTAGCTACTGTCCAAAACTTACGGATCACCTTCTTCTGTTCCTAAACCACAGTCACACTCCTTGTCCTCTATATTGAACTGAATGATTGCAGTTGCTGCCTCAGCATTTCTTCACTTTTTTGAAATCCCAAAAAGACACACCTAGTTTGGAAGAATTATTCAGATTTCCTCTCCACACCCATAACAAGTAGATCATCTGCTCAAAACACAAGAATAGAGCTACAATACCATTATTTCTGCAGTATTTGTACTTTAAAGACATCTATGCTCTACAAACTCAATTGAGAACTCTAACATATTGCATACAAGGCCTCCAACAGCTGTCAAATGGTAATGACTTTGACAGACTGGGAAAGGTTAGCTTTTGTCTTTTTAGTATATTATCTCATTCTCACCTGAAATAAAGTACAGAAAACAGCGAATTTCTGCAAAATTCCTTTCCTTTTCTCATGGTGAAGTCATCTGTACCTGTCAACACTCTTGAAACACTAAATAAGAATTCACCTTAGAAATTACTGGAAATCTTTTCAAAATATCCTAATCGTAATTCACATGTGCAATATTCATTATTATTAATGTAAAATACATGTATAAAGGAAGAAGATTATATATCTTGAGACCAAGTATTGCACTGCTCCATGAAACCAAAAAGGAAGCTATTGGCATTCATACCAAGCAACTGAAGTACGAACATTTCTTTTACACCATACTGAAACTACACTAAAGCATTCTTCACTGTTCATTTAATGAAGTTTTAATAGTTGGAATTACAGAAACTGAGATCTGAAAGGACCTCTCAGACACAATGGAGTTACTCCCTTAAGTTTCATGACTAAAACATATTCAAAGCCAATTTAAAGAAAAGATCGCTCATAAATATAAATGTGTATTTTTATTATTTTTTTAAAATACACATTAATTTTTCCATTCTACCTCAGAGGCTCTTTCCTATGTTTCTTCTGGGGAGGAAAAAGAAAGAAATGTACAACACAGAAAAGCAATATAAGGTCATGTCCATTAAAATTGTTTGTGATTAGTACAACACTTAAATCCCACCTGATGAACTGATTAACTGGAAATAAACAAAAGATGGATATTATGCTTCACAACAGAAACTAGAAGAACTCTTGTAAGGGTTAAACAGTGAGGTCAAGAATGTTATGAATAGAGATACATTGCAAGTCCTGCTTCATAAATATTTGTGCATTTATGTTTATAAAACATCTGCACTGCTAGTTCTCATGAAAGCATAATGATGACTTGATTGGCGAGTTAATAATCAGCATGCTTTTGCCCATACATGGGTCCTTAGAAAACTAAATTTTCTGTTTGCAAAGCTGCAGCTGTACTGAAATCTCATTCCTTCTTAGAGCATGCACTTCTCTTCGGAGTATATAGATGGTATTATTTTGTAAACTTATTTAAGAGGTCAAATCCATTCCTCTGGAGCTGTATAAGCTTTGAAAATACCTATCACAGTACAAAATTTCCACTTCAAAATATCTGAATTCTCAGGGAAAGCCGTTTTGTTTAGAGTTTACTTTAAAATAACAAACAATCAAAAACAAACAAACAAGCCCAAAAACCAAAACAAACCCCCTTCTGCAGCTGTTTTTGCAAAACATTGCTAGCATTATAAGAAACATGATGAAACTCAAATAATTATAACGGGCATATGTGTTTTCTCTGTCTGTCGGACTTCAGCCTGAAAACTCCCCACTACTTTCACCAATGCAGCAGCTCAGACCTGTTTATGGGGTTCTCTACATAGAGCTCTTATCATATAACTTGTCTACATGGTACTGAGAACATCAATTGTCCCTCAGCCCTACAACATATAATTACTCAAGTGACAGCAAGGTTGGGAAGAAAGTTTGCCATACACTCGTTAATTAAGGAAACAAAACTGGAACACCTGCAGCTAAAACCATTTGGTGACTTCTGCCTCCAGCTCTCCCTCAGCACTCAGTCCTCCCATTCCCTTCTGGGCTGTGGAAACAGGCACTTCTCAGAGTAACTAAGGATGCCCTGCTTATGTCACTCCTGAGATACCCCACTTTTCCACCTGCAGCCACAACAGGATACATGCTGTGTTACAGACCATAAACCCAAACCAGCAGGTCCAGATTAATTTCTTCTGAAGACATCATTATTTCATTTAAGCTGTGCAGAGAAAAGTAGAAAGGAACCTTTTGTCTCCAATCTCTCTCTTTCCCCAATGGAAGAGGCAGATCTTCCCTTCTATATACAGGGGTTAAAACCAAAAAGTCTACTCACAACCTGTGAAACAAAAAAAAAAGAGACAAACTGAAGACTATCACAGATCATATTGCTTTGTACTCGGTATCAATTCCGGTGATTTAACCTCATATTCCCTAGATTACAGTTCAAATATTTGCTTAAAAATCATGTGTGATGACAAACTCCTTTCACTTTTTATGTCTTTGCCTCATTCACATCCCACATGCCAAAAGCCAGCACAACATACAGTACCCCACAGAATAGGAAGACAATGTTATTTTCACCACTCCCCAATGCCAACAATCTTCTGAAAGAAGAGCTTTTGCATCCATTTGGCCTTCTGAGATCTTCCAGAAGGAAATCACCACAGGCTGAATATGAATTTTCAATTGACATCCAAACAGATTCCTCTCTCACTCTTTGTCTGGGATAAAATATACTTAATTTTGAATTGTAAAAGTAAATAACATAAGTAAGCACATACTGGGAGTTAAGTATAAATGACAAAAAGATATGTTACACCACTGTTCACACAAAAGAATAGATCAGATTTCTTTAAACATTCTGGATATTGTCTTTCTAAGCACTGATGCAATCCTTTGACTAAGAATGATGTTTCCTGTAAAACAAATACCACAAAATCATGCTACATAGCTTGTTGGACTGTATTACTCTGAGAAAAAATATGTCTTGCAATGCTACATGGGGCTGAGAAGACGTGGGTTCTGCTTTCAACCCTGTTGCTGCCTAACAGCAGCTTTTCATTGGAAAGTCTAAATTTTCTGTGCACCATTTCCACACATGCAGAACAGGAATGATGACATTTTTCTTTACAAAGGACTTTGTAATCAACAGGTGAAAACATACTAATACAAGCTTATTTTATCCAATGTGTCAAGCTTTCTCCATGCAATCTCATTTGTATTATTCATGCTTGAAGGATGCAAGAGAAAGATACTTTAGCACTACGATGCTAAAATTGTTCTCCTTTGCTATTCCCTGCTGCTGCTGTAATATATTTTGTGGCCAGACTTCAGTATGGCTGGTGTTAAACAAACAGGAATGGTACCTACATCTGCTCAGAGAAGGGTTGCCTAGCAACTGCAATCAAAGGGTGTTTTACCCTCACTGATCTACTGTAAATTAATAGGAATCTCTCTACAATATTCGAACACTTTATGTTTTAGTGGCTACATAAACGGTTTATTATTATTATTATTTCGTAGCTAATGTGTTTCATTTCATGATCTGATTCAGTCAAAAAACAGAGCAGTTAGAAAAGGTCAAATTATGAAGCACAAAAAGGTTCAGAGACTCGTTCGATGTAGAAATATTCTTTGACAGCTCATTGCATTTATTTACTATACCCGTTCCTTCTGCCATTTCAGAATCTATTTCAGCTGCCCCACAGGAGCCTGAAGCCATTAGCCTGAATTATCATTCTGAATGCAAATTTCACAAGGTACACCAAATCATGAAGGTTTTAATTCCTTTAGTTACTGAGACGCTTTCCCTTTAAAGAGGTTATAGGTCTGTTATTTGTTTGCATATTAACAGCAATGATTTTCAGTATGCCTGACATTACAGTGTTCATGTATCATATATGTAATAGCTGAATACTAGAAAATGTGCTGCAGAGTGTATGTCAACACACAGGAAAGAAATTAGTATCTGAGATATTAAACAGGCTATGCAAGCAAGGGAACAAATCAATCAAAC
This sequence comes from Chiroxiphia lanceolata, assembly GCF_009829145.1. Lineage (NCBI taxonomy): Eukaryota > Metazoa > Chordata > Aves > Passeriformes > Pipridae > Chiroxiphia > Chiroxiphia lanceolata. The sequence goes on along the minus strand of NC_045639.1, from coordinate 35,752,473 downwards.
ACGGAATAAAGAAAGCTGGTAGATCCTATTCATCATGTTTTAGCAAGTTGCATTTCAAACCATATTGAAATAGGAGTAGAATTTTGATTTTAAAAGCTTTTACTGAAGACACTGAACCAAAGAAGGTGGGACTTACTGGTGAACATTAAACGTGTCATATTCTCCTCATGACAAAATAACTACCTTTCGTAGCAGGAATGATCAAACAGGTTGGTAGAACCCAGATGGGCCTATATACCCTCCTTTCTTCCTTTACATCCAGACATATTTTTACCAGGTCTTTATCTGAGCCTGCTAACGTCCTAGTCTACAGCCAGCCTCTAAAATGTCCTCCATTTAATGCAGCTGCCCTTTGTTCTCCATCTTCTACACCAGACACACTGTCCACATGTATTTCAATGGTATACATTAATTGCTAAAAGGAAAATGGCTTTGCTATTTGCTAGACACAGGCATTTCCCCAGATAGCAGCTAGTGGAGCAGCATGTTAAACAAACATCCTGATGGAACAAAACCATGCATGAAGAAGCAACAGATATATATACTTGTAGTTAAACAGCACTCTCTCATAACAGTCCAGACAGAGCCAGGAAATAACAAAATGACTAAGCTTCTGTTTATTTTGTCCATAACTATAATAAAGGTGAGGAATTAAAAGTACTTTGCTTAAAGAACCCTCCACACCTCTCCTCCTCCCTCATATCAGTGCCCTGTGCTCCATGCAGTCCAATATCAAAAGCAACTCTAGCAAAAACAACTTCTCAGTTTTTCTGTTGTGCCTCTGATTAAAGGGTGAACCCAGGTCAGGAGCTCACACAAGCCCAGCAACACAGTAGGATGCAACATGGACTTTTGATACTTCAGAAACTACTGGAGGCTTGAGCCACGTAGTGACTTCAATTCAGCACTGTCTGTGCTTATATCAGTTTTCATAGTCTAAAAATATGCACTATATTTGTGCAGTTACCTCAGAAGAATGGAGGCATATTCTGTAAGAATAACAGCTAACAAACATCAACATGTTTAAGAACTAAAGATCCAGAAATCTGGTGCAAGATTATTTAGTAATTGCACAACTCTCTTGAAAATTTACTTTAAAATCACATCTAAACTCTTTAGAGATAGGGGCTTGTTTGTTTGTTTAAAGAGGCATGTTAAATTACTGTATTTTTGATCCACGAAAAGTATCTGTGGTAAATGCTGACAAAACTCAGCTTGCAAATACATTTCTTGGGAGTTGACTTTTCCAGCCTGGAAAGTCCTAAGCCAGGGATTCTCTAGAATCGAAACTGCTCCATAATTTCAATCCTTTTTCCAGATACCTAATTCAGATCTACCACACCTTCATGAATGGAGAGGGAAGAAGGCTCCAAATGTGAGAGCGCCACTGACCTACAAACTGGTATGATGTTTCCTCCTCTGTTTTTCAATTTCTTTTCCAATAATTTCTACTTCTCCTTTTCAGGTTTTGATGCATTCCCCTCCCTTGTGCATCATTTAATATTTCTCTATACTGAATTAGATCCAGCATTAATCACCACAGTATGCAAGCTCTTTCCTGTATAATTTACGAATATGTTGTGCTGCATGCATTCATACTGGACTTCACTAATTCTCCCTCTCCTTCAACTGAACTACTACACCTTCTCAGTTTTATCTTTCAGTCAATAGATTATTCTCTTACTACATGGGAATTTAATATCTTTGAGAGCCTTTAATGAGAGATTTCCCTTGCACACACTTGCAGAGACCATGAAGGAATTGCACTGATTTCTGAAGCATGACTTCTCTTTACAAACTCTGTGTTGCCTCTTCTCCACATGGCCTTTAAATTCCCATAAATTATGGGCCACATGCCTATAATTTTCACTCTTTACTACAGTTTCTATTCACTTCCTCTGAAATACTGGTTTGTAATTTACCTTGGAGCTTCTAATTTTATTATTTTTTTTAACTAGCATGTCATTAGCCTCTTGAAGTCACAAGGTAACAAAGTGGTTTTAAACAGCTGGTTGTACACTAAATGGTTTGGCTACTTCTTCACATTTGTAGTACTGATGCCCTGATAATTTTGCCTATCGGATGCACACCTTCACCTATCAGCTGTTCAAATTGAAACCAGTCTTTCCCATACATGAGAATGAGTTGGAGCTAATGCCTTCTAGTATGCTGTTAAAAATCATAAAGAAAATTTTGCACAGAACAGCCCCACAGCTGCTAAATTTATCTTATTTATGTAGTTCTTTAATATAGACATATAGACAAACATGAGTTGCATAAAAGCTCAGAACTGGTGGAGAGTCTTCTACTGAGATAAAACTAATAAGAAATTAATTATGGCAAAGACACAAGGTAGCACTAATATTTTGGAAAGACACTTTTTGTTCTTTGATCTAACATAAAAGACTATCAAAAGCACATGTCACGCAAGCAGCTGAAACAGAATTCTACAAGCATTAATTCCCAAAAAAGTTAGCAAATATTTACTTGTCTCTGTAGCCAGCCCTACCAGACTCTGTCTCCTTCCCCAGAGTAGGACTGTAACCTGGAGTAAGTCTGTGAAGGACACAAGGAAGGAGTGAGCAGGCACTGAGCCTTCACTCTGTGAGCAGATGGGTAAGGACAGACACACTGGCTTTTACTCCACCAAAACAGTCATCCATCACAGCTGGGATGGTCAGAGAGAGATAAAAATGTAAGACTAGTGTAGGCCAAGGACAAACTACTACATATGCACACAGCAAGAGAAAACTGGACAAAGTCATACCTTGGAGGGTGCCTTGATGACAACATGGCTTCTGAAGGCTTTTACTGGTCTAGTCACACCTAGTAGCTGTACTGACTCAGAGCTGCACTCAGAAACTAAATCTAGGTCTCCCTTTGCAAGAAATATGTTCAGAGACCTAAGGCTATTTAATGAGTACTAATTTGTTCATGAAGCTGACAGGTGAATTTCCTCTTCAGTCTACATTATATTGCATGTTACTTTTGTTGGTTTCTGGGGAAAAAAGTGGGGAAAAAGGCAGCCCCAATTCAAAAACAAAAAAAACCCTCATGATGAGATTGACATGAAAGAAACTTGTTTCTCATCAGTAATTGCTTCCCCCTGGGTTTGACAATGTTTAAAAACGAAAGCTTTTCCTTCATGTATGACTTGACCTATCATGAATTATAGCTGCTGCTACCAATCCACTTCTCCCTGCACACAAGGCTTGCTATCTTAATTTTATACTGTAATTAAATATTTTATGATGGCGTGTAATTTATTATTCTTCACCTGCAGCTCTCCTGGTGTTTAGACATCTCCACATATTAGCAAGCAATTAAAAAACTGTTATTAAGAGTATTATTACCCTAAGAGCTTGTTTGATGTGAGTGAAACACAGGGATGAACTGCTTGACTGCAAGGAACAGGGATGTGGGGTTTTTAGTGGTTTTTCTTTTTTTTTTTTAATTTGTGCATTATCTAGCACCTTGCCATCTTTGTTCACAATCAAAGATCTTAAGCAGTCTAGGACGATATAAAAAAATGAATGATGAGCCAAATTTATCACTAATCTCATTTGACCACTATAAAACTACCAAACAGTGAACCAAAGTATTAAAACAGAAGAATATGTATAATTTTGCCATTTTACTTTTTTATTAATGTTTTGCTCTTAAAAAAAATCAAAATAAGCCACATTTTTCCACCCAAAACCAACTTCAAAGATAGGTAAGGCCTGCTGCACTAGGAGGAAAGCTGAGATCAAACAGAAGAGCAATGCCATATTTCAGATATTCAAACCTGTCTGTCTGTATAACTCTTCCAAAACTTCAAGGTTGGAATTTTTTTTTCCTTATTCCTCTTCTCTATATTCATGTCCACTGATAATATCACAGCATCACTCAGTGCAGCACCTGAATATCAGTGAGTTGGTACCAGTTGAGAATTTGGTCAAGGAGATAAATAAAGGAATTCAATCACAGACTCAACTCAGTGTGCTTCAGAGCTGGTAATTAAAATTCTCTCAACTACAATCCTAGTTCGCCACACTTAACATACTTGACAACCTTTTGACAGTCAGCATGCCCTTTTGCATCTTGCTCTGTTACTTCTCGTGATCTTTTGCAGGAGATGGGCCACAGTTAGCACCCCACATCTCCCTCCTCTGCCCCCCCAAACAGCAGTGGAGGCAACAGGGACTGCCTGCACCTTCATCAGTGGGAAGCCAAGGATCAGACAACCCTCTAGCATTTCTCAGTCAGGAAGGGCACCAGAGCTCAGAGGACCACTCAGTGAGGTGGGAAAAACAAAGAGGGAATGGGTGAAGAGCAGACCCCAATGGGCATGGGAACAGGAAAAGTAGGCAGAAATGAGAGGAGATCCATTTTGTTTAGTGTTTCGCTTAAAATATCATTGATGAACGAAAGCATCCACTGAAAGGAATTTGTGTACAGCCAGGATTTCTTTTTAGAGAGAAGATGCTTTCAATGCCCTCTCATGATCACCCTGTGCTGTGGGGTGTTCGCAGCCCTGGTGCAGTGGGGACAGACAGAGAGCATCCAGTCCCTACTATCTCTTCACGAGGGACAGACCAAGCCTCAAGCAAAGTTCTAACATGGCTTCAGGTATGCACAAGAGGACAAGCCAGCAGCTCTTCTCCCCAAAATTATTTGCTGATGCAACAAACCAAGTTTAAAAATACATTAATATCTAGATCAACAATAAATTCTTTAGAGGCTCCGCATGCAAAGCACCTGTAACCATCAATAAGTGTTTTGCTTTATTATAGACAATACAATTTGACTTTATGTGCACAGTGTACTAATGAAAAATAAATGATCCACTGCATAATGATTACTGCATACTAACATAGCCATATTTGGTTGCTAAAGCTTTTGTTATCCAAAAAGTCAGAGGTCTTCCCATTTTGTTAAGCCATGTCAAAAAGGAATTACCTTGGCAAAGGTCACTAACTTGGGGTTGAAGTACATCTAGAAGCCAGGATCTGCAAACCCCTTATTTCTCACTGTTAATTTAAACCTAATCTGTTTGTTTTTAAAGACTTGATTCAGGCCCTCAGATACGCTGGACTATAAATACATTGAAAATAACAAATTTTGCAAAGGCCATTTTATAGCATTTATTTTATCAGCTTCAGTTAAAATACATAAATGAAAATACGCATTTTGTGTCCAAAATGTAAATGAATGTAGCTCATGTAGTGGAATGTTTTTGAGACACTAATTAGTGTTCCTGACAAATGGTGAATTTTCAGCAATTTAAGGTACTGAAAATATTTTCATTTATTCTCTATCCTTACTACTCCCTTTTTCAGACACAAAGCTATGTATATTTATGTCTATTTTTTCCCCTCAACAGAAGAAATAAATTAGCAACATCGGGAAAATGGGATTTTACAATGAGTTAGCATTTATCACACTAAACCACTAAGACGTCTTGCTCAGCTGGAACCGTGCACATTCCCAGATGGTGTATTGGATTATAATTTCACAAAACGAGTTTGCTCTCTCAACAGTTTCTCTTGCAATTTCCTCTGAAAAGTCATCTAAATACTTCCACAGTCTCTGTTCCTACTCCCTGTGGAGTCTTCCATATCTTTTCTCTATGGCCTTATTTTATTTTGCTATTATGGAACAATTATATGTAGGAATTATTCTACTGAGGTACTTCTATGGCATTCTTTTTTTATTATTATTTCATGATAATATTTATATTAAGCTCTTTACAGGTTGGCTTTTTTAAAAATTTTTTTCCAATACCTTTCACATCATTCATTTTCCCTGCACTCATTATCTTTAATAACCAATCTAAGACTTGTCAGAGTTTTTCATGGTCTGTTCCGAAGGACAATGAAAAGTAAAAATTTTTCTATGTTGACACTTAGGTGATCCAAGATTTAATCAACAGTAGCAATATATTATATCTCAGGTTATTCAACACTGATAAATAAACCAGCTGTGAAGAAGAAAAAAGCCTTTGCCAGAGGAGAACTGGAGAAACCCTAGAAAGACCATTGCATTTCTCTCGTATGGTGAGACCGACTCAGTGGCCTACAGCATGGCGTCAGGTGGTGACCCTGGACTTTTTGGATATTGGTGCTGAGTGCCAGCCCCAAGCAGCAGCCTCTCCTGCTGCACAGATGGGAGATGGTGACAGATCCACTTTGCTTTCACTGTGTACATGCTGCTCACAGCCATTTGTTGTGCTGGCAGCCGGGGGATGAGGAGGAGGCAAAAACAATGAGAGGCCAGAGGTGGTTCATGTTTACCCACAGTCACCAGAGGATGACTAGCACCAACTGGATTCATGAAATCAAGTGATGGAGGCACCATGTTAACCTTTCTGAACAAAAATTTCTCCTCAGGGGCATCATCTGCAGAAGTCTCCACACGAAGCTCATGAGGCAGAGAGAAATACGCTGATGTGTACCATTTCAGAGATGAAACAGCACATGTGCTTCTTCACCTAACCTGGGCTCACACAATCTTAATGCTTCTATGATTCTATGGTAAGTATATCAAGAGAAAGGAACAATTTTACAGCTAAATTAGCAGGTTACATTGCTCAGAGAATAATACCCCCTTACAAAAGGGGGTATTTTACTTGGCTTTAGAGCTAGTCAGCGGCATTATATAATCCAACATTCAAGGATTTACATTACCCTCCCTTTGTTCTCAAATGAAGGCTTATAGCTGATTTATTGATTTTGTTTGTACAAATGGAAGGAAGCTCAGGGGTACTTTTGGTGGTGGGACATTGCAGCTATAATTAGGTTACCATCTCCTGCTAAATTGGAACATGGCTTGGTTTATAAAAACCTGATACTTTTTGCACATTTCAAAAGTTTAAAAATGCATTGTTTACTGTGCACATACGTTCAATATATCTCAACAGCAGATCAAGTTCACACAATTAACACAGCAGTTACAGTGTTTCAGTGACACCTTTGCTACTGCAGACCTACTAAAATAGCCCATTTTTTGTAATTTGCATAGATGCCGAAACAAAACATAATTTCTGAGAAGCATCACTCTTGTTCCCAAGAGATAAGTAATGAAACCAATGCAGCCATGTACTCTCAAAATAATTCTGCTAAGTGAATGCAAGCAAATTTGATATCCAGCTAAGCATCTTATTTGGCTATAATCACTGTGAGAATGCCTATTGCTTCTAGCCACATAGGGTATGTCCGAGTTGCTCAGTCAAACATCATTACTTGTTAATGACAGAAAAACTCATACACAGAAGTTTGCTTGGGCTTTACTCTCAACCTTGTGGAACACTTGAGGTGGTTTAGTACGCATGACGTATCAAAGAAAAAAAAATAATTTAAGAATCTACAATCTTAACAAAAGTGAACCAGTAACCAACAATTATTGTTCCACTATAATTTCTGTTGTCCACAACATACCTTCCTGGATATGAAAATGAGAAAATAAGGTGGCAACATTTAAATTAATACACTATATACATATTCACAATGTGCTGCTCTTACAAAATCCTGCAAACAGCTCAGCTATTTCAGCTGTCATTGGAACCGACACACTGATCAAAGCACTTGGAAAGCAACAGTGTTTTGAAGAGGAGCTGTGCTTTCTGTTTTACCAGAACTCTGGTGACTAATCTGTAAAACTATTCATGCATTTCTCCATCATTTACTCTTTTCAACATTTTACTCTCTTTACTTAATACAACAGGTTAACTTCAGAAAAAGTCTAATGGAGAAAATAATTAAAAGATGTTTAAAATTCACAAATTTGGAGTTTAGTAAAAATTAGTAAATTTATGGATCAGTAAATGGATAAATTTACCTTTTCATTAATAAGTGTAGTTCCTTGGGATTTTTGATTTTCCTCATGCATTTCATGTGTCCTAGATGACAGATTTCACTAGCAATGGTTCAACCCATGAAAGCTGCATATTGGAGCTAATATGTATGTATACATTTATACACCTATATATACATATAAGATACATACCTATGGCTATTCACACACACACATATATGCACACATTCCTATATATATACAACTATATATATATTTACATACATACACACAGCCTTTCAGAGACCCAGATGTACTAGAACATTGAAACAAAGCACAAGAGGAGACAGGATATATATGAATTAGTCAATCTGAAGATCAGCCACTGACTTAGCAAGTAACTTCTATTTCTTTGGCAGTTTGTGAACATGTGCTGTCCTTGGATGTGAGTCATATGTGAGACTATATCATACACACATACAAAATAACACATCATTTACAAATTACAGAAGACATTTCACATCCAAGCATTTCTGGATCACGACTGAATCCAAAACATTAATATTATAGAGAAGTTCATTGGAGAGACAATTTGACAGACTAGAAGATATCTTTCCCAAGATACTTTACCAAATTATCCTGTGTTATTTGCTAAATGGACAGAGCAGTATTGCTTGTGTCCCAGACAAATTTCTTGCAAAACCAAGAAGTGAGAAGGACAAACCTTCAGACTGTGGTTATCATAGTCATCTCAAATGGCTAAAGATACAGCTTTACCCCAGCAGTTCAAGCCCCACCTTTCATTTTAGAGACGCATAGCAGTGCTGGTTTCGGCCAAGATAGAATCAATTTCCTTCATAGCAGCTGGTATGGGGTTGTGTTTTGGATTTGTGCCAAAGACAGAGTCGATGACGCAGGGACGTTTTAGTCACTCCTTATCAGCCCTTACATAGCATCCAGGCCTTTTCTGCTTCTCACCCCACCCCACCAGTGAGTAGGTTGGGGGTGCAAAAGAAGTGAGGAAGGGATACAGCTGACCCAAGGTATATTCCATATCATACAGCATCATGCTCAGTATATAAAGCTGAGTGAAGAAGGAGGTAGTGGGGACATTCAGCACGATGTCTTCCCAAGTCACTCATACACAGGATGGAACCCAGTTATTCTGGAGATAATTGTACTCCTGCCTGCCCATAGGAAGTGATGAATGAATTCCCTGTTTTGCTTTTTTTGTGTGCATGGTTTTTGCTTTACCTATTATTACTGTTTTTATCTCAATCCCCAAGTTTTCTCACTTTTACTCTTTCAATTGTCTTTCCAATCCCACAGGTAAGGGAGTGAAAATGAGTGGCTGGCTGCATGATCTTTAGATGCTGCCCAGGGTTAAACCACAACAACAGCAGAGCCGATTGGGAAGACATATTTCTCAAACACAAAAGAAACAAGAATAACAAGAATAACCAATGCTGGTTATTGATTTTGGGTTTTGGTGCAGCCAAAGCTCTTTCAACTGCCTCAAAGTACTCCATAACCTGGAACTGGGAAATACAGCTGGGGCTTCAAAGACCAGACCATGAAGCCCTGCTCTGCTTGACTGATGGGGACACAGCCAGTCATGTCTAACCCTACTGCTCTGTCTTTAACCATGCCAGTTTCTCCAGTGATGGTCTCTACCTGAAGACCTTGAAGGAACATTAGGTTATAATGCAAAGGACGGGGGAGGTGGATCATAAACGGTAAAAGAGTTTTGATTCCTGAAAGATAGAAATTCCTGTCTAGCCTATAGACTTCAGGCACAAGATGATGCTGCACAGAACACTGATCACCCCACCAGAGGCAACTTATTTTTTTTCAGTTCACCCTGAATCGAGTAGAGCAAATAGGTACATTCAGACACAGCACTGCAGAAGAAACCCATATCAGCATTTTGATGTTCACCAAAGTAATGAGTTAAGAGAGTTAAGAGTTCAGAGAAAGAGCATTTTCTGGTATTACCTTTCCTTAATCATTAATCAGAAACAACGGTTGGTCAGAAAGCTGATTCTCACACAACTTTGGCTGCACATAGATAGCAAGCACACTTTTTCTCTCACTATTTCACTTAAATAGTACTTTTTCTTTCCTCTCCAGCCCTTTCTCAACCCCCACCCACCCCTCAACACACATACACAAATTTTGTTCTTCTCTATACAATTCTTCCTGCTAGGAAACATTCGATTACATCTTTCTTCATGTTCAGAGTTTTCTTTAAATTCTGTTTGGATTTTTTTGGCTCTTGATTCTTGAAGTTGCCATTTCTGCGTATCATTAATTCAGAGATGCTTGAACAACCTTACTTGATTGAATGTGTATTATGTTACCTCTCACTTTCCTCTGTTATCTTACATGTTGTCAAATCAGACTTCAAATTATTTTTACTCTTTCGGAATGGTTAATTTTTCACTGAAAGTTACACAGATCGGCAACTATTTTAAGGCTTGAAAACCTGCCAGCAATTGCAGTGGCATAAAGCTGATCCCTGAAGCCCACACAACCAGACAACACCAAAACCAGAACACAACACTGAATGTAAACTATACTAATTTTTATGGATGGTAGAGTTAAAATGAAAATTTTCCACATTATTAAAAAACCTTCAATCACTGTAAGAATGTACTTCTGTATCTATAAATGTGCAAAACTGCACATTTTAAATCCACAAAGAGTAACAAGAGAGAAGCAAACCAACTTAAATAACAGTGGTTTATTTATCTATGTATTTTAAGACAAGCACACTACTCATGGGAGGAGTAGGGTAACCATCCTTTAAACTTCTACATGTATTTATCTATAAAATGAATCAAATATAAGCACCACTCTTGAAAAAGAAATGTCACCTACAGAAGTGGGAAGTGGGTCACTTTCCATGTCCTCTAGGTTGACAGCAGAATGGCCAGTGACTAATAAATCCTCTGTTAACCATCTGTTACTCATCTACTGAAACTGGGACAAGAAATACCCAGCCTTTCCCAGAAGCTACCAGAAAACCATCCCTGCACTGTGGCCATCTCCAGTTACTGGCATACATTGATTCTGCAGCCTGATGCTGTTACTGCTGCTATAAGGGTGCGATGTGGTCCCACCTACAGAATAGCCCAGGACAGAACCGAGATCAAAAGAAATCAAATTTACATCTACAGCCACCATGGACAAACATAACAATACACATAAAAGAATTTACCTATGTATACAAAGTCATACAGCACCCAGCCAAGTCTGGCACTGGTCTAAATCACCTGCTGCCTTCCTCTCTCTCCTTCTAAATGCCCTCCAAAGTTTTCATCAATTTTTCAGAACTCTTGAAACAAACCACCAGAGACCCTGAAAAATGTACATTGAGAATTATGACTTATTGGTTTGCAGAGGATGAAAAAAACAGTGCTTATAAGGATAAAACAAGACAACCATCTAAATCAGACTTTCAACAGAAAGCATTGCCATAAAATGGTCCATTCTTCAAGGCCCGCAGGGAGAAGTATTTGATTTCCTGAAGAATCATTTACAGAGAGACACAAACATTTGATTCCAAATCCATAAATAATTAAATAAGTTAATAATTAAATATACGACCCAAACTTGTCTGAAAACAAAATTTAGAAACTGTTGCAAGCACTTTTTTAATGACACTGACTTTCCTAAGCACAGTACAGACTTCTCTCAACAGTGAAAATGGAGTATGTGATGTTCCATAAGCAGACTCAGAAAAGACTGGGTGCTGAGGCACAGATTTCTGGGAGACTGCTCATTTTACCAGGACTTTGTTGCATAGTCTAGTAGTCAATACCACCAAGTGCCATCTCCATACAATATATACCAGTAGAATAAAATGGAAAGAGAGTTCAGGCAAACTGTAAGAACAAACCCTGCTATTATTCAAATCACATCAAATAAACAATTTCATGATTTTATAACAATTTTTTTTTTCACATATGATTCTCTTTCCTTTTCTCCACTTCCTTTCTACAAATTTAGAGAATGGTCATGTTTGCAGAATGTCTACTACAGAATTTTGAGGAAATCCTGACATTGATTTGAGACACATGAAATTGTGTGTTCATACATGGACACATGACCAGCCTTGGAGATCTATAAAGATCCTTCTTGGCATAAGTGTCCTACCAACCAATTACAGTCCATGAGTAAAGAAGAAAGGAATAAGAAAGTTAAGGGAACACACCAGAACATGTCAGTCATTTATGATTAGCAATGACAATACACTCCAGGACCAGGTTTTACACAGCAGATAGCAAAATAAGCAGTAGATAGCATAGAGAGAGGGGTCATGAGAAAAAGCAGTGTACTATGGAGGAAGTCAGGCATGGGACAAAGAACTAAGAAAATTTCAACAGGAATTAATGTGAACTCTTCTACTGCTCTCATTCAAATCAGTACAGGAAATTTCCACTGGCCTTGCAACTAGATGACCAGTAATTACTACCTGGACTGAGAAAGATTCTCCACTGTTTTAATAGTTGAAAGAGAACTGGTTGGCAACCTCCATATAAACAGTTTTCTAACAAGAGAAAGGTTTTCAGATGTAGGATGTCTGAGGAGGAGGGAGAGAGGACAGCTCAGCATATACACATTTTTTTGTTCATTCATTTATTCTATTTTCTCTCTGGTGACCTCTCCTTTATTTTCGTGAGCTGTAAGGAAGAAATCATCATCAATGGCATAATGCATGTTATTATTCACTAGCATTGTTTTTCTTATGTTAACCTATCCTATCTTGTTGACTTTCACATTTCTGTCAGAGAGACTCACTATATTTAAATATATATATAAATTGCCATGACAGCTTTCCTTTAAAAGAAAACTGCTACTACAGCTCACAAAAAATTATCATTAAAACAATTTTCTTCTACAGTATGTCTTTGAAGCCACCATGCTTTTGCTAAGTATTATTAGCTAAGTTAAAATAACACCTGAAGTGTTTCTTCTTAAATCTAAATATTTTATTTCACAGCAACATCTGTTGTAAAATATATTTTACTTTGTTCACTCATGAGTCTCCCCCATATTCATTCATATCATCATTGACAGTAGATTTCCATTGATAACCCAGAATGGCAAGACACCACGATCACTTGATTTAGTATTACAATTGAATAATTCGGCAGTGCAAAAGCATTGAGAATGTCATGAATTACTAATACTTTCATACCACTAATAATCTATACATAGAATAAAAGTCAAAATTAATTTGGTGTTGAAGAAATATTAAATTTTTTCAAGTTAAATCTTACATATTATTTTATTTCCACTTTACAATAGGCTTTGGAAATAGTTTTGTAAACATGAAATCAACGCAAAATGCTTTCTTCCTCTCTTCCTGTTATTCTGCTTCATCTTCTCTCATTCACCAGAGCCAAACCCTCTATGACTCTGCCAGCAGCTTTTCCCGTCTCACATATGTCTGTCTACCCCTATAGAAAACCCAAAACACCAGTCCCACAGCAACTGTTCTCTCTCTCTCTCTCAAGACAAGAACCTACATAAGAGAATTATCTTCTGCTTCAATGTACAGACACACAATGCAAGTGCTGAAGTAACTTCAGTCCTCGCTTTTTGGGATTCTCCAACACAACAGCAATATTATTTTACCACACAGTCTAAATGACTAATGGCACTCAGTCAGGAAAGTCCTCTTGGAGAACACTGGAGAGTTAGGAATAAGCTATAATAATATATTTCATAGGCATTTTTCATAAGCATCTCTGGTCTACTGGACATTTCAGTGTTTTTCAAACCTCAGAAATCTTCCAAGACTTCATTTCACAATCACTAAAGTATATTTCAGGACTTGTTACACTACTAGCGCCGAAGAAAAACAAAAACAAAAACAAAAACCAAAAACCCAAACAAACAAACAAAAAAAAAAAACCAACAGAGGATAAGAAGAAAAAATTACAGAAAAAAAATAAAATCTCATTTTAATTCAGATAAATGTCAGTACTATTACTATTGCCATGCAACCCGAAATGTCTAAAATAATCACTGGACAATGAAACCTGGAAGACAAGGGGGAAAACTGCTTGCCTACCAACATTTTGCTGCCCCTGTTTCACCTCCCTTGATGATAAGAAGCCTTTAGCTTACTGTCCTGAGATCTGAATGGAAATTTCTTTTCTGATGAATCCCAACATCAGTAAAATAAAGGAGAAAATTGTAGAACCGGGTTCTATATCTGTACTGATTGTCAATGGTCTTAGACACAGATAGCATATACCTCTAAACTCTTCTGTCTGAGAAAGTTACTATTGCATCACATTTCCATACGCAGAGTTTAAGAGACTTTACGGTAAGATTTGGCAAGTTTTCCATATAACATGTTCTGAATTAATGGCACAACACTTTTTAAAGGAGACAAAATCCATTTCATTTTTCAACTTTCCTGACAAAAGCTGTCTTTTCTAACTTAAGTACTTCATTCAATGATCAGGAACTACATTGCCATTAGCTAAGTTTCACATAAGAGCAGATAGATCAGAGGCACAGATATCACATACCTCATAATTTACCATTACTGTCTGAAATTCCCACCAATTCATACTCTTTCTCCAGACCAGTAAACAAAAAACAAAACAAACCTAACCAAACCAAACCAAACAAACAAAAAAAACAAACACAAAAAACCCAAACAAAACAAAAACCAACCAACCAACCAAAAAAACCACACACAAAAAAAGAAATCATACTTACCTGCTATAATGAATGACAGTGAATGCATAAAGACACTAGAAAGCTAAGGTGCATCCATGAAAAGAACAGCATTTCTTTTCCTTTCTAAGAACATAAACACTTCTTTCTAAATATTCTTGTCTAAAAGTGGAAGTTTTAGGCTCCATGCAATTTTTATACAAAAAATATTCCATGAAAAATGTGATCCTGTAAGCAGAAATTCTAATTTATGTAGCAGATGCCTGTCTACATTTAATGCCATGTACATTTAATGGCCAGTCAGCCCAATCCTGCTTTGGCTATCTCTAAGGGCAAAAGAGATTCCCACTAAAAATTCTCAGACTTGGAGAAAGCTCTGACCTGTGCACAGGGTTTAGCAAGGTCTGCTGTCTCTGAAACAGCTACAGATGGGTCAATCCTCAAGAGACTTGCTCTTGCTGTTCTCTTCTGATGAAGCAATCCTTTGCATCTCCTCTGATTTTTATCACTCAAAATACAGCTCTCATCAATAACCAAAGGAAAGAGACATCTAACTTTTTTCCGTGCTTGGTTTTTTTCTCCAAACACAAGGCTAGAATATGAGGATTTAATCCAGTAAGGTTTAATGGTGAAGAAGGCAACATCATGTAATCCCTCTTGGTAAAAGTTAGCAAAATACTAGGAAAAAGAGACAAGAAAATTCTTGAGGGGGTTGGAGGAGTAGGCTCTTTACAGAGAGACACTGAATGATCTTTAAAATATAATCTGAACCATGAAGACAAACAAAGCCAGTCAATAATATACATATTCCACATCACCACCATCACCATTTACTCACACTCAGGCTAAACTTCTGTATGCAGTTCTGATCCAGTCAGCCCAACATCACATTGATGTCAATGGTGCTACTCTGATTACATTTTTATTATGTAAATTAAGGGTGCAAATTTTGCCTTAAAGAAGTACTAGATACTATGTTGTTTCTGTAAAACATATGGTTTGTTTGTGGTGCGTCTTTTTTTTTTTTCCTTTTTTCCTCCTTAGAAATCTCCTTAACAATCTTTCTTTCTCACAGGGTAGAATCTGGAAAGGTTTCCTTTTCACAGAGATTAAACTGTCTCCTATAAATATTGTTTCTACTACATCTACATGATCTAAGGTAATGGCTGTAATAGAAAAGACAATGAAAAATAATGGATGAGCTCATTTGAAATACGGGAGGCTTTGTCTTACTGGTAATAGCCAGAGAATGCCATAAAATAAAAGAATCCCTTAAAAATGCCAGTCCACAAAAGTAGTCAATAGACATCATGATAAGCACTTGCTAATCAATAGTGATAAGTCAGTGCAATTTAGTTTACAGAAGCTTCTTCAACAACTGTTTTTGTAATACCTAACTCACTAGTATAAACATATCAGGCTGATGCAGTAAATAAGAAAGCTCTTTAGTGGATAACATGGTAAAAAATACAGTATCTAGAAAAATCCACTAGTTTTAGACGACTTGTACCTGCTCATTAAAAGCAAGGCTTCCCTAAATAGAAAAGAAGTGGTAGCAGAAAAAATGTATAAAATTGAAAATTGTGATTAGTAAATATGAAATTCATAAACTCATGAGATTGCTATGCTGTACAAAAAAAAAAATCAATTTCAAATAATCATCTGGAATATCCAGAAAACTGGCAGTATATCCTATGCATATTTTATTGCTCATATTTAACCATTACATGAAGTATTCAAGTTTTATTCAATGTATACTACAGAGAATACACACTTTGCCTGGAAAAGGCCTCCCTGCTGCCTACCAAAGCCTTACTTTTATATAAAGGGGGAGGACATAAGGAGAATCGACACTTCTTGTCAAAAGCAACTGAACACTGCAGCACTCTGACATGCTTTCAGAGAATGCAGGAAAACATCAGCTCGTGGAGAAAGGGGACATCTGAGTAACCACAGCTTTGATTTCTCTAATAAAGAGGTAGGAATAAAATAAGGAAGAGTTATTTACTAGACATTTGCTTCAAATAAATTTAACTGAAATGGAAACACACTCAGGTTGACCTTTTTTTCAGGCAGATTCAAATACTTTTACAGCAGAAACCTTATCTGTGTATGCAGACTTCAACAATAAAAAAACTTCTTTGTTAGATATAACTTAGGCTGCAAGAACATGTTCCTTTTTTGCCTTTGACAAATGTAGTTGTTCCTTACTCCTACCCATTCCCACATGGTACTGTAAAGGATCCTAGCCCCATCACTGTGGCCATGCCACCTGTTTCTTTGGGTTTTGTTCTCTCCACTCACACAACCTCTTTGACCACCAAGATGCTCTCTGGTCTATTCTTATTTCTCTCTACATTCCTGATGTTTTGTTTCCCGGTTTGTTAAGGATAACAGTGAGGTCCATTGCCTATTTGTTACATTTTCAATCTGCACTTTCCTATGTACATCAAGGAGCAGCATTTCACTTTCTAGGGCTTTGCTATCACTGTGTAACATGCTGACCAGTGCTGTGTCTCACTGCACTCTCCAAATGAGGGGATGAGCCTCATGTATCTACAGCTGTTCCCCTCCTCCCAGGCCCACTTCAAATAATATTTTTATTTCTTTTATTTCTTGTTTCTCATCTTTTAGGTGGATTCTAAGCTTCTAAACCAAGAAAGCTCTTTTTAAAGCCTCCTCCCTTTAAAGTATCTAACCAAATTCAAGGTCTCAGGGCCAGCTGGAGGCAGGGATTTCAGCTTGTTGTTGCTGATTTAAGATACTTAGTTCTATCACAAAACCAGGCAAGTTTTAACACCTGCATAACTTCACTGTGAAAACAGAATACCTATGATTTCTCAGACACATAGTAAGTTAGGAAGTGGTTTGCTGTAGTGCTCATTCTAAAAAAGTTAATTAGTTCTTTATTTTCAACATGGATCTTTGGGACAAACAAGGACACAGATTGTAGACATAGAAGGCACCACCTATTCTCCAAAGTAACGGCTACAGTCAACCCTTGTGATATGCCTAAGCCTCCAGCACTGACAGAGAGGCCTGCCTGTGCCATACAGTTATGAGAGAGATAGTTCTTTGACAAGTTTATGAGCAACATTAGCATCCCTGCCCTCTGTGGATAAGAAACACTTAACCAATTTGCCTTGCCCCCTAAAGCAACAGCAAAAAATATGCACATGAAGCTCCTTCAAATAAAATAAGGTCCCTAAAAATCCACCTGCCTCTCTAGAAAAGCTGAAAGAGCAAATCACATTACTGATTAGTTGCCTGAAGCAAGATTACTCAACTAAACTGAGAGCCATGTAGGATGCATTGTGCATCTTAAACAACTTTGGAGACCAGCAGACATGATGCAGACACAGGACCTGACAGAAACCAGCAATTGGAGGCCAGATGGGACACTCAAGGCTTTCTCAAGTAGTGATGCAAATTTAGGCTCAACATCTGGCCCCTAAGATACTATTCAAAGTTTCAAGTACTGCAACAAGAAGAAATTAAGAACCTCGGAAGTAAAAGAAGGCCTCTAAAAAAGGCTGTCATCCTTCACCTCCTACACAGCAGGAAAGCATTGTTAGAAAGAGATCTTAACATCGATGGGTTCCTGTACTCTTCATCTGGCTGCTCTGGTCACAGGAATTCAGGTTTGTTTGATGTTTTAATGGCTTTAACAGTGTAGCAACATGTCAGATACTGAGCCCACTGTATAATCTTAACAGAACTCCTGAACCACACAAATATGAACACTATCACAACCACAAGTTATTTTTTCTTTTATTTCATTGCCACACCCTCCTAGATATCTTGTAAAATTAGATATTGAGGAACAGAGACCATGATATGTGACATTTCTTGGTCTCTCAATCCCTGCAAGTATGTGTATGTTGGGTGAAGTAGAGAGGGAGATAAGGGAATTCTTCAGATGCATTATAAATTATGCTGGAGTAAAAAGGCAAGGATGAAAGTAAATTCTGCCAAAACTTAAACAGATGTGTAAAGATACCATTTAAAATATTCTAGTGATAATATCTTCCATATTTTGATACTCCCCAGTTAACTGAAGAGATGACTCTTTTATGTCATAGTTGACAATTGAAGGTGCTTTGTGAATGACAATTTTGTGAAAAAACATGAATTATACCTGAAACACAATATACTCCAAATGTAAAAAATATTCACTGGCTTTTCACTGCTGGCAATTACATTTTTTTAAGAGAATTCTAAAATCAAGTCCTATAATTCCTTATTACAGGAGAGAAAGTCAATCAAGAAGTGTTTATCCTACTCCTTTGTTTGGGGGAGGGATATTGCACAGTGGTGTTGACTGGCTTTTAGTCAATTCAATATAACTTTACTATGGTAACAGTTGCATCACTTCATATCACGCAGTCTCAGATAAAAAAATTAAACCAGTACCTCCTTCTTTTATTCCTGCACTTTGATCTTCTTGGAAGTGAACTTAAAAAGCTCTGCTTCCTAGATTTCTATGCCAGTGAGCCTGTGCCTATAAAACTGATTGAGCAGATTTTTCCTATTTACAATTAATGTAGTAAAAGCATTTTGCTTTGAAAGCTCCTTTGTGCTACATGGTACATCCAGTACTTAGGGGGTTAATGCATGAAATGGATCACTGGGTTGAAAATAAAAATCACTGTTAAAAAAATGTGGTACCAGGAGAATTAGGCACAACATAATATTGTAACCACTGAGAATTCTCAACAGTAAAATAAAGCCTTATACTCCCAGCATTTTCATTAGTTTTCCAGTAGTGCTGGACGCAGTGTGAATTACAATGAGCTAGAAAGCCGTGGTTGCTCTCTTTAAAGAACATTCACTGTATAGGGGGAAGTCATTTCTTCAAATCATACTGTGCTGGTTATTGGTTTGTATATGCTGGTATGCATTTTAGCACTTAGAAATTATATTTCACTCCATTACTGGATGCTGCATATAGCCTGACAAACAATATGTGTTTAGCAGCTCTCAAAATGAATCTCATTGTAAGGTAAATATTTGTTTAGAAGTGGGCACAGTGATATAAATCTGCAGAATCTGCACCAAATCTTTCACTGGGAGGATGTTTTTTAAGTCTGGACAGGAGGTGCTGTGTTTTCATTAAAACAACTGCAGAAGATAACATTATGATGACTGAAAGCCAAAACAGGACAAAATCGAGGTTGATATGAGCCTCTACCACAGAATGTTGCTTTGTTGGTAGTTAGCTGTTCATCAGGAAAAAAACCAAACAAACAAAGAAACCCCAAGCAAAACTGAAATTAACTCATTTGGGCAAGCAGAGCATGTATTTGTTGTGATTTAATCCCGCCCAGTCTAAACCAGTATTAAAATAACACTAATCATCTTGGAAATGACAAAACAAGCTTAGGCATACAGAACTACTAACTTTTCCAAAACACTACTGTATAGCTCTTTAAGAATTAAGCATACCATCTGCATTTGAAGGAAGATTAGAGTTGATTCAGGCCTCAGCTTGAACTTCCCAAATACTTATTTGGGGAATCTATAAGTATGGGTCAAAAAAAAAAAAAAAAGTGCTCTCTGACCATTTGCCAGATCTCTATTTCCAGCTGTCTCACATTATCAAGAAGAGCAAGCAAGCTCAGACCAAGCTGCACAACCACTGGAAAACCTGATCCTCTCACTCTTAAGAAACCCAACCAGCCTAGACAAAATTGTACAGAGCCTGTAATATGCTCTATATTGCAATATGCTCTATATTGCAATATGTTCCACCACTGGGAGGACTCTGGTATGAATTCAGTTACACACACCATATGCAGAAGTTTGTAGCAATCAACCTTTCTCACAGCCTAACTTTGTTCAAGCCTAGTCTCGGAAAGCCTGAAAAAGTGCTGAAAACTAATGGCTTACTTCCTAAACAATTACCTATATAAGCAATATGGACATTTCAACATCTTCCATACACCGTGAATTTCAATGTAATTCACAGAAACACTGAGGTCTGCTGGAGAACTTCTAGTCCATCTCCCCCTGCTCAGAGTTGCCTGTGACAGGCTGCCCAGGATCATGCCCCATCAGGTTTTGAATATCTCCACAGACGGAGACTTTACATCATCTACAGGCAGTCTCTTCCAGTATATAATCACCCTAAGAGAGAAAAAGGTTTTTAGCTCATTCAGATGGAATTTTGTGGGTTTTTTCATTTGTGTCCATTGCCTCTTGTAACATGAGTGGGCACTGCTGAGAAGAGTATGACTCCACCTTCTTCATTCTCTCCAATTAGGCATTTAAACACAGTCATAAGGTTGCCCCTGAGCCTCATTTCCAGGTTCAACAATATCAGCTCAGTCAGCTTCTTGTCCTCTGACCAGTGCTCAAATCCCTTAATTATCTTTCTGGCCCTACACTGGGTCCAAACCAGTAAGTCCATATCCTCCATTGACATGGAAGCCCAGATCTGGACAAAGTACTGCAGATGTGGCCTCGCTGGTTCTGCACAGGGAGGAAAGATTACCTCCCACAACCTGTTAGCAACATGACATAATGAAGATCAGGATGCTGTTGGCCTCCTTTGCCATGAGGGTGCATTGGTGGTCCATGGTCAGTTTGCTGTGCACCAGGATCTCAAGGTCCATTTCTACAGGACTGCTTTCCAGCCCATCATTCCCCAGATGAACAATGCTTGAGATTGTTCATCTCCAAGGACAGGACTGTGCATTTGCTTTTGCTGAACTTCATGCAACTCCTGTTGGCCCACTCCTCCACTTTGTAAAGGTCCCTCTGAATGGCAACACAGCCATCTGATGTCTCAGCCACTGCTCCCAGTTCCATATCACCTGCAAACTTGCTCTCTCCCCCTCTTCCTTCAGTCATGTACACTAAAACGAGTAGTAGAGATTTCTGTGTGAGCAGTGCCAGCCTGGCTCTGGACACAGATGCAGGGCCGTGTCTGAGCTGCTCAGCTCCAGAGCAAGGCCTTCCCCGCTCAGACATAGCATTGCACCAGCTGGCCATCCAGCTCCTGGTCCTGCACAAAACCACACAGCTCACTGTGGCACAGGAGTGCACACACAGCTTCTTGACCTACAGTGTGAGACAAAGACTTCTGACATTTTTTTAACTTTTTGCCTCACTGTTCATACACTGTCTAGTCAGGCATACTCTAGTTTAAGTAGAGGCACAACAGTTTTTGGATTTTTATTTACAAATTTTAACATTACATTCTGCTGTCTCATTATACACCTTCTTTTGATGTGCCACTGCCTCATCCTCAATAAAAGTGAGGTGGCTTTTTGTTTGCTTTTTAAGGAATTGATTAAAAAATTATTTTTTTTTCTGCACTACTTAAAAGAAAAGACTTGTCTTTAACCAGCTATGCTAATAACAGAAGACTCCAGATGATGCAATTAACAAGCATTAAAGCCTTTTTCCTTAACAAAAAATCTGATATTGTTCTCTTGAGGATTCTTTTTTCTTTTAATCCCCCAAATGTAAACAGCTTTACAAAGTCATTAAGATGAAATATTTACTGAAGAAAAATAAATAAATTTCAACAAGTAATAATCATATTTGATGCTGTTTTCTGTTTTAGAGCACGTACATATAGATACCAAAATTTTGTTGGATTTCAGTGGCAATGGAAGGTTGGGAATGCAAGGTGTAGAACATTTGCTGTTTTCAGAGGGATAACCAAAGTCATGCAGCCTCTCTGAACAAGGGACAAGCAAGGATGGGTGAGGCAGGGAACAGATACTATATGATCTATCATATTATATAGTATGATATTTGATATCACAGTAATATGGGTATCAGTTGCGCAGTACACAGCAACACCTCTAGACTCCAAGGCAGTCCACAACATTGCTTACAATCATTAAGGAATCAGGATCTCTGTCTTTGTCCCACCTGAAAGTCCAATCATAATGTTCAATCCTTGCAAATCAATTTAGTCCCATTACAGGATAGCAAAGGACAAGACCACCAGTTAAATCAATGTTGGCTTCATATCATGATATAAAAGTCATCACATCATCAATAAAGATTCACCACATAATAAAATAAAGATCTGATGCAGTTAAATCACCGGGTTTACTACACCGGATCTTTATTTCATGAGAAAGAATCATGGAAATGAAGCTATTGCTCCTACACAGACTGTCTGGACTGAACAAGGAGGAGATGACTCATCCATGATGTTTGTCACACCTCTCAGAAGCTGGAAAGCCCAAGGCACTCCCTGGTCAGATCACAGTACAAAGCCTGGTTTCTGAGGCCTTCACTCACATGGATTCACTGGCATCTCTGGTGTTATCAGTCCACATCCCAGCCTTTTCCTCCACTGGGTACTCCCCAACCAAAATATTGCTATTGAGGAAGCTCATGTAAATATAACTTTGAGAACTTCATCTTCCTGGCATAGTCACTGATGGCTTTAAAACACTTCCGGCTAAGAAGGCAGTAACATGGACAGACTGAAAACCCTTGTCTTCCTTACAAATCTGGATAAAATCAGCCAAACAACTGCAACAAAATAAGGGCAGAGGAGGTAGCCATAGCTGACGTGTTAATAAAAAAGTCTCTTTGAGAATAGATATCCAACATACATAAGAAAGCAGTCCTGATGAACTAACAATACACTATATTTTACTTCTGTTGCTCTCCACACCTCAGAAAAAGAATTTTAAGACCTCATCCTACAACTCTCTTCTCAGAAGTAAGGCAGTGTTTTGGTACGACTGAGCTCCATCAAACAGGCCAAGAGAGCATCACTTTTTCCTTGAAACCCCTGAAGACTGCAGGGCAGAAACACAGCAATGTCACAAGTGTCATATTTCAAATGCATATTTAAAAGTTTGACTGTCAGGAGGGCAATGCTACACTGAATTTTTCAGGACAGGTGTTGAAACATGCTGCATTCTCATAGAGAATCACAGCAGGATTTTGTAACTGTATTGGGTTTGTGTGGCCAGGTTTTGATAGCAGGGAGCCTACAAAGACAGCTTCTGTGAGAAGCTGGTAGAAGCTTCCCCTGTGTCTGAGAGAACCAATGCCGGCCAGCTCCAAGACACATCTGCCATTGGCCAAGGCTGAGCCCAAATGCAACGGTGGAAGCACCTCTGGGATGACAGAGTTGAGAAGGGGAGGAAAAACCTGTGCAATTGCAGCCAGACAGAGCAGTAAGAATGTCTGAAGGGGTTCTGCAGGCAACAAGGTCAGTGAAGGAAGAGGGGGAGGTGGTGCTCCAAGCACCAGAGTAGAGATTTCCCTACATCCTGTTGTGAAGACCATGATGAGGCAGGCTGTCCTTCTGCAGCACCTAGAGGTCCATGGTGGGGCATATATCCATGGAGGACCCCATGCAAGAGCAGGTAGATGCCAGAAGGAGTCTGTGACCCCTTGAAAGGGACCTATACTGGAGCACTTCATGAAGAACTGCACTCGGTGGAAAGGACTCATGTTGGAGAAGTTCATGGAGGACTGTCTCCTGTGGGAGCGATCCCACACTGGAGCAGGTGAAGAGTTGAAGGAGGAAGGAGTGATAATGCGTGATGAACTGACTGCAACCTCCGTTCCCCATCCCACTGCGCCATTGCAGGGCAGAGAGCAGGTAGAGAAAATTAGGAGTGGAGTTGAGCCTGGGAAGAAGGGTGGGGGTAAGATGTTCTTAAGATTTGGTTTTATTTCTCATTACCCTTCTCTGGTAATAAACTGATTTCCACAGGTGGAGTCTGTTTTGCCAGTTAAAATAATCAGTGAGTGATCTCTCCCCGGCTTTATCTCAACCCATGAGCCTTTTGTTATATTTTCTCTCCCTGGTCCAGGTGGGGAGGGGCATGACAGAGCAACTTGGTGGGTACCTGGTGTCCAGCCAAGGTCAACATCACAGTAATATGGGTATCAGTTGCACAGTACACAGCAACACCTCCAGACTCCAAGGCAATCCACAACATTGCTTACAATCATTAACAATGAGGAATCAGGATCTCTGTCCCTGAAAGTCCAATCATAATGTTCAATCTTTGCAAATCAAACTTGAGCCCAGTCTTAAGCAGCATGGATTGACTTTTTTGTGTGTTATCTTACCCTATTGCAGAAAAAAAGTAGTATATAGATTAGTTTACCAAATGTTGCATTTAGTGAACCACTCAAAAGGTTTCTTCTGTCAATTACAAAAGATACTCATTAACTGCATCTAACATGGAAAACTTTTCATTTCCAATTAAAAAACATTGCTTAGGACTTCATGAGTTTTTCAACAAATATTAGGAATAAAAAATAATGCATATTAAGGTAATCTGTTAAGAGTACTTATGTTTTTCCAGGTGTTTAGTGTGATTGGAGTAGTATGCATTTGCATAACTTTTGGATTTTCTAGACATTAAGAGAGAAGAAAACAGAAAGCAAAGCCTGTGATTTATCAAGTGGGTTTTCAGGAAGGAAGAGTAATTTGCCTTTACAAGTCATCTGTACAGTTCACCATGTAAATAATTCTCTGTTCAAGACAACAGAATCATATTTTACTTGTGGGTTTAACATACATAGCACAGTCCCACCTCAGTTCTTTCCACCACCAGAGGACTCATTAAGAATTACCAATTAAGACAACAGCTAATCTAACAGGCAGAATAATGAAAGGACATTTACACCTTAAAAGCTTGTTTTCCTTCCTTTAATTTTCAGCTCATTTCAGCAAGGAGTGGTCAACATATTAGTATACAGTTTATGGATGTTTCTACCACAAGGCTTCTAGTGAAGACAAATTGTGATCACCTTCCTATGGCACCTCACTAAATCTCCTGAGTCTTTATTTATTTATATGGAATCCATCACTGCAAAGTCTACGAGCACAAACAGATTAAATATGCTCCCTGCATGCACTCAGGCTGCTGTCGCTGACATTGCCCAGGAAAGCAACTGCAGATTCTATTTTCTCTTTTATCCCTTCAAACCTGAGCACAGCAGGGAATGTGTGAACTGAGATTTCCTTCCTGAGACTAAGCCACACTATTTACTGAGCGTCGATCACAGACCAACTGACGGATGCTTCAGCTGTGGAGAACACACCAAAGCTTTAAACCTTAATTTTCTTAACACCCTGATACACAAAACCCCGAAAAGCTGCCTGGAAAAGAAAATTTTAGCTAAAAAGAGTTCACTGTTTGTAAACTGCAAATATATAGTTGGGTTTTTCCCCAAAATACAAACATCTGCTTTCTCCTGTAATTTCCTTGGCATAGGTGCCCTCTACCAAAGCGCTTGTAATTGAGGCATTTCACTTTAATGGCCTGAGACTCAGCAGTGTAGTTTCAATGCTGCCAACCCAGCATCACTGTGACACAAACAGAGTAGCCCAGGAGATCATGAGTCCACGGAGGAAAGACGAAAAGATGACTTTCCATGGAATTCTTCTGCACAGAGTATAAATTAGCATATTGATAAAGAAGTGGGGTCACAGACTCCTATCCATCACATTTTTCTGGTACAGGGAAATTCAAAGATATGTTGTTCCAGGTATGATAAATTGTCTTCCGTGAGCATTTAGTTTTCACAGATAAACACAAAAAAAAATCTCATCCCTTTCAATAACCTGGCAAGAAATTGCCTAATAATTAGGTAGTGCGATTTATAGTTTAATAGCCTGTGGGATTTAGGACTTCTACCTTCTCTGAGACTGTCACACCTGTGCCCTTTTAGCATTACATAGTAGCCTAGTGTTCTCATTAGAGTCCGGAGATTAATATTAATGATACAGATTCTTACTGGAGGCACACTAGTTACATGACTTTAATTTAAATTTTATAGTGAATTAAATTTTATAGTGAGAATTTACCTTTATTACTATTATTTTTTAAGAGCTTTTAGTTTCTTAGTCATCTCAAATGATATCAGAAATAATTCAATCTTGACTAAAGCCAGGAGGATAGTAATCAGAATATCAGAATCAATATTAAAGCGATATTTCCAAGTCTGTAATTCTTATCTCTTTGACAACAGATGAGTTAGTTTTGAATCAGGTACACAAGCCTTGAATAAGTAAATAATTTGTAAATATAGGGGTTGAGGAAGCATACTACTTAGGATTATCAGAATTCCTAATTCAGACAGACTTGTAAGAGGATTGTGATTACACAGTAAACATTATTTTTCCTGTTATCTGCGACAAGGAGATAAAATCTAGCTTTGCAGAATGGGTTTTCTGACTGTCTCATAAGGAAGGAATTACGATGCAATTCAAGATTTAAAATTTCAGTCACTTTTCAGGGATTCTCCAGGAACTCAATATAATACAGCAAAATTTGTTCTACTGAGAAGTCCACTGCTGAATATCAGTGTGCTAATGATGCACGTACAGTAATGCTTCGATTGCTGAATCCAAATACATGGATCAAGCACATGGAGACATTTTAATACTGCCTCTGTGGCAAAATTAAAGTGATCTTTTTCTTGAGAATTGGGTGGGTTTTTAGTCACAGGATATGCAAAAACAGGCTTGCACAGCCCTAACAGATCTTCTACAAGTAACTCCCAAAATTTCTGGTCTACTTTAGCTTTATTTGACAACGGAAGAGTGGTCTGGAAGACATCACACTTTAGCAAGTTACAGGAAAATTAGAGGCTGGGTAAAATGATAAATATAAAAATTGTCTTTCTTTTAAGGAACATCAGCACACTGACCCAGTGCTCTGGCTGGACATGCTGCCTCTTACTCAGGTGATCTGGAAGAGAACTAAAATGCAATAAATGAAGCACAGAGCAGGTTAAGAGCTAATTCTCAAAAACTTAAAAAAAAAAATAATTTTTTTTTAAACTTTTAAGATTTTTTTGCAGACAAAAGCTGAGCTTCCAGAGAACATAACAAAATTTATGGGACAGCTTAATTCTGCAGCTGTGCACTGACACTTTCGAAATATAGCAGCTCACTGTCCTATTGAAAGTTGTTCTAAGCTGAATTATTCTCAAAGCGAATACATCACAGGTGATGCCAGCCTGGCATTTCCCAGATCCTTCATGTGCTCAACCATTTCAATAAAAAACCAAACAACTAACTCTGAAAAATGCCTAAACAGGCTCTGAGAACACTTCTTCTATCTCTATAGAAAGTTCACTAAAGTAGCTCCTTAACACAATTAAGGCTCCTAGATTTGGGGAAGACTTATAATTTGCATTTTTATTTATTTTTTAATAATGACCTAAACTCAATTTTTTCCTCCTGCATAGGCTTCTATGCTTTGCAAAAATTAGAATATGTCACACGTATTTAAAAGTCTAGAGTAATTTTGCAGAGCTTCATTATTGGCCAAAGGTGACAGGATACAGCAGCAGACATGGTACTTGCTCTGAATGTAGGTTATTGCACTACCAGTGTAGCTATACTGGACTGTTTTGCATTATATGCCCCAGTGGAACCACAATGAAAAATTAGCTTTCCACATTACAAATTACCTTGTTCTCAGCTACAGCAGGTAATGGTATTTCAAGGTGCACTTACTGCATAGGAGAGGAGGGAGGAAAAAAAATTAGGTATTTAGCCTGTATGCCTCACAAACTCGCTCTTTCCCTGTATTCCATGATAGCATTTGTAAATAATTCATATTTGCTCTCTTACTTCGCAAAATAGTAAAACTAAGATCTAAGAAGCAGTTTAATTTTAAAGTTTTGTTTACTACATATTTTACCGCACACCCCAGAGAGGCTCAGAGACAGCACAGCAGCTAGGGCTGGCTTTCCTTGGGAAGTGCATGAGGGTGCAAGGGGACAGCATTGCAGCCTGATCACTGAGAGGTTTTGAAGAAGAACCTTCCAAAAAGCTACCCACAGCCACATGAGAGTCTGTGCCTTCCAGGGACAGACCCAGGTCCAAGGCTGCAGGCACCATGCTCCTTTCTGCAGTCAGCCTCTGTCCCATGGAGCAACAGCCTAAGAGCAACCTGTAGTTGTCAACAAGGGCTAAATAAGCTTAATCCCCTTAACTCTTCCTTTGTAACCAACTGTTATTTGTTGCATATCACTTTTATTATGACTGCTATTAAAAGCATTTTCCTGTCTGCTTTGCTTCAGACCATTAGAGTTTGAAATCCTTTTCAAGGTAAGTGGCCAAAGAGGGAGGCACAAATCCCGATGCATCCCTGTCTGTGAACTCATCACACATCCTCATCTTGCACGGCAAAGCAAGGCAAAATCTTCCCAAAACTAGTGTGCTTTTATCTCATATTCACTGCACTGAACATTCATATTCTAGCCATAATCCTTCATTACCTGCAGGCCTTTTCTTCATAAATATTTTAGATAGGATTTATACATACGTTAGTAAATACTTGTTCCTGGTTACATAAAGAAGTGCAAAAATTAACTATAATCCTCACACCATCATCCATGCTTTTGTTTATTAATATTACTTCTGGCAGTTTAACATTCAGTCCTCATTTGTCTCAAAATACAGAGCAGCCTAAAAGTTTTTGTTTCTGAGACACTATAAAAGACACCGTAAAATATATTTGCAAAGTTTTTCTCTGTTAGAAAAAAAAAAAAAATCCCATCCATTTCTATTTCAGGCTGAGCAGAGAATGGATTGAGAGTATCCCTGAAGAGAAAGACTTGGGGATGTTGGTTGACAAGAAGCTCAACGTGACCTGGCAACGTGCAATCACAGCCCAGAAAGCCAACTGTGTCCTGGGTTGCATCAAAAGAAGTGTGGCCAATAGGTTGAGGAAGGGGATTCTCCCCCTCTACTTTGCTCTCATGAGACCCCACCTAGAGTACTGCATCCAGTTCTGGGGCTCCCAACATAAGAATGACACAGACCTGTTGGAGAGAGCTCAGAGGCAGGCCAGAGAGATGTCAGAGAGCTGAAGCCCTTCTATGAAGAGAGGCTGAGAGAGTTGGGGTTGTTCAGCCTGGAGAAGAGAAGGTTCCAGGGAGACTTTAGCATCTTCCAGTACCTAAAGGGGACCTATAGAAAGCTAGAGAGGGACTGTTTACAAGGTCATGTAATGACAGGACAAAGAGCAATGGCTTTACACGGAAAGAGGACTGGTTTAAATTAGGCATTAGGAAGAAATTCTTTACTATGAGAGAGGTGAGACACTGGAACAGGTTGTCCAGAGAAGCTGCAGTGTCCCATCCCTGGCCAGTTTGGATGGAGCTTTGAGCAACCTGGTCTAGTGGAAAGGATCCCTGCCCTTAGAATTGGGATTGGAACTAGATGATCTTTAAGGTCCCTTCACACCCAAAACATGTTATGTTTTAATTCTCCCACAGAAAAACCATTTGTCCACTTAAAATAGGACAATTACTTTTTCTTCACTCTCATTTACAATTCAATTGTGATAGCTTTAAGGAAACCTGAGGGATGAAACAGAATCATAGAATCAGTAGAGTTGGAAAAGACCTCTGAGATCATCAAGTCCAATCCCTGGTCCACTACCGCTGTGGTTACTAGACAATGGCACTCAGTGCCACATCCAGTCTCATCTTAAAAACCTCCAGGGATGGAGAATCCACCACCTCACTGGGTAGCCCACTCCAATGCCTGATTACCCTCTCTGTAAAGAATTTCTTCCTAATATCTAACCTAAACTTCCCCTGGCACAGCTTAAGACCATGCCCTCTTGTCTTACTGATAGTTGCCTCTTACTGGGAGAAGAGACAAACTCCCATCTGGCTACAACCTCCTTTCAGGGAGTTGTAGAGAGTGATGAGGTCTTCCCTGAGCCTCCTCTCTTCCAGGCTAAAAACCCCCAGCTCTCTCAGCTTCTCCTCATAGGACTTGTGTTCAAGTCCCTTCACCAGCCTCGTTGCTCTTCTCTGGACCTGCTCCAGCACCTCAATATCCTTCCTGAACTGAGGGGCCAAGAACTGGACACAGTACTCAAGGTTTGGCCTCACCAGCGCTGGGTACAGGGGAACAATCACTTCCCTCGAGCTGTTGGCCACACTGTTCCTGATACAGGCCAGGATGCCATTGGCCTTCGTGGCCACCTGGCCAATACAATGCTTGTATTCAAGCATAAATTAAGGGTTTAGTCTTCCCATTATCAAGTGACAAGCATTTGCATAATCAGGGAGATTAATCCTAAATTCACATTTTTGTTTTGTCTAACCAACTCCCAGCTATAGTTCTTCAAACAAAACAAAACAAAACAAAAAACAGACACACACAAAAAAAAAGCCCAACACAAAACCACAAAAAAACCCCACAAGAAACCCCAACAAAACCGATATGATTTTGGTACTCTGGTAAATAAACTAGAAAGTGCATCCTCCTCTCAGGTTTGTTACACCCAAAGTCCCATAACATCCTCTCTTTAAAGATAACGGGCAGACAGCTAGCCTTGTCTCTTGCCCACTTGTCATATACCATGACTAAATTACCACATGCTAAATTTGTCTAAAATCCCTAGACACTGCTGAAGGCTTTGTCTCCTCTACCTCCACGCCCTGAAGGTGCAGGGGCTGAAGGAGCACAACTCAGCGCAGGAGTGGTACATTGAGAACACAGAAAGAATGGTGTAGTTGTGTGGGATGGGAGCAGGGAGGTTGGGATAACAAAGACAAGGTTAGCCAGTGTTATGGGATGAGCTTTGGCAGGACATGAATGATAAAAAATAGGAGAAAAACAGAACTGCACAAGCAGAAAAAAATTACTAAAATCCCAAAGACAGAATTAGGGGAACAAAAAATTATCAAAAGCCTGAAAACAGACTGTAAAGGAAAAGAACACATAGCCTTCAATATTTTAATGTTGCATTTGCATTTTAAGAGGGAAATGGGAGAGCACAAAATATGAGACATATGAAGATGTAGAGTAAAAGGATAATGGAGAAGAAAAAGCACAGCAGCAGTGAGAAAAAAACCAAACCCAACAGCTTCTAATGGTCACAGGTAGACAGGTTTAGAAGTTTCCTCATTTAAAGAAAATACTGAGGCACTAAAAGCTCTTTGCTTTGCATGCTGACAGTTGTTTGGTATCAACATGGTATAAAACTACCAACTCTTCAAATATGCTGCAGTATCACACAAGTTTTCGGGACTTTATTTTGATTCATATATGGTTTTTGAGACATATGTGTTAATAGAAGCAGGCGTGGATAAGTCTCACAAATGTTTGTGTCATGCCTGGTAGCATTAAAAATGCACAAAGAGGCAGATTCGGCAGTTTCTTTCCTGAAGCCAGAGAAAAAACCCTTTTTGTCCCATATTTCCAAAACCCTGTAGCAGCTCCCTGGCCCCACAGAGCTCCAGACGGCATCCGAAGCCAGGAAATACAAGTTGGTTGTAGAAATAAGCATGGACATAGCACCTTCACAACCAACAAGTCAATTAGAAAAGCCAGGGAAGCCACCCAGGAGCTGACTTATACTAGCAGAGGAACTGGCAATGTGGCCAACACCCTGTGGCATGAGCAAGGAGCAGCTGATATTTGTGCTCCAACACCTTGGACACTACACTTCTGATTAGCAGAAAGTTGTCACTATTAAAAACAAAATAAATATATTTCATCCTAAAACCCTGATACTGGGTATATTTATGTTCAGAGTTGTAGAAAAGTAGTTCTCTGTAACTACCTTAGAATAAATATATTTTATCTTTTTTTTTTCCCTTTAATTTTTCTTTTCTCCACTCTGCTTTTTCTCACAGAAAGCAGTATTTGCTTATAGAAAAATATAAATCAGACTTTTCATTCCAAGATTCTGGCAGCTGGGTAGGAATGAAGGCACTCAATGTTTGAAACAGGAAAAGAATCTGTAGGACTGGCCAAGTATAAATCAGGGAAGGGGAACCCAGGGTGGGCTGCAGTTTTGCTCTGGCATTCTACACTTAGACAACATGCTAATGTGCAAAGAATGAACTTTCTTAATGTGGCTGTGCTGATCCATCCTACCTCTGACTCTGCTGTGGATGGGACCAGGAGGTCAATACTGCACCAGGGCAGTGCAGCACTAAGAATGATTTCTGCCATACTGAGACAAAGACTTTTAGAATATCTCCTAGTCATTAAACAGACCATAAAGCAACACAGTCTACAGTTTCTGGCTTAGCGTTACTGTGTGCATTTCACTAAGAAATTATGCTACATGCAACAGCCAAACTTATAAATCAAATCTTGGTGGTATTAACAAACGTAAGAAATTAAAATTTTTAAAAGCTCAGGAAATTGTAACTGCTGGAAATTCAGACTTGTGGTTACAAAGAACCACAGATCTAACTCTGACTGGAATTGAGGCCATAAGGAGACAAACAGAATAAAAGAATATTTATAGCATTGTTAAAAAAAAGTCATTGTAATCTAACGTACATTCAACAAAACACTAAAACTTACTTTCTCACAGTAATTTTTTTGTTGGAAATTAAACTGAAGGTATTCAGACACTTTATATTTACCTAGTTTTTCTAATTTAGTACCTTCTGTGGCTGACTCCAAAATCCCTCATTTCCTAATTTCCAATTATCGCAGAACAACTGTACTAGTACCATTTTTTGCTCTTGGTATTTATCCTTCGCTTCAAGGACATTCCAAAGTGATTTTTTTTCTTTAAAGATTTTATTTTTCTTTAAATAAACAACCCACATAAATAAAGTATTTCTCTTAAATTTAAAAATGAAGAAATACTAGGAGCTTTTTACAGGTAAGGAAGTACTCAGGTTCCTTTTTTTAATCCATCCATATCTGTAAGACTAAATCATATTAAATATTAAATGTAGCTATATTATTTAGCACTGATGTTTGTCTGAAACCATCAATTAACATAATCTTGTTCAGCTACTCTACAGAGGATCAATCCTTCATTGCAATTTGACTTTGTAAAAGAGTAGAGTTCCGGTTTGCAACAGAATTACACAAGATGGTATCTCTTTGCCATAAATACAGTAAGGGCTAGAAACAGAACCCATAACTCACAAAGGTTGATGAATGTCTCTCGGCATCACTGAAAATGTTAAACTTTCTTCACTTCTGACTAGTATTGCTCAGCCATAACAAAGAATGATGTTAATAGAGCTTTATTGAAACATATAGGAACTCAAAAATGCACAGCAGCTGTTGCAGCATAATGCTATCTAAATGTAAACAGTAATACTGTAATAAAAGAGAAAATGAAAAAATTGCTGAAACATTTGCAATGGCAGCCTTATTTAGGATTATAGATTACAGATCAGGCTGCTCATTAGGAGTGCACAGTCTCACCATTCTGGGAGGGCTTGAGCTTCCTGAGCTTCTGAGAGCAAACTCAGCTTTCAGTACTGTGTTAAGCAAAAGTTATCCTATGATGCTGGCTTATCTTTTCTAATTTATCTAGGATAATGGCTCAACAGATTCTGATGTCTGTCTTCCCCCACTGATGGTCTCAAAAAAGTACCAAACAAAATCAACAAAAAACCTCTGAGAAAAACCTCAACTCTACCAACAACACAGCTCCACAAAAGCTTTGTAAGACTTTTCAGCTCTCCCTGAAGCAGAGCAATTGTATAGCAGCCCAGAAGGAAAAACCTTTACCAAAACAAATCAATAGATGTGAATAACAAATAGAATCATCTACATAGAATGATTGGACTGTACTGATATGGATACATTTTCTTTTCCAAGTAAAGAGGGCTCTTGTCAATCAACTTAAGATGACACTCCTCCATTGTGGTGCTCATGCCCATGTCACTACACAGTAAAAGACAAAGCTTTTTAAATCACAGAATCACAGAATTGTTAGGGTTGCAAGAGACATCTGGAGATCATCTAGTCGAACCCCCCTTCCAAGACAGGGTCACCAAAAGCAGGTTACAAAGGAACCTGTCCAGGTGGGTTTTGAATGTCTTCAGAGAGGATGACTCCATTACCTCCTTGGGCAGCCAGGGAGTCTGCCATGCTCAACATAAAGA
The DNA here is from genome assembly GCF_009829145.1 of Chiroxiphia lanceolata. Classification (NCBI taxonomy): domain Eukaryota; kingdom Metazoa; phylum Chordata; class Aves; order Passeriformes; family Pipridae; genus Chiroxiphia; species Chiroxiphia lanceolata. The sequence goes on along the minus strand of NC_045639.1, from coordinate 35,718,153 downwards.
AGTACTTCCTCATATTGAGGTGAAACTTCTTGTGGTTTAGCTTATGGCCATTGCTCCTCATCCTGTCACTGAGCACCACCAAAAAGAGATTTTATAGAAATATTACATTCAAACCTTGCCAATTTTAGTTGGATCCACAGCATACTACAGTAACAACCACATCTCAGTGCTGTCAAGCAGGAGTACATGACAAAAATCTCAAATGTCATCTTTACACAGTAGTAATGTCACTTTGTCGGCAGCCTTGGACAAATAGTCAGGGACGGAGATCTTGTCACAACACAGCAAAGAATACACAAGACTCTAACAACATACCAATATGAGGTATTAATGAATACACTCTGCCATAAAACATAAAATTTCTCATTTTGATTCATCTCTCATGTTCTTGTGCTTGCCCTAAAGAAACCAGGAGTCTCATGAGAATTTCTCACCTCCTCTAAACCCTACTGCCTAAGCCCCGATTTCCTGGTGCGGGATACAAGTCTCCATGACCAAGTTTAGAAAACTGTGCTCATCTCTCTCCATACCTCAAGAGCCACAACAGAGACACACAAGCATGTTGGCAACTTAAGATGTCAGAAGATTAATTCTCCCAAGAAAAGCAACACCCCTCTTGTCTCATCTTCATGATTCACTGTGGTTTAAAAATTTTCAAACAGTCAAATCATTGCATATCAACTCCTCTTTCAAAACAGTAAAGTAGCTCTAAAATACCAGGACACTTGAGAGTTATGCCAGCCCAGCTGTTATCAATAGCATACGTAGATAGCATTTCCATGGCAGAACTGGTACGCCAAGTAAAAAATGTAAAAGAAACGCTACAATATACAAAGAACCTCTCCCCCATATTTGCCTGAATTTTCTAGAATTTTTTATGATATGTGAGGAAAGTAGGTACTTCACAATATCATCTACCAAAGTACAAGCAATAGGCAAAGTGACAGAAGAGAGTGGAAAAGCTCTTCTTGATAGCTTATGGCACTCTGTGTCTAGCATGCATGGCCAAGCTCTTTGCCTGTTTCTAACCAAGTTTATCTCCATGCCACAATGGACAATGCTGTCATTGTCCTGATTACACAAATTTGTAGTCCAAGCATAACCACCTTTTAAAATCTGTATCCTTCAGATTACATATCCAAATTGTCACTTAGACTAAAATAATATTTCAAAGACTTTAGTCTCGCATGAAGAACAGAAACCAAATTTTTTTTTACATAATTGTGTAGTTTTATAGTACCCATGCAAGATTTGCATAACAACTTACAAAAACCATACAGGCCATGGTGGCATCAAGGAAAACCATGTATTTGTATCACCCTCTAGAAGGTGGCTGTCTTTGCATACCACAGCATGATTCACTGTAGTCAGGAGTATGGCAAAGAAAAAATAGGAGTGTAACAAGGGCATCAGGGAAAGCAGTAGAACTAAAAAAATATTTAAGATAAAGTTCCCTTAACATTATCAAAAAAACCCCAATAGAAACTACATCATTGATTATAACTGGAATTGGAGAACTGCTATTCTTGACAATCTTTAGAAAAATGCTCTGAAGTGATTTACCAATGAAGCTTAAATCAGCCACATGAAAAAGCAATTATTTGATAACTACCCTGAAATAGCTAACACACAGTCAACAATATAACATTAAAAATAAGCAAAATTCATAACCAATTCAGAATACTAAATCAATTTGACAGAGGCAGTATTCAATTTTTTTTTTAAATACTGAAAATCATTGCAATCTTTGGAGCAAATTTATAATATTTTCATCTTCTGTGTATCACAGTATTAATGTTTTAATTTATAACTGATTCTAAAATGCATGGACAAAAGCAGTATCTCAAATATAATAAATGTTTTAAAACACATTCTGCTAGTAATCCACCATTTGATCTTGATATGGCAAATAAATCAACTTACAGAAAGAGTTTCTATTTTCTCCCATCAAAGCTATATAATCTTCAAAGAAAGACATTCACTAAATTGGGGAAGGTCATCAATCTGCAAGTTTTAATAAATGTGTATCAATCTCAGAAGCTATGAAAATTAGAAAAGAAGTCAGGAAAATTTCATAATACTGAGGAGAAATTATAGCAAAAAAATGAGTTAGTAACACATGAGCTGACCTTAAGAAATATACGTAAGTGATCCCTTTTCCTCTTCACAGGTTATATACCACTTTTCTTCTCTGGAAACTGCAGCAGAGATTGAATCTATAAAAGAACCTAATTAATGACACAGCAGCAATATTTTTTGCAGCTGTCACTTAAAAGGAAACTTATTGGATGTGGATACATGCCTCCAATCTAAAAAGTTAACGGGGTGATGCACACATACAGCATTGAGTTGTGCTTTGAACCACTGCAAATGTACCTGTGCATTTGTGCTTATCTGCTTTGTCCTTGGATGTAAACTGATCTATGATTTGCAAACAATATTTTCTGGGTGCACTCCATAATAGAAAAAGGAGGTGGAACATGCAAATGAAACTCTAATATGGCTACTGATGCCACTCAGAAAGTTCAGGAAAATATTTCACTTTCAGACAGTTGTGCTGAAAGATATTTTTCTTATTCTTTTTTCAACTACCAGAAATATCAACAGCAAAGCAGAATCTTAACTGCTTTTTCACATTTCTTCTGTCCCTGCAGCTTATTCTTCATCTAAATTCACAACTGTAGTTTGGGATATCACTGTTAATTGCTTCAGAGACATGGAATGTCAAAAAGTAGGTGGTTTTGAATTGATGCAGAAAATTAAGCATGGGAAACAGAGCAATTCCTGAAGTCCAAATTCATTAACTGACATTGTTTAAAGCAATTCTTTCTCTCCTGTTTTCTAAACTTTAAAAATTACCATGCAATACAGCAATTACATATGGGAAATTATAATGTTTAGGCTAAAATTTTCCATTTTATTTGCCTATTTCATACTTTGGAATTGAGAGGGAGAAAGCTGTCAGCTTTATTCTCTTCCTACTTTTAGCCCTCTCACACATTTCACCACTGAAACTAGTCAACAGATTTGGTGCACGGTGAATTCTGTCTGCTTTTCCAATTTCAATTTGATTGGATGTAGGAAGAGGCACAGCAGTACCTTTTCGGCTCGCATAATATGTGCTTTAGTTTTCCCACTGTTAGTGACCTAGAATAGGGGGAAAAATGGAAATAGATAAAGTAAAAGTAACAGTAATATTCACAGATAAAGTTACTACAGTGTGCAGGACCAGAGAATACAATACTGTGCTTCAGAGCACAGTAAATGCACTAGTAAAACAAAAGCAAAATATACTCCATGTTGATGAATGCAAAATAAGTGAGAAAAATAACTGTCCAAATTACCACATCAAGAAAGCTGGCAACACAGAGAGTAATGGTCAAGAAAAAAAAAAAATCTGCTTATCAGCAGCTGTAGTTAAAAAACTATGAGAATGTGTAAGGAATACTATGGCAAAGCATGTGGATTAAAATACGAGGGATATTACTAAATTACTGGATTAAAGAGGAGAGCGAAGATAATCTCTTTAAGTCATATGTATGAAAAAGAAATCATGACTCTTACCTTTGGAAAGAAATCATAAAAGCACATGATGTTGCAAATGGTCTAGAAACCAGCCATGAGCTGCTCATAATGTAAGAACTAAGAAATTCTCAATTGAAGAGAACATTCAAAAGAGAATAAACTCAAAATGAATAAATCAAATACTCTTCGCAAATTACGTGTTTAAAACTCACTTTCACCAAAAAGTAAGTGAAAAAACATTACCAGATTTCAAGGCAGGAATGGATATTCAGGCATTTGTAGTAATATCCTTATGATTTCTACTTAATTTATAGCAGACATGTTAATCTGAAAATAAGTCTAAATTTCTGCCTATTAAAACCTCATCCATTCTTGTAACAATGAGTCACTTTTGGAATTTGGTGACTGCTGTACATAGTTGCCATATCTAAATTAACTGGTTTTTGCTAAGATTCAAACAGACACCCACTTCCACGCTCCCTGTAGGACCTCCAACAGCTTAGAGGTATAAGGCAAAAGAAAAGATGGCAAAAAAACCAATTTCTTACCTTTAGCAGAAGCAACAGAAAACTTTTCTTCAAACTGTCTTCATAAATCTCAGCACAGCTAGCTATGTTATCTGTTTCATGCTTTCAAAGCACAAACACTTTTTAATACGTTTATTAGAGATGGCATTACAAAGCTAAGTGATCAGAGATGAAGTTGAGAGGGCATCAGTTCATACTGGAAAAACCAGCCTGCACACCCTCACTGTGTAGTTTAGGAATAGGAGCTCATTAACAATGAAGTGCCAGAGTATGTTTATGGACAGCTACCACAGAGCAGTTAACAACACCTACTTTGTTCACATGTCTAAATCCTTACACTCTCACAGCTTGGAACAACTCAGTGAGGTTTGACGTTTGTTGTTAGTTTTTTGTCTTTTCCATCCTTTTTAAGATGAAACTCAATTTGATATTTCAAATTCAAAAAAATTATGAGAAAATGAAGATAGTTTCATTACCTGACATACCTCTGTACTGAATTAAGCTGCAATAGAAAAGTTGAATCCAGGCTACTGCACATCATCCGCCTTCAAATGTACCAGTTTGAAATTAGTACTAAAATTCTTTGTTAAGATGAGGAAAATTAACTTGGTCTGAATAAAAACAGTACAATGTAGTTCATGCTGATTTAGCTCATGTCAACCTTAAACAAGTCCAGATGTGTTCAAGTAAGATTTTTCACTAGATTAACTAAACCAACTTTTAGCTAAATTGAACAACTTCTGTGCTTGTTTTTTCTTTAATAAAATGAACAGATGAGAAGTTGGCACCTTCAGCTTTGTCAGAATGATGATCTTAATGTAATAGTTCTAAAAGAATTCAAAAGGAAAAGAAAGTCAATATTTTCTAGTGCTTATACCTGGAAAACCTGTGAACAGGCATAAAGCAGAGATAAGAATGAACTAAACAGCCTTCAGTTTACTGGATCAATAATGCTTTAGTGTGTTCTCTTATTAACCAGCATACAGGTCATTCTTTCTAGCAATCCCTTTGATTTTTCTCTAGTCTGCAAATGCTGCTGCATAAAGAATACTAGATTATATTTATATTCTTTGTTATTAGTTTGTATATCTTCTCACATATTTGTATAGCTGGGTAAAGGATGGATCAAACCAATAGATTTCTCCCATTAATTTAATCCAGTACTGGAAATATCTAATTTATATAATCAACATAGTGACACTGCTCTAAGACAGATTTGACTTTGCTTTGTTTATCTTGGTAGGAAATATGGCCAAATGCTGAAAAACACAAGGTCATCCAAATTACTGCTAGTAAGAAAACAGTGTCCTATTGATTATCTTCAGAAGACCTCCTCTAATGCAATTTAGATACTCCTCCAGCACAACAAAATGTCCTCTTTTCCCGTAATGCCTATGCCTTTTTCACCATCACATGTTTTACATACACAGAAAAACTGAGAACACTTTGTTCTTGCCTTAGAAATAAAACTATTATAAAACCAATTGTTTAAAAAACATCAAGGGCAAAATGAGAAACTAAAGTGAAGAAGACCACATTGCATGTACAGCTTCATATTAATGAAGTCATTTTTCTTACCAGTTTAGGTAGGACAGGGGGAATAAATCTACTCTTAAGAGGGCAAAAAGATATTCAAAGCACAGATTTTTATAAAGGTTTTTCCTTTCAATAAGAAATTTACCCCAAAATTTGTGACGTCTGTCAGCTTCTCTTTCGTAGCTGCTACATAAGATAATTTTGGATACTATCACTTCTGTCTCACTTCAAATTACACTTCAAAAAGTGGCTACCTGAATTATATGGGCTGGTATGCAGAATGCCAGGATAGTAATTTATTTCATTTTAAAAATGCTAAGTTTTAATCATCATCTTAAAGTGGACTGGAGAACCAAGTCAAATCAATTTGACTTTCATATATTTTATTAAGGTTACTTTAAGAGCATCAGAAGCCATAATAAAAGACTGTTTTACAGACAATATAGATAGATAGATATGATTCTGCACAGCAGGGCCCAAAACATAGCTGCTTAAACCATTAGGTCCAAAAGTATCCTAAATATAGTGTCAAAAATGCATGCTAAAAGTCTTCAGCCACTAGACAACCTTCCTGAGTACCTATTTTTGCCCACCTTTGGCTTGACCTTAGTGAAAATATGAGCTTCTCTGACTCAAATCACAGTTGAAAAACCCAGGACCTCAATGAGTTCCCAGCTCCTCTTGATACCATACCTGCTCTGAAATGAAGAGTGAACTGCTCACTGAAAGTTATGTCAAGTACCAATAGAGTTAACCAAGATTAATTCTGAATGCTGAAGGTCCATGTATGTTGCTTTGTTTTGGAGAAGATGAATTCAAAAGTCAGGATGCTTTAACAAAACCTGCCAATCACAGAGCAGAACAATTGCTGAAAATCCTGTTTGAAACCCACTATTTGTAAGCATCCATCTTCATTGCTTCTAAATGCTCTCCTACCCAGTGGGCCTTCTTATTCTCTTTCTGTTGTCCTCCCCTTAAACAGGTATTGTTGAAGTTTATTTGATGGGAGAAGCTATAGACGTGATGGAATGCAAATATCCAGCACCACTGCTCTCCTCACACACAGGAAGTTGTTTCTCACATGTATTATCCTATTCTAGTTTGAAGGACCATTTAACAATATTGAGCAATGCAAAGACAAATACCCTCAGCATTCTGATCTACTAGGTTTCCTTTAGCCCATTTCATTCCATATTTTCATCAGCAAGTATATTCCTTGCATTTTTGAGGGAAGCTCACAGTGCATAAAAACAAGAAAAACATTCTCTGTGTACTAAGAATCTTCTTAACCACACTAGAATTGCTTTCTTGCTTTCTGAGCTCCCTGTTAAGATTAATTCCCTGGCTTCTGGCTGAAACATAACTGATGAAGATTGCAAAAAGAAGCTCTAATAGCCACAAAAGTCACATGTTGCTACTGCTGCCTTGTAGGTCCTCTGATTTATAAAAGCACAGACCAGCTCCTGCCTCAGTCATTGGAAGAAACTGAATTCAAACACCTGAAATAAACCATCTTTAAGTTGCAAAGGGGTCAAGTGTGTAATGGTTGTTGGGGACCTGGGACTTTTGTGCTTTGAATGTGCATAATAGCATCTTGTGTTTTCTTGCACTATCACTATCCTAGGTACTTTCACATGGAAATGCTTCCTCATCAAGGTTTGCACTGACACACCAAACTCCTGAGAATCTTTTGACCTTCAGAGTGCTTTGCAGGTGTCTGGTTTCTCAGACCAGCTACCTTATTAGAGCCGATTTCAAAACAAGCAGAAGAAATTCCCACACACCACCTCTCATCCTGTGGGACATTTAATGCACTGGGGGCTTACATACATTTTAAAGTAATATTTCCACTTACAGACGTAGTGGTTTCCTGTTCTTTGTTACTATATGTTATTAGCCTCAAAGTATGCAATTATCAAGTGATTGCATCAGAAAACATGATGATTATAGCAAATTATTTCCATAACATTGAGAGTTTTGCCAATTTTGCAACGTATTGTCCTCTTGAGTCATTTCCCACATTTTACAGGCACCATACCATATGCCTGACATACGTTCTACAAAGCAAAAAGCTCTGCAACAGAGGCATCTAGGGGCATCTGCAGCCTAGGGGCATCTCTAGGTTATGTACCAAGTGATGAGACACTGAAGGTAATAGCAGCGTTTGGAACAGGAATTCAAGAGTCGTGGCAGTTTTGGTGCTCCTTCTCACTTTGTCTCTGCAGAAAATATAGCAGTCCTTCTCTAACACTCTACCACACAACACAGGCAGACTCAGGCCTATTTGGGGTCCATAACTAGAAGTACAAGAGATATTCATTCAGAAGTCTTGTTGCTGGATTTTTTATAATCAAAGACATGCTAGTTCAGTACACAATGCACTCTATGTAAAGAGTTAAAATCTAAATACTCTCTATGGGATAAAACCTTACTTATTCAAAGGAAGACCAGCAGTCAAGAAAAGGAAGGGTTTGTCCTTTGTGGAGGATAAAATGCAGAGTCACAAATGGTTCTGAGCAAGCAATCCTGTTTCTAAGACCTAAGCAAAGATGAAGACACAGTATGTGAGGACAGACCTTGAAAGACCGATGCCCAGTATGCTTATGAGAGTGCAAGAGCATAACTGAGGAAGGAAGTGATGAAAAACTGGGGGAGAGAAGCCAGTTAAATTTTTTGTGTTCAAGGGTTCAACCGAGTAGAAAGAATAATGATTTAAGACCTATGTCCAAGACTTGTAGATCCATCTCTGGGGAACTAGATTGGCAAGAAAAGTATTCTTTTCTTGTGCGTCCAGGGGAAAAAACACAGGTGGCAACACAGACAAGCAAACACATGGAATGACAAAAGGAGACAAAGCTTTGAATTGTAGCAACTTAAAAGGGACAAGTGAGAGAGGCAGCAGCTCCCAGCTGCTTTTTGAACTAAGATTTATTAACACACCTACTCTCTAAATTGAGGAAGGAAAATGGAACTCAACACTTGTAACATACTTGCAAGCATTAGCAATCTTACAATCAGCAGTTTTTCATCAGTTGGCCAAAGGTAACTTTATAATGGAAAGGCAGTGAAGAATTGCATAATTGCCAATGTAGCTTTTAAAAAGCAATAGACTTTGTCTCCAAACATTCAAAATTAATTTATTCCTTGTTTTATCAAACTTCATACAAGATCATTTTAAGGAATATTAAACTCTGATGGGAAAATATTGTCCTTCAAAGTATTTAAAAGTGCAGTGAATAAAACTGTATTCTAATTCATGACCACTTTCTAGAGAAACATGGCCAAGTCACTAAGATCTTTTCGTAATGTAAACATGGACAGAGGTATCTAATATTTGTACCTGAAATCCCAAAGTTTGGTAAATCTTGGACCAGCTTTAGATACCAGACAAAGACAAAATCATCACAGAAAATCTCTGAGAAATTATGACAAATAGAAGCAGAAGATAGGTCCTCACTCTGAATTTCCATGTAATCTAATTGCATATATTTCAGTAATGCATAAAGTCATATCCACCTCAGTTACATAATCTGCAGAGTGTGGTAGGATGGAAATAAAAGTACAGAGAAAAGGAGGAGGAGGAGGATACAGCTTCCAAAGAAAAGGAGATTTTAAAAATACTCACGACAAATTAAAAACTGTTATATTTGTTGCTGCTGCTACAGTCACAAAATTTTCCAATAACGTGATGTTATTACAATCTTTCAATCTTGAAATGTATGATGTTATTTCATTCTTGACTGTGCAACAAATTTGAACCAAAAAAACAAATTTTGAATGTTCCCAATGCTATGTTTCCTCCTATACTTTATACTTAAAACACAGTACCTTGTAACCCTGGCCTCAGTTGCATCATTAAATTGCATGAATTATATAACTAAAACTAATATTTGATGTAATTTGAACTCTACTTGTGAAAGAGTGACCAAATGCAAACTAAGAATTTCTACAGGTGTCACTATTGAAGTAACAAAAAAGTTAAATCCTTCTAAAAGATATATGCTATCATTTACTTCTTCCTGGAATGCAGGAGTTTAAAAATCGATTCACCTAGGGAGTTATTCTATACACGCAGGATGTATCAAAGTAGCAAACACTGCAAACAGAAGACAAAGCTAGATATCTGTAGAAAAAGCAACTATATGAAAAACAAAGCTAACAGTAACTCTCCTTATCAAATGCCTGTTTCTTGTTTTTCTCTATTTTATCCTCTTACCTTCCGATTTCGTATGTTAGACATGTTTACCTTAGTGAATAACTATGGCCATGTGTGATCTCAGGCAAACATTAGAAATTCAAAAGCCCACCCGTGGTTCAAAAGAAGTCAGTGCAGGTTTCTTCATGGGAGGAAGGAAGGTAGGAGGGATGTAAAGCTTCAAGTGGTGGGTAACCTTTATGCATATACCAGTACTTCTGCCTTTGAAGAACCTGACCTGAAGACTTTCATGTACCTATATAAGGTTCAAATGTTTCAGTTTAAACATGAAACATCACAGAAATCAGTCTTTTTTCATATCCTATTGCTTCTGTGCTTTTTTGTAATGAAGATGCACTTTTTTTGCAAAGTGGCAAATACAACACTCACATACTTTTCAAGGACAAAATACTGAAAATATTGTGGGGAAATCAGCAAAATTCCAGCAAAGGTTATTTGTTCATTGATTTTTAAGAAAAGGATTCAAACCCAAATCCAGTAGAAACAGCAAAAATGGTTTTAGTGACTCTCCGCCAAGTGATATACATTGTTTATTTAGTCTGATTATACGAAGTTTCACATTTGTTCTAGTTCCTCAAGTGTAGTCCTGCTATTTCAATTTCCATTGGTACTAAACTGACCTCTGCTGGCATGATTTGAAGTTGTTGAAAACACCTGGATATTTAAAAAGATTTATAAGGATGGAAACAGTTTTTTAATGGCACCCAAAAGTGTGCTAATACACCTCCTTGTACAAATCTTTGTAGCATAAGGAACTCAAAAAATTAGTTTCTGAAATGACCCAAAAAGGAGAAACGAGAGTATGGGGAGGAAAAATGAAAGCAGATATATAAGATTATGTGGCCATTCAGCAAGTCGGTGTATGAGATAACACTTTCTCCCCAACCTTAAAACCATAACAACTCTTCATAACAAAATTATGTCACATGAAAAATATTTAACAATATATTAATATAGTCATGTGTTTTTGAAGCTGAATTATGTGAGGGTTAAGATACTTGACTTTTGGGGGGTTTAGTATGCTAACAGCAAGTGCTGAAACTGATGGTTTTTCTTGGAGATTATTTTTTCTCTCTGTTAGGTTAGTTTTTCCCAGAGAATGCTCACATAAGGATGTTGTAGAGTAATAAAATTCCTTCACATGGATACCATGACAAAATTTTCTCAGAAATATTAAGTTGAAGGGAAAGCTGTTTTTCTGGGCTTGGCCCACAATTCAGTATGTCATTCCAATAAAACTTATTCATCAGGAGAAAGGTCATGCAAAAGTTGGAAAAGTGCTCTCATCTTTTCCTACAGGTCTTGAAAGTGCTTCTTATAGGGTCTGATTGCACTTCTCCACTTCTGCCAAATTTCCTTTACTGCTATTCCCCATCTGCTAAATGACAGCCTCTGGGATGGACAAAAAAGGGAGCCTCATTTTACTCAAGATCTCCTCTCACCCACACATGTATATGTGCAAATAGGTTAGTCCACACATCCTTTTTTAAAGCTAATAAAAATAAATGGCATCTAATTCATTCTGTAAGTCCATAATGAACATCACCACTGTGATAAAACAAATATGATGTGTGTGTGCTTCATATGTGTTTTGGCACTGAAAATTCTCAGACACAGAAACTGAATCCACAAACAGCAGAACTCACAAATGTCTCCTTAGTTTTTGTTCACATCCCTCTCTGCTTCAATTATTTTGTGTCTATTACTATACTGTGATGGCCATATCCTTAGGGAAAACACTAAGGGGTCTCTTTCCTTCTCACCTACATATCATATTCCCTTAAGAAACAAAGTCAGAAATTGATGTGATATAAAAATAAGGACTGCAAAAGAAGGGAAAATGAAGTAAGTTACAGAAGAGAAGAGCTAGAAAGTAATGTGGTTTTTTTATTTTTTCTTAGGACAGAATAACTAGAGTGTCGTGACAGTGAAAAGAAACTGAAAACAGTGAAATAACAGCACTAGGAAATAGGGTCAAAATCCACCATACTTTTTAGAGTACCTTTTTTCTTGATCCTGTCAAAAAATCACTCAGTCATTTTACTCACACAATCAATACTTCAGTCCTTTCAAACAGTTGCAGCCATAGCATGCAAAGTTATATATGTTTGGAAAGAAAATACTGAGAACAGTAAGAATGGGGGATGAAGTTTAATTTAAAAGACAATACAAACTAACAATCTCCTAAGACATGTTTGGGAAAACTAAAAATAGAAGAAGCTTTATCCCACCAATTGTTATAGACATATGTGCACACACATCCCCAGTAACCGATAAGCAAGCTGTTCTATATATGTTTGACTGTCACATGCGCACGTGTGGAAAATATAATCACAAAAAACTTCAAGAATATATGTGAAACATCTGGATAGCTGGGATTGATGAAGCGTCATTTGTGGACATGCACATATTTTAGATAATGTAAAGCAGGTATCAACAGTCCTGATAACCAACAATTGCCCAGGCATTTATAACAATCCCAGATGGAGGCCACCAAATATGATCACAACCCTGCAAATTAATTTTAAAAAGTGTTTAGTCAGGCCTTGTACTTTTGCTGCTACTTTTAGGTTATGACATGGGTTTGGACATTCTGAAATATTGTCTGCTTTTATTTAGCCTTTAAGAATAATAAGGTTGACAACAGTGAATTAATACACACAGAAGGAAACGTTATGATGAAATTATTAAGATTATCTAAAAGCCTTACCTTAAATGAGGATTTTTTTTTTTAATTTTTATCTTTTAATTTTAAGATTATATGAATGTTATTAAGGCTGTGTGTTAGTGCATACACAGGAAAAACAATCTGTGCTCTTTAGTCAGGAGAGAAACATCTTAAAAAATGGGAAAAATGTTACTTCAGGTATGGAACTGAGGTTCTCCCTATGTCCATGGGATATATTTCCCCCCACAGCTAGCAGTGATTATGTGCATCCCTTCCCTCCCTTCCTACAGCACTGAAATCAAAACAAAGCTTCAGATATAACTATTTAAAGAAAAGGGGAAAAAAACTCTAGCAATTTTTTTCTGGCTAAACAGCTATTCCCATCCACCACTTTGCAAGTTGCCCCAGACAAAATCTGTCATTTGTTCACAAAGTGTGCAGAAGTACTGAAAACATCAGAGAGGCTCAGATTTACATTCTGTTTTGATGAAGTGACACGACCCAAGAACTGCCCCTTGACTAGACCAGGCTGCCTAAGAAAACTCTTCTAGGAATTATACAAAGAGGCAAATGCCTTTCATGCATACTCTAGAGGTTTTTTTGCAATATCATAATCCAAACTAATGAAGGATAGTGACAAAACCTATGACCTCCTTAAACTGTCTAATACAAGCTTGCTGCTGTCACTTACCAGATGTAAATTTCTTCCGATGATGTGCCAACCTCATTTCAACAAGGCAAATATATTATATTTCTAAGCATTCAAGTGGAACTGTATGTAGTGTGCTACAAGAAAACGAGTTAAGACTCTAAAGTAAACTGCTGCATCTCAAGGAAAAAAAAAGCCAAAGCAGAGGGACTGCATATTGCAAAATACACTACAAAAAAAAAAAAAACATCCCCCACACCAAAACTCAATTCCTACTAAACTCTTGAACAAGCAAAAAATTAAAGACAGTGACCCAACAAGTAAGAGGTGAGTCAGTAAGAATTCTAGCTTGCATTATTGATTTTTCAATATACTCAGCAAATACATTTCTGTCTTTTTTTCATCTGAAATATACAGCAAAACACCGAACATTTTAAAGACACAAAAAACATTACAGTAAAAACAGTTTAATATCTTTCATCTCCTACTTTGTCATCTTGAATCTTGTATTAATCACCCACTAATGAAAAAAAGTTAAAAGACTAAATACATACTAAAAACATAGGCCCATATGAAAGAGTGCAACCGAAATTACATAAGTAGAATAATTCCTTGTGACATGAAGTGCTATTTCAGCTGGTTAGCTCAGAAAGCAAGTACTCTCACCTATTCGCTCAGTTGCATCTGAGCATAAGCACCTTGCTGAAATAGATAAACTCTATTTCTCAAAAGGATAATTTATGTTCTGAAAGCAAACACAAGCTTAGTTGCCTATATTCTGACTCACAAGCCAGGCACTGAGCCCCAGCTAACCAGTCATACTCAGGGCACAGCTCAGGTTCACTTTCATTCTAATGGTGCTGGTCTCAGAGCCCACTGTTTGACTACCTGAGAGCTTTACAGGAGTACATGCAAAGCTGCCTGCAAAACACTGTACCAAAATGCTCAATCATCTCTACAGAAAGGTTAATTTTGCTTAAGGTATCAAGGAAACTTAAGTCAATTAAGGTTATTTTAAATAAAGGCAAAGCACGTAGAGTACTCTCCACTACATGTTTGGAAGAGCACTATTTGCAAACTGTCTATTTTACACAGTTTTTTAATAAACAATGCTGTTTGTCTCTACCTCTGAATACATACAAAATACAGTTATCATACAAAATTTGTTCTGTAAATGGTATTCACTTGTACACAGCAGTGGTGAAAACCTAATTTGTGGCTTGCATTTAGCCAGAAGTAGTAGACCACATGTTTGGAGGCCATTAGAAGTGTAGGAGGCCCACTGCATCTGGTTCTTTTTATGATCTCGGTTTTGATGCTTATTTATATGTGGAATTTAGCTCAGTTTCAGATAAGGTAATTACCTAAATGAAGATGAATAAATAATAATTCTTCAAAAACTGTAGCAATCTTCTTTACAGATGATTAGAAAGGTAGATGAATGTTGAGAAACTTGGAATACTACCACAATAAAAATATGTAAACTTTTTGCTGAGTTGATAAGAGTTGATAAAACAGCTTAGTCAACACAAATGCCCATATGTCTAGACCACTGAGTACAACCACAATTTGCAAATACAGCATGAGTAATCTATCTTATTACAAACTGAGCAGACATAAAAAAAATTTGACCAGAAATAACATGCCACACTTTTTAAAAGTCAACACAAGTACTCAACTGAGTAAGGTATCAGGATTTGGGTTTTTTTATGGATGCACAGATCTTGTTTCAAAAAGTCTTTTTCAGCTTTCTCAGAACTACAGTTTCATGTGTTGATCTGTTATGATGACTGCCACATCTCCTTTCAATACCAAAGATTAAGTCTTCAACAGACCAAATCTAATAAGAGAATCAGGTTCAGGGGGGTTCCTTTTGTTTTCTTTCTAATGGAAAAGGCTGATCTGTGAAATCATAATGTTGCCTGTGGAAGTTTATTTAGTTTCCACAAGCACGTCAGTCTGGTATTCACAAACTATAAGCAGAAAGGATGAAAAAGACACGTTAGTATATGCAAATTTGAGGACAGCATTTCAAAATATTCAGTCAACTGGCACATAGAAATTGCTAACATAGATTTTTAGACTGCATGTCATGGATAAATAACTGCTTTCTTGCAGTTCAAACAGTATATCAACAATATAACTATCAAGCCAATTTTAAGAAATCTGTAGGTTTTCTTATCTTTTGCTTAATAGAAAAAGGATACTTTGGGAATGGATAAAGGAAAAGTTTTTCAGCAACTATAGATCTGAGGCCACTGAAGCTATGAGCTACCCTCAGAGGCTCATTATTCTTCCATATCAGTCATCTGTTTTGGCTGAAATTTTCCAAGTAGACTGTCAGATTTAGGTATTCTTTTTTTGGGAAATAATTAGGAGACTGGAAGGGGGGAGAAGTGAAATATTTAGGCAATAGTATTTGAAAAATTTTGGGGGTTGACAGAAATATATTATTTTGACCATAAAGGAAAAAAATAATCTTGTAATTATTTTGCTGGGTTACTGTAACACTTCTACATCTTAAAGCAATGACTGAATCTGTTAAATGTGTCTAAAAATAATTAACAGGAAATCAAACTTATAAGACTTGGAAGAAACATCAGAATAAATTATTTCGGTACCAACTTGTTAGAGCTGAACAATCTTCTAGTTTTGCTCCAAATACACATTAAACCTTTCAACTCCTATACACGATTGAAAATGTATTTGCCACTTTTGGTAACTGGCTTTTCACGTGACCTTCCTTAATTTACTTACCTTCTAGCGTTTGACAACATAGAAGTATGTTGATATATTAGTGCAAAAGAGCTGTTGCATTTGTTTCAGTGAATTCATACAGATCAGGATTATTGTTAACATCCAAGCAATACTGAAAATGCACAAGAGATCACGTGTTTCAGTTTATACTCCTACTACACCTCATTGCTGAAAGATGGGTGAATCCAATCACAAAGTCTAGGTACTCTATACTGGCAAAAAATGGACTGAAGGAAACTCAATCTTTTGTTAAAACCGTGAACCCTGTAGATGCAAAATATATTTCGAATTTTTCCCTACCACAATGACTTTTCCAAGAATGGAAATATATCCAAGACATATTAGCATAACTATTGATTAAAGATACAATGCAGAAACTGTAGAAAAGCAAAGTTATCTCTATTATGTTGCCAAAATTGTTTTTACCTTCTGTAAATATACTCTTTATTTTAACTGTAATAAAAATGTTAAGCTTTTTTTATCTGAGAGTTTTTAATGTCACAGACTCTTAGTGTTAACAAGAAAATAGTTATATTCTTGCCAAGAGAAATCAGACAAAAATATCACCAAAGAGCCCAACAAAGCAGCTGACAGATATAAACCTCAGACATTGTCATTATGAGAACACTGACAGGATTTAAATATACAGCAGCAGACCCTGAGGTCACAATACCCACTCTACCTGTAAAATTAAAAGATTTTGACCTTGACACCAAGGCAGGATAAAGCCACCAGCCCCAGACGGTTGGATTCCCTGGGCAGCAAAGATAAATTGTGAAACAATCAAGAGGCATGCCAAATAGGGGAAGGAGGAAAGGACACGAGGGATCTGAATTCATAAAGGCAGAACAAAGATGAAGCTCAAAAAAAGCACAGAGATTTAAAAAATGGTTCTCCTTACATATTTTACAAGCAAAGTTCATTTTTGCACTTTAAGATGTATTTTTTAGCTTTAAGTTTTTCCCAGCCTTCTAATAGACTTTTTTAAGGATTTGCAATAGCATTTCTAAATGCATCAAGGCGTTGCATTTTTAGAATTCAAACCATGGTGACAGAACAGACACTACATAGCAAGTAAATTGAGTGTGTAAGTAAATTGAGTTTGGAAAAGGATGGCCTAACACAGAAATCTACTAAGCAATCCTACCACTTCCATGTGAAACCACCAAGGAACATCTGTTTTATTTTTACGATCTCTCTTATTAGAGCTACATATTTCTCCTCAGCCCTTGTCACCTTCTCAGTTTTGTCACCTCATCTAGTATCCTTTTTTGTTTCCTGCCTTTTATTTTCTAACACCCTTATCATAACCTGTAACCTGGATAGCTCTTCTTACCACTCATTTTTTGCACCGTATGCTCTGCTTTTTCTTTTCTCTCCTTAGCCTGTTTGCTATTTTGTGTTTCCCCTACAACAGTCACCTATAACTTAAATGATCTCTTTTTTATCTGGGAAGCAACCCTTTCAAATACTTAGTCAATACTTTTCTCTTTGGCTGGCTCTCTGTTACTGGTCTTCACTTCAATGTGATCTCCTCCTGCTTTGCTGCCTGACCTTAAAAAAAATTCTTGCAGCTAAACTCAAAATGTACTACAAATATTGTGGCTCATACAATCTGTTTGAAGACCAGCCAGGGTTGCAGCACCTCAGCAAATGCGACACTTGTGATCTTCCTGTGTACTGAAATTGCTTTGCTGTGCAAAATTCCAGGTTCCATTTTATAATAACACATAGTCCTTCCTTATTTTCTTCCAAACTCTCTCCTGACACAAGAATGTGCACACAAGCCTTGTGACATGTTGAATACACAGACTCGTTTTCAACCCCCAGATATGAGGTGGGAATGAAAAAAAGGTGGGAAAAGGGATTGAAAAAGGTCAGCTAAAGTCCACTGTAGGCAGATTCAAAAAAATCCCAAAACCTGAAGAGCAAAAGGCAAGTTAAAAAAACAAACAAACAAACAAACAAACAAACAAAACAAACCTCACAATTTATTTTTGCATTTATTTCTCAAATTGTAATTAGTTCACTTCTAACCCCGTGCTATAATATTTTATACTTGGGTTTGTCAAAATATACAAGGAAGCATCTAGTTCTGTGCCACTGCGAACTCCTTTGAATGAGAAGAAACTACAGGTATGCTGAGGTAACTGATCTGTATTCCTTCTGTCTGATGATAGTTGTGAAGCAAACAGCTACCAAAAGAGGCCAAGCTCCCACTTCCTTTAAAAGCAAAGCAAAGCACAGCTCCTGATTCCTTTCTCTTTCCTACACCTGAGGAAGCTCCTTCTCTTCCTGCTTAATTAGTGAAGAAAGAGGTGTTTAAGTGGAATATAACAAGTAGGCATGCAGGAGCAACTTTCAGCTGAATCTGCAGTGACAGAGGAAAGAAAAGCACTGACATCACCAAACAGCCCTTCTTTACTACACACTTGTTGGTACTTGGAAGGAAATCATTAGGCTTCTTGTTTTACTGTGTTCTATCCATTTTTCTCTTCACTACGTATTTTATATGCAAGATTATGCAAACATACCAACATATCAATTTTTATAAGATCCTATGGTCTACTAGGGTCTATCCAGGCTTTGCAAC
Source organism: Chiroxiphia lanceolata (assembly GCF_009829145.1). Taxonomy (NCBI): domain Eukaryota; kingdom Metazoa; phylum Chordata; class Aves; order Passeriformes; family Pipridae; genus Chiroxiphia; species Chiroxiphia lanceolata. Next base: position 35,699,682 of record NC_045639.1, on the reverse strand, counting down.
TGCTTACATATACTTTCAACATCACCCAAAACAGAAGAGCCATGAACTGACTTAACCACACTATAGCTTCAATTCTTGTAAATTGTTATATGATGTAAACAGTGATTGAGGAATCTGCAATAGCTTCGGTTACTATAATCCATGGAGAGTGTCTATGATTTTCAATACAAGATTATATTTGGACATAGAATTAAAGTTTTAAATGCAAAAACTCAGAAAAACTAGTCAGAAAATCCTGAAAAGGGGTGAGGCAGAAGAGAAATACATTTTTTTGTTGACCTGAGAAGCTTAGAAAAATGTCTTTTAGTTTGAAAAGCACATAACACAATGTGAGGGAAGAGGCCACCCAATTCTATCCCATGAGGAACTTCTCCTTTCCTTTAGTGGATTCGCCCCATACCAAGAACTCAAGCTTAATATTGGTGACTTGACAAAAAGCTAATGTTACTGTGGAGTCATGCTAACAAGTCAAAGACTCTGTGCTGGAAAGGATGAATTCCTGAGTCTTTCTTATAGTCCTGGTAAATTACTCTGAACAGTCTTCATATCTCTCAGTGTCCATTACTAGTTTCAAGATAATTGATAATTTTCTGAGCAATCAGGGTGCAACATTAGAATGTGAAAAAACAACTTTCTTCCATTCATTATAGCAAAGTATGTAAATACCATTCCTAAAAAGTTACAGAATAAAAAACAAAGGTGCACCATCCCAATTTTGCTAATCATTATTTCAGTGTTCCTGCATCTGAGAAATTTAGGAAGTAAAATTCATTACATCTCAGGATGACTGTATATTGAAATAAGCCATCAGTGTCTCAGACTGCTGGTCCAGTAATTTTATGATAGATAGATAGATAAATTAATGTCATTCTAGCAAGACAGGGGTGATGAGCAGCAGCTTCATAACCGATGACCCTTTGCTATCAGACCAATTACAAGAAATGCTGAACCAGTAGCATGACAGTAGCTAAGGTGCTCCAGGCATGTGAGACAACAAATCCCTTCTCTCTTCTCAGCTGGAGAAGTGCAGCCGAGGCTCATTAACAGTTGATAAAATGAAGATTCATCAAGCAAAAGAAATCTCACTTCATCATAGGCAATTGTTTCTGTTAAAATAGAGTTAAATGTATTATATTGTTTGGGTAGTTCCTGGAAAATGCAAGGCAGTATCATAATGCAAACATTATTTTGTAAAGTTCTTAATGTATCATTTTGTTTTAAAATGCATGCTTCAAGCCTTAGCTTTTATGGCCACTGAAATATAGTGCCTTTTACAAATACAACAGCATATAACACTCTACTACAAAAAATCCTAGAGGCAGAACTTATCAGAACAAGTAATTGTGAGGAAAAAGGCTGATTTTATCATTATCTTTTCATTGTAAGAGGTAAAGGGTTGCATTGCCTATTTTGTGTTTGCCAGCAAATTGACATTTAATATTTTGCTAATTCTTTCTCCATCAGATAAGTTTCTTGGCAAAAAAAAGTGATACTTTCTCATCTTTAAATGTCAAAAATTCATTTACTTTTTGGCTTGCAAACAGCGCAGATCCATAAAATCCAACCACAGAGGGTTACACAATCTCTCTAGGATTAATTATGCTTTTAATTAAATTAAAAGATTCCTGCCTACGTGACCTCTGTATCAGTCCCATATGCACATTATCTCTTCTCAAGCTTGTCTCGGAGGGCAACAGACTCCCCATTACAGAACTAGATCATTTTGCCTTTTGTTGCATTTGCCAAGAGGATGTTTGGAATTTAATTGCTGTCCTTATTTATGAATTATAACTTCAAGAACAGTTGTTTGCATGACAAATATTCTATGAATTTGAATTTTTATTGCAATAATTATTGTAGGAGAAGAAAAGAAACACAGTAGATTTTTGGTTTGTACTCAATTTTTGAAGACAAGTACAATCTGCCTTATAATTAAATTTTACATGCCTGAAACCATCTATTGTATCTGAATACTAAATACTGTACACATCTAATTTAAAACATCCAAAAACATCTGCATATATATTTTATGCACAAACTTTTTGAGAGGCTAAATATTCCTGGGAGGCATGAGCAAGCCAAATAGATTGGGGAAAGAAAAAAAAAAAAAAAGGGAAAAAAAAGCAGATATCCAGTGGATACCAAAGCAGAGACAAACTGCAGTGGCATGCAGCACTGCATACACAGCAGATTAAAAAAAAAAAATCACAAAAAACCCCACAAAGAACCACACACACACATAAAACTCACCACAAACCAAAAAACAGAAACAAAAAACCACAAAACAAGCCACAAATATCGTTCATTAATCATCTTTTGCTGTAAAGGCTGAATAAAATAAACAAATCCACAAAACTGAATTACGTATGGTCTGATTAAAAAGGAAAGCGCACGGTGGAAGATAAAAGCTGTAAACAACGTAATGGGGTCCTTACGTGAAAGCATGTTTGTAACACAATTCTAGACAACATCCCTTTCCTTTTTTCTTTCTGAGCAGTCACAGCACCAGCATTAGTTTCTTCCAAGCCTGTCACAAAACATGAGGGACTGGAAATCAAACAACTGCATGCTGATGAAACAGAAGATAGATTCCTGACAAGTAGTAATCTTTCAGATTAGCAGTGTTTCTTAAAAGAAAACAAATGGGAATAGGTCAATTCTTTCCACCACACACCACCTTTTCTTAACACAGCCTAATTCACATTTAGTTTTGGCTCGATACACTTAGTTTTATCATAGGCAACTGAATAGGAAAGTGGGAAGTGGCATCCATCTCTTACTAAAAACTAAAAAGCACATCATATTAGCTCTCTGTAGAGGTCAGCAAGGCATTGGCTCATAATAAATTAACCACTGGGAAGTGTACTAACAGTATCAAGGACAAGGAGTGATCCTCTGGGCTGGCCATCACCTCCCTTTTCATGGGAGGGCACCCAAATCCATGGAAAATCTGCAGGTCCAGCACCACCAGCAGCACCAATGTAGGCTTCCACATGCAGCGACCAAGAGTTGGACGGTGCAGCCTCATCCACAGATTGCAGTAAAGAGACATGCAATGAGACCCTTAAATTTAATTTTCAAGATTAGGCATTGCATTGGTTAAAAATTAGGTTGGTACCAGGATGGATGAAGTCCCTCACCAGTTTTTAACTTATCCAGGCAATTTCTAGTGGTAGTGGGAGTGTTCAAGTAGCAGTAAGGTCAAGCAAGTTATTAAAGAAGCCTTACTAGGGTCAGAAGGACGATGCGCAGAACTACAGGCCTGTCAGCCTAACATCGGTTCCAAGCAAGGTTATGGAAGAGATCATCCTGACTGTGATCGCACAGCAGATTAGATATTAGAAAAAAAAAAATTCTGTTAGGATGGTCAGGCATTGGGATAGGTTGCCCAGGGAATTGGTACAGTCACCATCCCTGGAGGTGTTTAAGAGGCATCTGGATCCGGTACTGGCTGACATGATTTAGTTGGTTTAAGAGCTGCAGTGGTAGTGCTGGGTGGACAGTTGAACTTAATAATCTTAAAGGTCTCTTCCAATCTTTTATGATTCCATGATTATTGTGGAATACCTGGTCTGTAAAGCAATATCTAATTAGAAGGAAAAAAAAAAAAAAAGGAAGCCAAGGCAGAGACCCTGACACATGAACCCAACCCCCTCTAGACAAGCCCAAACATTCAGGTAACTGCATGTACTCTTTTGGACACTAACAAGCTCATGAGCCCCTTAAGGACAATCAACAGATATTACAAACAGAACAGACAGTTGTCACAAAATGATGCTCTACAGACAAAATACGGAAAACTAAAGATCTTAAGAGGATTGATACTGAAACACAGAAGATAAAGTAAATTTCTCGTACCTAAGATTTCTTAATTTTAAAATTAATTTTAAGATGGAATGCAAAGTATCGCTTCTTGGCAAGATGATTTTTGGTAATATATTCAATATTCCTCATTTCAAATTCTTACTTAGAACTTTTAACAACCTTCTTCATCCAAGCTGTCAAAGCCCAACAGCTTCCCCTGCAATGGCTATTCCTATCCTACCAAGTCACTCATGCTTGTGCTGAACAGTTGTCTAACAGAGTGGCATTTGCCCCTTATGTCATTAATTACCTCTGCATTTTGACTGAAATATTTTGCATTTTTTGTCTAATATGTCTATCACTTCATCATGAAGATGCTGCCTCCATATTGAAAAACAACTTGAATGAGCACCAAAAGACCAAACATCTCCTCCCTCCTCTCTAACTGACTTGTTCTACTCTATGGGAGAGGGCAACTAATCAGGTGTTTTCCAGGATGACAATCACTATCCTGCAATTCTTTTACTGGAAGACCTTATCAGTTAGACACAGGACAGTGATGTGTCCTAGAGGCACTGGGACTTTAGTCATTGAGTTCAATGCTCAAGGACTTCCTACTTATCCTCCTGACACTGGGAGGTATTCAGGAAAGATCCTGCCAATCTTTACAGCATGTATCACACAGACAGGCAGCAAGGAAGACAAAACTTCAAGAAATGTGATTCATCCTGCTACACATTTTTAGTTGAGGTTTACTGCCAGATGAGATCTTTTCATGGACCCAGTACTCAGTGCAAACTATGCTGTAACAGACTCTCTTATATGAACTACTGTCAAAGCTAAGAGGAAGTCAGAAAGTTCTTCTGTAATTATATTTTTTCAATTCAAAGGTCATTTCAATACTGCAGTGCCACCTGTTCATGCTGTAATGAAGCTTTTTTTTACCACTGCATATCTTAAAATTAATGTTATTATAGGAAAAAACAAATACATGAAAAACAGTTGAAAACATAATTTTAAAATGCTGAGATAATTTTTTTAAATAATTGTAAGGAGCTGTTTTATAGAAAAATATAAACTAGTTTTAAATTGAATTGAAAACTGTTGATTTGGGGTTTAATTCAGAAATTCAGCCTTTCCTAAACTTGAAGAACAAAATTCAGCTTCCCATTGTGCCTGAGCTGATCTCAGACTGCAGTAGTAAGGAGGTAGGGAAGGGATTCTGCATGGATTACTCCAGCAGAACTTTAAATAAATACATATATGAAAGGATGAAAGGAAGTATACTAATTTTTAGCCCAGGAAAAAAACAGAAAAAAATCACTCTGTGACTTCTTATGGCCATCTGGACATCTAACAGCAGTAACTGAAACCCAAAGAGAACAAGATATATCTTGGCAACCAGAGAAAGAGGCTTTCAATATGGGGCAGAGGGAGAATAATACCACACCTCCTATTATTCATCCAAATGATTTTCCGTCCCAATGGCACCTTCTGCCAATTTTCAAAAACATAGCTTGTCTTTAGACAAACCTCTGACTTCTGAAAACAATGGCATGATTTGGAAGGCAACATAAAAGCTAGGAAATTGAGAGTTAAATATTTTTTGTGTATTAACAGTAGCCAATCCTTTTCCTTCATAAGGTTTCCAGATGCCCCCTGATGGATTGTCATCACCGTGCAAATGTCATTTGATTCTGATCTATTTTGGTAAACAATAAAAACAGTTTGTTGGAAGTCATCCTAACCTTATCAGAATGCACTGTATATCTACTACTACACTAGAAGATTTCTTAAAGCAAAGTCTAAAAATATTTTCAAAAAGAAGACTTCCCAGTCCAAATCTGAGGTTTTTCTCCTTTGTTATCACAAGAGCAGCCCTTCTTTACTTTGTAATATCTCAGACTATAATTAAGTTTCATATTATAGCTAAAAGAAGACCAAGTAAACACATGGCTTTTTAACATAAGGGAGGCATAAAGAGAGTAGCACCAGAAAAAGCAAACATATTACGGAGTTGGTTTTCCTTTTTTCTTTCTGCCTTCTTTTTTAACATCCCCAACAGGGTGAATTATCCCAATAACCTGCTATATAAACCTCAGCGGTTTCTCATAATTCACCTGTGAATACTTTTCTTAACCTCATCATTTAAAGGTCTTCCTTCAAATCTACTTGATAAGGAAATGACAATTCAAAAACAGAAAAGAGGGAAATAAATGGTTGAAGTGTAATGCATACACTTATTCTCATGTACTTGTACAGCTACAGTTTGCTGTTCGACCAAGTTTTATTTCTAGGGTAAGTATTACCATTTTTAAAATTACTTCTGTCTGTTAAGACAGAAGAAACCTAGTCTTACTTCTAACATGCTCATGAAATTTCACCCAGAAGCAGCATTCAACCATAGCAGAGCCAAATTACTAAAGTTCTCATTACATTCCAGCTGGTGCAGAGTCATGGTTGATATATGAGTCCGTCACTCTCAGCATTGATTTGCAGAGCTCTCTGAATGTCTCTGAGCAGTACAACCCCCTTAAAGCATTTTTCCCCTTTTTTCTACAATACATCATAACTCAAAATTTCAAGTCTTATTTAAATGACTTTGTGACATTTAAAAGATTCATCAGGCAAATCACTGGTTTAGTTATGCATATTTTTGCCTTTTAGGAAAAAAAAAAAAAAACAAACCAAGTCATAGCAACTAAAAGAAAAATAGAGAAACAGCTGATCCAGCAATATAAATCTCTCATGACTACCATAATGAGGAACGTTAAATAAAAATATTACAGATATATTTTGCTGAAGTGTATAGGTTAGGCAGAGACTTTCCTGTGTCCCATTGTAGACATCGCTCATGTAAGCAGTATGGGGTTCACGGCCAATGAATCTTTCACTGAATTCTTCATACTCTCTAGCTCTCCCCTCTGAGTAGACATATACAGAGTAATTGCATCATGTGCAGGTAAAACACACACAAAAAGAATAAGCCTCCTATTTCTTTTAAGCTCCAGCACTTCTTAATAGTATACACACATAAATACAACATACTAAACCATAAAATCATTTCTTGACAAAATCATAGCATGTAAATTCATGTAATTATCGACTTAGTAAAAGTTCCTTACTGAGAGAAACTGCCTCAGTTTAATTCTACCTAAAACAAATTAAGGAGAATATTCTTCATGGGAGGTAAGGAAACTGCCCTTTCAGCATGTTTACCAAACTTGTATGCGCCTGCACTACATCTTCAGTAGGTAATCAAATAAAAGCATGCCTGTCAAAGGCCAGATGTATTCAGCCAACAAACTGCTCTACTCAAGAAGGGAGGTAGCTAGTGTTTTCATTTTCTTTTCCCTATAAAGTATTGGGAAAAAAAATCAGAAAAAAAAAATCAGAACAAACTATCAATATAAATGTTTGCCAGCACTGATTATCACAGCTGACACGTGAGGGTGCGCTAACAAGAAAGGCCCTAGGCAAACATACAAATTAAACTATAGAGTCTCCACATATATTATTGTTTATAGTCATTTCCATATATGACTTTGCTTACAAGACACCATTCCTTTACAATTTTTGGCTACTAACAAAGAGAAGGATGGGGAACAATTCTTGCCAGCCCATGAGAAGAACTGGCCCAATGGCAAGATGGAACTACCTTATCGAAATAACATTTACTACTAATTTTAGTATGTCTAAATCTAAATTTAATTCTTGTTATGAGTGAAAGTATCTGCAATTCAAATTCTTCCTAAAGCAAGTTTAGGATAGGACCAAAGTCTTACTTAAACAACTTTCTACTTCACCTGTCTCACCTTAAATAGCTCTATGATTTTTTTCCCTGAAATAAAGCACAATAAAGCTTAACATTTTTTTCACTTACTTCCAAAAGCTCCCTTTCTCCAGCCAAAAACTATCTCAAATCCTAGTTACTGTACAGCAAGCATCAGCTTTTTCCCCACCACTTCAAAATTGCTGAAAAAACATGTTTCATTTAAAGGAATCTGATTTAATAAGAATGAATCTCAATAACCAGGGCACTATAATTCACTCAGAAATATCAGTATGGTCAATAAGACTTTTACCAAGAGACATTTAGAAGCAGATCCTGAAATAATTTGGTTTTCATAATGTAGAATTCCTGAGAAATTATTTTAAAACCACAAAGAATGCTCTATTATATGAACCGAACGCAAATGTGTGAGATAAGTTAATTTACTGAAAGGTTACTCACAAATTAATTATAGCAGAAAGCACTAGAAAATAAATACACTAAAACTAAATACAACAGTAGTTCTGAACCACCAAGACGCAGTCATGCCTGGACTACTAATTATGATGACACCTTCAAGACTACTTTTGTATTTATTACTTTTACAGACTTTGAGACTTCTAAATTCAGTGACTTGCTTTTCTGCCTCACACAGATGAGACTTACTTTCCCCAGGTTTGTTTTAGCTGGTTCAGAACCTAAACCACCCTTCTCTTTTTGGTTAGTTGAATGCTAATGTTGTGGCAAAGATGCAACTATGTGGTTAAGGATGGCAAGAAAGGGAAAACAAAGTGTCCCCACTTCAGTTTTACTTAAATGCTTCATGGCTAGCTCAGTTTAGCACAGTACAACCACACTTCTGCTCATTTCCATCTCTGGCATAGGTAGCTGGAGTCCAGTCACATAAAATTCACCCATTAACACCTTCTTTCTCATCAGCCTGGCCTTACTAAGATTATGATTCAAAAATTCATAGTTTAATAAGAATTCAGATACAAATATACTGTACTGCTAATTTAGGGTCAGCTACGCTACCTCAACAAGTCAAGGCAACAACCAGGCCAGATGCTTGCTTACACAGCACAAATGCAGTACAGGGCAACAGTCCAATATATTGTGGGGTCCTTAAGAGTCAGCAGAATAGAAACTAAGTAGATTAAGTTAACTGTAGAATAAAAATTAGAGTAGTTTTTCCAGGACACACATCAACAAACTTTCGGCACTTTGTGAATGTACAGGCACCCATGAAAAAAGTGACACCCACTACAGTGATTTGAGTACAGGTTCATCTGGAAATATACACTGATAATTAATTCCTTGTGAGAAAAAGCTGGTTTAGTCCTCTAACAAAATAATTGAAAACTGTCAATTCCACTCTGATATTATTTTTGGATAGTGATCTAATGTTTAATTATATTCATTTGCTAGCTGACTGGCACTTTTTATAATATCTGCCTTCACCTGAAACCTCTTGAGATTCTTTTATTACAGTGAATGCTCTAGAAATCTAATAGAAAAATGTGCTTTTCAACCGAGTTTCACTTTGTTGTTTGAGATTTAGAAACAAGATAGTGAGTGTGGACTATAACTTGCTGTCTCTGCTATACCAAAATCATTGATTGTGTTTGCTAGGAACACACAAATCAATACAGAACCTACAGACTCTAATAGACTAGAAATATCAAAGTATACTTTTTATTCATAACAGGAAATAAGCTAATTCAGGTAGCTCAAGGACCACTTTTTTTTTCGTAATAGAAAGAACTTTAGTGGCAGGGAGAACACATTCTTTCAATTGTTTACCAAGGACTGATTTCAATAGCCTATTTTTCTCCTAGAAATGTCACTTTATGGTGTTTTTGCATGACGGGCTGCACTGTATGCTTCAGAATATCCAAGTTTGGCAACAGCATATTATCTGAAGCACCAACAAGAAAAGGAATGAGATTATGGGAAGATAAATAATTAGAAATAAAATAATAATATGTATGAAGAAGCTGGCATGGGTCCTTTCTGTAGGTCCTTACGGAGAATGGAATAAAAATGCTAGAAGGTAAGGAAGACTGAAGCAACAGCTGTGGGGGAAAGGGTCTTATTTTACCTCTTCCCCACTTTAAGGAGAAAATGCAGATGAAAGAGGTCTCTGTCCAGAGGGAAGAGGTGGTAAAGACAAGAAAGTTGTTGCAGCTTTTCGAGTGAATTTTCAATAGTTTGGAAAATGTACAGAACCTTCAGTTTCTCCTTTTTAAACCAAAAAATCCTCAACCACAAATACAGTTACATTTAAGAACCCTGTAAGGAATTCAAATACAGTGCAATAGTGACATCTACTTTATTTTCAAATTTCCTTTTCTTTCTTCAATTGTTTAATTCAACTATATCACTCAATGAAATCAGAAAGTTACAGAAAAAACTTGTTTTGCTGAGGTAACATAAAATTCAAGCTATTATTATTCTAATTGTTTTCTTTATAGCAATCATATGCTGCTTCTCAATTATACCACGTTTTCCTACGTGCCTTCTCATAAAATGCATTTACATTAACTCATACATCAAACAAATCATTTAAATGTTACTAAGTGATGTCAACTGATAGCACACAGGAGCACTACAAGATAGGCCTGCATTTTTATGTATGACTATAAACATTTGATACAATATGTGATCTGTGGTTAAATACATATTGCCTTTCCTCATAAAAAAATTGAAAAAAAGATTAAAGGAATAAAGTTGAAAGTATGTAATCAGGAAATATTTAATGAAAAATACAAACATTATTGGGCAAAAGATATCTGGGGGGATGTTTATTTTTGGGTGTGCTTTTTTTTGAGGTCACATTTGTACCATTTTCAGATTTCCAAAGGGCGGGGGGAATTGTTTTTACTATGACAAAAGTTCCCACTGGTAAATACTGACTTCTAGAAAAGTTAAGAAATGTCATTCTATCATTGCATTCATGCCAATTATTTCATTTTGTCTTTTGTTTCCTGTTTGCGAGTATTTGGGGAGGGAGGTACATATACTATGTATACATACAGTATTTGGACAAAAACTCTGTCTCCTTTACAGATTTACAGGGGTCAGGATAAGGTTATAAAGCTATTACCTCATACATTTAATATAAAACTGTTCTATAGGATTTTCCTCAAAATTTAAATTAAAACATAATACCAAAACCAAAAGTTAAACAGCATTCCTGTGTGACAACATCAACTAAGCACAAGTGTTATGGTTTAGATAAGTTGTAAATTCATAACTAAAGACTATACTTTCAACAGCTACAATATTATAATTTGATTAGACACTTTTCTAAAAGAAATATCCTCATGTTTCATTAAAGAAATTCACAAGTTCACTTTGACTATAAATAGTAAACTGCTTACTTCCTTACTTACTAGTGTGGAAACTGGTAATATAGGGGAGACAATAGCTGGAATTGCTCTTTTGTAAAATGTCTGAGATATCTGTGTCTACACACAATGTCCAGCCAGTACTCTACTCTGCCTTGGCCAAAGGAATAGTACGACTGAGTAGTAAGGCTAATTCAGTATTTCCCATTTTCAGGCATCAAGTTCCATCTCTATAATCTACAATAAAGCAGTACATTAGTACGCATGTGATCAGCACAGTAAAACCCCATCATAACTCAAAATTTGAAATACTTGGCCAAATCCCACAGCAAGTATAAACCAGCATATTAAGCGTTTTTGTCCTCCAGTTCTTTGTTGTGACTGCTGACCACATTTTAAGCATACACAATTCTTCACACCCTACCTCCTAAAACATAATTTCTTAGAGCACTCTTTCACCAGAAAATCCGGGGCAGGGAGGAGTTCCTCTCTGTAATTTAAGAAACAAAAAGCAGAACTCTGTAATATGTCACAAAAAACCACACCAAACACATGTTCATAATACACGTTCAACTGGTCATGTCTTATGAGGATCTGATGAACTTAAGGCAGAATATCAGTACTGGAGCATTTGCAATCACTGATTCAGAAGGACAAACTGAGTTGACCTGAATCTGTATAACGCACCAACACTTTAAAATAAACATTAAGTAGTGGAAATCATAAAAGAATAAATTTTTGACATATAAACAATTTCCAGCAGAGGGGGAACGTATTTGCTTTTGCAAATTCCCATGAGCTAGCTACAGAAAATTTCAGCCCTCCTCCCCAAGAGAACAGTGCGGGTTTTATGCCCCTCTCCAATTCAATAAAAAGACATAACTGGTATGTTTGAAAGGAATTTTGGTCAGGCACAGTTTTACTACACTTATGTCATATAATTCTTTGTTCAATCAGACTGACTTGTGAAATAACTGACAGTTGCAATCATTTCTTCAAGCTTGAAGCACATGAATCAGACCTACATCTTTCACTGGAGCTACTGACCCCATGCATGAATACAGCCAGAAGCTGGACCAGATGCAGAAGGCTGAGGCTGCTGAGGCAAAACTGAACTAACACCAGAAAATTGTGGAAATCAATCAGAACAGTGGGGAGTTACTGCAATGCTTTTGCTTGGCAGTACTAACAAAATGTAATAAAAGTACAGAGCCTTGCTCTGAGGTAGAGCAATCAAGATGCAGTGCCATGGCTTCTGTGAAGACAAACTTAGTAGGAGCAGTGGCCAGGTGAAAATGATGCAGAGAATATTGTCCCTGTTACCGAGCTAGTGAAATGGATTCGTAACAGGACAGAAGGAAACCTTTCCCCTCCATGAAGTACATATATGGTTGGTCTTTTACAATAACTCATAAGTAATTTTAAAGAGAAATCCCAGAAAAAGCCTAAGTTTCAACCAAGTGATAAATGTGCACATCACTGTTCCAGGGAAGAACTAAACTCCATTTCTTTTCATGCAGGATCACACCTAAGGGTCTCATTAATTCTTGAGACACTCTCATTCAAACGGATAGTCGTAAATTTTAAGTGCTACTTTTTTGCTTCTTCTATTCCTCCAAAGAAATATGTAAGAAAAGACAGTACCGGCTATGTTCATTGCCATGTTTACCCAAGACTGTCACATCAGAAACAAATTACTCTAACATAATCCAGCCAGACCACACGAAACCAGCTAAAAGCTGAAGGCAGTGCAGAAAAGAGTTGCTTTTTTAACTTTCCTATGCTGGCAACACAATAGAATTTCTCTGTAGATCAGCCTCTAGTTACATATTGCTTTTCAGATGGTATTTGCTGTTTAAAGCTCTAAACAGGGTACCATTTGTTTACTGGCAAATATCCAGCTAACACTCTACTTAACATTCTTTAACAAAAAAGCATTAATGATCAGGTGTTTTCTATGAAAAGCCCCTGATTCCAGAGTTGACTTCTCAGTAGAAGGCAGAGCCTGCCAACTTTACCAGCAGCAAGCTTGCTTTTTTTTCTCCTTACATGGGAGGGAATGGTGGCCACAAGGATTATTATGAAAATTGATTAAGTATCCTTGAATGAGAATGCCAAGATTTTCCTTGGGATGTGATGTGAAGATGTAGTTTATTTTTCAAAAGGTGTCTGCAATTTTTGCCTGTTAGATTTTAAAGAGAATAATTTCAAACATATATCCCTCAATGATGTTTCCTTCACTTCTAAGAAACATTTCCATTTCTATCAGATCAAAAGGCTACTTTTTAAAACTGACTGCATAAAATGACTGTACAGACATAGATTTATGATAACAGAGAATTTTCTCAATTTGATTATCATGAAGGACATAAAAAGATTACTTACCTCCAAATATGACCTCAGCAAAAATTTAGTCAGTAAGCCACAGAAAACCAAGGATACTGTATTTTTTGAGCTTACCCTATCTCCGTCTGATAGTCTTGGGTCTACCAAGAAATTCTGCATATTTATTTCTTCCTGTGTTGCCAAGACTTGCAAGTTTTAAATAAGTTTTTGTATAATTATTAAATATCTTTTTATCAAGCAGTTTTGTGACTTCCTAATATGAAAGACTTACATTTGCACAAATCCAAGATTTGCTCTCACAATAACCAGAAAATTAGTTATTTACATATTTTGAAGCGTTTTAGCTGTTTTCATTTACTGGAAGTGAACATTTGACTTCATTCCAAGCAAAACATTGTAGACAACATCTTTATCTAGTTATGCAAGTAAATAACAAGCTAGTCTTACCTGAAGATTTACAATGAAATTGTGCACAGGGAAAAATCTTTTTATTAAAATGTTAATGTAATTTTAAAACTAATGTCTAGATCAAGACTATCCACAGTATTGCTATGACTACAGACAGAAATGTTTTTTTGCAGTTCTCTACTGTAAGAAATCACCAACTTCCTGCTCTAACCCCAAGCATACCTACCTTGATGGCCCTCAGTTTAGGAAGGATATTAAGGTGCTAGATTGTGTCTAAAGAAGGGCAACAAGGCTGGTGAAGAGACTGGAGCACAAGCCCTATGAGGAGAGGCTGAGGGAGCTGGGATTGTTTAGCCTGGAGAAAAGGAGGCTCAGGAGAGGCCTCATCACTCTCTACAACTCCCTGAAAGGAGGTTGTAGCCAGGTGGGTATCAGTCTCTTCTCTCAGGTAACCAGCAGTAGGACAAGAGGGCACAGTCTTAAGAGGAGAGGTTTAGGTTAGACATTAGGAAGAAATTCTTTGCGGAGATGTTCTGGTGGATTCACCATCCCTGGAGGTATTTAAGAAGAGAACGGATGTGGCACTTAGTGCCATGGTCTAGTTGACAAGGTGGTGGTGGGTCGTAGGTTGGACTCAATGATCTCAGAGGTCTTTTCCAACCTAGCTGATTCTGTGTGAGTTCTGTGTGAATTCTGTGTGAAAAAAGCTGGACACAAGTGCGCTCACACACACACACACACAATGTCTGCTTTTCATCAATATCCACTTTTCTCATGAGTACCCAAACAGAAATCATTAAATCCTAGAGAACAGATAAGAAGGAACATATCCTGGCTACTTCTGCTATGGCACACGTGACATTTTGGTAAAGAATTGTCAAAAGAATATGAAGTTCCCAATTCTTTCTCAAGAAGCTATTACGTAACTTTAGCTTCAGAGTGAGTAGCGTACAGCTTCTGACCCCTATGTCCTTTTTATAGAGAAAGGTAACAGAAGCATTGTCAAACTTGAATAAAGACAGTAGCATGAAAGGTCTTCCAAGCATTATGAAAACCCTTAACTGTAATAAGATATACTACTGTGGTAATCTGTTAGATGGAGGGAAAAAAACATTGTCTGTCATATCAGCTTTTAAAACAGAAATGTTTTTTACACACTGACTGGTTTAAATAATTCCTTTTACTATAAAACTCTTTTCCTTTCTTCAACTTTGAAATAGATGAAAACATATCAGCTCCTGTCTCTCTTTCACCACACAAATAGAATAATAAAGATTTTAGTCCTTACTCTGTAAAAATTCCTGTAAGTTTGTCACTGTAAGCCCATAAGCAATTTCTGTTACAGTAAGAGTGGTTTTGGTCAACTGAGGATGCAATTCACAAGATAACAATACAATGAAATAAATATTTTCTGTATTGAAATAAAAAGTTTGGCTCTATCCCATGCCTTACCAGGTCATACCAAACACGTAAACTCATAAAAACCCCCCATATAATTAGTTTATCAAGAATCTGTTTTCCAAAAGGTCATAGAATCACAGAATCATTTAGGTTGGAAAAGACCTTCATAAAGTCCAACCACAAACTCAGCATTGCGAAGTCCATGTCCCTAAGCACCACATATCCCTAAGCACTACATATCTTTTGAATACCTCCAGGGATGGTGACTCCACCGCTTCCCTAGGCAGGCTGTTTGAAGGTTTGATGACCCTTTCCATGAAAAGAGTTTTCCTAGTAGCCAATCTGAACCTCCCCTTGTGCAACTTGATGCCTTTTCCTCTTGTCCTATCGCTTGTTACTTGGAAGAGACTGACGCTCAGCTCAGGTCTCCCCTGCAACTCCTTCTCTACAGACTAAATCAGTCAAGACTGATGTGGTAAGATTTTACTTTCATCTGTATATTGTCTCTATTTTGTATTTGACAGTGACATTATTATCAGGACAAAGTGCTGAACTTTTTCTTTTAAAATACTGATTGAATATCATCTTTTGCCCATTTTTCAAAAAATTCACTACTTAAACACCTGGCAGTGAGCATTAGTATTGCTGACACTGTTTTGTCCTGTTAAATCAGAGTTGTCAGGTTATGATGATAAAAAGATACCATGGTATTAAAATAAAGCGTATATTAAAAAAACCCAAACCAAACTAAAACCCCACAACATATTTTTGTATCAAATAAACTAAAAAAAATCCACAAAAAATAGCAATCATGTTATGTATTATTCTCTTTTTATAAATATAACAATAACTGCCAATATTTTCGCCAACTGCTCTGTATTGTCATCAAAAGACCAGTTTACTATGGCACACATTTATGTGATTCCCATGAAAGGACAAAAGTAATATATTTGTTCACTTTTCCACATAAAAATCAAATGCAAATAATTTCCACCTCTTGACTATAAAATCCACTGCCCCCTGCTAGCGGCCACTATATTGTGTTTCTGGTAAAAAGTATAGAGCTGAAGTTCCTAACACTATCCACTGAAATCAGCAAAGCTGTTTGAATTTATTTCAGTTAAATATTTTTGACATGGTATGGAGAGAGCATATGAGCGTACAAAAATGACCAGTGCACATTATAAGGATAAAGATTTACAGTGATTGCTACAATTTCATTGCACCATTAAATATCCATCCTGTTTAATAATGTGATCTATTTAAAAGAGTTTGAAGTATCTGAAACACATATAATTTAATTTCACTCTCTTAGGGAGTTTTAATTCTTATTCCTATGAACGTGAGTTCCAATACAAGTAGGTATATCAAAATTCTCACCTTAAGTTCATCTTCCCCCTAAATCCAGTGCCAGAGCTTAATCACTTAAGTGCTGCTCACCTTCTTCCAGCACAATAATAAAACGCAACTTTATGAATCATATACCCAAATTATTTTTAAAAATAAAAAAGTGAAGAACTCTTACACTGAAATTGAGAAGAACTATTGGCTATTTTACTTGCAGGCATTTTTTGTAACAAGACTCAGTAGGTCTCAATTCTGGTTTCCAATCAAGATTAAAAATTAAATATTATGTAACATTTCACTTTCTGGTCCACAAGACACTGATAGAAGAGGTGTAAAATTACGAAAGAAGTGAGCAGCCCAAAGTAGGTGTGCCAATACAGTCAAAAAATGGTGTTAAGGTTGTGTCTTGTAAGCAAAGCAAGGTTTGGATCAGGAATCAGTGAAACAATGTAGCCATTACAAGTCAGATCACATTGTTTTTCTCACTAACAAAAAAAAATAATTCTTCCTGTCTTTTAAAGGGTGTTCGAAAAAACATGAGGATTTCCAGAGATAGGTTGGAAGACAGATGATCAGGTTTCTGTTTTGATAGAACAGGATTTACAAATCATCATTTAAGAACAGCTATTTCAGGTCTAAACGAAGGTCAATGTGCAGCACAGTATCCTGTAACTGACCAGCCCACACCAGATTCTTTGTGTAGCGAATGCACAGATATAGAGGGATCTTTCCACCAATATATCCCTCCCAGTACCCATCAACCTCTGCCTTAGGAATTTTCTGAGCCAAAGACTATATTCATTTTAAAAATGACAGCGACTTTTTTTCCAAATCTGCAGGCCAGCAGTCACACTGGCCTAAAACATGACAAATCTGATGTTATCATCTTCCCTCAGGCCTTACCTTTTGATCTCCAACTTCTTACACATAACAGTACTACAGCAACACAGCACTAGAAACACAGGATGAAAGGGCTCCCACAGCTCCACCCAACCTACCAAAGACTGATGAAGTAGAAATATCATATCAGAGCAACCAGATGGCACTTCTGACGAGGGGAAAATACTCCAAAGTCCAAGGTAACAGCTGTCAAGGCAAACCTGCCAACCCATAACTTGTCTGTAGCTACCCAGCATCTTGGATCCCATGCATATGGACCAAAAATAAATAAAAGTCATCAAATAAAACATTTACTTGTCCATTTATATTCCTTCTCCTCCCCTTTTTCTGTCTCCTTTTTTTCCAAAACAGGGAAAGTGAGGATGGGGATTCAGCTACAAGAATGAGTTGCCCTTTATTCTGCACTATGTCAATCCAAAATATTTTATGTAAAAGCTATTTAAAAGGTTCTATAGCATTTCAGAATATCATAAATCTCTTTGTCTGTTTGGTATAGCAACCAAACCAGGGAAAATCTCTGAATTCAAAACAGTAAGTGTTTTACTGCGTTTATAAAGAACTTCATAAGATCCAAAGCTTGTTTACTGTGAAATGCTACATAAAACATAACTGTGACTGGAACTCTGGCCTTTTTCTCATTGATCTGATATCTCCCTACCTAAAGTTAACCGAAAAATAGGAAAAGGCCATCAGCCCTCTTACTTCTGCCTTTCTTGCTCCTTTTTTGCAAGTATGTCAAGCATTTTTGGGGGTTTTTTTTGCTCTCGCCTTAAGAATAGTTAGTATTTTCCCAACTGAAATAGAAAAAAAAAAAAGGGTTGAGACAAACACAGAAGAGTTTATTTTTTTCAGGTTCAAGTTTGGAAAACACCAATCTTTTAAATTATAATGGCATTTAAAAAAAAAAAAAGTAAATCATTGCATTAATATGCTTAGATCACAATATACTGACCGACCCAGTTCAGCTTAACTTATATGATGTTAACAGGCTGTTAGAGACACCAGAGGCTTTGATTTGAACTAGTCCTACCCCTTTCAAACTGTGCAGTAAAAGAACAAGAACAAATAGAGCCTCCATCAACAAAGCAGTTTCTGGAAGCCACATTCAAGCACCAGTCATGTTATTCAAAACAATCCAAATTGGCCTGCAAGAGGTTGATATAGTCCTCTTTTAACAAAGATAAATGAGCTTGAAAACTAATCTATCAAAATAGATTGTGTTTAGTCAAAAAAGAAAAAGCCACTATCAGCAACAACATGTCTTTAAAGAAAGCCAAAAAGTCTGCCAGCTCTTAAGTCATGCACAGTAACCTACTGTATCTGGATTTCCAAGGGCAATCCCAATCCTATAATTACCCAGCAGTCACAACTAGTTTTCTGAACAAAGCTGAACCTACACAGGAATAACAATTATAATAATGTTGTGTTGAGATTATTCTTCACTGTGTTTTCTAAAGTTAAAACAAGAAAAATTCAGAGAAATACTGAATGCCAAAAGGGATAAAAACATGAATTCAATCCTAGGTCATGTCACACATGATCAACATTTCCTATTTTCTAGCTTAGCTTCCACTGAAAGTCAGTGATACATTTTAAATTATAAGAAAGAGTCCCATTAAGACTTAAATTACTTCTGTAACAAAACACTATTAAAAGGGCAGAAATAAATCCACTGCATCCATAAAATTCATGAGGGATTTTGCTGAAAATTTCTATATTATGTCATGTCTGGAAATAACTGTTAACACTGTCTTCACAAAAGCAGTAGGCTAATACCTAATCATGGCAAAAATACACTGATTATTTTTTATCTGCATGTACTGATTTCTTGACACATGCAGGGTAGCATTTATTCAAAACATAGAAAGCAGTTACAAATGACACTAACTTTATTTACTTTATGGATTTTCTGGCAATCCAGCAACACTACAAGAAGGGAAAAAATGCTTTAGTGAAATGTCTATTTTATTTTGCACTATATAGGAAGTTCATGCTCAAATAATTTTCGGATTGCCTCTTTTACTCTTTCAAACCTTCCTAGCCCATAGGAGATACACATGCCTAAAGATCTGTTCTGTTTGCAACAATGCTTTCCTGCAGCCAGCAATTTCCACAGCATGCAGTTCTGCAAGGGTGGCATTACCAGGCTCATTCAGTCAGACCAAAAGTCATTTAGATCCAAAGAGAGAGGCAGATCTTTCCTAAAAGAGCAGGAATACCGAAGCTGCTAATGAAGTTTTAAGTATCATAATGGTTCTCTTTCTCATCAGTGCATTTCAGTTGGAAAAAAAAAACAAACCAACATTGATTTAAAGTCCTTGGGAACTCTTCTGTAATAAACCTACAACTCAAAAAAATTACAGTATCATTATCCTAGCCTTGAATCTACATGTGTAGATAGAATCTACATATAAGATAGAACTGGAAAACTAAAAAAATTACTTCAAAAAGCCTAATTACTGTCATTGACAGTCAATTTTCAATTCTCCATTTGCCTGGATATAGGTAAAAACTAAATATTTTTTGTTATTTAAATCCAACAATCTTTTTCAGTTTAGGTACTGCCAGTTCCTTATATTCAAGTGAGTTCCAGAAATCCCCAAAAGCACTCATTTATTAAAAGAATTTTATTCAAAGTATCTTGATGTGATCCAAAAAGTTATTTACCTTAGACAGGTAGGCTGTTGGCAACAACTGCTGAAGCTTAAAATATGAGACATCAGACAAGGATTTTGTCTCACCTCAGAAGACATAAAATGTAATTGCTTCTTTTAACTTACCAACTATTAGAAATACATCTGAAATAATTTTTCATGGGTAAAGTCCATTAATACAAATAACTGCATAACCAAATGCTGTTTACAGGATACCTTTTATATCACATGGTAGTTGTGAATGGATGACCCCTAGCTCAACATTTTTAACAGTGTATTTTCTATTCCCTATGTTTTTGCACAAAAGCCTTCAAATTTATTTCCCAATTATTCAGTCACAGAACCACAAAGCCCTCAAAAATGAAATATGCAAGAGTTAATCTGGGCAATGTTTCAACCTCAGAATGAAGCAGCAAATGAGTACATATTCTTCTGCTGCTTTTTCTTTCTCAAAAGAAGGTATCAATGATAGCTTCCTTGGCAAAAAGGTATAAACACATAACATCACTGATTCAAACAGCTTATCAAGGACAGATGTCTCAAGAGAGCATCAAAGCAGCCTTCTGCATTTCCAAGTATGTCTTACTTTACCACAAATAAAACTATCCCCATAGCCAGGAAATTCAGTGGAATTCTCAAAGTAAAGACATGATTTGTTTTCCAGGGCATCTTTCTATAGTTTCATTACAGGTTCCCTCACAGTTTGAAGAAAGGAGCAGAAACATTTGTCACAGTCATATGGAAGCATCAGAAAGTAAGTGTTTTCATGGGAGATATTTTTAAAGTAGTTTCCATCCTAACTTCCAAAGTACTGTAGTACACCTTTAAGATGCTGAGTGCCTTAACTTATAACAAACACATCAATAATATTTTTAGAGTTATTTCAGCATGGTCTGGCATAAAATCAAGCTTCATGACAGTTAAAAAGGTGTTCTCCTAGGGATTCAAAGATCATAGGTTCATATATACTCTTCTGTATAACCTACACGTACAGAAGTCTTGCATGATGTATAAGACTCCAGTTTCATTTTCCCTGGCAAATGCATCCTACATCAAGTAAAATCCCAATAAATCCTTAATTTTTACCTTTCTTTTGCATAACAACACATGCCAGTTAGGTATGTGAAACAGTTTATTGAACAGATTATTGAAAACTTTTTACAGCATATGACTAGAGTGTAATATTAGTAACACTATAATAATAGCTGTGCTAATTCTTCGTTCGCGAAGCCTAGCCATGAATAATAGCAGTGCTAATTAATTCATCCTAACATATAGCAAAACAGTATGTGCAACACTGCTAGCATTAACCATCATTCCATAGTGTACATTGAACATACTCACATAGTGCTGAACATAATTCAAATATAACATCTCCCAGAACACAGAAGAGTTAAGGCAAATATGTGGAGGTAGACTGACTTACCAAGACAGAATGACATGTGAGAGAATGCAGGCAGCTTCTGGCAACAAGTCAGTGGGGGAAAAATTCCAGTTTAGTTCCCTGTTTGCTCTTAAGTAGCAATGAGTACATTCAGATCTTGTCCCAACTCCCATGAAATCAATAATGAGACTCTGAATGGCTTAATTTACTAGAATCTCACCACACAAGGCTCAACATGTGAATGGATACCAAGGGTCAGAATGGATACCAAGTCAAACAGCACATATATGCCTGGGCACATGATCCCAGTACAAACTAATCTGCAATCTGGACCAGAACAGTAGATAATCATCACTATGAAAAATTATCTTTCAGCTTTAAAAATCTTTCAGGCATTCTGGATTTTAAGATCTACTGTTTTTCTTTTTATTTAGGCCTAGTTATAAAATTAGTGTTACTGAGAGAAAAGCAAAGTTGACTATTTAAACAAAGCTAGTTACAGTTTTCAAAAAGGCCAAGTGAAGGTCATTTCAAAAAGATCAAATGAAGACATTGTAGGATCCCATAGTCAGATCTTTTACTGTATCTTTTTTTTCTGAGAACTCAGCTTTACTTGGAGCAATAAATCAAAGTCACTGTGCCTTACTATTCCAAATTCCACAATTAATCATTACATGTATTTAATCAACGCCATTTCCTTTCATGAGCTAGAACAGCCACCTGCCATCCCTCTTGAAGGGCCTCCAAATTCACCATGCAATTTTGATTCTAAAGAGTGGTAAGAGCATTCTTATACTCAGGGCTTTTAATTTGCTCAGTGATGAGTACTTTTGTTAGTAGCACTGTAATGACAGGTGGATGAAGCAAATTTGTTGGTCTAAAAGAGTTGTTCCTTTTTGTGCCATGAAGAACTAAGACAATTAACATCTCCCTACTGAAATGGAAGAAGATGTACAACAACTACACACTGGAAAGGTGGGACATAAGAGAAAACTTAACAAACTGCAGCTAGACATCTTAATTCATATTATTACATGAAAATAAATCATTAAATAAGATCCAAGGAGATTCCTAATTACTAACAATACTAATTACAGAATTATCATCAGACAATTGAGAATTCCCTACTTAAAACTAGCTCAACTAACTACCAATTGCCACAGAAGGACAGCATGTAACACACTCCTCCGTTCATGCCTTGGAAAGCTGATTGTGTGAGCTCTGGAGTAAAACAGCTAAGAGAAGGCAGTAGATAAATACAAATTACTGTTATTACATGCTTGCCTGACCCAACAAGCTTGGTGTAACAAGCTTTATCCTATATCTGCCTATGTACCATTTCTCCCCTCCACCACAGCAATGTAAAAATGCAGTCGAAAGAAATCTCCTCAAATTTCACACTGACAATAAA
Organism: Chiroxiphia lanceolata; assembly: GCF_009829145.1. NCBI lineage: Eukaryota > Metazoa > Chordata > Aves > Passeriformes > Pipridae > Chiroxiphia > Chiroxiphia lanceolata. Next base: position 35,676,905 of record NC_045639.1, on the reverse strand, counting down.
ACTCCAGTCAACTGGGTATCAGCAAGACAGTGATTAAAAGCATATTGTGACATATATTCACAACTCCCCATTTCCCCTTCTGTGTACCGGTTAATGCTAGCAAAATAACTTATAGAAAATACGATGAACTACACAAAACATTACGGAGCATCCAAAGGAGGGCAATGAAGATGGTAAAGGGCCTTGAGGGAAAGCCATATGAGGAGTGGCTGAGGTCACTTGGTCTGTTCAGCCTGAAGACTGAGGGGAGACCTCATTGCAGTCACAACTTCCTAGTGAGGGGAAGAGGAGGGGAAGGCACTGATCTCTTCTCTGTGGTGACCAGTGACAGGACCTGAGGGAACGGCCTGAAGTTGTGTCAGGGGAGGTTTAGGTTGGATATTAGAAAGAGGTTCTTCACCCAGAGGGTGGTTGGGCATTGGAACAGGCTCCCCCGGGAAGTGGTCACAGTACCAAGCCTGAGAGAGTTCAAGAAGCATTTGGATGATATTCTCAGGCACACGGGGTGTGACTCTTGGAGATGGTCTTGTGCAGGGCCAAGAGTTGGACTTGATGATCCTTGTGCGCCCCTTCCAACTCAGAATATTCTGTGATTCTGTAAAATGAGTAGGAACCCACCAGCCCACTGTCCTCTCATCATCTTCATTTCTCACACTTAGATGCATTTAAATTTCTACAAATATCTGTATTCTCATCCCAAAAATTCAAGAGATGCTCTAGCAGCAAACAGTGGTGCTTAAATGTTGTCTCAAGGTTAACTAGAAGTTCCCTTATAAGTGGGCTTGTTTTTCTCTTTCTGTGCCTTTCTCATGAGCTTCACATTTCTCTCATCTGTCTCATCTAGAAATTGAGTGATCAGAAAATTGAATTTGCAGATTTAATTTCTTGTGAATCTATAACATTTAGATGTTGTAGTAGTAAAAAGAGTTACTAGAAATCATATAATTGTGGACATTCTAAATGAGACAGGTTGGTTTGTTTATATGAGTGACAGGTTTGCCAGCATAACTTATTGTTTTTCTGTTGTTTGCAGCACAATGCCTTGATTTGCAGATATAGACTTTCAAAGAAATATAGCTGGCAGCAACATCTTGGAAAGTAGATAAGTATATGTTTACTCTTCTTCCAAACAGTAGGCTACTTCATGGTCAAAAAATCTCTCGCTGTTCTGAACACTCACAGCTCTTTCAATTCACTTTCCCAGCAAAGCTGTACCAATGGATCAGAGTTTCTTCCAGAATGTACAAGCTACTAGACTCATCTCTATTTATTTGCAGTGTTTCTCTACATTTACACAATTTGTGTGGTTCTGGATATGTTATCTCTCTGGTCTTGTACCCACATACAGATTTGCTTTTATCTTTCTGACACAAGAGCATGCACTGTAATTCATTATCTACTGATACCACCTGCAACAGCAAGGGTCAATGTGAGACATCAGCACTTTACCTAAGTTCAGATGCTTCCAGAAAGATGTAAGCTTGCAAATAAAAACAATTAATGTTGTACAAAATCCTGCTGTTAGAGTGCTCTGCTTCCAGGTTCTTATATTCTCTAAATTTGTGCCATGAAAAGATATTACAAAAAAGTTAAATAAAATACAAGAAGGATAACCTTTAATATCTTCATCAAGCCAAGAAGTTTGTTAGTGAACTGTGTAAGTCAAAGTTAGCCAGGAAAAGATATCTTTCAAAATCACAGTTAACACAATTACCCCAAATTGCTTCTATGTTTTTATACTTTATGGTTCATGCATGCTGAAGATTAAGGTACAGATCTTGCTGTGATTCTCAGCAGCCACTGTTAATTCATGTTAAGTATACTCTTTTGATAGGAGACTAAGTTATAAAACTTATTCCTGTTTTAACTAACACATATAAGGATATTGAGACAACAAGCTGAATTCTCCTCTTGGTCATTCCTGCCATCACTCAGCTGTGGAGTCAGCCTAGTTACATCACCCAGGTGATTGTACAAATTTTGGTCCCGAGCATCACTGCTGGCAAACTGACAGAATTAGGGCAAACTGGTAAAGTACTGTACTAAGCTTTACCACTGGAACTTTTCAGAATTGTGGCTTTTCAATCAAATGAACTGAAACTTACATTAAAAATTACTAGCTGACTGTCTGGTATGTCTAGAAAGTTAGTTTAATGAAAAAAACCTGCTACGGAATGAGAAACATAATGATCTTGTATAATTAAGGTAGCAAATTATGTTGGACTCATACCTGTCATTGATTGAAATCCACTAGAAAAATTCCAAAACTATCATTATATTCTTACAAGCTGTTTTTTCAGCTACTATATAACTTTTTATAAAACTATAGACATACTTCACTTTTTAATACCCTAAACAATAGTCACACATGCAACATTAATTATAAAATCTAGGGAAATGAAATCTCTCATTTAGAGAGATGTTCGGTTCAGATTTATGCAATTTAAATTATCATCTGGACAACGGATATTGTCTTAAGTCAAAAAACCCAAATACATAAAAATATAATGAAGTTAGGTGTTTAAAAGCAAAATAAGTGATTCTATGCTGTCGCAAGAGCTTCTCACTATCAGCCACTCATGGAATTTTACCTCATACTCTATAAAGAATAAAGCCAAACATGACTCTTTCGAAAGATTAGACAGGACAAATGCAAATGGTGCAAGTTGCTGCTTAAAAACAGATTTTTTTAATTTGAGTAAAGGCTTAAAGTCTGCAATTACTACAAAATGAAAAACATGTCAGCGTTATTTAGCATACATAATTTCTGCATAGCAAAGAAAACTGACGTTACGGACAACAAACAGTGTGTTCACCCTTCTTTACTATCTTCTCAGACTACAGGCCCAAACCATGAGAGTAATTTTCACCCATATCAGTGAATGAATGTTGACAAAGCAGTAAGCTGGCACTTCACCATTTCTACCTTAACTAGCAGCAACACATAACTACATCCTATCTATTTACGTGATGAGTGTAGGCAACTCTGACTTAAATGACCTTCTGAGGCATAGAAATATCCATCAATTGAGTGGGCATCCAATCCAGCTTCCTCTGAAAGTTCAATGATACCTTGGCCTTGATGGTCATGGAAAAAGAAAGAAGATGCATTTTCTACTTGTGAGTACAGGCAAAGCACAAGGTTTGTTGATGGACTGAAGAATATTCTTGTGGAGTGGGAGATGGAAGAAAGCTTTAATAATGCAGGTTTTTATTTTAAATTAGAAAAATACTCTCAGATTTCCAAAAGTGATTATAAAAATGTTAATAACAGCCCACAATTACTCTAAATTCAGAAAGGAGATATGTTCAAATCCATTCATCTGCAGTATCTATGACATCAGGGACACATTTGAGCAAACACATTTAAAATTTCAAAAAGCCCATAACCAGCACAGAAAGTTTCAGAGGATTCGTAAGAAGAAATACAATTTATTGGTGGTTATAGATATGAAAAAAATATTTATATAATCAAGAGTAAAGGAAGAGAAAAGGAATTAAATCACTAAGGCAAATTAGGTGATCTCCTAAAAGAAATACTCCTGGGTCTGACTCTGCCAGTCAATCAACATCTAACTTAGCTGAAGACAGCATGGGAACTTCCAGTGTAGGCATGTAGGGAGAGGCAAGCAAGAAAGTTGTCAGTTGTAGAGTTCTTGCACCTTGCTTGAAGTATCTGCTGCCAGCCACTATTACAGAATAGCTATAAGCACTGTCATGCCAAGGAACTATTTAAGTTAGCCTTTGTCAGCTTCAGGTTGCTATTGTACAACCACGCTGTGACGGCTGCTCACCAAAACAGTATCATAGCCTAATTGTTTCTTTCTCCATCTTATTTCTACACAAACTTCAGAGTAGTTTTAATCAAATAGAATATGCCAAAAATATTTTAACATCACAATTACAGTTGGAACAAAAAGATACATACTGGGGAATAGAGAGATGACACACTTCTGAGGACTGAATTTCATGGAGGCAGGTATCATTTAATTGACATCCACTGAAATGCCTGCATATGACAGAAGTTGTCTCATCTTCTATGGATACTTGAACTGTAACAGCTATTTAGCTCTATAGCATAGCTTAGACAGACAACGTTATCCTAATTTCCAGAGGGACTCTGAAGCAGCTCAGATAATTGCAAGCCAACAATAACACCATAAATACATGGTTCCCCATCCTATATTCAAAGAGAATGGTATTTTTCAACCGACTATCAATCTACTCCAACGCCATTCTGGAAGTAAAACAATTTTTTGCCTTTTCATCTATTAAACATGTTAAACAAGTCTCAGAGCTGATTAATAATCCTTCCACACAAAATTCTAGCTCTGCTCAAAGCCAAAACAAACAAGCAAAAAATGCTTTAAGCAACCCCACTACAGATCATCCTAAAGACAAGGATAGAACAGTTTGCTGCCAACAGCATTACAAGCAGTTATCAGGTTTATCCTCCTCAATTAGATGCTTTTAAAATTGCTGATAATGGTTTCCATTTACTACTCAGATCTTTACTAAACATCTCCATGACCTTGTTTCATGCTGGCTTTGCCTAAAAATAGGAGATGCCTCAACCCCACATATTTTTGTACATGTACTCCAATTACTAAAACCACTAAAGCTTTTTATCATTACTGCTTCCAGTTCACTCCATAAGGGTGTCAGAAAACAGACTGATGTATATCACGTGCCAGAGACCACTGACTTTTTAAACACTGTGTTTTGTGGTTATGCTGTGAGCAGCATTAGGCAAAGTAAGGGTAATTAAGTTCCTGGCCACCTGGATCTTTTTCAGTTCTGCACTAAAACAAACTAAAAGAAAACCCAAAAAAATAAAAACAAAACAAAACAAAGTTGCAAAATAGCCTACACTTCCCTGACATTAATTTCTCCAGAGTCTTTTCTGTCATCTTACTTCCAACTTAGCATGACAGAAAAAGGTCAACTAAACAAGAAGTATACACACACTTTCCTCACACACGCTCTCCCTACTCTGGCCCACTCAAGGAGGTAACTTTTCTAGATTATGCTTTTCAATCTGTGCTGAATTAACTTCCTTTAGAATTAGTCTTCTCACTACCCCACCCCCTTCAAGAGCAGAACTTTCTTTCCTACCGCACACAACCAAATTATTACAAATTCTACCCAACCATTCCTTGTTTTAAAACTCTTCTACCTCATTTTCTGTATCCAGTACTTGTTATACTAGAGGAAGTTTGTAAAACAGATGGTGCACACTGCAACCAAATGAGGGGACCCAAATGATACCATAAATTTAGTCTGAAGTATCGAAGTCTTACGATCTCACTTTCACTGCAACAAACTTTGTTAGCAAAAGTTTATATTTTAATTGTCATCACACTGCTCTAATTTAAAACCAGACAGAATGCTTGAAGCCCTGTTTCATGGTCTGGTATAATATCCTTTTGCTCTTCAAGGTAACTTTTGTGACTAAAAATTAAGATAATTGCTATGGTAAATTATCTCTCCAAATTATAATTCAATGATGAAATAACATGACATCACTAAACCTGAAAAATCACATTTGACAGAAATAACTTCCTGTAAAGATTCAACACCTTCATTTGGAGAAGTAAAGAGAGAGAGGTCTTATCAGACTGTTTATCAGTCTTATTCCAGGGTACTGTTGCAATATTTCTTCCCATTTTATTGAAATGTTTACTATTTTTTCTCTAATATCTATTTGCATCATTGCTTCCAAAGCTGATGCACAGGGGCTGTCACTTTGTCTGCAATCCTGACTTCAAGAAAAAACACCAAGCTAACCAAATGCCACGAGAAACTTAGTGAGAATCCTAGCAGCAGTATAGATCTATTTCTGAACAATTAAAAAGATACAACTTAAGACATAGCCTCTTACTCACAACTGTATATATTCCAATTGTCTTTATACTTGCTTATTGTTATATTGTGGAAACAAGCAGCAGACTGTGACTGCTACACTATGTGGTAAGGGCAGATGTGATTTGCTTCTGATTGCTTTACAGAACTCTTATGAAAAGGCAGCTATAGTATCACTTCCTATTAGCCTTAATTTTCTTATAATTACTTGTCTGCTACACAAGAAAACTAAAAATCTTATTCAAGTTCTTCTTGAGCCCTATCGGTAGCACTACGCAAGTGAAAAGCATTACTACTCTTTCACAAACATGCTGAAATGACAGGTAGAGGTAAATGAAAAACAAGAAGGTCAACTTCAGATTTTCTGCATACTCCTACACTTTCAAGAGTAGCAAAATTGATGTGAGATAACCCTGTGGTCCAAGACCAAGGAAAAGAATTATGAAATAGCCTCAAGACTTTCGCTACCTTTCTTTGCTAAAACAACAGCTCCTGACCTTTTTCACCTCCGAGTACTTAAAAAAATATCACCCTTCCTCAAAAGAGCTAAAATGCAGAATGAAAGTTATGACACAGATTAGTCTGCATCATGGACTTTTCTAGTGCTATTCTCAACTCCAGAGGTTAAACAGGCTTCTGCAAGGCTGTTTAACAAATCCAAGAGAGCCATTTTGTCAGGAAGCATGAGCAGGCACCTGAATCTTTATAATGTCTCAGTTACTGGAGCATCACCAAAAAAGTGAGTTTAAAATCCTGAAGTCCAAGTATGTAAACAATAAAATCCAATATTCAAATAAATTTTGTCCATTTGCTATGCTGCACAGACTAGTGCTTAGTTTTATCCTAATACATTCAATTTTTCCCATTTCCTTCGGGTTTGCCTCCTGCAGAGGCTGATCTTAGTTTATTTTCCTCTTGCTAGATAAGACAGCAACTCAGAATTGACAATAAATGTTAGGAAGGTGACCACTGATGTCTTCTGAGTACAAATATGAAGGTCTACAATAACGAGGTTTGTTATCTTCCTGTGGAACACACTGGAAAGAGAGTACAGAAAAATTCTCCTGAAATTATTTTGGCAGTAACTGAGCACAATATTTATGATCACTGCAAGTCAGTTCTTAACAGCAGCAGGCATGAAGCTTTTAATGGCTTAAAACCACACACACAGAGTACAGGAGAGAGAATTCACCATGTCCATATTCCCACCAACCAAAACTCTATCCACAGAAACACTAAATCAACAGAACTTTAGGCAAAAAGACAATCACAAATCTCATGAAATAGACTTAACAATGGCAATAGTCAGAGAAAAAGGTTCTGATACAGTTTGATGAGGAGAAACATCCTCCTACAACTTTAAAATAAAACCAAGAATCAAGAAGACTGACAAACATAAGTGTATGTTGAGCACCAAGGCTTATCCATTTTTGCAAAATAGTTTCTTGGGCCACGACTTAAAAATATATATCAGTACTGGCCTGGTCTTCAATTTACCATGAACACACAAATTTGCATGAGGCAGGGTAGCAGCGTCCATTAGCTTTGAATTACACAAAGAACAAGAACAGATTAAACATGCACTTGCTTTTGTAATCTCCAGGAAAAGAACTTCATGGCCTCCTAATCAAAGGGAAACTTAACAAGTGGATCCAGAGTTAATCAGATTAGGAGACCTGGCATCAGAAAGCAACCTTCACCTGTGTGTATTTAACAATTCTTAACCTGCTCATAACTTTACTCTTAACTTTATCGTAATTTTTTTTTTTTACTTTCTTGTCACAAATCACTTTTAATTTCCCTGCTAACATGGATTACTAAATTAACCAGTGAATCCTAAGAAAGAGTCAGCTACTGAAAAAAGTACTGAAGAATATCTTGACCAGGCAGATATATCTTTTATTCCAAGGTCTTCTCAGAGAATGCATGCTATCTGATGCCTAAAAGATCTAAGGGATCAATGTGAAGATCAAACATACTTTATCCGATTATATCATTAAGTGAGACTTTCCTTCAACTTGCACTTAAAAAGACACCCAAATAAATTACCATAATTTAGAATTCAGACTTTACAAAGGTCAAGTGACACTGCTCAACTTCTAGTTCTCTTCTATCTATGCAAATACTTAGCAAAATCTTTTAACACTAAAATTTCTTTTAATTGGTACTAATACCTTTTATGTTGAAAAGAAACTCTTTCAAAGCATTGAGTGGAATAAACAGTAAGTATCAAAAATTTAAAAGAACAAATAAAATATATCTAAACTTTGATAGGAGGAATAAACAAAGGATTTTAAAGAGACCAGGGCACTTTGTCTCTTGAGGAATGTACCTCTGCAGTTTACAGAGCCTCCCTACTTCTTCTTAAGTTAAAAATAAATTCAATTACACCAAGCCTAAATGAACAACTAGTCTTTTGGTTGAAATTGTTTGTGGGCACACAGAGACTAGCATACAGCATCAAACTTATATCTCTTCTTCACTTTAATGTCAACTTCACAAACCTCAAAAACATAAGATGGAAAATATATATATATATATTTATATAAAAGTTGCACGTATGTTTCTAATGTATACGGATAATTTTTTTTCATGCTATCATAGACTTACAGCTCTGCACTTAGCCTTGTTTTTACTGTGTCTTTGATCTGTGTCAATTCTTAATTGAGGACTATTTCACTCACACATAGGTGTGTGACCTCTCCTGGGAACTGAATGAAAGCAGCACATCTACTTTCAAAGTAAAATCTGTTCATAAGAAAAAGTGTCAAGATCAGAAATGTAGGAACAATTAAAAATTTCAGAAATCTAAAAATTCTCTGTCTAGTCCCTATCACCCCTTGTGCAGTTAAGATACTATCCAGAAGGTAAAATTTTGCACAATAGAAAAATTAGGAAGACTGCTATTTCAGGAGTTAAGTCACATCTCTGCTCTACGGGGTTTCCAGCATCCTTTCTCTAAAATTTTATCAACAGTTAAATCAAAATATCCTTTAGAAAACTTTTCCCTTCCAAAAAAAAAAAAATCTTTTTTAAGATTATTAAACTGCTCTAGAAGTCTGCTATGTAACAGTTCATTAACTGTCACTGGATTTTGTCTTACTATTATTTAATGACAGAGGTTACTATTCTTATAAATGCAAGGACCTGAAATTAGATCTTTAAAATGGCTATGATTCTATCAAACATCAGAATCTCTTCTTTTTTCTCACTAATTGGAAACTTTCAATGCATTTCAAAATGCTCAAAAAGTTAATTCTGACACAGTATGAGTAGTTCCAATTCTACGTCTACACTTGGTCTAAAAAAACCATCATCTTAGGCCTGATTCCAGTCAGTAGAGTCACTCACAGTTTTACAGTCAACATGGTAAGTACAGAATTTATTCAATGTCTTAAAGTAGTTCACATGGTTCTGTCTGCTATTATGAAAAGAACCATAAATATATACAAAAACTTGAATTCTTTATCCGGCATCCATTAAATATCTCAAAGGATTTCAGGCCACCTCCTCACACATGTAAGTAAAAGCTGAAGGATAAAAGTAAGGACTGATTTTATCTCAAGGTTATGGAAACATCATTAAACCATAAAACCATGCTGTCAAAAATTTATCTTGACATTAGAAAATGTCTCAGTGGAGTTAAAGCTTTAACACATAATTAGCTGCAGATAATTCTGTTTAATACTGAGGATCAGAATTTTAAAACAGTCACAACCTTGATAAATGGCATGATAAATAAACTGGTTTCCAAAAAGTGATCCGATAACAAGAATGAGAAAATTCAACTCCAGCTCAAAGGACAGTTGATACAAAAGCAAATTGTCAAGTAAGAACAGGGCAACACTGTCATAAAGGAAGGTACATTACCCTTCTGAAACACCTCCCCACCCAGTACAGCTTTTTTTCTTTTTTTTTCCCCCCACAGGTCTCATGCAAACTTAAAAACCATTGGGGTGAAATTCTTTTCCCACAGAAAGAAATGGCCAAATTTTCTTTGATTTTCAGTGGGCAGTTTCTACAAGTTTGTGCTCATGGGGGCTCTCTCCCTATTAAGCATAATAAGCAAGTGAATAAAACTATAATTAATCTTCACAAAGACAAGAGCAGTGGCCAGCAGAGAAAGAAGACTGTTTAAAAGAGCTTCCGAGAAGCTCTTTTGACCTAAATTAGTTGGAGATTTTCCAAGAAGTATCTGGAATTTAGTCATCTCACTGCAGGACCATTTTTCTCTTTTGTCTGGCAGTCTGCTTATTTTCCTTCTTGAGGATTCAGCATCAAACAGAATAAAAAAAATGACCTTTGACTGGATCTTTTTGTGGCATGCAATGAAAGAACTGATCCAAAAAAGTTCAATGTTCGAATAAGCACCTACTGAACTTGAAAGGAATGCTGGAAGAGGTTGAGAAAACAAGATTACATCTTGAAGTCATGTATCTGTAGTATTTCTTTATTCTATGACCACACAGATAAGTCATCACAGCTGGTCTTTTTTAGTTATACTAGAGAGAAGAGACCACAAAAGTCTTATCAGAGATTTTACAGTTCCAAAGCCTTAAATTTTACCTGCTGAGAATAAGCATCTTTATTCAGCTTAAGAAAAAAAAAAAAAAAATCCTACAAGAATGTCAGAAAATGCCTGCTGCTACCTCACTGGGATAGGGGGAAATTAAATCCATATTTTAATATAATATCACACTTCATAGCACCTCATCTAACACCAAATTGGAAAGCCTGTAAAATGCCACGTGGAAAATTAGAGTGGTAACAAAGTCTTCCAGAAAGAACTGTACTTGACTGAACTCTGAATGAGATACTAATTTTACTCCCATGTAAAGCACATGGATATATGTAGTCAACTGCTCCTTTCTGCCAACCAACTCACCTGTTCAGGTCAGATCCTTCTACCAACACAAGACAGTAAAACAGTTGCAATGAAGACTAGTTGCAACTTCTAATCACCAATAAAATAAAAAATATCCAGAAGAACATCACAGTTGATTATATTTTTCTTACTTCTTCTGTTCATAGCAAAAAAAAAAAAAAAAAATCCCATAACTGTGCAAAAAGGTTTTTAAAAATGTAAAAAAATCAGATATAGTATTTTTACTTCATTTCTTTAAAAGAGCTTTTTTCTTTTATTTGTATCGGAAGAAAAAAATGTAATAGTTTGGTTTATTTAATAAAAGAACACATAAAACAAGTACAACATGCATAACTTACTCCTATGGTAGAATTTATCAATCCATTAGAATGAAAAAAAATTAATGGAGTTAAAACTGAGTATTCCCCATAAAAATTATTTCTGCGCCATTATTCAGATTTAGCATTTTGAATTGAAAGCAATGAATACATACGGCAAAGCCAACAATATTTATTTAGTAACATTACATTTTACATATCGTGAAAACTAATTTCAAATACTTTACATGTAGTCTTCAAGCATAGATAATCCACAACGCCCCTCAAGAAAGCAGTTTGTGGGATACAAAAACCTGTCACAAACACCTGTTAGCATATACTACTAAATGACAAAATGAGATGTAAATATGTCTGCAACTACAAGATATTTCACCTTGCAGAAAAATTCCAGGCTGAAGAGTGATGTTATATGTTCTTTATTACTGTGAAAAAATTACTTTGGTTGATTGACTCAATTTTATTTGAACTTGCTTGGGTTTTTAGGCACCCTTTCTTTTTTTCCCCAAGAGCTTTAGCATGACAATTTTAAAAAAGGAAAAGAAATAATATCCTCTGGCTATTGCTTTAATTTTGAAGTGTTACAATTATATAAAGTTATACTTTTGCTTAAATACCAACTGAATAAAAAAATAAATAGTTTGATTTCACTTTGTCATATATCACATTCTGGATGTATCTACTAAACTCCCACTCCAATATAGGACAAGAACACAAGGAAAGCATAATTTATGAGTTGTCAAGCATGATTTTAACACTTACTTTTGTGAAGATCTGAAAAAAGTCAATTGCAGGTGGCAATTGAGACTCATCCTGGATCTCAGTTTTCAAATACAGTTGCAACGTCTCTGCAAGGTGCCTGAGGCCATCTTTCATTTCTTCACTTAACCGTTCAATATCTTGAGGAGAAAGGAAAAAAGTACACCATGTCATAAACAGAACATTTCACCAACATTTTGAAAATGTCCAATAGCAGCCATACAGTCTAGACATTTCCAGTCCCAAAATTAATCTTGACAGAGGGCAATTTTGACAGAGGACAGACATTTCTTTTTTTTTGTGACAGTTACCTATCAACACACAGCAGAGTTTATCACATTGCTACTGCCAAATCATATGAATATGATGGCAAGTTGAAGTTCAAAAGCCAATAAATAAAGTAGATGTGTAAGCAGATGTAAGACACATAAAAAATCAGGCATCTGGGTTTGTAACATTAACCACATTAAAAAATATGCTTGAAAGTTTATGCAGTAGTACTTGTTTTATTCTATATTCTTCACAGATGTGTCAGAAACACTTCATGCTAGCAGATGAAACTGAAAAGTATTTTAGAGACAAAAGGAGTTTTGTACACTGCAGCTGGTAAAAAATGAATATGGAAGAATATTAAGTAAATATAATTTTATTATAAAGCACCACTATTCATGTTTTACAGATAGAAATCCTGAAGTAGAAAGATACACAGTGCTTTATTTTCGACTGAAGCATTATGCATGCATCAGTCCCCTGATAACATGGAAAGTGAAACTCTGCTGCTGCCCTAGTAAGTTACCACCTGATTACCTGCTTCACATTTTCTTTCTCCTGTCAGTTAGTACAATATAAATTAGATCTAAACGCAGAATGTGAACGTGAACAGATTCAAGCACCAGTCTATAACAAAAGGTAGAGATTTATTATGCACTATGAATCAATTTTATCTCTGTATAATAGTGAATTGTTATTTTATTATAAATATGTATCCTTAAGGGAATGGAAATAACCTTTTACCAAGAAAGGTTCTTTCATGTACTTTAGATCCAAACTTGTGTGTCTCCTGGAAGGACAATTCAAGATCTGTGTTCCCCTTTAAAGCTAACTGCTTAGTCACTTAATTAAAAAGATGATTCAATTAAAGTAGAGGTCACTTGGTTTATTCAACAGGAGTCTGGTGTGTATACTTGGGTTTCCATAGTCTATCCCATCTGCCATCCCTCTGCTTGAAGGTGTTTTGTCAGTTGCAGCTTGGTTATCGCAGTTGCCATTTCACACACAAGTGAGCTGCTTTAACAGTCTCCTATGAACTACTACTGGCAGAGCATCAAATGCTGGCTTACTGAAATGGCAAGTACCAATGGTTAGCTACCAGCCAGGAGTCTTCCAGTGGAACCAGCTACAATTTCATTCTAGTCTGGTATGGGTATCCTTATTTGCAAACTCTTCAGTTCTGTTTAGATTTTCTCTGGAGTCACTGAGTGTCACTCTGCTTAGCTGAAATGATGCAATCCTACCAGTCCACTGTGTTATGGCAAATACACCCCTTTTCATGCACATATTGAATTGGAAAAGCACCTATATCTCCTGTATATTGTTTTCATTTCAGTGTAAAGTAACACCTTCCAAGATCTGCTCCCATTCCAATGGTCAGTCACCGCTGCTGACGTGTTACCTACAAGCCATATCTGGGATGACTCTGCAATGTGCTGAACAAGCAGTGACTACAGAGAAATCTTAAGGGTAGTATGTCTCTACTTGGGTTAGGGAAGGAGAGACATGCTCTCCCAGTGCAATCGTATTCAACTCCTCACAAAGGTCAAACCAGTTAGTACTAAGAATGCTGAGATATGCCCTTCCACACCCGGCACAAAGATGATTTAACCAAATTATCTGCCTTTTTATAGCTGCCCATAGCACCACCCATCTGCATCTTAACAGCGTGGACATTGCAAGCATGAATGAATGTAAATATTAGAAATCCAGACATGTATATTCTTAACAATGTACAGAAAATCTCTGGTCTAGAAAAACATAGTATCTATGAGGACTGTGTCTTCAAGAAAAGCAGGAAATTTCTAGATGACTGAAAAATCAAGTTTAAAAAATATAAAAGAAAAATCATAAACACATACTTGCATTTCTTATATAATATTCATTTGAAACCAATTGCTTTTTTCTTCAAATGTAATTATCAAGACATTGACTCACATTAAACTATCTGACACACACTGCAAAATATATTATAACAAAGAGAGGAAGTCATGGTATGTTTCACTATTAGCAATAAACACCTCTAGAATGGAGAAGAGGAATGGTATAAGCAGCATGTTATAAATGGACATTGCAGCTTAGGATAGATGTGAACATGAATACCAAAACCAACTGGAACTTCTGGAGAACTGACCAGAGATGGGAACAGAAATGCAATTATCCACATGGAATCTGTCCAGGACATAAGAGCTAATGATCCAGCAAAAATCCCATGGCATCCTTAATGGTAATGATCAAGACATGGTTTTCACAGCACATAAGAAGACAAGGCCAAAAGTAAAATGACATGAAATTTGTGAATCTTTTCATTTTCTAAGAAAACTTTTTCAATTACTTAAGATCCCTGGTGTGGGAGACAAAATGCTACAAAAGGCCAGTGGAAAGTCTTCTAAATAAGGTATGGGGATTTAATTATGCAACTCTGATACTGATACAAGTAGCAGAATATCTACCCATAGTAAGGCACACAAACTCTTTTCTGCATACTGAATCTTGGTAAGTAAAAACAATGATAATTTCTGAATTACTGTAACATGTAGGGAGCCTGTAGGTAAGGAAGGAATTGTCTTAAAATAGGTAAGAGCTAGCAAAAGTAACAATGCACACAGATACCCCTCCTACTTAATCTGAGTTTCAGGGTATGCAACGAATTTGAAGGAACTCTGGAGATGGGAACAGAACTTTATAAAGGGCTTAATGCCTCCATATAATTTGTTGGGGTTTCATATATTACATATTTCATCAGATAATTATTCAACAAGTGTATAAGACTTCATATGCTTCTGTTCCGTTTATGTCTCACACACTAAAAATCAATCCCCTGTATAAAGTAATGTTAAAAAGTAATAGTGTAAAGCACATTGAGACAGCATAATGACAATAATAATTTGCAAACATTCTGGACTTCCAGGTGGGGGAGCGGGGAAAAAAAAAAAAAAAGGAAAATAAAGGAGTATCAATTAGAATTCTGTCATATTTCTGAATAGTGTTGAAACACTATCTTACATTACAAAGATTCTTCCTAAGAATTTTTTTGCTTCAGACTATTATAGCCTGTATTTTTAGTTCATGTGATTCCGTCCAAAGACATCTTTTCCCCTATATACTTAGGCCTCTAATAAAAATGCATTTTTTTCTACAGATTCTACCACATAGGGAAATAAAGGAAATCTTTATCAACACCATCCACAAATCATACAGTAAATGGAAAAAGTGTTATTAAATAGCAGCTTTTCAAGGATATAGAGACAGCAAAAAGTGTCACAGCTACAAGTTGTCACAGCAACACAAAACACTTTTGGACTGTTTTAACTGCAAAACCATAGAGACCATCTATTCACTCTAAAAGGGAATCCAGGAAAACAACAAAAGTAAAGAATCTGCCAAAATCTTTACCTAAGATTATGCATAGGCCATTTGTACTGTATTCTGTTAAGTAGCAACTTCAGTTAATGTCTAGGAGTCCTGAACACTTTGTGCTGTGGAGTTAAGTAGATTACACAGAAATTGTTGTTAAAACTCCTAGAGTAAATACAGATGGAACACTCTCATCTGCCTCCTCCTAAACTAATTGGCTATGGACCTGTCATTGCTCTATCAGTGAGATGATAATCACTCTATCCCTATCACAGGCCATATCAGGATTTCCTTTAGAATGAGAATTTTAGCAGAAATTCTAGTCATTCAACAGATTTTTGTACCATTTCTCTCCAGAAACTTATCACACTATTCCCTTGTCTCCAGTCAACTCAAGGAAAGCTGAGATCATCTCCTGAAGGCTACTGTGAAACCTCAGTTTGTATGTAATGATCAGGTACACAAAAATCTTTGCCTACACTAGAGACAACTGCTATACAAGTGATCAGTATTTAATTTTTAAAGGGAAACTCTTCCCTCCAGCTCCTCCTGGGCCACTCTGCAAGCAGACATTGGTACAGTAAAGATTTCTTTCCTTGGACCCCAGCAGTACCATGAAGCATAAAAGCCCACAAGTCTTCATCATTTTAACTTCATTTGAAGCGTCTGTTCTCCATAAAAACCTTGTTACACAATTTGAGAATATCCACTGCAGAAAATCATGATGTTTGAAATAATTGAAATGTAACCCATTTTAATTTGCTACCTTAAGTTCTTTTGCCCTTGCAGTTTGGAAGAAGGCAGCAGAATGTCAGGAGGTACAGAAGTAAAAATATAATACTCTGTATTGCAATTTTTATGTTTATGTGGGTTTTATTTTTAACTAACTATACCAATAGATCAAGCTGGTTTATAGCCAAAGCTTTGGAAAATACTAAAAACATATAGAGGTAATCAAAACATTCACATTACTCTACAGAAAATCCCTCTAAACAGATGCAAGAATGAACCAAGGATGCATTTCTCCCTTTCTAAGTCTTTAACCTTTAAGATGCCACAAAATCTGGAAAAAATGTTTTCTATATCAGCTTTAGCTCTGCTGAGAGATTGTAATAAGCATCCTTTCCTACCCAAGCAGTTGAAACTTGTGAAACGACAAAAGTAATACCTGCAAAATTTAATCTTTTTTTCCTCCATCGAAAAGTCATGCAGAAGAAAGACATATACATATCCCTTGTAAATTTTACATTTCTTTCCTTTTTCTGGAAGTTCTTTTGAAGCTTTATGCAATAGTACATAAGTATTAAAAAAGTAAAACTCAATGTAAAAATGTATGTATTTTTGTATATGTATGCAAAAATATTGACACTGTATGTAGTGAGGCACACATCAGTTAAATTAAAAATGAACAGGCAAGATGTGCACTGTAAAATGAGAAAAAAATATTTAAACAAAAAATCATGTGGAAGTTTTGCTGGAAGAAGGTACATATGTTTTTCCCTTGATCTTAGAAGAAAACTGTTCTTCCCCACAGAGGTTTTAGCAAGTTTTGTCTTTGATTCTGTTATTCTACAGAGCAAACCTTCAGAAGGCAAGCTGCAAGAAAATCACATGGCCATTCTGTAAAGTAGACTTTGGAAGTATTTCCTGAAATATGGCTGGCAATTACTTACTTGACTGAAGATCGGCAACAGAGTAGAGTCTCTCAGAAAGGCATACTGACTGTCTGAGCTGTAGAGAAAACCAGATAATTAACACTAACATACCATAGTTTATCTTGAAAACACTCTAAAAGATTGATTATTCCATGTGATATATCCATAAGATAATATAGGTAAGGTTAACAGCATCAACATAAATGCAGTACTTTGCATAACTATCCTAAAAAAAATAATTTTTTTTGTTGTTATAATTTCTACTAATTTTAATTTTTTTTTAGCACTTTGACAGCTGACCTTTAGTAATTTACTTTGGCCCTTCACAGTATAATTGAAAGCAATTTATGAGGTTTACAGTTTCAGATTTCATGTGACTATAATTAATGCACAGTATTACTAGGTACATATTTGCCCTTTAAAAACCATCATGCACAAGCTCTTCCCAACAATGTATGATGTGAAATCATATTTTATCACCTCAGACCACAACAAATGCACACATTTTTATCCAGGACACAGAGCATCATGGAAGGCTTAGCAAAAAAATTAGCAAATCCCTTTTGATTTACAATCCCACACAGTCATAAGCCGCTTAACCTAACAGAAAATTTAGTCCACATAAAGTAATCAAACTGTGGGAATGTCAAACACCCAGGACTTTGAAGAGACTTTAAGAAAAAAAAAGTCATTGAGATTAAGAGAACCCAACACGGAAAGCATGGCCTTATGCCCTCTAAAGAAAGGGCTAACAGCGCTTCTGTCCTTACCATTCATTCAAAAAAGGCTGAATGAGGTTCCCCATGAAGTTAATAGAAATGCACCAATAACTCCAGTAGTACTGAAGGAAAAACAAAGTCTCCCTATGCCTTCCCTACAGGTATAAATAAGTTTGGAATGCTACCACACAGTCATAGGAAAAGAAAGTCAATAAACAGCTCCCTTGAGCTTAATTATGTCCAGTTTGGTATCTCTTGATCCTTTCAGCATTTCTGCAAATTAGTCAGCAATCTTGTAACGCACTATGCAGTCCAATTTTGTTCAGCAGTCCCAGTCACTTCAGCCTTCTAGTTCTTAATCACATTAAAAATGTAGAGTGAGAAACTATTTATCTGAATCTGCTGCACTGAATTATCTAAAAGAATGTCACTTACTAGTTTAAAAACAATCCTTCCAGCAAGTCTGACAGAGTCTGGAGGAATATTCGGCTTGATGCTCTTAAGACATCTGCATTCCTGCTTGTGGTCCAGCCAAGCTTCTTTCTATTAGGATTTTTTAAAAAAGAAAAAAAAAAAAGAAAAAAGTGCATGTTATTATACATAACATTGTATCCTATTTTATATATATACATATATATTTTATTTATATATGCACACAAACATGCTCAAAGCTGAAAGTCAGCTCCAAAGGACCATGAAGGGAACCTTCCTCAGTACAGTGACCCTGGTAGCCTCCAACACAGCAACCCTGGATGCCAACTGCAGAAGACACAGCAGCACATATGCTTTGGTAGCATAGTCCAAGAACGCAGCTAAAACATGAGTGTCGTGGAAACCAACAGTCTGGGTTAACCAAGCCCATCATGCCGTCTCCTCCTCAAATGTAATTAACTGTGCAACTGATACTATGGACACTGGAGCTACAGCAGTGCAGGTTCAGGACACAGCATTATCACCATTAGGCTACCTCTGAATTTAAGAAAATCTAAGACAAACATAAACAAAAAACTGCACAGTTAAGTTCCTAGGCCATTTCCTCGCCAATACAAACCTTACTTAGTCTGCTTCATACTGACGTCTGACACCACTGTACCATATACAAACATTGCGTCTGACACCATTAGTACACAAAAGGAGCAATTGAAGATAGAATGAAAACTGCACAGAAACCTAGAAGAAACACCTTCATTTCAGCCCCATGTTCCTGCTACCACAAATAATTTTCCTTACCTTTATGCACCATGCTATAAATTGCATCATCAGCTTAGTTTGCATTGATATCACCATTCCAGCTAGCTGAAACTTTTATTAGATAAAAAAAAAGTGGGCTCTGATTCTCATTTTGCTGTGGCAAGAAGCAGTAACAGTATGTAGCTGCATACTTCACAAGACAGGAGAGAACTAGAAAGGATACTAGCCAACATACACAACACTCCAGGTACATGTTCCCTCAGCAATTAAGACTGCAGAGACCTTTGGAGTATATTCACACCACTAAATGCAGCTGCTTTAAATCAATGGTCAAGTTTTACGCACTTTCAATGCTGAAAAAACTGTCCCCAAGGATCTCTGAGCTAACGAGGCATTAATGTCCAGGGCTGGAAGGACTTGTGACGATATTTTCACAATTCAGACCAGGAGTAGTCACTGAATCCAAAAAAGAAGATGGAACCAAAAATATTTTAGTTGCATATACTACCTGAACCTGCAATTTTTGTTTCATGGCCCACTTTAATTAAGGTAGCACACAGAGACTAACATTTCCATAGCAGAGAAGAGACAGGATGACAAGATAGAGGAAAGCTGCTATATATTGAAATATGTCTTTTTTTCCCCTTATTCATTGTTTCCTCCAGATCAGTGTAGAAGAGCAACAAGAATGAGTCATCAGCTAAAGAAACATCGTTGAAGAGACCATTTCTGACCATCTTTTTTCCTTGTCTTCCCTCTTTACATGCAGAAAATTCTGTTTATAATTTACAAAAACTCCAAGTCCATCCCATTAACATACTGCATATTTACACATTTTATTTGCATATTCACAGTTTATGTTTGAAGCCACACAGCTGCTTCAAATAGTTTTAAGAGCAAATTGAAAGAACAGGGCACAATGAAAATTTGCTACAATGACAAGAACTCAGAATAACCAAGGGCTTCTGAAGGTGTCACTTTCTCACAGATATGCAGTAAGGGGAAAAAAAATGAACTCAGAAAAACAGTTTCCATTAGGTAACTGTCACGGAGAAAATGATAAAATGTCTAATATAAAGAGATTACATGTTCAGCAATTAAAAAAAAGGAAAAAAAAAAGAGAAAATGGCAGACATGTGCAAGGGCACATCACACCTGTGGATGCTGACATTCTAACTATAAAGATTCCATAGGCAATCACACAATTTTCTTCTTAAGCTGCATAGAAGAGGGGGAATTGTTTCAAGTAACTAGGTTTCAGCACGAGTAGCATTTATTCTATTTCATTCCAGAATTTTTTTCCCTGTGTGGTTTACACATAATAAATAAATTGGACTTTTTATTTCTTTCAGATACATATGAGATTTGTGATTTCATTTCATTTACCCATAACTCTACAAGGGGAAAAAATGACACCAAGAAGGCATTAATCCAAATACAGTTAGTGTCCTGTGCTGTCTGACAAATATAAGTTAAGTATTTAGTGCTGAACAGAATTATCCTTGTCTAGAAGAAACAAGGTCATGCTTGTAAATGTCCAGACATCATTCTGTGTAATATAATTACACTGGCATTTTTATCCCACTTAAACTAAAAATGTTCTATGGAGTAAGCCTTTATCTGTCAAAATTTTTCCTCTACATAAATGTCGAACGGAATTTTAAACATGCTAGAGGTGACATCAAAATGATTAATAGCTTACCCAACCAATAAAGCCCTCCTGAGATGAAATATGCTGTACCACATAGCATCATATGCCATGTTTCTTTGAGATGTGTTCCCACGTGATAAGAACAATTCAAATACATGCCTTCCATGAAACAGCACTTCGGCCAAAACTGATGTCAAAAAGGAATTAGTCTGACTCCTCTGCAGAAGGAGCTGGAATGGTGACTGCCATTCTCTTCCTCCCAACTGGTCAGGGAGAGAGGGGAAAGCTCCAGATGCATTAAGCATAATGAAATTCAACAGTATTTCTTCTCACTACCACTACAACAATGATACAAATTACAGAACTTGAAACCATGAAGATTTGTGACCCCGGAGAGACTTAATTTAAGAGTCAGTCTCTAACAGTAATTATTGGATGGGCTTATGTTAGTCCCACAGTTCTTTGTGGGAGGTTTTTCTTAATTCTGTGTATCCTGGATTTCAGTCAAGGTTTTTATATTCCAGATCCAGCATGAGTGTAAATACTGTAATGCAGAGGTATGGTCACCTGGTGTGACCCTTCTCCTCCATGCCAGGGAAGGTCTTCCAATTTTGCAATAGATTTTTTTTTTGCCCTATTAGAAATGAACACTACCAGAAGGAGGCAAAGAAAGGCAAAGTGACCAGTGTAGGTCAATACACAGCCCTCCTCCTCCAGCCTTGACTACACTCAGCAACTCGGAACGAATATCCCTCCTTTTATTTCCTCCCAATGCATTGTCTCTCATTCAAGCTCAATACATCCCAAGTGCAAATCCTCAGGCTTTACCCGGGTGAAAAGGGTCAGCACTCACATAGCTTAGGAGATAGTGCAGCACAAGCTGTTTGCTGGTGGCAGATTGAAACTGCCCACTGAACCAGCACTACACAAACTCTAATGCGTCACTGGACAACCCAGGCACAGGATCCCCTCCTGCTGGCTCAGGGCACAAGCAAAAAGACCACTCGCATATGCCTGCAACACCTTGCATATTTTTAGCTAAGCTATTTTGCCAATGTGCATCCATTCTTTCACAGACATATGCTACCCCAGTCTCCCCACAGTGCCTAAGCCTAAGAAAGATCCTAAACCAATGTTTATGAAAAAAAGGTTTCCCTTGTCCCCTATGTAGGATGAAAAAAATTGATTGCTTCCTGCAGATTCATGTACCAACGAAAAGCAGCTAATTAAGAAGAGCTCATGAAGAAAAAAAATCAAAGGAGAATATTTTTCCATCGGAAGGTTTTGGTTTGGTAAAAGGAAATAATCTTTAATTTACAAAGGATTGTTCATATTTTTACAGAATGTCTTCTTTTTTACTGAGACATTTCACTTTTATTACATTATTTCAACAATGTTGGATAACATTGTTGAAATCACAGTCTGAATTCTGCCTGAAATGACCCTCCAATTTGTATGGGATTATCATCGATATCACTGGTCCCCAATCTAAGGGATGCATCATATTAATAAACATTGCCCGGGGAGATCACGGCATTATGAGGATTATGAAGAGCAGGAGACATGGTAATTCTGCATTTGAAGAGACACCCAAGTGAAATCAGCTTGCTTCGACTGGCCTGAAAAATAATGGTAATGTTTGAAATTTGGAAAAACTCACTTGTAATTTTCAATACTGACATTATGGAGATTTGTAAAAACTGGATATTCTGATTTCTACTTTTTTTTTCCAGGACTCCTAGCTCTGCATACATATCCCCTTAAAGGATAATTATTCTCACAGGAAGTCTCAGAAAGAGAAACATTTCAAAACTATTTCTTCTCCTTAAGGTTAGCCTGAAGAAAGTTTTTTGTACCACGTGACATTTTAAAACAAATGAAGATGCTTACAAGATATTTGCAAGTTAAAAAAATGGCTCTTTTTAGTACATCCTGACATAGAAATCCCCTGCTGGATTTACTTTGAAGTTTCCTTTACAAAGTCTATGTTTATCCTAAACCTAGTTCAGCTACTGAGATTAACCTTTGTTTTTAAGTCAGATTTTTACATTAATTCTGATTTCCTTTAATGTGTTAACCACAAAACTCCAAAAAACTAGCAGATTTTAAGCCTAAGTGTTTTGATTTGCAGTATTCATTTAACACACACCAAAAAATAAATCATTCTGCAACTAAGTGTAAACTGTAAATGCAACTGCATAACTTGCATTTCAAAATTATCTGTATTTATAATACTAAAATAGTCCTGTTCTGTGAACATTCACTTTTTTAAATGTGCCGACTGCAGTTTCATTCAATACCCTGCTGTTTATTTGTTGATCAATTAGTTAATTAGAAGTACACGTATTAATGAATTGCACTAAAGCTACAGAGGCTAAGCAGGGCACAGTGCATTTGGTTTAGCTTTGCTAACACCTGCTATAAAACCAGAGCTGCACAATAGTTTAGCTACCTTATCAGAATAAATAGGAATTGGAGGACAGTTCTCAAGAGAAAGAGATCTGGCTGGTCTCAGTTTTATCTTGATCATCTGTCCTGGGTCAGCAATCCCAATAAATTCACTGTTTTGACTGAAAAATAACTTTTTTTTCTGTTATCTCAATTGCTACCTAATATCACAGGATATTATATAACATTAATTCAATATTTATTTATATTGACAGTTCAAGACATTATGTAATCAAAAATACACAGCATTTTAAGTGCAGATTACTTTTAACAGCAGTAGCCTGTCTCACTGAAATCATACCTACAGCTGTGGATGGCTTCAAGCTCACAAACCCCAGAGCTAGAAGCATAAAGCAAAAATACCCAGGACGCCTTCAGGCTGTCCCTTTTGAATCCTTGAAGCACATTCACATAGCTGTGTTCTCCAAGGAGGAAGCCCCATTTCCTACATTCATTGCCTATACACCTTGCAGATTTGCTTGTGCAGGTCAGTGCCAGCACAGTCTCATTTCACATTAGAGACCTGTCAACAGAAGCTTTACCAATGACTCTCCTGGAAGATATTTGTTTTAAACGTACCTTGAAAATACTCTGGTCTTTTATATTCTTTACAGCCATGTTTTCCTTATGATCTCCCATAATAAATCTACCTGTGGCATTATTATTGATGCTACAGTAAGCACCTAATGTATGTTGCACACACATGCCATATGATGAATCAAAACGACATATCTTCCTCCTTTCCCTCTCCATATGTTTTAATCCCCAAAAGAAGGGGTTTCTGGCATGTTGAGAATACTACAGATTATACTAAGGCAGAATTGTTTATAGAAGTACATGATACGTGAAAAAATCAGCCCTGAGGAGAAACACTTCGGGATGTTGGTTGACAAGACACTCAACATGACCCAGCAATGTGCAATTGCAGCCCAGAAAGCCAACTGTATCCTGGGCTGCATCAAAAGCAGCGTGACCAGAAGGTTGAGGGTGAGACCCCACTTGGAGTGCTGCATACAGCTCTGGGGGCCCCAACATAAGAAGGTCAAACATCATACATTTCAACTTAATTTTTGTCTATTGCACTGATTTTAATCTTATATTTGTAACTATAAAAATATTCAAATAAAACGAGGTGGCATGTTTACACATCCAGTCCAAAACTACGAAGAACAAATTGCAGTGCGGAGGTATGACAACATGCAAACCGCAGGCAGACCCTGTAAATATGGTGTTCAACTGCCTGTTTTCTTAAACCCTTCGTAGCTGTTATTTTTCATCTTACCTGACAAGATTTACCACAGTATTTAGCAACCTTGCACTGAGAGCATCTGTGCAGATGTTCATTCCTGTTTAGGAAAAAAAAAGAAAAAATATCATAAATACAAATGGAGTTTTGTATTTATCCTTCTCACATAACTAGCAAATTCCAAATATTCCAATGCAAGAAATATACATGAAAAACAAAAATAGTCTAAAATGCACTGTTATGCAAGAAGAAATTGTGTATAATTGTGTTCAAAGCTATCTTCATAATCCTTTATTCATGTCACTCAACACCTCTGGGGCCACGTTGGACCAACAGTAAAGTTATAAAATATGCTTTTGTCATATAGCTATAACTCTGAGGAGTTTGATTTTGTAGATAAAATTACAATTAGAGCTGTGCAATACAGGTAGCTAATCTGTTTACTGAGTCTTAAGCAAGCAAATGTCACTATCTGTCTTAAACAAGACCTTGCTGTGAATCTGCAGTAGTGACATGAAATTTTATCTTTATAACAGAGTCTGAAGTTGACACATCAGCAGAAATTTCTGTTCTGAGAAAATACTGCTGGACAGTGGATAGTGAGAACAAAATAAAAATTCATGGGGGGAGGATAAAAATCCAATGAAAACCAGAAGGAGAACTATCAGACCTGTACATCACAATCTAAAGGCTAAAAGCACCTTCTGACCATAGTACTGTTTTCTGATGGTGTCTTAATTTACAGTTATATGAGTTAAGAAAATGTCACTGAAGTTCTGCAAATTTTGACAGCAAGTAACCATTAAATGTGAAAGCACAGACAGAGCAAGTCTTGCACCTCAAAAATATAAGCTCAAGTAAAGATATTTACTTCCGATAAGTAGAAATGAGATAGATTTTGGGGCTTCTCTCCTCTCTTATTTTCTTGTAAAAGATAGTGAACATGAGACATTATTCTGGTAACACTGCCAAGTGTTCGCTTTGATACCTTAACATGCAAGGTTACTTACATGTATTATCACCATTCACTAGGCTGGAAAAACAGTATATGGGGTTTTGTCATTGTTAAAACTGAAGGCAGAAGATTCACATTATAGACACAACAACTATCTGGAGTTTATGGACAACACAACCCTTACTATTTCCCCTCACAATTGCTCATGGTCACCCCTCGACCTTGGTGAAGCACAGTATCTCACTAGGTGCCTCTATTATCTTATGAGAAGCACATGGCTGAACGCAGCTCAGTTACACCCAAGAAACTGTCACCGTGAGCTACTCCTCAGTAGTCCCTTCTCCATTCTTCTACAAGGCAAGGAGAGAAGTGTTAGCCATGCCACTGTCCCCCTCTAAAGGCAATTTTAGTAATGCAGTCTTTGAATTGCTGTAGTGCTTTACATTTAGCTGCCTCAAATCTTACTATATGGATTAATTCAGCTTTCCAATTTAATTGGGAGATAATTAAGCATCTAGCACAGCCCATTTCAAACTGAAGGAACAAGTTTAAACAATCAGATGAAGGACCTTTCTCTGCAAGATCCCTGGTACATCAATACCAGGTGTGATTTTTTCACTTGCACTTCCAACTGATGCAACTAAAAGAAGGTGTAATTCACTGTCTTTGCTGTCATCAACAGAAAACTCCACTGCTGTTGTCAGCAATCTAGAGGCTGAATACTATATACTCAGATTCCCCACCCAACTGCTTTAAAACATGACCTTTATTTCTTCTTTTACTTACACTGCTCAGTTGTTCCCAAATTTTAATTTTATGGGTGACTTCAAAAAGGTATAACCCTATCCAAAGGCCACATCCAAAACAGGCAGTACCAATATGCCCACAATGCCCAAATATGCCCAAACTTCAGTCTAGAACTTCTGGATAAACAATGTAGCCCACTTCAGCTGCGACACCAAAATTATCAAGAGTAGAGGCAGAACACCAGAAATACCACAGAGCATCCTCTAGCGCAAACTAACCTCTCCTTTTCCTTAAGTCCCACAAGTGGGAAAGGTATTTCAATGATATATCAAATTTTTGCTACGTTTGAATTATTAAAAATAAGAGTTTATGCACGATCTTAGAACTCTTACAAGCATTTGAGGAGTTCAGATAGCTGCATTGGTCAAAGATTGAGAATAGCATTATGAACAGGTCCTTACAATCAAGTAACAATCTTTTGTACTGCATAAAAATCCTTATTGTGTTGCACAATGTTTTGTAGGCATTCATACTAACTACCAGGAGAACAGTAATTTATAAATATTTCAGATGAAAGTACACGTTTTGCTACCGCATTCTTTACCTTCCTACCTGCAAAGCAGCCCTGGAGACTGCAAAAACTAGCAACTGCCATAAACAGAATCTAAAATCTTATATATGCTCAATAGGTTTTTGACTTTAAGGTGCAATGCCTAAGGATGACTCGGAGTTAGAAACAAGTGTGAAATCTTCATTTTGTCAGCTGGGGAGAACTGCTTCATTTTCAAGGTTGAGCAATGACACAACTTTAACTACCTTATGATAGAGGAATGTATATTTCTCAGTTTAGATTAGAAGCTCATATCAGAGTAATTTGGGGAAAAACCACACTTCAGTAAAATAATTACTGTAAACAAAAAAAAACCCCAAACTAAACAAAACAAATAAATGAGGAAGCAAAACAAAAAAAAGGGGGGGAAGGGGAAATTCAGCCAAAGAGAAGTGCTGTTTCATTGATTTGGATATCAGAAGTAGTTCAAGTATGAATAAATGCTTGTAAACTATGCAGAGAAATTCTTTCACACTGAGACAAGTTCTAACACATCTTTCAATACCAAGCAGCATTTCATATCAAGGACATAAAGGAATCATTTATAAAAAATTCACATCTTTTTCTAGATATTTCACATTTAACATGATACATTAAAATTTTTCTGAACCTACACCTTTCACATTGACTTTCAAAACTGAAAGATGACATTACAAGAATTTTAAATTGTTTAGCTATCACTTTTTTACCTTCAGAGTCTGCCAGTGAACCATTCACACCATTGCAGGCAATGTTACCAATAAAAATCTGCCTACCAACCTAGAACAGAAAAAGACAGCCAAGCAGCTAGAACTGTGGTTTGCTGTCCAGCTCCCCATATGCACAGCTGCAGCCCTCAAGATGGTCACTCTGCAGTGTGCAGAGCTCCCTTCTACAAGTCTGTTTTACCTGGCTGTGCAGAGTGTCAGAGAAGTCACAAAGGAGCTTTTGGCCTCTCTCTTTCTAGATAATTCCTTTGTACTCGATATTCTACACCCAGCAGCCCCTATGAAACCTTTCTTTATCATTATATAGTATTATCTGAATAACTAAGTGCTGACCTTACTGCAGAATGACTGAGCAAAACAATTTTGAAGGCAGACCTTTCTTTTGTCCCAAATGCTATTCATCAAAACACAGAAAACAGAGTTTGGAGTTAAGTAACAGAGCATATGCAATTTTAGTCCCATACACATTAAAGTACCAAAAAGTCTCAGTAGCAATGGCTAAAATACAGATTTTCAAAGCAGAGTAATTATAACTTTCTGGAGCCCGAATTTAAATGAATGAATGCCCACAACTATCGGAGAAGTCTCTCCTACAGTTTTCCCATTCTTCCATCAGAGGGCTAGATCTAACAACCTTAATATACTGCAAGCATACCTTGCTTGATATATCTCATGGTATTTTTCCAAGAGATGACAGGACTTACTGGAATCATTGGTGTTAAGTCACCAACACATCTTCAATCTTGCTTTTGTAAAACAATTAGTAGATGTCACCAAAAAGCACCAAACTCCTTCAGGAACCATGAACTTTCAATACTTTACAGGATTATTTCCTTCATGTTCTTTGTCCCTAAGGGTTAATTATGCTGCGGTAACAAACACATGCACACACAGAAATCTAAGGATCATCACTTAATTTTTTGTTAAACTGACACTATCAGTCAGATTATCTGAATAAGCTGACTCCCTCCTGGTGTCATATAATGAATGAATTATCCATTCATCTTTGTGGCTTCTTTGAATGACAAGCAGATGTCGAATGCCTGTCAGAGAGCTGAACAGTAAAGCTACTAATAAAATCATTGCTTTCCCTTCCAATCCTTCTCCCCCTTCCTGGACTAAAAAAGCTCCTTTGGATTTATAACATCTATGAATCTTGCTACATGATGTTTTAAATGTAAAACAGCATGATCTAAAACACTGATTCTCAAATTCTTTATATTCAGATTCACGTATTCATACATAGAGGGCCTGTGTATTTTTGAACATTTTAAGAAGTGAGACAATATCCCTAGTTTATTCCTGTCCTTCTCAATATTTATGTCATAAGCTTTATTGAAAGAACTTTAAAGTCACTGTTAAATACTTCCATGCATTTCTTATTACCTGTAAACTTCATCTGAAGATAGCGTCAGGTTCCTCACAAGTTATCTACTGCATCTCACCTAATGTGACTAATCTCATGGATGAGAAAGTGCACAAAATTTGATCCAATACTTTAATCTCTGAAAAAGTTTCTGCTGCAATATAAAAGGAAAGAAAGATGCAGCAACTGAAAATAACTTATTATTTTTCAAATACAGTGTAAACAAGATTTTCCAAATCACCACAATCCCTTATGAAACGACAAGCACAACTGAGGATCTCAGTCTGTACTAAAAAAAAAAAAAAAAACCAAAAACAAAAACAAAAACACAAAAACCCACAAACATACACACAGACAAACAAAACCACAACCACCAAAAAAAAAAACAAAATCAAAACTCACATGAATAAAGTAAGCAGGTTGTCAGTTACCCTCTAGTGTGGTGTTAGCAGTCAGGTTAGCGTGGCGTTACGGTCAGGTTGAGAATCTGTACCCTCAGGAATTTGGATATTACTAAATATTTTCATCATTACTGTCTAGAAACACCATTCATAGAATTAGCTCTCACAATGTGTACTAAGAAGGCAAAAACCAAACATGAATGTAGAGGTGGGTAGAGGAATTCCCAAGGGACTGATACAGAGAGGGGACAAAAGAAAAATCTGAGACAGGAAAAAAACTAGCAAGACAGCTCAACTGGAAGTGCCCTAGTAGGCATACCCTCCCCAGCAAAATAGTTTCATCTTTTGTTTTTTAACACATTTAAAAACCTAAGAAGAAGGTGCCAAGTCTGAATCATAGAGTGAAGAGGTCGACAAGGGTTTGCCTGGACTTTCAGGCCCTATCAGAGCCACACCTGCAGTCTCATAACTTAAAAAATATCAGCCCTTATAAAAACATCACAAAATACTTCTGCTTGGTAGGAAGTAGACTAATATATTTTAAAATACCACAACAAAAGCCAACCAAATAAAATTAGACTACTTAATTTATAATGGAAATATGCATCTACAATTCTGTGCTGATTGCAGACACTTGACTTTCAGCCCTACTCACAAGATAAGTGTCAGATATAACAGAACATTTGATTATCAGATCGCATTCAACACACCTTTCTATGTAGTATATTCACACTTCTGTTTCCATAGCTTGCAGAAAAAGGACTACTCCACACAAATATCCTAATGCATTTTTGTTGATATTATTTTCAGCTAATAATCCATCCTATAATACATGTAACAAAAGAGCAGCTCTTTCAGATGCGCATCATAGTGAACTAATTTTCTGAACAAATTTTTAGACCTTTGTAATTCAGTCAAACCTGTCAAGGGCATAAAGTCTACCTGGATTTTCTCGAGCATGTGCATTCGAGACCTGTCACAAGGTGAAAGCAATCAATACTTACAATAAGCAACAGTAATTCATTATTTTATCTATATGCTTCTATTTTCTAATAATAAAAATAAAGTTGTGAGCAGCAAAGAGCCATTTTACATCTGGTAGATTTCAGAGCAGAGGGGTCATGTTAAATGCATTTACAGCTTTCTTTCCTCATCCCTCTCCCAGCAGAAAAATAATGTGGTGCAGCGACACAGCTGGCGCCCAGCTGACCCACATGGGCACCGGGCACTGTCAGGGACAAAGACAAACAGTGCTGAGGGCCAGGCAGCAATAACCCCAGGGCACACGCCTCTGCAACATCCCAAATCCAAGCCCTTGGCAAGCAACAACTCTCTGCAGCCAGATAACCATGCCCACAGCCGGGGTTCCCAGCGCCTCTGGTGCCCTGAGTGCCCACTTGGAGCAGCTTGGCAGCTCATGGCTTCCCCCCTTCTCCTTTGCCAGGGGTCCTCGATCTGCTCTGCAATTGAGCATGAGTTGGCAGAGGAGAAGCCATCTTTCATAAGCCCCAAGGCCCACAGCCTCTGAAATAAGGCTGACAGGGTTTTCTGCCCTAAGGTTATTGTGTACACTGCTCTCAGATCCCACATTGGATCTGGGCGAATAAGAGCAAGCCAGGTAAGAACTCTATGTTCCTAAAAGTCATGAAAAAATCTCACATATTGTCCACTTGGATGCTTCATTATGTGAAGTATATGAATTAATCTTTTTTAACCTAACAGCAGCACTGGGAAGAAGTAGCTTTCTGGGACGTAGTAAGAATGACAAAAAACTAGAGTTAAAAGATAGCAACTACAGCTAATCATTAATGATCAGAGTCACTTATTTAAGCAAGAACTAAGAACTTCTATATAACGTAAACACACCTACTTTATTTCCAAATATAATGATCATCTACTTCATACTTCAACATAGAAGAGATATTGCACTGTCGAGGCTAAAAAAAAAAAGAGGGGGAGAGAAAACATAAATAACCAAAGGACCTACCCTGTGATGACAGCTCAGTTAAGGCAATTTCCACTCCAAAGCACACCACCTAAATAAAAATTTAGGCATTCGGGATGACTTCACATAACTTAAATCTTGGCTTCTGAAGTCTTACACGTCGTCCTGAATGCCCACATTCGCTGCTGTTTTCTGTAATTCTTGTTACAATGAGCCATTTATTTAACCCCCAAAACATTTCTGCATACATTCTACAAGGAAAAATCAGAATTCAAATAGACGAGGAGAGAAATGATCCTTCTGCTTAAATGGGTATCAGTTCTGTTCAAATCTTACAAATATTTTTACAAATGTATTCTCCGTATTTGGTTTTAGAATATACACTCAACAGGTGTATGAGTCATGTGACTTCAGCCACATGAGGTTCTGGATCTTATTTTTCTCTGGTCTTGCGTGTTACGTATATTTCCCATCATTCTTTTTGTGTCTTGATTTTTCTTCTGAGAAAATATCTGGTCTGTGAATTGTGAAAAACATTTTCTAAATAAAACTTGTAAGGTCTACAGTCATTTCCTCATTGCAGTATGATCCGACACTTATCCGGAATTTTAGCTTTTTCTTCTTCTTTGGAGCTTGCAGGAGCCAAGCTAAGGCTGGAAAAAACAACAAAAGGCATTCATGGGCAGATTTTCATTTACTTCTATGTAGAATCTGGTCTTTGTGTTCACTCAGTGATTTAAGTATTGCTGAATTCTGATAAGAAATATTTATTTTTCAAAACTTCTTTGCACTATTTTGAAAAAGATCGATTTTTTTAAAATATCCAACATTCACAGAATGGTGCAAGATTCCTTGCTGAAACTGAAAAGTATCTAGAGCCACAAAGAGATGATGCTCCCATGGTTAAACTGGGGAAAAAAAAAAACAAAAAAAACCACCACATTGATTTTCCCGAAATAGAGCCACTAAAAGTGTAGTATTATTCTGATACAACCAATAACAGAATTATACAAGCTGGTAAATAATAAAAAGCTTCAGATGCAGTGCTTTCCAATAAAATTTGTTACGGAACTTACAAGAAATACTTAAAAATATGGCCCTCAAACAGGCATGAAATTTAATCTTACCTGTGAATTCTACTTCTTCAGTCAACATTTACTTCTTATCCTAATCTATGCAAGGAAATACAAGATAATCTCTTTACTGAAAACCAAAAAAAAAAATTTACCTCAGAAGTAATTTCTGAGTACAAGGCTCTTTAACTTGTTCGGGAGAAGCGCTCAGCATCTCCCAAAACAGTGATTTTTTTTGTTCTAGAAGACCGACTAGCTTTGGAATAAAATACCTTTTTCATTTATATCTGTGTATATACGAACCCACACAGCACACACAGACACGACACTATCAACATGCACGATGAATAGAACAACCATCATAATTGAAATGAATGGTTATGTGAAAATACTACAATTATCCCCCCCAACCAAACTCACAGCTGTTCCCCACTGAGAGCACTGAAGCAGAAACACAGCAGAAGTTTGCTCCAAGAGCATCAGGTAACTACTAGAAATTGTCTCCAGCATCTACTTGCCCTGCAAAGCTACTTTGACACAATTTCCCTCAAATTAAGGCCATCTCCAGTGTTTGCCTACAGTGGGCATAAAACATGCCTCCAGCAATTTCAGGCTTAAACAGATTATTTTCAGTCACCCAGTACATTCATTTCACCTTGGGATTTTAATCAAAGAAGAAAGCCAAATACTGAGGAAGACCAGATTATATTTCACAATATGAAAGGTCATATCTGTAACTTAGAAAGCTGTAAAAAAAAAAAAAAGCTACAGGCAACATTTTTAAACGCTCATTTCTGGAACATGTGGTTAAAATCCAGCAAAGCCAAGTATAACAAAACATCCCATCTTTCACTTTTCCCTATAAAAATGATAAATTTGTTCATTAATCTGCTGCATGTGCAAGTAGCTTTTTCTTCAACCCATAGGTCAACATTCCACCAAAACAAAGCTGTTACTCTAAAATACCATACTGATGTAAATATTTACATCCTGCTAGTATTACCCCCTGGATCATATGGATGCATGATTTTCAGTGAAAACAAGCTCCTCTGACCCTCTCAGAGAAGAATATTTTCATGAGCTTTTTTCTTTCTTAGTTCCTTCCCTTCTTTACCACATTCACATCTTTTAGAGGTCCTGCAATACCTATTTATTTGCTTTTCTTTTTTCCGAATATGAACATCTGCACCCAAAAGTCCCTTCATTCCCTATGGAACACATTTGGAAAGTGATGAACAAAAAATAAAATATTTCAGGCAACAAACTTGGACAGAACAGTAATAGAGATAAGCTCAAAATAAATTGCAGTACATTTTGCCCTGTAGATTTAGAATTGGGAAAGGATATACATCAAGTGAACTTCACATTTTCAATCTGCTCAGCCCTTACGGTCAGATCACACCCAGGTAAGATTCAAATGCAGGTAACTGGAACAGAATAGTCAGTTATGCTTACTTATAAGATGAAGAACCTACAAAACTAGAAAACAGGAGTAAAACACAGGAAAAATGTGTTTCTATCAAACAGCAGAAAGGGCTGAGGCCATAGAGAAACCGATTCATGAATATACTGGCACAGAACTCAGAGAAACAGCTTATTTCCCCTTTGCTCAGGTGCAATCTGATATCATGAGGTCTTGACAAGAACACTTCGGATAGCTTGCATGGACTGGATGCTCGTAAAATCCCGCTGAAGACTTTTGTACAGGAAGAATGTGAAAATGTTCTTGACATCAATAACTCTGCTTCCTGCCTCCATCCAGCCCTCCAGAGCAGGACGGTTTTTTGCTGTAATTGTTCCTCTTGGGAAGGTATTTCATACTAGCACAGGAATAGCAATGCTACATAGAAATTATTCAAAAAATGCAGAATATACATATAGATATAATATTTATTACTGACTCCTATAAGGCGGTTAAAACAAAATTGTTATTTTCATTACAGCTGCTTTAAACCATTAGTAACGGAAAGAAAGATCTTCAAGCAGGACTAAGCATATAATAGCTAAACATTGAAGTTAAGCCTTAGAACTGACCTAAAGTCCATCTATAGTGCCAGACTGCCTGAAAGAAATCTATTAAAAAATGTAGTCACAAAACTTTTCACGGCTCAAAGTATAAAGTCCTTAATGATTCACTGGAGCCTCCATCTTGTTCTCAAAGATCTCTGTAATGTTTAATAAACCCGTTTGCACTGAAACTCCTGCAAACACACCCAAACTCAGCTCAGGCACTACAGGCAGAGTGCCTGCAGGAAAGCACAGGCAGGGCATGGTGCTGCCCAAGAAGGCAGTGAGCACTCAAGCATCTCAAAGAGCAAAGGGCCGTGTCCCTGCACCTCTGGCAGAGCACCGCCCAAACGGTGGAAAGCAAATGAGAGTACGTGAGCTAATAAGCAGTCCCATTGCTCTGTGTGCAGTGCAGACACAAGTTGCTTTCAAGGACTCTGCCAAGTATGCCACTGGAACAGGCATGGAAATACCAAGGCTGAAGTGTGTGGCCATATTTGTTCACCTCTTGCTTGCTTCCTCCCACACTTTGCTGGTGTCAATGCCCCTACAGAAGCAGGACAAGGCCCCAAACACATTTCTTGCTCAATATTCCAAATTTAAGAGTCACAGACATGGTGAAGTCAGCCAAGGTGCTGTGACTGCTGATCTGAAAAAGCCTCCACAGGACCAGAGCCTCCCCACTCCAAAATAAACAGCCAAGGGAAGTCATAAATCAGTTCCACATCACTAATACTTACTCTCTGTACTCTGGTGACATCTGATGGCTAAAAGCGTAATAGATGTTTCTTCAGTTTCAAAGAGCAGTTATCCAAGTTTCTCTTTTCCTTTTTTTCTTTAGTAGTGAAGCAAAAAAAGTCACAAGTGCCTCTTTAGTTATAGCGACAGCTCTGTATTTTCAGAAAAAAGGTAATTATAATTTAACAGCTAAGAGCAGAAGTTTTAGTTTGCCTCAGACTACTTCCTACCCTACATATCTACTAGTAAGTAAGCAAAACGTATACACCCTTCAAGGTTCTCAAATTTGTCCACTTGCAGCAGAAAGGTCTTTTTAAAGAAATTGGCCTGATTCAGAAGTGTATTTTGTGACCCCATGTCATCACTAGCTTCAGAACAAGCTCTCCTGCTGAAGAATTAACATTTTGACCAGGAAGGCATTGATCTCTAGGAGTAACCCTGAAAATTTCCATAGCACTAACTGACATGCTTGAAGAAATGCACATGCTTAGGCATGCCTGTAAATGGCAGCCCTCTCTCACAAAATGGTTCTGCTATTAGTATTGTTACATTTCTAACTATAGTCAATACCTTCATAAAAGATACTTACTCAAATTAAGGAAGCGTCCAAATAATTTAATGTCTCCCCGACACTACTCGCTATTTTAGAGAGGAAGCACAGATAATGCCAGCAAAACAATGTGAATACCTTGTGGTGGAACTGTAAAAATGGAGATAAAACTTGAACTACTTTTGTTCAATCTTAATTTTTTAATAAAAATTCCCATGTATTAAGTGAAAACTTCTCCATTTCTAGCTCAGTTTATCAAGCAATATAACAATGATGTTGCATTAACATGAGAAATAACCAAGTGTTTTTTTAAAAATCTAAAGCTAATATTTTAATTAAGAAATTGATTTCTTAATTAAGTCATGGGAATTTCAACATGCAACATGCTTCCCCACACGTAACTACTGGTTCTCATGTTTCTCTTACAACATTCCATAGTAAATGTTAAAAGAAGAGGAGCTGCCAAGCCATAATGTCTTTTATAAGATAAGAGACTGTCATCTACCTTCCTGCTGATTTGTCCCAATCATAATACAACAGTGCACACATTTCCATTTCAGAAATTGCCATTGGTATTGAAGAAGCTTCAAAGAGGGATAGACACAGTAAGGAGGTTTAAACTAATAAGGAGAACCATAAATTTATATGGATTGGTCATGGATTTTGCACAATTATCTAGTTAAAACTGGTTTTTATGTTCCAGAAAATATTATTTTTACATCACTATAAGTCTTCAGTTAAATCTCATTTTCTCCATGGCCAAGAAACATGGGCCTTTAATCATCATATCACAGCTTTAGCAATGGGTCAAGAGTGAAATCAGATTATTTGTTTCAGTTGAACAACCACGGACTGAGACTTTGCAGAGCACAGTACAGAAAATGAGAAATATGTTATTCCTTACTTGCAAAGGAGCAAAGCGAAGTTTTATTGTGATAGGCAATTGCTGGGAGAGAGCTTTGTTAATGTATGTCAGTGATGATATGGCTTATAGATATCAGTAAAAGTTAAATAATCAACAGCAATGCTCTGCTTTGCAGAATAGAAGAAATGCTTGCAGTACATGTTTGAGAAACATGAGCCTCTGGTAATTTCTGAAGTCAACCATGCCTCAAATCAATGAGCTGAAAAAGCCTTTTGGGGAGAAATGATCCATCACAACCCCACTGTTTTATAAAAACTTCACTTTCATCAATATTGCAAAATAAAAAGATTTTTTCAAGTGTGTATATATCCTTACCCTTATATATACAATCTCTATTGGCATTTTATTGCTATTCAGAATTTTTCTTCTCATATTTGCTATTTCCTCCAGTGTCTCCCAAAAACATTACACTCTCATTCATCACCTTTCCTGAACATGCACCACACTCCTGCAGTAACATAATGAAACTCAGAAGACCTTCCTCATCACCTTGGGCACCTGCCCCCTTTGACAGCTCTGTTGGTACACACAGGTGGTTCATTCACATTAGAAAGGCCAGTACAGTATCAGAATGATCTAAATAAACCCCATATTTAGCTTATTTTACGGCTTGAATTCTGGATTCCAGTCAAACTTCACATCCAAATTGGTTATTTTGCCTTTATAAATGGAGGGAGAGCCAGGTATCCTTCTACTGTGCGTGCTTCACTCAAAAACATTACAGCATGCCAACAACTTTAAGTAGCTTATGTTAAGTCCCCACTGTTGTTTCATGATGGCAATAGGTCCTTAAGCTAAAACTGATTTTAGTATTTGTTATGAAATCATCAATGTGTGTTAGCTGTACATCAGAAGTGCAGAAATCCTCCACAGGACAGCTGAAAGACCAGGTGACTTGCAGAGGCAAACATCCGACTTCTGGTTCCTCAGGCTGTGCAGGAGGAACTACTTGCCGAAGTAGCTAATTTTTAAGGTGTGGTCAAAAAAAGCAAAACTGAAATTGTCAACATGAACAGTAGGAAATTCAGGTGTAGTTTTGAGTTTAGGGATTTTTGTTTTGTTTCATTTTAATCAAGAGACTGGCTCCTCTGTTTGCTTAGACTGGGGTTATTCTTAACTAGTAAGTGGATTGAAGCCTCTGATTAATTTCACATAGATTATTAAAACAGTTAAAAGTACCCAAATTACACCTACAATTTTAGCTGAAAGAACTCTACATGAAAAGACTCCACTTCTCCTTCTGGTGGACTCCTCAAAACCAGAATGCACCATCTAAAAAAGTGATCAGTTGGGTTCACTGAAATGTGGCAAAGGGAACACAGCTCTATCAACTACAAAAGAGTTCCACTACTAAAATATTTTCCTGAAGAATACAAGCACTTTTGCATTTATAAGTGTTAATGTAAAACAAAAATGATAAAAGCATTTTAATACAGGAAGGATAAAACTAATAACAAAAAGGTGAAGAAAACCTTTAACCCGCCACAATGCAGCTCCTATTACCATGGCAAAATTCAACTTTAAAGACAGTGAGATTTCTTCACAGCTGCAAACATGAAACAAAATTCTATTCAGTCAAGGAACCACTCAGATTTCAAATCAGAAATCTAACCTCTAGATGATCCACACTGATTTGGGTTATTTATCTTAAAAGTAAATTCTATTTTGAAAATGACATGTAGTGCATATTCTTCTGGTATGATGGCTTTCATATCATAGGTTGATGAACAGGGTGGTGAACAGGTTATGTTTAAAGAACCTATGTTTGTTCAGGGCTGTCAATTAGAAAAATTACCTATTTTAATCAAGCTGTGTTCTTACTTCAAAATAATTCTTATTTTCTTCTTAAAAGCAGATTGCATTTACAGTCTGCTATTACATTGGTATTTCAGCTGTTCTGGAAAAACCTCACCCAGCAGGGTTGAGTCATGGCATCTCCTCTGCTGTGCACTAGTCAGGCTAAGCACATGCTGGTTACGTGACAATTAATAAAATGGGTTACTTTCACATTTTGTAGAAATTTCTAATTTCTTCACAACAGAAACTGTCACAAAACTTGAAAAGCTTTCCTTTATGTTAGATAGACAGACAGATGTATGCCAGGTGTTTCCAAACTAAGACACATTAAACTGGGAGGTTATATAGAAGACACTGACATAGAACATTTGTTGCATCGGGACCATGTGTTTGCACTTCATATAAGTCTACTTTTTCACCTAATTAATAAAAAGTTCCAGCATGATACGAGCTCTTTGCACGGTTGAAGACGAGCCCTTGTGCAGGAGATTGAAAAGAAAAAAAAAACAAAAAAAAACCAAACCACACAAAACACCCCCAAATTCTTAGGCTCTGACAACTGTATTCTTTAACGAAACAAAAAAAAAAAAAACCAAAACCAAAAACAAAAGCAAACAAACAACAACCTACAAGTTCAGGTTTTAGACAAAAAAAAAAAGCCAAAGAACAAAACAGAAACTCAAACATGATAAGGCAAGGACTGATGGATCAACCAGACACACAGTATTCTTAAATTATTTTTCTGCATTCCTTGTCCTAAACTATGGGTGAGGTGAACAGCAGCAGTGTCTCAACCCAATGAGAGACAGCAGAAATTCCTCAACCTATCTGAATGGAAAGGGAAACTGCAAGGTTCGTATTTGCAAAGACTTTTAAGAATCTTGGGTGGAAATCTGGATTAGAGCATATTTGGTATTAATCATTCTAAAATTCATGAACCTTGAAAATGTTTGTGAACATTTTAAGCTAAAATATTAAGTTCAGCTAAAATAATTTGTGTTGGCAGTGTTTAAGACAGAATTACAAACAGATGTTTTATGTCTGTCTGAGGAACTAAGGAATTTGGGGACAAAAGTCTCTTGAACAATTAATAATATTGCCAAAATCAATAAATATGCAGTCATCTGCTAAAACTAAGTATATATAAACACATAACCTCAACCAAAGTATATATCCTCTGAAAATATGAAACAGATTAACATCAGTTAGGTAATGCCAAAACAGTTGTTTTAAGACACTAAAAGAACATGCTACAACTCTATTTTAGAGTGAAATTATTATATTCTTAATAGTGCCACCACATACTAAAACAAATACATTTGAGAAAAAAAAAAAAAAACCACTGAGACTTGGACTCCATAAAATATTTGAGAATAAATTATTCTGAAAATCAGAGCCTTAGCTAAGTATAAAAACAGACTATCAATTTATTAGCATTTTTACATAGCCTTAGAGGGTGCTTTTATTTTCACAGGGACATTGACTTTGGAAAAAAAAAATTAGACTTTAAAAAAAAAAAAGTGCAAATATTTTAGAATGCTGGCAAGTAAAAAGAAATCCTAAATTAAGTACATCATTACATTTAATTTGTGTAGTATTAAAATAACATATTCAGTGTACCGTAAACTAATTGCAAACAGACAAATTGGCAGAATAAAGCATCCTACCATCCTATAATCCTTATAATGTTTAACCGGAATTCTTATAAAGACATAAACCAAAAAATCAGCTTAAGACCATTTTTGTACTGAATTTGTATATTTGAAAAAGGAGTTACTCAGTCTTGGATCTCTCCTACTCTTACAATTTTCTAATTCTGTGTAATTACCAAGAAATACAAAAACTCTCATAGCTATGACTTGAAGAAACCAATTAAGTTTCCAAATACTTATTGGATTTAAACTGTTCCAGCACATTTTCTAAGATGAGAAAAATTCTGTCTACAAAAGCATACTCAGAATGTACACATCAAAAACATTTACACGTTAGCATTTTCTAGTGGAAAACATGTTTGTTAGATGAGTGGACAGCTGCAGGTAAAAATACTGGATAAAGCCAACTAAGTAAATGAAAGGAGGAAAACCACCTATTCTGGAAATGATAACTGGTGTTTTCTCCAATGCTGACTGCTGAGTCCAAAAGACAAAACCTACATAGTACAATATCATCACCTTGCTGAGCAACAGACTTCTCTTGCACCACTGAAGTCTTTAACAAAGTTTTCACCGACCTTGCTACTGCCAGATGAAGGCAGCAGTCAAAAAACAAGTTATACAATTTGGTCCGTTTCTTCCAGCAAGGATTGCTCTCCTCTGACCAGTGACAAAGTAAATTAGCATTGACATCAAAACCATAACATCTAGGTTTCAGGTCAGACCAGAGTAGATTGACTGTCCACTAATACACCAAAAAAAACCAAAACCAAAACCAAACAAACAAAAACCAAAACAAACAAAAGCAACCACCTTACACTTTCTGATGCAGTTAGTTGGAGCAAACGGGGCAATTATGAGCTGCAGCCCCTTGTGCTATGACCCAGCTGAAACCTGCAGTCAAACCAGCAAATCTAAAGTTTCATGCAGCTGCAGTACTCTCCAGTCAGTCACTGTGAAGCACAGCCACACATTCAGCTCTACATTTTGTAACAAAAGCATTTGAAAACCTTAATTTGGGAAAAAAGTCTTATACAAAAACTTCAGCACTAATGGAAAGCTGTTTTAGTGTTCACTATTCATAAATAAACCATCTACATAATATAGCCAGGAATTAGTCCATCCTCCAAATTTAAGACTCACTGATATGTTTGTCAATAACAACTAAAGCTGCAAGCATGACTGATTCAGGAACTGGGAGAACAAATGAAAAGAGAAAAGTAGGTATCAGTTAGACCAGCCTAAGGGGAGTTTTCTTAAGATTTTCAATTCAAATTAACAGAGAAGTTTCATGGGAACCATTCTCATGACCCCTTGTAACTCCAAGGAGAAGGCAGTATGCACTGTGGAACTATGCTTAGACCACATCTCGGTGTAGAAGATCACAGAATCATAAAACCAATTAGGTTGTGCAAAACCTCCAGAAGTCACCATGTTCCACCTCCTGCTCAAAGCAGGGCTGACTTCAAAGGCTGATCAGGAGGAACACACCTGTTCTGCTCAAATGTAAGCGCCAATGAAAATCCTGCAATCATCAACCCTGCTGGTCTTGCTATACATCTATATATATACATTTATTTGTACTCGTGGTGAGCAGCTACCAACATGAGCTGGTTCACCAATTCCCTTTGGTGACATCCAGGAGCCACTGACATGCAAACTGCCATCCTGGAATCCAGGAGCAAGGGTGAGTACAGAGAAACAGAGCAGATCACTCGTGCGAGAGCTACTTGTAGAGGTCATTATTTAGCATCAATAAGCATAGATCACATACATCACTAGAAAATCCAGTTCTTTCAAACTGTCTGAAGACTCTACAGAAACATTATCAAGTATACATGACACATTTTCACAGTTTCTTTCCACACAACAAAAGAAAAAATTTTGCTAAAAAAACCCATGAAAAGCAAACATGAATAAACAAAAAACTATCATAAAAAAGGCAGCAAAGGAAAAAGATTACTTTACATATCCACACATTTAAGAATTATATTGTTGAGGAAAAACAGATAGAAAAAGTGGTAATTAAAAGTACATCCAATGATCACTATGAAAAAATCAATGTACCTCTTTATTAAAAACAAAAATTCAGAATCTATAAATTGCATAATTTTTTGTTACATAGCCAGGAAGCTTACTACATTTAGGATACAAATGTAACATTCTTGCAATTATCTAGCATTCAATAACTACACAAACCCTGTTAAAGAGATAAAGCAGTTCATCAACAATTTTTCAAATCCATTTCAAAGAGGATGGGACATCCATATACAATAACCCAGTGAGTTTGTGGCAGAGATTCCTCCATTCAACGTACCAAAAAAGGAAAGGAAAGGTTATACAGGTAAATAAATATATTAATATCTATATAAATATATATAGATATATTAATATCCACAACTGTCTCCTGTATTTTACTACACAAACATATCCCAATAATCACAAACATAATCCAATAATGTATGAATCAATGCTTTCTTCATGTTCAAGATGTAAAACTCTGAAGACAAATTATAATTATAGAAATCTTTACCACAATATATAATTTTAAGACTATCTATTTACAGTAACAAGCAGAGGGCAAACATATCCTTAACTACAGAGGCTCGAGTGTTAGTGATGGCTTAAATACAAGATGCAACCTCAAAAGCTACATTCTGCATTAATGGTTATCTTTTCTGACACATATTTGCAAGTATGCAAGACAGCTTTTCTGCCCAAATCCTCCTCCATCCCTCACTTTGCAGGGGTGAGGGGGAATTCTTTATTTTCTCCCCTCTCACTTGCAGGTTCAATTGAAGCATAAACAAACAGGTATCAATGAATTTCAATCACTTCATTGTTTTGAGTTCTGTGCAAACTGGTTATTTTCCACAAAGCTGGCACTGGATCAGTGTCATGAATTCTTGAAAATGT
This sequence comes from Chiroxiphia lanceolata, assembly GCF_009829145.1. Taxonomy (NCBI): domain Eukaryota; kingdom Metazoa; phylum Chordata; class Aves; order Passeriformes; family Pipridae; genus Chiroxiphia; species Chiroxiphia lanceolata. The sequence continues at coordinate 35,634,159 of NC_045639.1, read as the reverse complement.
TTAGGTACTGTGACATCGGTATCAATTCTGAACTCGTATTAACAGTAGGAATTTAACCTTTATTTGTTTGGAGAGCAACAAAACAGAGAATAAAATAGGAAACACAGTAAAAGTGTCAAGCAGAATGCAAGGAATGAGGCAAAGCAGACAAGAAAACCAAGCAACTGTAAAAAATCCAAGTTCAGAAGAGCCCACGGGCAGTGTTTCAGGGGAAGAGCCACAGCTGTTGGTCACCCATCCTGGCAGCAGACCAATGTTTGCAGAAAAAAGTGAACTGGCCAGACTCAGAGCGACACCGTCTTCAGCCCTCTGCCTTTCCACCACTGTTTAGTCTGCAAATACCAGCAGAAATATGCACAACAGCACAGGTGGACATATGCACCCTGTTTGCCAAGGACATACTGCCTTGGTAATTTGGAGATACAATTTGGAGCACCCCAATTTCTCTTGAACCACTCTGCTGCCACAAAATTCTTTTGTATGCTGGAGGCTTCCATGAGCTCAAACACCAACAGTATCACCAAGACCTGCCAGTGGCACTGGCATTACACAGTAGGCAGCCTCATTAAATTTAGTGCTACTTGGGGGACTGCTTTAAAGGAAGACAAAGCAACCTGTGAAGGTTTGATACTTACAAACTCTAGAATAAACACGAGCCAGAATAGTAACACAGACTCACAGATCGGCTTTTTAGGCATTTCATCTCATCTCCATTTGTATGTTACCCCATGATGTATTTTAATAAAATTTGGCAAGAAAATCTTCCAATAAAATAACAGTTGAGCTGTGTTTGCATGCCCCACAGGAGTCACACAAAGAACTGATGCTCTCACTAATGTATATAAATTACTGCCTGAAGGTTGCACAGATGCTCCACTGGGCATCTGCACAGATGATGTGGTCATTTTGAAAAGCCCTTTTCCAATCTGTTACAGAATACCTGTTTCTAGTTTTCTGACTTGGGGAATAAGCTTCACCATCGAATGGCTTACTGATAATTGCCTCATGTTCAATCTGTTACGAATAAAATGCATAGCTGCCTCACTTTGAGGAACAGTTGCACATAAAGCAGTTGGAGAACTGACAGTAGCATTTAGGTAGATGATAAACTTGGCAATTTAATACATTTTAGAGTGTACACTTCGGTTCTTCCACACAAGTCACGTGGCTTTTAATAACTGATAAATTTTCCCCTCCAACATAGCTCCAACCATACTGCCTGTGAGCACTAATTATGGACAATCAATGTTAGCCCATACTCCTTGCTAAATGATTTACAAAGAACAAATAATAAAAGCCTCTTGCAAATGGAAACAGATTACCTTATTATCACAGATTCTGGGTCTGCATTCAACCATTTGCTATCAATGATACCAAGAATTAATTCATAATAAAATTTCTTTGCTCTCTCTAGTCAAATAGAAGAGAGAAGTGGGTATTTACTGCTTATGCATACAGGGTTGAATGCAAGAGTTCTCAAAGATAACCTTAATTTAGCAGCCAGATTACTAATAATCATAAACAATATAAAGAAAATTTTAAATTTAAGATCACAGGGACAGAGAATTATTCCACATATCACTGCTATCTCCACATTATTCCATTTGTGTACAACAATTTACCATGACCCAGGAGCCAAAAATGTCCCCTATAACAGGCAAAGCAGCAATAATACAGAAGAATTGATTTCACACACTGCTACACTACACCTTGTCATTTAATTTTTCAGATGGTCCACCACTCTTACCTTAAAATTTGGGTTGGGAAAAAAAGGAGTGTCTTCAAACAACCCTGGTACATATGTCATTTTTACTGCTTCCTACACCACTCATTTCAACAGTGTATTTGTTACCATTTCTGGAAATACCATTTAAGTAGCACTGGGTATCAAAAAGCTGTCTGGAAGGTGCCATGAAACAAGATGTCCCACAGCCCATGGCAAGTGAGCACAAAGGAGACTGACATGAAGGGGCACCAGCCTGCACAGAGGTCACAGCTCAGACCTATGAGCACCTCCATAAAAAAGAGATAGGCACATGGAAAGAAAAGAGAAAGGGAGAGGAGCGGCACCATCCTGGTGCAGCAAAATACTGCCAACCCTTCTGCGGCCACTCAATGAACAAACAGAAACTGGCCTCAGGTAGAAGAACTGACCTTCACTCCTGTGGTTTTGAAAGGGTATTTGGCTTTTTATTGTGCACACAATTCCAACATCTTTCCCATCTGTCCATGTGCTCACATACACCTCAGTGTTTGCAGGCAAGGTCCTCCTCAGGGGTAGGGTTCAGCAGTGCTACTCTCAGGCGGGAGAACGATAGTTCAGCTGCCTTAACTATGAAACAGATTGCCCTGACAGTCTATTTTTATTCTGCAGAGGTTTTGTTTCACTTTAATAATCTTTGATTTTTTTTTTTTAATGTACAGTTTTCTTCAAATGTATGTATATATTTGGATTTCACAGAAGCTGGTGATGAGTCAACAACTGCAGGTGACAAAACCCAAATTTCTGTCAGAAGAAGAAATGTTGGTAATTTGACTATTTTGTAGAGGATAGGAATAATTTGCAACTAAAGTGAGCTTTGAATGCAACTAAATTAAGCACTCAGCTGCTATATAAGAACTGTATCAGAATAATTACATCCTACTCCAAAAAGGAGAGAAAATTATTATTTGAACATATACCCGGATGTGTATCTCACTGAAGTTACTTTGTTTCATGGAATATTTTTTAATATTTAATATTTTAACATATGCACGTACCAGAATCTCTCAAATATTTACCATCCAACCATGCTTGGCCAGAAATACTTTATATATGCAAAAGCTATAAAAACAATTTAAAAGGTAATCTGTTGAAGCTTCCTTTGGAAATGGCACACAATTTCCAGTTTTTCTGCCTATTTCCCAATCTAAACATGAGACAGACAATATGGGTTAGAAACATAAACATTGAATAAAACGCATTATCATCACACTTGTAAATTTAGATTAAACAAGTGCAACAGGAGTTATACTGTACAGAATAAAAGCTTTGTATTATACTCTATTTTTGCCCTAAAGATTATTAACACAGTAATGTTCTCATCACGAAAGTATTGTAATTTGTAAACACTAATTACAGGCATAAATAGCTAAGGCAAATACCCCCAAAATAAACTGGCAATTATTTTTAATAATTTAAAAAATTACAAGAGATATTAGTTCAAGGGATATGCCTATTAATTATAACCTGAATATTTTTCCTTGCTTCCCAAAACCGAGTAAGTCATAGGATAATTTTTGTTCAAAAATAAACACTCACACAGACATGACTATGCATGGCCTTTTTTCTTCTTCATCTTTTTTCTAGGGGCCATGTGGCAGCAGCCCACCTAACCAATTAAAATAAAGATTCAAAATGACATTTGGTAAACTCATAATTTGGGGGTTTTATAAAACAGTGATAATATCAAGAACAAACACTGAGTATGAACTAAACCCTGGAAAGCAAACGTAAAGTCTCTGATAATCGATACCTAACTAGTGTTTTGGGGGAATTACCTGTGAACTCAAAATCACCTTGAAGCTTATAAACGTCTTGTAAGATTGTTTGTACTATCAAACCTATCTAATAAGGGCAAAGTGCATGGTGACCACTGTCAAACTAATTGTCCAATCAAGAATCAGTGAGTAAAAGGCATTAGCTCTGCTATGCTCCATTGCACACAGTTACATCTTTGATAACTGCCCCGTGGGAGTTTATGGATCCTACATGACCCCTGTCGAAACTCAATTGACTTCTTCCCTGCAAATTCTATTAGAACTGGTCCCTGCATCACTGCCTGCAATAATCAAGAGCAGAGAGACTGATTTATGTATAGGCATTTTGTTTTAGCCTAACTCAATAAAATATAAAATAGATGAGGTTCTGAGATGGCTGTTTAAAAAGAAAAAAAAAAAAAAAAGAGGTTCTAAATCTCTAGTTTAAAAACTGGAAAAGGAGAAAAAAAGTTTTGTGTAAATATTGCTCTTTCAGAAAGTACCATTATCCAGCCAAAAAAAAAATCATTAACAACTAATATAGCATGCAAACGTAACTGTTCTGAAGTTTACCTATAGCAAAAAGCATTACTATCACTGAATTTAGAAGTTCCTAATAGGAGCAAAAGTGATTATTTCATTAAGAAAGCATATGCTATTTATTAGCAACTTTAAATATCTGGGTTAACTCTTTTTCAGAGACTTGGAAACTTCAAGGAAAGAGCCTATAATCCTTCATTTTCTTAAAATTGTTGACTTTCCTCAGCTATAAATATTTAGCACCATTCAACTCTTCAGCTTAGCTTATATTTTTAAGATGTTGAACCTGACCAGCAACCTAAAATCTTCATAACATATAACATAGAACACTGGTACAACAAAAGCACTAATTGAATTTCAGGTATTTCTTTTTCATGATTACCATTTTACTCCTGAATTTCTACAGTTTAAATCCTCCTACAAAAAAGGATCTGAGTAGCTTTATGTATAGAAATTACTCTCATTATTATGAAAGTTCTATTAAAATCTGTTGAAAATAATTATCAAATGACGAGAAGTACACACACAGAGAAAAAAGCAGATAAATTTAATTAGCCAAATGTCATACTGTAATACACAGGACAATGAAAGTAAGAAACACATCAGCTATGAGTTATTTCATAGAAATAAGAGAACAATTGAACATAACCATACTAAAAGTTCAGGAGGTTATAATGAAGATTGTAAAAGTCAGGATGGGACCATTCTCAGGAATGTTTATGCATATGGAAAATAGAAGGACAATATAACACAAAGCACAGGAAATAATCAGATTACATCAAAACCAAAAACATTTAACCATTGCTAGTTTACATGAACTTCTGAAACAATTTGAAGCCATGTAAAGATAGTAAGATTTCAAAGAGTAAGATACTTTAAACACTTGAACTAGACACCAACTTAGAACCTCTGGAAGAGTTAAGCGAAGGGAATACTTTGAAAACTACGAACCACATGAATGATGTACCTACAATGCATAGGTTAGAAAACATGCAAATACAACAGAACTGACATCACTATCATAACAGCAGGATTGTTTTAATTGATAAGCCCTTCCATTAAATGCATTAGCTACACTCTAATTTTAATCAGAGAGCAATCAATCTCCCTGAGATTATAGAAAAATCCACCATTCATTAACCATGTGATTACCTTTACCATCATCACCCTGACCACTAAAAGTCAAAATGCATCCCACAACAAGGCTTGTTTCACTGTAGCTTTATGAATCCAAAACTTACTTGTCTAAATCCTACAGTAAAGGTAGAAAAAACTTGCATATTTGCATATCTTCTAATTGTTTTAAGTATCATCAATAGACCATTCTTAAAAAAATACCCTCAACAGTTATCTACCATACTTTAAAACCAACCAAACAAAAAAATACAACTTCGATTCTCGTTTTAAATCTGCCTCAGAGAGCATATTTATTAATTGCACTTATAAAATACACTGCTACCAAGCCTCTGTCACACAAAATATTTAATATCTATACAAAACTTACTACCTCAATCAAAATAAAAAATAAAATACATCTCCTAAAACAAGCTAAAACCATATAGCAGAAAAAGTATACAGTGTCTGCATACGACCAGCACTACTATCTTTAAAAGAGTATACAAATATTTCAGACTGTGTACGAATCTTGGAATTTCATCCATTTATTTGATAGAGCTTACACAATGATGGCAGTAGTTGTGGGATGTCTAGAAAGAGTCTTTCAAACTTTCTCATTTATAGTCTATTTTGTATTTTACATACTCTAAAGACTGATTACAAGTTTAAATCTGCTTTTGATGGAAAAAATGCTGCTTCAGTGAAAGAATTCTAGATATTTCACATCAATTAAAGTCAATCATTATGTTCTCACAAAGACAGTTTTCTTTAATTAAAGAAATTACAGGAATATTCAATCTGAATAAATTTATTGCCTGGGACTAAATACATTACGCGGGATTAATGCAGTTAACTTGAAACAGAATTATGGGGTTTTTCCTACTATTATAAGTATACCCTTGAAAGTGTCTCCATTTGTAGTCATAGAAGGTTTTTCATCAGAAACCACAAACAGTTTGAAGTCTGTTTTCTAACGTAGTGCTATATTTGAAATATCAGTTGCACAACAAAGGAAATTCTAATATTTGGATACCAAAGTTTACTCTGGAAAACTAAAGCCATTCTTTCTAAAACAGAAAATACCTGTGGGACTCCAAACCCCATCAGCCATCACTCACTGCTACAAGGGCCACAGATATGCAACCCAGCGACTACCGCCTCAGAAGCTGCATCACTGTATGAGCACATGACAAATGATTTGGCATCTGAGGGATGAAAACCCTAAAATTTAACAATTAGAAGTGAACTTCCTAAGAGCACCAAAAGGTTAATTGCAACTTTAAAAGAAATGTTATTCTTGGCATAGTCACACTTTTGGTCACAACGTTATTAGAGTTCTGAGCTTTATTCCACCAAAACTACTTCACTCTTTGTCTTTTATCCCTTTTGGAACCAAACCAATTCAGTTTTCAAGCTCAAAATGCACACCTTAGCCATAGATCTAAAGTTCATATCTACCAGTTTGTCTTATCTTCAGTTTCCAGAACATTCTGAGTTTTGAGCAAACCTGAAAATGCACACATATATTTGTATGCATTTAAAAGTTATTGATTTTGCTCAGAAGCAAACTTCTAACATAAATACCTAATTAAAATTTAATAATTCAAACAAAGTTTGAAACCTAATCTTTATTTTCAATGGTTTGTTACATAAACCCAATATCAAATAATAATTGGAAACCATAATCCAGCAATTTATTGCAATTCTGCACCAGCAGAAGCACCTGAACACCCCATTAAGTGCTTTACTGCAGGCACCCAGTGAGCAGTGTAGCATCATTGCTGACCCCTTACCAAAACAATACCCTGCTGATTTCTCATGAGGAAACCCACTTACTCATAACAGGAAAACAAGAAAGAGTGAGCTTGCTCCTCACATGGTTTTGAAATCAAAATTGTCTCCTCTAGTGGGATAGTTCCCATAGTTCAGATCAGCATAAACACTGCATGTGATAGACTATGAATACAGATGACTTGCAGCTATAAACATGTCTAGGAGGGCTCCCTGTAATCTTTGAATAAATTTGCACATATTGTCATTGATTTGGTTTGTTCTATAGAAGAGGACAACCATAGCATCATCTTGGATAATAATTCTACTATGTTTAAAATAAGACATGCATGAATTACCACAAAAATTTATATAAAAATTACCATAAAAATTCATAACTGACGCTTGGAAAATGTGATCCATGTAACACCAGATACAGTTAAGGAAGTTGTAAAATAAGCACAAATTAACAAACAGACCCAGGACAATTTGCATATGATGCAGCTTAGATCCAACATCTAACTGAAGTAAACTCCAAGAAACAAAGCACGGTTTGCTCTGGGTTGGTTTTTAACACTAGCAACACAAAGTTTCTGAATAAAAGGGGAGAGCTTGGGACTTTTAACCACACTGCACCTGATGGAAACAGGTAGTAGAATGAGCAGAACACAGCCATCAGTCTCATCCTGCCTTTGGGCCACCAGCTGCTGCCAGGCTGCAAAGTTGCAGCCATGATGCTCATCCTAGTTCTGTAGCTCCAGCTAGTTACCACTCAATCAATGAAACAGTTCTCCTTAGACCTCCCTGCTACCATTTCCTTTGTGTCATTTCTGCAATCACCTACAGCAATGCATATTTTTCCCAGTTTTACTCTTGAAGGTCAGCTGAAACTTCCCATTCCAGGATACTACAGCTGGGCTGCTGAGGAGAATGGGTTGGTATGCACAGTCTACCTTAACTTCATCAATTGCTCTACTTCCAAACATTTCTGGATGCAGTTACAGGCAACTGGAAATCGGTGCAGTGCGCCAAGACAGATGCAGTGTTCACACTGTTCTTCTGAAAGACAAGCAGCAGAATTAGCTTTCCCCTGTCAGGCACCCAATCCTGAAATAACACAGCACAGTGGAATGGCACATGGCTGAAGAACAAGCTGCAGTCCTGCAACTTCCAAACGAGATATTAGTGGGGTGTGGAGGGGAGGGAGGTTTGTGCCTCTCTAAGGCACCCCTTTAAAGGGCACATGAAAGAGAAGGATGCAATAGTACAGCGTCAGTAATGCGTTCTGCCTTTTTGGGTCTCTTTTGCGTTTTGTTTCAGTTTTTTAAATAGCATGTGATCTGGGGTGCCACTAGGCAGCATTTTAGGGGGGACATTACGACATCTCCACATAGGGTAAGATTCTATTGCTTACTAAAATTGATCCACTCTCTTGATAATCAGAAAACAAGCTCAACTACCCTCTACAGAGGCAATAACAGCATTACCCATAACATGATTCCTCCCTTAGCTTTCAGTTCTTGAGCTCACCCTTCTGTGGATTACTGCTCCATAAAAAACCATTACCTTAAGATGCCAGGCACATTCTCTTTTAAAACTATATTTCATTTTGCTCACAAACGTGATTGTTCTTGCATTATTTTAACCTAGTTTCCACTACACATACAAAATGTAACTAATTACAGTGGAGCAATACTCTCCCCCTTACAACTTACTGCTTAGCAACACACCTCCCTCACCAGAATTGTTACAAGGTTTTTTTGTAATATTGTTAACACAAGACAGCTGAAGAATACATGATGTCAAGTCATCTCATTTCACTGCGCAAACTACTCTGAGGACAAATAGTCCGGAATTGCAAAACCAAAGCTAAATAAAAGCTCTGTCCTTCTCTATGGCATACTAACAATTTATTATTTTCTTTTCATCTGATATGTATAACAACCATGAAGAAAAAACATCTTTTAACTAGAAATGACACTGAATTGACTCTGGCAGAAGTTAAGACACAACTCCTGTAACATTCAATTCCCTTAAAATCCCTACTCATATAAGGTATCTGTCAGCAGAAAGAAAAACAGCTGGTAAAGCCTTTTTTTATCAAATAAATCTTACCTCACACAAGTGTGTCACATGATCACCTAACTGCTCCACTATACTCTGTATGCTTTAAATTAATTCTGAGCCAGCAAAACCATTTCACAGAAAATTCTATGATCACAGGAATGATCACATAAAGACGAATAATGTAAAACATGCTCAGTTATTCACAGCAGCCACAGCTGATATATATGGATTTTGTGCACAGCCTGTTACAACTGAACATGGAAGACTACAATACCACCTCATATTTTCTTAATAAAAGCCACAATTCTGTTTTTTTGAAGTCTCAGGTCACTTGTTATTCATTCCATATAGCAACAGCATATGTAAATTTTATATCCCATATCATATATTCAAAATGGAGGGAGGTTTTTTAAAGTAGAATCAGCATAGCTTTTTCAGAGCCTGATTCAACCTTCATAATATCAGTTCTTCATAGTAATTTTGTTTCTCATTAGCAAATTCATTTCTTAGCTGGTAGAATAATCATCAAATGCATCAAGCATCAATAGCCAGAACAAGCAAGTAATTACGTCTTAGATAAGTACAGAGTTTTAGATTATAGCCAGTATCTACAGAAGTAGCTTTAAACACTTCAGCACTGTAAGAGGCTGGTTCCCAATTTAAAACCTCAAAAACTGAGTATCTTCTAGTCACAGAGTGATCCATATTCATAGCTCACATTCTACTAGACAGTTCCCAATAAAACAGATCAATCATTTGAAGATAACTTTGCATTTTAACGTTGAATATGCCTCCTCATCTGCCAGAAAGATAACCATATTAGTATCCTCCTGGACAAAATGTCCAGCACACAGCTAGATAAACACATCATGTGGTGAGTGAGCAATTGGCTCATGGGTTGAACGCAGAGGGTAACAGTGAATGGGGTGAAATTAGACTGGCGACCTGTCACTAGTGGGGTTCCACAGGGCTCCATCTTCAGCCCTGTGCTCTTCAACATCCTCATAAATGATCTGGATGCAAGACTGGAGGGGATACTAAGCAAGTTTGCAGATGACACAAAACTAGGAGGAGCTGTTGAATCCCTCAAAGGCAGGGAGGCCCTGCAGGGAGACTTCAACAAATCAGAGAACTGGGCAATCACCAACCATATGAAGTTCAAGAAGGGAAAGTGTCGGATTCTGCACCTGGGATGGGGCAACCAGATGTACATGCAGACTGGGGAATAAGATGCTGGAAAGCAGTGCCGTGGAATGGAACCTGGGGGTCCTGGTTGATGGCAAGTTGAATATGAGTCAGCAGTGCCCCGGCAGCCAGGAGGGCCAACTGTGTCCTGGGGGGCATCAGGCAAAGCATCGCCAGCTGGTTGAGGGAGGGGATTGTCCCGCTCTGCTCTGCACTGTGAGGCTTTACCTTGAATATTGTGTGCAGTTCTGATCACTGCAATATAAGAAAGATATTAAGCTATTCGAGAGCATCCAAAGGAGGGCAATGAAGATGGTGAAGGGCCTTGAGGGGAAGCTGTATGAGGAGCGGCTGAGGGCACTTGGTCTGTTCAGCCTGGAGAAGAGGAGACTGAGGGGAGACCTCATTGCTGTCTACAACTTCCTTGTGAGGGGAAGAGAGACAGACACCGATCTCTTCTCTGTGGTGACCAGTGACAGGACCTGAGGGAATGGCTTGAAATTGCATCAGGGGAGCTTTAGGTTGGATAAACCACCAGAGGGTGGTTGGGTGCTGGAACAGGTTCCCCTGGAAAGTGGTCACAGCACCAAGCCTGAGAGAGTTCAAGAAGTGTTTGGATGATACTCTCAGGCATGTGGTGTGATTCTTGGGGATGGTCTTGTGCACAGCTGAGTTGGACTCTATGATCCTTGTGGGTCCCTTCCAACTTGGCATATTCTGTGATTCTGTGATAAGTATTGAGGATACATCCAGGGGAGAACCTGCAGATTAAAGCCAGTGTGTCTGAATACAAGGAACTAACCCCAGCTTACACAATCAGGATGATTGGACTCCCTCCTCATCCTTCTGTTTTGAAACTTCTGCTTCTTTCCCAGTTGGGTTGTGTTTTTTTGAGTAATCCTGCAGAGTTAATCTCCAGAAAAACGTCATCCATCCAGTGTCGTAGGATGGTATCAAACATGAGGAAGGAGCAAAGGTATTTAAACATAAGTGCATCAACAATAACGAAGACAAATTTATCAAAATCTTCACTTGCTATCAGAAAAGAAAAAAAAGGGGAGGCATATCTGAAGATATAAATCGTCTCTTCTATTACTGAAAACTTCTCAGCATTAGGCTGTTTAATACACCAACACTCAGAGAAACAGTCTAAATAATGTCTTTTGGTACCAAGAGGGATTCACATTTTGTATCAAAAATGTTATACAGAATAGTTCACAAAAGCGGGGGAGGGGGGGAGAAACACCACTAAAGAAAAAAAAGGCAAAAAAAGTACTCATTTCTTGTACATACACTGTATACAAATCAGGCTTTAAAATTAAGTCTTGATTTTCTAAACAAAATTCAAATTCACAGTCTAAGTTTTAACCAGACGTAACTTTAGCAAATTAATTATTTAAAAATCCTACAGTCCTGAAAAATTTTGCAGGCTTACTCTTTTAGGTCTTCTGCAAATAATAGAGGAAGAATTCAAGAGGGAAAAAAAACCAACATTAAAGGGGTTAAATAAAAAAGCAACTCCAAAATATATGGAGATCTAAAGCATTCATTTTTCTTGTGCTAGGCACGTGAAATGCACATTTCACTAGTGCTGAACAGATGTTCTGAGTTCTCATGTACTCTTGAATTTTCTAATTCACCACAGTGTTTTACAGAAATGAAATGGCAAGAGTAAGCATTCATTTCCTGAAACTTGTGTTCAAATACTGATTAGGTTACAAATGAAATGAAACAGCTCGATCCTACAAGATGACCCATCTGCACCGTATGTCTAATGTCTATTCACTTCAACTGGACTGGGTACACCTAAACACCTCCTAAAGTCAAACGTTATGTTCACTGAGAAAAGAGAGCTACAAACCTAACACTCACTGAGAAATCCGTTTGCAACTGCAAAAACATCAATCTAATTTAAAATTTCAGATTAGCTGAAGCACATGGAAGGCACCAATCAAAATTAGTGCTGAAGAGCACCAGTTCCTATTCTATTGGAAAGAGATACACAAGTGTAGTCCAACTGTCTAGAAAACAAAAACAAACTATCATGAAGTCAGAGATAATTTAATTTTGGTGGTTTTCACTCGGCTTTTCTTGCTGCTGGCCATTTTGCAAGTGGATAGACAGACTTAATTTGTAATTTCTCCTTTTTTTTTTTAACTTATCTACACAAATAGATAAATTCAACATCTGTCAAGAAAGATGAAGTTGTCTAAATGTAAGTTTCTACAGCCTAACTAAACACAGTTTCTGTGTCTGGCATTGATCTTTTCAATGAGCATATTTTCAGTGAAACTGAGCATGCAATTAAAAAACCTGAGGTCACTACTCACTCTCTTTAGATATATTAGCTTTTCAAAGGTTTAGAATTTAAAGGAGCTTATGGAGAATGTAAGTCAAATGCAACTAACAATTGTTGTTCAGGTAAAAAGAAAAGCAAACCGAATAGTGGTTTTGTCTGATACAGGGAAGTAATTTTTTCCTGGATAATTCTTGTGTTAGGCTAATTCTAGAAACAAACTGAAGTTATTGTAAGTTATGTTTTCTCCAGACATATTTTTAAGTCTCCACATTAAAAAAAACAAACAAAACAAAAAAACTAACACAACACAAAAAAACCAAAACAAGAAAAAAAAAAAAAACAACACACACACCCACACCCACACACCACCAAACACCACCACCACTCCCAATCAAAAATACATCCACATACCAATTAGGCATTTTCCTGCTTACATGAGCAATTCTGTATTTTAGTAAGGCTTTTTTTTTTAATTTCAGCATAATTTCTCATTATAAAAAAAAATTCCATTCTTTGTGTTTTTCTTACTTTACTCAAGCTTTTGCTGACTACCTTCTCACATTAAAACCAAACAAACAACCTCAACCAAAAGAAACAGACAGAAAACAACCTCTCTTCACATGTAAAACATTAAGTGTTGGAAAATAATCATACCAAAAAGCCAGTCGTAAAATAAAAGCATGCCTCCTCCTATTCTCACACCACATGAATCAGCAGACACTACCATATTTTCTGTGGTGAAATTTCCTTTTTCCTTTCATAAATCTAATATAGTTTCAGATGAATGTATTGTAAAGCAGTACAAAAAAAGAATGTTTTTAATCATGCCTATCACAATCACGTTCATTCATTTCTTCAAACTACATTGATCCTCTTGGATGTTCAATCCCTGGGCTGCTGCTACCTGTGCTCAAAACATCATCTTGGAAAATTTCTTCATCTTTTTGGAAAACAACTTTCTTTACATGACAAACCAGGACACATCAGCCCTCCCTATGGAAACATTCTGGCCCTGGAGTGCCCCAAAAAAGAAAGCTGCAGGTAGTCTTGGTCACTGGTGAAGCCCTGACAGTTGCTGCAGAATTCAAGCAGTGAAAGGAAACCACAGTTCCTGAAGATAGTTATGGCCAGGATCTGCTTGTAGCATGTAATCCACAAACAACATGGAGCACCAGGCCTCCACACAGAGCATGCAGCAACACCTACCTTAGCACCACCTACATCCCACTCTTTGGGTGCTTAAAGCAAAGCACGAGAGCAGCAGCTGCACTGACATCCCCCAACCCCACAGCATAATTAAGAGGCTCACAGTCCTTCAGCCTGAGGAGGAGGGACATTCGCTTTCAAATAAGTCTACCGCTGAAACAGGCTGAGGAATTAGGCTGCATCACTGGAAAACATCACTCTTCATGGACAGTTCTGCAGGAACTGCAATCACATCAACATACAGTGGTTATGCTTATGGTACACATTTGAGAGTCAACTTTCTGTCGACTAGGCTTTGTCAACACACACTTATGCAAAATATGAAAAAAAACCCCTAATAAAAAGCAAGAAAAAATTGTCCAAATGGTTTTAATTTTTTTCTGTAACCACTATGACATTTTTAAAATGGAATAAAATATAATTTTTATATGAAGAGTTCCTCCAAAAGCCTGATATTGAAGCCAATACGGTAAAATTCATTAAGTAACAGATCTATTTGATGGTCTACTACCACCATATTACCTTGCAGTACAGAGTGCCAGTAGTAACTACTGCTCTAATATAACTTGCTTCCTCAAATGCAAACCATATTTATGTGTTAAATACATCCTCAGTAACTTTAAAAAAAAAAAAAATCAAGAAGATGGAATTAATGCATTTTTTAAATTAATTTAATCTAAAATTGGTTGGGAAATGATTTTGCAGAAATAAGAAATAGATTAAAGACTGTTAAAACATAATTTATTTATTTCAGCTACAAGGTAAGTTTAAGAGAACATAATTCTTCCATTTAAAATTCATCCAGAAATTTTTATTGCATAAGCAGCACATATATGCATAAAAAGAAAACACACCTGAACACAAAAAAATGCACTTTTGGAAATTACAAATTCTAGGAGCCACACAAGCTGAAAAAAAATAAAACCTTTTCCTGTCTTTATTAGAAATTCTGATAGAAGATAATTGCAGGAACGAGTCCACAGAGATTTTTTTGTTCCTTACTGTGAACTCATATCCCCAACAGCAGTAAACAAGATGTACACATGTCAAGGACAGACTTTATTTCATAGGTACAAACCTGGGAAAAATTGGAGGTCATTCATTTTCACCAATCAGAATGCATACTACAGACTCATGAAAAGATAAAACATCTGCTCTACTAAAAGCTACTAAAAATTTGTGGCAAAATTGGAAGCATTTCAAAGCTGAGAAAAGTTTTGCTTGCAGAATGGGGCAGGATGGTAGAGGAAGAAAAAATTTCTGTTCTGGATTCCTGGGGGAAAGCACAGCCTGGAATGACATTCTTAAACCTACAACCACCAATTAAACATTGTCTTAAGGCAAAAATTCTACACAATGAGCTTATGCATGCATTGCAGTTTGTAGCTAAGTTATTATCTGCAATAAACTGATAACTATTCATTAACTTCTAAGCATAAGAGACAACTGGCAAGCTATTTCATGCCTCAAAGAATTTACAGCAAAAGGGAGAGAGGTAAACACACAGCGCAGGTGACTTTGTATCTGGAAAATAAAATGAACATTTAAAAATGCCGTTACCTTCCAGCTGTAAAATAGATCAACACTGACATGTCCCAACAAATGCAGATTTTAAAACCAATACTGAATTTTTATGTGCTATAAGCAGAAAAGCAATTCAATTAATAACAAACAGCTATTAGGACTTTTTAATGGAAATTAATTTTATTATTAAGGCCTATAAGAAAAAGTACCAAATACGTGCTTTGCAAGCAGCCCTAACTACAAGGGTCATAAAATAGTATGTGTACTGACAGTTACGGCCTGTAAGACTCCATGGGGGAAGGTTAAAAAGAAGATATGAAAATTAAAAATTAATAAGTCTACAATACAGTTGTTCTGAACAGACGTATTCCTGAAGTCACAACTACCAAGGCAATCTCTAAAGGCAAGATCTTTGGCTCCATAATCATTTCTGAAGCACTTGGGAGTTCTGTGAATTATTTCATCTGCCTCAAAGCAGATTAGGGGAAGGAACACTGCAGAAGTGACTGGAGCCCTACATCAGCTCCCCCCAGCAGAAAGCCAAACACTCTATTCTGTGCACACCAAACACTGACATTGCTGAGAGTTACCTGTTCAAAGACAAAATATGTCCTTTAATAATTCAACTCCTCCTGAGACTCAGAAACAAGATAAGAGGCTAAAAACAACTTTGAAGCAGGATATTCAGAATTGCAGGTACCATCCATGTTATCACATGGACTGTGATACTTGTGTGCTCTTCTACCACCAGGCAGCATATCCAGCCTTGCACCAGGATGCAAACAGCCACAGGCTCTCCAGCCATGTGTTTAGCACTGGTGCTTTCATCTCACTGTTCTCCTGACCAAATACAAAGACAAAACTTTCTATTGTCCAGCTCAAAATCCAGTACCCTCCACACCAGTTTGCTTACAAGATGCCTACAGACCTCTTCAGTTAAAAAATCCTATCCACTTAAAACATTTCTACCCTCTCCTTAAGATGCTTTCCAACTTCAGGAAATTCAAATCTTGTACAGAAAATATGAATGTCTTCCCAGTTCTGTATTTTCCTCTTCATTCTTTTAAATGTTCCCACAAATCACAGAGAGGGCCACAGCCTTGTAACTTTCCAGGGAAAACTAGGACTGCAGGTCTCACCTTCCCAAACCTCCCTGAGATTTTTATACATACATGCAAAAATCAGAAAGCATATTTCATAACTCTTCATACAAAACATACATTGTTAACTTCAGCTTCCATCTGCTAAATTCTTTGATTTGGTAATTGATTTATATCACAGTATCTTCCACAGAAGACCAGTACTTTAAAAAAACTGTCATGTTCTTCCTTTATGATCAGTTTTTTCCAGAAAGATTTAATATCCCTTCTTCTAAGAGCGGCTCGCCAGGTTACGTGTCCTGAGTCCATCTCAGGTAAACAATTTTTCACACTGACATTTTCTTTACTCTGTTGTAATTCACATTCCACTGGCCCCTTTTCTGCTCCTTGTATGGTATCAGTTAAGCTGCTTTTTTTCACACATACACTTTTTTCTTGGCCCAAGGACAAGCAAGTTTCACAGCTTTTGAAAAAGTTTTGCATGGCAAAGCTTTCAGCTCTGACAGAATTAGGATGTATTTTAGGAAATTTAAAAATCCATGTTAATTCTAAGTATACGTATAAACCTGTTGGTGTTGAACTTTTTCCTAGTAGTACTATTAAATTTATAGCAGATATGCATTCTGCTGCCAATAATCACTTTTAAGATGTTCCATTGGGTTAAGGTCAAATATTGTCCTTAAGGTGATATAAAAACACATAATTAAAATATTTTCTATTTTACATGCTATCAACAAATGCTAAATATATGGGTGAATCCAATAAACTTCAAATCTCTCTCAAATAGGTAATCAAGGAAAGACCTTATTCAATTTAATAGACAGAAGGACTCTAATCCTCCAATTATGTATCTGAACTACATCTGTTGTGCTCCTCATACATGCATTAAAATATACACGTACATGAGCAAGACAAATTAAAAAGAGGTGAGCACTACCATTTTTTTATTAGATTGATCCCTTGCCCCAAGTTGTGTTCAAAGACTGTCCAAAGGCTTCATCTGGTGGCAGAAAGGCAGAAAAATGACAACTGGTCCTTACGAGTGAGAAACCTTACAACAGTCTCTTCAGATAAAAACATAAGTAAAGTGACAAGTATTATTGCAAAGGGAATTTCTAGAAAGGCATTGAATACCACCAGAAGGGTAAATGTTCCCTGAAATACTGAATAAAACAAGTACCATCAAAATAAAATCTTGACAAATACAATAACTTCCTAGTCAATGAAAAATTAGTTGAATACCTAATTCAGCACACACATACCACATTCCACACATTTATTTATTATCCTAAATTCCATAAGAGGCATTAATTCAGCACAAGTGAATCCAGCCCGTGTCATATTTTATATACATGCAACAGGATTCTCATGTCAGTCCACTTTTCAGTAGAAAGGTGAATCCAGTAAAACAACCCTGCACCAAAATTTTCATGAAGTCTTTAGGGGGGTCTAATTGTTTTGCATACAACGCTCAGCAAGTCTGCACTCCTTATGAAGTTTCAGTAAAAACCTAATTTAAGTAGTTTTGGCTCATCAGAACACAGAATAAAGCACTAACCACATAAAACAGTCAGTGTAATTTAATCAAAGTGACTGCCAAAGCAGCAAAGGCTATTAAATGGCAGCAAAACCCATATATAAGCAATATACAGATCGACCACAAGTCTAGTAAAATACTAGGTATCCATTAGAAGTGGAAAGATTAACTTGTTTCAGCAATTAGGTTGCTAACTAAGAGCCTTTTTAACTTTCCCACTGTTATTTATGCCTGATCTGTCACTCTTCTTAGTGCTCATCAGCACAATTCACCTACTGTCTTAGCCACAGAAAAGGACATTTTTAGAGTAAGAGATACTATCATCTGTTTATTTTGTGGAATAAAACCAAAACTTTTAAAAGCCCAAAAAAACATAATACTGCAAAAGATTTTATCAAAGATAAAATACATTTCGTTGCTTTATCTGTTTTACACTTGATATCACACATATCTTGTGTGGATTACTGCATAGCCTCTTTTTCCTGGGGCAAAGACTTCAGATAAATCAATCATCACATGTTGAGTTTCATGTAGTGTTTCAAGAAATTGTTTCTATGGCTATTCCATCTGTTGTACAGTTATTTTAACTACTAAGATTGTTTTAATATGACAAGAGGATAAAATTCGTAAATAGTTGAGTAGCCAGTCTCATTTGCTAAAACAACACAGACACTCATGAACCTAAATCTCTGAAGTGGTTTTCTGTCCCACTACAATTTTTCTTCTTAATCTTTCAGTCTGTTTTTGCTTTTTGAGAAATCTGGAATAAGATACTTTCAACAGCTGGAGGACTTAAGAGTCAATGCACCACAGAAATCAAAGCCAACTACACAAAGGACAGACTCACATCAACTTTCACTCAATGCTTAAAATAACTGTATCCAGAGTTTGATCAAAAAAACTCAATCTTTTTTTTCAGAGGAAATTAAACTGTATGCACTAGTCTGGCACAAGCTTTTTCATTCCATACAATATTCAATAAAGATTTCTAACACAATGATCTGCAAAGTGGTACTTGAATTTATTTCTCACAGACAAGGTACCTAGAAATGGAGGAGGTAAAATTTAAGAGATATACTTTTATACACAGCAAGTCTTCCTTGGTACACCACTTATCTCAGAAGGAGTTGCAAGCTCTGTTTCTGTGATGGAAAACAGCAGTCAGGTCACAGCAAGAAGAGGTGTTATAGTTTATCTTGCCAGGGAGAAGTAGTACTTAAAACAAAGAAACAGCAACAACAACAAAAACACCCAAAGACAATAGTCCAGTTTGAACCTTTATATTACAGTGAGTTGCTTTCAAGCTTTTCTTGACAAATAAATAAAAACCAGTTTCTGTCCAAAGCCCAAAATACACTGAACAAAGATTTTACATACATAGGAAACAGACATCGTTTATTTTGTCCTCAACATTTCCTGAGACAAGTCTCTCCTCTTTGAGGACAATGCTTCACCAAACATCTTGTCTTAACTTCTCTCTCTCAATTCTACCTTCCCACTACCAAGAATGCCATCACCACAGAAGCTGTCTTTTCAGGTCATCAGTGCACACTCCTAGCAGTTGAATGAGCCATTTGAATTAAATTGTATGAATGAGCCATATTTGTGTGAATTGTAAGATAGGGTTTATAGCTGATAAGACTGTTTTCACTCCCTCTTGTTTCTTGATGATGATCTTTTATTCATTTTCTGCATTTCTACATCACAACCACTCCTAATCATAGCCTCACAAGTAGTTCTCCTCAACACACTTGCTGGCTTTTTTCCTTTGAATGCTTAAACCTGATTACATAGGCAGCACACAAACTCTACATGAACGCCTGGGGGAAGCCCTCCCTAAGTGAAGTCAGAAGTTGTGTTTCCTACCTACTGACTCCAGGATCAGGTACTCAGAACTCAAGAAGATAATTTAAAAGAATATTCAGTCTTCAATTTCACTTAGGCTTGAGCAACCAAGCTAATAGCATAACAAGCCCTAAGGTGAAGGCAGCTAGTAGCTAAGATGATAAACAGGAAAGCTAAATATTGCACGAATAGGGGATTATAGCTTGAGTCAGCATAGGAATTACTGGTGTTCAACCAATTGTGTCACTTGGTGTCAACACTACAATCATCAGGACGGCTCTGGGAATGATACAAAACTTAACCTTGGCCTCTAAAGAAAAATCTCCCATGCAGCCACAGAGGTGCTGTGAGAATTGTGACTGCAGGAATTAAGTGCAGATCTCAAAATAAGTAAAATCAATGTCAAATATTAAGTCAGAAAAGTCAAGACATTCCTTCTGTAACCAAGAACTCAATCAAAGAGAAAACATTTTCTTTGTAGTAAGAAACACTTGCAAATCCCTTCCAACTCAGGATATTCTATGATTCTACGACAAATGTCTGCAGTGAAGCAAATGCTAGGAAATACTTCTGGGGAAGTAAAATATGGCCGAAACACAACTTGGTAAAGGAATGAAGGTAGGGCCTGATGGTCCAGGTCTAGGCTGGACAAGGCAAAAAATTATCATCCTCCACAGTAACAAGCCAGTCAATCCTACATACCTGAAAGCCCTACTTCTCCTAAAGACACCCATAAGACCTCAGCAATCCCCCTAACTGCCCTTTTAAGTCTTCATTTTTAGCTAGAGCAGACTAAAGGCCAGCTACTACCAGAAGGCGCAGCCCTGACCATGCGACCTTGACCCACCCCTTCAATGGCACTTCAGCTCCTTTCTTCCCCCAGCAATAAGTTGATTCAAGCGCATTAAGATTGTTATATTTTGATGAAGTATGTTTTCTGCCAGTTTACCTCTCTGCATCAGTATATCATGGGTCATATAAGAAGTAAAGTGCCGAAGGAGAAGCAGAAGGTGCATGTAGGAAGGAGAGCAAGGACTTGGGAGAGCAGTAAGACTACCTGCCCTTTCAGCAGCTCCTAGCTGACACATTGGGTAAGTTGTCATGCAGATCCATACCCCACTTCCAAACATGAAGAGGTGTGGCAGAGAGACATGCAGAAAATTCTACTGGCCTCCCCCATATAATTTTGGATAATTCAAAACAGCTGTTGCAACTGGTTCTGAAGAAGACGAGATTCTTCAAGGGAAAACAGTATCATTCTATACACGATACAGCCAAAAGCACAGTGGCTTTTGAGTATAGCCACAATGGAAGCAATCACTAACAGTTAATGAATTCCAATGCCTATGGACAAGACATCATTAACACTTTCTAAACAATTTAAACAATAAATGCAGTGTAAAACTTTGAACAACTTACACATAATTAAAAACTCTCTATGGGAGATATCTGAAACTAATTGTGTCACTACATTAGCTAGAAATTACCCTTATTTTAAAAACTCATGTTTTCCCTTGTAGTGCTAATTATAATTTTGTACTCACACAATTACAATTCACCCTAAGAAAATGCATACTAAAGACAGTCCAATTCACAAACTTGTTTTCATGGTTTTATCAATAACCACAAGCAAAGAATATTTATGCAGAGCATATTAATATTTTTAAACATTAATATTATAGACTGCACTATGAGGAACAAAAATATAATATCAGGTGTGTACTGCAGTACACAGTAAAGCCTAAATTGAGTAGAATCTTCAAGATCACTACAACTTAAATTGTCAGTCACAGTTTGACAGGACAACATTTTTCACATAATACCTTTCAAATTACAGAGCAATATGAGCATGGAAATTGTAAACACAAAATCACAACAAGGTAATAGCTTTAGGGCTCTTTAAAGCATGGCTAAACTTAAATTTTCATTTTCCATAAATGACAGGTATGGCAATAAAAACTCTTAACCTGGAAGAATTTACTCTTAACAGTGCCTCTCCCTTTTCTGTTTTTCCTGTTATTAACAGGAGCAGAGCCAGGTTGGCAGCTGAAGAAATGAACAACAGTCTCAAGACCACAAGACAGTGGAGTAAGGGAAGAAAGAGATAAGCAGTGACCCAGACCTTACCTGAAGAAAACCAGAGCATTCAAAGCAGTAAGGAGGCACTGAGCGAAGACTGAAATATTGTGCAATGGGAAGAAGGGTTTATAGCAAACAGAATCTCAATTACACTCCCAAAACAAGTCTCCAAGATAACCAAACTCTTGGTCGAAAACACCTACCAAGGGATATTCCTAACAGCAACACAGGAAAGTCCTGACCACTCTAAAGAGTGCTATGAGGGAGATAAACCAAATCAATGGGCAGATTAAGACAACTTATTATGAATGCTATCCTGAATTCCAGAGTTCCCTTTTCCCTACCTTCAATCTGATTCTGAACAGAAGGAAAGGGAGATGGAGTGTGCAAGTGGAATTTCTGCTACAGGCCTTCCCTAAATGAGATACTGCAGGAAAGCAGAGTCTATGGTCTATTTTCTTCACTCTTGCAGATTTTCCTGGCAGCATGGGACAGCAGCCTGAAAACCACTTCTATGGCTCCCGCTGGCATGAGGGTAGAAAAAAGCATTTCTGTTCTGCTTTTTGTAAAGTACTTCAACACTCTGGTGGTAAGATGACGTGGCGGAGTGAAAGTCTCTTCTCAGAAAAATGCTACCTTTTCTTAGGCTATTAGTCATTCAGCTACAGATAGAAACGTTTCTGTTGGTGGTGATGTGCGATTTCTGAGGTCTTGAGAAACATTCTCACAAATTTACACAGAACCTGAAATTATGATATTTCGTATAGCACGTCTCACATACAATTTTGTTTCACTTCCTTTGCTCCTATTTCACACTAAATCACTTACATTAAGAGACAGTGCTGCAATTGCACTCCTATCTGTCAGAATACTACACCAAGTTACAGCATATAATTCCCAGGATTATCCTACCTTGGAAGCACAAAACATACCTGCTCCTAATACTCATCCTGTTTCCACACTGCAATGGAACACTAATAAGATATTTTTTTATATTCCTGTACTTCATAGGAGGTTATACAGCTTGAAAACTACTGAAAATCTGTCTAGGACTTTGACTCTCGCTGAAGGAACATGAAACATGCTATACTTCTCATATCTTAAAAATGTTATTGACTTACTGACATGGCACCAAGTCATGCTTTAATTCATTTGTGTGGCAAGTTTTATGTGGCAAGAATTATTTTTTTATATATGTTTGAGGAATTTTTAAAACCTTGCTATTCCATTGTATAAACAATCATGAAACTACAATACTCTAGAGGGGAAAAAAAAAAACCTTTCTATACAAGCA
Organism: Chiroxiphia lanceolata; assembly: GCF_009829145.1. NCBI lineage: Eukaryota > Metazoa > Chordata > Aves > Passeriformes > Pipridae > Chiroxiphia > Chiroxiphia lanceolata. The sequence goes on along the minus strand of NC_045639.1, from coordinate 35,611,078 downwards.
AACTATAAAACATGGATTTTGTTTTCTATCTCAAAAAAATATAATAATTATCTTCATTTTATGAGAGTTGATGGAAAGTTAAAAAAAAAAAAAATCAAAGCATGTATCATCAAGTACTAGTTTTCCATATTTTAGAATTCCAGTAGAACAAAATACAAGCACCTAGAGCAACAAAACAGGATATTTTCAAGAAACTAGCATAGGTTTAAAGCTATTTCTGTATTAGCCAACAACAGAAGTATTTTTCAGATATAAATGAGGAGATCGTGTAGATTTGATAACCCCATGCATTACTGGAAGTCTCATAGAGGCTAACCTTCAATTCACAAAAAGAAAGAGCATCCCTTAGCTCGCATCTAATCACCCAGCAAAACTGGAAGCAGCAGAACTCCAGTGTTCTGATATGAGAGAGATGTTCTCTTTGGTGCTTAAGGAAGCATTTTAGGTTTACTGGTGAATGACAGCACCTTCACGGAGAAACTTCCATCGTTACAGAGCCAAAATAAGGAGCTCCTCTCCTCTCTCGACCTCCCTATCGCAGTGTGAAAGGGGTACACTTGAAGACTAGTTGTCCTCAGGCAGAACCACACTACTCCAAGCCAGGGTCACAGTGGTACGAAGGATCACACAATCACAACCATTCCCCTTGACATATGCTCTTTCTGAATCAAACCCTGCTTCTCTCTACTTAAAAAATTCTATACCATGGTTACAACTTAACAGTATTTTTGTACCTTCAGGATGCCATTAACTTAGGTACTCCATACTTTAACAGTGGTACGCCAACTGTTATGATAATGATAATAACAAGTGTAACATTATTATTAATTACTATTTAAAACAATAATGATAAATTAACTAGCACCTAATTTAAGAGTGTGTTGATGCTGAAGACACAGTCCTGAATGTAAAGGTGTTTCCATTTAGCTATTTTTAAGTCAGATGAAATCAAGTAAGGAGCATACAATCGCTGGCCTGTGTTTAGCACTTTGTAATCACCCAACTATTTGGTCAATTCTTGGTTATATTTCCCATACTGCAATAATGTCTGCTGCCACATCTAGCTTACCACCACTCCCAGTCTAAATGGTTTTCCTCTTTCTAAATATGTTTAGAAAACTTGTAGTCATTCAAAACCACATTCCTACTTCCTCTTAATCTGTTACCAGAGTCTGAACCTCTGACCTTACCCAAATAAGAAACACTTATGACTTTTATTTTGTAGTCCATACATAATGTTGTTCATTACCTATTCTCAAATATTCACTTTTCTTAAGTGTTTCTTTCCTTTAAAGGTATAAGTGGTGTAGCATTTTGAAATATGCTAGCGTGACCTCTTTTTCCTACTTTCTCTGAGACTCAGATTCTAGAAAGTTTGTTGGTTTGCTCCTAAGTATCAATCAGGACTTAAATTTTCTTGCAGCGGATTCCTGTAACTACAACCCATCACAAAAATGTTCTGTGAAAAGCAAGGCATAATTGACTTTCACCTCATTTTGACTCCCATCTATAACAGACTGGATATATTTTCAAGTCAAAATCTGAAAGTCAGACCAAGTAGTAGCATCACTACCATGTAGCTTGAAGAAAACTCAATCAGTGGGGATTAATGGCCAATAGAACACTGAGTATGCAGAAGAAGAGAACTGCCAGGCACTAAGATGCTACTTCTGCATTCACTTATCAGACAAAGCACATCTTTACAGGCCATGTAAAGATATAACAAGCTGAGCAAACTGAGCAACACCACAGGTAAAGCAAACAGCCTGATAAATCAGCATATGCAAGCACACTTTGCAATGTTAAACTGTCCACCATTAAAAGTCAATACTGATTTAGGACTATTTTGTTACATCAAGAAGTAACTCACTATATCCAGATTTTAATGGAACTTCTAATCTGATCAACTATACAAAAGCCAATTCTAATACACTATAATTTTTTTTTTAAAAGTGAAATTAAAAATAGTACCAATTAAAGGCAGAAAAACGGATAAGTCTTTCCTTTAACCTTAAAATTTTGCCTAGAAAGTTGAGAATATCACTATTTCCTGATTTATTCTGGAATCTTCCACAATCTCATGTAACATTAACAGAAGAGCTCTAAACATATCATTAACTCCAATGTTTGCAGTTAATCTGCTTTTTTAAGGAAATGAAAAAAAAAATTCAATCACACTCAGGTGACTATGCAAACTGCAAGCCTGGTTTTCTGACCCAGGGAAGACAATAGAGACTACAATCAAGAATGAAATCATTAATCACCTGGATTAATAAAATCTACAAACACAGAGCAAGCACAGCTCCGGCAAAAGGACAGCCTACTTTTCTAACTTGCCCAAATTCTATGAAAGTGTCAACTCACAAACAAATAAAAGGAGCCCACTGAACATAATGTAATTGTGAAAAGGCTTAATCAAGCTAAATTGTCAAGGACTGGAAGAAAGGTCATTTTATAGCCTGAGAGCTGGGTAAAGGATAGAGAAGAAAAACTAAGGTATCATAGTTGCTTTCCAGAACAGAGAAGGGTGATGGAAGCCTCTGGGGATCACTGGCAGTTAGATTTATTCACCGCTTTTATCAGTTTACAACAGAACGGAAAGTACAGCCGAATCCCCTAAATTTGTAAACAGAACAGCTTGCTTTACCCTTCAGTACTGCTACATAAACCTGTACTGAGCTGTACTGCCATTGACCCCACGTTAAAGAGGTATTAAAGCATGGAAGAAGCTGCATGGAAAATTTTTAGTTAATAGGAGAGGAAGAATCTTTTCTGTTGCTTTCCCCAGTAAATTGTCGGGAAAAGATGCTGGCCATTCAAATCTTGTCAGACTTCCACAAAGCAAAAACAGCATGTTTCCAGAAAGGCACTAACCCTAAAACTACAGATATCCTTGCAAAAAATGTACCATCATGCAACACAACGTTATGTGTTCTCTCAAGGTACTGCTTCCATAGAAATACAGTCAAAAACCACTCTTCTTCTTTATCAAAATTCGTATTTCAGAGCAAATCTTTACTTCAGGATAGTATTTGCTTAATTGCTAAAGGAATATAATTCAAACAGCTGTGCTATCATATTAAATCAGCTATAGTAGAGAATTTTAGCCCAGCCTCGTATAGAAAAACAACATGAACCTCTTCATTGGAAAATATATTTTCTATTTATATACATTTGAAGAAGAAATCACAGAAAGGGAGAAAGTTACAAAAATCTACCATCTGATCTGCATATAACATAAATCTAGTAACACTGACCAAAACTTTTAAATTCACTATGAAAACAGTTCCAATAAGGTAAGGAAGGGTTGTTAGTTTTTCTACCATTAGATGCATTAACTATATATATATATATATATATATATATATATACACATATATATAAACATTTCAGTATTTTAAATCCATAATAACATTCACTTTAACTGAGGTATGACTAAGCATAACTTCTGCACTATCTGAGCTTTCCTCTCTGAAACAGAGCAGCAAACTGCCCCCAACAGCCATCCTTACCCTGCTTTGATACCTCAGACCCTTGCTGTAAGACTCAGCCAAGGTCATAGAGGAAGTCAGCACTGTAATAAGCCTGTGACCCCAAATCCTGGTGAGACCTTGCTGCCTCTCAGCAAGTTGTCCAGAAAGAAAATATTCTGCACATCATTACCTGTCTTCTGCCTCACCCAGCACTTGTCACACAGTCAAAAGCTGCATCAAACAACATTTACTACTACATGCTGACAAACAAAAGCAAGTTTAGAATTACACTTCACAGGGTAAAGCCTCAAACATTAATTGCATATATAATAAGATTGCTAACATGCTAAATCAATGTCAAGAATGAGATTTTTTTTTTTTATTTGCGTTCCTGTACTGCCACCTAAAGATCAGATTGAAAAACAGGAACAGAAGCGGACAAGACTTTTATCAGTAGTCCTGAAAATGAGCAGTAATGATTTTTCTGATACCTTGTTTTGAACGAAGATCACTCCAGATTCAACCAGATCAAAACCAGATTCATGAAAAAGTTCGATTCCACATTCCAGTTTAGCAATACTTCACCGTTTTTCTAATTTCCATCCATTACAAAAAAAACCCAAACCCTGAGATCTGTGTATGGATCATGTATGGATTTATTTACTCACTAATTTAACGAAGTCCATTCAATAAAAAGCCACTGCCTTTAAGAAAGTCCCTTTGGACAGTCTTATCTATAAACTCTGTCTGGCCACAGTATATTTTACAAAGGAAGACTATTGGTGGAAAAATATTTTTAACTTCCTTATTTAACTTTTTAAATTTAATTATATCACCATTGAGGAAAAAAAAGAATGGATAACCTTTCACAATATAACAAGTTGGTAACACTACTATTTCTCCCAACAAAATATGCCCTGGTTATGCATCTACATCCAAACACTTCAGATTTGTTTTTATTCCACCTGTTGCTGCACTCAACCCACCTTCCAAAGTCTGCAGCCTCTCACAACTTCAAATTGAAAAGATACAGGCAGTCGCCACCCCGAAGGACTCTGATGTCACCAGTCAAACTTCATAAATATATTAGCTAAAAATCTGGTTTTGACTTTGGTGTTTGCTTGGGGTTTGTTTGAGCATGATGAGATGAGATGCAAGCGTGACCTGGAATACATCGTCAAACTTTTCTCTAAGAAAACGAGGACACATTATCTTAAACCAGAAGCTAAGGCGTCCTGAGAGAAAAAGGACACAGAGCAAATCACAGCGACTGTTTCAACAAACAAAACTTAAAGTATTTTAAAAATAAAATAAACCAGAAATAAAACAAACAAACAAAAAGCTAGCAGTATTGGACTTTCTCCTCTTTTCTTCATTTCTTGCCAATTATATATGGGTTTGGATTACCTACCAATATGTTTCAGGTCTTAATACACAGATCTACAAACAACTCGTCACAATGTGGCTTGCTGGGAAATTGCTAAAGGTTAGAAAACAGGTTTGCTTGTTTGTTTCTAAACAAACACAGAAAGGTTACGTGAGTTTCTCAGTTTCCACCCGTAAGGATGTGGGGGAAGACGGAAGGCGTTTATTTAACGCATGTCTCAAAACCACGTGCTCCTTAAACGGGATAAATCTGCGCGGTCGACAGGAAGCTCAATGCCTATTTTATGAAGGCTGGTGCCTCGTCACCTCTGCGAAAGCCCAGGGCAGAGTTCCGTTTTGTCCCCGCCGGGCTCAGGAACACCTAAGGGAAAACTGGAGCCTCCAGGTACCGCCAGCTCAACGGGAAAACGCCGCGGCGCAGCGGCAACGCATCGAGCCACGCCGGCACTGCCGGCTCCGACCAGCCCGGGAAACTCCCCCCAAATTCCGGGCGTCCGGGAAGAGGCGAATGCGCAAAAAAGCCTTTTAAAAAAAAAAGCCCCGACTTAAAGGAGCGGCTGGAAGCAGCAAGTCGCGCCCCTCAGCCCCGGCGGCACCTGGCTGCCGAGACCCGGCACAGCCTCCTCGTCCCCAGGAGAGAGACCCCCATCCCGCACGGCACAGCCGGCTCCTCTCCTGGGAATATACCCCCCCCATCCCACGCCGCACTGCCCAGCCGGGCACTGCCCCGCCCCAGCGGAAGGGGCGGTGCTGCCCGGGAAGGGCGGCCGTGCTGTCCCGCGGGTACCTGCGCAAGCAGCGTTCGCATAGGCTGCCCAGCTGCTCCTTAGTGAGGACGTAGGCGAAGGGCTCGGCGCGGTAGAGCAGCTCGCCGGGCCGCACCCGCCGGCGGGAGCGGAGGCCGCTACCCTTGCCCGGGCTTGGGAACCGCTCCAGCGCCGCCGACTCCATCCTGCCGCGCGCGCCGCCACGGGGAGAGGGGAGCGCGGGCGGCCCCGCCCGCCGGCACGTGACGCGGTGCTGCCACCGCCATCTTAAGTCAGGGCCAAAGGCGGGTGGGACTGCAGAGGTTGGGCTGAGGTTGTTCGTACTCCTGTGTCGTGGCACAGGACTGGGCAGGACAGCTGCGCTGAAAGGCCGTGGGGCAGAGGGCAGCCCTTTGACCGAAGAGGGGGTTAATAATACATTTAACAGAATCCCAGAATGGGTAAGGTTGGAGGGGACCACAGTGGGTCCTCTGGTCTAACCTCCCTGCTCAAGTAAGGTCAGCATAGACCACATTGCACAGGTTTGTGTACAGACAGTTCTTGAATATCTCCCGTGAGGGAGACTCCACAACCTCTCTGGACAATCTGTTCCAGTGCTCAGTCACCCACACAGTAAAGAAGTTCATCCTCGTGTTCAGGTGGAACTTCCTGTGCATCAACTTCTGCCTGTTGCCTCTTGTCCTATTGCTTGGCCCCACTGAGAAGAGCCTGGCTCCATCCTCTTGGCACTCTCCCTTCAGATATTTATACACATTAGTGAGGTCCCCTCTTACTCATTTCTTCTCAAGGCTGAACAAGCCCAGCTCTCTTAGCCTTTCTTCATAAGAGAATTTCGATTAACACATCACCCTGTGATGCTAACTGCAGTGGTTGTCAGTGTTTCCATGGCCAACTACAAACAGTATTCTGGAGTTCCTTCAGTTGCTGTAGGACTTTGTGGCTTGGTTGGTTTGTTTTTAAAGGGAATGAGGGGAAGTCATGAAATGTATAATTGTAAATCTTGTTAAGCACAATACAGGAAGCCCTTGTAATGCAGACACCTCACAGCTGCTGCAGGTCAGCCTCAGAAGGAACCTGAAGCGATAGGAAGTCCCAGCAGCCACATTATCCTTGTCCAGCACCACTCCTGATTCATTCCTGTACCTGTCCAGTTTCAATGCTGACATGGAACTGCAAAAAAACACAAATGAGGACACTTGGAGGTTGCATCCCCGCAACCTTTGTATGTAATGGAGGGAACTTCTCCAGGTCCTACTCAGCCCCAGCCCAGGCCCATGTCCTCCAAGGGGCTGCAGGCAATCAGAGAGCCCCTCAAGCCAGGTAGCTGATGAGTGTTAATGCAACAACTCTTCTTCATCCTTCAAGGTACTGCAAAGGGAAAATCATACTATTTTTGTATTGACACACAAGAGTTTCTCAGTGAGTTTTCTTCACTGATGCAACATTGAAACCAGCATAAAAGAGTCAGATCTGAGGCAGGGGCTTCATCATGTGTATACCCATTTGTTGCAAATGATACTCCTTTCAGTTCATTATCTTGATCAAAATATTGAACAGTTTGGTTCACAAAGGAAGAGAGATGAAAATGATTCTGTCAAAAAACACCCCAAAATAGGATATTTTATTTATGAACTAGCATCTGGATATATTTCTGGATCTCGTTGTGATCTGAATACAAAGAAGTATGGCTGGGCCAGAAACTGCTGGGTACCTAATCTCTGGCGGTGTTTGTCACTGACAATGCACCCCATACACCAAATTACTTCCTGGCAGAGCCATTGGTTAGAGGGACCAGGTAAACGACAAGGGGAAAAGAAAAACACTTGCTGGATTAACTAAGACAGCTAATCTGAAATGTTGATGCTCAAAGCCCATGAGATGATAAATTCTTTCTCTGTGGGTTTACATAGCTTTTGTTCATTTATGAGATTACACGCTGTGATGCAAATTTACTTAGTCTGGTTTTCCTCATTATACCTATAGAGGGAGCTAGGGCTTGTGTTTTGGAAAAGGCAGTTGAGTCATCTTGTCAAAGCACAACGAGAAGACGACCTAACAGTTCTGCAAAACAGGTGTGCATTGCTAAAACACACTCAAGTTTTGTTCTCAGTAATGATTATTTCAGTTTGCAATTGTTTTCCTCCAAGTTGCAACAAAGTAATCAGGAATGACAGTATAAATATCCAAAATACTGCTATTGGGAAGAATCAAGTCACAAGATTTTCACAGAAAAATTTATTTTAGCATTCACTTAAATGCTGCAGTGATGTAATTCATTACCAAAAGAACTGACAGCAATCTGGCTGTCAGTGAAATCATTATGCACATTACTGTGTTTATCTTTAGCCCTCCTAGCAAATTTTTAAAAAGTGTTCAATTACAGTGGTGGTGTGAAATTCTCAAGAATTATCCTTAACAGGTATTAAAATATTAGATGATTAGCTCTGTATTTGGCTTGTATGCTTTACTCCTTCACCTATGTGATCTTCTGCATTTCCCTGTCTATGCTGTTTTATCGAGTTTCTAAGCAGACATTGCCCAAAACCTGTGACAAAAACAAACCCAGTAATAACAGAAGGTAACATCTATACCTATTAATGCATAAATTTAAGAAATGAATAGTCAAACAATATGCAAAAAGCATAAACTTAAAGTCCTACCTGTGAACTGCAAAAGGTGCACTCAGGGAAGAGCTAATATGAATATACATTACCAGAAGTAATTTTCATTATTTTCTCAGTTTTCCATGTCAGGTTTTCTCACTCACATGTCCCATAACACAACAAGTTCTTGCAAAGTACAGAAACATATCTGAGGGAATGACAGTCTACTGTCTCTCTCACACACAAACAAAATTAAAACCACAACCTTGAAGAGCCCAGCTACTCTAGCAAAACCAAAGTATGAATAGCTGAAGGGACTTCCATCAGTTTGGCATAAGTAAAATAAGCCACAGAAGCCCAAGATCAGCTTTTAGCTGACATCACATTTCAAGTGATGCAAAAGCGTAATTGTAGTAATAGAGTTTTTTTAGTATGGGTAAGCTTTTAACACGTCATAAACATTTTCATTGCAGTGTTGGATATTTTGACTTCTGCACGAAGAGCTGATTCTGGATATCAACATCTACATGGTATAGGCTGGTCTGCCTAGGAGGGCCATTCAACACAGTCTTTAAGCAATGGTGATCAGTGGAATGCCCAGTTTGGATGTTTTTGGAAATATCAATGAGAATTTTCTGAGAAGCATAATGATACTCAGGCTATATATTCCAATAAGTGGTTATTTAGCCCCTGACTATATGTAGTTGAAGTTATTTCCTGTTATCAGTATGGTGGTTTTATATGACCGAGTCATACACTAGACCTAAACAGGTCAGACTTCTCAACAGCTATTTGAAGTGCATGACACATTCTGGACAGAAGCAGCTCTCAAGGCATGTAATGAGGGCAGTTTTGTGGGAAATACCACTTAATTGTGGCTGATGCTGCTGAATTAGTCATACTTCCTTGCAACCAGGAAACACTGTAGTGGAAGTTTAGCTCTTCTATCTCAAGACAGCATGTTTTACAACATGAATTTAGAGAAACAATTGCAATAATGAAATAATTCACATTCTGCTCTTTAGTTATAAATGTGCTATAGCCATTCCAAACAACACAGAATGGGAATTTTTCTGGGAGCAAAATATGTCTCAAAACACAAAATGTTAAATTTTGGATTGTATAAAATCTGTGTTACTAATGGGCTAGAATAGCTATCAAGTGACTTAGAATAGCTATCAAATAATGAGTTGAAATCTTGTAAGCACAGAGAAATCTTTTATGAGCACGTGTCTCTTGAAGAGGTCTCTTCACTTTCAGTTTTGGTGTGCTAATAAAAAGTTGATTCTAGAATGTAAAATTAAAAATCACTGCAGAAGCATTTTAAGCACAAAGTCATAATAAATTTCACTCACAGCAACAGATTTTATCTGTTGATTTTTTTTTACTATGAACTTTACAAAACCATTCTACTGTTATTTGTGTCTTCCCTGCCTCAATTTCCTTCAAACGACAGAAGCACGCTTACACAGCTCTTAGCTGTTTCGCCTATTTGGGGTCTTATCAATAGAATCAACTACATCAAGGGTTGAAGACTTGCTTACATTATGAGTAATTGACTGTTTCATTTGGTGTTTCTTAACTACTCTTAATTTCCCTTGGGCTTCATATGTTTGCTGCATGTTGCATTCTATCAGCTGGGGACAGCCAGCGTTCCTAGTTTTAGCAGTGACGTTAAAACAGCCCACACAGGGAAAGACGCAGTAGCTGTTGAGAAAGGATACAGTGTGAGTGAATAAACATCTCCCACTGACTTCTTGTTCTTTCTGGAAAAGTTGCTTGTTATTTCTATTTTCTCAATGTTTACAGAAGAAAGGTACAGGTTTGCTAATTAAAGGCTTGCAAAGCTCAGGTTGGAATTTTCAATATGCAGCCCCACAGATTGCGTTCAGCCTGACAAAACAATTAATTCAACATGTTTCTTAGGAAGCCTCAGGTTCTTCCTGTCGCACTTGAATGTCTTAAACTACACCACACAATCTGTTTCTCCAGTTTTATGTTGATATTTCTATCAACATTATCATTATTACCTGCAAGGCTGAGCTCTAATTATTAAAATGCTCAATGCTGAACAGGTCTAGTAGCCAGTATATACACATTCCACCTTAACAACCCCTTACAACCACATCTACTACGTTAATTACTACAAGGTCACAAACCCTTCCTCTGGATCAAAAGTGAACTGACTATAGAATTCAACTTGACTGATCTTCTAATTCCAAATTTCTTATTGGCAAAATTTCTTATTAACTGGGCACCATAAGGACCAAGTTTACTTCTGTTTCTATTTGTGTTTGTTATGATTTTAATATAGTTAATAGTAATGTCATGTAATTTACTTCCACAGGCAGATGGATGGTACAAATGATGAGCACCATTGGAAAAGACTTAGCATCTCTAAAGTTATCATCAACATAGAAACTATAATATATGGGTGCTTTAATATGGGATGCCAAAAGATATTTTTGGCAGCTCCTCTATGAAACAGTATTGGAAGAGCAGGTGCAACACTTAAAAAAAAAGTGTTTTACCGAGTAGCTGTGTCATGTGTGGTTCACGTTTCAGAGGTTTGTGTATTACATTGGTCTTGGGAGAAAAGGGAAAATAAAAAAAGCAACCACAACCCCGCAGTTTGGAAATAATTGAAAGGACTAGGTATACTGTGGACCTTCCCTGAAGTATGCGTGTGAATGTTGTAATCTCCATCTCATGCAAGATCACAGATTTGAAGACAGAAAAACATAGGAAAAAATAAATTTGCCCCAAAGTTTTCAGCTAATCAGTGTAATTTAAAAAAATCTATTACTTTATATCTTAAATAGATATATCTTAAACATATCTTAAGTATCTTATATTTAAGATATTCAGAACAACTGAATTGTGCAACATTTTCAAATGTCGGTGCCTATTTCAAAATACTATTTCTGATTTACTGTATCTGGCACAGTAACTCACAAATTAGTGCACTTTCAGAAATGGGAAACTTTGCTCTCCCACCCACCATGATAGAAAACGGTTCCTGTAAACCTTACCATGAAGATCATCTCTTCTGAGAAAGTCTATCATGTTAAATCTTGAGTGAAATTGCAGTTTTTTCTTTGAAAAGCATTTTTGAGGGTTATTGAACTGTACATGTTAACCTGAATTTATATACTGTTTTCCTAGTTTCAAGTTCTGCCCTTGTATTTATGTGACTCAAAAGTAACTGAAGAGATGGCTGCCTCAATTTTCCATAAACATACAGAGGAATATGGCAAAGAGAGTTACGCAAAGGAAAGGAATACAAGTAGTAGAAGGTTGGTTAAAATTTATAACAAGAATGTATGACAAACCTTTATATACAATTTAAAACTTGAAAGTGAAGTGAAAGTTTACAGTCAACATTATTCTACAAAAGCTGTAATCCTGCAACAGTAGAAAGTACCGAGTGCATAGCATCAATTAATCAAATCCATAGACCTAATTAATTTTCACTACCCATGTATTTATTCACGTACAACAGTAATTTTCACTTTTTCCATCTCTTCCATGAATACCAAAACCATTTTTATAATGACGTTTCTCCACTTCTGTTGGGAGAACAAAGCTTGTGTGAACAATTTTTTCTGCATTTCTGTAGGCCTTGCCTTGGCATGGCTGGGTGCAGACAGTAGAAACTGCTGCATAGTTAAAACGGCTTTAGCCTCTGAAGCTAGAACAAAGGAGGATCAGTGCCAAGGTTAAGGAGGAGTCTTGAAAGGTAAACGTGTGCCCTCAGCTCATATGGACACCTGTTATAGTCCAATTAGCACTGGACAACAGAGTATGTTTCTTTTATGTATCCAATACTGTAGAAGAGGTGATCAGGCGTTGGGGTCTAGTAACAGTATATAACGAGTATCCTTTTGTAACAAAGAGGACATTTTGTCGATCATATTGGTCTGTGAACAATCTGTTCCAAGCCCCTCTGCTGACACACTTCACATTTGTGTTCAGGGCTAAACATTGCTTACACTTAGCCTTAATGGCAGATTTCTGGCGACCATTAAATCTCCTCATTTTAAGTCCACAGTTATGCAATATTCCTTCCACTTACAGACTCCTGCTGTTACAGTGGGAGTCTCTGCATTGGCTCAGTAAATGCTGCTTTCCAACAGCATCAAAATAAAACAAGTTTTTTTCAGTTCATGTTTGAAATGTTATCAGCACACAGTTAAAGATGTTTATTTAGACAGTGGTGGTCTTACATTTTATGCCTTGAATACTTCTCCTAGTATGTTGGTATAAGACATCTTTCTGCAACAACAGCAAGATAATTTGATTCAAAGTGTGTGGGGGTGATCAGCCTAGGAGACAAGCACTCTCACAGAACAGTAGGTAAGACAGTTACCATCTAATGAGACTGAAAAAGGTGGAATTGCTTCTGTTAATGCAAGTTTGCCATTCATAGTCAATTTACAATGCAAGTTATCCAAAACAGAGACATGAACAGAAAGCAAGCCTAAAATCTTCATGGCTTACACTGTAACACCAGCAACACTCAGACTGCAAATTAAGCCTCAGCCTTTCCAGGAGTTTCATCATAACATTAGAAAAGCTTACCAGCAGCTTCAAGATAGCTGTGGCCTACCTAGCAGAGGTAACTGAGGCTGCTCAGTTTTCCATCTGCAGAAGACCACGATGAATGCTTGTCACATCTGTACTTCACACTCTGCTTAAGAAATACAATTCTGTGTTTGCAGTGTTTTGGGCACTGCTGTTTTCCAAAGTCTGAAAATAGCTCAGCCTTCACCAAAGGCATTTTATTAACTTGTACTTCGCTAAAGAGGCGTAGTTTTGGCCACAGTGCTTCCCAGAGAGTACAGTATAGAGCACAGAACCAGTACAGCCTCTCAGCCTTATCGGACAACAGAACAGTTACATGGTAAGATAGGAAGAGAAATTAGGAACAGGTTGTGTTATGGAGTACTATGGCTAAAAAGAGAATTTTAACAGCATGTGGGTTTGAAGTAAATTTTTTGTACATGTATTACACATTAAACAAAAACATGGGCAACGGTTTCAAATAAGATGATTTTATTTTCATTTTTCCAAATTGTTTATACAGCACTGAATATTCTGGTGACCTTCAGACCTAAAATAATCCCCATACACATATAGCTGTTTGTGTATTGAAATCCAGTACAGATTGTCCTGTGTTATTTTCAAAAGAAAGAACTGTTACAACTTTTCCCCACAGATATTACAACCTTTACTTAAAGCAACTCCCAGTTACTGTTTTATCATGCAGTCATTACCCTGTCTTATAGTAACACACCACTAATTATTTATTAATATTTTGTTGACTTGAGACTGCAAGGTTTTTAGATAACGAGACAATATAGCAGACTCAGTGGTTGTAGAGACCTATGTTTTTTTGTAATCTGTCCAAAAGGCATTCAAATCACTAAGAACTAAAATACAAACCAGACAAATAATCATTATTTGGTCTGTTAACTTTTCAAATGTTGTAAATATACAGCAGTGTAACAAAAAGTTCCATTTAAGTTGTACATCCAAAAGCAGCAAGTGACTAATAAGTTCCCAGAAAAGTTGCAAAGTTTGTCCATTCCAGATAGGATTGTGCTCAAATAACTGCAAATCCATTACTTTCATCCTGTACAGAAGGGCTCTTGTTACTTGCTGAATTTATTTTCCTGTTTGGACAGGAAATCATCTAGCTAATTGTATCTGTGATTTTATTTAAACCGTTTCTCATCGAAGTAATCTTTCAGAAGCTAAGGTGATCTTCCAAAAGCTTTAGTTTTATAAGTTTATGGTCCTTACACTTTCCAAGACTTCATCATAGAACCAGGTTTCAGTAAACATACTAGAATTTTGTAAAGCCTCAAAAAGACGCCTGTAGTCTTCTGGATACAAGTCACGCATTACAGCATTTTCTGGAATTTCTAGCGCTTTCAGTAATTTGCCACCATTGTCCAAGCTCCATGAACTGAAACAAACAAACAAAGTCTTAATGGAGCATTCCTTTCTGTGAAAAATTAGAAAGCAAGAAACATTATCTGAAGGTCCATTTCACTCTTACACAACTTCTAGAAGTTAACCTCTTTTTACAACATAAGTTATTTTCAATTCATACTGCAAACAGGAAGAAACATCTGCTAATAAGACACATAAATACCAAATAAAGCCCCCAGCAGACATAGACAATACCAAACCACATAAGTCTCTTCATTACAGGGTGGGTGGCCTCCTCATTACAGAATGGGTGCCTGCCCTCCCTCCCTCATCTACCTGAAATGCGTAAGTCAGTAACAGGCATTACAGCATAAAAAGGGGTTATTCTTCAGTGCCTGGGAAATTAAAGCCAAGGTAATCCTCAAGAAGATGACTCAGTATAGCATGAATTAGTGACTTACACCTCCCAGGTATTTTCTTCTATATATAAACAGATGTATCCACTCTCTCTCCATCTACATCATTGCTATGTATGAAAGCTAGACCTTTATAAATGTGCACATACATTAAACTATTTCCCAGACAGGAAAAGGGTGTATAAATACACAGAAGATTCAATTAGAAGCCTTCAACTTCCTGGCTGAAGGACTGAGTTGAAATGAGGGACACCACTGAGCTTCAAGAGAGAAATCCATTAAGGCTCTTTGCACTTTCTTTGCTAAGAGAGTTACTGGAATTTAGTAGCTTTTTTTTCTCTCCTCTTTCTGGAAATTAACTTTCATAAGCTATTATCAGCAAGTGAGAAGTATATTCATTATTTTCATCAGCAAGTAGAAGTCAATGCTTTCCAGACTGTAAACATCTTCCATTTTTGGGAAACAGAAATCTACTGATCATAAACCAAACATGAATAGCTCCAGTGTAATACCAAAAAAAATAATTAGTTTCATAATTAGTAAATAAGTCTAAAGCCTAATTTTTTAATTAGATAACAGCCATTTGAGGACATCCCCATTCCACCTTCAATAACCTTCAGCTGTTTTCATTACCATGACTTTGATGTCTGTTATAAACTGAAACTTTTTCAGCTTTTAATTCCTATACCTGCAAAAGTCTTGGCGGCTTTATTATTATGTCTGTAAAGTAAGTGAAAATTTCTTGCAGATACACGACCTCACCCCCATTGGAGGTACAGAGAATTACTGCACATAGACATCCCAAATCTTCGTTCGTGAAGCCTAGCCATGATGATGACATTCTAAATACTTGTTGACCTTTCTGTCAAACCTCAAGTTTTTATTATCTGTAAATACGGGCCAGGAACAGTCCCCAAAATACTGTATTGTGGGCTGCACAAATGAAATCTTCTGTTCTACATGTAGATAATTAATTTTAAAAAAAGCACAGTATTTCATCTGCAAATAAATACCTCTTTGAGAACATATATTAATATTTTCCTATATTTCTGTGAAAAAAGTATAAAAACTGTAATTCTTTCTTACTTACTTTAGTCTATCACTAAGTCTAGATGTAGGTTTAGCAAGACACTGTTTCACCATGAAAATAAAGGTAGTTGCATTTGTGGGCTTCAAGCCTCCTGTAAACAGATTTTGCTGAGGAGTCAGTCGTACCAAACATAAATGGTCATTTGGCAGCCACTGCAAGAAAAACAAAATAAATCACTGAAAAGATGATAGACAGTGTCTGTCTTTAGCTAAGAGTTTCATTTTCATCACCACTAACATTTCTTATTAGAAGCCTTAACTTGATGATTTCATTGGAAGATAAGGCTTTACCTCTGCTGTGCCCCAAACAGGAAAGGAAATAGAAAACAAAAGAAACATACTATCGCTTAGGTTTGTTTTTACATTTTAAGACTGAACTTTCTTAGTTGAAATAGACAATACAGGCTTGATGTGAGCTTTCAAGCTATTATAGGGCCTATAGTATTCCTATACTATGCAAGGCATCAGATCACTTCAACTACCTGCCTTCTGTATATAAAGATGGAATTGAGTGTAACGCTAAGACAATATTGCAACTCGAAAATTTTATGAAATTGGGATGGAGTCTTTAACTGAAATGAATGTACTTCTGTATTAGCAGCAATGGATATATTGTCCAGTAGGTCTCACATTTGTACTTCTCCTAAAGCTATCACAATACATCTTGCATAATCCACCTGATATGCCTCTCTACAGTTTTTCAGCAACACAGCTAAGCACGTAAGGCACACCCAGTCACTTACATTCACTTATATCTTAAAGAAACATTGCAAACAACACTCAAAACATAGCAGTTTTCTGGGGAGGGTGAAACCAAATATTAAGTAAACATGCTTTTATATTATCAGAATTAAATAGGGATATTCTTCTTTTACACAAAGGAACATCATTACTTCTTTAAAAGAGAAAAGTGAACAAGTTTACACAAGGTACTTTTGCACTTCTCAAATTTAAGCTTTGATACTCATGCTTTTCAGCAATTAGCTATCACATGAAATCTATAATGGAGATATGAGTTACTATTTTAATCAAAACCAGCAGGATACTGATTGTGTTATTAACTGTGGTAACAGTTGTTTTGTTTAAGCAAGTAGATGTTTCCCTGTCAGTAACTTTTTCTGAAAAATACCTCTTAACATTCCTTTATGCTATTTATTCACCATATTTTTTCCATCATAGACACTAAAGATAATAGTTTATTTCAGTTTCTAAGTGCATAGCAATTCTTCACTCACTTTTTGATGAATCTACATGCTGCTTGTAAATTTTAATTAGAACACTTCTTAAAAATACATTTATAAATGTTGCTATAAAGTTATTTTAACCTTTAATAAAAAGTGGTTTAACTACATCTTTAAAAGAAGAAAAGTGTACACTACAATCTTACCTTAGATTTTGGTATTGCCAGGCTCCCATTTTTCAAATCAGTTGCAAATGATGACCAAGGTTCCTATGGGAGGAAGCAAATATGTTACAGAATTAAAGCATTTTGTTATAATAGAATAGACTATTTCAGTTGGCAGGGACCTACAACAATCATCTAGTCCAACTGCCTGAGCAATTCAGGGCTGACGAAGTTAAAGCATGTTGTTAAGGGCACCGTCCAAATATCTCTTGGGGCATCGACCACCTCTCTAGGAAGCCTGTTCCAGTATTTGACCACCCTCTCGCTAAGGAAATGCTTCCTAATGTCCAGTCTAAACCTTCCCTGGCACAGCTTTGAACCATTCCAATGTGTCCTATCACTGGTTACTAGGGATAAGAGCTCAGTATCTCCCTTTAGCCTCTCTCTCCTCAGGAAATTGTAGAGAGTAATGAGGTCACCCCTCCTCAGCTTCCTTTGCTCCAAAAAAGCCAAACCCAAAGGCCTCAGCTGCTCCTCATATAACACTCCTTCCAGCCCTTTCACTGGCTTTGTTGCCATCCTCTGGATGCATTCAGAGATCTTTACAACCTTCTTAAGTTGTGGGACCTAGAACTGCCCAAATATTCAAGGTAAGGCTGCACCAACTCTAAATTCAGTGGAACAATTACTGACCAGCAGATGATGCCATGTTTGATGCACCCCAGGATGCAGTTTGCCCTACTGGCTGCCAGGGAACACACTGATGACTCGTACTGAACTGCTGCCAACCAGCACCCCCAAGTTCCTTTCTGCAGGGCTGCTCTCCAGCCACTCCTCTCCCAATTACTACTTGTACTCAGTGTTACTCTGTGCTAGGTGCAGAATCCAGCATTTTTACTTGTTTCATTTCATCCTGTTAATCATTGCCCAATGCTTCAATCTGCTTAGACACCTCTGCAAGGCATCTTGTCCCTCAAGAGAGTAAACAGCACCTCCCAGTGTGGCGCCATCAGGAAATCTGCTAATGGTTCATTCAACTCCTGCATCCAGATTGTTGGCAAATATATTGAACAATATATTGGCTCTCAGATTGAACCAGTGGTCAGCCAGGTGTAGCCCCATTCAGTGCATCCCTCTGAGCTCTGCCCTTCAGCCAGTTCATCACCCAGCACACCATGAACTCTCTCATCCTACAGCTGGACAACTTCTCCAGAAAGGTACTGTGAGGGGCAGTGTCAAAAGCCTCACTGAAATCCAGAAAAAGGACACCCACCACCTTCCCTTCATCCACTGGGCAGGTGACCTTATCACAGAAGGGTGTCAAATGAGTTAAACAGGACCTTCCTTTGTGAATCCATGTTGACTGTGCCTGATGATTGCATTATTTTTCAAATGCCTATCAATAGGACCCAGCAGAATCTTCTCCACAATTTTTCCAGGTACTGAGGTTAGATTGCCAGGTCTGTAGTTCACTGGCTCTTCCCTCACACCCTTTTTGTAGACTGGAAAACACCGGCCAGCTGCCAGTCAGCAGGAACCTCCCTAGACTCCCGAGACCTTTGGTAGCTAACTGAGAGAGGTCCTGCCATAGTTTCCACTTGCTCCTCAGTAGTCTGGATTGAATCCCATCAGGCCCCATGGACTTGTGAACATTCAGCTGATACAGCTGGTCCCTTACAATTTCAGTGTCTGCAAATGGAAAGTCACTGTTCCCACATCCGTGGTCCTCCAGCTCAGGGGACCAGGCAGTTCAAGGTGTATCAGTATTACTAAAGACTGAGGCAAAAAACACATTAAATGCCTCTACTTTTTCTACATCCCTGTTAGTCAGATGACCATCTTCAAAGAGTATCATTCTTCAACTCCTTAATATATACCCCATGATATAAGGTATTTGGAAGACAATAGATAATGAAACTTAATTTTAGATTAGAAAAACACTTAAAACTATGAAGGTAGGTTCCTAGAAAAACAGAGTACAAAGAAAGGCAAATCTGAAAACCATAAACTAAGTGAAAGTTGATGGCCATGCGTTCATGTGGAGGTGGGGGAAAAACATAAACAATTTTTAAAACTAAATCATATTATGTTTGACAAGGTAAGATAAGTACTGACTAGCAGGAGAAGCAGGTATGCTTGGAACATGAAAGCACCAGGACTCAAAAAAAAAATTTCTACTGAATACAGCTTAGGAAGTCCAAAGCATATAGGATGGCAAAAATTCAGAGGACAGTGGCTTGCAATAAAAATACTGACATCATAGTGAATCACGATGCTGCTTAATGGAGAGTTTTACACAAAACATGAGTGTTTCAGCTTTTTACATCAATGCTTTCTACAAAAGTTTTCAACAGTTCTCCAACTAATTTAAACATTAAATTAGCTTCCAATTAGTTTAGGATAGTAAACCACTATAAACTCTTTTCTAAAATCATGTCCATAGCATTAGGCCACATCAGCTGGTACAAAACACTTACCTTGTGCAGTAGCTCAATTTCACATCCTATTTGCGCAAGTACAGTAAGTGCTTGATAAGCCCATGCTTCCCCAGGCTTTGCTCTTAATACCTAAAAAATGGCAGAGAAAAAGTTTTTTGTTGCAAAAACTAAGACTGTTTCTTTATCTAAGCAAAATCCTCATTCAAATACATATAAATACAAGTAGTAAGAAACTCGGTTAAGTCAAAGAAATTCAGTTAAGTCTAAAATTCCAAAGTAGAGTTACATTAGGCCTCGAATACATACTTTGTGATATTTTAGTACATCTTGTCAGAAGACCCAACTAGAAGACATTATAACAGGCTAAGTATTTCTTCCCAGCAGTTATCTGGATAACTGAACTATGTATGAATCTCCAGCACATAGTTTCTGGTCCCTTTTAAGGCAGAGAAGTTTCACACACAAGAGAAGCAGGGATCATATTACATATAAAAACCGTAACTTTGTCAGAGTTATCAGCTTGCACTGACAAAGTAATATTCCCAAGAAGACATGCAAGCAGAATAAGTAAAACATCAGGTGACCTCACTGAACATTAAGCAACTTGCTCAGTCATCATCCTGATCAATATTACAGATCAAACAACTCTCAGGCCAGGAAACAAAGAAAAGCTTGTGATTATTCTCAAACAGGGCCAGGAAAGAAGTAGATTGTAGCAGGGAGATTTAACTTGTCATAATAGATTTACACAGCCTTGTCATATAATAAGAAAACAAACCAAAACAACCAACAAAAAGGAACCAACAATGCCCACTAAAAGAAGGTTCCTATAGCTTTTACTACACAACTCTCATTTAACAGGGTTCACAATAAAGCCATAAAACTTAATTTAAAAAAAAAAAAAACACAGCGACTGCATAAAAAGAATGAGCTGCCCCTGTATTTACTCAAAAATCATGGCCATTAAAAACATGCCATGCAAGTTGGTATTTCAGTGGTGTCCAACTTGTCATTTCACAGAATATACTTAAGACTTTTAATTTTTTTTCAGTGAGGTGTTAGACACAGCACAGATTGTGTAAGCAGACCTCAAAGGCTTGCAAGTAATTAAAGGTTTATGGCTCTGTATGAACCTCCCAGTTTCTCGGAAAAAAAGGTATCCTTGAAGTATAAGTACAGTTCTAGAGCTTCCAGACAGCGTAAATTAGGAACATTAGAAAACCCAGAAAACAGCTCTGTGCCTTAGTGTACAGAATATTAATAAAAAGGTGTGTAAATCATTACATTTTGGCTCAGTTCTTTTCAGTACTGCATACAAAAGCAACTCAACAGGACAAGTGCATCTCATTGATTATGGTATTTAGTAACTTGGAATCCTCTACCCGAATCCTTTTCACTTGCATTTTGAATTCAGTCTTCGTTGACTATTACATGCAACTAGTAAACAATTTTGTTGCAAAAGCATGTTACAGAATTTAAGCACCTCACAATTTACAATGGAAAGCAGCTAGTCTGCTGCTGCATATTCTTCTCAAGGACCAGTCTTCATATTTGTAAGATTTGTGGTTATATGACAAGAGAATGTTTCTTGATAGTGCTGTCACTGCATAAAGAGAACCAGTGGGAAACACACAAGACTTAAAAATTCTGGTAGAAAAAAAATTCACTAGCAAAAACATTAAGCATACAATATAAATGGGTTTGTGTTCTGTGAAGCACTACATCTTCATTAACTGTAAAATACCTTGCACATACCATGTATTCTTTTTCACTTATAAAGAGGTTGAGTTCTACTCTTCCGTATCTGTATATGGAATTGCATTCATACAGGCCAAAAAGAAGCCTCCAAAGTCTGTTTCTTTCCAATGTGTGTGGCATGATTCCAAAAATTCTCAGAGGTACATCTGTTTCAATAACATGTAAAGGTATTTTTAAAATTTTGCAATACATATTAGACAATCTCATTAATTCTAATGTCTAAACTACAAATAATTAGGAGAAGAAAGTCTGTGAGCTCATGTTGTTCAAGAATGAATACAATTCAAGCCTTAGTCAAAGTTAAGCCCAGTTTAGTTCATGTTAGACTAAACCTTTAACAGACAAGAAAATACTTGATATCCCATATTGCCACATGGGGTATTTTTTGAAGCTATCATGAGTCTAAGAAAAGCTGAAATGTAGAAAATAGTATCCATTATGATACTGTCATGAGTATGAGCACATATATTAAACAGAACATATACCTCAAGCAAATCCCAAAGATTTTGCCAAACTGCCTATGCACCCTCCAAATGTATTTGTAACATGTGTGATCATATACCTGCCCTCCAAGGAACTGCTGCTACACCCATGGTTTCAAAAAGCTTGTCAGAGCACACGGCAGGTGGTTTCAGTGTTCCACTCACCAAAGGATCCAGTCTGCAGAAGTCACCATAAATGACCTTTAATTGTCCATCCAGGCTATTCTCTAGGGACTAAATAAAATCAGCTTCAGTTGAAGAAATCTGGATATAGTAACTGGTCTCACAAAACATCCCACCCAAAGAAAAAATATGTTCAAGCATTACTTAAAATTGTTACCCAGTCAACAAGAGTCAAATCTCAGAGCTGCTTCTTACAGCTGATAAAAAGAATTGCCTCCTTCATTGTGCTGGGCATTTTGACATTTTTTATGCTGTGCAACTTGAGTGCCATTAAAACAATTCTTAAATTACTACGATGTTCTGCAATGTTTTCCCTTATAAAAACCCTAAACTATACTCAACTAAACAAACCACTTCATTTAATGATTTACAACTAGAATTCTTCACATATGCAGAGAGAATGCCTTTTATACACATTTTAAGTCAGAGGGTGAGTTGTTGGTTCCAAACCAGCACTATAACACCATCCTTCTAGTACAGCTTCTGCAGCTCAGTGTCTGACCCCCTTAGAATCCATGAAAAGCCCAGGTGAGCAGGAGAGGACAACACATATGTCTTAATATGTAAGTGTCAATTAAGATAAGCAGAATAACTAAGAGTATTTTTACAGATTTCTTAAAGCTACATATGGACCTCTTATTTAAACATACACAAATACAATGACTCTGATTAATATTACTTTCAAATTTATGCATGAAACTATTCATAGAAAGACTATGTATGAACTTGAATTCCTGCATACACAAAACGTCAAATCAACTAATTAAAAAATATTCTACATATGCAACGTATAATACCAAACAATACTTACTGTTATTAGGCATTATGTCAGATGTTACAAGTAACAATTACTGTCTAATTCCTTTTTGATCCAACAGCTATTACAAATTGTAAGTTAATTTCTTATTTTCCCTTTAATTAGGTTTTAGAAATATGCAACTGAATCAAAAGTGTACCTGTAAGTTTGGAAGATAAGCTAAGTTACTTTCCAGAGCTACCACTCTAATACCTGCATTGAGCAGAGTTTGAGTCAAGATTCCAGGACCTGAAGTGGGAAAATAAAATAAAAAAAAAATTAAAAATTTTAAAAGTGCATTTCTATTTCTAAGTAATGTCCTTTAGTGATTTTCTCAACACGACACTTGGGACATTTCGCCTTCAATACATGAGAGCTTGTATTTGTTTAAACACACTTCAAAACAAGAGTTAGAAAAACCATTTACAGGCAGCCTGCCTGAGAATGCTCATTGAATTACACTAAGCATGGAATTACAATGAGATACTTAGGAACACTGGAGATAACGTTTCAAATACTTCTACTTTTTCTTCTGCCAACTGAAATATACTTTGAAATCGTACCCACATTATCTCTACAGATAAAATAACACTCTGCAGAAATAAAAAAAATACAAACCAACCACAGACATTAAGTAACTGCAAAGGGCTACCTGTCTTGGGTGTGCTTTTACTGACAAAGTCCACTTACAAAACCACAATATTTATTACCTGACAGACACATCTCTGCTTACTCTATAGCACAGTTTGAACAGCAGCGACCCGCCAGGGCGGCGGGCTGGGACAACCCCCTGCACGGATCCTGTCCCGGGCAGCGCCCTAACGCAAGGAAGCCGCCACCCCGGCCCGAAATCACGGGAGAGGCCAGGCCCCGTGTCCTTCTCTGAGCACCACCATCCCTTCGGGGGGCTGGTACCGCCGGTGGCGAGGGCGGCAGCCCGCCCTGACCCCGCAAGGTCACCGTGGCGCCGAGCAGCGCCGCGCCTCGGCGGAGCCCCCCGCCGGGAGCACGGCCGGAGCCCCGGAATAGCTCACCGGGCGCGAACTCGAGCAGGAGGGGCTGGGGGCCGGCCCCTCGCTGCAGGCATTGCTGCACGGTGCGCGCCAGCCGCGGGCAGGCGATGTAGCGGCGCACCGGCACGCCGCCCCGCTTCTCCCGCTGCACCACCTGCGCCTCCTCCGTCGCCGCCTCCGCTACCCGCAGGCCCCGGCACTGCCGCCCCGCCGCCCAGCACGGCGACAGCCCGCACAGCAGCGGCCGCAGCGCCGCTGCCAGGAGCCGGCCGCAGCCCGCGGCGCCCGGCGGGGCCTGTCCCGCCAGCATTGCCCGCCGCCCGCGCCGCGCCGCCAGCACCGGGTGCGCGATCGCCGCGGCAACCGGAGCGTCACTTCCTCCGCTGCCCGGCCTCGCCAGCGCGCTTCCGCCCCGCCGGCGAGAGCTCTCCTCCCTCCTTCCCTCCCTCCCTGTTTATGGTGCCCGCCCCGCACCGCCGCCAGCCTGCGGCAGCGCGGCGACACCAGCTCCCGCGCCTCCACGCCATGCCGGGCGGCGGGTCCCGGCCGCCCGAGCCGCCGCGGAGCTGAGGTGAGCTGACAGCGGCTCGTCCGCAGGAGGGGAAGGGGAGATGCTTCCCCCGGTGCCGCGCGCTGCCGCCGCCTCCTGCTCGTCCCGGCGCCGCCGGGAGCTCCAGGGTCGGGCCGGGGCCGCCGGGTGGGCAGCGGGAATGTGCCGGTCCCGGTGCCGGTCCCGGTGCCAGTCCCGGTGGGGCTAAGCGCCCTGCCTGCCCGAGCCGGCATGGGCGGGCGCCGGCGCTGCGGCTCCTTCCCCCGGCGCCGTGTCCCTGGAGCAGAGCAGGCGGAGGGCTGAGGCGGGTGGCGGTGGCTCGGGAGGGGGAGGCTGGGGCCGGCCAGAAACGCTGTGCCGGTCGCCCCGTGCAGCGATGTGTGCGCTCGGTGTGCGGGTGAAGTCCCAGGAGCTACGTGTTTAGTTTGAGGTTTGCCAGGGTGTTTCACGAGAGACTTTGATCTCTGCGTCTTCAGCTAAATAGTCACTTCGGGACTCGGGTGTTTGTATCGCCCTGCCGCCCTCAGCAGGTGCAGGATCCAGCTCTGGCGGAGCTCCGGTATCAGTCCCTGTTGGTTCGTTTCTGCTCGATACCGTGTTGCAATCGCGCTTTAGGTCAAACCAGTAATTCAATAGGAGGGACGTTGTCCTTTCAGCAATGTCTCTAATGCCCTAACGAGACATAACTTTTAAGAACATCTTCAAAACGTTATCAAGTTCTACAAAACTGGAGTTCGTCCTTCAGGGATACCTGTGCTAAAACCTGTCAGTGGCAGGTGAGTGGCCACAGTGCGATGGTGAAAGGGAGAGAGAATCCTCCCAAACGTGTTTTCCTGCTCCCTGTCTAATTTGTGCAGAAGGCAAGAGAGATCTAGCAATCACACTGTATACTGGTCTTCAAATTAATGGTTCAAAAGTAGACTTTATGTTTGAATTTCTGAAAATTGCCTTATTTCTTATATCTCATTTCTCTGGTTGTGAAGTGAGAGATTAACACGTGCTTACTTACCAAACAAAGTCATTTTGTTTGACATATCTCTCTTAAACAGAAACTGGGACAGAAAACTGTGGCTTTGTTTTTCTCTTTTTGGCAGATCTGCATGTGGCATGAAGAGGGGTTGGGCTGAATTTAGAAAAGAATGTAAATGCCTTGTCAAATGCACGAGTTCTTCATAACTGAAATTTACATCCTCTGCTTTTTTACATTGAGTGCTGTAATAGTTTTCCCTGTGCCTTAAGGGAAATGGACAGACTGTTCAGCTGGATGATGGGATAGACCTCAATCCATTTTTAAACTGGACTTTATGTCTTTAATAGCTTTTTCCCTCTCTTACTAATTAGTCTGATAATTCAGTAATCTGTAGGACTTCTAGAACATCAAGCATAATTTGATTTTCTTAGAGTAAGTGTTTAGTCATGTCCTAATTCAGCATTCCTTATCAGAGCTTATGACAGCTATGGCCACAAAAAAATTAGGTATAGTTTTAAGCTTAATTAATTAATTTTGGAAATTTTTTGTTGCCAGTCAGAGCACTCAGGAGTGCTTTGAATGGAGTATTCAGACTAATTGAGATTATTCAGAGGAGTGTTTTGGAGGAGTCAAAGGCAAAATGCCCTGGCAATTCTTCATACACTAGAAATGACACACTTTTCCTCATATTTTTATTTACTTTAGCTTAGCAATTGCCTGGATTGAACTACAGATCTCTATAGGCTAAACTTACGTTTTGGATTTCTTTCCGCCTACTAGAACTGCCAGATATATACTGAATCTTGCATGTGTAAAGGACTACCTCTTTATGACTTGGTCATTATCTTTGAAAAACTATTGAAACCCTAGGAAAATGGTAAGTTGTGTACATTTTTTGTTTAGAAAATACAATGCAGAAAGTTGCTGAATACGTTAAAGTGTATCACAAGGACATTTGAACAGTTATTTTTATGTTAATGGCTGATCGTGCCATATATTTTCTAGTTTAATCCAGCTATCTGTACATGAAAATATTTGAATTTACAGTCTTACCTCATAGAGCCTTATGTCTTTATAATTTACATTCATTGTTGGGTGTGCTGAAATTATTGTTTCCTCCTAATTATTGTTTTCTGAAATAAATCAGAGGTAATCAAAAGGGCTACCTGTTTGTTTGGATTCCAGTCTATGCTTGCACCAAAAGAGCTCCTTAGTTGTATGGGTCAAAAAGATAGTAAGGAGATATTTTTCTTTTCAGTGGTTCTAAATACTTTGTGGATTTACCTTTATTTGGCTCAATTTAAAGCTTAGTTTTCAAGTTAATATTAAAGCACTAGTTTTTTAGTATTATTTTGCTATGTATTAACCACTTAGCCATAGCAAATATTTGCAAATAGTAAAAGGAGTGGTAGGAGATTTCTTCAAAAGTGCTGTAAACACTGCACACTCAGGAAAATAGTCTCTATAAATAATTATTTTTTAAAAATCAATCAGAGAGTATATTCACTTTTTTGCCATATTTTCTTGTCATCACTGTCCCCCACTCCAAACCCATACATGCACAAAGGAAATCTCCCAAGAACCGAAGTAGCACTTAATCCTACGCCTCAATCCTACACCTGGTTTGAGATCTAGTGAATTTGCAACCTGTGGGTTGTATTGGACATCTTCCTTTGAAGTGAAAGTCAGTCTTTATAATGAGGTAAGCAATTTTGTGTTTAGAGCCATTATGGACTATAAACCTTAACTTATTGCTTTCCTACATGTCATCTGTTGACAACTAAAAATGGCTTGATGCTTGGATGGGGACAGGGGCCAGGGAGTGGGGGGAGGCTTTTTGCTGTTTGGCCAAGCTATTAGTAGTAAGGGAAATAAGAATCCAAGGTTCCTTGGAAGCCTGCCTGCTCCATGTGACAGTGTAGCTTCCAGCCTAACGCTGAAAACCTGATTAATAGGGAGTTACTGTCCATTACAAGTCAGTTAGATCAATTGTGCAGATCACTGGAGGGTGAGGGCCTAGGTGCCAATTAAGTGAAACAATCAAGTTAGTTCTCCTTTGAGATAATTTCTGAGCGCTAGGTGTATGGTCATGTATGTTAATGTAAGGATATTTGAAAAAAAAGTTAAACCACTCCTCCTTTGCTATTTTTCGCATGTAATAACATGCTGTTTAGTAGGAAAGCATTTTCATACCAGGTGGAGATTGACTTTGCAGCCTTACAAACACTGCAGCAAAGTTCAGAGCTGACAAAAGAGCCATTCAGCACAAAAATAAACATTTTTAAATGAGCAGATGCCTTGAATTCTGTCCCTACCAATGCTAAAAACACTGTCCATGTTTTATTCCCCTTATAATGAACACTAAGCAGCAATATTTTTGACATTTTCAGCGGAGAGGCAAAGGGTTCTGTAGTGTGAAGATGGTTGCATAAGCTGTGTATTGTAAGGCATTTTGGCAGGGATACAAACTTTTTCACTCTGTGCTTTATCTGTTCTGTGTATACAGAGAAATTCAGTCCCTAGGGCTATCAGTCTGGCATCTTTCATCACCACTAAATTTACTGCAAATGTTTTTTGTGTGCAAGCAGAAAAAAAAGTCCCATTAAACCTTTGCAGACAGGAGCGAAAACATTCAAATAGGTGCTTTTTCTGTTTCTTTCTCCCAGAATTCCTCTTCATTTGATTCTGATGAGCATATTCTGCTGACTCAAATTCACTCAGCATGTTTTTGTCATAAGTCTTTATTCTGAACGTTTTTGCAGTGTTACCTTGCTAAAGAGCTTGACATGCTAAAGATTTTCGTAGTATTTTTTACTTATTAATCTACTTGCGGTATAACTGTGATGTCTTTGAAAATGTCTGGCTAACTGATAAGGAAAGGGTAGAGGGTTTAGTGATGTTAGTGTCAAATATTTCTGTAGACAAATTTTAGCGTGCTGTGTGCTTGCTTTTCAGAAACAGAGTTGCTTAGGAGTGTGAAGTTTTTTGTACTGTTTTTCCAATACACTGTTCCACCTCTCCCAACTGAATTGCTAATGCATGGCCTTAGAATGTGAGCTTTAACACTGCTTTTCTCTGTCTGTGTCATTAATTTAATTTTCTTGTTGTATGTTGTTTGGAACATTAATATTACACTGCAGAGCAAATTCAGATTAGTTCAAAATAACTTTGTTTTTAAAAAAAAAATAACCCAGACTTAATTTTAGTATTTGTTTTATCTTTGTTATATGAGCATGTTAGGAAGATTTTTAGGTTTACTTGGTGAATATGGTATTGAAATCACATGGACATTCATAATATCCACTGGAGGTGCTTTCCTAATGGTTTAAATTTGGAATTTTGTGTGCTTTTAGGCTGAAAGGGAGGGCATGATGGTCTTTATCAGGTTAGACCAACATTTCAGCTGGACCTACATCACAGTCCAGGTGGTGTTCATTCTGTTACAGTGTTACAGTTGACTAATGGCAAAATAAACAAACTGGGGTGCATCTGTCCTGAACTTACAAGTTTGTAAATTGTTTGGTAATAGTTTGGCACCTTCCTTGGCTCAGATTCATGTGTTTACAAAATAAAGCAACATGCACAGTGCAGAGCTTACACATTTGGTCCCAGGGGAATTTTATGACAGTTGGCATATAAAATTATCCTTTATCCAATATTGTTTTGGTAGCTGCTTAGTTTCTTATCTGGATTTCTCTTTTTCTCATGGAAGACTGTTAAAGTCTACTATTTTAACACTGAAATATGACATCATTAACACAAGGAGAAATAATAATCACTCAATGTCTCTATAGGCTGTAAAACTCCTGTCTTGATGTCATTGAAACTATCTTACTTTGGGTTTCAATTGAAAATAGTTTTTACCATCTTACAGTATTAATGCTAGGTTTTGTTAATGTTTGTGGTATTTGGGATTTTGTAATGAAGAGTTCTTTAATGGAAACTACTTAAAGTGGCCTTGATAATAGGAGTTTTCTGAAAAACCGATCTAAAACAAATTAGATCTCTGTTTACAGGCTCAGGTATTGCAAGCATATATTCAAATTCTGAAAGAGAAACTGATAACCATCTGCTTCAGAAAACCTCTCCACAATCTATTAATCAAAAATATGTGTAAATTGTGAGAGACAGCTCATATAGCCCGGCATTTATTTACACAATTAGAACTGAAATGAATTTACCTTAATAACTTCCTGTTGGAAAGCAGAGAGTTGAAACAGCACTTCAGGCTAAATTCACCACTGGGTTTAAGTTGTTTCAGCTTCATTAACTTCAGTCAAGTTACACCAGTGATTAATTTTTGGGGGGTTGTGATTTGCTTAACTTAGGTCTCTTCCGGTTTATATGTGGTTGAGTTCTCGCTCATCCGTTCAAGGGCAAAAAAAAAAAGTCGGTGTGACTGACTTCATGGAGGAGGTTCAGAGCAAAGAAGGGATTTGATCTCGGTCATTTGTATCTGACACTGAATAATGTAGAAATTAGACCATCCTTCCCTTCAGAAATATAAAACAGACTGATGCAAGATTTTGGAAGAGCTCCTGGATATTCTGATTTTCTAATGGTGACAATTATTGAAACTCCAACAATTAGCTCTGTTCTTAACCTTCTGGATGGACTTGATAACAAAGGGACTGCAGGTATGTAATACTTATGGACAGGAATAATTTATAATATTTAATAACTTTTATGGATAGCTTTCCATTTTATTTGTGATTACTTCTGGCCTTGGTGTGATTTAGGACCTCACTGAATATTTTGACAATGCTAGTTTTCTTTGTATTGATGGGGGCTATAAAACTTGCTCATCCCTCATCAATACGTAAAAATTACGGAATTCAATGTCATTATGAAATTCAACTGTCAGAAAGTCTTTAACACTTATTTCTTCAGTGGGACAGCTTTTAGATAACTGCCTCATTCTTCTTGCATCTCCATTTCAAGGCACTCTGTTCTGTCATCTCTGCCTTTTCATACATGTTTAAAGTTTTTTCACGAGATCATGAGAGATTTTATATCATTGTATGTTTTTTAGCAACCTCTTACGAGGTGGTAGAATCTGTCAGCTTTCTCAGGTCCTTGTAAAGATTTGGATAAAAGTGAGTTGAGCTGATTAGTTCTCACAAATATAGTCTGTGTGGATTTGCAGGACTTTTTAATTTTTTTTTCCTGTAAGAAAAATTGTACCTACCCTAGAAAACATGCATAAATTTGTCTTGTAGGAAGTCTTTAATTCTTGTTATGCTTTGTAATCAAACTTGTGCATGTGTTCTGTAGCATGACAAAAATCTGGGCATTCTTCAATTAGAAGGAAAATACAAAAATCAAAAAAAGGCAAATTGCTACTTCTCATAAGACTTAAAAGGAGATTCATGCATCCCAAGGCAAGACCAGTTACTCATAGGTTATTCCTGACCAATGTTTGCCTAAACTGTTTATAAAAGAGCTGCGGGGATGAGAGTTCTCCATTCTCCTAAAGCAGTCTATTCTACTGCTTTTCTAGCCCTGCCCAAGATACATTCTAGTGTTTTGTTGCAGACAAAACCAGAAAATGAACACATTGAATGGTGAGGTCACCTTTTGTTCTAGTGAAGCTTGAAAGCCAAAACTTTTCGGGCATTTGGGGTCTGATCACTGTGTATTTTGAATGCTGACAAAGAGTTTGTTTGTGTGAAGTTTTTGACAGAACTCTGTCATATGTTCTACTAAAAGCTGCTATTTCTTCCCAGACAAACCTCTTGTATTTGGCTGCTGACTGAAACATGTTTTTATAGTAATGTTAAATGTGGAATAGTAGATTATGCCTGGCAGTATATGTTTATCATTGTTTATTAAAGCTGTGAATAAGCAGTATGACTAGGAAGCTTAGAAGTTGAAAATAGCATGTGGAACTTCCTCTCTAAACCTCACTATTCCTGCTGTTTATAGATATGAAGATCATCATGCTTTTAAATGCCACTGACACTTGAGAAATGCTGGAAAGTGCCAAACCACCAAACAGTTCATGCTCAGATATTTTTGTAAATTCAGTGAAATTAGATAAACCATTCCTGTGTCTGGATACTTCTTGGAGGACAGCAGACTTAACACATATGAAGAAATAGACCTCCTAACCTGTATATCTGACAGCGAAGCAGAAAACATGTATAAAGATATTTTATTTT
Source organism: Chiroxiphia lanceolata (assembly GCF_009829145.1). Taxonomy (NCBI): domain Eukaryota; kingdom Metazoa; phylum Chordata; class Aves; order Passeriformes; family Pipridae; genus Chiroxiphia; species Chiroxiphia lanceolata. The sequence continues at coordinate 35,579,711 of NC_045639.1, read as the reverse complement.
TTTTTACCTCTAGTTCATTTTTTTCAAAGCCAAACATAGGGCCAACTGAACAGTTAGGAGGATTTAATGAGATTCTCTCAGAGCGAGCCTATCCAGTAATGGGATTGTATGGAAGACTATCTTGTGAAACAATAAACTACTAATGAGTCCATGCTGTAAGACAGCACAAGAACGTATTTTTTTTTTCTGCGGAGATGTCAGGTTGGATAATGGAAGCATACAAATATTTTTATTTTCCTTTCTTTAGCAACAGCAGCATTCTAACTATTGTATTGCACATAAAACACAATGCAGAGCAGAATTCTGCTAGCTGTAAGTGGTCTGGCTTTGTGAGATGATTAGAGCTGGATGAAATGCCGACCACCTTTGTCTGCTGTCTCTTTCCTTCTGCAACAAATTCTGTGATGCTCAAGTACATCTTCAGCAACTAGTACTTTTCTTGGTTGTGGTGAGGCAAGGGCACTCTGGTGATAATATTCTAGGTTTCTTTAGGTATATCTTGGTTTCCACATCAGCCAAAGAAGCAAACAGTTGTAGAGAAATTGCACATGCACTTCTCTAAAGAACACATGGGCTTTTTGTTTATTAGCTCCCATAACAGCATAGTAGGCATTGTCCTTTTTCTTTGCAAGCTAATGAACTTGTAATGCTATGTTGCATGTAGTTTTTACATAGTGTCATGTAGCTACTGTGTCATTTACAGTTTCCCCTCCATTGCTGAATCTTCATTTTGGTAGTAAATATAATTAGTCATAAAATATGGTCAATCTTCTTCCCTCTAGGTGGACATTAATGGGCAGTAATAAGAATTTGTAGTACATGTTTTGATTGTGTATGGCCATGATAGTTTTTACATCGGTTTGTATTAATTTGTAGAAGATTATTTATCAATATGAAAGGAGATACTAACATTTAAATATGCTCTTGTAATGTATCTTCACACCAGCTATCAGAAAGATCAACAGATTTTATTGTTTTTAAAATTTATTTGTTTTAAGAAATATGTGGCATAGGTTTAGTCATTCTTTAAATTTTAATAATTTTAGTGTTTCCGCAGTTTTACTTTTTTTTTTTAATGGTCGAAGCAAGAGCTCTGTAAACATAATGATTTTTAAAAATACTTGTTTCGTTTTCACAGAATCGGTTTGCTTTTTTGTTTTCTCTAGGACTTGTAAAGCTGCTTATATTGAAATAAAAAAGAGGGAGGAAATTACATAACCACTGCAACAATAAAGAAAATTGAAATCCTAGGTACTATTTTTTACTTGTCCTTGAACCTGAGACTTGCTTGATTTCTTTTTTAAAAGGATGGGGATTCCACAACATCTCTAGACAACCTGTTTGGTTGTTTATGTAGCAACCTTTTCTAGACTGAATAGTTGTTGCCATATGTAGTGTTGTCCCTTCCTCTCTAAAACTCTTACCTTGCTGTGATCCAGGTTCTCTTCTTTGTGTCCAGCTTCTTCCATGTATATTGTGCACAAAACAAAAATACATGATTGTAATTCATTAGTGTCTAGTAGGACACAATGAATTCTCTTGTGCTGTGTAACACGTGCTGTATTATAGCTCAGGAGAAAAAAACCACTTGGACTCTTGGTCAGTTTTTGGTTTGGTATCTCTTTATGGAATGCTTTTCATCAGAACAAAACAACTGGTTAATCCCTATTTCACATAGGTGTGCTTCATTTATTCCAAAAGATACAGGATATTCTGTTTGTCATAATGAATTTCATGTTACTCCTTCTGGAGCACTTATTGCTACGATTAATTTTGAATTAAATACTCAAAAATGCTTATGACTGCTTCTAACTGCAGATTTGATACAGCTATTGTGTTTTATCATTAAAGTTAATTAAAAGATTGCATAGAATAAACACTGGGAACCAATCTGGAATGCCTGTTCATTTTGAATAGCACAGTGTAGGTGATATAATGGGGAAAACTGACTTTCAAAGAATTAAAAGTCTTAAGTGCCTTTAATTAACATAGAATAATTAAGTGGCATGAGAATGACAGAGGGAAAATAGTGGTTTTGGCAGAGGAGCTATATGAAGGCAGTCAAATGGGATAAAAAACCAATTTGATGTAAACATTTTGAATGTTAGAAGACACGATGTTGTGACCTTGGTCTGTTCTCCAAGATACTTCTGAGATCAGTATCTGCTGTGTGCTCAGTAAACATTCACAAAACCCACCAGCTTTACAGGAAAGAGGAGCTGTATTAGTACGAAAGTTTAGGGGGGGTGGTGGTTTTGCTCGTGGTTTTGTTTTGTTCTGTTTTTAATGCTCTCTTCAAGTTTCATCTGTGCCAGGTCAGGAATGATCCCAGTTCTTACTAATTTATTTTTTTTTTAATTCAAAACACAATCCAAACAGCTGTATTTAAGGTTATATTTCCATAGTAAGGATAGATGGAAAAAAGGCTTTGTACACACACAAAAGTGAGTAACTAAGAAAGTTGTTGGGATTCCATTAAGTTGTATGAATTACATGAAAGAGACCACTGATGACCTTGGGCTTTTTAAAATAGAAATTGACGTAAAATAGAAGCGAGGGTCATGATATTTATCTAATGTACATATTGTTTGTCCTAAAGCAAACAAACATAAAACTAAATCCTTTAATACACACTTTGTCTTTTAGCAGCTTGGCAAATATTTTCCATTTTATTTTTCGTTTATGCTATAATCAGCATGATTACATGTGCCAATTATACGATTCTGTGTGGCAATTGGAACTGAAGCACTTTCATTCACTGGCAGCTTTTAACAGAGGTCAGCACAGTTTTAATCAGTGTTAGCTTTTGTTTCAGTTTTGGACAACCAATGAAAGGAAGAAAGATGGGTCTAGGAAGAAACAAACCTTTTTTTTTGATTAGCATGTTGGTTTGTGTGTACAATTCATTTCAATAGCAAATCAGTAAATACAGGAACTACATGTTAATCATCTGTTAAATATAGTTCAAATCATGATGGATTTTAATTCCATTTTTGTTTATAAGTAAATGTTCTGTGTTTCTAGACAGAGCTAAAGTTTGTTCTCACAGGATTTAGCTTCACTTTGATACCTGCCTGGTGCCTTGGTGAACTAGAAAGGAACTGCAAATAGAAGCATTGAAAACCAGGCAGGAAAAAAGTTTCATCTGGGAGGTGGAAAAATGCTTTTAAAAGATCAAGGCCATGACTGTTCTAAATTCTTTAAACTAGCTCTTTTTGGATTTTCATTCTCTAAGGAGTCCTAAAGGTTGTAGAAAGGAATGGATTTTCAGCACTACTTTTATTTGCAGAAATACTGAGTTTCAAGCAATAACCAAGAAATTTGGTACTCTCCAGCCTCTCAGCTAGTGAGGGACTATCATTTTAGCCAGATGTTCAAAGGAAATGAGTTAACATTTTGTATCAAAATGTTAGCTTCCTCTATAGAAAATGTCACTTGTCAAAAGCATCTTTTCTCATTTTGCACAATCTAATAGGAAACACCTTGTTCAACTGCATTCATATTTCTGTTTCCCTGTGCTGGTTGTTGAACAGATAAACTGTTGTCTACAGATAGAAGCAAGACAGTGGTGATAGGACATCCTGATTTTTAGTTATTGCTGTTAAAACTAATTCCTTGTTGGCTTTGGGCGTCTTACTTCAGTCTTTTGTTTAATGCATCATTTAATCTATGAGCTGGTGAGGACAGCAGTAGTTATTATTTCATATGGTAGTAAGAGTAAGAAGTGAACCTTTCAAGTTGAACATCGTATTTGGAATTTATTTTTAGTGCGTTAGAACAGTTATCATTAAATCAATATAACTAAAGTGTGGGTGTCTGTAAAAATGTCTTCTAGTTCTGATTCTTTCTGATCTGATTGAACTTCTGTCCTCCCCTTAACCTTTCATTTGGTCTTTAACTATCTTTGAGAGAAAATGGCTTGGCTAAGGAGCATCCTCCTAACAAACAGATGCATTCACCAGATACATATCTTCTCTAGAGTTCCCTTCTTTGTCTTTCTGGTGTTCAAGGAAAACCAATTATATGGCTGCCAAAGGAAAATACAACGTGCATCTCTAATATACAATTCATTATTCTTCTAGACTAGGATAGAATATTTCCTTTGGAAGTGACCTACAGTGATCACCAGTCCAACTGCCTGAGCAATTCAGGGCTGACCAAAAGTTAAAGGCTGCTGTAAAGGGCGTTGTCCAAATGCCTTTTAAACAGGCTTGGGGCACTGACTGCCTCTTTAGGAAGCCTTTTCCAGCGTTTGACCACACTCTCAGTAAAGAAATGCTTCCTCATGTCCAGTCTAAACCTGCCCTCATGCACCTTATATGTTATAGGATAGACAGTATTTTTTGTTAGACTGGTATGTCTGAAATAGTTAGCAAGTTCTTCAGGTTGGAAGCAGAGATGAAGTTGTCCTGGGTGGTGCTGACTTTTGTTTTTGTGTTGTCCAGCTGGTGATGGCTTTTTGCCCTCTACATGCTTCCCTGGAACTCCCCACTCTCTGTGTATTCTAGACTGTACTTTGTATAATTGTCTGTGAGGATGTCTCTTGTAGACAGAGATAAGAAGCTGAATAACCCCCCTGTAATCCAGGAGGAAACAGCAGCCTGCTGAGCCACTTGGATCCTCACAAGTCTATGGGAACAGATGGGATCCATCCCAGGGTGATGAGGGAGCTGGTGGAAGAGCTTGCCAAGCCACTCTCCATCATCTGCCAACAGTTCTGGCTCACTGGGGAGGTCCCAGATGATTGGAAGTTGGCGAATGTCACACCAGTCCACAAAAAGGGCCAGAAGGAGGACCCGGGAAACTACAGGCCTGTCAGCCTGACCTCAGTGCCTGGCAAGGTTATGGAGCAGATAAGTCTAAGTGCAGTCACACAGCACTTACAGGATGGACAGGGGATCAGACCCAGCCAGCACGGGTTTAGGAAGGGCAGGTCCTGTCTGACCAACCTGATCTCCTTTTATGACCAGGTGATCTGCCTGGCAGAGGAGGGGAAGGCTGTGGATGTGTCTACCTGGACTTCAGCAAAGCCTTTGACACTGTCTCCCATAGCATTCCCTGAAAAAACTGGCAGCCCACAGCTTGTGCAGGGGCACTCTGTGCTGGATTAGGAACTGGCTGGAGGGCCGGGCCCAGAGAGTGGTGGTGAACGGTGCTGCATCCAGTTGGCAGCCGGTCACTAGTGGTGTCTCCCCCGGGATCAGTGTTGGGCCCAGTTCTGTTTAATATCTTTATTGATGATTTAGATGAGGGGATTGAGTCCACCATCAGCAAATTTGCAGATGACACTAAGCTGGGGGGGAGTGTCGATCAGCTGGAAGGCAGGAGGGCTCTGCAGAGGGACCTGGACAGGCTGGAGAGTTGGGCTGATTCCAGTGGGATGAGGTTCAACAAGGCCAAATGCCGGGTCCTGCAATTTGGTCACAGCAACCCCAATGCAGCACTACAGGCTGGGGACAGAGTGGCTGGAGAGCAGCCAGACGGAGAGAGACCTGGGGGTTCTAATCAACAGGAAGCTGAACATGAGGCAGCAGTGTGCCCAGGTGGCCAAGAAGGCCAATGGCATCCTGGCCTGCATCAGGAACAGTGTGGCCAACAGGTCCAGGGAAGTGATTCTTCCCCTTTACTCTGCACTGGTGAGGCCACACCTGGAGTACTGTGTCTAGTACTGGGCCCCTCAGTTCAGGAAGGACATTGAGGTGCTGGAGCAGGTCCAGAGAAGAGCAACAAGGCTGAGGAGAGGCTGAGGGAGCTGGGGCTGTTCAGCCTGGAGTAGAGGAGGCTCAGGGGAGACCTCATCACTCTCAACAACTCCCTGAAAGGAGGTTGTAGCCAGGTGGGGGTTGGTCTCTTCTCCCAGGCAACCAGGAGTAAGACAAGAAGGCATGGTCTTAAGCTGTGCCAAGGGAGATTTAGGTTGGATATTAGGAAGAAATTCTTTACAGAGAGGGTAATCAGGCATTGGAATGGGCTGCCCAGGGAAGTGGTGGATTCTCCATCCCTGGAGGTTTTTAAGATGAGACTGGATGTGGCACTGAGTGCCATTGTCTAGTAACCGCAGTGGTGTTGGATCAAGGGTTGTACTTGATGATCTCAGAGGTCCCTTCCAACCCAGCTGATTCTATGATTCTATGATTCTATGATGTTATTGGAGACAGTGTCAAAAGCCTTACCAAAGTCAAGGTAAACAGCATCCATTATTCTCCCCTCCTCTGCTGAGCAAGCCACTTTTCTGTAGAAGCCCGTCAAGTTGGTTAAGCATCACTTACCCATCATAAATCCATGCTGAGTACTCTTGATGTCCTTCGTGTGTTTGAAAATGGTTTCTGGGATAACTTGCTGTGTCACCTTCAAAGGACTGAGGTGAAGTAGAGCAGTGTGTAGCTCTCTGAATCCTCCTTCTTGTCCCTTTCTAAGATAGGAGTGATGTTTCTTTTTTTTTTTCCTCCCAGTCATTTTAGCAACTATTAAGATGGTAGATAAATAATTTGGGGAAAATCTTTTTAGTAATCTTTATCAGAGACATGTTTCTATGTATGAAGGAAAACCTACTTATTCTTTAGGACTTTTTTTCAATTTTTCTACAATTTAAATTCTTCTAGCAAGTAAAATGAAACATTATCTTGCGTATTTAGCAAGTGTGTATTTCATTTGCTTCAGTCATGTATACCAGGTCATAAGAGTTAAGAAAGACTGGTGAAGACAGGTATCCTGAAATGTTTTTTCATGTAAAGGAAAGCATAGGAAGCTGCTGTAGGAGGCTTATTTAAGCTCTTCTATAATACAGAAGCGCTTGCTGATTACTGGCTTCACTATTTAAAACAAGTGAGATAAATCTAGTGAGATGTACATAATGGAGCTGTGTTTCATGTATGTAATTGCTGAGTTGAAGCAGCAGTATTGCCGTGCTTCTAAAGGCTAAAGATAGGAACTGATACAATAACACTCCTATACAAGTAACATGTAGCTCTTCTGCTAAGTTACCCTTTTTTGTTCATGAATGTGTTTAGTTGCAGCATTGATTATAGTTGCATGTTCACAAAAAGGGAAAATTGACTCCTGCTGAGAGTAGGTGGGGGATTAGGTTTTTTATTATCAAACCATCTGCTTCTGTGTATACTGAAGACATGTTGAATGTTTTCTTGAAAATAGTGTGACAATTTGAGTCAATAAACAGGTTTACTTGCATTTAATTCTTGAAACAGAGTTAATCTATCTGCAAGTTTGATCTGATAACCATCACTGGCAGAATTAAATGTTGTTCTACTTTTATTCCTCCCTGGTTTATTTTTATTTCAGGCAACCTGTGATCTTATGTGACAAGAATGCTTTCGTTTTAGCCATGGATTTAAAATGGGGGGGAGGGGGCAATAGGGTGGCTTCTGTTTATCTTTTTGTTTTTCTCATTACCTCAGCTGTAACACTCTGAGCATTGCTGTAAATATCAGCTGTACTATTGAATAGGTAACTGGAACCAATTATAACTGGGTAGAAATATGACTTTATAAGGTTTTTTTGTATGCAATACAAAAATATTTATATCCTTTGCTTTAAGATTTTAAATGACTCAGTGCATTACTGTATGAAAGAAATTCTCCACACTTTTAAACTGTATCACTTGGCTAATGTGATTCCTTATTGGTTGGCATTGGATGAGGTTGTTTATCTATTATATATATTATAAGTGCTTCTTGTGGTTCTATATTTTAGGTTTAAAAATATCTGGAGAGAGATTAAGGGGTTCAACAAGTAACGCTCTAATGGATGACAGCGAATTTCCACCAAATGATCTGCAAATAGACTCAAAGGACACTCTTACTGCTAACTGTAGGGTAGAAAGTTTGGCATCTCATTTGTTTCCTTCAGCTGACGAAAATGAAAATCAACTTGACAGTGATGGAAATGAAGTTCTGACCAGTAGCAGCATTGCTATGGGACGACAGGATAAAGGTGAACAGGATAACATCAATAATAATGAGAATATGGACAGTGGAGACTGTACCCCAAGCTGTACAGAAAGTGAGACTGAGAGGAGATCTGTAAATGTCCATATGGACCCTCAGCTGGAGGAAAAGCCTATTACGGAAAAACAGTCAGGTGGAAAAAGAAGTCCAAGAAGCAAAAGAATCTCCAGTAAAAAGTCTAAAGGTACTTTATTTAAAAAGTTCTTGTTCTGTTTACTTAAAAAATAACACTGTAGTTTAAATCTGTGAGTTAATAAGAAAATTATATTTTAGTTGTCATACTACTTTTTTTTAGCATTTCACTAAAGGTTTGGTTTTACTTTTTTTCCCAGAAGTGCTAAAAGTTTTTAGTCAGCTTCAGATGTAGATGTTTTCGCCTTCTGTATTTAAATAGTGGCTATGTAGAAAGTTTAACACATCAAGTAAACAGGAGTAGAGGGAGGTACATGGTTTCAATATGGAAATTGGACTTACTTCCAAATCAAAATAGACAGAATTCAAGTAATATGGTTTTATTCATTTGAACATTGTGATCAAGTGCAAGATTTTTGTGTCTTGATCCAGTGTCAAGATTTGAAATTTTGTTACGAGTACCAAATAGTTTGATCCTGGCCTGCTGTTGTCAAAATTTACTTACATTTTTCAAAGCTTAACAGATAGTCCTAGGATGTGTGTTTTGGGTAATGAACTGTTAAAAAATGTGTTCCTACCAATTTTTGATGTTACTTTTTCGTTAGAGATTTTGGATACGAATTGGATAAGGAAACTGTGATGTTTATTATATGTCCTTAAGTGAGATTCTTCTTCCCTTTTTGAAGGAGTAGGATTTCTTGTAACACAGTGTGTCATTATATTAGGTTTTTCCCATCCATCCTAAAGGTTATGTGTCATAGTGCTGTAAATATGTTGATTAAAATCAGCATGTTTCATGCATAGGTTTCTTTGAAAGCTACTTGGAAAAACTGATTCGTGCCTACTTTTTTTCCCCCATGCATTTTAAAATAGATTACAATTTTCCTTATAAATGGCAAGTCTTTTGTAACCTAATCTGGAAACTGATTATGATTTTAACAGATGATAAAATAGGTAAAGATGGGAAAAGAAGGAAGCCTTGCATTCCATATCTTGTACATACAGACAAAATCTGGAAAAGAAAAATTATATTTTCTCGTGGAGATAAGAGCATTTTGAAATCTGTCATAACAGGGAGAATAATTTCTCAATACCTTTCTGCACCATTTAATAAGTATTTATTTAATCTGTAGATTTAAGGTTTAATAATAGCATAAAATATTTAAAATGAGATTAGCAGAAGTAATTGAGAATCAATCATCTGTATGATGGGAATAACAAAAAACAAGTTGATGAAAAGTTATACATGTGTGTGGACAGAGGTATCTGATGCACAGTGAGAGGAAGAAAAGGAAAAAACCTCACCTGAACACTGAAAGTTAAACTTTGCTTGTAGTCTCTCTCCATTAATTTGTATTCTTGTTGGTAAATGCAATGAACTGATGCAGAAATACCACAAAATGAGCTGTCCAAAGTAGAATGAAGTTTTAAGACAAAAAACAGATTTCTGAAATAATAGAAAATTCCATGGAAAAATCCAGCAATGTAAAATACCACAAAATACCTGCCTGCAAAATTATTTAGAGTTTTGTTGAATTGTTATGAATAAACTCTTACTACTTTATTAATAAAGGACCTTGATTGTTGTAGAGGAAGATCAAAATATAAAATTACTTTGTATCTCCCATTGTTTATGGGCTGATATACATTTAGCTTTTTAGATACTCTCCTCTGATGGTTCTTCTGTTTTCACACAATGCAGTGACTGTGTCATGATTTTTTGATGTTGCAAATGTCTTTATTTTAGTGACAATCTTCCATTTCATTTACAATACCAGCTTTTTTAAATGATTCTGAGTATCCCTCTATGTAAAAGAACCAAAATAGCTTTGGTTCTAGTACTAGTTTTGGTACTAGTTGGTACATGTCTTTGTACTAACTCAGACTTAAAGGAGAGAATAATCAAAGTAGAGGGGAAGATCCCTGAGTGAGTGAGAGCAGAGCACCAGACATGCAAGCTGGAGTCTCAAACTAAGTTATTGCATTGCATGTATTATGGTTCAACATTTCCTCTGACAGTGGCCAATAGGGGATGTGTAGGTGAGAGTATAAGGGCAAGGCAGAGATGTAGTGATTTGTTCTCATGTTCTGCTTGACATCTACAATCTACAATTATTCATTCAGGACTTTACCAAGTGGGAATTGATAGACTGTAATACCTTAGAGTGAATTTGTCACCTGACTTACAGTTGGTTTCTTGCATCCATTTTGGTGTCCTAGAGTAAGTAGTTCAAAGATTTACATTTATTTATAGTTTGAAGAAGCACATCCTTTTAGCTCTCTTGATGCTGCAACAGAATTATTAGAGTAAATTGACAAGTCTGTAGCTTCTACATCCCATTTTTTCTCACATTCTCTTGTATCCTAATTATAGTTTTGAATATATACTGTGATTATCTATGTTTAAGGAGGACTGGTGATCGAAGAACTGATGTAAATTTAAATTGATGAATTTAAACTCTGGTGATTATTCATACTGTGATTCCTTGTAATGAACCGTACTATCTTAAGTGCAGTAGAGATAGTGATTCATGAAGCGACATCTGCTTCAATGTATTTTTGCAAATGTGGACTTGAAATTATCCCTGTTCTCTGAAAATAAGGTCATCTTTTTTCAAAACATCGGTCCTGGCTTAACTAGTAACTTAATATTGTAAAATCAGCGTGTAATTCCTTAACGTACTATAGCGTGGTAACTTGCACTGAATCTTTTTTCCCCAAGTTAAATTCTGCAACATACACTTTTCCTATAAATTATTCAAACTTATTTCTTGAAGCAGCTTGAAGGTGGAGGAAGGATGGAAGGAAGTGGTGTGGTTGGGATGGATTTGGTGTTGAAGCAAATGAAATATATAAGTTAGTCAAATTATGTGAAAATTCAAGCAATGATATTTTCTTTAGGGTTCTGTGCCACACTAAACGAAATTTGGGGCTTGCTCAATTAAAGCTATATCTTTAACACCAACACTTTCGTCTTAAAATCTCTTCTCTTAAAAATGAATGGTTTTTAAATACTTGTTGATGGGGTTTTTTTTTAAATAGTTCTTGAATGAATCAGTCTGAACCAGCTTTCTGATACTGAGTACCAAAGAATGTTTAAAAAAAGAGGTTGCCATATGTTTTCTGTACTAGAAACTTCTGTTACTGGTGACTTGAGCTAATGCTTCTGAATGTGAAAATTAAAATTCAATTGAAAAACAGAGGATAATATCCATAATTATATTTTGATAGGAAATGCCTCATACTTGTACCTCTGACTGATTTTCAGGCGGGTGGCAAGGACACCTTAATTTCATATACTTGCAATACTGATAAATAAAAAAAATCTGAGGCATACTGAAGTATATGTTTGTCATTTTTATTCACAAAATTGGACCTTTTTGCAAAGATGGGGCTGCTTCTGTGAACTCTTGGGGAAAATATAAGAAAGTTTGCTTCTCCTCATGTCTTAGGAAACATTGGCACACTCAGCTGGGCATAGAAGATGTCAGTTGAAACATCTGTGAGCCTGGCAGAGCAAAAACTTGAACCCAGCTCTCTGTCTCGTGCCTAGTGAATGCTCTGGCCACTGGTACCTTCTGTGTATTTTCACATGTATTTTCATAAAAGTTTTGCTTCCATTCTACTATGGAGTAAATATCAATGCTTTATAAAGTGAGGAAGTTAGTCCTTCCTTATTAAAAAATCAGTAATATATGTAAGATACCAGTCTTTAGTAAAAAAAAAAAAAAATTAATCTGCTTTAGTTTGCATGATTCCAGGAAAAAGTAGCATTGTTTTCAAGAAGAGGGAGAAAAAATAAATAGGGATCTTAGCCCATCACACCTTTATGGTGAAATAACATTATTAAGTGTTATAATAAAAGTTCTTTGTTATAGTGCTACTAAGGCACAAATGTTGTCTTGTATAAAATATCATACAAGGTAGAATTAACTTGAATGACTGTAAGGTCTTGTTTTCAGAATCAGGGAAGTAATTTGAGGGCAAAATTTGATTCCAAGTGAGTGACAGCTCAACTATAGATACAGTTTATAAACTATGTGTTAGCAACAGTATCATCATAACATTGTAATTAAGGTTTTTCATTACAGTTGCTATTGAGCATGTTTCAGTCAATGTTCATGTTTTGATATGACAGGTGATTGTTAACTGCTTAATGAAGTGCAGTTTGAAGTGACATTTGGTTTCTTTATTTGTTTTTCTGAGATGTTTTGAGTTCATGTTCAGCACATGATCATGTGTTGAACAGGAGGCTATATTTTTAAAGACAGCCCTAATTCCATCTCCAGAAGTATTTCCTGACTTGTATCTTGCATCTAGTTTTGTCTCTTGTTGCTTCTGGCCCACAGGAAGCCCAAATAAATACCGGAAAATCAGAGATGTGCATTAATATTGAAAAAGCAACATTAAGTTACACCCATATTTTTTCTGGCAGGAAGCCCTGTGAAAATAGCCACCCACAGAGATTATAAGTGCTCCTGACCTGGGTAGTTTACTTAGTAAAGAGTTTTAAATAACCAAAAGTAAAACAGTGGAGCCTTCAGTGGACAAACTAATGCCTTTCTACTGCCCTAAATCTTAAACTTGAATCATCACTATAGAGTCTCAGTTGCAGTAAACACAGGGGGGTCTGAAACCCAGTACCCAAGCTGTAGACGCAAAGTGTGGTGGTTACTTGAAACAGTGCCCCCACCTGTCCTGCTTTTAAATGATAACATGATTTTCAGAAAACGGATATAGCTGGGGAACAATAACATACTCATCATAACTTGAGTTTATAAAAGCTTATTGTGCACATTTCTGTGGCCAACTTCTCTAAATTGTTTTTAAAAATAATGGGATTTTTTTAAAAGTGCAGTTCCATGTAAGTGTGTCAAATTCAATATTGTTTACTGGGGAAAAAAAGTGTTCATTCATTGGTGGAATCAGCTATAGTTTTCTGGTTGCTCATAGACTGTGTTGTAGGAACCTTATAGGTATTCCCTGATCTTCGTGAGAAACTGATCCAGTCAGTATGTGGGTAGTTGATTTCTCCCACCACTACTGTCACTACTACTACTCTACACTTCTTCCTTAATCTCATTTAACATTTTCTCATAACTATCTTATTAATGATCAGAAATACACTACAAATATTACATTTCTATCAATAAAATATGGGATGTGCACCCAGAAAATTTTTCCTGTAATATTTTTATCCTTCATATATCCTCCACTTGCTTGCTTGACTTTTTTGACTTCTATAAAATTAAAGACAGGCAAGAGTGAACTGCCAGGAAATGTACCACTGAGAGCCGAGTTTTCTGTCTAGCGAGAAGTTCTGGAATCTAAATTCAGTTTAGATGTCATTGTTACCAACATAAATCAGCTCTACTGACTCCTTCCCTGGACTCTCAAACAAACTGTCCAACTGTCTAGGGGGGGTCTTCCTTTTCACTCAGCTGGACAGTCCCCCTGGACATCTCTTCCCCCCCAGTAGAATCCCCCACTATCATCATCTGCTTCTTTCTATCCTTTAAGTTCTTGTCACTGTGTTATCATCAGAACAGGAACTGGTCAAATTTTCCTTTCTTCCATGCATTTGTCCATCCTCAGGACACCTCCTTATACAAGGTCCTTGGCAGGAGTAAAGACACAAACTGAGAACCTCATTCACACTGTCCTCACCTATCTGCCTTTTGCCCTTTTTGAGCAAAACTCTGTTATAAACAACTCTACTTTCTGTCTCTGCTGTACTACAATTGAGTCTTAATGTAGAAATTTGACTACTTGGATCTGAGTTTTGATTTTTTTAGCTAAAGGTGCAACACTAGTCACAACACGATATCTTTTTATATCATCCTGGTCTCTTATTAATAACTCTGTGGAACACTTTAGTCTAAGTGTTTTGGTTTGGCTTTTTTCACCCTTAAGTTAAAGCAGGGTCCCAGTTAGAAGTGTACAAAAATATCTGATGTATGTTACTGTGTTCTTTCAGGTAGGTGAGCTGACAGTGAGACAGACCTGTCACAATTAATTTTGACAGGGACAGTATTTTGTTTACTTGCAGGGATGTTATTTAAGATGCTAGGTTTTTATTATTGGCTTCTATATTGAAATTTCCTAAAAAAACCAAAAAAACAACTAACTTGTATTTTTTTGAATCCTAACCCAAGTACTTGTCCTTTTTAAAGGAGTTTCTACAGCGGGAACCGCAGCAATCAAGGAGGAAAATACTCCTATTACAGATACAGATTCTGTGCTGGCTGAAGGGGCTGTTGAAGCAAAGGAGAACTTTCACCCAAAGGAACAAAACCAAATGTTGCAATCTCTTTTCTCTTTGCTCCGTGAAGAGGTTGAGCAGATGGATTCAAAGATACTGCCCCTATGTCTACATCAGGTACTTCCTGTGATTATGGGTTACTGCATCAAATTTTGTTTTTATTTGAGACTTTATTCGTAAGGAAAAAAGGCAATAAATGCGACAAATACCATGGACTGGATATTTTGATGTATAACAGATGGTCAAGGCAAATATCTCCTTAAGGTCTTGTAATATTTGTTAAATTATAAATTGCCTTGTAAGTATATTCTGCAGTTAAAAGAAACTCTTAAGGATGGGTTTTCTAATTCCCTAAATGATGAAATTCTAGTTTGGCAGGAATTTAGGAAAATCACTCTTCAGTATAAATTAAATATGTTTGGTAAGATGCTGGTATAGGTACAAGAGAGCAAATATGTAAATAACATTTTAAACCTGGAGTTGTTTTTACTGTTGCAGACTTCTTTCATGCATGAATGCTAGGATTCCAAGTGTATAACTTTATATAAGCACAGTTGCCAAACCTGTAAGATCAAAGGGAAAACAGCGTGGTTTGAAAAGCAATCTTTTTATTAACTGGCCAGTGTGTAGGGTTTTTTTCTGGAGGTTATGATGCAGAAGAATTATGTGGATAGGACTTAATGCAGTATTAATTCGTAGCATAGTTGTGTCAGACTAAGAGTGGACTGGAAGAGTTTTCGTTTGGCTGTGATGTCTAATATGGGCAATATGTAGATATTACACATGCCTGATTTGACTTAGTTGGATTATCTTTATTTTGGAAAATTGGATGATTTTTATATTTTAAATTGCTAAACTGCAATAACACTCCTGCATTCTTATTCTCTTTGATACAAATAAGTGATTAGATTTGAGAAAGAGGTTTCTCTTCAGTTGTTGCGTGTTATAGATAATTTACATTTGACAAAGAATTTTAAATTATTTTTTTCTAATCTGTGCTTCAGCAAAGGTATTTGATACTGTTCCTTAACTTATGTGAAACTTAGCTTTTGGGTTAACAATTTGTACTTTTAGACACTTTGAATTTGGTGGTCATTCATGAGTCAGTACAAAGGGCATTTTTGGAAAACAACACAGGGCAAAAACTTCAGAACACTTACAGACACCGAGTGTCATCGAACGTGATGGAGATGAAATCTTGTTTGTTGGTTTTAGGTGACTAAGCCACACCCTAAGGGTAACAACATTTTGAAAGTCATACAGGAACTGTGACAGAATCTGCATTTCCAGATTCAAACATGTACTCAAGCATCATCTTTTTTTTTCCCTAAGAAATACCAAGCATTTTGAATGGATTGTTTGAAAGCAAGCTAGCAGAACTTACAAGGATCGTAACATGTTTTTTAATTGTGGGGAGGGCAGAGGAGGAAAGGATTTTAAATTTAGCATTCACATAAAGTGAATCTATTAAGAATTTTTTTTCCTTTTCTAGTGAATTAACCTGTCATCTTCAGTCTTTTTTTTTTTAGATTGTTAATACAACCTGCTAGTAACTTTTTTTATGCCAAGTCTAGCAAATACTCTATCACATTCTGTTTTTATTCTGTATGATAAAATTCAATGTAAAATCAAGAGCTGTATTGGATGTTCTGGAGTATTAGCAATCTGTGGTGTTAGTGGGAAGCCTGTATTGAGTATTGAAAGGCTGTGGGATATTAGGGACTGTTCTAAGGTTTAACTTTTAATTAAAATAGGATGTGATTTTTTTTTCCTGTCTTGAATGGGATT
Source organism: Chiroxiphia lanceolata (assembly GCF_009829145.1). Lineage (NCBI taxonomy): Eukaryota > Metazoa > Chordata > Aves > Passeriformes > Pipridae > Chiroxiphia > Chiroxiphia lanceolata. The sequence goes on along the minus strand of NC_045639.1, from coordinate 35,563,565 downwards.
AATTTGATTTGTTTAGCATTTGTTACAGAATCTAATTTATATATAAAACATAGAAAAAGAGCTTTGACAGCTCCAAAAATCCTTAGAAGACTACTGTGGAATGCAGACAAAATGTACAAATAAAGAATCTTAGAAATCACTTAGCAATTCTCGTTTGAAGGTACCAGGCTCAGAATGGTCTACTGGTTAGTAATGAAGCTGAGAGGCAGGAAAATACAATTTGTAACCTAGATTCCTCTATCAAGTTACTGTATTTTTTGAGCAATCACCTTTAGACTTTTACAAAAGTGCCTGCTTGTTAAGCTCTTCATATTATGATTATCTAAATTGATGTCCCAAAGATTTTGAGACTGAATTTTTGTGTGCTCCCACGGAAGTCATTGGAGTATCATCTATGAGGTGCCTCAACCAGAACGTTCTGGTCTCAGGGTGCCTGCAATTTCTGGACACATTTTGCTAGCATGGCCCTTGCCTCACCATGCATGGCAAGTAGGAAGATTGCCAACATTCACTGTCCTGGAAGACTGATTAGTTGCTTATAAAGATGACCGATAGTGTAGAGTTCTGTAGAATATTTTTACTTCTGAAGTTTATATTTTTTGTATTTCATTGCATGCCCAAACAAAGCTGTCAGTATTCCTCAGCTTCCTGTGAAAGCCTGCACAGTTTTCTAGCAAGCACAAATAAGTTGTTGTTGCAATTCTCAAAAATTATTTGTCTAGAGGGAGGAATTGGAAGAAAAAGGTTTCAGTTACTACGTTAGCTTTTCCATAGAGTGTTACATCTTTTCCTTTCCAGAAATCAGCTCTAACTTTTCTGTGATACTCCCCACCAGTGTCAAAGTGAAATTCTGATTAAAAATATATTAATTTTCTGACTGCCTGTGGATGCTTGCTTTCTCTGAGCTGGTTGCATGAACTTAGTGACATGAGGTAGAGGATCTTCAAGTTTTTTTTCACACAGTAGAGCAGCTTCAGGAAAGGAGGTGGCACAAGACTGCTGCAGTGGTATTGTCTGGCTCCTGTGGATAGGCTAGAAGTAATACAGAAAAAAGTTCAGAACTTGAGTCCTTTTATGTTTATCTCATGAATTTCAAATATTCCTATTTTACGCAGAATTTGAAATATTTGTTGTAATTATCTATTGTAAAAAGGATATAAACAGGAAACTCATTGTTATGTTTCTGATGTGGTGATAGGCAATATTTTTAGTGTCTTTTATCCGAAGACTGTTCTTTTCTCATCGATCAGGAAACCTCCATTTTTCCATTTTAACACATTTCAGTGTAATGCTCAGGAGAGCACAGCAATGATCTTAGTTTGGTCAAAGATAAGGAAGTGACAGAATACAAACTCTTGAACTCATCTCACTAAACACAGTACTTTTGTGCTATGTCATTTTAAAGCTTTTTAATATGATAACTAGAAATGTTTCTGAAATAATTTTTCTTGTTGTAGCAACATAAAACTCACTAACATTGGAGCAAACCCATTTATGTGAGAGGACTTAATATTTCTTTGTTTTTTGATACTCTTTTAAAACATTTTTCCTAGAATAAGAATACATGTATTTTGTCTGAGCATTCCAATGTTACCCAAACTAAATATGAACCTGCAAACCAGATGTTTAAAACTATGATAAAAAATTCACATAATATCCTTAGCACTCTCATGAAAATTATAGATTTCCTAATTTATTTTTTTTATCTTTGCAGATAGCCGAGACCTATTTTCAAGAGGAGGAATGTATCCTTTTACTTGTAGAAATTGTTATACAGTACTAAAATAACGTGGCATGATAACGCATAAAAGACAAATGCTTTACTGTTGACTCACATGTTTGGTAAAAGTTTTAATGGTTAAACCTCTGATAATTACTCTGATATATTTCAGTAATTTTGGGAGAGAATAATCATATTAACCATTAAAGTTAAATTACAGTTTTATAAAAAGTGGACTGGGATTTCCTCTTTGCTTTTAAGGGAAAATGATCAGGCTATAAAAAGAAGAAGCAAGAGTGGTAAGCCCTTAAGGTATATGTGATTCATTAAGGTCCAGCATAAATTACAGAATTTGTACATACAGATTATTTCTTTATTATGCAGTTTGTTACATACAAAATATGACAAATAGGCAATTGTAATGGCTAAATAACAAGACATAAGAAACCTAGCAAATTATCTTAGCCTGTAGTACAAAACCAGAGAACTAACTGTTGCAGTATTATAAGAGCAATATTTAAATACAGTATCCATCGCTGTCTTAGAAGACTACACTTTTGTCTTGGTCATCCTAATTCTAAAGCATCCATCAGAAAATCCAAAATGCACTGCTCAAGATAAAGGCATGGAAAAATTCTGTTGTAAATTATGGCAATGCTGGGGGAAATACAGTAAATTTAAAATTTAAAAAGCATGATAGAAAGACAGTTCCTCTTTCATCAAAGTTGCTTTAATTGAAGGACATTGTATTTAAAGCTGATCAAAAGAAATATTTTTTAATGCAATGTACACTTGGTGTGTGGAATTCAACACCACTATATAATACATATTTATGAAGGATATCTCCTCTGTACTTGCAGCCATCAGTTTCCTGAGGTTAATAAAGAACTTACTTGATCATGTTGCACTGTATTAATTATCCATGACAAACATTTTAATTCATCCAGCATGGAACTTCATATTAACAATAATTCAGGGTTTGTTGCTGTGATCCTCTAAGGCTATCTCTCTGATCTGTAATTCTACTTCTAATAACAGATTTCTTGAAGGCAAGGAATATTCTCTCCATTAATATTGTTGTTCATAAGCCATGCTATTTATATGTTGCATGAGGCTAACAAGAATAACAAGTACTGGTTGTGTTTTTGTAATAATTACTCCACTATTTTAATTAGCATGAATAATGGAAAGTGTTTTTTCTGTGTGACAAAGAACATCATTCACTGTACCTCTATCCTCATTGTATTGTAGAATTTCATTTTGAATAGCTGGTAAAATGGCTTTAAAGACCACAACTAACAACTTAGGCTTGGTGGAGCTAGAATTATCCTGAGTATTATAAAACATGTGACTATCAGTATACCTTTGTGAATATATTGATAACCCTAAGGGAGGGGAAAGACTTCTTCATACAGAAGAAAAGTAAGCAGAATCTTCAGGAAGACAAAAGGTAAACTCAGCAGTGCAACAGTGTTGTATACAATGGTTGAAAAGGGGGCAGCTATTTTTCGGAAGTTTAAGGTGGAGAAATTTTTTTTAATATTTTCTCCAGCTGGTCAGTAGAGAGGAGCTATATTTTCAGCTAGACATGGTTATTGGCATATAATTGTATTTCTTGAGATATACTTGCTGGTATTTGTGTAATTTTGCTTTTCGTTTCCCAGAGATTTCATTTTTTTGGTAAGAGTTATCAGCATAATAACATTTCATTTGTTTCTTTCTAGAAAAATAATTTGTTGGTCTTAGGGCATGTGGGGAGAAGTAGCTGCTGAAAAGAATAGGATTTTCGTTTTTGGAACTTTTCTCAACTTATTTTACTTCTTACCTGCTGTTTTCATGTCTGCTGCTTTTTTCTTTCTTGCACAGATATCTAGATTCTAGCCATTATTCATTTTGATTCACTTATTTCAAATTTCAAGTGCATAATGACTTCCCTTTCAAATATGGTGCTAAATATAAATAAATCATAACACATCCACAGATGTGTCCATTTTTCTTTAACCTTCCATTCAGATGAGAAGGCAATGAAGTTCATTCAGCTTGAACGACTGTATCATGAGCGGCTGCTTGCAAATCTTTCTTCCATACAGGAGCAGTGGGGTGAGTACCAGCTAAACTAATATCGTAGAAGAAAGAGTTAATTTAGTCTGTACTTCTAAACAAGAGAGTATACATATTTAAAAAGTTGCATAGCAAAAGCAGCATTTCTATCAGAATTTCTTTGAGCTTGTTACAAGAAAAACATTCCTGCTTTAGATTTGTTTGCACATATTTTATGGTAAAGGTGCAAATAGTTTGTAATTCTTTATTTTATTAATTAAGACTTTGATCCACAGTTGTTTTGAGCTTATTTTTGGGTTCGGGTTGGTGAGTCTGATGTGATAAAAATAAAGTGTGTTGTGAAAGAATAGGATGCCATTTTGCGTATTCTGAAACAAGATTGTAGAGCATACACAGAAAAGTTGTCAATATTTCTCAATTAATTAGTTTCCACTATATGTTTTATGTTAAGCAAATACTACTTTTATAATATTTTGAGTAACAATTATTTTTATTTCATTTAGAAAGAAAATGGAAAACAGCAGTTCCTAGTCCCGTTACAACACTGAGGAATTCTGCTAAAGAACTGAGCGGCCAAGAGCTGGAAAAGCTTACTAGAGTTTGCTCTTTGCATCTACAGTAAGTATTAGAACATATTATTACTTTCCAAGTACTAATATGTTAGTGCAGCTGTTGTCTCCTTGCTGGTATAGGTGTTTTAAAATAGTGTCAAAATAAAAGTTGTGTCGCGCTGACTTGAATTTAGTTATAAAGTCGTGGTTCTTTTTGATATATAACTAAAATATTTTTGTTGCCATCAATTGTTTTAATATGGTTTGAGGAATCTATGGGGACTAGATCTTAAATGCTTTCAGCAAATCACTAGTTTTCCGGAAATGGAGTTTTGAGTTTTAGTAGTTCAGCCAAGGTAAAAAAATCTGAATAGTGTTAATTTAGGAAGAGAGGCTGTAGAACTGATGATAGGTGTTCCTGATGATGGGTGTTCTTGTCTAATACCTACTGTTCTAATCACTGTTTTCAAATGCAATTGCCTAGCATCTCTGCCTTCAGTACCCTTATTAACCCAGTGCTTTTCCCTCGATTTTATTCTCAATTTTCCCACATTTTAGGACAATTCCTTAATGCTATAAGTACTTCTTGTTATCTTCTATGTTAATTTCATATAGGTTGCATTAACATTATGAAGCAACGATTCTGTACAGTATTCTGAAAAGTTGTGAAATCTTAGTTCATACCTGCTTTGCCTGATGCATCAGCCTTCTGAATTAGCATATCCCAGTATAACAAAGTTGTGGCAGTGCCTAGGGTGCATTTCTGGATAGTAACATGGGATTATACCTGTCAGGAAGGAGAAGATCTATTATGTCATGGGTGAATGCCCTACCACCTAGATATTGATTTTAAGGGACAAATGGAAAAAATTATACGAGCTGCCACTGAAAAATGATCAGCCAATGACCATAAGGAAACTAACCACATTCAAAGGTTGTGAAAAGACCTGCCAGTGACAAGAGAGATGCTCTCAATCAGATGGGGAGAGAAAGCGTTTTCAAGTACATTTGCACTGACGGAGTCATTCTGGATATAACAAAAGCCAAAATGCTCCTGTTTTTCATAGAGAGTATGATTTGGCTATCACATTTTTTATTCTGGGTGATGATGGTGAAGTTTGAAAACACCCAGGCTGATTGCCAGAACCCAGGCAGGGATGTAATGTTGTTTATTTGTAGCCTGAATGCCTTTGGGTGGGAGCCCCTTGGAAGCGCACTCCTGAGCTTCCGCAGGAAGACAAGGCAGGTCGAGCACCATGGTTGCATGTTTACACCCCCAGTGGGCTGCCACTGAGAGATTGCACTCAGAGTGCCTGCAGGCTTCCTCAGCCTACATTTCCTTACACGTGACTTTGCAAACCCACAGAAAGATTTAAGATTCAAGTCTGTTGCGATTTATAAGCTGCAATAAGCAGCACCTCCCTATAGTCACCTGGAATGTCACCTTGTTGAGAATAACTCTGCTTTCTCCTTCATTTCAGTTATGAAATATCATTCTGTGTTCTGAGAAACTCTGAAATTTGATAAAAATTAAGACTTGTGTTCATTTGCAATGATTAGTGTTCTGTACTTAATATTACTACTCTTTGAAACTCTCTAGGCAAAAGCCTGATTGCTTTTATTGTTTCATATGGGGGTTTTTTCCTAAGCTTTAAACTCAATTTATTTTTTAATTAAAATTACACTTTAATATTGAATGAATAACATGCAGGTCTTGAAAAATATGAACATTTTGTTTTCGTAACTGAAAGTAATTTTTCTGATAGTCAGCATTTACAGCTACATACTGGACACGTTTATTCTTTAAAGATAGTTTCGAGTGTCCCTTATTTGAAGTTTAAATGGTAAAAATTTAAAAGTCAATGTACCTTTTAAAAGTTTTTGTTAGGGTATGAACATCAGTACTTTTCCCTTGTATCTCTCTTATTTTTTTCAGTAGATTTAAATAAAATGCTCTGCATTTTATCTTCATTGCTATATGAAAGACTGCAAGATAGACTGTGTGTGATAGATCACAGTGTGCATGAATCTCCACACAGTTTGCCAAGTCCACACTGACTGTTAGCAGTGCTGATCCACCTCTGAATCTGAGTGGAATCAGTGGGAGCTGCTGTACCTTACAGTACCCAGAAATTGTGTCCCAGTCTGTGGAGAGGGAAGTATGTTTTGTGGGGATTTTTTTCCATTCTTCAATCTCTGCTATAGTGATCAGTATTTTTAATAGTATATTAAATATACTATCTGTATAAATAGATATCAAGTCCTGACATGATTTTTAAAGTTGGTAGAGTTCCTTCTGAGCATAAACTTTTACAGGGATTTACATTTCCTGATACGTTGTGGTAAATTTTATTCTGACTTCTTCTCAATTAGGTGGAGCAATGTTAGGGTGAGTTGGTCTTCTGATGATATTCACACAAGTAGAGATGTATGCTAGCATGCTAACACTGTCTTAATGTAAGAAAAATTCTGTGCTAATTTTAGAACAGAGTAAAAAGTTTATAAGATTTCAATTACATTTATTATTAAGAAAGTTGCTACTAGGTTAATTTATTCTTTTTTCTTTATTCCTGCAGGCCACAGTCATCCAAAAATAAGGTAAGCAGCTGTTTAATTGAATTCTGCTTTGTCAAAGATTGGTAATAAATATATTTCAAAAAATTATTAGATAAAATCTTTCAAGTTTTGAAGCTGTTTAACATTTGAATGTCTCAAAAAGTCCCAGCATTCCTGTTTAATTCCAAAAAATTACAGGAAATACTATCATATTTTACAGTTATTAGCTGCAGAAAATACATGGGAAAGCGGTTGTTTGCCTCAGTTAATGGAATCCAAAAATGTAAAGGAAAGAGAAGCTGCTGCTTTTAAATCAGGTATGTGTGTATGTATTTACATGTGCATACATTTTTTGGAAATGTTACACTATAATGATAAATTCCTATAAATGCAGTGAAGCTATTTCATTTGAATCTACAGCATTTATTGGATTTCCACAAATGCATTAAGCTGCACAATGGATGTGCTATGCAATTTTAATTAGTTATTGATATTCAGAATTTGTAAAGTAATTCTAACCTCCATCAAAAAAGTCTTAAATGTGCATGCATTTATAGCAACTTACATAAGCTACAAAATTGTATAAAACTAGAGATAAGATGCATAATTTGTGTGTGTAAAATACAAGGTAAACAATCTGATAATAAATATTCTGAGGTGTGGCAATTCAATATAGTAAACAGTATTAGTAACTATTTTAAGTTACATGCAATGTACAGATTTTGAGATGCATTCTTCTGAAACAGCACAGAAAATGATGAAGCTTTTGGGGTCTCTTGAAGAGAAAAACATACTTTGGTTCATTGTTTTCAGTACACACTTTTATGTCAGCCTCATTTTCCTTTTTCTGCCTTCGGGCAGTGGCTGTTTTGTTTGAGTAATTTTTTAGAATCTTTGGGTTCTTATGAAACATTTATAAATTAATAAATTGTTAAAATGGAGACAGAATGGGAAAGAATATTGGTAGATTACCAGGCTGTGCTTTATCTCTCCTCTCTTTGAGCAAAAAGTTTCTTTTTTTTTTTTTGCCACATTCCAGTTGTCAAATATTGGCCTAAACTAAGTTTCCTTAAAACCAGCTAGAATTTGTCATAAGGTAATGATTGGCCTAAGTGATCCTAGAAGGTCCCTTTCAACTTAAACTATCCTACAAGTGTGTGTCAACCAGGATGTTCAGGAGAATCAGAAATGGACGAAGACACAGAGTCACAATTCTCTACATGTATGGATCTTCCTCATCTCCATCCTCTTTTACCATGACCTCTATACTGCCTTTACTGCCTTTTCTCTATCTTTATTCTTGCAACATAACTAATCATAGAACATTGAAAACATGAAACAAACATGTTCTGCAGCTCAGAAAGCAAATCGAAAGAACTCAGTGCTTTTTATTTTTGGATGGTTGGAAATTCCCATGGAAAAAAATTAGGTGATTACAATTTTTCCATTAATTTTGTTCCAAGTGGGAACAAAAACTTTCTGAAGAGCAGAATTTCTGAACATTTGAAACTTCTGAATTCAGGAGCATTTTGTTTCAAAGTTGAAATATTGTAGTACAACGTATTGACCTAACGTGGAAGTAATTAATGGTGTAAATGGATTTTTTCATGCCTTTCTCTTAATGTAAATCTTAATGTCAAAATGTCATCAAAATCTTTGGGTTCCTCTGAAATCCTGGTAAATTAATGAAGCTATGCCATCCAATAGAAAGCAGTTCTGCTGAGAATTTTTCAGCAGTGCTAAATACTTTCAATACAAAGATAGGAATATTTCAACACTAACTCAAGTTTAAATGGTTGAGATTTGCAAAAGATGCTTTTCAGAAGATTAGCAGGTTCTTGAGGAAGCAATGACTTCTCTCCCCGACAGGTCTCATCAGCTGTTCAGGCAACACGCGGCCATGAACAGAAGCAACCCCTCACAGTGACAATCCATCCGTAGCACAGGGGTGAATGCTTTTTGTTCCAGTTAGAAGGATTTGAGTAGGGAAGCCATCAGTATGAACCAGTAGAGAAATTTGAAAAAAGTGGTTCATAACTCTGAAATAATATTCAGGCTGCGTCTGAGTGATTCAGCTCAGGACTGGAAGCAATATGGCCGTTTGGGGCTGGTTCTGGATTTTGCCTGAAGCCCAGCAGAATCCTATACTATAATAACCATACAGTTCCTGATACTCAACCTGTTCAGCAGTAGCCTAAATGCAAGGGCCTTCTCGTGGAAAACTTAGAATGCTTGACTTCTGCTTTTTGGGTGTTTTTTTCCTCTACAAAAAAAATGAAAAATGGAAAGTAAATATGTGAGCTTTTACTTCTTTTAGAAATGTATCTGCCAATCTGAAGGCAGAACTGCTTAACTGGGCTGCTTGTAATAGAATCTGACTTACAGTAAGACATGAAAAGGAAACTCTCAAGTGGTTTGAGGACTAACCTTCATATGAATTCATAGTCAATAAGAATTTATGTAGCAATTATCAATGAGAATACATATAATACATTGTAGAGGTAGCTATATTACATTGTAAAGATTATTGCACTGTACTATGGCAGCATCTTTGAAGTAAAATAAAACTTCTTTAGTAATCTAAAGCAAAAATTACTCCATTAACTTGCTGAAGACATTTGGGAACTTAGTTTGAGGCTCTGTAGGCAGTTGATCCTAAGAATTCACAATTCCTGTATCGTGGGGATACAGTGACCGAGAAACAGCTTTATAAGTAGTCAGCCAATCAAGGTTCCCAGGACAGTCACTGAATTAGTTTTCTGCCCTTCTGAGCAAAGATTGTGAATGGTCTGTTCTACTACATTTTCCTTTCTGACTGATTTTCACTCTGAGTCTTCCAGCAGAGAGAACTGGGCCCTTACAGCTACGTGTGTGTATATTAAAAGATGAGGTTTGATACATCGTATACCCATGAATTTCTTCCATTTCTGACTGAAAGCCTTAATAGCCTTAGTGTAAACTAAAGATAAATTAATGTGTTTCATGAAAACTTTTCTAATGAAATACTGAATTTAATAGAATTTAATAAACCCCTTAACATAAGTTTGCAGTGTGTACATATAGACCTGTTTCCAAGATGGGGAGGAATTCCTTATACCCTGTTTTCTTTCAGGTCCTATGGGATTTGTTATCAGTTGGCAAGAATTGCAGAGATGGAGAAGTGTGAATTCTCCACTGGTAGATTACTGTAGATCAGTACTCTGTCTGCTAGATTGTCTTGGATTAACAGGATAAAGTGGTGGCTGTGGGTTTCTGGGATGAACAAAGCAAATGTTTATTTTAAAGCAACTCAGGGGAAAAAGCATTTCTTAAATTACCATAAGTTCTTTTGTTGCTAAAAAATTTTTGGTAGACACTTTGTTGTATTTCTATCAGTCAGCTAAAAATTACTGCCACGGGTGGGTATGTCTTCAATTAACTTAGTAAGCAAAGGCATCTTTTCTAATTAAGTATTCAAGTATTTGTCTTAACTTGCCTTTAGTTCGCAGTGGGAAGGGGTTGTCTGAAGTAGGTGTAAAAAAAATACTGAACACTGCTGAAAACTTGATGTGGAATGTAACAATGATCGTTGCATCTCAGTTCCTGTACATCTGTGGTTAGATAACAGTGCTAGGATCATTTATTACTTTCTTAGGAATAGAGCCCTGAGCTCAAGGGGCCACCTTTCACAGTAAAGATTTTGATTTAATTTCCAATTCCATTTAATCTTTGTTACAGTTGGGGCTGCCAACAAAGATGCCTGTTGTAATGGGATGTATCCACTAGGAAAAATTGACAGATGGTAACAAAATCTTGTACCAATAATCCAGGCTGTGTTTGAACTCATGACCTATATGTGAAGGGCTCAGTATCCCGTTACAAATCCCTTGAGCTGTCAACTCATCTGTGTCTGATTTTCAAAAAGTCCCTGTGTCACACCTATTTCTTCTTTCAGTGCTTTACAGAAGTTAGGTTCCTTGTACCCTTTCTATCTGTTAACATCATTCTGGTATTTTTTCCATGTTTTGGTTTGCTTGGATATTCTCTTTTTCAGTTTCCAAGCCTGTCTTTTCTGTACTACCTTGTATTTCATTATCCATTTTAAGGGGGATAGTTTGGAATTTAATAAAATTGTTCAATACAATGAATTAATGCAAATATTTGTTTTAATGAATGTGACCCTATTTCATGTAACAAGTTCAGGAAATTCCTCAGATTTTAAGTGAGGTTTTAACAAGTGAGGAAAGATAAAATTTGCATAGAGATCTTCAGTTATTCTTGTAAGAACTCATACAGTTAATAAGTGCATTGTTTGATATTTTCCTTAATCTGACCATAAAACCTTTCTGCTCTTTGCTATGAACAAAAAATGCAAACAAGTGTTTTCTAGAGGTATTAATTTGTTCTTTGAGGTTATTACTATTACTGTAACAGTAGTCCTATTATAACATAGTCGTAACTTAGTTTTTATTCAAGTATGGAATAAAAGGCAGTTTCTGTCATAGCTAGCTTACTTTGTTATTCTAATTCTTAACATCCCTTTCTCTCTTCATAAGCCTAGAATGGAGTTTGGCTTTGAGCTTCTTGTAATGGCTAGTATCTAGTGATTTTATTGACAACTTGGGCTAACCATTTACTCCTTCATCAGCAGATCATGCCAGTAGTAGATGAATTCACAAGCTATGCAAAATTCCTCATGTTTCTCTCTGAAATTTTAGATAAGAAAAAATAATTTTCATATGTATTGTAAATGTGAATACAGAAATAAGCTGAAACAAATTGCATTTTTAATATGTAAACTAACTTATGTATCCAAAAAGCGGCATTTTTTATGCTATCCTTTATGGGACATTAAATAATGGATATTTCATTTAGCATTAACCAAAGGAGCTAGTGACCTGCAAATTTAATATTTATTAAATTAGCATTATTTCAGCTTCTTTAAAGGAAATTCACATATCTCCCTGTGCAACAGATACACCAGCATCAAAATAGTTTTCTGTAATTAAGTGCATTTGTCTGAATTCCAGACCTTCATGAGATGCACTCACATAAAATATCCTTTAGAAGAAAAGGGGCTGTTCAGAAAGATATTTACATACATGTAGGGAGTAACTCTTGTCAGAAGGGCAGTGAGTCATGTGCTTTGCCTGCAAGAATGGTTGCAGATACATTTTTTTTTCTTCTGAAACAGGAGTCAGAGACTACTAATAAAAGTTATTCTGACTGGTGCATAAAATACCTAGCCTTTATGGGAGTGCATTTTGAAGCATTAGGTTACAATGTTATCAAATCACAGTATACTCTTTCCCCCCTGGGCTGATGCTTTGAATCATTTAAAAACTCTGAAACTGTTTTTCCTATTGCACTTAGGTACTGAAACTTGTCCTGGCATTGGACCAAAGAAAGAAGATAAACAGCTGAGCACTGTTTCCCCAGATGAAAACAAAACTGAGAGACAGATAGAGGCAGGAAGTCTTTGGGTAGCTGCAGGAAAGGACCACATGGAGGAGCAGCACTGCAGTGCTGAATCAACATTGAAGCCACACACCCAGTCCACAGGGACAGTGGGCAGGCCTTCTTTGGGCTGTTTATCATCTGGGGATGCTGGTAAAAATAACAATTTGCAGCTGAGAGAAAGACAGCTCTCAAAGGATGCAGAAGAAACAGAAGGGGCTGGGGAGCCTGGAGTGAAACTCCCTCTTGAGCCAATGGTAGATGCTTCAGTTTTAACAGATGGTGACTATATGCCTACTGATTTGGTTCCTTCTGATAAAGATGTGCAAGCTGATAGAAATCTGCTCAGATCAAAACATGCTGCTGGCTCTTCAGAAATTGCTAGTGCCCAGCTTGAAAATAGTGATTTAAAACAGCAACAGATACAGCCTGATGACGATGATGAAAAGTCTTCACAGGACAGAACTGCATCAGATGTATGCTCTGGGTGCCGTAAAGTATCTGAGCATGAGAGTACTGCCCATTCACAGGTGTGCAAGGAAATACAGAGAGCAGCAGGACAGGAGGAGAAGGTAAATAATGAAGAACAAGAAGATTTTTTTCTCAGATTTTTAAATGGTAACATAATAGACACTGAGGAATCAATCTTAGAAAACCAAGAGGACTCAGACACTGTTCCAGATATTTCACCTGAACGAGCATCTTATAACTCACTGGAAGCTTTATCACTAGATGACAGCTTTTCTTCTCTTGATGAACTTGCAAGAAGGATAGAGATTGCTGAGGTAAAGATTATGAATTCTATAAAATCTTTCATGTTTGTCTCAAAATATTTTAGATATTTCCAACTTCAAAATGTGTTAAATATTCCTTAATATATCACTTTCAAATCTGAAATCTATACATATTTAATTGTTCTGAGTTATTCAGAGAAAAAAGTTTGGTTTTGCCTGTTTGTCTCCTTCTTGACCAGCACCACACAGTGTTTCTAAAAATTAGATTGATTTTTACATGTGAGTATGAACAGCTGGTGTTTTTTAACTTTTTTATTCTGACAGAGACTGTTAGGAGGTGTTCTCATAATTCCTGTTAAATCAAGTTTCATGTCAGAGATGTACATAATGCCGATGATGTAATGTGGTTCATTTCTATTCAAAAAACAAAATTTTCTTTTTTATGCCTATTCTGTAGAAGTGAGAACTACATATGTATAAATTCTGCATATGACTGTATGGGCTTCTAATTTTGCCAAGTTTAGATAGCTTTGTTGTTCAATCAAAGCTAAGAAAGCTTCTGATCCTGAACCCACCTTTCTGAAGCACTGCTGATAGGCCACAACAAGAGTGAGTGCTTCATAAGCTAGGTTGCTCTTCTGAAAATAGAGATTTATTGCTTTGGGACTTTTTTGGAAAGTGCATAACGACATCTTTGCTTTATTTCTTTTCTGATTTTGCGTCCATGGGACCTTAAGAGCAATTTAAAAATAGTCACAATAGGATTAATTTAGGATTTATCTATGTGAAACAGAACAGTACACCTCTGTTAAAATGCTGAACTTTCAGTGAGCTCAAAAGAAATCTAATGCTGAGGGATGATGTTTAAATTACTCTTCTGTTATACATGTGTATGGGCTTAGCAAAAGACTTAATTTAATTGTCTCTGTGACCAATGATGATGCTTTACAGGGAATCTAGTTTCATTTCTAGTTTGCTCTTCTGATGCTGGGACTGCCAGTACTCTGATGGCAGAGTTGAGTCTCTGCAGAGGAAAAAGTACCTTGAGTTTTTCCACAGTACTTTTTCTGGCCATATAAGGCTTAATGTTGGCTGCACTGATGGGAGTCCATTTGAATCATTCTTAACAAAAAGCCTGAGTTGTGTGTGAGGCAATGGGTTTAAACTGGAAAAGAGAAGAAGGATTAACTTCAGTAACAGTTAAAGTTTGTAATATGCAGCACCTGGGGTTCTTCTGCAATACATGAAATTTTTAGATGCAGCAGGGTGAGTTAAGGACAGCATACCAGCTTGTACTGTTTCATTATACTCTTATATTTTGTTTCCAATTAATCTTACCACCCATCACTAGCCTGGGGGTTTCATTTCAGAAGTGGTGAGCACCTACAGCTTTCCTGGGAGACACATTAAAAGAGTTTGCCACCCCTGAGAAAGCAGCATTGTTAACTTGTGTTCATTGATTTTGTTTTAGTGCTAAAATAAGATCGCACTGATGTCTTGACAAGCAGACTGATCTTTGTAACCAGCTGTAAGACTTCTTCCTTTCTTGTCCTTTTGAAGCCTTTGAAATTGCATCATTCAGACTATGGCAACCTAAGAAGACAACAGTGTTTTCATACAGTAACTGTTGATGAAATATTTAGAAAATGCATTGGTAGCCTCATGAATGAAATGAGTCACATGAAATGTACCAATGTGGCAGTAAAAAAGAAAAAAAAATCAATTTGACTGTGATAAAACTTGTCATGGAGTGAATATTTACAAACCTGCCACAAAGAAATTAGAATGGAAGGCAGAAGTAAAGATAATTTTGAAATAACCTAGATACAAAAATCATATGGTAGAACAAAATTTCATTAATGTTCTTCAATGGGCATGTAATACTAATTTATTGATAATGGGAAAGGTAAATACTTGTGCATGTATTTACAGTTAGGAAGTCTTGTTTGACCCCATATTGAGATCCAAGAATCATCTCCTCTAGTTTTCTAATTTAGATACTTTGTCACTTGCTTTTAGTCTGTCATTTACAATAACTCGTTCCAAGAGTTGAAAAACCACCAAATTCTGACTCTGACTTTAAATAATTGCAAAAGTCAAATAGTACTTTGCATATTGTACAGTCCCTTATACTGCGTATTTCATCACTAATACAAACTATGTACAACGTGCAAATGATGGAAAATCACTGTCATTTTATAGAAACAAGATTCATACAGCTAACAAGGAACTTTAAAGCACAGTCAGCAGTTGGTAGCAACAGATATCAGAAGTGTATAGCCTCTTCTTAGATATCTTTGCAATCATTTCTATGAGCATGAAATGACACAGCAGCAGTGAAACAAATTGTGACCTTAATAATGTAAGTTTCATTTTGCTGTATAAAGTAAAAGTTTATAACGCAAACTTTTTATGTGAGTGACAGTTAGGGAAACGAGTAAAATCCTACTGCTTTTTCTGATTAGAAAATTATAATTTGAAATTTATTTTTACGAAGCAAAGATAAAGAGATTGTCAACCACAACATACAGCTTTTGGTTGGCACTGTTTATACACCAAGAAATGAAGTCTCCACCTGTCTGTACTGGGTTTGGAGAAAATGTTTTGGATTCCCTGTTCTCTTTTATAGCTTGGGTCCTGTAGTTTTGAGTTTGCAAGAACTACACTTCCGCTTGAAATGCTTACATGGTTTCTGAGCTATTTGTTGCTGTGTAAAGGAGCCCCGGTACTTTCATGGCAAGTGTGTCAGCAGAAAAAATAGTTAAAATCTGTTACTGTGGTATGAATACTGAATCTGCTAAGTTAACTCCTTTTCAACTCAAATTATTCACGTATTAAATTTATTTTGTTAGCAAAAGGGTTTGTCTACTGGTTTTATTGTAACCCAGGGTAGTCTTGGTTTTTATCAGTTTGTCATACAGTTGTGGATTACTGCTTTAAAAAAAAAATCTGATTTTGCTAGTAATGAAACTGTAGTCCTTTGCCAAGTAACTGAATAAGGAATACAGTCCACAGGAGAATACACAAACAAAACAGCTTCTTGAGTAGTTCTCTGCGTTCAGACCAAAATACTTTATACAGTGAACTTTTTTTTCTAGTTCCCAGTTTGCAGTGCTTCCCTTTTGGGGTTTTTATTTATATCTATATGGTACAAATAATTCTAATAGTGAGGTGCAATCTGTTTTCTCTAAGAGCTTGAAGCACAAGGCCTTACTAGTTTTGTCTAGTATGTTTATAAATATATAAATGTATACATCATATTTTTTGAAAATATGTACAGTGTAAGAAGCTTTTTAATATTTTATTAGCAAATGCTGTTTTAAACAGAGAAGAGACAGGTAGTTTAAATAAAGCTTATTTTTTCTAATTTTGTAACCTGGTTATTGAACTTTGTCCAAAAAGTGTAAAACTTTTCATTGAAGCAGAATTACTTTCTGTTAATGGTGGTAAAAAGCAAAAAGCTAAAATATTTAACAGAGTTTCAATTAACCAACAGTCATTACTGCTTTCCTCTTTACTGTTGGTCAAAATGCCATCACACACCCATATGCCATTTTCAGCTTTCTGTACAGTAATTATAAAAGTCAGAAGATTTTGTGAAGGCCAGCAGAGCTGAGAGAGTAAGCTCAGTTACACAGATGCTCCAAGACCATCTTTTGTTAATTATCTAGCTTAGAATTAAGAAAATATCTTGTGTTTCAATAGGTCCTTTATGCAGCTCTTTCATGTAAGAGATGTTTTCAGTGCAGTCTTGTGCAAGCCTACATTTTTCCTCCTGTAGTTCAAGTCAAGAAGAGGCTTGATTTGTGGTCAACTGTATTAACCACAGTTCCCTTGTTAACTTCAATTTACATAATATATTCTGTCTTTTTAAATTCCTCCTGCCTCCTAAAGACTGGGATTTAAAACTTCATCTCGTGTGGCAGCTAAGTCCCTCTCCTTGGATGTTTAATTAATGGGAGATGGATCTAATATAATCACTTTGTATATTGCAGAACAAAACAAAAAACCTTAATTACATGACTCATGAAATTCAAAGGCAGATGAAGTATATTTATGGCATGAAGCTGAGTCAGAGGAGGTTTAGGTTAGATATGAGGAAAAAGTGCTTCACCCAGAGGGTGGTCAGGCACTGGAACAGGCTCCCCAGGGAAGTGGCCACAGCACCAACCCTGACAGAGTACAAGAAGTGTTTGGACAATACTCTCAGTCACATAGTGAGACTCTTGGGGATGGTCCTGTGCAAGGCCAAGAGCTGGAATTTGATGATCCTTGTGGGTACCTTCCAACTAAGAATATTCTATGATTCTATTCTAGGTATGAAGTACATATGTAAAGGGGCCATTTTTCAAAATACAGCCTATAGTTTTTGCTGGGGTAGGAGAGTAACACTAACTATACTCTGTTTATTGAAAAATCAAAAGCACTTACTCCCCCTTTTTAAGCAAAAGAAAATGTTCAGAATAGAGGAACCTGCGCTGTGTCAATTAGTTCTTTATACACTTAAGGTAAATCCTGAAACATAGCCATGTAGGCTGACAGGAAAAGTAAATGAACCTCATTGTAGCAAGGCTTTCCTCCACAAGCCTTTTATGTAACTGTAATCACTGAAACACATTTCCACATAATCCTGTCAAGGATAGTCCTCTGGTTTTAAGCTTGGAGAAGACCGAGTTTGTGACACAGTAATTCAGAAACTACCATGAGCCAACCGACAAAATGAAGTGCCTTAGTTTGAAATGATGACTAGGCCGCCACTTCTAGTCTTAGGGCAGACCAGTATGAATGCCCTGCTGTCCCTGGGTGACATTCCCACCTAGTGCAGTCCGAACCACTTGGGAACAAGCGTGCCAGGCGACAGCTAGCCTGCTGTGTGGGTGGTGTGGGAGGAGCCATTGATCCTCTTTATGAAAGTAATGATGTAAGCAGAAGCTTAAAATAATCTACTCTTCTAAAGGACATCATTTCATCTCCACCCTCCCAAATAAATAAGTCAAATTAAAGCACTCCTACATGATCCCCCTTCATTGTCACAACAAAGAAGTTTAAGTGTTGCTTTTCCTGCTGGCCTCTTAAATTTTTGTAGTGGTTCTGCAAGGCTAATTTGACATTACCAGTAGAAGCCTCAGCTCAGTGTGCTTGTCTGTTGTGATGAGATTCTTGCAGACCATTATTTTTGGTTCATTCGTGCCAAATACTGGTCCTGTGTATGTTGACTGACTTTATTTCTGCCACCTCCACACTTTCACTAAATATTCATTAAATAATCCATTCAAACTCTTGAGAAGATAATCAAAAAGGAAAGTGGGTATCAAAAGTGGTAGTGTGGCAGAGATCAATTTTATCCTCTCAGTTGGAATTTTGGGAAAAATTATTAGGCATGTAGGCATACACCCACGGTATCCAGCTCTGTAAGTTGTGCAAGGTAACCTCATCTGTCCATTTGAGGGCTACAAAGTACTGCCAGACTACAGACTTCTATGTGTAATTGCCGAATTTATCAGTTAAAATGTTGCAAATGCCAAAGTTGGTGCCTGTTGGATTGTGCTCTGTCTCTTTGCTTTGTTCAGTCCACCATCTCTCTTACTACAGCAGGCATTATATAAACTCATAGCATGAAGCATGTTTACGGGCATAAGTTATGAAGTCACTTTTTTTCAGTTTTTCTACAGCTCTTGGAATTGCAATGCAAATAAGTTTTTATGGGTGCTCTTCTAACTTAATTCTGTTACAGGTAGAGTTAAGCAGTCAGTTGTCTGCAACTACGGTGTTACTTGGAAAGTTGGGGTTTTTTGAGTATTTGTGAAAATTGCAGGTGTTTGGGGTCATCTCCTTATAGAGGAGTTGCAAACAGTTGTAAATGTGATGTTTCATCTGTAGCACAAATGAATACGTATTACTTTTCAATTTAACAAATGTTATTGCTGATCTACAGAATGAGTTTTAAAAAGCCCTACTAAGTTCTAGGAAGAAATTATTAAGTCTTTTTTTAAGGTAAAGATGCTCACAAGATAAAAAAAGAGCATGTCTAAACATGCTTCTTATTTTAATTTCTGTTTATTTCTAGCCCACCGGGAACTACTTGCTTAGGAAAGCATTTGTCTCCTGATACTTCACCTACTTTCATTTCTCTAATAACTAGGAAGTTACAGACTGCTCATTCATGCCAGTATGGCTTAGCATATACTCTTGCAACTAGTCCAAATGCTATAGCAAACAAAAGAGAAGTTATGGCTTATTGACTTGTTGACTGTATCGCTGTTTGTGCAAGCTGTTTGGATGACCAGCCTGTAGGGAAGGATTTTTGAACTGCTGCTGTATCCAGAGAGCTTATTACAATGTGGAGCTGGAATCTATCCAGAGCATTGAAGCTTTCTTTTTCCCTGTTGTTCTCTCTGTTTGGTTTTGTAGCCCCACTGTAGCTGCTTGTCCACTCTGGGGAACCAATTGCAGTGCTGGAAAATTAATCTTGCAATAAGTATTTGATGGTCTCTGCAGGATTATATCTTTGGAGAGGCAGCAGCAGTGTGTCATTGACTTCTTATTGCCCTCTGATGATAGTGTTTTTGACAAAATCTGCCTCATCACTCCCCAACCCATGCGAGCTTACAAAGGAACTGTTGCAGCGAACACAAAGGATGATCCAAATAGTAAATGTGTGCATATTTAACTTTGGTAACACTTAAGGGCAAACAGTGTCAGTGAACAGTGGAATGATACTGCAGCTGTCCTGTATGTTAAGTAATTGATGTTTTCAAGAGGGAGGTTTCACAAGTGCTGCAATGTTTAAGGAAAGTAGAGTGGAAAACATTTATTAACCGTTTAGCTCATTTCTTCCCTAAGTCATTGTTAAATAGAGCTCATGCTTCAATTTCTTACATCTGTTGTACCACTCGCTGACTCTCCTGATAGATTGCTCCAGCGGAAGGATTGGTGTCTATACTAAAGAAGAGAGATGACAGGGACGGTAAAACAATTTCTCAAGTCCAGCAAAGACAAACAAAGAGAAGAGTGCGATTCCAAGAAATGGAAGACACATTGGATCAAGGTAATTTAAAGCTGTTAATTCATGGATTGCACTCTTGAGGTGCAAATGGCGTCGATCTTTTTATTCACAAGAGCAAAGCAGGCATTCATTGAACATACTGTCTTGGTTTCTTTCAACTTAATTAATAAGTAAAGGTGATTGATCAACAATTATTAATCTCTACCAGGTTTGGGTAACAAGACTACAGAAGGATACAATAAACACACTTCCATTTTAAAGCTTGTCTGAGAATGAAGTCCCAGTTTTTTTCATCTGACTGAATGATTTGCAAGTGGCAGCTAATGGAAGTTCTTTCATTAATGTTTATTGCTTAGAGGGTGGGAGGTGTAAGCTTTCTCTGTAAATCCATTTACCGTGTGGGTAAAGAGGGATGCAGAAGAAACAGTGTGTTGTCCTTCTTCCACCAGTAGCTTTCCAATCCTTTCTAGTAGACCAGGACTTTAACCTTGCTTTATAATTTAATATCCATACATATTTGCTAGCCATCATTAAATTTGGCTTTACACCCTACCACATTTTTGATGGGCTAAATAGCCTCATGAGAAATACAGTATGTTATTTTGTTCTGCTTTTCTTGGAGTTTAAGTTCTCTATTATTCAAACTAAAGAGATATTAAGAAAAATACTTTTGGTTGCTAATGATAGTACTTTCTATATCTACCATGTATGCCAGCCACTAAATGGTATTAATTAGTGTTTAATAGTGCATTAAGCATGTCTAAAACATTCACAGCCTAAAAGAGAGCGTATCCCATCTTTTTCTTGAAATTATTTTAAAAGTATTTGTGTTTTAAATAAAATTTCAATTAGAGTTTCTTCTATGATTTTTTCCCCAAGGATTTAGTGATTCAAAAGGAAAGTTGTTTTATACTACTATTGCTATTATTTCAAATCTGATTTCAAACACGCACAAAAAAGCACATGAATCTTTCTTCTTTTTTTCTTCTTTTGCACTGTTTCTTCTCCCTGATGTAGAGTGAAGGGAGTTCAGAAATTTTCGTAGAGCCACGTCAATATAACAGAAGATGCAGATGTTGTTTTTATGTGCAGACTACCAAAGTAATCTGACGCCAAAGTAAAATTATAAGTGAGGTTGTGAGGATGTAGCAGCATCTCTGCAACCTCTGTACTGCTCTTACTCTGTAATAAACAATCATGGAAAGAGGTAGCAGAGAATAACTGAAATGTAAAATAACCCTTCACATTACCCTGAAGGTTTTGTCTCTGTCCTTACAGCCAAAATGTGAGAGGAAACACAAGCAGTTCATGGTAGCACAGTCAGTGTCATTACAAATTAAGCAAGAGTGTTTCTATTTGTTTTAGTTTCAAAGCTTTCATTTCATGTCAACTATTTCCATGAAGGAAGGCTTTGGCTGTGTGGCATTCTCATAGGTGAGCGCATTTTGCTTCTGTGTGGAATGCGTCCACAAGTGATATGAGCAAGGACAGGTACACAGACTGCAGAAATGAAGCTATATAATTAGGTTTCTGAAAAGGCTGAGAAACATACAATTACTGCTCTGTACTTTGGTCATTTTGACACATGAGCATTATTAAGTGGGTTTACCTCCTGACCCATTTGTGGTAAAAACTTTTCTCAGGTTTTCTTGCATGTGTTTGTATTGCTTTGTATATCATCCTTTTTCACCTTTTCTGCTCTTATTTACAGATGAAGTATCTGGTGGCTCCTGTATTTTGCTGATTCTGCTGTGCATAGCAACTGTTTTCCTTAGCATTGGAGGAACTGCACTGTACTGTACCTTTGGTGACATGGAATCCCCTGTGTGTACTGATTTTGCTGCCAACATGGATTTCTATTATACACAGATATTGCAGCGTATGGAAGAACTTAAACACTGGATAGCCTTCTCATAGTTGAAATGAGCAGGAACAGCACATCAAGAGCTCACCAATGGTTACTGGAGAGGGTAGAAAAAAATTGTGATTTCAAGTTCTCTAACAGTTGCCACCTGCGGGTGATGTGTATTTGTTGATATACTTTCACTTTTACTTAGAAATCAAGAAAATTTTAGTTTAGCAATCAGGTGGCAAAATGTTCACATCTGTTCACAATTGTAGCAGTGTGGTATGGGAGCATACCCTTTTGAGAGTAGGCAAGTCACTTTTCATCAACTTGAGCAAGTGAAGAAGAAAGAAGAAAATTAACTATCTTCTATATTCTCTCCCATTGCCACACATTGTGTAAGCAATCTCTGGAAGCTTAGCAAAAGGACAGCTTTAATTTACAGCTGTTTGTGCAAAGGTGTTGCCTCCAGCTATCATGCAATAAGTCTGTGTTTTATGGAAACATTATTTTTCTTCTAAGTCTTACTGTTTTTCTCCATTTTTTTTCTCCTGGTGAGCCATGTAATTATTTGGTGGAGTGAGAAGACTGCAGTAGCATTCATGGAGCCCTCATTTGGTGATTACCAGGCTGACCCTGTATCTATAGCTTGCAGTGAATATCATGAGTGGGATAAATCTGCTGGCAGATTTCACTGAATTTCCTGGACCTCTACTCTCAGTATTGTATGGGTTGATTTAGAAATGGAGGGTTAAAAAAGAAATCATTAGTTTCACTAAACACAGAAACAAAAGTAGGATGTTTAGTAAATTATTCATATTAAATAGTCAAGTGTCTTTGGCCAATTTTAAAGCACCTGGTAGAAGGTGTGGGGCTAACTGGCTTTTCTGTCCAGCCATGTCACTGACTTTGAGTAATCACTTTGTGCCTCAATTTCTCCTCCATAAATGGGGAATAATGATCCTTGCCTTTGTCTATGAATATTTATTGCAATTAGGGCTCATGTCTGATTCCTCCCAAATGAGTGCACAGAATCTCAGAACCGTGTGGCTGCAGCCTCTCTCAATGAATGAATGTTATGTAAAGAGCGACTGATCCAACAGAAGAGATTCAGAGGCTCACCACAGATGTGGTGAGTATGTTAGTGGTCTAGGTCACTTGTTCCAGCAGATAAAGCACATTTGAATCTATTTGCCCTGCAATTCTGAGACCTGTACTGTAAAATCTGATCTTTTTCTATTAGCTATACAAACAAATTTAGATCAATACAAGGAGTCATTTTAAATGGGTATTTCTATTGCTTGGTGCTCAGCCCTCCCTGTGTGGTGGTATGTGAAAGAAACACTGACAGGACAGTGAAGGTGAGAATTAGATACACAGGCCTTTGACCTACACTCTGGTCAAAATGTGGCAATTCTCCTTGCACAGAGCAAAGTGGTCTAGCCCTGCTGAAGTGTGAAACAATTCCTTTACACCTCAGGAAACAGCATTTTTGAGGGATCCGCTTCACTCCACTCCATGATTTCATGCTTACTAACATTGTATGATGCAGTGTGTTCAGGTTTAGGATATTGTTTTGTAAAATGCTACGAAGTGAAATCTTCAAAATGCTACTCAGAACTATAACGTTAAATGATCATGCTTTCTGGCATTTGCAAGTAAATTGTCCCTCTAGTGAGCTTGATTGTTCCTAACGCACTGTTACACTTAACGGGTTTTTAAAGTGAAATTTAAAATCATGTTTTTTCTAGAATAAACTGCATGTATGATTTCTCTTTTTGTTTTCACTGTGAAGGCTTAGTTTATTTATACCCTACGGAGCCTCGCGTGCAGCTTTATATTAAGCTAGCAAATTTAAAATGCCCAAAGTAATGAAAACTTTTGCTTTCAGAATGAACTTGAGAACAGTAGTTTGATATATTTTTTTGTTTGTTGTCCTCAGAGTATTATAATGCTGGGCTATCTAAAGGAGAAAGGGAAAGACACACTTGTATTTTAAAGTGTTACTGGCTGGTTCAGTTTATTATTTGAATTCTGGGTTTATTTGTTTATTTATTTAGTTCATCTTTTAAAGAGAATCTTAATTTTCTTTTTTGGTAATTTACTCACAGAGTAATTAAAACGCATGCATTCAGTTAAAATATGTATTTATAGTGATTGTGTAATTAGAATGTATTTTGGGTTCTGTAACTTTGCGTTGTTTCAGGATATTAAGTTTATTCCTAAGGAGACAACTGTTGATTTCAGGTTAAAAAAATTTTTTAAACTTTTTGTGCATTTCATCACCAAAAAGATCAAGAAGTATATATAGATCTATTTATTTGAAAATTTATCAGACATGGAGGCCAAGGATCCTCTACTTCTAGGTTCATTTAATTAAAACTATTTTAAAATAATTATTTTATTTAAAACTCTAAAGCTATTTAAAGTCAAAGCAATTTTTAATAAGGATTTCAGTTTCAAATCAGTGGTCCAAATCCTGGTATGTTCGCTTTGTGCTATATTCCTTGCGCAGTCACTAATATCAGCAGAACTGCCTCTGAGAAGATCATGAGGAGGTTGGGCACCACTTTACCAACATGTGCCCCTTGAAAAATGAGTGACCAGGTGTTCTGTGTAACTTAGCTACCTTATACTTGTAACTTGGAGAACCTCTCCAACCTTCCCAACCTATGCCAAGGTACCACACCTGCAAAGTCTCTCAGGATTTGGAGGAGCAGAAATGGCACACACACATAGGCTGTCCAGCTCCTTATCTGAGCTGCTCACTTCTCAGTTGCAACCAAGTATCCAGTTTCTGTTGGCATTCCTTTATAAAAAGCTGATGATATAAATTGTTGGTTCGTGTGACAATTCTGTTGGAGCAAATAGATTGCATGGTTTGTAGTACATTATCAAACTTGTAGTTACCAACACAACAAAATTTGCTTTGCATTGGAACTCCAAAGAGTGTGTGGGTAGGCCTGATATTGGCCTTCCTATATACTCTGTCCTTTAGACTACTGGTGACATTGCTTCCACCTGGGTGACCTGAGGGGTTAGGATCTTACAGTCAAGTAAATCCAAGTGAAAAGGAATAGTGGATTTGAGCAGTTATTCCTCTTTTCTGAGTATTTTGAGGTAAAATAATAGCAAACAACAGCTGAGATTTTTTAAGGAGGAAGAAAATAGAGGAAAAAGACTTCTCCCTCACGCATACTTGGTGCATTTAAAAGCCTTTTGTGTACAACTTCTTATTTGTTCTGTTTCCTTCCCTGACACTGTCTTCATGCTGCTCTGCTTGGCAGTAGGAGAAACATACTATGCTGGCATAAAACCATTTGTAGTTGGTAGGAAAATTCGGAGAATGGTTCTGTACTTGACAGTAGTTAAAAGTAATTTCTTAAAATATGACTGGATTTTAGGCTGCTAGTACCTTCAGAGAAGTTGTGGCCACTTAATCACCTGCAGCATTCTACTAGAAACCCCCAACTTCCTGTTTAGTCTTTGACCATAATTTTTTTGAAGAGATTCTTGTGATAAAGAAAAAACAATAAGACTTTTGATGTAGATTCAGCATATGCTGCCAAAAAAGAGCTTTTTGACAACAGAAGTAAAGCACTCACCCCAAATAGCCTAGACTACACCAAAAAAAAGCACTGTGATGTAGCATAACCACACTATACTACAGGCTTGTTTTCAAGATTAGTGTAAGAAAGCAGAGATTCCATAGCCCAGATATGCCAGCAGAAGTCTGTGATCTAGACACAGCCTGTGTTTTAAATTTTTTTCATTATCTTTGCTTTCATACTTGGAAAATGCATAGCCCTGGTGACAAGCAGTAAGAAGTAGTATAACAAAAAGGGAAACTTTTGTTTAGGGTTTTCAGTAGTAAAGGGCAAGTTTGAACTATCACATAAGCAGAGTACATTGGAAGTCCAGATTCTTGTGTAACTGGGTACTGTTCCACTTAATAACTTAAAGGGATGTTACCCTCCTAAAGGAATGTTTGCTTGCTTTGTACTGTAATGTAAAACCAAGAACATCTGAAAGGAATCAAAACTATTTGTAACAAATTTAATTTAAGCTTCCTTTAGCAAAAGGAGTAAGTAATTGTCTTTGAAATCATCACCCAAGCTTGTAATTTAAATACTGTAGCAAAAAAAATAAAAACTGTCCCAAAGAAAATACATTAACCTTTTTGGATACTGTGATTACTAAATGTCTAGAAAGACTGAGAAGGTTTTCTGTGAAATTGAAGTAAATGAGCAGTACCTCCAGTAAAAATTTAATGGTCAAGCCTAAACCAGAATGGAAAATGAGGATAAAACATGTAAGGTTTGGTCTGGTTTTTGGTGTAGTTTTCCTGGGTTGGTTGATTTGTCTTTGTTTCAATAGTTAAATGAAAACCTAGCTTCCTCACAGAGCCTTGTTCCTCTAGACAGGTGGGTTTCAAGTACTAAAATGTTGCCTTACTGCATCATCATAAAAACAAATGGACAGGTGGTAAGTTTCAGAATTCCTAGTAAGTAGGGGGTGACCTGGATGGTGGTTACAGGACATCCTGCCCTCTGAGCTCAATTAAATAAATAAAAACCCAAAGGGTTGCAACGCAACCCAACCCAGAAGCCTGTGATTTGAACAGGAGCATGCCAGTGTTACATTCTGCAACACTCCTCCACCTGCTTTTATTCCTTCGGTCTCCCTCCCCCTTTACCATTTCTTTCCCAGTATGGAATAGCATGTGTTTAATCATTCACAGGACCATAAGGTAATTGAGTTAGGAAGGGACCTCAGAAAGTCTCTAGTCCAACCTTCTACACAAGGCAGGGTCAACTGAGATCAAACCAAACTGCTCAGGGCTTTATCCAATCGGGTCTTGAAACCCTCCAAGGATGGAGATTGTACAACCTCCCTGGGCGTATTCTTCTGCTTGGCTGTCCTCAGAGTGAAAAAGTTCTTCTTTATACCCTGTCTAATCTCTCTATATGTTGTCTCTCATTCTCCTGATACACACTGCTGTGAGAGAGCTTCTTAGTAACATCTTCATAAAAGCAATCCCTTCTCCAGGCTATACACTGTGTTTTCTAACACTGTCCCTCTGATCCTTCTCACTTTCTTGTCCACAGATTCTTCTTTCCTAACAGGGATCCAGTGTTCTTCTATTAGAATAGGGATCCTCTATGCTTCTCCCTTACACTCTCAAATTCAATATTAAGTTTTAGAAATCAGCAGTGAGGCCACAGGCAAAACTGAAATAGCAAGTACAACTACTATTCATTAAAAACTATTAATGACTATCACTGGTTCATTAGTGTATAGCAGGGATTTCAGAATTTCTGCTGATTCTTGTACTACTCTTAAATAGCTGGTATTTAAAGGATCACATGCTGACATCCATGTGCCTTAATGAAATCATCTAAATATTTTTCTCTAAAACAGCTACCCAAGGAAGCCTAAAATATTTAACTATTAAGTCCTTTTTTAAAAATGAAGTTTTTATACTTTGAGGTTTTTTTAAGACTCCTTTATATTATTTGTGATTCGTATTACTTTGAATTAAATCTCATGGTAACTCTTGTTTGTCATAACATGACCCCAGGGTTTACTGCATTCAGTAATGTCCAAAAATTGTGGTTATCTCTTGAAGAAAGTGATGATGGGGAGTACATGCATTCTCTGACAGTTGTTACAGAATTGATACCAGTGAATTTCAGCAAAAATTGTGCACTTGGGTTCATCTTGAAGTTTTAATATGCCAAATATTCTAAAATAAAAAATGTAGAGACAGCACTGAAGCACATCCAACATTTCTAAGGCATGTCCAATACTAGACCAAAGTCCTCCATTAATCTAAAATTGTTAAGCTGCTCTTTTTTGGAAACAAGTTTGAATTCATCTTCACATGACAACAGATCCATCAGCTTTCTCCCTCTGCTTTTTGCCAAGGAACTGTCTGGCAAAGTGTCATCTTTTAGCCAAGTTGGGCCCCTGATGTAGGACTCATTTGTTAGGCTGTTGGGAAGTTTCCAGTAGCACTTCTGACAAGTGACAGTTAATGATTGTGTCCCATTTCATTGCCTGGCAGTGAAAATGAGTTTAAGCCCCACCATTGTGCTTTCATAGTCTGATCAAATTTAAAGCTGTTACCAAAAACAACTTTCAGAGTGAGAGCTGTATGTTTTTCAGAAAGTGCCATGTGCCAAGTACTGTGATGAGAAAACTTGACCAGTTTTCCCAATTTTGCTAAAACATGTCCAGATTCTACAACTGCTGTTTGCAATGCATGGAAGCTCATGCAATGGTTCCAGTAGTGCACTCCTTAAGCTGGCCAGAAGTCATTCTGTTCTCCTGAGCTGGCAGCCTTGCACGAGAAGGTAGTGCCTGGATCAGAAGTGCTGAAAGCATATATGTGCTAGAAGTTGAGCAGCATGAGGATATTGTTACTTCCATGTAAACCTTTCATCTAAAAATGTACTTTCTTTTAAAAAAACCCTTTCATCTAGGAACCATTCATCAGGGGTTTTTCATATCTTTTTCTTAGAGAAAGACAGCATTAAGCCAATTCCTCTGTTTCTTCCCCAGAAGTAGGAATTAATGGTTTTTATGGCAGAGAAAATATACATCTTGCCACGTGATGCTGAGAATCCTCATGCTTGTACAGCTTTTCTGCCAGAATTTCTAATGAAATTGGTAGATGGTCTCTGAGGCTATGAGAGTAGCAAGAATATTTTCACACTACTTTTCCTGAGCTAGCTGAATTCAGTGCACTATAGAAAGGACTTGCAGCAAAAAAAAGGGAGTGGAACATTTGAATCACTAAGGATCTATACAGTCAGTTTCAGCAATATCAGTACAGTCAATATAAGTATCTACCATCAGAGAAGCTGGCAAGCTTGGTTCAAAAAGACTCACCATAAATAATAGAAAAGGTTATATTTGAAAAGAGTTATAAAAAAAAAAATTTTACTGAGGTTTCTCACTGACTTCTCGAAGATTGAGACTTTTATGTAGAAGTTAGTAAATTAAATAAGGGGAAACAACTTCTCAAGGTTGTAAAAAGGTAAATACCAAGTATCTTATGGCTAAAAAGGCTGCAGAAATTGTATCATAACAACCTTAGATCAAATATGAAAATTTTTTTTTCTTAAAGGTTAAAAAATATTTCTGATAATGAAACCCCCCATCAGTGACAGGGTTTATTTCATGAGATTTTACAGAAATGGAAAAAAAAAGCACAATTGTTTAATGACATCAGGGAAGAAAAAGGACTAAGGGTTAAAATATTGCTGAATTCTTTGTAGGACTCCTTAGGAGGAATTAAAGTGGTTTGTACAAGGTCATGTAGCAGGAAGAAGCAGAGTAGGACCAGAGCTTATAAATCCTATCTTCTGATCTTTTGTCTGTTACCAGTTCCCTCTAGGACAACACAAATTAGGGAAGATAAATGAGTACCTTTTGGTCATAGTATTTTTTAAGACTTTAAGATATTTTTATATTCTCATAAATTTTGTGGTGATCTTAAAGAATCAATTTTATTCAAGGGATGAATTTCCTCTCTAGTATGCAGCACTAAGTCTAAATGCCATTTTAGCATATTTTTAGTACTTGATATCATCATAGCCATGGTAGCTGGTTGCTATTTATGTGTATTAAAGCAAATGGTATCAACAGACCACATGGGAACACAAAGTATAATAGCAACTCCTATTACCAGAAAATGAGGCTCAAGCTGTCTGTAGTCACTTCATGTTTCACCATCTAACCCTTACTACTCATGCTCTGTTAAGTACCAGGAAAGTAACAATGCTCAGCAGAATGAGCCCTGCTGAGAATCCTAATCAGGCCACAATCTTGCAACTCTGCTGGGCTTCACACAATACCTATCCCTGTGCCAAGAGTGAGGAAACAAAGCGATGTGGAAAGAAGTCGCAGTCACTCGACCCTGCCTCCCAGAAGAAATAAAGTTCTTGTGAGGCACAGAAATGTTTTGACCATGAACTGGATGTTGTCATCACTGTCTGCAAATGTGAAAGATGAAAATAATTTCAAATGTTCTTGGTGTCCCTCAAAATGCCTTTAATAACCCTTTTTTCATTTCAATTTTTGTATTGCTGAAAGCTTTCTCTTAGTTGAAGGCAAAGAAGAAAATTACACAATGTTTTGGGTTGGGTTTTTTTTTTTGGCATGTACTCTCTCTTATATTTTTCTATAAATACAGCATTACTTTTCTGAGTCAATTCACTGGGTAATAGCCCATGGTTTACCTGCGAAGGCAAAATAGATGGCCATTAGCAATAAATGACTCATGTATTATAAAACAGCTCCATTAAAAGGAACCATCCCCACTGTCTCATGTGGTAGGATGATGAAACTATTTTCAGGGAATTAGCTGAATTTTGCAATGCAGAGCAAGCCTTGCACAGCCCACCCACACTGCCAGCTCAGTCTGGCAGTTTGTTCGTCTTTGTACTGGGACTTTTCACAGCTACCATTGTCCCGGTACAGAGCAGCCAGGGAGGCAAGTATTCTTCCCTTTGCTCCTTTGACCACAGAGATGACCAGCAGCTGCAGATCTCTCAAAGCCAAATGGAACAGTAAAGTCATCTGTAAAGACATCTGGAGTTTCAGTCATGAAACTCCAAAACTGCAGATCAAATGTTCTTCTTCAGGATCTGAGCCTGAAGTTGGTTTGCCTACAGTTCAGCATAGAAGAGACTGTACACTATGTCCTGTGGTCCTTTCAGGAGTATTTCAAAGTAATTGCTATCCCAAGCGCTCCCAAAAATGTTATAAGAATCTAAACCTGCTGAATAGAAATAGAAATATGTAGTATGAGGACTGAAGGCTTTAGGATCCCTGAACAGGAACGTCATAGCAACTCTGAAAATACTTGCAGAAAGTTCTGAATGGAAAGAACGCTGCTGAGACTGCCTCAGGATTTCAATATCACTCAAATAGGATCAAGAAGGGCAGACTTCAAATAGTTTCTTAAGGAAAAAATGCTACATTCTGTGGCACTTACCATCACAGAGCACTTGGCATCACAATCATGAATTCAAATATGGTTTAACAGCTTACACTAGGACACAGACAGGGCAAGTTTAAAACTATTTTTTTCTGTCTCTGCTCTGAACTGCAGTGTAACATAGAAGATCACTTTCTTTCCAGGTCTGCCCCTATATTCTTTTCTATTTTATTTTCCTCAAATCTTTATTTCTGCCCCTGAACGACATCCCTTTTAACTAATTGGTTCAGTGTTTTTTTGATACGGCCAGAGAAGAAAAAGGCTGTGGCTGAAAAAGGCTGAAGTAGGCTTGAAGCAATTGAGAGAGAGGGTTGATTAAGTGATAAGAATACAAAACTGGAATTTGGGAGAGTTTAATTTAATTGTTAGCTCTCCCACAAATTTTCTATATGGTCCTAAGCACATCACATAATTCTCCTGTATTTCAGTACCCTGTCCATGTAACGGGGACAATTCTCCTTTAATGCTCCCTTTGGTTTATGTAGCAATACGCATTCTAATGATCCTTATAGTGAGTGGAGTCATGGTAATTTCAGAAGTAAAACACTTTAAGCAGTATCAGGAACTCGCTGATGAATATGATAGCTGCTTCAGAGCTGCTATAGGACAGAAGTATTGAAAAATAGGGAGATACACTTTAGTATTCCTGCCAGTTTTTGTGCTGTGCCATCAGGTGAAGAAATTGCAACAGGTTTTAATTTTTTGGGGGGATGGCTTTAGCATCATAATGACTATACTGTGAGATTTTACAGCTATTTTTAAGCTAGGTGTAAAACTGGGTTTGCATCCTAGCATTGTCATATGGGAGTAAGGGGTAAAGCCAGTTACTTGATGGACTTCAGACTCTGGTATCTGCGGAGCACAGACTTGTTGGTCCTTCCCACTTTATACTATTAATGGTCTTAATATGATCAATGGTCTCTGGGATGTGTGGAGGGGGGGTGTGTGGGCAGAAACAGACTGGAAAATAATGATCAGGCTGTTTTTTAAAGTGTTCATAATAAAAGCTTTAAGAGAGAATCTGAAAGTCTGTCCCCCATACTATTCGCATTTATAGCAATTAAGCTTTTTGCTACTTTGTGACTCACTGGAGTGTCAGGATTAGTTGGGATTTAGTGATTTAGATAAATTTAGTGATTTAGATTCTCGAGTTCACTGAGAAATTGCTCATCACAAGCTATTCACTGGAAATCTTGAAAATAATGTGGGGAGGCTCACATAAAGGAAGAAATGAGCCAAATGAAGTTACACCTTCTGGTACAAACACAACCTAGAAATTCCCTAGGGCAGCCACCTCCAGAAGCATCCTTCTGTCACAGGTATTAGCTATGGAAACTGCCCTTGACTGCAGAGAAATTTGTGCGTCTTTCCTGGTGGTTCTGTGGGTTTTTTCCCTTTTAGAAGAGACTTCCTTGTAGGTTTTTGTGCAGAAGGTAGAGGTTATAGCTTTTGCCCATTTTCTTCCAAAAATGTACCCGGGTGGTGGCAGAGAAGAGTGATGTTATCATAATCTCTTACAGAAATAGAAAAAGATAATGATCACCGCAGGTAGCACTCATTTTTTAGTGCTATTGGTACATTCCTGTGGACACATTTTTCAAATCCGTGCGTATCCTATTCTTTTCAGTTGATTCTGGGAGTACTAAATAGAGAGAAGCCACCATTTAATGCTATCTATCCCTATGTCACACAGGAAAACCAGAAATGGGCATTAGATGAATAATCTTATCAGCACCTATTAAAATTCATTGTTAGCCTTTGTGGGCTGGGGTACTTAGCACATCTCACCGAGGTGCGGCTTTCCAGCAGTCATGATTTCCGAGGCACACATGAGTAAATGGTAAAAAAATCTTTAGGAAGGGGAGGGGAAAGGTAGGTCATGTAATTAGATGAAAATAGGTCACATGACTGGGATTTTCCTTGTGATGAAATACTCATTGCTGCCAATTTATTCAAATTGGGGAGGGAGAGAGGAGCCAGGGATGTAACTATTGTCCTTTCTTCAGGCTATTGCTTGTTTCTCATTGTCTCTCGACCTCAAATATCTCATTCTACCAAAAAAAAAATTCACAGACTCTTGCTGCTGCTTCTGTTACTGTGAGAAGCAGTGTTTTTTTAATTACTGATAGACTATGCTGGAAATGTCACCAGAACTGCATATGGTCATTACAGTAAGTTACTTGCTTCCTTTTGAGTTTTTCTCCTTTGGAAGAAGAATTTTATTTAGGTGTACTGCAAATTTCCAGTGTAACTACCTTTGAATTTCAAAATCACTTCAAACCAGCCCATGGCCCATGCATGATATCTGTATTTGGCTCAAATTGCACTAGTTTAATGTGAATTGTAGAGCAGCCTTCTCTTAAATTATGCAAAATTGTTGGCAGAGATCAAGTCTTCTATCTTTGTAAGGCAATTTCCCAATGTTTACAAGAAAGTCTTCAAACACTGTAGTTAAATTAGTGCTAATCCATCACTCCAAATGAATAGTTTCTTAAACAGAACCTGATGTGGAGGAGGCATTTCAACTAAGACCTGAATCCTCTCATTGAGTAAGGAAGGCAAAAGGAATACTGAATAGCTTCCCAGTGACTACATGAACAGGAATCCTAGAAACAATAGGATATGTTAATGTAATTAAAGACAACATCATAATACATAAGTACCAAAAGCCCAAATCACAAAGTCCAAGCAGTCTTATTTCTGGGATTTGAGGCATTGACTTTACAATCTGAATAAACTGTGCTCTTCAGAGAAGCAGCAACAGAGCTGCATTACTTCAAAATATGTATCTCCATCAAAATCAGAACACTCTGTTAGGCTATTTTCTTCCAGAACAAAATCATAGCAAAATGGAAGAAGGCTTTTGATAGTCTTGCAACATCATTTCTAGCTAGAACAAAGCCAGAACTGTATACTCTCACAAGTGTTCTTGCACAGATATTCTTGTACAGAGTTGTCATTGATCTTTGAATCTTGGAGGTATGTATTTTATTACTATTGTAATTAGCATTTAAAACACAGTATGTGTCATACTACTTGGCAATGCACAGGTCCTGGTATCATGAGGGTTCTGTATGTGCTTTACTTCTAGTATATGTCTGTATCTCCCCAAACTAGGGGCACTGAGTACACAGACAGACCTCTTTCCATCCCCTAGATATGCTGTACTTGCCTACAGGGAATAGCAATGTAAAGGCAGCCTGGCTCCCCAGACTTCTGCCCCATACTTTGACAGGACATGCCTGGGGTGTAAGGGTGCTTAATTTCCCTCCCTCTCTTTCTGCGAACCCCACAGAGGAATTGGATTTCAAGTACATTTGACACATACCTAAAATTACTAAAATGCTTTGAGACATTCTCGACTTTAAAAAAATAAAAAGTGTTAAAAAAGTGAAAAAGATCTTACTGTTATGATTTGACACCAATAGGATTAATTTCAAGCTACCTATCTCATATTTTTTCAATAAAAGACATACTAAAAGAATCCCATAACTGTCTGCTACCACTTCCGGTTGTTTCTATATCTTACTATCCTGGTGTAAATTTTATTTCTTTGCTTCTTCTAACACTGCACTTCATAAACTGGAAAGCACCATGACTTTTTCCTTTTCATGACACTGCCTAATTCCTTTTCATGACACTGCATCCTGATATTACTGGTTTTTTCCTTCCTGGTTAACAAGAGAGTCTGGAAATATATTTTAATGGCAGATTTTATTTTCCTGCCATTTATCTTTTTCATGCTGGCTGGGTAATTTAATTTGTTGTTGACCTAGTTGCAGTTATGAAAAATTAGACTATTCATTATCACAGAAGCTTCATCTTTTGGCCCTTAAAATAATTAGACTTTTAAAAAATATATGCTATAGATTATTAATAAATATTGCAATATTTTTCTTATTGAGGTTCTTGTTTCACGTGAAAACATTTTCTTTGTACACAGCCTTGATAATTATTCTTTTTTAATTGTAAGGTGTAATTACCACCAGGAAGGGTGACACTCAAATTTAGTCATGAACTAGTATTTGAT
Organism: Chiroxiphia lanceolata; assembly: GCF_009829145.1. Lineage (NCBI taxonomy): Eukaryota > Metazoa > Chordata > Aves > Passeriformes > Pipridae > Chiroxiphia > Chiroxiphia lanceolata. Next base: position 35,528,618 of record NC_045639.1, on the reverse strand, counting down.
CAGCACAGCACATGATGTGGTTGTCGCAGACACCGTGGCTTCATTGCATGAATGTTTCCCTCCAGCGATATTGAGGCAGAAGCAGCCGCTGTAATTAGAGGTTGGAAACCCATGTTGTGTAATTGGTTCTGCTACACTGCACAGAATGAGTGACCCTTTTAAAAAGAAGACAGAAAAGCAGGTTAAAAAGCAGGTGATCCGAGTGATTCTTGCTAGCTCCCTGCTGGTCCTGCCATCCCCTGTAGGTGACTGATTCTCGCTTGCTTACTCTCACTTTGGCAATTCTGGGAGAAGCAATCAGTTCTCTCAAAGCTTTTTGGCAATTTTTTCTGACTTCTGACAGGTTTTGGGGAGGAACTGAATCTAACTGACCTTGGAGAAAAGGTTGCAGCTGTGAGGGTGATGACTACGACTTTTTTTGGTTCCACCTAGAATGGGAATTTGTCCTAGTTCCATCAGTGAATGACTCATTTCCTGGACGGCTAAGTCAACATAAACCTCTGGTGTAGGTAAGGAAAATGCAATTGTTGCTAATTATAATTTCCAGTGGACCTAAGGTAAGTTCTTTTTTTTGACTACAGTTTAGATTTGGATGCAGGTCCAAGGTTTTGCTGCTTGGCCAGAAATTTGATGGAATCTTGGACAAATTCCCAAAGTGCCTCCAGGCACTCCAGGTTTCTAGGGTGGCAGGTTCCACAGAGCAACATTCCTGTAGCTGCTCCATGATTGATGCTGAAGTCTGTAATAATATGGTCACTATAAATGTTTCTGCTGTTTCCCATTCTAAGCATGGATTTAGAAACAGTCCATGGAGACCTTTGTGCCACCCATATCCACCAGACTCCTTTGCCATTCTGTTTCCATCTGCCATAGGGAATTATATGAGTGAGGGAGAGATGCAGCTCCATTTAATAGTGAAGCTAGCTCAGCTTGGGAGAAAGCAAAAGGGCCCAGGGGAATGGGAGAGAATAAAACTGAAAATATTACAGCCACAGCTTTTGGATTTGAATGAGGGAGAAACTCCTCACGGGCCTTAGTTGTAAGGGTCATTTAGGGATATCCTCTATGCAGTCCAGAATCCTTACCTGCTGCTAAGCCATTATACAATATGTTAGTTAAGATTTCAGGCATTTTATAGAATCAGTTTTTTCTAGGAGACTGATAATCAGAGCTAAGGGCCTCCTCTGTTGTGTTTTCAAGCCTTTGTGTTTTACCTCAGATCCAACAGTGGTTTTGTAGTCTCAGCTAATGGGTCTGTATTCTTACCATAGTCTGCATTTTTTAATATAAAAACTTCTGTCCCTTGTGGCTATGGAGAAAGAAATATTTTAAGAAGATTGAAGCCTCAGAAACTGAAAGTAAAATATAAAAACCTCATCTTCACTAGATTGTTTTTATTAACTATTCATTGTACTCAAATATTTCAGGGTCAGTAATATTGTCTGTTACAGTGTACACAGATACTAGTTGTTTATATACATAAAACAGTGTTAAATCAATCTCTTAGCCAGCAAAACAGATATTGCAAAGACTAAGAGGTTATTAAGATGTTTTGCAACCAACCCTAACCCCAAAGTCTTTGTGAGTGTTCCTCCATTGGAGGATCTGAGGAAGATAAATGCCATGCACAAAGGACGGCTTCTTAGTTATTTGCAAGCAAGAAATTGTGCTTCCAATTTATGAAAGATATTGTGCAGAATCAAAATGAGTTCTTGGTAATATGCTGCCACATCAAGCGGAGGAGATGTCCTCTCCCTTCTTGTCCATCAGTAAAATGCAGGTAAGTGTAAGGTTACAGATCATAATCCTGTGGTCCATGTTTTTTCTGCACATTTGGCACTTTAAGATGTGTCAGAGGCAATGCAAGGAGGAAGTAAGTTAGAAGACACATGTGGAGGCTGGAGGCAGAGGGAGTGAGCTCTGGGCACAGCTTGAGGGTTTCTAGGAACTGGAGGAAGACAGAGGGAAAAGCTAGAGACAATCTTGTTCAAGGAAGAGGCCAGATGTAACAGTGCTCCTCATAGTGTTTAGTCTAGTTTTGTGTACATCCCCAGTCTTAGTTTTGGCAGAAATTATTTTCACTTTCCTTCCTTCACTCTTCTCCACTGTTCCTTCAAGAGAGAGAAAATGGGGTGTGTATGGGTTGATGATTTGAGAGAAGAGAGTATCGAGAACTCCTATGAAAAGAAAATTACACGTAGTTTCTGAGAATGCTGATAAGCAGAAACCTCAAATCCAAACAAGCATCCAGATTTTTATTTCAAAACAAACGCTGACCTTTGTGCAGCACGCACTTTCTAGGCTGCTGCTTGAAAAAACTTCTACGCACCTTGTCGTTCTTCGGGTTTTTCCTATTCCCTCCCTGCTTACATCTAAAGAAATAACATCCACTGTGCAGTCCTGACCCCGGGGACGGGGAGCCATCCCCAGCCGGATGGAGCGGCACGTGCCGGGGGACAGACCCGCGTGACCCGCCCAGGCCCCACGCGGGTGGGCAGTGCCACATACTGGTCCCGAGGGTTCGGCTCCGCCCGGCACCTGCCTCTGACTGGGAACCTGATGGAATCACACAATAGCCTCACCTGGAAGGGACCCACAAGGATCATCAAGTCCAACTCTTGGCCCTGCACAGGACCATCCCCAGAGTCACACCGTGTGCCTGAGAGTATTGTGCAAACACTTCTTGAACTCTGTCAGGCTTGGTGCTGTGACCACTTCCCTGGAGAGCCTGTTCCAGTGCCCAACCACCCTCTGGGTGAAGAACCTTTTTCTGATATTCAACCTAAACGTCCCCTGTTGCAACTTCAGGCCAATCCCTCAGGTCCTGTCACTGGTCACTACAGAGAAGAGATTCCTCTTCCCCTCACAAGGAAGTTGTAGACTGCCATGACGTCTCCCCTCAGTCTCCTCTTCACCAGGCTGAACAAAACAAGTGACTTCTGCTCCCCATACAGCTTCCCCTCAAGGCCCTTCAACATCTTTGTAGCCTTCCTTTGGATGATCTTTAATAGCTTTATATCTTTCTTATATTATGGCACCAAAACCACAGTTCTCGAGCAGTCATTGCCTGTTTTCAGGTGACTTCCATACTTAGATCCTAATTAGTTATTTTTAAGCTAAAATGTCCTAGTTTCAGTTTCAGCCTTCACTTCACTTGTTATTTATTCCTCTAAAGGAGATTATTAATTCTTTAAAAAAGTAGAATTCCAGTGTGTCGTGAAAAAAAAATTATGGATTAAGAAGCGCAACCAGAGTTCTTAATATTTACTATGGATATGAAATCATTCTAGCACCAATGAGAAAGTGTTCATTAGAAATAACCTTTCTTTACTGCAGCAGGTATTGCTGTTAGGTACATAATGAAATATAAGTGCACTCTGCCTCCAGGCCCATTAAGTAGCTTTTGGTGGTGCTACATCAGCACTTGCTTTGTTTTAGTGATGTGTTGTTTTTTAACAAGGCTCTGGCATGCTGCCATTAACTTGGTTTTATGCCTCTTTGCTTTCATAGCCACATACCAGATGGTTTCAGCATTATATTCTTCCTCTGATATGAAATCTGATCACGGTTCTCCAAATTACCTTCATTCCACATGCTATATATTTTGTTATGTATCACAGTGCATTCAGCTTAAACCAAACCTAGAAAATTTTGAGTATCATAGGAAGCATGTAGTACTGGTCAATGGGGCTGTTACTGTCTTTGGAAGCCTCAACTACCACTGGATTTGCAGGACAGGGTAGAGCAACCGCTTTGAAAAAGTCAAACATTTTAGTGCATGATCAAATGGTGAACTAGCCTGGGAGGTGGGGAGACAGTGCAGTTGTTTCTACTGCCACAGCCTTTAGGTGCTTCTCCTTCTGCTGAGATCTTTTGTAAAAACTAGCAAGCAAAACTCCTGTTGGTGAGTCTGTGATGAGCCTGATGTGGTGAGCAGGGAAATATTGCTGCTCAGTAATGTCAAAAGCAGAGCTCCAGTTCTTTATTCTCTTTCTCATTTGGGCAAATTAACTTCCTCTACGGCACTCATCCTTGGCAGATGGGGTAACACTTCTCGTTCTGCTCTGATTAACTTCATACCCGTTCCTAAATGTGTATCTGGATTTAAGAACTCTGGAAATGAATTCTCAGTGAGGCAGGGCAGTGTGAGGACAGGAACTATGAGGGAACTACTTCTCTTATGCACCCAGAAAAGAGTTGGACTGTAAAAATTGTTAGTGGCACATATCTAGGAGACAGGGATTTTTTTTTTTTTTTTGTGAAACAGCAATCTTGAAAAAAGATGAATATATATATAGCAGAAGCTAATTTGTGGTTGTGGCTGAAGGATGCAGTAAAATGCAGTCCCATGAGCATAGCAGAAATTATAAGACAGAGAACAGCAGCAGCAGAAAACAGTAATGTTGGTGTCCACAGCTTGTCTAGACAAGAGGTTACAACCAACACAAGGGGTCCCACAGTTCTCTGCTATTTAAGCTCATTGCATACAAAAATGCCTCTTCCATTCCTCATTCCAGGAGGAAATAATGAAACTGGCAGGCTGAGAACATACATGTCTCAGGCTGCATGTTCCATGAGAATTAATTTTGTCTATTTTAGATTTAAAAAAAAAATTAAAAATTGAACTATTTTAAACATTTTCCAAAGTTTATAAATGGGATGTTATTGTAGGAGAACCCAAATCCTGACACTTAAATGAATTGCATAATCTCCTCTTTAGGCTTACAGTAGGCATGTTTTAGAGTTCATATCTCATGTAGGAAATTGAACAGTCTGAATTTAAAGAAAAAGTTAGTGATTCACCCATTTGCTTATTCAGTAAGATAGCGGGTAAAACTGATCCATATGCCAGCCTTATTTCTGACAGTTGTTTTGCACTTGTGATGTCAAAAGCCCTCTACTACCCTCCCTTCTGTGTTTTAGAAAATATTTGTGTTACCTGCAGTAGGAACTTATACAAGCCTGTTGCTTTTTGTTTTTCAAGTGTTCTGGAAACAGTTTAGTTTCAATTTGTCTCCAACATCATTAAAACTGAATTTGTTCTTTTTTACTTTTCTAGAAACTTCTGAAAAGAAGAACTTAGCTTTGTGCGGCAGAATTGATGTGAACTATTACCATACAGGTGCAAAGATCGTTTGCCAGTTTATTTGTTTTGAAAGTGTTTGCTTTTGAATTTAGCTAGTCAATCAATAGGTATATGATAGCAGGTAGTGATCTTTGGGCATAGAAAACCAACTTAACTCACTAGAGGGAGCCCAGACACAGTTTCTGAGCTGAGCAAGGAACTACGACAACTCACCTTTTAACTTGCCGTGTGTTTTGATGGTAAATCTCTCCAGCTGATTAACTTACAGTTCCTGTGTGGGCAACTACATAGCCTGCATTATAAAAAGTCCACTGAGCTTTCAAGTGCAGATAATTTGCAAATCAATACTGAACTGGGCAGGGAGATCTCAAACTTTAATTTGTTTTTTAGCACTGGTAGATATTACCACAATATTTTTTCCCAGACCATAAAATGGGTCAAAGGAGGTTAGTTTCACCTTCTGTCTGCCTCTTCCCTCCTAGTGCGTTCTTTTCCCTTCATTAGGTCCTCAGATCCATGTACTGACACCCTTCTGCTGCACAAAAGGGTGCTGCTCCTACGAACTGCCATATCTCCCTCAGACTCTCTACTCTCCTGTATAACACACTTCATTCAGAGCCCAACCTTTCACCTCTGCCCCCAACCTAATCCACTCACCAACCTGCAATATGTTTCACTAATACCCTGTGCTTTATCTTTTGCTTTCTCCTTATCTTTCCTTGTTCCACCATCATGAGCTGCAAGTGTAGGTTCAGGCACCACTTGTGTTGCTGCTGGAGGTATTCTGGGGGGAGTGGTTAAATGCATTATGTACAGCAGCGAGGTTCTGTTGACTGGCCATAATTGCTGTTGTGAAAGTGTTTACCTAATGTTTCAGAAGTGATTAAGGAGTAAAGACCTTCATCAATGCACTTGCCTTGTGGTTAGGCATTATCTGCCATCAGGCAGTTCTCCCCACCTCACGAAGTCGGTGCTCAGGTGGAGGCGTTTGTTCTTATTCAGACACAAGTCAGCACGAGACAGACTTGGGATGCGCTGCTGCCACGATGTTAGCTCTTCTTTTCTTTAGGAAACACTAGTAAGAACGTTTGTCTGCCACACCTTCAAGAGCGTTTTTGCTGGAGAACACTGAAATACTAATATGAGTTAGAAAAATCATCCAAAACACTTCGGACAGTCTTCGGCACCTGCTAAAGGGCAGGTGCTACAGGAGGAGGTCAAAAAAGATCAGATTGGGGCCTTTTATGCTTATTGCCCTGCACATGTTCAGCGAGATAGTGAAAGTGCTTAATAAGGGCAATTCATTATTTCATATGAGTTGAACAAGCTTCAGTAGGTGACAAATAAGACATTATTACTCAAGTAAAGCATTAAATAACTGATTATCACTCCAAGTTAGACACCTTGACGATATCCCGGAAATTCAGAAAAGTGGGAGGTAATTGTCTGTGTTGTTAAGTGAGACTCTGTCCTCAGTGAGTCACAAACTGATGCAGGTCTCTACACAGGCCTTGCAAAGACTTACCTGTTGTGTTGGAAATGTCTCAAGAACATGGCAAAATGTGCTGCAATGTAGATATTCTCCATGTTGTAGGACCATTTTGTTCTTTACTATTTCTCAAATTTCAGTTACTGACCCTGCATGCTGCTGAGCAGGCCAGTTCTACTAAATGAGGGGAATTTGCTGTCTCTGCATTACATTCTGTGTTTTTGTTCTTTCCATCCTCACAGTAAATGCTACATGGTCTGGCTGCTCAACTCAGGATTAAACTCAGTCGTGAGGCAAGGCAATGGTCTGAAAGTTAAACTTTTGCTTTCTACAGAATGAACAAAAGGATGTAGTTGGTAATTCTTGTGGCAAATCTCAGAAAGCCTCCTTGATGAGATGTATTTGTGAGCAGAAGATTTCAAAAAATGGGCCCCATTACAACATTACAGACAATAAAGATCTGTTTGGATCTTTGCTATGAGGAAGATGGAAGCCATCTTGCCTTTGTCCACGTTACAGACAGATCTAAGTTCAATTGCAGCTGTCCTATGATAAGCTCAGTTAGGGGCTATTGAATAGCTACACGGGAGACACAGAAGTAGCAGGTTTTAAGTGTGGCTCCTCACCCTAATTTCAGCATAGGAATACGTCTGCAGGGTGTGGTGGCTGAGAGCACAGGACATTTGGGATTCTGCTCTCACCCCCAAAACTCTGCAGCAACTCTCCTGCACAAAACATCCACACAGAGCTGCACTAAACTAAACTCTCTTCTCTCACTTTCTTTCACGGGAACAGGAAGGAGGGAAGAAAAGTTCTACCACTGCACCATTTCTTCTCCCCTTATCAGTGATTCCCTTCCCTTCAATCTCTGACAGTTCGTGAGGGTGTAGCATTGTGGTGGTGCAACATCAGGCCCCTTACCCCTCTCTGCTACTTTACGATCTCAGGAACACTTGTTAGGCCTCAGCCTTCATTAATGCTTCGTGCACAGTTGGCTCCCCTTGAGTTTATCAGAAACACTGCCTGCTCCCAGGAACTTCTATTGCCTATCGAGCTCCTGTTTTCTAACAAATAGCCCTGAAAACCTTTTTTGTCTGAATAACAGCCAAAGTGGAACAATATTATTATTAGACTTTTCAAGGAAAATTCCTGTAACTTCCAGCCTGGATTGTGGCCAGGATGGAAATTTACTGATGACCAGAGTCAATCATCTCGCAACCCTATAAACAGTGCCCTGAGTGAGATCCTTTGAGCTCTTCTGAGCTGCAGTGGGCTACACTAGCATCTCCCTCTGAGTGGGACATCTCTAAAGCTTGACAACTCTCAAGTTTGTGATACTCAGAGGACCACTGATGACAGGCCCTGGGCTGATACTCTCCATTCCTTAAAGCTCAACCCTTTTAGCTGTTGAAAGATGCAAAGGTATCTGATGTGAATACTTCACTGAAATCAAGGGGAATTTTTCACAGGTATACCTTTGTACATAATTCTTTGTGTCTGTGTGTGTGCCTATGTGAAGTGATTTAAATATGCTACAGCAAATGTATTATGAATGTTCCCATCTTAGATTCATAGTTAAATTTAGATTCATAATTAAATTATTGTTGTGCTTATAGCAAATCCTATTGGATAATTTTGTTAAATGTTAAATTAGTCAATTATTAGATTGTGCTAAATTCCTTAGTCATAAATCATTGATCAAGTCTGAGGCTAAGTTTGGCAAGGAGATTCCCTCTGAACCTCATGACTCAACATGAGGGTCTCCCTTACCCTTTTGCACCCTTACCAATATCCATCCCCAGTCTCCATGTAAATCATGTTAGATTTGGTTCTAATCTGATTTTCCTTTGTGTGCTTTATCTATGCAATCGGTGGTAGAGTGAACCTTGCCACTGAACTTTATCATGCTTTTGCAAATTTATATGAAACTTTCTTTTGCTGATACCTTTGCCAGTGATTCTGCAAATGACCCAGACTGACAAACATTAGTGAGAGAGGGTGGCTTCAGGAGAAGTTACGATTGCTCAAAGGTTTTAAAACTGCTATAGGATTAGACAAAATAACTATGTGCTCTGCTTGCAGAATGAGAGAGAAATATTTGCACTCAGCTGCTACAGCTTCTGGGATGAAGATCAGAGTTTGTGAAGGACCGTCCTTCCTAGCCCTTAACATAAAGGAAACAAGTGCAGTGGATAGCTGGCCTCACACAAGAGCTGTTCAAGATAGTACTGGGTAAAAATAAGCCTTTGGAGGTCAAAAGATGGAATATATTACCATTTCAAAGACAGCTACAAGGCTTTTGAGAACAGTAACACCTGTGTAGTTCAGCTGTGATTTATAAACGTGACAAAAATAAGTGGTTGTGATTTTGCCAATGTGTAAAGCAGATAATCTGATAGTCCTTCTTTGTCTGTGAACAGACAGTATATAACCTGAGGGAAGAAAAGTGCTTGTGGATATGCTGCATGAACACTGACAGACCGTTCACATGCACTTTACAGAGGCACCTGGGTGTGGGGTTGGGCCTTGACTGACTTCCAAGAAGTTCTGTAGGCAACAAAAGCCAGTAGAGTACAGAGAATAATGTTGAGGAACTGAACGTTTTTGCCTGCAAGCAGTTTTAGCTAATTAGAGTTTACAGACATTCTTCCTTTATAATGACCATGCTTAAGTAAGATACAAAGAATATTTCAAGGACTGTTAGACTCTGTTGTTATATTCAAAACATACTTGAGGGAGAGGTAGCTAGACAATTTTACAATTCAGTCTAGTACTGAAGATTGCAGACACTAAAGAACGGGTGATCTATCTAGCCATCCACTTACTCTTGCTGCAGCATGTGGCTTCCTCACAGTTAACGTTCTGGTGCTTTGTCCCAAAATCCCATGGTCAGACAACCTGTCCATCGGCACCCATCAGCTGGTCTTGTTCTCCTGTCAGGTCCTCCCTTGCTGGGAGCAATGGGTTGTGCTGGTCACTCTATCAGCCACTGTCAGTTTGCTCAGGTGGGCACTTGTCCTTCATCCCTAAAAGTAACATCCTCAGATATTTGTGAAGTGTTATCATGCCTCTGTAGCTATTTTCAGTTTAATAATATATACCTTGAACTTCGGATTTTTCCTGGAAGGTATATCCATTCCTATTCCTGGGTAATTCATTATTTCCTGGATGATTTTCATGAAATTGTCTTCAATTTGCCAGTCTGTTCATTGTAGCAAAGTGGCTGAACTGGAACACAATGTTTTAAAATACACTTTCAAATGGAAATACATTTTTATATCCTTCTATGCAATCTGATGCTCTACATTGCTAATGTCTCCCACATTTTTCATTCCTTGGGGAAAACATTTATCCTTTTTTCTTTTAGCTTAGTGTATTCCATGTTTTAACTTCTCCAGTATAGATTAGTTTGCATTTTCTGAATATTTTCACTTTTAATTTCTTACTTGTCTTTAAATTATTTCTCTGCAACTATGGCAGAAAATTTCAAATCTTTAATTATTGTCATCAAAATGACTTCTGAGCTGAGAGGTAGGGCAGAGCCCTGCAGCACCCAGCAAGAGAACTGTGGCATTTAACTCTATGCCTTCATTTACTGTGCGGCCACTTTTATTATAGAGCATTCTAATGCAACGTTGGTTGTTACTCAGTGTCATCAGAGAAAATGTGTTCTTCCTCTGCACTTTCTTTTTGTCTGTCTAAACTGACAAAACTATACATTTATCAGTCCTTTCATACCTGCATTTCAAGTTCAGTGTGAGAAGTGACAACTGCAGTAAGTGTTGAAAGAGCCTGAACTCCAGGCAATCAAAAGCTTTGTATTTCTATGGGTTAATGGTGTACTTCTTTTCTTTATTCAAGAAATTGTATGAAGTTGTGAATGAATGGAAATGTGTATAGAGCTTATTAAAAAATAAAAGGATGGGATCTGCGAGTGCCATAGGCTGCCATCTGTTGTTTTATATCTCCCAATTTAGAAATAAACAAAACAGGTGGAAATAACTTTGTTCATTTGTTATTATTATTGTTAAATGGCTGAATATATATTCACTTGAATAGATATATGTATACAGTATACATATTCCATATGTGTATGTATACATACCGATTAAGATGGTGCTGCACTTAATTCACAACAACTCAATGCAACACTATGGGCTTGGGGCAGAGTGGCTGGAAAGCTGCCCAGTGGAAAAGGACCTGGGGGTGTTGGTCAATAGTGACTGAACATGAGCCAGCAGTGTGCCCAGGCAGCCAAGAAGGCCAAAGGCTTCCTGGCTTGTATCAGGAATGGTGTGGCCAGCAGGACTAGGGAAGTGTACTCGGCACTGGTGAGGCCCTACCTTGAGTACTGTGTCCAGTTCTGGGCCCCTCACTACAAGAAGGACACTGAGGTGCTGGAGTGTGTCCAGAAGGGCAACGGAGCTGGTGAAGGGTCTGGATGCAAGTGTAATGAGGAGCTGCTGAGGGAGCTGGGGTTGTTTATCCTGGAGAACAGGAGGCTCAGGAGGAACCATATTGCTCTCTACAACTGCCTGAAAGGAGGTTGTAGCCAGGTGGGGATCAACCTTTTCTCCCAGGTTGAGACAGGATGAAATGGCCTCAAGTTGTGCCAGAGGAGGGTTAGATTGGATATTAGAAAGAATTTCTTTGTGGAAAGAGTGGTCAAGCGTTGGAACAGGCTGCCCAGGGAAGTGGTGGAGTCACCATCCATGGAAACATTTAAAAAGTGTGTAAATGTGGTGGTTAGGGACATGGTTTAGTGGTGGACTTGGCAGTGTCAGATTCACATTTGGACTCGGTGACCTTAAGGATCTTTTCCAACCTACATGATTCTATGATTCAAGGTTGGGTTTTTTTTTTTTCAAGAAGGTTAGATGATATTTTAATTTTAAAATTAAATTAAAATAAAAGAAATAAAGCATTACTAAACTGCCATATTTTACAAGCAGCTATCTGTTGGGTTGTCTGCAGTCTTTTAAGCTTTCTGAGCATTTCAAGCTCCTCCTTTTTGTCTCAGTCTAAATGGTTTGGTTTATTGCCAGTTCTAAGTATAGGCTGGCTTTTTGGAGCCTATTGTCTCTAGATTATAAAGTAATATTCTGCATAAATTAAGAATAAGATACATCATGGCACTAAAAACTGTGGGCTTTGTTCCAGAAACTTTTGTTCTCACGGTCTTAGAGTACTGAGGTGCATAGATGCCTGCCTTTTTTTTTTGTTAATCCCTTATATACTCACCCACATAACTCTTCATACCCTGCAGTGAATTATCTGTGCATCGTTAATCAACCTTATTTCCCAACACCTCTACTTACTCTTATGCTCTATTTTTCTTGAGTTCCATACTAACTTTTGCAATGATGCAAGCCAACTATCTTATTTCATCCTTTGAGGTACAAGACAACTACCATGTTGTGTTTAAAAAAATTGCCTTCATGCAACATTGTGTGATTGACATCGTATTGCACTCTTTCTGCTACCTTATTATTATTATTTTAATGAAAAAGTAGTAATGGAACATCTACATTTCCACTCTAATTAACAAAAAGTATCCTAAACTTATGAGTATAAAAAACTTTACCACAAAGATTGGTGTCCAAGAAAAATATGAAATACATGAAAGAAATATAGATATGAAGGATTTTATCTAAACAACTGCTGCATGAAATGAAGGGGCATATAGGTGTTCTTATAAATGCTTACACAGATTCCTTAGATCCTGTTAGAGGCTCTAGGTGGAACAGGAGAAGCTAGCAAAGGGAGGCATGCCCCTTTTTATTTAAGGAATTTGAAAAGATATGGTGAATTCACGCACAGATGTGGGGGTGTGTGCACATGTTCACTTGTATGCTTTTCTGTGCCAAAGAAAATTGGCAGAGACCTCTAGTAATTGAAGCTATATTAGACTGAGTTAGTCTAGCTAAAGCAGGCTTTAAAGAAATGAAATCTGGAGGTATCTGTATGCAGATACACATGGAAAAAACCAAAAGACCTTCAAATCTGAAAAACAAGTTTTTAAAAGAAACAGCAGTATCTTTATTTTTGGTGAGCTTCTAAAGCTGATTCAGGTTGGAACTTTCTTTGCAGAACTGCACTTGGCAGCAGATCTGACACTTCTTGTCTTCCTATTGGATGAGGGAAAACTGTAAATCATCCCACTGCTTTCCCACAGAATAATTTTTGCAATCCTGCATTGGTGGCACTAACTAGGAAGACAGGTTAACCTTTGCCTTTAGTCAAGACTGCTCTAAGCCTTCCATTTAAAATCAGAGCCTTGACATTGCCTCGATGTTTGCTATTTTGAAATCTACTTGTTAGTTACACAGTCAGGAATGTAAACTGTCTTAAGAGACTTTGATTTTTGTTCTTTTTTAACCCAGAGAGCTGGAGCAAAACTGGAGATGTCTGCATACAGAATTCTTCAACTTGCCAAAGAGGGAGCTCTCTCTCAAAAAAAAAAAAAAAAAAAAGTTGGAGCTACCATAATGATCTTTTATGTAAGCCAAAAAAAGAAAAAACAACCAAGAAAACCAAACCAAATCAAATCACAACACCCAACAACAACAAAAAACCAAACCCAAACAAACCCCAAGTTTGCCTCATGTTTTGATACCTCTCTAGTTGTTTCTCAGGTATCCTTCTGCAATTTTTAAAGCCTGATTTCTTGCTTGTGCAAGCTACAATTTACAAGAGTTATCTTGTTCTTGCAATGTGTTTTAAAGAACAGAGATGACACTGAAAGAGTAAGTGAAATTTTGAGAGTTGTGAATTAATAAACAGGGTAGGTCTGTCCAAGCTGGTGAAATGTTTCAGTCATCAAGAGGAGACAGGGCACTCAGCACTGCATACAAGCCTGTGCTTGCCAAGCCACTGGCCGGCCTATCAATACAATGAAGGTCTTATCAAATACATGTGGCCCGAGGAAGCTTGTGCAGTCCTGATTCTTTACAAATGGTTGAGTCAGAATCATACGTTTATAAATTGCCTTGTTTCCTGGGAGTGACAGGGGATAATATGGAAGAGGGAGAGTAGGTAAGAGAGGCAAGCATCTGGAGCAAAGGGATGCAGAAAGCAGTCTGAGGATCCCAGCCAGACCTGCAAACTATGTCAAAATCCCTCAGTAAATTTGCAGACTTCTTACAGCCTCCTGTGACTGAATAATTTTAAATATTAATGCAAAGTCTGAAGAAAAAAATATTTTTGTTAACTTCAAATTGGGGGAAAAATATATATTGTTTATTGTTGCAATGTTTTACAAAAGAGAAAGGAGAATGGAAGACCAAAGAAAACAAACTTTACTTCAACAATTGGTGGCAGAAGAAAAAAACTGAGAATAAGAAGAAAGTAGCTCAGAGGAGTTCAACACTCTTGTGAGCACAGATGGAAATTATCCCTGAATGTAGGAAGGAGTGGAAGGTAGAAGAGATCAGCTTGACTAATGAGATGTTCAGTGACCTCAAAGACAAGAAACTGGTTTTGCAGGGTTGATCTGTAAATCAGATCAACAAAATTATCTGAATTAAAAAGGAACACAAAACCCGTCTTTGTCCTTCCCTCCCCCACTCTTTGTTTTTTGTTAGACTGATTTGTTTCACTGCCACAGCTGATGGTGTAGGCCTACAAACAACTGCATCAGCACTACTCAAGGAGTTGATATTGATGCTTAGAGGAGAGGATATACTGCCTTGGAGATGAGACGTTTAACACGTATTCAGAAAGGTCATTACTCTTCAGGACAGATCTGAGATGGGAAAAGACTAGTTAGGTAGCAGTAATTTGAAAAAGCCTCCGAGGTGGAACAGATCTTGAGATTCAAGTGCAGCAACAATGACATTTGCAAAAAGAAAAAAAAAAAGGCTAATATTTGAGGCATGTAGAAACAGTGGTAAACTCCACCCTATCAACTAACCTTCTCAATCAATTTAGCACTGACAATGTGAATGTGGGGTCTAATAGTGGACACTAGACCCCACAGAAAAATGTAAAACAGTTGGAGAAAGTTCAGAAAAGAACAGGAAAAATGTATGTATGAAGTGGCCTGTATGGAAAAATCAAAAAAACTCTTTTTAGTGTAGGGAAGACTGAGGAGATGCATGGCAGTTTCCAGCTGTGCAGCATCTTTGTATATACTCCTCCAAGATTAAATCTTTTGCCAAGATGTCCTCAAGAAACAGGATAAATAGTATGGGGCTAAAACTACAGGTCTGAAGATCTAGCTTATTGTCTCTAGCCACATGTATAAGAAATGCAGGTGGAGACTGCCTGAGGAACAGTGTGAAATCATCTATCACTGGAGGTTTTAAAACAGGTTTGACAGGCCTCTGTTGAGAAGAGTTTAGATACAGTAGATGCTGCCTGGGAAAAAGGGCCAGAGAGTAGGATTCACGAGGCTGTTCCCACTTGACTTGCTGCGAGCCTCTGGAATCAAGGTGAGTAGCCTGGCCATGGAAAGCACAGAAAACACAGCCATACCTCACCACTCGGTGCAGTCTTGGATGCTCCATACCAAAGTGCCTCTGCAGGGCCACTGCTTCTCCCCACCACAGCAGAAACTTCACATTTTTTGTTGTTCTGCTTTTGTTGTTGAGTAAACCATAAATATTTGCTGCAATTTTGGGGAAAACAGTGTGTTTCATTTTACTTCTAGGTAATTAAAGTTTTCTTTTCTATTAATTGCAGACCATCTGCATTACCTGTGCTGAAAAGCCTATAGTAGTAGCTCATGGCAATGAGCCATGCTCATTGTGAGAGAATATGTCTGCTGTGGGACCAATGATGGTGATCCAGAGGAGGGCCACCAAGTTGATCAGGGGGATGGAGCACCTCTCCTCTGAGGAAAGGCTGAGAGAATTTAGATTGTTCAGCCTGTAAAAGAGAAGGGTTCAAGGTGACCTAATTATGGACTTCCAGTACTTGAAGGGAACTTAAAGGAAAGATGGGGCAAGACTATTTACAAGAGCATGTAGTGACAGGACAAGGGCAAGTGGGTTCAAATTGAAAGATGGTAGGCTTAGATTAGATTTTAGGAAAAAATTCTTTACTGTGAGGGTGGTAAGACACTGGAACAGGTTGCCCAGAGAAGCTGTGGATGCCCCATCCCTGAAGGTGTTCAAGGCCAAGATGGATGGGGCTCTGAGCAACCTGGTCTAGTTGAAGGTGCCCCTGCCCACGGCGGAAGGCTTGGAACTAGATGATCCTCTAGGTCCCTTCCAACCTGAACCATTCTCTGATTCCACGGTGGCTTCTCCCAACAAATGATGTTGCTTACACCGCCGGGCTCCAAGCCCTCTCGGCCGTACCCTGACACGCTTCTATTCGCTTATGGTATGTCACCTCCCCCGAGAGGCAGCACCACCGCCTCTGCCCCAGCTGCCGCAACGCGACCAAAGGCGCTTTCTCCCCCGGCCGGGGCCGAGATTGCGGGCGGGGCGGGGCTGAGCCCGCGGGGGCGGGCGGGGCGGGGCGCGGAGGTGCTGTGCTGTGAGCGCCGTGATCGCGGCCATCCCGGCGCTGCCCGTAGTGCGGCGGCTGCTTTCGCCATGGCTGCCGGTAGCGGCACGAAGGCGGCCGAGCGGCTCTACGACATGGTGGTGTTCGGCGCCTCGGGCTTCACCGGACAGTTCGTGGTGGAAGAGGTGGCGCGGGCGGCGGCGGCGGCGGCCGCCGGCGAGGGTCCGCTGTGCCGCGGCCCCCTGCGCTGGGCCGTGGCCGGGCGGAGCCGCGAGAAGCTGCGGGCGGTGCTGGAGCGGGCGGCCGAGCGACTGGGTACGGGCCGCGGCCGGGCCGGAGGCGCAGCGCCGGGGCAGGGGGGCAGCGGGTCGGGCCCGGAGCCGCCCGCGGGCGGGTGTGCGGGGAGGGGCTGCGGGGCGAGCCCTGGCGCTGGGGCGCGGAGGTGGGGCGAGCCCCGGGGAGGGCGGTGAGGGTGACCGCGGTCTCCGGTGCGCAGGGAAGGCGACGCTCGGGGCAGAGGTCGACGTGCTGCTGTGCGATGTGGGCGACGCGGTCTCGCTGGCCGCCATGGCGAAGCAGACCCGGGTGGTGCTGAACTGCGTGGGCCCGGTGAGTGCGGGGTGCGGGCGGGGCCGCGCCGGGGCTCGGGCGGCCGCGTTCCCCGCCCCTCCTCGGGGCGCGGGGGGCCGCCCGCGGGCTACGCGGCTCCTTGAACCCGAACCCGAAGGACAGCCGCCTACTGCAGTGGCCGCAGCGTGTCCCACTGCAATGGCTGGTGGCGCGATGCGCTCACTCAAATACAGCGGGGTTCGGTTTAGGTCTTCCGTAGGAAGCGTAAGAAACTGATGGCAAAGTCGGCCCAACGTTTCAGGTTGGGCCAGAGTGTTTCGAGTGGCACTAGGGTTAAAAGTAGAGCAGGAAGAGGGGCCCACAGGCTTGCTGCTGTAAGCCCTTGGCTCTTTTAAAATTTCCAGCGGCAGTATTTCCAGTACATTTAGAGGGCATCAAAGTATGGGAGGTGGAAGTTGGGTCATGCCAATGTCTTTGAAATTAAGAGTGTTTAAGCAGAGAATATGTTGATAATAAAGCGCAAAAAACATAGAGTGAGACTAGCAGCAGTATTCAATTGGTCTTGGTGATCTGATTTTATGTGAGAAATCAGGTGTGCAGCAAACTCCATTATCAGCGATGGAGTTTGTCAGGCTGTTCCTTTTCTCCACACCCCCACGAAATAAAAGTGCTATTACATTTTTAGCCCCACTTAGCAAAATCAATAGCTACCAAATTCACTTTTATTGTAGAGGTGTGCATTAGATAAAGCATGTTGGGTAAGTTCTGGTGTGTAGGTTTTCTTTTGTTATGTGTGGTGTTTTTTCCTTCTATAGTATAGATTCTTTGGAGAGCCTGTGGTTGAAGCTTGTGTTGAAAATGGTGCAAGCTGCATTGACATCAGTGGAGAGCCCCAGGTATGTGACAGTAAAAACCACTACCTTACATAAAGGATCTACGAAAGGAGTGTTCATTTAGTGTGCTTCGTGTTTCTGCTAATGTTTCTGAACATGAACACAAATTCTGCCTCTTCATCTACAATTACTGTAGAAGATGCAGTAAGTCTTTTAAGGTGCACTAATGTGTGTTGGTTTTATAGTTTCCTTGCTTGTAAGACTAGAGCCTTTTAGGTTCTCTCTGGAAATCCCAAGTTGCTGAATTCTGTTTTAAGCCTCAGTTGTGATTCTGCATAGGAATTCTATACATTTCTTTGCACTGCTGTGAAACTTTGATGCTTGACCAGGACTTATATATATATATATATCTTAAAGGTACATGTAGGTGGTCTGAAGCATGTAGGGTGCTATAATGTGACAGTAAAGCACTGATGGCTAATATTGCATATGGCCAAGAATGGATTTCTGCCTAAAATATGTGTTCTGACTGTGTTTTAGTTCCTCGAGGGAATGTACCTGAAATACAACGAAAAAGCTGCGGAAAAGGGGGTATATGTCGTTGGAAGCTGTGGCTTTGACTCCATACCAGCTGATATGGGAGTACTGTACACCAGAGACAAGTTGAAAGGTGACTTGAATAAATACCTCCTTATGGTGAAAAGGAAATGTAGATTATGCTTTCATCTGGTTTCCTAAAGCAGCAGTGCTTCTGTGGAAACTCTTTCAGTGACTCTTTTTGCCTGCCTTTGTCAGGTGACCAGTTTCAACCAAATGTAGTAGAGAGAAATTTCAAAGTAAGTCGTATTCCCATATTGGAGAAGATTGGTAGAGTAGGGATTCAAGGTCATGTTGCTCACTGAGAAGACAGAACCTTCAGCTATGAGCTGTTCAGCCAGTGTGTGAGCTTCTCTAGGCAAGCCTCAGCACACTGCAACTTGTGCAGAGGATCTTGTAGGGAAAAGACAGTGCAGGGGGGGACAGCTGTGGGAAAGGGTCCACAGACCTCAGGTTTCCTAAGTTTTCTTTTTCGGCTGCAAACTCTTAGAAGCTGTTGTGTAAGTAGCAAGACAGTGCCATGCAGTGCTTTTTGCTTTAATAGCAGCTGAAAGAGGACAAATATATTTGAGAAAAGATATGAAAGGATTTAATTCTCTGTAAATAATACTTGATCCTGGTTTCAAATGAGGATACTCTGTTCCTCAGGTCTGACTTTCAGTTGGGAGGGCCGATAGGAGTATCCAAATGTTTTGCTTTTATGGACTATGAAAAAGACTGTTAAATGGGGTTGGTTTGTATTGAAGTGTATTGTGAACTTTCATTTGAAGAAACCTCAAGTGGGATCTGACTGGAGGGAGAAGCAAGGCATGGAAATGAGTATCTAGTTGCTCATGAGGTTGTAATTTCATGTTTGAAACCTGTTTTGAATAAAGATGTCTTTTATATTTTCTTATTTTGACTATGGCATTACCACCTGTTTATCCAGTTGCTTGTTATATGGAAATTTACCCATACAAGTAGTTTTACAGTCTCATAAGGAACTGAGCAAAGTGAAAGAAAACAGAATTTGGAGGCACTGTTTTGTTCTGCTGCTCATCACAACTAAGCATTCTTTCCAAAACACAAGCTATGCTAAAATGAATGTTTTAGGATATTTTGTTTTGTTTTAGGCTACTTGGTTTTTTGGGGGGTTATGGGTTGTTTTATTTTGGTGGGGGGTTTTTTGTAATTCAGGTGTACCAAATTTTTAGTCCATCTTTGCTTTCACAACCAACATCGTCCTTTATTTTGAAACTTGGAGGAAAATGAAATGTGGCTCTTAATATTCCTTCCTTTTTGTACCCCAATGAATTTTTTACATTATCTCATTAACTAGGTGAGACAAATGAAAAACATTTAATGAGTGCAGGTAGTATTAGTGACCGTTATTGAAGTACTTTACACAAGAAATTTAATACTTGCTTTCTCAAATAGCTGTGCATCTTATGTTATTTGGCTTTGAGATAAAGATGTAACTCTGCCTTTTCGGCTGATAATGTCAGTGGCCTGCTATTTGAGTCTACCAGAGCGTAGTGTGGTCTTGCAAACTAATGGCTGAATGTGCCAAGTAATATTTTCTCCTCTCTTTTGACAGGTACCTTAACTGCTGTTGAAAGTTTCCTGTCGGTAAAATCTGGGCCTGAGGTTAGTTGGTTTCTGCCTTCTTGGAACTCAGAGGTTTTTGTGATAACATCAGAGTAGCCCATCAGAATAACTGTTGCTACATTAATACAGTCCAAAGAGCAAGCTGGCAGTTATTTGAGTCAAAGAACTTTATTCTTTAGGTGCTAATTAAAGTTTCCCAAGCAAACACGATTTTGTAAGGTCTGTTTTCAGAGGGTGTCTACCTAGAGTTTGTTGTGGTAAGCTGTTTCAAGAATTATTTTGGTTTTGCAGAGATGTGGGAAGGATTCTTACACAAGTAAAACTATAACAAGATCCATAGTGTGTTGCCAGTAATCCTAGTGTTTGTCTTTGGGTTTTTTATTTGTTGGGGGGCAAGTTGTTTCAGTATACTTAATGCATCTAATCATGATACAGGTAGGTAGTAATTGTAATAATGTGAAATATATGTAATAATTCTAATGTCATTGTTAAAACAATGCAATGATGATCCAAGCCAGTCTTGGTGCCCAGCAACCAAACATGCTATTTCTGGCCTAATCACCCATCTTATTAGATAGGGCCTAAGTCACAGTCTGTTCTTATAAACATCTGGAGGAGTGGAGGAAGCCCTTGGAATGGGAGAATAATATCCATCTATTAATGAACAGGGAATAGTAGTGAATGAGTATGTTTGTTTAAATCTGTATGTTGGGTAGAAAGATGGTTTACCTATGTGTGGTGTAACTTCTAAGTGTTGGTAAGAAGAGATATTGATAATGGGAATTAACTACAGTGGGATGGTTAGAAGAGATACAGATACGTATTAAGTATGTGGGGCCCGAGCATGTTGTGGGTCATATGGAATGAGGGATGGAGGCTGCATGGGGTGTGGCTGAGTTCATTTCCCCATAGAAGCCATCACTGTGCTGTGCTTCCTGTGGTAGCTGCAGAGGTGTTGATAACACACCAGTGTTTTGGCTACTGCTGAGCACTGCTCCCACGGTGCTAAGGCTGTCTCTGCAACATTCTCCCCCTCATCCAGTAGTCTGGGGTAGGCAAGATCCTGGGAGGGGGCATAGTCAGGACAGCTGACTAAAGGGGTATTTCATGTCATGCAAGTTCGTTCAGCAATAAAAGCTAAAGGAGGAAGGGTGGGAGGCATTTGTTACTACGACACCTGTGTTGCGGAGCAAGCACTCTGCATACTGAAGCTCTGCCTCCCAGGAAGTAGCTGGACATCACCTGCTGATGGAAAGTAGAGAAGAAGTCTTTTGTTTTCCTTTGCTTCCATGCACAGCTTTTGCTTTATTAAGTTGCTTTGTCTTCACACACAAGGGATTTTTCCGTCTTATTTTCTCCTCCTTAGCTAGGAAGAGAGTGAGCACCTGGCATCCAGCCAAGGTCATCCCACTCCACTATAATGCATGTAATCATAACACATATATGTAATAATTGTAATATGTGTAATAGTTATAGTATCATTGTTAAAATAATACATGAAACCTTTAAATACTGAACTAATTACTGTTTTGGGTGTGTCGCCAGGGTGTTTGTGTACACGATGGGACCTGGAAGTCAGCTGTCTATGGCCTTGCGGATGAAGACAACCTGAGGAAGCTTCGAAAAAAGATAGGATATGCCCCTGTTCCAATAGTTGGTGCAAAGCTTAAAAAAAGGTATAAGTGTAAGATGTGAAACATGCTGTCTTCTAACAGTTCCAGTATTTATGATACAGATTGCTAACATAGTATTAAATACTGAAAGGATGCATTTAGGACTTCAGTATAATATGAACACATAGATGCTCATCTAGTAGAATTGAAGATAAGTTCAACTTTACTGATTTGTTCATATCTTAATGAAGAGAGAACATGTCTCAGCATGTACTAGGTTTCAAAGTTCACTTGTTCTAAGACTTTTAGTGACGTGGCAAACTCTTGATTTCAGAAGTGATTAGTAGAATGGGGGAAAAAAAAAGGAGAAGACTATTATATTGATTATCAAATTCATCCTTGATACAGTGCATGGAATTTTGAGTGAGCCAGGGATAAATTTGGCATTGTTTGCTTTCACTGAAAAGAGATAATGTCATAAAAATGCTTGAGAGAAAGCTGATAATGGTAAGGCCAGTATGATCAGTTTCTTTCAGTTTGCACAAACATTGGAACATTTTTTTAATGACTTTATTTTTTTTCCATTTGCAGAGGATTTTTGTTTTACAATCAGGAATTCAAAGAGTACTCTATTCCATTCATGGGATCTGATGGTTCTGTTGTGAAACGGACTCAGCGTTATCTGCACACAGAATTGCAGGAAACACCTGTAAGTTACTGTTATTTGTGTATTATGTCTTCTGGGTGCACTGGCCTGTTCCATGCTGCTTTATACTGTGGCTGATGAGCCTGCCTTTGGCTGCCAGTATGATACTTATGAGAGTGTCTTGTAGGGTTGCCCTGCTCTCTGATTTCTGGATATGTATTTGTAGGGAATGGAAACCATGAGTCACAGTCACATTTGAAAGGTTGCATTAAATGCATTAATTTGTTTCTGTGCCGAGGCTTTTCTTGTTGTACCAGTAGAGCTTCTAAAAGGATCATAATTTTAGCCTGCGTAGCTGTAGCTAGGTCAGCATATAGTGTAGTAAATTCTCTGGTAAAGAATTCATATGCTTCTCATTTATATCTTAAGACTTTGATGCTTGGGTCTCCAGGTGCAGAGTAAAGGCAGTGTGAAATGATGGTGGTGGAAAAGATGTTTAATGTTTGTGTTTCCTGGTTTCCTGAGAGAACACCAGCACCAATAGTCTGTATAACTGCTGTGCAGAATCACACGCATCAGTTAAGAGATGAGAGTGAGATAGTGCTTTAAAAATATCCTTGGAAGCTACTAATGAGAAGGGCTTGCCATTGCTATTTCAGTTTATCTTACAGAAAAGGATAAAGAGAAGGAAAGGAGGATCTAGGAAAGAAGGCTGAAATCAGATACGAAAAACATATCTTTCTGTAAAGTTGTCCATTCTTATTTACCATGCCTGCTCCCTCACCACTCTGTAGTTATATTATCTTCTCAGAATGAATGGCAAAGTGAAGAATGCTTCAGAGAGTTACTTAGAACTAAGACATTTGTTTAAGGCCCTATTATAAACTGCTATCTGTTCTATGAGACAACTGCATCTTAATTTGAGGTAGATTAATTTTTTTTAAATTGAAATTTAATGCATTTTAATGCAAAAAATTTAATGTAAATCTTATCAGTGAAAATATGTTTTTGCTTCAGGTCCAGTATGGTGCTTATGTAAATGTAGGTGGTCTTGGCTCTGTTATCAAGCTGATGTTCGCTGGCATGTTATTTCTTCTTCTGGTGAAGTTTAACTTTGGAAGAAAACTTCTGACAAAAGTAAGTTTTCAAAACACAAAATAACTTAGTGTTTGGAGATTTTTTTTTCTCTCTAGTTTACTGTTGGTCTTTTTTTTGTCTTTTTTTTTTTTTCCCCCCTCCCCTCTCATCATGTAGTACCCAGAATTTTTCTCTGCTGGACGTTTCACAAAGAAAGGACCAACCCAGAAACAGGTAAGTGACTGTTTTCCATTACAGTTGTTCAATACATTTGTTATGGTAATAGTGGAGTAGTAAATTAGAATCAACTGCTTAGTCTCAGAGAAGTAATTTCTAAATGAATCAAAGAATATTCTGAGTTGGAAGGGACCCACTAGGATCATCAAAGTCCAACACAGGCCCTGCACAGGACAGCCCCAAGAGTCACACCATGTGCCTGAGAGCATTGTCCAAACGCTTCTTGAACTCTGCCAGGCTTGGTGCTGTGACCACTTCCCTGGGGAGCCTGTTCCAGTGCCCAACCACCTTCTAGGTGAAGAATCTTTTTCCAACCTAAACCTCCCTTGATGCAACTTCAGGCCATTTCCTCAGGTCCTGGTCATCACAGAGGAGAGATCAGTGTCTGCCCCTCTGCTTCCCTGCATGAGAAGGATGAAGACAGCAATGAGGTCTCCACTCAGTCTTTTCTTCCCCAGGCTGAACAGACCAAGTGACTTCATCTGCTCCTCATACAGCTTCCCCTCTAGGCCCAAATGCACGTTTTGTGTGCCTGTTGAGATAGTTATAGAATATTTACATAATCATGCCTTCTGTTATTAGATATCAGAGTACGTGTAACTCCTATGAGGAATAAATGGATAATATTGCTGGGCCTGATGTATTTACATGGGTGGCTCAGAGCACTCTATCAAAGGTGATGACTGAGGGAGACCGATTAGCAAAAACCTAGGACTGAAAGCACTGAGAGAATACAGACTTCAGAAAAAGAATAGTTCCAACAAAGTGGAAGCAATTAAAAATTGAGAAGAGATTATACCTTTTAAGCAATAACTGAAAATTAAGTGCTCTCATGTTTAAATGGATTATAGTATTTGGCAGAATTCTGTATATAGACTTTGGATACTTATATTTACTACTTGTGTTTGCCTGATATCAGTGAGTTACTGTTTTGGTGACCGTGCTTGTCTTGTTCACTACAGATGGATGGAACCTCTTTTACAATGACTTTTTTTGGTGAGGGTTACAGTGAGGGGCAAGATCCCCAGAGTGGCAAACCAAATGTGAAGATCTGCACTGAAGTGAAAGGACCAGGTATGTATGTTAGTAGCAGCTAACTGCTTTTGCCTGCTCCAAAATAGGTTTATGATTCCACTGCTGTCTCTTTCACCCTTTAGAAGGACTTGCAACATGAACAAAGTCACAGGCTTTACAGTGTATTACTAGATACTAGAATTCATTGTGACTTGGTTTTTGAAATGGCCGGTTCATTTGCATTCTCGTCATTATCTTTCTCTGACTTTCCCTGTTCCAATTCTCATGTTTGCCGAGTAGAGCCATTGAAGGGAGAGGGCTTTAAGGATAGTTTTCAGTTGTTATAGCCTGGACTTACTACTTGTTTTTTTCCAGTTCCCTGGGAGTGAACTTAACCAAGTCTGGTGTGGTATAATTTCTAGCTATAGCATACTTCTCTTCAGGTCATTCCTTGAGGGGAGATGACATCCTACGTGGTTTGCAGAGAGCAAGAATCTATGTTCAGAAAGGAGTTAATGTAGCACAGCTTCTTTAAATAACTAGAGATGTAGCTGAATTCAAGCATCTCACAACAAAGGTCTGAATTTAGGCACAGAATGGAGTAAGTTCTTGCTGTATCAGAGAGCCCTCTCTCACCATGATGTAGACACTCAATGATTGTGGTGTGGTTATAGGCCTATATGTGAAGCAGTATTTGTCTGGATTAGATCTTAAGGACTTCACCAGCTACTTGGGCTGATTACTAGATAAAAAACGCTGTTCTTAGATGGGGAAGGCCGTTTCATTGCCAAAGAGATTATTCTTCTGAATGCCGTAGGGAAGAACAAAATTACATTCTACATTTCAACACACTGTATGTCATTTGGGGTTTTTGTTTTGTTTTGTTTGCCAGAGCCTGGATATGTTGCTACACCTATTGCAATGGTTCAAGCAGCTGTATCTCTTCTGGAGGATGCACCTTCTCTGCCTAAACGGTAAGTACTTTCCCATTCTGAGTAGCTTGCTCTTCCTTAAAGCTACTGTGTGCAAATGTTTCTGTTTGAAAATATGCGTATCAACCCTGTGGATTTCTGTGTTACCTCACCCAACTGGCTGTGCAAGGGAGATGCTTCACCACAGGCTGATTTAAAGCCACTTGGTCTTTCCCAGTCTTTCAGTTTGAAAGGATGTAGTCATAGGCTTTTAGTCAGGCTTTTGCATCAGTGTCTGTATGTTCAGTTAAATGGAATGGTTTCTGTTGGGTTTGCTGGATGCAGAAATGAATCTATAATTATAACCACCTTGCCAAATTTCTTATCCACTCTGTTGTGGGACAAAGTGGCTTTTTCTTTCTTAATCATGGAAGCACATCTTTAACTTCACAAAAAGGTGTCCCTCAATCACTGTGCCACTAATGTTTTTCTCTTTTCACTAACAGGGGTGGTGTATATTCTCCGGGAGCTGCCTTCTCCAAAACAAAACTGATTGATCGCCTCAACAGACGTGGTGTTGAGTTCTCTGTTATTAGCAAGCCTGAAGTCTGAAGACAAAACATGACTATGAATTAACACCTTTACTGGGTCTAACTCCAATAAAACTCATTTGGCTGCAAAAGCCTAATTGTAAAATAGTTTCACTGTGCAATTGTTTGCAGCAGAAACAGAAGAAAATTTGAGTTAAATGTATAATACTATTTGCTATAGTGAGAAAATCTCTAAAGGGTGGGTATTAAGTTTTAATTCACAGACATATTAAATTGGTAACTTCTTGGGTACTAGTTCTAGAATTTTAATGTCGTTCATCTAAGTTTTTCAGGTTCCTACTTAGTGGACCAGCTGTAGTGTCTGCTTCATAAGTAACCATAGCCGCCTCACTTCACCCCTTCTGCAACTATGTAAAGCAGGGAGGCCTGGGATAACAAGTGCCTTAGCAGATGGAACCACTAGTTACTCCTTGTGTTTGGCATGTCTTTAATATAATTTTCAATTAATCTTTATTTAATAACTGTTCTTAGTGCAGATCTGTGTGTTAGGGTTTCTATACTTAGGTAAGTAGTAATAAACTGTAGTGTGCTTTTGCACATTGTAATGATGGAGGCTTGTTCTGTTCATCATTTTGGAAGCTGTTTGACCTGATGCAATCCAGGTTCTAGGTGCACTGGCCTATTTCATACTACTTGATACTGTAACTGATGGGTCTGCTTTTTGCTGCTAGCTTAATTATGACAGTGTCATGTTCGGTTATCCTGCTCTCTGGATATGGATTGGTAGGGAATGGAAGCCTTGAGTTACAGAAATATTGAAAGGTAGCCTTCTTGATTTTTGGGAGTGATAAATACATTAAATTATTTTTCTCTGCAGAGGTGCCTTTTTTTTTAATCTTGTAAAAACTCTGAAAATTGGTCTGAGATATATAAAGGTCTCTATCTCAGCTGCATCACATTCACTATTTTTATTATCAGGCAAACCACATAAAAACTGATGCTTTATAGTATCATAGCTGTATTGAAGATTGCCTTCTGGATGTAGTTCACCATATAATGGTGGTTTAGGTGCTGCTTCTTCAGCTTTTATGCCTTCACTGCGCTGTCTTCAATAACCTAAAGTTAAAAAATGCCTGTTAATACTTTATTCCTTACAAAACAAACTTCACACTGATGAAGATGGTGAAAAGCTACTTTTTCTTTCAGATCACTACCACATTGAAAGTTAGAAACATACAATGTACTCTCTACTAAAGATGAAAATTCATTCATTTAAGGGGCAGAGATCAGAGCAGTCAGTGTATGCAATTCACAGGCTCCCTTTCTGGTATTTCCGTTCAGGACTAACGATGTGCCACCGCTCATGGACAGTGGACAGTTTTACAGGACAAGGTGTGTATGCAACTGGCACTGATCATCACAGTGCAGTGCCTTCTGCACTACTCCACACCCACACAGAGTGACCCACTCTGTGTCTGGCAGGGTAAAACACAATTATGTCCCCGGAGTTTAAAGTTTTGGTCGTGACAACAAAAAGGGTATTTTTCAAATTAATTTCCTGAAGAAACAAGAATATGGCATCTTCTTGTCTGCAGTGCTATCTCCTATCCCAGTAATTTTTGCAATTTCTACACTGCTCTTCCAAAAGGCACACAACATGTTATTCCACAGGGCAGCATTTCCAGTTGCTGTGTCCAGCAGGGCAACTCAGCAAAGCAATAGCCACAGCTTATTTCTTCACTAATTAATCAGCTGTGCACAACATGAAAGGAAGTGACTGCTATAAAATTACCTACACATCTTCATGTAGAAGTGTTCAGGCCTTAGCAAGTTGGCTCAGAAATGTTTTACAGTATTGAAAGGGTTTAAAAGGAGGAGGAAGAAGCTAGTTCAAGGATATGGGTGATATTTTGTAACAAGAGAAAGGTCACAACGATTTTGTTCAGGTAGGCAAATGCAAAAAGATTAAGTCAGGTTTTATTGCCTTGCATGGTATCAATTTGATGGCAGTGAATAGAAATGCAGCTTAACACAAACAACTGATAACTAAAATTACTGCAAAAAGTGATCACTGAATTTGACAGACACTTGGCTGATATTGCTTAGTATTGATATTCACGTAACTGTATTAAAAATCTGAAGCATGCAGATGAGACTTCTAGAAATGCATGTCAAACTACACAGAGCTACTGAGCACTTAACTAAGACGGTTAAGCTACAAATCGCATCTTTTAAATAGCTAACTGTAGATTGAAAAGTCCAAGTTTAATTTACCTTGTCCTATGCAATAAAAATAGGTGTATTTCTCAAAGCTATGGGACAAACTGATGTTAACTGAGAACTAAACTTCCTTCTTCAAGACTGTTCCCAACTTACTGTTTCCAGTATGGTTTTGGTTTGGTTTGGTTGATAGCAGCTTTTTAAAATACAAACCTTAGCCACAAGAGGAGTCTCCAGTAAATTCAGCTTTGATGCTCCTGGAGAATTCTTTTGTGAAATAGAGCAATGTGTCTTTGATTTCAGTGGGCTGGATACCACAAAAGAAGTAGAAGATCTGCACGGTGTCTGCCAGCTTTCATCCTGTGCCGCAGAACAGGAAGGAACAGGACGAACCACCAAATCCAGCAGTCTGTTAGGACACACAACTTAAACTATGAATGTAAATATATAAATGAAAAAAATGCTATGTTCATCTGAGATGATACAGAACAAAAACATTCAATGATCAACAAATGCAGGTGAAGCCTCACTGCTGGGGTGATGGATCAGGGTCACAAACAAGTGACAGACACTTTTGGGATGTCAAAGTCTATACACCAACAGCTTGATGGTAGTCAAGGTTTTAGTCTCAGCTATCTTAAACTCTGTAAGCACATTTACCATAGTGTAAATACATGTATTTGCATAAGTAAGATTGTCATACCAAAACAGTTTCTCTAAATATTAGTTCTGATTGATTCATAAATGTTATATATTGTATGTGCAAAAGAAGTGAAACAAAGCTTTATTCACATGTACCTTCACACCAAAACCCTAACATAATTCAAATTTCTCTTTCATTCTCTCTTCCCCCAAAAATGTAGCTCAAGACTAAACTTTGTGAAAAGGCTGCTTACCTGTAATATTGTGAGATACTTGTTTTCTGCTCATTTCCCAACCACACTTCTCTAAATTTGGACAATACTTTACCAATGAAAGCTGCTCGTGTGTGCACATTTCCTGCATTAGCCTGTCGTGTTACTGCTGATAATGCCTTTGGCCTTGGGACTGTAAAGCAAGAGGGAAAAAATACCAGCCTTGTGTACTCAAGGTGATGGCTGGTTGTCCATAATTCCCCCCTCTAAAAGTTACCTTCTCTTAAGACCGATGAAGGCACACGGTAAGGTTTGGTTCTCTCTACAGCCAGCTTCCTTTGAACTGTAGGAAGGATTTTACTATATTGGTCTAGTAGAGAATTTCTGGCAACTGCTCTCTCTCTCAAGCGAGGATCACGATCATTCTGATAAATGAGTAAAGCAAGAAGTTATTTACAAGAAGTTTATTGCATGGAACTATCTCTGCTCTTCCTAATTAGGGCCTAAATTTGCTCTACAGATACAGTAAAATATGTCCACTGCAGAGAACTGCAGCAAGTTCTATCCAGCCGCACACCAGTTTCAACCAATAGTTGAAAAGTGCAAGGAAGATTGAAATAACGGCAGAACCTGCAACTCCCAGTTAAAACTACTCTGGCACTCTATAGAGCTTTATTCTTATATACTTCGTATCACCTGCAATTTTCAAGTGGCTTACAGAACAGCAGGTTTCCCCTGGTTTTTCTGAAATACTAATGTCCAAGACAACTGAAGACACAGGTCAACTGCAAATTATGTTGGACAAAATTATGGGAAAATTAAAACAAGTTAGAAAAAGCTGCTTACAAAAACCTTCTGGTTGGAACACAGTTTTCACATGCAGGACCTAAATATTCCAAGACCACCTTATAAGTTTGATTTTTCAGGAAAACTATGGTTCCAGAAAACAGCAAATGTATTAAAGATCCCCAACGGAAGTTCACATAACACAAAATTTCATCTTAATATTTTCAGAAACATGAGTAAGAATTTACATCATAAAAATAACATGAAAGCTGTGGAATCACAGAGCTTGCACTTTAGTTAGAGAAAATAAAAAAAAACAAAACCAAACCACTAACCAAAACCCACTGTGTATATTTTACCTGTGGAGTATCTAGACTACTCTCAGCTTGAAAAATAAAATTGTGTACGAGACAGGATATACAACATACATTTCATTCCACAGAAATGAGTGACACAAACGTCTTCCATAATCTAAGCCATACATAGCAAAAGGATCTGAGAAACTGAAGGAACAGATGGACTGGTAAGAAAAGATACATATTTATTCCTCAGATGCAAACAAACCATTTTAAGTGGAGTCAACCATGGTCTGTAACGTTTGATTTATAATTTCACACAGCAGCTTTGCCATAGTAAAATTATTCCTAGTCTTTCAAAAAACGATACAATAAACAAAGCAGACCTTTTACTGAGGACTATCAAAACTGGAGAACCACAACTACAGAGACTTGCACACTCAACAGGACTTCTACCCTTACCATAAGGTTAACCTTCATTGACTGATTCAGCTGTAGTGCAGGGATATAGTTGGCACGCTGCAGATGGTGGACTAGAAGGAATTCATGATTCTGAACACCAGCATTGGTCTGTAAAAACTTCTCCAGACACTCCTGTGAGAAATAACACATTACAAAAACCTATTAGGATTCTGCCTCTTCTCTTGACAAACAGACCATTCAGACTTTTTTTGTCTTCTCCAAACTCACTTTTTCAGTGTCTGTGAACGGCAGCTTCAGTAAATCTTCCATTAGCCCCATCTCCTGACAGATTTCATACATGTGCTTTAACAGCTCTTCTACATTTAATTTAGTGGTATGTTGCTGCAACAGACCCCAAGCCTCCACCATGCACCTGTAGTTAATTTGGGGGAGATGGAAAGGAATGGGAACAGTATAACCAAAAAGATGCCCCAAAGTCATTGTATTCATTCAAAGATTAAAGGAAATGTAGAGGATCACAATTTGTATTATCTGTTCTCACCCTTTCCCAGGATCTGAATGCCAAAACGGTGGGATAGATTTCCTTACCTATTGGACAACAACACCGTGAGGAAAAGCCGCACTTCGCTGCTGCTTGACATGGATGGCTTCATCATCTGCATGTACCTGAGGGCTCGCCTGTGCTCTCCCTGGCACATGAGGGACTGAATAATTCTCCTGTGTTGCCACGGCACAGTTTTGATTGTAGCTGGGTGGAAGAGCAGGGCCAGTGAATTCTGCACAAGTCAGAGATCACGTTTATCAGGCTATATACATGCACACGTGCCACACATACAGTCCACACTTCCTTAAGCAAGGCTGCAGGTGGGTTCAACACACTTAGACGTCTAATGAAATATTTGATCCAGGACGTGTCAATAAAAATTCCAGTATTTGCAGAGAAAAAATTCAGTTAGCCATACAGAACAAAGCAAATGTTTTAAAAGGAGGAATTCAGACTTTTCTAAGTTAACAAATCTTTGTGCACAAACATTCCTTTTTACAAATATATTACTAAATAAGAAGTTACTCTACAAACAAATTGATTCTATTGATGTGGTGACAGGCAAAGAACAACCTCCAGCATCAGGAAGAACAGGAATTAGTTTGAAAAGTCACTTCTGCAGTCTTCCACCTCAAATCTTGCTGATACCCTCATAGGTTTCACATTTAAAGTACCCAAAACATCTTAGAGAAAATGCTTAACTGCTCTGCTGAAAACCTCCAACAATAGATAGCTTTGAAAATTCGAATATCAAGCATTATTAAAGTTGACTATTCCTTTGTTTTAAGTAATTTCCTGTCAAAGCAGTTAAAGTAAAATTTCAAATCATAACGTACTGCTCCACATGTCAGAGCAGTGTAACAAAAATGCTTCTAATGTTTCTGTATCTCCTAATATCTACGCACCAATTTTTCAAAAATAATTTTATTAATTACAGCTCTGCACTGCAATGTGTATCTAAGTAAACTGTTACATACTTACTTCATAATCACTGTGATCTAGAAGCCAAAACCCTTGAATAAGCTTAACGAGACCCCAAGGGATAGCAAAGGCAGTTAGAAAAGAGTCAATTACACTTTCTGTTTTATTCGGAGAGGTATGCATGATATCCAACAGCAAGTAAATTGTCTGAGAGTGAGTACTTAACTAAGGGAAATAAATTGGTAAGACCAAAAATTTATCACACTACATTTATCAAAACAATGAGAATATAAAAATGGTAGGAAGCAGAACATACTAACATATTAGTCTTGCTATTTTAAGCTATTATAACCTGAAGGTAGTCAGGTCCTAATCACAAATTGCATTCTGAGTAAACAGCCAGAAAGAAACACTTCTGGATTTCTGTAAGGCAATCAAAAAAGCCAAATTTGGGCATTTAAATCCTGCTGTTATAAACTCAGGTTCCTGCTTTAGTCAGTGGAGCTAGCAGCTGAACGTCCAGTAATTAATTATTAATTATTTTGTATACTCTGGAAACGAGGAAAAATAACTATGTAAATTATAGTGCCCTTAAAATAAAACTTAGCACTGAATAATTGAAACTAGATTTAAAATGGCATGTGGATCCTACATTTGAAGTGTAATTTTCCCCTTCTGACATCAGTTGTTAGGGACATATTCTAATTAAAGACAGTGTGGGAGTACAACAGTATTTAAACTCCTTGCTCTCTAGGCTCCCCTTTTGGTTTACCTGACAAACAACAAAAGCAGGTCTGCATGTTCCAGCAGCTTAAAAATTAGGTTTCTGCCCAATGACAGTTCTCTTCTCCCTCTTTATTATTCTGTGTGCCTGCAACTTTCAACACAACAAAAGCAAGCACAGTTAGCTGAGCTGGAAAATGGATGATTTTGGCAAAATCACGTACTGGAAAACCACTGTTAGAAATCCTTTGGCTCTGAAGCAGCACATTTTAGTGCACCGTTCTAACATACAATCATTTGCTACAGATATGGGTACTTAAAATTTAAAAACTGGTAAATTTTGAGAAAAACTAAGGGAGGTTTTTAACTTGAGCTTTTTTTAGGGAACCTGTTTTCTCATATCAGAAAAGATTTTGCAATAAAACATTTTAAAAAAACCACCAAGAAATCAGAAAAGATCCAAACAAGAAAGAAATAAAGCAATGCTTCTGTCTAGGACTCAATTCTATACTAAATATGTTCACTCACATTGTGTTTGAAGCATAAATTTAAAAACGTTGTTAAACATATAAATGACAAACACATAAGAACAGTTCTGTGCTTATTCTGAAAGTGCAATGACAAAAACTAGAAAGGATACAATTGCATGTTTGTCGCTTTCTTCAATACTTTCCAGCAAATAGAGATCCAGCAGTGCCTGAAATGAAAGATTAAAAGGGTTTCTATTGCTCCTGTCTTTCAAAATCATTGGCTTTGGGGAACTGCTGCTGGTGGTGGTGCTTTCAGTGAACAGAACACTCACATGTAAACTAGCAGGTGGGTATTTCCCAGTTCCTCCTTCATCTCTCTGCCACAACTTCTCAACTTGGTCTCCTAACTGGGAAACCATTCCATCAATCATCAAGCAGTCAGAATCCCATTTTCCTCTGCAACAAAAAGGAGCAAGGATTTGGACAGAATAAACCACTAAGTCCAGCCTCTCAGTGTAACAGACTTCCACCAGTCAAAACAAAAAACCTCCTTCCTATGAGTCAAAGAAAGGAACACACCCACACAGGCATGACTATGGCTTGAAATGCACATGGCAGATATTTCTGTGTTGAAGGAAAGATGGTCTTTAGGTTACAAGAATTAGTAAAGGAGTCTAAAGTAGAAATCCAAGAGAAAAGTTGCAATGACCGTTTATAGGTTTTCTTTGCTGTTGTATTATGTGTAAAACCAAGGAAGCATAGGCAAAGGGTTTTAAGTGGAAACAAAACCCACTGTCCTACAGTCTAAGAGAGGAAGCTTTTCTAGAGCTTTCCTGCAAGTCTTACCTTGATAAACGCTCAAGTTTCTGTCGGTGACCAGTATAGTAGCTCTGAATCAAATGATAATTGTAGAAAGGTCTAGACAAACACACGTGGTCATCTACAGGCAATAAAGTGAAAGCAAGTTAAAGTAAGACCATTTCTTTAAGTGGTAAGTTTTTCTCAACTAAAACTTCTCATTAAAAGACAGAAGATCAGACAAGCATTAATAAGCCTTCAACTCTCAAAGAAGCCAATCCTGTTTTTGCCTTTGCAAGGAGAGAACTAAGACAGAAGATTTGACTACTACCTCTTTGTCTGAAGATCCATTTCAAGTGTACAGCTAATGTGGTATTCAGAGTATGTAGTGTAAGCTCAAGTTCACTATTAAACAAGCAATAGTTCACTATTAAACAAGCAATAGTTTTTTGAATCAAAGGGAATGGTTTTTTGAATGTGACGTTAACATTCATAAGACAATTAAGGCTGATAATAGAATTTATAGTCTATTTAAATTAAGAGCATTTCAAAGTGTATTTTCATCTCGAGCAACAAATAAAAGGTTCAGAAAATACAGGTAATGCTTCTGCTGTAAAAACAAGTGTTCCAGTATTACAGTTTAGGCTTACCTAGATCCTCAGGAGAGAGACTGGATCGACAGAACCAGATGACCACTTGTGCATACAAAGAAATGAGGCTAGTTACCAGCTGCTTATTTGTCAAGTCTGTAAAACCAGAAAAAAAGGAATGAGATGATAAAACTTGAACTATTAGATACAGTAACAAAGAAGACATCTGTTTTTCACGCAGCAGAGATTTTTACTATAGCAAAGGGATGATTGTCTTTTCCCCTCAAGATGCCAACAACAATTTCTAATAACAGAAGCTAAAGAAATTCACACTACTTACAAGTTACTCACTTCAGCTTCCTTTATATTTTCTAGCCATTTGCACACAGCTATAAATTGCTAGCTAAGACTTAAGAATATTTTTCAGCATTACCACACCCAGTTGCTTACAAAGCTTATTGCTGCAGCAATGTAGCCTCCTCTACCCACTCACATCAACTCCACAACCAGTCACTCCCCTGGTGGGGAAGCACCTTAAATCATAGTCCCAACTTCTCAGATTCAAGCCCCTCCTCCCACCTCAATCTGACTCCCTCCCAACCATCCAAAACAACAAAAGCTCATGTCTCCACAGTTACAACCCAAGCATCCTTCCAGATCTTCATCAAACAGACCGAAGATTTAGCAGCGCTATCACCAACCTTTCTCAGTAAGCTCTCGTGCTTCTGTTAGAAAACAGTTTAAGACTGTACTAAGGCTGCTCAAGAGCAACTGGCAGTGCTGAAGGGACTGTAATGTCTGTGGGTCAATGAAGTTGCAGGAGCCGTCAAACAGCGGAACACCTTGTCAAGAATAAATATTAAATCATTAGTCTACAGAGCAATTGCAGAGTTCCAAAGGACACCTAAAGAACCATGCACAGTATCATATACTGGCAGATCACTGAATAAGATCCTTTAGGAAGAATTATTTTAGATTTCAAAAATGACAACAGGAGTACTCACATATTTGGTCCAGTTCATCTTTTGTACAGATTACTTTGTTCCACGTCCACTCAAGAACAAACCGTAAATTAACAGCAGAACTTGGCTGCTCTTTAAAAAGAGAAAGCAAAAAAGAAATAAATACACAATGTCAAACTAAAACATACAGAATACAAAAATAATGTAAGGAGCATTACCTTCACAAGTCCAGTGTTTAATGCATCCAGTCAGAAGTTCTAAAGAACCTGTCTGGACAGCAGCTGACAATACTGCTTCCAACTGCTCCTCCTAAACAGAACAGACCAAATTAAATGAGAACCTCACATACTTCTGATACCTTTTCAACCATCCACAGAAGTGTTTATTTCAACTGGATACTCATTCAGACATCACAAAGTCAACTAGTGCACATGCAACTAATTCCACATTCTTCTTAATTCTAGCCCTGGCTGGACTGCCTGCTGCTCTGAAGAACACAGCAAAATTTTCCTCTGACATTTCAACTTACTGCAGGCTAATTCTAATCTGCATTTGCATGCCTCTGTGTTTTAGTCTCCATTTATTGAGTTCCAATGAACTATTTTCAGGAACATCTTGTGCTAATATCCCTCCTGCACTTTGCGCACACGTTTGCCATCAGGAACACGTGAAGGGGACAGAACTAATACAACTGTGTCTGCATGGAAACAGTGAAGCTCAGGTCAACCAGATTCCAGGATTATCACAACATGAAGCAGCTTTGACACCCAAAACATAAAATCATAATTTGTTAAAGTGCCAGAAGAGAAGTGAAACATTTCAATTCTAAGGGGCTGTTCAAATACTGCAGTATAACATCATGGCAATCCTTGAACAGGACAATGCACAGGTGTGCACACATCTGAGGAATCAGGTAACAGCTTATTTCAGATGGTGTTCGGACACTTCTTTCAGGTGAAATGATCCTGCATAATATTTCACATTTTTCTTTTTATTTTCCTCTATGTTTGTTGTTTTGGTTTTCTTAAATTCAAGAACATGTTTGCTTTCTAGACAGATTATTACATTCAAGGAGATTTCTACACATTAGAAAACATTTTTTTCTGAAAATGGGTTTGAAACTAAATACTACTTACAGTGGCAAAGAAACCTCCAAACCAAGCTTCTTGACCCTTATTCTGAAATTTATCTTTCTAGCATTTAAAAGCAATCCCCACTTGAACGCATAACAAGTCTCCAACAATATAGTCACAATTCAGCAAAGGTCATCACAAAGTTTTTTGCTTTCCCAAGTTATTTCCATCCAGAATTAATACCAGAACATCTAATGGGAACATAAGAGCCCTCATCGGGCTCGCAAAATAAGTGTTCTATGGGCTGGGTCAGCTTCTAAAGAGGGTTGTTCCCAGTCAAACTCAGTGGTTTGGATCTAACAATACTTTTACTTTTGCTAACTAA
The DNA here is from genome assembly GCF_009829145.1 of Chiroxiphia lanceolata. Classification (NCBI taxonomy): domain Eukaryota; kingdom Metazoa; phylum Chordata; class Aves; order Passeriformes; family Pipridae; genus Chiroxiphia; species Chiroxiphia lanceolata. The sequence continues at coordinate 35,491,909 of NC_045639.1, read as the reverse complement.
AGTCAACAATGCCCTTCAATGCAACTTGCAAAACACATAAAAATCAGATTATCATGTCTTGTAGCCTCGTCCATCCCGTCAAAAAAGATGGATGTATTTTCCCCTGGATTCCCCAACGTACACTCACCTGACTCAAACCGGATGGCTGGACATCAACCAGTCTTGGAGTTAGCAAGCCACCTATGAGACATCTGCTGTAGCTGTCATGAATGGCTTCACTTGTTAACGGGCCAGATTTCTTCAAAGACTTCAAGGTCTGAAACATCAGTCAAAAACCACTGATTAAGACAGTATTAATAGTCAATCATTAAGGTTTTGTCTTAAAAACAGCAGCCAAACTAACAGTTCCGGTTTATAAAAAATATCCTGTAGAGGAAGATATGAAAATATCAGCCATTGCAAAGCTGAAGGAAGGATTTTCTAGCTTCTCTGTCACTACACAGGCCCTGCTTTTTCCCTGACCACTGACACAAATTATATTCTGCAGAAAATAAACCTAACACACAACTTTAAATCACACTTTGGAAGATCCCTTCTATGCTTGTTTGTGCAGAAGCTGATTCATGTTGAAATATTTAGCGAGTTGGAACTTAATTTGAAAGGATTTGTCACAAGTTGTGCAGTGGTTCAGAAGTTATAATTTGGTCAATGTGGGGAGAAAAAAAATATTAATTTCTTCTTCAACTGTTAAATAATTTTTCCTTTTTTCCATTCTGTCTTCCTTTCTCAAGTTAATCAGGGATCAAAACCTAACTCCAGACTGTGCAGATAGTTTGACTGATGGGCAATGAAGTAACTGCTTTCCCCAATTTCCACAACACTTTTGTTCTTGCTCCAACAGCAATGTTAAATTCCTTTCTAGGCATTCAATCCCTACTTGTGCTTCCCTGAATCAGTACTATTTGCATAAAACTGACAGGACATAACTGCAGTTGTGCAGTTGTGGACAGACAGGATGAACATGAAATGATCTCCAACCCTCAAGGCAGTACAAACTTACAAAAGGTTCATTTCATTCTCAATATAGATACAGTAAAAAAGTCACCTCCTTCTGGAAGCTGGTGCAAGTCATGTGAACGACTCCTGAGTTCAGCAAGCACGTAACATCTGCAGAAACAATGAGTGTTCAACAGCCTTCAATACTCCCACTCTATGACCTGTTTCTGTTCTTTAAATAGTGAGATCTGGAAGGACATACCCTGAGTGCCTCTTTTCTTCATCAGATCACTTAAAAACTTCCTTAAAAAAATTATTTCTGTCTGTAGAAACTTTATCTGTAGAGCTACCGAGGTGCTGTGCTTTGTACCTCAATCCAAAGTCATTTTATCTTATGACCATCAGCCCTTCACAGGTTACATTACAAAAGCACCAAAACCCAAAACTCAGCAGACTGTCAGATATGTTTCACAATACTGAAGACCTTGTTAGCACAAGGTAACCAGGTTTGTGAGGGTTTGGGGTTTTTGTTTGTTTTGCTTTTGGCATGACAAATGAGAACAAGAAAGATAACCACTAAGTGGCATTTGACCTCAACTGAAGCTTGTCACTATTCAAAGCAGTGAAATACCTACCAAAGTTATAGGTGCTCGGATTAAAAAACTGCTCAGGTGGTGGGTAAGAAGGAGGAACTCCCCGACTTAAACTCCGCTCATGTACCAGAATATCCAAAATGAGGTTTGGAGAAGTCATGCTTATTACAGCATCCAGTGACCACAACGCAAAATAGGGGCAAGCATGAAGGAATCCTTCTGGCCTTAAAGAAAACAAGTGCATCAGCTAAACATCAACTTTCAAAGGACTTACTTTTGGGGATACTGAAAGCAGTCTAATGAAAACCTACCTCAGTGAGTCTGGCATTTGAGCATGATACCAGCGATTGATGTCAAATACACCCAAATAAGTAGACGGTTTTCCCTGACCATATGTATTCACTTGCCAACTGAAGATTGATACACTGGTGTCAGGAGAGATTACTGTCAAAAACAAGACACTGTTTCTTATTGTAGAAAATACAAAATACTTGTTGTTTTTAAAACACCACTTTCTATTTTAGCTTAATTCTGTTATTTCACTCAGGAAACACAATACTTCACTAAGAATGAGAAAAATAATTTACAGAATATCAAACATCTCAGTGATAGGTTTCAGTCATACTGTCTCTTTTGCTTGTTCAAATTGTATTTGTTCTAAACCAAATCAAATACATAACTTAATTAAGTTTTGCATGCTAGATTAATAGTTTAGGGGGAAAATAGGCTAGGAGCACACACATAGCTACTTTTAAAAAGCATACATTTATTTATCTTATACAGTTGTATCACTCAGCTAGCATGAATAATTTCCAGATTTGACTCAATTACAAGTTTAAAGGGTAACTCCTCTCCATCATAATCAGAATGAAATAACAGCATTATCACACTAAATAAATAAATAAATAAATATTATAATTAAAAACACAAAGAGGAAATTGGAATAAAGATTTTTACATTAAACATTCATAGTGTTCTATTTTGGTTCTCTCAATAGGTGGAATGCTCTGTCTTCCCTGGGGAGAATGCCCTCTCTAGACACAAAACAAACTATGTGAATATCATTTACCCTAATAGAGTAAGGAACAAAAGCAGACAGTATGTTTGGCAAAATGTTTCTCTGTTCTCTGTTGAATTCACAGTTACTATTTAGGGATCCTCACAGACTTTGCTATGTCTCATTAAGAACTTCAGTGCCATTTCCATTTTGTTAGCTGCTGAAACTGCCTTTGAATATAACAATTACTTTCACAATTCAGAAGACAGTTTCACTGCTAGCCTCAACACACATCCAACACAAGCTCATGTGTCCCCAGAACATAATTTGAGCAGGTTCTCAACAAAATAGAAACCACCAGAAAACTCACAGGTATTTTGCCATGCCTTTCGATTTGATAAAAACGAGACAGAAAAGGATTTTCTTCTTGTTGTTATGTTGGGGGCTTGGGTTTTTTTAGGGGTGTGGGGTGGATAATATTCAGCAAGCTGTCATCCAGGACTGCTTGATCCTTTTTACCAGGCAGATTTACAGACACTCATCCCCAAGCCTGTAGTGTTGCAAGGGGTTCTTGAACCTCATAAAATTGGTCTTGGCTCATCAATCCAGCCTGTCCAGCTCCCTCTGCAGAGCCTTCCTACCCTCCAGCAGATCAACACTCCCGTCCAAGGTGGTCCCAAACACCTTGAGGGTGCACTCAACCCCCTCGTCAAAATCATTGATAAAGATATTCCATAGGACTGACCTCAATACTGAGCCCTGGGAAACACCACTAGTGATCGGCTGCCAACTGGATGCAGCCATAGGCTTGAATGGGGAAAAAAACCCTCAGGTAACATTCCTGAGCAGTAGAGAGAATGATCTTACTGCTCAAAGATGACAGCTGGCTGAATAAACTGACTGACCAGCATTATACAGATGACCCCACTATACATTCCTCTAGCATGTCAGCAAGAGTAAAATAAAACCTATTTTTCCCTTAAAGAATGATATTCAGAGGACTAAAAAAGTCCCACATAACTTAAGTATCCAATTTCTTTTAAATAAGCGCAACAAGCTTGGCTAGACAGCGGGTACAGAACAGCATTCATTGCTTAGATTCCCAAACCATGCAGTTTAGAATAATGAATCATGGACATCAGAACAAACCTTCATTAACGCTGTCCTCTTTGTCAACATGGTTGCGAAATTTTTCTATGGTCTGAAAGCTGAGGAATTTAGTATTGCTGATCTGCCCTCTCAAGGGAAAGATTCCACCAGTGAGATCTAAACTGTACAGTTTAACACAGTATTTAAAATCCTGGGGGAAAAAAATTGAAGAAGAGAGAAAAGGTCATTTTGAGATAAAAACATACATTATACCTAAATACGAAACAATGTAAATATCTAATATAATATGTAAATTGTACTGTATATTTCCTATTAATAGAAACTACATCTGACATGCAAGAAAATTAAGTGTCAAATCATAATGGGCAAGTTTGGCTGTAAAGAAAAAAAAAGAAAATATTTTACACATTTTCAAAATTTAGCATTTCCCTAATATTAGTCAGATCTAAACATGTTCTGCAGAATTCTTTGCAACTTCGAGTGTCTTTACAAACCTGAATATATACCTACAAAGAGATATCTGAAATAATGTAACACATGGACGCAATGGTCTTTGATCTGTGTCTTGATTATAGAACCTGACATTACAGCAGCTAAAGTTCTGTCAAGAGATATTATCGATAGACACATCACTGGAGTGAACATGCATCTCTCTCTAGTAACTGAGAACCTTTTACAGATTTAACAATCTTCTTTCAAACTTCATAAACTCTTACCAGCTCCTCCTCTAATCTTGTAGGAGACTAATGTGTGAAATATCCCTCAGTTCCTTATGAAGAGGACATGGAGTGCACATGGACAATGTGTTTAGGATCACAAATTACTACAGAGTAAACAACCTCTTTGAGATACACAGAAATGGACACACAGAAAGGATTGTCTCGAACCTCTGATATCACCATTTCCTAAGAAAACATTAACTGAAATACTGTCTTTCCAAATACACCATTCATTCAAATTGTCTACCATACAACATGTGAATACTGTACTTCCGAGGGTTGAAAGTCCAACATTAACTACACCCACTGCAGCTTTCTCAGGTTACAAACACAATGACAATATTTAATCGCTTTGTGTGCTTTTTTTTGAAAAATGAGGAAGGAACTTTCCTATACATAAGGAGAAAGGGACAAAATTTAAATTCATTCAAAAAATTCAAAATGCGCAGTCCCTATAGAGTACAACAGTTGAAGAATCACCTCAGTTTTATTCCATACCTAATGAGAAAATGTAAGACAAAGTATCAAAGTAGGAGGAAAGACTTGCTCTGAATTAAGATTACTTTTCCACCAAAAAGATCTCGGAAAAGTTTCAAGCACACTTCTGAACAGAATTAAATATTGTACAGGTGCCTCTCATAGACGTTTGACAACTGAGACCTCACCTATCTTTTAAACACAGCATCTCTGAAACCAGTTCTAAAAGTTTACGGAGACTCTTTGACCACTGTTCATTGAATTTACATATTTTGCTGGCTTTAAGAGTAGACTTCAGGGGCAACCCAACCAAAAAGTAAAACAGTTATATTGACAGCTACTGAGTTTCAGGATCAACGCTTAACAGACACTTGTAGGTACGTGTTATTTGAAGTTCAGTTTGGTTACACAAAGCTATTTGAAGTCCTGTCTTCTCTTCCTACATGCCATTCATGTGACATTTACATTAAAAATAATTTCATCGTAAGAGTTGTTTCCTCTTCAGGAATTGAATGTAGTTTGCAGATGAATCTAGTTGGAACACACAGCTCTGTAGCATAAAATTGTATGACTTGTTTTTGAAAAGTACGGACAAAAGCCATGTCCAAGAAAACTCACTAAAAGACTTTTTCTTTTCTTCAGTTCCTCTCTGAACTGTAATATTAGCCTGTAAATATTAGCCTGACCATCTCAACTGATACTCAGAGAAAATCGACCTTTTCATGTCTCACACACAGGCATGTCTTACCTCATACATGACTTGTCCAGATGCCAGGCATTTTCTGTCACCAAATGCTAACTGCAACAGATGTAAACTCAGAGCATTCCCTTCACTGAAAAGGGTATAAATTAGGAAATTTGATTACAAAGCTGCTTTACAATCCTCATTATCATTTTAATAGGTTTAGGCTGAAACTTACTCAAGAACATGCTCTTGCTGAAAAGAAAAATACCACTTCCCAAAACATGATAGTTGGTCACATTTAGCCATTAAAACATAAAGAAGAAAATTTTGACACTAACAGCTTCCATACCATTGGAAAGCTCTAATATGTTGTATGGACCTAAAATTTTTGGAAATAGCTCTTAACAGTGAAGTGTTCTCCATCAGAACTGCTTTGAAACCAAACTTAAGACTGCCACTCTTTGAATAGCTGGGCCTGATTAAATAGCTTGTTGAGGCTGAGAGAGAGAGAGGTATCCTTCTCCCCTTCCCACCAAAGTTCTATTCCCTCTCTTGCATGCACTGCACCCTTCCACACTCTGACTTGATTCCTTAGCCCAGTGGGAAACCATTGATTGGTCTGCTCAACACTGTTTGTTTGCTGCCAGGGAAGCCAAACAGGTTCACAAAGACTCCAAAGACTGCTGAAGCCATCACAAGGCAACCAGCAATACTGTCACCTCCCTCCCTTGGGGACAGCTGTATGTGAACAAGTATTAAAAAAAAAATGCTAAAATGGTAATTTTTATTCACCTTTGTTGTGTAGACTGAACAGCCCACAAGTAGCAACAATTGCGAAGATCACTCTCAGGTTCTTGAAAAGTAAGAGCACAGACAGGAATCCTTCCTCCTGCAAGCCTAGTGTAGTGCCTACGGGTTTGAAAAAAGAAAAAATTGATTCATGTGCATACTTGCCTTGGAATGGGTTAATCCCCTATTTCCATCAAGACTGAAATGTAGAAAAGGATGTGTTATCAAGCACAGATTACCTATTGATTTTTCATGTCTCACTTGTTTAATCCTGGATACTTTGAAGAATATTATCACAAAAATCACATTATTCACATAATGAAGCCTTTCAGTGTATGCCGTAATTGCAATAACTCATTCTGAAAAATACATTCTAAAACCTGTTTCATCAAACTACACATGTTACCAGATTTCACTGAATACTACTGGATAGAACAAACTGACTTATAAAAATCATATCCCTACTGTCTGACATGACTGAAAGCAACATGCTTTCCACAATTCCTCAACTCACAAACACAATAAGGAAAGCAATCTTAGTCCACTGCAGAGAAGGTGCTACACTCCACCCATGTAAGACCTAATATTTATTTCAAAAGAGGATTTCTGAACATTGCAAGGTTATACTCAACATTTCAGTCACAGAAAAAGATCTCTTGAAGTTAACATACTTTCTGAAGCAAAAAATTGAGACCACTGCACCTCCAACCATGGCCAAGTGGAAAGCAATACTTACGCCCTCTTCAAAGTTCTCATATTTCCCAGTGACAGGTAGCCATCGGAAAAACCCACAACGAGCTGATTGCTTCTGCTTATGTAGCTCAGGGTTGACACTGCTATTCCTGAAGGACTTCGTAATTGAAAACAGAGATGCCTCCCTTCTCTGGTCACAGTTTCTCTTCTTTGTGGAACTTCAGCAGGAATTCTAGTGACAACTTCTAGATCTATATACATAAAAGCAGGCAAGAAATGAGCATGTTATGTCATTTCAGCTGCATTTTAGACTCATGTGACAACATGTATAAACTAATTCTACCATCCCAGGCAAAATACCCATTTCTGCAAAACCTTTTTTGCTGTTTCTGTATCTATTCAAAGAACAGAAGAAGCCTGCCATTGGACAGGTACTCTCACTCCTATTTCAAAGCTGGGTACAAGTGTAACTTTTGTAGACAAATTCTTCTTGGACTCTATAAATCAGGAGTATGGGCCTCAGATGAATCTACCTGAAGGGACATCAACACCTGAAGCCACTCTTGAAATATGCAATCTGAATACACAATGTACAGCGTTCAATCAGTGCAAGACTTGTCCATAAGTCAGATTTATTTCAAATCCTAAAGTCTGCCCCAAGTCCATTAGTGAAAACAGAACACTCCCAAGAAACACCTCTGATACAACTCCCTATCAGGCAGGTGCACTGACTCAAATGGTAAAATTCCTATATCCCACTGGCAAGTATCACAGTGACAAAGGGATCTGGGTAGGAAGAGGCATTTACAGCACCAGGAGAAGTTTTAAGCCACTGCCATTTTTGATCAGGTCAGGACCATAGGATGTCAAACTGCCATCTGCAATCTGTAGGTAGAAATGTCAGTAATGTCAGTAGTGAGCCTGCACTCTGGTATCTTCAGAGTGGGACGCAAGTTGGTTTTTTACAAGACACAAATTTTCTTACTACTAAATTCAAGTTTAAAAACTGCAGGCTTACCTGATGCTTCTACTTCATTCTGACTGCAAGATAAATCATCCAAACAAAGGTCAACCAGAAGTACACGACCAACATCTGTAGCCACTGCTGCCACTCCAAAAAGCCATCGCAGACTCTGGTGTAGGTGCCGAGTGCTCACACTGGCTCCTCCATCATTGCTTATGGGTTCTATTGCAGTTACCTACAGGAAAACTACAAGTTAATATTGAAGCTGTTTGACAAGGTAAACAGCAATTACTCAGAAGTGAAGACAGCACTTAGCACATTAGAAACAAGAAAGTAAATACAGAATCATAAGACTTAAAATCAAAGCATTTCTTCCAACGATATCAAGAAAAAGGAAATTTATAAAAAGAAAGCTCTGTACAAAAAAGCTTCCTTTCCCCAAAAAAGTACATACTCTGCCTGGAAGAACAACTGCTTTAACCACTCGGGAGATTCCAAGGTCGTACAGACACAGAACACTTCCCTCGGCTTCTTCCAACCCAACCAGGAGTCCAGTTCTCTTCTGCCATGAAAACTCCTTCACCACGCGAACAGTGGGAGGTTGCTCATTGACTCCGCTGAAACGATACGCAGAGAGCCGCTCCCCTGTCACAGAGCTCACGACCTCCAGCTGAGGACCACACGCCAGCCACGCCAGGCCACTTCTGCCTGTAAGAGAGAAGAAAGCTGACCAAACAAAGCCCAGGCAGAAGGAGGAAACAACGGAAAAGTCACTGTCACAGAGAGCAAGACCGACTTACCTACTTCTGGACAATTAGTTAAAATCACCCATTCCAATCCTCAGGTAGTACCTCTTACAATTAACAACCTCAGTATTTTGCATTTGTACTTGTCATTCCTGTGCTCAACAACATTGACTGTCTGGGATAAAGACGACAATAGAGTGACCTCCAGTCTTTCTGCCCTATTTGGCTTGGGTTCGCTACAAAACACCATCGAATGCATACAGGAACACAAGTTGTAAAGCATACTTCAAATATAACCCACCTAAATCAATTCATTTCCAATTTATTAATTTTACTTCACACATGACTACTCTGGGAAGGGATTTGGACATCAACAGGAAATTATCTTCAAGTGGACACTGCATGCACAAATCTAAACTTCTGCAAGTGCTGATCACAGAAAGAATTTAACACGTGTTGCTTCTCTGAAGAACTTCAAGCTCAAAGGAAGGATTAACTCCAGTACCACACTTACAGTCACATAGGTAAGATTCTACCTGGTCTTAACAGAAGCTCAGACACCCAGAGAGACATCCAGCTCGACTTTCAGGTTGCCTAGAAAGTCAACTACCTAATCTGCTTAGCTGCTTTCAGCAACTCTCACTGGGTCCTCATCTGCATCCTATTAAATACTTTGGAAATATGTGGGCAGCGCTTAACAGAGCTGTCCTCTCCCTCTCTCCTTTTACTCAGACTAGAGAAGAAAAAGCAGACTGTTCTGCCTCTGGAACATTGTAGAAGAACTATTTCTGCCTGGGATGTTATGACGGAGATAGAGCTTGAGCTGGTACAAAGAAATGCGGCCCAAAACGACACTACTGCTTTTTTCAAAACTGCCTTTTATTCCATTCAAAACTGCCTTCTATTCCATTCAAAACTGAGGAGGACTCATTGGCTCAGGATGGTCATGGCATATATCACTTTAATAGCACAAGACTGGTGCAGGCTTTTGCAATTTCAATGCTTAACTCTATTAGTGGTTTAATATTAGCATTTCCAGTTGTTAAAACATCCTGTTTGTTCTATGAGAACCCGATGCATTTTAACAGAACCAGCCTGATGCTATGACCCTGTGCTTCAGGCAGTAAGAACTTTAAACCAAGACCAAATCTAAAGGAAAATGCTCACCTCCAGAAAACTTCCCACACAGCCCAGAGTCTAGGGTGGTCTCAGCTTCCTTAAGTGCCTCAACAGTCCCCTCTGGAAACTGCAGCAGACTGCTCGTTACCTGAGCTGTTAGGTCTCGCATTCTTCACTGAAAATAAAGAAAAAAAGGCAAAAATAGTCTCATGTGAGCCATAAATACTTTTGAGAATGACCCAAGTTTCATCAGTATGCAGTGAAAAATCTCATATACATCACCTGTAGCTTTTTTGCTTAAAAAAATTAAACTCAGCACAGTTTTTTTTTTACAGCAGAGTAAAGGGAGAATCCTTTATTTTTCTGATGCCTATGAGATCACCAACAAAAAGTGACACAGAGGTATGGACAATATCAATAACAGGGAAGAAAACAACACAGAAAGTTCAAGTCTACTCACACAAGTTAGCAAGATGTAATTCCAGAAAAATTATGTATTAAAAAACTTCTCCGTAAGAGGTATAATTTTCCATTTGTCCTCTCCCTTGATTTAACACTTTAATATTTGTTGTCAATTGTCTTCTAGTAGATATCACACATCATTCATGTCTTATTTACATTTTGTACTGCTGGTATTTTCAAGCAAAACAGACTTTCATAGGTCATCAATTGCAGGTACTTTTCCATACACTCAGGAGGTAGCACTTCAAAACACTGGGGTTTTTCTGTACTGAGATCCTCATATTCCTTATTCCTTCCCTTCCTTCCTATTGCCTTTCCTTATCATATCTTTGCAGTATTCGACAAAAATTTCTAGGCTTTGAGGGGGCATGCACCACGACCAGAAGGTTATTCTATACCACCTCATTTCCTTGCTGGAGGTGGGGAGAAAGGGAATCTCTTCCAGGGAGAAGAGCTCTCTTCCAGTCAGGGTGGTGTGGCGGGAGTCAGTTGGCTCAGGCTCTACAATGAAAATTTTCCATGTAAATCACTCTTTTTTGTACACTTTTGTTATTAATATAGTTCCTGTTACTGCTTGTTTTCTTATCTCATTGCTGTTTCCAGCAAATTGTTCTTATCTCAGCCTGTGATTTTACCTTTTGTGCCTCCAGTTCTCCTCTCCAGGACACCGGGGAAGAGGGGGGAATAGTAGCGGTGTGTGGTTTCAGTGAGAGAGTTAAATTGGAGAATACCATTACCAAACCACAACACACTATCAGACAGTTTCACACCTCTGTAAGTGCCCCACAAGAGTTCATGTTTCAGAATGTCAAGACAGATTTTTTGATGGAAAAACTGAAGAATGGAACTGATTTACAGCATTAAATAGGTGGTTAAATATGAGATATTCCAGATACACTAAAGTAATTGTGTTTTACAAGTTGTCTGGCTTATTGTAAAAGCTTCTGGAAAAGATTCAATTCTCTTGTTCAAACAGCACTACTTTCTTCATACCATCTCAAGATACTACACATAGGTCACTGTGCCTGAGTTGTGCTCCTGTATCTGCTGCTGGCATGACAACAAGCACGTGAAGCACAGGAAGGGTAACTCAGGGGCCTGCACTAAGCACAGGTCAACATTTTAAGAAAAAGGATGGCAAAGCCACTATTGCAGGATGCTGCTGCAGCCAGGCCTGACCACTCTGCCAGCATTCACTGCTAGCACAGAGCAAGTTCCAAATGGGACAACTTAGTTGCAGTAGTTTGGCTGCGTTTCCTGTTTGATACTTGCCATCAGTTCCAAGTGACAACTTCTGCACTGCATCCAGGGGCTCCACAGAGTAAAGAGTCCCACAATTTCACCAGCATTCTGACTTTAACTGGAAGGATTTAATGGATATATTTTAGAAGTAACCCATAACACCAAATACTAAGGCAGGTACATCTGGTTGGTGAATAGCATCTCTGAAAGGTTTCTCTCTGTGTCCATTGCCTCTGAGTTTCTCACTGGGCACCACTGGAATGTTCCTGCTTCCATCTGCTTTACACTCCCCCTTCAGGCATTTAAATGCATTGATGAGATCCCCTCTGAGCCTTCTCTTCTCCAGGATGAACAGTTCCAGCCTCTCCTCAGAGAAGAGGTGCTGCAATCCCCTCTAACCACCTCTGTGGCCCTTTGCCACACTCCTTCCACTACCTTCATCTCTCTATTACACTGGGGAGCCCACACCTGGACACAGCATTCCAGCTGTGGCCTCACCAGTGCCGGACTAGAGGAATTTCACCTCCCTTCACCTCGTGGCAATACTCCTCCTCACACAGCCCAGCAGACCATCAGCCTTCTTTACTGCAGGGACAGCAAAGTGCTGGCTCACCACCAGTGGGTGTCCACCAGGACTCCCGGGGCCTTTTCTGCCAAGCTCTTTCCAGTTGGGCAGCCCCCAGCACATATTGGAGCCTGGGGTTGTTCCTCCCCTGGTGCAGGACTTTGCACTTCCCCTTGTTCAATTGCAGGAGGTTCCTGTCAGCCCGTTTCTCCAGCCTGACAGAGTCCCTCTGGGTGCCAGCACGACCCACTGGTCTATCACCACTCTTCCCAGTTTTGTATCATCACTCAGCTTGCTGAGAGCACAGTCTGCCCCTTGGTCCATATCATTAATGAAAACACTGAACAATGACCACCACCACCCCACCCCAAAATTGTCTATCAGAATTCTACAGTCAGGTGTTTTTCCCTCAAGTGCAGCAGAGAGATGCTTTTACAGAGTTTGCACAGGTGCTTCACAAGCTCTCCAAGAAGCAAAAAAGGAGAAAGTAATTTAGCACTCTATCCCAATAGCACCCAACGGCTAAGATCCTGTATCTGATGCAGACCAAAGATTTGATTTCCCTTTAAATGAGAAAATAAGCAAAAGCAACACAGATCAGAATTGATCACTAGAGCAAATTTACCAAGCTATCTCCTATGGTTCTTGCCTAACACAACTCTAGTTTCATTCAAGAGTTGCAGCCTGTCTAACATGGCTAAGTTACCAAAAGTTCCTGAAGTCAGTTCTGAAATGATGCTTGTCTTCACATTCCTTGGCTTACTTGGACAGAGACACGTAGGTTCCAAGTGTCTCAATACAGAGCACACCAGTACACTATCTCACTGCTTGCCCCTCCCAGCATGAATTCTAGAATCTTCAATGGCCTTCTGGAATGACTGGCAGTCGTCTTGTCCAGCCCCTGCTGCTCAAGCAGGGTCATCTAGAGCAGGCTACCCAGGACTGTGTCCAGATAGCTTTGGAACATGTAGTTCTCAAATACAACCAGCAATCTGACAAGCTCAACTGCAGAAAAGTTTGCATTCCATGCAACAGGCCCAGGTGCTTGGTGACTCTCTCTTACCAATTTGAGGATTCTGTTCTCTCACCCACACAAGTAAAACAATGTCACACCACCAAAGTCAACACTATTTCTCTAAAACTGTATCCAACACCTTATTAGCCAGAAGACACAGAATTAATAGAAACCTGATCATGCTAATTTCACTGACTTGAAAAAGCCAATCCAGGCATATCGATACAGGAAAGAGCTGAGGTAGCATGTGAATGAGGAGCTGTCCTCTGCAGCACAGGATACAGAGCTGTGCCCAAACGTGTGGGACAGCTGCCAGCCAAGGCTGACCCCGTCACCCAGACCGACGGGCCCTGCAAAGGCACCTGAACGGCCACGCTTGGCCCTACACCCCACATGGAGTGCAGCAGTCCCGACACAACCAAGTCCCTAAATCTCTCCTAATTTCCCCTGACATGATCAGGAAACAATTGTTAAACCTGAAAAACTGACCCCGACCTTTCTATCGGCAGAAGCTCCAGACTTGGAGTCACGCTTTATTAAGGAACACTTAAAACACAGGGAGCACTTTCGTTTAAGCCAGTAACTCTGCTTGCTTCGTGCAAAGACCCCGAGACCCCCACAAACCGCACTGGATTCCTGTGAAGCTGTGCCCTCCCCATTACAAACCCATCCCTTGTCCTGCAATCACCACTCTGCACACAGAGAGCACTTCCCGCCTCCTCCATTTGGATGGTTCACAAAGAGCAGCTGGGAGGGGAGCTGCGTAGGCCCCTTCAGCGAAGGTGTGCATTGAAAGCCTTATTAATCAAGTTATCAGACCCCTTAACTCCCAGAGCAGCAAATCGCACACTCCTTGGCTCTTACACACCACGGTCTCCTGCTGAAGTGCTTCCGCCTGGCTAAACAGCCGCCATGTTGTTGCCATGCACACTCACGGTGCCCGCTCAGCCTCGCTGCTTTCACAAACAGTGTATAATGTATTACCTGCATAAGGGTACGTGCAATATGAAAGCATAGGCTACATTATGGTGTTCAGATCACAGGAGGGCCCCAGTGCCAGCAGCCGGTGGGAATTGCTGAAAATTATGCAGAAGCAGCAGTTAACAGAACTTACATAACGATGAGTGGAAGGCTGGGAGCTTGGTAACAAGTCAAACCAGCCCAACACAGCTTATTCAGAAGCATGTTGCTCAGCTTACATAACCAGGGCTAACAATTCCATATGTAACACTTTCTGAGGAATATGTATATCCCTGGTTAATAGATACGTGTATCATCTTGAGCCAGGCATGCACATCAGGCAGAGTTATCCGCCCCGCATGTCCAACTGCATAATAAGGTAACGTCTACTTCTTAATACTACATGGGTTTTAAAGAGTTTTATTCCTGAATTTTGATGACAGGATCACAGGTCATCGTGTGAGCCAGCAACTAAAGTCAGGTCATGGGGGACAGAGGCCCGTCTGTGTCTGCAGTGTCAGCAAGTGGGGCAATGAGGGTCTCAGTGCCAGGAGCTGGGCTGGAGACCACTGGGATAAGGGCACATGTATCCAAGCTGCCAGCAAGGGAAGGGTGGTTGTATTTTCCCCTAGCCATATCACAGAATCACAGGGTCAACTAGGGTGGAAAAGACCTCTGAAGTCTTACATTGAGTCCATGTAAACTGCTTGCAGACTTCAGGGTGGGCTAGCCAGTGAGTAGGAGGAAAAACCAGGAAAAACCAGTCTCTGGGAAGATTGTTTCAGGCAGAGGGCAGGGATGCAGCCCAGGGTGGGGGCACAGACAATTGCTGGGCTTGAAGCTGTGCTGAGCTTCTGGGTCTCTGTAAACGCAGGTGTGTGTGGGAACCGATAGGCAAGGGAGGGGGATTTTGGTGAGTTGCCACAGTGGTGGATGGGAGGTGCCAAAGGCACAGCCCTGTCCCTAAGAACCTATGTAGCCAGACTTGTTGGTGTCATGCACGTGCATGGCGCATGCTCAGCCTCACTACTGGTCAAACTTGTCAAGAGAAGAAAGCAGCAGCCACATCCATGGGACTCGGACAGAAACACCTCCAAGGTGTGGAGTGCATCCGGGCAGGCTCCTGTGACCAGGAAGGAAGATGCCCTGGGTTAGCAGATTTGTAACATCCCATCACTACTTGGGCAGGCACTGACATCAGATGTTAACCTTCAGAATAGTAAATTCATTAACTTTAAAAAAAAAACACCAAAACCCAAGCTGTTCTGTACCAGCTTAAAGGTTGAGAATTAAAAGTAAAAATAAAGATTCCCTCTATCAAAGATCTGTCTTAAATAGGAGTAACTTAGATTCAAATAGGGTTATGCATTTCCATGTTGATAATGCGAGCGAGATGGGAAGGAGTGAGTTTTCACTGTTGTGTTTATCACAGGGACGCACAGTGGATGATGTCAAAGGAAAACAGCAACATGTTCACAAATTGTATCCTTAAATTATTTCTGCGGGCACAGAGCTGGGGAGGCTGGTTAGGGAAAACAAAGTGCTCTTTCTTGAGGGAAGTAACACAGGAGTAATTCACAAGCAGCCATCAGTCACCAGGGTGGTATTGTTGTAGACAGAAGGCACTACTGCACAGGAGTGAAGCTTTCTGCTTACAGCAGTGCTAGAATCCACTGGACTACAAACACAGAAGGATGGTGATGGAGCAGGAGCACCCAGCAGCTACAAAAACTGTACTAAGACTTAAAAAAAAAAGACTTCTAGTGCATAAAGAGGTACGGCACAATAAAGTTTCTGTCCTGTATAAAGCTGTACAGAAGAAAGCATCAATTTTCTTTACTGAGGTGGTGGAAAGACTTTCTCATGAATACCCTGTGCAAGAGTGAAGTTAGGAAGCATAAAGAATATTAAAGATCAGTGTTTGAACAGTTGTTTTAAAACGGGTTACTAAAACCTGACATTTTTGGTTCTAATGTTAGGGATCAATTAATTACACCCTTGACAAATTGTTTTAGGGTTTATCTGTAAATCTAGCTGTAATACATCAACTTCTAATTCAACACTATTTTATAGGATCCACAATGGCTTTACTCTAAGTTGCTCCATATACTCAGTTTCTATTTTTCCCAATTTGAAATTAACTGTGTCTTTTATAGCACAATCTGGAAAATTCCTGGAAATAAATGATGCTTTGTGCTACTCCCACGTGGTACTGCTTGGTCTTTTCCTGATGTCAGGTGACTTTGAAGAGCTCTTTACACGCAACAGGCGCTGGGCCGCTGCTTGCACCATAACCAATCATCAAATAGCTCTTCTCTGGGCTGGTCTGACTGTGCACCAGCAGAGCAGCATTATAACCTGACCAGGTGTTCTCCAGCACTCCATGCCCAAAACCACAAAAGGCCCCTCTCTAAAAAAAAAAAAAAGCAAACCACCAAGTGCATCCTCTTCATAGACATGCAAGCACTGCTGTCCAGTAGGAGTGTCCCCACTAAGAGTTTAAATTAGGAATCAAGATTTGCAAACGTGCTTGAAAGTAGCACTGAGTTACAGGATGTCAGAAATGTAGATAACATCTAGGTAACATTTCAAACCAGTAAACAGGTAAACAGCAGACATTTGCATTGAATGTTAATAAGGAGATATTAAAAAACAGTCTACAACAGTATGTTAGCTAAAACTGACTTCAGTTGGTTCTTTGAGTAAAATCTTACCTGGCCTGTGTGACTGTTGGATCCTGCTGAGATGAGCACACCATTCTTGTCCTTTAGGAAAGACACCACGGTCAGAAGCCCCAAAAGGTCAGATCAAAAGTAAAGATTTTCCTGTACCCTGGATTCCTGAGGTCGCATATGCTTGTGCTGTTCATTTTTACAGAAATCACACACCTACTTCCTGCATCCTTCTGTTATTAAAATCCCAATTATAGTATCAAAATACAAGCCATCAGTCATTCATTAATAATTCATGTTTTAGCCCGGATTTAAACCAAGTTCTGCAGAATGCACAACACATCAATGACTGCTGTGGGATAAGCCTGCTCTTGAACCATGACAGACAAGGAGTAACTGACCTGAATGAATGGACACATTATTCAGCAAATAACCACAACTTGCATCTTTGCCTCTGCCTCACACATACTGGTCACCCACACAGCCCAGAAAATGCATTTTATTTTAGGATAGCTTTAATTCAAAAGGAACCACAGTACATTTATCTCCAAGCATATCAAACAGACTCATTATCTTGACTACTTCGATGAAAAAAGCATTCCTAGAATGGTAACCCAGAAGTTTTGCACAGAAGACAAAAGTACAAACAAAAGAAGAAATAAATGCTACCCTATTACCTAAAACTCTGTCATTTTAGAATTTTCAGATTGGTCTAAACTAATCAGTTACAAGCATTGCTTAACTATTCAAGAGAACCTGTGGAATGGTTTCTGCCTGTAGCTTCTCTTTTCCCACCAGAAATCAACAACTATCAGCTATTTATGATTATTTACATGGGAAGTAATCACATGGGAAGTGACAAAATTGCAGCAAATAAAAAAAATATTGTGCTAACAACCCTGAGAGTAGTCTTCCATGAGAGGAAGTTCTGATAGGAGATTACATTAGTTATCTGTGCCCTTGTTTGCACATTGGGCATGTACAAATATTAAGGCTAATAAGCGAAGCCAACGTGAATCAATTAGCACTTTATGCACCAAGTAGCTATCAAAAGTAAAACAGATTCACTTTAACTCTCCTTTGTGTTATAACCTGGAAAGACTACTTTCATCAGCCTTAACTTCTAAATATTTGAAGAAAAAAGGTCTTAGGAATATTTGTGTTTAACTCTCTGAGGTAATGCAGGCAACCATTTCCACTGAAACATTTCTTCTCTTGATAGAATACCTTCTAACAACAGCCCTTAATCTTTTTCATTCTCCCTTCACTAATACCTCCTGCTGTGTGTTTCCTGGAAATAAAATCTGCCATTACACCTAATTTTATTCTTTCTGAGAGGTGGGATTCTGCTATCCCAAGGCCGTCAACGTTCCATTGGAATTTTCTCATCTTACAGCCCCAAAGGAACAGATGCACAATTTGGCTTCAGCTTTTAGCCATCTGACATTAGATCAAAGGAGATGCATCAAAACACTCTTGAGGAATTCTAGCATTTCTTTAGCGAAGAAAAATACACACCCTTCAAGCAATTACTTGCCTATAGAAAACAATGCTCTATTTAGTGATGAGCTGTCTTGAGTAGCTACTGTGAAATCCTCAGTTTGCAAGAAAACTGCCACTCTATGCCCCTCTGCATGCATCCGCCACAGTGCATCACCTCTTCCTTTCACAGGCCCCTCACACCCTTCTCTGGCACTATGAATATTATCTTCCTCTCAGAGACACATGCAAACATCTGCAAATCATCTTTTCCACTCACCCTATACATACTTGTAGCAAGCCTACACAAAAAGCACTCACATAAAATCTGTTTTCTCCACTTCATTAGAAACCCATCCTTGAGTTGCCATCTTAACACTGTTAGCTAGCTTTTCCCTTTCTCAGGCTCATACTAGAAATTCAGTGTCTGTTTTTGCTTCCATTTCCTCCTATGTCCTTCAAATTTCTGAACTCTCATTCCTTGTTACACATTATGCTCACACTCCTTTTTAAACTGCTCCTTGGGGAAAGTGGTGAGCACTGGAGAACAACGCATTGAATCCAAATTAACAAAAAAAAAAGGGGGAAAAAAGGAGTAAAACATTTTAACATATAATTGAGTTAACATTCCTTCAAACTAAAAAATTACTAGAAAATTACAAACCTTTAGGAAGTTATTAAACCTAATGCCACTTGTCTTTTTATTGCTATTGCTTACTTTCTTCCTAAGTACAGCCAAATGAGAATTTAGCTGATGCAAAGAAAGAGGTTAAACATTATTTAGCTAATATTATGTTTTCATCTGTTCTAATTGATTTTATACAAAAAATATACATATATGTAAGTATATATGACAGAAACATGTTAAAACCCTATTAAGTAATCTTCACTAGGATTATATCAGAAAATTCCATTTAACAGGAACTGGAGTATTTTATAAATACTCTTGTGTACTACACAAAACATAATCTGATTTGCAATCTATATTCTCTTTCAGTTTTGAAAGTTTGACTTTTTACCTTATTTTCTGAGCTATTCACTGCATTTCTGTACAATGTAGATTAAAAAAAAATATTGCTAGAACTTCCCTCTCTTCTCCTCTGACCATATTTATACTGTCATTCAAGTACAGAATACTCAGAAAATAATTACTAACCTGACTGAAAGGTCTCATCCAAACTGCCACTTTCACACTTGAAACATCTGACATTTTTTAAAGTTTTCATTCAGTTATGAATATTCCTCCAAGGAGAAAAATACTCAAGTGCATGTAGGTCATTCTCTAGAATGACCTGTTCTGATAGAAAAATCATGGCCCCAGAACAATCTTCTTTTACAAGCTTAGTCTATTATTAATACATTCATTCACTATGTACAAGCTATTAGTTAATAAATAAATTATGTCTTAGAGTAACTGTAGTAGTTTTTACTAATTGAAAAGTTTAATATCAGGTTCCACCATTCTGTAGTCTTCAAAGTTGCATCCATATATAAATTAACATACAGAAAAATAATCCATTGTCTAAAAGACTGCACATCAAAATAGTGTACTTCCATGTCTGCTTTTAAAAGAATAGGTTTGTGACTTTATTTATACAAATTGAAGCTTTATAGGGACATTTACTCCTTAACCAAAGACTGTTAATGAAATAATTATTCAAAAATATGGTTTGTAACTAAGATTTCTGTACATTTTTGTACCTTTTTCAGACTATTATATTAGCTTTACCATCAAGTTTTCAGTGCTGTGATATGCAGGCCTCAAATACTGCAAAATATGTTTACAGACAGTAAGTATTTCAATTATAGTAGCATTCATATTAACATTATGAAAATAATTTTGGCTCAAATTTCAAAGTATGTGGGTAGTATCCCTTCAAATTTGATATGCTATTGTAAGCATCACACCATCTATACAGTTAATTTTTTGCTGACAACAAACTGTAAGAAACAGCAAAACATCTGAGGTGAGATCTAGTTTTATGAACTAAAGAGCAGCTCTCCCAAAGTTTAAGACAAATACAAAAAAATATTGCACAGTTTAAAACACAATTGTTTACATTCTGACTTCAGTACAGTACAACTTAACCGTGAACATAAGGAATTACCAGTTTGTATTGCGAGCCCAATTATTTGTACCTGAAGGTCAAACATAATTTCTAAAATTTAAACTAGTATGTTTAAAATGTTTACTTGTTATAGGAATTCTAAACAAACCTTTCAAAAGCTTTTGGAATTACTTTTGAGGGTCTGTAACTCCCACAAACCAACATTAAAAGTTCTGAGCAATACAGGTCATTCAACCCAATATTCCCTCAAAAAGCTATCAGACAGTAAGCACATTGTGAAGTATACATTTTTATTTAACATTCCTAAAATAAGTTGTATTTACATATTATATAAATGTATGAAGTCTTAATATAAAATAGAAAACTGCATTGACTGAGGAAATCACACTCCATATGGAGTTACTTACTGAAGACCACTTTTTATGAAATTTTACAATAATTTATATAAATTATCTCTTCCAAATTAGATGATTTTTCTTCTTTTTACTAATTCACACAATTTTGATGACTTTACAAACAGTGGTGTACATTATAAACTTTAAAAAAACAGTTACAGCATCTTCCGGCGCAAAACTGGCTTTGGAAAATTAGACAGTCTTTTTTTGTTCTTTCTTAGAGTCTTCCCTGCTGCATCTGTGGTTTCTTTCTGTTTGCTTTTTGTTCCATCTACTGGACTTGCAAAAGGAGAGATGAATTTTACTTCCACAGGTGGAGGTGACCAAGAACGTTCTTTTGTGGTTCTGAAAAGAAAGGTAAGTATCAAATCAATTTTTTAAGACCAACAGTACTTAGAAGAGGAAAAAAAAATACCACGGAATTACAAAATTAATGCCGAAGAAATATTCACTGGCTTCTTTGTAGACAGAATTAAAAGGTACCTAAGTAAGTTTCATTTTGCTTTAATTCCTTACCAGACTGTCCCAAGCATTCTTGGTCACTATTCGTAAGAGCTTTTAGAGTTCCCTGTCCCAGCTTTTAAGAGGCAAATTGTCCTCAAATAGTCTTCCAGAAGGAATCAGGAAACATGTCCAGAAACAAAAAGTTCCATTCACTTATTGACTGGTTCCTTCCTGCCTTGTATGGGGAACTAAAGACCGTAAGAGTGTGGTTTCATAAGGTGAATTAAGACAATTAATTAAGAGTGAATTAAGAGCATGACATTATTGCAATGATTAGTATCCAGGGGCCCTTTCCTATCCCCTCCCTCTTCCATTTCCATCAGAAAACCAAACCCTTAAATGGGGAAAAAGGTGCCTATTACACCAGCAAGCTGGACAGGCTCATAAAGTGAGAGGAGAACTGCACACACAAGTGAGGAAGAAGTAGTTAGGTGCTTAACAGCTGAATCACTGTGACAATAAAGAAATGCAAATAACTATTTAAAAATAATTTCATACTTGCTTCCTTTCTTAATTTTTGATTTTGTAGTTCTAGCTCTCTTCAATTTTTGCTTTCCCCCAGATTCTATGGATTTGGTATCCTCTTCCTCTTTAGTTGGAAGCTCCTATGTTAAGGCAACAAAAATGTTACTCAGGAACAAGTTCGTATACTTCTACAGAACAAAAATGAACATTTATTTCATTAAGAAGTCATTATAATGTTATTTCCAAAAGTATTAGTTACGCTCTGCAAAAACAAACTTTCTGCCTCAAATTATTTTACCATCCTAAAAGTTCAAATTCTGAAATTAAAAGATAACATACCAAGTAAGTTTAAGGAAAGTCACTGTGCCTTCAAAAGTTTTTATCAATTCCTGACTTACATTGATTCAAAACTGATTTTTCTAGCTAGTTTTCATGAAGAAAAAAAATTGTTTAGCTGATTCAATTAAAGCTCTCTTTTTAGATAAGTTTCCAAGGAATAAGGCAAAACATTGCAAAGTATGATCTCAAAAAGTGGTACAGAGCAAAAATCAAGAACATCAGACAACTAGAGTTTTTACTTACTGGTTCTTTCACAATTCGGGAAATGCTAGATATATCTTTTCTTCTTGACCTCAAAAGAGGGGGTGAAAAGACAAACTGAGAAGACAAATCCGGGTCTAAATCCTTAAACTGCACAGGATGGTCTGCTTTTCCAGCTAAAATGACAATGCATTGTCAGCATGCACATACATTATACACGAAGGACAGTAATGTTAAATTACAGCTGATAAAAAAGAGCACAATAGCTTCCCGAAACAAAAGATCCAATCAGGTTTATAAACTCTCCATGCAAAGGTATTTTTCTGCCAGTAACTGCCCTTTGGGATCCATTCTTTTACAGCAAATTGTGAAACAAAACTAAGTCAGTGTAGTGATTTTATCTGCACTTATATAATCAAAGACATTATGCTCAAAAGGCATCAACAGCCCTTACACATCTCAAAAAAATTTATCATGTACTCTAATTAAGATACTCCTATGCACACTAATTTTGCTGACAAAGTATATGCCCATGAAAAATAATCACATAATTTAACAGCTGTACAGTTTATTGCAAGATGCAATTTGAACGTCAAAACTGAACAGAATTTGGAAGCATGCCTCCTTTATTTCACTGCTGGGAGGAAGGGATGGCACAGCAATCACATATTCACCCCTGGTTTTCAAAACTGATAGAAAAAAAAATTCAGCTTAAATTTCATTTCAGTGCTCAGATCAGCCTCATAACCTCTTAGTTCCACTAGAACTAACCACGTAGTCACGTAGAGTTCAGTCAAAAAAAGGATTGCCTCTTGCCAAATTTTTTTTTTTTTGCATGCTTACATTCTTTACAATTCTTAAAACCATCCTCACAGTTTGTATTCTGTGGTTTAAAGAAGAGGAATGTGTCCTATTTTGTGTACAAACATAGCGCACCTACCTTCAAATTTCTTTGTCAGCTTTGTGAGAGGAGGAGAGAAATGAAAAGACTCATTTTCCTCAACAGTCAGTTTCTGATGCACGGCAGTTTTGCGGGATCTGGTTCTTGTAACACGATCTGTTAGAGTTCTCAGTGTCTGATCATGTCCTGACGGGTTTATGTCTTCAAGCAGCAAAGGACTGCCATCAGGTCCCTGTGGAAGGGCCTCCTCCGACACTGATCGCCTCTTTCTGCCCCGACGCCCTGTCCTTACTGTAGTCCTGGGTGTGGCTGGCTCCTCGCTTGGCTGTGCAGGTGTTTGCTCATGAGTATCCGTTTTTTCTGGTTTCTCATGTGGCACTCTTCTAGTTCTTTTCCTAGGAGTACCAAGGATTTCTACTTTCCCACCTGAATTTATGTCTTCCTGAGTAGAGGTAGACTCTGTGTCTGCCATAAGATTTTGTGCCCCCTTCCTAGCACTTCTTCTAGGAGTGGCAGGAAGTTTAAATTCTGTCTGAGGAAGCGATGATTTAGACAGATCAAGATCAGAATTTTCTGAAACGTCTGAAGAACTCATCTTTCTTCTTCTGCCTCTTTTAGTTGGCACACGTAAAAGGAGTTGGTCACTAGGCTGCACCTCTTGATCCTGAACAGTATTTTCAGTTAACTGTGAATTAAAGCTTTTCAGTTTTCTTGCACTTCTACTGGGACTGACAGCTGGTTTTATCTTACGATCAGGGTCAGTCTCACCAGTTTTTTGACCTCCAGCTGAACCTTTTCCTCCTCTAATCCTTTTGGAAGTAGAAGAGGTAATAATGCTACCTTCAGCAAGAGACATTTCCTCATTAGCCTCTTCTGAGAGTTCAGATGCAGCTTCCTTTGCTCTTCTTAATCTTCTTCTTGGAGTAACAGCTATGGACTGCATAGTGTCAGATGAGGTTTGTCCATCAGAATGGCTGCTTTCTGTTTTTTCTAAATGAGTCAGTTTAGGTTTCCTACCTCTCCTAGGAGTCACAGGCACTGCAGGTATTTGCTCCTCTTGAAGAGCTTCCTCTGCTTGAAGACTGGAAGTCTCAGATGCTTCTTTTGTTCGCCTGGTACTTCTCCGAGGAGACAGTCCAAATGGAACTGGTGTGCCTGTCTTCAGTAGTTGCTGAGGGTCTGCTGACAGAATATTTAAACTTCTACTCAGTTGTCCCCTTGTGCGTGTTCTTGGAGCAATGGCATACTCTACTTGAT
The DNA here is from genome assembly GCF_009829145.1 of Chiroxiphia lanceolata. Taxonomy (NCBI): domain Eukaryota; kingdom Metazoa; phylum Chordata; class Aves; order Passeriformes; family Pipridae; genus Chiroxiphia; species Chiroxiphia lanceolata. The sequence continues at coordinate 35,467,555 of NC_045639.1, read as the reverse complement.
GTCTGCTGCTTTCCTCTTCCACTCTTTCTGGCACAGGTGTTAAGAAAGCTTTTGCCTTCTGGAATCTAGTTACCTTTTTACCTATAGTTTCATGAATAGATTGTTCTACAACTTCAGATGTAAATTCTTTACTTCTTGTGTCTTTGATTACATCCAGTAAGTTCTCAGCAATAGCAACCTTAATGGGTTCAGGCACATATGGGAATGACTCTGCAGTATTTTGAGATTCCTGATCACCAGTTACAGTGGACACTGAGTTTGTAACATGTTCTTGGCTTTCAGTATTTCCTAAATTGGTCACAGGTTTTTCCTCCATTGTTGTGCCTTCTGGTTTACAAGCATCTACTAATGTAGGGTCTCCCATCTCTGCTTCACCTTCTTCTCCTTCCAAAACTAAGCTAAAACTACTCTGAGACAGAAAAAGGTCTCCATCTCCCTCAGCTGCATCACATTCACTATCTTTATTATCAGGTAAATCACATGCAAACTGTTGCTCTATATTTTCATAGCTATAATGAAGACTGCCCGATGGATCTAGTTCACTATATGGTGATGTTTCAGGTGGTGGTTCTGAAGTATCTTCAATAACCTGAAGTTAAAAAATGTCTGTTAATGCTTTATTCCTTATCAGACAGACTAACTTCACACTGAGCTAGATGAAACTGAAGACAGTGAAAAGCCGCTTTTTCTTTCAGATCACCACTGAATGTAAAGTTAGAAACACACAATGTACTCTCTGCTAAAGATGAAAGTTCATACAGGCAGAGATCAGAGCAGTCAGTGTATGCAATTCACAGGCTCCCTTTCTGGTATTTCCGTTCAGGACTAACAATGTGCCACCACCCATGGACAGTTTTACAAGACAAGGTGTGTATGCAACTGGCACTGATCATCACATTGCAGTGCCTTCTGCACTACTCCACACCCACACAGAGTGATCCATTCTGTGTCTGACAGGGTAAAACACAATTATGTCCCCGGAGTTCAAAGTTTTGGTCATGATAAGTGTAACTGCAACACTTAGTCAGACTGGCCAGGTATCACATGCAGAAAGTCAACACTGCACTTGAAGGAGTCACTTGGATTGCACGAGATAACACATTCTAAATACCTCCATCTCATGAAGAAATATCTTGACACCAAAATGAGCTCATTACTGGGAATTCTGTTTGTGTTAAGAAGGAACAAATAGTGAAGGATCTAAACAGCTAAATCATTCTAAAAGTGAGTTTGGTTCCCACATAATGTTGTCATTTGGTAAATGGCTCTCCATATCAAGAAGCTTTCTTATTGTTTTTAACATTAAAACTATTTCTTTTTAAGTCAAACAAAAAATGCTTGAATTTCAGTAAACCAAATGAATGCAGGGTTATTTTGAAAAACAGTTCAGGCATTTATTTTGTACTAATATAGCCCTCAAAGGCCTATGTCTTGACAGGTTCTATTCTATGTTACAGAAACAGAAAATGCAAAAGTGAAAAAAAGCACATGCCCTTATGTAATGAGGCTTTAACTCATGTCAAGCAGCTAAAGAAACTGAGACATTTTTGTGTGCCTTCTAATTGCCAGTAAAACAGATCTGTCCTCAATTTGAAAACTCTTTTCTATTTTGTAGAAAATGGGAAATTAATTTACTTACATGAATTTCCTCAGTTTTAGGAAGACTATTAGAAACAGGGACTTTTTCAACTTCAGCTGTTTCAAGGTTACATTCTTCAGGTAAATCCACACACTTCCCCTCAAGGCGATTTTCTGAATGCATACTGACCACATCCTCACTGCCAAGGATACTTATCACAGCTGGAAGAGATTTATGTAATTTTAACTTAACTGTTATATAAACGACACAAGTTTAATCAGCACGAAATAACAGAGGGAGCAGGAGCCAACAAAACAGTTCTCCATCCTGCCACATGTATTGGGCTTTCTCCAAAAACTAGAAGCCAAAACTATTGAGCTGATTTGGGCTGGGATAGAGTTAATTTTCTTCATAGTAGCTGGTATTGCTGTGTTCTGGATGTGAGAGAGTGTTGATGACATAGGGATGTTTTTAGTTACTGCTGAGCAGTGCTTACACAGAGCCAAGGCCTCTTCTACTTCTCACCCCACCCCATCGGTAAGTGGGTTGGGGGTGTAAAACAAGTTCGTGGGGGGGGGATACAGTCAGGACAGCTGACCCCAACTGACCTAAGGGATATCCCATACCACATGGCATCGTGCTCAGCATAAAAGGCAGGGGAAAGAGGAAGGAAGCAGGTAGTATTTGGAGTTATGGCACTTGTCTTCCCATTACACACAGTGGAGCCTTGCTTTCCTGTAGATGGCTGAACATCTGACTGAAGAGAGGAACTGGTGAATTAATTCCTTGTTTTGCCTTGCTTGCATGCAAGATTTTGCTTTCCCTATTAAACTGTCTTTATCTTAACCCACAAATTTTCTCACCTCTAGCTTTTCAATTCTCTCCCCCATTCCTCTCCGGGGTAAATGTGTGAGCAGCTGTTTGGGCCTTTGTTAACAACTGTGTTTAAACCACAACAACTATATACCTGTTAAAGGATGCAGCCCCACAGTAAGAAAGAGGAAGAAGAAAATCAGCTGTCAAGTCCACAGGCAAAAAAAGAGAGGAAAAGGTGGCCGGAAAGGCATGCTGGTAGACAGTTTCTTCAGTCCGAGTACTGAGGATGCATCAACTTTTAAAATAGTAACTCAGTAGATCCCATGGCACACAAATTAGTAGTGGTGTACAACATTAAAATAAATACTGATCTCTCCTTATAATACTTTAAGTTCTACCAGCATTCTCAGCACCTTGATCAAGAGCAGAATGATTCACTATGCACCTTCTACAAGGGCTTTCTTTAGGGAGGGTATTGTCTCTATAGTTTAATGAAAGTTGACAGTAATATGCTACTGTGCTACTTCAATCTGAGACATGTGTAGTGGTATCACAAACTACACATTTTACTTCAGGAGTTCTGCTACCTTAACTCACAGAACACCTCCAACATACTGTACATACATTCACTGTCTGTCTCCGGGAACTCAGAGAGCTGTGGATTTGCTGCAACTGCTACGGCTTTTTCTTCTGATGAAGAGGTCATTTCAGACTCCTGGTAGTTTCTTTCACTTCATGAACAGAAAGAAAGGAATTAATCATAAATCTTGAAAACAAACCTTGAAGAGCTTTACAAGTTCTTTCTCACTGTAAAATCTTCAAGTTTCAAGCCAGAAAAAGCTCAAGAAAAATTAGAAATTCCTTTATCAACATATTTACATTCAATTTGTGACTCATTTTACTGAACAAATCAAGTACTTCCCATTCTTCCCAGCTACCTAACACTAGATAATAACATAACAACAGAGGTGTGTTAAAGAATAATATAGTACTTCTCTTCTGTAGAAAGAGGGCAACTACTATAACAGAGGTTCAGAACGAACTGAACACAAGTCTGTACCAGTGTAAGTTAACATTTGAAATTAAAGGTTATTTCATTGCCAACGTTGTCTTTATCACTAAGCACCTCCAGCTTTTAAAGTACCTGGTGAGAAAACTGCTTCCCTTTCCATAAACAAACAAATGCTAATTGAGCACACACAGAAAACAGAAATTAAGTGTATAAAATATTGCCAGAAAGCACTCAAACTCCAAAATAAACTCGCTGAAGTTACAGGAATCTCAGGATTAATTTTTAACTATGTAATTTTCAGACAAAAGTAGGGCTTATGTTCACAGTATCTGCTTAGTAAGCCTCAAACAGCAATAAAGTTTATATAGTCTGTTGAGTGAAGTCTTTATCGTCATACTTTAGTCTGCAACAATTTGAGAAATGAGGCTCAAACCGACAGCTAGTCAATGTGCATTAAATTCATGCCAAATTACTTTTCCTCACAGACAGAATGGAATAGACAGGCCCCTATATACAAGAACACAGAAAAGAACCAATCCCAAGTCAAAATCACAGTTTTCAAACACAGAAAAGCCAGTGAAACCAAAGATGTATCTATTTCATAAGCTCACCCTTCATTTGTAGTCCCAAAAGTAGTGGCCTCAGCAGCTTTAAACATCAATTTATCATCCTCGGGAAGTGTAAGACATTCAGTATTTGATTCTTCCACAAATCCTACAAAAAATGAACAGATGGATTACTTCCTTGTTGTACTTAACATAATTTTTAAAGTGATCCTTAATGCATTTCATCTAGGATAGTGATTTAACAAACTAATGCAGAAGGTCTGAATTCTTCTTTCCAGTACAACAAGAAGCCTGATGCTTAATTTCAGTCCTGAAAACAAAATGACCACTGATAATTCTGTTTACAAACTAAACTTGCCATGTTACTAATACATAAAAACTTCAGAAAATATCTCTCCTTCTTAAAATTGGGTAGGAAGTTTTCTTTTCCTTTGGATATTTATCTCATTCCAGTACTACTTCTTTCTTTCCTAACTCCATTTCTCCTCTTTACAAGAATCCAAAGACAAAGTTTCTTTATAAGATTATTGTTTAGTGATTAGTACCTTACTAGTTTTAATGAAAAGTATCTTTGATTTCTTGTCCAAATCTAAGACTGTTAAAATAGGACAGCCAAATGTTTTGACCTATCTTACTAAAAATATTCAGATCTGGTGAATCCTTTTTACCAATGTACACAGAGTCTGTATTTGAGCATTCCTGTTATTGAATAAGAAAAGGAGCTGAGGAACTTCAACAGCAACAATCACTCCTCAGAATCTTCCAGAACCATCTCAGACTGAATCAGCATGCATATGATGCACTGATACTGGAGTACCCTCTCACTGTTATGAGCCATTTCAAGACCTCAGGCACAGAACTCCTGACGCTTGCATGTCCCAGGAAAACTTTTTTATAAAGGGTTCAGCAGACTCAGCTGTTTATCAAATACTGACTGTAGCTGTTTTCATATCTTCTCCCTGTTCCTGAACTACTTTCATTCCCAGCTCTTCATCACTGCGCACCAGCTAGTGAGCTACACCTCTTCTAATCTGCCAGCTGACCTGCTAATATGAGCACATCCTCTGCAGCTGGACTGGCATCAATGAGTTGAATTGAGCTGAATTATCAAAGATCAACTGAAATAGGTTTGGAAAAGGCTGTATAAGCTCTTGAGCCAGCAAAATGATCAACCACAGCTGTAATGAGTAGCAGATACACAAGCAGACTCACTTCCAGAAGAAAACTATTTAACTGAGCACTAATAAGGTGGTTAAAAGAAAAAAAAATAGTCAAAGTATGCCATACACTAAACTTGCTGTAAAAAAACCTGCTGACTACAGAAGTACCCCTAAAAGACAACCAGAAGCCCAAGCTTTCAACTTGTCTCCTTGTCAAAACTCCCACAAATCACTGCTGCCTTTCAGCTGCAACTACACACAAAAAATGCCAGTCAAGGAAAGTACACGTTCATAATGTCCAGGATACCTAAAAAATTACTTAAAACATAATGGTAATTTTTAAAACCTAGGACAAGGAAATGCCTTGTGAACATTCATCATTAACTGCTGCACTCATCAGCATCTTAATCTTCTAAAGACATTTGAAAGACATTTGAAAAATTCAGAAATTTAGATTATCATATGATGAAACACACCAGCTTCTTTTCTTGGTTCCGCAGGATCTGGTTGATCCATCTGGAAAGGTTTATCTTCAATCATTTCACTGTCTCCTTCCTTCTCCAATTCCTGAACATCAGCAGTTTCTTCAGTGGAGGAATTAGCTGGTTTAGCAGCTATAAAGATGACATCATCTTCAAAATCACCAGGTGATTTTGCATCATGATACTCCAAAGTAGTTTGGTCTGATCTGACAGAGAAGTTACTATTTTCTTTGCTGACATCCATTTTTTCCAAATTACCTCCAGATATGTTTTCTGAAGACTCCTGCAATTCAGCATGATTGTCCCCTGCATTGCTCAGAGTAAACAGAGTTGTTTTACCTCTACTTTCAGACCAAGCATCCTCTACCGTGTCATCATGATGCTCAGATGAAGCTCCAAATAGTGCTTTATCATCTTCTGTTACCTAAAAAAAAAGCTCAGATCAGTAACATGAGCATGCTTTCTGTCAAAGCAAAACAAAAAACCTCCCAAATATATACTGATATTTTTAAGTTACACATGTCCCCTTAAAAGGCAATACAAAATTAATTCTCACTCTAGCACTATCTTAAATTTAAAGCTGAGTGTAAAAATTAATCACACTTTTGACTGCTTATTGAGTTTCCACAACACTAAAGAATTAAGATAAAGTCAGTCTTATAAGTGCTTACTTATAATGTCATCTCAAGGTTGTTCATTGGGTTCAGCAGTGTGTTTTCAACAAGACAGCTTTGCCTAATAAAATCATTACTCAAGACTTGTCTCTGTTATGCTTTCCTTCCCAACACATATGCACTACTAAAATATGCTAGTGTTCACTATGCCTGTAACACAGAACAAGTAAATTAATCTGGCTACAGTGCCACTATTAGTAAGAACTTCATACAGGAGAGAGCACCTCTTGTTACAGTTCAGTAGCTCTTTAAAACAGACAATAAAAGACAATCAACCCGATTGAGACAATTTGTTAGGACATGGACAGAAAGCTCATACATGTACATCCTAGAACATGCCCCCTTTTCTATCCCTGATTTTGGTACATTATGTTAGCAACTGCATGACTGGCTGAACCATGGAATCCAGCTACAGAACAACTATAGGAGCAGAAGGGGACACTGTCAGATGGACCAACTTCAGTAGAAAACCACACGGATGCTATCCATGGTGCAAGGCAAGAAGCAAACATGAGAACTTTAGGGCTAGAGAACAGACAACACTACAGTTCTCTTCACAGGGGGTTCTTTTTTACCATAATTGAAGTAAACCCAGCCTTGCAAAATGACAGGCAGGAAGTCAATGCAGCTTATGACTTTTGTTGCTTGCCAAGATGTTTAATTCACAAAATTTAACAAACCCAAACAAATGGCTCAATCTATATTCCTTACCTTCCTGCCGCACCACCATTTGAAAAGGTACAGTTGGAAGCTGAATTAGCAGTTTGAACAAGCACAGGTCCTAACAACCCCTGAGTAAAAACCACCAAGGTCCCTGACATTTATTATGAATAACAATAATAAACCTGGAGGCACGTGAACAGAAGGTCTAACATAACAACCTTTTTTTGACCAAATTCTGCCATTATAATTCACAATCCAAATTCTCAGTATAAAGACTACTGGCAAACTTTAAAGCAAATCACAGCATTTAACTGCAAAAATCTCTAACTGCAGCCCAGCTTACCCCAACAGTCCATTTTGCATTAGAATTCTCTTCCCTGAAAGTTATTCTAGGTTCCTTTGCTCGTAGTGGAGGAGTAACTGATCGTCCTGGAGATGCAGAAGGAGTTGCTAGGGGTGTAGTGCGAAGGCTGGACCTGAGAATAGACTGAGGAGTAAACCCAGGAAACCCAGAAGAAGATGTGGCCAAAACTTTAGCTCTCTAGGAAAAGAAATAAAAACATTTAATTTTAAAACAGTTAAATCTTCAAAACACAAAACTGCAGTTGTCAAAAGTATGAGCTTAAATTACAAACTGGGTTTATAGCAGTAGAGGGGAGAAAGTTTTGCCTCTGCACTGTTTTTTCCAAAGGTACAAAAATTTTAAAGATAAAGCCCCATGCTTCTTATGTTTCTTTTGGTTTGTTTTTTTTAATGCCAACAAAAAAAAAAAAAGATATTTTTCAAATTAATTTCTGGAAGAAACAAGAATATGGCACCTAGCTGTCTGCAATGTTATATTCTATCCCAGTAAATTTGCAATTTCTACACTACTTTTCCAAAAGGCACACAACTTCAACTGTTATTCTACATGGCAGCATTTCCAGTTGCTGTGTCCAACATGGCAACTCAGCAAAGCAACAGTCACATCTTATTACTTCACTAATTAATCAGCTATGCATGATATGAAGTGACACTGCTGTAAAAGCACCTACACATCTTCATGTAGAAATGTTCAGGTTTCTTAGCTCAGCTCAGAAATATTTTACAGTATTGAAAGGGTTTAAAAAGCAGGAGGAAGAAGCTGGTTCAATTGTATGGGTGATATTTCATAACAAGAAAAAGATTATAATTCAGACATTAATTGTCCCAGGGAATAAACACAATATTTCTCAAAGCGATGGGACAAGGTGACCACCGCAATTAACTGAGAATTAAATTCCCTCTTCAAGACTGTTTCCAACTTACTGCTTCCAGAAAGACTGTATACAATAACCCCCTGCATACTGAAAATATCTTGCAATTTTAATCCAGCAGTGTTCCTGTTAAATACTTTGATGGCTAAATTTTAAACAAAGCTCACAAGCTTTCCTTTTGGTTGGTTGCTACCAGTTTTTTAAAATACAAACCTTTACCACAAGAGGAGTCTCCAGTAAATTCAGCTCTGATCCTCTTGGAAAATTCTTTTGAGAGATGGAGTGATGTGTACTTGATTGCAGTGGGCTGGATACCACAAAAGAAGTAGAAGCTCTGCACGGTGTCTGCCAGCTTTCACCCTGTGCCGCAGAACAGGAAGGAACAGGACGAACCACCAAATCCAGCAATCTGTTAAGACACACAACTTAAGCTATGAACATAAATGAAAAAAATCATGCTGTGTTCATCTGAGATGAAACAGAACAAAAACATTTGATGAACAACAAATACAGTTGCAGCCTCACTTCTGGGATGACGCATTAGGCCCACAAACAAATGACAGGTACTTTAGGGTGTTTTTTAATTATTTCTTTACATTTCATACCTAATTTCCTAAATCCCTGCCTCTGATATACAATTTGTGCAACAATTTTAAGTTGCACAAATGCTCTAATTCTCAGTTCAGGAGCAAACTCATCTACATTTCAGTGCAGGGACCACTTCACATTTTCCACTTAACTGTGTCACTAAGCCGACCTTTTCTTTAAGAGATATAAAGCTAAATGCAATAGAACATTTGGTAAACACAAAAAGTACACACACACACACACATAAGAAACACCTTTTTGAAACATACAGTCTCTAGATCTTCTATACCTGGAACATTTTTGAGAAAACTTTGTAACAGGTGTCCCAAGAAATGCATCGGGCAACTCTGTACCAGGGAGAGGATGTGCAATGACTGCTGGTTCTGTAGCTCTAGGACTAGAAGAAAAAGGAAAATGTAACTGATTTTCATTCCCTCAAAGTCCAGACATACCATAATTCCAGTTTATTTGACGATATCAGTTGTACGACAATCACCTGACAACTACGAGCCTCTTTTCTGCTCTTCATAATTCTGCTTATTTTTAAATAAAAAAGGCAGAAACTGGGCAGGAAATGGTAAAAGATTACTATGTGATCACACAAACAAGTCTATCACTTGATTGTGATAACAGTTTGAGCTTCAGCTATCTTAAACACTGTAAACACATTTACCACAATGTAAATACATATATTTGTATAGATAAGACTATCATAGCAGAAAAGCTATTATTTATGATTGATTCTTAAATATGTGGTATATGGAAAAACGTAAACCAAAGCTTTATTCACATGCACCTTTCCACCAAAACACTAACAACACTAATAGAACTCTTGCTCTTTCTCTCCCCCTCCCTCCCTGTCCAAACATGTAGCTCAAGACTAAACTTTGTGAAAGGGCTGCTTACCTATGATATTGTGAAATGTTTGTTTTTTGTTCATTTCCTAACCATACTTCTCCAATTTTGGACAGTACTTTACTGATGAAAGTTGCTCGTGTGTGAACATTTCCTGCATTAGCCTGTCGTGTTACTGTTGATAATGGTTTTGGCCTTGACACTGTAAAGCAAGAGAAAAAATGTCAGCCTTGTGTAATCAAAGTGATGGCTAGTTGTCCATAATATTTCCTCCCTCTAAAAATTACCTTCTCTTAAGACTGATGAAGGCAAACGGTAAGGCTTGGCTCTCTCTACAGCCAGCTTCCTTTGAACTCTAGGAAGGATCTTGCCATATTGGTCTAACAGAGAATTTCTGGCAACTGCTCTCTCTCTCAAGCGAGGATCACGATCATTCTGACAAACAAAATGTATAAATCAAGCAGTTAACTATTTACAAAAAGTTTATTGCATGAAACTATCTCTGCTCTTCCTAATTAGGGTCTAAATGTGCTCTACAGATACAGTGAAATATGTCCACTGCACAGAATCGCAGCAAGTTTCCTATCCAGTGGCACAGACCAATTTCATCTGGTAGTTCTAGCAAAGCCCAACGAACTCTAATTAAAAAAAACAACCAAACAACAAAACCAAAACAAACCCAACAAAACAAAAACCAAAACCAACAAATAAAACCCCAACAAAACAAAGCAAACAAACAAAAAAAAAAACCACCAAAAAAACCAACAAACCCCAAACCCCACCAACTAAAACCCCACCATTCATATTTCACCTGTGGAGCATCCACATTGCTCTCAGCTACAAAAACAAGACAGGACATAAAACATACACTACAATCCACAGAAACAAGTGACATAAACAACTTCTGCAGTCTAAACAATACACAACATAGGGATCTGAGGAACTGAAGCAACAGATGGGCTGGTAAGAAAAGATACATATTTATTCCTCAGATGCAAACAAACTATTTCAAGTGGAGTCAACCATGACCTGTAACATTTAATTTACAACTTCACAAAGCAGCTTTGCAGTAGTTTAGGTTCAGTTTAGCTTTTCAGTAGTTCAGCTTTTAGATTTAGCTGTAACTTGATGTGTAGGAATTTATTCATAGTCTTTCAAAGAATGATACAAGAAATATAGCAGGCTTTAGACTGAGGACTATCAAAACTGGTTAGTCACACGAAGAGAAACTCATGCACACTCGACAGGACTTCTACCCTTACCATAGGGTTAACCTTCATTGACTGATTCAGCTGTAGTGCAGGGATATAGTTGGCACGCTGCAGATGGTGGACTAGAAGGAATTCATGATTCTGAACACCAGCATTGGTCTGTAAAAACTTCTCCAGACACTCCTGTGAGAAATAACACATTACAAAAACCTATTAGGATTCTGCCTCTTCTCTTGACAAACAGACCATTCAGACTTTTTTTGTCTTCTCCAAACTCACTTTTTCAGTGTCTGTGAACGGCAGCTTCAGTAAATCTTCCATTAGCCCCATCTCCTGACAGATTTCATACATGTGCTTTAACAGCTCTTCTACATTTAATTTAGTGGTATGTTGCTGCAACAGACCCCAAGCCTCCACCATGCACCTGTAGTTAATTTGGGGGAGATGGAAAGGAATGGGAACAGCATAAGCAAAAAGATGCCCCAAAGTCATTGTATTCATTCAAAGATTAAAGGAAATGTAGAGGATCACGATTTGTATTATCTGTTCTCACCCTTTCCCAGGATCTGAATGCCAAAACGGTGGGATAGATTTCCTTACCTATTGGACAACAACACCGTGAGGAAAAGCCGCACTTCGCTGCTGCTTGACATGGATGGCTTCATCATCTGCATGTACCTGAGGGCTCGCCTGTGCTCTCCCTGGCACATGAGGGACTGAATAATTCTCCTGTGTTGCCACGGCACAGTTTTGATTGTAGCTGGGTGGAAGAGCAGGGCCAGTGAATTCTGCACAAGTCAGAGATCACGTTTATCAGGCTATATACACGCACACGTGCCACACATACAGTCCACACTTCCTTAAGCAAGGCTGCAGGTGGGTTCAACACACTTAGACGTCTAATGAAATATTTGATCCAGGACGTGTCAATAAAAATTCTTACGTATTTGCAGAGAAAAAATTCAGTTAGCCATACAGAACAAAGCAAATGTTTTAAAAGAACTCAGACTTTTCTAAGTTAACAAATCTTTGTGCACAAACATTCCTTTTTACAAATATATTACTAAATAAGAAGTTACTCTACAAACAAATTGATTCTATTGATGTGGTGACAGGCAAAGAACAACCTCCAGCATCAGGAAGAACAGGAATTAGTTTGAAAAGTCACTTCTGCAATCTTCCATCTCAAATCCTGCTGCTATCATCATAGGTATCATACTTAAAGTACCCAAAACACTGTTTTTGAGAAAGTGCTCAGCTGGTCTGCTGAAAACCCCCTATGATGGCTAGCTTTGAAAATTCAAATATCAAGCATTATTAAAGTTGACTACTCCTTTGTTTTAATTAAATCCCTGCCAAAGCAGTTAAAGTGAAATTTCAAATCATAACTTACTGCTCCACATGTCAGAGGAGTGTTACAAAAATGCTTCTAATGTTTCTGTATCTCCTAATATCTAAGCACCAATTTTTCAAAAATAATTTTATCAATTACAGCTCTGCACTGCAATGTGTATCTAAGTAAACTGTTACATACTTACCTCATAATCATTGTGATCTAGAAGCCAAAACCCTTGAATAAGCTTAACGAGACCCCAAGGGATAGCAAAGGCAGTTGGAAAGGAGTCGATGGAAGTTTCTGTTCTATTTGGAAAGGAATGCATGATATCCAACAGCAAGTAAATTGTCTGAGAGTGAGTACCCTAATTAAGGCAAATAAATTGGTAAGACCAAAAATTTATGACATTACATTTAGCAAAACAATGAGAATATAAAAATGGTGGGAAGTAAAAAGTACTAACATGTTAGTCTTGCCATTTTATGCTACTGTAACCTGTTATATAGAGAAGTCAAGTCCAAACCACAAAATCTTGTTATGAATGATCAGCCAGAAAGAAACACTCTTGCATTTCTGTAAGGCAGTCAAAAAGGTGATCATTAGATATTTAAATATTTAAATACTGCTGTTATAGTCTCAGGACCCTGCTTCAGTCAATGGAGCTACCAATTGGACACTTGACTGTCAAATGCTTAATTATTAATTCTACAGCTGTTTTGTTTTCTTCATTTCCAGCATAAATTATGGTGTCCTTACAGTACAACTTAGCACTCACTGAGTGATTCAAACTGGATTTAAAATGGCATGCGGATCCCTCGCTTAGAAGTGTCATTTTCCCTTTCTGACATCAATTGTTAGGGTCATAAGACAGCTCTCTAGGTTCCCCTCTCAGGTCTCCATGATCTAGTAGCTTAAAAATTAGGTTTCTGCCCAATGACTGTTCCGTTCTCCCTCTTTATTATTCTGTGTGCCTGCAACTTTCAACACAACAAAAACAAGCACAGTTGTGTTTCTAGTTGGGCTAGAAAATGGATGATTTTTGGCAAAATCACGTACTGGAAAACCACTTAGAAATCCTTTGGCTCTGAAGCAGCACATTTTAGTGCACCATTCTAACACACAATCATTTGCTACAGATATGGGTACTTAAAATTTAAAAACTGGTAAATTTTGAGAAAAACTCGGGGTGGTTTTTAACTTGAACTTCTTTTAGGGAACCTCTTTTCTGATATCAGAAAAGATTTTGCAATAAAACATTTAAAAAAAACCACCAAGAAATCAGAAAAGATCCAAACAAGAAAGAAATAAAGCAATGCTTCTGTCTAGGACTCAATTCTATACTAAATATGTTCACTCACATTGTGTTTGAAGCATAAATTTAAAAACGTTGTTAAACATATAAATGACAAACACATAAGAACAGTTCTGTGCCTATTCTGAAGGTGCAATGACAAAAACTAGAAAGGATACAATTGCATGTTTGTCGCTTTCTTCAACACTTTCCAGCAAATAGAGATCCAGCAGTGCCTGAAATGAAAGATTAAAAGGGTTTCTATTGCTCCTGTCTTTCAAAATCATTGGCTTTGGGGAACTGCTGCTGCTGGTGGTGCTTTCAGTGAACAGAACACTCACATGTAAACTAGCAGGTGGGTATTTCCCAGTTCCTCCTTCATCTCTCTGCCACAACTTCTCAACTTGGTCTCCTAACTGGGAAACCATTCCATCAATCATCAAGCAGTCAGAATCCCATTTTCCTCTGCAACAAAAAGGAGCAAGGATTTGGACAGAATAAACCACTAAGTCCAGCCTCTCAGTGTAACAGATTTCCACCAGTCAAAACAAAAAACAACCCTTCCTATGAGTCAAAGAAAGGAACACACCCACACAGGCATGACTATGACTTGAAATGCACATGGCAGATATTTCTGTGTTGAAGGAAAGATGGTCTTTAGGTTACAAGAATTAGTAAAGGAGTCTAAAGTAGAAATCCAAGAGAAAAGTTGCAATGACTGTTTATAGGTTTTCTTTGCTGTTGTATTATGTGTAAAACCAAGGAAGCATAGGCAAAGGGTTTTAAGTGGAAACAAAACCCACTCTCCTACAGTCTAAGAGAGGAAGCTTTTCTAGAGCTTTCCTGCAAGTCTTACCTTGATAAACGCTCAAGTTTCTGTCGGTGACCAGTATAGTAGCTCTGAATCAAAGGATAATTGTAGAAAGGTCTAGACAAATGCATATGATCATCTACAGGCAATAACATAAATGCAGGTTAAAGAGGTATTTCAACTAAGACTTCTGACAAAAAAAGACAGAAGATTATACAAGCATCAAGAAGCCTCTGCCATCAAAAATCTTCAAGAAGAAATGAAACCCTCCAACACTAGCTTTTAAGTGTTAGTGAGCCATGCATTACTTTATTCTGGTAAGAGATATGTAGCAAATCATTCCAGCTACATATATCCCTTCCAAGACTTTCATGTACTTATATGTTTTAGGAAAAGAAGAAATTAACATTCATTGGTTCTAAATTACACAATTCTCTGCGTTAATTAGTATTGTATCTTTTATTGGTCATTGATCTCTTGCGCTTAGTGCTAATTTAGTCTGCATTCTATGTTCCTCTTATCACTCTTCCTCAGACAGAGAGATTCCAACTCTCAGACTGTAATGTCTTTGTTAATCTCATCTGTATCTTCTGGTTACTCCGATATGTCTTTGAAGGACCATAAATTTAAGATCCCACATGTCCAATCTTCAACTACCTCAGGCTTTATTTATTGAATCTTATCAGAAACTGAGAAACTCAAAGTTTCGGTTGTTAAAAGTTGATACTGACAAGAGTCTGTGAAAAGAAACCTAGTCACACACTGCCATTAAGTCAAAAAATTTATTAAAGCTGTATCATTTCTAACACCTCCGACTCTCAAATCATGCAATACTATTTCTGCCTTTTGCTAAAAGAGAACTAAGACAGAAGGTCTGAATACTTCTTCCTGTCTCAAGATCCACTTCAAGTTTACTGCTGATGCAGCATTCAGAGCATGAAGTGAAAGCTCAAGTTCACTATTAGATAAATGATTATCAAAGGGAACAGTTTTTTGAACATCTCATGTTAGCATTTTTAAGGTAGTAAGCAATTAAGGTTGGCAATAGAATTTATAATCTATTTAAATTAAGAGCATTTCCAACGTGTATGCTCACCTCGAGCAATAAACAAAAGTTTCAAAACATGCAGCTAGTGCTTCTACTGTAAAAAAAGTATTCTGGTATTACAGTTTAGGCTTACCTAAACCCTCAGGAAGGAGACTGGATCGACAGAACCAGATGACCACTTGTGCATACAAAGAAATGAGGCTAGTTACCAGCTGCTTATTTGTCAAGTCTGTAAAACCTGAAAAAAAGGCATGAGATGATTTTTGTATTGCAATTCATCTCATTTTTACAAAAGTCCCTTCATCAGGCCGAACAAAAAGTATAAAGAAACACAGTGGAAATCTGTTTTTGCATTTGTCCCTCTGGATTACTCTCCTATTTGAAGGAAAATCTCACCATCGCACCAGAACAAAAAACAAACTCTACAAAGAACCAGATTCATTAAAGATTAAAATAAAAAAAATAAAGCCTGAACTATTAGATACAGTAACAAAGAAGACATCTGTTTTTCATGCAGCAGAGATTTTTACTATAGCAAAGGGATGATTGTCTTTTCCCCTCAAGATGCCAACAACAATTTCTAATAACAGAAGCTAAAGAAATTCACACTACTTACAAGTTACTCACTTCAGCTTCCTTTATATTTTCTAGCCATTTGCACACAGCTATAAATTGCTAGCTAAGACTTAAGAATATTTTTCAGCATTACCACACCCAGTTGCTTACAAAGCTTATTGCTGCAGCAATGTAGCCTCCTCTACCCACTCACATCAACTCTACAACCAGCCACTCCCCTGAACTCAAAGCACCTTAAATCATAGTCCCAACTTCTCAGATTGATTCAAGCCCCTCCTCCCACCTCAATCTGACTCCCTCCCAACCATCCAAAACAACAAAAGCTCATGTCTCCACAGTTACAACCCAAGCATCCTTCCAGATCTTCATCAAACAGACCGAAGATTTAGCAGCGCTATCACCAACCTTTCTCAGTAAGCTCTCGTGCTTCTGTTAGAAAACAGTTTAAGACTGTACTAAGGCTGCTCAAGAGCAACTGGCAGTGCTGAAGGGACTGTAATGTCTGTGGGTCAATGAAGTTGCAGGAGCCGTCAAACAGCGGAACACCTTGTCAAGAATAAATATTAAATCATTAGTCTACAGAGCAATTGCAGAGTTTCAAAGGACACTTAAAGAACCATGCACAGTATCATATACTGGCAGATCACTGAATAAGATCCTTTAGGAAGAATTATTTTAGATTTCAAAAATGACAACAGGAGTACTCACATATTTGGTCCAGTTCATCTTTTGTACAGATTACTTTGTTCCACGTCCACTCAAGAACAAACCGTAAATTAACAGCAGAACTTGGCTGCTCTTTAAAAAGAGAAAGCAAAAAAGAAATAAATACACAATGTCAAACTAAAACATACAGAACACAGAAATAATGTAAGGAGCATTACCTTCACAAGTCCAGTGTTTAATGCATCCAGTCAGAAGTTCTAAAGAACCTGTCTGGACAGCAGCTGACAATACTGCTTCCAACTGCTCCTCCTAAACAGAACAGACCAAATTAAATGAGAACCTCACATACTTCTGATACCTTTTCAACCATCCACAGAAGTGTTTATTTCAACTGGATACTCATTCAGACATCACAAAGTCAACTAGTGCACATGCAACTAATTCCACATTCTTCTTCTTAATTCTAGCCCTGGCTGGACTGCCTGTTGCTCTGAAGAACACAGCAAAATTTTCCTCTGACATTTCAACTTACTGCAGGCTAATTCTAATCTGCATTTGCATGCCTCTGTGTTTTAGTCTCCATTTATTGAGTTCCAATGAACTATTTTCAGGAACATCTTGTGCTAATATCCCTCCTGCACTTTGCGCACACGTTTGCCATCAGGAACACGTGAAGGGGACAGAACTAATACAACTGTGTCTGCATGGAAACAGTGAAGCTCAGGTCAACCAGATTCCAGGATTATCACAACATGAAGTAGCTTTGACACCCAAAACATTAAATCATAATTTGTTAAAGTGCCAGAAGAGAAGTGAAACATTTCAATTCTAAGGGGCTGTTCAAATACTGCAGTATAACATCATGGCAATCCTTGAGAAGGACAATGCACAGGCATACACACACATGGGAAATAAGGTAGCAGCTTATTTCAGGTGGTGTTCAGACACTTCTTTCAGGTGAAATGATCCTGCATTAAATTTTACTTTTTTTTCCCTTCTATTTTTTAAAATAAATTCAAAAGTATGTTTGCCTTCTAAGTAAAATCATTACATTTAAAGAAATTTCTTCACTTCAGAAAACACATGATACTTTCACTTTTTCTGGAAACAGGTTTCAGACAAAGAAACACACTAGTACTACTTACAAACAAAACTCGAAACCAAGCTTCTTGACCCTAATTCTGAAATTTATCTTTCTAGCATTTAAAAGCAATCCCCACTTGAATGCTTAACAAGTCTCCGAACAATACAGTCACAATTCAGCAAAGGTCATCATAAATTTTTTTGCTTTCCCAAGTTATTTCCAAACCAGAGTTCACACCAGAACATCTAATCAGAGCATAAGAGACTTCATCAGGCTTGCAAAATAAGTGTTCTGTGGGCTGGGTCAGCTTGCCAAGAAATTTATTTTAGCTACCACACTGTGCTGAAGTGCTATTTGCCGTAACACATTTGCACCGAGTGGTGAAGAATCCCATAGACAGGAAGATAAGGGCAGGGGGAAGACTGCTCTCCCCCTCCTACTGCTCACTGCTATGAGTATGATGAGTAGCTGACCATTTAGCTTTGACCCAGTCTCAGGAAAGACAGGCTATTCATCACAAAGGTTCCTTCTCTCATGAAACTCTTCAGATGAGAGAAAAAGATTATTGCACTGCAAATGGAAAACCACGGTACGTGACAGAGGGGTGTGAAGTCACTATGATCGGACATAAAGGTGATGAAGGTGTTGCAGCAACAAGAGGGCAGTCTGAGAGAGGAAATCGGTCTACCATAGCTCAAGGCCAAGGCTACAGAGGTGAAGATTAGTTTTGAGAGGGTACAGAAAAGCCTACTGATGAAGGGAAAATGAGGGGAAGTGGTGATGAAATTGTCAGAGCCGACGATAGTAATTGGTTAGCACAGTCCACTTTCTTGGAAGCAAATGATCACGCCTAGTGCAGCAAGCTGATGTTTGCAATAGCACGACCTGAGGGAGACACCCCATCGCCAGCTACTGCACTGAACCCACTGCTCTGAGACACTGATGGGAATGAAGGTTGTTCCAAGGGAAAGATGCTTCCCAATGCACATTTCCTTATGTACACCTGGGGCACGACATTAAGAGATGGGTCCCTAAAGACAGACCTCTTAGGGCTGTTCCCAGTTGAACTCAGTAGCTCAGATCTAACAACACTTTTACTTTTGCTAACTGAAGTCAACACCTGCCTTTCAATGCAACTTGCAAAACACAAAAATCAGATGTTCATGTAGCCTCTACAGTCCTGTCAGAAAAGACGGACATACTTTCTCCTGGATTTCCCAGTGTACACTCACCTGACTCAAACTGGATGGTTGGACATCAACCAGTCTTGGAGACAGCAAGCCAGCTACAAGACACCTAGTGTAGCTGTCATGAATGGCTTCACTTATTAAAGGACCAGATTTCTTCAAGAACTTCAAGGTCTGAAACATCAATCAAAAACACAGGTTAAGACAGCATTCAATCACTAAGGTTCTGGATAATCACTAACAGAAATAATATTAACTTTTACTTAAATTGTCAGAAAGCTGCATCAGTAGTAGGTTATAGGTTAGCAATTTGAGTAAGCATTGCTATGCAGAGTCTGAAAGACAGCAGCCAAACTAATAGTTTCAGTTTATAAAAAAACATCCTGTAGAATACCAGTCCTTGCAATGCTGAAGGAAGGATATTCTAGTTTCTCTGTCAATACACATGCCTTGTTTTTCCCTGAACACTGACAAAAATTACATTCTACAGAAGCTAAAACTAACACGTCAAATCACTCTTTGAAAGACTCTTTTTGTGCTTGTTTGTGTGGAAGCTGATTTAGAAGGAAATATTTAGTGAGCTGAAACTTAATTCAAAAGGACTGGTCACAAGCTGTGCAGTGACTCAGAAGTTATAATTTGGCCAAGCTGGGGAGAAAAAACATTAATTGCTTCTTCAACAGTTAAATAATTTTTCCTTTTTTCCATTCTGTCCTCCTTTCTCAAGGTAATCAGGGATCAAAACCTAACTCCAGACTGTGCATAGTTTGACTGATGGGTAATCAAGAAGTAACTGCTTTCCCCAATCTCCACGACACTTTTGTTCTTGCTCCAACAGCAACATTGCATTCCTTTCTAGGCATTCAATCTCTGCTCGTGCTTCCCTGAAACAGTACTATCTGCATAAAACTGGCAGGATATGATTGCAGTTATGCATGTGGACAGACAGGATGAGCATAAAACAGCCTCTGGTTCACAAAGCAGTGCAGGAGAAAACTTGGAGAAGGTACGTCTCCTGACATTCTCAGTATAGATACAGTAAAGAAAGTCACCTCTTTCTGAAAGCCAGTGCAAGTCATGTGAACGACTCCTGAGTTCAGCAAGCACGTAACATCTGCAGAAAAAAAGAAATGCTTGACAACCTTCAATACTCTCATCACTTACAAACTTCCTTAAAAAATTATTTGTCTGTAGAAACTTTGTCTGTAGAGCTACCGAGGTGCTGTGCTTTGTACCTCAATCCAAAGTCATTTCATCTAATGACCATCAGCCCTTCACAGGCTACGTTACAAAAGCACCAAAACCCAAAACTCAGCAGACTGTCAGATATGTTTCACAATACTGAAGACCTTGTTAGTACAAGGTAACCAGGTCTGTGAGGGTTTGGGGTTTTTGTTTGTTTTGCTTTTGGCATGACAAATGAGAACAAGAAAGATAACCACTAAGTGGCATTTGACCTCAACTGAAGCTTGTCACTATTCAAAGCAGTGAAATACCTACCAAAGTTATAGGTGCTCGGATTAAAAAACTGCTCAGGTGGTGGGTAAGAAGGAGGAACTCCCCGACTTAAACTCCGCTCGTGTACCAGAATATCCAAAATGAGGTTTGGAGAAGTCATGCTTATTACAGCATCCAGTGACCACAATGCAAAATAGGGGCAATCATGAAGGAATTCTTCTGGCCTTAAAGAAAACAAGTGCATCAGCTAAACATCAACTTTCAAAGGACTTACTTGTGAGGATATTGAAAGCAGTCTAATGAAAACCTACCTCAGTGAGTCTGGCATTTGAGCATGATACCAGCGATTGATGTCAAATACACCCAAATAAGTAGACGGTTTTCCCTGACCATATGTATTCACTTGCCAACTGAAGATTGATACACTGGTGTCAGGAGAGATTACTGTCAAAAACAAGACACTGTTTCTTATTGTAGAAAATACAAAATACTTGTTGTTTTTAAAACACCACTTTCTATTTTAGCTTAATTCTGTTATTTCACTCAGGAAACACAATACTTCACTAAGAATGAGAAAAATAATTTACAGAATATCAAACACTCAGTGATAGGTTTCAGTCATATTGTCTCTTTTTCTTGTTCAAATAGTATCAATTCTAAGCCAAACCAAATACACAATTATTAGCTAATTACAGTTTTTCATCTGTATCATCAATAAGGATATTAAACAGAACTGGCTCCAATACTAAGCCCTGGGGAACAACACTAGTGACCAGCTGCCAACTGGATGCAGCCATAGGTTTGATCAGGAAAAAAAGAAAAACAGGAAACATTCCTAAGCAACAGAAAGAACAATCTTACTGTTCAAAGACAACAACTGGCTGACAAAGAACAAACTGCCTGGCCAGCATTATGCAGATGACCCAACCACACATCCTTCTAGCATATCAGCAAACATAAAATAAAACCTATTTTTTTCCCTTAAAGAATGATGTTCAGAGGAATAAAGGAGTCCCACATAACTTAAGCAAACAACTCTTCTTTTTAAATACGCCCTAAAAGCTTGGCTAGACAGATATTGAAGACTATGGGTACAGAACAGCATTCATTGCTTAGATTCCCAAACCATGCAGTTTAGAACAACCAAACATGGACATCAGAACAAACCTTCATTAACGCTGTCCTCTCTGTCAACATGGTTGCGAAATTTTTCTATGGTCTGACAGCTGAGTAATTTAGTATTGCTGGTCTGCCCTCTCAAGGGAAAGATCCCACCAGTGAGATCTAAACTGTACCTTTCATCACAGTACTCCAAACCCTGGGGGGGGAAAAAAAATCATTAGATCCACTATGAAAGAATGTAAGTATCTAATATAATATGCATATTATACACTATTTATTTCCCATGAGCTTACTTCTGATGGAAATAAAAATTACATTTGACATGCGAGAGAATTAAGTGTCAAACTGTAACAGGTAAGTTTGGCTGTTTGAATATTTTTTAAAATTAGCATTTCCTTAGCCAAACTTTGCTCTGAAGTATGTACAGTCCATTTCATTTTATCCAGGAATTTTGGAAGTAACAGACACATGCAGGGTAGATAAGAAAAACCAAAACCATCTCTTTGAAAAAGTAATATGAAGCCTAAGCAAAGAATCTCATCTTTATTATAGAATGACTAACCACTAAAATCAATTTTAACAAAAGATGCTGTCCTGAACAAGAAGTCCACCATTCCAAAAGACAGTTCCACAAGATAAAGCACTATTGTTTCATAAACCTGTTCAGGCATTCATTTTAACGGCTAGAAATTTCAGCTTTCATTCATATGTGAAGAGCCAGTCCCACACAAAGTTGGTGCAGAGGGGAAGGAGAAAATAACATCAAACAATTCCTGCCAAAGACAAGTTTTTAAGCAAAACCACATTTTTTAAAATTTTCCACACTGGGGCAAGCAAATCTAAGTTAAGAAACTCCATTGCATGGAAGATATTAAGTAATGATGTTCTCGACCAGTTAAATAAGACAGTTTTCAAAAGAGATGCACTGGTCAGACTCTGAGGTGAATGGAAAGACTGTACACAAGCATTGTGTAGGACAAAGGTAAAGACATGATCCATGACCATGAGTTGGTGCACGAGATACAGCAGCTGCTGAGATGGTATAAAAAACATCTTTGAAAGTCTAATTTAAACATATCTTTCAGTTATTACTTGAGCAAACTTAAACAAGTCTTGAAGGCAATAGACACACAAGTTTGACACACGTTTATAAAACCACAGTGTCACGTATTCCAGAAGTTCCACTTGTGATTTTTTACCATAATCAAAGTCAAAGCTGTATGGTTTCATAGCCTCAAGCCTGATTCCTGGTATCAGTAAAGCACTGATGTAGCAGACAGGTGTTTCAAGCTCCTGTGACCTCTGTTCAGGAGCAACACTAGATTGATTTCTCCTTGTTTACTCAAGCCCACCCTGGTAAATGGGAACAACTCTTAAATTTTATACCACTGAAGGCAGACAAGAAACTTGATTCCACCATGCAGGCAGACAGTCATGTCATACTGACCAATCCATGACCACAAGGAAGTATTCTGAGACTAAGTATCCACTGAAGAGCACAGATCCTGTCCTGATGTGTCTTTTGGGGAGGGGTTAGTAGTTGTTTGAGGGGGGTATATTGTCAGTAGTTGTTATCAGGTCTCAGCATGAAGCTACAAGTATAAGTGGCACATCTGGAAGCCAGCTGAAGAACCTGTCTTTTCTCCTCAGAGGGTCCATATGTTCAGGTCTCTCTTCAACAGCCTTCTAAGAATGGTTCCTGTTGCAATCTTCCAACACGCTCATCACAGGGAAGCAGAAACAGCAGGGGAGTAAAAGATCACAAATTCAGGGAATGGTGCCTGACACTGCTTATAAGCCTGTCAATGGCTGCATAGTCTGTAGGATTCAAAGTCTTACATTAACTACACAAGTTTTCCAGTTCACAAACACAATGACATTTTTTAATCGCTTTGTGTGGGTTTTTTTTTAAAGAGTGTCAACTGGAATTTCTAGCAGATCCATTTTTAAAGGCTGATGAAATATTTCAACCATCTGAGGTAAAAGCTGGCATTTTTCACATTTTGTTCAGAGAAACAAGACAATCAAGACAAAAACCTGCCAAATAGTTAAAGGTCCCACTTTTTAACATTAAAGTGTTCAGAGAAGAGAAAGTAGTCATGAGAAAAAGAGACAATTTCTTTTCTTTACAATGCAGCACACAATAAAAGTTACTGTGTTTGTCACTGCTAAGACTGTAGCTGAAAATAACTTTTAAAAGAGGTTAAAACAAAGCAGAAATTAGAAGTGAATCTTGAAAAAGATTAAAGAAACTTTCTCCTATCAACCTGCCAAAGAGCTTAGAGCACTACAAGAGAAGCAGCAGTAAACCGCAATGAAAGTCCTTTTAAAATAAAATTAAAAAAAACCCACAAAAAACAAATCAGGGTGTTCTGTTTATCTAGAGCACTGTATATTTTTGTCATTAAAAAATTGCACAGAGATGACATCCATATTTAGAACATGTTGAACCACTTGAAGATATTTCTACTTTGTCACCATGATAGACGAAGAATTTTAAAGAAACATCACCTCCAAACACCTAACCTTTATCTGTTCAAAAGCAACACTTACAAATAAGGAAGGAACTTTCCTATACATAAGAAGAAAGGACAAAATTTAAACTCATTCAAAAATTCAAAATGTTTCGTCCCTATAAAAACAAGAGTACCACAGTCCAACAATCACCTCAATTTCATTCCATACCTAATGAGAGTATGCAAGATAAAGTACAAAATGGGAGGAAAGACTTGCTCTGAATTAAGATTACTTTCCCACCAAAAAGGTCTTGGAAAAGTTTCAAGCACACTTCTGAACAGAATTAAACATTGTACAGGTGCCTCTCATAGACGTTTGACATCTGAGACCTCACCTATCTTTTAAACACATCATCTCTGGAACCAGTTCTAAAAATATATGGAGACTCTTTGACCAAATCATAACACTGTTCACTGAATTTACATCTTTTGCTGGCTTTAAGAGTAGACTGCATAGGTGACCCCACAAAAAGGCTGAAGAGAGTTATCTTTACAGCTGCTAAGTTTCAGGATCAATGCTTAAGAGACACTGTAGGTACACGTTATTTGAAGTCCAGCTGACAGAGCTCAAAACAAGACTATAAAATGGAGAACAGAAAAGAACAGACATACACGACCCTATTTTAAGAAAGGGAGACAGAGAGAAGTTTCTTCATTTCTACAGTTTGGTTACACAAAGCTATTCAAAGCCCTGTCTTCTCTTCCTACATGCCATTCATATGATGTTTAAATTCATATGATGTATCTTCATCAATGACAAAAACAGTGAGATCAAGTGCACCCTAAGAAAGTTTGCAGATGACACAAACCTGAGCAGTGCAGTTGACACAATAGTTGAGAAGAGCAGGATGCTATTCAGAGGTACCTGGACAAGCTTAAGAAGTGGGCCCAGGTAAATGCACTGTAAGTCAGCAAGAACAAGAGCAAGGTGCTGCACCTCAGTTGGGGCAATCCCAGACACAAGCAGACTGCGAGAAGAACTCATTGAGAGCAGCCCTGCCAAGAAGGACCTAGGGGTGTTGGTGGACAAGAAGCTGGACGTGAGCCAGCAATGTGTGCTTGCAGCCCAGAAGTCCAACACCATCCTGGCAGACCTCAGTGCAGCCTTTCTGCACTTAAAAGGAGCTTATGAAAAAGAGAGAGACTGACATTTTACAAGAATAGATAGTGATAGGACAGGGGGAAGGGATTTTCAACTAAAAGAGGAGATTTAAACTAGATGTTAGGAAGAAATTCTTTATGGGAAGGGTGGTGAGGACCTGGAACAGGCTGCTCAGAGATGTTTTAGATGTCCAATCCCTGGAAGTGTTCAAGGCCAGAACAGATGGGGCTGTAAGTGACCTGATCTAGCGGGTGGCATCCATAACCATGGCGGAGGGGTGGAATTAGATATCTTTAAGGTCTTGCAACCAAAACAATTCTATGGTTCCACAACTCTAGGAATTGTTCTGAAAAGTATGAAGTAAGGCCATGTCCGAGAAGATTCACCAAAAGACTTTCATTTCTTTAGTCCTCTCTGATCTTTCATGGTAAATATTAGCCTGACCAACTTAACTGATGCTCAGGGAAAATTACTATTTTCATCTTCTCACACATAGGCATGTCTTACCTCATACAAGACTTGTCCAGATGCCAGACGTTTCCTGTCACCAAATGCTAACTGCAACAGATGTAAACTCACAACATCACCTTCACTGAAAAAGGTATAAATTAAGAAATTTGATTACAAAGCTGCTTTACAGTCCTCATTATCATTTTATTAGATCTAGGCTGAAACTTACTCAATAGCATGCTCTTGCTGAAAAGAAAAACACTATTTCCCAAGACTTGATAATTGGTCACATTTAACTGCTAAAAATTGAGGAAATTTTTAGCTTCAGGAGCAAATGCTAACTATACCATCGGAAAGCTTTAATATGTTGTATGGACAAAAAAAATTGCTGGTAATAACTCCTAACAGTAAAGTGTTCTCCATCAAAAGTGCTCTGAAGTCAAATTTAAGAAGACTGCCACTCTCTGAACAGCTGGGCAGATTAAGTACCTTGCTGATGATGTTTACTGCTCTGCATCTGCAGCCTAAATCATTTTACATGGAATTTAATGTAGTAGTGGGAATATCAAACAAATCCTGAAGAAGTCATCAAGAAACAAGGGAAATCATTTAAGACTGAAAGCACAAATATATAATCACTGTTGCTTTGCCTTCTTTCACAACGTAGGAATGACTAGATCCCTCTTTAGGAGTGTAAAATCCTGAAGAAAACTGCACTGTAAGCTTAACACCTTTCATACCTGAATCTCCTGCACAGCTAAATAAACCAAATATATACACATATATCAAGTGTATGTAAACAAATATTTTAAAAAAAAGTGGCTTATGGTAACTTTTTATTCACCTCTGCTGTGTAGATTGAACTGCCCACAAGTAGCAACAATTGCGAGGATCATTCTCAGGCTCTTGAAAAGTAACGGCATAGATAGGAATTCTTCCTCCTTCAAGCTGAGAGTAGTGCCTAGAGTATAAAAAAAAAAAAAAAGAGAAAAAGATAAAGAAGAAAGGTGAGCTTGCTGGCCCTGTTCGTAGAAGGGTAGAAGCATCTGAGAAAAAAGTACCTTACATGTTTACCCTCAAAGTACGGAAGGTCATACTTCCATCTTGAACAACTGACAAGTGACAAGCGACTACTTCTTAAACATTTTTCTTCCCGACTTCTGAATCTTAGTTGTACCTTCACAATTTCTTCTAGCCACCTAATTATGCCTCCACTGTCCATTTATGCATTCAGTAATTTCTGGTGAGTCACTGTAGATTTGCTTAAGTAAAGCCCTATCTGAATTGGGTCCAATATTTCAACTAGAAGATATAAAATAATCTCTTAATTTTTCTACTGCTTATAAATTTAGTTCTCCCTTATTCTGATCTCCAAGTCTTCCAAACAAACTTTCATTCACATGCATCCTTTTCTTGGAATGTGTCAATGACCTATTTCCATCAAGGCTGAAATGTAGGAAAGAACATATTTTCAGGCACAGATCAGCTATTGAATCATCATGTTTCACTAGCTTCATCATGTGCACTTTAAAGAATATTATCACCAAAATCACATTATTCACATAATGAAGCCTTTCAGTGTATGCCCTAATTGCAGTAACTCGTTCTAAAAAACACTTTCTAAAACCTGTTTCATCGAAATACACACTACCTGGTTTTAACTAAATACTACTGGTTTGAACCAACTTTAAAAAAATCAGATCTATCACATCCCTACTGCATGACTTCCTGAAGCAAAAAATTGAGACCACTGCACCTCCAACCATGGCAAATTGGAAATAAGTACTTACTCCCTCTTCAACGTTTTCATGTTCCATAATGACAGGTAGCCATCAGAAAAACCCACAACGAGCTGATTGCTTCTGCTTATGTAGCTCAGGGTTGACACTGCTACTCCTGAAGGACTTCGTAACTGAAAACAGAGATGCCTCCCTTCTCTGGTCACAGCTTCTCTTCTTTGTGGAACTTCAGCAGGAATTCTAGTGACAACTTCTAGATCTACATATATAAAAGCAGGCAAGAAATGAGCATGTTATGCCATTTCAGTTGCATTTTAGACTCATGTGACAATATGTATAAACTAATTCTACCATCCCAGGCAAAATACCCATTTCTGCAAAACCTTTTTTGCTGTTTCTGCATCTATTCAAAGAACAGAAGAAGCCTGTCATTGGACAGGTACTCTCACTCCTATTTCAAAGCTGGGTACAAGTGTAACTTTTGTAGACAAATTCTTCTTGGACTCTATAAATCAGGAGTATGGGCCTCAGATGAATCTACCTGAAGGGACATCAACACCTGAAGCCACTCTTGAAATAGCCAAAACAGTCTGTGCAATCTGAATACACAACTTACAGGGTTCATTCATCCAAATGTAGGATTTTTGATAAGTTGGATTTATCTTAAAATGCAAGCCTAAAGTTTGCCCCTAGTCCATTAATGGAAAAGGGAGAACACTCCCAAGAAATATGGTACTTCTGACATAACCTTCTTTCAGGCAGGTGCACTGACTCAAATGGTAAAATTCCTATATCCCACTGGCAAGTATCACAGTGACAAAGGGATCTGGGTAGGAAGAGGCATTTACAGCACCAGGAGAAGTTTTAAGCCACTGCCGTTTTTGATCGGGTCAGGACCATAGGATGTCAAACTGCCATCTGCAATCTGTAGGTAGAAATGTCAGTAATGTCAGTAGTGAGCCTGCACTCTGGTATCTTCAGAGTGGGACGCAAGCTGGTTTTTTACAAGACACAAATTTTCTTACTACTAAATTCAAGTTTAAAAACTGCAGGCTTACCTGATGCTTCTACTTCATTCTGACTGCAAGATAAATCATCCAAACAAAGGTCAACCAGAAGTACATGACCAACATCTGTAGCCACTGCTGCCACTCCAAAAAGCCATCGCAGACTCTGGTGTAGGTGCCGAGTGCTCACACTGGCTCCTCCATCATTGCTTATGGGTTCTATTGCAGTTACCTACAGGAAAACTAGAAGTTAATATTGAAGTTGTTTGACAAGGTAAACAGCAATTACTCAGAAGTGAAGACAGCATTTAGCACATTAGAAACAAGAAAGTAAATACAGGATCACAAGACTTGAAAACAAAGCATTGCTTCCAATTATATCGAGGAAAAAGAAAACTAATAAAAAGAAAATCTTCTCCCCTTAAATGGTGCATTCTGTCTCTAAAGCTCACCAATTTCCATTTCCTACTTAGAAATAAGTAAGTCTAAGAAAGCACACAAAATTGGTTACATGCAAAATGTTTTATCATATCTAGGCGATTTAAGTAAGACAGACACAGCTAAATCCACTTCTCCCACTGCTCACAGACCATCAGCACTGTGAGACAGTCCAGGCCTTCTTTGCCAAACAGGCAATGGGATAAATCAGGGCTGCAAGTCAGAAAAGGCAGTGGCCAAAGGGCACAATGGACACACCATTTCCATGGGAATCAAACATTCTTAGAAAGGGTTGAAGGGAGCCCCTGGCTTAGCAGAAATTACACTTATCCTCACTTAGACTGAAAATACCCAACAGACAAAGACAAATTTTAAACGCACACCAGCAACTGTTGTGGATGTCCATGAAATCTGTAAAAGCCAACCTAAACCAGCCTGTACTCTCTGCTCTCTGATGTGCCAAGCAGTCTGCACACTCTTCCAGGAAAAGGTTAACAGACCTTTCAGCACCCGCAGCACACCCCAGGACAACACTGGCTGTTCTAGCAGAGACACGAGCACGTGAAGGCTCCTGCACTAAAGCTGAACAACAGAAGAACATGGGTTGTTGCTCAGCCTCTTACAAAACACTACACCATGAAAACAGGCAGCCTTACCTCAACAACAAACGTTTACAGGAAAAGAAGTGAGCATCACAAGGTAGCCCATCTTTTTATGCAGATTCTTTTACCCCTAGAAGAGGGGAAAAATATCCACATCCCTAAGCCCCCTAAAGTTTTCTTCTCTCCTGTATCAAGCACGTGCTATGACTGCACTGCCTGGCAATCTACTATGGAATTCACCTTTCATCTTAGGACAAGCACTCCAACCTTAGAGTACCTACACCCATTTGGGCAACTCTGTTTTCTTTCAGAATTCCTGTGATTCAAATGAAATTTCCAATCCTCTCTGCTGCTCAAAGGACTAGCAAAAGCATTTTGGTTATTTGAATTCTTGCTGCTCCAAGTCTTGACTGTGATGAGGAAAGCAGGAACTGCAATACACATCTTACTGCAGAATTAGCCAAAGTTCAAGCATTGCTGCTTCTAACTTCTTTTTTCTTTTAAGATTTTTTTTTTGTTGTACAACTGGCTCCAAATGAATCTTTTTCACTTTTGCATAGTCTTCCAAAAATGTGTCCTGGTTACTTCAATTTTCCATGTACAAACTCCTGAAATGACATTTTTCCACTGCGCTGTCCATTGCTTTTTCCTATTCTCCTAGAGTACTGCCAGCTCATTCTGGGAATGAACAAAGAAAACTTTTCTCAGCTCACGGTATTTGAATGCTGCCCTTCTGCCTCATACAAACCAGGAAAATTTGGGAAAATACCATTCGACAGTTCTGACACATACAATCACTATAAACCAATTTAATGTAATTTGTGTTTCTAACTCAGATTTGCTGTTACCAGAATCCAATTCAAATCAGACTCATCAAAATTTTCAGTTTTCTGCTGCATTTCACATGTATATCCAGAAGGCAATAAGAGATGCTCACATACACACAAAAATATGCTAAAATTAATTTTAAGGTCCTGAGTTTGACTTTTTTAATCGATTTCTTTACTCCGAATGACTAAACATCCACTGTTACACCAGAAGGCAGTCATGCAGTCACCATAAACAACCTGCATTAATAAAAAATTACTTGGGCAAAGTTACCCTAAGGTAGTGTTAACCTGCACAATTTAACTGTCCACAGAGCTTATGCCCACACAGAAAACAGTCCCAAAAACATGGTGCTCATTAAAGCCTTAAAACAGTAATGACAAAACTTCAGAAAGTGATGTTAAGAAAAGATCTGAATTTTACTTTTAAAAATAATCAACCTGAAAATCAGAGAAACATTCAGACAGATCAACCCCCCAAATTACACATTACATAATATGTAAATATGAGTTGCAGAAAGAATTCAAAACATAAAGAAAGCAGCCAAATACAGCTTTTATCTACTTGATTTTGCTTACCCTTCCTCCCACTCACAGCCTGAAAGTCAACATTCCAACTAGCAATACATGTGTCCTCTCTATCATAACTTAACTAACGCAATAACAGAGACGTAGAAAGCAGAATGAAAGCAACAGATCATACTTGTAATCAAGAGCTTTCAGGGCATATGAGCAAAACTTTCAGGTCAGCTTTGGCTTTATTCCAAAATTCATACCCTTCATCACGCAACAGCCAACACTCCCTACAGGGCTTCACCATTTTTGCTATATCAAAACTCTTCATAGACATGGACTCGATATGCAACATGACCCTTACTTCTTAATCTTTCCTTCTGCTATTCCCAGTTTACTTGGACAGAAGTAAAAGCTAGCACACCAACGTCACTTATCACCACACAATTTACTTATCGATTACATGCTTATGCCAGCACCCAGCCTGCCTCT
Source organism: Chiroxiphia lanceolata (assembly GCF_009829145.1). NCBI lineage: Eukaryota > Metazoa > Chordata > Aves > Passeriformes > Pipridae > Chiroxiphia > Chiroxiphia lanceolata. The sequence goes on along the minus strand of NC_045639.1, from coordinate 35,436,449 downwards.
GCATCTCAAACCCTAACATGTACCGAGCCGAGAGTGGTACCGAGTACCAACATAGTAGAGCACTCCCCTAACTCTTATCTTTAGAACTTACCACAACACAAATGCTTACTACTAGCAATCACACTTCCACCTGTACCCTAGCAAGTCAAACCAAACAATGTTACAGAAAGCTAAGCAATAAATATTTATTTGTTGCAGATTCTAAGATGACAAAACCACAATGAATCTTGATGTTCTGATAACTGACACTTCTTTCCACTTAAGATAATGCAACTTGGGGTCATTACATCATTTGAGTTTACAGGTTAGAGAAGGTAAAAATTAGTAATGTTACACCAGTGTATCCCATCTATACAAACACTAGATTAAATATGCAGATTTAAGGACTGCAGATTGAAAGTAATCTACCAACAATCTGACAGATAACTAACTAAAAGCTCTTTTTTCCAATCTTAAATCAACAGAAAAATCTGTCCTCTTCCCTTGTCACCTGCTTTCTAGTCCAAGATTCATGGGAATGTGTCAAAGTCATTTACAGGACAACGATGTAAGTCTGAGATACTTTAAAAACAGTATTTCTGACACAAATTAGCCATTTTAGAAAAGAGATATCACAGACACTTTAAAGAGTGGAGTTTTCTTCTTTTTTGCTCTGACAAAAAAAAGTTTTCAATGCCTTTTTGTAGAAGTGGAGAATTAAGTCACTATGTGCTCTACAATATGTTTTAATATGAGTAAACTCAAAAGACAATGGTACTGCTAAGCCCAAGATTTTACTTCAGTGTATATGCTCTCTTGACTGGGTGCTCTGAAGTGATAATATAGAAAACGTAAGTCCCACAAAGAGACACTCCAGAGCTTTTCCCAAAACAGGATGGTGGAGAAGTTAACAACACACACAAGCTTCCTTTCCCCAAAAAAGTACATACCCGGCCTGGAAGAACAACTGCTTTAACCACTCGGGAGATTCCAAGGTCGTACAGACACAGAACACTTCCCTCGGCTTCTTCCAACCCAACCAGGAGTCCAGTTCTCTTCTGCCATGAAAACTCCTTCACCACGCGAACAGTGGGAGGCTGCTCATTGACTCCGCTGAAACGATACGCAGAGAGCCGCTCCCCTGTCACAGAGTTCACGACCTCCAGCTGAGGACCACACGCCAGCCACGCCAGGCCACTTCTGCCTGTAAGAGAGAAGAAAGCTGACCAAACAAAGCCCAGGCAGAAGGAGGAAACAACGGAAAAGTCACTGTCACAGAGAGCAAGACCGACTTACCTACTTCTGGACAATTAGTTAAAATCACCCATTCCAATCCTCAGGCAGTACCTCTTACAATTAACAACCTCGGTATTTTGCATTTGTACTTGTCATTCCTGTGCTCAACAACTTTGACTGTCTGGGATAAAGACGACAATAGAGTGACCTCCAGTCTTTCTGCCCTATTTGGCTTGGGTTCGCTACAAAACACCATCGAATGCATACAGGAACACAAGTTGTAAAGCATACTTCAAATATAACCCACCTAAACCAATTCATTTCCAATTTATTAATTTTACTTCACACATGACTACTCTGGGAAGGGATTTGGACATCAACAGGAAATTATCTTCAAGTGGACACTGCATGCACAAATCTAAACTTCTGCAAGTGCTGATCACAGAAAGAATTTAACACGTGTTGCTTCTCTGAAGAACTTCAAGCTCAAAGGAAGGATTAACTCCAGTACCGCACTTACAGTCACATAGGTAAGATTCTACCTGGTCTTAACAGAAGCTCAGACACCCAGAGAGACATCCAGCTCGACTTTCAGGTTGCCTAGAAAGTCAACTACCTAATCTGCTTAGCTGCTTTCAGCAACTCTCACTGGGTCCTCATCTGCATCCTATTAAATACTTTGGAAATATGTGGGCAGCGCTTAACAGAGCTGTCCTCTCCCTCTCTCCTTTTACTCAGACTAGAGAAGAAAAAGCAGACTGTTCTGCCTCTGGAACATTGTAGAAGAACTATTTCTGCCTGGGATGTTATGACGGAGATAGAGCTTGAGCTGGTACAAAGAAATGCGGCCCAAAACGACACTACTGCTTTTTTCAAAACTGCCTTTTATTCCATTCAAAACTGCCTTCTATTCCACTCAAAACTGAGGAGGACTCATTGGCTCAGGATGGTCATGGCATATATCACTTTAATAGCACAAGATTGGTGCAGGCTTTTGCAATTTCAATGCTTAACTCTATTAATGGTTTAATATTAGCATTTCCAGTTGCTAAAATATCCTGTTTGTTCTATGAGAACCCGATGCATTTTAACAGAACCAGCCTGATGCTATGACCCTGTGCTTCAGGCAGTAAGAACTTTAAACCAAGACCAAATCTAAAGGAAAATGCTCACCTCCAGAAAACTTCCCACACAGTCCAGAATCTAGGGTGATCTCATCTTCCCCAAGCGCCTCAACAGTCACCTCTGGAAACTGCAGCAGACTGCTCGTTACCTGAGCTGTTAGGTCTCGCATTCTTCACTGAAAATAAAGAAAAAAAAAAAAAAAGGTAAGATGAGTCTCATGTGAGCCATAAATATTTTTGAGAATGACCCAAGTGTCATCAGTATGCAGTGAAAAATCTCCTACACATCACCTGTAGCTCTCTTGTTAAAAAAAAAAAGGGAACTTATGGCAGTTTTTCTTCTCACAGCAGAGCAATAGGAGAAAACTTGGTTTTTTTGATGCCTATGAGATCACCAACAAAAAGTGACACAGAGGTATGGACAATATAAATAACAGGGAAGAAAACAACACAAAAAGTTCAAGTCCACTCACACAGGTTAGTGAGATGCCATTTCAGCAAAATTATGCATTAAAAAACTTCTCAGTAAGAGGTATAACTTTCCTTTTGTTCTCTCCCTTGATTTAACACTTTAATATTTGTTGTCAATTGTCTTCTAGTAGATATCACACATCATTTATGTCCTTGTTCACTTGCTGCATGTTTATTTGGAACATCCAGGAATACAAAGTTCTTGACTGTCTTCATTCTCAAATTCTTCCAGAAAATGTACTGCTGATATTTTCAAGCAATACCGACTTGCACAGCTCATGAATTAGAGAGTACTTTTCCATACATTCAGGAGATAAACGTTAACATAGTTCTTCAAAACACCGGGGTTTTCCTGTACTGAAGTTCTCCTTTTCCTTATTCATGTCCCTTCTTTCCAATTGCCTTTCTTTATCACATCTCTGCAGTACTTGACAAAAATTTCTAGGTCTCTCACAGTTTCACACCTCTGTAGGTGCCCCACAAGAGTTCATGTTTTAGAATGTCAAGACAGATTTTTTGGTGGAAAAACTGAAGAATGGAACTGATTTACAGCATTAAATAGGTGGTTAAATATGAGATATTCCAGACACACTAAAGTAATTGTGTTTTACAAGTTGTCTGGTTTATGGTAAAGGCCTCTGGAAAAGATTCAATTCTCTTGGTCCAACAGCACTGCTTTCTTCATACCATCTCAAGATACTACACATAGGTCACTGTGCCTGAGTTGTGCTCCTGTATCTGCTGCTGGCATGACAACAACGAGCATGTGAAGCACAGGAAGGGTAACTCAGGGGCCTGCACTAAGCACAGGTCAACATTTTAAGAAAAAGGATGGCAAAGCCACTATTGCAGGATGCTGCTGCAGCCAGGCCTGACCACTCTGCCAGCATTCACTGCTAGCACAGAGCAAGTTCCAAATGGGACAACTTAGTTGCAGTAGTTTGGCTGCGTTTCCTGTTTGATACTTGCCATCAGTTCCAAGTGACAACTTCTGCACTGCATCCAGGGGCTCCAGAGAGTAAAGAGTTCCACAATTTCACCAGCATTCTGACTTTAACTGGAAGGATTTAATGGATATGTTGTAGAAGTAACCCATAACACCAAATACTAAGGCAGGTACATCTGGTTGGTGAATAGCATCTCTGAAAGGTTTCTCTGTGTGTCCATTGCCTTTGAGGTTCTCACTGGGCACCACTGGAATGTTCCTGCTTCCATCTGCTTTACACTCCCCCTTCAGGCATTTAAATGCATTGATGAGATCCCCTCTGAGCCTTCTCCAGGATGAACAGTTCCAGCCTCTCCTCAGAGAAGAGGTGCTCCAATCCCCTCTAACCACCTCTGTGGCCCTTCGCCACACTCCTTCCACTATCTTCATCTCTCTATTACACTGGGGAGCCCACACCTGGACACAGCATTCCAGCTGTGGCCTCACCAGTGCCAGACTAGAGGAATTTCACCTCCCTCCACCTCCTGGCAATGCTCCTCCTCACACAGCCCAGCAGACCATCAGCCTTCTTTACTGCAGGGACAGCAAAGTGCTGGCTCACCACCAGTGGGTGTCCACCAGGACTCCCGGGGCCTTTTCTGCCAAGCTCTTTCCAGTTGGGCAGCCCCCAGCACATATTGGAGCCTGGGGTTGTTCCTCCCCTGGTGCAGGACTTTGCACTTCCCCTTGTTCAATTGCAGGAGGTTCCTGTCAGCCCGTTTCTCCAGCCTGACAGAGTCCCTCTGGGTGCCAGCAAGACCCACTGGTCTATCACCACTCTTCCCAGTTTTGTATCATCAGTCAGCTTGCTGAGAGCACAGTCTGCCCCTTGGTCCACATCATTAACGAAAACACTGAACAATCACCCTGAATCTGCCCAGAGTTGCCTATTTTAAAATTCAATTGGTCAATCCTGCTTTAAGGGAGAACACTGACTCTGACAACAAATATTAAGGAGTGTCAGAAAAGAGTCCAAAATTTTAAAATTATTGTAATGAATAAAAAAATCTTTTTTTTTTGTAAATAAGCATGGAGATGCCTGTGTGGTAAGTATTTTACAATTATTAATACAATATATCACAGTAATAGCAATTTTAAGAAAAGAGTGAACAAATATATTCTAGTAGGGAAGGTAGCAGCATGCAAGGGAACTTCTCAGCTGAGTGCTACCCATGAGTCATCCTGAGGGACCCTGCCCGGGCCACTGCTACTTGCCAAGAGCATAGAACCTTGTGTGGCCAAACTGGAAACCAAATTTAAAGATACTCTATTAGGGAGATTGGAGTTTAAAGCAAACCACTCATCGTTCCAAACTTCCCACTATCTCAGAGAGAATTCTTCTCTGATGGAAAGCTCATACTTTGACACAGTGTAGTCCTGTCCTCAGTCCAAATCAAACATCCTTATCAGTCCAAGCACATCAGTAAGAACCATCAAATAAGTAACACTCCAACATCTGGACCATTCATGTAACAAATGAATGTTTGCTCTCAAGCTCAGGGTGGTGCAGGTTTCCTCCAGTAAGCCAATGGTCATTTTAAACAATTCCTTTTTTCTAGAAATCTGGCGTGGCGATATGGAACAAGGATGATAAACTTCATAATAAATTATGAACAAGATATAGCGACCTGTCTATTAAGATGTTTTGCTTGAATCGCTCTGCTAAGTTAAATCATGGATTATTGGGAAATCAAAACAGAGGGAAAATAGTTATAGCTAGGTTAAAGGCATGAAGCCTCTTCTTTAAAAGATATACCCAAAGCAACTGCATTTCTGCTCTCTTTGAAAACAATTAATACAGTCACATTCCTATTTCTGTTAGAAATCAGATTAGGATGAAATGTCACAGGCTTACTCCATTCTTCAGGAACAAACCAAAATCCAACCTCCCAGCAGTATCCTACAGCAAAGTGGTCAGTGTGCAAAATGACCATTCTTCTTCACCCTAGGTACTTATGACTTCCAAACATCACAAACTATTTCCAAAGAAAGGAGTGTGATAGATTTTTGGATTAAAAAGCTCCAGGGAAAAAAGAAAGAGAAAAAGAGAAATTGCATGTTCAAGCACAATCACATACAGCCAAGACAGAGTTCTAAAATGCCACTTTTGACTGATGGTAGTACATGAAAATCAGTCTGAAAGGCCAACAATGTTATGGGCTTACTGAAGAAAAAGCTAAAAATATGGTCAGTCAGAGCTGAAGACATGATTTCAGAGGACATGATGACCTCACTGACACCCAAAGAGAGGCCTTGCTGCCATCTCTCATCTCTCTATCTGCTCCTTTGTTTTACTACTGTATTATGGAAGACATTTCCAGCATATCACACTGCTATTCCATCACACAGCTCACGCTCTCAGCACAAATTCCAGAATCACAACAGAGAAAGACCTGCCAGAATCACCAGAGGTCATCTGTTCCAACCTCCCTGCTCAAGCAGGGTCACCTAGAGCAGGCTGCCCAGCAGCCTATCCAGATAGATCTGGAATATCTAATTCTCAAATAAGATTTTACAACCAGCAATCTGACAAGCTCAACTGCAGAAACGTTTGCATTCCATGCAACAGGCCCTGGTGCTTGGTGACTCTCTCTTACCAATTTGAGGATTCTGTTCTCTCACCCACACAAGCAAAACAATGTCACACCACCAAAGTCAACACTATTTCTCTAAAACTGTATCCAACACCTTACTAGCCAGAAGACACAGAATTAATAGAAGACTGATCATGCTAATTTCACTGACTTGAAAAAGCCAATCCAGGCATATCGATACAGGAAAGAGAGCTGAGGCAGCATGTGGATGAGGAGCTGTCCTCCGCAGCACAGGATACAGAGCTGTGCCCAAACGTGTGGGACAGCTGCCAGCCAAGGCTGACACCGTCACCCAGACCGACGGGCCCTGCAAAGGCACCTGAACGGCCACGCTTGGCCCTACACCCCACATGGAGTGCAGCAGTCCCGACACAACCAAGTCCCTAAATCTCTCCTAATTTTCCCTAACGTGATCAGGAAGCAATTGTTAAACCTGAAAGAGTGACTCCGACCCTTCTATCGGCAGAAGTTCCAGACCTGGAGTCACGCTTTATTAAGGAAGACACTGAGCACTTTCGTTTAAGCCAGCAACTTTGCTACGCGACGCTGTGCTTCATGCAAAGGGACCCCCACAAATCGCAGTGGATTCCTGTGAAGCTGTGCCCTCCCCATTACACCCATCCCTCATCCCGCAGTCGCAGCTCCGCGCACAGAAGAGCATTTCCCGCCTCCTCATGGAATACAAGTCGGGGGGGGGGGGAGGGAAGGTGGAATTAAAAGAAAAGACAAACCCTCCAAGAACGTGACCGAAGGAGCGAGAGCAGAGGGCGTGCGCAGCTGGTCGGGCAAGAGGCAAAGCTCCCAGCGGCAGCCGCCGCATCCCCCACGCCCCCCAGCCCAGCGGAGGCTGCCGGCCGCGGAGCCTCCCTCCCATGTGCGCTGCCCAGGCCGCGCTGCCCAGGCCTCCCCCGCCGCCGGGAGCCGGCACACGTGCGGCGGGCACGGCGCCGCAGCCCGGGGGTCACTTACATAAGGGACGGGAGGCCGGGCCCGCCCGAGGCCCCCGCGGGCCCGCGCTGCGCCAGGGCCGGTGCCGGCCTGGGCCGCTCGGGAGCGCCCGGTACCGGCTGGGACAGGGGAAAGGGAAGAAAGGGACGAACGAAGGCGGGCGGGCGGGGGTCGCCGCCGCCTCCTCCTGCCCTAGCCGCCTTCCCAGCGCAGCCCAGCCCAGCGCAGCCCAGCCCATCCCGCTCTCCCGGTACGTGCCGGCGTTGGCGGCGGCATCTCCCCGCTCCCGCAGCGCCGACAACGGCCCGGCCCGGCCCGGCCCCACGCGGCCCCCGCGCGCCCCCACACCCACCTCGCTCGCTCACCCGCCGCGCGGGGGGCGGGACGGGCTGGAGGGGGGGTCGAAGATCTCGCGAGACCTGCCGCGAGCCTCCGCGGGAATTTTCAAATACGCGGGACACGGCCCCGGGCGGTGGCGACGGCCGCCTCCGGACTACCAGTCCCGGCGTGCCGCGCGCCAGCAGCTTCCGCTTTCGCCCCGCCCCCTCCTGGGCTCCTTTCTCGCGGGGCACGCCGGGACCTGTAGTTCCTGGGCCGGCAGAACCACGCGCCCTGCGGAGCCCATTCCCGGCCCACGGCCCCTCACCTCGTGGGGAAGGGTCTGCTCCCATGCCCCGCCAACGGGGAAACTGCCGCCCCTGCCTATCTGTGTCCCTCTCATTGCAGGAGCCGCTCACTCTATTCTCCCCATTCCTCCCCCCGCCTCCCTCGGTCTATGTATATTTCATAGAATCACAGAATCAGAGGATGGTTTGAGTTGGAAGGGACCTTAAAGATCATCCAGTTCTAACTGCTGTCAGGGGACAGGAACAGCTTCCACTACACCAGGTTGCTCAATGCCCCTTCCAACCTGACCTCGAAAACTTCCAGGGATGAGGCATCCACAACTTCTCTGGGCAAACTGTGCCAGTGCCTCACTACCTACCACAGCAGAGAACTTCCTCCTAATAGCTAATCGAAATCTATCCGTTTGGATTCGTTCCTCCTTGTCCTGTCACTACGTGGAAAAAAACCCTCTCTGTCTTTCTTGTAGGCTCCATTCAGGTACTGGAAGGCTGCAATTAGGTCACCCATTTAAAGGGATTTAAAAGGGGTAGGCTATTAACCACAGTTTTCCTCTTACTTTTAATGACAAAGTATATATAAAAACCCAACACAGTTAACATAAAATTAAGGTTATACTGTTAGTCACTGAAAGGAGAAAAAGTAAGTATTAAGTCAAAAATACAAGTCTAATGCTATTCCTTTCAGTTTGTATATTGTAAACTGTTCAAAACACTCTTTGACATTAAAAAAAAATTTAAACATTTTAAGGTATTAATAAACAAATTGGTCTAGTGGAAGGTACCCATGCCTATGGCAGGGGGGTTGGAACTAGATGATCTTTAAGTTCCCTTCCAACCCAAACCATTCTATGATTCTGTGAAACCTGCAGTGCTTCTTAGAAGTGGCATCATCATCAAAGGAGTGACAAATGCATTCAGTTTCTCCCAGCATACATTATCTCTAAATTACAGCTGTGCTTCTTAATGTTGTCTGACATTTTTTGTATTATTATGCAAATGTTTATTGTGACTTGGTGGCTGCTGTTGCCATTTTTTATCTATTAATTTGTAGCATATAAGAGCATGGACAAGGAACCCACTACACCAGGCAATTGCTCCTGGCCTGAGGGGGAGGTTGTGCACACAGTCATGAGATGTCAGTGAGACAGCAATACCTGCACAGAAGGAGACCTAACCCTGGTCACCAGCTGATGGGTGATGTCAGAGCTGACTCTGTTACACACGAGGGGCTGTGCATGAGACAGACAGATTTAGGTTGGACTACGGAAGGTCTTGAAAGTGAGGACAAGCATCTCTCATCTGATGTGACAGGGAGCTAAGGGAGAAATGCAAATATAGGCATGGCAGCACAGGAGGACCAGCTAGACCCATATCCTTTGCCAAGATACTTAAAGTGATTATGTGCAGGACAGGGCTGCATTTATTAAGGGCAGGACAAATGCTTTGGCAGTAAGCACAGTTCAAAGTGGCAATTCAGTGTGGATGAGATCCTTAGCTCCATGGATGGAGACAGAAAGGCTTTGTATCAGGAATTATTTATAGAACAATCCTTGGAAGGCTCAGGCTTGACCTGAATAAGGACATAGGAAAAGGTTTGGACCAAAGATGTCCCCCAAATTGTAGGCATACGTGATCACTGGCATAAAGAGCAGCTGAGGAGCAGCAGGATGAAGTGGGCTGGTTTAGCCGAGCTTGAGCTTGAACTGACAGCAAGGCTTGTCCGAACAGGCATCAGAGAGGTGGGCAAGGATGTGTTTCAAAAGAAGGTCTGCAACTCATCCTGCTCAGTTTTAAGTGTTTATGATGTCAGTCATGAGCAGCAGAGCTGCTCAGATAGACTTCCTTTTTAAGTGGGAAAGGAAACAGGTTTTTCCTGGGTGCCATTCATCTGGCTGGCTTTAGATACCTCCTATAGGATTAGCTGTAAAGGGAGCTTAGATGGTATTGTAGGTAGAGACACCTACACCGTACCCTTTTATTTTTGGTTAAGTTGATCTCACTTTTACATGTTGATTTGAATAAAGCACTGGATCTTTAAGTTGTTCAGCAGGTGAATTTATATTTGTGGTTGGGATTATGCAGAGATAAGGTATAGAAGAGAAAGAGGTGTCGTGCAGAGCTTTATACCACCCGTGCTCGAGTCTCATGAGTGAGATAAAGAGGAATCTCCAAAAGCTGTAGTGGTCAAGTGAGGGAAGGGCAAGGAAAGGGTAGAACTTCAAAAGACAGAGGAAATAACCACTCAGTGAGAGAAGCTCAAATTGACTTGTGGCAAGTGCCTGACAGGTGAACAGAGACGTAGGGGAGAGCTGGAGCTGCCTCAGAGTAGGTCATCCAAGGCTCTCACAAAAGCAATGCTGACTGAATGGCGGGGTAGAGGCCAGGCAAGGGAGAAGGAGTTGCATGAGAAAGATTTCACTGAGCTTACAAAGCAAAGAAAATTGAGGTGTGTGTTTGTATTGGACTTGTGTGGCCAGGTTTTGGTAATGGTGGAGGTACAGGTATGGCTTCTATGACAAGCTGTTAGAATCTTCCCCTGGGTCCAACAGAGCCAATGCCAGGAAGCTTCAAGATGGACCTGCTGCTGGCCAAGGCCAGGCCCATCAGCAATGATGGTAGTGCCTCTGGGGTAACAGAGTTAAGAAGGTAAAAAAAGCCTGCACAATTCCAACCAGAGAGAACACTGAGAATATGTGAGAGAAACAGCCTGACAGACGCCAAGACCAGCGCAGAAAGAGGGGAAGGAGGTACTTCTGGCACCGGAGCAGAGACTCCCCTGCATCTTGTGGTGAAGATCATGATGAATCAGGCTATCCCCCTGCTGCCCATGGAGCTCCATGGGGGTGCATAAGGATGCTGGAAAGAGGGCTATGACCCTCTGGAAGCCCACACTGGAGCAGGCTACTGGCAGGACCTGTGGATCCATGGAGAGAGGAGCCCACGCTAGAGCAGTTTTGCTGGCAGGACCTGGGACCCACAGTGGAGAAACCTGTACCTGAAGGACTGCACCCCATGGAAAGACACCTATGCTGGAGCAGTTTGTGAAGAACTGCAGCCCCTGGAAAGGATTCACATTGTTCATGGAGGACTGTCTCCTGTGGGAGGGACTCCATTCCGGAGCAGGGGAACAGTGTGAGGAGTACTGCCCTTGAGGAAAAAGGAACAGCAGAGACCATAGGTGATGAACTGGCCACAAGCCCCTTCCCATCTCTCTATGCTGCAGGAAGGGGAGGAGGTAGAGAAGATCAGCAGTGAAGTTGAACCCAGGAAGAAGAGAGGGATGGAGGTAAGGTGTTTTAAGATTAACTTTTATTTCTCATTATCCTACTCCGATGTAATTTTAAATAAATTAAATTCCTTTTTCCCAAATCAAGTCTGTTTTGCCCATGACAGGAATTGCTGAATGATGTCTCCTTGTCCTTATCTCGACCCGTGGAGTTTTCATTATGTTTTTTCTCCCCTGTTCAGTTGAGGAAAGGAGTGGTGGAACCCTTGGTAGTTTGTAAACAATAGAGATGTTAATAGCTGCATTTATTGAAATGATAAAGAGCCAAAGAAGGGTGGGCAATTAAAGAGGTGAAATGAGAGTGAGGCAATTCAGAAGATGAGAGAAAGTGGAACCAAGAGCAAGCAAAGGAACAGGAGGACAAAACCAAAGAAGAGAGCTCTGTGCCTGTAGCACCAGCAAAGACTTAGAGAGAGATTAAGTGGAAGTGGATGTGAGTACAAAGTTCAAACACTGGAAGAAAGCAGGTACTCATGGTCTGACATTTTCGGTAAGCTGTACCAAAAGCAAGCAAATCATCAGATGAAGAAACCCCTGTGTTAAAATGAAGTTCATACTGTCAGCATGTATCAGGGATGTAAAGGTGAAACAAAGAAAATGCTGCAGTGGTGTAATGATTATTTTCAAGCACAGGATTGTTTATAGAGACAGGATGCTCACTGATGTGATTATACTTATCCAAATATGTAATTACAAGGGCACAATTTTAAAAACAAGAAGTAAATACTGCCTTTCGGTAATTACATAGGAGGAACCTATTTGAACAATGTATGTGGTGCCTTTAAAACCAAATATTAAAAAAAGCCTCAGACACAGCAGACAGGAGTTTGCACTCTTTGAGAGGTTTTATTGTGAATTGTTTCAGCTGAGAATTTTGTGGGGTTTAAAACTTTACTCTTAATTTAATTTTCTAAATTCAGAATGCCTGGTTATGAGATACTAGCAATTAGTTCTATACGGTTTTCACTCTTAAGTAGTTTATAAGTATTCTCAGACTTTAATTCTACTATATATTTCATTGGGAATTATTTTTTTTCCTTTAAAATTGATTAATTGATTTATTTTTCTTTTAAATTTTTCCTTTAAAATTGTAGGGCATTAATAATATTATACATTAAAAGCATTAATTAGTGCTTTTCAATATCAAACCCAAAGTATTTAGAAACTTAATGAACCAAAAATAATATAACGGGATCTCTTCTATTCTCCACTTGAGCGGCAATAATTTAATATAAAGAGAGGCACTCTAGAATTCCCCAGAGAAAGAGAAAATAAAATGGTGGTTGAAACTGCAGTTGTTGAAGTCATGCAGCCATAAGAAAAGAGAGGGAGAGAAGTGTCCACATTTCAGTTTAAACAGAAAAAGAGAGACTTTAGGAGACCTTGAAAACTGCATTCTCAAGCAGCTCACTGTATTATCTCATCTTTGTTTCATCTGTAGAAAATGTTGCAGCTTGATGGTCAGAGCTACTCCCAGCTGCATTTTATGCATTACAGCTTATATATTACTAAGTCTGGGATATTTTTTTATTTCTGGGCGGTTTTTTCCTCTGGATTTTTTGTTTTGTTTTGTTGTTGTTGTTTTTGTGGTTTTTTTCATTGTGGTAATCTGAAGCCTAGACATCTTCCTCCTGCAGGTTGAAAACATGACTTTTCTTCCCTTAAATCAAGTTGAGACAGGAAGGTGCTTTCTGGGTCCGAGCCTCTGTCACTCCTCTGCTGTGTGTAGCAATGGGGGAAGTACTGTGGCTAGCAGGTTTGGTATGAGCTGTGACACTAAGAAGACCTATCCTTGCTCAAACACTTACATGTTTTCCTAACTGAGCAGCAGAGAGAAGACAAAGACTGTAAGGTCTGGCTTCAGGGAGGTGGGAACCTCTGTGTAATATTTGTAGCTTGACTAATGCCATCCATGCTTTTAATTTTGTAATTTATGGATACCATGTAATTTATTAAAATCTGCAAAAAGCAGTCACTTAGAAAGGAGGAAATGAGGGATTTCAAATATTTTACATTGCCCACATAAGCAGGTTTTCTTTCCTCAAATCGATGCATTTCTTCACAGTGCAAACACTTTCATGTTAACCCAAAATTAATATGATTCTGTCAATAGCAAGGCTGAGAAAGAATGCAGATGTACCTCCATGGGAGGCAATTGCTTCTAGGAACAAATTGGTCATTATTGACAGGATTTATCTCATCTAACTTCAACTGTATGAAACTTGAGTATCTAGTAAGTGTACCCAACAGACAATTTTTCTTCTGCTGTGCTGACTGATTCGTAAGTCAGATTTTCCTCGCTTACGGCCCTGCAGTGCACTGGACCTTACCCTGTCCCACCTACAGCACCACTGCCGATAAATCAAAGTCTTCTTGGCTCCATTCATAGCTGAAGGAAAGCATACACACTTTGGGAGTGTTTACCCCATTGCAAGAGAGACAACTGAGTAGGTCAGATCCTTTGAGGTGTGTGGTTCTCCTTCTAACATTAGAGGGAATCTAGAGAAATTGCAAGAAAGATTGATTCACTTTTAGATACCTACCTATGGCTGGGAGGAATCACTCTGTTCATCCAGAGTTGGGAAGTGGCTGCTGGTACGCCTTGTTTAGTGCATAGCCAATTATATTCCCTTAAAATTAGCTTCTCCCATATGTTGTGCAGGTTAGACTACTCTGAAACCTTCCAATTATCCATACTGATCATGAAATGAAAGACAAAATAACTCCCCAGATGCGGGAGCCTCTAATTATATAATGCAGTTCTTTATAGGGAAGTCCACGGCCTGCATTTATTTGCCCTTCCTTTTATGTTTATTTTTAGGTTTGTACAGGTAAAGGTAGGTGGTAGCTTCAATGTGTCTAAAATAACCCACACATCAAAACAAACCAAGGGTAAATGAAGCTGATGTGGATATGCCTTACACCAGTCAATTCAGAGCTGGAAGTTTCTTTCTTCTCAGTTGTTTTGTTAACTGACCACACAAAAAATTCCTGAGTCCACCAGTAGTGTTTCGCTTGCCCAGCCTTCTTGATAACTGATATTCCTCTCAACAAAGCAGAACTTTCACATTCTGGTAGTAGCACTTGTCCTGCATTGCACATTTTGAGAAAACTGGGGTTTACACTAGGTGGTGTAAACAACCAATACCCCTTTACACAGGAAAGGAATAGAATTTCCTGCATAGCCCTTGTGCAGTGTAGCTGAATTAATTGTACTGTTCAAGCACAATGGTTTTTATGCCTATGGTTTTGCTGATAAATCCCAATGGTTAGTAGTCCAAATTCAAGTCTTTCCCATGAAATTAAAAGGAGAATTTATTCAGACCTGAGGTTGCATTTCTGGCCTCTCTTACACCTCTGACAAATCCCTGTCAGTCTTCATATTGAAGCAATGGAATAATGAGCTTGCACATTTAGAAACTAAGAAATTAATCCTAAAGAACAAAGTCTTAAAATCTAACGTGGAAATACAGTTTCCCCATGTTTTCTGGTGCAGAGGGATTTTTGAACTCAGTTGATGCAGTGCAATAGCAAGAGACAGTGCAATGAGCTGAGAAGTGGGTTGCTATGCTGAGGTGCTGCAAACTAGCCTGCAGATGCTTTCTGAGGTCTAGAATAAAAACACTTCATTTCCGTTGGCACCAAAATCACTCTGCTGACTACAGTTCATTATCACTGAGCAAATACTGCATATGTAAGGTGGCTTATATCATGTTCAAATTTGGAGTGCCATAATTCAACGCAAACTGAGCTGGGAAGGGATCAATTTGAGATTGTTGGTATTAGGCATTTTCTTGGGTGCTTATAGTCTGCATGTGCGACCTTAGGGCAAAGTACCAAAAGGTGTTATCTGGAGGCAATCAAATCCAAACATATGTAGCAAAACGCCAGATGCTGGAAAATGCAATGTGGGAAAAAAAAAAATTCAGACTGGCTTCTTTTCATGAGGAAAGTGGTCATATATGTTGAAATTACTATCAAGGACAGATTTTTGAAAAGCACACAGTACCCAGCTGTTCCCTTATAAGCATAGAAAGCAAATTACAGAAGTTGCTCATGACCTTGTGCAGGGGAGCTCAGGATATCTGTGTTTCCTCAAACCATCTGCAACAGACTGACTCTTGAAAATATTTAAGAGAAAGAGTAATTTTCCTGTGCAGGTGAGGTTTAATGTCAGTGTGCCCAGCTGTGTGAGAAGCACTGCTGAGTGTGAGTGACTAATACATTTGCCATCACAGCAACTTCAATGTGTAATTTTTTGTGTAGGCTGTCTGGATAGCTCATCCCTGCAGCCTTTTATTCTACCAGATGCTGATCACCTTCTGAGAGGTGCTAAGACATCTCATTTGTCAATGAGGTGCCTTGTAGAAAGTGATCACAGCCTTGTTGGGTTTGACCCACGGTACTGAAAAATTAAGCTGATCTGTCCTCTATGTAGAGATGTAATGACATCTAAATCTACATGATGTAGAGACAGCTAACACAAAGCCAGTGCCCTTGAAAGAGCCACTGTGACCTTCGGTGTGAGCAATTTAAAGGAGACAGCACTCTACTGAATCTGCTCATTAACTGCTGGAACAAAGAATCACTGTGAATAAATAGTCTTTTTAGCTTCTCCTACTTCACCATTTCACAGCTAGAAAGTATTTTTCTGGAAGAGACATATGGAAATTAACTGAACGGCACCAGCCTGAGGTTCTCTGTGGCAGGCTCAGGCATGGGGCAATGCCCAGCCAGGCTCCCAGGGAGCCTGGGGAGAGTAGCCCACATACTTCGTCCTCCTGCCTGACTGCCCCTGCCTGCATGCCTGAGTTGGCTTGTGTTGGGATCATGTCCCTGGCACACCTGGGGCAGCTCCTAGTGCTGGTACTACTTGACCTGCAACAGACTTTGCTTCTTTGCCTGGGACCCCAAGGTGCTTTCTAGGGAGGTGTCTTTTTCCTGCCAGAGGGACTCAGCTTGTGTGTAGCGCCAGCTCTGTTGAAACACATCACCTGAGGCAAGGATCACCAGGACTGTCCCCTCATCACCATTGGAAACTACATGATCAGCCTCTACCATATTAATTAAACAATACCATGCAGCTTTCAGGAAATAAAGGGATGGTGATGTCCTATAACAAGCATTTAAGATGGGTATGTTTGCCAGCTTTTGTTGCTTGCTGATGGTAAGAATATATTTCTTTTAAGTGGGGGAGGTATATTTACTATTTTTTCCCTTCCACTAGCAAATATTTCTGCTGTAGGTTGTGTGACTTTCAACATCAGCCAGTGGGAAAATCACGGGGTTCCCTGAAAAATTGCTGACAAAGAAGCAGTGCATTTTCTTGATGCTGAGCCTCAAACAGTGGATAAATCTAGAAATTCTTTCAATAGCTCAATAAGGATGCAGAGCAAGGTGCTGCCTCCCTGCCAACAGTGCCTCCCACAGAGCCAGCTGCTCCTCCTGAGTGCCACCATTGCATGCTGCAGCACCAAGGCTGGCACACCAGTTCCACAACTACATTGTGTCTGGCTTCTTACTGTGAAGGGTTATTTTCATCCAGAATTCCATAGAATTTGGAAAAGGACCGAACATTTAAAAGCTGCCAGGCATCTCTGGAAGAAAGAAGTCAGTCCATGTGTCCTGTCAGAGACATCATTAGTTGTGTGATCCAAAACTGGTTGTGAGCAAGTTGTGTGATTTCACTTACTCTCATTTGTATTGCAGCATCTCAGTGAGAGGACTCTGGATGGGGAATCTCACTGACACCAAGTTTTGCCTGTTTTTGCTATGTGACTTGTCCTGCAGTCCTAGAGGAGATTTCAGATTTCTTTGCAGTCTCACTGTGGCCCCTCGCTCTGCTGCTGCTGGTAAAAAGGCTTATGAGCCTTTTTTTTTTTTCCAGATGTACCTAACAAAAAAATCTAAGTTCAACAAGTTTGCTCTAGGTGCACTGGCTGAGGTCAGAGCCCCATTTCATTATGCTTCTATATATGATTACATTCATCCTGCCACACAAAGTGCTTGCACCTTGACAAACTGGAAGGGAAATGGCTACAGTAAGAAATACCTTGCCAAAATTCAAGGAACGGATCAAATATTGAGCCAGAAATGTTAGCCAACTATCCCAGTTCCTGCCATCCAAGTAGATCTGCTCCAAACTGGGTAGCAGGTGGATCTGTGTACTTATTCATACCATACCAGTGGCTTCCACCTATTAAGAAATGTGCTTGAAAACTTACAATGCAAAGTTAAATAGACTTTGGAGGAATTGCTGGCCTCTGGCTGAGCAGCACTTCAGCCAAAGAACAGCTCCAGGAGCGGCTGCTCATGCTGGATGATGAACAACAACTTCCTTGAATTTTGCAAAGCTTTATAACAGCATACTGAAGGACCAAATGGCACCATTGACTTCTAGTCCACATTTGCCCCTGATTGCATCAGATCATTTTACCCAAAAATAATTGCTGCAACTTGGCCCTGGCTTTGGAAAATAAAGATATGCAGATTTTTCAAGCTGTAAGAAGCTAATTCAGTGTTCTAATCCCTCTCTGTGTGAGAACAAATCAATGGATTTTAGCTAGTCATTTCCACATCCAGATCATGACAAATTATGCTGCCACAGTATGCATGCTAACTGAGCACCTCTCACTTCAGCTGGAATTAAACTGTAGGAGTGGGGATCCTCCTCCCCAGCCCACTGCCCTTCTGAATGAGTGCAGTTTGTTCCAAAGTATCACAAATTATTTTAGCTCCTGACATATG
Organism: Chiroxiphia lanceolata; assembly: GCF_009829145.1. Taxonomy (NCBI): domain Eukaryota; kingdom Metazoa; phylum Chordata; class Aves; order Passeriformes; family Pipridae; genus Chiroxiphia; species Chiroxiphia lanceolata. Next base: position 35,418,453 of record NC_045639.1, on the reverse strand, counting down.
TAATAGATTTTAGCTACTCTGCACATTTCACTTTATTAATCGAAAGCAGCTCCCTATGAAGCAGGATAAGGTCTAGGATTTGCTTTTGACCATGTTGCCCATTAGATCTGCCAGAAAAAAATGTACTGCTGTAACTGAAGAAACATAACCCTGGAGATTGATACACTGGATCCCTGAGCATGGACCTAGAATTATGTACATAATAGTTCTGTTGCAGTTAACCTGCTGGATTTTAAGAAGGGGATTCAAATCCGTGATACTAGTCCATCTCTTATAAGACTTTTTTGCAGTGAGCTGATCCAAGTTATTTCACCTTAGCCTGAAGCTTTTTTGGACAGTACCAGAACACAGTGCAATGTACCAGTGAGACAGACAGAGGGACAAAGGTGAGGTCCTCAGAATGAAAAGGAGAGAAACAAGGAACTGAACTGTGAAGGTTACATACAATGTTAAAACCCCACAGCCAACTGAGAGAAATCAAGGGTGATGCTGATGAGAGTAAGTGAGCAGCTTGGCTACAAAAAAAATAAATAAAAAGAAAATAATAAAATTCAGAACTCGAGGATTGCCTGTACTGAGAGGGTGATTTTTTTCTTTCTGTGATACATAGTAATAGGGATTGGGTTTGCCCAGCAAAGGTTTAGCTGCCCTGCAGAGCTAGTGCTATATGGGTTGCTAGTTGCTGTGGTACCCAGGCTGCCTTGAGAGAGCTTCCCTGGGGAAAACTGTTCTTGTGGTCATGACACTGAGCAATCATAAGAAAAGGCTGAGTGCACCACCAAAACAATGTGTTTCCATCTACTTCGTCAGCTCAGGTAAGGAGATGTGGTATTACTGAACCAGACATAGCTTGCAAGTGTATGCTAGCAGCAGAGAGGGAGAGCAGCCACATGCCAGGGAGCCCTGCTGCACTCTTTAATTGTCACAAGGCAGGCACTTTCTCATGGCTCAATGTGGAACAAATAAAGTTTTATCAAGAAAGTGACTTGCTCTCCAGAGGGAGAAGGAGTGCCATTGCTGATACAGCAGCAAAGGACTTGTAGGAAATCTGAGGCAGTGCCCCACCAGGTGACAGAGGGTGATAATTTCTGCTGCTGTTGCCTTTCTTCCTAGGTTAGTCAAGGGGGCAAGTCTAGTTTCAGGGTTATTATGTCTTCATGTGTTCAGATTACTCTTTTTTCTTATTTGGGTGCCAACCATAGAAAACAAGTTTGATTCATTGCACAGCTTCTACCATTTTGGGGAATTATTTTCCTTTTGTCTGTTATAAAATTCTGTACGGGGTCAGCATCAACACGGCAAACAGTACACTTGCCAGAGGCAACAGCTGTTATACTTGTGCTTGAAGAGGAAGAACGAAAATCTTTTTGTGATGACTGCCAGCAACTTATTCATGTTTTTTGGATAACAGTGAAACAACAGCTGGTACAGACACGTGTTCCTCTCCCTCCCCATCTTGCATTGTTAGCAACTGTTAGTGCAAGTCAAAATAATAGTCATTTGGTGGCAATAAGTAATTTTGTCTGAAAATAGTTAATTCCCTACATGTGTGAACACATTCTGAAATGAAAAGATACAAATTATTCACAATAGTTTTATTGAAGTTAAGGGGATTTTAGGCTGTTTGGACTAAAACTTGCACAGCATCTGATGTTTACGGTTGTAGCAATAAAATTATCATGGTGTTTTCATCAAATCTTTTGAATGAGAGGTTAGGAACTTGCAATGCTATGTCTGAGAAACTAGTAATGTGACAAAACTCTACATTAAGCAATTGCAGCATTGCAGTTGGTAGGAAGTGAGCCTGTTGACATCTCCTCAGATCGAAAGACAAAAGCATCATCAAAACACACTTTGGTGTGACTGAGAAATCCTTCCAGTGAAGAATTAAATATTGCGTAAAATACAATAAACCGAAAGGTTTCAGATCCAGCATCAAGTGCAGGTGACGTGCAGCACTTGGCCCAACTCAGGCAGTGTACTATGGATGAGCTGCTCCTCCAGCCACCTGTCTTCTTCACTCCTTGCTCCTCAGAGAGGAGCAGGCCCCAAACACCTTTGCTTTCACCATTTCCGCATGATAATGTATCATTGCTTCTGTTACCTTCCTCAGCTCAAGGAAGTGTTGGAATAAATGTGTGTCCTATTTTGGGTACATACTTTTTTTTTTTTTTCCAGGAGGAGTCTGCTTTACTCTTTGAGCTCTTCCGGATATGTTTCTTAGCCCTTCCTGCCACTTCCCATGATAGTAGCTGAGCAACATGTATTCATACTGAAGGACAGTCTCATACAGCAGAATGGGGAGATCATAGCATCCATCTCAGGAGAGTGAGCATGCGCCTGCCTCTAGCAGCGGCTCCCCCACGACAGCTCTGGCTGGGGGCGGTGCTAACAAGCTTCTTGCAAGGATCAGCTGCTAAAGCTGAGTAGTTGTCCAGGCTGGATAAAGCCTCCGTAGGAGGTCCTTCCGGTTGGCACAGAGATCCCTTAAGCAGGTGTCATGGGTAGTCACTGTGGTGCATTAATCAACCACAGGACTATGATGAGTCCCCAGCATGACATAGACATAAAACAAGGTAAATACAGTTGTCAGATGTGTCAGATCAGGCATTTGCAGTAGGCTTTGGTGCTATCACATAAAGGCAGAGGTTGAGGCCTTGCCTGCAATCCTGTGACTAAGCCTGGTCACTTGTGTTCAGAGAAGATTAGGTCGGACGAAAGCATGTGAACATTTGGGGCATTTTTTGCCAGAGAATGTGCTAAATGGTGCCAAGAAGAAGTCACTGCATCTTTTGGCGGGGTTGCTGGTAAGGAGAGTATGCTGGGAGCCTCTCCAGCCCCACCACTGCCCCACCTTCAAGCCAGCTCCACCTCTGCATCATTCTCCCTCCAGCATGGCCATGAGTCATGCCTCCTTGGCTGTTCCTCCTCTCAGAGTTTAAGCACAGCAGAAACACCCAAATAAAAGTGTATTGGTTGGAAGAATGGTGTCAAAAGCATCACACACTCACTGACATCCTGGGCAATGCCCAAGCAGACCGACTGCTGCAGTTAAGATCTATTTCTCTCTCTAGCTCTCTAATTGCCCAGGGCACCTGGCAAAATCAAACCCATTCTTTTGATTTTCTCAAATTCCAGTTCACTCAGTTCCCAGTCACTGCTCCATGTCCTCTGAGCAGCAGCAGCAACGCAGTGTCAGTAGAACTCAAATGAGATGTGCTCACAACTAGAAAAACTGAGGAGATATAGTGCTATGGCACCAGCTGCTCTGCAAAGCCAGGGCTTGACCAAAAGCTGTGGATCAGTTTCACTGAATATTGGTTGCAAAGTAATGATAACGATTAGTTGGATATAACCAGATGATGTCTGGACTAGAAGAACATCCGGACATCATGGAAACAACATTGCACAAATGGGTACATTTGAGGCAGCATCAGAGCCCACCTCATTTTATAAAGGAAGCCCATTAGTAAACTTTTTCATGGTAGCTTTTCTAGCCAGGACCCGTTCATGTAGTCTGGAATATGTCAGAGGTAGACTAGGTCTAAACAGAACCGTGGTCAATCAACAGAGAGTCCCAGGAGACTCACATCCCAGCATCAACTGCTAGCCTGTGAAAAAATACCTCGGTCAGAAATGAGGGAAAACAGCAATATTGTTTATGAAAAGAAGCTTGCCTGAATTGCCAGAGTTAACAAATGCTGGGTAGGAACAGTGCTGAAAATCACTGGCTACAGGCCACTAGTACATCTGAACAGAGAAAACACATGTGGAACCAAAGCCTTGCTGAAGTCAGGGATAATTTCACCGTTTGACGTTCTGCAAAGTGCCGGTTGCCAAGCTCAAGTTCAGCCCAATGTTATTATGCAGCTCTACAGTGCTCATCTCAGTGTTGTTGATGACTTTATCTACAGATATGCTTGTAACCCCTTGGGCTCAGTCTCTGGCTTGCTGGCTGTGAAGCCAAAGTTGTATCAAACGTAAGAGGACTGCCTGGCATAGCTCAGTTAGCACCCCCAGAAACATTTCTCAGTGTGCAACACTGCCAGGATGCATGAGGGTAAAGTTTCACCCTATTGTGTAGAAGACAGGATTAGTACATTCAGTGCTGAAATACACATTTTCCTATTTACTACCACAGTGCCAGATATAGATTACCAGCAGAGGGAAGAGAGGATTTAGATCAGGGGACTCCATTGATGCAAATGCACTTTAATTCCAGCTTTTTATGACAAGAGTGATGTTTGCTGGTATTTTAAAATTGCCCATAGGCCTGCCAGGGCCAGCTTCCCACATCTTTAGAAATCCACCACGAACATAATTTTATTGGTTTTCTCTACTTGAATGTCTTCCAAGTTTGTAACTGGTGAAAGGACAGAGTTTCTGTTCCTGCAGAGATCTGAAACACAGATTTTCTGGTCAAATGGCAGAGATACTATTTTGGCAGAGGCAGATTTTCAAATCATCTGCAAGCTGCTCTCTTGCCAGGGAGATGAGAGTCAGTTCAGGAGTTTCCATCACAGAAAACAAATTCTCTCAGGACTGCACTGTATGAGGAGGGCTTTACTGTGGTGTAATATCCCAAGGTGTGACAGCCCCCTACTATGAGGCTGAGGATGAAAAAGATGAGGATGAGGGGCAGAAGAGGACTCTCCCAGGGTTGCCAGAAAGCTGAGTTCCCCTTCACAGTTGTGATATCCAGTGCCCTATGGGCATGGGGAGCTCATGACCAGCTCTTGAGGTCTGGTGGGAACAGAATGGGGGCAGTACAGGCTCATGGAGCTGCTCCCCCTCTTACCACTTGGTCAGGCAGGGCAAACCAATCCCACCTAAACTTGGTTCAGGCCCAGGCAAGGCTGCTGTGAATTCATTGTAATGTACCTCTTGGTAGTCTCCTCATCTTTTACCACACAGCATAAAAATGCAACATATCTCCATACAAGGAAAGACCTTTCCTTCTGGCAGCAACACTGCCAGGTGGGGGCAAATTCAGCCTGAACAGATATAGTGTATTTGGTATAGTAGGGAAGTGTGGCTGTGACAGTATTATGTGTAATCTCACATGGCAAACTTGGGAAAGGTAGGCAAGTAGACTGGAAAGCAACCTGACAAGTGCCTGTGATACCAGAGCTGATATGAGAAGTGTTCAGGTAGGATAACTCAGGTTCTGGGAATGACACTGCTGGTCAGGGGACCCAAACACAGAGAAGGAGATGGGGAACGGGAGGGGAGGGGAAGGCCCCAAAAGTGGTGAGTAACTTGATGGAGTTTGTCAGTCAATCAGTCAAGAACACAAAATAGATATTCTTGAGCATAAGCCAATGGAGCACTCTGCCTACTTATGGAGAGTTCCTCAGTATTTGTGGTTTCAGGACACACCATGGTTTGATATTTCTGCAGAAACATTCAGAGCTTCTGTACAAGCTTCTGTACTCTGAATTCCGGGAGAGTAATGGGAGCAGGAGTGCTTGTCCTGAAGACAGTCACTCAAGGGCCAAAATGGGGGGAGGGGGGAGCAGGTGGGTGTTGCCCTTTGTGTAAATATATTATGTAAAATATGTACTTTAAAACAACAACTACAAATGGCCTACATTTTCTGGAGCTGGTTTCTATTGTCTTGAGTGACATATCATCTGAAGCATGGACTAAAGCCAGGCGAAGGCTGAAGTGTGTGTGGCACGCTAAGATGTGAATGAGGGCTGGCAAGTGCCATTGTTCTCCTCTTTGCCTCCCAGTGAACAGCACTTAATTCTGGGTTTGGTTGTCAGAAGAGATTAGATGTCTAAATTCTGGTATCCGTAAGTGGTCTATCTGATCACTTAGGTGCAGAAAGCACGTTCTACAGAATAAACTGTCAGATGCATGATTAAGCCATTTGGGTATTACCACAGCAGTATAGTGCATGTTTGTAGAAAGTCAGCTTTTGAAAAAAACACTCAAACAATACAAAATTAATTAAATTAACAAGAGTCCTGGGCATAAAGGATGCATTTTCCCAGCAGACTGCCTGCAGGGATGAAGGCTGGGTAATCAGCTTTGTGTAAGAGAGGTCTTTCTAGCAGAGCAGCGACACTCAGAGCTGTTCTGAGGAAGACTCTCTCCAGGCGAACAGGACCCAAACATAGATGTTCCTCAAAGATACATGAAAACTAAAATGTGAGTGGTGGGAGGAAACCACTCAGAAAAACAGTGTTGCAAAAGGGAGAGAAAAGGAATGATCTATTATTTTAAATGCTTACCAGCAGAGGACACATTTGTTTGGTTTTGACAGACAAAAGGACATTGCAAAGAAAGTCAGAGAAGTGCAAAGAAAGTCAGAGAAGTGCTGCTTTACAAAACAATTTACAGTCATCTCTGAAATCATATGTGTACATAGCCTCCAGAGACTTGAGCAGACGGATATGAAAATGTCTGCTGCTTTTTTTCTCCCACAGACAAGGGGAATGTATTTTTCCTTATAGAAGTAAGGGGTAATGAAAGAAATTTCTCAGGAGCATTGTGGTCCCAGGTGTGCTACATTCCTGTGCACAGTGGGACAGGCTGGTGTCCCTGCAGGGAGGGCAGCTGCCACCAGCCCTACCAGGGAACTTGACGTGGGGAGAACCTATGTCTCCTCTCCATCATGATTAACCACAGTCAGTGCCTGTAGGGGGTTTAAAGCACATGTGTGTGCTGTCCAAAAATGCCACAGGAATGGGCAGTAGGAAGTTGTGTTCCTTTCCTACCTGCAACCCTTTTCCATGTTACATGTCTAAGACCCATGATAGAGAGGATGGAGTTGTTCCTGCAAGGCATTCACCACCTCAAGGCACTCTGTGCTCATCCAGTGTAGGGGTGCCAGGCTGTGGGCCCCCTCAGACTGCAGGCAGACTATCTCCCACCTTGGGTCAGCACCAGTTCTCCCATCCTGATCTCCAACTCCTTGCAGCGGATATCTGGGACTTACAGTGGCAATAATGTTCCATCTGTTGCACATATTAAGCAAGCCAAAATAAATGCAGAGAATAGTCCTGTTCTGATGTGAGAAGCAGTTAGAAAGGACAGAAAAGTTTGCACAAGTCCTGTTCTGGTCCAAAGAGCGAGACAGAGCTCGGTCCCTGCTCTCCCCCCTGGCTTAGAAATAGATGGAGGAGAGAGCAGCTAGGAACACTGGCACTCATTAACTACTTGCTCTCTCATAATTTGCAAGGCTTTGGAGGTAAAAACTGTGAGGAGGAACCATCAAGGCAGGGAGCTCTGGGGAGCACGGCTGCTGCTCGCACCTAATGTCCGTTCCCTAGGGAAGAGGCCATTCCCTCCAAACCGGTATCTTTGTTGCCTCCAGCCTTGCTTTAAATAAGGAAACCAAAGGAAAATATAGTTGTGGTGCTAATGTGGAACTCTCATCCCATGCAACAACAATTCTGCTTGTCTTATTTTGTCCCTCCATTCCCTTTGCCTACACAGGACAAAGGGTTCAGTTCTCTGGTGGGCTGTAGAGGGACTGTGCAATGGCTCTCACCCTCAGCTGGCTACTCTGCTCTGTGGAGATGAAGACAATTAATAATATGAGCAAAGAAGGGAGGGTTTGCCCAGTAGGAGGAAGCCAGTGTGAGCAGGCTTGGTAAGCAATATTGCAGAGACTTGTTTCTGCAAACAGTAAGTTATAGGCTAACACAGCTCTGTGTTTTACATAAATTTTATTTTGTTTTGGAGGAAATTGCATACAATCAATCAGGTTACTCCAGCAGCAGGTAGTATGTTTCATGTGTGCAGTCTGGTCTTTTTTATTTTCAGCTGCTCACCATAATTCTTAGCAGGATTTTATGCTCTGAAGGATAACTAAAATCATCCATGAGGACATCTCTTCCTAAAAGGGGTTAATGTTTTTTTTTTTTTAATATTCTTTACTGTATTCTGAAATTAAGAAGAGACATTTTGTGCTTTTGTGAAAATTCAGTAATATGTCTGCATCATTTCCTAATAAGTGTATCTGAAAATGTTTTCCATAGACAAAATGTACTGCCAGTGTCAGAGAACATTTTCTTTAACACAGAACTTCTTATTTGTTTTCATGTTTGTCATACACCACCATCTCAAGTCTCAAGTCACCATCTCAAGTCACTCAACACAACAACTGAGTGTTTTTGAGTGGAAAAATTTTTATTCTGAAAAGAGATCTGTATTTGCAAGAGAAAAAAAAATCCTAATGGAGCTGCAATTGCTATAATGAAGTACATTTAAAAAACAAACCCTGGTGGCTGAAGATTAATCATCTGACAGTGAGGAGAGTATTGCTTAAGGAAGGAACACAGACATTGTGCTTGTGAGTGCCAGTTTCCATCTCTGTGTACTTAACATCACCTCTGTGCCATGGCACACTGCTCCCAGCCTGGTGCCAGCACAAGTACTCTCTTGTAACATTATGTTTCTGGGAGCTAAGCTGGCTTTTAGATGAAAAATAATGGGCTGAGTAATTTTTCGGGCAAATGAGATCCCTACTCTGGTTTTAAGTGTGACAACATGAAGGGCACTGTCAGCAGAGCGAGGGCACGTGTACTACAGCACGGAGGCAGGAAGAAGCAGTTGCAGAAGTGCTATAAGCTGGAGTGGCTGCTGAAGACTTTCTCCAAAGTGGTGGGTTTACGTTCTACTTTTCTTCATCAGTATTTAGCCAGTGTTTTTTCTGTGATGTCAGTGTAGTTATATATTCATTTTCCATAGGTAGAACTCCATCGACAAGCAAATATGTTGTTTGGGAAGTCCCTGTGCCCACAACTATCTGCAATTTACCCCGGAGTTAAACACAAGAATTTCCATTCCAAATTACCTTCTTTTCTGTTGCAACCTCAGATTATCATTTGTACAACTGTAGTCAGACCTAACATTAAAACCAGGAATTGAAAAAAAAATTCCTACAAAAACCAAAAAAAGAGTCCATAATTCAATCATTAAAAAACAAAAGGAATCAAGGCTTTCCTTGATTTTGGATAGTCCGTAAATGTCTTGAGATAGTACCTGAAAGAAAACAAGCAAGAGAATGAACCCGCATACATACAGGGAAATTGCACAGTTTTAATCCATCTGAGCTGAGGAAACTTAAAACTCCTCCAAACTGACTTGCTTTGTTATTTTGGTGTGTTACTCTGCAAAAGAGTGTTCCAAGACTATTTACACCAGTTTATTTAACTAAGTGAAAGCTGATAATACTGCTAAGGTTCTAACAGACCTAAAGTAGAAACTTCAGGAATTCAGAGCAGGGGACCATATCTACTCCAAAGGATTGCAGAGATTGCAAGAGAACCCTTAGAAAAGGCTCATATTTACGAGGCTCAGTAAAAAGAGGCTTTAACATGGCAGAAGCAGTGCTGCAACTCGTGTTGGATTAAATGACTGTCTGGCCCATATGACAGGGGCTCCACCCAGTCACAAATAGGCCAACACATTTCTTGTACATAGTACTAAATTTCAGTTTTATCCTGAATCCTGGCTGTGCTTCCTCTCTGACATTTTGCAAACTGCACTGTAAGTGTAAACAGCAGCATACAGCAAGGAACACTTTGATACCTGTGATGGTGATAAGCCCGTGGCCCGATACAGCAAAGAGTGAAAAAGGCAAAGGCGAAGGCTGGTAGGGACCAGGTTGCTATGGCAAAACCAAACCATTCCACAATTTCTCCAAAGTAGTTGGCTCCAGAAACATAGGTGAACAGTCCCCCTGCATCAACAGACAAAATATTTAATTCTTTTAGTCATCTCCTGCACATGGAAAATTATTTCCCATAAAGTCAGCAGCAAAACACACTCCCTTTCTTATTCAAGGTCCATAATAGCAACCCAAACCCACTTCCCTGAAGCCAGTGGAACCATGCCAAAGGGGGATTTTGTACTGGACTCTTGTATAAATACAAGAATCAAAGGTCATTCTGACCCAGAGGCTTCCAGCACTTTCACAATCATTTATTTTCATTTAGCAAATAACTTAACAAAGCCCATTATTAGATTTAAATTAAAATTATTAACATTAGTCAATTCTTTTCATGCCCTAAAAATATTTTGCAAATTCACTGCCATTGGGGAATGCAAAATCTGGATCTCGGTTTTTCACAACATTTACAAGAGGCAGGTAAGTGTTGGAGGTGAGAAACTCCAAGGGAGAGATATTACCATCTATAACAAGGCAGCAGAAGGAGTCAACACCAAAACGAAGAAAGTCTTGGGTTCCCATCCATATTGCTCTACATTTCTTAGGAAAGGTAATTCAGCAACTTGCATCCTTGGTGTTATTTTTTCCCGCTAAAATTTACACTTCGAATCTCCTTTTTGCAGTGTAAGAAGTCTGCTACTTCTTCTTCTTCTTGGGCATGGAAAAGACCTATTTACATCTTTACAGCTGCCTTTTACAAAGCTAAAATCCTCTTCCTATTTTCCACTTCAATCTTCTTTAAATTACCCAGCCCATTTCCAAAAACCTGTCCTCACAGTTCATATTTTCCAGATAGTCTTGCTGCTTCTCTTGGACTGCCTGCAGCCAGCTCATGCTGGTCCCTGCAGCTTAGAGGGACACCTGAACCGAGTACTTGTGTGATACCAGCACTTCTGACACTACCGTCGCTTTCCAGTGAATTCAGTCAGAAAACATTATCCTGCTGCCCTACTTTCTTCAAGGACGTAGGGGACAAGAATATACCTTGAGGAATCTTGTAAGTGACTTCTCCAGGTTTCCTCAGCTGGCGCAGCAGGAGATCACTGTGAATGTTGATTCCCATTCCCAGCAGAAATAAGAGGAGGCCTAAGGAACCAACAAGAAATGGATTAGAAAGACAGCTCTGTCTAGTCATTCCTACTCAAGCACAAACGTGGGGTTTAACTTTGCAGCAGGCAGATAGGGGTCCCAACATGATGTGGGTGGATTCTTTCTCAAGTCAAAAGATGTGCTGCTACCAAGAAGGCTGCTGAACAGGAGAAGCATAGATGACTGGTGACACCAGAGCACTTACAGCTAATATGAGAAAAAGCTGAACTTCCCAGGTGGCCATTGTCACCATTTATTGAACATTCAAGGGGAGACACAAAGTACCCAGCTGACGCTAACTGACTGATGACAGCCAGACAGGGCTGTGGACATAGCTGTAGAGTAACCACTGAGCTGTAGACAAGTACCTAGACTTTCATTTTACTTCTGGGGAAGAGGAACACAGAGATACAAACTTATCCAGCACATCCCTGAATCCAGGAAGGGAACCTATGTCTCAGCACCACTCAGTCTGCTGCCAGTGAGGCTGCTTGGACAGAGCAGGGCATGCACAGAAAGCAGGTACTCCCTGAAGGATATTGACAATTTCTGGCCAGAGTGATCCATTAATCATATTCCATTTAGCTGAAAAACTAGAGGCATTTGGTTGAGAAACTCTGCAGATGACCCGCCCTACATTTCGTGCTACATTAGATACTGAGAAAAACACCTCTGACAATGACTGGAAAGTGAGGAAAGTAATAGAAGTGGTGTGTGTGCTATGAAGTATAGGAAAAAGGCTAAATGCTGATAAAACCTCAACACTTCCAGTAGCAACAGTCTGTAGAGGAGAATATACTGTTTGTTTTCTATTTAATATTTCAAGTACTACTGATGCTGATTTTCTCCCCCCCCCATTAAATATGTATTTTATTTATCATAAAAATTAAGTGATGTGGTGTTTTCTTTATTGGATATGGGAGCTCTTACTAAACAATGTCCAGAATTTTTAATATATGATGCTGTCTGAAAAGACTGAATTTGCATCCAGTCTGAAACGGGGTACAGGAAGTACCTTGGTTAGTTTGTATTTACCATATCCAAAGTGTTTCCTCAGACCTCCACATTAATCTTCATTTCTATGTTTACATTGAAAAAACACTGCTCTGTGCAGCACCAAATCTGTAATGCCACCTAGCTACTCTTGTTCAGTTACTCTCTGAAGGATTTTACAAGGGGAAATTCAGCTAAGCTATTAAGTTACAAAATATAGAGGAATTGTATTAACATACAACCAGACTGTGCGGGATTTCTAATCTTCTCCTGTGCCTCACATGAGAAAAAAGAGCCCTTTGTCCTTAAAGCCTCATTCATGCTGGGGTTTTGCCCTTCTTTTCTCTCTCAGTCAGAATAGCTGCATCAAGTGCAAAGCTCCCCGGCAGGGAAGAGAAAGTCACAGCTTGCTCTCACGCACAATCACTGCTGGGTGGACACTTCTGGCTGAGCAAGGGTACATCCCTGTGCACCTGGGGCCTGAGATTGCATCTCCACAGCCCATAGCAGCAGAAGGCTCTGGAGTGGTGCCAGTAAAAGAAGGCTTGTGATTTGAGACTAATGCACAACATCGTACATCTTCTAATGTGGCTGGCTAGTAGCAAAAAAAAGTCACATTTATTTGTTTTATCTGGGCCAGCAGGCAGGTCTTAGGCTGATTTCCATCACAACAGATTTGACTCACATGTTCAGTGAAGATTAGAACATAATTCAAAATGCTTACAAATTGCTTGGAGATTAGATCTTTGTAATCCTGCAGCTGTAATTACCTGATGTAAATCTGATGTCGGTGCACCAGTCATTTGGATATTCAGCGCAGTAAATCAGGTAGTACCCCTGGAGGAAGCCATTATAGATACAGAATAACATGCCAAAGAAAAGCAATTGCAGTGGGAAAGGTCTGCCTCTAGTGAAGAAAGGGTAAATAAATGTCCTAAGGTAGATAAGAAAACAAAGTCACATATTGCTCATGATAACATTGTATTTGCAATTTCTCTGTAATAGGGAAAAAAACTTGAACAAAACACAGAACAGAATATCGGTTAATAAAGATTAAAAAAATGAAAACAACTGCAAAAATATAAGATCAGCAATTAATTGGAACATGAAATGATACAGTACCCATCTTTTTCCTGTCCTTCAGGACTACACACAAACTGGGAGGTTAGAAAGCTCATCCATATTCACTGAAGCTTTGAGAATGTTTCTGTACCTTTCTCCTCCCTTGTTGATGAAAATGAGAATTTGTGCCCCCTAACAGCATTTTCATTTTAAGGTCTTGATGTAAAGCTCTGGTGGGCCAGGTGAAGGATGCTGTGGAGGCTCATGGGCACAATGATGTTCAAACATCATCGGTGTTTGTGAGGGGCAGTACCAATTGCGATATTGATTCTCTAAATGAGCATTACTATGCCACAAGCATCGTGGAGGAGCTTTGTTATGGAGAAGACATTTCTGATCCATCTACAGGGACCAATCCCTGAAGGCTTTAGCACATGGTGGCAGATGGAGTTGAAGACAGTGTTGAGACCCCTCTGGCACTCTCATCCCCTGCAGTGTATAGTCTAAGATGTAATCCCCTTTCTCAGCCTCTCCCACTTCACTCAGAGACTTCCACTCATCTCCAACACACAGCAACTTTGTCCTGCTCTGCTCAGACACTTTGATGCAGAGGTAAAGCAATATTTTTGGCTGCTTGGGGAGCTGTTTTTCCTCCAGTCCCCGTCTCCCCTCCATGCTTTCAAGTGTTTCTTTAAAATAAGAAAAGCTAAATCCCTAAGTTTAATATGCTGAACACAAAGATTCCTATGCAGCTTCAGCACCTAGGTCTTCCTTAGACAAACACTATGCTAACATTAGCATTAACATGTGTGTGAGCAAATAATTGGTACTTGTATAGTTTTAACTTTCATATATGTTTGTTTCAGGTGGGATTATCCCTCTTGACACTTTGAACAATTCATATCATCCTTGGAAGAATGAAACAGAGAAGTTATATTCAGTAGGTATTTTCTTAACTGGCCAATTAAGTTCTGTAAGTGGTAAAATCTACACTCTTAATTTCTTTCTTTTGCCTTCTTGGGCTTTGGATGGTGCTCATCATACTAGTATATAAGCATTGTTGATAAGTGATTCACATCCCATGTTGCCAACATCAACTTAAGCAAGCTGAGGCATAAAATGTCATAACATTGTAAATCTAGATTAAGTCATACTAAGCATGTCTGAAAGGGAGTAAGCAGAGTACAAGCAGCAACATGTTTCATTCACTGTTTTCCAAAGCAAGGTAAAATAGATTTCCAGCAATTAAGGCAGTTGTGATGCAGAAGTGATAAATATTTCTAAATACCGTAAAACCTAAGAAGTCATAAAATATTTCTCAGATAGTGATATCACATTTGTCATATTTATTACAGTATAGAAAGGAATGCTCTTTGGAGCTGTGTTACTAATAATCATTGGTTTTGCCCCTTCAGAATGTGATGCTGGAGTTACGAGTAGGCAAGGCCAGATTTAGCAACCCAACCTGCCTGTTGAAGTCATATTGACAAATTGGACTGAAAAGTTATGAGAAAAAGTGTGAAACTTGCAAAGACAGGTTTGGAAAAAGCAAATTGTATAGAAGAGGGAATGATGCCAAACCACGCAAAATAAGTTTAGGAGGGGAATTTATGTAGCAGATTTGAGAGGGACTGGCATTGCTTTATCTTTTGTCAAAACATTACATTTAAGTAACATTTAAGTTACATGTAAGTTACGTATAAGAGTCTCTGAATTTTTACAGCTGATGCAAACAGAAGTTTTTGTCAGCTCCCAGCAAAGCTGATTGTTTCCATGATGCTTCCTAATGCTACTATTGCAAGACAGAGGTTATAGGCCCTTGAGAGGCCAAAGACCTACCTAATATGGATGTGGTAGACACAGGACAGAAAGAACGTACGTGCAAGGTATAAGTACAATGGCAGGGTAGCCAGGAGGCACCAGCTCTTTTCTGTTGTTGTCGGGGAATTGAAATCCTGGCATCACTGTAATCCTGCCTCAGAGCAGTTTGGACAATCCAAGTCAGGATTTCATCCAAGAATCTTTGTTGTGGAACAAGTTCTCCAAAGAAATCTCTGTGGGTCTGTAAATCCAGAGGCCAGATTCAGTTCCCTGTATCAGAACAATGCCCTAAGTAGTTATTTTAATACAGATTGTTGGGTGGTACTACATGGCTACTTGAGGGTACACAAACTGTTCCTTATGGGGTTGAAAAAGCAACAGAGATAAAACAGGGACATTTAATAGGTTTAAATGTTCCATGGAAGAGTCTGCATCTCTGCTGGAACTATTTTGCAGTGTGAAAATCTAATGGGGACTGAAGGCCACCATTTTAAAATAACGTAACAAATCTGGCCTTTTGGATTTAGTCCAATGACAAATTCAACCTTTTTCTTTCAGTGCAGTATTGATGACTAATTCATTATTCCTTTATCGTCTTTATTGGCCAAAGGCACTGCATCTGACTAAACCATTGCCAACAGCTTCTTTTTAAATGAGTGAATACTGAATTATTCATTTTCTTCTCCATCATTTATTTTCTAGAACAACAGGTTTTATAGAGAAAATAACTTGATATTGCATGAAATTTCTTGCTCAAGTCCTGCTTCTGGAAAATTCCAGAGACTCTCACTTAAACCAAGGGAAACTATAGGTTTACTCTTCTTTCCACAGAAGGTGAAAATTTTCGCACAAATGTTATCACACTCCATTAAGAGTGGGCTCTCAGTCCTCCAACAGCTTGTCATTTGGAGATGCTTATACTCCTGCTGTGTCTTCTCTACAGGGCCTAGATGCAATAGGTCAGACAGTAGCAGCTCATGTTTTCTGGTCTGGAAACTTGTGGTGTTTTACACCTGGGGCAACTGGGTCAAGGGCTCAGGACTGGTGCTAAGAATGAGGGGCACCTGGCTGCCTCCAAGCCTGGGGGTCACCAGTCTCCTGCTGTGTCTGCCCAGCTAGCCCTCTGCCAACAGGGCCTCTTCTGGGTCTATCTGGGATGAACAAGGGGCTAGGAATTGGAAAGGTTGCAATGGCAGGCAGGGATGATGTGGTGCCCTTCCCGTCAAAGACAAGTGCTGGCCATAAACCAACTGTGTCCTTCCCATGCTGGGGCACTATCTGAATGCCCTGGCTCATCCCCTGTAACCCTGGCCAGCCTCCAGAAGAGAGTTGCAAACTTCTCCTGACCAGGAATGCTCTGAATCCCTGCAGGGATTTTTCAGGTCTCCTTGGACAATGTGGAGGAGGGTCTGCCCTGAATCCCTAGTGAGGATGAACCAATGTACTGAATGGTGCCTGAGAACCATTTCTACATGGTCTGAGCTCCTCTGGTTCCTCGCTTGTCCCACCCAGATGCACAAAAGCCGAGGAGGGTTGATGGCACAAGTGAGGGCAGGCAGCCAAGCCCTGGCGAGGGTGATGCCTTCAGGGCCCTCACAGCTCGCCTGAAAAACATGCCTCCGAGGGGTGTGTATGGGAGCAATTGCTGCAGGGATCATGCAGGTAGATGAGACACCCTGTTACATTGAGGGCGCAGGTTGCAATCCCTTTTCTCACTCACGAAAAACTCTTTGCTGAGGTGTTGTCTGCTGTTCTCACCACTTTATTGGTACATTCTCAACTGAAGACCTCTCTAAGTCAGAGTTCTCTAGACTCTTTACTGCAACTCCTTCCTAAGGGGGTGCTTTCATTTTCTTATTTGTACAGTTATCTGTACCTCAGGTGATAAGCAAAACAATGTGATTTGTGTTACACAAACTTACCATCAGACCTGAAAAGAAAGGACTTGTCTTCTATCAAACAGTGGAGTTAATTTGATCTATTTTGTGCACAGGTTGAAAAGGTTGGTGTTCAAATCTGGGGAGATTACATCAACCTCAAACCAGTTCTATTTGCAACAATTATCATCATAGGAGTCTTTGCCATAGATTGTCCCTGGAATCACAGTACCAGAGAGCTGTGGACACCCTCAGCATACCTGACCACTTGGACAAAGGCTCAAGTTGTTCACAAACATGATGGACTTTTACCTAGGGTATCTGTGATGCCTGGCACAAAGCCTCTAATTATTCTGGAGAGTTATAGATATCAAATGACATGTCCCAAAGGCATCTGCTGAAGAGTCTGCACATACTTTCTCTTTTTGAGCCCAATCCTGGAGGTTATTTGTGAATTGCACTCTGAGGTAATTTTTAACTTTTACTATTTTTGAGTTGCATTGCACTGGTTCTTATGGAATAGTTATAGGAGTAGACTGTGAAGTCTATTCTCCATGTATAGTAAACGCCACAACAAAATCTGGCACTTAAGTTTCCTGTGGTCAATTAAAAATTTTCAGTTATCACAGACTGGGTTTAAACAAATGTACTGGTTCAACTGTCAGTTCCAAGCAGCAGGCAGTCTTGTATCCATTCAAAGGGAAAGTAAAACAAAATACTGTAAAATACTTTCAAAAGTAAAATGAACCATTTTAACCCTCCTTCATCATGATGTCTACAGATGCCCCAGCATCACGTACCAGGTAAAACCTCTTCACTTGTTGTATTCCTCTCCTCAAACATCCTCCCCTGAGATGCTTTGCCTTTTTGTTCCCCACTTACTTTTATGGATTTGTAAGCTCATTTTAAATCACATTGAACAGTGACATTGATGGGAGTAAGAGAACTCCCTTTTTATTTTAATCATGCTGATTTTTGTATCTAGTGATGATTAACACAAGGTTGCAATGAGCTCTCCTTCCCAAGCCATGTACAAAACATCCTACTTCCATGTTCCTCTAAAGAAAGACAGACAGACATATTACTGAAAAGCTTACATTTCAGCTGTATAAAACAATAGTGAACCTGTCATGTCAGGATCATATCTGAGTATTCTAAAAAAATTCACTCAATCTACAATCCCTGCAGCCCCTCTGAGATGTTTGTGGTTCACTTGTGAAATTTATCCAACCTGAAGTCTGTTGGTAGAGACAGTCTTTCTTTGTGGTCTCAGTAGCAGGTTCAGAGCTAGATAAAGACTTCTGTCAGGAACAGATTCCTTTTTATTGGGCAAGACATACAGGCATACATCTGATCAAGGGATGGGAGAAGGATTGAGGAAACCCTGAGACAGATGGTACCGTGCTTGGGTTTGAGGAGTTCTTGAGAAGAGGAACAATGGAGAGGAGGAAGACTGGACAGCATTGATTTAATGCGAAGATAGAAGAAATGCAGTGGGATTCAGTAGCACAATGAGAAGAGGCACAGAAGAGATTACCATACTGAACTTGTAGTGGACATTAATAAGAACAGACTTACTCAAGATAAAAAATAACACACAATACTAGAAAGTAATTTATTTAGGAGAGCTGAATAGCTGTGACCAAGAGTATTTGTGACACTGAAAGGAAGTAAGTTTGAATACAATGAAAAGAAATTTATGCTAAATGTAATACAGGAATAACATCGAATTAAAGAGCTTGTAGGACTGAGAGAAGAAGGAGAATAACTGCAGGTTACAGACAAAGGCAGGTCCTTTATTAAAGAGAAGAAAAAGTCTAAAGGTTTGAAATCAATATTAATATTTGTATTTCAAGGGATAAATTGTGTTCCACTTAAGGGAGGCAGAAGGTAGCGGCTGCCCCGGACAACTGACCACCATCTACTACACTTTGCTTTGAATGATCTGATATGGGCTTCTGTTAAGGGAATGCTGACTATGAAAGATATCTGCTCTAATCCAGTGTGATGTCTTCAGGCTTTCCTAATGTCTCATGGCTCATCTAACATTTTACACAACTGAACATTTTAAAGATTATAGAGTAAAATCCCTAGAATAGATTATCAAGTGCTTAACACCAGCATTTATGGGTGAAGCTCCAGAGTGGTACGTGCTACACCAGGAAGGCTGACACCATGAACGACAACACCTGCAAAACAGTCAAAGGGAATCAGCAACTATGCTTGACTTGTGGCCACACTGTTAAATACAGACTTCAGGTTGAAACCATGGCAAAGGGTCAGAAAAGCTCAGTTGCTTACCACTACATTTGAATAAAGTAGGATCAGAGGAAAAAAGACAATAATATTTTCAAAAGCATGTGTATCTGATGGGAAAGGCTAAAAATAAAATGCTACATCTATTTTACTATCAATCATAGCTGAAAAAAACCATGATGCATTTGGCTTGGAATAAATTTAAGGAATCTGAACTATGTAATGCTCAGTTCCAACACTATAAACACCTGAACTCAGTCAATTCTCTCTATCTAGTACTAGTCAGTAATGTCTCATTGACTGCTATAAATTTTAAGCATGCTATGCAGTTAACAAAGTCAGAAGGATAGGGATACAGCTTAGTCCTCGTCATGTTGCATACAGATATTATTAGCTGTGCTATATTTAATAAAATATAAATAGTTGAAAAAAAGGAAGAAAAAGGAAAGGTATAGAATCTAAAAATGGATATTTGGTTTTACTTAGTAAAGAAGAATTGTGTAGGCTTAATTCCAAGGCATAAATTTTTGTTCTTCTAAATTCACTACAACAGCAGACGGGTTTCAAAAGTGTTTTGCAAGTTTGTTTATAAATTACTTTGCTAGTCCTCTTGATTTTCTTCAATTATTTCTAAAAATGTCACTAGAAAATCTGGTATCTCCCAGTGATTACCAGTGTCCAGTTAGAACCAGCAAAGGAGAATTCTTCCTTGTCACTGGTAAAAAGTTATTGAATCATGAAGAGCATTGATCTTTTCTACTGGTTTTGCAGGTATAGAAACAAAACCCTATACTTCAATTATTATGCATTTTCTAAAGGTTCACCAAGGATAGAATCGTTTGGTTTGGTGCATTAACAAGCTGAGTCAGCAAGTCACAATCCATCAGCAAGTTACACTCAATATACATTTATACTGGTATATTTGTTTCTCAAATTCTTCCATTTTGGTGTATAAACACCAAAAAGGTTTTATATACCCTTAATTAAAAATATTGTTTTCTTTTTGTTTGCTATTTGCTAGCCCCTTTTTTCTCCCTTTTTGTTTGTAATGTGGAAAGGAGATCAGAATGAGGGATGAACTAAACAATGGGAAAAATTGATTGAATGCCCATAACCAAAAGCAACTGAAGCAAGAGCCAGATGAACCAGATGTTAATATCTTTCTCACCATCACCTGTAAAACTGGGCATATTTTTTGGAAAAATGGGGATTTGTTTTTAAAATGCTTTTTTCTCATAGCCAAATAAGGTAAGGCGAAGCTAATAGAGCAAAGGAAATATGTATCTTGTACAGATTCTTGTCAGAATCAGTGCCATCCCATACAAACTCACAACTTCTCCTCAGGCACTGCACAGCCAAGATACTGGAGTCCAGAATGTACAGCGTGATGGACTTTTTGTCTAAAAAGCCAAACACTTCTACTTGGAACAACTCTTTGTCTCGGAATCCTAATATCTACAACAGCAGCAGACAGGACTCATTTCTATACTTGACTTATGTAATCCTATCCTCTTAAAGTAGGTTTGCTGAGAGAAGGAATTGACATAAATTAGATATATTTTAGGAGAGGGATAGTAGGAGCAGAAGGTGTTCTTGACCTTAGTAAGATTTTTTACACTGTCTCACATGTCAATCTTATAAGTAACTTGGGATTTCCTGGTTTAGAGGATGTTAGGTGGCTGCAAACCTGCTGAAAAATTATATCGAGGAATAGTTAAAAATTGTTTACTATCAAAACAGAAGGATCTTGTGAGAGATGTTCTGCAAAAGACTTTTCTTATACTACTCAGGGGCTTTTTTCATTAATATTATTCCTCTGGGGGAAAAAAATGTTTGCAATGTTTGTGGCTGACACAGGTCTGGGAGATGCTGAGCACACCAAGAGTGAAGGCTAGAGTTTTCACTGATCTTGAAATACTGGTTCAATAGTTTTAAAACAATAGATTGATTCAATAAAGACAATGGCAAGATACTATACTTAGCTAAGACCAAATGTAAAAGACAAGCTGGAAAATAGGCTGCATGTAGGGAGAGTGCTGGTAGCTGGCAAACTAAGCATAAGCCAATGTCAGGCTGTTGTGAAAAAGGCAAATAGTAAAATGTAATGTGGAAATGGGAATGGTGTTGGAGACACCTGAAGTAATCTTTCTCCTTCGGATGGTGTTACTAGGAACTTAAATTATACTATGTCCAGCTGAGCTCCTCATTATATAAAAGACAAAGCGGAAGCAGCCCAGAGAAAAACAACTTTGGTCTAGGAAATACAATGAGTAGAAAGACTGAAGGTCTCAAGGCTTTTGAAAATAGCTAAGACAAAACCAGTGGAAGATATTATAATGATCTACAACTGTACAAAAAGTTGCTGCAAAGAAGAAAGTAGTAAAATGTTCTCCTTATCTACTGGGAACACAATAAGAAGCAATAGGCCTAAACAGCTGTATAGAAAATGCAGCTTAGACATTAGGGAGAGACAGAGAAGCACTGGAACATATTAGGAATCTCAATCAGGCCAGACAAACATCCGTCAGGAATGAGAAGGAAATCTGAGGACTCTGTATGTCCGGGAACCACCTGGGAATGGGAACTTGGAGCTATCTTGGTGTGAGAGGGGCTCTGATGAACTCGGCGCCAGGCCAGCTGTCACAGTTGAAACCTTAATTAAACTTGTTCCAGATTTATATTTGTATGAGAATTAGAGGACAAGACAAGGCTCAACATGACTAGATGGATTAGGGTGATGACAAATGTGCAGATCTAGCAGTGCTTCATGATTACCTCTGCTATTTGACATTGTCTAAAGGGCAGCAGTACTTAAATATTAGGAGAATGTTTGTTGTTTTGCCTAAACAATAGTGTGTCAAAGGCTTAGCCAGCCAAAGCATATATTTCAGCAAGGTATCTTACTCTTTTCTTCTTCAGAAATAACCACTTGATATTTATGAAAACAGATCACTTTGCTCCTGTTGCTAAACTGTGGGTGTCTGCCAAAAGTGTGAAGTGTGTGCCAGAGTAACTTAACCAGACACTATGTTATGCACTTTGAAAAGCTCCCTGCTTTACTGGAGCAGAGTGTGCAAAGAGTTCACAGAGGCTGAGAGTATGAGCAGAACACAAGGACACATCTACCTGAGAAGTGGTACAAAATCCAAGGATGCACAAATCTGTGCTCTTATAGCTGCATTTAGCTGATTAAGTGTCATTATTTTCCAGAAATTGTCCGCATGGGCATGAGAAATTACTATTTGGTAAGCTATCCCTCTTCAAAGTTAAAGCTTGGTCAAAGTTAAAGCTTGGTCAAACTGTATCCAACCAACATACACTAGACTCTAGAGTTGCAACTAGATTTGTAAGACACAAAGAGTTTTTAAAATACTCTTAACTGACTTCTCCCACTCTAGTAGTTCCTTCTTTTCCACTTTTATGCCTGAATTCCTGCTCTGCCTGCATTTTGCTTTTCCATTCTTCCTGACATTGTTCCTTCTTTGTCGTTCCTTCTTCAGATTCTCACCTCTTTATGGCTCTCAGTGTGCTCACAAAACTGAGAAATCTGAGGCTATAAACTAAAGCTGTTTCTCTTTAGCTCCATTTTACAGATGCTCTCATCAAAACCAGTTTGAAGTCCTGCCTCTGTTGAGAGTGCTTTTTTCACCATGCAGCAGAATACTGATAAAGGGATTTTTGATCATTTCACCACAGTCCACAGAGTTCATAAGTGCCTCATTGGGTCATCTCCTTCCTTATTTGTTACGATACAATGAAATTTGTTATGAAGCTATGAAACTGAAAGATTCAGTAATAAACCTCTGCAGCGGTTTAAGCCTGCTTTGTTTTGGGAAAGTCTTCTTCATAACTAAAATGGCCAGAAACACTGAATACTTTTTTCTTTCTTTCTCTTTTTTTTTTTTTAAACTGTAAGGAAGTTAAAGCTGAAAACTGTAATTTCTAAATCCTTAGGGTCACATTTTGAAGAACTTTGGTTGAAATAGCTTACATTTGGAAGGTTAGTATTCCAAATTTCTTCTGAACCTGAATGGCCTCATGGTACTCATGTCGGTGCATATACACAGAGAAGAACAAAATTTGAAATGACCAGGTCAGGTCCTGAGTTTGTACTTACTAAGTCCTCTGATCATTCTAATGTATCCTCTCTTTTTTTTCTAAGGAAAAACACTACCATGGGCTGACTCTGAATCACAGTCATCTTTCTTTCCTCACAAAATATATCCAAAGATTTCCTAACACTGAAAGTTGCTAAGTGAATCACTCAACACAGTGGACAGTGTCGGTATTAAAGTGTCACTTCATACCTGGAAGCTGGCCTCTCACATTGCCTCCTTTTCCCTTCCATTTCTTCTCATTTGTGCCCCACTACTGCCCTAGCTGTTTTAACAACTCTCCTACTTGGCCCTTCCATGCTGTTCTCTTCCCACCTTCTAGCCCTCACTGTAAGCCTCACAGTATTTTTTGTTTCACGGCATTCAAGACAAGTTGTATTTTCCCAATCCATGCTGGCAGGACTCCAGCTAGGAGACCACTTTTTCTCTGTTGCATAAAAGTCTTGCTCTGCCCCACAGTGCCAGCCTGGACCATACTTAGCTGGTTTGCAGGCTCACACACTGTGGTTCTACTTACAGCCTCAGATGAACCAGAAGAACAGACTCTAAAAATGTTATCTTTATGTTTGAACAAATACAAATGCATTTCTCAAACAACTCCACCACGTTTAAGTTGCTTTCCCTGGGAACACCCAGAGAAACGTTTCAATTCAGTAACCTTAACCTGGGTCAGGTTTGAAAACGTGAACGCTTTAATAATTGTCTTTTTTTAAAAAAGTTTCTAAAGAGAAGAAAACAGACAGAAAAAATTCAGCAGCATAATGTAAATACAACTTTTCTTCCTCTCTGTCATTGTTCTCAGGAGTGACAAAAGCTTTGTAGAGGCACATGCACCCTGATAAGGTGACATTTTCCAAAGACATTTCTGGGAAGCAGTCTCCCAGCATGGTAAATGTTGGATTAAGTTGGTGAACTCTGGCACTGTAATACATAAATTGGTATCTTATATATGGCAAAAGTTGACTTTGGGTGTTGCTACTCTATTGCATGTTTATAGAGAGTAATTAGGAAGGAGTAGGTCAAACCCAGCTTACTTCAGATGGGACCTTTTTGCACTGTTATTGCAGGTCACATTTTGACTCACTTTCTGCCCATCCTTAGGTATTAACATGGTAGCAACTGGTGTTTCAAAGGTTCACAGCTGGGCTCTTTATTTATTAATAATTAATATTAATATATTTATATTTAATATATAATAATAGGTAAGAATTAATTATATAATAAATAATAATAATTAATATATTAAATATTAATATAGCTGGCTCTTAAATAAATTTGGACCTGTAGAAAAATGTGCTATTTTTTCTTCTTGTCCATTGACTTTTTCCATTTCCTACAGTGAGTATTTTAACACAGTTTTAGTTGGTTGGTTGGTTGGTTTGTTGGTTTTTTTACAAAATAATTTCATTGCCATTGTTGTATCTATGAGATGCTGCAAAAATAATTAGAACGTCAGATCTGTGGCCAGCAAAGAGTAATGCAGCTGTTACACTCAAATGGGTGTAGATTTACATGAATTTAATTATTTGATGAAATTCAGTAGGGACCACCCTACTGATCAATTCACCTGCCACATATAAATCAATTTCTAGTGAGAGAAGGACACTCCAAAGTGTGTAATTTAAGAATAGTCTCATAATTCTTCTTGAATAAAATTATTTTAGTTTTGAAGGAGATAACAAGAATACAACTTATACCAAGGAAAATAGATGTAGTGTCTGAGATGGACACTGATTTATAATCATGCTACTAAGAGGTTATTTCATAGGGTTTTTTTCCTTAACTGAGCTCCACAAAACTGGGAAATTACCTAATTGTATAAGTTTTGAGTACATAAAGGAGCCGATTAAAATGTTTCCTTTTGTCAAAAAATATTTATTGTCTTAGTAAAAAGACCTCCCCCCACAGTGGCTGCCTCTCTTATGATAAGAAATCAAAAAGACAGACTTGTGGATCTTGAAAGAGCAAAGTCCATTAACAAATTTCCCACTGCACATATAGAATGAACCTTACACTTTTCTCTTGCTTTTCACTTCCTACTTAAAAGAGCAGCCCCAATAAGGGACTACTACAGACATCCCATGATTAAAACAAGTAATTTCCTTCTTTGGTAAAAACATCATTATTTTCAAGTAAAAACATTTACTGAAACTTCTGTATATAATTTAGGTTTTTCTCTCTCTCTGTCTTAGCATAGCCCTTTATAACCCCACTTTTCGGATATCAACAGCAGGAATCTGATAATGCAAATACAGATTTTTACATCCTTGTCGGTCTTACCAAAGCTCAACGAAGTTTGGAGCTCAGAATGTATCTTCCGAAAAAAGATTTAAACTCATCGGATATCAAGTGTTTTAATTTCCTCAGTGGTCTCAAACTTTACTTAGGTGAGATCAGAGGCGCCTACCTGAGCCTGGGACTGGAGTCTCTGCCCTGGGTCTGCAATTTGAACAGCTCCCTGAAGAGCAGCTGAGACTGAGCACCCACCAAGTCCTTTTGTATTTAACAGTGACAGTGAAGTTTCAGAGCAAACATGAATACTCCTTGAGTGCATTTGATGGCCCTGCTCCAGGTAGCAGAGATGAAACTAAGAAAAAACTTCTGTGACCTGTTCTGTGTGTATGGTGCTTCCCTTTACTTCTGGAGGACAGAACAGACTTTCCGTATACGGACCTCAGGCCAATGATCTGACTGCAAAACAACAAATGTTTCTGGAATGGTAGACTGTAATATCCTGGAGAACACAAGCATACAAAACCTTCTTGAACAACTGGATTAGGGAATTACAGCCTTAGTTGCACAGTAGGAGTAGTGGATATGATGGAGAAAGGAGAGTGGGAGCATGGCACAAGGTAATGTCTACCTGGGAAAAAAAAATCTGGAGCACAAATAAAAAAACCATAAAGGATTGTAAAGTTGCCCAGTAATGACAAAACAGCACAGACAAACTGGAGTCAGACAGAAATATACTGTTAATAGGCTTGTTGTCTTGAAAAGAAATGAAGAAACACAAAACTCATAAGTTTAGTTCTCTCTTAGTTTCATCTCTGCATAAAATCTTCCAGACCAAGAGACAAAAGGAAAAATCACATGAGTACAATTTGGGCTGGGCAAACCCGATAAGTTTCCGTAATGTTATCCCACTTTCCGATGGGAAATGAATGTATAGATAGAATTATTTGTACTAATAGTTAGGAAAGCAATCAGCTAGTATTCTATTTTGAGAGTAGAATTTGGAAGGTATTTCATAATGCTAGAGAAAACTGCAAAGAAACAAACTCCATAAAGCACTGGGTATGTGAGCATCTTACAAGTCTGAGGCAAAGCATATAAAGACATATTTTTATTGACTATTAGTACGTTAATTTGAAGAACCTGAATAAAAATAACAATGAATCTAATATTTTCACTTAAGAGAAGAAATCATATATTAGCATTACTGATACACACTGGGATAAATCACAAACAGTTACACTCATTGAGTGGGGAACAAGGAGTGCATAAAAGAGGTAGAGCAAATGGCCAGCTGCTGCCAGATCTAGAATTACTGCCAAGTTCAAACAGCAGGAGAGAGGATGCAAACGTATTACTGAGTAGCTGGTGAAGGCCAAAAGGAATCTGGTTAGGGTTTACTCCAAAGCATCAAGGTGAAGGAAAAGAGAATAAGATTTGTTACCTGTTAAATACCTGCCTGTTGTATACTGGGAGATTAATGATAAAGGTTTCATGAAGCCCACAATGAAAATGTCTTTAGTTATTGACACTTAATGATGGCGACATTTTAAGACAAAAGGATAAAATAACTATTTCTATGGGTAAAAAAAATAATCTCTAGATTGGATCTGGTGGTTATTATATAGGCTGCTAATATTCACTAGCATATTCCTATAACAGAGTACCACTTAGAAATATATAGATACACTTCAAACTTAATCTAATTTCCATTTATCTACTTAATGTTTTAAAAAAAACATAACTAAAACTCTGTATGAACTAATACAGAATACCTCTAAAAATTATGAGCAAATGACTTACTCATTTGGAGCCTCCATCCATCTGCATCTGTCTGGAGGCTTGAGCTGCTTTTCTTACTGATCATAAGTAGGCACACCTACATGAAAAAAGGACCAGCATACCCAGGTAAACATGGCACCTGCCTGACCAACCAGGCAGTACAGGCAGGCTTAAAAAGGGACTTCATGTGTTGCATTGTACAGAGCAAAGGAAGAGGAGAGTCTGTCTTTCTCCCCCCAACTTAGTTTCAGAGAGAGGGTAACTGGCCAAAAGAAGTGCTAAAAACTGTTTTAACATTTTAAAAATGCTGTTTTCAGATGCTGCTCATTTTCCATTCTCTTGCCATGAAAGCCTGCTTTCCCTGATCATTTTAGAAAGATGACAATTCGTAGAAAACCCAGTACAGGCGCACTAAATAGATCACCTTCAATCAAAGGAATTTGGGGATCCAGCTGCATCTCAAAGAGCAGCCTACTTAACATCCTCCAGATTCACCTCAGTGCACTTCAGAAATGAAAACAGCAGTTTGGTTTGTTTATATACTAACACAGTAAAGAATTATGGCTTTGATTGAAAACAAAGTCGCAAGAGAAGAAAATAAATAAATAAATGTGATTCTAGGTAGACTTTGAAACTGAAATGCCTCTTTTAATTGCTAGTGCTTCAGCTATCATGGGCAGCACAGCAGGGGTAAATCCAGCACCCTGTCTTTTACACCAGTATCTTCAGGATTAACTTTGTAAATCAGTGAAACAAGGCCTTTCCTGCTGCCACTGCACATGGTGACGTCTCCTCTGCTTCCTCACCACTGTCTTGCTCACTGCATGAAGGAATGTAGCATTAAGGTTTAAATGGAATTGGATTCCAAAGGCTTCCTCTCATCGCCTTATGTTTTGTTTCCCACCTTTGGTTTTTGAAGCTGGACTGCAAAATGGAAATGCAGCAAAGGGGCTTCTTCCCACCACCTGAGGGCTTCAGCTGGTATCTTCTTAGCACAACCCCTCTAGCAAGAAAGGTTGTATCACAAAGTACATTTCAAAGCAAAATACTTTGTAAGTCATTTATCACGAGAAGTATTCCTGTATGACCATTTTATGCCATTCATCCTTTTAAGCTCATGGCCAGCTTTCCACTGAGATTGCATGTACAGATGGCAGACTTGGTGTTTGTTGCTTTTCTCCCTTTCTTTTTGCTTTTCTCTGCCCTCCCACCCCATCACTTTGGGAGGTCCTACCATCACAGACTCTACCTTCTCAGAGCAAAGAAGCTGTGAGTTTAACTAGAACAGATGTGATAAATTCAGATTTATATTTTTTTTCAGATTTTGTCTAATTCAGATTTTAAGGATGTTATCTTTAGCACCAGAAAGTGTTTCAATTTGATTAAATTGACACCATGCTGTGGCAATAAAGTGCACATTGAGACACGAAGAACTGGCTGGCTAAGGATAGCAGCCAAACAAGTAGGGGGTGGGATTGGAGATTTCTCCCTTCCATCTCCTCCCCTCAGCAGCAGCAGCAACAGCAGCAGCAGCAGCAGCAGCAGCAGCAGCAGCAGCAGCAGCAGCAGGCGCCACCTGCTTTCAGTCCTTCATGAAAGCCACAAAGAGAGAGGCTGCAGCCTAGTGGTGGCAGAGAAAGGCAGAAACGTACTGCTGTCACAGTTCATCACAGGACACTGGACAAGGCAGGATGGAGGCAAGGTCTCCTGGCTTCATCCACCTCCCTCTTGCATCCTCTTGGGCAGCAAATCTTTGTGTGAACAGCACTAAGTGAGGGCTGGCCCTTTGTCCAGCAGTCAGTACTCAGATGACCCTCTCCTTTCTCTGTCAGCAGTGGGCTGGGTGGGGGCACAGCACCTGCCAGACCTGGCTCATGGGGCTCCTTTGGGCAAGCAGAGAGGTCCTCTAAAGTCCTTGTCAGTGAGGAGCCATCAGCATTAACCCAGGGATTTTCCAGGAGAGGGTTAGAATGATCATTACAACACTCCAGCATCCTCCTCTACGACCTGACAATAAACACAAAATTACCACTGATTAAGCTGGCATATGGCACAAATTCTAGACAACCTGTGTGAGACAGAATTATTGAGCAGTATGCCCAGATAGAAAAGTTACTTTAAAATCAAAGAAAGACAGTGATACAAACAGAAGCAACTCCTAAGGAGCGATAGATTGTAACCTTGGTTACAGTCCTGATTACACCAGCTCCAGAGCGTTGTAAGTAGCCTGGAAACACAGGGCATCCTACCATGACTCCAACTCAAAAAGCACTCTCCCAGTCTGTAAACATGGGAATAAGCATGGGGGAACATGAAAGCAATGTTGTCTTTAGACATGCTACTACAACTCCAGTTCTATATTATACATCACATTGATATCTTAATTTTAAAATAGCTATAGAAACAGAGGAGAGCTAAAAATGATACAGAAATTATCTGAGGACTGGGGGGGGGGAGAATATCTTGCACTGTAGGCCTTCTGCTGTGGTTCAGTGTCATTATAAATCTAGATTTCAATACCTCGGATCAAATAAAAAATGTTGTAGCGACTTGACACCACGTCCAAAAGCAGGACAAATTAATTTTACTGGTTTAAACCTGTTCCTAAATTTATGAAAAGGTAATTTTATCCTGACCAACTTCGTGTTGGATGAAGTATCATGTGTCTGCACCACTCTAACTCTGTGTCAGATCAGGTAATGTCTGTTCCCCTGTAGCTGGCATAAATCCACCACAAACCCACAAATTCAGTATAAACACCATAGCACATCCAGTAACTAATGCATGAGAAATATGATCATGTTCTCCTACATTATGTGGATCAAACTGGTGCTGATAAAGGACCTGACAGCTCTGTAACAAGTAAATTGGAACATGATCCAGTTACCGTGTAAGTGATATCATGGTAAGAAAATACTGAAGGATACTAAGGAGTGCTTTAAATTAGCACAGGGTGAAAAAGGGCAGGCACCACTGAGAGAAAATCAAGGCTAGTCACATTTAAGCAAGACATTTTAAACACGTTTAAATAAGAGTAAAATAGTTCAGAAGATAACACTACCAAAGAAAACAATGAAAACTGATGGATTTTTTTATTTTCTGGGATCTTCAGGTCAAGACTTGAAGTTACTCTGAAATATGTGCTTTAGTCAAACAGAAGCTACCGACAACAACAACATAGCAAAGGAAGGCAGAATAGCTGGGCACAGTGGTCCTTGAAAAATTTGTTTCTCCATTATGGACTATATTGTCCTTCTGAGCATATCTCTACTAAAAACTACCCTTCCTCTTGCATGTTTGGTATAGCAGATGAGACAAAATTAGGAACTATAAAAGCTTCCCTACAGAGAGAAAGAAGTCACAAAAATATGCAAAAATATACAAGGAAACTTTTCTATATTTCATACAAACATAAAGGAATGCTTAAGTACAGATGTCAGATGATCAGTAGTTAAAGTAGGAGTGGAT
Source organism: Chiroxiphia lanceolata (assembly GCF_009829145.1). Taxonomy (NCBI): domain Eukaryota; kingdom Metazoa; phylum Chordata; class Aves; order Passeriformes; family Pipridae; genus Chiroxiphia; species Chiroxiphia lanceolata. The sequence continues at coordinate 35,388,073 of NC_045639.1, read as the reverse complement.
TAATAAAATATGTTTATAACTAAAAATTTATTCACTTCAAAAATTTAAAGTCAGAAAATGCAAAATGTTACATCCATTGAGTAAATGTAATTTTATTATCAATTGATTGAATGTTTTACTCATTACCCTTGCGGTCAAATTTCATCACAAAAGCGTTTTAAACTGTTATTAGCTTATTTGTAGTAAAGATAATAAATTGAAAAGGAAAATCTAGATAAAGCCTGTCTGTTATATCAAACTACTGAACTTCTTTTCAAACACTGTACGACAAAGAGCCATCCTAATCCACTGTGACCAGTGCCCTCTGGCAATATGGTTAGCATAGCAAACATCATTTTGTAAGGCAAACAGCCATTATACATAAATGGACTGCACATATACACACACACACACTTTCTTTCTACCAGTTTTTCAACATTGCAATAAGACCGCTTGCCCACCAGCATTGTCACCAGGATGTGGTGGCACTCGGTACAGAATAGGGAAGCCTAAGAGCCCATGTGGACTAACAGCCCTAACAGCTGCAAGTGGACTTAGACTGGAGCTGATGCTGGATGTCAAAACCTGTGAATTCCTGATGGTCAGGGATGTCTCCACCATTGTCATCTTCTTCCTCCAAGGACTGAGTAACTCATGGTTTTTTTAGTTAAAGGTTGAGTCTAGGTTACAGCTATTGTGTCACATGCTGATTGCTAAGAATTTGACCCAATCTGCAGAGGGTTGAAGTAACTAAAATGTCTAGGTAAATAAAAAAATTCTAGAAAATAAGAAAGCTACCCATTAATTGCTGAAAAATTCTGTGTAACAATAAACTATCCTACCTGCTAGAAATTGTAGATAACAATCTTATGCTGATTGTTAAAGATTTTATTTTATAATAAAGCTCTAATTATAATCACAATCATGTGGAAATTGGTCATTCTACCAAGGATTCCTCAAAGAACCTGTCTGTTCCCATAGTGTCAGGCGAAACCCAGAAAAACTCCTAATTTGTGATTTTGCTGCTCTTTTACATAACAGTAGAGTACTAATATTTAAAATAACATTTCACATATTACTTGATTTAGTAGAATCTTAGAATGGCTTGTGTGAGAAGGGGTTGCACACTGTAAGAACAATATTGGAGTAGCATGCAGTATTAGAAAGAAAATTGTTATACAGACTTCGTTGAAGTGAGGACTTTTACAAGAGAAAAAGTATACTCCAGAGACAGATGAGAAGACCTTTGAATTATTTGAGAAAGAGAATGTATGAAAACACAGTACTTCTGCCTAAGTCCAGCAGCAATGCTGGAAAAGAAGCCACGGGCTCAATAGATGTATGCATACCGGTAGGGTAACATTTCTTTTGATTGGCTAGTGGTGTTCATTGATAGCTGTGTTTCTCAAACTATCAGAAATTCTTGATAATAACAGAATACATTAAATCAAATTTTGTGTAATTACACATAATTAATACATCTAGCTTTCTGGAACCCAAATGTGTTCTAGATGGGTCCTCCAGCTGATTCCTTCAGCAAAGACAATGTTAGTGATAATAAATATATCTCTAACATAGCGTTATGGCACTGTAAACCATTCTTTGTTTTATATTTATCTACAACAGCCTGGAGTTTCTACCCCTAAGCTATTGGTAGAGATACTGCAACTGGATTTTCAATATATTGATTTTGGTTGAGTTGCAAATAATAATTTCTGATTAAATATTACAAGAATGTTTTCTATTTCTATGAAGCAAACTAAAAAAACAAAAAGAATTATGATAAAAAATGGCAAACAAAGTCAGAAAAATATTTGCCTCAGAAGTTACATAGCTCTTTACTATGTAATGCCATAATGTTGTTCACATGCACTTGCCCTTCATTAATAAAACCATTTTTTTCCCCATAAACAGATAACCAAAAATCAAATTCCTCATGAAAGAACTCCACAGAAAATCGAAGTGGAGCAGAAGATATATTCTGGTGATATACTCCAGAACCAAGTCCCACTGGCTGCAGAACCAGGTGGCAATTATAGAGCTATGTTTCTTAAAAGTTATGAGTAACAGTGGCTCAAAACTCTACTTTTTCTTTGAGCTCCTGATTAGTAAATACAGAATTAAGTAGAGTTACAGCATTCGTTGACTCTGAGGTGACAAGGCTTCTAAAAAGAAAAGAAATCAGAAAAAAAAAAAAAAAAGATAAATTCACTTCACTTACTTCATTTTGGTAGTGAAGTAAGAATGACGAATTGACCATAAAGAACCAACTTTCCTGCTGTGTCACAGAAAGCCCGCAGTATCTCTGTCTCCCCTGCCCTGACGGCTCAGCCATGCGCTCCCCTGCTCCCCGCGATTTTGAGGGTTTGCCCTTGGCCATCCTCGAGCGTGTTCCCACGGCTGGATTTGGCGCCTGGCGCTGCTCCTGGCGCTGCACATGCGACGCTTCTGCTGCCCGAAATAAGCACTTCGCATGTGCCTTTACATAATATTTGGATTAGTTTCGTCCAAACCTTTGCTCCAGCTTAGTGAAACCTCTTTTTTCTTTATTTTTTTTTTTTTTAAGAGAACAATCGAAACCATACACCATCCATCCTCTCCCCTGCTTCAAACACTCGAGCACCGCCTGTTCCTTCCCCCGGCTGCCGGGCCGGGGCAGAGATGCCCACCCGGCCGGCCCCTACACTTGGAGCGGAGTCCAGGGACGCGGACCAGCGATCGCCAGCCGGACAGAGGAGGCAGCGATGCTGCAGAGCCAGGACCTGCCCCGACCCCACTGCCCGTCCGGCTCCGGCTGCGCGCGTTCCCGCAGCTTCCCTTGGTTTTATCGCTTCCCGCGGGGAGGCCGCAGCGGAGCCGTGCCCGGCGGCGGTACCTGTAGAAGTAATGCCAGCAGAAGAGGCAGCAGAGGAGGCGGCAGCCGAGCGGCTCGAGGCGGGGCGGGCTGCGCAGCGCCAGCAGCAGCGCAGGCACCAGAAAGGAGGGAAGCTCCTGCAGGAACCAGGCGCAGCGCGCGGGCAGCCGGCCCCGCGGCCGGCACAGCCGCTCCTCGTGCTTCCCGTAGCGGGACGGCACCCGCAGGTACAGCGAGAGCTGCAGCAGCGCCAGGGCGCCCAGCAGCGAGCTCAGGGCCAGCACCAGCCCGGGGAAGCACTGCATGCTCGGGGGCGGGCGGGGGCAAACAGCCCTCGGCCAGCGCCAGCCCCGGCCTTATTAGAGCCGCGGCCGTCACCCCGCCCCGCCGCGCTGCCTCCCATCGCCCAGGCTCGTCAGAGAGCGCAGCCCCTCTGGCCGGCGCGGCGAGGCGCCCCGGCCCGCCCGGAGGGGAGCTGGCCCCCTCCATCCATCCATCCATCCATCCATCCATCCATCCATCCATCCATCCATCCATCCATCCATCCATCTCACCCGTCCGGTCCGGAGGGGAGCTGCCCCCCTCCATCCATCCATCCATCCATCCATCCCATCCGTCTGGTCCGGAGGGGAGCTGTTCCCCTCCATCCATCCATCCCACCCGTCCCACCTGGAGCGAAGCTGCCCCACTCCATCCATCCCACCCGTTTCTCCCAGAGGGTAGATGCTCCCCTCCATTAATCCCACCCGTCTCTCCCAGACGTAAGCTGTTCCCCTCCATCTCTTTTCCCGTTTCGCCCGGAGAAGAGCTGTCCCCTGTCGCCCCTTCCTTCCTCCCTCCCGTCCCCCACCACCGGCGGGGCCCTCACCGACCTCTCCCTTCGCCGGCCCGGTTCGGCCCGGGAGTGGCGGCGGTGGAGGGAGGAGGGAGGGTCGGATGCGACACGGTCGGCACTGGGCAGGGGTGAGCCGGCAGCAGGGCGGAGGTGTGCGGGGGTGACTCCCCCGGGCGGCAATCGCTCCTGGCGAGGTGGGAGCGAGTGGCGGAGTTTTCATCCCGCTGCCCCGGTGTGTCCCCCTGCCCCGCGACTTGCCTGGCGATCTGTGCTGCAAGGGCTGGGCAGCCGCCTAGTACCAGGGAGTGCCGCTCCACTGAGGGCACGTAGAGAGTAAAGGAGACGTGCCAAAGGTCAGGTGAAAATAAACAAATGTAGATATGCCCGTGGTAGAATTAGAGAAACCCAGTGAGCGCAAAACCTACAAGTCTGACAAGTCCAGCTCACGTTTAGCAAAACCAGAGCGTGCTTAAACTCTTTAAGTGCCCTAAGTTTTAGAGGATGGTCCTAATGTAAGTGCTAGCTTTGGGGTATGCTCAGAAACCCTTTGGTCTCAGCCACATGAAGTAGTTGTGACAACAGTTTGCCTAAAACTACTGGTCAGGAATTAGGCTTTTCCTTACCTGTTTCCCCACAGATCTTCATTCGGTAAGGATTATCAGGGTGCTGAATTACTGCAGAAGGGCTAACAGGACATTAAACTTTGTATTGTTACCGGTGTCAGCATATCACCCCAAGGCCATAAATTCCAGTTGCATCCGTTCATTTTGCAGCTCTGCAAAGGATTGGATGCCACACAATATGCTCTTCTGGAGCATAGGTGGTAATTGATGTTTATCCAAGGTCTGAGTGGTGAATGCACTGATTTAGGATGTGGGAGACTTGGGTTCAATTGCCTCTTCTGTTTACAGGGATTCTCTTCCTGCAGAGGGAGACCAAACCATCACCTGTAGTCTATCCTGTAGTCCAGGAGGCACTTGTTCTGTTATGTTGGCTATTCCATGGGGCAGCTACTTAGAGGAGCAGAGCTCTTTCAGTTGGAGACAATTTCTCCCTTATCCTTGCAGAGTGCTGTAGTCACTGAGGTCATGTTTGTTGCAGTAAGTAAAACAGGTCAAGATTTTTTTGGCCTCAGAGATATGCGACATACTATGGCTGTCAGCCACATGCCAGAGCACTCTTCCCCCTCAGAAGATATATGTTGGCCTGCAAGCTGCCTGCTGGGTGCAGTCTCTGGTTCATGCCATCTCCCACCTGTGAAGGAAAGAGGGCTGGACCAGAACTGTGCCAGGTATACCAGCCATAAAATATATAGATGATCATAGGCTAGTGGCATTGGCACCTGTGTTCAAGCAGTAGTTCCTGGCTGTGCACCATCAGTGGAGGAAGGTGCCTGTAAGGCAGATTTTAGAAATCTACATCTGTATCTGAATTAGGAAGAAGTGCAGTCCAAAACAAATGTCTCTGTACCAAAACAGATGAATATGAGAACCTGTCAACCATAATATGCATGTTTCATAGGGATTACTTCAAGCTCTCTCTGATCCCATGAGTTAGACAGCAACAGGGGCATTTATGGAGTGCATCTTCTGGCATAGTTTCATCTGAAGGAGACCAAGTGATGAACTCAGACTGTTTCACAAAGCATATCAAAGCTCAGTAGTTAGTTGGGAATGACTGTGGGAATGACTTCAAAAGAACGGTTTGGATTCAAATTAAAACCCTGAAGGAGGCACAGCATAAGAACCAGAGAGGGGTGTGATCTCAAACACAGCACTGGTAGCTTCAGACAGTCCCCTGCTCATTATCCTGGTTGGCTGGATTCAAGCTAAAGGGGTCTAGTTCTACATGTCTCTAGGGATGGAGTGGAAATGCTTCTAATGGTGAAAAAATGAGCTGGTCACAAAAAAAAACATTTCCAGTCCATGGAGTAAAGGAGACACTTTTAAGGTGAAATTGATCTCATCCAAAGAGGTAATAAAACAGATCAGTGAATCATAATGTAGAAGAGCTTGATCCTCTCCGTTGGCTCTAAAAGATGTCTAGACAAATGTGTCAGAAGAACTGAATCCCGATCTTGCTCTGTAAATTAAAGTTCTGAGGAAATTTCTGTGGACAGGCACTCCTCCAAGTTAAGACCCCCAGCATTTATGTTCACTGTTAGAAACAGCATAGTTATTCATCATATTCAACCACTGCACAAATCTTCCCCTGAGAATTCCTTCTTCTTGCCTAAGCACCACACCAGGGATTGTGATGAGAAAGGTGAAAGCTGTGCTGCAAAAGCATTCTTTATATTCATCACTGGGTTTTGAGAAGGTGGCAAGGTGCAGCATTGAAAGTGTGGTTTGTATGGGATCACCAAAACCTTTATTTTAAACCAAGCTTTATTTTTTCCATGGGATTGTATATGGATATTAGTTTCACCAGCCCAAAGAAGCACTAGGTAGTAATGAATCATGTCCTGAGACTATCTCAGGCCAGCAATGATCAAGCTACAAGACACAGACCATTTAATTCAGACTTTTCCCCCTCCAATAAATTACAAATATTCTGAAGGCTTTTTATGTCTCAACAGTGAATAATTCAGTGGGAGTGTTTGTCAAAAAAAAATATTTCAACAACAAAGCATTTGCAGGCCTGCTGAATTTGAAGGGAGAGGGAAAAAATGTACAGGCTAAGCCCTGTTTGCACATCTGATAAGACTTCAGAACTCTTGGTTTATTTTATTTTGAAGAGAAAAATCCAACTCTTCTGAAGAATTGAATTGTACAAAATGTAGGAGAGGTACAAAATGACATACGTCATAAGTATAAATTTATAAATAGGAATCATCTGGAGGAAAACCGTGGGTCATTTATAAATCTAGAGGTCTATGAAGACTTCTCAGAAGAAAATTATAGATGGAAATCAAGGTGGTTTTTTACTACTGTGGGTCTCTTTCCCTGAGTTCAGGAAGCAGTCAAGAATCAGCAGGGCCCACTGCAGAATCCCAGAATAGCTGGAGTGTAGTGTTCTCCGAGCTCAGCCTGTGGCCTTTGGATATGCCTGTGCCTCTTTGGATCCCATGGTGTGTGTCTCTGCTCTGGTAGTTCTGGGTAAGAATAGGATAGTTCTGTTTGATCGCCTTCCTGTGGCCCAGAGGAATTTCCCATCTGAGAGAAGTCCTGTAAACTAGGATCAGAGCACAGTGGAAGTAAGAAGGGATCTGTCACTTTTACGAAAAGGTCCTGGAGCTTGAGTATAGAGAGTACAATTTAGTGTTCCACTCCATGAGTGAGCAGCTACATGGTACTTAGTTGCTGGCTGGGGTTAAACCACAGTGCAGTTGCACACGTATAATCTTTAGGAAGGGCTTAGGATTAAGTTTTGAATGAGAACACTCAATAAAATGAGCAGTTGCATAAGGTGGTTCCTTAGATATCCCAGAAGTTATATCTGCACTGCTGCAATTTTGAACAAATCTCTTTCCAGTGCTGACAGGAATGTAGCTAGACTGAAGTTAGGAAACATTGGGAACCAGCAATTTACTGTTTGTTTTGCATTATATGCATCCTGTGCTGAATAAGGAACTGTCTATTTTCTCATGGTTCATTTGCTATTGTGCTATTCTCATAAAATTTTTAATTCTGCAAGAGCACAGAGTTAATAATCCAATATAATAATAATCCAATATTTTCTTCTCAGTCAGAAGTAGTCTTTTACTACTTATCAGGAATTGTTGTCCACTGACATTAGAAGCTGCATGACTGTCACTTTGCATCACATGTTAGATCCAACAGGTGAAATTTAAAACATTTTTTAAGAGAAAATTATTTTCATTTTCCTTCAGTCAAAGATGTTGGTGCATAGGAAGAGCAGGAACAGAACAACATGTGGTTAATAACACTATCTTTGTAAGGGCCTCTCCTCTGAGTTGTGAAAGCAACTGTAGAAAAGCAATTAAAACAGCAGAAGTGGGCATTAACTTGGCTTGTGAAATTTAATAAGCCGCTGCCATTTGTACTCCTAACACTGACGGAAGTGTGAGAATAGGATTTGAGGAAGACAGGGCAGATTACTTCAGGGTGTGTGAAGAAGGAGGAATAAATCACTTACAGGATTAACTTTAACCTAGTGCACATGGTTTTACAACAAGTTATTTTTAATAGTGTGTTCACATCATTACTGGGACGAATATAAAAATATAAAACCTATGACAAACAAAAGCCCACAAACAATAGGTAGAGGCTGAATATTTTAAAGCTGGCTTTCCTTTTACTTCAGATTTTCTTGAATAGTATCTATATAAATCAGACACAAGAACAGAATCTGACCCTCAATTATCTCCTTTAATTAATCTTTTATCTGGTGACACTCTTTCTGTGTTGTCTGATTTTCACATTCTGGTTTGTGAGAACACAGTTCTTTCAGCAGAGAAGGATAATACCTTTACACTCACATTGCCCCACCTTTTACAATTTGTTAGCACTAAAATATCCTAGCCACTCAGTATTTAAAGAAGATGAGGAAACACACTCAGGTTAACTGTCTGAGCTCATTGAAGATGAGCCAGAGAATCGCAGAGTGAAAAGCAGGGGGAGCTTGAGGAGCACAAGAGAATCTTCCTCATCTGGTGTCTGGTGTAAAGCGCTGAGCCCACACAGCACAGAACTGCAGTTTCTGTGCTCACCAGAAGCTGGGACATTGTCCTTGCAGGCAATTTCTCCAGGGAAATTAGCTATAAACTCTAAGATATTTCTCCTGATCATTGTAAACTACATATTTTCAAAGATTTCTTTCTTAGCATGTCCCAGATGGGAAGGCCACCTCCCGACAAATTTCATTAATTGCATGCTCCAAAGCTTGGGGGTGCTAGAGCAGCTCAAAGAAAATGTCACTATTTTTTTTAATATGATTTAGTTATTTTCTTTTCAGAAACAGTTGAATTGTTGGCTGACCTTTTCCAAAAACTTTGAGCAGGCACCAAGCTTGGAAAATGGCAGGTTAGAGCTGGCAAAGTTATAAACAATGTAAGATGGGGCCTAACTATGGGAAACTCATCCTCAATGATTTTTGGTGTTTTTCTCCTTATGTACCATGTATGGAAATAAATGAGGTAGAGCAGCCCCTATGCTGCCATGTTTCCCTGCCTGAATCGAGCGGGTTGCCACTGTACCACTGTTGTTGTCGGCCCAGCCTGTGATTGGATGGCATGTGTGGTCCGAGGCAGCGGTGCATGCACCCTGAGAAAGCTCTGGCTATGCTGGACTGCAGGGCAGATGCCTTCCCTGGAGGTCCTCAGCCCTTTCCAGTTAAAATCAGGGACCTGCCTGGAGCTGTGCCACAGCTTCCAGTTGATGCAACTGGATTTCTCCTCCATGGAAATGAGAAGTCCAGGAAGGGGACAGAACCTGGAAGGAATAGGTCTGTTGTCCATATATAGGGTTGGCTGGGTAGTAACTTCTGAGTATCCAGGTCACAGGATCACAGAATCACCGAATCAACCAGGAAAAGACCTCTGAGATCATCGAGTTCAACCCATGACCCACCACCACCCTGTCAACTAGACCATGGCACTAAGTGCCACATCCAGTCTCTTCTTAAATACCTCCAGGTCAGTGACTCCATCACCTCCCTGGGCAGCCCATTCCAATGTCTGATCACTCTCTCTGTAAAGAATTCTTTCTAATGTGTAACCTAAACCTCCCCTGGCACAGCTTAAGACCATGCCCTCTTGTCCTACTGCTGGTTGCCTGGGAGAAGAGACCAACCCCCACCTGGCTACAACCTCCTTTCAGGGAGTTGTCGAGAGTGATGAGGTCTCCCCTGAGCCTCCTCTTCTCCAGGCTAAACAACCCCAGCTCCCTCAGCCTCTCCTCATAGGACTTGTGCTCGAGTCCCTTCACCAGCCTCATTGCCCTTCTTTAGACCTCTCCAGCACCTCAGTGTGCTTCCTAAACTGAGGGGCCAGGAACTCAACACAGTATAGCCTAACTTGTGCCAAGTATGGGGACAGAATCACTGATCTGGTCCTGCTGGCCACACTAGTCCCAGTACAGGCCAGGATGCCATTGGCCTCCTTGGCCACCTGGGCACACTGCTGGCTCATGTTCAGCTTCCTGTTGATTAGAACCCCCAGCTCTCTCTCTGTCTGGCTGCTCTCCAGCCACTCTGTGTCCAGCCTGTAGCGTTGCATTGGGGTTGTTGTGGCCGAAGTGCAGCACCCGGCACTTAGTCTTGTTAAACATCATATCATTGGATTCAGCCCAACTCTCCAGCCTGTCCAGGTCCCTCTGCAGAGCCCTCCTACCCTCCAACAGATTGACACTCCTCCCCAGCTTGGTGTCATCTGCAAATTTGCTATTGATAGACTCGATCCCCTCATCCAGATCATCAATAAAGATATTAAACAGAACTGGGCCCAACACTGATCCCTGGAGGACACCACTAGTGACCGGCTGCCAATTGGATGCAGCACCGTTCACCACCACTCTCTGGGCCTGGCCCTCCAGACAGTTCCTAACCCAGCACAGAGTGCCCCTGTCCAAGCCACAGCTTTTTCAGGAGAATGCCATGGGAGACGGTGTCAAAGGCTTTGCTGAAGTCCAGGTAGACACATCCACAGCCTTCCCCTCATCCACCAGGCGGGTCACCTGATCATAAAAGGAGATCAGGTTGGTCATACCTACCCTTCCTAAACCCATGCTGGCGGGGTCTGATCCCTTGTCCGTCCTGTAAGTGCTGTGTGATTGCACTTAGAATGATCTGGTCCATAACCTTGCCAGGTACTGAGGTCAGGCTGATGGGCCTGTAGTTTTCCCGGGTCTTCCTTCATTGTGAGGGTTACTGAGCACAGGCACAAGTTGCCCAGAAAAGTAGTGAAGATACCTATCCTTGTAGATAGATATTCGAAAGCTGTCTGGACTTGATCCTGCGCTGCCTGCTGCAGGTGATATTGCTGGAGCTGAACCAGATGACCTCCACAGGTCCCTTCCTGTGGAATCACAGAACCTCAGCTGTTCTGTGATTCTGTTAAATTCTCTGTCAGCTTCTTTTAAACTGAGGTAGGGAAGTTACCGAGTGAACTGTTTACCATTTGAACGTTGGTAACGCATTTCTTTCAGTAACTGGATGCATTTGTGCTTTCAGTGCATTTTCATTTTAACACAGATTTTGTGGTTATGATCACAGTATATATAATCACATTCATATTTAAGATTGATAGTCCTTAGTGCTATTTGTTTTCCATTTCCAATTGTTTATTCTACCAGAATTACAAGACTTGAGTGAAGTTAACTCTTCATGTAATTTCTTGGTCCTCATATTTAGGGCTTTACAACAAAACTCAATTGATGTAGAAGTTGCAATAACGCTAAGATGATAATGCTGTGTCACTGATACAAGTTGTTGAGCTTGGACAAGTGCATAAGCCTCATCCAGACCAGGACTGAAATGTCCATTTGTGAAGCAGCTGAGAATACTGGCACGTGAACTGCAATCTCAAAGTATATCTTGGAGTATGACCTATCCCAGTGAGAGGAATGGAATAGGTCATATTTTTCAGAGATGATACTCCAGGCAATCTGCAGATTCATGGACCTATCTTTCATGTAAGCTGTTTATGGGGAACAGACCCTTGTAAACAGTAACTGCCAAAGCATGCGTTATAATCCCAACAGAGAGTTATTTAGTTGAGGCCAAAATTGTTCCAAGGATCGTTCTAGTAATTTAACAGCTGCCCTCTAGTGCCATTCATGGCATCATCCAAGTAAGCAAAGTAGACGTGGCTGAAGTTTGGCAGAATGTATTTATTTTTAATGAAAGACTAGATTCTTCTCAATCTGTCTGAAGCCATTAGCAGCTTCTAAAACAAATTTCATAATCACAAATCAACATATTTTTGTTTGTTATGTTTTCAAAGAGGCAGGGCAATTGACAATTTCATAAGTCAAATCAGCAGAATGCAAACAGTGAAAGAGAAATTTTTCCTTGAATGATATATCTGAACAAGAAGAGTAATTACGGGTGTCTACCATCCCACTCTCAATTTCTGCAGAGCCGCTGAGGCCTCATCTGTTAAACTGACTCCTGGAACCTGGATATCCTCCCTCCTATCTGGCAGGATAACTCCTTGTTGATTTTTGGCCTCTTATCATCTTGTGCAAGTTTGGTTTTCAGAAGATGTGCGAGATCAGCACTTCATTTATTTCTCTAAAGCAAATGTAAACAACTGTCTCAAATAAATGTTCCTTCTCCCGGTGAGACCTGATGGAATGCCTTGTAAGATGAGGACCTTCGTTTCCTGACCTCGCATGAAACAGAGCACAGTTCTGTTTTCACCTTCTCAACTATTTCAACTTTCCTCTTAGTTACTTTGGGTACTTTTAAATCCATATGGTATTTACAAGTGATGGTGCCAGATACAAGGGGAATTCTGTTCCTGTATTTTGCCCTTAACATTACTATGAAGAATGCTTCCTAAGTGCTGAAATGAGTATAAAATTAGTCTAGGACTGAAAAAAGATCATACATCAATATTTTAAGATTACTTGCTTTTGAAGATTGAGAGGTAACTCTATGCATGTGAAGGTACCTTCACAGAGGTAAAATACTTGGTGCTAACTGACTCTCTAGCCTACCACAAAAATGTGTTAACAAAAACCAGTATCTGGAACTAAAAAACATACAATGTCAATTAAAAAATCACAATTTTTAAACCTGCAGATGACTATCACAGAATAAACTTTCAAAGAGAAGTAGTCAATTCTTTATGGCTTAATGCTTTCCAAGTAAGACTGGTTGCATTTCCAGGGGTTATAGCTTCAGGTGACTATAATTACCAAGTGCAATACATGAGTAGCCAGGTAAAATGAAGTGGTTTCTTTTAGGCACTCAGATAAGATGAATGAGGTTCTTTCTGAACCTGAAGTGAGTGTGTCTGTGAGAAGTAAGACAAAACCATATTAAATCCATTTCTCTTCTGGTTATAAGCATGAGATTATGAAGCTGTACTGCTCATACCAGAAATATTGTTCACTTCTTTCGCCATTCAAGAAATTAGGAAAGAGCCTAGAAACACAGAGCTCTCCAGAACAGTGTGACATGGTAACAATACCCAGCCACTTCCACCTGTCACATGGAGTGTAGATGAGTTTCTTCAGCAAAAGCCAGAGAAAGTTAATAGAGGCACAAAACCACCAACACCACTACCAACACACAGGCTTACCAGCCCAGCCTCTTAGAGTTCAGCTTTTCATATATTGCATTGAATGGTTCAATTAGGTTTGCAGGACCAGTAAAAATAATACAATACTAGATTAATTAAGAAAGTTTATATGATCAAGTAACCAGGTACACTGTTGCACGCTTATGTTTATATACCTACTTGTAAATTATTGAAAGTGTTTAGTTTAAATAGGGAATTGGTGACAGTAAAGATCCTGTGATGTAGAAGCTGGAAAATCAGTCTCCTTTCACTGTTTCTGCTAGAAGCTGATATCCTTGATTATATCTCTAATTGTTTCTTAGTGTATTTTGTTATCCTCACAGTTTGTATTAATTTTTGGCTCAGTTACTACTTGGCATGATCTAGTAAGAGAACACCACATGCTGCTGTGTCGTAACTTCTGAAAGCCTGGCTGCAGAATCACTATTTGCTAAGTTCTACTAACTTTCACTTCTGTCAATATAACAGGCAGTGGATAGACCCTTATGATAGTATAATGCAGAATGAGAATCAGTTGTGTCTGGCAGTTACAGTAAGAATCAGGGTAACGCACCATCTGGATAATGAAAGGCACCCAGCATTTAGAGTTCTGTCATTACAACTGAAGATCTGCAGTACAGTGTCTGAAACGCCAGCAGGAACTGGAGGGGAGACACAGGGAAGGTCGGTCATGGATTGAGCAGAGGGCAGTGGCTGCTAAATCTGCAAGGGATGAATGTGAGGAAGGACAGGTGTGTGATGTGGGGCAGAGCATCTGTGTACTGAACACTTGATTAAATATATTTGTGGATTCAAGTAGGATGTTTGAAGTACCTCAAGTATGAAATGCTCAGTGAAGAGTTACCAGGTGACAAGACGTAGCAAAAATGACTGCTCTCTGAATTGTAAGCTAACACCAAATGCTATGGTGTTGTTTTTTTTTAATGTACACATCTGTGGTTTTCATATTTTAATCAGCATAGCCTCTCTCTACCATGTACTTATTCTCTGTTTGCTACATGTCTCCTCCCCACCCCTGCAATTCACTGAGATTACTTGAAAAGACTCCTCTTGACTTCAGACAGGTTGGATGTGGCCCTTTCTTAGATTTCAAGAGATCATTCTAGTAGTAATTGGCTACCATTTTGTGTCAGATTTCATCAGTACCATTCGAGAGGGGAGCCTGGGGATCTGTATTTTCTCATATTGTTTCTTCATAATTTGTTGCTGTCTTGAGTATATGCCTAAGGAGAAAATAGAAGTTTAGCAAGAGAAAGAATGGTTCAGTATTTTACTTGCCACTTGGGAGATCTATGTTCACTTCTCAGATCTGCCAGAAATGCCCCACGTAGTTTTGAGCAAGTTATTCAGTCACTTTTTCCCTCAGTGCCTGGCTTGTGAAATGGCAATTATGGCACTCCATTACGTCCTGATTCCCTGGCTTGTGAGAAAGCTAATGTGTTCGGGACTATCACTTTCTTGAACACTACAGTACTATGAGCTGCTTGCTTAAAACCAACAGCAAGGAACTGAAACCCTGCAAGACCTTGTCATTAGCAACAGTGCTTTGTGGCAGAACCTGTACATGTGCCTTGGTGCACAAAGCAAGCTGTACCTGTGACGGAGCATTTCTGACTTACAGTCTGTGAGGCTGACACATTCCCGGCATTCCTGACCTCAAGCAACATGGGCCATGGTTTTATGACAGCTATTGAAACATAATTATTCTACTTCACTCACAGTAGTATTCTTTTAGGAATAGTTTGTAATTTTTCTTATTTATGTTATAAGCATCTTTGGTTGTTCTGATATTTCCCTTTTGTGTGCTTGCAAGCGCGGTATACAAGTAGGGATAATGGAGGGTCCATAATACTCTTTATCTCTGTTTTGACAGGCTGCCCTGACTATTGTACAGGAAGTAGAAATCTCTATGTTCAGTACTTCAAGCGTTTGATTGCTTCCTTTCTGGAGCTGCTGAGTGTGCCTACCTAAAGGATTGGCTGTAGCTAAGGGATGTGTCAAGCTTACGTGAGTTGTTTGGGTTGCTATTTTGTTCACTAAGCTCCTGCTGTGTCTCATGAGGGTGTCTAGTGACATCATCCACCCTGCTGTCCATTTGGGAACTACAAATTGCCCCAGCTCTCACAGAGGTTCTTCTACCCAATACTGGTATTCTATGCTCCCTGCAACCATGCTGCAGAGCCCTGTGTAAGGTTCACTGCCCAATTTCTTTCACTAGCCACTGAGACTTGTAGCAAAGGTGGAGCGAGTGGAAAGGAACAGGAGTGAGTAAGCATGTGAACCAAAAATGGCATTTCTGGAGTAGTAGCTCTAAAGTCATATCGACCTTGTAAGCAGATTTTTCACCTATGTAAAACAGGGTTGCCAACAGCCAGCTCCTGAGGCTTGGGTCAGCTTGGACGCTTGAGCAGAACAGAGTGCTCCTTCCTGCCAAAACTCCTCTTGGGTCACAGTGGTGGAATCTGTGGCTTTCCTCCATCATCTCCCTATCAGCTATGCTCTCCCTTCACAGTGAGCTTATAAGCCTACTCCAAAGCCAACACAGCTCAACAGCACACTGAGACTTGGCATGGGCTGGGGGAAGAGAAGGAGACATAACCTCTTTTTGCAGGTATTCTGACATTTTCTTTGAGTTGTACCTCCTCCATGGCTGGAGACAGGGACTTGCTGGTTGGGAGTACTGGAATCTAGCTTGTTTCAGAAAGGTGGCATTTGCCATTCCCCTGAAGATCCACATATATTTGTTCAAGTTAGAAGTATTGTTATTATTAGCTAGAGCTAAACTGAAAATTAATGGCTCTTATTAAGAGAATATAAGATCAACATGATTTTGGCAGCATTAGAGGACAACTCTAGCTAAAGTGCTGACCTACATACAGAACAAACTGAGAACATTTTCACTTGGCATCAGCGACAGGAGAGAAACAACTTTGCCTACATTAAGCCATATGCCAAGTACCATAACTTAAGAAGTTCTACATATTGGCAAGCATACAGAACTCATACACTTTTAAAACTAGCAAATGTCTACTCTCAGCTTTATAGAAATTCTAGAAATGTCTAATTGTGATAACAAGTGGAATATGAATTCAAATGGGCTAACATTAAATTTCTAAAACTAGAATGAGTACTTAAACTAGTACATAGCTAGGAACAACTTAAAATAAATTTTAGTCACTCTTAGAAAAACATTCAGAATTCATTTATTATGCATAAAAGTAGCATGTATTTTTACAAATACTCAGGCAATTCAGCATATGAGAAATAGTAAATATGTGTTCCTACATAATGCTCTTAGTATAAATTCCATCAGCCCCATCGAATTTATCTAATTGTTTGCTGTTATCAAGTGAGTGGCTGAGGTGACCTGTGGACTTGTTGTATTGGTTCAGCACGAAGCCATGCACTTTCCTTGCTATAAGACAGACCTGCATACAGAAATATTTACTTTCCTTGGACAGGCAGAGTCTGGCTGTGCTGTCACCAGTCAGCTGTCTGACCACCTATGTCAGCTATAGTTTAGTTATTGCACATAGCTAATAGATAACTTCTGATTGTATTAAGAACTGAATGAGAACTGATCTGCATACAAGACAGAATATGAACTGGAACCAGCTCATTACTCTGGAATTCAAAGACTATGATAGGAAGCTTATGGGGAAAAAAAATCTGATTTAACCATCACATTCAAATTGAGCACTAAAAAAGACAAACATTTTCCTCTGAAACTAACCGAGCTGCCTCAAAGACAATCTGCACAATTAGGATCTGAAGAGCCACAGTAACTGAACCTTTGATGGCTGAGTTGATGGAACCAGTTTCACCAGTAGCAGTTTGCTTTGGGTGTTGACCTGCTGACCTCTGAGGAGGGATGGAGGCACCCACACTCCTGTCACACACCATATGTGTTTTGGAAACTCAATGAGAAGGGTGAAAAAGATCTTAATTAATTTTCAGATATGGGATGGACGCTATTCAGCCGTTTGATGGAGATCAAGTGTATTCAGTCTGCTGGGAGGGACTAGTGTCCAAACCCAGACAACTGTTTCACTGTATTTCAGTGGTGACTGGCACCAGATTAAATCACTGCCACGGAGGGATTTTTTATAATTTACAAACAATTTTTGAGATTTTTTCTTTTACGAGGGAAAGGACATTAATTTTCTTTTCATCTCATCCTCAGAAGGCTGGCATCTTTCTCAGAATTATTTTTTGAAGGATTTTACTATAAATTACCATATTTTAACTAAAATACTTTGTTTTTCTTAAAACTGGAGGGAAAGGTATTGTTTTCCCCACACAAGCAATGTCCCCAAAAGTGCTGAACATTTCACCTATTCTTTTAATCAGACTTAGGCAGATACCAAACAAGAAAAAATAGCAAGGAAGAAAATAGGCAAGTGTCAGCAACACTAAGCAGAGGCATTATTATTGTCAGTGCTTGTAATGGCTTCTGGAATAGTAGAAACAAGCCGGATCTATTTATCCCCTTATCTACTCTACTTATTTTATTTTACTTAGGCAAATTAATTTTCTATATCTATATTATAATATAATAATTTGAATGGAGAAGATATACTGCTGAAATGTTAGAGACAACTACAAAGGAGTATAGTAGTGACTGAGGATTTTTTTCCCCATAGGAAAATTAAAAAAAGTTTTTATTGATATTGTCCCTTTTCTTTTTTCAAGTTTAATGCATATTTTTCTCAAAATAATTGGAAATAATTTTGCTGCTTCGTTAAGAGTTGAAAGCAAAATATATAAAAATGTCATGCTAATGTACATACATTGTTCTGGCATAGCCTGGGCTGAATGTCCCACTTTTCTCTGAACATGATTAGCATATGCCAAAAAGCTCATGGATGACCTTATGCAGGATCAGACTGTATAACAACCTTGAGGAGTCTTGCCATGGAGAGATGTTTCCCCATCGGCTTCTTCCCAGCAATAACAAAATGTTAAAATATATCAAGAGTGGTAAACCAAATGTGGGAGAGCAGCCACTTCTGAAATGCCCCCGGTGTTGCGGAAAAAACAGGCAACTGCATTAGATCTGTACCAAAAAATAAGGATAATATCATCTATTCATCATCATCATAACATCTCCAGTAGAGCTCATCTGAAAAAGGAGTGTTACATTAGGACACACAACAATGGTACAAGAAGTTTGCCAGGAGATTTAACTGGAAAAATGCCTTTCCATTTTCAGGCACTGCCCGCAATGGCAAGAGCAAAAAGAAATTAAATTCAAAAAACTGAAAAAAAAAAAGGGGGGGGGAAAAGCCATTTTATCTGGCAGTTCTGCTAGCAGTTGGCTAACATTTTTATGCCATGTAGCTATGTGGTTTCTCTGTTCTGGTAACCCCTGCCTGAGCATGGCCTATATAGAAATGCTTGTTGATCTCATGAGTCATTCCCAGGAGATGGCAAACATGACTAAAAGACTGGAATACAAGACACATGCTACAGCACGAGAACCAAAAGACCTGGAGGGTGACTGAAAAGCTGTCAAGAGATTAACTGTGCAGTGACTGTGCAAGGAAAAGGACATGAAGGAAAGATGCAGAACATGATCACAGTATCCTTTTGCTTCTGTTCCCCTCCAAAGCTGCTGCTTGAGTGTGAGGAGTCCATTGCAATCCCACAGAGAGCTGAAAGAAGAGGCAGTTTTCTCACTGGTCCCAAGCCCAAGTCAAGAAGACCACTAATAGTCCCTCTGGCATATAACTACCATTATCCACTACACACATAATAGTTTGCTTGGCACAGGGTTGACATTGTCTTGCTATTTATGAAATCAATAAAAGCTTTTTTGTTTATTGAACATATGTTCTTGGTTAAAAGGTTTATTGAAGCACACTTGTCCTTCCTAAAACATGTGGATGTCTTTTGGGACGAACAGGCAAATTTTCACTGTCACAGAAGGTCATGTTCAACTAGAAATACCATAGCATATTAACAACACATGTACAGCAGCTTCAACATTGATAATATGCCATAATAGCTATTAAAGTTCATTAAAAGGGTCGTAGGCTTTTTGTGAATTGGTGCATGAAGAGGTACTGTGTCACATTTAATGTCCCTGTACCCTGCTTTTGAAGATATAAATGTCTCCACATGCCCAATAGATGGAGGTACTGACCACTCACCTCTCCTTCTCTACTCTGCTACAAAGAGCTTTCTTTGCCATTCTGCCACCCAACGAGTAGGCATTTGCCTTTAGAAATGTCTAACCCAAAATATGCATTGGTAACACAAGGCAGAAATTTCTCACATGTTTCAAGCCATGCCCTGACATGTTTCCGTTTTTCTTTCCCTCTTCCAGAATTCATGGTTATTATTATATATTGGTCTGTAGCTCAGAAGATATTTTTCTCAGATTTCCACTTACTGAGAAGCCTACCACCATGAGAGCAGATAAAATGAAAATAACAGTAGTAGTAACAGACTGTGTAATGTCTACAATATGGGACTGTGGAAAGTGGGGGAGATGCAATACATATGCAACCAAATGAGTTTTGAAACATCTTGCTATCAGAGACTACCCCAGTACTTTGTAAACCATATAGCTTAAAGCATTCAGGGAGAGAAATATGGAAATGTGTTTTCAGGTTCTGTTCAATATTTCAACAGAAGAGAAGCAAATAAAGAGAAAAACTTAGTCAATGTAGGTCAATTATGCTTTTAAAAGGGGATGCTTTCATTTAAAACATAAAAAAACCCTAAAGCTGCTTAAATCTAAAAGGCATAAGCTAATATGTCATTCAAAATTTTTAAAATATTCTATTTTACCTAGTTTTTGTTTTATTGAAAAAGAAAAGCCACAAAACTGATCAATTATTAGTATATGTCTAACGGAGGCTGGCTGCTGTATGACATGTCCTATTCTCTTTCTTTCAGTTTTAACACATTTTTGTACTTGCACTCCATCTTATTATCTCCCTCTGATTCTGCACCTTTCCTTTTAGATAAAAAAAAAAAATTGAATTTTTTTACTTACCCTGAATCTAGCAGTGAAGGATGATAAGAAGACATTTTATATAGATGTGCTTGTTTGTTTGCTTGGAGATCAGAGATAACATTCTCAGCTGTGTTCTTTAAACAGCGTTCCCAACCCAGAATTGTGTAAAAAGCAGCATACAGGTTGGTATTGAAAATTAATTCTACATTACCAAAACCAAGTTTTACAAGCACAGCAACCTATTCTATAGCAAGTTATTGTAGTGAATAACTTCAGTAAGGGTGGGCTGTTTGACTTTATGTTATAAGCTTTTGAAGCTAAAAAAGTACGCTAAACATATTAGCGATAAATATATTACCGTGGATTTATTAATTTTGTAATGTGGATAAGATGTCCAATTATCATTTCTTCTTTCTCTATGCAAAACTTAGTAAGAACAAATTGTAGTGGACCTAAGCAGTTGCTTAGCACTTATTTATTAGCACAATTACATTCAAAGACTCGTCTTCATTTCCTAAAGGCCAAGTTATACGTGTTCAGCCACGGCATCACTGAATTTCCATTTCTGTCAGTAGTACAATCAGTGGAAACTTCACCATATTCTTGCATTTTTCTGTGTGGAAGAAAGAAAAGTAGATTTGGCAGTAAAGGAATGTTGCAGCAGAAAGGTTTACAAGATAAGAGCTGGATAGAAACCAAGACTGTCATTGTACCAAAAAAGTAATCTAAATGGGTTTTATTTTAAATTTAAAATGTGTTTTAAATTTAACTGCAGTTTCAGGGAAGAATTTCTTTGCTTTATGTAACAGTGGCTAGTAATAGTGAGTTTTACTTTGGAGAATTCAACTTGAATTTACTTTAGGTTTGTGAAGACTTTTTCCTTGCCTTAGCACTCTCAGTATGGACAGAAGAGGGTTTCTTTTTGAAAAGCATCAAAGAAATTGTTGTCTCTTGAGAGACTGGCATCTAGCAGTGACTATTACAAGCCAAATGTTAAGCAAACTTCTCCACTGCACAGAAATTTAATTTTTCTAGTTGCAGCAATTTCTGTGACGTGTATGGTAGGATGCTGAAGTAAGGTTTCAGATTTCCTAGTTATAGCAGATGTTAAACATACGACGACTTCATATTTTTAGGTTTTTTTTCCTGAAATTACAGTGCTTTTAAAAGTATTTCCTTCTGGATTCTTAGGAAAATCTGAGAAAGTCTGACCTGAGTCCAGCAGGGATACCTGTTTGGGAGAAGGCATCTGTGTACTTCAGCTTTGTATTCCTGTTGCCTGGAGCAGTGACTCATGAAATACATGTACCTACAACATGCTGGCTCTGGTGAAAACCCTGCTGACTCCCTCCCTGTAAGCTTCTCAGTGGATGCCCAGACCTGAGGTTCAGCGGGTTGATGTGTTGACCACAGCCACTCATGCTGACCAATGGACATTGGGTACTTATGGATCTGGGAAACCCTGGCAGCTGAGTTCTCCTAGACCCATGTAGATTTGCCCTCCTTTCATGAGAATATTTTTAAGTTGATATTCCTTCCCATGTCAGAAGCAAACAGGTTAACCTTCCAAAAATAAATTGCCTCTTTCCAGTCGTCACTATTAAAGAAGTTGGAAAGAGTGTAGGAAAGCAACATGCCATAGTCTCAATGGATGCTAGTGAGAAGTGGGTACCAAACCACTTGAGGTGCCTTGGAAAATCCCAGACACTTATGAAATAAAGCAACTCTCAGCTGTCATCACACGTTCCAGCAAAGGCTGTACGTTTCTCATTTGCAGGCTCCAGACTGTCTCTTGTTTTAGCATGGGAACAGTGCTGCTTCAAGGAACAACAGCACGTTCCTGGTGCATTACAATGTAAAACTCTTGCTGGTCTGAAAGTGCCTATGGCCTGAAATATGGGGACAACAGATCCCACTGAAGATAGGTTCATACTCTGGCTGTCAAAATGTTTCTCAGGGACTGGGCTTCCTGTTCAAGCTTTTGCTATATTCCCTGTTTTGCATTTTGCCACTCATTTTTTCCATTCTTCTGCTCCTAGCTATTTTTCATTAGTATCTCTGGTCAGCAGGAACCTACCCTGCTTCAACTTTACAAGAATTTTGACAATTGAAATTCACCCCATCATGTGTGTCAAAGAAAATCCCAACAATTCTTCATCTATTACTAGCTGTGAATTGCTGAGACATCTGACACAAATTATGGATTCAGCTGGCAAGAACAGGAATCTGCTCAATGAAAATCAGTTCCTCACAGAGTCTTTTTCATCCATGCAATATTTATAAATGCAAGTTTGAAGACTGGTAAGAACTCTTTGTTATCACTTATTATCAACAAAAGCTTGATTTCCTCCACTGTTTTCAAAACAGATGGAAAATTAATTTCCCTGAATTCTCATTTTTAATGGGATTGTACCAATTCTGATACAAAATTGCAAAATAATAATACTTGAATGACTTAGAATCAAAGATTACAGCCCAACTCTATCAGTTTATTTTAAGTCTTCCCATTTCCCTCTCATTTTTTTCATGTTAGAAATGCTGCTATTGGATGGTTTCTATGTCTACGAGATTCAAAATGCAAGAATTTGTCTTGGAATTGAATTTTTTTTTCACCAGCTCAAAATGTGATCACAGCTGAATCATCCCAGTAATTGGTCTTGTATCAGGTCTTGTATTAGGTTCCAAAGAACTGCAGTTCATCTCCATCTGCAGAGAGATCTATCTTCACTATCTTCATCCCAGGCTGTCTGAACCTGCATTAGTACCCATCTGCCATACTGAGGAACTTTTACTGGGGGCCCATATGCCTCTAGGTGGATGGAGTGCAATTACAAATCATCACTGATTTCAGCTCTAGGGTGCCTTCTGCCAACATTTCCTTAGGATGCAAACCCTCATATTTCAAGCTCTTCCAGGTACTGAAACTAGAGTCACAGGTCACTCAGTGTTCTTCCTGACTAGTCTCACTTCTTGGAGCTCCGCCCATGCATGGGAACTCACACTTCATTATTTATTTCCTCCAGGATAGCAGAGTTAAAAAGAATGCAAGGCCAGTTTAGTATCTTAGGAAATTTTACACAGAAATATGTCCCCACAGCAGTTCTCACCCGTCTGTGAGTCTGAGACAGCAGACACAGCAAGAGCTGTGATGGAGACCTTGCTGTACTGCAAATCCCCATTTACATGCCCTCTGGATATGCACAAGCTCACTGAAAAGTAAACACAGTTCTGCAATGCCTGCTTATAACCTCAGGATCCGACTGTGTCCCACATCTCTTTTTTACTGGCATCTCAGTGTCCCAGTAGTTTGCCCTGGGTTTCCACAGAAGAGTGTGCATCTTGTTCAAACACTGTGCTTCGTGACAGCAAACAACCCTTAACAACACCTTGTAAAGTCTTATGAAAGCAATACTGTCAGATGCACCTTGTTAGCTGTCCAAAAAACTGTAGCCTTAGGAAGAGACTTGATCCAGCTGCCATAAATATTAATGTAAATGCAGTAGAGGCTGCCACAGTGTACAGCCAGGGTTGATGAGAGGCCACCCATGCCCAGAGGTGGAGTAATATCAGCATCAACATTTCATAGGTCTGTGCCTTCTCTTCAAGTCAGGATATCATTGTGGTTAGAGGAAACCATGAAGTACAGGAAGGGTGGAACACAGGTCCAAAAGCATAGGTGTCTACTGCCATTTTACATGCAGTTTGTATGTCTCTCCCTCTCTACTGTGCCTGTCTACCCCATTTGTCTTTAATCCATCTGCACCAAACTCCACCCCTCATGCCATCCCTCATGCTTTCACAGCATGAGTTCCCCATCAGAACCAGACCAGGTGTTCATCAATACTCTCCCTGCCTGTGTGGGATAAAACCTTTCCACATCATGGCTTGTATGCCAGGGGTCATCATCCAAATGACAGAGGCTGTGGCTGGAACAAAGCATGGTATTTCGTGACACTACTTGCATTTCTCTCTTTCCAACCCACCTCAGTGGTTCTGAGTGCCTACCTTGCAGTATGTGGTTATTCTCAAGCCTCTTTCAGAAAAACAGTTGCATTAAGCACGGACTTAAGAGCTATAAATTTTCTTGTTGCTGAAATCATAAGGTTTAAAATTTATTTGCTCAAGCAAATTCTTGTACCAAAATGTCAGTATTATGTTTTAGCCAAAAGCTGGTGCCATGTCTTACCTCAATCTCCAAGACAATTTTCCAACATGTTACTTAGGAGTGAAGGAATTGCTACGTAGATGAAGGTTCAGAGTCCTTTGGCCCTGAACAGCATCTGCTTCTGGGTGCATCAAAGAAACCCTGAAATTGGCACTCCTACCACCCACACAGGGCTTCTTTTGACAAGTGAGATGTGAGAAGTCTGATTTTAAAGGCAAGGCCTAAGGATGCTGCTAACTTCTCCTGTGATTAATGTTAATGAAAGTGTTTTTCAGATGTGTCCACTCAGTGTCTAACTTGTGTATGAGTTGTGAGTTTTTGGTCTGAGTGAAACCATCTTGGCAGAGGGTTACAGTTCCAAGCTTGGGAGCAGGGAATCATGGATGCTTTTGCCCTCACCATGCCCTGAGGAGGATATGCTCAGTTGGTTTTTTGGATGAATCTGAAGATGGGATAGGGGTGATATTTGTTTCTGGATTTTGCCTTGTTTTACTTACCTGATCAATGTATTGGGGTGCATATCTCTATACCCAAAGTCTGGTAATTGGAAATTATACAGGTCAAAGAGAATGAGAGCTACTGTGTGTGTTGGAACCATGATGATGCTGGGGATTAGTGACTATCAGCCATTTTAGTTTCAGCAGTTTTTCTGAGGCTTGGCAGTTGATTTCTTTTCAGTCTCTGTAAAAAGTGTTTTGTGAAAAAAGAATGGGTCTCTTCGTAGTGCATTTTCCAAAAGCTGATGGATTTATGTTTTGTGCCAGAGGTGCACTTGGGTAGACACAGTTACACTGACTGGTTTACTGTGTAGGGAGGGGAAATTTTCCTTAGTTGTGGTGTAGAGCTTGCAGCTCTGGCTTCATTTTATTTCTGTTCAGGAAGTTATTCCAGGTTGTTTTATTGGTGTTTTGAGTTCCTCTTTTAATCAACATAATCTTTTCTTTAATTAATGTTTATCCTTCCATAAGGATAATCTATTCTTTGGGCAAACTATTTAATGACTTTTTATTCTGGGGGAGTGATTTGAAACACTCTTAACTAGATGCTACATGGAAAACATTTGGAACTGCATTCTCTCTGCTCAGTAATTTAGCCTTGGCTGATGTTTGGTAACATTTCCCCCCCACCCCAGAAAGACAGTGTAACTCACAGCATTTAATGTCATGCTCGTTGTGGCCCACTTGACAGGTTTTATTACAATGGTAGATAATTTATTTTCCATCTTTATTGTCTCTAACAGAGCTGTAGATAAGAGTTTGAACTGGTAGTTCATGGCTCATGTTTTATTTCAAATATTTTCCTCCCATGACTTTCTATGACTCACCCTATATAAAACATGTAAGTTTGGTACTGTTGCAATTTCTCCTAAAGAGATGAGTTTCTTGAGAGGGATAGTTTCTTCTCCATTTAAGCAGTACTGGGAATTAGAAAATGAATATTAATTTTCAGTAAGCAGCACATGGAAGTTCTGGGATCCACAGAACTAACAAAATCAGCCTTTTGATGTAACCTTAGGTACTACCAAGAGTACAAAATAGGAAAGAACAGTCATATAGGAGGTGTGGTATGACAAAATTTGGGGTAAGTGGTCTGGGCTTGGCTCCTGAGTTTCCAAATTTCTGCACCAGCTCCCTTCTGCTTTGCTCTGGGTTGAAGTGTGGGACACAGAGGGCAAGTGGCAGTGTCAAAGCCTTAGCAGATCAGCTCTTCTTTGACCTATATTTTGCAGAACATGTATCCAGTGGTGATTGTTCAGATCCCATCAAGACCCTCATAGAACGTCAGCTTTGGACCTGAATGGGTTGGACAGGAGTTGACTCTCTCCAAACTGACCCTTGACTGAAGCAGCTTTGCTCCTGGGATGGCACCCAGTTCTAGTGGTTTGCCACTTGAGTTTCACAAGATCTGTTAGTTTCTTTTTTCAGGCCCTATGAAAGAGACTTTGGGAAAAGTTTTGCCACTTAGTTATCACCAGGCCTTTACCCTGAGGCTTACGGAGAGATAGACAAACCTCTAGGGAATGGGGCAGTGCAGAGTTCTGTCCCATCTCTGGCTGTCATTTTTAGGCAAAGAATTTGGCAAATAGACTGAAAACTGTGTGGCTTGGCTGTGAACCCTCATCATTCCTCCTTTGTTCTCAGTTGGGTTTTCTCTCTGGAGCATTCAGCATTCAACTTTTGCCTAAAACATATGTGGTTCTTCCACCAGTTTGATTTCTGTTGATGGTAGATGTCTTTTTACTATGAGAACTAGGGGTTCTTGGTCTGTATTCCAGGTGCTTTTGGAGTAAAGGCTGCATTTGTCTCCTGTGTTCAGTTATTGTATAATGCCTGGGAAATGAGACAGGGTTTGGCCCTCACTGAGTCTCTTTTCAATTGAGTCTTTGTTAGGAATGTTGTGAAATTTCTGGCCTTTCCATTTTGCTTGTTCTCTGCATCTGAGCGAGCAAATGTATCTGAAGCAGGTATCTGAAAAACTTGGAATCAGACGCAAATGAGTTTTCACTCCAAAAGATGCAAAGCAAGACCTAAAAATTATTCAGATTATTTAGAAGTTTACAAGATAAATTTTAGCCTGACGCTGAAGATCTGGTGGAAGTAACTTCAGAATCATGCAACCTCTGCAAACCCA
The DNA here is from genome assembly GCF_009829145.1 of Chiroxiphia lanceolata. Lineage (NCBI taxonomy): Eukaryota > Metazoa > Chordata > Aves > Passeriformes > Pipridae > Chiroxiphia > Chiroxiphia lanceolata. The sequence goes on along the minus strand of NC_045639.1, from coordinate 35,361,437 downwards.
CAGAGGGCAAACAAAGTGGCCTAAAGATGATACAATCAAAAATGTAAGGAATAATTTTAAAAAGTGTAGAATGGAGATGGGAAATTATCAACTGACAAAAGGGAAATTTTCACTGAAAAGATCTTGATGGAAAAAAATGAACCAACTGTATATGGAAGACAAAGATGATGCATATTGGCTAAGATATGTTCGTCAAGTATAAATAACGTTAAACCGGTTTGTTTTCCTTCTGCAATAGGGATAACATATCTTGTGGAAAGGGCAAAAACAAGAGTTTCCACATTCTTTTATTCTAGCCAGGCCTTCCCTAGCACTATTTCATATTAAAATTTAGGGAAGCATGGTTTAGATGACTGGTTTTTAGTTTTTTCAAATGTCATCATGGCTAGGCTTCGCGAACGAACATTTGGGAAGGGCTCTACCCACGTTTGTTGCAAGCGCGTTGTTTCAAACATAGAACCATGAGGAACCTCACAATACTCCATAGTAAATTTTAATTACTGAGAATATGCCTATTTCTCCCTGTTACATTTCAGAAACCCGTTAAAGGTAGCACATATCAAAGCCTAAAGACAATAGTTTCAAAATCACTGGTTTCCACAAAACTACCACAGGGACAGGGCAAAACTGGTTGTACCTATGACTACAGAGTAGCCCCCAGTCCACTATTAAATGTAAAACATACAGAGGTGGTTTCTCTGGAATCTCACCTAGGGTTGCTGTGCCAGTAGGTAATGAGCCAAAAGTACACAGGCCTCTGGAGTCATAAATCATTACTGGGAATGCTAGGAAGCATTCTCCAGATATTATCTGAGAGGATTAATAAGCTGATTGAAGAAGTTGAACTCTGTTCAACACTGTTGGTGAACATATCAACACTGTTGTTCTTCTGGTAATAAAGCAAATACTCTTCTTGTAAAAGCAAGACTATAGACTGCAATACATAAGAAATGACCATTCTGTTCTACTCAGTGCTTGGTAACTGATGGAGAAAGTCAAGAGGAGAGCAGCACTAATGACTAGTGATCTAGAAAATAAAACTTATGAAAGAAGATCGAAGGAACTGGGTTCTCAGACTGAAGGAAAAGAAGACTAAAAAAGTCAGGAAGATCTTTTACATCCTTAAATACATGTAAGGTTGCTTTACAAAGGAAATTAATAAATTATTTCCCATATTTACAATGAAAAATAATAGGGTTAAGTTACTGCAAACGCTATTCAAAATAAACATTAAGGAAATCATTACAGTATTAAGGGTTGCAAAGTGTACCCTTTTGGTTCCCCAAGGCTGCAGATCTTTGAAACACAAGTCTGTCAGGAAAGGTTCAAGTACACGTGATTCAGCCATAGGCCAATGGACTGACTGGTCTCAGAAGTCTCTTTACAGCCTTTATTTCTAGGAGCCTGTGAAGTTGCTCAGCTTAAGCTAAGATAATATCTAATAGTGGATTTCAGCCAACCCATCTGGCCAGCTATCTTCAGTTAAAGGGACAGGATAATTTACAATAAACAATTCTTTATAATACTGATTTATAGTACTATTTCACTTGAAAATTACATGGATGAGACTATTTATAAATCCAGATTGTAACTGCTATTTGTTTTGCACCTGGGTTATATTTTATTTTTGTCTTAAACTTTTTGTGACTTTGTCCATTTTTACTGTTATAGATCTGCTTGTAAACCATTATGTACCTTGAAAATGTTGACTGGACTCAAATGGGAGTAGTACATCTGAGTAGCTTTTTTAGTCAGCAGATTTTGTTGCCTCACTTTTCACACACTTCTGACTGTTTATGTACACACTGAAGAGCACAGACTCCACCACTGATTCCTGAGGGATTCCATGGAAGTCCTTTCTCGATCGAGAAAATTTTGTTTTCTGTTATCCAATCAGATACCAATATATAAATTATCTTCCTCCTAACTCCCTGGCAGCTTAACTCTTTTGAAGAGCTTCAAAGGAATCCAAAAGACACATTGTGACTTTTCTCTACACAGTATGGAACCTTTTCTAACATATCACATTTATCTCTGTAACTACTAGTCTTAGCCTGTGCCATGTCCCTGAGTGGAAGTCAGGATTGCTGATCTGTTTCCTGGATTAAAAATTAGTGTCACATCTATCATCATGCATTCCTGTGGCACCACAGCTGAGGTATTATGTCCAGATGGATTATATATCCAAGTAGTAATTTCAAGACTCAATATCTCAGTTCTAGTTATATTCAGAACCCTAGTCTGAATACTTTCTGACCCTGCCAACCAGCCATTATTTGTACTGGGACCTCTGAAGTCTCATTTACTCATTCTCTAGTTTTAGGAAATTTCTCTGCCATAAAGGCTAAAGTCCAACACAGTGAACACTAAAGCTTTTCTGCAGCCTTATTGCCATGGCCTGTTTGCCTGTCTTCCTTGCTCATTTTTGTCCTCAATATCATATTAGTCCCACAGACATTTGGCTGGTTTCTGTTAGGGGAAAATACATCATGCTCGATCTGACAGCTCGAGGGAGGCACAGCCTCCATGCCTCAAGTCAAACCAGCAGTGAGATGGAAAATGTATTCCCAGTAGGTATAGGCACACAAAGCACCTCAAGTCACTGAAATCCCTGCCTTTTCCTTCGTTTCCTCCTCTAAACATCTTATCATAAGTCACGAGCAATTCCAAACAGCTCTTCCCATAACATGTCCTACAGCCTCAGACAGTGACCCCCACAGGTCAAAAGGAGATCTGGAGAGCTGCTTCTGATGACACCTTGTGATGGGTTTCAAGTCTGGACACTGGGGCTGAAGTCCTCTAGGTACAGCCCTGGGAGGAGCCTGGAACCATGGCTCCCTCATTCTTCGGGGATCCTTGATTTGCCCTTGTGCCTCTGTGCTCTTCTGGCTTCTGGAGATGGACCTCTGGGAGGCTGATGGTCCCTGTGATGGGCCTGGGAGAAGCTGGGCAGGGGGTTATATGCCCCCTACCCCACCCTCTGTCCTCTGTGGGTGTGCAAATGAGCTTTCCTTGCATAATCTAATAATTTTCTGCTTCCGATATATTTAAAAATATTTAATATTAGCTTTTGTATCTGGTCATTTGCTCTTGAAAATCTTTTATCTTGTCCAACTTACGTATGTTTTCACATTTAATTTGACAGACATTGCCTTTATTCCTTGCTTGAAATAACCTATTTTGTTTTCTTGTAAACTTTTGTTAGCTTCTGCTGTTTAACTACACTGACTTCTTTGGCTTATTGGGGTCTTTCAGAGTTTTTATTAATTAGAGAGACATATTTATTCTCAATTTCTAAAATGGTGTCCTTAAGAAACCTCTGGGATGCCAAGAAGCATATTATCCTCAATTTCTTTTAAATTTCTTATCAAACAGCCTCTTCATTTTTTCATAAATCTCTTTTAAAAGTAATAATTAAGTCAATATTGTGGGGTTTGTGTGTGTCTTTGTCTCTTTTGTTCCTGCCAGAAGGCTGGATTTAATACATTATGAGCCTTTGTATGGAGTTCTACGTAAATAGTTACCCGCTGAACCACATGCACTGCCGTGCCTTTGCTGCAGGTCCTCTAAGGTCATGGCTACAGCATGACTTTAATCACTTTAATTAGTTTGTGACAACACTGAAGAGGACGGTCTCCCCTTTTCTCTCTACTGCTGCTCCTTCCCTCTGGATCAGGAAACAGAACTCAATAAAACTATGTAACACTTAACAGTTCCATTTGAAGCCCACTGCCTTTCACTCTGGGAACAGCGTGTTAGGCAGGGAGTCGAGCCATCTAAAGCTCCAGTTCAGCTCCCTTTCAGGTTTGGCTGGGGCTGAAAGTGCCACCATGAGCAAAACTTTAAAAACAAGACTTAGCCTCAGCTCTCATCCAGGTTTCTGGTCCCAGCTTACTGCAGACCCATTGGGCAACACGTCCTTTCATCCATCACTTGCCATGCTTAAGCAAGAGGGCCTATAACTGGCTTCTAAAAAAGTCAGTATAAAAGTAGAGGAGATTTATCAGGAAGAGGTTCAGCACCTGTTGGAGGAGCAGCCTTTCGCACTCTTCCACAGTTCCAAAGGAAAGGCTTTGGCCTCTGCAGCTGGTAATTTTATTGCAAAGACAAGGAGATTGAAAACAGCACACTTCTTACCAACTTTGGCAAAAGCAGTTGAAAACAACTTCAAAGAAGGACACTCCCCCTCCAGGCTCAGAGTGCAAAACATCCCTTTGTAGGGAGTTAAACCAGACCAATGAAACGGGGGAGAGACATTTTCTTTGATCATTTGTTGCTCAGACAAACTCCTGGGTAACAGTTTCTAGGTTAATTAAATGTTACTTTGTACTGACAACAGCTGAGCTTGTGTTCAGGCCTAAGGATTTTTTTGCATGGCTGAAAGCTTGAACTGCCTCATAGTCACGGCATAAACCACAAGCCTTCCAGCTACGTTAACACACCAACATAACAGCAAACAGCAAGGTATGAGACCTGCCTTCTTGGCTTGAGTATTGGTTTTAGGGAATGAGCTTCCCATGTCAAGAACTGGTTATCACCTTCTCAACCCCCATTTCTTTTCTTCAGGGAAAGAAGCATGCATTCAGTTTTCATAAACTTTCCTTTTTTTTTTTTTTTTAAACTACTCAATGATCAGACTGGCTCAGTCAACTTGCTTTCTCTACGAGAAGGAAGAAATGGGAAGGGAAGAGAAAACAAGTCTTGCCTATTCCTTTCACGATTATGTATGGAGGGCTCTGGTTGCTCTGCTACTTTCCTGTTGCTTTCCCATGTCTGTACGTCAAGTCTTGCAAAGCTCAATGATAGTACAAAAATCTTGCTGTCATGGGAAAAGTGTTGTTTCTATGCAGCACTACTTATCTGCTACTTACCTTAGTCCATGTGAAATAGTTCCTGTCATAGCAGAACAATTAAGACAGAAGTTCAGCTGTTTCTTGGGCAGCCCTCCTCTACCTGTACTTTATTCTGTGCAGTTGTTCCAAAGATTTCAAAAGGTCTCAACCACTGGAATGAACTGAGCTTAAAAATACCCTGTGGTGCTGTGTATGTCAAGCCCCTGGTGACAAGCCTGACTTTGAACGCTACCTCTTGAAAAGTGTTTCTTTCTATAGACAAAAGCTAGAGACACCACAGGTAGCATTAGATGCTGTAATGCAAATACTAATTAATGTTGGGCAGCATCTCCAGAACAGACCCAATGCAGCCAGATATGTGGAGGTTTAACTGACAAATGGATGTTGGGGTTCTAATTTCTAATATATGCATGTGGCAAAGCACATGCTAAGTGACCTAGCATATGCAGGGTACTCCTATTCACAGATTTGCCAACTACACATGCCCAAAAATCAAAAATCAGGCTCTTTGTATAAAGGGGCTAGTTTTAAAATAATTGCATTTATAAAAAATGAAAAACCCATGACCTTTTGCTTGTTTGAACCCTTTAATAAAAACCAAATGGCAATTCCCAGCTTCTTTTTAGCTCCTGACAGCTAGAATCTGAATTACTACTTTTAATCAATTCTGCGATTGTCCTGTGTCCCCTGGGCTGTGGGAGTCAGGGCTCTAAGAGACCCTCTGGTAGCATGACAATTACAATAAAATCCCTCAGTTCCACAGAGCACACCCTTGGCAGCCGAAGGGATATCTGCTTGTGAATTTCCTTCTAAATAGCTGTTGGATTAAATTCTCTTCTGCTTCAGTTATTTACATTCAGAAAATTGTGTGCTTCTCCAGGGATGGGCTCAGGCCACTCACACCAGCACAGGCAGCCCTGCTTTCAGTCTGACCAGCAAGGGCCACAGGAAAGCCTTACTGAGGTTTGTTCCCACTACAACACAAGATTTCTGTTGTTCTTGCACTTGGGAAGGTACAAACAGCTGACACTGTTGTTTCACACAGGACCTTTTCCAATGGGGCCACTCTCTTTTAAGGTATCTGAGTGCTTTGCAACCCTTTTGAGCTGGTATTTCCAGAGAGACAAACTGCAAGTTAACTTTTAATTCAGTGGGGGGGAACGAAAGCCTCCAGATGCTGTGACCACCATGTGTGTTTCTACATAGAGACACTGAGCTCAGGATGTCTATTTCAGTGGAGGTGAAGTGCTGGTAATTTTTACCATAAAGACCATAAAGGTAAAATGTAGGCTGTGAGCATGTGGCCAACCTTAATAACTCACACTCAGTTACACAGCACCCCACCTCTATGAGGTCTCTATCAGGGCAGTTTTATTCCAAGGTAATAATTTTAAGTATCTGTCACAGGACCAGGACCCTTGGGCAGAGACAGTACAAATGCAGCTCTCCATAGTACAGAAGAGGAGACAGGACTGGAGGACGCATATCTCAGAAGGCCAGCGAATCTCCAGTCTGTGTTCCCAGAAGTATTCTTGCTTTTTATCCAAAGACTAGAGTGCAATGTGTAAGCAGACCTGCTCTCTGCCCCGAGAGCACTCCCTCATCCCTTGGCTATGGGCTCTTTCTTGCTGATTTTCTCTGATGTGGTTTTGAACATCCTCCAGCTGAAAGCTTAAAAGGTATGTGTCTCATTTCCTGAGCTTGTGTTCAAACTGCTAATTTAGAATTTAAGCATTACCACCAATGCCTTTTTTTTGCTTTTAAAGGATGCAATGAACACGTTTGGTTCTGCAAGGCAAGATGTTACCACTAGCCCTCAAAAGAGGACCCAGGTTTGGGTGACTGAGGTCTGGAGGAGGGGACTAGCTCCAGACCTTTCCCAATATGTCTCCTAGTGGCAAACTGCAGAGGCTCCCTAACCCATAGTATCCTCTTTAAAGGGTGTCAGACTTTCCCTGCCTGCTGTATCAAAAGTATGAGCTTCAGGTTCTGGCTTCTATGGCAGGAGCCCTGACTGATGCAGCCTTGCAGTCCCTTAACATACTCAGGAATTCAGAGACAGTGGGGCAGGCAAAGCATGATGGACCATGAATCCACTTTCAGCTCGTCAGATTCACAGACGAGCATTCTGATGGCTTTCCCTCAACATCCAACTCGGAGTGAGGTTTGGCTTTGAACTTTGGAGCTATTACCTCTTGCTGCTAGGGAGTGACAACAGAGCATTTAAAAGGAAATTAAGAGTGGTTTAGAGCCTTCGATATCATTCAATTGAAATTTAATAGAAATGATGCTTCTGGTATCAGATTCTCCACGATTAAAATACCACCAGAAAAACACACATTTACTGAAATTACACATTTTAATAGACTGCTATTGCATAGCAAGAGTCTGATTAGTTTCTTTTTCAATAGGTCATCTAAGACTTTTCCACTCACTGAAGATGCTGGCAGTCTCAAAAGAGAAAGCATGTTTTTAATGCAAAGCAGTCTTGCATAAGGATTTACTTTCAGGACGCTGTTTTTATAGGAAAAAAAATTGCCATTGCTAGGAAAACCTTTTGTATTGTCACACTAAATAACAATCTGCTTGCTGAAGGAATACTAAGTACTCTGTTCCAATATGTAGGATGAAATAATATTTTTACTTCAGCATGAAAAAATTCTCAATCCCTTCATGTTTCAAGGTAAGACAATCATCTTGTCTGTTGCAGATAGAAAGAACTTTTTCTGAACTGACATTAGAAGAATATTTTCTCATTTCAAGACAAATATAAAAATGGCATTCCTCCTGAGGTTGAGTATTTGATGAAGGCAAAAGAAGAAAATATAACAGATATACATTTATCTTGTCACAGACAAAGTGTGCTTTAATATCTCAGTATGATATCACATCCAAATAGCATTTCAGATTCCCTGAGCAATGTAACAAGCCAGTCAAGTCCCCAAAAAATTCTAGGGGAATCACCATACAGGTCAGCATGGGAGTGGGATTATGCTCTGAAGATGGTAAAATCTATGTTTATTAAAAATTCCTGGGCAACTCTTTGCTGCAGGACCTCTCCTGCCTTTTTAACTTTTACAAAGCTGATGCCTGCCCAAGTAACATTGCTCCATGATCATCCGGACTGAAAAAGCCTGGTTTCATGTGGATTCACCTCCCTACTTGAGTCATTCTGCAGATTTTCTAGAGGGTCCCCATCTCCTTCTTCCTCTTCTCCTGTACTGCAGACGCACAGCCCTGTTTTGCATTTTGTGCTCGGCTTTCCCCCACTGCCATCTCCAGGCAATGCCTTTGGCACCCCAAGTCATTGTGGCAGCTGGCAAGAGCTTCAGCCCTTTGCAGCAATCTGGATGAGTATACAGTTGCTAGTCCGGTGGGAGAAGCAGCATCAGTGGTTGTACTGAGCCAGGCATGCTCAGATCCAGAATCTTCAACCCTGCTTTTCCATCAGTGATACCCTCCCTCATACCACGGAACGAGGCAGCCTGTGTGAATTTGTCTGTGAGGGACACTGTGCTTTGTTCACAGGATTTTTTCTCCTTAGAAATATTTCACAACTATGAAAGGAGAAAAATTGCTCATACCATGAGTTCTGTCTGCAAACTCTCTCCCTCTTCTTGGCAGTGGAATTTATTAGTGGTGCTTTGGCACCATCAAGCTCTCCTAGGATGAAAAGATCAGTTGTTTTAGTTGTTTCTAATTAATACACAATTTTAAATAAGTTTTCCACATAAATTAGACTTTTACATTCTTCAGTAGTGCCAGATGGACAGAGCCATCTGTCAGAGATTAACACTCACTGAAGGACCACTAGTATTAAAAAAAAAAAAATAATGTAGCATCCCAGAAAATTTTTGCTTTGTACATTGGTTGAACAAACAATTGCATGTGAAGACGCTCGTTTTCAAAGATCAGCATTTACGACTGCTTGTATAACACTATTGAATTTGAAACAAGAGATTGTTGGATGATTAACCCATTTTTACAGCTTGAAGACATTTCTGAGTGCCTCTGATCTAGGATGATCCTGCAAAAAAAATTGGAGAGCTAGAGATGGCATGGCCATCATACAGCCATGGACAAGTCACAAGCAAATCGTGGACTTCTGCAAGAAAGATTGAAGCCCTGGATAAAGTGTCTTTCCCTTTGAATTGAGAAGAAAAACCTGTATAAAAGTTAGCAAAAACTTTGTTTAGATGATGAGCATTGTCATTACCCTTACAGGCTCCCTCCTGGAGATCTTGTTTGTATTGTCCCTCCTTGCTGTCCCATCACCAGGATGCACCAAGGGAGAACAAGTTGAAGCCTTGCACCTCTCCCCCTTTGCACTAAGGGCTGAAGGAGAGGCTCTTTGGCCATAGCAGCCCACTCTTGGGCCACACTCCTCAGGCCACTGCAGTCACCTCCTGCCTTGGGGACTGTTTTCCCTGTCCCTTTCCAGCCACAGCCCATTTTGCCACCCTGACAGTGGTGCCTGGATGCTGGCAGAAGCTGTCCACCCGGCAAGGAAGCAGCCAAGAGCATGCTGGTGCTGCAGCCAGGAGTAGGAACATTATCCTCTGTAATAGGGGAAGGCAAAAGGTAAACCCACACATCTCCAAAAGCTCAGCCTCCCTTTTCAGTATTAGCAGACCAAGGTCAGAGCTTCCTGGCAGGAACTTGTTAAAGCAGGTTTGGCTTGTTAGGCGCTGAGATCTGCGTAGTCTCTGCATGATGTTATATTTCATGGTCATGGGAGATGAGACTTACTGAACCACGTTGTCCTTTCCCTTCCTCTGTTTCTGTTACCTAAATCTATCAATGTCAATAATTACAGTGTCTTTTTTTTTTTTTCTGTTTCCACTGAAGGGGTAAAGCTGTGATTGGACAGCTAACAGAACTGCCATCAAAACACTGAGATTTCAGGGTACTAAAAAAATGAAAGATATCTAAATTTATCTAAAAAGACCATTTAGATAAATTAAATGTTTTCAAACTGGTTGTATCTAATGACACAATACCTACTCCACAGGTATTTCCACCACTGGCAGAAGCTATATCAGAACTGGCTGAGATTACCTGAGAATTTGGGGCGGTGACCAAGGTCACACAAAACTGATCAAGGGTAAATGGAGTGACGAGCTTAATAAAGGGGGGGCAGAGGAGCAAAACAGCTGCAGACCAGTTGGCTGAACCTCAGTGCCCAGAAAAACACTGTAAGAACAAACCAGGCTACTTGCAAACACATGACAGGTACCAAGCAGATGAGTGATGGCAAATGCAGATTAATGAGGAACGAATATTTCAAGCTTTTTAAGGTTCCTTCTGTGAGACAATAGCAGTGGAAACCGTCATTCTACACAAGCAACTGATGTGCTTTGACTACAGTAAAGCTTTGACATTTTCTCACGTGATGTGCTTCTAATGGGAGGTGAGTTGAGCCAACATGACACCATCATAAGTGCAGTTCAGAATTGGTTAGAAAACTTGTTTCTAAGAGTCATTGTCAGTAAATTTCTGGTCAAACTGGAAGGATGCATTAATCGCTGAAGCCAGCCTGTGGTACTACACTGTATCTTCATTAATGGATACTGAGTTCCCAAAGTACAATTATTAAATTTGCAGATCGTTGTTAGGGTAGAAGGGCTTCCAATACACAGGAGACAGCCTAGGAATTCAAAATGATCTAGCCAAACTGGAGAAACTATCTACAAAACAGAAGGCAGTTTGATAAGGACAAGAAAAAGTGCAAATCTGGCATGGGTTTCTAGATGAGCAAACATTTGACAAGGCAACACCTGGCTACAACAGTTGTTCTGTTGAATTTAGGTGTTAGCGTGTGTCACAGTGACTTGCTGCTGCAGGAAGGGTGAGCATCATCCTAGGTCACACCATGCCGTGGTAAGATGTGTGAAAACAAGAAGTTACACTCCTCCATGTTTGGCACCAGTCAAGTCTCAGCACAAATGAGTCATTTGGGATGCTACAGTTTGAGGAAGTGTTGTCCAGCAGCCTGGAGGAAAGCAGCAAAAAACCTAGTCATGGTGTAGAAAAGGATGGAGATAATTCGGGTTGTTCCTGCCAGGGAAGGGAAAAATGAGAGGAGATGCAATAAGGTTTTCACAATCAAAACCAGCAGCTGCAAAGGAGAAGGGCGAGTTTAACAAGTCTACTGGGATAGGAAAACAAATGGGATTAAATTGCAGAGAAGAGATCCTAACATAAGTGCCCCCCATGCCAGGGGACGGGGGGTCACCTTGGAGAAACACCTGCCACAGGCAATTTACGTTTGTGCATCTTGAATGAGAGATGGGGTGACAGACCTCCCAAGCGTCACATGATGTAACACCACTATCTCTCCAAATGCCTGCAGGCAAGCAAAGACCGTGACAGATGTGGTGGAGGTCATTAATGTCTTTCTACTACCAGAAGGAAGTAAAGTATCATAATTTCTGCTATAAAGATGAGGAAACTTCAAGCACAGATCCTGCTTGGACAAAAGTTTGGCCTTTGGTCAAGCATGGAGCTGGGCAAGAAGGCCAGTGCACTCTCATCCAGAATATGCAACCCTGTCACCAGGGATCTGGTGGAGCAATTGCCCAGTTGGAATATGACTTTCAATAAAATTATCAGGGTTCATTTTTGTGTCAATGCTTTGTTGCTCAGGGAAATATTTATGAAAAACATTGTATTTCATTTACAGAATAGTTTAGAAACAGTTTAATCCCTTTCATGAGGTGTATACATAAGAGAAGCCTGAAGATTTCACTGCATTCCATTTATCTGGAAAATTGATGTATCCCTCTTACTCTCCAAGGGGGTCTTTTTCCCCCCTGTACATTTCTTTCCAGAGTTATACATTGCAGAAAATGAGGTATTTGCCTGTTACGCCGAAAGGAAGAGGGCAGTTAAAATCAGACTTAATTCTGATTTGTAGATGGGAGGGCTAAAGCTCTGACCTCCCCTAAAAAAAAACTCAGGAGGGCAGAAACTGAGAGCTATTCCTAAAATATTCTTACAAAGCATTTTTGTGGGAGCCCAAACCCAGCTTTCAGCAAAGGAAAACAAGGGCTGACAAAAACCTCGTGATCTGAAGGAGCTGGACCCTTCTCACAAGACCTGTTAAAGTTCTACCTCATGGATCAAGCCTGGCTCCAGCAGAAATCAGAAAGGACTTTTGAGATGATTGTATCAAACCATGTCTAAACCCCTGTAATCCCTCTATCCCCCATGTAATCCTACTAGAAGAAAAATTAACTATTTAGAAATTGCAGTAAAAACTTGTGTAATTCCATAATTAACATAACCCGTCCCCTTCATTAACATGTCCAACCTCAGATGCCTTTAAAATAGTGTTCTCGTGTTCAATAAACTATTCCAGTTCCCCCATACTGGGATCGTGTTTAGCTTTTATTTTTCAGACCGCCACTCATTTTGAAAGCTTGTGACGAAAAATCCCCCATGGCAGTGACTGTACAAGTACCTAACTGCGCTGTATCAGTGAGACTGCAGCCAGCAGATTTAAGCGATGCAACTATCCACATCACTTGGTGTGCCCAGGTGTGATCTTCCCCAAAGGTCAAGAGGGACATTAAAAAACTGGGGGTAGCCCAGAAGGTCTGGGGAGGGGGGGGAAAACGGCCCAAAATGGTTATAGGGTTGGAGACTTTGGCACGTGAAGAAAGGCTGAAGGGACTGGGTTCATTCAGCCTAGTGAAGTGAGGGCTGAGGGGGATTTCATTCCTGCCTTTCAGTGATAGACATATAGAGATGGTGAAGGCACTCTCTTCATGAGCAGTCGCTGTGATGGACAGTTAAGTAGTTTCAGGCCAAATGTTGTCTCCAGACACAAGAACTTCTCTATTGTGAGACTGACTAAAGGTTGGGATGGGCAACCTGGAGGTATAGGGAAATTTCCCTAGATGGAACACACTGGGCTTTGTTTGGCAATGCCCTAGATCACCTAACCTAAGGCTCTGCTTCCAACATGCACAGGTACAACTGCTCTCTCTGGCCATGGTCAAGCTGGGTTTTTCCTCAGTTTTTGTTTCTCTCAGTACAGGAAGATGCTGGAGACTCCAAGAGACACTGTCTCTTAGCTCTGTTTTACCTTTTCTCCTATGGAGATACAGCTCGGCACTAGCAATAGCTGGCAGCAAAAGGGCATCTTTAGCATCCTGTCAGCTACACCCATGCAGAGCAACTATATACACAACACAGGCAGAGTAGCTACACTGTCCATTTTAGCAGGCATCCTCCTGTTCCTGGAGGCAGAGCTACACCAGTGCTAGGTCTGCAGTGGCATGTCCTCAGGAAGGACTAGTGATGGCACACGAGGAGGTGTCAAGGCCTGGATGTTCCCCGGTGACAAAAGCAACTCAGTAATGGAAAGTGAAGAACACAAATTCCAAGATTTCTTCCCTGCCCCAACTCTGTTCCAGCTGGAGATCTTGGGGAAGGGGGGGGGGCAGAAAAAAGTAGACATTGTCTCTTTTCTATTTTTGTCTTTTCCAGCCTGACTTTTTAGACCCTCACCTTCTGACTTCATTCTGGAATGCTGCTTAAGTATGAAATAAACTGGATCTGGCCTGAGATTTCTCTCCCAGATAAAAGAAACTCTAGTCATGGAAAAGCTCATATGTCAAGGAAATAGAACCTCCTTTTTTAAAGAACAAAACAATCCTGTAAAATTAACTGAAAGATCAGATAAACAAAACTTCTGCTTGGGGTTAGAAAGCGTGGACATTTGTCTCCAGATACAATTTGAGTGCATCTTCATCTCTGGTTTTGTTCCACTGCACAAGCAGCTAGTACTATCCTCCCACAGCCTCTCCCTAGGTTACAAAAACCGAGACCTGGCTCCCTCACCACTTTCTTGAGTGGTTCCAAATCTCCTTAACAAGTTTGATGTCTCCCATCAACTTCAGTGAGAGCTCGATCAGACACACTTATTTTTTCAAAGCTTGAAAAAATATCTATCTGTGCAGAGGTAGGATGCTCTAAGGTACATGGTCCAGTGGTTGCCTCCCCCTCCTCATGGGTGGGAACCCTCCACTTGCCAGGCCAAACCAAAGCACATGGACCAAGCTCTTGGAGTGCAAGGCTGGGAGATGTCACAGAGGATGCTCATATCCCTCCTGCCATCCCCAGCTCAGGCAGGGCAACAGCTCTAGCTACTTTCTTGAGCCCACGCTGCTGAAACCCATCAGACCATTGCCATCACCCTTTACACGAGCAGGAGCATGTGCTGAATGCTTCCCAACCATGATGCCACTTGCAGTGGAGCTTGGGAGAAACCCTTCCTTCCCTTTCCTCACACAGCTTGTAACCCAAACCACCACCCTGTCCTGAACTGAAGAACACCTTTCCTGAAACACCAAACAGACCAAGCACAGTAATTTGCACAGGACTTGCAAAACACAGACGGATTAAAGCAGAGCAAGTGGGCCTGGGCCCGGAGGCACAGTGGGAGCTGCACCATCGCTTCTCTTGGAGTGTTTGGTTACGAGTTTTGTCAATTGAAATATTTGTATGTAACAGATGCTGTTGCCATTTTTCCTGTAGTTTGTGACAGAGGTAGCTCAGGAGGTGATGATCTCCAGTGTGACTTATAACAGTTTGCATTTAAAACACAGTATTGTAGAGTCTCCCCAGCAGAGGGACTGCTGGAAAAGCGGCTTTTGGATATGGCCACAAAGCTCAGAACACACTAGAAAACGAAAGGCTGTATCTGATCTTTTAAAAATAAGAGCAACTGCTACTCCTGGAGGCCAGAGGTGCTGCTGCTTCCGCCGGGACGCTCACTCAGGTCTGTCCCGGTGCCAGCGCGCTCCGACACTGACATCTAGTGCCGGTCAGCCCTACCCCTCCCAGCACAGCTTTTCCCTGTTCCTCACAGAAACATACTTTTTTAAAATATTTATTGGGGTTTGCATTTTTTAATTACCCTGAGAATACTCCTGTGGTCTCCATACAGTACAGGTTTACACCTAACACATCTGTTATCCACTTAACTGGAATTATTTTCCCACATAATCCCAGTGCTTTGTAGTTGGCTTGGAAATATGTGAGGTACATGTCAGTAATGCATCCCATTGCCCTGCTGTCCATCTGATGGATGCAATGCTGGGCCCATACCAAAGCTAAGAGCTTATATAGAATAACTAAATCAGTTTATTTTAGAACAGCTTGAAAGCACCATTTGGTTACATCCCAGTCCTCTGAACAGAACATTCCTTATAATGCAGAAATGTGCTTTCTCCCTGAAAGTAGTTCTGATGCCAGTCAGCATTTCCAGACCAGCCATTTATAGCAGACATCTTACTGACGGATTATTTGTAACACAGGCTCTTTGGACTGTGATCATAAAAAAGTAGTTTTTATCAGTAAAAAAAAAAAAAAAAAAAAGCATGAATTCCAGCACTGATTCATCGCAGCTGAGCTTAAAGGCTCACTCTTCAAAAATCTTTATAACAATTGTGGAGACAAATGGAAAGTCATTTAAGTATCAGCTTACAAATCCCAGGGGATGCCCTTCCCTACCTGCCTGCACAGACCAGCAGCTCAGACAAGCCTCTGCAGCCCAGGCACTAAGATGCCAACACTCCACTTTGTGCTGCAAGAGTTCAGAAGAACAATAAACGCCTTTTACTAAGAAAGGGACTTCACCCAAGAGCACTACTGTCCTCAGTATCATGAAGCTACAGTCACAGGCTCAGGAAAGTAATTCCTCACTGCTTTAAAATTGACTAGAAAAAAAAAATCTGTGTAGTTCAGGTTTAGAGAGTTCCTAGTTTGAGGTTTAACACAATGTTTTATTCCTCTTGTCATTTAGGTACTTATATACAGACCAGATACTGTATCACTGAAGTCTAAAGTTTTATTACTGTCTTCATTCACAGCAGATTTGAGGCCCTGTTAATTCCTTTAATGAGATTTAAATACAGCTACTAGAATGAGGATGCATTTTTATCTGAAAAGAGTAATTATATAACTTTGTTTCCACAAGGTTTGAAAAAGGTATCTAGAACTATTTGTAGGGAATACATATTTATATTAGTATCAATGGAGATCACAGGGCTGGGATAATTATTTACTTCTCTTAAATCCACCAAGAACCACATCAACTTATTAACCTGGGGGGTAGGGGTGTCAATCTGTCACCTTTGAGTAAAGGCCAAGACAAAATTATTTATCTTTATAATTTAAAGATTTCAGCATAGGATTTTCACCCTTGAGTTTCAACAAACTGAGCTACACTTGACAAAATATTCCAGCATTTTTCCTCTTGGAAGTAGCAATAACAGGCTGCCCACCACTGCACCTGGCTGACAGCTGCACTGGGCAGTATTTGGCAGCATGCAGCTCTCAAATAGGATAGCAGAACAATTGCTGACATCAAATTTGAAAAGCAAAACTTTTATTCCCCATCTATGACCATTATCCTCATTCCTCCACCCTTTCCAAATGATCCAAGTCTCTACCAACACATCCTCCCACAACCCACAAGAAAACAAAAGGACATGCTTTCTCAATTTACAGATAATAGCACCACAGCATTTTCGTTCCTGGGGTACAAGCAATGGGAGAGATGTCTCAGACCCCAACAGCAATGCACGTACTAAATAGGTACTAGAAAGACATGAAGAATTCAGTGCTGAGTTTTCAGCTAATGCTGGAATAAAATAACCACCAAATGACATCAGACATCTGGAAGTTGTCTGTAGTGACAAACTCTTTTCAGAATTAGAAAAAATCAAATAAAAAAAAATGAAATTAAAAAAAGCTCTAGAGACGAGAGATTTTGCATTACTCAGAATAAAGTAATTTCATCCCCACAGACTAATTTCAAGTCATGTTTTGCAACCATCTATTGAAAAGGCCATGTGACTGCACTGTGGGTTCTGATGTTTCAAAAAATCTCACAGCTTTAAGGTGCAATACACTGGATCCTGAAATTCATTTTTGATTCACACTGAAAATCTTTTCATAGACTAGTTTCAAGGGGTAATTTTGGAAAGCTCTTCACTGAAGTAGGAAGGCAAAAGGTCATTTATACAAGGGATTTTAAACATTTCACCATGAATATAAAACTTTGGGTAGTTTTTGAGAGTGGATCAGATGTTAGCACACTGAACTCAATCCAAGGAAATAGCAACTGCAAATCATGGTGATTGATACCATTTCAAAGCCAAGCTTCCTTTGATGCAGAGGAGAACATTTTTCCTGAGGGAGTAAGGGGACAATTACAAACATAAAATGGCAAAGCCCTACATCAACGACCGAAGCGACATTCAAAAGTACTGGAAGGCTCTGTGTGCAGGAATCAAACAGAACAACTCCACCCCCATTTCAGCACTTGAAATGTCAATTCAAAATTCCCAAGTAAAGTCTACAGCAACATGCAGAACCCCTCAGACACAGCAATGAGCCCCTGGACTGGGAAACAGGAAGAGCAAGAGCTAGGCCTAAAAATGCAAGGGCAAACTTGGCATTTCTGAAGTGCCAAGTGCCTTTCTCTAAGAAAGGAGAACTGCACTGGAGTACATGTGCAGTTCAAAGAACAACACTGGATCAAAGCTACTCAAGTCATGATCTTTAAAATAAATAACAAATATAGCCAGACAAATATAGTCAGGATGAACTGTGGAAGGCTGAGAGTTGGAGCAGCTACACTTAACTTGCTCCACTCCATGAGGGGCTCGTGTTCTTGAACTTGGCTGGAAGCAAGAGGTGGCTCCCAGTGCCTGTAGAAGCATTCACTGTCCCGCAGAGGGATGCTGCTTCTGCCTGTGCTTCCTCCTGCTTCTGTTGATCTAAACACAAAGCCGTGGAAGACCCACTGTTCCATTTCAATGTCAAAAACGTTATACTGAAGAATTAAGAATTCAGTAGATAGTACTTGGAAAGAACTTTTTAGACTGTATTTAAAGAAAATAAAATCTATAAAGCTCCTTTGTGAACATGAGAACAGAAAAACAATGGAGTATTTTAATCAACATTTTTGCACATTTAACATTTCTCTAAAATGCCAACATTTTAAAATGAGAATCACATCCCTGTCTGGGTTTACTGCACCAGAAGTGTGGCTAAAGCTCAGTGATTCTACGCATAGAAGAAACTGCCACAAAAGGGAAGAGGACTGTGAATATTCAATATTGTCTAAACCGAAAACTCTTTGTCCCAACACACTATACTCAAATGTACATTTAAGTGAGAATAAAATGTGGCTAAGTTAAAACAATAGATTTGAGTGAAGATTATCTGCTTTTCCTCCTGACACATCTTAAACTAACACACCAGGAAGTCAACTCCTTCCAAGCTCACATAAAGGGCAAAAAAAATCTGAGTTCTTTGAAGTCGGGTATTTTCTGCTTTCAAACAAACATGGTTTTTACAACAAATCCTTCTCGGTTAGAGCAGATTCCACAAAGCTTTAAATTTCTGAGTGAGCTTCTGAACAGTCATGCTGGTTATTACTAGTAGGCACAGAAATTCCCATTTTAATTAGAAACTTTATTTTGAAATAGATTACACAGTTTACATGTGAAGTGCTTTCAATATAAGATATTTCATAACATTGTGTTGAGCAAAATGGTTGACCAGTTTCCTTGAAGCTCTTCCAGTTATGGTTTTTTCTTTTTCATTAAAAATATCTTACAGAACCAAGATGCAACTTAGGCATCTGTATTCAGAAGCTAATTACTATATTTACCTTAGGGAGAAAGTTAACTCTTCTAATTAACTATGCGTTTCAATGATGTTAAGCATTTGGCATAAGACTGAAAGAAACTTGACCCCCAATCAAACTTGAATTCACCAAAGACGTTTAAAAAAAATTCTTCCTGATCAAACTACTTTGTTAATAAGGCACAGTCAGACAAATATTTATAAAGACTGTCTACTAATTCAGTTTTACCTGTACAGCCTTCTTGCTGGTCTGTCAAAAGTAATCTCAAAGTTGTTTTCCCTGTCTGCTGCTGAGACATTTCAAGAACAAGGCAGAGCAATAAGGCAGCTAAAAGAACCAGTATGCAAAGGAGTTTGGCATTTGGGATGGATTCTGAACATTTTCAAAGTAGTTCATTTTATAAATGGAGCATTCACCTGCTATTATTAAAATGGTCGCCAACTCTGACAAGAAAAAAGAAGTGGTACAAGCAGAGGGTATTTAAATAGGAATAAACAGGATGTCTGGTATGCTTTCAGCTAAGACCTCACAGGCAGCAATTCCCACAACTTTCAGAGATAATCTAAATTGAATTCTGAAATTCCCCTCTGCCACTCAGAAAAGCTGAATGTACTAGGTTTCTTGACAGCAGGTGAAATATCAGGGAATGAAATCTCCATTTAGATAATGAGTCAATACTGCATCCTACTTTGCATTTCTTATTAGAACAAAAGGAAGTCTTCAGGAATGACAAATGAAATAATTACATCATTTTTTTGGCTGGAAGAAAGTTCAAGAACCTTTAAGATGTGATAATGTTTAAAAAAAATGAAACTATTTCTATCCACAGTCAAAGAATAAAAAATAAAAATGAAAGATAAAAAGAGAAGTCTGACTTTCCCCTCCCAAATAATCTTTGCAGAATAATTGCTTAAGCTTAGCACTGTATGGCTTCTGTGGCCTCTGAATGCCAGACAGATACTCTAAGAATTACCATTTTCAAGCTACTGTTTGTTTTCAAGTAATTTCAAACAAAAATACTGCATCTATTTCACTTCAGTAATCAAACTTAGCATAAAAATCATTAAAAGTATTTCTGATACAAATTTGTATCACATACTAAAAGATATTACTACATAGATAATTGTGAAAAAAATTAAGACCATACAAAAAAGTTATTCAAATTCTTTTGCTGAACTCATAGTGCAGGTTTAAGATTAAAAAAAAAAAATCTGTAAATGAAGTAGTCAAGAAATGTTGAATACAAAATACATTCTAAAGTATTTTACAGAATGGCTGAATTATCAAGCACAAGAACTGAGGATAAAGAATGTTAATGACAAGCAGCCACATACAGAACACAAAGCAATAAGTTTAAATCAGACTATTTTGGTTTGTGTAGCCCTTTATTAGCAACTAAAATAGAAGATATCTGTTGTACATCACGGGTAGTAACTGACTATATTGGAGTTTTATTATATTCTAATACAGGATAATTTATAAATGCGTTGTTTTCCTTTTTTTTTTCTTTTATTAAAAAGCTTCCACCCCCTTTTTCCGTTTACAACTTGCAAAACTATTCTGAAAGCAGAGTATATGTGCACAGGTCTGCAAAGAGTGCAAATTTAGGATATGGTAAATGCTTTATATGTTGTATTTGTAAGGACAGTCTACCACCATGCCTTCACAGCCATTATCTCTTCCCCAAAAAACAAAAAAAGAAAAAAAAAGGCAAATAAAAAAAAGCGCACAAAAAGTTCTTATACCAGCCTTCCTTCCATTGTCCTAAACAAGAAAGCATTTTTAAATGAGTTGAAACTAAGGAAGGACTACACCTACTAGAAAAGAACAGAGTTCTATTAGTTTGAGGTTTCAGTATACTCAAAGACCAGGGACTGTATCTTTGTAAGGGCTAGGCTGGGACCCCGTATACAGAGTGTGTGCAGGTGCCATCCCTGAGCATTCAGTGGTTCAGTGGACCATAAGTGCTCCAGCTGCATAACTCACTGAGCTGTCTTGCCAGTTTCGACACTGGCTTGACTGAGCGTAATTCAAAAATGAAAAGCTCATATTCATTCCATTCTTCTGGAGCTCGTTGATAGCCTAAAGAGAGGGGGGGAAATAAAAAGGGGCCATTAAAAATGGTATCAGTGAAATTACAACATTTTCTAGTTCTCAGTCTTTTCCCCCTGTTTTGGAGGTCCTCATAAGCTCATAATATAAGCACCTCCCCGTAATTTGTGGAACTAACCATTTGTGTGCGTTTTCGTTCACTGACGCTCCCCCCCACTGCATTATATACATTCATGCAGTTCTTTGAACCAATACTAAACAACCTTTCATAATAGGTCCCTCAGAAACAATGCTTTCAGTTCCATGGGGAGTTGATATAGACACAGAGATGTAATAGAGAAAACCCCAACACTATTAACACTTTTTAGATTGTATTTCTTCCATTAATGAAAAATAATGTACAAGGATAATTTATTAAAGCGTGACAATTGGTAAAAGTGAATAAACAGAATTTAGCTCTGATTCACTGCAAAACTAATCATTATCTGAAGGTAAGAGTTAGGTATATTTGCAGAGTTGTCACAGTACTAAATTTTGCGTCCTCAGTATTGATACTGCTCTTACAAGCTTCACTTCAAGAGGTTCCTCTGTATGTTCTCCATACAGACTACATTGCCAGTGAATTTTAAAAAAGTTAACATGCTTCCTGTTTCAGATTTGATTTAGAGTAAAAATAAGTGAGATTCAATCAGCAATATGACAAATCTGCAGCACTCCAGCAGTGATGTAAAGTAGCTGTGGACCAAATTTAGACAACTAAGTTAAGCCAGGTTTATGTCTGCACTGCATCACCAAAGCAGAATACAGTAAATAGAAAGTACCAGTTAATCTGAATTCTAATTGCTGTTAATTTACGAGTTAATGGTGCACTGCACTAATACTTACAGAGGCAATCTCTCACCATATTTGCAAAAGTCAAAAATGTTGCCAGACATCACAAGGCACTCACAATAGCTAGCTAACAGCAATACAGAAAAAATATATACGTGTTTGTAAGTACTGGTTTGAAGAGTAAGTATGTACTTTTTCAGGGAGATGGATTTATTTGTTCATTTTTTTTAAGGCCAAGAGAAAGTGAATGATTGCATTTCATTGAAATTCAAAAGCAATGTGGTGTACCTCATCTCCCCTAGGGAACTGAAAACTCTCAGCCCTTTTAAGAGCTGACGTCTGTCTATATGCAAGACATGGAAATTGGAGACCAAATTGAGAACATTTGGAAAAATAAATTAATTCAAGGTTTGTCATTTTAGAAATAAGGAATGCTGCAGCAATACTGTGTTTTAAACAAATGTAAGCATTTTTCTAAAAGTTACATTCTTCAACAAATCAAAAGTTACTTACATTTAATAACACTCCAATAGGATGTCTTCCACATATTGTATTATGGTATTTCTTCAAGTAATTGCTAAAAGATACAGGATCTAGCTGCTCTATAATGCTCATACCCTGAAAAAGAATCGTTAGCAATAATTACGTAACACATTCATAAGCAGATGTTTATATATCACCTATTTATTACAACAGAACAGTTCAGGAGGAAAAACCCTTCACTTTGTACCGAGGATATCAGGGAAACCTCAGCATGTGAGCTCTAGCTTGCAGTCATCTTGTTTCCATCCCTTGCCAAAATAAGAGTGCAGGAGCTCTTCCAAAGCTGTCCATGATCCACAGATCTGTGAAGCTATCTTTGCAGATACCAGTGAAGCTCATGCTAAAAGAGCTCATTCCGCAGACTAGCTGATCCCCACTCTCCAAGGGTATCCTACTTCCATAGGATTTGGTACAGTTACAACCAGACAAATTTACTAAAAGGGCAAAGCAGGAAGAAGTCATGCCTTCATCTCCTCTCCCTGGTAACAGAGCAAGCTCAGGGCCAACCACTTGCCTGGGACTCCTGTGAGTCCAAAAACCCTGGATAAACTATCGATAAGCACACATGCAATTCACACACAGAGCAAATGTAATGTATCCTAGACATGTCAGGCATGCAAGGCAATTGTTCTGGGCATGGGTTGGCCATCTGCTCAGAACATAAAAAAGCAGATCCAGAACATCTCTAAAGTACTATGAAGTTGTTGCACCACAAAAATGTAAGAGCCAGGAGATGATGCTTCCACTTTACATGAGACAGTCACATATATACATCCTTTTCTCCATCCACAGCAAGACCCATGATCCCATGGAGTCACACTAAGAATATCAGCACACATGTGGAAAACAAAACCTTCCACATACACAAACATTTGCATTCTTAAAAGCAAAAAGAATCCTACAACTCCAGATACAGCCTACTCTTACGCCATCCCACAGAGCAGATCAAACATAATGAAAGTAGTTTAAAGCAAGTCTGAATCAATTATTGTTTGGGTTACATCATGGCTTTGCTATTTTGCCTGTATTAGACTCCATCCTCTTACTTTTTTCCTTCCTCTGAAAATGATGAATTCCCTTCACCAGGTAAATGAGCTCCACACACTCAGTAATTCAGTACACATAGTTGTGCTGCTTCTGCTGGTAAAACAGGAAGGTTTTCCTTAGAGACTGGAAAAAACATACACTTTGCATGGGAACAATGGGAGGTTGATATCAGAAAGGGAGTTAAATTTCGCCTAAGATTTCTGCCATTCTCCCAGCCCCTGTCCCTATTTTTGGGAAAATGTGGGTGATAAAAGAAGTAACCACAGTGCAGGAAGCAGTCAGTCTGAAGTCTCCACCTCAAGAGCAAAACCTTCCAAACACTCTGCAAGGGTGTTGGCTGATCTGGCAGACACACTAATTATTTAGACTGGATCACAGCTTACAATGGAGGAGCTGGAGATTCCCAGGAGAGTCAGGGAGAATTTCAAAACAGCAACCATAACCACCACCTTTGTGTACTTTTAAACAGAAACAGATGTAAGATGAATTCATAGAGAAATAAATTTTATGGAAAAACAAAACCAAATTATGCTGACCAGTTGTTGGCAAGAGCTCATGTTTGGACCCCTGGCTGGTAATTACAGCAGTTAATCACTCCAGATCTACAGAACGTGAGTGCCAAAAAACTAACAGTAGGTATTCGCTAACTAGCAGTGATCACACAGATACCATTGCATTTCTAGAATTTACAAAGCATGTCTTTGAACTACCCGTTTACTTGTAAATCATACGTGTCAACACATACGTCCTGCTAAAGAAAGCAGAACCAAACCTGACTACATACTCAAGTGAAACTAAACATGCATAAGGTGCTTACTCAGATACTGAACAGTTCATGAGAATAAATTTTATCTCTTTGTAAATCCTTTCACAACCTTTCCAAAAAATGAAAATGGCTGCTCAATTGAGAGACTTGTTTTATAGTTGCAAGTCACTGGAACATACTGGGCAGAGGCATTTGAGCATTTGTCTCAAATGAATGGACACGGGTTTATGAGAATGCCTAGTAAGCCTATTTCAATGCACTGTTCAGCACTGCAAAACATTTAGAGCTATGTAGTTCATCCCAGAAAATGCTAACAGAGTTCCATACATTACAGACTGGAGAAAATCCATAGGAAATGGGTTTTAACAAATATCCTATAAGTAGTCAGTTGTACTGAACTTTTCAATCTTTTGGATTTAAAAATTGTTGTGGCAGAGAAGCAAAGACTACCAAGCTCATTTCTCAGCCTAAAATGGTATTGAGGAACAAAGGAAACATTTTTTGTCAGGTTGTATTTTTCTAAAAAGCAGAATTATGAAGCTACTAATTTTTAGTATTTATAACAACTCAGCCAGGCATGGCTTAGAACAGAGTTAAAACACATGACAAAACCCACATGATAAAAACGCAAACACAGTTCTGCAGTTTATCACACGGTTATTATGGCATCACATAGCAGTTGCATACCTCAGTTACCCAGACACTGTTAATAGCATCTACAATATCATAGCACAGTGCACTTAATATGATTAAAACCAGTTACATTTCTAAATATCATCCCTTAACAGGATCAAGCATCTACAAGCTTACCAAAATTACAAAAAAACCCAAAACACCCAAACCAACACACAAAACCTCCACCAACCTATAGGTTTATTTCACACTGTACTCCACTAATCCTCTGGTTGGTTAAATTAAAGCTTATTATAAGTCACTTCAGCTGCTTCTTCACACTTAAAAATATAAACTAGTAGCCCTCTAATGGAAGTAGAAACAAACTTGGTCTTAATACCATCCAGTCCAACTATCTTTGCATGTGTAGTCACTCAGACTGGAAGATAAACAACCAACAGGAAAATTACTGGTTGGACACAGCAGAAACCGCAGGGATCTGGGAGTCAGGCAGAGAGTCATTGTCTTGCATTATGCTCAGGTTAAGAAGCCTTCCCAGGCTGGAGCACTGTGGAAGGTCCTGGCATACTGCAGCAGCGCTGCAGAAGCCACCGGAATTCAGCAGTTCATTAGAGCTACCTAAGAAGCCACCAGTGCAGAGCATGGCTCCTGCACAACCACTGCTGGCTGTTCCTGCATAGCTTTCCTCAGTGACTGCATGGTCAGTATTCAGGGTAACAGAATCCTTCCATTGACTCACGTGAGGCATAACATTTCCCATATAAATAATATGCTCATATAAAATGAGCAATCTGGCAGTGAAGATTGAAGAGAGCTGTCTGCATTTTCTAGGTAGTCATAATCAAGAATAATTACACTTCAACAACATCTTACAAAATACTCCCCCCCTGCCTTTTATTTAAAAAGATGGTAGTTAGCAGGTTATTCTGTACAAACTATTGTAGACAAGCTACTCAATAACTCTTCGTTTGAGGATTCTTCCCTAAGGTACCCCCTATTAACCATGAAGTTTATTTACTTCTTTTACTGTCACTTCACAGAGTGCATTGTGGTGACAGTGCTCATATCAACAATTACCATGGAGAAACTGATGTCTGCCTAGTAATATTTACTACTCTGTATTTTTTCATGCTGGAGTCTAATGGCTCTAACTTAGAATCACAGCAAATAAAATTTCTCACCATGGTTACCAGCTTAGTAAAACTTCAATACCCAAAGTGTTCACCAGTTTTTATGCACTAGGTGGGAAAATCATTATGCACCTATATGCAAGGTTCAGTCCAAATAAGGAAGAGACCACTATCCTTCCACAAGGGCATTTCCAAGGCAAACTGATTTCATCTTAACCCAGAATGCCTTCCTGCTTACAAAGCGTTCAGCCTACTGCTTTCCTAGCTAGGTCCAATAAAATTAAGCCAATTTTAGTACTATAAAAATACTTTTTCAAACAGTAGACATGATTTTCCATGTCACAAAAAATGTAATTTCCTTTTGGTTGAATAACTACCAAAAGAAAGAGTTGGTGCAGCAATGCCTTTCCTAAAAGTAATTAAATGCCAAAGTCCAGTCTTGAAGCTTTAACCACAGAAATTAACAAAGGGAAACTAATGTTTGCTAATGCACTGTAATCTGCTCTCCTGCAAAAACATTCAGAGCTGCAAATTCTGGGATTCTGTAGAAAACCACTTGTATTGATAGAGAAAGCCATCAACTGACTACAAGAATTATTAAAAATGAGATAAACAGAATGAAGGCAAGTTATTTACTGTTCCTATTCCAGTAATGAGTAGTGGAAAAACAAAGATTAATATGGATACACAGAGAAAAAAACTTAAAAGATCCCTCCAGCAGATAGGATTTATTCCTTCAAGACAAGGAAAAAATTAATATGCCAGAAACAACAACAGTTCTCTCTTCTGACAGATTCTACAGAAATTACATAAATGATGCAAGCAGTTCTAAAACAAATTTTAAGATTATGTATTTCCAAAAGAATTACTTTTATTCGGTGCCTTAAGTATAGTCTTCAACATTAACCTTTTTTTAATTTAAAAATAAATCCTTGGCTCCTGTGATTGCGAAGGAAACACAACATAATTGGCATCATAACCTTTATGTATTTAGCATTCCTCTCAGCCTTTCACCAAACACAGAATGAAGTATGGTCTACTTCTCTTTCCCACCATGTACTACAGAGTAAGGGCCAAGGGGAACACTCCTACCAAGTATGGTGGTGACTCATTTTCCTGATCAGCGCAATCCCCTACAGCCTTTCCTCCTCAAAATGGACGTTGCTGAAACCTTTAGCACAATCACAATGCTGTTTCCATACGCAGGTATCACAGCTATCAAACCTGAACTGCCACAATACTCCATGCATGATTCTTACTGACTCTCAAAAACATAAGAAGGTACGCGGACAGGAATTACGTGACACTAGGGCATTTTAGGTAGGTGAACATGCATTTATTCTCATAAATTACTCTTACTAGATTATACCCACAATATAATTGTGTGCAGTCAGTAAAATGGAGGATACTAACTAAAAACGACAGCTAAGTTCTTATTGTGCTAAACAAAGGAAAATGATACATTCAATAAAATAGCTAATCTATAATATTTTGTTAGAGAAATTTCTAAAGTGTTCAAAGAAATGTAATGTACAGGAGAAATTTGTTAGTTAGTTCCACCAAATCTGAAAACTTACCATTTTATCTAGGTGCTCAATGGATCTATAAATTTCTCCTTGGGATTCATCATAGTAACTGTAACGGAACCTCTGACCTTGAAACAAAAATCATGTATAAAATAAAAAAGGGAAAAATTGTAGCTAAAACACTCCCTAGTACTTACTAAATATTTGAAAGTATAATATTTGTAAACTAGTAATCTTCATTTATTTTATACGTTTTAGCTCCACTGAGAAAATTCTAGGGCTATCATCAAGTAGCAGCCCAGAAACAAAGTAAAAAGAAAATACAGGATGGGTAGCTATATTCCTAAAGAGAAACCTACTACGTAGAACTGACACTGCAGTATCATTTATTAATTGCCTGTTATTGCCTTGGAATCCAATTCTATAAATTAAAAAGTAAAGCAACATTTCATTTCTCTATCCTTCTTGGCCAAGTCAACCATGGAGTCAGGCTACTTCTGCTTGCACAACAATACCCACAGTAAATGAAGGTTAAAAGAAAAAATTTATGATAATTCAATGAACAGTTCTAGATGGTTCATTAACCACAACAGAACCCAGGTCATGATATATACTTCCACCTACTCCACAATTCAAAGATGAGTAAAATATGCACTTAATTATGTAAGTTGACCAAAGATGACAAGGAAAAAAAGAAAGAAGGTCTGTTGCGTAACATATCTTTCTGAAGCAGTCCCTTTTCCAGCTACTACCACACTTAAAAGAAAAATAAAGTGTTAAAGGAGGACAGAAGTCAAGGCTTCTGGAGTCTTTTTAGCTCTGCCACCAAGATGAACTGGGATAGCTCTGGTGAGCTGGCATAAATACTCCATCTGCTATCTTACCCAGCAGTAAAACATACAAAACTTATTTCCGTCAGAGGAATGTGGCCATGTCCAGTGAACTTTTAGCTAATTAGTTTTGCAAGTTGTTTGAGGTGCTTAGAAGAAGAGTAAAAAGAGCAAGCAACTTCAGACAATTATTACATTGCAACAGGAAGAAGATGCATATAAACCCACACACCTTCACCATTTATTTCCCCCACTATACTGAAAACACATTATCACATCAATTTTTTTCACCTATCGTTCCAGATTTTAAAAAATCCTTTTATTAACCTGACAAAGGCATTTAAGTTTCAAAAATACATGTACAAGAAGTTAAAATGTTCAATGTTTAAAAAATACATTATTTGAAAATAACTGCAAAAGATTCAACATACTGTTATCATGAAGAGATATGAAACTTACCCCAATGGCAAAAGTCAGAAGAAACCACAAAGAGGTTACTAGGATCAGCTAGGTATTTACTGAAGAGTTTTCCAAATTCCTGCTCTTTTGACTCACTCAGTGCTCCGACCAACACAGGAATAATAGTAAACTCATCCTTATGGCTTATAAGCAAAAGAAAAAAGGTTGTAGTTCAAGTAACATCTGAAGATTTTTCAGGGCTTGCTAACTGAAAGTGCAGAATGTTTTAAAAGGTCACTATTGATTTGAAGATAGTAATTTGCTAAGGTCATACTAGGATGTTGTTTTAGAACCTCAAAGTACTTAAAACTTCAGAAAACAACACACACCCCCAAATGCAGTATTTAACTTTGCTGCAAAGTGAAAACACCAGGTAAACAAAAAGAAAAGACACAGTGAAATCAGAATTAGATTCAACTTGTATAGATGCTGCATGTTGGGTAATTCTCCAAAGTATATGAAATGTATATGAAAATGCTCAAGCTAAGTACCCAGGTGTATACTGATACTCCAAGGAAAACTCAAAATACAATGGAAGAAATAATAAAAATAAAAAGATGCGACCTGTACATGTGGGAACAACCCCCAACACAAATTGACAATTTTTCTCTAATGATGACAATTTTTATTTCATATACAGATCTGAAACAGCAGGTGTAATCAGAACCCTGATTTCAAAATTAGTATTAAACCTCTGAACAAACTTAAAATCCCACAGAAAACACCTATTGGTATTTGAAAGTCTTGCAAAGATGCCTTGCAAAAAATGGGGGGGGAAGGGGGGAGGAAAACGGCTACTGAGAAAGAGTTAATATAGACATGCTTTCATGAATCTATTTTAAGTCAATGTAAACCTCTCTATAAGAGGTGTTATAACTTCATCATTCAGGTGTTTGCTCTGCTCACTGTTTCTATTACAACAACTTATCCTAGTCTCTGACCCTCTCCTTACCAAAATTTTTACTGGAGTGGGGGGGAGTGTAAGCATTATATACCATACCAGGTACTCTATGCCATAAAATTCATTATTACTTCCTACTGCACTTAATATGTAGTTCAAACATTTAATGCAATGCACATAATGCTCATTCTTGTAGAAGTAATTAGCCCGAGTACCTTTCCATGGCTTTAGCAGTATAAGGCAAATGCATTTCAATACTGTGTTCATCTTCATCTGTCTGTAGGGACATACGCTCAAACATTCCAGTCTTCCACAATTCTCCATAAACTGAAACGAATTAAAAGATTAATTTTTACTACTTTATGTTTCTGAAAACTGCTACAAGTGAAAAAGCAAGCTACAGTGCATCTTTATAAGAACACGCCCACTAGAACAAACTACTTGCCTCCAAAGGGTGTCATCACAAACCACTTGTTTCTAAATAAATTCAGGATTAAAATGATATTCAAGTAATTAAGATACAAATGTAATTGATTCAGTTTACAAAATAAGTATGTTAAATCAGTGAACTTGTTAGTATATTGAGAAAAGTCTTGTATCATAACTGAAAATCCAAGTAATACAAATAAAACATGTTTGAAAATATACATAAATTTGCCCAGTCACTGAATTCTTATTTTCACAAACAGCACCATCATATATTAAAAAAAAATTGATCAGTGAAGCCATTGCTGGATGTGTTACTATTTAACACAATTTATTATTGACCAAATCATGAAATCTAGAGACAGCCAAAACTGGTTAAGTAATCCACATTTGCAAGTTATCTTTTCTATTCTCAAGTGTGCTTGAGAGTATTCAGAGTCATTTCTACATTTTGCAAATTATCCACTGCACGAAAAATTTGATGTAGGGTTGTGCCTCCTTCTTTACTCCTTTCATAAAGGAGTTCTACAAAACCCAAAACATTTCTTACCTAAGGAAATTTCTGCAGGCACTAGGTAGAAAGCCTGAATTATCTTGCTTAATCACAGTTACGATGAAACACAATATATCTGCGCTAATTAGCCCTTCTGAAAAAGATACTGTATTATACAGGTATACCTTGAAATGCATAAAAGTCAAAATATCAAATTTATCTTCATTGCACCTTTAAGCTTACTTCCAAAGACTGGTATTTCATGGACTAATGATTTTTAAGTTCTGCAGGTACTTTGCAAGTTAAAAAGTCACATGCAATAATGCATGTTCCTCTGTTATTCCTCTATCAGAAATCAAACTCGAACCAACTGAAGTACCTTTTTCCAGCCAGAATACTTCACAGAATAATGGAGAAGGTGTTTAGTGAGATATTCTTTGACAGTAACAATTTTTAATTTTTAAAATTCTTTTAAAGATCACTTGTCAAGTGATCACACACTCAAAATGGAAAAGATAAGCAAAAATTGAGAATTCTTTACTTATCAGGAGCAAGAGAGATATTATGGTTATAACACGACAATGCCTGCCACAGCCAGGATCTTTCAGTAGTTAGCTTTGGTTGCAGTAAAACCTGATTTGCACTTGTGTGCCACTTAAAGCAAGGAAGTGCTCAACAAGCAAGTCCTCAGCACTGTAGTACCACAGTTAATACTCAAGCCTCAGCAGTCTTCAAGATGTAAGCTTTATCATGCACTTACTCTTTTGGTCAATTCGGAGATCATACAGAGGTGTCCTGTAAATGTCCACACTGGAAAGTGCACATCGGGAGAGGGGCACGTGATGGGAAGGCCCAAGAATGAAAATTTTTCGGCTACAACAATTAACACAAAAGCCCACAGTTTAGATAAATGCAATTGTAGAGAGACCTAGCTTAGAGTAACAAGTTTAAGAAAAACATAGAAAGCAATACTTTCTCAAGGCTACAACTGTTTTACTCTGCTATCTGTAAGATCACAGATCAATCCATGGCTCAACCTTGCTCAGTATCTCAGAAATTATCATGAGATCAGTTCAATAATGCTTCCTGTAGCCTTAAATCTCTTAAGCAGGTTATACATCACAGGGCACTCAACAGCTAGAAATCTGTCTAACTGGATTCATTTGGAGGCTGAATGATGTCATACAGCCCCTCAGAACAGATTTTTTGAATTCTCTCCTTGGATCAACAGAACCTTCAGCTACACATCACTACACACCACCTTCAACAACTATAGGAATGCGACCTCAAACGATTATAGGTTTATCATCTATTCAGAGCTTTTCACTTATTTAGTTGATTAGTCTCAGTTCAGATTACACCAAATTAAAGTAATTCTCAAATGCTGTTTTTAATCTATCTGTTGCATCAACAACAGGGACTTGGACCTGCACATTCATAGCTTTAGCTGATACTGCAACCTTTCACACGTCATCATGATGTTATTTCATCAAGTCCTCAGTTCCTGGCTCTTGATTAGATGCTTAGGGTCTCCTGCCACAGGACTTACAAGAAAAAAGAAACAAAAAAATATAGGAAATTCAGCTTTTCCGATTCAGGATATCATCTTTTTTCTGGCACTGAACTAAAAGGATGGGAAACATGTAAAGTTGTGGGGTTGTTTTTTTTTCCTTTACACATGGAGTGTATTAGCAAGGTATACTAAAATACTATAACTTTCTGCAAAGCTAGTGAAAAGAAAATATCCAAACATGCAATAATTCAGCTCAAAGATGAATTCTAAACATTCCATGTGGTAAAACAGCAAATGATCCATAAAGTTCAACTGACTTCATGTCACTGAATGAGGGGAATGCAACTTGTTCTGGAAATTTTAGAGGAACTAGGTTTCTCTAAAACTTGTGTCTCACCATAAATTATTTTCACATAGTTTACAACAGTTTAGAAAGAATTAAACCCATTGGCTTTGGAGCATATTACAACATGTTATCTCATGAAAAACTAATAAACCTAGCCAGTTTTTATTTAGCATTGCAAAATACATACTTTGAGTAAATACTGAAGGTATATTAAATTTTTGCCATTAAAAAAATGTTGCAGTAAGCAGAACATAACAAGAATTATATTAACCTAAAATAACTGGATTCATATTTTCAGAGGCAGGCACAGACTACAGTAGCATGCTGGAGGTTTTTTTAATTTTTCTTATTTTAAACTTGCTAGAAACAAAAGTCCACCGAAAATTACTGGAATGAGTAACTGTTACTGACTTAAAATATTATATAAACACATGAGTCACTTTCTCCATAGAAGAAGAGAAACCTGGTAGTATTCAGCCCATAATCCTGCACTGAAAAACCAATGCAGAATCACGGTCAAATATTTTAACAGACTTAAAAAACAACCAAAACCTCCCAATGACAACAAAAAACCCCAAAATTAACCCAAAAACTCCAAAAAACCCCCCCAAAAAACAGCTTGGGCTTTTATAAAAGCAGTGGAATGTCAGTAATATACTGTTATTACCTGCAAAAAGGACATCTTTAAGCCCTCCCTTGTTATAATTACCAATAATTTCAACAAATTTTTGAAAATACTGCTTTACATTTTCTATTTCAGCAGTACTATATTTTTTTATTTTGTAACATCCAATTTGAACATTTATGATGTTAAAACCCAAGGGACCCATAAAAGTCTAAAAAAAGTACAAAATTAAAACCCGAGTACTTCAAGGTGTAAGAATGTAAAAAGAACATTCAACTTCTCAGAGAATTGCAACGACATTGTCTCCTGCTTTGCAAAGAAAAACTCATACTTACGTGATATTAGGATCCACTTGTTTGTAAGCATGGGCTGCACAAGATCCACAATACGTGTATCCTGCGTGGCTGCAAATCAAGGTGTATAAAATGTTAACAATGTTAAATATCGCTTAACATCTTAAATATGTTGATACTGGTATTAAATATTAATATCTTGAATATTTTTTGTCCCCAGTAAGCTAGAAATAGTAAGAGTGATCTAAAAGCCAACTCTTGAAAGAGCAGGAGAGCACTGCTGTAGTACTGATCACACAAGTGATATATTTGTTGAAGAACTATCAGTGACCGTTTACCGACCCATTAAAGAACGATCAATGGCCATTTGACAGTAAATAAATGTCCAAAACACAGCCCCTTCCATCACTCTTAAAGGACACTGGTGTGCAGAGTGCACAACTGCACATTATCAGAAGCTCATGATAACACTAAGTGTGCAGTCATGGAACAAGGGAATAGCAAACTGCTGGAGAAGGCTCTTCCATCCACATGGCAGTAACTGAAAACGATGACAGTAGAGGGGTCTGGCAAGGAGAGAACTATATGTTACAGCAGATAAACCAGAGAATAAAAATGCTCTGTCACAGAAGAAGAATACATGAGCAAGAGAGTGAATGGGCACACAGACAGAAGTGGAATGCAGCATGCTAGTTTTTACTGCAAACATGATACATGATTCATCATTTCCTATCACTCTGGTCTGGGGTCTTTCTTGACCTCTGTTCCTGTTTGCTCTCCAAAATTATTTTTAATTATTCTGACTACTTGTTTTAAATATCACATTAAAATCTTAAGACCCATTCCCTTCAAAACTGTTAGAAACCAGTGAAAATTCACTTTACACCACTAAAAGCATTAATTCCAGAGAACATTCATTTCCAAAGTCCAAGGTCAAGTGGTGCAAAAGAGCTCACAGTCACTCAGCAGTATGCCCATGTCACATCATCCCCTTGAGCTCATCTAGAGCACCTGCAACTCCAGGTCAATAGTTACTGCTTATTTTGAGTTGAGTATGTGCAGCAACACAACTACAGCTTTCCCAAGTCTCTTTACACAATGATACTGAGAATGATACATACTGCATGTCCTGGGACATACAGGATGTTCGAACATACAAGTTCCCTGTTCATAGCACAGGAGGATTTTATACGTATGTATGCTCACCTGCATCTATATTCATCCACAGAGTTGATACATGGAGCAAGCTATCCTCAAAATTACCCTGGGATTTTACTTCAACATGACTTAATCCACTCATTCTAAAGAGCTCAGAAGTAGCAAGGTATGCCACTTGACAATATCAAAAGAGCCTGCTGAAAGGTTTGCTCTGCTACAGGCTTCTTCTGTCTTCCACAAAAATATTATCAGATATATCCCACTTTACAGGTGGGGGAAAAAAAAAAAAAAGGTATGGCTAACGAAAAACTTTGGTGAGATCACAGGATCTAGCAATTCTGGAAAAAGATCCCAGCTTACATAATCTGCAGCTGAAAGGTCTCTTTCCTGACATTCCTGCAAGAAAGATTAAGGCAAATGTGGGACAATGTCTTCCGGAAATTCAATACTATTATGGAATACTTCAAACATGATGTCAACGTGTGCTGGTTTAAAGGTAAACCGGCAGGGGAAATGAACCCAACTCAAAAGACAGATTATAAGTCAGAATAACAATTTAATAATATAATACAATAAATACAATTTTACAGGCAAACAATTGGGTTTAACCCACAAAACCCAAATGTATAACCCAGCACCCTGGGGCATAAACAGAGTGGTGTTCATTGGGTCCCCTGAGTCCAAAGTAAAAGGAGAGGAAAAACCTGTTGGTGAGAGTGCTGTGTCGAGAGTGGTGATTGCAGTCTGGTTGAAAAAGTGGTGGTCTCAGTCTAGCTGAGAGCGGTGGTCACGCTCCTTCTCTGGATCCCACAAGTGGTAAAAAAGTCCCAAGACTCCAAGATTATATATATCCTCAGGTTCAGGCAGGAAAGCCCAGTACCTCCCTCAGGGCGGGGAGTTCCACAATGGGTGTGAGGACAGGAGCATACTCCTATCCTGCAGGCCTCTTAACACCCAGCTTATAGCCTGAGGAATCAGGCTGCTCTGGGCAGGTGGTGTAAGTGGTCTATTGATAACAGTTCCTGAGAAATGGTATGGAAGGCTATAGAATACACAGAATTGTATTGATGGCTGTGGCATCCCAGATTCGGAGCAGCCAGGACTCATTCGTCTGTTGCGTGAACTCTTTCCGAAGCTCACGTGGAATCATAGAATCAGCTGGGTTGGAAGGGACCGCCGAGATCATCAAGTCCAACCCTTGATCCACTACCTTGATCCACTAGCTGCGGTTAACTAGACCATGGCACTCAGTGCCACATCCAGTCTCTTTTTAAAAATCTCCAGAGACGGAGAATCCACCACTTCCCTGGGCAGCCCATTCCAATGCCTGATTACCCTCTCTGTAAAGAAATTCTTTCTAATATCTAACCTAAACCTCCCCTGGCACAGCTTAAGACCATGCCCTCTTGTCTTGCTCATGGTTGCCTGGGAAAAGAGACTAACCCCCAGCTGGCTACAACCTCCTTTCAGGGAGTTGTCGAGAGTGATGAGGTCTCCCCTGAGCCTCCTCTTCTCCAGGTTGAACAGCCCCAGCTCCCTCAGCCTCTCCTCACAGGACTTGTGCTCGAGTCCCTTCACCAGCCTAGCTGCCCTCCTCTGGACCTGCTCCAGGACCTCAATATCCTTCCTGAACTGAGGGGCCCAGAACTGGACACAGTACTGCAGGTGTGGCCTCACCAGTGGTGAGTACAGGGGAAGAATCACTTCCTTGGACCTGCTGGCCACACTGTTCCTGATACAGTCCAGGATGCCATTGGCCTTCTTGGCCACCTGGGCACACTGCTGGCTCATGTTCAGCTTCCTGTCAATCCAAACTCCCAGGTCCCTCTCTGTCTGGTTGCTCTCCAGCCACTCTGTCCCCAGCCTGTAGCATTGCATGGGGTTGTTGTGGCCAAAGTGCAGGACCCGGCACTTGGCCTTGTTGAACCTCATCCCGTTGGAATCAGCCCAACTCTCCAACCTATCCAGGTCCCTCTGCTTACCCAGAGATAGAGACTGAGTGATTATTTCTGGCTCTGTCTCCTCCGGTGGATGTGAAGGTCCTGCCTCTTTGTCATCATTCACTATACAAACTGATTTAGTCTTTGATTTCCTTTTCTGGACATGGGGGACTGCTATTGCTTTGGGTTGTCCTTCTGGCTCTTCAACGGTTTGTGTGGACACGGTGCCGGTTGATTTATTTCTTTCTCCCTCTGACTCAGCTGTGGTTTGGGTGGACGTGGTGCCTGTGGATTTGCTCCTTCTCTCCTCCCCCTGACAGCACTGTACCATGTCAAGTAGTGTCCGGTAGGCAGTGGTCGGGGCCCAGCAGGTTGCTGTGAGCTGGCCATCTCTGGAGCTGCCAGAGCATTTTCCCTTCACCAGTCTTATCATGCTAACAGGATCCTGCAGTTGTTCAGGGGTGAATTTCCAGATCATTGGAGGAGAAAACTTCTCCAAATACTGGCTGATGTCCTCCCACTTCCCGTGCCACTCAACATTATCCACTCCCAGGGCAGGCGCCCAAACAACCTCCCTAGAAGGCCCTGTTCTAACCCTAAACGTGGTGTAGACAGTACAGAGCAGACAAAGCAACACTAACAATAACATTATGCTGTCCTTAACATCAAAAGGGAACTCAATATTTTCAAAAACTGTTGTAGTAGGTCTGAAGGGGAAGAAGGAGGTGAAAGGCTGGAAACAACCATTCCCTCCTGTTCCCCCAAAGGGCTGGGTGCGATTTTTAATGAGGCCCCAGAGGTAGCGACCCAAACCAGGACAGGCAAACAAGACTGAATACACATTCACAATGAAACTCACTGCTTCTGATATTATGATGACATAAACATAGTATATTAATAAAGCAATTTTGATCCCTCTCCCTGGTCTCAAAGAGAGCATCAAAATAGGCAAATAGTTCCCCATCTGTGGAAATATGAACAGGCTCAAATACAACATCTATGTGAATACATCAAAGAACATGGTGATCAGGGAGTTTCTGTAACCAAATAGACAAATGCTTAAAATGAAATTGTGATTCTGACTTCTCTCTCTGCCCCATGTTGGGTGCCAAAAATGTGCTGGTTTAAAGGTAAACCAGCAGGGGAAATGAACCCAACTCAGAGAGACTATAAGTCAGAATAACAATTTAATAGAATAATACAATAAATACAATTTTACAGGCAAACAATTGGTTTTAACCCACAAAACCCAAATGTATAACCCAGCACCCTGGGGCATGAACAGAGTGGTGTTCATTGGGCCCCCTGAGTCCAAAGTAAAAGGAGAGGGAAAACCTGTTGGTGAGAGTGCTGTTGCAGTCTGGTTGAAAAAGTGGTGGTTGCAGTCCGGTCAGGAGTGGTGGTCTCAGTCCGGTCAGGAGTGGTGGTCACCCTCCTTCTCTGGATCCCACAAGTGGTAAAAAAGTCCCAAGACTCCAAGATTATATATCCGCAGGTTCAGGCAGGAATGCCCAGTACCTCCCTCAGGGCGGGGAGTTCCACAATGGGTGTGAGGACAGGAGCATTCTCCTATCTCACAGGCCTCTTAATACCCGGTTTATAGCCTGAGGGGTCAGGCTGCTCTGGGCAGGTGGTGTAAGTGGTCTATTGATAACAGTTCCTGGGAAATGGCATGGAAGGCTATAGAATACACAGTTTTGGGTTACACCCACACAGTGATGAACTGGTCCCAGCTGTTCTAACTAGGACACAATGCTATGTTAGCACAGGAAAACCATCATATTTAAGGTGCTTTTTCTAGTGTTTTCTTCCAACTCATAATTAATTGAAATGACCAACATACTTTTCTCATTACATCTCACCTATCTTCAGGAAACTGAATTCTCCCTAAGTAGTTCATACAATCCCTATTCCAGCTGTGGACAAATAAAAAACCCAAAGAAAACCAAACTAAAATAACAAACCAACCATTTTGGAAAACTGAATAATGTTTCATTACTTTTTGTTTTAGGCTTTGGTAAGTTTTGATTTGGGGGGCAAGAGGGGTGCAAGAGTTTTGCTTATTTTTTGTGTTTTTTTTTTTTTTTCCTAGTAGGTGTAGCTGTCCTACTCTAGAAGTCCATTGAAAGGGCTGTCACCTTTGAATAGCACTCCATCAATACACTTCTTACCCATCTTACTGGATCACAAATGAATATTGTGTCTGCAGTCCATCAGTAAAAGGAAATTAATCATACATCAAAATGTGCACGGATTTCTTCCATTCTATGGTATATTCAAAATGCTTATTAAAAAACTACACAACATTCCTTTCAGCTAAATACTAGTTTTTACCAATTTTGAAAATCAATCAAAACAAAGGAACAAAAAAAAGCATTTAACCGATCAAGTGTTAATATATATACTAAAAACAGATTTCAAACTTACGGTGCAATAATGGCTCTTGCAGGTCTTTTTGTGGACTGTACTTGAGAAAGCCACCCTTCTAGTTGTGCATTCAGCTGGGGTCCTGTGAAGAGACCAGGAAATACTGAAGCCACAGAAGAATCTAATATATCTCAAGAATTAATAAATAAAGTTTAAAAGTCCAGCAGATTTAAAAGTCATCTTAAACATTAAAGGTTGGGTTTAAATGTAAAAATAACCAAACAGAAAAAACAGCACCCCAAAAACCCCAGTGCAACAACAAAAAAAAAACCCAACCCTGCAATGTTAGAGGTTACAGTAGTAAAATTTCAATCTCCTGTTCTAGGAAGTTCATTTACTGCACATCCAAACACACACTTATTGTTTCTTGCTCTATGGGGACTAACAAACACACCATTTCACCACTAGAAAGGATGGCTGCTGATTTCAAAAGAGATGGTAACAGATGACTGACTCCTCTGATAACCATATTTGCAGAATTCAGAAGTAAAAGTTAAGATGACCTACACCAAGGGAGCCCGATACGGGAAGATGACATAATACAAAGGCCTTACATATTGACATGATAGTCAATGGCTACAGTAATAAATTCTTTACTATTATCAAGCAAGTGTAAGAGCAGAATACAAAACACACTGTAACCTGGAAAATCTGTAAATACACAGGAAAAAGCTAAAAGTGAGAAGACACCACGTTTATACTAACGCCTTCACTTCTGATCAATCAACATATACTACAAGTACATGAACACCTTGGCAACATTAACTTTGATAATTGGTCAATCCAGTATTTAATCTTTTTAAAACTAAATTTAAAAATACCTCAAGAAGTGTCAAATATTTTCAATTCAAGCATGACAGGTGATAAAAATGCCTTTAGAAATACAACAAAGAAACCCAATCAAACCACATTTTGATTATTTCCCATCACAAGAAAACTTTCTGATGTAAAGCTTGTCCTGAACAGGCAAGTCTCACAAATACAGTGCAACATTCATTATATTAAATAACACAAAGCAAGCTTTCAAGTAAAACTCATGCAGCTACTATTGTTAGAAGTAAAATACCATTAACAAAGAGAAAATAGATGTACTTTTTTCAGCAGACACTATGCTTTTGACAAAATTACATGTCAGCAGAGTTTATCTGTAAAGTTTGGTGCAGTCAGACACTTTTCTTCTTCCATGCACATTGTAGATTTTTCTATCTTCCCCAGGCAGGGAAACTACCAGCTTCCTGTTAAAGTCGAAAACAAATTAAGTATCTGAAACAGTTTCACAGATATGTTCCAAACAGTTCCAATCTCAAGCTGACAGCTCTCCAAAAGGCTGACAAGAACTACAGAGAGCCAGAGCAAAGATGTCAGCTTTTGCAGAATCCAATCAGTCACTGACCAGGCATAGCCAAAAAGCCTTCCCTAGAAAACCCGTGGGTGAAGGGTGGGGGTGTCAAAGCCACTGGTTTTTACACAAAACTTAAATCCATGTGCTTCCTGAGAAAGGACAACTTCTGTAGTTGTGAAGACTCCTATCTTGTTACATGAAGGTGAACTAATGCAAAACCATTTCCCTAAGCCTTCAATCCCTTGAATGCCTTAGTTACTGTCTAGAGCTCTAACAAGACAAAAGAGTGACACTGATTAGCCACTTGTCACTCCTGTAATACAGTGATTTTGTGAAATGATGAAATTGTTACAAAAAAATCACCACACATCGACTTGGTTCTACTGCTTCTGTTGCTTGGGGAAATTACAAGCAGCAGAGACATACTATAGAGATAAGGATAATGACATCTTAGAAAATGGAGGCTGTTGTGGAAGCTAAGTAAAAATAAAACGATCTCTCTATTTCCATCCTCTTTCTAAGCTACTAGGAGACTAACAAAACAGTACTCTTTTACAGTATTACCATTTTTATGTTATATACTTAAGCGAAGACACGAATCACCTAAAAAATTTTACTTCCTCATTCTCCCAAAATATGTAGAAGGGTAAGATACTTTCTGAATTAAGTTCTTTAGGAGGACACAGCTGGTTTTGTTTTGGTTTTTTTTTCCCCGAAACACTTACTACCCAGACTTGAACAAAATATTACTCTGCACCACCTGACCCAATCTCCTCAAAGAAGAGGATCCACAGGCAGCACAACAGCAGAAGGGGCAAAACTTGCCAGGCAAAGAGTGACCCTCTTCCCCAACAGGGCACTGTGCTTGGCCTTCCTCCATCCCTTCTTTAGCAAGGATTTTTGATTAAGGAGGTGGTTAAGGCGATTTGTCTTTGGTTGAGACAAATCAGGTAACTTGCTAAACAGTTTAAAGGAAATTTCATGATTGGTCAAATCTGCCCAGAACTTCTGATCTTACAGTGTAATAGTGGAATAAGATGTCCAGGTTTGCTCAGACTGCTATTACAGGCACACACTCTAACAAAGTAACATTTTCTTCTTAGAGGCAGTAAAATAACAGATCTGTATGACTCATGGGATGAAACTTCTGTCAGGATTTGCTTAAGGACCAAGTAACAACATCTGCTCTCAGATTTTTTCCCTTTAATGCAACTACAAGGTGTCTTTAAATAATTAACTTCAACCTAATGTAAACTTCCAACTTATACTTATCTGTACTATTTTAATAAAATACGTAATCAAATCTCTCAGAGAGAGAGAATGAAGAGTACAAAAACCCATCTGACCTTTTAGCTAAAGGGGGGGTGGAAGAGGGAAATAATCAAACAGCACCCACATGAACTGACAGGAGTGTGGCCTCCCTGCAGGT
The DNA here is from genome assembly GCF_009829145.1 of Chiroxiphia lanceolata. NCBI lineage: Eukaryota > Metazoa > Chordata > Aves > Passeriformes > Pipridae > Chiroxiphia > Chiroxiphia lanceolata. Next base: position 35,320,205 of record NC_045639.1, on the reverse strand, counting down.
TCCTATGCTTACAAATACTTTAAGGGGAATACTCTAGAACTGTAATTTTCTTGTTACTAAATTAGCATCAACTTTTTCTTGAAGCACTCAGAGAAGTTTTTCTTCCAATTTCTCAAACATGAGCATGCTTAAGGCTAAAGTCAAAATATTTGAATTGGATATACAAAATATAAATAAACCCACACTATCACAGCAGTTATGCTCTGCCATATGGAATTGTATTATAGGAGATGAGTAGCTTCTTCACAAAGCGCTCTATAAGTAAATTTTTGTCATATTTAAATTAAGTTAAACTGGAAAAGTAGTATTTGCAAATAATCATCAAGACAACTGCAGTAAATATCCATCTCCTAAGCTGACCAGCTTGGACAATGTATGGCGTTGCCACCCACATATCCTCTTGCTGTGGTGGTGGGAAGTAGAAGAGGTCCCACCTCCTTGAGCCTCAGGTAGAAGGCCCAGCTTAAGAAAGCTGATAGGAGAGCAAGAGGGGGTTTAAGACTAACCCAGACAGGACAGAAAACCTTATGGATGCAATTTCTGGATGCAACAATCAATACACTTTAGCATCAATACTGTAAGATCAGACCTTTTATTGACAACAGGAAGATGAGGCAGCAAAATATGAGCTTTACTGAAGTACATAATATTAAGATCTGCATTTCAATCCTGTGAAGTCAGGTATAAATACAGTCACGTAACTGAAGATTTCTGACACTATTTGTGGGTATTTCACATCCTGTTTTATTTTGAAAACCAGCAGAAATTATGCCAAATTTTACAATAATTGCAAGCACATACCAGGTCTCCACTAGGCTTATTTTTACGATCAGCATTCTCTCATCACAAAGCTCTAGAGTAAGTAAGAAAGAATCCTTCCACGTTAAATGCCTGCCACTGTGAATAATAACACAAAGACGTGGTAGTGACATGGTTACGTTCATCACCAATTTACAGCTGTCATGGTCCAGGCTTTGTGGGTTAAGCCAAATGAGCACATTCTTTCCACAGCCAACCTCACCTTATCAATGAGGATGAAGTGCTTATATGCCAAGAGAATTGGCATTACACTAGGTTGAGATGTGGGAGGGGGTTTAGACTAGGGAATTGGATTTTGAGGATCTCAAACCATGACAACAATATAATGGGAATTTGCTCCTTTTCCGGCAGCCACCGTTACTTGTACAAAACATACATTTTAAGACTGGTAGGAAAAACTCAGTGTTTATTCTGAATCCTCAGTCTCAGTGAACACTTTTCTTACTGAAAGAGGATAAGCCTCAAGTGAAATTCGGAGCAGCACCAGGGAAAATTGCTCAGGTCTCCCTTGGCTGCACATGTACAGCACTTGCATCAATCCAAGTAATGCTGGAGCACAATGACACTAGTGCTGCAGTCCCCAGCCTTCACAGTTATACTTGACAGCTTTTACATTTCTCCTCCCCTACAGGAGCAAACACCTTTTGCTGAGTCTTCCTCAGCAAAATCTTTTAACTACCTTTATCAATAGATGAGAGAGTTTGCACCTCACGAATGCTTCTAATAAATATTACAGCATATGTGCTAAGAAGTAAGTCTTTATTCTTTTAGAGTGTTAGAAAAATCAAAGCAACAATGAAACTCCGGGGGCTGGCATGCAGTTAGTTTAATAACCGGAACAAAGGGAATTCTTCTCTCCACAGTTTTGAAGGGGAATTCAAAATTCAGTTGTTAGGCAAAATCCAATATGAAACATGATAGAGGACTAACCAGTTTCTCAGTTAAAAATGCAGAAAGTATAAGGATTTTTTCAAGAACACAAACCTCACTTGCAAAAAAAAAAAAAAAATCTGTTTCTTAACACAACAAAAGCCAAATCCTTGAATAAGAAAAACATGTTTTAGCTATGCAAAGACTAGGATTTCTCAGGAATAGAATGTGATTTCCAGCAACTCGTGCTGATGGGCACATTCTCTACTGCTAGCATATACTCTCTTGCAGTATTGATAAAATTAGAAATCAGACTATAAGCAAGTCAGAAATTTACCTAGGTAAACTAGGACCAGGGGAAAAAAAAATTAAGATACAAATAGAGATTACACTGATGCTACATAAATTCCTATTTATACACATTGTCATATGGAAATAAAAACACCAGGTAATGCTTGAATGGGGGGAAAAAACCCCCTGAAGCTACAACAAAGACATTGAAACAGACATCAAAATCTGCTTTGGTGACAGTTCTTACTTGCATGTCCCAGTTTTCCAATATTCCACTAGCTCTTGAATTTCCTTTCCTGAAAGTTAATAGGAAATTAAAAGATCAAACTATAACATCACTCATTAAGAATATCAACCAACATGCACCTACCTAACTTAATAAAAAAACTTAGCAGCCGGGTCATTCAGAGATCCAAACAAATGACCTTCTGTTTCATACATCTGAGAAAGAGATTTTGGCTCCAATACATGCTAAATGTAAATGGAATTTGTGAAAGTATTCACTAAGTGATACTTGCAGGTCTATTTTAATGATACCAGAACTACACCAAATGAAAGCTCTTTTTCAATTCCAACTGTACATTAAAGTTGAATCTACATTCTTTCCATGGAGTATTTTGATTTTGACTGTATTTAAGTGATTCAGGTAGAAATAATAGCCTAGAAACAGTATTTTGAATTATTCCAGTATATTTTTGCAGCATACAATGCTAAATAATACAGTCTGCATATTAATACTGTGTTCCATGTTTAATTCATGAGAGAGTCAGCAATGACACATCCAGTTTCCCCATAAAATGCCTAGAAAAGTTAAATGACCAAACGGAGAGAGATATTACATTTGGTATTTAACACTGCAAAGCAAATACTTTATAAATTTGTAAGACATTATGATTAGTCGTTCACAGATTGCAAGGTAAGCACTTAAGTTAACAGTTGTATTTGTAATGCTTCGGCTAATGTCACAACATTAAGATTTCACGATCAGTACATTAATTATTCTGCTACTGCAGAAAGCTCCTTTCACTACAGCAGAGATCATAGAGTCATTCCAGTTGGAAAAGACCTTTAAGATCATAGAGTCCAACCATAAGCCTAACACTGCCAAGTCTACCACTAAATTATGTCTCATTTCAGTGATCCTCACATGCTTTTCCCATGTTTTCCTGGATCCATTTATCTGTGACCATCTACAAACAACATGGTGATTCACCACTTTTATATTACATTTATGAATGAGCAGTGATGAGTTATTCCAATGTTGGGGAACATGCCAGGGGTTCTCGGCAGACCAGAGGAAAGCACTTTCATAAAGACTCTTTCATGACATAGAGAACATCTTCTTCAACCCCTCGTCTGCCTTCGTAGTCTAACCACACACAGTCACACACGTTACTCCCTTCTAATCACTTCAGCAGCTGCAGAGATCCAGATCCAAACACTACAGAGAAGGGTTTCTACTCTAAGTTAAGGTAGGATGCAGACATTGAGGGTCAGCAAACCCAGCAGCAGTGTTTGCCCTCAGAAACTGCTTACAAGCTTTCAGCGACATCATGGCAGAGCAGAAACAGATGTAACTAATGTACACACTTTAATGATGATGAGAAGTTCCAGCTCATGCCAACAAGCATACAAATGAGGGGATTACATCACTATTCATTCAAATGGTCTTCAGGGACCCCAAGCCTCAGAAGGTACAAATGAAAACATCCGTACTATTTCATAATCACACTGCTATTGCACGTTGAAGCTGCCTACCTTGGCATCAGAAAAAAAAATCAGGATTTGGTACAAAGGTAGCAAAAAAAAGCATTAATGCAGATCTTACTGGGGATTACAAAGGAGTAGAAGAGATCGCAAACATGATAAAATAGTGGCCCACTTTGAGGGAAATTTAACTTCTAAACCAATCATTCATGGCACACAATCCGCATAAGTTCTCCAAAGCATTTTACTTTCCAGCTGATCTACCCATCATCATGCAGACCTCTGCCCAAAAGACAAGGTCTAAATATCCCTGCCTGCATGACAGTCAGTTATTCCACAGATCTGGCATTTCTCGTCCAAACAAGTTAGAAACTCAATCCTTACAAATGGTAGCAACAAGATGTCACTGCCCACCTCCTTTGGGATTCTTTTACTGACAAGCCAGGGCAGCAGAAAACCCTGAACACAAGTATATTATTAAGTTTAAAGTCTCTTCAAACATCTACTGACCATTTACTTGACTGCTCATTAAAAAAAAAAAGAAAAAGCTTTGAAGACAAGAAGTGCAATGGTGTTTCAAGTCAACACAGCAATTACTCTGCCAACTCACATTTGCACTAATAAGCTTATGGAAATTAAGGTTCTCCTAGTTCAAACAACTCTGTTAGCCTGTTAGCACAGGCTAACAGAGCACATCTCTGGCCACTATGGCTTGGTCAGGGAAAACAGAGAAATAAGCCATAACTAAAACAACAACAAACTTGTTTTGCAGGGCAAGTTTCAGATCATGTAGTACTGTTATTTATACACACCCCCTCAATTTGATTTTACTCCTGTGACCTGGAAGAGCCTACTAAAAATCTTTGTCTTTTGCCCGTATCAGTGCCGTATAATAGCACTGACTGGGGAAAAGTTGAGACAAAAACTCTTATCACACACTTTCATAAAGAGCAGTACAGTATTCAGTTAGCACTTCCAGGAGCCAGGCAAGGCATGCCAGCTGCCAGCCAATGAGCCAAGTTAAGCACTTTAATGTGTGACATCTCACTTGTAATGGCATGCTAAACAGGAAAAAAAGATGCACATAGCTAATGTTTATTTCCATTTCAGGAGCGTATGGATTGATTCCCCACAGAACTGCCCAGCACTCACTGAATCTACTTACACTGAAGACTAAATCAGGATAGAGCATCCACACCCTGTCCTGCAAATAGTCCATGCTCAGGATAGCATGTTATTCCCATCATATTTCAGCTGCTCTTTTTGTATCTAGGAATGTATCTATCCTGCATTCAAAGCCCTGGAAAATTATGCCATTTTTGTTTCAAGTTGTCCTTAATCTTCCTCTTCCCCCTGCTGGTCAAAATCAATTTCTCAAGAGGTCTGGACACTAGGTGGTTGAATTAACGCAGCAGGAGTGGGACTTTCTTCCAAAAATAAATCTGCATGTAATATTTTTCACTACACAACAGTGTGATTTTCTGTTTAATTTTCTCAACAATCTATATGACAGTAGTGAAACAGGGTGACGTTTTCATTTACTTGGTATGCTTTTATCTCATTTTTACAAGTGTTTTCAGTGGCCACCGTGCACCAGGCTGCTAGTCCACAAAAGCAATGACATGTCACAATCCATTTTTAACTTTTTTTAAAAGCAGACATATTGATGCAAATCACAAATGAGGTTGTCTAAACCAGTGGCCTACTATCAGCAACAGGTATGTCACTATTTCAGTTAGGAAGCTCAGTTGTAAAGGTTCTCATACTCAGTGCTGCTGCTAAACAGGAGGAGGAACAACTGAGCAGACTTCATTGTTAAGTTTGTTGTCAGGCAAATGCTCCTGAGGTACACGTCTTAAGTTCATTAAAATGCTGCATGGACTGATGTGGAATGAAAATGAACTTCCCCACACCAAAAATGCTAGAGGAGAACGGAAGACAATAATTTTGGTTAAATTCTTCATCCTGAACTCACCTGCAGAAACTTCTTAAGGAACTTGCTTTTTAATTTTTTTTTTGTTACAATAGCACACTATGAACGAAGAACAGTTCAGTTAAATGGGCAGTTAAATGCTAACACCACTGTGAATTCCATCGTCTACTCCTTGCCACTTTCTCAGCTCCCTTGGGTAGGTAGTAGTGAGCTTTCCTCCCTGGGACCCACCTTTCTATCTAATAACAACAAAGTTGTTTACTTAGATGTAACATTCTAACATGTGAACATGCCTGGATGTACATAATTGCACAGCCAGTCTTACCTGCTCTACAGTGTTAATTAGCATCATACAAGTAGGCGGTGTATTTGTATTAGAATGTAGTTCATGTTTGTTTTCCAAGGAAGAACCTAAGCAAGGCATATCCCATAGCTGGATAAAGTTGGGGAGCAAGAGTCTAATTTCAACTGAAGCAATTTCTGTCCCATAGAAACGAGCAGTCTCTGAAGACAAGAAGCGGTATTTCTTCTAAACCCTCTTACCTACATTACACTGACCATCCATGAAGAGTAGTAGCTCGGTCTTGGTTGTGGCTTCACCTCTGATACTGCTTCCACTCCTGGACTGCACAGGAGCCACCTAATCCAGTTCAAGGATATCCTCTGGTCACAAAAGCTGGTTTGCCTTCTGGATCCATCATTTTTCTTCCCGGCTTCGGCTCTTCTTTCCCAGGGCTGACTTCTGAAGCCAGATCTCATAGACTTTTTTTTTTTTCAGCATAGCAATTGGTGCTTCACTTTTCAACCCCCTACCCAATCCAGCATAGCTCAGGTACCAGGTATAAACTGCCACTTAACAACCTCATCCTCACACAGCCCCTTTAAACTGTAATGATGTAATAATTTTGAATATCCTTCAAAAATCATGTTTCTCAATACCCTTTCAGATGGGGTCACCTTAACTACGAAGCAGGATAAGGGTAGCCAGGGCATCTGCTTGCCCTGTGCAGTCAAACTCAGCTCTGCAGAAAGAAAGCAGTTTTGAAGAAACAGGAAGCTTAAATGCTAACCAGTTTATATATAACACAGCAAATCACTTCTGGGCCGAGACAGTAAGCACAAAGAAAGGAGGAGGTAGGAGGACTTGAAAAGACAATCCCCAGAGAATCATGGGAATGCAGTGAAGAACTACCACAATTCAAACTCTAATCCCTGCCTCAGCTCCATCCTTGAAGCTATGCAGCCGGAAAGTAGATGGTAAAATCCACTTTCTTCAAGTAGTACAATCCAGGAGCCTGTGTTACAATTTTGACATAGCAGCTGACATGTGAGCTTGGTCTAAAATACAGGAAGATTTTAAGTCTATGATGAGCACATACCCTCTTGGTCCCCATTTGTTTTCTCTTGAGTTTTGATGTACCCTCCTAAATGGCACACAAAAATTAGCTTTCAAGCAACAATAATGAGTAGTCCTTGTCTTACTGAACAGACAGAATTCCTGCTCTCATGTAGCCATGTAAACAGCAGAAGACAGTTCTAAAGCAAGACACATAATATTCTTTTCTTGTTTAAGGAAACACATTTCCCAAAACTCTAGCTTATGCAACATCAACCACTTACCCCCACCGCAAACACTGTAAGAGTTACAATTTAACTCATAAGTACAGTTGTCATAATTTATTACAACATGATTCAGTTTGTTGGTTTTTTTTCATGCAGTGTGTCTGGGCAACCATCCCACATCTCCTCAGTAAGCAAAAGGCCATTGCTTTTCTCCCAAAAGCAATGGGAGAAACATGCTTTTGGATGTCCTATCACAAACAACTAGTACTGGCCAAAATAGTCACATAGACTTACCAGGGTATAGTCTAACAAAATCTGACAAAACAGTCCCACACAGTATCCATGCCCCTTTAATTATTTTTTTTTTTAAAAATAAAATTCTTATTTGAAAGTATCCATCAATAACTTGGCATGAAGTCCAACATCAAACAAACTTCAAAATTTATGTGTAAGGTCATGTAGCCATTCCATATTGCAAATAAGTTTTCTGCATAAATGAAAACATAAATAGCAGAAACAAGCTAGTGTTACCACAAAACTTCGATGTTTTGGTGTCCTTGCATGTCTTTAAACTTTTGACATGGGGTTTTTTTTGTTTTCTGTAAAGAGAGTACCACCTACCTTTCTAGACCATTGGGAAAAAATGTAATTGCAAGCTGTAAAAACCGCACGAAGATTTGAGACCAGTTTTCTAATGGACACAACCGTTATGTTTGTAATATTAAGTTCAGAAGGAAAACAATCATCCTCTATTGTCTCGAAACTGCCTAGCCACCATTTGAAGCCCAGCTATTTATCTCACAATTCGCCTCTTCCTGTGTTACCCTCCTCCCTGTATTTCTTTTCTTCTCTTTCAATTTTTGCCTCATACCTCATTCATCCATTTGTGGAGGAGAGAGGAAACTGCATCTATTATATATAGCCAAGAAAAGTGTATGACTTCTCACATCTAATTCTTCTTAAACGTCATTTTAGGATCCTGAATGTCATGCTTTATTGGGGTTTTTTGTGCCACTCTGAACTGCTCATTACGACAGCCTCTTGTTCATCTAGGCTCGTTCACCTGCAGTTTTGTAATCATCTTTACTCCCGGGGCCAGTAAAAGAACATCCCTTACAAATCTCCTTACAAACGGCTCTGAAAAGACAGACGTGCATCCTTTCCACAACTGCAATTCTGCCCCAAAACCCAACAAAACTTATTTCCAAACATGCGAGCTACCAAGACATTATTACAGGTTTCTGCCTCTTTTGGGGGGGGACGCTGAGGGGAGCGGTAGCTCTCCCTCCAAAGCACCGCGTCTTTCTTCCATTCTCCTACAAGTACCACATGTTTAAATGGACAGAGCCCACTCTGCAATACTGCTTAATAACTTTTCCCTACTGCCAGAGAAAAATCTCGGGAAGAAAGACAGAAGGTCGTCTTGGACTAGAAGAAGCGAAGTAAAATTTCCTTATTTTCACACCTCTTCACCTGCCTTCTAACCGTGCGAAACACCCCAGACGCGCGGTATTTCCCCACGGGGGGGGAAAAAAAACAAAAACAAAACAACAAAAACCCCCATAAGAGCACATGGAAAACACTGAGATCCGTCCGTGTGCTCCGACACCAGCGGAGCGCAACACTCGGTGCGAGGCACAGCACAGGGGCTGGGCTCCGACACCGCCGCCTCACACACGGGGCTGCGGCGAGCCGCGGCGGCTGCCAGGCAGGGCAGGCACACGAGGAGCACCGGGGGGAGGCGACCCAGCCCTGGCCACCACCAAACGCCCGTTTTCCGCCGGGAAGGGCGGCCGAGCCGGGGGGCACGGGGGTGTGCTCGGGGGGCACCGCGGCTCCGCCCGCTCCCAGCCGGTAACCGCGCCCGGCCCCCCCGCCCGCCATGTGCCGGCGGGGGCGGAGCCGGCGGCCCCTCCCCACGCCCGGTACCGGCCACGGCCCCGGCGGCCCCAAAGTGCTGATTCAGCGCCCGCCGCCCGCGCCCCGCTCCCCGCGCCCGGTGGCGGTACCTGAGGCCGTGTACCAGCTGCCGGCGTGGCTGGCCTCCCGGCAGAGCACCCGGTTGGACATCTTGGAGCCGGAGCCGCCTATGGTGTTCGGGGGGGACGCTGGGGGACGGGCCCGCCCGCGGCGGCGGCGGCGGCGGCGGCGGCGCTGCTCCCCCTCCTCCCCCGGCACGGCCCGGGCCCCGCGGGCGGAGGCGGCGCTGCCGGGGCGGCGCGGGCCGGGGGCGCGGGGCCGGGCACGGCCGCGGGGGGGGTCCCGACGGGGGGACGCGGGGACAGAGCCCGAGGCCGCCGCCGCCAACTCCGCGCCTGCGGGTGGGGGGGCGCGCAGAGAAGGAGGCCGCGGCCGCAGCTGGGTTTGGCCCCGCTCGGCTCCCGTGGACTAAGGGCCGCGCGGGCGCCGCGCCCCCATTGGGCACCAAAGCAAAAGCCTCGCCGCGATTGGCCGCTCGCACCCCGGCGGCCCCGCCCACCGCCTTGACGAGCCCGGCACCGCCCCGCGGGGGAGCGGGGCAGGGGGCGGGGCCAGGCGGGACAGCCGGCCGTGGATTGGGCGGTGCGTTGCCGTGGCGATGGGAGCCGTGCGCGCTGATTGGCGGGCCGTGTCTCCGTGGTGGCGGGGCAGATTCCGGGCGCGGGTCAGGCGAGGGGAGCGCGGGGGGGCCGGGGGGATACCCGGCCAGGCCCGCTGGGTTATCCCGGGATCTCGCGCCTCCGCCGCTTCCCCGGGCCCCGCACGGACCGTGGGAGCTAAGGGCTGCAGGGACAGAGCATCGTTTTCCAAAGGCATCGCTATCCCCAGAGGGGACAGGGCGTTTGCTGGGCTGAGGCTCCCTATTTCTGAATCAGGATCCTTCCCGACGCCTCCCTGCCCGTGCCATGGCGCCCGTGGCGCCGTGGCATGGAGCGAGGGCCGCGGGAGTGCAGCCGTATGGAAGTCTCGTGTCCTTCTCAGCCTCATACTTCCTCACCCTTTTAATTTTATTTTTTTTAATTGGTTTGGTGAATGGACCGCTGCCATGGAGACATCAGGCGTGGCCCGAAATAGCTAACGAGGCAGAACTGGAGAGGGGAGTGTGGCCAGTACTAAAGCGGGGAGGGAAAAAGCAATTTTAGCCGCTGATATGTGAGATGCGAGCAGGAGGGAGAGGAGCCACAACGGGAGGGATGAGGGGCCGCAGCCATCAAGGTCTGGAGGCGGAGTGGTGCTTTGTGGGGTGGAACTGTATGGGCCAGGTCAGGAAGGACATCCTTCGCCTGCCTCTTTGTCATGGAATACTTAAAAAAGTCCTCCAGGCAGTTATAAATGCATGCAAAATACAGAGGATTTCTTTTGTTTTGGTTTTTTGTTTGTTTGGTTTGGTTTTTGTTTACTTGGGTTTGATTTTTTTTTACGGTAAAACAAAGGAAACGAGGGACAAAGGCATTGTTTGCAGTATGTCTTGAAGATAAAAAAAGACTCCTTCTTCAGACATAATGGCTGACTTCTTTTTTATCAATGAGGATCCTCCTCTGCACTCCCAAGCTGCCTCCCAAGGCAGCTGAGGGGCACTAAGGACTGGAGTGTCCAATTAACAATGTTTGTAATAGGTTGTCATGAGGAAATGGGGGCTAACTATCTGAGCAAATGTCTAATGTTTTCACTGCTCTATCTATCCTCACGGTATTCCATTGTTATTTTACAAATAGTGTTTTGAAAAAGGTTAATGCGGATTATAACTGCTGCCTAGACTGGAAGAACTATCCTACCTGACTGTTTTAACATAAAACTATATTGGCAGTTGTAATACCCATTTATACTTCTCAAACCTTTTACATAAACTTCAGTACTGAGAGTAGTTCCTGAACTGATCCTTCAGTAAACTAATCCTTCAATAAAGTTAACTAAATGCAGCAGAGGATAAATTTCACTCCATGGAGAAAAATAAATGTTGTGATCATGTACTTTAAAAATGGGTCATGCCAGGACGTATTCAAGTTTTTGATGCGCCACTGTCCCACAGTCCACCAAAAACAGTTTGAGGAGGCTGCTAGGAGGAACATCTTAGGGGAAGTGGAGGTTAAAATTATTTTTAATTATCTGGTATTCCTTTCTTTTATTTAGAAGAAGGCCTTTCATTTTCTCTGAGCATTTTTGCTCCAATGAGATTAAAAAATAAGAATTTCTGAGTGGTAATCTAGATGGTTTAATAAGTAAAAATTCTTTATAAGTATTTTCTTCTGGGTTTCCTACCTTTATATAGTGTTTTTTTCTTCTTCAGCTTGCCTTTTAAAATTTCTTAAATATTTTTCTTTTCTTGTTACTGTATAACAGACTTGATTCCTTTTCTCCTTGTGCTTCCTTTTTAAGCTTCCTTCTCGCTTTCCTCATTAACTTTTTTTTTCCCTTGTGTGTAGTTTTTTCTCTCCTAGATTAGGTGTAGATTAGGATGAAGTTTTTACTGGATGGAACATGAACATAGTATCCGTGTAGATGCACAGGAACAGATGCTCGGTGTTAGCAGGTTACAGAAAGCACAGGCTTTTTTTTGCTAATCCTTAAGTTGTGGTATGTGCCATAAACACCATGGCAGCCTGGTGAATCCCCGTCCTTCTCTGTTACTGATTAGCGCTCTCAATACAGAGCCCAGGGAAGCTGGAGGACATCCTCCTCAGTTTCTGCATATTCCTGAGAAAGCTTGTCATCCATAGTACTGCAGGAGGAATTTCTGCTGTTTCCACCGGCAAGGGTGAAAATAGGATTTTAATTTGAACCCTATCACTGGTGGACATAATACCATTGAGCAGTGTTTAGTGATTTATGGGTTTATTTGTTTAAATTTCTAACAATCACCTCCCGATCATGAACTGTTTCTGTGTTTCAGGGCTGATGATGTGTTCCCTCAGTAGCAGATAATGTAAATGAAAGAGGCAGAAACAGACAAGCAGTCAGCTCTTCAAGAAGCATTTGGACAATGCTCTCAGGCACATGATGTGATTCTTGGGGATGGTCCCGTGTGGGTCCAGGAGTAGGATTTCGATGATCCTTGTAGGTCCCTTCCAACTCAGGATATTCTGTGATTCTGTGTTAAGTAGAAGATGGCAGGGCTGGGCTTCCTAGTGCTCGGGACGCGGAGGTATGGAAGGGTTCTAGCCACAGACTGAGAAACTAGGCTGAGCTTTCAGTGCAATGCTGTGAATCATGGGTTAGGTTGGGAGATCCTCCTGCTTCGTCCGTAATTCTTCCAAGCACTGTTTGTATGGGGAGCAGTAACAGGAGCACTTACCTGTTCAGAGCTGTTAGCTCTGTCATTTTTCTCTGATGTGCAGGGCAGAGCTGACACAATGCATGGACAGTCCCCCAAGTCTGCATAACCTTGAAGTACAGATCACTGCTACATATGTGTGTTTGTTGGCAGTTTGTTCCTTACCTGGAAGAAAAGCATGAAGGCAAAGGGTGCCAAGAGCGACTCACCAGTTAGCGTGTCCTTAGCATGCAGGGTTTTCCTCAAGTAACCCCCTGTGCCCATCTTGGATGACACATGTTTTCAGCTGGCCCAGCTTTCAAGGTCTGTTGCTCTCTCGGTTTTTGCTCCCATTGTCCTCTTGCACGTGGTTTATTTTGCATTCTTTCCTATCATGCTTTTCACAATGCCCGCTTCCTGTCCTCCCCTTCTCAGGAAGCCGTTCACTGTTACTTTAGGTTTTTCTCTTTACAAACTGTCATTTTGCATCTGAGGAACCTGCTGTTCCAAGCAGTCCTTCCTTCTGCTGTTAAAAACAGACACCCGCCGCCCCAAACTTCATTGTCCTTACAAGGGAAATATTTCCACTTCCTATATAGTGTAATAGCACCTGAGATAATATCAGTGGGTAATTATTCATCTTGTAAATACTTCTCAACCACCCAGCAGCCTTTTATAAATTTAGGCTTGTCTCGGAAAACGAGTCTATTACGCACAATTACAAAGCAAACTTTGAAGAGAGCTAAAAGCACATTGGGAATAGGAATATGACACATTCCTAGTCACTGTTGCACTAGCACTGATGTAAACTGCCCCATAATTATTCATGGCACATTTACATTTGAAGTCCTCACTTAAAACTGTATTTGAATGAGGAACATGAGCAGACACGGTGCTGATCGTCTTTTCATCATGGTAAAATGCCTGTTTCTGTAACAGCTGGCATTCTGTACTTCTGTGATCTAGGCTATGTAGTCACTCTTAAAATGAATCCTGACTATGAAATAGAATAGGAAACACAAGCTAAGGCTCAGCTAAGAATAATTTGTTATGTAATTAGTACAATGATAAGAATATATCAAAACCTGTACTCTCTCAAGCGTGGTAGGCATAGGGATTCTTCTCATATTTCCTTTCCAGCCTACTGGTTTCAACAGCTTGTATCTCTCAGAATTTTTCAGATTTTTCATTTGTTTGAAAGCAGCTGTTTTATTTCTAGAAAGTCTGTTGGGGAGAGAGAAGTTCTTTTGATCAGACTGCATTTACAATAGTGACAGCACTTCAATAAAATGGATAGCTCAAAGACATGTACTGACTTTGGAGAAAGTCCTTGATAAATTGGAGATGCAAAGAAAAAAAAGATTTGGCAAGTCAAACTGTATTTTTAGGTGGTAAGAGGCTTCAGAATATGAGGATGTAGAATCCTTTGATCAGAATTGCTTTTAGTGGGAAATCCTTTCTTCTGTCACTGTTCCCTTCAAGGTAAGAGATAATGTTCTCGGTAGAAGCAGTTAAAAAGGCAGATTTCAAAATACTCCATATGACTCATATATAATTCTTTCACAGTTACTGAATAGTAACTTCTGGATATTGGAGATCTAAAATAGTCATCTTGCATGGTATACTGTGGTATAAACCAGGTATTCCATTTTATTTTCTGCTCAGTTTTACTGCTATTTAGAGCATCTACTGACTCACCTAGGGTAGTGTGGAGAAATAAAAAAAAATAATTGTTCAAAAACCAAGAGATAATGGCTTTCAGCTATTTAGCAGTGGCCTGTCATACATCTGAAGTTGCCATTTTCAAATATTTCTTTAAGCTTTTTCTCTACATCTATTTTTACTCCCAAGTTAAATACATTTATCTTGAAACCTTCAGAGCTGCTGTTTCCTGTGGAAAAATAGTACTTCCTTGTTTCTGGATTCAGTTGGGATAGCAAGCATCTTTCAAGTCTCTTCACAGAATTTTCATTGGTTTGTAGTGGGGAACATTTAAAAGAAGTAAATGCTTTGAAAATTTGGACTTTATCATTATTTTTGTAACTGAGAACTGGACTATTCAGGTATGATCTGCTTATTCAGATAGTAACTTAGTACTTGTTCCTGTTACAGAGTATTCCCTGTGCAGCAGCTCTCAACTGGTGAAGCCAGTTTAACAAATAAAGGAAAATGGTTGCACTTTTCTTGTTGACTTGTCATACCTTTGCAGGAAGATTTAATTCTTAGGACTGGTGAGTTCACTGCTGCTAGTAACATTTAAACTTATTATCTCAAAGAAGGCTGCCCAGAAAAGCTGCTGTAGTAAAATCTTCTAACATCATCCCCTTGTGAACATGGCTTTTTCATTCTCTTGAATTAAATCTCTAGACTGGGTGGGAAAACAACAGCAGATGACATGATGTACCAGTGATACCAGCAGCTGAGTAGATGGCATGCTGCTGGCAGGGACAGCTTGCCTTAGGACTGGTACTGATGCTTTGAGATTCTAGGTTGGTCCAAGAGTTGTGTAGAAAGACAGTATTTCAAATTTTGTGCAGCTGCTTGACAAATGTTACTGTGAGAAGTTCGATTTCTTTGTATTCTGAATTCAGGTATGATGATATAAGAAAATTGCTCTGTCAAGGGAGGATTAATAGTGGAACTGCTTCTTTTTGTATGGTCTTGCACAAATTTTCAACATAGAAACTGGGGAGCAGCTTAGATTCCCCCTGCTTTTAACAATTCTTTAACAGTCTTGCAAAGTTGTTATTTATGAAAGCTTGAAATGCCATTTTAGCAATAAAAATAGCAGTACCAAGTCTTTATGGTGTCTCCTTGTCTGCACTTAAATGTTATTACTCATTCCAGAAAGTCAAAACACTGTTGTTAAAATCCTTTCAGTATCTTTTAAAGTGTCATGGTTTGATGGAGACTGCGTTCACCACAATGCAGTAGAATTAGTAATCTCATTCCACGATTTTGGTACATTTTCCAAAATAAAGTTTTTTAAGCTCGATTTTGGGTTTACAGACTTCTTTCAGCTTTTACTTGTTCCCCAATTTTACTGCTTTTAGACTGCACTAATTCAGTGTTTCCCTGTTAGCATACTAATATATATGTAAAATAGTGAGAGCCTTCCTATTAGGAGTAATGACAAGACCTCAGTCCCTGCAAGTTTGTAGACAATTGAAAAGTTAAATTTTTTTCCTCTGAAGAATCTTTCTTCTGGCCACTTTTACACCCATGCATCTAAGGTATTAAAAAAGAAAAGCTATGTTAAGAAAAAAAATCTTCAGATTACCATAGGAAAGTCAACTACATGTCAGAGAACCAAGGAAAATAATTCTTATTATACTGCAAATACAGTGTGTATCTACAAACCGTTACAGAAACAAGTCAAATGAGAGAGCCAAGTCTCTCTCATGTGAATTTATGCATAATTACAAAAAAATATGCAGCCTTTCATAGCACATGGAGAAAAACCAACCCTTGCAGCAAAGACTTTAATTTAAAGGTTTTAACTGCTTGCTATATTAAAGCAATTAGTTAAGAAACACTGAATGGAAAGGATAATGGTAAGATGGCAATATTAAAAATATTTTAATAAAAATTTAGGATTTTGATTAATTTAAGTACTCTTGGAGGCCAAGTTTGCCATTTCTGTGACTGTCAAAAAAAATGTTTATTCTTCCAGTCTGTGAAAAACAGGGCTATGCATAATCTGGATTCCAGTATCCAGTGCTAGCGAACGATGTTATGTATGGTCCTTGTTAGAAGTGTCAAAAAACAAAAATGGGAATTCGGAGGGCTGTCAATAACCTAATGAGTCAATTCTACAGTCATAATATTCTTATTTTCAGAGCTTTTATACTATTATTTGACAAAATAGTCTGTCTTAATTCTATCTTTTTCTTCTGATCCTGTCTTCTGCTGCAACTTATTATATTGTATCCTAAGGTTTGTGGCCTTTAGCTCTACTGAGAGTACAAGAAAAATAAACAAAGGGTCAGAAAAAGAGGTTATGAAAACATTTGGGAAGACCAAACAAAACCAAAAGACATCAGTAAATCCAAGGGGAAAAAATAAATCAGATTACTTGGTATTTTACCACTTAGATTAGGATTATCTTGGACATGAGAAAAAGACATCGCCTCTTCAGCCAGAGGACGGTTGGTTACTGGAACAGGTTCCCTGGCGAAGTGGTCACAGCACCAAGCCTGTGAGAATACAAGGAGCATCTGGATGATGCTCTTAATCATATGATTTAGATGGTCCTGTGAGCAGGAGGGAGTTAGACTTGATGATCCTTATGGGTCCATCCCAACTTGGTGATTCCATCTTTGACAGAGAAAAATCACTCCACCTAGGAGTAGCAGCACAGAGAACTGAATTACAGAACTTTTATAAGTTACTTCAAACTTTATTCTGTGTTTCAGCTAAATCCAGCACACCAGTCACAGGAGATCAATGACAAATGCTGAACAGCACATCTCACTAATGCCAATGTGTGAAATGCTGGCCACTGTCTGTAGGTGATCTATTCAGCTGCTGGATCTAATTGTTTGTTTTAACTAAACCCATTTCCTGGTGTTCTGAAGTAAGTCCTCTCCTCCCTACTTAATCAGTACTTCCTCAAAAGAAATTCTAACTGTTCTTCATTTGTTTGCTTTCTGTTTAGGCATGTTGTGTGTGGCGGGATGCTACATAAAAATCCAGTTAAGTCTATACATTTTCACCCATGTGATTCTCATCACAAATTGTTCCCCATATTTCCATGCCCTCAGGTGACGTAGCCCCATGGAATGATTCAGACTTTCATCCAGCAGTGCAGTTTCAGTACTTTATTTTGAAAGTCTCTTAATACCTAGTTTAAAACAAGAGAACAAATTAAATGTAAAGTGTTCTTTATTAAATAACTCAAAAGGTAAAGCAAACTGTGCAGTTAAGAAAGACAACAATGTGGCCAAAGGATTTTTACAGCAGAAAACAAACAGCGGCGAATGAGCATTTCAGTCTAGCAGCCAAACTGTCCTCATTTTTATGGAGCTAATTCCGGTCTTCAAATTGTGACTTGTTTTTTAAAAGATATGCTGCTAGAAATTCAATGGGATTTGGCGGTCTGTAAAGAAAAAAAGTAAATCAAAAACAATTATTTTTTGTTACATGAAATTAGGTAGCTGAAGAACTAATCACCATCCCTTAAAAGAAACATAACTCCTCCCAAACACTTACAAGCATTGATTTAGGGATGACTGACTACCTAGAGTGACTCTGAATTTCCAGTTTATGTCTAATGAGAAAGTTTTTAAAAAGGGGTCTTAGTCTCTGTTGGTTCAATATTACTAAATTGCTACGGTTATATACCTAAAACTAGGGTATAGTCTGCAAGTATAAATACGGTATGTAAATGATTAGATGTGACATGCATTTGCCTATTTCTTTGACTCATGCTATATAAAGTAAAACTGAATCTGTCAGTGCTTTTTTGCTTCATTTTCTTCAAGCGGTTATTGAGTAGCTTTGTGCATTAAAGTTGTTTTCATGGTTTCTGGCAACTGAAATGAACACAACAAAACTTTAACTTTGAGAAGTGCTGTAACTTGCAAGCAGTCAATAATAAACACTTTTGATCACTGGCCTTAGTTTGTAATTTTTTTTTTAAAAAAAGCTCCTCCAGCTACAGTGCATGAATCCTGCTAATCTGGATTTTGTCCACAGAATAAATGACAAACTTAATTTTTCCACACTGGGTCAGACAAAAGGTCTGGCAGTGAGCAAATACATCTATAAAGAAGCATAAAAAATGGAAGAAATGCAGAGAGATATTTTTCTGGCCCACCCTTTTGGCTCCCAAGCATGTACCAATTTCTGAGCTACCACCCTTAACAATCCGAGTGGATTCCTCTACAGCTTTGACCAGTTGCCTCTTGAGCACAACTAAAACCTTAATGTCCTCAACCTAAGGCAAAAAAAATTATGTAGCTTAATTATGTGACCTGTGAAGGATCAGCTCCTTTTGTTCCTTATAAATTTGCTACCTGTTTCACTTTATTTCATTATTGTATCAGAAGACATAATAGTCCATCCCAACTCATCATTTCTACACTGTTGTGATTGAATGATTCCTGATATATTCTCCCAGAGAAGTCTTTTTTCTAGATATCATTTATTCAAGTCACTCTGTAGACAGACAGTATTCCTTCTGACCACCTTGTCACTCTTCTTATTTTTTCACATTCTACCAGAATACAGGAGAGTTGGAATTACACATAATATTAAAAATACAAGAACATTATAAATTTAAATAATGACATAATGCTTGTTTTTTACCCCTTCAATTTCTAAGTACTACTATCCAGAATTTATTTTTTACTAGAGCAATGCATTGACATATATATGTAACAGCTTAAAAAAATGTTTTCATACAGGTAATTGTCAACTCAGAATCTAACATTCTGTCACTAGCATTTGTCACTACCCTCCTAGGTCTAAAATTTTCTGTTATTGGGATTCAATCTTTCGCTTTTTGCCATAGTTTCAATTTTTCTTAGCAGTCTTGAAGGTTTTATGAAATTCCTGTGCAATTACTTGCAATTCATCAACTTAGAAAAAAAAAAACCAAAAAAACCAACAGAAACCAAAACACCGATACCTGGTCTGTAAAACTCAGTCTCATTAACAAATTTTATCAGCCTTTTCTTCAAATTGTTATAAATTATACTTTCCATGATTCTAGTGTTGATCTTATTTCACCATGAAAATTCACTATTTACTTCTACCCTCTATTTTGTCCACTGACTTCTCCATCCATATGAAGACTTTTCCTTTAATCCCACAGCAACTAACTCTCTTTAAAAGCTTTTAGTGAATGGCTGTGTGAGAAACTTTTTGTAAATTTAAACAGACTGTATCATCTGCATTCCTCTTTATATGTGCTTGCTGACTCCTTCAATAAACTCTAAGACACTTACAACACCTGACAAAAAATTGTGTTGACTCCTCCCAAATACTGGCTCACTATCCTGCATAATTTCTACTGAATTCCAGACATAGCCATCAGACAGACTGGGCTGTTCCCTGAATATTTTTATATTCCTTAGAAAAAGAACTTGGCATCCATTAGTTACTTTCCACTTTGATTTTAATCAGATTATACAGCAGAGCTGATAGCTCAGTTTTCTCCCTCCCGAGGGGTTATTATGCTCCACTGAACAGCCAATTTGACCTGCCAGTTTGATACTGTTGGATTTTATACCTACACATTCCCCAACCTCTTCTATCAATGGTCCAGTTTCACTCATGTGATGAGTCCCCATAAAAAAAGCTTCTTCCATAATGACGATTTAAATAAATTAAAAAAAAAAAAAAAAGGATAGAGGAAAAAGCTAGCCTGTAACACAAGTATCCAGAGTGTAAGTGTGGGGTATGCACCTCACAGGTGTTTTATACTGAGTATGCAGCAGAACTCCCATAGATGTCAGCTGAAGATCTGCACACTGCTCAGGTGTACACACAGGGTGGACCTTCCTAGGTGCCTGATTTTGCCTAATTAGCTGTCTGTACTCTGCAGTTCAAATTCACAACTCCTTTTGAACTTAAGACACTGCTGATGATTGTTCTGACTGTAGGTGCCATGATGCCTTTATGGTCATCCATAACAGCTTTTGATTTTGTTATTTCAGTGAAATTGAGTGATGGTCACATGCAGATCTACTTGCCACTAGCAAGGATACACTAAAAGGCTCAAAATTAATTTGGCTAAGATGAACAGCTGTTTGCTCTTATTGAAGGATACCCTTCTGCATTGACTGGTAAGAGATTTGGGGCACCTGGACAGCATAATCTTCACTCAGAGGATAAACTATCAGTTTGCTTCTTGCTGTGTTGACAGTGCAGGGTCAGCCTGACTTCTTGGAAAGCATTTTAATCTCCAACAAAGACGCATGTCAGGCCTGATTTGTCTTGCTTTCTTTCAAACGGCAAGAACTCTTTATAATTTCACACTACAAAAATCTTCAGAACTAGAACAACTTCTTGCCTTACTTTTATAAGGTGAATTATGTGATAAAATTAGTAACAAAAATAACCCCGTTTTTCCCTCCACAACTTTTGCAGTAGCACACCTCATTGGGGGATCATGAATTAAATTAATAACTCTTATCATGTCATATGCACCCAATAAGCATGATAAGCACCTCACTGGGGAACACATCCTGCACAGCCAATCACAGTAATTTATAGGTTCATAAACCTGTTGTAACGACCTTCTTACAACTACCAGAACAATGTGTGGTGTGCAACTACCAGAACCATGTGCCTGAAAGGTGACGTACCGCCCAAGTTTGAGACCTACATTTTGCCAAGAACAGAAGGAACACTGAAGCATCTTACCTCTCTTTTGCAAGAACAGCAAGTCCCTGTAGCAAGATAGGTACAACTGTCTGATCCAAGTAGGCACGTGTGGGTAATGACTGAAGATCAACCTTCTGCTTTGATGTTTTCTCTGCATTTAGTTTCTCATTTTCTACTATCCTCTGAAGTACAAAAGAAAAAGCGAATCCACACTGATAATAGCAGCCACATCTACTTTGGAAGTACAAAATACCCATCTCTATGCAATTCACTGGCAATAACTTCTTTACATCTTCTAAGAAAATTTAAGTGCGTATTTTTCCTTGCACAAAAACCTAATCCAGAGGAGCCTTCTGTTAAATTCTTATGTCTTCGGGAAACAATGTTAGGAAGTCAACAGTTTTCTAAAACAGAAGACATCCAATCTGTATAATTATTATTTCTGCTTTTGCATTCACAGATTTGAATTCTACACCACTAAGACACAAATGACTACTAACAAGAGCAGTTTCAATTACATGGTTCCTGTATGCACGTGCTTCTAATACAAAATGCTAAAAGCGCAAGAAATTCAGGTGAAGTCTGACAAAGGGGACTCTGCTAAAGTTGAATACTTTGAGACCATGCTCTGTCCAAGTACAGATGGACACATTAAAGAAAATGCTTCCATGTGCTTTTTAGTCAAAAATCATCTTACACCATTAACTGTAGTTAAAAAATGATACCATACCACTGCCAGGAAACCAAATGTATTCAACGCAAGGTACATGAATCTACCGATACAGGACCAACATATCCAGGGAGACAAGTCATGAAAGATGTTTAAGAATAGTTTCTGCAAAAGCTTAGCACAGAGCAGGACCTAATAATGGAGGGAGAGTGAAGGCTTTTGAAGGAATTGTAAATAATGCCACAGAGGTAGGATAGGACTGCCCTGCTCTACTCTGTGCTGGTGCAGCCTCACCTGTAATATTGTGTGCAGTTTTGGGCACCACAATATAAGAAAAATATAAAGCTGTTGGAGAGCATCCAAAGGAGGGCTACTAAGATGGGGAAGAGTCTAGAGGGGAAGACATATGAGGAGCAGCTTGGAGGAGGAAGAGCATATGAGGAGGTCACTGGGTCTGTTCAGCCTGGAAGAGACTGAGGGGGGACCTCATTGCAGTCTACAACTTCCTCACATGGCAAAGCAGAGGGGCAGACACCAATGTCCTCTCTGGTGAATGGCATGAAGCTGTGATAGGGAAGGGTTAGATTGGATTTTAGGAAAAGGCTTTTCACCCAGTGGGTGGCTGAGCAATGAATCAGGCTCCCCAGGGAAGTGGTCACAGCCTCAAACCTTACAAAGTCCAAGAAGTGTTTTGACAATACCCTCTGGCATACGATGTGATTCTTTGGGCTGTCCTGTGCAGGATCAGGAGCTAGACTTTGATGACTCTTGTGGGTTTCTTCCACCTCAGAATACCCTGTGATTCTATTACTCTAATCCACAGTTACCAACAGCAAGAGAACGGACTGTATCTATTCCTTCTCAGCATAAGTAATTAAAGATAGTTTGGATTATTCTGATGCAAATTTTCTATTGACAAGAATATGAAAAGAATCTTTCCCTTTGATACTTCCACAGAAATACCATAAACTCCTTCTATTCCCCTCTCTGTAATAAAAGTCCAGATGGCTTTTTTTGTGGCATAATAGATTATACAAATGTATATATATCATAGATAGTGACAGAATAGATAATGATCATAAGATACTTAAAAAAACCCACCATCTCATTAAAAGGTGCATTATTTACTTCAGAACCATTTACTACAATGGAAGCAATACAACAGAAAATATATACAGCCATTTATGCAAGGGATAGGTATCTATTGGCTTGATTTCCAGCTAACTTTCTTGGGAACATTACAATTGCTGAAGTCAGACTCAAGACTCAGTTTTTTTCCCTTGATCAGGAATGTGACTTCCACTGTACTTTACAACAACAACAGCTTTGTTACCTCTACATTTTCAGTGAGACCGTATTCAGAATGCGGATTTTCTGGAACCTGTAAAATAACAGATGGTCAGCAAAGAGAAAATGCTCCTTTTATTCACGTAGCATTATACACATAAAATATTGCAATACCTGTGGCTGTCCCTCCATAATCTGTTCTCCCTCCATGATCTGAAAACTGGAATTTGCTGGACGTGCAGAAAATCTTGGAAAGCAATAAAAGCACCGGTTAGCAGGCTGAGATGGAGCCCAGTGTGAGTTAAGTGACACTGCATCACTTGGTTACTAATGGTTACTAAGGCACAATTACGAGAGTGCAGAGAGAGTTCTTCTGCGCTCCCCCCGCGCCAAACTTGAACGCGTTTTTCCCACACGCAGAGCCGAGAAGTGCCTTAAGGTTCGGGGCAGGTCCCCTGAAGAGAGCGCTACCAGGACTAGGAAACACAGCATTCATCCCCGTGGGAAGCCGGAGACACCTCTTATCTTCCGTCCGTCCGTCCGTCCGTCCGTCCCACCCTGCCCGCCACAGCGCCGCGAGACCCCCCGTGGGCAGGGCCGGGCTGGGGCCCCGCCGCACCTCAGGCCACGTACGGCCGCCGCCCCCGGCCGTGCCCCAGGCGCCCCGCGGGGGAAAGGCGGCCCTGCCGCTCGGCTCTCACCGGCAGTCGGTTCGGGCTCTCACCGGCAGTCGGCGGGACTCCGGGACTCTGGGATCGGCGGGACAGCAGGAGCGGCTCCGCAGCAACCGCGGCCGCCGTCGCGAGTTGTTTTGACGTCAGTGAAGCGGCCGCGCCGCCACCGCCCCCCGCCGCACTGCGCGTGCCCGGGGCGGGGGAAGCGGGGCGGGAGCTCGGGAAGGGCGGTCATTCGTGAGTGTCTCGTGGGGCGTCTGTGGCTCTGAACAAACCTTTGAGAAACGCTGGCGCTTGGGGGCTTTGTGCTACAGAAGTGTGCTCATCGTCAACGCGGTTTGATGTCTGAGGAGCTCCCTGTGATGGTCACGAAAAATAACTGCTGAAGTTAATGTGGAACTGAAAGTGGGGATTTGTTAGTGGCATAACCTTCCAGAGCTGTGTAGAATGCGGTTTTCACAGCGATGACTGTTGGCCGTTAATTTTCTCTCTGTAAACAAAAACGCTGCTGCTCAGCTTTGTCCAGGTACCGGCTTTAACCATCCTGTTCCGACTGGAAGCTGTCGGAAAATGAAAGAATCTGTTGCTTTTGTAGTTGTTGCGCTGTTAACAAATTGTACCGATGCTAGAACATCTGTGCCTGATTTCTTTGTTTTTATTAGGAATTAAATTTGAGGAACAACTTCTTTACATTGAGGGTGACAGAACTCTGAAACAGGCTGCCCAGGAAAGTCGTGGATTCTCTCTCTGAAGACATTACAAACCCACCTGGATGTGTTCTTGTATCACCTGCTCTAGGTGACCTTGTCTTGGCAGGGGCATTGGACTAGATGATCTCCAGAAGCCCCTTCAAACCCTAACAATTCTGTGATACTGTGATCTCTTTGTCTGGTAACATGGTTTGTGCTAGAGGATTAAAAAGGCCTTAAGAACCTTTTTATTTTTGACTCGATGAAGTAGTTACATTCCTGTAGTCTTTTTTCTTTTTCTTTTGAGAAAACCATTTTTGTTGTTGTTTTACAAAAATAGGTCTCTTTTTTTTCTGTCCTTGCTGCAGTAATGACAGTGCGTATGAGTGACTTACCTGATGCTCTTAAAAGATGAGCGACATAGAGAAATAATGGTAAATGCCATGTTTTCACTAGATTGTGCTCTGATATAATAATCTAATAATGGTAATGATTAAGTATCTGTACATCAGTGAACTCGAAACAACCATATTTACAGAACTGACAATGTTACCAGTGTGATGAGCAGGCTTAAAAATTTGTGTGTGGTCAGTCACAGATTTGATACTCAACTGAAATATTTGGAATTATAGCAGAACTGCATACTGTCTTTGCATCAATTTTAGTACCTAGTGCTGGCAAACTTAGCTGATGTTGAGGAGGTGAGGTGAAAACACAGAAGGCAAAACATTTGAGGTTTTTTTCTAAAACTTAAAACAGGAATACAAACAAATTCTTAATGTGAAGAGGTATAAGCTTTTCGGTCCGTTTTGAGGCTCTCTCCTAATTTTTCATGAGGTTCTAGCAATGACATTTTTGAGAATTGCATTTAGAATACTTGAAAAATCCTTGTACCCTTAGCCCAGTTTCCACATTTATGTATTCTCTATTATATTCTGGTTTTGTGGTGATGTTGTGTTGGGAGTGAGAAAAGGTTTCCTACCTTGACCTTTTGTGCAATGGTAAATTGTGGTGTTGGGTTAGTTGCATCTTTCAAATTCCTATGACTGGAGTGTTTGCCTGCTCTAATTCTAAAACCTTTAGCTGAGATACCAGACCGAGGACTCATGAAATACAGGAGGTACAATCTTCAGAGCAAAGTCAAATCAGGTGGATGAGCTGATCCAACAGTTGTCCACTCCAGGAAATGAGGTTTCACTTCTTCATCCACCCCTTGCTGATGTCCATCAGAACCCTTGCTGAGCCAGAACATTTCACTAAGCCAGCAGAAAGCCATCCAATGGTCTGATGAGGTTTAAGATTTGTTTGTTGGGTTTTGTTGGTTTGTTTTTTTTTTCAAACTAGCATTAATCTTATGCCAGATTATTAATTAGAATATCTCACAGACAAGACCAAAGACTGCTAGAGCCAGTTTAATGTAGGAGGGTAGGGAGATTCAACTTGCAGATTGCTCAAATATTTAATAGCCACAATAGTAAACTGATTCTCTAGGTTTTCTCACAATTTCTGACTGGTGTCTGCTTCTGAAGCTGTGTTTTTGGTTTAACATGATGTTATTCCCCTAACAGGTGCACTCCTTTATTGCCGTGATACATTCACATGATTTACAAAGGTGTCATTCTAAATTTTTTTAAAAGTAAAAATAACTGAATAGATTGACCAGTCAGGATTTACTGAGGTACACTGTCTTCTATTGTCATTCAATCTGTCCTTGTTAGTAAACTTATTTCTTCACTAGCTTTTTGATTTTGATCAGGAGTGGGATGATACTTTAGACAGTAATGAGATAATAAAGACAGTAGTTCAGTAATCTGTTGTCATGGGGCTTATTTCACTTCACATTTTTGAATGCTACTTAGTATTAACTCGTCTTGAAGCTTCTGGAATTTCTTTGATATTCCAAAATTTTTAAAGCCTTTATATCGGCAAATGAGATTTTTTTTTAAAGTATAGTTAAGTATACTGAAAAAAAAAGATACTGAACTTTGTTCTGTCATGAGTGGACTGGAAAATACTTCAGTAATATTTTCATAATAGAAGTACATCATCCTTCTTACCAAGTACAGGAGAAAAATACTTGATGTACATTACTACATTTTCAAGTTAGAGACAGGTTCACTATCTCCGTCTAGTAATAGTTCTAGGTCATGAATAGTTATTTTATATTTTAATAAAATTCTGTGTTTTATACAGTAAGAAAATAATCGGTTCTGTCATTAAAACAGATCACACAGTCATTTAAGAAAATCAATACACATTACCAAGGGAACTAGAAGTAACTATACAAGGCATAAGCAAACAAGAAAAAAACAGTAGTTTTATAGTAATTTTGGAAAAATAAATAATCATAATAAATGAAACATGACAGACAGCAGTGATTTCAGTTTGGCATGTCCTTTTAATTAACACACAGCACCAACTGCAATTTCTTGCTATAAACTGGGGAAACTTGCTTGTGCACTGAATTATGTGTCTACTCTTTGGGGACTCTCTGGGCTACTGTGTGCAGTTCAGAGGTGTAGGAGAGAGATGATCTGTCATAATTAGCATCAGGAACTCAGTATTTTATTTGTAGAACAGAGTGCGTGACAAAGCAAAACAACAGCAAAAAAGATCAACCAATGGGCAAGGCAACCAAAAGGGGAGGAAGACCGAAGCACAGAGGAAGGGCCTTGCTACGCTGTTGAATAAGCACTAGGCACAGAACGTGGGAATGCTGTTGTGTGAGTGCCTCCCCTTGTTTCCTAGACCAAAGGTACCAAAGCATTTTTAAGGTTTGAAATAACCAAAAGAGTAGAGAGCTGGAGGATCTGTCTCATTAGTGGAGACACAAATAAATAAATATTATAGCTGGGAAAATAATTGACAAACAAGGACTTGGACAACTGGGTGATCACTTTTTGTAACGAGGGTGGTAATAGAGTTCAGATTTTTTTCTTTTTCTTCCCAGGACGAAGTATCTATAATGTATACTGAATTACATTAGCTCCCTCTATGTGAGCAGACAGCCTGTCGTTTCCATTACAGAGATGCGGAGCAGACAAAGCACGGGAGGACGCTCTCCCAGGGGCAATTCCAGGCGGCGGAAGCACGGACACCGCCAGTGACTGGCTGCCACACGTCCCTCCGTGCGAGGGAATTCCCCGGGCCCTCCTCGTGTGCCTCTAGCAATGACTCCCGGCGGGAGCGACGCCAGGGATCCGCGCTGCACTGTGCCTGCGGGGCGGCTCACGACTCCAGTCAGAATAATTAATCCTATTAAATTATTCATCCTCCGTCCACTCCGTGTGTTTCCATGTGCCGACATCTAACGGCCTCGGCCTGGAGCAGCCTTGATTCTCTCCAGGCACAGCGCTGGAAAGCCCCGCCCCACTCCCGGCCGGGGCCGCCCGCATCCCTCCCTCTTTCCCTCCATCCCTCCCCCTGGGGCGGCCGAAAGGGGCGTCGCCGCCGCCGCCGCCATCGCCATGGCCGGTTGTTGTCAGTCCCTGGCAGCGGGTTATGGCGACGGCGGTGAATGAATTCTCCGGGCGGCCGAGGGAAGAAGAAGGGCTCAGCCGGCTCCAGCTCCGCGCCTCCGGCCGCCGGCGCCTCTCCCTCCTCGCCGCCCGGGCCGGCGCCCCCCGTGCCGCCGGCGGGGGCGGCGACGGCAGCGGCGTCCCCGCACAAGCGGAACCTGTACTACTTCTCGTACCCGCTGTTCGCCGCCTTCGCCCTGCTCCGCTTCGTCGCCTTCCAGCTCGGGCTGCTCTTCGCCTGGCTCTGCGAGCGCCTCTCCCGCGGCGCCCTCATGGCCGCCAAGGGCAGCAGGGCCGGGGCCGGCGACGCGCCCGAGCCCGGCGGGGCGCCCGAGACGGTGCGGGCGTGTCACAAGCGGGCCTTCGAGTGCATCTCCATGGCGCTGCGCATCGACGAGGACGAGACAGGTAGGGAGGGAGGGGAGCGCCCGCGGCTTCTCCAGGGTGCGGGGGGTGGGCGGGCAGGGCCTTCGCGCCCTGTGCTGGGGAACCGCTTTGAGCTGAGGACAGACAAAACCCGCTCGTGTGATGGATGCGGCCTGCGGGGGGGTCAGTGCGGGAGGGAGCGGGGAGTGTGCCGTGCCCGCTGCCCGCCCGTGCCCGCATGCGGTGGCGATGCTTTGGCCCCGGCCCGGTCCGTCCCCGCCGCAGCCGGCAGGTGCGGGTTGGATCAAAAAGCTACGGCTCGGGCTCGTTCCCCACGCAATGCAGGCCCTTGTATTTCGCCCCAATAAAGTTTTTGCTGCGGAGGTCTGGGTGAAGCGGTTAAAAACTGGGGCGAAAGACAGGGTACGTGACTAACAACCCTTAGGTTTCAGCAAGCCCGCCGGACAACAAAAGCACCAAGGACAATAATAAGGGTGCATCCTTTAATACAGTGCCTGACAAATGATGCAAGTGGTGAAGCGAGTCTTCAGGAAACTTGACCCCCAAAATGCCCATTTGGAGTTGTCTTGACTTTTAAAGAAAGAAATACTTACTTGTATTTTGACAGGTTGTTGGGGGGTTTTTTTATGTTTTGCTTAAGCTGTTTGACACACTCTTGAAAAACCTAAAAACCTATCACAGTGTGACCAGAGGATCTTAAGGAAGATGTTTAGGGTTCAGGTAAATAAAACACAGGAGTGAAGTACTGGTTTTTATGTTTTGTGGTTTTGGTGTTGTGGTTTTTTTTGTTGTTGGTTTTTTTTTTTTTTTTTAAAACCAAAAACATTTGCTACTGCATTTGATTTAGCCATTTACTTTAAACACAGCAGCACAGTTCTGTCAGCAGCCAAAAGGCAGGCCTTTAAGGGCATGCTGTGCTGTTTTTTAAAATTCTCTGGAAACATTGGAAGACCTTATTCTACACTTTTAAACTGAGCTTTAGTGAAACTGCTGTCTTAGAGGAGGACATTAAAAATAGAGGAGTAGGCCTTCAATAGAAGCTACATGCTGAGAGCACCATAAAAGCGAGGGATGTGTCTTGCTTTGCGTTGACAATTTGGGAGTGGCAGCAGCAAGCTCTGGGAGAGAAAAAAAACCCTACCATGTGCAGTAAGATTAGTTCAGAACAGATGTACAGTGAGAGAGCGCTGAGGGTCATAGGAGCAAAGCATGAAAGAAGGTGAGGTAACTTAAAGCTTCAGTGTTGTTGATGATTGCTCTGTGAGGAGTAGCCAAGTCTTATATTATCAGATACCTGTTCCACTGTTGTGACCTATAACTGTTGGTGGTTTGGAGGTTAAGCCCTTAAATATCAATTTTAATCCCGGACTTGCTCTGTAGATACCTTTAGATTTATTGTATATGAATTAGCTGCACAGGTCATACATCTAATAAGATCATTTTTGCTGCTAATGGGAGCAGTTGCACAGCTGTTACAGCCCTGCAATTGCAGTATACATTTCACTGAGAAAGAACTCACTTTGCTTTAATGCATAGATTTGCTATTTCCTTATCTGTTTTTGCTGGAATGTATGTCTATCTTTGATTTTTTTTTTTTTTTTAAATGTGTAAATAAGCTTTTTAAAGCTTCCACTAGAAAACCATATGTTAGGCATAGTGTGTGAAATGGTTGGAATTTCTGAATTGTCTAATGTCCTGTTAGTTATGTGGTGTTTTTGCTGTTGTGGAAGCTGTGCACACTTCAGTAATTTTGATAGCACTTCTGGTAATTTTTTGTGCTTCTGAATTATTGCGGCAGTTATTCTTGTTTTGATATTTTCACAATCAAGCTTAATATCTTTTTCTGGGACTGAGAAGGTACATGTGTTGGGTTGACCCCTGCCCTCAGCTAAGCATCTATACAGCTTCTTGTTTCCTCTCCTCACTGGGACAGGGAAGAGCATAGGAGGAGCAAAAGTTAGAAAAAAAAAAAAAGTGAGAAAACTTATTGAGCAATGGCTGCCTTGGAAGACAGCCCCCATCCAGTTATTCACCTACACAAGATTTTATTGATGAGGATTATATCGTATGATACAGAATATTCCTTAGGCCAGTTTGTGTCAGTCATCCTGCCAGTGTCCCCTCCCAGCTTCTTGTGAACCTCCAACCTACTCACTGGGAATCTAGTGTGGGAAAAGGAAAACCTTGAGGTTATGTTGTTCAAGCAATACCCAAACCATTTCTCTGTTATCAACACTGTGTTAGTCACAAATCCAAAACACAGCAGCATTTGGACTGTCTGTAGAAAATTATCTCCATTCCAGCCAGACCCAATACAGCTGATCAGCGACTTCCAAGAAATGTGACATTTATTG
This sequence comes from Chiroxiphia lanceolata, assembly GCF_009829145.1. Taxonomy (NCBI): domain Eukaryota; kingdom Metazoa; phylum Chordata; class Aves; order Passeriformes; family Pipridae; genus Chiroxiphia; species Chiroxiphia lanceolata. The sequence goes on along the minus strand of NC_045639.1, from coordinate 35,289,882 downwards.
TATTTTTAATGTCAGAATCACTGAAAACTAGTAAAGCATTCTGTGTGGAGTTGGAGCACAAATTTTGCAAACAGCTTACTGTGGTATAGTGCTTTTAAAACTTTGTCCAGTTATAAGCTGGAAGTGAAGTTTTAATGACCTTGGCATGTTTGCAGCAGATACTCAGAATAGCAAAGGAAGTCAGGCAATAGCAGAGGAGGCTGGGATCGTGACAAATTTGATTTCTATTCAGCTATAATCAGCATTAGATTTACACTGCAGTCAAAAATGTTTCTATGGGTGATGGGGAGAAGAAACTTAAAGTAAAAAAAAAAGGCTAAAAAGAGGATCGAAGTCACTCAGCTTCAATGATTTGATTTCTCTAGCTTTGTCCTAAACAGTCAGGATATATGAGGTGGTGAAGAAAGGGCAGTAATAAAATGATTCCCAGGGTGTGTGATGTTCGTGACTGTAGGAAGGTGCTCCTGTGCTTTGTGTTGGTAAGAAGAGCAAAGCATGAAATTATCTGCACAAGGAATCTTGCTGAATGTTATTATTATGAGGTTTTGCTTCTGGAGAGGAGCAAGAGAAAACCCTGAAGAGGATTCTAGAAATGTATTGAAATATTTTTACAAAATAAATTTACTGGAAAAGTAGGTTTGAGACTGAAGTCATCAAAAGATTTGAGTGTGGAACCAACACAATCACTGGTAACTGGCACTTAGGAATAGTTTTGTGAAATGTAATGTCATCTGAAACTAGAGTAATGATATCTGAAGGTTTCATTGTAGGCATTTTTGGTTTTTTCTACTGCTTGTAGCTGATCAGGTTTAACTTGTAATACAGAATGTGCTATATTCCTCTGTGGAAAGGCATGCTTAGTGTGACATAACTACCTTGCAAAAGTGTGTTTCCATATGCAGGCAAATATCTTTTAATGCAGAGTATTTATGGAAGGGGAGCAATATGGAGTAGATATTAATAGGTCTTCAGTGGTTTACTTGCTGTTATGGTGTCATGTAGCATAGGTTAGGCATAGCCACGTTCATGGTTATATTTGCTGTAATACCCATTTAGGATGTGACTGGTACAGAGGCGTACTCTTAATTCTACTTGCATTGTACTTTGTGTTAAAGTTGACACACAACGTGCAGTACAGCAGTTTCATAATAGGATAAACAAAGAAATACCCTTATGGCAAAAGAACCGCTCTATACAAAAGTTAACAAGAGGAGAAGTGTCTCATCTCACTCGTGTAGTGTCTTAGACTTGTTGCTTTTCTTCTTGAGCTTCTCTGCTTCTAGTGCTACTTTGGTATTGATATAATCTATCACTGGATGGTTAAGAAGTACATCTCTATTTGCTGTTCCAGAAACAAAACCTGTTAATTTCACCATTTCTGTTGTGAATGAATTTGTATAGGTGAGATTTTTTACCTTGTTTTGTTTGTTTGGTTGGTTGGTTTTTAAGGGGATTTATCTTTTTAAGGCAGATGAAGAATTATTCTTAAAACAGGCAAAAGTGATTTGAGGCTGGTGTAGTACCTGTTTTTAATAGAAAATCTTACTTGAAACTTAAGTAGATATAAAGTTGACAGTGTCCCTTTAAGAGTTTCTTTAAATCCTAGGATTTTGTTAAAATATCTCTTCCTTCCTCTTACTTGTTTTATGCAGCATTATATGGAACCATTCCTAAGCTTTAATTCATTACAGAAAATAATGGGTTCACTTCCTTTTTAAGCAGGACAAAAGGAACAAGCTGTTGAATGGTATAAGAAAGGAATTGAAGAACTGGAAAAAGGAATAGCTGTCTTAGTAATTGGTCAAGGTAAGCCAGTTTTGAGTTTTGTGGAACAGATTTTGATTTATGAGTTCTTCAAAGTAAGAAATCAATATTGCTAAATATGGTAGGTGCTAGGAATGGTCTGCTGTATGAATTAATTCATAAGAGTGTTTCTTATTCTTGTTTTAACCATAGGTGAACACTGGTCCGTTTCTCTGTTCTATGTCTATAACACATGCAAATTTTGTTCCAAATATTTTCAGACTCTCCAAAATCATAAGCAGTTCATGAAAATCCTAAAGTAAAACACTTGATTTCTTATATAATGGGAATGCTGAAACACTGAGTTCTGATTTGATTTGCCAAAGTTGACAGTTCATGTTCTCACTTATGCAGAATTTTATATTCCCTTCAGTATAACTTAAAAACAAACCCCCCGATTTGGAATGGCCTGATATTGTGTTTCTGAGTAGCTTAGGCCAAAGTAGCTGAACATTTCCAACAAAAAAAAAAGCCATCTCTGTATATGGAACCATTTTAACCTGTAGTGCAGAAGCAGGTATGTACCATAGAGATACAGATGTAGTGAAGGACTTGCTAAGAATTTGTCCTCAAAATAATGCTGTAATTATAATAATAACTCAAATCACCCGCCCCAACCCCAAACCTGTAAGTGCTTTTGCAGACTGCTATTTTATTCCTCAGCTATGTTTAGAAGTGTATGGTGACATGTTGCTTACAGGGCAATACCAGTGGCATTTGATACAACCTGTGTAAATTGCACAGTTTTAAAAAAAATAAAAAACTTGATTTGGACAGACAGTATTTCTTAGGAAGAAGTGACATTAATGTCTAATTCTATGTGTTTTGAAATGTAAAGGGACACAGTCAACTGAATTTAAATCTGTTAATTTTGCCAAAGTGAGATCTTTTTAATTGTACTTGCCTCTCAGTCACTTTTCAAGCTTTGTAAAAATCTTTTTTTATTTGACTTCTCTTCAGAGAAATGCAGTGACAAAAAACATATATTAGGTCAGCATGAAATGTTAGACTAGATGCAAAGCAATGTTTGGGTTACCACAGCTCTATGAAGCAGATAGAGTCAACTAACTTTAAATTCTTGATTAAACAGGAAGCTTTAGAATTTTTTTCATTAGTTTTGTAACAGAGTTTCTTAGTGGAGGGAACAGATTAGGGGTGGGAGGAAGAGGAGGGAAGACTGGGTATCAGTATTTTAGCACTTAAAGTTTATTTGCCAAATTGTGTTTTAACGTTGATTTTTCTTTGTAAGGTGATCAGTGTGAACGGGCTCGACGTCTCCAGTCTAAAATGATGACAAATTTGGCAATGGCCAAGGATCGCTTGCAGCTTTTAGGTACCAGTTACAATTCATGACTTTGGAAAGTTTGTAATTATTTGCACAACTTCATGTAATGCATTCTTCTAAAATATTACTTTGATTTTTAAAGGGAAGGAGTCATTATCTGTGTAGGGTCTCTTTAGTTTTTAGTTTAGAGTAAGTGCTGTTGATGCATTTTAAAAATGGAATTTCAGGTATAAAAGTAACTGGAAAGTCTTTGTCATAGTACGCTTGACTCGTAAAGTCAGGAAGTCTTGTTCAACTGTTGTTGAAATTTAGGATTTTTGCATTGGAACTGTAGTAAAACTTGAAATATTGATGATCATGAGTGCCAAGTGTGCCTCTTGTAAGTGTAACTACTTCATCTTCTGTCAATTTTACTGTCACTTAACACAACATTTTGCCTTGCTATTTGTATATAATAGTAATTCTTTAGCATTGTGTAGACCATAAGGTTGTGAAATGCTAATTCCCTTAATTTTTTTCTAGTAGTGTTCTATTTTAAGACTAGCAGGTAAGGTACTTTTCAGAAGCATAGTGTTGTATAGTTTTAATTGTATTAAAATTAGGCACTCTATATAAGCTCTTAATGGATAGAGTAAAACAAGCAGGATTGGAAATTGCATCTTACTGTGCCCGGTAAACAGGCACAGATTCCCCCGTCAAGCAACAAACCCACAGTTTTGTGCAGTGCATCCTCTAAACTGAAAACTTGGGAAATGCTTTTAATTCAGTCAGTAAAATGAAGATAAAGATGATTTTTTTAAATTGCTTTCTATGGATGAACTAACAAATGTCTGTCAGTTTAACTTGCATATCTGCAGCTTTAATCTTGCACTCTGTTGTTTGGTGCTCTACTAAGTCATTTTCCTAGGAGCATATAGAGCAGACAGGAAAGTTCGTGTTCTTTTCTCCTCTTATGCTTTGTGACTGTAGTCCTAACTGGTGATTGACAGGGAAGTTGTGACAAACACAAGAAAGTGAGTCCCTTTTGTTTCCCTTGAGTTCCTGATGTCCTCAGAACGTCTTACAAAAAGTTGAAGGGAAATGGGGTGAAAGAGGCATGTGGCTTCTGTGCTCTAATATGGATGTTTGTTGGTGCAACCTTGGTATGTGCAAAAAAGATATTTTGTACTTCTTAGGGTTAAAGGCTGACTTCTAGAGGTAATAGAAACTAGGGAACAATAGACAGAAAGTGATTACATGCTGACAGTCTTTGATAAAATATGACTTGTTGCAAACATCCTAGTTGCAAGTAACTAGAATTTCTTTTAAAAAATTTGCAGTTCTTTGAAACTTGAAGTAACAGTGTCTGTATTTTGTGGGTATTGCTTCATCATTGCTTGTGTTATCACTTGTTGTGATCTGACTGAAAAGGAAAAAAGGTAAACATCACAAAAAACCTTAAAGTTGAAGTACATTGATCCAGACATGTTATCACATGCTATTTGTTTGCTTCATTGAGAGTGCGGATTGAAAGGCAGACAAATAGAACAGTGTTTATTGCACAAGTTGATATAAAATATTCTTTTATTTTTACTTTTATATTATCAGAAGTTTAGTACTTTGTTCTGCCTAGGTTCTTGTTTGGTTTGCACTGAGGATCTGCTTCAAACAATGTACCTGAGAGCAAAATTTGGATAAAAAAGAGTGAGTGAAATCATGTGCCCTTTAGGAAGGAAAAAGATGTGTTTTGGAGAGATATTCCAATGGATTTAATTCCCTGCGAGTTTGATCATTGCAGATCTGTTTGAATAGTATTTTTATACCATCTAACCAACTTTCAAGTATTTGACAGCATCTCTTTTTATTACCTTATATGTAATTTTACATGGAGTTTTTGGAAATGTAAGGTCATCTAGAGTTGAATTGCCTGTGCAGTTCTAAACATAGCTTTTAGCCTTTTACTTATAGTAACAGATATTTGGAATTTTAAAGTGACATAGAGAACCTTTTGTATTTGAACTAAACATGAGGCTCTTGAAGCTCTTAAGGTTCGTAAAGTGATTTTTCCTATGAATTCAACTCATAAGATCAGAGAGTAAGTGTTTTCCTCTAGCCATGTGGAATTTCTCCATTTCTTGAGGCAAAATAGGCAAGTCCCTTATTGCACTAGCAGACAGGATAAAACAAACTTAAAGTAGACAATAACATGAAATATTTCATCCCACCTGCTAGACAGAGTCTGCTTAACTGAAATGCCATCCAGTCAGTCAAGTTACATTGGTAATACATAGAAAGTGAAAATTAAATCATATGGATTATAACTGCCCATTGGAAGTGCTCAGTGTCTTCATCCTTTTTTGAAGTGTGTTTGTACATCAGCACAAGTTTAAGTTGCAAGACCCCACTGACAGGAGTGTGATAGTTGATCGCACACGTGTATTATCGCCATGTGTCATCACACCACTAGTGCCTTTTAATGTTGCAAGAGGGTGGAGCTACTTACCTTGGTTGATGGGTTTTCTATTTTGAGCCCTGTTTTTATTTTGAGTCTAAATTTCTGTATCTTACTCTGTTTGAAGCTGTAATATGACGCAGTCTGGAAGCTGAAGTTGCTACTGGTGTGTTTCAGAGCACCTCAAGGTGACTTGGTCGCTTTTGCAGTCCACTGACAGTATTGGGTGGTGCCAGCTGTCAGGGGACTTCCAAGTTCTATCATTTGCATTGGTGGCAGCCCCTGTTTTTGACATGGTTTTGGGTGTGTTAGTTGTGTGCTTGGTCAGATGAGTGCCTAAATCTTGCTCTGATGGTCTTCACAGACCTGATCTCTCCTGGATAACTTATCACTCACGTTAGTCATTATATTTGATATATTTAGAATGACAGGAGGATATTTGTTTTCTGCAGTCAAATACTCAGAACTCAGCAGTTTGTTGTTCCTAAAGATAGAGAACCACAATGTCCAGTGCAATACTGTTCTCTTCTAATGCTATTTGTATGTTTTACCTATTTGGGCTCTCTATTTCAGAGAGACTTTCCAAAGGGTGACAGACTTTTGTCACCACAAGTGCCTTTGTGTGTACTATGCATAGCTTCAGTATTTTGATTGAAGGGTGCACATGGCCCATAATTCAAATATCTTTCATCAGAATCCTCTTTGGAGGATATTGATACTCCTCAATGCTGCCCTTGTATACATAGGGGCTTCAATGGACACCTTTTGGGGTCCTCCACTGTCTTGGAGGCAATGGTGTTTTTTGCTTCAGGCTTGTGTTATAGGATGACTTTTTTTTTTAATTAGAAATCAGTTACCTTGAACTCAAGGTCTAGTGTTGTCTAACTAAGACAATGGCTGCAGTGCTGTTTATTTGGTAGGTTTGTGTCAGCATTGTATCATCAAGGAGAAATAATGAATGAGATTCTGTAAACTTTTTTTTTCAATGTCTGGAGGCAGAGGGAGAAAGCTTTTACATAGAAGGTGATGGTGTCCTGTTAATTCTCTGGAATAATATTTAATAGCGTAATTTATCTTTGATATTCTATAGGACCTTACAGCTACACTGTCACTAAAGAAAAGTGATATTTTTTTTTTATTATTTTATATGCAATACCAAAATTACATGTTAATATGTAGTGTGATGAGAAGACAGTGCGTGAACTGAAACTGGACAACACTTGGATTACACTTTTTCTTTTTTTTTTTTTTCATTGGAGTTCTGGATTTCCTGAATATGTAGAACTAGCTGAGCTATTGACAATTGTAGGAAAACCCCAGTGTCAAATTGTAGCTTTGAAGCAAATAGCATTTCCTGAATTCTTGCCCAGACCAGTTGATGTTGTTACAGTCCCCCACTAGAAAGCTTTTTTTTTTTTAAATGCAGCTATGTTCTCCAAAACTTAACTGATTATCTAGTATCTTAGAAAGTCTACTAACACTAATTGTGCTTCATAAGCTTCTGTATGAACTGTCCATTCCGATTGCATGCACCAGGCAGGGAGTAGACCATTCTGCTGTCTCCTTTGGTAGTGCTACATCCACTAAAATGGTGCACTGTCTTTGCAGTCAGTTGTACTTAAAGGACTTTCCTTACACCTCTACGGAGGAAAGGTTATTAGGGTAACTTCTTGGAAGTTGCAAAGCTTGTGGTTGTTTGTAGGCCATTCTTGTGTGACTAATATTTTTTTGTTTTACTGTGCCCAACTCTTCAATGCTTTCAATTTAAAACAAAGCTAAACCTTGGTGCACGTGCTAATCTTGAACTTAAGCTTTTTGCATTTGCCTGTGGCTTCTAAGTTTTCACCTAAACCTTATCTTGTTCCATCTGAATATTATTATTAAGCCTCATTATTATGAGGTGTAAATATATTATTCAGGGAAGCAAAACAGTGAATGATCAGGAGCAGGAAGAAGAAGAAAGGAATGAAGCAGAAAAACTGGAGAAAGATCTGTAACAGATAAAGAAGCATAAAGAAGGAAGTGCTCATGCTTCTTGTTTGTATGATGTACAAGCAATGACCTGCAATGGCAATTCTTCCTTCAGTCAGGGCATTTATTATCTTGAGTGTGCACGTTTTCAGTGGAATTTGTCTGCTTTTGCAGTATGTACTTTTATGTTGGCAGAGGACCTTGCTCTTCTACTTGGCCATCTCTTTTCCTGCAGCTTCTTGGTACTGCTATCTCTTGGGGGTGAGCAGAAAAAAAAAGGGGAAGGTAACAAGAGCTTGGCGATGTATGCCTTGCATCCTTACAAACCATGTCTTGATTTTAAACCCAGAGGATTTTTGTGAAATAAAGGTGGGAGAGGCAGTAAAGTGCCCCAAAAATAAGGGCTGGAGGTTTTAAACTGCAGTGGGAAAAGCAGGAGTGGTAGCTGAGCTGCAGAGAACAAGTAGTCCTTAATTATTTTTTTGTGTTGTTTTCAGCCTTACACATCTTTTACTTATGGTTTGGCTGGTTTTCATTACTTCTCAGAGTTAATTTCTTTCTTCCTAATCTTTAACTTTATAAGTGTTGTATTCAGATGTTTCTTTGGTTAATATTCCTAAAGAATACAGTTTGCATGACAGTTTTATTGACATAATTTCTAAGCAGTTATATTTCTAAATAGAGATCCTAAAAGACATAATTGTAATGTATTTATGTTGTTTTGCTTGAAGTTTGAGGTTTCTGTAAAATGTTTACTGGCTGTTACTACTTAAGTGAAACATTTAATATGCAAGGAAGTGATGACTCCTTGCAGTTGGTCAAAAGTAACACCTTGGGGAGGACTTTGAGAAATGGGTTATCAACACAAATATTTAGTGAAGTAAATAGATTCAATCATGAACTTGGCTTTGGAAAAGTAACCACAATCAGTAGACATGGAAAGATTGTTGTAATTAACTCAGCCGTAAATGGTGAGTTTTAAAGCTGTTTTCAGTCATGCTCGTACTAACAATTTTCTTACAAGTTTGCTAAACGTTGTAGAATAGTTAGAAATATTCCTTTTATCTTTAACTATAACAAAGCCAAACTTGACATTTGTGTGTTCAACATACATAAATTTTCTTGGTTCATTTTTGGTTTTTGTTTGTTTATTTTATCCTTTTTCCTCCCTCCCCCTCTGTCTACTATGTAGAGAAGCTGCAGGCAGTTTTGCAAATTTCCAAGCCGCAAATGGAGGTCTATAATGACAGTACTAACCTGGCATGCCGCAATGGACATCTCCAGTCAGGTGGGTTTGGTTTTACCAGCGCCTATTGAGGGGATGTCTCTCAGTTTCTGGTGTATTACAGGGAAAAATAATGCAATGCTGTGTGTTCTGGTCCCACCAACTTTAAAGAAAAATGGTTTATATTTCTGTTTTTAAAAGCTTTGTATAAAATACATGCCATCCTTTCCATGGCTTTGACAACACTGTTTTATTTTGTAGTATTCAGTTCTCTTACAATGACTGTCTTAGAATTCAAAACTATTTACTGAAACAACATTTTTGAAAATATTTCTTGTGTTATATTTTTCAAGGAATTAATTTAAACCTGTTTTAGAAAGTGTCAACGTTGGATATGTAGGTTATATATTGTGCCTACATAGATAGTTCTTCCTTTATGATATTGTGAGAGTGAATGTGCATTTGCAGTAAGCTACTTTAAATTTCAGGGGTTTTTACACTGAGAAAGGGATACACAGTTAAAACCAGGGGGGGCCACAACAGCTTTTGTGTTTTGTCAAAGAACATTGTTTAAATCCTTTCCCAGGAGACTCAACCAGGTATACTAAAATAGCAGAAGTAAACTTGCTTCTCCATACAGAAAGAGTAAAGCTACTGGGAGGTTTGTGAATTGCCTTCGGTGAGTGTTTTAAGCCAGCAGTAAGCTTTTGTCACAACTGTGATTTCAACTGGTAATTCATACAGTAGACTACAATGAGGTTAAATAAAATAGAGAGCTAACAAGCATCGGAATTCATAAGGCTTGTCTAATTGAGTTAAGAGCAGTATTAAGTTTTTAAAGTAAGAAAACTGAAACTTAGTGTATACCACATGCTTTTCTTCTGTTTGGTTTTTGTTGTTGTCTTTTTTTTTTTTTTTTTTTTTAGATCCGTTTCTAGTTCTGAAGTCATCTTACTGTTTGGTTTTATTCTTTCCAAGGTATAAGAAGTTAAAGTACTGTGTCATGTTAGGCACCTTTACATTACTGTATGTGTGGTATTTTTGTTTAACTGCATTTGTGAAAAAAGTTTAGTTAAAATGGCTCTTCGGTGTAAGTTCTTAGGTACATTGACATTGACAACTCTCTACCTTAAATGATCCAGAACAACTCTTGTCTTTTTAGCAGACTGGCTAGAGACTGAATGAACAAGTACATACATAGACACACAAAAGTCTATAACATATTCTATTTAATATGAACAGCTTTTTCTTTAAACTCTTTTTATAATATTTTATTGTACCTTTGTCTCAGTGTGTCTCAGAATTGGTTACTGCAGGAGAAGGTTAGACTGAACTTTCACTCTTAAAACTGTTATTTTACTTAATATGTTAGTAACAAAGCATAGAGCATTCATAGGCATCTACTAGAAATTAAGAAATATTTTGCCAGTTCTTTGGCAGGCATTTGTATTCACAGAAGGTACTGTAGCAGAAGGTGGTCACTGTTGGTAAACTTGTGGAAAGTGATATGAGTCAATTTACCCACTTGGAGTCATACTCCAGGTGAGTTAGAGAAGACGAACTACTTTTGCAAAACTGTGAAGGAAACGGTAGTGAAATGACTGCAAAGAGCCATGGCCTTCTGGGAATGCATTTTTCTGAGAGTCTTCTCACTTTCTGAAAAGGAGTGTGGGCTAGCAGAGGTCATGTACCAAACTCCATGGGATCTGAGGAGGAACAGAAGGGCTCAAGAGCAGGTCATAAAAAAAAAATTAAGTACCAGACGTCTACTGATTTCTGATTTCAAGAGGCTTGTTCCATTTCATTTTGCCAAAGGTAGACTTTAGATTTATAACTTGTGGAAGTCAGATCATTACCTAAAGTACAGAACTTTTCACGCAGCTGTGGGTCCCTGACAGTACCATGAAAGTCCGCCTGTTAACAGTTGTCTGAATTTCTTAATTGGCTGGTGTCTGTGCTGTTGTGCTTGCTTTTTGTGTCTCTCTTTTTGGGGTGTGGGAGGAGGGAACCTTGTTTGTAAGAACATGCTGGTACTACACTTTTTTCTTAAAAGTAATATATTGATTGTGCTTCTATGTGCTAATCATCTTGCTGTTGTTCTTCCTTTGTACATGGAAAATGGTATTTTCACACAGGCAGCTTCAGTAATTCAAAACCACAAACTAGATGACAAATTCTTAGGAAGCTGTACAAAATCAGTTTGCAGGCTACTTCAGATAAGAGAACTGCTGTTATTGAGAAAGTAGAGGTACTTCAGAGGTACTGAGCAGCAGGGCACTGGCATAGACTTAGTTTTCTGTCTACATAAAGTATTACCTGTGCTGTTGCCTAAAAACACGAGGTTTTTAAAAGTCAAGGATTTTATGAAGTGTAAAACATGGTCATTCTTAGTTTTAACATCAAGAAAATGCCTTTTTGCCAGTTCTTTGGTCTAAAATTGCTTTGCTTTCTTTCATTTGCCTTTACAGACCAAAGTCTTTATAGAAGTTGATTTTAAATGGGCTTGGAAAGGAGATTCTGCCAGTCTTGTCAAAGGCAGAGTTTGAGTTTTATGGACTCATTTATTGGGCATAGAGTACTGATAGTATTACAGTAATCCCAGTGTACCATTTTACATTTAACATGTAAATCTCAGCAGGATGTATGATCAGAGAATGCATTAAGTTTCTCTTATTTACTACAACGTGAACACTGTGCAACTAGCTAGTATTTTACCTCAGTTTTCACATGAAGGATTTGCTGGCTAGTCTTTAATAGTAGACATATATTGGCAATGTTTATCCAAGTGCAAAAGTTCTACTAAAACTGAATTTTTAAGGAGTTTCCCAAGTAGAAGAAAAAGTAGCAATAAAGTAATTTTTAATACTATAATTTGGCAACAGCAGATCTGACTGGTAAGACTCTGACAGTTCAAAAAGAAGAATAGCTGTCTTTCTGACCTGGGCAGCTGTACTACCATTTAAAATATGGAACATGTCCTTCTTAGTTGCTGAAGCTTTCTGTTAGGTAGCTTTTATTACTTAACTCTACCTATTTGAAAAATCTGAATAGAATATTTGAAAGAATTGCTGTTTTGAGGGCTATTGTGAATGCTGATTCTGATGATCAGTCTTGAAATTGCTGCAAGTTTAAAGCAGTTAAAGATTTTTTTTTTTTTTAATAATTACTTACATAAAGTTACAGACAATTCTAGACTGGAGAAGTTTTTTTTCCCAGTGTGGGGTCCACAGACCATGTACAATAACTCCTCTTAGTCACTTTACATTGGTTATCAATAGGCATATGTAAAGAATTTCTGAGGAATATTTGCTGATGATATTTAAGGTGTCACAACTAAAGGCTGGAAATTGTTCTGCAATACTGGAATTGCTGTTGCTAATTTTAATTTAAACTTTCTCTTGGATGCTTAAAAAGTTATAGACTAGTAGAAACTTCTTTATTAAAATCTGCTTTAGTCTAGTTTAAATGCACAAAAGAAAATATAATTGGTTCACTTCTTAGAAATATAAAGCATGTTGTTATATTTTTTAAATAAATGAGTTACAGCTGCATGTTTTTCAGATTGGTTTTGTGTTTCCAGGCACTTAGTATAATCAAGCTTCTTTTAAAATTGTTCAAACATATCCATACTTTATTTTATCTTTAAAAACAGTTTAATATAATAAATATATTATATAATTTTAACATTTCTCTTTGGAAGGGAGTCTGAACTTGGCACCTATGTCTGCAGCTTAACAAAATTTAACCAAAAGAAAACCCCAGGCAAAATTTTGCTAGTTGCTTGTTTGTAATTTGTTTGTGTTGTGTATATATTTGGATGGCAGATTAAAATCGAAGGGATGCTTTCAGGACCAGACAGCTATTATGTCTGTGTAATCCAGTGGTGTTAGCTTGGAGCTTTAAAGTAAATTCTGTCCAGAATTAGAGAGTAATGTCAAACTGATCAAGCCCCTGTTACTATCCTGTAAGTATATATGAAATAGACAATTGAACTGCTGAGTGTTTCAAATACGCTTGAAAAAATACCATGGTGTCTCTTTGCCATTAGAACTTACTTCAGGCACTTCATTATTGTTTTATACAAAACAGTGAAACATTTGGCAAAAGGCTGCTGGAGATACTGTGAAGGTTTTAAGGTCACGTGCTCTGTATTTTCAGTCTTTCAGTAGGTGACAAATACAAATGGGTAAGGAATGTGTTTTGGGGCTTTTGCATTTGTTACAGCAAAATATATATCTTGCATAATGAAACAGTGAGAGCTATCTGACAAATGATGTGCACTTAAACACTTCACACTTTAGAAACAGGGAAACTTTAGATAAACAGTAATTCTGAAAAATTTGATCACATTTTTATTTGTTGGTTCAATGACAATTTGTATATAAAATGAAGTTTCCCTCTGGAGTTGACGCTGAACAAACAACTGTGTTCAAGAGCTGTTCATCAGCGCTTCCTTGTGTGCCACCCATCAGGACTGACCACAGAATATACGTAAACTTAGTAGTCTCAGTCCTGGAGGTACAGCTACAGTAAATCATAGTTTGTGTTTAAACCTTTCTCTTTTCACCTCTTCCTCCCCTTGTATTTCCTGCTTCCTGAAATACTCTTTACATGTGCAATTTTATGATCCTCAAAATTGCAGTGTCTGTGTATTATTCTCAATAGGAGGGCGTAGTTCTGGGGAAGTGTGATAACTGAGCAACTGTTTAGGGTGAAGGAGATGAACAAAAACTACTTCAGCTTTTTGAAGCCTTCCCATGTTGACTTTAAGCCAGCTGTGCAAATGAGGTTGAGGAAAAAAAACCCGCAACAAAACTAAGTGCCACCTTTTGATTAACTTGGGCCAGTCAAAGTTTTCAGTAGCTAGATGTTTTAATAGATTCATATGCTGCTTTTTGAACTTTAAAGTTACTGAGTATGACTAAAGAGTTTTTGACTTGGAAATTCCTGTGTAGGAATGACTAAGTAAATTTAACCAACTCTGGAGCTGTGTGTGATTTAATCAGTAGCCAGTTTTGGTGGTTTTTCTTGTTTTGTTTTGGGTGGTTTTTTGTTTTCTTTTTTCAAGAAATATCTTACAGGTAAATATACTTAATTCTATGCTTCAAGTTCCCTTGTTTTTTCCATATTGATATATCTGCATTGTAGAAATTCTACATGTAGAATTTCTTTAACTTTAAAAAGGGGTAGATTGTGATGGAACAAAGGCTTTAGAAACCTTTTAGCCAGGTAGTTAAGGATACCTGCAGGCTGTGTAGAGATTTGCTCCTGGTAGTATGTTTAAAGAGGCTGAGAACATGATAGTAGTTAATTGATTCTTCCATGATACTGTTTCACTAAAGTATTCTATGAATTTTTTAAGCACAACATTAAAAATTACAACCCTTTTTACTTAAAGCATTTTTCACTGAATTGCAATGTTATGTTAAAAATACTCCAGAGTCATTAATTTCCTTAAAAATCAGAGGGTTTTGGCCTGTTCCTTAAAACAGATCAAATTGAGTTGCAGACTTCTAAAAACTTTGTGAAGAAACTTGTAGCTGAAATTCATCTTGAGCTTCCTTACCTCTGAAACCATATTTCTCATATCTAAACAAAAGGCTCCTTAGTCCTTTAAAAAGGGTATAAAATATGACAGTATTTACAGTTTTCATTGCAGACAACAGTACTGTACTAGACAGTTTCCAGTAGTGTATTCCCACTACAAAAAGTCTCCCATCTAATGCTGTTCTCTAATCATTAACCAGCCTGACCAACCTGCCTGCTTGTTGTAGCATGTTCTTATCTCTTAATCTCTGATTTGATGTTTTACACTTGCTGTTCCTGTGCCAAAAAACTTCTTTTTGTCTTATATCCCCTCTGGAGAATGTAGAATGTAGAAATCAAGTGCTATTTTGTTTAGACCAAAATGGCCTCTTGTAGTGTGATGGCTTGGGGCCAATATTTTAAGTTTTTCTCTGTCACCTGATTTGAGACTTCACTGCTTCATCATTGAGGTGAATTAGTAGTGTGAATGGAATGTTTGGTGGTGTTTAAATCGAATGTTTGGTGGTGTTTAAATCGAATGTTTGGTGGTGTTTAAATCAATGGTATAGTATATTTTAAGACTTAATTTTAAATGTAGGAAGGTAAGCTGCTTCAGAGCTGTCCATTTAGAATTTACTTACCCCTTGAGATTCCTAAAGTGAAAGAAAGTTGTAAGAAAAAACACCTGACAGTTGCTTGCAGGTATAACTATTTCAGTATTCCCAATTTAAAATGCCTTGGTGATGCCTCTGGAAAGTCTGGATAGTGTTAGCTAGAATCCAAAGTAACAAGCCTGCTAACACCACTTGAGGAATGAATGCTCTGAATCTAAAGGCTTGAAATTTGGGGATGATTATAGTGATAATTTTAGGAGTTCTTTGGCAAGAAGGCAGAAGAACACAAGCCAGAAGACTTTGCATTGTAAGGGATAGATGGTGTTCATCCCTTGATAAAAGGACTCAGTTATCTCTGGCTTTTCTAACATGGCTAACTAGTGTTCATTTTGAGAGCTCCTAAAATTTCAAGTCTTAACTTTAGGTGAAAGCAGCAGTTAATATCCCCCTAAAAGTACTTAATCTCTTTAGAAATTTGCATTATTCTTCTGTAAAACTGTATTACATGTTTCAATAATTCTGTCTTCAAGTTAGAGTTGATGGTAAAAGTATGACTGCAGCAAATGTTCTTATTACACTGGTTTTCTTTATAGAAAGTGGAGCAGTTCCAAAAAAGAAGGATCCCTTAACACACACAAGTAATTCGCTTCCTCGTTCAAAAACTGTTGCAAAAACCGGATCCACAGGCCTTTCAGGTCACCATAGAACACCCAGCTACAGTGGGATATCATCATCTTCTGTGTCTAGACCAGCACCCAATTCTGCAGCTTCAACTCACAAGGTATGGTAAGGATAAACACAGGAGTACTATTGAAAAATGAATGTAAGTTCCAGAATGAACACTGGATTTAATGCCTTTGTTGCAGTGTCGTAGCAGCAGAAAGTTTTGAAAAAAACATGAAACCCCTACGTTTTTTGACCAAGCCTCTTGAGCTAGGCTGCAGAGTGGATTTCAGAAATTGGGGGACATCGGGTGGGTGCATGGGCAAATGGATTTTAAATTTAATCACAGTAATAAATAATACTTGTTTTTAAAATTGCATGGGAAATAGAGTGAAGGCTATCTAGGGGGAAAATAAATAGCAGTATGTAAAGATAGTGGGAAAAAACCCATCTTATTCTAGAACTACAGATTTTTCACCCTGTGAGTTCCTACTCTTCTAAAGCGTTCATGCATGCACAGGTTGTATTGAAAAGCAAGTTATGGTTAGGTTGTGACTGAAACAGAAAGATATGTCCTATCCTAAGAATACAGAAAAATACAGCGTTTTGGTTGACCCATCTTTTTCCCTTCCATCCTTGTCACTCTCCCACCCCCATTCCTCCTACAGTAAAGTAAAATAAAGAGCAGAATGGACTGAACATAAAAGTGGTTAAAATGTTATTGCTACTACAATATGAAAGCTTTTAAGTGACCTGTTATTAAAATATGACAGCAGTAGAAATTCTTGCTCATAGTATGGAGGATCTGAAGTGGTTCGTAATGCTTATTTCTAGAATATGCTGAGGGACAATACTGTAATTAAATATAATGAATTATCAAACAAAAAAACCCCAAACCAAAGACTCCTCACCATTGATGCCTAAGGTGTTCTACCCATGGCTGAATATGATAATAGGATTTGTAGCAAAATACAGCATCAGAATATCTGGTATTTATTAATGTATTATGTTCTACTGGAGCAAAAGAAATGTAGAAGTTGTTTTGTTAACACTGTGCTTTTAAAGTATTGATCTGGTTTTTTTGTTTGGTTTTTTCCTTCCCCGTCTCCAGGCTGCTCCTAAAAACAGCAGAACAAATAAGCCTTCTACTCCTACCCCTGCTCCTCGAAAAAAGAAAGACATGAAGATATTTCGAAATGTGGACAGTAATCTTGCTAATCTTATCCTAAATGAAGTTGTTGATAGGTAAGTCTGAAGAAAATTAGGCTTTTCAATGCAGAAAATCAGTTTTTCGTTCAGTACAGTCTTGGTCCACTTGGAATGAAATTAGTGCCTCTATTTTGTCGAGAGGTTTTGGGAGGATTGTTTTGGGTATATTTTTTTTGTTGTTACTTTGGCAAAAGAATGAACATTCAGTTCAGAAATACTTCTCTTTTTAAATGCTTAGCAATGTAAGTTGTAGGTTTTCTTAGAAGAGTTCTGTATAAATAGTCAAGCTCATTAAATTAGTCAGCTGCTGCTGAAAAAGAGTATCTCATTGTTAGACTAATTAGTATTCCATTTCTTTGTTAGTGGGCCAGCTGTCAAATTTGATGACATCGCAGGGCAGGAATTGGCTAAACAAGCTTTGCAAGAAATTGTTATCCTTCCTTCTCTTAGACCTGAGGTAAGCAACTGGGTGTTGTTATCAATCTGTGACAGGATGAAAGAAATGTATTGTGCTTCACACATGAAGTGGTGATTCTTGAATCCTGTTCTTTACTAATCATGATTGCTGTGTGGTGATAGCCATCTTGGAAAAGGAGAATGTGTTAAAATACTATCATAAAATTCCTTGTCTTCTGGTTAGTCAACGCTGGGGAAAGTGACTGGGGCAAGAGCTTAAAAAGAAAACAAACTCCAAGCCAAAACCAAACCAGCAAACCACAACCCCCTAAAAAAACCCCAACAAAACCGCACAAAACAAACAAACAAACAAGAACAAACAGAGAAAAATCCTCACAGTTTTTGAGGCTGAGTGTTCCAGATAGCTATAACTCTGTGTCCAACCCTATATGGCCATGTAAAGGACAAAGACCCGAACTGGAAGAGTGAAACAGATGAGATCTGTATAAGTAAATTAGGTCATGGCACTATCTGATTGGAAAAATGTTATATTGTTACTGTGGTCATCCTCTCTGTGAGCATGTTGGTTAGACACACTGAATAGTTTATTCTAGCAGGAGAGGATGCAAAGAAGTGTAGTGAACAAGCAAGTACGCTGACGTACATAACAATTGAGGGCAGATTTCCTCTTTATTTGGCAGTGTGGAAATTGGTCATTTAGGCTTTTATTGATCATAGGTGGTACCTCAACTACTGTTACTGCCTAGATTCAGGCCTAGTCTATATACTACTGGAGTTTTCTAAGTTACTTAAAAAAAATCAAATTGGTCATTTTCTAGAGCTGGGCTTGCTAAAAGTGGCATGACTTTTGCAGAAATTGTGTGTGGTCATTTTCTGTGGTGCTCTGGTGAGGCCCCACCTGCAGTACTGTGTCCAGCTCTGGGGTCCCCAGCAGAGGAAGGACATTGGCCTGTTGGAGTGAGTCCAGAGGAGGAACACCAAGATGATCAGAGGGGTGGAGCACCTCTCCTATGAGGAAAGGCTGAGAGAATAGGGATTATTAAGCTTGGAGAGAGGGGGCTCTAGGGTGACCTTATTATAGCATTTCAGTACCTGAAGGAGATCTACAAGAAAACTGGAGGGGAGCTGTTTACAAGGGCAGGTAGTGACAGGACAAGGGGGAAAGGCTTCAAGCTAAGAGTAGGCTTAGATTTGGATATTAAGAAGAAATTTTTCACTGTAGGGGTGGTGAGGTGCTGGAACACGTTGCACAGAGAAATTGTGGATGCTCCATCCCTGGAAGTGTTCAAGCCAGGTTGGAAGGGGCAGCCTGGTCTGTTGACAGGTGTCTCTGCCCATGGCAGGAGAGTTGGAAGTAGATGATCTTTAAGGTCCCTTCCAACTCAAACTGCTCTATGATTCTATGATTATTGAAGCAAAATTGCCGTTTGTACTTTTTGTTTGCTTCTGGGTCTCATTTGTCACATTGACAGGTGACTGGAGTTGCTCTGGTTTTCCTCTTTCCCTTAATGCAGCTTCTGGTTTTGAAGCATCACAGGAAAGAAACCCTAAACCTGACATAGCATCACAGAAATATTAAGCTTAAGGAAAACTTTGGCAATAAATGTGCATGCTCTGATGCTGTTATGCAGAAGGAAAATGTCATTGTACCATCTCTGTTATTACAGTGCTATAGTATGTTAAGTTTGTTGTTTGGTAACACTGATAAATGAGGTGGGTGGGTAGGGCTTTGAGATGTGAGGCTGGGAGTAGTTATGGCTCTTTTCCAGTAACAGGTGGTATTTTCAGGTCGTCTTCGTATTACTATAGCTGGCCTTACCTCTGTGTAGGTTGAGATGTAATAGGGGCAGAGAATCCTGTGAATTTTTAAACTTTCCTTGGAAGAAGAGAGGTTGGTTTTATTCCTTGTAAATGAACATAGTAGATGTAGAAAGTATGGGGGGATATTTAGTAAATTAACCCTAGTTAAGTTTTAACTTTAATGAGTTTTGAATTCAGATTCATATTTAACAAGCCAATTAATGGTATTTTTGTAGGAGAGCAAGAGTTGAGGTGCATAAACAGAAAATACAGGCTGCAGTCATTTCAGCAGTAAGATGCTAGTGGAATGGTAGCAATTAGTTCAGACCATGATTAGTCGGTTAACAAAACCTGAAAAGCTTAATGTGTCTTGGTGATAAATGGCATTTGCAGCTGAACTGTGTAGGTGATGATCAAGGTGAGGAAGTTACAGATTTGGTCTGGGCTACGTGAACTTCCAAAGAATGATTTCAAACAAAAGGAGTCAGATAGAAAATGCACATGGTGGTATGCAGCATGGAAAGCAGAAACACTGGAGTGTTCACTTAGTGAATAGCCGGGTAACCACTTTTAGTGATCAGAGTCAAGCACAAACAAAATGCTGTGGATGATGAAATAACAGAGAAAATGCATGTTAGTCATGGTAGAAATACAACACTGGTAATGGAGCTATTTGTTTTCGTGGATATTGTGGAAAGAAATGCCTCCTGACAGAGCTGTTTAGACATGGGATGTATATACGAGAGATTCCCTACTTTTCCTTTTACTTGTTTGGTGGAATTATTAGAACCTGGAAGGGACGGGTGAGTGTGAGACTTGGAAAAGGAGCTCTGAAACTTTTGAGGAAAGGGGTAAAGACAAAGTGCTGGAGAAGACAGGCAACAATAATAACTAAAAGATATGTACTCTATGAGAATTTTTACACTTGCTTGCTGTGCTGATGCATGTGATTGGTGCTATTTTATAGTATAGGAAAGATGAAGCCAGTGCAAAGTGAGAGGGAAGAGATGACTATCAGTAGCACATAGAGGGAGTAGGTGGTTGTCAAGTAATATTCTAAATAGTTTTGTTGAAAGCTTGTCTTCTCAAGTTTCGTTTAATAAAAAAAGAAAGATGAAGGAGTTCTTCCATATGGAGTTTGTAGGAACATTGCTTTAGCTCTCCTACTACACACCTGCATTACCTCCTTTGTAAATGGAATTGATGCTTTAAACTTGATAGGCTAGTCTGTCTTGTGGACAGCGTTTTAAACTACTTTCACAGTGCATCCATGCACAGAACAATTGTAATTTAACTGTTGTGTGGGAAACAATAGTGGTGTGCATTAGGTCAAGTTAGTAACAGAGAGCATAGCTCTCCCAAAGCCTGTACTGTTGTGGCACTGCTACTGTTACAAGCACTGCACCAATGAGCCATTCCTCAGTCTTAGACCATTTTCTTACAAAGGCAAAGCCATATTTTATTTAAGTCTTTGAAGATAACTTATGATGATGTACTTTTCAGTTGTTTACAGGTCTAAGAGCTCCTGCACGTGGTTTATTGCTGTTTGGCCCACCAGGAAATGGGAAGACAATGTTGGTGAGAAAATTACTTCATGCATGAGTTGGTGGGCTTAAAATGTAACCAGGAAGGGTGGCTTTTAGTTTGGCTCGTGTGGTAATAAACTGTATATTCTTCTTGAGTATGTATTACGGTGTCATTTTATATACAAAAATGCAAAATTGTTCTTAACAGTGGATTTTATGGAGAAATACATTTTGAAAATGGGGAGGGAGCACAGTAGCAAGAAAGGGGATTGTCTCACGCGCTGATATGCAAAGAGTGTAAGGGCTGTTGAACTGTCTGGCTGCAGCTTGTTTTCTCAGCCTCATGTACTAGATTTGGGGAACTGGAGTGAAATGGCTGTGTATCAGCCAGGGAGCATTGAGTGTCCTGATGCAGCTGAGCTGGGCACATTGTCCTGCATCACGTGGCGTGGCTGCAGCTGCATACTCTCTTTGCTGGCACTGAAGCTGGATCAGCTCTGAAGTGCAGGAGTGTGAATGTTGAGGAGCCCACTTGGGCTCATCTGTTGTGTTTTGCATACTGGAACATAGTTGCTGATCACTAAAATTATACTGTATAACCAGACAATCATAATTACTTGAATATGGTGAAACTGTTGAAGAAAGTAGTCTGAATGAGCATTCTGACTGAACTGATTGTATTTCCTAGCTTTCAGGAAACCTAGTTTTTTTATAGATAGGATAAGGAGGAAAAAAAAAAAACCAACATAATTTTTAATGTGATTTGATCCAACTGCTGCCTTAAATTACCACCCGAGTGGTAAAGTTGATTCAAATGTCTACTCAGGATAAATTGAAAGGAGTTGGGGACTTGTATTCTTTAGTAAGCAAGTTGTACTTGGCTGTGGAATAAATGTAATTAGAGAAGTCTAAGGGAGTCTGGAAATTTCTCTAGTGGTTTGCCCGCTTATCTGTTCTTATTTGTAAGTGGCCTGTACAGACATTTTCTGTACTATTTACAAGGTGTTCTCTTTGAAAAAATAGGGTTTTTCAAAACCATCAATCAGGCCATGAATGCTTGCTACAGAAGGAGAGAACTATCTTCAGTGTGATGTTTCAAAAAGTACTTTTTTTCCCCCTCCTCCTAGGCCAAGGCAGTTGCTGCAGAATCAAATGCTACTTTCTTTAATATAAGTGCAGCGAGCCTAACTTCAAAATACGTAAGTAGCAACTGTAAATTATACTGATCTGAAAACACACATGCTTTAATTTGGGCTTGAGAAAGCTAGAGATGTCTGAGTCCTTGGTGACCTGTTAGCCTGTAGTGAGCATAGTTTTTAAAAAGTGACTTGTGATATAAAAAATTTCAGTTTGTGCTTGTGATAAATTAATGTCAAAGGTTTTTGCACTTTAGGATGACCCTGACTGTCCTGTAGATGAGTGTTTGTGGAGTATTTTTTCTTTAAAAAGTAAATTAAGTGGGTCCCAGCTCCCTTTAACTCTCTTAATTTAGGCACCAAAATTTCTTGACAGTTAACTGAATTGTGATCATAAGTGAAGTTGTAATGTTTCTTTTAAGACATATGCAATACTGAACTAGTGATATTCTGAGTGTCTATAAATGGACTGAGTGTGACTGGCTATCAGCAAGATTTTCTGTAGGCCGCTTATATATCTGTCTTGTAGTAAAAACTTTCCAAACTCCCTCCAAAACCAATTTATTATTGTTTTAGGTTGGCGAAGGGGAGAAGCTGGTGCGTGCTCTATTTGCTGTAGCCAGAGAACTTCAGCCTTCTATAATTTTTATTGGTAAGAAATGCCCTCAGAACCACAAATACTGTACTGACTGTACAGAGTAAGTCCATTTATGTATTGAACTTCAAACATGAAAATGGGTTTTGCTTGTCCTCCGTTGCAGTTTTTCAGCAAGATTTTTTTTTTCCTCTCCTCTGTGCTTGGTATTACATATTCAAAGGACAACACATTACACAAGCTGTCTCCTAAGAAATAAAGATCTGATCTCTCTTATGGAGCCCTCTGTTAGCAAAAGAACTTAGGCAAATATGAAGACTTTGATGTTGTATCCTTAATTAAGATGTATTTCTTTGTTTTTTAGATGAAGTTGATAGCCTTTTGTGTGAAAGACGAGAAGGTGAACATGATGCTAGCAGGCGTTTAAAAACAGAATTTTTAATAGCATTTGATGGTGTAAGTATTTAATCTTGGGTATTGTTTGATTTAGCTGAATTGGCTAATGTAGTGAGTGCCAGTACAAGCTATAGATCAAGTATAAAAGATTTGGCTGCTGGGGGCTTAGCTCTGTCTCCCTCCTTTTTTCAGTTGCTGTTAATTTTTTACCTTCTTACTGTGGTGTTCTGGAAAACTCAGTCTGAAGTTTAAGGTAGTAATCTAGACATGAGCTGAAATAATGGGTTGAAGAATGATGCACACAGGAGAAAGGATAACAAATGGCAATAATAAAGGAGCTTTGAGGACATTTGAGGATTAGGGAGAGTTGAGCGTTTTTCTTGGCATTGTGAGCTAGAGAAGACAGGGCACAGTAAGAATATATTTAATAGCATGTATGCATTACCCAGAAAGAAGAATTGGGCTTCAGAGTGGCGTGCACACACACAAATGAGTATCAGAATATTTTTCTGTCACACAGCACTGTTTTCTGGTATTGAATAAATTTAGTTTATGTTCCATTAGCACAGTGGAATATTGCTTCAGTGATGAAGCAATAGTAATGAGGTACAGGAGGAGAAGATAACTATATGGAGAGACAACAAGATAAGGAAAAACTCCAAAACTGATGAATCAGGACAATGTGACAATGACATGCAGAAATTATAACAGACACACACACAGTTTTCTCTTAGAACAAAAAGGGCAAATTAAATATAAATATTAAGTTAGCAAACTTTGCATTAAGGTGTAACTATATCATACAATATTTTTGTGGAACCTTTTGAACTTGGTAAGGTAGCAGTGAACTTAAGTCTATGAAGAATTGGGCACCAGGTGAATAAAATGTCTCTGACACCCAGAAGTTTTCTCCAAGGTGTGGAAGGTATAGGTCTCCCTATTATTGGGTATAAAATCAAGCCTTGCAACTGAGTGAATTAGGAGGGAAATTGGCTGTATCTTTCTGCTATTGAATAGCTTCTCATTTTGATTCCCAGATTCTTGCGAGACCTGTGTTAGATGAATCTCTGATCTGGTGTAGTGGTTCCAGCTATACTTTAAAGTTTTGATTCTCCCTCTGCAGGCTTCAAAACAGTGTTTGGTGTTAAAACTAAAACAGTAGAAAGTCTCTGGCTTTTAAAACATAATTATCTCTGGATGAGTAAACTTCTGAGTGCCTTTTATAGTCTCAGGTTTCTCCAGCAAGACTTGTCAAGCAATATGACTTGGGCATAGTATCATAGTGTCCAGTGTTTACATTATTTTTTTTTTCTTTCTTTTCTTTTTCTTTCTTTCTTTCCTCTCTCTTTTCTCTCTCCTCTTTTCTTTCTTCTGTCTCTTCTCTCTCTCTCTTTTCCCTCTCTTTTCTTTTTTTCTTTTTTTTCCTTTTTTTCTTTTTTCTAGTTTGACTTTACATTTATCTGAGAATATTTTAAAGATAGCTTAATGGGGGGAAAAAAGCACATGTATTAAGATCCCATCAGTGTGCTGAACACATTACAAGTGTCTAACTGCTTTTATTTTATTACTACTTACGTTAAACTGTGTAAACTGAAATCTATCTTGCCTTCCTACATTATACAGGTGCAGTCTTCTGGAGAGGACAGAATACTTGTGATGGGAGCAACAAACAGGCCTCAGGAGCTTGATGATGCTGTCCTCAGGTATCAAAATGTCTCTTACTTTTTTTGAATATAGTAATATGATGTTCATTATGAAGAACAGGTTTTGCTACTTAGTGTCTCGGTGAAGTTCTGGAATAAGTAGAAGCAAGGTTAAATTATTTAACCTCTCAGATACTTTACTCTTCTGTTTTGGGATACAACTGCACAGTCATGATGGCCTTGAATTGAAACAGCAGTACCTGTTGAGATTAAGTCTGTGCTTTTTAAATTTCTTGTGTTGCTCTTTTATTACTTGATCTTAATGGCAGAGTGAAGGAAAAAAATTGACTGGTGAAATCCAGTATTCCTTCTCTGTGAATATTGGACTTCTGATGTCCCATGCAATTACATATCTTCCTGTAGATTTGCCTTAGGACTTTTTGCTAAAAGCACTCATACTTTATTCTCTTTTCATTCTTGATTGAGGAAAATAGATATGTCAGCACTGTCTGTTCAAATGATTCCAAAGACTTTTTGTGTACAATGAAGAGATGCTTCATTTTGTTACTGGTAGTCACTGGTATTTCTACCTTTAGAGTGTTTCCTCTCTGGGAGGAGTCTTACAACTTCAAATAAGAGTAAGGTGACGCCAGTGGCTTGTGCATATTTTTTGTTTGGTTGTTGGTGTTGGTTTTTTTAAAATCTGTGCTTCAAAGCTCTACAATTTGGTAATGGAAGTTAAATTTTGACAGTTACCAAACCAAATGTTAGATCTGTATGTGCCAAAAGTTATGAAAGTGTGTTTGTGTGTGTGTATATGTATGGAGGGTTTTTTGTTTGGTTTTTTTCCCAGACGATTCACCAAACGGGTATATGTATCTTTACCAAATGAAGAAGTAAGTATTGTTTTCCATTCCTATTTCTCTTTTTCAGATCAATTTTAATAAAAAAATACTATAAGATATATTTATAAGCAATTAGCTTGCCCTCGTGGGTGATTACGGTTCTGTGAATTAATTTCTGGCCCAGCTTGACCATATGCACTGTGCTTTAATTCTGGCAACTGTTTTAAGTTTTTGCTTTTTTGATTTTTTTAAACTCATGCTAGTAGCAAATCTGGTAGTAGCTACTCAGTATGTCTTGGTTAGTGAGACGTTGCTTCCTGGCAGGCATGGACAAGTCTGAAGTGGGACTTGCAGGAGCACAGTTGGTTGGCTGGAGGAGAGTGTTTACTGCAAAAGATTAAAGTAATTTTCTTAATGTTTTTCACCTCAACAGCAGACCAGGACTTTTGATGCAGATTCTTATGTGTTTTTCTTGGAGTAGTTAGACCCTTGATCTTGTTATTATCCAGTCCCTATCTCTCCTCCTGAAGAGATGATAGTGCATAGTCTAATCACAAAAGCACTATAGGCAAGTTTAAACTGGTGAAGCACAAAACTCAAACTGACAAACATGTAATTTTGTTCTTGCAACACAATTTTAAGTGTACCGTGAAATTGAGTTTTACATCTGATAATTGTATCTTCTTTTAGACAAGGTTGATTTTACTAAAAAACCTTCTAAGTAAGCAAGGAAGTCCATTGACCCAAAAAGAGTTGGCTCAACTAGCTAGGTAAGTATTTTGTAGCTATACTGAATAAATATACTCATCAGACTGTTTGGTTAATTCCAGATGTAACTAAGGTAAATCATCAGATAGTGACAATATGAATTACATGCATTTTGGGAAGATGGTTTCCTGTCAGGCTGTATGAAAGTGCATATATATTTATATGTATGTATGTATACACACACACCCAGACAGGTTTCTAGTGTTGAAACACGCTCCTGAGTGGTTTCCTTTGAGGAGGAGGGAGGGGGCTGCTTCTCCACCCGTCCCCCAGGCAGTCCTGCTCTCCTCCCTGATGCAAACAGGCAGGACCAATTTTGCACTTGGCATGCATTTCAAATCAGAAGCAACTTTTCTGTGGTGGTCCATTGCTAGGTTTGTTGAATGTATTACCTGCGTAGCAGAGCAAGCACTGGATAGTTTTAGATTCTTTTCGCTTTCATATTTGACTGGGAAAATGTGAGTTAAATGCCCTTCCTGTTGTGAAACTGAGTTGGCTTATGTTTTTCATCATTAAGATTGACACTACTGCTTTTAGTCACCTAAATCTAATAATAGGTATGAAAGACGTTAGACTAAAAAGCAGGTAGAGCACCTAGGGCAAGAAAGAATCAAAACAGAGTGTGAAATAGCAAAAATATGCAAGTGGATGTACTTTAGTCTTTGTTCCTGTTTGTGGTAGTACACAGGACATGAGTACAGTCTTGTATGTAGCCTCTTAGTAATATTACAAAGGTTGATGTGTAATCCAACTGAACATATTCTCTCTGTATTTGAAGGTTGCTAGCTCAGGCCTCATTTAGGCTGCAGTAATAGCTAACTGGAGGAAAAAGACAATGTCTTGTATTCTAACTGCAAATTTATGAACCACATTACAAATGCAGCTTAAGTACACCTTTTTTTTAAAGAGTTTAGAGAAAATATAAAAGATGAGGGTCCTGCCTGCTTTGTTTTCCATCTTTCTTTGTTTTGAAAGAAATAGGTATTTAACCTCCTTCATGATTTTTTGTTCCTTTGTTCCTCTGCAACTTTTTCTATAAACTATAACAGATTTAATGATCTTCATAAGACTAAACTCTTGTTGCTGCAGCTAGCCACTGCTCTACAAGGGTGAGGTTTTTTTTGTTTTGAAATTTTTCTTTAGGTAACCTGTACTACTACTTTTCATTTATGTTGGCATGATGTATTGGTGGCTTCCTGGTTTAGTGGAGACCTTTATTCTGCAAAGTATTTAATCGGTTAACTTGGATATTAAATATAATTCTGGAAAAGCTCCCACAGAGATTGGCTCCTTGGATTGAATATTTTTACCCCCTACCTTGTAGTTCTGAGGATTTGGATGATTTGTATGACTGCCAGTTTTATAATAAAAACAAAAAACCAAACCCCAGGAGATATCAGAATTTATCCTCCTTTCAGTTCACTTCATATCACATCATATTTAATGTGTGGTATTGGGTTCTCTCACTGTACTGATCGGGTTGAAAGAGTACAGAACAGTTGAGGTTTGTTTGATATTAATTTGACAAATGTTGATAAACTAGTGGTAGGGAGTTCTCATAACAGAAATAGTAAATGTACTTGAGATTAGTTTTTATCTACAAATCCAAGCTGGTTGATACCTTTTTGCTTTTTCTAGAATGTTATTTGGGACTTGAAGTACTTTAAATTTAATCTAGGAAAGACTTAAATATAGATCACTTAACTAAAATTCACTTCTGATTTATTAAACTTGCAAAATAACATCAAAGTAATACTTCGAGTAAGTAACATTTTAATTATCTGCAATTATGTTTATATGGTTTAAAACAGGTTTTTATTTTTTTTTTTCCCCTCCTTTTCCTCACTTTCCTCAAAGAATGACAGATGGATACTCTGGAAGTGACCTAACTGCATTAGCAAAGGATGCAGCCCTGGGCCCCATTCGAGGTAAGCTGTATAGATTTTTATTTAGATTTTGAACAAGCTTATTGCCCTGGCATTAGAGATATTTTCTTACATCTTTATAATTCTTAAACCTCTGAAATTAAACTTTTCACATTGGATTTTAGTCTAGTTTTCATAACAGCATCTTTATAAGACTTCCCTTACACAAAACTCTTCAGTATCTCACCATGTGAAACAGACCATTCTTGTCTCTTAGGAGGAAAGCAGGGTGAAGTGTTTCTTGAAGGTTTATGGGACTTTTAACTAGTATGTCTTTCTGAGGTTGGTGTCAGTTCTGTTTTATCTAAATTATTCCTTGAATAGCAGTCTCTGATTGCATTATTTGTCTTGATTAAGGGTGCAAATCTTTTTCAACTTTAAAGGAAGGAAAACTGAAACAAGCAATTTTGTGTGTTTTTTTTTTTTTACATACAGTTTGAATGGCATAGCTGCTTTTATTTTTCAGTCTTCTTAAAGTGGAATTGTGATCCAGATCATAGCTGAGACTCAAATAGAGTTTTAAATATTTGTTCTTCATCTGACATTTCCAACTTTGAAAAAACCAATTTTAATGCGGATGGTTTTGTCCAACATTCCCTCTCTATGTTCTCTCTGTTCCACTAGCTAGTTATTATGTGTCCAGTAGCCACATCTGAAGGGGCTGATTTTGTTTAGTAGAGATCAGTAGTGGGGTTTTTGTGAAGAAAAGATTGTGAAGATTTGATATTAGCTCTCTGTTTGCAGCCATATCGTCCTACCTGATAGAAAAGTACTAAAGGCAGGCAGAGCAGAAGGGTTCTGTAATATCAGTTCTGTAATATTATGTGTTGTTGCAACCCTCTTAAATGATAACTGGGGAGGAGAGGTCTGTGCATGTTTGTGGGTGTGTTTGTTTTCTTATTCTTTCAATTTAGTCAAAAATCCTATAGCATGCAGTTTTGCCAGTGCACTATCTTTTCAAAAGCAGCTTTTGGAAAGTAATGTTTTCTACACATTTTCTTTCAGCTGTTGAGATTGTAAGGTACATCTTCCAAAATCCTGCATAATAACTGGAAACAGAATTGTATTAAATGCCTCTTATAGGAGACATCATATCTTCTAAGAATTTGAATATATTTATTTAGAGTGGTGGAACTGATAATGTATGCATTTAGGTATGCAGGCTTTACTTTGCTGACAACTCACTTCACACTAAAGTCCATTTTGAGAAGAGACCATGAAATGTTGTGCTGCATCTTTCTTCCACCTGCTCCTGGCTTCCGTATAAAACAATTTATTTTTTAAAATGTTTTTCAATGTCAGCCTTGCCAGTCCTGCCTAGATTATTTTTCTTGCACCCTCAGAGCAAAATGTTTGCTGTAATATGTTGATACCATAACAGCATTGCAAGTAAAGGAAAAAAAAAAAAGGTAAATTAGTGAATGATATGGGAAGGATTAGATCCCACAAGGGCAGCATAGGCCAAGACACGCTCCAGTATGCCCTATCTGATTTTATTTCTGTGTTCTTGGCTGACTGTTTCCTGAAACTGAGTAGGGAGTAGGGCAGTTCTGGGTACCGGGAATGATACAGGGGAAGGTAGCTCTTGTTAGCTCATGTACTGTTTCCCATACTTTAGGAAGAAGGAGTAATTCTGTTACTGCTTTGTACTGCATCTGCAGTGCCTGAGTGGGGGAGCAGCCTGGTTGAGAAGCTGATAAATGGGGAAGAAGGAGGCAAAAATACCATGTACCTTTCTGTACAGGAGACTATGTTGAGGCAGAAAGGTATAATATTTACCTGCAGAGGTTTTTTTCCAGATTAAAAGTGCTTTTAACATGTTTTATTCTTCAGAAGTGATGAAAGTTGTTCTTACAAAACTCACTGATCTTTTATTTTTACAGAATTAAAACCTGAACAGGTGAAGAACATGTCTGCCAGTGAGGTGAGCTGTACCAGCAGTTGTGTTTTCACCTCTGAATAAAGTGCATGCTCACTAGAAACTTTTAAGGTCCCTTTTTTTTTTACACATAGTATCATAGAAAATACCTAAGATAATTTTGGGGATTATTATCATTTTTGATCACTTCTTCATTAAAGAAAATTCTGTAGAAATAGTGATTGAATACAAGATCTGTCTTCAGATGTTTGAGGACATCTGTGTTGTTTGTTGGTTATCAGGCTTAAGAGCATCTCTTTTTCTGATAACAAGTCTCTATTGATCTTCATTTCAGCTGACTGTCCTGTCTTTTCCTTCACACTCAACTGCAACGTCTGTTACCTGTTAGATGCTGTCAGAGGCCTGGCTTTTATTTTCTCACAGTGTTACTCCCCCCGAACATTCTCAGAAGTATTACGTCAAATTGTTTCTACTCACTCCACCCCATATTTACATAAAGCAGGTTAACTTAAGGAGAGTGAGCGATTTTAAAACAGATTTGTCTGTGTATATGTATAATATTTATGTTCATTCACATGGAATGTGAACATCATAAAGAAAAATAATTAAGCTTGTCACCATCAGTAAACATCAAAAGAAAAGGTAGAGGTTGGTCCTGTGTACTAAAGTTTCTGTTGAAGTGTGTGTGCAAACCACAATTAAGTAGAGGAAAATGCAGCAAAACTTAATTTCTCAGTTGCTTTTTGTGTTTGCCTTGAGGTCGCAGCTAAGGCTATGAAAAGCTGAAAGGATTTGTTGCAAGAACTTGACAACATCTGTGATAATTTGTTGTGCTGCCCTCATATGTACCAGCTCACACCACCTAGTGAAAGGGAGTAATATCACACTCTCATGAGCTATTAAATAACAAGACAGATGTTACTTCTACCCAGGATAATAGTACGGTACCAGCTCACACCACCTAGTGAAACAGGAAGTAATATCACAGTCTCATGAGCTATTAAATAACAAGACAGATGTTACTTCTACCCAGGATAATAGTACGGTACCAGCTCACACCACCTAGTGAAACAGGAAGTAATATCACAGTCTCATGAGCTATTAAATAACAAGACAGATGTTACTATTACCCAGGGTAATAAAATGGTAAATACTGGTAGTCTTAAATTACAAGACTCTTGCACCAGGTCATAGAATCATAGAACACTCCAGGTTGGAAGGGGCCTTTAAAGACCTTCTAGTCCAACTTTTTGTTGGTCCAATCACATCTTCAGAACCTCCAGCAATGGGGACTCTGCCACATCCCTGGGGAGGCTGTTCCAGTGAATGACTCTTCTCACTGTAAAAATTTCTGTCTTACATCAAGATGCTTTGTTAGAAGTGAATACTAAAGTACTTCTTGAACAAACCAAAGTACATAGACCATTTATGATCCTGATGTCTTTCACTTTCTGTTTAGATGAGAAATATCAAACTATCAGATTTCACTGAGTCTTTGAAGAAGATAAAGCGCAGTTTGAGCCCTCAGACGCTGGAAGCATATATTCGCTGGAACAAGGACTTTGGAGATACCACAGTGTGAAACACTACTTGATGTGAAACAAAGTGCTGCCTGGCAAGCAGTTGGTGCAGACTACTGGAAAGCAGCCAGAGTTTACAGGACTTTACAGATATTTAAGTATCTGCATTGAAACTTGAGATTAAGAAAAAATTATACGATGTGAAATGTTTTCATCGAAGCCTCCTTGCCGTTTAGTGAGGATTTACACTCTGTAAGTAAGAGCACAATAGGACTTGAGATAAGATTCCTAGCAATCTGATTATGGTTTGAACATTAATATATGTATATGGTTTCAGTTGCAAGGCTCTGATGATGTTGATCATTGGAAGACCTTTTCCCTATGTTGTGTGTGTGGCTTTTTGTTTTTAATTTTACCATGACATTGGTGAACAATTAACATGGAACAATGATGTTCAATTGGAGGTTTGTAAACTTCAGTTCAGTTTTTGACTTTTTTATCCTTAATGTGCCAAATAAAACAATTTCCCTGTGCAGATAGAAAGAACAGCATTGGGGAATTATGATTATTAAAATGTAAAAAGCAGCTGGTCTGTTATTATTTGTCTTTTTGTTTCATTGTAATGTGACTGTATTGTTCACAGAACAGTTTTAAAGAAGACCTTTGATAGCAGAACAGCAAAACCACCCAACCCTTTAAAACCAATTCAAACTGTCTTTAAAGAAAAAAAACTAAATAAAAGAATAGACTAAGATATTCATTTACTGGCAGTATTTTCTCTTAATGCATTTTGTAACGCTTCCATTGGTAGAATGTTAGCTTATGCTTATAGTGTACAACTTGAGCCCAGCTGATGTTTGAGAGAGTAAGTGATGCTAATTGTCAAATTTCAGAAATGATGTGTTTCTACTCTGTATTTTGGTCTGTTTATGATAATTGAAAGTAAAATTTCCATTGTGATAATTTTTTTAATCTCCACATGTGCATTAAAATATGAGGCTACATGTTTAATACATGGCACACCTTAATGTTTTTATAGCTTTCATATGTTTAGGTTTATATATTAAAGTATGAAACACTCAACTGATCTGCTTTTTTAAAGAGAAACTGCATCTTTGTACAAATACTTGTTTTTATTATATAAATGACAAGCTATTAAAAAAACAAACTCTTAAGTGATAGCGTTTAAATACTGTAATAAAGGAAAGCATCTTTGCCTTTACTTCTAAAGGCCCAACATCTTGTTTACAAATTCTACATGGATTAAACACAGATATTTGCAAGGCAGAACACTAGTTCCTTGTTAAAGCAGGTTTGTGGGTTCTTTTTTGTTTGGTCGATTTTGGTTTTTTTACAACTCTCCCAACTTAGTGATATTACAAAAATGCATGTTGTTTACTGTTGTTTTAATTAAAATGAGTTACAAGTGTTTTTTGCTTTTGGTCTTGACAGAAAATTTGTTTTTAATTTTTCATTTAACTTATTTTTTGGAACTGCGCACCTAAAAGTTGACTTTAAATAATATATTATATGTATATATGAAAAAAACCCCCTAGCTGATAGATGCAGTATTAGTAGAGGACTCTGTGCTCACTGTGTGGTATTGAGTACTAAGTAAGCAGAAATTGTCGAACTTCTGAAATGCACAATGCAATATGTTTGGGATTCTGTTTGTTTTTTTTTTTAACCTGAGATGCTTTTAACTGATCTTAAGGTTAAAAGCAATCAAATGAGAGAAGATTGTGTTACACTAGTATGCCTTTTGAAGTAGTCTAACCAAACCACTTCTAGCCTTCTAAGAATAGGACTCTCTCAAATGTATGTCTGACGTGAATGAAACGTGTGACTTCTGATCCTCTGATTCATTTTTCTGGAGAACTGAGAAATGCTAAAAGATTTTGGATTCTTAAATCTCATGTCTTGCTTTGCCTTAGTTCTGCCTTCAGTAGACTATCTATGTTGTTGGAGATTCCTGGCTGACTTGATCCACACTTATAATAGACTTCATAGTGCTAAGCATGACTCTTACTATAGTATTAGCATCTGCCAAATACCTACAGCTAAGAAAGACCCTTGGTTGTTCTATTCCTAAAGCTTTTGTAACCTTTCCTTGAGATCCTTTGCAAATGAGAACTTTGACGGCTACTTTGGTTTTGAGTGTTCCTAAATGATTATTACAAACCTCTTGTTTTCCTCCATTTAATTTTGAGGGTTATACTGGTTATTTATTTCAAATACATACTTATTGGCATGTGATGGGTACCTGAAATGTTGAGGTAGAAGCTGCCATCTGCTAAAGTAGCACCAGTACGCAGCACAAAGGGTCAGAATCACAAGCTGCTACTTCAGAAAGAAAAGCCCTTTCACTGCTTTGTGCAACCAGTTCAGGTCAAGAGAATCTGTGCACTACTTTTTGGTTGTCTATTATGACCTGATTTCTGCTTAATGGGTAAACTACAGCTCTATAAATTAGTGCTGGAACACAGTAAAAAGAACAAAACTTTGTTCTGCAACATCAATTTGCTCCACAACTGCTGGATTCTTAGCCCATGACCAAGTGCTGTTTAGTTCATAAATCTCCTTTAAATGTCTTGTCTTATGCTATTTTCTGAATAGTGTCTTTTAAGAATAATTCTGTTCCTCTTTAGGCATTATCTTGCATCTTCTTTCTTGTTTTACATGTCCCATCTCAGTGATTTTGTCTTTGTGTTGGATTAACTGTGTATAAGAGCAAATCTGAGTAAAACAACCAACAAAAAAACCCCACTAAACACCCCTCTCCCCCCAAGCCCCCACCCAAACCTCAAATTACCTGTATTTCCCAAGTCTGTAGTACATATATAGAACTTTGCATCTATATTTTCCATAAAATCAAGTTCTGTTCTAATACAGATACACAGGACAGCAGCTTGGGTGCTTTTAACCTTTGCAAAGACTGGTATTACATTAGCTCTCTAAACCGTCTCTTCCTTTTTTTTTTTTTTTTTCTTAGTGAATCTGCCCACTGCTATTGGGTGACTTGACCCACTTTTTTGAGTTGATTGGGAAGCAGCTTGTCTGGCTTTCTGCAACTGTGTTTTACTGGCCTTAAGTGTAGCAGTTACTGGAGGGAGAAAAAAAACCCCAACCAATCCAAGCTCCCTGTGTTTTTTAGCAACTTTCTTTATACATCTTTCTCCTTCTATTAAACAGGTTCCTGCTTTTATTAAGGAGGAGCAGCACCTTTTGTCTTTCTCCATGTTGGAAGAACAATGTCTCCTCAGACTGCAGGTTGCTACTTTTATTGGCGTAACAGGAGGGAAAAACTCAAGCACTGTAGAATGCTCTTTCTACTTAAAATGACAATTCGTTATGTGTTATGATGTCCCCATTACTAATGCTGACTTTTATGTAGACTACACCAAACCTGTACAGATTGTGTCCTTATGGCTAAGACAAAACCAACACAGAATATTAAATTAGGGTATTTATGCACATATAAGTCTCTCTGTCCTGTTAATTTCCTTAGACTTTACAGGGTTTAGTGTATTAGAAATAGGCATTCTGTCCCTGAGACGTTTACCTGACTCTGCTTTGGACAGTCAGTTGCTAATATAGTTCTGTTGAATATGGCCCTGCAACTTAACTTTAAGTACATAATAAACGTGATAGTAACACTTCAAAATGGAGAAGAATGGGATCTCTAAACTGAGGAGTGTTGTCACTGCATTAATTAGAGGCCATTGCTGGTTTCACTGTTAGATTCTCTCAAATGTTTTTAAAATGACAGTTTTTATACATATAACTCAATTAACCTTACCTTCTGGTGTAGAATAAATAGTATTTTTTCTATTCTAAACAAATGGGTTTAGAATAAATTGCTTGGCATTGCTGTCAAGTCCATCTTGTGAAATTTAAGTACTTTTTGCTGGGAATATTGAAGTCAGATATGCTGGCAAATTTAACTGAGACATCTGTTCTGCAACTGGAAAGCAGCATTCTCCTTAGGGTTTCCTTAATCACCTGTGGTGAGACTTTATGCCCTAGATTTTCACAGTGTTTTCCTACCCAAGACATGGATAATGCATAGCTGTGCCTAAGACCTGCTTCTCCAACTACTCCAGCGCTTCAGTGATGCTTCTGCATGTGGCAGCTTTGGGAGGTGTCCAGCACTACTGCGTCTTAACCTGATTTTCATCCATTATCTGTGGCAGCCTCAAGCTTTTGTGATGTTTTTAGTTGTTGGGGACTTCTACCAGATATCGAAAATGGAATGAAGAGTAGCAAGCAGGTAGTGAATGCAAGTAATTATCTCAGTCATTGTGCTAATTACAGGCAGTTACATTATTATTTTCTCTTGAGCTGCTGTTTAGCGTTGAAGAATGTTGTCTTACTGACCTGTGTGTATTTTCATGTTTAGGATGATCTGCAGACATCCTAAGAAATGAACAATTGATGAGTTATTTTCTTCTAGAATCTTTTTCTTTCATTATAATTGTCAATATTTTTTTTTATAAATGTTGTAACTATAGTTCCGCAGGACAAGGAAATTAAGCTGCCACTTCCTGAAAATACAAAATCATTTTGTGAAGTATGGGGAAATATGTATTCTGTTTTTCCTTTGTTAACTGTCTTATAGTGGAAATTTCTTACCTTGTCAATAACTACCTCCTGAGTTTGGCAATAATTGACAAGATATACACTCCTCCAGTGGATTCAGTATATTGGCTAAACACTTCTTCAGAGGCTGTTCTTTTGATTTGCAAATGTTTGACATTATTTCTGGAAACTATGGTGATCAACCTTGTTTTGCTGTAAGACTTTCCTTGGCTTCATGAGATGAACTTAAAATCCTTTCTTCAGAGAAGCGGCTTTGAGGATAAAAGGTCAGCCTTCTTTGTAGTTGGTTAATACAGGCATGTTCTCAAAGATGCCAGGAGTAGCCTTTCAGGCAGGTTTTTTTACCATTAGAAGTGGGGAATAAAGTACTTTATCTAACAGTCGCACACCCATCAAAGGGACTGGGAACACAGGAACCGTTTATACCACAGGATTCAAATTTTTACTCATGTGAAGGGCTAGTCAGTATTTTTCAGAAATATGTATTAAAGTGACAAAAACCAAAGGTGGAGACAAAACAGCATACCCCACCCCCATTAAGTATATTGGACGACTCCAGCCT
Organism: Chiroxiphia lanceolata; assembly: GCF_009829145.1. Classification (NCBI taxonomy): domain Eukaryota; kingdom Metazoa; phylum Chordata; class Aves; order Passeriformes; family Pipridae; genus Chiroxiphia; species Chiroxiphia lanceolata. The sequence goes on along the minus strand of NC_045639.1, from coordinate 35,253,544 downwards.
GGGATGGGGTTAATATTTGTATTTTGTTGTTTTGAAGCACTTTTATTTCATTGTTCTTTTAAGAATGTTTTCTGAAATGTTGGAACACCATTTTACTAATAAGCAGTGTAAAAAAGCATGATGAGCAGTCACATAGCTTTAGCTTCACAATAAAATGTTGCATTTGTCCTGTTCTTACTGTTTTCTTGTCTGTTTTTCAGATAAAATGTCCAAAACTAAGAGAATTTTCTTTAAACCTGAAGCCCATTAAATTGCTGCTGGTTTAAAAAAAAAAATTAAAAAATCAGATGTCGTATAACAGATGATGGAACAATAAATGTGTAAATAAATCAATTTCTAAAGGACTTAACTCAGGTTCTTAAAACTAATGTAAACAGAAGTGCTAATTCCTAAATAAATGTGCTGAACTTGAAAGTGTGTGCTTATCCTAGTCTTGCCTAGATTGTAGTAAAAACCAGGAGGTTTCACGTAACTGATTCTAGTGGTCATGGTGAAGTCCTGAAAAATTTGGAGCCAATTTACGTGGCTTCAAAATGACACCTTTTCTTTTGCTTGGGTGAGAGTGCTGCTGTTAACTTAAAGTTAACAATCTAAATTCTACACTTATCCCCATTTCCTTACTGCTTGTAATTCCACAGTCTTGAGGCTGTGTCTGGACTGCTAGGAACTATTGGGGTGTTACACTTGTACATCCCAAAGATAAGATGAATCAAACTTTTTTTAGAGTAATTTTAATATTACATATCTTGCAGCATTAGAGGGCTCTCAAAAAGCAGCCATGACCACTGCCTTCCACTGCTAAAACAAGCAAGCCAAATAAAAATCAATACAGCAATGAGGAAGAAAACCCAATGTTTTGGACTGAACCATGTGAGCTATTTCTGATTCTGTCAAGGATTAATTCCTTGGGATAGAAAAACATCAGTGTTATCTATGCAGGGTAATTATCCAGTGTCTCTTTTTGGCTGAAATGCTACTTCTTGGAGGTTAAATAGACTTCTGTTCTGAGGAGATGCTCAGGTAAACTAAAATCAGTGAAGAAGCAAGAGCCTGAAAAACATCCCACCACTTGCTATGTTGAAGTCTACAGAGATTATGTACTTGGCAGCATACCCTGGACTGAAGTATCTTGGACTCACTAAATCTTTCCCATTCCAGCAAGATGGGGAGACAAGGCTGCATGCCTGCTGTCAGATGCAGGCATATCTCAGATGAAAATCTGTTTATTTCTATATTTTAGTGCTCTAAGTTTGCCAGAGAAAAGTGAGGAAAACTAAGTTTAAAGTTGTTGGGTTTTGTTTGGGGGTTTTTGTTTTGTTTTGTTTTTTGACTCATGCCATCTTTCTGCAAATTTCCAAATACTTTGTGAGCTTGTAAAATGCAGCCTGTTTCCTACAAGGGTTCATATGGCTCTAGGAAAGAGAGAGTTATGCAACTTCATCTCTGAGTAATTTTTTATTCTATGTGTAGTGATAATACAGAAAATATTATGTAGTGGTGAAGGCAGAAGAATACAATTTAACTAAAGTCCACCTCTCAACACGTGATTTATTCCAGGTGCTGTGTTGTAGCTATAAAAAAAGGTATTTTTCAGAAATCAGCCTACAAACAACCTAATATGTTTTTACTAAATGCTTTTGAAGATTTCACTTTTTTTGGCAAGTATATACTGTAAAAACAATATATTCTTTTTAATACTGTAACTTCTGTTATTTTCAAATCTTCTAGCAATTTCTAAAAGGCCTAAAAATTGCCTCAGTTGTAAGACATCCTTGAAGACTGTTAGTTTTGTTATATACAGAAGGCTGGTATTAGCTGTGCTATTAGCTGTAATATTTGTCTTCTGAGAAGACACTTCTATAAATGGAGTTTCTAATAACTAACTGTTGGCCTCTTCTGGGAATATGCTAAGGCATGAAATAATCAAAAAGCCTGACAGTATGTCAGTATTGAAGTAACCAAACAACTTTGTATTGGTGGAGCAAATCATACAAGATAAAATGTGACCCTAGTGGTTCATGTTAAGTTCTGACTGCCTGGTTAAATTTGAATGGAGGCAGCAGGTGCAATTTGAATTCTCTTACCTGTCATGCAGATTCTATAGAGTGCAAAGCTTATTTTCTGAAAATGTTCCCAAAACTACTTCTGTAGACTGGAAAAAAATTGTTGATTACAGCCAACAGCTTAGAATGAAGTCTGGGACATTAAATATGTGTTTCATGGAATACAATTACCTATCCAGTCTGACAGTTGTTCTTAATTAACAATCCTGCGCCATGTAAGGACCAGATATCACTCTGGAAAATGAAAATTATTTTGGTTTTTTATCAATAATTCACTCACAATGCTTTGCAAATGCACAGGAACAGGAGATGATACACACTTAAAGTTTACGCAGAGCGGCTGGGAAACAAGACCATGGCTTGTTCCTGGTTTCAGTTGATGTACAGGCCTCTCTCTCAGCCACAGGCAGGTAAGTCTTCTGGTATGTTTTACAGAACAGATGAGATGCAAATAACATTTTTAACCACTTTAACTATGAGCACTAGACAACTGAATAGGCTGTTGAAAGAACAAAGATAGGGCAGTGTTAGAGAAGGTTGTATCTTAGTATGTACAATAATCTGTCTTATTGTAACAAACGTGGATAGAGCCTTCCTAAATCTTCGTTCATGAAGCCTAGCCGTGGTAATGGATCTGTCTTAATAAAATAGCTTGCTTCAATTTTTGTTCTTACCTCTTTTCTAATTGTTTTGCAAATGCAATAATAAATAAGCTGTTTTATGACTAAATCTTTTGGTTCATTAAATCCCATGCAGGTGTTTTACAACACAATTTCCCTTAAGAGAGCTATCTAAACTTCGAAGGTGATTTCTGTTCTGTATTTTGTTCTCGTGAATGCTGGTTCCATGTGAAGTAATCTTAGCGTGCAAATTCCTTCTGACAGAAACAATTGGGCACAGTTAAGCAGTCTGCTGGTCAGCCCACACGAGGGGATGGCTGTCACCTTGCAGTCCTCATGTCTTGGTGTTCAGAGCCTAATAGCAATAGTCCCTAGCAGAATCCTCCTTCAAAGCTTGCTTTCTGCTTCAGACTGCAATAGACTTTGGGATGTAGATTCCTCATCTGGACTGTAATGCTTCTAATGTTTTTAACATATTCAGGGCAACGGGAGCAGTTCTCAGAATTTTAGCACATAACAAAGTGACTAGATTTTCAACAGAGTTTCTGTAGTTTGGAGAGCTACTGTCCTTTGGGGGTTTTGCTGGGAAAAAAAAAATCCCTTCTGAAAGCTGTGTACCGACTGCCTTTAGTGCCCACTACAGCAGCAGAGTGAGTGCTGGCTGTGGTGAGGCTAGTGTGACTTCAGGTATATTTTTATACTGGGGAGCAAACACATCCTTGTAGAATTGCTGCAGTGGAGTATCATGACCACCACATCAGAAACCTTTCCTTGTGTTCTCGCAGGCAGTGAGCAGATAAACCGCAGAAATGGGGGGGGGGGGCATACAAGATACTCGTTTGAGGTTCCATAAGGCAAAGAGCCGAGTCCTGCACTTGGGTTACAACCCCATGCAGCACTACAGGCTGGCAGAGGAGTGGCTAGAAGGCAGCCAAGTGGAAAAAGACTTGGGTGTGCTGGTTGACGGCTGAACGTGAGCCAATAGTGTGCCCTGGTGGCCAAAAAGTCCAAGGGCATCCTGGCTTGTATCATCCATAGTGTGTCCAGCAGGACCAGCGCAGTGATCGTCCCCCTGTACTCGGCACTGGTGAGGCCACAGCTTGAGTACTGTGTTCAGTTCTGGGCCCCTCAATTTAGGAAGGGCATTGAGGTGCTGGAGCACGTCCAGAGAAGGGCAACGAGGCTGGGGAAGGGTCTGGAGCACAAGTCCTACCAGAAGCAGCTGAGGGAGCTGGGGTTGTTTAGTCTAGGAAAAAGGAGACTCAGGGGGATCTTATCGCTCTCTACAATCACCTGAAAGGAAGTTGTAGCGAGGTGGGGGTTGGCATCTTCTCTTAGGCAACTAGTGACTCTCAGGGGAGGTTCAGGTTGGACCCTAGGAGGAATTTCTCCACTGAAAAAGGGTGATTAGACGTTGGAACGGATGGAGGTGTCCCCGGAGGTGTTTAAGGAAAGACTGGACGTGGCACTTAGTACCCTAGTCTAGCTGACATGGTGATGTTCGGTCATAGGCTGGTCTCGATGATCTTTTTCCAATCCAGTTTATTCTGTGATCGTGACCACCCGTCCGAGCCCTTTTCTCGGATTCTCGCAGGCAGCGGGCAGATAAACCGCAGCAATGCGGTGCGGCGGCGTATATGACCCGCATCTCCCAAGGGACGTGCGTGGGCCGCTACTTGCGCCTGCGAAGGGAGGCAGGGAGGGCGGCTTTGGCCGCGGATCCCCCGGGGCAGCACGACTGAGCCGCCGCGGGCGGGCGGGCGCCGCTTCCGCCACGTGTCCGGCCGGGCCCTCTCGTTGCCGCGGCGACGGGAGCCGGCCCGCCCTTTCCGGCCTCGCATGGCGCCGTCTCTTCCGCTGCGGGGAGTAATATGGTGAGTGGCCCCCGCCGGGGGGAGGGAGGGGGTGAGGGAAGTCGTGCCTCGGACAGGGAGCGAGGAGGCTGCTGGAGGCGCCCCTTTCTCCGCCGGGGCGGCGGCGCCGCGGGGCGCCCGGGTTGGCGCGGCCTTTTGGGACCCCGGGGCCCGAGGGCTGCGCGGGGCGTCGGTGTCCGTGCGGTGCTTCCTCCTCGGAGCTCTCCGCCCTCCCCTCGAGCGCGGTCGCCGCGGGCTCTCGGGGCGGCGGCCAGCCGGCACCGCGGGCAGAGGCGGGATGGTGCCGGGGTCGTGGGGGCTGCTCTGCCGGAGGGGCGTCTCGAATGAGATAACCGGGCTGGGTCTGAGCCTCAGAGTTTTCAGTCCCCGGCACATCAGTCAGGGAACTGGGATTCACCCCAGGACAAGCAGGTTACAGTGCCCTTGCTCCCGTCTGTCGCTGGGAACACGGGGCTGTCACTCTGTGTCTCGCTTCCCAAAGAGGAGAAGTCGTTCTTGTGGGAACGACCGCTTTGTGTGCGGGTTCATCTGGGCGGCGAAATGTTCTCTTTCCATGCTGAGTATCAATGAAGTGACATCGGTGTCAATAACAGGTGCTGTCACCTGTTGGCACTGTCGGAGCAGACGCGGGCGCTCGCTGCGGAAACACTTCTTGTGCAGCTCTTTTAGCGCCACGCGGGGACCCTCAGAGGCTGAGGCGTGGGGCAGCTGCCCTCCTCGCCCGCACTGAGGTGTTGGCAGAACAGTAGGGTTTAGGGAAGCTTTAATGCCAGGGTGCAACACCTGCTGCGTTAGAGCTCGCTTGCGGGGTGAGCTGTGATTAGCATGGGTTTGCACGAGGTTCTCTGTGGCACAGAACATACAGCACAGCATCCTTCAGTAAGCAGGGAGATGGGGCATAGTGTGGCTGGGCAAGGCACATAGTGCGGGAAAGAAATGGGTGTGAAGGCAACAGAGAGGGCTGCGGAGATGGTGAAGGGCTTGGAGGGGAAGCCATATGAGGAGCGGCGGAGGTCACTTGGTCCGTTCAGCCTGGAGGAGACTGAGGGGAGACCTCATGGCAGTCTACAACTTCCTCTTGAGAGAAAGAGGAGGTGCAGGGACTAATCTCTTCCCTCTGGTGATCAGTGACAGGACCCAAGGGAATGGCCTGAAGTTGTGTCAGGGAGGTTTAGATTGGATATTAGGAAACGATTCTTCACCCACAGGGTGGTTGGGTACTGGAACAGGCTCCCTGGGGAAGTGGTCACAGCGCCAAGCCTGACAGAGTTCCAGAGGTGTTTGAACAACGCCCTCAGGCACATGATGTGATTCTTGGGGCTGTCCTGTGCAGGGCTAGGAGTTGGAATTTGGTGATCCTTGTGGGTCCCTTCCAACTCAGGATATTCTGTGATTCTGCAATACAGCAACCTTCATAGGCAGGCAGTCCACTGCCTGTTAGAAAAGCTTTCCAAAGTGTTCTGGCATCCTGCATGTCTCCGTTGAGAAATAAAATAATCGTGTAATGATTTGCTAGTAAAGAAAACAATAAGTGCCAGTGTTTTACCCCAGATGACCTAAACTTGGATCTGTAGTACTGCTTAAATTTTAATTCATGGCACACATATATTTCTCAGATAATGTAAAATACAGCTGTGTTGACAAAGATATCTGTAAGTTAATTGAGTTTGCTTTGGTGACCAGCCCATTAGGATATCTTTTTGTCTTCTGCTGGTAGTTAAGGTGTGATAGCTTAAAATCAAACCTTATTTTGTGAGCCCAAATTGCTGCAGATCACAGACCATCCATTGCAAATCCACAGATTTCTATTGCAAATCAGAAGGGCTTTTCACATGGAAAGCTTATTTCTTTGTGGGGACAGCGGGATGGAGAACAACTGACTAGAAGCTTGAGCCCTCTGAGGGAAGGGAGCCAAGTGGCATGGTTGATGAATTGTTTGCTCCCTGTCATGCTTTCAGGAGAGACACATAGCACCCCCTCATTCCCATCTCCTGTATGCACATACATCCCCTCCACACCAGGAAAGAGCTTATCTGCATGCCGCTGGAAGTTAGGAGATGGAGCACCTACAGTGACCACATCTACTGTGCATGATTAAGTTAAGCCGTAACTGAGCTTGTTTGTATCTCTCATAGTGTTATTGGCCTTGTGTCCACCACATCACAGATGATACTAGCATTGTTTTTATTTCTCTGATGGGTTCTCTTTTATAGATACACAAACAGTATTTTCCTGTTTAGTAAATCTGTTGGCTTTAGGTGGGAAGTATGCTTTGATAAAGAAAAATATTTGTGTTGTCTGACTGTCTGTAGTATTTTTATCTAAATAAAAGTTTAAACCCACTCTTTAAATGATATTTTAGTATGTTTTCCTGTAAGCTTGAATTGTGGATTATGTCTGAATGAAGCTTGATTCTAAGTAATTCATCATTTTCTAATAGAATAACCGTGTGAAATGGCTACCAAAATACTGTTGTATTTATTGTCTATGAGATATTTACTAGTTACACAAAAAATTAATTTTGAGTCTTTGATATAATTATGAAAATAGTTCACAAATGAATATTTTCTTTTTTGCTAATTTAAACCATGGCTTAAGTAAAATGTTTTAATTAAACTATTGAATTTTTTTTTAAGGGGACAATACATCTGTTCCGTAAATCACAGAGATCATTGGTTGGAAAGTTAACACATGAATTTAGGTTGGTTGTAGCAGATAGAAGGGTAAGTATTGCTTTAAAAAATCATCACAATAATAAAAAGACATTAGCTGTGATAGGTTAAAATATATTATTAAGTATATTTTGAAAATTATTCTTTGAATTTTCTAGTTGTGCTTAAAAAAAGAATCCAGCTCTGAAGCTGGATTCCTTCCTGTGCACTGTCCCTGTTGATTAGTGTTCTCCAGAATTATATTTACTGTGTTCAGTAGAACTCTAAACTGAATATGTGCAGATGTTTTTGGGGCCAAAGTTTCGGCTCAGAAAAAAGGAACCCATTAATATAAAGTTGTGCAAATCTGTCTTCAGAAGTCAGATAGTGTGTGCTACAATAAAATGCAAATGTTATACAGGGGTGATTTTTTTTTTTTAGACCATAAAGGTATTTTAAGCATGGTGAACAAGGGCTGTTTATAAATGAGTTTTGAAATAATCTATGAAGCTTAAAATAGAATAAGGGCTTGTTGTTCTGAAACGAGTGGTAAATTTTTGGGAGGGAAGAGAAGCCAGTTCTATTTCCATGATGAAGTCCTGCAATATTGTTTTTTAAAACCAAATAGATATATTTTTGTCTTGTATATTTTGGAAGATGTAAAATGCATATTTATTCTCATCAACAGTCCTGGAAGATTTTGCTGTTTGGTGCTATAAATTTAATATGTATTGGCTTCCTGCTCATGTGGTGCAGCTCTACAAACAGCATAGGTAGGTGACTCTCCGGTACTGAAGCTACAACCAACTACCATGTGTTTCTTAGCTTGTGAAGTTCCAACAGACTGAAAAAGCAAAGTTCAGCAGGTAGTGGAGGTAGGTGGCTACACAGCCAGGTTCAGAAAGAGCTTCCTTTTGATTTGCCACAGTCAGTTTAGAGACATTTTTCACAGTCAAGTGTGAATGAGTGAAAGGTTTTCCCGACCTGCTGGTTGTTTGCTTCCTGCAGTATCTTCTTCATCTTTAAGACTGAAATCCAGTAGCCTTTTGAGTTAGTCCTCAAACCTGTTCCTTGTATAAATAAATATCACAGGTGACATACAGCGGCCCTCACTTGCAGTTGAATGAAGATGTTTGTAGTGTGGCAAATGGCTTAGGCTTCTTTGATTCCAGGAATGCCCCTTTTCAGTGTTTCTGTGGTATGTTGACCTTGGCTGAACATTGCCCACCAAGCTGTGGAGAGAAAAAGGGAAGAGAAGATAAGATGGAAGACAGCTTTTAGGGTGAGATAAGGCACTTTACTAAAGCAAAAGGTTCAAAAGGTTGCACACTCATAAGCAAAGAGAAAAAAAATTACTCCCTATGTCCCATCAGCAAGTGATGTTCATCCACTTCCTAGGAAGCAGGGCTTCAGCATGCTTAGCAGTTGCTCCGGAAGGCAACCATTCTAATACCGAATGCCCTCCTCTTCCCCCTCCTTTTCTTAGCTTTTATATTTGAGCTGACATCACATGGTGTGGAATATCCGTTTGGTCAGTTTGGGTGAGCTGTCCTAGTTGTGTCCCCTCCCAGGATCTTGCCCACCCTCAACCCCTTGATGGGGGGGGATGTTGAGAGACAGCACTGATGCTGTGCCAGCACTGCTCAGCAGCAGCCAGAACACCAGTGTGTTATCAACACCTTTGTAGCTACCAATGCAGAGCAGGGCACTGCAAGGGCTGCTGTGGGGAAATGAACTCCATCTCAGCCAGACCCAGTGCAGTTTTGTATGTCTTCTACTTCTGAATAGGGACTTCGAGATCTTCTGTACTGAAAATAGAAGGTTGAACATTTTTAATTTTTGTCACAGGTTTTCTTGTGGTTTTGAGATAGGTGAGAGATGCAAAGCAGGTAAAAAATTCTGTTGAACCTACTTTTCACTGCAGTAATGCACATAAGAAATCTCCTGCTTTGGTGGGTGATGTGCTTTTGGAAGATCTCCCGACTTTTCTGTATTTAAATTCCTAGTCACAAATGTAATACCTTTTGTATCTGGGCATTATTACATGGTTTCGTGGAATTAGGATTGCCATAATCAGTCTGTTTGATGTTAAATATATTGGTGTGTTTAGAACATTCACAGAGACTGGCTCTATCAGCAGAGACGGTTTATATAGATAGAAGATTGATAAAAGCTGCATGAAAGGGACTTAGAATACAAGTGATTTCTGCATTGAAAAACTGTATTAATTTTTAATATTTGCTTTTTTTACAGCTTTAACTGCTTACACATATTTGACAATCTTTGACCTTTTCAGGTGAGGTTTTTTCCCATTTTGTCTTACTGTTCATTTGTGCCTGTCTTTTTATATTTCCATACACTTAAAATTTACTTACAGAAGCAAACACATGTAACTTAGTCATCAGTACAGAAACAGTAATTGGTTTAAATATAGAATAAGTAAGTATAAAATTGGACATCACAATAAATAGATTATAAAAAACACCATAGCTGTATTGAGAATGACTAGTAGCAAATCAGTTCAGTCATGGAATTCTCTGTGCAGATGCACGACAACATAAAACAGATACTAGCATCAAAGTGTCATGTGTTTGTTCACTCAGTGCATTTCCCTAATGCAGAGTCATTGATTTTGAAGTAGCCCTCAGTTTTAGCATCAGTAAACAAGGAGTAGGTAATTGTATTTCTATTTCAAAAATATTAATGAGCTGAGTCACAGGCACTCTTCCCATGTGGTATTTGATATTTTTAGTGTCTTTCTTGTTTCTTAAGAAAATTATATTAAAACTACTTTTAAGTATGATAGTTCTGAACACTTTTGGTAATATTGGTAGTACAGACGTGAAATATATTCAGTTAAATTAGTCTGTACTGCATTAGAATTGTGATTTAACTTTAATGAATCTCATATTTTTCTTACAATTTTGTATCTGCTGAGTTTTGTCATCTTGACCCAAAATACCTTTTTCACCTTGGGGGTTGATGTTGTATTTCCTATTTGTGTAGAATTTTAGTTTTAGGAGAAGATAGAATACCCCTGACAACTTTTCTGGGGTTGGACTAGAAGATTATTCTAACTCACAGCGATCTCTTTCAAGAGTTTTGATTTGCTCTAAGGGAGAACAATGCTCAGTAATTCTGCTGCAAAAATCAATTTCTGGTTATTTCATTTTTCTCATCTTCCTGGTTGTTTATAATAGTCTTACTGAGTATAGGAATTTGCTGTTTTGTGTATGAGCAGTATTATTTCCTCTGCTTTTTCTTTCACTCGGCACAGCTGGGGATCAGGTTGTGAGGATGTGATTGTTCATCAGCTGTAGGGATCAGTTCTTGATCCAGTCTGATTTAACATTGTCATTAATTATGAAAGGACTGCATGAAGGCAGAGATGGCATCAAATCCGTATGGATTCCTGTTTAAAAAAACTGTCCAAAGGAGTCAATAGAGTTAAAAATAGGCAAAGTAAATGAGTCTCATCCTTGAAAAATTCAGGCTAGTACCATGGGGATAAAATAATTGGAATTCTAGTGTTAATTATGAAAGAAAAACGTGGAAAGAAGATAGTAAGGAAGACCTGTGGCTGTCAATGAATGGCTAGTTAGATTACAGATTGTATACATCAGTGCAGCCAAAGAAAGTAAATCTGTTTTGGCCATACATGTAGAGCAATTAGACTGTGACAAAGGCAATACTTGGCCGTGGCCTGAGACTCAGTCTAGAGTGCTAAACTGAATTCCTGGTGTATCTCTAAAAGACGAGTTGAGTGGAAAACTTCCTTTGCTTTTTTTTTTTCACTTTTCTTGCTGATTTCTTTCTTTTCACAGTCTTGCCGATTAGCTTCCTTCTTATTTAAACGACCTTTCTCAGGTTATGGCATCTCTAGGCAAGTTCAAAAAGCAAATGCAAGGGGAACATTTACTGGGTGTCTAGTTTGATACTTTCCCTGGCTTTTGCTTTGTACTTTTCATTACTATGTGTGATACTGGACAGTATTAAGAAGATTTTCTCAAATCACCTTTGCCTGTTAGTCAGATTCTGGGGTAGCTGGTCTCGTATGCTCCAGGTCCCTTTCAGAAAAATTCATGGAACACATGCAAATTAAACACTCGTTATGCTATTTTGTGTCAGGGTCTCAGTGGAAAAATGCATTGCATTTGGAGTTATGGTAAACTTGATTTAGACTGGGTTATGTTCTATATTGAAGAAGGTTGGTGGTAGCCTTTGTAAGCACAGCATGCCATAAGGACAGCGTTAGGCTGTCTCCTGGTCTAAGGAATTAGATGGACTACCATTCTGCCTGCCCGTTTTATGGGACCAACTGAGACATCACTGTGCAGTCTCAACTTTATTCCCAAGCACAACCTTTTCTGGATTCACTAGGACAGTCACTGTGACAGTGGTGGAGGTGTTGAGTCAGGGTAAAATGTGGTCATATTTGTTTGTGGAGTTCTGATGGCTCAAGTGTATTTGTAGATTGTCCAGTTTGTAAAGGCTGCAGTTATTTATCATAGTCTAATTCTCCCCCTTTTTTCAGTTTGATAACATGTCTAATAAGCTACTGGGTAATGATGAAGAAACCCAGCCCAGTCTATTCATTTGGGTAAGTACTAATAACAAGATCTGGTGTTTGATAATGCAACATTTGATATGTTGCTGACTATCATTGCCTGGATCCCCTAACAGCCATGAGTAATAATTTGTGTGTGAAAGAACCCAAAAATAAGGAGGGACAAGACTGATGTTGTAAAGAACAGTTACAGAGTAGGGGAGGGACAGGAAGAAGAATTAAGAAATACTTAATTTTAAGCTGTATCTGGTAAGTGGCGTATTGACTTAAAAGAAACTGAAAATAATACCCACTCTGTAAAACTTCCCATTTCTTCTCATCTGTCTGCTTTTGAAGGAATTGGAAAGAGTAGGTCTATCCTGCTGGTTACTGTATGGAAAAGACTCTGTTTGATGTTCGGTGTTCCTAAACTTAATTCTCAAATTTCAGGTTTGAAAGGTTTGAAGTTCTAGCCGTATTTGCATCTACAGTTCTGGCACAGCTTGGTGCTCTTTTTATACTGAAAGAAAGGTAAGTTGTGTACTGTTTTCTTTAATTTTTTGTAATGTATGAAGATATTCTTCACCTAGAGGGTGGTTGGGTGCTGGAACAGGCTCCGCAGGGAAGTAGTCACAGCACCAAGCCTGACAGAAGCGTTTAGATGATACTCTCAGGCACACGCTGTGACTCTTGGGGATGGTCCTGTACAGGGCTAAGATTTGGACTCAATGATTCTTGTGTGTCCCTTCCAAATTGACATAATCTGTGAATCTGTGATTCTGAGATATGGTCCAGATCAAGCAAAAGCACATGCATTCCAGAAGGGCTATTTTAGAGATATTTTAGAAAAAAATTAAAAAAAATTTTTTTAAATATTGCTAAACCATACCACTTACTCACATTTATTACTCTACATGTAGGGTTTAGATCTAATGATAGGAATTGATAAATATAATTAAACAGCTCTCAAGAGAAAGTTTCAATGTCTTTAAGAATGTATTTTTCAAAAATGTTGGGTAATTAACTTAATGCATTTCCTTATGCATCTTCACTTTTTAAATTCATTAACAAATAAAACTGTTTTTAATTATTTTTTCTCTTTTACTTCTGCTACTTTGTGAAGTAAAGCAGCTATGTAATATATTAAGAATCTGAATGTTTAAACTATCAACTGCTTCACTCCTGCAAAATTTGCTCATATATTAATTTGACATACCATCTATGATTGGAAGCATTTGTGTTTCAGGAGGTTAGCTTAAAAAATTATTTTAGTGTTTAAAGATGAAGAGGCTTTTGCTAACATCTGGAATTTAAAACTGGGCAGTGTAACATCCCTTTTTCTATTCAAGGGCTCTGTTTTCTTTATAAAGGGCTATGTTAACAACTTAGCGATTTTATACTATAAGGTTGGTCTGTTGTACTGACAGTACACTGGAATGGACCCACTGTCAAAACCTCCAAATTTTCCCACATCAAAACTGATAGTAGGCTTTTCTGTTACATCTCATTTGGTAATTTACCAGTGCGTAAAAAAAAAAGATCAATGTGTCTTCCACAGTGTCCAGTGTCTACTTTATTTGACCTTACTTAGTGAGAGGCTGTAAGTCAGAAATTTCAGACTTAGTTTTTTGTGGTCACCAACAGTGGTGGTGGTAGCAGTAGCAGTATTTCTTGCATGTTCATTTACAAGCATCTTTTTATCATGTAGGCAGCATTCATGGTAGGTAGCACCTATGTAGCACAGTTTGGAAATATTTGGAAAATCTAAATTACATCTGCTTTGATTCAGTGTTAAATGCTTTCATTGCTTGTAAAAATTGCTGTGTTTATCTAAGCGATTAATTTTTTTCAGTGCTGTATCCATTAGTTTTTGTTTATGAATGGCATATACAGAACTATAAAAATACGCTTCAGGTTTCAAGGTTTTACTGTATGAACATAACTCAAATTTTCAATTATTTTTGTAGTGCAGAGCGGTTTCTGGAACAGCCTGAGATACACACGTAAGAAATTATTTTGACATGTAAAATGTGTCTGTGTCCCTTTATGTTTCTAATTCTTAATCTATCATGTGTTAGTTATGCAAGTACATTCAACACCAAATTGCTTTTGCTACCTTGGCATTTGTTTCAAACTATGTGCAAGCTGTATTACGAACAGTTTTTTCAAGGTACAGTTGAAATGTAATTCTGATGGTCTCTTAAATAATGATTTAACTATATGTTGCTGGGTTTCCTAGTTTAGTTACTCTCATTTCTTATCGAGACCTCTTAGGAGGCCTGGTATGTTGAGGGGAAGGATGCTGTGGTCATGAGGGAGCTGAAGGTGTTGCAAAGGTCATGAAGACTATAAAGAACGTGTGGAAAGGAAAAGAAGGTGTTACATGGCAAAAATCTGGGACATGGGATGTATGGCGAAGTTGTAGTTCTAGAAAAAGGATAGGGGAATACTGTAGGAAACTAAGCTTTTTAGCTGTGCTGATGAGGGGACAATTTATTCATATCTTCAAAGGACAAACATATGTAATTAGTTAAGAACTGTTATTCAACATTAGGTACAGCCTAATGTGATAACAATAATGTACAAAGTTCAGCAATCTCATATAACCCTTACAGTGGTAATACGCTGCCAGTTACTAAGCATTACACTAGTTTATCTTACTCTTGTTTTCAGCCTCAGTGAAAAATACCAAGCAAAGTATTTTGGTATTGTTTCTAGTAATTACAGCTTGATGTAATTACTGTAGTTTTACTATACATTTATATATATTTATATATAGTTTTATATAGCTTAATGTAGTTTGTGATGGTGTGAAATTAAGGTACTTATTTTCCCCTCCCTAGGGGCCGACTGCTGGTTGGTACTTTCGTGGCCCTCTTTTTCAACTTATTTACAATGCTTTCCATTAGGAATAAGCCTTTTGCTTATGTCTCTGAAGGTATGTGATTAATTAAACCATAACAACAACTGAGATAAGATTTTAATGTTTGTATTTTTATTAAGATATAACTTGTCTGGTAACTTTCTTAACTAGGGGGCATATATTGCTATTATAAGCTCATGCAGTTTAAAATTGCCATCTGATTTTCAACTCTAGTTTGCTTATAAGGCTCTGAGTAGAATGTAGTTGTTAATATGATAAATAAAGGGTCATTTTAATGTTGAAGTATCCTTTATTTTCAATCTTTTGGATTCAGCCAGTGAAGGTCATCTGACAGATAGCAGAACTTGAAAGACATTTTATGGATATATTAATGGATAAAAATAATGTAATAATTCTTCTTAATAGCCCTTTTACATTTTTCATTGTGAGTTAGGCTTGCATTCATTCCATCTAACTGTAAATTGCTTATAGTAATAATTATATATTATACATTCTACTTTATCTTACACAAAAGGTAATGGTTATAATCTGCAATTGTATTTGTATTTAATCAGTTCAGATTATTACAAGATGGGTGTTTTACTTACTGCCTGGAAAAGTCAGTTTGGGTTTTTTTCACATGCCAGTGAATCTATTGAGATACATTTACTACTTCACAGTGTATTTATTGGATTCTTTCCTTAAAATAAAACTTAGGTACTTTAAAATGGATACCTTTACTTGTAGTAACTTTATTACCCTCTTTCTTTTGCAGCTGCCAGCACAAGCTGGCTTCAGGAGCATGTCGCAGATCTTAGTAGAAGGTAAAGCTTTATACTCTTTTTCAAAATTGCTAGCTTCTGAAAGGCAATGTTGGTTTTGTGTGTATAATTACAATTTGGATAGGTATTGAGGCATAAACTGTTGTATTAGAGCTTTTAAAATAGCTTTACCTACTCTAGATTTAGTGTATGAACTCTGGAGCAAACATTGTCTGCCATATTTCCCAAATACATCTTTCTGGATATTTTTCCTTTTGAATGTATGTGTTCAGTACATTGTATGTAATTCTCCTTGAATGAGACGAGGAGAACTAGCATTATCTTGTACATACTTGAACTGCATTTCTCAATATTCATTACCTGAGTGATATATTTTGTAGTAATTTGTGTTTATTTACTGTGTGGCCTGGGCAAATGACTGAGATGGTTGAGTTTAAATATGATATATGAAACAGGTTACTCACAGAAACATAGCTATGGAAACTCCTCATCTGTCCAGCAGGACACTGGAAAGTCTGTGTCTTCCAGGGACAGAAGCAGTGTTGCTCATTCATCTTGTCTGTTAACTCTCTTGCTTGTATTGGATATCTGAACCATTGTTTGCATATAATTTTGTCAGATGTCAGAAACGTTTATTTTAATCCATACATGTTCTTCCAAGTATCTGTCAGTATCGAAATAAGAATGTTAAAGTATACTGTAAAACATGTTAACTGTGCTTCAAAGTCCATCTGTTTCTGGGTGTTGTGATCTTTTTACAGTTGAGGAAAGCAGAGAACGCTGACTCGTTAAACAGAATAATTGATATTATATGGACATCAGAGCCAACTTCTGCAAAATAGCTTTGGAAGACTAATAATTGGGTTGCCCAAGTACCTGGAGTTTCAATATAAAAAGGAAAAAAAAAAGTTGGATAGAAATCACAGACAGCAGTAGAGTTTTTCTTTTATCAGTATAGAAACATGGTGTGATGAGGAAGGACACTGATGGGTAACTTGAAGGGGTCCGAGATCAAGAGTGTAGAATTATTACAGGGTTTTGAGATAACCTGTATACAATTATGCCAATAATAATAATTAAAAAAAAAGAATTAGTATGTATACAGCAGCTGTTTCAGATGCCTCATGTGGAGCAGTGCTGATTACAAAATATCTGCACCTGTATATAATTATGTTGATTAAGATTCTTACAGGAGCAGGCCAGCACATGATGTCTAAACATAGGTTGGCTCTAAACAGAACAACAAGATGTTTCATTTTGTCCCTGCCTTTAAATTTTCCATGACGTGACATGCAGTTGTATTAACTGGGAAGTACAGAACCTCCTTTCTCTCTTCATTTTCCCATTGATAGGAGATAGCTATAAATAAGTAACTTTTCCCAGTGTTCCCTCATGGGTTTTTTTGGTCTCCTCTTATTCAGCTAGCTGGTCTCCTTACTCTTTTCAGACTCCATGAATTAGTTAGCTTTGGCTTTAGAACACTTTTGCACAGTATGGTGGCAGATGGATTGTAGACTAGTGATATGCAAACCCCTCAAGACTTAAATATATGTAAGAACAGTATCTGAACCTGTAAAGTACTTGTGTTGCATATGGCTGACACAGCCAGCTGAGTTACCAGAAAAAAAGAAACTGGCACAAGATGTGTATTTTAATGTGTAGAAAAACTGCATAAAGATTAGCATAATATAATGTTTTGTAGATGGGGAGATAGATTTAAGGCATATTTTTTTTAAGATGGAGGAGTCAAGTATTAAATATGGGAAGAATATGACATGGATCTAAACTTGATTAATCTTTGCTGACAGCAGCCTTTAAGCAGAATTAGAAGGGCCTTTACAGTTGTCATCATACGCTGTGACAGCAAGGTGTGTTTGAAGTCCAGTGCTGAAATAGTGGGTGTAACTTTTGGGTTTTGAAGTAATGATGAACAGCTGGCTGACAGCTGCTTTTCCTGTTTTGTTACAGTATTTGTGGAATCATCCCAGGATTAAGTAGCATCTTTCTGCCACGGATGAACCCTTTTGTCTTGATTGATATTGCTGGAGCTCTAGCTCTGTGCATTACATATATGCTCATTGAAATCAAGTAGGTACAGTTGTTGTTTTAAAAAAGTTACTCTTTTTGTATCCAGTCTGTGGGAAAGTACATTTTTTACATGAAAGGAATGATCTCATCTAGAGCTGTATTTTGTATGAATGGCATTGCAACTCCACAAATGCATTTGCCTATTTTCCAAGATGTATGGTTCAAACGAGATTAGTATGTGTAATATTCTATAACTGTATATAACTTAAAAGAATAAAAAAGAATCATAAGAAAGTTATCCTGCCTTTCAAAAATGTAAATAACAGTTTTTCTTTAAAATTGCTCTTTCTCTCTAGCAATTATTTTGCTGTAGACACAGCCTCTGCTATAGCAATTGCTTTGATGACATTTGGTACCATGTATCCCATGAGTGTCTACAGTGGGAAAGTGCTACTCCAGGTAAGGCACTGTCACAAAACAATGGGTTTTGTGATTTCGGTTTTGTTAAATGTCCTCATTAAAAAAAGCAAACAAACCTTAAAATCTGTTTTAAGCATGTGAATAGGAAGTGTTCCCATGGAAATTTGTGATGTGCTATAAGAATTTTAAAGGCAGTGGAAATACGCATCATGAAGTTATAAGAATTTATTGTTTAATGCCATTGGTTTCTTGTGTAGGTAGACTGGGCTTAAAGGCTCTCTTATTTAAACAGGGCCAATTAGTCTTTGTTATAACTTTTTCTTTTTTTTTTCCTCTTCTTTTTGAAGACAACCCCACCTCATGTGATTGGCCAGTTGGATAAACTTCTTAGGGAGGTAAGCCAGTGTATAATACATAGCACAGTGTGCACAGCAAACTAAATAAGCATTCAAGAATGTGAAGAGTTTTTCCTAGTAGTCCAAGAAGATTGCTAAAAAATTATTTTTTTAATATTATTTTTTAGCTGCATGTAGAAAATATGAAACTTGCTTTCAAAGATGAATAGTGAAATTCAGGTATCTGGAACAAATCTGTTCAAGTAGTGAAGTCGGTTTTTATTTAAATTTGAGCTACCACTGAAGTGGTTTACAAATGTGAGTTAGAGGAGGAAAAGGAGTACAGGCAGCTGTTGACTTACAGCATGCTGAGTTGAGAACATACAGCAGTTTGTCAGCAAGAGTTATTTGAAATAAGTTCCTTAAATCTTTTTTTATTGTTTTGGATGTCTAAGGATAGAAAAGTAGTAGATGAGCAATAGTGGCATTAGCAGATGTCATCTGTTCTGTGTATAGAACTTTTATTTCACTACTGAAAATTATGTATTATTCAGTTATGTTTGCATAAAAGTACATTTCTAAAGGGACTTGAAACTTATAATTTATTTTCATATTTCTGGATGTTTGTGTAAAATTAGGTTTCAACTTTGGATGGTGTACTGGAAGTTCGAAATGAGCATTTTTGGACATTAGGTTTTGGCACTTTGGTAAGTCATGTCTATTATCTTTTTAACCTTTAAAAAAAAAAGTCATCAGTTGCTACATTAAACTTTTTATTTAAATAAAGATATTTCTTCTAAAATCTTAACTATAAAAAAATTGACGGAGTCAGTATGCAGTCCTTGTGCTTTATTGCAAAACTTCTCTTCCCCTGCCTTTTATATTTTTCAAAAGCCTTGCTATTGGGTAATATTAATGTATACTGCAGTTCTGGATTAAAGCATGCATTTTGCAACTATAGAATTTCTTTTGTATTTTGGCAGTGAAGAAAATCCCAAACAACAGCAAAAACATTTTTCAAATGGTGTGTTAGTGTAAATGTCTAGGAAAAGAGAAGAAAACTGTAACCCTTCAGGTACTAAAAGTCTACAGTTGACAGTAGGATTGTATTTTTTCAGCATTTCTGGGGGAGAAGGTAGAACAAAGCAACTAGAGATGTGTACCAATAAAAAAAAAAGAAGGGTTTTTTGGTTTGGGTTGGGTTTTTTTGGTGTGTTTTTGTTTGTTTGTTTGGGTTTTTGTTTGGTTTGGTTTTGGTTTGGTTTTTTTGTTTTGGTTTTGGGTTGTTTGTTTGTTTGGGTTTTTTTGCTGATACAGAATGATCACACAGAACTTGGTTATTTATAAGTTGATGCAGGGATGTTGTGACAACTGGAAAATTAATACTCTTAGGATATTTCTCTACTTCTGAATTCTTCCAGTATGCTACCCTTCTTAAAAAAAGAAAAAGGCTGCAGTTCCTACTTGCTGATGTGAAAATAGCTTTCAGTTTACTATTCTGTCACCCAAAATACTGGATCACTGCATTGTTGGATTGATGACAGATATTTACAAGAACTCTGTGTGCATATTTAGCTATTGGCATCTTCCAGATTGTAGTAGAAACCTCCTGAGACCTGGATATGTTTTCAGCTGCACCATCTGATGTAAAAATGGCTTGTACGGCACAAACCGTGAACCATGTTCTTTATTAAATATGTGCTGAAAAAGCATGTGAGGGGTTCTGTGTTGTGTCCTGCTCTCTTCTGCAGCAGTAGATGAAGGTCAATGAGATAATGTTACTAAGAGGAAGGTAGGGGGAGCCTGCAGTTACATGCACATCCTGGCACATCCTGGGAAAGCTCTAGGCCTGAGCTCCACACAGCCATTGCCTCTGTTCTTGCTGATGGTCCCCATTTGAGCCTGTTTGCCATGCACATTGTCCTCTTGCCTGCTCCAGTAACACAGTGATGACACTTTTGCCTCAATTTGGCATATGAAGTTTGTCTGCACTTTGTTCTACTTTTGAGCCATTTTTTCTCCCCAACTGTTGTCTTTCCTGCCATCACATGTTGTATTGTATAGTGTGGTTTTAAGACTCACTTTTCCCGAATTATGATCTTGATATACTCATAAGAGATCGAAGCATTAGGAAAGATCAAAATGTATCATAATTATGGAAGTATGTATTAAAGTTCTTAATTTAGTCAGTAGTCTCCACTGCAGAAGGTCTTGCCATAATTCTCTGCAGGATAACTTACTTCTTCTTGATGCATAGAGAGAACCTTTATTGAAGTAACAGTTAACAGCCAACTTATTTTTGTCACTTTCTAGGCTGGATCAGTACATGTCCGAATTCGGAGAGATGCAAATGAACAAATGGTACTTGCTCATGTCACTAACAGATTGTACACATTGGTCTCTACTTTGACTGTTCAGATTTTCAAAGATGACTGGATCAGACCTACCTTATCATCTGTGCCTATTGCAAACAATATCCTGAACCTTTCGGATCATCATGTTATTCCAATGCCATCTTTGAAAGCTGTTGATAATTTGAACCCTGTTACGTCCACTCCAGCTAAGCCCAGCAGCCCACCGCCAGAATTTTCTTTTAACACACCAGGCAAAAATGTGAGTCCAGTCATCCTTTTAAACACTCAGACAAAGCCCTATGGATTGGGCTTTAATCATGGATCCACACCCTACAGCAGTGTACTCAATCAAGGACTTGGAATACCGGGGATGGGAGCAGCTCAAGGATTCAGGACTGGTTTCACAAATGTCCCAAGCAGATATGGAACTAATGCTCGTGGTCAGCCCCGACCATAATAAACACCGTTATTTATTGTACTTAAGGGTATTGACTTAATTCTTTTATTACCCAATTTTTATAAACATTTGGAATGTCAGATCATTCTAAATGGCTGGGAACAAGTGCATTGTTCATATTCATGAAATGGTTAAATTGCAACTTTTTTTCTTTGCATCAGCCTGTGTAATGCCACAGATATTTTTCAGACTTACGATACTTTACAAGTAGTTTTTATAGAGTGTCTATTTCTACTCATCTTTTTATCCACTTTTCTTCATTCATCCAAGAATGTATTGAGACATAGCACAACTCCATAAGAGAGTTGAATTGTGACCAGGTAGCATTTTTTTTTCTAATGCAAATTGCTTACAGAAATACAAGTCCCAATTTTCAGAGATGTTTTGATTGCTTTATTAAACCATCTTTCGGCAAAGTCACAATTAGTTTTTGGTTGCAGAAATCCATCAATATTTGTATTGTGACCATTGTGAAGACAATCTGGCATTTCAGATTGTAATTAATTTTGCAAGACCATGTTTTTACATTTTTATTGATGCCTTTATAGAAATTCAGATGGTTCAGCAACCATTTTCTAGTTGTAAGTATTTCATATTCATCTCTGATATTTCTTCTTTTTTGGTTTAACTGCAAAATTATCTAGCAATATACTGGGAAATAAAATATTTAAAACCTAAAAGATTTTACAAGCACCTCTTTTTTACAATTAACCCTATTTAGGATACAGAGCAGATGACTGTATTGTTTCTGAAGCCAGTATTTAATTTTTGACTATGGAAAGTATTCTGTGATTTAATTGTGACTTTGTATTTTTCCTCTTTGTATTTTTTCTCTAGTTTCAGGGGGAAAAGTATCTGTTTATATTCCTAGTTTATATCCAGAGTGCAGATTGGTGATCGCTGAGAGTTCTTAGTCACTGCTGGAGTGCTTGACCTTTGGGTCATACTTGGAATAAGACCACTTACCTTGTCTCTGCTTTTGCATTACTGTTCTGCTGTACATCTAGATGGCCATATTTCTTCAGGGCCTTTCTCAGATAGCTCTTTCCTCTGACTGTTTCCTTTTTCTTCACTGCTCTGACAACAGGGAAAGGCCTTTTAGAAATACTTCAGGTTTTTTCTGTTCTCCTGTGTGGTATCTATCTTATGATTGCTCCTCTGCCCATTCTTCTGCATCTCTTGGCTGTTGAGGAATGGGTTGCCCATTCCTGTTGTTTCACTTGTAACTCAGGGTGCTATATATTGGCTTACACCTTGTTCATTTGTATACTAAGTGGTCTCTCCCTTTGTCCAAGGTGGTTACATGGAGCTGGAGTATCTCAGGGATTCCAAAGATATTATGTTACCTGAAGATAATGGCTTTGATAAAGAAATCGTTCTCTTGTACAACTCAGTGGAGAAAACAGTCTTCATTTTAATTTTAAAGATCTGTGGCCTCTTCACACTGGCTGAGGATTTCTTTTTCTGCATAAGAACACTGCATTCCTCTTTTTTTTCCCCTCCCTCTCCATTACCTGTGTTTCTCCAGCCAGTGCATGGAGAAGGGTGTCATTCCTGCAAACTCTTGTAAAAGCAAGGTGACATTCTGCATTATGGTATCTTGTGGGGATATTTTAGACTGGGAGTAATGTCCAGGCTGCTACTGGGATACAATCCATGTAAGTTACAAGTAGGGAATCTAGTTCTGTACTTCCTTTGCAGCGAGAGTGACAATTTCGTTGCTGTTTTAGAAAATGTAAAGACCTGGAAAACTTGCATTTAAAGATTACAATGAACTTATAAAGATTGGCTCTGTTTTCATGAGGTCAGTATTAACTCAGAAATCACCTCTATTTCGTTACCCTGTCTTTCTGTGTCGTCTATTACATGTGCCATTGCTGCATGGAAATTCCTGAAGTACAGAACACTTGAACAGATTCTCTGTACCTCTTGGGTGCTGAACTAGACTGCACTTTCTACAGCATCTGCAACACCTTAGAGCCAGCAGAATGTTTACAATATACTACTCTTGTGTGGCCTATTTGAGAATTGTTCCTTACTCCAGTTTCATAACCAAACACGCGCCCTTTTTCTGACATTTTCAATACATTGTATTATATTGATTGCATGCCTACTTGTTTTTAGTAGAAAATTAAAGCTCCATTTTATGAAGCTGATCTTTTATTTAAAATCAGAAGGGAGGACGAGAATCCCAGAACTCTGAGTGCAATATAATCACTTTAACAAAAATATTTTTCAGAGTGATTGTTTACAGTATATATCACATGTGCAAATGGTAAAGATTCTTTTAGAGATTAGAACAGCTTTTTAGCCGTGTTATTGTTGTGAATATATTAAGAATATTTGTTAAATCAGCACAGAGTAAAATGTCTCCTTTTATATGAGGAAAATAAAGTCAGTGTAATTCTTAAATGACAAGGAAAAAGTGGTAATTTGTGTACAAGATTTTATAGTTATCTTTTTATATATATTCATTGTTTAAGTGATGCTCTCGGGTGATACATTAATCTCAATGAGCAGATGCATCAAACTTCAGAACTGTTTTGATGGATCTGCTACCAATGTTCACTGGGTCCTTGGAATAATTCTACAGACAGTATTTTTGCTGCATTTTGTCTTTAACTGTATTTTGCTCTTAGGTGGTCACATCTAAATGTTTATTTGCTATGTAGCAAATAAGAATTGTGAATTTATATCATCTTCATTCCTAATGATAGGAATACTGCCCCAGCTAGAGAGAAAAGAGGACTGGTACTTGCTGTCATTTCTATCTGTCAGAGAATTTGGCATCCTTATTCCCTTAAGTTTTTTCAACTTGATTGAACAGGAAAATTTCACTTTTAGGTAAATGCATCAATTAGAGAGTTTGAGGGGCATGTACCGTTATTCAGACTTAAGATTCTTGTGAGCAACTGTGCTGTCCTGATACAAAAGGAGCCAGAACACCTATTACAGTATAAATAACTAACATAATATGGGTTTTTTTTGCAGCTTTACATGTTGAGTTTTGACTCCTGAGTTCATTCGGTTCTGCATTCCCTTTACCCAGGTAATAACCACATATACCTTTGGGAGGACAAAGCCAGTGACAGTGTCTTGTGGATGGTAGCCTGATGATTTTTATTCCCTTCCCTTTGACTGAGATGTGACAAATCCTATTCAAGGAGAGAACCTGTGCAGCAATTCTGCTCATTAGATTAGTTGAAGTTGCTCTTTTGATTTCTGTCCCCTGCTGCCACCATCCAACAGAGACAGAAACTATGTGGGGATAGGTTCTTCAGTATAAAGCCTCTGTCTGAATTCTGAATTGATTATCTGTCCTGTGCTTGTCCAGACCCTATGGATCTGGATACTTGGTCATATTCAGTGTTAAAACTGAAGAGTAGAAGAGATACCAGTCCTGGTCTTTTCACTTGTATTTTTTGTTTTCTGGGCATTTTATCAAATGGCTTTGACTTTCTCCTACCTGCTTGTTCTTCCCTGCCTTAGTAACCATGAGAACCCACCTTGCACCATGTCTTTGCTTTACTGACTGCTTCAGGTTCTTGTGCTTTTGCGAGTTTAGATTCTTGGATTCACTTGGTTACTGGGTTGATATAAATTTTCCTTCCAACAATTATTTTTTAAATGAATGACAGAACATATAAATTATTAAGATGATGACCCTCCCCTCTTTAAATATCCAGTTAGGAGATGACCCTCTTTTCCTGTACCAAAAAGAACCAACCCCAAAACCCAAGGTGGAGGGTGGGGGGGAAAAGGAAGCTTTTTCATGTTTTCTTCACATTTTGAGAAACATTGATTCATATTTCACCAAACTGTGTCTCATTTCTTTGAACTGAGTAAATTTGGTGTACTACAAGGTTAAGTTATGGTTTCAACTCAGTCTTAATAGAGATTTTTAAAAAAAATAGCTTTTCCCAGTTATAACAACCCTCTGATCCAGCATTTCATAATGAAGCCTATTTTAAGGTAACTTTCAAATTTTTGAAGAAGCAGAGCAGCAGTGCACACTGCAAATGTGTACTGCATTTTTCAGAGGCCCTGTAAAGGATAAAGTACCAGAAAAGTCCACCAGAATAAATCAGCCACACAAACTCATGTTTAATATTGCTGTATATAGCCATTCTCTTACCTTTTTTCGCCATGTAGGAGGGTGAGGATGGTGCCTTATACCACTCAGAGTATTCAAACTTTAGAAGATTTTAATTTTGTTTTTTAAACTATTTTCTCATGGGCTGCAGTAGAGGAGAATATGATTGCAAGGAGTTCAGATAGCTTTGATATATTTACACAGATGTACAGTAATACCTGAAAATAAACACATCTGTCCAGCTTTTCAGAATTTTCATTGTATTCTGTTTCAGAACTTGCATGCAAAACAAACATTTCTCACAAATGTTAAAGCGATGGGAAAATATAAAATGCGTTTATTTCGTCTTGAGCAACCAAAATCAGATGGAATTTAATTTTCAGGCTATCCCTAATACTAAAATTTTACAAATTTTCGTTGCTGTAAATGTATATTTCTGTTACAGCTTTAAAATATGGATGTAAATATTGTCTTAGGCTCAGAAATGTTTGCTTTAGGAAAATGGTAAAATACAGGCCAAATCTGACATCCTGACCTAAGTCCCCATGGCTTATCTCCTTTTTAAGTCTCTTTGCTCAGGATAGAACTTCCTAAGGGAAGAAGTTCAGAGGAGTAAAATACTGACTTGTTTTCACTCAGTTCATCTTCCACCAGCTTGATATTTTTATTTTTTTCTTCAAATGCTCTTACCTTTTTCTCACCAGTGGAAACCATAATTCTGTGAGTAGCTTCTGAATACTGTTCTTTTGGCTTCCATTGATTTCATTACAGGCTTTCTTTTTGCTAGTGTTACACTAAATTTCTTGAATAATTCCACTAAGGAATGTAAAAACACAGGGTTGCTAAATTGGTGAGTATCTTTTTGGTGCCTAAACTACTGTTTTGCTTCTAAGTAATTTTATTTTTGATAGCACTTTGCCTTTAAAATGATTGTTTCTAAAGTGATCATTTGCCTAGTATGATTATTTCTGTTGTGGTTTGTATTAAAAATGGCAGGTGGGTGGGGTTTTGGGGTTTTTTTGGGTCAAACTATGAATGATTCTCATGTGATTGAATGGTGTGTGCTGGGGCATTGTTCCCACACACCACCTGATCTCTTTATATCTCCTGTGTTGCAGTCAAAGCACAATGGAGTGTTACCATCACTCCTCACCACCATTCTCCCTCAAAAAGTATCCAACAAACAATTTGGGTATTGCTCTGTTTCCTGGTGGCCTGCTGTCTGCAGAGCCCTCGTAGCCCTCTTTGTAGGGGAAGGAGGAGAGGGAGCAGAGAGACTTAAAAATCACATCCCATTTCAGGATGAGGTGATTTAGTTCAACCCAAAATAGAAGTCTGTTTTAGTGTGATCTTTTAGTGCATCTTTTGATAACGTGGCATACATTTCCATTGCTGAACCTCGCAAAAGTTGGTCATGCCTTGTAAAAACTGTATCCAACACTTAAGTTGGCAGGCATCCCTTCCTGGGATCATAATATGTGACAAAAACCAGTGATAACAATCTGGAAAAATTCTGGGTTATTTTTTATTCAGAGGTAAGACATGGAAAGATCAAATTCTTTCCAGGCTGAACTAGTTCTTATTTAATGCTCTCTTATTTGGCTACATGGAACATTGGGCCAGGAACAGCTGAATCAATAATCAGTCTAGCAAGAGCTGTCTTATTTTGCTTTGCTTTACTGCTCTCCAGTTCAATTAAATAGCAAATGTGAAGGTGGGCAAACAGTATTTAAAATGGAGTACAATTTGTTGATGTTTTGTCTATCACAGGTTGAGATATTCCAGTACAAACACTTGTAGGATTTTGTTGAGATTGTCGATAGTGGTTTTGTCAAGGTTTTCTTCTGTGTCCTCCATGGTATGCCATACTGCAGGAAAAGGGGATGGAATCAGATGTAGGACTGGAACTCCTGTAAAAAGACAAGAAGACTATTTCACTTGTCTTCTCCGAGAAACATTGGAGAAGTTCTCTTAAGCCAACTGATATGTCGCCATTTAGCAAGAGTCAGGTAACTACTTAATAAACTTCCTTTATAGGGTGTGTCACTGCAGCTTCCTTTTACCTTCTCTTATTTTGAAACTTGTGGCTGCATCCTATCATTAAATTGTGTGTTCCCTAAAACTATCACCTTCCTTTCCTTTGAGTACTTTTGCCTCCTTTTATTTTTAAGGCACCTGTAGTTACTTGGTGGGGTTTTTGTTTGAGATTCTTTTCATTGTAGGATGTTTAGGAGCCACAGAAGGGCAGAGAAATGATTGCAGCTCCTCCAACCGAAAACTGATTACCATGACAAATGATTGAGCATTTTAGAAGCATTTTTTTTAGTTCTCTCCATAATTAGTAAAGTAGGGTCTCTTATTTTTGCTCTGTAAAATAGAATCACTGTTATCTTCAGATAAGGAACTTCCACTTGAAAGGATTATACCACTGTATACTTTATATATATATATTATATATATATATACATATATATATATGCATCAAGCCAACTATACATAGTGCATCTTATAGATAAAAGGGGAATTAAATCAGACTTCAGCTTCCTGATCACTTTTGGGGGAGGAACACTTTTTTTTCTCCAGCCTTTTTCCTATTTTACTGCTTTTCTTCTCATTCTTCAACTGTGTACCCTTAAGGAATCCATTTTCCTCACTGGGTGTTGTGTTATTAGAAAAGATAAGGTGTAGTCATTGTTCTCCCCTATCAGCTTCTCCCATGTAGGATTTTTTATATTCCTGGACACACATAGGATGGCTCTGTTGGATTTGTTGGACCTGGACCCTGTCTTGATGTGAAAAATGAAAGATTTGTGGAGTTGGAGAGCCATTGAGCAGCAGACAGTAAGCACAACTCAGTGAAGAGAGCACTCACTTAGAAGTGGAGAGGTGTGGCTGCCATTGAAGCTGTGTTCCTGCAAAGTTATAATGGGTGTGTTTTATTGCTGGGTTTTTTTGGGTATGTTTTTCAAAGTTGTAAAGTTGGATTCAGAAGCCTCAAGTTGGGGCAAATAAGCTTGAAAAACAGGATCATATGCATGTGGCTCATTCAGTAAATTGATGTGTTTCTTACCGAACATATACTTTAAAATACAAGAACTTCCAGTACCTCTTAATAAAAATGGAATGTGATCATCTTCAACCAAGCCTCGATGTAAAGTACTGTGGAAATACTGTCCTTCAACAAGGTGATTCTTCAACAGATTCATGTTGTGTAGCTTTTGCTCTGTAATGCATAGGGACAGTGAGGCATGTTAGCACATTTGAATTATTTTTCCTCTCACAATGAAGCTTTTTCCATCAAAGAAGAAAAAGGAGTTGGTGACTGTCTTTTGCGTTTGTTTAGTACTTAGAAGACCTCAAGACTGGTGCTATTACCATCATTTTACACAAGTGAATACTAAAACACAGAAGTGAAGCAGTTCCCAAGAGTCACAGAGTGACAATCAGTAACGGACTCTGTTTTGTGGCTTCCAAGTGTCTGCGAGTCTTCCTCAGTTGTTTTATTAGTTAAATATCAAAATCTTCATATAGGTTTAAGATAAATGAAATTTAATGTTTACATTAGTAAATATTATTACTGTAAACCAGAAAATTTATCTAAAAATCTGATTTCCAGGACTTAATACACTTTGAAACTACACACTACATTTTGAAGTTCATCCAAAGCCCATATCCCTCTGCTTACCAATTGCTTGAAGCCTCTGAAACCATCGAGTAGTGTTTGGAAAATAATTGGGAAAGACTGGGTTTGGTGCACCAATTAAATCCAGTAGTACAAGCAGGTCCTACAGAAGAAAGAATCTTTAATATAGAAATCTTTACTACAACACCATCAACAGCAATGAGCTTCTTGGTTCCTGTATAGGTCATGACCAGGTCTTTGCTAGCTCTGGCCAAACGTCTGGCTTTTCTACCATGGTGCCTGAAGAATTTATTAGCAGAACATTATTCCAAACTGGCACATTTTGCTGTCTTTCTAAGGAGGGAAAAAGTAGGCTACTTCCCTGTTCCTCCAGCTGAAGCAGGCTGCCTTGCTTTGTTTGCAGTTTGTGTGTTATATCCCTTTAAAAGAAAAACTATGGTAGGTGGGGAGAAAGAAGAGGAAATTGCTTCTTCCCCTGAGAACAACAAAGTCTGTCAAGGGAAAGCCATTTTATGAGTCACAAGAAGCAGTGACAGAAGTGCCTCAGCAGTGAGTAGGGAATGTAGAAGGGAACAGACAACCAGAACATTAGTAGGAATCAAAGGGAAACAGAGATTGTTGTAACTTAGTACTGAGCTAGGGGAGATGTGTTCATAGGCCAATACTATGTGCTCTTTCCTTATCACTTTGAATAATCCTTCCTGAAGAAGGTGGGTATCCTAGTTTACATTCTAATACATTTGTGTATTTTGATTTTTCTATGACTGCTCCTTATACTTTCATGGGCAGGTCTAAGCAGATTCATCTGAAAAGCTCTTGCCAACTCTGTATTTTATCATATCTCATAAGCCTGCTTCTTCCTTTAACTTTGGTGGGTCCATGGTTTCTTGGGAATTTGGCCAATTACCTACAAATTAAATATTTAAAAAAATGCAATTTACTATTATTCATTAAGGAGGTGAAAGCCACTTACTATGCCCTGCAGCTGGTTTGTGGTTGAACCAGGTGGATGTGGAGTAGATACCATTTTTTGAGCTAAGTGTTTAGATCCATAGAGGGAATCGGAAGGGGACCACCGGACAAAGGCTTCTTCACCATCAAAAAAAATGAGCTGAAGTGAAAGGTCTGGTCTTGAAGTTGAGCTGGTCTGTTGGAGGAAGTTAGAAGTAAAATAATTGGCCAGAACGTTAAATAAAGGACAAATGCTGTAGCCATATAAGCAACATCAGTAAGGGTGTATTTTCAAGGTCCCTGATGCAAACCTTCCTTTGGCTGTTAAACACATTATGGTGTAATAATGGTAGTGATTTATGTAGCATGGTGACACATTCTGCAGTCTCGTATCATTTTGGTTCTGGTTAAAAGTTTCATTTCTGACTTCAGCAGACATGAGCTGAGTGTTGAGACAGGTCTGCAAAACTAGGTCGCAGAAACAGTATCTCAAATAAGGAGGAGACACGTCAGTAACAACACCGGATGGAGTGCTGATATTATTACTTGATTGTGCCACAAGGATTAATATAATTGCTACAGCTGTGCATCAGTGGAGGGAAATTATGTATTTGTGGAGTTGGTGGTTCTTTGAGGGACAAAGAGCCATTTTTCATTCATGAAAAGAATGACTATTTCTTTTTTTTCAGGGGAACTTGCAATCACTGAGGCAACTTTACCCTAAAACCAAAGCAGAGAGAGTGGAGTAGATATGCCCTTCCCTTTCAACAACCAAAAATATCACAGCACTAAAAACTGAGGATATATATGATAAATGTATTTAAGGTCACAAAAGAGACATCTCTGTGAAATTTCTTTCCCATGTCCCCTTCTCTCTCTGTCTACTATATGAAGCCTTGTTTGAACTGTAAGTATTTCCTACTAATCTACAACATGGCTAAACCCAGTTCACTAAATGAACAGTTTTGGGAACTGTAGTCTTCACAGTTGCTATAAATATTTTAACCCCTCTGAATTAACACTACTTCAAGTGAAATTGCATGATGTGGTTAAAAAGGTGGAGTCACTGGCAGCAGTCATGTCCTGTACGGGCTACAACTCCCAACTGGCTGGAGCTGATCCAATATAAACAGTAGTGGAAAACTTCTCTAAAATGTCGCTCACACAGGCAAGATTATATTGATTATGCTTACAGTGATATATTGATTACTGGCAGTGGTTTGCTGCTCTTTGTCCTTTGCACAGGACAGAGGTCTTTTGGCAGCGGTCATTTTGCATTACATTCTGGAGGAAACTTTATTGATGCCATTTGAGTTTTAGAAAGTAGTATTTGTGTTATTATTGCTGTTTAATGCATTTTAATAACATAGAGAGATGTCTTTGCCTATTAATTTTAAACTTACTGTATATAACTGGAGAAACATCAAACTAAAAATCACAGCTTCAAATCAAAGTATAAATAGATGTAGATGAAAACATAACAAAGTCCGTTGTGCTACCATGAGTAGAGCAAAAAGGTCATAGCTAATGTATTAAGCAGATGGATCCTAAAGTATATTTTTAACAGACTGTACAAATGGTAGCCTGTGCAAAGTAATTAACTGCCCTTTTGTCAAATGCTGTCATCTTACACGAAATACATAAAACAATTTTCATTGTAACATGATGCATTACTAGTGAAAAATGCCAGTCTTGAGAGTCAGTGTGCAAGTCGTTCTATAGATAAGCATCAGGCAAATTTATTCTAAATGAAGCTTCCAAATGAAAGCATATGTATTACAGGAATGTTTTGTTTTGTGATTAAAAATATTGGCATATTCCTAATCTTCTCATTCTTACATATTTGCATGTCAGAAGGCATCAAATCGGTTTCTGGAAAGTATTGTTGACAAGTAATTGTAATACCTGAGCTGAGTGTATTCCTGACACTCTGTAAAGTGTCCCTCACATTTGAGAGACCTTTTCCTGTGAAAAATCTGTAAGTGTATGAAAATTATTTTTTGTAAATAGTGAATACTAAACCAGTAGATGGCACTCCTGAATCTGTAATCCTACAGATTTGTAATCCTACAAGCTTTTAGAGTTTGTGGGCTCAACAGATTTTTATGCCTAGCAATTGCAGCACTTTGAAGCAGATTTTCACAGCATAGGTAACAACAGACTGATAACGTTATACTTGTTTCATAAATAAACTATTCAAATTGTGACACAGGAAGAAAAGCTTAAAATCCTTATGGGATTGAGGGACATGAGTGTCACTCTCCTGCACAGCAATTAGTTCATCTGTGTCCCAAAGCAGAATACAACTGAGAAATTTTAAAAATGCAAGATTTGGAATGCAACAAAACTTTGTCAATGGCCCTAGATGTTATTGGATACAACAGGAACTTCTGAGTAGGGTTCTGTGCATTTTAGCTTGAAAGTAGCAAGTCTATGAAGCATGTATTATTGATGTAAAATTTGCTATTTTTATATAGTGTATGTTTATTATATATACCGATCTATGTTCTTCTTGAAGTCAATGGGAGTTTTATCACAGACACAACAATCGGAGAACCAGGCATGCAGGTCGTGGAAAGAATGTGGAAGTGCCCTAAGTCCTATTGCTGTTGCAAAAGCAAATGCAAAAGAAACAAGTACACTACCTTGGTTAACTGAAGCTTGTTATCCAGGGCACGTGCCAACTCCAATATCATAGCACAGGGCACAGCTGAATCAGTTGCTCCTACAAACACTCTCTCCTGCCATTGTTGTCCAAAGAATTTTGAGTCGTAGTGGCAAGCAAGTACTAGATGGCGTTTTGCAGAGGGGTCAAGAGTGCTGATAATATTTGAAAATGTTTGATATCCATATGGTGTGTATCTCTGAAATGTATCTTCTTCAATTTCCCAACCAGCCTTTAATCTTTGAAGACGGTGCTTGATATGCTGCAATTATAAAAAATAATCAGATCAATATTGCTTGCTTCAGAAAGATGTTGCAGACAAATTGTCATTACCTAATTAATAGTGACACTTAAGCTTATTTCTGTAAGTTCATGATATTTTTAAAGGATAAATTTTATAGCAGAAAATGTAATGTCACTATATAAAATAAGTGACAGCTTTGCTAACTTAGCCTTTGACTGGCTCATTTGCTTTTCATTTTTCCCTTTTGACTCCTGTCTTCAGAGCCTGAAGGTGTTTTGAATTATGGCCCATTAATATGACACATTAAGATCTTGATCTCTGAAGTTTCCAGGCCAGTGTTTTTTTCATGTGTAACTAGAGCAGATTTAATGTTTATACCTCTTCAAACCTAAACTCATTTGTGCCCTTAAAACTCAGAATTGGCTGCAGAGACCTTGGTGTGGCAATTTTGACAATTACCACACAGAGATGCCACGGCATAATAATAAAAAAATACTCTTCGGTTTGGTTGGTTGATGTGAGGTGGTGGGGGTTTTTTAGTTTCTATGAGCAATCTGCCTTTCAAGTGACCTAAGTTGTTTAAAAGGCTATAAGAGATGATTCCTTTAAATTAAAGAAAGAATTAAACGTTTTAGAACAACATTTTAAAAATCAAATCCTCTAAGTGTAGCTCACGTAAAGATAAGAATTAAGACAGTAAATCTGTAGAAGAGATAATTTATTTTAGTTATCTTCCTACTAAAGAGAATACCTCTAACAACCCCAGTTATACTTCATGCAGAGTTCTGGCTAACTCTTATTAGAGGGACATCTCTGTTTCTCTGTTGAGCAACTTATTTTTATGGGTCCCTAGAGTGCTTCTTCAAGGCAGATTCCTCTTTCTTTAAGTAAACATTAGGAAAAGCCTCTAAGGGGAAAATAAACTTTGAAGACTTGTTCTGCTCTTAGTGAACTCAGTGGGAATATTGCCGTGTATTTTAGTGCTAGAACAAACTTCCATTTTGTTTGTGGTCACCCACTGAAAGCTTTTATGTTATTGTATGGTTTATCAGCTATCAGTAGGCAGAGCAAAGGATGTCTCTTATGGATTAACGGGAATATATAAGCCTGGATGGAGTTTCCAGTGTACAGCAGCCATGGTTGGCACTAGCCTTTTCCCCTAAAGGAGTCCGATGCTTTTTCTGTGTCTCAACAAAGAAGTGTCATCCATTTCAAACTCCATTGTGCTTTGACAATGGGAGACTCTTCTTTTTTTCCTTTGATGGGGGGTCTAATTTAATACATGCAGGATGATTCTATTTTGAACGTGATTGGTGGTTTTCCAGCCTAGGCTCAGCTATTTTTTTGTTTTTCTTCCTTTTCCCCTTTTGATTTGGCTGCCTTCCAGAGTATCACTAAAGAAACCACGAAACTAAATCTATAGAGATATGTGCACTCACACACACACACAAAACATAAAAAGTCTGCATTTTTGCAGTCTACCAATTGCAGAGTGGCAAATAAATTTATGGTAGTTAGAGTTGTCTTAGAGCTGTTGAGTCACTGCGTAAAGGGTGGATGAGGGCTAGTGAGATGTTGTGAATGTCTTCTAGCAAACTCAGCTGTACCATTGTTTGTCTCCTGCTTGGTTAATGCAATCCAGAGCCAGCATGGCACACTGTCCTGAAGATGGCCATGCTGTGAACAGAGAGCAGAGGTGCTGACCGGGCAGCAACCCAGTTGTGCGGCAACTCCTTGTGGCTCAAAGACAGTGTGCTGGAGCCTTTACTGGCTTGGGGTTAGCTGCAGTCTGGGCATGTTAGCCCAGCATTAGCACACTGCTGTGCTTGGGCCAGTGGAGTGAGCATGGTATGTGGACCAATGCTGCACTTTGTTGTGCTGGCCATTTCATCTGCCTGCCCGTTTGGGCCCCTCTGATCCCTTTTTTTGTTGATACATCCATCTGAAGGAAGACTTCAGAGGACTGTAACAGCACAGGACCCCTCTGGAAAAAGGGGGGTGTGTGTGTGTATGTATTTTATCCTCATGCATGGTCTCAGGGGATTTGAACCAGTGACCAAAAACTTGCTCATGTGAGGGAAAGGGCAATGGTTGTGTTGTACTTTGGATACTAAACCTGAGGCAAACTTTTTAATTTGAAAAAAAAAAAGTAAAATTTTTCGTCATGCTATGCAGCCCTGGGAAATAATGTCAGCTAAAGTGCAAGCTGTGTCATGTAGGCTCTATGCAGTCTAGACTTGAACAATGATAGAGTTCATCCTATTGAATGAAAGGAATGTGACTGTCCCTTTAGTGGTCACCAAAGGCATTACCAGAATATAAATAACAGATGTTCTTAGAGGTTTTCAGGAAGTGTTGTCTTACCTGTCGTACGAAATAATTTCCCGGTGATCCTGGGTATCTTTCTATCAGGATAGGGCGCAAATCGTTCTGCCACATTTCAGAAATATCTGTGTTTGCCACAACTTTTTGAATAGCATCAGAACCTAAAATTCTTGGTTGGTGAGAATACTGTAGAAGGCAGAGAAAAGGAAGACTGCTATAACTATTACTAGACCTTTTTAATCATAGTTTTCTTCAAAATTACAGTAAATATGATATATTGTGCTAGTTTGATTTACTCACAACAAAAAGTAATTTTAAAAAGTTATCACTCTGAAATTATTTGCTCTGTATCTTTTATTTCCAGGCAAAATATACTAATATTAAAAATATGTGAGCAAGTTCTACGTACCAGCTAGCTGTAAAACCTCAACCCATGAATGGGTTCTCTGTTTCCTAGTATCTTCATTCTACATACATGCATTCATGTCTGCAACCATGCCACCTTCAGCTGAAGTTTCTATTGAGACAAACACCAGAAGCTTTGTTTCTAGTGGTAATAATGTTTAGCTTTATGCTGTGTCTATGTTATGAGGTGCAGTACTGCAAAGAAATGCATAAGGTAGCTCATTCTCAGAGAGAGTGAAGCTGTGTCATTGTGGCCTCTGCCCACAGCAGCGGTATGAGTGTGACTACACAGCAAGGCGTGGCACATTTGGGGCTGTACTCAGCTTGGTGACACATGGGTTAACCTCAGAACTGACAGCTTGTCTCCTGTGACAACCATTAGCATGTTAGTTACCTCCCACAGGACTGCCTTTCTGTTGCCCGAGCACAGAACTTCAGGGCTATTTCAGGTGACCTGGAGTGCTGGAGGCATCCTCATGGGGCTCCCAAGTGCATGTCTTGCATGTCAACAGCTGTTCTGGAGTGGTAGGTGAATGCCAGATGGGATCCCCAAGGATATCTCAAATGCCCCTTTGGACACCTGGTTTGAACCTATCTGACCTCTAGCAGTTGTCTCCTCGGGAACTTCCTGAACCACTCCTGTTTTTATAGATTCCTATTTCAGGCACTATCATATCCATTCCTTATTTATATCATAGGGTCTTCCCTTTACTCCTGTCTTTCTCCTAATGAAAAATCCTGCTCTGTTTATTTATTCTTTGATCAGAACTGCCTTAAATGATTGATCACACTTGCTATCCTTCAGTGTACCCTGTCTACCTCATCCTTTTTGAGATGAGTAAGGGGAGAGAAACTGGAACATGAGCACACCATAGTTTAAACTGTAGGATAATGGTATTTTCTATTTTACTCTTTTTCTTTCTTCAAACTGTTTAACAGCTGACTTGCTTTTGGGGTGTTGCTGCGTCAAACTGACATTTTCATAGATATCTGTAGTCTAATGCCATCACTGTATGTGTTAGCAAAAAATAATCATTCCCTCTCCTTTTCCACTCACTCATGTGCATCATTTCACACGTGTCTGAAATACCAACTAAAACTCATGACCTGGCAAGAAAGTATCCTGACCTTGACAGTCAAGTATAATGACTTGTTATTTTATTACCCTGAATGATGAATATTGTTAAAAATGGGGTTTATCTCACTATTTGACTTCTTTTCTACTTCATTTGTGTGTGTACTGAGCAAAGCAGGTACAAGCACAAGTGTTTTCTCGACTTTACTGTAAAGATTTAATTCTGCCTTTCTCTTGTTTCCTAGTTGTTTATCTACATGTAGACCTTTCCTCTAATTCCATTTAAGTTTAGTGAAATTAAGCAGAGGGATGATGCAAAGACACCAAATCTTACTGTGCCAATTTTAATACAGTGTTTAAAGCTGAATTTTAAGACTGTAAGGACACCAAATTTTAGGATGTGCAGTTAATATTCTTAATGCTAGAAAATTTAGATATGGGTTAAAGAAAAATTGCATTTCGTCTGATATAAAGAACTTTTGAAAGTTTGGAAATTGTACTGTGGAAGTTGTAAAACTGTCTCTTGAAAGACTAGAAGTTTAATACAGTGGATTTAGACCAGTGTAGAAGAGGCACAGACAAGAGAAGATGTTGTCAGGGAGTTATTCTGTTTAGGAGGGTATAAGGGGAGAGAGAAAAGCTAAAGCCATGTGCTTCAGAAGAGTGTAGGAGGACAATTTAAGGAAGTTCAGAAAATATGTCTGCAGCTGAACAAGTGAAGGGTTCAATTAGAATGAGGAATCATCTTGCTTCCAACTGTAGAGCACTCCTGGTAATTGGGGTAATTGAATCACTTTGCAAAAAAATTTTTAAAGTACAAATGCATGAAAATACTTCAGGAGGGGAGGAATCAAATTCCATTTCTAATAAGGGAGATACCTTCAAATTTGGGAAGTGAAAGTAATTGCAAGAGTGGTTATGAAATAAGCAAAATAAGATCTGTAGGTGACTCATTCTTTACAGTGTTGCCACAACAGGGAGGCAGAACAATGTATTTATGACAGGGTTGTCACTAAACCTGTTGTACTAAGCTGTATAAAACTGCAAGACTTCAAGTTCTACAAGTAGCCCATGCTGACCTATAGGATTTTGAACTTCTGGCTCACACATTCCTTCAGGGATAAAGAACTAAAGTTGTCAAGGGACAACAAGTTGATGAGAAAGAGGAAGTGGTTCTTGCTTAGTGTGTGCACAGGCAGAAGTGTTCAGATGCAATGGTTCTGTGGTTAGGTGGTGCTACTGACAGCACTGGGGAGTAGAGTGACTAGTGGGAGTGGAATGAAATAAAGAGTGAATTGGTGGGACTCAAGGGGGCTGAGAAAAGGAGCACTCGGGCTACGTTCGTGTTCATTGACTAGTATGACTAAAGAATTAGCCTCACATATTCTTACATATATATGTACATATACATGTATTATGCATAATACAGATGTAGTCAATACATGAGCTATACATGTATATATAATAAGATATAATTAACAGAACAGAATGACAAAGTATCTCATAAGCAAACAACCCAACACTTACTTGAATGGGGAGTGAATAAAATCAAGGAGAAAGGGAATGACTAAGGGGAATTGAGTGGAAAAGTATGAGGGAAGCTTCATTTTGCCAGTTTGTCCTGGACTCTGATCTATTGGTGAAGAGAATGGTGCACTAGGTTAGTGGAGTTCAGTTGCTTCTGACTGAACTTTGAGTTCAGCTCTTCTACAAACACCTGGGGATGGGCCCTAGACATATATTTTCTGTTTGGAAATTCCTGAAACTTTTAATTGAATGTGATTTGTGGTTGTATGCTCTCCTATGTTTCATGTGGTTTAGTTCTTCACAAAGAAACTATGTTAGTGTTTCATAATGGACCACTGAGTTGTTACACAAAGAAATCTGTGGTTTAAGGCTTACTACTGTTTAATTAAACCTTGAGAGTGCTTTTTCACTGGTTCACATACCATGAATTAGAAACAATATAATATGGGTCTGCAACATATTAGAGTATTATATCCTTTCAAAACAATTTTGTAGTGGATCTCGGCACCATTCCTACTTGTTTTTCCTAGATACATGTGCATCACTGCTGGAAGAGCTATTCTTAAACTAAGACACTATCCTCTGACTCACCATAATCACAATGAAAATTGGAGTACAATAGAATGTTATATGGAATATGATTTCAGATTTTGATCGGTCTTGTCCTCTTTGGGTTTCCCTTAATGTCACAAACTGCCTCTGACAAAGCATATCGCTCTTGCTGCCCGGTCTCACCGAGACGTCAAACGTGTGAAGGCGGCTTGTTCTCTGCAGTCACCAAGCTCGGGGTGCGAGGAAAGCCGTGTCACCCACCCTCACCTGCGGGACCGGCCCCTTGGCTCCCGCGCCAAGGGCGACCCCCAACCCGAATTCATGTTGGCGCCTAGGGCAGGAGGGCATGAGGCTGTACCCCCGCCCAGCCGCTGACCCCTGCCCGCCGGGAAGGTGCTCCCCACCTCCACCAAGCGAGGCAAGAAGCGCCCGGGAAACGCAAACGCGACCCACCTTCTCCAGGGTCCACTGTGCTCCGGCGTCCCTCCCGAGCGCCAGGTGCAGGCAGGCGGCGAGGCACAGCGCCCCGGGCAGCCGGGGAGCGCCTCCCGAGACCCCCGCCATCCCTTCCCTCCGCCTCTCCGAGTCCCGGGGGTGGAAAGGGTAGAGCCGGCGCTGTGCCGGCGGAGGTGGAGGCGGAGGAGGGACGGAGGGAGGGAGGAGGCTGCTGCTGCGGGAGCGGCTGTGGCTGATGGAGCCGCAGCCCTGCCAGCCTCTCCCAGCCCGTGTGCCCTCCGAAATGAGCCCCGTCCCCGGCAGCACGTCAGCAGTGCCACGGGCCCGCTCCCCTCCTCCCGCCGCGCTGTGAGGGGCGGCGCGCAGGGACTCGTGATTCCCACTGTGGGAAAAGCCGGAGCCTGCGGCTTTCCCCTGAAAGCTGGTTTTGTGTTCCGAGGGGCGGCTCTGGGATGGGATGGGGGTCGGGGGCCCCGCGTGAGCTCATCGCGTTCGGGCACCGGTGGGAGCTGCGGGCGCTGGAATGAGGGAGGGCTCTGCTGCCGCTGCTCGGGCTCCTGCTGGGAACGGGCCGGGATCAGCGCTCATGGCTGATGGCCAGCTCGGAACGGATATTCGTGAAGGGTCTGACAGGGCAAAGACCTACAGAACTCGAAAGGGGTTTAATTTATTATTTTATAAGCTCTTCTTAATATCCTTTTTAGGCCTAAACCAACAGTACTTGCTAGAATCAAAATCCACTCTTCAGGCATTTTAAATCCTGTAATCATACTATCAACTACCAATGAAGCAAAATCTGTGGTGAGGTGGTATTTTGCAGTAGACCAATTAAAATTATTAAACCAAAGATACAAGTTTCTGAGCCTGTGATCCCTTCTTTATGTCATTTGACATCACCGTTCTTCCTCTACGATGTCGCAGAAAACATCTAATTATTCTGCATCAAAGATACTCCTTTTAAAGTCTCCAGTTTTTACATGTTTCTTAAAGCTCAGGCTCAATGCCAAAACAAGAGAAAAAAAAAAGATGAAAGAAAGGAAAGAGGGAGGGAGCAGGAGTAATCATATTGCTGCTCTCCAGCCTAATACTGGAAAGTCAAATCCTGGAAACTACAGCTTTGCAAGTATTCAGAGTGTCTACAAGGGTAATATTGGAGAAATAGGGCAATTTGTGATTTGCAGATTGTTGACCCAGTTTTCACAGATTTCCTAGAAAAGCTGAAGGATCTGTTGCCCAGCATACAGATAACATCTCTGGTGGTGATAGCTTTACTACAGGTTCAGCATCCTTCTAGCTGATACTCAGAATGTGGCTGTATCCAAATTTTTCATATATGGGAAAACGAAGAGTTAATTTAAATCGGTGCCTTTTTCTTTTTTTTTCAGTCACAAAAATACACTCATTGCTTTGTTAGGAAATTGTTCTAAATGCAAAGCCAAGTCACTGGTTAATAGGGAGAAATGGGCAGTCATTTGATTACCAAGAAAAATCAGCACAGTTTACAGATTTTTTGCAAAAGCTCTGGCATGTCAGCAGAGATCAAGTCACAGGAAATTAGTCTAAATCCAACTACCAAGATGACAGTGATCCCAACAGGACTACATGAAGAACAAAAATCTGTTGCCCCTCCATGAGATTTCCTGTGGTTGACCGTACAATCCAGATGCTGGGCAAAACTTTTGGCTGATTTGCCAGAGTTCTCATTTAGCAGAAAAAAAATAAATACAGTAGCA
The DNA here is from genome assembly GCF_009829145.1 of Chiroxiphia lanceolata. Classification (NCBI taxonomy): domain Eukaryota; kingdom Metazoa; phylum Chordata; class Aves; order Passeriformes; family Pipridae; genus Chiroxiphia; species Chiroxiphia lanceolata. Next base: position 35,212,882 of record NC_045639.1, on the reverse strand, counting down.
ATAGGAGAATTCTGACAAGAATATAAGCTTGAGTCAGGACTTAGCTAACACTGTTTTTCCTGAAGGGATTGTGGTTGCACCCAGGGTTACAGTTCTTTGATAGATTACAAACTTGGCAAGTGTAAAGTCAGATTTAGGTAGTGTTAATATCACCTACATGGGAAACACATATAAAAGTGTAAGTGCTGGGCCAGATGCATAGAGAGATTGAATGGGATTTTTTAAAGGTGTTACTTTCAAAATTTGGAGTGGATATGTTGCCTCCCTCCTCCCCATAACTACCTCAGAAAGTTCTTTGCCTAATGGTATAAAGAAGACTGAGGGGAAAAAAAATCCATTAAAATGTAACAGAAATCGGAACAATTCACAGCTGAAAATAGAATTATGTAACTATTTTAAAAAATAATACACAAAGTTTAAAAAAATCAAAGTTGATGGACATTTTGTTTTTTCCAGGGATTTATAAGGGAAAAATGTTGTTTAGTCCTACTCCATACCACCTGATTGAAAAGGTGTCAACAGATTGCTAAGTGGTCATCTGTTCTATTTTATACAGTTAAAATAGTTGATTTATTAACCCGGAAAATCAAATAAAGGTAATCAGATGTCATCTAGAGGGGGAAAAAAAAGAAGAGAGTTTATTTGAAGAAAAGCATACACAATGTGTGACAGAATAATGTGTACAGTGCCTCTTCCTGTGCCCCAGTTGGTGTGACAGTGCCATCTACTGAAGTCCCGATGGACAGACGGTAGAGGCAGTGCTGTCAAAAGCTTTTCCTTCTGCTGACTCTCCAAGATATCAGCATTTCAGGCCAAACCACCTCTTGGAAGCTGAGGCCATGTGCTCTGTCATTACCTTGGCTATTAACTCCAGAGAAATGCGCTGCCAAATGCCGCGGATTTAATGCTCACCAGTTTTCTCCAGAAGGGGAACTCTTGCACCTTCCACCATTGCAAATGCGGTTGTGATGCTCGGCTTTTTCAACTGGCAGACCCATGGCAGGGAGAGCAGAGTGAGTGTGGTTTGTTTAGGTGGTTGGTTTGTTTGTTTGTCTTGAATCCACCTAATACAAGGTAATTTTGAGGCCAGGTTGGATGGAGCTTTGAGCAGCCTGGTCTAGTGGGAGGTGTCCCTGCCCATGGCAGAGAGGTTGGAACTAGTTGATCATTAAGGTCCTTTCCAACCCAAACCATTCTACGATCCTGTGATTTTGTGCCTGGGCTATGGCTGATTTGCCAACAGTGGTAATCCAGCAGTTAGAATATACAGGCTGAGATTTCCAGTGTTTGGCAGCCTGAGCTACTGCAGGCTCAGAAATCCATAGGCAGCTCTTACAGCCCAGAGGGAAAGGGTGGTGGGGCTGATGTTCACAGAGAAGCACAGGGGCCTGCAGGTGCCCAGTGCTCACGTGCAACCGGTGGGTTTGAGCTGCTGTTCATCCTGGTTAACTCCTCCACCACTGATCTCTAGAGGGTTTGGAACAGCCTTTATCAGGCTGTGGAAGCATTGCACTTGGTGACTCAGGTTGAAGAGATTCTGTTTCTATGGGCTGATGTTTTCACAGATGAAGTTTTAATAAGTGAAATGTGCGGGTTAAATGTAAACATTTATTTAGGCAAATAACTTTATTTCACAGTTGGTATGGTAGAATTATACATATATGATATGAATGAAGCTACTCATCTGGCAGATGCAAGGATCTGTGAGATCATTCCTTAAACTGATGGGGGTGAGTGAATTCTAAAAGGCCAATTACATGTAATTTATAATATAAGTATGTATTTTGTTTTCAAAATATATGTTTATACCAAGGTAAATTTTGATTCCATGCTTTTTTAAGTCTATACTAAACTTTTCACTGGTTAGTTGGAGTTGGATTTTGGGACAAAGTTCAACTAAGGGCTCAAACCAAGACGATGAGGTAATTCAGAGACATATCCACATTTCAGGATTTTATCCAAACCAAACCTGAACTCCTAACTCTTTCGGGGGAAGGGGAAGAAATGAGACAATGACCTGAAAAAAAAAAAAAGAAAAAGAAAAGCATTTTTATATTTTGTCCACAGAGATACTACTTCCTCTTTTCTCTTTTTGCAAGCATTTATTGCAGATCTTGCAAATCCTGAATGAGTGCATTTGCTATGCAGCATCAGTGTCAAAAGCAGTGTAAAAATAATGGCAGCATGTGCTTATGGAATTTCACAGACAAATGCACCACTCAAGTCTTCCAAGACATTGCTTTTTTTTAACCTAGTTAGAGGACATGAAAATAAAACATCAGATAGGTGAACAGAAATGAATATATTATGTATCCATTTTCAGATACCAATTATCCAAATGCTAGTGGTATTATTTTCTAACTGGAAAAACATAATGCATTTTTAGAGTTATAAAACAGAGTTTCCAAATGCAGTTTGTCTATGTAGACCTCGTTGTCCATACAGAATGAAAAACAGTTTTTGTTTATAAAAGCAAATAAATACGATAAAAGTTGCCCTTGTTTCCTGCTATCTTGTAGATGCAAGAGAGAGTGATTTCTAAAGGGCAGCTGGCTTCAGCAGGGAAAGCTGAGCTGTGAAAACAAGCTAACCATCTGAGGGAATGATGTGGGCTCAGAAAAAAAAAGAAACATTGATGAAATCCACAGGAAATCACTAATTATGATAGTCATAAAAATAACAAAACAGAATGCTCGCCCTGTCAATTACTGCAGACAAGGCTAATGATGTCATGGTGCTGCTACAGAGTCACACAAAGTCAGCTGTGCATATGGACAGATGTGTGTGCTGCTCTATACATAGATGCTGAATGCAGAGCTGCTTTCGGATGTGTTGTACTCAGAGATCTTTACAAACAGAACAGGTTTTGGATGCTTCAGGAATATTTGTGGAAAGTAACATTGGACAAATATTTACAGCAGTTTGGTTTATTTTGGCTGATATTTTCTTGTGTTCTGTAGTAAATTGATTTTAACTAATCCATCTTCTGATTTATGAAAAAGCAGATATTATGGCTTAGGGCAGCAAATTAAATGGCACCAACCCTATTGGATGGTAGAAAGCTGAGCTTCTTTACAAAGAAGTATAATCGTTGCCCAATGACTGTGCTAATTCCTAATATCCATCTGGTATTGTCCATAAACAGCTATTTTTAGGGCCGTTACTCAGAATGTGAGAAGCTTGCTGCACTTTAAGTACACTAGAGTATGTGTTGTGCTAAACATCAAAAATCATGTTTATGGAGGCAAGCTCTATGTTTACAGTGGTGGCGTGTGGGAGTCCCACTTCAGAGGAAAAAGGAAACTAAGATTGCTCAGTTATCTGGTGCAGAGCTTTGGCAAGAACATCCTCTATTCATGGAATAGCCTTCATTAAGAAGTCCCAGGGTGGTTTTTGGCATTCAAAACCAGTAAAAAGCAGAATCAACCATTAACTGCTACAGTTTCAGTTTAAAGTACTTCCAGATTTTGACAAGAAGCTGCATGCTAATTATTTATCTAATGAACTGGCTCCAATCAGAGCGCAGACCTGGTTACGTTCCGTATCAGCTGCACTGTGTAAAGGTCTGATGCAAAACAGGGTGAAGTAAGTGGAAAGACTCCCTTCAGTTTCAGGGGGTTTTAGGCCAGGCCTCAGGAGTGTAAGATGAAGGAAATGAGACCGTATGTTACAAACAGCGCTACAAATGACAAGGCACTAATCTGCTTCTCCATCTGTTTCTCGCTGGGCTGAGCATTTGAAGCCTTTGAATTTCTGTTGACAGTTTGCCTTTTCCAAGTGTTTTTTGTATGGTATATAGTTTAAACTTCAGCAACTTCCTATGGTAGTGGATATCATTTTAAGATTTGTACACAGAAATTGAATCCAATTCAAGAAGGACGATTACGGGTTGTCTCTTCACAGGGAGCTTTTGGACTGGAGGGAGGTTACAGATGCAGTTTTGCCTTGTGACCAGTTTTATTTGGTACTTTTGCTCGTTGTGTTTGCTAAGTATCTTGCGTGCAGAGATTTGGTGCTGATGCAAGAGTGGCATCATTAACGCAGAGCAGGAAGACAGGATTTGGGTGTATCAGAGTATTAGAAGGGGGGACTGAAACGTACTAGCAGACGGTGACAGTTACGTCCGAAAGGGCCTGGAGAACTGAGTTCTTGCTGAGCCGCACGCACGTCCGTAGGGGCTACCGGGAGGCGGCGGGGACGCTGAAAGCCCTTCCCAGCTCCCAGGTCAGCGCGGCCACGGAAAAGACCAGCGCGATGCTGTGACACACTAGGTCAAGTATTTCCTGTGCAGCGACGGAGGGCCTGCCCGCGGCCCTGGGGACACCCCCGCGGGGCTGCGCCGCCCCCAGCCCGGCAAGGTGAACCGGGGGAGGCGCGGGTGGCCGGACACACGGGCTGCGGCGGTCCCGGCCGGGCGCGGGGCGCGCCCCGAGGCGCCGCGGGGAGGGCGCGGGGGCTGCCCGGGCGCGCGGCCGGCGCTGGCACAGCCCCGGAGGGCGCGAGCTGGCGTCGACCCAGCCTTTGGCACGGCTGGAGGCGGCGGGGGCTGGGGAGGCGAGGGCGGCAGCGGGGCGGTGGCTGCAGCACGGAGCGGAGGGCCCCGCTGCCGGCGCCGTGCCGTTCCACCGCGCCCCGTCCCATCCCATTCCATCCCATCCCGCTGTAGCGGTTCTGGGCAGCGCCCGCCACGGGCGAGGATAACTAACGGAAACTCTTTCGGGGAGCCCTGCGCCTGCGCCGCCGCGCGCGCTGAGCCCCCCAGCCCGCGCAGGGCACGCCGGGACTCGTGGTTCGTCGGGGCCGGGGGGACGGTGCCTGAACGCGGTCGCGGGACTACAGCTCCCGGCAGCCCCCGCGGCGCAGCCCCGTCCCGTCCCGGGCGGCGCTGGAGTGTGCGGGGAGCCGCGGGGCTGGAGATGCGCGAGCGGCCGCTCCGGCCCGGGACAGCGGGGCCGCAGGTGAGCGCGGCGGGGCCGCGGGCGCCGTCGCCGCCGGCGGCCGGCGCGGGAGAGCGGGGTGCGGGGGTCGGGGCTGCCGCCGCCGCGCCGGGGAAGGGCGGGGGCGGACTCGGAAAGTTCCTGCCGCGGCGGCGGGAGCGGCGGCTCCGCCAGGGGTCGTGTCCCGGGGGAGCCCCCACCGCTCCCCCCGCGAGGGAAGCGCCGTCGCGGCAACAGCTTCGCCCTGGGTATCCCGGGGTGGGGGCGACGGGCCGAGGCCACATCATCTCCGGAGATGGTGCCGGCGGAGGCGGGTCGCGCAGCGGGGATTTAAACCTTGGACGGGCGGACGGGACGGGCGGGTGCCAGCGCCGGCCCGGCCGGGGCTGCGTGACCCGCGGCAGGCGCGACGCGTCCCGCCGGTCCCGCCCGGGCCGTGCGGGGGGAACTGCTGTCCCTCCCGGCGGGAACCGGCACCCGCGGGGGTAAGGGCAGCCGGGGGAGTCGCTGGGAATGGGGCGCGACGGCTGCGCCTCACCTCGCAGCGGGTTAAGTATCAGGAGTTTGAGAAGCTGTCCGGGAGCTGCTCGGCTTGGGAGCAGCCCAGCAAGGAACGGGAGGGTCAGCGCTTCTGGGCGAGGGGAGGCTGCGAACTGGGAGCAGGGGAAGGGGACAGAGAGGCTCCCTTCCTAGCCTTTGTACCTCTCTGTTCCTTAGGTGTGGGGTTTCCTTTACATAAATAAAATACAGAGTTGTAGACTGCACGTAAATTTCGACATGCACTTACTTTATTTGGTGTTCGGAAGAACTCTATCCTCACTACAAAATGAGCAGTTTGTATGACTTTCCTTTCTTAAAAAGGTCCATTCTTTCCCGCCAAGTAGCAAAAATAGCCTTCTTTAAAGGCTTATATGCAAATACAGGTGGTATGAAAAGGCTTTGTCAATGCAAATGTATCATGCTTTTGGTAAATATAATTGATGTTCTAATTAGGCAGCTGTAGGTGAGCTTTTGCAGTGTGTTTTCACTATCTAAATTAAATTTGCTTAGTAGACTCATTAATTCTTTCTCATCATAAGGCTTTTCTGTTCTCTGTTATGTTGGTTAGGCATTACTGTAATTCTGATCCACACCTCAGGCTTTGTATTTGCTCGCTCTGGTGTCTCTGAGAGGTACGGGAAGGAAGAGCAGTATGTAGAAAACAAAAGTCATCTTCAAGCAAAGCTGAAGGCACTATGAAGCTGCTTTCTTCAGAAGGGTTCTTAAGTGTTGCTGTTCTTACTCTTCCTGTTTTTGACCTTTACCTGTATGGCATTTAGTGTGTTCTTTAAGGCAGAAGTTATCTTTTCATATGTTATTGCTAAATGTCCAGCAACTGTTGCATATTTGAAGACAACAGTTTCTAGATACCTGTGCTGAAAATCTGGAAGTTATCAAGTTGTTCTCTCTTATGGAGCCCTTGTTAGGAATTTTTATCACACTACCAAGAGCTTCTTTTCCTTCCAGTAATGCAATTTGTGTATCTCTCTTTCCTTATTTATCTTTCAGAATGCAATGGCAGTAGGGCTTTGAGTTATTACACCGGTAGATATACCAGGAGTGCATAGTCTATTAAATTGACTCTTTTACCAATTCTCAGCCTTTTTTTTTTGGTAAGGGCAGCTTATACTATGTGCAATAAACTGTGGCATTTCTCTTCTGAAATTTCATTTCAAGAATGATGTTCTTTCAGAGATTTTTTTTTTTGTACATAAGGGAAGGACAGAAAACCTTTTCCTGTGGCAGAAGTTGCATGGGGAATCTAAAAATTATTCTTTTAAAATATTTCAGTTGCTCATGAAATGCTTGAAATATCGAATTGGGTAAAATAGCATTTTGTAACAAGTATCTTGAGCCCATGCTCATGAAATTATTTATTTCAAAAAGTTGTAGCCAACTTGCTTTTTTCATCAGACATGTGAGTGTATATTAATTTGATTTTTTTTTTCCAGAGGAACCAATGCTCAATTGTATGCTCTGAATATCTTCCTGTAGTTGGAGTTTATGCAAGATGTTCTTCAGTTGTCTTGAATCATAGTATTAAAATCCTGAGTACATGCTATGTAGAGTTTGAATTTTGACTTTATGGGGTTTTTTTTGACATTTCAATGCATTTAATAAATTTCCTTCTCTACCCACCAGCTTCTCAATATAGACCTACAGAGCAGAGCTGTGGTCTACTGCCCCCTCTCCCCACCTTTTTAATTTTTTTCCTCTTAACTGCTAAGTACTTTGCTCTGCCAAATTACCATTAATTAGAAGTTGTGGTAACATATTGGGCAGTGTTAGATCTGATTTGTCTTGAGTATCACAGAGTGGGAAAGTAGTTGAGTAGAACTATATTTACAAAACGTTGCTAAAATAACACATTTGAGTAAAAGAAGTTGGTGATTCTGCTGCTTCAAAGTACAGTGGTTATGACACTGCTGTGTGACTGTGCATTTCATGTGAAATGACAACTTTATCTTTTCCCCTACAGGCAGAGTACAACATTTCAAAATGCTGGAGATTATCTGGGTGAAGCTAGAGATTACATTTAATGTGATTCGGTCTTCAGACATTCTGCTCCTCCATTTCATGAGCAAAAATATTTTATAAAAATGAAATCAGATATCTTCACTGATCTCCAGGTTAATTGTGTCCTGTGAATTCAGAGAAGCCTTTCTGAAGGAGGAATTGATTCATCATACATGGACTTCTGTTGTTACTCAAGGATACACCTTTTTTTCATTCTAAAAGGCTATCTTCATGAAGACGAGTCTGCATTTGAGATATCTGTGCAATTAGGTGAATGAGGATATTTTTAATGAATTACCAGCATCTATTTCCATCTGTTTCTCCAGCTTTTGTTTTTTAAGAAAAATGAAGAACAAGTATAAAACAGCAGAGCCGATGTGTTTCTGTGAGGCCTTTATGTAAGCCTCTGTTGTCTGGATGTGGTGCTAAAGGACAGGCAATCTGCTTTCAATGATTGTAACTGCAGAAAGACAACCTTTAATTTAAAGTAACTTGCAGCTGTAATTATTTTGCTCTTTGGCTTGCACGAATGAAAGGGAAATTTAAGTTTTACTGGTCATTTTACTGAACTAAGAAAGGGAAACTTACATTATCCTTGTTTGCATTTCAAACTAAGAACTGATAACGTATTTTTCTTAGAATTTGACTACTACAGAGATCTTGACAGAGTAAAGCAAGTCAGATGTCAGCAAACGACTCTTCTCCCCCCTCCTTACAGAAGTTTTCCCCACCTACGTGTCATGTTGCTGCACCACAGACCCCAACTTTGTCTTCAAGTCCCCAGTCGGGGCTCTCCAGTCGACTCTCCAATGGCAGTTTCAGTACCCAGAGCCTCACCAACTCCCGAGGCTCTGTGCATGGGATCTCCTTCCTTCTGCAGATTGGTCTCACTCGAGAGACTGTCACCGTTGAAGCTCAGGACCTGTCCCTCTCTGCTGTTAAAGACCTCGTGTGCTCAATAGTTTACCAGAAGGTATGGTTTAACCACATTCTGTTCATGGCATCCCTTGTTTGGTAACAGACTGCTTAGTAATAACAATGTGTGACTGAATGATGCCAAGAGATTTGGTACAGTGATAAAGATCCATGTTAGGTATTTGCAGTTTTGCACAAATTTTGCTAACTCTCCAGGTAGAAGCTTTTAATTCAAAAGGAGTAAACCCTCCTGTTACTTTCTCAGTTGTGAAATCTAGTAAAAGAAGATGTAGTAGTAAATTTTCTGCAAGAATTACTTTTCACAATATGGAGACTATGTTCTTTCCTTTCAGCAGTTGTCACTGATACCTCAGGGTTTTATAGTTTATGCTTACTGTTGTTAAGGAGTATTCTTGGAACTGTACAGCCAGCCCTAATGAAAGGACCAGTTGTGGCTATAGACATGCACTGCACACTTGCAGACTTGCAGGAGGAAATAACACTGATCTTGCTGTTTTTGCATCCAAGTTTTGTCTTTATTTAGGTTTGCTAGGTTAGATCCTACTAAGCAACCTTAAAAGCAGTTAACAATATTTCATAAATAAAAAAATAATTGCTCTTTCCCTGCAAGGCCAGGGATGAGTAAGAGTGAGGGAGTTGAAAGTGAATTATTTTGTAGGGAATTGTTTTCTCTATGTCTTTCATTATTGTGATTGGTATTTAGGGTTGGTTAGTTTTATATATTTTTTTACTTAATAGCTTGAAAGAATGCAAACTCATATATTTTATGTTATTTCCATATGCTTATGTATCTTTTTTCCCTATCTCATCTCATAACTTATTGCATCTTCCATATTTTTACAAACTAGTTGTCAAGCAAGCCAATTTCAGAATGACTACCAAAATGTAGTTCAGCATGTTAGTTCCTTTCTGAAGAGATGAGTTTCTCTTGGGTCAAATTCTTTTTTTTTCGTGTACCCTGTGTGTTAGCTACACCTTTTTGCAGCCATTTTAGGGGCCGCTTTTTCTTTCTTATGAGCTCTTTCTCTTTGTATCTGCATATTTCCTGTCTTCTGTCTTAAAGAAAGATGAAAACAAATACACTTACTTTTCTTTTTCCTTTCTGTTCTCTTGGCAGGCTCAGCTAAAAGTTTAGCTCAAGTTCTTGTTATAGCTCAAGAAACTTCTTACATGCTGAGCCTAATCTACTGCAAAACTGATGAGGATTTCATGATCAGTTTTCCTCTTTTGTCTGGCTTTGCTACAGTTTTTGCTCTCTTGTAGCTGATGCTATGAGTAAATGACTGCTCAGTTACAACGTGTTTGCAGACAGCAAACTGATCAGGAAACAACCTCACGTGTGGTGGATTCATCTTTCATAAGTAGTTTTGCAGCCACTGCCTCTACCCTCTATTTGACAGCAAAAGGTCCTGCCTTGACTTTTTTCTCTTAGATCTGTTGACTGTTGCAAGACTGTTGCAAGACTGTTGCAAGATTAAATATTCTGGATTAGTATATACATAAGAGTGTGTTATTCTGTGTAGTCATGTGTATGGTTGCCTTTTTTTTCTAGTTGAAAGCTTTGAATCTACTGGGTATGCTGTTGAGGCTCAACAGTGTAAAAGCTTCCCTTTCCTATGGTATTCCACAGCCTGCTTCAACTGTCTTGTCTTGATGTCACTTCAGGGTACTGTATAGTTTGTTCTTTTGATAGTTCTGTACTTAGCAGTATCTACTTACTGTTGCATTCTTTAGTGAATAAGGAGAAATACTTCTTTTACTTGGAATAATTACAATTTTTCTTCTTATTAAAGTGTTATCTTTACTAGAGTTAAATGGACGTTTCCTTACTTTAAAATCACATTTCAGACTTGTGTTTCTCTACATATCTGGAACAAAATAAAACTTTAAGGAGTCCTTCATTTACTTGGGATCTTGAACTACCTGCCTACTTGTATTTGAGACTACAATTACAGTATCAAAAATGTTGATTAGGACTAGAGGATCTCCAAGAAGGCTGGATTTTAACATTTGTAAAACTAATTATAGCATCCTCGGACATTTTCAGAAAAGTAACTTCATGCATTACCTTTATTTCTTTCAGGGGAAATAATCCACTGGGAGGAAGGCAATCCTCCAAAAGCAGTGTTGGAGAGCGGTTTAGTTAGGAAAAAGTACTGTGTTTACCTAAAGCGTTTTCATAGCGCTTTATATATTGCCAGACTTGCTATATTGTTGATGGTTACCTGTGCTTTCTGCTTAAGACACAGGTCGTCTGTGTAGCTTGTTTGGGTTTTGCAGAAGTGTGATTAGAAGCAGCATCAACAGAACTGAAACTAAAGAGGCATATGCCCGCAAGGAGAGCAAGATGAGTAATGCAAACATTTGGTGTGCCTCTTAGCTCTGTTACAAATCTTCTAAACGTCAGGAGATGTTTTTACTTTTTAAATGTTTTTCTTTAAACTTGAAATTTTCAAGTTTAAATTTGAATTTGAGGGGTACTGTGTTAGGGTTATTATATATTGAAATGCTTAATAGAAGTCCTCAGAAAAACCAAATTAAGACTTTATAGGGATACTTCAAAAAGTTCTTACTTATGGTCTCCATTTTCTTTGTTCATTCCTTATTTAGATTGCTGTATATTAAAGTATCAGACATGCAGTTCTCGGGGGCAGTCTGAAGAGGAACCTAAGCATGAACAGTTATGGCTGCTGGAACAGAGGGAGTCTGTTTAGAAGCAGAAAACGTGTAGCAAAATTTGCAGGTGGACAGTGTGTGTCCCTGCCCAATGATCAGATGTTACAGAGTCAAGTTCTTAATCCTGTTTTGTGTTGGAATATTGTTTTTTTTATTCCTCATGTGAGAGCACATGAAGAAGAACAAAGGTATTACTAACTTAAAACTAGAAACTTGCAATGTGGTGATGCTTCACTGCCTGGAAACGGAGAATTATGTAGGACAGCATGCTATAAATGCTTTATTCTAGCTTATTTATTTTGTTCTAGTTAAACTGATAGCCATAAGTGAAAAACATTTGATAGTTCTGTGCTATTACTTTTTTAGTATCAGGACCTGTAAGATTTATCATAACTTCTTCCTTAAACTTAAGAATCTTCACTTTCATGTTTCTGCAACTTCTCTTATCTACTTTTTTTGGGCTACAGACCCGTCCTTCATCATTTTCACTTTCAGTCATGCTCAGTATTCTCCTTCTTTACATATGTTTCCTCTGATGGTTTTGCTACATTTTGCTCTGAAATAGACCAGTTGCTCTCCTGCTTTAGAGTGTTTGCCTGAAATTCTCCCCATTCTTTAACTGTTACCTTGTTTTTGACTTGAATACTGATACATTATTTACCCAGGCACTCTTGTTTCTTACTCTTCCAAACTAGTTTTTCTACTTCACTGAACCCATCCAAGCAGTCGGCGCTTAGCAAAGTCAAAGGGATTTTTCTTGTCTTACTTATTGGATTTTTCTTCTCTATTTTCATCATATTGTGCTCTCGTATGTCTTAAATAAAATAAAAAAAGCCAATCAAACTTATTTTCTCACTTTCTGCCTCTTTTTTCCTCTGTCCTTATGTACTTATAGTTTTTTATTCATGTTTACTGCACTTGTTTCCTGTCTATTTATCTTTTTCATGTCGATTTTGATTCAGGCTAGTATTATTTTATGTCTTAGTTAACCTCTGAAAGTAATTTTTCCTTCCATGATCTGCCTGTTTCTGATTTTCTCTTAAACCTTCTTTGCCAGCAGTGTTTATAATTCTGCTGTTGTTGAAGTCTTCCGTATGTAGGGCTTTGATTTTTTTCATTTCTTTCTTCAAAGTAGTCTCATATTTGTCTTGCTTGTGTATAGTCTTGAAAACCTTATCTAGCACCTGTTGCTTTCATCTTGATTCCTGTAACTTTTTTTTATTTGCTGTTATTACTTTTGGTAGCAGTAATATTTTTGTTATGTATTTTCTTCATCCTGTCATGATCATTCTCTTTAAACTGTGTCTATAATTGTCTGTCTCTCAACAGCAAATTAACAATTGCGTATAATCTCATTTCTGCTTGATTATTGCCTTTCTTTGTGCTTCCTTGTTCCTTCATCGTATTTTTTGGCTATTTTTTTTCTGTGGTCTCTATAGGCATAGTCTTTCAGATGTCAAAACAGTATTTACATTTTCTTACTAATGTTAATTGTCTGATTGTTTCCCACCTCATTATACTGTTTTGTCTTGAATTTCTGTCAATAGCTTCTTACATAGGTACTTAATATGTATACACTTCTGTTTATTTCTTCAAGGCTCTGTACTGGGTAAGGTATTGCGAATACAGTCACTGGAAGTATAGCTGTGTTTATAAGGAGTTAAATTTTGTATACTACACCTGCTTGTGAGTCTTTCTACTATTTCTGTAGTTTTGTACTTGCATTGTTCTTATAAGTGTTGGAGTTCTGGTATTGTTGTATTCCCTGGTTAATAATTTGAATAATCAAAGTTGAATGTGATCCTTTTAGTATGTATGCACTTTTTTGATAGTCCTTCCTGTTTTTTTAATTAGGCTTTGTGGGGTTTAATTTTCAATAATTGGAGTATGACTGAAGTCCTTGGATTGTTTGGAAAACTAGCCTGTTTTCTTTGAAAATGAAGCAGACTAGGGCATGAGGAGGAGAGAGATGAGGAGATGCGTTCAAACATTTTGCTTTCATAATCAAGGAGGAAAAAAAGCCTGACACGAATACACAAATGTATCTGTAGAATTTTCTAACCAAGAGACATTTAACTGTATATTTGTATCACTGATTTAACTAAGAACTCAAGTTTTAATGGGGCTGAGTTAAAGTAGTTTGGGCTGGCTTTTCAGTGAGGGCTGCTGAAGGGAAAAAGAAGTATTTACTTTAAAATACTGTAAATTGTCATGTGAAAACACCAAAACATGTAGAATAATATGTGTAGTCTTCCAGAGGTTTGGTCACTGTTATGGTAATGGCTGTCTAACCAAATTGTGGCAGAGGTGTTGACTTAAAGCTTAATATGATTTCTCAAGTGTTCTGATGTTTTACTAATAAGATTGAGAAGTAAAAGTATCATATTACAAGGATCATGCTACAATCCATCCATATTACAAATGGATCTTTACAACTTTTGCAGTAAAAACTTAATTGAGTGTAATAAATAGGTAACAGTACTGCAACCATCGTTCTGGTTTTTTTCTCCAGGTTAAGCTTGTAATAGTTCATGGTATTTATTTTTGAATGGCTCTAAAATTAATGTAAATCATGTTCTCTGTCCATCAACTGTGCTGAAATTTTTTTCCCCTACTGCTCTGCCTTCTTGTCATCTGCTTTCTTCATATGAGCTAAATAATGCAGCAGAGTAAGAGAGAGTTGAGGCATGCTTGTGAAAACATGCTTGTGAGAAGGTGGGAGCTGGGCAGTTACTGGGTGTGCAATGGTGTTATATGTGGGGCAGATCAGCATTTCCAGTGTGGTGATAGGTTTGTATGCTGGAAAACCTAGCCAAGCAGTAGTCCAAGTATGCCTGTACTGAAGCATCTGATGAGAGAAAGATCTGCAACATGTTTGAAGCTAATTGTCTGTGTGATAACGTGATTTGGCACATGATTCTAAAGAGTGGGAGTGAATAACTGGGTAGGGATGCAGGGTAATAGAATGGAGCGATTTCAGTGAACGAAGAGACTTTCCAATGGTGTTTTGCACCATTAGACTTTGGAACTAACTTTCAGTGGTTTGAAGCATTTGTTTTGAGTTATGATGGGTCATGAGATATTGGACCTTGAAACAATATCCTCCTACGCTTTTCCCTAGTGTGAATTTTTGGCGAGTAGTCCAGAACTTTGTAAAGCAAGTCCTGGAACCTGAAATAGAGGGATTTTTTCAGTTACTGCCAAGATAGAAAGAAGCCTCAGTTGTGTTTTGCTCAGCGATACTGACCACTGTATGTTGAGTTCTTCTGGATACAAAGGACAATGTAATGTACTATCAATTAAAGCTGGTCATACTGTAGTACTTACAGTATAAGCATTCTAGATAACACCAATTGTTTTTCCTCAGTGTAACTGCAATAATGTACTAGTAGCGTTCCTTGTGCTAGTACAACCCAAGTACTAAGGTTTGCATATATTCTTGATGTAAGGCGATGATATCGATATACCAGAGATTAATTTTGGAACAGTCTGTTGCATATGTAGACTTCCCACAAGTGATTTCCTGTAGCTAGATGCTCTTTTGGAACTGTTAACACTGGGAACAGTCATCTTTTTGCTTTTAGGAAACACAGTAATACTGGGATTAGCAATTTATATGCTCTGAGTCACTGTGCAGATACTTTGGGCTTTTATGCAGGAAAGTAATAGCTGTATAATTCTGTAAGATAAAACAGGCTTAAAAAAATTCTGCTTTGAGTTTTGTTTTCAAGTTTACATTATGAGCTCTTAACACTTCAAAGGAACTGGATAGTGTTCTTCCTATGTAATTGAGCATAAGGAAGGCTATAAAAGCTGAACTTTGCTGCAGTACAAGAGAGAAAAATTTGGTAGTGTACAACTTGAACATAGTTCAGCTATTGAACATAGTTTAAGCTTTGCGTAAAATTTCTGTTAAAAGATACTACTTGAAATGAAAAACTTGTTAATCGATGAGGTTATTCTTGGCCAGCAGTCTGCACATAGCCTTCTGGCCAAGGTGCTAGCAAGGAATGCTGTATTCCCGAATGTACTGGGGAGTGGAAGAGAGAGCAGGACGCTGCACGCCTGTAAGGAGCTAAGCTGCTTGCTTGGAGCTGATTCCTCCCCCCATGGAAGCCCGGCCAAGTGCCTGAGACTTGGGCTCTGACAGGCCACCTGCAGCTCATCAACACCGGCCATGCAGAGGGCAGTCAGCCAGCGTTTCCACTGCATGGCTGCACAGGGCTGCAGTGGGGGCAGAGGGGAGTGATCTGGGCTGGGGGTGTGGGAAGGAACAGTCAAACAGGCACCTTCTTGGTAGGGTCTGTTCTTTTGTAACAGAAGGGCATGAGGGCGAGGTGGTAAGGAAAGAGCAGGATTTGTTCATCAATCTTGAAAAGTTTTGTTAGGGATAATTGAATCTGACATCCTCCTGGCAGAGGTGAGGCTGCTGCAGCTCTGTGCTCCGTGTCCAATCACGGCCAGTAAGATTGACCACATATTCCCGGTAGGCAGCAGCACTTGGATACAGGTTTACAACATATACGTATGTACACACAGATCAAAACAGATCAACAGTGTGTCAATCTGTGAGCTCTCACATGAACACAAACAGCACCAGTGGTCTCATACTGTACCCTTCTCTGGTGGTTCAGGATGAAGGTCTGTTAGTGGGGAAAAAGCCATGCAGACACATACCCAAACCCCCAAGAAGAAAACCATCAACAAAGAAAAAGTGGATGTCTCCAGCAACCGGGCTCATAAACTCTCTGCCAAGTATCAGCTGCCGGATCTTGGTCTTTCCAGTTGCTGGCACCTGGATATTCAAGCTCTTGATTTCGCTTACTCTCTAGTCACATCACAGGTTCCTCCAGCTCTAGTTGCTGGTACTCAGACCCCCCATACACACACATGTGCTCAGAATGAGAGAAGATCATCCAGGAAAATATTTAGAAATTGAATTTAATGAAAGATAGGACAGATGGTGCTGATCATGCACAGGACATGATCAGACAGGCAATTGTTCAGTCCAACCCCTGTTTACAGGTGACCAGCCTTTTTTAATCTTTTTATCCCTTTATTTTTTCCACATTTATTCCTTCCTTGCCTTTAGTTCCTTCCACAAACATTCCACAATAAGTATTGTACAATCCTAATTCCCCAGCATTTTATAATCAGTGCCATACCACTGGACAGCAATCCCTCTCAGCCCAAAAGGTGTTTTAGTGTTGACTTGTCTTGATCAGTTTTGTGGAAACTGGGTCTGACAATGTCCTGTGGGAGCCCTGGGAGGGACTGGACAGGGTATCCTTTCCCTAGAGTCCTTAATTTGGTTTTCCACCTGCCCTTGTTTCTCTGTGCTCCCCTGGCTTGTGGAGATGGGCCTTTGGTGGGCCGATTGCTCCTGTGATGGGTTTGGGAGGCCCTGGGCAGGGTGCTGTAGGGGCCGCCCCACCTGCTTTGTTGCTCTGTGCTGCTTTGTGTGCATGCAGACAAACACCGAACAAATAGAATAGGTAAAGGAGCTGTTGCAAGGTTCCTCAGCTACCGCCTTTTCCTGCTGTGGATTCAGGAAGATCTCGTAGCAACTGCAACTCATTAGTACCAATGAATAGGTGAAGTCTTGTCACATATGGTAGAACCTGTATACGGAGGTATGTTTAGTGAAAAACTTCTTGTACTCAATACTAGCGGAGATTATTCTTAAGTCTTGTTAGACCCGGACTTGTGACTCTGCAGCTCAGTCTAGGAGCTACTAACCAAGCTCAAGCTTGTAAGTAAATCTTTTAGGGGGTTAAATGTTACAGTTACAAAACCAGACAGTCTTTCACAGTCATTTCATCCATGTCTATGTATATTTGTTTCGAAAGAATAGGGCAGTAAATTGTCACAACAATATGAGAAGCATTCATGATACACAGCTTAAAAGGTCAATTTAATTAATTGAGAACCAAATGAGGGTGTTGATGCCAACAGTTCTAACAATCTGTAATAGATGATTTTACTTTTTTTACAATACTTTTACTCTGTAGATTTTAATTTTGCATTTGTCTGGAATTTATTTGAAAACCAAATCTTAATTATAGGCATTATAACGTTATTTACAAACTCTGGAGTTAATGTTGATGCTGCTTTCTAAGGAATGTAGTGTCTCATTAATGATTACACTTGCTGTCACAAAGAGGACTTGAGTATTCATCTCTAACTCTAGTTTATTGTGTCAGCTAATGCTTTTTAGTAATGAAAGTTAATGTAGAGTGTTTAAAACATTTTAATAAATCCAAGATTTGTACATGAAAAGGGGTAAACGGTGCATATGCAGAATAAATATGGTCATAGCATTTAAAATAAGTGCTGCTTGGGCAGCACTTATGTGACCTCTGGTTACTAGGATTGGGGAAATATGTGCAGGGATATTCTGGCAGCTGCATAGTATGTTTATGGTCTCAAAGAGTGAAAAAAAAAAAGAAACAATCACGTCTTTATCAAGAAAAGGAGACTTAAACTTGTGAAGTATCTTAGAGATTCCTTAAAATCTGTGGTTTATAGGTGGTTCTGTGAACTTAATACAGAGAGTTCACCCTGGTTGCCTGGATTGTGAGTTATCCCTCCTGGCAGCTGAAAGTAATATTGGCATTAATAAAAGAAGTTGTGTTTATCTGCAGGCAGATACATACCATAGTCATGTTGATTTTTATCTCCCTTTTGTTGTAAGTAAGTTTTCAGCAGCATGATGCAATTGATAGGAGTTATCTTGCGGATACAATTGATGGTAGCATTGAGGTGGTACCTTCCTCTTGTTGATACTAGCATTAAGATATGATACCTAGCTTAACAGTGCATATAGTATCAAGGAACAAAACCTCACAGCACTTATTTTAATGATGTAAATATAACTTGTTTTCTTGTCCATCAAGGCACGGTGGAATTTTGAGTTAGAACCTAAAGTAGGTTTATGCAGTGTTTTACTTATAAAGAACTGTTAGTTTCCTTGAAAGAATTATTAACATGCTGTATCTGTGCATGCTCTGAATATGAAACCAAGTCCTGTGCACGCTTGCAGAGATACTGAGACATATTTGGGCACCACAGCTAATTATCAAGCTTATATATTTGCTTTCCTAATACAAATGATCTTCGGACAATTGGAAAAATAAGAGTTCCAAAGGCAGATGAAGGAGCCTGCTGCTTTGGCATCAGCCCAGTAAATCAGTTTCTTGGTGCTGTGCATTAAATATCTACTGGTGTCAGTTTAAATTTGCCAGCTCTGTCTTTTGATTTTATGTGCATTCAGTGGCACAAATTCTGCCTCTCTTTGTGACTGTCCAAGGTAGGTAGTATGCTTTCCAGAGCAGAATTTCCAGAAATTCCTCAGTATTATGTGTAATGTAATTTTGTAGTGTGTGTGCACCATAACAGAGAAGAACAACTGGATATTTCAGATAAAATTACTGCTGTAGAGAGGATGTTATTTTTTCTCTGAATGGAAAGAGAGTGTGAAAACAATGGGCATGATGGATACCTTCATTATGTCTCTGATTTAGTAGAACAAGTCTTTGATTACTTCAGTGTACAGTTAATATACCCCAAGCTTCATGGGGTTTAGGTCCTGTTACTTATTGACTGTGTAAGATCTAAATTAACTCAGTAAAACTGTAGTCTGTTACCTCATTAATTGAAAATTTCTTCTGGGCTTTTCCATATTTCTTTCCTGCATTCTTCCTGTTTTCTTCTGTGTGTGTGTGTGTTCCTACCTCAAGTTTGAATTCTGGTTTAAACAAAAAGGCCAGAGTAGCTAATTGAGTGGTACTCATTCATCTCCAGGGTCTGGTTCTGCTCTTTCTCTCTGTGAAATATTTGCTTTTAAGCTTTTCATTTTAAGAAGTCTTCATTTTAGGAAGTTTTGCTCACACTTGACAATATTTTGAGGAGTAGGGAAAATACAAACCAAGAAAGATATTTTTTTCAGTGAAGTGTCATGTAAAAATGACATGTTACTTAGTGTATCTATTTCCTGTATGGATTTGCAATATTATCTTTTGTCCTTGTGGGGATCTGTGTCTTGAGCTGAATACCTGCCTGACCAGAATATCTGTGAAATAAGGATTACAGGTAGTGGTATCCAAGTTAGAGACCTCCATTGGCTTTCACTTGCCAGACTGATTATGCAGGTTTGAGAGACTAAAAACCCAAAGAAACGAAAAGCTTACCTTTTTTTCTTTTCAACTGTAAAAAAAAGTGTGACTGTTGGGGGGGGGCAACAGGGAAGAAGTTGATGAGTTTTAGTATGTTTTGGTTTGGTGGTTTTTTTGTTTTGGTTTTTGTTTTGTCATTGTTTGTTTTTTAACTTGTTATGCAACATTTTAGTTCAGAAGATCCTTTGTTTCCTCAAAAATAAGCAGGCCAATTTTGTTTCCATGAAACACTTTAAAACACTTGAGTTTTGTAGATGTTATTAAAAACATCGATGGATAGGATTATCAAAAAACATGTATTAATTCAGAGTTTGTTTTCTGTTGCAGTTCCCAGAGTGTGGTTTCTTCGGCATGTATGACAAAATTCTCCTGTTCCGTCATGACCTGAACTCAGATAATATTTTGCAACGAATTACATCAGCAGAAGAGATACATGAGGGAGATCTTGTTGAGGTTGTACTCTCTGGTAGGTATTATTCTAATGGTGGAACAATACTTTATTCAGTAGATTAATAGAAAATAGGACTTCATGGAGCACTATTTTTGTGCCTGCCTTAAGCTCTTTGACTTAAGTCTTATATACTTTGGAGTAGAGGTTTCCAAGAAAATCTGAGTGATACTGGTGCTTTAGTACTCAGTTTTGTTATTTTTTTTGTTGTCCTGTTTATTCATCTTCTGGTTTACTATTATAAATAAATCTGAATTATGCAAATATGAAATTATATCAATATAATATTATAATTACTTAAGATAAAATGTAGGTTGGATCCAGAATTTGTTCTTCCAACCCTGTCATTTGTTTTCTTTTGCTTAACTCTATCTTTTTGTTCTATAGTGTTTGCTATTGATGGCTTATACTGCTATAAGGCTTTCATACCTGTAAGAACAGACTCTTAAGACTTATTGTAGTACTTAAAAACAGTTTCTTTAAATGATAAAATCCTTAGAATGGTGGTTATTAACCTGTAGTACTCTTCAATAATTGGGACAAAAAAACCCCAGCCCTAACTGTTTCTCATTGTATGTGTTTAATCAATATTTTGTCACATTCAGTCAAAAGAGCCAGCTGTAGTTAAACTACAGATAAAAGCTGGACTTAGTAACAAGCAGTTTTTTAAGACTTTGAGGATGAAGTGCCAAACTGAGGTTACATTTTAGGAAGAGAGACCTCTTGACTCTCATGGGATTAAACGTGTAAATTTGATCAATAAAATATGAATTCCAGAGCTGTAAGGTTGAGTTCCTTGGCTGCATTTCAAGGCCTACTGTTGTAGGTGTGTCTGGGGTGTTCAGTAATTGATCATCTTGGTTTGAGCTTTTCATTGCTTCTCATAAATGGCATGTTTGGAAAATTTGCTGTGTGTCTTTTGACAGTCTCTGACACTTTCCTTATAGACAGACAGACCTGAACTGAGGCATTTTGTAGACATGTAAATCTCTTTCAGTAGGGTTTTTAAAAAAAGAATCTGAATAGGACGTGTTAGTACTTATTTGATCAAAGAATGAGTAGCCATCAGGGCAAGGTGTTAAATACCTTTTAATTTAAATGTATCTATGCTTGTTTAGGAAAAAGAACATTATTTGTGAAGTTTGCAGTGTTCCCTGGAAACTCTGTCCACAGTTTTGTTTTGATACACAAAGAATTCAATCTAATAAGCTTTTACTGAAAAAATCCTTTAAAAGATAAAAATCTAACCTGTAGAACTGTCTTTTCTTTGAAAATTTTGTAGATTACAAAACATCTTGAAAATTAAGTTGCTCTTTTAAATGTTTGCTGTTATTTTTAGCAAAACTTCTTGTACTTGCCTTCAACTTAGTGAGGTTTTCAACACCGTGACTCATACTGTTGATTAGTTGTGGCCATTAGCCTACAGAGTCCAATGGATCTTTTTCCTCAATAAAAAAGTTTACTGAAAACCATGTAGTCTTCTAAATGTGTATTTAAATGGTATACAGTAAAATGCTGATGTCTAAACAGCTCGTTAGTGTTCTTTGAATTAGCCATTTTTAACACAGCACGTTCTTTCCATAAATCCTTGTTGACCCAGTGGTAAGAACCATAACTTACTGCAATTTTTTAAAAGCTTTGGCTACAGTTGAAGATTTCCAGATTCGTCCTCATGCACTTTATGTGCATTCCTACAAGGCTCCAACTTTTTGTGACTACTGCGGAGAGATGCTTTGGGGTTTGGTACGACAAGGATTAAAATGTGAAGGTAAGTCTATGATATTTAGTGTATTTGTGTGTGTGTATATCTGTAGAAGATGAGGAAGAAGAAATAGTATCGTGTTTGGTATATTAGCAAGTGATAAATGTATTATTTCATTGTTGGAAGGGTTTGTGCATCAGAAAACCCAAGTTCTGATCTTGACATTAACACAAACTGTGCATGACCTTGGGCGAATGACTTAAGAAGTGATCTTGTTTCCCACTTTGAAACAAATAGCTAGCCTATGACCCTGTGTTCTTTGCACAAGGAGCACACACTCTGGAGAGACTCCCAAAGGGGAATCCCTTTCCCTGTGGCTTTCATCCAACTGGCTGCCGAGCACTCTGCAGCCTGCTGTCAGGTACTGAAGCTGCCTTCTCACTGGCTTCTCTCTGGCTCTGTGCTCCAAAGTGAGGGAGTGATGAAAGCCTCCTGGTGGTGGGAGATCAGCTGCTTCCTTGTTTCTCGAGCTGGGCTTACTAGAGACCAGTAGTATAAGAAGTACTGCAGAAAAAACTGTTTCTGTGAATTGCATCAAGAGCACTAAAATAAGAGAATTTAACGCAACGCTCTATTTCTGCCTTTACAATTTTTGGATCGTCTTTTTAAAACTGCGTGGTCGAAACATTAGTACAGTTTTTGTTACTTTGAATGTTGGGAGTTTTTTTGAATTAAAAAACTACTCTTCCAGGTTGTGGTTTAAACTACCATAAACGATGTGCCTTCAAGATTCCAAACAACTGCAGTGGAGTGAGAAAGAGGCGTCTGTCTAACGTGTCTTTACCAGGAGCAGGACTTTCAGTTCCGAGACCAGCACAAGCTGAACACACATCCTCTGCCTCTGAAGAAGTATGTAATGTGAAAGGGGAATCAATTTCTGCTATTAAATTGTTATTAGCCTTTCACTCATGGTTATGTGAACTCTGAGAACTTTGGTTTCAGAATGATAGAACATCTTACCTTCTTTGTAATACAGATTCATTCTGTAATTATGGTATCAGGATAAAATAGTTACTTGGCTAAAGGGATACAAATTGTAGGCTTTTATGCTGGGGAGGAGAGAGTGTTCCTGATATGCTGTTAAGATTTTCACAGAGTTAATCTAAAAAACCCCAAGCCCTATCAAGGAGGGTGTAGGGGATCAAGGGCTTACAGTAAAAACAGTCATCCATAGGAGTTCCTTTTTATAATGGTTATGATGATTGCTGAGAGGTTATCAATTATACTGCAACTATATTGGGATCGTAAGACAGGACAGGCAGTGATTAGATCCATTTGTTTGATTGTGCCTTAGTCTTTTCTACTTATCTATTACTTTACAGTGTAACCATTCTTAGTTTAATCATAGTTTAAAATACAAATCGTATAGCCTAGTTCAAGAACATATTTATTTTAGCTAGAGGCTATAAAAGCCTAGTCATGAAGAAATATTCTGATGTTTGTAACTACTGGTAAGATTTATTCAGTGAACATAGAATTGTAACCATTTATCACAGAATTTAACTTTTGTTTCTATGTGCATGTTTAGTACCTCTTCGATACCTCTTTTTTGTTATGCTCAACGCCTTTTCTGTTTTAATTGCTAAACTTTTTCTTTTAACTTAATTTCAAAGATTTTTTTCTTTAGGGGATTAATTTTCAAAATAATTTTTAAATTTTCTAAATACTCTCGCCTAACAGGCATGCCATACTTTGGTTTTGTAAACTGATAGCTTGAGGTAGTGATTGGAATTTGGTTTGCCTACCTCTAGTGTTTTCCAGTTTATCCTCTGTATGGGGGTCTGTATGTGCTGTCTGTGAACCTTGACAGGTTGCTTAAGAAATAAAAAACAGTAATGAGCAAATATTTACCATTTTATCTTCTGTGGAAATAAGGTTCATACCTACTTTCCTGTTCTCTATAAGACTTTTCCATCTGGTATTTTCTTGGTTTTGTTTTACAATACCAGAATGTCCTCTTAAAGCTTCTTGGCCAGATTGCTTTCTTATCTGGTCACTTTGAGTCAACACCTCCCTTACAACCCCACTGACTTTTTTTCATCCACCAGCAACTCCAAGTCCCTCTCAGCAGAGCTACTCTGTTCATCCCCCAGCCTGTATTGATGCTGGGGGTTGCCCTGACCCGGGTGCAGCACCTTGCACTTGGCCTTGTTGAACTGCATGAGCTTCCAGTATGGCCCACTTCTCGAGCTTGTCCAGGTCCCTCTGTATGGCATCCTGTCCCTCTCGTGTGTCAGCTGCACC
Organism: Chiroxiphia lanceolata; assembly: GCF_009829145.1. NCBI lineage: Eukaryota > Metazoa > Chordata > Aves > Passeriformes > Pipridae > Chiroxiphia > Chiroxiphia lanceolata. Next base: position 35,189,149 of record NC_045639.1, on the reverse strand, counting down.
ACTTAGCTTGGTAACATGCTCAAACTTGATGAGGGTGGACTCAATCCCACTCTCTGTGGCAATGATGAAGGCATTTAAATAGCACAGGTCCCAGTATGAGCCCTTGAGGGACACCACTTGTCACTGATGTCTATCAGAACACTGAACCATTGACCCTCTGAATGTGACTGTCTAATCAATTCCTTATCCACCTAAAAGTCTGCCCATTGAATCCATCTTTCCAATTTAGAGTGAAGGATGTGGTTGTGTCAAAGGCTTTACAGAGGTCCAGATAAATGACATCTGTAGCCCTTTCCTTGTCTACTGATGTAGTCACTCCATTGTAGAAAGCCAGTAGTTTGGTCAGGTAGGACTTGCCCTTGATGAAACCATGCTTGCTGTCTCAAGTCACCTTCCTGTCTTCCATGTGCCTTAGCATAGCTTCTAGTAGAATCTGCTCCATGATATTCCCAAGCACAGAGGTGAGGCTGACAGGTCGGTAGTTCCCAGAATCCTCCTTTCAGTCATGGTTAAAAATAGGTGCATTGTTTGCCTCCTCACAGTCACCACAGACTTAGCCTGACAGCTGTGACTTTTCAAAGCAGTCATGGCAGTAAAACTGTTTTTTGGTGCACATTATGTACACCTTCTTTATTCCAGCGCTGCTGCCCAGAACCGAGTAAAAGAATTCCCTCTTGGAGTGGCCGCCCCATCTGGATGGAAAAGATGGTGCTTTGCAGAGTGAAGGTTCCACACACCTTTGCTGTTCACTCCTACACTCGTCCCACCATATGCCAGTACTGCAAACGGCTGCTTAAGGGCCTTTTTCGCCAAGGCATGCAGTGTAAAGGTAACAATTTCATTTTCTGCTGCAGTGATAAATTTCAATAAAGGTCTTGTATTTAAAACTAATTTCAGCTTAGGTGGTTTACATACTGCAAAATAGGGCAATGTAATTTTTGAAAAATTGTGTAATTTTGAGAAGATTACAGTAACTGTCATTTTCATTTTGATAGACTGTGCATTGTACATTTTTCTGAAAAATAAGATTTAATCATATGTGGATTGAGAACACCTTAATTCTGGAAGGATAATTATGAATTAATAAAAACAAGAAGTGCTTCCTTTTGTTCAGTATCTGTCTTCTAGACTCATCACTAAAGAATTTGTGAATTTTCATTCTATTATTCTGGATAATAATCAGGATACTGATTACTATCTTTTGGAAATATTTTATACTGGTAGGTGCCCATCCTGAAACAGCTTAGACTTCATCAGCTGCATAGTTTTTATGTAGCATATGTTAACATGCATGCCTTCAGTTCTCAGACTCTTCCATGCAGTTCCTAGGGCATAACTATGACACTGTGATGATCTCCTGGCTCTTTATGGCTCGATAGTGCAGATCTATGAGCTTTGTTGCAGTAAACAATCATAAACATGAATATGGAAAGGACTTTGCATTTCTCTCATGTGAGTTTGTCAAATGTAAATACCAAAGGTCAGCATTTTGAGAGAGGTCATTTAATACATTTTCAGTTTGCTTTATCAGAGGAGAGAAAAAAAATTTAAACTTACAGCTGTGGTAACATTTTTTGACTAAAAATACTGCTGTCTCATGTAAGTAAGGAAGTAGTTTTATCTTTCATTTCTGTTGTTATTAATTTGCAGTCTTTGTAGTCTGTTTGAAGTCTGCATCCTGAACTGTTTTTGATTTTTTTTTCAGTCAGTGTGTGTCTTGAATACATATAATATATAAATAATAAAGCCTGAAAAAGATGCTTTGCAGTTTTAACATACAGATGCTGCAGACCATATACAATTGCTGTGACTATATCCAGCTGAACAAGTGGGGCTACCACATCAGTTTCAGGGAAATGAGTGATACTGGATAAAAATAGCATTTATGGAGGGAAAACAAACCTAGAGAAATATTATGTATATGCACAGGACAGATATAAGTGTATTAATAGACCTCTATTTATGCAGTATGATCCTATACTTATTTTCAGTATATCAGGAGTTGATATCAAACAATCCAAATATTTTCATATTGCCTTCTCCTACAGATTCTTAAGGTTTCCCACCAACTTCCTTGTGCACATTCCCAACACTTGGGATCTTTCAGCAGTCTTATCCTGAGTACCCTGGATTTCTTGAATTCATCCAAGCTACTGCTTGGACTCTGAGGATGATCTTTGGGATGTTAAGGCTGTATTCGTGGTAATAAATTAAATGTGCACAGAAACATTACTGCACACTGAGATCAACTGGGTTAAAGTGACCTGTGTTCATGAACACGTTTCCTTAGCATCTCAGCCTGGGTGGCTCATTGCAGGCTGCCTGTTCTGAGCAATTTCATAGGATGCTCTGGTTTATGAGCTAGACCTTGGAATTGTTTGGGATTGTGCTAATGCTGTGGACCAAAAGCATTCCAGGGTGTATTTGTAACTATTTACTAGACTAGAGAGTTGTGTTGCAGTATCCAAAACTGTTTCTGAGTGTAGTTTAATTTATTAGGATAGACTCAGTTTTCTAGTTCCCTGAGAGGGTTTGAAATGTCTCTTTCTTCCAGCCCCCTTCAAACTAGTGAAGTAATTGTATTCCATAATATGGACTGAAACCACTACTATAAAAAAGACAGTTCATGGGTCTGCTAGGATACATCCTTCTAGGCACTCAGAAGCCTAACAGTATTGTATTCTGCTTTAGAATTTGGCTTCTTTGCTACAAAACATGGAGAGATAATGACTTTTCTCTTGTCTTGGCTTAAAAGGAAAACACATTGAGCTTGTTTTAGATAGCAAAAAGAGGCTAAATTATCAGTATGAAAAGAGTTGTGGGGGCAATAGAGATTTTTGAAATTCATGGTGATGATAGAGTTGAAAATTACAGGGATGGTGCTAATAAAGGAAATTCCTGTTAATACCACTAATGTTGTTCAGGGGGCTGCATCTGATACCTTGGGTACAGAAATGGCACACATCCAGGTTAGATTCCATCTCCATGTCAGGCCAAATCTGGTCATAATGTTTTTCTGTCTGCCCTGTGTCAGCAGACAGAAATGGAGCTTCAGTAGTCAGCCAAATCTGTAACCTAAATGGTAGGGGAGCTGGACTTTGGTATTTACTGCAGAAGACATCTGCTCTGTGATATACGTGTGTGATCTTAGAGCCTCTGATATCTGCAAGTCTTAGTTGGCAGGTGGGGAAAAATGTTAGAGGTGAGACATTTAAATCATATAGCAATGGAAAAAAGGATGTGGATCAAATGAGAGAATGGGAAAAATTACATAATGATGGAAAAAATAGCTACAGAGAAAGCTAGAGAAGTAGAGAATTATTTTGTACTGGAAGGGGAAGTGCTGACATAATAAATAGTAGTGGGACAAATCAACATGTGACATCAGGACAAGATTGTAATTTCCTCCTGGAGGTGACCTCATTGGTGCTGTCTTTAGTTACATGCAAATGTATGAATCTGAACTGAAGCTTGTGTTTGGAAGTAGTGAATGACAGAATGTTAGTGCCTGAGTAGGAGTGAGGTTCTGATATCATGGGCTTATTTATCTTTTGTTTTAGATTGCAGATTCAACTGTCACAAACGCTGTGCATCTAAAGTACCTCGAGACTGTCTCGGAGAGGTGATTTTCAATGGAGGTAAGATGAGAAACATGCTTTCAAATACTGACAGATCTTTTTAGGCTGAACAAGATGCATTAGCATTTGGTTCTGTAATCTTTGGATATTTTACATTTTTTAATTTTATCTTCTCAGTTTTTTCACCTGTGGTCACTGAAAATGAAGAAGTTTCACTGTAAAACTTACACTTTCGTGACTTAAATTTTACTTATCCAATCTTGGCAAGTTTAGTATGCTTTGCTTGAGTTTGCTCAAGGGAAATGAAAAATCAAGAAGTCATCCCAATGTACAAAATTTAAACACCTGTTGTGATCAATCTGCTCATTGTTCACCATGAAATATACATTTTAAAATGTAAATATTGGAAGACAAGTACCATTTTTTATAACTTCTCATATCCATGATTTTTAGTGGCCAGAGTTAGCCCAGCAGTTTAGGGGATGAAGGAGAAAGGAAAAAAACCAACCCAAGGCAAACCAAACCAAAGAAACCCACTCTAAATTTTGGAAACCTCAATGAAGTAGGACTATTTTCTGAGTAGACCTTAGAGAATTGAAAGAGGAATGTGGGAAACAGTTTGTGGAAGAATTTTTAGTGTCATATTCTTTTAAGTTTCAGATCAGTGTTAAGTTGATAAAATATGAAAAGGATGAGCAGACAGGGAGGTGCATTATAAAGTGGTTGAATGGGTGGACCTATAGGGTGGTTATCAGTGGCATGCAGTCTAGTGGTAGACTGGAAACTAGTGGTGTACCCAGGGGCCAGTACTGGGTCCAATCCTGTTCAACATCTCAATTAATGATCTCGATGATGGGGCAGAGTGTACCCTCAGCAGGTTTGCTGGTGATACGCCAGAGGGTTGTGCAGCCATCCAGAGGGACTTCAACAGGCCGGAGCAATGAACTCAGGGAGACTGTGGGATCAGATGACCTTCAGAGGTTCCTTCCAACTTCAGCCATTCTGTGATTATGTTGCCTTGATCCTTGTCACCCATATTTTTGAGTGGAATAAAATTGGTGACATATAGCAGTTCACACCAAACTGTACAACTTGATTCAGAGGCCTGGGCAGCAGCTCTGTTAGCCATTGCAAAATGTATCCCATCCATTCATACCTGCCTTCTCCAGCTCCAAGGCTCATACCTGGATCTTGAGGTTGGTGGCCATGAGCAGTAATGTGCAACATGATGTTGCTACAATCTGCTTTTACCACCCTTGTGATGCTAAGGTGCTAGGGCACATAGTTTGGGAACTACGGTTTCATATAATTCTTCCGTGGATGTAAGGAGTCATTTAGTTCTTGTTCTTTCTCCCACTCTTAAATTGAGTTTGCGTCAGATTAAAAAAAAAAAAAGAAACAAAACGAAAAACTCCAAACCAACCAAACAAAAATACCCCCCACAACCCAAAAAAAAGCTACAAATGAAGGTATTTTTGTATCTTAATTCTTAGTTTTCCACAGTGCAAGTTGTACACCTTTTGGAAACACTGAACTTCTGCCAGCAGAAAATCAGATGAGGATAAGATGTGTTATGCTTTTCTCTTTTCCTGCAATACCACAGCCCTCCCTATTCTCTCTTTTGTTATTATGGGCTACAAGGGCAACGACAACAGAGTTGGGTTTCTGTTGATGGAGAATTTCATTTGCACAGGAATAATTCTCTGGGTCATCTCTAGCCATCGAAAGGTTACTTTGTCCTCATTACTTGTGAAACAGAATTACGTAATGAGATTTAGGTTTAGACTTTAAGCTATTCGCTGTTTCTTTCAATATGGTTCTTGTTTTACTTGAGTCTCTCTTGGCATTTAGTAAAACCAGATTGATAACATTCATTAGCATATTGTGCATCGTTCAGCAAAACCGTGAAGATTTTATATTTTGTGATTGTACTTTTATATTTATTCGCATAAATGTGGACTGAAGAAAAAAATCTGTGAGTTTTGAGGGATTTTAGTACTTTTTTTAAAATGTGTGTTTGAACTAATATCTGAATCATGTGTTGTTTCCAGAACCTGCTAGCCCAGGCCAGGACTTGGATATGCCAATGGAAGTCGACAGCAGTGAAATGAACAGTGATGGTAGTCGAGTTCTAGATGATGCTGAAGAGCCCTCTCCTCCAGAGGACAAAATCTTCTTTATGGATCCGTCTGACCTTGATGCTGACAAAGATGAAGAGGCTGTCAAAACAATCAGGTAACTCATAAGGTTGATGTACTTTTTTCAATATTGTCAGTTAAATATTTCTGATTAGCCCAGTTTTACTACTGAAAGTGTTTTTTTCATTTGTGTGGGTTGTTTTTGTTTTTTTACTTGAAAATACTTTTTAAAGTTCTCCTGTCTCAAGAAAATCTGAAACATAAATAAATTAAAAGAATATAGTCGCTTCCAATTGCAAAAAGTGTTGTGCTATAACTGTTCAAAGCATGGTAAAATTGATGGCTTAACAAGGTTAATACATGATTAAGGTCTTTGTGACTTTAGCCTAATTTAGTTACTGTTATATATGTGTGGACTTAAAAGGAATTAGTTGAGATATTTTAATATTTGCATCATAGTCTATATGCATTTTAGGTAAAAGTTTGCTTTATTTATCTTGAATGTGATTTTTCTGAAGTTTTTTGTCCAATAACTTACATAGTTTCCTAAATCAAGTTTGGTCTCTTTACTTGCTGTATTATTCTGAATAGTGTCCTCCTGTTTTTCTTAGTAATTCTTAATGACATAAGAGCAGTTGTATTTGGTCAAGCTAAAGGTCATTGCAGCTCAGGGCTTAATAGTAACTTTGTGAGGAAGAGCATATAATGATATCTTCCCAACTTTGTGATTTATAGCTCAAGGACTTCTTGAGCTGGAAGTAGCATTTACCTTTAAGTAGTATTTTTCCATTTATTTCTGATCAGATTTGAAGCAATTCAGGGATTTTGGCATGTTCAGCATCCTGTAGCCAATTCTGTAGTGTAACTATATGCCATGTTAAAGCATCTTTACGTTTTTGAGTTTGAATCTACCTGGTGATTTTGTGTATTTACAGATGTTTGTTCGTGCCACGTGTAGGAGGTCTGGTAGACAGGCAGCGTGGTGGTTGACTTCATCTTCAGTGCCATTCAGACCTGTACATTTAACTAATGACTCTGAACATTAGAGATTGTCAAATCCTTGTCTGCAGGACAGTTAATATCCTTGAGTGTTGATGGAATTTTCTAGTGCAGTTGTGATTTGAATTGACACACCCTTTTATGTTTTCATAAATTGAAAGTATGCTTAGATAGGGAGCTTCATAGTGACCATATTAAGAACCAGCATAGTCAACTTACAGAAACAAGAGAAAATAATAATTATGCTGATGTTAATTATATTTTTATGCTGTATTAAGACAACCTGTCTCAGCAAATTGTTTTGAGAGAGGATGATTTCTGTAGGCGTCCTCACTCTAGTATGGTTCTTCTGTGTTTCTCAGAGTAATTTAAGTACTGCAATACTTGCCCTAGGAGAGCTAGTGGGAGCTAATCAATACTTTATCAATTTCATCCATCAACTAAATTTGTATGGGAAGAAAAAGTGCCTGTTCCTGAAAATTATGGACTAAATGTGTAGTACTGGTATAATTGCATTATTTTTGTATTTTAACTTGTTACGTATTAAATTGTTGTATGTTCTTTTTTTTAGTCCTTCAACAAGCAATAATATTCCTCTCATGCGAGTTGTACAGTCAATCAAACACACAAAGAGGAAGAGCAGTACAATGGTGAAAGAAGGATGGATGGTTCACTATACTAGTAGAGACAACCTGGTCAGTTACTTTAGTTTCTTTGTACATTAAGTTAATTCTCTAAACCAGTGTATTTTATTTCTAATTTAAATTTTCTGATTTACAGTATCATTTTAAAGACCTTAGCTATGATGTTAATTATAAAGAAATGCGGTGCAAGGGAGTAACTGTAGTTAATTCAAAATTCTTCATGTGGTGATTGAATAGTAGTTTTTCTTCTCTTTAGGAAGGAAAAGCATCTCTAAATTGTCTCAAATGAATTGCACGTGTAGTATTTCAGCTTTCCCGAGATGATAATTTGGAATAATTTGCTTATGTCTTTTTTCTCTTTAGCAGTTGAATTAAATATTTGTATCTTTTAAAAATTTTATTACAAGAAAATATGGAAATCATTACAAAATGATGAGTACTGAAGTGGTCGACAATATTATTCTAATGATCTAGATGTTTATAAATATTTATGTGTAGATATGGGAACCCTTCATTCCTCTAGCAATTTACTCTACCTGTAAGTAAGCATTATTAAATACCAGCCTCTCCCCCTGAACAAACTCACTATTCCTCTCAATGTCAGTGGAATAAAGAGTTGTGGCTTGACTATATGTCCTTGGTCATGGATCCATCCTCCAAAAAGGCTATGTTGTTTGGTTCCCGTGCTACCAATAATGATCTCTTAATTAAACCTTCTTAGGCAAGCTCCTTGGTTTTGTGTGTTGAGGAGGAAGACAAGGAAGAGTAACAGGGTTCCTTAGTGTTATCTGATGAGAGATAGGGAATCCTCTTGTCTGTTTGTAGATGAATGAAAAAGATGAAGTCAAGAAGTTCCCAGATCTCGTGGAGAATTATGTCATATTGAGACTGTTCATGAAAGGCAGCATAAATACATTTGCGTTCTTTTCACTATGGCGTCTGATTGAAGGGGACTTAGGGAATTTAGAGAAGCAAAGTTATTTAAGCACTGCTGAAATCAAGCTGAGGGATAATAATACTGAGGTTACTGTAATATTTTCACTTCTTGTATCATCAACTAACCTGACCGCTGTAAGTGATCTGTCAGAAACTGCCTTACAAAACATTTCTTTCAGGTACAGTTTCCTAATACGTAGATGTATTTATCACAATCCAAAATAAGTATCTAACATATTTCAGAGGAGATTAAAGTCAAGGCTACATAACAGTCACAATTATCATCAGCTAGCTATGGAAGAACTAAGACCAGGTAGCAGACAAAGGTGAATAGTTCTAGCAGAACTGTTCAGGGCAGACCTGGTATTCGGCTCTGATTTAAACTTTCAGTACAACCACTACCTTTTTCTGTGGACTTTTTTTGAACCTCCTCATAGAACAGTGATCAGATGATACATCTTAGCTTAGTTTGATTTTCCTCATCTGTCGGTCTGGCTGCTACCTTGATGACATCTACTGAAAAAGGCCATACGAATAAGGTGGAGTGTTCTGACCCCAAGCAACGTACCTTCAGCCAAACAAGATCTCATAGAGCTTCCTAATGGGAGGAGACTTCCGTACTAGGCATTACAACATCGGCTATTTCCCTTGACTGCTCCATTCTCAGCAATGTCAGGCTGTTTCCTATTCCTGAGACAACTTGGGCTTTCTGTCAGTTCCGAACAGGTTCATTTTAACAGCGGTGTCTGTATGCGTTTTGTGGTCCCTGGATAACAAGATATTTCACTCTTTATAACGTGGAGTTTCTGTATCATCATCTCTATTCTTTTCCCGACCCTAAGCCCATCCTTTCTCAGAATAGGGTATGGAGCAGATTTTGAATCCCTGAGTAAGTCACCAATCTGTTCCTTAATTGCCCTCCTCAAAAGTCTTTCCTGATTCGTGATTTAATAAAGAGTATGTATGTCCAAAGGACAGGTTTAATCTTGTGGTTTCACCCATTTTCCATTCAGTGCTGTGTGGGAATTCCTTTTAGTTAATTTAGTTAATTAGTTGTGAATTCCATTCACAACTGAGCTTTCTTTGTCTAACTCCTATAGGTAGTTTTAGCTTCCCCATGACTGAAGTGATTTAAGCTCTGCTTAAATATGACAAAAATGCTCTGCTTTTAATATGTCAGAGTTTATATAATATAATAATATTTCAAATTTTGTCATCCTGGGTCAGAGTTAAGGGTCTTGGATTTTTGTCACAGAAAAATGAAAATGGGTTTCTAACTATATGAGCATGGTGCAAGCAAAGTATATTAGATTCATGCAGCCATATTAATTTTCTAAATGCTTCTTTGTTTTGAGGAATATTCTTCCACTTAAATTACAAGACAGTAATGTGCAACAGTTTATTCAGATTACTTTTTGGTGGAGAAGATATTTCTCATTGGTGGAGACTTCCACCAAATGGCTGTTTAGTCTTTCTTGATTTTTTTTTTTAACATCCTGAAGTATTTTGTCCATTTGAGTCTCATAATGTGTCTGTTACAACTATTACTAAATTAAAATAATTCAGATTTTTTGAGCACATGCACCTAGAGTAAAACCTGTATAGTAACTGTTTTTTCCTGTATAAGGTAAACACTGTTGTCACTGCTATTACTGTAAGGTAAATGATACTTTAGCTGGTTTGTGGAAATGATTTTTGAGCTTTTTCTTCAATTAAAAAACCCCTATATTCCAAAAGTTTATTTTTTAATTTCTGTAGTCTAAGATGCAACTGTAGATTAATGTTAATTGATTATCTTAGTAATTTAAGGCATTTCTAATTTAAATAATGAGATAAGCCACTTCAGTGATTTATTCCTTATATAAGTGTACTCTGCATTTTGTAGAGAAAAAGACATTACTGGAGACTGGACAGCAAATGCCTCACACTATTTCAAAATGAATCTGGAACAAAATATTACAAGGTAATTAATTATGAGTAATAATTCTGTTTCACTTGATTTACTCAGTGCTTTATAGGTCTGAAATCTACTTGTGAGAAGTATTATCTGCATTTCCCCATCTCTTTTTTAATCAATACTGTGACCAGGTTAATTGTTGACCAAAGCCTGTAAGTGAGAAGGACCAAGACTAACTCTGAGAAGGTGCTTGCAGCTGCTGTTCTAATTCCCTTGAGTATGTCTCTCCTTACATTTTGCATGTACTGTTCTCCTGAATTACCTGGCACATTAAGCTTTCCTCACAATTTGGTTGCCAGTCAAATAAAGGCTAGGATTTTTTGTTCTCCAAGTAGTGACTGAAAATTTGCATGCTTATGTATTTTATTTCAAGGTTCTCAAAATTAAATTATTCCCACCTGTACAACTGAAAGTTGCAAACAAGTTTTAGAAGAAAACTTACTGTGCAGCCTGGAGTTTATATAAATGAAGCTTAGTGTATTTGATGTAGTATTGTGTTCAGTGGTGGAATATTCAGAAAATGCATTTGAATGTATAAACAGGATTTTCCCTTTCTTGTCTTATACCTTTAGGTGTGGGTCCAAATCTTGCAGCTTCTTCCTTCATAACATCTCTAAGATCAAGCCTTTTCTCTGTACACCCAGCTAAACTTGCCCAGATCCTTGTCATCCCTATCTTGACCAATGCAGTCTCTTCTCAGACCTCTCTGATACTTGTATTGCCCTGTGCATTCAAAACACAGCTGGTAAAATATGTTCCTTGCTTGTTGCTCCGTTCTGTCACTGCTTTTAGTCCTTTGACTTGCCCCTTTGCGCATCCCTTGTTTTAACTGCTTAGATCTCAGGTTGTTTGTCTTTCCTGTTAGTCATTCACAGTTTTTGCCTTTACATTTACATTTAGTTGCTCTTCATCTTAATCAGCTACTGTCTCTTATCCCCCTAATGCCAACCTGGTGTTCACTTGCTTGTTTACTACTCTTGCAAGTGGCATGCACCTGCACACCTTCCCATGGATGTGGAATGTCCTCCTGCAGCTAGTGTGAACTTGTAACCCTTTCTTCTTTCAGATCTGTTCTCTAGTACTACTTTTTACCATGGCCTTAAACTGACAGGGTGGAGGAGTCAGTATTAATTGTTAATATCTGTATGAAAGAATCTTTACCCAAAATGATTCAGATGCATGAAGCAGTGCTTCTTGACTAGCTTGTATAACTACATCCTCTTTTTAATGTCATATTTTCACTTTTCTCCCCTGTCATGCTCTTCTATAGCTAAACTGTATAAACTACAAGAGGAAAGTGGTCATTCTATGGATGTGCATCATTTGCACATGTAATGGGGTTGTGTCTCATGATGAATATAAATGTAGTTTGAGTAGAAAATAGTATAGTTGTATAGAGAGAACTGGTGGGCCTGAGAGTCTCTCTAGGCTTGTATATAGGAATTCAGAAAACTGTGGGTGGGCAATGGTCATGCACAGTTTGTCATTAGTTATGAAGCTTGGTGTTTTTTGGTTTTTTTTTTTTTTTTTAATATTTGATTTGATTTCTTTGCAATGCTTCAAGTTTTGAGTGTTAGTATATTAATATGCTACGTGTATTTTCATTTTTTAATCTTTAATGTCTTTCTTCAGGAGATTCCACTTTCAGAAATTCTCCAGGTGACTCAGCCTCGAGATTTTTCAAACGTGGTGCAGGGCAGCAACCCGTACTGTTTTGAGATCATCACTGACACGATGGTGTACTTTGTTGGCGAAAACAATGGCAGCAGTCATCACAGTCCAGTTCTTGCTGCCTCCGGAGTTGGACTTGATGTAGCTCAGGGCTGGGAGAAAGCCATTCGTCAGGCTTTGATGCCAGTCACTCCTCAAGCTAGCGTTTGCACTGCTGCAGGACAAGGAAAAGATCACAGTAAGCAGGCAGACAAGGCACTGTTATTCATATGCTGAAGCAGTTAATGGTAGCGGTTCCTTTCAGGAAAGTGCTTATTTAGAGTGATTCTCTGCTGAATTGGGTCCATAATTTTCCGAATCTCTAAAGAGTGACACTCAGGTTTTTGGAGGGTGGGCAAATCCTTTAATCTGTTGTGGCAGGAAGTAGTAAAGAATCAGATTTACAATGTGAATGCATATTGCAGAGTTTTATTGTAGGAACATTAAGAACACATAGTTGCTGAATGTAAAAAGGGAGCATAGATTAGATATTTCTAGTATACATAACTAACAAAATAGATTCAGATTATATACATATACTTTGAAAGAACTAAATTTGGATGCTCTTTGATGTTATTGCCTACATATATTTTTTTTTAAATTGTGTGAGACCGCAGTAGCTAAGGAGAAGAGAAGGAGTTAGTGTTGCAATGTAAATACCATCAGTGATGGAAAGAACTTGTGCTGAGTTGTGTACTATATAGTTGTGTACTATAAAAAGTACCCTATTCTTCTTTTTATGCAGCTGCCCGCCCTTTCCTTCTCTGGCATAGGATCGTATTAATTATCAAGGCTCCACTAAACTATGTATTGAGTTCTTTCTCTTCAAACATCTCCTTCTTCCTTGCAATGACATTGATTCACATTCTGTACTGAGATTTATGCTTTTGTTTTTAGTTTCCTTTCATCTTTCAGCTATTCTTTAATCTTCTTTCACTGATATTTTCTTTCACTTGAGATTCTGAGATTAGTTTCTCTGCCTCTGATATCTGCTACTCTGCATCAGCCAACAGTTAAGAAATGCTAGTCTGAGATAAAGGCACTTTCTGAAAATGCAACCATGGTCTAAAATAGTAAACTGAAATGCCAGTACTGGTATCAGTATTTAATTACAGTGAAGAAACACACCTGTAAGAAGAAACACACCTCATACCTGGCCTTATACATACCTAAAATGCCACTTTTACTATGGAATTCTTAGTTCCAAATGTATATATACATACCAAAACTGTCTTTGTTTTCTAGAATCTAAGGCTTACCATTGTTGAGACTTGCAAAGACAGTTGCTTTTTCCAAAACAAGTATTTTTTCACATATAAATAATAACATTTCAATGATATTCGTAGGGAATAGAACTGCAGGGGTAGATAGCAAGAAATATTTTAGCATGTTTAGGACTGTTGAGCTATAAGAAAGTACTATGAGTTGGGGAGTGGCATTTGCGTATTCTTAGACAAGTCAAGTTGTTTTTTAAACTCTCAGAAACCCACAAAATGTCCATTCATCCCTCTTCTTACTACCCATTGTGAACCATTAAATGTATCCCAAGAGCCTTTTGGAAAATTAGACTTTAGTTAAAAAAAGTCCCAAGAGTCTCAAATATGTTCTTTTAAATGAAAATATCAAAAGGAGGAGGGAGACATTGCTAGTGCTCGAAATACTTGGAGCAAGGAATTTGTAGTGTCAAAATGTCCACGAGACACTAACCAGTCACTTTATACCACATTCTGGCCAGGAAGTAGCTAGAAATGAGGATGCTTTTCCAGTTTGACCCATGGGAAAGAACCTTTTCTAACTTTGTACCTGATGTTTGGGGTGCGATGTTTCTTTGTGGGATGTTTTGGAGCTCAAATGAGAGAGTTAGTAAGTTGTTTACCTGATATAGGTTATATATTGAATTGTGGCATTACTGATTTCTCCAGAAGTGACTACTTTTCAGCCCTTACTCTTGCCTATCTTGCCTTTCTACCAGAAAAATGGATTTATTTGGAAGGAGTGACTCAATCTTTACCTACCAGATATTTTGTGTTCTGTAGCCATCTGTGGAGAAGGGTTCAGTATGTTCTCTTTACACAGTTTCAAAAACTGTGTCTTCACTTTCTAGTTACCTTGCTGCAGTTTGTGTTGACCTTAGGAACTTTTTTGCTCAACTTCTTTCGTGATTTTCCTTGTGTTCTGTTTTATTGGTTATTCCAATACAGGCTTGACTATAGTCAATAATCAACAGGCCTATGCAAGGCTGTAATTACAGTTCATATTTCAGACGCAGGGTCACATAATTCAGAGCATCTTTGAGAGTTAATATTTGTTGCTGTCCTATCTCTGTAAATTCCTTCTTTGAGATAAAGCACAGGTCGCAAAAATCAGATACAGACATTCTCTTCGTTCCTGAAATTGTGTTTTTAAAGCTCAAGACTCTTTTTAGGGTGATAAGGACTCTTCTCAAAGTGCTAATAAATCTATAGTGTATTTTCTATCCACCTTGAGGATGAGTTCGTTCATTCTTTTTTGTTCTTTTTTTTAAGAGGTTAACATAACAGAATCACAGAATTGTTAGGGTTTGAAGGGAGCTCTTCAGATCATCTAGTCCAACCTCCCTGGGTCACCTGGAAAAGATTACACAGGAACGTGTCCAGGTGGGCCTGGAATGTCTCCAGAGAGGGAGATCCCAGCAACAAATGATAGATGTCCATTAGTGTGAGACACTTTGCTTTGGTCTTGGAAGTCAAAGGAGAGAGAAGCATGTTTTCTGCCTTCCTTGGTATATCTCTTCTTGTCCATGCATCATAATGTAATGAAATCTTCATGTCAGTGTCTACTGCAGACTGAAGAATTCTTTATCTGGTGCTTTTACTTGCAAATTACATTTCCTGAATGTGCTTATATATTCCAAGGATTGATATGCTTCTGTAGTTTATCCATTTTTTTTTTAACATTATGGGCTTTATTGCCTTTTTAATTATCAGTTCTTTTGTTATTTGATTTCCCTGATTTATTTCCTTTTCTTATGTGTTAATTCTGTATATCTTGGTGCCACAGAAAATAGGCAACCTATATTTGACTATAAGGGATCTATCTGGTCTTCTTGCCTGTATTTTTCTATATTACTACCAGAAATCCTTGCTCATTTAATGAACTCTGATACAATTGCTGCATTACTGTTGCTTTTGGTTCTCCAGCTGTCTATTGTGTACACACTTGTACTGTTCTACTATTTTTGTAATCAATACAAAATAAAATAGGACAAAAGTAGGCAGACAATCCCAGCAAAACTCCCATGGTTATTTTTCTAATCCATCTGTAAAATATGAGTTTCAGGGTATGATGTTTCTGCAGAATAACAGTAAAAATCATTTCACCATGACTGGGTTAGAAGTCAGTAGAGGTTGTTGATTTTTCATTTCCCCCTTTCTTTTTACTAGAAAAAGTCTGTCCTTCCTGTTTACTTACTCACTTTTATCTTCTTTATTGCAGAAGAGTTGTCTCTAAGCATCTCTGTTTCAAATTGCCAGGTCCAGGAGAATGTGGTGAGTCATATGCATTGTATTATAGTCATATTTATTTATCTGGGCATTACAGAGTAATTGGTAGAAATGGTATCTAGCTCAGAAAACAACACCAGGGCACTGTAGCTAAAGAAATCCATGTTACATGCAGGAAGCATTATTTACCTGCCACAGCTGTTAGTTTGTATGAAAATATCCCTGCTTATAGTGCAGCTAAGTGGATCCTCTTCAGGAAAAGTTTGTTGTGTTTTCCCACTCCCTTCAGTGTAACGATGGTCATCCTTTACAGAGTTTGATTAATGCCAAATATAAATACAGCTTAGCCAAGAACAGTCCTGAACATTTTGATTACTTCTGATATTTGTGATTTCTTTTTCTCATACTTTAGGATATCAGCTCTGTGTACCAAATATTTGCCGATGAAGTGCTGGGTTCTGGTCAGTTTGGTATTGTATATGGAGGTAAATGGCATTATGTTCCATTATGCATTTATGAAGGTAGATTGTCTGATAAAATTAGCCTTTTCATGTTTACTTAGCTGTATCTTGTTAAAAGTTTTGTTTGGATTACTTTGTCTTGTGTCTCTGCAGTTTTATGTACACTATTTCTTACAACTAAATTTTTTGCATTTACAGTTTTGCATTGGCATCATAATCAGTTTAGAGTATGCATTGCTTATTTGTATTCAGTTAAATACAAAGCAGTCCTATTCTGAGTTTGGCCGTGGTTAATGATTTGGTTTTTTTTTTAATTTGCAAATTCTAGCACTGTTGTCTGTGTTATACAGTATTAGAAGTCATGTATTTGAAGAGGCTGTGAGTTATACCTGTTTTGAATGACCTCTGAGAGATGTGGCCAAAAGTAAATAGAAAAACACATAGTTAAGGGTTTGACAGTATTTATGCAAACATATTATTGACAGATTTTATGCAAACAAATTTCTGTCAGCAGGATAAATTAGAGAGAAGAATTCTTTGTCGAGAGCCTTAAAACCCAAACCTAAGTTTCAAATGTATTTTATCACCTAGTTTTTAAAAACTTCTGTTGCCACATATAACTTTTCTATAATATGTAATAACAAAAAGAAGAAATACTAGAAATACATCATATGAACTGCTTCTATCTCTTTTTTTTTTTTTTTTTTTTAAATCTCGTGTTATATCTCAAGTGTTGAGAAAGCCACAGACCATAAATCTGGAAAGAAAGAAAAAGTCATAAGTAATGATTTAAAAGTGGTAACTTTTCTCCTTCTGTCATGTTTCCTTTCTAGTCAGGAAGTATTGTGGCTGTGATTTTTCTGTGTGCCACTTGCATAGTTAGATACTTTATCACTCCTAAACTACTTGATGGAGATACAGGTTGGTCTGGTTTTA
The DNA here is from genome assembly GCF_009829145.1 of Chiroxiphia lanceolata. Lineage (NCBI taxonomy): Eukaryota > Metazoa > Chordata > Aves > Passeriformes > Pipridae > Chiroxiphia > Chiroxiphia lanceolata. The sequence goes on along the minus strand of NC_045639.1, from coordinate 35,172,308 downwards.
CATCACTCTCAAGAGAGGTCAGTTTTTTTCCCCACTGTAGTTCTTAGAGCACAGTGTGAAGCAAAGTGTGCTCCTTCTATTATGAGTAGAAATGCACAAATGCAGACACTATTTTAATGGTTGGATTTTATTTCTAAATATATTCTTTTAAATTGCCTTGTGGATAAATCTCATGTTGGTATTTTGCATGATTCAATGCTTATAAATGCTTGTAAGCATAATAAATACTTATGAAAAGCTTTCATTATATTAATTTTTTTTTCCTTAATGAGGCATTAAAATATATAGGATATGCATACTTCTTAAGATAAAATCACAGGCTGAAACAGTATGAAAAGAGAATATAAAAGACTATTGTTTTGCTGGCTCTTGCACACTGCTTAATTGTTGCTGCTGTCTGTGGAGTCTAGATCTGGTAACTTCTAATATTGGCTTATCCCCACTTGTGCAGGCTTACTGATATAATGGTAGCAAAATCCTTTTATTTAAACAAATAAAGGTAAAATTAAGCTGCTTTCATTGTTGTGGGGCTTTGCTTATTGTTGTTGTGAGGGGTTTTTGTGTCCTCTATTCTCCACAAACATTTCCAAAACTGCAAATCAAGAAGCTATGTTTCACTGAGAACAGTTTCCCTCTACTTTTCCTACTTTTTTTAATTTGAAGTGTGTGAAAAATGGAAACAGAAAAAACTATTCTTGACCATTTCTTACTGATGTAAAACTTGCACTGAAACCTGGTTGGCTGTGTTTTGCTTAAGAAAAGGAATTTTCAAGCTGCTTTTCTGTTAGTCTTTCTTCATGTTTCATTTTTAGCTGTGATCTAGCTTCTGTAGTTCAGCGTTTTCTTAGATTGGTTGGTTTGCTTTACGTTCTTTATCAGCCTAGCATTTTTATTCTGTGTTTTGCATCTGTAATTGATGGTATTTCTGCTACGTTTCAATGTCCTTCATCCAGTGGACATAAGCCCTTTATTCATGATGATGTTTAAGGCAGGTGCATTAGTTGCTTGGCACAGCAGCCTTTCCTGTGCCTGCCTAAGCCTTGGCCACCAGTACTGACTGCAGAGCAGCATGGAAGGCCAGCTGGGTGGCTGGTGAGGCATAGCTGTGCTCCCCATAGCAGTGCTGGTAGAACCCTCTGTGCCACTTGCACTGTAGCTGTGTGTCATCCCTTGTCCTCAAATGGCTTCCAAACCTTTCGCTGAGTGGGTAATGACTACTTTTTCTTTGGTGCAGACTTACTGTCCTGTATTAGTTTAGTATTAAATGTCTTAGATTACCAAGGTCTTCCAGTGTGTGATCCCATTACCCTCTCTGATGTGACTGTGATAGAAGTCAGTTTAGAAGTTGCGAAGAAGCTGGGGAAGCACTTACAGCTACTCAGTCAGCCCCGGAAACAGCTGTCCTGTGTATTGCAGAATGCTTCTCGTGTAGCTGATGCAGGTGGCAGAAAGGAATAGTATATGGTGCTATGAGCATGGGTTTTTCTTACCACAACCTTTTAGAGCCTTTTGATCACAGTAAACTCCCCTGTGTTAAATGTCTTGTTACTCCTTAGGGCACATAATTACTGTCTCGTTCCCATGGAGTATTAGGTGTGTAATTTCCTGTGCATGTGGAGCCCATGAAAATACGAAACCCCTGGAGAAGGCTTGTAGATCTGTCTTCACTTTGGCCTTGAATTGTTTTTTTGTTATTTTTTTACAGAAGAGAGGCAATATTCTGTGGAGTATCTATTACTTGCTTGTGCGCAAGTTCCTTGCACAAGCAAAAACTTCACCTAATCCATCTAATGTCAATGTGTGTACCTGACAGCAAAGTAGTAACTAGTTTAAATTTGATCTTCAGAACTCCTGTTGAGGCTGACCACTTCTTTTACTCATATGCCAATTTTCAATTTTAAATATAAATATAGTAATATTGTACACTTGACAGAATATACTTATTTCCCCAAAAAGGAATTTCTGCTTTAATGTTTTATAACTATGAATTGCTTCTACCTCTTGATGGCTGACATTGACTTTCTGTTTAGGAAAACATAGGAAGACTGGAAGAGATGTGGCTATCAAAGTAATTGACAAGATGAGGTTTCCAACTAAACAGGAAAGTCAGCTTCGTAATGAAGTAGCCATTCTCCAGGTATAAAAGTGTTTTTGGATAATACTGGAGTTTTGTCTCAAACCATTAATGAGATTTTTTTATTGTGTGTAAGCACTGTGAATTGTTTTTTAAATCTACGTATGTGATTTCTGAGTACTTTTTAAGAGGGAGTCTTAAAAGAGCAGGATTTCCTGATTACTTAGTAGAGTTGATAACTTGGAGGTGGAACCTACTCCCTGTATGAGATCCATCAAAGACATGTATTTTGGCTCCATGTTGTCTCCCCTTGGTAGCAGGCAACTCTACTATTTTCTGCTGCCTTCCACTACTGGCTCCTCAATCTTTGAGTGTTATTCGTACACATGGTAGCTTGAGTACAGAACATGCATCAACTATTAAATTAATCATTATGGATAACTTGTGTTAAACAAATTAGTCTTAGTAGTTCTAATTGGCATGTTTCATAGCTTGATGTTTGTTTCAGGCTAGTTTCTTGCATCAGACTTCATGGGGTTTTTTTCACCTCTATCTCTGCACTTAACTGGTTTTTTTATTTGTGGTGCAGCATTTCTTTGTAATTGAGGATATTTCATACTGTTTTATTTTAGTGATATACCTATGCTACTTTATTTTAGAATTTGCACCACCCTGGGATTGTGAACCTGGAATGTATGTTTGAAACCCCAGAACGGGTCTTTGTTGTGATGGAAAAGCTGCATGGGGATATGCTAGAGATGATTCTTTCCAGTGAGAAAAGTCGACTTCCAGAACGAATAACTAAGTTCATGGTCACTCAGGTTGGCATTCAGTTTCTCTGCTTTGGGAGGAAAGACTACATTTGGCTTTTGTAATGATGAGAGGATGGAATTTTGGAGAAGGTTATTTAAGAGACAGCACAGAGGGCTGCACATCTAATGAAAGTGGAATAAACACGAAAAGAACTTCAGATGTTAATGATGTTAATTTTTCTGGTCCTTCTTTCCTAAGACATAAGGTTAGGGGAATCTACAGATGAATGTCAAGACAGTAAGTGGCAGAGGAGGAAAAAAGGGATGGTGGAATAAAACCCATTGGTTCCAAGTCTAGATAGGCTGGAAAAAACAGTACTTGCACAGTATATATGGGTTTGTTCTTGAGGACTATGTTGATATAAATTGCTGTATTGGTTAGTGTGTGTGTTGTTTGACACTTCTAATCTGTTTTAATATGTTCATAAAATGTTCTTTCCTTTTTGTAGATACTTGTTGCTTTGAGGAATTTACACTTCAAAAATATTGTGCACTGTGATTTAAAACCAGAAAATGTACTACTAGCATCAGCAGAACCATTCCCTCAAGTGAGTGAAGATCAAAAAATACTGCTTTCATCATTTTTCATTGTTCTTTTCTAAAAGAAATATAGACATTGCAGCTTAAAAAGCAGCCACTTGTGGGATTGTTCAACTGAGACGGCCTAGAATTACTTGAACTGGATGTATTATAGTTGTCTCTTTTTTTTTCCCTTCCCCTCCCAAATGTCTTTAGTGCATTGCTCTTTCTTATACCCTAAGGAGGGCTTATTAACTTGGGGTTAAGTGTTGGACTTGATCTGGATCCTTTTATCTGTATGAGTGCCTGCTGTGTTGAAGTTAAGGAACTGTTGCAGAACCATGAACATTACAGCATTGCTGCACACACCAGGCTGTTGATGCTTTTTGCCTGGATGTTCTGTCCGGAGTTGGTTTCGTCTGAATTTGAGAATTGTTTGATTTCTATGTAGCTGAAGCCTCCAGCTTCAAGAATATGATTAAGAGGAATGTGATATGGCTGGGATTCATGTGTGTTTTTAACTTTGGTTCTGTGCCTTGTGAGGGTGCAGATTTACCTTTGAAATGAGGTGAGTTTGGAATCAAGTTTTTTGTCCTTATTTGCACTCTTGTTTACTACGCAAACTACCTCAGAGCCGAGGTTCATACCTTGATCTGAAGCATGGCTGATTCACAGTCTGCAAAACCAGCAGCCTAAAACCTTAACTGACTGGCTTACGTAGTGTTTTGTCTCTGTTTTAATGTGTACAATGTTAAACTGATGGCAGAAAGGGTATCAAGTACCTCTCTGGTCTCAGGCAGTAGCATGCTTTGGAGATGAAGCAGAGATTTCTCAGTGTAAAATATGTTTCTTTTGCAGGTGAAGCTGTGTGATTTTGGCTTTGCACGCATCATTGGTGAGAAGTCTTTCAGGCGCTCTGTGGTGGGGACTCCTGCTTATCTTGCCCCTGAAGTGCTCAGGAGTAAAGGTTACAACCGCTCCCTAGACATGTGGTCAGTAGGGGTCATTGTCTATGTGAGCCTCAGTGGTACATTCCCATTTAATGAAGATGAGGATATAAATGATCAGATTCAAAATGCAGCATTTATGTACCCACCAAATCCTTGGAAGGAAATTTCTAGTGAAGGTAAAGAAATTCATTTTCTCTGTTAGAATGTTTTTGTGGGAAGATAACACATTCAAATGCTTAAACCTCAAGGTTCAATCAGAAAGGAGTGTGTGAATTATTGGTAGTTTGAGTTTAGTAGACTATGCCAAAGTAGATAAATACGACCTGGCATACGTTTCTGAAAGATAAATTGTTAAATATAATGCTTTAGATCATTTTCAGGGCAGGAGAGTTAATAGATTTAGCAAGAAAAATGAATTGCATGCATGAGGAGGGGGATGAATAACCAGAAACTTCCCAAAATTTCCAGTGAAAGGTTCAGTTGTGTGTATTTGCTGAATGCTGATCTCAGATCATACTGAACTGTTTCAGTGCTTACAGTTTAGATTAAAAGTTGAATCTGGAATTTAGGTTTTGTGCATTAGCAAATATGGATTTAAATGTCAGGTCTGAACAGTCTAGAAGTTTACAATGTTGTCCTCAAGCTCTCCTGTGCCAGCTTTGGTATTAGTAATGTATACACGACCAACACAGGTAGATATGGGAGGGCATGTACAAAAGTATACAATAGTGGAGGTACTTACGTAATTGTGGAACACAGGATTATGCTTTTTAGGCACTTCTGAAAATTATTAAAATCAGTGGGGAAAAATATTAATGAATAACATAGTAAAGCTTTTAGTGTTTCCATCAAAATAGAGAGAAGCTTATCCCATACCTTTTTTGTAGTCTCATTTAACATAAGCAAAGCTAAATATGAAGTTCAAGAGCTTGGTTAAATTTAGAAGAGTTCATAAGTATACACATGCACATAAAATTCATTTCCACTGCACTATGTGAATGATGACAGAGATGATTAGTATTTAAACAATACAATTTCTGTTTTGTTCTTCTTTGTCAGCCATTGATTTAATAAACAATTTGCTTCAAGTGAAGATGAGAAAACGTTTCAGTGTTGACAAATCCCTTAGTCACCCATGGTTACAGGTAAACCCATCTGCCTTTTTCACTATGTTCATAATGGGTGAAAAATGATTTTTTTGGCTGAAATCCTTCAGAGGCTGCTTCCATCACATTCTGCTAACAAGCATTCATGGAGGCTTAAGTATTTCTGGTTTTAGCTTTATGTGCTCCAGGATTCTGGAGCATTCATTGTTTTGTCTCTCCCACCCTTTACTTTCGGTCTGACACCAACATGATCTTACTCTTTTGGCTCCTCCCCTGAATGTGGGCAGTGATGAGTGCAGGGAGCCCCGTGAAATCAGCATGGAGACAAACATTGTTTGTTTGGTGCTGAAGTGGACACACAGGCTGGTGTGTGCTGTAACTTCTAGTTGGTTTAGAACAGATTTGTTAGGAATGGAATTTATCTGCTGCTTTGAGCTGGGTTCCTTTCACAGTAGTTTCACAATACTGCATGCACATACCCATGAGGTTGAGGAAAATTCAAATTATTTTGAGAACAAACAATATTGAAATAAGTATAATTTCATATATGTGTATATATACAATTAATAATAAAGGTAAATAGCCATCTTGTTACAAAAAGTTTTCATTATTTACAACCTATACTAACCTATTTAATTTTGAACTACTCTTTATGGACAATGCTGAGGTATTTTGTGGGGTGTTTGCGTTTGGGTTTTTTTTTTTTTTTAATTGTTTAGACAGATCTTGCTTCTTTCTTGTGGCTTTTTATAATAAAGCAGAGACAAACTGCAGAATTTATCTCTGGGAATGTTGTACTGCTGTTTCGTAAAAATGCTTCCTTAAATAAATCTCTTTTGTTCCTTAGGATTATCAGACTTGGCTTGACCTCAGAGAATTTGAAACCCGCATTGGAGAGCGTTACATTACCCACGAGAGTGACGATGCACGCTGGAAAGAACACGCTTACGAGCACAACCTTGAGTACCCCCAGCATTTCATTATGGCTCCTAATCCAGATGACATGGAAGAAGACCCTTGATTTATTCGTTATGCTAAATTGCAGCAAAGAGGGATGCTCCAGACAGAAACTGAAGATAAGTTTTGGAACAGCTATTGGTCTTTCCAAATGCTGTATGCATAGTTGGGTGTGTAAAGCCTCAGAGGATCCTGCATTGACACGGGAATAGACTGTCGTCTGACAAGCTTTTCTCCATCTCCGCCTTTAACTATGAGTAGTTACTGGACAGTGGGATAAGCCCTGTTGGGGAACATTTCACTCAGCTGGGTGCCTACAAAGCCATCTCTGAGGTGTAATGTGTACAGGTTGAATGGTTTCTGTGTTTTTCAAGGATTCTTGTTTTTTTTCATAGCCTACGCAATAGGAGTTTTGTAATAGTTTTCTAATCCCTATTTACTAGGCCATAGAGGACTGTTTTCTGTTACTTAGATACATTTCCCATTTCCTAAACTGTGGATGTTGAAAAGAGACTCTAAAAAGAAATTGGTGCAGAATATCTTGGCTAAAGCAATACATGGTGGTTTAGTCAAATACAGCTTTGTAGATGAAGGAATAATTTGCTGCTGTTAAGACAGTTAAATGTGTGTCTCTTTGCCCTAATTGAACTTTTTCCAGATACAAAAAAACCCAAACCCATAACTTCTTACATTCCTCTTGAAATGCTGGGTGACAATCTAAGGAGATGACAATCAAAGCTATGCTAGTCCTTTATTTTGTCTGTTAAAGCAATAAGCCACAACGGTGTGCTGCTGTGCAAGGCTGGCACGTGTAGTCGATACACACCAAAGGCATATTGCCTTAAAACTACACAAGTCATGCACAGAGAGCACACAAGACTTGATGTAGCATATCCTTTCACTCTGGAAGACCAGCTTCTAGCAGAAGGATGTGGAAAAATAGGGAAAAATACATGCAGCTTTCTTCCGTTGTTTTGAGTAATTAGATTTTTAAATTTTTCTAATATTTTTAAAATTTTTTTAAGGTTCCTTGGAGTTACATCAAGAGTAGTTTGTAGCCTGCTAGCTTGTATCTTAACTCTGCTCAAAACCTAGGAGTAACAGTGGATGCATCACCTGTTGCTTCTGCCAGGGCAGCTGGATTGTAGGAGAAAGGACTTGCCTTCCCACCTTAACCTGCAGCCCCTCCCATCCTTTTTACGGTGTCCAGTGCTGTTTGAGATGAATGAAGAGTCTGAAACCAACTTCTAACTCAGTTTTTTATGCAGATGCCTCAGTTGAAGAACTCCCAACCACCTGTTGGACTTGTAGCGCAATACAGCAGTGTTCTTTGGAAATGATTCCCTTGGAGAACAGTTTGAGTTCATGGTATTTCAAAGAAGTCTGGGGCCATGAATGCTAAATGCAAATAGAAGAGGAGGTTTTTTGTCCTATTTTAAAAAACAGAAAGGGTGAAATCTTTATCTTTGTGGGGGATAACAGCATTGTGCTGCTGGAAGGTGCAGGATGGCTGTACATACCACTGATATGCCAAGCTGCTTAACTGGAGCTTGGTTGGAAATACTTATAAAATACTGATAACAGGCTTGAACTGCAAAGTCAGTGAGAGGATTTCAGGTATCTCCTCTCTCCTACAAAGATTTTCTTTTTTCTTTCTGTGTAGATAGGTATTTTTTTCTATTGTTGTTATTCAGGTAAGGGAACAGGTGAGCAGACTTTATAAGTTGTTAGATAAACTTAAAATGTTACATGGTTATTTCAGGGCTGGCAGCTGCTTGTGACAGCAGTGACCTGGCAGTAAAGTCAGTGGCAATTGCAGAAGTATATGCCCACAGGTAGGTTTGGGTCTTTGACCCACCTTTTCCTTTCCTATTGCCCTTAATCTTTAACTGCCACTGCATTTTGGAAGCTGAGCTCTGGCTTTTTAACCCTGTTGGGGAGGGTTTCGGGACTGATTCTTCAAAGAGGCACAATTTTTCATTTTTGGAACCAGAGCAGTAACCTGTGATGTTGGTAGTCTGGCATTTGCCCAGGCTTGGCAAGGGAAGCAGTGCTGTTTTTCCACTTCCACTGCTCAAGTGACCAAATTTCAGTGAAGCCATTGCTGTCTTCCATCCTAACTGTAATAATGTAGATACAGTTTGGTTTTAAACTTCAAATTTAATACTTGAGCTGTCACTTCAGTTTACCTGTGGTTTTTTTGTTGTTTGTTTGTGTTGTTTTAAGGGAGGAAATAAAGCCAGCTCAGTCACTTGAAAAAGCACAACAAGAATAGAGGAAGGAGGGGACAACAATGAAGTAGAAGGCCTGGGTGATGTCTCTCCCCATGAAGTCTGCTTTGCTTCAAAATATTATAGGAGCTATTTATTCTTCAAGTTGTATTAAAATAAAAATAATGCTGTTGGCCTTTGGAGGAGATTGCCTGATCGTATATGCAGACTTATGGGGCCAGACAATAGAAGCCACAAGCAGCTAATAGCCAAGAAACCAAAAAAAATCAGACATACATAAGGAGTACACTTTCTTCAGAGTAGTAAAAATAGCTGAGTTTTTTATTCCCTTTTTTTCTACCTTAACTGCAAACTTTGACAGCAGTAGGTTACAGTGTTTAATACCCTTATCCCTAGATGAATTAAGTTGCATTCATTCAAGCAATAGTGCTATGGTGATGCTAGGAAAAAAGCTCATGTAAAATTTATAGCCTCAAAAGGACACTGTCAAGTACTTTTATATTTTTATACATCCCATTGTTTGTAAATATCCTCTGATAAGCTTGAAAATAAAATTTATTTCCCTATCAGTCTTGTTCTTTTTATTTACATGAATTATCTCACCTATCAGATGTTCTTAGAAGTAAATACTTGCTTGTTTATGGATTTGACATTAGATATGCCCTGCTTTGGGAATTCTGTTAGCAGCAACTTCTTTTGCATGCATCCTGTCACCATTCTCTTTATAAAAATATTTTCAAGGCTCCTTGATTTTATTCAAGTACAAAAGCTGAGTACATTTAAAGACTCCTAAGCACATCTCTTTGTTACTGACAAGTTTTGATTCACTAGTCAATACTTCACTCAGCTCTATCCTAAGACCCCTGAAACATTGTTCATTCTCTGCTCTGTGTCCTGGTTTCTGTATGAGCAGTGTTTTATTACCACTTAAACTGCTTTGAGTAGGTCAGTCAGGAGGTTTACTGTGCTGCACTAGATTTCCTCTGAAATAGCACTCCCTACCAAAATGTGTCTGGGCCCTGATGCATAGATCAGTTTGAGAAAATTGCCTGAAGAAGGTGATACTTATCTGCTTTCAGTTCAAAGATACTTAGTTCTTACTTTACTGCCTATATGTTAATTACAATATTGCAAAACATTTAGTATGTAAAACCATAAAATGCATTCCTTTTACTGGGATTTGTTTTTCAAATTTAACAGGATGTTATTGAAAACTACTGCTATCAGACATTTTGCTATAGTATTTGAAATTACTTCAGTAAGAGTTCATGAAATCCAGCAACAGGTGGTAAGGGAGACTTTGATTCTGGCTTATCTTTCTTGTCAGGATGTACAAGTCTGTGGTGAGGCAGCAGGGCAAAAAAGTTAAAGCAGTCCCCCATGTTCTCAGGATTCATCAGCATATCGTAGCTGTGAAGTAACTGCTCACGAGTCGCTGTGTCACGTGAATTCTGCAAGAGCACCTGAAAAAGGAATGTAGGTTACAGCTCTTCCTGCTTTCTATAAATTCCCACATACCTGCAATCCCTTTTGCATCCTTTTCACTTACACTAATTAACAGTGCTGTAATGGTTGGTGGAACTGGTGAGATCACTGGTGGTGCTACATACATCCACATATGAGCTGAGCTTTGCATTAAATGCTCCTAAATATAATATGATCAATTTACTTCCAGGGATCCTGAGTAACTTATGTCTAGGAAAGGCAACTTTTTGATCTCCGATCTATGTGTTATTTTGAACAACTTCATTTTGAAGTCAGATGTTTATAAAAGCTCTCTTGCTGCTTAAAAGTAATGTCTGTGGATTAGGAGAGTTTATGTACCTGTAAGCACTATCGTACCTGCAACCGGAGGTCAATGCCCATGTTTTTTAAAAACTCCCGCTGTTTTATGGGGCCTAATGTAGTTGTTCTTTCCTGTGTCATCTTTCGAAGATAGCTGAAATCAACATCTGCTGTCAGGTCTGCTGTGCCTGGAGCGCTCAGCACATCGTGAAGTTTGTGATTCCGGAAACCCTGAAAAATTGGAAGATTATACTCTGTATAATCTGTACAGATTATCTGTACAGCTGTATGACAGCTGTAGTCCATCTGTCACAGTTGGGGCCAGCAAAAACTAAGTTGTGCATTTGAGGGGTGAGAATAGCAAATTATACGTGGAAAATTTGAGATAAATCTAGCGAGGGCTCAGATTATCCTCTTCCATCTGACAGAAACCCTTGTGGGTACAGATTAAATAAGAATTACTCAATTTTATGACTGCAGCATAATGCAGTTTTTGCTATTACATTCACCTAAGAACTTTCTTTTACAAGAACCTAATGATCAAAGGGACAAATAAAAGGTAACAGAGTATTTGGGCTTCTTATTTGAGGGTAAATGACTTACCCGGAAGGTGTCAGTTTTGGTTCCATCATGGCCATAATCCGCAACCAGTGCAGCCCCACCATCCTTCTCTATACGACAGGCAAGCCTCTGGATGATGACACCAGCCTCGGGACACACTTCCACGTGATCTCTCATTTCTTCTGGCTAGTGCAGAGTTCAGACACCAAAACAGCTGTATTAGCAGACAAGTACAGGGCAAGAGTTCTTCACTCTTGATGTCTTGGGACTGAGGTACAGTGGTGGGTATTCTAGGCTACCTACAGCTTGAGCTAGTTTTTGCTATCAGTCATTTTCAATGAGTGCTGGATTTCAGTCACCTCTTCTGTAGTAACCTGTAGTCCAAGAAAAATTTTTCTACCGATTAAGAATACCTGCATCAGGTGAAACCTCCTTACTGTGGTACTGAAAGAATGAAAATTGCTCTTCAGCTGTGCACGCCCTTCAAAGAGGCCTTCCTGTGTGAAATTTTGTAGTTGGTTTTGATCTCCAGTACTTCATTTTATAACTTTGAGTAGCCAGTGAACTTCAGGAAAAAAACCACTCATGGACCCTTTCCATTAAAGGTCAGTGTAGCACAGAAGCACCCAGCTGCATGCAGCAGTACCATGCAGCAGGCTGAGAGCCTGGCTGGGGCAGGGCCACTGCCGAGATGGGGATGTGACGCACGCAGTGCAGAACTCTCCCTTGTCACTTGCTGCCTCAGTTTGCTCTCTGAAGCATTTTGTGTGTTCAAGCTCTGATTTTGCAGAGTTGGGTAGGTGTGTTATTTCTGTGCTATATTTTCACAGCGTACAAAATCAAATGCTTGTGGAAATTTTGCAGAATGGAAATAAGCTCTATTTACTCGTTTGCAGACTGAGAGCCCTCCTCTTGCTATCAAGGTAATTGAGAAGCAGTAAATGTACTTGAAAGAGTCAGTAAAAGCGTAAGTATGAGCTCTGGTAGGCATAAACTCACTTGGATGAAGTTTTCTGTCGCAGGGGTGCTGGATGGTGACAGGACAAACCGCAGCTGGTCAGGAACTTCTGGATCTATATCAACCAACACTTCCCGCCAGCCTTTCTCAGTTCTCTGTTTAACAAGCCCAAAGTACTCATTTTACATTCTAATGGGTACCACAGCATCTTGTTTATTTGACTGAACTAATATGTCAAGCATTTTCAGAAATGTTTTAAGAACACAGTATGCTATTAAAACCAATTACTCATCCTATTTAATTCCAGTAACTGCTTTAGAAAAAGCTTGTGGTAGAGTCTCATCTACAGAGCCAACAAATACAGGTTTAACGACACTTAAAAGGAATGAATGATGCTCTGAAGAAAAATGTTGCCTCTTCTATTGACAGTGCAACGTTTAACTTATCAAAGTAAAATAATTCATTCTACCAGAGATTTTTCATAAACTAATTTCTTCTGAATCATAACCAGCCTCTATTAGCTACTCTCATTGCCATTTAAATGAAAGTCCTTCAGCCTTTTGTTAGCAGTGCTAGAGAAAATCATGTGGAAATTAATAACTTTGTTAATGTAACATCAGAAATAAAAACCCCAACACTTTCAGCATTATTTCAGCAGAAAGAAATCCTTAGCTTTCTACAAGTTTTTCCATTCATCAGCGTTCCATTTTATCAGCAGAGACAGTACATATGTCTAATTTGGCACCCTAATTCTGTTCTTCCTCAAAGGGAAAAAGTGTTTGAGCAGATGGTCACAATTACAATAATAATCTTGCTATACCTGAAATTTATGTATTGGCAAGGCATCAAAGAACTCATGTGCGAGGTAAAAGCTGTAACCTGGGGGAAGGTAAAAAAAGAATGCATTAAATTATTTATGCTTCTGTAGCAGCTTCCAGTTGAAAATTAATTTTTTTAATGAATTAAGCTAATTAATGTGGTTGTGAAATAATTACTTCCAGCTTGGATACATCAAAGAAAGTATTTCTACAGCTAGTTCTATTTCCAGTCCATGAATTTTAGATCACTATATCATGAAAGGAAATTCAGGCAAAGCCAGTGAATGGTTTTCTATGAAAAGAAAATGTCAGAAAATGAAATTGGATAGCTATTCCCAAATGAAGGTAGGCAGAATAGGCTGCAGTTATGAAAATGAGTCAATATCCTGCCTCAGGCTTGTACAAGTAAGAGCAGACATGTATTTTTAACTACTTTTCTGTCCAGTGTGAAGGACAGAAGAGATGCCCTCCGTTACCAAAAGCTGCATGTGAAGGAAGGACACCATCCCTTTAATGAGGTGTTCAAGCTGCTTACCTGACGGCACATCTTGAATGTCTCTGTACCAAAAAATGGGAATTCCAGTCTTGCTAATGCCTTTCATGTAAGCAGACTCATCCTTGGGGCTTGGTTGCATCTTCCCTCCTGTCAGTATCCGTGCTTGGATCTCACCGAGTTTGGGACTCACTTCTACCAGGTGAACAGAGATATCACATTTACTAAGTACAGAGGAGAGCTGGCTGAAGACCTATAAAGGCAGATCAGTTCTATTAGCCACAGTCTTGTGCAGTGTACATTAAAGGCTTAAGTATTAACTTTCATCTCATTATTGACAATCAAGATAAAAAATTTATTTGGCTTTCTGTTTAATAAAACAGCCTCAGTGAAATAGACTGCATTCAGAAGGAACTGAAGTGGGAATTTCTTCATATATTTTAATAAAAGCTGCTATGCTTCTAGTAAAGTTAGCAAAACACATATTACATGGCTGTAAGGACAACATGAAATGCTAATTGGAACAGTAATAGCAGCTCCTCTAAGATCTGCAAAGAGTTTAACATTAGGAGAAAAATGGTTCAGTTTTCACTGACACCATAAACAAGTGTTCAACATCCCACTGTTCTTATTATTCATTAACATATGTAAATAAAATAAAAGTTCTTCTGAGCTGCTAAATCCCATTAGGGATCTGTTTATGAATCAGCAGTATTTTAATTGACAGCCATGCAAGCACAACTGAACACAAAGGGTTAATTCAAAAGAAATAAGCCCCTAAAATCCCCAAAAGAACTAATACAATTTCACTCCTGTGTTACTGTTCTCCCTCCCTTCTTCCTATTCCTTGCACTGAGGCCTCCATCCCAGTTACACACAGCTCCTAAATGCTTTCCAGTTTGGATAACGCTTTCCTACTCAGAAGTAATTTGTAATGGAATATTCCTGCCCTCCCCTTCTATCAAGTGGTGTTTGGAAGATCACACACGTGTCCATGCAGTGGGCACACAATGGCCTGTGTTCCACTTCTGAATGAGAGACCTGGTGTCTCAGAAACACACATCTATTTCAATTTGAGTCTGAGCTGCAAACCTGACTGAAGTGATTTGGTTACTAGGGAAGGTTAAACCCTGGCAGCAAAACATCATTCCTTCAGATTTCACAGTAGGCAGGGAATAAAGCCAGAAACAAAAATATGAACAGTTTTCACCTACCCGTAATATATCCTCAGTAAGGGTGCCCCTCCCTGGGCCCAGTTCCACCAGCTGGAAGGTGTTAGGTTTGCCCATGGCCATCCATTCACTAATATACCATATTCCTATTAACTGTCAGTGAGAAACAACACAAAGGGTTACAGTAGTAACTTCAGAACTTGTGGAAAGTAATACCTGCCTTTTGTTTGATAATAACTAAGATAATACGGCCACATTCTCTCTCCACATTTCAAAGTTAAGAATAATAATGATACATAACTTCATGCTCTTCTCTTTAAATAATTAAATTGATGATTGTTTGCTGTCAGCCCAACAGAAGCAACTCTCCATCAGTAAATGCGGGGACTCTGTTCTGGCTGAACTTTTACTTAAGGCTCAAATGCAGGTCACTGCCCAGGTGCCTCTGAACAACTGTTCTTCACAACAGTGCATTTACCAAAGTGTTAACAAGAAGTCAGTGCATCTTCGCTACTGAAAATGAAACCAGAGTTAGCCAGACCGAACTCTGGAAATTATTTTTGAGGAGAATTTTCACAGTGGGAAACCACCATGACTCTCTTTATTTATAAACAAGTTCCATATGAAAGTAAGCGTTAATAATCACAGACCGTGTTTCAGACTATACACATGAAAGGACTTTCAGTAAAACACCCCTTCCTCCCTCAGAACCAATTTTGATTTTGGGAAATAACTTGAATCTTATTATTGCTACCCAAGTATTTTGACATTGGTAAGGTACCAGAACACTGGCCTGGAAATCACAGAATGTGTAAAGATGGAAGTGACCACATCTAGTCCAACCTCCCTGCTCAAGCAGGGTCCTCCTACAGCACATGGCACAGGGTTGTGTCCATACAGTTCTTTGCCTCTTGTCCTATTGCTCGGCACAACTGAGAAGAGCCTGGCTCCATCCTCTTGATACCCTCCTTTCAGATAGTTATAGCCATCGATAAGTCCCCTCTGTTGTCTCTTTTTAAGGAAGAGGCTGAACAGGCCCAGGTGTCTCAGCCTTTCCTCGTAAACAGATGTTGCCCTCCGCTGCACCGACACCAGGAGCTCCATGCCTCTCCTGTACTGAGGAGCCCAGACCTGGACACAGCACTCCAGATGCAGCCTCATCAGAACAGAGAAGGGGGCAGGATCACCTCCCTTGACCTGCAGGTAATGCTCTTCCTGATGCATTCTAGGATGGCATTGGCCTTGTTGGCCACCGGGGCACACTGCTGGCCCAGGGACAGCCTGTTGTCCACCAGGACCCCAGCCAGTCCCGCGGGGACAAGGTAAACAAACAAACAAACAAACAAGCAAAATCACTCAGGACACACGGAACTGCGTTACCTCTCCGAACACCTGACTTATTTCAGGCGAGGTGATGAAGTCCCCGCTCTCGCCGATGCCGCCGCGGCGGGTGTAGTAACCCTGGGGGGGACAGAGAGGGGAGAGGGGCCGGGGCCGCGGTGAGCGGCGGGGCCGGGGCACAGCCCCCCCGGGCCGCCCCGGCCCGTTCCCGGCGCACCTGTGCGGGGTTGGTGAGCGCCTCCCGCATGTACTCGGCCACCGTCACGGGCCCGCTGGCCCGCAGCTTGCGACACAGGTGCCGCAGCAGCGCCCCGTCCCCGCCGGCCGCCGCCGCCGCCTCGCCCCCCGCGCCCGAGCACAGCCGCGCCGCCGCCGGAGCTGCGGGGAGAGCAGGGAGAGAGGGGGCTCAGCGGGGCAGCCCCGGGAGGAGCGGCGGGAGAGGCGCGGAGGGGCGAGAGGCGGCGCTCACCGTGGGGCGGGGACGGGCCGCGGGGGAGCCGCCGGCGGCCGGCCAGGAGCGCGCGGCGCGCCAGCAGCAGCACCATGGCGGCGACTCCCGCTCCTCCCGCTCCTCCCTCTCGTTCCTCCTCCTCCCGGGTCCCGGCCCCCCAGCAAGGACGGGGCAGCGGCCGGACGCGCGTCACGCGTGTGCGCGGGAAACCTTCCGGCGGGCGGCGATGGCGGCAGCGCTGTGGGACTTCGGCGTGGGGGACCCGCGGAAAGCCGGCGGCGACAGCGGCGAGGAGGACGGCGAGGACGATGGTGATGAGGAAGGAGGAGATGGAGATGCAGGAGAGTTCACGTTGGACGAGGTGCTGCGCCTCGGCGGCACGAAGGTAAAGGACGGGGAGGAGGGAACGGGAGCACGTGGTGGATGGGACTCCCCATCCCGGGACGGGCCCTGGCGGGGGGCGAGGTGTGTGGGATCCCACTCATATACTGAGAATATGTTTTGTGCTCGGGGGATGGTGAGGCACTGGGACAGGTTCGCCTGGAGATGGTATAGATACCCCATCCCTTGCAGTGTTCAAAAGCCACTTTGAGCAACCTGGTCTGGTGGAAGCTGTCCCTGCCCATGGCAGGGAGATTGAAACGAAATGGTCTTTAAGGTCACTTCCAACCTAAATCATTCGGGGGGGGAGCCCCTGGGAGGCTTGAGAGACCTCGTACTGCATCTGCCCGTAACAGTTGTGCATTGCTGCCCACAGCAAGATTACTTGATGCTGTGTGCCGTGGACGAGGAGGGCGAGATGGTGGATGGCGGCAAGAAGGACACGATGGATGACCTGAAGGAAGGGGAGCTGGAGGCATTCATCAGCTCCCTGGGACTCAGCAAGTATGCGAAAAGTTGCTCGGTGGAGGAGGGGGATGAGGATGAAGGCGGCAGCAAGGAGAAAGAGAAGCCTCCAAAGAAAGAGAAAAGCAAGAAGGAAACTAATCCTACTTCACTAGAGGGGAGAAAAGAAAAAAAACTCAAGGAAAAGGCAAGCAGTGTGAAAGACAGCAAGAAGAAGCAGTCTGGTGGTGATCAGGGCCAGCAACCTTCAACAAAGAAAGAAAGACTGGAAGAAGATTTTGCATTTCTTGCTAGGCAAGCAATACTGATCAAACCAGGGGGCAAGTGGTATGACCTAGAATACACCAATGAATTCTCTCCAGAGCCACAGAATCAGACCCTTCTGTCCAAGTATAAGGCCCTGGCCCAAAAGCTGTATGAACATGAGACAGACCTGTTTAAGAACAAGACAGACTATCAGAAGGGGGCCTCTTCAGCATGGATGAAAACTGTTGTGTCCTCGGGTACCTTGGCTGACAGGATGGCAGCGATGACCCTTCTCATCCAGGACAGTGCTGTCCACAGTCTTCAGTTTGTTGAGAACTTGGTAAACCTCATAAAGAAAAAGGGCAGCAGGCAGCAGAGCCTGATGGCTTTGGATACTTTCAAAGAACTTCTCATTTCAGATATTTTACCAGACAATCGAAAATTGTGGTCTTTCTCGCAGCGACCGTTTAACAACATAGTGAAGATGTCGAGTGGCAACAAGGATTCCAGAGACAGACGGTTGATACTGTGGTATTTTGAGCATCACCTGAAACTGCAGATAGCAGAGTTTGTGCAGGCGTTAGAAACACTGAGCCACGATTGTCTGACAGCCGCAAAATCCCGAGCTCTTGCAGTTGCTCATGAGCTTCTCTGTAACAAGCCTGAGCAGGAGAAAGCTCTGTTGGTCCTGCTGGTGAATAAACTGGGAGACCCTCAGAACAAGATCGCCACCAAAGCCTCTTATCTTTTAGAGATGTTGCTTCACAAGCATCCAAATATGAAGGGAGTAGTGTGCAGTGAGGTGGAGAGGCTTTTGTACCGGTCGAACATCAATGTGAAAACTCAATATTATGCCATTTGCTTTCTAAATCAGATAGTCCTCAGTCATGAAGAAAGTGCATTGGCTAACAAGCTGATAACTTTGTACTTCTGCTTTTTTCGGAACTGTATTAAGAAAAAAGATGTTGAATCCAAAATGCTCAGTGCTCTCCTTTGTGGGGTAAACAGAGCTTACCCTTATGCTGAGACAGGTGATGAGAAAGTGAAAGAGCAAATGAACACCTTGTTTAAAGTTCTGCATCTTGCAAACTTCAGTACCAGTGTCCAGGCCCTGATGTTGCTGTTTCAAGTGATGGACTCTCAGCAGACTGTGTCAGATAGGTACTATGCAGCACTATACAAGTAAGTGGCAGGTTTGCATTTTTTATATAAATTTCATTTTACGAGATAGTCACCATTAATTTAAAGTTGTAGAAACACTTATTTTGCTTTTAAGGTCTTGCTAATTTTGTGTTTAATTGGCTCAGAATTTCTGATGCTTTGTATGAACTGGAAGAAAATGTATGTGATTTCTTTGACTTAACATGGGGATAAAACAAAAGGTAGTGATAGGTCCTGAGAACACAACATATGCATTTCATCCTTTGCCACTCTTTTCTGGTGGCGGTTTTTAATTCCAGATATTATTTGCAACTAATTGATAACTATTTCTTCTGAAATCACTTTTACGAGTATTAGCCTGTAAAGTAAATAAGCCTGTAAATAGCCTAAAATCTTGTTCCCTTTTTTTTCTTATTGTGAGGAGGGGGAATATTATGTTAACGAATTCTTTAGATGATTTAATTTGTGTAGTTGGAAAGCCTCATATTATAAAAGAATTTTTTTTTGTCCCATCTGACTGTTCAGACTCTTTATAGGATCTTTACAGGTTTCTCTTTAGCTGATCAAAGGGAAGTTGCTGGTTTTTTAAAAAGGGATCTTAAGTTCCCCCAGACTGTGGAATGTATTTAAGCACCTTACTGTGCCTGACAGCCTGGAAAAAACTGGGGTAGAAAATGAACCTGCCAGTACATACATCTGGTCTGACTGTGAAGGATGCTGATTCCTAACCATTTTCTTTTTATTTTTTTTTTTTAATATCTCAAATTTTGAAACTGTTTCCAGTTGAATTCAGTTTATTTATTTATATTTTCTTTTTTTTTTTAATCTTCAGTGTCACATATACAGGCAGATATATTACACAGCTGTTGACAGTTCAGGTTGATCATAATGATTTTGAGTATCGGGGAACAAGCTGTCACTGGTCCTTTAGATGGACCAGTAGAAAATGTAGATAATTGTTGTTAATAGCAGTTGTTCTCCTGCCTGCATTATGACAATCAGCAATATTTTCTCCTGTGTGTTCTACAGGAAGCTTCTAGATCCTGCCTTAGCAACCTGCTCAAAGCCATCCATGTTTCTTAACCTTGTCTATAAATCTCTGAAGGCAGATGTGGTGTTACGGCGCGTGAAGGCCTTTGTGAAGAGGTTACTTCAAGTCACTTGTGGCCAAATGCCACCCTTCATTTGTGGAACCCTGTACCTTCTGTCTGAGCTTCTGAAAGTAAAACCAGAGTTAAGAGTCCAGTTACAGGATCATGTGGTATAAAATGATTTCTTTATCTCATTTCTTTTTCAGTAAGAGCTATTTTTATAAGCACCTTTCCCTGACCTGTTTATTAGTAACCTGAGGGTTTGCTCAGATGTTGTTTCTTGAAGTGGGGAGGAACCATCACATTTGTGTGTTCAATTTTAAGTCCTGTATCAAGGACAAAAATCTGTATTTCTTAAACATTGACCATCATTTACGTAGATTTTTGTAAGTAGCTTAAGAGTTATATGTGCATTTCTCTAAAAAATCAGAATAAATGTGGAAAGGAAAAGCTGTTTGCTAGCATTTTTTTGTTTTTTAGGAGTCAGATGATGAAGAGTGCTTTAAGGATCAAGAAGAGGCTGAAGAGGATGAGGAAAAATTTGTGGATACAGACAAAGAAGTAAAAGATAAAGAGAGAAACACAATGGAAAATTCTGCAAAAACAAATAATTCAAATTCAACAGCCTCGTGGGTGCATCATTTGAATATGGGAGGTAAATTAGCAAGAAAATATAATTCATTTAATGTGTAACATTCTGTAACAGTGACATGTTGATCAAGAGTTGTTTTCAGATTAAGGGACTAAAACATTATTTTAGTTTTTAAATTGAAGTTTGATTGAAAGCAATCAGTCAGAATAATTTATTTCTTAGCTCAGCAGTGATGAAGAGACTCTGACTAGTGTATTTCACTTTATGCAGTTTGTAATAAGCAAATATTTGTTTGTAATAAACACATAAATTATGCCTTAGGAATAAACAGGCTTGGAATTTTTTTGCTTCTGTGTTCAAACACCTTCAGAGCCATATATCCAGAGTTAGCATGTGTAGCGTCTCATTTGTCCAGCTTTGAACCTGTGCCCAGTTTCACTCCTTCCTGAAGACTTTTTGGAACAGGGCAGGGGGTTCTCAAGACCTTCCTTAGAAGCCCGTCGGAACTCAACCTGTACATACCCCTGATCATGCACTGGTGAAGGACAGCTGAATGTAGCCTTTGCCTGCTGCCAAATGAATCTATGGCCTGTCCAGCTGAGAGTGATGGGCAGCATTGCTGTCATGGTGAAATGAAAATAATACTCTTGTAAAGTTGCCTAAGAAAATTTAAGATGTTTTCCTCTCCTCCGTCCCTCAGGCAGGAAGACTGGAACTTCGTATGATCCTATGCACCGAAGTCCTTTATACTGTGGTGCTGAAAGTACAAGCCTTTGGGAACTGAAGAAGGTACAGCATTCTTATCTGGGTGTTACTGTGTTTCTTAGTGTGGCCCTTGTATTAAGAGAGGAAAATGAACTTGGTTATTCTTGGAGTAGCTCCCTGGATAACATAACAGAAAGTTTAAAGATGGATGAAACGTTGTTCAGCTTTAAGCTTGTATATATTCCTTACAGTGCTGATATTCTGGAGTAGGGAATAAGAATTTTTAAGTGGAGATTTGGACAATAATAGAATTTCTTGAGTTTTGGATCTTAATTTTGATCACTAAAGCTTTTTAGTGTTGCATTAAATAAAATTGTAAGTGAAAATGTATTTATTTAACGCAAACAAAAGATTAGAACTATATGTTCTTCAGTTGTTCAAGGGCAGAGCACATCAGCCTTGCACTACCTGCATGTTATTTGATGAGTTACAGAGTGGTCTTATGACATTGTGGTGTTGTCAAGAGTCTGATATGTCAACATGAGTAATGACTTCATTTATTTTTTTAAGTAGAAATAAATAAATGATTCATGTTTTTCAGCTTTCTGAACATTTTCATCCATCTGTGGCCCTATTTGCAAAAACAATTCTAGAAGTAAGTAGTCTTTAACTTTGAAGTTTGATTTTTTCATAGTATGTGTCTTTTGCTGTTAGAAAAAATACATGATAAAGTCTCCTTGCACTCTGGGTAGATTGCAGCTCTGCAGAACTCTACCAAAAACTCAAATGCTAAGCCTTTCATGGAATTAAAGTATTTTGTGCTAAGAAGACTGCTCACAAAAGTTCTAACTTTGTAGAACTGTGGGTATTATATGATTCTTAAAGCTTTATTAGAGTTTTTATATATATTCTAATGTGACTTTTTTTTTTAATGTGCAGAACCCTAATGTAGGAACAAATTCTTTTTTTAATGCTGTTGTGGTACCATGCCCAAAATACTCAAACTTATAGAAATACATATTTTAAATATTTAGTTTCCATTTGAATGTATGGTGTCCAAATGACACTGAGTATTAACTGCTATTAGCAAGTACATTGCAAGGCAGTTCATTGCTGAAACAAAGCAAAGGAGGTGTTTTTTATTTAAGAAAATGTAGAAATTGCAACAACAAGAACCAGATCAGGGTTATGTGATGTAATATCCCCAAGTCCTTGTCTTTTTAAACTATGGTTTAATGTTATTCTTGAACTGATTGACTCTCTCTGCGTTTAGATGCTGTGTTTCAAAAATGAAGACCTTAATGTTATTTGGCTTTTTGCTTCTCTCAGGGAAATCACATTCAATACTCGGGGGACCCTTTGCAGGATTTCACATTAATGAGATTTTTGGATCGCTTTGTGTACAGAAATCCCAAACTCAGTAAAGGCAAAGGTATGCACTTCTCTGTACATATTAGCATGTCATCTTGATTATAGATGCTGTCCAAGTTTTCATTCTCTCAGATTGCCCTTGCCAAGTAATCAGAGTGCATGTGGTGCAAGAGGAGTGGGATCAGTCTTCAGGGCTGCAAGAGAAATGTCTGCAGCCAGAACCAGCTGACAGTCATGTACTGCTGACCCTCACACTCGCAGTGCAGAATTGCTGACTTTTCAGGAATAAGCAAGTGATAGGGGAATATAAAGACTGCAGAAAGGTTGAGGTTGGAAAGGACCTCTGGAGGTCATGGGCTCCAGAGAGGGCCACCTAGAGCGGGACCATCTAGAACAGACTGTTTAGATGGCTTTTAAATGTCTCCAAGAGTGGAAACTCCACTGCCTCTCTGAGCAACCTGTGCCAGTGCACAGTTGCCTTCACAGTGAAAACATGTTACCTGATGTTCAGATGGAGTCTCCTGTGTTTCAGTTTGTGCCCGTCACCTCTTGCCCTGTCCCTGTGCACCACTGATAAGTACCTGGCTCTTCTTTACACCCTCCCTTCAGGTATTTATATGCATTGATGAGAACCCCCTGAGCCTTCTCTTCTCTAGGCTGAACAACCATAGCTCTCTCACACTTTGCCCACAGGAGAGATGCTCCAGTCCAGTCCCTTCATCAGCTTAGTGACACTTTGCTTGACTTTCTCCAATATATTCATATCTGCCTTATTCTGGGAGCCCAGATCTGGACACAGTGCTCCAGGTGTGGTCTAATAAGTGCCAGGAATAGTCAGCCTTCTTTGCTGCAGGGGCACAGTGCTGGCTCACAGTCAGCTGTGTGTCCACCAGGACTACCAGGGTATTTTCAGCCAAGCCGCTTTCCAGCTGGGCGGCCTCCAGCATGTACTGATCACTGGGTCTGGTCCTCCTCTAGTGCAGGACTTTGCACTTCCCCTTGTTGAACTGCAGGAGGTTCCCCATTTTTCCAGCCTCTTGAAGTCATATGGATGGCAGCACAACGAACTGGTGTAGCAGCCACTCCTCACATTTTTTGTATCAATAGTAATAAAGTAATTTGTTTCTGATTTATATTATGATACAGAAAACACCAGCAGTGTGGTAATGCAGCCAAAGAAAAAGCAGTTTATGAAAGATATGCAGAGTCTTGCAGGTAAGTCAGCTCCTTTTCAGGTAAGATTATGATGACTAAAAAATTCTGAGTTGGTTGTTGTAGACATGTTATCTGCACTGTCTATGCTGTTTGTTGTAGCAATAGAAGAGAGTTGTGTCCGTCAGGAGTACAGTGGTTCAGGATCTGATGTTCAGGATCAGGTCTCATCTTCTTGTAAGGGTGTATGGAATCTCCACAGCTGAAATTTTGGATCATTGAATCATTCTAAGAACAAATGATGTAGGGAAAGGCAGTTATCCTATAGCCATTTTTACTCTGTTATGATTGAAAAATTACTTAAAATCTCAGCAAATTGATCTGTATAATAATTTAAATCACATTAAGCTCTTTTATTAAATGATATGGATTACTCCATACAATGCCACAGCTGCAGCTGCAGCTATTGTTACAATTAGTGTAACATCCCTTTGGCACTGTTATTTTGCTGAGAGTCTTCCTGCTTCCAGAAAGAAGCTGCCTTTTCCTAGTCCCAGTGTTTCCAATAATTAAGAGCAGGATTTGGTGGTAAGAACCAGCAGTTAAAAAATCAGGGTAAACCATCATTAAAACCTGCAGCTTGAGGACAGAAGAGGTATCATCATCTGTGGTAGAGCCTCTGTAACATTCCCAGGGATGTGCCTTCCTCTGACTTTGGGTCTGTTGTGTAACACAGAGGTTTTAGTTATACAGATTAGTTGATGTACCTTTATGGCTGTTAAAACTTAAAGTAGGAATTTTAACCTAGAATGCATTTGAAGGTACAGTTTATTTGTCACATTCTTTAGCTTATTCTGAATTGAAGGAGCAGAGTGAACATTTAGAATTTGAGGAATTTAAATTTTCTACAAATGAAACACTTGATAACAAAAATTTGCATATGTTAATATGCAATCTGCAGTTGTTGCATGTAGCTGCTCTCTGCTGGGGCTTAGAGAGCTGAGATTGCAAATCCTCTGGTACCTTCTACTGTTCATTTGAAGTATTTCTGTGAGTGTGCCAATCTGGTTTCAGAAACTTGGACCCTTGTCACTTAGAAAATATTATAGTATATTCTCACTGAGATAATTAGTAGCTCTTTTTCCTTTGATTTACTTTGGAGGAGGAGGAGGAGGAGGGAAGGGGAACATATGAGGGTAAAAATCTTCACGGGGAATCCTAGCTGGTCTGCTGTTGCAGTGTCATATTTTGCCGCAGTTCCCCAGAAATGGAGGCAAGTTGAGGCTCGATCCTTTCCTCAGTGTGCTCAGCTGGTGCACGGTCCTGCCCTGCAGCTGCTGACAAGCATTTCTACTGCCAGGAGTGATGGGCAGAAGCAGTTCCAGTGTTTTAGTGCATGACAGCAAGTTCATCTTACTTCCTACTTTTTTTCTCTGTTTTTGTTTTAAATGCATTCCTGCTGTAGGTGATTGTAACCCCCCCTTGCTGATACATAACTTAGAACCTGGTTAGGGCTTTGCCTCTTCTGTTTTTCCATGGGGTCTGTTCCCACTGAAGTATCAGTATATGCACTGAGAACTATTTGAAGAGGTTTTGAATGAGCTTCACTATTTAACAGATGACCCTGGGTATCTGTGTACTTCTGTCTGTGCATGCTGTTTAACCTCTTAAAAGAGTAACAATCATTTCAACTTGAAGTATAATCAGTTCTTTTTTTGGTTTTGCAGTCAACAGTAAGGAATTCCGTGCCAAAGATGAAAGCAAAATCCCAGTGGATGAAGTGTTCTTTCACAGGTAATGAAATGCTTGTGAATGTTCATTTTAAGTGTTGGTTTTTTACTGCAATGCCATTAAAACCCACTACATTTTCAAGTATTCTCTGGTATTTCAAGTATTTGCAAATTTGGATTGATTTGAGTGACTTATGATGATAGTGCTCTTCTGGGACGTAATTTTGACATTTGTCGAAAGTGATTAGGAAAGAATATCGCCTATGAACACAGGCAGTCAGGGCTTGTAGTCTAAAATTAAGTAAACATCTTGTGGGTTGTAGTTCCTATGCATTAGAAGTATATTTAAAGAAAGCTGGAATATACCTTATGTTATTAGCATCAAAGCTTATTAGAATAGAACAAAGCAAAAAAAGTCAAAGGAGCTACTTTTCAGAGTATTTATTTTTTTATTACTCATAGTTCTGTTTCTCTGAATTTCCTTTCAGAGTATGATACAAAAATGCAGTTATAACACTAAAATTAGAGTGATACACATTTGGCAAAGACTTATTTTTATTAGATCAAAATACTGGTTACCTGTGAGTGTCTCCTTAGGAAATTAGTGTTTGAATTAACTTCATTTATTTTTTTTTTAATTCACTTAGAGTGTTTTTGTTTGGTTGGTTTGTTCTGTTTAATATATTCATTGCTGTAGGGACCTTTAAACATTTTTGAACTGTCAGGTTAATGGAACTTACTAATTTTAATTAATTGATATTATAATATTGAGGAATATCTTATTAATAAATAAATAGTGGTTTTAATTTCGAGACTAAAGGAGAGCAGCTTAAAAGTGTGCCCCTCTCTGAAAATGTTGCAATGAAGATTACTGAAACTGAGATTACAGATTTAAAGTCACCTGTACAAAGTACTCTTTTGTATATGATCAAAATTGCCTTCTGTGTTTGGTAGTTCTTCAACATGAAATGAAGGTGAAAAAGTGTTTTAAAATAGCTGACAGAAGGTACAACTGTGCACCCAAAAGAAGAAAATAGGAGAAAATTTAATAAAACTTAAAGGGTCAATGTCTTTTATACTTTTCCCCAGTTATATTCAAGTTGTACTTCATCCCTTCTTCATTACCGGTCTACGGCAAATTTTTACATCTTTCTTGTGCCCTTTCATGTTAAAAATAACTTCTGGCACCTTTGGCCAGTGAAATTTCATTGTTTTAAGTCTTACAGTAGTGACGGACTGTTTGCAAAACAAAGGAAATATAAATCTCTTGATTTTAGGTGTGTTTGAAACCATCACAGTTTTCAGCTGGCAGCATACACAGGAAACAATCTGCAGGTGGTTTTTTTTTTAAAGTTATCATAAAGATCGTCACCTGTAATTTTGTGTCTGAGAGCTATACATTATTTCAGATTTTATTCAAAGTTCGATAAGAAGAGAGAGAAACAGAGGCGTCAGGATGATGAAGAAAGTGTGGAAGATGTAGATGATGATGAATTTGAAAGAGTATTGGGTAAGGCTGTGTTCTTTCTTGCAGTAACTATCCCAGTATTTCCTGCTTTTTCAGATTATTAGTTTATCCTTTTTGTAGTTCATATTGCATAAAAGAACAAGATACCTGAATATGGAAGTGGAAGAAAACTGGCTTTCCTGTTGCCATTCTATGGTACTGCAGCCAGCAGTTCCTATGATCCATTGTGCAAGCCAACTGGATGGCCGTCTTGCTCACACCACGCCAGTACTCAACTTGTTTGAATGGTTGGAAATCATCTGATTTTGAGCTTAAGCTCATGAGTGGCAGTTCATGCTTTTTTTCTCTTTTCCTAATGTAGTCTGAGTAACTTTTTCTAGCAGCATGTAACATTTGCTTCTATTTTTTCTTTGCTGCTTGGCCTTTTTCAATCTTGCTTACAGTTTCTCTCATAGTATCTAACATGTTTTATGAGGTTATTTGTTCAGTAAGGTCCTTGGTGTACTTCTGCAGAAGTCTTAGCTCTTCTTGTATCATGTACTTTGTTTGCTTTGGAATTGGTGTGTGATTTGTTCCAGAATCTAAATTTCTTTGTGTACCACAAAACATCCTCTATTTTATTATTTCATATTTTACTTACACAGTAATATATGCATTTTGAGAAAAGAAAATGCAGTTAGCTCTCCATAACTGTTTTGTACAGTATTTTTAGAGAATTCTGAATTCTCATAGCAGGGTTCTTTCTTAGTGACTCAATTAATGGAGTCTTTGTTATGACAAGAATCTGTTAATAATTGCATTTGTCTTTTTACTGTTAGTATCTCTAATGAAAATTTGCTTCATATATTCAGGACCCTCTAATGTTAGTATTTACTTTTTGAAACAGAACAGTTGTAATTTTTCAGATTATTTCTTTCATTTCCTTTTTTATATGGCAACTTATTCCAAAGGGAATCCTATGATACGAGCTTTCAACCTCTAGTCTGCTTGCTTTTCTTAAGAAATTATAGTGAATACTTCTGATCTGAAAATGAACATACAGATTAGCTGACAGGACATTTGTTTGGGTATCTTAATTTAGTTTTTGTTCTATCTGACTTGGTGCGTTTGAGACTTCTGATATCCCACCTGCTGACTAAGTTTGTATCACGGGCCAGTTGTCTGTTTGTGTCTGTCTGCTTCCCATGTCATCCAGTTCTGGTGACATCCTGGATAAAATAAAACTTCCATTACTTTTCAAAGAAAAGTATTTTTCTCAGAAAAAGTTCATTTAGCTTTAGGTAACTATTTTGTGGATTTTTTTTTACCACAGGAGTATGAACCTTTGGTATCACTGGTGCAGATCATATAAACTCATCATACCTAAAAATCAGGTATTTTGCAATGATAGAATCATAGAATGGCTCGGATTACGTGAGACCTTAAAGATTATCTAGTTCCAATTACCCTGCCACAGGCAGGGACAGCTCCCACTAGACTAGGTTACTCAAAGCCCTATTCAATGTGGCCTTGAACACTGCCAGGGATGGGGCATCCACACATTCTCTGGGCAGCCTGTCCCAGTGCCTCACTACCCTCACAGTAAAGAATTCTTTCCTACTATCTAATCTAAACTTACCTCTTTCAGTTTGAAGCCTTTCCTCCTTGTCTTGTCACTACATGCTCTTGTCAAAAGTCTCTCCCCAGCTCTCTTGTAGCCCCTTTTAGGTAGTGGCAGGCCACAATAAGGTCACTCCAAAGCCTTCTCTTCTCCAGGCTGAATAATCCCAGCTCTCTCAACCTGTCCTCATAGGAGAGGTGCTCCAGCAATCTAGTCATCTTTCTGACCCTCCTCTGGATTTTGTCCAACAGGTCTGTGTACTTGTTGGACACAATGACTTAATTCATATTTCTTTGCTTGCTTTGTAGTAATAATTTATTTTCTCCCTAGATACTTTTGAAGCTGCTGATAATGCTGTTATTGACCAGGATGACCTTGATTTTGCTGGGTAAGACTTCAAATTGGTTCTTACCTCTGGTTTCAGCAGAGATGTGCAAAGCTGGATAGACCTCTTTCAGAAAGACTCAGACTATCACCTTGCAAAAAAGGCAGTAGCAGTTGAACACTAAGTAATGCTGTTTTTTTGATCATAATGGATCATGATGATCCTGTGGTGCTTACGGTTTGCTGGCTTGACACGTGAGAGACCTGTAGTATATTATTTATACAATGGAGTGACCCAGTAAGCAAGGTAAAATCTTGTTTTTCGTTGTCTCAGGTTTCTCTTTGAGAAATACCAAGTACAAAAGGAAGCAGTATGAGGCATAATGGTTCTACTGCTTTAAGGACTGGTTCTAACCAACACAGTAAATAAACATTGTGGAATCCAGGGTCACAGAGCTCAGTTCTCAGGAAGTTAGCAGTTTCATTAGTTATAGAGTCATTTAGGTTGGAAAGGACCTTTAAGATCATAGAGACCAATCATAAATTATTAAGAAGCCTCTTTTTTTACTTGAAGTATCTACAATGCAGCTTTTGAATGGGCACAGAAACTTTTCCTTGAGGTGACAGGAGAACTGAAGTCTAAACTCCTAGTGAAATCTGAAAATTTTTATGATCTAGAGTGGTGTTCAGTAGAGCAGTTTGTGTGTCTTACAAAAAAAGACTTTCTGAAAAGGAGTAAAGATAGAATACTGAAGCTGACATCTCTGCTAATTTCAGAATCGGATTCTCTCCATAACTTCTTAAAATGGTTGACTTTTATAATACAGTTCTCTCTACTAATGTTGAGAACATAACCTGAGTGCATAATTCATATACCTTAGGTCTCAGCCTACATTTACAGTAGTTTGCAATGATGTTGAACTTTTCTAACATGGTGTTTACCAGTAGGTAGATGTCACCTAGATCTAAACAGTATTTTGCTGGATGAAGTGCTAAGCTTGTTACATCTTTCTTTAGTAATATAAAAAAGAAAACCAAAGGCAGTAAGAAAGGCAAAAGCAGTGAAGAATCTGGTGCTGACTGGGAGGATTCTGATGATGAAGATGAATTCAGTGATCTCGATGATGAGGAATTCTCCTTAGGAAGTATGGAGGAAGACTTTGAAGAGGATATGGATGAAGAAGGAGGTGTATTTATGGATGTGTCTGATGATGGCAACAACCTAGGTAAAGTACCATTTATTACAAAAAACAGGAAAAAAAAGCCATAAAAATATGTTATCTAATACGTAATTATACATGTAAATTCTGATTTAGTTACCTAGGTGGGGAGTTTGGATTTTAAGCAAAGAAATGACAGGTCCTTTTCTGAACAATGAAGTCTTAAGAGAAATATTTCCTGACAGTCTCCTGGGCAAGAGTGGGATTTAGGCATCTGTGTATAAAAACTTGCAAATGAGACATGTTTCTTTCATTCTGAAAACACTGGCAGTAACAAAAGTAGCTTTCTACACAAATATCTGGCTACAGTAGGAGAAATATTAAAAGATCTCAAAGAGAAAAATAAAAGAATCTCGTACTTGGTAATTTTCAAATTTCTTCAGAATCTTAATGTTGATTTTTTTTAGATGAGGTAACTTTTATTTAAAATGCTGTCTCACAAGTAACAGCTTACTCCTCTAATACAGCTATGCACCCAAATTTTTATTACCACTATAATAATAACTGATTCTTGCACCTGCATGGTTTTATTTTTTCAACTGTAAAGCAGAGTTTACACCGAATACAGTGTAAGTGGCTGGAAAAGCACAGATTAATGGAATATTTGAATGAATAACTAAAAGCCACAGAAAGATGATTCAGGGTAGAGGAGATAAACTGTTCATACAGCTGTTAACAGATTAATCTTTTTTCTGTCAGATACGAACAAGAACAAGCAATTGAAGTCTGTGAGTAAAAAGGGCAAGAGAAAGAAGGATGCGAATTTTGAGGGATCACTGGAAGGTAAGAAAACACTACACTGCCATAATTTCCATCTGACAAAGCTCAGTACAAATACAGTCTAAAAAACTGTGGAATTGGAGGGTTTTGCTACAGTAGATTATCCACAGTTTTGGATCTGGATTCAGATTTGAATAAACCGTAAATAAAAAGGAAGTTGTCCTCAAGACAGCATGGCTAATGCAGAGCGACAATTTGCTGTTGAAGGAAGGGAGTTGAAGGAGGAACTTCTTTAGAAGGATGGAGTTGTTCTGGTGGTTTGTGCATCTGTTACATCTGATGCATGGATTTGTACTATTTAGTTCTCAGAAACTTTTCTCTATTTTTTTTAGGGGAGGTGGAGAATAAAGGTTTCTAACACAGCTATTTTAGATGGTCTCATTAAATAAATTTTAAAAATTAAAAACATGGTAACACTTTGTTTTAGTGTCTCTGTGAATTTGAAACTCTGTCTCATAATATATTTTGTTTAAAGGATCAAACCGAGTAAAGAAGAAAAAACTCCAAGATGCTGGTATACTGGCATCTGCAGAAGAGGTGAGTGTGACTGGTGCTTAGCAAAAAGTGATCAAGCATTTTACCCATTTCTTTGTAACAAAATACAAAATTTTCTCTCTTTAAAGTTTGGTTATCTGCTGGATGAAAATGCCGGGTCCAAGTTTGACAATATTGGAATGAACGCCATGGCCAACAGAGATAATGCAAGTAAGTGCATGCTACAAACAGCAGATAGTTGTAATGCTGGTTTACTTCTTTCCCTTCAGATTCTGTACTTGAAAAGATGGACCATTTTCAACTGAAATACACAGTCAGAAATCACACAGTTGGCACAGTAGCTCAATGTCAGAAACCCATGACGTAGTTCTCTTCAGCTGCTCCTAATGCCAGCATTTCTAGCACTAGTAAAATACAAATCAGTGTCTAGAACTTTGAGATGGTAGGATTTGTTTTGTGAAGCGAAAAAACCTCAAAATGTTCTCAGAAAAAAATGTTCACTTGCACTTTATTTAAACATTTATAAATACAGTAGCCAAGTTTTAACTTCTACATGATTTATCTGTATGCCACATCATGGTAAGACGTATCCATCAGCTCCTTATTTCTCACCTTCTCTCCTACAGATGTCAAACAGATCCAGTGGGAAATAGAGCGTGACAAGTGGCTTCACAACAGGGACGTGAAAAGCATCATCAAGAGGAAGAAACAGTTCAGGCACAGAGGGCTGAAAAACAAGTACAAACACAAGAAATCAAGAAGATGAACTGGACATTTTGATGTAGACATTTTAAAAATAATTATTCAAAAGCAGTTTTTTAATTAATCCCACATTTTTCTTACTTCAGTTCTTGCTGCTTAACCACGTCATTTGGTCATTCTCCCTTATGCCATGAATTCCAGACCACTCGTTGGATTTGTAATAAACTGAAAAACAGGAAAATCTGTGTCAGCTCTAAGTAGACATACCTGAAGAAGATCCACTTTGTGGCTAGTTTTATTGGATATACACCCCTCTAGTTCCAAGGTCTCTATCCAAAAGCCTGACACTCCAGCCATCCCTATGCAAAACAATAAACATTTCTGCAGTGTCTCCTGGAGTAAGTTTTAAGCAGTAGTAACATTGGTTTTATACATTAAGATGTAATGGAAGCTTCAGCCATCCTTCTGAAGCCAACAGGTGCAAACCTACCTTCCAGAATTGATGGAAACCTCTTCTGCATTGTGTATCTGAAATCTGACAAGAAAGGTAAATCACAGTTACTTTCCCAACATACTTTAAGGTAATTAAATGCACTGTTTTTCTAACTAGATTTGTTTTATCTAAATTTGTTTGAGCTCTTTAATTACAGCCACCACTATGATCTGAATTTATCTGTATTGAGGTTACTTGTACGTGCAGCCCCATCATCAGTGTTTTCTGAGCTTCCTGACAATTGTGATAACCAGCTACAAGCTACAGATACACGGGAAGCTGAATGCCTCTCATAGACAGACATGCAAATCAAAACTGGGAAAACTGCTTTGTTTCCTTACACAGCTTTAGGTGTTCAATGAATCCTTCTGTGGGCTGCTCTGGCAACTCACTAGAAAATTATGATAGCTTTATGCTATTCTAAGGATTTATAGCAGCTCATAGAAGGATCTTATCCATTCCATTGCTAGAACAAAGAAAGCAGTAAAAGCCTCACTCTGAGCTCACTGAGCTGTTAGATGAGCTCACTACACCTTACAGAACTGCAATTTAAGAAAATCTACCTAAACATATAAAAATTAGGATCTAGAACTGAAAAGCAGGGGAAAATAGAACCGTGAATGCTCAGCACCAAGTTACCACGACAGGTTGAAACATCTGTTCTCCATGGGTTTGTTATACATTTCTTTAATAAAAACGCAAAGAAAAATAGCCAAACAGCCAGACGCCATCTGAATCTCAAAAAACAAATGCAAATTGATGCAGTGTAGGCAAAGTTCAGCTTGAACTTCGCCTAAAGACCACAATACTGTTGAAATGGGTGGACTCTTACCTGCCCGGCCAAAGCAACAGCTGCCTTTTGGCAGCAGGACAGGCACCTTTTACTGCAGGGACACAAGTCTGTCAAGGTACTGCTGCACCCTCCAGAGCCCTGAATGCAAAATAAGGCCATTGCTCTGCAGAGCAAAGATCCTTGTAGTAAGCCAAGCTGGTGCTTGGCTTATTTCTGTGCTCCCTAGGCATGGGGGTATAAGTCTGAGAGACTTGAGGGACTGAAGCTAAATAATCTGGAAGACAATGCTGGCTGCCTCATGCTAGCCGGGTATGTCCTCAGCCTGGGAAATGTCAAAAATCCCGGAGACCCAGACACAGGCAGTTCGTCCCTTCATGGGCTCAACACCAAATGCCCGAAGTGGGACCAATCAACTCCTGCCTCATTTGCGGACGGCCTCTGTCCTTTTAAGTCCTTGAGTGAGTCCCTGCTGTTACTGTAAGGAGGACGAAGATTCGGCTTTGCTCCTGGTGCGGTCGCGTGCTGCCCCCCAAAGGATTCCCCGCGGGCTTGGTTGTGTAAAAACTAAAACTGCTGCTGGTTCTTCAAGACCTGTCCTCAGGGGTCAGCCCAGCAAGCCACTCCTGTGCACCTGCACTCACACGAGCCGGACTCCTGACCCCAAACCGACAGGTTTTCCTTAAAAAAGCCCGGGCGGTCCGCGGTGCTCCCGCGGCGGCCGCCGCGTGGAGGAGCCTCCCCTGCCTGCCTCCCCCTCCCCGCCCGCCCCGCCGCACCTTGGCTGCGGTCCATGGCGCGGTAGAGCAGGAGGGCGCCGAGCAGCCCCGCCGCCTCCAGCAGCAGCAACCCTTTCACAACGCGCCGCGCCATGTCCTGGGCTCAGCGCCTTCCGCCGCCGCCCCCGGTAGCGCCGCTCAGGCGCCGCCCCGCGCCTCCCGCCCGCCCGGCCGCGACATGGCCGCCGAGAGGCTGCGGGGGCGGCAGCCGGCGGGGGGCGGAAAATGAGGGATATGTAAAAATTTCCTTAAGACAGGAAGGATGTCCCCGATGTTTGATCTTCGTATACTTTCAGGCGTAATCAAAAAGGAAGTAGATTTAATTCGTAAAGCAGGTAGCGGCTAACAACCTCTAAGCGATGTCCATGTTGTCCGCAAAAATGGGATTTGTTACCCAATGTGAAAAAGGCAATAAGTACACACTCGAGAGAGACATTGGTTATTTATGTCAGAGTTGTGCAAGCCCAGGTGCTCCAGTAGTATTTCATAAATAAAGCACACTGACTATCAAAGCTTTTCACTATTTATACATTTTAGCAAACAAAGGAATTAGTGTACGTTGGCTACAGGTTACGTAGTTCTGTTATTAACTAGTATTCTGTCCTCTTCTGGGTTGGTGGGTTTCTTGGATCAGTGGTCCATGAGATGATGGTCACAATCTGCCCCTGCTGGAATTACCTTTTACCCAGTTGGAGCAATATCAGCACAGTTGCTGAGTGGTCTTTATTGTTTTTTTCCTCATCTTGAGACTTCTGCCAAATGTTGTGGCCTGTAAATTCTGCTTTCTTTGTGTCCTTTATCAGTGGTACATCCTTCTTCCCAAGCTTTGGGGTCTGAGATCACTGAAGCATGTCAAGCCCCAAACTTTAACAAGGCAATTCTACCAACAGGTAATTTGTTTTTTGAACACATGGACATCACTTAGAACTTGCTCGTTAGCTGCTCTCTGTTTCACGGGTTGAATCTCCCTTCTTGTTTATTAGGCTTGAGAGTATATGAAGATCAAACATCAAAGAACATCCTTTCTTAAGAAAATTTTGCATATTCCACAATTTGCAACACCCAGGTGTTAGAAAGACTAGTTATTTGTTGGTAGAATTGCCGTGTTAAGGTTTAGGGCTCAACATCTTTCAATGATCTCAGATCAATGTGGACTAATTAGCATGAGAAGTGAGAGAATCATTAATCAATAGATGATAGAATACTAATTAATAAGAGAACTAGGTAACTTGTAGCCAATGAACATTAATGCCTTTGTTTGCTAAAATGTATAAATAGTCAAAATTTTGATAGTGGTTGTGCAGGTTCTGTCACCCAGCACCCCTTTCTGCACAGAACTGTAAATAAATAAAATACCTCGACTCTGCATGTGAATTGGCCTCTTGCACACTGGGTGAAAGAACCTATTTTGGGACAGCGTTCTGGCTGCTGGCAGCAGGTCCCACTCACCACTGCCTTTCCCTGCTGCCCGGGGTACCTGCTGTCCTCACCTCGCTGTTTCAGGCAATACATGAACAGGAAACACATGTGCCCACCACAGAAAAGGGGCTGGGCCAGGTCTTGTTGCTCCATGTCGAGGGTCCTGAGCAGGTGCTCCAGTTGGGTGAGGGAGCAGCCCTGCACAGCAGCACTGCACTTTTGCATCATCAGCTGGTGGAGGAGCAGCTCAGATCCTTCTGGGAGTCAGCACTGGTCTGTTTGTGTGTTTTCTTCCAGGTGAAGGCACAGTGAGATGCATCAGGCTCACAGCTGTTAAAAAGGGATCCTAGTTTTATCATGGAGATGTGAAAAAAACGCCAGTGCCATACAAGTCTCAGTATTTAATTGTTTTTACCATGGAAAAGGGCATTAGTGCAGACAAGCCCCCACAGAGAGGTATTCAGAACCTCAAATGGCAACAGGCTTAGGCTGGAGTGGGCTAGGGTGTGGTTGAGAATTTACTGCAAGATCCCTTCCAAAGGGTGAGGGGTGGGGAGGATGCAGGTGTCCCATGGGTAAAAGCTCTTCTAGCACTTGTTCTGGCATGTCCTTTATGGAGATAGTCACAGGCACAACTGAGGACAAGCACTGGCAGTCCCACCAAATAGGTGACACCGTTTTGTCCTTGACCCAGGGCAGCAGAGAGAGGCAAACACTTCCCTCAGCAGAAGGAGCGAAGCTTCTTGCTTGTTCCTTCCTTCTCCTACCCAAAACCTTCCCATGTTTTTCTCTGTAAAAGACAGAAAAGCTCCCTTTATTGTCTGTCACTGATTGTTTTTATGAATATATGAAAAAAATGTAAAGTGCGTTGTTGAATCAGTTCTGCCCCCAGTGCTTTCCAAATACTAGCTATTAGTGAGCCAGGAAAGTCACAGTTAAGAAACTGTCGAGGATCTTGTTAGTGGAAAACATTATTTTGTTTAGAATCATTTGAGTGCTTTAGTGTTATTTGTCATCCAATGAGTATTTTGCTGAATTAAGCCACATAATTAAGAGGCTCTGAGATCTTATATAAACCTCTGATATGTTTTATTTTGTTCTTTGGGTTTCTTGGTGCAGGCGTGAAATTGCTTATCCAGATTTTAAGTGATTTAATATTTACAACTATTCAGAGTATGCCTGTAAGCGCAGAACTACAGTTTATTGAATGTGGAGATCCAGGTAAATATCAGGTTAGTGAAAAGGAACTGTCGAACCTCTAAAAATCTGTTGTTTTCTCTTTCCTGCACTCCCACACACAAGTTATTAAAATGAAGTCATGCAACAAGTAAAGATATTTCTCCTCAGAGGAGAAAAAAGATAATCTTGGATGACTAATGCCTTTTGATTAGGGGCTGTTTCACACAGGCGACTCTCACAAATCATTGCCGCACCCGTGTAATAAACCTGTTCCCACTTACGGTTCTGATTAATTCTAAAGAGGATGAAATAGATTCCATCTCCAAGGATTTTGGTAACACATCTGAATTATTATTGCCTCCCCAAGTCTATTTTCAAGAAAAAAGCTAAGGTGGGCTTTTTTTTCTTTTTCCAAGAACAAGCCTCATCTCTCACAGCACCAGTGTGCAAGAGCAATTTTGGGTCCATATTGTTTTCTTGCACCCAAGCAGGTGGCACTGGGGGAAAACTACTTGGAGACAGTGGCACTCTGTTGATGCCCGGGCTGTCTTAGCACCCCTACAATTTACAGTAGCCATAGGAGTGCTGTAGTTAACATAAGTAAGAGCAGATGTAGAGCTGTTGCAGTGCTCTGAAATTGATGGAGTGTCATGATTTTCTTTTTTATGCTACTCTTTTCTGTGCATGACTGTGGTGGGAATGAATGTGGCAGCAGTATCTCAGGGACATTGGCTGTCTCCTTGTAAAGAGTCATGTGGTTAAAACTTCAGTATTTCTGGTACTCAGTCACTGAATGGTGGCAGATACATAGCACAAGATGCACCACAGATGAAGGAAATAACTGATTAAGGGAGGGAGGTTTTTTCCATGTATTATTGGTATTTTTTCCTGGATGAAGCAGGAAAAAATAAAACATGTCTAACAAAAATATTTAATGTGTTTAACGTGTTTTCAGAAGTGTTTATGCTTCTCTGAGGATTATGGTCTCTTAAAGATTTCAAGAACCCTAATGCCATACTTTGAAAAAATCAGAGATGATTGTAACAGCTGTGGTTTTCCAAAGGAGCTTTTCCTAGCAGGGGGTTGGCAAATGGCTCCTTACTATTTGCCAGGTCTTAGTTAGTTATGGGATAGTATTCAAGGACAATATTACAGTATTTCCAGTTCTTTTTACGACATAGGCAAACCTTAGAAGTGATAACAAGGTCTTTATTATAATTATGTTATAATTTTGTTCTCCATGTCTTAACTAATAAAATATTTTATAGCCCCCAGTATGTTATTGGTTGCAGAATGTTTGGTTATACTCTCATTTTGGTTGCCAGGGTAAATAAGTGATCTGAAATTGTTGACTTCTTTTCTCCTATTCCAGATAGTAGTGTTGTTTCAAAACTCTAAAGACACAGCTGTTTCTTTCATTTTGCCATTTCCACAACAATGTGACAAGCATCCCCAGTTACAGCTCCTGGAATGAATTCTCAGGATTAGTGAAAAAGAATGGTATTGTTACAGTTACTGACTGTAGCTGCAAAAGCAACAGAAAAAATATTAAGAAGGCATGTAGATGGGACCAGTGGGAAAACAGCTGTGCTGTAATTAGTTTACTGATGGTCATACGTCATGATAAAGGAGGCAGCCCTCCCTCCCAGAAGGGGGAGAATGTCCAAACGATGCTTTGCTTCTGGGTATTTTGCTCTTCCAGGCAAGGGTGAGGGAGTTGCATAGCAGCTGGACAATGGCATTGGGTCAACATTCTGACACTTGTAACGGAGAAAAGGCCACAGATCTGAAGTGTTAATGAAATGGCAGTTTACTGTGTTTACTCTTTCTGAACATGAGGCCAAAAACCACATTAGCAACCCAAATTTTAGATTTAGACTCATGTCAGGCTTTGTCTTTTAGGAGATGGTTGCATGACAACATAGTAACAGAAGGGAAGCACGTAGTGAGATTCATATTTATGTGTGGAAACCATTTACCTACAGAAGTTCAGAGGAGGTCTCTGTCATTCTGTTACACAGTACAGTGTACCATGGAAAGGACGGGCTGTTCCGTTTGTCTGCACTGACAGGCAACAGAAGGCAATTCGTCAGTCAGAGAGAAGAAAGTATGAAAAAAAGGTCACACTGATGCTTTTTTCTCTTCTTTACAGTTGGCTGGGGATCCTATTTTGATCATGGAGTCACCTGGAACAAACACATTGAGGATGAGAATACTATGGTCATAATATGAAGACCTGAAAGAGGTAAAGCAGATGCTGTGTGCTGACAGGCAAAACACATCTGAATCCATTCCTTGAAATCTGCTGAAATTAAGAGGAAATGGCACGGGTTTCTGAAAGAGCAAAATCAAGTTGATTTTAGCAACAGGTTGAGTTTGGCTATACAAAAGGAGAGCTCCAATGCAACACAGAAAACATCCAGTGAAGGAAAATTTATATTGTCTGTAGATGATGACAATGCACATCCCAAGTGGGTAACTCCCTTTTTTAGAGGAAGAATATTGCATGTCCCATTTTCACTGTATTACTTTCAGAACCTGACTGCCAGTGTAAAGCAGATAGCTGAATTCTTTGGATTCTCCTCAACAACTGAACAGGTCCAGGCCATTGCAGAAAGGCACACTTTGCAGGCAGCGAGAGTTAAGGCTCGGGAGATTTCTGGTGCTGTTGGCTTGATTCTTTTCTGCCAAGGTAAATTTGTTTGTATTTTGCCAGAGTTGTGAATGGTAGCTCCTTATCTTGGGCAAACAGGAATTTGGATCAATAGATGGTTAATCTTTATGTATAATTTTCAAGGCTGGATGTTGTTTAAGAAACACTGATTGTACTTCAGGAACCTCTCACTTATTTCATCACAAGGGCCTGGGTCATTCAGTAAAGCCCTGTATGATATGATTAGTGTAAGTGCCCAACAAGTAGCAAACCCTTTAGTCAAGGTATGCACTAAGCACCAACTAAAACAAAGAAGAATTTTATTTTGGCTTCTGTGAGTATTGGGGATAGCCTGGCACTTGGTCTACAGGATGCCTCCACAGATTTTTCTTGGGTTTTCTAAATAACCCTTGTGATTGCTTATCATGTATTGATTGCACAATCAACACATGGAATCCACACACTCCACAGAGTGATCTGTGTCTTTTAGCCATGGATCAGGATAGAATCTCAGACAGCCTTTGACTGTGGGCTGTCCAAAATCTGGATTAGAGGTAAACTGCATCTTAGAGCAGTGTCTGATTGCAGCATACAAGGCTTTTGAAGTTAAAAGCCCCACCTTTGAACTTTCTGGATTGGTTTCACAGCTGCTGGTCACCTTTTATAGTCTTCTGCAGCTGTGCAAAGCACATGTCAAAGTTATGAAGGCAGAACAGTAGCTTCCTGTGGTCACTTTATGTTTACATGCTGTTGAGGACACCAAACATAAGGCAAACATACGCGTGTATTCTTGGGTCAGATATTTTTTTCTTACAGGAAAAAAATTTTAAAAAAATGGATTATCCTGAAGTATGATAATAAGAGAGAAAAGTTAGTCTTTTGTTTGAAATTATACTTTTTGGTCCTTAGAGTCAAGGGTAATAATTTACTTGTCTTCATTTTCCAGGTGTTTTTGGAGACTGGAAGATTCTTTACACTGAAGCTCTGAACAAGGATGCCAAATTCTAAGTGTGCTTAGAAAGAATTAGGCTGTGAGTGAAGTATAAATATGATGGCTATTGTAAGGCCTGAACCTCCTTTATGTAAAAAACCCCACTAATGTTCAGGCTGCTTTTCATTCACTTCTGTTTCAAAACAGAAACCAGGACAATATCCTATTTAAAAATTTTGAATATATATGCAATATGCAAACCTATTTCTGCTGGCCTAACTCAAGAAAGCAATCCTTGCCTGTGCAGTTAGTATCACTGAGGTCACTGGATTCTCTTAAATGACTTGTAGCTCTTTGGCCTCCCTTGTTTTTAACACTGATTTTTAGCTTTAATTTCTTGTTACCCAGTAGAATGCTGTGTGAAATATATATGTGGTAATTAAACATACTGAATCACTAGAAATGTGTTCTGTGTGTTGGAAGTGATTTTCCAAGGGATTTTTTAAAACAATCATGAAGTATCATTTTGATTCTTAATTTCTAAGTTCATAGGATTCATATATAATTTTAAATTCTAAGTTCATAGCGTAAAATGAAATTTCAGAAAGTTTTGTAGTTGTCTTTTGCTACTTTCTGTGTGCTGACAAATGTAAGAGAAAGGTAAAGGAACTCAGTGGTGAAAATTTTCTCCCCATTTCAGCAATATTATTTTTCTTTCCTCTGATAGTGTGAGGTCACTGGAAATGGAGCCTTTTCCTGGGTTGTCTGGGTTTGCCTGTTTTTGCTTGGGTTACTTTAAGCCTAACTGCAGTCCATATGATCTCATAGCTAGGATGTGGATTTTTCCTGGATGTCTGTCTGGGAGCTTTGAAGTGTCACAGTCCGAAACAGAATGACTGTCCTTTGGTGAACCCAGGAGACCAGTGTGCACAAGACAGTTTAACACTGAATGGTCTCTGCCCTTTTAGGCTGAAGCTTTCCCTTGGGAGGCTGGTTAAACACCAGTCTTTGGCAGCTGGTTGTTTTCCCCACCAGAGACATTTCTTTATCTCCAAACATTAGGAATACAAGGGAAAAAGTACTCAGAGAAAGAATATGTGTGTAATGGACACACAGTTGCTAATTTAACCAGCAGAGAAGGTTGCAGTCTTCCTTCTCATAGTTTGTCAGATTCTCTTTCATAAATAATTGCTTCTGGTAGGTGGCTTGGCAGGAGGACT
Source organism: Chiroxiphia lanceolata (assembly GCF_009829145.1). NCBI lineage: Eukaryota > Metazoa > Chordata > Aves > Passeriformes > Pipridae > Chiroxiphia > Chiroxiphia lanceolata. Next base: position 35,131,133 of record NC_045639.1, on the reverse strand, counting down.
GTTTGTTACAGATATATTGGGTAAAAAATGTGCCTTAGACAGGCTGAAAACTCAAGTGTTGGGTACTTGAGGTGTTGACAAAAATGGACTCTGTGAGACCTTCTGCTGCACACTTTGTTAGCTGATGGTAAACACAACAAACCCTCAGCCATTCACTGCTGATGAGAATCTCCTCCTAAAAGTTTGCCACTGACGGGAATGATTAAACAGCTTAACTTCAGTTCATAGTTTGAAACATCTTGTCATTTTTTATTTGTCTCTACAAAATCTTGTTTTTCTGTCTTTCCTGGCACATTACCTTTTAATTTTCTTAATAATCTTTTTATGACAACAGATGCCCGGACTTGTATTCTAATGTGTCTTTTTTTGTTAAAGTCCTAACACTGATCTGAATTTTGGCTGAATGATCACCTTTGGTGGGGATTAGCACCTTCTGTTTTACTTGTAACACACTGCAGAGCTTGGCAGTGTACACTGGAAGTGTTGAAATGAGACTAGTTAGTGATTGTTACAGATGTTAATGTCAGGATTGATGCAAAGGAGGGAAACAGAACAGCACCATTATGAATGGGAGCACACTACATCAGTGCTGCGTCTGAGTGCATTGATAGAGCACTCTCTTAAAATGTCATTTATGTTCAGATGTTTCAGATGTCATAGATACAATTGTTCTGTACTGCTATTGCACTTTGTAATAGATGTAGATTGGATAATATGAAGAATTACCCAATAAAATATTCAGTTTGCATCTGAATAGAGTAGAACAATTTTCATATGATTATTTGGCTTCTGCAAAAACTTTAGAGGCTTGAGGAAGACAGAAAATTAGTCTTTGACTTTGCTCAAAACGTGAGACAGTCAGGAACAGTCAGAAAATGAAAAGGGGCTGGGAAACTGATGTCTTGGGAGGCTTGTGTACTTGTGAATAATGTAAGTTTATTGACATATGCTTGTGGGGTCTCCAGTGAGTTCCCTGCTGTTTTTGCATTTTACAAATCAGTGAAGGTGTTTTCATTACTAGAACACTCATTAGCATTCCCCCAGCAGGTAAATAAGTCATAGTTTCATTATTGTGTATTTCTGTTATATCCAAGGCAATGTATATATATGCAGAGGAAAAAAAGAAATACTAGATAATCTTAGGCATTAGACATATGTCCCAATAAATGTTTTAAAAACTCAAACCAACAAACAACCAAAAATGGAGCACTTAGAATCTTTTGTCTTTCTGATTTTGTTTCTCACAGACAGTGATCGAAACAAGTTCTGCAGATGTGGTGAGACCTCGTACCAGGGAGTGGGGGAGGCCCTGGGGTCTGGTCTGCCCATGCCTGGGGGAGTTCGGGCATGGCCCAGTGGATGCTGCTTCTGACAGATGCCACTGAATAGTCACCCAGTTACACAGGGCAGCCCTGCCTCACAAGGATGGGGCATTAACGGGGATTGAAGGAGCGGCAGTGGGCTTCCCTGCACCTCCATCCCTCCAATATCAGGTGTGGATGTCTGGTGGTGTCATGCCAGGGCCCTCACCATGCCTGGGGGAGGGAGCAGTGAGAAAACCCCTCTCACCTCACCTCAGGAGCAATGGGGAAGTGGGAAAGCTCCATGGATGCCACAGCCCACTGGCCTGGGGCTCTCCCACTCTCTTTGGCTGTCCAGGGTTATTATTCTGTGTCTGAAAAGTACACCTTAGCTCTCAGACCTTGGACAAATGCAGTAGGGAGTTAGTTCCCCTCCCGGTGACTGAGGGTGCCAGCCTTCCTGGGGTGAGCAGTGGTTGCAAGGTGGTGGTAAGTGTGGTAGGTCCTCCATGCTGTCTGAATCCTGAACTCATGAGGATTTTCTAGCAGTAAAGCCTGGCTGTGGTCTTACCAGAGAGAAAAAAACATGGTGTGGGAGAATGTGGGAGAACGGGAGCACATAAAACAAGTGGGTGCAGGATGGAGATCTACTCTGAAGGTTGTATTTGTTTGATGACTATGTTCCCCATATGACTGGAGATTATAATTTGGAGCAGAAAGCCTCAGGAAAGCCTCCTCCACAGTGGTGCCTCTGGGAAGTGTGCATGTGCTGCAGAGTCTCAGCAGAGCAACAAATGTGTCAGAGTGCTGGGGATTGCTCAGGCTCTTGATGTACCTGGAGCAGAGTATTCATGGTCAGGACTAAACAGGGCAGTAAACAATCTTCCGTGGTTATCAAATCCAAATGTCTCTGTGGCACTTAATTGCTTTTGCAGGCCATTTTATGCCTTTCCAGCCCCTGTGCCCTGACTGTTGTCATTTAAAATCAGCAATCTGAAGTGCAAGAGGCAGAGTGTGTATTTTATACATGGGTGATTTCACAGTTTCTGGGCAGTGGAAGACAAGCCCTCCAGGGCTCTCTCATGTTGTATTTTTCACTGTGGATGTTTTGAATGGTTTATGATTGAGGCCATACAAGTGCTTTATCCACAAATGAAATGGGTGCCGGAAGCCCAAGGGCACCAAAAGAGATGAAAAATGCATTAATATAGAAAGACAACTATGTAATGCAGTAGAATAAGTATCATTATTAACTGCTGTAAATATAAGGCTGTTTGCTGACATGACAGACTCTCCAGAATAAAAATAGCAGAAGTGGCCTGAGTTTGTTTCTGAAGGAAAACCGCTCAAAGTCCATAAGTAAATCAAAGTCATTGAGGGTAAAAGAGAGAGATAATACAGTGTTAGCTTGGGTACAGCTATGCTCCAGTCTTCCAGAAGCAGAGGTACATGCTGATGCACCAAGGAAGTTGTATCAAAGGAGGGAATATGGCAAATCATGTTCATTGAGTAAGGAGCAGTTCAGCTGGAAAACTAGGGAAATCAAACCAAATACATCATCTCATTGCAATAGAATGAACATAAGTACAGAATGAATTAAAAGTAAGAAGCCAAAAATAAGAAGCCAAAACTTAGGCCAAGATCTCTTTGGGCAAATTGAGCCACTCTTACGTACTAGCACACGGATTACATTTACACTCATTTATATCAATGTCCATGAAGTTTTGTTTCAAGATGCAGTGGCTTCAAGGACCAAATCCTGCTCACTGCCTCTGTAACCCACTTATGGCAGCACGTCACTCCCTGAAGGTCCCACTGCACCCCACAGCTGCTCTGCTGTCCCCTGAGGCAATGCCAGAATGGTGTCCCGGGCATGTGGGCTGCTGGGATACTACAGAAATTTTATGGTGGACTTAAAGAGAGGAAAGGAGCTTGAAAAGAAATACATTGAATGTTTGCTGTGTGGTTTGCACATAGACATGAAGAAGCTCCAAGTTAGCCAGGCAGGAGTCAGCTCCAGCCTGGGAGCTGCGTAGTCATGATTACTGTAATCTCCAGGACTCACATTAGCAAGGACCACGGGCCAAGTTTATTAACTAACATAGTCCCTGGGCTACTTGTGTGCTGTGCCTTGGAAAGATGGTATAGACATTGACAAAAAAGGATCTAAGAAAAGATTTGCATAGATAAAATGAGATGTGTTTATTTAAAATAGCCCCACAAATCATCTGCCAGAGGGGCTGTTTTGGAGGAAGAGCACATACTAATTACTGGAGGCTGAAGGGAGAGGTGAATGCCAAAGAAGTGCTTTCAGGCTCTGCATTCCAGCTCTGGAGAGGGGGAAGGTGGGTTTTCAGATGTGCTACGTTCTGCAGATTTTTCTAGCAGTTAGCTGCTATGGTGTCTGCCTTCTCTCTGCCACTCCCATTCAGTGTGCAGGGCACAGTGAGCCTTGTTCTGTGATACTCTAATTCTCCTCATTCACTGTATGGAGGACATCACCTGGGGACATCAACTTGCCAGCCTGGGTTGCTTGATTTGTAGATTGGCTGTTCTCAAGTTGGTCTCTCTGAGGGGGCTGTCAGAGGATGTGCATGGTTTGTTTAGATCTTTGGTTAGTGGCTCTGCATAGCAGGTAGCTCTTGTGTGTTTACTCTGGGGTGCTGTAGTTACGCCCTACCCAAGGAAGTTATCGTGACAGACTCATGGGATGGGGAGAGTGCATTGGCTTTCACTGACAAGCTTGTGCATTATTCTCTGAGCTCTGGAGGATGTACGCCACATCTGTCTTCTCCTTGCTACTTTTCAGTGCTGTCACGGTCTTTCCACATTGCTTCTGTTTTCACCAAAAGCCCAGATTGATTAAAGTTCTCATTGACTGTGAAAAATTAATTCTTTGGTCTCCTCACACTGTCTGGCAAGGAACATGTGGCAAAGGGTATGCTGTGTTGAGAGCTGGGATCCTGACATCCTGGTATCCTGGCATTCTTGGGGCCTACAGTGTAAAGGTGGCAGAGATACCAGGTAGTGTAGCTCTTCTGCTCTGCTGTTGGCAACTGTGGGCTGCCTCACTCTGCCCAGGCACTAGGGATATGGCAGTAGTATGGCTGGAAGTGGTGGGACCCATACCTGTATGCTGATTGAGAGCCTGAGCACAGTCCCTCTGAATGACACTGATGCTCAGCAGTATGACCCAGATGAAAGCAGAGTCCCACAGCATGGATGCAATCAGCTTGAGTAATCCAATTTGCCAACTCTAAGCCAAAGTTTGAAAGGTTAGTGTATCTCAAGGTGAACAGGGTGTACCAGGGAGCTGCTCATGGGCGTACTGCTAGACACGTGAGTAAGCAGCTCAATATTGGTGCACTGCAATAGTAAAGCAGCGAATGAGTTTGTTTTGGGGATGGTCTGAAAAATGATGGTTGTTGTTTAAATATTGATACCTGCACTCACTAATATTTTTAATGGTAAAACTGAGTGCAATTTGACTGTGTTCTGGAGTGATTTTATATAAATCACCTCCTTTTAGAAATAGTTGTTTAGAATTAAATGAAATATTACATTGCTGGGGTTCACAGACTTTTGCTAACTTATATGAACACAATAGTTAGTTGGCATTTAATTTTGTATGTAACTTATCCAAAGTTGCAATGTTTTGTAAGGATAATTGGTAAGTTGTCATGTAGATGGTTTCTCTAAATGGCTTCATAGCATTTAAAAGGACAAAAGAAATTGCACATAAATAGTAGGTTATTAGAAATAAATGGCTATGCAATTATTCATAGCAGTAGAAATGGACAATTCAGCTTACAATGGAATTCTTCAGAACACTATAGCAACAGTATTTACATGGAATAACATCTGAAATTTGCAGTTGGCTTTGTTTCCCATTTAGAATGCCTTGTGTAATTACTATGCCAGTCCCCTTTTGAAGAAATCCATTATAATTTTAATTATGTTAATTCTGATGCTGTGAATAATTGGCCATATATTCAGTAAAATTGATTTTTTATTTTTGCCCCTTAAATATGAGTAAACCGTCTTATGAGGATATGTGCTTGATGTCTTTGGAGCCATCTTTTTCAAGTTTTTGCATAAGAATGTCATACAATTAATGCTGTAATTAGGAGTTAATTTGAGGTTGGGGAGAAAGTTTAGACCTATGTTTACTTTAAGAGAGCATAGCTGGATGTTGGGGATTCTCACAGCAAAACAAAAACCTTATTTTTATCTTCTGTGGACTATAAATGTTATCAGAAATTATGTGCCACATTCTGTTCTCAGATAAATGCTCTCCTTATAATCAGATGCTGTCATGGCATCGGTCTATTGGGGATGAGTTTAATCCTTTAAGTGCACTCCCATATATACCAGAAAATGCTCCAAGTTCCGTTCTGTTGAGGGGAACAGAAGGGAATTCATATTGTGCTCTTTTTTTTTGTGCCATGGGAACACTGTCGGATTGCTGAAGTGCTGGCATTGGTTTAGTCAGTAAGTATTTGTTTTGTTCTATCTGTTTGATTACTAGGTTTGGTCAAATATATGAAAAGACCTATCAAAATGCCCTTCAGCAAAACATGGCATGATCCTGTCCTGCAAATGTCACATTACTATTTGTATTGTGACAACCCATTTCTCTGTGCAGATTAAAAAGAAAAAGCCCAGTGTATTTTTGCACCATTACAGGAGAGAGATGTCAAATTACAGGAAAAATCCTGAGGGACAGTGAAGTCTCTTCAGTTGTATGTAATTTCATCACTTCTCCTCTCAAGGCAATTGGTTTGAGAATGAAGCCATCAGCAGCTAGGTACTGTCAGTGGTTATAGGATACAAGAAACATACTGGAGTTCGCATTTCCTTCTTTACACTGTGTGCTGGTTTAAAGGTAAAACGGCAGGAGAAATGAACCCCACTCAAAAGAGATTATAAGTCAGAGTTACAATTCAATAAAAAATAATACAGTAATACAATTATATGGACAAACAATTGATTTTAACCCACAAAACCCAGATGTATAACCCAGCACCCTGGGGCATGAACAGAATGGTGTTCGTTGGCCCCTGTGCTGAGCCCCACATGGTCCCCCTGAGGCCAAAGTAAAAGGGGAGAAAAACCTGTTGGTGAGAGTGCTGGTCACAGTCTGGTCGAGAGTGGTGGTTGCAGTCTAGTCGAGGTTCTGATCCTCCTCTAGATCTGATGAGTGGTACTAGAAGTCCCAAGACCCCAAGATTATAAACACGCAGGTTCAAGTGGGAATGCCCAGTACCTCTCCCAGGGTGGGGAGTTCCACAATGGGTGATTGTGAGTCGTGAGATATTTTTGGAATCCTTGGTGGCCCATTAGCAGACATGATCCCTCAGGCTGAGTGTGGAGGTGCTAATGGCTTCCTGGAGGGGAGTTCTCACACCTGAGTCATTGGTGTGAGGATAGGAACATCCTCCTATCTCACAGACTTTTTAACACCCAGCTTATAGCCTGAGGGGTCAGGTGTGCTCTGGGCAGCTGTTGCAAATGGTCTGTTGTTAACAGTTCCTGGGAAATGACAGAGGGTGTAGAATACACAGTTTGGATTACACCCACACAGCGATGAACTGGTCCCAGCTGCTCTAACTAGGACACACTGCTTTTCCTAAAATATCAGCTTGAGTTCCTTCAGGTAAATGCCCAAGGGATTTCAATGTCTTGGTACCCTGGGGCCAGACACTGACTCCTCCCCCTTTCTGCTCCTCCCCACCCAGCAAAACAAAAAAGCAGGAGGGACTGGCCCTCTCTGTTTAACTGAAGCAATGATGCCAGTGTTCCCTTCTTGTGTTTATGAGACAACCTTATGGTGAGATCAGGCTCCTAATTTTAGTTCTTTCTGCAGTCAGAGGGATCAAACCCAAGACATAACAGAAGAACTGAGTTGTAGACTCCTGGGTTTATAAGGAGATTTCAGCCACTCCCCTGTTGAAGCTGTTGCACAATCAAAATTAAGACTGAGGGACTGTGGCATTAACTGGGCAAACATACCTGCTATTGGGAGAGAGGAGGTGAGGTGCTAAACTTGGGGAAGAGAAAGGAAGGAAATTACTGGTCTCTCGCATTCTGTAATAGTACATTAATTGATGAACTCTGCATTGTGCTGTATTTCTTGAATGTAAATGGCTGCTGCTCCTGTGTCTGGAGTGGACAGCAATCCTATGGGTGCATGTCAGGCAGGCACATGAGGTCAGAGGTCCTCAAGAAGGCTTGGAAATGTTCATCTGCTGAATCTGGCATGGGAGAATGAAAACATTATGGACATATGGGCATGAAAACAATATGATTCTCAGGTCAAATGGAAATTTCAGCTCTCAGAGTAATATTCATCTGGGCAGACTCCTCTGCCTGTCTGTCCTGCACTTGCTGGATAAGAGAGCACTACCCTGTCTTCATCATTTCCGTGTGTATCAGGACAAGGAACAGGAACTGCCGGGAAATAAATGGCAAAGAAAGGAGGCTGGAGCAATTTGAAAGAAAGTAATTTTTGACAGAACAATAGTGGGAAAAGGTAGCTGAAGATTGCTAAAAATTTTGTTACGACCCACTCTTCTGCTTGTACTTCTTTGTCCAACTGTCCTGTCTTGGATGTGACTTGCCTATGCTGTATCCTAATCCTTTTCTGAAGACACCCATTCTGGCAAGATGGCTTTTATGACTGCCTTGTCCCACCTGCTCTGTGCCACTGTGGACACACCTAAAGCAGCACAGAAAATATAGAAGTGGTTTATTTGGTTTTAATGGCACTTTGCCATTGGTGCCTAGAAGGAGAATGGGTTAATCTCTAGGTTGCAGTATCATTTCTAGCCTGTGCTGCCTCAGCAGCTCTTCTGGAGAGAAGAGATTAAAGAGCTCCAAGATTTGCTAGCATTGCATGGAAATCTTGGCATACAACAGACCTGGGAACATCTGTCAGTTCTCAGCTTCTGAAGTATCATTTTTTTCCCCACTGGTTTTTTTTTGGGAATCTGTTCAACAGCACAAATCCTGTTACCTCTCATCCCCTAGGGGAAGGCCTGCTGAAGAAGTGAGCCTAATGCTGCAATCTGCAGGTGCCCAAGGTTTGTTAATGACCTAAAGCCAGGTACTTCAGGAGGGATAACTGAAGGGAGTAGCAAGATGGAGAAGAGGAAAAGGAGGCAGCAGGTAAGAGAACCACATGTGGAGTATCACTGAGTTAAAAATGTAGAAAAAAACCTCAGGGTTATCAGCATTTTATAACCAGTTTGTTCATGCTACAGAAGAGTTCCCCTCACCCTAAGCTGTGTGTTGTTCCAAGGCTGCATGTGTATTCGAGGCACACACGTACTAGCGTAGTTACTATTACTTTTACACAAAAGTACATTAAAAAACAATTTGTGCAGGATTATTACTCTTGTAAACTTCTCATTATCAGTTGTATTAATACCCAAAGAAAGCTGAAACTGCTGTAGTTACTGTTTGTTGACCAGCTAAATAACAGTTATCTTCAGCACTGTTTACTGATTTTTTTTTTTCTGTTGTTTAACCGCTAATAAATTTGATAACATTTTACTTGTAGGGGGATTTTAGGCTTATGTTGAAAGACTGGTGCTAAGAATTAGCCAATTATATTAGACAACTTTCCAAATTCTAATTCCACTTGCATAGAAGGATGCACTCTGAACCTAGTTTTCCCACAGTGTTCATTTTGAATCAAAAGTAGCTGATTTTTGTCTTTTTCTGATAAATGCTTCTATTGATTTTTCTACTAGTTAAGCCCCTGGTTTAAGAAAAAACACTTGTTTAAATCAATTCCTATTTAGAAAAACATGCGAGAACAGGCTTAGATTAGGGTCCTCTGTAGGCCTCATGGGGGTTCTCCCTGCATAATAAGAGTGTTTGTATTATGAGGCTGGTTGGGTTAAGTCCATTAGTCATGGTCTCCCTCATCCTTCATCCACCACTCTTCTCAATCTCAAACGGCGATAAAATATTCCTTTCCCATAAATGGATGTTCTAAGGTGCCTGAACTCCAAAGTCCTCAAAGAGATTGTTGCACAGATTGCTGTCTTGAAAGCTGAAACTACATTTTCTCCTTCTCACCCTTGCTCTGGGCTCCTTTGTCCTTGATGGCTGCAGCTGTTCTTTTGGGTTCAGGATGGAAGTGGTTGCTGCTGCTCCTGGTCCAATGATGGCTGTCACAGGAGGATGAAGGCCATGGACTTTTTGCAGAGGAATGCCTCTTGTTCCTTGCAATATCACATTAAAATAGTGTATGTCCTGCACACAAGACATTGTTAAGCTAGCAAAACAAAGTAATACCGTTAGTTTTCAAAAGCATTATCTGTCTGTAATTTAATGGTACCTGAAATAAAATCTTCTGGATCCCTAATTAGGGAGACTCCAAATGTTGAATGCCTTAAAACAAGGATATATTTGTATCTGGGGTTGGTCTGTTTTAGATAATATGACCAGCTGAGAAATGCGGATCCAGAATTTTAACCATGCTCTCTCTAATAAAGTGCGTTTTTAGCTAGGATTCAGATTCAGGCACCAGTTGATCAAGAGCCGCTCTGCCAGTGCAGGGTATTGCTAGGCTGAGAACTTCTCTTACCTGATAAACAGGGAGATGTTTAATAAAATAGCATGTATTTTAGTGCAACCAACTTTTGTCGCAGAATGTTAATGAGGGTTAATGGAGGGGCAAAGAGCCCAGTTCCACAGGCTGAGGCACATCCATCTGCAACAGTGGAGTGCTTGGCATAGCAGCCATTGGCTCTCTTCTCAGACCTCTAGGTGAAACTACAATGTAACTAAAAAGGAGCAATGAGTTCATTCTCTCCTTCAACTGGATTATTCTACAATATTTTCCTCCAGTCTGCTGTGCAAAATTCCAAGATCCACCTTCTATGAAGTGTTCCATACTTATGTACATGCCACAGTGGAAAGTAAAAACGTATACTCTACATTCGGTCATCTCTGCATTAGCTGCTTATCAAATAAGTTTGATTTATACTGATCTTTTTACTGAAGGTCCTGCATAGCAAAGACACAAAGTATAGTATATTGTAGCTGAAATTTAGGACCAAACCATCACCTAACTGCACATCTAATTGAGAAATTGCTTGAGATCTTTTACTGGTATTTTCTTCTTTCTGTTGCTTGATATTTAATACTGTAGGAGACTTAATGTTTATGGTGACAGTAGCTTCTATTTCTGTTATCTTCAGATGATATCTTTTGCTGTCCTTCAGAAATACAGGAATTGCCCCTATGTGGTTACACCCGGGATCAGGTTACTCTAGGTTTTAGGGAATTTACAAGGCCTGGGAGAGCATTCATCCTGATTAAATTTTCAGTCTAACCTTTAACAGTTTGCTGAGCTGAAGATCAGATATACGGTACTAAAACAATTCAGATATAGTTATTTTTGTTTCTATAGTTAATGGAATTCTAATTTTCCTTCCTTATGTCAAATACAGGTGGTTCTTCCATTCAGATTGCTTATGCAATTGCTTTGTAAGGTTGTAAAAGTATTTGCTGCTCCTGTGTCTTAAATGTCAGCTATTTCTTAGGCCTCAAATATGGTTTTGACATAACCTTCATGTGTACTGCCAAAGGTGTTTTACCACATGCATGGAGTGATGTACATTTTCTTCAAACAAGACAAAGATCCTAAGAACTGTTCATTTTCTGAAGCAATGTAAAAGGCTTGCTGACCTTTTGAAATTAAGTGTAACTGAACTCCAGTATTTATTGATCTGCACAAAAAACTTCCAAATACCTTGAATTGCTTTGTGATGTACTCCCACCTTCTGGCATCATGTGAAGTATTGAGCATCAGAAAGTATTTTGGTTATGCGTTTAAGAATGGGGAATGTGTGAATATATATTTATACGGATTCTATGGGTTATAATGACAGGGTGCTAATGCCAGGTTGCAAACTTCATTTTAATTGCAGGGTCAGTCCTTACCTTCCTCCCCTCTGTTTATCTCCTGTGTGGACTGTAATTTGAAGATGCTGCAGTACAGGGCTGCCAGTGGAAGGTCGTCAAATTCAGGGTTGTTTCCTTGTATGTACTATGCTGAGCAAGATAGAAGTAGGTGGTGTATCTTCTACATCAGTGCCTCGCATGATTGAGCCCTCAATGAGTAGCATCTCTATTTGTGGTACAGTGAAAAGGTGTAGGAAGTTGAATCTGGACTATTTTGCTTCTTAAATGTTATGAGATATTCAAGGATTAGGGATTCATTTTAAAGTCCAATATTTCTAGGCAGTTTGCAATGACCTCTAAAAGTGAAATGAGGTTTTTGGTTTTTTAAAAGGCACCCTGACATGAAGAGCAACAGACCACCAGTGGGTCCACGTTAAGTTACTGGCCTCATGACGTAGCCAAGCTATGTTCCTGATCCAAATAGTTTGCAATACTTTTTCCTGTATGTTTTCTTGAACATAGCTTGAGGACGTTCACTTTCTGGCAGCCTCCTCTGGAAAAGCTACCTTATTGCATTCTGCCAGAGGTCATAAAACCAGTGACAGTCCTTCTCAGCTGTGCTGCTGTTGTATGGACACTCCTTACAGCTCTGCCCTGCGGCTTCTCGAAACAAGAGTGGATCACTGCTTATGACCCACATCAGAGGAAGTAGGTGATGTGTTTCATGCTAACACAAAATATTCTTGGGTAGCACTGAAGAGCTGCACACCCAGGCAGCCTCTGGGCATTTCTCTGTATGGAGACATTCACTGTTGTGCTGTGTTTGCAGTATTCTTTGAAGGCTTTGTGAGGTATGAAAGAACAGAGTATGATTAGCAGTCATAAGTTATGCCTAGTCAATTCTTGAAGTTTTCTTTGTGTCATCGCAGTTTGATTGTGACTTTGAAGTTGCCTGTCAGGGAATGAGATCACTATCTTAAATGTTTATGGAAACCTTTAAATGGGTCTGAGCTTCAATAATAACATTGTAGGATGCCCAGACCACAAAACCAGTATACATACCTTCTCTCCTTTCCCTGTATCTAATTTTTTTTTTAAGATTTTATTTAGAAACTTCAAGTAACAGTAGTATTGGAAACACTTTCAGTTGAAATTGCACCAGGTTTTTGGTCGTAATATCCAGAACTGGAACTCCAGAAGGTGGGAGTGGAGCTGGGGTGGAGCTTGGCAGCTAGAGGTGCAGTTCCACAGCCCCATACCACATAATCTCAGGCTTGCATAGAGATCCTAATCAACTTATTTTGTAAATAAAAATCATATAGCTGTGTTGGAGACATCTTAGAATAGAATATTTCAGTTGGAAGGTACCTACAATGATCATCTAATCCAAATGCCTGAGCAATTCAGGACTGACCAAGTTAAAGCATGCTGTTAAGGGCATTGCCCAAATGCCTCTTAAACACTGACAGGCTTGGGGCATCAACCACCTCTCTAGGAAGCCTATTGCAGTGTTTGACCATCCTCTCAGTAAAGAAATGCTTCCTAATGTCCAGTCTAAACCTTCTCTGGTACAGCTTTGAGCCATTCCTACACATCTTATCACCAGGGAGAAGAGCTCAGCATCCCACTTTCCCTTTCCCCTCCTCAGGAAGCTGTAGAGAGCAATGAAGTCATCCTTCCTCAGCCTCCTTTGCTCCAAAATAGCCAAGCCCAAAGTCCTCATCTGCTCTTCGTAAAACACTCCTTTCAGCCCTTTCACTGGCTTTGTTGCTGTCCTCTGGATGCATTCAGAGACCTTCACAACCTTCTTAAATTGTGAGGCCCAGAACTGCTCAAGTATTCAAGGTGAGGCTGCACCAACTCTGAACTGAGTAGAACAATCACCTCTTTGATCGGATAGTTTGATCCACTCCAGGATGCAGTTTGCCCTCTTGGCTGCCAGGGAACACACTGTTGACTCATACTGAGCTGCTGCCAACCAGCACCCCTTTCTTCAGGGCTGCTCGCCAGCCACTTCTCTCCAAATAACATTTGTGTTCAGTGTTACTCCATCCTAGACACAAAAATCTGGCATTTTGACTTGTTTAATTTCATCCCATTTATCACTGCTCCATGCTTCAGTCTATATGGATCCCTCTGTAAGACAACTTGTCCCTCAACAAAGACAACAGCACCTCCCAGTTTGGTATCATCAGGAACTGTGTTAATGGTTCATTCAACTCCTGCATCCAGATTGTTGGCAAATATATTGAACAGGACTGGCTCTCAAATTGAACCAGTGGTCAGCCAGGTGTAGCCCCATTCAGTGCATCCCTCTGAGCTCTGCCCTTCAGCCAGTTCATCACCCAGCACACCATGAACTCTCTCATCCTACAGCTGGACAACTTCTCCAGAAAGATGCTGTGAGGGGCAGTGTCAAAAGCCTCACTGAAATCCAGAAAAAGGACACCCACCACCTCTTCATCCACTGGGCAAGTGACCTCATCATAAAAGGGTGTCAAATGAGTTAAAGAGGACTTTCCTTTGTGAGCCCATGTTGATTGTGCCTGATGATTGCATTATTCTTCAAATGCCTTTCAACAGTACCCAGTAGAATCTTCTCCACAATTTTTCCAGGTACTGGGGTTAGATTGACAGGTCTGTCAATTCACTGGCTCTTCCCTCACACCCTTCTTGTAGACTGGAATAACACCGGCCAGCTGCCAGTCAGCAGGAACTTCCCCAGACTCCCAAGACCTTTGGTAGCTAACTGAGAGAGGTCCTGCCATAATTTCCACTTGCTCCTTAGTACTTTGAGATGAATTCCATCAGGCCCTGTGGACTGATCCCCCCATTCAACTGATCCCTTACTATTTCAGTGTCCACAAATGGAAAGTCACTGTTCCCACACTTATGGTCCCCCAGTTTAGGGGACTGGGCAGCCAAAAGTTTATCTTAACTTTCCAAATATGTTTACCTGGAATTGTGGTGGAATATTCTAACCAGATTCTTGCTAGAAAGTAAAATGTTTGTGAATAGATATATTTTTTAAAGTATCTAGAGAACCCCTTCTGTGTGGAATATTTTGCACATGAAAATCAGGATCATACAAAGACTTATGTGGTGTTATAGAACGATTCCCTACCATCTGCTTTATAGAATTGAATTACAGAATCTTAATTTGTAATCTGGAGAGGAAAAAAAATATTAGATACAGCTAGACCAGTCTTCTACTCTTATCTTATGAGAAGTTTACAAATTCATTGTCGTCAGATAAATAGATTCATTCCTGTGAGTAATAAGCTAGAAAGCCATACTTCATCTGCACTAATCTCAGTGGCTAATACAGAAAATGATGGATAGTAATGAAAATATCTGCTTTGAGTTGTTTTAAAAATTGAACCAGATAAACAACCCTTCATCAATTTCCAGTCAGTTTTAGAATTGCATCATGGCTACAGCCTTGGACTCGGTGTTGAGCGTTATTTAATAAAAACTAGGTAAATTGAGCAAATGTGATATCACCAGCTAAAATTACTGCATAAAGAAGAGCTAAGGGCTACTGCAGATTTGAAACGACAGATTTATATCTGTTTTCAATGAGAATTTTTTTCCTGTTTGTTTGAATTAATAGTAAAATATGAAAGACTATGAGAAATGGCTTTTAACAGTATTTTCTTTCTTGTATGTGTCAAAATATGTCTAAAATACTAGAATTCAAGCCTCATTTTAATCAACTCTATTCCTTTGGTTATTATAAGTCATACTTGCTTTGTCCTTAGCTGCCATGTGATTCTCAAAGTCACCTTTTTTAGTATTTTTTTTGCTTTGGTGTTTTGCAATGCCTGCTAGCTGTTGTGCCTAATTTGTCCATGGGGAAGATTTATGACTGGGTCCTAGGGAAAACAGTATACACTCAGAACGAACGTTAGAAAAATTAATTTCCTTTTGGAAGGAAAATATTTATTGTATGTAATTATTTTCCCCATGTAATTTTTGGTAGATCTAGCATTAGGCAGAGACTATACTCCTTTTAAACCTTCAGTATAATAACCCTAATATGGGCCATTGCTTTTCTGAATTCTCTGGCAGACTTTCAGGGTGATGAATGCCTCAAAAGTTGTTTTATGTATTTATTTATTTTTAATTACTGACATACCAGCATTTGCTCTGTGATTGAGAAAATCACTGAATGCTTAACTGACCCATTTGAACAGGTTTTGTCCTTTTGGATTTGCATGGATAAACCGTAAATCCATTTGCTTGATTTCCACAGGTGTTTTTTTCTTGGACAGTCAAGCAATCCAACGAATAGCACAGAAATACCCTTTGAGATATGAGCATCCCTGTCCCTTGGGCACTTTTTGATATGCATGTGGTTAACCTCTCTCCACAGATCCATCTGCTCAGGACAGCTATCAGGATAATCTTTTCTTCCACAGATCTGTCTGCTCAGGAGAGCTATCAGGATAACCTTTTCTTCCTTGCAAACAGTGAGTTTGATGTCTGTTTAACTCGGGAAACCCTGCTTTTTCCTGCAGCAGCAGTGTTATCAGAGAGGCTGGGTGAAGTGTAAAACTTTCCAATGC
Organism: Chiroxiphia lanceolata; assembly: GCF_009829145.1. NCBI lineage: Eukaryota > Metazoa > Chordata > Aves > Passeriformes > Pipridae > Chiroxiphia > Chiroxiphia lanceolata. Next base: position 35,115,346 of record NC_045639.1, on the reverse strand, counting down.
GGTAGGCAGAACTGGGAGTGAGGGGATGAGGCACGATTACTGGATTCAGATGATGTGTATAGTAATTCTGATTCTCTTACATGACCCTAAGCAAATTGTTTCTTCTTTTCCACTTTAATTTTCTCTGGGCTGCAGGCAGATAGTTTCTCCTTTAGGGGCACTTAGCACCTCAGGTCCAGCTTTATTCATGCTTTCATCCTTTATGCAAAGCCTCTATGTGGGCCTTGAGAAGCTCATATAACTCATTGGGTAAGCTAATCTGAAGCTCCTGAGCTGTTTCTGTCAAGCCAGGGCAGCTCTATCTGGTTAAACACTGTATGCCTGCAGGGTTTCAGGTTTGATTCGAGTCCCTATGGGTCTCTTTTCACTAATTCCAGTGAGCTTTGGATCAGGAATTTAATGCTTTGTGGGATGTTTTCAGTGTGGGAAGCATGCATTCATTCCTAGTGTTTCAGTACAGTTTTAAGCTCCTGACTAATTCCTATTTACAGGTTTTGCATTCTAATGATTTATAAATTTGTAAAATGAAAGCAGAATTATTTAGCTTTCCTGGGGAATGCAGTCCTAGGCACACCTGGTCTAATTAGAGGTTTAATTTCTCTCCTGAGTTAAAGTCTAAATCCTTTTAACTCTCTGGAGAGACAGGATAAAAATGGTAGTGAAGAAGTATTGAGCAGAGCCAATTACAGAAAGAAAAGGGTATTGTGGATGGCCGTAAAACTTGCAAAGTACTACCACAGATACAGAATGAGATGACTCAGACGTTCTCTATCAATCTATCTCCATAGCAGGCTTGTCAGAGCAAGAGAAGCAGTTTTGAGGCACACAGTTTTGCAGATGTGGTTGTAGATTAATACCTTTTGCATGTGAATGTTTTTTTTTCCTGTTGCTGCAGGGCTGTTCTAGTTTCATTTCCCTCTGAGTAATCCTGCTTCAACTTCTGACTGCTGTTAGCTGTCCAACAAAGTTTAAGAACCTCCCTTACAGCTCAAGGCTCATTGTACGGTAAGATGGTAGGAACAAGGGCAAGTGCAAGTTGAAATTTATATGCTTGAGATTGAATTTAGGATAAATTCAGGTCCTTGAATCCTAAATTATGACCTAAAGAGCTTTGAATAGGTACTGTTTAAACCCTGGAGGTTTCTAATTTACAAAGGGACATCTTTGCTTGACTGGAGTTCCCCGAGTGTCTTCTCTCTATACATAGTGGGGATTATCCTTTTCTTGGCAAGTGAAGCAGCTCAGGTATTAAATGATGTCTGAGCTCTCTGTAAGCACAGAAGTGAAAGTGTTCTTCTGCCTCTGGCTCATAGGCTGCTTGATTCTGTAAGTGCTCATGGAGTTGGTCTATGGTAGGGGACTCTACAAAATACAGTTTCATGTGACTGATTTCTTTTTAATTACACTTAGAGAAGGGATAATGTTGCTACTTAATGTGGTATGTTAGATTTAAAGTTCTGTCCCAAGAGCATGTGCTTGTGGTTTAGTGGTTAGGATGTGTAGCTGGGAGGAGGCAGTCTTTGATTCCAGTCTTTATTTTATGGTTGCATTTTAGTCAGTGCTGAATCCAAAATATGGACTTGGTTTGTCTGAAAAATCAACTTGGAAGAAGGAGCCCACTCAGCTATAAGAACAAAATAGAAAGTAAATAATGATTAAAGTGCAGTTGAAAAACAGTTCTACTGTGTTCTGTGCCCAGAAACAGTAAACTATATGAAACAATGTTGTCAATCTCTCTTGTATATTTGGATTAGGCCCTCAGCCAAGAGCACTTACTAGTTTTCTGAATCTTTATTTTACAGCATCAAAATTGAGATAAAAATGCTAGCATCAGAACAGTATTCAAGCAGAGGAGCAGAAAAAAGTATGAAGGGAGGATAACTCATTAAATCTGTTCTACATCAAGTTCTTTCCCCAGGTCAGGGAGGTGGACAGTATAGTTTCATCAGCTCATGAACCATGTTTGCATAAAATTTTTCATGAAAAATTTATATTTAAAATTAAGTGAGAGAGAAACATGAATGTCTGCAGCTGTTGCTGTGCTGTCTTCTTCAGAGTACTTGGCTTTTGTGGGCAGTGTGCATTTTCTCAGGTAATAATTATAGATCTTTTCGCTACATCTTTGCTAAAACGGCAGACAGATGATGGTTTTTTAGCCACAGATTATTTTGATCTTAGTTTGTATTATTTATTTCTTAAGAATATTTGTGCTCTCACTATAAGTGCTCAAATTATGGGAAGGGAGGATAGCGAATTAAGAGCCTGCATAAAAGGACTTGTATGCACATGCAACTGGCCCTATAAATGAATTTTCTGCTGAGTGTTTACAAAAAGCTCATCAGTTATTCTTGACATTTTGGTGTGATGAGCTTCCTCAAAAGGATGAAAAATTAGACCTTGTCTCCTAGAAGACATAGGAAAGTGCTAAATGTTGACAGTAATTGCCTTGTCAAATAGACAAGAATAGCAAGACATGAGGTAAACAGCTTTTCATTGTTTTATCTATATCATTGTACTATTGTGCTCACTTGATGCCTTTCTGTCTTGAGTAATTTTATTTTGATAACTCGAACTTGCAGCTAATTTGGTTCTTTTGAGAATTGGGCCTTTCTAATTCCAGCATATTTTAAACCATGTGTAAAGGACAAAAGTAACCTTATTGCCCAGCTTTCTTTCCTTCAGTTTTGAATGACTTTCTTCGTATGTTTTTTTGAATTGTTATTTTTATTAGAAGAAAGTGCTATGCTGCCAGTAATCCAGGGTTTGGCAGGGGGCAGTACATAAATCGACAATTCCTTTTGTTTTCTGCCTCTGAAGCTATTCGGACCTGCTGTTTGCCCAGGCACAAGAGATTTTAAATTAGTAGCAAAGTTTTTGAGTAGCCTATTTGGAGTCTCCCAAACTCCAGCCATCTTCTCCATTGACCACCATCTGAGTCAGACATAGGCAGACCCGAAGGTAAAAATCATCATTATCATCTACCTTTTAAAATACCCTGCAATGCAGATGCACAACCATTACACACAGATATTGCCTCTCGGACTGCCTGGTGCTGACACTGCCACATATTTCAAAGCTCTCCATGTTGAATGGATTCTGGTGTGCTTTAGTCCTTAAAGGTTTTTCCCTGGTTGTATTTCCTCACTTGGTGTTTGTTTTTGTTGTTGCCCACTGTTCTCTCCTATTTCCCTTTTTAATGTCTTGGGTATCTGTATAATTCCTGTTGTGGAAAAACTGCTCCTTAGCCAAGGTTAATCATAGTAAATGATTATCTGCTGAGTTTTTGAATCTGATTATGGAATAAATGTTTGTTGCAAGTTTTCTGTTTTCCAGAAGTTACCCTTACTATTGACTTACAGGCAATTTCTTCTATTATCCCTCTCTTTATAGATCACCATTAACTTGATAGAGCCTTAAGTAGGGTAAACAAAATCTGTTTTGGTCAATGACTTAGGAGCCAACATTTGTTCTGTATCTATTCACCCTGAAAAAAAAAATCTATATACCTCATATATATGTGTATATATATGTGTATGTATGCAGTATATATATATGTAGGGGCAAACTTTTTTGGGGGGGACAACGTTTTTCAGGGCCTATTGCAATAGGATGATGGGTAGTGGTTTTAAACTAAAAGAGGGTTGCTTTAGATTAGATTAGATATAAAGAAGAAAATTTTTTATGATGAGGAGGGTGGTGAAGCACTGGAACAGGTTGCCCAGAGAGGTTGTTGATGCCCCATCCATCCTTGGAAACATTCAAGGTCAAGTTAGTCCGGCCTCTGAGCAACTTGATCTGGTTGAAGATGTCCTTGCTCACTGCAGAGGCGTTGTACTAGATAACCTTTAAAGATCCTTCCAACCCAAATTATTTTGTAGTTCTATTTTATATATATATATAAATAGAACTACTATATATATATATATATATATATATATATATATATATATATATATATAAACTTCCTTAGGGAAGCCTAGCCGTGATATATAATGTCTCCCCAACACTGTTACAAGTTAGTTTAACTGACTTTTGCTGGCCAGATGGAGCTGCAGACATGAGGTTCCCTGGTGATTCAGGATAAGGCCAGGAGATTTAAGCACAACCTAGGGACGATCACTAGATGGCAACGTTGCATAGCTGAAAGGGCCGGTCTCGTCTTCCTGTTGCAAGCTTTTTATTTATTTCTTGTAATCAGCAGATGAAATGGTCTTTTTCACTCAGGTTATTTAGCTAGGGTGAAGAGTTCTGTGAGACTGTAGTATGAAGGACTAAATTATCACTGCAGATTACACAGCCATCTCAGAAAATAAATAACTATTTAGAGAGCTCTTGTTCTCAGGTTGTCTAAGGACACGTGCTGCTACTGTTCCTTAGGGTAATGGCTTGAATTTTGGATAAAGGTCCTTAAAACATAAAAACCCAAACGGAAGGATTGCTACTGCTTTGTTTCTTCATGAAAATGTGCTTCTGAAGTTATACTGATCTCTGACAACCCTAAGCTGAGGTTGAGATATTGACCTTGTGCATTGACGCAGTCTTCTCCATTCTATTGTTGATGGATGATTTTTCATGTGACTGTTTTATAGCCAAGTGTAGTCTAGGTTTTGTACAAGTAAACAAATAAAACATGAACAGCATGCACTTCAGACTGATACTCAAACTCTGACCTGATAATAGGATACACTGTATGTGCCAGAAAGAGTAAATGTTATCTTAAAGCAGAGGCCTTGGTGCTGAAAGCAGACAAAGCATAGGATTTCCTTAAAGGTGTAAACTGGAGGGATGAGAGGCCAGGAATGCACTGACATCTATTTGTTGTGAAGGTCTAGGTGCTTTTGGTCAGAGGTTCCAGTGAACATCACATGTTATCCCAAAAGGGAACTTGCTGGGGCCAAAAGTCTATCCCTGGAGTTTCTTCAGTTCCTACCAAGGCACTTTCCAGAGATGAGGATATAGAATCTCTTTGGAGTGCATAAATATACTATTAGAAGGGCAGATTTCAGAAATCACTGGAGAAGTCAGGAAATATTATTTCTTAATTATAACAGATTAAAACAATATTCATAATTTGTTGGTTAAAGAAATATATTCTTTAAACCAATATGAACATTGAAGGCTAACTGGAATAACAAACCTCATCTGTGGCAGAAGAGAAACAATTTTCTTCTGATACAGTAGCAGATGAGCATTATAAGATGATAATTTCAATAATTTTCTCAGGGACAGAGACTCCAGATTCACCATATTGTGCAAGAATTTTTTTTGCAAATTGGAGATTGCAGACTAGGAAAAGACACATGTGCATCGTACATCATATACATCAGTATATACATAGCCATGGCATTCTAGTATCAAAAGTGAGTGTAGAATGTTTCTGATAAAGTATTCCCACTGGAAACAGGGAAGACAATGCTCTGCAGAAGCTGATCTCTGATCCTGATATATATAGGTATATAGGTATATATAGGTATTAGTTCTGGTATCAGTGTTTTCAAGGAAGATAAACTCAGATTAGGATAGGTGTTAGCACAGCCCCAGGTCTATTGAACCATAAAGTACAAGAAAAGACTCCAACAAGTTTTCTTGTTTGACCAGCAAAATGAATGTTGAAAGGCTGTTTAGGGTTGACAATGACAAGGAAAGAAGGGGAGGGAAAAGCTGAAGAACCATGGTAGCAAAAGAGCAAGTGCACATACAGTAGGTATACATTCTATATATTTTACAACTGTAAAATATGTCTTGCCATCAGAGCAGGGATGTCTATATGAATTTCTGACAGGCAGAGTGCAGGCAAGAGAAGCCTAACTGATGCTTTTCTTGAATGAGTTATATGCCTTGGTTGACAGTGGGAGGATGGATCTCTTTAGCTCTTTTCATTCTTTTAATACACATACAACTAAAATATTTGATGTGCCACTGAATAATCAAGGAACACTGGACTATACTGTGGCTCCAAACCACACTGCTTTGGGAAGGACTGTGAGCTGGATATCTCAAGGATGTGCTTGAGACACCCGCTATTTTGAGGACTACTGTTGGAATATTTACTAGTAGCACTAGTCTGAGTCTTGATATGGGGATTTCAAAAGCTGAATTGCTCTTCTGCTGATACTGACATGGACCTAATTTGTCCTCTTATCTCAGCCAAGCTGCAGTGCTTTTGTCAGCAGTAGAACCCTTCTTTTTTTGGACATTAAGACTGAAAAGGGCAACATTTTAAATCTCCACTCACTTTCATGTTGTTTCCTTGCTGCTGTCATGATCTGGGGCAGATAGAGACTGATCTGAAATGCATAGGAGAGAATGTGGAACACAAGGATGTTATATCTTCCTCAGATCTTCAGGTATGTGTCTCCATGTGTTTTCTCTTCTCACCTGTACACCTGAAACGACAATGTCTGGTCATGTCCACTTTACAGCCTGTATAGCACAGGATGATAATCACAGAACCACAGAATTGTTAGGATTGAAAGGGACCTGTCAAATTGCTGTGGTGTTACCTTTCCAATGCTCTGATCCTGAATCCCACAGCAAAGAAAGTTTCCACAGAAATCAAGCAGATGATCCCTCCTTGTCCCATTAAGATGAAGGGTGGAAAAAGGGGGCATGTGCTAATATGTTCACGTATTCTTAACGTAGCTGAAGCAGACCCTGGAAATTCCAGGCATGTTGAAACATGACCTCAGCTTCTTCCTTATTTTCATGGGAATATTTGCAAAGATATCCACAAGGAGGAGCCCAGTGCTTGTCGAGGACAGGTCTATCTCTATCCTGTTTTTTTGCTGCTGTATCCACTGAGGTTAACCTTGTCTTGAAGCATAATTAGTTCTGAGGAAGAATTTTATCAGTGCAGTCTTTGGGGAGTGGTAGCATGTAAACACTTATTAAAATGTTATTTTGGGGTCATAATTCTGTCATGAGCCAAACTTGACAGATGCAGGTAGAAGAAGGGGTTATCTCTCCACAGAGACCATTTTTGTTTCTTTCTGAAGATTTACATCAAATGGTGCATTTCCCTTTGGTCTGTGGGATTATACAAGGATAGAGAACATTTTCATATTTGGAATAAGAAAGCCTTTTACACAGGGAAGTATATGGACAGTGTAGATTCTTATAAGTAAGATTTTTCCTTCTGGTAGCTTCAGAAACAAGAGCAATGGGCATTAACTGACACGGACATCATGTCTAATTTTAATTTTTTTTTTCTTTTTATCCCTTCCTGAAAACTGCCACTCAGCGTTTTTTAAGTAAAGGTAATAGAAGGGGCAAAAGAAATGTGTTTTTGGCTCTGTGATCTTCCATAAGCTTGATGTATCACTGGATGGATTACATCCTCTCTGCATCTTGGCTTTCTTTTGACAGAATCATAGAATGGTTTGAATTGGAAAGGACCTTAAAGACCAGCTTATTTCAACCCCGCTGCCATGGGCAGGAACACCTTCCACTAGACCAGGTTACTCAAAGCCCCATCCACCTTGGCCTTGAACACTTTCAGGGATGGGACATCCACAGGTTCTCTGAGCAACCTGTTCCAGTGTCTCACCACCCTCACAGTAAAGAATTTTTTCCTAATATCTAGTCTAAGCCTACCCTCTTTCAGTTTGAAGCCACCCCCCTTGTCCTGTCACTACATGCCCCTCTAAAATGTCCACGACCTGTTTTCTTGTAGCACCTCTTTACTTATTGGAAGACGCTATAAGGTCTCCCCAGGGCCTTCTCCAAGGTGAACAGCCCCAGCTCTTTCAGCCTGTCTTCATAGGAGAGGTGCTCCAGTGCTCTTCATAGCCCTCCTTTGGACTCACTCTGGCAGGTCCAGTCCTTCTAATGTTGGGGGCCCCTACCAGTACTCAAGGTAGGGTCTCATGAGGGTGGAGTAGAGGGAGGCAGTCACCTGCCTTGACTTGCTGCCCACACTTCTTTTGATGCAGCCCAGGATACAATTAGCTTTCTGGGCTGCAAGCACACATTGCTGGTTCACGTCAAGCTTCTCATCCAACAGCAATCTCAAGCCCTTCTTGTCAGGGCTGCTCTCAATCCATTCTCTACCCAGTCTGTATTTGTGCTTGGGAATGCCTTGACCCAGATGCAGGACCTTGTTGAACTTCATGAGGTTTTTCACAGGCCCACCTCAAGCCTGTCAAGGTCTCTCTAGAAGGACCACAGTTCTCCTTGTTTCTGTTGCAAAGATGACCCCTTTCTGTGGTAAGTTCTCTCTGTTACTGGCCCACATGAGAAGGCATGGTTACATAGGGGCTGTCTAACAGAATATCCCAAGATGACTTAATCTCTTTTCAATTTTATAGTTGGGGAGTGACTCTATTTAGGTTATAAGCACAAACATACTAGTGAAGGCAGATCAGTGATGGCTTTGGGACTACCTGCCACTGGCTCTGATGGATGCAATCCCCTCCCTACTGAAGGGGATGCTGTGTCACTCCGTCCTGTTCTGTTGTATAGTGTGTGCTTCCTTGGGCAGTGATGCATGGAAAGGTGGCAGGATTAGAGACATCTTAACTGCCTACCTTCTCCTCTCCAGTTAATCTGTTCTTGTGACATGATTGACAAAATTTCCCCAGACTTCAACAGGACTAGGAACAAGCATGTTAAATTCTTTTTTATTATTTTTTTAGAATGAATTGCATTTGAAATGTGAGTAGGAATTTAAGTGCAACCTCCTAAAATCACCTACCATTACCTTTGCCAGCTGAATGCACAAATACACTTCAAAAGCAGGAAACCAACATGTTCTTAAGTCTTACTTTTATCTTGCTGTTGCACATTGCTGAGTCAAATGCCTCAAGGTAGTTGACTTCACTTAGAAGCACCTTACAGAATTTTTATTCTGGGGCAGCCCTAGTACCCACATTTGGGTCTTGCCTATGTAGTTTTTACTACAGCATACCTGCTACTTCTCCTGATTTGGACTGATGACTGAACTGACTCCAGGAAATTACAACATTCAAAGGACCTGCTAATACCTGTGTTGTCATTCCTGGACACAGGTATCTGCCTTTGTGGGAAGGATATGCAACTGTTCTTTGCTGTTAAGTGAATGCAAACAGTGCCTAACACTTTCATTGGTACCTACTGAAAACTGTAGGAACATCCTCTGTTCCTCAGTGCTCATTAGCAGTGAAATTGATAACATTATCTGATTGTCCCAGCATGAACAGGGCTTTGGAGATTGATTAAATGCAGAGGCAAATTTGAGACATTAAATTAGTTGCAGAAGTGGTTTTTTATGAGTGGACTAGGGAAAGTAGTACTGATTGCTATTGCAAAGTAAGCCACAGGGGTCTTTGTCCTTTACCTCTACAGAGGCTTAAATGTATTGTGACATTTTGTTTCCTCCATGACTCTGTAATGAAGAGGGATTAGGTTGTGGTCGTGGAAAGGAACAGCGTGTGGGTATGTGTCAAGAGATTTGTGTTGTGCCTTGGCTGTTTCAGATGGACTCCCTACTTATATTGAGGTAAGCACCTTTGCCTCTGCTCTCCATCTACAAAATGAAGCTAATGTGACTGCAGCTGCCTGGGGACATCAAGAGGCTTGATGTTAAAAGCTGATAATGACCACCAGCAAGTGAGCCTCTGGAGACGGATTATACTAAACAGATTTTTTGACTTAGAAAAAAATCTGCAATCCTTTATGATCTCCAAGAGTGGTAGAAGTTGTGGAGCTAGTGCGTCAGGGTTAGGGAGACTTTTGAGTGTCTAAGAAATGCAGAGCTGGGTTGGAAGGCTCTCTCTCTTTGTACACTGAAGAGTGTTTGGAAGCCTAGGAGCTAGAGACAGTGCAGGCACTTCTGTAAGGCTTTGAGAGGAAGCAAGATCACTGATTTTTGTGTCAAAAGTTTACAGAAATGGCTGGCCTGGGATTTCTCTGAGTGAGAGAGCAGCCTACTGTATGTTTCTCTTGGATTTAGGGAAAGAATATTCCCATTTCTTCTTAGCATAATTTGCTCACTTGCAAAATTTAATTCTCTCTGAAGTTGATTGACCTGCTGGAAGAGGTCTCCAAACCTCAACCACTTGCAACCTTTTCTGTCACAAAGGTCATGTTGGTATTTTTTAAGTGCCTCTTGGATCCTTGTTCTGGCAGTGCTGTATAAAACCAGAGACCATTCCTGTGTGCAGGCTGAGGGAATGGCTCACATCCATAACTGAAGCATTTAAAATTAACCACTAGGATTAAACTTTGTATTAGTGATTCAAGAATCCCTGTCTAGTAACTAAACAGAAATCCTGTTTAGTAACTAAACAAAATAGAAAAGGAATGACCTGGAGACTACTCTAGTTATTTTAAGGATAAATAAAGGACTTCAGTTGTGTTGTTTTTCATTGGTGTCAGTTTTTGATGGGGCACTATCAGCTCCCAACCTCCTCTCTGGGGTGCAACCAGCTGAGCAGTGATGTTAAGCATAGTATTTGCACCACGCTTTAGTACCAGGAAGCCTCTTGTGGCAATGAGTTTAACTTCCCTTTTCACTTCCCCCTCCATGGTCTCTCACTTTCAGCAGTATTGGTATTACTTTCAAGGTCTGATTCTGCTTTGCTGCAGCATCTGCAGCACCTGTCAGCCTCACTGCACAGAGAGCATGGGACTGGGTTATAGGGATCTGAAGCTTTTTGCACAAATTGAAGTACCGTGCTCGTTGCAAGTACAATTCATTTTGTTTTCCTCTGGAAAAACTCAACAGGGTAAGATAGTATCTTGTAGTGTTCTTGTTCTGTTTCCTTAGTGACATCTCTGCCATCTTGTCTAAATGAATAAGAGCCAGATCTGCAGTTTTGTCTTGAAAGGTATTAAAAATGAACTCCAGCTGCTTTTGTTCTGGTGTATATAAATAGTTAGCTCTACTGTATGCTACAGAACTAGAATTTGTTTTCTGTTTTCTGGCTGTTGGTGGTGCTGATATACGGCAGAAATGCTGTAGTCTGCATTTTGCAAGCAGTGTTGAAAGTGTGGAGCAGAAACTAATACAAATATGGCTATTAAAGTATATAATAAATTAGGAAATGCTGACCTGGATGTGATAAGATACAAATAGGTAACATCGAGGAGTTGTGCTTACTAGGGCTGTTTCTCCACAGGCATAATCAAGTAGTGATTCTTATGTTCTTTCACTCGTCTTCTCTCCCTCCTGCATATTTTTCTGTCTTCTCTCCAACCTAATTTTTTTAACACATTTCTTCCTACCACATCAGCCTTGAAATCTGAAGACCGGCTTTTTGAGGGGGGATTATTTCTTTAGAGAGAAGGACTAACAGTAGAAATTGGACATAGCTCATTGTTTTCTGAGGGAAATGGCACAGACCCAAATGAAGCATACTGACTTACACATGTCAAGGACATACTGCTGAAAGTCCCGTCTCCAGATTTTGAGTGTACGGGCTACTTCTGCAGACATTTCTGCCTTGGGAGGTGTTCAACATGAAGCATGTTAGTGAGATTTGAGATTGTGGCAACTAAAGTACACTTGAGAGAGGTTTGTTTGAAACCTCTGTGTTTATTTAGAAGGACCTTTTGAAGTGTGTGCTTTTTTTCCAGCTGGGAAGGACAGAGGGCTGAGGGTCAGACTGTCTTACAACCAGCTCACCTCTGCCAGCATGCAGCTGCCATGTGCTTGGAAGAAAGCATTGTAATCCTTGGGGCTATGAGCAGAAAAGGTGTTGTGCTTCAGTTTGATTACCGTTTTCTGAGTTTGTAAGGCTCCTATTGTTTATTGCTTGGTGTATTAGGGTTTTAGTAGAGTGAAGGTCACCCATCTGTGACTTTGGCTTTGTTACATGATTGTGAGTGACACACCCCTTCCCCCAGCTTGCTTTTAAATTCAAAAAGAAAGGTTACAATTTGGAGCCTGAGATTTTTTTTTTTGGTGAAGAGAAGTCATGTCTTTCCTCTAAGGAAACACCTGGAAAATTAACATTTTATGGTGTGCCAAATTAGCTCCTTTAAAACTGCAAGGTGAGAAAGGTTGTTAACTCAGAGGCTCACAGAGGATTTCTTCAGCTCAGTGAAATACCTGTATGGCCAGCAACAAGTAGCTCTGAAGACAAGATCAACATTTTGCTTGTATTGATCAGTTCTTCCCACTCACAAGACTTATTTAAACCCTGAATACCAGCAATAAAATAAAGCCTTGGAAGGTTTGAATGAACTACTAGTGAAAGAAATGTGGAGACTCCAGGGTCAAATTTAGCCTTGATGTTACTATTCTGGAATTTTGTTCCCAAACACTTAGGTGTGTATCTGCATTATCTGTGTATGTTTTGTTTGCATGTAGTCTTTTTAAAATAAGAGATACCTACTCACTAAGTGTTTACACCAAGTCAGCTGTAGGGAAGGTTTGGGACTGGGAAATAATTTAAAACTCTCAATCTGTCATGCTGGTAAAATCTATCCAGAAGGTCAGCAGCCCCTCTATTTGATATGCATGGCTCTTACCCAGGAACCATAAGGAGGAAATAAATAAAAAAGAGGTAACTTTTTGAGTCTTGTGTCAAGTCTGAACATCATCTTGATTAATTACGGTTGATATGTAGCTAAAATACAAGCTACTCTTATAAGCTTCTGTATTGTAAGGCTGGAGAAAAGCTGGAGCAAGAGGCTAAAACATTATCTTCAGGGCTACCATGACCTCAGTCACTCTTTGTCTGATTTAAGATTTAAACAAATAAACAAAACAGAACATTCTCAGTAAGAACTATAGTTTGTATTAAACTGATACTAGGCAAGGCGGTGCGTAGTACCAAAGTTCAATTAATGACTTTGTATGAGGATTTGCCACACTCTTGTCTTCAAGTGCCATTATAATTTTACATACTTTAAAAGATAAGATGCTGTGCTGATTAAGTTTGTTCTGCTTCATTTTTTACCTGTTAAGAAAAACCTTGCATGCTGAGTAAGAAAATGGGTTGTTCAATAAGCATGTCATCTTTCAGTGCCCTTATACTTCAGTGAGGAATTGGAATTACTAAATTCTTGGCAGTGATGGGGCCCATCAGCTTCTATGTTGCCTGATTTGGGAGATTTATGTTCAGTTATCTAAAATCCCACAGTGATGAAACTTAATATCCAGGTTTTCAGGCTAAATGCATGAATTTTTTTTAGTATAAAATGTTTCTGATCTGTTAAGCTGGTTCTGGAGATATAAAGTGATAGAAGACTGCTAAAAGTTGACATGTACAAATGATTATTTTGGTTTCTGAAGATACTGTTCCAAATGGTTTGGCCAGCTATGGCTCCCAGCCTCATAATAAAACTGTTGAATAAAGAGACCTCACTTTCCACATTATGGAATATCACAGACTTGAGCAAAAGCTGGGTGGGTGTCTCGAGTAGTACAAGCGTGGTGCGGTGATGAGGGAGCAAAGGTGGGAGGCTCAGAGCTGTGGGAAGGCTTCAAGCAGAGCCCAGACCTCATTGGGGTACCTCGGGCTACTTTGCCAAACAGCAACAATTCCAACTCTTCATTCCCATTTCTGGCAGTGGGCACTGCAAGGGAGAAAGCAGACCCCTGGGGAGGTGTTTGAACAGGTGTCTGGTTTAGATAGGAACTTAATCAGTGTGTTTTAAATGTCAACTAAGGCATGTGCTATGGTGTTGCCAGGGAAGAGTGCCTCTTTAGGACCTCTTTTTCCAAATTGAGCCTTGTACTAATGAAACACTTGCATATGCTGTATACGAGTGTGGTGCTTTTTTTTTTTTTTAATTAGTCCCCGCTGTCTCAGGGATGCTGGAGAAAGAACATGGGGTTTGTCACTCTTGAGGTTAGTATCTGGGTTTTCTCAGAGTGCTAGGATTTCCCTGGTATGGATCACTGTAACAAGTGATGTTGCTTACAGAGCAAACAGCACCTAAATTCACAGGGACTTCACTGAATGGCTTGTCACTTTTGGTCTCTCAGACACTTAACAGGATTCTCAGCCCCAAGTTTTGAATCTGGCCTTCCAATGGGATACGGTGAGGCTGTAGGGGTTAAACTGCAAAGGAACACGTGCATAAATCATTCTTTTTTTTTATGAAAGGCAATTTAGGAATCTAAAATTGCCACGGGGAGGAAAAAAGTTCTGTATTCATATTATACAATTTCATGAGATTCTTCTTATTTTTGTTGTAGGGGAAGGGGAAAGCCCCATGACCTTTGCAATGTGACATAAATGTCATCTTTCTTCTAATGAAGAGTACTACAGGTTGATTGCTTTGTGGTTTTGAAATCATGACAGAAATAAGCCTGAGGAAAAAGAATAGGGTGTTTTGTCCCTATCCTATACTGTCTCAGAACCACCCTCAGAGAAACTAGTAGAAAGTGTTTCTTGATCATGGAAGATGGATGGGCACATGTATCTGTATGGCCAGTCTTCGCGAACGAAGATTTGGGAAAGGTCTTTACCCTTCGAGCCTGCGCAGTGGATTTTTTAGGTGAGACACAGTGTGCGCTGAGCTGAGCCCACCCTTTAATCCTAAGGTTCATCTGCCGGGGCCGAGCGAGCTCGGACGGTGGCAGTGAGGTCCTCAGGACGTAGGTTTGTTTAGAGTGACCTTCTCTTAGATGGATGGCCTTACAGGGCTGACGAGCTCCATCTGCCCGGGGGACTACTCTGACCGGGAATTGAACCCGGGCCGCGGCGGTGAAAGCGCCGCATCCTAACCACTAGACCACCAGAGGGCCCACATGGCAAGAACTAAACTACCAGCTTTCAAATTTGTATCAATTTTGCCTCTGGGTTTGAGATGTTTACAACAGGTTTTAGCTTGAAGTGCAAAACTGTGGTTGTAGGCAAATACGGCATTTTTGCTGCTGAAAAGAAATATATAATGTGGTGTGTGAAGTAGATGTACTTTTCTCATTGCCTAAGCAAGCCAACTAAAAATATCCAGTTGCTGTGTATTCAAACATCAGGACTTTTAGTACAGTCTGAATGCCAACATACAGGGAAGCTGTATTCTAGGTATTTTCACTTCAGCAGAAGAATAGAAGCAAGCTCCAAGACTTGCTACCCTATCCTGATTATTTTTGTTCAAACTGGAGAAGCTAATCTATTTTAATCTCATTACTTCCCCCTCAGCTCTACTAATTGAGCAGTTTGTGTGCATCCTCTGAAGGTGAAAATATACACTCAGTGAAAGGAAATTTTTTTGATGTTGTCAGATATTGTCAGATTTTGATAATCATTGGATTGCTGTGTGCTTATCTTTCTTTGTTGCCACAGAAAATACCTACAGCCTCTGCAACCTGTGCTAAGTGCTTTAGTATATCACCAATAACCTGAAAATTTTCATTTTTAAGGCTAGATCTTGTCCTAGCTTCAAATTAATGACTACCTAGTGTTTGACAACATTCTACCCTCTGGTTTCTGAAAGTCATTTTAGGGCTGATACAGCTGTCAGAAATGTGGTCTGTGTTCTTGTTCTTCTAAAATAAAGTTGCATAAGAAAAAGTTAAAATAGAAATAAGTCTTCTCTGCAGTCTGCAAAGAGACCAGGCTGAAAATTGTATGAGGTGTGGCCTTATTACATATTAGGGTTAAATCTGGACTCTTGAGTTTGCTCTTGTGGTACTTCAGCTCCATCTACAAGGAATAAAGGAGTCCTCCTCAAAATGCGCCTAGTGGTTCATCCTGTGAAATCTTTTTCTGCTACTGATCAGTACTTTATGATCAAGCGAAAGTTTCAAGCTACTTACAGTGATAACTGGTGTGATGGGAAGGATAGTGGCTTTCACTTCCCATGTGGTTAGTGGTTAACTCATCCTCTGGGTTTTGATTGACTTTAGTAAGTAGAGATTTTGGGATTTCAAATCTTCTTATGAAAAAGTGGCTTGGTTTATGCAGAGTTTCTGGAAATTAGTGTTCTACAGGAGCAAAGAGAGGATGGGAATGTGATTGTCTATATGGAGGTGCATTCTATCCAGAAATCTGTGGAATGTGTGAAGGCAGAAGTGTATCGGAAGAAGGTAAGTCATCTCCTTTGTGGTGTACTCTCTTCCCTGTATTTGCTATCTTTCAGTTTTAGCAAATCATGTCATAGTTGTGTGCTTTAGTCCATACTGTAAGCACTCTAAGTTTTCCTGAGTGCCTGAGTCTTGTTTAAATGACCAAGCAGCACATTCTGTCTCCACAGGGCATATTTTTTAGTGTGGTGTTCAGGGAAAGAATGTGCAATTAGAACTAACCCATTAACTGTAATAACTCTTTATGTACTACACTGAATGTAGACCCCTGCGAGGGTTGAGGCATTACCAATTAGCCTACATCTGTCCAGCAACAAGGTTCTCTTCGATCTCTTAAGTCTAATCTAATTTTATTTGTAAGTAAAGTTGCAAAGTGCAGTTTGAAAGTGATAAATAGAAACACTGCGAAATGGCCCTTAATTTGGTATTGTAATTGTTGGAGGATATGTTTTTTTTATACTGCATTTTCTACTGTAAAGTGACTTAAGCGTTGTCAGCCAAGCTGGCATAACTCAAGATATGTTGGGTACTAACAATTCTTACAGGTAATAAAAGAAATGCGTTCTGTAAAAGTACATGTGCTGTGATTTGGGGACGGACATTTAATAGGTTAGTATCACAATCTTTTATTCACAGCCATTCTAGTAAGTATGTTGATGGAATAAAATGAAGGCTTCTTCAGATGGAGGTGGAAAAGCTGCCATGGATTCTGGTGAAGAGATGGTAGGGAAACTCAGCATACCTTTCATCTACAAGTCTGCTCCTCTTCTAGAAGAAATTTTGCATTATTAAAATCATAGGACATCTGAATACTATTATTTAAAGATATCTGCAGAGATAGTTCTCCTTTCCTTCTGTTTTAATCTGAACATAAGGCCATCTGAAGTTACTGTAGCATGTCTATTAGGGATGTTATAGTTCATGAATATATGGAGGGTGAACTGTTCAACAGGGCTCAAAAAGCAGGAAAACAAAGCAAATACATAAAAACTTGTCATCAATAGGGACTTACATAAAAGTAAATTCACTTTTTCTGTAGCTCTCTTGTAAGAGGCTGTTGAGGAAGAACTATTGTTTGGTGAGAGCCACACCAAGAAATAGGTCAAAAATAATTTTTAAAATATTTACAGAGTAAGGGAATGCATGCACAGCCATATTATGTCACAACCTTACTGATCTCTTCTCTGTGGTAACCAGTGATAGGACCCGACGTCATGGCCTGAAGTCGTATCAGGGGAGGTTTAGGTTGGATATTAGAAAAAGGTTCTTCACCCAGAGGGTGGCTGGGTACTGGAACCGACTCCCCAGGGAAGTGGTCATGGCACCAAGCCTGACAGAGTTCAAGAAGCCTTTGGATGATACTCTTGGGCATGTGGTATGACTCTTGGGAATGAGTGCCGGGCTAAGAGTTGGACTCGATGATCCTTGTGGGTCCCTTCCAACTCGGCATATTCTGTGATTCTGTGAAGCTGAACTACTACAGCTGTGGCAGAACAGGCAGCGGGTTCAAGCAGCCTGGAATCACAGAAATTATATGCAAATTATGCCGTGCATGAAAGAGCCTTACAGTATCTTCTTTATGTATTCCTGGCATGTCTATTTTTCATGGAATGTTAATAGTCGTAATGGAGTCTTCTGTAAAGCTCTGGTCCTGCAAAAGAAGAAGCTAGGAGTACCTTAATAAAGAGGGGGAGCAACCCTGCTGAGCTAAAACTTGCTGTTGTCCCATTGCATCAGATCTTCTTGGTGTGTGGGCATGTGGTCTTTTTCCTATCAACAAGCCCTGTGGTTCTTTCTCTTTGTTGTTGTTCTGTACAACAAAATAGACTGTAGGGAGTGGTTTCTCTCTGACTTTTATTGGGAACTATGCATATGAATTCCTGGATTTTTCTTCCTAATGTTATTATTGTCCCTCCACTGACTAGAGTTGTGAGCACAGTGAGACTATATGAAGCAATAGGGTAGTAGGATGAATATAGTCCTGGATTAGTTTCACTCACTTTATTCTTTTTCCCTGTCCTCTTTACTTATTTTATCCACTTTGGCTGGTATTATAGTCATGTCTTCCACTCCAAAGCCTTCATTTCAGTTAACAGCCTTTTCACTGTTACCATAGAGTCCCATTACCTTTGTTTCTGTTTACAGTGTGAATAGATGTCCATCATTACATTGTCAATAATGACATGCATCAGTAACACAATAAATTGTCTGGGGAACTAGTCAGCTTCTAAGAAGAAATGTGCTGTGGCTCCTAATGCCTCCAAGAAAAGGAATTTCATCGGGGATGAAAACTTTAGTGAAGGACAGAGTAGCCAGCATAGTGCATTTGGAAAATACAAAACCTGTGAGGGACAAGTAAAACAAGAGTAATGGAAATCTTTAATTTCCCTCATGTGATTGGGTGAAGGTAATAAGTTGTGATGTAGAAACCAAGTGCTCACCGATAGCTGGTTCATGAAGCAGTTGATCAGCCACCCTGTAAGTGGATGTTGGCTTTGTGCCAAGTGATGTGTAGGTCCTGAATCCTACACTGTATTATGAGGACTATAATGTACTTTGTTTCAGCACCCTTGTTAGAGCAAGGGAAGCCAAAAAATTCGTTACAGTTGTCCTCAATGAGGAGAAAGGTAGTTGTGTAAAAATGAGGAAGTATATTACCAACAAGCTAACATGAATACTATTTAAGGATACTCCACCCGTTAGAAGAGTTTGCAGGAAGTCATGATGATTTCTTTTTCCTCAAGCAGAGGTTATCAAAAGTTAGAAGAATCTGTCAAGAAGCTGAAGTTATGTTTGAAAAAACAACAACAAAAAGTCCTACTCTGGCAAGTTGTATATAAAGCCAACTAACGTACTCAAATTTTTGTGTTTGTCCTATCAACTACCAAAATGTTTCAAAACTTATTAAAATCATTGTCACGTTTCTTCAGATGCATCAGGAGCATGAAACCTGCTTCAATATGTGTAGGAATAATAGGTGATTGGGGTATAACAGTGTTGTAGTTTGACTCGTATAGCCTCCCCTGGGGCTGGAAATGGTTAATCCCAAGTAAGTTTCCAATGCAGAGACCAATGGACAGCTGCGTTTCGCCCCTGTGAAATTAGCATATTACAACAACCAGAAAGGAAGTTGTTGGCAGAGAGAGAATCGGAGCCATGAGGGGTGGCCAGGGGCCCCTGGGCCTCCGTGGCCTTGGTTTGGCCAGGGCTGAGACAGTTTCTTCGCCGTTTCCCCCCCACTGTCCTGAAGAGGCCGTGGCGTGGGGCTTGAGAGGCCAGCCAGGGGCTGGAGGCAGCCCCCCCCGGCAGGCAGGCATGGCACTGGAGCTGAGCCAGAGATGGGCCGAGGGGTGGCCTGGAGTGGGTCAGGCCAATAGTCATGACCCTGGAGAAGCAGTGGTGATCATGCAGAGCTGGAAGAATTCCAGCTAGAGGAGAGAGAAAATTTCAAGCAGTCTCGCTGCCACTTCCCCCACAATGGTGGGAGAGGAGGCGACCTGGAGCTGAGACTGAAACCTGGAGACAGGCTGAGGGGCTCAGAGGTGCCCCCTTGAGGGCAGCCGAAAACCGAAGGATGAGGAGTGTGGGGGGAATGACCCCCCTTGCCATGTGAAGTTGAGCTGATGTAGCAGCTGAGATAGAGAGAAGCAAAACCAAGCAGGCCTTTTCTGGGTCAGGACTTTTGGTGGAAACTATTTGGGGTATAAAGACTGAGCAAAAACCCAGAAATCCTGCAACCTGGAGAGGAAGAGTGGGCACCCTACTCTCTGGGAGGAACCTTCATGAAACAGGGAGAAAGGACTCAGAAGCCAATCCCCTTTAACTCATGATGAAGACCTGGTGCAACAAGTGTTCCCTTGCAGTCCAGGAGGACACCTTGGCAGAGGCCGAGGAGATGGTGGGGGTGCAAAAGACCCCTTCCCTGATACCCCAATGAGAGAGACTTTAGCTATCGTCCTGAAGGGTTTTCTTCTGAACTAATGGGGGAGGACCCCCAGGGGTGGTAGAAGTTGTATTAATACTGTGTATTTATTTGCTTTTTAGTTTCTATAGTCTTTATTCTGTTAGTAATGAATTTTGATATAATTTCCTCATGCTGAGTTATACCTGTCTGAAACCTTCTCTCTCTTACATTGAGGCAAATTGCGGGGGAGCTTGGAAATTGGATTTTTGGGAGCTTTCAAACCATGACAAACGGGAATACTCTAACTTATCAAGGACAGTGCAAGGAAATTTCATTAATTCTTTGCATTGTTGTTCTCTATGGAATAAGCTAGGGAAATTTGCCATGCCAGAACCCTTTCTGTGGGGTACCCTTGACAAAGTCTTTCTGAAAGTGAAGTGGCTGTAGAAGGTTAAAATGAACAGCAATCACCAAAACTAGATTGTACTTATCCAAAAGCTTCAGAGGGACTCCAGCTTACAGCACTGTGTGACCTCTGGCCTTTGTACCTGAGGAGCAGGATACATAGGATAAATATGATGCCCAGCTTCAAGACGTTTCCAGCACGGTTTGTGGAATTCTAGGCCTGTAAGTCTGGAATTCTAGGCCTGTAAGTCTGGAATTCTAGGTCTGTAAGTCTGATATAAGTACTTGGTACAGTGTAGAAACTATAATAAAAAGTAGAATTAGAGGATATCTAGATAAGTATTGTGTGCTTGGAAAGAGTTAGGATGCACATCTGCCTTGCAAATGTATTACTGTTCTCTGTGGGAGTCAACACACTTGTAGATAAAGATGATGTGTGGTGCAGTCTACTTTATCAGACACCTTTGTAAAAATCAGTTTCTTCGTTAAAGGATTTTAGGAAAGCTAAGCAGTTATGACACCAGAAGGACAGTTCTGATTTGGATAGATAATTTGGCTAAAAGTTTGAAAACAAGGTCAATGGTCAGGTCTTACAGTGGAAGGAGATTACAAACGATTGTGTGATGGGATCTGTGTGCTCAATGGCTCCTCTCACAAATGGCTTGGAGAGAAGCTGCTGGTGATACCAAGTTATCAAAGTAGCAGTGGAAAGGGTGAAGTCTGGCTGGAGAACTGCAGAAGGACCTCATGAGACTGAGTGACTGGCTAATAAAATGTCAGATGAAACTCACTTTGGGTAATGATAAAGTATGCACGTGGGGAACAAACAATCCAGTTTGCGTAAAAGATGAGCAGTGAGCTGAGCTCATACTGGGAATTGGGGTATCTGAAGTGAGAACCTGAGGTTTTACTGGATAATTCTGTGAAAAATGTCAATTTAATCACTAGTGGTTAAAAACGCAAATCAAATATGAGGGCTTAAAAGGAATACAGAACAAAACATGACTTAACATGTAAATAAATTGTTTGCCTGCCTCTGAATAATGTGTGAAGGTCTGATCTCTATATTTAAAAAATAATGTAGGAGAGCTGGAAAGGTTTGGAGAAGGACAGCAAGGATGATCAAAGGCACAAAAAATCTTTTGTAGAAGGCTATGACAAAGTGAGCTGGGACTCACTTTGGAGAGAGACAACTGAGTAGTCTCTGATACAAGACTGTCAGAAGTGGTGTGTAGAGGGCTGAATATTCACTTTGTTGAATATTCACTGTGTGTTCCAATTCCAAGAACTGCTGGGCATCAAAAGAAGCTGATAGGAGAAAGGCTTAAAGAAAAAAAGTTGAATCTTCCTGCAAAGGGTATCAGACATGTGGACCATTTTGTTAATGGGTGTCCTGAACACATTTATGTAATTTTGATGGAAACTGGATAAGTTAAGAGAAAGTTGGTGTTGGGGATTACTAACTACACAGAAAACAGAGCAGCTCATGTCCCTGAGCTAAAACAATGGGAGGTTGGGACAAAGTTAAGGATGCCATACTTATTTGGTACTTGATCTTCTCTAATTATGTCTCCCGCTGAATGCGAGTTATGGTAGACAGTGCTGGATTTCTAGTTGGGTGTAGTACAGCCACTCTCCCCTGATGGAGTAGACCAGGGGCTCTGGTTTGAGCAGCACCATGACCTGGTCACAAGACCAGGCAGCTGCAGCAGCTCTGGTGGCCACTGTACAAAGTGCAGAAGACAGCAAGGTTTGTAGTGCCCAGCCCCTTTGCTGCTCTTTCACCCATGTTTAGGATGGACACCAACAATTAGCAGTGAGTTTTCCAGTATTTTGTGAGTGCTTTTCACAGATGTTCAGGATGACATGTAGCACAACTACTGAAAAAAACACCTTATATAGATTTGGCTGGTGAGTTTTTGAGGCTGTTTCTCTATACTGAGTGTATTGCAATCTGGGTGTTGCCCTGCAATTTGCTCTCCAGTCTTCAGAGGAACAGTATTCAGTGTGTTCAGAGTGCTGCATAATGCTTTTGCAAGATTTCTTTTTTTTTTTTTCTGTATTGGTGAGACTTAATTGGCTTTTTTCGTTATCATTTATTTTCATACACAGCTTCCAGAGCCTCTTTCAATCTCCCTGAAGTCAGGGAGAATCTTTCCTTTGACCTTCCCAGCTTTGGATTCAGTCCAGCAGTTTGCTGCTTGCTGAGCTGTGGTCTGCTTTGTTAACTCTAGAGATGCAGTCCTGGAGCACCAATTTACACAGCCTGCACCTGGAAGTTTTGATAGCTAAATGGGGTGGAGACACAGGAAGCTGTGCAGAGGGAAAACGTGAATTTATATTTTTACCGTAAATCATTGGAACTGGTGTGTATTTCCATTTCTGATTTCTGGACATGGAACTAGTAAAAGAACAGAGTAAAGTGTATGTTCACCTATTCTTTTCCCTTTGTAAAAATAAAACAACTACAGACCTTGTGCCTATTAGGAATTAAGTAGCAGCATGTTCTTTTTAACCACTTTCCATTAAAGTGGGTGAGAAACAAAGGTTTATGTGGAACGCTCAACCTGGATTTGAATCTGTGCTGAGATGTCACAGACTGTGAGTGTCAGAGTTTTGTGTCCAGTTTGTAAAATCTTGGATAAAGTGGCATCCTGAAGGAGGACATCAAGGCAAGATCACATGTTTTAGCATCACTGATCAACTTGGTTAACATCTGATAACCACACTTATGACTCGTCGAGGTCAGACTACTGCTGTGCAGATGTGAGCTGTTATGTTAATCCTGTAGCTGCTCTGTCTCGCTGTGCTCACTCTGCTTGTCCAGCAGCTGCTGCAGCATGGGTGAGGGGCTGTTCAGATGCTCCGCAGGGATGGCTGACTGCCTTGTCTTGGTGGTCAGGATGGATCTGCCAGAATCACAGCTCTTGCTGCTGAGGTGCTCTAAGCTTACAATGCTGGGCTAGGACTGTGGTGGGAGTGATACAGAATGATTTTTGTGAGCTGCCAGGTGCCAGGAACACACACATACTTTTTGGTCTTTTAGTTGAGCATCTTTTTTTTTTTTTCCTTTCCCCCCTAAATATCCTTGTCTGACCTGCTCTCAATGTCCCTCGAATACTGGTACTTTGACACCCAGCAACACTGCTGTGGTTAGTCTGCTTGATCATGGCTGCTGTCTGCACTTTCTGTAAGAGGTCACTGGAGCTCAGCTGCTGTGAGAGGCTTCTCAGAGCCGTGTTTATACCTGTATCTTCTGTTATCAGCTGGATACTCAGTTCTTCATCCTGGAAAGCTACAGCTGGATCTGCGAAATGCAGTTTCTGGGAGCTTTCCTGTGTGTCATTCATTCAAAAGCAGATGCTGGCAGCCCTCATAACAAAACTACATCTGTATTCCTGGTCTTGAGCAGAGCTGCAGATGTGACTGACTGCAGGGAAACTGAGAGGAAGCTATCTAGCGGAAAAAAAAAAGATGCTTGCCAATGAAAATGAGAAAAACTTAGGAAAACATTCCATGTTACCGTCACAGAAATAGATGGCACAAGTAAGGGGACTCCCAAAATGGGTGAAATGGCAAACAAAACAATTATAGGAGGGAGAGGGAAAGTAATAAGGTTTGCAGGAAAATCAGATATGTGGATGAAGTTATTTTCAAAGTCCATTTTAAAGGCTGGGAGCAGGCAGCCATTTTTGAAAATCTTGTCTTTGGACTTCTCTTCTTCAGACTTCTCTTGTAGCTGTATGTTTTCTATGGTTTTAGCTGAAGAATGGATGTTTTTGATCTGCCAGCCAGTGTACCTTCCTGTCTGGACTGCTCTATCTGGAATCTGCAGACGGTTTTCCTGCCCACACAGGAGACTCTGACTAACAAGGGGACTGTGTACAGCCCCTCTATTCATTCTTTCAGGGTGGACTAATATGTTAATTAGACACCATTTTGCAATGAAAAGCAAGCAAAACACATCTGCCTCTCAGGCCCTTGATATTAGCCAGCCTGCTTTTTACTGGTGCATGCGGCTGCCGAATATGGCCCTGAGTTGTGCTTGCCAGTTCATGTTCTTAAGAGTGAATATTCCTTTCATACACTGAGCTGAAATAGCATTCTTCAACACAACAGAGCCCATTTTGTTGAACTGCTTAGTGGGAACTAAATGTTACCAGATTCCTGGGCTAATGAAGGGTTTCTAAGTCTTCATACTAGCAATAAAGAGAATGAAATTAATAAGGATCTTTCCTGGTGAGTTAAAGGGGCTCTGCACTGGGCTCAGTGGCCATTCCCACACCAAATTTTAATGTGGCCTTCAGGAGGGACATGAGACCAGGTTTGTGAAGTAGACCATTGACCTGTTGGAGAATATACAGACTGTTATGGCAACTAAGGTAGTATTTTACAGACGAAAAGCTGATGTCTATGCATTGAAGGACGCTCAAATGCACACTTGATGATCATATTAGTGCTTTATTGCTCTTCCTGATTCACAGATCACTGCAAGAGTGATCACTGCAAGAGTAGAGAGGATATCTCACTCCTAATGTTGACCCGTCTCTTTCTACAGTGATCCTGGGATTGTGACTTGGGGTGTAGATGGGGCTTTTAGGCAGGTTTTTGTGTCTGGCTTCAGTACAGACACTGCCTGTCCCTGGTTCACTGAAGCCCCAGATGTCCTCCAGGAACTGGGCATGAAGGAAGGCTGCATGCCAAGGCAAGGGCTTACTACTATATGCTTCCTTCCATGTTTTCCCAGAGCACTGTGGAAGTAAAATGAACACGTGCATACTCTTTATTTCCCTTCAGGGGTGCAAATTATGGATGGGAAAAGACAGGTACAGAATAATTTTTCTGTTTTCTGCCAGAGTATGATCCAGCACAATTGATGCTTACTGGACTTGAGCACCAGAGTAGTTATTTACTGCTGTCTTACATCTGTGCTTACAGTAAATAACACTGGCCTGCAGGGCAATTCCCTTCTGTGGTGCCTCTGGAGCAGATCAGAACTGCACTATCTTTTGTTAAGGATGCAACTAAGTCCTAAATATAAATTTTTACTTTGAACAGCTTTTCTATGGCTTTGTGCAGTAAATGGGAATGAGTGTGTGCGATACAGGTGTCTGTGGAGCTGGTTAAAGAGAGGTTTTGCATAAAACAGACTTATGAAAGCTCAGAAACAGTACTAGCAGATAACTAAGCAGAATTAAATATGTATTATGTGATACAACATAAGAAATATGTCTGAGAAATATTTTGGAAAGTGTTTTAAAGTACTCATTATGTTTCCCAAGATAGACTGAGAAGAAATAGAATTATTTTTGATGAAAAAAATTGATCTCTCATGGCTAGACACTTCCTTTCTCTAGAAACTGATGAATATAACATCATGTTAGCTTTTGTAAATGTCATATGAAATAGATGAGGAGAGTGACTTGGTAGAAAAGCTGTAATAAATCACAAGGTGACACAGTTCTTTCTTCTTTGTTGATCATCTTCCAAGAAAGCAATTTGAGGAGGGAAAGATTACAAGTATAAAGAAAATAAAACCAAATCTCCCTCCCCTTTGTGAAGGTAGATTAAATGGGTCAGAAACCATCTTTTTCCTGAAAAAGAAAACCCAGAGGCTGCAGTGTGGTCCAGACAAAAAACTTAGTTATTTGAATAAATGGAAACAATAAAGGTGTGTAAATAGCCCATTCTGTAAGTTGGTAGTTGAACTTCTAAAGTGGAAACAAAGTCATTAGGGAAAGAAGCAAAATCAGAGGATGCTGTTAAACCAGAATTTAAGATGACACCTTGAGGTCGGGCCAGATGATCATAATAGTCAATAGAATTCTTTTATAGCACCAAACTGTGTTCGTACTTCTCCAGGAATGGTTCCATTGACTCTCAGGATTTGTGTAACTCTGTTTTTTATTCTCAGGTTGTTCCTATTAAACTCTTACTCCTGTTTCATATCATTTGCGTAGTTGGTCCCCTTTTCTTCACAGTTCACAGCTGCCTGCTGAAGGCCAGAGCCTTCAAGGTGCTTGCAAAAATAAGGGAACCACAGATGTGCCACCTATATGCCCTTTTGCAGGCTATGTGCTCCGTGTTCTGCTCAAAGGGCATGCTGGAAGAGAAATAATGCTGCTGTGCTGTGGGTGGCCTTATTTTAGATGTAGCCTATGGTGAGCTTTTCAGCTTGACATTTCAAGGGTGAAACAGCAAACTTCTGCTCAAAGATTTGGGAAGGTACTATACGTGGACTTGCACTCTGTAGCGGTTGATGTGACTACAGCAACCTGCCTTCACTTGCTTGGGTGTGAAGTGGGTCAGTATTAGCGACAGTCGAGCAGCTCCTCTGCTAATTGGTACCCTCAGGTCACTGACTGCCAGTGAGGCTGTTTACTTTCTCCCAGAGAAAAGCATTTTGGGTGGGCACTGTGCAAAAGTGCTTAGCATGGAAACTTCAATGACAAGTGAATTTTGCAGTCAGAAATCATGTGCTGAATGTCATGAAAATGAAGAGAATATATTTAAAGCATTGCCTTTAAGAGAAAGAATAAAAATTTCTTATCCCTTTGATAGCTAAAATTTTAAACTTTTAGGTGGTGACTTTCAGAAACTCTCTTTAAATAAAAGAAAACAAAATCATTCACATATGAGTCTGTGAATGTCAGAGCCAGGGCTTTAAAAAGAGATATCAACACCATGAGGTTCATTGTCCTTGCTGCTGTGCAGGTAAATTTGCTGCTGCTCTGCAGACTTGCGGAGCATGCAAGCAGCAAGCCCATGGGAGTGCTACCTCTGAGCTGGCTCCAGAATGGCCATTTTTCTTGTTATGGTGTGGTTGTGCTTGCAGCTAGCCTCAGAGTCTTGAGCTTTAACAGTTCCCATTTCTGTGGGAGAGCTGCAACATGCACTGTTTTTGTTTCTCTTTTCCTTGACTGCAGGCACCTATAACAGTTTCCTTCTGGATGGAGGGACTGAAAAAATGCTGTTGTTAAGACAGGTGCCATATACATCTGCATGCAGTTTGATTCAGTGACCTGATCATCAGTGAGGTTCCTTGAATGATCTTTTCCCTGTGTTTCTGCCTCAGGCACTAGGGTTGATGTAACACATCTCTGACTGCTTTAAACATACAAGAGTGCTGGGTCAATAAAAAAGTCAGAAAACATCTTTAAGTAAGGAAAATTCCAGTGAATGTTGTTTTCTTAACTCTGGCTGCTGACAGTGTTGTTGGGGGCTCACTCTGTGTTCTGCTGTCACTTGCAATATGCTCGGATGTGTAAGGATCTTCATGTTCTGTAATGATCCAAGACCTTCTGTATCACTCTCCACTGATCTGAAAAATAAGCAATTTCAGAGTTGTCATCAAAGCTAGAAAAAGCTTCTGAACAGTAGAGTTTCTTTTTTTTTTTTTTAAATCCTACATAACCCCTGTGTCTGAAGCACTGGAAATGTATGAGTTCAGTAGGCAACTTCAAACGATATGACACCGCAACTTCGAACTCTTCTACAATGACCCTTCTTTTGAAAAAAGTTTTTCATTTATTTTCTGGTTCAGATCACAATGTGTACATACGGATAGGATGATGGACAGCAAGGTTTTTGAATTTTAGATACATAATGAGAGTGATTTGAAATGAAGTAATTTTGCTGAAACTGGAAGAAGGGAAGTAAAATGGAGATGTGGCTAAATCATTTTCACTGGAAACTATGAAACTATCTCAGTTTGCATGATGAGTCTTCAGATTACCCTATTAAGCCTGCTGCCAAAAAGACCAGAAAGCACATACCACAGATTGCACATTTGATTTTTGTCTTCACATGTTCTTCAGGAAATAAAAGAAATAAACAACATCAGGGAAAACATAAAACCTCTTTTATGCTTGATATCAAAATAGTATTTAGCCTGTAGACTTTGTATGTGGATTAGCATTGCTAGGGGAAACTGTCCTGGGTCAATATGGTCCAGGAAACATCAGTTATGTCATATAATGTGGACCTGTGTAATAGACAGGTTCTGACTACAAATTAAAACCACAAAGAATATTCTGCTGGCATAAGGAGCAGTGGCTACTGTTCATGTGCAAATACACTGTGCGTGTGCAATAGCCAGATGTGTGGCACTGCCTAAGTAGACTGGTTAGCCCTTGTTGTGAGTTTAGTGCACTGGACTTGTTGCACATTGATTCTTCTGGTTGGGAATGTGGGGCACAGCATGCCCTCTATGGATGTCTCTGAATGGTTAGTGGAGACACTATTGAGGCAAGGCCGCTTCAGCTCCATCTTCACAGATCTGGCCAGTAGCAAGGCTGAGCATGCATTCCCACATGTACATATGCATACATGTGCACATGTCTGACCACATAGATCAACACATACAGAAAAAGCAACTCCAATGGCCTTCTTTTGGTCCTCTTTCGCTCACCAAGACAAAAGTCTTAGTGGAAAATGTGTAAATGTATACAATAGGGATCCTTCCAATGGCTGATTTTAGAATCTCTGTCCAGTTTCTAGCACCAGGCTTCTGGGTCTCCCCAGTTTTGCCACCTAGGCATGCCTGCCCCAGTCCCACTGCTGGTACATAGACCCCCTCAAAAACACAAGGAAGAGTACAGACATGGATACTGTGAATGGCCTTAGACACACTGTCTATCCAGTAGCTGGCTCTTGGATCCTTTAATCTTCAGTTGTGTCATCCACAGACACATGCATGAGTGAGTGAGTCTCTCAGCTGAACTCAGACCCCATTGTTTCTTCAGTAATTTGCTTGGACTAGTTGTCACTCCAGTAGCCAGCACTCAGGCCCTCTAATCTTTCCCATATGCAGCCCAGACTTGTGGCTGTTTTGGTATCTGGCTCCCAAGCTCTTATCCTACTTGCCGGATAATACAGCTTGACACTTACTAGCTGTTTGTTACTGACATCATCATCATCATGGCTGGGCTTCACGAACAAAGATTTGGGAAGGGCTCTACCCACACTTGTTGCAAGCGCTCGTGGCTAAAAAGGCACAGCAGAAAGACTCCTTAGGTTGTATATTCTGCAAGACATGATTCTTTCTGTGTTGTCTTTTCTCCTCAAGAGTGATCCTGCGTGCATTCTCAAAGGAAACAGCAGCGTTATAGATGGTGTGTCTCCAGGCCTCCCGATTTGAGGCCAGAGTAGACCAGTTATGATGATCAATATGGCCAAGGCTGAGATGTTGTTTCAGGGAGTCCTTGAATCTTCTCTTCTGGGCTCCTCTCTTGTGGTAGCCAGTGGCAAGTTCACCATAAAGCACGATCTTGGGGAGGCGATCTTTCATCCTTGAGACGTGTGGTGGCGGTAGATGACCCATGATTCAGATCTGTATAAGAGAGTAGACAGCACAATGGCTCTGTAAACACTGATCTTTGTACTTTTCTTCAAGTGTTTATTTTGCCAAACTCTTTTATGAAGCTTTCTGAAAGCACTGTATGCCTTTGCTAACATGTTGTCTATCTCTCCATCAATCTTACCATCCGAGGAGATGAGGCTACCTAGGTAATTACACTGCTGGACTGATTTGAGCTCTGATTCACCAATGGTGATATGGGGATGACAGAAGACTTCCTGAGGTGCAGGTTGATAGAGAACTTCTGTCTTCTTTAAGCTGACTTCCAGCCCAAAGAGCTCAGCGGCATCTGCAAAGCAGGATGTTAAATGCTGCAGGGCTGCTTCTGTGTGGGCAACAAGGGCGGCGTCATCAGCATAAAGCAGCTCCCGGACAAGATGGTTTAAGGTCTTAGTGTGGGCCTTCAGTCACCTTAGGTTGAATAGGCTTCCATCAGTACGATATGGAATGTAGATACCATCCTGATCCTTGAGGTCTGCCGTGGCCCTTTGGAACATCATGCTGAAAAAGACCGTGAATAGGGTTGGTGCAAGAATGCAGCCTTGTTTCACACCATTAGTTATTAGAAAGGGTTCAGAAGGTGCGTCACCATATCTGACTTGGCTGTGCTGATCCTCATGGAGTGAGATGATAATTTTAAGGAACTTGGAGGGACATCATAAAAGTTCCAAAATCCATAGACCTTTTCTGCTCACAGTATCGAAAGCCTTGGTGAGATCAACAAAGGTTACATAGAGACCTTTATTCTGTTCCCTGCACTTCTCTTGCAGTTGTCTGAGAACAAATATCACGTCAGTATATATCACACAATACACATGCTCTTTATCCCATCTCTTCAGTTCCTGCTACTACAGACACGTGTGTCTAGGATTATGATCTCCACTAGAGTTGCTTGCGCTTGGACCACTTGTGCATTCTAGTTTATCCAATTGCTAACACTGCAGATGCACTTGAACTTCTCTACACCCACTTACACATAGAGTAGATTCTCCTCATCTAGGAAAAGAGAAAAGGAGTTTCATAAGGACAGGCTGCAACATTCAAATGCGGGGCATGGCTGGATAAGCAAACTGTTTCTATGCAATCAGCCCTTTCATCTCTGTATCTCCCCATTTTCCTATGCTTGTTCCTTGCCAGACTACCTTCATCCGTACGTTTCCCTACTTTTGGTTTCTTCCCTAGACTTTCTACAAGTCTTGTGCGATCCCAAAATACTCTTCCCCTGTACCCCAAAATGAATCCCATATCCCTTTAGGCAGTAACTGCTGCCCCCTCAGTCTGTAAGGTAATCACAAGTGCTCCTACTGACTCGTAGTGATGGTTTTAATGCCTGGACAGCTGGACTTCTGAGAGGAGCCAGAGCAGGAGGCTCCCTCTCTCTTATCAAGTTATTGGTGTTCTCGTGCTTGACATTCTATTCCTATGCTCATTTGTTTTTGTGGAGATGATCCTTAAAAACACACAATCTGACAATTTGGTTGTTTACCAAGTTTAAATCAAGGCTTCTCTTACGTGTAGGAAGGAGAAAACTTTTAGGAAGAAATTCTTTACTGTGAGGATGGTGAAGCACTGGAACAAGTTGCCCAGAAAAGCTGTGGATGCCCCATCTCTGGAAGTGTTCAAGGCCAGATTGGATGGGGCTTTAAGCAACCTGGTCTGGTGGAAGGTGTCCCTGCCTATGGCAGGGGAGTTGGAACTAGATGATTTTAAGGTCCGTTCCAACCCAGGCCATTCTATGATTCTATGAAAGTGGCAACTGACTCTCCTTTTATCACTTGGAGGAAGAGAGGTAGCAGTACAGTACAAAATGGGACACCACAGTGTGGAGTGAAGGAAGTGGTTTAGGGAAAGAGGAAAGAACAGTGGAGAAGTCATCCATGGGTTTTTGCCTCATATTGAGAAGGAGGATAAGAGTGAGGAGACAGGAGATGACATCAACACTATACCGAGTCTGCAGTGATTTGATGCATCATGCATAGCGAGAAACCAGGCAGGGCAGATTGAGATATTTTCCTTTTGATATGTTGCCTATGTGGTTACTGTCATGAAGTGTCAGTGTAACCACCATTTTACTCCCTGGATCAGCCTCTTGGTAGCAGGATACACCTTCCTAGCACTCCTGGGATGCTCTTCCGACTAATTTTCTCCCTGAAATATAGAACAGGTTGAAGCTTGTACCTGAAAGTGAGGGGGAGTATCTCTTTAAACATATAAATTAGCTGTCTGAGCTTGACCTTTCAAGTGAAGGCATGTTGGCATGGAAAAGCTGTTATGTCTTTGGGACATTTTACCTTCACTAACTTTCAGGTGGTGATATGGGAAATTACAGTGTTCTCATGGTGGTAACTCATTAAACCCCAGATGAAATGATACATGAGAATAACACAGAAGCATAGCCAGGTCACTTAGTCATGTGGCACTTAGTGATGTGGCATATAAGCATAAAGTGTCTAAGAGAAAAAACTCACCCAACTTTTATTTCTATAAATAGGAGACAGAAATATGTTAGCAGGAGGAGGTGTATTTTCAGCCAAACTCCAGATAGGATACAGGAAAGCTTCAGAGATGGTTGCTCCACCCTGCCAATGGAGAGTGCAAACCATTGATGAGGATAATATGTGGGCATCCTAGTGCCTAGGCAAAATATTAGGATACTTCATTTTATGAAGTTCGGAAGCAATAAATACCTTTTAAAACTCAGAAGACTGATCTGATAGACCTGATGGTGAGAAAAACAGAATCATGACTGACTTCTCTCAGACACTGGAACATTTTCCTTTAAAACCAGCTTCCAATATTCCTGCTTTTCACTTTCACATCTCCATTCTAAATTCTTGGGTTTCTTGACTTTTGTCCAGGTTCTGGAGATCCTGTAACTTTTTTGATCCCACCTAGCCTTCTATGTATTTTTTTTAATCAATACTTTCTTACTGTGCAAAGGCTTTGGTTGGTTACATTTGCCTGCTTTCCTTTTGTTGCACACAGTGCCAATAAAAATGACTCTCAATCCCTCTGCTCTTTAACATGCTTACTATATTATTATCACATAATCTCAGTAGTGCAGCAATAAGAATCTGTCTCATTTGGAGCTTCATTTACTGAGTTCTGCCTTTCATAACTCTAGCTCATCTGTTTCTGCCTCATTTCTCTCTCTCACCTCCTTTCTTCTATCTTAGCCTACGATCATATCTCTCTAACTAGCTTTTATTTGATAATCTATTTGAGATAAAAATTTTTAGATTGGATTTATAACTGTCTTCAAATACATTGTAACATCTTATTCCTGCAAATGGCAAAACACAACATAACGGACACACACTTGTTCCAGGACACCTGAAGTGCAGCCACCTCCAGAGTGAAATACTAAGACTGTTAAACAGCTTATAAAGTCTCTGCATGAAATAACTATGCATGGATAGAGTTCTAATAACCACCGGACACTGGAGAGGCAATTTTAGTGCAAAGGATAATCTTACATACAGTGGAACTGTTAAATTCCCCAAAAGTGCCAAGAGGTACAGTAGTGACCCAGTCTATGCCTGTTATCTGCTTGTAGTGAAATATTTCCTGTTATGAGTCTGGAGGGATAAAACCTTTGAACTCTAAGTTAGAAAAACTGATCCAATGAAAAGTTAAACATAGGTTTATAAGACACTTTAGATTAGATTAATTAGATGCAGAACATAAAGGTAGGCTTTAATGATGCTTTTTCATGTGCTAATCAGGTCCCCATACTATCATCTGAGGATACGATGGAGAGATGAAAATTGAAGGAATTAAAGAACAATTTGGAAGAATAAAATCACTAAGGGGTATTATTGAAGCTTTAGGCCCTGGTCCTGCAAAGTGTTACTTGCTTATACAACTGCAGACAGCAACTTACTCCAGTAACACTGAATCTATTCCCAGTGCTTAAAATTAAGCATATATGAAAACTCTTGCAGGTCCAGGACTGATTGAAATGAGTGTGAAGATCTAATTTTAGAATAGAACAAAGAGAAAGTAAAGGGTGGTCAAACATCCTGAAATATATTTTGGACATATACATTCTAGATTTCCATCCTTGTTATAAAACATGGGGTTTTTGATCTCATTAACAAATACTGAAACTTCATGTTTCTACAAACACAAAATGCAGCTAGGTTCTGCTCAGATGATTTTTACTTTTCAAACAAACACAGCGGATAGAAAGTGGATGATAGAGCATGATAAATTATCTAAGCTTAAAACCTCAGGACCCTGCAGGATATTTACCACCAAAATGAAACCATGCTTCACCTCTCCTTTTGTGGAATGCACTTGGATACATGACAAGATAAACTCAGAAGAGTAGGTAAGAAGCAGAGGCAGGGAGACTTAAACAGGCCAATACCAAAGGACATTGGTCCCACTGCTGTCATTGTTAAAGCACGTTCACTCTCTACATATGTAGAAAAAAATATGGAGGAATGCAATAGTTTTAGACCTTTGAAAACTGTGGGCCTGTCTCACACTTTAGTAAATGCTTCCATGCAAACTTGCTCCCTCAGGGAAGCTGCCCTTCAGTTTTCTTCTGGGTATTTCTGTTTTGCAGAAGAAAAGACTTCCCATTTAGAAAGCTCAACTAGCAGCTGCTAGTGTGCTCTTTCTTAATTAATACAGAAGTGAACATTTCTTCTTGGAAACAAGCTATCAAGAGTCCAAGAAATATTCTGTATAATCACAGGTTGTGTATTTGGTGAGCAAGATACTTGAAAATACATGCAAGCAAAGAGCACAGCTAAGATAGTCAACAGCACAGTGTTGCAAAAAATTCACCAAACAGGATCTGAAGTGTAAGCACTTGATAAACAATGAATGAAGTGAGACACAGTAAATAGAAACAGCACCTGGAGACATGCATGCTTAAGGAATCAGGAGAAGGAAACCAGTGTATGTGGTGAATTTTAACACAGCAGTCTCAGATTACTGGCTTTTTTAAAAAAAACCCAAACTATCTTTTTGATTATTATGGTTTCCTACTACAAATTATATCCAAACTGAGAGTACTTATCTTTTGTAGGATTACACTCTGCCAGATATGCATTTAGGATTCCACTGATAAAAATAATTTTTTAAAGTAATGATAATCAGAAATCCTGCATTGTTGAACAGGCTCGTTTCTTATTGAAGCTAAGAGAAACTGCAAGTTTTCAGAACCTCTTTGTGCAACAAATCCTAAGATCATATTTGGTTCCCATTGGTATGGACATTGCAAAATCCCCAGAGAAATCGACTGTATGAGAATGGATGGCTGCAACAGGCTGTTAAGAAAGAATCGCAGAAGGCAATACACGAAGCAGGCAGATGTGTAAGGGCTTGGATGGAAAAGAGAAATGAGGACTGGTAGAGAAGGAATAGAAATTATTCCAAACACGAGAATGACTAAAATGCTCTATGAGAACAGAAAAGCATGTCGAGACTGAGGTCATAGTTCAGCCAAGATACCTGTCCTTAGAATTTACAGTTAGAATAAACAAATAACCCAAGCTATACAAGAAGAGAGAGAGAAAAAAAGGAATTGTAATGCAAACCCTCACTCTTTATATGTGAATAAACTGAGTTTGTTCAATGCAGAGACATCATAATTGGCATCATCATTTACAAGAATGACCTAAGCCAAATTTGGGAAGTTTTTTCTGCTGACCACCACCTTGACTTACACCAGGAGAAACCCTTGGGGATGTAAAATATTTCAATTCAAGATCATGCAGACTTCAGTTTTCAGGTTTTTGTGGGCTGTGGCTATTGGCTGCTTCTTGCATGACAGCTGATTGTCTCAGGGACACATTTTCACCCTCTTAGCTGTCTGCTGACTTTCTTTATCCAGTGGTCTGCTGTCCTGATTGCTCAAAGGTCACAATTTAAATTGTATTTTAGGTATGTTTTAGGAATGCATGCGTTTAGGAATGTTTTAAGAATTACTCTTCCTCTAGCCACCAATAGTCAGCCCAGTTTATCAGCTAGAAAACAGTGAGGAAAGGCCAGAAAGGCCTGCTCTCTACAATGTGTTAATTTTTATAGCTACAAAACAAGCAAATAAATGTAATTGGTAGGCTTGGATTTACAAGCCCTGAAATTTCTGAATATGAAATCTGCAGAAAACTCAGGTGAATAGGCTTGTATTTCTTCTCTAGATAAATGGACTAATGAAGATATTTTCATGCTGTGCATCTAAAGTCTGCTTTAATATTAGCAAAGTAGGAAATAATCTTCTTGCCCACAGTATGACACTTGTATCTGATGAAGCACTAGCTTGTCTGATAAAGAAAGAAAATACCTTCTTAAAACAAAAAGAAGATTGGGTTTATAACAAATTTTCTCATTTACATTTAAAGGATAGTTCTGTCTGAAATGTTTTCTATCAGAAATAACAAATTATTTTTCAAATTTTGGGACTGACTTCTCATTCACTCTCTCTGGTGACCTGAGGAAAAATGATTTTGGGCTACTGGAGACAAAAGTAGTTTTGATTTTGGTAGCAAGTTGAACTTCTAAATGGAATAGTTTAATGGAAAAAATGTTTCCACCCTTCTTGTTGTTGAAGTTGCAATGCTGAAAAGCATTTTCTGGCCAAAGTTTCTGCCTGTTAAAATGGAGCACATATTTCCTCAGCCTCCACTTCCCTCACAGGAGGGAGAGCTTTGGGTGATGCTGCTTTCCTGCAGTCCTGGAGGTCTTTGGCTCAGCTCTCATCAGGTGTAAACTCTTGTAGGTTCAGCCTAGGACATGTCTAACCAAAGCAAATATATTGATGGACAATCATGCTGCTTTAAATCACCTTTAAATGCTCCTTTAAAAAAACCCTATCACATTATAGAATTATAGAATCATTTAGGTTAGAAAAGACCTTTATTGGTTATTTAACCCAAAGCAGCATTTGGACAGTTCTAGGCTGTTTTGTTTTGTTTTTTAACTCAAAGTTTCCTCTTTTTCATGTGTCTGAACTTTTCCCATGGCTTCTCATTATGTTTGCTCATAGCAGATCCTGCTTGTTGAAATCTATGCTTTATTCCTATTGCAGAGTTATAGAAAGCACCTGCCTTCTGGCTAGAAAATACTACAGGTCTTACATATTTAATCAAAAAGAAAACAGTCTGAGACGGTAATAACTTGCCACCTACACTGTTAACAACTTTTAACAACTGTTAACAATGGAGGATTCTCCATTTTGTGAATATACAATTATCATCACAGCTGACCTATGGTGGTATAAACTTATATGACAGACAACAGTCATCCAAAGTAGTTTATCTTGATGTTAGAACAAGATGGCAAAGTCAGTCTGCAAGTGGGATAAAGGATGACTGTCGAGAAAGGTGTTTTCTCCATATAGTCCAGAATGTTTCTTTTTGAACTGACTTTTTCTTTTAGGTTTTCATACTACCATCACTTTATCAGGATTTCTCTTTTACAAAGGCCTAATCTCTCAAGGTTATGAAATGGCTTTGGGAATTGAAAATTCTGAGCTCATCTCAGTGTTACTTAACATTTTGCAAAATTCAATACTGGATGCATAAAATGAACATCAAAGCACCTGCATTCTCCTTTAAGAATTCCAGATTTTAGGAATTTTGAAGAATCCTATTCAGAATATTAAGACCATTGTAAAGAACAACATTTGGAAATACTGTCTGCTTTTAAAAATCCCCAAATTATTTACAGGCATAACTGCTAAGTGCTGTGATTTCTGCAAATTTATTCATCAGAACTACCCTTGATATGCTTGAGAGCATCACTGTGCAAAATTATTTGGAGAATGTGGGAAAGCATCTCGGAGGCAACTGCTAGATTCAGAGCCACTTGTGGTGCCAGGGGATTGCAAGTATTTTAAGGGAATAGCTGTTGAATCTTTCATGTGTATAATGTGTGTATGTGTGCGTGGGGGACACAGGAAGATTATCCCTTCCCCTTAGTGCACCACCAAATTTCTAGTGCTGTCATATTCAGTGAGGGTGAGAAATATAAAAAGCTGTGTTGACTCTAAGGAAAACACTTCATTTAGTGGAAGCATTGCTCATGGTAATTTTCTTGGCTTCTCTGTGCGCAGGAATAATAATCCCACATAGCTGATAGCATTTCCATAGGTCATTCTTGGGAAAAACCCTCATATGTTGAGTGATATATTTTCTACAGGCACCCGGGTAAGATAAAGATTCAGTACAGGAAACAAAGAAAGGGTAAAAGTAACCAAATGTGGAGCTGAGAATGTCAGTCCTGTTCCCTTTCAACTAACTGCTTCACAGATTTCCAGGGCAAGGCTGCTCTTATTTAATTTTTCATGATAAAACATTTTTAGCAACAGAAGCACAGCAGTCAGTGCAAGAGACTCGGTGACTGGGAATCACTGTTTACGTAGAAAACTCAGCCTGGCCAAGGCAGTGGAAGTGAGCTCTACAGCCTGTAGACTACATACTTACATTTGGGAGCTGCTTTTATCTGAGAACGTCATTTTTGATAAATAGTGCCCATCATATATTGGGAAAAATCATGATAGTTGGAGAAATGGAAGGCACTGAGTATCAGAGGAAAAATAAAGAGTATAGAAAGGAAACTTTATTTATGTTGGATTCAGTTTTCGAGATGGAAAATAGCACCATTATCCATCAGGTAGTCGACCATCCATCATTCCTGTTCATCCACCCTTGCCACTGGAACATTTGAAATCCATGGTCAAAGAGCCAAAGAGACACAGCTACAAATATCCTTTGTAACATTTAGGAAATGAAGAAAGTGTGTTATATATTTTTAACTCACTGCTAAGAGCAGCTAAAACAAAAGGCTTCTTATTAGATTCAGTTAGTGTTATACTACTACTTTTAACTTGCCAAACTTTGTGTCTCAGAGTAGAACTGGACTTCCACTTCAGACAGAGACATGCTACAGAAGAAAAGGTGTAGATCTTTACAGGCTTTAGATGTTACTTACTGACCATAGAATTGAAAACATGCCCAACACTGCTCAGTGATTTAGTGTTAATTACAAATTTTTATATTGCTGTGTGTTAGCTTCAGATTGATGGGAGTTAAGACAATTTCCAAATGGACAATATAGTCCTAGTATTTCATGTTTAATTTTTTTTGTCCAAACCCAAGATGATTTGTAGTCATGAATATATGGGAAGGAGACACTTTGGGAAGGATCACCTTAGCCAGTGGTGAGTCTCATCCCAGAAAGATTTTAGCAGACATTGAGACATAAATTTCATGCACTGTGCTCTACCGAATGCAAGAAACAACTGCAGATACTATTGAGTATTATAAACTGAGAATACTGATTGTCCTAGGCGTATTAAGATTTGAATCACTAATCAGCCCGTAGAGGATTGTAGGGAGAAAAACCTGTTATTTCAAAAAAACTGTTATTTCAAAATTCAGAATATCTGGGATCTGTGACTAAAAGGTTTTATCAAACCACTGGAAATGAAAGAATCTCGGAAAAAATAGCTGACAGGCACATCCAGTTCAACCATGGCTCTGGTGAGTAATTAAAAACATTACTCTGAACTGTAGCATTTTTAATAATCACAATGCTGCTGCTGTGGATCTGCTGATAATTGCTGTTCTGTAAAACTGTCAGACAGGAGCAGAAGTGAGAAAGAAAAGAGGGAGACTGAATGGCATAGATAAAGCACTTAGAAGTCACCTGGTTAATAACCTTCAAAAGGTTGTCAGAAACAGATTCGTGATTCTATTACATCTAATGAGTAAAGAATGACTACAGGCATTACTTGTTCTTTGGATATAGAAAATGAGTGATTTGTTGACTGTAAAAATAAATGAAATAATACCCTGATTAGAACTGATGCCATCCACAGAAAAAAACTGAGCAGTGCAAATGTATTAGCATGTCTTTTGTCACCGGAGTGACAAGCAGTACCTGAATATTTGGATGTCAGTCCTGGGACTGTGACGAGGCATTGGCATCCCAATTCTTAAGTCCAGAGTTGTGTTCTTATGGTAAAAGGTACTGACAAAATAAGAGCTTTGGAGCTGTGCTCCAAAGATAGACTGTTACATTTCAGACTCCAGAACAGAAAGCAAGTAGTGTTCATTAAATATCAGATATTAAAAATTAGATTTCATTTTATTGGCAGAGCAGTCTCATAGTTAATGCTACTTCTTAACATCTCTAAGGGTTACAGCTTTGTTTTGTTAAATAAAACAGGTTAGGAGAGATGAATCAGCTCACACAGTTCATACAAAGGTTGGGATTTGAACTTGGGTTTTTACAGGTCAATCTGTCCTAATTGTGCAATCTCAGATAAACTAACTTAATTGTGTGAACAGTATTTGCTGATTTTCTGAGTTACAATATTTTTCATCCCTCTGGAAAAAATCAGAGGTCTTTTAGAACGAGTTTAGTCACACACCTAACGTTAAAACATCCACATGAGAAGGAGGCGGTTTTGTTTTGCACTGTTATTTTCTGATAAGTAACTTGCTACCTTGCTTCCTTGTAAGAGTCACTGCATATTTAGATGTTTTGCTGCTGCTGTTTCAGTTAAGTGACCTCAGCAATTCATCACTGCATTTCTCAAAGAGGTCAGGACTGACAACAAGGTATTTTGTTGTAAGTGCTTCGCATAAGTAATGGAAAGGCAAAAAACCCCAAATGGGTTCATTGACAGTATTAGTGCCTCTGTTTCGAGTACAAATTCTTATAATCCATCTGTGCCTCTTATGTCAAGGAATTATTTGTTTCAGAAGCACTTGTTTAAGGGCATGATATTGGGAAGCACCTGAGTGGAAAGACAGAAGATAAAAATTTAATCGAAATGTAAATGTGACTAAGTCTTGGTGAACCTTCCGGTTTTTTTTTCATTTTCTTCCAGTGGCATTGGAAGAATGGGATATCTTGCCTTTATTGTACAGTTTTTTCTGAAATCCGAACAATTTTTTTTGCCCTGATGGAAAGTGAAAACCATTTATGATATATCATGAAGCAGAAGGGCAAAATTCTCCTCTCTTGCTCCCATGTAAATATGAAGCAAGAACCTTTCTCTATGTGCAAGGTCAGCATCAGAACTTGTGGAGACTCACCAGAA
Organism: Chiroxiphia lanceolata; assembly: GCF_009829145.1. Taxonomy (NCBI): domain Eukaryota; kingdom Metazoa; phylum Chordata; class Aves; order Passeriformes; family Pipridae; genus Chiroxiphia; species Chiroxiphia lanceolata. Next base: position 35,074,656 of record NC_045639.1, on the reverse strand, counting down.
TGTCTCTGATAGAACCCTATCAAGCAATTAGTTCCCAGTGATACAATATGGAGTTTACCCAGTGGTGTATAGCAAAATGTTTAAATTAATGCCTATAAAAGCCATCCAGTGATCTAATGCCACTGAGGAAATGTTCTTGCTTTAATGGTTAGCTTAAAATATTTTTTTTCTATGCTTAGATAATAAATTTGTCTTTTCAAATTTACAGGTTTGAGCTTCCCATTTTGTAGCTAATTATGACTGTGATCTTTATTTACTGTCTGGGGATATAATAAAGAAAGACTATATAAGGGGCAGAAAAAAAATAATCTACCTTCCCTAGCAACCTGTAAGTCTTCCTTTCACAGGAGCGAAGCCCGAATCATTTCCAGTAGTGTCAATGGGAACTTTGCTCAGTTATCTTTTGGCACATATTAACAGATTCTTAGTTTAACATTCATTTCTAAAGTGTTTCTGTTGGATCAAGTTTGGCTGATTAGAAGGCAAGCAGGCTTATTGTTCTTTTTGAGCTCTGGTACCATTTTTTTTTCCTCCTTTCTTTATGCTCCTGTCTTAGTGTCACATTGATTTTCACTGTGTTCTAATTTTTGATGGTTCATCTCAGGAAAATATTGCCCAAATGGTAGGCAGTATAGATAATTTAATGAACATGAAGTTGATGATTAAAACCTCATAGTTTCTTACATGAAATGATAGAGAAGGGCTTGCTACAGTAATTTTGGAAAGTACAGTTAATGCTCCTGAATCCCTTGAGAAGAGGGAAGAGAAGTGATCAAAGAGACAGTTTGAGAGTCCTGTGGGGGTTTGGGCAGAGGACTGAGAACTGGCTCAGGAGAGAAAACTTGAACATAGAGTAGCTGAGAGTCAGGTCAGGCAGGATAGACAAAGAGCTTGAAGCTGAACAGGAATCAGGCAATTACCAAAAATGCCCAGTGAAGGTGTATTTGGATCCAGCTTACCACCATGTCCCTCTCCTGTCTGAGAGGCGGAGAGAGAACTACAGAGCTGATTTTTCTATCATAATTACAAAGACTTCTGACTGCAGCCTCTGCTTCCTCACAGCTCTAAGAAATGCTCCAGCCTCACTAGACTTGTGTGATTATTCACTGAGCATATTGGTTGGGAGACCTGCATTTCTCCTCCTTCATCTCACGTAGAGTGATGGGAACATGTTTTTTTTTCTTGCATGAAATCTTTCTTTTTGGTGGGACGTAGGGTAAGAACGATGAAAAATCACACTATTCTGGGAGGGTAGAAGTTTTCTAGTTTGTTTCTCACAGTGATATGAGGTATAGGTAGCCTAGGAGACCACAATACTGGTGGGCCCTTACCACCAGCTTGGGACCTTGCTTGGACATTGTTAAGTAGAAGAGAACTTTAAGGAAAGCTTTTTTCTAGAGTCTCTTCATGATATGTGAGGGCTGCTTCCAGACTGTAGTCCAGATAAATGGTTCTTCGTGTGTTTTAATACTTAGTGCATTTAAGGACTGTGTATTCCTGATCTGCTACTTGTGTTGAACAGATCAGTGGACATCTCATCACTGATAATACCTGACAGATGTCTGAACTTTGCTACCACAGTACAACCAGAAACAGGCTTCTGGACTTCTGGACCGTCCCTCTCAATTCCATCTATGAGATACTCTGTAAAAGGACCAGCTGCCAGTCTGCTGGAGAAGAAAAGCTGTAGCTTGGAGCTACCACTGTTAATTCCTTTACTAGCTTATAACTAGATCCCAGATGTACTGCAAGAAAACCCAGACTAGAATTGCTACCAGAAGATTAGGTTATTGGGAGAGAAGTCAGAGTGTGCATGGCCAGGGACAGGAAAGTTTGTGTTCTGTGCTTTACAGCCCTATATACCACAGGAGAGAAAAAAAAAAAAAGGAAAACTCATTTGACTGGCTAGCAAAATAGTAATCTCCCAGTGAGGAAACAGACCTGTTTTTTGGATGACATAAAGCCTTACCTCAACCAACTTTTAAAAAAATGCAATTTTATTTTTAAAGTAAGCTTTCAGAATTGTCCTGTACGGAAGCAAAGGAAAGAATGCCAAGGCTCATTTTCTTTCCTCCTTTCCAGTTTATCATTAAGATAAAGGCAGTTTCTGCAATCAATGAAATGGAGGGAACACTGACTCAGCAAAGGGGCAGGCTTGAATCAAAAAAAATCTTAAAACATAAAAGCATGAAAGAATTTTACTTCAAAATCTAGCTTTTTAGTTTGAATCAACAGTTGATCAAGCTGACAGTTAAACAAGTCCTTGGCAGTTGTGCAAGAGAAAGAGACGATATTAAAGCCACTGTAATAAATTTTAAGAAAAGATGTCTGAATCTTGTGGTATGTGACCTTAACCTTCAGAATGTTAGCAGAGCTTTTGTTGCACAGGCAGACATTTTCATTTTTAAATTGGCCACAGCTGAAAGGTTAAAAACTGAGGGGAAAGCTTCTCCCTGACTCAAAGAAACACCTGTCCTCATGTGATAGAATTTAGTGCATTGCTGAAAGAGATTTGACATTTCTGACAAACAGTAACCCCGTTCAAAGAAAGGAGAGGATGCAATAATCTGAATGGACTGAAATTTTGTGTGACTCTGCTCAGTGGTGTGCCTCTGTAGGAAGAGGAAAGGAAAAAAACCGTTTCCTTAAAGGCACATCACTGTCAGAAGATATCCTTAGCTGATATAATCTGTCACAGAGGTACCTTGTTGCTAATTACATCCCTCATGCTGGAATAAAATGACACAATCTCAGATTTAGGGAAGCTGGATTACCACTGAGTATTTTAGTTGATTCAGGTAAAGAGCTGATTTGGTCAAGTGTTAGCAAACACTTGGATAAGCCAGCAAAGACTCAAAAGAAAAGCTTGTGATAGAAATGTATCCTTCTAAATGTGTCAGAAGTACAGTGGTGACCATTCACTTGGTATTTGTTCATAGTGCTGTGGCATGTCTTGTCGATACTTAGAACAGGATTAGTACCTTAGCAGTATGACATGCAAAAATGAATGGGCCCTAAGTGGATGAAAATTAAGACAGCCTATTATTTGGGTCAAAATAACGATGACCAAAGCCTAATTTCCAAGTCCCTGCTGCCCCCTGCCCCCAGAATTTACAGACATGGTTTCCAACCAAACAAGGTCAGAGCTGAGATGTAATATGAACTGAACAGGTTACAATTTCTGTTTAATTTTGGCTGAGCTACTGAGGGTAGGGTGAAGTAATCTATGGTTTGAAAGTTGTTATACTGGAAGAACATAGTAGTTAACACAGTAGATTTTTTCTTTAAACTTGTCTTTTGTGCTCAGACTCTGGATCTGTGAGATCATTTGAACATCTGTATGCCTCTCTGATCTGGATGACAGAGATGTTTGGTGATAGTATTCCTATTCTTCAGTGAAAATGTTTCCTTTGATTTGTGGTACAGTAAACAGCTTATCAGTGCCTTGCACAGAATTGTTATCTTTATCTCTCTGCAGATGTGTGACCTCTCTAAACTGTGGAAGTCAATAAAGCTAAAACAATCCCAGGGAGGCAAGAAGCTGGAATGCTTTATTGGACTTACAAGTTCACATTTAAAGGGTTTAGGGTCTATATATTCATCAGGGTGTTGTAACTATTACAATTACTACAATTAGGGGGTTTCAGGGGATGACATAAGGGAAAAACCCAGATTAACAAATTTTTGGGGTCTTAACAATTACCTCATGGGGAAAACCCCACTTTATCTTAGGGGATTTTACAGCGGGGGAACAGGTGTTCCGGTCTACGGAATGCAAGGATTCAGGCAACACAAAGGGAGAGATAAGGTACAATAGGTCTTCTGCACAGGACTGATGAGATCAGGGTGCAGACTCTCTGGCTTAGGCAGGGCATGTGATAACATCAAGCAAGAAGTCTCTTCACATCCTGCTGAAGAAGGCAGGAAGAATCCACAGGGATGAGGTTAGTAAAGAGGGGTTTTCCCAGCTTCTGTAGCCCATGGCCTTTTGCAAAGACCACTCAAATCTCTCTCTGCAGATATTATATTTTGGGATCCAACACTAAGCCTAATGGATATTTCAAATCACTGATGCTAACATAATTTGACAGAATAAACTGAGGATCATAATAAAAAATGATTGCTACTACCAGGACATTATAGCATTACTCACCTCTACTTTCTGATATTTTAATACGAGTTTCAATGAAAGATAATGAGGAATGGCAGAAAGCAACATGTTGCAGCCAACAGAACTCTGTGGTGTTCTGATTGCAATATTAACAGCTTTGCTCAGACCGCTAATGTCAGTATTTGTCCACAGCTCCATGGTGGTAAGGCAGCCAAGGCATTGCCCATTCTTTTTTTTTTAGTGACAAATGCAGCCTTTCAAATCCTCCTGTGGAACACTGATTTGTTAAAGATGACTGCAGTACTCGAGAACTGTGCAATGTAGTCTTTACAATAGTCTTCTTTTCAGTAATAATGTGTTATAGGAGATTGACGCTGGACTTTCTCTGGGTTTGCACCTCTCAATTAATTATAAGCTGTTTGAAGGGTCATATATGAGAATTCTTATGTGTTCATTTGTTAGAATATAATTTAAAATGTTACCTAATGATTCCTTTTTTTCCCATCTGGACATTTGTCAGTCTGCTGTGTATCTAGTTACCTGTTTTCGTAGACTTGAAAGAGTTTATTAATCTTTGATATGTCTCTGCTGATCTCAAATGTACTTGAAAAATGCTGTGGGGAAGAGACTATGCAAAAACCTAACACACATCTAAAATTCTTGGAAACCAGACATAAAAGCCTACATGATTGTAAGGCCTCCTGATATGTCTCTCTGGCCTCTGTATCTTTTTCAGAGAATAATGCAAATGTTTATCTAAGTTTTTTTTGCCTTTTTTTTTTTTGTTTGTTTTGTTTTTGTTTGTTTGTTTGGTTTGGTTTGGTTTGGTTTGGTTTTTTTTTGAGAAAAAGAGTTATAGGAATTTTCCTACTCAGTAATCTGTGGTAATTATAACTTAGGATGAATTTCTTCTCCATGTGGTTAAAACTGTAGCCAAAATAAAGTGCAAAGGACGGGCTTCAGAATGTGTGTTCTGTTAGGTCAGAGGAAGGGCAGCAGCAAGCCAGAAAGTTTCCTTTCTGGGCTGTCTGCAGAGGGTGGGCAAACTTGTAAGCAGTAAACCTGCTAAACTTGTAAGCAGCACTTTCAGAGCATCTACAGCAAGACCACATATGCCTGTCTTGAAAGATGCTGCATATATGAAATGCCGAAGCAATAATGAAATAGTGACTTCACTATCCTACTGTCTCAGCAGCTATATAGCTACTCCCTAGGCAGTCACATACATAGGGACCAAATAGGCAAACTCATTTGGGACAAAATTATTAAAATTAAAAGCTAAGCTTTTACGTTTATTTAGCTAATGGTCTACAAGCCATTCGCTAATGGTTAATTAGGATTTGGTAGAATGTTGAAAAATCTTTATTTCCTCCTGTGTTTCTTGTTTGGAGAAAGTGATGTATACTCTGTTATCATCAGACAAGCTGTGTTTCCTCTGTTAGGGAGAAACACTCTGACCTGCCTTATTGGGTAGTTTGGAGGTGTAAGATATTTTTTTTTTCTTTTCTGGCTGTCTTAAGAAGCAACATGGACTTTGATTCTCCTACTTTAAAGAATCAAAGATTTTATATTCTCACAAGGGAGATACTTGCAGTTTCTTACCACCATGAGAGTAACTTCTCTCTGTTTTGTGATTTTACTGCATCTGTTGGGCTGCTTTATCTGATATCCAGTTGTGCTTCTGTTTCAGAGTAGGTTATCTATAATACAGTAGCATTTAGCTTTTCGCTTCTCTTTCATGTATAGTCATTCAGGAAGCATCTTCTATGTTACACTTTTGAAAGTACATGCTGTGTAAGTTTGTAGGAAGTCTTCTGCCCAGCAGTCAGTACACCTTTCTTCCAAAATTTAATTGAAGTGTTTGATCTTCTGCGCGTATAGTTTTGCTTCCCCAGAAAAGTTTTAGACTCTACGAGTGTGAATTGAGATCCATTATTGGATACTAGTTCTTCTGAGCTCCACTCTGCAGGAAAGGGTGGACAGGAAAGTAATTGCAGTAGCAAGTGTGACTTGTGACGTAAATGCTGTTTCTGGCCATTTATTGAAGCAATCTCTCAGGATGATGACAAAGTAGAAGTCAATGGTGCATGAACAAATAGGTCTTTGACATCAGCAGCAAACCTTCCCCACAATGAATCACATAAGGGGACAGGTTGCAATGGTGATGCATAAGTCTCTGCTGCTTTGCCAGAAGACTGAAAATAGAGGTTCTACAGTTGTTGTTTTGTTCTGACAATCCATTGACATGAATCATAATCCACATAAATAAATTATCACTATGTATTTGTAAATTCTCTAGAATAACAAATTGCTGACCAACTTGCACCACAGATTTTTGGTGGGGAAGGGTTGCAGAATAATTGAAACAGTAGGTAAGTAGAGGTGGACAAAGGGGTTTGGAATTAGCAGATCTTGTGGGCAAGATGCTGTGTCATTTTTGCTGGACTGGCCTTATTAAACTGGGAGTACTTAATGGCTCTTTATGAATTACAGCACTGAGCTGTAAATCTGTAACACTAATTTAGGTCCTCTGTTGGAGCTACACAGAAGCACACGCTTTTGCTCTGTCTAAAATGGAACGTTCTCCTAAGTTTCTTCAAATGGTCTGGGTGCAAATGCGATGATCTTTTCAGTATCCTCTAGGTTTTTGCAAGTATGAGCCCATGTTCGTAACTGGAGGCAATGGCTGTCATAATAGTGTGCAACACAAGGTTGAATAACACAAATACCTGGGGGTTTGCAGATCAGCATTTCACTGCCTCAGGTCTTTGCAGTTGCACAAAATTTTGCTCTAAATGGTTGTGCAGCAGATGCATACCATGTTGTACAAATTAAGCCAGAACATATTTGTGATCGTGGTGGGGTTGACACTTTTGTAATCGAATTTTTTCATTTTGAATTTAATTTTAATCTTTTTGGAGACATTATGGACCAAAATGAGAGAATTCCATCAACATGAAGTGGCAACTGACAAAGTTCAGTTTCCACCTCATTCTTCCAAGGTTCTGTAATACAGTACAGAGACAAAACTAGGTCTGTACTATAGGGCTTGAGAAACCTTTCCCAATAAAATGCCATTATTTTGATCTCAGGCTTTAGATTGATTATTGAGAAACATGGCTGTCATTCTTTAAAGAGCTTTGGGCCTGGAATAAAATCTGCAGCATACCCACTTAAAATGGAGAAATCCATCAAGTGAGCTAAATGCTGTATAGTTCTGCCAGCCCTTGCACAACAATATGTAGTAATACACAGTCTACCAAGGGGTAAATGACATCTTTGTGCAGTTTGCAAATATGAATTCTGATTTTGTTAATGGAAATATTTCTATTCTATGAATCACTCAGAAAACTGGATTTTGTTTCTGTGAACAAAACCTTTACATAGCAGTAGTTCTTTCAGTACTGTTACAGTCACTGATGTTAGTCTGCTACAGCAGTGTACACTGATGCTAGAGTATAACAGCAAGTAGGTGTTTCCATGTTTCCCATAACAAATGCCTGTGTTGCATGTACATACATTGTATTATGCATAGCATAACTATGCCCAGTATGAAATAAAACAAGTGTACTATCTGGGTAAAAAATTGTGCTCTTGTACAGTAAACCAAGTGTTACAGATTAGTTCCCCAGATCACTCACTGCATATAACAGAGGGTCAGCAAGTGACAAACCTCTAAAGCATTCCAAGTAAGTGAATTCAGATGATAGAGACACTGCAGAGCCAGTATCTGACATTAATTAATCACCTGTGTCTGTCTGGCTGACGTAGGAGAAATATGAGGAAGTTCATAATACAATGTACATTGGAATATTTATGTAAAAAATTAAGAGGCATGCCTGGAACAGTAACTTTATTTATCTGTATTTACAGGAAGCAACACCCCATACTTTAGCAAAATATTCAATTTTCTGTAGTGTTTATACACAAATTTCTTTGGATTATATCCAGGGTCATTTTAATTTGTTCTGGAAAGCAGCGGTACAGAGGAGTAAAATAGCCATACTTACAGCTATGCTTACACCGCAGACCTTTTTACCCCTTTTATCTGTAGGATTCTCATTTCTTCCAAGACGTGAGAGTCATTGTCAAAGAGAGGTTTCTGGTAAGTAGTGTATAATAACATCCAATTTCTCATACAGTACATCTAACTTAGAGGATTCCAAATAAAATAGAAATTAGGAAATTATTAATTCAAGTACTGTAATTTCCAAGTGTATTTACAGATTTCTCAGTGTCATGGCAAATTGTCACTTTCAGCATGCAACAGTGGTGTTGAAAGACAGTACAACTCTAGGAGTTAAAGTTATTCATGGAATAATAAAGGTTGGAAAAGAACTTCAAGATCATTGAGTCCAACCTTTGACCAAACACCATCATGTGAACTAAACCATGGCACTAAGTGCCACATCCAGTCATTTCTTGAACACTTTCAGGGATGTTGACTCTGCCAACTCTCTGGGCAGCCTGTTCCAATGCTTAATCACCCTTTCAGTGGGAAAAAAATCATCCTGATGTCCAACTTGAACCTCCCCCAGCACAGCTTGAGGCCATTTGCTCTTTTTCTATTGCTTATTACATGTGAGAAGAGGCCAACACCCACTTTGCTACAACCTTCTCTCAGGTAGTTGTAGAGAGCCATATGGTCTCCCCTGAGCCTCGTTTTCTCCAATCTAAACAATCCCAGCTTCCTCAGCTGCTCCTCATAGGACTTACTCTTTAGCCCCTTTATGAGCTTCATTGCCCTAAAGGTTTATTTCATGTGAAGAATATAATATAAAGAATTGTGTAGAAAAAAATGCTACATTCATAAGATATACAGCAGTTTACTGTAAGATTATCATAATTGAATAAAAGTTTAGAGGTAGAATCCTGATTCTTTAGAACTTGATGACAAAACTATCATAGTTAAAACTAAAACAATGACTCCAGGTGTTAAAATGCCAATAAAGCAGACAACATCCAGAAAGGGGACTTCATGGTCTTTGCTTTTAAAATGCCTATGATTTTTAGTGGAAAGTCCACTTCACACTCAGTTCATCATTTTACATTTTCAAAATTGGGCCTCATGACAGTACAGTATGGGAGGGTTATTCTACATCCATACTGCTTTATAACCTAGGAATGAACCTTCCCACCTCCTCCTTCTCTCCAGAAGTACTTTGCCTAAGGAATAATTGCATTAAAATCAGTAGGATTTATCTTTGACTGAGGTAGCAGTCAGCGTGAAGAGTGTTGGCAGAGCTGAACTCTAAATTAAATTAACTTCTTCATTCTTCTTCCCATTTTCTCTCCCAGTGTTGTTCCAAACCTCCCTGACTGGTACAAATTCTAGTTTTGATACTGCTGGAAGGATGATGAAATATTTTTTAAAAGAACAGATTATTTTTCCCATTTCTTTAGAAGCAATAATTAAATAAAGAGATTTCCATATAGGAAAAATCTATTGCAGCATTGCAAAACAATGGGAATATGAGATGTAGGACTGGAATTTATCTGTTGGAATGCTTGTTATTTTATTATTCTGTAATTTCTTCATCCTTGCTAGTTCCATTCCTACTAGTGGGATAATACACTTCCCCACACAGAAGTACTGACAAACCAGATGAAATTTCTATTTTCTTCCAAAGTATTTTTGGTTATTCTGAAGTATATGTTGGTTGTCACCTTGAGTAGGAAGGTGACATAGGAGGGAAAGGATCTGATCCTGAAAACAGTCCCTATGGGGCTGCAAGCCTCCTGGAGCAGGTTTGCTGTCGGGACTTGTAATCCCATGGGGAACTCATGCTGCAGCAGTCTGTTCCTGAAGGGCTGCACCCCATGGAAAGGGACTCATGCTGGAGCAGTTTGTGACGAACTGCAGTCTGTGGGAAGGACTCATGCTGGAGAAGATCATGGAGGACTGTCTCCCTTGGGAAGGACCCCATGCTGGAGCAAGGCAAGAGTGTAGGAGTCCTTCTGCTGAGGAGGCAGGAGTGGCAGAAACAACATGTGATGAACTCACCATAACCCTCATTCCCCATGTCCCTGCACCATTGCAAGGGGGCAGGAGGTAGAGAACTGAGAATTAAGTCAAGCCTGGGAAGAAGGGAAGGGTGGGAGGAAAGTGTTTTTAAGATTTGTTTTACTGCTATTATTCTGCTCTGATTTTGATTGCTAACAAATTCAACTAACTTCTCTAATCAAGTCTGTTTTGCCCATGATGGTAATCGGCGAGTGATCTTTCCCTGTCCTTATCTCAACTCATACAATTTTTGTTATAGTTTCTCTTCCCTATCCCGCTGAGGAGGGGAGTCTTTAGTGGGCACCTGGTGTCCAGCCCAAGTCAAACCACCACACCATACCATGGCTGAAATATTTTCCCACAGTGTTTAAACCTGACAATTTCAAACAGCTGTAGGTGCAGAAATCCTAGAAGGGTAGGAATGCGTCAGCCTTGTTCCAATGCTCCTGTGACTGGGGATCCTGACCAGGAGCCAAACAAAACACAATTAACACTTATTTGCAACATCAAAATAAACACTTCAAACAAGTCCTTTGTTATCTTCAGCAAAGTCAACCTCCTTTTTATACCTGGATAGAATGATTCATGTAGAAGAAACTAATAAAGCAGCTCCAGCGACCATGCCATTTTTAAAGTAAGGCAAATATTTTACATATTCCTATAAGCTATACATAATGGTTTGCTTCGTATTGCTTGCCGAAGGTTACTTTGTGGATTAAACTTTTACTCACTTACTTTTATATCACTTCTGCAGTAACAGCTTTATCATGGTTACATTGTTATCATTACAGTTTAACCTCAGGTAAAAAAAAATTCTCATAACTCTACACTATTTTTCTACCTAATAAATCTGGTGATCATGGCTTTATATACTCTACTTCAGCTAACACAAAATCAGTTCCTATTTTCCAATTAATACAGACTGAGATAATGCATTCTGAGTCAAAAGCAAACTATCTCAGGGATCCTACTGCCCCTAATTAATTTTTCAGTGCAAGTAGAAAACCTCCTAATTAGGAGGGACAACTAGCATTCCGATTTTTCTGCCTGTGGTATACAGAGCATTAATGAAATCAACATTTCCTACTGTGAAGAGTCTTGTTCAGAAATGGATAAGGGGCTGAGACAGAACAGGAAGGTGCATTGTCCTGAATGGCATAGTGTGAACAGGCTGCTTTCCAGTTAATCATGTCAGAGCAGACTCCTTTGTCAGACTCTTGATGTTCTCAGCGCATACATCAGGTGAACATCTGACCTCGGTGAAATTGGATTTCTTTTCATAAATAAACCTTATCGAATAAGAAAGCTCTCATCCTACAGCAATGCAATGCTTTAGAATACAAGGACTAGGAAAACTTCAGTCAGAACTCCTTATTGAGACCTGTACAGAATTTGTAGTGACAAACCCAAGCCTCCCTTTTTCATTCTGGTTTTTAAGGATATTGCTAGTTAATTAGCTGCACACCTACCCAACAACTTCAAGCTTGAATATCTCACCTTTGGAGGGACCAATCCTACTCCAATTGAAATCTATGAGGCTTTTTCTAGTGACTTCATTGAAAACAGAATTTGTCTCTCACTAATTTATCAAATAAATAATGAAAAGGCTTAGTATTCATGCTAATTGATAGCAAGATTTTGCCAAAAAGCTGTGAAAAGTAAACAAGAGGGTTGTGAAAAAAAGCAGTATAACTGCTAAATATGGTTACTCTGGAATAGTGTCTGAAACAAGCCAAAACAATTACCAGTAATAGTTTATTTTAGAAGCTCATTAACTAACATTAAATTAATTTGGAACTCCTTATTAAAGCAAGGTAGGGTATTCATGCAATTAGTAAGATTTCATTCTGATCTATTTGTATCTTTGAAAATAACAACACTTGCTCTACTGAAATCAATCAAATGGTAATGGCCAAATCGGAATCACCCCCTTGCTTATAAAAACAATTTAATTTGTATAAAGTGCCACAGGAAAGTAATGGAGTTAACCCTGGCTTATGTCATCTGAGTACCTAATTCAAAAGACTTATAGTTAAACTGATATCGACTGTTGCAGAATTGATGAAACATTGGTCCTTGAAGGAGTGCAATTTAGAATTATCTGACAAGTGATTCTCCTGGTAAATAATTTCTGATGTTCTCGTATATATTGCTATGCAAGGACTCACCCTTAAGAGAAAATACTCTAATCAGAGAGTGCAAACTACTGAATTTTAGAAGTAGATGAAATAGTAAGAATTGATTAGATCTATTTTTTTACTGCTTCACAATTACTACCTTGCCATTCCATACAACTTCACGTGGAAAATATCTCCAGGGAATTTTTGTGTTGCTTTGAAGAACAATATTGTACTATCAAAAAATGGAAAACATCCAAGAAATGAACTGCAGCAGTGTTTAATTTTGAACACAGCTGATGACCGAAATACCTCTAGGTATTGTTTATTAAGGTCACTGAGGAAAAAAATCAACCAAACATAGCTATTTTTAAATAAGTCAGTGATGTTAAACATGTGGTTGGTAGAAGTCAAGGTCTCAGAGAGAAACATATCCATTTCCTAAGGAGTGACTTCCTCTGAGTCAAGCTTAGGATATTCTGACAGTGAGCTCAGGTCTGCTGCTTCCAAAGTTTCTGTGCAAGCCCTGTACTGGTCCCCTGTAACTGCAGACTACAGAGCACAACTCATTATGGGCTTTCTCTTGCTTAGCATATTTTTGGAATAATGGATCCATTAAACATAAAGGTAGAAGCAATCTGCGGTGTTTATTGTCAGAGGTAATCTAGAAAGATTATGTTACTCCCTCTGATGGCTGCTTATTTTTTGCCTTTACAGACAATGATCTTTGATGAGGGAGGTGTACGGTGTTCAGAGGAACTATCTGAATCTGTTGCTCAACATCAGCTACAGAATAGTTGAAGCCTGTGAATTTGTAATATTTTGCAGTTTTCCTGTGTCCGTGGGAGATACTATATTGTCACAGACAGTCTTCTTCTAGTAATTATCCATCTTCTACTCCCACAATTCTTACTTCATGTTACTCTGTCCTTGAGCAGAACTAAACCATTCAACAGTGCTGAAGTTTATTAATTACCATATTGTTCTCTTTCACACACGTATCTGCGCTATGCTACAATTTCTTAGCTTTGATTTTGCAATGCAGTACTTAAAAAGCTCTTATACTATTCAAGCCTTATTATGCTTCAAAATCAACTTTAGAAATCTCTGTACTAAAAAATACAGTCAAAAATAGTTAAAGCTGAGTTATGGTAAAAATCAACAAGAAAAATACTTCTTCAATAGTCTGCAAATAAAAAATAGTGGAGCTCTGTGTTTTTAATGTCTCAAGTCTGTTAACTTCCTTCAATTGCAAAGTCCAGTCACTTTTTCTTTTCAAACACACTTAAACACAGCTGTATGCATCCACTATAAGCAAGCAATTCTGAAGTGGAAGTTTAACTTGTGCAATATTATCACACACATGCTGGTACTACTGGAGAAATGAAAAATAATAGTGATAGCTTCCATTAATAATTGATTCATAGGAAGCTACAGTATTGCAACCATAACGTTGTAATAGGAATGAGAAGCATGTTGCTGGTCTGTTAATGTTAAAGTTCAAAATTATTCCTTACTCATGTATAATTTCTTCAAGATTTGTGACATGACATACCATGCATCCTAATCTAGAAATTGCAACAAACCAGAGATTTCAAAAAAACTGAGTCTGAGTCTCTATTTTTGCAGTTTAAAAATGGGTATCATGGTTTATATGGGATTTTTTGCAGGCTGAGCCTGTTTTGTCATTGGAACAATTCAGTATGACCACAAGAGCCTGATACAGTTGATGTTTTATGCAGTACTTCTTGACTTCTCACTCAGCAGTGGTGTTATGCAAGGCACTTTTGCTATATGATGTGATGCACCTTCCACGGCAATGCAGTATTTTGTCATTTAGTGTTATTCGCACATTCCAAGAAATAATTCTCTGACATTCAGCAGTGCTTGACCTGGTTCAGTGAGATTTGTTCCAAGATACTTAGAAGGATCTCTTGACTTCAGGATTGGCATGGAAATGTTGCAGTATGACATAGTTCTAACTATATCTGCAAAGATTTTGTGTGCTTGTGATGTCTATGTTACGATAGAAGAACAAAAAACAAACAAACAAAGAGTTATAGTAGCTAAATAGCTTTTTCTGTGAAGAGAAACAGAGGCTTAAATTTTGAATTAACATATGTTTAAAGGGCACACATGTGATATAGTGAGTTATAACTATGTTGGTTCTTTGAAGTGTTGTTTCCAAGGTCACAGCTTGTTTTTTCAGGAAACAGCTGCAAGAAAGATATGTTTCATCTTTCTTTTTCTCTCTTACGTAAAGATGAGAAAGAAGTTTTAATTTTCCAAATTATACCTTTCAAAGTGTATATACAGTGCAGGCAAATAACATATTTTGCTTATTTTTAGTCATCTAAATCTAAGACTGACTGATGTACAAGCTAAGCATTTGGAAGAAAAATTCTTCCTTTAGTGTGGAGTAATATATTACACTGAAAGATTATTTTTTTTCCAGTATACTTACAGAAGAGAAAAAAGCTCCTAGCTATCCTCCATTTCAGGCTTTTTAAAATGTTAATGCAGAAGATATGTATGACATTGCTCTTATAATCTTTGTAAGAGGAGTTATTAAAATGAAATTAGAAATCCTGATAAATAGTATTTAGATAAAATGAGAAACTCTTCTAATAGATTTTGTACAATTTTAATGAATTAAACTGTCTATAAAGAGCTACTTCTTTTATAAAATTTAAAGTTGAAATAAGACAGATTTACCTTCATGTGCTTGATTTTAAATGCAGAACAATGGAAGGCATACATATTGTATTTGATATGTTTAAAGTAATGTCATTGTCAACAGAGAATGTGATATCATAAGACATTAAAAAAAGTAAAAAGGAAATTGCCTAAACTTTGACTTTAAACATGGGAATAGAATATTGCTGTGGAGATTCAAACTCAGTCCAGAAAGGCAAAGCGATGAAAAAATTCCTTGACCAAGAAATTAATACATGTTACTGGAAAAATGAGAGTTAAATATAGAGCAATAATATTAAAATGTACTGAAGTTTTATAGATAAAAAGAATTAATTTATTTCCATGTTGTCTAGCAATTTGTAGATTTTTTTTACATTAAAAAGACTTTATCAAATGCTTGGTGTATTTGTAAATAAAATTGTGCTGGTTTAAAGGTAAACCAGCAGGGGAAATGAACTCTACTCAAAAGAGAGATTGTAAGTCAGAATAACAATTTAATAAAATAATACAACAAGTATGATTATACAGATAAACAATTGGGTTTAACCCACAAAACCCAAATGTATAACCCAGCACCCTGGGGCATGAACAGAGTGGTGTACTTTGGACCCCCTGAGTCCAAAGTAAAAGGAAAGGGGAAACCTGTTGCAGTCTGGTTGAAAAGTGGTGGTTGCAGTCCAGTCGAGAGTGGTGGTCTGCGGTCTGGTTGAGAGCAGTGATCTGCGGTCTTCCTCTGGATCCCACGAGTGGTTAAAAAGGTCCCAAGACTCCAAGATCATATATCCTCCAGTTCAGGCAGGAATGCTCAGTACCTCCCTCAGGGTGGGGGGTTCCTTAATGGGTGTGAGGAGGAGAGCAACTCCTATCTCGCAGGCCTCTTAACACCTAGTTTATAGCCTGAGGAATCAGGCTCTGTGTGCAGATAGTGTAAATGGATCATTGATAACAGTTTCTGGGAAATGGCATGGAAGGCTATAGAATACACAGTTTTGGGTTGCACCCATCCAGTGATGAACTGGTCTCAGCTGTCCTAACTAGGACAAAAATACTTCAGGAATATTAGAAAAAGGGAATTGATAGGTGCCTCACAGAACTTATTTCAGCAGCCAAACCATCCACAGTTTTACTAGAATGACAGACCGATCTACCATTGCAGCCTACTGGAAGTGTCTGGATACTAATGAAGGAGGGAACTTCCTACTCAGAATCTTCAGAAAGAAAATCAGCTGCACAGTACCTTCTTATTGTCACAGGTAAAGATCCTGAATAAGAAGTGTCTTAAACCTTAGGGCTCTGGAATTGCTGGAGAAGTGTTACAATGCCTCCTGAACGATATCTTATATAGAAGCTTGGGCAGAATATGAGTGAGAGATGGGTGGCCCATCTTTATCAGTAAGTCAGTTATCTGTCAGTGAAGGTGGTAAGCAAATTGATAAGCTCTCCAAGCATGACCTTCAGTTTCAGGAAATTTCCATAAACTTGGGAAGAATACTGATGGTCTATTGATCCTTAAGAAAGGAATAATTTTGGACATTTATATCTTTAAGAGATGCATAAAATGAAAGTTCTGTAATGAATAGTAAGTATATCTTGGTGTCTGTGTGCTTACATTGATCATCTCAAAAGACAGGGAAGGTCTTTTGACAAATGGAACTGTGTAACACTTGGAATATTAAGAATTGTGCAGTCGTCATGGTTTCATTGGCAAGCAAAGGTGTGCGGCATCTCTGCAAGTCAATGTGTTTGTAAGAAGTACCTGGACAAGGATTAAACTAACTACAAGCAACTGTGCTGTCTTTACAGATGAACCAGTGTACATGTAACTGGCAATTAATTTTTTCATCATGAACCTTAATGTCTTAATTTACGTGTTATATTCATCAAACTGATGATGTGTTGAAATTTTTTGTAGGCTAAATACATCTAAAGATACTTTTCAAGGAGCTGCCACTTAGTGGTATATCCTGATGAGTACCTCAACATCATCCTAATATTCACACTTTCATAAATGCAGAGCTAGAAGGCAATACTGATTTACGTTCATGCTGTGATGAAAACTAATCCTATTACTGGTATTTCTGTTGTGGTTTAAGTCATCATCGTAATCATCATCGTGGAGATAATCTGTTGTAATAAGACTTAGCATGATCCATGTGTAAGCTGAAGTTCTGGTGAAATGCATGTATATTTTGTCTGATACCAGGTGCACATGTAAAGGAACCTCTTGCACTAAGAAAGGCTTAGTAAGGGTTTTGTGATATGTTAGACTATATGCTTTCACGTGACTGAAGAGAGGAACATTGCGTTTCTCTCTGCTCAAATACTGAACACTTATTCTTCAGAACCAAAGCACACTAGCTAGACACTCAGCATTTTGTCTAAAAGATTTGGATGAATACTGTGTGCACTCTGTACTTCAGGAAAGGTGATTCTATACCTTCCACATACAAATGGTTATATTTTGATTTGTCTTCTGGTTTTAGGTGAAATAAACCTCTTCCAACTGTTAGTCTCCAGCACAAATCACAATCAGTTCATTTTTAATAAGAAAGAGGAGCTCCCCAATAGTGCTTTTCTCTCCTTCATAATGTTTTTTCTCTCTAGTACAGTGGAGAATACAAACACCCTTGGAGAAGTGTATTGCTTAAGCCAACTTCTTGCTTCTGAATGTATTACAAGTGTACCAGTGTGTGGACTAGGGATTCTTCCCAGAGCTTAGTGGCTATGCTATGGGAAAAGAGGCATTGTGACTGGGAACAGGAATGCCTTAAGACCCATGTTTCGTTATCAGCTCATTATTATTGTCCTGCATGGTCTGTCTCTTATTTCCATGTCACTCAGCATCTCCTGATGAGTGACACAGCTTTATATCTAATTTCTGTCATGCTTCTCTTTTTAGTTTTTTTTTCTACTTCAATTGTAAGCTCTTTTGGTTTCTTACAATATGACTGTCCAACATGTAGAATACCGAGCTGTTGGATGAACAACTGAATAGCATTTTGACTGAGATAATTGGAACTCTGCTCTTAAGTACATATTTGTTTACTATGCTGGATTTGGACCTCATAACATTTTTCATATCAGGAGGCTTCTCTTGTTCCCACAGAATCATTGACTCTACTATTAATTTTGAAGGTTAGAAAGGACCACTGGGAAAATATATCTGACCTTCTGTAAATGTAGAGAATGTTGTTTCATCCACACAGTTAGCAGAATATTTTGGAAAAGCATCCAAATTTGATATACGAGATTGAAATGATCTATGAGATAGATTGTTTTGTTAACAATCTGTTAAAATAATTTGTTACTCCTGCATCCTGTCATGCCTTTTTGTAAAAGATTAAAACAAGCCCTGTTCTTAACAGCTCTGTTCTAAACTCCTTTCTGTGCAAATACTGTCTTCATGCAAGACTGTATTCTCATCATGTTTTTACGTTTCTCAGGGAAAAATGAAACAGTGATAGCTTCTGTCGTTCACTCACTTTTCAAATGAGATTTTACAGCCTTTGAATCATTCTTTTATGTCTTGCCAGAGTCTAAAAGTCTTTCTCAACATCTACCTTAAAAATTGGACATCCAGACTGGACATAATGTCTCAAAAGAATAATGCTGAATCAACTCCATAAATGCTTAGGCTTAATAATCAGACATCTTAAAATATTGAACTGCACATGATTTTCCCAATGTGGATTTTATGCCATTGTTATCAGTCAATGTTGATAATATCTTTTGTTACTCTAGTATATTTTTTTGTAATGTTCTGCTGATAATTTGTAGATGTCACAGTGAAAGCCTTCTAGAGCATTCCAGTATCTGCCTTACTTGACAAATACAGCTACTTGTATACAGTTTAACTGTTAAAAATATCAAGTAGCTTAGCAAGTCCACTGTACAACTACTTTTTACTGAAAGGAGAGAAGGAAAGAAATAATTTCCAGGAGGACAAATGTATTTGGGAAAAGGGGTGAGAAGATCAGCTGAAACACACAGAGAAGGGTTGATCTCTTCTTTTGCTACAACTTTTTCCTCTGTCCTACCTTCATATTTTCCCACCTGTCCAGTTTTTTCTTAATTTCTCTTCTACACTGCCATCCTTTTTTATTTCTTCTTCATGTTCCCTTATCACTTGGAATTCTCTATCAAGAAACGTTAAACCTTTCCAGTGTTTAAGAAAAGTTTTAACGCTATTTTAAAATTCTGCATCTAAATTACTTATCTTCCCCCACACCTCTAGCTATCTATGTTTCTGCCTTTTTTTATCATGGCTAGGCTTTGCGAACGAAGATTTGGGAAGGCTCTATCCACATTTGCTACAGGCAC
This sequence comes from Chiroxiphia lanceolata, assembly GCF_009829145.1. Classification (NCBI taxonomy): domain Eukaryota; kingdom Metazoa; phylum Chordata; class Aves; order Passeriformes; family Pipridae; genus Chiroxiphia; species Chiroxiphia lanceolata. Next base: position 35,055,407 of record NC_045639.1, on the reverse strand, counting down.
GCTGGTGGCTTATGAGGCCAATACGTGACAGACATATCCGATTGCAGAAAGCACAACAGAAAGACTCCTTAGATGGTGTATTCTGCAAGACACGGTTCTTTCTGCGTTGCCTTTTCTCCTTGAGAGTGATCCTGCGTGTGTTCTCAAAGGAGACAGCTGCGTTATAGATGGTGTGTCTCCAGGCCTCCCGACTGGAGGCCAGAGTAGACCAGTTATGGTGATCAATATGGCCAAGGCTGAGATGTTGTTTCAGGGAGTCCTTGAATCTTTTCTTTGGGGCTCCTCTCATGCAGCAGCCAATGGCAAGTTCACCATAAAGCAGGATCTTAGGGAGGCGGTGGTCCTTCATCCTGGAGACGTGCCCTGCCCATCGCAGCTGCGTTCTCAGTAACATGGCCTCAATACTTGTGACTGCTGCTTGTTCTAGAACAGATGTATTGGTCACAAAATCTGACCAGTGGATGTTTAGGACTGTACAGAGGCAGCGTTGATAGAAGCGTTCTAGGAGATGCAGGTGGTGGTGGTAGATGATCCATGATTCGGAACCGTATAAGAGAGTAGACAACACTATGGCTTTGTAAACACTGATCTTGGTGCTTTTCTTCAAGTGTTTATTACGCCATACTCTTTTGTGGAGTTTTCCAAAAGCACTATATGCCTTTGCTAACCTGTTGTCTATCTCTCCGTCAATCTTACCATCCGAGGAGATGAGGCTACCAAGGTAATTAAACTGTTGGACTGATTTGAGCTCTGATTGGCCAGTGGTGACGTGGGGATGATGGGGGACTTCCTGAGGTGCAGGCTGATTATCAAAAGTAAGCTTTTGGAAAGTATTCAGGAGCAATCAATAACTGAAGGAAGTACTTGCAAATTGCTGTTCAACTTAGTAGGAAGAGCAGCAGATCACTCCTTCTCTCAAAGGAATTGTGCACTAGCAGGCGCTTAAGCAGCTGGGTGTGCCGGGGAAGGGATTTTCACAAGTATGTGATGTTAGGAGACGAACAGAAATGTATAGACGTGTTCCAGAGTAGCAATTCCTCTTCCCCTCTGAAAGTGTGTTACAAAAAGACGCAGTTTGCTGCTTCTGTTAGCTGCTGCCTATTTAAAGTCATGCATTAATTTCAAGCTCTGCCTGAATGCTTAGTAGGACATGAACACAGACCAGCAGGGCTGTCTACCGGGGCAAGGAGAACCATAAGTTTTATCTGAAACTGTGTACTTTTATATGTTAGGTACTGCTATGCAAGTACTGCTTTTCTAACTGCCTTGCTGTAATAGCATTTGGAGGATGAGACAGAGATTAAGAACCTCTTCTCAAAGAGGATTTATGGCTCCACAGAGTTGTTAGATGGATTTTGAATGGTTACCATAAGAAACAATTTTATTTCTTCCCTAAACCAATGCACAAAATTATCAAAAAACCCCACTTGGTTACATTGATTTTGAACTAGTATTAAAGAAGCACTTAGTTGTATTCTGGCTATTGAGTTTCTGAGAGCAGTATAGAAGTGAGAGGATCCAAAGAATATCTCATGATCACATGAAATTAGCTTACTTTGTGATAGTGATTGAAATAACATACTGCAAGCAAGGATAATATAAACAAATAGAGATAAGTAGAAATGAACACCAGGAAGTAACATAAATCACAAAGAAGCTGTCCTCTCTATGAAGTATTTTTCACACAGCTGCCATTATAAAAATAGTCCACTCAAGCTCAGATTTATTCTTTTTTCCTATGTAGATTTCCACTTCTGGCAGTTTCCTGCTTTTTTTCCCCACCTGCCCTTCCTACCTGTCTAAAAGTAATTTTTTTTCATTGCTATTTTTCTGTGTGCATCTACATCAGAACCAGTTCTTCGGAGAGAAAACCACGTCAGTTGGCAGAAACAGGGGAATCAACTGAGGCAAAGCAAGAAATGGTGCCAGTCAACTCTGCCATCAGAGGTTAAGGATAGAAATTGACAGGGTTTCCCTGGGTGCATCTCATCTTCTAGTCAAAATGGTGCAAAAGTGGATTGTGAGAACATTTTATAGTGGTATAAAATTTAAGAATGTCTTCTGGCCTGGCCAAGCCTGGTACTGTTCTGGCATGCTGAACTTACAGAAATGACCAGGGGGTGTGTGTTGTATACTGCAGCCATTCAGTGCTCACAAGGTTGTGCACAGACAGGTCACTGTGCTGAGGATGTGCAGGAAGCACTGCACTTGCCATGTATCTGCTGCCCGTGTTCTTGCAACTTTGCAGGAAATTTATTGGTCCTGTTTGCATCCCCTTTCCCTTCTCCTTACATGTTGTATTTATGGGCGCAGACACATGCAGAACATGTTCTGTATTAGAAATGTCCTGACAATATTGGGTTTGATGTGCTCAAAGCCTGCAGCATGCGCATGCCTACTTCTGACTGGGAACTATGGACAGAGGTGTTCAAGTCCACCCAGAGTCCTTTCTGACTATTGTGGTGCCTTCTTAAATTTGCTTGCTCACCATAGTGTCTGAAACTGACCCCTGCATCATTCAAGTTTTCCAGGAAGTTCATTTCTTTGGGTTAACTTTTAGCAGTTCAGGTTCCTCAGTGATCTTTTGTCCAGTGACTTACAGGAAGGCTCCAGATAGCTGACACCCTAGTAAATAAGCCTAAAGAAGCTGATATTCCCTGCTTAAAATGTTTAAGAGTAGAAATACTGCCATGTGATTGAAGTTTCTTTTAATGAATAGTTGTGAAAACAGTTTGATAAAGGCTGGAAATATGTTAGGTATTCATGAGTAACAATTCTTTCTCAGAAATGAGCTTTGATGTCTCAATACAGGGCAGAGAGAAAAAGTGATAAATGGAAGAGATAATTTTGTTTGCTGCTAATAATTTATCAGCTCTAATCAGGGTGAAACCTATCCATTAAAATGTATGCACAAATGTGATGATAATATTAGGAGTGCCTCATTATTGTTAATTCATTTAGTACTCAGTGTAATAGCACTAATCATAATTAACTTCTCTGGTATTAATAGGGTTGTCACACAATATGTACTGTATTTCTATGAGAATTCCACTCTAGATTCTCATTAATTAAAACACCATAAAAATGCCATCACTTTAATTTTTTTTATATTAAATACTTTGAGGAGGCTTCCAAGTTTTTCCTATCAGAATTTATCAAAACACTGCTGCTACATTAATTTTAGCCAGGAATAATAGTTTGTGACCACCTATTTATCAGCTAATTAATTTACTATTTAAAAGTCTTTCATTTTTCAGGGGATTACTGTTGCTAATGGACAGAGGAGGACCTGTAGCTTAATATACCAATGATAGAGTTTTTATGAGGCTAAACACCTCGTGTTTTCTGAATAGGTCTCTCTGCCAATCTTCACAAAATACTCAGTGTCAGGGTCCTGCAGGGCTGATGTCTCCTTGGGATGGGGGCCCAGGGACCAGGTGCTGTGGGGGCTCCGTCAGGGCCAGGCTGAGCAACCAGGTCCTTGTTCTCCCAACATGCCAGCCAGGAGCAGGGCAGTCAGGGACATCCCCCACCCTGGGCCTGAGAATGGTGCTGAGCTGAGTCCAATCCTGGATGTGGGGCTGCAGGTGGGGTTCCATGTCTGGTCTCATGGTGCCTGTGGCAGGCACAGTTGTGGGAGCTGTGGCACTGGTGGGGTTGAGGGGTATAGGCTTGGATTAAAGCAGCTCCCATGGATAGGAGGTCTTCCTGCAGCGCTCTCTGGAGCCTTTCCAGAGGCAGCAGGAGGAAGGGGTAGGGAGACAGTGGTGCTGTCTCCAGTTCATCCCTGAGCACAGGCAGCCAAGCCTCCAGAAGGTGAATGATCACAGAGCCCTTCCTAAGGTGTTTCTGTTTTGGAAATAAAGAACAAAGGCAGTGTATTCATGATGTCTGTATTGACAACTTTAGGAGTCGGTAAGGTATGCCTCTGCAGAGAGTTATTCTGAAATTTCTGGCAGCCTACTCTCTGCCTCCTGCTTTTTTCTGAGCCTTGATGCACTGCTTTAATGAATCCTTTTGGTTGGCTTATGGAAATCTTTCGTCAGAGCATAGACACAGAGAAATTCTTCATTTTCTTGACCTCTGCTAGTAGGCTTCAGCCTTTTGAATATGAAAACTGATGGCTACAAGGTGGAAATGCTGCTGTCCAGAAGTTGATGTACACTCTGGATGTGAGCACTAGCAACACAGAAAAGCAGCTTGAGTACCTTTTGTGTCCTGATCAGTGTACATCAGGCCTGTGACCACCTTTGGGCAGCCCATGTGGCTTGCAAAAGGTACCTCTCATGAAGTCTGCTGGGCGCAGAACGAAGCCCCAATCCTGGTTCCTGCTCTTGTCCATGGGAGTTTTGATGTTGAAGAGAAGGAAGCAGATATTGCCTGCTGCCTTTGTCTGTGACAGAATGCCCCAGGACATGGGATGAAGAAGACTAAGAGCTGAAGTTTGGTATCCAAAGAATAAACCCATATTGTGTATTGGCTCACTTGTTATGCACATTGAGTCTTTGACTGTAGGTTGGTCCCGTTATAGGAATCACAGGGCTCATGTGATAAGGGCTGGTGTTCACACTGCCCGCTTTGAGGCAACCCATCACAGGAGACGATGTGATAAGAAGCAATGCTAATGTTCCTCTTGTATACTCTTCTATAAATTCCCCGATGTTATTAGCACTCGACATTAAAAAAAAATCATTACTTAAATCCTACTTCCTCAGCCCAAATTCAAGTATGTCTTAAAAAATCCCAAGGGTTTGCTTTATAATTTCTCCTTCTTTTTGCCTTTTGGTTCTTTGGAATATGCTGTCTCTACCACCCTAGGTTATGAGAGCTGGGGGTTCTCACGTTAGCAGATGAATTGTGGAGCTGAAAGTAAAACGCCAAGTAGCCTGTGGCCACACACCAAGCTACTTCATGGCAGGATTATAACATAAGATTCAGAGTGGGATATTTAAACCTGATGTGGTAGAGGAGCAGCTGGAGTTGTACCTTGAGTGGTGACTTGAGGGACCAGCATGCAATACCTGGTTTGAACTGTTATTATTGATCCAGGAATTTGTAGCTCTATACAGTACCAGAATAGTTTAATCTCTATAATTTCCTAATCTTCAAATGTCCTGTGGTGTGTTTTAATAGGTCTGATTCTTTATAGAAGCATGTAAGTTGAATATAAACTTTAGAAGACCTTTATCTTCAGACTGAGAGCTTCAGGATCCATGAACCACCACAGGATTAATTAAAACTCATATTTCTTTTATATTTTCTTGCTACTTCATTTGTATTCAGGACATGGCCTGAGCAGGTTTATTTTGATAGATGTTATCCACAATAAATTGAAATACCTTCCACAGTGCTCTCTGTAAGATAAGAAAAAATTACTTGAGTTATATTCCTAAATCCTAGGTGACTATGTCAGTAGATTGATTCATGCTGTAGGTTTCCATCTTCATTTAAACATTGCTGAAATGAGCCTGAAGCTTAATAACTTTTATCAGCTCTCTAAGAAAATGTTGGAAATTGTTAATTGATTGTGCATTATAAAATATTTATACAGCAGTAAAATCATCATTCTTATCACCAATACACACTCTGGTGCAAAATCCATCCATCAATTCAGCCATTTTCTATTCTGTTTTGTTTTCTTCTCTCACAGTGACATGCTTGTGTTATGTATGTGGTCTAGTGTGATGGAATGAATACACTTTTGATGCCAGCACTATTAGGGTAGCTGTTTATTCAGGTTGAAATAATACCAAAGGGCTGAATAGATTGCCTGTCTCACAACCAGCTCCAAAACTTCAATACAATGACAGGATTAAAAGTGTGTCTATGGTCATTGTCCAAGTGATAATGATTGTTCTGAATATAAAGGAATGTACAAGAATAACCAAATCTTGATCTCACTCTATATGTCCATAGCAGATCTATGCAATTGGGATTTAATTTGTAATATTTTTCTTTAAGAAGCTGCAGTTTGCAAAGGCATATAACATTCGGGTAAACAAAGGTGAAATGTACAGCCAAAATTTACATATATGTTTAAATGTATAATATCTCTCTATAATCTCTCACTATACATAAGATACATTTTTGAATACATCAGGGTATTTATTGGTGGGGACACTTTCTAGTAACAGAAAAATATATGTAACAGCTGGGTCTCACTGCCATTATATGGACCATCTGTGGCTCACTACCATTACCCTGTCCTGGTGTTAGTGCGACAGAAATATAATCTGTCACTTGAATTCAAATCCTTAGCTAGAGATGGTAAAAATTTTCTTCTAGTGGTGGGAAAAGCTCTTCAGGAATTGACAGCAGTATGATGTGATTCAGGTAATCCAAGATATGAACAGTGTCCTGGAAGATCCCTTCTCCCTCAGTAGGCTATTGAAGTACCTAAATAGTTGCCTTAATATGGAGGCATTTAAGTGTCTGTGTAAGGTGAAATAGGACTGGACTAACATCTACAAAACTTAATTGTAAGTTTTAAAGACTTGTAAAAATGTTTAAAATTCATCAGAGACAGGTCATTCTAGTGGATAGTGAGATAGATGTGGTGTATGGTCTGGACCTGGCCCTGTTCCTGTCTTCCTGGGTGAACTATGAACAGCTCTTTGTCAGATCTTCTTCAAAGAAGTCTTTTACCATCTTCATACAACACCCAGTGCAGTCAGATTCTGAGGATAGTGAGACCTTTTGTACACTGTCATAAAAAATGCTAATAATTTCCACTTCAGAATTCCCTTTCTTTGCAAATGTGTTGTGCTTTGAAGGTATCTTGTCAGTGTATGATCTTGTCTGTCTTCTCACTGCAGTGGGAAGGCTTGTGCTTCTTAAACAGTCTCTTGTCAAAGGAGGAACTTGTAACACATCAGCTGGAAAAAACTGAAATTGTGGATCAGTTTTCAAGAATTCTGATAGAAAAAACCCTTTTTTGATATTCTTTCTGCCTCCTGTTTTTTTTCTGGCAGATAATTCATGTTCGTTTGTAAAAAGTCTAACTTGGCATAATCCTATTTATTGGCAGAGATGAAGTGGGCTGCTTGCTTATAGTTTGTGTCAGTGAGGAAGAGTCCTTTCAATATCCTGTGTTGATCAGAAATTTCTTATTTTTTAAGAGGGAAATGGGAAATATGAAACCATGGCTGCAATAAGAAAAGTGACTCTCTGAGTGTGATGCACTACTATGTTCTATGCTCTAGTGTGTTTTCTGAGTTCCTATTTTGACAAAAAATGTTGTACTTTGCCTCTTGCAGTGTCAGATACAACGGCAACCAAGCCCAGAGCCTTTCTCTATTGGTGTTGAGATGAAAAAAAGAGAAGTTCATAGAATCATAGCATATTTTGTGTTGGAGAGGACCTTTAAAAGTCATATATTCCAACTCCCCTTACAATAAGCAGAGACATCGGCAACTAGACCAGGTTGCTCAGAGTCCCATCCAACCTGGCCTTGAACACTTCCAGGGATGGGGTATCCACCATTTCACTGGGCAACTTTGCAGTGTTTCACTATTCTCATTATAAAGACTTCTTCCTTATATCTAGTCCAAGTCTAATGAAATCTGTTTTGTATTCTTTTTCTCCCTTATACCAGTAGTGAAATAAATTTGGCTGCCTGACAGGTCCCTACATTTCTTTCTGAATTCCACAATCATCAGATCTGTTGAGGAAGACCCTTACAGAGAATTGTGTAATAGAGATGCTGTTTCAGAATTTCCTTTCTGAGGCTACTTATACTTTTGAAGAGATGCTACCAAGATTTTTATGCCTGATTGTCTTTATCAATTTTTCCCCACTTATAAACTTCTTACAGACTTTATCTATTTTGTAAATCGTGTTTTCAGACCCAAAAAAGTGTTTATGTGCCTAGTGGTTTATTCATTTCCACCCTATTTGTTGATCTAAAGAAGATGCAACCTCTGCTCATCAACCCTATTTATATACTTATACTACCATGAGTACACAAGTAAATCTTGCAAGAGATTTTTGCCATTAAAACATGCTTTACTCTTGTAGAGCGTCCCACTTATCTATGCACCATTATCAAAACTGTAAGTAACTTTTTTTTCCCCCTTATTGATTAAAACTGTGATGTTGAACTTGGTTTTTGTGCATAATCTAGCACAGTGTCTATCTGCCTGGACTCCAGTAAATACATTTGTTTTGCTGAAAATTTCTATGACCAACTCTTAGTAAAACTGCAGTGATGTTGGGAGGCATCACTTCAATCTTTCCTTATACAGATGCTAAAAGAAATATGACATTATCAAGTATTATGAGCCTGTTATATATTCAACTACTTTAGAGAGTTAAAATTCAGGGCTGAGTTGTCTGTCTTCTCAGAAACCTGTCTTTTTTCTGGTATAATCTGATCTTAATAGGGAGGCCAGGATACATTTCTGGTATACTCAGCTCATGAGGTAGCTGCAATAGATTTGCACCAGATTTGCAATAGATATGAGGCACTAGTGACATTTTCCCATGTCTATAGAGGTGGTCACCCATATTCAACTGTGTGAACAAAACAAGAGATTTTAAGAGGGTCAGAGGACTGGAGTACTGCTTTACAAGCAGGGGCTGCAAAATCTTCACTTGCCCAGAAAGTTCAAGCTCAGAGGTGACGTGGTAACAATCCTTTACTATCTTAGCAGACATTACAGTTCTCTCTCTCTCCCTGTTTAATTTCAGAGACACTACTGGTGCTAGGAGAAAAAGAGAGTGTTTCAAACCTTTGAAGCAGTGAGTTTCTGAGAATTTTCTTATTGTGTGGTGGAGAAAAAACCCGAAAACACTTCATGATTGGTGTTAATAAATTTAGGAGTAGAAGATATACTGTACTTTACTGAGACAGGTTGCGTCCTTTAGACCATTAATGGCATTGGCTGCACAGGGAAGTAAGTGGCATTGTATAGAATTTCCTAAAATTTTTCTGTAGGAAGAAGACAAAATGAAAGTGTAGGGATTTTGAGCAGTTTATCATGTAGAAATAAAAAGAAGAGTGTCCTCTTCATGTCATCTCCACAGACCTGGCTCTGTGGGTTAGGAACCACAGCCTGGGAGCCTTCACCTGCAAACGTTCTCCTGTGAAAATCTGGGAACCTAGATGAAAACCTGATCATATTGAAGTCAGCAAGAAGTTTTGGCACTGACATCAATGAGGCTAAAATTTTATCTGTTTTATTTTACAGTTGTTCTGCGTTCATAAAATGTAAGGTATGTACTTTTTCCTATGGCTGCACATGAAAGAATTATTTATGTACCTATTGCAAAAAGGTGCACAGTTTCTCAGTTAATGTGCCAGAGGCTTCGTTGATGTGATACGAGCTAAAGGAATAAATTATTAAGAGACTACTGGCACTGGGATATTGCAAGGGGAAAAATATGTATAGCTAGGACCAGATGTTAAACTGGAGTTTCAAAATTAATATTCTGTATGTAGGATGGCTATTGAAGCTGAAAGGCTTAAGCAAAATGCAAACCTTTTGGGGAGATTAAAAACTCAGACCTCACCACTGAAAACTGGAAACTTTTCTCCCAGGAGAGGCTTTCTATCTATGAAATGGAGACAACAACATTCCTTTTCTTTCTTTTATTTGTTAGTATCTTCTGGCCGAGACTATTAGGAATAATGTATTTACATAGTCTGTGTTATAATGAACTCTTTGTGTGAATTTATAATAGTACCAAGAAGAATTCACTGATATTGATCAAGACAGAAGTTCTTTTTATATCCCAAAGAAAAACAAAAATGACTATTTTTGAAGTACACTAAATCGATCAGATGTTTCTTAGTAACTTACTGTTCTTCATCCAGTATTTTAATGAAAGAATAAGATATTTCTCATCACAGTGCCAAAACCATAGAATTGAGAGAAATGAATTGCTGTTGTTATGGGAACAAAGGTCCAGCAAACTGCTTCAGTTGAATTATTTTGAAACAGAACTGGCTTCTTTTCTGTATTCTGCACATATGTGAAACCAGCCTGGCTCCAGCACGGCCTATTGCCCGCAACACAGGCTTCACTAATGACGGTGTTTGTGACTTTGACACATTCTTTGTCATCTGTGCTATTTCAGTCATCCCTTCTCTAGGATTTCCCTTATTTCCTGTGTTTCTGCTTTAATTTCACATCTGTTCCTGTTTTTTCTTTCTGTAGTATGGCCTCCAAAATCTGAGTTTTGGTTGAAATGAAAGCATGTGCTGCATGTTGACAGAACAGTTAGCTGTCCCTCTCCTTCAGATGTGCATGCACACAAGCACAGAATGAGAGGAAAGTGAAAATAAAATCACAAATCTTTACTTGGGAAAATTTGCATTATTCAAGGTAAAAGATGGCTCTCTTGTCTGCTTATGCTGATGGATCTTTATTTTTCCTACATTATCAGTTCTAGAAGATAACAAAGCATTTACTAATACACCAATACTAATACACCAATACAAATATGAACCCAATGGTGCTTATGTTAAAAAAGTCTTTATACAAACTTGTGTGCCGAGCATGTCCTGCCTTACAGTCAGTCAATTAAACTTTGTTGATGATGTAATTCTCATAACTTAATATCTTTGCCTGAGACTCTGATTTTGACTTAATAAATGGTTTCTCTACCCACACAGAACTTCAGCTCGTTAGCTTGATCATGCTGTTGAACAAATCTGTCATATTAAATATGCTCAATTTCTGATTATACCAAAGTTTGAAAGTCGGTAATGTTGTCTTTTCTGTCCCCCATTAATAGCACCTAAACAGAATAGACAGAATGTTAAAAAATTGTGCAGCAATCAGAAGTTCCCAGTGGACAATTTTTTTTGAAAGGGAAAGAGGCAGTTTCTCTTTAATTGGGACAGCAATGCTCTTTTCCTCAAATGCCAACATCTAACATTGTGAGGAGACCAAAAATAATGGGGCTACCTTGCAGTAAATAACTATGTGTGATATTACAGTTTTACAGAGCAAGAAATACTTTGCTTGTGCTTCACTAGGCTTTTGCTTTATGAGACAATAAAGTCCTCTGGCAAATAAATGGCAGGACCTCAGCCCAAGGGAGTGGTGAGGCTTCTCAGAAGAGTTTTTCAGGGCTTGTTTATTGCCTTATAAACTCAAAGCCAAATTAAGTTGCTAAAATGTTACATTTTGCATATGAATTATACCTCCCCTGTCTATCTGCAGTTATGCATACTTTTTATTGCCTAGTTTTCTTTCCCTTCTGTCTGTTCTCCTTTGCATTTCTACCGGTATATATTGTGCTAGGTGGAACTCCTAGCCCAAAATGTATGGCAAATTTCACTACTGCTAACCCTAGGTATTTACAAATCAGGCACCAAAATCATAAGTTGCCAAATGAAATCAGTGTATGCTGGATATATGGGTAGGTCTTCTGGGATCTGAGCTGATATTTTTAAATCTGGAGCATGCTAGAGCTTTGTGGACTTACAAATATGCTGTGGGGGAAAAAAACCCGGAGATTAAGGATCTCAAGTGCCTTTAGCGGCTCAGGCTTCAAATATGCTGTGAGAGTTGGGAACACTGAACATATCTTATTCATTCCTGACAAAGACACCTTTCAGCCATGGATGACTACTGAAATGAATAGTCAACCTTTCTACAAAGTTGTCTGTGGTGAAGTTGGAAACCAGGTTGGTGAACAAATGTCATCCAGATGTGTTCTCCCATCTGAATCTTGCAAATCCATGCAGATCATTATCGCTGTCACTGCCTACAGGATACTTAAAAAATGCAAGAAACAAGACAGAAGATGCAATTATTTCAGATTGTCCATAGATGTAACAAGATATAATAAGATCATAGGATAATTCAGGCTGGGAGGGACCTCAGAGGGGTCTCTGTTCCCTTTCACCCTACTCAAGGCAGAATCAGACCAGGGTGCTCAGTAAGGTCTTGGCTGTCTCCAAGGATGCAGACTACACAGCCATTTAGGCTGTGTTCGACTACACTCGGACCCTTCTTCTTTCAATATATGGCCTTTGCCTGCCATCCTCCTGCCATTTGTCTCTGGAAAGAATCTTGGCTCTGTCTTTTTGATAACTGCCTCATAGATATGGAAAGGCCAATATTAGGAGATGAAATTGAGCAAAGGGAAATTTAAGTCCACTTCTTTTATTTTTCATTTTATCAGGGAGGGCTGTGAAGCTCTGGACCACATTGTCAGACTAACTTAAAGCTACTGAGAATATGCTCTAAGAAATAATTTTTCATCGACATTAGAGGGGAAGAGACAATTTCTTTTGTCCTTCATATCATATGATCTAATTAATGTTTTAGGGAGTGTGACCTGATGGAATTATAGACTGTGAAGATTAGAAATACTTCTTTATTCATGCCAAATCAATCCTTAATTTCTTCTGGTCTATAGTCTGCGATTATGTTAATGCTATTTATGAAGATTTCATTATGGGGACTCTTACGAACTGTGGAATACTGATCTTCATATTCTATTTTGTTAACAAATTCTTTGAGATGGGATGAAATGCAAATGCTTTCATTCCCTCTTCTACTCAGCTCTCACTGTTCTCCCTGCTCTGCTTCAATCTCCAATGCAGTTACATTTAAGACTCAATGCTTATTTTTTCCATAGATGATGATATATAATGAATGGGGACAAAGTGGCTGATCCACGAGTCATTTTATGAATATTATATGTTCACTGGCTTCTTTACTGCATTTATGTTGAAGTGCTGTTTACAAAGGGGCTCAGTGAGAAGTGAGTTGCCTTGCCTTCTACAGGTGTTTGTGTCAGCTGAGCCCAATTGAGCATTAGATAAAACAGGTATCTTGTTGCTCCTTGTTCCCCGTTGTTGAGATTAAACAAGGCTGCCTTGAAAAAAGGCTGAAGTGAACTCTGTCAGGGCTGGAGCCTGAGTGCAGATTCTTAGGGACTGTAAGGTTGTGTACCTCAACAAATCCATGAACTTTAGAGAGCTGAAGACTTTGAGCCTTGCTGAGGAACTTATGGAGAGCCTAAGATTGGGTTTCAGGCTGATGAACTTGAATGTCTGCATTTTGCCTGTGGAAAGAGGGACTCTGCTGTGAAAATGGGAGATGTGGAGCAGGGCCTCCTGTCACTCCAGCTAATGGCAGAACTCCCACCATCTGCAGGAGCAGTGTCTGGGGTTATGCTGGGTAAGTGCCCACAATGTTTTGTGATTGCTGATGAAGCAATGGCAGTTGAAAGTCATATTCCTGTTCAGCTCCTTAAAAATGTCAAAATAGAAGCCAATGAAATGGCCACTGGGGATGCAAATTTGGTCATACTTACTGGAGTTTTAATTTAACTGAAAGGCCTGAGTCCTGTCCCCTGAGGGCAATGCAAAAATACTTATTTTAGTGAAGACAAAGGAATATGAGAGTTCGTTCAGTATTTCTTGTAGTGAAAACTTAAGAACTCAATCTCTAAGTCCTTCTGTGCTATCACACCATGAAAAATATCCTAAACTGTGCAGGTTGAAAAGTCTCAGGAGTTCAGAGCCAATATAGTTGGGGTCTACTTATGATTTTGTGAATGCCTGAAGTTATTTTTCTTTGTACCGCAATTTTGGCATACTTCTGTTTTCTGTCGTTAATGTTCAGACTCTCATATGTGAATAATATAAAATAGTAGCTTCTTTTATTGTAATTTTTTTAAACTTTATTCTTAATTAACTAGGAATTTAAAACATTCTGTGGTTGTTTTACAAGAGTTCTATGGTCAAGTATATTACAATTCCCATTCTTATTCCATGTCAATTATTAGTTTAGCAATGAAAGTCCTAATTAATTTACTACCCCTACAATATGTTGTTTTTCTACCACAGATCTATATTTAAATGTTCCTTGGAGATCGGCCTTGTCAAAGAGCATAATTGAAGCATAAAGCTTAGTGTATTCTTTCTTGAAAACAGGCTAATTTATATACCACATAAGGATTACTTTCAATGCTTTAAGTATTTTTCTGTGCAGTAGTGCAAAAAGATCTGCCTTATCAAATGTAGGTCTTCTTTGGTTGTTTTTTTTCAGTAATTAGAGTTCCCACTGTGGATGGGACTGAACTTGTACTGAAGTCTGAGCTTGGTCTATGGGGTTTTGAATGTTGACATTCTGTAATGGCATGTTTAGAATTCTATAGGATAGGGTTTTTCCCCCTCTACTGAGCCCAAAACAGAGTTTAGGAACAAATGCAGTTCTCCCTTCAGTATTTCAGGGCATATGTCTGGGTTGGTAGAGAGGGACTGTTATTTTTAAACAATATTTTTTAGTATAAAGTACAGAGATCTACTTGTTACACTTCTCCCATATGCTTTAACCTTTATCTATTATACAAACCACGGCCTAAAGTCCTTTATTAGTCATTGTTCTTAAAAATTAAAACTTTCAGTTATTGCATCTGAACGACTGATCATGATCAAGTGCAATGAGGGGAGGCTGTAGCTGGTCTCAGTATGTTAGCACAGCTGCTGTTAAATATATTTAAGTTTTAGATGCAGGGAGTCAGAAATCCATGGCTGATCCCTTTGTTTTCACTTCAGTGAATCCTAAAGACCAGTGTTAGCAGTGAATACATTTTAATCCATTGCTGCCAGCTGGTAAAGCACCCATGAAGAATGTGAGATTATAAGCAACTCACCCTTTTCCCGAGAGCATTTATCTATGTTCACTCAGTGGTAGTGCCAGTTAGGGCTGGCACAGCTGTCCTTTGTAATGAAACTCTTGACCTAGGAAAACTATCCAGAGAGCTTTAGAGAGATGACCTCTGACAATATGCAAGCCACTGTAGTTCTCTGCAGTTTGTGTGTGACTGCTGCAGCTCCAACTTTCCAATCATAAATTCATACAAGTGTCTGTATCGCCAAAAAAATTACCTGATGTCTGCCTAATGCTCTGTGTACTTAGTGTTTCGTACAGGAGGGCTGTAGGAATAGCAACCCATCAGCCTCAGGGGTTGCCCAGCCTCTGATGTTTGTTTACTTTCTCTCCGTCACATTAACACTGTACTGTAATTAGTCATACTGTATGCACACTTATCCAGCTCGTGGGAGACTACCATGCTGTCACAGGAGATTAGCAGTTGGTTAACAGACTGTTTAGTTAACTAATATGCAAAGAGGAAAAAAGAGAACTGTGTTATGAGGAAGGGGATTTGCATGTCCCTTATTAATATAGTACAGAGGTATATTGATAATGACAAAATGTGAGGGCTAATATGCAAGATATAATATGCATGAGCAAAGACCATTAAGAGTAATGACAATACAACTAGTGTTTTAAACAGGTGTTTCTAAATATGCATATAAAGTAGGGATTTAATTTAATAGGGATTGTAGTTTTCCATTGAACACCATTATACACCTCCTTCCTCTCCCCTGCCCCCATATTTAATATAATCCTGTGTTAGGAAAGATATAAACACACACATGTAGAGTAAGAATAAATATTGATGTGAAATTTTTTTGTCAAATATTGTGCTATTTTAATGAACTATAACTGTGTCCTGTGACTGTTGGTTGGAGAAATGGGAATTTAAATGGTTAATAAATTGTGAAGCTGGAGTAATGTGTTGCATGAGGATGGAATCTGGCATTCTAATAAAGTTGACACTGCTTTGTATAACAAGAAATAAATTCTTTTCTGCTGCAGTCGGTAGGGGGTTGCTATTACTGGGATTTTCTCCAATGAAATCAATATTGTCATGAGGTGAATATCTATGAAATCAATAGTTTGTGCTGAAGCATGTGCTCTATAGGAACAATGTAATGAAACATTATCTTCTTATTAACAGAAGCACTTTGTGTGCAATAACAAATTCTGAAAATCCAGTGGCAGCATTTTCTATTTGGTGGTGGTCTTTGTGTTTCCATTCAGTTTTTCATAAATTCATGGAAAACTGTGGCATTTTTTTGTCAGTTTCCTAATTCAAATACCAAACTTCACTTTCAGTTATATTAGTTTAGTAATTTTTAGCTGTTGCTTTCACTGTAGCTTCAACTACCAAAAATAGAGGAAAAGGGTGGTAGTGCAATGCAGGTATTCTGCAGGAAAAAAGTTAGAGAAGTACAATTTGTGTAGTTTGCAAGACATTTCTAAAACTACTCAGGCCAAAACTTTGTTAGTATTTCATGCCCACCTTTTCTGTTAACATTGCTATTTCTGCTCATTTGTCTGCAAGGATTAAACTTTTCCAAGTAAGAGCTGTGGGGCTGAAATACTTTGCTGGTGCTTACGACATTTAGTCATACCTCTATTTACTGCAACAGAGTCTCGTTCATTTAATTACCATCAGTTTTGGACTATCTAACTTATGATTGCATGATTGTAAATGTATTTGAATTATCAAGAAGCTATTGGCAAAATTTTCCCTTTAAAGGAGAAGTGATTTCAGACACAGTGATGTTTGTTTCTGTGGTGTCCAACTTTCAGTAAGCAGTATGAGTAGGGTTTTTTTTGTGTGACAGAAATATTGCTTAGTGCAGTAGTCCTGTTTATACTTTTCAGGACATGTGCTGTCATTTGATATACAAATGTACACACACTTTGATATATTTGATGTACTTTTTTCTACTTTTTCAAAATGATTTGACAGAATTTTGATGAGATTGTTTGTTCGACAGGATAGCACTATTCTTTTGATGTACAGTGCTTTACTGAGATAATGGCTGTGCTTGTATTTTGATATATTTATCTTTGAAATAAATTTGTAAGACATTCTTGAGAAAGCGCTGATAAGATCGTAACAGTGAAGCATTTAGATAAACTGATGGTATTTTTACAATTAAGCATAGTAATGGTCCATCAGTCCTTTAGATTAAGAATAGCTATAAACTGGGAAGGAGTAAATAAACAGGAAACTGAAAAAGATATAGATCTCAACTATATTTAAACATTGGTCTAGAGTTAATCACATCAATAGCTTTGGGAAACCATCTGAGGACCTCATACAACGAACAGGCTGATGTGTCCACTAACCTGTAGCTATGACCTTGGTTATAGATGGGCATGTACGTTTTATTTCACTGAAAGGTCAATGTAGGGGCAAACTAGGCTATGAAAGCTGGTAATGCAACTAAAACAAAACTGGTGGCTGTACAGAACAGTTGTGTTTGTTCATCAGTCATCATCTGCCATTTGTGGAGGGTAGAGAAGAATTGAATGCATGTATTTTATGTAAGTAACATTTTAGCAATGATGGAAGTGTGTGCCCAGTTTGTCCTTTGGGAGAAACTTCTGGAGGTTGCAGTGCTTAACTGTTCTTTTGCCTCAATGTTCACTTTAGAAAAGAACACAGTGAGAGCTTTGATAAAACTGACAGGAAAGAAGGGAAAGTCACAGATCAGGAAAATGCTTGTTAAAGAATTTCTGGAGAACCCGAGCATATTCAAATCAGCAGACAGATGAAGTTTAACATGGTGTGCTCAGTGAACTGGTTAATTGGATCCATTCTCAGTTAATTTGGAGAACTCATAGAGGACAGGTGAGGTTTCAAAAGGACAAATATACTTGCAGGAAAGAAAAAGGAGACATGGGAATCATGGCCCAGTGAGTTTAATTACAAGATTTTAATTGTTCTAGAAAACCTACTAAACAGGGAAGAGAGTTTTGCCAGTATCTGGAGAGAAGAAAATAGTTGTGGAGAGCTGTAAAACTTTAGGTGTAAGGCAGAAGAATTTTACCTTTAGGTGCTTGTTGGAAGCTTATACTGACATTTGACTTTAGAAGTGAAAATCCTTCTTGCCTATCTTTGAAGTTACACATGGGAGTCTTTAGTCCCCTGGGCCAGATGATATTTGCTGTGAATAAATAGCATTAATATCTTATCACAAGCCTTTTCCTATGATGGAGTTTGTCTTAGTGACCGATTATGCAAAGTGAACCATATTTGTGTGTACCGAAAAATATCCGGATTACCTGAGCCGTGAAAAGAAATTAGGTCCTGGCGGGTTTTTGGGACCACCTACTCAAATACAGCTATGCAAAGACCAAGGACTAGCAGTTACCACTGTTACTAACTAAGCAGAACATTATTTTACTGTACACTGGAGAGAATTTTCATAAAATGGGAATTGCAAACAGTTCCAAATAGAACAACCTAAGAGTCTAAAGGCAGAAAAGAGAAACAACAGAAACTCTACAGTGTGTATTATGGCAAATAAGACCAGGTAAGACAACAAGATGGAAAACTGCAACAAATGCTATCATCGTCATAGAGTACTAGACCAGAGTGAATAGCAAGGACAAAGGAGATGATACTCTCAGTGCCAGAACATTTTTGCATTCTCATCATTCGCTCTGATAAAGGTGATGAACAAACTGCCAGCCTGAATGCGATTAATCTGGGCCTATGTTAATTCCTTTTAATTGAGGTATAAGTCCCTGCTAGAAATAGTGATGTCAGCACTGTAGGAAGAGCCCTAGGTACTGGAACAGATAGGAAAATGAGCAATGAATTTTCTTCCCAATACTGCAGAAAATAATGTGTTAGAAAAAGATGCAACAGATCTGAGATTGAAGAGGTAATATTGGCCATCTTCAGCAAGCAAGTGTGTAAAATAAACATAGGGATAAAGAACAGATTGGAAGAGATGCAAGAGGTCACAATTGTAGCAGTGGAAAAAAAGTCTTTAACCATTATTAGGGTTAAAAAAAAGTCATATATTTTGCCTTGTGAAAAGAAGGGAACTGAAGAAGAGTTGGAGCATAAAAGCGTAATGTTGAAAGCTTCAACTGATGGTGCTGTGATGAAAGATGATAGATGAAAGAACCCAGATGTCCCATAATTTGTGCCCCTAGGAAAGTTCTTGTGCCTTCAGGCAGATAAAAAGAGGAGCTTGGCTCTGTCTGTGTTATTGTGAAGGCAGTGAATTTGACTTCTCATAGGACTAATGTTAAAAACGCTTCCTCTGAAAATGAGAACGCTGACTCAGATGGAAGATTTTTTTTTTTTTAATCCGCTTTCTCGAAAGTGTTAACATTTATGCACTTATATTATTGCAGTACTGTTGTTTATTATTAAATGTCAGCAAGGCACAAAAGTACTAATTTCTAAAGTGTATATAAAGTGTTTTTCATGAGATTGACCGCTCTTGAAATAAAGACTTTTTGAGATCAACAGATGTCTTTGAAAAACTTAACCATACTTGCTGATAATTCTGACTGAGTATGTACTTCATGGGGTTGTTTGGATGTTATGCTACTTAATTATCTTATTGACTACAGACTTAGAAATAATTATTTAACTTCTTTCCAATTATCACTCCTATTCTACAGGCAGATGATGGACCTTGTGTTGCTCGAGGCTGTTGCAAAGTAAGATAGTATTTGCAATACATGGGTGTTTATCTGCTCCTTTGTTGCTCCTCCAATGTAGTTTAGTGATAGCTTGGAGATGTTGGGGAATGGGGGGAGCTAATATTGTGCAAGGTGACTTGGGTGCAAAAACTCCTGAATGTTATATTTGACATGGAATCTAAAAGACATAGGACAGCTGAGAGGGAATTGAAAGCTGGGGAGTTCAAATGTAAGTCTTAAACAAAGAATTGTGTGAACTTCAGTAGAGTTCTCAAAACAGCTTCATTTTGTTTTGGCTCTAAAAAAACCTGTAGTCGTAGCTCTACATACAGGTGTCTCTGTGTAATCAGAAATGAATATAAAATGCATCACATATCCCTTGAAGCAGGAGAGATTTCCACTCAGGTCTTTTTAGAAGAAGCTAGACAGCATGATGCTGGGAAATATAATACATGAAAACCAGTACAAATAGTCCCTTTCAATCATTAAGCTTAGTGATGAGCTATGTTCTTCTAATCTGACAAATAATTAAGAGAGGTAAACATTCAGTGCTGCAAGCAAGCATGTGTGTTCTTATTACAGATAATAGCAGGTACCCGCTGAATCTTCCAATGGGTAATCTTAAAATTGGTCTTTGAACAACATCAGCTGAGTTACTTATCCTTATAATACTTGCACAAACATCAGCACCATGGGTTGTTTGCCTGTGAAGGTTGCCATGGGCCCAGGGATTGAGGCAGTGCAGTGACAGCGAATACAACCCCTAAGCATATCAGCACCCTGATGTTTCCTCACAGGAGTATTTTTTTGCTGCCCTGAAGGAATAGTTTCCTTGCTCACAGTGCCTGTGAGCGGTCCCCCTCTACACCTCCTGACATTCTGGGGGCTATGCTTCTATACTTCTGAATGACAGAGTGCTTTAGAAGAAGGCTTTATTATTCAGGACTGAAGCGGTATTTCTGGTTGTCCTTCAGATGTTGTTTCATTGCTGGGTTGAATGAATGACTTGAGTTTAAGAGCGGCTATAAGGCATTTTATGACATGCATACCTCCACTAAAGAAGATTAGATTATCTGCTTCCTGTCTCTAATATGCTGTACAATACCTAAAAGCAACATGAATGGCATTTAATTGCATTTTTGTGAATAAAGTGCAAATGAAATTCTTTAGGTGAGAGATTTGAACAGTCTTAGCAAAAATGTTTGTCTCTAAGGTTCCACACTTTAAGATTTATACAGGAAACCTTACATGTTCCGTGCTGGAAACACTGAAGGATGTTTTGAAAGCAGAAGTCTTGGTGTAGACCTGCTTGGAAACATACATTATGTCACTTAGAACTAGCAAACTCTTGAGGATGGCAGGATCTGCATGAACCTGTGCGACGAGTGAGCTTGCAGAAGAGAATGTTGCTGAAAGGATTTTGAAAGTACTGCTGTTTAAATAGGAGAAAACATTCTCACTTTTTCCTGTATGCTGGAGGGGGAAAAAACTGCCAAAGACCCCCTATAAAGCCCTTTAAAGCACTATAAGTAACATCATTATCTTCTCTCTTACTCAAATGTCCTTTTTTTTACATGTGTGCTATCAATAAATTGATGATAACTGTCCTGACAGGTGAGGTTTCTCAACAGCTATAGTCAATAAGGAAAGATGTGGACTGAAATGATGGTTGCATGTCAGAAAATCTGTTGCTACCTTGAAAGCTATGAAAGTAGCTATGAAAGTAGACAGAGGTTTGGTTTTAACTCTGTTTCATAGTTTGACCTTTTCTGAGAAGGGAAGAAGAAGAAATCTTTGGGGTAGGGAAAAAGTGAGTTAAAAAAATACTATGAAAAGGATGGAAATCATGGTGTCTTTAATGATTGTAAAAATTTTCATTGTTTAAATCTTCTTTCTCAACAAGCTTTATCTCTCACATGCATAAGCTTCACCTGAGGTTCTGCACTCCCAATTGCTTGTGCAATGGAGTGCTTAGAGGCCTCTGGGCAGAGCAAGCAGCTGTCTGTCAGGTAGATCTGTGTTCAAAAGCAAGGAGATGCAGAAGATGAAGTATAAGGTTGCTATATTTATAGTTAAAGCTGTAGTCAAGCTCAAAATTTTGAATTTTATAGGAAGATAAGGAATTGGGGAACTGCCTCTGGTAAACTAACTTGAGTCTCTGCTGGCCATGGTGTTGTATGTAGTATTTCTAAAAATCAGTCAGTACCTCAGAAATCATGAGGTTAACAATATACTTGTATGTGTTTTGTACAATATTTTATATGAATGCTTTGGTAGCCACAAATCCCTGTGAGCAGCATAGGCAGCTACTGATGGGATAATCAGGAGCAGGAAGAAAATCTTACTTAACTGTCAGTTGTGACTGATTTCCAGAAAAGCCATCAGTGTCTGACCCTTCCTGTACCCAATGGCTGGGATGGGCCTAAGAAGTCAACTTCAAGTATCTATGGTGTATGGTTCAAGAAGGTTACCTTGGACATTTGAATGTGAAATCTAAACCTTCAGTCATCCTGATCATCTCTATGGGAAAGTTGAGTGCAGAGCCTGGTGGGATGTGGTGGTTTGAGCTTTCATTGTAGAAGAGCTAAAGGAAGGGCATTGAAAGGCAGGAAGAGTTCTTGCTAATAGGTCTATCTTAGGTTGCATTTAAATTTGTTTTACTTGTGGTCTGTTGTTTACTTGTGATGTGCAGCAGCAAGTGAAATTTTTTCTTGCAGGATAAATGTTTGTGCTTCATTATTAGGTATGCTTTGTGTTGTATGGACCTAGTGAGTTAATCTGAAATGGAAAATCTTAGGATTTTATGTTCCCGTGGGTGCACTGTGACAGGAAAAAAAGTAGACGTGTCCAGTCTGTGTGAAACAGACTGTAAAAGGGTCAATATACTAACTGTTGGGCGAGTGTCTTTTCTAGATGGGAATTCCCTCTAGCTGGCTCAAATCAGCACTCAGTCTTCAAAAAGCAGATAGTAGAGAAGCATCCCATGGTGTGGATACAGCCAGAGGAATCACAATCTCTTTTTACAATATAACTGAGTTGCTAGAATGAAAGGATACACAACTTTTTGAGTTGCTTTTTGGTTGCAGGAGGAAGTTTGTTCAGGAAAAGGTTTCCCTTTCCATGGTAGTCAGAAGTTGGTGTACGTTGCAGCAATAAATGCTATTCCCTTGGCTTCTGCTTCTTTTTGTCCCCCATGGCAAAAGCACTTCAAGGGCCTGCGGGGTGCTGGTCAGCAGGAAGCTGAGCATAAACTAGCAGTGTGCCCAGGTGGCCAAGAAGTCCAATGGCATCCTGCTTTGTATCAGGAAGACTGTGAACAGCAGGACTAAGGAAGTGATTCTTCCCCTGTACTTGGCACTGGTGAGGCCACACCTTGAGTACTGTGTCCAGTTGTGGGCCCCTCATTTCAGGAAGGGCATTGAGGTGCTGGAGCAGGTCTAGAGAAGGGCAATGAAGCTGGTGAAGGGTCTGGAGCACAAGTCCTATGAGGAGCAGCTGAGGGAGCTGGGGTTATTCAGCCTGGAGAAGAGGAGGCTCAGGGGAGACCTCATCACTCTCTACAACTCCCTGAAAGGAGGTTGTAGCCAGGTGGGGGTCAGTTGCCTCTTATCCCAGGCAACTAGTGACAGGACAAGAGGACATTAGGAAGAAATTCACACAGAAAGGGTGATTAGTTATTGGAATGGGCTGCCCGGGGAGGTGGTGGAATCACCGTCCCTGTAGGTGTTTCAGGAAAGACTGGATGTGGCACTTCAGTTGCACCTTTTTAGTAAAATGCTGCACTGCAATGGAAGGAGAGTAGAGTCAAGCCTGTTGACATATTGCTTATTGCAAAAGGGCCCTCAACACAGGCACTCTTTTCTGCAACCCAGCTTGCTTGGAATGTGCTTGTTATGTCCCACTGTGGACTGGCACCTGCAGTCAGAGGAACAGAACAAATGTGATTCAGTCGTATACATAGGATCTTCACTCAG
The DNA here is from genome assembly GCF_009829145.1 of Chiroxiphia lanceolata. Classification (NCBI taxonomy): domain Eukaryota; kingdom Metazoa; phylum Chordata; class Aves; order Passeriformes; family Pipridae; genus Chiroxiphia; species Chiroxiphia lanceolata. Next base: position 35,032,159 of record NC_045639.1, on the reverse strand, counting down.
GCAAACACCTTGGCTGCTCTGAGAAGCAGAGTCCTCTAAGAGTCCCCTGAGCTGAAGCTTTAGGGACTGTAAGGGAATTTCATGTAAATAACTGACTTGGAAAAACAAACTGAATCCCCTCTGAGCTGTTATGTGCCTATTCAGAAAGGAGGTCTCTCAGTGCCTGCTAATTGGTATAAATCCTGTCAAGTGAGGTGAAATCACATCCTGGAACTCGGACAAGTCAGAGTGAAATAATTCAATCCTGGTGTCCCCATATTCCCCTCAAGGTAAACATTTGAGTTAAATTCTTAGCACAGTAAAATTATAGGGCATTCCACATCGGGACACAGCTATATGAGTCCTGGCAGGGCAATCATAGTGGCTGAATTTCTAAAGGAAAGCCCCCAGTGTGATTCCTGGCAGGACAATCACAGTGTTTGAAGTCTCCAGCTGTGAAAAACTGCACAATGCAAACCTATCAAAACATATGATATTCCCAATGTGAAAAACAGAAAGGGGGCATGAAGGCTTAAATTGTATTAATAAAACCTTGCTGTAATTGGCCTCTGGCATGAAAGAAAAAAGCTGCCATTCAGTTCTCTGGCAAGGGCAAAACTTTTTAAGTTGAATTACTGAGAATAATAACCTTCCTTTCTAGGATTAAACTGCAGTTTAGAGCATTGTCCATTTAGAAGTTTACTTGAAAAGGATATCTCTTAGTATGTCTAAACTCTATGACAAAAATAGGGAGCTCACAGCAGAGAATATGGGAAAAGAGGGACAAAAGGCTGGTATCCATTTCCTAGGGCACTTACTGGGAAATAGTGAAGTGGCCTCAAAAATCACCAACATGGCATTTTGGTTGCATGTAAGGTCCAACCTTACATCAGGATGATGCTTATGGCCAAAACCAAGATTGTGTAAGAACAGAACTGCTGAAGTGCCCAACTGGAGCTCAAATAAAAGGCTTGTGTAGGAGATGGCCTGACAGTTGTTCAACTTGATAAAAATTTTTCTGTACCTTCTTTTCTTAAGTAAGGTGCCAGCAAAGTTGCAGGAAGACACCTCCTTGCTGGTGACGAGTGTCATAATTACGTGGGTGTAATTGTTGTCCATCCCTGTCTTAGATGGAACCTGGTAGCTGGATGAGATCTTGTCCTTGGCCATCTTGTTCTTGTCCATGCTTGTGGCTCATCTGTGTACCTTCCTGACAAACTCAGTTTGTAGAATCATCTTTGCGGTGCTTAGTAGTACTGCATCCACAAAGATGTTCATCTTGTGTGAGTAAACGGTTTGTGCTGAAAGAAACATGTGAGAGAAAATGTTTAAAGTGTGAACAAGGGGGCAGCAGAGTTAGGCAGGCTTGTATGAGAATGTTGCTTGTGCACTTAATTCTGTTTAACCACATGGGAGTGCTGCTGTGAGTGAGTACTGTTTGTGCAATAGTTTGTGGATGGCTCTACTTTGTAGTAGCACAGGCTGATTCTGATTGGATGCTTTCCTCTGTCACTTGTGCTTCACTGCCTGCTCGTTTATCCTGTGATGTGTGACTGCAGAGCTTATTTATGTCTCATCAGCTCTGGGCCCAGACCTGATTGTCACCAAACACAGCATAAGTAGGGAGCAATGGTCAAGAACTGTTTCCATTTCATGAAACAATGAATTCCTTATGAGTATGAGAATTCCAGCTAGAGATCTAAAACATCTTAGTCAACCTGCAGCAAATGAGAATTTTAAATACTTTCATCTAGCCTAGAAGTCAGCATCCTTACTGTTTTTCTGAAGGTAAGCAGGTCAGTAGAATGAGCAGAGACATTGTATGGAGACCTTCTGCCCTCAACTCAGGAGCATTAGGTCTTCCGAACAAGATCTTTTCTTTTCCAGGACACAGTCAAGATATGTGGAGTTTTGTGTGCAGGCTTTGAGGAAAGAAGGCTAATTGATGGAGAAAGTCTGAATTTCTTTTGCTACAAGGGCTATTTATAACTTAATGACAATTAAATTTGTATTATTCCCTGATGTCCTCAGGATTCACAAGCAGTAATTCCATTGTCCTTTCATATATAGTGGGTGAATGGATAACAAATGCTGATATTCCATGACAAAGAATAGAATGATGCTGCCTTAAGACTGCTTTACACTTGCCTCAGGCTCTTTAGGCAGAGGGGGAGGCTGTTAGGTTTTTAAACTCAAGATATGAGGAAGAAGTACCATTTTAGAAAGCACTGGGAGGCCTGGAGCCATCTGACAGGTTTGAGTGAAACTTCCACATGCTGCCAGATGAAGAAATGAGGTAATCAATCCAGAATTGTCTACTTTTATAATTTCAAAGTTGCAGCAGCTGCCCCGGATTAAATTTTCATAATCTCTTCACTACAGGGTTGACTTCTTTTTTTTTGTCATGAACCCTTTTACACTGTGGAGAAATATTTGCACTGTATATTAGGGAAAGTTTTCTCTTGCAAGATGTTCATGCTGTGTGCATTCTCAAAAATAGCTAATGGGCATTTAGGGCACTTTACTGGGAGTATTTTCAAAAATGCTTAATTTTTTTAAAAATCCAAACCAGAATTAACCACATAGATAAGCAAAACTATGAAGGATAAAAATCTCTAGGCCCACTCAAAGGTGCTATTGCTACCCAATTCTTTGCATGTTTCAAGAATGAGCAGTTCTGAATTACTTCTGAGCTAATAGTGAACTCTTATATCCTGCTTTCTCCCAGCACAGTGTCTAGGTGGCTTTATGCCTGAGGAAGGGCAAATCTGTCTCCCACCAAATGCCTCCTCCCTCATGTCATACTGAATGAAGCTTGTAGCAGAATTGGAGGCAGTATCTATTCTTACAAAGGCTGCTTGTGGTTGACCCACTTTGTAACCCTCTCTACCCTACCTGTGAAGGTGCTGGCTCACAGGACACAAGCATTTCTCTTGAACTTCTCCACAAGTGGATTTTTTTTTTTATGTTGGAGAAACTTTCTACCGTGAGTAAAAGACAGCATGGTCTTTTTTTTTTTTTTCCAGATTCAACAACTTAGTATAAACATAGATGCATCTAAAACTTTCAGTGTAGCTTTAATTTGCTGTTGAAGACCAAACCCTTCCAGGACATCTGGAAGATGCAGCAAGGAAAAAAGAAAATGAGAAGTTACCTGTTGTGGTCCCAAAGGGAAAAAGGGTTCGCCACTCTCAGGATGTGTGGGGAAAATGGCACTTTATTAAAGGAGCTCTGGCTTTTTATAGAGTAGGGATAGAAACGGCTGGAAGGGAAGGTGGGACTAGGGAGGAGCCTCTGAATGACCACAAAAAGAAGGTATGGGTTGGCATTACCCATAAATGGGATCATAGCCATAAAAGGAACTTCTGCAATGCAGCAAACAGGAACCAATCAGGAACAGGAGTTACAAGGGATACGGAACTGAGGGATTTTTTGTGAAAACCATTTTGGTGTACAATCAAGGGTAAATAACAATAAATCCTGAAGTTCATGAGGGTAGAACATCTCAGTAACTTCAAACAGGGGTCTCATTATCAGGGGTGCCACAGATCTCCTGGCAGATCTCCTGTTCTTTCTTCCATTTCTCGTAGTCTTCTTCATCCACAACCCCGACAGTTACCTGTGAGGGAAATAAGAGAAAGGGAAAGAGATGATGAGGGAAATAAAATAAATGAGATACCTTAATTGTGTTCTCCTTATTCCTTTTCTCTTACGTATGTAAAGTTTGTGAATGATACTGAGCTGTGGAAGTGGTTCCCATCTACCTTTTGCTTTTTATTAGCAGCTGTGGTCAACTGACTCTCCCGCTGGAGTGATTTTTGGTAAAGTGGACAAGGTCAGGAGGAGAGTTAGCTTACCTCAACAGTTTCCTTGATGTAGAGCTGAGCTTGTGCTAGCAATAAAATATAATAGTGGCAATGGAGTGGAACATCTAATCAGATTCTGTGAACTGCAGTAGTGATCCAACTGGTCCAGTGAGAGGAACTGAATGCATTTTATTTCTGCTATTTTTTGGTAGACATTTTTTCACAGATCTTGCAGCTTGATACTCTGCTTAAAGAGACTATATACTCTGTCATGGAGTCAAATGAAGGCAATACTCTAAAAAGTAGACAGCAAAAAACTAACTGAAGAGTGTGCATGGTTGGATGAGCAAATAGAAAACTGGTGGTCTGGATTGTTGTTAGAAGGAAATCTGGAAGACTTTAGGCTGTGAGGCAGAAGCATAGTTTCTATTCTTTGGTGAAGATTTGGCTTCTCTTCAGTCTATCCCACCACGTCCATCTTAGCTAGCTGCATGGAAACTCCCTGTGGGTGGCAGAGGGCCACCAGCAGTGCTGTGGTACCACATGTTTGAGGAGGTATGACTCACATTCATGTAAGCTACAGCTGTTCTTACACTTTGTGTGTTCTTTAGGTCCATGTGTGACTGAAATAATTCAATTTATCTTTTGGCTTGCTCTAGTTTTGGTTGGGACATCATATTCTTTTTAATCTCCACATCTAGGAACTATGAAAATGACCTATAGTCCTTACTCTTCTAATTCTGAACAGTATGAGAAACAATACCTTGCCACAAGTTCAGAGTTGAGATCCTATGCCAAGAAATGAGATTAGATGCCTTGCATCATGCCAGTATAAGTACTTAAGCTTGGAATATAGTAAAAGACATAAAGAGCAACTTTTGGGAAGTCCTTGTTTCTGAATACATTCAAGGCAGACAGACCCAAATCTCCCCTGTGACCTAAACCAACCTTACTTTGGAAAGACTGCAGTATTCAGTTGTAGATGTGAAATTAGATTTGCAGGTCACTTGATGCATTTTTTAAGTTAAAAATCTGGACCGAAAAAAGGAACTTAATACTAATGAGCATTGACATGTTTGGAAACCACAGGTGGAAAATAAACCAGTTGAAATGCTGTTTTTTGAACAATGTGGCATATGTAATATATTCCAGACTTTAGAAAACCTATTACATGGGAGATCCCTTCTTCATAGCTGTAGGCAGTTGTCCAGTTGTCAGACATAAATAAAACCAAAGCTTAACGAACTGAGTTCACAAAACCAGAGAAGTTCAGCCTAAACAAGGGATACTTAGAATGAAAGCTGAATGAATATATTCAGCTGTAATGGTAGCATTGAGCTGCTTCCTGTTTGGGAACACTCTTGTGTGGTATGAGAGATTGCCTGTAACATTGAAGGGTGTTAATGTAATGTTATTGCCTAATGGTGACTGCTTTTCGCTTGTGTCTTTTGAAGTGTTCCTTGATGCAAAAGAACAGTTTCCTAATGTATTTCACAGTGAGCTGCGTATAAAATGTCTGCATAATTATGGTATTCGGTGCTTTGGATTGGAGGGTCTTAGTGAAACCTAACATTGCTCTCTTGGAGTGGAGACTTCTGTGCAGATGGTGGCATTGTGCAACTTTTTGATGTGTTTGTTAGTCTTTTTTGGGTGGTGGGTTTTTTTGTTTGTTTTGTTTGTTTGTTTTTTGCTATAGGGGAACCCAGTGTTTTATAAAAGACTTCATTTGGTAGATGAGCTCTGGGGAAGGCAATATTGCGTAGTGTTATTGAGAGGGAGAGAGGCCACGTGGTTAGATCTCAGTGGTTGTGTTAAAGCAGAACTATTTGTTCTTAAGTTGTCTAAGAGAAATGAGTGTCCAATCTGTTGCTCATAACCAATTCCAGCATTTTCCTTAGTAGCTTGCCTTATTGTCTGTTTATTGTGGTGGATAGAAGTTCCTAACACTTAAACTCAGCTTTCCCTGATGCTTTTAAGGCTTCTGTTTCTTTTTCAAGTCTGGTGATTAATGGCTAAAGTTGCTTTAATCTTCTTTATAGCATCATCTGATGTATGTATACAGTGTGCTTGTTTCTGTTTGGTATTTCTTTGACTAATTGTATTTTTCATCCTGCAGCGTCTCCCCTCTTTCTTTTAAATACAATATCCTAAAGTAAAACCATCACTCTTCTGAGAGCTAGCAAGTCCAGAAAAGAATAATTATCTTATTACCATAGATGATTTTATTAAACAAATGTCAGCTCAACTGTTACCATAAACTATCCCATTAAAAAAAAGGAATATAAAGACTTCTGAGATGCATCCTTTCCTTGAATTCACCCACCTGCCTCTAAGTAAATTTGTTTGTGGTGATTATTTTCCTCAGAAACCCATGTTTCTCCTAAGTCAGGATACCTAGCAGATTCAGGTTCTCATTGGGAAGGTAAGATGGGTAAGTAGTTACCAGTTCTGGACCAAGCCTGTATGTGACAGTCTTTATATCTGCTCCAGCCTGTTGTAGGAAAATTGAGACTGGCTGAGAGCTCAGAAAATTGCCAGTTTCAAATGTGCTTCATCAGTCTATATGTGCAATAGCTCTCTGTTACAATGTTAACTTGATGATGGTTGTTGCTTGCTTGTGTATGAATCTTTTTGGAGCAAATAACTTGATCTCTTGCATTTTCTGTAATTCTCTGCCTTTAATTGTGTTCTTCTCTTAAAGAGCTTATTGCTTCTGCTTCTATGTTCTTAATGGAAAACGGCTTTTTAGTCAGAATTTAGGGATGAAGAAAATTAAGCTTCTGCAGTGAATGCAGTTCCAGCCTCTGCCAGCAGTATCCCCTCCTCGCTAAGCTGTCTTTATTTTGTCACCAGAAATTGTTTTCTCAATGTTCAGTTTTCAGTAGGAGTTAAGCTACATGAGGAAGAGACAAGGGTTGTAAACAGTTTAGGAAACTCCTGCTGATCTATTCCCATTACATTTCTCGCTTGTTATGTGGCTAGTTGGAAATGTAGGGAACCAGGTTCATCTCTGTCTTGTTGCTAGGTTATTCTGTGACCTTCGGTATGTCAGGCCAGCTCCTTGTGTTTTGTTCCTTATCGGAGTTAAAAACCCCTATGGAATAAAACTCCTTTCTCAATAGTGGCCCTTATCAGTCTCAGAGGCTGTAAGTGCATAGGCTCTGAAGTGTTTCCTATAATAAGAATATCTAAGTAATACTGCCTTTTGACAATCATCCCTCAAGAGAAATCATACGTTTAAGAGGTACCTATTTTTCTTTTTTTGCCTACCGCTTTTAGAGAGAGAGGAATGTTACCTCTAGATGTTTTGAGAAATATTTTTGAAAACCCAAAATTTGAAATTTATGAGCCATGTTGCTATAGCAATTAGCTAGGCCAAGGTGTACGTTACTAGGCTGCCAGTGTTCTCAGATGGATGGAGACGCTTGGCCTTCTGCTTCGGTCCTCAGAATGCCTCCAAAGCATGTGCCAGTAGCCTACTGATGCACAACCTGTTGTGACTTATTGTTATATACAATGCACAGCAGATTACAAAGGTAGGTTATTTGTTAGCATGATTTTACAGACTGCTGCTTGAAGAATTTTAACAGCGTCCACTAAACTCCCTAATGGATTGTTCAGAATGAATAAAATTCTGCGTGATGATGTTTACGAGAATCTCTGTGCCCACTGCTGATGAGTCATGGAAAACAGCATATTCCTTTGACTCCTGACTATGTGTGTGACATGCACAGATTATTAGCTATGAGGGGCTCTGCTTTAAAATTAAAAAATTGGTTACTTTTATTTTAAGCTGTATTCTAATTCAGATGTTTTCATTTTGTAAGGGAAATAAACACACACTTTGCTGTCTAGCTGCTCTGTCTTGCAGTCATAGCACCTCAGAGCTTGCCAGCTGAATAAGTTGCCCTCCTGATTTTCTTGACCTGTTGTTTCCCCTCCTCACCCTCTTATGAAATTTTGCAGTGACTGTTATTACCAAACCCTCATAAAATTCTTTCTCGTACTTTGTTTAGTGGAAGTTCAATCATTTCCCACTACCCTTCAAATGATTGGTTAATTTGATTTTTCACTCTTCTCATAATGGCATGCAGAGCTTTCATGGCAGCTGAGTATCTCTGGGGCCTTCTTCCAGGTGGAACATCGAGTCATAAAAACAATCTTGCTACTTTTGTGCATATCTGACAAGGCTATGATGTAGAGTAGCTTTGCTGTAGTATCTAACCTTATCCAGCATAACTGTTCCATTTAAAACAAACAAAATATTTTAACATCTTTAAATTATAGCACCATAAACCTTAAGTTAATTGGAGGTTTCTTTGTCTTTCTCTCAGTCAGTCTAATGTTGATTGTCCAAGACATTAGAAATTAGCTTGGATGTGAGTTATGTTTTGGGGTTACTGGTCAAGAACAAAAGCGAGTGTCTTCAAGTGTTTGTTCTCCCATCTCCAAGTATACGTGCCTGGAATTTGGCTGAAGGTAGCAGATTAAAGGCAAAGGTTGCAGCATCCAAATTGCTGAAACCCAAATGCTATGACTTTTTTTCTCCCCCTCACAGCTCTGTTCCAGATTACCTAAATAAACTATACTCTATTGAATCGGCAATTTTTGTTAAGCTCCTAGAAGACGATTAATGTGTTATGAAAAATGTCATGATAGCTGGTTGAAGGGCATCTCTTCCTCAGAAATAGCAACAGCGTGGCAATGTGCCAGAATCAAGAACATTAACTTCATAGCAAGCTTTATCAATGTTCACTCACTGAAAGCAGGCAATAAGTCTGACTTGCTAGCTTCCAGCTTTTAATTAAGGTAATTAAACAAAATGTGATCTATTCTTTTTCCATTTATTTATAGATTTAATTACCAGTAGTTAATGAAGCTACAATTCTATAAATATATACTACTGACCTAGTGCTTCCAAGTGGGAATTATATTTTATTTTAGGATTCATTCTTGGTAAATAAAGTAATGTTTCAGTGTTGCTCCATAACTTGTGCCTTGCAATACCATGGAACCAAACTCTTAATCTTTCTCATTGTATCCTCAATGTTAGTGAATATGATTGTTTATTTAGACATTTATTATTCCACAATGTTGTGGTTTAACCCTGGACAGCAACTAAGCACCTCACAGCTGTTCATTCATAGTCCTCTGGAGGGATGGGGGCAGAATCAGAAGGTTAATTGCAAGAAAACTCATGGGTTGAGATAAAGACAGTTTATTAGGTAAAACAAAAGCCTTTGATTTTTTCAGAACAGATTGGATTTGCAGTGTCCAGCCTGTGGTACTCAAGCTATTCAAGAAAAACTCCTATATAAAGCCCACAGTATGGGACTGGCACTAGAGTTATGAGGGGGATGCTGATACAATCCCAACAAACAAGCTAACTTAGACTACAAACACTCATGTGTTTGGAACAAACCCATGAAAGTGGCCCTGCTGAAACACATGAAGTTTTCTGTAGCCCAGTTGCCTGTCTCAAACAGTGTTCATAACTGGGTATACCTCAGGAGGAGGAACAGGGCAGGAATATGGTGGATATCAGGTAAAGGTTCTTCATCCAGAGGGTGGTTGGCCACTGAAACAGGCTCCCCAGGGAAGTGGTCACAGCACCAAGCCTGACAGAGTTCAAGAAGCCTTTGGATAATACTCTCAGGCACATGATATGACTTTTGAGGAAGGTTCTATGCAGGGCTAAGAGTTGGACTCTATGATCCTTGTGGGTCTCTTCCAACTTGGCATATTCTGTGAAATCATCATATTTTCAAGGACTGCTGAAGTTGACACTCTGGTGGTATCTCCCCCTAATGCACTTTAAGACAGCTCAGAGAATTTAGAATATAATTTAATTGGGAAAAGGGAAAATCAGGCTTCGAGAGAGTGAGATGATTTAGGGCATTGTGGTGTTTGCATTGTACTTCAGCTCTGAAAACTTTTTTCAAAAAAAGAAAAAAATGAACAAAAGGATGACATAGTATTCCATACTAAATCTGAAAAAATTTGAAGAATGAGACTTCTGTATAGTTCTGTACTTCACCATAATGCATCTGACTCTCCGAATGACCTTTTGAAACTCTTCATGCGTATTTAAAGAGAATTTTCAGAAGCATTTGGTGTTGTCTTAGGTTTTAGTGTGTAAAAAAAATTCTACTTACTTCTGTGGGGCCATGAAAGTAAAATCAATGTTGAATGTTGTTAAATACCTGTCTTGTAGTGAGCTTACTAAAATAATGTTCACTTTTCTTCTGAGCCACAGATGTACTTACTTAGACTTAATACTCATCTTTTACTATTCTACTGTGTCTGCTTTCCCATAATGAAAGCAAGGAACAATCTATAGCCTTTTGAAACTTCTGTGGGAAAGAGTGATTGAAATCTTATGTTATCCTTTGTACAATTTCTGGGAGAATACTAGACTTTTTGAAAGTGTTTTATAATGTGATGGTTTTTCTTCTTGTTGTTAGAAATTTGATTAAATTACTTCACAGAGTTCAATGGCTCCTAATAGTGGCTATAAAATCTCATTGATCTTATATTTTTATTGTGTATTGACCAAAAAAAAAAAAAAAACCAACCAAACAACAGAACAGGAAATAACCATGTCCATTCCAACATGGACAGAGCATTCTTTCTGCCCTGTTGAAAGTATTCAGAGAGGGGAAAAAGGCAGGAAGAACATGTTTGAGAAATTATTTTTAGAGAAAAGCTTGAACCATGTTGTTCTGTGAACTGTGCCACACAGAGCAAAGATTAGTCCTTGCTTGAAAGCTTTTCATCCAAGGGATGAAGAGACTAGAGAAAGAATAACACAGTGGGGAAAGACAGCACAAGGTAACTGAAGGACGGTATTGCTCAAGGTGAAATCCTATTGTTTGAGATAGCTAAACCTGAGCAATGCCAGCTTTAAGAAAGAATTATACAGAAGCAGATGCATTTTATGTAGCGTTGTTATGGCTGGTCCTTCGAAATTTTTACCTTAGTTTGAAAATTGATCACTGAACAATAGCATGATATCAGATTTTTGTGTCAAATTCAGGTATAATCTGGTTTTGAGAAATGTGTGGCTTTTTCTCCCCAACTCCCACTAACTTCAGTCAAAACTATAGGAAATTCCTACCTTTCAAAACTGTCTTTTATTATCTTGACATATTACCTAGTGAAACCCATATTGTTATGATTCTTTTGGAATAAAAAGCCATGTAGTATTTCTACCATTTAGTCTTTCTAAATGAGTGAAACTTAGCATAAAATGCAAAAATCTAGTATATTTTGGTATCTGCACACCATGACTTATTTGGGGTCTCAATAGATGAGGTCTATATATTAAAGGATTTTAAAATAATGGCAAAAGGTTTTACAATTATTTTAACCTGAATACTTCGGTGACATGACTGTGGTGTACCCAGGTATGAATACACGAGGGCAGATAACCAAGTCCTTAAAAAAAGTGAATGTATACACTCAGTCTAAGTAGGTTGGAATCTACTCCAAAGAGACATCTAACTTTAAGTCGACATTGAGTTGAGGAGGTTTGGAATGGTGAGCATGTGGCAGCTTCCTGCCTTTGAAGGCAGCTATGACTAAAGGAAGAGAGAAGGCTGACTTGAACAAAAGGGTTTTTTCTGTAAAGTACAAAAAAGGAATGCTGCCCAAAAGGCAAGATGAAGAGGACCAGAGAAATTGATTGCAGGACTAATATCCAGGGATAATAGTCTCATGTTGATACTCTGTGGAAGTCTGTACATGAATGTTGCTTGGTGGAGCTCAAGGAACAGGATACCTACAGATTTGTGCTGTGCAACTGTAGAGAAAACTGTACTCAGGATGGGGATTTATAGTGCTGAAAGTAAAGGAAAGACAGGGCAAAGCTGTAGCTGTGAAAAGTACCACAGTCTTAAGAAAAATATTCTTTGTGGTGAGGGAGTGATTTTTTTTTTTTTTTTTAAGCTGGTGCAAAACAGGGAAAATGAGGAGTCTTATATTCTAGAACTGTAAGATATTGTCATAATAGTTTAGAATTATCAGTAATGAGTAATCTAAAAAATAGTCTTTGGTGGCTAAATCAGATGCAGTGTGTCTTTTAAAAAAAAGATTTAAAGCTATTTGGAGTGAACATTATATTTTTTTGCTTCTTGAGAGGAAACATATTTTTAGTCTGAATCAGTCCAGCTGCAGCTTCTAGACATGATGTTTTGCTGTATTTTACTTGTCTGTGGAAAAGAGATATCTGATGTCAGAAATTACTTCATGGTGTAGGTACTGACAGATCTTGATTGAGTAGCCTTTTGGTGGTCTTTTTAATACATATTTTGCATTGAACTTGTCTGTTTTGCATGATACTTTTTTCCCCCCTTTAAACTCTTACTTTTTTCAGTATGCCAAAGCAGAGGCACCAGTAATTGACAGACTAGGTGTATGTAATCATGTCAAAGGGGAATTTTTTTGTAAGATTCTTACTTATACCATCTACAAAGGCAAATCTACCACCACTGTTTAGTGTTTCTGTACTTACATTCTATGAATGGCTTGACATTAAATTTCATTGCTGGGCCCTAGTATCCTTTTTTTTTTTTTCCCCTTTTCCCTTCTGGCTGCAGACTATGTTTGACCTTTGCGGAAGAAAGATGAAGTCTGCCTATTAGCTTGATTTACTGTACATGGTGATTTGCAAAGTTTTTCCATGATATTCTGTTTCAGCCCATTACATTTGCCCATACTCAATAGTAAAAGCTCCTGGGCCTATAGTAATGACATTTGCATTAGCATAAAGTGGAAACTAAAATATTTCCTAATTAGAGGAAAAAGAAATACAATCCCTAAATTACATCCTTCTTCCATCTCTTATACCACATTATGAGACACAAAATACAGCATTTGATCTGGACATCTCCCCTGAGTGCAGTGTGAAAGGTAACTTGGAACTGAAGGCTAGTTCTCTGAAAACTCCAAATTACTGACAGCTGAATAAATACTGGCATGATACTGGCACCTTGTTATGCAGTGCTGTCAGGACATCCTGCCTTTAACTGAAATGTATTAAATGATCCCTAGTCAAGATCCCTGAAAGATGCTGTGTCTATTCCCATTTGTATTGGCAGCCTTGTTCCAAACTGGAACTATCAGACACTGATATATTTAGAGCTGTGGCCATTTGCCACCTCTTGAACAGCCTGAAGGGCTGGCTTGTCTGCAGTCACCCAAACGCTGACCAACAGATAGATGCTGTACTCTCATCTCTCATCTCGGAGAGAAGAAAATGGAAGGGTTGCATGAAGCCAGTAAGGAATCTGATTTCTATGTTTTGCATACTGCCTCATGGCTAAACTAACACATAAAGAAAGTGGAAAGAAAATCTTTCATGTGAACCCCAGGAGTGTAAAAGCCAAGCCTTTAGACAGTGGCTGACCAAAGAACGTCAGACCATTGCCCCTTCTGTTACTGTGAATTCTGCTTGCCTGACAACCTGATTTCTAGACCTTCAGGGCTAGTAGGTGAGAGCTAAAATTCACTCATATTAAAAAAACCCAAAGTCAGTAAAGAGTAGAAAGTGTGTATTCCTCCCTTTCTCAGAGAAAAAGTAGGAAGAATTATCCATTGCCCTTGTTGAAGGGATGATGTAACACTGCTCACTACTCTTATAATCTCTTTGCAGAAGGTATAAAAGCTTCTGTAACCTCTGTACAAATAAGTGTGGCCAGAATGTGATCTCTAATATCTGCCAAAATAAGCATGGCCAGAATATATTCTACAATCATTTATCTATTTGAAGCTGGAGGAGCCACTGGTATCACGTGGCTTCCTCAGGTGTCAGGTTCAATAGACACTTCTTAATTTCTTACTCCATTCAAGATATCAGGGCAGTTATTAATCATGCAGTTGTTTTCTGTATTTTTTTCAATAGCCAAGATGTAGTTAGGATTCATGGTGAGTGCTCATTATTCTTGAAGCACTGCTGGTCACTTGGTTATCTTGTCTCCCTAGTAAAATTGTCAGTTTGTTCCACTGACCTGGCTGCCTCTCACATTCCCAACTTTTAATCTGTAAGAATATAGAGGTAATTTTTTAAGCTGAATTCATCTTGGAGGCTTTGTCAGATGGCCAGTAATTGTTCATGCAGGGAGGAATGATCCCTGTTTAGCCAGTTGTGGACATTAAAGTGAAAGAACATTTTCCTTGAATTGCTGTGAGTATTTCTTGATCACAGTGGGTACTCATATTGCATTCATTGAATATGTGGAGCTGAATTCTCTGCTAGAGGTGCTCAGGAAACTCACTGCTGCCATAAGCATCTTGGTGACTAAGCTGCTGTCAGGAAAGGCTGTTAAACTATATGAAGCCTGGCACTTGGGCTTCCTGGAAATCAAATCAGGAGCCATATCTGTGCAGTGCTGAATTGTAGTCTTTACCTTGGTGACCTCAAAATTGTCCCAAGATGTTGTTAAAAAGTATTTAGTAAAGTGGTTTTTAAAAGATGGCATTAATCTCACCTCAAATTACGGAATTTGCTTATGCATCTTCAAGTTACTGTTCGTTACTTCACTGGTTAGCAATGGCCTTTTCAATTTCCCTTTTCAAGAAAGGGAAACATTTGACTTGGGATGGGGGAAAAAGGACCATGCTGAGAACTTAGTTAGATTCCTGGGACTGCTGCTTGTGGTTAGTTTTTTTTTGGTGTGTTTTTTTTTTTTTTTTCCTTTTTTTTAATGGGAGATGAGGTGCTGTGAAAATTATATAATTGCAAATCCCATATTCCTAGAGCCTTTCTGGTTGTAGTATATTTACCCTAAACCACACATTCAATAGGGCCAGTACATTTTTGAGAAACATAGTTTTAAATTACAATATTTGGGGCTGAATGAATTTTATTTTTGACAATCCTCTTCACCACAAAAGATTTGGCAATGCAGGATTGATTTATGATATGTGGTTACTTGTCCAAATCACTTTATTTGGAGGGGAGGGGGAACGCGCTAAAATACACGGGGGAGGGTGAGTGTCTTGTCTCTCTTATTCCAAAATGTAGGCTGTGTCCCTATGCTCCTTAGGCTGTGTCCACAGTTCAAGGTTTCTGAGCTATCTTTCATTAGATATGTATGCAATCCTTGGCTGTATCTCCTTACATGGGCTGCTTTGCAAAAAGTAGTCCATGTTATGCTTTCAGTTATGTGGACACAAATTAAACTTAAATGTGGCCATCTTTGAGTAATCAAGAGGAGAACAGCTGCCTTTGTTTAAGGTAGATATTACATTTTTTTATAACAAGGATAATCTTAATATTTAATTTAAATTTTCTGAACTCAAATTCTTATTGAATAGTTTGACTGCAGTGATGTGCTGTTTGCATAGTTTAAGTGTAATCAACGGCCGTTTTGTAAAAAGTAAAAGATTATACTCTTAAGTGGTAGTCTTGTGGTGTGTGTGTTTTTTTTTTTTTTTAACTGGTTAGTTTAGAGAATTACTATAATTTCATAAACATAGCCCATTTTGTATTTTGAGGAATGGTGGTTTTAAAACGTATATTTTTAGGAAACTCACCAAAATTCAGCAGGAGTAATGGCAAGGGAATAGGCTGCTAAAAAAGAGGGACACTGGAGTAAGCTTCTTTTATTATTCTTTTATCTTTAGAGGTTGTGTTACTGCTGCATTGTGGGATTTTTTTCCTTCTATAATTCTCCCAAATTAGACAAATTGTGGTTTATGGAAATGACAAGGTGCATGTTGGTATGCCATTGTGGATTACACAAGGTACATTGTGTTTCAGATAAAAAATATTTTTTTTATATTTCATATAAATAGTTCTTGTCAGAGTCAACCTTGCTGAAGAGCTGCTTCACATCTGAGGCCCTGATTCTAAAAGCAGTGAGTAACTCTTAATTTTAACAGCTATTTTTCTGAAACAGAATGGAAAAGAACATCTATGCAAATGGAAGAGCACTTCTATCTTCTTGGGAAAAACCAAAAGCAGACAGATAATCACCAAAAGCCTTTTCAGTTATTGGTATAACTTCTGGCTGGCTGTTCAGCTTGCTTCCTCAAACCATTATCTTGCTAGTATAAAGCACAATGAGTATTCTTATAGTGCTAACAGCTGTCATGGTCAGGGCATTCCATATTACTTCTATTAGCTAAGCATATAAAGAAGGATGTAGTTACACTGGGCTTATATAGCTAACCAGGAGAAATAATAGTCAAGAGTTTGGCTGTGATATACATAACACTTCTGTGCTGCTTTTTTGCAGCTACTGCTCAATTTCAGGCATCAGGTACAGCATTTAATCAAGATGACATTTAAGATGGTACATAGATGTTTTAACAAAATATTATTGAGAAAAACTACAGAAAATGCTTTAGTTGATTTATTTCAAGCAGTAATGCCCAAAATGCCAGTTCATGGAGTACTTTCTTTAGGCAAATGCCCTCTATCAGACTATCACTGAATGACTGTATTTGCACAACAACTCTAATCCATCATGCTTGACTCGGTCATCCAAGGAGAAGCATACAGAATAAAAAGCATACAAATATTCTGAACCAGTATGTGTGGGTATGTTTAAGTATCTGTGCACCTGAATACAGAAAAGCACCTTCACTAGAGGGGAGACTCTTGTGGTGATACATATAATATAAAGGTTTTAGTAGGTCACTGTTTAAAATGACATGCAGAGCCACTTGTGGCATGAAGTTTTGGAACAGCATATATTGTAAGACACAGCACTGCCACTTGAACACGTAGAAAATTGTGAGGGGAAACTTCTTAATGATTTTTATATTGACTGACTGAGACATAAGTTTCTCCAAAATAAGGAATACCTGTCCAGAATTGATGGGTTTTTTTTCAACATGAAACCTGAAATTCTGATATAATCTTAATTCTGGAATCTGTATCACCCACTGCCAGTCTCTCCCCTACTAAAACATCCTAATTATTGTAAATAAGGTCTTCATGTAATAAAAAAACAACCAAACATTTCAAGGCCATATGTTTATGCATGATACATAGTTAATGTACATAGGAACTTGCATGCTCAGTTTCTGTAATAGGTGTAACTAAACCAATTCTCCCTGTAGCTGCACAGGCATTCAGAGTCTCTTCACTTTTGGTCAGTTGTAGGGCAGCTAGGAGGAAAGTTGTTCTTTTTCAAGTCCAGAGACAATTTTGTGGTAAAATAGCATTCCAGAAAGCAGAAAAACTGAATTTAGGTGAGATTTTTTTAACATGGTTGAAGGAACTGGACTTGCTGGAAACTAGTGTTAGCTATAAATTATGTTTGATTTATCATTATTCTACTTGAAAGCTTTTTTCATCTGCCAGTACCTTCTCTGGTCTTTTGCTAAGTTTTCAGAAGCTACATAGTCTTCTGCCCCTTGTGTCTCCTTTACCTTCAACTGCTCAACAAGACTTTTGCCTGCTGCCTCTGCCTGAAGATCAATGACCCCTTAGTTGCTTTGCCTCAAACTCTCCCATTCTTGATCCCAAAGGTGATGACTGGTTTAATGCTTGACAAGCTTCAATACCTCTGCTAGGATTAGTGCACCTCACCTCTGTCATAATCTTGGCCAGTTTCCAGTGTTCCAAAAGAAGGTTAACCCTATTTACTCTGGTTGCCAGATTACATCCTGGGGGTAGGGTGTGGAGAGAAACTTCCTGCTTCAGTGTCCTTAGAGCATGCATTTAGTGCATGCAAAAATAATAACAGCTGTAAAGGAGAGTAATTTCATATTTCCTGGATAGTAGCAGGACATAAGGGAAATAAAAAGCTCTTCAGTTTATTAGCTGCAAAGAGACTAAGTTTTAGCCAATTTAAAAGTAGTGTTGCTTTTGCAATCTGGGCATTAAAATAACTGTAACAGTTCAATAAGACTGGCTGGATGACAGCTTAGAATGAGAAGTTGTGTAGTCTCCTTGTCTCTCTCCCTTGTAGTGAGACCAAATAACTCACAGAACTCTCTGAGGCATGGAAAGCTTAAAACAGAGGTCAGTGGTTGTAGGGCCAGGTGTGGAATCCCAGAGTGAAATCTCTGTGTAGCTCATATTATGGTAAACCAAATTATAACAGCCATGCTGAGATAGTTTATAAATCTAGGTGTACCTCTTCAAATGTGTTTTAAAGATAGATCTCTAAAGGAAAAAAAGGTTTCTGCTCTGAAATCATACAGAAATAAGAGCAGTGGCATTCTTTGTGTATATACTGCAGACTTTTTTTTTCTTTTTTTTTTTCTGATATTCATATACAAATTTTATTTTATATTTGCTTGGAAAGATGTTTGTGTTGAGAAACATTGCAAGCAAAATGGTATGACTACACATGGACATAAAAAGGTTAACAGCTATAATTTTCTGTGAGTTGTGACTATACTTACTGTATATGTAGAAAGAGAACCAGTGAGTAACCTGCGTGGCATAACAATTGTAATTGTGGCCACCACCTTACCAGTTGCTACTGTGATTGGTAAGGGCACTGGGAAAAGAGAAGAGTAAGGGATAGTTTTAGTTTCGGTAAAACTGTGTTTGGAGGCTAATTCTTGAGTAGTAGAGAATGAACTCTCTGTTGCAGAAGAACAATAATATACCTAAATAATTAAAGATATCTGTTTGAAATGATTGTATCAAAGAGATCAATTGAATACTTTCATTTCAAGTTATTCCTCTCTATTTGGAAGGGATAAGTTTTCAGACCCTCATTTTCTGTCTGGGATATTAAGAAATTATATGGTATTATAAGCTGCTTTTCTCCATTTCATGTCTCTTTTGGGAGGAGTGAAACAACCTATAAATTAGCTCTAGCTCATTCTTATTCTAAATCATTGACTGTATTACTGATTCTCTTCAGCAAACTGAAGAAGAAGAGAAGAAAATATGCAGTAAAGCTCTGCAGAAGCTGCCAAGGAGGCTACAGTTCACTGGGCAAGATAGCCTTTGGATTGAGAAGTTTTGAACCAGGTGCACTTTCCCATAGAAACTCCCAGGGGAATGCATCAGGGCTTTTGGTTCTAACGGGTGATATATTAAAACAAAACAATGCAAACAACCCCTCCCAACTGGGGGAAAAAAACCAACCAAACAAACCAAAATCAAACAAAAAATAAGCAAACAAAAAACAAACCAGAAAGGGGAGAAGATTTTTCTAGCTGACTTCCAGTTGAGAGCTATTTCCATGTTTCATTTAATAGGCATTTAATGGGTTATTAAATCAAAACTGTCTGGTCTGCCACTGAGATCTTTGGCTCAAAGTGTGCAGTGAACATCACTGAACATTGCTAAATGCCCCCAGGGCAACTTAATTAGGGCTGACCTCCATCACCAGGGAATGGGGCCTGTGTTTGGATACAGCTTCTGCAGCAGAGATATCTTTGTTCTCATGTTTGTTTACTACAGAAGCACAGAATGGTTGAGATTGTAAGGGACCTCTGGAGACAGTCTAGTCCAACCCTGTTGTTGAAGCAGGATCAGCTACCATGAGTTGCCTAGGTCATGCTCAGTTGACTTTGGAGCATATCTGCAGATGGGTACCTCTCAATCTCTATGGACAACTGGTGTTTGACCACCCAAATGGTACAACAAGGGTTCTGTTCCATTCAGATGGAACTGTGTGTTTCAGTCTGTGCCTACTGCCTCTTGTTTTCTCAGTGGACATCACTGGCAAGAGTCTGGTTCATTCTTCTTCATTCCATCCCATCTCTTATTTATGTGCATTAAGATTCTCCTACTGCTTCATGGTCCAAACAGCAGTATCAGATTTTCTGCTTCTATGGGAACATAAGGAAAATGTGCCCTATAGAGCATACTGCTGTGAAGCAGACCTCCGGGCTTGTTTATATCCTCTTGTCCCTACGTTTTTGAAACACAGATTCTGCATCTTTGTACAGAAAAGGTTTTGAATATTCTGGGCGTACATTCACAGTTGGAAACTTGTTTAGATGGCATTAAAAGATGTAAAGATTTCATGCAGGATGAAAACTGATTTCTATCTGTTCTTTCTTTCTGTCCTTGATTTATCCGTGGAGTTCTCTTAGAGCAGAGGAAGAGTTAACAACCTGAGGGAGATTAGCCTTGATGAGTTAGACTTCTGGCTTCTGCCCTCCTCTGTGGGAGGCAGCTTTAGGTGCTTGAGTGGTTTCTTTACAGCAACAACTTATTCCAAAAGGATTCATAAAAAATTGAATTTTCTAGTGTGTTTTGAATCGATTAGTGGAATTTACTGAGAGAGCAGATTTTGGGTCTTGGCAGACTAAATTCTCATGTACATGTTCTCAATACAGTTGAATATCTGTCAGCAATTCATGAAATAAGCAAGTACGTTTTGCAGGTGTGAGATTTCTCACTTACGAAATACATTTGGACATTGATGGGCCAAGATGGTTTTGAAAACACATATGAAATTTGTACTTGGAAATATGATCTGAAACAACCAGAATTATTGTACCTGTTCACAGACTATCCCCAGAATGTATAAATGAGTGCAAAAAATAACAGCAAGGGAATGTTTGTCTTTACAAATTAGGGAAATTCCTTAGGTAAAAAAGGAAATCTAATGTGTTGACACTTTTGTGGGACAATTTAACAGTGTGCTAAGTATTTTCCTTTCAGTTCCTTTCATTGGGCCATAACATGCTATCAGATATTTCCTGGCTAAGGACTGAAAGTAATGTTCACTTTGCCTTAATGGAACACAGCTTACTGGAAGGAAGGGACCAAAATTTTATGGTGTCTGTCCCCAGAGAAACTGCTTTCACCACTTTTGTAGCTGCTGGGGGGTCGTCGCTAAACCAAATAGAAGTTGAAGCTGGCATTAACCTATCAACTGAAACACAGAGATGTCCCGTGCGAGACTACCTGTTTCTTTCCAGATTCCTGCCTGAGGATCAAGTGTGACCAAGAGATAATCAAAACTGTCCTGAAACAAAGTAGGAGTAAAAATGTCTTCCAGGCTTTTTCCATAAATGGATATTCAGCTCCTTATAGATAATCAGATTTTTGTAGAATGGCTTTGCTAAAGGAAGGGTTAAATGCAGAAGAGTTTCTTCTGCTTTGAGAAAGGAACTATAGCCATAAGATTAGATAGAAGTCTATCTAATCATGGGAGACATGGAGGAAGTAAACCTACACACTCATTCTATTATAAGAATGAACAACAGATTAAAACAGCAAGTGTCAGGTTTAAGATAAATGCTACTATGAGGAACTACTTGCCATGAAGTATTGTAGAGGATATTGTTGATCCTAAATCTCTGAAGGGGTTCAAAGGTAACTACATAAATATAAGAAAATCTATGATGAAAAACCTTTAATTAAATGCAATGTTAGCACTTCTGTAATTTAGAAAGTCCACAAGCTTCAAGTTCTTCTACCTTCTTGAATCAACACATCTACTGACTGTTGTCAAAGTACTGTGTTAAAGGTATTTTAGTGAACATCAGTTTGGCTATTGACATGTAATGATAGTCATTCTATTCTCATTTTTTCAAAATTCCAAAGATGGGGAATTGAATCCACTCAGCAGAAGTAAATATCTAAGTGAGAATACCCAGGTTAGTAAGTTATGTTGGCTCTTACACCAAGAATTTCTCCCAGAAGACACCATGGCTTTGTATTAAGCAGAGACATGTCAAATTCCAGCCTTATGTTTAGGTGAGCCTGTGAACCTTTTATGCGTTTGTTTAGCAGGCAATTTACCTTGTTTGTGTGTAGCAGTATGTTGCTGTTCTGTGCTGAAACAAAGCAAATATGAAATTATAAGGAGCCAAAACAGAAAAGAAAATGCATTATTCAAAAGGTATGAAAAGAGAATGTGTGGAAGACGTTTTGTTTTGCTTTAGCTGGAATCAGTACTTGACAACTTCAGTGACACTTTATCCATACTGTTAGAACTCTTCAAAATCAGCAGGTTTTCAACCACACTGATACCCTGTGGGATGAATGATTTATTCTCATGTTCTTTCTTTGTCTTTCTAGAAGATCACAGTGCCCTGGGTTATCTGTTTCATAATTCATTCCAGGCCTGGAAGGAAGAGGGGGGATGTGTGTAGAAAATAAGATCACACACGGAGAAAACTTCATTAGCCACTTATTAATTCTTCTGAGCTATTAGAGATATTGGTAGTTGTGCATTTGATGCAGCTTCTTGAAAAGGAAACTTTTTAGTAACTGGGCTTCAGGTGTGAAACATTCCTACATCTCAATAGACCTTTTCTTACTGAGCCATACCCTTGGGAATTTTAGATACATCTGAAGCTGTGGATACTTGTGAGAGCTCAATTAGTGGTAGAGACTCTGGTTTCTTGGTACTTACTTTGTTCCAGACTGTGAGGGGAAAATAAGCCCTTAAAAAGCCCCAAACTTGGACACACAAGCCATAAACATAGTGATATTTTCAAAAGATATCATTGAGCCATTGTTCAGAGTGCCTACCCTGGCAGCAATAAACCATGTCCTGCTACATTCTTGTCCTTTGTAATGTCGTGAAGAGTGATACGTCAGTCAAGGGTTGTCAGGAATACACCAGCTTTTGATTTAGAACACCATTTCAGTGTGATGACTCTTAAATGATAAAAACATGGGCGTGAAGACAACCCATTGTTTTATATACATATTCACACACGAGTATGCATCTAGATGGAAAAGTTTTCATTGAGTGAGAAGGGTAAAAATGTTTCAGAGGAGAGAATATACTGGTTCCATAAATTAGAAAGGGAAAAATAAAAAGGGAAATGGATGGCAGTAGATAACATGTCAGATTATTATTTTAATTTTATTTATTTTATTAAAATATTCTAATAATTTTAGTGGAGTTTTACCTTGAGAAGAAGATAAACAACATTCACAATCATGACAGTGGGCTCCAACAATCTAATGCAACAATCTAATGGAATAGTGCAAGTTAGTGCTCTCTACCTAATACAAAAAAAAGCTGTTCTGCACATGGTACTGGGTACTATGTAGGTGAGAAGACAACATTCTCCTTGAACAGTTCAAACTTGATAGCTGTCAGTTGTCTGTTAAGTCACCTCTTTTTTCCTGTATATTTCTCTCTCCTCCTCATCTTTAAATTCTATTTTGAGAACACGAACATAGGTCACATTCTAAGAATTTGAATCCCGAATATTCAAGATTTCTGGGGCAGTCAAAACACAGAATTTTTTGTATTCTAGGCTCAGATGCAAGCTCACTCATATCCTAGTCTTCCATTTTATCTCACTTTGGAAGGTCAGCCTTGAAAAATCTCGAGGTATGGAACACTGTGACTACTGCAACAGAGGTCATCTGAATGTCCATGACAGGCAAATGGAAAAACAACAAGTACCACCAAGCATTTTGTGAATGTGGGGTTGCATAGCTGTCTGCAAGAGATGGGATACTCTGTCAAAATAGGAATAGATGGTTTTGGCTTAGCGGGCTGGAAAGTTTGCCTGTTGTCCCTTTCCAGATCTCTGACTTTATATTGCAATGAAATGGTGAATGGTTCCACCACTTACAGTGATTGTCAGAATTTTTGTGCCTTTGCTGTACACTTGCTTCACAGATGCACAATAAATATAATACTTTTAGAAATGGTTCACAGAGTTCTAGATAAGATTATGTGATAAAAATTGTCTTAAAAATAGCTGAGTTATTCTGTTTATTTTCCTTGATTTTATCGCTTCTAGTGTTCCTCTGTATGGTATACAGCTGTGTTCTTACAAGTGTTAAATTTGTGGTCTTGATGTTTGCTTGTCATGTAAAAGACACGTTTAATATAATGTGTTTTGACATGGTTATTTTTTGGGGTATGGTGGTGACTTCTACAAACTCTTGTTTCTAGGTCAGTTTATGTTGATGTTTATCCTTTTAAATCAGCAGTATATGCAGGATCTCATATTTTTTTGTGTCATTTTTTCACATGAATATCTCTCTTTTTGCATTCATAGAACTTCCGTGCCCTCTATAATAAACTTATTAGCAAATGCATTGAAAAATTTCCATGGGAAATGAATCATCACAGGACATTTCAAATATTGGGTGTCGTTTGCCCTTAGAACACTTTTGAACCTTGTATTGCTTTTATGTAACAAGGCTTTGGTAATGGAGGGATGACAGGAGTAGCTTCTGGGGGAAGGTGAGAATACATATATTCAAAACTACAGCTTTCCATTGCATGCATTAGATGATGCAAGTAAGCTCCCTGTTTCTATTTACACATGTCTATCACTACCTTGCTTCCCTCAGCTTGTAGGTATTGTCAACTGAGCAGTGTAAAAGTTTCAAGTTTATAAACTTCTAGGTTCATGCCAGCTTGTGGCCTTGTTTCAATGTTTTCATGTTGAAAGAGCATCTGTAAGCTGTGCAAACAATTTGGACGGTAAGTTACATTATTCCTAGACTAAGAAAAAGGAGGATGTGGCATATTTCTGAGAAACAGCTAAGAGAAGGCTCTACATGCCTCTGGTTTTATGTCGTGAGAAGCAATCTGAAAAAAGAATGGCTGGTGGACTGAGCGTGCCCGTCTAGTCTCTGGAGACATAAAGATTTCAAGAGCTTGTTTCACAGCTTCGTGTACCTCATTGAAACCCTTGTTTAACACCAAACAACTGCATGGCAGTGGAGCTGCTTGGCTGTACCATTTAAAAGTAGCATGTGCCTCTGTCCGGGTTACTCTTTAGTGGCCTTGTTACTTCCCCTTTAGTCCTGCTCTGTGTCTGCTCTGAAGTGCCCTTTCCTGCAGCATGCAAACTCAAGAAATCATTCACATTTTTTTTCAGCCAGCATTAGAGAGAAATTAGGGGAAACCTCATCTTAAGTCACCTTTCGTTTGCTAATTGTGGAGATATATTGTCTCTGTTTATTCCTTCAGAGGAATTGCTTTGAATGTGTAGGTGCACATGCCACAATAAGTGTGCTAGAATGAATACATATTAACAAAAATCTGGCAAAGGCAGTTACTTTGCTGCCTCACTGCTTCCATGTCATCTTTCTGTGTTTTCATCCATGTGCACTGTTTCATTCAGAGGGCTTAATCAGAATCCAGAAAGACTTAAGGACTCTGTTTCATTTGGATAAAGGAAAAGGTTGGTTCTGCAACTGCGAGGTTGCATATTTGAAGGAATAAAACATGTCTGAATTTTAATACAGTGCAATATCTGTTTAACAAAGAATTGGTTCTGTGTTATTTATGTTGCTGGTTGGCAAATATGAAACACATCAAAGCCCTGTGAGAACTAAAATGTTAATGAAAAAAGTATAATTAAACCTCTTTAGTATTAATGAATCCTCAGAATTTCTTCAAAGCTGTGTGGTAACAAAGAGATGGATTTTGAGTAGGAATGAGTCAAGCAGAAATAAAGGTCTTCCTCTGTGCTGTCATTATGACTCTACCTGGACTGGGACATTGGGATGCTGGAGAGGGTGAGCTGTGCACTGCTTACCCTTTTACACAGCCCAGTGGGATAAGGGGAGAAATTGGAATTGTAATATGCAAGGCTGTTCCTGAGACACTTCTGACCTGCCCTGGTTGTGGGACTGTGATTTGTCCGCACCACTCTTGCTTCAGGCTTATGCTTAAACAGGGCAGACAGCTGAATTTTATTTCTTTGACTTCTTTAGTCACAGCTGAGATAATTGGCTAGGAGTTCATAGGTGATGGTGGCTGGTTTTTGGTGGCTTTTTTGTTTTTGTTTTTTTTTTTTTTGTGCCTTTTCCCCTTCATTTCAGAAGGGAAAAAAGACTGTATTGTCTTTTCTCCCTTTCTCCACCAGTCTTCTGTGAACCCTGCTTTTGAAACACCTTGATAAGACTACTGCAGGCTTCCTGATGTTAAGAAAAGATGAAGACAGCAAGCAAAAAGCAATTAAAAAAATTCTTGTTAGCCCAGTGGTCCCAGGACATAGGGTTATATTTATCAAAACTTTTTCTTTATTCAAACTTATGTGGTCAGAAAAAGAAATTCCTCTAGCTTTAGTGTATCATAAATGCAAATATGTATTTTACAAGGATCTTCTGTATGTGCTAAAGTCTGATTTTATCAAGAATCTGATCAAGCCTTCACTGCAGCTGATGGTGTCTGGATCAAGTTCTTAGTTTCTGTTTCATCAGTTCCATGTATAAAATTTACAAAGCATTTATGAATGTTTCACAGCTGAAGTTTTAACATGAGTAAGAAAGAAGGTAATAGTTTTGTCTGGAGCAATAGGTTATCTTCTAAACTTTAAAAGCTTATGGTATTGGTGAACTATTCTCCATGCTATCTTCATATTAAACAGAGTAGAACCAAAATTTTTTAGTTCTGTTTTGTTTTCACTCATCACAAAAGACTAAAGAGTCTAAAATTACTTATTTTGGGGAATTTTGTTCATAAAGTAGTAAGACTGATCTCTTCAAAATGTTATTACAAAAACAATGTCTTAATTGCCACACTGTCAGAACCATATTTGTGTCTGCGTGTTCATCCTCACAAGAGCTTAGACACTTAACTGTAGTTTTAAAACAGCTATGGAAACTAAGAAATAAATGTGGCCTATTTATTTGCCACAAGAGAGTGGGAAAACAGCATGAAAAACATGAAGTGTGCATAAGTGGGAATCTTATGCTAATGGAAACTTATATCTCATAACCTCTGTGAGTAAGTTGACAGGTAGTAGCAGCCAGAAGCAGTTGCACATCAGTAATTCCATCTGTAGGGTACCTGAACATGTTGCACTGAGTTGTTTCTGGGAGAAATTACCAGAAAAACTAGCATGCTGTTTTTCAAGCTGCTAGTTGCATGGATTCCCTAGTATTTGAATACATATCAGCAGTGGTTGATTGTTTTCATTGCTTTGAAATTGTTCTAGCATGCAGTTAATATTTATGGTGTCAAATTTTGTAGTTTCATCACTTTACACTGATTAAACTCAGTGTGTACCTTCCAAAGGGGAAGCCGAATGCAATGGGGATTAAGGGAAGTAGGTGTGATGGATGTGGTTAGTTGTCTGGGATCTGAGATTGTGACAAGTAGAAGACAAGTCACACTGAAGATAAGATAAAGCAAGTTGGAAGCTAGAAAGTAGATTGATGTAGATAAGCTAGTGAAGAGATATGGAGATTGACAGCTGGAAGATGTGGCGCATGCATGCCTTGGCAAAAGGGCAGCTAAGAAAAATTCAAATAATACTAGAGAGTAAGAATGAACAGTTAAATGGTAGGCAGAGCTGTCCCATCCAGAGCAAATGTCATAGTAGTAAAACCGTGCAGCAAGGATGGAACATAAAGTGGAATCAGGACTTTGTCCCTGGTGGGATATTGCGTTCTGCTTTAGCTACTTGCTGTGCTTACCCTACAAGGTTGTAGTTTAAATCTCCTTAAAACTGTATGTTGTCTAAGCATTGGAATCCAGTGCTTGAACTCTAGCCTCTTTGGATTATTGGAATAGTTACTCAGCTGTAGGGACTTGGCATGTCATGCAGCATCTTGTGGACACAGAACTCAAGCAGCAGCTAGGGAGTTTTATCTCCTAATCATGCTTTCGTTCACAAGAAACCTGATTAAAGACACAATGATTATCATAGAATCATTAAGGTTGGGAAAGACCTCTACTATTGAGTCTAACCATTGCCCCAGCACCACTGTGTTCACTGCTAAACTGTATTGCCAAGTGCCACGCCTTTTGAAAACTTCCAGAGATGCAGATTCCACCAGCTACTGGAGAGCCTCTTCCACTGCCTGACCACCTTTTCAGTGAAGAAATTATTTCTAGCATTCAAGCTCAGTATCCCCTGACACAACATTAGGATATTTCCTCTGGTCCTATCACATGTTTCCTGAGAGAAAAGACTGACTCCCCTTCCTTTCAGGAAGTTGTGGAGAGCAATAAGTTCCCCTGAACCTCCTTCTTTCCAGGCTAAACAACCCCAGCTTCCTCAACTGCTCCTCATAATTCTTGTGCTCTAGACCCTTCACCAGCTTTGTTGCCCTTCTCTGGACTTGCTCCAGCATCTCAGTGTCCTGGTTCATTTCTCATGAGCAGGGAGACCTCATTCCTCCTGCTCCAGAACTTGAGGACAAAGTGAGTGAAAGTGTGTTCATAACTTGCTTTTTACAACAGAATTGCAGGTTAGGGTTTTTTTAAGGGCTTAAACTGAAATGATGATTCATATGTTCATGTAGTTTTGTCTTCTATTGGCAAAGGACAACTGAGAAAATTAGTTACCGGTTTACTGTGGAGGTAAGTGAAGTAAGTGAATTGTTAGCACTGGGATGTCGTCTGATGCCTGAATGGGTCTACTGCACTCTGCAGTAGAAGGTTTGGGTAGAGATTCATCATACTTGAACATCAGGCTTGAGTTCAATTGTCTGAAGCTGTGCATAGACATTGTTGTGCTACTCCATACCATTCTCTGAAGGCTGGTGCAAAATGCCTGCATGCTTATTGAATAGATGACTCAAAGTGAGGTTAAGGACAAAGAAAAGCCTGGTGAACATAAGGTATATTAATTCCTAAATATCTCCATCCAGACTTGTCTTTAAACCAAATCTGACTTTTTAACATTAAATTTGCACATTATTAAGCAATTTAGGTGAGGATAGTGGAATTCTGGTAGAAGTGACAAACTTCTAGAAAGTTTAATAATATGGCTTTCAAAAGAAGGTTTTTAAAAGCTTCAAAGGTACTTAAATATTTATGTCCCATTGAAAGTCAGTGATAGGCAGTCGCCTGTCATTAAAAGTACTATCCTGAGAAATTAACCTGACATAGCGTAGATACTTTAAAGTGAATTCAAACATTTCTGCATGATTATGGTTTCAAAATTAAAAGGTATGTCTCAGCTATTCACTGTATTTTTTCCATTGCTCTAAAGCTCCAAAGGAAAACAAAAATCCAAACAGTTTAATGAAATTAATTTCAGTTGCATCTGACTGGGTCTTCACTTCAATGTTATTTAATGACTTCTGGGGAAGGCATGAGAGGGGCTTATGTCAGCTGCATACACACTTTTAATGCGTGAACTTGTGCCCTGTGTCTGACAACTGTTCTGGAAAGAACAGACTTTCTTATGAGAGTTAATCTGAAGACGAGGAACCATTTAAGGAAGTGAAGTTAAATCTCTCTACTGTTTTTTTAAAAAAATTATAGTAATTTCAGAATTTATACTTCATAGATGCTAGTGGGAACTGCTGTACTTTCAAGCCAGTGACTTGACACTAGATATGGTCATAACCCTTGCATTTTCACAAATTATTTATTTGGTAGGGTTTTTTTTTAAACAAATCTATGTTGCTCTCTGTTTCCTGCATGCCAGTTTGATTTGCAGAGTGGTTTTAGTACTTGCTGGTCAAAGCAGTCACCCCAATGTTCCCCTCTGAGGGTACCCTATATGATCCCCTATGCTTAACTGAGAGCTTAGGTACTGAACCACTGCATAGGCTATGTTGCCCATGAGGCCCTCAAACAAGTATTGAAGAGGGGTCGTAGCACTGACTACTTTCATCTACTACTTTGTTTCTGTTGTGCTGAATTTCTCGGTAATACTGTAGACAATGAAGATTTGTATTCGGGTCCAGGTTTGCATCTCCTTCTTAGTCTAGAGCTTACACTTCAATTCTCAACCTTAATATATATAAAGCATATATCCAACAACAGGTTTATAAAGGTCCAGTATTTCAGTGCTAGATTCCAGACTGTTGGCTGAGTCTGCAGAAAATTTAGGAGACCTAGTCCAGGTCTAGGGTTTCTGCTTGTGGTGTCTATTTTTAAATGTAGGCCACTAGGGAAAACACTCACAAAAACTTAGGGATACTGAAAGTTGTCTGGTAATTGCCTTTTTAAGCTATATTCTGTTTCACTGGACTTTCTCTAACTCTGGTGCTGAGAGCTAGGCTTAGTCTTTCTAATAATTTTCTACTTCATGTAATCTACCTTTGGCATAAGATTTCCACTTGAGGGAGGTTTCTTGAGATTATATTTTGTTTGCTAGGGTGTACTACCCAGTTCCTCACCTAACTCTTGAAATCTGTGGTTCTAAGACTCATGTTAAGCAGATCAAGGAAGATCAGGAGGTTACAGCACTGTTGTCTTTAATCTTTCTGTTGATTCCTTAATTTCTTATTGACTGTTGTAATCTTTCACCTACAAAACAGACAGGAAATCCTATGATAAAAAGAGAATGTTAACATTTTGAAGTTCGTGGTCTGACTTATTGTAAGTTTGCTTTTTGAATTTTCCAGCTAATGGCGTGAAGAGGAAGAAAAAAAAACAACCCGCAAACGTTTTAGGTTTAAGTGAATAAAAGGCTGAATGATCTTTTCTATCAACTATGTAATACAAGGTATAAGATGCTGAGAAATGTCTTCATCTGATGCTTTTGTTAATTGGATGGGCGGTGCATGATTCGGTCAAGCTTGCCTTCCAGAACTAAAAAGAGCAATGCAATTCTTCAAATATCTAGGTCATTGCCGGAAGGTGTTCCAGCAAAAATATAATGGACTGTGAAACAGCCAGGGGAGCAGAGTGAAGCTTATCACAATGTCAAAAAAATGTATTATGAGAGGCCCTTATAATGAAGATGGAAGGAGATGAAGTTACAATCTTTGCTGTCTCTGCCTTCTGATACTATTTTAGAAAGGATGCCAACCCAGCTGGGAGTTTATAGTGGAACTGTAATCTGAAGTGGTGCGTGCCTCCCTTAATTTACCTAGTGCTACAGGCAATTCTGTCAGCTTGACACTTGCTCTTGAAGTGTCTGTGCCAATTAAAACAGCTCAACAGAACTCCTTGATTTGACGAATCTTCTTGCAATAAAGTCAGACTAAAATGGAGCAAAAATTAGCCCTTTTGCATTCTTGCAGTTTGGCATCAACATTTTGTAAAGGAGTGAAAAAGCAGCCCATCTGAAAGCTACATACAGCAATGGTAAAGCTGTTAGAAGCAGAAAGTCTATAGAAAACAGAAGTTTGATGGAAGTCACCTATTTAAGGTGCCTGCCCAAGTCAGGAAAAAAAAAATCTATTGTGTAGTAAAGGTGGAGACCTTTGCTGAAACTTGTCACTTCTCCCCAAAAATCATTAGTTGTTTTCGTGTATGGCTCAGTTTTTGCTTCTCTATTTACATGAACCACATAAATTGCTTGCAGGATGCATCACCTGCATCTTTCCTGTAGCTGGCCGCCTCAGCGTGGTGGGAGCTCCTGCTCTAAAAGCTTCAGTGGCACAGCATAGCATGAAGGACAGGAGGGTCTGGCTGCTTTTGAAGCAATTCAATGTCTCATCTGTCTGGAAAGATTGCCCAATGAATTTCAATTGCATTTTTAATTTAAAAAAAGGACAGATAAATGGCTGCTTGTCTTTAGAAGAAGGGAATGGATAGAAGTTGGGATGTAGGCTAATTGTGATTAAGGAGCTTCTCACCATAACTGGGGTTAGAGAGAGAGTTTGGATATTGAGCTAAATTTACTCAAGTAGAAAAGCACAATGTTTGAGTAGAGTCTATTGTAATTTCAAGACAAAATGAGATATTTTTGCTTCCTTTTCACTGCCCACCATTTGTTACATTTGTCATGTTGCACAAAATGGTATTTCAAGATACTTATAGTGGATAACATTTTTGAAAAGTGCTTACGACTCAAGCCATTTGGAAAATTACATTTTAACTACATAAATAGATGTATGGAACTTGTGTTAGGAAATTTGTTTTAATGTAATAGTATAATTCTGATATAAATGCCTAACAGAAACAAGTAAACATAATTTGCCTGATCTGAAGAACAGAACTTGCATAGTTAACACAAAAGAGTAGGAAAATGAAGAAAATAATTAAAAAAAAAATCACTGTATTGGATGTAAGTTGATACTACTTTCAGGCACATATTTATATTTGTCTTTACTCCTCAAAGAGGTCAGCAAGGTTTATAAAGGGAAATATCATAGAAATTTTTCCTGCTATTATGTGAGAAAATAAATGGAGTCTAGTTAGCTACACTAAATGTAGTTCCCTGAAAGGTGAGTATTCCATCAGATAAAAGGAAAGTTAGTAACAGCAGTGTCAAATAAGAAATGCTTATACTTCAGTAATGAAATTCTTGAAGTGAGAATATGGAATGGAAGATGCTTT
This sequence comes from Chiroxiphia lanceolata, assembly GCF_009829145.1. Taxonomy (NCBI): domain Eukaryota; kingdom Metazoa; phylum Chordata; class Aves; order Passeriformes; family Pipridae; genus Chiroxiphia; species Chiroxiphia lanceolata. The sequence continues at coordinate 35,000,319 of NC_045639.1, read as the reverse complement.
TTTGTACAGTAGTATTTTTTATACTGATATTCTCTTAAAAGGGCAGATTCATCTATTTTTTTCTGAAAGAATGCAGTTAGTACCATTGGCTTGTATGTGGTATCAATACATTTATTATTTTTAGAATGACAGCTGTATTTGTCTTTCTCTCTAAATATACGAATCAGAACTAATTCAACATCTGGGATAAAAAAAAGTAGGCATAAATTGTGACTGAATGTAAAAATATTAGAAAAATTTTTAATGCAGTACAATTGTACAATGGGAAATTTGTGGCTGGCCTCAGTCAGTCCCATTGATGTCAAAGGTTGCTTGATAAGGGTTTGTTCAGCATAACTATGGGATTAGTCTTATTACATATCTAAAAGTGGCTGAAGGCCACACATCACACATCATGTATTCTGCATACGCTATTATGTGAAAAGCTGTGTTATTTTCAGTTGTGATCTGCTGTGGATTTTTAGCAGTTTTCCCATGGTGTCAGTGTAGTAGAGAGGGAAAGAATGGTAAAGAGTTTATGTGACAATGGAAATCTGGAAAATGTTAACATAGTGAGAAGAAGCATGGAGGATCCAGTGGTGAGTAGGTTACATGGTAGACTGGCTCACTGGTGATTTGAAGGACTTTAGAAAACCAGGAGTTCTCAGAAAAAAACCCGAGAATGTGGGATATTCTTCTTTGAGTTCTAGAGATAGAGTGGAATAGAAGCCTATACACTGAGGAGCTATGATTATGAAAAATATTGGCAAAAATTGTTATTAATACTAAATATTTCTTAATATTTCTTTAAAAGAAGACTTTCCAGGCAGAGAGGAAGAGAAACTCTTTTCAGTCTAGCTGTGTTCTTTGTAATTCTTCTGAAACACCAAATAAATTAATGAATCATGTTGGTAGCTACCCTGACTGACTTTCTAATGATTTAGTTTGATTCATCTCCCACAACTGCAAAATATGGAAAGGGCTAAAAATGGCTTAATTGCCTTCCTTGTCTGTGTTCACCAGGCAGAAATAGCTGCTTTAAAAAAAAAAAATCACAAAAGTGAGAAGACAGAACTGGAAACTTCTTGCAGATATGCAGTAAGAGGACAAGAAGCAACAGACTTTAGTTGCATTCCAGGAAAACCCACTTGGATACAAAGAGGTGTTTGTTGGCTTGGGATTTTTTGTATTACCGGGAGAGTGTTCAAAACAGTGGAACAAGTGCCTAAAGAAGTTGCGCAGTCTCTGTTCCTGGAAATTTTAAAACTTGCCTTGTCAAGACTGAGTGACTTGATCTCACTGGCCATTTGAATGAGGTGCTGGACCTCTAGAGGTCATATTCTGTGATAACATGCAGAAGTGCAAATCCTATCCTACCACTGCATACACTGACAGTGAGATTCACTGTCTTTCTCTAACTTAGGGCAATTTCATAAGCAAATCTGTTCTAGAGGCTAATGGAGCTACTACTGACTATCAGTGTCTCTTCACAAAAAGAACTAATATTGGCAGGCAAACTAGATTATACTCCTAGATAAAACAATGAAACAGAAAGTGAAGGGAACACGAAGATTGGTATATTGTAGCTATTAAAATATTTGGATTTTAGTGTATCACTTGATACAGTGTCTCATAAAGTGATATTTACTTGATTAATTTAAATTTGGGTGGATATCTGATGAAGATCTGAATATGCAGACCAAAATCTTCTTCAGAGACTGGAAATAAAGGTAAGGATTGATTTCTCCTCAGCTAGGCCTTTGTAATATGCATAAAGTTACTTCTGGTTTTATATAACTTCCCTATAAGGATAAAAAGAGATGACGTAATGGTCACAATTATTATCATTGTGACGAAACTTGGTCTTGGAGTGGACTTGGTCTTTTTCCTCCTCAATCACTGATATGTCTATTTTGTGTGTGTTCCTGGCGTCTTAATGTTTTCAGTAAATTATCTTTGATAATTACCTCAGAGTGGGTGTAAGCTCACACTAATGACATTAAGAGGCAATATCAAATTGAAGTGAATTGCATGCATCACTGAAAATAGGAGGAGAAGGACAAATTGAGTTAATAAAGACATAAATTAGCAATATGATATTCCACTTGGTAAAAAAAAATATGTTTGAGGAAATATAATCCAAAGCTCAGATAACCATAAGGGAGGTAAAGTGTGAGACGCTGAAAGTATTTCTGGTCTTAACAGAAAGGAAATAATTTTTGCTGTGTATTGGAGTTTTGCCTGAGACTACAAATGTGTGCTCAGGCACAAATGAATAGATGGCAGAAGGATATGCTTGTTCTGGACAGTGTGAACACTCCTGTGTTTCCAGAGAACACATGGTGTGGTTTCTGGGGTCCTGACCTCTCAATGATTTTTCTTCATCAAATGCTCGTGTTCTTAATTTTGCTTTTCCGCTTTAAATTCTTTCTTACATATTGATAATTCTGTAGCACTGAGCTGAACCTCTTATGTCTGTTACAGATGGATACCCATGATACAGACTAAAACTGGGTTTGAGAAGGGCATGTGAGAGTTTAATCAGGAATGTCCAGGCGTGCAAGTTACAAGTCAGTGTAAGAAGTGCTATGTGAAACACAGTAGACTTTGTCAGTTTAGAAGCTCTTAGGAGAGCATTGTGTTGATTTTGCTGAAGTATTAAGCAAGAGGGACATTTGAGGTGGAGACAGAGAAAAAGTGTTTGCTACATATCTTCATAGTCTAACACACCACCTGAATAGTCAGTATCTCAAACTAATTAAACAAATATTCTAATTTTGTTTTAATGAGCCCCAAGTTACTGCTCTCTGTCACAAAGCTTACTTTCTCACTGTGGTTTTGTGGGTAGACATCTTCTGACGAAGGGCTGATGTTAAGTTCTCAGAATGCCCTTGAATGCATCAGTGAAGGTCAGAGAAGAGACCTCCTTGCAAAGGATTGGCTTAGCTGTAAGTGCAGTTGTGAAAAAAATGAAGACGACATTTTCTGTGTTCATCTCATAAGAACCATTAAAAGTTCATGGAGGTTGTGATTCATGCTTCTGAGTTTCTCTGCTTGAATAGCTGGGAGACTGAAGATGTTCTCAGTGGTACTACCAATCCCTAAGACTAGGCAGCTTTGGAAAAAAGTTCATATGTGGCCTTGACTGCTGCTACCTTCCCTCTTTCTGAAGCAAATATGTTTTCTGTTTATTATGTGACAAGTTCTCTTTGGAGTTCTCAGACATGTCCAGTGAAAATGTTTGCTTTGGTAGTTAGGACGGTATGTCCCAACTTGTAGAGAAACAAGAATGTCAGTAATTACCAGAATTTTTTTTTTTTTTTAATGAAGATGGTATGCCTGATGATCAATGGATATCTGTCTTGGGGATTTCTTTCTTTCTTTTTCTCCCCCCTCTTTCCTCTTTTGTGGAGTTTTTTGGTCTTGGCTATTCAAAGAGAATTTCTTTTCTCTCTCTGTCTTAGAAACTGTTTCTATGCAGCTTGGGTGAAATACTGGCATTATTTTGCAATAAGGAACTCAAATGCTTTAGGAGAGATGGAAAAAAAAGAAACCATAAAGGTAAAAGGTGTTAGTTTCCCTTGTCAGATTACTGAGATTAAGAATGGCGAGTATTAATTGTGCTGTATTATTGAAGAGATGCTCCTTCACTCTGAAGAGATTAGTCAGCTCTGTGGTGTTTCTCCACAGAGAGCTCTTCAGTGCTTGAGAATCTTTACTCTCAGCCTTTTCAGCTTTTAGGATGATTAAACTTTGTACCTCTTGAAGAGGAAAATATGAAGTGCAATACAGAGCAAAAAAGAGCTTTTATTTTTAGGAGGCTAATTCTGTGGATATCAGCCTGACAAAGTATCATTCAGTCTGTATGTGTTTAGTGTCTATGAAGATAATATTTATCCCTCCTAATTTGTAATTTATCCCCTTAAGCCTCAGGGGCACAGCAGAATTTCTCAGAAAAGTGACATATGAAATCTCTTGTTAAGCATAGTCTCCACAGATGAGGCAGAGTTCTTAATTTTCTACATTGCAACAGAGAACATCAGCTTAACAGTTGTCAGGCTATGTGGTGATCTCCTGCCACCTGCATGCTTTTTCTCCTCTGCTAGGTGTGAGTATTCTTTATATAAAGCATCAAAAAGTTTGTGAAGTCATGAATTAGACTACCACTCTTTGGAACAGTTTGAATATGACCTGATTTTGTACCTCAAGCTCTTGTACTCTTAACATCATTAAAACTGCTGCAAGTAGCCATATTGATGACACCTGAGATAGCTGGGATATTCACCTAATAAATTCTCTGCTATTGCATGGGACTGGACTAGGGACACTAATGGTGCGTTTTTTTAATCTCTTGCCATGTTTTGCAGTTTTGGTTTTTTACTAAGAGTGAAGTTCTTCTTAGGAAGTTATGTGTTCATGGTCATTGGGATGCTCATACTCATAGGGAATGAACACTGTGTTCCCTTCAGTGCTGCAGAAGGAAATTTGGAAAATAAATTCACCATTCCTGACTGTACATTTTACCTAGGTAAATGAGTCTGCAGTTGACAATGCAACTTAATATCAGCCATTGGACTAGAATAAGGCTTGCTAAGAAGAACAGCCAATTAATATCTTTTTCCAAATTAGAATTACATCATTATGGTTATAGAACTGTAAATGGCACTGCAATCTGTGTTTATCTGGAGAGTCTAAATATCGTGAAGTGGCTTAAAGGAATACTTCAGAGTGAGAGGACAAATATTTAAGACCTGCCTGAAAAAGATTGCTTTGTGTCTCCTTGCTTTGGTGGGCTGTTCCAAGATTTTGCTAGGAAAATCAGCTAAAATGTTTTTAGAAACCATTTCAGAATGTACTTCACAGCAGACTGCATATGCAGTAGCATGAATTGCTACTGCTGAGAATTGGCTTACAATTGAATAAAAATACCTGTTTCAGTGCAGCTCTAATAAACCCTTCTTTCTTAAAAATAAATAATTAAAATGGAAGGAACTGTTAGATTCTTGCTCTGTAAATAGACTGTTGCTATGTAAATAACCTTCCTGCCTTGCCTCTGAGCTTTTAAACATACTTTTCAACACTTTCAGGAGAAACAACTATGGCTGTTCCTGCAGAGGCTGACATCTTTGCAAGACTTACCAGTCAAATGTACCGGTGTTTATCTACAGAGAGAGAGGCATTACTATTCTGCCTTTCAAAGAAGTGGGGAACATGCAGAAATTAGAAGTAATCAGCTAGCTGGAAATCTGGGTAATACCAGAATTCAGAGTGTAAATGGTATGGTGTTAAACTTACAGAAATTCAGAAATAACAGTGTAAGGAAAACTCTCTATTCAATGTACAGTAACAGAACTTGATTGTGGACTCCCCGCTAGAGATTCCCAGTGAACAACTCGGCTGCGTGGACCTCTTTAGGCAGGAGAAGAGAGAGACCAAGTTTCTTTCTCTCTGGGATCCAAGGTGAAAAGACCTTTATTTTGAAGCTCCGTGGTTTATATGGGCACAGGGGGAGGGCTAGAAGGAGGAACATGATTTGGCCAAGGTCTGGGAGAAAGGGAGTGGCTTGAGGGCTGTATTGACCAATGGGGGATACAGGAGGACCGCGTTCCAGTAACAGAACCAAGGATTGGGGAGAGGTGAGTGAGGCAGCCTATCCTGCTTGTGCAGGGGCGGAGTCCGCGATCGGGGAGGGAGACAACATGGTTCCGGATGGGACTGTGTGGGTTGGGGGAATTACGCAACTCAGGGAGGACCTGTACAAATAAAAACAGGTATACTCTTTTTTTTTTTTCTTTTTTTTTTTAAAATTACATAAGCATAGATGGAAATTAGGAGTGAGAGGGAGTACTGACACCAGAATTGTCATGAAAATCATGTGATAAGCTGTGCCTAACCTGGAAGGGAGAATTTTAAGAAGAGATGCCAAGGATATGTATCATGCAAAAAGACCAGCTGCTTCTACACATCCAGGAGTTGAGAAAAGCAAAATCAGTCTTTCTAACAGCAAATATTTTCCTGGGCCTGAGTGAAATCAATTTATTTTAAAAATATACTGCTTATTGTCAAAAGTTTCACACTTCTATTCAACTATAAAATATATCTGTCTCTCCAGGCAGTACATAGATGTCCGTATGTCCATACTAATAAAAAATTCTGTTCACTTGCAATTAAATCAGCATAGCTTTTAAAGATCTACTTTAATGTACCCTAACCACCTATTGAAAATGCTATGTAGTTTGATTTTGTTACTGTAATTATACCATATTCAAAATCAGCAATTGAATGACTTCATTTTATACTAATTAAAGCCTTAGACCTTTTTATTGTGAATTCAAATATAACAGAAAAGTACAATAATTAGTTCTTAGTTGTATAATTTTAAATTATGTAAAGTTTACAGCTACAAAACTATTTTAAGTGGAATATATGTCTAGTTTATTTTTAACTAACAGATAATGACTAGTTCATTCTGTATAAGGATATTTGAGATGTGTAATCTGGAATATCACTAAGCCTTAAAAACTCCTTTGCACTGGAATTTTCTGAATTTGAAAATAAAAGACAAATTGTTAATCTTTCAAGGAAAATCTTTTGGTACAACCGAAGTCTGACAAACAGTCCTGGGCTATCCTGTTGGTCTGCACAGCAGTCTGAAGTGGAGGAGGTTGGAGGAAGTCAGAGGAACTGGTTGTAACCCACTGAATCTTCATTGCCAGGACACCTCATGAGGGTACATTGCTGGCACGCAGATACATGAGGGCTCTCACTCTTGTTCTGCTCTGGACTTTTCTTTTGCAGACTGACTGCAGGGCAGAATGGCAGAAGTTACTCTCCCAACCTGGCACAGGAGACTTCCCACGACGTTGGGAATTCTTCACTGATCAACTTTGAACAGTTTCTCTTTTGTTCTCTTAGTAGTTCAGTTCTGATCTTATCCCAAAAGTGCTGCATATGGTATTAGCTGGTTATCATGTGTGCAGCATGACAGGACGCAAAACTGAGTATGCTCTGAAACAGCAATTTTGGAGAAAAGTCAGAAAGGTTTAAGATCTGGTTTTCTGCTCTTGTGAAATAAGTGAAACTAAGCCTTTTGTAGATCATCTTTGAGTAAACAATCTATACAACTGGACAGCTGAGCTATTGGTAGAGTAGGTAGGAGATCTAGGTTTTGGGGAAGAATTGTGAGGTTTCTTGCACTGATGGAAAATTCCATTCTGGATTCCTCAGGGTCTATCTGTGATAGAAAAGCACATGTTTGATGGAGAAAACTGCTGTTGCAGGGTTTTTGGCTAAAATTCAGCTTGCCCAAGATCATTGTAAATTCTGTGGGATATGGTCCTAATATTGTCTTTCCCAGATACATTAAGTCTGGATTAAGGGTATCTACTAAGCATCAAAACTGCAGAACCACATTATGAAAAGCACTTATGTTATTAACTTGCTCTGCCAATTCAGCTATTCAAAAATGGGGTAAGTCTGCAATATGTACCAGGACTTCTGGATTAGATATTGTCTGCGTGCATCACTTCAACTTTACTGAGTCTGTATTTTCAGCTTTTGGAAGCCCATAGTCTAATTAGTTCACCAAAACGTGGAGCTGTATGTCTTTGCTGAATCAGGATCTGCATCAAATCTGTAATGCCATCATACCAGTACATGGATTAATTCTTCTACGACTTGCAGTCTTAAACAGAGTACGTTAATTAGGAGATACATCTCTGAACCCTTCTTGCAGAGTCCTGGGTCTGCGAAGAGATGTGAGAACATGTCTCATAATGCTCAGTCCATGCACTTAGGATAATTTAGCTTCTTGTGTCAACAGACACATTTGCCAGAAAAAACATACTGCTGAGTTTCTGATTATTTAACTATTTTGCTAGGTAATAGGAAAAATGTGTTTCATTTATTCTGTGGGAAAAGTAAAAGGTCAAGTCAGCTTAAAAGTTTTAAGTAAATACAGAGGATGAAAAAGAGATAATTTTCTTTAACACCTGATTTGTCAGTAAATCTGAATTAAAACTTATACTTTAAAGTAGTGTCTGGAAAACAGGCAAAGCTTTGACTTTGACAACTTCTTCCTTATTATTCCTACTCTTTGTGTCTTTCATAATAAATTGATTTTGTTTGTATAAGTGGTGCTTTGCAATCATTTTTTTTCTGGTCATAAATTAATATTAGATTCAGGCTTACCTGTGACGTTGACATGTACAGTTTGTAACAACAAGAAAAAATACAAATATACTGGGGAATTAATAGTTCACTTTGCTTTGATCACTTGATATATAGGAAGACAATTAAATCACTGAATTTAGCCTGCAATTTTTTCTCTGTAGGGCTTATGTGCTGCAGAACAATTCAAGCTTCTCCAGCTTTGCTCTTTTCATGTCTTTCAATAGCTCGTTTTGGCATCCTTGATATCAGATACCATTGTATCAGCATTTTTATCTGTTTTTCTGTTTGTCTCTAAGAGTGAAGATTATATACATATATATATTTGGAAACTGTTTCCTGTGAAATGGCATATGATAGCTGATGAACTTTTTTATCACTGTGGTGACTAGGATTGTTTGATTAAAGCTCTGGTGACATTTTTATCATAAACCATAGTTTTTAGGAAGGAAAATTTTTCAGTAATGCTGGGACTTGTACTTCATTTAGAAGTTATCAAAAACAATTTTTCAAACTTGTGGAAATACGTTGAACTTTTAAATATTTTAAAACTTTTCAGTTTTAATTCTAAATACTTATAGTTTTAATTTATTTGCTAATATTCAGCTAGGCTTAGTCTTGAAGACCTTGAGTAGTTCTTCTTTACTATATAAACATTTTAGCTATGTTATATCTGAATTCTCTGTGAAGAGTTTTCTTTCAAAAATAAGCAAAATAATGATAGATTTTTTGATAGTGACAGGAACACAATTTTTAGTATTGTTCTTAGGTATTCTGCAGGGAAATTTTGATGCATTTTGGGGCACACAAGAAAGATTGTTTATTTAAGCATTTGCTGGAGAAAGAAAAGTGTGTGGGTCATTGCAACATTGATTATGTAAGGTTACTAGTGAATATAGTGAGCAATATCAGTTCCAAGACTGGGTCTGAGGAAAGTCCATTGCTAGTCCACTTCCAACCCTTTCCTTCTGCTTTTCAGAACAACTCTTCAAAGTCAGTCCCTGCTACACCACATTAATTTCTCTCTTCTGTATTTTAGCTGATCTTGTGTGGCACTAAATCAAATGCTTTGCTAAAGTACAGATAGGTTGAATGCACAATTTTCCCTTCTTCAAAAAATTTGTGCCAGCCAAAGGTATGTTATGCCAAATCCTGACACCTCTTCCTTGATTGCCTCCTGGACATTTTATTCTGATGTTCTGTCAGATAAGGCCAATTCCAACCCTGCAGCAGCTCAGCTTGAGCTGATTTCCGATGGTAGAGCTCCTCTAAGCAAGGGAAGGATATTTTTACCATATTTTTCTATTGCTGAGAGTCTCTAGTCTGCTTAAGGCTATCTTATGTAGTGACAAAAGCCCTTGAACTTGTCCTGTACCAGTATGTTATGACAGAGCTGATCCTGTTGTTGCAAAACCCAATTTGACCTCATCTGATGGGTAAGAGGCTGCCCCAAGGGTACTATCCCTGTTCTTCTTAGTTCTGTTTCTGCAATTCAGGTGGATGTTGATTCTAAATACATTCACCTACAGTCCTGAAGTCATACTGTTTTATCTCCTGCTGCTTGTACAAGATAGAACTTCTGGTTGAGCTTCTATGACCGTGAAAAATGGAGTCCTCAGTGCAAAGACTCTCCTTTGTGGTCATCCAGACTGCACCGTGCTCTTAGAGTAGTGTAGAGAGCTCTTTCTGCTGATGAAGAACCTCACTGGTCTCTAAGATTTTAAATCAGTATAGGGAATTAAAAAGTGGGTAGAGGGAGCAGATGAAAAGGGTCCCTTGTTCCTCTCTTTCATCATGAAATAGAAAAGTATGCCACTTCAAACCCCTGGGTAATAGCTGAAAGCTCTAATGCACTACCTTGTATATTGTTGAATCTAATAATTTTCTGGCAAGTGTCCTGTCTGAGAGTGTTGTGCAAAAATTTACTACTTTTGATACAAAATGAATCAACAGCACAGTTCTGTGACAGAGATGTCTGAACAAAACCTTTGGTCACGCTCAGTCTTGTACAGTTGCCGAGAAGAGAGACCTGGGATATTTACTAGGCTTGTCTCAGTAAGGGAGATAGGAACCTTCATCCTTCTCTCTCTGTTTGCACAATGGAGAGGAGGCATTGAAAAACATAGAGTCCCTCTAGAGTCTGGGTAATGGCTAATTACAAACTGTTTGAAAGACAAGTTGACAGGTTGCTTATTCTTCCCCATCAGCCAGTAGACTGAGTTGGGTGTGAGTGCAATTGCATGTACTGTGATCTCTCTGGTGTAAGCCTTCTATAGGTACTTTGGGATGCTTTTACTGCTAGAGGCATACTGGCTTTGTGGAAGCTGTATGGCTGAGTGCTTCTCCCCATGGAAAGACTGCTGGCTGAAGGAGATTAGTTCCTTGTGCTGTGAACTGTTTTTTTTTTTTTTTTTAGAAACTTGTCAGGATTATCCTTCAGCTGTTTCTGGGGATCTCTTTTTCTGTATGCAGTTTGTGTGTTGTACTGGGGAGAAAAAGAGGTGCATAAGGGCCAATTTGTTGCCTTTATTTACCTTGGGATGGGGTTTAGATGTGAATGAGACTTGAGCTGAGGTGCCAGATCTTCTACTACTTCTCTCCATGGCCCCAGAGTGTGATTACCTCAAACTGTTTGGGATGATGCCAGTGGCATGTGTTTCTGGTAAACAGCGTTATTGGAATAACATTTGTGCTATAATTTTAAATGCCAGCATAGTTTTGGGGTGGCAGACAATTAAGATAATTTGCTAACTTTTTGTAGGGATTGAGAGATTAGCAGTTTTTAGTGCTTTTCCAGTGTCTTGCTCACCATAAGCTGTCAACTTAGTTTAATTAGTATGTGGAAAAGAACATTCAAAGCCAGGTCAGTCCATGATGGATCAGTTTTTAAGAGCTGTGATTTAAGTGTGACTCTGGTTATTTAGCCTTCTGAATCTTGGCAAATATTTTCTATTAATTAAAAGTTCCAGAATTTTATAGCAAACTATCTGGTACCTATGTCTAGAATTCCTTTCTTGGTGTTATGTTAGATTGTTTTCAGTAAGGTTGATTGTGTGCATGTGACACACAACAGATAGGACTCAATGTAATAGTGTAGGTGTTAAAATCGTTAGTTCTTTTCTAGCTGTTAGGTGTCTCTGTAAGTCATTAGTCTCCATTATTTTAATTGGAAATGGAGTACTGTAATACATCAGGATCATAGGAAACAACCACCGAATAGGAGATTTTTTTAGATTTTGGAATCATCTTATGTATTTGCCCATGAGGAGACTAGAAGTTTGTCAACATATGATGCCCCAAACCTCGTAGTACCTCAGCTTAGATTTTACTTGCATGTATTTAGCCTGGTCTGCTTGTGTTTTCATTCTAGTTGTTTTCTGTGCAGGAAAAGCCATTGCAATACCTCTCACATGCTTACTCGTGCTTATGTTCTCATTGTTTTCATACCCGAGAAGAAATGTAAATGCTTTTGGCAAATCCACGCTGAACTTTGTAAGCAGGTATGATATAAATAAAAAGCTTGCTTTATTATTTGTTGCAATGTATTTTACAGATGAAGGAATGATACTGGGGTTTCCACACCTCTCTCACTCCAGTTCTCAAAACTTTAAACTTCATAGATCTTAGTCAACTTTTATGAATTGATGAAAATAATCTTCAGCATCTCTCAGATTACCCTACCAAGTTTCTGAAGTAATCAGGAGTAAATTTCTTCAAGAGCAGTTGATTAAACACTTAATCTTGTCTCTACCATATAGTCTTATTATAGGTGAATTATGGTAGCTCACAAAACATGTTGCAGTCAGACAGGTTCATTCTGAATGAAAATCTGGGTTTTCACTAAGGTCCTAACTCCAAATTGGTTTGTACAGAAAAGGCATCCTTACAAATTCATAAATGGAAAAGCAATGCATTGTGAAGAGATGTCCAATAGTACTATGGAGACAAATATTAAGTGCTTTTTCCTTAACATCTTTATTAATTATATGAAAAGTCAAGTAAACAGCATATTAGTTAAATATAGAGGCAATGCTAAATGCAGAAACTTTTGCAAATGTATGAGTTTGTAGTGGTTTGGACTTTGTTTTCCCCCAGAGGATAAGAAAAGTGGTAGACCCCAAGGGGTGGAAACCCCTGGAAGTTTTGAAATTCTGTCCAATGAGCGCTCCTGCAAAAATGTAAACATACCACAACCAAACGGAAGAGAAGAGTTGTAGTTTTAGGTTGGAAGGAAGCAGCCATGTTGTGAAAGGCCACGAGGAGAGGGCAGGAGCCCTCTGGGGGGGGCCTCTGCCCCCCCCCAGCCCCAGCTGGGGGCTACAGAGACTTGGAACAGTGTTAAGCTGGACTATGTGTCTGTAGCCGTGAGCTGGAGGATGTTTTCCATCGTGAGCGAGCAGAGACAGAGCAGAAGTGGTGGCAGCGTCCAGAGGTTATGGCTAAAAGCCAACTGATAAGACCTGAACCAGGGAAGCAGCAGAAACAGCATGCAGCCAAGGAAGACTCAGAGCTGCTCAAGCCGAGGTAGAGAACCGGCAGCAGAGAACAGAACTAAGTTTCTACAGAGAGAAAGCTTGGGGGTAAGGACTGCAAAACTCCCCTAAACCTCGTTGGAGATCCCTCCAAAAATGGAGGGGGTGGACTCTTACTGATTAGAAGTCCTAAATGGGTAAAGGAGCTAAGAAGCTCGGTCGTCCTGAGAGCTCAGCCAGGACGGAGTGTGGGAGGTTGGCCTTAGGGGCCCTCCCTTGCTGCAAGCTACAAAGAAGCTCGCAGCCTGAGACAGGGCACAGAGGCCCTGCAAGGAGCTTGAATCTCCTGGAGATACCAGACCGTCACGAAGACCCCCTGTGCTTCGTGATATGATGTGGTGAAACGACCTTGTCTGGGGTTACGAAGCCCACAGAAGACCCCTCGGTTGGTTGACGACGGGGCTGAGAGGAGCTTGGATACCTCCCTCGTGAGTGCTGGCAGAGATCCAGCAACAGCTGCATGCATGAGAGAGCCTGCTGCCTTAGAAGAAGCTGCTGCCCTGAGAGACTGGAAGGGATCTGTCCTTCTTTCCCTCCTGGACTTTTATTTGGAGGGGAGAAGAGATCTGATCCATTGTAAATACTTATGTCATAGTAGAGATAGCTAAGGTTGTATATAATGTATTGTAGTATTTATTTGTATAGTCATTGTAATATATTCCCTTTCCCCCATTCTGAGTCTGGTTGTGTTTTGTCTGGAAAAATCCATCTCACATTAGGTTGAGATGTGGGAGGGGGAATGGAGGTAGAGAATTGGATTTTGGGCTATCTCAAACCATGACAGTGTGGGAAAAATTCTAAGGTGTCTAGAAATCTTTGAAAATGCGTAAGAAACAAGAATTCCCCCTAATTTTCCAGATTTACTCTGCAAAAATTAGTATAGATAACATATTTGATGCAAAAAATAATTGCAAGTTTAATTATTTCATATGTCTTTTCGTACCTTCCTGAACTATTGTTGCTTACCTGGTGCTTGAGAACCATAAGCATTTTTGGTGCCTTAGTTCCAAAGCATTAGCAGTGACCACAAATCTGTGTAGACTTGAAGAAGGTTTGACATATTGATTCTGCCTGAAGGGAAAACCCTTAAAAGAATTTAGGGTTTAACTTTCTGAATTAGACTTAGAATTTGAAGATCTTGGCTTGTAATTGTAAAATATCTTGCCCTTGTGATGCTTCTTGATATCAAGCTACCTTAGATGGAACTTACACAGTATAGTCTGTTAGCAGACTAATAAATTCATGTGTCCTACATTGTTGTAATAGTGATGGCATGTTTTGTAACTTTAAACTGTTTATTTCAACCAATGTTGAATATACAATTTTTCTAAGGTTTTTGGAAGCTATTGACATCCCCCCATAATTTAGGACTGTTAATAAATACTTGCTCATATCACAGCGAGTCTAGAAGAAACAGTAACATACTAGAAACCTGATGTTCTTAGTGGAAATAAGACAAAAGTAATTCTGCTAAAGTAAATTAAACCTTTTTTAATGACAGTATTTTAAAACCCAAAGGGATGCAAATAGCTGATATGACAGATTGTGTATGTAATAGTCTAAACTAACCATGAATACACCATCCCTTTTAAGATGGAGCTGAAAAGAAGTAGTTAAAATAACAATACTTTCAAAGACCGAAAGAGAAATTTTAGTTTTTTGGTGATTATTATTCAATCACCTATTAAAACTGAATAAATATGTGGTAACGTTCCTTGAAAGTCAATAAACTTGCACAACCCCCTGAAATCTAATGTGGATTGATCTATCAGTTTGTGATCACTGTACATTATGAACTACGTGAAAATACACATGCACAGGGGCACAGTGAAAGTTTGGTTAACCTTAAATTTGGAATTCCCTTAACTCTCTGGGTTTCATCATGTAGTCTTCTTAATTTGTCAATAATTCTTTTTCTGTTTATTCACATGGGAGGAAGAAAGAGTGAAGGAAAACATGAAAGAAAGCTTCTGGAGCTTTCATGGGATGCTGGTATGCCAAAAAAAAATTAAAAAAAAAAATCAGAGGGTATCTGACAAATTCTTTAGTCTTAAAACTATTTGATTAGGCACTTCATCAATTTTACCACCAGTGTTTGTATTGGAATTTTCCTCAGACAGACTAATATTTACTCTACTTACAAATCTCAAGTATTTACCCCTTTGGAACCCAGGGTCAGGATTTCTGGACTGACACCATGGCCTTGGCCTTTGCAGCTCCAGCAAATGGAGTGGAATAATGGAGTATAGGTATTATATGGTCTGCATGAATGCCTTTTATTCCTGCAGTGTCTCTTTTGCTCTTCTGTACTGTATTACATGCCTGAAGTAATATTTCCCTATGATGGCACTGCCACTTGCCTAGAAAACTTGAGTAGCACGTAAGACCCTAGGGTTCAAAATGTAATTGCCAATTCACCTTTCTTGGCTTTCGTGTGGCCAACAGCCTGGATTTGTCCTTGGTGGAGGGGAACAAGAGTGTTCGAACTTTGGGAGAACTATGCTTACTTGATCTAGATGTGAATTTGCCCCAACTCTTCTCAATAGGTGAGTTGCTACAGAGTGTTCACAAACACAAAGTGCAGTGCCATGAGATTTGACTAGTCTAAATTTAGCCAAGCCATTAAAGCTACTAAAAAATACTGATATCATTTCTTCGTGTTTCTTGAAAGATTTTCAGTAGTTTGTATTTCTTTCATCTTTGTCATGTGTCTCTCAACTTCTGCTTTTCAATTCCTTAAGTTAACTTTGTGAAAAATTAAAATAATTTTAGAGGATTTTTTTAATTTTAAGTTTTATTCCCATGGGCCCTGTGCCAGTAAAATGCTGGCAATAGTATTTCTGATTAGGCTTTTGTTTTATTATCTAATTCTTTAATTCACCATAGTCATCTCTTGGTTGCTAAGAAGGATAGACTGCCTTCAGAGAACTTTCTGGGAGATGGTCCAGTTCCTTGCTTGCCTATTTGAATCTCAAGTTTGCTGTTAGAATTATGCAGTGTTATAGGATAACATAAGTCAGATGCAAAAACCCCGCTTCGTTGGTTGGAAGACAACTGAGCACACATGCTCTCTGCAGAATAATATCAAATAATATGCTCAGTGCTTTGTATCTCACTTGTGCTTCATTACGTGATCATGTGGATTTCTGTTTTGCTCACTAAGACAAAGCAGTATAATAGTGTTTTGCTATGCTGGGTGTTGTGTGAAGATGATTAATTTGTTAATCAGGTTATTGGATTTGATATAGGGGAGCTTGATGAGACTTACAGACTAAGTAAATAAAATGAAAATTTCAAGGGTATTCGCTGGATATATTTTGATTATAGCATAGCAGAGGTTGACTAGATACTGGATAAAATAATGGCATTTTGACTAATTTGTTTTAGGAAAAGTGAGACTAACAACTCTCATTAAACCAGCAGCATCAGAGACCCAAATGCATTTTGTTTGAATGCATCTGGACCTATTACAGAACACATGTGGCACTTGCTACAGCCCATTAGCTCAGGTAAAATATAATGTTGTGTAGTCTGGCCTGGGCTGTGCCTGGCTGCTTGTTTGTGTTTAAATTGGGAAGAAAACCACACCAATTCCCTCCCAGAACAACTGGGGCAACTAGGCTTTATAATGAACTGCAGATGTAATATTTTCTTGTTTTCAGCGTTACAAAGACTGTAGGGGGCAAGATCAGATGGTAGAAAGCAATAGGGATGATCTAGTTAGGAAAAAAGGAAGAAGAGACCAAACACTTTGGTGTAAAGCTTTACCCTTTTATCATGGTGTTGTTGAGAGGAATTCTGTGCATAAAACCTGCTCTTGGTATCAGTATCTTGCTTTGGAAATTGATGAATCTGAGGAAAAACTGGAAACAAGGTGCAGTCAAACACCTTTCTAAAATGGGGGTGAGTCAGAAGCACTTTCTGGCTCTGAACCCAGGACCTCCCAGTTCCAGCCATGAAGCTGTGTGCTGAAGCAGTAACTGCTGAACTAACAGTTTATGCTCAAGTGTTCACTCTTTTAATTATTAAGGAGACTTTCAGTTTTTTCATGTTTTTGTGACACCTGGATTTTCAGGAACCTTTGTTGTATTTATATCCACTTGGTTCTGAACTTGAAGCCTGAATTTTGATGCCACCTCTGAAGTGCTGTGGTTCCACACAACTGCTGAAGTTTTTGAGAAACTGTGAAATGTCTCCTTTTTCTGCTTTCAAGATAGAGTTGTATCAATACAGTTTTGTCTGTGTGCTAGGATCTGCACTATAAATCTGTAAGTGTATTACATGCAAGTGTGCGTACTGCTAATGCGTTTTAAACTAATTTTCCTCAATAATCACTTCTTCACACATCTTACCTTTGTAGAGTTTATTGTTTTGCATATTGAGTGATTTCACAAGTTCTCCCACCATCAAAAGTTCTCTGGAAATAAGTAAAATATAGAGCTCTTACTCTGGGGTCAAACCTAATTTTTTCTTACTGTTTAAAAATAATTTTTATTCCCATGAGAACTTTCACAACTTGCTTTATTTTGACCTAGTATTGAAGTAAAATGACATATTAGTGTCTTTAGTGTGTTACATAAGCTAAAACAATGCCAGAAGCTGAGAAATACAATGTTCTGGTCTTATCTTCCTTTTTTTGTGGAGGCTCTGCTAGCAAAAAAAGTTCTTGTGTTTTCAGAGCTCTAATCCTTTTTTCCACTGACTTTCTTCAATGTAGACTGGATATTAGAAGTTGAAGTTGTCCAGGCCCTGTGCACATAAGGATCTCAATTCAGATTAGTAGTTATTTTGAGCTTCATATACCTACTCCTTCAAAGCAGACAATTTGGAATGGGCTGCCCAGGGAAGTGGTGGATTCTCCATCCCTAGAGGTTTTTAAGAGGAGATTGGATGTGGCACTTAGTGCCATGGTCTAGTAACCATGGTGGTAGTGGATCAAGGGTTGGACTTGATGATCTCAGAGGTCCCTTCCAACCTGGCTGATTCTATGATTCTATGAATTGTGGTGCTCTAATCCACCGTGGTTCTTTCTCCAGATACTGCACTGCCTTAGTTTCATCAGACCTGAGGAGAACCTGGAATGTCAGTGTAGGATGAAAAGTAGTGGCTAAAGGTAGACAAGGAGGGAAAAGCGTGACAGAAAATGCTGAAACTTTGCAGATTTACTATTGGTAATGAGCACAAGTGAAAAAAAAGAGAAACCTGAAAAAGAAGTATTTTGAAATAGATATATCTAAATGTAAACTGGATAAATAGTGAAATATTTATACTTTTTCAGTTCTGGGTGAACTCTCTGTTGTAAGAATTATCTTCTGATTTGTAAAGTCAATGGTAGTACTGAGAATTTATCAGCCTATTAAGAGAAAATATATCATTAGCAAAAATCACAAGACACTTACTACGTCCATTGTTCCTGAAAAATTAATGATTTGGAGAGCAAGTTATATGGCTGGATGAGCTCCATGGTTTTCTATTTATTAATTCTGATGATCTCACATTAAAAGTTCATTTGGCAGCACTATAAATAGGGAGTTGGGTTGGGTTTTACCTTGTTTCTTTCTCTAGAAGATAGATTTATTGCTAATAAGCATCACCGAGGGAGGTGAATAATGTCTTTTGTTTCAATAGTCATTCAGCAACACAACTGCTTATTACTAGCTCAGTGAGTCAGTGTTTTCAGAAATTACTAACAATTTTATATGCCTCCATTTCTGGCTACCCAATTTGAGAGGCCATAAAAAGGCCTCTGTGGGGGGTGGTTTGTGGTTTAGTGATTTGGTTTTTTCCCCTCCTTGTTTGTTTGGCTTTTTTTGTTAGTGGTTTTTTTTTTCCTTTTTTTCTTCCCCTTCTAGAAATCTGGATGTCGAATACTTAGTGCATGTAAAATTCAAGAGAATCCATCTCCTTCAGTGCTGCAAAGGGGATAAGAGGCAGTTCTAAAATGTATTGATGACTTTTCCATGCTCTGAGATGATAGAGAAGGACACTTGATTCTTCAACTTTACAATAACTTCCATGAAATATTTAATGTTCATCTGATGATTTATTCTTCTCTGCATAATGCAATCTAATAAAATGGCTTGGTAAATTATTTACATTGTACTGCTGCTGATATTTCTCTCCAAGTGCTTTCCAGCAGTAGTTGTTTCTGCTTTTTACCAGGAGAGACTTTAAAAGGCACATCTTGTCAAGAAAACAGAATTATAACTTGTCTTATTTGTATCTGTGTGCTTTATAATGTGTGTGCTGGGTAGAAAATACTAATGAGGCAAGAAAAGAGGGACTTAAAATCACCTGGGAGACCCATGCTCAGGAATGAGAATAAAGCCCCAGACTTTGCTGGGGCTTGTGAGTGTGGCTCTGAGGGCTTCTGACGGCTATATTGGCAGGATGAATATATGAAAAGGGCATTTTAGAGAGGTTTTTGAAGCAGCATCAGCATAGAGTGAAGAACAGTAAAGGACCTAAGCGAGATGCCTGAGGGTGATGATCCAGCACCACTGCAGAACTCTGAACAGCTTGCAAGGTGGTTGTGGGTATGCTTTTACTCCTGTAATCTTGTTTTAATAGGATGTATGTCTGACAGCCAGTAGTGAACATGGCAGCAGTGACAACGGAGGGAGGGAGACTGCCAGTTCTTCCTAGGGAAAAGAAGGTCTTCAAGTCTTTAGGTCTCATGAGTTCTGCTGTTGGTGATCTCCCTGGCTGCCTGAAAACATGCTCAAGTAAACACAGGAAAAGGAGATCTGCTAATGCTGACCTTCCATCAAAGGTTCCACTTGCTGTCTCTGTTACTTCCTCTCAGAGCATGAGGTAGGAGAGCAGAACAGCCCTTCTGCCTCCTGCAGAAGCTGACTGGCTTCTCACTGTGACAGCTGAATTATTGTGCTACTCTTGTAGTGCAGTGGGGACCAGCATTTCCAAATTCATAGGAGGGAGAGGAGCAGGCTAATGTTTACATTTCTCTCTTGATCAGTCTTTGAAAAACTCTTCTAAAGGGGAAGAGTGATTCTCAGTTCCTAACCATTTGTCCAGCAAAGGTCAAAGGACATTCTTAAATGTGGCATGGCTTAGCTTCCTAGATAGGATTAACTGGGATAGCCAGGTGTTAAGGTGACCAATCGTAAATTATACTAACAAACAACCTGAAAATTTTATTTCAGGAGTGAAGTGCTATGGCCTGAGATAGGCCAGAACTGACTTACAGATGAATCCTGTACTGTCCCTATTTGATATAGAAAAATAGGCGAACTTTATACATAGATTAGCTAGACTGCTTATGCTAAGTATTATTATGTCAAACCATATGCTTAAGAAATCTTTTGCCAAATTTTGTTTGTTAAACCAGATGCTTGAGAAGTTGTGCTATACTATTGTGATTGTCTGCAAGATATTTTGGGGACCTTTAGAGGACCTTGCCCAACCGAGGCCTGGACTCTGGCCATGCCCTGGCCCTGGGTAGTCAGGAAGACTATCACCAGATGTTTCCGCATTACAAAATATGCAATGTGCTCTGACTTGCCAATTTGGCCCTATGAAAGGTGGATGGACCCCCTCACAGCAAAGATGGGGACCTCACCTACAAGTAGATGCACTGCGTAGGATTTCCCTGTCCCGTTGCTGTGACTCAGGGCTCCCCACCGAATGAAGCGGCCTGGATGATGGTAATGTATTAATGGGGTAACTGGTGATGTATCTTTTTAAATCACTATTCTTTGCTTGTATAGTAATGATTAGATGCATTACCTTGCTTTGTTTGTGGCCTAAACATTGCATGTGCTAAGCTTATTGCCATATTAAATGCATTATTTTGTTTTTGTGTTGTCTTAATACTGCTAGTAAAGTAAGACCATTCCCTCTGTTGGTGTCTGTGTCCTCTCTATTGCCCATCAATTGGCAAAACAAGGAGATAGATTTCCCACCTCCTCTTTTGGTAGGGGAAGAGGAAATAAAGTCCCTGTGTACAGTGGAGGACTTTTCTTGGGTTGCAAGGATGTGCTGTGCAGTCTAGAATCTAACTCAGGGCATCCCCTGAGAAGAACAAGATAGATTATTCTCTCAGAAACAGTGGCAAAAATTAGGAATAATCTCAGTCAGTTGACTTGCATTGGTATGAGAAAAGAACAAGGACCAACCAGTAAGGCTGATTAGGTAGTTTAACTGCTGAGTTGACTTTAATTTGCTTGCTGACAGGTCTCTAACTGCTGGTGCTCAAAGCTGTAGTAATATATTTTGGGACAAGATATACTCCACTTTGTGAGGTACAACTACTCCAAGGATAAAAATTGTGCAGTGGTTTGTAGGAGATAAGGTGTAACAATATCTGGCCCCTGTTACCTGTATGGGACCTGGATGCCTGTACATGCTTGTTGACTCAGTCCAACAGTCAGAATAATCCTGCCGACTTTCAGCACAGCAGACCATGCCCACAACTGAGAGAAATTCTCTTGGTTATTTTTATGCTTTATTATAAAGCAACAACAACATATTGCTGCAATTTTTTTAAAACTTTGCAAAGCCTGAGCGACATGTTAGGGTTCAACTGTGTTGCAGACCTTGGAAACTTTCAAACACGTAGCCCTTTTGGTCACCACTGGTAGTATTATGGGGCAGAAGCCTTCCCAGAGAGCAGCTTGGAGACTTCATCAATGGGCTTATTACTCAACTGGGGGCTTCAGATACATTCCTAACAATTTCTGTGCTAAGCCAGTTGCCCCTGGCTTAGTCATATCAGAGGCATACCGCATATCTGACAATCTCACATTAGACTCATTTAAATAAACAAATGTATAGGGCAGTGAGGGATAGGGAGAGCACTGCAATTTTTTTCAAAGGCTTTTGGCATGAGTTGAAGTGCTTCTTTATTCTTTCTAAGAGAATCCAGACTTGTTGCTTTAGGTCTCCCACGAGTTCTTTGTACAAGGCTCTTGTGAAATTCTGTTATGCATTTAGAAATATTCAGGCTTTCAAATTCTGTAAATCCATGGTACCCTTTCAGATCTCCGTGTGATGAAAAAAAGCTGACAATAGACTGATCTTTATCTCATGGTCTTTATATATAATGCAACCTTATATCTTAAATAGCTTGCAAGACAAGGAAAATTAATTGTTCTTGTACATCAGTGATCATTTCTCCTATCAGTGCCCACCCAAGTCAAACACTCTTGTAAACAGAAAACCAGTGTCGACAAACAACTGACCCATACCTGCATGTTGCTTGTATACAGGTCCTCTCTTCTGTGCAGCCACCCATCAAAAACTGAGTTGGCAGTGGTAAATGCTGACAGGTTCAAAGGGCTGTCACAGATATAATCTGCAGGAGGACATCTTTGAATTCACTTGTACATCTTACAGAGGTGATAATGAACATAATTGGCAGATGATAATAAATAAATAAATTTCTTAATAAATACAAACACATCCTATTCCAGCATTAACTACTGCAAGTCATAGAACTTACTATAGTATTGCTGCAGTACATAAAAATGCTGAAGTCTTGTGTGAGTAGAAACTAAGCAAGAACGTGAGTGAGATTTGAGGGCGTATGAAGTCCCAGGAGGAAAAAATGAAATACATTGAAATATGATTTCAAGTTATCTGGGTCTTCTAAGACTATTTCTATTACTTCTTAATTTCCTTTGCTCTTTGTTGGATATTGTTTCCTTATCTGGTATTCTCTCAATTATTAAAACCCAATTACTGTTTGTTTGGTTTTTAAAATTAATTATTTAAAATTCAGAATGAAGCATAAGAGATATCAAATAGCTGTGTCCATCACAAATTTTTTTGTACCTTATTAAAATTCCCATTAGTTTCTCATACAACTGCTAGCCATCTCATTTTCTTCAGAGGAATTAATTTCAAGATTTGTGCACTTGTATATGAGATGGAGAAAATCTATTTCTACAGTTCTGTGTGCTATGAGCACCATTAGACTTGTCCTTTGGTTGAGGGAACTTTGGCACAATTTTATTCTGGGTGGCTGTTCAGGTCACTGCGACATTCAGAAATGGGCCTGATTTGCATTAGAATATTTAATTTGCAGTGCTGTGTCATTACACTTGTCTGTGCCCAAGAGAAGAGAATTAAAACTTCAGCAGAACTCTTTTCTTGCATGTCTTCATGAATTATTTTGTTGTAAGAGTCAATGTGGCCATACTGTTATCCACTGGCTCAGGATATGCGCTGGATTTTTTGGGGGCTAGTGTCTTGGTGATACTTGGATTTTTTTGCCCTGGGGGCCCATGAGAAATAGTATTATAAATTTCTTCTGAAAGCATAAAAAAGTTAGACTTTCATATTCATATTATTATTGTTATATATTTCCTACTTAATGTTGGACCAATTTTAAAGGGTGTTTTGATTTCCAACGCTTCTCTAATGCGTGCTGACTGGGCTGACATCACACCATGCAGTGAACAGCAAGGTTCCCTATGTCTCCAGAGGGATGCCAAGTTATGCTCCTAAAATATAAGTTTCTTTCAAAACAAAATGAGACTGTAAACCTTCCTCAGGAAAGCAGTCTCATGTCTGGCAGGAAGGTGAGGTCAGATGCCAGCCATGGTAGTACAGGTGCTGCTGCAGGACTCTGACACATGCAGTACTGAGCTTAAGCACACATGTGCGTGTCCTGTTTCTGGCTGATGAGCACTGTCTGTGGAGCAAATTCCTAGATATAGAGGCAGGGCTAGAATGTGTCCTGTAATACTTTCCAAGTTTCTCAGTGTTGTTGCTGGAGCCGAATTTGTTTGTCCCGAGTGGGAGGTACCCAGGCTGCACATGCTGTAGAAGAGAGAGTTAGGGGGAAAGGGCAGTTGTTCGAGTGGACACTAAAAATAAGAGGCCTGTAGGTAGAATAAGGCTTGTTGGACCTACTTCTCTGTGTCAGGAAAATGAGGAAATAAGTGAACTTTGCTCTGGGAAAGGCCATTCCCTGATTCTCTGCACAAGAGCTGCTACTGTCCCATCTGCCACCCAGTGGCAGCTAGTATGACTTCCAAAAGTTCTTGGTGGAGAAGTCAGCATCCCTCTGGAGACACAGGGAACCATACTATGCACTGCATGGTGTAATGTCAGTCCACCAAGCAGGTATCACAGAAGCACTGGAAAACAGAATGCCCTTTAAAATTGGTCCACTATTAAACAGGAAAGAGAGGTGATGATAATATGGATATGCAAATCTAAACTTGAATGCATTTACGAATTGTTAGCTTCATTGCCTCTTGGGGCAGAAGGAGTCCCAGGGAATTCCTGTGCTGACTAGTTACTGACTAGTCTATTCTTTGTACTTTACAAGCTACTGGAGACCTCAAGATCGAAAGTTGAGAGCAGGAAAATAGGTTTTGTTGTTGAAGAGTCAAAGAATACTTTCAAAAATACATTGGCACCTAGTTATCTCTGGAAATTTGAAGTAGATGGCATTTGCATATTTATGTGCTTCTGAGTGTTAACCATTATGTAGAATTTTCAAAGAACACTTAATGTGCATCAGTAGGTTCTTCTGTTCTGTCATTACCAAACCAACTGATTTGAGATTCATAGCATGGATACTTAAGAACCTCAGAAACTGTAAAACTTACTTTTCTGGATCCCAGTCTAGTATCTTCTCTGTAAGAATATGCTTTCTCAATATTTTTCTTGATTGTGTCTGCAATAGCTTTTGATTTATTTGACTGATTTCTCAAGGTTGCTAATTCTTCAGTTCAAAAAGCCTCATTTTCCTTGATGCCATCATGCTGATATATTAGCAGAATAGAATGTGTTGACAGTCAGCTGTTGCATTCATTACTAACTTGCTTTAGCTGGTTGTCCATTTCTAAAACTTTCCTTTTGTAATATGTTACATTAATTTTTCTTATAAGCTAAAGCTTGTAATGATGAAGGTAGGCTGGAGTGGGAGCTGATGGTCTGCAAGAACTTACAAAGCATATGGGCAGCTGTTGGGAAAATGTGTAAAAGTGTGTCTTGTTCAATGGTTGACCTTAAGCATTTATTTATTTTTTTTTTAATTTAATGTATTTTTTTATTACTCAATTTAAACTTCTTAACGTACACATGAAAGAGGAATCACATTTGCTTGAGGGGACCACTGACAGTATGGATTGCTTTAAAATTGTTTTTCATTGGAGTATTATTAAAGGCAAAACCTAGCATAAAGAATTTGAATTAAGGACATTTAACAGCAGGAACATAGCAGAGACTCAGGGGGGAAAAGGCATTTATAATATAAATGATGATGGCCAGGGTATTTTGCATGTAGACAGTGCCACTAATTAACAACTGCGAGGTGGCCCAGGACCGGGACTGAGCTCAGAGGAAGACGAAAGTCCAGATGGCAGGCTGTGATCGGGAAGTGTGGAGCGTCAGACTGTGTTACAAGGTTATTGCAAGGTGAGAACAGGGATTTTTTTTTTCTTTTTTTTTGTTAGAGCAAATGCTCTAAGAGAAACTTCATGGGGTTGTGATGATCTGCTGCACAGATAGACCTAGCTTTAGAGCTAAGCATACCTTCCGCTTTTCTCCCAGGGTTTTGCGACAGAAATGTTGCCTGGGAGATATTTAACTGCTGGAAAAGAGAAGTGAAAGCTGTTACATGGAAGCAAATGTAAAAGCAAATATTTCATTTATCTTGTGTGCTAGGCATTTAGCTGAGCAGTTCATAGTCTAGGGGTGATATCATTAATCCCTTTGTGGATGTGCAAAGAAACGCGTCAGCCCAGGAGGCCTGGGAGAGCGTTAGAGAATGGAGGGTGATGCAGAGGCCAAGGTGCTCCCTCCCATGGGCATGGGAGCTGTGTCTTCTGCAACATCTGTTCTTTACTTCACCTCTGCAAAGCTTTTTCATCTTATTGTAGCATGTATCATGTATGCCTTGTTCGTCTCTCTGGGCCTAATGTATCTCAGTACTTTTCTTTCAAGCACTGCATTTCTTAGGTAAGTAATCCCACGTGTTTTGGCAGCATCATCGCTTTGAGAAGTATCTGGCACTACACGGAATACCTGCAGAATTGAGCCATAGAATAGGACATAATTAGGATGACACACATCATGTGCCAATACTCAGTGAAATGTTGAGGTCTCATAAGTCTAATTTTTCATGACATATATCAGTTTTTGACATAAGGTCAAAAAACTTTTGAGAAAAGGTGAAACATTACTGACTAGTGTGTGGGGCAGTCAAATTTCAATAACAAAATTCTTCTTCACACAATCTCTGTTTTGGATGCAAAATATGAATGCATAGCAACCAGAAAGAAAGACCAGAATATATCCTGTTGCTAATACCACTTGGCATGGTTTACAGGTAGATGTTTCATCCCTTAAACTGATCATAGAAGGGTGTCTGTTAATGGTTTTGTCCTATCTAATACTTGATTGGAGTCTCCAAATATGAAGTAAATCTTCTCAGGCCATATTGAATTTCAGATTAAAATCTGGTTTTAGTTTATCTTTTGTGATGCTGTAATAAGATGTGGCTTCCAGACTTAAGGCTGGAGATATTTTTTTTTTCTGATGTTTAGAGTCTATATTTACTGTTCAGCTTCAGTCTGTTAAGAGGAGAAACTTACACTGCAAATTCAGTCCTGGGCTACTAGTTGAGGACAAACTTTAATACCTGTATGTATATTACATGAGAATAATTCATAATGTATAGTATGAGACAAATGCTCTTGCTTACAATTAGAAGAATGCTTGTGAACAGTTTTTTGTTCTTGTTATATAAATATTTGTTATTTGAAACTATTTCACCATACGTAAAATGTTGAGCCAAATGTTTACTATGTGAAAACATTTGCTGTATAGAATCTCAGTTAATGTTCTCAGTAAGCATAACCAAAGATGCTGGAAATAACAACTGCAGGGAATTGATTGAAAATCCACTGAGTATAAAAAGTATAATATCTTTGTACTTTTAGTACAAATAAACTACGATGCTCAGTTGAGTTACTGACTGAAACTTCTGCCACTCAAAACAATTTTGTATATTTGTGGAAAGCACAAAATGACAGCACTGAATATGTCACTTTTTCTGTTTCATTTTTGCCTTGGCATGAGGCAAGAAAAGGGTTGTGGGGCACATTATGGCAGTCAGTAGAAAGAGCACTAAGTAAGATTCCAAAAGCTCTAGTATGATGTTCTAGTGATGATGAAAAATGTCCTTCTATGCAATTTTGGATTAAATTGACATTGAATCATTCACTTTCTATTTCAATATACTTTCTTACAGTAGTAATTTCCTGGATTTTACTGTATGAGAGGCAGCTGCCAGCTTTTCTGTTCTCTATGTGAAGACAGAAGTGTTGTAGTCTGACAGAGCTGACAATGACACTGCATAGACTAAAACTTTCTGTAAAATTTATAAAGCTCTGAGTTTAGAATTTAGGCTAGAGTTCAGCAAAAAACTAATACTAAAGATGATCAAGGGCAAATTTCAAATTGCTTGTGAAACACAAACTCTGAATAACTTTTTCTCAGGACTGTTCTGACAGATTTTAGTCTTCAAACTTCTAGTTTAATTTAATCAGACAAATTTTTTTTGGTTAAAAACTGTTTCATAATAGAAATAAATGCAGCAATATATGAGGTGTAGTGCTGCAAATTCAGGTATTATATAGGCAGCTTAATGGAGTCCTATGTTTATAAAATTTGCTCTTTTCCTCTTTTGTGGACTTGATCTCTTCATAATCCTTGGGCCTATATTTGTCCATCCTTACACTGATGTAAATTGGGAGTAATACACTAATATCAATGGAAAACTGATGTAAAGCCTCTCAGAGATCTGTATTCGAGCTTTTGCCTTTAATTTCAGCTTCCCTTGAATCTTTATAGTAGGTACATAAAGCTTTGTTGCACATGAATTGTGTGTACATGTATATTATATATTAAATGCTTTCAGGTAGTAGTGAAATGTTTTGTAATAATTCTTTGTCGATGATGTAATAAGAAAATACAAAACAGTAGGGAATTGGACCACCAAAGATTTAAATCTAGGGTTTTTCTACTCTTGCACAGTTGCTACTGTGACTGTGCACCAGGGCATACCTGAGTTAACTTTAAATTATCTGGCTTGGCCAAGAGCGCAGTAGTGTGAGGTACCTGCCAAGAGTTTCCCAAGCTTCCAGGAAAGGCATTTCAGCCTTGTGTTGAGCTTGTTGCTGTAGTTAGCTAAGTCTAGTCTGACCTAAATTTGAGACATTGACTGTGCTGCAGAGGTGGTTTTTGCATCACACGGATGCAAGCGTATAACTTACATGGTATTTTGTTATCTCTGTGTCTGATCTGCTGCTTCTGAGGGCTGATGTAAACCCTACTGAGGGGCACATTGAAGTCTAGAGCTGTCTGGGGAAAATAAATATTTATATGGAAAGGTAAGGGTAGTTCTATCTTAGACATTTTTACCCCATCTGACTTGCAGGTACAAGGGACGATGTAGAAAGAGGAGGAGGGAGCTGCTGAAATGTGAAGGTCAGGACATGTAATGACTGGCCTTCTCCATGCACTCTCTGGGCATGGCAAATTCACTTAAGGTAGTTCAGGGGCCAGGAGTGATGTCTAGCCTCATCTGTGGAGGTGGTCAGAGGGAGGTTCTGAAATACCCATTGGGGAAGTGAGAGTGCAGGGTTGGAGTATGCGAACAGAGACCTTTATTTCTGGTGATGAGAAGAGTAGCCATTTGGTAACTTTTCCTAATAGTGATATGGGAGCAGGAGGAGAGAGAAATACCAATTCTGTCTTTGCTTCTGCTAGAAGATATGTGAATTACTGCTTTATCTCTCCTGAATCAGTCTACTGCTTCCAACTGAAATTGGGTTGGAAATTTTAGACGTGTAGCATTCCTGAAGTGAAGGAGCATGTTGGTATGTGCTTCATGTGCAAACCCCTGATTTCTACAAATATATTTATTTCTTGTGCCTTGTAGAAGAGCCTCTTAGGTTAAATGTTCTGATATGAATAACAAAGCAGAGTGACCTTTTGCTGTCTGTGCATACCCAAAGGATACAAGACATGCAGTTTATACTGCTAAATATCTGTGAAGTTATATTGTTGCTGGGTTCATTATTAGTAGGTCTTTATCTTCTAAAATCAATGGTTCCCTCTGTGAGATTTAAATTTTCCATGCAATTGCTTCCCTGTGGTAAAAAAAGATGCCTGATTTAACAGCGACATTTGCTAGAGAGAGATTCACTGTCAGGTGATTCAGTGTGTCCATTATTAGTCTTTACTTTGCTCCCAGGGAGTACTTTTCAATTCAGTTTGCCTCATACTGTGTTTGGCTTGATTTCTTATTGAAAACGAAAATGTTTTACCCTTAGATTCATCAGAGGCTTTTAAAACCTGAATAGTGAGAAAAAAATCATTAAGGTTAAAGGCAAGAATAATGTGTTTGAGAAAATGGGAGCATTGGAATTTTTCACTCTTCGACTCATGCCAGCAGCTTTTCACTTCATTCTCAACAATATTGTTGTCCTTTGCTGTTTGTCTCTCCAATCAGTCATCTGTGGAGCAAGAGAACAAGATGACTGTCTATATATAAAATCATGAAGGTGTCAGATGCAGCTACAGAAGTGCTTGGTAAGATATTTTCAATACGAGTAGCGGAGTTGGTGTTGTAGCTGGTACTGGGCATTCATTCAAAAGGCTGCCTACACCCCACTTCTGTTAATGAAAGGCACTCCAACGTAAGCAACGACAGTCAGAAATGCAGCGCTGATGCGGAGGGTGGGCTTTTTACCAAAGGGATTGTAATTGCCTGGATGGCAGTGCCAGAAAGCCCAAAGTTACATTTCAAAGTACATAAATACTGACTCATGATACATCTATATTAGCAGTTTAGTTTGGACAGAGGACATGCTTTTAAACTGAGCCTCTTGGGTTTTTGCACTTACTGCTTTGGGTTCTCACTGAGGAACAGTCTTGGGCTGTGGAAACTGGTGGTAAAACTAAACTGTCAGGCCTAAACTCCTGTGTGCAGGAGCACACCTGAATACGCTCCAGCTGCTAATGGACTTCCAGCCTGTGGGGACAGACTACAGCAAGTCTGAAGTGCTGCTTCCCCTCTCTCCCTGAGGTATACCCAGTGTGGAAGTGTGCTGCTCAGGACCAAGTGTTCTGCTCTACAGTTGCACTCCAGTTTGCACCATGCTACCCGATGATGCAGATATAGCTGTAAAGTGTCAGCCAAGGGTTTCATCTTGTCTGGCCAGCTTCTTAAAAGTAGTTCTGCTAGTCAGGAGCAGAGATATAGAAGATATGAATCACCCTCTTCTTTAAGGGGGTTCTTGAGATAAGCTGAACCAACCTTAGCGGTCTTCTATTTTTTTTTTTCCCCATAGTCTGTAAAGGAAGGCTAACTTTTAGGCATCCTGTATCTAATTACTAGAGTTAAATGAAAAGAATAATGTGCAAAATGGGGAAGAATATATTCTGTAAGAGACTCAAAATTACAAGAGAATAGAGCAAAACCAGCCATGAGAAGATGACTAAGAAGCTCTTATTCTCATAACAATTACTTTAGAAGAATGTGCTATAATATTAACTAAAAAATATTTTTATTGGGTGGCATTAAACTGAGAAGTTAAAAGAAGACACTATATATTTGGCTGTGGAAATGATAAAAAAAGGAACAAATTTTTTGCATAAGTGGTACATCATTCAGCAGCTCATCAGGAAGTTATGATTATGGGAGGGTTTTGCTTCAAATCATAGACAATTTGCATGTTCTGTGAGAGGGGGAAAAATGGTAGTTAGATATTGTTTGTTTGGAAGGCATACATGAGGTAGTGAAACTCTTCACTAGAAAATGGATGTGCCACTTGACTTAAACCTTTCATTGTCAGTTGGCCAACACATCTGATTGAGTAGGGTATGGTGTACTTGCACCATACATGCCTGTGTTTTGCCTCACAGTAAAATAGAGAGGGAATAATTTCACAAGGTGCATCTCAAAGATTCTTAATTGCTGCTTTTTTAGCAGATATTTTGATTCAGTGATCAATTTAACTTATTTCCAGAAATGTTCTAAAAATGCATTTAGTTTAATCTGTTTTGAATGTTTTTGGTAAGTAGGACTATTAATGGACTCTGTTTGGGTCACATATTCTGATATTAAATTTTATCTTTTTTTTTGTTAGCTTGCAAATAACATCTGATAATGCATTACTTTTAACATTTTCAATAAATCTTTTTATTTTTTATGCAGTGGCATTAATGCTAGAAATGCTGAAAAGAATAGGTTCTTTAGTCAGGCATTTGCGGAGCTTTTAAAATTGATTCTTCGTATTTTTTTTCATTGTGTCTAGCTTGGTTTTTTCTTGTTACATGAGCAAAGATCAGCTCTTTTTAATTCTCAGTCATTTTAATGGGGAATTCAACGTCAATTATGGTTTTAGGTTATCTCTGATATTCTAACGACAACTTAAAGACTCCACTTTCCAGGATGGGTTAAGCAAACACAAAGAAAAACCTTGCAATCCTTCTTTGTGTTGTCTGAAAATGCACTGAGAAAAACTTATCTTTTGATTCCTTGGTTACCACCTGGGGCAACAACAATGTTCTCTCTACTGCACTTTCAGCTGCTTATGACAATTACTGCTTGAAACATAAACAGCTCTGGTGAGACAGTATATTTTTAGCTGGCATCTCCTTTTTCCTCACTGAACAGGAAAAATGTGGGTAGGAGTAAAAGTCAGCAGATACAGTCTTTGCTCTGTTTTGCTCGATATGGAACAGTAAGTCTTGTTTCCTATAGTTGTGTTTAGTGATGTGTTTGCTAATGGGCATGAACCATGATCAACTAATATTTGTTTTAGGCTCACTTGCCTTTTTCCACCCCTCTTTAGTCTAGCTGAGCCACCAAGCCTATTAAGCTGCTGGGCTCTTTCCAGAGTACCAGCAAAGCTGCTACCCACTTCAAACTGATCTGACCATTTTGGGTCACTGTAAATCTTACGTGACCCCAAGTTTGTTGGGTACTGGTTTTGTGTTGGGATTTGTTTATGCGGTTAGCTCTGGTACTCCCACTGAGTCATTCTAGAAAAGGTTAACCTTTTCAGGCAAAGACAAATATTAAGATGAAGATGAGCAGGCTTTATTGTTTCAAACTGTTCACAATGCTGGTTTAAATTTGCCCAGGAAAGAAAATTATCTTACATCTATATTAGAAAATAATGTGGCACAGTAGAAGCAGAACTGAAAAGTAAACCGATGATGAGGACTTAGCATCTGCACTATATGTTTCAGCAGGTTTTTCTTTGGTCTAGTCCTAATACGATACACGGACTGAATGTCCCTTAGTCACTGGAAGGCATCAGGTGAGGTCCTGGACAATGTCTTTCAGATTTTTTTTTTAATTTTTTTTCCCCCAAAAGATTTCCTGATTATGTGCCCTGAAACCTCTACCTAATGTGAAGCACAGCACAGTAAGCAGGGATACTTGGAAGATCTACTTCAAAACCACATTTGAATCAAATTAGGTGTATCCTATGACCTGGAAGGCTGTTGGAAGAAGATCCAGTAATTGTAAATGAAGGCATTCAGGATGTTGGTGCCAAGACCAAACATTTTCTCTTCTGAATTCCTCCTAAACCCTTGTCTTCAGGAAGACTATATTAAGAGTACCAGAGTGTTTGGGGGTGACTTTTTTCTGGTTTCTCCTATTCCTATTCCTATGCTTTGTTTGGGCAACTATTCGGTGAGGAATGGGATGGGAATGTGCTTTTGTATCGTGCAAATGTCCCAGCCATCAAGGACCAGCCATTCTCGCTAGTGACTCTCCCAGAATAAGTATTAGAGGTAAAATAAAGCAGTAGCAGCAAGATAGTCCTGTATGTGAATTTTATTGTCTCTCATGTCTTTGTCTGACGTGAACAGAATGTAGAGTTTTCTTGAGGGTTTGCTGTTGGGAGCAGCTCAGCATTGTGTGACATACTTATAGAAAAATAAAGAGCAACTCTTTACTCTAGGTAGCATTCCTATCTGTGAAGTACGCTGTGAATCCAAGTTCCTCATCTAAGAGGAAGAGGCATTGTGCATCCATCTGAGATACCTCTGCTCTTCTGGAAGGGTCATCTTTCTGTTCTTAGAAGAGAGTCTTGCTGTGAAGGTAGCGAATGAAATGAATATATGGAAATTTTGTTTGAGAATTAAGTAAGCAAAGATATATACTTAGTTAAGTGTAAAAAACTGTCAAGTTAATGAAATGTCTTACTAGTCTCCTAAATTTCTCATATTGACCTGATAGGTAAGAGGAATCCCTGTAATGGCACTGTTACTTTGTTACTTGAGGTAAATTTGGCTGAGGAGATCGGATTAGTAAGGGAGAAAAGGACTACCTAGTCCAAGTCATGCATTTCCAGTACCTTGATCCATTTAAATTTTTTTGCTCTCAGTATTATTTAAAGATTGCATCTTTGAAAATAGCCTCAAAGTATAACTGTTCTCCCAATAATGGGAAAAAATAAAGGTATTAAAATGTGCAATTTTCTGTTGGAAAAAATAAAATGATCCCACAGAGGAAATAAAATTACAAGATAAAACAGGAATAGTCTGTGTAGGTTATATGAAATTGTATGTGATGGTGTCCTCATAAAGTTGTTTGTCTTCTCTCTAAGGGTTCTTTTCTAACAATAAAGTAAGTTGACCCTTTGGGAGAGTAACAGTTAATACTTTGCTATCACAGGAGGGAATAGTTCTGTGGTCAGCTTCCCAAGACAAGGTGACTTGGACTGGCTTTGTTAATGCATGGCAACATCACGGTAATTTTGCGTTATTGTCTAGTGCTGCTGGAAGCTAACAGGGAGGATGGTATCTGGAAACAATAAAAGGTAGAAATAAAAGAACACTAAGAAAAGAATAAGTCTCACTTGAGGGAGTTCACATTTGTATCTGGTTTTACGGGCCTGTGAAATTATACTTCTTACTGAATATCATTTTGATTGTGACTGCACTAACTATTGCTGTTACCATGAAAGTTTATTTTAATGCTTTTTGGAAACTGGCACTGAACTTTCCAAAGTTTTAAGTGTTTTTTGTTCTAGGCTATCAAAATGCCTCTCATAAAAACAGAACAAGAAAGGCCAGAAGAAAGGAAATGAATGAGGCTTTAGTAAAGCTGGAAGTGATTGGTATTAGAAGAGAAAACTTGGATTTCAGGAAGCAGGTCCTGCAATTGTCTCATTTAAAGAACAGCAGATGTGTCATGGAGAACTTCTCGAACTGTTGTGATTTTGCCTATTTCTTGCCATTATTTTTGTTGTCTTTTCACCTGTTACTGCCGCACATAATTGCATAAGAGCAAAGCATATTGTTTAGGTTTCATTTAAGTTTATATTTCCCACAAGAAACAGCATTACTTTGAGTATCAGTAATTGTTCCCTTTAGTGGAGCATGAGGCCACCTGATAGTAGCAAGGGTAAGAAAAATACTGTAACTCAGGTGATAAGGTACCTGTGATGACTTACTGCTAGTTTTGTCACCTCAGGATCCCACTTTTGGTCAGTCTTGCTGGCAGCAGTGGTCAGTCAAGCTGCCAGTAAAAGAACTCCACTATCTCCTTCTGTTAAATGCAGTGAGATTAAGGTGAAAATCAATTTCTGCTGTCTGAATTAGATCCTCTATATGTGTGGATATCATGGGCTGCTGGGTTGAAATGCCAGGTGGTTTTTGGAAGAGAGAAAAGATTGGACTTTGTGGAGTAAATCAGAAAATAAGTTTTCATAAATAAAAATATAATTTTTTTCTAGGGAGATGCAGGTGCCTGGGTTTTTTTCTGACCTCCAGAGAAAGAAATGAAGAATGGAAAGAGGAGGCAGTGGTTTAATCTACTTCCAAGTTATGGAGATGGGGGGAAATGTCAGTGTGATGGGATAGTGCTTGAAAGGAGTCGCTCCTGAAGGTGGCTGTGGCCTCTGGGTACTGCAGGGCCCAGGTATGCAGGGTGACCCCAGGTGAAGCCGTGTGGCTGTGGGAGGTGACCTGCCTGATGCCTGGGGCTGAGGCTGCCCTGCCCTTGGCTTGGGCAATGAAGACAGGTCCTGGCTTCAGCACTGGGGCCCTGGGGAGCCAGCAGGCTCCATGGTGTCATGGCAGCTCTTCAGAGTGAGAAGAGCAGGTCTCAGTGGTGTCTGGAGGCTGGTGCTTGGTAGGTGGTCCTTGGTACTGTTAGCCTTCTTCACCAATTTGGTGAAGAAATATAACTGGTAAACGATTTACTATTTCTTCTCCTTGTTTGCATGCTTCCTTTTCTATTGTCTGGGCATCTACAGATTTATGCCTTTTTTCTTTCTGAATGTTTTCCTTTTTTGTTATCTCTTTGTTGCTTGGTATTGAAGCATTTATTCCTGTTCTCTGTTTCTCTAAGTTATCTTGTCGTCTCCTAAGAAATCACCAGAGCTCCCCTTTTTGTCCTCCCTTCCTCTCTCTCGTTAAACCTTTTTTTTTTTTTTATTTTGAGAAGTTAGCTTGCATGGGACATTTTCTTAAAAACACAAACCTTGCTGCATAGGGAATACACGTGTCTCCTTTGCTGTGCCTGCCTCTCAAGAGTTAAGTGATCCAAAGAACTAAGTCACTTTTGATGTCTGCTCGTTGTCAGTTCTTATTTGGTGCACAGTTTGTTCAGAGGAATTTAGATGGGAAAAGCCAGTGAACAAATGGATCACAACTGTGTTTGAAGGAGAAGTTGGATTAATATAAAAGGGAGTGTTTGCCAAAAGTTGCCCTTGAGGTGACAGTGGGTTTACCATTGTGATTTCTGTGATTTTGCTGTGCTGACTGTGCTCATGATAGCATGCAGACAGCTGGGGAGAGGCACTTCTCATCCAGCATGAAGTGGTTGTGAAAGTGATAAGCAGTGGTTTATACTGCATGCTGATAAATGGCCTTGGCTAGGAGGTTCAAAGCTGTTCTCATGATGCTGGCCATAGGCAAGCCTGTTGCTGTGGTACTGTTTTTACCTGTTTGTTACACTAGCCAGTATTTATAAAAAATAAAGTGTTTATGCTATTTCACTCCTTTGATAACCTGTAACTACCTCTGTCCTAGGGTACATGTTTATTCTTACACACTGGTGCAGTAGGCAGCAATTTTAACATCTTCAGGTTCACTCTGGAGTGAACTTGGCTGTTTGGAGAAGTTACTGGAAGTGTTGGGAGATCACCATTTGTGTGTGACAATTTGCAACCAAAAGTTGTTCTTTTTCAAGGAAGCATTGCAACATTATTTGTAAGGATTATTTTGAAAAGTGGGTTCTCTGCACTACCTGTTAGTGATGCTGCTTTGCTCCTGTAAATTTTTCTCTTCTAATAGGATATCCTCATCAGAGATGGAGACCCTTTGACTTTACCTTCTTGGTGAGGAACAGTCAGAGATGATAGAGACTGTTGCTAAACTTTGTTTTGTAAATGGTGTCTCAAAGATTAGCATTTAGATTTGAAAGCTGTTTTGTGTAAGATGCCTCAAAGAAAATAATTTTAGATTAATAATTTTTTGTTTTCAGCATTTTCTTTTATTTGGTATGTCTGAGAAATCACTGCCTTGCAAAGCTATAGTCCTCAGTAAAGTACACATTTTGGATGAACCTCCAGAAATTTTTCTCTCAAACTTTAACTCTCTCCATCTTGAGAGTGGAAGGACCTGGCTAAGGATGGGGTATATGCTTGCCCAGTCCTCTTTAAAGTGATCTTGACTTCATTGTTGTCTGTCATGAATTTAGTTCAGTCTGGGAGTAAAGAGTTCTAGGGAAGCAGAATTCTCTCTCTGTCTCCTGACCTCCAGTCAATAAAGATTTCTTGTAACTTTTTGTTAAGTATTTAGCCTTCTATCATTTAAGTCTTTTTCAAAATTGCTATTTCACTGTTAAGGCATTCTGTAATGCAAAGTTGTTCCAAATACCATGCTGACAGTTGTGAACTGTGGCTCACCTCACTTTCACAAGCTCTTACAGCATGCTGGAATGTACTTCCAAACGTGCCAGAGACAAAAGACCCTGTGAATTGAAACAAGTTATATGGGCTTAAATTTAGACCTTAATATAACATTAGGAGGACTCTGGACAACAGATATGATGATCTAGAGTATGCAAAAGTCATACAATCAGAGAATGACTTGTGTTGGAAGGGACCTTAAAGGTCCAACCTGGCCTTGAATGCTTCCAGGGATGGGACATCCACAGTCCTAATAACATAAAAAGTGCATAATTTGAAAAACTACATAGTTTTCCTATGGCTACCAAATATTGCATAACCGCCCATCCCCTAAACACAAATGGTTTTCCACATTCATGTTGTCTCTAAAAATAGAGCTGCTTTGTTTCTTTTTTCTTTTTAGAAAGATGTGTGTGCATAGTTCCAAAAGTCTTTCCACTTTCATCAGTGTTGTGTGTTTTACCTCTAATTTGATATACTGTCACTTTCTTCCTCTCCTATAAATATGAATGTTTATATGAAAATATGTTTCACCCATTTTCAGGCGGCATTTTCGCATTCTTGATGATTACAAGGTGACAAGCTGTGATATGTGTGTTCTTCTAGAGGCACAAAGAGTTTATAATGAGTCATTATTATAATTTGTGTGTGTGTCTTTGATGTTATTGTAGATTTCCAGGCAGATGTCCCACCCGCTGTGTGTTCCTAGTTTCAGTCTGATGAACTGCTAAAGCTACTGGACACTCAACAGTAGCTCTGGCATCCCACAATGCACTAGTAATAATTTTTCTTCAAGATGAAGAGGCTTTTACTACAACACACAATCAGTAGCCCACACTGAAAGAAACAAATCAGAAAACCGCTGTTCCATAAGCATAGAATTGAAAGAGGTGCATAAGTAAAATGATAGACTATCCATTCCAGTTTGGAAAGCATGAATAGGATTTTTGATGAAGCTTAATTTCCTTCAAGCTCTTCAGCCGTGGCTAAACCATTTAAAATAAAAATAGATGTGTTAGGGAGCAGTGTGCTCATCACTGTTTATTATTTTGAAAAGGCACGGGTCCTCCTCTATCTGTTTGCTAACGACAAATGAGTTGAATTCTTCTCTCAATTTCAGCAGCACAGAAGTAGGCTAATTCCCCTAGTTGCTGTGACTTTGCTTCATATTTATGGCAGAAAATGGAAGGAAACATCTGGACCAGTGACTTTTAATGACTTGCAAATAAGAGAGCATATATTCTCTGACACATCACTGAGCTGTAGACTTTTAAATTGCTTGGTGTAACTTAAATAAGCCTCCAGTAGATAAAATGTTAATTGAAAAAGATGTATTTTACTGACCAGTGTCATGCATTACTATTGTTGTCAAATGAGCCTCCCAAGCATCCTATACCTTTTGCAGTGACTTCGATCTGTTTCACCTTTTAACAGAATGCATCCTTGAATGATTGTGTGCACTTCATCTAAATCCACTAAATCTTAGAGAATTTGCCCATTTCAAGAGACTTAAAAACAATGAAAAGAACCAACTCACAAAACCCAATGCTTTCAAAGAGAACTTTCAGTCCAAGAATACACTCACATCCCAGTAAGCCGAATTGTCTGGGGAAGTTCTTGACCAAAGGTCATGTTTTAATGCTGGATATTGTCTGCCTCAACTCTTAGTGGGTCACTGTCTTGCTGTACAAATAGTCATGCTCACTTCAGTGAGCTTTCTTAAGGGGCACTGCCTTGCATTGACATTGCAAGAATCTCACCTTTTATTATGACAAGCTCCTTGAGGAACATGCAAATCTGTGATGGATGTGCTAAAGAGCTGGAGCAGAAGAGGGATATGAACAGAAAAACACAGCCTTCCCTCTTCCTCCTGATTCTTTCTTTTCTTACTCAATTATTCTTTGTGGTAATCAAAAGGATGGATGAGATCCTAAGTCAGCATCTTTTGAAAAAGCCTTAATGAGCTATAAGATTACCTACTTTCTTCTGTACTTCTAGCCATTTTGAGTGTAACACATATAGAGCAGAAGAGGTCATATAAGTCTCTGCTGCAGTACACACGTGTTTTCAGCTAAGGCCTCTGCCTTTTCTTTTACTGTGTTTTTTGAAGTGTGAGATCATAGGTAGCTGGAAGAAGTGCTTTTGAACGTATTTTCTAAAGAGCTGATCAAGTGGCCAGGCTGTCACTGAACGTTTTTGGAAACTGCTTTGTCTTTACAGTGGTACTTGGGGAATTACAATATATCACTTGTTAACCACTGTTATGGAAGTATCTGTATGAGAGAGCAAAGGGATATTATGTTACCCCAGTGTGGTCAGCCGAAACCAAGGGAGAATGTAGGATCAACATGAAAATATTTTGCCAACAAGTACCTTTATAGCCTCACACAGCCAAAGCACAGGTGCAACGAACAAATATGTTAAAAGAGCTGAAGAAGGCAAACGGAAAAAAAAAAGTTACATGTCCAGGCTGCTGATTTATTTGGGGCAATAATTTTGCCAGCTCTAGCTTAGGTGGCAATCACTGGAATAAACACTTAATTTGTAAGCAGGATTCTGTTTTAAAGGAAAATGCAGAATTTTTTGGAGGCTTGGAGATGTATTTATTTGTTTTTCATGCCAGTGTGCTAGACGAAAGGTAAGGTAAGTGGCACTGGTTAATGCTAAAAGAAAATAAAAATGCCAACTAAATAAAGATTTGCAAAACTCACAGCAGTAATACACCTCATTCAGCTACAGACTTGAATATTGTTGAGGTAACAGTTGTTTCTGTCTGTACTGACATATTTTGGACCTAATTTTGATTCTGATGAGTTGTACTTAACCATATGAAGCTGTGGCCAGAACTGAAGTCTCTTATTGTCAGCGAAAAGAATTCTGAGAAAGAGCCAGTAGGTTTTAGATCAGCCTTCTTTAAGACAGTTTATTTCAGTGGCAGCACTTAGCAGAACAAGCTCTCAATTCATGTCTGCAAGCACACAAAACTAAAGCTGTCTGTTCTCTTCACTTGTTTCAGTAGACACAGAGCTTGAATGGGACTTCCCATCAAGTTATACTCTGAAGCATCAGCCATCTGAGCATTCCTTTTTCAAGTGAGTAATTCCTTTTGATCCTGAGGTCAGCTGTAAAGTTGCTCAAAGTGTAGTTAGTATTTTCAGAGCATTATGAATGCTGGAGTTACTAAATAGATTCCTGTGGATCATGGGCAAGGGGTTTTATTGTACCTCTCTTTATGATTAGTCTGCCCACAATCCTAGTGTTTTCACCATAGACATAACTTTTGTGCAATGTCCTAAATGAAATTGTCTGGGACACCAAAATAGCAAACTTTATTTGAAGGGAATTTTTACCACTTAAGTGCTGACAGTACTAAAGTGAAGTTATA
This sequence comes from Chiroxiphia lanceolata, assembly GCF_009829145.1. NCBI lineage: Eukaryota > Metazoa > Chordata > Aves > Passeriformes > Pipridae > Chiroxiphia > Chiroxiphia lanceolata. The sequence goes on along the minus strand of NC_045639.1, from coordinate 34,960,333 downwards.
GCATCACTAATTAGCCATGACTGAATAGTATCAATCAGATTCAAATGGTAATATATTTTGTCCTCCTCTCCTCAGTGAAGCTTGACAATTCCTGTGAACTGGTGTAATAATATTTTTATTCTGTCTTTAGTATATAATAGTATAAGTGAGAAATGAACAGTTTAGGGACTGTCCACTATCTCTCCAGAGATTGTATTGGAGATTTTAAATTTTTCACCTGGGGCAGAAGAGTTTACGTGCTTTCAGAGTGACCATAGCAAATATAGAGGAAGAGCAGTATTGCACACATTTTCCTTGTGCTTCTTCTAGGGTGAGTGAAATGCAAAAGCTCAGCTGGTCTTGTAAACAGAAGTCCCTCAGAATGAATAATCAGACCTCAGGAGTTTATGCTTTCTTTTGTTGCCTGTGTCAACCCAACAGTGTTGTATTATTTGCTTTTGCATTCAAAAAAGAGTTTTTATTAAAGAGGAGCAATGCGTTTAGTAAATTTGCAAGACATCTTGCCACTCCATCTTTTGCCTGTTTTGTTTGTTTGTTTGTTTGTGGGTTTTTATTGTTGTTATTGTGGGTGGGTTTTGTTGTTTTGTTTTCCAGAAAATTTTACAGAAGGGTGAAAACAGGGCCTTGACTAGCTTCTCTAAAAGCTTCTTGTTCTGTATTAGAATCAGTCCTAACATCTGTGTGTTAAATGTTAGACTAATATTTGTATAAGGTGACTCTCAACAGCAGATATGATTCTATATTGATATCTATAATTTGCCTTACTGTGTTTTGATATGATTAAATAGGAGTCAGAAACTGGAGGAGTTTTTTAAATAATTGAAAACTTCACAGAAAAAAATATTCAATGGTCAGACTCTGGAATAGATCTTTGAGTTCATTAGCTCTGAACCAGCTTATGTACCTGCAAATATTTTTGGAGGACCAAAAACTGTTCCATTTCTTAATTTTCTCCTTTTCACAGAGATTACAAATCAAATTGTAATTCTTCCAATTCTCATGGTTTAGGTGTAATTTTTTATTCTGCTTGCAGTGTTACCTAGCAAGTTCAAGTAAATGCAATATAGTGCTTGTGTCTAGGGTATGGATGTGCTTTTACAGAGGTATCTGTTGTCTGCCTGGCCCAGGACACTGAGGTCCTCTCTCACTTGGCACAACACTTTGCCAGTGCTATGATCCTGCTGGTTCACTGGAGGGAACAGATATTTTTATACTTCAAATTTACTTCCTCTGAATTTAGAAAAAAGAAAATAGAAATAGTAGTGAATGTTTAAACTGTTTAAAGTATAAAGGGTTCAGGTAAGTGTGGAAAAACCCCTTTCTAAATAGAAAGTATAAATTCACATATTGATTGTTTTTAGGTGTGTTGCAGAAAGGATGGGTCTGGAATTTCCCTAAAGATCTTATACATGAACGAAGTTACAAAAAAACCCCAAATCAATCAACCAAAAAAAAAACCAACCACAAAAAAATCCAAATCAAGACCAAAAAAAACCCCAAACCAAGCCAAAGACTGAAACAACTAAACCAACAGCAGAAATCAGTAAAACTCATTATTCTGAGATCAAAATTTTTTTAGCTTTTGAAAAAATTCTGCATATATATTACTATGTAAGTTTTATTAAAATTTCAGCATCCTTTCAATTCGACTTAATGCCAAAATAAATTCCGAACAGAATACTCCCTGTTAATTGCTGTGTGGTCTTTGATCAGCAAGATTATATTCATTTCCCCATTACTCTTGCAGTGTTTTACAGTAAAACATGCCAGGGGCTGGATGTATAAGTGGGGATAGGTTTTTCATTTTCTAACAGAGATGATACTGATAGTACTCATTCTAGCTTCTCCCCTCATACCTGCTCAGAGGTAAAAAGTGAAGGCTTCAAGATGTCCAAAGGGCATGTGACCTGCTAGACTACATAATGTTTTGATAAGTAATCACAGTACTGTTTGCACTTCAATTAGATTAACAGCTGAACTTGCAAATCATGTCTCTGGAGGGTGTTTTTTGATAGCTAACTAATTGGTAGTTGTCTGAAGTAAATTGCTTGATATTGGTCAATGGTAAATTGTGATCATGTTAATTTAATTGCAGCTCTGCCAATGCTATAATTAACGCTGCTATCAAAGCAGTCAATCAGTTCATTGGAAAAAGAAGGCAACACTACGATATTAAATTCCCAGGTGCCATGACACAGAATGTGATTCTGCATAATAATAATAATGTTGACTCTGTTCACTGTGAGCTAAAGCCATTGTTTTCAGTGGAAATGGATGCAATGGTGTTGTGCATTATTACAAATATTGCCAGCAAATTGCCCCAGAAAGACTTCTGTCACTAAGAAAATAAGTTATTTTCCTAGCTGTCTGGGAAAAGATGTGACCAGGAGCTGTGTTTTATGATCAGTTATGATTGAGTGAGATACTGCTGTGGACATTGCCTGGAAATGACTGGGTTTTGCTGCATAACACATAGAGAAGCAGATCACAGAATCACAGAATGGCTAAGGTTGGAAGGGACCTCCCGGAATCACCTAGTCCAACCTTTCTGCTTAAGCTGTGTTCCCTATAGCACATTACTCAGGGTTGCTGGGACAGGACTCAGAAAATCCCATTATCAACCCTTTCCCATATTTATATTTTCTGTTCTCACTTTTGGGAGTCATTTACAGGGGCTAATAACATGGACTCTGTCCCACACGCACCTTCTTTTCTTCGGGTGTGTTCCTCAGGCATAAAGTGGCCCTCTTCTTTCCTCTTATGCCCAGCACATGCTAATGCCTGCCTCCATTTTTCAAAAGTATGTCTTGCCATCACTGGAACCCAGGGCCTTTGAAGTCATTGTTTTGGTTTTGTTTTGGTTGAGTAGGAGTAGGACTGTGTACCTTTTTGTCTCCGGCAGTTTGGTTCAGCAGTTGTCAAGCAGTGTTACAAAGAAACTACCTTAAGTGAATCTCTGGCACTCCTGGGTTCATTGTATGCCTCTACAGCAGCAAAATTCTGCAATAAAGATTGTCTAAGCAGGTAACTTATAATTTTTTTCTGTATTTGAGGTATACTTTAGTGAGTTGTAGGTGTCAAGAAGAGTTGGAAAGCAAAGGGTTATTGCATTCTGGCAATCTCCACTTGACAAATTGTTGTGCTGGACCTTATTGTGGCTGACACAATTTAGAACAGCCCAGAAAATACGTAGGCAGCTCCTTAGGACTTGTTGAGTACCTAAGTTACTTTCTAGAGCCTCTTTGCCCCACTTCTTACTTGTGATATGCTTCATGTCCAAAGAGGGAAATTTTAGAGGAAGATCATAGCGTGGTATGGAAGACCATATTGTCTTGACTATAGAGACAAGCTATGCTGCTGAGTGATTACAACTGTTTGTTATAGAGAACTCACCTACTCATTGCGTGCTCCCCTCCCCAATTGCTTTGCATTGTTTCTGATAATAAACACTTTAAAGTGAACTAGGGTGTGCAGGAGGCAGGACAAGTTAGCCTCTTATTCTTAGGCATGATGTCCTGTCTGTTCTTTCCACATACAGAAAGTACCCACGTGCACAAACATATGTAAGTGCTTATGGATAATTAAGATTTTCTAAATTTGGATATTTAAAAAAAAATCTAGGTTTTTTTTCCAGTTCTGTTTTTTATGTGATGAAATAAAATGAGATCTATAAATTACCCTCTCCAACATCTAGTATGCTGCAGTCAACAGGCTGATATTGGGTATTTATAAAAAAGCAGTTTCAGAGCTGGCTACTCTAAGAGGCCAGGCTCTGCAAACCTACTTGAAACAGGATTCTAATACCTCTGGGTGCAAAATACTAGTAGATATTCCAGATTTTCTTCTAGTTACTAAATACCATCAAAGTATATAAACTTTGTAGCTGCAACTTGAATTTCAGCTTTATTTCATAAGAATATTTTGTGAAGAAAATAGGAAAGACTTTTCTTTCTTATTTTTCCTTTTTTTTTTTTTTGTGATTTTTTTTTGACTCATTGAAACTGGTAACCAGATTTACTATGGCAAGAGATGAAAAATGGTCACACAAAAATCTCATATTTGAAATGTAAATATATAAAAATAAGACATATAATATTTTCTGTCATCTTATGCCACGAATTTATTTGCAGAAGTGATGACTAAACTTAGTTTGTACCCTTATAAACTAAAAAGGTAGTAATTCGTATTTGAAACACTAAATGGAAGCCTGAGCAGATAGTGATCATTTGAAAGGAAACTGACTTTGGGAAATATTGTTATCACCTAGAGTAAAGGAGTAACACAGAAACTGTGGTTTTTTCATTGGTAAGAGTGCTGATACTTGAAAAATAAGGTAATACAAATGTGTTTTAGGAGAAGGGGAGTGCATTTGTACTGGTACTTGTTCTTGTCAATTACCTTTTATTCCAATATAAAGTTCAGAATAATATGAACATTTATGTTTCCTTTAAGAGAAAATTAGAGCAACAGCATTTCTTGATGAGAAGCATTCATGTTATCTCTTTCCTAAATAAATTCTCAATTCACACAAAAGAAACACAAAGCAAGTTGTTTTGTAGTGTTTTAACACAAATGGTAACAGATAAGAGCATTTTGAAAGATAAAGGTAAGGTGAAGATTAAAAAATCAGCCAAGATGCTGCATGTAGTAGCTTTATAATTGTAAGCAGCAAGATTTAAATAACCAGATTTCTCTTCTCTATAAAGACTCACTTTCACCTTCTCTTAATCTCACTCTTTCCCTTCCAAACAGTTAGATGTTAATTTAGTTTCTCTTTAAATTGTCTCTAAAATGCATGTTGTACACTAGTACAAAGCACACTGCTTTCTATCACTATTACCATGATTTTTATGTATCTCTGTGTATAAGCTGGTAAATATCCATGGGAATTTCTACCAGTAGGAAATTTCCAATCTCACATGGTTTGCAGTTAACAAATGAGCATAAGGACTTATAATTCTTTTATTGCATCTTGCTTCGGTAATTGCAGCTGTTTCTTTAGCCAAATTCATAATTTTTAGTCTACTAAGTTCACTGATAATAAGTGACAAAAAATTCTGTGTTTTAACTTTTGGTCTTTTTGCTTAGCTCTTGTGCTAAGAAAAAGATTGTTACTTGATCTTTTCATTACTTCCCATTCCTTCTCCTTTTACTCTGTGTTCTAGTCTTGTCTGCATTTTTCTTGCAAATAAATTATTTCTCCATATTTCTGAAAATCAGACTATCCCCTTCTTTTCTATATTTTTGCTTTTGCTTTGTACTTTTGAAGTAGAATGTTTAGAGAGAAATGTCAGATCTAGAGTAGGATGCCCAGATAATACGATTTAGTAGCTCTGAAGAAAATGTTAAAGAGGGATTTAAGCTGCACGTGCATACAGCACATATGATACCAATCCACAGAAACAATAAAATGGAAATTAAGATTCATGTCTCTAAAATTCATAACCTCTATCTCCCTCACTACACATGTGCTTCACCATTCCTATCATTATAGCTACTGCAGCCTAGAAACCACATGTTGCACTTTGGATGACTCTGAATTTCACATTTTGGGAAAAGAAGCTTGAAATATTCAGGGAAAGCTAAAACGTTTCCTGCAGTTGAGAAAACATTTGTAAGAACTGCAGATACATAAAACATATTCTGATGTGTAGTAGGAAGTGGTTGGAAATCTTTTTGGGCTGATCTTAAGTTTTCACAGCTCGTAAATATTATGTAAATATTACTCTGAATTTTACAATTCAGACAGCTGAAAAAAGTAGAGCACTTCAAGTGATAAGGTAGTAACACTCTTTTCAGAAGGAGACAAGTAGGTTCCAGGTAACAGAGTTTGTATTGCTGTCAATGGAAGAGACAAGAACTTGTTCAGTCTTTGGCCTGATATCTCTATGAACAGTTATTTCCAGGGTGAACTTCATGATCTGTCTATTCTATAAAAGCGATGTGAATTTACTACTCATGATACTGTAAGTTTCAAATCTCAGTTTATAATTTGTAAATTCTGATATTCAACAGAAAAAGGGGCACTGACTTGGAAGCTTTTTTACATTAGCTCGCTATTTCATGACAATCATCTCACCAAAAAAAAAAAAAAAGAAGTAAATCTCCACTACTGCATATAGTTTAGAGTGGTATAAGATTGCCACAATATTTTATTCTTTTTCCCACTGAAGCTTAGAATGATTCTCAATTGATGTTATATTTGAGTGAAAAATAACAATATTTTTAGATAGTTTTGCTAACACTCTGATGTAACATAAATATCTGACCTAGCTGTAGGGCAGGAGAGGTTGAAGACAATATTTCACTATAAGCTACAAATTGAAAGAATACCTAGCTTAGTTTAAACAATTCCATTATCTTATTTTTGTTTAATCGATAACTATTGCTTATTTTTAGACAGAATGTTGGACGTTTATATAACTCCATTCTATGCATTCAGCTCTCAAACACAGTATTTGCACTGAGCTTTTTGTTAAAGTAAACATGCCTACATCAGGAAAAGACATAGTTATGTGTTATACAACAGCGTGAGAACATTTTTCCAAAAAGATGATTCTTTTCTAGGCACTTCATCAAATTTCTTTTTGGTCTTTTTAGTGGAGACTGAGTCTGATTTCATTCAAAGCAACCAAAACACATGAAAGAATGTGGGGAGGTAGGTCTGAAATAAAATCCATGTTGTTGTCATGACAACTAAAATGCTAAAAAGGATGCAGAGAATTATTATTAAATAAGGTATTGCATCAAGTTGTTATGGCAACTATATAGTAATAGGAAAAAAAATGAGGTTTCAGAATAACATTGTATGAAAAGTTTCCTCTTTATCAAAACATGTAATTGTAAAAATATCATAATGAGGAAAAAGAGGAGTGGAGGACTTGGTACAAAAAGAGGTCAGGATTCAGCTATCTGCCTCAGTGTATTTACCTTAAGTGCTGTAATGTTCCATGGAGAGTATCTCTGCTTGGTTTCCAGTCCTGTCACAGAGGGATTAGAACACAGAAGACACTAGAATATATTCCAGTGCTCTTTCCCAGCATTATAGCAATAAAGTTCAATGCCACATTTCACAAATAAGCCTTCATGGCCCCCATTTACCCGCAGTGGGGTAGATGAAGCTTCAGTGGCATATAAGAATGGACCGTGAAACCCTAACTCAAAAAAATGGGATAGGGGAAGGGTTGATGGTGAGGAGTAGTATCAAGAGGCTTCAATTCTGTGAAAGAATTATTTTTCATCACACTGGATTACTTCCTTGTTTGTTTAGCTTCGGACTTCCTAATAAATGAGTATTTGCTAATAGAAATCATTAAAAGAATTGTATAAACCTATTTTTGAAGCCAGGAAACCTCTTAAGCAGCAACAGCAGTAGAAATTACTGTCTGGGCTCTGCGCCACAACCTGTGGTATAAGCAGCACTAGAGGCTGCTTTGCCTGGTGCAAAAGAAATGAGATATCATGCTCAGGGAAGCCAAAATATCTCCGGTACTATTTTCCCTTGTGTGTGGTGCCCAGCTGGCTCCATCCTGCAGGTCACTGTGGTTTGTTCTTCCCAGTTATAAGCTCTCTTCTGGGGAACTCTAGCAGGGAGTCAGAAGCTTTTTCTCCCAGCAGTGCTCCCTTTCTGGAGGCAGGAGTGAGTGCAGGAAAGAGGAATGACCAGGGAGTGTATGGAAAGTTCAAAGTCAGAGATATATAAGAGAACAAACAGGCTTTGAGTGTTAAGAGCTGGCCACTTTCTTGGCCCCTTAAGTTCTCCCGCAGCAGGAGGTGAGGCAAGCTGATTGGTATTTTTATCCGGTTTCTGTCAATGAGCAAGTGTTTTTCCAGTTAAATAATTTTTTATTATATCATTTTCATGAAAAATAATTGCTGTGTGTGGAGATACCTTTTTAATAAATATATATTTTTTTTAAAGTAACACAAAGCTAAAATATTGCAACACTAAAGAATGTTGGCATGGGTGTTCTGTTGCAGTGTCTTCTGAAGTTTGCTTATCTGATGTCTGGCTTTGTCTTTAAGGGCTGAGCTCCCCAGCTGGACTTGATTTTGTAAATAGTTTCAACTCCAGTTCTATCCTATAACATTAATCCTCTTGCTATCAGTTGAAATGATGTAATCCATGCAGAGGTAAAGGAGATTTTGAGCTTGAGGGACTGTGAAAACTATGAGTAGGGGAAGATACTAGGTCTTGAATCAGAGTAATTTTTCAGAGTTATTACTAAAAGTATGAGACTTGTGGGAGATGGAGAACATGTTTGGAAGCCTAGACATAGGCCTGCATAAAACATTGTGATTTTGCAGATTTGAAAGTAGTTGCATATTTGCATTGAAAATATGTGTGAACCACAGCCTGAGGTCAGATTTTAGCTACTTTTCTCTGGGATTGTGATGGCAGACAACCAGTCTAGCTGTCATGATTTATGCCTTGGAAACTTTTTTATATTTTACTTTATAAATTCAGAGAACAGTGAGTTTTAGTAGAAACTGTAACTGTAGGCATACATTTCTTAATCTTCATGGTATTTTCTATTGTGTTTGTAGCAGAGGTATGGACTGATTTGACTTTACTGATATGGTTGGAAAAAAGGGTTCTGGAAAAAGTTGGCTTCCAACTAAGTGGGATGGTGGTGATGAAGTAGGACAGAGGAAATGAACTCACGTGTAAATAAATTAAAGCTTCTTTTTCTTTCACATTGGGATGGCAAAATCCAAGCCAGCAGAACTCTTTCAAGCAGACTCTTGTTAAAGAGCCCTGACTCCTTTGCCCAGCTTCCGCAGCTTCAGATGTTTTTGTCACTACAAGTTCTTGTTTTATCTCCTGGGACTAAATTAAATGGCCTTGCTAGCCCAGAGAAAATTAATTTGAATCACTTCCCTACCTCTAATACTTTATGCCACTGTCCCACTGGCATAAACAGACGTCCTGAAAGCATGAAGAGATGTCCAAGCCACCTGTGCACAGCAGGCCCTTTCCCCTCATGGCTAGTAATAGCTAATGAAAAGAATTTGGGTTAAACACTAATCAAATTAAGATATTTCCCTGAGGGAAGCACCAATTACATACTTCTGTGTAGTATCTATAGCTTGGCTAATTCTCAAGATTCATCTTAATGACACCAACAAGATTTGCCAGTTACTGCTATTCTTCATGGATCAAACCAGGTGGTAAGGGTTGCATGCAACACCACTTGCCCTGAATGTGTGTGTCATCAGCCAATGGTGCTATTTCACCACTCTCTCTGTTTTCAGTGGGACATAGAGACTACTGACATCCTACTGATTTCCAGGGCAGTTTTGAAATACAAACATAAGTGTAGAGCGCCTTGAAGACTTAACAACATAAAATCTGTTTAAGTAAATATGGAAAAGGAAGGTGAGGGAAAGATTATGAGAAGAAGAAATAATAAATACGCTTTAGAAGAGGCTAGACAGAAATTGGTGTCTTAATTACTTGGCTCACTTTCACTAAGTGGTTAAACAAAGCTGCCAAGTAATCTGATTAAGAGAAAGCATCTAGATTGTATTCTGAATATTGTTGTGCTCTTTTTTCCTCTGACTGAAAAGAGAGTCCTGGAGGACTACTGTGCTCAGACTACCTGTTAGCTTTGGTCTTCACTGCCCTTTGCAAAGTATGATCTGTTTAAACCTTTGCTAGTTGTACCTCCGTTCCTTAGTGCTTGCTCTCATGCAAGACTTTGTACAGTGATGAGGGGTGTGTGTAAAGCTTCCTCTGTTATGGTACCATGGCAAGATTTTCTCCAGGAACGTCCAACTTGGCTCTTCTGTAATACTTTGCACAGTGCCTTTCTTCGGATCAGAATGCACCTGAGAAGTGTGACTGGGTGTTTAATATCTTCCTAAATTTAAATGTTTCCAATCCTGTAGGAACACACTTGGTGCCATTCCTGGCTTTGATAAAAGCCATACAGCCAGCTCCAGACTCTTGATGAGCTACAAGTCACTATTCCAGGTAAAAACACAAGGCATCTCTACTCTGGACTGATCCTGCTTTGTCATTCTTGGAAAGAAACACCAAATAGATTTTTGGAATACTGAAATTTCAAAACATTCTAATACACAATATGCACAATTTTCTTATCTTTTTTTTTTAATAAAGAGCAGTCTATAAAATGTAGTGCTTATATTCTAGTCTGAGGGAAAGGAGCAAGGATGTGGTGAGGAAAACAACTGAAGCTGAGAGAGGCAGCTCAAGGTCTTCCTCCTGCAGTGACTGTAGCTTCATCATGTCTCTTAACTCCTGCAATCAGATGATCATATACTGATTTCTGCAAGCACCTGAGAAAGTGGATATAAAGAAAAGTGGAGGAGAAAAGAAAAATTGTTTTTCCACTTTGATTTGAAAGTTTTCTTCATGTTCATTTTATTCTGATGCAGAAAGGTGCAGCTGGTGAAGTGTTCACTGAAGCACAGCAGAAAAATGAGTACTGCAGGAATCTGACAGGATAATGCAGAGTTTTGGTGCAGTGATTTGCAAAATAGATGGGACACTGGAAATAAATTTTTGGTCTATCTGGAATTCTGAAATCTCCATGGTATGGTAATGTGGTTTGTTCATAGACTTATAAAAAAGACCATTTCAAAAATGTGGATTTATTTATCATGAGTCATCTAGACACATGAATCAAGGGGACAGCAATGGGGAAGTGTCAGCTGTTCTCATTCTTCTAAATAGCTTCACTTTCAGATTGCTGAAAAGGTGTATCATTGCAGCTGCAAACTTTTCCTCTTGGAATGTATAATGATATTGTTTTTGCTTTAATTGGGATTGCAACAATAGTCCTTTAAAAGTGTTTTCCATTTTTCTCTGTTTCTTACTGTATAGGTCTTGATAAATCAGCTCACAGTAGGGATAGGGATCAGGTTCTTTTTGGGTTTTATTTTTTTGTTATTTTGAAAATGTCTGTATTCCATGGACAGTTCTTCCATTGCACTGTATTTTCCTGAAGGCTTTATTTTATCTCTGCTCACAGGAATAATGAGAAAGAAGCCCAATCTTGCAATAATCAGTGGCAATGGTTTAAAACAACCAATAAAAAATACAAAAGTTGATTATTTTTCTCTTGTTAAAAATTCATCCATTGAATCTTGACCTGTATTTCTATAAAGACCAGGTAGGTTACATCTCTGCTTCCTTTCTGGGTTCTTCTGTATCCTAATAAAGGGTCTGTTATTGTATTTCATTTAAAACAACTGTACTTTTGTGTATTCTGATGTGGCCACCATAACAGGGCCTGAGGCTAAACAAGGAAAGATGACTTGGGTATGTCTGCAGTGTGTCAATATAACTGCAGACCAAACCAGATAGCTTTGACCCAACTGACCAAAAGTAGTCCAGCAGTGACATCTAATAGCTCATCATGGGATGACTTATGCCCTCTTCTGAAATTGGGTGCTACCTGTGAACTTCCTTTCTGTGATTGCTTTGACTTTCAAAGCAGAGTAGAGAGAGAAAAAATGTGTTGGCAATGCTTGTTGCTAAATGTGGCAATATTGGGCAATTGATTTAAATGCCCTGCAACTGATTTAAAATAGGTCTGACTTCGAAACAAGATGTGTTATGGTCTATGCACTGAACAGCAAATGTGAGCATAATAATTCACTTTATCTTGTGTAATATGAAATTATCATTACCATTCTGGTTCTTCCCATTTTTTTAAAGCTGAGAAACAAGAATAATTCAGCATTTAACTGTCAGCATAAATTGTCATCCCATTTGGAGACCTTGTGCTAATTAGGTTGTCTCTTAAAGGAATCTTAGAATAATGCAAGGAAGAAAAGTCTTAATTGACAAATTTCCAGTATGAGAAGACTAAATATGAAGCTAGACAGTTCTCTCCGGCTTTTGTCTGAGAAGCAGTCTTGAGTAATAATTAGTGTATTGCTCTTTCTGCTCTCAAAAAAAAAAAATAATCTCTTTCAATTTCACATTAATGTTACTTATGCTTTCATAAAATGCATTTAAAGTAGGTATTTTAAACTGGGATACTAGAAATGACAATGGTAAATATTGAAATCACTCAAAAGTGGCAAGACAGCTCACTGAATATCACACTAGTCAAAATAAGGAGAGAAAGTTTTCTTCCCATTTTGGTATTGATCTATTTGGAGCAATTGTACAGGTCATGGTTATCTGAGGCTTGAATATATGATCTGTACAATGGGCATAACTGTGCTTTTCTGTTTTTTAAACCACTGGAAGGATTGAACTTTTATTAAAAAACTACTTTTGACAAATACTAAAACGAATGGAAGTCCAGAACTGACCAGCTTCTGGTGAATTAATGTTATATCCAAACAGGCTTTGCAAGGTTCTGGAGATGTTGCAGCAGACTGTCTTGCAGTCTGGGCTTTCACATATCAGCATGTGTAGCAAATGTAGTTGAACAACCAACACATAGTGTAACTTGGAAGCAATTAACACTTCTTTCACTGACATTGGTTAAATCTTGAATGTGAACTTGCTATTACAGGACTTCAAGTACCAAAAATATTGTGGCTCAGAAAAAAGGTAAGAAAGATAGAGGTGTCGCGAAGAAAGGCTGTGCACTTTCATGCATACACAACCTTTATTTTGAGTTAGTATAATTCTAAGTAACTCCAAATATCAAATGACTGATTTTTAAATGTCAGGTCTTCTGCAGATCCCTAGGGCAGCACCTCTGAAAATGTTCTTAAGGATAATAGAGGACAAACGTTATCATAACCAGAAGTTTTACTGCAAATACTAAGTGACAAATTCTGACAGGACTAGTTTGATTATATGAAAAGGGACTAAGAGGCATAAGCTGCCATAAAAGAAGACTTCTGCAATTTATATTCTCTTGCTGATTTTTTTCATTTTTAGCTAACTTAACAATAGTATCTATATTAAACCAAACTGAATGGTCAAGTAAATTTTAAAAGGGTTAATGAGATGATATGGTGTCCCTTTGCAGTATCCCAAACCTGTACTGTCTCCACAGAGTATTGGTCTTTTGCATTATTAACTTATCTGTAACCTTTGACTGCAGTAAAAATCTTTGCTACTACAATGTCTGATTTTGGCTCAGAGAGCAGTGATGAGGAGATTCATTAGACCTTCACAGGATACTCTTGAGACTGCACATACAAAGCATAGGGTAGGCTGCTGTGCTCAGGAAGCTTGGTACAGGTCCAGGACACAGTCATGATTTCTGAAATGGCATAAGAAATTCTGACTGTAAAGGAAGAATATTGAATAAATCTTTATGGATTCAGTGACTGATCTATGCATAACAAGCTTTTGCTGTATGTGTGGCATGCTGATTCTTGTAGTCCTTTGAATAAAGGCTGCAGATTTTATTCTTTTTTGTCTGAGTCTCAACCCCAGGACTGCAGTGCTCCTGCGGGCAGAGATACCTGGCTGAAGGTTATCTGACTAATTCTGAAGTGTTAGACAGAGAATGCCAGCACTGTCTCTGTTCTCAAGCCCTGTAATGCTATTATAAATATGTAATTGACATACTATAATTACACTAAAAATCCAGTAATTCAACATGAAACTTTTATAGGTGCACAGTAAAGTTTCAGAAACATGACTCTTCTACTGAAACCCTATATTTAAGTATATGGTGACATCAACATGTCCAGGAATGGTGTAATTAACTGGAGCAGTATTGTTAGGAGATTTTATTGAAAGCTATCTATAATATTAAAAAAATCATTCACCTTATTTATAATGTTTCCTGGATGCAGTAAATGCTCACTTTACTGAGGCACTGTAGGTTATTCCTTTGAGAAAATGACCTGGAAACTACAAGCATCTACCTATAGGGTTTTTTTGTATGGGAGCCTGAAGGCTTTTTTAACATTTTAGTACTTTCTAAGATTTAAAAGGAATGTTCTACCTATTACAGTTGGAGTACCTTCAGAAAACTTCTACTAAACAGCTGTTATGCACACATATGTTTTCTGGGTATTTTACCTAAAGATATCCCAGATTTGTTCCCAATTTTTGTGGCACTGGTTGACACTTTCAGTATGTGTTAGAATGTTGTGGAGTCTGTGTTTGTATAAAAAGCAGGAATAGATTCCTTGCTACCACTTTCTTCTAGCTAGAAAATAGCATGGCTAAACTACTACTCAATGAAAATATGGCTTATAAAGGTACTACTTTGGCCTAGGTAGCTATCATTTTTCAGTTCAGGACATAGATGATCATGTCCAGCTCTGGAGGAGCTTGCTGTATGGGCTTCTTGTCTCTCTGTTTTAGCTGGTCAGCAGGATGTACCTTAAAGGGTCTCAACCACAAGCAGTTTACAGTCTGTAAGATTTTAGCACTTACTTGTAAGGTTCCAAGCCCATGGAAATTGGATGAAGGCTTTGGTTGCTTATCTAAATATTGAGAAAAAATAGAGAAAGGCCCTGTTTCTGTTGAAGGGAAATAGGCAGATCAGCCGAGCTCTTGAGGAAAGACTATGGAGTTCCCATCTAGGCCTTCTCTGCCTAAGTGGCTTGAGGGATCTGTAGCTGGGGTCTCCCATGAGTCATCATATCCTTTGATTTCTTGGTGTGGATGCGACAACTAGCTACTAAAGATAACCAATTGCATATGGGAATGTAGGTTTTCCCACTTTCACTGAAGAAAACGAGATCTGGTCCTCTGGTCTAGTATGGGCAACCTTCCCACAGAGTCAAGTAACATCTCATGAGGTTCTACTCTAAAACTGTAGTAAATCAGATACAGTAACACCTGCTTACAGGTACAGAAATAATTGGTCTGATATTCCCAATACTTTTCTTAAACTAAAGACTTGTGCATCCTATTCAACCATGCGTCTATTTTGGAAGAATGTTTATGAGCAAACAGGTGGCATTAACCTCTCTGCCTTATTTCCTAGAAAGTTTCTGGAAAGTCTAGTTCAAAGAGTCAACAAAGGTGGACAAGAACGGCTTCATGGATTAAGGGAATCTGGGTGGTCTTAAAGCTCCTGTCTTGTTCACATTTTCTTATTTTTCCTTCCCTCCCGTATCTTCATGGGCTCTTTAGCCTCTGTTTGAGAAGTGTCACATTTGACATAAATATTTGATAGAAGGACTGCCTAGTAAATTGTTTGAAGAACATAATTGGGCTTTCAACCTGTCTGTCCACACTAAGCAACTAAGGCTTCAAAAATGCAGAGGATCTCTGGAAAGGTCACCTGGTGTACTGGTGAAATGAAGTCAAGCAACAAAAGTTCCTTCAAAAGGACCCAACCTCTCTAAATTTTGTCAACTGTGAGGCATCAGAGAAAGTGTAAAAAGCATTCGGATGTTTTAAAATATTTTTTTTCCACAAATATATGTGTATCTTCGACTGTACTATTCCCTTTTTAGTTTCTTTATTTTGTACTAATAATCAGGTTCATTTCAGTAGGGATAGCTCTCTATGACTCAACAAAAGATGAAAACCCTCTAAGTGCCCTTTTTTTTTTTTTTTTGTCTTTTATGCTATGTTTCTGTGATAAACACAGCTATGGGAAAATAAACACTAGTCATCTCTGAGCAAATGTCAAACTGACTGAGAAGAGGTCAGGGTATACATGAAGTGACACATTTTTTAAAATCATTGACCAATAGTCTGCTGTCATGCATGTTTATTATTTCTATATCTATGATGACAGGAAACTAGTGCTCCATTTTTTCTCTCAATTAGTGTTTTATGAGCCTAGTAAGAATTCAACAGTAGGAAAATATATTAAAATTATATGGAATTGCTGAAAATTAGTTTTTTTTGTTTGGGATCTTTTTTTTTTCTTTTTTAAAGGTTGTTAAAACTTTTGCTCTTCTGTGTGAAAGAGCTGTGTTTTGTGTGTTTGTGGATTTGGTAATACAACAAAAGAGGAGAGTTCTGATACTGAAGTGTAATAAGGGTAAAATGGGATTAGAACAGACAAAAGTGAGCTTAATTTTCTCATTTACAGAGTTGGACCATTTCATATGGCAGCATCATGCAGTACATAATGTGAAATATAATTAATGTTGAATTACAATGGAAGTGCTATAAATGTACAATGCACATATGACATCCACCAACCCATCAAATAACTTTTTTTTCTGAGAATAGGCTAGCAATTAGAATGGATGCAAAATGGATTTGTAATGAAGGGGGACATAAAATACAGTCTTACTCTGCTTACTGTCACATCAATTACCTAGGCTTGTTTTTTTATTCTAATGGTGGTACTGCATTATAAACAGTAACATTTTGGTCTGAATTTTGGCTGAAAGAACTTTTTTTAATAGAGATCAGTGCCTTCGTTCCTGCTCTTAACATGATACAGAACATGGTAAACATACATTGCGTGAGACTGATGCATTAATATTATTGACATTATTAGTGTCATTCTCAATGTATTGAGAAAAAGAGGAAGGACAACATCAGAAGGTGTAGGGATATTGTATTTTATAATTGCAGTCAAGCTTTTAGAGTGATTACTTAAACATCTTTCTAACATTACCATTTTTTGGAACTCGGGTAGTGGTACTGTAAAGCTCAAACCACATAGCACCTATCCCTCAAAACATTTTAGGGTGTTTTTCCATTTTTCCTGGACAAAAATGCTTTCAAACTAATTCTCTGTGTGTGTATGTGTATGTATACACACACACACACACACATATATAGGTGTAAAGATTCCTATGAGAATACCTTTTACTTTGTAAAAGAACTCTATCTGATTTTTATTTGAAGGCTAAGGGAAACTTTTGAAAAATAGTCAAAGTGGGGAAGCTAAGAGTTTTGAGAGATGGAAACATTGTTCATAAGCCTTGCCAAAGATATGGTACAGTAGGAGACAGAGATGATGATTTGAAGTTAGTATCCTGAGAGTTTTGTATTCTTGTGTATAATATGAACTCATTGGCAAAGTTTTATATTTTTTTGTGGCCATCTCCCTGTTTCAATTTTTATAAGCCAGTAAAATTGTCTTTGCTACCTATAACACTCATTGGTATTATACAAATCTGGTTTTTCTTTCTCCAATTATAAAATGTATTACTTTGTGAGGAGCCATACAAGATAAAGAACACCACCACATGAACACTCAAATGACTTTACTGTCCAATCTCAATGTAAACAGAAGCAAAATGTTTCTACTTAGGGTAAGTTTATATGAGAGATGACCTTAGATATTATTGCTGTCAAATGAAATGCCAAGAAAAATAACTGGATTTTATTACATCTTTTCTGTTTCCTTTTCCTATTTACCAAAGTATAGATTTATTTGAATCATTTTTGCAGAACGCTGAGCCATGTCCTTTTCTCATTCTTCTGTCAAGTATCTGGGTTTTTTACAGCTTTCTTTATTTTTTTGTTCTAATCTTTCCACACATTCCACTCTGTCCTTTGTAAAGCATAATGGCATTGCAGTTTGCTGTTGATTATTACTTATCCAGAAAGCTATTTATTTCCTCTTGGTGCATTTTCAGCAAAAACCCTGTTCTTTTTCTCTTTGACCGTGACATTGCTTACTGTGTTTATTAAACAACTTGAGTACTTGGATTTTCCTTTAATTAATTTTAGAATGAAAAGTGAGACTTTAGTTACTTCAAATAAGTTACTTAAGAGAATCATATATGTGTATATATATATGCACAAACATTTCTCTGCATTAATTTTTGTTATGACTATGGAGTCTAATTTTTGTAAGGAATATTTTCCCAAATACATGAATACACGACTGAATTAAGGCTTAATTTTTTTTGAGCTTCCTTTGGGCATTTTTTATTTTTAACTAGATATATACAAGCTGTTTCACATGTAATTAGACTCGTGAGTAATTTTTTGGTGCTTATATGTTGAGACAGCATCCACAGTTCTTGGTTATATATTTAGGGCATTCCTTATGGCTTTCAAGCTGACCATTATTAAAGTTTATTTACTGGAGTGTGGTTTGTTTTTTTTTTTTTCCTCCTAGCTTTTTTGGCATTGCATATTTGGGACTATTTAACCAATCCACACAATGCACACCTTGTTTGTACATATGGACATGGCGTTGTCCAACCTTTTTGACATGGCAAAATGGGTAATAGATCAGTTAGGAGGCTCCTTCATCCAAAAATGTAATTGACCATTGGCCAGCAGCATTGCTCCTTTGATCAGAACAGTCCTCTCTTCCTCCATAGAATTGACTGGGAAAGCTTGAGAGGTTCAGTGTTGACAATTGCAGGAAGCCTTGAAAAGCTGTGAAGATTTACATGCGCTGCCAGAAAAGCTGTTCTCCCTCTGTCCCTATGAGGCAGAGGACAGCAGGTCATTGGAATTTCAGTTGCAGTGCTCCATCTTAGCTCCCAGCTCCCAGCTAAGCAAGTCTTTCACGGGCAGATGACCAGTTTGAGTTTTGTCCAGTTCAAAACTGCTTTAATCTAATGATTGGCCAGCCCTGAAGGTGCCTGTGTGACTTGGGGACTCTTGCTGTGCATAGGTGCTGTCTTCATTATTGACATAGACGAAGGGATCAAGTGCACTCTCAGCAAATTTGCAGATGACACAAACCTGAGTGCTGTGGTTGACACACCTGAAGGATGAAATGCCATCCAGAGGGAGCTGGACAAGCTCAACAACTGAGGCCATGGTTGAAAGGTGTCCCTGCCCATGGTAGGGAGGTTGTAGCTGGTTGATCTTTAAGGTCTCTTCTAACCCAGGCCATTCTATTATTCTGTGATCAAACCCAAAGGGGTTTGATTTCCCCCTTGGGGAATTCTGCTCAGTAGCCAAGATTTCTGTGCTCACTAAAAGGCATGAGAATTTCAGTGCCGTAAGGACCTTGCACACATATTCAGAGCAAGAAGAAAACATCCCCAAACTACACCAGTTATTTTTAAGTTATTGTGTAGTTGTTGTTTCATGGTATTTTAGAGTCTGATTCATCCTTTGTGAATTTTGGTGCTAACCATCTGAGAGTGGTCAATAGAAAGAAATGCAGGAAAGATTTAAGAGGTTTAATGTGGTCTCTGAAGGACACTGCAAATAGCTGTTCTGGAGGGGAAGAAGTGAAAGAGAGAGGATTTTCAGAAAAGGGATGGTTAAGTTGGGGAGGAAAAAATCCACCTACCTCTTAGGAGCTGACCTCAGAGTATAAGGAGGCTGGCAAAGGAGAATCCCAGTAAAAACCGCCTTGACACTGGCAGCTGAGTGTTGAGGAGAGCCTACTTAAAGACAAGCATTGATTTTTCAGTTGCCACAAGCAAGAGGGATGTTGCAGAGACACGATGATTTGTATGATACATCTAGCTGAGATGACTGTATATGTGAACGGATTTTTTTTCCCCTACATCTGTGTGTGGCTTCATGTAATCAATAGCAGTTAAATAATTCTCATAGAAAAGTTGTTCTGCTGATTTATATGGTGTTCCATACCTATACTAGTCTGGTATTTAAAATAGAATGTCGCTAAGGTTATTAAAGTTATAAGATAATGCAATATGCACATATATAAGTTAAACAGAGAGAAAATGTGGTCAATTTTATTGTTGCAATCCCACATTTAGTATAGATTTGGGTGTGGCCAGAATTTGGTCCTTTTTTTTGTTTCCCCCACACAAATCATCTGTATTCATAGGTGTGTCAGAAAATGACAAACATTCTTGCTTATGTTGAGGTCTACTTGTGAGATCCTTATGGTTTTATTTCTGAACGCTATGAATGCGTTTTCATTTTACCATGGAATTTAAAGTGTTAAAACTGACAGATGATAGGGAATATGCTCTTCTATTATGTAAGGTAGAAATGAGGAACAAAACGTTTGTATGCCACAGAAAAGATTTCTGTATGACCTGTATCTAAGTTTTTGTGGAAGAACATGATTTGAACAGCCTGGAGGACAGGCTGTAGGCAGGGATGGGTTTAAACGCTATGGGCTTTGAACAAATTGGTGTTCTGTAATTAAGCTCTTGTCCTTTGGCTTAGCTCATTGTCACACGAGTGTCTGAGACATCTTGACCCTCTCTAAGAGGAAGTGTTGCTTTGGGAACTGGCAGGCATGCCTGCAGCCCTCTTTCTTCAGGAGCAACAGGGAAAGAGACTCCAGAGTTACTGGGGTGATACCAGAGAGGTGCCCTGAGGCAGTCACTGAGCTGGGATACGTCTGCCTGGGGACTTCTTCCAATTAGAAAGGCAAATTTTGATTCATAAGTAACGAAAACTCCAAGACCTGAGATAAAACAGTCCCTGTGAAACAGACCTGGGTTTGTGGTACAGCACAGTCTGTGATCTTGGGTATTAGTAGTATTTTAGCCCTTGTTTTGCATATAGTGATGATCAGGTTGATGGTCAGGTACACAGTAGCATAGTTTTCATCCTCAGAGCATGGGTGTGGTACAGGAGGCTCCTTTCCCAGAAGCTCCTCACCTACCTTCTGCCAGATGGCTCAACAGTTCTTTGGAAAGATAAACTCCAGTGGTACCTGATAATGCCTGTATTATGTATAATAATGAGTTTGAGATCTCTTTTTCTTCCTGATAACTACTTAAAGCTTACCTCAAAGGGATTTTGGTAAGTGTAGTTGCTGCAACCATGTGCTTCTTACCTGAACTGAAAAAGTATTGTGGGTTTTGTGATTTTAAATTTTAGGAAAATTAGAAGACTACAGAGCTTGTCCAGAATTTACTGTAATGACGCTTTTCTTATTTTATAGGGATTGACTCAGGTCTATTGTTTGTAATCAAAAATCACTATCTTCCAAAGAAAGATCCAAGCAAAACACTCCTCTGCCTCTTTCATTTCAAAGAACTAAGCAAACCTCATTTCTGGTAGCCGAACAAAGTGTGGGATGTCATATAATTGCAGCTTATGGCTGGAGTGTTTTGTAAGCTTCCTGTATGTCAGATGTACAAAAGAGATAGGGCATGCATTCAGTGTATGTATAAGTGTGTATGTACGTGGGAGTCGGTGCAATGCAGGAGAGGGCCTCTAGAGCTCTCTCTTGCTGCATTTTTCTCTGTCAGGGTTTTGAATAGGACAATAGAAATGTGTTGGTTTTTTTGTTTGTTTTGTGGTGGTGGTGGTTGTGGGGTTTCTTTGGTGGTGTTTTTTTTCTTTTTTTTAACCCCAAATGGTTTGTACACTATATACCCAGAGGGACAGGGAGACGTGAAGGTAATGTTGACATTAAAAACTACCTCTGTAATGCAGCCGAATAAATATGAACTTTTGTTAGTTAACATTATGACAAATCCTACAAATAATAAAAGGACTAACTAGAGTCTACTTCAAAAGGGAAACTATTCAAAGTTCAGAACTAAATTAAGTAAAAAATCATAGCAAGTAAAAAGAAGGAAATAGGGGCAATGCAATAGCACAGCCTTTTGGGGGAAAAAAAGTGAAAGATAAGTGCTAACATATCAGTAAAGAATGTGGATCAACAGAGTCGCTGTGATATCACTCCCCTTCTCCCCCAAAAATTATAGAAAGGAAGGACTACTAGGAAGAGAAATAGTTCAGCCATCTTAGACAAAAGTTTAAACATATTAAAACAAGAAATTGGAAACTGTGTAGAACAAACATAGAAGAAAAGTATATTATATTTGCTACAGAAAAAATCTGAAGTTCCTATCATAATTGTTCATTATTCTGAATAATGCACAGTTATTGAAATGATGCAAAGAGGCAACAATTGGTATCCAGTTCCAGGAGAGATGTTTGTAATCCATTCAAGCAATGGCTAGTTGTCATAAAACCTAATACAGGGAGACATTTTTATACCATATAATAAGCAAAGTCTGACCCAGTAGCGTGCAGATGTCATTGCAATTTTCGTTCTGAACATATTGAGAACATTTTTTCCTTGCATGGATGCAGACTGTCTCTTTGGGAAACTTCGGCCTTCCTCATGCTGTCTAATCACCATGGGAGTCAAAAGTCTTGATTAAGCTACAGCACCTTTCATATGGCACAATGATCAAGCATTTGCTGGGAAAGCCTTGTTCAAATGTAGGAAGTATTCTTCACTACATCTTGCATAGCCAGTAAAGTATTGGCCTAATGAGAAAACTGCAGGACACTTTTCACTGTTAGCAAAGAGGTGATGGGTTGAGTTGTAAGGGGCAAGTTTGTGATAGAATTTGTTTGCTTTTACATTTTAGTTCAAAATGGCTGAAATACCTTAAGAGAGCACAAGCTGCCAGTAGGGATTAGGCATTTCTGCAGGGTTTTACCAAGTGGCAGCTGGAACATATTCCTTGTGTCCCTGGAGCTCCTGGCTACCTTTCTGGCCATCAGGTGGCAACTCAGGCTGACCTGCTGTAGCTGGCTACCAGCCTCCCAGACTCGGAGATAGAGGCCATGACACTGGGCTGCAGATATGTGATGAACAGCCTGTGTGCAGAGGACCAGGATTGGGCTGAGACTGTCTTTTGAGCCTTACAATCAGAATGTGATCTTTGTCAAGTCTGAAATCCAAATACATATTATGTCAGCAAAGCTGTTAGTCTAGGAGAAAATCTCAGTAGTCTCTCTTAAAAGCACCATGTTTCCTCAATTTTCTTTTAAATCTAAACACTGAGGGAAAACATGAAAAGAGGCTTCTAACACCTTTACTTCCAACCCTACAAAATGGAGCATTAATCTTTTTCAGGTCTTATAACTGCAGCTATATAAGAATGGTATCATTTTTTGCCCCCACAAATATATTTTCTGTGTTACCATATGATTTCTGTCTAGGCCATAGAGAATTTTAGTATTTTTATTCCAGTTCACACTCCAAAATATTTGTGCATGAAAGCCTCTGTTTGGAATCTTAGGTGGGTTTGTGGTTCTGAAAATGAGCAGAAAAGATTATACCACTCATAAAAGATAAAAACTGGGAGCTTGTCAGGGCCTAGCCTAGAATTGACTACCATTTAAAAATCTTATTAAATCCCTCTAAAACCACATTACTTTTCCTGATCAGAACTTCAAGTACTGTAGCTGCCAAGTTTTGTATAGATAGGAGATACTCCTTGTCAATGAGAATGCTGTCAGTCAGAATCCTTAGGGCTTGGCCAAGGAATGAGTGGGTGTCTGTGGGGTGTCTTTCATGTCCCACACATAGGGCATCAGAAAGAAGGAAAAATTTTCTAGCTAGCTTTTGGGAACAGCGGCTCTTAGTCTTCCTGGCACCTGTGTGCTAGGTGAGGAATAGTGTGATGTCATGGCAACCCTGACTGGGCAGCCCTTTTTTTTGCTGTGCCACCCTTGCTAAGGATGGACAGCAGAGAAGATTGATCTCCTCTTATGTCTGGAGTCATCCCATCCAGCTTCAGGCATGCAGCTGAGTTAACTTCTGGCAGTTTAGCTGTAGGAGTGGGACAAACCCAAGGGGTAACTCAACCCACCAGACCTCACCTAGAGACACCTTCCTTTCCCTGTTTGACTGAGCAGAAAACCGAGGCAAACTTTGCTCCCTGGCTTAGGTGAGTCAGCAGTATGCCTAAAGTAGGATGCAACCAATCTGGGAGTTAGCTGGGACACCACAGTGGTCACAGGTGACTGAGAAGAGTACGTGGAGAGGTGATCTTATGGGCATTCCCATCAAGCAGGCAGCAGGTGAACTCAGCAGTGTTTGGTAATGTCAAGAGGTGACGGGTGCTGAACTGTCAGGCTTGCTGGCAGCTCTCAGGTGGTATCATGGCCATGTCCAGCTGGTTGAAAGTGTCTGTTGTTTTTGGTGTGGCCATGACATACCATGCCTCCTTGCCAGCAGAAGTAACAGTCTGTTACAAAATAAGTCATGTCCAGCGCTGCAGATTGAGCAACAAACTGAAATGTGAGGTGACGTCTAGCTTTTAGATACATCCATTCTTGTAAGGCCACAGTTTCTGTGTAATACTGAAGGTGAATGACAGAAAACTGGCAATCTGGAGACACTGCATACAGAAATTTGTGAGACAAATTATGTTTATCTCTTGAGTACTGTCTGTTAGTACTGTCACCAGACTTTCTGCTCTCTTTTCCATCTGATTTTCAGTTACATGTTTGAAGGAACTGTGTGCTTTGGCTCAAATCTTTTCCTCTTCAGACCAAGATTATAATATTTAAGAACCAGTTAGAGGTTCAGATGAATCCATGGTTGCACTGCTCTTCTGGACCTGGATATCCTCTGTTAGAGGAGAGGTTTTTATCTAAGGCTTTTCAACTATATTATTACATACTACTGTTTTAAAGTCTCATTCAGTAAGCATAGTATTGTATTCAAACGTGATTGAGTATCTTTATTGTGGCCATGAACTAAATGCTCTTTTTTTGGGAAGTAATGACTGTTCAGCTGGAACCAATTGAGGATGCTACTTTTTCTTTTTGCACAGAATACCTTGATCATTCCCAAGCAGCCTGTATTTAAAGTGTGGCTGTTATGTCCCCATGAAGATTTTTTTTCTAAAGTTGCTAATTATGTGCCCATCAGAATAATGGAAAGAGTAATTACCCCTATAGTGCTTAGTGACATTGAAACCTCCATTATTCTCTGATTGGAGTTGCATAATTACAGATAATTGCTGCAACTATATTGTCTGTTCAAATATAGCTGTACAATAATTACCCTATTTTAATTAAATATGTTTGGGATTTAAGTGGTTCTCTCTTCGTTTACTCTCTTAAAAAGAAACTTCATTTAGGTATAAAAATGCTGTATGTTACAAACTAACCACTCATTCAACACATCACCAATTGATTTCACCTAACGTGAATTTACTTGTTCTGTTTAAAAATCATCCAAATCCAGTTAATTAAACATTAAAAAAATAAGCATCTCTGTGTCCCAAGGCTGGAGTTCAGAATGAAAATCTCAAAAATATGCCTTATTGCAGAGCTGTAAGATGCTGTTTTAAAACTTCAGCTTTCTGAAAAAGACAAGTTCATTTTCCACATGTAACCAAAAAGCTTTGTGAACCTCAGCACTTTAATTTTTGAAAAATCCCCTTTAACCAAAGACATACATCTTTAAGAAGCCAGATGCTTTGTTTCAGAAAGTAAAATTGGTCCAGATTTAGCATCCATTGAATGTATGCTCCATGCTTTTTGATCTCAGGCTGCTGCTGACCCGATTGCTAGGGAGGGTTTGTGTGCTGATGGCCCTTCTTCATCCGCTCATGTGGGGGAACTCCTTTTATCAGCTTTTGCATGCTTGGTCTGAGAAACTGTTGGGACTGCTTGCTTGTGCAGGGAACATCTGAGGCTCATGGCCCCTCTCCCCACCTTTTCATAGAAAGGCTTTTCACAGACAAAATTTACTTTGTACTATATACAGCTGTGGCAAGTGGAAAAGTGTACATAGTGAATTTAAATGGAGCTAATGAGATGTATGAAGGACTTGAGTATCCTGAAAGACCTTTTCCTTTAAGATGTGAGATCAACGCAGGATTCATGTAAAATACAGGACATGGAAATTTTAGCAAAAAGAGAGCAGGAAGTTGCAGGGAACAAAATCAAAAGTGATAAACCTTCCACTTAAGTACTGATGTATGACCTTGTCTAATTTACTTTGGATTAATGACAACTTGAACACACTGCATTGCGAGTGGACTGTTCAATCTCATTCTACAGCGCATTGAAGCAATAGTGTTACATATACTCAGGCTGAATATTTAGATATATCGAGTGGTCTTACACTAAGCCACAGAAGGTCTTCAGTTTAAAATAATCATATGGTCAAAGAGAGGAACATTGAGTGCTATGACGATATGTTTCTCTTTTGGGTATTGATGTCTTATATATAGGTAACACTCATTAGGTTCTAGTTGCACACATAATGGTGTAAACTTTTAATTAGTGTGTTTACCACACAGATCTATGTATGTGAGCTATGAAAATTATAAAGAAGCAATCTGAGAATTAAGGATTTTATTTCAAAATTTTGTGTGTGAACAGAATCATCATGCATCTAAGCAAAATACTTGGAAAATAGCATCAGTGATGTTTCTTTAAGTAATTTCACATGAATTGTATTTCTATTCAGGCTTAATTTGCCAATACAGA
Source organism: Chiroxiphia lanceolata (assembly GCF_009829145.1). Lineage (NCBI taxonomy): Eukaryota > Metazoa > Chordata > Aves > Passeriformes > Pipridae > Chiroxiphia > Chiroxiphia lanceolata. Next base: position 34,934,358 of record NC_045639.1, on the reverse strand, counting down.
TGGAAGGAGTATTTAAAAGAGAGAAGATAATTGCAATAACTATATTTTCTTCTTAAGGATCTTTTCTTTGGTGTTTGGATGTTATTGGGGAAGATCATGGTCATAATTATGTTTCATTCCTGTGTTTGTTGTATTTTATAAGTTAATTACATTCAGTTGAATACTATTTTATTGTAAGCTTCCTCATTATTACTCCAATCTGAAAAGGAGTGCTTAGCCTTATATGTGTAATTGTATAAATGATTAGGCTAAACTTTAATAAGGACAATTCTCCAAGTTTTTTGTTTGTTTGTTTGTTTGTTTTGTTTTTGTTGGGGTTTTGTTTGTTGTTTTTGGGTTTGTTTGGGTTTTTTTTGTTTTGTTTTCTTTTGTGTATGTGTGTTTTGGTGAGGATTTTTTAATATTTCCATTCTTGCAAAAGTTTAAGCCGACATTTACCTTTAAGAAACACTGATGTTGATGAGAATTGCACACAGCTGCTTTTAAAAAAAATCCCACTAAGCTCTTCCCTTCACCTTTAGGCATTGAATCATCTGTGATGACCTGGTCTTGTTTAGATCCTCTTCAGAAGGATTGTCACATAGAAGGGCAATATGATATGTATTTCAGAAAAATGAAACAGGACATCTCAGTCCCTGTAATTTCTTGTAATCTGTTTTACTTACACAGAGACCATTTCTGATGATGCCATTTTTGCTGTGAATAGGAATTTTTCTGGGAGTTGGAGGTGAGAAAAGATTGGTTCCAAGGAGAGTTTCTCTTCAGATTTCATCCAGTGATGAATGACCTCATAATGACATGTTCTTAGAATCCACTATTGACTCAAGTCAGTCATGAATAATTTGGAGGGAAATGTCACTTTTTAATTTCTTAGAGCAAGAAAATGTGGATTGACTTCAAGATGGCGCTATTGGGAATTGCTCAGTCCCAGACAATGTCTGACATGTAGAATTTTCCTGGATTTTCCTTATCTTGGGTAGGGGCTTCCTCTTGTAAATAATGAAATCAATAGGCTACGTGCTGATAGCTAGTAAGAAAGTCTGTGATGCTTTGTGACAAATTACTGGCTTGGGTTAGTGGGTTGTGCCTTCCCAGTGGCAAATTACTGGTTAGTAACCAAGAAAGGGAAATAATGACAGTTTCTCTCAAGGTAGTGTCCTACTGAAAGTTGCATTTCCCTGAAGGAGGTTGTTATAGCTGGAATCTGTTTATTGTTAGAAGAAATATCACATAACAGTTTTTTTCAACCTCTTCCTTTTCCCCTTTTAATTACCATGGTCTGCAGGTTTCAGCCATCCAACTGTGCAGACTATAGTATCTAGTAACTTTTCAGACAGCTCTGCTGTGTCGTCTTTGGCTGCCCTTAGGGTCTAACATATGGTTTGTTAGAATTAGTCAGGTATTTGTTTAAGAAACCTTTCAATGGGTTTCAAAAAGAGAAAGTTAACATCATGAAAAAGTTAAAATGATTGACTGCAGACTAGACATATCTGGGAATGGAACATTGTGCTGTACAAAATGGTGCTAAAACTTCTGGAAATAATGTGACCTTGGTTAAGGTGGTACGAGTACATACATTCCTCTGACTCATTCAAGCTGAAAAGCTATGATTTTTTTTAATGAACCAAATCCTTCCCATGCTTGCAATTAGTGTTTGTTCACTTCAAATAGTGTTTGTCCCCTTCAAAATCACACAAAAAAATGTGGTATTATTCTATTAGCAGTAAAATAAGTGACTCCAGGCTGTTTAATGGAAGTGGGTTAATATGGTGAACATTTCTTTTTGATGATATACTCTTGTTTTTTTTCATGACAAGAGCCAAGAAAGCAGGCAAGGGACAGATTTTAGGTAATGGGATGGTATGGCCAGTTGTTTAAATGGGTGCTGAGAATAAAAATCTATGAAGGAACAAGACTCTGATGTTAAATTGGTACTATAGTGACAAACAGTATCTAAAGTTCTAGCTGTTGTAAACGAGTCTTTTTAGGGTTTAAGGTACTGTTTGAGGCTTCCATCAAATTATCATGTTTCCCTCATCAAAATTGGATTACCAGCTTATTCCTCCCTCCAGTTAATTTTTCTACTGCTTTTGAGCAACTTTGGCTATCATCCCTGTTTCAACTGGAAAAGGTATTAGAGAAATTCATCTTTGCATTTCTTTCTGTTTCCAGAAATTGAGATTTGCGTAGGGTAGGCAGAAAGTGTTCTCTAAACTGGCCCTGTGCTTTGGGTCCAGTGAAGTCTTGCTAAAGTATTTTTGAAATGCAAGATGTACAGTTTAGGACAGTGCAAGTAGCCACTTATCACATTGCTTTTTCTTATTCACTGCTGTTTGTTGTTCTTGTCCTATGTTGATTTCACTCTATTTTTGTCTACAGACAATGGCAGAATGGAGTGGTTTCATGAGGGTCTTCCATGATGTCCCCAAGACATTGCAAAGACTTAGATACTACAAAATGTTTTAATGTCACCCACCAGAAGATTTGAAGATTGAGCTATAGACATAGAGTTAAACATACTGGGATTTTTTTCTAGAGTTTTTATTAGGTTCAAGAGCAACAATAAATTCCATTGTTTCCATTCCCCATCCAGCATTTCAAAAATATCAGTGAAAAATGCTAAAAATATTTTGCAAACTATAGGACTATGAGGAAGAAAAGCAATAAGCAGAAAATGCAGAAATCCAGTAAACTCAATTTCTTCAGGTTTTCTTTTGCTGTGTTTTTCATTGTCTATTTAGATGATAATGTTTATGGAATACACAGTGTTTTGTGGTGCTAATACTAGCAACCTCAGGATTAAATTAGCATCAATGTAAGATAAATTGAAAATGAGGGAAAGTGAAGGGCGTGCGTGGAAACAACAAAAGGAAACTTGGCTTCAAGCATTGACAGCACTGGTCAATAAAAGCCCATTATTCTCAAATAAGTACAATATGAAAATGCAGAATTTCTTATGACAGAGGTATTCTTAGAAGTGCAACTCCAAATTCCAAATAATGAGATTTGGTCATTGAGCAATGAATTTTGAAAACTTTATCCTTAGAAGTATGTTAATATTGCTGAGACTAGGAGCACAGAGACAAATTCAGAGGAGATGACAATTACAAGAAATTCCACAGTGGAATATAAGCAGAGCAATAAGTAGAATAGTTGAGAAATAAAGAGATAGAGCAGGCTAGGAAGTTATTTTCTGTAATGATTTCTCAAATGAAAAATGCAGTTCCTCAATTTCAGTTTTAGCTAATAGAAATAGAAATGTGTGTTTTCACTGTATTTGATCCAAATTCAACCATGTACTTCAGTTGGATGTTTTTAATTAGTAAAGTAAAGCAAAGCTGTCTTTGAATTGCACTTTTCTTTGACATCCTGATCTTATCTGGTGACTGGGTTCCCTGATGGGCTGTGCCTTCTGTCATGATGCTTATGGCATGGTAATTGTGGGTTTCACACGCTTGTGCACACAGCGTGGATGGAGTCGACTACTCCAAAATTACAGTGAAAAGGATTTTCTATCCCAGGCAGAGGAGTGGGGTAAAAAAGGATACAGCTTTGCAAGGAACAGACTGAAAAGAACTGCCACCAATCTGCACCCATCCCTGGGGTTTTGAACCAAAATCCATCGACTTACTTTCGTGAAGGTTAAAGAAATTTGGTTGCAGAATGAAATCTTGGCAACTTCATGCTTCTGTTCTTTTGATTTTTCTTCCTAATTTGAAACAGAATGCAGCTTTGAAATGTTGTGACTACACTCAGCTCCTTAAGGAGCAAAACCCATGACAATAAATGTAGAAATATGGCTGATCAACAGCATAAAAGTATGTCATGAACTGTTCATTAAGCTGAAAGTAAGACTCAGTCTATTTGGGCGTCTTTGGCATTCTCAGATCATGAGTACCTGGACAAGTGCAAAATTGTCTATTATACACAGAGCCTGTCTATTGCAGCTTCTTGTATGAGATTTGCTGGAGCAAGAAATAAAATTTGATTTTTAATGAAATAATTATAATGAATTAAAACAGTGTTGTGAAGTGAAACCATTTAGTCAGAAGTCAGGAGCAACAGCGTATGATTGAGATACTGTGCCCCAGGACTTTGTGTCACATGAACTATCCTCCTAATTGGTTGCATAAATCTTCATAAAACTTTCCATTGAAATGTACCAATGTGAACTGTAATTGCAGTTTATTGATAGGGAATTCACAAAGAACAAAGAGGTAAATGCCTAAATAAATTATTCTCAGCAGTTATTTCTACTTGTCAAAAACATTGCAAAAGAAACTTTGAAGGAGACTGTAGTTGAGAATTTTACTTTCATCTAACACTGACAAAATGGATTTTTTTGTGTTTCTAGATGAAAAAAAATTATAGTTATTTACAGTAGGTTTTATAGGTCTCTGAAATTGCTGTTCTATGACAGTAATGCATTGCTGACAGTAAATTTATTAACATGAACCTATTAATCCAACTAGGGAGAAAATGTACACTTTTTTCTTTTTTTTCTCTCAAAAAAGAATATAATACTGATTCAGTATTTGCATGCAAGTTGTTATGTACAAATACACACAAATATGTCATAGAAGAAGGAAATAACTACTTCTTCTATCTCAAACTTATTCTATGACTATGGTTTTATTCCTGGCCTTTTTTAAAAAAAAAAATCCATTTAACAAGTTGAAAGGGTTCATATCCTTTTGGTGGTCATCTAGTAAACTCATATGCTGTGAGATGTTGTAAAAAATATTATACAGTAACAGAATTATACTGATCTCAAAATCCACAGTGTAGAGGAGGGCTGTATAAGGACAAGTTTGTGGATTTTCAATTAGTATTCTGCATGTGCCCATCGGAGAAGATATTCTGCTGTTTAGAAATAAGGGTTTAAAATAGGGAGAGCAAAAATACTATTCTGAAAATATTTTATAGGTTTTGCTCATGTTGCTGTTTCTTGCTGGCAGTGGGCCAGAAGTTCAATATTTTTAATGAGTCTGATGGACATTTAGAGTTCACGTTTTCATTCTCCCAGGGTAGTTGTATATTTTTTGAAAACAGTAATAGAGTGTTTTCTGGGACCTAGCAAAGACTGATAAATTCATTCAAAAGCAAGAAAGGATTTAAGACTGAGATTTTAACTCTCAAATTTCAGGGCTTTCAGATTTATTTCTAAAACTAAAATAAAAAATAGTCAGGTTGGTTTGGTATAGAGCCCTTATCTGAAGTTCTTATTACTTTACTAATTGCAACAAGTTTTTATTGGGTTTCCAGTCTTAATTATCAATTTCTGCTGGCATTTTCAGATAATAACGGCTGATAATAAGTGGTGATATTAGAAATTCCAGTTATGCAACTTCTGTCTGGCAGATGTTGTTGGTCTGGCTGTAGATGAAGGCTAGGTTGTCATCTGGCTTGAGCACATATGTTTTAATTGTTCACTTTGAATGGATCATTTATTTTCAGGGTTGTTTCCAAAAGGGACATCTAGGAATGCCCAGTTCTGTTCTGGGGGATCTCCTCATTCAGTACTGAGGTTATGGTTTCAGAAGCTTAAGCAAGTTTGGTTTTAGACAGACTACTGTAAAACTGCTACAGCACAGTGATATGCTATAGGCTGTGGTATCAAGGGTTAGGACTGTTACTGGAGATCAAACATAATTGTGTGACTAGTGAGGCAGAGGGATTGCTGATGCAGCATTAGGGTGGGTTGGTACTATAACTATTATGAAGGCCCCAGTGGGTTGGTTACTGCTGTGCTCAGCACGGGTTGATGAGCTAGGTTTGCTGTCACTGTCCACACGTTTGGTTCGGTGTGTAGGGAAAAAAAATACAAGTAAACTTGTTTTTCAAATAAGCCAACAAAGTAGATATAGACTTTCTCTCTTCAGAATATATCAAGGATACTGATATGTTATAAAACTGTCAGACTGAGCTCCAAGCTCCTAATTGGACATTCAGCCAATATACTTGTTTAATTAAATAAACCATCATGAAGCGAGGAACTGAGCCATGATGCAACCATTCTTCTAGTGGATTTATTTGTCTAGAAACAGTGTCCTGGAGGTGGTACCAGTATGTCCAAGTATTTGGGAGGGGCTCACCTTGCTGGTTTTTTTTCCTCCTTTGTTTTATGTTTAGACAAATCCATTGGCTTCTGTGCTTTCCCTCTTGCAATGGCTTGTTACATACAAGTTTGTGTGAGAAGAACTTCTGTGTTGTGTTGTGAAATTTCCATTCTTAACAATGGCTGGATAGCCATGCACATGCTTTATATTAGAGGATTTATAGCATTTTTATATTTTACGATTAAATATTCCACTTTTCTTGATGTAAAACTTATGAAGAGAGAATGATATAGGAAATATGTCTAGCATCACTTACTTTTCTGCACTTAAATTTATTACTCTATGTATGGGCCTCTTAGCAGGCTGATCCATGACTGAAGATTACCTTTTGATTTAAGTTTTCATGAATCGAGCTGCCTACCTCCTTAGTGTGCTAAGCAGATCTACTCTTAACAGCATTTATTTTTATGAACATCTGGAATTCCTTTTTGCTGGGATTATTCCATTGTGATTCACCTTTTTGCTAATACTTAGCTGTTCAGGATAGTGGAACAGTAAGAGTACTGATGTAAACTGGTATTTGGGACTCAACCTTGCTTACATAGTCTTTTAGACCTTGAGACAAAAATCTGCAGGCTCATGGAGTAAAATCAGACCAAGACACCACCAGAACCTCTGTAATGGGAAAACTTACACTAGAAGGCCTTGGAAGCTTCAGAACAAAATGCCTTTAGAGTTTGATGCTGATCTGAGAAGAAGCCAAATCCCGCTCTTGACCTTAGAGCTGAAATGTTGGATGAGTTTTGAGTATTCTGTCTTCCTTCCTCTTTGCTGTGTCTGTTCAGAGTATAAACTTTAGGGGGCAGCAGCTATCAGGAATATGTAATGCAGGTCCCTTAGCATGGCAGATTGACAATCTCATTGAACACTAGGACATGTAAGGCTGTGGATTTCTATTACTGTTTGATCCAAATTAACAGATTGTTGTTGCTGATCACTAACATATTATTTTCTTCTCTTCTTCTTGCTTTAGAATGTGCCATGTGTCATTTTTCTTTTGCCAGCATTGGTGGTATCTAATTACATGCTTAGAACATGCTTGGTTGGCAAAAAATAGTCAAAGGGAGGAAATAAAAAAGAGTATTTTTAATGCCAGCATGACAGTGGTCTGGGAGGGCTTTTCTGGGTGCTTGGGAAAATCTGAGAAAAAAAAAAAAGAACAAACAGGGTTATTAAGAGAGGAAGAATAAAACCTACTTTCAGCAGCAAACTCTTAGTTCAGCTCCACTGTAATGATAAATTGTGTAATAGGGATGGTGAATTCAAGTGGTGTTTCTCTCCATTTTTGGTTGTGCTGTGTGAATAGCTTCACACAGGTCACTAGAACATTAGCAGCATAATGTAGTGGTCTAAACTCTGCTATTGACACACAAGACAGTGTGAATTTATTTTAGCATTTGATTGATTTTATAATCAAATTCAACATCTATAATCAGTAAAGTAGCAATATAGCTCACTATTTTCCACATCCCTCATACTTTCGTCATGTCTTTGATCTGGAAAAATGCAAAGCAACATGGGAGATTATCAAGAAAACTCACATTTAACAATTCCTACTTTTATTACTCTGTTGCATTTTGTTTTGTGCAGATTACTGGATGAGAGACAGAAGGAAAGGAAAACCAATTTTTCAACAGATTATTAATTTTTTTTTCATCTTGTTGAGTTTTTATTGGAGTTTGTGAATACAAGCAGGAACAACAGAAGTTTTGAAAATATCTGAACTTGGAGTTTAGTGACCATTACCACTGACTCACATAACAATTCTGTATGAACCATAGAGAACCATATGGATATTTCCCCCTTAACTAAAAACTAAATCCGGTTTCTGGGAACAGATGCTCCTTTGATGAGACTTTACCAATAAAGAGTGGCAGTTTAGCAGTGTTGTGGGCTAACTGTATTCAAAGAGAAAATCAGCAAGCCCAACATGGCATCAAGGATCAGACTGAATTTTTCTGAGATCAAAGTAGTGAAAAATTGCTTTGAAACCTTGCATAGACTGTGTAAATTAATGGTGTGAGTATGTTGCACAATTAAATGATCTGAAGATGTATTTGGACAAGTTCTAAACAAACAAAGTGAAGTGTAGATAGGGAGGTAGTTCTCCCTGGACTAAATGTCCTGCAGAAAAAGGTAATATAACTGTATGCTTTTGATATTTGTGCAACTCCATTTAGCAAGTCAGGAAATAAGTAGTGTGCCAAAAGTGTCAAGATTGGAGGAGTTTTTAAAAATATGCAGTTAATCTTTTGCATTCTAAAGTCTTCTACAAATCTTTGTTTTGAAGCTGTAAGTTTTAATAAGTGTAGGAATGGAAAGTCATTGAAAGAAGCAGAAAGATGTGAAGGAAAATTGTCCAGAAGAGGGGTAAAGAGCCAGTACTTTATAACATATCCTCCAGGTGTCATCACAAAGACAGATGAAACTTCTTCTGTCTTTTGGCTGAAGTTTGACAAGTAAATTGTTCAGTGAGTGTGCCACTGGAAACAGTAATACTATGCACTAAGAGCAACTCTGTATTTCAGTGTATTTTCAGGTCTTTATTGTTTGTAAACAGAATGAGGGAAGTCAGAGGACAAAATATTTGTTAGAGAGCCATGATGCCAGCAGGTGGGATATGAGTTGAATGAAAATGGCAGCAGCCTGTGCTGCCAGCACACTTCCAGAAATGCACATAGCACAGTGCCAGCCAGCCAGTCTTTACGGTCTTATTGAAACTTCCGAATATCTCCTGTAGATGAACACACTCTATTTTTCTTGTTACTGTGAGAAAGGCTGTCGGTGAACCAGTTCTTATATTGACGCCTCATTTTCTGTGTTCTTCCAGTGCAATGCAAGGTAAATCTATGTGCTTAATGTGACAATTGTGACCTTTGCTTCTTCTGTCTTACTCTTTTACCACTAATACAATCGCGCTGCAACTCAGTACCATCAGTATAGGGCAGGACAGTAGAGCTGCTTGGGAGCTTGACAGTGTGTTTAGTTCTTGTTGGAAGATGCACACTTGACAAAACAAAAACATTATGGGAGAATTTGGTTTCCAAGTTCTCCAATTTGAAAGTTTTACAGTTTTAAATTTAATCCAGAGTTCCACAGTTAGGAATATTTGTTGAATTGCACTGAAAAGGCTTAAAAAATTTTGCTCTACACAGCTACGTATGTGTGGGGTTTTATGATCTTCCTCATATATCTAGGCAGGAAAACTTTGCAACATTGCTCCTCTAATATGCCATCCTTGAACAGCTAGGATCAAATTGACAAGGGACATAAAAAAAGCTGAGTCACGGACAGGAGTCACAATTCTAAAATGCACTGTGTAGTAAAGCTAAGCTAATGTGATGGCAGACAGAGACAAGCAAAACCTTAAATGTGTGAGGAATCCTGATCTCAGCAAGGAGTAACATTTCTTTAACTTCCTTCAACTCCATTTGCTATGGCACCAACTGCTGCCTGTTACCTGGGAAATAGACATTAGATCAGTGTTTACCCCAAGAAGTTTCTGATAAATTAAACGCTCTCTAATCTGTTTTTATGCTAATCTGTTTAAACCAGAATATGCTTTTCTCAAACAATTTGCAGGAGTTTCTTTGGGGGAAGATTGGTAGGCTGAGTAAATCATCTGATGTTTTCCTGAGGAAGGTGTTGCTGGCATCCTGACTGTTTCTAGCTTAATCTTCACATAACTGCAGGGCCTTTTCTGTGAGGTAGTAGCTATCTTTTGCTAAGTCTTTATGGTAATGCTGTACATATGTAGAAGTCAGTACTGCATGCTCCAGCATCAAAGGCAAAAGCTGATATCTCTGTGATGAGGCACTCACTAATATGATACACATCTCTGACAAAAGGGAGTTGTAATGGCAGCATCTAGAGATAAGAAGCGGCAGGGTAATGACAGTACACTGGTCTGTTCCTACACAGATAATGGAGAGAATATGGTAAGACAGTGTATTATTCACATTAAAAAGTCCTAAAATGACATTTGTGCTGTCATTTATTTAATGGCTCTCACAAAATAAGAAAGGCAGAAAGACAAAGCACAGGTTAAAGAAGATGTAAAAATCTTATAATTACGAGGCTACACTGTCCTAAAATTACATTTTATTAGTGCTTAGAGAACTTTGCAGTCTGGTAATTTCAGCAGGCTTACAGTGCAGTCATTCAGCCTGAAAGAAGCACATTGTCTTCGATTTGGAGAGGAAGTGTCATTTTGCAATTTCATTCAAAGACAGAAATATAGTTTTTAAATATCTGACTGAGTCAGTTCTACTTACTGCTAATGAGTGCAGGTGAAATGACTGGATGGAGCCAATGAAATACCACACCACTGCTAGTCCTAACCCTTTTGAGAACTGATTTCTGAATCTAGGATCATTATTAGAAAACTACTACTTTTTATTACAAAAGTTTGTTTTACCATGCCTACCTACAGACACAAAGGAATGTTACATGTGCTACTCTTGTCATATTTCTTGATTTATTTCAGTAGAAGTGGCTGACTTGTAAAGAAAAATAATTCTGAAAATGTAATCAATTTTTAACAATATATCCATTGCAAGATTATGATTTGATAAAATATACTTCTAATTAACACAGATTTATTTTTTTATAACTAAGGTTAAATTTTTGGCATAATACTTTAGAGTTTGCTCTGAACATAGTCTACTATAGCAATATTTTTTCATGATTAGCTAAAATAAATCACATAACAATGTGTTTCATAGACTGCATAAGTGTGCAAATACTTCTACCTTTGAAGATTTGCAAATACAAGACTACACCAATCCTCTTGCTGTTAAATTGTGTTCACCATGCTACTTAAAAATAGCAATATTCAGAACAAATAAACTCTATAGTGATAGAAACATGAGGGATTTAAATTTTCATTTGCTACATTAAAAGTTAAATTATTTTAGTCAAGACTACCACATATTTTTGTTCTCTTTAGACCATATAGAAAAAAAATCAAGTTTAAATTCTCTTTAATACACTTTATAACTTCTCCATTAATAAATCTACCTGTCTTTGGACTTCAATGCACCTTGAGCCACAGATTGTCATGTAAAAGAGAAGTTGAAGTAGGGAAAGATATGCTTTTACTGCAACAGAAGAAGATCCATTTGATCTGTAAGCTTTCATCACATCATCTCTGATGTTGCTTTTGAGACTGGTGCTTATTACTCATTTCCATAATTTGGCAATATTGGCCATAAACATTTACTTTTTTTTGACTGAGAACATAATTTTAACCCTTAGGAAGAAGTGACTGTAGCAGATTTTTATTTCTGGAGGGCAGCAGTGCTTGATATTCCAGGAGAGTGCTGAGGAAATGTTTCCTGTTCCTGTAGAGAGACCCTCCAGCAGGGACTGCTGGTAAGTGCTTTGGAGTTTAGGTCTGGTAACTTGCCTCAGTGTTGTCACTACCTTTCCCTACTGTGTTACATGTTCAGGTTTAGCATTACTTAGTTCCTGCCCCTAAGGGCTCTAAGGGTTACTGTCATTGACTATGTCTGCTGCTCCAGAAGGGCTTCTCCTATGCAGTCTCTGTGAGCGAGAAGCAGGTTGTGTCAATTCAGAGGCACAATCAGCAGCTGGATAGGCTGAGTGTGGTATACCTTTGATTCTCCTGACTCTGCTGGGGGAAGGAGCTCCTTGCAGGGTTTTGCTCTTTGTCTTTAAAAAGACAATCCTATCAAATGAGAGCTGAAGCTCATTTTTAAACGCTGCCTGTTGATAAGTGCACAGGCATTCCTTGTCCACCTTATGCAAGCAGGAAGACTGTTTTATTGATTAAAAAAAAAAATCCCTTCCCCTTCCTTTTTTTTGTTTTTCTCCTCAGTTTCCTAAATATTTCCTTTTCTAATTTAAGAGTAAGCATGGATCTTCAGCCCCATATCCTCAAAATGCTTGAAGGACAATAATTGATTTTTATCTATAGTGCACACACAAGTCACCAAGATATGAGCATCTTTCCCTACACTATTTCCTTTATCTCACCTGTGCTCTTTGACCTTAATAATTCATTTTCACCTCTGGAATGGCTTTCATTTCCAAGTGTAAGACCAAAGCAGCCTCACAATGGGGGACATCCATGGGATCCATGTGCAAAGCACCAAGATGAGTTTGAGTAATTGATACATACTACTGCCAACTTGATGGACAGTTGCATACTCCCAGGTGTGTAATCTTTTTGTATTTCATTTAGTTTTGGCAAATGGGACAATATTGGGTTTGCATGCGAGGTTTGGTAGGGGGAGGGCTGCATGGGTTACTTCTTTGAGAAAGCTGGCAGAAGCTTCCCCTGTGTCCAACAGAGCCAGTGTCAGCCAGCTCCAAGATGGACCTACTGCTGGCCAAGGCTGAGCTCATCAATGGTGGTAGTGCCTCTGGGATAACATGTTTAAGAAGGGGGAAAAAATAACCACACAAGAGCAGTTGCAGTTGCGGAGAGGAGAGAAATAGCCCTGCAGACCTCAAGGTCAGCGAAGAAGGAGGGGGAGGAAGTGGTCCAGTTGCCAGAGCAGAGGTTCTCTTGCAGCCCATGGTGCTGATCAAGGTGAGGCAGCTGTGTCCCTGCAGCCCACAGAAGTCCATGGTGGAATGATGTCCACCTGCAGCCTGCGGAGGACTCCATGCAGGAGAAGGGGGATGCCTGAAGGAGGATGTGACCCTATGGGAAGCCTGAACTTGAGCAGCTTCCTGGAAGAACCTGTGGACCCATGGAAAGAGGAGCCCATGGTGGAGCAAGTTGGCTGGCAGGAATTGTGACCCCATGGGAGACAAAGGCAGGGCAGTTCATGAAAAATTGCAACCTGTGGGAAGAAACCACATTGGAAAAGTTTGTGGAGGACTGTCTCATATAGGAGGGACCCCATGCTGGAGCAAGGGAAGAATGTGGAAAGTCATTCCCCTGAGGAGGAAGGAATGGCAGTGACAGTGTGGGATAAACTGACTGCAGCCCCCATTCCATTGTCAATTTTTGCAGCTGGCGGAGGGAGGGTGTAGAGAAAATTGGAAGTGCAGTTGAACCCAGGAAGGGAGATATGGGAAAAGGGGGTTTAAGATTTAGTTTTTATTTTCTCAATATCCTACTCTGATTTGGTTGGCAATAAATTAAATTAATTTTCCCTAAGTCCAATCTGTTTTGCTCATGATGGTAATTGGTGAGTGAACCCTCTCTGCCCTTGTCCCATGGGCTTTTTGTCACATTTTCTCTCCCCTGTCCAGCTGAGGAGGGGAGTGATGGAGTGGCTTTGGTGGGCATCTGGTATTCAACTCAGGTCAAACCAGCACAGGGACAATTACCACATAGAGGAACCAGCTGTTCAGAGAATCTTCTCAGAGGTTTAATGGAGAGATAGCAATGTCTCAGTCTGTTACACTGAAAAACTGAAAGGGCAGAGTGCAGATGTACTTTTGTTCAGGTTTGAAATTATCCTAAATCTCTTCTTTGGTGTCCTTGTATATTTTATTCTGCTGCATAGATTATTAGAATTATTGTATTATTCTCTTTTTCTTTGTAAAGTAGCTAGAATGATTCATAGCAGAAACTTATTTCAGCAAATGTAGCTATATTTGTAAAGGGATGATTAAATTAAAGAAACAACTGCTAAATGTTAAGAAGAATGAGACTGTTGAATGTATAATGCACGTTGACTTTAGAGATTTACTCTTTTTCCAAGACAAGTTCATGCCATGTTTCATTGATTACTGAATTATTAAACTCACTATTGATTTATTAATATAACCAGCCTAGTTTATTGTATCCATTTCATAGCTGTGTCTTCCAAAGTTACTCTTTCAAATGATACAAAATATTATTTTCAATAAACTGCTTTTCCTCCTAAAATCCATTTCTTTAAATGTGGAAGAATCTTGGATGTTCATTTTGATATTTTCACAGAATTTATAAAATAAACCCAAATGAAAATTCTAGCCTTTCTAAAACAAAGTCCAAATCTGAAAATACATCATTACACAAATGGTCTTGTAAAGTGAGACATATTAATATTTAATACCGGTTCTGCATCTGTCTTAGGGTTCCAACTTAATGGAAACTGAACCTAAGCAATAGTTTTGCTGTTTGTATAATTTAATTTTGCATAAATCAAATCAAGAGGAATAAGGACAGTGCTCATATTTTAGGAGACACTAAAAATTTCACAGGATTGAAACTTGTCTCCTAAAGTCAGTAACAGTGCCCTAAATCCTGGAGGTCTTTATAAGAACACTTCCAGCTCGAAATGTGTTTGTGCAAAGTACTTTGTTACAAGAGAGATTTAATAGGTTAAAGGAGAACTGAAGGTTGAAAAGAAATAGGACAATTTTCTTTTTCATGGGTGAATGTGGGAAAGAATGAGATAGTATCAGTTTTAAACCTACCAGAGTTATTTTTCAAAGTTGTTTGTAGACATGGGGACCTAATTCAAACCCACTGAAGTCAATGGCAATATTGGTGGTTTCAATGGAGATAGGAATGGGATTTCTCTTTGTTAGAAAGATAAGGTTTAGGTTTAACTATAGCTCATAGAGTACAAAAAATAGTTGCAAAGAATTTCATGGGTAGTTTTTTTTGTGATTTGTTTTTTTGGCTTTGACTTTTTTTTCCTTTTTTTTTTTTCCTTTCCCTTCTTCCAGTAAGCAACTATCACTTCTTAACAGGAAAACTGACAAAACCAAACCTCCTGAGGTGCAGGGTACTTCCTCACAACTTGTGCTCTTGGTGAAAACCATGTATTGTGCAATCTTCATTGTAGTTCGTCAGCCCCATAATGGAGAGCTGGAGTCGTAGGCTGTGTGAGTTTAAAGGCTGTCAATGCTCCTCTAAAGCTGTCACACCTGAAAGACATCACGTGAGACTTAAGGAAACTAGTATGAGGATGGAAGGAATGGGTGCTCTTCTGAAAAAGAGCATTCCTCTTTCAAACAGGTCAGGGTTTGTTTGTCATTTGAATATATTTATGAAAATGGATGAAGAGTAGGACTGCTTATTGTGAGCGCTGGGAAGGCTGCATATGCCTGGCCCTGGGTTAATGTCCTCCAGTGGACTGGTGGATTGAGACAGGTTTCTCACATTTGTAGTGACAGAGACAGCCTTAGTCCTCGGTAGCTGTTCCCATAGGAATTGGAAATTTCAGCCACAGCAGCTGCAGCCACAGCTCAGCACATTAACTTAGGTTGCTTCAGTTTTATATTAATATGCTGGGCCTTGTTTTGCTGTGAGTGCATGTTGTCTGTTCTGCAGCCTCTGCTGTGGCACAAAGAGCAGATAACAGGGTAGGACAAACAGGTGGTTACAGGCAATTCTGCTAACAGCTATTGAGCCATGATGGTGTTTAGAAATGATTGGCCTTGGGAGCTTTAACAAGAGATCTTACTGTCATTTAAAGTCCTCATTGTCTCTTGCAGTCTGACACTTGGAGCCTCTTCTTCATTTGTTTGGACATTTCACCTCACTGTGGTAGCACTTGGAGTTTTAAGGCACATGTCCTGTACAGTCAAGATATAGTAAGTTAGAGTGTGATGTAAAACCACATTAGTAGAAGTGCAGTCAGTTCAATGTAGACCCTCTCATTCACAAGCAAAGTACCCATCCAGGAATCTAATGAGCTTTAGCTAATGTGCTTTCACTTTTCAGCCATCTTTAATTAGTCTTTCAAGTCCCTGTGTTTCTTAATCAGTGCAGACTTCAGGTCTTGTGCATCCTACCCACCATCTAGTGCATAGTGTCTGTTACCAGAAAACTCAAGAAAGAATACAGATCAGCACAGGCCCTCCCAAGTGGAGAAAAATATTGCTGTCTACTACTATATGTGGTTTGCTTTAAAATACAATTAGGTTCCCTCAGTGGCAATGTGGTATGCTCTCTATATACAGCTCTGGAAGCTGATTTAACTTCAGTTATTAATCTCAGCAGCTGTTTATGGCATTGTATAGTACAGCTATAAGAAATAAAGATTATCCCTTAAATAAGTGTAAAGATATGCAGGCAGCAAAGTGCAATATTCTCATAGCAGCCTAACCACAGATATGCTATACTGCTGTGTAATAGACCCTACACTTGGAATAAAGTTTAAACGCTCTTTTCTCTGCCAGTATTTTGTGGGATTTTTTTTTCCTGATTTGCCAGAAAAGTCAAGGTGGCCAGAGTTCTTCCTGAAGACTCAGAAATTTGGGCATAGAATTAAGATAAGCGAACTAACCCCTGCTTAAAATTGTTTGTGTATTTTATAATATTAACATTTTTTAGGTTGGGAGAGGTGATGACAATATTTGTGAGATAATAAAAAGCACTTCTGTGGCCATAAGTTTGTGACAATTTCTGTTCAATGGATGAGTGGAAGTCTGTGAAACTTCACCTTTTCTAGAAACTTGACTTTATCTGATGGGTAGTCCCCAGGGTTCAGTAGCACCAGAGCTTCTGCATGAACCTGGTGTCTTGTTGCAGGACACTTTCCTCTATGTGGCTTTTTTCCAAAAAGCCTGGAGGAACAGAATTATTTTTAAGTGTTGTGTATATCTGTCAGATTTTATTGAAATTTGGTAACCATTAAAAAATAAATGAGATTGACAACATGCATTATTGTATCAGTGAGAATTCTATCAGTATTGTTGTATCTGCAGGACACTACATAAAGAATTACAAAGTGCCAGAGTACAAATAACTCACTGTATTTTACAAACTGGCTGAGGGATGAAGGACTTACATAAAAAAAAAGTTCAAGTAGCTTTACAAATGCAGATGTTATTTCCAAGCATTTTCCTTGTCTGTTTGTAAAATGTTCTCAGTTTATAAGAAAACATCTGCTATTTATGTGTTCTGGGTGCTGCCTTCCACAACCACCCACTGATCTGGGCATTGCATTGGCTCCTTTCCTCTTCACTCTTGCTGAATGAACCCCAGCCATGCATTCAGGGATACCTGGGGAAAACTGTGTTCCTAGCATCTTTGTACAGGTGTACCTGGGGCTTGCATGGGGCACACAATTTTGGGGATCTGCAAGAACGATGACAACCGTTAGTGAGAAGAGGCTCATGAGTAGCTTGTCAGTGAGATAAGGAATGGAAAGCAGTAAAATCTATCAGTCAGTCAGTATGGCCAGTCTTCGCGAACGAAGATTTGGGAAGGGTCTTTGCCCTTCGAGCCTGCGCAGTGGATTTTTTAGGTGAGACACAGCGTGCGCTGAGCTGAGCCCACCCTTTAATCCTAAGGTTCATCTGCCGGGGCCGAGCAAGCTTGGACGGTGGCAGTGAGGTCCTCAGGATGTAGGTTTGTTTAGAGTGACCTTCTCTTAGATGGATGGCCTTACAGGGCTAACGAGCTCCATCTACCCGGGGGACTCCTCTGACCGGGACACGAACCCGGGCCGCGGCGGTGAAAGCGCCGCATCCTAACCACTAGACCACCAGAGGGCCCCCAGTAAAATCTATAGGTAGTAGCTAAATTGCACAGCTATGACTGAATACATCTAAAAAGGAGGTCTATTGTTCAGGAAGGTGCTATTTCTGGAGTCTTGTTTTGAGCATACTTGTTTTGGTTAGCCTCAAACCCACTCAGCATGGGTTTGACTTTGCCTCAGACGCTGCCATATTACGAATGTTTCACTCAGGAGAGAGAGAACTAAAAGGCAGCACATAAACAGCAAAGAGAAAAGCAAATGAATAGCTATTGTGTTATGAGTAAGGAAATTTGGAGGAAAAAACTACAATAAACATAGTTTGTAGCCTGCTTGTATCAGACTAGCTTTTATGGAATGGTTTTTTTCTATCCCTAAAATAAAGCAGAAGTGTTTAAATTAAACAAATATATATAAACTTAGAATAGACCTTAACCAGTCTACCTAGATGAAAAAGAAAAGAAAGAGTGAATAAGGTTACAAATACCACCCTCAAAGCACGAGTCTTCAAGGTGCCTGGCCTTGAATATAATTAGATAAAATTTATTATAATATATTGGTGGTTGGGTGAGTTGGGTGAAAAAAAATCTAAGAAATCTAAGCATAAATACATTATCTAGTCCTAAGATTAAATGAGAGAGTAACCACTTTTGAAACCCAAAGAAAGTCTGGTAAAATTTCTTTTGTATTATTTTCCTGTTTGGCATGAATGGAATGTCTTAGCTTTTAGAAGCAGCTATTAGTATGCAGTACTGATGAATAGCAAATACTAGGTTTATGTTTTAAGAAGGCACTTATGATGATCTTGGGTTTTACAGGCTGTGACCTCATCTTCTTTTAGCACACAATAAATTACTTGAAAGTATCAGGCAAAGGAGAATAGTAGAAGACTTTGAATATAACAGATACAAATTAGAATGTTTTATGTCTAAAGGAAAATAAAACTTGTCAGATGTGCTGTAGTTCTATATTAAAAATATGGCACTACTTTATTTTTACATTTGAAGTCTTTTAGAAAATTTTGTTGATGGTTTCTTGAAATGGGAGGAGATGCTGTGATGAATTTTTAAGAGGCAGAGGTATCAAAAAAGGACTTGAAGTTCAGAAATATTGTGTTAGCCATTAAATTCACTGTTCAATCTCCCAAACTTGCTCGGCTTCAGTAAGCAAGACAGTGTCCTTCTCAGTTGTCTTATCAGGGCTAAAAGGCTATTTTGTGTATGGAAGGTCTCATTGTAAGTATAATAAAATTTAAATAATTGATTTCTTAAGTTGGTCTCCTGTGATATACTAGTGGAGTAGAAAGAGGTTTTCTTTAGGACTTTTGGTGCAGAAAGCTCTGTCATAGTCTGACCTTAGCTGAGAGAAGTTAAAAGACTTCATTTCTTGCTGATTTAGGGTCCCACAGTCTCGTTTTTCAGCAGATGTTGGAAGCTGTGTATGGCTATTCCACAATCTATATAATTACTTGACCTATCTCAGAGTCATATGACTGTAAGAATATAGAATAATGGACTGGAAAAAAGGAACAAAACCCAGTTTCTTATTCCAGTCATGCATCCCTTCTTCCATCAGAAACAATGATTTCTTCCTGCACTGTGGTGGCGGATGAATTCTTTTGTATTGCTTATGAACAGCTCCGCATGTGTATCTTAAAGGAAAAGAAATCCTTTCTTTCCTAACCTGCAGCCAAATTGCACAAAACCTTTCTTCAGCTTAGTTTGGGACACCAGAGGTTTTCTGAGTTAACTGTGTGGTCCCTCAGACATGCAAAAGGCCCTCAATGCCTACTCTTCTGAGCTATTCCTCTCCTCACTAGCTCCTGTTTATGTCTCTCTGTTCGTTACACAGACTCCTATAGCAATCTGGTCTAAGGGTGTTTCATACTAGATTGAAAAATCTGGAAGTGAAAGAAGAAAATACCAACTCATGGTATTCCACACATTCTCAAGTGGAGCCATTAATTTTGAAAATTTCTGTCTAGATCAGATAGCCTGTTCCTGTCCCTTTTGAAGACTGGATCTTGTACAATAAAACCATGAGGTTTATCACCAATATTTTTCTAGTCCCTGTTTCAAGGCTCAGTGCTCAAGTCTCTGGATTTATTCCAGATGCTGCCATCCTTGTATAAGCCCAAAGGACTCTGTCCTTCATCTGAATGCTTGTTGGATTTTAATTTTTGTTTTCTTTCTGTCTCAGTACCTAATAAGGTGACTCATGACTGTTCAACTACAGCATGTTACTACCCACCAGTCAGCTAAGCCACCAGAGGCAGCACCAGTGTCTGACCCAGAACCAGAACACCCCACAAATGAATGCAACAGTCACATTTCCCCAGCTTAGTACCCTCACCAGCTGAGGGCTCAAGCAGTGCACTTGATGTGATTATGAGGATTGAATGTCTCTGGAAATTCAAGAGACAATGCCACTAACCATAGCAAATGTATCTACCTGGATACCTTACTGAACTTGATAATTGCAAAACAAGATTAAGGGTCTGAAATGAAGTTACAAGAAAGCCAAAGACTACAGTGAATAATAGGATTGCTTTTTATTCATAGAAGAGGCTCAGTTTTAAGCTACTGCATGGGTCTAATCCCTAATTACTTAGGGAATTCTTTGTGTTAAGATGTGGGATAATATTTTGTATGAGGCTAAGTCATTTCTGCTGGTGAAGAGGAAGAAGACAAAGCTCATGATCAGCCAGCTAGGGAGGAGGAACATGGAGCCTCACAGTGGTCAGCATTTCTCAGTAGTAGTTGTCTGGGGATCACTGATGAAGTGATGAATGTTTCTCATTCTTCAGTGCTTCCATCAGTGCTAAGCCTCCTGTATTTGCAGTGTATCTCTCTTCTCAGGTCACAGATGTTGCAAAAGTCATTTCTCCTGGGAGAATGTCAACATCATGACAGAATATTTAGCAAAACAATGAATTGCACATGCATCCCCACCTCTGCTTATAGGCTACCTAGCTGTAGGAAGCCCATGCTGAACATGAAACAGTTCCAAGTATGGCATATTGCCACAGAAAGGACTGTTGTGAGGCTCAGATGTGGACCTGTGCTCACTGAAACTTGCAAAACCAAAAAATTGCTGAGATGTATTTCTGTTGTCTTTGCCATGTTGAGATATGAAGCACATCTACATAGTGTAAAGATAGTCCAATATTTTCTTCTGAAGCAGTGGTTTACATCACAAAAAGTAAGTTTATTCTTATCAAGAAACCAACCACAAATATCTTTGTGATGGAACACTGCCCACATCCTGCAGTGAATATGAACAGTGGCAAGTAATGCAGAATACCAATGGCTCGCCCATGGTGCCTGCTGTGGCTAATTTGATGGAAATATGTAATCATATGTTTATGCCAGATCTGCATTACTTTAGCGGGTTTTTTACATCTTGCAGTAGGGACATAGGCAAAGAAAAGAACTGAGGAACTGAAACTGCATCCTAGAGAACAGAAATGGTCTTTTGTTTAGCCAATGGAAGATTGGGTGTTTAAGTGCATAGGCTGGCAATGTTGAATCTCCACTACTACAGATCCAGAGTTGAAGTTTTAGTTTTCTTTTCAGATCTTACACTCTCCAAAACTGTTTCTTTTCCTCTGTAGGTGATTATTTCACATTTTGTCAGTGTTCCCTCACCCTTAGTCTTGGATGGCCTGCTCTGTCACTGTAATAGTGACTGGCTACTGCAAATGAGGCACCAGGATTTTCTACTGGGCAACACTGTGTCTTTAAACTTCTGAGAGCTAATGTGTTTTCTGCTGGGGATCATTTCTACCTGAATGGTATTTCTTCTCTTCAAGCTCTTCAAGCTGTATACTTGGTCATTGAAATTATTTTCCATTGCTTCTGTTTTCTCCCTGGGAAAACTGTAACAGATTGTCTTACAAATGTGTCCTCATGTTAGCATTCAGATTTATGTGCAAGCATACACACTGGCATGTGTAAGCTTCTCCCAAATGTTACTGTGAGTAAGCCTTCATCCGTCAGCAAGCTCACAAGCAACCAACACGGGTCATGAACATCACTGAACTGAACAGATTTCTTTTGTCCCAATATTGTCAGAGAGTTTCCCCAAAGTTTTTAAACCACCAGTTGCAACCCACAGATTTTCCCAAGGAACTACATTCAGAGTTCCATAATTACAGAGTGTACCTGAGGTTTTTAAAGCATGTGTTACCCAGGCAGCCCAGCTGTTCAATATGAAGTTTTCTAAGTCTATAATTGAAGGATTTTAATTTTTTTTTTTTTTTAACTTGCAAGAAGCATAAAATGACAGATGAGAGACCGCTGTTCTGTCTATCTACCTCTGCTTGAGTTGGTTACTGGTATCTGCTGTGATTCTTGTCTTGCCAAATAATGAGAAGTGGAGACAGTTGAGAACTGACTGACACTGCGTACAAATTGTTAATGTCATTTCTTCCATATGCCCACGGGCATTATTTCTGAGTCTAAGCAGTGGTAATTTATATTCCCTGCCTTTTTGTCAAACTGGGAAAAAAAAGAAAAAGATGGCTGAAAACTCTTTTGAGGTTCAGTTTGAGGTTCTGCCAACAGGCAGCAAAGTCATAATTTCTACTGCAATATAGGATACACAAACCCACAATGACCTTTCTGTTTCTTAGGCTGTCCCATTCTTTGGCATTACTCAGGAATGACATGGTCAACTTTCCCTCTTTGTCCCCCAGATCAGCAATACACTTTTGCTAGAGGAGCTCAAAGGACTTTGCAAATGGCCCCACTTACTGCATCTGTACCCTCTACTTACTTTTTGGGTGTGCGAATGGAAAGATTTGGTTCTTTTCTCCCTTGGCAATAGGAACACTTGCTCATTCCACCTGCCCTTTCAGAAGGAGAAGATGAAAGGGAACACTAAAAATCCCTGCCAGCCGTCTCTGGATGGTGCAAATCTAGATGCTGAAGCGCCAATCGGCACTTGCACTTTTAGTGCTCTTGAACAATATGATAGGTAGGTACTTTTTGGCCTTCTTCCAACCTTGTGTACATTGCATAGTTTTCCACCAGGTAAAGCACTGCAGAGGGTTTTTAATTCTTCATTGTGTCAAGTTTGTGGAGACTGAGACAGGCTTGATTTAAGAAAAATGAGTTTTTAATGCAGAGCATAGCCAGGAACTTCCTTCCTACAAACCAAAGAAAATTTGTCATAGGTGCTGTAATAGCTAGCAAAAAGTGTCTTTGATGAATGATACTGATTTTCACAAAGATCCTGAGAGTTTGAATCTGTGTTGTGCTCTGTTGCAAAGCCTTAGTGTTGGGTTTTCTGGGTAGCAACTAATCACAACCCCAAGCCTTTTTAGGGTGAAGAATTCCCTTTTAAAAGATGTCTTGTGTGTAAAATAATTTCAATATAACTGCTTAAACCACAGCACACTGAAATTTTACAGAATTAATAAATGGTAATTAACTTCTACGAGTATTTTAGTTATACAGGTTTTTATACCCTATAAGCACATTGGATTCAGTTTTGGTTTCCATATTAATAATCAATTGTTGAAACATCACCGAAACATCTATTAATAATTTTAAGATTCGTTAACTTTATCCATGTACTGCTGGTGCAAATTCTGGCTATAGGTAAGACCATTGTGGTACTGTTGCTAACTATTAAAAGGCAGAATTTTAAAGGCTAGTGGACATGTTAGGAAAATGATATATTGATAGTTAGGCTCTCTTGACTTGATGATAATTATTTTTAGGCCAAATTAATTCAACTACCTGAAAAAGAAATCTGAATGTTAGATATATTTAAGTGCACTCTAATTCACATATGCTCATGAGTTAATCCATATACTGATAATTATATCAGCAAATCCACTAAAGGAATCCCAAGAATGAATAAATTCACATCTTTTAACAAAGAACAGCTAATACTAAAATGACATTATACAGTATAAGATTAATTTTCTCCTCTGACTTCTGATGTCATTTCTGTGGCAATTTTCCCCTTTAAAAGTTGTGCAACTGAAGCTCTTTGGTATATGGTGAGGTTTGTAGCCAAGGTATGTAAGACATGTTATTAATCTTTTTTAGGGTTTTTCCCCTCCATTTTAGCCTTCTCTTTTCTCTCTGAAGCTTTAAAAAATTCATCTCAGTTGTGTAGCAATCAAACATTTTCTTTCAATTTGTTCCAATGACATAGTTAAAAGATTTAGAGATTATTTTCCATGGTATGCTTTATACCTCCACTTCTTCTCAACCAGATAAGTCAGCAAGGAGTGGTACAAACTAAGAAGTCTGTTGGGTCAGGTCTTGGTCCTAAAGACATCATCTTGGGGTGATAACAATATAATGTTTTTATTGTCAGAAATTAAAATTTTTGACAAAAATAATTTGAGAGGAATAACATCAGTTTTCTTTAATTAATTTTTTTTCTCATAAAGAATGAAAAGTTACAAGAAAAATACTTCTCTGTACGCCTCCAGAACTTTATGTGCACGTGCACTTGATATTAACATTGTGCAATTACCTAGTATGATATAGACTCAGTCCTGCAAAGCTTTATTTACCATTGTTGATGCATTGGTTTTGACAACTTTACTTCCTCAATGATGTCTTAATGCACGAATAAGTGAGACTAGGGCTATAACATGCTTGATTTCCCATTGTTTTTGAAAGGATCTGGAAGAGAGTTTAGAACCACGTAACTCCTTTTCAAAAGGTTAGCATACTTAAAAGCGTTTGAAAATCCACCAATGCAGTGAAAGTCAGTGATGGTTAGACATTTGCATGACTCATTTTTTAAAGTGAGAACTGGTCTTCAGGTCACATAAATGCTTTTGAAATGTTTAGCTTGTATCATGCATAAAAATATTCACACAGGAAGTTTTTAACTTATAACTGGGTCTAAACAGGGTAACTAGTTCAAAGCTTTGTTTCTGGTAGAAGGCTCCATTAGTATTAAGATTTTGGCTTTGTCCTTGAAAGGCTGGATTTTTTTGGCATATCAAAACTATTTTTCTGCACTGATATTGACACTGATGGAAAATAGATATTGTGAATGGCAGTTGATTTTGAGATATTGTAAGTATGTAGTAGGCCGAGATGTTTTCCTTCTGATTTCTGTGCCAGGGAAAGGCTGCCAATTGTAATACAGTGGACAAGAAATCTGGTAGTAAAATGCATAACAATTTTTCTTGATTTAATCCTAAAGGGCCATGCACTTAACATCTACAAAGAAGGATATATATTTTTAACTCTCTCTTCTGTTTGGTAAGACAGTTTAACAAGTGTCATATAAGGCGTTATTTCTGTGAAATTAGCAGAAGGAGTTTATAGAAGATATTTCCCTAGAACCATAAAAACAACAAAGAAGAATGGACATTATACTAAACCCACAAGCATTTCACACTGCCACAGAAAGCAGAACTTTAGACTGTCATGTGTAATGGTAAAGGAAAGAAGCATCCACCAACCCATGAGCATGGATAAAGGTTCAGGTACTATAGTGCTGAACATACTGCTACAAGAGTGTACTTAGGGCATGCTGGGAACAATAATAACCTCTAATATACAACCATGGTATTGGTAACTAATGTAAATGTTGAATAGGAAACAAGGTAGAAGTAAAGGTTGGTTTTCTCAGTAGAGACCTGCTACTACATATGAGGTTCTGTGCTATATGGAGTATTCTTAAAAAACATGAAAAAGGGATAGTCTGGTAGTCAAGGTAACAAACTGACAACAAATATGTGAAGGAATATCTCACAATATTAGCTGTAGAATGAATGATGAAGAGATCTAATAATAGTTATGGCTCTGTGAAAAGTGTCAAGTTGTGGTTTCAACAGCAGACAAAAGTGCAAACTGAATGTAAGGAATTAAAAAGAAAGAACTGAGAGAATAAAAAAGAAAACAATAATTATGATATTTTTATGACATTATTAAATCTGTGAAGCACTCGCATCTTGAGTTCAGTGAATTAGAGCTGAAAAAATGCACAATGAAGAGATCATCAAAGGTATGGAACTACTTTAGTATAGGAAAGGACCACATATTCTAATACTCCATCAGAAAAGCACTGCATGTTCTTTGCTATTACTAATTTTTCATTTATTATTCTGCTCAGCTTTGCTGGAAATATTTCAGCTTTATGCCCAGAAAGACGGATACTCTCATTAGCTACTCAGAAATTTATTAGGTAACCATTGTGTAGCGCCTTACACTTAGATTAAAACTGTTTGATGTGACTGCAATCTATATATTCATATATGGGATGAAATAGTCACATCTTTTTTTGGTCACTCAGAAAAAACTGTGGCAAATGAATGTACAACAGATTGAAAAAGTAAACAGCTATGGTTTAAAGATTAAGTGAAATTTAAATATTTAAAATATGTAGAAAGACAGACTTGAAAGCATCTGCAGGGGTACAAACAGCTGGGTTTAGACAAAATTAAAAGGGCAAAAAAGAAACGCATTAATAATGCAGAAATGTATCAATTCTAACAAAAACCACTGTAAAATTTAAAATGTGTGAGAAGAGTAAAGGAAAGTTTTACAGTGCCTAAATTATGTATTAACAGCAGAGTCAAACTTCAATTCACATTAAAAGGAAGCCATTCATTACAAAGTATGTTCCTATCATTTTTCAGCAAATTTCTGTTGGCAATTATCTGACTTCTTATTGCTTGCTAGTGAGGTGCCTAGTTTAAGATCATTGTTGAAGTTAAACACTGAGTGATACATTTTTTTCAGGATGTGATTATCCTGTGTTAGGATGACTCTCTAAGAAGAAATTGTCAGGGAGGTTTGCACTTAGCCAAGCATTACACTGCTTGCTTAATTAAAAGAATAAACACTAAAATGGTAATTTAAAAAAAATAAATATTTTTAAATTATTTTTTACGTACCTGTAGCTAATTTATAATGTTTTCTCTGGATCAGAATGGAATTGCTAAGATATGCTGGTTTGAGGGTTTTTTTTTGCTTTATCAAAGAAAAAGTAATTTTTCATTGTGATGACTTTCTCGGACTTTGAATCACTGGCAGGCAGGTGATTTGAGCATAACAGCATTTGCCTTGCAGAAGATGGAAGCCTGTCTTCTGTTCTCATGCCAAATTCTGCCAGGTTAATTAACTCAATATCAAAATATTTGCTTGTTTTGTCAGATAAAGAAAAGGAAAAGAGTACAAAGAATTCAGGATAAAGGAATAAACTAGGAATTAGCCCCTCAGTTTTTTCACTGTCTAAGCAGAGTGCACAAGGAAGTAAATTTAAATCTTAAACGATTTTTCTTTACCAGACAGACCATATCAGGATCCAATATTGATTACAGCTTGCGTTTTTGTGCTCTGATGCTTTTTATTGACTTTTCTCTTCAGTGCCCTGTGATGCAGTACCTAAATGATTGGATCAGTATATTTTCTCTTTGGGATAACACAAGAAATTTTGGATGCCTTACAGATGCATGTATTAGGTCTCTAAATATACAGTGTTCACACAAAATGAAAAAGAAATATATCATTCTTAAGAGGTAAAGATGAAAGACACTGATGAAAATGCTTTTTTGTTCTGAAGATCAGTGCAGAAAGGTAGGAAGGTCTGTTTATAGCAGGCTTTTCCTCAGAAAAGAAACATGGCATGGCATCTGAATGTCCATGGGTTTTCTGCTAGTCTGTGCAGAGTCTGGGCTAGTTGGATGAGGTGTGCTAGTATCACCTTTATTTTTCCTTTGTTCCCTGACTTTGGTAGAGAAATATCACTGGGCTTGATTCTCTTTTATATTTGGGGTCTTACACACCAGAACAGTACATCCTTGCATACTCCCAGGAAGGGGGTGATTTGTCCGAGGACAGCAAATATAAACTTCTGAACACCTTAAGCTGTGTACTTAGTAGAAGCTGCATTTACTCAGGACAGTAGATAGCTTTCCTGCATTACTGCTTCCTATCAAAGCAGTTGTTCTTGTGGGTAATCAAAGTTATAGAAATTTCACAGCCAGTGGTATAGCTTTTGCTTTATTGGTAGCTGGGGAAACATTAATGCAATGTCGTGTTTTGTAATGAAAGAAGGGAGGAGGCACAGGAGGTGTGGGGCTGCAGGACACAGGCTAGAGCCTTTGGGGTGCTGCTGAGAATGTAACATTTCTAGGTCAATAACCACTCTGGTTTTCTTCAGTGTAAACTAATGCTTCCCTCCTTTAGTCTTATGTAAGCCAGTTTTAAAACTTCTCCCATTTTAGTATGTCAGCACTTCTCAGTCCTTAATATTTTTCTTCTCAGTTCTTAATATTTTTTCTTCACCTAGATTCTGGGAGGTAGGTAAGAACGAGTTTATAGATATAGAGTAGGGGAATCTAGCAAATTGTTGAAGCAATGGCGGCTCATGTGTGAGAAAGTAAAAAGTAACTCCAATGAAAACAGGACCACAGTAAGAACAGTCTTCATAGTTCAAGTGCCTTTTAATCAACCCTTTGCCTTTTCTTCCTGATTGTAGATCAGGGCCAAAGAAGAATGTAGGCAACATATACTTGAGTTTTGCTAAAATACTTCTCCAAATATCCCTCCATGGACCCATAGTTCACATAGTCTGTCTCTTTCTTATGAACATGGATTAGTATAAAATATTCGGACTCAAGTGTTTATAACCCAAAGGCTTAAGATGATGTGTCGTACATTTCATGCATGCCTCAGTCAGGGACTGACCACTTTCATTCTATGAGTGATCAGGAGAGAAACTGTAATTATTTGAGCAGGGAATTAGATTGAATAGGAAAAGAGGGGAAAGCAGGCATGTGGCATTTTCCTACTGCTTTTAGGTCAGATGTATCTTGGAATTGTTGTCCTGATTTGGAAGGTGGGGCCCAGAGAGTGGTGGTAAATGGTGCGACATCCATTTGGTGGCAGGTCACTAATGGCTTAGTATTGGGGTCAGCATTGTTTAATATCTTTATAAGTGATCTGGATGAGGGGTTTGAGGGTACCCTCCGTAAGTTTGCAGATGACGCTAAATTGGGTGGGAGTGTTGATCTGCTGGAGGGTAGGAGGGCTCTGCAGAGTGATGTAGACAGGCTGGATAGATGGGATGAGGCTGACATTATGACCTTAAATAAGGTGAAGTGCTGGGTGCACTTGGGTCACAACAACTCCAGGTAGTGATACAGACTGGGGGAGGAGTGGCTGGAAAGCTGCCCAGGGGAAAAGGACCTGGGCATGCTGGTTGACAGCAGCTGAACATGAGCCAGCAGTATGCCCAGATGACCAAGAAGGCCAATGGCATCCTGGCCTGTATCAGAAACTGTGTGGCCGGCAGGACCAGGGAAGTGATTGTTCCCCTGTACTTGGCACTGGTGAGGCTGTACCTCAAGCACTGTGTCCTGTTCTGGTCACTTCATGTAAGAAGGATATTGAGGTGCTGGAGTGGGTTCAGAGAAGAGAAATAAAGCTTGTAAAGGATTTTGAGAGTAAGTTGTATGAGAGTTGGCTGAGGGAGCTGGGATTGTTTAGCCCAGAAAAAAGTAGGCTCAGGGGAGACCTTATCACTCTCTATAACCACCTGAAAGGAGGTTGTAGCCAGGAGGGGGTTGGCCTCTTTTCCCAGGCAGCTAGCAATAAGACAAGAGGAAATGGCCTCAAGCTGCCCCAGGGGAGGTTCAGACTGGACATCAGGAAGAATTTATTCACCAAAAGCATTATGAAGCACTGGAAAAGGCTGCACAGGGGAGTGGTGAAGTCACCATCTCTGAAAGTGTTCAAGAAATGACTGCACATGGCACTTAGAACTATGGTTTAGTTGACAAGGTGGTGTTCTGTCAATGATCTTGGAGGTCTTTTCCAACCTTAATGATTCTATGATTCTATTCTATGATTACTGACATAGTCAAAATGTGGTGGGAGATCCTGTTATGATGCCCCAGAGTTAAAACAACAGACTTGAGATTCTTGGAGTTTTTGGAGAAAACAATTCAACCCTCTTAACAGAAAAGTCTAAAAAGTATCTTTGTGAAATGTCTTACGCACCACATGGAGGGCAGCTGAAAGCTTAAGAAAAGTCTTGTTGAAAGATTGCCTGAAGTCTCATTTAATGCTATGATGGCAGAGCAGCTTGTGTTTCCCAATAACAAGAGTGCAGCTGTAGGGCAGCTGCACAGTGTTGGACGCAGCTTTCCAGTGCTCCCGGGGGTACAAGGTGACCCACCATTGCACTAATGTGAGACAGTAATTGCCCCTTACTCTCTGGCCCAATGAAAACAGAAAATCAGCACAAGCTGAATGAGCAGTGTGAAACAGCATTATTTCTTTCCTTTTCAAAGTGCCTCAAGCAGTGTGAACTGGATCGCTGCCTTGAAGTAATTTAGCGCTTCACCCAGCAAAATGTCTAAGTGTGCATTTAACTATAAGCAAGCGGATAATCACACTGGAGTCACTTAAGGGCCCTGTGCTCATATGCTTTGCTGGAGCGGGACCTGAGCTTCCAGCTAGCTGGTTGGAATGTCCTGTGTGGGCCTCACATACAGGACTAAACTTAAGTGCATAGGCTCCTAACAGCTCAAAGGATATACTGATTCTTGCAGCATTTCTTAATTTTCAATATTTTAATCAAATTACTAGTGGTTGAGTAACTAATGCAAAATTCACTGATGCTCTAGAGACATAGTAAAGTTATTAGTATTTTTTCTCCTACCTCTTCATTTCCATAGCAAAAAGATTTGTGGTAGTGGCCACTGCAAAATGAATCCCCATCAGTGCTGTGTGAATCCCCATATGACCCTTTGGAACTGATTTTCCTGGTGGTGAAAGACAAAGAACCAGAATGCCTACTGATCACTTGATAGGGAACGCAGCAGATTGAGGCTGTGGTGGCAACATTGCTCATCCCAAGAGTTTTAATTTGAGCAGGCTGCAGTCAGGTGCTATGCCTGCTCTCTGGTACAAGAGCAACCTGTTCCTGTCTGCCACTCAAACTGACAAGCTGTTTCCCTGGTAATTAATTCATTATAAAGTAATGAGTTTGTCAAGTTAAAGAGGTATATGGTACTCTAAAGAAGGAGGATGAAACTGGTAACAAAATAACAAGAAAAGATGACTTGAGCTCTAGGAAGATGTAGTGGGAATATATTTCTTTCTTCTAGTGTCAAATCTGGATAAACAAAAAAATACTTTGTTCCACAATCATTAAAAAATACCTGTAGATGATATTTATAGATTTCTATTTATAGAGCACTGTTCTTCAGATTTTTGTGTATATTCTACTATGGTAATTAAACTGAATATGGATTAGAATACTGGCTTTTTTTTTAATATGAGATTTTTCCTAAGATTTTCAGTTCTGAATTTTTTTTTTTAAGGGATAGATTTATTTTTCAAATGTTCGTGAGGAGATTTCTTTTTAACTTAGAATTTTTTCAGATGCAATGTTATGAGTTTCTGGTGTTATCTTTTTTGTTTTATACTTTACTTTTACTTCCCTCTTCTACTTTCCATTCTTTTCTGTAAGGAAAAATTTAAAAAAATTTCTAAAATATGTTAAATAAGATATGTCAAAAATCAGAAAAAAGAAAACTTCACAAAAGCAGAAAATCCCTTTAAAACACAGCTGCAAACAAAAATAACCAACTTTAGTTACAGTTTTGATTAAAAGTGCTCGTCAGGCCATACTGGAAAGATAAGGCTTCAGCAATTAACAGGTTATCTTAAGAATGAAAAAAGACCAAAAAAGCTGTTCAGGGGCTCCATTGAGGGAACTGTTATGCTTAGCAAGTGGAAAAGGAACGGACAAAGGTGTATACAATGCTTCTTCTTCAAGCGAGGAAGAAGAAGAGAGGAAACATATGGACTTGCTTACTGCTGTGAGAAGATGTAAAAATCACCTAGTTTAAATCGCAGCTCCTGCAAACTGAGGTTGTAGTTGAAGGTGCTCATTCACTCCAGCTGTGAATCTGTCCCAAGGAGGGACAATTTCAGCACGGTCCTTCATAGGAAGGTGTTGGAAATATCTGACTGTGAGAGTGCGGTGTGTGAACAGGAGCACTTTCCAAATTTGTCACTCGCCGAGTTGAAACAGTTGAATATAACTGGAATGACTAAGCCCCTGGAGCAGATTTTTAGGGCATGACCACTGAAGAGCCTTTTAGTAAACCCCTGGTGTTTTGATGACCCATAATACGCTTCTTCTGTTTGCTTACAGGTCAGTTGTGGCCCTGCTCCTCCTCTTTCTATCCCTGTTACATTTAATCAGCCTGAGTACAGTTCACTGCTCCAGATGTATTGATTCTTAAAGCAGATTTCAGCAGAACCTAAAAAAGGAAGCATAGACTGCTCCCCTCTTTTTTCTTTGACTGATGCTTTCTTTTACCCTACATGACAAAGTGATAGATGTACTTAGTTAACTTTCTGCAAAATCATTAATGCCACCCTTACCGGTTGGCTACCCAGGTATTGGTTAAATAGCTGTCATGTGTTTGTTACTTGAGACACTGCAGTACTTTATAATCAGACCATTAATTTTCTTCCAAGGCTGGTCCTACAGAACTGGTTTGAAATGCATAGCTAAGGGAGGTGAAAACTAGCACCCTTTCTAGCAATGAGATTTTCCCCATTTTTGCCTCAGATTAAAGCTGCAAATTGAAAACAATTTCTTGGAAAAGCTGAAGTAAGTGTTCCAATAAGAGTCTTCTGGTGTTCTGTCCTCTATCCCCTACCTCCCCACCTCCCCCCATGATTAAAGTCTACAATAAAGCAATTTATAACTACCTCCCCAGTTCCCTTGACCCCTTATAGTACCTGAGGTCACTGTACCTGAGGTCACTGACTGCTCACAGAAGGAGGTCATCTGGTCTAATCCCTGATGTACCCACTGAATTTCACTTTGACCCCTTTGATCCCTGTTCAATTCTGACGTTTGATAAGTGCTCCTGTTAATGCTCAGCCAAAGTTATCATCCCCAGAAGGGGTGCCAGTCTCAGGCTTAGAGCCTGACATTCTAGAGAATCCACCACCAGCCTCTACAGATGTATCTCCATTGTGATTAAGAATGTGACTTCTAATTCATCTGACTTTTGTCTTTGTAGATTACAAATGCTTTTATTACTCTGTATTTTTGCCCTGTGAAGGTCTTTATATAGTAGTCAAAACATTCTGTAATTGTCATTTTGATAAGCTAAACAATTATGAGCTCTTTAATATTCTCTTTGTAAGAGATTTTCTGCAACCCTAAAATATATTGGTGAATACTTTTCTGTGCCTTACTTCATTTTTAAACATCGTTTTGAAAGTACGGAAAACAAAATCTTAGCCAACTTTACAACCAGCCTACAAAGTGCACAGACAAAGGTAACATTCTGCTATTCCTCTTTAGTCCTCCCCTGTTTATATAATAATGACTGGAAATTGGTTTCATTGGAGTCGGAGCTCATTTACTCCGATTTCTAAAATTTGTTCTAGTCTTGTGGAGATAGACTATTTTGTGTCTTAGTATGCAGATATTCTATGTTCAAGTGTATTCCCTCTTGTCAATGGAATTCAGTTATCCAGATCCGACCTGTTTTCATTTATTTTGTTATTATTTTGTAATTGTTTATTGTCTTCTAGTCCATCTTCACCTGCCAACTTTCTGCAGTAAAACAGCAGTCAGTCTACTGCTAATCTGGTGAATATCCAGCAAAAATTCTCCATTTCATGAGGATTCCTCACTGGCAACTATTTCTTGAATGATGACAATTAAAGAATTATAAATCCATACAGTATGTATGTCATTGACAGTGATTAATAAAAAAAGTCAGAAGCCTCATAATGTGGCTTCAGTTGCCTGGCATCTGTGTGATTTCCTGTGGTTTGAAGACTAGAGGATATTTAAACATTTGGACAACCTTCCTGGTTGTATCATGGATGTGGTGCCTGGGAAAGAAGTTGCACAGGAAGCTCTACTCTGAGACATGGGCAGAGAAGAACCATCTGAAATTCAACAAAAGCAATTACAGGGTCCTACACCCAAGGAGGAATAACCCAGAGCACTACTACAGGCTGAGGGCTGACCTGCTAGAAAGCAGCTCTGTGGAGAAAGACCTGGAGGTCCTTGTGAACAACAAGCTGTCCATGAGCCAGCAGTGTGCCCTTATGGACAAGAAGGCCAATGGTATCCTGAAGTGCATTAGGGAGAGAATTACCAGCAGGTCAAAGAAGGTCATCCTCAGCCCTAATGAGACTGCACCTGGAGTACTGTGTCGAGTTCTGAGCTCCTCAGTACAAGAGAGACATGGAGCTCATGGAGTGGGTCCAGCAGAGGGCAACAAAGATGTTTAGGGACTGGAGCATCTCTCTTAGGAGGAAAGTGTAAGAGAGTTGGACCTGTTCAGTCTTGAGAAGAGATGACTGAGAGGGGACCTCATCAAGCTGTATTTCCTATTTGAGTGGTACTTTTGTGCAGGATAGATAGAAACCTTATTTCTTATGGTACTATAAACTTCTTGCCTTCAGTGTTGTAGAGGAATTATGAAGTCCTGTGGATGAAAAACAGAGATTAAAGACATACTATTAGACATTGGAGTATGAAAAGTTGGGGCTATACTTTACAATGTATTCTGTATGGCCATTTTGTTTTTGCTTTTCTCTTTCTCACTATATCTTGTTTTTCTCTCCAAATTTTCTGTGCCTTTCTATTCTGTCTTCTGCCTTTCAGGGTATTTCTGCTGCAGCACCTGTGTGTTCAGCCTCTGGCAGCTCCTGAATGTCATTGCTTTGAAGGAACTGAATGTCCTTAATTTTATTTCACCTGTTCTCTCACAGAGGGTGACAGATGACAAACACAGTGAGGGGAAAGAGCAGTATGAACATTACTATGAATGTGAGCACACCATGGCACACTGAGAACAATATTGCCTTTGCTTTGTTAAAAATGTTATTTGTAAATGTAAATTAAAGGGGTCCCTCAAGCAACAGATTCATTAAATTGGTCTACTGCCTAATGAAAAAACTTTTCTCACTTTGCTTCTTGTTTTTTCCTTCCATTCCCTAAACCATGTTAAAATTCATTCGTATCACATATGTAGCATAATATACCTAAAGGAAGTAAAGGATCTCCAAGACTTGTGTGATGCTGCAAGTGTAACCACAATGGTTCCCCAATTTACTCCTTTCTTTTCAATTGTACCTGGGTTTTTATACCATCATCACTTCTGTAGTTCCATGTTCCATATAAGTTTCTCAATGGACTGTCTCTTGCCATCTCCTTAATGTCTTTCAAATGAGTTTTTATTGCTGGTCTCTCTCTTGTCTTTCTACCTGTTTAAGTGGATGCCCCCTGACAAGTCACAGACAGATGTCATGCTGCTTTCTATTGTGTTGTAGCTCTGCTGAGCTCTAATATGTGCTTTCTCCTTCTAATGGCCAAGATTTCAAGTATCTGCTACAGTCTTTGTCCCCTTTTCTAGCCAGTCCAGCACTCTCCCTTTTCTAACAGGTTTAAATTTCTGGTTTGAGATTTCGATAAAGATCCTTTTAAAACACATTTTACTCATTGTGGAATGAAATAAGATCACATTGTGTCAGTGCTGCGTACTTTGCACAGCTATTCCATCTAAAATTTCCATTGTGGATGTTGTTGGCAGTCTTAAAAAAAATCCTAAATGATCTGGGCTACTCAGGTACTAGACCTGGCAGATCAGAGCAGATGCCTACCTTGGAGACCACCTCAGGTCTTTTAACCGGAAGAAGCAGCAGCTGCATTTCCTGAAGCTCTCCAATATGTTGTCTGTGCTACTTTTATGATAGATGGTAAGGATTTATTTATCTGTAGTTAGTGATCATATTTTTTATTAATCTGAATGAAAAAGGGATCTATTGTTTTCTGCAGCAAAATCTACTGCTACATCTATTGTGCTACACATCTAGCAAAAATTTTTACATTCCAGCTAGTGACAAAGAGCAGAGAGCTAATATATGAATCCTCTTGAGTTTCTCCTTTAGTTCTTCTTGGCCTATTCCGGAATGTAGCTGGAAAGTACATGAGAATGTTTTGCCAAATTTTGCTCCTTTGTTGTGAAAAAAAACAAAAACAAAGCCATGGAAAAAACTCAAAATATGGAAGATGAGGTCACTCCTCATCTTATTGTACGGTTTGTTCTCGTTGGAAAAATTAAATATGTCATCATATTTAATTATCATATTTAATTATCAGAATTTATCATTATGCCCAAAAAAGAAGTATGTACAGGCTGCTCAAAACCTAAGAGCAAAACATTAAGAAAAAGTCAGAACAGAGATATTTTTGTTATTGAGTTTGTCTTTACAGATTGTAAATTGAACGGTCAGTATATGTCCCGAGTGTTTTCTCCACCCAAAGAGTGGTTTTGTACAGACATTAGACACATGTATTCTTTTGATATGGGAAGTGGAATCTCCAATATCTTTCCATTATGGAGATTATAGACGTTTTATCTGTATATTTTACTTGGCTATGAGCATCACTGCTCTTGAAAAGATATATTTCAATGAACAGGACTACAGCTTGAAACATTTTAGGTGCTTTTATCCTAAGCACTCATGGTAATCATTGCTTTGCATTATTATTTTATTATGTGGCTATTTATCACTTCATACAGAAAATGTTTTTGCAACCAGGTCTGATACTGAAAGAGAGATAGGAAAAAACACATAGAACTTTGTTTCAGAAGAAATCTCATTTCTTAGTCATATACGTATGGAGGACCCTTTAGGAACTTAGTGCAATATTTCCCTCTGTAGTCAAATTTTCAGCTATGTGCATTATACTTTTTTTTTTTTTGATATGGAAGCATATATTTCTCATTTTAAGAAAAAGAGGTTTTTTTTAAAAATAATTTTTAATTTTATTTTTTGATAGTATCTAGAGGCTGAAATCAGAATTGGGCTTTTGTGGCCTAAACACATAGCCATATTATGACATGATGGATTTTACTTCAAAGAATTAACAATAGTAAAGGGAAGATGTTAATTTCAGCTGCAGGGAGAATTGCTATTTTAAAAGGTTTCTGAACCATTTCAGCTTTTAATGTCCCTGTATTACCTGTCTTATCAGTGATAAATATTTAACACTTCATACTTTTGCAAAAGGACTTACAGACCTTGCTTTATTCATTTGTATTTTCAGGATGATGGATTATGATATGAGTCCTTCAATATTTTGTGCTGGAACAAACACTGAATCCAACCTTTCTTTTCAATAGAGAGAGATGCCGAAGCTAAGCACAAAAGAGCTACACAAACCATTGGTAGGAAACCTATTAATTGTTAAATACTTTGGAGTTATGCTTCTCATGTAGAAAAATATCGCTGACCTCAGGGACAAATAATTACTTATGGGAATAAATTTACTGTGTTGATGTAAAAGAAGAATTACATTCTAGAATTCATACATGTATCCCTCCCCCCAAAACCAGCAATATTCTGGGTGGTTTTTTTTGTGAACTATAGGCATGAACCAAAATTGATGACATTGATTTAAAATATAAACTTTTCCTGAATGGTAAAAAAACTTAAAAAAAGCCCACATGATAAATAAATTGTATTTTAAATAATTAGATTACACTGTGGAAAGTATTTATAATTAACTGCTGAGGTGCTGCCAGCTTTGTGCTAATTGGACTATCTTACTTCTCCATTACATAGACAAGTGGATGACACACTTCATAGACCACCCATTCTTATTGGCAGTAATTGATGTATCCATCGATATCCGCCCAACCGAGAATAGAATTTTAAATATCAATGAACCATTCAGCTGTATAAACATCTGTGTCACAGTCCTGTTGACAAAAAGGTTGTGTTATAAACTGCGCTTTATAGAATTAAATCTGTAAGTATTCCATTCAGTGTGCCCCTTTACTTGTCTTTAAATCAGTGCAAAACAAGAAAAGACAATAACTAAGCTACCAATGGTGGCATTGTGTTGGCAAAGGTTAAGCGTTAAACTGCTGCTAAGCAAAGTATTAATCTCATGGTATGTGTGATTCTGCTCCCCAGACACTAGAGGTAGTAGTATTCACAGAATTCCTCTTCTGGCAACTAGAAAGTGTTAAAAAATGTTGTGTATTAAACTCTGATTAGCAGCTCCCAGAGTTGAATTTAGTTCCTAGTACTATTGGTAGCAAGTCAGATGTCTCACACTGAAAAATTCCACAAGTGTCAGAAGAGGAGCCACAAATCCTTGTAAATATTTTGTCAAGGAAAATTACCAGAGACATCAGATACTACAAAACATGTACCTGCTTCCAAAAAAATATGAAAGGAAAACGGAATGGTGTAAACACATTATACCCTTATATTTTGCAAAAAGAGGTAAAAACGAGATTTTTAGCTGAATCAGAAGTATATAGGATAAAGTGGGTATTTGTTCAATGGTAGTAACATCTGCAAACTTTAGTAAACATTTGACCACTAATAAAGGAAATAAGAAATACCATGTTGTAAAAACATTCAAGAAATCAACTCTGACATAATGGTCTAATCATATATTATATGTTCCCTAAGTGCATTCTTATTTCAGTTTCCAACATTACTGGCATTGGCAAGAAAAATGTCAGACATAACCACTGTTTGAGTGAGAATCACCTGCAGAGAGGGCTAAATTGAGCCATATGCATTAATGAACTCCCAAATTAAAGCCTAAGTTAAATCTGAGTGATACCTAGACTAACCTGCTGAAGGCTGAAGATCAAATATTCTCTAGGGAATAGAGTTACATCACCATACAATTATTTATATGACAGGTTAAATGATAATATTTTAGTACCAGCTATTGTACATATTATTGTTGTGAGTCAGAATTCAATTATTTAAAACAAATTCTGTAGGTTTTTCTTTTTTTAAG
The DNA here is from genome assembly GCF_009829145.1 of Chiroxiphia lanceolata. Classification (NCBI taxonomy): domain Eukaryota; kingdom Metazoa; phylum Chordata; class Aves; order Passeriformes; family Pipridae; genus Chiroxiphia; species Chiroxiphia lanceolata. The sequence continues at coordinate 34,896,032 of NC_045639.1, read as the reverse complement.
GTTAACCTGACTTGGAGATCAGAAACTTTTTGGATTTTGTACTGGGTGATTGGTTACAGGAATGTTTTATTAATTCTGTATGTCAGAGGTTGAGTTTAGACATTAAGAAAACAATTTTGGTTTTTTTTTTAGGGGAAACTAGTGATTTATTCAGTCCTAAGTATAACAAAACTTTAAAAACCATGCAATGAGATCTCTTCCATTCCTCACTCTTTGCATCTTCTCCATGCAGAAAGCAATAATCTTCTGCATGAGGAGCGCTAAAAATTGCCTCTCAGCAAGGCCATATTTTTATATAACTGAGATGAAGTGGGGTCAGAATCAATGTTAATCAGCACTGGTAAAGGAAGTACATCACTGTGAGAAATAAGCTGAAATCCCTTAGTGAACTGCATTGGAAAAAAATCAGTTCTTGGAACCAGAATGAATAATCTTCCTGGGGATTTTTTTTGGTATCTTGATCATGAAAACCTCAAAATAACCTCTCCATCCTCCAGAGAGTTATATCTGAATGCTTTTGCAGTTCTTTTTAGTTGTGTGTAAGATGTTGAGATTCAGAATTCTCTGGTTGTTACTCTGAAGTAGGACAAATATTCAGGAAAATATTCTGAGAAATAAAAAAGATAACTGCTTTGTTTTTTATATAAATTCATATTTCTTTTAATCAGTTGTAGAATTATGCTCTTCATGTTTGAGTGTGGATTCAGGTAGGCTTGGGCAAATCAAACCATACTCTGATCTGGAACTGTGGATATATAAATGTTTTTCTCAGAGTTTGAAGTTCTGTATCAGAAAAGATCTATTTATCTGCATATCATATGATGATGCAGTCATATCTCTGGTGTCACACTGCAATTTCTTTATGATCCAAAGCGGTATCACAGGTCTTGGGAATTATATCAAGTCCCTGCAGACACTATATTGTTGAATGTGAGAGCTGGGAGAGAATCCTAACTGTCATTCCAGAAGAGAAACTCTTCCTTATGTGACCATTTCCTCTCTTGTCTATGGTTGCTGTGGAGGCAATGCAGGGTAATGTGAGGCAATGCTCTTGTGACACCTGAGATTAAGGAATCTCCTAGAGAAAAGTTTGCAAAGGTTCTTATTGGAGTTTTCTTTGGAGCCTAAGCAAAAACATGCTGTTGGCCAGACTGACCAAGTACAGCATAGTGGATCTCAAACCATCTAAAGTAGTTGCTTTACTTTTCTGTGTGGTCTGTGTGAAAATTAAATGGCAAAAGAAAGTTTCTTGTTCCCCCCCCCCCCCCCCCCCCCCCGGATCTAGTATACTAAGTTAAACTGATGGAAATGCCACAAAAAAAAAAAAAATGGCCTATCCCTTTTCTCAGCCTTTCTCTTGCAAAAGATTTGTAGCCTGATGTTCTCCATTGCTCATCAGCACAGCTAACTTGGCTAATAGCTACTCTGTTCAGAGAATGTTCAGCTTCCAGCTTGTTGGTGGTGCTCCTTTGTCATGACTTTGTGGTGGAAGAAGAGGTACAAGAATTTTTTAATTGTCTTCAGGGACAGAGAGTGATTGAGGTAGTGATTTGGCTTTACCTGAAGGGTGTTGGGGACCAGGAGATCCCTTTCTGTAGGACTTGGGAGGCCTGTAATGTCTGGTGGGTGGGTAACATCAAGCATATTTGAAAAATGGTGCCATGAGTGGCATATTTAGATCTGGAAAAGAGTGTTACTCTGCTGATTTGGGCATCTTAACCCTCAGGACCCTTAGCAAACATTTTTGTTTACATTCTCCTGCACCATGTGCCCTGTTTCATTGGGGTATCTATCCTAGGATGTATGAGATAGGCTCCTAGTTCCTCCTCTTCAGGATTTTCAACTCCTCTCATGCTCCATATTAAAGTATATTCTGAAGCAGGGTGTTTCCACATCTACTTTTCTTATTTTATGCAGTTCTGAAGAATTCTTCAGGCTGCACTAACATGGAAAGTGGAGGACTTGAGTTACGTGCTCTCAGGAAAAGCAAGAGTCAACATTTCTCAAAATAGGTGAATATTCTGACCACTTGATTATTGGATGAGAAGAGAATACAGTTTTCTGAAGCAGAAGGTAAACAATTTGATGCCAATTCTTACAAGGTTGGAAGAAAGCGCAAGTAGAGAAAAAGAAAGGTGAAAGATTTGACAGGAGCAAAATTAGGTGCTGACATGTCTCTAGGATAAGATGAGAAATTTTGCAAGTGCCTGTAGCACCTGATTCTTGACACAGATGCTCACAAAAATTTTTAAGCACAAATTCTTCCTCCAGTGAATCATTATATCTCTGCTAGAATTGATAATATTTTTTGCTTATGGGGTTTACAGTATTTCCTTTTTGACAGGCTTTAATAACTGCCTCTTCCATACCCATAGGAAACATCAAGAATTATTTATTACAGTCTAGGAAATGCTGAGGCCTCTGGCTGGGAGTCTTAAATGTTTGTATTTATTACTATTTATCTAGCCACAATATTAATGTTAAAGTACAAAGTAACCAAGAAGTTGCAGACAGTGGAGCCCTTAAGATCAATTTACTCAATCAAAGAGACTACGTCCCTGGGCAAAGGGACACTGATTCCTGACCAGCAATTTAATTCCAATTTTGAGGGATGCAGCAGGAATTAATGGATACATAACCTATGTATAAAGGAAGGGATTTCTCCCTGGGTAACACTTACATTTGCTACACCAAATATTGCAGTTTGTGAAATCCAGTCCTTGCGACTCAAATGCAAATATTAATATTTGGGTTTAAATATTTTTCAGTGTTACCTAGCAACAGACGACACAAGGCTCTCCCATAAAATTTAAATGCAATCTTTTATACAATTATAACCATTTATAATTCACAAAGTACAAGTTGTAATTAACCAGTTAAACTTCAAAATAATTACCTAATACAAGAAATTAAAAAAGAGACAACTGTAGAAAGAAACAAGCCATTAATTGACTGTGAATGCATTTAAGATGGAAATTAATTGAATTTTTTTTTCTGTTGTGGGAGAAAAGTAATTCTCGATCAGCTTCCCAACTGAACTCCAGGGACAGCCTGCCTACAATTTTTTTAAGAGCTTACCAAGATTATGACTCAAATCAAATAGCTTGGGTGCACAAAATAACAGAAAAATGATGTTTTATCTGCTAGAGTTCTTTGTCAAGCCTATAATCTATGTAATTTTTTTTCTTTACAAATTCTTCACACCAATACATGACTAGAAGAATAATTCAGAATTACACTTGCTAAATAGAGCATTTAGACTAGGCTCTACTAACTAGGTTTCTTTGCAAGACTTGTTGGCTTCATATTGCTTTCAGGAGATTAAATGTCTTCTTTTCTTGTAGAACAATACCTATTTAGTTAGATCTATTCTGCATTAACTGCATTGTATTTTCCTTTTTCTAACTACATCTAAAGAGAATAAATTCTTTCCCTTTGTTCTCCCATTCACAAAGCTTTCAAAAATAGAAAGGAATACCATCAGAAAATGAAATAGAGTTCACCTTCAAAGTACTGCATGTGACTGGAAACAAAATAATTCCATTTCATGGAGTGATGTATTTTCAAAGCTTTTTCTATCTACAGATTTACTATCATGTCAGAAAAGTAACTTGAAATCTACAGCAAGAAAAAAGAGGGAAGATATCAGCACTTCCTTCCCGAACATATTATTACCAAATACCTTGAGTGTCTACATTATTGGTTCATTGGATGCAGCACAGAGATTTTCTTTAACCTTTGAACTTTTGAGTTTCAGAACGCCTGAATCAGCAAACAGTCCTCTCCAACCACACAAATGTAAATGATATCAGTTTAGAGTAGCTCCTTGGCCTTTAAACCCAACCAGCTCAACAGAGTCTGAGTTTTTCTGAAATACAGATACCTGGATTTGAATCACCGTGTATCATATACATTGTACCCCTTTGGAAACATTTGGGCTAGACAAAAAGAGTAAAGGGAAACACTCTTTAATTTTCACTTTCAGGGAGTTCAGTGAGTTAGTTATCTAAGTTTATCAGAGGAACTGAGACAACGAATTTATCCATTCTGCTTGACACCTTTAAAACTGTAATTAGAGAACTGACAGTCATTCTGATACCAAGCATCAAACCACACATGCCCCAAATCTTCCCCAAACTTATACTAAAAATAATGCATTTGGTAAGATTTGAGATATTCAGGTGCAAAAAAGTGCAGTTTGAAAATGTTCTGTGTAATTCTTAAATTCTTATTCAATCTGCAAGTCTATCTAAAAGTGTGATTTGTGCTGAATGAAACTTTCACCAACCTCATGTAAAATCCAGTGAAGTTCTCGGATACTGAATGCACACAGTGGTTGCATCTCCTACTTCTAGTGCCTCCCACTCTAAAATAATTTTAGATAGGTTGAAAAGAGACTTCTGTGGTAGGCTGAAACTTTTTAGATGCTGAGGCCAGTGAAAGGTGGTTGAGGCTTACAGCATTTAGAAAGACCCTGATTACCTTTGTAGATATGACAAGTATGCAAAATTTACATAATTGACTCTATTTTGCTCATTGTAGTTCTCTTTTATTCCTTTGTTTGCAGCTACAAACCCAACAATCCATTATTCCATGGCATTCACCCTCCTTTGGAGCAAAATCTACCCTAGAGCAGGGCTGGTGACAGCAAAGGTGCTGGTGATTTGAGAGTGGGTCTTAACTACAGTCCAGAGACAGCCTACACATCTCTGGTCACAAGGACACAGTAGCTGGTCTAACACAGTATTTTGGACCAAATAATTCTCAGCCTGGGAAGAGATCTTTCTAGAAGCTGGTCATGACAACTAGATAGGGAAAATTCATAGAGACTGCAGAAGGGACTACATTTCATCCACTACCTTGAGGACTCCAGTAAGGCTTAAATGATATAAAGACCTTGAACAGGTTATCTGCACTGGACTATAGGGGTTGAATGAAATTTTGAAGGCAACATAAAAGTCTTTAAAATAGCAAAATAATGTTAAGAACGATACTGATGGTATGGAACCCTTGCATCTTCATAACTTAAGGGGAATGAGACATTTTCCTTCCATTAAAAAAAAAAAAAAAGAGAAATTTTCTAAATTATCGGTGGTTGTGAGTTCTTCCTTCACTCACAAACTGCAGTTTTAGCTTTGTAATTATGTATCAGCATGCCATACTCTCCAGTGGTTGAGCTAATATGATATGTGAATTCAGGAAATCAATGTTATGAACAAATAACATGCAACTAATATTTTAAGACACCCTCCAGTAATACTGGCAGAAATAGGCAAGAAACCATGCGTACAACAGGCACCTAAAAATTTTATGTGTACACAGAGATATATAGACATGCATACCATAGCTGATCTCTGCTTAAAGATATTGTCTGTTATGATGTGTATTTCATGAGAATTTTATAGTAAGATAGTTCAGCCAGAAATTATTCTTGGCACACATGTGCTTAGTACTGTAAATTCAATATAAAATATAGAAAATATCTGCATTTTTTCCAGTCTTTAAAATGAGAGTTTGCTGTGAGTTTTTGTGGCCCATGATCTGGGGAGTATAATAATATGCAGAAGGACTCTGGTATGTCAGCAAGTGCTGAGTTATAGCAGTTGTTCAATAAATTTTTGTAATCCCCAGCTCCCATGCAGAGAAACTGTGATTGGAACAATTGCAGCTATTTGATATTACTCAGCTGCTACTCCTGGTGTTCATAAACAAATAACATAGTGGTGTCCACAAAAGGCACAACCAATGAGTGCTGCAACTACAAAACTGTGAGAAAGACTGAGATGCAGGTTGTGTTAGCAGGGGTGAGAGATGCAGTGTGCAGCCCAGCTGCACTTATTTCCCACTACTGGAGAGTTCCCTTTGCTGGACCTTTCATTTGTCTTTGGCTTGTGTGTGTGCCTCAGAAAAGAAGTGAAGAGCATTGGTCAGAGAGTGTTAGGGGAGACCCTTGTGATGCAGTGGCCTATGACGTGTCCTGCTCTTCTGTGTAAAACAAGGTGGTGCTTTTCTACTGCTTTCAGATGCTTAAACCAGGAACAACTTCTTGCTATGTTAAAGGTTGAACAGACACATATTTTGGCCTGTTGGATCAAGAAGGTTAAGTGAAGACCAGGTAATGTGCTATGTACATGTGATATACAGCCCTTAATGTGAGAGAGCCTTTTGAGTTTGTCTTATACTTAAGGCATCGGACTTAGAAAATCTAAGCTGGAGTGAGAGGATCATTCCTTGGTCAGTTTATGCTCTATTCTTCTATACTGCAGCTGTGGTTGTAGGTTGTCATAAAAATGAACAGACAAATTGGGAGAGAAATATAAGAATCTGCAGGAGAGAACTGAAAATGGAATACTGATCTCTTCCCTCTCGTGACCAGTGATAGGACACAAGGAAATGGCATGAAGCTGAGTCAGGGGAGATTTAGGCTAGATATGAGGAAAAGATTTTTCACCCAGAGGTTGATTGAGCTTTGAAACAGGCTACCCAGAGAAGTAGTCACGGCACCAAGCCTGCCTGAGTTCAAGAAGCATTTGGACAATGCTTTTGGGCACATGATGTGATCCTTGGGGTGTCCTGAACAGGACCAGGAGTCAGACTCTGTGATCCTGATGGGTTCCTTCCCACTCAGAATATATGCTAGCAGAGATGGTGACTGGTAAAAGGAATTCAGGTTAAGCTAACACAACTATGGTACAATATTAAAAAAAAAAAAACCAACAAAGTAATTCTTCACTCAGTAACAATGTACTGGCCTATGTACTGAGCCCTCAAGAGAAATTTTGATTTTTAGAAGCATGTTTTTAAAAGAAATTATTGATAAATCATGCTTGAAAACCCTAATTTCTTTCTATGATGAAAAAACTACTTGGATGAATAAGAGGAGATCAGTGGATATTGTCTACCTTGACCTCACCAAGGCTCTTGACATTGTCTCTCACAAATATCTTCTTGGGAAATCTCAGGAAGTGTGGATTGGATGATTGGACAGTGAGATGGATTGAGAACTGACTGAACAGCAGAGCCCAAAGGGTCATAATCAGTGGCACAGATTCTAGTTGGAGGTCTGTCACTAGTGGTGTCCCCCAGGTTCAATACTGGAACCAGTATTGTTTAACTTGTCAGCAATGACTGGGATGAAAGAGTAGATGTCTCTTCAGCAAGTTCACTGATGACACAAAGCTGGGAGGAGTGGCCAATACTCCAGAGTTCTGTGCAGCCCTTCAGAAGGACCTCAATAGGCTGGAGAGATGGGCAGGAACGAACCTTCTGAAATTCAATAAAGACAAATGCAGGGTCGTGCACCTGGGGAAGAATAACCTCATGCACCAGTACAGGCTGGGTGGAAAGCAGCTCTGAGGAGAAAGACCTGGGGGTCCTGGTGGACAACAAGCTGTCTGTGAGCCAGCACTGTGCCCATGGAATTGAGGGGTGCATTAGGAAGAACATTGCCAGCAGGTCAAGGGAGATGATCCTACCCCTCAGCTGCAGTGAGGTACATTTGTGTCCAGTTCTGAGCTCCTCAGTACAAGAGAGACATGGGGCTCATGGCGTGGGTCCAGGAGAAGGCAACAAAGATGGTTCAAGGACTGGAGCATTTCTCTTAGGAGGAAAGGTTGCGGGAGTTAGGTCTGTTCAGCCTTGAGAAGAGATGGCTGAGAGGGGAATCTCATCAATGTCTATAAACTATCTGAAGGGAGGGTGCCAAGAGGATGGAACCAGGCTCTGCTCAGTGGTGCTGAGCAATAGGACAAGAGGGAACAGGCAGAAACTGATGCACAGGAAGTTCCACCTGAACAATATGGAAGAACTTCTTTCCTGTGAGGGTGGCCTTGCATAGGAACAGATTGCCTGGAGAGGTTGTGAAGTCTCTCTCACTGGAGATATTCAATAACCATCTGGATGCAATCCTGTGCCATGTACTCTAGGGTGGCCCTGCTTGGGCAGGGAGGATGGACCAGATGACCCACTGTGATCCCTTCCAACCTTACCTATTCTGTGATTCTGTGATTAAAAGAGACGTACAAATAATGATGCTGAAGAGTTAGATATTATAATTGGCTAAGACGGAAGAGCCTAGAGAAACAAACATCTTCAGACAAGAAAGTAGAAATTTGAGAGATGTCTATAAATTCATAGAGATTTTACAGTTGTTGCCTGATATTTTCATCAGTTGTTGAGAACTGAAGAGAAATTATTTGATTTAAATCAGAGCACAGGCAATTTTATTAGATATCAAGGCAGACTTTATTAGGATAGCAGATGAAGTCCCTTGGATTTCAGACACCGCAAATATCTCAGGCTAGAGATAATAGTCAGCCATCTTTGCATGTAAAGGCCTTGCCCTTGTTGATAAAACGTATCTGCTTATGGAAGTTTTGGTGTAATCACTAGGCAGAGAGACTTCCCTGCTCCTTCCTGTCACGTTGGTTTTTCTGGTGGTTGACAGCTTTTCCTCTTACCCAGATCTCTTTGTTCACTTTTATTCCCATTCAGAAGAACACTGAGAGGAAAATAATGGCTCCTCAAAGGCAGAGACTGCAATTTTGAATGCCTTTTACATAAGCTACATAAGAAGTAAGGGAAGATTTCTTTTAAAAAAATTATTCCTTTCCTGAACACTTCAGAAAAGACATAAGCTGTAAATCTGACTTGTTACTGTTACAGATAATGGTAGGGTATTTCAATTAATGATACACTTATTTAAGTGATGTAAATTGGCATTGTTTCATCTGGCCCAGAATGATCACTGATCTGTTCTCCCTGCATATACTGCATCTTCTGTACTTTCAACAAAAATTGTCAGTAAGCAGCAATCTGCTGATAAGCTTGTGAATGGAAATCACATTGAATAAGAATTAGAGATGGAAAAATAAGATATTCATCCTTTGGTGATTCAAGATTTTTTTTGGTGCTGTATATATAAATTTTTTTTTTTTAATTAACTGAAGCAAAGAAGTTTCTGCTCTTTACTTTGGAAGTTCCTAGAGATCATAAGACTTTCACTGCCAGGCAGCTGTTGCAGTCTCAGGGCAAAAATATGTTCTCAGCTGTACTAATGCAACACATCATTAATTTGAGCAAAGGGGCATGCACCTGTCTATGCACAGGGCTGGTCTTTCAGCTTTTGCTCTGTTCTGTTTTCTTCTCTATAATTGATAAAGACTTTCTCACACCCTTCAACCCATTGTAGCTGACAATTACTCATTCTGCTTTTCTGCCTTTATCTTTTTTTTCTGCAACCTTTAGTTCATCTTCTGTAGTCTTCATTGGTTCTCTCCCTTTATCTCCATCTTCATTAGATCTTTCAACTGTTCTTAGAGAGTCATATATATCACTACTAATTGATTGCATTTTTCTGTGTCAGTGAGACTAAAGTCTGTTATGTGTTAATTAGTGTCTTGCAAGATTCTCTGAGGTGCAACCACACTCAGAGGTTCTAAAGGTTTTTTGTCATAGCCCCATTAGCTTTTTACATAATAATTTTTATCACATTTTCCATGTGAAATCTAATAGCTGTGTCAGGCTCTTTGGGACCATTCCATGGAGCTCAAAATTTAAGTGACTGCATTAGCCATGCCAATATCTTGGGTTAGTCATGAGCCCTACCATATTCGGCACTCTGTGTAGAGTGCTAACCCCCTTCTGTGAACCTCTAAGAGCTTGTACTTTCATTTTTTTAAGTTAAATCAGCTTTTCATCCTTCTTGTTCTAGATGAAAGCCTGAAAGATGCAGTGCCTGTGGAGTCCAATCCCAGAGGGCAGAAAAGAACTCAAACCATCATTTTTAAATGTCACGATTCTGAAGTAAATCTTGTGGATTTTTTGGTCTGCCTGATGATTTTTGGATGTTGGTAATCGCCTCTGATCAGCAGCCTTGATGCTTCACATCTTCAGCTTGTGACATAAATAGCTCTGTTAGCATAGGAGTTTACGAACTAAGGAAAGGTTGATCCCTGGAAAACAGGGAACTATTGTTCGCTGACAATTTTTGTTGATCTTTTGGTGCACAACCTTAAGTGAAATATAAACCCTTGCATAACCTATAGCATTTTAAGCTTTAGACAGATCTTATTCTGAACACATGCTTTCCTACTTCTGAATAGTCCTAGTAAAGAACATATTGACAAAGAGACTAAAGAATTAAACATCATATAAAATCTAGCCAGCTTATGATCTAAATGGTGTTATGGAAGACTGATGGTGCTTTTAAATCTGTGTCAGTGCATACCAGAATAATGCAGTCTTATTCTCTGCCTGTCTCCAAGTTTAGACACTTATATGATAATAGAATTACTGAGTAGGAAATTTTCATTAATAACATAAGTACTAAGAATAAGGGAAGGAAAATTCAGGACTTCATTGCTTCTTTAGGTAAGTAAAACTGTCTCTATTAGAATATCCTCAGGTCTTTTTGAGTACTGGAACTAAAATTTTTGTTCTTAGGGCTGTTTTGACCTAGGCAAGAACAGCTACTTTTGCTACCTCAGTCTAGAAAGTTTTTTCTTAGTCACTCTTCATCCTGGCTAAGAGAAGAAAGAACTGCTCAAACCCATTAAAAAGAAAAAAGAGGGGAAAATTATCATCAGTTTTAAATTCAGGTAATTGGCAGTAATTTAGTATTTTGTCTTATAAAGAAATCTCACAGAACAGATTAAAAAAACAAGTGAAATTTTTTTAGGAAACATTTTAAATTTCACTTTTTTACTGTAGGATAAAAACTCTGGATATTCAAGTGCTGACATTTTGTTGCATTTAGGAGCTGGTCATGGATTTCTGTCTTTGATTTCATCCTAATAAGAATTTCTGGATGGGTTAATTAGTTAAACCCTGTAACTTCTTGTTTTTTCGTGGAAGTATATTATATTACCTCTAGAAGAAAGCGTTAAGTCTCAGATGAGTGCCTTTGAACTTAACTAACATACACTAAATGAGCCTGTTCATAAGAAGGAAGTCACTGGGAACGCTTTGAAATGCATTGCTTTAGAAAGTTTGTAAGCGTCTGGAACAATTTTGCAGCTTTGTAAGTCTTCAAGGTCATGTGAGAAAGCTTAAGACTTAAAAAAGTTGAAGGGAACAGCTGCAGTTTTTGAAAACAGTAAAGGCAAACTTGAAACGTAGTTTTATCAAAGCTTGGCTGTTTTCCTATCACAGACAGTAGACGCCACTAATCTCTTCCTTTTGTTTAAACAGATGCTATTTGCTTGGCAAGTAGCTGAATTTTAAATGCAGAAAATTATTATACAAGGGGAAAAATCTTGACTGGAGGTTGGACACAGAGGTTTAAGTTCAAGAAAAGTTCAACAGAAAATCTTATTTTCTCTTATATCTTCCAAACTATGTGAGGCAAGTTTTGCCCCACCTTGGGAACTATACATTTTAATATTTTCCAAAATAAAAAAGCTCGTGTGGGTTTTGTTTGTTTTCTTTGTTTTGGTTTGGTTTTAAGTGACCAAATACAATGGTGATATTCAAGTAGTAAATAGTTGAACCCTATGGATATATTTTGTTTACATGAGTGTATTTGGTGTTAGTAAAAGAGGAGGAGGAATAATTCAGGAGATCACAAATTCTCCCTCTCTCTCCCTTTGGTGTAGCATTGTACAGTTTCTTTTTACCAGTACAAATAATTTTTTCTCTAGCTAAGCCAGGTTGATCAGCATTCAGTGACATGGAGGCAGATGTTTTCGGCCTGTTAATTGTCTATAGTGTATTCAAGTTCAGTTGTTTTTTTTCATTTTTTGAGGCTGGATTGGAAAACTTTTCTTCTTACATGAAGGGTGGCTATCCTTGGGATGGAACTCAGGCAGCATCCACTGTTTTCTTGCAAGTCAACCAAAATATGAGAAGGAGAACAGCATGGAGTCCTGTTGCAGCACAAAGCTTCTAAACATCTCTGTTATAGCTTATGCAAAAAAATTATGCTTTGCATGGTACATGGAGTGATTAATCAGCTCTCAGTAATGTGTCAATAGCTGCTATTTTTGAAGGCAACAATGACCTCGTCTAAAAGGTTGTTCCACCTAGACGCACATGTTGCTGAATATGATGTGGAGATATGGGTCTAATCTGATCTACTTGGCTCAAGAAGGGGTTAGCTTTCAAGGCTGAGGAAAAAAGTTTCTTGCTAGAGCAAGTTTTGCCTCAAACTAGCCCTTTAGCTTCTGGGATCAAAACACAACAGATGGTACCTCCTGCAATACCAATCTCTTTAACATCATGCTGAGGCTTTGGTTCAGTAGGGGCTCCAGGCACTGATTTCTGCAGTGCTCTACTTTTTTTCCTTTTCTTGTGAGACTCCCATTTCTGTCAAGACATAACATATTTAGCCAGTTATGGCTGCTGAGATCACTAACAGAAGTGATTCAATGACAATCCCAATTTTAAAGCTGATCTGATTTTAGTACTTTGTTACCAGAAAGCAAAGAAAAAAACTTATTCCCTCTGTTCTTACCTTTACTCTGCATTCTGCACTGCCTCAAAATGCATTGTCTTCATTTCCTACATTCTTCTGTTCCTCCCTCAGGTAGACAGCTGCTAACACAATTCAGGAACAGAGATGTTTGTGATGGTGTTGGGGAAGGTTGGAGCTGAAAGGTGGTATGTTTTAATTCTCAAATTTGTTCTTGCTGTGCAGATATTTCATCCCTGGCACAATTCCACGTGTACAGCAGAATGTTAATTTTTCCTTGACTGACTCTAATTTGGCAGAGGTTATGAACAGCTTAAAAAAGAACAACAAAGAAATGGATCCCTTGTTGCTCTGCTTCTGATATTTCTTTCACGTACCAAGGGGTAGCAGGATGGGGGTGAGATGAGAGAGGCATAACACTTTTGAAACAGTTTGTCTACTGTTACTGGACATAATTTTTGATAATTGTTTTGGTACTTCTGCATTCTGTTTATTGGGTTATTCCTCAGATTCCCAATGAAAGCTTGCTGCCAGATCTTTCATTTTTGGGAATGGATGTCCTTCACTGTAACTTTTTTGAATGGTAATTGTTAGTGGTACGTAAAAGCAAGTGCTCAGTTTTGTAAAATTAAATGCAAAGAGTTAATTTGTTGGAAAATAAAAGTGAGACTCAGACTTTCCCTCTCCCCAGTTATCCATTCTTTTTGGTACTGTACACTATGAAGAGGAATGTAAAGCAGTTCTTTCATGTATTATGCCTCCTGGAGCTTTATCAGATACTGTACTCAACCTAGTCTTAAGATAAAACCTTAGAGTTCCTTTCCTTTTGTCTATCTCCAAGGACAGGAGATTTATGACTTCTGTATCTCCTGCTGTTTACTGATAAATTCTTTTTGTGGTGTGTTCTCACAATGTACATTAGATGTACTACTGTAAACCAAAATTGCATAAATATTTCTGTTTGCCAGCTTGTGAATTCACCTGAAGTGAAACTCAGCAACAGGAGACTCAATATTTGTCTCAATATTCCTTAATTTTCTTTCTATATTTTTGAGGTTTAATATGATACAGTAATTTTTCTTATATTGTGATATCTTGAGCTCCACTTTAACAAGAATTAATAAGGAGGGAGCGGGTTTATATATGGACCTTCGCCTAGCAAAGGTCAGGGTTGCCTCTGGGAAGAACAGCTATTGATAAAGTTATATTTCTAATAACAAATTCCATGAAGTGAGAATCTGCTTTAGGTCACTGGGTATACCTCTTGATACTATTCTGATTTGCCCTGTAACCTGTCTTTGATAACACTGTGGCTTTAGACAGCCCTGCTTTACGAATCCTTGCATCATTGTGAGACTTGGTCTCCAGCTGGGCACTTTTTACCTGAATTGAATTTTCCATATTCGGTTCCTGAGAATTACTAGGCTGCTAGATTTTTTTTTTCTTTTGTTTTTCTGTGGTTTGTTTGTTTCTAACAGCTGTAAGTAAATTTGCTATTCCTGTTTTTATAAAGCCCTTGATACTAGCTTACTTAGATTGCCTTGGTAGTAGTTTCCTTAAATTTCTGACCAGTCTGTCAAGGGCTTCACATTCATCCTTAAAGGACATTACAAATTGCTACCACTTCACTGGTGCCTTTTCCATCTTGAATGATCACATCCTTTTCCAGCCTGTACTCCCCATCTTACAACATCAGAGTTTCAGAAATGTATTCTAAAAAAACCTCCATAGAATATAAATAAAATAAATGGTATTATGTAATACTATAAAGTAATAATAACATATAACATATAATTTTAAAAAAACTGTTATATAAAAACTTCTGGCTAGAAAATTAAAATCTCCATGATCTGATTTTTGCTTTAGATTTCATGTCAAAAGTACTCAGGGATTGTTTGCTTATGGTTACACTAAGCTTCAGGAGTTTTCATCTTAAGGTTCAATCTCTCTCTCAATTGCATGCTAGAGATCCTTCTCGGCTATTGCTGGTTTCCAGTAAAAAATAAATCCCCTAACTCCTGAAAAACTCTCCAATGTGGATTTTGGGACAATACTGTCATTCTTCGAAGACATGTAGCTGGATACCTCTGAGTGTACCCCAGTCCTTCAGATTCAGTAGCTCTCCCATAGGTTGTCCTATGATGTTTTGAGATGCGCCTCTGCCTCGGACCTCCTTGTCTTCACAGAAGAGGATTGTTGCAGTTGGGTTGGATTTTTCCAGCAAAAAATAAGAGACTGGAGGACTGTAAGACCTGGCTATGGACAACATAAAGGTAGTAAAGATTTTGAACCTTGGAATATGGAAGTAGAGATCTTGCTTGGTTTGGTCTCACAGGTCCCACAGGTCTCACAGGTCTCACAGGTCTCACAGGTCCCACCTGCTTGCATAGGGGTGTACTTGATTACATCTGGCTTTACATAAATAAGGACATGGCCTGATGGCTCTTTTTCAAATGGTGCGTTAGCTTTCATTGTCAGTTTTTCTCTCAGCTTCTCCTAAAAGCTCCACGTTTGCTTATTTCTTGTTCATTTTCTCTCCTGCAGAGCATATTCCCCTTCTGCTTATTCAGAGGAATTTTTTTTTTAAATTCTGTGGAATTACCGATTTCCTTATTTTTTTATAGATTCAAATGTTCTTGTGGTAGATAAGGCGTACTCTTCTGTATGTGACTTAGCTACTAGCATCTACTGAGGAGGGACTGTTCTCTGTTTGGTGATCTAGTGTGTATCAGGAAAAAAATATTTGCCTCCATTGAGCCTTTTATTGCCTCTCAAGCTCTTGAATGGATGAGCATTCTTCACACAGACAGAAAAGTAATTTAGTACTTCTCACTGGCTAGTTGTTCAGATGAGACACAGAGGCAACGAGCTTCTTTCTGCTAACTGTGAGTTTAAGATGACTTATTCTAAACTCCTATCTTTGAAGAATTACAAAACATTAAGCAGCACTTCAAAACTTCGATATTAAATAAATAAGCCTCTACAATACAGTATTCATATGTCACAAGCACTGCTATTTTGTTCAAATTGTGAGAATGTTTTCAATAATAGAGTTATTGATGATGTCACTTAGTAAATGTACAAATGTTAGAAATATTGTTTTTCTCAGAAGTCTAGGTCTATAAGACTTAATTATGCTGCCTTCATTTGCTGGATTAGCATCTTGCTCTAATAACATACTTGTTTCAAATTTCATATCTGAGTGTTATGTAAACCACAGATGCTGTTTTAAAACCTGTCTCTCTATATTATCTTGTCTTCTTATTATAATTGCTTACTAATGGAACTGGCTTTTCCATTGCTTCAGGAATTGTTGTTTGGTTTTTTTTGTGTTTTTTTTTTTTTCTTTTATTTGGATTTTATCTGTCTGTCTGTATTTGCCTGCATTTTTCTTTATTATTTTTCTTTGTGTTTCTGTGTCTCAGGAACTGATGTTCTCAGTTAAGGTTTTCCAGGTCAAAAGACTTTCTCTTACAGGTGACAAAGATTTTATTCTGGAAAGAGGAGGTAAGCAAGTTACATGTCTTCTGTGCTTACATATTCAGCAATTTCTTCCACTTCTGCTGGACCAGGGTGTGATAAATGCTTGAATAGTTGGATTTGGGGGGATTAGCTGTTGAAAACATTTTTTTACTTTTAAATTGGGTGATATTACTAGTGGTACTAGTATGATTTTATCATCATACTCTGATATAATTTTCTTAGAATTGAGGTTTACACAGTGTTGTTCTTCGAAGAGGACATTATGCCCAAGCCCATTTAAATCAACAGTAAATCAGCATCTGAATAGCCTGTGAATCAGGACTGAATAGAGTGTAATTAATTTTCAGAAGTTAGGAACTCTTTTTATTCTCATACTGTTTTTTGTTTCATGATGATGTGTTCTTCTGATGTGCACATTACTGATTTTAGCTATCTCTCCCACTCTTCTCTTTTAGTGTCCTGGTTCTGGTTTGCAGATTCTGTGCCACATATGCATTCCTTATAACTCTAGTTTCAGCTGTACTGACTCTCCCATCTAGGTCATATGTGCTTCACATAGTAGCACTTGATATTCATATCAACTCTAAATGTCCTGATCTGTGTCAACATTCTTTCTTCTTCATTCAGCCTTTTCACAGGGGTGATCTTTCACTATCTAATAGAGGTAACCAAGACACCAATTTATTTCCTTTAGGGAACTGAAACCTGTCTTCCTGAGCTGTCAGATTACCAATTTTCTGTGTGAATGACTTTTTAAAGTCGTTGAGATGCAGAGAGTAGATGCTTTCTGACCAATTTTTATATTTATGAGGTAAGGTTAAAAGCTTGATAGATTCAGATTCAGCAGGTACCATCTTAGATGATGTGTCTAAAAAAGTGGTTACATTACAGCAAAGATTAGATTTAAAAAAAAAAAAAATAGAATAGGAAGCCCAAAGTTATTACTTGCAATCTTGACAATGTCCTCCCCCCAATTATTAGGTAAAACCCCCACTATGTCAATTACACAGACGTGCTTTTTCATGTCCAAGAATAGTTTGTGAGAAGGGGAAATAATGCAATAGTAGAACTTAAAAAGCTGTACCTGTTTTTGTTGACTCTGCCCTTACTGTCAGTGTTCAAAAGCAGCAATATTCATTAAAATTTTCTTTCACTTAATCTATAATTTGTATATAATTTGCACAAAACACACACAACTTCTCAGATCCCCATTTGAAGCTAAGGTAGGTATTTATAGTACTCGGCATAAGCTTGCAGGTTTACTCAACCCTCCTATTTAGCAATAATAGTACATTTCTTATCAATGTTGTAACTTAAATTTGGGCTCTATGTTGTTGTTGGTTGGCACAGACCACTGTAGCCTCTGCTAGAACCACGTACATAGTCTTTGATCATGCACTAAAAAAAAGAAGCTAAGGGTTTTACTTGATAAAAGTACTAAGCTGTGAAGAAATATATGGAATTATTTATTTTGCAGTGACATCTACAATTACAAAATACCTCACTTTTGTACCTTGCTTTTTGTAGTAGTATTATATAATCTTTTACATACATTTGTCTGATAGTATTTCAAAGAGAAATAATCAGAATTACTAGCTACAAGGGAAGTATCAAATTTTATAAGACATCGTTAAGGCACGCTTTTATTTTTCAAGCAATTAATTTCCCAAGTTTTCATTTATCAGTATGATTATCTTTCTTTGTGAGGAATACTTTGTCTTTTTGTATTCCTTGAAGCCAGCACAGATAATCTTCATCCTTCCACATCCTGTGTTAATTTCAGCTGAAATATTAGAAGTACTCTGGATAGAAACAAAACCTCACAATTTTTAAGGAATGATAATGACATTTCAGAAGGCAACACTTGGAATTAGGCAGTTAGAAGGAAGTTACTGCACTACCATAACTCTTTTCAAGGCAGAAATTTTCCCTTTAAGCTATTGTTGTCTGAATATCTCATTTACCAGTGTTGTTCATCACCCTCTGCTTCCTTTGTTCTGGCACCGAGGCATTGGAAATGGAAGAATTTGTCAGCTTTGTAGAGCTTTCTGTGATTGTCAGTTCATTAATGTAAAAACCAGACAGACCATTATGAATGGCTAGTGACCTCTTGTACATCAATGTGGCAGCCCAATTTGTCTCGAATCATGCCACTAATTCCAGCTGAGCTATTGTTTACAATTTAGAGTGACATCCAGTCTTGATTCAAAGACTTTGTGATGGAAAACCCAGTATTTCCCTGGGGAAGCAGCTCCTAAAATGTGTTACTGTGCCTGTTTTTGATCTCCAGTTGCTGTACCCTAGCATTTGTCAGTCTGTTAGATTAGGGAACAACCAAAATTTTTCTTCCCACCTTAAAATTAAAGAAGTTCAGCATTTGGGCAGTCAAAAAGCTGTTGTGGGGCTTTTTTTGTGGTTTTTATCTTTTTGTTTGTTTGTTTGTTTGTTTTTCTTTTTGATTCGAGTCAGAACAGCACGAATTTGGTCTTGATGTTCTCCTGTGGTATGTTCTTCCTGTACAAGAATGTAATTGGACATGATTTGATAGGCTCTTATATTTTATCTTCAACTTTATTAAACTGATGGGCAGCCCTTTCAGAAGCACTGAAATAATTAGCACAGAAAAAGGGTGTTTTCATGAATGCTTCAGGAACTGATGAAACCAGATCATTCTCATAGTTGATAGTTCTTGGGTAATGAGATCACTTTTGGAATCTCCTACACTGTAACACACTTCAGAGGAATGAAGCATACTCTTTCATTGCTAGAGATGATGCATATTTTTACATTGTCGTTAAAAAACTTTAAAAAATCTGACAGTTATGGTCAGTGAAACATTACTTGAGTTTCTTTTCTATTCTCTGTTATAGGAGCAACTGTGCACCTGGGTGCTGCATAATTATATTTTCATTCTTATTATAGATCTGTAGTGCTGAAAAGGATGTGAAGAAGTCGCTTCTTTCCTTCCCCAAGGACAGGATCAGACACATTTAACTATTCCTGACATATTTGTTCAACCAGTTTGTAAAAATGCTTGGTTATGGGATTTCTTTCACCTCTGAAGACAATTCACTCCAGTGTTTTACCCTCTTGACTGCTAAAAACTATTTTAAGTACACTCAAAATGCTGTAACTATTGAATGGGGTGGATGAAATATTTTTCTGTGAGTTAAGAAGGAATTTGGTTTATAAAATGTACTAGGACACTTGAAGAATATAACTTCCTTCACTTTACTATGTACTATTGTAAAAAATACATTGTTTTTTGGAAATGTGTTTTTTAGCTTCCAGTTACGGTTGTCAAAGTCAGTAAAAATGTAGAAGGGACTTTGTAATTATCTATGTTTGCACCTACCTATTTCTACCCTCCTCATATCTGGTAACAGAACAAAATGACCTTAGTTATGGTTATTTTCCATCACTGTCAAAGTGAGGATGCACAGTTTCATTGTCCTCAGTGAGGTGTCTCTATCTTTAATGAGACAGTCTGTTTTATCAGCTCAGTGAATGCTTATGAAATTTTCATTCTCTGAGCCAGTAAATCTTTCATGGCAGTACAGCATGCTGATTCGCATGAATATCTGATGGATTTGGAGTGTTTTTTGTGTACATATGAAAAAACAAAACCAAAAGCCAATGAAAAAGCCCCACTTTTAACTGTTATTGCTGGACACAGATGAGCAATGCGCTACAAGTTTATTGAGGTCACGGGTCTCATTAATATTGTGTGATCAATGTTTACATTCAGAACACAAGTCCTGCCTTGGATGTGCAGCGGTTGTAGACAACCCCTCTTGCAGAGCCCTTTGCAGCCACATATGAAGCTATGTAAGCACAGAATGTGATTTCTCCCTCCATTGGTTTTACAGGTCAAGACAATATTTTTGGTCTCCCAGGTCCACCTAACATGAAGTGTCCACTGGTTCAGTATCTCTGTTAGCACTGATGGATTTTCGCCACGTGCACTAAAGTTCTTTGCGCTTTCTTAATTGGTAGAACTGGGGGCCTGTCTGAGGCCTTTTCTTGCCAAATCATACCAAAATAAAAAGCAAAATAATACAGTAGAAATTGGACAGTGTGTAAGCGGTAAGATCCGTGCAGAATGAAATACTACAGCATCATTCTGTTCCTGATATTGCTTTGCTAATACTGTGTGAGTAAGTTGAAATGTATATTTTCACCTCTGTGACAGGTCTTGAAATTATATTTTTTTCTCATTGTCTCTACTTGTTGTATGTAGAGTTTGTAACAGTATGCATTATTTCCAATTTTGCTGGTAGTCTGTGGTACAGGAGGCAGAAAATGAAAGATCTTAGATACTAAAAAACATTGTGAAACTTTTAGATGGAGCTGGTAAAAATGACAGCAAAGGATATGTGGTGAAAATATGGATTATTTTTATTAAAAGTATTTCAAGATATGAGTAAAATTTACCACATAATTTTTCTCAAGTAATTTATTAAGACAAGGGAATAATTTTCCTCTTTGACTTTATCTCTGTGGTTGGAGGATTTTGTGAATTTCCTGGCTAGAGCCAGATGTTCTGTAAGATTCTGAAATAGTCTTTACTGTAATCTCTTTCATGTTTATAACACTTGCATGAGAATAGATGTGGTAAGATCAGATATATGTTCACTCTTTTATAGTTCTAGAAGTCCCTATGTCCTTTTTTCATAAGCTTTATTTCCCTCAGAACTTGCACTTTCTGTTATCTTCTAAGTTAGAAGTCTTTTGCCCATTGTTCTTGATACTTATATTCCTGAAAACTGGATCTTCCCCATTTATTCCTTCAGAAATCTATCAGGTATGCATTTTTTGCCTTACCTTTGGCATGAAGCATCTTGTATGCTAGTTTTCCCTAAATCCTATTTTTTGGATAAGATGCCTGTTTTCCAAGTGCCTTGTTGGTCTTTTTGTCTCTTTTTTGTAAGGTGTTTGTATATATTTTTTATCTTGAGGTTATGGGGAACAGATGTTCTACCTTTCCTGAGTATTTGTTTGTGGTCACTAGATGAGTACATGTACCCCCAGTGCCACAGCTCAATTCCTTCTGCCCATTGGTAGATTTAAGACCAACTCAAGGCTCAGTCTTCCCTAAGACATTTAATCATATAATGAAGCAATCACTGTTGTCATGTGAAAGACATGCAGAGGCCAACTGGTTGCTTCCTGAAGACAAGTGAAAACTGGATAAATTAAAAAATGCACTGCCTGGCCTCTCACTAACAAACTGGCTTAGGCAAAGATGGGATTAATTACTTCCAGGTATGTATAAGGCTGAATTTAGGTTGCTAACCTACAGAATTAGAAATTCTGCATGTGAGCAAACCCTCACTGTTATGAGTCATATTCGAAGTACGATTCTTACTGATGCGTTATACTTTTGAAGTGTGTCTAGAATCAACAGAAAGAAAATAGCATTAAAAAATAGCATTAATGCTTTTAGAAAATAGCATTAAAAAAAAGAAGTCTGATGTGCCTTTAATCTCTTTTGGTACTTGGAGAACAATGGCAACATTTGGTATTGCTGATTATTAAATTTTATTTTATGGATTTATGGATTTCAATTTTAGTGTGTAGTTGTGCTTCTATTTAATGGGATGTATACCCATAAACCAAGGAAGTTCTGCTGCTTAATCTGCTCACAATTCCTAAAGCATCACAAAATTCTCTTATGAGTCCTATATTTTTTCTGAGTGTTCTCTGGCACATACAGTGCAATATTTTTACTGATGCTTTGGAAATGGCCTTTTCTTCTGGTGCTTGATATCTGATTTGTTGTCTTGCCTCTTACTTCATTCTTGCTTTGCAGTGTGGTAAAAGTTCAATAATTGAAGAACTGACACCTCCCCATTCTTACGTGGAAAATACCCTTTCCTAGGAAGTAATTAATGACACTTACTTTCAGCTAAGTATAAATAAAAAGTATAAATAAAGTATAAAGCTAAGTATAAATAAAAATGATAGGCAGAAACCTTCTTCTTGTCTCAGAAAATGTAAAGATTTTTTTTTTCTGGTTTGCTGTGCCTGAGGTGCTTTGAATGAAGTCTCCTGGCTTAGTTAATTGGCATTTTCTATTACAATTTTCAGGTAGCTTTACCCTAAAAGTCCTGTAATAACAGATTGCTGCATCAGTATGTTATGACTTGCCTCCCTGTTAACTAAGTGGTGACCAATGGCACTAAACCATAGCTCTGCACAATCAACAGTGAGAGCTCAGTACCAACTCAGTGAGGGCTTGTCACCAAGAAAAGCCACCAAAATCTGCCAGTTCTTTACTGTTGGTAAGAAGCATGCACAGTAAAGGCCAGATGCAGAAGGACGGAGGGAGGGGAGTTATCTGTGGCACTACATTTCTAGAGAAATCATTTGCATTCATTTTTCTTGGCAGGCCTGGCTGGCGTGTTCTTTAGGCTCTGCTTCATATAATGCAATTACAGGGAATTGTGTCACACTGACTGTGTGCTATTTCTTGTACAGATAGAGATGAGCACAGTGAAAGCTACAGCACTACATAAGCTATTAAATCTCGTTGGTGTTCAACAAGAAACTGTACTGAGAAAATGATAAGATTAATAGTTACATACCTATTACACGTGAAAAAAAAGTCTAAATTAAATTAAATTCAAAAGTACAATGTTCTCTGCCAATTTGTTATGATATTGTAAGGACAACCCACTTCTTGAGTAATCGCGGAAATGTAAGAAATACATGTCATGATTTGGAAACAAAGTTATGTGGCTTACAAATTTCTTACCTGTGGCTAGTTATGCCCTTGGTGCTGTCTGATGCAAATCGATGGGTTAAACTATCTGCATTATATGAATTTGTTAAGAAGATGAGCAAGTAAATACTCATCTAAGCAAGTCATTATTACACTCTATCCTGCAATTTTACCCAGCTAATTAAATATAGAAAAACACAGTGTTTAAGTCAAGGTCACAGTAACATTAAATCAATAATCTGCAATGTTTGAATTTTAATATCACAGAGTAATTCCAAATTTCAAGGTTAGTAGTGGTTTTCTCCTGGGAAATGTTAAGCAGAAGACTGATCCCTTTGTAAGAATGTTGGTCTAGTCAGTACTGTGGATCTATGTTGACCGAGGTGATAAAGGACACAGATGTCCCTCAAATGTGTTTATTCTAGGACCTGGGCATTTGTTCTACTCTTCTACAGCAAGCAGTACAGGCTCCTTCTTTGCCTTCAGGCAGTTCCAGAAGTGATTGTAATGACTCCATATTTCCATTTTAACCTTAACTTACATTGCTCTTGGTCATTATTGTGCACGATTTAATTTTTCTCTCCCTTCCTAAAGTTGCACAAAGCCTTTCAACTGGTAAAATGCATAATACCAATATTAACACAATACAAGATTTTATGCCTGAAGTGCCAATTGACTTCTTCTGTTATTGGCTGGTTTTTACTTTTAAGAAGCTATTAAAATCATAGCTTCCATAAATACAGACACAAACTCACATGCTATATCTATAAACCCACTAAAAACTATCGATGTCCATTCACTTGAAAAAGAAGATAGAATGATCAAACTCTTTTTGCTTTGTTTTTACTCACAAAATGTGGGGGATTTGTGATTAAATGAGCACTCCTACAACTCCTTAGGGTGGAATTGGTACGGTGATTTTATTGTAGGGAGAGTAGCAGACAGGGCACAACTAAACAGACCAGCAGGAAGAACAGAAAAGCCTCTAACACAAACTGGCTCCAGCCCTATATACAACAGGGTAGGGAAGGTGCTGGAATAAGGGGAGGAGTTAAGGCAGAACATGCAAATTATGACCAATCAGAACACAGGATTTACATGCATAGGGAATAAAACATAATACATATAAAACAATATAATGTACAATAGACCAAATACGGAATTTACACTTTTCCATCCCCAAAATTTTTTAATGTGTAGAGTGGGATCCTGGAAATATGGTTTGTAACCAAAATATGTGCATAAAACATGATTGTACATGATTGAGAGAAGCCTTGACGAGCAGGACTTGGGAATGTTGGTGGATAAGAGGCTGGACATGACCTGGCAAGGTCAATGGGCACTTGTAGCCCGGAAAGTCAATCGTATCCTGGGCTGAATTAAAAGCAGTGTGGCCAGCAGGGTGAGGGAGGTGCTTCTGCCCCTGTACTTCTTGTGAGACCCCACTTGAAGTGCTACACCATGCTCTGGGGTCCACAACCTAACAAGAATGTGGACCTGCTGGAGTGAGTCCAAAGGAGGGCCACAAATCTGATCAGAGGGCTGGAGCACCTCTCGTATGAAAACAGTGTGAGAGAGTTGGGATTAGTCAAACTGCATAAGAAAGACTTTGGAGAAATGTTATGGCATCTTCCAGTATCTAAAGGGAGCCTGCGAGAAAGCTGGAGAGTGGCAATTTAGAAGGGCATGTAGTGATAGGACAAAGGAGGAATGACTTTAAACTGAAAGAGCGTAGATTTAGATTAGATAGTAGGAAGAAATTCTTTATTGTGAGGGCGGTGAGGCCCTGGAACAGGTTACCCAGAGAACCTGTAGATGCCCCATCCCTGGAAATGTTCAAGGACAGGTTGAATGGGACTTTGAATAACCTGGTCAAGTGGAAGGTCTCCCTGGTCATGGCAGAAGGGATTGGAACTAGACGATCTTTAAGGTCCTTACAACTCAGATTGTTCTGTGGTTCTATGATTCTGATTTCAACCTTCATCAGGCCAGCTGTCCTGATAACTCAAATTTACACTTCTTCTGTCTCTACGAAGGTTGCACAGGGCAGGAGAGATGCACCAGGTTTGGATGTGATCAGTGGCATAAAGAAATGAAAAACAATTTTTTATGTCATGGCCTTTGATTTTACAAGGACTATTTTCCATTGGTTCTGCCTCAGGTATCACTTCTTCATCCTGAACAACAATTAGATGAGCATAGGACTCCAGAGTAGTTGCAAGTCAACCTCTTTTCATTAGAGGAAACATTTAGACCTTTTGTGGTAATGGAAAGTTCTCCCACTGAATTAACCAGAAAAACCAGAACTCTATTTCTGCAACAGGTAAAGGACACAGTACCCTCAATCAACAAAACCAAAATTCTTTAAAAGTATTAAACAGTCTAAATAGTATGAATTCAAAGAGTGATGTAAATGACTCATGGCTCTCCAATGTCTTCAACATTTATTAAAAAAAATCTGCTTTCGGTGAGTGACAGACAACTAGGAAACTAATTTGCACTATAATTTACCCTGTGGCTTTGATCACAAAACCTGTGATATATTTTATTACAATAATTTCTATTCATAATGGAATTATTAGTGTCCTCCAATGTCTGCCTTGAATCTGGACCTCTTTCCTTCATGTATCTTATACAATTTGAAACATATCAGTTAATTGGGGTTGTCATTTAGCAGCCAGCTTTACTGAAATCAATTTCTAAATCAATGTAGGACATATTGTAATTGAGAATGAGGTTCCAGGTATCTAGTGGTCACTTCATCATGCTCCAAATAAATACGACAATTTAAAGAGTATAAAATTAGTCTCATCTGCTAAATGCATCCTGCTGTGAAATTGCAACCAGTTAGAAAAGGAAAGATGCCCTTGGCATAGAAAACTGGTTTGAGAGAATATGAAAGTTATAATGGAAAATGTAATAGATGCCAGAAATAATTACACAGGTGACTTCCACAGAGTAAATCTGCTATTCCTTGTATTTCTTGAGAAAACCCAAAACCTGTTATTAATTAAGCTGCAAAAATAGGAATCTACTATAGTTCTTTAACCATTAAAATAGTCAGCTCTTCTTTTATATACATTATGTTCTTTCAAATGGTACTTGTTCCTGAAATCTTTTTCTATGGAAACAAAGGATTCTTTATGTTTGACTTTTTGGGGTTGTGCAATTCTCTTGAGGTACTGCTTTGAAACACCTTAGCCGATGAAAAGGTAACATTCAGTGATGGTTTTAGAGATGTATACAGAGCAAATAGTCGGTGCAGGAGAAATGACACTTCTCTGAATATTGACTGTAAAAAGCACTTACGTTGCAAACCATCTGTGTGTATGAAAAATACGAGGAAGATGAAGAACTCACAAAGACATCAGGGTGTTGCTGCCTGTAAGTGATTCACTGGGCTTTTTCTTCTGATATTTCCCTTTTGCCAGAGTGCCTATGAAATGACAGTGTGCTGCTGCTGGATATGTTTATACCTTTAGGGTGGTAGGGTCAGTTTCTAAACATGAATCATATGTCATGGTGGCTTCTGAGCCGTTTGGTTTACTAAACAGTTTCAGACATTGTTTTTCCCATTTTAGTCTGTTGCTCTTGGTGGTCATTATTTGATATATTCCCATAGTTATAATTAAAAGGGGGGGGGAAATCCCTTCCTATTTACAAAAATCTGAGAAACAGAGAGTAGACAGGTCTTACATGTCTTCAGTTGTCTTGCTATAGAGTGGTTCTTGTACTGCCAAGTACTGCTTAATTTCTGGGCATCACTCTGAACAGTTTGAAGACTGCCATTACCGACACCAGCAAGAGCCAAGATGGCAGGTGGTTATTGCAGTGCTACAAAGATTCCTCTATCCAGCCTTCCTCTTATTGGTTGTCCCTTGCTTCTGCTGATCATGTTCATGAGGGGGTTAAACAAACTCTGCTGAAGTCGTTGGAGAGCAATATGGAAACACTCCTAGATAAAATACAGATACCCAAAATATGATGACACCGCTTCTGGTACTTGTCCAGGCTTGTTTAGATCTGGTTTGGGTACAAGGTGTAGATGTAAGCTCTGAACTACCACAGAGGGTTAGTTTGCATTGGAGAGCTCTTCCAGGTATCAGTTAACCTAATTTCAGAGCAAATTTCAACTCTGTAGGAGACTGTAACGTGATGCATTTAAAAGTGAATGAAAAGAATAAGGAGTTTGCATTATGCAATGCTAAGACAAAGACCTGTTTTTTGAAACAGATTTCACTACTACAATGAATAAAGTCAGAGCTAAGCATCAAAAATCTTGAGGGGATTGAAAATATAGTGTTGGGTAACAATTTGCACAGCCAGATAAAACATTTAATTGACTGAGCTATGGTGTGGAAATAAAGAGAGAATGAAATAAACACAGCACTTGGAAGAAAATACAGTATTCGTAATTCTAGAAAAATAAGACAAGGAAGAAAAATAACACAACAGGAAATAGTAATAGGTAAATGAGTAAGTAGTATCAATAAAATATTTCAGAGTAATACTGCAGTAATTGTTCAAGGGATTTGGTAAATGTTTTGAACTAAAATCTGTCAAAATTAGCCTTAGTTTTAACTGCATTAGAATGTTTGTTTGCCTGAATATCTTCCCATTTCCAACACTGTTAAAAATTTTCTCAGCAATAATTCTACAAGAGAAATCTTGTGCTAGCCATAAGAGAGCAGTATGATAAAAATCATGATGAATGGCAGACTTGAGTAAACTGTGCCCCTCTGTTAATGAATAACATCTGTATTTTATCCAATAATTGAGCCAAAACATTAAAGATGGGCCAATCGGGCATATAGTAAGCCTTGAAGAACCACTGTGCTTTATGAGTTTCATACCAATTAAATTATTTTGTTCTGTTATATGTCACTGTTGATTTGCATTTTTTTCTGACTGAAGCCTGGAATCAGCATTCCCTAGAAGCCCTATCTCATGCTTTTTACATTTGATATATGAATCATGAATTGGTGTATTCCCTTCTTTAGATTTCCTCCTCCACTGCTGCATACATAGTTTTCCAGCTCTCTTCATTATGCAGTTAGGCACCTGACATAGAGACAGGGCAGGTTGTGAGCTGCAAGTTTGAACTAGGTGTATGAGACAGAGAAGCTTGGGATACATCTCACTGCCTTCTTTGGATTTACTTAGATGCCTCTGAACTGTGTGGGGGAGACTCCATGGCTTCCCTCTCAGATTCCCAGGCTCCCCTACCCAGACCAGGGCAGGGGTTCGAGATCCAGCTCCCAGTGGCTGGATCATACCTAAGTTGAAACTGGAAGGTCTTATTTCTTATCAGTATTCCCACAGTTCCCGCATCAGAGTAGCTTATCCCAGGTCAGAGACAGAAGACCAATCATGCAAGTCCATACCCATTTGACTAAGCCTGTTTTTATGAGTAATGGTATAAGTGCTTTTCAGGGTTTGGTTGTTTAATTTAGAACCCAATTATGAGATCACTCTTCAGCAGTGAGTATGATCATTAATCAGTATACAAGGTTTCCAGCTCAGTGGGAAGTTCCTGTCATGGGCTGATTACTCTTTGTGAGCAAACATCCTTCACAGCCTTTAGACCAGCTAACAGCTATGGAATTGCACTATTTATTAGAGATGGCAAAGATCAATAAAATACAGTTACAGTCAAATCAGAGCGATATATAGTAGATAAGTAAACAGAAAATGGGTTGTATCTAATGTCCATGAAAAGTTAAAAGTACCTTACATCAACAAATGCTTCCAAATTCAATGACTTGGCGGCTTGTTTATTATTATTTTTATTTGTGTAGTTTCTACTCCTGTAGATATACGCTTTTTTTTAAAGTTATTTAAATTATTTATGTTTCAGCAGCGGTAAGAACCTTAAAATAGATACATCTTGAGGAATATTGTTCAGATAAATATTTTAAAAGGTACAGATTTGGAAGAGAAGGTAAGCACCCCATCTAATTCATTTATTATGACAAACTAGGAAGCATTTTAAAATATTTTTGCTTTCCAGGAAAAAAATGTCCCACACTAAGTTATTGATTTTTTGATAATTCTTTCAAGCTGAACTGTGTACAGTTTTGCCGCACGGACAGGGATGCTGTGACACTGCTCTGAATCACTGAGAAACCTTTTAATGTCAGGATGAAAGACTACTGAAGATAGCTAATCAAATTAATAATTGGAATTTGTCATCCTGGTTGATATTTTCACACTTTAACCAGCAATAATTTTTTCTGGGAAAAATGTTGATTTGCTGAAAATTCTCCAAATTGTTGTGGTTGATGAGGCATTTTTCTTGTGTAAAAGCTGTCTCACGCTCATTGGGTGACCAAGTTTTGGAGCTGACTTCCCACCAAGTCTCCGAAACTTAGCAGAAGCCTTTCCCTCCCCTTTTTGGCAAAGGAAAAAAACCTGTAGAAACTGAAAGAAACCAAAACAAAGCAAATTATACCTATATATATATAGATATATATATAATACATATATCACAGTTATATACAATGAGAATACTTTGTACAATCTCTCAAAAAAAGGGAAAAGGGACAAAAAGGGATAAAAGCAAAACCGATATGCACAATTGAAAACCCAGGAACTAGCAAAATAAAGAACTAGTAAAATGAAATCTCACCAATTCCCTCAAGAAAAGTAGAGTCACCAGATGTGGCCAGCACTCTCCACCTCTCGCGTGGCAGACAGCAGCAGTCGCTGCTGGCCTCAACTTCCAGATAAGCGAGACCAACGCAGGGACCTACTGTTCCCAAACCTCACTGGAAGAGAAAAGAGCAAAGGCTTCTCTTCCTTTCTCATTTATACCTCTGTTTACATAAAGGATAGCATGGAATACTGGGAACATAGGGTACTTCCCTGGTTACAAGCTGGTCTCCAGGAAGGTCTAGACTGAAATTATCGTATTGGGTAATGCTTACGTTTGTAACCCTGCTAAAATAAATCAAACTGCAGCATTACTGATTACAGGAGAAGGGAAGGGTATTGGGGTGCTGTATAGGAACACAGAGACATAAAGAGTCCCATGACACTTTTGGGAGAGCAATAGGATTTCTGTGGGGACTACTTCCCAGCACAATGTCTGCCATTTTCTGCTCACCACTGTGTAGATAGTCTTACTCCCAGGTGCTTTAAGAGATGACATGTTAGGATTTTGGAATTGAGGTAATCAGCCAGACTTTGAACTATACTGTGCTCCACAGCCATACTTGCTTTCCAGATGAAGAATAGGGAAGTCTGTAATCTTGAGAGAAACGTGGAATAATTTGAATATATAGCCTAAAGTTCACAGGAAAAAAATGAGTTTAGCAGTCCCACCTGCCTGCCTGAAGCACTGCAGCTCAAGTTCAGCTACTCAGTGGTAGCACATTGCTATGAGCAATTTCAGGAAAAACACCAGGAAGCTGATACCACAACATCACATTGCCACATTTGAAAGATGAAGAAGACTAGTATGGAGTTACTGGTCAGCTGACACTGTTCAGTATCATTCAAGAAAATCACAGATTGGTCTGAATAACACTGTAATCATAGTTTAAGTCACCTGCAAAGTAACAGTAAGCATTTTGTTATCTATGGTTTAAAAATTAACATAACTAGGTACTTAAAACAGACTCAAAAAGTATAGAAATAGAGACCATAAAATAGCAAATGAGAGCTATTAAAGATTATTGAAGGAAGAGAAGAACAAAGGAAATGAGATTTGTATGGTTTATTGAAATTTGGCTTACAAAATTGGAGTTCATCTTAGTTTTCACTGGAGCTGAAGTTGGCATACTGTCTAGTCTGTATTGTACATGGGCTGCACAAAACTTTGTGTCTAAGAAATATGACTAATCTGTTATACAGTCTAATCTTTTCTTCCTCCTCCATATGTCTTGAAATATTCTTTTAGTAAATGACATTTTTTAACAAGAAAAAGGAATCTGATGGATATTTTTCTTGTATTCTGGAGCAAATAGTATCGTTTTCACTAGTGACAACATAACATCTTACTCCTATGAAAATAATTTTCATCAATGCATCCCATACTCTTCAAAGCAGGATTATTATTTTAATCCCTGGGTTATGGCTGGTTAAACTGAATCACTGTGAAGTTATGGCTGTATCCAAGGCTGTGTAGTGTGTAAGTGACAGACCTGGGAATAAAGGGTCTGAAATGAGCTCTCTTAATTGGGTTAATAACAACAGTAGCAACAACAGCAGCAAGACATCTTGAAACTGAGGATGAGAGATTAGATCTCTTAACTGCGAATCTCTCTGTTTACACATCAGGTTGGTTTGTGACTTTGTCACATGCAAAGAGAATAAGCAAAGTACGGTAGTGATTCACTGGTGAAATCAAGCCCTTCAAAACAACCTTGTCACTTGCTAGGTAAGGCAGAAACAGTGTAACTACCACCTTCTCCAAATTACATATTTTTCTTCTAAGGATCACATATTTAGAGAGGGTTGGTCTGCCCCAGCTGAGGTGCCTGGAAGTGACAATATGTGCAAATCAGAGCAGTACCAATTGTATGTTGAGACCTAGCTGTAACTGCGGTGTCTTCCAGAAACAAGCTTTAATTTGGCAACACCAAGAAATGGAAAATATACCCATATCCTCAGTAGCTTGTTCTCTGAGTTATTGAACTGAGTTACTAATAAGATATTCAGTAAACAGCAACACAGGACTAAAACAGATCTAAAACAGGGTAATTGAATTTTTTCTTAAAGAGACTTAAAAATCATGTTTTTAACTAGCACTTCCGATTATTTTTACAAGTAACTCCTACTACTGAGTAAGAGAAACTAGGGGAAATTTTTCTTTTCTTTATTTAAGTTGTGCTTATTTCTTTCTCTGGCAGCCTTTAGTTTATCTTGGAGTTTTTGTTTCTTCTCTATAGTGAATTCTTTGTTTATCGTGTGGATGTTTTGAAACCAGAAAAGGAAAAGCGTTTTTAAATTGGGAAAATGTTATTACAGAACTACAAAAAATTGGCAGAAAGATTCAGAGAAAATATTCCATCTGCCACTGGTTTTAATTAAATCAAAACCCCAGAATAGAAACAGTCAAACATGTGCAGACCCAGAATTCAGTCAAATTATATATATATTCGGAGTTATTTTAATTGGAAAATTAAAATGACCCCCAAATATTTTTGCTCCCTATTTTCTACTATGTGTTGTATTATTGTATGAAACAAGATTTTTTTAAAGTAGATAACCCTTTTCTGAACCACATTATTCTTGTTTATGTTTTGAATGTCTGCATATTGTATTGTGTAGCCTTCAAGCCATTTAAGTTAGTAATAAAATCCTGGTTAACCTTTTCACCACTGATTTTTTCTGTTTCCCTAGATTATAATTTTTGGATAGTTGCTTAACTGATGAAGTGATACATATTGGCATTATGTATAGAGACATCAAATCAATGAAGAAAGTTCTGTGTGAGTTTAAGAGTATGACAAGCAGATTATTAAAAGCTCTCTCTAGAATGACCAGCAGTTCAGTGTCTTAGGACTGTGCTAAGATGTTTGCTGATGCCAGTATGAATGAGAATGCGCAATAAATTAATGGACATTATAAGTTATGATGAGAGGAAAACAAAATGTGTGTTGTTGTCTGGCATCAAATGAATAGAAAATTAAAGCTGATGGGTGTTAGAACAGTTCCCACACTTGAAAAGCATTTAGAAAATTTATTAACTATGCATATCCCACAGTCATTTCAGGACCTACCATTTTTAATGCCTTTTGTATGCCGTTCATCACTATCATTGTCAGCATGCTTTCTTTTATTCCCTTTTTCTTGTCTACCTCTATGTATGCATCAGACTTAAGGAATATATGAAGCATTACTGCCAGAAACCAATACCACAGCCTCCAACCTCCAGAAACAAGATGGTGTAACACCTCCCATTTGTTGGGGTGCTGTTGGTTTGAGCCTGGTGTTATGTTCAAACTCACATGGCTACAGCAGATGATGTGAAGCAATGCTACCTGCTATGTCAGTGTGTCCTGAGGTAGCCTCTTTGCCTTATATGTAAACAAGATGTGCCACTGCTTCTGGACTAGATCTGTTTTTCTGCCTTTTGTTGGGAAATATTCTCATACTGTGCTTGAGAAATGTGTGTACAGTTTTCCTGCGGTTCTCTTTTTCCTGAGAATATTACATGAAGTAAAACTGTGCATGTTCACCCAAGTTCTGGTGGCCTCCATGTGGGCCGTACTGCTGGTACCACAACCTGCTTAGTCTGCAGCTGAGGACACCCACATCTTACCTTTACTTCTAGAGCTGTCTCTGCAGCCTTGGGGAATTTGAGTCACCTCAGACCTTGTGTCTCACACATCAGTGTCTGGAGGACTGCCATCCACTGAGGGTGCATGTTCATTCCTGTTCTGGTCAATATTATGAGGTGCTATTGAGAACTGTGCTGTTAGGTCTTTCCTGTTGCTTTGGCCTGCCTACCACAAAGCAAGTGTTATCCACTGGTTTATTGAGGTTCACTTGACTGTCACATGCTGGCTGAAGACTTCTTTCTTCTCACTTGTGGTGGTTTGAAACATCACCTGTCATAGTAATCATATCTTTGAAGAACTTGTTGCATTTTGGCCATGCATCGATAAATCCAATTCCCAATGGGACTTGGACCTAATATTTTCCGTGCTTGTGTAAAACCAGTTTTTCAGTCCATGGTAATCTACTGTCTGTCTCATATATCCAGCAAGGTGTCAATCTTGAAGTGAATTCTGTTGTTCTAAGAATAGCCGTGGAGAAAGATGAACTGAATAAGACTGATATAATGAAAAACCTAGCAATCTTAAAACAAGTCTAATTTTAAGAAAAAGGTGCTTTGAACACTTTTCTGTAGTATATTTACAGTAGCAAATGTCTAATGCAGCTGGAAAAAGTAGAGAATATTTCTGCATTGTACCAGGAAGAAAAAAGTATGAATTTTGAAGGGTTTTTTTGTATTTAGCTTTTTCTCTCATGCTTTTAGTGCATCAAATTATTCAGTAGTATTTGAAAAGCTGAAGAACACTCAACCTGAATAAAGTATAAACCACTAGCAATATAAATGTACCTGATATATGAGGAAAGAAAGAGAAGCAACTCTTCATAAGGTTAGTAAAATGAGATGATGACCTTAGAGCAATTTAGAATTTCATAAGGCACCAGTGAAGTTTCTAAGTTCTGGCAAATTGATTTCTGTTTGTGAGTGAGAAAAGCCTCTGGAGTGTACTTTGGAAAAAGGAACTACAAGATTTTTCAGTCACAAAATTAAAAGGTGCTTCCCTAAAAGATGCTGAGATTTAATTTAGAATTTGTACCTTAATGACCCCTATTCCCCATAGATTGGGACAGGGCAATGAACAGAATTGTAAATAACATGCTATATGATTATGGATGAAATCATAGCAAACATAAAACTCACGTCAGTTATGGCCTAGGACTCATGTGCAACACTGAGACTCAGCTTAGGTCCTCATCTGCTGTTATGGCTGTACCTCTGCTGTTCCGGGGGCATTGTGATGTGTCGTGTGAGCCAACTGGCTGCTTGATTTTGTTTTCTCTGAGGAAAATGAATAGACTGTAGGCTAACATAAGCAAGAATATTTGTACACAGAGTGATCTAATGACATCAAGACAATAAAGAAAGGCTGAGAAATAGCACTGTATTTCCTTAAGATTTTTATTAAAGGGTTTAATGATAAAACGGACAAAACTACTTACAAATCTCAAGTTAGTTTCAGAAAGACATTCAAGCCCCAAATCCTTTAGAAAAATACTTTTAACATAGATCTTGTTATTAATTGAACTGATGTTCAAGAAAGGTGTTTTTACATTAAAAAACCTCCATTCCTGTTATCTGAATCACTGGCCCATATGGAATTTAAATTAGTTAATTACACAGATTTTAATAAAGAAAAATTGACTCTGCATTTGTGAGTCTTTCAGGAACATGTAGCTTATTCATAATGATATAGAGATCTGTGCTGATGTATCTCAACAATGATGAGAGTAATGAAGGATATAATTCTCCAGATAATGAAAAAGATCCTCATCTTTGATTAATTGAGGAGGTCCAAAAGGTCCAAAATTGCTTTTTCAGAAGGAAGAACAACTAGCTTCGTAAATCTTTTGTAAACCTGTTCAGGGATAACAGTATATTTTAAAAATAGTATATGTTATATTGATCATACTGACTAAATCTTTGACTCATTTGGAGTGTCTCACTGGTCAAGAGTGGCTGATTTGTCATTTACTCCTTTGCAATTTGTTCTATACTTTTGAGGAATTCTTTGACAGATACAAGGTCATGCATAAAGTCACGGTTACAATTATTCTCCTTGATTAGGTCATGTTTGCAATTATCTACATGTATTCATGAAAATTCGTTAAGGGTAGGAGAGGACCCTATGAAGTAAAATATTCACAGGACACTGAAAGAGGTGTCATTAGATGACTTGGTACTGATTCAGTGTTAAAGGACTTCAGTGACAGACTTTAACTCTTACAAAGACCTTTAAACATAGGGCCTTTAAACACAACTCAGAGGGTTCAGCAGGTCTCATCCTACATATAGTAAGTGTATGGTTAACATGTCCTTTGTTTTACAGTTTGTCCTTCCTGGTGGAGATGTATATCTTTCTATATTAATAAAAACTATTTATGGGTCAGACATATGAATTATCTCACTGACTCTCTTATACAGCAACTAAAGCCTGGTTTTGGCACATGCAAGAAAATTTAGGTCCTGTATATTTCCTGTATTTCTTTCATTCATGCATAGGCTTGTAGTGAAGGTCCGTATAGATTTGTGTGTACCTTTTCCCGTCTGTCTCTTTTGATCCTTTTGAGTACCTCTGAATTTCCTGGGTTTAGTTCTTGTGTACATGAATTTCATCAGCTGTAGGATAGGACCAGTGATGCTTACCTCTGTGTGAAAATCTTTGTATTTTTCTGTTGAAAAATGCCTTGTGAGAGCAAGGCATTATTATTTACAAATTTAACTTCTGGCGGCATTGAGTGGTACATTCGCTATAAGACCTGTAAATCTATTGTCCATTCCAATCCATTTTCAGGGGCTAAAACAAGCAACGAAAAGCAGTAGATTGCGAAGACAGGAAAACTACCTGCATAGCATGGCAGGCTGGGATCCAAATACAATTCTCTTTCTTACTTAAAATAAGAGGACATCTTGTGTCTGAGCAAGTTGATGTAGAGTAGACCTAGGGGAATCAAGTAGTGAAACAGCAGACACAGACAGCAATAACACAGTCTTTGGAGCAATAACAAAACAGATGGTTCAGTGGCCCTCTGTCCACTCCAGAGAATATACAATTACTTACAGGACAAAGCCCATCTGGTCCTATAATAATCTGAGACTACATCATGACTAAAGCTGCAGTGGGCTTGTTGCCAGCTGTTTAAATT
Organism: Chiroxiphia lanceolata; assembly: GCF_009829145.1. Taxonomy (NCBI): domain Eukaryota; kingdom Metazoa; phylum Chordata; class Aves; order Passeriformes; family Pipridae; genus Chiroxiphia; species Chiroxiphia lanceolata. The sequence continues at coordinate 34,859,991 of NC_045639.1, read as the reverse complement.
AACTTGATCAATCACCTCTATAAATCTATCTAAAAAAATCCAATCCTTTTCACCCTTTAACCTGCTGTAACAGGTTCACCTCTTGCCTCGTGATCAGAAAAACAGAAGAAACCAGTACCACCTGTTAGCTTTGGGAAGGATGGCCTGTACCTATTGGAAACTGCTGCAAATAACTGAGTCATAAAGTTTTAGAGGCCACCCTGTAAACTTGTTTGTAATTTTGGCATTGTGAGCGATTGTCCAAGGCCAGACAGATAAAGGAGATAGCATGTAAAGCTGTATAAAAGCATATCTCATCATGAAAGGACAGTATTTTCAAGACACTAAGCCAAGGACCTGTATTGCACTCAAATGGAGCAGGTGATTGTGCTATAAACAGGAGCTCATAGAGAGAGGAGAAAGTGATATAGCCATACTGGGATAGACTACAGATTTGAGAAGTGGGGAACAACAGTGGTATTTTTTAGTATTCAGGGTCCATTAAGTCACTGCTTTCTACCTTTTGCAGTCACTCACATCTGAACAACAAGATGCACACAAAAGTCTCTCAATTCAGGGCAGGAGCCAACTTGCTGCATGCTCAAATCCTAGCTGTAGTCTCCTGAAAGTAACCTTGGAAAATATTCTAAGCACTTATTTCTTAAGTTCTTTCATGCACATTGGGTTACTTTGGAGGAGTCTCTTGGTCAAGTAATACTTACAGTTAATTTCTTGCTAAATTGTATCTTTTGTTCACATTGTTGCCATTTTCAGCATTGATCTGATTTTATCTTTTGTAAGGCCCCAGCAGGTTTCAGTAGGTGGTTGGCTTACAGAAACCCATTAGACATTTTTAGCCATTTACTTTAACTATGAAAGAGGTATGATTGCTAGCTGCAGGTGACAAAGGGAAAGGAGAGGAGTGGAATGATGTGATATATATGAATATAAAACTTGCCTGTCTGTATGCCAAATCAACACTGTCCAAAGGATGAAACAAAAGCCTTCTGGGTCAGGCACCCAGTTCCATGAAATTAATGCTTCCTCTAAACATCTTTCTGATTCAATCTCTATAGCATTTTCATACCTGCACTGCAACTAAGATTCCAGTAACCAGCTGCCAAAAAAAATGTATAGACACTGTAATATGTTTTCAGAATCTGGAATAGCTTTCAGGCTTTCAGTGGCTCAATTTCGGGCTTTTTGACAGGCTATAATCTGTCCTTCTTGAAACAACTGACAATTTTGCAGGCAGGAGCTGTGGAAATATCCTAAAAAATGGACATCTATTTAAAAAAAAATATTATTAAAAATAAGAAAACTAAAATGTGCAGGTGTTCTCATTTTGAGTGCTGTTTTTCAGGGTAGTGAATATCATTCTTGTAATTCTACCTGATGGTACAATTCTAAGTAAAGTACATAAACTCTTACCAGTGTAGCATTTGCTAAAAGAGGAACATATGCCATTTATCTTATGGGAATATAAAGTGAGTTGATATGCTAGATGACACAAAGAAAGGAAATATAATTAAGCATCACATAAACTTTGTCACAGTGCACTTATAAGATCTAACTCCTTTGGTAACAATAAAAGACACTACTGCAGGGGAATTTGACACTGTTCCTCTTGGTACTTTTTTGCATTTTTCATCACTGTGACCTGGAGAGTGACCTGAAAACTACTCACTGATTCTACATTTTTTTCTTTTCAAATATATAGCATACCAATTTTCTTTTAAAAGGTTATAATTTTATTTTTGTAGTTAAAATGTTACCTGGTTTACCTGGTTCCGGTGTGGTTCTTGCAACTCCATGTAGATGTGCATGTATCAGTGTATCTGTTGCTGATGGGCTTTATTGCTGAGACCGTCATGTGTTCATAGCACCCTACTCCAAGCCTTTGCTTATGCAGAGGTCACCAGGTGTCCCTGAAATACAGATATGATCTCATGTTTCTTCTGCTTCAGCACTTCAAATGTATACTATCTTAGTATGTCTTAAGAGAGATAATTCCCTTTGCAGCGATTGTGTACAGGAATATATACCATTCTGTGTCCCCACACAAGCCAGGATAGTGAGACCAACATGTGACTGAAGGATGTTGTACCCAGAGGTGAATGTTATCCCATTAAGACCCAGGTGTACCTGAGAGATTCAATGATGCATAAGGTTTTCATGGACTGCTAGTATACAATTGAATTTTTTCTGAATTGACTACTGTGCAAACATCCCCAAATCCAAACCTAATGACTGTGGAAGGTACATGACACCTTGGCATCCTCTGTGTTTACGGTTTGTAGTGAGTGCTTCATTAAGATTTCTGTGTATGCTTGCTGTTGCTGCAACACTGCAGGGACAGATTAGGATAATATGAAATCTTTATAAATCATATTTAGGAATTAAAACAGTGGGCACAAAATTATTACTTTCAGGTTGGAGAAAATAAGGTTTCAAAGCAATTATAGACAGCTTAATATATCTGGTCTTTCGTTGCTTTATGTCTCTAGTTCAGAAACTGGTGTTTCTGTATATCGCTATGGTGGGAAAGCAGTTGCTGTCTACCATTGAACAACTAAAATAATAGTTCATTTTGTTTTTTCTCTCGTAATTCTTTCCTTTGAGGAAACTTATCTGGCTTAGCTTTACTCCATAACATGCAAAATTAGATATATTTCTTTTTTTTTTTTAATTTGATGAATTTGAGGAACGTCTTAAGGTGCATATGTTGTTCTGTGTCCTTAGACAGTGTTTTTTTTCTTGGTAGAATTTTAAAGAGCTGACATAAGCACCTATTTTCACTGTTTCAAGCTTACAGTCACCAAAGTATTTTTTAGAACCTTCACATCGCTTAAATCTCTGTAAATTTTTATAATTATCATCCTTATTTGAACATGTAGAGAAGACAAAAAAAGTGGTAATATACTGTCATTAAAATTTCATTTAAGGTCCATGTCATTGTAATTGGCTAATTACACAAATGCATCAGATAAGATGTAAGAACTGATTTCTGTTGGAAGTGTACAGTATTGGTTGCTATTGGTTAAATGAGTGAGAATCTCTACATTGTACTGAAGCTGCTGTACCACCATTTTCCTAGACTATGGTCAGACTGTCAGGAAAGTAAAAAGAAACTGTTTGAATGACCTCCTTCTATTTTGGAATAATAGGAAGTACTACCTTCACAAACCTCCTGCTTTGTTCATAGCCTTTAGCCATCATTACTACAAAGGCACTACTGTCACAGTTATTGAGTGGATTTTAGGCACACATCTCCTGCAAATTTAGATTGCTCTGAACAATTAGGATTGCTCACGTGGCTAGGATATCACATTTCTGAAGTGCTCAAATGACAAAGGATTTTGACAAGTCCCCATTTTCCCTTAAGTTCTATCAGAACTTGCTGCCACTACTTATTTGAAGCGGCTCAAGTGTCATCTCTGGGAAAACAAACAAACAAACCTAGACAAGCTTTTGGATACTTGTGACCCTTTGTCTTCGAGTCTGAGACAAAGTATAGATCTGTGTGTGACAAGCATACCAAGACATGTAGACATACTGAAAAAGGACAGTGAATAATGTCATGCAACACGTAACATTTGGTAAGTGGTCCAACTGTACAACCAAGGGATAAATTCTGCTCCAGAGACAGAGCAGAAGGAGCGTACATCATTTGATGTAGCTGTTGTATGCATAACAGTGCAAATCCAGTGTTCTATTATGAGAAGCATGATCTTAACGTATCTTCTAAAGTCTGAATAATGGGCTCTGTAGAGATAGTGTTCCCAAGACACAGAACTTTTGAAGGTTTGTTCCCTTTCCTTGGCTTCAACAGTTTCATAGCAACTAAAGTGCTTCTGTTGTATGAAGCATGCAAGGGATTAATTTCAAATACAGGCCACAATTAATGTACAGATTTGAGTTAGAAATGTTCTTTTATAGTATCAAGAAATGCTAAAAATAATGGGGCTCAGCTTTTTGAAAGGGAATGGGATTAGCCTTGGCTATAACTGCTGTCATATACTGAAAATCCTTCTGATTACATGTATTCTGAGCACATTTTCAGCTCTGGTGAGAATAATGTTATCAGTTGCTAGATCTGCATACTAAGAAAGAGACGTTATTCAAGTTAAACTTCGAGAATTTAATCTAGATGTTCATACTGATACTAATATATTTAGCATTATTATTTATGAAATGAGTATAGTAAAGAAACAGGTAATATAAGGCAAAAACTACTGATATAATAAATATACTAATGAAGATAAATGTTCTATGAAAGTTGATCAGTCAGCCTGAAGACATGCCGTGGCTTTTGTCTGGCTTTTGCATTATTAATTATTTAGCTGAGAAGAAATCAAAAAATCCATGAGACTGAGAATGGTTATTTTTGTCACTCTTGTTCATCTCTCCATTTTTAATTGTGTTGTAGGGAAATTGTAGAGCTCTGATAGGATTTCAAGGCAACATAAATGTGTATCAGAATTTACAGTGGCCCTTGGAGAGAAACAAACCCAGTATTTTTGGCATTCCTGTGAGTGACATAAATGAAACCAGGCAGTAAGCACAAATGTTGCATGCAAAAATGTGCTCTAAGACACTGAGAAATAGATAAGCAGATTGTTTACATCTGGGCTGTGTCTTGGGAAGGCCTTAATCAAATCATCTTAGATTTGCATTGTACAGTCACTCTCTCTCTCTGGTAGCATCAGAATTTTTTGGCCTATTTAATTCCACACATGGCAGCAAAACAACTGGTATGAGTGGTGTGGCAGACAATTGCTTCAGCACAGTCTGTCGCTGTTTGGTGCTCTTCAGTGTAATGCAGAACATGAATGTCATCAGCAGCTAAAAGTCCTTAACTCCACCCTCTTTGTTGCTTTTTGCCTCTGCTTGATGGGATCACACAGCAGATCATAATAGTTCATTCTTCTAGATGTTTGTCGCCATACCAACACATGGGCTTGTGTTAGAGTTTGCTACAACATGGACAGCTGTCCCTCAGGACCTTGTCAGAGGTTGTTCATTTCACAGAGGTTATAAAAGTTAATAGGTACTTGATAAGCACTTTGTAAGAGATGACAAGACATAAAGAAAAACCTCTCATCACCTAAACACAACCTTCACCCAGTAAATTCTACCTTGTTTTCACAGTAGTGACTGTTGAAGGCACATTTGACACTGATGCATATGGCTGCATTTGATTTAATACTGTTCCTGTTCCTCACTTACCTCACAGATCAATAACAGGTTTTGCAAATGTCCATTCCAATTTGCTTTCAATAAGAATGGCATTTATTTTATTAAATGATTGTGCCTACATCCTTTCAAATTCTAACTTTTTTTTTTGTAGGTCAAACACAAGTGAAAAGGGGTCAAAAGACACAGAAGGTTAGAGGGAAACTGTTCCCTGACATTTGTGCAGCAACTTTGTGATATATAACACCACTCCCTCTGTGGCTCCCAGGCCAGGGAGGGACTACCAGGGAGTCACTTTCCTATCAGATATTGCCACAGCATTTGAAGGTTTCCCCAAGAGAATGATGTAGTAGTGTTTGATAAAGGAGTATTATATGTTGAACTGACCCTATTATGAAGAGGCTCAAAATGGCAAACCAGGTTCATGGCAACAAACTCTGGCCATTAGCACAGTAGTTACACTGAGGCAATAGAATCCGAGCAGAGTGCTCTTGTACAGGATGCTGTGCAGGAGCTACAAGCTGGAGTGTTTACTATCTCTTAGCCTTCCTTTCTCCTTGCTATTTTGCACTCCGTAGAAAGGACACAGTTTTAACTTCATGTAAACCCACATAGATGATAGGTGGTGGATAACAGCCTTCATGACCTGATGCAGCATTACACAGTGAAACATCAAGAGAGGCAGAGGGAGCAAGCTTCCCATTAAGTGATTTAGTTTTCAACCAAAAGTATATCCTTCTGGAGGGTAACTTTATGTAGTTACTGTGTAAAGTGCAGTGCTTGCATTTTTAGCCATCTGACTGAGCATTTCATATAAATTTTAGCCCAGTAAGTCTCTGGTTCTCTTGAATATATCTGGTGGACTTTGAACACTGAATAGCCAAATATTATTTTTTAATGTTTAACTTAGTTTCAGAAGATGTGTCTAAGAAGGCATAGGCTATAATTTCTAATACAAGTAAAATATTAATCCATTACTGTCTATGCTATTATTAACATTTGCAAGGGGCTAAGCCTCCTAGTATCTCTCAAAAGCTGCTAAGAACATAATTTCTGGAACATTCAGTTATGGCCTTTTAATATCCTTTTTTACTAACTGGCTTGGTTAATTACAGCACACGCAGTGGGGTGGATCAAGGCACTATTTCATTGGTATATGATAATTGCATACTTTACTCCTTTAGTGCTTTTAAGTGCTTTAGAGAAATGTTTCTATAGAGTTCCTAAAAAGCGATATTCTTGCCTTCCTTCCCTTTCCTTCCTTCTCTTTTTTCCTCTCCCCCTGTTTATGTGTGTGTACATGTACATTTTAAATGAACAGTTAACCTGTCCTTGTGGGTGGAAAGTTTTCAAAAATCACTTGCCTATTGCTTTAAGGAGCAATAGCAAAATTAGAAAGTGCGTCTTGACAGTGGATGATGCAGCAGGACGGGGGATACAGAAATCTGGATTTGAAAAACATCAATACATGTCAAAACATATATTAGTAAATTCTCAAGCTATAACCAAAGGCATTTTTTCCCACAGGGCAGACCAAATTTAGAGCTACTAAGGTGCACAATTTTAAAAAATGTTTGGGTTTATTTTGTGCATTGTAATCAGTAAATGAATTAACGGAAAGAAATTTCAAGTCTTCTCATAGAAATTTCTATTCAAAGAGAATAGATATCAATTGAAAATAAAAGGAACATATAAGTTCCTAGACAAATATTGTGATTATGTCTTAAGATGGGTGCAGAATGTCTGTCTGCTTTCCAGAATTATATGATCACATATTCATGGAGGAAAGCATCTTGAATCTTTCTGAACCTTTGCTTAGCCTGGAAACTCTTCAGAACAGGTTCAACTACCTGTGGAGAGCAGGCATAGAGAGCTAGCTGTAGAAACATTAATCCTCGTCCTTCGCTGCACACATGGTTATTGTGGCCCAAGTGTGTGTTATTTTGTTTGTTGTCTAGCCCACAGCTTTATTGCTGATTCTGCTGATGGAGATACTTCTGTTGTTTCCAGAATTCAGTCTGGGAGTCTCTTTCCAGAACAACATGGGTGAAGTTTCTTGGCTGGTTATCTATATATTTCAAACTGAATTTATCACAGTCTCTACTCTCAAGTCTCACTTTTCTTTCAGTGGTCATGCTTTTCTCCGCCTTTCATAATTTCCCCCACCATCACGTTTTTCCACATGCCTCTCAAGCATGCTTACTCTGGCCCCAATGATCACAGGGAAGAAAAAAACTAGTACTCTCTCTGGACATGTCCCAGAACTCCTTTAAGCTAAAAACTCTAGCAGGTTCAAGCTTAAAATCCCCAATGCTCTCACCATTTTCTTTACCTTTGTTACATATCCACACACAGCCTCTAGACATTCAGAACTGACTATCTGGGTGTACAGAAGAGCATAATGAATCAGAAGCCTCTCTAAATAAATCTATACATTTTTTACAAATAATATAAAGCAAAGTCTACCAATGTCACCAACTCTGTGTTCTGCTATTCTTGACAGTGTATCCCATTAAACATCAGGAAACCACTGAAATATTTTGACAATGTTGTTTTTTGCAACATACGATTGCATATTAAAAGCCATTGGTAAATTTTAAAAAAACCCTGTAAGCATCAACACGGTGCTAAATTCTAATAAAAAGAGGAAGGAGCCTGGAAGCTGATAAGAGAGGTGGTGACTCAGAGAAGAAAGATGGTTCAGGTAAAAATAAGCAGAGATCGTTGAGTCATGAAGAAAGAACCTAAACATTTTCAGAAAGTCTAATATAAATATTAAAGCTGTGTATGAGAGCCTTAAATAACATACCAGAACATATGTAGTACTAAGAATACCCCAGATCTGGCATCAATTAGGGGATTAATCTTCATATAACTATATGTATTGAACCATATATTTATGTAAGAATGAAATCTTAGGATTGAAAATCTTCAATGTACTATGCTTGACTGTGTTTTTCCTTCTGTGGGTTTTACCACAGCTGTGAGGAAAAAAAAAATGTTGTAAAATTAAGCAAGAAGGGTGAGTAGGTGTTCAGGGGTGAAACAAGGTAAGTTAATTCTTCCTCAAACTGCTGAGCTGTCAAGTAATGGTTTGATTTTGGTAGTGGAGGGGGAAAGAGTATGGTGTCAGGGTGGGAAATGTTAGTGCTTGTGTAGGTGGCTGAGGTACTGTGGTAGTTCAATACTCAAACTGCACAGAAAGAAGTTCTGGCATTTCCTTCCCTCACACCTTATCCACTGCTTCATGCTCAAGTCACTTGAGAGTTGATGCCTCCAGTCATTCCAAATTATAGGATATTTTGTGAGGTTGAGGCTTGCTGAGTATAACAGACATTTACCTACTGCTATTATCAAAAGCCCTCTTCAGAACCGTCTCAAAGAAATATTTCTTTCTTTGCTGCAGGTAGAGACCCGTGAAAGAAGGAGATTACAACTTGGCAACGAGTTGCAAATAAGTACCTGACTAACTGTGGTTTAGGTGTACTGGGCTGCTCTCCACTGTGGAAAAGGGTAAAATTTGCAGTGCATGGACTAGGAAAAGGAAGTCAGCATCTTTCAACCCTGAGCCCTTACAGAAAAACATATCTAGGCTGGTTTCTGACGGCTTCAGGAAAATCTGTTGTCATAATCTGCTTCCACTAGAATGGAAACTGTCCAAGTATAGTTGCTGTCTTTTTTTTCGCTGAGCAGACACTATCCTGGCAGCAAAACACCGGGAGTAACATCCAGTTTAGCATTTATGGTACAGCAAGCCCACTATACCAACAAGAGTAGGTTGTTCACAAAGGCCATATTTAAAGTATCTTCCTTCTGATTTAGTCTCCTTTTGAATCACGGATATACTTACAGTTTCTTCAATCAAGTGAAAAAGAAGTGATGAAGGCACAATATATAATAATATTTTCGTCTGTAATGAATCAACTTCTATAAATATGATGAGGAATTTGATAGTTCTTTTAGTCCCTATTACTGTTACAATGTCAGACAAAATTTTTTTTTTTTTAACCAGTACTGAATTTTTCACAAACTGAAGAATTCTTGATTTATAAGCCCCGGATGTTTTCATATCAGTGAAAAAAATGTGATAACTTGGATCCCCTGGGAAAGTGTTTTATTTGTTCAGTGGCAGATTTTGTATGGAAAGTCTGGATTTCTTATTTGAAACAATATGTTGTCAAAGAACTGAGTTTCAGCTGTTACCTTTATACATGCTGTGAATATTACAGTAGAGTACTTAGACTACCTGCAGTTTAAAGTGTCCTTTAAGTAGAAGTATTCAAAATTTGTTTTGAACATATATGTCTAAAAAGTTTGGTAGAGATGTACCTAGGTATTTAAATTTGCATATGTTAGATGTTACGTAAAAAATCTGAAGGGGTGAAAACTGAGATTTTAATGAAATATTAACTATTTTCAAGTTTGATGATATATGCAATATTTTATTCATATTTTTATGTTAGAAAGAAACATTTGTGAGTAGGAGTTGACTGGGTCCCAGATGGCAAAAAGAAGAGATCATAACTAATTTGTAACGTGAGTATAATAAATGAGTGTTTATGTAGGTGATAATGAGCCAGAAATTTTAACAAAAGAATTATCCATTATGCTAAAGTAGTGTTTTGTATTGGTTTTATTTATTGCATTTCACAAAATATCATGTAGTTGTTCAAGAGAGCAAAAATGCATGATGACATAATCTACATATTTTCTGTAAAAATGCTTTTAGTATGTATGTTAGCCCATGTACACACCCCACCCCACCCTTGAGATCCATGCTTTCGCAGCTCAGCAGGCTTTCATTTTGCCTGTTTTGAATGGAAAAATAGGGGCTTGAGCAATTAATTTCTTTCTGTGAAAAGAAGCATAATTTAGGAAATTGAAGTTTAAAAATCTCCAGATGATACAAACTCTCAAAACTCCCAAGCAGACAACTGTACAAGTTTTAGCAAGGGAGAGAAATATTACAGTTTGAATACATAGCACTACAAACTTAAGGGAGTGAAAATTCATTTGTTTCATATACCTTTGAAACTCCTAGCACAAATTTCTACAAATTTCCTTCATGTGGCATAATGCTCTTTGCTAAAGCATCTACTGTGGTGGATCTCCAAGAAATGCATATTTCATCAAGACAGCTTTAATTTTTAAAATTATTTCAGAATGCTCTAGTTTTATGTTGTGTCTATTTATTTTTTAATCACCCATTTGTCTGAATCAATAGCATTTCTAAAGCAAATAATTGCAAATACATTGAAATGCTAGATGATTTGATGAATGGTGGTCAAATGATTTGAGAATTTTCTGATTCTGCCATCATTACTTCTACTTCTCCCATGTTCCCCTTTTCACAAAAAATTTAGGTTTTAACAAATCTTCCTTTTTCAGTTACAAATAATTTTTGAAACAAGAATCCTTGTAAAGGCACACTAACCATCAGCTATGTTGTTAGTACACATTTAATAAAATTTTTACTGGCATTTGCACACAGTCCACTGCCTGATTTGAAATGGTAGTGAACTATGTGGAAAATGTGTTGACATTAGCTTCAAAAAATGTTTGCTCTTTAATTCTAAAGAACATGGTTTTTTTCAGACTCTGACTCTTATTAAGTGCATTTTGCAAGACTTCAAATTCTTTCATAGCAATGTTATAATAAGTTTCAGTTCCGCATCTGAAATTCAATTCACAGAACTCTGACTTTAATGGGAATTTTTCTACAGGAAAGATTCAAATCATTAAGAACACATATAGAAAAAATAGTTCTGTTGCTGTTGCTGAATTGAAGGCTATTGTCAAAATTACTCACGTTAATAGGCAAAACGCAGTATTTTCAAACTTTTGCTTTGCTGGGTCTAACTTATTTTTGGATGGAAAAATGAACTTAATGAATGAAAGTAGACTTACATAAACAAGACTGCTGTCCTTATTTTGCTTTAGGTTTCTCAGTTTCTGCATCATCTCCGAATTACACTTCTAACAATATATTTGCCTGAATTGCTATGGTACTCTCTGAAAACTCTACTTGAAGATCCTCAGACAGGACAAAGAGACCTATGCCTTTTCACTTCATAGTTCCATTTACACACAATTATCCTAAGTTATTTCATTTCTATGCACTTTATTGAGATCAATTTAAATGGCAGTTGTGCAAGCACGTGGAGTCAAACCCTGCCATTTGGGAACAGAGATTTTAGTTGGACTTCAGAAGAGAAGGTTGATCCTGACTACCTTTGCTTTAATTCCACATGCTTCTCATTTTTACTCCTTATAACTCAGGGATAAATGTTTTCTCTGGGAAAAAAACCCTAGCTCCTTGGCACTCAAATATTAAATATACAGGTAGTTCATACTTTGTAAGTAACCACATGGAAGAGGGCCTGAGACTCGTGTTTTTTGCTCAGAAAATGTAATTCTAAAAGCAGTTCTTAGCCTATGTTCATATTACCTAAATAACTTTATTTAAATATTCACTTAATCAAAGCAATTAGATTAGGAACTTACTCATTGCAGGAGTCTCTATATTCACCGTGGGGAGGCAGACTTGGCTGGATGTCTCTAGAAGGGTTGCTTGTCTGCTTTGATACTGTGGAGTGGGGAATAATCCAGCCAATATGTGGCCATTGACTCACCACCTCGTGTGGCACTGGCTGTCCACCCCAGGGAGAAACATTACACCCCAAGTAGTGCACCATTCCTTGTCTTGGAGCTGAGCCTTCCTCACGGCACTTGGATCATACAATTTTCACTTTTACTGATCACTGGACAAGCTTAGTTTTAAACTGTTTATGATTCACTTTGGAAATAAGAAGGGAGTAGTGGTAAACATATAATTTGTCTCAATGTATCAGCAATAAAGGTGATTTAGTCTTCTTTCTTTCCCAAGGAGCAAGGAAAGTGCAAAGCCAGGCATTTCACATTAAAAGCTCTGTGGAAGTTAATACAAGGTCAAAGGAATGTGGGAGGAATTTTAGTTTACATGATGACTTCTGATCCATCTCCAGTCTTAGAGGTGGAGAGAGATTTGTTTTCTTCTGTTATTTTCTTTTCCCTATTGATTGCTTGTTCAGGCTATTGAGATAGTGATTTAACTGGTGCAATCCTGCTATGCTTGCAATATGTCCATGATACTAAAATATATAGGGTATGGATTACATATGTGAGTATGGGTAATTTCATTTACTGTGGGTTTTCATTACTATCCCTGGAGATAAAAAAGCAGCCCTTAGTTTCTAGGCACAGAAAGTGAGGGAGAAAGGCTGTGACTAGAAGGAAGAAGTGCAGGATCTGAAGCATCACAATTTAGGTTTGAGCCTGAAGTCACTGAAGAGCACATTTGCTCCTGCAAATTAGTTCTGCTGACTTCACTGTAGTGTGCACATGAATAATATTTACATGTTAAGTCCTCCATATGGTTGATTGTGCTGTTATTAGGCAATCTGAAGTCTTGCTTCAGCTATCACTCAGCTGTCACAAAACTTGCCAAGTCTGTACTAAGGTCTGGATCTTGGCTGGCCATACACATGGGTGCCTAGAGCCATGCTGTTCAGCATCCAGTGGGCAGCAGGTGGCCTGGCTTCTCTTCTAACTGCTCAGCATTCCATGACACAAGCTCCTGCACAGCACAACGAGCAGTTCTCATTGCTCCTTCCAGACCTTTCCAGTGAGTGCAACTCGGTAGCAGGATGAAGAGGGAAGGCATAAAATCATCTCTATTAAAAACATTATGGTTGCTTGTTCGGGTTACTTATACAGTGGGAGATAAGCAAAAAAAAAAAAAAAAAAAGGAAAAAATCAAGGAATGTGTAGACACTTCATTTCCATGAGTAGAAGAATATTTTTACACAGATTGTTCTCCTGTTGCAGTTCATGTCTTAGGACAATGAGTACCTAGGACCCTGAGGAGGTTCAGGTGTTGTCTCCTCACTCCTGAATAGCCTAGATTTTGTTTGTTAATTTTTTGAGGGTGAGGTATTATTACTTGGCTGTCAGTAGTCATAGTAACACTGCTTTCCCATGACTATTGAATGCTTGGTGCTGAAGGTTTCTTTAGTTCTGTCAATCTGTTTTTCTGTTTGTTTATTTTTCTTGTCAGAATTTGTTCCCCTGAGACATTAAAACTAATTTGAAAAGTTAGCCTATAATTTAACATGTCAAAAACTGGAGGTGCTTCCAAATTTTGGTACAGACTTTGTGTTGGCGCTTAATAGTTGTATTTATTCTAACAAATTGTTTTAATACCCTAAATTTAGGACAGGTTCCTCAACTGGTGCTGGTGGGCAGAGCTTTATTAGGGCTCTTTAAGGCATGTCTGAACAGATGGGCACAGACAGCTGTGAGCTTCTCTGTCCACTCTTGTGAGCCAGCAAAAAGCAAGCCAGATCTGCTCTGGAAGTTGTAGAGCTGCATTCGTGAGATACTTTGCCCAAGCGTTTATCTACTGCCTCTTTGGCAGAGTTTCCAAATCTGAGCTGGCTCTTGCCTGTCCATCCTGGAAAGTGAACAGAAATGTTCATGCCTGGCTCCATTCATCATCTGCGTTTGTTCATGAAGGGGTCAGTTCCTGGCTCATGCAGAGTGTACGACTGACTTGACTCTGTCAGTCTGACTGGACGTTCAAGGACAGCCCATTCAAAGCAAAACCAAAACTGTGAGGATCATTGGGTTTTGCTCTAAGCCTCTTGCCATGCTCGTCACCTTTAGGATACCAGGCTCCTCCCATAGAGGGGTGACACTGCAGCCCCCAGTTCACCTTTGAGCACATTCTTTGGTGGATTTGTTTGTTTTAAAATGAACCATCGTTTCATAAACCTTTCCACTGCCTGGCTTGAAAGCACAGGTGCAGGAAGACATGCTAACTGCCACATTTAAGCAAATTCCTTTGATTGCCAAACACATTGTAAGGAGCTAGTGCTGCCATGAGCAAAGCTTCTTTTCCCATTTTCCACATCTTTGTGCGCCTGCCATCTGCTGATGTGCCTTCTCTAATTTGGATGATAAGGTCCCTAGGATATTGATCTAACTTTTAATATCTTTCCTCTGAAACATGGTTGGTAGTTATAATAATGACAGCTAATTAGAAGAAATAGAACATTGACAACAGCTTTCTTCTCAATGATCTGATATTTCTAGTTTGATTAGGTAACCGGGCACAAAGCTTGGATGGAGATACTTTCTGCTTCAAGTATTATTTCTGGTAGATGGGATTTTGGGAATTTTCACAGAGGTCATGTCAACATACTCACATGACTATAATACTCTCATTTGAAGCATTTAGTGCTGCACAGTAGAAAATGCTGCCGAGAGAAAGAAAGCATTCATCACTGACACACAGAATTTGGTGATGCTGCTGCTGTTTTTACTTTTACTGTTCCAGATGTTCAAAATGAAGCTTTCGGCTGTCAGCTCTGGGAAAATATTCAAAGCAGCAAAGAGCACCTAGCTCTGTAACTCCCACAGAGTGTGAGCATGTGTGAAAACGTAGATAGAATTAAGTAGGGTAATAAAAAAGTCCAAACTGCTTTCTAGGCTCCTGACTTTTCAACTGTTGCAGTGTGATGTAAAAGGCAGAAAGGCACAAATGAAATTCTGCTTAAAGGATGAGTATAGGTACTTTTCCCCATCTGGTTTCAGGAGGAATTGCGTGTGCCGTATAGAGGCAGAATGTGGACTGTCTAATTAGGAGAGTGCAGAATTGGGGAATCCTGTAGGATGTTTAATCTTGGCTAATAAGAAGCAGTACACTGAATTATCTTGCAATTCAGCATCATGTTTCTGAGGACAGAATTGATGCAAGTCTACGGTTTCTTTTGGGAATCAGTGTTGAAAATTGAATTCAGGCAACAGACCCTCTAGAAATGTTTATTTTCCTTTGCTCTGTTAACATTGGTTTCTATTTGCCTCCATATGAGCTGGAAACCTTGTTTTTTCTTTACATTGTTTATGTATTAATAAAAAGGAAGCAAGAACTGTCATCTGGTTTGTTCTACAGAGAAAGAAAGCCTCTAGATGAGCATCAGATCTAGTAAAGCGTGTCCAATGTCACATAGCCATCCATCTCCTTTCTTTAGTGAACTGTCTTTCTGCTTCCTTGGGATGTTAGATTTACATCACCAGGCAGTACAGGCACTGGACACTTTGACTCTGGTTTTCTGCCTCCTGTATGATAGTGTTGATATCAGCTTTTCATGGGCATTGCAACAGCATATCAGAAGAGACAAAAAAAATTCAGCTCTGCTTTTACTCTCAGTAAGTCGAATAGAAAATAGCAGTACCAGAGAAGCTGAGGTGGTATCACAGCCTAAAAAGAAAGAATCCTATTATGTAAGTTGGCACAGCTTCCTAAACCTTGCCATGTTTTATGAGAATTTTGTTAGCTCGTCTTATTGCCATGCAGATTCTTAACCACCTGTCTGAAGTTATCTGTATTCCCCAGTCTTTGATCCCAATGCTTCTGTCAAAGACTTTTGCATGTGTACTCTACCAGTCTCCTTCAACAATTGTCTGTGGGCTTTTTTGTTTTCCTCCAACCAGTTTGTTGCAATTTTTCAGGCTGACAGGCTTTGTGCATGTTCAGAAAGATTTGCTCTCAAATATGAAGTAGCCAAGTCATACTGAACTTGAGCATGAAAAAATGGTTCACTTACCCATACAAAATTGCAAACAAGCATTTGCTTTCAAAGCAATGTCCTTTTGTGGCTTTTTCTCATATGCTCATTAAGCACTCAGAAGTGCCTAGGAATAGAAGAAGGGATTTAAGAGGCCTTAAGAAAAGTCAGTGTTCTTGTTCTGTTGTTATTCATTTTTACTTGTTAGCGGGTAGAGATCTCGTTCAGTCCTACTGGAATCGCTACCATCCAAACATGCCATAATAGACAGCCCTAGTCCCAGAGATTTGCCAGGCTAAAGAAATCATGGGCAATGGTCCAGAGAAAGGGACAGCAGAGAAATGGAATTACTTGGCTGAAGGAACCCAGGATTTACTGTGATCTGGAGAAGAGGGAAACGTGTTCCTCTGCTGGTGTCATGGCTCTGTATAATGCTGTAAGCCTGTCCCACTGCGTTGGTGCAGAACTGCATCCTCTGCCCTCATTAAGTGGCCACTCATGAGGGATGTTAGTTGCAGAATTTAATTTGTGTTCTATATGTTCTCTAATTGCTTAATTTTATTATTTGAATGATGAATTTCCTCCCCCGACTGGTATTTTAAAAGCTAGTCGTTAACTCCTAGGCTACCTGATTCACCTTGAGGAACTGAGTTCTTTGTAAAAGATTTTTGCATTAGTAGATTTTTGTGACAGGATCAAATTAGGGCACATATTCCACTGTCCCAGGACTAGAATCTGGTTATAAAGCCACGTGCTTTGTCAGACAGAACCAAACCAGACAGAACTGAACTAGTGTGCACAAAATGCTTTTCAAGACTGGGGAGCACGATTCTCCTCCACATACCAGGCTGCAGAAGGTTGCTACCTTTACTTCAACATACCAACAAATGGAATTTTGTTGCTGAATGAACCATGAGAAAGAAAACCAAATAATTTTCCCCTTATTTTTTGTTATTGCAGGAGCACTTTTTCCTCTGAATCTCTTTACAGAAAGTATAGGAATTACAATGATAATCTGTGAATGTCTATTCAAAATATATGCATTTGGGAGATGTGTATGTATGGCTGTGTTTTTAAATATGTATTCTTATCCCTTTTCAAAGGTTTTTGAAAATCCAAACAGGACAAGATATTTCCATGCTCACTTTCATGAAATTCATGTGTTAAGGTGTATCCTTAAAAAGACAGGACTAAAACCTCTAAGCTCTTGCTAGTGGAGAACTGGTACTTATTTTGTGTGGAAATGAAATACTTGAGCACCATGAAAGCCTGGACCCTCAGAAGCATGAAGTCATCAAATTCCCATTGCTGTCAAAGGAAGGCTGAAACACAAATAATTTTAAGTACCAATCTGTTAAGGATGCTGTGTTTCCTGTTCGTGTTATTCTTCAGTCTAAAAATAGAGTGTGAAATGCAACACGGCCATTGGAGATACCATGGCCTGTCATTTTGCAAACACGAGATCACCGAAGAAACACAGATAGCCCCACAAAACATAGGCTCTGTGTGGTCAGACAGTGGAGCAGAGGAAGATGGATGAATTACAGGGCTTTCTGGGAACCATAGATAACAGAAATGCTGATGCTACAGCAACACTTCTGAGTACCCAACAGCTCTGCTCTGCTCTTACTCGGAGTAATGCTCTTCTGTACTGTGCACTGAGTATATTAGACTTGTTACGACCTCTGAAAAAACAGAGTGGGAAAAAGTTTTTTGTTTGCATACATATACATGCGTGATTGCATCTGTGCACAAAGGCGGGGTAAACAGTGGTATGTCCCATTCTCTTTAAAATTACAATGTAATGAAACATAAATGTGAGGAGATGATTGCACTCATTCATGTTTCTTGGCTGTAATAGTTATGACTGGGATGACTAGTTAATAAAACTTGCTCAAGTGCCCTCATTCCTGGAGGAACATGGGTATCGCCGCATTAAATGTGTCTAGTGTAATACTACCGTGATCAGTATCAGTTCTTCAAAGTGAAATAGTATTAAAGCTAACTGTACTTTAATAACTGATTTTTGATTGCCTTACAAATCCAAAAAAATAGAATTACTCTTTAGGTTTTGTCCCTAAAACCAGATCAAATTCAGAGAATAAATGATGGGTTTTTAACACTTTCAAACAAATGGGCATTTTGAAAATATGAGATAAATATTTTAACCTTTTTAAAAAACACAATTTTTTTCCAACTGAATATTTCACCCAGTCACACTCGAATTTATGAATATCTGTTTACATCAACTGATTAGGTCAGATCAGGTAAGATATGCTCTATATGGATAAGTTATTTGGATGAAAAATTTCACTAAACTTTGAAGAAAACAAATTAAACCCAACTATAGCACCCCTAACGTTCTGCTTCTAGATAGTACTTCTCACCTAAGCCATGACGATAGTTTATTCAGTTTTTCTATCACTTGTCTCTAGGACAAAAATTTTATATTTTTTTCTAAGTAAAAGTGGATATAGTTATTTTATTGTGCATGTTGAATGCTTTATATAGCTCTCCTAGACTTGCTGACATAATGATGTCTTGTGGCAATACTTTTTCGAGATTAGTATTGTCGCATGTAAAATATTATGTCCTTTCTGTACATTTTCTTGTTTCCGTGAGCAATGCTTTAGAGATTTAAAAAATGTTATTGGGTTTACCCATAAAGATAACGAGTTTTGTTCCTGTGGCACCAAGTATGAGAGTATATTCATTGTTTATACGCAGACAATAGAGCTAAAAATGACAACTGTGAAGTGTTAACAAAAGCAAAACATTGCAATCCATATATTTGTACTTTCCCTGCCAAATGAGGGCATATTAATAAGTTCTGACTTAATCCCAGTGTAATGTATATTTATGTATGGATTCTCTGAGCCTTGCACAGGAGCTGTTATATCAATCATTACAAAAAAATCCTTTGCTTAGATAAATTAATTTATACCATATTTTGGTGATATTACAGGACCATTCTACACAGGAGAGTAGTTATTTCAGGTCAAGTCAGCTGCATTTTATTTTTGAAGGTTAAATTATGTTCCCTTGCATTTTTCTAAAAGCATTACCTGGAACCAGGAAAACTTTGATTTTCCTGCTTGCTGGTCCCATCATACCCAGGGCATGTGTTGTCACATCTCCTTGAGTTGGGTGAACTGCTCCACTTCTTTTGTTTTGGAGCATCTAACCACGATGAATGCTGTTTGAAGTTAAAGAGGACTGCATGTAGCTCCAAACTTTCTCTGCCAGTCCATGGGTAGGGTGTAGCTAAAAGAGCAGCACAACTCAAGTGCAGCAGGGCCAATCAAGGCAGTGGTTGCTGAGATAGAATTAAACTTAGAGCCAGGAATTATGCTTGACAGAAGATTAATAATTTGCCTTGTAAACAACAAAGAGGGTGAAAGTGGCATGAGAGATTTTGCTTGGCAATTTTGCCATTTGGGAGGGGGAATCTGAAAAAAACTCCATATATTGGTCCTTATGCATCAAGAAGGGGAGTATTAGCTGTCTGACACAGCCCCTGAGGTCAGTATCATGGTGGATATCATGAGGGGATGGCTGGTTTCCCTGGGATCTGCAGGAGCTGATTTATTGAGCTGTCACAGCCCCTTATGTGTCAGAGCGGGGGGAGGCCTGCAAGGGAAAATTTTAATGGTGCTTGTCATCAAAGAAAAATTTTGTGCTTCTCACTTCAGTGGCCCTGCTGACACCATCAACATAGTGCTTGCACTGATCCTCTCTAGAATCATGGCAGGCTTCCTCTTGTCAGCCTGATCTTTACTGGGGTTTCTCATAGATCCTTTTCACTGGATATGTCTCTTCTGCACAATTAAAGGCAGCGACAGGACTCATGCTGCTTAGAAAGCTGAAGTCTAACAGCTCTAGAATATTCCAGCTAGATAAAAAAGTCATGAATATGTAAGATTTAAATAAATGTAATCTTGCGTGCAGGATGAGAGGACTAAGGAATGAAGTATTTACTTTATGGAGGTGTTTTGTTGTTGCGTTTTTTTCCTGTTAATGTACATTTTCATAATTTATTATTTACCTGCCTCCACAAAGCAGCTCAGTGCTGGTTCTTGTTCGTAGGCTGGATGCCCGAGGATGTGTGCTGGTAGAAAGATTGGTGGGACACAGGACTTTGCTGAAGAAGAGCAGTGCCTGTCCCTGAGAGAAGAGGGCAGAGGAGGGCAGGCAGAATCCAGCTGGTGAAGGAGTTTACAGGAGCTGCAGCATTGGCGACACTTTTACAGGTCATCCAGGCAGGAGGAGGTGGTGAAATCTGCAAAGGCAACGTAGTTGTTTTTGTCATGGGTTCTGCTTCCTTCTTGTGACCATGGAAACTGAAGGGATAAGGAGGGATTGTAGTACTTGTATTAGAGATGTTGTACCAGGCATGACAGAAAAGATGCAAAATTTTTTTATCCAAATCCCTTACTGCCAATGGAAAAAAACCCTGAGTGTGATTTCAGTGGTCTCAGAAAACAAAGAAAATGTGAATGAGCAAAGTTGGTGGTTTTTTTCTAATCCCTTTTGAGATAGTATTTGTAAATGCTTGAACTCAAAGGAGATGTTCTGTTTCCAACTGCCATGAAACTCGGCACTGCAAAGGTGCTGGGTGCTGCAGAGACTTTTGTGGGTAGTGGAAGTATCAGCCCCTCAGACCCCAAGATCAGGGCTGAGGCCCCTTGGCAGAGAGGAGACTAGTAGTCTGCTGCCCATTGCTCTGGAATGTCTGGGGAAGCCCTACCATGTCTGCCCAGCACCTTTTGTGGCAGCATGAAGGATTTTAAATTTCAGTGTTTCTCTATTTTGAATCTGATGTAATAAATGCAGTGAGCTCAAACACTTCACAGGGCATGCATGAGCCCAAAGAGGAAAAGGGTAACAGGTTGTCTTAGAGTGCTTTTCAGAAACAGGGCAGAGTCTTTGTTTTTGCAGTGAAGCAAGATGGTAGGGAAATATGTACGTGAAAGGAAAAGGACAGTTTCATGTTGTGAGAATACAGGTAGAGGAAACCACATCCAGGCCTACATTTAATCTTGTAAGAAATGTCACTGCTTGTGGTTCTGTGTTCAGCCTCCCTGGATTACAGGGAGATTACAGGGATTACATAGATAATACCGAAAATAACCCAAGTAGCAGCAGCAAGAAAAACTAGCAGTATGTAATTAGCCAATTGTACCTCTTTGTTCACCGTGATAAGAAGATATTTATAGTTACTGTGAAAACATTATGACCTTCATAAAAGCAAGCACACTGGTAGTTGTGATCATTTAATATTTTCTTCTTCTTCTTGAAAGTGACATGAAATGTTTGAGTGCTCTATCAACTTGTGAATAATTGTCATTAAGTTAATGCAGTTGCAGTTTCCTTTCATATTGCCAATGCCTGTATGTAAATAATATATTTTTGTAATTTATAAGGGTGTGTATATGTATGATGTGTGTAATACGTATCTATCTGTCTTATCCTCCACAGTGAAAATGGACAACTTGCTAATCACCTAAGCTTTTCAGAAGGGTCAAAAGATGTTTTGGCCTGAGGGGGACAAGTTTCCCCTCCCAGTATGTTTGTCCATAAAATTTCCCACAACTAAATTGTTGCACAAACCCAGAAGTAGAACATAAAATAGTAGTAAGTAGACTTCAAGTTTAAAGACTTTTTTTCTAGTAAAACTTTATGCTGCTCTTTAAAAAGTTGCTTCTATATTTATTGTCTTTTCCTTCAGAGTTAGTTCTTTGAGATGCTGCAGTGTGATAGGATGTTTCCTTCAACTATTAAAAAAAGTTTCCACATTAAAACTTAGCACAAATGTATCAGGGGATCTGGCTTGCTGTCAGTTTTTAAGAACAACTCCATTTTGAAGTCAGTGGGGACATCTGTTGAACAAGGTGTGGCATAGTATGGCCTAGGGCTACAAAGTTGCCTACTTGATAAATGTTATAGGAAATGTGTTATGATTGCTGCACTCTTGCTCTTTTCGCTAAGTGCCTTACTACCAGGGATACTATCTCTTAGCTTCTTCTAGGTAATGGTTTCCCCATGAATGTGGTTTTTCTGGCAGACTGTCATCAATTGAGAGGAGGGAGGAGAATATAGTCTGACATCTGTCCCTCTTGTAGGGCAACTGCTACATCTTCAGCAATTAGGGAAAACCAAAGAGAAGGGAAAGGAGTCCATAAAGAGGTAACTCATCACATTTGACATTTCAGGCCAGGTGCTCAAGGGAGTATATTAATGCTGCTACTTAAATCATCATGACTAGGCTTCGCGAATGAAGATACTTGAATAACTTTGAAAGAAATCAACTGGCTTTACTGGGAACTAAGTCTTATCTCCATAGATGAAACTGATACACATGATCTCCCTCCCACACAGCTACATCAGAAGCTGATGTAAAGACAAGACTCTATAAAGTGAAAAGGAAAGAGAAGAATCGAAATTTAAAGTATGTTTGGTTCTTCTATTCTGATGCAACACTGTAGGAAACAATCCGCAAAACAACCGCATGTGCTCACCTTGCTGGAACTTGTGGGTATCAGTGGTTCTTGAACCTCAAATAATGTGCAGCAAGTCTCACTTTGAGCTAGCTGGAAAAACTGCAAAAAATTTTTATATTGCAGCATAATTTTTGAGAATGTCTTTTTTATAAGGTGTTCTTGGGTCCAAGAGAGATTTCTGATCACATACGTGAACAGAACACTTTAAAATTACTTTGTACTCCAGTCACTACTTGGTATGCAGATAGTTTAAATTCAAGTCAATGCTTGCATTGATGTGAAGTAGGGATGTTGCCCATGTCTCTTTTGCCTCGTGGGGAGGTCTCGCCCTTTGCTGTAAAAGCTCATACCTTTTCCAAAAGAAAATGCATTTTGCATTTCACACTGAAACAAGACACACACACTGAAAAAAGACACACACCCTGCAACAGCTTGACTTCTCTATCTGCTTCTGCTCTTCCCATTTTTAGTGAAACGTCTTGCTTCCTGAGCATCTGTAGCCGTTGCTGTAGCCATGACATGTGTTAGAGATTAGTAAAGCTGGAAAGGAACTGATATCCGGCTTATGCTGTATGAAAACTAGATTGACAGACTTCATAACTTCTACCTGACACATGAATGACTGCTCTGATTTTTTTCACATAGTGATCGACATAGCAAGACAGCAGCTTTGATGTGTTTACACATTTCTGTGTTTTCCAGTGCAGTCTCCGTCTCTTCATTTATTCGTTAAGTGTTAGTTCACATTTAGTTGTTACAACTGTTTTCCCCAAGAATATCTTTTTTCTCAGTCACCTTTTCAGTGCCAATAACAATGGGATTTTCATCTTTCATCGAGTTTGTACATGTTACTGCATTCAAGTAATAAAGAGAATCTGTTCTCTTTACCCTTGACACTTGTTTTATAAAGGGATACATAAGAAGTAACCAGAGCCAGCTGTTCCGATGAAAAAACTGAGCTTTATTGTCACTTGTAGAGTTATGCCCAGTTTTACAATCTCGTGGCATGCCATAAATGTTTTTGCCCTCTGAACTTATATATTTGAAAACATTTTCCTGCATTCTAATCCTTACTGTAGAAAGATAATATTTCCAAGTATTACCCTCTAAGCAGCTAATCACTTGCTCAGCTTCCCACAATTTAGCTTTTAACCTTTTCTTTCTAACTGATGAAGATAATTTCAGTCTGGAAGATAAGGTTTTTTCTACTGCGATATATATAAGGAAAACAACTTTTTAAATATCCAAACAGACTGGGACCTGCAAATATTTCACTTTATAAAAGCATCAGATGAAAAAGGATAATTGCCTGAGTGCAAACTTGAGTAACTCATTAAATGCACCAAAAATATGAAAGTAGTCTCTTGATTTGACATTAAGTTGGGATTAGTTAAAAAATAAAAGGAGCTGCTTTGCCATTAGAAACAAAGAATTCAACACATTCCCTTATCCTCTTGCCAAGCTGCTGCTTGGTCTTATCTTTTAATTAAACCTGAACTTTAAAGTGTATAACATGCCAGTTTATTAAATGATGTATCAATAGTCAAAGAGCATTCTTGCCAATTAGCATTCTGTATAGAGGTTTCCGGTTGTTTGTTTTTTTTTCTTACAGAATGGACACATTAAATGTCCCAGTTCTGTTGCAACTCAGTTTAAAGTAATTGATTAGAAAGAAACAATAGAAAAAACCCACATATATTCAGAACTCCAGTGATCTAAAATACTTTCACTACCTTGAAGATATTAACAATCAAGTCCACCCTTTTCTTCAAATACAGATGATGACTGCACTTTCATTTTTGTTCAATACAGCATTACACTGCAGTTTTGTGCACATTAATAAACAGCATAGTTGTAATGTTATAATGACTTACAACCTAGAATAAACATAATATATCTATCTCATACAAAATGATGGGGTAAGCAACGAGGCTAAAACAAGTACCTAAAGAAAAAATTTATGATGGAAGATAGCAAGACTCTTTCCAGTAACTCTATGGAAACATTTGGAAGGTGCTTAATTGGCAAAATGAATTGGAATTAATTATACGTGAATCCTGTGGCAAGTACAGCAGCACTCAACTCATTAAGAAATCATAGTTTGGAACGCAGGATACCATCCTGACTACATTACATCCTGAATGCGCTTATGGCTACTTTTCAGAGGATAGCTAGCTTTATAGAGTACACTGTCATTAGGAGAAATAGCTGGGATTTCTGAGTCACTGATCATGTTTTTCAAGAACCCTTGGAAACCTGTGAATACCCTCACAGGTGAGTGAGGACAATGTCATCTTTAAAAAGACAAAAGGGATAAGACTTGAAAAATGAGGCCCCTGGGAACATTTAGAAACAAATAACTAATCAATCTGCATTTTAAAAAAACAGGAGAAAATAAAATGAAAAAAAGTGCCATTATAGCTTTTTCAAAAAAAGAAAAAAGATTCTTTCAAACCAGTTTAATTCCCTTCCTTGACAAGGTAACCAGCATAACACATAGAACAGAGAAAAATAAAAGTAGGAAATCTGTATTTTGGTATTACTTTTATGACACTGTTCCACATGACATTCTCATAAGCAAGATAGAGAAATATGGTCTAGGTTTAATCACAGTAAAGAGGATGTACAACCTGGATCCAAATTTTCCTACTTTAATTAATGTGAAGTACTGGACTTCACCTGAGACATCACTTTTTAAGGAAGCGGTAGATAAACAGCATAACAGACCATCAAGGATGATACAAAATTTAGAAGGAAAAGTTAAAGAAAAATCTAGAAATTTGACTAAATAGGCAGATGTTACACTAAGGAAGTTAAACAGTATTTTGCATTGCTAATTAATGACAGAAAACAAAAAAAGTATATTAATTTATATCAAATCAGATTTACTTTGGATATTAAAAAAATGTTTCAGAATGTTATGCAGCATGAATTATTGGGATGAGATATATGGTTATGGTCAGAGATTCATGGAGTCAC
The DNA here is from genome assembly GCF_009829145.1 of Chiroxiphia lanceolata. NCBI lineage: Eukaryota > Metazoa > Chordata > Aves > Passeriformes > Pipridae > Chiroxiphia > Chiroxiphia lanceolata. The sequence continues at coordinate 34,834,730 of NC_045639.1, read as the reverse complement.
AGAACAATTCAGGTGAGAAAGGCCCTTAGGAGTCCATTTGTTCCAACTCACCACTCAGATCAGATCCAATAAGAACAGGTTGCTCAAGATGATGTCTAGTGAAGTTCTGATTATTTCCAGTGATGGAGATACCAGAGCCTCTCTGGGAACCTGTTCAGATGTTTCACCACCCATATGGTGGAATTCTTTTTCCTTGTATCTGACTGGAATTTCCCATTTGCAACTTGTGTCCATTGCTTCTGGCTCTGCCTTCTTTATGTCATTCCACTAGGCAGTTAACTGTGGAATTTCCATTATTGCTATTATGGAAATGTTTGATAAACGTCTTCTGGAAAATGTCGAAATTTCCCTCAGTACAGATTGAATTAAATGAGAATAATTCCATTATCATTCTGTGGTTTTGTGAGTTACTAGCTTTCTATAATTCTTTGGAATATGCAGAAACATAGCATTTAGTAAATTAAGGTATCTGTCTGTGTACATGATGTGTATAACAGAAAGTTCTGTATCAATGGGTCATGAGTGCATTTCAGTCATTTTGACCACACTCTGTTTATGGTTAAATATTTGGGTCCCGAAGCTTTCAAAGTTGTTTTCTCTCCAAAAAGCTCCAAGGTGCATTTCTGCCAGGGGAAGAGTTAGTGGTCCAGTTTTCTTTGATGTGAGGGTCTTTGTAATGAATCACCTTTATTTTGAAGGGAAAAAAGGGCCTAATTTTATTATCAAGAAACAGACTGAAAAGTTTTTGGTTCCAGAAGCTTATACTGAGGTTAATACAAGATGTAGACAGATCTAGTCTCTTTATTTTTCACAACTATAATGCCTGGTTGGTATCATGTAAAGGGTTAAGGAAAGGAAGAATATTTCAGAAATATTTACATTATTTTTTCAAGCAGGATTTCTCAGGCATGAACTCTGTGATAAAGCTTGGGAGATATAGAATGAAATTAAAATTACCAGGACAGTGTTTAAAAACCACACAGGTTAAAGAAGGCTTAATAGAAGAACCTGAATACTCTGTCATTTTGGGTTTAGAAGAGATCTGAGATGAAAATTTAAACTATCAAGCATTTAAAAGAGTGGAAAGAAGAAAAGTAAAAGGTGATATGTGTGCTCTGTTGATGCTTGCAGAAAAAAGCAAAAATCTGAGCGCTCCAAAAGGAGAAAGAAAAGTGACAAGGAGAAAGCAAATGAATATTCCAAATGGTAGAAGAAGTTCTAATCAGCTGCATGTGTTCATTTTCAATGAAGATGTCTAATGAGGGCATAGAAATGAAATCAGAGGAGTTATGCTGGAAGAAAAAAATAACTAGCAACAAGAATTAAATGAGAAAAAACAAAGAGTAAACAAAGTGATGTATGAATCTGCGTGTTTGTAATTTGTTTTGTAACATTCTCATCAAACAGTATACATAGAGAATATGAAAATAGTGAAGATAAGTCTGACATTTCAGAAACTATATTTTTCAAATTCGTGGGAGACAAAAGAGTTGCTTATAACTTTTGGAAAAGTAGATTTGATAGCTATAAAGAAGAGGAGCTGGACAATTATTGCATAACTATGTTAATGGTCATTTACACTAGAAAATAGTGAAACAGAAAAAAAAGGGAAAGTTGAAAATATTCTGTACTGTTCATTCACTGTCCACATTGTGGACATTGTGCGGACATTGGAGGAAAATAGGTGGGCTTGGGTCTTTTCTCAGTTTTTACCTAAGTCTAGAACTCATTAAAGCCAGAGAAAGCTTGCCTGATTCAAAAATTATTTTTTTCTTACCCAATCCATGATTTCAGTTTTTATTGAACACATTTAGTTTTTGGAATTCTTTCTCTAAAGTCAGCAATTCTTTTTTTGTTTGTTTGTGCGTTTGGTTTTTTGTTTTGTTTTTGTTTGGTTGGTTTTTTAAAATTTCAAATAAGAATACAAATAGGCCATTTCTGGGTTGCTTTTAACATCCCAACGTACCACAGGAATCCTACCATCTCAGTCTTACAGCTTGAGAGTCAGCAATGTTGTTTTTGTCACAGGAACTTAGTTACAGAATTATTGTTACCTTTAGACAGCCTTTCTGTCATACAACTTGCCAATTCTCTCACCCATTTTATTCTCCCAGTGCATCTGCCCTATCCTTGAATCATCTTTCCATGTTATGGTGTTATGCCCTGGTCTGCTTGGCAGGTTTAGGGGAAGGTTGTTTGATTCACTTTGGGCAGTGCGTGGGAGAAACAACAAAATTCTCAGAAGGTTCAATAATAAACTTTTACTAGCAAACTTTAAAACATTAAGGTAAAATAAGGAACTTGGCAAATTTTAAACAATATTCAGACAAACTTTAACTTCAACTTATCTAGACACAACAAAGCACTTATTAAGGCATCAACTGAAATTATTTAGTCTAACTTACAATATGCTTTGAGAAGAAGTAGTTAGGAGAAGAAAGAGAGAGAGAAAGAAAGACGAAAAAAAGGATAAGAGTAGAAAGATATTACGATTCGTGGATCCAGTGATGAGACTTTATTGTTACAATTTAGATGTCCATTGGTTGAAGTGATGGTCACAGTCTTGACCAGGTGTGTGGGAAGCACACAAAACACAAAGTTCAATAGGTTAATAAACAGTCAGACTAGGTGGGAACACCCCAGTACCTACCCTGGGTGGGGAGTTTTATGCTGTATGAACTAACACTGGAGATCACATGTAGTCCTCTGTTGGAAGGCCCCAGAAGTGAGTCTGGGGGTATTTTGGGGTTCTCTATTGGTTTATGACACCTTCTAAGTCATGACTTCTGCCTTTTGTTAGCATAGTGGAGCCCATTATCCCCCATCAGAAGGGATGAAGACCTTCAGGCCTATGTGTAATGGTCCCAGCATCTCCCCACAGGGCGGGGCTGGGAGTTTTACAGCTGACCCAGTTGTGTAAGGGAGAACGTTGGCATGATAAAAAGCACTATTCCACCTTGAAGGATCCGCTTCTTATCAGCCTCTTCCCTTATCTAGTTCAAAACACAGCTTCTTGCTAAACAGAGATTGATTTGTCATGGTCATCCTCTGGTGCTCATGCCCTCTGTACCCGACCTGTTTTATGATCCGTCCTGCTAGGCAGGAGTAACTTTTGTTTTATTAATAAATCCCTTGGAGTGAATAGATGATCAGTATATATGATGCATATATACATATATATATATATATACATATATATATATATATATATATATACAGGGTTTATTTTAGAACACTTTGGTTGCAAAGGAAAACAGGTATATAGCTATTTTGATTGTTATTATCTACAGTAACATGGCAATATAAAAACATAGAGGTATTGCAAAGGAAAACAAGTGTTCAGCTGTTTTGGTTGTAATATAGCAATGTATATTACCCAAGAAAATGTGTAAGGGAAAAGAGAGAAAGAAAGAGAGAGAGAGAAGAATAAGAGTTAAAGGAAGAGAGAAAAGGGAAGAGAGAGAAAAAGAGTTTATAGTCACCACTCAAAGGTTTCTGGCAAACTTGGTTGCCATTGTTGTCACTGGTGTCTTGGTTCATCAGGAGTGGTGGGGAGAGAAGCCCACGAAACATAAAATTCAGTGGGTTTATATACCCTCAGAAACACTCCTGGTGCCTCCCCCTTGTGTGTGTGTGTGTGGGCTGTTTTGCACAGTTATGCTGGTTTTGCAGAGAGCTGAATGTGCTGGTTTTTGCAATGTAATTTTAGGCTTTGGAGGGGAGGTGTGTTTCAGGGGCACTCCTGCTAAGAGCTGAGGCCTTCTCCAGGGTAGTCATGGGTGTGTGCACTTGGAGTCGTTCTTTGACATGACCCGGTCCATAGGACACAAACATCACATACCCAGAGAGTCAAGGCTGGTCTTCTTTAGATGGGCATCACACACCTAGAGAAGCATCACATATCCAAAGAATCACTCCACGAACCTCCAAAGTTAAGAGTTTGTGGGCTATGGCCTCCTCCCCTTAGTCTTTATCTTCGCTCTCCTAGCAGGATGCTTGCGCAGCTCACTGTAGTAACAATGTTTCAATGCCATTAAAAAAAGTCCAGTTCCTCACAGGTGCATTGTCAGCAAATTTTACTGTTGAATTTTGATTGACCAGATATCATGATGGACCTTCAATGACCCATTGAGGAAACACTGAGGAAAGAAGGAAAAGTCTTGTAGATACAATTAGGACATTACACAGTGTTTACAACATAAGTTTCTATACTGTATTTTCTACTCAGACTGTCCTGCTAAATGTTTTTGTAAAGAAATATGCTCAATCCCATTTTCAAGATAATATTTTTGAATACATCAATTACTATGATTATCAGAAATGAATTTGTAGTTCTAGGAAATGTATTATCTCTCTTTTCCAGGGCTGGATTACCTTTCCTGGGCAAAGAACAAATAGCTGTAAATATAGTGTCTGTTAATCATGATAATACATAAATTGAACAGCTTGTCAGGATTGCATTTATTATTTTACTCTGCAACCATAGTAGATTTTTCCTTTAGCTTTCCTTCACAGATGTACATTTCTTCAGCCAGCTTCAAAATAATAGTTGTAACCTATTCCTGTAAACAGTGACACATCTGCAGTCCTGACAAGACATTCATGATTTGTAGTATGAGAAATGGGGAAATAGAAAATCTTAACACAATAGTGCCACTACATCTCTGGAAGCATTTGGGTCTTCACCTCAGAAGGACAGGCACAAATCAGTATTTTCAATGTCACTGACCCTACGGCCATCTTCCTATTGAGCTTCCAATAATTACTGGAGAAGACTTTACCTAAAATGTACAGTGTTTTAAATCCTTCTCCTTGCAATCCTTGTCTTTCAAAACATGCTTGTAGAAAGTGGTAATAACACAAGATGCTTACTCTTTAACTGTAGTGTTCAGTCTACAGTAAATCTAATATCAGGCACTCTCTGCCTGATGTCTTTTTTTTTTTTTTTTTTGTGGAGGAAATTCACCTTCCCTCTTGCTGAAATAATTGTAATTAAATATTAATTTCATTCTCATTAACTTATTTGCCTTTGGAGCCCATGCGCAGATAGATTCCTGTTGAAGGCCAAGGGAACAACCCAACTCTGTAGAAAGCTCATGGCGCTGGGTGAGTTAAAGCAAAGTTGAGTGCATGCAAAGCAATCTTGTTGGAGGACCATTTTTGTCTTTTTGATAATAGGAGTTTGAGTTTTCTAGACTTGAAAGCCTAAAGTGCTAAATCAGCTTTAAAGTGGATTTGGTGGGCCTCATAAATTTTTAGTAAGTTCAGATATGAAATAGACTGAGGAATTATTTCTCAAGTAACAGGTAAAATCACTATAATCTTGATGAGATCTGAGAAATAATCTCTTATCATAGAAGTCACTCTTAAAAGATGTCATAAGATTTAATTAGTTATGAAATTTGGTGAATATTTTGTTTCCAAACTGTGTTTCTATAACTCTTGCAATTCTTTTATTTCTCAGCTATTTCTGTATTCTGATATCCAATCTAAAATCCTGTTAATGTTTTACTTTTGTGACTGTTGTTTTTCTTTTGTTTGCTGTCACTATAACTTACTATTCAGCTTCTGGGTAACTGGCTTGAGACTAAATGGGAGGAGTATAAATGCTGGTTTAAGGATTTGCATTCCAATGGGGATGCAAATTGCCTGTGATTCTAGGCGAGGTGAATGTCAAGGTCCAATCTTGAGTTAATACGGTGTGTCCAAGAGTGTTAGCAGTGGTGAGCTGATATGAATACTCCTGTAGCAGGATGATCCTCTTTTTGTTGGGAAAAATGAATATAATTATTGATCAGACCTGTAGTCTCATCGCTGCTTTTCTTTTTGCATTCAGTAAAAAAAGAAGCAAATACCTTTTTATCACCAAACATATTTTTTTTTTTTGGTGGAGATTTACTGTGCTGTTTTCCAAAAAGAAAACAAAAAATTATCCTGACATCACAGGAACAAAAATAATTAATTTACTACGCAATACGTAAGTGGCTTTCCCAGCAGATTGACTCTCTCCTTATGTGCCACTGCAAGTCTCATCCGTCTGGGGCCATGTAAACCATTCATGTAAAAGGGAATTACAGTGATTATGTTCTGTATCTCTTACTCTGCCTTGAAGCCCAAGACTTCAGTCGTATTTTGAACACATTTTTCTGCATGCTTTTGAATGTAATGGGTGTATGTAGGTGCTCATGAATATCCATCCCCTAAAGACATTCTGGCAGAAATTTCCTTCAGGCTCTAATACCAGAGAATCTTGGATGTGATTTTAGGTTCTTTACTCAGCCAAACACAGAAAATTCATAAGGTCTCAGGGGTTTGTTCCTCCAATTTTCACAAATGTTGGTCGTTCTATCATGGTCTGCATACTGCAATTTACTGATTATATCAAAGGAACTGAAGTACTAATCCCAGTTGAACTGTTGACTATGTAATTAGAGGCTTCTAAAATCCTTCAAAGTTACTGAAACAGGTGTTGTGAGGGATAAGAACATGAGACTAAAGCAAGAAAAAATCATATCACAGATGATTTGCTTCCACAGAAGCAGATTTCCGTATGCTATTCAAGTTAGCATGTGGTTTCACAACCTTTTGTTCCTTTTAAAATCAATTTCCTGCTCCCATGTAGTTTCAGAACAACAAAGCAAGAAAGTGAAATTATGCAGTTTACGGTAGTTTACAGTAAAAATTTTCAGTAGCAGTGGCAAGAACAGTTACCAACCTCTCTTTTGAAACTTTGAACTGGAGTACTAACCTTTGTGTTTGAAAGACAGGCAAATACCTACTAGGAACTAAGTGGAGGTCATCTGCACATTTCATATGGGTCACTGAATAATGATCACAGGGTAGCAACTTTCATTTTGAATCGGTAATGAAGAAGTGAAAAGCACCATATTTCATTAGTAATGCCACATGTGCTCCAGGTCACTGCTTCATTTCTTCATCCTACTGGTTCTATGAACCCTTATGAACCTGGTTACTTTTAGGGCTGAGCAGGCTGCTTTTTCTGGCCTTCAAAAGGGATTTTGAACCTTAAAATTGTCTGTTCACAGTTGCAAAAGATGTATCTGGAAGAGAAATTTTGGTAGGTATGAAAAATCCTTTTCAGGGAGAAAAGGTGTCATGGTTTGAACTCCCCAAAAATCCAATTTCCAAACTTCCCACAATTTCCTCAATGTGAGAGAAGTTGTCAGGCATACACAACTACCAATATGGGGAAATTATATCAAAATTTATTACTAACACAATAAATACTATAATACATATATATATATATACAACAATTCTAACTATCTCTCCTATGGTAAAACAATATATATACATAGATCATCCCTCCTTCCCTCTATAAATGTCCAGAAGGAAAGAAGAAAAAGTCTTTTCCACTTTCAGGGTAGCAGAGTCTCTCCTTTATCTTCGAGGTAGCAGTTTCTATTTGTCGTAGCTGGAAAATTTCTCTCTCTCTCTCTCTCTTCATTACAACGCAGGGGTTTTTTCTCTCACCCCTCTCAGCCCTTTGGCTCCAACCGAAGATCTCTCTTCGCAAAAGCAGGGACAAAGCTCACTTCATCACAGTCTGTGAAAGTCCCTTTCCTCGGGGGGTCAAGCTCCCCCTAGTCAGAATGGTTTAGGGGCTCTCAGTTCAGTTCTTCCCCAATGGCTCTAGCAGAGCTCCTCTGCTCCAGTTCAGCTGCAAATGTGGCAGGGGATGACCATTTCTGCAGCATTCGTTGGTCTGACCGTCCTGGTCCAGTTCACAGGACATCTCTGAGCTCTCAACTCCTCTCTCTCTCTGTAGCTGCTGCTGCATTTTGGGACTCCCTAAAAGTTTGGAAGCCCACCCCTCCTTTCCAAGGAGGTCTCAGGGTTTTGGGAAAGTAATTCAGTCTTACCCCAAAACAGTCTCTGCTGAGTTTTCTTTGCTCTGTTGCCATCTCTCTGTCTCTCTCTGCAGGACATCTCTGCGTCTTTCAACCTGGCTCTATGCCATGTTGCTGCTTGCCGGCTATCTTCTTGGCTTTCAGCCACGGCTCTCCACTCAGCACTGCCTCTGCCACCATCTCAGCATCTTCTGCTGCCCACTCACAGTGGAGAAACTCCCCCAGCCTTTGGTCACGGCACCCAGTCCAGTTTTGTCACTACACCAGGTCTCCCGTAGTCCCGACTGGGGGCTGGGGACCTTGGCCCCCAGTGGGACTTGCTGGCCCCTCATTTCTAACATGTGGTGTCTCAAGCCATGGCTACCTCTCCTTCCAGCTACGTACCAGGTCTCCTTTTCCGATCTGTGTAATATGTTAATTTTGCAGGGGTGACCTGACTGAACACCAAGAACACCACCCCCTAGGGTTAACTACTTTCCAGCTCCAGGGGGGAAGCTTTTTTTTAACCTACGACAAAAGGAAGGGAGTGTGTAAGGAGAAAGAGAATAAGTTATATTCTTTTTATATGATAAGAAACCATAGAGTAATGAAAGCAAGTAAATAAAATCACTCTGAAAACCAGAAAATAACAGGAAAGCTTCTTTCCAAACAGATGGTTCACTTTTATTCCAAGAGATGCCTAAAATGTTTTATTATTATCTAAATTCACTCTTCTTTTCCATTTTACGACATGAGAGGGAGGAAGAAAGAAAGGAAAAAGGAAAGTAACAGCTATTTGAAAACACAGTGGTGGAATATGCCATTTCAAAGAATCAACAAAATGCCCAGAATTGAATATTGTTATATGATATGCAGTCCAGAATATTCGGTTCCTGGCAGGCTTAATTCTCAAGTGACAGTTCAGTGGACCAAGAAATCAGGCTCTGAGGACTGAATTCTCATGTAATCCCCATATGGGTTCTTAAAGATTGACTCTGAGACAAACATATAAGCATCAAATTATATCAGTACAACAACTAGAGCTCATTGTTGCCATTTTTGTTATTAGACTGAAATAGTTTTCAGGAAACCCCACCTTTCTTTATGCTGCCTTCAAACGACAGTGTATGCTTGCCCTGATGATGCTAAAAGGGAGGCAATGTGCTTACTATAATTCACGCAGCTTCAAAGCTGGGTCTAGCAGAAGGAATTGGGTGTATGGTTATTTGGGTGATGGTGAGGGAAAGGTCAGTCTGCGGCCAGTGGACGGGGCTTGCCTCAGAGTTTTGAGCTGACCTCAGTGTGCTGCCAGAGTTACGCATAGGCTTTTCAGTGTTGGGCAACTCCCATTCTGAGCTGGCTGTGCCCTGCACAGAGGTTGGTCTGCACACAGCAGTCCCAGGAGCATCACAGCACCATAATCTACTGCAAAACCTACTGCTCTAACAATCTTTTGAGGCCACTGAAGCTGGACTGTCCATGTTATTGAGTCTTAATCCTCATATGAAATCTATATATTTTAAAACCTTTTCCAATACACTTTCAGCCATGATAACCAGAAGCAAAAAAGCCTTTTTCTAAGTTCTCTCCTTGGAAGAGTGAATATGTCCCTTTTTATTTCATTAAATAAGTATATATCATATTTGACTACAGCAAACGACTGCATTTTATAGAATTTAATAACTGCGCCAGTGACTCAAAGTTCTTTTGACCCAAGGAGAAAAGAAGTTCCAGAATGGTGATAACAATAAAAACAAAAGAGCAGTAACACCACCTTCACCAATAACAGTAGAAAATAAACTGATAATAACTTTTACCTAAAGCATATAAAAGATTATAAATATATTTTTAACATTTTGTGCTCAATTTAATATTTAGTCTTACACAAAACCATACATTTCAATTCCTGGAATACACACCTTAGCAATATACTTTACCAGGGGCACATGTTTGTTTTTCCACTTCTTGACATTTTTATTTGAATGGTGGGTTGCTACTATTAGTCTGTAAACACAGGCAAGCAATTTTTCTACCTCACACCCCCCAGTAATCAGTCAGTGTGGGACCAGCACAGGATTTTCTGGTTTGTAGAATCACCTTGAGGTATTATAAATCAGGCATAATCAATCAATCATCAGGCAATATTTTCAAATTTTTACACAACCTCACTTTGTTCCTGTCTTCCATAGGAACACAGCAAAACAGCAAAAAACACTGTCAACAAGGGCCTTTCTGACAGAAAAATTAAAAGCCAAAACCTTTGTTTTCCCAAATCCTTCTAATCAGGGCCGTACAGTGTATTTACTAATAGCTGTTGGCTTTCAAAGAGAAAAGGCATAAAACATCCTTTTTTTTGTGTCAATCTCTTACTATCATTAAAGCTTCAATAACTTCTGAAAAATAACCTAGCTTAGAAGTGTTCTCTTTTAAAATATAAAAAAGAAGATTATTTAACTTGGAAAAACACTCAGTAAATCCAGACTGGCTCACCCACTGTGTTTTGACTGTATCTCTTGTGTTCTTTTAGATTTTACATCAGAATGACTAAAATTATGCTCTTCCCAGGACTCTCATTAATTTCATAGACAACCAGACTCCATTCACCAATTCCCAGCTTTTTGCAGAGAGGTGACTTATAGGCCAGTCCATGCTCTGTGCTTGATAGCAGATGTTCATGACTACTCATGAGGCTTGTCTTCTCCTCTCCAGGAACCCGATACAAGCCTGAGTCTGGCCATGCCAGTGGCTGTACACATAGGAAGGGTAAGTGCTTCCAGCTCAAAACAGGTGTGTTTGCATGTCAAGTAAATGGCACATCTGGCACAAGGAAACAGTTAGCCTTTCCTGAAATCTCACTGCCTCCATTGGCTACTCTGCTATTTTTCCAAAGACCTTCATTGTACTTAGATTTTAGATCTTTATCTCTTTACTGTACACAGAATTTGAAAATTGTATAGTTGTTTGTCATGTCATGTCCACTGGTTTTCTCAAAACTGGAACAAAATATGCACAAGGCACCAAAAGGTGCTTCTTACGGGTTTCTTATGGGACATTGTTGGATATGCTGGTTGTCCGTAAGGGAGGAATAAATTGAAGGGAATATGCCAGTCTCTTCTCCTATTTTCTCTGCTGTGGACAGGTGCTGCTGCCATGGAGACAAAGGGAGGACCAAAGTGTTTCTGGAAGCCTGACCTGTGCCAGTGAGCTTCTCTGCATCCCCCAGGGAAATGCAGGCTCCAGACACAGGGACAGCAGTTTTCTGGGTCTTTTTTGATGCCTGAGGTAGCACTGTCAAATGCAGGCGTGGGAAGAGGATGAAGTGAGGCAAACTGATTCTAGCTTAATGATTAGGGTGTTTTTCTGGGAGGAAGGTGACTCAATGTTCTCATTTCTGTGTTTTATTTCTAACCCAGTGATGGTCTCAAATGCATGCACATCTCAGGGAATGGTGTCTGAAACCCCAGCTCCATCCCCTGTAACTATCCTCTTCCCTTTTTCCTTTTCCTTCTTTGTCCTTCCCCTTATACCTGCCGAGGTCCTGGTTAGAGTCTTTTTCAAGTGGCAGAGTAGAGGAGAAAAATGGGCATATGTTATCCTCCTCACAGGTGTGTCTCTCATCTGCCAGGAGTTATGATAGATATGTATATTTATCGTAATGCAGAGACTCACCTGTGTGAGCATGAGGAGAGGATAGAAGGAGAAGATATGCTGCTGCTGTCATCCTCCCTTTTAATTTTATTTTTTTTTACCAAGGCCATCATTCCTCCATTTAATGGCTAAAAGCACTGAGCAGACTGCATTATTTTAGTGGGCTGTCCCTCATATCTTTGATTGGTAAGTCATCATTTATTTAAATGGTTTTTCTTTATTTCATTCACATGAATAAGTGGAAAGCTCAGTCAGGACCTTTGCGGAGCAATCCAAAGAAATGCTACTGCTAATTAAACTTGCATCAGAATTCAAGCTGGGGAAGTTTAGCCACAAAGGCTAAACACAAAGCTGAGGAAAGAAAAATTAACCTTCTGTGCTACACATCACACATGAAATAGAAGTTGTGGCTGTGTCTGCAAGGTTATGTCTACACTTATTAAAACCTGAAGTTATACCACATTTCTACTTTTTGTATTTTTAACACAGGTAAGGAAGATTTTGGAAACTCTGATTTAAACAGCAAATCACAGAATCATGAAATAGTATGTATTGAAAGGGAATTTTAAAGATCAACGTAGTTCCAGCCACGCTGCCACAGGCAAGAACAGCTTCCACTAGATCAGGTTGCTCAAAGCCCCATCCAGCTTGACCATGAATATTTCCAGGGATGGGATGTCCACCACTTCTCTGGGAAACCTGTTCTAGTATCTCACCACACTCATTGTAAAAAGTTTCTTCCTTATGTCCAATCTAAACCTACCCTCTTTCAGTTTAGAAATGCTTCCAGCTTAGAGACACTATATGTTTTTTTTTACAAAGGCTGAATGAGAGCTGTGTTCACGACATAGCTCAAAGCATGGTAGGAAAACAGCTCCTCCTGGTTGGACTGAGGCGTTTGTTCTGAGATGACCTACACACTCTCTGGAAATTTCCTCCAGGCTCAGCAACCTATAGATAGTAGGGCATGTTGGTTGTGAGGAAGCTTTGGTGTACCGTGAGCTCCAAACTGCTGAGCAGATTGTACCAGGGAAGCTTAGAGCTGTGTGATGGACCTAAAAGAAATAAGATAGGTTTTCAGTTAGGTTATGAAAAGGGGTAGGTGAGGGTTTCAGAGAAGTTATATGGTGGAAAGATATCTAAAAACAAGGAGATGAGAGGTCAAAATTTTGTCTGTCTTCCTCAAAAAGATCCCTATATCAGTGCATACAGACAGAAGAACCCAGCTTAAAGCCAGATACTGTGGACAGTCTTGTGTGCATTCACCTTCTAAGGAGAGACTTCTGCATAATGAACCTGGAAATATTTTTACAGAAATCTATATCATTTTTCATCACCTTTCTGTCTAAAATTGAGTGCTTTGTACGTAAATAAGTGCGATACACTTGTGCAGTGCTTTCTAAAGCAAAGGACCCTACATTTATTTGAAAACTGCATATAGGGTGACTTTTAACTACCACTTAAAATAGCCCAAACTCTATCCAAAGTGTATTTTCAGTGAATCTTTTTTGTATGTAAAAGAAATGCAGCAGGTATTGCCGTACACAGTCAATGATCTGTGTATTTAATGATGATAATATCCCATAAATTTATAGTTGACTGCACAAATTTATAGTTGACTACACACTGATTGTGTTCTGTTTGATATCTAGAATTTATTGGCCAGCAGCATAGGCTGTGAAACAGAGTTATCATGGTTTCAAGTTGAATCTAACTATTAATGTCTTCTTAGTGTCTCAGATTTCATTCCCAAAGGGACTATGAGCATGACAGTGACTGTGATGGTTACAGTCTATCAACAAGTTAGGTACATGCCCTCAAGAGAAGAAAAGCTTTGCATTTTCTGTCAGGAGTGGAAAAGTGATTTTACATGGACCAGTAAAGGTAGCAACAGTTGCCAAAGGGTTTACAGTAATTTATGCGTAGGTTTTCCAGTTGCTTATATTGGACTGTCAGGTGAAAGACATCTGAATGTGTAAAAATAATTTTAGCTCAACTCCTAAGAACAAAACTCTCAGAAGTTTTTAATCTATAAGAAATGCCCAAATACAGAAAATGACAAGGTGACTGTTGTAGGACCAGCAACAATGCAGTAAAGGTGCTCCTGAATTAAATAACTGGATTTTATCATCTGCAGTCAGTGAAATAGATCACTTGATTATATCAGCAAACTGAATAGCAATTTGTTCCAAGATTTTCCATTAAGTAAAATAAAGTATCCTACTAGTTCAGAAGGTTCGTATGTTGTCACAAATATATTATAGCAGGGAAAAAATTACAGCTTTGGTTTTCCCATGATTTGTGACATTTATATATTGCATGGGAAACTTCTGGTGGTAATTTTTAAGTTCTTCAAAGATAAAAAAGATGGGGATGATGGACAGTCACTTTTTGTGCCTGAAGACTAGTTATATTTCTTCCATAATCTACTTTGTGGTACAGACTTGAAATTAGAATAGTCTGATTTTCTATGACCTGAAATTTATTACACAATACATTCATTGAAGGGTCAGTTACAATAAAAAATTGATGAAAAATCCATAAAAGTTAATCCTTATCTACTTAAAAAGATATCATGTCAATGCAGAAAAGGCGGAAATAGGTTTCTCAGTGGTATACATCAGCTTCAATGACTTGACCTCATAGTTTTTCTTTAACTGAAGAAGATTAGCTTTACTTGATTCAGACACTTGCTTTGAAAAATGTTGACTATTCAGGAAATTGCAAGCATTTTAAATTATCAGCAAGCTGGATATGGGGCTGTTTGGTAAGAATTATTGTTTACTAAGAGACTGAGGACAGCACCTGTACTTGCTTCAGAAGTATTAGTAGTCTGATGGTTTATCTTCAAATCTTAGTTCTTAGAGTAAGTCCTTTCCTACCTTGTAATGAGGACTGAGAAAAAATTCTTTCTAGTCTGAACACAGTACAATTCACCAAGCCTTCCAAGAATGAATTTTTTTGAAGATGAGCTTCAAATTAAGGCTTTTCAACTGTACAAGTTAGGAGTTTTGAAACAGATTTCAATGAAAGATTGCCTCCTTCATCCTATTATGTTCCTGAAGTCTTTACTTTCAGAGGATTGCTACCTCCCTTTCAGTGAATAGGTGTTGACAGTGTCAAAGTCTTTACAAAAGTGAGCCCTGAATGAGCTTCAGGATCTTTTTTTTTTTTTCTTTTCAGGACCCAGATTTGCAGAGTCTATGGTATAGTGGAGACAGAACAACTCCTGGTGCTCTCTCTAAGGTGAAATATCTTTGCAACTCAAAATAATACTTTATAGGCTCAGCTGAGGTGACAGTGTTTGAGATATCTGTAAACTGCTTTTTCAGAAGAGTTGACTTGCCTCCAAATTTTACTCTGACCCCAAATGCCTAGAAAAGGCCACTAAGGACTTTTTCATTTTCGCAATGAACAGTGAAAAGCAGCTTTCCTCTACACAGATATTTCTCTGTGTGACCCAGAATCACAATACCTAGGAGCTGGTCCACAGCGTCTCACAGCACCTCATTGCACCACAAAGGTAAAAAATTGTGATTATAAGTTTTAACTTTGTCAGTTTTTTATTGGTTAGTGTATAGATGACAATTGTTCATTATGCCCTTCTTACTGAAGATTCATGTTAGATTTACTGCAGCCAAAGTGTCAGATGCAGCTTACTCTTATGAAAGGGGTTTTCTCTTTTAAAAAACACTCCTTTTCGGTCTATAAAGTACCAGAATTTCCCCCCTGCCACATTTTTCCAAATCCTTATGTTTATTTTCTATGGTTTTGTTTTGCATAGTGTTTTGTGAAAGGATAGCAATACAGATTTCAAAATCCCAGGCAACAAAAGGTTGGACTTCTTTGGACCCCCTTCACCAAACAGAACAAATCCTGGTATTTACTGAACAGCTTTCTAGTGTGCATGCTTTGTATTCTTAGGCAAATGTGTTGCATGTTTATTTAAATAATAGTATCTAAGATGTTACCATACACCTCCTGTCTTCCTTGCTTCTGTCTTGTCCTAAAGCAGATCTTTCATGAGGTTTTCAGAGAGTCT
Source organism: Chiroxiphia lanceolata (assembly GCF_009829145.1). Classification (NCBI taxonomy): domain Eukaryota; kingdom Metazoa; phylum Chordata; class Aves; order Passeriformes; family Pipridae; genus Chiroxiphia; species Chiroxiphia lanceolata. The sequence continues at coordinate 34,819,190 of NC_045639.1, read as the reverse complement.
CAGAAATGCTTCTGTTTCTGATTACCATTAATTGGAATAAAAATCTGGCCCCACTGGCTACATCTGTGTTGCTGAGTAACATTAGGCCATTTTTGATTGTCAGGCTAAATGACACAAGCTATGCCCAAACTCCAAGGCACTTATCTTCTGCCTCTGCTTGACCCCATGCAAAATTGTTATTTTGTTTGTCTTTCCTTTCAGTTTAAAGGATTTGAAATAGTGTGGGAATTATGTAGCAGCCTTTCAGAAAAGTGGTTTTATAGCAGAAATCTGAAATTATGCTGCATGCCTTTGGGTGTTGCATGAAGGCAGCCAGAGAATTTGAAGGTGCAAAGCCAAAAAGAGCAGTGTTGGAATAGTGCTAAACTGGGATTTCACCCAGGTTAATGCAAGGAGTATTCTAAGGGAGACTGCCGCTGGCCAGAAGTCTTGGAGACATTTTCAAAATACCTCTACCAATTTTGCAGAAGCAAAAAAGATTAGTCATTGTGCATTGAGCACAGACTAGCAAGTATACTGAAATGCAATGATTTCAATTCCTAAGCAGGGATCAAAGGGATGCCAAATAGCAATGAGGAAGAAATTGTAGGAACTGGAAGGTATGTTCTGGATGTATTTGTAGGGGGTTTTTTGTTTGTTCGTTTGGGGTTTTTTCTTTTTTCCCTTTTTTTTTCTGCAGTCCAGTTAGAACACTCTGACCTCACAAATTTCCAAGGGCTGAGAGAAAGGTTTGTCTACTCAACAATCAACATTAATAGATAAAGTTGACCCTTATTCTTTTATTCCTTCTGCCTCAGGAAAGGTATAGCCCTTCTTAACAAGTTGATGTCCTTAATCTTCACCTGTAGACTACCTCCAGCATGAACTCTGAGGCCATAATTTTGATGATCCTTCGCAGGTATTGGTTAGATTTGTTTTTATTATGAGACATGAATCTTAATCAGACGTAAGGAGAAATCTAAAACATTTGGATTGCCTCTATACAACAAGTTGGAATTGCATTTTTTTTGTTTTAATGAAGTAGAAAACTTTATGTCACTGTATTTTTCCAGCCTCCTAAAAGTAAATTCTAACCTTTCTTGTATCTATGCAGCTTAGTTATTTTCAGTGGAGTTTCAGGGATTTTTGTAGTCAGTTTTGCTTGTTTTCCTCTCTTTGGCTGTTCAGTACTACAGAACAGTCTGATCCATAGCCCTCAGCTATAGGCTGCTATGAAACAAGAAAATGGAGAAAAGAACAAAAGAGAATGTCAACCTGGAATGACACTAATTGCATTCTTTTCACTGGACTTTACTTGCAGGCCTTTTAAACAACAACAAAAGTTTCTGCATTCAATGTACTGAGCCTGATTCCTGTCTCTTACAGTACACTAATGAAAATCAAGAGGAATTCTATTGATTCCAGCACAGTTAAATCTATGTAAGAGAAATTTAAATTAGGTCCTTTGTAGGCAAGATATAAGACTACAACCTTTCAGGCATTTATGTAGTCCAACATAGTTTATGTAGTCCAACATAGTCTATGTAGTACAGAATAAAAAAATGCAGAGGATTCCCAAACTGTGTCATGGCAATTGCTCAGAAATTAATATTCAGAAAATTCCTCATTGCATGGATCTATACTGGGGTGAGGAAAAGATTATATGTATTGTTAACTCAAAGAACGTTATATCCCATGTGGAAATTCAAGACAATTTGGTATATTGGTCCAGAAAAACGTGGTTTAATGAAATGCAAAGGAATGAAATGCATAAGAAGAAATACAGTTGAGATGAGACACAGATCATGACTTTTATGTTTTTCCCTTGTAACTACTCACTGTTTCAGGTCAGTGAATTCTCATCATCCCTTACAAGCAGGTAAAAATTAGATTAACATCTGGAAGGAAGAAGATCTTGAAGGTGTTTCTTTCTGTCTGATACTTCTAATGAAACTCTCGAACTCAGCCACAGTGCTAGAGACTGCACATATGTGCTAGTTTCTTTTTTATCATGTTCTGATCTCCAGACTGTAGTGCGGTGTATGTAGGAATAGGTATTTTATATGCCACAAAATGCAATCCTGAGACATCTGGCACAAGTTTGTAAATAAAGGATTGCTTGTACAAAAATTACCTTTTTCATGAAAAAGAATCAGGAAAGAGAAAAAAGGAAAGGAACCAGAAATAAAAAATCTGCCATTGAATAGAGAATTCTGAGAAACTCCCTCCACTTTGATAAAAGAAATGTAGCTTTTATGACATTAAAATACATTTGAAATTCTTCTCTTTTAACAATTCTTTCACATCAGTAAAAATCTGGTCCCTTTACCACAAAAAATCTGAAACCCAATGGAGGGACTTTGGGCCAACGAGTACTCAACTTTGCAAATATATCAGATGTTATATCAAAAAATACTGTATTTTCCTACTAAAATGACCTCTTAAAGAACCAAACCAGACAAACAACAACCTCCCCTTCTTTTTATTTCCTCAATTTGCAATCAATGTTTTAATATTTTCTTACTAAAAATAAGTTTTCATTTTGAAAGCTAACTCAGATTTTAATAGATTCAGAAACACTTTAAATGGCTGAAATGATAAAGAAAAAGATCTTGAAATGAAAAATTTAATTTTTATCACATAAATAATATGTATTTACTCACCAATTCAACTGTAGTTTCAAAAATCTCCATTTTAACCTCACAATTCATTTTATTCTTAATTCCACAATAAACAGAAAAATCCATAATTTCCTCAAGAATTATTTTTAACATATTTTCCTACACCTCTCTGTAGCCCTTCTTCTGTGTTGAGAGGCTAGGAATTAAAGCTGTTTTCTGCAGGCTGTTTTCAAATCCCTATGTGAGGTGTACTCTATCACTGAACTCGGCAGCATTCAGTCATTGACACCTGCAGAAGAGCTTTTTTGTGAGACATTTTTTTTTACTTTTCTATGACTCTGCTACTTTCACCTTTTCCATTAACTTACCCTGATGGCTCCACTAATTCAAATACTAAAGATACCTTTGATTTCAAAAGGATGAAGTTCTGGCTAATGATTAACAGGATCTGATCAGCCTGGTGCTGTGGAGCAAAATGGTTCTAAATGTACAGGCTGGAAATAAACTGCTTTTCAGTAAGATGGCATTGTACACTGTCACTTCCACAACATCAATCAAAACTCATCAAGATGGGAGTGAATTTCTCAACTTTTCCTCTTTGTTACCACTGCACTATTTTGCTGTCAGTAGTGGTCTGTCTACCAGCTGACTAAATAATGAAAAATGAGATCCAATGAAATTTTGGAGTCAAATGCAGATTTTCAGCCACTACAGTTGTATTAATATCAATGGAGGTTGCATAGTTGAATACCCATTATAACATGCTATAATGTAAGCCTTGGGGACTATTTCTGTGTTCCTTTTGCTACAGCCATTATAATTAAAAAAGGAATCCCAGGATTTATTTGCATCAGGCTGTAGGAGTTTGTGCGATAACTGAAGCGACAGAGACCTGTCACATCAACAGGAGGCTGAGAACGAAGATTTTACACTTAGCTATGGGTCCTTGTGAAATCTTAGACAACACTTGCAAATTTCTACAGACCCCGGATTTTGTATCTAAACACACACTTCTATTTGCAATATGTTCTGAGACACGTAAGGCCATGTGATGTAAGATATCTGGATAGCACAAAATATTTCACTGTAGTTAGTTATCAAAATATAGTGTGAAAATTTGTGGCAGACCACATTCAGAAACAGAGGCATGAAGAAAATAGTGGGACAAAAGGAAGAGATGGAGAAAACAGTCAGGGATAAAAAAATTCCATGTGATTTTAGTGGATAGCATTAGTCTTGCAGACTGTCGTTTACCTCATTTTAACTATCTTCAAAGAGAAAATTTCAGTCCTGAAACCACCTTTTTTGATTCAAGGTTTGTGTATTCACTATTTTTTTTAGTAAAACATGTCTTGTAAAAACATTGTCTAGTAAATGCAATTTCTCTTTGTTCCAAGTAAGCATGTGTTTCAAGAGGTCCTCAGATCCTTAGGAAATGAATGAAGTTTGTAAGTACTATGGATTGAAACAGCCTGGTCTTCCTCCTTTTATTTTTATAAATGTTCTTCCAACATCACCACCACTACTTACAACAGTGCTTATAATGACATCATTATAGCAGAAAAATAATACTTGTTATTTATTCCTAAGTTCAAAAATTTTCCTTAATATGTCAAATACATTCCTCTATGAATAAGTATTTTTTTGCTTTGGAGTATGGTTTTAGAAGTGGGTATAATTTGTGGAAATATTATTAAAATATTACAAGGTAATTTTCTGACTCTTTATCAAAATCTTGACATCTTAAGCTTTTTTCTATTTCAATAAAACAAGAGCATTCATTTTAAACCTTAAGGGTTTAAGATGACCTAATCCGTGCCATCTAGAGAAAGTCAATCAATAGTTTTGCTTTTGGAACTGAGAATCATGAATCTTTACTTTTGTCCTGGATGGAAGATTAATGAAATTGAATGGATAAAAGCCAGAAAACAAAATAAACCACCAAGTCTGTAGGCTATAAAGATTGGTAAAGTCACTGAACTTAGAAAATTTTCTTTATATTTCACAAAGTGTGTTAAGAAATTACTTAAAATACGTTCATGTGGTAGTGGTATCATTGCCTATTATATAATAGGCAAGAATTTTTGCTTTTATGAATTTTTTTTTCACTGAAATCTAAAGCCAGGAAAATATGTAATGATTAATATAGTTTCCTTACTGTTGGCAACATTATTACTGTTCCTTCAGTAGTAGGAAATTGTTGTATAGTGAGATAGATTCTAGCCAGTTGCTTAATGTAACAGAAGAATGTATTCACCTAGGACTGGCCTCCCAGCTTGTACTTGGTGAGGCACGGACATGAGAAGATGGTCTTAGCTGGCTTAGCAAAAACTTGGAGTTTGGACATGGGGTAGAGGTAGGTTGTTTGGTGCTTTTCCAAGATAAATCCTGAGAAATGGGCCCAGAGAGGTTAGAAAGGTAAAAGAACCAAAAATATATCAGATACAGATGCTTTTATTGAGCAGACACCAAAATCTTCTGCTTGTGAACAGTCTGAAAGTAGTTATCTAAGAAAGGAAATACTCTTCTATCTCTACATTCAACTGAACTGCAATAGTCTGCCTTGGAGGTGGTTAAGGCATTTGTTTCCATTACAAGAAATAACCCTCTGATATATCTGCACCTTCTGCAAAGGATTCTAGTATTAATTAGAGTTATCCTTAATGAGAAACCCTTATTCAAGTCTTTTTTTTTTTTTTCAGGCAGACTGCGGGGCAAACGGATTAGGCAGGAAGAATAGAATTTCAGATGAAGTCTTAGTGCGATCTTCTCATTTTAAGCATGATGAGGAACTTTCCACTGCTAATCTAGAGACCAAAGAAGTATCAACAGGGAAATTAATAACCTACTCAATGTTGTTATGTCTGTCTAGGTCCTCTAAGATGGTAATGCCTAGTGTTCACTAGTTCTGAGCTTTATTTTGGGGAAATGCTCCAAAACATCACTGAATTTGAATGACAGAAGACTTGGTATTGTATTCCATGTCTCATTTAAGAAGAAAGAATCTAGAGAGCTTTAAATAGTTGTTGTGACTCAGAACAATAATTTTATTGTGTCTATTGTTAACATTGGTATTAATTTGGTCACTAAGAATATTAAAAATCTGCAGTTATATTGGTTTATGCATTAAATTAACTGGAATTCATTCAACAATAGCACTTCATTCATCTTAAAACTAAAAATTGTATCAATACTGTATAACCACCCTGCATCACTTTCATCAACCGACTCTTAGAAATTGTTTGAAATTTGTCTTCTGAAAGAGCTTTTTCTGTTTTTCTGTCTAATTTACTTAATATTTCTCTAGAGTAACTTCTCCTGCCTTCTGAAGTTGTGTCCAGCAACTTCATCTGTGCTGATGTCATGTTTCCCTGGAATTTCCTGGAATCTTTCCATCTTGAACCACGTAAGATACATTGATTTCCTTCTCCTAAAATAAACAATATATTATTTCAGGGTGATACCTATTTTGGCCCTGTTAATATGAGGAGCAGTTTCTTAGCTCTCTTCATGATTAGAACACTTATTTATAATGGGATAATATATTCCCACAGGAGTGTGAAACTGCCTTGAAAACATCTCAGATATTTAGCTTTGACAACAAGTTGTAAAACGAAAAATCAGGGCAACATTTCCTCTTCTTGAAAACATGCTTATCAATATGTGGTTTAAGAACAACTGCGGTTATAGTTTTGAAGGTCTTCAGTGGCAATAAATAATTTTCTAATTAGATGTCTAGAAGAAGCATATAAAAATCCCTGCACTTATTACTATGTGTTAGAATTCAACAAAAAAATTTCATCCAACCATCTAAATAGCAAACTAACTAACTAGTAAAGGACTGCAAAAATGAACTGCAAAACTGAGGGACCTTTTCTAAGAAACCTGTTTTGTATTTTTGCCAATGATGGCTTTGTAATTAGTCAGCCTACAACTAAAATACACATTGATAGAATAAATTTCCCATCTTGGTTAAACCCAAATTACCTGACCTCATCAGGAGCTGATGAAATCAGCTTTCTATCTATGAGTTGTTAGAAAGACTTCTATATTTGCATAATTAAAAAAAAAGAATATTCCATTTACTTGGTTTCAGCTGTAGATAAAGATGTTGAAGGCGTGACATTTACAATGCCTTTTTGTAGTTATATGTTATCCGTAAAGGTCGGTGGAAACTGTCACATTGTCACTGCCTCTTTGCCATTATCAGTAAAGATTATTTTTGTCATAATCCAGTTGTTTCTAGGCAAAATAATTGAGTTAACATCCCATCATAATCAGTGGTGTGCAGGTTTACCATAACATGAAATCTTTGCCTCCATAGCTTATATGATACTGCATTATAATATCATAAGCTTAAAAGATGCTGTAAAAACAAGACAGAAACAGTTTGAAAACACATTCTCCTAGAAAAATCAACTTCCCCTGTCATTCAGGCCCCTGTTAAAGTTCTCAAATCAGCACTTACTCTCAGGAGAACTTCTCAGGACATTGAAGTTAAGTACACCCAAACACCTCTGTAACAAGATGTTGAGGATGTGTGAAACAAAGAAAAGGGAGAGATTCATACAATGAGCCAGTTCTTGCAGAGAACAATTATTTACACATTTTATATTTATAATATCACACATATTAACTAGATATTCATTTATATAGATTAACCATCAGTCATTTATTTGTCATCAGAGCTCTCATATGGAATAGTGATGTTGCAGTTCTACTCGCCTTAATTGCAACACACAAAAACATTTACAGTCAAGGATTTATCAAGTGTATAAAGTATCTCCAGGGTATCTTGAGGGAATTGCTTACCTTCGGCATAGAGATCAGACAAAATCTTTCCAGTCTAATTTCCCCCTTTTCTGTCATCTACCCTTGCAGTCATGGGAAGTCTATGAATTTTATAGAATTTTCTGAATTTCTCCTGATGCAATTTTTTAACTTTTTTTTTTTACTTTATTTTTAATTAAAACAGAGTGGAATAGCCTTAATTTGTTGAGGTAATTATATATACTCGTATCCCTTCTTGGTTTCTTTGGTAGCAAGACTACCCAGAAGTAGCCAGAAAAAGAGGTATTTAAGCTCTAATGGAAATTTTGAGGAAAGAAGGTTATCAATTGGCTGGAAAAAGGTTTTGCTCATCACTTATAGTTTAAACATTACTTCTGGGAGTGGTTAAAAGACAGAGAGAGACAGTGACAACCACTGGGCAGTCACAATATCTTCTCAAGAGATTGGCGACATGAGGGAGTGGGACTTAGTTCCTGAATGTGCTGGGCTAAAACTGATAAGGCCTCAGGCACTTGGCTGACAACTCAGCTCTACCAGTGCCCTTTACTTGCCTAAGTATTCTGTAAAGGGCAATCTTTTCATTGTGTATTTTACCTGAAGGTGTGCCAATTTTCCTGCAGTGTCATATTTTCCTATTCTTATTATATTAATAATGCATAATTCCATGACAGCAAACATTATACACTGAATGAGGAGAATTTGCTGGCTTTTCAAATTACAGTGTCTATATAATTATAATAAAAAGCTCATGAATCAAAGGAATAGTGCTGCAAAGTTGGACCAACAGAGAAAATTAGGCAGGAGAGTAAAACAGAAAAGAGGGATTTTTTGATAAATATGTTCAATAAAGTAAATTTAATTGGGTTTTTTGAATAAAAATGACAGATGGTCAAATCTAGCCAGGAAGGATTGTAGAAAGGTAAAATACAAGCTGCACTGGCAGTTTGAAGTTCTTTGATCTCAAAGCTTGTATACATTCAACAGTGTCGAAATTTTCCTTATGTGTTAAAGTATGAACTCATCGTACCTGAATTACCCCTGGAAGCAGATGTGTGAACCACAGTGCCCAGCAATGTCTAACTGCCAGCAAAGGCATGTTTACATCGCTGTTGAAAGCTCTTAGGACCCTTGTGAATAACAAATATCCTAAACTGGTACAATCTTCGAGCATCTCATTTTGGGGAGTCATGCAAGCTCCTTGGACATCTCTATACAATGAGGCAGAATAGGCTTGGCTTCTCCACTACCCAAACCCCATGTAGACTTGGTGTAGAAGTTCAGAGGGAGATGGCTGATAGGACTGCATGTCTGAGGGCAATATGAAGCTGGAATTTCCTGCTAGTGCAGGATCACGGCTGTCTGAGACACAGTCTTACAGGAGACCAGCATCAGTGAGCCTGGTGGAGGCTTGCCAGCATTCAGAAGCTGCCATGGTTTAAAGTTACTCCTTCTAATAAAGTTTGGCTTATCTTTTCATAAATGCCTGAACACAGAAAATGTTTTGTTCATGTACATGCCGCATAGGAGCTGCTACTGAGAGCAACAGACCTCAGATTAGAAACTGATACACAGCCCTCTTTCTGGGCCCATTCATCACAGTTTGCTTTTTTGTCACTACTTACTTTCACTTCCTAAGTGCCTAGTGCCTGTGATTTCCTACTCTAGCAGGAGCAAAAGTTTGCTAGCTGACTATGGGAAATTCAGAATGATGTTTTCCCTTTCACTATAGTCCTGCAGTTTGCAGTTGTGCAGTAGTGCTAAGGGCTTGAGGAGATGGACATCAATAGGCACAGGATAAAGCAATGTTTGCTATGTGCTGTCAGTCATGTACTCTCTATGAACTAGTACCTCTCAGGAAAGAGGGATGCTGTTGTTTCTTATATTCTTATGTAAATATTGGGAGAATTAAAATCAAAACATTAATTTTCTAGCTAGTCTATAAATCTCTAGTGCATCAGATAAACGCTTCATGTTCTTTAGTTACTTTAAATACAGATCTATGTCCAAGAAATAGGAATCATGGTAACCAATTGAAGTGTAAGTAAACAACTTGAATTTTAGGCAGTATCATCTATATATAGAATACTGACGTTGAATTTCACAGATTTTGGGAGAAAAAAGACCAAAGGAAAACCTACTCTTCTAAATGTGAGTATAAAATTAAAGGTGACTATAAACCTGCCGCACATGAAACAAGAGGTGGGATTTGCCAAATTAATTAATCTATTGTGATTTACTCAGCTTTAGTTTACATATATATTAGTTTACCAGGTATGATAAGGACACTAGAGTGATACTTAAATAGACAGCAACTGAAATGTGAAGTTGTAAAGCCCACTGTACCCACCAGTGGTGTAAATGTCACTTAAATATCATCCGCTGCATTTATTCTGCTGTTTCATGTGAACAAGCAAGTGGAAAAAAGATGTTTGTGTGGGAAAAACTTTTTATTTTATGCAAAGGTTAATCATATTGCCGTAACAAACACATCAGAGTTTCGGAATGTTAGATTATGTGATTAGAGGATAATCATGGAGAGCACAAAGACTCCAGGAGGATTAGAGACCTCTGATAGATGGAGAATGCCTAATTAAGGAAGGTGGGACATCTCCAAATGCAGCATTGGCTTTCGTTCTGCGTGCACAGTATTTTCTCTTGGGGCAAGAAAGGAGTGAACCAGGGACTTTCAGACTAGATTTCAAAAAGCAGCATATTCATCATCTAGGACAAAAAATTACAGATCAAACATAAAAATGGAAAAGCCTTGGAAATAATTGTCCCACTTTCTGGGTTAATAAGACTTTTCTATCTGTTCTGTGAAATCCTGGGAAATTGCAGGTGCAAGTTTGTCAGATTTCCAGGTTTTGGCTTTGTGTACATGCTTTAAGCAGAGATGTTTCTTTCATCCTTTGCCTTCTTGGTTGGTACAAGAGTAAGCTAATATAAACAGCTTTTCTCTGGAGAGTGAGATTTTCTCTGCAGACAATGTTTATAGTACTGATCCAAAAGATTTTCCGAATATTCTATGAGTCCACAGTGTTCACCATATCTCCCTGGATAATAAGCTTTGAAGTTCACACATTTCCAAGAGCTCACATCTGTCACATTGCACACTGAGCCTTTTTTCCTCATCTCCTGGATGACCAAAGTAAAGACTTTCAATCACTTTCTACAAATTTCATCTGGCAACTAAACTTCAGCATCACAAGTGTGATATCTGTAAGCACCAGATGGCAAAATCTTTGAACATTCATTTTTATTTCCTGACCATTTGGGAGCATTAAGAACTCTCATGGGGAAAGAAATTGTTGTATGCTAAAAGCAACATATAAAATATGGGCAAATGAGTAAATGATTTTTTAATTAAATTTTTTAATATTTTCCTACTGCATGCCATGGGGAAAGCACTTTCCAATATAGATGAGCTTTTAAAACATACTGTGACATGTTTAACTCAAAGCAATAATGCATGTTTTATTCTCCAGAATGATCACTTTTTTTAAATATGTGCACATAAAAAAAGGTCGCTTGCTCATATTTGTAGGGAAAATGAAGCCACAGAGGCTTGCTAGCATAACACGTAAACCAACACATTTTATATCAGTAGGACTCTGTTGCTGTTACATATCTCTATAAAGAAGAGGAAGGAAATGGGGGAGGGAAGAAGTGGGGCTAAGTCAAGCAAAGGTAGAAGGTGAACCCATACATCACACTTTCAAACTCAAACAACCAGAAGGTAATGCGACTTCAACATTTAGCACCAAAGAAAGTCCCATGCATAGAATCAGTCTTTTTCTTCATGCCATTAGTTGATATTTTTTATTTTGGAGAGAGAGTTTATATGCTTTTCAGTGCTTAAAAAACTATGAAAAGCTGTAATTGTCACTGATCACAGATTCTGCTTTGATTCCAGATTCAGGTTGCCTTTACCTGCACAAAGAATACGTAAACATTGAATTGAGGCAGCCATGAGCATTTTTAGCATAAATAATTTGAAAGATAATGGGTAAGGATGAGGGAGACTATGGTTTTGGGTGTTCACAAGACCAGGAAATGTTTACAACCTTGAAGATTTATCTGAAACCCAAAGATTTGGTGTGAAGTCCTGGCCTTCACAGAAACCAGTGAATTTTTTTTGGTTAATTTTGATGGGTCTTAGAATTTTATTTCCCTGGGGTCTTAAAGCACAGACTCCAATATGTAAAACAAACAGATGTTTCCTGCTTTGAAAAAATAAAATAAAATGGATTTGATTACAGAACTAAACATGACCAGCACACGTGGTAAAAATGATTCATGAGATGTTTATTGATGTGTTGAGGAGGGAAGGATTTTGTATGTTTGATCTTATCTTGGTTATTGCAGTGCAAAGAGAAAGGGCGAATGAAAAGCTACCTGCCACCGCATCCCAACACTACTATTTTGTGCTCTGTTACTTTGAAATTATTTTAATACTGTTCCTATGATCCTTCAAATTATTGAAATGGAGTCTTTCTATAATGCCTTTCAGTGTCAGAGGTTTTTGTGAGCCCCTGACAAACATATATAAATTGAAGATAATGATACAAATCTGACTTTTAGAACATTACAGACATTATTTCCTTAGTGGGGAGTAGTTCTGAATACAGGAGAAAAAAACTAAAGAGATCTCAGAGTATGTTTATGTTGAATATGTAGTGATACACAAGCTGTCCAAAAGATTTCTTTTTTTCAAAACGAGTTTGCTTATCAGGGGCCAATAGGATGAACTGAAAGGACTGCTTCCCTGTTTTCTACTTTGCTGTCTCTCTCTTTTCACTGCAGTCCCAGAAGGGTAGTTTGATTTTGGTGACCAGTCTGCCTTCAAGTCAGACTGAGTAAGCAGACTGCCTTTAAGCAAAACTTCAGATTGGTCCTCTCTGTGCTCAGAAGGGCTGTGTATCTCTGGGATGTGGTGAAGGCATTTGTATTTGTTTTACTATACTGGACACTGGAGGGCACTGAAATAACTCTTCTGAACCAATATTCTGGTTTTTTTTTCTGAGATTATCAATGCTCAGGAAGTCTTAAAAGCAAAGTAACGGGAGGAAGGAAGCATCCTCAAATCCATGTACTTCAGAGAGGTACTCAAACTCATGTCTTATGACCCTTGTCCCTGTGGAGATCATAGTCCAGAAGAAAATTAACAATTTTGGGGAAAAATTAGCTTGCCACACAACAACAGCAGCTGTTTTGTTACCAGTTTTAAAGCAACTCTGTAAATTATTGTGGCACGATGAATGTCAAGGTCCTGAACCTTTATCCACATGACTTTCAGTAATACTTTTATCCCACTATGATCTGTGGTCTTACAGGACAGCAGGATTATGAGTGCCAACTACTGTCCCACCAATTCTTGTTCTGAAAATCTACTGAAAGTGTGAGACAGCTGTTGAAGGAACATGACAGGCTACTCATCATACTACCTGCAAGAAACATAGTTAATGGTTTAGTAAGGAATTTTCTGAGTCTGGCATTGCAGCAGCTCCCCAGAACTAGAAGTGCAGCAATGGGAGAACTGGAGGCATCCCTCCCTAATAGACCTCAGTTGTCCTGTAGCAGATTGAGCACGGCAGGAGTAGCTGTTACCATTGCTTTCCCCAGTCTGCCTCCTGTGGATGGCCACTTGTGAACTAAAGGCTAGAGGTATGTTCCTCCTAAGGTGCCTGTTTCTCAGTGATGTCAACATAGAAGCCTGTCAACATCAGTAGAATTTCAAATGGTAGTGAAAGTCTACTTCATCCGCAACCTTTGCATTGGGTCAGATCAGTACTGTCTTTGTGCATTAGTCAGCATCACCGTTTGACATTCATCTGGATGTAGGTGTCTGCTGCATCATCTCTCTTCCAGTACTGTGGAAAGAAATAGGTAGTTTTAGGATAAGATTCATCTGACTGCTCTTAGACATCCTTTTCAGGATTAAATTAAATCCAAAAGTGCTCATTTCACTCCAATTATAAGAGGAGCTGGGGTCACTACCTTAGAAACGTTGGTATCTCTGTCTCAGCAGATGTGTTCCACCCAGTGTTGGGTTTATGCTGAGGGACAGCAGGGATCAATGAGATTCTAATGGGAAGATTACTGGATTTGGAGTTTTCCTCATGACCTGTTAAAGTTGATAAAAATGACAGGAGAAATATTTGGATTCCCATTTCTCTCTCTTCCAGACATCCAAACCCCATTTATTCTCATGTAGAAACCTGTTGTTTTGTCTTCCTATTACTCTTGGACTCAATGGAGGATATACTGGATGCTAATAACAAAAGCAGAAGAGAAAATGAAATTTCACAAACAAGGAATGCTGCCAGAAGGAGTGGTGCTAAATAAATGCAGGACAGCATTTGTCATTTACATCAACATCTTTTGAGACACTCCCCATATTTTCTCCTCCTAGAACAGGCTTACAGAGGACTTCTGTTTTTGTGGAGTCAATGCTCTTATCAGATTGGTGTGCTGGACTTTCCCCTGCATTTCTCTGTGTGACTGTTCTAAAAGAACTTCAATGATCCCTTCTGCCTTTGCAGGTTATATACAGTCCTTTGGCCGTGGATGAAAGCAGGGGATTCAGAGGTGTCAGTCCTATCATTCCTCAAATGACCATGTGCAACATCAATTTTGACTCTAGAGATGTGCAGATCAAGGCTAAGGAATTTTGATCATAACATCGTAGAATCATAGAATGTTAAGGATTGGGAGGGACCTTAAAGATCGTCTAGTTCCAACCACCCCTGCCTTGGGCAGGGGCACCTTCAACTAGACCAGGTTGCTCAAGGCCTTGTCCAACCTGACCTTGAACACTGCCAGGCTTGGGGCATCCGCAACCTCCTCTGGTCAATCTGTTCCAGTATCTCACCATTTTCACAGAAATAATTTTTTTCTGAATATCTAGGCTAAATTTTCCCTCTTTCAGCTTGTACCCATTACTTCTTGTCCTATCACCACAGTTCCTGGCAAGAACTCCATCTCTGGCTTCCCTGTAGGCCCCCTTCAAACACTGGAAGGTTGCAATGAGGTCTCCACTCAACTTTCTGTTCTCCAGGGTGAACAGCCCCAACTTCCTCAGCCTGTCTTTGTAGGGGAGGTGCTCCAGTCCTCTTGTGAACTTTGTGACCCTCCTCTGGACTTGCTCCAACAGTTCCATGTCCTTCTTATACTGGGGGCACCAGAGCTTAATGTACTGCTGCAGGTGGGGTCTCACAAGAGCAGAGTAGAAGGAGGGAATCACCTCCTTCAACCTGCCAGCCATGCTCCTTTTGATGCAGCCCAGGATTCCACTGGCTTTCTGTGCTGTGAGTGCACAGTGCCAGCTCATGCTGAGTTTTACATCAGCCAGCACCCCCAGGCTTTGTCCACAGGGCTGATCTCAATTACTTCTCCACCCAACATGTATGTGTGCCTGGGATTACCATGACCCAGGCATAGGACCTTGTACTTTGTTGAACTTCATGATGTTTGCATCAGCTCACCTTTCAAGCATGTCTGGAAGGCATCCCTCCAGAGTGCTGACTGCACTGCACTGCTTGATGACATCAGCAAACTTGCAGAGGGTGCACTCAATTCTACTGTCCCTGTTGCCAATAAAGATGTTGAACCATATCAGCCCCAGTACTGACCCTGAGGGACACACTCCTCACTGGTCACCATGTAGACAATGAGCTGTTGACTACAACTTTTTGTGGGTGGCCACCCAGTCAGTTCTTATTCACTGAGTGGTCCATCCATCAAATCCATGTCTCTCCAATTTGGAGACAAGGATGTCATGTAGGACAGTGTCTAATGCTTTGTGTAAGTCCAGGTAGATCATATCAGTTGCTCTGCCTCTATTCACCAGTGCTGTAGCTCTGTCATAGAACGTCTTCAAATTTGTCAGGCACTATGGCTGAGGTTGGAAGTGACCTCTGGAGGTCATCAAGTCCAACTCTCCTTCTCAAGCAGGATGACCTACAGTCAATTGCCCAGGTTTGTGTTCAGATAACTTTTGAACATTTCCAGTAATGGAGACTCCACCATCTCTTTAGGCAACCTGTGCCAGTGCTCAGTCATCTTCACAGTGAAAAAATGTTTCCTGAAGTTCAGATGAAGCCTTCTGTGTTTCAGTTTGTCTCCACTGCCTCTGATCCTGTCACTGGGCACCACTGAAAAGTGCCTGGCCCCATCTTCTTTACACCCTCTCTTCATGTATTTGTATACAGTGATGAGATCTCCCCTGAGCCTCCTTTTCTCCAGGCTGAACAGTCCCAGGTCTCAACCTTACTTCACAGGACAGATGCCCTAGTCCCTCAATCATTTTAGTGGCCTTTCTCTGGACTCTCCAGTATGTCCATGCCTCATACCGGGAAACACAGAATGACTTGGTATCCTCAAGCTTTACACTAATCTATTCTGACAGTCTGGAATTCTGGGTAAACTACTCAAGTTGTCTTAATTTGATAACAAGTTTTGGTCATTTGCACTTAAGCCAGTGGTGCTATTATTTAATAATTCTATTATTGTTGTTGTTATTTGGTTATTACTTCATGGTATTATTATGAGGACTCCAGTGGGAGCACAGTGAGACCAACCAAAATATGTCCCAAAGTGTTGTCACTGGCATTGCTCAGAGGATCTTCGGTGAGGAAATTGTATGTGACTGGTGCATTCAGTGCTTTACAAGTGTTGTCATAAGAATATTAGGGATCCGTAAGTGTTAATAAGAGTGTGCCTAAGATTGAAACACTGAATATGCACAGCAATACTACCAAATTTATCATGTCCAGTAGAACTATATCTCAGTGATTTGCTATTAAACAAGTCTTCAGAACATCAACCTAATTTGTGGTCAGTGTCATTTGGTTCAAGTTGGTGTGAAACTTGTGGAGAGATTTTAAGATTGGAAGATGAGCATGGGTTAAAAGCCTGACCATTTTGCTCTTTACAATCACTTTATACCTGCCCAGTATAGGAGCTGCTGCTACCACAGGCTGTGACATTCTGATCGTGCTCTTTTGTCCATGAAATGATTAGTGTTGAAGGCAAATAAAGTAAACTTCCAGTGTCTGCTGCTTCTGTGACCTCTGTCACTTTACTCATGGACCTCTGCTGACATTTCTAATGAGTTTAGTACTTGAAAGAAGTGATCCTTCTTTGTACACTCAGATTTCTTTAGGCAAACAGAAGTGTTTGGCTTCTTATTTTTTCCAGATGTACTGGGCTTTTTCTTTTTTCGATACATGAGAGTATTTACACAGTTTTATGTCATTTACAACTTGTTAGCTCTCCTGATAACATGTTTACTGTAAAGAAGCATGCAATGGCAGCATTTTATATGTTGTAACTGTTGTATAAGACCATTAATATGTACAAGAGTATTTCATAACTCTTGTAGGAGTTCTAAAATACATTAATCCAGTAGTTTCTGTATGGTATTATTACAGTACTATTAAAATGCCGTATAGGCACTTCGCCAAAAAAGTCTCCTTTCTGGATGTTTTTAACATCTTGTTCTTTATAAACAACTTTGGACACTGCTTGCTAATTAGCTAGTAACAATCAGAAGGTCATCAACGAGATTACTTGTGGCTAGTACATTTCTGGTTTTTATTATATAAGACTGCCATGTGAATGGAAATTATTTTGTTTTCTGTGTCTCAGATACTGCTTTTTGCTATTTGTAAAAAATTACACAAAAATGGTCTACAGTCTTCTTATGTAAGCTTTTAAGTATCTTGAGCTACAGAATCTGTCTGTTCCAAAGGCAAGTGACCTAAAAAGATCTTTACTATTCCTTCTGTTTTGGTACTTTTAATGATAATCATATTACCTGCTTAAAAGCAGGCATAAAGCATCCTAAATGTTTGGATCTGCTTCTGTCAGGTATAGTGAATGATTGAAAACAATTGGGACTACTATTTTTAAAATCTCATTCAAAATACAAGCAGATAAGTCCTGTCTCTTATATCTTCCTAAATATTGCGTATAAGAAAGTAATGTCTTTGCTTGTCCTTTATCAGCTGACTCAGGGAATAACAAACTTGATGTTTCAGTAGACAGATGTCTTGACCTATGAAATAATAATTAGATTTTGAGGTTATTGCTCTCTCCTGCACAGACTTGGCACATTCATCTTAGGCAAGGGAAGTGAAAACGAGGCAGAAGATAAAGTGCAAAATATCTTTTAAACTTATAAACATTTGTGCTTGAGTAACTTCATTTATGTCAGCAGCAATTTCGTTGCTTAAAATTTCACATTATGCTTTGCAACTGTTTGCTTTTAAATAAATATCTGTAACATCTAATCATATGTAAGCGTAAACATTAGACTTAGGATGCTGTAAAATGAGAAATGGTAAGTGCAGTCAAGATTAATGTAAAATAGTAATTTCCCTTCACTTTTGTTCAAATTTTACTTTCCACTTATATCTCAATGCTTTTGAACCTAAATAAAAGGAACTGGAACTGTGGACAAGGATTTGCTTTATCTGATAGACTTCATATAGGATGGCACTGGGGACATTTTCATGGAAAGCTGTGTCCTTTTAAGTGATACAGCAGTGATTTTCAGATTTCTTAGCAAATCATTAAGTTAATTCAGTTTTTTCTGCCTTAGGAGGTATGGTTTTGAGATTTGGATTTATCTACACATTCTTTTTTGAGCAAAGCATTTCTTTTTTGTAATATTATGAAGTCTAGCCTCAGAGAAGAGCACATTTCTGTTTGCAGAACAGCATAATCCATTTTTTATCCTTCTTTAACATTTTCTGTGTAGAATTAAAAAAAATGTAGGCTGTATTTCCTGTTGACAAAGTGGAGCTTGCTTTAGAACAGATGACTATTGCTATATGGGCCCTATACAGACCCTTTCATATGGTGAGATGTACAAAACTGGACCCACCAGTCCAGATGTGTCTCACCAGAGATGAGTAGAGCGGAAAGACTGCCTGCCTTGTTCTACTGGCAATTCTTATCCTAAGGCAGTCTAGGATGCTGCTGGCGTTCTTTGCTGCAAAGGCACACATCACTGGAACGTAGTAAGCTTGTTGTCTACCAAGACCCTCAGGTCCTTTTCTGAAAAGCTGCTTTCAGGGAGGATTAACCTTATAATGCCAAATTTGCTTGAAAACTGTGATTTACACTCTAAAGTTGAGATCTGCAGAAGGGCTTAAATGTGTTAATGCTGAGTGTCAGAGAACAAAGTCTTCAGTTTTGGGCTGCAGATGCTGGGATACCTCGCAGGGAGGCCTGCAGTGGACATACAGAAAGTTAAAAGCCTTGGAATACCACCAGTGTATTTAGTGAGATCTCACTGAAATTAGATGATTGAGCATGAAGGTGTCTACTCCATCTGACAGTGAAACACCGAGGACCAGTATCTGTCCTAAATCCCATTCTCCATCTACTCAAATTTCTTCCCCAGAGCCTGCCAAAGGAGGCAGGTGCCTACAGCAATTTTCTGAAAAACTTGAGTGATGGTCTCTATCTGTTTATCTATCTATCCCATTGTTAGGGACCTTTTGAGGTGTTTTGAAGTGTCAGCTTTATGTTTTCATTTGTTTGAGGGGGGTCAATTCTCAGTAAAGTCTCTGAAGTTAAGTTATAGGATGAAGTCCTTGCACTTCATGTAACAGAATTAAATATTCTCTAAGAGACTAGAATGATTCTTCAGCTTTGTGAGTCACCTGAAAGGCAGAGGCCTGAACCTCACTTATGCAACCCTTCTCTACCTTCTCCTTCCCTCATCTTTAGTTGTTTTATATGAAGTGTGAAAACTTCAGGTGAAAAAGCAGAGAAAACCCTTTCATCTTTAAAAAAATTATTATACTTTACCCAACTAATGAATGTAGGTCACAAGTACTCTGCAAATTTCATACATAAATCTGTTTGAAGAAACTACTTTTTATCACACATTTCTACAGTACATAGAGATTTGAGTCTGGATTCGTCTTATTAGGAGTCCGAACTCTACAGATTGCTGCAGTGATGCAAGCAGTGGCTGCTTCTTATGAAACATCTTTATTATTTTCACTTGAGTTGTGATGGTGCATTTCTTCCCACTGAATGGCAAAGTGGACAACTTGTCTCATGATCAGAAGAAGAGAAGAGCTCAGAAAAATAGTTTCCTTTTTAAAAAAAATAATCATGCAAAAAGAGCAAAATGTCAGAAAGATTGTCTTTAAAAGATCAGAAATAACAACAACAACAATAATAAAGTTAGGTATACCATAGTTCAGAGATAGAGAGTTAGTTAACAATAATCCCTTAAAAGCACACTGCTAAAACCCAAACAATTGCTTAGCAAATTACCCTCAGCAGTGTTTTGATATTAGACTGGTATAAAATATTAATTTTTGATGAGTTTCTTGCTAAAGTATTTTTCTGTGTAACTGCATCTGTTTTTCATAGATGTTATGGGTAAAATTCCAGGTTAAATCCCATTTTGTCTGCTCTAAGCTATCTATAATTTCCTAAATGCTTTTAATTATACTGGAATGAAACCATATTTTCGGGGTCCAGCATCAAGGTGATTTCCTGAGGTTAGAGCAAAGACTTGCTGCGCAAAATGGAAGGGATATGTACCACTTCACAGGTCTCTACCCATTGTCAGTGCCTGGGGTGGTTACACCACCTTGGGAGACAGCACTTCTTGAAGAACTTCTGAAGTAACATAAATATTGTGTTTACTCTGTATAAAGTTTAACAGCCTACAATATTGTGTCATTCTTATTTCATTTTCCTTTATATTTTGTTTTTGTCTGTGTCTTTTTTCCTGTTGTGTTTCAGATGAATTATTTCTTTTTTTACCTATCACATCAGCAGTTAAACTCTCACTGGCCTCCATTTTTCTTCACTGAATTAATGTTTCTTTAGTTTTATATGTGCATGTCTACTGTCTTCAAAATATAAGTGAGGTAAAATCTGTGTAAACACATCAGGAATATAAATACAGTAATTACAGCCAGTTAAGGGGCTAAAAAGTGATGTGAGAAATACTCTGACCCTATTTAAAAAAAATAGGTTTTTGTGGCTTTACACAGGTCATTCATTGAAAACATGGTAAATGCCACCTTGAAGACTCTGTTCACATGTCTTTTGAGGTTCAGTCACAGATTTGTCTGGTTCCCAGCTATGGAGACATTATGAGTTAACTTAAGGTTGCTTCTTATTTATTTATGCTCTTTATTGGTGAGGTCTCTATCACTATATCCAGATATATTTCTGTAAGAGCAAATCACAGTTTAAACTTCTGTGGTTTGCACGTGCCCTGTAGAAACTGTTTTCATATATGTTGTGCCCATATATACAAGGGCTCCTGAATCTTTAGCTCCAAACCAACTCCTTAGGCCTAGCATGAACCCTTTTATGTTCCAGTATTATGCAATTTCTGTTCACTGTTCTAGGCTTGGCAAAGATATTAGACAGTAGGAAATAGAAAATTTAAAAATATTTGTCGTCTGGTGACTACTTCTGAGCATAGACTGCAAGAAATCCCATAACTATTTGGGCCATCTGAAAATAACTGAAGGTGATCTTTTATAACTTAAGAATTATGACAAGAATGTCATAATTAATGTTCTTAATATGAAGTCTGTTACAAAAGTGCTGTGCTGATGCAGAGATAAAAAATTTATATCCTGTAAGCTGCAGGGGGACAGGTGAGATGTTCATAGCTATTCTTTTTGATCTTTGGATCAATTATCTCAATATATTAACTAAGTTCTGTATAGCAGAGTGGGTTTGAATGAAATCCTTTAATTTATATCTACTCCTTGGTCATGGAGTAGACCTTTATTGTACCTGCTCTACAGATTCAGAATAAAAAGACAATCAAACCCACATATACAGAATTTCAGCAAGTATGAACTTGAGTAGTTTCACTGATTTTTATAAATGTGTGGCAGTTTACAGTGATCAAGGACCATACTCAGAATAATTATGAGGAAAAAGAAGTCAAAAATAAGAACTTATACCAAGCAGATTTCTGGAAGAAGCCTTCGAGTGCAGATTTGCTTTGTACCATCACCTTAAATGTCCTTGAATGGGGCTTGGACAACCTGGAGAGAACCTTCCTCCTCACCTTGCCTCTCTGTTGTCAATAGCTTAGGCAAAGAGGAATGCTTGCAAGGAAGGTCAGGGATGTTGTTTCTTGTTTTTATCATTGACCAATTGTGTTTGTTGCAGTCCTGTAGAAATTAAGGAGATCCTTGTGCTATTCCAACATGACATGAGAAGTACATTTTTGAAAGAAGCTGTTGCATCAGAATGAGGGTTGGGCAAGCAAATCCCTCGGACCATCCTTGCAGGTTGGTCACTGAGTCTATTGAGCCTCACCACTTCTAGGTTCATTAATACACCCATTTGTCCCAACTAGGGGTGGTTTCTCAGAAAAGGTAACAGAAATCTCATTCTGTGAAGTATTTATGTAATTTATTTTGTACTGTTATATCTATATAAAGTATTTTTATAATGTAGGTCATCAGTAAGACTCAAGAGGAAGTGCAACTAAAATTATTCACTTTGAAAACATTATCAAGGAAAATAGCCCAAATTACCAAAGCTGCAAGCCAAATACTAAATTGTTGATCATATCCGTTCTCATTGTTATGAGGGCTGTACCACACTAAAAATACACTGTTTAAAGTGAGGATTGTAGCTTGAGGTCAGTTTACTAAAAGGACACCTCTTTGTTAAGGAAGACCTTAGGTAAAAACATTCTGGAAATTGGCTTTCCTGTGCAGAAATAAATTGGGGCACTGAAGTGTTTGGGTGTGCACAGGTCTCGAGGCATTAAAATCCACAGTCCTGGAAATACAGGTACATTCCTATTTTAATGTTCTTAGCTACATGGATTGCACAGCCTCAGCCACAGCTGTCTCTTGTTGTATAGAGGACTAACGAAAGCTTTTTGCTGAGACAAAGACACTAAATGAACTGAAGCTATGCTAAAGACCTGGTCCTTAGTTAGTAAGGCTACATAGATGGTAATTCTTGTTTTCGCAGTCTTAAGGTCTGTTTTTTCCATAACTAATTACTGAATTTTGCAAATCCAAAGGTTTTTTTGGGTTTTCATACTCGAGAAACTCAAAAAAACTTGAATTATAGTAAGTCTCACATCAGGCCCTGTTGAACTATTTCAAGTACAAATCCAGAATTGAGTTTTGGCTATTTCTGAAAATTTTGACCACTAGTTATTTGACCTCTCAGATAATTTGAAGCTTTGGGGGTAGAGGAAGTATACATACTGCAATGTGATTATAGACCTACTGAGACTTTAACCTGGCTTACTGTGTTCTACTTAGACTCTACATTTTCAGACAGGAAATACTTTGAAAAAGATGCCTTAACTCAGCACCAGAACTCCTTGAGACACAGCCCAAGTGTACCAGGGAAACTTCTCCAGCATGCCTGCTTTACTAACTGGTTAGGACACCCTGTGCTTTATTTATGACTTCCCTTATTACCTCAAGTCCAAAGTGCAGCTCATCTATTATTCTTCCTTCTCTAGGTAAGAACTGATAGTATAAATTTAACCACTCATACGAATCAGTCCTACTTAGTCCTTCCTGCCTTGCTGTGAAATTCCATATTGATTTGGGTGTTTTTCTCTGTGCAACTTAAGGCATGAATTGATTATGATTCACTGTCTCTGGTATCTAGTCTCTGCAGTTTCACTACAGAGCATGTAAATTATCAGCTGTGAGGTCCGTCCTCATTGCAGGGACATGCACACTGAGGACGATGGGAGGATTTTTAACTGATTTTTCCATGATTTGTGGAACTCCTGAGTTTCATTTTGAGCTGCCTCATCTTTCATAACTCTTTAATCAACCTGTGAAGAATATTTGCATGTCTTTTTGCTTTTATCCATTTTAAAGACATGCTGATACATACATTTATATCCACCTAGAAGGTTCCTCTCAGCAGTGCACTAGAAGTATGAATACAATTTTCTGCTATTTGTAACACAAACAGAAAGTTTTGAGATCAAAGGCAATTTTCTCACAGAACATTTCTTTGTCAAATATGGTGTTTTGATGGATTGAAATATTTTTCAAGGACCTGTCATTTCCTTCAACACTCAGGGGAGATGCTGTCAATAATGATGCTACCTGGGGTTTTTGTTATTTTGTTTTCCATTTTCCTATTCTTTCTCTAGCCAGTCTGACTCTTTGCCTGCCAGGGACATTGGACAACTATATCAAATATTCCTGGCTTACCGTGTCCATATATCTGGACTTCTCTGCTCCTTTTGGATGTCCTTATGTCCAAATGACTCATTAAATAAGCTACCTAATTGCCCTGGTCCTTAAGACTTGTGAGCCAGGCCCAGTATCTTAGGTCAGGCTGGCTCCTCAATTTTCAAAGTGCCTCTACCAGGACTAGAAAGGCTTGTGAGTTTGCCAGTTGGTAGGACTTGGGACTTTCTGTCTGCCCCTGTAGCTTGTGAATAGGCTACTTGGATACTAATGCATTAGAAGGCAGGAGAGCTGGCTGATCCCAAAGAAATCTATGATTGCAGAGTTAAAATAAGGCCAGGGAAGAACAACAGTTTTCTTCTGTGGGAAATCTTAGGGTTGTTTGTTTTTAAAATCGAGCAACAATATTTATAAACACACAGTGTCAAACTTCTCTACAGATGATTCTAGTCAGCTGTCTTTTTGACTGCTACTGTGTTGGTGCTGGTGCTACCAGCTTACTATGCTGCCAACTAAAAAGTGGGAAAAGACAATTTCTTTTGAAGATATGCAGGAATTCTTGTGCAAATCATGAATGCTTATAGGAGCTTTATATGAAAAGCACTGAAAAAATATGAATCATGTGTTAAGTTTGTTCCTTGAAGAAGTACAAAGAGTAGCCATAATTTAAAATACAGTCACTATGTCAAGCTGGAAACTATATTTATAGAATTTGTATCCATATATTAGTACAGAAACAATGCTCCAGCTTGGAGACCAGTGTAAATTAGCACAGCTACGCTGACCTAATTCAAACCACATTAATTTACACTAGATATGAATCAGGCCTGCAAAACATAAATTTGGTAGAAAATGTATAATACCTAAAGCAGGAGTGAATGCTCGAAAAAAATAAAGATATGTACACATCTAAGTGCTTTGTCACTTGCCATGTTTGTGTGAATGTCAAAGTGTTAGCCAGCAGGCTTACATCAGGAACTCTTTTACATTAATTTGTGAACAGATATCTAATAAAGGACCTGCTTGTTTGATCCAATGTTTTTGTAAGGGCTGGACTGGTAACAAGAAAAAAAAATCTCCTTCTTGATGTACTGTTCTTTCACTTTTTTTGACAATAAAATTATCTTCCTCTGAACTAAGAGTACATGTTACTGACAAAGACAAGATACAAGGCTACTCTAGCAAGGTATTTCCTGCATTGCTGCAGTGCATATAGCAATGATCTTTGCCACAGTAATTGAGACATATCTGATCCAGGAGTCTAAAATGTTTTCCCCATTCACAGGAGAGGAGATAATTTGGAAGACCTCCAAATCTGAGCCAAGGGTCATGGTGAATGAGGGATATTACTTAGGAAAATCTAAATTAGTTGAGAGACTGCTTTTTGTTCCCATTCCTGGATTTAAATAAGTATGATTATGCTGGACTCTTATAACAAAGATGTTCTTCAGAAACAGCAGTGAATGAATAACAAAACTTCATTGTGAAGATGCTCATACTTGAGATAGATTAACTTGTTTACTGGGCAGGTAGCTTACCTGCAGAAGAAGAGGTGGTGGTCTTTGAGTTCAGGTTGTGGAGGTCTGCTGTAATGATAATTATTTTGCTTTGGACATACAAGAATTAATTCCATTAATGTATCTTCAGTCTCCATGCTGTCAGCTTAATGGAGAATGGGAGACTTATCTTGAAGATCCTATTTATTCAGACTCTTATAAGAAAAAAATGTACAGATCTGACTTGCATTATATTAACAGTGATGTGTAGTAGAGGAAGGGTCAAATTTCAATTATTCCATTTTCAGCATTTAAGTGACAATCTCAAGTATTTAGTTTTGTTTACAAGACACTTAGGTGTTTCTTTCTTTTAAATAAAAGGATATTTTCCCTTTTTTTTAAAGCATGAACACTTCTCAAATGAAATTGCAGTTAATTGAGCTGTAATTGCTTTAGATGAACATCATTACAATGGTTAGAAAGTAGTTTTGAGGTTTTTTTTTAAAATAGCTTTTGAAAGAAAACCTGCAGCATTTTTTATGCTACATTTTAAAAGGTCCAAGACAGTAGGTTTAATATGGATTTAATAATTTAAAAGGATGCTAAGATTTTACCTTATTAAAACACTGAGGTCCTGAATGAAGGAAGGAAAATTAGGGAGGTTACCAACAGTGTGTATGCTACACAAGCATACAATCAATAATATAATATATAAAAATCTTGATGGTTCTTGTTTGGTGGTGAGAAAGCTTTTTTTCCCACCTCATACTTAGGATCTAACATGCTGCTAATGATATTATGTCATCTGCAGGTGTAATTTAGAATTTCCATAATACCTTTTTTTTTTCAGAAAGGAGTTTTTTCCGCAGAGCTACATCGTACCTGTGGGGTTCTCAGTGTTTTACTGACAGCTCGAAAGGAAATTGAGTGCATATACATGTGTCTTAGGTTTGTACTTCTCAAGTGGCTGCCAAGGAAATCAGTGGAATTGTGAAAGCAAAGAAACAAAGCGTTCTTGGTAAATTACAAAAATATGAGTTATGGTGATACTGGTAAATCCTGTCCTTGGGGCTTTATATTGTGGAAGAGCTTCACGTCTGTGTATGTATCACTGTCTGTTGCTGTAGCTCTTTTACAACAGTGATCTGCAGTAAACAGAATGCATCTCTGGAAGGAGCAGCAGTGACTGCTTGATCCCACTGGCTTCTGCAAGAACATCTGTCCCAGGAACACAGCAGGGGCAAACACCATGTCATCTCCGTGACTGCTAATCCACCTGCTGGCTGAAACAAGGCTGCTTGGTCAATGCACATAGGTCTGGTGCACAGAGGGACTTCTCCAGGATTTTTAAACCAAGGCCAGCCCGGAGTCTAGGTAAGCCAAACTATTCCACGGACGCATAGGGTTATCCTCCAAATTATAAGCAGAAGGGTGGTGTGAGCTTCTGGTTGATAGTGCAAATCTTTATTTTGCATAAATACCTGAGTGACTGGGGGCTCCTGGGGGCTATTGATATCACCACATTGGGATATCACTGCTAGCTCTTTCTCCATCTCTCTCTCCTGCAGAATTTGGCCACCCCCCCTCCTCCCTTCCCTACTCATAATGATTAAATGCTACCAGCCAAAATCTATCATACTTTGTGTTGTCACACAATGTGCCAGCAGTGATTCAATCAATCAGCCAAACATACTGTCTGAAGCATACTGGTGTCAAAATTTATTTGGTAATCACATCGAAATGCATCTGTTCATACCATTTCCCATACTTTTGTGTAAAAAAGAAGCAGACTTGGAATTTTTTTATGTTTACTTTTGGTGTGAGCTCATAATCTGAATAATTGTTCATTTAAAGAAAAATTAAGTGCAAAATAATAACCTCACCAATGTTCTTCCTACATCCTTAACATAATCAAAATAGGTCTGAATGCTTCTATGCAAGAAGAGGTAAATATACATCACCAAGAGCGAAGTAGCAAATGCATACCTTGTCCGAGTTTGGTATTCTTACATCTGGGAACACTCCTATAAGAGATACAAAACATGTCAAAGAAGGATATCGATTTTTCTAGCATAAACCATAATGATTCCATGAACAAAAGGTATATTATATTCCAGTATAAATACATTTATATCTCCGACATAGAAATGTAAATAAATTATGCTTTTTGTCAACTTTGCTGGCAGAATTTCTAAATATTGACCTGAGCCGGGCACCAGCCACTTTTTAATCTGTTCTTAGCTCAGATATTGATAGCAAAGCTGTTCAAAATACAGCTGTAAAAATAAAGGTCTAAGTAATGCAATATTTAGTAATACTAATGGCAAGATGACAATGAAAAGTAAACATGCTCCATAATAATCTCTGCTCTAGGAATATTAGAAGGACATTCTGGTCAAAATAGCATAGACTTTTCTGAAGAACTGGTCTTACAGTTACAAACTTTTAGGCACAGCTGCTCTTGGCAGATGTTATGTTGAGTGGAGCTGAAGAAGAAAATAGCCTTTTACTAAACATTCTCCTAGGTATACTATCTTCATTACATATTATTGCAGAGCACTGTCTTTTAGTTAAGGGGCATATGAGTTACTTTAAGTGTTTTCTTGAGAAAATCAGGTTCCTAAATACAAGGAGCAGTCCCCATGAACTCAGTCTCCCTGAAAAATGTATTGCATCACAAATTAAAAAATTTAAAACCCCTTCTCTCCAGGAAAATTTGTTGGCTTCTATACTTTAAGTTATGCCTTTCCTTTCCTTAGTAAGGGAACAGGGTACAAACCTATCTATGAGGATCCTTCTAGGGAATTTTTTTAAATAAATATTCTCTCTAGAAAAAATGTGATGAGAAGGGGCAAAAATGTGTGTCTGAAGTCCTCATGGGTAGCTGCACAGACTGAAGAATTTGCCCACTTTTTTGTGCTCCTCTTGACGTCCCAGTCTCTCAGTGTCTCTGATTTGATTCTTTCTCCCCACTACCTTTCTGTCAAGGTGGATGGGACTGTAAGCTGCTTTAGAGGCCGAGCTCATTTCCTTGTGAATAAGCTGCTGGGATGCCCTGCAAGTCATGAGGACTCCTGTTGCAGATGTTGGCTAACTTGACACTGATGGGATTTCTTCCTATTTAAATAATTTGCTTACTATGCTACTTTGCAGTAGTACCACACAATTACTCTCTTTTTCTTCACCGTAGAGGTGATCAGAGACAATAAACATTTGTTGTGGTTTAAACTAGCAGACAGCTGAAGAGCACACAGCTGCTAAATCATCATCCTGCCCCCAGTGGGATGGGAGAGAGGATCGGAAGAACAAATCCAGCAAAATTCGTGGGTTGGGACATAGGCAGTTTAATAGAACAGAAAAGAAAGGGATAATAATAATGATAAAAGAATTAGAATGTAGAAAAACAAATGTTGCACAATGCAATCACTCACTAACTGCCAAACTATGCCCAACCAGTTCCCAAACAGCAGCCCTGACCAACTTTCCCCCTAGTTTATATACTGAGCATGATGCCATATGGTATAGAATGTCCCTTGGGTTAGTTGGGGTCAGCTGTCCTGGCTGTGTCCCCTCATGGGGTTGGGCTGAGCAGCAGTAAAGGTCTTGACCCTGTGTAAGTGCTGCTCACTGGTAACTAAAACATCAGTGTATTATCAATGTCGGTCTCATCCTAAATTCAAAACACAGCACTACACCAGCTACTAGGAAGAAAATTAACTCTATCCCAGCTGAAACCAAGACATCTAAAACATTTTGTTTGCTAGCTTTTAGAACAGTAATTTATTGCTCTGTCAGCCACAGTAAATGGAAACTATAATAAAAAAGAGGTTACTATTAGTCTCAAATAAGCATTTAACTTAAGTTTAATGAGCTAGTAACTGTACATTAATTAAACATAAATATCTCTTTCTGAGATTTTTTCCTTGCCATCTGATTAGCTTGTTTTAAACAACAAAAGCAATAAGTATTTAATAACATTCCTATTAAATATATTTTAATGGGTATTTCTCAAGGTGTAGAGAAAGAATAGAGATTTTACCATCTAAGAGTAATTTAATTGCATTAAGGGCTTTGCTACAAAGTGCTGCTGTAACCTGTCTTTGGAACTGTGTCATACAGACAAGAACAAAATGTCAGCATTTTGCTTGTGTCATGGCAGCCTTAGAATGAAAAGATGTGGCAGATTTCACATTTTGTCCTCCTGGTGTTTCTGCTCAGTAAAATTAGGTCTGCCTTGCAAGGTTACAAGTGAATTTCCCTGTCTCAGCAAGATCTACAGTAGTGGAGTATTAGAACAGGATCATTCTGGAGGCAGGGTGGACTAACTGGCCATTTCAACCTTTGACAACTCCTAGCATTCCTACTACAGTTCACCTATTTACTGCCACTGCTGTTGCCTCTCTCTAGAGATGGCACATCTATGTCTCCTAGGATTCAGAAAAAAACAGAGACCCACAAAAAGAAG
The DNA here is from genome assembly GCF_009829145.1 of Chiroxiphia lanceolata. Lineage (NCBI taxonomy): Eukaryota > Metazoa > Chordata > Aves > Passeriformes > Pipridae > Chiroxiphia > Chiroxiphia lanceolata. The sequence goes on along the minus strand of NC_045639.1, from coordinate 34,789,651 downwards.
GAAACTTTTTTTTTAATTAGATGATAAAATGTACAGTTGATAAGCAAATAACTGGAATTATCACAGTATTTAGCAAAATGTTATCTGCTGTATGCTTAGTGCCCTATGAAGTCCAGTAAAAAAGGACATTTTTTTTATATTTGTTGAAAAGGAAAAGTCTTCTTGAAGTCATGCTACTGTTTTGTCACAGCATGGATCTGCTTGCTATCAGATATGGGTAACAGTCATTTCCACAAAAATCATCTTTTCAACTTGCGTATAAACACTATTTGGCCACATAAATTTTTATTCAATGACGTACTGAGTGACTGAAAGAAAATGAATGATAGTTGTACCTGGTGAATAGGAAAAATACCATTACTTGTCTTTCAGGGCCACCTTGGGCTGCAGCCATAGATATTATGGTCAAGCATCCACAAACTTTACAGAAAATACCACAAATGACAAAAGATAGGTGCTATGGCAAGAAGATGTTTTATTCCCTGCTCAAGCCAGGAGGATGCCATAGGCAATGCTCAGAGTTGTTGTGCAATTTGCTGCCAAGTGGGACCTGAGTACAGTTACTGTGACAACTGCCACTTTTCATTAGCAGAGAGCTAATGGTAACAGCACCTAAAGGAATTTGCCTTTTATACTGTTCAGAAAGTAATGAAGAAAGGAAAGGTGAAAGAATTTCCTGGAGACTGCAGTACTATGACTGGCTGAAGCAAAGGATTTTCCAATTACAAGGAACACTGGAGTGTTGTGTTAGGTTTGGTTAACAGTGCATCTAGTTATTTTCCTGTGCTGTTTATAAGACTTACTTTGTTTTGAAGAGTTGTAGTTTCAATGTCAAAGTCAACAGGCTGTTCCATACTACGTTTAGATACTTTATCAGGCAGGAAGTAAGTTCAGATAAGAGCAGACAGGAAATCAAGAAAGCCCTCAAAATCCATGTTGTTTAGCAACTGGATAATGCTATAATTACAGATTCAATGGCAGAATGCTTAACAGCCAGTGTGATTGTCTCATAAAGTCTCCACACAGGGGGGTCTGCTGAACAGAATGTGCCTTCTCAACCCGTTTGAATACCCTTCTTTGCTTTTCATTTTTTACATGCAGAAGTAGAACCATTTTGGTAGAAATGGAAAACTTTAGCACCAGTTTCTTAATGCCCAATTTGAATAATTGTGAATTAATACCAGATTCATAAGCCATACTTTGAATGGCAGTTCTCTATACAATGTATTAACCACAAAGGTGCCAGGAATAAACTTTGTAATGAAAAGTACATAATGTAAACTACAAAACTAATTTCTGTTTTTCATGTTTTTGCCCCATTCCTTCTCATTTTCCCCCTTTAGCATTCCTTCTTTTATCTTTCAGCCTCATGATCCCTATTTTCTCAATTTTCAGCAGCAGAACTATTGCAGTTAGAGCCAAGTAGCAAACCAGGCATCCTAAAATTCATTCTTCTACCTGACCTCTCACTCTTCTTCCTTTTGAGAAGGGAACAGAAAGCGACAGAGCTCTCAGTTCAATTGAACCACTTCCCTCTACCTTGCCCATTAGTTTCAGGAGGTTCTAAATTTCCACCAATGAATCAGACTTGTCGGTTTTTCTTTAACCTTGGTTATGCAGCTGTCACTTATTAGTATAGTATTAGTATGACCAGTCTTCGCGAACGAAGATTTGGGAAAGGTCTTTACCCTTTGAGCCTGCGCAGTGGATTTTTTAGGTGAGACACAGTGTGCTCTGAGCTGAGCCCACCCTTTAATCCTAAGGTTCATCTGCCGGGGCCGAGCAAGCTTGGACAGTGGCAGTGAGGTCCTCAGGACGTAGGTTTGTTTAGAGTGACCTTCTCTTAGATGGATGGCCTTACAGGGCTAACGAGCTCCATCTGCCCGGGGGACTACTCTGACCGGGAATCGAACCCGGGCCGCGGCGGTTAGGAAGCTGTCACTTATACTGTAATTGCAAAGACTTCAAAATGAAGAGAAGACAGGGAAGCAACTGTAAAGGTGATTCTTTACAGGGCAAAGAAAGTGTGTTTTTACTTCAAATTAAACTAACCAAGTGAAGACAGGAGAGTATGTAAATGCCAGGTCAAGTTAAGGAGAAAGCATGGGCAGAAAGGAAACCTCTCTAACTCCTGTAAGTTAGGCACAAAACCATCTGGATTGTCTACCCGAGGACTTAATTTACTGATAAATTTGGAGATTGGTTAGATGGACAGAAATAAGAAAGGAGATTAGGAAGTATTCCTATGGGAACTTGCTTAGGGCCCAAGTATCTGAGGACTGGTATCAAGAAAAGTGGTACTTATGTTGTTTCTATTAAAGATCACACTAGTTTATACACTTATTAATCAGTTTTCAAGGGCTAAGATTACTTATTGTGCTCTATCCTTGGACCTTTGTTTTTCTCACCTTGGTATGACTCCAGTTGGCAACTGGGATCAATGTTTTTAGATCGTTAGCCCAGAAAAAAAAAATCTTTTTTAAATAATTGTTATTATTATTAGAGTTGGGTTTTTTTTAATTTCAGATGCTGCTAGTTGCTATTAAACTGCAGCTCAGAAGTCTATATTTTCCCAGAGCAGCATTTGCCCATAGAGAGCATGTAGATGTCAGAGCAGCAGCTGGCTGTTTGTTTCCTCTATATCACCCTCAGAGAAGGCAATACTGGTACACCTCCTGTCTTCCTAGGAAATTATTTCCCCTGTAGCACAAAAGAGCTATGCTAGAGATGGAGAGTGTAATTTGTAGCATGCTGAGCCATCTTCACTCAATATGGCCCTAGATATGGAGTTGTTTCTGCAAGCTCACATCTTTTTGAGATGGAAATTTATGTAAGGAGAGTGACTAGTTCTTAGAACAATTCAGCAGATATGTGCCATATATCACTCTCCTATATGGAGTGAAATGTGACAGAACTAGAAAGAGTATAAGAGGGAGAATAAGCATGAGCAAACAAAACAGTTCTTACAATGAAGCTCCTTGATTACTTTACAAACAACTCGGTGGCAATCCTGTAGCTCAAGGAATGCTGGATAGTCAGCAGTGAGACCTTAAAGGAGGTAATATAAGGGATTGTATGGACACCAGAACACTAATATTAGCTAGCTTACCAAAGTGCTTGACTTAAGAACTTCTGAGTTCTTGACTTGGGAAAGCCGTGTTACGCAGCATGGCCTCCAAGGGAGTCTTCCTGAGGTAGTAATAACGTAAGAAAAAACAAGAAACGCAGACAGTTAGATCAGAATGGTCTGAAGAAATTTTCATGTTTATCAAAGACTGTCATATCCAAATGAGTCAAAATACTTCATTGGAGAAGCCTAAGACTAAAGAAAAGGGGTCTTGTGTGAGCAGATGGCTTTTTGTAGGCTCTGGTTTCTTCTTCCTCCGCCATAGGTTGTGGATGGCAGTAGCTTTGAAGTTCTGAACTCCTAATTGATCTAGACCTCTTAATTTTATCTTGGCCACAGTCAATACAGAGCCACTGTGGTCACCTCAGTAGGCTCAGAAAATGTGTCAGGTGCCTCTGGTATGCTTCAGCACAGCCGAAGTCATGACTCAGATCAGCCTGTGGTGAAAATGCACTGAAATACTTCAAGGAACAAGACTCAAGAGACTCGAAGGATAAATGCTCAACATACAGCTATAGAGGAATGGACTCAGAAGGCAGAAGGCAGAAGACAATATGGGTGTAAAAGAATCTTGAAAAATTCCACATGGAAAAAAAGTAGAGAGAAGAAACCCTACCACATGTTATCCATTTTTAATGACGGAATCTTTAGCTGAGGTCTGAAGTATCCTTAAAGGAAGTAGAAAGACAATTATGTAGGTGAGTTTTAGTAGTGTTAATCAATATTCCTTTATATAACACTGTCGTGAAACTCACAGAGAAATATTGAACTACTCATGCCATCAGGATTAATAAAAATACCGCTTACAATGAACCTCCCTGCCTGGAATACCTTAGCTGTAGTCCTTTTAAAAAATCTAAGAGTCCTTAGTTCTAATTTAAAAACCTTCTTTGCTGGTCTGCGCACTGCTCACTGCCACATGGCAAATGCATTTTCCAGGTCTTAGGTGATAATATGCCTATTGTAATAAATATTCACTCACACAGTAAACTGCTTGGCACTTGAATTTTTTTTCTAGATCACTGTCAAATCAACTAGCTTGAAGGGGCAACAGGTTATTTTCAACAGCTGGCGTGCTCCGCCAATAAATAAATTGTCCTCTTTTATTTACATATTTTCCTGATTTATTTACATATTTTCATTTTGTTGTCCTTTTACTGACTTGCATATAATGGATTTTATTTAAAACCTCTAGAGGTATTAATACCAAATAAAAGGACTGTGCTGCTATAAAGAGATAGAAGAGCTATATTACAATACCTTGAAATGTACTGCATACCATCGAGTATATATGAAGGAGAATTGAAACACAAACAATTGGAGAAAGAGAGTGAAGCATCTCTCTTTCTGTCTGTACCTGTATATAAAGCCACAGATACATGTATTGCTCTATATATGAAAATGTGATTGCAACAAAAGTAAGGTTTTGATGTACCATATATTTCTTCAATTAATTAGAAAAGGAACATGACCACATTTTTGTAAATGGAATATAACAAAAATGAGGTGGAACAGTCTTGAAAGAGAATATCTGAGTGGTGGATAAACAAGTAGAAAAAACAGTGGTTAGAATTCAGATGGTCACTCCTAGATGGTATTTTGTGATGTATAGTTTTCTCCAGGACACAGGCAATTTGCCATGGGTAGCCATTTCTAAAACATTAACCTCCAGGACCTCAGTTCTGGTCTCCTAATCCATGGAAATAATACTACTACAAAACAAGATCTCTTGCAGTATGACCTAGCCCTTGAAAGGCTGGACATATTTTATCTGCGTTTGAAAGTAACACTGTAAACATTGAAGTCACAAAGCTGGCAATAAGAACAGTTTTGTTTCCTTCTAACATCAGCACTTGCATTGTTAGCAATTAAAACAAATGTGCAAATACAAATTCTGGCTTAGAGAAGCAGCCAGTGCATGCCAGGGACTTGCCACGATGTTATTTGACTATAAAGATGCAGCCAACAAGCAAGTGCAGGACTGAGGTGTCAGGATGGGGATGGCAGCAGTGAGCTGGGCAGGCAGCGAGCGGGAAAAGGAGCATGGTACTGCTGCCGGGAAGGCAATTTTAAAAAGCTATATGAGGGAAAGGTGCATCGTACCATCACTCTTTGGGCTGTCCTCCACAGCTGCTGTGAAGGAACTCTTCCTGAGCCCATGGACAGGGTTATTTTGCCTGCCCTCCACCTCCCTGTTAAACCTAATACACAGCACTAAAATGTGGCCTGGTTACGGTCCTTTCTTCTCCCTCTTTTTGGAGGACTGCTGTATGGTTTCCTGCAGCTGCCAATGGTTGTTGTGCTCACTGGCTCATCTCCATCTCCTCCTTCTGTACAGGACAACCTTGAAATCCTCCCACAAAGAAGATTTTTCAGATGATGATGGACATCTGTTTAAAGGACTGAAAGCAGAGAGTGATTATGGTTAATGGGATACTTTGAGCTGGGTGTAGGAGCCAGAGGTTGCTGAATCAGGAAGGATGGTATTAGAAAACAACCCAAAATCAGGACCATGTTTTCTGCTGTGCTATATGTGAATACATGAAGCAGAGAAGCCATTTTCACCTTCCTACTCTGGAAGCCAGCCAAATTATGCCAGTTCAGCGTCTGGCATAATTTGAAGTATCCTCGGATCCTGAAGGTACAGTGTCTAGAACTAGGTGTGCATAGTGCACATGTGCACCAGCCAGTTGTTTGGTTCCAGAGCACTACCGTAGCTCTCTCCCCAGCACGTGCCTTACTCCAGCAGTAAAAATGTGCTGCATAACAGCCAGGTAGCTTTGCTTTGTCCCGCTCATACACTGTATTGGACTTCCCAGTAGGGATGCACCACAGGAGAACATCGGGGTGGCTGAGGAAGTTGTGGCCCAAACTTCTGTCTTTCTGTGCCGTGGGGCAACTGATGCAGAGTGAGCAGAAACTTGAAATGCACCACATTTAAAGGAGAAGTTGCCAAACATCCACCTATGCTTCTAGTCAGGAGAAAGAAAAGGAGACTTTTAGAAAGGGTATTCAAAGACCAATGGCCTGATAAACAAATATTTCTGTACTTTTCATTTAGCTTAATGACAACCACAAAAGGCTGGCAAGCTTCTTTCTTCAATTTACTGAAGCATTACACTAGTATGTGGGAGTATTGGCTCTGGCAGGCACTGTGTGCTGTTTCATTTGTGAGTGAAAGAGGCTGTCTGCATTTTGAGGAATCACAGTGAAAACTATACTCAATTTGTGGCAGAATAATAAGGTGATCTATTGTACTGCTTATGGAAGTAGAAAATGAGCTCTGCTCTGGGTGTATAATTTTCTGTCATGGAAGCAACAGAAATATCAGTAATATACAGATGCTCACGTGCTGTGCCCCACATACAGGGTGTTCGTTTGCTCATGTAAGAGCACATGTACTGGCAGGGGGGAGAATTCATCTCTGGCGCGATGGCCTTTAGGTGTGCAGGTCTTCAGCCTCTGGAGCAGAGGTTCTGTGAGGTGTCAATGGTCCTGGTGGAGAGTGTATTTTGAAAGCTTGAGAATATTCCTCCACCCAAATTTCATTATGGAGACCTCAAAAAGCTACAATTTTTTCATGGAAATAAAACAAATAAAAGATTGTCTCGGTAGACTCGTAACAAACAGCTGGATGTTTTAATATCTGTAATACAGTCCTCAAAGCCTGTGCTCTACGTACTCTCACTCTGGAGAGTAGGAAGTACCATTGATCAGGCTGTGGTCTTACAAAGTGGTCAGACAATGCTGAACAGAAAAATGTAGAAATATTTTTATTATAACAAGTTATGGGAAGAAATGGGAGAAAATACTCCTTTAAACAATAAGAAATGACACAAATTTTCTATAACAAAGGGAGCAATATATGTTTCAGAAATGAAGAAAAAAGGTATGTAGTTGGCAACATTTGAATGTTTTTTTCTTTAAATACACTTATCCACCAAGCTTGATTAATGACTGTGTTTGATCTGTAGAAACAGCTGCAGGACTGAGCTCAGAAATGGTTGTCTTATTTCTCTGTCTACACAGTGATAATGTGATTTTGGACAATGTGATGCTCATTTTAGAAAATTGCAAACGAGGGAGATGGAGAAGGAAATGAACAAAGAGCCAGTGTAAAAACAGTGTGAAAGTAATGTTTATGTCTTCCCTGTGACATAAGGTAATGGCTCTGCCTGATGTAACAGAGTGGAAGTTGTCTTCTTAAATTTAAAGAATCAGAGTAGTGAAAGTAAAAAGAATCACAGTATTAATAGCTAGCAATCTCTTCCCAAATTTCTGCAGATAGCTATCAGTATCTTCAAGATAAATTAATAAAATTTATCCTGAGACAAAAAGAAATAATTCTGGGCAGTAGTAGAAAATGATACTGATAAATATTTGATGAAACAGGTGTATAAATTACTGAGAACCAGAACTCTCCAACCCAGTATTCAGAAGCCCAAGATAATTAAATTTTCTGATTTGCAGCAAACTAGACTTTCATCACAATCTTTCACAGTCACTGCTGATGAAGGGTCAAAGCCTTTTAAATCAGTAGTGCTTTCTCAATGCAAATAAAACAAAACATGCTGGGCTGTGTAAGGAGAAGCATGGCCAGCAGACAAGAAAATTTACTGCTTGCTCTTCTCTGGCACTGCTGAGGCTGTAATTGAAGACGTCCAAATATGGATCTCCAATTAAAAAGGGACATTGAGAAATGTGAAAAGTTCCAGACAGAGTAACCAGAGAGGGACTGGGATGTCAGGGATCTCAAGCTCATGACCTGTGAGTAGGTAAAAGGGAGATGCATGTAAAGAAAATGAAGCTAAGAAGCTACCTGATAGTAGCCTGTCTGAATGGCAAAGATGACAAAGCTAAACTTTTCTCAGTAGCAGCAAGAGCCTCAGTCTCTGGATGTAAAGCTTCAATGACTGGATCATAAAAAAACCTTTTAAGTGGGTGGCCGAGGATTTCAAAAGTCAGCTGGACCAAGCTTTGGCTTACCTGACTTTGTGTTGGTGATAACACTGAGTCTTCTGCAGGTTATATCCGTAATGAATCAGAGATGAAAAATCCCTGTGACACACATTATGTTGCATGCTGGGAACGCCTGAGGCTGTAATGACATTTTTGTCAGATACCCTCATGGAGAGGGGAAAGGAGCCTACACATTTTCCATTACATGTTCATTATAATATGTAAGCCTATTAAAGCCGTCAGGTACTTGGACTTCTGGTTTAAGTTCTCAAATACCATAAATGAAGAATCCTGTCAGAGGACATATGTTGACTTTATTTTGCCAGCCTTCTTGCTTAGTTCATATATATGACACATTTACCAAAATACAATGAATCGGCATATCTTCTTTTAAAGAGCCAAATCTTAGTACAAAGCAGTTCCCTGGGTTTTCTGCAAAAGTAAGGGAAGCATCTGGTGAGAAGTCTTAAGTGAAATAATTCTGTTTCTGAGCTGCTGATGGAAGAAGAGATCTTACTTGACTCTCACTGACAATAATAAACTTTCAGAAGATTCTTAAATAATTTATTTGATGTAGTTCTTTGCTATCATGCTACGTGGTGAGAATTGTTTGTAATTGCTTGCAAGCTGACTGAGTGGCTGAATTTGCGATGAGCACCCATTCATAATTTACAATAGTGAAAAAGAAAAAAGACTAACTTTGCATTAATTTTCCCTATTTCTATTACATAGATTCACTGAGACCTAATTAAAACTCTATTTGATTAGAAAGCAAGAAACCGAACAGAAGTTTGGAAGATTTTGGCAGATATAGTCCAATATTTCTTAAACATTATGGATTTCAATTATGTAGGGAAATTAACTTCCATAATTAATTAACATAATCACTTTTTGAAAAATTTAACCAGAAGTCTAATCATTAAATTATTTCATACAAACTATTCAGGGCTTGGTGAAGACCAGGGAATTGAATGACTTGAGGGGTCCCCTCTCTGAGAGCTGACATTGAAACCGGTGAAGGATATGAAGGAACACTCTCAGCCTCATTTTTCTAAAAGTGTTCTATCTCCTTACTCTGCTGACTTAGAAACTGTCAGCGGACACAGTCCCGTTAGCAGGAGGCTGGAATTTGCCTACAATTAAACTACAGAGCATGCTGTCTTAATGTGATTCTTGATGGTTATGGTAAATCTCAGCTGTATTTACATAATTTCTAACCTGGTAATTTTTTTAGGACAAAAAGACATACCTAGACATTCAACTTTTAAAAAACAAGGCACACAGTATCTTGCCCTCATCCTGTACCTTTGCATTTTCTGATATGAAATGGAGGTCTTCTGTGGGAGAAATTGCAGCAGTGGCAAACTGGATTGGATTCATTGCTTTGCTCTTTAATACAATGGGACTAATGGATTGGGGAAATAGGTCAGACTTGCAGCAGCTCCTGTGTCATCTCATGTTCCTCTAACATGAAAAGGAACTAATAAAACCAAAGGAGAGTCACAGAATAGCTGCTTTTTATTTATTAAGTCTCTCTGGTGGTTGCTCTGTTTAATAATTTTATTTATAAACCGTGTCATGCACAATCACTGTTTATCTATGCTATTTTGTTTAAATGCACTTAATGAGTTGAATATGGGCTGCAGGAAAAAAAAAAAAAACAAAGCAAAAAACCAGACAAGCAGAACAACAAGGCCGTATATTCTGGTAAGTCATCTCCCAATAACCATGTTGTAGAGGTAGAAAGATATTGGAGCTGCCAAAAATAAAGAGGCCGCTCAGGACCTCTGGCTGGTTACAGTGGTTTTATGAATAAGTCTTGGAAGTCTGAAAATGTAGAGCCTCTGGCTGGGTGTCTGTAGCTCTAGTATAAGTACATGATGTGGAGTTGCCAGGAAGTTGCTTGTGAGGGGATCAAACAAAGACGAATTGGAGAGAAGCACCTGGGTCAGCTGACTCAACTCTGCTTTGAGAGGAGAGCGAATCATGGGAAAGGCAGATTTCTCTGGAGATGTAGTTGTAGTCACCCTCAAAAATTGTAAGGAAGTGTCAAATGACTTTCTGACTATATCTGAACACAAAAGTGTATTATGGGGCAGAGGGATTGTATAATAGGAACTACACTAAATAACTCACAAATTTGAATATCTGTCATCTATGTGATCCTTTAGATCTCAATCCTTGTTATGAAGGCAGAAAAGCCTAAATATGCAGTTTTCCTATGTTTTGTACTTTGTTATCAAGAATCAAAAGAGTAAACAACATAAACTAAGTAGCAAACAAAGATAAAACTAGGTGAATTAATATCATAGCACAAAGAAGAAGCTAATTAGCAAACTGCTTAAGCTGATTTGATTAAATTAACACTTTTTTGTGTTCTGTACCATAAACTGGAAAACCAGAGGTCATCACACCATGTTCATCATATTTATCATCTTATCAGCCCATCAGATCCAACATTAACTTAACTTCCTCACAGTGATGGCATCAGATTGTATTCTGGCAAGTATTGCGTATATATGTAGATATGTACACACAGTGTGATCTCTCGGGGAATAAATATGTAGATTACTGTGTTGATGGTGTATAATCCAGAGTGCTCATCCTCTAAAATTGTCAAAAAAGTCAGTGTTTCATGACTGAGCACAAATAAGGATGCATAAAATATTCTGAGACCGTTCATGGTGACAAAGGTTCCCCTATCTAACCAGTAAAGAGGAATATACTCACAAATAGTAATTCCATAACTGCAACAATGCCTGCAGTCTGTAAGGTTTATCTGCTTGTGAGGTTTTAGACAATGAAATTATGGTAGGTAGGCTCACCTAAGAGGAATTCCCAGTGTTGTTTTAGAATTAAGGATTACTGAGGTTTTAAAATAGCATTGTGGCATACTGAATGTGAAAGGCTTCACTTCTGGGCATATAGTGTCTTGCCCAGTGCAGGGTCGTTAGTCATGTAAATGATTAAAAAGTGTTGTCAAAACCATCCACTTGAAAACAGCTTTGGAATACAACACAGGCCTTGGAAAAAACATTTTTTTTCAATGACACAGAGAGAAAACTAGGGAACTTGAGCGTCAAAACTAGGAAATCCGGACACTGAGAGCCAGTGGAAATATTTAGAGCCTCCAATTCCACTGAACTCTGTGATTTTATTTGTTTTCTTTCTCTTCTCTTCAGTGGGCGTGGTCCAGAGCTGTATTTCATCTGCTGTTAGCTCAGTGACCAAGGGAGTGCCAAGATACGCTGTCTCTCTTCACTAAAAAGGAAGGTGTAATGCCTGTGGCAGAAGTATGGAACCTAAGTGACAGTAGAGAATGAATGTTGTCTAGCTGCAGCTCCCATCACTCAGCATGACAAGAGGTCTAAACCACAATATTTTGAGGGGGAAAAAAAAAAGGTATTTTGAAAGTAGATGTTTTTCAGTGGAGCATTTCAGTTACATGAAATACGATTTTCTGTTGTTACCTACCTGACTTTAACTGGGGTAAAGCTTCCTTGAGGTAAAAATCTGGAAAGACGCTATTTTAGAGTACCCACAATGCAGACACAATACAGGTCACACACAATACACCACTGTACAGGTGTGAGGTAAGGTAACCAGTGATGACTGGAATACCATAGGAGCCCACTGTTATGATATGTGGCCATCACCTCTGTGACTGCAACGTATAGATATGCTAAACCCAGTATTATACAAAAATAGACATAATCCTACATAGTTTTTAGAGATTTATTTTGATCTCTACAATTTCCATTACAAGGTCATTTAGTGTTTTATGGGCCTATTATGCAAATTGCTATCCATAATATAAATTACGGGATAATATATTACCTTTTGTACTCCGATTCAATGAATTGGTAATTATCCAGGAGCAGGGCAGGAATTTGAAAGCCATTGAAAGAACAGGTCAAATGAAATTTGTAACAACCAAATGCAGTAACTTTCCTCCAGGCTCTTCTCCAGTGGGATTGTTCTAGCTCTGTATATTTCTGCATGACAGGAATATGTTTCTTAAGTCTGGATAGGTGAGGGTAGCAATGTTTGTCTGTATTTTAGTTTGTATTTGGAAGGAGGCTGATTGCTCTATGCTATTGGAACTTGCTACGTAGTGACAGCTTTCTTTCTATTTTAGTTATTTTTTTCCTTCTGCACCCATTCTGATAAGTATTGTGCCATTATGTATTATTAGCTACAGTTATTTTCCATTCTTATCTTTGCATGGTTTTTGGCCTTTGGCAATACCAACTGCATAGGTTTTCCCAAGCTGTTATTACTTAATGGAGTATTTGGGAAAGGAGTGGTCAGACAGTAATTAGATGGTCATAACAAAGACTTTCAGGGATGAAAGTCAACATAAAAATTCCATGGGTGCTATTGAATAGATAATAGACACAGACGTCTATTAATTTTATTTGTTTTGAATTTATCCATAGCAAGGAGGAAGATGTAGCCTTTTATAATGCATTAAGCAAAGAACAGAGTTGTATGTTACTGGCTGTTAATTCAGTCCCTCATGGAAAATTTCTGCCAGAACAGGAACAGGAACCTGTTGAATATGTAGAGTATTGCTGCATGTTCCTAAAATGTGCAGTAGATATCTGGGATCACTAATTAATTGTTTTAACTGCCAGCTTCCATATATTACATAAATCTAGACGGAATTATGAATAAATGTAGAAGGGGGACAGAGCCATCACATTTTTTCATTAAAAAATAATAGTGGACTCACAAAACTCGAAGTACTGTCTTTATGGTGGATAGTTAGAATTGCACTGGTTGTAGGCTCAAGTAGTTGTGTGGTGGTTTGACCTTGGCTGGATACCAGGTGCCCGCCAAAGTCGCACTATCCTCCCTTCTCAACTAGACTAGGGAGAAAAAATATAACAAAAGGCTCTTAGGTTGAGGTAAGGGCAGGTAGGAATTGCTCACCAATTGCTGTGATGGGTAGAACACACTTGACTTGGGGAAATTAATTGAATTACCAATCAAATCAGAGCAGTAAAATGAGAAGTAAAACCAAATTAACACCTTCCCCCCATCCCTCTCTTCTTTATGGGCTGAACTCTCTTCCTTATTCTCTACCTTCTCATCTCAGGCAGCACAGGGTGACAGGGAATAGACCTTATCCCACGTTCATCACATGTTGTTTATGCCTTTCCTTCCTCCTTAGGGAGAGAACTCCTCACACTCTTCCCCTGCACCAGTGTGGGGTCCCTGTCACAGGAGACAGTTCTCCAGAAACGTGTCCAGCAGGAGTCCTTCACAGGCAGTGCAGTTCTTCAGGAACAGACTGCCCTAGCATGGCGCCAGCAAACCTGCTCCAGCATGGGTTCCTCTCTGTAAGGGTCCACAGGTCCTACCAGGAGTCTTCTCCACCCCAGATTTCCCATGGGGTCACAGCCTCCTTTGGGGATCCAGCGTAGGGTCCTCCATGGGTTACAGGTGAATATCTGCTCCACCGTGGATCTCCATAGGCTGCAGGGGGACAGCCTGTCTTGCCTTGGTCCTCACCATGGTCTGCAGGGGAATCTCTGCTCCAGCACCTGGAGCATCTCCTGCCCTTCCTTTTGCACTGACCTTAGTGTCTGCAGGGCTGTTTCTCTCACATATTCTCATTCCTCTCTTCTCTGGATGCAATTTGCTTCTGCAAAATAACATTTTTTTTTCTTAAATCAAGTATCCCAGAGGCACTACCACCGTTGCTGATGGGCTCTGACTTGGTCAGTGACAGGTCTATCTTGGAGCTGGCTGACATTGGCTCCATCAGACATGGGGGAGGTTTCTAGCAGCTTCTCAGAGAAGCCACCTCTGTAGCCCTCTCTGTTACAAAAACCTTGCCATGCAAATCCAATACGAAGTGCTTGCCATACAAATAGTGTTTCAGAGTTGCCGTTTTACCAAGTCCTGTTAAAAATTTCTCTTAAATCATGGGCACATATATCAGCATTAACTGCGGTGTTGGCCTTTGCCTTGTGATTGGCAATTGTGGCAGAAGATTCCTTTCATTCAAGACATTAAACAGAACTGACACCTTTCCTGAAGAATATGTTGTATTAGTTATAAAGGGAAGAAATGCAAATGTAGTAGTAAATCTATCTACCGCAGTTGCAGATGCATATTTATTGTCTCATGGGGCCCATCATAAATCTGTAAAATGTCATTAATTTTTGAAATTGCCATGTACTTCTGAGACCATAATGCTAAAATAAAAATAGTAATTTATATTTAAATGTAAAAGAAGCCTATGTATTTTTTTCTGAGGGGCTCTGATCATGTTCTGTAAAATCTGAGTCTTTTGAAGGGACTCTATTTCTGGAGACAATTTTATCAGATCTGGTACTTTGAATGGTCACAGCTGCTATCCTCCCTCAAAGAATGTATATTACCTTTGCCTTTGTCTTTTGCTTATAGCTCAACCTTACTAACTTATAAAGACTGAAGTTCATTGTACCAGCTACTTCCTTAGGTAGGTATCAAAGAGCTCCCCCAAACATGCGCCTCTATGAGCATCTCCTCTCAGGTCTTGTGGGGGCATTAGAAGATGATTTGCTTTAGTCTTGTTTGAAAGGAATTAGACCCTCATTGAATACAGACTTTCACACTCCCATTTGTGTACATAGACTACAGAAAGTAGGTACATTTTAGCTTTGAAGTTACAACCCCTGTTAATTTGTGGTTTTCCTGCAGGGATTGAAATGATTAGCCAAAAATCTTGGGTGCAGTTCATTATAGAATAAAATTTAGTTTCTGAATCACCAGGGAAGTCTCTCTGAGGCTTAGAAACTGGGTAAGACGTGAACATTTAAATGAGTATCTCTCATTTTACAGGCAGAAAAAAATTTAGCTGGCATTTGAGAAGATGAAACAAATCCCATTGATAAAAGACAGCTACTTTTATTATTTCTTTAAATTTCTCCTCCTTATCAAAGGCTTTTATTTTGTTTTGTTAAAGAAATTAAGACTATGTTTCAAGATCTCAATATTCATTGTTTACCACTGAAAAATAAAATAACAAACAGGAAAACTGAAATATATCTTTTCAATAGGAAAATCCAAATCCAATATATTTTCAGTACAAAAATCCTGTTTTCCAGAAGTGACTGATTACTGAATTTCTGTTGTTTAGAGGTTTTGATTTCTCATTACAAGATTGAACACATTGTTTTATTGGTATCTGTTCCCAAAATATGTTTACTCAGCATATGTGGATATGCAAACAGAACAAATTTTATACATGTGTATCTTCGGGGGACATCAGGAATCACACACCTGGCAGAGGCCTCATAAGAGATTCAGTGGCAGCATCACTTCCAGTGCCCTGGCTCCTGATGACTAGAACTCAAGGACCCACAGCTCTCTGATACTCCAGGTTCTAGTCCTAGAAAGACCCTTTGGTGCTGCCCGGAGAAATACACTGCCTGCTCCCAGTTTTCACCTCCTCATCTCTTTCTCTTCCTTGAGAACTGAAGCTAGTGCAGTGCTTGCATCAGTCGGTTTGCTTGAGCATTAATTCTTTTTTTAACCACATGGAAACATCTGGGTACATGAAGCATGACAAATCAAGTGAAGGGTTTCTGTTTGTGCAACAGGGCTGCTAAATATTTACTTTTTTTTTTTATCAAGCTGCTGGAAGCAGCTGAAAGATAAGCATGCCAGACAAACCAGACCTGACTGCAAAACAATAATTCACTCAATTAATTTGTCATTTAGCTGAAGTTTGCATTCCCACTAGAAAAAGAAAAAAAGAAACAATGAACTCAGTTCATTAGCTTCTACTCATACAGTGTTACAGTTATCCTGCTCTAGGTGAAGAAATATAAAGAAAGGAATGGAAAAGCATTTAGAGGATCTTCATTTAAACAGTATGTTAAATATAGGTTCAAACTGCTGAAGAACTTTTTGTAGGCTTCTGAAATCCATAAACACTCCTAAGTAAATTGTAAAATCTTACTTTTATCTATTACTTGCATAGAGAACTGGAGAGTAACAGCTCTGCTCTCTGGTGCAAGCTGAAATGGAGCAATATTGATTCATGTGAGATATATAAAGGCATTTGGGATGCTGAAAGGCGGATCTAGGTTGACTTCACCAGGAGTTGACTATTCTCACTTCTGTGTCTGGTTAGGCACTAATATACCTGTGTGTGCCTTATCCTTGTACCTTAGGAACAAATCCTCCGGGGCCCATGTTTTTTCTCAGGAAATGTACCTGTCCCCAGGGACTCAGGTAGGAAGCTGCCATGCCATCCAGGGACCAGATCAGCTGGCAGAAGACCAGAAGCAGATAGTGACAGTGCAGCAGCAGCTCACGCCTGAACTAGAAAGTACTGTCATGAAGATTTCTGCCTCAGTCCCTCTGCCCTGCTCACTGTTGACTACATGATGTTGCTTGTTACAGTCTGATAAAAAGTTATTGTTGATCAAAACCCTTTCCCTTTCAGAATATAACTATTTCTTCCTATCAATTCAGTGTCAGAGCAAATATGATCTAATAAGGGTTCACATAAGAGCACGGTGCTAATAACACCAAGGTTGTGGGTTTGATCCCGGTATGGGCCATTCACTTAAGAGTTGGACTCGATCCCTGTGGGTCCCTTCCAACTCAGAGCATTCAAATGGATTGCAAGTATTTATGTACCCAGCAAAATAGGGAGAGAACGGTAGATGTAATAAATGAAAAGATCAGATCAGAGCCACAGATAACCAGATCAAAGCAGCAAGTGGAAGAGATGGTGGCAGAGGCTCCACAAATGGCTTTGAGAAAAATATATTCTTCATTTAGTAGACAATCTATGCAATTTCCTAACATGAGAGAATTATAGTAGTATTTTTCAGGATACAAATTCCACGGGGTAGATTTGAAATTCTGGTAACATTAAATTGTAATTATCCGTGAAATGAAGAGCACGAGTATTTATCAAAGAAACTTTGTGTGTTTGGTTTCTGCAATGACAAGTCCTTTGTAAATTATGGTGGAGAATATATATTGAACTTATATATTTGTCTTGAAAGGAAAACAAAGTGTGCTAGTCCAGGTTCAGTGCAACTGGGGAAGCCATGCACACACTAAGATGAGGTGGGTACCCTTGCATCATGTGTATAGGCAAGGTAGTACAAGAATTAAATGTTTCTTCATAATTTTAGCCTAAGCTGTCAAGAATGACACTGACTTAGTTTACAAGGCAGGCCTATAACTGATTGCAAAGTGCAAAGAAATTACTTTACCCGTAAACCGTTTTTCAGCTTTCCTGAAATTGGTTTTCTCAGTTGCATACACAGTTTGCCCCTGTCATTACCTCTGTTGCAGTTTTGCCTTTCACCATGGTTTTTTTCCCTTTTCTCTGTGATCTGCTCTGGCATGAAGCTTGAGCAGGTAAAATCTCTAAACTAAGCTGAAACAAATGTCTTTCCTTTTCCACCTTATACTATTGATTTTGAGATATTTTAAGAACCGAATAAAGTCAATACTACTCCCCTCCACTTTTATTTGTACAGTTGACAATAATTAATAGGTACATGTTGAAAAGAAGTTACTAAAGACACTACTGTGAAGAACAAAGAAGAAAAACATAATAGGGACTTACCTTGACACAGTAGCATTAACTGGGTGCTTGTTCAGACAGCACATAAACCAATGGATCACATGGCCTAGAGGAAGAACAGACCTTTGCGAAATATTAATTGCAATAGAAGAAGTCCGATTCTTCTTCCCCGAATACAGTTATTATTTTAAGAAAAGATTTTAAAAAATCTTCAGCAGTTATAAACACTTCCCTGGATAAAAATTCTTTTTATTGTCCATACTCTTGCTGTCATAGAAGAGACAAAAGAAACCTATTTTAGAAAGGATTTAATTTTTCCTCATTAAAACCTACTTCATGAGGAAGAAGTTCTTTCCTCTACAGGTGACCACACACTGAAACACACTGCCCAGAGAGGATGTGGAGTCTTCCTCACTGGAGGTATTCCAGAAGAGGTATTCCAGAATTTTCCGGACACAATCCTGTGCCATGGGCTCTAGAATGATCCTGCTTGAGCAGGGAGGTGGGCCCAGATGATCTGCTGTGGTACTGTACCTCACCCATTCTGTGATTCTGTGTTTCTGTGATACTTAGAATGTATGATCATAGGAGGACAGAGTGTTCCATAGGTGTATAATTCAGACACAGTTTTTAGTCTGAAAATGGTATTTACTGACTCTTTACATACTGGTGTTTCAAGTCCAAAACTAAATCTAATCTAGAGCTGTATTCTGTGTGAGAACAAAGCTTTTTGAAAGTTTTACAAGGGATAAATAATATTTTTTAGGACTTTCATTGTGAGGAATTATGAGGCTGAACTGAAAATGAGATTATTAGTCATGATTTTCCTGTTAACAGTGTTGTAATTAGTCACTTGGAAAGGAAAAATCTGAATTAAAAATACAAGGAAAACACCTTGTGACCTAAGGAACTATATATCATAATTATCAAACAGGGCCTAGTCGCCATCCAGAACAGAAACATCACTTGCCAGATTTTTCAGCATTCCTTACAAATCATCATGTCTACAGAAAGTTAGGGTCACTTCAAGGTCGTTCACTAACCAATATGAAGATTAAATTCATCAGGAGTATTATTCATAAGTAACAGCTTGATTGGTGCTTTTTTGCTTACAGTTAGCAAGTAAGTCAAAGTCCTTCCAATTCCTGCTTACTGTCATGGAGAAGGAGGATTTTAAATGCTTGCATCTTGCTGAGTCACTGGGGAAAGCCAGACTGGTTTTAACACTGCCTGTAGGGAACACTGTTAATGACCTTCCTTCCAGTGCCTCTACATTTCTTCAGCAGCAGCACACGATTTACCCTCATAGGCTCAATACTGGCTACAGACTTCTCTATCAAAATCAGCTAGACTGTTTGGTGCTTTCATAGGGCTACGAAGTTTTTATAACCTTATCCTGCCACAATACATATTCAGGAAATGAGATCTATTCTGAAATTCAAACCACCCTGACACATATTAATAAAATTCTTCCCTGAGTTCCAAATGAATTTGCTTCCATTGCATCTTCAAAAAAACCAACCAAACAAAAAAACAAAAACAAAAACCAAACACATATGCAATAAACACTTGTTCAACCATAAAAAGGTGGAATGAATGCAATTAAGCTATTTAAATATCAATCATTTAGACAAATAAAACACACAAGTGCCCAAGTGTTCAGCCAGTCAATTTTATAACCACACAGAAAAGAATAAACTAAGAGTATTTTAATGGAAAAGCAAGCTAATTTGCAGTCCGCTACAACACATCGCTAAGCTTCTTGGGTATACTGTGATTAGACATGCATTGCAGGAAAATAGCTACCAAGAAGCCACAAACTCATGGTATTAGTGAGAAGTCTAACTTTCCCACAGCCACATATAGGAGAAACAATGGTCGTGCAGGGGGAATGCACTGAAGCTTAATGGGGCAAGATGTTCATCAGAGAAGATGGCTTTTGGATCAGCTCCAAACCCATAAAAATCTGCCCAGGAAAATATGAAACCTGACATAGAATATATCTCCTTATTTAAAAAATGGAGTGCAATCACTGCAAAATTTTTTGGGCATTTTGGTATTAAGGAACAACAGTAAAGAAACTAGAAAACATATTTCTTCAGAATCCCTGTGATGCCATCTGCAGCTAATGTACACAATGCCATTTCTGAATGTTTTGCAGCCACAAGGTGACAAAGTAGCTATCAATGAGATAAGGCTTGTTCTGCTTAGAATTGCTCTTGCAGTTACAATAGGGATGTGATAAATTACAGACTTCAATGATCTTTCTGGAAGAAAGGTTTGAGACAGTTACAGCTGAGATTAGCACTTTGGATAAGAGAGTGACAGGAGATGAAAGAAGACCAGAAGCCTGCAAGAAAGATCACAAGATGTAAAAGAAAAGACTCTAAAATATTCTGCTCATACAAATGCAAATGATCATGGAATAATGAACTGAGCACCTGCAGAACAAAATTAAAGCAAGAAAAAAAATTGTAAACTGGATAAATTAGCTGGTTCAAAATGACTTGAGTTTTTACTGTGGTCTGTGAATGAAACCTTTTGTTTTCAAACACCATGCAAAAAGGAAAAAAGGATGCCCAGGAATGGAGATGCATTTTTTTTCTTTCTCCAAGGATCTTGAACATATGCTAAGTAAAACCCATATTCTATTAGATCTGGGAATATGTCAAATATACCTAATTTTCAGAAAGACTCCAGAGGCAGTAATTGGATAAAATGAATGTCAAGGAAATAGATTCTGAAGTAGCTGCAGAGTGTTTGGAAAGATAGATGCAAGTCCTTGGCAGTGAACAGCTCTGTCTGATATAGTCTACTTGTTCACGTAAGCAGCCTTAATGTGTGCATTGACATCTTGGGGAGAATCCAACAGTCTTTTCCTTGCAATTTTTTTTTTTTCAGTATGAATCTAAGTTAAGCCATAAGGTAGCATGTTAATTTTGTGGGATGTTTCCAAGTGTGCATGATTGGTCTGTCAGTGACTTCAAGATAAATATTGTTAGTGTTTAGTAACACATCACAGTGTTTAGTGCTATTGGTAATGTACTCAAATTAGCGTTAATAAAACCTTCCTTTTAATGGGTTGCAGTCTGCCATCAAATAAGAATGTTAACTTGGAGGTTTACCTTAGATCTGTGACTAGTACACTCTTGAAGTGTTTCCTAATAAAAGGCTCAATTTTTCTCTCCATTAATACATTGAATTTTTGTGAGAATAATCATATTTTGTGGATGTGCTCTGGATGGAGGAGTAGAAGCTTCCAAGGGAAACTCTACTTTAGGGATGTCAGTGGTTAAGAAGGAATGTAGAGAAAGAGGGAAACTTGTGGCCCAACTGCTTTCCTGGTAGGAAGAATATATCAGGTATTCTTGAAGGAACAAATATAGCCCAGGTCACTCCAAGAACTTGAGCCAAATCTCACTACAGAGGTTTGGAAGATTATCAAGTTAAGAATTAGCTGTCCATTGTCATTCCAACCATTTATTTGTATGTTCACCAACTGTTTATCTGTGTTGGTACTTTGGTGTACCAACGCAAAATGTGTTGTTTGTGTGTGCCAACACAGCTTGCTATGAACTGATCTATTTAGTAATAGAAAGTTATTCAATGCTGTGAAGGTTTTGGGGATACGTGAATTTGAGACAAGGCTTGCTGTATTTTTTCAGATCTCCAGGAAGGCAGGAGAAAGCTGCCATTGAAAAATACAACCTAATTTTCCCTGTTCCAGAGAAGACTTGGAAAATATGAACATTCTACGTTCAAAACATAATGGCAAAGAAGAAGACACTCCCCCAATAGCATTTTTACTAATCTCATTACTTGATGGGTGAAAGGGTTAGAAATAGGTCGTGATTTTTGATATTGGGATTTGATGGTATTGTTAAAGGTAAGATGCACAATATATCTGTGAAGGAGAAAAATACAATTTGGTTGGGGAAAATCTCAGGCCTTGAGAACAGGTCATTTACAGTGCTCTCAAAGTGAGTCTGTAGCAGGAGTCAGGAGAAATTTCAGGTTTTTTGAGTTGTAGTCCCATGTCTTAACCACAGAACTGTCTTTAAAATGTATGGTCCTGTGGCATCTAATCCCCCAGAATCATTGCTGTTTGATCTGCTAAACTGGGCGTATGAAGATATTGAAAACTTCATTAATGTTCACAAAATGTTTTCAAAGGAAGGATGTGACCTTTTGGTTTAGTTATAGTTGTGAATATTTATATCTTCTCCAGACAAATGCATTCAATTCAGTCAGTGTGGGTTCAAACACAACTTGTTGCTCAATATTCTGTATGCATCTCTTGGAGATCCCATTTGTAATTGATGCTCTGCTTACTTAGGTACCTCACAGCTACGCAGACATATCTGTCTTGAATAAGATAAACCAGTTAATGGTAAAATAGTAGATAACCATGAAGAGACTGGGCCTGAATTGAATAAATAAGCAATCCTTTGAGTCAAGGCTGGGCAAAGGAAGGCTTTTGATCACTTTTTCTAATATTATAGACTTCTGCTTGATTTACAAATACACATAAATTCCAGATATTGCAAGAATAAGGAATAATGTCTGGCACTTGCTCAATGACCATCTTAAAAAAATATTGATTGAATTATTCATTCCTTGTTGACCTGCCAACATCTTTTCACAGTGCTGTACATAAAAAAAAAACCCCAAAAGATAATTACTTCATGTTGAGAAGACCACAGATTTCAGACATTAAGCCATGGGCTAGGCTTCAGAGCATTTATCATAGTCCCCACCTGATCTTACCCAGTTCCAGTAAAGGAACAACCTGTTTTGTTAACTTCCTAAGTGTTGATTTCAATGACAGAGGAATTCATAGGATTACCTTCTCAAAATTTTCTTTTTCATGTGTCAGCTTGTGAATGTGAGTTTTTTTCACCTGAAATGTCATCTTCTTCCACATTCAAAGCTTCTTTGAACAATAATTTGTATATAATGTCTTTGAACTCTAAATCCAACTTCTTGGGAAGCTTTAGCAAGGTCTAGAGGACCTGAGTTCAAATGGGAAAAACGAGTTAGGATTGCAGGAAGCTTTGTGTCATTTAGTGATGTTTTGGGACCTTGGTATTCCTGTTAGAAATCCAATCTGTTTCCTGAATATGCATGTCAGGACTAGTATTGAACTCAGAATTGATGGGAGTTGTTCTGTGCACAGAAGTCTATAAGGTTATAAATCAGAACTTTTGATTACAAAGGGAAAAAAATGCTCTAACATGAAAATGATTTTGTTTACAGGCAATGAAAAATGTAAGCTTTTCTTTAGCTCTGCACAGATCTTTATTGAGCATTTATCAGGTTTGCCTCCATGCTGATTTATACTGAGACTTTGCAGCAGCAAATATTTAATTTATAGTAAAGCATAACAGAAATGGCAAGAGAAGCTTTGGAAAACAAAAGCAACTGTGCGTGTTTGGAGGAGAGTGTGTGTAGGGGTGTGTGTATGTATACGTGTATGTGTGTGTGTATTTCCTCATTTAGCTACAGCCCTTGTAAAACAGCCACTGCTATTCTGCTTCTTTGTTGCAACGAGGATGCTCTGGTCTTTCTTCTCACTGTCACTTCTGCACAAGATGGTTTAAAGTTTATTGACTCATTTGTATAATTTTATCCTAGGGATTGACTGTATATCAGGGCTTGCGAATGTGTTTGGTAACTGTCAAAATACTCTTCCTACATAACTTTCTTGCTTGAATATATAACAGCATTAGAGACTGTAAAACAGAGGGCAGTTCTAGAAAAAGCCAAAGACAGGTTTATGGAAAGGGAACAGACCCACACACTAACTGTGAAGGCACCTTTGTTCTGTCTTCTGTTTCTACTATAAAACTAGCTGCCTTTTTCAAGGGTGACAAGTAATTCACAGTCCTTACAATAGACTCATTTCTACTGACTCAAGAGTTTTCTTATAAAAGACATTTCGAAAAGAAATCATTGCTATCTCATCAAATAACAAGATCTATTCTTAATCAGTGTTTTGTGCTACCAGTAGGTGGATGTTCAGATATTCTTCTATATCCAGAAAGAAATTTCCCAGTTAATGAATCACAGAACAAGTTATTCTGCAAGCTAAGTAGCTAGATAATAATTACATTAATTTAAATAAAATAGAAAGGGCATAGTAGCTTCAGTTAAACTGCAATTCTTCTTGCACAAACCAATCCCTGCACTGAGGAAAGAGCCAATATTTGCATTTGAACTAACTGGATAAAGGATCAGTTTATAATTACACTATTTAACATATGCAGATTAGACTACAGAAGATTCTTTATTGAAACTCAATGAGAAGAAACAAAAATTCAAAGTCTGAATTTACAATTTGACCTTATTCACTCTATGATTACTGATAAGTTTCTCTGTATCACAAAAATGTAACTTGAACACGTTAAGTACTCAAATAATCTACAGCATGACTCCAATAGAAGGGCTAGCCAACAAACTATGCACTTGTCTCAAAATGATGTGGAGCGCTCTTAGCCTCTTAACACTTCTGAGAAAATGTCATTAGCTGAGAGCTTTCCACTTTGAAAGTCATGGGTAAAGCCCTTATTTTATTTATGTACTCCCCTCAGCTCTTACATGACAGACCGAGCATGAAGCACCTGCAGTTGATAGATTCTGACCCTGGTAGGATGAAGACCAGGTTAATACCACTGAACTAATCTGGAGAGCTACAGCCAAATTGACAAGAACCGTGACAAGAGCATTGTGTTACCACTGTGAATAAGTGAATGACTCATTTTCCTCCACAACCACAACCAAAAAGTGCTTAACTTAAAACTTGCCTGGGGATGAATTGGCAACATCCCTAAAAAGCGAATGCTTGTGGGTCAGATTCCCGCATGCGTTGCTCCACATCAGTGCTAGGCCTATTGTCTGGAATCTTATCTTCCAAAAAAACCAGCAGTAGTCTTTAACCACTGTATACTTCTGTATGGTGCTTTACATTCAGAGCTTAAAAATTCCCACAGTGTTAAATGTGATCAGCAAGGGCTTATCTGCACTATGCCTGGTTTGATACCTGCTGGCTTGCTAATTATGGAGGAACTAAATGCCCAGTTGGACTCCTCTTAATTTACTTTAAATGCAATACATTCAACATTGTCTGGTATCTCCAGTGTCTCCTCAAAACCCCATTAGTTGCAACCATTTCTTTTTCTATCACCATCTGTTAATACTGCAAGATTTTTGTCCTGAGGACCATATTTTTGACATCACAGGCAAGATGGCAAGGATACCTGTTACTGTTGTTCCACAGCTCATGCCTCCAGGTGACTACACAAGGCATAAAAAGGCCTCTTTTCAGTTGCATATTAAAAAAATTCTGGTGCCTTTTTGCTTGAATTGCTCTAGTTCACCTAGCCTTTGTAGAAGAACTTAAAACCTACTTGTGCAAAGGGTTTTGCTGTGTAAGAGAATATGGACTTAAAGTGAGTCACTTCTTAAGTCTTTCAAATTTGCATGTTATGTAGAGATCTGCTAGAAGCTTACAATCACATCACTTTGTGCTTTGGGTATCCTTTTGGGGTGTCCTCTTGTCACATGTATTTTCAGCTGCAACTGGCTGAATTGGGATCAAGTCCTAGAGCTGCTTTTTCTGAGCTGACAGAGAATCCCTTTCCAAGAGTAGAGATTTGAAAGCATCCTCTTCTATGATTGATTTTTGCTCCAGTTATTTCAGATAACATCTTCATAGAAGTTCATTAACCAGCCATTATTGATGATCTTAAAAAATTTAAAACCAGGATTTTATTTCTGGTGCTATTTGCAGCAAGTACCTCTCATGGGTAAGAATCTTTTTTTCCCCAATCTTACTTACATTCTTGGCTGGTTTATTTCCTTTTTTGTTATACACAAAGTATACTTCAGTTTAAATCTCTTTTTCCACCTTTTTTTCCATGTGGTAGACTCTCCACGTACTTTTTACCCAAATAGCCCCTCTCTGCATCATTCCCAGCCTAAATCCATTTTTCTTGCTCACAGATATAACAGAGGAGGCCTTCAGATGGTCAGTCTATGTCAGATACTACTCAACGTTTTTCTTAGGACATGAATAATAGAAGAAGAAGTACATACTTTAAACAGAAATTTGGCAGTGGGAAAAAAGAAGGCTCTGTAATGAAATTTCCATAGAGAATGTGTGATTTTGAATTTGATATTTAAATTTTTTTAAAATAGATGTTAATTACGAATAATTTAGATAGGGCAGATCTGAATAGATTTGGAGGATATGGAATAGACATACATTTCAGATAGCCATTGTTGACCAGTCAATAGTAATATGTCTTTTATTTTTTCATAAAAGAATATCCTTCAATTTAGTGTTAGGTGTCTTCATCTGATCCTTTTATTCACTTATTGCCATTATTCTAATTAATTTATTAATGTCCTTAGGTCATTGAATGATATTCAGATCCTTTTATAATGTCTCCCAATTTTGTGTGACTAGAAAACTGTATTAGCACAATACCGGCTTTTTCACTGAGATGACTAAGGAAAATATTAAATAGGATCAAAGCAAGGCAAGTTATCAAGAAACCCAGCTGTCTAAAAGTACATATAGACCAAGAAGATAGTCTTTTTTTTTTTTTCTGTCTTCATGTGTTCCTTATAACAACATTACAGTTTTGGTACAAGAGCTACATTTTCTTCTGCATAATTGATAATTTCCCATGCGGTGCTGTACTTTGCTGTAAACGAAACAGACTGACAAGTTCCTTCCTTCTGTGTAGAAAAGCAATTATTTTATTAGATTAAAGTGTCAGGTTAGTCTTACCATATCTTTTTGATAAATCTGCTTAATATTTTGCCTTATTTTGTCTTTCTGACATTTTTTAAGTTAATCTTTCCTCGGAAATCTATATTACTGCCTTTTTGCATCACTGAAGTAAGCTCAAAAAGCCTCTAATTCTGTATCTTTTCACTTTCTCCTGTAACCGTAGGAATTTTTATATGATGGCTTTCCACTACTGACACCAGCTTTTTGGATACACCAAGCCAAATTAGATGACCTATTGTTTTATTGGTCATCCTTTTCAGAACTCTCATAGGGATGAACCCCCTCCATCTGAATCCCTTAAGCTCTGAGTTAAAAGCTTGGATGCAGAAATCTCTTTTTATTTTGTCATTCCTACTAGGCAGTCTTTATTATATTGATTTTGGTCTCTCCATGGCTTTGCTCCACACCTACCAAGCTTTCTCTTTCTCTTCCCCTCCCTCCTTTTTCCTGTATGGCAGACAAATCTTTTATTTATATTTTTTAGTTCTAATTTCTAATGTTTATGTCAGTCTGAATTTGGCATCCTTTAATATTATTTCCTGTACTGTCTTTGCTGATCGGTCTTTTTTTTCTTCATTCTTTGTCAGCCTTTCATTTATAATTATTTTACTTTATACTATGATGTTTTGGTCATCTGTTTTTATCTTTTTATAGTGCCTCATTAATTACTGTTATGAAATCTGAAAAAAACAGTACCATCTGATGAAAAGGCATTACATTGTGGACTATTAAAATATCTTTAAAAGGTACACTAACAAAGTTGAAACACTATATTTCTATATGTCACTACGGAAGAGAAAACATTTTAAAGTTTCTCACCTTCTGCACTTTATCCTGTAAATACATGCCTCTTCAGTTCACTAGCAAAGTGAATATTTTATTTTTCAAATTAATATAAAAGGGCATCAAATTTTATTCAAAGAGGAAACAAACAGAAATATTCTGAATTATTTTTTCACATTCTCTCTTGCAGTTAGAAAATCTCACTTAAAATTCATCTGAATTTTGCATTTCCTCTACAGATGAGCACTGTAGCTGTAAGTGGACACATAACTCCTTAATGCTTATTGTGGATAGCTGGCAACTAGCAAGGCTCTAAATGTTTGTCAGTATTTTAAGATTTATGCTGCTTTATCAGAAAGGCTCTGTATCATATTATGGCCCTATTTTCTGACCTGACTGATGAGCCAGAACATTGAATAGCTGTTTCAGAAAATGAGTACAGTAGTGGACAGGCCAATACCTAAATAGTTAGTTAAAAAGGCTAATTGAAATGCACTTGCAAGAAATGAGTCTGTGGGTTGTAGGGATGAACCATTAAGATAGAAAATGCTTTTAAAATGTGAAATGGTATAAGACTGTTGGAAATAAAAGCTGAAAACAACTGTATTTCTCCGTCAGGTGATAGACTGTATAAGATCTATGTCTTTATAAATTTCTAAATCCAAATGAAAAAGTGTCTGAAAAGGGTTCAAAATACCAGTATTTCAAAATTATTTTTTCAAAATATAGTAACTCATAAATAAAATCAAATTATCATTACATATTCAACTGTGATAATATTTATATTGACACAGAGTGTCACTATTTCAGGAATTTTGCCAACGCTTTTATTCTGTTTCCAGTGTGCTGCTTGTTACATAACTAAGGCCCTCAAATGTTTTAGAAAGACAGAGAAATTCACTAAATACTTTAATACTTGGATCTAAAACTTATCAATCTCATTTAAAATATTTCTTTAAAATGTTCTTTTTTTTTTTTGTTTGATAAATACAGCAACATTGTGGCCTCAATTCAGGAAGGATTTCAGATGTATCTTCAGCTTGACTTCATTGTCTTGGAAATATACACTTGAAAGTCAGTTCATGTAAAATACTTTGCTAATAGATGGCTGATAGAAGGTTGATACAGTGAATTAATTGTCTTATGGTTTTGTGCCAGTGTTTGCTATTACAGTACCTGCTTACCTTCTATACCAAACTGATGGCAAGCCTGAAGGCTCAGGGTCACATTTAACACTGCCCTTTCAGGATGAAAACTCTTCAGGTCATGGAGATTTGAGGTTTATTCTAAAAAAATGAGTAATTTGGTTTTATTGTTGTTGATGTTGATTTATCTTTATTTGCTGGATGGCTGGAGTTTTTCTGTAGGAAGAGTATGATTGTTTTGAAGAGAGGAACATGTACCTTCATCGCCTAATTTTGCAACTCTTTCCAAGTCACTGGCTCTTTCTTAGGCCTTGGTCAGTTCAGGTGCAAAAGCGGATCCAACAAAATTCCATTAAAATCAGTGAGTGTATTATAGTTAAGCTGTCATGGATAAATGGATAAAATAAAAAGGAGTATGTGAGTGTTGCATTACTTCATGTGTATTTATTTCCGGGGCATGACTTTCAGAAGACACTTGAGGCTTCAGTGCTGTCGGGATAGGTTTTGCACGCTGTATAAAACCATGGGTTTCCTCTTCTCATTCCTCGGGAAACCATAGGGTGAACAGTCATACTGGAATGTCACAATGGAATATCACAAGAACCATTCATTTCTTATTTATCAATGTGTATGTTCTGTGTTGAATTACATGTATTTTATTTAATTTCACAGCTTCATTTCTGAGATTCAGGCTAATCACAATGGATGTTTATGACTATTGACTCCTGCAAAATTCCTTGGGCTTTCCAATCCCAGGAGGGGAACAGAAATGACATTAATTTACATTCAGCAATAATATTACCTGTAATTTTCTAAAATGCTCTTTTAGCATAGCCAAGTTTCTGGGTGACTAACTATGAAATTACTGCTTCTTTCTAAATGCTTAATTTCAGCCCATAATGGAAAACCATCATAAGGTGCCCAAAGGCTTATATGTAAGTGGCTTTCAGAGTTTTTCATTTCATAAAAATTTTTGTTGAATTAGTTAAATAATATATAAAAAATCTTACAAAGTTTTGCTCTAGTCTGCCAGAAACTGTATCTCTGTGTCAGACAAAGCTGAAATTTGCACTTTCATACTGATTGGTAGAGGATTTCTTTAACTGGCCCAGACTGTCAACTGAATAAACAAATTGTGCCAGAAAATTAAATTGCTGATAACTTATTTGAATGATTATTTAGTCTTTGTCTCTTGTTACTTGCTAAGTGATGTGGAAACAAATATCAGTGTGGGAAATACTCTTATATTAAAACACAGAATGAAATATTTTAGGCTGGTGGTCTTGAACAGAGAGGAAATGTACTTCAGGATGTGGGCGGGAGATATTTTCAGCATTTAAGGGACAAAGGTTTCAATTTCTTTTGCTTCTCTTTCCTGTAGTTTTCTGGTTTTGTGCCTACCAAGGTCCTGAGCACCCTAAAGCTACATTTCCTACTTCAAGTATTCTGTTTGCTTATACACTGAAGTCTATCAGAAGCTTATATCCTCTCTTTACTCAAAGCTAAGCTGTACCTCTGTTTCTAAAGCATCCTTCCAAGATATGAATGAATTGTAGGACTGAGCCAACTCTAAAAACAGTGGCAGACTGAATCCCAGATTAGGAACATGAGGGCAATAAATTGTTCGTATAAAACCAGTTTCCTAGAAGAAGAATATTCCCTGTCTAACTTATCTAACTTATGCATACTTGTCTGAGTTGAATCAGAAAAGGGTGGAATTTTCTTGCAAGATGACGTGTCTCCGTTAAAATATCAGTTGCAAAACACTGATGACAGTAGGTGTTGTCAGTACATACTAATGTCTTGAGGAACTGAATATTAGATTCATGGCATTTTAAAGTCTGTTACAGTACATTAGGCTCAACAGTGTTAGCAGAAATAAATGTGTATTACATTTCTAAAAAATGTATTAATACAAAACGTTTAAATAAGTTACTATGTGGTGAATCAAGTTGTGGATCCCCCAAAATCAACAGGTAACTCTTATCCATTGCTTGGATGAATTCACCAGATAATATCATTTATGTTTGTTAAGGCTCTCCTGTAACTACATCAGTATTATAAATAATTCCTTTTACATTAACTTACCAAAAAACATCACTCAAAATTAAAACTTGTAAGTAAGTCTAACCTTGTAAGTCCATCAAGAGTCATTGCTCAGGTTAGTGTCTAAATATTGACTTATTACCATTGCTAATTCCCCCTCACAAAGGAAGCTTTCCACAGTCTTAATGATTCAAAGAGTACATATATTCTGCCTCCTGCAAATATGCCTCAGCCCATGTTTGGAATGAAATTCAGTTCACATCCGAATTAGTTGAATCTAAGCCACCGAGAAAAGTGTAAATATTTGTTACAGGTGACAAACCTTTGATCCCATGTTCGCACTGGCAAGAATTGAAGCATACCTCAGACTGCAAGAATCGAGTCTCTCACTGTACCTCCAGCACTGCTTCGATGTCATATGAAATGTCACCAGGCAGGAAGGGCTCTTCTTATGTTAATGTGAGACCCATAGGCTGAAAACATTAGTTATAAACATTTTCTGGATGGAAGAAATGTCATATGGTATGCAGATTAAATCTTCTGCCGCACTTCAATCCTTTCATAACACCAAGGGTATTTAATATGGGTTTTTTTTCTCATTCTAGTCTTGAATTTTTTCATATTGTAGTTACTTAGCAGTCAGCTGAGACCAGAAGTTCTTCTGGCCTTCAAGAGGGAAAAAGACCCTGACAACTACAGAAGAATACATTTTTTAAAGGAAAACATTTTTTTTCTCATAGAATTCTGGCCCTGAATTGTAGGAATATTGAGTAAAGAACATAAAAATGTGAAAAATCTCCATACTCCTAAAATTAAACTAAAACTCTGTTTCAATAATTAAAGCTAAATAAGCATTTTTTTTACCATGATGAGATGCTTGGTCTCATCCAGTTTAAAACAGATATGTTTACCAGAAGTGTTTGAATGTAGATTCAGTATGTTTTTATATTATGTGTTCTGCTTCAAACAGGGACTAATTCGGGAAGTCCTACTGTACTGGAGTCAGACTGGAAGATTACTGGGATCTCTTCTGACCTTGCAGTGAGTGAATATATGAATTTAAGTCAGGAATAAGCTATTAATTTGGCCTACCTCTCTGAATATCCTTTGTCTCTGTACTTGATTAAAACAGCGGCAATTACTCTTTTCTCTAAAAATCAGGAAAAAGCAGTCAGGACTGCAGAGTAGTAAGCAATGTGGGTGTGCATTATCGCACACCATCTATATTAAATGCATTGAAGATATTGAATTGTATTCCCAAATATCTTCCAAATAAATTACAAAAATTATTTCCTTGGAAAGCACTGCATAAGCAGAAAAAAAAATTCTACATCATTAGAAGGTCAATGCTATGAAAACAACATTAATTTTCTTTAAGAATTTATAGTTCAGAAGCAATTTGCTGTGAGTCTTCAATTCTGACAGTACAAGTGACTTTGGCTGGATGTCTGCCATATAAACAGTGAGTAAACACAAAGTACTGGAAATGATCTTGATCTCATGTTCAGTGTGTTAAGACAAATAATATTGGCACTTAAATATGGCTGCCAAAGCTATATGTAATAAAAGTACAAGACAAAAAAATAATTATAACAGCAGTCTCTAAGTTGAAGAGTCATGAATCATTGCGGCTGCAGTAAATCTACTGATATTGACGTTTCCTAGAATGGCATACCAGGGATTAAAATAAATAACTCTACAGTCTGTTAGTCCTTCTTTCTTTGAAGGGCTTGCCACCTATATGGAAGAATTAGACAAGGTCTTAGGATGCACACAGAGTTTGTACTTGCCTCAATATCAAATGCATATGAAAAGGCATTGGATATCTATAAAGAGACATGAGAGATCAAGTGTGAAAGATCTTTGTAACAACCATTCTTTTTTCACCTTATTATCTAAGTAACCTTGAGGTGACTGTCAGATAAAAATCTGCTAAAAAAATAATGCAGGTATACAGTAGCTGGTGCACAGGGAGACATGAAAACAAATAGTAGAAACTGGGCAAAAAGCCTGCTTTAAAAGCTTTTCTATCTCCTGAGGTTTTAAAAAGTGAATCAATTCAAATGACTGCCCACTCTGTAAACATAGGAGAAAATCATGGGAAACAGTTGCACCTAATAGATTTTCGTATTGTACATCATGCTAGTGTCTTCTAAAAGGCTGAAGGCAAATTTCAGAGATGTTTAGAACAGTTGTTTTCTGTGTGACTGAATTTTGGATTTATTATTCTAGTTTGGCTTTTTTGTTGGTTTGTTGGTTTTTTTGGTGTGTTTTTTTTCTTAAAATTTTTTTAAAGAAAAGAAAGCTCAAGAACTATTTTCACTTATGTTCTATATTTTCTCCTTAAATGCTGCATAAAACGATGTTTTAAGTTCTATATCTGGTCTCATCTTGGCAATGCACAGACTCTTGTTTTCTTGCCTTAGAGAAGCTGACCATTTTTGGAGTAACAGCATTTTTATATTACTGTAATTTTCTAGCTTTGAATGAAATCATTACTTCCTTGCTCTGGAAGGATTGTCAGACTTTATTTTATAGTCCACTGTATCCCTTTTTCTCCATGTGACTTCAATGATTTCCCCCTCACATGGCAGCATATGCCTCTATAGCTTTTCATATGCGCTTAAAATGAAGAGCCCATGGAAATCTGTCAGGTTGTACCAGGAAAAGGTGGATATGATGCAACAGAGAGTTCAAATCTGCCTCTTACAGTAGAAATGCATCTGTAGGAGGCAGTTTCACACATTTGTTTAACAAAGGAAGGCTACTTTAGGAATCTTTGACCAAAATATGTGTGATAAATACTCAAACGACAATTTTGAGTTGTCTATTGGGCTAGCAAGGGTTGCCAAAGGCTACATCAATTTCTATTTGCATAGACTATCCTGCAAAGCCTCAAACTTAACTTTCTGAAGTTGAAAATCTTAAAAAATTAATGAAAAAAGTTTTTGAAAATATTTAATTTATATCTAGAAGTACATAATATACAGTTTGTTCTTCCATTACAAAAACTTACTGTAAAACAGTTTCTCAATCTTTTACCATCAATGATTGACTTCAGTCCGTTGAGGTTGTTTAAATATTCAAAGTATATGTCTTGGTTGAATATGAGAACAGGATGCCCTGTTCTTCTGTATACTCTTGTTGGTGAGGGAAATAGAAAGGAGAAAGAAAATAAATTAATGACAGAGATTGTTCCTCTGGTCTGTATCTCGTGTGTACTGATTTTTAGCTTCAATGAGGGCCTCAAATTAATTAAAATGGCAAAAAAAAAGGACTGGATAAGTCATTTTTATGTTCTCACTGTTTAAACTTCATTTTCTTTCTTCACACAATCACAGAATCACAGAATATGCTGAGTTTGAAGGGACTCATAGGGATCGAGCACAACACTGTGCAGGACCATCCCCAAGAGTCACACCATGTGCCCGAGAGTATTGTCCAAATTCTTTTTGAACTCTGGCAGGCTTGGGCAATGATACTAATCTACATTCCTTGCTGCATATTTATTTATGGTTGCAAATCAAAATGGGCACAAGATGTTCTTCTCCCACCTGGAGCCAGTGGCAGAACTCCTGATTGGGTTCACTAGGGCAGGAACATGGCCCAAGGCTGTTCCTGCTGAAGTTTCTTCTCCATATCTGCTGTAACTCCTTCTGAGTGTGAGAAATACCAGTGCTTGTAACTCTTACAATTATTTACCCTTCTTCTTCCCACCTGAAGGAATTTACGCAATTTTCTTTTATTCTTGATATAACTTCAGTAGGCAAACTCATTGATCTTTCCCTCTAAAGGATCTTGCTAGCCTAGAGTTCATAAAACTTGAGAAACATAAAGTGTTTCAAATTATGTCCTTAATGACATTAACAGTCCTTTTGCTGTGATGCAGCCCAGTGAATTATTACCATGTTTGAGTTTTTAGTAACCTTAATATCAACATATTCCTCTCTTATTTCTTTGTGGGTTTTTAATTCTTTGGAGTCTGGTCCTGCCTAGCATTTCTACTTCCACACTACAATCATATATTCTTAAAGGAATGCAGCATCCACTGCATGGTATTGCAAAAGGCATATGATTATTGGGTTTCTCTTTATATGTTGATTTACCTGATTTTTATGTTTGATTGGATCATTCTCCTTGTGTATTTTTTTTTCCTTAAAAATGTCTTGCAAGGGTTTTTTTCTGTACCTTATATATGAACTTCCATATATAGCACACAATGTTCACTGACTTTTTTTACCCACAACAGTATTCCTGCTTGGAAAGAAATGTGCCGAGACAGGTGTAATTTACTGTACATATAGAAAGAATAAGAAGGTGCATATTACTCTTCCCTGATAACTATTTTTGCATGTGTACAATTGCTTCTACCTTAAAAAACAGATTGGTATTTTGCAAATAAGTATTTTGTTAACCTTCACAAGACAAAAACAAAGAATGCTTAAAAAGAAATTAAAGTTGTAGCTTATGTCTTCAATGCTGTAATTCACTGCTGATCAAATCTTCCCATAGTACTGATGGCAGCTTGTGAATGCTGATCTCATTATAGGTAAAGTCGAAATACTTAAGGGCAGGCATAATTTCTTTAAAAAGCACTGTGCTTAGTAACTATTGTAATTATACCAGGAGAACATAATAGAAGAGATTACTGCAACAAGTGACCTAGCTTTAATAATGTCATAAAAAACTGTAATTGCGAAATTATCCACTATGTTATAAATGTTCGCTAACATAATATTCAAGTCACTCATCATTTGCAGCACTTCATGAAGTAAACAATTATTTTTTCCAGTGTACAAATATCAATTCCATTAATTTTAATGATCCCCTCACTGCGAAATTCGGAGACCTGTATATTTAGGCATAGTAAAAAATGCCTTCAGCTGTGACTGAAAAACATGTACTGTAACAGACAGTGTTTGGCTGCCAGCTTTCTAAATCTTGGTGCTAGCCATACTTAGAATGATTTAGAGGTCAAGTTTGAGTTAAGAACTCAGAACTGCATAAAAATTCTTACAACCTACTCCACATATATATTGATAATATGTCCCAAATTTCTTTCTTTAAAGGTAGATTATGTGCATACGTTTATCCATTCACCCATTCACCCATCCATCCATCCATCCATCCATCCATCCATGCCAATCTATCTCACAGTATTTTAATATTGTATCTTCAAGACTTCGGTCAACCTGAAAATGAAAAAGAACCCCAAAAGAAAAATAAACTGAATGAAAATGGAAAATATGATAAAAATCTATGTGTGGATTTTTTTTTCAGTCTTGTAAGAACTGTTATTATTCAGAAGGATGAGGAATAGGTCTTGTTCTTTTATTCCCTGAACTGCGTTAAGCTATTGTTAGAATGAATAAGAAAACCACATTTTCCCTATGAAGACAAATAAGTCAACTGGAGTAGCAGCATTTTCTACCAACGTCTACATATGGGGGACTGGACTGCTGGACTGATCCACAAATCTTGTGCATGGTGTTTCTCCAGATCCAATACTGGCTAAGACGTTATTATAACATAGTTTATCTTCACTTGTTGTTTGCTACTGTACATTTTGTTCAAAGTCTCGAGAATAGGGAATTCTTTAACACACGTGAACTGAGCCAGGTACACTGTGGACCTTTCCTCTAGGTACCCCATGAGGACAAGCAGTGACATCTATAATGTGAAATCCCAAGTGAAAAAGGCTTAACAAAGCAAAACACACTAGGTCTGAAAACTGGAAATGGTTCAAAGCTGTGTTATCCAAGTAATAGCCTAATAAAACAGCAGTTGAGGTGAGAAGAGAACAGCTATGTGCAAACATCTTCCTTCAGTGAAAGCTTTCACCTCATCTTGCTAGATACTAAGGATGCAATTCCTCTTGCCCAATTCAGACTCTGTAATAGGTGTCTATTCTAAGAGTCACTTAGACTGCCTGAACAGCTGAGAAAAGTTGAGCAGGAGGAGAAACTTTAGAGAATAACTCATGTACCTTAGACAGATTTAAATGAATTCCTTTTGAAAACACATCTTGTTTTCAAGTAACTGTAATGGAAGCCTCAATTTCTCCTTATTGAGTCTGTATGTTCATTGTACTGACACTGGGCTTAGGCTGGATGCCCAGCTTTCAGACACAGCTTGGATATCTGATGAACACCACCTCTATTATCTTTAGCACAGAAACACACTGTCCCATCAAGTATGATCATGCTTTTAGGCATAGTATTGGCCATGAAGTAGACTAGAAATTTTGAATCTTACAAGGAAAGTCCCTCTTGCCCTTTCTAAACAGATCTTTACAAAAACTCCAACCATGAGTTTCAAAAGGTTTCAACAGAGGTATGAAATGTGCAATAATTTATGTGAAAATAGGGTTAGATCAGCATGGAACTTTTGGAATGGAAACACATTTATGGTGCTCATACTATACATCTACTGGTTTTTTTCAAGGCTGCAGAGATGTTTTTTCAGCCACATCTTCTTACTTCTGGCTTCCAGAATTTCCTGTAAATTCTGCCTCCTGTGATTTTTTAGAAGTGGGAAAATAAAATGTTGTCATACCAAACACACACTTCTTAGGTTTCCTCTAGCATTATTAGCTGTTGAGACCCAAAAGAAAAATACCCTGCACTAAATTATCAGGAAAAACAGTTTTGGCAACATTACTAAGAACAGTGAATTGCCTTTTCCAACTATTACCAATTATATTCTTTTTGCTACTACTTGTGGGCTGTAATTTCCATGCTCTTGCTCCTTTTACTTGTAACCTGGGCCTAATTTCTTGTTTTGTGGTCATAACTTCCTGTTTCTATCCAATTTTTATGACTTCTTATTTTTAAAATCTCTTTTGCAGGTTTGATTTGTTTGTTGTTGTTGTTATTGTTGTTTTGTTTGGGTTTTTTGTTGTTTTGTTTTTTAATTGATAAAAGAACTGAGAGAAGAGAAGGCTTCAGGGTGACCTTACAGCAGTTTTTCAGTACCCAAAGTGAAGCTACAAGAGAGATGGAGAGGGACTTTTTACAAGGGCATGTAGTGACAGGACAAGGGGGAATGGCTCTAAACTGAGAGTAGATTTAGATTAGATGTTAGAAAGAAATTCTTTACTGTGAGAGTGGTGAGGCACCGGAACAGGTTGCCCAGAGAAGTTGCAGATGCCCAATTTGTGGAAGTGTTCAAAGCCAAGTTGGATGGGGCTTTGAGTAGCTTGGTCTAGTGAAACTGGAACTAGATTATCTTTAAGATCCCTTCCAACCATTCTATGGTTCCACAATTTAGATATTTTAACTAAGCTCTGAATTATTTTTCTACTTCTAATTCTATTCTTCTGTAATGCTCAGTCACTAAAGAAAAAACACACATCCCATAATATCTAGACTGGCTAGTTTTCTATCTTACAGATGGAAATACTATATAACAATTCAAATGACAATATGTGATGTTATGTTGCAGAGAAATTATTTTATATAATTATATGTTGCTGTTAGATTATATAAAATGCATAACTGAAATGTATTACATGCCGAAGAAGTGATTTACAAAAAGAATTTGTGTAAATTTATAAATTTCTGTGGTTTATATTTTAATGAATAGTGCAGAAAACTGATGTTACTACAGTTCTCTATGCTTGACTTGTACAGATCTAGGGCAAATTTATTCCTGGTATAGTGCCATTAATTTGATGGGAGTTAGAGATATCAACTCATTCAGTTATTGCTAGCACCATCTGGAAATCTATAATGTCACAGCAATGTTTCACTTGCTGAAGACACATTCATCCTTTTTGTTTAGGATGGGAAGACAGGGATTAAAAATTGAAGATCACTTTATCTTGCTCTGTATCATCTTAAATTCCCTTGTAGGCTTTGTAATGTTTGGATGGTAAGATTTGAATTCAATAATATTTTAATAAGCATAATAGTACAATCAAAAAGAAACCAAATAGATGTCCTGAGGCAAAACAATTTCAGGAATATCAACATAACAATTTTTACAGTGGAACGGATCTATAGAAGTGAGGTTTCCTTTGGTGTATACTGATAGCTGTCTCTGTCTGTCCTTCCTGACAAAAATTTGCATCTCTGTTTTAATGCTGGCATGTTACAACCTCACTCTGAGGACTAGAATAGATCTGTATAATGAAGTCCAGCTTGACTATATCATGGTTTGCTGCATTGCAAAATTCTGCCAGAAGTGTCAGAAACTTCATATTATCTTCCATTTGTTTAGGAGGTTGTATTGTTTCTTCTCATTATTTTTGCTGGCATTGAGTCCAGGAATTTATTTTTGAGTTATTAGAAACCCTTGTCTAGTTTTTAAACTATGCTTTATCCACGTGGAATTATAAATGATAGCTTAAACCATTTCCTTTCTCTCCTGCCTCCTCCAGAGCACAGATAGGAATTGTGCTTTAAATGAATTCTGATTTCTTGGCTGCTGTTCAGAAATACACTGAGTATGCCCAGGCCCAGCCATGTCAAAACCTCAGGTAGCTTAAGACCAAAACTGCAGAACAGTGAGAATATGGGCAAAGCCATAACGACACAGCATATATAGATATTTGCGTGCATATGTGTAGGTGTTTGTAACAGATACCTCTCTGTTATGTAACGTGACAACACTCCAGAGAAGGTAAAAAAAAAATAAAAATTTCTATGAGCAAGACTAATTTAGGCTAATTAATTACCACAAACCAGCTTTAATGTAACATCGTTAGGTCAGCATAGTAAGAAACCTCATGCAGGTACAGTGGAGTACAAGTCTATGTGTTGTCCTATCTAGAAAACTGATACTTCTATGCCTTAAGTATGTTCTTATTTCTCTTTTCCATGCAGAGAGTGTTCCTGGGCCGGGCAGCATGCCCAGCATGGCCCTCCTGCTGTGAGCCTCTGCAGGCAGTGTAGCCCCCCAAGGCCAGAGGAAAGTGGTATATTTGCTGGCAGCCTGGGGAGTGATGGAGCACAAAGCTGACAGTCACTTTCCTCATCTTTGGTCTCGCTGAGTTACACAAGGGCTAGAATTTTTGTTAAATATAGTGGTTTTGCTGAAATACAAATACTGAGTTTGCAAGTGTTTATCATAAATTCACCAGTAACGTGATAACTTTTCCTGAAGGTGCCTACCCTTAGAGGTTTATTTGTTTACCTATTAGGCCATTGTTATTTGTGTCTGGTTTGTATTTACAAAACCCACGCTATTCATCAAAACTGTTCACCTTTGAAATTAATGGAAGTGTTGCTGTGTAATTCACTGGAAATTAACACCTAGGAAAATTTGTATACAGATATTTTTAGTAATTATAATTTATTTTTATTCAGCCAGGATGTAGTTAAGAAATAGAAGATTTTTTTCCTCAATAAATTCTTAATTTAAATAAATTGATTACGTAGCTATCTGATGCTAGGATGATGAAGTCAGATAGTCCCATAGATGTGTGTTTACATAAAGAAGAGAATTCATGCGGCATAAACCAGATAATTTATCTTTGTTGCAGTCAGCTTGGTAGGCATGTTGCCTCTGGAATGTTAATAACCACCAATTTTTATGTAAAAAAAAAAGGAGAATACACAGTATTTAGAAATACTCAGAAGAATTTCTTTTCGAGGACAGTAAAGCATCAAAGTGTCTAAAGGGTCACTAAGAGCATAAATCATCTCCAAGAAAACCCAATTCTCCCACCACTAACCATAATATAATCTTTTAAACTGATTTCTTTACAAGAGATTATGAAAAATATCAGTGAATTCATTAAATCAGTAAAAGTGCATTTAGATGTAGGGGTGTAATAATAAATCCAAAGAACAGAGGCGGGGAGAATTGAAGAGCAAATCTGAATTTTAAAACATATTCTGGTAAGTACGTCTTCCAAAATTGACAGTGCTATAATATTTATTTTTTATTTCCATATTGTTGCCAAAGGGGAGACTTTCCCGCCATTGCGAGGATCCTTGACATGAGATTGACACGATATCATGTGGTATAAACTAATAGTATCCAGAAAGGTGATTGATGAGTCAGATCCCTTTCTATCACCCCAAATTCACTGCTGCTATGCCTTAATTTTTTTGCTCCGCTTCTGAAGCTTGTGATCCAGAGAGTTTTACTTCCATGTTTGCTGGTGAAGGACTCACGCTCTAGGAACTCCTCATATTAAAGAAACAGTGCACTGTGGGGAGCTAGTGTCTGAGGTAATACTTTAACATGAGCTCTACTCCCCACAGTATTAATTTTTTGTGAACAGTATAGAATAAATTACTCCTTTCTATGAGCTGATGTGGCAGAAGGAACAAGTTCTGTTCCAGTTGTGTATCAGAGTAGCTAGTCCTGGTTGTCCTACACCAATCCTTCTCTGAAAGACCCAATCTGCCTCATGGGTTTTGACATGCCAAAAGTCAGCACTGTTCATGTAGCAGCACATGGTTGCATTTAATTTTTACCACTATTTAACCATTGATTTCTGATGTAATATTTTTCCATGTTGAATGCTATGGCATATTTGACACTAGGTTAGTGACAGATTTTGATGCCCAAGACTGCAGAAACACAATTTTCAGCGCATTATGCTGTCACGTCCCCCAGCACCAAGAACGCCAGACAAATTTCTGTCTTTCTCTGTTGTCCAGCTACTGACAGTCAGAGGATATTTTACCACAGAAGGCAGAGCTGAGTTGTGAATGTTTAGCTACACCAGAATCCTGGCTGCATTTAGTCAAAGTACAAAAATCTGAAAATGGAGTCTCTAAAGACACAAGATACTAAGGGAGTTTACATTGCTGACGTTGATCACAGACTACACCATCTCTGTTGTCCACAGAGAAATAAAACTCATAGACCTTTCTGAATTCACTTTCAAGCAGATGCTTGAAAGGTTCAACAATAAAGTAGTGAATTGGTGCTTCAGTCTTACCATCTGCACCAAAAGCTTTATCTAATGTCCAGACTCAGAACGCCAAGAGAAAGGGGATTCTTCATTCAAGAGGATTTTTTTGTGCAGAAATAGGCCTGGTTCAGGATGAAAATACCAGTCAAAAGTAGCATGCAGTAGGCTGCAGTAGCAATCATGTAGGTTTTCTCCTCTCCCATGAACATTTCTAGAAGTTTAAGTTGCTACAAAATGTATCAGCCATCCACAATGTCCCATCTACATCACTACAACCTTTGGTAGCCTGTTTAATTTCCACTATACTGAAAGGATTGTTCTGCCCTTTAAAAGGTCTTCTTACCTGCTGGGGAAGTAACTGGAACAAAAAGCATAGGCCATAACCAAAGAATGTGTAGGTGCATTTAGGTACTGCTCTGAGGGCATTAGAAGTAAGGCATGCAATTCAAGAGCAAAGGTTGTCTGTGCATGTTGTGCAGAAAAAGAACACCCAAGATGCTAGTGGTCAATAGGAAAAAAAAAATAAATCAGAGGGTTCACAAAAACTCACAAAGTTTTATTAGTAACTTACTTGGTGTGGAAATTGGTATGTTAGTCTCTGACCTACTATATAAGCACATGGCAGTTTTGATAAAGAAGTAAGATGAAAAACAAGAGAAAAAGAAAGAGATTCATTTAAGAAGATAGTTACAGAGAGAAAGAAAGAAAAGAAAGAAAGAAAAGAAAGAAAGAAAAGAAAGGAAGGAAGGAAGGAAGGAAGGAAGAAAGAAAGAAAGAAAGAAAGAAAGAAAGAAAGAAAAAGAAAGAAAGAAAGAAAGAAAGAAGAAAGAAAGAAAGAAAGAAAGAAAGAAAGAAAGAAAGAAAGAAAGAAAGAAAGAAAGAAAGAAAGAAAGAAAGAAAGAAAGAAAGAAAAAATCACCAGTAGTCCTGTTTTCAGCATTGATCCAGCTGATTGGATGTCCGGGCTCCTGGGGGCACTGCCCCGGCTTGGTGGGGGTGCTTTTTATAAATAGGTTTCCCCCACCCTGAAGAGCTTCTCTCTTCATGTGCAAATTAGTTGTTGCTTGCAGTTCATTCTTTCAGACCTTTCTGGAAAGGGGTCATAGGGCTTCAGGGATCTTGTGTGGTTTTGAATCCCCCCTACAATCCATGCCCATTTCTCAGCCTCATTCCTATGCTCACACTGTACTGTGTTGTGCTTATCTCCAGGAAGCGGAACAAGTGTTTGTCCAGGAAAAGCGTTGCCCTATCTCCACATGGCCCTCTTCTCCAGCTACATCTTGTTTTTCCCTACCACGTTATTGCCAACAATTCATGTCTGCTGTTATCAACAGTCCTTGGTCAGCTCCACAGCTATCCAGCTATCATTGTTTATGACATACAGATTAGCTCCTTATCTTCTGGGCTTCTACACTGACGTAGGGAAGAAAGAGATGATGTGTTGGTTACTTTCTTATACAAGCTTGAAGTTTTGTCTGGCTTTACAAATTTGTCAGCTAGTAAGTATACTATCAAACCTATGTAGCATTGTCTTGATGAGTTGCCATCAGTTTGGACAGATGAAAAAAGACCCAAACTCAATAAACAAGCACTGATACAATTTATTGTTGCCGAAGGATTTATTTTGTTGATACTGTCTCATCTGTCTCCTTTGCAGCCTGAAAAGTTTCAGCAGTGAATTACAGACACTTAAAGTTCCTTTTAGACTGA
This sequence comes from Chiroxiphia lanceolata, assembly GCF_009829145.1. Classification (NCBI taxonomy): domain Eukaryota; kingdom Metazoa; phylum Chordata; class Aves; order Passeriformes; family Pipridae; genus Chiroxiphia; species Chiroxiphia lanceolata. The sequence goes on along the minus strand of NC_045639.1, from coordinate 34,746,667 downwards.
CGTTTTGCGTGTTGTAAGCGCAGAGAGGGATAAAGCGAAGTCTGCAGGAAAAAAATCCATAGAAACAAACCAAAGAAACTAGTGTGGGCAAACAGAGCTTCAGCACTGGAAATACCAAATCAAAAACTTTTCATGTCTGGATGGCAATTTAACAGCTGTTAAACCAATGTCACTTTGACAAAGGTCAGTAAAATGTTTCATCTGGTATACACAAGCTCTGACAGCTGTGAGTTTATAATTACTAACTGTTTGTTGACTAAACCTGGTCTCTGCTTCTGAAACATTACTCAAGTTATTGAAAAAAAGGCTGAGCAGCAAATGCAATGTCTTGTCTTGTGAGATAATTTTCCCTATGCACTTTCTGCCATAGAAATAAAGATAATAATAAAAATAACAGCCTAGTCCTTTGTCTTGTTAAGCTTGAACCATCTTGTTCAATTAGGATAGAATTAGATGCACTTTTCCGAGCACGTCCCCAGGGATATATTTCCACATGAAGAAAAGACTCTGAGGAATCCTCTCCCAGTTTTTATTAGAATGTATTTCCAGGACATCTAGCTTCTGATCAGCTACATACCTACAGCCATATCCTCCAGTACAGATAATCTGCGCAGGACTGGATTCATGTTGATTTTTTTTTTTAGTTTAGTCTATTTCCAAAACAGACACAGTTGAGAAGTCTGAGGATGAAGCTACCAGTGTTGTGGAAGGATGTTTCTTGCTTCATCATGATACATAACAAACTGCTTCTGTACTTCAATGCTTGATGCTGGACTTTAAAAAGAACTGTAGTGAGGTGGGTATTTCCAGCCCAGCCAATTTGCTCCTCAGAAGTACTGCCTCTGAACAGCTCTTCAGGTGCAGGGCTGTCTTCTTGCTTGCTTGTGCCACAGAATGGTAAGGACATTATCATTATAATAGTACTCTGGAAATTTAGAAGAAATTGCAAACAGTAGATCCTTCTAAATGTTGTATCACTTTTATGCTATAATATACAGACTTTACTGCTTTCTGTGATTGCTCTGCACTGCTCACATGAGACAAGTTTGCCATGAGTAAGCTGCTCATATGAGCCAGTGGCAGGAGCTGTGAAGCTCTGATCCCTCCCTCTCTCCCCAGCAGCAGGGCAGTGGTATCCTGAGCTGTATTTCCAGTGCCGAGAACATAGCTCAGCTGCTCTGGCAAGCTTTACTTTAAAGCACTTCTCTGCAATGATAAAATCGTACAGCATTGCTACTCTCATTGCAGGTGCTAAACATCTATTAACACTGACAGTTGAATAATGAGGTGACTGCAACAATTAATTTCCATGTTTCCATTGATGTAGGCTCCGAAAGATTTTTACACTGATTCTTTATGAACAGCTGAACACAGGAAGAGGGAGTAAAAAAGGAAGTCCTATGTTTCAGCACTTTCACCTTTCTGCTAGACATTGCCAAAAGGCCACTGTCTTTGGATTGCTTCCCTGTTTTCCAGCGCCAGAAATTTGATATAGTGTTATTTCATGGTTTGATGAACACAGGGAGAATTGCTACCAGCAGTGTGTTTTTTGCAAAATCAGTGTAACCCTCACTTGATTTCATGCTGGTTCAGAATCCAGTGAAATAACTTCACTCTTTCTCTGTTTCATGATGACAAATCATTAGTAATGTTACCAGGAGATCAAAATATCATTGGAATAGGCATTGAATATTAAGATGAATGTATCTATTTTTTTATTACATGTTTTGGTTTGTTGTTTTTTATTCCCTCGTAAAATAATAGCCTTAAATAATATTGCAACATTTAAAAAAATCCGAACTCACTAAAAATGAGCGATTGCTTTAAAGGTAGGAGACAAAAAACAGGTTTTCCCAAAAGGCAGACTGCTGTCAGTTCCTGCATTTCTGTTTATAGCTCTACACTTGAAATCACTATCCTGGTTAAGGATATAGGAGGCTTGCCTCAATTCAGTAAAGAGCTTTAGACTGAAGAATAGCCTGTGCCTTGGTAACAGTAACTAACAACAGACACAACTAAAGGGTAATGTGGTCTCAATATTTTTGGAAGGCAATTGGATTTGCATCTTGCATAGGTGGACATAGGTCTGCTGAAAATGTTGGAGTTGTATCAGTTTATTATGAGATTTGCACCTACTGCTTTCGATAGACCAGTGAGAACTTAAAAGTGGGCTTGAGAGTCATCTCATCTCCTTTCAGCTGCTGGCAGAAAGGTAGGAGAGGTCTCAGGAAATAGGATGTACATGGAGCATGACAGAGTTTATTTGCCTAGTACAACTGTGTGTGAAAGAGGCTCCAAAAGGGGCAGTGACAGCACCACCTGTGAAGCCCAGGGTAAACATCTACAGCCTCTCAGCATCCAGTTAGCATGGTTGGATTGGGTTAGGGTGGCTGTACTGGGTTGGGATGCAAATAAATGGTTAAAGTTCAGTTCTGAGTGTCCCAGAGATACTGTTGTCTAGCATAAACAAATCCTGGATAAACACTAAACGAACCTTAAAATAAAAAATAACCCTAAGGATGGTTCTGCAATTCTGAAATTAAATTAATCCAGTCAATACTTGTATTGAATGCTATACTAAGGAGTAAGTTTTTCTGAAAAATAATTAATTATTTGACTCTCTCTACCAATCATTGTAGCCATGATAGTGCTGCTTAAAGAATAGGACTCCACTGTGCCAGGTTCTACATTGACGTGCAAGAGGCAGTGTCTACCTCTAAGATCTTTACATCTGCTGTGCATGAAGCCCAAACGCAGATGGATGCCCACACTGCATACAAAGATAGGCAGCTGAGTCTGATGTCTGGTGGACTGATCTTCCATTTCTCCTCCTGAGGCAAGGGCTTGGATCAACCTCACTGAGTTAACTGTCCCTGAAGCATGCTGCTCTCTTCTGCAGGCCTTCTTCCCATGTGTGCCTGCTCCCAGGTGTGCTTGTATGCAAATTTATAATCTAGTAAATAAGAAAAGAAAGGTAAGGGGAAGTCAGTTCATCTGCAATTTGCCTCATATAACAGTTTACAGTGCCTCCAGTGCCATCTTCAGCCACCAGTAATTTGCAAATTCAGTAGTTTGCAAAGACTGACTAACCAGCCTCTGGAGACAACTACGCACAAGCTAAGAAGGAACCCTTCTATTCAATGAGATCTCAATCATGTTTTCTAAGAGCATGCTTGGAAAGTAGTGTGGCAAGCATTTAAATCACTTGCTGAAGACCACTACTTCACCAACAGTGGTGTAGCAATAGGTCTGAACTCATGGCAGAGAAATCAAAAAGGCAGTTCAGCAGATTTTCAGGAGTGACAAGTAACAATCTCCATGGATATCTGAAATCCTGAAAAATAAGTAAAACTAATGAAGCATGTGGCAAGACAGAAAATTTTGGCTTTCTGACATATAGGACAGACCAACACCTTCCAGCTTGTTGGCTACCACGCCTGTCAGCCAAAGTGTAAATTTTTTATTGAAATATTTGTTTTGCAAAAATAGAGAAATGTGATTTACCAGCCATAGACAGCATGCATGACATGATCCACTGCAAATAAATCTCAATGGTATAATGAATACCTGGTCCCCGGTGTGGGAGTGTAGTCATTGATCTTGGTAAGGTCACTCCTCCTTTTCCAGTCTGCTCTCTGTCTGGTCAACAATTTGCTATGAATAATGTCTTTCAATTCTGCATTTGTTTATGCCATGACTCTGCAATATCTGAATTTCACATTGTCATTGAATTTCATACCCAGACTGAAGCACTGTAGCCTGACATGTTTTAGCTTCATTGCTACCAAACCCTCCAAACTGTTCCAGCCAAGAAGTAACAGGAAGCAAAAGTTAAATTCAGCCTGATCACCACCTTGATTTGGTCTAGTACACATCCACCAAAAGCCTATGCTGGCTCTGCATAAGGAGAAGTGTAAGCAGGCCTTGTTAAGGACATTAAAATAACAAAAGATACAGATTTACCACGTTTATTACTAGGTTTGTTTTTAAAATGGCTTCATAGAGGAGTGCTTGCAGACTGCACTCTAGTTTCACTACCAATTTTTCTTATACAGTTATCTCCCTACTTCCTTCTTTATTGCCTCAAGAAATTTTCAGAACTTGTTTATCTAGATTTAATTTTCTTTCTAAAAAGGAAAATGCTTTTTTATTTTTTCTATAACTTTTTGCATGAAGTCTAGCTTGAAGTTCCTTTCAATTTTCAGTTTTGCAGTGCTTTTTTTCCTCTAATTTTTAAAGTAAACTTCGTTTCTAATCTCAGTGTCTGACTTCCTCTCTTTCACTCCTTCTGATAGCAATGATCTCTGTCAAAGCCATTTACAAATGAGGAGATGTACAAAAATAATGTCAGCCCACAATTCTTCAAGAGGGTAATTTATGTTTTCTTGTAAGAGCAGAAAGATTGAGGGGTTTTTTTTGTTAATAATTAAAAAGTGAACATCCCTGTAAATGACAGGGAAGAAAATCTCTGTGTTCAGTTTATCAACAAGGCTTTAATTCAGTGGTTGTGACCTAGTGGAAATCCTGGCTCAAAAACTGGCTTGGGGCATCTGGGGAAAAGCCCACAGAATGGATAGAAATCCACATATACAGCTGAATGTGTCAGCTCCCAGCTAATTATCTCTAGTTAATGAAAGGAGAGAAGCATATACCTCTAATATCTATGGTAAGAGGAGAAAAAAATAATCCCTGGATATGTTTCCATTATCTGTGAAGGGTCCTACACAGAACTGAACCTAGACCATCAAATGCTAGCAGGCTAAAACTAGATGTAGGATCTTGCTTGCTGAGCAAAAGCTAAATGATTAGACAATATCCAGGGAGTTGTCTAACAGACAGACAATATACAAGGAATACCATCTGGTCACCCCGGCAGTCTGTCTCTAGCTTCTGTCTTTACGGTGTGCACCCACTGCACGTTGTGGTTTTCAGAGTTGCTGTAAGTCACGGATGGAATTAGTGGAATCATCTGTTGGAATCACCACTCACCGCTTAGAAAAATACCTGTCTATGCATGTTGCATGGACTAATTAATCTGCAGTAATATCTAGTCAATGTCCTTTGAAAATGGCATCTACTAAACCACTTGGAATATTTAAGTGGAAAAAGGATCTTTAGCTTTAGGTGTTGAGGAAAGAAAAATCTGGCAGTTTACCTTGTCTCTTCTGCTTTGTGCAAACCACCTGAGAGCAGAGCGTGCAAAGCTAGCCAGGCAAATCTAAGCTTTGTGCTACTCCCATGGCACTGCTCCTGTCCCTTCCCCAACTACTTAAACCAGTAATGCTTCCTGTCTCCTTTGGTACTGCCATCCAACACCCAGGCATCGTTTGGCTTCTTTGCATTTGATTTGGCTGTTTTCTGCCATTCCTTTGTCCTAGCATGCTGTTGTATGCTGGGGTAAATCTATGAGCAATTAGGCAGAGCTCATCCCAGTCTCCAATGCAGGCTGGAGAAATCAATTATGATCAGAAAAACTCTGGTAACAATAAAGAATTTGGTAACGTCTTTGTTTCAGTCTTCTGTTAGATTTAATTCACTTTAAAGCCCTAAAAATGACCTATTCAAGAGGATGAGTAAATGAGTTGATTGATTAGTCAGAAAAAAGAATCAGCTAAGATTTAACAGTATCACCCAACCTGAAGGGATCTAATTCTGTCTTTCAGTACTGTAAAAGGATTATTTCCACACCCACGGGAATTGTTATATGACTGCAAAAACTTCCCCATTGAAATGGAAGCATCCCTTTTCCATATCTTCTGCTGATTTATACCTATGAACCACAGCTTGACCATCAGTGCAGTGAATAAAGAGAAGGAAAAAAAGGGGCGAGAAAGAAAACGTGTGTGGGGAGCCTTCAAAAGCACAAAGCTTGTGACACCAGAGGGCAATGTTCTCTCGTAATATCGGTTGTGGGACAATACCACAAGCCTGAAAAAATCTGCATCACCATCAAAAGCTCTTTTTACAAAAGAACACAGTTTTGGAAAAACAAAGTTTATCTTTCACAAAGTGTAGTGTGCTAAGCTAGACTATCAGTTTTGAAGCTTTGCAAGACATACAGGTGCCAGTTATATAGAATGCTTTTTTTTAGTCAATTTTAAGTCTTAGATTGGATCATATGTGCAATGTCAGCAGACGTGCAATGCCAGAGAAAGCTGGAAATCTCAATTATCTCTGTGTGCAGGTTGCTTGTGTAGGGGTTTAGTAAAAATTGCTATTTTAATAAATTATTGAGCATATGTGACATTGAATTACGTGTCAAAAAGCCAGTAATGTTATCCTTTTCTTTAATAAAAGTGTTAAAACAGGCATGTCCCCCCTTTTCCCCTGTGCTGTTTCCACAGTGGGTTTATTTGCTTCAAAATTAAGGGAGCCGAAGTGACACCATCTCTCTCTTTCCTCCAAATGAAATAAAGCACTCTTGGTTACCTGGGGTCTGTGCATGGGTCTGTGCTGGAGACTGTTGGAGCACCGGGAAGGGGAATGCACTCAGGCAGAGCTGAGGCCACAGGCAGTGGGCTCATTCACACCTCCGTGAATGTCTGTTTAACCTTTATTACATAGGGTGGGAGGGACCATTTTTCTGTAACTGGCTAATTATAGATATTAAATGAACAAGCATCTTATGCAGAAATTAAAGGTAAATCGAAAAGATATTATGAATAGCATCACACCTGTGTGACAGTAAAGTCCTGAACAGGATTTAAACGTTGCAGTATTAAGTACTAACTTGCTGGTTTGTGCTTTCCTTATCTTTTGAGTCAGAAGTAGACAATTAAAAATGGGGTCCACAAAGTGTTTAATGGTTAGATTTTTCTGACGTGGCTGGAACAGGAGTGTGGAAATTGACCAGCAGCATTTGATACAGAGAGTGACTGACCTGGTTTCATTCTGAAAGGTCTTAAAACTATTTTACCCCTCTGGGGATTGCCCTTGTCCTTTGAGCATAAGTATAATGCACATGGAGGAGGAAGAGGAAGGGCAAGAGAAAGCCCAAAGGAGGGGAGCAAAGGTAATTGAAGGTGTTCAATGGCTTGTGCCTAGGAAATACCTCCATGAGTATGGCTGCTAGCCCCAGAAAACAAAGCTGAGGGGCAAAACAGAAGAATTGTGTTGTGTATTGGAGAAGCTGAGGAGGGGTGAGGGTACAGCTTATGAATTTAATTCTAGTTGTTGTTGCTTTACCACTTTGTACTGGATATTGCCACTTCCCATTTCTTCAAGTAGAGAAAGGGAGAGTATGCATAACTTTAAAGTTTAGGGGTTAAGTTAACGGGTTCTTCTGCCTCCCCGTCATCCACAGCTGCATCAAGCACGCATTATCACTTTGTCTTAATTATCACATTATCTTCTAGGGGATTTCAAATATCTTGGTGTGGTTTATGAACTTTGCCAATCTCAATTTTGTGCCGGGATTATGTAGGAAACTTTGAAAGAGACACTAATTAAAACTCTGCAGATAAATGGAAAGGGGACTAAAAGGTAGTAAGGCTCGGTCAGAAGAGCATTGTGTCAGGCCATCCTAATGCCTGTCTTATCAAAGATAGATAAGAATCTTCATTCATGTATCTAGAGAAAAAAAAGAGGTGATTCTGTAGACAAAAGCAGCAGATCAAATCTATCTGACCTTGAGCAAAGCATCTGATGCAGTGTCACATGGGAAATTATTAGCTAAAATGGTGAAGATGGAGATTATTACAGGAACTGAGATGTGGTAAGGAGCTCTCTAAATGAGAGATGACAATGAATCGTGCTGTGAGGCAAATGATCAAGCTGAAAGAGGTTACTAGACAATTTTCTCAAGGACTAGTCTCTGGACAAATCTTTTCTATTTCCAATAAAGACCTTGACATAACAGACAGAAGCATGAAAATGAAATTGGCTGACACATATATGAGGCATCTGTGGTGTACAGCACTACCAGAGTCTTGTACATTGACATGGGGTGATCTTGAGGACCAAAAAGGTAAAAGTGGGTGCAGTAGGATACAGGCCAAGGACACACATTCTGGGGCTAATGACATGAGTATGTGCTAGGATCTCAGTGGTGGGAAAGAACATTTGGGGAAAAATCTTTTACTATAAGAAATCAAAAGAGGTTGGCTTAGTTAGCAAAGTAAATTGATGGCTTAGCTGGGGGTGGAGATGGTGGTTGTCTCCTACATACATGTCCCAGAGGACACCGGTGGGAACTGGGAGGAACTGGTTTAACTAAATGATGTGCTTACGACAAAACCATTTGGGTATGAACCAGTCATAAATCAGTTGCATCTGCAAACTGGAAAGATTTCTGAAGATGGAGATTATGGAGCCATATTCTAGAAGGAATAGTAAGACCAAAAAAAATAATCTAGTTTTAAGGTTCATTTTACGATAAGGCCAGTATTAATGACTGAAACTTGACTCAGTTGCTTAAAAGCCCTCTTCCAGTCCTACAATCTTTTCAATAATTTGCTTATAGGTAGTCTTGTTTTTTTTCAAAGCATACTGAATTGTTTCATTCAGGTAGACCAGGTTCAACAGGGAGAGCTGCTGTCCCAAATGCCTGTTAACACATTAACTAAGATACACACCCAGACAGGAATTCAATCAGGTATCATACCACGCCTGGAAAAATAAACAAATGGAGAAAGACAAAACATTCATTCTTTCCTCCTTCCAAATTCTTCTGCCATCATCTTAGTAGTGTGTTTCTCCTTTCAAGTCACAGTGAGACAAAAGGTGCTTTTACTACCTCATCTCATGTTAAGGAAGCTTCTCTGTATAACCACTCAGGAGCTATTCTGGCAGTCACATTCCCACCACCAGACACTTTAAGTGCTGGGACCAAAGCCCCTTGGTAGTGGGTGGCTCCAGTGAGCCAACAGGTGTCCTACTTGACTCCCTACACAAACTACACTCACACAGTCAGACCAAGGTTCCTTACTGGCTCAGCTCTGGGTTTCTCTTGGATCCTTAAAGCAATATAATCACAATGCAGTTACACAGAAACAGCTCAAGCTGGGTGCCTCCAAGAAGACTCAAACAAAGTAATTCCTGGGATTTTATACCTTCAAGGTCTATGTGCACGAAAGTCTGGACTCTTCCTGCTGAGTCCTCAGCTCCTGCTGTGTCTCTCAGTGTCCAGTCACCTGGCTGGAGCCACAGGTCCTTGTGCCTTTTCTTGTGCAAAAGGTTGGTGCCAGTTCAGAGCCTCTTGCCTGGGGCTCCCACCACCCAGAGCTCAATCTGGAGCTTTCACACTGAGCTACCTACACTGAATGAATTCGTCAACATCTCATTGAACACCAGTGATCTGCAGAGCTTTTTTTGTCCCTTGGAAGAAGAATTGGATTATTTCTATACAATAAAGAATATCAAAATCATTTTAGTTACTTTCCGTGTTTAGGAGCTGTCCTTAAGTTGATTTATGTTCCTAAAATATTTCATTCAAACTCATTCAGTGCTGCTGGCATATTTGAGACTAAGAACTTTTCATATCATACTTATTACTCCTGCTAATCTGTAGTTTGTTAATCCATGAATATATAAAATTATATATATATATATATATATATACATATATATAACATATAGTAGGTATTACAAGGCTGGTATCCTTTTTCTTATTCCTGCTGTACCCTGACAGGATAGGTCATAGATCATCCAAACACTTTGAAAGAAACTACTGACCATTTCCCAAATTAACACTACTGTATTTGAGTGGGGGTTTCTAACGCATTTTGTTTCCACAATTACCTTTGACTACAGAAGTGTTCTGCAGACCAGTGTTCACTGAAAATGATGGCTGGTGCTGTGATGCAGACAACCCTGAAACAGGTTCTGCATTTTAGTCTGAATGTTGAATTGCAGGCATCTCCTCATCTTTGCAGTTTTATAGCACTGCTAGTAGCATACTTAGTTAAAACTTTTAATCATCAGCTTTGGTCACACTTGATCTTGTCAGCTCATGAGCCTCTTCTGCAATTTGTTCCCTCTAACAGATCACAATGGCTGCTTCCCTGGGTAATTGCTACTATGTTGTATCTGATGATCATGATATGTGACCTCCATTACACCGAATTCTGCTGGAAATAGGCACAATATTCAATGAGAAAAAGAAACAGGTACCTGACTTTCCCATATCTGTGCAAAATGAACATCTGTGTTTTGTGCAGATTAACATGCACACCTATAAATACATGTTTCTTCATTGTTCTCAAACTGTGGGCATGATTAAAACATACAAAATGAGAGTCTTGTTTGTTTAGTTTTACATGAGTATTGCAGAGCTAGGAACAATAGAAGAAAATTACATCAAGTGCTGCTTTGCTGCAGCTCCCAACTCCTCGGGAAAAAAACCCTGCAAGGATATAGACATAGCTACTTGTTGTTCAGGCATTCAGAACAATACTGCATACCATCTGTTGAAATATAATAACAAGACTACATGGTACACTTCCATGAGATTTTTGTTTATTCCAAACACTGTAGCAGAACCAGAATCCTTTGAGGAATGGAAAGAATAAAGTAGCAGTGCATTTTCTGTATGAGAACAGCAACATTTTTCATTTGAGTAAACGTGAGAAGGAAAGCAAATAGGAAAATGAGATGATAAAACTGGTGGAAATTCCTGAGTATGAATTCTCCCCTTGTGCATATAAAATTCTTAGATGACCAGTATATTTAAAGCCTCCTTGAGATTATCTCATATTACAGGTAACCAACAAATTTAAAGATGGACAGCTGAACAAAAGTTCCCTATAAATATATATTCTTTTGGATTGTCTATTTACAAGTCTTGAACATACTCCCATGTCTAATCCAAGCAAGGTGACTTCAAGGGCCACCTAAGAACCCTCTTAATTAAGCACCCCTGTGCTCCTTAATTTCACAGATAACTGCATCTCCATCTGTAAAACTTTCTAGGGAATTCACTCCTGACAATGCCCAGAACTGCAAACCACTAAGGGCTGAGTAGTCAGGTCTCAAAAATTAAGTGAGATGCTCAGGGCACATAAGCTCCAGCTGTGAAATGTTTTCCCTACATTTAGGTGATGGCGTCACTGAGGTTTTAGTGTATCTAAGAGCAGCCAACTGGCTGTGTACTGTCACAGGAAAAGGTGCTGCTTCCAGTGTCCTTGATCAGAAGAAAGTGTTGATGATACCATGGGATTTCCATGTCAGCTACCTGCCTATTTTCACACAATCAATAAAATACTAGTTTGGCAATTAGGGGTTGGGGGGGTGGCTTTTTTCCCCCACACAATCATTAATCTGCAGTACCACAGCTCTGTAGCCTTTTCTGCTGTGCTGGAGTTTTGAATGGTGGGACGTATGGTTCTGCAGCTTCTGGTTCTGCTCTGGCTGCTTAGGCCCTACAGTAGATATTTCTGGCTGCACAGCTGCAGGGTCAGAGTTTGATTGCAAGTGTGTGTCAGATGGTTGTAGGACAAGGTAGCATGAAAGGAAGAATTAATTTGAACATCTCTCACCAGTGTAGAATTATCCCCATAGCAAAGACATTGAAACTGGAACAACATTCCAGAAGCTGATTTTTCTCCCTTGTTCCTTCTGTTTTCTTTCCTAGTGTTCACTTTGTTGCTACATCCTTTAGTTGTTCTCATCACCTCCTCTGTTACCGTTATCCCTGGTGTAATATGCTTGAGAGGGTGAGAGAGGATGCTACTGGTACCAGAATCAAATAGTCTCTCAGAGGCATAAAATCCTGTAGCCATGTCTATATTGGCTGTCTATATTACCCACAACAGAGACCACACTAGCAGCAAAGTAACAAGGAGTCTGGGTGTTTAAGGATCTTTAAACTTACCAGAGCATAATTTCACTGTGAGCAGACGGAAAAGTGTTATTTTACATCCTCCCACTAAATACAGTTTTATTTGCAGACTGCAAAATAATCATTAATCACGTTTCCTCCAGCCCTTACCTGTGAGGATATAGCCAAAATACATTCTCATACCTCTCAACAAACAGCAGTTGAATATTTCTTTGTTCTCCCATGATCTTCAAAGCCTCAGGAGGTGTTGGCTACAATGCACCACACCTTAAATGTTCTACACTAATTCACACAGCATGAGGCCCTACAGAGAGACCTTGACAAGTTAGAGGACTGGGCAATTGCCAACCATATGAAATTCAATAAGGGAAAGCAACAGATTCTGCACCTGGAATGGGGCAATCCTGGATGCTTGTACAGACCGGAATGAGATGCTGGAAAGCAGAGTCATGGAAAGGGACCTGGAGGTCCTGGTCAATGGCAAATTGAATATGAGTCAGCAGTGCCCTGACAGCCAGGAGGGCCAAACCTGTCCTGGGGGGCATCAGGCAAAGCATCACCAGCTGGTCAAGGGAGGGGATTGTCCTGCTCTGCTCTGCACTGGGGCGGCCTCACCTTAAGTATTGTGTGCAGTTTTGGGCACCACAATACAAGAAGGATATTAAGTTGTTAGAGAGTGTCCAAATGAGGGCAACGAAGATGGTGAAGGGCCTTGAGGGTAAACCGTATGAAGAGCGGCTGAGGTCACTTGGTGTGTTCAGCCTGGAGGATACTGAGGGGAGACCTCATTGCAATCTACAACTTCCTCATGAGAGGAAGAGGAGGGGCAGACACTGATCTCTTCCCTGTGGTGACCAGTGACAGGACCTGAGAGAATGGCCTGAAGTTGTATCAGGGGAGGTTTAGGTTGGATATTTGAATGAGGTTCTTCATCCAGAGGGTGGTTGGGCACTGGAATAGGCTCCCCAGGAAAGCGATCACAGCACCAAGCCTGACAGAGTTCAAGAAGCATTTGGAGGATACTCTTAGGCACATGGTGTGACTCTTGGGGATGGTCCTGTGTAGGGTTAAGAGTTGAACTAAACAACCCTTGTGGGTCCCTTCCAACTCAGTATGTTCTGTGTTTGCGTGATTCTGTGGCTCAGAGGCTGCAAAATGGTAGCCTTTCAGACTGCACCCCTGTAAAGCCTCTGTTCTATTAACTTTTATTTCAATGGCTACAAAGGTTTGTGTTTGAAGATCTATGGTTTACTCTGTGCTTCTTCTCAGTAATTTAAGTTCTTGTAACTTGGATGCAAAGCATGGTACAAAGAGAACCTACAGAAACAATGTGCATTGTGAAAAGAGGGATCTTTTTTCTTTAGAGGCTTTACATCTTGGAATACGTGGATAGTGGGTTTTTGTTCCTTGCTGGAGGGGGTGCTGATTCTTTGGCACTATTCGTGGAGGAATTAAACAGAGTCATGAGGTTGAGATGGCCTGGTAGTGAAGAAGTCAATATCACATTATGTAAGTCATTATACAAGCTGCTGGTAGTGGGTTTTGCCTCCCCCTCTTGCATGTCATTCTGTCTTGGTTGTGATCAGATCTAGCAATGTGCTCTGCAAGCCCTCCTTTTCAGTGAGGATGTTGTTTGTCTTCTATGATGGTCTGTTGCTTCTTTTTTTCTCCCTGTTCCTTGTCTAAAGACCTTTTTGGAATAAACATCGACATGCCAGAAATATTGTCTTATCCCAATCATACTTATGATAAAAATAGATGGCACTGAGGATCAAAAATGATGGAGTAGAAAAGAAAATGATATTATTAACTTTAGGGTCACCTGGCCAGGATGCTGTGCCTGCAGGCTGAGGCATTGAGGTCTGCAGCGAAAGTGTTAGCCATGATATCTGACATTTCATCTTGAATCTTTTAGTCTATAAATATTTGATCCAGTATATTTACCAACTCACATAAGATCAAATAATTTTTGGTAATTAATTTGACAAAGATCAAAAATCCATCAATTGTTCGAGTGTGTGAATTTTTGGTATCTCTGTTTCTCAGATTAAAGCCACTTTGACAAGATACATGCAGTCCTGTATCCTAAATATAAAATCTTAAATATAAAGATATGATGCTGGAAATGAGCATGAGTAAACAACAAAAAATTAAAATACTACATAAAATTATTTGTTTATTTCTACAATTTTACTTTTTTCACCTTAAAATATTGAAATGCTGATTAATTTGTTAATGGTATTGGGAGGGTTTCATATTAGCGCAAAAAGGAATTACAGCCTTAGATATTTTGTGCCTTTGGAAATCTCTTTCTCTACTTTGGAACTCAGTAATAATGAGTAATTTTCTATATATATTGTAGCACAGTAATTGTGCTGTTCTGTGCCTGTTATGTTCAGATTAGATTAAACAGAGAAAATTGGTTCTTATCATAATGGTTCATTAAAATTTTAGAAGTAGGACAATACCAAATTAGAATTTGACTTTATTATCTACAGAAATATGAAGGCAGTTACATTTATGCTATTTATCATATCCAATTAGACTGTGCTTATGAAAACAGAGGAAGGGTTAGCCTTCAGTCTTCCGTGTGGCTGAATATAGGATATTTTCTTGTACAAACCGCCAGCTCACAGCTTGTGCATCTCTGAGGTCAAGTTTAGCAACAGCTGAAGGGCTCATGTGATGCATAGGTGCTACCAGCAGTGACAAATCTCACTCTTGAAGAATTAAAGTCTTGCATTTTGTGTTGTTTTTGAAGTTACTCCTGCTGACTTTAAAATAAGTGGAAGATTAGCCATTCATTTCACAGCCAGGAGTTGGCTCTCAAAGCACACATTGATTTGCTGTTAAATCTACGTGATACATATGAATTTCCACACTTACCAAAACCAGTCTGGAATACTCTTGGAAGGAGAGTGATCTGTTATAATGATAACTATCACTTCTGAAAGTGAGAGGGAACAGGCTCAAGGGTTCACTGTTGGACAGCAGTGCTGCAGTCTTTGGACAGCAGCAATTCTAGTAAGCAATTAAACACCCATCCTTTCATCTGTGATGTGCTTTCATGTGTTCTTAAATTTCATAAACTGCCAAATTAGGTATTCAATAGTAAGTGGTAAATTGCAGTTCTTATTTTAACAACCAACAATTAGTCTAGCAAATGATGGGGTTTGATCTGCTGAAGCAGTTTTGGACATTAACAGAAAAATAGCAAGATGAAATAATGATCAGAATGAGTATAAACTCTGAAATTTGCTTCTTGTACTGTTAGTGAAAAATCTTTAGGTGGTGATAATGCTACAGCATGGTAGTCCTGGACTGATCCTCAGGCAGCCAGGTCTGCTTATGCTCATCATTCCTAGTAGACTGAACAAGAAAATGTGGGACTAATTTTCCATGGCTGCGTGGGCTTTGGCTTAGTCCGCCATGCAGCAAGGAACATTTAATGTTCCTGTCTGGAGCCAGGTTTTCTGTAGGGCCTCATATTTCTTCTGTCCCAGCCTACAGGTTTTACAATGTATGGAGCCATATGGGCCCCTTTCATTAGCTGGTCCTCACTTGCTAGTTGTCCCCATCCCGACAAGTCCCTGTTATCCAGTTGCTTTCAGTCTTGCAGAGATCAATCTGTACTTCCCATAATACACACCCTACCAGAAAATGGCATATATTCTTAAAATCTGATGACAAATGATATTTAAACTGACAAACAAGTAAACAAATAAAAACAAAACCAAAACGACGGAGCAATGCAATTTTGGAAGAGTAGACAGCTCTCTGTCTGGCATGTTATGACTATAGCTCCTTTAGATCAATATGTTTCATATAAACAACATTTAACTCTGCATACTAACAGTCTGTGGTAAGTTCTGTTACTAATGAACAGGAGAAACACCTACCATTATCCTGATATGAAAAAGACCCTGTCAATTATAAACCTAATCTGTTAGAAGTTACTTATCTGCAAGACAAAATATCTAAGATGTAAACATTTTTCTTTCAAGAAACCTTTTAAAAAAGTAATGCATCAGAAATTTACCTAATTCCTTTAAAACACTCTAAGGAAATCAGTTGATTATCCATTTTGGCTAGCACTCTCCTTTTCTGTGAATGCTAATACTGGAATATACTCTTCTATGCCTTGGTTGATGTAAGAAAAAAGAAATAACAGTCCTTGCCTACTGCTGTTTTTCCCCTTTCTTGGAGAATGATCAACTACTTATAGAACAGATATACTTAATTTAACATCCTTAATGGAAAGTGGGCAGCAAAGAAAGAACCCCCAAATGATGTGCATGTGTCATCACTGGAAAAACACCTTTTTAATAAAGAGACTCTGTATTGTCATTTAAAACTATAACCTTCAACTTTCATTTACATCTTCATGGCATCAAGGGATATATTATATATATTAGTACTAAAATATAGAACACTAGTGTGGCTATCAAATATACTGAAACTCAGTTTGGAGTCATGGAACTTTAATACAAGCAAGATATTTTTACTCTTTGTGGGGGATAGAGCTTTGAAAATTTTTTATTTTTTTTTTTAAAAAATAGGTCTACATGAGAAACTTCCTTTGATTTTAGTGACATGACATCTAATGGCTCTACTAAATCTCCTCTAGTTTCAAAAATATAAATCACTGCTTAGGCCGAGTTGACAGGACAAACTAATTCCTCTGCTCTCTCAGCTTTCAGCACAACCTGCTGATAAACTTTGACTGAACTGAATCTTGTATCAGTTACATAGTTATAGTTAACACAAGGAATATTTTTCCCAATCCTGCAATGCCAATAAACTTTATTTTTTTAAATGCACTATTCAGCCTTCTGAAAATCAACAGTGACATTCTGAAGGTGACATATAAATTATTTGTTTGCTGATCTCATGTGCTTTCACCATGTTGTTCTACTTTTTTTTTCTTTGTCTGTAGCTGATTTTTGCTTTCTCGTTCGCATCACCTCATTTCACCTGGGCCGTGGTGTGAGCTGCAGGACTTCATCCTGCCTGCATCACCCAAGGAAAAACAGCCCATTGTGTATAAAGCATCAGGAATGCTCTAGGTGTGCAGGAAGGCAGCCCCATCAAGCCTGAGTGTGCATCCTCACTGGAGCAAGAGCAGAGTTGAGCTGCCTGGCTTGGTGATACTGGTGACATCCAAATGGTAGGTTTTGCCAGATCAGCTTCTCATTTCTGTTATAAGCAATTATCAGGAATTACATTTCCTTGATTCTCAGTGCAAAAAAAAAAAAGTATGTTTTCTTTTCCCATCAGTCAATCCCCTATTTGTGAATGGCACTTGTCTTCTTATATATCTGACCAAAGAATACATTTAGTTGAAGTTTTATAGAAAAACAACACACCTTTTTAATTATTTTTTAAAAAGTGTAGTTATTTAAAATTATTATTTAGTATCAACTTCATATGGGAGCTGAAGACTTCCAAAGTTCAAATGTAAGCTCCATTGCAACTGAAAACGGTATAAACATTGGTATAAGAGCCCCAAGTAAGGTCTTTTGTGCTTATAATTTTCTATGATTCTATAAAAAGTAGTTTAGGTTCAAAATACAATCATGAATCGTGAGATTAAACAAAACCAAAGTAATCTACTTTTGCACTGGAAAATCATGTAAAAGCTAACAAAAAATCCAGGATTAGCTGTGGACAACATTTTTAGTTTATCATAGTGTGGAACATGTAAGTGTGATGTACTTAATCATTCACAGAGTTCTACCACCTTTAGTGTGACTCTTGGGAAGAACGAATGCTAATTTTACTAATACTGGGGTTGTAGCATTTCATAGAATAAAGCTCTAATAAACACATTTGTACAACACTGTATATCATAACGATCGAAAATCTGTCTTGCACAGACAATCTGTAGGAGTTTTATGAGAAGAGAGAAATACATTTAAATATTATTTATAGCTTGTAAGCAATAATTTCTATCTATAAATAAAATTATTCTTAATGGAAGAAAAGTATTTTTATCAGTATTTTTTTAATATGGATAAACCTACTATTTTGACATCAGCTTATTCCAGTAGTTTCTTCCTTTTTCTTTTTCTTCATCCTTCACTCGTTATAAAACCTTCTTCTGGAGCTCAGATACCCCTTTTTTGTTTTACTTGTTTGTTTGTTTAGATATAGCGCTGGATATTCTTACTAGTTTGAATCCTAACAAAGGTTAGTATCTTCTCTTCTGTAAACACTTATGTTCTTTCACTCTTCTCCTCCTTACATAACACTACATTCAAACACACGCTATCAGTTCCTGACTTGTTATGGCTCCCATCTCCAAGTTATCACCTGTTTTCAGCAGCTAGAATGATTACAAAGTTGAATCCTTATTGATATATCACTACAGTGTTTATGTTAGTATTTAAATGCTATATAAATGTCCTGTTTGTTACAGGACATGTAAGTTATCCCTAAGCAGGTATATGTGTACTTTTAACTCTGCAACAGGCTGTGCAAATGTGTTTTTCAGAAGAATGATGGACAGAATGAGAATATTCATGATTCATCAATAAAATACTCATGTTTCTTGTTCTCATACTGATACCAGAAATAGGAGGTGTCCTCATCTCAGAGGATTTGGGGACATGGGCAGTGAAATGGTTTGGATGAGACTTTCAGCAAAAGAAGGATGAACAGCCCCTGGCAATGACAGCATTGCGAAGGGTTGCAGGGAGAGCTGCCATTTGGCCAAGTCCAAGCAGACACAGAGCAAGAGCATAGGCACTGATGATTTGTTGCAGTGATATACTCCACTGTTTGAAAGCAGTCCTTAAGCTAAACAGGAGCTTAAGTCAGGCAGATGTGCAATCCTTTGTAAGAGGTGACCAAAGTCTCAGAGGACTGTGTTTTTCCTGTATAACTTAGCAACACAACATTCTATCTCTCCTAGTTGACTCTGCCTTATCACCCTTTTTCCTATTTGGCACCATAAAAACAAGCTGCTGAAACACTGTTTCAGACATCATATTATTTCACCTGGTTCATAACTAACAAAGGTTTTCACACTTCCGTAGCATTTCACAGAGATCACTAGATACAATGCCTGAAATAGATCTTGATCATGTCACAGAATCAGAAAATATGTTGGAAGGGACCCACGAGGACCTACACAGGACCATTCCCAAGAGTCACACCATGTGCCTGATAGTATCCTCCAAATGCTTCTTGAACTCTGTCAGGCTTGGTGCTGTAACTGCTTTCCTGGGGAACCTGTTCCAGTGCCCAACCACCCTCTGGATGAAGAACCTCATTCAAATATCCAACCTAAACCTCCCCTGACACAACTTCAGGTCATTCTCTCAGGTCCTGTCACTGGTCACTGCAGAGAAGAGATCGGTGGCTACCCCTTCTCTTCTCCTCACGAGGAAGTTGTAGATTGCAATGACATCTCCCCTCAGTCTCCTCTTCTCCAGGCTCAACAGACCAAGTGACCTCAGCCACTCATCATATGGCTTCCCCTCAAGGCCCTTCACCATCTTCATTGCCCTCCTTTGGATGCTCTCGAATAGCTTAATATCTTTCTTATATTGTGGTACCCAAAACTGCACACAATACTTAAGGTGAGGCCACCCCAGTGCAGAGCAGAGCAGGACAATCCCCTCCCTTGACCAGCTGGTGATGCTTTGCCTGATGCCCCCCGGGACAGGTTTGGCCCTCCTGGCTGCCAGGGCACTGCCGACTCATATTCAATTTGCCATTGACCAGGACCTCCAGGTCCCATTCCATGGCACTGCTTTCCAGCATCTCATTCCGGTCTGTACAAACATCCATGGTTGCTCCATTTCAGGTGCAGAATCTGTTGCTTTCCCTTATTGAATTTCATATGGTTGGCAATTGCCCAGTCCTCTAATTTGTTGAGGTCTCTCTGCAGGGCCTCTTTGAATCCTTTTGTTATCTACAGCATTAGAAACAAATATTTTACTCTTTTTTGAGTTTCAGCCAACAAAACCACAAGTTGGAGGAAAATAAGTGTTATTTGCATTCTACCTCAAACAAACAGTTTTTATGCATGTTTGTGTTAGTTAACACTCTCCAATATTGGAAAAGCAAGAGCAACAGCAACAGAAGTGCATATTTTCGTGTTCTCCCTTTTCTTTCATGCCCTGTCTGGATGCAAAAAGTTGAGGTATCTGCCCGGGTATCTGCTGGTGTTGCCAGTGTTTCTTCCCTTTTTTGAAAGGACAGCCTGGAGCCTAATGCAACATACATGCAAGTTAGAGTGTTCCAGTTCCAGTGGTGATTTTTCACCCTTTAATACCTCCTGTTCAGTGTTAGCCTGGACAAATGATGGTGGTTTGGTCAGCCTGGGGAAGAGCAGCTGTTTGGAAACAGCAGTGCTGATCTTATATTTCTGAGACTGGCACTGCTGTGGACGTGTTTTCTGCTTCTCTATCTTCCATCAAGTCAGATTGTTCTTCAGATCTTTCCCTTTGAGAACTTATCTCTCCTTATGGCTTCAAGATGGAAATAGCAGACTAGAGGATAGGGAGACCTGTTTCTGTAGTGACTCTGCTTGTATTTGAGATGTGTGGTTAGTGAATTACCAGGAGAATACTGCCCAATGTCTGAGTGATGCTGGTGATCCACCACTTCAAGTAGCAGCGGAAGAAAACACCTTATTTCCAGTGCCTGGGCTGGGGAAAGTGCTGGGGCTAGCTGTAGGAAATAATGACTTTGTACAGGTAACACATCTTTTTCAGTTGCACCTTCAAGTAACGAGTGCCATGGGACAAAACAATGTTATCATCTGGTACTGCCACTGTCTGCTGCTTTCATAATAATTCACAAAATGATTTCCTTATAAGTTTAATAAGATGCTATTTCTCTTTGTAGTGTACATACAATGTTTCTGTTCCAAACATTATGTTCTGAAATACCAGGGAATAACCTGTAGTTTTCTCTTCAGAAGAGAGAAATTAACAAATTAACAAATAAAAAAGAAGTGAACAGCCTGCAAGTTTTGAATCTAACAGAATACCAAACTAATTGAGTGCAGGATTGATAAGGCTGTGGTGGAGTACAGGAATGGCAATTGAGCCATGAGTGCATATGAAAGCATGCTTGTGAGGGTACCGTTGCTTGTTCCATAACAAATGAGTGGCTGCACTGAACTTAGGATTCTGAGAAAGATGAGAAATCTTTTTTGACATGTTAGATGGATGTCTCAGGCTTTGGGATAAGCAGTTACATTTGTAAGATTAAAAATTACAGCCCTCTTAAGGGCACTCAAGTGAATTATGATGGCTCTTTTAAAGGTCTCTGTCACAACTCCATTGATCTTTTGTTGCTTTAATCACTGACTTTAATAAACTGGACCATAGGAAGAGTTTTCTTTTTATCCTCAAATATTACCTTCTCTTCAACTCTGATAATTAATTGTAATAAATAGCAATAAATAAAATCAAAACTAATTTAAAATCAAAAGTTGATAGTTTTCTCTGACTCATGGGCTCAAGCTCACGATTGCACAAACAATTGCTGACAGTCTGTGATTCTTCTTGGAAAGGTCTATGAATTTCAAATGTTATTGCTATGACTATTTGTTAGAAAATTTTTATTGTCTATTCTCATAATTAATTTATTTCTGCTGCTTATTCAGCAGGCAGAAATTAGATTATCTCTGTTGTTTGTGATGTAAAACAGTATTTGAAAGTTTACTCTCACTGAGAGTAAATGTGATTACAGAAAATTATTCATGAAGATAACTAGTGACACAGAAATGCCCTGCTGGAAATTCTTTACTATCTAATCACAATAAACAGACTTAGACTTAATTCAAAAGTCTTCTGCTGCATCTAACTCTGGAGCTTGTGCCCACATGAAGTCACAAGGGATGGAGAGTGCATATGTGAGTAGATTTGGTTGTAAGCAAGCTACAGCTTGCAAAGCATTTTCTTGGCTATCTCTACCAGTATCAGTAGCTAATAAATACACTTAAAAGAATAAGGACCTCTGAAGAAGTCATGAACTGAAAAAGCAGGTGAGCTCTACTAGAGCTTATTAACTTCCACAAGTTCTGGGTTAAGCAGAACAGCAGTTTGCAGATATATCAGGGTAAGTCCAGGCTACTGTGAGCATCTCTGCATGCCTGGATCCTGGGAATAATAAACTATATGCAGAGTCACTGCCTGACACACGGAGATTTGGACTAGTATGTCAAATGTTGGAGCAGTTATGGGATAATTTTCAAAATGGGCCTATGACTCTCTGATTGACCTCTGAATTTGCGAGTTAAATTGGTCATGTTTCCCTGTCTGCAGCCATTATCAGGCTAGTCACCACAATATAAAGGTTGAGTATGTAAAGAAGGTGTTATGGGGAAAGGCTCACATCTGGTGTAGGCTGAGTACTTTCAAGATCCATTTTGAAGGAGGTACTTAGTGCCTCACCGGTGCATTGCCAGTTATTTTGCATTCTGTGATGAAAATGACCTCTGTTAAGGAGTGAGTAATGCAATTTCAATGTTTTGACTCTATATTTATAGGTTAACACAGATAATTCTTGTAAGTGCTTTGATTAAACTCTAATTCTTGAAAGATAATTTGCAGTGGTTTAGCTACAGTGGACTGCTTTCACCATAGAAAAATCTTCAAGGTGGAAAGAATAGTGAAAATGACCTTCCATTTTCTCCCTTTGAGTGCAGTGGTGTCTAGCTGCTGTATGAGGCCACCAGTGAGTACAGACTGGAAATTCAACACAATGCAATTCTACAAGGGAAAATGAGACTCCATTCTGTTAAGCATAGGCAATACATGTGCTTTTCTACAGAATGAACAGCCCCTTATTGGACTCTGGTAGAGAAACACTTTTTCTTAGAAATAATATTCTTCCCCCCCCCCATTTCACTTTTTAGAAACTTACTTGCAGGTAAAACTGGAAACTTTATTAGTTTTTGAAAACACTGAAACTTTTAATCAAAAGGAAGACCAAGAAGAAAAAGAAAAATAGCATCAAAGCTGGAATATTTTAGTGGATGTTTTATATCTTATGCCTTTTTCGTTTAAAAGAAATTCTCTCTCCCTCGAGATAGATTTTCAGAAAAAATGCCTGAACAGAACCATCACTTACCTTAAAAGTATAGGATGGTAACAACAGTCTTAGGCTTTGCTCTATAACAGTAATTTAACAAAACTGACACTCTCCTGCAGATTTGCTGCTGATATGGTCTTGCTACTAGGCAGTCATCTTAAGTTCAAAGCAGAGTAAAAGTTTGTGCATCATTGTGTGACGAGTCCTCTGTGTTGATGCTGGTATTTTGCAGAAGGAGTACTGCTGCTGAAAGCCTTTAGTCAACTGGCTAGAGAGTGTAACCACTCAAGACAACCCTGTGACACTAGCATAGTGAAACTATTGCCCAAGAGGACAAGACTCACTTCTAACTCAAAGAGCTGGGTATTTGCCTTTAAACTCCATCTCACGAAAAACTAGGCTAATCTTCATAAAGAACAGGATAAACAAAAAAGTTAAGTATGGAGACTGGTATTTCACTGATGGCGCCTTGTGCCCACTTGGATACCACCATGCAGTTAGAAATATTTACAGAATAACAAATAGTTAAGCTTTAATTTGTTTCCAAATTTATTTCTCTGCACTATACTGTTTATATGGTATGGAAAGCTCTTCTTTAGAGACAGAGTTTCATCTGGAAGAATGTTATCAGAGTTTGGACTGAAAATAATCCCCAAGGAAAAAAGTGAGAGAACACTATAAAGGATGATATTATTCGCCATTTATTTATTCTCTTTCGATGATACCAAACTTCTTCTGGAACAATTCCAACACTCCTGGAATGCAAATTTCATAGGTCAAGGATAGAAGATTTACAACTAATAACTTTGGATTAAGGATGGGGTGAAAATTTTCTTGTATTTGATTTGTTAAAAAACCAGTTTGTGAAGGAAAAGCCAACTGGAATAATTTTTATCTCGTGTGGTTTGTGCTTTTCTGGCCCATTTTCTGACAGAAAAACCTTTCTTGCCCATTCAGTCAACTTCTTGAATAACTGAAGTTTTGATAACCAGGCCTGGGTATGGAAATGGTTGAAAACTGTTGTTACAAACCCCATCTTTTTAAAGATTCCTTATTCAGCATTTTGTTCTATTGAATTCTTTCCTGTGTTTTCATTAACTGTGTTACTGCTTCTGACTTAAATTTGTGTCTGCTTACACATAAAGGTAGCAGAAGGTGTTCATGCATCTTGCTAAATGAATAAAGACTAGTCCATCATGGTATTCATTGAATAAAATACTCATGAAGATGTGTTCAGAAAGTGGCAGCAGGGAAGAGCCAGGACCTGAACATAGAAATCTTTGAGAGAAAGACAGATGAACTGATGAAAACTGATTAGAATCAAGGATTGTTGAAGAAATATGCAACACTTGTATGAGAGGTATTCAAAGGAGAGATAGGCAGTGTGATATCCTCTGTATTCATTACAGTGGAATCTAGGTTTCAAAAATGAAAAAAAAAATAATGTGGGTTAGCAAAGTTATGAAAAGTACTATCAAATATTTGCAGTCAAACACTCAGGGTAAAAATGAACCTGGAGGGAAAAAAGAGAAGTGCCAGCTTGGACGCAGTAGCGCCATCCCTAAATGAAACATAAGACAATGCAAGAAGGGCTAATAGCCCTCCTCCACCTATCTCCTCCTCCATGCCTCCCAAAAAGGAAAGAAAATAAGATCTGAACAACTTAGAACTTTTTAAAGCTCCTATTTTTATAAAAATAATTTTTATAAAACTCCTTTATGGAACTAATGAGAGGAGAGAGAGTGGCCGGACAATGCTGATGAAGTTTGATATTGCACTTCGTGAAATGTAGTCATATGGTTTGGCATGGTCCCATGGCCAGGAAATATAAGGCTACAGCCAGAATGATAGGCTCCAGTGCATCTCATGTGTGGTTTCAGAGTCTATTTCCTTTTTGATAAAATTTATATCCAGAGATTGCTTCCTCCAAAGAAGAAAATTGATACAATTCTGAAAAAGGTAACTAAATCTTATAACATTGACTGTTATTTGATTCCTTTTGGTGCAGACAGGAATCAAGAGCACCCAAGATCACATACTGAGCATGTGGTTTTGCAAAAACCCCTTTTCCCTCTTATTATTCTTGGGAAGATGTTCTTCCCCTTCTTTAATACAATTAGTGATTTTCTGTGAGAAGTATGTTAGGAGCATGGCTACTTCCCCTACTGGGAGAGACACCGATTCATTACATACTGTATTAGTGTGCAGGCATAAGTCAAGTCTTTAATCGTAGCAGGGTTCACTGTCTTCTTGTGAGTAGTTTCCAAAAGTTTAATGAAAGAAGATCTGAGTGTTTTGTTATTCCACATATATTTTTGCTGATGCATATGAACAAAATGTTCTATTTTCATAAATCAACTCCAAAGAAGTTACCCTTGTCTTCAGCAGGGATGACTAAAAAGTTAATGTTCAAACATGATGTATATTTTTTTCTCTTTTAAAATTTGTTTCCACAAATAATTCCCAGTCTTCACTTTTTTGAATTCTGTTTTGTTCAGAGGAAAGGAATGGCTAAGCTACCCTGACTACGGAAAATGTTGTGTCTTCATCCAATGGTAACTAATACAGGGGTTAACAGCACCTCAACTTATTCCTACAGGGGCAACCCAGGTACACCCAACAGCAATAGTCTTCATACACACTTCACCACTCACTGCTTTATCTCTTGGAAGTAGCTATTGCTGACTTCCTTTCCTGTATCAGATGAAGCATCTCATGCAAGTATGTCTTTGCCTGTTCCTGGACATGAACTAGTGGGATCTTTAGGGTCCTATCCTTGTGACTAATTGTATCTCCAATACAGGACTTACAGCCAGTCTTACCACATAATACTCAATGGATATCTAGTTTATATAGTCAGAAATGTCTCTAAAGCAATCCATCTTATCCAAAAGTCAGTGTCTGTGTTTTCTGGATAAATCATGTTCTGAACTCCGTTACTCTAAGGGGATCAGCCTCATTGAAGACACCTACACTGCCATTAGAAAAAGATTAATTCCACAGGAAGATTTCACTGTATCACAAAACTGATCTTTACACCTGTCACTATTGGTCTCAAAATCTCGTTATGGGCAAACAGGGAACACAACTGACGTGTAGACAGAGTAATTTATTGTTAGTCTCATTAAAGTCTTGACACATACAACAAACAGTTGTTATAAGCCCAGGCACAATAATAATAAGAACACTCGTAGTCCAAAGGAACACAGGAGAAAAAAAAAACAAACAACACCCAAATCACCCTAATAACAACACAGTTATAATGTTCATCTAAAATTACCCCAAATCTGCAAAGACCAAAATTCCTCTTACCTGCCTGGTTGTTTCATTGATGCTATGGTCACTCACCCTCTTAATCACCACTTCAATCACAACTTTAGAGTCCCTCCAGAAGAACGGGATGAGGATATCAAGAGTCATTGGTGCCCTGGATGCTTTGCCAGAAAGAGTTTGATACCGGTCAGAGTGATCCCTTCTCTCTTGGTCCTGCAGTCTCCTTGGGGGTTACTAATCTCTTGCTGTCTCACATGACATATATATATATATATGTTCTTTCCTCTCATTGCTTGTCAGTTATAATTTTTTTCTTCAATTGTTTTTGTTGTCTCCGATTTGTCAGGTTGCACTGCTGTTGTGACAAGTGGCTGCCACTGTAATTTGTGTTCACTGTAGGGGACCTCTGATATCTGCTGGTGTTGGTGCTAGTCCCCAGCACATTTTATTCTAGAAGTTATGCCACAAAACACAGCTACTGGGTATAGCTATTGACAATAACCATTAAGCACATCATTGCACTAAACTAAATCAAAGCTAAAATCAATTTAGGGTACAGTTACCCAGTTGCTAGATAATTGCTATCAGAGTTTAAACAAGCTAAATCCAGCTCAAGACAAGTCAACATAAGTCCTGGGGTCTACTCTCTCTAACTACTAATGGCAACTTGCCTTTTCTGTACTACAACAGGGAGCTTAGGGCTGCAGATGGAGTGGGGGTGGAAAGTGGCTGCTGGAGCAAAGTATGGGCTGTAAAGGGAAATGAGATGTGGGAAAATATTTTGGCTGTGCAATGGCTTGGGGGCCTAGTGCAAGAATCATCCTACAACTGGGGTTGGAGTTAGGATGCCATTCACTTTCAGTATGCATGTGTGATTCAGTGACATCATTGCACTGAGCAGGTCCACTGCTGAGAGTCTCTTGCATTTGTGCAGGTTCATTTTCTGGTGCAGTGCTGCCATGTAGATTCTTTACAGAAAAATATACCAAAAATTCAGTGGAGTCAACCTCTTTTGAAATAGCCTTGTCAAGGATATGGAACACTAGCCTTAAGCCTTTTCTCTTTAATTGGTGGAAGCTGCAGTTGGAGCTATGATTGTAACCTTTGCTTTACTGTGTTTAAGTCCCCCTGGAATCCCATAGAAACTGTGTTCCATCTATACAAAATTTATGCTAACTTCTTTTGGTTAAGCTTTGTTTCTTTAGGTTCTTGCTTGCCTGCATTGCATCTTCAAAATATAAAATTATTATCACCATCCATCTCATTCATTGTAACAATAATGTCATCAGCACTCTCTTAATTTTCATCAAATACATATCACTTAGATTTCCTCTTGCTCCAGCCAATTGCTTCTGTCAATCTGAAAACCACTGCCTGCATCTTTAATTCTCCTTGCAAATAGCTATCATCTTAAGAAATTCTCAGGAGAAATTCTTTTTGCCATAAAGAAAAAATCAAGCTTGTTGTAAATATCCATCTTTTCGCCAAAGTATACAGAAAAAAGTCTCCCTCAAATAATGCCATTTCCAAATGAGTCAAGGTATTTTATTACAGTATTTTTAAGTATCTTATATTTTTTTCTGTTCAGAATAACCTGAAGCTTTGAAGTTTCTTTGAATGTAAACCTTATTGTCATTGGTGTGTAAGAGTAATAAAGACAACAGCTCTCAAGCAGCTCTCAGAAGCAGTCTTTGTAGCATATTTTTATAGTCCACAACACTCACCACATGATTTCCTCCTGTTTTGTATTTCAAAAGAAGTGGCACTCTCATCTCAGGGAAGAAGGAAATAACTGGAGATCTTAGGGATGAAGGTCATCAGGGATTGCACGAGCCGTAAGTGAGATATTGGTTAAAGGGAAGAAGAGAACAGACTAAAACTCGTATCCTAAATTTTTGCTGGCTCAGTAGGTTTTGGAAAAAAAACAGACACAGACATCTATAGAAAGAGAAAAAAAATGCCACCAAGAATTCTTCTCTCATTAAAAACAACTAAAATACATTAAAGCCTTTTCTTGAGTCATAGATTAGTCTAAGATATAAGATATGGACAATATAACAGTTCCCTCCCCAAGCCCCCCCCCAAAAAAAAGTTTTTGGAAATACTTAATATTTTTGGAATCCAAATAGAAATAGGTGCTCCCACCTGAATATCTGCCAGTACACACTCATGTGTCAAAAATATTGGCCTTTGAAGTCATGCTCACAGGTGTTTCAAATTTAAACTTCTCTAAGTTTTTGTGAGTGTTAATCACAATGCCTCCTATTATTTGTGAGTAGATATTTTGCTCTCACACAGGCAGCATGAGCGACAGGTTTTTCTCCCACCATTTTATATGAATAATGAATTATTTCAATGCACATATAAAAAGGACATAATTTAAAGTTAGTTATAATTTCCAGACTGTGCTTTATCTATTTTTTACTGAGTAGAAAATGAGCCCATAACTTCCTGCAGTCATTTCCACTTCTACCTTCTTTGCAATATTTTTCAACATAGAGTGTTTCTTCTGAAAACTATATTAAACCATATTGTCAGTGGAGTTAATTTGTTTGTTTGTTTTTGGTTTGATTTAAATTAACTGCTTCTGGAAAATTTGTATTTAAATTCTGAGATTCGTTCTTTAAGAAGAAATATATGTTCTTATTTTCTCAGTTACGCATTATGTGATATCTTTCTTGAGTACATCACCGAGTCAAGGGAAATTTTGTACCTTAAATTTAAGTGGAGAAAAATTCATCAAAACTAAGTCAGAGACCTATTTGGAACTCTAAAAGGTTAAAATTCAAAAAAGGTTTGGCTATTGCAGAAGCTACATACACTGAAATTCTTTCTCTCTTTTTTTTTTCTTTTCTGTATTCTGACTGCTCTGAATTACTTTGTGCATTATTTATGAACTTCTTAGTCATGGATGTTGAGTTAAGGTTACCCTTTTATTGTTTAGCTTGGTGAGAAATTAACTTTGTCTCATACTTTATGCCTACTGCTGCAATTCCAGAAGCATGTAGAGGGGGAAACAACATTCATTGTTGATTTTTTTTAATTTCACTCTGTAGACAGATGCATTTTCTCATCGGAAGTTGTAACATTCATTCTCCACTGCTTTATGTTATATAGGTACTCATAATTACACCTGTGTACCATGAGAGCTTAAGCTTTTTGTGTTAGAGCAAGATAGTGACATCCTCATCCATGCAAATACAAATGCAGGGGAAAAAAAAAAAGGAAAAGAAAAACCAAATCAAACATAACAAAGCCACAGGAACATCAGGCTTCAGATTTATTTGCTTGTCACTATTGTCCATTATCTTCAATACTAACTGCCAGAATTATCAGAATCTCTTACTGTTCTGTAATAGTACACTGATACATTGAAGAGTCTCTGCTTTTCTCCCTCTAAACAAAGATGATGGAGAAACTACATAAAATGTGCTCTAAAAAGTTACTTCAATGAATCAACCCTTTTGCTAGAAATTGAGTAAGGCTAGGTGCTTTTGAAGAAGATGCAAGAAACACTAGATAATGATGAACTAACTTGTCATAATGACCAATTAGTAGCTGGCTTGTGAACTGAAGCTGCGAGGTTGATATTCAATCATCTTATTTTTTTCAACCCCCTTTTTTTATATTGCTTTTCCACCTGCCTTGTTTCTCTACAGCAGCACAGATTGAACTCATTATCTTCATAAATGTCTATTGTTCCGACCCTTGAGAAGTTCTTGGCCTTTCTGTGTCAAAGAAGTATATTTATAGGCTAGTTATGCAGCATGTTAAAGTGGCAGGTCTTTTTCTCTGTTCCGTGTTGAATAAGTAAGTGATAAAGATTAGTGCAAAGTAGAGTCACAGTAAAACTATACGGTATCAGGAACATCAGGAAGCTCAAGAACAGACAAGCTAGATGACATTTCTTCATCTTATCCAGTGATTTCCACCTGTATAATTGCTGTCATAAACATCAGATTTTGTGCCTCAGTACTCCCACAGGGAAGCTGTTCTTACTTTCATGCTTATAAATAAAATCTGGCTCCACATTTCCAATGCAAATTTAATTATGGACAATGTTTATCCCTTTGATAAGTCTTGCCTTTTTTTTTTTTTTAATTCTAGTTTGCTCTTCAGATAAGCTTGCAAAATGAACTTGATTCATCACTCAGTCTTTGATTACTAAAGAAGTCAAGCTTTCCTACCCTCTACTCAAAAGATCATCTCACCAACTTTGT
The DNA here is from genome assembly GCF_009829145.1 of Chiroxiphia lanceolata. NCBI lineage: Eukaryota > Metazoa > Chordata > Aves > Passeriformes > Pipridae > Chiroxiphia > Chiroxiphia lanceolata. The sequence goes on along the minus strand of NC_045639.1, from coordinate 34,716,346 downwards.
CTTTGCTTACCTGGTTTGAAACTGGTTTCTGCTAGGACCTGGAGATTTGTAAGAAATTCTGGTTAAGGTTTTATCACTCTCCAATAAAATCTTTCAATCATATCCAGACATCTACTAGAAATAATTTGTCTAAGTAGAGTCTTTGGGAGACTGCACTTGTTTTTTCTTCAGGGGTACATTGTTTTGATGTTTTAGTGTTCTTTAACTGTCTATAACTCATTTGACCTTCTATAAAATCTCATTTTTTGTCCCTGTTTATCATTTTCAAATATTTTATTAATTTAGCTTTGTTTGCTGATATTTCTTTTCTTTTTTTTTTTTTTTTAAATACAGTTTTATTCTTTCTCTTCTTATTGGTATTCTTTTGATGTGTGCAAGCTTGGAACTGTTCTTTACTTTTTTTTCTTGTTCAGGTTCTGGATAGCTTTTTTAAAAAGTACCTATCCTAATAAAATTTCAGGAGGCCTCTCCATTCAACTCCCAAAGTTTCTCAGTATAGTTAACTTTACATTTCTTTTATCAGTTTCCTGTTTTGCCCTAAAGAATCTCAATTACAGATTTACCTTTGTTAATTAATTTTGTTTAGATCAAGTTAAGTCCAGATCACTGCTTGATTTAATTTTCTATAGCCAGTTTTTCTACATTGTCATCATTACTTGCAAAAAATAATTTTCTATTTTTTTCAGCTAGTGGCTAATAGAAAAAATACCTCATGCTGTTATCTCCAGGCACATTTGCACCCAAATTACTATAACTTCTATCTCTATACCTGGAAAGTTAGATCCTTCCAGAAAAGAAAATGAAAAGGTTGGTACTTTATTTCTTATATTCTATTGCAGAGGTTTTTATTCACATACCAGTCCAATCCTCTGAAGTCTGTAGTAGTGTCCTTAACTTTCCTTTAGCAGATCAGAAATATTCCACTGAGGATTAGTTGTGGCTCTGCATCTTCCTCAGTCTGGCATCATGATTCTTGCTCTCTTCCAGCTGAAATCTGGCAATAGCTTTTTTCATTGGCAAGGACTGGATTCTTCCCCTCTCCCACTGGGATTCATTTCTTCCTCAAGTCCAGATTCAAGTCTCAAGTTTTAGCATCAGGGACTCGCTGAACATGATCCCATCCACAGCAGTGAACTTTGAAAGAACAATCAGACCAAATTCAAATACAGAAGCCATGGATGTGGCATTGCCTGATCATCAGTTGTTCAACACTTTCTATTTAATGTTACAGCTCCTTTTTATCACCTTTTACCACCAAATTGAGGTCAATGCCAAATAGGACTGGAATAGAAATAGTAAGTGATATTTTCATTACAGCTGAGTTCAATAATTATGGGTCATTATTTTCAGATATTTTAGACTGTGTTATTATAAAATGCTAGGTCATGCAAATGCTCCCACTCCACTGATTCCTACAGAATATTGATTATCCGATATTCTATTTCAGTATTTTTCATCATTATTTTGACTTAGAGTTCTTTAATTTATATTTTCCCTAAACAACAGTCATTTATGGCTGATTTTTGCCTTACACTCCTGCAGCTAGCTCTTGCTTGCTGTTCAGACACATAAAAATCAATAGATGTTCCTCATGAGTAGTTCATGCCATAGAGACTTTGCAAGTCCTCACATTTTCCAGTCAAACTTCTCAGAAGGTGGAGTCCACATCAGAGGTAGTGGCTACCAAAATAGTCTTCTAATAGTCTTTGCAGTGTAGCTGCAAAATAGTCTTCTAATTAATTTGTACTATATTTATCACTGTAGTACATGAACATCTTGCATGCTCTCTCTGTAGATTTTTAAAGACCTATTAAGTTGGAGTGAATTAAAGACCTATTAAGTGAATTAAGTGGGAGAAAATACACGTGGATTAGCTTTAATTTCTGACAGATTATATAAAAAAGTAGATGAGGCAGATATAATGGGGAGACAATGTAATGTTATCTGGCTAACAATTTTAGGGACTGTCCCTTATAAATGTATGCTCTACCAGTCCATCTAATCGAAGTATTGTTGTGAAGAATTTTTCCCTTTTTCTCCCAAAGGAGAGATAGGGATGTGATCAAAGAGGACCTGCACCATGTATTAATGTAGTGTCACAATCCAGATGTTTACGTTTTTCCAGGAAAATAAAAAAAGCTTTCATTACAAGAGTGAAAACTGCTGGTTAAAGCAAAAATTGGAGGACTGTAGCTCTGGATTCTTTACCTGCTTCCAATACAGCAGGTGATTATGACTTCAGACTTACCATTTGCAGTCTGGTTTGCAGAGGTTCCATTAACTTTAGCTGGAGCAGGTGTGCTCAACACTTTGAAAATAGGCTTCCTAATTTTTTGTGCTTTAGTTTCTATATTGTAAATGAGGAAGAAAATAACAAGATCTAACTCACTGTTTGTAAAGAGCACTGAAATGCCCTTTAAGTACAAAAGGCATAGAAACTACTCTGGTAAAGCTGCCCTTGCTGAGCTGAGCTACACATAACAGATGCAATATTTCAAGGAATGATATAATGCCATACCCCTCCCATTACTGATCTTGCCCTTGAATTTTTCCAGGCTCTAGCTTCTTCAAGCCTCTGAACTAAAAGGTCCTTAATGTACTCTGCTGCAAATAGCAGAATCTTGTGAAGGAGGTTTTAAAACAACAAATCAGTCTGCAATGGCTTCTCGTTTCATAAAACTATTCAACATTTTAGGCTGTAAAATTTTTTTGCATTACACAAGCCTGGCTTTTAGAGCTTTCAGGCTTCTGATTTGCAGGGAGAAGCTAGTACTACTATCCCAAAGCACTTGTGTAACATTAAGCTGAAAAAATTGCTTTAGGTTTAGTGATACATAAAGTGATAGATCATTCAACCTTTTGTGTTGATTGGAAAAATTACAGATACACTATTTGTGAAACAATATATTTTAGCAGATTATCCATTAGCACACATTTAACTCATTTCACTTAGGATCTGTATTCAATTTTTCATTGTAAATAAAAGATAAAAATACATCTGTGTATTAGGATTTTCACAGTAACTTTTTGTGGGGATTCTTTTCTTGCAAGCCACTCTATTTTCCAGGGTTGTTATATGATGCTGCTGCACAAAGCATTTACCTGTTTCAATCTCTGCATGTTTCACATAGCATGGTGTCTTCCAGCTATCCACCTTTCTCCTTGTTTTACTGATGACATCTTCCCTGGCAAAGGAAGAGAAGAGAAAGCATCATGTTGACATCAAATCATAGAGACCTGGTGCAGTTGCAGCTGAGTATCTGCTGTCTGCAGGTTTTTTCCAAGCAGCCCAACCAAGCTCTTGCCATTTTGCCACCAGTGGACAGTAACTAACTTCTAATTGAAATCACAAGAATCTCAGCTCCCTCACTCCTGGCTGAGATTCATAACCCTCAGCCTGACCTTTCTTTGGCCCTACCTACCTATCTGGTCTAGGAAGAAACCTGGTAGTTAGCGCCAATTTACCCTGGCGTTCCTACAGAAAGAGATTTAATAGTCTGCACAGGAGTTTGGGAACGTGTGTGTTTCTGTTTGAGGCTCAGGGCAGAGGGACACCCAGACCCACCGCTATTCCATGTCTAAGCTTTGTGTTCTGCTCCCAACAATTTAAATAAGAAACTTGAGAAACGAGTTTACATATCAGGGTATTTGCAATATTGAAATTACTGCCTTTCTGACAAAGATAAAAAACACCAACAAAACCAAGTTAAGCAAACCAATTTTTCTTTGGTATGATTGGCAAGGTTTTTGGGGCCAATGCTGCACAGTCTTAGTACATCTTGTTTATTGCATTTGTTATCTTAAACAGTGGAATATCTACTTCCATTAAGTGGGATGATACATGAAAACACTATTTTTTTAAGGCCAGATTCTCTCTTTTACTTTGTGGAAACATTACCACCATGCTCTTTTGGAAAACTGAGTATGGTTTTACTCTACTTCAGGGTCTTTTTAAACTAAGAGGTAACTTAAGACTATATCACATGACAGATAATACTTTATAACAAAAAGCCATATGTAAACATGACATGCCTCCCTTGACACATACCAACCAGGTGAATTAAACATTGAGAGAAGTTTGTCTAATTTTAAGTTAGCACATCTTGAAATGTGCTGAGAGCAGGCATTGAAAGCTTCCAGACTCTGAGTAGGAGGACAGAAGAACTGGAGTATGTGAGAAAGGAACCTGGAAGACGACTGACCTATTAGTTCTGCAAAATTGTTTCTAGGAAGCTCGAATATGTGTAGTCCCACTATAGGAAAAATGGCAGCTCTCATGGCAGTGGGACACCTTAGTTCAAAGGTGAGATTTATCCAGAAGGAAGATCTAGGCCAGGAACAACGTCTTTCCTCCTGGTCAAGAAATGTCCACTTAGCCTTTGTGGGAACAACTTTTTTTTCATCTTGCTATGGACATTTCTCTGTCACTGCTTTGCTTATAAAGGTAAACAGCCACCTGAAGCAGTTTGTGGACAGCCTGCACACACAGAGACAGGACACTTAAGGTGGGACATTTCTTACCTCCTGAGGCTGCCTGGGTCCTCTTTCTGCCCATGTAGGCCTGGGCACATCTGGACTTTTTGATCTACTGGAGAGCATTCCATCAGCTGGCTGGTTTTCAGAGATGCTGAAGCCCTTCTTCACATGCAAAAGTCTAGTGTGATCAAAAAATTCTCAGCATATTCAGGAATTAAGACAATGTTATTCTGTAGCCAATCCCCACTGCAGTCTCATGTCTCATTTGCTCTTCTGACCACCTCTGCTCACTGAGCAGATGTCTTCAGTGATCTGTTTATGATGGTGCAGCCAGAGTACTACTTCAATTTTGCTTGCAAATAGGCAGCAACAGATGGTGCAAAGAAGGTAAGAGAATTATCTACCATTAAGGGGAACAGGGCCCAAGACTAGCAAATGGGCCTTTTCTTTTTTGTTTTCTTTTCTTTTTCTTTTTTTTTTTTTTTTTTTTGGAAAGAAAGACAGTTCAGGGAATTTTAATATGAAGTAAAAGAAGTGGTAAATAAATAGACCAGACAAGAAAAGGCTAGGATTAAGGAAATACTGGAAGGAAACAAAGAGGTTTAGATGAGACATATGCTTTCAAACAAGTATGAAGATTGCATAAAAGGAAAAAAGAAAGTAAAAGAAAAAGAGAAGTTTTAAATGCATGTAGGCAGTCCATGTGCAATTTCAGGTGGCTACTCAGGAAAATGAACAAGTCAAGTAATTGAAAGGAGAAATGAAATTGCAAAGGATCACAGGATTTCAAATTAAGTGAACAAATTGTATGGGGGAGGTGTGTAGGCCATACAATACAATAACTTGAATTGGCAGACAGCTTATAACAGTAGTTCTGAGTGAATGGCCCTTCATCTCCTGTGGCAAATTGAAGATAATGCCAGCAATTCATAGTCATTTCACTTTTATTATCACCAAAAGTTTAGGCCAGTATTCTATTACCTTGAATGTTTTTATGGTGCCAAGTAGAACTGGACAAGAAATGAACTTGATGATAAATTTCCTGACTCTGAAGAAGAAGGTAAAAGAAGAAGGCAAGGTTTTTAGGATTGTTAGAAATTTAGGAAAATGAAAGAATAAAAATTATTCAAATAATTAATTTGCAATTGAACAGAAAATATTTCATTTTGTTTTGAACAGTTCTGATCTTTCTAAACATTTTTTTAAAACTGTGTGTCAAAACAGAGAGTAGTAATGCTATTTCAAGAGATCACTATTTTACATTTTAAAATGTCAGAGAATTACAACAAGTTTGAAGCAATATATTTCTACCAATGAGCAACTTTTTCCTGTTTCAAAAAATCTTGCCTCTTTAAATTGTCCGAGCCAGACGTTTCTTTTGATTTGGATCACAACCCAGTTTCAAAATGTGTTTGGTTGTTTGTACATTCACTGAAAAAATTTCAGCCAACTTTGGTGTCAAAAGGTCAAGCTGTAACCAGCCTCTGAAGCCTTAATTATTATGACAATGACTAGAATATGACTGAGTCTGTCAATACACAAGTTTGTGGCACAGTAAGAGTGAAAAAAGTAGGAAAAAATTGAAGCAGAGAGAATTGAATAAATCAAAATAAGCTACCAGCTACTATGGTGAGTGTATTAGTCTCGTATTCGGTTGTCCGTATTCTTCTTACCTCCCAAATAAATCTGCTGCTAACTCTGTTTACCACACTCAGTGCAACATGGAAAAACCATTTTTTGCTTCAGAATTCTGCATTTCGACAAGTGTGTTGTGTGACAACAGCTATTAGGTGCTACCCTGCATCTCAGCTTTGAAGCAATATCCTCATTTCCTGTCCTGCCCTTCTTTCTCCACTGCCTTGTAAAGGTGCTTTTCTTGGAAATGTTGCTTGCCAATGTACAAGTTTCACTCTGTAAATGGACATCAGCTCCTGTGATTTGACAGATCACAGGACATTCAGGATCATGAGGAGAAAGTGGTATAGACAATAATGAGGTCATGTAAAATTCAATGTAGCATACCAAACATAAAAATTTTAAAATTCATATATTTAACTGGCAGCCAAATGCAACTCTTTCTAGAGAGGTGATATGTGCTCCTAGCTTTTGCTTTTCTTGTGAAAACTGTCAGTGACATCCTGCATCAGCCTGGGTTTGTGCTTAGCTTTATCAGGTAGACCAGTCAGCACTGAATGGCATTAATGTCATCTTGAGGTAATGAAAGTGTAGATAACCATCTCAGAGACTGGTTGGGAAAAAGGTACTGATGCAAGTAGCTGAAAGCTTTATGGACCACATAATTCACATTTGTCATAGAGGAAAGTATGATCTACAAATTATTTTAGAGTTTCTTACTGATGAAAGAGCAAGAATTTTGTTGCTGATGGGCACCAGAAGCAGTAATAAATAACCACGTGTGCGTACACAGTAAAGAAAAATAGTTTGCATTTTATCAGCAGAGAAAAGGATTGAAAATGTAACCCTGGATGTTTTTAAAATTACAGCAGTGTGAATGGAGAAGAATGTGTCTTTTGTATGACAATGATAACATAAATGATAATACAGAAGATCATTCGCTCCTTTATTAGCTACCTGCTATATGATGCATCTGTGGAAGCCATTTCCATCACAACAGCATGAAAGAATTTCTAATGAAACAAATCTGATCAACCTGCCTGAATGTTAACGGTGTTAATGTTAATGGATCCCTTTTGGACCTTCGAGGATTGTGCTACTTCTAGTGGTGGATCTCCTGCTCACTGCTACAGGTGACAGATCAGTAATTCACAAGTTTGGAACTGTTGGAAAAGCTGCCAGGTATGTCATGTGGTCTTGTGCAAGTGAGTGAGAAGGGACGAAGAACATATATAGTGGATGGTAATTGCTGGAGATTGTCTTTACAGGAAAACAAATCTGTCCCAAATTGCATGGACAGTCTGGGGCATGAAGTGGAATTGATTTTAGCACATCCTGACTGACTTTTTCATCACTGTAGTATGGCTCTGATTTACATGAGAGTTCCTTTCTGGTCCTAGGCATGTCTCATATCACCCAGTTTACTGTCCCTTGTGTATGATTATGTGATCACTCAGAACTTTTTAGCTCAGAGTATGACCACCATTCTACATTTCAAGATTCCATCCTTATTTGTGTCTTGTACAAGGTACAGTCGGAAAGAGTGGGAGGCCCGGTGCAGCTCTGTCCAACTCTCCATTAACACGCTGTACTCATGCAGCAGCAGACTGGTTGACTTGCTGCTTATCATCTTAGACCCTGCTATCCTGAATGACCTAATGGCGTGATTGATGACTTTGCTTTATTTACTGAGACAAAATTTATCAGACTCAACTTTGAGCAGAGCTGGGTGGAGAACATCTGCAGTTGGCCAAACCAATTTGACAGGATTCCAAAGAAAAGAAAAGCTCCTTTGAATCTTTCAGAAAAATGGTATTCTTCACATCTGCTGCATTAATTATCAGGCAAAGTCTGAAGGAACAGAGATAGATCTTCACCACAATCCTTAAGTTGGGAAGTGAATTAGTGCTCCAGTATTTTAGTGCTCCAGTTTACCACCAAAGGAAGGAACATTTTAGCATACCTTTTTCGTTCCATTATTTGCTTCTTTATTAATTATATATAAATACAGTTTAGAATGCTGGGTAATGATAAAGTACTGGGTAAGGCAGATGAACACGAGAGAGAAAAAACTAAAACTTGTTCTGTGATTACATGGTTTACTTAGGTTTGGGAATACAACTCTGCAATAATTTGACATAGTGGTCTGGAGACAATATCCAGCTCAGAGTGGCTCTAAACCTCCGCAAATAAGAAGGTCAGAGGATATTTCCAGAAAAGAATCTCTATGTTTCACAACTTTCCCCTAAATATCTGCCAGTGATAGGAAACAAGATATCAGCATAAACTGACTTCTCTGGCCCAGGCTGAAGGTTCTTCAGGTACGTGAACAACTTAGATTTTTCAGAAACTTCAAAGAGGAGCTCTATAACACCTGACTGATTTTACAGTTCTAAATTCAAACTTGCCTTGTTTCCAAGCAAACATACACTAAATGACTTAACATTAATGGACCATATGAACCAGTATCCTTTCTAGATAATGACAGAGGCAGTGCCTTTCATATATTCTTCCCAAAAAAATGCAGTGCATCTCAGAAAGGTATTTGAGAATCTCTTCTGCATATTTACTGGCAAGATAATATTTCTGTTCCATCCAACTGTTTCATAGCTCTGGAGCATATACGTTTCTTTTCCTAGTCCTCCTCCCTTCCTCTTATAAAGCTGACTTTATAAGGAACCATTTTTCAATATTGTAATGCTAACTTTATTAAAGGAGTCTTAAACAATTGACTACCTGGCTTCTCATTTTGCATTTCAGCCTGACATATGCACGGTTTTTACTTTATATCCTTTATAGGATTTTGCACATATTTTTGAGAAAAAAAGGGGGACATTTATAATTCAGGATAAATAAAATTTAAAGTGAGGACAAAAAGACCATCAGATGCTTGTAACTCACAATTATAGTATCAGGAATCAGCCAACATTTACATATGCCTTTGCCCAGAATGTGTGTGTGCTGGGTACTACGCGCTGCATGCGAAGGTGTCCCTGCCTTATGGTAGGTGCTCTGAGCCAGTTCATGGTCTCTGTTGCTGAAAACACAGGCATTCAAGAATGTGGGTGACTGTTTGACTGCTAGAACTGTTGTATTTCTAACACAAAGACAGCTGGTTTAAGTCTGCTGTTTAGTGTCTTCAGACTATCACAACTACGGTTATGATGGTCACACCTTGTTCTTTCTTCATGAAAGGAGATGCCAATTATGCCATGTTGTATTGTCCAGTTAACTCTAAGCAAGTTATTGTAGGTACCAGAAATCATCTCACTGCAGCATCATGGAGATCTAATCAGGTTAATTTCTCCTGCTTAGCAACTTTCTTGGCAAAACAAATTGAGTTCACATGGTACTCTGCTCTTCAGCTGAGGAGGCTGGTTTGGAGTTAGTGTGGATATCCAAGTCCACAGTGTGCTCCAAAAAACCCTGTTGGCTGAGCAACTGCCTGCAGCAGAGGCAGCCAGTGACACACTTAGATGTGCTAATAGGAGTACACACAGCAGAATGAGGGATATAAGACCACATATAAGCCCCCCGGTACAAGAGCAAGCTGGAGTGTGGTCTCCAGAGGCCCAAAAAGATGGTGGGATCTGGAGTGCTTACCCTGAGAGAAGAGGCTGGGTAATGTGGGCTAAGCTACCCTGGAGCAGAGAAGACTTGGTGGGGGGTTAACAGCAGTCTCCCAGCCTCTACCAGTAGGGTTTGACGATGCCAGGCTGTTCACAGTGGTGCATGGTGGGAGGACAAAGCACAACATGTGTAAAGTTGAAACAGGAGAAGTTCAAACAGATGTAAGGATAAGTTGTCTGCCTTTGCATACATTATATTTCTTTGTATACTTTTGTATTTCATAACTGGTTTTGTAACTATTTGGTAGCTATGACTGACTACAACTACAACTATGGCTATATGTATGTCTATTTCTATTACTACTGCTATTGCTATTGCTATTGCTGTTAATATGATTAACAGTCACTATTATTTCCCTCATTTAGCATGTACCTTACAATGATTTTCAAAATTGACATGATTTCTGAGCCAGTAATAAATACTTTAGAAGATCACAACAGCTCCTCCAGTGTTTGGTAAGCTAAATATTAACTTTATTATAGACTCATTATATTTTAACTTCGAAAAATCCTGTGCATGCCAATCATTTTTCATCAGAAAGTAACATGTCTATATTATTTGAACAAAAACCAATTTTTTTAGGAAAATATGAAAATGCAGAAGAGAGACAGAAGGCAGTGGCAGTGTTAGAGTACACACTTTGTGGGCAGATGTGAGAAGTGGGGTGTCTGCTGAGGTTGTTACCTCCTCCCCCCCACTCTCTCTCTGCCTCTGTCCTGCTGGAAAGCACTGTTCTGGGAATACAGTGTATGATCAGAGCCTGGTCAGCTCCCGGGAAAATCTGCAGAATTAGTTTTAAAAGTCAGTGAAGGGTGTTAGCACTAGCCCATCTGACCTTTATCTGCGGGGATTAAGATGTGCTCAGCTTCTTCCTTGCAGAGCTGTGAACCTGGTAAACTCCTATGGGTGGGCGGCAGCGAGCAACAAAAGGAAGTCATGGGCTTCTGAGTAATATATAATATCAACGTTGCCCGTTCATCACTGTAGAGACAGTCTAGGAGAAAACCCTCCAGTGTAAAGCAAAGTCATTCTACATCAACAAGAGGGTTCTGATAATAAAACCCAGGATGGGACCCATCTTTTCACATGATATGCCAGATACACTAGTTTCCTCATCTTTCCAAAATGTGGGCTATCATCTTCCAGATGTTTGACAGTTTGTTTTATACCCTTTGTCACTTTTCCCATACACAGGCTTTCTCATTAGCAGATATGTTGGGAATTAAGTTATTTCATTCTGTTATGACTTATTTGCATCTTGAGATTTTGTTTTCTGTGACCAGGTTAGATAAGTATTTGAACTTTCTCTGTAACCCTTTGACAGATACCTTTTTGATGATCACTACCAACTAAGTAGGCTGTATATCTGACTCCCAAATGTTCTCTAAGTAATCTCTAAAGAGAAAATGATCACGTTTAAACATTAGAAATGAAAGAGATACCACTACTTACAAATCTAATCCACATAAGCTTCTGTAGATATGGGTGTCAAGGTGTTTCCATCTCATATTTTGTCCCAGCATATGGGCTCTACTAAAGCAAGCAAATATTTCAACGGTATAACATGGCATGCTACAGAGGAGTGCAGATGCATGCCACTACACAAATGGGTGGCAATGTAAAATCCCCAAAGAGATAGAGAACTTGAATGATTTGACAGAATCCTGCATAAAAAGAAACTAACAAGACTTTCTTGACCACTCGTGTGATCCACAACACTTCTGTAGTTTTGAAAGTTGCTGGCTCGACATAAATTAGCAACAGAGCAGCTTTGCATTAGCAGTCTTTGCCTCCATACAGCTTCTGTCTCAGCCCAAGATGTTAAGCTTCATGGCTTTCCACCAGACTAAAACAGGAGATTGAAGTGTCAGGCCTAGGGTTAACTGTAAGATGCTCTGCCGGTACAGGTCTTTTGATTACTGGTAATTCTGAGAATAACCCTTAGAATAGCCCTAAGACTTTTTAATTTTTAAATATTTTACCCACTGTGTCTTTTCTATCCTTAATATATTTATTTTACAGCGTGATACAGGACAACCTTTGTGTCCTTGTTCGGGTGCAGATGAGAGTCTTGCAGACTATTCCTGACTACTTTTTATAACAACACACTTGAGAGGTGACCCTGATCACTGTGAACTGAGTAGTGTTTGAGTATATTTAACATTGGAGATATCAATCCTCAATGATTTAGTAAAGCACTTGGCAGGAATAAAAGAGGTAAGAATGCAGGTAGTTGGATTTAAATTTGGTTTAAATTTAAACCAAAATTTGGTTTTGACTTTACAGCCATGTAATAGACTTGCTAAAATCTACTGTTGATAAGCCGATATCCCCTTTGTTTGTAGCTAAAGACATCCTGTTTTCCTGAACCATTGAGGGAATGAAGGGGGAAAATCTCTGAAAGTTCAGTGGCTACATAATTCATGTTTATTATATTCCCTGGAAGGGAGTCTCTGATATTCACTCAATGCAAATGAAAAAAAAAAAAAGAAAAAAGCAGAAAACCGCTTTCATGTCATGGTAACATAATGAATGAGACAAGCCATTCACTTCACAAGGGATGGGCGCTCTTGATGCAGGCAATCCATAAATCTCTTTCACTGAGTTTGTCAGCAGTCATTTTTAAGAGCTTCTTTCTCAATTCACAGGTTGTGGTTATTAGCAACCTCATAGCCGTGCTGCAGATGTCATTGAGGCTTATTCCTCAGAACCATCTCATCAGTCATGGTTTTCGCATGATTTTCACACACTGGAGCAGAATAATCCATAGTATTTTTTCCCCTAGTAAGCATGACTTCAATAACTTAAATGGAATACATAAGATATAATCAACATGAACATGCACAAATCACATTGACTTGGCTGCTTAAACTGATGCAAGGCAGTGACATTTTTGGTAATACTGTACAGTTCTCTGAGACTTACGTTGCATGCATGGAAAAGAAAGGCAACCACAGCTCTGAGTTACATACAGGAATTGCTGCTGATGCAGCTGACTTTGGAATTGCCATAAACTTGTTCCAGATACTACTTTTCACATGGCAGACTGCAGTGTCACTCCCTCAGGTGTTGCCACATTGTTAGAACATCTCACATAGTCAGAACTGTCCGAAAGTATATGAAGAAACCTATGCTGAGGGTTTGTGACCTCAAAGTTGGTTTCAGGGCAAGGATGATTGCAGGACTATATGAATGCATGATGCTTACAGAGGATGAAAAAAGTTGTTGAAAAGGTTTCTGATGAAAGCACGAAAGGTATTTCATACATTTTAGCAAGAAAATGTCTGTAATCTCACTACAGAAAAAGTGTCATCTAGTATGCAGTTTTCAGCTGTAAAGTGGAAGAAGTTTTCTCTAAAATATGGTGTAAGTGGGATAAAATATTATATGCCCTCCTATATAATCAGTTCTAACTGTGTGTACACACATTTTCTAAGTATGGTGTTTCCAATCCAGGAGGCTTTGTAAGTGCATTGCAAACATTGCAAACAATCAGCTTCTTCCCTGGAATGAGTTGGACCTTAGTAGTGAATCTCATAAATTTAATTGATAGGCGCATATATCAGAGTGGTGATTTATACCTTGGTTGCTGCCTGTTTACATAGTAGATAGAGTATTTTGGATCTGTGCAATTGCATACTGAGCTCTCCACTTTACCCTCCCTGCCAAATATTCGTTTTCAACCTGAGAATATTTCTTCTCTATTTCGATTATGGATTTAGTAGAAAAATACAGCTCTGATGAGCTTTTCCTGAAGTTCCTGCTGCAGCTCTTCTCATCCCCCTAAATCCTCCTCACAGACTCCATCAAAAAACAAAAGCAGAATCTGCCCTTATGTGTAAGCTTGGAGCATGAGCTTCTGATCTTGCTTGATTTCATCCACTTAGCTTATTTTTTGGCTCTCTCTAGCTTAAATCTAGAGTAGGTCAGCACAGATAGGAAAATAGCCATGGAGGAGAATGCCTTGATATTAGTCTTCTGTTCTTAGAAGACCCAAACCACTCAGCTTGGAGAATGTAAGCCTAAACACAAGCACAAACTCAGACATGTAAATGGGGTGCAAGTCTGTCTGCTGTTGGTCACCATTTTTAAGGAAGTAGGTACTGTCAGATCACCTTCTCTCATCTCCTTTGGCTGTTTCTCCAAGCTAGAAAATATCTCCTGCTGCTGCTAAGAACTGACCTAATAATGTGGTGGAAAACTATTCAAAGTATACTGTAGGAGTACAGCTGTACAGGAGTACGACATGCCGTGCTCTGTTCCTATCTCACTGGACCATAATGGTGGAAGCTTCCTGAGGCTGACTGTAGGAGAGCATTGGCTTAGAATAAGATCTGAACATTCAGGTTGTTCTTTGATAATTTTCTGGCTGCTCAAAGCTATCCTACCTAATGCAGCCAAAACAGTCAAGCTTTTTTCTCCGCCTGATCCTTTTCTTTGGCAGGTCTGATTTCCTCCTATTATTCTGTGCACCCGGAAAGCATGCATCATATTCCATCCTTGCTTTCCTGTACAGAGGTGCCATCCATTAACGCATCTGTTCTTTCATGTCCCTGATGAAACTTGCCTATTTTGAACACAGTAAATGTGTTGAAGAGATCTCCCAAATGGGACCACGGGACAAAAATTGAAATGTTGACTGTTGGACAAAAAGTTGGATGGCTGGATCAAAGTGGCTGTGTTTTCTGCAGTGCTAAGGACTTAGACCTCTGACTGAAATCCAAACCAGGAGCTGTTAAGATGATCATATTTTAATGCCTTTGGAATTTGACAAGTTGAGTGAGCATAAATGCATGAATTTGCCTGATGTTTAAGTGTAGCAAAATCCCACAAGTTTCTGAACAATATTACCAAATGCGAAAAGCATAAGTCTTTAATTTCATTCCCTTGTTCAGCCACTTAAGGCCCATCAAGATACTGACCCTGTCACTACTTTTTTTGCCACAGCGAGATTCTCATTCATCATCTCAGAATCGTTCTTTAAAATGCTCACAGAATTTATTCTAATGATGTCTTAGGGAAGCATTCTGAAGGTCCATAAGTGATGCAGAAACACAATGGGAAATAACATTAGTTTCAAGTTCAATGTGAATTGGCATATGCTAAAATAAACCAATATCCACAGAGGTGGCTGGATTTACTCCCTCTGCTCAGTACATTAGGCCCATTGGATGATTCACACATACTTTGTACAATATTACATTGATGATGTTAGAAAAATGTGAAATATCAAAAGTCACATATTAAAGCAGCTGTCAAAACAGAAGAGCTTGATGGAATAATTTAAAGATTCTTAGATTAGTTGCTAAAATATCAGTTTTTGGACTCTCTGTTCTTGAAAAACACAGCAATTTTTTTTTTACCTCCACAGAGCAAAACTTTGTTATGCATATAATTCCTTTGGTTTCATAGAGGAATGAAACAGTCCAGTGCTAAGTGACAGAAGTAAAGCTGGCTGTATGCTTCCCAGCTGCTCTGCATCAGAGCAGCTTTGTGGTAGCTTGTCACTGCAAAGCAGTGCTTCCACTTTGTGCCGAAAACTTTACTTGGCATACTTTAGTAGCAGCCATGGAGAGAATCCCTTGAGTAGCTCACTCAAGTTACTAGTGTCTTCTTCATTTTTCTTAGTTGATTAAATATAGAATTTTTGCTGTTCCTGCAGATGCTCAAAGGCAACTTCTTCCTTTCTCCAAATTTGTTCTGTGGAACATGACACTGTAGAAGCAAAATCATTTTAGTTGGCTAAAGAGAGAGAAAATTGGCAGAGCAAGTAATTGAGGACCTCAGAGGGTTTAAAGAAAAGATATTGTTACTGCAGGGAAAAGTTTGGTTTTTTTTTTTTTTTTTTTTTTATAGCAATAGACAGCAATAGCTCAGATGCAGAAGGACCCTGTGTTTTCAAGAAGGGAAAGCTCAAGTGTTGCGGGAAGTTGAGGCCAGTGTATCTTTTATGGTAATTTAGATTACGCAGATTTAGAGCACAGATCTTTCAAAAAATCTGAGAAATTCTCACCTGTCAACTTGTAGTATCTATTTCATTTGTTTCAGCACCTTACTGTGCAACACCTCTGAAAGTGTACTGATTACAGCCTATTCATGTGACGCAAGATTTTAAGAGTAGTCACTGATCTTGGATATCCACTGTTGAATGAGCAGCCTGAGTTTCGTTTACGCAGATGTTGACTTTTTAAGATTGGACCTGCAAAACTATAAAAGTGTTGAAAGCAAGTGTTCAAAATTTAGATTTAAGACCTTGTAAGTATTAAATTAAAAGAAGTCAACCTGGTATATGCAAATGTGTAAATCTGGATGCCATATCATGGCATGTTTAATATTATGTTCACATTAACATGTTTATTGTTATCTTCTGTGGGGTACATAGTCATGTCTTACATAAGAAACATGTTCATCAAAAGAAAAATGGAGTCCTCAGAGACCTGTAAGACATTATAACCTCTGATTTGAATGTTTGATATCTTTTCCCTTCAGTTTAAATATCTTTCTCTCATATAAATTACAAATCAATGCTCAAACCACAAGAGATTCATCAGTCTTATCTCCTTCTTGGCATATACTAAAACGATCATAATTATCACTTGTAAAAAGTACCTGTTAATTAAAGTACCTCTTCGGGTCATTTCTTCACAGCCTATGACCTCAGATTAATGGCTACAGCTCAGCAGAAGATTGTTAGGTATTGCTTTCTCCATTCTGAGGAATGATGAAGATTTAATTAATTATATCTTAATTAATTAATTAGAGTAGAACATGGTGTTGGTGAGAGGTTCATTTCCTCCTACAGAAAACAAATGTTTTGAGTTTTTTTCCCAAGAGTATTTGCTAGTTAGTACTGAGATATTGCTATTTAAAATACAATATGTGAAATGTTCAGATGAAACTGATTAGATTTACATTTTATATATAATGGCACATTATATATAATGGCACATTCAGTCTCTAGGAAGTAATGAAATCAGGTTAAGAGAAGACAGGTCAAAATAAAGAACTCATTGTCTGACACTGACTGGCTTGGACTTTTTCATACTGTTGTTTCCCCATTCTCTCCTTGACTACTTTTCTGGATCTAAACTGTTTGATAGAATGGTGTATGGCTTGTGTTGTATTATTTGACAAATATATTGTGTTTTAAACACATACCGTGTTTTATGTCATTTGCATAAAGGGTAAAGCTAATAATTAAGGTATCCTGATAATTTTTTCATGTCTATATGGACCACAGTCAATTTTCCTTTCTTACAGACTTTTAGAAGAACTTAAAGTATTTGGAATCCTTGGTGTATCTATGAAAATGATTGTTGTTTAGTATTTAAGCTGAAATTTCAAAGCTAATCACAGTGATTTAACTAACTGAGTTTTGGCTAAATGACACAATGTTCCCTAACAATGAAAGGTTTTCTGAGTAAAGATACTTAGGATCATTTGGAAATTGGGAACTTTTAATATATCTGAAATTAAATATAAATAAAAACATGCTTCATATAATCACATGTGTTATAAGAAGGAGTTCTTGAAATGAGTGTGTTACTGGGCTGGGATGTTGCTCATTTAGAACAGTGGATGCTTTAGTTCCTGACATTTTATGTATTGGTAACCCTTGAAGAACAGTGAACTTAGTGGCTGCCTGTTCTTTCTTTTACCAGGTGACACTGACAGATCTTTGGGATTCTTATAGTGGAAATGTGCTGATTCCAGAACTCTGGATACTGTATTTGTCTGGTGCAAATAGACCAGTAAAGTTGAATTCTTTACTTCCAATACTTGTGGTTTCTTCTAGATTGTGCAAAGTGGACAAATGATTGTGTCAACTGAATGCAGTCGTGTCTTCTGCAGTCAGTGTCTCTGTGATGCCCTTGAGAATCTCAATTCTTGCCCGACCTGAATGAAGAAATTCACTCACAGACAATACTTTCTTGTCTATATAGGAGCACTTCTATTTCTCAGGGCAAACTCAGCTGAATTTTGGGAGTGAAACATCATGTTTTCAGTGCTCTGAAGATTTAAAGAGCATCAGGTTTTGCACATATCCAAAGAAGACTGATTTTTTTTTTGTCTTTTTTGAGAAAAACTGGTATATGTCTAGAGAGCTTTTTTATGGTCCAGCCGGCTTCTTCTAATGCCCCTGGTTATAATGTCACATTTATGACTGCCTCTAAACTAGACCAGCAGCCTATACCAGGAAGAAAGCAGCTAACCCATTTCCTTCTACTTTTTTTAATGCTTAAATAAGAGGAGCCTGAATATTTTGTTATTTCATACTCTTTCATACTCTTTTCTTCATTACTCTCTATTTTTAACCTTATAGAATATAAATACTTGAGTTCCAGTGGCATTTCACATTGGCAAGAACTGATAGATAATACAAAGGCTTTTTTCTTTATGTAAACTTATGTCCTGTTGTATATAGTTCAATTTTCTCCTGCATTTAATTGTATTCATATCTGTCTGTCCATCTGTGTTGGAATCTGCTGATAGAGAAACAGTACTTCTAGTGTGGAAATAAAACTATTGGTTTGATCAATCAGAAGTGTTCATTCTTTTAATCACACTGTAGTCATTGATTTTGGGGGAAAAACTTCTAAAGACCCAATCCTTTCAGTTCATGTGGCCAGTGTATGTTGAATGGGGAAAAGGAGAAAAGTGCTGCCTGGTGCAGGAGTGATATGGGGATAAGAAGGTGCAGTCCTGCTCCATCCTGGGGGAATGAGGGGCACAGAGGTGGCCTTGTGAATGGAGGGAGCCCAGGAGCGGTCAACTGAGGGCTCCTTGAGAGAAAAAAAAAAGAGAAACCTATTCCTGTGTGAACTGTTGCTGTTGAATGAGTATAATTCAGATTTGTTTTGTTTTGGGTTGGTTGTTTTATTTTTTTAACTTCTTAATTTATAACAAGCCTTTTAATGAATATCTTTCAAACTGATTAACTAGTATCTAATATTTTCTTCAAACTAATTATCTAATATCTAATTTCTTTCCATAAAGAGAAACTTCTTGTGAAGGATAAAATCACAAAGTACCAAATATCTTGCAAGAGCTACATGAAGAGCAGACATTTGATATTGTTAGAGGGGAGAAGTGTTAATTATAGGTCCTTCAAAAGTGCGTAGGTATCCTTGTGGATAGGTGTCTGTGGGCATCTGGAAGAGGGAGAGATGAACAAAAAGAAATATGTGGATATATTTGTAGGTATAAAAAGTATTCCCTAACAATAATACTGTTTTCTATCCAAAGGTTTTGCCTGTTCTTCATATTACCTCTACATAAAAAGAGTTGATGAGGCTTATTTTACTGTTGATACACTTGTGGTAAAAAAAGTCCTCAGATGAAAGGACTACAGTTTCTAATTATAAAGTCTGTAATTGCTAATAATAAACCTGGGAAATTAAATTTATATGCCTAGATCTTTGCTTTGAATTGTATGCCCCATGTTACAGAAAATTTCTGAGTCTATTTTTTATGGTTTACAATGGTGCCCATCAGTTGTCTTTACTCATTGAATTTGCTGTGTTGCAATATTCACAGGGTCCATCTTTCTTCATCACTTTAACCATCTTCATAATTTTATTTATATAAAAACATTTCTAGTCATTGGTTTTAAAGAGAGCTACAGGGACTGCATTCTGCAAATAAGGAGTATATGTCTTTCTCCATCTTGATGTAATACAGATGACAAATTTTAATTAAACAGGCAATTTTCAAAGTACAAGTTTCCATTGAGATCTCTCTAGTCTTCTTTTTGTTAACTCTATCACCTCATAAAATCAGGAAGAAGTACTGATCAGGAAACACAGAGTGATGCAACAAGCAAAGCAAATTTGCATTGCTTTATTGAATGTCCTATCAAGTGCCTTGTGCTACCTTGTCAGATCTAATCAAAACTCTTTGATGCTGTGTCTTCTGGATGAGTGATTTGATTTTAGTGAATTTGGCACTCATATTTATGCTTTAAACTAGATGTGGCATATAATGTTCATGTTTTGATCACTGCTCCAGTAAACACAAAGGGTTTTTTCAGTAGTTTACGAGTAAGACATAGAGTTGCAAGATTGTACTTGACTTGCAAAACAACAAAATAAATCTTACAAAAACCATCAACATTCAACAAATTATGCACTTCACATCAAGCTGTGTTGACATCTTAAATGAAGTATAGCTTAAAGATAAGGTGTTAAAAGGGAAAATTATAGATGTACAGTGAGTTTCTTTAAAACTATCACTTATCTCCATTCCATCACTGTAGCTGTCACTTTCTCTTTTGGGCTTTATTTTTTTTCTACATTTTTTGTGCTAAAGTGTCTGAATTATGACAGAAACTGTCACATTATGAATAATTTTTGATAAATGAAAAAGGAGATGAAATCTCTACAAACGCAATGAATATTTAAGGTCACATATATAATATTAGTTCTGACAGATTGTTAAACCTGAGGGCTCCTCTCGAACTGAAGGAAGTTTCATTGAAACCTGAGATTTGCTTAAAGTATGTATTGCATGTCAAGTGTACATATTACAAAATTTTTGTTTCTGACAAGCACACATTTGCTTTTCCTTCCTGTGGCTCTAGTCCAACACACAGCCCTTCTGTTCTTCTTACTCTCTCACACTACCATGCCAATATCATAAGTTAATAAACAAACCACACTTTTCACTTTCACTACTGGACTGTGACTTCAACAGTCTGCTTTGAGTTTGTAAGAGGAAAGTTTACAGCTGAAATATGTGAAAGGATACTCCAATAAAGAGGAAATATCAGAAAATTCAGTTTACTTTTGCTTTGGATCAGCATGCAAAACTTTGCTTATCCAGCCCAAGTGTACCATACACAAAAGCAAGTCATTTGCTCCATTAGTAGATGCCAATTCTCCTAATTGTTGGCATTTCCTGCTTTCATTCAGGGTGGAATCAGGAAATGTGGATATTATGAAAATATTTATAATAATTACAAGAGGCTAATAATTTTTTTAAAGAAATCAAAGTCAGGAAATTCAGCCTAAAGCTTCCAAAACTGACCTAAGTTTTGATGCCCACTATCAGCCTCCTTACAGTACAGGATCTGAATCATATATCAAGTGATCACAAAGGTTTGAGCCACTTCAGTCAATGTCAGGATGAATGCTGAACACTGTTCTTTTTCATGTCAAGTTGCATGTTTTCTTTCCAAATGTGAAAAAGGATGTAGAGGTGGTTGATACTTGCTGTGTGACTGATAGTTTCAGTAGATTATGCTGCGCATTTTGGCCAGTAACCCTTACTTTACAGCTCTTGTTGAGAAATAGTTACACCATACTACTTCAGCAAATATTGTTTCCAGAGTGGATCTCAGTCCATACACTGTGTTAGTAACTTATTTCCTTTTTATCTTTACTTCCTTAATAGTGGAGAAAGCTGTAGGATTCTGGATAGAAGATGATGTCTTGCAGTGGTAACTATGTGGGGAAGCCTGGATTGTATATGGGTGCTGAAAATTGATAAAGAATTTAGGGAGTTGAGAAACTTATCTATAACTCTTAAAATTAAAAAAGAAAAAAAATCTTTGGTTTGTCAAATACTCTAAAAGTCTATGCAGTTGTCTATTTCTTTTTAAAATATACATTTACAACTTTACCTTCATCTGAATTTTAATTTATTAGTATTCAAAAATTTGTGAATATTGGATTTTTACCTGCTACTCCCTGTTAAAAGGGTAGAGATATCATATAGTAAAGTACCAGAAAACTTAAATCAGATTTTTTCCCAGCTTAGTTTGAATGGTGTGACTTATTTGACAAATTTTGCTTGCTTCATTGACTTCCGTTGCATCTTATATGATCTTAATGGTATCTTGAAGTTCTGCAGGCCATGATTCACTGTCCTGAGAGTTCTGGGAAGCTTTTGATTGAGTTAAACAAAGAGTGTATCAGAACCAAGAATACACCGTATTTTTGATTAAATTTATGAAATTTGCGGCGACTCGATTAAGTTCTCAAAGATTAAGTTTCCCAAAGATATTTTTTGGAAAATTACTCAAAATTAAAAACCGAATCTTTGTAAAATTAACTAATGTGATAGCAAAGGGAAAGATGCTTAAGAAACATTTTAAATGAGTCATAGTCACTTAAGAGTTACTGCATATATTTTACAAATTCCGAGTCCTATACTTAAAAAGGTTCCTGCAAGTGAGATTTACCTTTAATGTTTTTTACTGACTTAGATGCAGCTTCAAAATTACCTGATTAATTCATTGATTCTTTTGCCCATACAGTACCCTGCTACCTAAGGTCATAAAACTTGCTATTCTGTAAGACTTATCTTCCCTGCCTGAGGAGTAACTAAAGAACTCATTAGTATGTAGAAATACAAGACATATGTTATATTAAAGACAAGTTTTGCTACATAACCAGTTGAAGTTCGTTTATGGTTACAATGGGAGTTTTTAAGGAGCAATTTCTGAAGGAAAGATGTCTTCAGTCTTTCCTGTGAGTCTGGTGAATGTATACTGAATATCTTGACACATGAAGATGAAGAAAAAGCATATTCTAGTACTGCATGAATTCAGACACATAGGAGAATTAATTCCCTTTAATCCTTTGATATTCTAGAGGTCAGAATATGGTTTTTAATTTGTGTGGAAAACTTCAACATTTTAGTGAACTATGTTAGGCAAAACTCTGAAATATTTTGGTCAGGAAATATTTCTTAGTGGTTCTAGTTACTGTATTATTTAGGTTCCCTTGCTCTCAGTCAGATTACATCTTCCCTCATGCATCATAATTCCTCAGTGAAGCCAAAATGTCAGGTTTCCTTCTCCTCTCATAAAGCTTGTCTTCTTCAGAACTCTACTACTACTCCTTGTTCACAGAACATACCAGCAACTGCCCATGATAATGTGACTTTTGTTTTATGATTGACCAATAATCACGTGGTTAGGGTGTGTTTTCCATTTTCTGCTGCTGGGCTCAAATTCTTTCTCTCCAGCTTCTTAAGGAAATTCCTTCCTCATATCTTTCTTTTAGTATTGGTGAATAAAGTAAAAATTGTAAGTAGAAAAGTGTGAGGTAATGCTACCTTAGGCAGCTTTGGGAACCTGACATGTGGAAGTCTCTCATCCTATCCCAGGAAAGATTCCTAGATAACTTACAAATCTTTCCTTGAGGCTGGACATACAGCTAAATTGAACAGCAGGAGATCCTTGAAAAATCTGCCAGTAGAATATGACACTTCTCATGCACCATGACCTGCCACCATGGCTAGAGGACATATTGCTGTATCTGACTTAACATACTCATGCAGACTCAGAGCTCTATGACTGTACAATTTTAAAACCCATTTTTTAATGTAATGATACCTTGGTAAGTCACATATTAGCCCCAAAACAGCAAAGGAAATGCAGTGTCTCATCTGCAGTGGCATGTCAGGAGACAACTGCTTCACCAAATTCCAAGCAGTTTTTTCCGCAATGGACTACTGTGTTTTTCCACAGTGACAGTAAATGGTGCTTGTCCATCTAATACCCTGCAAAATAAAATCCTGAAAAGTTGATTTTACGTGGGATTAGATGTGTGAAACATGTAAACATAGAACTACATGTGCGAAATCCTTGTTGCCTGGTGAGAATATGGAGAAAAATTATGAGGATTAGCAACACCATGGCACTTGGTCAAGCACCCCTTTTCAAGACCATGCACCTGCAGTAGGCTGTAATGTGTATTACCTTTCACTTGGGACCTAGCTCAACAGTGTGAAACAAAAGCAGACTAAGAAATGATATGGAATTTGCATGGTGGTTTTACCACCTCTTACTGCAATTTCAAGTCCTTAACTAGGATACAGTCACATATTGTTACCTCCCACCAGATTCCTGAGAGGTGCAGAGAGAGGTGATAACCATGGCGTTTCTTAAAGACCCTATCTCTTAATTTTTTTAGCTTTTGTTGGGGAACTTGAGATAGACTTTGCCACAGCATGCATTTTAGAATAGATAAGGAAAATTGTTTAAGCTTTTCTGCAATTTCCTATTATGTCATTTTCCCTGTTGTCAGTGGAAGCAGTGGTGTGGTTCTCTGTCCTCTCTCTCTCCACTGGAGAGATTGCTTTCACCTACAAGCTGAGCAGAGGGTCACCCCTTGCGCCCCTGTTATGTCATGGATGGAAAACAACATAGAGACCGTAAAAAATCTTACTGCACTTCAGACCTTGCTGTGTCTTGGATCTTACAGTGTCAAAATGCTGAGTTTTCACAATTATTCTCTTCTGAGCAATTACTGTGTAAGTCATCAGTTCACATGAAGAGTGGCAGACACTGTGTCAGGTAGAACTGCTACGATGATAACGAGCAAGGCTGCAAAGAAGTCAATGGTATCAGACGAGCAGAGCTCAGAGACTAAACTCATTAGTGTTCTTCTAACCTCCAAATCACCATTTCAGATCCATCCGTAGGGGCTATGATATGTGTGAGACATTGAAGTTAATACTTCAGGACCTCTGACATCCTTGACAGAGAGAAGAGATAGACCTTTCACTCCTTTCTCTTGGTTCCACTCCTTTTCTTTCTGAGACCCTTTCTGTGGCAGTGCTGTAACCCAGACTCTGAGTTTTGGAATATCAAATACTATTTCTCTTGTGTTGTTTAAGAACTGCTGAATAAGGAACTGCTCATGTACATGACAAAGAAGAGCAAAAATAAAAGTGCCCCTCACAAGGACACTGTTCTCTCAGTGAAGAATTGTAAAAATAAAAATATTATATAATTTTATAGTTCAATAAGGAGGATTATTGATCAAAGAAACAAGAACTTTCTAGTGACTAACAATGAATGTCATAGTCCAACCTTTCTCCAAGTATGATTATACTGAAATTAAGTGATTTACTAGAGAAAAATTTGATTGTATGGCACAGAGAAATGCGAAGAACTTAGCAATTTCTTCTGTCAGCACTTTCGTTATGGTTAACAAAAATAGTAAATACTTTGCAACAGTAACGTTGCATTAGTTCAATATATACTTCAGTACTTTGAGAACAATTTGGCAGGGCTGTAGAGCAGAATGAGGTGGCAGGGCCCTATGGATGCTAAAGGGAAATTATTGTAGTCTAAATGAAAAAATAACTGATCTATGTTTATGACAGACTTGAATGCAGAAAAACTCCCAGAGGAGGAGTAATGAGGAAGAGGACAGTAATGATGGGGCTCAGGTGCAAACGGCAATCGTGGTTGTGCAGCTGTAGAAGTGGTAGGGAAAGTTCATCTTGTAGGATTAATGCACTAGTCAGCTGCCAGAAACGCCAGGAGAGGCATGGTTGAGAGTGAAAAGTCATCCAGATACTTAGAGAGAAGAGGGCCCTGGCTCCTATTACCACTCAGACTCAATCAGCTTTGCTGTGAGGGGATCACTAGTTGACCTGAACTGAAAAGTCCTCATCTGCGCTTGTTCTTTGGAAGTGTAGATAAGGTATTTCAAAAACAGTTCCACTTCTGTTGTTTTCATTGTATGATCATTTTGGTTTAGCAGAAATGGAATTTGTTAAGAGCAGCACTGGGTGAGTAAGCTCCTCTAGTCCGAGGGGAAGTGTTTGAATTTTGTCTGTTTTGTGGGAACTACTGGCAATGCACACACAACTAGTTACAGAAGATGGGAATCCATGAATGTACTCACTGCAATAGGCACAGACATTTATCTCTGTGCATTGTCACGCAGAGATAGCTGAACTAATTCTTTTCAGACCACTTGTGTGCCAGAAACTGTTTTGTGATGTTCTGCTCCAGCTAAAAGCACAGGCTCTTTAGACCCAGATGTGACATTACCACTTTTCAGCTGAAATGGAGCACCTGAACATGGGAGTGCTTCTAGTCCATCTTAGTACAAAATAAACCATGGTTGCTAATACTTGTCAAAAGTTATGAAAATTCCTTTCTTGCAGAAATGAATACATGACTACATGCAAGAAGGCCAAGTGAAAGTTCCTACACCTGGGTCAGGGCATTCCCCAGTATCAGTACAAACTGGGTGATGATTTGATTGAGAGCAACCCTACAGAGAAGGGCTTGGAGTACTGATCAATGTAAAATTGAACATGAGCTGTCAGTGTGCTCTTGCAGCCCAGAAAGCCAACTATATCTTGGGCTGCATCAAAAGAAGTGCGGCCAGCAGCTCAAGGGGATTGATTTCTGCTCCTCTATTCCACTCTCATGGGACCCCACTTGGAGTATTGTGTCCAGCTCTGGAACCTCCAACATAAGAAGGACATGGACTTGTTGGAGCAGGTCCAGAGGAGGGCCATGAAAAATTATAGAAAAGTTCGAACATTTCTCCCATTAAGTAAGTTTGAAAAAGTTGGGGTTGTTCAGAGTGGAGAAGATTCTGGGAAGACCTTTTCGTGGCTTTGCAATATATAAAGATGGCATGGAGAGAGACTTTTTTATCAGGGCCTGTAGTGACAGTACAAAGGGCAATGTCTTTAAAATGAATGTATGTAGATTTAGATTGGATATACAGAAAAAAACTTTTTACAATGAGGGTAGTACTGAGATACTGGAACAGGTTGTCCACAGAAGTTGTGGATGCCTTGTCCCTGAAAAGTGTAAAAAGTCAGGCTGGAGGTTTGAACAACCTGCTATAGTGCAAGATGTCCCTGCCCATGACAGCGGGGGTTGGACTAGGTGATCTCTAAAGGTCCCTTCCAATTCAAATAATTTTACAATTTTATGATTCTATGACTATACCTTTATATACTGCTTTTTGGTTGAGTTATCCAAACTCCAGAACTGCACTAATGTACCTACTTTTGGTTGTTGAGCTGGCTTGAAGAAACTTGAATAGATATTTTCATATAGTATTCTGCTTGGGCACATCAAAGGTTCAACTCATAAGTGACTGAGCATATGAAAAAACACCAACATGGTGCTATTACCAATTCTGTTTAGTTAGCTAGTGTACTGATTTTGTTAAGCTATGAAATGGGTCCTGTATGAATATTTATAATAGGACTATCATTCTGGAACACTAAACAATATGTTTTTATTGCATGACAAGTAAATATAACCTATTCTCAGACAGTTAAAAAAACCCCCCTGAAAGGTATTTAATTACATGAGAAATTCCATAATGCATGTGTTATAGTGCTACATTATTGATTTATGTTGGAATCAAAGCATCCAGTATCACATAATAGATTAGAAACTCTGACAGACTGAGAGCTGAGGTTAATGCAGGGAACAGTAGTATGACCCTTAGCATTTAAGATCTTGCAATTATTTTAAAAGAACAGTTACATTTGTCATTGATCAAATTCGACAGCTCCATCAAACTAAGGGTATCAGCAAATAGACAGAAGAAAGTTAAACTGCAAGGAGACTTAAAGGGGTCAGAATAGTACAGTGTAAGAACGTGACATACATTTGTATAAAATACTGAGGAGGAAAAAATACCATCAAAATTTGAAGATGGATTCCCTGAAACCAGCAGGGAACATCTGGAGATGATAAAAAAAACCCCAAAACACCAACAAACAGACTCAAACAAAAACCCCACAGCCTAAACACAAGACAGATGTTCTAGATTCTATGCAGAACCTGGGAGGAAATAGTGTAGCCTTCATAGCACTGGTGAGTCAGTATGTGGAATAAAACACAAGTTTTTGATTTCATTAGATAGGAAACATTGGAGAAACTGAGAAAAGATAAAAATATCAAGCAAAATGCTCTAGGAGACAGTAAGTCATACTTCTGATGTAATACATTTGAAAATACTCAATTGATATGAATTGCTTACTTCCCACTGGCTTTAGGACAGAGGTATGGGTCAAAGACAGATCTTAATTCAGCAAAACACTACAGCACAGACTTAATTTTCAAAATGGGCTTGGGCAGAGTTTTTTCTTCAGGCATTGACTTATTCTCAAAAATATTGGGGAAATATGGAATTTAAGCATACAGAAAATTTTTCACATTTGGAAGACTATTGAATTGCAACCTATGAGAGACAGAAAAAGAGTAAAATAAAGGAAATCCCGGTGCAATAGGAGGTATATGGAGTAACTGTTTTTGGGAAATGCTAATTGTCCTATATGCCTTATTTTCCTTTGGTGTAAATAATGATTTAAAATGGAAGACCTTTTTTAGTACGCCTTAAAACATATTTCAATCTTTCTTGGACTTGCAGGGATCTACAAGTCCTAGGTGAGAGCAGAACAAATAGAAAAATTTCTCCCGTTGATCCTTTCGCTTGCATTTGTTTCATTGAAAATTCTTGAGAAATAGAAAATTTTGTTTCTGATTCTATTAAAAAAACTGCCTTTCACTGTCTTTTTTTTCACCTTCATTTTCTTTCACTTTCTGCATTTTTTTATTTTTTTTAACACAGTAAATATATCCAGGATGACCGAGGAGTTTGGAAAATTAGGCTTTTACAGTATAGTCATAAGGAATTGCTAATTTTGTAGCCTGCCAATCTCATACTGGGAACAAAAATGTTTCAAATTCTGCTCCTGTGTATGCATAATCCTGCGCACTATCTAGCAGGAAGGAAAATGCATCTTATAGAATCAAAATAATGTAATACTTTCCACCTATACACAGAATTAGCAGCATTAGAATATTTGCCATGGGGAGAAATATAAACAAATCTTTTCTCAGTGTTGGAACTTAGGAAAACATTCATGTGTGCAGGTGAAATTAAGAAGAAATAATTAATGACCTTACCTAAACACAGAGGCTGAAATTGGCAGGTTTTGAGTGCGGAGCACAGCTCAGAGGGACCAGCTTTAAATCACCTCCCATACATTGCTTTTCCTTCTGGCTATGTGAAATGCTGTTTGATAAATCTCTGAAGACTTCTCTAAGTCTTCCCAAAGGGGTCTTCTGACACAGCCTGTTATTCCAGACTACATCCCTTATTTATTGCCTCAGCACTCTTACCCTTGTCCTCTACTTCATCTCTACTTCACTGTGATCGTTTCCAAAAGACTTCATTCCAGGGCTTTGAATCTGGTGATAGCTACTTGATCACCAACGAAAATCCAGCACTGGTTTCTGCAGATACTCAAGGCTGTGAGTAAAAGACATTGTATAGCCTGTCTTCAAAGGTCGTGGGAGACGTATCTCCAGGTATGCTGCAGAACCACATTTTCCAGCATATAGTCACAAATGTGAGTGTACTAATTTGATCCTTGAGAAACCTACCATTTACCAAGATCCTGGGAAGTCTAATGGGAGAAGCCGCAAATGCCATTTTAAACTGCACCTGATGGTTGAGGTGGTTTTCCCCTTTTCACCCACAAAAGGAGAAAGATTATTCATAAGATGAAAAGTGGAAAGTCACCTCAAACATCAAGTGCAGTTTAAAAGGTGCAAGAGAAATTTTAATTAAGTCTTGATGATTATGTGAAGATTATTTTGGTGAGCCTGAAACAAGCTGAATTTTACTTCATGTTACATTTTAAATTGTTTTTGTCCATTTTTTTTTTTTCACTAGACTTTCAGTAGCTTTACAGGTTATCACAACACTTGGAGATATAGAGCAGGACTAAAAGTCTCTAAGTCAAATATAGTTTCTTCTTGGGTGATTTAGATACTTAAACACAGATTTGTAGATGCTGCCCAGCATCTACATATCTTCAGATATCTTCAGATCCAGCAAAAAGACTTTTGTGACTAACTTTTGCTGAATTCACCAGAGTTAGCAAGATGTCTGGCTAACATGGGTGATAAGCCCTGAGAACATAATTCATACTGAGTTGCAATGAAGGTCAAGCACCTAATTCATTTAATCCAGTGTTCACACCATCTCCTACAAGTTTACCTTCAATAGAACAACTGATGTATGAAGGCATGGTATTGTATGCAGGAATGATAAAAACCTAAGAGCTTCTGCCTTTCAGGGCTGATAACTATTGCCTCTCTCTGAAGTTAATAAGCAGCCATAACAGCCAGACATGAAAAATTAATATTCTGAACAGAGCACTTCGGTGCTTTGGAGATCTTTTGCTATATACCAACAGGCAGATATCAAAAATAAATAAAGAACTCTTACTGGGAAATGATAGAATTTAACAAACCAGTTTGAATGCATGCATTCTGGCAGGCTTGTTTATTTCCTCTACTTTTAAGGACTTCCTACTGCCTATTCCCTTCTTGCCAGGAGTTCAAACATTGAGTAGGAACACCTTGTTCTGCATGCTGCTTTCCAAAATACTTGTTGGAGACCACACAACAGAAATATTTTACCACAGGCGAAAACAAATACATCTGAATAGCAATTACAAACAATTACTTAGCTTTTTGAAACATTTTGGTTGTGTGTTTGTTTGTTTCCTCTCTCCTTTTAGACACTTGCTTGTAATTTGTTAAACTCAATCAAATAATTTTAGAAAACATAATAAACATTTAGTATGCATCAAAGCCATCTGGCAGTGCTATGCACTGTGCACAGAAACAGTGGGATTCATCTATGCATATTAAGCATTGGAGGTTGTTCACTCCCTAAGTTTTACATTAGCAACCCAAACAACCCAGGCTGAGAATGTCCTTAAACAAAAGAAGCTAATCAGCGTAAGAGTTTTAGAGCCAGGGCGTTCTGAAAATCTCATGAAACATCCTTATACTCTTTAGCATTTAAATTCCAGTGAACACCTAACCCCTCTTTCAGATCTATCTCAGCTGTTTTAGAGGATCTAATGCAGGTGCCCAGGCCAGGGCTGATGACGGAGGAGTCATGAGCTGGTCATACTTCCAGCTCAGATCAGTGCCGATTACAATGTCAGACAACCTAAAGTACAACCAGAATTTTTTTTGTATTTTTAGATGCAACAAGCACAGTTGCTACACAGAATTACTACAATCGAATTCAGGCAGGTGATTGGCACAGAAAAAGGAAATCCCTGTGAGAGGAACATGGTTCAGGCTCTTACAAGGGGCAAGTACTCCCAGGATTGCTTGAGTCAAGTACTGTTGGCCCTTATTGCTAATTTTTGGTGCTGGAAAAAAACAAGTACATTATCATGCACATAGCAGATATGTGGGTAATACTACAAATTTGCTCAGAAGGACTTTGATCCTGACACAGAAGGGGAGGAGAAGGAAGGTAGACCAGAGTTTTTCTGCTTCAACAAACCTTTCTTTCCTCTTCATTTCCCAGTATAGTCTTTACCTGGAAAGAGGAATAGAGAGTACCAAAGTCCTTGTTTTATATATTATAGGACAGACGGGTTTGTATGCTTGAAAATGATTGTATTGATAATACAATATGTCACCCTCAAAATTCTGGAACTCAATACCTGCTGTTTTTTACCCTCACATTTGAAGAAGTAATTCCTGCTTCAAAGAACTTGTAGTAGAAGAAGAATCAAATTTAAAATATTGAATTTGGCCAAGAAACCCCCCCAATATATTTTTTGTAATATATACAAAAAAAGAAGGTAATTTAAAAAAAAAAAAAGTTTGAATAGTTTCACATATAATTCGTTGAGGTAAACCCCTTTATTTTCAGGGAAGGCTTCACTTTAAGTATCTCCAGGTGAGGTCTGAGGCATTTCAGAGAGGTAAGAAAGGGCGGCAATCCCATCTAGCACCTGACACAGGTGCAGCAAACTGTGTCTAGCGGCCCCTGTCTGCCTGCCTACTACAGGAGGAACTTTAATCTTAGCCTTACAGTGTCACCTCATATAGCATTTTCTTTCATACTTATTGTGACCTGTTATTGCTTGAGTAGTATAGAGTACAAGACATCTGTTGAAACACTCTGATACTTGAAAAGGTTCACAGTTCTCTTGTAAGAGCATGACTTCACAGCTGTTAAAATAAGTTTCCCACATTTTTTTGTTTCATAGTTTCTACAGATTAAAATACCTCCACTAATATTTGCTTGTTACATGACTAATTGCTGTCCTCCTTGGACTTGCCAGTCTGTTACCTCTGGATAAGTCACCTGCTGTGTCCAAACACTGCTCTGATGGTCCAACCGCTGTAGTATATTTTATGCTACAGAAACATGTTGCAGTAAGAAAAATTGGCTACAGTCAGCTACAGTTCAGCCAACAGATCCTGGCAGGTACTAATAGTTTGTTGGCATGTTGTCGGCAGAGGGGTTCTGGGACAAACTGCACACGACCAATATGATCCGCAAAATACCCGCTTTATTTACAAAAAGATGCCCTTTATGTACTTTTTCTACACCCCGGTGTGTGACCTCTCTTCTACATTATTGGTTAGATGAAAGTGTTCATGGTGTAAACATGCCCTATTGACCACTTCTAATTGGATTATTGCAGGTGTCCACGCGAGGTGAGGATATATGTTTACCTTTTGGGACTCCTCCTTAATCTTGGCACAAATCCTTCCTTGTTTCAGCTTCAGAGCCTGAAGCCATGATGACTGTGCATTTTATACTGTCTGTGCCTGGCCATGTCAAGCCAAGGCCTACAAAAATGCAGGAGAAATTGCTCACACAATCCTGCTCTCTCTACAGCATGTCATAATTTTACAACATTAAAAAAAATCCTTTGATTTCTTAAGTAGTAAATAGATTGAGTATGAAAAGTGTCACTTGCAGGACTCTGAAATATGAGCAGGGTTATTCCACAACAGGTCCTCTGAGTGCATGCGGCAAAAAAATTACATATCTAAACATTCATGAGTACAACACTTTCAGCAGAATTAACTACATTTTACCACCACCAAAAGCTGGGATGCAGGAAGAAAGTATTAGCAGTCAGAGCTTTTTCTGCAGTTTGTCATGCATGTCAGCACAGGGAAAGACAAGCTTGAGTTGGTAGTGACAGCGCAATTAAACAGATAGCATGAGACATGCCCTTCACTTTGCTGACACTCGCTCAGCATACGTCAGAACACACTCAGTAGAAGTAATTTCTGTCCTTGAGCATTCCCAGGAAAGGGATGTGATTCTCACCTGCACCTGCACTGCTTTCCAGCCTTCAGCTCCTGATTAACACAACGTAAGCAGCAGTTGCAGCGCCAGTCTTTGCCTGTGCTGGATCTATAGTGTGAGATGAAAAACATTTTCAATTCATATGAGTAATGAGCATTACAAATTAGACTCAGATCAATTATTAAATGAAGATGATTATGAAATATTAAAAGGAAGCTATTATACATAATGTATTTGTCACAGATTAAAAATCAGCATTCATGTAATATCCTTCTATGCCTGATAATGCATTTGGATCTTTAACATGTTTAAAAGGAGTGCAAAAAGTAAAGATAAGTGGGAGGGATGTGCATCTATTAAAACAAGAAATGGACTTGCTAATGACTTCTGCAAAAGAGAGTTATCTTCTGTCTTGGGTAGAGTTTGTCTCTGGTCTCTTGTGAGAACATGCAGGACATGACATCTCAAGCCTGTGTACCACTGTCATCATCACTGACTTTGAAGACACTACTTTATTGTACACATTCAGGGAGAAGAAAAGTTTTGATTTAATGTCTAGCCCTGTCACTTGTGTGGAAGTCTTGTTGACTAAAGAGTGTTTTTGTACTAACAAAACGAAGTTGCTTTTCAGCTTGGGGTTTGTCATGACAGAAAGTACAAGTGATAGAATCACTTGTTCCCTGAGCTTTTTCTAAAACCCTGCTGTGCTGAGATATTTTGCACTGCATCAGATGAGTCAGTGGTGCAGCTTCCTCTCCATGCTTGATATGCTGAGGACGTGATGCTGCTACAAAACCTCATTAAATTTATCTCAGAGTTAGAGATGGTTGAAAAAAAGAGAAATGATTGATAGAGCAGGTCTCACATTGGAAAATACTGGTTCCGTGGAAATGAGACATTCTGTGGAGATTTGTTGGCCCTCGTGAGAATCAGGCCGACTGGCAGAATGCCTGGTTC
Source organism: Chiroxiphia lanceolata (assembly GCF_009829145.1). Lineage (NCBI taxonomy): Eukaryota > Metazoa > Chordata > Aves > Passeriformes > Pipridae > Chiroxiphia > Chiroxiphia lanceolata. The sequence continues at coordinate 34,682,777 of NC_045639.1, read as the reverse complement.
TCCCTGGGTCCTCCTGACTTCCCAGGTGGTGAGGTGACTTCTGTCTTATCTGACATTGACACCCTGCTTTCCTCCTGGGCTGGAGGTGTTCTGACCTCAAAGCTGGGGTGCAGCTTTCCCAGCATACTAGCATCAAGGAAAACACACTGGCTTCTGTGTCCTGATGGCTGAGCCCAGGAGGTGTCACCAAAGAGAAGGGGCAGGTGAAGAGGTAGCGGGTATGAGTTCCCAAGGCACTGCGCCTGTCCAGTAGAATGGGGTGGGAGGCCAGTGGCTTCCTCATGTGCTGTGACAGGGGTGGAGGAGGGGCAGTAAAAGAGCAGAAATCTGGACTTGAGTGAGATACTGCCATGCAGTGGAATGCCCAGGGAGTGAGGGGTGAAGCAGGAAGCCCATTGGATGGAAAGAGGGAAAGATTATATCCAGCTGCAAGAAAAAACCAAAATATTCCTGCAACCTGTCCTCTAAGGTTGTTTCCGTATTTCCAACTCAGTACATTTCAGGATTTTACCTTTTTGTCACACTCAGGAGGGAAGATTAAAAATCATGAGTTATTTTATTTTTCTTCAGGATAGATTTTTCCAATTTACCTCTGCTCTAGTGTTAACAGCTTCTGTTTGGATTTTATTTTTATTTTGGAGACCTCCCATTACAACAACCTCTGTAATCCAAGAAGCCATTACATCTCTTGTATGCTAACACATGCAGGTATTTTGATGCTTCAGAAGGTAAGACTGCATCCTGTAGTTACCCTGTGAGAAAGGAAAATTTTGAGGCACTTGTGTTTGTTTTTGTGGTCAATTTTTCTGTTTGAGAAGGACAGACAGCCTCAACCTTAATTTCCAAGATATTTTTTTGTTGAAACCATTAATTAAGAGACTTGAAAAGCATTATTCTATAATATTAAATATTAAATACTATTCAGTTCATATATTTATAAACTGAAAGGCAGTATATTTTTGGGTAATAGTAAATGATTAATCTTTTTTTCTTTTTAATAGCTTTCCTGGAGGTTGAAAAATCTCCTTCAAAGCCTTTTTTATCTCTCGAGTAAATATGTGCAGTTATAATTAGATAGTTTAGTTAAACATATATTGTGTAACCGAAAACCTGGAACAACTCCAATGCCATTTCTCTCTATTGTGTAAATATGTAATTAGACAAGATTTTTTCCAGTACTGCTGCTGATTACATTTTCTTCAGTCATGCAAGAATAGGATTTTTCTGCTCTTAGACATACTACAATCTGAGCTCTACAAACCCTGATGCAGCATACTACCTTTTCCCTCCCAATTCAATTACCAATCCTTTGACCACTATTGCTTTCTTCATGTGTCTCCTTCTTTTAAATGGGGCAAAACCTATGTGAGATGATCTGATACAAAATATCAATCGAAGAGAAGATTGATTAGGTACTTGTAATGGTACTGGACATACGGATGACGGCTAATGTTTTTCCATCACTTGTGGCTAGTTAGAGTGGAATAGGTCACAAGACCAGAGGATTTAGGTTCTGAGCATGCCACTGGTACACACCTACGTCATGCCACTTGCACATTCCCTCTGCTGAGACAATGTAGGATACAATAGGTGACATGCTGTGGAAAGCACCCAGACGTGTTAGCTACCGCCTCTTGCAGCCCTTATTTATGGAGTAAAAGATCTGTCCTAAACTCTTAACAGCCCTGATGACTAGCGAGGGAAACTGGCCACGAATGCTGAGCTGGACAGGCTATAGGAGTAAAACTTACCCTGACTATCTACATCTGGCCCACTTGGCTGAAGATAAATTTATACCTTCAGACAGTGTATGCTTCCAAGGGAACTTGGTTTAGGGGTGGACCTGGCAGTGTTAGGTTGGAATTGATGATTTTAGAGGTATTTTCCAACCTTAATATTTCTGTGATTCTTTTGCACAGACCAGAGAAATACAAACACTTTTGTGTAAGCCTTGTGACACTGCTGATAACATTGTAGAGTAGGAAAAACTGGCAAAAATAACTGACAGGAACATGTCAGCACAGGACAGGCATCAGTTTGGTTTTACTTTGGTGTGAAGGACCAGAAATCAGAATGGGGAAAATCTCAGAAGTGGAAAAACATGTACAGTGATTGAAAGGACTTTATGATACAGACTTTACAGTTATTATGTATATACACATTGTATGCTTCCCCAGAATTTGTATTTCCCGGCCTGTTCACCTCTCTGCTCCTCTGTTTCTCTGCCGATTGTTGGAGAAGCTGTAGAGAGGGGACAGCCTCCATTCACCCCTTCTCTCCCCCTTTCCTCCCACGTTCCTCCCTCTTTTGCTCGTGTCCCTATCCTGGTTTGTCCCCCCCGCTTGTCTGTCTCATGCTCCGCCGTATGTTCTGGCCCTTTCCCCTCCCGAGCTGATAAAAGACTGGGTGCACGCGTGAATAAAGCATTCTACCTGCATCCCACCCTTGTGTACTGGACTTGTGTAGTGCCACGGTCTTCCCCCCTTTTCGGACCGCAGCACTTTGGCACAAATCTTTTTGTGATAAGAGCTTCCTAATAGTGGATTTTCATGTTTAGAAGTATTTTTGAATATGAGCGAGTAATTTTGAGGATTCATGGGGCTTGGGCAGCATTTTTATTATTTCTGTCTTTGTATTTCCCTAAGAACATGCATCACTTTGAAAGACCTTTATATTCAGGAGGCAGTTAGAGTTTTTTAAAACATAATTAACATTTTAGTGAACTTCTGAAATAATTCAGGCATGTATGATCCATTAATGACTCAGTGGGGAATTTCTTACCACTCACCAGTGAAACAGAACAGTGCCATGCTCCTATACTGTATTTCAGATGGTTGTTCTTAGACTGGCTGTCATTCTTATTTTGGTTGCCCCATAAATAAACTATAATGCTACTTTTTGTGATGAATAAAATACTTAAATAGTTTCACTTGCTGAAGATCAAGAAGTTAGAAAGCATTATATATATGCTTTGAAGAAATAGAGCTGATGCTTCAGAGAACTGCAGAATATTAAGACTTATCTTGGCAATAAAATTGATCTTTAAAACAAAAATTTTTCGATTTTCAGACATTTGTGTTAATTCAGATATAAAGCAGAATTTTTTCTTTAAAGGAAAACCATCCACCTCTAACTTATTGAAATTTTTTGAGCATATAAAAATAATGGAGGTTAGTGGGGAAAAGGTCAATGTAGATTGCGAAGATTTAAAAAAAGAAAATGATAAGGTTCATTTAGAAACTCTGTGAAGTGATTCTAGAGTGAGAAATGTATCCTCAATGCCTTGAAAACCACTCAGCTGTGAAAGGATGTGTGCACAGTCCATTTTTTTAAACTGTGGAAAGCCAACATCAGGTGTAACAAGGTGCTCTACAGGATTGATTGTTTAATTATCAGTTGTACAAATAGGAAAACATTATTAATCTATTACATTAAGTATTATGAGTGTGAAGTAAAGCAGTAGTGGGGCTGAAGAGCAAAATACTGAAAGTTTCTTGGGACACAGCTTTATTTAAATTGATCAATTCAACTGAGGACTGAAACTCATCAGGTCTTAAAAAAGAAAAGAACAGAATTTTCCAGCTTTGATTCACTGTTGATGTCTGCCCATTGTCCTGTACAATGACAATGTCATTTCGCCTACCTGTCCCAGAGCAGCTTTTAGTAATCCTCAGTTTTGGGATTTCAAGCTCAATCTATACTCCTTTATTTGGAGAAATGGATTTTCAGAAAGCCATGATTAGATAAGGCTGGATTTTTTTTTATTCTCTTACTCCATATTCTGGTTTAGCTCTTTGGGTGAGCCTGTAGGTACATATGTATGGCACAAGGGGGAAGCAAGCCATCACAAGCTTTGGGACTTCCCAGCTGTGCCAATCTGGACTGTAGTGGCTGGATGTCTTTGCAGAGTAATAATATTGAAAAAAATAAAACTCAAACAAATTAGAAAAGAAGGCGAAAGGCAAAGTAATTCACTCATCTTCCTGAGGTGCATGTTTCTGAATTGCAGGACAGCAGGGTGTTCCAAGTGTTTTGGACTGAAACCCCAGAAGGATCCTTGTCCATCCCATCCACTGCCTTCTGCTTTCTTTATAATCGATATATTCCTACCATCAGGAAAAGCGTGAAACTTTTTGACCAAAAAAAGCTACACTGCAATTTTTTTCACTTGAACTGAACAGTTCTCCTTAAAATAACAGTTTGGCGTTTCCCCAGAGAGATGAAAACCAAAGCCTGATCAGTCATAACTAATAACAGCAGAACTTTGTCAGTCAAACAGTCAGCAAAGACCTTAGGAGGAAGGGAATTAGTGGGATTTATTAACATGTTGCTGTTGCCTGAACATGTGCAACACATTCACTATACAGCTGTTGAATGAAAACGTGCCACAGCATCCTTACAAAGTGGTGCTTTTTTGTTGTATTTTCTTATCTACTGTAAAAACTTCAAAAGAAAAAAAATCATTTGTTTGCATGGAAAACAAGTCTGCTCATTAAGAAAGGCTGAAACAATGCACATAAAGTGAACATTCACCTAATCTTCATTCATATTTGGGGTAACAACATACACCTGATTCAAGAAAATATAGAAAACTGCAACTGAATAAATCATTGTGGTTTTTTGCCCTTATAATTATTGGTATACAGTACTTGAAGGTCACTTCATATCATAGCTGTTTTTGCTAATACAAAAAATGTGAAAAATTTTTTTTCCTCTAAAACAATTAAGAAAGCCAATAATGAAAGTTGTTTACATGCAGGTACTTCTGCATCTTAATTATTCTGTTTTCAAATGGAAACAGGATTTTGATGACAAGATAAGAGGAAATGGCCTCAAGTTGTGCCACGGTAGGTTTATATCAGATATTAGGAGAAATTTCTTCACAGGAAGAAATTTCTGTAAAACATTGGAACAGACTTTCTAGGGAAATGGTGGAGTCACCATCCCGACAGTGTTCAAGAAAACTAGTGGATGTGGCACTTGAAGACATGGTTTAATGCTGAACATGGTGGTGGTGCTGGGTTGATGGCTGGACTTCATGATCCTAAAGCTCTTTTCCAACTTTAACGATTCTATGATTCTATGAAATGCTACCAAATGCAGCGAACTCCACCAGAACTTCATGACTCACTTACATGACCAGAAGTGATGTCAAAAATCACCTCCTAACCCTGTGATGTCACTCCTTGCTGTTAAAGGGGTTCTGCAAACACTGAGTATGAGGCCAATCCTTTATTCAGGTACATGTCCCTTATGGCTGCAAACTGCCTGTAGAATTTTAGTGTGACTCCTCGGGCAGGTAAAGCTAAGGGTTTTTTTGAAATGCTGTAAATAAAAGGCTACAAATGGTCTTTTGCTTTTCTTAGAAGAAAATTATTATATTCACAGCTTCTAATTGGGTTGGCATTGTAGCAACTCTGTAATTTCTCACTGTGTTCTTTGATATAGCATGGATCAGAAAAAATACATCAGGAAAAGCTTTAGGTTGCTGTAGGTGTTTATAGGAGGGAGGTGTTGGTGATTTACTTTCACTACCATGTCTCTGAGACCCTGCTACAGTTGTGGCAGCATCCGCTCCTGATTGAGGGGCCTGGGTGAGCTCCACCTCACTGCCAGATGCACTGGCAACACATCTGGAGAGCAGATGCTGTAACTTTTAAAGACAGTAGCATACGGTGCTGTGCTCTTTTGCCCAAACAGAAGGTATTATAACATCAGGGATATCTGAACCAGGCAGGTGTTTCACTTCTACCAGCTCTGAAATAGCCCTGACTTCATGCAGAAAATACAGCCCTCCTTTTGTCATTTGTGATTTCCTAAGGGTCATTGCAATAATTTAAGTTGCCACCATTCACTTGTTAGGATTAAATCTCATGTTCAGAGGAGACCTTGCCTGGCGGGGCAGCTGCCCAGAGTACCCAACCCCACAGCCAGGACTGTCTGTCCACATGGGCTTCAGACTTAACCTTGATGTTTCAAACAGCCCTGAAGGCTGGCACATCCTACTTAGTAGAATGCTTCTGGCACTGTTATGTTCCACTAGGACACTGAAATCAAGTGACTAGAAGGAAAATCAAGACTAAGGAGATGAAATTCCCAGGAGCTGGCACACAACAGTGGAACTCACAGGAGGTCAAAAAATAGTCGTGTCTTCTGCCATTACCAGCACTTAATACAAGCCACATTCTTTTAAACTGAATTTTCTTTCAATGCTAAAATAAATACTGCACAGACCACATCATCCTTCCACATTGCCACTCACCCAAATGAACCTTCAGAGGGACAAATCTGTTACTCCAAGCAAAGGTTGACCGAATAAAGCAAAATTAATTGAAAAGCTACTTGAAAAAACTGAGAAAGGAGGTTAATATAGGCACTGATCTTGTTGTTTCTGTTGTGAAGTGGTGGGATGTTACTCATGTTTGCATGGAAATAGCTACCTCCTTTGTACAGGTATTGGGGTTTTATTGACCTCAGAAAAATGTTGGTGATCAGAGCTGTGGAAAATAAGTGAATTATAATCACATAAAAATACCCTTAAAAAGGAGAAAAACTGTAAAGCTGTTTCCAAAAACCAAAGTTCCAGAATAATGAAGTAAAATTACATCTGTAACTAAATGTAGACAACTGGTCTCAGGAGAAAACTGAAAAATTTTATGTTCCTTATAAAGATCATCTGAAACTTGATGAGAGAACTGAAGTATCACCCCATGGTCAGTAAAAAAGGCAAATATAAACACAGTGTATTTTTAACTGGAACATCACATTCAGGGTGGAGACAGAGTAGATATTTACTGGAAAAGGAAACAAATGTACAACTTAAATAAAACACAGATTTTTTTTGCCACAGATCAGAAGATATGTATTAAGAGTCTTAGTAGTGTGCGTGTAACCATGATATCAACTAATCATTAATATTGGTTTAAAGCCATTTAGTTCTAATATTTATTTCAAATTTATTTAATTATTTCAATTATATGTACTAGCCAATTTATGCAAAATGGATACTAGGAAGTATAAGAAAAGAAGGAGAAGCTTCTATGTAGATATTTTTTTAAGATACCTCACTCAATTTGTGACTTGATTTCCCCATACTTTGAGTTTCACATGAGTTTCTCATATCTCCTTTTTTACTAATAGATTTTTGTACTGGAACCCAGCACAACCTAGATTTGAATAGGACCAGAAGTTTGGGTTGTAGCCTTCTTCTGCCTGTTTGCTGTCCTTTTTATTGCTCTGGGGTCAGATACTGGATATTTTATTTCTGAAATTTATCCTCATCACAAGATAGCTTGTATTTCCCATCTTCTCTGTCTCTTCCATTCAGGACCACAGTAATACATTCAGATTTGTTTCTAATCCTTAATGGCAGTTTAATTAAAAAATTTATGCATGTAGCAATTGAATATTTGCACATGATAATAAAACTACTTCTATAATCCTTCAGGACTCCATTATGGCCTACTTGCCAGCTAGGTTTTCACTGTGGGGAATCCTCTGATGCTCCTGGGAAGGACAAGGTGTTAAATTTTCAGAGCTATTCTGTTATGTCTGAAATCTTAACATTGGGAGAAACAATATGCAAAACATTTGCAAACTCTACTTTTTGCATTGATTTTGATATTAATTATAAAAGCTTTCTGAGAGATGGGCTAAGAATTGATGAAAATTGAGATGGAGGGCAAAGTCCAGGCACAACATCACTCACTCTGCAGCAGTGTGGGCTGTAGGGCTGAAGAGATGCAGGACAAGATGATGTGAGAAGGCAGTGAAATGGGAGATGGTGAGAGCAGAGGGTCCTGTGAGCTCACAGTGTCAGTGAGACTGCTAAGCCAAGTGGATGTTATTCACTATTAGTAGGAATTAATCAAAACCAGGGAGTTTTTTAGACTAAATGTGGAAAGGGGGAAGGTTTGTGTGTGTTTTACTATTCTGAGACCTTTTGTAGTTCAAAGGGAAACGTGTTCCTTATAAAGATCATCTGAAACTAAAAGAGCTGTGTACGACTTTACAACTTCCACTTATCTTTTTGAGACTTATGAAATTTGTGTAGCACTATAATTCTGGACCCACTTTCAGATATTTCATTCTCTTTGGTGAATTTTATTCACAGAACTTAGGGAGAAAAAGCCACATGCTCCTCAATATTTTAAATATAGCATAGGTAGATAGACTAAAAACATCTTTTCCATGTAAAGTTCTTTATACCTTGCAGGTAAGCTGCACCCAAAAAGACAGTTGCTGCACACAGTAGCAACACAGCAAACCCAGTTTCTGCATACAGAAAACAGTTTTTGTTTTGAGTGTGTACGGTGAAAAATAAGGCCATACAAAAGGAAGAAAAAAGGCTCCTGATGGTTTCCTGGAAAAATGCAGCACCTGGGGAGACATTCCCAGAAACTGATAAAAGGATTAAAACAAAGGAAGGAGTGATATGGAGATAGCATGGCCTTTTTTTGGAAACATCCTGGCTGCTGAGAACTTGGGAAGTGGATCCATGGGCCTATTTCATCTGTCTGTCACCCCAAAAATTAGTTTATTGACTGTAGCCACTCAACTACCTAAAGAAAAGCATATAAGAAGAGATTGGACATAAAATTGGGGAGAAGTCCCATCAACACTGTGGAGGTAACCAATGGGCTACCTTTTCTCCCTCCCCCTTCTCAGGACGCCTTGAGGTGAGCAATCGCTTTATATACATACACTAATTTTACTTTTAATTTTACTTTTGCTCCATAGTACTTTAAAATCTTTACTTGTTCTTTGTTAGGTCTTTTGCTTTAGGGCAGGTGCTCAAGTTCTTGCTTTACTTATTTGTTGTAAATTGTCTTACTTGTCTGTAAGTTGCTTTAGGGTGGGTGCTCAAGTTTTACTTATTCTTTGTTAGTTCTTTTGCTTTAGAGCTTTTGCTTAGGTTTTGAGCTATTAGTATTCTTTGTAAGCTGCTTATGCTTTAGCAGGTGTGTCTATGTTTTGTATTATTATTATTATTATTGCTACATAGTTTAAGTGTGCTTTTTTGCAGTTAGACCCTATTCTAGACACAGGGAAATCCATAAATTGTCACATATACGTATTAATAAATGTGTTATTTTGTGAACAGTTAGAGTGAGTCCGTTTTTAGGTGCTGACAGTTTCATTGATGGCCAAATAACTCCTAGGAAAAACATGCTGAGAGGTTTTTCTACTGCCTAAGTAGTAGTCCTTATATAAAAAGGTATCAGATGTCCTGTCTGTCTCAGTGAATCTCTTAAGCGAAGGGTCTCATTAAGTGAGATGCTAACGCACTGAGTTGGACATTAAAAGGCTTTAATCTTCTAGGGGATGCTGATAGCCAAAAAAACACCCCCAATTATTACAGGCTGGACAGAGAATTCATCTTTTCTGCCCCTTTTTATGTGACAGAGTGGAAAACAAAATCAGAGAGTTCCCTGAAGTCCTGAGAGCCAAGAAATGGTAGTTCTGTGACCCGCTGCCTCCCAAGCCACCTTTTGGAGGAGCACTGTCTGGAGAGACTGAAGTCTTCACACCTGCTGAACCTCTAGGGTCTCTCACAGCTGGACAGGCTGAGATCCTGATGTCCTTCTATCCCTCTTGATCCTCTCTACCTCCTTAAAGCAAAAGTATAAATGGTAATAGCCCTTGAAAAGCTTCACCCTTACAGTGGTCATGCATTCACATCCACTTAAGCTTATATGCAATATAATACAAAAATACCAGCAGTTGAATGCTGTTATCTGAAAGGTGAAAGTAAAAAGTTTTACATTAATGTTTGTTCTGTAGAAAGAATTCAAGTGGGCTTTTTTTTCCTTTTACTTTTTAAACAAACTTCTTGGTGCTTCTTAAAATTCCCTGAACTACTGCTATGAGTAGTATTGCTTAATAGATCATACATTAAAGAACAAGACTTCATGTGAAAACATAGCTCCATTTAGATTATGCTTTCATGCATTAGAAAAATTAATTTAAAAGCTTCTTAAGCCCCTCCTGAGAATTGACTTGATTCCCACATCATTTTGCTCAGAAGTGCACTCAAAATCTCTTAAGGACAAGACACAGTCCAATTGGCATACTTTAAAATTCTTAATTGTGACTAGGATACAGCAGCTTATTTTAAGAATATGATTTCAAAGAAATATTTTTTTTCTTCTTCAAGAATCGTTGCAATTGTTAGTTATCTCTTTGAAAATTCCATGAATTTAGCAGTTCAACTTCAAACTTGGGTTTTTGGAAATTAAACTGTTTTGTTGCCCCAGAAGATATAAATTACTAATGTTTAACTCAGCAGGTGTAAAAATCTTGCTTCTTTGTGTATTATTGAATGTTTCATAGCCAGGTTTCAGGAAAGAACTGTTATCCATGAATAATTACCTTGAGAATAGGACTGAAACCCTCAGTCTTCTGACTGCCCTATTATAGCTGTGACAGTAGTGATCCACAGAGTTTCATGGTGCTATTTCAGGCATTTGTTTATCTGTAAAGTCACATATTCTTATTGCCACGGGAAGCCTCCATCTCAGATACCTTCAGTTATATGAAGATCAGGCATCTAATCTAGGAGAGCCAAGACCAGCCATCTGTCTCACCTGGGGGTAGGTGTCAGAGAACTTCCCAGTGGTAAGCCATCCTTGCACTCCTGCTGCCATGTCTCTCCATGACCCAAAGGAAACTGAGAAAACTTGCTATCAGCATTGAATGTTAAATGTCAGACACTCAATCTCATGAATCCAGCTTTATGATTTAACATAATTTGCTATAAACATCAACACAATTGTTTTCTTTTTTTTTTTTTCAATTTTGTTCGTTTTAAAGATGTTATTTTGAAGTGCCAGCTTTATTTTTTGATTCAGGCTGAAAGATAATAACTCAGATTGTTGAAAAAGGATTTCTCTGTGCTGTCATCTGACATAAGACAGACTATTTTTTTTTTTTGTGAAATAAGGCTTTCTTCTGTTTATGATGCAGTTGGCCAGACCCAGATTGATCTCATCCAATTTCCCTGACCTATTGGTGTCTCATGACTGTACCTGTCCTACTAAATCATGAGGTACTGTCATTGTTGAAGATCTAATGGAAGTTGCACCAAAATATTCACAAATAAAAAACTAAGATTGAAGATGTATTACTTTAGAATAAACACTTTCAATTTTTAAGCCCCCTAAAACATTCCTTATACATGTGGAGGTTCAGCCTATTGTCAATAGGTAGGTTTGTTTGCTTTTGTTATCTTTCACAGACCTCTTAGGAGTAGTCTAGAGACTTGCCCCAGGACCCACAGATGAATGGTTTAAAAAAACCTCCCTAGAGTAAAAGGCAAATTCTCTGACCTCAATTTCACGGTTATGCTGGAGTTTGTTATTGATGAAAGTAATTTTCAACAACATGGATGAAGGGAAGACTTTCTTGTCTGGAATACAGGCACAACCAAGACAAATATATGTGGCAAGTCCTAATAAAAAATGAGCTTGGTTAACACATAAAAGAAGCTTTAAGTATGTTTTCACAGGTGAACAAGGGATGGAGGAGATTTTGTGAATTATGAACCTCTATAGAGATAACAGCTTACTGCAATAGCTGAGAATTTTGAGATATTTGTTGGAAGAAGACAAAAAGTGACAAATATTATAGGCAGGATGAAAGGGACATAATGAGGCTTGTGAAATACATTAAATTTATTATGTCAAATAAACACCATAAATCATAATGTTGAAAGGGACATTAAGAGTTTTCCACTGAGACAGATTAATTTTTCCTTTTGTGTGATTTTCTGACTTTCCTAAAGACCTTGAATAGTCATTTCAGTGCTCTTCACTTATTAGAAAGATTTTCCACCTATCCAGTTTAATTTTTCAGTAAACTATATACCTTTCTATACCTATCACTTTTTCTTCCCTTACTTAAAACTAATCACACCCCTTTTCTGACCACAGCTGATTTTTGTACCCTCTGAGCCCCTCCAGTACAGAAAGATATTTAAAATCCTTCTCTGCCACTTAAAAGGCATTTCACAAATTCACAGATGCTTTCTAATGCTCATTCTAAGAAGAATTCCTCTTTCAGTGAAAGCAATATTTTGGTGAAAGACCTGCAGTCCCAAAGAAGGGGAAGGGAGGAATTTACAGGAGGAATCGAGGTTGAGGAACAATTTTAAAGAAGAACGTGAAATGGATTTAAGCATTTTTTCACAGTTCTATTAAGAAAAGTCATGAAGCTTATGAAACTTTGGAGGACATATAATAAAAAATAATCTTTTAGGGTTATGACCTCCTTTCTCATTTTGCATGTAACTTTAATAGGAGGCAAGCACAAACTGGGATAAGGAAATAGATGTGTCAGATTAGAGGCTTCTAAAAGTCCTTTTCCTGGATCATAAATCTCTTCCTAACATTTTCAATTATTGCAATATGTTAAATATAGTAGTTCTTACTTGAGGATTACATGAGATTTTTTGCAGGCAATTATTTCTCTTCCTTGTCATTAACACAGAAGAGGTATACTAAACAGGAGGCATATGCTGTACCGCAAGTGCCCTGTGTAGCTGCACTAAGAAGGGTTTACTTATTCAATTGTTCGGGTAAAAGGGGCCAGGGTTACCACTAATAACTGAGAAAATAAGCAGAAGAAAGAGAGGTGTCCCACAAAGATTTGCAAGAGGATTCAGGATTTATAGGATGAAGGTTAGCATTCACATACATGCATAGCACTCTGAACATTTCTGAAATTTCTCCACTATGAATTTTTTCTACCTTTTATAAGAATGAAAGAAAGAAAAGAATGGAAGATCACCAGAAAGAGAATAAAATATATTAAGATATATAAAATATATAGAGGTAAAAAGAACAGATCCTGGTGTCACTTACTGGGCGGAAGTGAGGGAGAAACTTTCAGGAACTGCTGGAAAATTGTTCTTTCATAGCATGGAAAAGAAGGCAGAGGAGTATTACCTTGAGTGAGTTTTCTGTCTTAAAGCTGCATTAAATCCTTCCACTTTCTAAGCTATCAATGATACATTCAGTAATTATCTCTTAAGGTAATAAACCACAAGGCACAATGACAGGGAGAGCAGGATTTCAAGATCAGGCAGCTGGGTTTTGGATTCTAGCTGAAGAGGGTCTGCTGTGCCCTGTAACAATAGTTTGCCTTTCTTTGCTACACTGCTCACTGTCAGCAGCCTTGGATAGATTGCATCTGAAATGGCCAATGCGATCAGATCCTTCACAGACTTCATTTGCCTCACAAGCACAGAAGAAGAAAAAGATCAGAAGGAATGAGCCTGTTTAGACTTAAGAAGCAGAGAACGTATTTACCATTCTCCTCTTCAATATTTACAAACCACAGCCACAAAATGGTGTTTTCCAATGTCTTACTGTAACAATAATCTTTCAGTGTCTCCAGCTTAATAAAAAAGTGATGCCAAGGGACTGTCATCCATCCTTTTTATCTTGTATAGCATTTCCTATACCTGCTCCCAGAGTGTAATAAGGAAGACCAGGAGCTGGAAGAGATTGACAGACAGTATGTTTTAATCACTGTAAGCTTACTTTGCAGATCCTGTCGGCTATATCATTCTGTAACTTTGCACATATAGACACTTTCACCTCTATCTCCTTTTCTGAAGGACAGGCAAAAAGCTGCTTCTAGTTGAATGGTGCTTCTTGCTGAGGAGACTGACGTTTCAAATCATAGCTTCCCCTCAAACTATCAGGTAGGCAGGAGGTCTCTCCACCTAAGGTTGTTAAAAGCAACACTAACTGCAGTTTGGTGGATTATGCTCCCTCTGATAGGTAATGCAGGGCATTGACACAGGGGTCTGCAACAGTCCTGCTCCTTTGAAATAGACAGCAACCACATTTTTTTAACTTGTGGCCTTTTTTTAAAAATCTGGGCTCTGGCTGGAAAAAAACCCACATTTTTCTTTTATTTGTTTATATGTTTTCTCTTGTATTTGTAATATTCTTTCTAGTTTTCTCATTTCTCAAACATCATTATTTATATGATCATTAAAAAGGAAAAAAGATATTTATTTCAGGAATATTAATGTGAAAAACAAATGATTGGTCTATAAGAAAATAATTATGTTTATCAAGTTGTTGAGCGGAGTTGGTAGTGCTTTGGTAATAAAGCACTGCTTTATTGAGAGAGCTATTACATGGTATTAATTCTCATTCACAAAACTTCAGGTTGTTTTTTTTTCTTTACTGCCTAATTGTGCAAAAATAAAAAAAAATCCATTAAGCACCTACTGAGTAGGAATTGGTAAAGAAAAGACATTCCAGTGCTTTCTTTACTGTTCAACATGATCTGAAAATGCTTGTATCTCATCCTGGAAACACAACAAACCAAAGAATGTGAAAAACAGGTGTGTTCATTTGAAATGTTTGAAAAAATCCATGACCTGTCTTGAAGAACCAGGCTTATTTTGCCCTGAATTTTTGGAACTTTTGGTATCTCATATTGCTCTTAGACATTAGCTCATGGGTGGTAAGGACTCTGGTACCAATATAAATGCTGTATATGACATGGGAGGGCACAGATATACTTCTCATTGAAGGAGATTACCTCTTTCTGGACCCACTGGCTGTCCACTACCCCACCTGTTGTTTCAAGTTGTGACATGTAGACCTCTGGAAGGAATTAAACAGAAAGCTGGTCAGTGAATAAACTTTGCTTCCATGACAGATTAAGAAAAAAATTGCTAGTTTGGAAGCACGTTTTCATTGAAAAACACAATTTTTTTGCAGTGGCAAGATACAGATATCCTGATTTTGGTTTTCAAGTTTTAAAGGAAAGGTAAAATATTTAGTTCCACTGGTTAAAACTTAGTGGTGATAACACCAAGGTCATGGGTTCAATCCCCATGGGGGATTTAAGTGTATGGGCCATTCACTTAAAAGTTGGACTCGATAATCCTCTTGGGTCCCTTCCAGCTCAGAATATTCTGTGACTCTGATTTCCATTACTCCATTACTCTAGATAGCATGTGACAGAAATCAGACCTAGTGACAGTAGCATTTAGTCAGATTTAAGAGGCAGCAGCACGTTTTCAAGTCTGGAGATGTCATGGTATTCAATGGCTTATGTGGAAAATAAATCCAATAAGCTCCAGAGATGCAGTAACTTGAAAATATATTCAAATAAATTATGTATTTAAATGTATTTGAATAAGCCATTTTGTTGAATAGGCAGTAGAAGTGCTAATTCTCACAGTGAGGTATAAGAACAGGTGTCATAAATATTATTTACTAGATGGAAAAAGTGAAAGCAAGAATTTCTAAAGCACTTGGCATTGACCCAGGTCAGCAGGTATTGAAGTTATTGGAAAATTCTTCCACTGTGTTCAGTGGTTAGGCCAACACTGAGTGCTTTTAAATATCTACTCTAGTTTTATCTATTAGTGGCAACATTTTTGAATCATCAGTATAAACATACATTTCCAGTGAAAACCTTAATTTGAAGAAAGAGCAATTCAGATTTTCCCATTGTAATCTTTTGGTAAAGGCTGGATAATTACAATAATTTAAACAATTAGCAAGCTGAGCTTGTTCAAAATTGAATAAAAACAAACCCCTTTTTTTGGTTATGAAAATGTTCCCTTAGGTTTTTTCTGCTTATTTCTTCATTTTTTCACAAAATCTTATCAAGTCTTATCAAGTTAAGATGTTTAACGGAAATACCAAAATACATTGATTAGTTTAATGTTATAGCATCCCATAGCTCATACATGTAATAAAATTTCTAGTATTTCATATGAAAAAGATAGTCCCTGACTAAAATTTTCTTAGAATGGACATTATCATTAAAGCAAAGATCAGAGTGAAACCAAATGAAATTTTAAATTGGCTTCAGCGTCCTTGATTAAAAACAAAACCAAAATCAAAAACAAACCCAAGAAAAGTAATTTTTTTAATTTATTAGAGCTAAGAGTCGTGAAAAATACCTGCAAGATTTGGGTTGCTCATTTATAGCTTTTTCTTTAATATTTCTTTACTATTACTACAGATTTTAGAAGTTTTGTAAGTGAATGTGAGAGGCCATGTAGACTGAGCCATGTAGACTATATAACATAAGTTACAAGAGAGAATGTAATGAGAATTATATGTCTTTTTCTTGGATCCTTCCTTGTACCAGAACTGAAAATTTAGACTGGACATTAAAAACATGGGTTAACTTGGTGAGTCCTTGGTCAAGCAGGGCAATTAGATGATTGTTGAAGGTCCCTTCCAACTAAAATAATCTAGTCTAGTCTAGTCTGTTCTACCAGAAGAGGTGTTTCAATTTTTCTGATGTGTTAATCAAACTTCTCAACTGCTCTGTTTGGGTGTTTATGTGTTGAAGGTATTACAATTAACATACGGAAAAATTTATTTTAATATTAAAAATTGTTTATCAGAGCTTATCTAAGAACTTTGGCACTTTAACTTTGCTAATAAGTTAATTAGTACCTGATGTTTTTAAATGTCCATTATGACAATTTCAGCCAAGCCCTGAAAATAATACTTAAACTCTATGAAGTAAACCAGGAAATATACAGAGAAAGTTAGCCAGGAAGTTATTCAAACAGGAAATGAATAATTTCTAAAACTTTATGGGATGGCTAATTCATGTACAATGTCCACACCAAAGTGGTTATTTTACTTACTCAGCTGGATAGCTCCCTGTATTTTAATTTTAAGGACAAAGAAACAGGTTGCAAGGAATTTTCTAAGGAAGAGAGGAATGAAAAAACAAACAAACATAAAACTGTAAACAAACTGAGTGCAAAAAAGTGGTCAATAATTTCATTTCAATTTTTCGCAACACTGCTTGCAAAAAAAGGAAAAATATCCCACGGCTAGCAAGTTTTGTTGTTTTTGGTGTGGATGGGATTACATTTTTGTGTCCTATCGCTGAGTTGATCTGACCTCATTTGGCCTCAAGACCTGGTCTTTCAAGATGTTTCCTCCAGCATGGTGCTGTGACGCCACAGGTCCCTGTGAGAGAGGAACACTTACTGTTCCTGCTATGAAAAGGTGGTGCAAGTCCTATGGTCTCAATGTCCCTGATCTCAGCAGGCGAAAAAAAAGGTGTAAAGAAGCAAAGTGGGGCTGACCTGCTGTGGGAAGTGTACAAGGATTAGTGCTGCTAACTGAGCCAGCACATTGCTGCTCGATGCTTAGATGCTGTCCGTGGATTTTCTCATTTCTGGGATTCAGACTGCTGCTGCTGATCATCAGTAATGAGGTGTAGGAATGAAATTGTTCCTGATCTCTGGTGATGTGAATTCTACTAACACAGCATTTAAAGACACTACTTATAAGGCAAGGTAATTTTAGAGATGTCTCCTGCAGATACCCAGAATTGCAATGAAACATTAATCTTTCCTCACTTCCCCAGTGCTTCCCACAGGGGCTCCAAAATATTTTCATAAAGAGATCAAAAAAATTCCCCTAGGAAATCTATCAGGAAGAGAACAACTTTTTAAAAAAATTTATTTTATTTTTTGTGATTTTAGAGTGGGAAAAAAATAAATCTTTTCAATCACTCAAAATCAGGATGTGGACCTTTTTGATGTCAATTAAAAGCAAATGTTTATTCTCATTTCCTAGACAGAATGACCCTTCCAGATAGCTCCTTCTTTCTTTGCGATACTAGGCCAAACCCACATTTCTTTGATTACCGTACTTAGGCAGTATGTCACTCAGGCCATTCCTTCAATAGCTTTTCCAAAAATCAGCAATGTCAAGGGATATAAATTGTGACAACTATGAGTTGTCTGGTTTGGCACAAAGAGGAGGTTACATGGGACAGATCCATGTTACATCATGGAGCCCTGTACAAAGATAACTGAGACAACTATGAGGGAAAATTGCAGTGTCCTTATGTGGTTTTCAAAACACAATTCTTTTGGTCAGAATAAATAGACAGATAAAAACCTTTCAACTACTCTTCCTTGGCTCATTCCTTTACAAGACAGTATCGCTTTCCATAATGCCTAGAAACTTTGTAATATGCAACAGTAGGAAATTTAAACAAATTACAGAATAATAACGTAAATTTGTAACTGTAAACATGGCATAAATTATCTTTATTTTAATGTCTTTATTAATCTCACTCTATGAATTTCTGACAGTGAAATACTATCTAGAAGAAAAACCTCCATTCTGTTTCTGGCTCTTTGCTATGTCTTCTTCTTTAGAAATGTAGAAAAGTCTTGAAATGCAACTGAATGAGGTTCAACCAGTGTTATTTGCTACTTGTGCTTATTTTCTGGCTCTTATCTGACCCTGGGCTACATCCATCAGGCTTGGTGTCTCAGGGGAATCAGGGAAATCGATGTGGTCAGCCAGGCTGAGGAGAGAAGGTGGGATCAGAGGAAGAGAAGGCCATGGGGGAAATGTCCAGCTCTGCAGCTGCTTTTGCAGGGGTGAGTCTGTAGCCATGGTCCAATGGGGATGACCCAGAAAAGAGAAAGAGCTCTGTCAGGAGCTTCTGAGGTAGAAACAGCGACTTTGGTTCTACTTCTCAAACAAGCTGTAAGGAGTTAGTTTGGATTTGGTCCTATTTTTAAAAAAAAATAGTTTTAGGTTTTGTTCCCTCCCCATCTCTGCTCCACCCCTGACAACTGCAACTGTGGAAAGCTGTGTTGATTTTTGAACAGTTCTAGTTACACAACTCACATCTCGTTAAAATACTCTTTTAACAGAAAATAGAGTTCTTTCTCTTCTTGAACAGGTTTTTGTCCCTGCCCTAAGTCCCTTCCTTGCCATCTACATGTTGAAAAGTTTTCTCTTATTATACAGTGTTTAGCATAATAGCAATAGATTTTCCTGCTGTGTACTACGGTACTGGAAAACATTTAAATATTATCCACAAAGCTGACCCTTTTTATAATCGCTTCTTCTGTTCTCCTTAGTAACCCAAAATAAATCCTTAGTTGAGCCAGCTAATATCCTCCTGTTTAAGTGCTTCCAAAAGCACTTCAGTTGTGTGCATATTAAGGTTTCCTCCCGGCTTTCCTCTTCCATCCCTGTCATTCATTTTTCCAGTCCAATGGTTTTTCCATTTCTGTTTCCAGTGAGCTCATTTTAAAGTTCGAAATCACTCCTTAGATTTGTATTCTCTACTAATTTCTTTTCTTTCCATTTGTTTTTTTTTCATGTCATTATTCATATTAAGATATGCCACTATCTTTCAGTTTGCAAGTTACATCCAAGTTGGTTTTTTTCACTCTGAAAGATGTAAGAAGTATACTTAGGTTTCTGTAACCAACTTACTACCTTTATTTTTTTTCAAAAGAGAGTATTTTTTTCCTTTTTTTGATACCAAAATCAATAATTATCAAATGTAGAGTTGCTCAGAAGAACAAGTACGTTAACTTTTTCTTCTGTCTTCTGTACTCTATATTTTCCATGGATGAAAAATGGGGTGTGCACAGTCCATCTTTTCTTAAATGTCAGTTTCCTAACTGGACTTGAAATCAAAATTCATTTTTGAATGAATTCTTTTTCTATTTATGTTGCATCTTGAATGAATATGAATCAGGTACTCTAAAAAATTAGTATTCAGATTTCATTTCCAGTCCAATTGGAAAGGACAATTACCATTTTCCTAGGAGAACAGGAGAAAATGGCTACTATATTACAGTAGATTTGCAAAGTCTGCTTTTCCATGAGGTATCCTGAAGGCACGACAAATATTTCAAACACTAAGGAGCCATGGCATTAACAACTCTGAGAGTTAATTTTAACAATTAAGATATCAGCTCAGAAAAAAATGTTAAGCAAATGCAGAAGACTGAGCCAAGCGCAGAAGAGGAAAAGCTGGGAAAACATTTCAAAATGAGAGGACCTCAAGGGAGGAGGACAGATAGGAGCATGATGAATTGCCCACCAGCAATAATAGTTCATGTGTACATGTTACACCTGTGAGAAAAGGCTAATGATTATATTTGTTTCAAAACCCAAAGGCCAAAGGAAATCTTGCGTCGGACTCTATCACTTATTTATTTCTATGCTTAAGTTTAGAAACAAAGTGGTATTTTTTTTTGTTCTTGGTACAGAAAAGAGCCCTGTGCTAAAAGTGATGAGATGAGATAACTTGCTGCTTCCAGAAATGCTTGAGATCAAAAGATTGAGCATTCTAGAAGAACTGAAGTCCTGCTAATTGGAAAAAAATGCTGCACTGAGTTGATAATGTAAGATCAGAACTCTTTACTTGTTTATGTACAAGGTTTTCCCTTCTACGAAACAGTAAGATGATCAGGTTTAGAAGTAGGTAGCATGGGAGTTTCAGGAGTTACCTGCTGTGAATATATTATCCACTGTATTTAACTTGTTTGTGAATGGACCATGAAGCATACAAAGTTCCTATTCAGAACTGTTCACAAAATAATGACTGAATAACTGACTATAAATCTTCTATCTGTGCAGATTTCATTGCAGCATGTCTGTTTGCAATATGTGGTTGGTCAATTGCAACACAAGTCCTTGTTAAGCTTCTTCAGCTGACATAAATATTTGTGTGGTAGTGTAAGTAATAAAGAACTGAAGTTCTGCCTCAAAGGGCCCTCAACACTTTTAAAATTGGTAGTTATTTAGTGTTCACAGCGTTAAACCC
The DNA here is from genome assembly GCF_009829145.1 of Chiroxiphia lanceolata. NCBI lineage: Eukaryota > Metazoa > Chordata > Aves > Passeriformes > Pipridae > Chiroxiphia > Chiroxiphia lanceolata. The sequence continues at coordinate 34,662,182 of NC_045639.1, read as the reverse complement.
ATCAGTTCCATGTCCTTCAAAAGATGATGATGATGATGATGATAATAATAATAATAATTATAATAATTATAATTATAATTATAATTACTACTATTACTACTACTAATGAGATGATTCTTGAGTTTTGCCAAAAATATACATAGTCCCAGCATAAAAGGGTGATAAAAGTTCATTCTGGTCTTCAGGGCTCTGCTGCTGAGGGGCAGTGTTATTTCTCAGCTAAAGTGCTAAAGTAAGGTACGGTGGAAATTTCTTTATAGGAACAATGGTTTGGGCCCATTTTATCCTTTTTCTGTTACTCTTCTCCTTAACAATCCTATGGGTTCACCACTCCACATCGCTGGCAGAGGAGAGACCATGCCACAGCAATCGTTTCATGCTTACCGCATATCCCTGTTTAACCCTTTAGTCCACAGGATGTCCTTTGAGGGAGATCCATAGTCTACACAACACTGCTCCTGAAACTGGGAGTGGTACTGGAAAGTGATGTGCTTCCTACTTGCAGAGGTTGAGAACTGCTGGTGAAGGAGCTCAGTGGGATTGTACATCATTGAAGGTGTGCAGCTGACTATCCATAACACATACAGAATATGGTCTTTTTAGTCATAAAATCAATAATCAAAAATATGCAGAAAATATTTGTGTAAGGTGTTAATTTTGTGTACTGCTTATGTTCCTCTCTTTCTTATGTCAGTCATTGAAATTTTCCCTGAGATACAAATTCATTTTCTGCCATACTGACTTTGTAGAAATATATCTGAATGAAGGTTTGGGTAGGCCTTTTTTTTTTTGGTGGGGGGGACTGATCTAAAATAGTGGGTTTTGCTTTATAGCTGAGAAACACCTCATATTCACAGCCTAGGGAGAAGAATTTTGCTGTCTCACGTGGGGCCAGCAGCTGCTGGTTTACCAGGCAGTGGTTCACTGAGGTACCAGCAGGAGTTCTGCAGAAACTGAGACCTTTGCTGTCCCAGGGTGGGGGATGCAGAAGGAGTACCACTGTGTTGTGTGTTGGAATGCGTGGAACAGATGGCTGGAGATATTCAGGATATTTTGGAAGGAAGGGTCATCCTTTGGGTCAAGGCAGTCCCTTCTCTCTCGCTGAAACACAAGACAAAAATAAGGAAGTGTGTTCTCTGTTTGCCGAATTCTATATTTTATTTGATTAAATTGCTGTACTTCTGTAAATTTTCTACCATGTCATATTGATAATAAAAAATAATGCCTCACTGTCTTATGAAAATCAACTAATTCCAAGGAAGGAAGAGTTCCAGCAGTTCCCTGAACTGGTTTTGAGTGGCTGGCCTGTGAGGTCACAAGACCCTGCTGCATGCCACATTATGTTTTAAAGCATCAGGCAGATTAGAGTTTATACCTATTTGGAAATAATGGCCAACGATATCCTGGTACAGTTTTCTTCAGTCGTATGTACTTGTACTCCTACTTTTGCTTGTAGGATCAAAGTGCAGTTGAGATGGAGAAGCGGTCCCACAGATAATTTCTTCTATGCAGGCATGAGTCCTGCCTAAACAGATGATTTAGTAAGCAAAGTCTGAGTTTTTTCTATCTGTACCTATTCAGGTGCTAGGGAAGACATTTGAGTAACTCCTCCACATTTTCTATTGGCTGAGCCATCAGGCTGACACAGTCTATGTGCTATAGAATGCAATTTTATGCCAGAATAGCTATATTAAAATAAAAAGTGGATATATAGATGAGCAAACTCACCCAGTACAGATTTCTCATCTTCACTTTTTCTCTTCTTTTATATTTTTTTCCACATAGGAAGTCATCAGAGTTATATTTTTCCTGATTAACACATTCTTTCATCAACTATAATTGCAACCATTAAATTAGATTGCCTCCTGTTAATCTTCCACTGCTTCAATCCCATTATGCAGAGAAATAATGTAAACTGTCAGAGTGAGAGGATGCAAGTGCCAATCTTGAAACTAAAGAAAAATATTGTTTTAATAAAAAGCCTTTCCATCACAGTGAACCTTAAAGCAATATAGAGGTGGCATTTTCTGAAACCACAAGAAATATGCATAAAAAATTGGAAATATTTTCATTAACAGGAAGAAATAAACATCATATCAAAGCTGATGGCATTCTCGCATGCATCATTTGTATAGCTCAACAGACAGCCTAGAATTAAAGGAACCCTCAGGCAAGGAGTCGAAGAAGCAAATAGAAGCACTTGAAGTCTTAATTTATATCTCAATATAAAGTTTATAAGGCTAGATAAAAAAGTAGGTACTGGAAGCATTAAGTCCCAACAATCTAGCCAGTTTGATTAATGTCTCTCTGAACAGAACATGCATTAAGACAGTCCAGGAAAGACACAGCTGGGTTTAAAATGCACAACTGCCAGCTTGGCACATAATTGTGGTGGAATACTTCCTCTGGAGCTAACTTATGTTAAAATACCATATTAATCTTGCAGTGAGTTTTAAGTATCTCATGATCTGAGCCAACATATTTGCTTTTGCAGTACTGAAACATTCTATACATCCTCCTCTAACTTTTTTAAGAATGTATCAAAGATTGATTAGAGCTTCAGCAGGTTCAGAAAAATACTGCATTTTTAAATGTTAAAATAAATTATAGAGTGTCCCTAATTTTCTAGTGTATAGATAAAACTAATGAACCCTGGACTGAATAACTGATCTTCAGTGTCACTGTAGTACATGATCAACGATTTATTTTTTGATATCTGAGATAGTAAGGGAAAAAATGGTTATTATCAGAATAAGCGGAATTATGTTAGCTTTGATATGAAGAGTAAAATATTCATATTTAGAGAAATCTGCAGCTTGCTTATTATCTAATTTCTATGGTGACTTGGGAACACTATCATTGTTGGATCTGAAGAAATGGTTGTTAATTCAGAAAACATACACCTAGAGTGTCAAAAGAATAAGAAAAAAAGAAAAAAAATAAACAACAGAGTATTTGCACAAATCCCTAGCTCGTTCATTTTCATTCCAAGGTATCTCCATCAGTTTTTCACAGAATATTCTTTTTTTCCTGTAGGTTATCATGAAGGTATTCTCAGAATTCATTCAGGCTCCCATTTGTAACTATTATTATTATTATAATAAGTACTTTCCCTGCAACAACAAAGGTTCACTTGATATTTTGTTCAGGCTTATTCAGGCTATTTCAATCTCTGCAGTCCTTCTTTCCTTGGTGTAGCAACCTGGCAGTCCTCCAGCTGTGGCCAGCAGGGATTAATTGCTGTCCTCAACCAGGACAATTATTTCTGTTTCCAAAGGGGTTGAAAGATGCTTAAATGTACACTGTGTATTTTAATGACCTTACTTTTCTGAAAGTAGTCAGCTTCAGCACACTCTGCTGCTGAGAACCGGGGGCAAAATTAACTCAGTGCTCCTGAATTTAGGAGATGTGTACTCAGGAGTGGCCATGTTTCAAAGGAGGAGATCTTTGAGTCTTGAGCAAGAACATCTGGGAGACCAGGTCTCCAGCTCTACTGTTTGGGCTAACCTTGCCAGCCAAGGATGTAGAAATTGGACTCATGCCTAAGGTCTGCAGTGTGAGGCTTTGACCATGGACTTCCCTGGTCGATTGTGAACAAAACTTATATGGTGTAAAATGTGACTGAGAGCATGAAGAAAGGATAGTCACTGTGTTGCCAGTGGGTGCAGGAATGACTTTAAGGATGAAAAGTAGCTTCTCCATGGAGACCTGTCCATTACAGAATATATTATATGATGGCATGCACTCAACGGTAAGGGAACAGAAAACAGGAAAATGGGAAGGACAACAAAGAGGGATTGGTGGGTGACAAGAAAAAGAGGCAAGAAAAGAAACACTGAAATGCAAGGCAAATATGGAAGTGCCTGGGGAGAAGAAAGGATGGAAAGAAATAAGAGAAGAAAGCTTCACAAAGATGCTGAAGGAAACTAAATTGAAAATAAGCAAAGTGATTCAGAGAACAAGGAAATGTGAAAAAGTCAGAGCAAGATGGAGCAGTCACTGGAAAGAGACATAAGGAAACTAACCACCTGTGCTTCTGTTGGGGTGGGCAATGAAAGAAGCTGGCACATTTGCCACAGTCAGCACCCAGCAATCCCATAGATCAGACACAACAGCAGAATCCTTATGTTCTTCCAGGCACATCCTTGGACCTTAATCTTTCCACCCTAAGCTGACATAATAAAAAGCAAAAACACTGCCTGAAGTATACGAGCAAGTCAGTCCCTGCTGAGTTCCTTCCCTGTTTGTGAATGTGATCTGTCACACAGCGAAAGGCCAGCTGGCACCAGTGGGGTGAGACACCACTGACGTCTGAGCACTACCCTTAGTGCTGCCCTCAGATGACTTGCCTTTCTTACTCAATTTTCCATTACATTGTTGCTCTGTCAGTGGCAATATCTGTGTAGCATGTAGATTTTTGACTGATGAGAAAAGGCTTGTCAGAAGCAGATAAGGCATTTTTGTTGAAAAAATTCTCATTCTGTGTCCTTGTCTCTGTCTGTCATATCTCTATATGAGATATGTTTCTAAACTATCTACTAAGCAAAAGGTGTATTCTTAATACTATGAAATATTTTCTAAACCGGTTTATGTATATGCTGGAATGTGAAGTGTGGAGCCTAATTAAATTACAATTATTTCATCATTTTCATGGTAAAAGTTGTTATATATTTGCAATCTAATTACAGAGCAGTTTAATGATAATTGAAAAGTTATTAGTGCATCATGGAGTGAAACATTATAGGAAATCACTATTTTGTACAATTTGTCCATCACTGTTTGTCTAAAATATACAATTATGGAATTGCTTGTATGATACCCTCAAAAACATTCTGCTAAAAGGAGTTATTTTTTCAGATTTGAAAGAATGTTTGAGTGCTTTCTTTCTCTAATCCCCAAACCTTTACATTCAGTCATCTGTCTACAAAACACAAAAATTCTTCTGGTGGACAGATAACTCTTCATCATGTCCTCAGGTGCTTTTTGAGATAAGATGGAAATGGAAAGTAGAAGAGCACCTGTATATAGGGTGATATGGTGATAAAACACAGTGACACAGTGATTAATAGTATGTCCAAGATATACACAGAGTAATTTTTCTTTGTTTCTTTAAAAGAAATGGAGCTTTGCACTTGAGGCTAAGCTTCGAACTGTTAATTTGGAATTGTCAGAATGAGATGCAAGTGCAGTGAGACTGCCATAAGATTAGACAGCTGAAGCAAAACAAAACTCTTCAAAAAGATGGATAACTCCATACCATTTACCTATTATGCTTTGCATTAGATTTCAAGCATTTTGAATAGCAGCGATCTTTATGGTCACAGTATTCATGAGGTAACTGTGATCAACAGAAACATATCAGGCAAAATGTAGATAGCAACTTTTGTATTTCTGCACTTGTTATATCTTTAGTGTCTACCTCACACTGTTTCAGCTCAGCCTGTTTTCGAGTGAGGGCTAAGACCTGGCTCCCAATGGCCTTACTTCATACTGGGAAAGAGAGAGCTGGTCCTGAAGCTATTCAGGTTTACACATAAACCGTAAAATGGGGAGATCCCTTTGAACCATTGTTTTGCAATGGTAAATCAGTGTGAATATGTGGCAGAGACCCATTTTGTCAGTAAAAGAGGAAAAAGATCCTGGGTGAAGCCAGGATTCAGCCTATTTGCTACTGATGGATGTTGAAAAGCAGAGTGTAAAGCATCACCAGTGCCTGTCAGTGGACCATGCCAAACCTCTTCTAGGAATGCACACCTGAGCAGCATGTCCTGCTCCCTAAAGTGCCAACAGGTTTCAAAATAATGATGCTGGTGGTGAGTGGAATGTTACCCACAAGGGGGGGACTAATGATGTTGTTGCATCTGTTGGCAACGTTATACTTTGCACTGATCGTGGGGCATGTGCTAAAAGAGCTTCTACAGCGCTTCACCCTTCTCTGTGATCCTGAAGAAAGATTGTAGGGTACTTCTTTGAACTACAGAAACTTCTGTGTTACTATTAGACATGAAAACAGAGACATCTAAACCACACAGTGCAAAATATTTTTTACAGTGTAAATACATTTGCTTAAAAAAATCACCAAATTAGCTGAATCCTTTCTAATCTTCTTGTTGAAATTTTAGCCATGGAAAGGGAAAGACTGAAAAGAAGCACTGACAAATCACTTATTTCAAAACTGGAAAGAAAATTTTTGAGTGCTCAGAAAATTTGTACACAGGGCTATTTTAAAATTAAAAACAGAGTGATGACATCTTGGAATGAATGCCTAAGGAGTTAGAAAGCATAGGGTAAATTATTTTCAGATGGATGACAGACATATTTTTAAAAAAAACTTAAGTGAGTTAGAAATCTAAATCTTCCTGTCAGTCATGACTAAAGGCACTTAGAGAGACTGTTTTTATCAAAGTGTGACTTGAGCTCTTGAGTCACAGACTCCCTTTGAAAACTGTTTAGATATAAGACAGTTTCCTTTGCAAACTGGAAATATGAGAAATTTTAGATAGGCGTAGATGGGAAGGTTTGCAAGGAGATTTACTCAGTATTGCTGAGACGAGACTTCAAGAAAATAGAGTTCTTGGACACCTCAAGACTTGGCTAAAGGGTCTCAGGCTGCTTACTGACACTTCTGTTGCTCATTTCCCCAAATGAGCAGCAGTAGAGGCAACAGGAGCAGATGAAAATATGAGGGTAATTAACAAAGGGAGATTATGTTTACGTTGCACAAGTAAGCAATAAGGAAAGAAATAATTTTGCCCAGAATTTCAAGCAACATGTACACATATATAGCTATCAATCCTATAATGTTCTCAAAGAAAAGGATATTAACAGAAAGAATTTGTATCACTGTTGCTAAAACCTGTGTGGGCATCTTGCAACAATCATGAACATTTCCAGGCAGATTCTTCCTGTAGGAAGTACTGTGTGCACTCTGGTTTCTCATCCATCCTTGTACTCCATGTGCTCTATCTCTGACATGGAGAACAAGCTGGTTGTAGTTTATTTATTTAATTTAGTTACTAAAGAATGAGTTATTCTCCAGGTTCAAGAGATATTGATGTATTTTCACATTGTACAGTTTAAGAACATTTGTTCACAAATTGCAGACTGTTACTCCTCAGTTTGCCAATACTTTGTGTCCCAAATCTATAGATTTTATGGCAACCCTGTGATACAAATTTGTGATAGGGATTGCTCTGATCCCAACATTGCAGGCACACAGTCTGAACAGTGTTAGAATTATCTGTCAGGAGTATACAAATACTGGTGTCCTTCACAAAAGCCAAATAAAATTAATCTTTCTTTATGAACTTATATTCTCTATATACAGCAGAACTTTTGCATTGCATGTATTTACAGTCAAGACACTATGGTAGCATCTCTGTTGAAGCATGAATCTTTGGTATTAATTTGGGAATATTTGTGTAAGGATTAGAAAAATACTGCACGGGGAGCAATCACATTTCCAATATTATGAGGTTGGCAATTCCAGTAACTTATAACTTGTATGTGTGATTCAGCACTCCAGCTGGGTTTTTTCAAGATTTTTTTGAGCACCTATATGCTTTCTGTGAGCATCAGGATCTTGATCTAGCTGCTATCAAGATATGAAAAAGTATCATATTAAAATATATTTAAAGAGATGTTATCAGAATCTTTACGACCAGTTTTTAAGCTGGCGTCTCTGATCGATATTGACAATTTTTTTCTCAATATTTTGATAGGATTTCAATGAACAGGTTATTTTCAGGGTGCCAGGAAAACTGTAACACTGTTTTACATAAACAAACATGAATAATCTGTTTACACCAAACACAGAATATCACAAAATAAGCTTGATTGATTTTAAGGCAGACATTTTCAATAAAACCAGCCACCCACAGACATATTTAATCACCTTAGTAAAGAGGATTTGATTTTCTATGGCAACCGAACATCTGCCGTCTCCAGTAACGTCCCAGGTACTTTGAATTTTTTGTTCTTAAAAAACGGATGTCCACAGTGCCCTTTGAATGATTATTTGATGTTCCATCTGGTCCAGGTGTGCTACCATATTTATACCACTCAGATGTTTTAGATGCAAATTTGTAAGCAATGTTGGTTACTTTTGAGTGCCTAAGCCCCATCAACCTCACTGGGCTTAAGATACATTTAGGCTAGGACAGTGCTCTCCTGAATATGATTACATTCTCAGTCAGAATGTATGCTAATAAAAGTAACATTTTACATCTCTTTTAAAAAATCCATCTGATTTTTTTTTCCCTCTGAGCCTTTGAAATGCAAAATGCCTTGTCTTTCTGTGGCATTTTGCATAACAACATGAAATGAGTAGCCTTAGTGGACTATGTAGTTTGAATTAAACGATCCTCTCATTCAGACATAATCTGGCTGTTACTACCTGCTCCTGGAGCAGGTTTCCATAAAGCTGAGTAGCTCCAAATTAATGTGACCTGCAGGTCTGCTCCCTGTCATTCACCCCCAGGGACACTTCCATAGGGTGGTTATTCCTGTGGCTGGGAGCAGTGATGCCTGAGAACCCCGGAGAGGCTGTTGGAGCTACATCTGCACCTGTGGGCAGAGCTGGGTTAGTACTAATCCTACCTCCTTACCACATCTAAAATGTACATGCTATCTCTTTGCTTGGATGTATGTATAAATATCTTTATTAGATACTGTCAGAAAGGGATAATCAGTCCTGGCAATTTTAGATTGATAAACTGATTTTGATTTGATGAGCTAATTTCAATTTTGATCATGAATATTTCAATAATATGAAATAACAATGGAAAAAGAGCAGAAAGAGCTTCTAAACAGTAAAACCTTAGCAAATGAAGATGTGATATAGAAATGAAGGCTGTTGGACAGCTTTCCTAACTGGCAGGTGTTATTACAGGTTTAATAATTTTATTTTACTAAAATATCTATTTATACATGCAGTTGATTAGATGAGAGGGAAAGCACATTTAACTAATTTTCAAGTCAGGCATTTGATTTTAGAAAGCCAGAAGGTGCAAAAAATTTAGAAATTTTGTTGCCTAACTTTGGTGTTACAGGGTGATGACCAACATTTCATTTGGTGGCCTGGGCATGAAAACCTTCTTCAACTGTTAGGGGAATTCAGATACAGCACAGAGCGAACTACTCTTGTCACCTGAAAAAAATTAGCATGCTTGAAATCACTGTGTTTTATTTATTTCCAAATTTTATGAGAGTTTTGTTGTTTGTATTAAAAATTGTTTTATAGGTATGGCGTCCCACTCAAGATTCATAGGTGTCTGTGGTCAAAAAGGAATGACTAAAGTCAGAGGGTCCTCAAAAACTTACAAAGTCTTATTAGTGAATTACACACTTGGCATGGAAATTGGTAGGTTAGTTCATTTTCTAGTATAAATACATGGCAGTGGATTTTGAATAAAGGGTAGAGTGAAAGAGAAGAGAGAGAAGCAAGAGAAAGAAAGGAAGAAGGAGAGAATGAAAGATCACCAATTCTAGCTACAGCCTTGATCCAGCTGTTGGCTTCCAGTGTCCTTGTGGCACCTCTCAGGCTTCATGTGGGTACCTTTCTATAAATAAATTTCCCCACCCTGGAGCCAAGTTTCTCACTTTCTATGCAAATTAGTTGTCATACACAGTTCATTCTTCTAGAGCTCTCCGGAAACACGTCAGAGGGCTTCAAGGGGCTTTGATGATCTTGATCTCACCCTACTGACTCAGTAGGTCAACAGTCCACGCCCACTTCTCCAGCTCCTTCACACACCTATGCTGTATTGTGTGGTATTTATCTCCAGGAGCCAGAACAAGGACATTTGTCCCAGAAAAGTGTTTCCCTACCTCTGTATGGTCCCATTTTCCAACCACATCCTGCTTTTTCTCACAGTGTGTTTTCACCAACAATCCTTGGTTGACTCTGTGGCTGTCCAGCTACCAGTGTTTCAGGCACACATTGAGCCCCTTATCTTAGGGCTTCTATGGTAGGAAAGACAAATTCCAAATAAAATGTTGATATTTATTAACACTGAATCCCTGGTCTATTTACAGATATATTGCTTCTTTGCAGCATGAATTGCATTAAAAAAAGGTACATAATTATTCTCACATCATAACAAGAATACATACTGAATCCAAATCAGGAATGACTGACATAAAATAAACATTTTTCTTACAAGTCAGTGTTCTTCTAAACTTGTACGTTCTTATTGGATTCAGTGCTCAGGTCTCATTTGTACAAAATGGAGAAGAGCTAATTTTGCTTCATTTAAAATTTGCTGCAAAAGGTTAATGCATGCTTCCGTGTCAGAATCTCAAAAAGTGCTCCACCAGAAGTGCACATTACTTTGATATTGCATGGACAAATTCTGCCCTTGGGTATGCATTTTTACCTTCATGTGTAAGACAAGAATTTGATCCACAATTTACAATTAAGTAAAGACAAGACAAAAAGTTAAACTTCTATCTCGATATAGAGAGACATGAAGCAACTTTATTTTGAGCCAAATCAAGCATGCTTAATTCAAAATGTAATGCTGCCTTTTCAAGACCAAAAAGCCTAGGTTTTAGAGACATTTATGTTCTATTTTTATGACATATCTCAGTACTTCAGTCTACTGGAAACACAGGTGTAACTCTCTTCTCTGTTGGGAAAATTTCAAGCTGCTTCATGGATATTGAGTCTTAATGGCTAGATTTGAATATACCCTACAGTGGGTTGTTCACAGTTTCTCTTGGTGACAGTTTTTCACATGTGTATGGTCACAGTATCTACGAATTAATAGCTCATTCATGATCATGTTAAGTGCCAGGTTGCAAAATTGCTGGGTCAGTGGTCTCTTCCTACATGATTTTACATTTGTTATATTATACATTTTTTACTATATACACTCATTTTCCAGTACTTCATAAAAGGAAGAAAACATTTCCCTGGAGAGGGTTGCATGCATTGCATTGAATTAGAAATGATTCATCAGGAAAGGGTATCTTGTAATTAGTTGAAAGAATGACATGTAAATATTAAGAAGAGGCTGAATGAACATTTCAGCCTTGGTGGAGAACAGGGTCAGATAACAGAAACTGAAGGAAATGCATATGCACATATAGCCCCATCTTTCAGCCCTGACACACATCTACATATGGACATGTCCAGAACCTAAATCAATGTAAATCATGTTATGACCACTGCAAGCACTCAGATGGATAAAAGTGCCCAAACCAGGAAATGAACTTCAGGTGCATACATCAGACTTTAAAAAATATTATTTATATTTTTATATTTTGTATTTTTTGACCCATTTATTCAACACATGGGATACTATTTGCTGCTGGGAAAACCAGACTTACCTGATGAAAGAGGATTTTTCTGCAGAAATTGGAAGATATATAATGAATGTGGTAGGAGATTACAGGGTAGACATAGGATGATCATTTCTGCCATGGACCTTTTTGTGTACTAGACAAGACTGTGCTGGTATCTTGGGACTGCCTGCACAGATGAAGAATAGGTTAATGACAATGAATAACAGTCATTGTCTTTGAATTTTATCTTGGGTTGTTTTTTTTTGTGTGTTGATGTAGTAGTATAGTGATGACATACAAGTGGGAAAATATGCACAGTTACATCACTTTGGAGTATATCATAAGAAATAAAGTGATTTTTGTGGGTAACTCACAAATTAGCGAGTGAGTGGCTCTGACAAATTTAGTGAGAGAAATCCAATGATGCCCTGTTTTCTCAGAATTAAACGAATTTCTCTGATTATTAATAAAATTGTCCTTATGCTAGGTATTAACAGTGACTGTTGATTCAGCAAAGTCTAAAAGTGATATAACACCTCACTATTTCACAGTCATTATCAGAATCAGTATAAGATATTATTGGAGATCAATATTTCAAATAGTATCTGCCAAATACAACAATATTCTATATATAATATGCAACATAGGGCCCTATATAAGGCGAGAGCCATTTTAATAAAGAGGCCATTTCTCCTTGGATCCCAGAAGTGTGCGATCCTGTTATTCCCATGTTGAGCCGCTGGAAGAGGGAGTTTTCTTCTGTACAAATTTTTCCTTCTCATTTCTACAGTAATATAGAACTTTTTTGAGAAGCACACTCATAGAAAAACTTGAGTTGGTAGGGATCTCAGGCACTCATCTCATCCCACACTGGACTCACAACAGAGCTATCTTCAGCCTCAAATCACGTTGATTGGGGATTAATTAATCTGAGATTTTAATATCTCCAAGGATGGAAATTCCACAGCCTCCCTGTGTTTTTTTCAGCAATCAGTTCATCTAAGATCTAGACTAGGTTGGTTTTTTTCAGTGCAAATACAGATGTTATGTGCTCCTGAAGTCCCACCTCAGATATTCTATGGAATCCTCTGGATAATTCTCATTTGCTACACTATTAGCCAGACTGATTTTCGCTTGTTTTCTTTTTCAGAGGACTCTGTGATTTTCTTCAATTTTATCTCTGAAGAACAGGCAAAGCATGTTAATGCCGACTCGTATAAGTCACCTGAGGGAATCTAAACAAAGAGCTGCAGTGAGACCATCTCACATAGTTAATGGAAAAGAATAGCATCTGTAGAAGGTATCTTTGCCCACCCAAGCTCTGACAGGTTTGAAACAAAAAGTTGTCTAGAAATAAAAAAGATGAAATATATTATTAAAAAAAATTAAAACAAAGTGTTCCAATTGGAAGAGCAACTGCTTTTCTGCTGACAAAAAACATTTGTTACCTTTGTCTGAATTCATGTATTCTGTGAACTGCATTTTCACCAAATTAGAGGTTTAAGGTTTCTGCCCTGCCCAAATTAATTTTATATAATTAGAGATGAGTTTTACAAATCTTAGGAAGTGAATTACCTGTCTGGATTTTACATCGGGAAGAAATGTAAAATAAATTTTAGCTCAAATTTAAGAAAACCAGTTATTATTTAAGCAGATTATATTTAAGCAGGCAAACAGCTGGCACGCTAGACAGAGGGTGCTTCATTGCCCCTCACTGTGCTACAGCCTGCCATGAGAAACCGACCCTCAGGCAAAGGGGTACTTTGGCCTCCAAGATGCTGGTGTGAGTGCAACAGGGAAGGAGGTGATGGGGGTCACCCCAAAGTCTCAAAAAGATTGAAATATTTTTCTTTCTTCTCAGTGACCCATTCTAACTCCATCTCAGCTGCACGGGAAGCATAAAAAATTTTACCAGAATGAGAATTTATATGCAAATAAGTTTCACATTGCATTGAGAGGCAGATTCAAATCCCTGAAGTGTCTGGAAGCCAGACCTTTGGATTAGATCCCTAATGACTTTTAGTAAGTAAAATTCCTTAGTCCTGGGCTAATGTTGCTAATGCTCTGACTCTCCACACTCATGCAGGAATGGATTATTTTTTTCCAAAGTTCTCTAGCATACACATCAGAAATGGTAGCCCAAGAAGAGTCAACACCATTCAGATGCGTTTTTTAATTTTATATACAAATATTGTATATAAAGTTCCAGTATCTCTGTTTAGTCTTTGGTGATAAAAAACCTCAAAACTTCAGTAAATGATTATTCACTTGAAAATGTTTTTCCTGATGGACTCTAAGTCAATTGGAAATAAGATTGTTTGTTTGAAATATGACAACAATATTTCTGGGCATTTTGGAAGATTGTTTTCAGAATTTTATTGAAAGAAAAATGAGTACTAGGAGTTCCAAAACCTCACAAGTCCTCTCCACTAACAGATCAAATGACTGCAAAACTGTGTGTATGTCTCTCAAACTATGTAAAATATCCTTTTTCTTAATTATGTAAATAAACATTCTTTGACTTTTTGCTTGTCTGCCTACATAAAATTGTTGACCTTCAGAGTGCTCGTGTTCAGATGGTGATCCAGCTTCAATTGGCATAATTTATGTAGAAAAGTTTCAAAACAAGGATTAAAAGTGTATTACAACTATTTGGCCAATTCTGATCGCTGTGAACAAGTTTCAAGGGTTATAAAAATGAGAAGGTTTTTGCATTACTCTTTTCAGCGAAAAAACAAATACAATATTAGGAGTTATTTAGGTGAGGGAAAAAAACCAGAAAACATTACCAGGCCACTCTATAACACTTTCATGCACCACGTCTTGAAAATTGTCTATAATTCTAGTACAGGGCTCTCAAAAGATTGTAGTAGAATTGAAAATAGTGTTGAGAAGGGTGATGAGGATTATCACAGATACTTGACAGACCCAGCATGCAGAATGACTAACTTCTCTGACTGAAGAGAGATGAACAGAGGTGGTGTGGTAGATGACTCTGAAATCATACATGGGGTAAAAAAGGTAAGCAGAAGATGAAGCTGTATGGTGCCTGAGGTGCCTTAGTGCTTCAGGATCTGTAATGTTACAGGTCAGCTATTTGCAGCCTTACAACCTTTCACACGAGCTGCCTGGAGCCATGACAGCAGTTTTCTCCTGCATTCCTTCGCTCTTATGCTGGTGCCATTGGTCTCATACACCCACAGTTGCAGACTCCAGTGATGTTGTTATGTGGGTTCTCATGAGAAGCAAAAGCCACTGGCATGAGAAACATCCCTGCTTAGTTCTCTTCAGTCTTGTTTTGCTGATTTTAGTTTATGCTAGGGAAAACCAAGTGCAGTGAACAACAAAGCAGGTCAATTAAATACTTGATAAACACTAACAGAAATACATGTACATGGGGACTTAAAAGCTGATCAATAGGTATTTCTGATGCCTCGGTAATGTACTTCAACCAGTGCTAATAGCATGACAAATAGGAACACCAATAGAAAGTTTAAACCAATCCCCATGGAAAGTATATAGTATTGGGGAAAGGAGCAGTGAGACTAGAGGAAAAATAATCAAGGGTACTAGAGGTAAAACAAAGGGAGACTCAGGAACATGAAAGTTAGCTGAAGTTATAAAGTGAGGAGGCAGATGATGTAACTGGGGCTAGGTGTTCATAGAGTTAGGGGAGCTAGGAAAGACTTCAATGATAGAAGGATGGAAAGGAGTAGAAACAGATGGGCATGTCCCAAATAACTGGGAATGCACACGTTGTGTTTTTGTTGTGAGTTACAGTCATCTTAGTGCTTTGTTAAATCCAGAACTGAGAAAGAGAGTAGAAATTGCAGTGTTGTGGCTGTGAGATGTCTTCTGTATCTAACATGTCCATCCACAGTTCAAGAGATGACAACCTTCACTTGCATCCTTAGTGATAACTGCATGATAAAAGGATCATGGCAAATATTTTAAATCCAGATTCTAGAGTATCTTTGGGTTGAATATGAATTTTGTGACAGTTTAACATAACAGCGCTGGAACAGGGACCTGTTTTCTCATGGGAACCGGACTGCACTTGTGACAAGTGTCTAACCTGTCAAAACCAGCCAGATGAGCAATACCGGGACAGAGCCAGAAGGGAATGTTCTCTCAATGTATTTCCCTCTTCAGATAATGCAAAAGCTTAACAGGTAGCTAAAACTTTACTGTGTAAGTAAGCCAAAACCTGTTCTTCTGATAATCTCACAAATCTGCAGAGGATTTTAAAAGTTAATAATTTCTTTTAAAAATTAAATCAGCCTTTACTGTTAAAATGAGTTGGATATTTATAATGAGAGGCTGCATTTCCTCCCTGGTTTCTTAAATTTCAGTGTTTAAGTGCTAGAGAGCTAATACACCTCAGACACTCTGAGCATTATGAGGCATTTCAGAAGGACCCCAGTAATATGTCCATATTGACACAGCATTAGCAGGCTTTATGTGTAGTTTCTCTGGAAAAATAGAGGGTAGGATTTTCAGATGGATGTCAGAGGCTTAAGAGCGAAAACTCAGTTATTTTTACTGAGTTTCTCGCATTCCCTCTGTATTTGACTGGATCATCACTGAGCAGAATGATCTGCAATTTTATAAGTCAGATTTTATTAACACACAGCAGGAGCCACACATTCCAATGAGGTTGGGGCATACAATGTGTGCCCTTCTACTGTGTACCTTCCTTACATTTGGCCAGTCTGTGGCAGGGGCAGTGGTCGACAGCAATACCATTCACTATGTTGACAGATTGGCAGAATAAAGCCAGTGCGAGAGTCAGGCAGGGGAAAATGCTGGAGATCTTACCCTGGCTGCCACTGTATGTGAAATTAGGGGTTAAATTGTGAGATACCCAGGATAAACACCATGAAACTGTGTCCCAAGAACCCTGAACTCTAATTGCTATGAGGAAACATTGGAAAGTGAGTTGGAAAACTGTGAAAGTAAATGGGCTGCCTAGAGCCATTTAGATAGCATGATGGTGTGGATAAAGAGATGTCCCCTCTGAACCTTAGACATCTGTCATATTGTCTGCTTCACTGGGTATTGGTGTTTCCAGAATAGACTATGGCAGTCTAGACAGTCTCTCTGGGAACAGCATATGGGTTTTGTTAGGTACTGGTGGCTTTGGGTGTTTTCCCATATCAGTCAGCACGCTCCATTTTGAAGGTCCTAAATAAAAGAAATGGGAACAAGGCCTTCTACATGCTAGAATTTTCTGAAAGCTATTTCATGATAAGGCATTCTGCTTTTTATTTGTTAGGACATATACAAATGTTTATACATACACATTAAGTTAAGGATGTGCTTTAAAGATTTTTTTTCCCCAGAACGTGTGCAATGCAGATATAGTGATGGGGAGAGCAGGACTTTGAATATGCAGAGACCAAAAGAAGAAAAAATGGAAAGAGTGGGCATGCTTCATGCTTTGGAGGCAATGGGAAAAAGGTTTACGTGGTACTAATAGAAACGGTTTCTTTTATGTTCAGGATACAAGCACTGTTGAAAGACAAAATGGAATAGGAGCCAAGGAGCCATATGTAACAAATAACTTCCCTGAGATCTCTTACAGCAATGCTAAAGGGGAATATATTAGAAATACATTGTTTAGTAGAAACCATGAACTGCAGCAGAAGGATGTTAGATGAAATTAATGGAAACAGAAGTAATTTCAAAGTCTGCACAGAGAACATGCATAAATGGTCACAGAGTAGGTGATCTGGAAAACACTGGGTTGAAAATCTGGGGCATCTGGAATAACTAACTCAAACAAATGAATCTTCTATATATATAAAAATCAAACAGTGCAAAGTGCACCAGACAAAATCATGTATAATAAGGGATTCTCAGAAAGTTTAAAAGAGGCACACTGTTACATTGTTCTGCTGCTGTAGAATGTAGCTAGTTCAGAGGTTATTCTACAATGTCAATTCCTGTTTTATTTTCCTTGATTCCAAACCCCAATACTTATAAAACAGAGCATATGAAGACAAATAAGAGAAACCAAAGGATGTTTTACCTGGGTGAAAATGGGGTTCATTGAAAACATGGTGTCATTTTGATAAAGTGAGGGAACATCGCAGAGATAAAAACTTTGATTTGTTTTATTTTGTGGTTCTAGTCTGAAATTCAAGTGAAATGAGGCACAGTACATGCTTATCCACAAAGGCAACACTCAAAGTTCAGTTAGGACAAAAAACTAGCAGAATTTCAGAGTACAGCTACTCAGAGACCACTGAAGGAAATGCATCTTAATTCCTCTCATTTTAACACCCTTTATTTTCTTAAACCAATATTCATTTTTAGATGCTGGTACTTCCTAATTTTTCTATTTCAGACAAAAAAAGGGACAAGATGCCTCATGTAAAAGCAGTTTTTATCTTTGTTTTCTTTTTTTGACTCACTTGGAAGAATAAGATCATTTTGTCAGGAAATCAAGTTATGAGATTTTCTGTAGATGTCAGGAGTTTGTGTTGTAAGCAGTGACAGTCATTCTCGGAGACCCGGGGACAAAATGTCTCTCATTGCCAAAACAAAAACTGTTGTCACTTCAGCTGAAGAAGTTGTCCTGTAACAGTTATCAATGCTTAATAAAGCGTCCTCTGCTCTTGGGATCATGGCAGAATTAAAGAAGACTATGGCCATTTGTCATTTAGGCAGCCTGAAATCATTCTATACTGTAAAACAACTGTCATCCTGCAACCCTCTCAGACCCTTCAGCAGCTCCTGCTATCTTCTTTGGCTCACCCATCTATAAACCAGACCCACCTGAACTCTTTAACTTTCTCTTCCTGACATGATATCACATGCATTATTTAAAATACTTGATGCTCCCTGCGCTGAGTAACTTTGGGATTTGTTGCTGCCTTGTGGTATCATTGTACCTGGGACAAATCCTCCAAAATCTACATCCAGTATAAATCAGGTGGACAGAGCAAAAAACTGGATGTGGAAGACTCATTTTTTAGTAGCGATTACTTATATTCAGGAAGACTCTATTTATCCTCTGGTTTTATTATGTGATTTTTTTCTTCATTGTTTCCCAAAACATATGAGACTCCTTCCAGATTTTTGAGAAGGAATATTTGCTGCTCTGTGAAATTCCCACAGACAGAGACAGATCAACAGGCAGTGGAAAAGGGTGAAAAACTTTAAAGGAAGGTTTTTATTAGTTTATAAACACATTGCACTGGGAAGTTTCTTATTTCTATTTCTTCAGGTGTTTTAATGTTGCTTCAGAAATACTGAAGAACTAAGATTTCTAGATAGGTAAGTATTGTTAACTTTTATTAGTAACGGTATTACTTTTTTGTTTACATTAAAGATCACTAAAGTAAGTTTTTAAGACTTGCTTTAAACTGGTTTATGATTTTAAATTTTGCACAATTAGAACTCTCTGAAAATCAATTCATGATAAACCTAAAAAACTGTCACTTTTTGCCATGGAGATTATAATTCCTTGAGGTTGCTCTACCAAGATACACTTAAGCAAAACATTTTGGGTAATGTAACATATAAACATAAGTCCCATAATTACTGGATATTATGGTTCAAAATCTATCCAAATTAAATAAGAATACTTTGCTACATCCTACTAGAGAAAGAATTGATTTGACAAATGTGTATTAAACCAGTATATCTTCAAATATGACAAGGAGCTGCAAAAAGGTAGTCAATATTTTATGTTAGCTAAATAATTTTAAGAGCTCGTGAAACAGTGCTACTTTACTTCTAAGCTTCATCACAAAAATTTTCCAACCTCCTTGTAATTTTGAGTTTGCATCAGCTTTTGTTAGTGTAATGGCAATCAAGACATAATCGGTGGCTCAACTTACATGAGGGAATCAGAAAATAAAAGTTTCCTGTGGAATTATATCATTCTTCAGATAACACAAAAACAGTGATAATTTCCCTGACCAGGAGACCAGAAACTTATATTGATGATAGGTAATAGTACACCAGATGATAGGTTTAAAACCCTATGTGAACCTAAAGCTTGATCAACTTCTGGAGTTAGAACTATACATTAACATTTTGACTGTTGTCTTGTCAAGTAAAGGTCTGTGTTTGCACAGGTAGATGATCTAAAGAGCATTTTTCTTGCAGTTTGAGGGTAGAAGAAAATGTGAACTCACCTGGAGGACTAGAAGGAGTATTCACTTATCAAAGTCTTTCAAAGTCACTGGCAGAGATCCTTTCTTTTACTGAATGCATTGCTTTGGGAAGTTGAGGAAGAGTCCACAGAATGTTCATGAAGAGAGATTGGTTATATTGCTGCAAATTCTAGAATCAGTGGATTTATTCACACAATGAAAGACTAGTTAAAGAAAGACATTGAATTTAGAATGAATTTAGAATGGATAAAAGAACTGGGCCTGGATTTCCTGATTTTTTTTTTTTTGTGTGTGTGTGTGTTTTTGTTTGTTTGTTGGTTTGTACTTATCTCACTTTTAATTCTGGTCACAGAATGTTTGATTTTATTATATAATGGTAACTTTGAAATAACACAAAGTGAAATACAGTTCTAAGTCTGAAATACCAGAGTACAAGAGTACTGGAATAACTACATTACAGGTTTAATGAATCATTGAATCTTACTTTTCCGCTTCATTCCTTTATGTAGGATACATCTCATACAGCCTTACCATTTAAAATCTCCAGGTTTATAATGTGATCTAGGCTCACTGGATAGTCAATAGAGAGAGGAAAGACATTTCTAGATGACAACTGATTTCACCTACCTCCAGGATCTTACTCAAATCTCCTACTGGTGTGAAAACTTGGTCAGAGAGAGCACACAGCAACTCACTTAGTCTAGAACTTTAGATTTTAAATAGCTCAAGTTAAATTATATGAATCCCATCATGAACCCCTAGTTTGTGCCATTCCTCATCATTCCTCTGGAAGTTCCCAAATACCAGGCAAAATGCACTACGCAGTTCACATAATTAAGTTCTATAAACCATTTCTTAGACAGAATTCAGAGGATAGTTTTCTATATGATTATTAAAGTGAGAAATGTGTTAAGCTGGAGCTGCATGTTTAAGCATATTTAAGAAAAGATTAACACATAAGGACTATGATTTACTAACTGATTTTGTTTAAAATTAATTTGTATTATGGCAGACATCACATCTACTATTTTCTCCTTGTGTCAGATGTATTCTGTGAATATGGTATGTACTTTATTCTTAGAGCTGATGTAGAGCTTTTAAAACCTATTTGTTCTCATTTTAAAAAAGGGTTAGGATCAGATAATATCTTCTTATCAGTTCCCAAAATCTGTGCTTTAGCTGGGTTTTGGAAAGAAATGCAGAGTAATGGCTGCATCTCATTACATACAATGAAGTGTTAAGAAGAGAATGCTGTCAATGAAGTGTTAAAGAACTATTTAAGAAAAGTTAGCAATCAGGTTGAAGAAATGCAAAGTGAATGGAAATTTGTTTGGGTTTGCTTCACTTACAGAGCATTTTTAACATTTACATTTCAACAGGCTACTACATCCTCTTCCTTTCCCATTTCTTTGTCAGACTTTGAGATTAAACACATTAGCATACTCTATCTCTGGAAAGCAAAGGCAGCAGATGTATTTTGCAATACTTCTTACTTTTGTTGAATTTCTTATTCAAAATTCCACAACGGCTTCCTAAATTTCATGTGTTAGCTGAGCCTTAGTGAGAGATAGGGGCAAATTCAATCAGAATTACAATTTTATAGTAGGCTTCCTTTATAGATTAAAACAAGCTATAAATACTTCTGGATGCTAGGGTCCATCCTATTCTGCAATAAGCACGTCAAGGCACTGACTTTGCATAATGATCTTTTCCAAAAATGTTTTTGCTTAGATGCCTGAGCTCTGGCAATTTTTTGGCAGCAGAGGTACTTTAGTCACAAAGGCATTTCAGATGTCATACATCTGGCACAACAGGTTGTTTCCCTCTTACAGCAGCATCCACTAGGATTTAAGGTTGTATATGACCTCTGTCATCCTCACTCTCACTAGAGAGTGGGCAGCCTGTGAGCGTGCTGTGTGAAAGGGTGCTAAATGAGGCTGGATGAGATGCTGCTGAGAATGGTTAGGAAGGCTGAATGCTACCTAACATCCACTACTAGGAACATGAGGTTGATCGTGAAGTCATATGGAAAACTCCAGGGAGACAATTCACCCTCCCACAGGAGTCTTGAAAAAAGAGCTGAGGTTGTTGTCAAGGGCAGTAACACAGGAGCATTGCTCTATGTGGCTTAGACCTAACTCTACTGAAATGGACAATTTCTGCTGGCAGAGCTCACTGCAGGTAACTCATTGTTACCACAATGCTTCCTTTGAAGGACAGAATCTGTGTTTCCCATCAGTGTTAGGGGGATCTGGCAAAAGCAAAAAGCCCCATTTCATCTTCTGAAGGTGGAAATTTCTAGCCCTGAAATCAGGCAATATCTCATAGCAGCACTGCACTATGAGGAGTTTTTCATTACTTTGATGATATACGCGAATAATATTCTCCATACTCTCTCTGCTGATACTGCTAGGGATGAAGAACCATAGCAAACTATTCTTCAAAGTGATGTTATACACAGAAACACTTAAGGTCATCAAAAATTAGTCATGGTGATTTTCTTTCCTACATAGCTAACTTTATTACATTATTAATGTGATCAGAGGTTATACCTTTGTTAGTAAATGATGATGACCAGTAGGAAGTGATTCACAGCATGAATCATATAGCATATTATGTTCTCACAATATCCACACTACAGAGGTTTGGGGAGTTGTACATTGTGTTAACTATAGTCTGAGTTCCTAGACTGAAGCTCATTCCTGGTTGGTGCTACTGAGGTGCACTTCCAGAATAGGTTTTCCAGTTTAGCTCATCCAAATGGACTCCAGGTCTGCTCTCTGAAATTATTCCAGTGAAAATATGATAAATGAGAAAACTTTGGGAGACCTTTTTTTAACTAAAACACTAAAGGAGATACACCAGTAAGAAACCTACAGATTTACTGTTCAGTGAAAGTCCTGGGCTTATTTTGAAATCAACTAAATCAGGATAAATCAATGTGTTCCATCTTATATCACCATTTTCTTGGATTATTTCTTCTACATATAAACTTCTAAGTCAAAATCATCTTGGGATGTAACTGTTTCTAATCAGTCAAGTTATAGATGTGTAACTTAAGTAATAAACAGAATTTGGTTTAATTGGTCAAAAAAATCTAAGTTTATGATAGACTTCTGAAACAGCAAAGCTGTTTACCAAGTAGGAATGAAACACATTTTAAAAACTGCAGTTTTATGCTGTGCCACATACAACATGAACTAAATATTACCCTGACCTCAATTCAATTAAGCCAAGTTCATTCTCTTACAGTGTTGCTGACTTCAGCTGACTTATTCTGAGGGTGAATTTAGGCTGATAACTTTGACAAAATACAGTGGCATCTAGAGGACTGTCATAGAGATTTGACTTTATCTTCAGAACTCAGGCTT
This sequence comes from Chiroxiphia lanceolata, assembly GCF_009829145.1. NCBI lineage: Eukaryota > Metazoa > Chordata > Aves > Passeriformes > Pipridae > Chiroxiphia > Chiroxiphia lanceolata. The sequence continues at coordinate 34,639,399 of NC_045639.1, read as the reverse complement.
AAAAATCCACTTACATTTAGTTTGTCAGTTTCTGCTAGAACAATACAGAACTATTCAGTATTCTATTATGAAATAACAACTTACAGGGCTACAACTTAGTGCAGGATTTTTATATCAAAATTTATAGCAGAATGAAGGTGACATATATATGTTCCAGAAATTTGAAAGATAAAAATATAACTAATTTTTTTATACGTATACTTTTCCTTTTGGTCTTATTTTCACTTCTGTGGGCAGTTTTTGTAGCTTCTTGAGCTTCTGCTGCAAACTACAAACACAGAATTTGTTTCAGATACTTTAACTCCTATTCAAATATGCCAATCTGCAACCCCAAATAAATACCTCAAATAAACCTCTCATAACACCGGTGGATACATACAATGTCCACAGACATGCACAGAGAAGACATCCTTCCAAGCTTTTTGGAACAAATTTCCACCATTAAATACTGAGAGAAAAAAAGGATGAGAAAATAATGACAAAAAACTTTTGACTTGAATATCCATGAATATAACTAAATTCTTTTGACATCTCATGTAAATTCTCATTTTCTTTTTACAGTGGAATACATCTTCTATAATATTAATAATTTGTATTATTAAAGGTAGACTCCATTGCCAGCAGTTTATATTAATTTATAAATTATAATAGGCCATTTTTAAGGACGATGGAGTCAAATCTCCTATGGGAGAATTTGACACATTCTTGGAAAGAAGGAAAATGGAGAGAAAAATAGTATTGATGATAAGTAGGTTTTTCTTCCCAGTAGCCAAACTCTGAATGAATCCCTTTATTTTTCGTTGTGCTTTTCTATTATTTCCAGCAGATCTTCACAGATTTGGATCCCTTCAGAAATGTGCTCCTGACAGCTGCAAGCAGATAGCAATGGAACTTATGTTGTTGTCATTTGTTCTGGCAGCACTTGTAGGTGTTGTCATAAAACAGGATGGCAGTTTGTTTATAGAAAAGCAAACTTGTGTTTGCATTTGATAGGCTGTATTAAGAATGTTGAAAGCTGTTTTAATGCATCTAACATTCTTAGAGGTAATGCTCACTTAATAAAAGACTAATCAACATTTTGTTTCTGGAGACAAATGAACATCAGGAAGAGTTTACAAGAATGTTTCAATATATATTGTCCTTAATATTGGCACTGTGCAGATTGAATTAAAGTCAGTCTATTAATGGTAGGTACAGTGATCTGTCATAGCACAGGAAGCAGTAATATGCAGAGAAAGAGCTGTTGTACTCGTCCTCAGGGGAACATTACAGATTTATGCCAATTATACCAGTTAAGAATCTCTCCTATGATGTATGGGTGTTACAGAGATATGAAAATGTTGCCCCTGGGCACAAAAGGCAGCATAGCTGTAGAAGCAATTTCCCCTTTACCTCCAGTTTCAAGATGACCTTTTTTTCTGAAATACTTTCAATAAAGGAGAAAACCCAAATATTCATTTTCTGTACTAATTTCAGATCAGACCGGATCAGTACTTCTTTCTCTAAAAACCAAGCTACTACCATCATTCTTCTCTTTCCATACCACTTCTTATCCTTTTCAGAATAGCAGTAGACCCAAATGTAGCTCCAAAGAAGTGATCCGGGATTGATTTACCCATTGTCATCAGTTGTACTCTAGTGCATGGCCATCAGCCCTTATGGGATGGCTCATGACTGATACAGTGGACCGATAATCAGGTGTGTGGTTGTCCAGCTGAGAAAGGTTTTCAAGTGGATACTCATTTACACTGAAAATCTCTTGATGCTGCCATGGCAAGGAAATTTGCCTTGCACACACACTACAGCAGCAGGGTGTTCAGAGTGTCTCTAAATGCCATATATGTGTTGTTTATGTTTTCCCTAGGAAGAGCGATGAGACAGTTGCCAGCTTGAATTCACCTCTACAGCTTTGCTTAGCTCTGATTTTTACATGAAATTTTATTAAGTTACAGCACATATGTGCTACAAGTATATTGTTGCATTGCTATTGAGCAGGAAACAGAGCATAACTCACAGAAAATGCTGAAGATGTTTGTGTCACAAAACACAGTATTCATCCCATTTATAAACAGCAAAGACCATACACGTTAATTCAAATTTCATTTTCCCTCCCACCTGAAAACTGCAGAGTTTCAGAGAGGTGAATCACCTCATGAAAGAGAAGGCAGCCCTGATATTAACAACGCAATTCTCAAAATTGTAAAAGATGATTAACAACATTGCATTCACTGCTTTTATTTTTTATTATTAAGTTTAATTTTCTCACTGAAAATCTATATATTTTTAAATGTCTGATAAGAAGTATTTCCTCAAATTGGAAAGCTATACCCGGGTTCAATCTGATTTTTTTCTACTTTTTTTCAATGATGGGTCCTTGACAATAATTTTAAAATAACACCAAAACTAAAAAATGAAAAGCTATAAACTATATAAAGTATCTCTGATGGGAACTTTCAAAACCAGAAACCTACATTAGTTTTTATTTTGCTGCATATTCCAGCAAAATCAATAGAAATAATAATCTTTACTCAATTAATTTTATATTTGTTTTCCAGTGGGCAAAACTATGTGTTTATTTTATGTAGAAATACATAAAAAATTTGATAGAAATACTTCATATTTTTATCTGTGTTTGCATAAATTTCTTCCTGTGTGCTGGAAGAAAGGGGCAGTTTTCTATTTGTTTCAGTGGATTGTGCATGTGGCTCGGATATTCCTGGATAAACTAATGTAATGTCATGGAGTTATTGTGAGGGACATGAGAAGGCAGGTCATGATGAAATCACCCTGCTAGGAGATTTGAATCAAACCCAGAAGGGAAATGCTGTCCATTATTGGGCATATTTTGTAATTGTAAGCTTAAAATGGTTCCCCCTTCCATGTTTTGGTTCTATTGCAAGGATGTAAAAAGCTGGTCTCCTTCAAGGCTTGGAAGACTCACAGTGCAACCATTTAAATAAAATACTCAGGGAAAAAAATCCTTGTTCACCTAGTTATGAATTTGCACTCTGGAAAAAAGTGACCTGAAATGAAACAGGAAAAATGAGTGGATGACTGTTATTTAAGCACATAGTTTTAGTGCATCTCATGCATAGTTAACTTCCATTCTTCTTTAATGTTCCATCCAAAGGACACAAGGGGTAGCGCTGGGATGATTCTGTAGCCACACATCACCTACTGACAAGTTTATAACACTAATTTCTGGAGTCTGTGAGTCTCCAAAAGTCACACTGATGAAATATACCTTCCTCTTTCTCTACAGGTTCTGTTGCAATGTATTGCACTATGTGTATATAAGCTTACACGTTACAGAATGAAATCCAGGCAGACCTATGCTTATATAGGCCAACAGCTGCAAAGCCTGGGCGGGAGTTACAAGCCCTTTAAAATCTCAGGGGGGGAGTCAAGTGCCTGGTAGAAAGATCTGAAGGAGTTTTAAAGCAGAACAAATGTAATTATCTGGGATTCGAGGTAGGGAGGCGGGGTGACCTAGGGACATCTGCTTCTGCAGCTTTTCAGGATGTTAAGGTTGATCAAAATGTCATATTAAACAAAGCTGAGCAAGTCTCTGCTCTGCAGCCTGGCTGGGGAACTGGACCTTTCATTCTCTGGTAGGGAGGCTCAGGCCACACCTCTATGGGAAAATTTCATTTAAACATTCCTGTGGGGGTACAGTCCTTCCTAGTGTACTACTGCTGCATCTGCTAGTCCTGACTTTGGAGTGGGCTGTGTTCAAGAAGCCCCTGGGCCAAACTCACCACCATCTCCTCCCAGGAGGAGATAGACCTGGAGCAACCAAGGCACACCAGGAAAACTCTGCAGAAAGCAAAGCTAAAACGTTTGTAAATAAATAAAGAAAAGGAAATATGTGACATTCATAGCAGATCCTGTCAGATGTCCAGCAAATTTTAAGTGAGTTGGTCCTGTTAACTTCTCCATCGATTTTTAGAAACTTTAGATCTGGTCTGTTGACTTCTGCCTGTCTGCCAGGGCATATAAATACCTAAAGTGGTGGAATGTAAAAAAGAAGTTATCTTAATTGCTTTTGTTCATACCTTTAAGTACAAATATTTCTTCCAGGGTTATAACTAAATATTTTAAAATAGTAAACTATTCAACACACTTATTATTCTCTGCATGAAAAATTATTTTAGTCTACTATGAATATGCTGTTCTATAATTCACTATTCTGTACATCTTTACCAGGAAAGAATGGAAAAGAAATTAACTCCTGTCAGTCATGTTGTTTTTTTCTATGTCTCATACATACACTGAAAGAGAAAACAGATTATCTGTTCTAGTACCTTGCATATTCTTTTTTCTTTATTATGTTTAATTTTTCTTCTTTTAAAAACTTACATCCATATATATGTGAAGGATGAATGCATTACGTTGAGTGAGGCACAATTCATAAAGATGTTTAACATGGAGAATTAGATTTTCTGCTGAACCATGTCTATGGCTTGTTGTCCTCATTCCTCTCCAGAGACCAGCATATTTTTACCATGAAGTCTTGATCTGTATAAGCTGGGATCTTGCTTTAGCATGTGCAGTGTCACTGTGCTGATACCAGAGTATTTTCTGGGAGAGGAAGCAAAAGCTGTGTGTAGAAGATTGGATCTAAATGCGGAGTTTTGCACAGAGCTGTGACCAAAGACCTGATTTTGTAGTAAGAACAAATTTGCCCCTTCATTTTCATGGCCTCATCTTCTGTTTTTTTCATGTTTGTCTCTTAGAATGCTCAGAAGGTTGGCTTATTCAATATAAAATACCTGGTAGACTGTGGTACTGAGAGGACACACAGCAAGAAGAGGTGAATGCAGCTGTTCAGCATAAGGGAGATGAAAAACCAACCATGTCTTAGCTTACTGGGATTTTTAATCTTTTGCATAAGCACTATAAAAAACAGTGATGGCTCAGTATTCAGGGGAGTTACTTAAAAATTCAGGGTCATGGATTCAAACGTCTGTTCTGCAACAGGTTGCTGGATTAACTGTAGTCATAAATTACTAATTGTAGACCTAAAACTTTGGAAAACTCAATGGTGATTTTTTCTTAGATTCTGTTTCATAAATGAAAAGAGAAATAGTAATTTCATGACTCCCGCATTGGGATATTGTAAGACTAATTATATCAAAGGCACAGACTATCATTTCCATGAATGGAAATAGCAATGGGATCTGGGTAAGATTTGATCCTTAGGTTTGGCCCTTACATCTGAGGAAATAGTAACACTTCCAGAATGCATGAACAAAGATATACATAACTTAGTACCTTAATTAACCAGGTAAAAACTAATCATACCTTTGTGGTAATTATGAGAATATCATTACTTTCTAAAGAGTGAGAAAAGCTACAGCCTCTGTCTTTCTCTGGCCACTGCTCTCTGCATAGTCTCCCTGCTGGCTGCATGACCTAATTTTACTTTTTCCTTTTGCTCAAATTTACATGCAAATAATTTCCCACTGTATTTTATTCTCTTGAGGTTCCCAGTTCTGTAACTCAGAAAAGGAATCTTGCAGTAATTCTGCTGACAGCAACTGAAATGCACGTGCATCAACACCAGTCCTGATTTATCCCTTTGCAGGTAGTAGCTGAGAACAAAACTGTTGCTCCCTCTCACTGTGACATTTCAGAAATGGCTCATCAAGTTTCCATTTTCCTCATTTGTCTTCATCTCCTCTAGTAACATCTGCCTAAATCTTTAAAAGAACAACTGTTAAAGCATATAGGGATGTTGTAGATGTGACAGAGATGCTGGTCTCTGATAATTTACTGTATTTGGGATATGTTGGTTTGTTTTGTTTTCCAGGACCTCAGTATTTTAGTGAGATCTGTCTGGAAAATGAAATTCCAGAGAGAAGGTGTGCTTGAAACAAATGAGGTGGGGACATTTATGCAAAGCTATCACATAAGAAAAAAAAAATCAAAACTAAACACAAAAAGGAAGGTAGAGCCCTCTAACAGTCCAACAAACTAAGCTGGTCTGGCACAGAAGCTAGTGTTTCTGCAACAGGAATGAAAACTAACACCAAGTGCTGTCTCACGATACATATAGCAATTTCATCTTTATTTTCATTAATTCTGTCTTTATGAAACTTTCATTTTTTAAAAGTGGTTTTGTCCATGGTGTCTGTGTGCTAGAAGGTTTTGAAAACATTGTGGAGAAACTTTCAAGAGCTCTTGATCTATGTCAGCTTTTGGCAGGAGTATTCATTCAAGAAAGCACATATAGGGTAATAAAAGAGAATAACACAGGGTGAACTCAAAGTTGGAAGATCACCAGTGTACCTGAGAGAGATGGCATGAGTAGCATCTGGGAGGTTGAGTTACCATTCTTTCCACCCCACTTACTGCTTTTCCACAAGATGCCTTAGGAGAGTCACATCTTTCCTTCCTCGTAAAGCCAAGCTGCTAATTCAGAACCTCAGAAGTCATGGAGGTATTACCTTTTGCTAGAACTGGCCTGCATCATGAGCTATTCTTCAAACACAAAATCATACATTTTGTATTGTCCTACAGCAGAAGGAGGGATCCAGCAGCCCACATACCTTTTTCAACAAAACAAAAAGATTAGAAGTCTAGAAACAGTTTTAGAAGCAGTTTTAGAGCTATGAGAGCCTCTCTTTCTCCTTCCAAGGAAATAGTGTGAATAGGCAAGAAATTAGGCCCATCTAGACTTTCTGTATGTGCATATGTCCTTTTATCTGGTATGCTTCAAATTTCAACCAAAATCTTCAGCTTTGACTTGACAGTGCTCCTGCAAAACATCAAATGTATTTGCTTAACTTGGAGAAGGCTGGTAGCGTAGCATTGATCTGGTTTGTATTTAAAGTCTAGTTTAAAACTTTTGGAGGCACTTTTGTTTCATCATGTATTCATATGTGAATAGTGAATTTTAATAATTCATTTTGAGCTTCTCCTGCAAAGGTAGTACTGCAGTTCAGATTCTGTCCTCTTAATTACCTTCTCAGTCTGCACATCGTGATACTTTGGTGGATGATAATTCTCTTGATCCATATGAAAGTAATAAGAATGCTTTATCAGACAAGTTTTCAGATGTGGGTACAGTTCTGGCCCAAGAGAGTCTGCATTTTGCAGATAATATTTTGACTTTTGATAGTTCCTGGTATGGAGCTAAAGTGCCAGGGAAAAACGCACTTATTAAAATGCTAACTGAGTGTCTCCTCTGAAGTAATGATAACATCATCAAATTTTAGAACCACTGGGGCAGCTAAAGCTAGAGAATTGATTGACTCTCTTGCAAAGTGGCTCTAATTCAACTAATTAGATGTTGAATGAGTGTTAAAGTTCAGCCAGAGTGATTACTTTCTTTTTCAGCAACTGTACCTTTCTCAGTTAAAGTATCTGAAAGTTAAAATACACCATAGTCACAGATAAAAATATGAAATAGCTTTGTGTTTGAATACCTATTTGTAAAATACTGCACCTGGCTTCTCACAATAAATACAAAGCCTGATCATGCTGTTCCACATAGAAATCCCACAAAATAGGCAAATTTACCCAACCAATTTCCCTGACATTTCCAAGACACTAGGTTAGAGCTATATGCCACATGATGGAAGTAAGACCTTCAAATTGTGGTCCTTAATCACAATCACAAAAATCTTGGCAGGTGTGTGCCACAGTGGATGTCCACAACTCTGTCTCTCTCCCCAGATTCAAGACACGCGATATTTGAGTCACCCCACCAATCCCTTTTTCCTGTGACCCTAACAGAAGACAGTGCAATGGCAGCTATCTCTGGCACTTTACGGTGGTCCAGGCCAGGCAGAACCCAGCCCTTGGGTTGCTGTCCCACTAGGATTTCTTTGTAGGAAATCCTTTCTCAGACAGGTCCCTTCCATGATTGCTTGTCCCTGTGCTGTACCACCTCTTTGCTAGCACAGATGTTAGAGATCTATGGGGGGAAAAACCAAACTCAAGCTCAGGGCACTAATTCAACTGGAAATTAGCCAGTTTTCCCTGGCAAGATTACTTCTCAACTAGATTTGTTCCCCAATTCAGGTAATTGGGTGGTTGCATGAACTGCAGTGCTGGCACCATGGAAGGAGCAGTGTGGGGCTCCTTGGGTTCCTGCAGCTGGCACTAGGAGGCTTGCCAGGTACTACCGCTGCTCCAGGCACCTAATGAGGCAGAACACCATCAGCCATATTTTTCTAATGGTTACTGAATTACACCTGGTACCAGACATAAAATAAAATATAGGAATAGCTTTAGCAAAAAAATAGAACAACTAAAATACTCAGCAGAGATTAAACTCCAGAAATGTGGTTTAATCAGACCTTCATATTCTATCTGTGAGCAGTGGCTGCCAGTGGAGTGGAAAAAATTCAGTGTCCTTATTCCCAACAATGGCTAGCACTAAAAGACATGACAGTTTTCAATTAACTCTGGAAGACTGGGCGAACTACGAACCTGTAACAACACAATTGAGAAACACAGCAATGTCTGCAGAGTACGTGTGTATTTACAATATGTTATTAGACAAAGTGTGAAATAAATGAAATCCTGGGAAGTGTTTAATTTTGCTGGCAGAAAGAGAGCTGCAATCTTACTGTTATGGAGAGGAAGAGCAATGAAGCCTCTAAAAAAAGACAAGAACGCTCCTAAACTCTGAGGGGCAAAAAACCATGGACAGCACTGGGAGCCCTGGAATTTAGCCAGTAGCACCTTTTGAGACAAGGGATAACTGTCTTCAGATGGGCACTGAAGAAAGGTAGACAGTGTCCTAACTCCACAGGTATGACAGAGAATGCAAAACAACCCCGAGGGAGACCTGGGGAGAAAGGCACAGAGGTCAGTGCTGGAGCCTGCAGAAAGCAGAGGGGGGAGTGGTACATGACAAGACACTGGAAGCACTCAGAAAAAGACACATAGGTGAAGATGGAGGGCATTGCTTGGCATGTGCGCACTCACCAGCAGTGTGTGCACAGTAGAATCATAGAATCATAAAATCAGCTAGGTTGGAAAAGACCTCTGAGATCATCGAGTCCAACCTATGACCCGACACCACCATGCCAATTAGAGCATGGCACTAAGTGACACATCCAGTCTTTTCTTAAACACCTCCAGGGACGGTAATTCCGTCACCTCCCTGGGGAGCCCATTCCAATGCCCAGTCACTCTTTCTGTTTAGAACTTCTTCCTAACATCCAACCTGAACATCTCCTGGCAGAGCTTAAAACTGTGCCCTCTTGTCCTGTCACTAGTTGCCTGTGAGAAGACACTGACCCCCACCTGGCTACACCTCCTTTCAGGAGGTGTTGAAGGAGACCATTAAAGCTCTTAGCTCAGAGGATTTAATCTCCAGAGAAGCATCTCGCCTGATTTTTTTTTTAAAAAGAAGTGGAACCCTAACCATTTTGTCCAAGTTGTACAAAGGCTCATTAGTGAAGCAGCTAATGGGAATCGTGGAAGTCACAATAAAAAAAACAACAGAGGCACTTGAAGGTAAAAAGCGTAGAGCTAAAAGTGACAGAGGGAGACTGTCATGTGTCAGTGGGTGTTTGAACTGTAAGTGTGAGCACTGAAAAATTTGTAATGAGATCAAGCTAAAACTATGTAAGCCCCTGTTCTACTATAGACTGTCTGAGTGGAAAGGCAGAGACTAAAAGACCAAACCAAGTATGAAGAAGTTTTTTAGGAAGAAACAAGTTCAGCCAGGTCCAAAGTAGAGCTGAGAGTGCACAGAGACCCCAGTCACAGCTGTGGGGTGTTACCACAGAAAACAGTGGAGTAGTATCAGTTTCCACAAGCTGAGGATGTGACCTGTATTATCTCCTAGACATTTGGTGAAGACTGGAAAAAAGTGAAGTGAAACAAGTTAATGATGATAATTTGGAGAAATGGAGAACAATTATTAATGCCATTTTTTCTCAAAAGATTAAATATCAGGACACCACAGAGGGTCTGTTTTAAGACATTAATGTAATGCTATACGAAGTACTCTGCATCACATGCTGTATTATTTTGTAAACGTACTCTGAAGATCCACAGCAGAGTATTTAATACTCCTTTTTTTTGGCTGGCCTATTGTAAGGAACTAATTCTTGTCCAATGACCCTCATAGTGTCAGAAAGCTTTTTATGTTAATTATATAAAATCCACCATATTCTGCACAGTCTGTTTGCTTTCTCAATATCCAGCCACATTTAACCACACTTGATTCTTTCTTTAAGCTCAAATTCAGACAAAAAGTCAATTTTTCATCATTCATCTCATTCATAAATATAAGTGATGAGCAAAAAAATTTACAGCAGCATCAATGAAATGTACCCTTTTCAAAACTTGGCTGGTGAACTCTTGTTCTCCGTCTCTTATCTATTTGGATCTCTGGCTTTGGATCTTTTCTTTGTGAGCCCATTCTCCACAACTATGTTTAAAAATATAAATAAAAAATGATGGTATAATTTATACTGCCGAATTATGTGAAAAAATAATATTTATTTTGATGGTACTTCAGTAAATACAAGCATGAAGATATTTCTATACAAATATTTATATTGTTGATAATATTATTCAGTTCATTGGGTCATATGTGAAAGTTTTCATTCAAATATTTTTAATTTGTAAGAATAAAAAGAGTCTGTTGTGCCAAGCAGGGATGAATCTGACAACCACCTGGCAGAGGTGAGGCTGCTGGAGCTCCATGCCCCAGGTCCAACCATTGGATCAGTAGCAAAACTGATCCGATAGGCAAAAAGACTTGGATGCAGGTGTGTAACAGGCGTATACACTCAAATTGACACAGGCAGACACACAGAGCACTCCAGGAACATAGACGACACCAATGTCCTCATCTTTCTCCCTTCTTTGGCAGTTCTGGATGAAGCTCTGTGAGAATATCTACATACATATGCATATTATGTTCCTCAAGCAGCTGCTCGTCAGCCCTTAAGCTATACTGCCATTCGACAGTAATATCATTTTGGTGTCTTATAAGAAACGTGAGATAGCAGAAACATCAATATTTGGTATAGGATCTGACAGTACATTAAGGAGGACTGGGCAATGGCAAGGATAAATATATAGACCATAATGAAATGAAGACAAAACTAGGGACATGCAAAGGGCTGCATTTTAAAAAACGAGAAATGCTTTCTCTTGGCAAAAGATATCAGTCACTTGGTGTATACTCAAAGCTGGCCATTTTTTCCCCATGTATTTGATGTCTCCATTATTGTTACTACAGAAAATTCTCAATGTCAGCAGAAATAAGTAATTACTTGGTGGTTTCAGAAAAGAATGTATTCCACTGGGCTTTAAGCCTTCTACCTGTGTCACCATCTGTATTTCTAATTGGGGCCTTTGCCACACAACTATTTCAGTTTTGTGCCACGACAGATTGAGAAATCTGAAGTAAACAGTCAGACCTACAGCTGTAATTTAAAACACCAGTGTGTGCTGGGGAGAAGTGGTTCATTGCCATTGTTCAGACAGGTCCCAGGTTCCATGAAAAATAAAGTGGGCTTGAAAATATAATTTTTAAAACAATCTCTTTAGGGTTCTCTCAGTTACAAGTCACTAAAACTGAGACAGCCAAGGTTTTCTAAGGCTGTATTAGCTCTGTTCTTTCTTATTTCCCCTTCTTTCCCTGACTCCTGCATAGCTTAACTGAGTTTCTTAGCTTTAACTGTGGATGGGGAATTTGAGCAGAAGAGAAGCCATTATTCAAGCAAGTCTGAGTGTGGCTAGTGTGGAATTGTTAGAGGTAATAATACGCAAGATGCTTCTGAGAAGCAGGAAAATGAAAAGTGATTAGCCACTAAACAAGGTTTGCTTTTGTCTGAGTCTGTGCTTTGATATATTTTCAAGTTACCATTTTGCCTTACTGAAGTTCTCTTATCTTTGCTGTGCTGCTGGAATGGCACATACATCCCCTTGGAGGGTTGTGCCTTTCCCAAAGTGGACACCATGCAAGGGTGGAACAGAAGCGAAGCTGAACAGCTCTGACAGAGAGCCGCTGGTTCATACTACAGATCACATCTCTGACAGAGATGCCCTGCAGTGCTGTACAAATGCAAACAGGACCATGATTCTTGCAGCATCACCTTTAAAATACACAAACAGGGACTGGGTTTCATGTTTCTTGAAGTGGACCTCCTTCACATTCCTCACTGATGGCTGCTGGTTGCAGACAGATGGCTTCCTCATGTGGAAGTACTAGGAATAGCTAACTTGGTCTTCTCAAGTGTGGTATATCAGTGAAATTTTCCTGATGAAACTTTAGACTTCCCCAGATAATTGACTTGCTCAAAATTTAGTTTTCTTTTCATCCAGTTGTTTTTATAGACTCCCAGCAAAGGATGTTTTACATATTTTGATTTCCTTCTCTGGGAAGCCTTAATCTTGCTTTCTTTGCTGGCCTGGTACGATCACAATGGTGGCATTGACCCAGGAATGACTATGAGGAAGAAAGTGTGTCTCCAAGAAAAGCCTCATCCAGGTTAATCAACCTTTTGGAAGAAAATTGCTGCCCTTGCAGCAACCAAAGCTGGTTCTCATGCCCCAGAAGAGCTGTGCCATTGTGGCTGCCACACTTTGCTCCCTCCTCACCTCTCAGAGAAATAAACAAAAGTGTAGCGTTAGAAAGAGGCAGTATTTTACTCTTTTCAGGTGAGAGTTGTGGATTTCTCAGTCCTGCATAGGAATGACAAAAAGGGTACTCTGTCTCTTGCACAATGGTGGAAAAGCATATCACACATTGTAGTAGAACTGAACACTTCTCTCATAGCCTATTCTAAATATTTGAAAATATTTGAAAATATTTCCTCCTTTTCTTTACACAAAACTCAAGTGAACTCCGAAGATAAGCATGTTTTCTTGGTCAAGCATTTCAGTTCCACTCTAGTTGAAAAGGTAAGGTACATTTGTTACTCATAACAGTGCAAAATCTGAGATACACAATACCAAGAGATAAGAAAATAAGGCTTTTAATATATGTGTTAACTATGGACATAAAAACCACCCCAGAATGGATCCAAAACTACTGATTTAGTCATAAAATGAAACTGTATATCTAAAATTTTTATACATTTTAATTATTTCAAGACAAAGTTGTGAGGAAAACTTTTATAGCTATTAGGATCTACTGGGAAATTGGATAATGCATAAAAGAACCAGATAATGAATGCTGCTGCATACAGTAATGAACAAAGCTGTATACTCAGGTAGTAATAGGGAAGATTACATTTACATTATAGATGAATGCACTGTTAAGTAGTGATATAAGCTGGTTGTAATGTCATCATGGAAAGACAAAGATCTTTCCATCAAAATACCCCCACTCTGATGATTATTTCTTTAGGTATAAAGGGACAATTTTATTTCTGGTGCAACTCTATTGGAATTCGTTCTCATATCTAATCTCTAAAAGTTTTTGTGACATGACACAGGCATTTTGTTTCATATTCTATCACGGTAGAACGTGTATTAGTAAATAAACTTCTGTGATGGCTCTACACAAAAGTATCTACAAGATATTTTTAGTTGGAGATTCTTTTATCAATACTGAAAACAACTCTGATTTGAACTGAGAAATCATCTTGGAAAAGAAAAATATGAGACACTTATACCTTTAAGTGCAATCTATAAAGGCAAACAAATTTCATAAAGGCAGCGATGAAACTGCAAAATCTCTAGTGTATGTGAACTGATGATATTCTTGTGCCCATGTTAATGAGAGATAAACACTTAGAGCACTGCTATTCGAATTTATGTGTTGACATGGTTGCAAAATCAGCTTAAGGGTACTTTTACCCTTCAGTTTGTGGAACAAGAAGGAGGGGATATCAATGAGGATAAGAAAAAATAGAAAAGAAAAAAAATCAGGTGATTACCATAATTGTATGGCAACATACCAAATTGTTTTCAGCTTCCTGAGGTGTTTTCCCACATTAGTTTCAGTTTCTCTTGTAAACATTACACAAGAACAACTGTTTACCTGGTTTTAATTTTTACACACTAAATCACACTACATTAGCCCAAGCAAAGTAAAAAAAGGCTGTAATTGGGGTATATTTTTTTAAAGTCCATTAATATCCAGGAAACAACGTGTGGTAGCAACTCCAGGAAGTTTTGGTGGGTTTTGGTCATGAATCTGGCCTTATTTAAAACCTATTAGAAAAGAGTAATGCAGCTGTGAGTGGGATCAGAAATGGATAACTGCATTGGTTTGATAGGCAAACCCAGTGAAACACATAGTGCAACTCCAAACTTTTGTAAAAATTAAGCAAAGCAATGCTGTAAGGAATGACTACTGATGGGACAACAAAACAGGAGACAAAAAGAGAAAGCTTGAAATAGCAACTTAGAACAAACTCCTCGATATAGTATTTTTTTCTACAGATTTATATGGAACTCAGTAACTTATTTCTGTGGCTTTGACCTAGGAACCTCCATGAATTTTCACAACTTCTAATCATACATGATGGGGTTCACACAAGAGCATTAGATCTCATAGGCTAAATGCTAGAAGCCAAATTTTCATCTGCATGGAGGCAATTTTACAGACATAAAAAGAGAGGAGAAGGCTTATAAGAAAGTGTCTATATTTCTAAATTTTTGCATTGATAGTCTCAAGAAACCTGCCCTGAAAGATGATTATTATTGAGGTACTTCAGAGTGGAAAGCATGATTATGGCATGGAAATTGGTCCTTGGGCTAACAGAAAAAGTAGCATGAGAATAAATACAATACAATGCAGTAGAACCGATATTTATTTTTTAACTTTTCTCTCTGCAAATTTGTATACAAGTAGTCCTCTAGGCACTTAGTTTATAACGTTGTCACCACAGAATGCTGGAAAGTTTTTGATCATTTGTGCAATCAAGGTGTTTTATATTTTTTCCCTAACCAAATTATATTTGTGGAAAGGTGAGAATATAGCTAATTGAACTTTAAAAGAATGATTGGCTTAAAAGACTTAGTGACTTGAATGTCTTTGGAATTTATCCACACAGACCAAGTAATTTTTATCTCACTTATGTTACGGAACAGTGCCGTGACATGGTTAAAAACTATACCACAGCTCTGTTCAGACATGTGTCATTCCTACGCTTTTTGATGAGAAGAGGAAGATATTGAAGTTCTTTGTTGGGTCAAGAAAAATATCATTGAGAATTCAGAGGAAAAGGACTCTCCTAAACTCTGAGATATTGTGGCAGAGTTTGCACCTTAGAACACTATAAAGTACAAATTCAAACCAGTATCCCTGATATTTGCTTGCTAATTTTTTTGCAATGACTTTGTTTCTAGCATTGTATTGGATTTCAGGTTAGTAAACCTTGAATAATTATATATACATTGCCTAAAGACTTTTGTCTGTTGCTCAGTTAAATAGCATCTAAAATCACAAGACAGTGGGTTCTGGAAAGGGGTTTTTTTTTATTTGTCTTTTTTTTTGTAAATAATTATTACTGCTAGTTGGTAAAGTCATATAAATACTCATATTTTTATATCACTTTTTCATTAATGAAGAGAGTAGCAGACCTTCACAGTCATAAACACCTGCCTAACTCTCATAATCAGTTTCTTCTTAATAAGTAATTTTGTAATGTCCCTGTTGTTTCAAGACAATCAAGCTTCAAGACAATAAGTTTCTCAAACTTATTGCAATTCTTATTCATAGAAGCTGATATTCTTGTTTGTGACAGTCTTACTTAGGGGATATGGGGAAAAAGTGTAGTAGGTTCCAACAAAAACTCTACAAAAAACCTGCAAATACCCAAAACTCACAGCTTTCTTGGTAAGAATTGGATTTCTCTCTGCAATTTGGGAACTCCCTGTACTGTATTGATGCCTACATTAGACAGAGTGCTACATATGTTGCTCCTTTTTCTCTCACCCCACATCACACAGCTATTGTAAAGTGGTACCAAGGGAAAAGCAGCATTGCAGGCACTACCAAAGGAATCTTGCCTCAGGGCAGTGATAGAAAAGGTGCCTCTGCCAGTGCAGCCCTGGGAGAGGAAAGGCCTACTTAAAGAAGAGTCAGAAGGTATGGATGCATTCAACAAGCTAGGATGAAGGCCAGAAGCAGAAATGAGCTTTCTGCCTCTTCCAGATTTGAAAACTCCTTGCAACGTGGTGATGTGGGACAGGTAGTGCTGGAACTGGAGGAATGATGCAAGTTAACTGGACAGCAGCAGTGCTGCAAGGAGCATCTAGGAAGAAAAATAAAAACTACAAAGACAATACTTAGACTAAATAGAATTTCTTCAAACAGTGTTTTGAGGCATGTTGAGTGCCATGAAGGGAAAAATTAATCTAACAAACTGGTATCCTTAAAACAAGATTCTCCCATGGCTGCTTGTTGTCCGAGCAGCTGGTGCCTGTGTGCCAAGGGGGATGTTTTCTCAACAGAAGCTGCTTAAATGTAGAGGAATCAAACTTTTTCTGCAGTTTTAAACTCAGTAGTCAGTTATCAAGGATCTGGAACATTTGTGGGCTCAATCAATGAAGTGATATACATAATTTCCCACTGTTCAAGAAAGATACTAAATCGGTACCTCTGGGCCAGATTCCCTATAGGCAACAGAGCTGTTGTGAAAATGCTTCTTGACCTCCTGGCATTTGCTGATTTATAGGACAGTGGGGACTGTCCATCCAAGCAGCAAACTCTTAGGTAGGAAGGAGGAAGGTCATGGGGAAAGATGGGTTGTGGCAGTGCGCCGAGCTGGGAATAGATGTAGAGCTCAGCTGCTCAGACTCTTAGCTGAGAGCAAGCTGTGAGGACACATGGACAAAGACACTCATTTCAAACAAAACAACATTTGACAGCTGTCTTTTGTCTGACGTAAATATTCTTTTAATAAAATTTTCAAAATAATCCATACTTCCACTGAAGACAGTGAGAATTCCATTGCCTTCTCGTGCAGTATTTCTCATAGTTTCTCATTTCTTATTGCCTGTTTAGCTTTTAGCAAGTTCAAAAATCATTCCCATGTAATTCACATTTGTGGAAGTGTCACACTGTGGGATTACCATATTGTGAACTATACAACTTTCCATCTCAGAGGATGCTTTGCTGGGAGAATGGGCTGCAGCCTAAGGTGGAGCCTGCCAGTGATTGTGTTGGCAGGTGTGTGCACACTCCTCATGCCGACTGCTATTCCTGCACTAGCTCTTAATGCAAATGGACTACACAAGTATAGTTTCATCTTTGGCAGGAAAATGCCCCAAGCAGTGTTGGTACAGCTGCAAACAAATGAGTTTGGGGGCTACTTTATGAGCAAATCAGAAATGTTCCCCAAAGAGGAACATCAGAATAAATTCTTTCCTGTGAGGGTGGTCAGTCACTGGAAAAGGTTGTCCAGAGAAGCTGTGGATGCCCCAACACTGTAAATGTTCAAGACCAGCTAGATGGGGCTTTGAGCAATCTGGTCTAGTGGAAGTTATCCATCCCTGGACATGGTAGGGTGGGTGGAACTATGTGTCCTTCAAGGTCCATTCCAACCCAAAGCATTCCATAATTCTATGATGATTCTGTCAAAGTGGCTTGCTCAGATGGTGAGTAATGGTGGCATTGAGGGGCTCTCCGAAGTCCAGGTACTGTGAGGTTTTGCCTCAGGTACTACAACTGAGGCATGCTCAGGGTGCCCAATAGGGAACTTTCAGGACCAGACAATATGTACCATCTAGGAAACTGAAATTAACAATGTTGCCAGGGATGCTGTTACAGGGTAGTATAAAAAATGGCCCCTGTAAATTTTGCCTTGCGCTCTCTGCCATTGTATCTCAAGAACTGAAACATAATCAAAAAGTTCAAGCTGTTAAAATAGTCACCTAAGCTTTCTGAGTATATTTTAACTACTACATGAAGTCCTGAAGCCAACTGCAGACTACTCTGCTCCTGGTCTTATATATAGCATCTGTGCTAGTTGATAATTGCCTCCCTAAAACTGTTTCAATTAGTCCCAGCTGGCCTGAACTGCTGTCAAAGCTTCTGTTATCAGGAAGTAACTGTCAGTTTTGCAGGTCCAAACTTTTCCTGGATCAAAAGGAAGAAATGGAAACTTTGGAAGAAATGCTATTGCTACTTTTGGGCAGATTAAGTCTACAGGAGATTGAGATACCAAAAAGGAGGAATAATTTTTTTCTACTCTGGGGAAGAAGTATTTATAACAACCATGTATGGGATAAATAAATGGATTGATTTTCTCCAATTTTTTATAATTGCATCAACACATTAAACATATTTAAATATATTTAATTTTAAAGCAAAGCCTCTGTTCTTGGGAGAATGGAAATAAAGAAAAAATTAATATAAAAAACCCATCATATTTTGTGATACACTTGAAGAAATAGCAAGGAAGATAATTTTACCACTATGTTGCTCTGATCACATCATGTCTCTATTCCTGATTTCTGTACTGCTTGGCCTAATTTTTGATACCCTATAGAATTTCTTCCTTCCTTACATCTCACTGTTCTTGCTGGACGGATCTTTGCCTAGCACAATTTGTGACACCAACAATTTTCACTGTTTCTGAAATTTCCCAGTAAATGTGAGTACCTTTCTTTTATACTGCCCAGCACTAGGGTAGATCTGCCTCTTTGTCTCACCAGATTTTCCACTGCCACAACACACCAGCTGGTGTGCCAAAGCCACTGTGGCATATGCTGGTAACTTGTGTCTCATAATTTATCTTCCCTTTGAAGAAGACTTTCTTTTCTTCTTTGTATAAAGAGACCTTAAGTTCATGTCCATAGTAATAAACTGTTGGAAGGTACTGTTACCCAGGAGAGGAAAGGATATTGATTCTTCCAGGACAGGTAATGGTATAAAGGAAAAATTGCAGGTGCATGAGAGGTTTAGCCTTAAGGGCTAATGCCATAACCTGAAAATGGGTAGTGCTGACATCAACATTCTGATTCACTGTTGAGTAATTAAACATAGGTATGGTCTGTCTTTAAAATGTTTTCTCTCTTTAATGCATTTAAAGTAAAATAACACATGTAAATTACTAATCTTCAGTTCATCTTTATTATCTTGAGGCTTCTTGTGTGATTTTGGAAAAGTTGATTCTTTAATCTGTAGCTCAGTTTCAACTCTTATCAGTGTTTATTTGTGCTAAACAGATGATACAAAGCAGTCCTATGTTTTAATAATGAGAACTATGAAAGTAGGCTGAATGGATCTTGACCGGACAAGGCCTTCTCATCTACACATGGCTCAAAGACCCTGGGTGAGCTGGTCTAACGTTGAAGTTGGATCTAGCTTGGAAGTTGGCTAGTTGACATCTATGCACCTCTCCCAAGCCAAATTAAACTGTGATCCCAGAAGAAATATAGACCAGAAGCTCACGAAATAGCTTGGAGCACCCTAACATCTGCCACTGATATTTCAGGCTTCATATATAGTAATGCTGGGGTTCTATTGAAGTTTAACAGTATTTTTAGAGTAACACCAGGCAGGTAGACAGTAATGAAAATATGTCTAGTCCTTCTAATTAGATATTTCTATTAAAAAGTTGTTTGTGTATGTTTAACCAAGAAGACACCAGTGAGTTTACAAGCTCATGCAGTGACTTACTGCGCCAAATTAAAATCTTCTTTAACAAGTAAGGCTTCTGGGGATGGCAACAGAGAGATACTTGAAGTTTATATGTACATAAGTTTAATATGCTCCTAACATCTGTATTTATCTATGCAAACACACATATTTACAGAGAGATAGAAAGCAGATATATATAGAGAGAGTGAAAATAAATCTGAAATCCAACATGTGTCAACAGTTACTCCAAAATATGCTTTCACTACTTGCCTTTTAAATACTTCTGTCAAGTACTTGATAACGTCTAGTGATTGTGAATACATCAGACTGGAAGGTACTCATATAATCACAATTGAAAGAATCTCAATACTATAACCTGGGTAGAAGTACTTATAAATTAGGATGGACATTTCCAAGAAGACTGTAAGTGATTTCCAAACACACATAAATAGCCTAAATTATTTATATGCCTTTTAGAAATCCCACCTGCGTCCTTTCCTTATTTATTGATTCTAAGCATGCTGATTTTAAGTTTATCAGTTGAACTGAAGACATGATATTTACAAGAAGGATATAATCATAAAACTCAGACAATTTTAAACTGATGTAACTCTCCTAATCTGTCTGTTTTGTGCTGAGGAGGTACTGTAATTAGTTTGTCCCTCTCAACTGCTTTCACGATATCCCATAGGCTATATGGGCTAATTTCTTCCATGTTGCTATAGAAAAGTATTATCTTACAATATCTTCAGCTGACATTTTATGCCACAAATCCTTAACAGAAGCTGAATTTCACAAACATTCCCAGAGAGCTGCAGATAAAGAGAGCCATATTTTGTAGGCATTAGCAAGAAGGAAATGAAACAGCAGATACATACTACAGTAGGAACTCATGTAAAATTAGTATGTGTCCCTCTGGAAAAAGGCTGATTGAATGTGGGTTTCCAGAAATTGATGGAAGAAAAAGAATTAACAGGTATAATGGAATACACTCTTCATGCACAGAGCACAAAATTCAACCTCTGCAGAGGGTGAATCACTTAAGAGCAATTTATGTTTTAATTTGTAAGTTTAGGAGGAGGATAGATAAGGGACAGACAAAATGCTGTCTATTTTAAGATTTAAAGGCATTCCAGGACAAAAGAAAAAAACATGAAAAAATTCCTTTTATGAAATTTGTGATAGTTTTGTGGAAGAGTTTCTTTGGAAATACCTATGGAATCACAGAAGTCTTATCCTTACAGGAATACTATTGCAGATAAGAAGCACAATTTGGGAGGGCAGACTGCGTTAGCCACTTAGGAGAACAGAAAATGACAGGCTAGAAGGCTGGAATTGGTAAGGGGTTTCAGACAATGGAGAACTGTCAGAAAAAAAGAATTGTCTAAAATCTGAAAAATGTTTTCATAATGATAAAAACATTGAAACTAAGGTAACACTGAAAATAATTACATCATTCAAATGTGGGAGATAAAATACACCCTAGAGGTATTTCTGATCTGACCCCTTTTATTTATGCCTTGCACATGTTTGGGGAAGGAATTTTTTTTTTTTAGGACTTTCCAGTGAAGGGATAGCAATGTATATACTGTGGAAAAAAAAATACTTTTTCCATGCAGAATCCTTTGGAGAATGTTCACACAACTGTCTTCAGTACTTTTTGTGGTCCCAGGCCCATCCACACAGTGTTAAAACCAATATTGTTTGACTGTGGTGATGGACAGTAAAACATGAGGCACAGAGCAGTTACAAAGGAGAAACTAACTTCCTGCAAACAGGAAGTGGAGGGGTGTGGGAGGCCAGGAGAGGTTTGATTACGAGCAGTTGAAAAAAGAAATAAAAATATGTGAAGAGATCTGCGGGACCTCCGAGGACAACACCTTCAATACACTTAAATGATGAATGGGACTGTTGAGACTCTGCATTTGTGTTCATGTTCAATGTTCATTGTATTTTTACCCTTTATTGTACCCTATGCCCTGGTTTTTATGAAAAAATCCTCAGTGTCCCGTGCCCCGGTTTATGCCCTTCTCCCTGATTGGTTCACAGGTGTCTCATTGCAGTAATTTAGTAATTTAGTAATCCCTTATTTGGTTAGTACCTCCCTTTTCTCTCCTTATATGGTCTGTATTAGTATTCTCCTCCCTAACTCTTCCCTAACTCCTCCCTAGTTCTCCCTAACTCCTCCCTAACTCCACCCACTTTTCCAGTACCTTCTATTCCCTACCCTTTATAAGTCAGCTCCTCCCTTTAATAAAGGTCTATTTCATCCTCTCTTTCCAAAGTGGAAGAACACTTATTTCCCTGGGCTGTGACAGAGGGGAGTGTTTGCAAGTGTCTCATATTTTGAAATGGGTTTCCAAAGAATCTTTGTTCAATCACTCCAAATAACAAACACATTTCTAAAAATCAGGCTGTAAGAGCAGTGTCATGGATGTCATTAAGTAACCCTGCAAATAGGATTTTTTTCCCTATTTGCCATCTCTTGCTCGTGAAGAGACAGTAGGAGATCCCTCCCCTTTGATGGGGTCACTCTGCACCTCTTAGTGCAGTCTGAGAAGATATGCACACTGCAAAGTCCCACAGCTGACCATCTGAGCAAAACAACAGCGCACACCCTCTTCAAATCACCAAAATAAATAGCCTAAAATCAAGCTTGGTGAACAGGGAGACATATGAGCACTACAGATCTGCAACAATGTGCTTCATAGATAGCTCTCAGGAGCTAACTATTCCCTCGGTTATTGCATGTGTGGGAGCTGCTCACAGGCTCACAGGGCCTGAAATTGTGCTGCTTTGCCAAGGCTCTGTGAAGGGATGCATTACTTTGTGGCATAAAGCCCAGGGCTCCAGCCTTCTGCCACCAAAGGCCTGGCAGGTGGCAGTGCAGGGTGAGGCTCCTCAACTTCCAGTCTGCAGCCACGGGTCAAGGCTTTCCCTTGGGAAAGTATTTAAAAAAAGTGTGTCCTGGCAGATATCTGAGAAGTGTGCCCAGTGACTGTAAAACAGCAGGGCATTCCTGAGCGGGGGTGTCTGTATGTGTGTGGGTGTATTTATATGTGTGTGTATATATTTATATAGCCACAAATATTTTGGCCACTACTTTGTAGTTAATTCACTGCCTAATAGGGAGAAAATATGCTAAAATACCAATAGTTTCTCAATTTTTTTGTCTAAGCATAACCTTCCCTTTCCTTCATGGGCTGTAAAAATCTAAGAGAGTAAACTAGCTCCAGCATATCACTCATCCCAGACATCAGGGACGCATAATTTTGGATAAGCACCTGCTGCAGCTGGGAAAAAATTTGAAATATGTATTTCCAGGCTGTTTTTTCATAATTTTATTTTTTTTTATTATTTAATGTAATATGATGATCCTGCTGTGCAAATCTGCCCCGGGATCTGAAACATCAGGACAATTCCAGGAGAGGTGGGTTAGTGGGCAGAAGGTGGAAATATGATCAAAGGTTCTGTAATTTTATCATGCAGCTGCTCAATTCATTGCATGGATATCACCACTATCAACATGCTGTCTTGAATTGTAATGGTGTCCTTCAACTTCTTGGACAAACAGGAAATATTGAAAGAAACAAGCAGGAGAGAAAGTTTTTCATAAAAACTTGTGGTTCTTCTCCACTGTGGTGAGAACTCATTTGTTTCCTGTGTTGGTCTTTGGGAGGGTCTTGTTCAGAGGCAATGCAAATTAAAGGGTAGGAGCTGGGCCTGCTGCTGTTAACATCCAGACGGATCTCAGTGACTTCAGCAGACATGTTGTGCTCTGCAGACTGAGTGATGAGGATCTGGCCTCAGGTTTATCATAATCTGGTAAAGGCAAGAAGATAAGGGATGATAACTGAAATGTTTAGCTACGTTTCTGTGACTTTTGGTCTTCTCAAATGGGTTGAATATAAAACATTCCCCCAGGAAAAAGATATCTACAATATCTGAGAAAGTATTTATTAAGTCACCAAAATGCTATGAATTAAGTTCTAAAGTGTATTTCAGTTTAACTTTCTCATAAATTAACTGACAGCAAGACAAGTCTTTCTAAAAAAAGTATTTGTTGTGGATCTTTTTTTTTTTTTAATGCAGAGCTACTGCAAAATAACTAAGCTGAGAAGAAGTTTAAAGCAAGTCACTCTCTGTTTTATCTGCCTTAGTATGACCCAGAATAATGTGACTAACCTTACTTCATTTCCTGCATTTCTACTAAGACCTAAATCTGGATTGTGTTCTCTGTTGAGCTCATTTGGTTCATTGAGAGGGTCAGAGTTATTCCTTTCCTGTACACCCTGTTGAGAACTGTCTTGGAGAAACAGCCTGGGTCACTACACACACAGAAGGCAAACAGAGTCAGTAGATTAGAAACTAGTAGGTTTAGTGATGGGCTGAAAGCTCTTGGGGAACATGGCTACACCATTCGAGGTCTGTGGAAAAATTTCCAGTCTACAGCAAGGAATTCAGAAAACATTTATGCACCTGAAGCAAAATTTTTGGAAATTATACCTGACATGCAGAAGGTCCATAGTTCTGCTTATTTAGGGCTTTGTGCCTTAGTTTATACTGTAGGAAAATCTAAGTCTGAAAATGCTCGTTCACTAATACAGCTGAAAGTCTGCCAGAGCTGAAGGGAGGGATTTTTATTCCTTTTATGTGGAAGTTCTCAAGTGAAAAGGATGCAAAAGATTATAATAGTCAAGGGACAAATAAAAGGATAAGAAAACCATTTTAATACTGGAATGAACTGCTGTCTGAACCTGTGAACATAATTACAAGTCATCTCCACAATTTATAAAAAGTGCAAAAATTCAGGTTTGGGAGCGCTGAAGCTTCTGCAGAATTGCCAAACTCATGGACCAAATTCAGTTGGCAGCCAATTGCAAACATTTCCAAGCTGAAAAAGTCTTTTAGAAAACTGTGCTCATTTTGTTTGTTAACAGAGATAATCAAACAGAATTTCTGGCCTTGTTGTTGTGCCAGGTTGCAGTTCACCAGCATAAAGAATTAAGCCATTCTCGCTACAGAAAAAAGTAAATTAATGAGCTCTCAGTAAATAGTTTAACAGGCACTGTCAAAAAATTGTGGGCTCACAATAAATGAAATGGCAGCAACTTTCCTCTTTGAAAAGCAAGTTCTAAGCATTGCAAAAGGGTGCCCGTAGACTAACACATAGTGAAAAGCCAGAGATCGGGGCAGGGGCTCAGCTACACTTCATTCCCTTTTTAAATATTAATATAGTCTTCCTGCCAGGTGTACATACAAAGCATGGGGGTAGCTGTGCAGGTGCCTGTGTCCATTCTTGCCCGATGGTGTGTCTTGGTGATGCAGAGTGGAAGAAGTCATGACAGTGCTGCCACTCCAGCTGGATGTATCCCAAGGTCACAGGGATTTTGGTGCTGGTAATCTCCGGCCTCAGTGTGAGGTTTGTCACAGTGCTCCCAGGCACTGACTGCATGTTGGAAGCTGCATTGACTTGATACAGGTTTGAGCAGAGAAAAGGGGGTGGAGGAGGCAGATGAACATGGCTGCAAATGTTACTGCTCTTTCTTGAGATCAAGTGAGATTTTCCTTCCTCGCTGTTACCTGTACATTTAAAGAGCTCTGTGTTTCGCCTTTGATAATTGGCAGAAACACTCAGATCAGATCTAGCGCTCTTCATGGTGGTGCTCCCATGGACAATGCTGCAAGAGGCAATCAGTTCTGTTTAACATCTTTATAAACAGTATGGAGCATTCATAGACAGCTCAGGCTGGTGTTCATTACTGTTCAGTGTTTGGTCCCTGGGCCAATTCATAATCAATTTGCTAGCCTTGTGGTCAACGTACTTTCTTGAACACTCTTGACAGAAAAGGTAGGAATTTAAGAGAGGAAAGAAACCAGAGCAGACATTATAAACAGCAATAAAACTGCCACCATCAGCTTAGCAGCTGTATGTATTTGATCTAGAATACCTTACGGTGTGTGACAAGGATTTATTTCAAAGACATTATTGAGGACAGAGCAGGCACCACTCTAAGTAGACCTTGCATTCAAAAATCTGTTGGCAATACACAAGCAACAAATTTTCTATTAAAGTACAAAGCACATAATTGCAGGCATGTAAGTTGCAGTTTTATTTTTTCTTGGGCATTTATATCCAAACCAACTTCAATAAATCTTTCATAGAATATTTGATGAGATTCTATATCAAATGCTTTGCTAAAATTGATCTAAACTCAGTGCAGGTATTGTTTCTCTACCACGTTGCATTTCTACTGAGAAATGCAATGAGATTAGTTTTCTATTTTGCTTTCTATTTAAAAACAAAGTTCTTTTTACGTTGATCTTTACCCAGCCAAATTACATCCTCTTTATTGAGGCTGCAGATGTTGCAACTCAACTAAGAACATGGATGATGTTATTTGTATTCAGACTTCTATCAGACAAGATGCTCAGAGGTTTCTTCGTCTTCATACTTTCACTCATTATTTCATTATTGATTGTAATTGAATTAACCATATGGCAAATGCCAAGTTCACATTTGCTACTTACTTCAGATGACAAAACTCAAAATACACTCACACTGTAATATTTGTTGAGATACTAATTAATGCAGTACAACTTGTGCTAAAGGCAGGATTATTGCCTATTATTAAAATGTTTACTGACTAGAAATAGAGAAATCTTTTGAAGATGCTCAAAGGCTGAGGTTTTCATAGAATTTTATAAGGTATTTCCTTATTCAGGAAGTGTGTTGAGGTGTGTTGAGTGTATCTTTGTGAGGGGTATGTCTAACTCCACACAGGCCAATGGATAGCCCAGATATTGGAATGCAGACATTTCCATTTTTCTAGAGGATAATCATGCCTTTTTTTTCTTACAAAATTAAAATTTTTCCTTTTGAAATGATTTAATGTTTGTAAGAGCGTTATTCCATTGGAAAACCTTTCTTGTAGAAAGTTCTCAAATCACACTGATTGCTTGTTTTCTGCTAATAAGTTTGATTTAAAATATTATTATTACAAAGTTTCCTGCCATGACTATTAACTGTAACAGCTTGATATAGAGTTTGACATTTGTTTAATTTTTATCCTTCTCAGCTCCGATTAAAGGAAAAATGAAAGAAACCAAGGGAAATTAAAAAAAATGCTTTTGAGAATAACAGCTTGATTTTTCATCCCAGCATTACAGAAATTAGCCTATTCTTATGTAGCGCAAAAGGTCTTGAATCTCATCAGCTCACTGAAGCTCAATCATGTTGTATATATCACTTTCCACCAGTAATTTTAATTTCTCTTTCTCATAGCAATTTTAATTTTTGCTTTAAAGATCAACATACCAATGGGCTTTTAGACAGTCTTCGTATGCAGAAGCTGTCTATGTCCAGAAGATCTAGATCCATGCCATGGTCTTTAACACAGACTCTGGGTGCCCGAGTGGGTGCTGAAGGAGTTCTGAAAGTTTCATCTGCAACAGCACTTGGCTACAATAACATCAGCAGCATTTATGTGACTGAGATAAAATTAGTAAATAAATGAGAGAGTATTTCCCTGCCAAGGGCATTTCCGATAGACACTTCCTTTCCCAGTTTCTCCCTGGTGCTTCTGGGACAAATTCTTCTCTATGAGGGGACCAGCTCTTGATTGTTCTTTACAAACCACAGGGCACCTGCCATGCTCCCAACCTGCAGTGAAGAACAGCTGTGAGCCTATGAGATAGTGGACTTGTATACAGAGATTTTTGTCTCCTAAACATTGCAGAGATGCCATATACAAAATTTTGTATAGTCCAGATTTGCAAATGTAAAGAAGATTTAGATAAAATAAATATTTTGCAGGGATTTAGCTGACTGGATAATCTCCTACAGGCTAAAGCTACACAGTAATAAAAATTGAATGGCACAGATATATTGGCAATAACTATACACGCAAAAGTTAGACCATCATGTTTTTTTCCAGTCATTGAAATTCAAATATTCTGAACTGGGTTTTCACAAAGCATCCTGTGTCTGAAACAAATGTCTGGTTAATTTTAAACTTAATGAAGGTTAGAGCAAAACAAACATGAAACAAACTCCCTCTTTTCTTGTCAGACTACAAAGTCACCCTCTATTTCCTTTATCTATTAGTGAGTATATGGAGCTCAAAGATTTCACAGTCATGTAACATGCTATAGGGTGGAAAGAGCAAACTGTAAGAGCCTTTCTCAAACTGTGTTTACAAACAATTTATTTGCTGAAACATAATCCCTGAGATTTCTTGTAATGTAAGCTAAACTCAAAATCTTTCACAAACAAATATTGTCATTTGTGCAAGTGTTAATTTGTGCTAAACACAAACAAACAACATTGTTTAGCAATTTTATGATATTATTAGAAAGTATGCATGTTGTCTATGCTTCCAGCATAAAGTTAGAAATGCTATGGCATGCCTGTTGGGATGATAATGTCATTTATTAATAGATTTTATTGCAGTCACCCTTTGTATGTGAATTTATCAACCAAAATTTTCATTAAGACTTTTAATTTGCTTTCTATTAGGTACTAATGTTTTCTCATGGTTCCATCATTATGGAAATACTGTGTCAGTCAAACAGCAACTTTACAAAATTATTTTTTTTAACCACTCATTTTCAAGAAATGCAGTTGGAAGGTTTATGACAAAAAGAATTTCATCATCTCAATGAGTAGATTTTACAATGTGGCCTTACTCTGATATGCACATTCAGTGAAAAAGCTTAGTTTTATAAATGTAACTATGTGTCTTACAGGACTGAAGCCCAATCCAGTTCAAATTGCAGAGTAAATCAGCTAGGATTTCTCTCATTATATTGTTATTTGTAATAACAGGCACCATTGTTTCTTGTAGTTTATATCATACCTATAAAAATTCAAAAAAATACTGTTGAACATAGGCAACCACAATATTTTTATCAATATTCAAGTACTTGTTTGCTAAAATGTGTTAATAAAACAACTTTAAATGTCTATAAGTAGAACTTCTTCTATTTAATTGTAGTGGGGTTAATCTCAAAACTAAGAGCAGCAGATAGGTTTCCTGGTGTTAGATTCTTCTGGCCATGTAGAATACCGCTGACTTTGAAAACAGTTTATGTTTTCTATTCCAGGCTTAGAAACTTAAGGCAATTAAACTTGTTTATTGTCTTTTCTACACTTAAAGAAGTAAACTCAGTCTGGCATATCAGCAACACTTTTTGCCCCCCAGATATTAGGTTTTACGAAGAATAATTAATCCTGAAACTTGGAAGATTAGTACCCAAACTGGCAAACTGTAAGCATGTACATGAGAAGAGAGTGCAAGTCACATAGAAAGTCTCTTAATAAGGACACTCTTGGCACAAATATGATTTAAAAGTTAAAACAAACAGAAATTAGGCAGATCCTTTCTATCCTTTCTCATTAGACTGATCACATGAATCAATTGTTACCCTGGGCATTAACCCTCTAGATAACATTTTAGGGAATATACAGTTTCATTGGATTTTTTTTAATAATTACCACTGTTACTGCTCTAAACATACTATAGAACATGCAGAACACATCCAAAATGGACTTTTATAATCACAAATCAAAGGAATTCCCTCTTGAACATTAACTTTGAAATCAATACCATACACAAAAAAAAAGATCAGATGTCAGGTGTAGAGACTACAAAAGGTATAATCTTTGAAAAGAACATAGTAAGGAAAAAAATGTCTTCGGCTGAAGCTTTGAAGGGAACAAAAACCCTTTTTTTATACACTGTTAGAAAGTTTGCTATGAAACTTCACCTTTTTTGTTGCACCATGTTATTTTACTGTAACTGTCATTGTTCATACTATAGTGTGTTTTATAGAGCACTTCAGCATTTATTTTACAAGCTTTTTTGTTAGACATTTATAATGACACTGGAAGAGTCTTTACCATTTGTTCCCTGTTCCTGGAGCTTGATGAGAAAATATTTTGCCATAATCTTCATCCCATCACCAAAAAAATCCTTATTTTTTATAGTATATCGTAACATCTTATCTCCACAGTAGAACAATAACATAGTCTTTGGAAAGACTTACCAGAAATATGTGAAATATGTAAAACATTGTTGTAGATATTTACTTTCCCTTATGTTGCTTCCTACTGGTCATGGGCCTTTCTGCTGGAGGCAGAAGCTGCAAAGGGTGTAATACCCCAGACCTACTTGTGATCTAGGTTCACATTTAGGTTCTTTAAATTCCCTTTCTGCTATTCTGTAGTCCTAAATTACTAAGCTGCTTGATTCTCAACCCAATAAACCTCAGAAATGTGTGCAGTCATTACATAACCACAAAACCTAGTCATGCCAGCATAAAGCTGATACTCCAAATTTCCAGAAAAGGCCAAATAAATTTCTGTAGCTAGCTCATTGCTAGGGATACATCCAGTAAATATTTTCCAAATAGTCACTGAATGGGTGTCACACAAGTCGTAAAGCATGGGCTGGTATCTATGTCAAAGCTGTTCATTTCAGTAGATAAAAGAGTTGTATTAAATAACTACCATAGCAGAGGCTGATGACAACCAGCGCAACTGTTGACAGATATCCTGCAGCAAAATCCTAGGAAAGTTTTCTCCTTGAATTTTAAAATGTTTAAAATGTTTTTAATTCAAAAATGTTTAAAATGTTGTACCCATATGTGTACATGGGCTTTCCAAATTAGTTTTAAGCACGTCACAGTTTGGAAACTGGTGTATTATCTCCTATAAGACAATTGATAGAACTGGAAGAAAAAAAAAAAACCCAAACAAGTTTCTTTCCATGTACTGATATTGACTCATAGAAGAGCTTACGTGCTTGGCACATTGCGTGTATTTTTCACATTTATTATAATAAAAATGTTGAGTCCTTTTAACATTAAAACCTTCCTTGGTTTAGATAGTCACAGATAGAACAATATCTTTCATACTAACCTATATTAAACTTAGCAAAAATATCCCATTCTTCAGAAAAGATGCAAAGGGATAGTTTCTTTCACAAGCTTTGTTTTATCATGGAGTGGAACCATGGCTGGGAAGAGACACCGAAGCTGCTTTATTTATGGACTGATTTTTGTCTTTATTTACTTATCTATCCATAATAAACTTGAAATACTTATCTCTACCTGAAACCTGAAGTATCTACCTCAAATCAAGCCCCTGTGACAGTCAGCTGTCTGGCACCATACATTGCATTGCCCTGGGATTTTGAAGTGCTTCTGAGTCTAATTCTTTGACAAGGAACAGAAAAGCCCTCAGGGTATGGCCACCAGGGACACTGAGCTCCTCTGTGCTCACAGAAGTGGTTGTTGGCTCTAGGACTCCAGTAAGGATTAAAGCATAGTGTGTTCCATTTAGATGTCAAAGTCAGTGGATTTGATGATATTAACTTTATTTATGTTGAAAAATAACTTTCAATGTAAGAAGATGTTATAGCATACTGCTAAACTGAAACTAGGGCAACTACTTAGTGGATGGATTTCCACAAAAGCCATGCAGAGTTAAGTGTCCAACTCCTCTATTTCAGACGAGTTTCAAAATCATAGTTATTAGGAATTTAGACCTGAATTCTGGGATATCTTTGACAGTATGTAGCATATGTTCCTTAGCACCTCAGTCTTCTGCTCATCTGCCTTTATGTGCAGCTGAGGTTGCATACTGTGAGAATGCGAAAGGCTGGTCATTATAGCCGGGGGTGGCTGCCGCAATCCTGCAGTGTCCAAGCTGATAACAGGGACAGGTGCCTCTGCTGACTTCTGACAAAGCCGTTGCAGCAATGGTGATGGCTACAATGGCTTCTGCTACTTGAACATCTACCTAGGGAAACTTTGTGCTGTTACCATGGTTTCTGAAAGTTACATTTCTTTTTTTTTTTTTCTTTTTTTTTTCTTTATGACACATTTATGGTACAAAAAAGGACTATAAACTCTTCAGGCCAACAACTGGCTTCAGGACCCATGTCTGAGCATATCTGGTGGTATGGTTTTAGCCTGTTAAAAATTATCAGTAAAAGAACAGTCTGAATAACTGGACACCAGAACTACAGGGAACAAAGGCTCAAGTTCTCACACTGAATGCATCCAGACTGAATTTACCATTTCTTAGTCTTTTTAGGATTAATTGAGAGGCAGAAATGTGAGTTGGGCTAATGGAGTAGATTCCCAATCTCTTCGAAAGGAATTAAGCTGTTCTCCTTCAATAAGAAACAAAGCCTACAAAGAAGATCAGACTGTAAGGAACCATAAATAGATATTACTTGCCCAGTGGCAATTTGAGAGCTGTATTTCAACATTTTCAGATGCTTTTTGGCAAAAAATTGTAGACAGACAATCTATGGGCAAGTAGCAGTCACGTTTTAAAACAGCAGGGAGGAAAATCACAAAAAGTTTATATACAGCATTCAGTACATGCATGGTACAAGTTGATGTGAACCAGTCACTTGCTAATAGTTTGATTTTAAATTCTTTCCTTTCTAATAAAATGTTGACATAATGTGTGCCATGTTTTATCAAATCATTCTGGATTATAGTAGCTCAAAGATATTACATCACTGTTGACATAATGTGATATGACCTGGCAGCCTGAGATAACCTCATGTGATTACGTTATTATCACGAGTATCATTTTGTATAGCTAAAGATTGTGTTTTAAGTAATTTAAGGCTTACATTTGTGTTTTTCCTAACTGGAAAGGAGAGAAACAGAAAGAAAAAACATTTCAAATGTCTGCACATGCCAAGAGCAGTGAGTGTGTGGGTACAGCTGAAAGAAATGACATGCTACAGTGGGAAGAAGAGTGGGAAAAATCTATTTGATGAGATAAAACCAGAATCAAAACCAAGTCCTTACAGTGCTGCTCACCACAGCTCACCCTGACCTGCACATATGCCATTAGCTGTTCACTATCCAGAGCAGAGGGATTCTAAGCCCACCTGCTATGCACATGCTGCGACGCAGCTGCTCTCTAGGCAAGTGCTTGCACAGCAGCCCCAGGAGTTCAGTGCCATGTTCAAGTCCCTAGTACAACAAAGTAAACCAGCTATAATTAGCTCTGACACTTCTAGTACTTGCTGCTGTCGCACAGGGGACTTACAAAATCTAACACTATAGTTTTTCTGGATCAATCCTTGCCTTTCCCTCTCTAGCTTGGGAAACGCAGTAAGAGGTGTTAGCAAACAAAATGTTTACTGTCCAAAAGGCTAAATAGTTTTTTCTTTCCTCCTTTTTCTGAGAGGTTTCAGTTTTGAGTTGTGATTAGTATTGTAATAAAAGGGTTTGATTCCCCTTGAGGAGGAGATTTAACTGACCAATCTGTAATGCTTTACTCTGTATCTGAAACAGTGGTCTAGGCTATTTTTATGATGACTGATGAGAAAAAAGCATTTTATGTGTAATTTATTTTATCTAATTCAGGTATCTGCCTGAAGTTGACATGATTCATATCTCAAACTTGCCTACTTTTTTGCCAAAATTTGAGTCTAGGCAACCAGCTCTGATGTTGACCTCTGCATTTAGAATTTTGAAGTTAGGTCAAGTGAGTCCCTTCCTTGGTTTCCAAGAGGATTGAAATCTATATACATGAAACTGTAATACACTGAATAACACAAGCATAAAGCAGAAAGTAGCAGTAAGATACCCATAACTGTCAGCTAGGTAATATGTTTCCTTTCTCTTCTGCAGATGTATAAATAATTACAGTTTGCAACCAGGAGCTATCACAAGGCAGGGTAGTGCTTTTTCAGTTCCTCCTCAAGCAAGCAACTCTTATGAATTCCAGGGATTTTTCATCTGAACTGGGACCATGGAGCTGTGCTCAGTGTTTATGTTTTGCCACAGGGTTTTACCCTTTGCCTGTAGTCAGTGACAAACTCAAAGGGATTTACATCAATTATTTTATGGCACCATTCCAGTAAAAATAGAACAGACCCCAGAAACTCTACATTCTGTTATTCCTTCAAATATGAATGCCAAACTAAATTGGTATTGTTATGGATTTAATTTTGAGGGTTTTGTTTGTTTTTAATTTTTTATATGATTTGGTGCATCTCCTTGGACATATGAGTCAAAATGTGTTGTATATTAGATGTTACTGTATTTTCTTCCTGTTCCAGAAATCTCATGAAAGTGAAAAATAGCCTGATGATGCTAGAATAGAATGACACTTTAAAATAAAATATAATAATCTTTCAAGCATCATCAAACAGCAATTTTGATCGCAGTTGCCATGAACTGCTCCTATGCAGCCTTAGCCAAGGAAAGA
Organism: Chiroxiphia lanceolata; assembly: GCF_009829145.1. Taxonomy (NCBI): domain Eukaryota; kingdom Metazoa; phylum Chordata; class Aves; order Passeriformes; family Pipridae; genus Chiroxiphia; species Chiroxiphia lanceolata. The sequence continues at coordinate 34,605,635 of NC_045639.1, read as the reverse complement.
ATGGATCTTTCTTTCCACCTATCAATATGACTGACAACAGCAAGGAGACATAAAGAGTCCAATTTTACTCAGAATTACTTGACTAACTGGTATAATTTAGTCAGTGTATAAAACAGATACTTTTCTTTCAAATCTATATGTCATGAATATTGATAGCAATTTCATAGGAGTATTAAATGGCAAGTATTGTAGCTAGTCTGAAAGAAATAATGATTTAGCACAGTAAGGGTATAAAGATTAGCGCGTAATAGTGAACAAACAACTAAAGGAAAACCTCAGTCCTACTGATGTTCATCAGAGTTTCGCCACAGAATTAAGCAGAGGAGTAGAGGGTCGTACCACATTTTTACCTTTAAGTTATAATTAATTGGACTTTCAAAAGATTTTGAAACAATTTTTATTCTTAAAAGCATATTGAAAATAAGATATTTGTTATGGACTTGATAGTTGCGGTAGTTTTGGTGCCAGAACTGGTCACAAGATGGAACATGAATCTGGTTTCACTGTTCAGAAAAATAAGATATCCATGTTGCTATGCTGAAAACCTATCAGGAGCATCACCATACCTTTTTAACTGAAAGAATGTTTTCACATGATTTCTTCTAACTCTTCCCATAATATAAGCAAGCTGTTATTCCAAATATCAGGACCAATATTTTGCAGTTCACTTCATTAAGCTCTTCATATTAGTTTATTAAAAAAAAAAAACCCACTCCTAACTTTTTTCATATACTCCTTTGTGATGGATGAAAGATCTTAGATTTTGCTACTTATATTTGGAAATTTACGTAATCTTGAAAGTGAGTGTTTCTGTCTTCTGAAACCCTCTAAATTAATATTTGCCACTTCTAATTATTAGGTTACATAGCTGTCTTACAGTTAATTGGAGAGTGGTTCATACTGTGTTAACAACACCTGTCATTGTAAGAAGAGGGTTTAGACAGATCTGGAAATAAAAACATGCTGATATTTTCCTCACTAAACCATGGAGAGATCTGCAAAACTGAGACTTCCATAAACAAGCAGGTAGTTAGTTAATCCATTAAACAATTATTAAAAAAAAAGTCCATCAGGTTTAACACTCTGATTTCCACAGCAACAGAATGGATAACTTGTGTACCAAGTATATATATCTCCAGCTAAAAAAGTGGACCAGAGAGGGAAAGCTGCTCTAAATGACAAGAGAAGTGTGAAAAGAGTGTTACAGTAGTAGCTTTATATATCAAGAAAGACATATAAATCATTCCCTTAGTGCTTTCATGACAAATTGTATACTCTAGGGACTTAGATATTTTGGGTGGTTTATGACAGTGGGTTGGTGCATGCTTGCTTATGGTAAGTGCTGACATAAATGTAGTTGAATCTCACAAAGTTTCACCACGGGGATGCAGTCTCATGCAGTCAGATGGAAAACTGAAAATTTTCAAAGGCTTCATTTTGGAAGTCAATAGGGGACAGAAAGAAATTACCTCAGGGGCTAAAAATGACCCATACCTATACTGGCATGTATGTAAATGTTCTGTGTATTGATGCTTTAAAGTACAAGTAAAGCTGTCATCCTGATTCAGTAAGTGAAGACTTCCACAGTTTACATAGCATACTGAAATGCTACTTAGTTAAGAATAAATTTAATCTTACCATTCCTTGTCTGAAGGTAGAAGTTGTGCTTTATTTATATGGGAAAAAAGTGATACATTTGTACCCTACATTACATGCACACATATAAAAGAGGTAGAGACTGCTTTTCCTTTGAGGTTTACTTATTTCTTTCATTTGTTCTGTCTGAACAGGTCAGATTTACTACCTGATAACAAGTGCCCTTAGCAACCAGTTCTGTTTGTCCCAAATTGAGAATTATAGTAGAATTCATGTGTGATATCACTTCTCTTAAATCAGTGGAGCTTCACTGCACATGGATTTGTCTTAAAACTAAAAAAAATGAGGTACAATTAATAGAAACCCTGTAACTGAAGTCCAACTTCTATGTAAATAACTTTGTAGATAAGACTGAGTAAAAACAGTGTTGGTGGTGTTTCCACGTAGCAAGATTCCAGTGTTTTACATGAATTATACTAAAGTGAGTTTTTAAGGGCAAAATGACATCGCAAGTTTAATATTTATGTCAAAGATGAGACAAATAACTATCCTCTTATTGATTAGTTACATGACCACAGAATTACTTATAATTAGGGTCCTGAGACTGAAGATGGACATAAATTCAAGTGACTGGGGAAATTGTGTCTCGGGATGGGAAAAAAAGGTTACAAGTTAAAAAAGAAACAAAAATAGGGTCATTATTTGTTCTCTAGGGATTGATTAAGTGTGTCAAAGACAGTCAGCCAGCAATCCCTCAGTCTCTTCACTTCAGTGGGAGGTAATGAAATTTAATTAGTGAGAAGAGACAGCTTTCACACTAAGGAAAGGAGTGGAGAGAAAATAGGAACATTAGTGTGTGCAGAGAATAATGCTACAGTACATAGCAAGCACTACTAAAACTGAATTAATAGCCAAAGCTGTTTGGCCTCTACTCTTTGTTGTAGTGCATTTTCATTTTAAATAAACCCCCCAAAAATGAGCTAGAGCTGTATTTCTGTTATTAATGGTATGAGGCTTAGTTCTGCTAGCTCTGAAGACACAAGTACAACTCTGCTCCTTCACAATTATATAAATCCTTCCAAGTTCAGATTAAACCATTCTCAGATTTCCCCCCCCCCCCATTAGAAGCAGTAATTAGGTTTTTTGGGTTCTTTTCCTTTCCTTTTTTCTTTTCCTTTTGACTTTCCTATTTTATGGAGTTATGTGCCCCGAAATTGAAATAAATAGGAGTTTAGATTAACCGCATTTTTATGTGCTTGGATACCATTGAGAACCCCCAGGTAAGATTTGCTAAAATGTGCATTGCTAATGCATCTACAAATGTTCACAGGGCTGGACTGCAGCAGAAGTGCTATAAGCCTATGCTCAAAAATCCTTGCAATACTTGCTTCACTCGGGAGTGAAATTCTCATTAAAAAGAATTCCTGGAATTGCTGTTTGCAAGCAAGATCTTGGAAGAGTGACTGGAACATTCCTGAAGGAGTAATGCATGCCAGCTCTCCAGTGAGCCCCTTAGTGATACCCAAAGATATCCCAGAGGAGAGGGGGTCCCTCTAGCCCAGCTCAGCCAAGGACACTCAGACAGCTCACTCGTATCTCGATGGGCCAGAGGTCATAAAAATGGGAGTAGGTGTCACCTGCTGGGTGAACACATGGAGACCTGTCTCAATCAGCTGGGATCCCACCTCAGTGCTCTCTCCAGGGAGCAGACCAGCCCCACTGCTGATCCCTGAGGGCAAAGTGAATGAATGGGGTCTGTGATTCTTAAAATGCTTGTTCCTTCTAAAAAACCCAAATCTTAAAGTAATATCTGTGCATTGATGTTCTTTTCTTTCTTGTTTGTTCCTCAGATAATCTTCCAAGATCTACCTCTATCTTCTGGAAATGCAGACACTGTATAGATTTGTGCATATGGTGTCTTAGAAGCAAAACCAATTTGTTACAAATGTCACAGTGTGTTAAATAACCATTAGGCTTTTTTCTTAATGCATAGAGTGAAAATAACTATCTTTCATTTCCTTCCTTTGCTGGTTTGATACTCTATTGTGGAAAATTGGTTAGAAATGCGAGGACATATGAACATGGCTAGGGCCATGGACGAGCTGCTAAAGTACAAAACGCAGTCCAGCTAGGCCCGTGAGAACTCTGAGATAGCAGGGCCATGAGAAAGCAGCAATGTCCTTGGGCATTCTAAATTGGGCTGAAAAACAGGGGCTTGGCATTAACAAAACAAAGACCCTTAACGAGCCACCTGTGTAAACAATGAAAGGCAATTGAGATGATATCACCACCTAACTGTGTACCAATAAGGAGCCTAATCTTGTAATATTCATGAGCCCATTATAGAGTGTATATTAAGCTACTGTCAATTTTCAATAAACGAAGTCCCTGGATTCTTACATTAAGGTGTCCGGAGTTTCCCGTCGCGACAAATTTTTGGCGCCCGAGTACAGGGACCAAGGGGGGTCCCTAGGGAATCAAGTCGGATTTCCTGGGTTAGGAGTCAAGTCGGACTCCCGAGAGCCAAGTCGGGTTCTCGCAGCCACGGTCGGACGTAGTGTTTCGGTCGGTCTTGCTGTGCAGCACAAGTAGGCGAAAGGGTTGGACGAAAAGAGCTCAAACCTGCCGCTGCCGAACGCCTCTCTTTCGAGGATTTTGGACGGCGAAGGAGTTTAGTTCCGCGTCCCACGTAGCGAAAAGAGCTCAAACCTGCCGCTGCCGAACGCCTCCCTTTTGAGGATTTTGGACGGCGAAAGAGTTTAGTTCCGCGCTTCCGGCAACTATTTAGTTGGACCCAGCGCCCGGGACGATTCCTGAAGAAGGACGCCCGCCGACAAAGCCGCAAGGAGTCTCGTGGAAAGGGCTGCACGAAGCGTGGTAACACGTTTTTTAAGTAATGGAGAGACAGGCGGCCTTATCATTGCTCCAATGCTTTTTAGAAAAGCGAGGAGTTAAAGGGTTAGATTTAAAAAGGGATTTACCGGAATTGCTTAAGGTGGGGTTTGCGAAAGGGTGTTTTGTGGACCCCAATACGGTTTTTGATGAGCGTGAATGGAAACGGTACGGGGATAAGTTGTGGGAGGATTTATTGAATGATGATAAAGTGGCTAAAAAGTTAGGCAAGCAGTGGCAAGCTGTTTCTAATGCTTTGCAACAACATAAAGCCGAGCAGCAGGCTGCTCGAGCCGCTGCGCAGCGTCTGGGAGACATCAGCAGTCCTTTCGGAGCTGAGTCTTCATGCCCGCTGCCTCCCTCGACTAATGTTGTACATATCCCGCCTGAATCCCAAAGGCAGGCTCCTATTACTCCCACTGCCCCTTCCCTAGAGTTCCCTAGCCCGTCCCCTGAGTCCCAGCCGATCTCGTCTACCGAGGCTGCGTCACCCCCCTCACCCGATACATCAAACACTGTCGCGGCAGAGCGGCGAAAGCTCTGGCAAGGCATTGCCGCAGACGCTTTGCAAGCGGGAGATAAAGAAGCGGCAGAAACTTTAACTAATGCCTTTCCGGTAGTTTATGCTCCGGCACAAGGGGGTGGAATGGTAGCGAATATCACTGCCCTTGATTGGAAGCTGCTATCGCAATTGCGTGCTACCGTTAATGAGAGTGGAATCCAGGGTGAGCCTACCCGACAAATGTTAAATTATATCTGGGGTAGCAACTTACTTTTACCGGCAGATATTAAAGGCATTATAAAGTTGGTTCTTTCACAACACCAGCAAATGCTACATAGTGCGCACTGGCAAGCGTTTTGCCAGGAGGCCGTAGCGGTCCAGAGACCGGCAGCTGACCCTTTGCACGGGGTCACATTAGATGAATTAATGGGCTTCGGACAGTACACCAGAATAGAAGCGCAGGCATTAATAGGGCCAGATAAGATCAGGGAGTCTATGCGCCTAGCCCGTCTCGCTCTAGATCAAATCAAAGCTCCAGGAGGAGTTCCGTCGTATATGGGGATCAAGCAGGGAAGAGATGAGCCTTTTGGATCTTTTGTAGACAGAGTTGCTAATGCCATTCAATCAGCAGGGGTTCCTGAATATATGCAAGGAGCTTTGTTAAAGCAGTGTGCGCTGCAGAACTGTAATTCTGCAACTCGCAGTGTCATTATCACTCTCCCGGGTAATTGGTCAATTGAGGAGCTATTAGAGCGAATGGCGCAAATACCCCAGGGGCCTAATGCTATGTTAGTGAACGCAGTTAAGGAGCTAGGTGATAGCTTAAAGGAGCAGGCGAAGGCTACTAGCTCTCAGGTTTTAGCTGCACTTGCGCCCTTACATGCTCCGACCGGAGCCATGCAGCGAAGCAGACCAGCAAAAAGACGCTGTTTTCGGTGCGGAGAGTACGGACACTTGCGAAGAGAGTGCCAGTCCGGTCCGGTGTGGTGTTCTCGCTGCCAGCAAAACACGCATGTTCCTGCTATGTGCTGGCGTGGGTCGGGAAACGGGAAAGCCAGCGCGAAGGGGTCTCGCGCCAAGACACAAGTGACGGCTCCAACCACTCACAGCTTCCCGGCTCAGACCTCACACTGCATCCCGCAACCAGAGGGAGCCTCGGCCTGGACCTGGCAACCGCAATAGACTGCACCCTAATAGACCAGCGTCCTCAGAGAATACCGACAGGAGTACGCGGACCAGTATTAATTGACGGCAAACCAGTGGGAGCGTTGTTAATAGGTCGATCCTCGTCCACGATGGCTAGATTAACTGTTTTAGTGGGACTGATTGATGCCGATTACACTGGAGAAATATCAGTCATGGTTAATACTCTATTTCCACCTTTGCATATACCGGCCAGATCTCGTATCGCACAACTGATACCGCTCCCTCAGATCGCTTCTGGACCATCAGATAAGCCCGAACGAGGAGATCAGGGCTTCGGATCTACTGGTGCATCAGCTCTGCTAACAATAGATTTGACCAGACGACCACAAAAAGCTATTCAGCTCCAATGGAATTCTCAAACTGTACATTTAATTGCTCTTTTGGACTCGGGAGCTGACCTCAGCATCGTTGCAGCTCGCGAGTGGCCAACATCGTGGCCCTTGGTGAATTCAGGAGCATCAGTTGCAGGAGTGGGTGGTCTGACTCTGGCAAAAAGGTCCCCTCCGATATCTATCACGCTGGATACAATGACTGTGAACTGTGCAGTGTCTGTTCTTCCCCTACCTGATGGAGTACAAGCTTTAATAGGGAGAGACATTCTCGCTCAGATGGGGATGGTTCTGACCAACGAACCGGGATCCCCTTTAGTATGACGGCCATTGTCTGGACTTTCCCGATCCCGCTCCAGTGGAAGTCAGAAACACCAGTGTGGGTAGAGCAATGGCCCTTAAAAAGGGAAAGTCTTTTACAGGCACATGCATTGGTGTCAGAGCAGTTGCAACAAGGACACTTGCGTTTGTCAACTAGCCCGTGGAATACCCCTATTTTTGTGATCAAGAAGAAATCTGGGAAGTACAGGTTGTTACATGATTTACGTGCAGTAAATGCCCAGATGCATGCGATGGGGGCATTACAACCAGGACTGCCAAATCCAGCTATGATCCCACAAAATTGGTTCCTGCTGATAATCGATCTTAAGGACTGCTTCTTCACTATTGCATTACATGAGCAGGACTGTAAGCGTTTTGCATTCACTGTTCCTGCTGTAAACAAAGAAGGACCAGCGCAACGCTATGAGTGGACAGTGTTGCCTCAGGGAATGAAGAATTCTCCCACGCTCTGTCAGCTCTACGTGGATGCTGCACTACAGCCAATCAGAAAATCATGGCCCTCGACAGTTATTTACCATTACATGGATGATTTGTTGTTTGCCCAGCCGACTAAGTTTACAAAGGATCAAAAACAGCAACTGGTTAGTCAGTTGCAGCAGCAAGGCTTAGTCATAGCCACTGAAAAAATTCAAGAATCCAGTCCCTGGCATTATTTAGGGTGGCAAATCACGGACTCTGTCATTCGACCTCAGAAATTGTCTATCAGTATAGAGATTGCCACCTTGCACGATGCTCAGAGACTCTTAGGAGACTTACAGTGGCTGCGTCCAGTAGTGGGAATACCTAATGAGTGGCTAGAACCCCTCAGACCGCTATTAAAGGGTACAGACCCTTCAACAGCAGTGATTGTCACCCCGGAACAGCGAAACCTCTTGCATCAGATTGCGGCCAGTATTGCTGATCATGTCACACATCGACGGATAGAGGGTGTACCTGTCAATCTTACTATCTTGGCAGGAGAGAAGCATTTTATGGGAGCCCTCACGCAGCAAAAAATAAAAACGGGGGACAAACAAAAGCGGTTTGCAACATCAGCTAAAGAGCAACAAATTGTATTGGAATGGCTGACAACATCTTTGCAACCACGCAGAACAGTCCAGGAAAAGATTCGGACTTTATCAGAGCTCATCATAAAAGGCAGAAGCCGGATTGTGCAAGCGACCGGGTCAGAACCACATGAGATACAAGTGCCAATAAGACAGGAGGACTTGGACTGGTATTTAGTCCATTCTCCCGAGCTGCAAGGAGCATTACTTGTGTCAGATGCCATCATCAACATCCGTCCTTTGCAGTCACCGACGCTAGCCTGGATGGCTAACCAGGCGTGGCTGCAAATTCCAAAGCGATCTGCGACACCGCTTCAGAATGCAGTCACCGTATTCACTGACGCTGGAAAAAGATCGCAGCGTGCCGTAGCCACCTGGAGGCACGAAGGGCGATGGCATCAACACTTCCTAGATGCTCAATTAAAGGACTCTTTACAAACATTAGAGCTCGCAGCTGTTGTGTGGGCATTGTCTCACTGGCTAGGTCAAGCACTTAATGTGGTTACAGACTCGATGTATGTTGCAGGAGTGGCTAATCGGATTGAAGATGCTAGCATTAGAGAAGTTAAGAATGCCAGACTCATGCAACTACTACAGCAACTTCACAAAGCTATTGCTTGCCGGTCAGCCAGATATGCTGTGTTGCACATCAGAAGTCATCAATGGAATATAGGACTGGGAGAAGGAAATGCTAGAGCAGATCGTCTAGTGTCAACAGTAACAGAAGCACCTATATCTCCTTTCCTGAGAGCACGTGAGGCTCACGCTGTGTATCACCAAAATGCAAAAGGTCTCAGTCACTCATATGGACTGTCAATCGAAGATGCCAGAGCGATAGTGAAAGCATGCCCTATTTGCAGTCAGCAAAATAAAGGAGTAGGCCTCGGAGTGGGAGTTAATCCCAAAGGACTGAAAGCTAATGAGTTGTGGCAAATGGATGTCACACATGTTCCTGCTTTTGGTCGACTGAAATACATGCATGTGTCAATTGACACCTACAGTCACTTTGTATGGGCTACACTGCAACCAGGAGAGAAAGTCCAAGATGTGAAGCGTCATCTGACAGATTGCTTTGCTGTCATGGGCGTCCCTAAAACGCTGAAAACAGATAATGGGCCTGCCTATGTGAGCAAGATTCTGGGACAATTCTTGCAGCAGTGGGACATAAAGCATGTTACGGGCATAGCTCATTCGCCTACTGGACAAGCTATAGTAGAGCGAATGAATGGAACAATTAAAAGCTATCTTGAGAAATACAGAGACATCAGAGATGCCCGAGAAAGAGTCAGCAAAACTCTTTTTGTCCTTAACCATTTGTGTATTTTCGGGGATGATTCAGTGCCTCCTATCGTCAAACATAATCAGAAAGAGCAGGTGTCAAAAGGACCACCCATGAGGGTTCATTATCGGAATCCTAAAACCGGGATGTGGGAAGGTCCAGCAGAAGTCATCTTTATAGGGCGAGGCTACTTCTGTGTGTCTACTTCTACAGGTACCCTGTGGGTTCCCAGTCGTTGGGTCAAGCCAGCGGTTGAGAGTCCTGAAGGACGGAGAGGAGAGACACCTGCGGTGCCTGCAGCCTCACCTAACCTCGGACCACCACCTCCAGCCTCTTCAACACCTGATTCCCCTGCACCTGCTGATGAGGGAGACACTGGAGCAGCATCTGAATTAGCTGAGTAACTGTACACAAAAGAACTGCAAGACTTACGTGCCCAGACTTGATTTACTGTTTTTATGTATTGGGATAGCAAAAATGTTAAGATCTCTGTTTATTTCATTGTACAGCTGTGTAATAAGTTTTCTTCTTTTCAGAGGTATGATTGCCAATGTTGAAGCTCTTCCCACCATTGACCCTCGAAAAAACATGTGGGTCACCTGGGCAAATCAAACAGGACAATCATCCTTTTGTTTGTCTTTAGCATCTGCCTCAGATCCTTTTCGCACTTGTTTATTTGGTATGCCTTTTAGTTCAGTGTATAGGTTGAACTTAGTGTTTACTGGTTGGGTTTCATCATCGTGTGAGAGTGAAACAGTTATCTCTAATACATCTGCGTGCATTATAAAAGCTCTCAATACCTCTTTACCCCAGAGTCCCCAGGAGTTAGACTTAATGGGATCACTGTCTGTACGTAATACAAGTGATAATGGGACTCAAACTTGTTTTATGCTGGGAACATTTCATTCTAGGTTAAGTGCACAACAAAGCCATGATTTGTCTAGATGGACTAATGTCACTTCACGTACCCCAGGGTTTAACTATAAAAATGTAGGAGACTATTGTGGCACTAACAGTACTAACAACCAAAGCCTTGGAGCGTATGGAGCTGAAGTCAAACCTTCCTCGCCAGGTATTTGGGTTAGCAGCACTGCACGTGCCTTACCACCAGGTGTATTTCTTATTTGTGGTGACAGAGCTTGGCATGGCATTCCTGTGCGTGCCTTCGGAGGACCCTGTTATTTAGGGTCACTCACGCTGTTATCCCCATCCTTTTTACAACTTGTTAATCTAACTTCATCACGCAGACAAAAGAGGAGCCTAAGCCAACTTTCCTCAGATTGTGATGACAAGGTAGAGCTATGGGGTAAGACAGCTACTGTCTTTGGATCTATTGTCCCAGGTGTAGGCACAGCACAAGCATTAACATCTGTTCGCAAACTTGCATGTTGGGCTGTCAAACAATCAAATGTCACCACCCGAGTAATAGCAGAACTTGCACAAGACGTTAGTAGTTTACGTCATGCTGTCTTACAAAATCGAGCTGCTATTGATTTTCTGTTGCTGGCACAAGGCCATGGCTGTAAGGACTTCGACGGTATGTGCTGTTTTAATCTTTCAGACCATAGTAACTCCATACATAAACAACTGCAATGGTTAACAGATCACACAAAGAAAGTGACAGTAGCAACTAGTCCTATAGATTCATGGCTTCAATCTGTCTTTGGTTCTATGTCTGAATGGGCTCTAAGTTGTATTAAGGAAGGCCTCCGATGGGTATTGACAGTTATTGTAATCTTGGTAATAGCTCGTGTTGCCTTTTCTTGTGTTACCAGGCGCATAAATGCTACGACAAGGAAAGCATTATTGGCCCAAAATAAAAACGGGGGAAATATTGTGGAAAATTGGTTAGAAATGCGAGGACATATGAACATGGCTAGGGCCATGGACGAGCTGCTAAAGTACAAAACGCAGTCCAGCTAGGCCCGTGAGAACTCTGAGATAGCAGGGCCATGAGAAAGCAGCAATGTCCTTGGGCATTCTAAATTGGGCTGAAAAACAGGAGCTTGGCATTAACAAAACAAAGACCCTTAACGAGCCACCTGTGTAAACAATGAAAGGCAATTGAGATGATATCACCACCTAACTGTGTACCAATAAGGAGCCTAATCTTGTAATATTCATGAGCCCATTATAGAGTGTATATTAAGCTACTGTCAATTTTCAATAAACGAAGTCCCTGGATTCTTACATTAAGGTGTCCGGAGTTTCCCGTCGCGACAATACTCATGTTTTTAAGCAGGGTTTTGAGCCATTCTAAGGAAATCTGTTATGGAGACATAAGCAAATAAAACTTAAGGGAGAAAACTCAGGAAAACTACAGTGAGTATAAATTTTACTTACTATGTTCAAAACAGCTTTTTGATAAAACCATCTTTCTGATCACATGCAAACTAAAGAAATTTGTGGTGCAGAGAAACATTATTTTACCTCTATGAACAAATATAAATGAAGCAGGAACAGTGTTTCTGATGATGAGGCTATGAGCATCTACCTATCTCTGCACAAAGTCAAAAAGCTTCTAGCTGTCCACTGGAAAAAAAAAATCCTGACCATGAACAAACCACAGGCAGACAAACTCCAGTTTGTCTCTTGTTAAAGGCAGGCTTCATTTTGCGTGTATTTGAGGATCAAAGCTGAAAATTCTGTCAACCATTCGAGATGACTACAAAGAAGTTCCTATTAGTTTTACTCCTTTGGATCCTAAGTCTTTCAAAATCATCGTCTTTAGTTTTTTTGTTGGTGCACAACAAGACATAGAAAATAGGATTTCCTTCTGTTTAGGGAGCACTTAGATTTGCCAGCTTCTCTCAGTATATATCTAAAATTTCTTACTTTTTTATAAAATCAACTCAAGTTGGCATCTTAGTGAAATCCCTCATCTGGTTACATGTATGCAGCAGAATTATTCAAAGCAACCCAGCCATTGATCAACACTACTAATTTCTTTTGAGAAAAAAAAATAAAAAAATGCAAGTGAAAGGGAATAAAGAATGAAAGGGTAGAAGGTCCAAGCCTGTCAAAAAATCAGAATAAAGACTAAGGACTATCAGAGCTGCGAGGAATATGTGAGACAAACTAAGCAGATGAAAAGTGTAATTTGGATTCTGCTGAATTTTCACACCTACACTAAGTACTACATTATATACTTATGCCTTGGGCCTAATGAGCTTCCAAATGGTAGCAAGGCTTTCTCAGAAGCCACGAGTCTAACAGAATCAAGCAGAGTGTTAGAAAAACGGAAAACTTCAAACTGCAATAACGATGAAAAGATTTCAGAAATATGTGACAGTTGACATGCCAGACAGGGAATGAAGGTGGAAAATGTAAGTTAATTGTTCCTCAAAGAAAGAAATTTTAACTTAAAAAAAGCTTTAATTTAGTGCTATACAGCTTGATCCTGAAATAAACTTAATATTTATTATTTCCCTAAAGGTACTCCAGGATGTTTCAATTCTGATATCTCCAGAGTATATGCATTGAGTTGCAAAACATGATTATAAATGTAAGACAGAATGTATAATCTGGGATTGTTATATTAACCTTAAAAATACTTGTAGAGAGAAACAGGAAGGAAATAAGCTTTTTTAATTTAAAATAAATAACTAATGCTTTTTGGTATGGTCTAGAGACTCAGATATGCCATGTATGACTGAAAATAGCCCATTTCTTACTTCAGTCCTTTTAGAGGTGCTTTCTACGGGGGGACCACTTTGGATGATAAAGCCCTTAGATGTCTCACCCAGCAGCTTCCTATGCTGTAAGGCTGAATATATGTTTGCACTGCATACCACTTCAAATATGTCAGAAAGAATCAGTGTTCGAAAAGAAACCAAGATAAGATGCTTCAATGCACACTGTTCACCCTCTGGAAAGAGCATGTGGGTATAGATAGCATGGTACTGATGCTCATTATATTGCTCTATATGCAGCTGAGAAGAACTCTGACATTCCAATGAGGGATGTGACATAAAAACAAAACCAGAAGAATTCTATTAAAATGTACCTAGAAATATTACCAATATTATAAACCTTCCTTCAAATTCCACAATGAGAGAAAGTGTATCAGAATGATTCTAAATCACCAATTTAAAAAAGTTTATATGAATGTTTGCTTGAGTCATGGTTTACAAAATGATCCATGATTTAAAATAACAACAATAATATTAGAAGAAGAACTCATACACAATAATACAGCCAATTTGGATGTAGGCCTATAAAAGATTCATGCTAACTTTAGGCAGGATAGTGGAAATCTATCAGGAATGCTTAATTGTTAATGAGAGGTTTACTCTTGTTTGTTTAGTTTTTTTTTTAAATAGCAGAGATTTTATACCATTATAAGAAAAGTTTGAATAAAATGTAGTCTATCCTCAGATGATGCTCTGTATAGAAACAAAATTAGAACTATGCTGTCTGTGTAATAAACATTTTAAACTTTAAGTATATTAATAGTTTTGTCGAAATATTGCCTGCACATTTTTACATACTAACTTACTCAGGACAGTAGAAGCCTATTAGAAATATTTCACTGTCAATGAAGAAAGGCTTTATCTTTCTTTTTTTTTTTCTTTTTAACTAGTAGAGCATTTATGACAGAATGTTTCTATTTTTAGTTCTATACACTTTAACCTAAAGCTGCAGTATTAGCAACTTCTCATTTACGTATTTTCCCATCTCTCTATGGTATTTTCAACAAAACTGCAGAGCAGCATACTCAATAACAGAGAATTTTTGTGAATTTTAATATTCTATTTTATATATAGATCCTCAGCTGATGCAGCTAAGCAGAGCTCTTCTGATTTCAATTGCGTTATGCTCACGCTGACTGCTAAGCCTCTTAAAGAAACTGCACTGTGGCAATAAGTCCTGCACAGCTGACACACTGCAGGATGGAGTATAAAACTGGTAGGGCTTTTTTGTTTGGTTTTTTTTTCAGGTCAAAATCTACTTAGAATTTAATAGACCTTTTCTTGTGTTGCTTGTATGTGGACAACAGATGTTCACTTAGTTGCTGTGCCTCATAGCACTGGAAAAACAAGGTGAAGTTGAATTTAATTTTCCTGCTGGACTGTAGTGAAGCTGATATTTACTTAGGGAAGTAATTTTGGTGCAAGGTACGGTGTTCCAGTGGAAGGTGAAAGAAGGTGAAAGCAAACAGCGAACAGAGGGTGCAGAAGACATCCAATTCAAAAATGTCTCAAAATTCTAGATATCTGAAGAGACTTGGTTTTATGCAAAAGTATGAGTTTGTGTCAGAAGTTCAGCAACAAGGCCAAATTTTTCAGGAAACTAGTAACAAGATACTGCAGGGTAAGGTGGGGATGTGGAGGGTTTGAGAGAACTACACATTACAGAAGAGTTCTGGACAATGAGGTACATTCTACTGTCTGAATTTTTTCAAGGTGCAAAAGGCTGTAGAAGAAGCAATACCAAGAAGATGGTATTTTATTTTGTCCAGATTGGCTGCTAAAAGTTAACATACCATCCTTTCAGTAATACCATAAATTCAGAGGTTTTTAAGGGCAGAAATGACTTTTAGGTCTTCTAGTCTTACTCTGTTAATGACCCAGGACACTGAAGTTCATTTCAATAGATATTCACATGGATATACCTGTATTGAATCTAGTAGCTAAATCAAATTTTCTAGGCAGCCTACTTGTTAGATTGCCTTCTGAGTGCAGATGGCAACAGTGAGATTATGTTAGCAAGAAGGCAGTGATTCGTACAGTGAACTAATAGGTGGATTCCACACTGACAAGGGTCCAACTCCATTTGAGGTGGCTAGAAACTTCTTGGAGAAACAGTGAGGGTTTTACAATGAAAGAAGAGTGTCTATTTGCCCTACTGCGTTCTCCTATGCCAGCTAGAACATACGGGAGCAATGGGATTTGAAGTGATTATTGAATAGAAAAGTGAGAACTAGTAATTTCAGATCAATTATGCAGGCCTGATAGTGTTTCCATCAGGATATCTACATAGTTGTTATGCTTACAAAAAAAAACAAAATTGAAAATACAGGTGGAAAAGAGTTTATATTAATTTTTAGCATTGAGGGAACTGAGTTTTCTCCATAGACTTTCTGCTATAAGAACTGTAGTACCTGGAGTGTTCACAAATTAATAGCTTGACAGATTCTGCCTGCACTGTCAGGAATTAGATAATCATTATTGCACTGTAAATACTAACAAGGTAAGCTTTCTAGCAGGGGCAGCTTAGGAAAATGGCTGTCAGGCGTTAAGCTGAAAGATTCCTGTTTTGCTTCTTTCTGTAATTTTCTTCCTGCACATCTCACATGTGGATCAGTGTAGTATTCAATGTTCCCCTGAGTATCCTACAAAAGGCCAGAAAGACTTAGGATTTTACAGTGGATTTTAAGTTTCTCAGACACATGGATTGAGGAGATCTGTGACAATGAAAGTCAGTAAAACACTATAAAAGTGGCTTTTTTTAGAGGCTGAAGATTACTACATTCTATGCAAATATAACAATTAGAATAATAAATTTATCAATATTTGTCATTATTTCTGAGTAGAAATGGACATTGTATTCAAATTAAGGTAGCATTTTATTCTAAGGCAACCAAGAAAGTCAGCAATTACCAAGTTATTAAGTCTTAGAGGACATTGTAGTGAAGAAGGGCAAATGGGTCAAAATCAGTTGAAACAATTAATGAAGGAAAGGTGAAAAAGTTTCCCATCACTGTCTCATTATGCTACAACAAGGAAGACTTGTCTGACAGAAAAAAAGAGGAAAAAAAGGCAAACTCTTTTATGTGTTCTTTGAACATAGAGTTGATTAATATTTTTACTTGTTTTACTTTCACTTTTTCTTGATTTCAGCCTGTGCTGATCTGAAATTTCATGCTTGTCCTATCCTTGCTCCTACCTGCCTTTGTACATTTTCAGCCTTTAGTCAAATAAATAAGATTCCTTTGCTGCCCATCTTTTTATTCCTTTCCTCTTCATTTCACTGTCCATGATTACTTCTCAGTTTGAAATGCAGTAGCATGCAATTTGCATAACAAAAAGTTCAGCCTAAGCAATAATACACTTCAGAGTATCAATCAGGGGTTGTGCACTGTTTCTTTATATCACTTTTAGAGAGACCACATAAAACTATTGATAGCATATGAAACCAGCTCATCAATCTTGATTTTGCCTGTGCCTGTTAAATAAAATAAAATAAAAAAGTTTAAACTAGAAAACAGGAAAAATGATCCAGCTGTAATATAATGTCTTGCCATAATAAGCAACATCATTTAGGTAGGTAGGTCATTAACTTATGTTCAGAAGTAGTGGTGAATTTTAGGCACTGGTTTCAGCAGTTTTTATTTTTCATCCTTTTATTTCTTTTATATTCCTATTTGGAATGTTTGTATTTAGATATACTGAAATTTCCCTGTAGGTCACACACAGTCCGAAGAAGAAAGAAGTTCAATATCAGAAATTAAATCAGTATTGGAAATGCATATGGTTACTTCACAGTAAAATTCCTTAGCAGTTCATTTCCCCAAACCCAGGAGGACTGAAATCAAGAACTAAATATTAAGTTAATTTATAAATATGAATTTACTGAGGATATGAAATACCAAATTAATGGAAACATATGATATTACTCTGAAACCTATTAATCACATATATTTCTATAGTTAATAATTCTTTCAAAGCATGGCATATTTGATGACCATTGTTTACGGTATCGTGAAAAAAAATTGCTATCTCATAATGCTTCTATCTCTTTGGTACATCTGCCTGGTTTTACTCATATGGTAAATTATTTGGGACAGCGAGCTTTACTTTATTGTGTATTTTCACATGATGAAGCTTTGTAGCCTGAAACCTCAATCTTTAAATTCTACAGTAATACGAACAGTAATAGCAGTGCCATAGAAACTATGATTCTCATTGATATAGGAAATAGGACAATGTATCTTCTTGATTGAGAAATAACAGAGGAATCTCAAAACACTTTTTATGGATATCAACTGCTTTTAAAATCCTCCTTATGGTAATATGTGCCATTAATTATTTTTTTTAATTACATATATTTCTGCACTGTATGTGTAAAGCATCCCTTTCAATGGGAGTTCATAAAGGTGGAAATAGATGCTATTGTGTTTCACGTGGAGCTCTTAAAGATTAGCAAGTGTGCTCCCACTGAGTCTTTGAAGCTTACATATGTATTCACCTGGACAGTGGACATAACAGTTCATTTTTTGACATAGGTAGTATATGCCAAAGGGAATTTGATAGCTCAGCAGTCACAGAATCTTTCTGTTAGATTGTATGCTTTTAACTGACAATTAGGACATGCCTTCTCAAAACAGAACATTAAAAAATAATTTGCAATGCCACCTGAGCTATCCAAAGAATAAAGCCTTGAATATAAGTAAATAAATAGAATAAATATCAGAGCTATGAAAATCATGCAGCCAGGAACAAGCTCCTTAAAATTAAACGCAAACTGCAATTAATAGTTAAGTTTTTAATATTTTGAGTAAGTCCTTGAAAGCTATCTTTATATTTGCAAGCTAGGAAAAGCTTTGTGAGCAGAAAATCTCAGAAATACTCAGTAGCAGTTTATCAAAAAGAGGAAGTCTTGGTTATGTTCAGACAACACTGATAAAATACTATGTTATCCCAATTTATGCAGACATTCAATTACACTAATGCTTGCAAAGTGCTTTGGAGGTGAAAGAAACTGCTGCGTGATGCTGCCAGTTAATTCTCGTGCACAGCACTTCTTTAGGACGGAAGAAAATTAGGCAAGAAAAGAGAAGGTAACCCCCTTTGTCTGAGGACAAGGAAGCAAGGCAGGGATTCACAGCCAGGTCTCCTATTAGAGGCTCTTTTGCCCCCTGTAACAAGTCTCACAAAGCTCTTACTTTCCCCCTTGGGAGCCTGTATACATTTGTGGACAGCAGAAACACGGCATAAATGCTACCCAGGGTCATGCCATAGCTGTTGTGCAAAACTGCAGTCCTCGATTCAGTTTCACGGTATGTTTAGCTCAGACAAAAGTCCGGGTGTGGGACCTAACTGCATTCAAACTGTTAAACTCTTGAAATTGCCCCTGATGATGTGGTGTGGGGATGAAGGCATGCCAGCTCACCTGCTGAAGTTGCAGGGTGGAGGCAGGCCACATCCAAATAGCAAATGTCAAAGGTACTTCCCTCTTTCTACCTGCTACACCTCTGTGGGCGCTGCTCCTTGGGGTGAGGGAAGGCTCACTGCCTCAAAGCACAGGGGAGAAGCCTGGGTCTCATGAGCAATGCAAAACCAACATTAGAGTATTTTCCATTGCACAGTGCTATATCCTATAGGCACGTTTTCTGTTTTTTCTTTTTGATGTTTTAGTGTCACTTGCAAGAGTAAGTATATGAGGAAGGCATTTTTTATACATCTACCTTCTAGTCCTAGATTATCACGATGATGTTCTTCACCACAACTTTGTCTAAAACCGATGATCTAAAAAACACTAGCCTATCTTGCATTCATATCTAATAATGTATCAGTTCCTAGATGGTACCTAACTCCTCCCCTAATTCCCGAATAGAATGAGAAACACTGGAAGGAAGAGTTGATGTGCCATGGTTGCCATACTACCTGTAATGCACGAAGATGATTACCATCAGTTCATTTTTTCTAGTAGACTACAGATATCTAAAACTCATAACCAAAAGCATGTCAATGAGGTTTTGTGCCTTTTATTTCTATAAAGAAGAGAAGTCTTCTATAAAAGAGGAGGAGGAACAGATCCTGAAGGTGTGGATTCACACGCACTATGCCCTATAGCTCCATGAAAAAAATTACTAAGAATGTTTGGTATAATTCAAATTTATTATAGTATTTTTTCCATCCATTAAAAGCATTGAGAAACCAATGCAGAGCTAATAGAGTCTATGTCATGCAGTTATTTATTAGGTCACTTACAGTAGTAAACTCAGCTAAGGTATCAATTTAATGATTGGGGAGAGTGGTTTTGTTGTTTCTGCCTTTATGACTGTTAGCGGCTATAGTGCTCTCATCACTTTCAGGTGCAAGTATAATCCTACCTCTGTATTACTAATCAATTATTAATCTTTAGAAGAACTTTGAAATTGATATGTTCTTCACTGGTACCTCTCAGGGGGTCCACTGAGTCTGCCGAGAAGCCATCACTTGACGCATAATACTGATCTATCTGTAAACTGAAATTACTGTGCACGAGTCATGAGCAATGTCATCTATTTTTTTTGTGTCACAAATACTATATAATTAGAAGAAAATTTTCATCATCTAGAGTACCTTGTTCTGACTGACTGACCCTGCTGTAATAACTCTATTTGGACTTCTGCAAAGCATCTGACACTGTCCGGCATGACATAAAATCATAGAATCATTAAGGTTGGAAAAGACTTTTAAGATCTTCAAGTCCAACCATCAGTCCAGAACCACCACCATGTTCATCACTAAACCATGTCCTCAACTGTAACATACACATGGTTTTTAACAGTTCCAGGGCTCTTGACAGGCTTGAGATGTGGGCCTGTGGGAAACTCATGATGTTTAACAGTGCCAAGCGCAAGGTCCCTGCATCTTTGTTTGGGCAATCCGAAGCACAAATACAGGCTTGGAGGAAAATGGGTTAGTACGGCCCTGTGGAGAAGAACTTGAGGGTTTTGGTGGACAAGAAGCTCAATATCGCCAGACAATGTGTACTTGCAGCCCAGAAACCCAAGTGTCTCCTCTGCTGCATCAAAAGAAGTGTGGCCGGCAGGTCAAGGGAGGTGATTCTCCCCCTCTACTCTGCTCTTGCAAGTCCCCACCTGCAGTAACATTCAGTTCTTGGGTCCCCAACATAAGAAGGACATGGATCTGCTGGAGTGAGTCCAAAGGAGTGCCATGAAAATGATCAGAGGTCTGGAATACCTGCTCTGTGAAGACAGACTAAGAGAGTTGGGCTTGTTCAGCCTGGAGAAGAGAAGGCTCTGGGGAAATTTTATAGAAGCCTTCTGGTACTTAAAGGGAGCTTGAAAGAGAGCTGGAGAGGAGCTTTTTACAAGAACATGTAGTGGTAGGACAAGGGGGAATGGCTTTAAACCAGAAGAGAGTAAGTATGAAGTAAGATTGTGCAGGTACCCACAAAAATGCCAAGGCAGTAGAAAGAATCCAAGAAAGTATATTCCTAAGTCGAGAACGCTAAAATCTTACAAAGGAAAACTGCACCAGCTGCAAAAGTGCTGGACTTGGGGAAAGACACACATCAATTCTCTTCAGGGCTTTTTATCTTTGCTGGCCACTCCTGCCCCCCTGTGAGCCATGGAGGCCTTGTAGCATGTCTATGAGCATTATCTCATTCTCTCTCCTCACATATCAGAGAGAGAGCATTCACTGGAATACAGGGGGAGAAAACATCAAAACTCTCTTGAGAAGGATGTCTCTCTTTTGGTAGGAAAGCTTTTCCTAAGCAATTAACTCTGTCTCCTCATAGTAAAATTTTCTGGAAAAAGGATATCTACCTCTACAGTAGGTTTAGATTAGGTGTTAGAAATAAATTCTTTACTATAGGGATAGTGAGATACTGGAACAGTTTGCCCAGAGAAGCTGTGGATGCTTTGCTCCTGGAGGTGTCCAAACCCAGGCTGAATGGGGCTTTGATGGTCTAGTGGAAAGTGTCCCTGCCTATGGCAGGGGTATTGGAACTAGGTGATCTTTCAGGTACCTTTCAAACAAAACTATCTTATAATTCTATGATTCTAAAATATTGCTGTGTTTAGTTAATCTGTCTAATACTTCCATCATATTTTAAGTAATTTTTCTTCAACTACTAGCAATAGGGTTTTATATGAAAATAATTACAATTTCACTGAGAAAAAGTATCTGTATCTTCCCATTATGTTGAGAGAATGACTAACTTGACTTCTGATTCTAATAGATACTTGAAAAATAGGTTTGATATGATATTATTATTTCTGGGATAAGAGCAGAAAGTGAAGATACTTTAAAAACATGATATTTTAAGGCTGTTACCTGCTCCTTAGAGAATAAATTTCATGATAACTAAAGTTAAAATAGTTGATACATTTTCCTGTGTGTAACTATGGTGCAATAAAATGGAATGTGTAGGAGTTAATCTTCCTAAATAAAGCAGAGATAAAAGTGCATTAAAGAAGGTTTTCTTTGGTGATTTTATACTTGGATTTGTTTTTGGAAATACTACTAGAAACAGAATGAAATTTTCTTTTCTGAATGCTTCTGTAATAATGTTTCAAGCACTGCATATGAATGATATATGATTCATTTTATATGTAAGAATTAGTTAACTAGCAATATGAGCACAATCTATTTAAATAGGTCTTTTATAAAATAAACTTCATGCCTGGGGGGACTTTATTAATAAAATAAGATAACCAGGAAGTACCAATTTTATTTAATGAAAGCACAGTTTCCATTAAATTCCAGAATGCGCACAGTTCTTTGACATTTATTTAAATTATGCCAAGGCATATGGTGGCTAAATCTTCCCAGATGTGCTTTATTATTGGCTCCTAATGTAAGATTCTTTATTAGGAAGACGTGGCAATGTGTTTATTCATTCTGCACAGGACAGAAGGGAATTTATGAATTAAATGAACATGTGCTTCAGTTTGGATCAGTCCATTGTGAAGAAGACGCTACTTCTAGTAAGGAGTTCAAAGTGGAAATGTGTGACATAGTAAGAGGATGCTATGACTCAAGGCACAAGACAACCCAACATCTGTAAATTGTGTTCTTCAGCACAGAGTTTGATTTTTGGTCTTTTTTCAAAAGGACAAGTTCACACAATATTAGTAGAATTGTGATCACACCTGTTCAGGATGTGAAGACATTTGCAAGGCTCAGACCTAGCTCTCCAGGTCTTCTGTGCCCCCCAGCTACGGCACTGCAAGGAAGGGCAACACTCTTCTTCCATGTTGTGTCTGGACCAAGAAAGGTAAACTTCACAAAACTCAAGGGCGAGCAAGGAAGATGAAGAGCAACTGTAGAAGACACATAGAAGCAGCTGGAAGTCTTGGATTTTACCTCCTGTGCCTGGGAAAATTGGTATTTTAGACATGATTTTTAGCATAAATGAATAAATATTATCTATTAAAGCATTGTTTTTAACAGTACAATTGATACAACATTTGACAGTGATTATAGAAAGGGCCTCAGCACTGCTTTGGTTTAATCTTTTTCTAGAGTATTTCTAAGCCAGGAAAAATTCTCCACTTGTACCCTGACAATAGAGATGTACTATGTGTTTGCAACTCTGTCAGCATTATTTGTATGTAATTGTTCTTTTTGACTAGTTTAAATTCCCTTGACTGAGACACTACAGGGAAAGGAAAACAAAATTCTGATGACATTAGCAAAGTTTGCTTTATTTTTTGAAATAAAAAGCAATATATAATACCTGTTAGTTTCCTCTAGCCCAAGGTGTATCAGGCTCTTGCTTGTGACCTAAGATGAGAAAAAATGCATTGCATGGAAGTGCTTAGTCTGCAGCACTCCACCCCTGGAGAGCATTAGTCCTGTTAATGTCGTATTCCCTCCATACACATACATGCACACACAACCACAGACACACATATCCTTCCTGCGCCTTGCCCCCATTAATTCTCTTTTTGAAATCCTTGCTCAGTGTTTGGACCTTAGTACAACTACTGACAACGTTCTTCTTTTTCCCATCACTGGGATGGATCAGATGAAGCTTTCTTTCTCCAAAAGCTCTTTGCTGGGTAGTCATGTAACTCTGCTGCTGAAAGAGCTGACTGGATGGCTCTGGGAGAAACACTAATAAAAGGAGGCTTGGAGTGCAAAGAGGAAAAGGAGGACCCCAGATGGGGACATTGTCAGAGAACACTATGGATCCTATTTTAGGTCAAGACCTCAAGGGGAGGCAGAAACTTTCTTTTAAACAAAACAACAAAAATACCCCAATCAACCAACCAACCAACCAACCAACCAAACTCTCCCTCCCCAAACAAAAACAAATCCAAACCCAAAAATCAAAACCCAGCTAAAGAACAGGCACATGGAGAGTCTGACAGGACAAATCTAGAAACATTGAAATGTGAGGACAAAGAAAGAAGTCTGAAACTCATATATCTATAAATTGATAAGCCAAATCTAAGGACACCCATTTGGGCTGTGCATTTCCCATGGAATGCAAATTTCCTAAAACTTTTCTGCATGGGAATCTGGTAAATCTGCAACACCCTAGGTCACAGAAAGTAGACTTTTTACTCTCCTAAATTTTAATATGCTGGCTAACCAATTCTCTCTGGATTTGTCAGTGTATTTGTACATCTGACACCGCTAGTCCAGACTACCTAAGCATATGTAGAACATATATAGCAAACTTACACCGGAAGAAAAATATATGAGTGACTGCGCCTTCAAATAACATAAATAACAAAAAATTTAAACAGAAATTACACCATAAAAGTCTTTTCTTTTTTTCCTATCTTGTTCTTTCTGGTAATGACTGTGGTTGCACCATGACAAGGAGAAGGGATTTCAATTTAAGTTGCCATAGGTACTGAGATTAACCTATTCATGCTGCATTCTCTTCTGCACTAACTGACAGTAGCTTTATCTGATCATATAATTCTTGCTATGAGTAAAGCAAGTTTAATCAACAAGCACAGTATAAAATGCCAGAGTTGTTCTTGTTCAATCATAATTGAAGAGCAGCAAAAGAGCACATTAGTTATTCTTTCAATGCCCATTTCTAATCTAGTTGCCGTAAGCCTTTCTGCCAGGGTTCTCTTTCCACTTTTCTAATGATATTAGTTGTCTCATATAGGGTCCCTTCAACCCAATTGTGACTGTATTACTACTTGTGCACTGCAAGCAGCAGACATTTTTATTCATCTTTTTTCAGACTCACAAAGCAGTGTTCTTCAATAGCATTTTTCTTTCATTTTTAAAAACTAAGTCCCTAGGGAGCAGTATCAATTTACACCAGTTGACTATTTGGATCAAAGAGCCAAAAAAAAAAAAAATTCCAACAAAGAGTATGGTGAAAAGAAGCAGCAGCCTCGGCTACTCAGCAATGACTGATCCATGTGCTGAAGGAATCCCCAAAGCCTGAAAATACAGCTGAGGTTTAGATCTTTAATTACTACCATGGAGTCAGAGTGCCCTACTGTTCATGGCTGAGGAGAAAGGAACTGAAACTAAATCCTTCTGTTACTTTTTGGGAAGCTAGGGCTTTAGGATCTTCCCTCTCTGTCACTTACTGCTCTTCTAAGGCATTCACAGTAGGATTTTTCAGCCTGCCAGTCAAATCCACTGCAAAAGGATAAATTGTCTTCTCTGTGTTCAAGTGGAGAATTCACTGTGCTTCAGCATTATTCTTTTCTTATTGATCCTGGGGTTGGTAATCTTGCCAAAGCTCCTGGAGAATGGAATGGATTTTGCCACACTGCTTAGGCTGGAATGTAATACTGCTTACATCAAAGAACTGGTACATGTAAAGGAGCTGTGTTAAGGATATACAAGCTGCCTTCACTAGGACTGCTTCTAAATTTTGAGAATTTGCCTTTGCAACCCCAAATTTGTATCTCTTTAGTTTATATTTACGTGTTCTGGGCCACGCTCAGGCCAACTGTATATTATTTCAGTGTTGCATTCCTAATAAAACCATACCTCTACTTTCAGGAAGAGTCCACTCCCCCAGGCATGCCTTCCTCAGGGCAGTGGTGCTCAGCAGGCACAGTCCACATGCTAAAAGGCTTGTCTGTGCCACATGGAGCTGAATCCCCCACAGACCAAGGCAGACACACTCAGGTCCTGCCAGAATTTGTGTAGGAAGGTGCTGCTGCTCCTACTGCTCTGCCCGAGCTGGGAGCTTTTTAATCTGCAGGGGCTACCATCTGAGAATGATGAGCATTTGTCCAGGAGAGGTGGTTTCTTACACAGACCACACTCCTGGTTCACCTTCCCTCCCTCCCCAGCTCTCTCAGTCTCTCCTCACAAGAGAGATGCTCCAGACCCCTAACCATCTTTTTGGCTCTCTGCTAGACCCATTCCAGTAGCTCCTTGTCTTTCTTGTATTGAAGAGTCCACAAGTGGACATGTCAGTACTCCACATGTGGCCTCAGGATGGTCAAATAGAGGGGCAGGATCAACTCCCTTGACCTGCTGGCCACTCTTTTTCCCATGCACCCCAGGATAGCATTGGCCCTCCTTACCTCAAGAGAACACTACTGGCTCATAGTCAACTTGTGACCCACCAAAACTCCCAGGTCCTTCTCAGCAGAACTGCCCTCTACTAGGTCAATCCCCATCCTGTACTGGTACTTGGGTTATTCCTTCCCAGGTGCAGGGCCCTACACTTGCCCTTGTTGAACCTCATGAGGTTTCTCTCTGCCCAACTCTCCTGCCTATCAGGGTCCCGCTGAATGGCAGCACAGCCTGCATGTCTATCAGCCACTCCCTCCAGTTTCATTTTGGTTTGCATTTGTTTTGTTGTTGTTGTTTTGAATTGTTTTTTTGTTTATTGTTCGGTGATTAGTTTTGTTGGTTTTGTTTTTTCATTCATTATGGGCAGAATGATGGGGCTTTTTTCCTTAAATATTTTCTCATAAGCAGAAACTTTATTTTGGCTGAAATACTTAAAAAAGAAAATATAACCAATACACAGCCTAAAACCAGGGATCGAAAATTCAGCCTAAAATTGTAAATTTTTTGAAGTTTTGAGCAACAGAAAACAGAGTCATAGGAACTGGAAAGTGTCAATCAGCTCCTGTAATAGATGCCATTGCCTGTGTCTTCAATGTTTAGATCAGAGCATGCAGGATTGAAGGCAATACCTCAAAGTGCACCTCAAAGATGATATAGAGGTCCCAAAAATGGAACATCAAGCAAATGTCAAAAAGGGTCTTTTCTTACTTGAAGCTAAAGGACTCAGTTGAATCAGTCTACTTTTTTCCCCACAGTTTTTAGATACTGACCAGACTTCGGAAGATGGAGCAAAAAAGGGAGGCTGATGATGTAGTTGGGGTCAATGGCTGCTGTGCTGGAGTAGCCTTGCTCTGCTCCAAGCTCTCACAAGCCAATGGCCACTGAAATTCAACCTTTATTTGTAAAAGCAAAGAAGCAGGAATGCCTTCTTTCCCTCTGTTCCTGATCTAACCTCTGGAACAAAGAGACCAAACCAAATGCTACAGTCAGTGCTTGGTACAAAGAAGTGAAGGTGAGAGCACCAGCACAAGGCATCAAAAAAGGGGACTTTGCTCCCCATTCCAGCTGGGCTTCCAAGGGCTGACAGTTCCTTGGGGCTCCAGGGAATGTTTCTGAAGCTGTAAACACTGTCTTACACACAGAGTATTATGTGCATAAATACAAAACCAGAAAAACAGTCAAAACAGAAAATGTTTTGAATTTTGGTTCTGAAAATTGGCTTTGAATCTTATCCCGTTCAAATTAAGATTTATATGTTGAGAAAGAAATCTTTTTAAGCTTCAGTATTTTAGCTTGTCAAATTACTGAAGAGCATTCAAGCTTATTTTTACTTTTACTGTTCACAAAATGTTGCCTATCTATGAGGACTGTTTTGGTCTGATGTTTTGAAGAATTTTGAAAGTAGAAATCATGTAAAAAATACTAACAAAAACCTTATTATTTTTCAGAGACCATCTATGTTCTCTTTCATATTATCCTACTCTTAACAAATTGACAGCATGGAATGAAATTTTGATCTCCCTTTTCTTAGAGTAGGAAAGCTTCATTCTTTTATACTTTTTTCTATCTTCACCTTGGAAGAAGAAACTTCAAAAGGATCCAGTAGTTCTGTTCTTAAAATTGAAAAGAAGTAATAATAAGAAATCTCATAAGAATGTTCAGTGAGAGAAATTCCATCAGTTACTGTTTTCAAACCATCAAAATTAAGAACTCAGTAAAAAAAGAAGAAAATAATATTTTTGTATGTTTTTCAGTTTAGAAAACATTACAGGATAATTTTACTGAAGTTAGAAATCTCTAATCAAAGCCTTTGTTTGGGAAAATCCTCACAAAGAAAACCACCTTTTTTTTTTTTAACCCAGTTACTACTGGTGTTACAATGTTGGAGTATTCTAAAATCAATCAAGGTCCAGTTGTAAACATCACTACAGTGAGACTATGAATGTGCCACAACCAGCATAACTTTAACAGCTGATAATCCCAAAAAAGCTGTTTTTAAGAAGACATTTTAAGTGAAGTTTTGCCTCTAAAAGAATTCTGTGTATATTGAGATATTAAAGATTATCTAAAATAAAGAAGTTTGTTGAAGCCTTAACCAAGGAGGCAGAGTTATATGCCCACAATATCTCTGTTTTTATTTGGTTCTACAAAAGACTAGTACAATGTTTGTTCAAATAAATAAAAATCTTTCACTCCTAATATAATTTTGTTAGTGCCTTCAGTTTTTTATTTCTGTGAGGAGAAAAGATGTAATTAAACCTATTTCTATTTATTCTATTGAATCTTTCTCTTTTTATATCGTGATAGATTTAATCCTATATTATTAAATATATATTTTTCCTCTTTTGCTTTCCTTTTAGAGACATATTATCTACCTCATTTTTTACTTTCTGCAGTTAGTGCTGATCTATTTCAAAGTACAAATTATTTTCATTGTGAGCAATCAAGACTCCGTTTATTTGCTTTTTCACTCGAGTTATGTAGCTGTCATTTCCAGGTAGTCTTTTTAACGTAACTAGCTTGAAACCTCTCTTTGCTAAGGAGGCTTGAAATTCACAGGGGGTTTCTGTTTTCACCTGGGACAGTCATGATGAGTAGTGAAAAGGCCCATCAGTTCACGCCAAAAAGCACTTCCCAGGAAGCCTTCTGCTCTGAATTTCTCTAGGGAAAAATTGAAGTATTCAGTGTTGAAAACTAACTGACTTCCTATTCATCCCTCTGAAAACCCACAACATGAAATTATGTGCTGGAAGATGTGCTGATTTACTGTGCTGCCTGTTACTGGCCCCTACGACCACTACTCCACATATTTGGGATCATGAGTTAAAGAAGTCTCAGGGATGCTCCTGAGAGAATCTCTCCCAAGGTACAGGTGTGTGCTGGTCCAGATAGCAAACTCCAGCTCAGTGCCCTTTGATTAAAAAGTCAACTTGAGATGTACTTGATCAGGTGGACAACATCTGTGCAGATGTAAAGTGCAAGATGACGAAACTTTAGAATCCTTTTTAACTGCCTTTGGTAAGAAACATCAATTAATATATCAAAGGCTCACAGGAAGCAGGGTCACAAAAGCTGTGGAGATGAAAAAAGATAGGTACTGGTGAATTTTGACTATCACACTGACAAGGCAGGAGGTTTTTTGCAGCAAGTTCTCCAAAGCTTTATCATGATTGCTCTTATTTTGGCTAGGATGTTATTTCTCAGTCCAATCAATCTGCTTTATTAAGGTAATTTTCACAAAATCTAGTTTTAAAGAATACTTTACTGGATTTCATTTTGCAGCTTACTGTAGTATCTTGTGTAGTTTTTTTCTTTGCTTTTACGCTGGTTTTGCATTTGTTAGCTCTTACAAACTTAAGCAAGCTTTGTCAATTTTATGCATGAATTTTCTCTCCTAAATCACCTTTATTTATGACATGATGAACTTTCATAATATTATTTTTCTGGCAGTCATAAAATAACTTAAGCACTAGCAAAAATAAGAAGAATACACTTGAGAAGAAAAATACAACAGAAAAAAAAATTGTTTTACCATAGACAATGTCTTCCAAAGTGCCAAATTTTTGAAGTCTCAGTGTGTTGTTTTTTGAAAATCAGAGTCCAAATAGAACAGTTACTGGTTGCTTTTAAAAATATAATCTACTATTTTATAAGCAGTAGACCCATGAATGATAAAACAATGTTGCTGTTGCTTAAGGCGTTAAGGGCTGTAACTTAAAGCTTATGGTAAGGGAAAAGATCTAGTGTAGCAAATATCTATTTTTTATTATTATTTTGGCAGATTCATCCACTTTAGCTTTTCTATTTAATCTTTCCCATCTTTGTATCTTTTTTGTTGAGAAAAAGAAAGAGTAAATTGCTATCTTAATTCATTCCTGTAGCTGCATTCACTACACTAATTTTGAGCTCTATTCAGAAAAAGAAAAAAAATCAAAGACAGAAGAGCAAGACAAAAAATAAATTTTGTTGACTGAATTACAAAGAAGGGTGGCCTTGAGAGCATGAACTTTGCCTGAGCTATAATGAGTGCAGTAGTGTATAAAATTTAAACTTTTCTCTGTGGATGAATGTCAACAGTGGTTTGCTCTTTTCACAAATGATCAAGTAAGGACAATGCTGAATATACAGAAAACCTTTAAAAAGTACCCTTTTTTTTTTCCCAGAATATCCATCAAGCACATCCACAGTGATGACAGTTTTCTACTTGCTCTTATTTGTATAATGTTGTGATGCTCAGAGAAGACCTGACTGACTAAGTTCACTCGGTTGCACTTAAGTTGCAAAGAGGATGGGTCCCCAGTATTATCTTTGGGAACCTATTTTTTTGAGATTTTCCAATCAACTTATCCTTCAAAAACACAGTCCTGCAAATTAGAACAGATTGAGGCAAAAAAAAATATCACCTAAGAGATTTTAATTTTGTAGAGCCAACTTGTCAAAAACCATGCCAAACTATATCGGTTTTGATGGATCTTCTGGTAAAAAAGGTTTTAGGTCTTTTCTCTTTTCTTTTGAGCCTCTGCCCTTCCCCCTTGGACAGTCAGTTATGGGAC
Source organism: Chiroxiphia lanceolata (assembly GCF_009829145.1). Lineage (NCBI taxonomy): Eukaryota > Metazoa > Chordata > Aves > Passeriformes > Pipridae > Chiroxiphia > Chiroxiphia lanceolata. The sequence goes on along the minus strand of NC_045639.1, from coordinate 34,575,694 downwards.
CTCTGCTGCTGTGAGACAGCTTGTTTGTGCTGCCTTCTGGGATTTGGGGTCCACGAGGCTGCCGGGACCACTCTGTGGGAAGAAGATGCTGGGAGTTAGGGCATCAGAGGAAGAAAGAATGAAGGGGAAAACAGGGTTTCTGAATTTCCAGGTGCTTTCCCATGGACCTTTGAGCCAAAAACTCTGGGCACTTCATCCATCTCCTGAGGGGTTCACAGCCCTGCAGCAGAGGCTGCATCCAGTGGAATATTAAGTCAGCTTTGCCAAAGCTGGATTGAATTTATATCATCCAAATACCAACATTTCCAGTCTGTGAAGTCAGCTCCACGTCCCCCCATGCTGTGGGGCTAGGGAATGAAAGCCAGAAAGGCTTGTATCCTGCTCCCTTGGGAACTCATCTTCTGCCTGAGTTTGAGATTACTGTTGCCAGTAACAAAAAAAGAGATAGAGGCCTATTCAACTAGCTGCTTTGTTTTTTTTTCCCTTCTTTTTAAGTGAACAAAAAGACGTTTTGAGAGTTTCCCTCTTTGACTGCTTCTTTTGTATGTGAATTCTTCACTTTCTCTGTGGACCAAAACACGTGATTTCCAGGCTGTTGGGACACAGTCCTCAGGGAGAAAAGGCAGAAGGGGTACTGGCCTTACAATGAGAGCAGTTATCACTGCACTAGGATGGCAGAAGGATGCATGCTGGTGCATTGGTAGCTAGATTCGAAATACCTGCTATTATTCTCACTTCCCACAGTCTTTCAAGGACAAGGTTGCTTATTTAATACTTCTCTCTCGTTACTCTCCCATCTTCCTGTGATATGTTTATGAGAACAAGTTTCTACCCTTAACAAAAGCAGACTAGAAAGAAATGTAAGAAGATGCAACTGAAAGCTTTACACAGAATCATACCAGAATGAAATTCTAGGACACATTTGTGCTTGCCACAGTATATATTTTGTGTTTCTTTTCCAGTAGGAGAAGTAGTCTCCCTTTGATTTGTGGCCTGGAAACATTTTATCTACATATATATTAAAAATACATTATTTAAAATTAAGAGTAAATAATTGCATTGTTAACAGTGACATTAAAATTCCATTCAGTGCAAAATTAGAGTTTAATCTACTGTATGATTCATGATTCTAAAAACAAATTTTTCAATATTTTTCTTAAAAAAAAAGGAAAAGAAAAAAAGAAAGAAAAAGAATATCCAAAATAGGCAAAATAGGTATTTGTTGCCAAATTTCTCTATCCCATATACTTATGCATTTTGCAAAAGAGAAATGAATAACCAAATACTTTAAAAGATTGAAGACTATTCCATGAGCAGTTATCTAGAAAGGTGAAGAGTCTCACTATTTCACAAACAAACAAAAATAAATCAGCACTAAGCTTTTAAATACATTTCAAATGTTTGTTTAGTTGGATGAATTCATCCAGCTCTAATTAACACTGTGATATAAGGAGCCTTGATCACTCTCAGTGGAAAGGAACTGAACTTTTTATTTCCGCTTAAATCAGATAGGGGACAAAAATTGCTGCTTCGTATCTTATGATGAAAGTTAAAAAGCTTTTAATGCTAAAATTGAATGCACTCTTATTAAACCGTGTAGCTGGGTGTCTGGATGGTAAGTTGCATCCTTCTGTGACAGAAAGAGAAAATATGAAAGAAAATCTTGTTGTTCAAACTTTTATTTATTCATTGCAGATAAAGGACTACCCGGAAAGCACAGAACTCTGCTTTCTTTGTGTGCTTTAAATCCTTTTTGGCTGCACCAGATACATAGGTAACATCACTTGTACACGCTGTGTTTATTGCCAATGTTAAAACATTTACAACTGGGGGAAAGTAGTGGCATAAGAGAATAATGTTAGAAAGATAAATTGCTAACTGGGACCAGCTATTTTGTAACCAACTAAATGTGAGCTAAAACTTAGATTTCTTTGAGCAGAGCTCCACAGAGGGAAACTTTGGACCTTTTCAGTTGGTAATCTCATTAATTACTATTTTCACTCCAAACACAGCTGTGGCTAATTTACTGAAAGAATATAAAGACTGAAAAGATGAGCATTGTGGTAGAGCAAAACTATAGTGCTATAGTAAAAGTAATTTCATGGCCAGTCTTCGCAAACGAAGATTTGGGAAAGGTCATTACCCTTTGAGCCTGTGCAGTGGATTTTTTAGGTGAGACACAGAGTGCGCTGAACTGAGCCCACCCTTTAATCCTAAGGTTCATCTGCCAGGGCTGAGCGAGCTCAGATGGTGGCAGTGAGGTCCTCAGGACGTAGGTTTGTTTAGAGTGACCTTCTCTTAGATGGATGGCCTTACAGGGCTGACGAGCTCCATCTGCCCGGAGGAGTTCCCCAATTGGGGGAGTGAGAGTGCCACATCCTAACCACTAGACCACCAGGGGTCCTTGAAGTCTTAATATATTTTTTTAAAGTAATTTAAAAACTTTATTAAAATATATTAAGACTTCAAATGTTTTGGTGGAAAAAGTAGAATAAAATTGAAAATATGCATTAGCTCCATTTTCATTCCACAAAACACAGACTGCTAAGATGGCAAGCAAAGAAATGTGAAGACACTGACTGTAACAAAAGATGTATGATTTTCATTGAAGTGAGTGGTAACGTAAACCAGCTTGAAGCAGTTCTTTTTCTGTAGCAAGCAGGAGGATGTGGGAAGGGAGGGAAGACTGAAGCCCCTGGCTGAGCTGAAGAAAGTTCCACAGCATCCAACAGAGCCTGTGGAGGGGAGTGTGGGATGGAGTAGTGAAGGGAGCAGAGACAGACTCCCACCAAGGAACAACGCTAGTACCGCAGGCACCTGCAGTAATAGGTAAGGTCTCATCACGCCTTGCTTCACCATCCCATAAAGCATTCCATCATCACTGCTCATTTGCAACCATTGCACACTTAATTTAAGGTATCCTGAAGAGGAGTCAGCAATAAAGTCACATATTTGATAGGTGGCAACAGAGTGTGTGTCTCTCTGCTTTGATTCTCATGGTTGCCAGGATAGCTATCTACCCTGCTGTATGGAATCCTATGCCCAGGTCTTTTAAGAAAACAATTCATGGTGGGGTCAGAAGAGTCCTCCAGGTACCTGTCCACCACTCAGGAGGTGTGTAAAGCAGAGAGAACCTACAGCTTTCAAGACATGAGAAGAATGTTTCAAGAAAAGATGGTGGCATTCAAACACTACAAAGGAGTAATGTTCCAAGTATCTATGCAAGTGAAAAGAAACTGTGACAAAGAAACCCAGTCAACAGCTTTTTAGGGCATTTCAAGCCCCATCAAGCAGGCTGAGGCTCCCCCATGCCCCATTAGAGTCAGAAATCTAGAAAATCTTTCAGGTACATGCATTAATTTGTTACTTTGAAAACGGTAAGCAGTATCCAGAAAATTCATCCCTCTATTAGCTATTCAGCTTGTAGGGTTGCTACTCTGCTGAAAACAGCAAGGTCTTTGGCTTTGTTGATCAGATCCACCTATGGACAACACAGTGCAGATGCAGACACAGTGTTTTTATCACTGTTGCAATGACTTGCCAAAGGAAACTAGCATGAGGCAAAACCCAGCAGTTTTAAGCTAAAAACCTGTCATGTTTTGAATGAATTTTAATCTTGAGAAATGTCTTCCCTGAAAAAAAATAAAAAGAAATCTCATTAGACTTCAGAATTTTTATTCCAATAGCTGTTATTCAACTCTTCAAAGAGTCCTGCAGAACAGATGAGACTGCAAGTGCGCTCTGGTTGGAAAAGTGCCTGAGAGCACACTGTCAGCCCAATTAGACTGTGTGAGAAATTTCGAACTTAGGAGGTAGATGAAGTTAGTGACAAAAAGCCTGAAGTGACTAGTCCCATACAAAGCATCCGTGAATGGAAGGAATGATGTTCACTGACCCAGACAGAAAAAAAAATGATTATGAAAAATTAGCTCTCAAGGGTGGCTGTTAATGACATTCTGTGTTGGGGAAGGAGGGAGTACAGGTAGATGGGAAACATGTGAAGGTTGATTTTCAGTGGGTAAGTGAAATTAACCTCTGTGACCTCTCAGCTTCTTCTATAATTGCAAAAAAAGGCCAATGCCGAAGAAAACTGTGATGAATTTGCCCATCTGCTATCAGATTAAACAGTTCCATGCAAACACATAGTTGACATATTGAAAATTTAGCAATGTAATACCTTAAGTAGTGACTTATCCACTTTACCTACAGAATGTAAATAGTGGATAATAGTTTGGATTTGGCATCCTGCTATGAATTGTCACTTCAATTTCTTCTGCTCTACATGAACACATAAAGCAGAAGACTCTAGAGACAGCTCCTGGTGGATGTCCCTCTTGGAACAAAAACTTCTTATTGATTAACTTTATTGATAATTTCTCTGCTTGATTTATCTGAAAATATTTTTGGATACCTGTTTTTTAAATTTTTTCATATGGAAATAAATATTACATGGGGGGTCACTTATTCTTAGCTGATTGTATAATTTTCTTGCATCAGCTCTACTAAATGCACAATTTCATTGGAAAACTGCATCTGTAAAATAAATGCTTCCTCCTCCAAAGGTATAGAATCTCTTCACAAAGCTCACAGTGTTTGTCATTACCAACGAGAGAGTCATCAATGCCTTTCAATCACCGACAGGAAGCAGTATCCTGCTCTCAGGTATGGCTCACTTAGAGAGGGATTTCTGTTTAAGGGAGGGCTTCTCTTGTGTTCTTCGCTGTTCAGTGGAGTGGTTCGACCAGCTGCAGGCTGGTCTGCACATGTCAGTACAGACTGCTCCACTAAAGGATGCCTGTGACTGCAGAGCACTTAGTGCCCCACATTGAGCAGCAACTGGTGGGGTTGTTTGGCCCATTCTGCTTGGCCTGGGAATCGCTTGGCCCCTGGAACTTTCAAGGTCCCCAAGAGCCTTCACCCCTCTCTTCTTTCCTGCCCAGATACTTTTGGCAAGCAGCTGCTGAGATACAGAAAGCTGAAAGTTAATTATCACAAGCTGTTTTCATTTCCCTAAGTTACACATGCTCTAAGCAGCCTGTTTTTGGACTGAGGCAAAAGGGCATGAACAGAGCAGAATATTACTCCTCTGCTGGCTCCCTCTGCTGTACATCCACAGGATCCACAGCTAAGGCAGGTCCTAAAGTAAGCTTCTCTGGAATACTACTTGAAGAGTTCCTTGTGCGTTCTCTCTCACTCTTTTCAGCCACTTACTGATGTGGTATTTAATTTGTCTCACAGTTTTGACACAGTGAAAATGCTCATTCAAATGCTTATTCTCTCCTTTCAGTGAATTTCAGCATTTCAGTAGTCAGCTCATAATGTCTTTCGTGTTGGCCAAACCAGTCCTCTATTTCTGTTACCCATTCATCCATGGTATTAATTTATTTTCTTTTAATTTCTTTTAATTTAGTAACAGCTGCTTATAAATCAGAGTATATTAACCCACTCTTGGTTTTTATTGAATTCAAGAGATTGTTAAATCTGCAATAAAAGTTGTCCCATTCTCCACTTCAGTTAATCTTTCTCCTGGGGAAGAATCCATTACTGTATGGAACATCACAAGTTAATTCACCTGTTCTTAATGTCAGGCAAACTATAGTTCATTTTGTTCAGATGACAAAATCAAATATTTCAGCTATGAAACTACTCACAGGGAAATTCTAAAAAATGCTATATTTGATTACAGTTCAGGTAAGATGGGAGAAGAAAAAAAAAGAAAAGCAAGACTCAGGAAGTGGAATTCAACCAATTAGTAAGCTACCAACCAATTCTAGAAATTGGATACCAGATTCTGCCAGTAGAATAGCTATGCCAATATATGTGTTATGAATTTAATTTCTATAAAGATATGTTGCCATAAGTGAGATTTTACCAACACGTTTTCCAGCTCGTATGATGCATTGCAGTGGAAATGTTCTGCAAAATTATGAATGAAACCAAATAATTTTGTTATTTAGATTCCAAAGTTCACTCCTTCTAGGAAAATCATGTGTCCAATTTCTTCTTTTTCTTGTCTCAGAATCTGTAGTAGAGGTAATCTGATGGGATGTTCTATAACCTGGTTGGTAAAGCACTTTGCTGAGACTCAGGAGACCTAGGTCATATTCCATAGTCTGATGTTAATACTTTAGATGACTCTTGGGAAGTTTTTCACCTGTCTTTGTCTTAGCCTGAGTACTCTTCTTTAGGGATATTATCCTCCTCTGTAAAGTGTCTGTAAAGTTGTTTTTAATAGCAAGAATACTCCAAGTGAGCAGTTCATACAAAGCTGAAGGACCTAATGGTAGTACCAGTGTATCTGCAGATTGTCCCTTAATGATTTCAGTCTTTTTCATAATCTTCCTTGGAAGAAAAACATTCCAATCACCTCTGCTGATGAATGAAAGGATCCTCCGTGCTTCCTGATTCCCTTCCTCTGCTGTGGGTCAGCACCTTTTCTGAGTTATTCCTTCCAAATTGCATTTCTGACTCCCTGTGTGACTGAGCCAGTTAATAGATACATTCTGACATCTCTCAAAAACCTGTGAGGAAAACTGGAGAAAAAAAAGTTTCTAATAGGTTTTGTTGCAAATTAATTTCTAAACCTGAAGATTATTATTGTCATAGGTCAGGTGATTAAATTAATCAGAATTATTGTCATAATAACACTGAAACCTATAATCTATTTTAGGATGGTATTGATCTATTAAGTATTTATTAATTTAATTTACAAAATTTTAACATATAGCTTTTTCTTTTTCCTTTTTCTTTACTTTTTCCTTTTTTCTTTTTTTCTTTTCTTTTTCTTTTCTTTTTCTTTTTCTTTCGCTTTTTCTTTTTCTTTTTCTTTTTCCTTTTAATTTCTCTTTTTTATTTCTCTTTTTATTTCTCTTTTCTTTTTATTTCTCTTTTTTCTTTTTATTTCTCTTTTTATTTCTCTTCTCTTTTTCTTTTTCCTTTTAATTTCTCTTTTTTTTCTTTTTTTATTTCTTTTTCTTTTTCCTTTTTCTTTTTTCTCTTTTTTCTTTTTCTTTTTCTTTTTCTTTTTTCTTTTTACCTTTTTTTCTTTTTCTTTTTATTTTTCTGTCTTTTTATTTTTCTTTTTCTTTTTTCTTTTTCTTTTTTTATTTTATTTCCTTTTCTTTTTTCTTTTTTCTTTTTCCTTTTCTTTTTTATTTTTATTTTTATATTTTTCTTTTTCTTTTTTTTTTTATTTTTCTTTTTGTTCTTTTATGCAATAGGAGCTTCAATACGTTTGTTTGTGCACATCAGTTGAAGTTTCTCATTCTAAATTGCAAATGTCTGATCACCATCCCAACAAGTCCTTGGAACTGAGGGATACCAATGGAGCTTAGATTCAGAAAAGGTATATCTCAGTAAAGGCAAAATCTTTTCATCACAGTGGTTGTCCTGAAGGAGGCACAAGCAGTAAACACTAAATATTCTCTTCATAAAACATAGAGCCTCAAATTTAAATAAATTAGACAGTCCAATCTCTATTTCTAATATACTTTCAGGGACTTCATTAGGCAATTAAACAGGAAAAAGAACTCTCTCTCTTTTCTCTTATTTTTAGACTAAGCAAATTAGACATAATATATATCAATATAATTATCTTAACTAGAAGTAATTTTTTTCTGTGCTTCTTTCTGTGTTTTCTGATCTGTGTGAACAGTCATTGTTTTTCCAACAAGGAAGGCTTTTTCTTCAGGTAGTATTGATTCTATTATACAGAATATAATATATTCTATACAGACACACACAGAGATACAGACTGTGTATTTTTTTACCTATTATTTAGTTGACTGTTTAGTGATTCTGTTAAGCCTGGGATATCTAAGGCAGCAGGGGAAGTGCTTGCCTGTATTTTCCTTGTAGCCTGTTGTGATGAGGAAGACATTACTGCATTATTTCTTACTGGGGACTTTCATTTTGCCAACTGACAGCAAGGAAAATCCGTTCAAAGGATCATATAATTGCATTGGTTTAAAAGACATAGATACACAAAAGCAAAAAAGGATATTTAGACTTCAGAAAGTGTGTTGAAAGAGGAAAAAAAAAAAGAGAGTAGAGTAGGTTATAAACTCCAGGTAAAGTCTGAGATTTCCACAGAAACCATTCCTGGGCGAGGAGAATTGCACAAACCTTATTGAAGTCAGCTGCTGAAAGGCTGACCTAGGAGATCCCTTCCCCCCCTTTCTCTTTGAGATTACTTATATTATATGTGATTGTTATGAATAAGATTATCCTCATCAGAATTCACTTATTTTTGCACTCTTTCCAGCAGTTTTGTTGCATAATCTGTGCATGACCACTCATGGTTTTTCCAGTACAGAAGGCTACTTCTGAACACCAAGTCTGCTGTTTACACAGAGGCACATGGTTATAATTGGTTCCTCTATCCACTGTTTTTAGTTGATTCTAGGATTTCTAAGTAAGCAGACTTGCCCACAGCTGAGGTCAGCTGCTGGTGGACTGGCCTAGTGCAGAAGGTGATGCACCCATCAGAAGTCATTGTGCTATTCACACTATATAGAGAAGAAGCAGAGAGTCTACTTGTAGAGAAAATTCCAGGAAAGACAGGAACAGAGTATGCATATCCAGCCTGGTGTTTCAAATGTAAATGAATATTTTACTGGTAAATGCTAAACCACATTACTAAAAAGGTTTAATAAGTCCTTATGATTATTGAATTACTTAAGTATTAACTGTAGGAGTGAGCACTGTAGAAAGGATGTTTCTAAATCATAGAATCATAGAATGGATTAGGCTGGAAGGGACCTTAAAGATCATCTGGTTTCAACCCACCGGCCATGGGCAGGGACACCTTTCACCAGATAAGAACAGACCATATCCTCAGTATTCATCACAAACCTTAACACTGCAAGAAATGCCCATGTTTGGGGCAGAGCAGAGGAATGCCTAGCTCAGTAGTTTTTTACTGGAAGCTGACTATTTTAAGTGTGGAAAATGAAAAGGTTCTGTGCTATTTTATAAGATTACAGATTAGATACAGCTAGATGTGACATTAGATACAGCATACCATGGCACCTGGGAAGTTCTGGGAATTAGGTAAATTGTCTGGAGAAGAGAATTTTTCTGTAAGCAATACAAGCATCATATTTTTTATTATTCTGAAACAGTATTCTGAAAATAATGCTGTCATCTTGTCAAGAATCCTTCAAAAGAAAAAAGAGAATGATAGGTACTAAAGAGAAAATGTAAATTTTTTAACATAAAGAGAGTCAAGATGAGTCTCCAAGTGGATGCCTTTCAAAGTATGTGACAGGCATTTTGTCTTTGTGTAATAAAGTGATTTTTGTATTTGTTTCAAAGAAACAGATTCTGTGCATAAGCTCTTTTCATTAATTTTAAAAAGCCCCCCAAAAACCAGCTCTCAACTCTAAAGCTACATACTTAAATTTTTATTCAGATACTTGTGTAAGATTTAACCTTTAATAACTTAAACTCCTCCAGTTTGGCATCTTTTAGACAATCTGATGTCAATAAATAAATTACTGTGGTCTGGGAGTGTGTAATGAGTGCTTTATGGAAAATGTAGTAAATGTTTTACATCCATAATCAGAGAAGTTATTATCTTTTGGCATTTCCAGTCAAAGTGTACTTTTGAATATAAAACTAGCATAAACTCCAGTTTGAAAACAGTGTGACTCCCTTCTCCTTAAGGGTGTGACACCACATGGATGAGTTTTATAACTATAGGGAAGGGGAGAAGGAATGAAAGTCTTTATACTTCCTTACAAGAGTATAAAGCATGACAAGCTTGGCCAGTGCTATATATGAACATGAAATCTTGTTTTCAGAGGCTGTCCTGATACATTTACAAATGCAGAAACTCATATTTTGTATGGAGGTTGAAGCTTTTGTAGATGTGAATATCATGAGCTTTGCTTTAAGACTAAAACACTTAAATAGATTTAGCATTAAAAAATGATATTACAATCCTTCCCTATGACCTGAATCTGGTATGAATCATCCTTTTAATATTTCCATAAATGTAAATTAAATGCTAAACCATTGCAGCATTCATTAGGAACAATTAAAAAGCATTTAGCAAGTTTATGGCTGAAGTTCATTGGATTACATCAGTGTTCCAGCACCAGCTATTCCCCCCTCTGCAGTTATACCAACATCATGGTGGAACAGGAGAGCAGAGCCACAATCTTATTCTTCAGGGTAAAGCTTTAGGGTTGTTCCCAAGTGTATTTTAAATCCCATAGTCTTTATTCTAATTCAAAGCTGTCTTTCCAACATGGCTAACTGATTCAAATGGGGGGGAATATTCCATAGGATGTATTAAGTAGGTGTGTGCAGCTGCATAGCCTTATCTCCACTGATTCACTTCAGTATACATTTTATTCAGAGTATTTCTCTTAGCTATTCATCTCTTATACTATTTAAATTTTTTTCTATTCTGTCTCCCTATCTAATTCCCCTAAGTACTGACTCGCCACCACGTTACTCTAGTTTTCTACTTTGAGCAACTTTGCTATGATACAGGGACAGAAATGCAAAAGTAGTGGAGTGATAAATCATGTCTGTCGTCCATCAAATATACTTGCTTTGAGTAACCCATGAATGCTCTGAGCAGTGTGAACTACATGGCTTTACTGTTTAATGCCCAGTGTATTTATACCCTGGTATGTAAATCACATCTCCTATTAATCACTGTTTATTTTACCTCAGGAACATAAATAAGCATTGAACTTAATCCTCTATGCTAAATTTTGCTTAGCATAGGCTTTTCACTAGTCTTAATTATCGAGTAACTTCTCAGCTTGGACTTTTAAAAAGTAGAAAGCCTTTTTATTCTTTTCTGGTAACTCCTGCTCAGTGCTGCTGCAGCAGAGGGGTTTTCATCATGTTAGATTTCCCATCTCAGTTCTTGATAATATCTCCTTCTTTAAAGCCCTAGATTCACCACTCTGACTTCCATGTTACCATTCTTCAAACAAACAAATCTAACACTGGAGCAATCCCATAGGATAAACACACGCAGCAGGTTCCTTAATGAGAAGTGCAGAGGAACTCAGATTTCTGCAGCTGGATAAGAAAATATTTTGAGGAGAGAAAATTATAGTTTCAGTGGGGACTCTCAATAGAGATCTCAATAAAGATAAGGAGAAAATAAAATATTAAGAGGTGTAATAGTTAAATACAGAATTTTCCTGAAGGCTCACCCTGGGATCTGAATGGGCTAGAAAGGCAATATGTCACTTTCAATATAAAAAGGTTTCACCTGCAGAAAAACCTTGATTTGCCACTTCAGATACCAGAGGAATTTAGAATCACTTGCAGAGTTTACTCCCATCTTTATTGTCTGTAGATTTTTTTCCAAAGAAGTGGTCTTTGTTATTTTCTAATCCTTCTGTTTTGCTCAGATGGTGATAAGGATGAGATTATAATGAAATCAGGAAGTGCAAATGAAGTATTTTATGTCTAGGGGAAAAAACATGTTTCTCCAGATTCCACTAAGGCAAAACAAGCCTGAACAAAGGAGCTTATGATTCCGAAAACTGTGTTTACTCCCTTTAGCATGAGTGCTCCAGGGCAGTGAGCTTTTTACCTTTTTTTTTTTTTTGTAAATTTCTCTTCAGATAGAATGTGATTAATTGCTGAAGGGAAAATAAAAACCTGTTTCTCCTTGATTAAAATGGTGCTGAGAATATTTACTGTCTTCTGAGAAACAGGAAGCTCAAAAAAGACATCTTCTGTGATTATAATGATAGGCTGTTATCTCAAAGCTTTGTTCCCAGAACAGCTACTGAAACAACTGTTTCACCTTCCCTCCTTAGGCTTTTCACTTTACAAACATTTCTGTCTAATGCACAAATTTGTCAGGATTTGCTAATGAAAATGAGTACAGAGAATTGTACTGTTTAATGGACCAGAAAAATATATCTCAATTCTGTTAACTGACATTTGCCATCATTCAGTGACCTCTGCAGAGCTTGTACTCAGATTCTGTTCTGTTTGCAGGGTATCAGTGGGGAATAAGCCCTCCTGGGACTGATGAATGTCATACATGCAAGCTACTCCCTGTGGTAGTTCTCTTCCCTGGGCTGTCAATTGGCTATTATACAGCTTAAGCTTTTGCTAAAATGAATGTATTCTAAGGGACAGTACAGCTGCCTCTCCACCATGAGCAGGTTCAGGCAAAGCTTTCCAAGTGAATACTGGAAGAGCTCAATAGAACAGAATAGAACAGAATAGTTTCAGTTTATCGTAAGGGTCTTGCAATGATCATCCAGTTTAAATGTGGTCAGTGGCACCTCACCTTCTCAAAGTCTAGGGCTTGTAAATACCAAGGAACTCACAGTATGTGAAGAGACTTACTACCAAAAGCAGTAAGATTTGAAGGAAAATCAAGTCTAATTTGGTCCTTTGAACAAATGTATAATTCCCAGTGACAGAAAATTTCTCTTTCAAGTAGTAGGAAAGAACTTTTACGCCTTAGTAGTGGTTCTTTGTGTGCTTACATCTCAGTTTTGCAACATGGAGCGTTACTAATTAATATAATCATATATTATTAAAATTTGAAAAAAGATCCATTTGTACATGGAAAGCACTTCTAGGCAATTTAAACTGAGCTGAATACACAGCTAAGATGTGTATTCAGCTAAGATGGCGCAGTAAGAGTTTAAAATTTTGATCCTTTTTTCATTTGTCTTTCAGTCTCTACTGATACCTGTCCTCATTTCTAAATTTTCATGTAGCTATAAAACTTTTCACTTCATGCTGTGGTTGTGTAATTTGACAGACTTCAAGACACACTTTCACAATCACAGAGTGTTCTGAGTTGGAAGGGACTCAGTCCAACTCTTAAGTGAATGGCCTCTACAGAAATTGAACCTATGACCTTGGCATTATTAGCACCATGCTCTAACCAACTGAGCTAATCTCAGTTTTCAAAGCCATTTGATCAAATGATTAAAGCTACTGTTAAAAACCCCAGTTTAGGAAACCCAGTAATTAATGTCCTAGTAATCAGAGGTAAGTCGTTCATGTTTTCTTGCTGTGTCCTTGTTTCTTGTCTATAGGGGAGAGTGGTTTTTTATCAGAAGTTAAACGTTAGTTAGTGAGTGCATCAGCATAACTTGATTTGCCATATGGCTGTTAGAAAAGCAGTACATATGCCAAAACCAATTTTCATTTTATGTACACAGTAAAAGTTAACCTGCAGCCTTTTCCACTTTGTTAAAGGTCCAGTAAGTACAGTACATAACTTTGAGCCCTGAGTTTTTAGATGGAACTAATTTAATATTTATTAACTGCTTTTCATGGCAGAGTTACCACTCATCACAGTTGAGTGCATTCTTTAGACCAGCTAATCATCTGATTTGATCCTTTATCATGAAAGCCATGTGAATATTTATTTTTAAACCCTTTTTGATAGTTGAACAGTCTGAGGAGGGAGGTGAAAATTGGTTGGTTTAGAGTGTTTGAATGAAGGGAGTAGCTGTGTTTAGTCAGGGACAGATTTATGAAGGGAATGCCAGTGTAAAGATTCCTGTTGGAAATGGTCCGTATGTAATACCATGGTTTGACCCCAGTTAAGTACACAAGGCATGCCTCATCGAGACTGAAATTACAAAAATTAAGGTAGTTACATTGAAGATGGAATAAAGCTGATCTGTGAACACTTGTGAATGTGTCTCTGTCCCCTAACTCTTAAAACTGCCTATCAGATATTGTTTCTTAAGGCTGTTCACAAGTATTCGCACATTTCTTTTGTGGTTTTATGTCAGTAAACATCTATGCTTTAAAAACAGAAAATTCCCCTCCTGCATCAATACAGCATGTTTACAAATTTCCTTATGTCCTCAATATCTCATTATGAAATCCAGGGAGGAGCATTTTTGTTATAATATTATTTTTGCTAAAATATTACAATTTCCAGGCATTGAATCTTAATCCCATCAAGGTACAAAAAACATCAGAAACAAGGTAAAGATAATTTACTACTCAGGTGTTCATAATGTGTGAGAAATCATTGGCTCTTTCCTGCTTTCTCTTAGCTTTGTGAGGTTTTAATTATGTTTTAGCACAGGTTGCAATACTCTATAGACTGATAGCCTGAGAAGGTGTGCTCTTTGTTAACTTGCTACAATACTTGGTATTTAAGTTTTCTTCATACTGCCTGTCAATTACACTTATCTTCGAAGTTATCTTACAACTTATTTGCCAAACTTGACCATTTCAGACTTTTTACCTTTTGATTCATGCTGGCTTTAAAAAGATATTGTGGGATTTTGTTCTGTTTGGTTGGTTTGGTTGGTTTTTTTTTGGTTTTTTTTGTTGTTGTTTGGGGTTTTTTTGTTTTGTTTTTTTTTGTTTCTTTTGGTTTTTTTTTGTGCTACTCTATAGTACATTATGATTTCTTCAAAATATTGTATTCAAATTTGGTAAATAGGTAATAAAGGAGTTCTTATCCTTCAAGGTGTGATCCTTGACAAATCCAAGCCAGTATTTTGTAGTAGAAATTCTTTTTTGATGCTTTCTGGTTATAACTAGTAATGAGTTACGCAGGGAAATTGTGGTTGCATTGATGCACCTCCTACAAAAACTAATTAACTCATCACTAAACAAGCAGAAGTCTTTCGGCTAGACTTCAATGGAAGGCAGTTCAAGGCCTCAGAGAAGAATTTTGTTAAAACCATGAGGTATTAGCAGTCTGAAGGACAATTGGTAAATTGACAAGACAGAGGAAATACAGATTTTTAAAATTTTTTTTGTTAGCTCAGGCTGCTGTTTCCTGAGCCAGTTTTCTTAAAAAAAGAAAAAAAAAAAAGGAAAAGGAAAAAAAAGAAAAAAGAAGAAAAAAGGGGAAATAAAATAAATTTGTTGAAGATTTCAGATGCAATTATCTATACCATGTACCTATTTTCTTGCTAAGAGAATATAGCTCTTAGAAAGAACATCAGGCAACTTTCAGCAGCTGTATTTGTTAATGACTTATGTAAAAGCAAAAGGCCTTAAGAAGTTATGCATGTGTGAAATAGTGCAAAACCAACTGGTGACATTTTCTTTGTGGAATGGAAAACAATATTTGAATGTTGCAATTCACATGCTTCATATGTTTACAAACATATAAAAGCATTTATGATAATAGAGGCATAGTGGCTTTGTCCTACATGACTAAGCACAGAGTCAGGTATTTTCTAGCACTCCTGCTTTTCAGAGCAGATTTTATTGCATTATTTTTTTATTATATAAGATTTCTCTTGTGGAGGTGGACAGGAAAGTCACTATTTTCACTAGAGGAAAATGACAGTTAAGACGAGAATTGAGAGTTCAATCTTCTGAGAAGCAATTGTGGCATGTAAGTCTTTTTGAGGAAGCCAATGAGTCTTTTAGTTCTATCTTCTTACTCTCTATACAATATTCTTTGCAGAACAGAAAAATGAAATTAAAAAAGTAAATACGGGAACATTTCCCCAGTATACTGCTATTATATATGTATATACACATATTCAAAGGAACATTTCTTAAGCGATTCCTACAGTTCCCCTACAAATTAGGTACTCTGGCACTCTCACTGACACACTCAGCTCTGCCAACTCTGCCACTTAGAACCTCCCTTATGAAAATGTGCAGTTTAGTGCTCATTTTTTTTACTAAAGTGACACTCCTCCAGCTCCATGCAGTTATACCTCCACAGTGTCCTGTGTACGAGTGTCTTATTAATGTGGAAATATATGCAGAAAATTAAGTGGATAATTTTCAAAACCATTTGACTGATGAAGAGTTTTTACAGAGCAAATCAGGGTCTAGCATGTCACCATCTTGACCTGGTTCTGTCTCTGCAAAGAAGCCGTTGGGTGATGTCTCTGTTCTATCTCCTTCTTCACCTATTGTTAGATATTTAATGAGTGTCTTTATATTACACAATAGGGCCTCCCAACTCTGTAATTTCTATTGGAAAGAGAAATACTGGCACAGAGTCTTTAAGAGACCACTTTACAACCCAATCTTTGCACGTTTTAGCCCTAAAGAACTTGCTGTCCAGTGATCTCCCTTTCACACCTACTCTAGGTTCTTCTGTTGGACTAAGACAATTGATTAGACTCAGTCACATCACTCTCAAAAAAGAAAAGCTGTGAGGACTTTTTTGTGTTAGTCAGTGTTTTATACTAGTAGAAGTAAGAACGATAAGTATGATTAATCTCTCTATTTCAAAGTATACTATATTTTTCAAGGTGTATTCGATGCATTTCAAAGTATAGCAAAATTATCTTTGATCTAAGTTTGCATCAAACGTTAATCCAAAGGTTATAAATTGTCTTTGTTTTGTCCTGTTAGTTCAGGAACAGTGCCACTTTTGATTTCACAAGTCTGGGCACTTGCTGTTGAAGGCCAAAAACAAATTTAAGAAAATACCAGGGGAAAAAAGGGCAGGTCTGCTTTTAAACTGACACCTACTAGAAAATACATCAAAATGAAGAGAAATAGTCTTGCTAATTTCTCTACACATTGGCTAAGCTATTTGAATTTCTAGTACAAGGTAATTTAGAGAATTTTTCAATACGCAATGCTAATTGTGTCTAATACACAGTATTTTTTGAAAACATTAAGTTCATATGCACCAAACAAGTCAGATTTTTTTTTGCCTTTTTTTTTTTGTGTGTGTTTGTCCTTTAGACTTCTTTTTAATGAAAGGTTAATGTGGATGAAGATGTAAAAGAAGATATGAAGGACTGCAAGAGTATCTTATCATAAGATTTTAAAGTATTTACCTCAGGAGCTAAGAAACTGCACCCTGACATATTAAGAATAATGTGCCAATGTACACACTTTAAGTAATCTTATACAACTAAAAGTGTGCATGATGTGAATATTTAAAAATAGGATCTGCACTTCAGAATCTATAATGTAGGCTCACCATCAGCGATGAGGAGTGAACTACCCTACCTCTTTCCTTAAACTTGATACTTCTCTGGAAGCTCATCCTATGGCAAGAAGATCTAGCTCTCATTAACATCAGCAAATCTCTAGTAACAGACATTAAAAATTAATTAAATAACCCCACCAAACTCAAACCCCTCTTGTATCTCCTCTGCCGTATCTAGTCTTAAACAGGCTTCATAATTCAACTTCAGATTCTACCTTTTCTAACGTATTCAAAGGAAAATACAGAAGATGAATGATTGCTTTAATCCTTGGGCTTGCTTTTGCTCCCTGAAGTGACCTCCTACGGAGGTTAGCCACATGGGTGGAGAAACGATGATTTCAGTGGAGGATATTCAGAAAGTAAATTAAAACCCTAACTGTGCTTTCATTCTTTGTACTGTGCTGCTTATATCTATCCCATGATTAACATCCTCCAGCCCCAAACACAAATCTGGAAACATCATTGCCATCCTTACGCAACCATACAGAATATAATGAATCTGGCAATTTCTCAAGGAAGTGTCCAGTTCTGTCAGACAGAAATGTCACTAAGGGGTAGTGACAGTTCTACAGTTCCAACTGCCCCATGATCATAGAGCTCATTATAAACCAATGTGTTCTAAGGATAATTTTTCCCTTATGAAAAGAAACAACCGAAGTACTATCCTAATGTCTGAATGTTTTACAGGTGTATCTTTCCTTCATTATTTTATCCTGCGAAGAGAATCAATTTAAAAAGTCAACCATATTTTGTGAGACAACCCTGTGTATTGCTTCAGGATTCCTCCTGCCTTTTTAAGAAGAGTAGGGAGTAGGTGAGCAAGTACCTTCAGAAAACTCATGGAAGCCCAGGACATAAGGCTAGGCAGCCAGCTTAGCTCTGTGGACAGCAATTTCTAGAAGAAGAAAAATAAGATCCTTTAAATGCCAAATCTACTTCTGTAGCAAGCTTCTCACAGTAGCCTCTGAGAGCATGTTTGTTTCGTGGTTAAGCTCTCCTTGGTCTGGTACTAGTTGGTGCTAAGGTCTGAGTCTTCACTCACATCTTTAACATTCAGATTCCAGGGCTGCAGTCAATGGCTTCCAGGAAGTCAAAAACATGAATGTCCTTTGAACAGAGCAAAATAACCCAAATGAATACAAATGGAAGTATATTTAAAAATATATAGAAAGTTATGTTTGCACATGTGGAAGTACTTGGTTTGTCCTGTCGAAAAATTGTCCATCTCTGCAAGTGTTAAGTCTAGGCTTAGTCCTGAATACCTCGCAGCTGGGAAAAGAAACAAGGTTTCTTCCCTCTCCATACCTGTCTGGTTCCTTGGTATCCACCTGGCAGGCAAGAAATCCACAGTTTAATTTTCCTTGCCTTTTTCCACCTTCTTTGTTCCTCTGGATGCTGTCTGTCAATGAAAATGCAAAAGCTTTGTTTTCAACAGCCAGTGAAGCTGATCACATATGAGCCTGGCCCCGGGCAGCTGAACCTTGATATGGCTCTAGTCCTAACAGGTGAAAGTGAGAGCAAAGGAGAGCAAGCTTGCTTGTACTCCCCCTCCGTCAGTAATTCTTTCCAGGGCAGTTTCAGCTGAAGTTAGCACTCCCATCACATAATAGCTACACAGCAATTTCTTCTGATCTAATGTACATAAAGCTCCTGAGCATCGTACTGCTGATTCCTCCTCTTTTCAGAGACAGCTATCATTATCTATTTGCCTATATGATCATTTGCCTATCATTGCTCTGCTTCATTACTCATTTTACAGTTAGATTTCAAAAGAGAAAGCCTGTTAATAGATCTTAATCTAATGAATCATTCAAGTCATTCAGACCCTTGGCTGCTGGCTCTTTTCTCATGCTCACCATTTTTCATGGTAGTATTTTATATGTTAAGATATTTTGGTCCTTGAATCATAAAAGGTTGCTAAGCAATGTATGTATTTACCCCAGAGGAAAGGGATACTGCTTAAAATATTCCCTTAGTTTAAAATGTTCTTGTATTTGAGAAAGAACAGCAAATAAACAAACAAAAAACCTCTCTTCCCCATCCGGTAACAAAAATTATGTTTGATGGCCTATGATTTATTCTTTGAGCAAAGATCGTATTTCTTTACTTATGTGTTAGTTTGGTCTAATACCAAGAATTATTTCCCCAGACTGGAAGATATTTACAGATTAGAAATACAGCTCTTGCTTTAAATGCTTTATCTACCTTTCTTCTCCCTCCTTTACTCTTAAGCATACATCATGAAAAAACAAATTTCTCTGATATTGCATTTTATCATGCAGAATCCAAGCAACAGGATACAGCATCTTATATACTTAAATAGCCAGTACTCAGTTATTTTTCAGATTATTATTATGCAGTATATCCTCCCACATTGGTGTCTGCATTATGAAAGCCTGAGTCACCTCTGGACATAGGTTCTTTAAGCAGTGGGGTCATTCCCCATTTAAAAGAATCAGACCCAATGACACACTGGAAGGCATTTTTCTGTGTCATTCTGTGGATGTTTTTTTCATTTCACTCTTGCTGTCTTTACTCTGTCTCATCCTCTGAGATTCTGTATCCATTTAGGAACCATAGGGACATTTCTTTTCGGCAATTTTTTAAAAAAATCTATAGCTGATGAGCAAGAAAGTAGTAATATATAGAGAGAGTTACTAACAAATACAAAAAATAAAAAAGAATTTATAAGAAACAAATAACTCCCTATGCTACTAAACTGGATGTGTTGTGGATTTTGTGGAAGCAGCTTGTCTTTTAAAGAGCACTGGCATCAGGTCTCATCACTGTTTCCACTTACTCTTCATTTTTGTCAAACCTGAGAACTGCAAAAATGACAGTGAAATAAAACAAAGGACCCATTTGTCATTGTCTCCACTCATAACCTTTCTAAAGCTGCAGGGGATGATATGGTATAGGGAGCCCTACGACTGTGAAAGCAAGTTTGTCGAGCTTGGCAAAAGTGGCATATGGGAGGTATCTGTGGGGTGTTTCTGGTCTTATGAAGCTTCTTGAGCCATTTACAACATTTTTAAAATGCCATTTGGAAGTTTCTTGAAAAATAAATTAGCTTTCCTGAGCAAATGAGGGTGCAGGGAATAAGGAAAGACTGGTATTTGATATTTTTCCACAGAATATTTTCATATGGAAGGAGCTTTACTATTAAATAAACCCAATTTTCTTACTTCAAAACATTTTGTCCATCTTCAGTGATTGTCTGAAGTGCTACTATCAGACTTAATTCTATATGTGAGCCTAGAATCCAGCATGTGTATCAAGGTCATGGGAATTAACATTTGGGGTCAGCTCTAAAGCTTCCGGTACCTCAGGACTTGTTGGCAGTGTTCCAATGAGGAAGAAATATGCTGCCTGTTAGTGTGCTGGATCCCAGATATGGCATACAGGTCACAATTGAGATGTAAAATTTAGACTCAAATTGGCCTGTGGTTATTGAAATACTTGCTTCTGTGCTCATCTCAAGTTCTGCTCCAGAAGATCCAGTCATGGTATTTCTTCTATCCAAGGGCAATTTCCTGTCTGCTTCTTAAACAAGTGTGGAGTTTGGCATGGAGGAGACAATGAGTTTATTATCTCAATCTCCTTTCCAGCTCCTTTTTTGTCAGGAACAAAGGTGTGGGGCAATTAATATGCCCAATCTCTGCATATCTCAGAAGCCTCAGAGGGATATCTCTGCATATCTCAGAAGCCTCTGAGCAATGCAGCCTTGTTATTGATTGTATCCAGAAAACACGTTAAGGTAAAAAGGGAAAAACAGAAAACCCGCAGCAAAACAAATACTTTCCTGATTCATTTTTTTTCCAAAGTAAGTTGAGGATCACATTCTATTCTGTTTCATCAGAAGAAATCTACTTCCCCAGTGATTCCTTACGCCCCCAAAAATGGAGTTGCTGTTTGACTAAGAAAAGAATCTGGACCTGTTTGACTAGAAAATACTTTATATTTCAGTGGAGTTGTTAATTCCCTTGGGGACAGGGCAGTTGATTGGCTGAATTAAATTTACAGAGGCAAAGAGAATTTTAATTGATTATGACCTAGGCCTATAATAGACTTTGATCTCTCTTTTTCCTTGTCTATTTGCACAAGTCTGCAAGAATTATAAATACTGTGTTAAATCTACCAGGCAGAGTTTACAACATTGGCTATTTTCAAACCTGTAGTGAAATAAATTCATCTTGGTTGTCCTACTATACATTTCAAAGTATTATTTCTTTTTTAATCACTATAGTAAATTGTTTACTTTTATTGTCTGAATGTTTTTCTAAAGTTCTAGAGTTTTAACTAGATAAATTAGAATTAAAATTAATTTTTTTCAAGAGTTCTGTAACTTGATTTCCTAAGGGTCATACATGGTAATTTTTTCTCTGTGTGTGAACTTCAAAGTAGGATGCCCACAAAAAAAACCCCAAAAGAACAACTTTTTAAGCTACTAGCCGGAGTTAACCAAATTTGGTATAGTACTGAGATCCCGAAACTGCACAGTAGTTTGTGAAAAGCTCTATGAGGAAAGGCACAAAGCTACATCTTTGAGAAGTCCTTATTACCTTAAACATTGGTGCATTCACAATAGCAACAACCAACAGGAAATCCTAATGGTCTCTGTAAATTTTGCTATCCACGGAGCTTTGAATTTTTCTCTTATTCTTCCTTACAGAATATGTCTGCTTGTAGATGTTTCCAGTATAAAACCCATGCACCAAAACAGTCAGAATGCGCCAGTTGTCTCCATAGCTCAGTGCCATCTATATATGTTATTCATGAGATTTTACAGCATTACTGCGAGTGGGGTAAAATAAAGTCAGAAAGCCCTGCTCCACTAAACACTATGGCAAAATTCCCTCTTGCATTAATCATGCCGTAATTTTGTCCCCGGGGAGAGAAGGGTAGAATTTCAGTGAACATTTGCAGGAAGATTAGTCTGTAATCCCCTCTGAGGGAATGGGACTGATTGTTGTTACAGTGCGTGTTTTTAAATTAAGCTACTTGTGCCAAAGAGAAAGTAAGGCATGGGACTATCCCAACGTACAGTAAAAAAGCCAGATTTTGTTCCTAGTTTTAGTAAGAATTCAGAATTAATTTGGAGGACCTACTCTGCAGTATAAATGGGACCAGCCACTGGGTCACACTGATCACTCTTACGTTAGTGTAGCACTTTATGAAAAGGACAACTGTGCTGGGTTGTGCAGCACAGAAAAACTTTCCACCCTCTTCTGGGTGAGCAAAACAGAACATATGGAAATGACAAAGAATAAGTAACTGCACCTTAGTTACAAGTATACATTCAGTATTTTCAGCAGCTGAGGGCACATCCTGTTGTGAGTTATGTACAAAAAATTACAAGTACATTTTGGGTAGCATGGTAATGTGGAGAAGGAATGAAATGCATCAGGAATGTGATTAATCAATTGCTTTTGGATGGGATGGACTACTCATTTAAAATGAAAACCTCTTTTCAGGTAGAGGGACAAACAGACACTAGTGAGTTGCACTGTACTCAGCAAGCCAAAACACATGTATGTTAACAACATTAGCAGAGGTCAAGAGAAAAAGCTTTGGAGGCCTTCAGTCTCATTAACAAGAGAATAGATAAAGGTCAGAATGAGCAATTTAGATATGTCATAGAAAGAGAGATACACTATTTTGATAATCCCCATCAACAGAAAATACATATGGCCATGAAGCAATATAGTGAATAAATAAAGCTGAATGTCTCTTAAAATCTCAAGCTGATGTGTATGTGTGTATAAAATATACAGACATGGTGGGCATCTCATTAGGAACTTGCATCCAAAGGGACCCTCTGCCATCTTGTCCAATATCTTGCAGTTACCTGCAACCAAACTAAATAATTTCTTTTGCAATCTACTCAAATGTTATCTTAAAATTGGATAGTTATTCTCTTGTCCTCCGTGAACATGGAAAAGCTGTTCAAGGCAGCTGAGTCCAGGCAGGACTGCTCCAGTATTCAGTAAGAGTCTGAGTCTAGTTTCCAGCCTAAATGTATTCATGGGCCTTTGGTGGCCATTTGTTAAACAGCAGACTTCACCTTAAATCATTCCTGTCCCCTTGATTTTTCCTACAAGGCACTTAGATCTTCTCTCATCCCTAACAAAATAATCCAAATATCCCAATTTAGGCCATATACCTGTCTTTATCCACATCTCTCCCTACAACCTCCATTGCTCTCTTTCTTATACTGCTCAACTTTCTAAGGCTTTTCCTCTGTCAGTCCCATTGTGATTAGAGACAGAAAATTTTGTCATACCTGAAGCTGTGGAGTTCCTGGGCTAATCAGAAAACACAGGCTAAAGCAAACTTTGTAAGCTACTGCCAAACCACACCTTCAAGGGGCAGCCAGACAAGACATTAAGCAACAGAAAAAAACCCTAATCACTTATCTGAAGGAGTAGGGGCTGTTCCTTTCTAAGAAAAATGTCCTGTGCATACTCTTCTGTTCAGTGTTTCCAGAGATTCTCTGAGTTCTGCTGAGATTTGGTATGAATAGCATCACAGATAATGTCTTTCAGAAATGTTTTGGAAAGTCTGCCTTGGTAAAGAGGCTTTACACTTTTGCAGTATTTAGAGATGGTTCTTTAAAGAATTATTGATGTGTCTTTGTGCTTCACTATTAATCAGGATAGTTCATAGAATGGGTGTTACAAAATAATTTTACATTCTCAGTTAATTTCCACATTTAGAAATAATCTGATCTTTCACTTTGTTCAAAATCTACATTAAAAAAAAAAGGCCAAACCCAAAAACAATAGAATCATTTGGACAAGGGTTTCTGACATTAGAATTTAAAACTGGAATACTTTAACAGTTATTTCTTTGTCAAAATATGTCTTTCTATTTTTGTATTGACATTTTCTCTTTTTTTTTTCTTTAGTGCAATCAATGCAGGAAAAAATTGAAGAAAAATTAATTTAATTAAAAAATTTAAATTTAATTTCTCAAACACCCTAGCTTAGGTATACCATGCTTTATATGATGTTTAATCAACTACTGCTTGACAGTTAAAAGTGAAGTTATTAACTTTGAATATTAAACCTATTACTGAAGTATACAAATTTGAAGAAAATAGATAAGGCCAAGATCTGATATACATATATAAAATTTTGGTCTAATCTTATTCTTGTATTGACAAGAACATATATACTTACTCTTTCAGGTTGTGCTTACTTATATAATTTGATTTGAAAAGTGGATGTTCTCCCTAGCATTTGTTCAGATATATATTACTACAGAAAGATGGTGGGTGCTGTGGTAACATTAAAATTAAATGCAGCCACTTTAAATCTGCTGGATACATTCTGAAGAAATTATTCACAAAACTCAGGGGAGTGACTATTACATTAGTAGATAAAGGAATCTGTTGAGAACAGTTAAGTTAAATATGTGCTACTTACCTTAAAAATGTAAACTCCTCCTTTTATCTCTACATTTCTACTGATGTAAGGTGACAGATGATTTCAGTTGAAGTGTTTTGAACCACAAGGGATAAAACTGAGCCCCTAACACTGATTAGGGATCTTCCTTAGACACCTTTTCTTATGATTTTTCTAAAGGCAAAAGACAAGAGGACTACTTTAATGATAACTGTGTCTTAA
Organism: Chiroxiphia lanceolata; assembly: GCF_009829145.1. NCBI lineage: Eukaryota > Metazoa > Chordata > Aves > Passeriformes > Pipridae > Chiroxiphia > Chiroxiphia lanceolata. The sequence goes on along the minus strand of NC_045639.1, from coordinate 34,551,175 downwards.
CAGCCTTATAATTCTGTTGTACCAATTTAATACTTATTGCTTCTATCTCCTGTTGGAAAATGTGCTGCCTGAGGCCCATGGTTCATCCCAAACAGCACCAGCCTAACTTGCTGACATTTCCCGACATGCTCTGAATGACTATTTTGCTTCATTAACACTCAAGAGCTCATCACCTTTTCTTCTTAGCTGAGCCAGCTGATGATTCTGTTGGCTGAACTATTTTAAATCCATATGATAAAACAAAGTTGACAACTCGTTTTTGAGTCACTTGCTATGCATATTAAGGACTGAATTCTGCTCTATTTGCCTTCGCTGGGTGAAGAGATATACATGAGGACAGAATTTGGCCTGAAAACAAAAGAAGTCTTCGAGGGGAAAAGCTGTCGACTCTTGTTTAGCCTTACATAGGGCAGTGGCAAGGTGCTACTCCACAGTCCTTCTCCTATCACTCCTCAGCAGATCACCTCATTTGCAACCAAGGAGAGTATAACCCCTGCCACTGTTGTGAGGTTGAGATTAAATATTAAGTAAATGCAGTTTCAGGTTGCTGGCCTCAGGGAAGCTACAGAGGTGTAAATGACAACAGGACTTGTTCCTCACAACTCTGGAGGAGTCTTGTAAAGAGGCACTGTCAACAAGATTTTGGTTTAAGTATTGGCAGAGTTGTCAAGATAATGTTCATCATCCATTCTTCTCCTGTCACCGCTCAGCAGCAGAGTTATTTCAAGTGCTTTGTAACCTCCACTGCTGCTGTGAGATCACTATTTACATCTGAAGTAAACAGTGCTTTGTGAACCTCAGTGGGTTTCAACAGGGCATCGCTGAGAACCAAACATGGCTGGTAGCGTGAACTGTCAGTATGAACTTCTCAAGTCCATCATGTCTGTATGCAGAATCCCTAACTCTGCTTCAAAGCCAGTGAGGCAGCTGAAAGAAGTGCATGCAAGGTCTTTTCTTCATTAGACGTTTTTATCCTTTTCATTGCTACATCAAATACTCTTGCACTCATGGCAAATGAAGTCAGAGACAGAAACAAAAGTCATGATTACTATTATAATTTTGATATAAGGATAATTCTGCCTTTTGTTGCTTATTTTGTAAACCTACATGAAATTAGTGTTTTATTCCACTAACAGCATCAAAAAATTCGTATAACATAAACAATGAGTTTGGTAGGGAAAGGAAAGAGAAATTCATATCAGTTCACCTGCATTTTTTACTTGCACTTCCCAAGGAGATGCGGGAAGAAAGTAGAAGTGTTTTATGAGTTCCTGAAATGGGAATTTCCACAACACAGAAATATTTCCAGAAAACATGACAGCTGAAAATTCTGCATTTAGCAAATTCTGGCCTTCCTCACTGCCATCTGGATTCTGAAGGCAGTGGAAAACTATGTATTGAAGATGCAAATGATACAGTTTACCAAATGAACCAGGAGCTGTGGATTAAACTACACAGATACTGTGTCCTTTTTCAGATTGTCTTTTTCTATATGCTCTGTATTGCCTAAAGTATTGGACATTTGCAATTTATACTGAAAATGAAATTGTTTCAGGGCTCAAGGAGAGAAACACAGGCTGAATCAAAGCTACTATGTTTAAACAAACCAGTGGAGGTCTTGATTTGCTGATTGGATGCACCTAACCAGTGGTAAGCATGAATAGTCGTATTACTGTTCTTTACCTGAAAGAAATAATAATAATGACAACTTTAAATTTTCTTTAATGAGTTTTTTATCAGGCAGTGTAAGTTCTTGCCCTTGGTTAGCTGCTCAATCCTTAGGAAATACATAGGTTATTGAGTATGTGCCTGAATCCAAATAGAAGTTTGAAACACTGCCCCGGGCCAAGGGACCAGAATAGCTGGAGTGAATTATTAAGTTTGATTCTGTTTTTTCATGAGTTTCGTATTTTGAGCTGTTTAGCAACTTCCGGTTTCAGGGAACAGTGCTATTTTTTGTGCACAGTGCAGGAGATATTGATCTAAAATAAGTGGCACGTCCAGTGTAATATGGTGAACTAAAATTTTGCCCCTTTGTAAACAAGTGCACAAAACCCACTTGGAAATAGGCACTTAGAGCATGCATCTGAGCATCACTAGACTTAAATGGGAGTTATTAGGCTGTTACTCAGGTGTATGTTTGCAATAAAGTCTTGTTCTTCCTAGCATGTATACAAATGTGAGGGAAACAGTGAATTGGATTATAAATCTACTTCCAGAGTTTCTGTTCTGAGCTGTACTAGCAAATAAGACATGCTCTACAACTCCCTGAAAGGAGGTTGTAGCCAGGTGGGCGTCGGTCTCTTCTCCCAGGCAACCAGCAGTAGGACAAGAGGGCATGGTCTTAAGCTGTGCCAGGGGAAATTTAGGTTGGATATTAGGAAGAAATTGTTTACAGAGCAAGTAATCAGACACTGGAATGGGCTGCCCAGGGAAGTGGTGGATTCACCGTCCCTGGAGGTTTTTAAGATGAGATTGGATGTGGCACTTAGTGCCATGGTCTAGTAACTACGGAGGTATTGGATCAAGGGTTGGACTTGATGATCTCGAAGGTCTTTTCCAATCCAGTTGATTCTATGATTCTATGACATCAGTTTAAAAAGATAAGTTCATTCTTACTCTTCATTCAATTTTGTAATGTCAACAACAAATATTTCAGACACAGACATATATCATTGGCTCTCTGTTTAGGCATAACAAAGTCTAAAATACAGATGCCTGGTGGGCCAGTCTGGACTGCTTGACCTGATCATTTGGATTCCCAATGCACTTAGCAGATAGAGCAGGGCTGTCCTGAAAGGTAATCCAAGAAGATTGTGCTGAGCAGCCAGCCATATAGTATCAGTCCTTAGCTTGCAAGCCCATGAGAGAAAACGAAATCACTGCTTGTCTTAGTTTGTGAATAAACAGGTATAACATTGGACCCAGCGTGAGATCCTTTCCTATGAAGACAGGCTGAGAGAGGTGGGGTTGTTTAGTCTGGAGAAGAGAAGGCTTTGGGAAAACCTCATAGCACCTTCCAGTACCTGAAGAGGCCTAAGAGAGAGCTGGAGAATTACTTTCTACAAGGGCATGTAGTGATAGGACAAGGAGAAATGACTTTAAGCTGAAGAAGGTTAAATTTAGATTAGATATCAGGAAGAAATTACTGTGAGTATGACGATACACTGGAACAGGTTGCCCAGAGAAGTTGTGTATGCCCCCTCCCTGCAAGTATCCAAGACCAGGTTGGATGTGTTTCAGAGCAACCTGGCTGAGTAGAAGGTGGTATGGAACTAGGTGATCTTTAAGATCCCTTCCAAACGAAAGCATTCTGTGATGATTCTGTTATTTAGACAGAGGGCTACCTGACCTTCAGAACACATCAAATCTTGGCTTGAATTTAGGGCCTATGTGTTACAGGCAGAGTACAGTTGACTCTACATGAATAGCTTCATGTAGATGCCTAGAAAAGTTTCATGCTACTTTTCAGGCATTAACACTTATGCAATGTTAGCAGGTCAACTTCCTGCATTATTCTCTTAGACATAGCAAAATGTATCACATTTGAATTTTGTCAGTCAGCTTTTTCCAAAATTTTTACTTGAAATGCTTTTGAAAGGGAAAATTAATCAGAGCTCTTGACTCTTTCCTAAGGTTTTCCATTTCAGAGAGAAAAAAATTTTATTAAATAAAACCAACTCAATTGGTTTTTGATAAAAGTACTTCCACAACTGCATGTTAGCACTGTAATTATGGTATAAATCCCCTCACATCGTGTTTATATTTTCAATATTTCAACAGCACAGGTAAGACCACCTATCCTACTATTATCATTGACAGGACATGAATGTCATGTGATTGAGATCTGACTTGTGCCAGATGTGATTTCATATAAAGTGTTCATGCAGAATCAAGTCTGCCAGTATATTTTATAGCTACAAAATTTCTAACTACCTATGATGACAAAAACACTTCATAACATAAGTTTCAGGCAATTTTCAAGCTTAAAAAAATTATCTTCTTGGATAAGCACTTAAGTGAATCATTTATATGCAGTTAAAAACAGACTGTCTGGCAGCAGACCTGATTTACTGCTAAAGTAGAACTTCAGAAACTTTAGGGAGGAAAGACAGTGTTTTTTCTATACATGACACAAAAGTACTCTTTTGGGACAGCTTGCAATTCAAACTCACATATTTCTTGACCTTTATCTTCATAATTTTCCTCTTCTGTTTTTAGTACTTTTGAAAATTAAATGGAAAAAAAAAAGAGGTGTTTGATCAACATGATGATCCCTATGAAATTGGTGACATTTCTGCTTCTCCTGTGTTAGTGTAAAATCCATCATGGCTTCATTAAGACTGAAATTTAATTTCCTAAGTGGGAACATGCATTCTTTATAAAACTATATTTGCCAGTTATACTCTAAATATTTGGTTTACTTTGAAGATTACACTAGTGTAAAAGATATACAAGAAAGACGTTGACCTGTTGAAACAAATCCAGAGGAGAACCACTTAGTTAATCAGAAGTCTAGAGCACCTGTCAGCACAAGTTGAGAGAGTTGGGGCTCTTTAGCCTGAAGAAAACAAAGTTTTGGGGAGATTTTATAACGTCTTCCAGTATCTAAAGGGAGCCTACAGGAAAGCTGGAGAGGCACTTTTTACAAGGGCGTGTAGTGATAGGACAAGTGTAAATGGCCTTAGTCTGAAGGTGGGTAGATTTAGATTATAAATTAGGAAGAAATTCTTCACTGTAAGGGTGGTAAGGCACTGGAACAGGTTGCCCAGAGAAGTGGTGAACTCATGGAAGCGTTCAAAACCAGGCTGGATGAGGCTTTGGAACTTGGTCTTGTGAAAAGTACCCTGCCCATGGCAGGGGATTTGGAAATAGATGATCTTTAAGGTCTCTTCCAACTCTAAACATTCTATGATTCTATGATTCCATTCTATGATATTCCATGTACCTAGGCTGGATAATTTCTTTAAAGACAATAAAATACTTCATACCAATGTGAGCTAGTAAGAATTGTAAAAAAAAGCCATGCTCTTGGCTGAAACAAGTCAGAGTGTATTCAATGACATCACTGTAATTGGGCTGATTTTTTGCAGTTAGTTATCTCACTTATAGAGAATAACAATGGAGAGTAGCTTGTGGCAATTTCCTGTATACGGTATATATGAGCAACTAACATGATTGCGCCTGTCTGCTTAAACCAATTTGCATTAATATTCTCTTATTTTCTTCCAGCTTTGTTTTCTGTTGTTGTTTTCAGGTTTTTGTCTGATTGTTTGTTTGTTTTTTCATGTTTCCCTCTAATCCCTAGCATAAGCATTTACAAAAGCATACCTTTTTCTGGTTTTATATCTACTTACACCATGGGGTGACAATACATGGGCTCTTCTTCATTGAAATGACAGATATTCAGAAAAACTCTTTTGCTATTATTTTACAGAAGTTAATGTCTGATAAGATACATAGTTCCTGTCCAGCTGTTTCCTTTCAGCAATAGGGCAGATCAAAAAGTGTATTTCGTAAAATGAACTCTAGAGAAGCCTAAGTTTGCATTCTGCCATAAGCATGATGATGTTAGCTAAGCACAACAATGAAGTTAAAAAGTGCAATGGGCTTTTACAATATCCCACAGCATTAGATTTTCAGCTGAGACTTCAGTGAAAACACATGTGAAGTCTGATTACCTGCTAGGTTGATGTAGGTTGGTATCAGAATAACGCTGCAATTCCATCGACAAAAATTTCAGAAAATAATGATAGTTGAGTGTTCTGGGTTTATACTTGCCACTTTAATCTCAAGAAAGCATGAAAATCTGTTGTGTCAATAATGCAAGACGATTACGTTATATGCTTCTGAAGTTATTAATCTTTCTTGCAGTATGCCTAGTTAAATCAGTCAACACAATCTTTTCCCTTACAGAATTTTTGTTGCCAAATAAAATTTGGTAATGTACATTGACAAATCATTTTTCCATTTAAGATAGTGTAATTAAAGTTGATTTCCCATTAAATTATCCTCCTCTTCAAAAATCAGCAAGAAAAGCCTTTCAGGTTCAGACTTTAATTATTTAAATGCTTATAAAATATACAGCTTGTGAGGTCTGGATGAGCAAATAAATTGAGGAAATGCTGAGCCCAGGCATTTCAAAACTATTAAGCATTTAGAATAGCTACTAGTTAAACCTGGAAAGAACTTATAAAAAGGTAGGTAGTGCCAGAGGGAGGTGTCAGAAACAAGGAATCATCATCTAATCTTATTACTTATAAATTTAATTTGTTAAAAACTATGGGGAAAAGGTAATTAATTTCACATTTGAGATTGTTGATTGTGTAAAGCAATGAGGAATTCTGTAGGATAATCAGGAACAAGTTTATGCTGATATTAAGCAAGACAAGTTTAATAATGATTATGAGGTTTTTAGCCAGTTTTAGTGTATCAACATTGACTTCATGAGCGGTAAACAATGCATGTGCAAATCAGTGCCTGAAAGCACAAATTCTTAGATGCAACTCCTCTGAAGAATGAGGACCTTAATCTGAAATCTGGCCCGAGTGATAAAGTTATTCCTAGATCTGGATCCAAGTATATGATTTTGTATTCCTTGTCTCTTTTCTACTTGCTGTTAAGTCTATTTGTCTTTTTGTTCCTATTGCTTTGCTCTCCACTGCAGACATTCCCTAAGCCTACCTTAGGGCTGCTTGAGTTTGAAACAGATAACTTAGGTGTTCAGTAAGCCTCCACACATCTCTCATATTGATTCCTGAGCAGATAGTCTCCAAAGTTAAAAGGATTTTTCTCCTTATCAGCGGTCCATCACATTTCACTCTGATAGGACTTATTACTGCTGTATAAAGAGCTAAAGAAATTAATTTTAGTTTTCCTTTCACAGAGGCAATAGGGGGAAAAATGTGATAGTGCTATATGTAGGGTAATTTGGATAATTTGTTAAGAGGGGAATTCCCTGAATTTTGCTCCTGTCACTCAGGAGTCAATCAGGTCTAAAACAAAGCTGTACAACATACACGTTGTGTCTTGGTGCTTTATTGAGAGCATGACACTTGGCTTGGTGTTAGAAACGGGATCCCAGCTCTGGAGAGGCACCTTCGCCAAATATGAGCCAGCTCCAGGCTGAGGCCGAGCCTGACACCCAAGATGTGAGAAGAGAAGCACGCTGGCCTTCAAAATGCCTCTGTGGAGACAGACAGTTTTGGATCCAAAGGGGGATTCCCAACCCACTGACCAGGGAAATGCCTATCAGTGGATGTCTTTACATATTCTTCAGACTTGTGTGCACCTGTGATTTGGTCTTTGTTTAAACCCAGAATCAAAAGAGACATTTGCATGGTGAAAGTTAAGCAGATGGGAAAAAAACCAAACAAAACTATAAAGTCGGGGCTAACTGTTCAAACTGCTATCTGAAGCCGCAAAGCTCTGTGCAGATATGCCCACAGGAGTGGGATCAAACTGACAGAGCATCTGGGCACCCTGTGTTTCTCCTGCTGCGCTGAGACACCATCAGTACCTGCTGTGTTTGTTAGAGCTTTCTGTACTGTTTTGATTATACCATGCCACAGATACTGAAGCAGTATTATAAATAATACATTACAATAAAATCATATGAAGGAAGATACATAATCAGTATCCTTGCATGTAATCTGGGTAAACTAAAGGGGATTGTGTAGGAAATTATGGATACCAAATTTTAGTAGTGCAGACAGAGTAAATTACCCAGGAGATCATCCTAGCTCTGCTCTCTAATATCTCATTTGTGAGCAGAAAAAAAATAAATTCTGATCGAACACATGAAAACAGTTCATCATATTCAGTGTTCGAAAAGCAATTGACTGAAGTCTGCTATCAGTTACAGTGGTAGAGTGTGTGGGGAAGGGAGAGTGAAGTGCTGAGCAGCTCTGACTTTGTCCATGCGCAAAACCTCTGCAAGAAGGTTACAGGGGCTTATTTCCAAAAAATGTCCCATCTTCTCCCTATTTCTTCCTTGGTGGGAATTTGCAACACATTCCCCTGTCTTGCAAAGGCTTCTTAGAATTTAGAAATGACACCTTAGTATAAAAGATGGTTTGTTTATCTGTTCTCAATTGGCTAAATGAAAAGAAAAGGAAAAAAGCAAGCTTACAGTGAAAAGTAAGCTGCTATCTTCATATCTCCAGCAACTACTGATGTTGAACTCCATGATCTGTCACAAGAGTTGTAACACCAGCCAAAGAAGAGTAAAGCATCCACACATATTTATGAGAAATACTATCTGAAAAACATCAGTCTGGTCTCCTTTACACCTACACACTTTCATTTCACTAGCAAACTTATCACAGTTTTGTATGCATGAGGAAGTTTTCTTAGTGAAATTTTGACAGCACTGGTGTCAATGAAAATATTATAATTTATTTCAATGGAACAAGGATTTAATAATCTCTCGTATCATGAGGTACTTTTTCTCAGGAAGCCAGAAGTAGCTTCCTGAACTGACTCTTTTCTTCTTTCAGGGGTACTCTTCCACAGACCAACTTGAAAGAAAGCTAGACTTTTGCTGCCAGGTTTTCTTTGTGAAATGCTCTTAAAGACTAGCTGGACAAATATGTTCTATAATTACAGTCTAACAAATTGTTACAAAAGCAAACATTACTAGTTAATAACAGCTGAAATTAAAAACAGAACAACTTTCTTAACCATTACTTGTGAATTTAAGTAAAGCTTGTGGTCTACCTTGTTAATAAATGGATCTTGCAAATAATTCACATAAACCATAACATAACTGTTAAACTGTTAAATTGTGTGTAATCAAGTCACTGACAGATTGAACCGTGTCCGTCTATTAAGATGGTTCTATATCCCCATAGAAGTTACAATGCAATTGAACCACCCTATTAGGCAATATTTGCCCTAAAAATTTAGCAACAAGATATTTAATCAGTGTCAAAACAGATGTCCATTGTATTATAAATACAGATGCTATATTTCCAGATATATGAATGTCTGAAGAAAACTGGTTATGGTTAGAAGGGATCTAAGGAAAAGGGACTTGATTAATTTATTGCAAATATTTTGATTTATGCCTATAAACTGTTGTTATATCTCATACATGCATTTCTTTTTCCCTCTGCTCTGAGAAAAAGGAAAGGAGGTCAAGGATATAGTCAAAGTTTAAAGAAGGATATTTGAGAAATCAGCAGATGCTAATGTTAGAAATGTTTCTGTAACCTTAACTGTGCCCCAACCTTAGTTAACATCTTCAGTCCCACCAGTGATCTGCCTGGATGTATCGACATCTTTACTGAAGTTGTAGTCCAATATATATACAAAAATAAGACATGTTTTAATATGTATATTTCACAGAATCACAGAATATCCTCAGTTGGAAGGGACCCAAAAGGATCATCAAGTCCAACTCTTAGCTCTGCACAGGACCATTTCCAAGAGCCACACCATGTGCCTGAGAGTATCATCCGAGTGCTTCTTGAACTCTATCAGGGCTTGGTACCATGACCACGTTATGGCGAGCAAACACACAGAGTAAACATGGAGTATTAATGAGTTTGTGTATGGGACCTTCATCTGGGTGGAAGTGTACCCAGTAGCCCCTTCTTCCCTGGTATTTCTCCAGTCCCTGATTCTAACCCTTGTAAAAGCTCTATCCTCAGCCATGTGTTGTCTTCTTCTTCCCTGTCCTAATCTGTGTCTGATGCAGGTTAATCAGGCATTTCTCTTTCAAGAGTTTATGATGATGTTTATGGCTTCCTAAGAGAGGAATTACACATGTGAAAGCATAGTAATGTGTTTGAAAATGAGAACTTAAAAAACTTCTAAATGAAGAAAACATACATGATATTCTCCAAATCTTCTTCTCCTGATTTAATTTTGAGTGAAGGGTTGTATTTATTTCTAAAAAGTAGTTTGCATTGCACTTGTAATGGAATATGTTTAAAAGACTAGACTCCATTCCTGAAAATTTGTACTAGCTACTGTTTTGTGTGCCCTACCTCTCAGTCTGGGTGTACCAAGGTACATGAAGAGACATCTTTGCTTAGCCTCAAGTGAAATTACATATTAATTTAAAACATGTAACCAAGGAAAAATAGTTTTCAATTACCATTAAAATTTAATGTACTTGCATAAGCATTTCATAGCAGCGTCAGGCTGAGATACAGAAGTGCAGAGACAAATATTCAAATATGAAAACCCATTATTGTTCTTTTCTCTCTTGAGCAGAAATGAATATTTAACCTCAAGGTTGGAAGCTTATTATTACTTTATATTCATTTTTTTGTTGCTTTATATTAAAGTACATATATGGACACATCTATGTGTGTAAAATGCATTGTGTCTATGTATTTAAAGGGCATTAGTTGTAGAGTTGGGGTTTAAAATAGACTTAAATGACTCAAAAGTATCCCTGTCATTACTTTTTAAAAGGACTGTGAGATGTCAGTAATCTAGGTGCTCTGAATTTTTTATATGACATTAAAACTACTTTTTTCAATAGGAGTTTCATAAAGTGAGTTCCTGAGATCCCTACAGAATTTCTGGAGAGAGAGGAGACAGGGAGTGCATTCCCAACAATAGCTCAGAAATGACACAATGTGGGAGACCCATATTCATGTTCTGTGTCCTAGTCATCACACAGTTCAAAAAAGTTGTTGACTACTCTCTGGCTCTAGTATTTTGGTTTTGGAGTTAGTTTCATTTTGCATCTATGATTTTTAAGGTCTCCATTTTACTTTGGATGGGAAAAAACCCAAGGCTTCTGGAGTGTGGAACCACTCTCTTGCTACTCCTCTGTCTTCCCTAACAGTGTATATTTCAGCAGGAAGACAAAGAACAGCCCACCTTCCTAACCTCCCTGAAATACAGCAAAGGGTATTTAAGTTATGGATTAGCACTTTTCTCCTCCTGAAGGAGAGACTTTTTGCCTATGGCTAGAGAGATATGCAGGAGTTTGCTTTGGAAGATTAAGGTGTTACAAGAAACTGCATAGAGCAACGAGTGGACAGACAAAAAGATTATGTGATGCATGAGAGTCAACTTTCCTTGGGCAAGAGCATGATCACAGGGCTGCCTTTTCCTGTTCCATAAGTGTGCACATCTGGATCTGTACATGCTGCCTGCTCTTACGAGCACATGAAATCACGCTGGACTCTGATCTCAGAGGTCTTTTCCAACCTCAATGATTCTCTGATTCTTTGTACCTCTGTTCTGCTTCTTCAATGCCAAATTTCAGCTGGTATCTGACTGTCTATCTGCTGATAGCAAGGCTGGTTTTTTGGATAATAATGCTGAATTTCCATAGCTGGGAACTGTGCTTTAGAAAATGCCTGGATTCCTCACTGCTTCATTAAAACTAGAATTTTCAGCAGGATTTTGCCTGCAAAAGAAGGACTGCATATGTCTATCTTAGGTGTAGTTGCACCAACAGATGGGGGAGATTTTTCCTTGAAGATTTGATTTCTTTAAACATCAACATGCACTGTGTACATAATATTAATGAATAAATATTATTTAATCATATATTTTCTTCAGAAAGCAAATATGTGACTTCTGTTTTAATAGGAAAACAAGCCTGTGTGTAGAATGTATAAAGAATTATTTCTGACAAATACAAATACACTGAACCTCTAATCTTTTGTGATAAATACAAAGAACCACAGGGTTACAAGACAGTTCCATTTTCCTCTTTCACATGGATCTTCAGTGGCAAAAATCAGAAGGGATCCAAGAGAGATAAAGTTAGAAATACAGACATAGAATTTTTTATTTTTTCTGTGAATTCACCCACTCAGATATACTTCAAGTTATAAAATATTTTTATTTATATTGCCTCGTTTTTTGTTCTTTCTTAAAGAAAAAAAAAACACTAAAACCAAAACCCAAACCAAACCAACAACAAAAAAACCACAAAACCCAAAAAAACTCAAAACAAACAAAAATCCCCCTCAAACCAAACAAAAAACCCCCCACCCACCAAAACCCACAACAAAACATCAAAAACCTCCAAAAACAACCCCAGAAGCAACAGTTAATATTCTTTCTGCAGAATCGCTGCACATTCTGTACAGCTCCATTCTGAATCTGCTCTTTGTCATCTACCTTCATCTACATCTGCATGAGTAATTTGCCTTTAACTCAGACAATCTGAAAGTCTCAGCCTGAGTTCAGAGGTGCACACTCTGCTAATCATTGCAGAAAGACCTCTGATTTAAGCAGGGAACTTCAGGTTTAAAGTACTTGTAAATCACTTTAAAATTACTCTAGGTAAAATATAACAAACAGGTATCTTTTTAGTCACTTTTTTGGCAATTTTTACTCCTTATTCACAGACAACCATGAATTCAGCCAAAGAGTACCTTATAAATTGTTCAGGGAAAAAAATAAAGCAACCTCACAATACACCACAACACTGACTCCTCCCTTGTGATTTGCCTTGCCTTCCCCTTTCCTCTCCTCTGAAAGAATACACTTTTCTATATCTACTAGTTGAAGGCCCAAGTTACTTTTCACTAGCACTCTTCTCTGTGAGATGCAAAGTTCGGGGTGGGGGCTCTGAGATGTGCGGCCCTCTGATATAATTGAAATGGGGCAATTTGCTCAGCTTGTTCTCAAGGTAATGTTGTAGTACTAAAGCACCATAGGACCGTAGTTTTGACACTCAAAAAGATACCACTGAACCAGTGAATTTTAGTCTTTAGTTTGTCTCCAAAAAAGAAAAAAATTCCACGGAAATTTTAGGCTCCTCTACAGTAAATTTAGGCTCACTGACTCAGGCCTCTTTTAATTCTTTTTTCTTAAAAATAGCTCATGAATTCCTGGGGCCAAAGAAAATGGTTTACAAATGACAAGCGTGATTATAAACCAAACATTGGACCTCAACTCTTAAAAATTATACACAAACTACTTTCTCTCTTACTTTCTGACTGAGATAGTATTTTTATTTCAGTTTTAGCTCCCACCTTTTTTTTTCAACCGAAGTTATTAACAGTCTCTGTTTCCTCTACTCCTTTCTTTCATTGCTTCCAACTGCTTGCCTAGGACGGCCTGCACATCACAAATATTTTTCACACCCCTCTTCAAACTGAATCCATGTAAGGAAGAAAAAATACTAGTCTGCAGGTGTCATTCCTCTGCTGTCTTATCTGATAGGGTGCAGTGAGACTTCAAGATCTTGTGAAAAGTCAAATGCTTCCCAATTCAGCCCTGTCACAGTGACTTCAGTGAACGCAACACAGAAATGCAAACTGTGAAATTTCTCCCTCAGCCCTGGAGGTGAGGAGCCCTTTCACATCCCACAGGAGAACCTGGGAATTTGCTAGGCTCTCTGACACACATGCAATGCCCAAGAGAGAGTCTGGAAATATGGCAAAATATAAAGAACAGTAGGAAACAGTGGCTAAGCTAGAGAGGGAGTGGTATGAAAAAGTGGAATAGCAGAGAAATGCTTATTCCTAATGGTAAAAAAGCATAATACTGTAAGTGTGTAGAAATCATAGTGTTGCTTTATCCATGGCTGGGCTTCACGAACAAAGATCTGGGGAGTATCCAAGGAATTGTAAAATAGAGCATTCAGGTGAAATATATAGCTACAAAGTGAAGTCAGGACAGGGCATGAAAAGGTCAAGGTTCTTATTTGAAGGGTAAATTCAGTCAAAAGGGTGTTATGCAGGCTGGAAACTATAAGGAAATATCTTTAGGTTGAGATGTATGACAGAGTCATGCATGTTGCCTCTCCTTAGGGGAAGGATTTCCACAAGGAGCACAGGATCTCCAGGGGATATGGAGTTCACATTCCTCACTGGATTTGTGATGCACAGACTTCAGAAAACTTTTACCAGTCTAGTGCCTCATCAAAACAGCAAAAAACATCCTGGTAATTTTTCTCCTGTTTATGATCATGTGTAGCATATTAAATTGTCATTGAGAAGCTGGAATTTTTTCATTTTGGGGCATCTCATAGTTTTCCAATGAATAACACAATGATATGTGTAAGAGATGAAACAGTGGAGCCTTGACAGAAAGTCCAATGAGTGTATCTATTTTCGTCTGGGAAAATTGCTGTCAGTTCGTATTGGAACTCTCCAGGCTGAAAATACATCCTTCATCTTGGGTGAGATCCTCATCTTGCTTTCCCCCTATGTCAGTTCAGAGCTGTTCCTTTAACAGAGCTGAAGACACTGTGATGTTGCAGTAGTGGAAAAAATTCAGATTCTATCCCCAATAATTTGCTCAAATCTTTATTTGCCTGTCTGTGCATGAACAAAAGCCTGATCCTTCAGTTTATTTTTGGTTTTGGTGGTTTGGTTTTTTTTGTTTTTTTTTTTTTTTTTTTCCCCAGTGGATTAAAGGACTGAAAAATATTATTCTCACATGAGTAGTACTATAATATTTTTCTTTTTGTTGGGTGAATGTACTTTAGCATTTGCAATGCAAAAAAGTCCTAACCAGTTTCCAATTCCTTCACTACATGTTTGGAAAGCCCAAGGTACTCCTTTTAGCTGTGAATTCCTCTTTCATGTCTAATCCTACATGTAGCCACTAAAGAAGAAATTTAAGCTAGTAATTTTGAGACTGAAGATCTAAACAATTTTTTAGAATGTTAGTCACTTACTTAAAGGTAGGAAATAAATAATTCTGAACTTCCTCCTTTCCTAAACTGCAAAATTGAGATAATTGGGGTTTTTTCGTTCCTTATCTTTTTGAAGAAGAATCAAATCCTACCTAACAAAAGAATTGTTTTTAGTGAGAAAATTTAAAAAGTACTAGAAGAGGTTGGTGTCACTATAAAATCTATCCAGGATAAATAAGGAACATCTAACAGCTTCTGGAAAAATTCTGGGCAAAATCAAAGAAATATGACTGTTACAAAAGGCTGAAGTTAAAAACCTTTGGCTAATGTTCAGTCATGATATTTTACTTATTAGTTAAGTAGTTTAAAGGTAGTGTGGCATAGATCAAGGTTTGTTAATCAGGAAACATCAGCAAGGACTTAGTTCTAGTCAGCTATGATATCTCCTAGAGCTTCCTGTTATGAAACCTAAAGAGCTTTCAGCAGAAGCATATCTGCTTTTCTGTTTGCCATGAACGTGGTTTGTATTGAAGAGAAATATGACATACTGCTTGATGCTACTGACATTCAGATGCACTGACCACATTCAGGATACATTCATAAATATTTCCCAGGCAAGTCTTATATGATGACATTTAAAGGCGATTACATCTTTATTGCTGTAACTTCAAAGACAAAAGAGTTGGCCTTTGCCATTTCTTTTAAGTTACATCAAACAGATTAAATTTTACTTTTTTTTTTTTCCTTGGTATCCTATACCAGCTATTTTTCATGAACTTTTTTTCTGGGTAAAACAGATCTTCAATTCCACCAAGTCCAGACAAGCAATCCAGTGATGTCTAGAGATGAAGCAATGTAGCTTATTGCCTTGTCTCTTCAAGATGGCTGAGAAGGAACACACCAACAAGTTCCTGAGAAGAGATGGGAGAAGGAAGGTCCACAAAGCTCTATTGTCATCAGGGTAAGTTTTTCATTATGCTTGAAGTGTGTTAACAGGACTTTGAACAAGGGTACTGTGAAGGATTGAAAATAGATGTAGTGTGCTTCACAGGGATTTCTTGGTTTAGGGGACCTATGTTTTACAGCCATATTTTTCATTGATTAGTCAGTGATTTAGACCTAGCACTTTGTGTCAGAGGTCAAATTTGCACTGATTTCGGACCTCTCATATTCATGCCTCACATGTCATACATTAAGACAAGTTATCTGTTTCAGATAAGCCTCAGAACACTGGAATACTACTCTGCATCAAAGCTTAACTCTAGGCCTTTTGAAGTTCACTCAACACTACTACAATATCTAATCCATTCATGAATATTCATACAAGGTAATTGTTATGCTATTGTGTCACTTCTACATAATTGAAGGCCCTTCAGCAACACCTGTGAAACCTGTCTGACTTTTAAACTAAGCAAAGCTATATTTTTTCTGTTTATATTTTATTATATAACAAATACCACCCTGGGAACATGGTCAAACAGATGATTTTGAGAGTTACACTCTAAAGAAATGAGGAAAGCATAAAACATTCTGCTGGGAAATTTGTTTCATTAGAAGACACATTATCTTTTGTGATCCATCTGTTGGCAATAGCTCTCCTTACTAAATAGAACTGGATGATCAGAGCATTGGAATTCAGGAAGCAGGAAATGTTAAAAAATGTACTACAGAAAAAAAAAAAAGGCAAATTTAAACTAGAAGAACCTCTGGGAGGAAAACGCTTGGCAGAAATCATACAATGGAGTTCTTACAATTGAGAGAGTCCCATTGAGAGAGAAAACAGGATCTGCCTTATGCAGAACAGGTGGTTTGTTCTCAACCCACAGATGTCCTGAATTTGGAGACAAAAATCTGATGACAGGCTGCTGAAGGACAGGGGACATATTAATGCAGATCCCCTCTGTCTTCATGCATCTACACTGCTATAGACACCTTCCACGTCATCACCTGGGACAAAGTCCTTTAGAAGGAACCTTACTGATAGATATTCTGACAAAGGGACTCAGATGGGCTCTTGCTTTTCTCCAACCCTTGAGTACTTTCGGTGAAATGGTGCTTTTAATGAAGCGTATCCTCTCTTTTCCTGAAGTTGGTTCCTCTCAGAGGTAGCAAATCAAATTTCTACATTGAGTGGGCCAATGGCTAGTTTTGGGCTGGGCATCTTCCCTGTCAGGCCTAGAAGAAAATGATGCCTTGGCTTGCTGTTTCCTGTTTACGGAAACATTTATTTCTGATGCCACAAGCTGCCTTCTGATTGCCACCACCATTACTATTTCTATAGGCCTGATATTAGTCTGCAGTATCTCCATCCTCATCATCACCTAACTCTTTTCTCTTGATTTTAAGCCACCATGGAGCCTGCTTATAATTGTCTGGTTAGCTAGAGCTAGGGGAGATAAAGAAGCCATTTAGCAATCTTTCCAAATGGCTACCCTATGGGACTTTTCCTGGCTTCAGTCTCTGGTAGTCTTATTTTCTCTGTCTGTAAGCCACAAACATGGAATTTAATTAATTTATACAGTATCACATACAGAAAACTTGCAGAGAACTGCACCGATTCAAGACCAGAGAGGTACATTCTTCAGGACTAAAGTGAAATAATTAGATGTACAAAAAGTTCTCATGCAGGAGTGATAGAGTTTTTGGCTGGAAGACCTGAAAATCTACTGTGCCGCTCCAATTTATGATATATAAAATGGTGCTTCGTAAAAATATCTTCAGTGCAAGTTAGGGAAAGATAATTAGAGTCATACCTACTGTAATTTCTGAGGAATATTTGAGGAGCGGAGGTAAACATCACCTAGAATACAGACTTGTGTAAAGATATTTTAGATGCCTTTTCACTGGGCATGGAGAAGAAGTAGACTGAAAGAAAAACCATAAATGCTTGTAAACTACTGAAATGGGCAGAAGGATACTATTAGGCTAGCATTTCCACATGTTCTGCAGGAGACCAGATGCCAAGTATATCTTGATGTTTTAGAACTTTAAGCTTAAAAAAGGTAAGCTTTAAGCTCTGCGAAAACACTTTTCTTGAACATTCTTATGTTGGCTCAGTATAGGCTTAAAAAATAGTTTTCTGGGTCTCCCAAGATAGAGAGCCAGAATATTAAACTGGATAAAGTCCGTGGTCCTTCTATCCTCAGGCATATGTGGTTAGCCTAACTTCATGTCTCTGTCTTAAGTGTCTTCCAGCCATGAATATTAGCACAGACAGAGGCAATAGCCACTGTGCTTTTTGCATAGAAATCCAGTCCACTAGGGCTCTGTATGGAGGAACAGGGAGTCTTTCTTCAACTTTGCAGAATACACACACAGATTCTGGCCCCAGACTATCTTCAGGCTTGTTTTAACAAACAACTCATTGGGAACTCTTCTCAAGCTAAAAACTTGAAAAATCCACACAGGTTATTATGCTGGGCTGAAGGAACAATAGCTGCTCCTTAAGGCCTGATAAGAAACACTAGGATAATGCTTTCTATCCCTCTCTTGCCATCCTGTCTGAAATGGACCTCATGAAGGTAACTTTATTAATATTTCACACTTCAATAATATTTCAGGCAATGTCACATAAGAATAAAGTAAATATGCACTTCTGAGCTACTTTAGTGACTTCTCTCTAACATGCACAAATTCATCTTTTAGATGATTAGATAACTGGATTATTTTTCCCCTTTGATGTCTAGCAGCTTCTTGCTCCGTTTTTGAGTACTAGATGCATAATGTATAGCTTCTTTACTTAGTTCAGTGGTGAGTTATGAATTGCTTCCTAGTCTGCCATCAAATATGAGTCACAGACCAAGTCTGCCTTAGACAACCTGCAGAGCTTGAAGCATATAGTCCAGCTCGAAGTCAATGGGAAATATTTCTGTTCACTTCAATAAAAGCTTTATGGATTTTTTCTTTTTCTTTTTTTCCCTTTCTCCTCCTCCACAAACATCTAAAACTCTAAGAAAAACTAATGTATCCCTGACGAGCCTACATTAAACCTTTCAGTCTTATGTAGATTTTCCAACATATTCAGGAGAAGGAAATTCTTCCATAGCATAAGTGGTGTTTTCTGTAATAGGTGTAACACTATTATGGTATTCTTTCAGCAGTCATGTTCGTAACAGGGTTCTATGGATAAGAGTATTCTTTCCTTGGGTATTTATTTTTCCATCTGAAATAGCAAGCAGATGTAAAAGCAATAGAGAAAAATTGTTTAAATTGTATTTTTTCGTATTTCAAATGGAGCAACTGAGTAAACCACCATGAACATTGCTAATTTAATGCTGCATAATGTAGATATGGCAAATAAACATTGTTTTTACAAACAGACATGCCTATGCATGCCTTCCTGCAATGTAATCTAGTAGAATTCTGACAGTTGCAGCTCATGATAATGCATCAGTAAGCCACAGGTTTACTCCAGTGGCATACCTTTTTAAGATTTAGTCCCTTTCCAATGTAGAATGACATTTATTTTTTATTCGATTTGCATCATGAAAACTGGCTAAGCAGACCTGATTGTTTAGCCAGTCATTTGTGCAGTTCTTGTCCTTTATTACACCTGATTGAACCAATTTTAATGTCCCTGACTACTTTCCATATACTGTCTAGCTGAATTTTGGCTTAATTCTCATTTTTTCTTTGAAGGTACATGCACAGAGCACTTATATTGGGCTTTTACAGGAGAAATCTGACAATTATAATTTTGGTTTGACACTAAATACATTTAGGTAAGTTCTCTCTAATTTCAAGATATTTTCTTGGAGTCAGATTCATGCTACCTATGCCATACCAATGTTACTACAGCACACATATGGCTAGTCTAAACATGAATATTTAATCTTTGAGCATTACCTTTTCTAGGTCAGTATGGGTTAGTTGGGCATTATGCAGAGCCAAACGTTTACTTCACATTTTTGCCACACGCTAAAGCAAAGGCTGAATATCTCAGATTACTAGGAGATAAAACATTTACAATTAAACCCAAAGAAGTGAGTAAACATATCTGTTTCAAAATTCACATGTTGCATCTCAGTCCAAATCTCAAGTTTTAGATAGACCAACTTTGAAAATTATGTATAAACTAACATAGTATATTCTCATCAAATAAAGTCATATGTTATAGCTTCCTCCTGCAACCCCCCCCAGATTTTTCAACTAAATAGAAGTATTGGGTTGAAAAAAAATAATATCAATATTTTTCTGTAATCTATAGTACTTACGGCAGTGCTTTATGTAAATAAATATAAAGTCATAAAACTATATCAGGGGGTATGTTTGAGTCAGCTCAGACAGGCAAACTCTTCATAAAGAGTGAGTTTATTTCCATTATTTCCCTAATGATGGTGTCACTGAAGAAGCACCTGGGCAAAATATAGGCACTAATAAACTCAGTTCCTGCTAGAGGATCACTGGCCTGATGACCACATCACTTTATCAAGGATTATTTGCAGTTGCAAGGTCACTTGAGCATATTTATGACCCTCCTTGCCAGTCTTTTGCTTTTAACCCATACCTCCCAGCAGGGTAATAACATAAGAAAAACACCTCTAAAAAGAAAGTACAATCATTCTCCAATTGATTAACAAAACAGCCCAAACCACCTACTTGATTTAGAAAACTTTGATCTGGTTAGAAACTCCTGAAGAAAGTATTAGTTCTATCTCAAAGTGCTTCTTTAAATACAACTTTTCCAGTTGCAGTTTTAACAATTTGAGTAAATGCACCATATATTCTTTTTTGAACATCAAGTTTGCCAGTTGTATTCATGCCACTTGCTTTTAACACTTTCACTAGATTTTTTTTGAAGTCATATTTGCAGGAGTAACTCACACTGTATTTAATTGTCACTGTCTTAAATGGTTTTGGGGGTTGAATAGTTGCTGAAGCGATGTTAGGAAGAGAATAGCAGAACAACTGTCATTGAGGAATAAGTCTGTTCATGTGAGACTATCAAGGCAACTATTTTATAATTAATTTTGTCCATTCAATCTCCATCCTCTGAATCCTCTACCAAGTGGGTGGTTACAGAAGTTAAGATTCCAGCACATCCCATTACAGGCTGCAAATTGTCACAGAGCATCACTAAAATAAAGAAAATCAAAGCTTTGGTTGGGGTTTATTTATTTACTTACTTTTGTATTTCTTTTCCCTTTCATTTTGGTAAAAAATCCAGTACCTTTTTTCATTAATAACTAGATTTGTTTAGTCTTATCCTTCATCTGTCAATACATTGAGCATAGAATGTAAAAGGAGCGACAGATTCATTCGGTGTTGAAATTCTCTGAGTAGCAGCAGGCAAGAAGAGCATTTTATATCGTTATTTATGGTTTATGTTGATCCCTGGATTAAATACTTTCCCTTTGGTAAAAAAAAAGAATATTTTGATCTAACTCAGTCGCATGGAACTGCTTTTATTTTACAACCATCATCTCATATCCATGCATACTTTCATCCCTTTTGCAGGAATGATATCAATATCCCATAGTCTATGATGTCATTTAATCAGTTTTGCTTTAATTTAATGACATCCCAAGCTGAGATTCACTCTATGATAGAACTATCTTAAATTCTTTAGTCAATTCCAGTCACTCATTCAACAAAACCAATTTAAACAGGAGATATGCCTGAACAGGAACTGAACAAAATCTGACTGCTGAATTGAAGTATTTGTCCTGTAGTGTATAGAAAGGTCCTTTCAATTTCTCTGCACAAAGAGTGGAGATTTAAGTATGCAATGAAATCACCAGAATTCTCCATGATGAGATACTTGTCTACTTGTAATACAATGCAGGGAATAAAGTAAAACTACCTTCCTGCAGAGAACAACTTCTCCTACATTTTTTTTCTAATAATGTAACCGTACACAGTGCCACTAGGCAGCCCTTTTGTTACCATCAGCAACTGCGTATTTGACCTGGGCAAGATATAGAATCATAGCATCATTTGGGTTGTAAAAGATCTTTAAGATCGTCCCATTATTAACCCAGCACTGCTACTGCCACAAAGTTATTCTAGCAGTGCAATATCTTTCTTAGGAACACTTCCCTTCCATGATATGCAGTCTCAAAAGAGATGAAGGAAGTTATTCGGGTGTATCAATGTTTTGAAGTATTTGATTTTGTATGTATAGATGAGTTAGTCTAACATTTCCCCAAGAAGATTTAAACAAAATATTAGTTGTTGGATGCGGTTTTAAACGCAAGGTATCTGATAAGTAAAATAAGATGGAAAACACTGTGTGGTTGACTAAATTTTTAGTAAAAGTTTTTTATGATTTTTTCCCCCTATAAAAACTATGGTTAATATCTGCCTGTCTTGCTGGGCAAGTTTTACACAATAGTGCCCAAGAGAAATCACAGGGTTACTTTAGTAACTCCAGTAAAAAATAGATAAAGGAATATATTTAAAACTACATCTCATGAAGTGTCTTTCAGATGGATTAATGTAAATATCTGGTAGTAGTAGTAAGTTTACTTTTCAGATTTGTGATTGTCATCAGAAGCCAAGTGACACAATCCTTATTCCTGTATCTTCAACCAGAGCATTATTGCAGCATTTTAGCAGCACTACTGCTCCCTAGTTAATATTATCTAAGAAATAGGGATGCTGCATGCTAGGTTCATGTTCTTTCAAATCCTAAAAAAGAAATGTACAAGAGTAGGAATTAAACTGGCATCAATAATAGATGAAGTATTTGTTCTGATGGAGTTATAATAAGTTATCATGCTAGGATTAACAAAAAGCAATAGAAAATTATCTTTCCAAGTTGTATACCCAACAATTTTCTGGGCATGACTGAGCAATGTGCAAATGTCATAGATAACACAAATTTAAGGGGTGTAAGCCCTCTGATGGTGCAAAAAAGGTGGGCATAGTAGAACAACACTCTCTTTACTCTAGTAAAATGCCTTTTCTATAGGCATTTGGTTACAATTAAAAATACCTAAGAGAATGTTTTTTCTGTTTTCTGTTTTGATAGGTTTTTTACATCATCTTCATACAACTTTCATACCTACAAAAGAAGAAATTTCAGCAAAAAATGATAATCTGAACAGAACAAAATTTCTGAACAAATGAAAACATTCTTCATTTTTAGAACAATACTTTAGATTTTCAAGCTCCTTGAAAACAGATTTAGGCAAAGCATGAAGAACATAAAATTGTTGCTGTTTTTAATAATCTCTGAAAAGTAAAGTTTTCTTTTTTTTTACACGATCTTATTTTAACTGACTTTTTTCTTTTAAAGCTTTCTAATCAGACCATTCCATTAATATTAAAAGCAATCAAATGAAACATATCTTAATCAATTTTCTTCATTAAAACTATTATATCCACATTTTCCTCATAGAAACAAAATAATTCTTGTTATGTGCTTCAATTATTTACCTATACCTCTTGGCATTGTTTCTGTTTTCTGATCCAATTAGATTTTTAAGTAATCCAGTTCTATTTTTACCTAAACTAAGACAGAAACATATAACTGTTTAATTATATACAACTAATAATCTCATATATTCCTGTATATAATAAAAATTTATAGATCTGCTTAAATGATACACTTTGAATATTATAAAAGCACTACTTTCATTCTTATTTCAAAACCATTCAGTGAAAATCAAATTTCAGAACAAAAAATTTTTCTTCAACAAAAAATTAGAACATTTTGAGATACTTTAGCAACACAAACCCCCTGATAAATCAAGCTTATATTAAAACCATTAAAATTAAATATTTCATGAGAAAATTGTGACAATATAATATTTTCAAGCAAAGAAAATAATGTAATTTAAGCAAAAATCTATTAACTCATAATTTAAGCAAAAATCTATTAACTCATTATTGAACTTTCCTTTGCCATACATCCTTCAATATGCAATTCTTGTCTGTATTTGAAAGATAATCTACCATCACTTCAAGATGCATTGCTTCTTACCACTGGCTCACAACCATCTTTGCAGGTATCTTCTGGTGTGTACCCAATTAGCAGCCCATAGGAACACTGCCTTGTTGCTCACCCTGTCAAAAATCAAGCAGAATCTGAGCACAGAAAACATGAGTAAAGACTGAAACTATCTAGACAGAGATTAGGACCAAATGAGTACAAGATATGAAGTTGTGGTGACATATGGATTGCATCACCTATGAAAAACTGTCAAAAACCTTAAAGAATTTTAAACTCTGGGTTAATCTATAAATATCTGTATTTAAGGCCATTTTCTCTTCTATTTCTATACATAAAGTAAGGTAAATGTTTTTCATATAATATTTCTTTGCCTATTAAAAAAAAGTCTATATATTTATTCGGCCTTAATTTTCCAGGTAAAATAGTAATTTTATTTGTGTGAAATTCTGAAACATTCTTCATGCAAATATTTTTAAATACAGTTGCTACAAAACAATTTTTCAACAAATTAAATCTCTCACCTAATAAATCCAAATTGCATTGCTGCTCTTCATTCTGTTAGGAATTTTTCATGTCCACTACAGAGGAAATTACCCTTTGATTTGAACACAGCTGTTTAAATGTTTCTTTTTGAGTTTAGTTGGTACTGTAAGGTCTTTGCTTCTAGTTCTACTTGGACATAGGATTAGATAACTGAACCTGTGACTTGTTGTTGTAGATTTGGAGAAATTGAAAAGAAGCAAAGTTCTTTGCCTGGTGAGGATGTTTCATCCTATACTTACAGAGTTTTGAAACTTAATGAAAGATTGTTAACCGGTTAATTGCTAATCAGTGTCATTGTTGCTGAGCCAGCAAATGTTTGGGGGGATGGCTTAAAAATGCTTTATGCCTCTGGTGCAAGTGTGTGTTCTGTTCTGTCTTTAACAGGGATGATGAGGGAGTGAAGTACACTGAAGACAAGATGTTGAAAGTTGCATTATCTCCATTTATATAGAAATGAAGTTGTCTATCTCCATTTCCACCTCTGATTTACATCCATCAGAATTCTTACACAATTAGTTTTGTCACCAAAGTGGATCTGCAGTTTTTTGAAGAAGCCTGCTGATGGTTTAGAAATTCTGATATTAAGGGAAATATGGTTCCCACAGTGCACTGCTGTCCTTTAAACTTTCTATTGGAAATTTTCTTTTCAGTATTTCACAAAGTCATGGATCTGGGTGATATCACACATGCAGATCAAGATCATTCCCTATGAAAGACAGTAAGATGTCATGAAACTACACCAAAATCTGCTTCACAGGTGAACAAACACAAGATGGTGAAACACTGAAGTACTGAGTCACGAGGTCTATGTGTATGGGAAGAGCACCTAAGAAGCAATCTTTTTTGTTTTCATTATCAGAGGTATTAGGTGGAGAGGGGAGAGTTGATGGGTATTCCTAGAGGTGTTTGCTTGTGTTCCACTTCCAGAAACTTATTAAAGGGTTGTTTATCCAATAATCTACCTCAAACTTACTCTTTGGGAAATGATCATCAACAGGCAATTGCTGTGGTACTGAAAATAATGACAGTGCTGTTGATCTGAGACTTGTGGTTTTGTACCACCCATCCTAGTTATTTTTAGAATTCAGATGTATTTGAAAGTAATACTGGCATTTTATTAGAATATTACATTCTATTTTGAAAGCATGCTTCATGTTTTGCTACAGGTGCTGATAGTGACAAGAGGAAAGGGGTTTGCTGGAGGAAATAGGTACTCTTTGAAACTGTCTTATGTAAACATTTACTTGAAATAAAATTCATCCATGAAAAGATGCAGAGTTGTTAACAAAATGATGTTAATACTAAGATCTTACTGGGGCAATAATCTTGATTAACTTTAAATACATCTGATAACAATATCCTTGTCTGTGACATTCTTTATTTTTTTACTTTCTTTTTATTTTAATATAAGTAATGTTTGACTGTTCTACTGTTCTACTATTATTCTTTCATATACACACACACAAAAATAAAGCCACTCCCATACATGTGCTCTTACAAAGGGAACATTCAGGACGTAAACAGCTATGAGAGTCCATCTATTGGAAGTGGGACACAGAAGTCTATGTTCCATGTCTAACAAGTTGTTTGTTGATATGCGTGTTTGCTTTCCACAGGGGAGAAGGAAGAGGAAAGATGCCAAACGAAATGAAAGAGAGGAAGCAACTGTAGAGTTATTACAGTTAGTTGAAACTCTACAGTATTTGTACAAAAGAAAAATGTCAGATAATCAACAGCTATAAAACAACATTGTTTTTTGTCACATAAAAAAATTACACTGATTACAGGTTGTACAGGAACTTTTATATTACCTTGTTAGAGTTGCAAAGATGTTCATTTGGGGGTGGGAGTGTACTGCAAGAGATACATCTTTTATCAGACAAAATACCTCAGCAAAACTTCTTTGAAGGTAGCAAATTTCCCTGGGAACTCAGTAGAATTCTGTAAGTTGCAGTAGTTCTGTTCTCTGAAGTCCCTGCAGAGGTTATCATGAACAATTTCACACATCATTGCCAAATGAGAGACATGCCTTAATCTAACTATATTCAGTGCTGGAAGCAAATGACTAGCATTCTTATCAGACATATTGAAGGAGATACAGCATTCTAGAGTAGTTTTTCCATAGTAGCAAAACTTACTTTTCCTTCGTCATTGTACATCTGACCTTAAATAAGTACATATATACCAGAAGTCTGATTTAAAAGAATTATTATTGTTTCTTGCTAACAGTCCCAGGAATCACACTTCTACCCACACTTCCATCTATTCTACATGAGTTTTAAGCTCATGTAACTCCCAAACTTCAGTGTGATACCTTACACTTTACTGCCAGTTAAGTGGATAGATCAGGTTTCAGCGTGTTAGTAAATAGCTCACATTGACTTCAGTAGGAATTCTGTTTTGCAGAATAAGACCCAGAAATTAGAGGGATAAATGCATCAGGAATGTGCTGTAAAGCCCACAGGTGCCCTCCGGAGCTGAGCATAATCAGAGCTCTTCAAGTTCAGCTCAGCACCTTTCAGGATTTTATCCTGGTACTGATGGGAAAAATTTCTTCAGTACTGGTACTGAGAGGCCTGGCTATTAAAAACACATGGAACTGCTGAGCAGTGAAGCAGTATGGCATCAGAGATTTTACTGAATACTAGAGAAATGTTATGAGCATCAACCTGGGATAAGTCCTCTATATGTTTAACAAAAAAGAGGAACATAAGCAGATTGTATCACAGAAGAGAAAAATACCTTCTTAAAATCAAATAGGATATTCCTGTGATTATTTAGTGGTCTATTTTGTCCCTACGACAGCATTCAAAAATTAACTGATGCCTGCAAGCATACACGTAATGGTGCTCTCAAAGCTGTGTTAGTCACATAATTCAGTGAAATCCAGGGGGGATCCTTAATACAAGCAGAACCCTGAAAAATGTTGTGGTCAGCATCAGCACACCCAAAACTGCAGTAAAAATAGACAGAATTTATGATATAGAGTGTTTCAACTTACAGTTAGCTATTAGATGAGATTGTTCACATTGCCTTCTTCAGTGCAACATAAGTCAGCATTTTATTTACATCTGTATAAGAGAAATATCATTTGGGGAGCAGTTTGTTAAATAGCTGTAAATAGCATTTTTATTACCCCCTTTGCATTGCTTTATATCACTTTGCTTTGCTGGGGAAACATGAGCCCATGCTGCATCTGCAAAGTCCATCCCACATTTTCTGGGGAAGGGTAGAGGAGCAGGGCTCTGTCTGCCACACTTCTCTTCATATTGACATCTCAAGTCGTAAGACAACTGAAGGGGTAAACAGTTCCTGAATACTTTCCTTCATATCACTCCGGCTTCATATTTAGTACTCAGGATCCCCAATATCTAAGCATACCTGAACCCTTAAGGTTTAGCTGTATCTTATCCCTTGATTTTCTGTTTCTCCCCACCTTTCCAGATGACTTTAGTGGTTGTATTCTACATATGTATTATTTGTCATTCGTTTTTTCATTCTTCATCTTACTTTCAATTACACAGCCTTCCAGTCTCTGCGTTATAGATCTCTTTTCTCTGTTTTTCCTGTTTGCTATGTCCAATCTCTCAGTGGGCTGCTTTTCAGCACAGTGTGTGATTTATCACACACGTGCACAAATTGGTCTTCCCCCCCCAAAAACCCCATACAAACAAAAAGAAACAAAAAGTGGTGTGAAATCTATTAATTTGGTGATTGAACTTCACTGAACAAAGTATCAGTATCAGCAGCCTGATTCAACCATTGGATGATCTGTCCTCATTAACCTGACAGACACACAAAGGGACTTAACAACATAAAAGTAATCCTCTTTAAATTTGTTTCAAGACATTTAATATGTATATTTTTTTCTTAATCATTCCAATATTCTTTGGCTTCCAATGGGAAACATAACAATGACAGCACAGCTGAAATGTGTCTCCCCTACCAAAATAGAAAAATTCATACCCTCAGAGGATCCTCTTTCTAGACTGTACCAGCTTTACCAGAACATCTTTTTTTTCCTCTGGCATATTGCTTTTCAGCACTCTCCAGTTTTTGTATTGGTCTCCTGAGCTTTACAGTAATGAAAACCTAGAGTAGTTTATAATAACTAGTATAAATTTTATTTATTACTAAGTTCTGTATTATAAGACTGCCTAGAGGTCATAGCCAATACCATATCCTCTTGCACCACAGACTGTACAAATCCCTAAGAAAATATACTCATTGACCTTGAGATTTTAAATAAACAGGATACAGAGTGAAGGAAGAAAGATACATCAACCCTATTTACATGCAAAGAACTGAGAAATGAAGAGGCCTACCAAGATATAAAGATAGTCCATAGAGAAGTCTGGAATAGAAGCAAGTTTAAGAGAAACTGGTTTTCTGCTTGTTGACATGTCAAATATGTTTGAATATTTTGGTTTTGAAAAGAGGAAAATAAATAAAAATCAAATGACAGAATATGAGAAGAAACATATATATATTAGAGTAGCAGAAAACGAAACAA
This sequence comes from Chiroxiphia lanceolata, assembly GCF_009829145.1. NCBI lineage: Eukaryota > Metazoa > Chordata > Aves > Passeriformes > Pipridae > Chiroxiphia > Chiroxiphia lanceolata. The sequence continues at coordinate 34,522,657 of NC_045639.1, read as the reverse complement.
AAATATAGAAGTTCCTGAGTAAACAAACACTTAATTTGTCAGCTGCTGTACTCAAAATATGTCAGGGAGATATAACCCTCTGAGCTTCTGAGAGACAAGAGTTTGAAAATCAATACTTTTTGGAGCAGAACAAATGTCAGATATTTTCATATTTGAACATGATATTTTTCGTTTTGTTTTAATACAACCTGAAGAAAGAGGATTGATTAGTACACTTTAGCCTAACTGAAAGGGTCAGTTAAGCTATAGCTGTAAAGGATATATCTGTACCATCCCAACCTATATTAGGCACTGATGGCACATCACGCCATGGATGTCAAATGCATAACCATGTCTGCTAAACATGCAGATTATGAGGTCAAATGTGGAATAGGAGATCAGTACCAAATTGTACTAGAAAATAAACCTGATATTTTGCAGAAATCAATGGGTATACGAATACCAAACAGAAATGGGAGCATAAACAAGAGCAGATGCCATGTTTTTCCTTCAACGACAGTGGGGAGTCTCCACTCTCTCTTGTAATTTTTCAACCTGACAGGAAGAATTGACTCCAGTTGGATCAGATGCCATCCAGAATTACCAGCCAGAAAACAGAACCGATACAGCTGCACAGACTTCACCAAAGACAAGTCAATAAAGTTAGGAAGGAAACCTTAGGCAAAGCTGCTGCACCTAAATGTACATGGATGTAATTGCTGGATAGGGAAATGAGGAGTATAGCTTTCTGCCTGTTCAACTGTATCCCATAACATCTGCACTGCTAAAATTAATTACAGGTGCAATGACAAAATCTTTCAGTTGAGAGCCCCTGACAGCAATCATGCACAAATATTTTGTGACAGAAATTCAGTGTAATCTGTGCCTCATCTGCAGGCCAGCCTTGCTTTGTCTTGCACTCTTTTATTTCTACAGGATTTGGAAGAGGCCTGCTGGAGTATTGCTGTGGCTTATATATGTGGAGTTCTGTCTAAGCAACTCAGAGGGTGGCAAAAGATGACATGAACATCCATGTCTCTTCTCATGCTGAAATAAATGACTCTCCAGGCCTTCAAGTTTAGAAACACTCCCAAATCCCACAGGATATCCATAGCTTTATGTTATTTATTGAAATGTAGTTCTCTCAGTGTAAACTTCTCTAACAAAGGGAAAAAACTCTTTTTGAAAATATAATTTTAAAATGCTCCTCAAATAGCCACTATGCCTGAGTACCAAGGTGGAACCAGCAGTCATCCCAGGACACTCCTTCTCCACTCCTCAGGGCCAGGGCAAAGGTGAAGTGAATGACATGCTTAAACATGCTCATATGAACTGCGGGATTTGTTTTTCCAGACAGGTGTTATTCCATAAAATTATTCCACAAATTTTTCACTGAGCACAGGAAACTAACCGCAAGAAGTTAATGACTATTCTTGTTGTATGTTATGTAAATGCAACCACTAAGTAGCCAAATGCAAGGCGAAAGACAATGGCTGTATTTCTTTATTTGAGATCTTTCTTAATTTTGTTTTTTAAGTTTCAGACCTTAAGAACACGTTTAACTTAAGACTGATGGATTGATTAATTCATTATGTGTGTCCATGGCTTGTTATCCAAACTTTATTAGCTATAAATAACTGCAATATCTTCTTATGCAGTCTGATTTTCTCATTAAAGAAACAAACTTACTTTGTTTACTTTGTACTGTGGTACACTTATTAAAGATTCAGAATTTTCTTTTACAACCACAGTGAAGTAAAAACAAAACCCTTGTACTTCAGCGTTTCTCTTTTGAGACTGGACATATTTCAGCAGCTTTGTGCATTCATGAACCATGCTCTGCAAAATTTCCTACATTATTAGTCAAAACCAGTTTTGCAAACTTACCTAAGTCCTTTAGAAATATTAAAATAGTTAATCTTAGGTTGTAATGGATGGTATTCTCAAAGTCTAAATGACTCTGAAATAATTCACAGAAATATGATGGTAAAATATTTTACCATTAAGTAATATCAATCCACCAGAGGTCAAAAATTGGTCTAGAAAATAGTTGGTTTTGAAAAACACACTAATACAAATGACGAAGATTTCAGTGGTAACTGTGAGTGATGACACCAGCCAGAGATACCTTTTGCAATTTTCTCTTTTGTCTTGGATTTATATATTAAAATATATTTACATCAGGAAATTAATATATTTCCACCACCTGGCCTCTAAAAATATTTACAATTGAAGAACAAAATATTAATCACACTGCCTCATGTTTAGGGATCCCATGGAAGTTACCCATGGAAAAAATTGTAACCAAAAACTGTGGGAAAATTTCAAATCACTGATGAAAGATGAAAACCACCAAGCTTCAGAGAACCAAGAAAAAAATTACGAAATCATATGGAGATAATGAATGCTTTGTTATACGAAGTGACGGGATAGCAAAAAGGTTGATGGCTGAATAAAAGTGGGCCAATAAATAATATGAACTCTTCTTTCTTATTGTTTTAGCATTACTTTCCACAGAGAATTTTTTCTGCCAAGATTTTTAAGCAGGTAGCCTTTGAGGTTATAAGAAGCCTGAAGCAATGAATATTCGAAGTACTGAGTCATATTTTCAGTGGTCTGATTTCTTACTTGTACTGCAGTTGCAATATATTTTATGATGTAATATCTGTATAATGTTGTAAATATTGGGAAAAACGTTTTTGCCCAAGCAAGCTAATTTGCTTCAAATGTATTCTGAAAATTTTCATCCAAAACTTGCTATATTCAATAGAAACACCTGTATGGACTCCCTTGTTTAGTATAGTTCAATTTTTCAAGGTTTTTGAAGAATTAGAGAGGAAAGGATTTTGGATAGTTGAATAGATCTAAAGCTACACATCCATAACAAATGTGAAAGGGAAAAAAAACATGAATAGAAGAAAAGAAAAATATAATTGGTGGATGATCTGGGACAGCTAATAATTTGATTCTTGTTTTAGTCATCAGAATGGCAGGTTGCCAGTTTCTGGCTGTTTGCAGTTTTATGTGATGGGTTATGAACATGTATGTAAATATTTTTGTAAGTTCTAGCTTTTGAAATAATTGAATATTCATCTTCTCTTTTGAAAAATTAAAATGCCATAATGACACAATGGCATATTCTGCACTCTCTCTATCTGAAAACACTGAGCCTGCAGCCTGTCTAAGCAATTAGTCATGTTTTTGCAACACATTCTCATTTTTAGGTTCATCTCTTTTCTCAATTGCGAGAGAAATACCTCAACACACAACAACTTGCCAGGGAATGAATTTGAATCAGTCAGAGATTCATCATCTACCTCTTTGATTCTTTCTCTTAAATGCTTTCAATGTGCCTGTAAAATCCTTTAAGTTGCTGGTGTCCATCGACCTTTCTCCCTGGTACGTCCCCAGATTTCTGCTGAGATTTGTTTTCGTGTCTCCTTACTGGTTGTATCTTGATTGGCTCATGCTCAGTTAAGACAATTTCAGCTATGTCACTGCACTAGGTGGGGCTTTTTGTTGTTGTTTTTGTTTGTTTGTTTTGTGGGAAGAGTAATAAATCTCAACTTGTCATCTGGAGAAAGTCCCTGCTTTTTCTTTTAGGAGTTATAGCATACTTATTTTTTCAACTGTAATCTTTTTAATAAATTGTTTAATCACTTAATCTACCTGTCTTATTCAGTTCCATTTTTGTTTAAGACTTCTTTATGTCACATGGAGAAACTATTTCATAGTGGGCAAGTCTGCATATGGCCCCAGTTCAATGCAGTACCTAAACATATGCCTAACTTCAGAGACTCAAGCAGCTTGCCCTAAGCTACTTTCACAACTAATCTCACTCACAGGTCAAAGCCCCTTGATGAAACAGATTTAACACATACAAGGCAAATCATCAGAATCCCATTGATGCCCACAAGCCAGTTGAGGATTCAGCCCAATGGCCTCTATTGAGAAAACTGATTTACACAGTTAACATAGGATTTTTCCTTTGAGTCTCTATTTTGTGACTAATGTTATGCATGCAAGTCCCTTTTAGAGCAATTCCTCTTCCTCTATTCTTACAATCCAAGAGTTAGCTTGATCTAACATGATTTTCTAGGTTGCTTCTTCGATCAACAGAAAGCGATGAATGACAGAGAGAAAAATGGATTAGTAGCCTGGATTAAACTGTACAAATGCTCTGTAATAGGAATCCTACTTCTTAAATTAATTAACTCTCCATCTTGAAGTATTAATTTCTGAATGTTATTCTAGAATCACCTGTTTAAACATTGGATCATAATGTAGTGTAAATATTTCTAAGGATTAATAAAGTGTGCACCATTCAATCAAATTATTTTTGTGATTCTGCAATCAAATGTATGCTCAGAAAGATTTATTTTTAAATAAAAACTCTGTAATAAAGGCATCAAGAAACAGAACAATTCAAATATGTCACAATTTGCAGCATGTAGATGGCAAAAATGAACTTAGATACTGATGCATACAGAGAAGGATTCAAAATGTGTCAGAAACTCTGAGTAAAAACGTCCAACTTTCATAAGAAATGTATTCCATTCTGGATTGTCAGTTAATCTAACACCTCTCTTTCTGGAGAAGCTGTTGGCTCAGAGCATGTGGAAAAGGAACCAAGAGGAAAAGCAGCTGTTTCCTCATCTGGAGATACCTTTTGCCTTGCAAACCAAATACCATGAAATTCTTACTGGTCAGTTTAAAAAGATAGTGTAGTAACAGAGGAACTGTCAAATCAGACCAGATCAGTGATGCATCTGACCAAGTCTGTGTGATGGACAACTATACGTCTAACATAGTTTTAATTAATATTGTTAAAGTCGAGGCTTTAATTAGATATTATTGGTGTGAGCTCAAGAAACTAAGCAAATATTTCTCACATGAAGCCCTTTCATATGCTGGATTTTTACTATTTCTTTAATTTGTAATACCAAAGCATAATAGAGAAAAAAGAAGGAGCTTGATTTACTTCCTTGTAATATCCTTATTTGTCAAACGCAAGCTGTAAAAAAACAAATGAAAAAAATTACTCGTGTGTGAGGCTGGAGGAAAAGGGAGTTTACATATTCTGTTACAATAAGGGTTTTTAGAAATGCTTGAATCTGTCGTTTCAGCACGTAGTCAGGTCAGATGGTATCAATACTGAAATAATGATGTTTTGCAGTCCCCTGAACCCTGTCAGTGACAGTAGCATTCCATGCCTTGAAAAATGGGTAAATGTTTCAGGACTTTTTTCAGACTAGATTGGAGTACAATTCTCAAAGCACTCTTGTCACAGGTTGGCTGACAATGAAGCGCTTTTTAATGTTGGCAGAGCATGTAAAACTTGAGAGAACCATCTTATTGTTTTAAGTCTAAAGAAAATAATTTTTTGTCTCTTTTACAGTTTTTTACTAAAAAGAAGAATTCTAAATTTGTTATTCAGCTAAACCCAGGTTTTAAGAGAAGAACTTCACACAGTTTGTGATTTTGTACTTGGAAACACTTCAGGCAAGGGGTTAAGGGCAGGTAGAGAGAGGGTGCGAGATTCCTCACTTCTGCTCCTGTTTTAAAAGCAAGTACCAGGGCTCTCAAAGTCTTGCATCTCCTGGGAGTCCTTTTTAAGCATGCTGGCAGATGGTCCTTTACAAGCTCCTTAAGGAAGACCTATTCTTAACTGCCCTCCAAAGGTTCAGTCTGGGTCTAGGTGATCCTGTATAGGGTAAGAGGGGTCCATGCAGCAGTAAAACAAATACAATCCCAGGTCTGAAAGTCTGGGCTCTGCAGACCTTTGCCCCACATTTCCATGCCATCTGGTCGCCTTGGCTTTCTGTTTTGTTCTTTTCCCTGACTAAGAATTGTTGGGTTTTGAAGGCACAGAAAAAAAACAAAAACCCAACCAACCAAACAAAAACCCCACATGGTTGAACAAAAACCTCATTGATCCTCTGTATTTGCTTTTTTGTTCTGGACACATAACATGACACAACTATCTATTTATTATTTTTATCTTGAAGAGGTGATGATATCAGTAATCACCTTGTTCTCAGAATGCCACGTGCAGAAATGCTATCTCACATAGTACCCGGGCCTAATTTAGATGCTTAAGGTATCAAATATTTGGCTGATTCTCTGTCAGTTCCACTGGAGTTATTCCAGATTAACACGAATGTAACAATTTTACTCGTTGCTTATCTGCACCCTGGGTGAAGTGTTGAATCCTCTCAAATACTATTTGCATTATTGCCTTGATTTAGGGCTAAGGATCCCATAGCCAGGATAGATTAACCAGATTTGTCCTGGAGCTGCTACTGAAGCTCATCTACATAATTCGCCATTTTCCTTCATTTAACTGTAGCAGGCTGTCACTGAAAATGCCTGTGGAGATGCGCTTACACCTTCTCTTTGCTTCTCAGGCATAAAATAGGCCCTTTGTTAATCAACTGGATTTTTCTCTTTCTTGAGAGCTGATATATACGAGCACTCAATTTACAAATGGCTCGTGCTTTTGTCTCTGTAAATGAGAGCTGTATACATCTCATGTGGATGTACTTTATTCACGCTTTGGTGCCTAGGGTATCCTCTCTCATGTCTTATATAAACACAAAGCCCACTTCAGGGCACAGCGTCATAAAATGTTACAGAGGCAGACATTTACATTGGCAGCACCTGGGACCTTCCTCGTGTAGACGGCTTTGGAATACTATTTTCCAGTCTCTAAAAGCATTTGCAAATGTTTTAAGCAAGGACATATTTTCATTAGCATTGCCATAAGTATTTTTTACAAACTAGTGTGCCCTCCATGCACTAAAAGCTCCCTTTTCTGCATGCTGCCTCTGTGCTGTAAACAGCTGTGAAGCCAAGGCCAGAGGAATGTGTGTAAAGCTGGATGTACACAATGAGTATCTACGTAAGATGTGTCTGTTTTTCAGAAATGTTACCTGTGTGGAGGCCTTTGCAGAGGTAATCTTTATCTTTAAATTAGTCCAGCAGGAACAGCTCTATACTTTAGGGTCATTGCCAGTATAAGCCCTCCAATTTCTGTCTCCCATGCAAAGCTTCTATTTTCTTGCTCTCGACTTGAGTACAACATATTTGCTGTATACACCTGCCAGTGATGTGCAATGTTAGCTTTTGATGCAAGTTAAATCTATATTACTGTCTTCATGTGGCATGTACCAAGGTTTCAAATATTAATTTTAAGGTTGCTATTTTCAAATTGATTAAAACTTAGATTTGTTTTTTTAATCTGTACTACTAATAATAATTCGTATACATATAACAGGCATTAGTTAAAACCTATTAGTTACATGGTGGGTTTTGGTTTCATTTTTCCAAAAAAAGTAGCCACGCAGGATTTGAATGTGAAACAAAAAAGGACTCATGATCTGTATATATTTAGACAAGACACTGATGTAGAATGAAGATCAGGACCTCTGTGAGCTTTGTTCTCCTTTCCTATTCTTGTCAGGTATATACCTGGAATATCTGAAGACTATGTTTTAAATGTCAGCGTTAAGTTCTCTCTTTCTGTTTCAGAAGGCATGCAATGATACACAAAAAATGTTTTATTTCCAAGTTTAAAAATGTTTAAAAGTTTCTTCATGTTGAAGGTTTGCTGTTTGGGTTTTTTTTGTATTTGCAGTAACAACTTATTACTGGATGTCATAAATCCTTGAAAATACGTGTGAATATAACAACTAAAGTATTTTTTTTTTTTTTGAACATGCAGTTGGTTGGTTGTCTTAATGTAATTCTGTCTGCAAAAGACACAAGTTTTGAAACACAGTATTAAGTAGGTAAGAAATATTGACCCTAACTGGAACACATTGTACATTATATAGTACTTATATACCTATACATAGTATATACACATATATAAATATGCATATGTGCTGCTTTTGGGAGTGGCCACAGTAGCCAGAGTCTATAAACAGACACATGAGGTGTCCATCTTGCCTTGGTCTCTGCCCTCCTGACCAATCAATATGTGACCTTCCAGTGGTAACTATATTTTTCTCTCCTCTGTTTCTCTCTTTATTCTTTCTTCTCTAAACCTCTCTTCCTTTGCTCTTTTGGGCAACTTAAATACCTATTTTCTGTATTTCACTGAATTTGTGGAGTTTCACTTAACTTGTATGGAGTTTGTGTTTGTTGGGTGTAACAAAGGTTCCCTACTCCATAACAATGCTTGTTAGTCCTAGTAATCTGTTATAATTCTTTAGTGAATTAGGTTCTTTGTACTGGGTGTTAGAGTGAAATGCTTTTCCTTGGTTTGCATCACGTTATCTCTGTAAAACACTTTTTGCCAAAATGTCTATTTTCTCACCAAACTAAAAGAAGTCTCTTAGACAAAAGTGTGTAGTCTTTTCTTCAGACATGAGCTCAAGGTATCAAAGAATCAAAGACTTTGCAAGAGTTTGTGTAGGTAAAATCTCTAGAAGTCTAAAATTAAAGTGTAACATCCAGTAAAAGTGTGGACCAGGGTGTAACACAGATAGACTGCATTTACACATTCTGTCTGATTTTTCTCCTGAGTATCACTTTATTTATATTAAATTTCAGATGACATTTTATCACCTATTGCTCAGTCTCTCACAATCCTGCCTCTTACAGTGATAAAGAGACTTAACTCTGTGGGTCACATGCACTGAGCAAACTTCAAAAAGCAGCACACAGCTGCGTTGCTCCATCATGAACCAACCCTGGTACAAACTGACTTGGATTCTCCAGGTCCTCTCTCATAATCAGGCAGAAGGGCTACCGGTGGTGCCAAGGACTGCCATCTGCATCTCCCACTACTGGTACAGGGGTCTTCTAACCAGGTTCAAGGCTTTGGGAAATGTTCCTGTTCCATTTGAAGACAGCAAAGGGAGGATCAGCTGGCAGCCTGATGACCTGCTGCTCCACATTTACCTGCACTCTCACAGGGAGGAGGTCAGAGGTAACCAGAGCAGCTCCTGCTCTGCCTGGCTGCATTTTGTGAGTTACACGGTTCTACTACATTGGCCACAAAATCACTGGTGGGGTAGAGAGGTGTTTCTTAAAAAGTGATTAATTGAAGTATTTCTATTCTGACAAAGGAAGCATTGGTTGAGCAAGTTATCCTTTTTTTTTCTTTAAACGGGAAATGAACCCCAAATATTTAATCAAAAAATTCCTAACCAGAACTAGTTACAACAAGATCACATTTTTCTGACTAATTTAATTTGTGGAGATTGTAAAGAAATATATTTGCAGTGGTTTGGGAGCACAGTTAATAATTTTCCTATTTCTGATTTGCATCTGTGTGATTTCATTAATTGGTAATTGCTTTTGATTGGATTGCGGAAGGAGATAAATGGTTCATGAATGAAGAAATGATGAGATTTCAGGGTCAATTATTGATTTTTATCTCAAATTTGCTGTGCATTCAATTTAATTATGGTCATTACATTCCATTTGTTTGAAAACATTGCATGCAAATATTTGCATAAACTATGTTCAGTGAAATTATACTTCAGTTGTTTTGAAATAAGTTATGACTTTTGAGCTGAAAAAAAGTCACTGAAATTCCTGGTTTGGGAAAATATTCTTATATGTCATCCCTTAATCATTATCTGGAAGTCTTTGATCAGCTTCAAGAACACTTGAAACTTAAAAATTTGTGTATGTAAAAGTTTTCATCACTGTAGTGGAAATTCTAGGTGAATTTTTTTTATTTCAATGGTTTACTCACCTAAAAGTGTATTTTAAGTCAAACAGACAAAAATAAAGAAAGGCTTATATGACTTAGTATGGAACTATTTATTCCTACATTTTAAAAGTGAAAAATTCTGATTTTCCATTACATATTTGAAGACTAAATTTGCCTAAATTCCTATTCATAAGGTAAAAATAAAAAAGAATCTTAATCTGAAACTTCTGCTTTTGAGTTTGAAAATGTGTTTAATTTAGTTTAAGACAATTTTCTTCAAGTATTTGGGTTGATAAGAAAACAGAAATATTTTCATTCCATTGTGAGAATACATTTTTGGATATAAAACTGAAAGAGCATAGTGATATAGAGATTTATCTATAAAGATCCAAGTTTTTTTTTAAGGATACTGATAGTTCTGCTGTCATGTAAAGGATTTTTACCCTTATAGCTAGTTTTCTGTTAAATCTAAATTTGGTATTATTCCTACATTCCAGTCAATTTCATGCTATAAACACGAACTTAGTACAATGATTTAGTACTTTTTATCAGTGATTTAATACAGGAATCCCTTTTATATAATACAACTCAGATATATTTCTAGTGTAGAAAAACCTTCATACAGGGACCTACAATAAAGGAAAATTGTCAAAATTACGATAATGGAATTACATTGGTTTAATTCTTGAGAAACATGGAAATGACACATAGTAAAGAGGTCTATCCTTAAGCACATAGTGAATTACAAAAAAAAAAGTTTGGGAACTCTGTTATCTTTCTTAATTTCTGAAAACAAAACTTATGGATTGTACACTTTAAAATATACTGATACTTTATAGGGCAATCTGCTTTCTATCCTTGAGTTTGTTTTGGAGGGTTTTTTTACTCTTTTATACTCATACTATCTATTATAGCAACTTTGTGCGGCTAAATTCCCTCCAGAACATCCCAGCCCCAGCTTATTTAGTACTCAAGTTTATGCATAAGATCCTCAATTAGGAAATGCAGAAGCAAGCTTTTAGCTCTATCATGGGAATGGAAAGTTTAAAAAGGAATATATTTTTAACACCTATTAGTAAGCCTTGTTTCAGGGTGAATTAAGATCAAGTGGAGTACTTCCACTCATTTAATTTGGCTGTGAAGGAGCTCTATAAGCCGATACTGAACACCCATGGAACTTTCTATCTTCACAGAACTATATTATGTGTTTAAAATGTGTCAGCTATTTTGTATTAATAAGAAAAGAGAAAATATAGCAGAAATATTTAATTGTGGTGGTTAGTTGATTGTTTTTGTTTTTGTTTTTAGTTAGAAGTTGATTTTTAGTGGAATACAAGGTTATTCAGGGGGAAAGAGGTGGACTTTAAGAGTGTGTTGAAAACTTTGTATTTCTATTAAAAACGTTCTCTCCACCAAGTTGTATGGGCAAATCCTTGAAGATGTACACAATAAAATTCCACAAAATACCATTTTTTCTTCAAAGTGTTTCTCAGGGAAAGTATGTTTTCTGAGCAAGCCTGGCAACATATTTCACTGCAATTAGAGCAAATAAAACAGTACATTAATTTTTTCATAGAGTATAGAAAGGAATATAGAGATTTTAGTTCATTTATAAGATTTCAGAGTTATATTAGTTTCCAAGAAGACCCATATACAAATGACTTCTTTTAATTTGATTCAAATAAAGTAATGTAGAAGATTCAAATGGTTGTCTGGCAAATTTTACTTAATTAAAACCTGTTTAAAAATTATTGAGCATACAGCATAAGGTGTGGTGACATGTTCTTTTCTAGATTAGGTTTGTTTTGACACCTTTTCTATTGATGCCTCAAACTGTAATAACACTTTGACCTCATTTCCTAAGAAAAGGAGTTAATGGAAGACATTTCTCCGCATCATGTGAGGTAAAGACTTGTGCAAAAAAAAAAATTATTATTTTTGCTATGCCCCCATCCTCTCCACTGCATCTGTTATTCTTAACTGTTTTCCAAGGTTATCTATGTCTCCTATATTAAATTATTTTGTAATTGTTTTATCACTCTCTGTCTGTTTACAAGTTCCTTCCTACCTTTCCTGCATTTCTCTTATACTTTACTACTGTTTACACTTCTTCTTTGTGGCCCTTCCTACTCTGCATTTTAGAACTGATTTAACCAAGTTTCAAGCCTGTGCCTAGGTTTTCCAGTCTTTCTGAAAGGTCTCTAATATTTTTCAGCTTTTCCTATGCTTTTTCCTGAGAAATTGGATATACATGCTTCCTAAATCTAGACTTTTGTGGTTATTCAATCCCAGCAATAAGTCTCAACAATATAGTTAAATGCTGTTTTGTATTCTTTCTGTTGCAATTATTTTCTTTTGGTTTTGCCTCCTTGTGTTCAGGACTAAAATCACAATCACTGGTATAGTTTATTCGATAATTTTCTGCCCCCGAATTCAAGTAAACTGTTGATTCCAGCTGTAACTGTTTTTCAAATCAATGTCTCTGTGTCATTTTGGACTGAGAAGAATTACCTTTTACATACTGCGAAGCTGGTTGTTCCCAAGTGATTATTTAAGCTGCTGAGACAGTTCTTCTCTAGATAATTTTCTTCTATAGTGATTGACCTGTTTCTATGCGTACAGTTGTTTTCCTTTAGTCTTCTGCTGTTCAGTTTAGCTGTTTCTGTGATCTCCCATAGCAGAGATTCAATATTCTCATAATTGTCACAAAGCCAGGAATCCAACTCTGCTAATATATTTGAATTCTGAGAAAAAGAATTAGTAATTTTCTGTAAAGATCCCACTCTTTTAATCAAAAATGCGTTTCTTGCCAGCTGAACCACAGCTATTTACCAAAGTGGGCCAGAGAATGGAAATCTTTTGCAACATTCTGCACTGCTCAGAGTGTTTCAGTCTTCCCATGCCAACTTGTGGCACTGTTCATTGCCCCAAGCATCTGCCTCTTCAGCAGGCAGGAGCCTAACACCAGCTCCTTCGGCCACATCAGAAAATTTTGTGGGTTTTGGGTGGGAAGAAATTTGTGAAACCCTGAAACTTGGCAGCTTGGGCATGACCTGCTGCGATTTCACCCTTCACCCTGTAGTGGCTTGGCTCTTGTTCTCTCCTAGAATAACTTTGATTCAACTCCGTCTTGCCTGAAGTATGATCTTCAGGACTACGACTACACCTTTAGCTGCAACATAAAATAATGCTGCTTTCTGTCTTCCATATGACACTGACAATTAATACATGCAAGAACAAGATATGGCTTCTTTTGTGACATTTTTATATTCCTTAATTATTCCCATTTGATACTTCAACAGCACAGCCATGCTCTTTTCTGAAGTAGGCCTGTCATGCCATATTTCCCTGCTGGATATTTCTACGTTTCCACTTCCTATATGCAGCATTTTTTCTTTTCAGCTTGTTGGTTTGAAAAAATGTCTCTAGTTTGTAAAGACAGTTTTAAAGTCAGAAGTACTTCTCCAAAAGGAACATTGCATTTCTTCCCCCGCTACAGTCTGGTGTCATGTAAAAATATTATGCAGACTGAGAAGAAAAGAGCCTTGCCAAAACAGAACACATCACTTTTGGAATCCCAAGAGATACGTCCCGGCATTTTGACAGCAGTACATTGATTGCTATTTAATAAGCAGAGTGGTTCAACTGCCCATGAACACATGCTGTTGCATCTAGATAATATTTACTCAATTCATTTGAGGGGCTGTCACTCAGGTTATGTCAAAATCTTTACTAAGTTCAGACATGTCACATCTGCCTTCTCAGCTTCCAAATAGAACAACTACTTCGCCAAAACCACTGTGACTTCTTGGGCAGTATGGACTCTACTCGTCTTCAAAAATTCACAGTAACTATTTTTTTTCAAATTATTACACTTCAGAGGATTCAAAATAGCTTTTATTAACTTGTTCTAGTGTTTTTCTTAGCTTTTGAGTTTGCATGCAATGAGGATGGTCTCCTTCTTTTTCCCTTTTCATTTTTCTGAGGTCTTCCCCGCTGGTAGTAACTGTGCAAAGATAATTGCTGCCAATGCAGATAAGTCCATACAAATCTAGAGGGTGGCATTAAGCCTGCAGCAATATGGATAGCAGTACTGCATAATGTCAACTAGTATTGATAGCCTATACTTGGCTTCTGCAAATACCAAACAGGTACTTAACATTTTCACTGGTTTAGTGACTAAATTTTATATAAAAATTATATAAATTGTCTGCAGAAAGATGAGCAGATCCCTTAAGAAATAAAGCTGGTTTGCTCACATTTGACTTTTGCAGCACTGGGCTGCTACTCAACAGTTCAGTTAGAATACATTTATACTATTGACAAAATACTAAAACCTCCTTTCAGAAAGTTGCATCTGCATTTCTTTTGTCCTTTTGTAAAACTTCCTTATATGAGAAATCACATAACCATACAATCAGCTTCAAGCATATGTTGAAATTCCATGAAAGACCAGCCTGTGCTTAAAAGTTTTCATATTATAGGACCTAATAATGTGAATGGTTAATCAGTAAGGGAGTTTTCCACGGTGATTCTCTAAAAGTGGAGCATTTTGAGCTTAATTTTTCATAAAAGAAAGATGGCCTTGAATTTCTCCCTGGAATAGTCCCACCAGCTGACTGGAGATTTAGAACCAGCTTGAATTCAACAAGGAATAGCATTTGGTATTTTGATGTTTTCCTAAGGATTTAAAACCACATTAAAACTTAAGTAGCTTTGCAAAACCAATCATACTTGTTTATTACAAACAGAAGTAGTATATCAAATTGCTAAACTCTGAATTTTTAACATCTATAAATATCTCAGTAATCACGAACTTTCATAATAAGGCCTCAGACTCACAAATATTTTTATGAAGGTTTAAATCCTCTGGTGTATCATGAATACACAGCCTGTAAGCATGGCTATAAGTCCTATCAAGATCCTTCCTCTGAGATTTTCCTTTTTACATCTGCATCATTCATCCAGTGACTGAGTTTTAAATCCTAAATGAGAAAACGTTAAGCCAAGCTGTTGTTGTTGTTATTGTCATTATTACTGTTATTTGCGTGTATGTGTGTGTGTAGAGAACTTACTGGGACTCAGTCTTAAACCCTTTATGTCTGTCAGCTACTGCATTCATGTCTCCAGGTTTCAGCTGAGGAATTTACTTGCTGTTAATGAATGTATACTTTACGAAGTTGCTATATTCAAGCTAAAGATTCATGTTTAAAAATTATATCCAAAGAGAAATATTTTGTGTTTCGCTGATATGTGAAAGCAATTCAACCTTGAAAGATGGGTGTAAAGGTTGTAATGGTATAGGAGGTAGAAGCAGAAAAACACATGAGAAAAAATGTAAAGACACAATTTGAAACTGAAGAGAAGATGAAATGGGAAGCAGGGGTGGGAGGAACTCCCAACAACAAACAGGTCCATTAAAGCGAAAATGGAAATAAAGTGGTCTGGGAAGACACTTAAACTCATAAAACCTGTAGTGTATTCATTGCAACAATGTTAGTCTGCTGGGGAATTATAGACATACTTGATCAAATTTCTGCATCTGATTTACATGACCTTTATTCAACCATCTTCTCTACTAAGATCAGACTTGAAGCTTGAAGTGGTGTTCTTGCTTTGGAACAGCATACAATGTGAGTTTGCCCTTGACTGAGTTTGCCAGGTGTAAGTGTAATACAAACAAACGAGAAAATACTGTAGTTTTCTGTATGTTCGTGGTTCAGTATTTTTACTTTTCTTCTAATATCAGGTTTATGAAATCTTCCTTTTATCACTTCAGATGAAAAAACTGAATCTGACATTTCCAAAACAGTAAACCAAATGGACTCCACTCGACCAGATAATGAGAGTCCATTTATCAATAATTAGTTTTATTCCCTTCTTTGTTGTACTCATCAGTCCTACAAAGAAAACACAAATTGAACAAGTGAAGCTGAAGCTACAAGGATTCTTCATTATGCAATATTCAAATATTTGCAAATTCAGTGGGCGCTACAGGAATCAATTTAATAGCAAAGGAGTAACAAATGATATTTTAATCCTTCTTTCACATTAATATTAGCTGAAGGGGGTTGTCTGTCACATAAGGAAGGAAAAGTTGTATGATTTGGAGACCCATATGACTCTACTAAGCACTAGATTTGTGTGAATCCCTTTCTGAGAGTATTGATAGCCTTTTTAAAGCATTAATGATATCTGTGAGTCTTAAACTTTCAAAGGAAATCCAGAAAAATCAACCTTTATCTGAGGAAATTAAATTATTCTCAGCTGTGGAGTCTGAAGATTCTTGTAGTGCTTTACATCTGTATAGAAGAATATGACAGGATTTAATTAAATAAAACAATGACAGTCTTGCTTATGAAATTTTACAAGAAACCCTGTATAATTGTTCATCTACTGTAGATTCTTTAGGCTGTTTCCAAATGGGTCATCCTTTCCTATTAAATTAAATGGGATCAATTTTTAAAAGTTACTTGAAATTTGCTTGTCTTATTAGGAAAGCAGCTATGGGACTGCAGTTTTTCAGAATTGCCTTACACAACAAAATTGTTTCTACTGACTTCAGTGGGAGAAATATCCAGGTACCACTGGGTAAGTTTGAAGGTCACACATGAATATTAAAAATTTCAAAAATAGTCTTTTCAGGTTTGACTCTTAACCTATTAGAAGGTCCTACCACACTAGCACTTCTGATTTTTTGTCCTAGTAGGTTTGATATTCACTTAATTGCAAGCATATAAACTGCATGATTCTTCTCCCTTTATCATTCCAAAATCAGTTGGCAGCAAGTCCGCATGTGTTCTAGGGATCTGAAATCAAAATGTGCCATCAGGCTTGGAGCTACTAAAGATACTAGAGAAATATTTAGCTTGTCAGTTTTGTTTCTTTGCTGTCTTTGTGAAATAGAGTCTGCTATTATGGCAAAGACAGACCCATCCTTTGATATGTCTTTGCTGGAGTTTTCGTCAGATTTGAGTAAGAAGTTCCTTCACTGCTGCTGTGAACAGTTTATTTGGCTTTATTTCTTCCAGGTAGCGCTACTTATATATTGCCTTCCATCAAAGCAAAGCTCTACACAGGCAATACCCAGCATCCACCTGTACTGCCATGTGGCAGTCTGCAGCCTGAAAGCCAGTGCCATGGGAACTACACTGGGGGCAGCCATGCTTTTACATTAGAATTTACTCATGTGTGTTCACTGTTCACTGATCTGAGATAGCAGAGCACAAAGATCTCAGAAAATTTTCCTAGTAAATACATTAACTGGGAACAACAGTTTGTTAAAGCTGCCCAAGAAGTAGATTTATTCAGTAAAAAGGGGAAGGAGGAGATCAGTGCTTTCCCCACCCTCCCAGAAACGATTTTAGGTTTGTCAGTGGTGGCCCTGTGTGGCACCCAGCACCCAGGGCTGGATGGCAACATTGCAGGGGGAGCTGTAGAGGCATCCCAGGCTCTTGCTAACCACATCATCTGCCCTAGAAATCCTACTGTGCCAAATACTGCATTACCCCTGCCAGGGAGTCACCAAAAGCACTTATCTTTGCACACCATCTGGGTACCTCTGGCACCCAACACAGGTGGTGGCTGCTCAGAGAGGTGTGCAGGCTTCAGTTGTGGGAGTTTTTCACAATCCTCATGGATGTTTGTGCCTGCCTCTGGGAAATGCCACACACCAGGACCCAGTACATTTGGTGTCTCATTGGAGGACACAACAATAATATTGGGGAGCATGGAAAGATGATCACATAAAACAAACAGCAGGGCAATTTTTTTAAGTGGCATGGTTATACATATTTTGAAGCAGTTTGGAAGTAGTCAGGAGTCTCCACCATTACACATATGATATTAAGAAATGGGTCTGATCTGACCACTTTTTTAACTTTACAGAGTAACAAAGTTATGTTTCCGGAGCCCTCAGCACAGGAGCCTGTAGGGCCCATACTGTGTGTGCTGTGATGGGCTGAGCCACATCCCTTGCTCTTTTGACCTCTCCCCTCTTGTGAACTATTCAAGTTTCATATTACACCATTTGTCCTGTCTGTCATTTTTTATAACCTGGAAACTGCTACATCCACTTGCTTTTAATTACTCTGCCATTTAATTTGTTTTAAACATCTGTGTCCAGCTTCTATCTGGGGCAATTTTGTTTGTGGTTAATAGAATTTGAAAGGAATATAATTTTCTTATATTTCATTCTAAGATAATTCACTGTGGTTTGCTACAGTCATCTGCTGCCGTTGATTTGCTGCGATACACATGATTTAATTATCTAGAGATCATTGTTATTACCATAAAATCCCCATTTATTTACTGCCATATCAATTATCCACCCAGTTGCTTATTGATCTGAAATCTCCTGAGCAGCTGATCTCCTGGGGCACATTTCAACCCAAGTACAAATCCAGCAAGTTCACTGGAGTCATGCAAAAGATGAACCTGGCTCCTTTGGCACACTAATCTGCCGGAACTTTTATTGAGATGACCACTGATTGTCCAATCACTTGACAGATTTGATAACATGTCGATTTACAGCTCCTGTGATTCATGATTCTACTGATACTGATTGACCATTTGTCTCCATTATTTTTACCTTCTTTCTTCTCCTCTGTGATTCCCACATTTCTTTTTCTGTTATTTTTTTTCTTTTTTTTTTCTTTTTTTTCCCCTCAACTTCCATCTACCTGTTCAACTTCTTAATTTATTTTTCTTCCTCTGTTCTTGTTCTCCTTTGTTTGGATACCTGCCCTCCTGTACACTCCTGAGTTTTGGTACCACTTTTTCTGTTTTTCTGTTATGCCATCTGGAAGTCCCTCAGACATCTTCCTTTTTCTTCCATCAGACATTGGTATCTAATTGTCCCTTTTCCTTTTTTTTTCTTCTACTTTGTCTTTTCTAGCTGCAATTTGCATTTTGCACTTACTATCAGGAGTCCTCTCTCCTTGATCCTTCCTGATCCTTTGGGAACCTAATTCTTATTCACCTCACTACCTTCTTCCTGATAATCTCTGGTACAAAGCACAGGCCAAGTATACATACAGTATTAATATATAGAGGCTTTGCAAATGTCTTCGTAGATCTAGTATATTTTTCTGTTGGGAGGTAATAACCTTCTTCCCTCATATAAAACCTTTAGATGATATTCGAAGAAACATTATAAGGCGGGAAGTATCCAATTTACAGGTGTGGTCTGTCAGGCAAATTTGGACTATGCTAAAGAATATACTTTTCCAAATTACTGTGATTTTTTCAAAGTTATATAATTTACCTTATAAAGTACAGATAAATATCAATAATTCCACACTTTGCCTAAAAGGTCAGTATAACTGACTGAATTTGAGCTATAGTACAAGTCTTTGGGATCTACATTATTGCCTCTGATGACATCTGATCAATAAGTTTAAAACAAATATTTATGCTCTTCAGGAATTAATGTTCATGGTAGGTATAGGCTCAAGCAGCAAAACCTTTGCCTGGCTCCAGATCTGAAACACATCAACATCATTGGCTACTCTGCGACGGAGATTTGTTCTGCTCCTCTCGGGAGCTACACTGGGCTTTGAGGCTCATCATCTCCACAGCAAAAAGGCTGTGGCCTGGATGCTGGTTTCTTCCTCACTTTGGACTTTGGTTTATGTTTTTTTTTGTTTGAGAGCTGGTGGTATTTCAGATGAACAGCAGCAGTAACTGAGGTTGCCCTGTCACTTAAGCAACGTTGTATTTTTATGTGTAAAATTTCCTAGAAAACAATAGCTCAGCCTGCGACCAGAATAAACACCTCTTGCATAACAGACTTTAATTTCTGTAATCACTGTTAAGGGAGTTTCCCTTAACCCTGTTTAAAGTAGAAGAAAAAAGAGGGTGACAAAAATAACATGAATGAATTATTGACCAAAATATTGACCTCTCTTATATAAATGCTTAGAGAATCCAGGCATTGTTTCTTTTCATTTAATTATATAAATGCAATAAAAATTTCATTTTAAGGAAACATATAATTATTATTATGGATTTTAAAATTATTTTTGTTTTCTCTCTTTTTTTTTCTTTTTATCTTTTTAAGAGAAGGTCCTCATTTTAGATGGCCTTGCTGTGTTCATGCCACTGAACCAAAATAGGTGACAATAACTGCTGTGAATATATGCTTAAGGAGTAACTAACAGAGATTTTCTATTTGCACTGACCTTTGATCTACTGGGTATATGTCAGAAGGACTGAAGCTGACTGTAGTGCCCTGAGGAGGGCTGTCTGATGCTTCCTGGGAAGTGAGCTCTCCGTGAGTGGAGGAGAGGAGCACACAGGAGAGTCCTATTAACATTAATGACTGCTCTGGGCTGGCTGAGTGCCATTTCACTTCTCTTCATTAATGCTGCTGGATCCATTACTGCCTTCTTTGTCCTGGAAAAGCAGCTTAAAGTCTGTGGACAGCACTGCCCTTATATGTATATCACCAGTTAGCAAGTAGAGATAAAGAAAGCACAGGGCAAAGGGTTAGAAAAATATGAGCTCCAAAGAAAGGCTCATAGACCATCCAATTTAGAGCTGTTTCAGCCCAAGTGTATGAAGATGAGGTAGAGGTAAGTGCTAGCTCAGGTAGCCCTGCCCTGACCAGCCAGAGGCCCAGCTGCAGTACTGTCAGGGCTGCACCCAAGGGCTGACTGCTCCCCATGGGGCTGTGTGGGTTTTACAAAGCTGTTTAGAAAGGGTTTGACCTAAGTTTTATGAGAACAAACAGCCTGGAGATTACTGGGAGTTAATGAGGGTTAAGCAGCATGACCTTGATATGTCTCTTCCTGAATAGCACTTTAAACTTGGCCCCATATGTATTTACTGACCAACTGGAGTTCAAGACCAACTGGAGTGCACCAACTGGAGTTCAAGAATTATTATTCAAGTGCACCAACTGGAGTTCAAGAATTATTATTCAAGTGCACCAACTGGAGTTCAAGCCTCGTCTAAGATTAATTGAGGAGATACAGTTACACTGACAGCATGGCACTGTGAGGCTGTGGATGGTAGAAGAAAGGTCTGAGAGGAGAAGGATGTGGTGATGCAAGGTTAGATGTCTACTGAAATTGTTGAACATCCTGGGCTGAAGAAGTCACTAGTGATATCACTGTCACATTAATTAGATTATGATAATTTATTACTTTGTGGCAGTGTCTCTGGTCTGTGAAGTCCAGGATGAGACAAGATAAGGCAGAGGCTGCACCTGTGACTGCTGCCAAGTGCCCCTAGAAATGGCTGGTAGCACAGGTTGGTCTGGGCACTGGGGCTTTTGTGTCCCTATTGCTGCCATCAAATTGTGCCTTCCCTTGCTGAGGGAAACAATGTGACTCTTCTGATGAAAGTGGCTGTGCTGAGCACAGTGTTGGGCACAGCTCACAAAGGCAGGTTACCCAAGACTCTGCACAGGGACACTTGCCAGATTGCTCAGACCAACAACCAACCCTGCAGAAAAGGAGACATGGAATCTACCCTCAAGTCCACAGCAGCCAGATCCAAGCCTGCAAGGCTTGAGCTCAATCATTAAGTTAAGGATCAACCTCAGCCAAAAGAGGGGTCACCTGAACACAGGGTTTGACAAACCACCACAACCACCCCAGGAGAAGCAAGACTGGTACAGGAGAGCCACCCTGCCAGGTGGAAATTAGTCCAAATGAAAAGAACAACAAAATTTCAAGTGACTTTTTGAGAACCAGTTTCATGCTGAGGAAACAACAGCTGGTGGACTTTTTTCACTAACAACTGTTTTCCATGATTTTTTCAAGGGGTTCGTAGAAACATTGAGTAGGTGGGTATTTCATCATTCTGGGAACTGCATTTGTTCTGTTGTATGTGAAACAAGAAGAATACATTTATATTTCTTTGAATCAACTCTGGGTTCTGTAAATGTGTTTAATGAATGGAAAAGAAATTAATTGCAGTATTTCAAAATACAAATCAGGATTCAGGTGCAGCATATGTGTTTCCATAGGAAGACAGTTACTCTTCAGTGGCTATAAACATCTTCACTATTTTTTTTTTAAATTTATATTTGCCTCATATTGTTTACTCCCTGCTATTTTCTATTAAAATAATATATCATTTATATTGGTCAGGATATATGGATTTTATACCACAGCACTCAGATTTCTTCTTTTATTTTTTAGTTAGTAATGCAATAGGAAGACATATAATGCCAAACATTTAATGAAAGCAAATAGAGCAAACATGAATAGCAAGTCTTCTAATGAATAAATCTGAATAATAAAAGTCCCTGTGGAGTGTAGAGGCAGATAGGTTAATTCTTTCACTTGAATTTTAATCCTGACTGAAAAAAAAATAGCAGAAGGGTTTTCACATTTAACACTTGGTTGTCCTTAAAACATAGAGAAAAAGAGCTTTTATTTTTCACAGCTGGTCTATAGCTGTATTTGATTAACAGAAGCAACAAAAGAATACTTATAATGTGACATACATAGCATCAGAGAGCATGGAGCAGCAGCAGCGCTGCTCTGGTTGCTGGTATAACTTGTGGCAAAATGAAATATGAAATTGAAGAGCACTCATTGAACTGGTTCTGAAATGTACATAAAAGTATAAGACTGACCCCCCATTCCCCTCCTCAGCTCTTAAAACTAACAGAGAAGGTGAGATTAGAAGTTCTACCAATCATTCTTGTCTATTCTTTGGGTCTTATTTCATTCTCTTTTCAATGGTTCTTAAGAGGAAAGACAAAAAAAATAAGGGAGAAAAAAAATTTCCAACGATTCAACCGCAAGTGAAAGTAAAACCTGATTTTTCTCTTCTAAATGCCAATTGTTCTCAGTTTAAGACATATTTCAGTACCATTACTTGTTCATTTTAAAGGTTTATTTTGATCATGAAACATTTTTAGAGGAAATAAGGGAAATCTAGATCTTGGAAGCACTATAAGAAGCTATGAATATTTTTGGTTGGAAATCATTAAGCATCTTATAGCCTTATAGGGGAAATCGAGGTTTTATCAGCATGTCAGAGTTATATGTCCAAGACTGGATGACACATTCTAATCCCAGCCTTAGTGAAGTCAATGTGTGTCTTGGGAATTAAAGTACAGAAGATGCCTAGACTGTCTAGACCATTTCTATGATACTACTTTTTTAACCTTGTAGTTTCAAGGTGGAAATAGAAAGGTAACTAGGATTATTTATCAATATAGAAATTATTCTTATTTCCTTCAATCTGTTATATAAAATTTACTACTCCCTTTAAGGAATTTAGAACTGTAAATTTACTGCATGACTAACATTGTATCTAATAAAATCTCAGAGCAAAGGGAGAATTGTTTCATGAGCCATTTATAGATGATTTTCTCCTTTTGCAAATATGGATGTCAAAATTAGATGCTAATTTTTTGCACCCAAGAAATCACATGAGTCAAGACTACCTTTTGGGTTGAGCTGCAGGAATCACCACATATGTCAAACCATCCACAAAAGGGATAAGATGTTAACACCCATTGATTCAGAATTGTACTTACAAGAGTGGGATGTTAAAGCTAACAACAGAACTACCTCTAGGATGGATAATAGCAACATGTGTAGGAATTTATCTAATCTCAGACATCCAGTTATGATGACAACAATACATTTCCTAGAAACTCAAAATGTCAAGTTTTGTTTACAAAATTCAGTGGTCTGTAGCAAAAATCCTAATATCAACTCTCCCTACAAACAAAAAAAATATTCCTTTTAACCAAAAATCAAGAGGAATAAGGAAAATTCCCCAAAATTTTATACATGCAAATGCAGACCTCCAAAATTTTATACATGCAAACACACACAGGCAAACATTTTTTTTTTTACTTTAAGAAGAAGAGGGAGCCATATTGTTTCTTTTTATTTTACTTCTTTGTATTTTGTTTCCTGATAAGAACACTTTTTAATAAAAGTTGATTGCTTTCAAGAAAGAAACGACAGCTCAAAAAGTGTTTAAAGAGAGAGAGCCATTCTGATAGCAGTGTATGAATCATAGAGGATATACCATAATGGACACTGAATAGAAAAAACCTGTGTGTAGTCCTACCAGGGTTATCAGTGAGCCAGGAATGCCTTTTCACAGTGACACAAAAAGCAGATGCTCTAGCTGGTACTGTCACCCATATCTTCACATATCTCCAGGCTATCCCTCTAGGTATACAAGTGCTTTACTAGGTTGATGGGGTCTAGCAAGCTGCTAGGTGACTAGATAGCATCAGATTTTCACATCTGAACCACTCAAATGAAACTCTATTTAGTTTATGATGGGCAATGTTGAACCATAAATTCCTGTGGTGACTCTGTCCATGTTGACCATTTCCTTTAATATTCTGGAAACAGGGTGGTTTTGGTAATAATGATATGGAGCAGACTTCTGAAATGGAGAAGAACAAAACAGTGAATTTTAAAATAAGGTAGGTTCTTAAGTAAATGAAAGGGTAAGAATGCCAGAGAGTCAAATGATCAACATGATGACAGATGAAATACAGTATTGTCTATAAGGTGATAATGCAGCTCCTAAGCACTTATTTGTACAAGTCAGATGGGTTCAGCTTTCCTAATTTACTGTGGATGCGGTGGAATGAAGATCTGTACAACAGTGATCGAAAAACCCCAAAGCAACAAATAAGATATTATAGTGTAAAAGGATGGGACATACTGTCTTTCTGAAATCGTTATAATGTCAATGATGTGCCCTAACTACAGTATGTGCTCAATCCTGGTCAATCTATTTGAAAAAGAGATAAAGAAGATGTAGAAATAGGTGATGAAAATTACCAAGAGCACAGCACAATTTCTGTGATGAGAGATTGCCAAGACTGAGATTGTCTCACTTGGGAAAGAGATGAATTTTAAAAGATATGACAAGACTATATAAAGTACCAAATGCTATATGAAAAAAAGTAGGTATTTTTCTTTACCATTACATTTTCTCTTAATACAGGAAAAATCAAATCTTTAATAAAACTGAAAGTCAAAAAATATAATCCTAAGGAGGAGAGAAAATATTAAAAATTTAGTAGCTGAACCCATTGCCACTGAGCTTTAAGTTTTAGCTCAATGTAGGCACCATTTAAGTGCTTATGTAGATAAGGAGAACAGGCACCATTTCTGTGATGGTGGTCTTTCACATTGCAGAGAGGCCCTGAACATCTTTGCTGCCCTTTAGCAGTAAATATAGTAAGTAATTTATAAAGTCATTATGCCTCCAGTCACAAACTAACTTATTCACTAATGAAGACAGACTTCTTCTACAGACAGACTGTGGACAAGGTTTTTCATAATTATCCACTGTGAATATTCCTGCTCTTTGATTCCTTAAAAATATTCATTAAAGTCTTTGTGCTGTGAGAGACAGGATGCAGAGTTCGAAGAACAATTCAGCCCAACCAACTTCTATTCCTGTCGTTCCATGTTCCCAAAATATGTGTCACTGTACAACATTACGTAGCATACTGATGTAAAAATGTGATTAGCTATAAAAGGGAATGCATTCTCTTACTTGTTAAAAAGATAAGACTAAATTTGAGGAAAAATGGAGAGAAAAAATATGTTTCCCATTTTCAAAGTAAATAGGAGAAATAAGCTTCATGTCATCACCATATCATAACAAAACTTAAAAATAAATTAGAAAAATCATTACCCAGCTCAAAAGAGACACTCTGGATAGCCTTGTCAGAGATGTATATTCTCACTGAAATACAAATGGCTCATTCAAAGAATGTATCTGCCATTTAAAAAGCTGCTAGAGAAGTTTCTGGTTTATCATGTCCTTTCAACGAGCAAAGGAAGGTCTTAAGAGCCTGACATGCAGATCACTGAGAATGGTCTGATAATCACCCTTCAGGAAGCGATGGAAAACTTTATGTGATTTATATTGTTGTGAGAAACTTTTGGCTTATTACGAAACAACAGAGAGGCTACCAGAAGAGCATATGGAATGAAGTGCAAAGCAAATGAAAATACAGGAGATTAGTTTCTGAGATTGAAGCATGCTCATTGAGAGAGAAAAGAAGATGTTAATATAAATGAAAAGCAATTTAGAGTTTCAGTCCCATTCACATCCTGAGAAAACATTGAAGAAAATTGATTTGAGGAATCTATTTTAAAGAAGTGAAAAAAAAAAAAAAATACATCCAAACATAGGGTGACAATAAAACAGGTACACATTTCTTTCTGAAAACACACAGAGAATTGAAAAAAGTTTGGAACGGAGAAAAACATGTAACCCGCTAATGACAACAAATGGAATTGCTTTAGAATCGCTTCCTTCATGTGGAAAGAAAGAAAACACTGGTATGTCCCAAAGCTTATATTCGACTCAGTCCTGGTAAAAAAATCTTTGAAGGTAACTAGAAAGGAAGTTCAAGGAGTTATTGAGTCATAAAA
The DNA here is from genome assembly GCF_009829145.1 of Chiroxiphia lanceolata. Lineage (NCBI taxonomy): Eukaryota > Metazoa > Chordata > Aves > Passeriformes > Pipridae > Chiroxiphia > Chiroxiphia lanceolata. The sequence goes on along the minus strand of NC_045639.1, from coordinate 34,496,623 downwards.
ATTTTAGATAGCAAAGGAAACCCCTTAGGTTTCAGAAGTGACAATTTCATAACTAACACACTTCTCAAAGATAATAAAAACTGAGCAGAGGGGAGCAGAAGAAATAAAAGAGTACTTTTTAGCATGCTACTTATTCATTTCAAGTTACTCCAAATACCTATTCTTTTTAAAAAGTGTTCTTTTTGTATTGGGGCTCCTCATTGTCTTCTTCAGGAGAAAACTGTTGAGAAGTTCACTCCAAAACCCCAGGAATACATACGAAATCCTTTTCTCCACAGTAGTAAATGAGTCGGTATGTAACAGAGAGCAGTCTGATGGGCAAGTGAATTCTGCTACAGACGTATGTACATGCACAGCTTTGGGACTACCCGACACATTGCCCTGGAGAGGACAATCAGTCTGGTGAGAATGAAGTCAGAAGTGTCATTAAGGACTGTGCTTGAAGGGATAGTATTTTGCCTTGTCTGGATATCTTGGGCATTGGACTAGATTACCATTAATGGCCCCTTCCAGCCTAAACCATTCTATGATTCTGTGATCTGTTATGGGTGACTTTGTGGAGAATGTGAAAGAGCGATAAACACTGAAGAGATGACAGTCCCTAAAATTTCTAGCTTAAACTCTGTCTTGAAATACTTTGAGATCTGGAATGTAGAATATTATCTTGTGTTGAAAATATCTTCTCTAAATATAAAACAGGGCATGTATTACACCACTAAAATGACTTCAATTTGAAGCTTGAATTATTGTGAAAGAGTTTGTTGGGTTTTGTCTGCTCAGAAAAACAACTTGGCATGTTTATTTCAAAATAGTTGTAATGAAAAATCCTCAATAGATGACATTGTAAGATGATGACAGAGAAATGAAAAAAATATAAAAAATAGAGATAGTATTTTTTTGTTGTTGTAAGAAATGTGCATTTTATCAACCAGAACCCATTTTCTTTTATACTTTTTGTGACTATTGAGCATTCGGAAAAACAAAACATTAGCAATAGCAATGCTGGCTTGGCGACTTTTGGGAGACAAGTTTTAGGCACATTTTAGTCCACTTGCTTCCTTATGCCAAAATTGCCTGGCTAATTCCTCTAACTGAGGCTTGGCAGATCTGATGAAACGTGACAGCAATACTAAAAAACAAACCAAAAAAACCTAATCCACAGCTTTTTCTAAATATCTTTTAGATACATGTAATTCTGCAAATACTCTTGACCTGAAGCCAATGCAAATACCAGCAGTGCAAAACCAGCTGATCAGAACATAACGTCCTTCTTCCAGCACCAGAGCTCTTTCCACCTTGCTGGTAGGGTAAGGCCATTGCTCAAACACTGCTGAACCCTAATTGTGCATTAGATCCAGGAGTTTAAGGGGTACTGTGATATGTTGAAGACTGATTATCTGCTTACGTATTTTCTTTAAAGAGAAATCCCTTTCCAACCCCTGTATTTAAATAGGAACGTAGAGCACTGTTCTATGCAGGTTAGTAACCTCTCTTTCTCAGAGTCATAAAAATTTATATTCTAGTTTCTGTCTTTATATGGTAAAGAAAGTTCCCCTCTGGCTCCTGCTTGTTAGTGTTTGTCTTCACTGGAGCATGAAAGATTTTATTCCTTTTTTTTTTGGTGCAACTCTGTTCAGCAACTATGGTGTTTCTCATTAGCCATATCAACATGTACTTTTGAGTCTTTTAAATCTCTTGAGCATAATGCTGTTTTTCAATGAGGAGTTCATTTATGCATTGTGTGAAAGCAAGTATTTCCTCTCAGTGCAGCACCTTCAGACAACGCAGAAAATTCCAGAGCTTATCTTCAGGTAGGTTGAAGAAAAACAAGCAGCTCAGTCCTACTCACAGTGTACCCATATTATCCATCTCTTACCTAAAATGACTCTTTTCTAAAATGACTTATTTCTTATACAGAAATCCTTTTTTCATAATTTAATTTTCCTGCCAATAAACCTGTCATGCTACTGTAGTCCAGAAATGGACACAATATTCCAACAGAGTACAAAGGTATTATTATACCTGTGGCAATACTTTCTACATTACATTTATCTGTGTTTCCCTCTTTGGCCATTATTTTGTTTTGGTGTGACTGACATTAGTTATCATGTACCTGTTCACTATGGTAGTATGCTGGCTTTCCTCAGGTTCTTGATTTTGTCTAGGTATCCCCTTCCTAAAGAGTGGTCCTTTGATCAGCCCTGCACGTGGATTGGGGGATGCTCTCTGAGTGGTCCTGAAATGGATTTTGTGCAGTGAATGTGTTCACTTGAGCCTTAGTTTCTAGCTATGGCTGGGGCATGACTAGGGCAAAAATACATTTGGTAATTATTGCATTTACTTTGAAGAAGCAGGGAACTTATAACCCAGAGGCTTAATCAACATGCTGCTGTTTAGCTGTTGGGCAGCTGTGCTGCTTATACTGACCTTCAATTTTCATTATTACTTTTCCTTTATAATATTCCCTGGACTCTTTCTTCATTCAGATCTCCATAATGATGGCCGACAGGTAATATAACAAGTAGAGAAAATAGTCCTGTCCTGTAGCTAAACAGGCAACAACCAAAAGTAACTGAAATAACAGCTCCATAGTTAAGAAAGTGCAAATTCTGACAAATACAAGTGTATTTAATTCAGTGCAGTTGTGAATCTAGCTGCCTTTTAAAAACACTAAATCTACAAGTTATAGACAGCAGTAACTAGGCACTTCTGATTTAGACTCTGAGCATATACATTTAATTTTCCCCCCCTTTTTTTTTGTTCCTACCTTTACTTTTTTACTCCAACATTTTAAAAAAGATAATAGAATGAAACTTTTAAATAAAATATAAAAGCTCAACAATGACACTTGCATTTCCTTTATCTTAATGTTCAAAGCAGGTAGCTGGCATTATTTCAAGGTTCCTTTTTTTATGATCTCTCTGCATTTACTCTGTAGGCAAAAGTCAGCTACATGGTTTGTGTATTTAATGTCCTCTGTTCCAGACCCCGGAAGATTAGGATGCTTTAGGTAGGAGTTTAGTGGGACCTACATTCTTAAATCCAAATCTTCAGTCTTCAGAATCATCAAAAAAATTTTTTTGGTCTGCTCTGGTAGGCTATAGTGGGTTGACTTTGGCTGGATGCCATGTGTCCATTCCCCTCCTCAGCACGATAGGAGAGGAATATAACAAAAGGCTCCTGGTTTGAGATAAGAACAGGGAGAGATCACTCATCAGTTGCCATCATGGGCAAAACAGATTCGACTTAGGGAAATTAATTTATTACCAAACACATCATAGTAGGGTGGTGAGAAACAAAACTAAATCTTAAAAACAGCTTCCCCCCACCCCTTCCTTCTTTTTGGGAATAATTTCACTTCTGAATCCCCTACCTCCTCCCTCCTCAGCAGTTCAGTGGGATGGGATGCTCCAGTGCCTAAAGCACTTCCTCCCTCTCCTTCTTCATTGACCTTGGTGTCTGCAGGATTGGTTTTTTCTTCTTTCTCAACTCTGTTATTCCAGAGGTGCTACCACTGTTGCTGATAGGCCCAGCCTTGGCCAGCAGTGGGCCTGTCTTGAAGCTGGCTGTCATTGGCTCTATCAGACACAAGGAAAGCTTCTAGCAGCTTCTCAGCAAAAACACTCCTGTAGACCCCTGCTGCCAAAACGTGGCCACACAAGTCCAGTACATAGGCAGAGCTCTGTGCATCAGCAGTTGCTGGAGGGGGTGGCAGCATCACCTCTTTGGGCTGTGAAGTAATGCTTATAGGATTTCTCTCAAGATTTCAGAGATGTTTTAACTACATCTTCCATTTCCCAGTAAAGTGCCCAAGGCAAAAAAAAAAAACTATTTAAAAGGGAAAGGCAGATGAACGAGAAGGGAGAAGTGTGTTTGTAAATTTTCATTTCCTTCTATGGAAACAAATCTGTGTTTAGGAAGTGACAAATATAAAAAAGCTACCAAAGTATATCAGATAGAAGAGCAGATTAGATGACCATAAGCAGTTGATTTTTGTAGTGATTTCAGGACATAGTGATGAAATTTAAAGCTGTTTGAAAACAGAGATCAATATTTTTGAAATGGTGACTGAAATATAGTCCAAACTTTGCTTCCTTAACATGGACTTTGTGTGCATTTTGCATGAAATCATAACTGGATAAAAAACCAATATGATTATGGAAGCAGATAAAAGAAAATCTGGTCCCTCCCTGCACTTTCTGGATATCACTCATTTTGGTTGGTTCTCCATGTGGTCAGCTTTTTAGGAAACATGCAACTGAATTAACAAGAGGCAGATAAGCAATCCCTCCTCTGTGAATGGAGTAGAGCCTATGCAGTGCTGGCAGTCTCCCAGGGAGGGTTCAGATGCCTCTATTTGGTGATTTTTCAAGCATAAAACTGATCTTCTCCTTCAGTTTTGAGAGAATAGGACTAAGAATTAAATTTAGGGAAGAGGATGGACATGCATGGATCATCAGAGTTGCATCAGATTGTTTTTAAGTACCTACTTCCCCTCTTCTTCCTCCTCCCACCTTTGCCCTCTTCCTTCTGTTTACTTATATAGATGCCAGAGCCATAGACTCTCGTGCAATGCAATGGAAGAGGCGAGTGTGCTATACTAAAAATCTTTAAATTCCAAGATTAAGCAGACAATGACCTAGAAATAGGCAACAAAGGAAAAATCTTCATAGAAAGTAGACTTCATAGCCTCATTTTCCTCTTCTATCCCTAGACTTTTGACCACATTTCTGTCTCTCTGGAAGACTAAACCAATTCTTTTAAAGAATTGAGCATGGAAAAATTTGATTTTATACAAAATGCTCTCTCAGTAGGTGGAAGACCTGGATTAAATTTCCCCAACAAATATGAGAGATTCGGCTTCATACTTGCTGTGCTCTAGAAACCTGCTTTAATTAGATGCCTTTCTACAGGCATCTAATACAGGGCCTTTGATTTGTCTGTTTGATGCTGCAGTGCCCTAGACTGTAGTACACTTTTATCTCTGTGTCCTGGTGGCTCCTTATGCTCCACTTCCACCCTGTGAGCTCCTCAGTTATTGTGTTTGTGCAATAGGAATAACCCTCCAACACTTAGAATTTCAGGGTTTCTGAAATTTCTATCTCTTACCCTTGATGCTATAGAATCAATTAGGAAAGGAAGACAAATGGTAAAAAAAAAAAAAAAAGAAAAAACTATACTTAGCAAAGCTGATATGAAACAGTTCTTTGTTATACCATTTAGTCCTAAAAGAATAGTCATGGTATAACAGTGGAATCTAGTTTACTTTGACTTTTGATCCAGTGTGGGATTTATCTCAGTATTTTTTATTTTGAAGTCCATGACATTTCAGGTAATGCTGATTTCATTTTCACTTTATTCTCCACTCCTTTTTCCATCAAACTCAGGAATGGGTGGAGTTTTCTGATTGCTTCTGTTTGGCTTTTTATTTTTTAAATGCAAGAAATGAAAAAAGAGAGGAAAAAAAGGATCAAAGATGTTTAACTTAATACTAGCCTGAGTCATGCAAGTCTGCACTGTTCTCTTCAACTGAAATGGAAAAATAAATGAAAGGCACTTCTCAAGATTTTGCTCTCAGTTTAGCAACAGAGGGATGAAAACTCTTTGCTAGAGTTGCTAATAGAGTAATTCTACTGGGAATTTTAAAAGAAGAACAGAAGTGCAGGTTCATATATTGAGTTTGTACTTGGGCAAACCCCTATTAAAATGAAAAGCAGAGCTCCCTAGGCCTGAGTGAACTAGAGCTCATTAGGGAGTATAATTTGTAATTTCTTAGTATGGGTTAAGTTTCCAAGTTTCCACAAATGACCTAGAGCCAAGAAAGTATTTAAGACATACCATTCAGTTGCTAGGAATGGCAGCCAGATAGTGTTCAGAGAAAGCTTTCCATCTCTGGCTGCGTGCCTCAATCTCAGGACATCAGCATTAGATATCCCTGTTACACACCAGGCATGAAGGCAGAAAAGCTGAGATGACAACATTGACACAGCAGCTGTATAAGACCATGGAAGATGTACTGTGGGTCTGTGTGAAGTGGTGAGGCTGCAGGGGTGGCCTCTGAGGGAAGAAGTCTCTGCTGCCCCAGGAGGACACAGCCATGACAGCCAATACACTCACCTCAGGGCAAAGCTGAGCCCATCACCCAGGCTGGTTGTGCCTCTGAGAAAACATATTAATGAAAGGCCATAAAATGTTGGACAGGCAGAGGAGGAGAGGAAAAAAACAAGAGTGATAACTAGCAGAGGTCACACCAGGAGAAGATGCTTCAGGTGCTCAGAAGAGAAGATGCTTCAGGTGCAGAAACAAAGTTTTACTGACTGAGACTACAGGCATTGAGGACCTATTCTGGAGCAGAGTTATCCTGGAGGACTGCAGCCCACACTGGAGCAGGGGAAGAGTGTGAGGAGAAAAGAGTGGAAGAGAGAAATGGTTATGGATGATCAAGGCCACCCTCTGTGCCACTTGGCAGAGGAGAGAGCAGGTGATAGTGAAGTGCAATGGACCCTGGGAAAGGGAGGAGGAAATGTGTTGTTTAAATGTTTGTCTTTTTGTTTCTCACTACCTGGATCTATTTCAATTGTCAATGAATTAAATTATTTTCTCCATGTTGAGACTGTTTTGCCCCTGACAGTAGCCGGTAAGCTGTTTCCCTGACTTTTTCTCAGCCCACAAGCTTTGTCATCCTATTTTCTCTTTCTGTGCCCCTGAGGAGGGGGAGTGAGTGAACAGCCGGGTGTACCAAGACTAGCGCACCACACGTGGTCAGTGAAACATGTGCATGAAAATCCTTAGCCAACTCTGGGTTCCTCTGAACAGGACAGAAAGGGAGTTACTGTAGAGAGTCCAGAGGCCAAGATGTTGAAGGGACCAGAACTTCACTCCAATGAGAAAAACCTCCAACCAGGAGAATAGAAGGCTCAGGGGAATCTTACCATACCTGAAGGGAGGGTGCAAAGAAGATTGAACCAGGCTATTTCGAGCTGAGCCCTTGATAGGACAAGAAGCAATTGGGCATACACTGAAACACAGGAGGTTCCCTCTGAAGATCAGGAATAACTTTTTTCACTGTGAGGACAGTGATGCCCTGGCACGGGTTGCCCAGAGAAGTTGTGGAGCATCCATCCTTGGAGTCAGATATTAAGAAACTATCTGGACATGGTCCTGGGCACATGGCTCTAGATGACCATGCTGGAGATGAGATAAGGAGTTGGATGAGATGACTTCCAGAAGCTCCTTCCAACCTCAACCAGTCTCTGATTCTGTGTAAATGCCAAAAGTTGAATAAGACCGTTTCACTTTTTCTAAAAACAGAAAGGTGACAGGAACAAAATCCTCCTGATAGGTTATGATAGAAACTCAACAGAAAGGCATTGCTCTAGGAAAGAGATGTTGAACTACAATTTAATTGAACTATCTGCAGTCTACACTGATTAACTCAGGATTTCAGGATGCAATGATTTTCCACATTTTATTTAAAATGATGAAAGGAAAATTAAGGGATAAAAATGGTCATTCTCTCATTGATAGGACATTCAAATATTGTTTCTAATTTAACCAAGAGAAGTGATATCTGTCACTTTGTAAAAGTCTGTAGTTTATCATCTACAACTATCAGTTTCACCTGCTTCTTCCTAATTTACATGACAAACTGATAACAGATCTTTGTCATCATTACTGAATATACATTTACATTTATATAGTCTTCATAATTTTATCTAACATGAATATTAAACTAAATGAACTATAATTTCTTTGCTCATATAGTGTACCAAATGACTAATGTAGTTCATCAAACTATTAATTAATACATACAGTATTACTAGATGTCATCTATCTCTATAACAAATTCTTTTTCTTTCAACAAATTTTAGTACCAAAGTAGAAAACAAGATAAAGTAACACATTCCAGTTGTCACTAACATTTTGCATTGCACTTCAATCTCACTGTAACTCTGTTACTTTTTTTGATTCCTAGACTTTCTGCTATTTTGCACTTTCATACAATTACATAAATCATATATTCACTTAGAAACACCACTGACTGAAATTACATGACTTGTGTTTATTGAATTAATTTTGAAAGCAGAGCTTCTCCAAGCTGGCACAAAAATAAGTATTATGCAACAGACCTGCTTTCCTCCATCTTCATTGCATTAGTCTTCTCATCTATAACCCCGCCATCAGTAGACTGTAATTTTTTACCTGTATTTTTAAATTACATACACTTTTTTTCACTCTCATTTATTTCTACATGGAACCTGGCTAGACTTTAGCTTCCAGGGTCCATCTCTGTAAATATGTGGGCATAAGTCTGCATGAGCAGTTAGACATCTAATAAAATCATGGCATTTTCAAGGCTGTCATTTCAGATGTTTATTTTGCTTTGGAATATTTTTGCAAATCTATACAGGTACAGATATTGCCTCATAACTAATTAGTTGCTTGGAGACTTAGTTCAAAACTAAAAGCAAGTGGGGCAAGTTAGTGGCAACAGATGTATCAGATGAGTGAGTCCTAATTAACTAGCATGCTGAGATTAAGCTTGCTAAAATCTGCTGCAAAACTTAAGATGCTAGAAAATCAGGAGAGTTTATGGAATAAATATAATATATGATATGATATATTATAATCTATTATAATCTACAGGGGCTACTCTAGATTATATACTGTCTTTCTAAATTGTAAATATTTCTTGTTAATGATTCAGGTGTCAAATTCAGTCCAAAAATTGTCTACCCTGAGCAAGTTTGAACCAACAGCATCTAAAATATAGTTGGCCTTGAAGGACTTGGTTTAAGGGTAGAGAAATTTAAATTGCATTGTATCTGATGCCGTCATTTTCCAACATATTTGACATCCTAATGATTTCATTTCAAATATCTTCACTATAGCACAATGAATCCTAAACCTTGATCCTAAATGAAGTAAAATTTTATAGCTTTGCTGCTGTTACTGGTAGGAGTAGGATTATAACCCACAGTTTTTAAGCATGTGAGACTTTTTTTTTAGTTTTAGGTTTGATAATTTTGTATGTTTCCTGCTCTCATTTACCATGTCTAGGAAACCACACGGGTAGAAAAAATTAAAGCAAGAATCTTCAAAGTGTGAATTTAGTTTTCACGCTTATAAGGAATTCATCATTTTACTTACAAGACGTGTAAGTCTAACCTGATAAAGGACCCTTTCCTCCTCATGGGACATCAGAGAGGAAAGAATGCTGGCTGGAAAGCCCCCTTTTTATTTTTTTCTTTCTTTTTCTCTTTTCCTTTTTGTCTATAAAAAACATTTTGAAAAAATTAATTAATTTTAAAAAGATTAAGAGCAGTTCATACCTAGAAATATTGCTGCTTTTGTTGGATCTTGGGATGCAGACAAAGTAGTTAAGGCTCACGAACTGCGTTTGAGAATTGCCTTAGTGCCAAAGACACGCACTTAACAAATCCAATGCAAAATGGGGGCTCAGCCTTCACGAAGGCTTCCTGACTTTATGTCCCAAGGCATACAACTTTACCATCTGGGGTATCCAATATTAAGCACCCAAAATGAAAGAAATAGTATGTGCTTCCTATATCATGTATTTCTGATACGTAGATTTATCACTGACTACTTCAGAATGTCTTTAACTTTGCTTGGATATTCGACTTGAGATACAGGGTGAGAGGATAGGAAGGAAAATAATAAAAATTTCTCTGTGTAGATGAATAGAGAATAACTGTTAACTGAACTAGTAAGTTGAGTTGAAACTAAACTAAAACATAAGTAAGCCTTACATAAGCCATCAGAAGGCTTAAAATAGTATTCTTCTAGGTGCACAATACATTATTGACCCAAAAAATAATAGTTATTATACCTTGAAAACAGCTACTTAAGGTTTGCTGAACTATTTTATGGAGCAGCAAATGCTAAATGGAGATTCAGGCTTTGAAGCACAATTACCATTTGCATGTGACTTGCAGAGTCACAGCTGCACCACTGGTTCTGCACAAAAACTGCATTTTCTATGAGTTTCGTAGTCAAACATTTGAAAACCCCATTTGCCATCGTGCCTCAAACTTGTTGACTAATCATATCTTTAAAATAAATTAGGCAAATCCATTTCCTGCTGCACAGATGTTCTGACAAAAATGGTCAGTCACAGTGTAGTAGGAAATGTGATCCATATCTTCTTTACGATCCACTGCAGAAAAATGTTGGTCCCCATTCAGTCGGAAGTACAACGATTCAGTGCTACACTTGGCAGAGGGAAAAACTATGTTTCATTTTAATAGATGGTGGAAACAGAGGATAAACCAGAGTGTACAGGTCTGTCTATTGCTTGATAAAGTTTTTATATAGATTAATTAATTCAGGATATAATTTATTCGCCTACTGTATTTAAAGGTGCAAAATAATTGCCTAAATAAAAGAGAGGGTTTAAAGTAGATAGGGCTCATGACCCCTCCTACAAAAAAACCAAAGCTCCTGTAATTCTGCTGCAGGTCACTAGGTGGGGAGCGACAACTCAGGAACAGAGACCCTCGGGGACAGACTGAGGTCACAAGCATACCCAGGATGATGTAAATTTCGATCCTCTTTGCTCTCTGGCATAGAGAGAGAGCCCTGCACCTGGCGCAGAGTCCCTGCACTGGAGCCCAGCCCGAGCCTGTGAGCGATGAGCAACATCCCATCCTCCCACATCATGTGCCATTGCCTTTATGACTATTAACTTATCCATCTTGGAACTTCATATTATTCACCCACCTAATATGTTCAGTCTAGATAGTATCTTTTCTTTCTTGTTTTATCCTCCTTTTTATGTTTTAGTTTGGTTTTGGTTTTGGTTTGTTTCTCTTTTTTTCACTACATTTTTTAATTTCACAGACTTGATCTGTTAAATTGAAATCCAGCAGGACTTGAATCACTGATCAGGCACTGGAAAGCCTTACTTAGGCTCATTTTTCTCTTCTCTGTGATTCTTTCTTTAAGGACTTTGTCTGCATCACTCTCCATTAGCACACTTTTGGTGATAGAATCCTGATTTTTATAGGGAAAACATTTTAAATTAGAGGCCTCAGTTTGAAATGAAAAGTGTCACAGCCTTTCTCTTTCTGAATGCAAATAATGACAGATATGGAATAGCAACTTTTTTTAATCTTCTTTCACTTCCCCTGAGAAATGCCTTTCTTTTAAGCCTTGCTGAAGAAAGTGATGTAGGGGTGTATCTAGGAAATTAAAACAGAGACAAGACCACAAGTCATGGTAAACAGTTGATGACAACAATTAGCTGTTTCTTGCATCTGAGGCAGAACTCTACATTGCAAAGTCAGTATATTTTAAATACATTCAAATCTGAAGACCTATTGAAGGTATCCTGCCTGGCCCTCCCCTCCTCCTGGCCTGTCTCCAGCTATGAATTGATGCTTGCCTGGATGTACCTGGGCTTTCCTAGGGCTTAGACTAGCCCTGAACAACTCACAGACAGAGCACAGAGACACTGTTCATACCACAGGAGCTTTATGAACACAAGATTGGTACCTGACCAATGGGAGCCTTCATTGAGGGGCTAAAGGGCAGGCTCCCACTGAGAAGGATGTGCAGTGGGATCACTGATTAAGTCTGAAGCATGATTAACCCCTATATAGATCCACGGGAGCTTCTTCTTCTTAACAAGGTGTCCAAGGGGTTTAGTTTCATCATTGTTGCCCTTCTGAAGGACCTTTCAGAGTTATTATCTGTCTTCCCTGACAGTTTACCAAATCATTTATGTCAAGCTTAAAAATGAAGATCCTTGTTTTTAATAATGTCTCCTCTGTCACTCTGTCAGGGAAGTCTGCATCTTAGGTAATCATCTGATAGAGACTTTAATGCAATATTGTTATTCACAATTAACAGGGAAAAAAACCCCAAAACTCTATTTTGTCTAAAAGTAAACCCAACAGCTTATGGCTGAAAGCTAATATCAATAAGATTGAAGTTGAAATAATCGAAAAATTTTGACTGTTAGGATAATTAGCCATTCAAATGTTATCATGAAAACTCTGATTTTTTTTCTACATTTGCATTTATTTTTTCTTCCATATTTATACATATTCATTTTTCTCTTCTTTGTGGCATTGCTGTCTTCATCATAACATATGACATTAAAGTCTTATTTAGTTTATCACACATACTAAAATTTACCTGACTAGTTTATGATCTGTAATCTTCTAATTCTTCTGGTGCTATTATTCTTAAAACTATCACATCTCAATGCCACTAAATTCCAGAAAATAGCTGTTAGTCTTTGTAGTTTATAAATTCCAGAGCAGTGGTTTTATTGTAAAGCTTATGAAAAATGGTGTGATCTGTAGTTCCTTGTTCACGTCTAAGATAATTTTTCACTGGATCTAACTTGAGGTATACTTGTAGCTTAGCAGGGAGTCTAGACAGGCTGCCACCTAATTGCTGCTAACCATGAGCATTAAGGGGTTAACCCAGAGCAGGAATTACTCTATTAGATTCTGTGTTTCATGTTCTACAAGACAGAAGAGGAAATCATACAGGGGAAACACTTTTACTGCTATTATCTTAATATACTCTAAGTGATTAATAACTGTTATCTGCTCCATGTGATTTACTGTTAATATTTTGTGCTATGGCAATGTCAAGAGGCCCCCAATAGGTCTGAGGACCCATAGAGCTAAGTGCTATATGAAGCTGCAAGTAGATTATCTGTGAACTCGAGTTTCTCCTGAAAAGCAGGGATTATAAGAGAGACATAGTCATGGAAAGTAAAACGTCTTGCTCAGAATTACACGCAAGGATGGACCAGGGTCGGAAGATGGACCTAAATGTATTGTCTTACCTGGGAGTGCCAAGTCTGCTCTTTGTCCCAACTTTACAGATGTCATATCTCAGCTTTGTGTGAGTTGAAATCCATCAGTTAACATAAAGCATCTGATACTGTTTTAGAATCGCAGTTTTCCAGTGGCTCTACCATGTCATATCTCAGTTCTTTATAGCAGCGAGATATCATACTGGGATGAGCAAGGTGAATTTTTACACACCTACCTGAAAGTGAACACATCAACAAACAGCTGAATGAAACATCCCAAGAGAAGGAGGCTGGAAAGACCATTTTCTTGCCCAGTTATTCTGTTTTTTGTGACAATTTGCATTTCCCTGAAACACATCCAGATGACAAGGACTGCAGCTGACTTTATTACGCATGACAGAAAAACATCATGAAGAATAACTCATTTGAAAGCCTTTGGCCTTTATCTGTTGTTCTTTTCATTTACTTTTTTTTATATGAGGTTGCCTATCTTTGAGGATTAGCCAGTGCCTAAAGAAACAGTGCACCACAGGGCTATAGGGAGTACAGGGCACAAAGGGAGGAAAAGTAAGGAGCCGCTCTTTAAGAAAAAAAGCAAAGAGCACATGTCCAAACCAAACCTTTAAAATCTTTCTTTTGTGGGTGTAAAACCTGTAAGTATGTAAAGATTTGATTATTCCTGTGAGCTCCCCAACCTTTCTCTGAAGTATCCACTTGCTTCAAACATCACCTAGCTAGAAAATCTTTTTAATTTTCCTCACCTTTCCTCTTAACAGCTTCTCTCCCCAGAAAAGCTAACCCCACTTTTGAGAGGTTTTATGAGTAGTCTAAACTGTTGGGCAGGTGCCCAGGGTGCCACACTGTAGCTCCCCTCACAGCCATGGTATATACCTTATGGCCCCCAGACAGTCCAGATATGTCCTCACCCTGCCATACCTGGTCTTGGGCATAACCTCTATTCAGCCCCCCAGTAACATCCTTTTGGTGACAATTTTGTTCCCTGCTTGTTTTCTCCATGTTGCTTGTAGCCAACACAGCAATACCACATTCAGTGCAACTACTGCTGCAGGTAAAAATACCACAGGATGGGAAAATACTTTTCTAAAGCCCTTGGTGGCACCAGCAATGCTTTCTGTCAAGCTTTTGAATGCAGCTCTTACATCTGTCTGCTTTGTCTTCCTTCCCTATCCTGCTTTATATCTTCAGGAAAGGGGCAAGTGTCCTGCAGAGTGCTGCAGTGGCCAGAGTCTCCTAAGGCTTCCCTCACAGTGCAGCAGGTGGCTTGTGCTGAAAGGACAAGGTTTTAGTCTGGAGAGATGAAGGGTGCCAAGGGAAGCTGTGTAGCACAACATTATAGGTGAAGTCAAGGAAATCTATAAAGCCTGTAAAAGCAAGTTTTCCTGCAAAACTGAGACATTATTTGATTTGGATTTCTTATGCTCATTCATAAAAGTTATCTCCAAGAAATAAAATCCCCTAAAATATAATTTCCAAAGTATTTGTATATTACATGCTTCATCAGACTGGGCTTATATGCTAAATAAAAGGACTTCTAATAGAAATAAAACACAGACTTTTTGCTTCGTTCATGTTTTGGTTTGGGGGATGGTTTATTCATAAAATGTGAATAAAAGCCACGATTTGCTTTTTATACCAAAATGTATGTTGGGATGATGAATTCAGTGATGATGCAAGAATTCTCAGAAACCTAGTCAAATTGAATTTTCCATCTCAGTCAAATGAGGTTTCTGATTTGGACTGTGGCTGTGCAAATCCTGCCTTGGATGTTATTTGCAATGGTCACAAGGTTTGTGGTCCGACTTATTACAAAATGAGAGCTTGAAACTCTGAAGCTTCCTTCCTAATGGGGAATGCCATTATAGTCTATATGCCTGAAACTAAATTTGGTTAAATTTCCTTCCATCTGTGTGCTCCAAATGACTGACTATAATTTGAAAGTGTCAGAGCTCACAAGAGAAATAAAATTGTGGAGGGATTTTAAGGCCGTGAACATCCAGCTGAATCTACAAGGCAGTACGGGAGCTACAGGCACTGAGAAAATAGACTTTCATGTAGCTGCCAGCTCCTTAAGGGGACATATGGAGCTGTGCAGAGGAGCACACCAGAATTTACTGAGGTCCCTGGCTCAGCCTCCTGCTAAAGGCAGGGTGTAGCTCAGGGGACCAGATGTGAGATGAGGGAAGTCAGAACAAATTCAGCTGTAGCCAAAGGATTCTGCAGCAGCAGGCATCATCCCACATCCCCTGCTCTATCTTTGGCTCTGGCAGCAGTGGCCAGACTTTGGCTTCCAGTGCTCTGGCAGGAGTTATGCGTATCCTTTATGTCCGTGGCAGTATGTTGCTCCGAGCAACTGCCAGTCTATCTGTTTCACATATATATATATATTTGTGCATGTGTGTTTTTGTGTGTATTTATCTCCTAGTGCTATTTAAAATACGAAAAGAAATAAAAGTAAACCTGAATGAACTAACAAAAATTATTCAATCAGTGAACAGTTCTACCAAGGTTTTTCACATCTACAGTGCGATGTAATAAACTTGCATCATCCACACACGGCTGAATTTGCCCTCTAACTATTTTCAAAACAACAGGAAATTCAAAGTGATTCTTTTTATTATCTCTGGGTATCAGCAGCAACACATGCAAAAGTCCCGATGACTTCAATGCCTTTAGTTTTTCCTTCTCAGGTTAGTAATGAAAGTTAGACCTGGAAATAAATTTCAAACACCCTAAAGCAAAATTGCACTTGCTCAGCATATATACCTGATACTTTTAATCATTTCTCATCCTCAAAATTTATTCTGCATAGCTTGATCATTTCCACTATCCCTTGCTGTTTCTGGGGCAGTATTTGGGGTTATCAAGGTATAAAATACTTGTGCTAACAGTTTACATTTGTGATGGAAACTATTCTGGCAATTTTCCTCACTGTGTTTAAAAAAATAATTCAAACGTAAGACAAGTAAAAGACAAAATCCAACAATTAAGAATCCCAGAGGCTAAGAAATGACCAGAGAGAAAGCCATGGACTGCTCTGTTACTTATAGTGGTATATTAATCTTAACTAATTCTTAGTGAAAGTCAACTAGAATTAAGGTACTAGAGCAAAAGAAAGCAAAAGAAACTAAACATTGGAAAACATGATCCCAGCCAGCCAAGAATGAATGACTGGATGGGCAGAGAAAGCTCTTGAGGGTAAAATAATCGAATACTTAGGGAAGAGTTAACAGTGATACTTAGGGAAGCACAGCGGTATTTAGGGAAGCACAGTGATAAAAAAAACCCAAATAATCCTTGAGAAATAGTTGACCTCAAACAGTTCTGTGAAATGTTCTGTTGCTTTCATCTGCCATTCATCTGTTTACATTAAGGTCTTATAATTTTTATTTTCCACAGAAGGGAACCTGAAGCTAGACTTCATATTGTATTTAATTTACAGAGAGTATCAATTTTTGTGCTAGATGCTGTCTCTTTAATCAATGTGTCACATGTATTTATCTGGCTCATGCAATAATTTTTTTCCTGTTGTTTTGGAGATTGGTGACTCTTCTTGAAGTGACATCTGCTAGAAGTTCCTCTCTGCAATTTTGTTTCTCTTGTGAGTTTTGACACCTTCACACTGCAGTCAATCATTTGGAGCACACAGATGGAGGAACTTAATCAACCTGATTTCAGATAATATTGACCATAATGTGGAACCCATCAGGTGATAAAAAAATCCCAAGATTTTGGCATTTTGTTTTGCCGTAGAGGAGACCATAACTTAGTGACCAACCATTCACATAATCACAGGGTCATTGAATGTTAGAAAAGTTTAGACCAAAAAGAGATGTTAAAAATTTTTGCATTCACTTAGAGCAGGTTTAGCATCAAAGTAAGATCAGGAGGCTCATTGTACTGGCTCGGCTCTCAGACATCCTACCATAACTAGATCTCTGTGATAATAAGGAAGGAACATGGACTTCAACAGAGGAACAACCGTCACCTTTTTGATCCCATTTGTTTTGCTTTACAAACATAAATTTGAGACTATCTCAAGTCCAGACCTGTTTTGCACCCACAGGTCCCAGAAGCATACACAGGGAATGTGTCTGTCCACACCAAGGACACACCAAGGTATAAAAGCATATCTTTGAATACTTGTATTGCAGATAGCCTGGCTATTGCCATACCTGTCGAGGTAGATTCTCCATTTCAGACACCACAGTGTCTTGCTGCATCAGGGTCACAGGGTTCCCTGTCACATACAGGATCTGACACTACTGCAAGACTACGTGTGATCGTAGACAATTGGACTGATCTACTGCAGTGAGGTAGCTCACATGAACACAGGTTAAGACATGCCTGAAGGTCTGGCCCATTGACAACTATTTTCATAAAAGTAGAAATGCAGCTTAAACAGCAGACTCCAGGATGAGAAACATTGGAATGTGTGAAGCTGTAGCCAGCACATAGTCAGGAGTAACACAGGAGTACTCTGTAGGGGCTTGTCGTGTGGACTTACTGCCTAGCTAACAGTCCTCTGCTGTATGTAAGATGTCCTTTTCCTGCTCAGAACAATTTTTACCTTCCCCTTTCCTCCAATTTTTGCCCATTTTTCAGTTTTGTTTGCATTCAACTTTCCCTAATTAAGTAAGGGAAAAAATGCATCATTATTCCTATCTTTCATGCAGCTTCTTCTTGAAGTACTTCATAATTGTGTGAAAGTGTAGTAAGATGCTTACACATTATCTCAGAAATGGGAAACTAGGTCTGGGGCACTCTGTCTCCCTGTGCTTCGTATCTTCCTTACCTAGCAGCTCAGTTTGTTTTCTGTTCCAATAACCGGTTCATATCTTTGTCCAGTGAACTTCTGTATGGATCCTTTACAACTCCAGAGGATATCTCTGTTACTGGGCACTCAGATTATGGAAACTGCCTTCTGCTCATAGCCCTATCCTTCCTGGAGTCACAATTTTCAAATGTGTTTGGACCTGATGTTTTATTATCAACATCTCACTGGTAAAAGCAATTATTTAAGGGTATCACCCAAGTTCACTGATATTTTGGACATTCCAGTAATTCTCCTGTCATCCATTTCTAATCTAACAGTGTAATTCTATTTATTTTTGTTGTCCCTTTCATATGGTCTTCAGAATATCCTATAAAAGGAGTCATCTATCAGAAATTCCAAGGAAAAGTCCACTAAGTAGATAATAAATATGATCCTTATTTCTTCCTGTATCTAGAAACTGGGCTTGTCTTTTAGAATCCCTTAAACTAGTGATATTGCTTATTTGTAAATATGAAAAATGAGAAAAAACCTTACCATTAAATTATGAAATTAGGTTATAGTTTGCAGAAGGTCACTGTATCAAACAGGGCGCAGCCCACAGAAATATTTCATTGGAAACTTATTGTCTTTGAATTCTCCATGCTACTGGTCCAAGTCAGTGGTTTAGCAAAACAGTTAATCTTATCCAGATGTGCATAGGAGGATGGATGCACTCCACTTTCATTTCACTAAATTAACTAAAAAGTTGGTAATTTTCCAGACAGGGTCCAAATCTGGAAACATTTACAAACCTATTTCTATGATGACCACATAATACCACCTTGCAACTCAGCACAGAACAAGCCCATATCTATCTGGGTGGGGACAGTCTTCATCTAAAGCACTCACAGGCTTGGATACCTACCAAGGGCTTCTCTCAGCTTTGCTGTGGAAGCATTCACTAATTTTAGAAACAAAAAGAAATTGCATTGTGAATAGGAACCAGAAGAAAGGATTCAAGAAGGCTGCCTCTTTTGTCTGCCTGTGACTCTTTCAGTGATGTCTGTCCAGAACCTCAGCATTGACAAGACCAGAAAAAGGTTCAGCCCAGAGTTAGACATCTATATTTTGAGTATGCTAGATAGGAAACAGTTGTGGTACAGTGGCTGTCAACCTGTTAAACTGGGAAGACCAAGTCTCCCACTCAGTCGAATGTTTAAATCACTATGTGTTAAAGTATGCATCTCTACTACCTCCTCTCTGAATAAAATATTCCTATACATTTTTTAAATGAAAATGGAAAATTACTTTCCAGTAGGGGCAGGCTCTGACATTGAGTAGGACAGAAGGTGACTCTGACTTACTAATTAAGTTCCAAGGAAGAAAAATAAATTTAAATAGTACCTGAATTCAGCATTATGAGTTAAATAGCTCTACTGACCTTCCTAGGCAGCTTAAAGCCTTTTTCATTTGCTCTCTTGAGAGATCCAGCTCTTTCATGTGCGTGTAGAATTTATGATTTTGAAGCCTGGATTCAAGTTCAAGAAATAGACACAGAGAAACCTATATTCTCTCCCTTCAGATACATTTAATTATCTACTGACCCTGTCAAATTTCTCTGGGAACTTATTTTTGTTGACATCTCTTCCCATTCTTCCTCAGGTTTATCACTGAAGGTCTGTACCCTCCTGGTATCACTTGATCAGTATTGTCTACATTTAATATACACTGTAAGCTTTTTGCAACATGGTGTTTTCAGCCTAGAACAAGAATAGTAGTTTGGGTTATTAACCTTGGAAAGTATTTTGGGAACAATCAACAGTCTCATAGTTGACACACCATGCTGACATAGTTAAATGTCAAAAAATGTAATTCATACTGTAGTTGGGATCTTTCCTTTAAAAAGGTGCCCCAGCCAGTTTTCTCTCCTTCTTTCCAGATTATTTATGCCAGCCTATGTATTGCTCCTGACTGTATTAATGAGAAGTTTTGCAAAACGAAAACAAGAGCACTTTGTAAATTCCTTCTTCTTTTGCTCAATGTCTTGCTACAACTTTCCCAGCAAGTTTAACTGCTTTCCCAATAGACCACAGAGGCAGAACCGATGAAAAAAGACTTCCCGGACACGTCCCTAGTTGTCTTTTCTGATCTTTCCAGCTGTTTTTATTTTACCAAAACCAGCCTTTTCTGATAGCTTTTATTAATAGACAATAAAAACAATGATTTAACTTACTTTTTTTTCTCCTTTGGCTTTTAAACATCTCAGGAATTATCACAGTGAGGATTTTCTTTCTGTGTAGAAGTAGATGAGGGAGAATAGTAGTGTCAAATCTTTATGCAAATGAGTTTGTTAGGTTTATGTGGTTACCAGCATCAGGAGAAAATGGCTTTAATTAGGAAAGAAGCTATATAAAACAAGATAAAGTGTTTCATTAAGTCCAAATTCTATTGTTCAGATATTATTGCTGGAGAACTTGGATGAAAGGAAAAACTTACTGTCTTGTGATTCAGTAATCCTAAAATCCCTAAATTAGGAAGCTTGAGGAGTTTCAGTCATGCATCCTAGTTTGCCTGGCTGAAGACAGCCAGTTTGTTTTAAAATCAGTGTTTTATAGTGTGCTATGTCTCTGAATATTGATACTGTGAAGTTTCACATTTTTCTTTTCCTATCCTCCTTTTCTAGCTCAGGGAAACCTCTCAACCATCACTCAAAACTAAAAAGTAAATTCAGTCTACCTTAATTCCCTGTTGTAGTTTACGCTTCTAGGTGAAAAGCTATCTTAACTTCAAACAGTAGGTGGGTGAAACCAAGAATGATGGAAAGTCTCAACAAAATTAAGTAGTTTGGGGAAGGGAGAGAGAAAAAAGGAGTGTTAAAACACCGGGGCAAGAGTTGATGCAAGAAGCTGCTAACGGGTCCTCCGGCAAGCATGTTGATGGAACCCTGCAGGGATGAAAAAATTCTCAGTTCCCAGGTTGATGTTTCCCCTTCAGACAGATTTGTTTCACTACAAAAATGAAAGGACAAGTGATACCCACTGTCTTTTGTAGATGGTGGGGAGAAGGGGTCAGTAACTTCTCTCATGTCAGGAAAACAGACCAAACAGAAGGACTAAGGGGGTTTGTTTCTAGCTGTGTTAATTGTTAATTCAGTTTCTGTTTTATCTTGCATCTCAGGAAGGTCTGATGGCTAGGAAGTGCTATAAGAAGACGAGTCTTTGAGAACAGTAACCTCTCACTGCTGATGCCCATAGCTTATGGAGCTGGACTGTAGGAAACTTGTATATTCATTTTCATTTCTTTTCCTAAGCTCTATGGAACCAATTTAAGCTTCTGGGATGTAATACTGGGACTCATGTCTTTGAAGTATAATGTCTCATGTAATAGCTTAGAGTGTGAGCAGAAGGTAGCTGGACCCTTGCATGACAGTTTTTGGTCTCCAAAAGATAGCCATTTTCCAAGCTAACTTAATGATAATATGTTTTAGACGTGGGTTTTTTAGGGGTCTTCTACCATGACACTGTCTTCCACATACGTCCCTCTGAAACCTGAGTTTCTTCTGTGTACAACCAGTATTGCTAGGCACTT
Organism: Chiroxiphia lanceolata; assembly: GCF_009829145.1. Taxonomy (NCBI): domain Eukaryota; kingdom Metazoa; phylum Chordata; class Aves; order Passeriformes; family Pipridae; genus Chiroxiphia; species Chiroxiphia lanceolata. The sequence goes on along the minus strand of NC_045639.1, from coordinate 34,475,468 downwards.
CTTGGTTTTGGTTTGGTTTGGCTTTCAGAAAAAAATAGAAGAAAGAAATTCTGTGAATCTTGTAACAACACTGTTTGGTACCAACAACTAAGTGTCTGCTGGCATAAATACAAGGTCAAGATGAAGCTGTTGATGTGAGTAATCCAAACCAACCTTCTTTCATATCGAATGGAAAATATATCTCAAACATATCCTTCTCTCATTATGCTGTACTGGCCTTGTAGTTATCAACAGGACTTCATGGGTATCCTGTCATGGAAAGCAATGAAAGACAGCAGAAACAACAACAATATCATCCTGATATTATCTAATATATTCTGTAATATCTAGACAACTTCCAATATTTCTATAATTCTCATTTTCTATCAAGATCAGAAACTAGAATGAAAAACTTTTACAATATCTGATTGTATACTACGCCAACTTTATCATTTTTTTTTCAAAAAAGATTCTCGCATTCCAGTTTTTTAACCAGAAAAAAAATCACCAGCAAGAGTTGACTTTCTGGTCCAGGAGTCAGTGTTATTCAATTAAATGTGTTGGCATTTGTCTATACATTTTTTCTTGAGCAGCAGTCACAACTAATAAGTCCATTGACTTCCTGAGTGTTAAGCTCAATTTGCAGTTGTCATGTGCTTTTTGGAAGTACAGGAAGACTGGATGAAACTCTAGAAAACTCCATCTGGCCCTTTTTTTGCACCATAGAGGAAGTGACACATAATCTGTTATCATTATGCCATCCAGCGCTGACTAAATATGATCACCTGAGACTGCGAAGTACCTACAGCCTTTCTGGTTTAGTACATGAGAAAAAGCTTGACTCTGAACACAACCTGGCATATCGTATTCATCATCACCAAATGCAGAATTTTTAAATGTTATCATTCTGTATCACAAACCATGCAAGAAAGGGAAACATTATTTCAACTCTACCAATAGTCTGTAATGATAGGAAAATCTGTTAAACATGTTGTGTCTTCCATAGCACAAACAGAGGAAGTGCCAGGTTTTATAAAATAGCTTAACCCTACATTTACACCACATAACATTTTAAGCTGGCAGGAACAGATTCTACAGCTCCACAAACAGCATGCTTCTGCTCCCAACAGATAAGAAAATGCTGTGCACAGTGCATTGGTTTTCCTTTTAGTACAACACAATAATGATACCAACATTGTAATGACATTAGCAGATATTTAATATGGATGTGGATGAAGTGTGCAGTGTGTTGTATTTACAGGGGAAATGACAAGAAGGTTTTGTATATTGTTCCGTGCACACACACACATATACGCATACACTTTGATTTTTTTTTTTAAATCTTTTTGTCCTTTATGCTTTCTGTGCTTTTTGCTTTCATTTGTGAGGCCTTTTTCTATTTGAATTAGTTTTGGATATTGTCCCAGATGCCACAGGTTGCTGAGGTAATTTATAAATAATATAAATTCAGTAACCATAAAATTGGGTTACATGTTTCAAATTGTTTTCTATGACCTTCTTGTCTGCATCGTGACCCTTTTTCATAAACACTGGTTTGCATCATCAATTCCACCTGTTCTTTCAGGAGATTCGCTATCCCTGTTTTGTGCTGGAAAGAAAAAAGTAGAAGTGACAAGTGATATGCATCTTGCTTCATGCACATGGAAATGAGCTGGGTAATGTGATATCATAACTAGTAGCAGTAATCTTAGCAGTTTTCCAGGTTGTATGTTCAGCAATTTGCTATTCATGTTGTGAATTGTTATTCCTGGCTACGTTTACTTAGTGTGTCTAATGGGTTTGCCCTTATAATTCTCCCTGCCTCAGTTAAGCTAATAACTATGACCCTTTCCAGTTAGCCTGATGCTCTTCCTCATCCTAAAACAAACTTGCTGACTGATGCTGTGCAAAGTACAATGCTCAGTTCTTGCAGGCAAATTTTGACACAGTGAGAGTAGAATTTTTTCCCCTGAGAAGTTCTTATGGACAACAGTGAACGATAAAAACATCTTTGGTCAAGGATCTTTGATCTCTGAATGTGTTACAGGACACTTTATCTGATAGTATGTAGATACTGACAGATAGTGTATACAGTGTTGGGATATAGCACTGGTTTTAGTTCTTTTCTTTTACAAGAAGAGTTTCTGATCTCTTCTGGACTGAGACAGATCCCTAATGTGTGGTCTTGGAACTACTCCAGTCACTTTAATACATATGAAACTGATTTATATGGGTCGAAGAAAAAATATAGCTCAGTTAATCAAAGTTCTTTGACACACTGTTAAGCAAGAATTTGGCATTTTTCTACAACTGTCATGGTACCTTGTCAGAGGGCTATTTACTGACTTTGCTACTGAGGCAGAAGGCATTGTCAAAATTAGTTTCATTTGCTTCCAAGATTTCAGTTCTTTGATTTTGATACAGCTGAGATCTTGCCTTGGCAGATTTTTGCACCTTCCTGATAGGTCAAGTAAAATGATCTATCAAAACAGCATTCCAATTCCAACGTGTTTTTACCACCTAGATAATGGTGTAAAACAAGGTATGATAGCCATAACATTTCATAAGCAAGCACTCTGAAAGCTGGAATGCAGATATTAGAACAGTAATAATAATTCTTGATCAGTTTCTAGAGAGAACTAGAAGTCTATATCAGATATCAAGCCCTTCTGCCAACCTTTCGCCAAACTTCGAGTATGACAGAAACATGAAGATTATTAACAATACCTTCTTTACAGCAAAGAAAGAGACATAACTTTGTTTAGAAGTAGAAAACATTAACATGTTGTGACTTTGTTCTAAAAGCTTGATTGGAACTCTGAGAAATTGTCCTTTCCTAATTTCTTTCCTCATCCTTGATTTTGTATCTCCTTACAGGTCCTCTTTGTAAATGCTTTTGTTATCATTTCCAATTGCCTTTTTCGAGGGAGTAACTTAAAGACTTTCATTATCCTGTCTTAAAGACATTGATCCCAGCAGACCAATTCTGACATCAGGTAGCATGCAAACTTTTTCTCCTATTCATCAATCTTACCAGTTCCTTCTGTAAAATTGTAAGCTAAATGGCTCTGAATGATAGAGGATGTGCACATTTTGGAATGCCTTCTCAGCATTTATTCTTGGAATATCAATGTATACCAGTCATGTGGAAAAAAATACTAGAAACCTTCTTCTATTTAGTGGGTAGCTTTGTATGAAGGCTAAAGACACCCCGGAGAGACAGCCTCTTTAGATGATCATTTGTGTCCTTTCCAGACAGATATTAATTTCTTGGCTGACAGGTTTCTTGGTGCTCCATGGAGATGTGGTCCTGGAGTACTGTTCCAGCAGGCTGGCCACATGAGGAACAAAACAAATGTCCATATTGTTTGTGGAGATAAATCTTTCTTATGTAGTACTTAGTTTGATGCATCCAGCTTATTCAGAGCAAGTGACGGGCAGGGATCGTGTTAAAACTGTAATTGTTCTGTCTCTGCTCCTGACCTGATATCAAGATGCAGTCTAGATGGGTGCAAGTCAGTTGGGCAAGATAATATGGGTCTGCTACTCCTCAAATTATATTTTGTGTCAGGGACTATTCTTTTCTCTGTCCTGCCCACTTCATGGTTTGTGGTAATAAAATTCTCCATAACTTATGCACTTTTGATTTCTCTCATGATTGCCTCAATAATCAGTCTCACCCTCACCTGTATTTTGTAAACAGCTTCAGCAGTTGAAATTTTCCTTCTTCAGCCCCTGTCCACTTCACAAACCACAATTACTGACAGCTACAGTCTCAGTGTTTTTGGACTACTGTCCATGGGAAAACTGTTCAGGAATATGCCTCTGCCTCAAAGTAATGATAATATCAACAAGTTCAGGTTGGCTCTTTAAAAGCTATTTGACTAAGAGTAATGAATTAGGAAAAATTGCGCTAATTATAAAATATAGAAAAGTACTGTGTTTTAGAGGTCTTCCCTTCTGGGATGAAAGATATTAAAATAATATTTATTTACATATAAGTAAAGCAAAAATTCAACTCATAATAAATTATGTAAGTAAACTCACAATTAATCATAAAAGTCAATTGGTCAAGCATTGAAAATTTTAGCAAATCACAGCAAACACTAGAAAGGCTGAAAAATTCTGTTCAACAATCAAATTGTTTGTTTGAGTTCCTTACCTGCAAATAAAATTTTATTAATGACACTAATATTTGGATATATTTGTGTAAAATACATAGTGGCTACTTATAATCCAATGAAAATTTGTATTCTTGCTTAACTAATCACTGTGATTTTTTTAAGCATAGTTGTGCCACTTCAGTAAATCTGTAATTTATTAAGAATAGTTTGAGATTAATAAACGACAGTTCTTACTCTAATGAAGTTTTTCCCAGAATCAGTATTAGCTTCAAAACTTCAGATAGTTAAAAATATAGTGAATGTAACTAGCTATGCATAAGTGCTGGATTGCTAGATTTATTTTGATGACAGTCTCTGCTAATATTGCAGCACTGGAGTAGTAGTCTTCTGGGAGGCTTTTAGTGCAAAATCATTATTCTAAGTACCAGGAATTTGGAAGGCTAATTCTTATATAGAAAAAGTTAAAAACCCAGCTTCTTTTACTACAGGTGAAAAGTTTATCTATGGCTTATAACCAAGTATAACCTAAGAATGTGTCCAATAGGGTGCACTGTAATCATCTCTTTTCCAGTTGGCAAAAAAGCCCTCATCTAAACTTGAAAGGTTCTTTGTAGTCAAAGGTCATGTTTACTGTTGAGTTTTCTCCCTACTTAAAAGTGTGTCATTTACTACTAGAACATATGTTCTGCTAAACTTCTGTGTTTGAAGAACTTCGTTGTTTGCCATGGACATGACAGTTTCCCAGAAGAATAAGTGTTGACAGGTTTGAGTAGTTCATCTCTGTGACTTTTAATGCGTCATTTAAGAAAAAAATCTCTTTTGAAATAAACATCTCTAAATTGTGCTTGTAGTTGTAAGGCAACATCTTCTGATTCTTTATTAGCTGACTTTAATGCTGCACAGTTATGACACAGACTGAAAGTATAAATGCCTCTTCATTAGTCTATGACTCAGGTTTAATCAGTGCTGAGATTTGGGGTCTGGGGATCATTAACTCAGTTCTACCATTTACCCAGCTCTGTGACATCACTACCAGTTAGATATAACCTTGTAAACTAACAGTATTCTTGCCACCTGTTAATTACCTCCTGGCAGTGAAATGCCTTTTGGCTTCACTCAGTGTAGCTTTTTGGTATGCAAATTTCTTAATCATTAATCACTACACTCAGGATTTAGAATCTTTCAGCATTAGAGTTATGATCCCAGGACAGGTTTTTGGGGGTTTTCTTGGGTGTTTTTTTTAACCATATTTTCATGTGGAATTAGGAGAAATATATGTGCACTGAACTCTAACTACCAAATTCCCCCTGGTCTGAACAGATAATACTGGTGTCAGCAACTAAAGACAGCATTTCCTGCACCTTGAATAGAAAGTTTTTTAAAAGTGTTTTGGAAGAGGAAAGGAATAAAAAGACACACAATTTTTTCTAAGTTTTCTTTCCTAAACATGACTAGAATCTTGCCAAATTCTTATGCTAAGTAGAGTAATATTAAAAATGAGATAAAAGTGTTTTGCTTTCATTAATACAGAGGTAAGTGTAGGCTGTTTGGAAAAAGGACATTTGATTCAGCAGATTTATTTAAATGAAAAATTGTGGGAACTCTATGATCTTCAACTATGTTTACGTCTGCTAACTATTTTTGTTACCCCATTATACTGACCACAAAAGTGAGAGTAAAAAAGATTAACTAGCACTTTGCATGTTAAATTTATCTGATAGAATTTTTTGTGTACTTTTTGAGGTCTTGGAGATTATGTGATACAAATTTCTAAGAAATGTCCTTAAGGAACAAAAAATTCTTGGGTATAGGCTGGCGGTTTTTGCAACACCTTCTTTTAAGCTTCCTCTTTCACTCTCTTAACTCTTTATACAGTGGTTGATGCTTCTTACCAGCCTGCCCCAGTGATCACAGGTCACTCTGTGAGAAGCATTGTATACGTCTTTAGTTATTTGACATCCACTGAACAGCCCTGGTAATTTTCTGTTTTTTAAGTGATTGGGTGACTATATTTTTGACTGTAATTGTTAAGATTTTGGAGGTTTAAATTGCTTTCCTAAAGAGAAATGCCCACTGAAAATAGTACAAAGCTGGTAAAGGAGATATAATCTCTTTCACTATGTATGCGGCAAATATAAGCAAAATTTTGGTGAGCAAAAGGAAACTATGGAGAGAAGTGTGACAGAAAATAAAATAGACTGCAACAAGAATGGCACAGAAATCCTGTAAAGGACCATTAATTACAGTTGTTTTCATAGAACAATTAAAGTTGGAAAAGTTCTTTAAGATCATCAAATCCAACCATCAATATAGCACCACCACAATGTTCATCATTAAACCATGTCCTCAAGTGTCATATCCACAAATGTTTTGAACTGAACACAGTACTCAAGGTGTGGCTGAGTACAGGGGGATGATCACTGCCCTGATCCTGCCGACCACACTATTTCTGGTGCAGGCCAGGATGCCCTTAGCCTTCTTGACCACTTGGGCACACTGCTGCTATTTCTTGGGAATAGTGCTACTGCACACACCATCTCAGAAACAAAGATGTCTCCTTGTCTTAGGAGTTCAGTCCTTCTCCCAGAGCCTTCCTTGGCTTCTCATAATTTCAGAATCACTTACTCCCATTGCCCAGTCCCTGAAAAATTATAAGGGAGTCAGTTTGTCAGTTTAGCCTGGTGTATACAAGTATACCTACCCATAATGAAACATCAACTTCAGCAAACAACTTCTGAATTTCTTCTGTTAATTGTGGGGCTCTTTTTCATGTAAAACATGTACATTAAAATAGTAAGAAGCCCCTGGAAGTGTTTTTCACAACCAAAGAAATGTGTGACACTTCATAGGGAATGTTCTATAACTACCTTACTTTTTTTTCTTTTTTTTTTCTCATGTACATATATCTGTTCCAGATGAAGGGCCTAGATCTAGGTGTACAGTAGTAATTTTAAAATAAAATAAAATAAAATAACCCTTCATAACATGGAATGAATGAGGATGTTCAGCTGCATATGCTGAAATACTTACTCTTAATATTTACTATTTAATAGTAGTATCACTACAACAAAAGCAAATAGAAGCATATGATAGATGGTTCAGAACAAGTTGTGATAGTATTAACTAAGGTTGGGTATTAAAAGCAGCCTTTACTTAACCTCCATACTCAGTATGAAAAAAGCTGTTTCCTTTTTCTTTGATTTTCTTAGTTGCTGTGATTTATTCTCTTACAAGTTTGAGAGACATCTATGACACTCATATGAATTACAGTAATTTCAAACCTTTTTATGAAACTATATTTCTAACAGAAGTGCACCTGTCTTGTCCTGCTCTTTTCTTCTTCTTGCCTTCAAAATCTAATATTTTTCTAGGCAAGTTTGGCTGGCTAGTTCAAATTCTGCAGTTAGTTTTCTCGCATGATGGCTACCCTTCATAGTTAGACATCTGCATAAGGTCCAGTATACACTGTTTTCCAGCTCCAGGTGGAGGATCTTCATAGCCATCACATAGCTAAATAGCTACTTGGTATTTACTTAGCAATGAACTTCATTTACACCACAGAATACATCTGGGAGATATGAGAAAGCAAAAAAAGATGCAAGTGGGTCCAGCTCTTGGTGACCACAGGAATGCAGCATTTCTGGGAAGGAAGTGGTAAATCAGTTCCAATTCCAATCCACAAATAAGTGAAAAGAAATTAGGATTGATCCAAGTGGAAAAAGAAAGTGGCTTAGGTAACTTTGGAAACTGTGCAACTGCATGGTGCATGAGAGCAGTTAGTGAGCAAAAGTGATGGAACTGTCTAAACTCACAAGCAAAAGCTAGACAAGACTCAACAGAAACAGAGAACAAGTTGTTTGAAATTTTACAGCTTTGGAAAATGCAAGATTTTAAAAAGGCTGAGACTACTGCCTGCTGTGACACCCACCACCCCACACACCCACTCCCACATAAGAGCAGCACCCTAAGGTGGGGAGTCAGCTCTCCCACTGGAGCTCTGTAGTTTGTTGACTGTGATCTCAAATTCCTGGGCACAATTCATGTCATGAAAACAGACTATAAAGGCAAAAGAGAAACAGCAGGTTATTCTCTGGCCATACCTCATTCTGCAGAATTCAAACTCTGTCACTCATTGCATTTGATGAGATGGAGTTGTTGCAGTGGGAACACGAAGTCACACATGAATTCTTAGTTAACTCCTCCACTCCTGAAATATGTGTTAGGGTTCAAGTTTCACATGCCTCAGGACTAAGGACAATGCATGCATGGTGTTAGACTAGGTCCATTCTCTAGGCAATACAGGGCATGATAAGTAGTGTGTGTGGAGATGGTCTCAGTAGCAATGACAGCAATATTTTTTCTGACAACCATTATATCACCTGTAATCACACAGTCATCATACAGAGATTCTACCATTTACAATGGCTTTTGTTTTAGCATCCCAAATAATTCTGAACACAAATATGAATTTCTTTTTTGCTCCAGAAAATTAAAAACAAATGTGACTTCCCCTAGCCTGGAAAAGCACTCTGTAAAAATTATGGAGCTGACTTCCAACACATCCTGATGTCCTTTAAGTGTCAACGTCAATTAACCATGACAGTGACAGTAAAGCACAAAGGCTCAGTTTTGCACTGGGCTCCCAGCAGTGAAAAGCCAAAAATAATATCATTTGCAATCATTTACTAAAGGTCAAACCAGTCTCAAGTAAACAAATATGATACAAATATGAAATAGGCATAGCAAATGGCTCTGTTGTCAGAATATGCATGTGTGTGTGCACTGTTGTATGAATGAGCTTGCATTTCCATTCTCAGTAGAGGTAAGCACACAGCAGAGCTGCAGTCCAAACCTCTGGTCATAATCTTTCTGCATTCTCCCTTCCTAAAGATGTGGTCACAGAAACAGTCCGTGCTTGGAATCACAGTTTTGCTATGGTGATTCCTTGACTGATGTATTTTTCACATGTGCATCCTGGCAGTCTCAGATGTGCGGGTTACGTGAAATTTTTCAGAATGTTCTTAGTGAGCTTCCAGTATCATAGATCTACTTCCAGAACACTAGAAATATCACCAAAGAGATTGTATGTTACAGCTTTGGGGACAAACAACCATTTGGGAAAGAACAACCCATGTTCCTATTTGCAGCAACACAGTCATTGGCAGCCCACCAAGGTGTGCAGATCTCTATTGTATTTTTGAATGGAGTTGGCTTCTGGTGTGTATAAATGGGAAGTTAAATGGTATTAAATCCCATGTGTAGACATAAGTTGATAAAGACTGAAGCGGTGAACTTAACGGTGAAGGATACAGTCTGGTAGCAGCCAATATATGCTTTAAAACTGAGGTTTGTTTCTTTCCTGGGGTATGTTCCATAATCAGCCTCATAGATCTTTAGTTTACTAGTATGTTAGCTTTTTATGCTGCAGACTAGTTGCTCCTAACAGGATGTGTACATATAAATATAAAAATAGAAAATGTTCTATAATAGCACTTCTACAACATATTTACTAGATATGTAAGTTGTTTTTCCATACAGCCCCACAGCTTTCCATAAGTTTTGCACCAACACATTTAAAAGCAAGTTATATTTTTTTGGTCTCTATGTGTTTCTAATGCATGATTAAATATTAATTCTCTTCAGTGCCTGCTGATGGCATAAAGGGATCTGACAATTATGGATACTTGCTGTGTTTACCAATGTGCTTACATACTATTACTCTGAAGAATAGCACTATTACCGATGGAATAAAGGTAGGCAAAGCTCATTTTATTAGTGTTTTTTAAAAAAATCAATATTTACATCTTGGGAAAAGACTTAAATCATAACTGCAGTGCACACTTTGTCAAGCAATGGCAGCTTTTCTATCTGAAGGGATTTCAGAAAACCTCTTCCGATCACCTTGCACTCTGAGCTGTAGGTATGTAATTCCAAGTCTGTTCCTCAGACCTGGCCCATGTTCACATGGACACTGACTGGTCCATTGCTACTGATACTATGGTTTAACATGACACCTTAATGATCTTTTCAGGATCATTATCATGTTGATGCCAGAGTGCAGGAAGAAGAGGACAAGTTTCCTGACACTTGATCTCCAGCATCCTCTCTTTAAGGAAATGATTAATACTCATCCAATATGTCCTAATACTTCCATGTATATCAGCTTTATGTTCCCAGATGCAGGTAAACTTAAAGATCAACAGAGCAGTTCCAAGCAATCTTGTGCACCTTCACATTCAGAAATCTAGCTGGTGGATTGAGAATTGTTCTCATCAACTTCTGCATGTTTCTCTACACCAGGATTTGCCTGGGATAGATAATGGTAGAAATTTCCAGTCAAAAAAGTTTTAAAAGATGGAACTGAGTTTTCAACCCAGTCAAAAAGTTTGATTAAAATTTACCTCTAAATTTGATGATATGGAAAAAAGACTGAAAAATATTTAAGATTTTGAAGTTTGAACACAAATATATTTTACTTTTGATTATTTCTTTAATACTCTTTCAATATTTTTCTTAATCTCAGAAAACATTTCCTATATCTCTTTTTTTTTTCACCACAAAGAGAATAATATGGAGGAAAGAAAGGATTATGTACATTTTCTCTTTGAAACTCAGAAGATATCAGTGTTGGAAAACACTTCTAAAAATATAAAGAATGCTTTTCATATACCTTTTTTCAGTTAGCTTCATTCAGGCACTCATATTCCACATCCATGTTGATAGATATTAGCAAAACAAAAGTCTGCTGTATAGTGACTGGCAGATGATTCAATGGATCATTGAATCCTTTCAATGTCTTTTCCAATCTGTCTTAAGCCAAACAATTTTTAAGCTTGTTGGCCAACAGAAGAATGGTTTATCTTAGCCTGCGATAAGTAACTTGTATTTTCTGTCTTGTTCCTTAATTGCCATCATAAAGGAAATAGAGATATTTATTGCTCCTGTTGGAAGAGGGAACCAGTTTTCTCCACTGCCTTATGCTACCACACATGATTTCAGAAAGCAGACATCTGTCTTTGGTAGTCTGGGTAATGTTCCTTCTTCCTTGGATTCCTGCACCACAGTCTTACCAGCAGCCATTTTTTCAGTATATCCCTGCAGAAATGTGAAAAGTCTAGAATAATTCTAAGGGAAAATAAAACCACTGTTTCCTGACAAATTTTAGAGCAGAATCAGTATTACACAAACAGGTATATACTTCTTGTAACCAACACATGCCTCGATACGGGCAACATGACTGATCTTTCTTTCTTCCTTTTCTTCCTTTCTTCCTTCCTTCTTTATTCCTTCATCTTCTTTTTCTTCTTTTATTCTTTCATTAGAATATACTATTCTGTCAAGCCAATTTCCTTGGCTGTTTTTCCACCTTATATATAGCAATAAGAAGGAAACTCTTGATTGTGTGCGTTAGAGGTTTTGTCTTTGGCTATTTATGGCCAACCAAAGATTTGGTTGTTTATGAATCTTTGATGGGGAACCTTTCAAAATTAGTAAAAATAGTTCTTGTGACCCTTCCATCAAAATTGTTGGGATAAACAGATGACTTTATTTTAACATTACTAAAACCAGGAAATAAGTGCAAGTATACATACACACACAAACATAAACAAAAAAGCTGCAACAATAAAAATCAAAAAGGTAAAACGAAGTAATCAGACAGAATATAATAAAATAAAAACATTAAAATATTAAAAATATCTGGAGAGTACAGTGTAGCCCTCTAGCTAAATAGTCTTGCTATGCAAGTCTCTGCTTGTACAGAGTTTTAGAAACTAGAAGTCAAAAACCTACATAAAACATAGATAGATTATATAATTTTCCTTTTGCCACAGTAGAAAGACAAAAGAAAATAATTACCATGACCAATGTTAGTTCACTCTTTATGATATGAATATTTGATATTCTATACTTTTTCAACCCATAGATAACATGTTAGGCTTGTATACAAATTTTATTATATTACAGAAATACTGAACACTGATGGCCCTAGCCCCAGGATCCTTAAAAAGAAAAATATATGAAAATGGTTAGAGCTTTTCAAGATTTTTATTATAATTCCAGAAGTGAAATTTGCCATGACTCTGTATTCTATGGGCTTCATCAGCCAGAATTAAACATAATTTACCTGGTCTGGTGATATAATCTGAAGAGCTGGACAGTACCCACAATATGAGAGTCATTTCTTCTGGGTAACAGCTACTTCTCAGTCATGTGTGTTCACCATCATCCAAAAAGTTTGTTTTGAAGAAAACTTTAGCAAAACACTTAAGTAAAGAATTGCTTTTCCAGGGATCCTCTTTGATTTTTATTTTGATTCTTAGCACTTCAGGTTTTTTTCATGGCTTTGATTTGAGAATCTTTCTCATATGTATATTCAGATACATATTCTCATATGTATATTCAGAGAATATATAATATTCTCTGAAGGTAGACCTTAGGTTGGTTAGCTATACAGCAGGAGCTTCATTTGAAACACCACAATACTCACATGTTAAATATGTCATTTACAAGGATAATGTCCAGTCAAAAATATTTGAGTATTTTGTTTCATTCCTTTACTTTCTGCAAAAATCCAGAAATTCCTGCACTGCCTTTCCATACGTTCTTCCCAAGAATCAGATGACTCACAAGGAAGTCAGAATAGGTTAACTGATGTACCTGTCTAAGCCCAAGTAGAGGAAATAATTCTGGTCTTCATATGCCCAAATCACCATCCTTTGAGCTTAAGTACTGTAACCTACTGCAACATAATAAAAGATGCTACTCTTCAGTCAATCCTGATAGCAAAACGATTCTGCCTTCTGCGTATGTTAAATGCAAAATCCTTGAAAAATAGATATTCAGGTTTCTGGTGTTATTTGAGAGTGGTTCAACAGATATGAAATCAAATCTGGTTTTACAGGTCCAGTTTATGGACATATCATTTTACACAGATAAATTTTCCAATTTGTTTAGATCATCATCAACAACCATAGTCAGTTCCTCAGTTCCTCAGAGCTTATTGTCCGTGCTTCACAGCTTTTCACAGTGTAGGAGTCACATTCAGCACTAACATAAAAGCCACAGCACTTTTTGGCTTAGGTTTTATAAACTCAGGAAAGCACAAAACTGTATAATAATGTTTCTACACTTTTCCTGTGTCATGGGAGGAACTGTTTAGTGAGGACAAATTGTATTGCATGCAGCAGGGAATCTGATCTGACTAAAACTAATAGCTCATGCATAAAGATTCTGGTTCAAAACTTGTTCATCAAGTGGTGGATTGGACAGGAGTGAAGACGCTAGTTCTTTTCTTTTCATGGTGGCTGTAATTCCAATGTGCGGTTTGGGTTTGTTTTTTGCTTTTTTTATAATTTTCCAAATGTTTTCCAAAATTATATGTTTGATAATTTTCTAAATGTTCCAAGTCTTATTTAAAACTTGATAGTGTTAACACATTAATAAATTCCTTTGCCATGCAGCACCAGTCAATTTTGTTTGTGAAACACTGAATCAAATTATCTTACAATAGCAATACAATGTGCTCCCAAAGGCTTGTGATCTCTTACCTTGTGCTGAAACCCACCTCGTGCCTCAAATAATTTTATAAGAATTTATTGCTCTTGCCAGGTAGTAATTAAGTGTGAAATTAACCTTTACAATAGACTCAGCTATGGTAGATTTGCAGTTATCAAAATCTTTCTGAATCAGGACTGATCGACTTGATATCGCATTAAATTATACAGGTACCACTAAGCTCAGCAAAGACTTTTCACTGACTTTAAAAGAGCACATCCTTCAGATTTACTCTATCAGACCTACACACAGTTTCAATTTTCTTCTCCAATGTTTTGTCACTATTCCAGCAGTTATTAAAACTGATTTTTTTTAAGCATTTGCCGCTGTATTATTAAACAAATAAAAATATTTATCTACCTTCTATATATTTTGCACCCAGCAAATTAACTGCAGAATTCCATGATTGCTCTGTGAGAAGAATGCTTATTTTCAGGGATGTTGCTCTGGGACAATTTGGACAGAGAAGGGCATGGGGAGCTGTGCAAGTCTGCTCTCAGCTATCTTAGAGAGAGTCCCTCCACCAATCCCTTCCTTCTGCTTCCTATTGCTCCCCTGTAGCAGTTTCTTGCCCTTGCATCTTCTGCATCAGCAGCTCATCCCATCACCCATGCCAGCACATCTCCCCTGAAGGGGAGAGTGGCTGAGACAAGCAGCATGGAGCACCCTATGTGTGTTCCTTTGCCAACCATTGACAGCAACTGCTGCTTGCTGCAGAGCTGTTGTCATCCCTCCACTGTCTGCAGGGTCTTTCCATCACATGGAGATCTGCACCCCTGTCTTCAGCTCTGTCTGGGGCAGCTTTTTCTCCTTTTGAGTGCTGGTGAGAGGTAAGAATCAGCATGTTGGGAGGAAGCAGGTATGAACAAGAGCTATTCACAAGAAGGACGAGGGAGAGGAGCAACATAAAGTGGGAGCATGCATCAAGACAGCTGGCTAACTGGCTCATGTCTGCCCCACCAGCACACAGCACTCTTCTCCAGGGTGGATGATCCAGAAGAACTTTTGCAGTGACAGTGCTTCAGATGACAGTCTACCTTGTTAAATTGCTGGCCGTGTTAACGGAGTATTAGTTGAATCTTGAGTAAATGGAAATACTGAACTCAGGAGAACTGTTTAGCCTAACTTTGGACTCTAATCCGTCATAGAAGAGAACCTGCAACCAAGCTGTTGATTTAGTTACAAATAATTTCTTCACCTTTGGGCTCATTCAAATATAGCTAATTTATTTTCAACATATGAATTTCTTTGAATTAGTTATAAATTTCTACTGAAAACAAACAAAAAAAATCAGTTATATTTTGACAGACCTTGTTCTGTAAAGGATTCAAAATCTCTGGAAGGAATTTTAAGCTTCCCCTCTGGAAGAGGTAGGATTCTAATTTTTGCAGACCTCTTAAGAAGGAAGCAAACTGTTGAACTGGAGCATGACAGTTTCTCCAGGTTAGATTACAATATTAGTTATGTTTTGTTAGCTAAACCTATGAGTTATAGAAAAACGTGGTTCTTTCATTGCCTTGTGGTTCCTAAAAACAGAAGAAAAAAGATATCTCAAAGAATCTTGTTAGTGGAAACCACACATCAGCAATGGTTTACAAGTCTTTACAACAGGAAATGCAACTCACTCTCTTGAAAAGTAGTAATTTCGTGCATGGTCCACTGTGTTTATGTATATGAAAAAATGGTGACTTATGCCTAATAAAAATGTTAATGTAGTAATTACATATTCATTAGAAAACCACTGTAGCTTTTCTTGGTAGTAGAATATATTGGTTTGATTTGTTAATTCAAGACGTTGATATTTCTCAGATGAAAAGCATTTTTTTTTATATTTTGAACTTAAAGTATTAGGAATCAATCATAATATATATTTTATTTATATTACAGAACACATAAACAATGTGCCTATGCACATTTCATAAGGTCATATAATCATTTAAGTTTGAAAAGACTCTTAAAAATCATCTAATCCAACTGTTAACCCACCCCTGCCAAGTCTACCACAAAGCCATATCTCTAAGCACCATGTCTGCACATCTTTTAAATACCTCAAGGGACAGAGGGTTTGATTAATTTCACTTCCAATTAACATCTAGTGCTCTTCTTGTCTCTTTGCCCTCCCTGTCCACATATACTCTAAATTCACTTGTTACATTTTGGTGGCTCCATTCAGACATCTCTGTATTGAAAGATATTGAATTTCTTCCTTTTCATATGCTGACTATGGGTTGTGACAACTATCTAGATATCTACAATCCCAAAGTATCTCCCCCATTTTATATAAGTCAGTGTATTTTTGTGCCCCATTAATTTTAGCTTGCTAAAACCACATCTGTTTCTGTTGGGCACTGCTCAAGTAAAGTCCCTGAGGTAAGCTGTACTACTGGTAAATTGAATAAATTCACTAAATGAATAGCATATAACAGGAATGACAAATAAATTATCACTGGAATAATTGGAGTTGATTTAGAAACCTCAAAGAGTCAATATCTGTTTCGTCCCCAACATCTTTGAGAAGGAAATACAATTGTAATGGATAAGTTAAGACAGAAGCCAGTAGTGAATTGACAGAGGAGCTTGTGTATGGTGGGTTTCCTACTTGAGGAGAGTTATTGAAAGAGTTATTGAGAGTTATGACAGAGGCACTAATTATACTGAAACATCCGTTGCAAAGCAACTGTTTGAATTTTATTTGCTGATATGGCATGAGGACTTCTTGCAACACACTGACATCTGTGGGTATTTAAACATATTTGGTTTGCTGAGCTAGCCTGGGAACTACTTTCAATGTTTTCCGACATCTGTGAGTGTTTAAATGCGCTTATGGTGTTTATAAATCTTTGCCTGTGTACTTCACAAACAAAACATTGGTTTGATTGGCAAAGCAAATGTAAGAAGAGAGTGAGACAGTTTTGATGACAGATTTGGTATGCCATAATTCAATTTGTCATTTAAACATTGATTTCCACATTGTTTACAATTAATTTCAAATGTTATCTAATACTGAATTTAGAAAAGAAGAGTAGGATGTGCAGAAGATCTCTAACCAGGAAACATCTCCTCTAACATCTCCCTCTAGACATATGGATGGTTTTTAGGGATCAGTCATTATTGCTTACTTCATTTCTCATTTCCTAACCTCTCCTGCAACCTGCTGAATGGAACCTTGCAAACCTTTCAGAGTGGAAGGAATGATAAGGAAGCATTATTGCAGTAGCCATCCTGTTTAACACCAGCTATCTCCGCTACTATTTCATAGAGTTAAGCAAGTCTGAAACAAAATCCTAAGACTTAGTATATTATGCTGACTTTAAGATTATTTGGCCTCATGGGAAAAACATATACAGAATTGTGCTGGTTCAACATGGCAATGGTCTGAACACTTTTATAGTGTTCAAAGTGTGATACCTGCAATGCCTTTCCCAGAAGTCACTGTAATCCGCCAGGAGTTCCAACTCAGCTCACACATCAGCCTCAGAAGCCTCTCTGGCTTCTCGCTGGAGCACCCTCTCCTGGCCAGCCCTTGGTGCTAGATGCCAAACGTTGTCTTCCTTTTATGGTTCCACCAGGTTGATATCCATCTAGTTACTCCATCACCTCCTCCAAATACCTTCATACTCCTGCTGAGGAATATTTTGGTTGTGATAAAACTGACTTTTGAGACCTGGGGCTCTCCCAGCAGTACCAGCATCCGTCTGAGGGTCCTCTGCAGTACATCCAGAGAGGCACCTATTTGTCTTCATGAAATGTGACTACTAACCCTGTTTTGCCATATGTTTCCCAAAACAATCTCTTTCAGGCCTCAAAAAAGGACAATAAATGTCTTCAGTTTCTTCAGCTAACAGTGAATAAAAGTGTATATCCGGAGTGCCTGGTGGAAAGCTCATGTTGCAAGCCAGGATGCAGACAGGTAATTTGGTTGCTGTGTGAATGAGTGATGGACAGAAAGTAGATGAGGAGGTAGTATCGATTTACCCATTTAGAAATTGTTTCCCTCCTACAGTTTCTTAACTGTCAAATCTGGTAAAACAGAGGTCACCAAAAAAGTGATGCCACAATCTATGCCTGGCAATTTCAGAGATAGTAATTTTGTTTCTGTTTTCCGCATAGGCTGAGAAAATTTTTGTCCTGAGTTTTGCTATATATACAGATCAGGAGAAGTGGAAAGAAAACTGCAATTCCAAGGTTATTTTGTAAGAGGGAGTTCGTGAGTACATGAAAAGTGATAGTTGTATTGAAAATAGCAGTATGAAAAGGGTGAAAAAGTTTGGGAATTGTAGAGGGCATGTCATGAGAGCATGTTGTAGACCTGATTTTAGCTAGCATCTAAGAAAATTGTTAAAGATCGTGCCTATCCCTCTGCAAATCAGGGAGTTGAAACTCCACAAAGTTACTTTCTTTGTAACTAAAAGATGTGATTCAATGTGTGTCAGAGTGCATTTCTTCATAAAGAGATTATCTGTATCAGTAGTCTGTGTTGCTTTCATTTCAGCTGCCTTCCACTTTTTGTGCTTGTCTCCTTCCTTCTGTATCAGGAGGGAAGTTTATAGATGATACCAGCAGATTGCCTCCTGGTTTCAATCTTTTTTTTATTCATACAATTCTATCATTTGTCCTTAGTTCCAATCATTCCAGTGTCATCTCCAGTGAAAGTTTATTCAATTATGCTGCAGTACATTAGGATAGTGTTCTCCTGCTGTGTAACTGAGTGTATGATAAATATGCCTTTAATAGCCCTGAATTCTGGCCTTTACTGGAACATAAGCTGTTGGAAAGTACGGTTCTTTGCATGCACTCAAGGGTTTCTTGTACTCAGTATGTGATAAAATTTATTGCTGGAGTGATATTTTGATGCTGATAGAAAAATAATGTTAACTCTACTTGTTCTGGGTCTTGCTCTTTTTTGCTTTCAGCATAGAAATTCCCACATTTCAATCATTTTTCTCATTTGAAAACCAATTTTGTGATGATGATTATGATGATTTTTATAATTCTAGGACGGTGACCTTTCCTTTCCTCTTTGGAAGGTACCACAGATTTTGTGGACACTATCCTAGGTACGTACCAGAGAAAGTGACTGCTAGGGGATGTTCAGCTTAGTTTATAAGCAAGCCATGCTTTAAGAAGATTGGTGATGATAACTGATAGAGCTATCCTTTACTTCTAGAGATGGGAAACAAAGCAGTAATTTGTTTTCCTTGGCAGAGAAGTGAAGGAGGAATTTTTGCAGAGATATATGCATAGATATATAGAAGTATCTAAAAAAAAAAAGACTTCCTGAGTTTTCAGCTATCTAGGTGTCTAATAATACATTTAATCACAACTCAATAAAGTTAAGGTCTGAGGTGCCATATTATGCATACATCCACATCAGAGAGAGATAAAAATAGAGAATCACTAGTGCCTCAAAAATTCTATTAGAAATTATATACTGAGGAAAAAAGCTGAAAGCAGTAAAAATCCTTTTTAAAAAAAATATTTGCCTAAACTGTCAGAAGAAATCAGGAACAATTTAAATAAAACATTACCTCATGAGGAAACACAGACAGTAATCGATAATCTCATTTCAGTAAAACATCAAGTCTGGATGGGATTAGTATTGAATTCCACCCAAAATATACCGATATAATTTTACTTTCCTCACAATATATATTCACACTATTCTATAAAATGAGTATTTTCTTCCCTGTTCAGAGGCATATCTACAACATTAATTGCGTTGCCTGTGCTCTCAGAATATTGCAATGGGAATATTTTAATGTTTTTCAAACGAAAATATACTACAAGAAAAAAACCAGCATATTAAAGATTTTTTTCTTTGTGTTGTACATAACGTTATTGAAAAGATATTTGAAAAAGATTGTCTGTGTTGTGCCTCCAGCCATTTGCCGTGTGAAATAAGGTTGCTTAGACTAAGCTGAAATGCTCTTACTGTGTCACAGATAACTTGGTAGAACAGCACCTTGGGTACCCTGGAAAGTGGCAAGCACAAGCTTTAACATTACCTGTGTTTTGTATCAAAATGCAGATGTAGCAGGGATTTTCTCAATGGCTGTAATAATAATTATCAAATTATTAATTTTAAATTAAATTGATAATTAAAAATTATCAAATATCCTTTTGACTAACGGTAACAATCACAACTTATGGATAATAAGTGGAGACATACAGAGAATTCTAAATATAAAACTCAGTCAGTCAAAAAGCCCAGTCTAGTTTGACTCCTTCCCATTACTCTGAGGATTGTTTTATATCTCTTCTATCTGCTTCCCTGTCTGTCTCCCAGGTACTCAAAGGAGCCCCATTGCCTTCAGTGTTGAGATATTGCCCTTGCTAGTCACAAATCAGATACA
Organism: Chiroxiphia lanceolata; assembly: GCF_009829145.1. NCBI lineage: Eukaryota > Metazoa > Chordata > Aves > Passeriformes > Pipridae > Chiroxiphia > Chiroxiphia lanceolata. The sequence continues at coordinate 34,455,457 of NC_045639.1, read as the reverse complement.
CATATGGGTGCTCCTGCACTGCTATGGAAAGATGTTATTAGAAGTTGTATCAGATTAGGGAACTTTGTTTCATTTATTTATTTCATTTTAATAATATTGTATAGTGATTTTTTGCAGAGATTATTAGTTAATTCAGATCTCACAGGCCACACCCCAGGATATCTGTATTATGGCTGGAGGCTGATGCTGACAGACTGGGCTTCTCATGTGGAAAGGTCAGAGCTGGCACCACAGACAAGAGGTGAGCTGCCCTGCTACCCTCCAGTACTCACACCTACTACCACTCTGACCAGGCTCAACCAGACATGGTAAGCACAGCCTGTGAAGCAGGTGACAGACTACTGGGGGGAATTTGGCATGCTCTCTTTTGCCAGGAGAGTAGAGCATCACAAAGTGTGAAAAAGTACTGGTTAAGATGACACATTCTGTGACCAGGGAAAGAGAGGAACCTGAGAAGGAGATGTAGAGACCTACGAAAATGTTAGAGCAGAAAATCACTGTAATACCTATTTGCAATGATGAGTATTTTGATATCAGAAAATGGGGGATGTAATAATGGAAAGAAGGTTTGAGTGGGTCTGAGTTTTGCCTGTTTATGAAATAGCTTGATCATCTATGTGTCATGAATAAAAGTTTGTAGTATTAAAAATTCCTTGACTTTGACCTTATCTTTCACATTTGTGACCTTCAGCAAAAGCCTTCTCAGTATATCATTCTCCCATTCATTAATCCTTTGGCAATAAGAATGAAAAGTTTTCATAATCACTTACTGAAAGCAGAGTTAGAAGAAGACTATGTCTTTCTTAACTTCAAAGCGACATTGCAACTTTTCTACTATCCTTAACAGGGAAGGACCTTAGGCAGAGGAACTGCTCTTTTAAGAGTAAGAAAGTAAGAGCAAGGGTAACACAGAAACCTTTGGCAAGGTGATGTACTGAAGTAGAACAGAGCAGGAACTTTACCATAAGGGATCTAAATAAAGTTTTTACGTTGAGACCCTATTTACACTTATCGTCTTCAGTAATCAGTAGGGAGGCATAAACATTGCTAGAGTTCATTCAGTTCTGAGGCACTCCAAAAAGTGACTCAGAGACTGATTATATGGGGACTACTAGGTGTGTTATTTAGGTGCCTAATATTAGGCATGGTGAACTGAAACTTAATCAGTTAAAAAGATGAGGCCTCCTTTGACAACACAAGATGGCCAATTATCTTCTTGGTACTATGATTTTGGCAGGAAAATACAGAGCAATAGCTGCTGGAGCCCTGCTCTTCTACCTGAACAGTATTGATGACCGTGTGCTGAACACTGCCTCAATCCAATAATTGCATTCTGTTGGTGACTGTGAAGAGAATTGATACTCCCTAACCAAGGCACAAATGCTCCTTGGTGGCAAACCATGCCCTACGCATGCCCTCTCATAAAGATTTTCACAGCTGATGTGTTCTGATTATCATTTTCCCCTTTCTCAGGCTTGACTGACTGTTCCCCAGCCCACAGTGTGGGGTGGGAATTAGGAAATATGACTGATGGTCCTGGAGAGAGTGCAGTGTCCTCCATGGACCATAAAGCACATAAATCAAAAGAAATACAGATTCTTCTTTTTTTGTTTGCAGTTTTTTGTTCTTCTTTCTATCTATGGGATTTCTTCTGCTGCCTCAGCCTGCAGTGATTCAAAGAACCAGACGCTTTTAGTATTAAAAGAACTTCCAGAGTGTGTCTTTGATATTCTTATTTCTTTTTTCCTGTTCAGTAAGAGGTTTAATAATTGGATGCTCTATCTGTTTGCTTTGTATATAACTTTTCCACCTCTATTCATTCCTATTATAATTCCAGAGGTATGATGTACAAGGTGTTTTCCATACAACCTGCAACTCAGTGACCCTGAAAGGTGATGGATTCAGAGCTCTTGACTTTATCTGAACTATTGTACACAATGAGCTACTTGTCATATACATCACATCCCTCCAGGTCTGAACCATGCCATGGGAGCATTGTATAAAGCATGCAGCAGAACAGAAGGGTACTGAAGATGATTGCCCTTGCAGTCAATTGTCATTTAATGGACACATTTTTAAAGTATTTTAAGCATTCAGTCACATCTAGTACCAAATAACATAAAATCACTGACTATCCAAGAGTACCAGGATAGTTACTGAGACTCTTGTATTCATATATTGCAGTGTTATCTACCATCAGCCTATGCCTACATGGAATGCAAGTAAAGAGATCATTTGTGCATTCAACTCTTTAACTGGGGTTATGCTCATGAATCCAGAGGTACACCTGGTATATTCGCATAGATCTGAATTGAGATTCCATCAGGGACTTATGCAAACAACACTCATGCACAGACTTACAGAGTCAGGGAATGGCTACAGTATTGCTGCAACCTGGGAATGATGAAAGCTGCAATGAACACAAAGCCTGAAACAGCCAAGATGATTGGATACATCTGAAGACAGTCTTGCCTTCTCCAGAGAGTATAGCTAATCCTTGTCCTAGGCCAATTACTATGCTATTTAAGCAGCAGACAGACTCATTTTGGAGTCCCTGAGGCTGGCAGTATTGACAGTTGCTCTTGTCATTGTTTGTTCTTTTTCTGCAATATCCCAAGGCAGTCATTGCACTGGGTTCTACCTACAGCCTCTGAAGTTACAGGCTTGGTTTTTCACCATCTTCTCCAAGCTAAAGCAGATTTCATCCAGGAGCTAGGTATTCACTGCCAGCAGTGAATTTGACAAAAACTTAAGCAAGAAATTATACACATCCAGGCTGTAAAGGATATACAGGCAAGGCTAACATAACATTTCCTAATATTTAATTTTAAGTTATTGAAGTTCCATTAAAGAACAACAAAAGATAGAGAATGTATACCTGGGAAACAAAAACATTACTTCTGTTTTCCCCACATGGCTTTTCAGCAAGGGAACTGGTAATATTGTTGTAATCTATCACCAACCAAATGGGCACTGCACACCAATAAAACTTCATTACCTTGCATACAGACAAACTGATGAAACTTGAAATGTCAAGGCATACGTTATGTTGGAGACTATTCACTCTGGTCTCCTACGCTCTCTTCTCCTCCCGTATGTCTGCCTCTCATGAGATTCTTCTACCTTGTCCCTACAGCATCCACTTGAGCTTTGTTGTAGCAGGAAGTTATAATAACCCTGTAACTTCAACCAGTAGGAACTGGGAGAAAAGCCTCGAGTAAGGGAGAAATGAACTGGTCTCTGACGACACCAGTAAGCCTCACTGATCTTCAGATACAGCATTCTTAGTGTTGTACCTTGGTGTGAAAGACTACCTTCACAACTTATACTAAGAACTGGAACTGCCCCTCCCTCTCCATGGCCCTCAGATGTCCTTCATGCCTCCCCTGCCAAATGGCCAAGCAGCTTCATGCCTCCTTAACTTACTGCTTTTCAGCTGATAGCCGCAGGATGAAGGTAACCAGCATAGATGCTAAAGGTGTTCCTGGTATGCCTTTTTCATTCTTGCTGCTTACACCCTCCATGGTCCTATGTAAATTAATCACATACCAATGACAAAGTAGACTGGGAGGCTTCTGCTACCTGGATCTTTAACTTTTTTGTGGAAAAGAACTGCATAGCCCCACAACCTCCCATACTCCAGCTGCTACTGCTGCAGAGTTCTGCTGCTTTCTTGCAAAAATTTGTACTTCCCAAGCAAATACTGGAATGGGATGAGAAACATCTATTCCTCATAAAGATGTCTTTCCCATATTATTAATTTGATCTGCTGATCTCCACAGTTGAAGGCATGGTGGACAAATCTGCTTTGGCAGAGGTTACCCTTGAGATAGTCAAATCTGTTCTTCTTGAGCAGCAGTGACTAGCTTGTCCAGACAGTGTTCTGCTAGGATGGCAGGAAATAGTTAACCAGTGCAGCCTCTGACTTTCAGTATCTACAGACTTCATGCATTTCAATCCTGTTACCAGCTGAAATTCTGGTACCCTGAAAGGTATTCTTGCTAATACATAGTGTAAAACACTAATGGGGTTGGCTTTGAGGGTCTTGGTGGGAGAGCTTTGACTGGGCCCCACAGACACAGACATTTTTTTCTATGATGATAAATTGGAGTAGTTCTCAAAAAATATTTGAGAAGAATTGGGCTTAAATGCTCTCTAATGTTTATGTACTTTTAAGAAACAGACCAAAAAAGTACCGAGAAGAAAATGTTTTGCTTCCATTAGAGTAGTGAATGAAACAAATGTTAACTTTCCTCTGCTTTATTTTTTTTTTGTAGATATAACATTAAACCACTAGAGCTTCTGTACTGTCTTTGTTTATCTGCCATTGTGAGAAATGCAGTGCTTTCAGAGTGGGGTTGAGCTGGGGTGATCACCGACATAGAGTACCATGCTCTCTTCTCCTTCCTGCCTGCAGTATGCCTTGTGCCACCTATAGCTGTTGCCTGAGACCATCTGAAGTTGGTTTTGAGACATTTTTATTTCTGGCTTAGAAACACTTATTCTGAAAGCAAGCATGACCTTACCAATTTTCAAGCTACAGAACATAATAGAGGCTCCATACTGCAGGAATAGTAGGAAATATAGGAAAATACAGGATTTAGATAAATCAAATTGATAGCATACATTCAGTACACCTCCTATGCCATAACATCCATGGCTTCTTAAGTCAGTCTTCAGTCTTTATATGTAGTACATGCCATTGCCCTAGCAGATGCAGCAAGCTTGTTTCCAGACACTCAGATACCTGTTTCTTGTAGGGCTGTGTCGGAAACACAGATGTTTTGTCTTGTCCTGTCATCACCAGTGTCTGGAAGGCAGCAATACTGTATAGTAAATGGATGTCAGATAGCTACACATGTTTCAGGGAAACACAGTGGTTTCTTGGGCTCAATTCAGGTATCTCAGAGTCTCTTCCTTTGCTTTGGAACAAGAAACAGCCTAAAACTGGCTCTTCAGTATAACTAGTAAAGTAAGTGGAAACACTCAAGTAAGACATCATGAAACCTAAGCAACTATAAAAGATAATGCATCACTAGGAAATACTTCAAGACATAAACAACTCAGGATTCATATTTCTCAAATATTGCTGTTCCAATTATCCCCCTTCCAACCTCTCATTTGCACTTGGCTGATCATGTTTTTTTGCACAAGGGAGGAATGGATAAAGCGATCATCACTAGACTGCTTTTCTGCTGAGTCTCAGAGTTACTGGTGAATCTGATATTATGAAAATATCCATCAATACTATAACAGTCTGTAGTACAGCTCTTTCACAACCAGCTCTAAAGCACAGAGAGGACAGCTAAATGACACCTTTTCCTTAATGTAATAACATTTCAATAATTTAATCAAAGCTACTCAGAAAAAATACCTTTCCGAAAGTTCATGTACTTGCAAAGCTCTATCATTAATCTGAACCTTTATTTCAGAGATGATAAGAAAAAGAAAAATCTGGCAACATATTTGCTTCTTTGAAATAATAACTGGCAGCAGTAGAAGCTCCCTATTCAAAACCTAGTATTTTTGATTTGCCAGAGGCCAGGAAAAGCCAAATGATTCTGAGGATGTGAAGGTTCACTGGGGTAAAATAAGAAAAGGGAAAAAGACAACAGAAATCTCTAAAGGGACTGCAGTCTGCAAGTGGTGAGTCTGCTCACAAGATTTATTAGCTGTTGACCTCCTTCCACCACTTAGGCCATAACGTGATGAGAGCCTGGCGGCAGTGGAGAAAAGCCACTTTCCCTTTTTGATGCTGACCTAGAGAATTAGGATCATGAACCAGTCACACAAGCATGCCTTATAAAACCATTCATGGCAATTGCACTGCCACCTCCTCCCCTGCTATTTGGTACATCAAGGACAGTTGTCAATTCCTTGAAAGTCAAAACCATTTCAGATCCTGTATATGTCTGCAGTCTTCAGGGAATAAATGCAAATAAAATGTTGGTGTGATTGTGGAACTGTACGATCTCATCTTAAGTGATTTTTTTTTAATTGGGATTGAAGTTTTAAAAATTACAAAAGAAGGAGCAGTAAAAGAAGTGGATCTGGGAAGGAATTAATCTCTGGATTTTTGTAGAATTCTGTGAAAAGATGCACCTTATACTGGCTGGATGGGGCAAAGTCATCCCCACCCTGCTTTCCAGTCAGCTGGGACCAGACCACAGGCCCTTGAGCAAACAGCCTAACCTCATGTCTTTTACACAACAACATGATAGCAAAAAGATTAATGAAAACCCTTTTATTGACTTTTTGCTAGATGTGAGAAAGCAACAGACTTTTTTTGACTTGTTGGTAGCATCCCCACCCATCTCCCCACTGTTTTACTTTTGGAAAAAAAAAACAACAAACTAGTTTGGAAAAGCTGATGTATAAATAGAAGCCTTTCACCTGAACCATCAACTGTTTCACTTCATGATTATGTCAGTCCTTAAAACATGGAAATAAAATACTTGGCTTTAAAATTAAAATGAGAAAAATATAAATTATTCCATTGGAAAATGTCCAAATAGAAGAAGTCTTCTCATCCTTTTCTTCTTCGCACACATTCTACTTCCCATTCTGGAAGGTCAGAAACCTCCCCAAATTCACAAAAAATTACAGTCACCTGAAACTACTGCTGTTCCCTGGGATGGCCAAGATGCAAGGAACTCACCTTTGACTGCCTCTCTCCTCTTGCCTCCCTCCTCCACAGATAAGAAACCTGATACTTATTTCCCCTCACATTTTAAAGTGTCACTGCCCCTTCTATCTACCTTCACCTCCACCACCTTTGGGCAAGAGTTACCCTGGGAACAGCTCTTGTCACCCATGAATGCAGGAACAAGAGGGCAGGGACAGGATTTACCAGGTACCTTTCCCCCTTTCCCAGGCTTGGGAAGAGGAAACCCTCCTCTGCCATCCCCTCTTCCACACTCTGACCCTACAGTGAAGAAACTAACCATAAAACCAAAGCATCCTCATGGAGGAATTGCACTGTTGCCAACTCACATGGTTTTATTTCGAATTCACAACTTCAGAGTAGTTCTCACAGTCCCAGCTCCTGGAATCCAGATCTAACTGTAGATTCTACTTTTCAATTTTAAAGAAAGTGTTTTTTTGTGGTTATGGAGAAAAAAAGCCTTCCTGTGTGAAGTGACTCCAAGGTAAGGAACCAGAAAACTAATAAAAAGAAAACCCTAAAGCATGACTATTATTATTTAATCATCATATTGCTAGGGGAAGAGAAGAGTGTGACTCATGGGTTTTAAGTGTTTTTAGGGGTAGGAACAATTAAATGGGAGAAGCAGGATATCTTACGTTTTCTGAATATCACAGTAACTGTTAAAGTGAAGAATTAATTAACCATATTTGGGGGTAGCTGGATCCATTCTGGATGTGAAAGGGTCGTGACTTCAGAGAAAAAAAAAACCAAATGATTTTTAAGAAGAAAATCAAGGAAAGAGCAAAAAAACCACAAAGGACATACAACTTATTTCATAATTTTTGTTTCAAAAAGAACAAAGAGCAAATTCAGGTCTGCATCTTCATTAGGTGTGCACACAATACACTGGTTCATTAGTGACTATGAGAATGCTGTCTGTCTTGCTTATGGAATGTTTCCCTGTCAGAAACAACATTTTTACAGGCTTTTGGGTTTTGTCATTTTCTACATAGGTATTTTCCACTCCTAAGATAATTTCCTACAGAGGAAATGTTATTGTTCTCATTCAAGTTTCATTTTTTAGCAACTGTTATTGTTCCCTATCAACAATTCTGTGTTTTGGGACAGAACCAAATTACACTTTCTCCAGCATTGCTTACGAGCTAGCAATTTCACAGCCCATAATCTGGAAAGATTATAATAGAATCTACATAAGAGTTTGTGCTGCATTTATATCAAATTACAGGTAATAGCACCGCTTCTTCTTTCCATTATGATCATCTGGTACCAACAGATTTCCTTGCTTTCACAGGCTAACATGATTTTAGTGGTGAATCAGGGCTGAAATGTGGACACCTAGAGCTCTAAAGACCATCTTTCTGTTATGTTTTGTATAGATTGTGTGCCTTATCTCTACCTATAAACCTCTATGTGACCCACATACATCTTGGGGAGGACTGCCATGATAATGGCACTCCCAAAAGAAGATATTACGCCCTCAAATCTAATATACGTGAGAAATAACAATAACACAGTTCCTAATAAGTATGCATGGACTCTTAAGTGCATTCCAGTGTTCTCTGGAGACAATGCTGCATGTCTCTGGTACAAATAAAACCAGTCATGGTATTTAAAGAAGTTTTATTCATGTTTGTATATATATGTGGGCATGCAAGTAATTCAATGTTTGCAAAAAAACCCCAATTTTTTTTAATGTCACAGTGAAGTTTACAGTGGTGAGATTGTAAGACATTAAAGTAGTATTTTAACTGATGCAAGCCCCATTCTGAGTACAACAATAATTGACTGTACAATACACCTCTATCTAGGGTCCAACACTACCATCACACATCCTGTGTCCTGTTGCTCCAGTCTACCCTCACACTTGTCTGGATATTTTCCCACCAAAAGGTGCCGAAATTTACTGGAAGATACAAAACAAATTAGTATGTGTGGTGTAAATCACTACAGGTCCAATGAAGTCAATCTGGGCTCGTACATGTCCACTGCAGAAAGGCAGTTAAAAAGCCTGTTACTAAAGAGATGAAATTTCAACTATCTCCATTCATACAGATAAATTTAAGTAACCAAAGTCACAACTCCTGAAGCATCACTTGAAACAGGTGCCTTAGGCTCTTCCTTTTCATCCCTACCCATAAATGGCATCTAATACCTACTTGCTGAGTAGTAGGGGCCCCTGTTACATTACAGGCATTACCAAATACCTTGTTTCTCTGGTTTTGGTACTTGTCCACTAATCTCTCCTTGGTTTAAAAAGAGGAGCAAACTTATATTTCCAGTTTTCCTAGGAGAGTCTTAGACAGTGATAATGTCCATTATATTGTGTTCTCCAAGGAGAGTAGTTACTTATGGGATGCAAGTGTCTTTGTTTCCTGAGGTATTGTAAACTGAGAAGATGTTATAATAAAATGTTTATCCTTTCTGTAAGATGTTACATAAGATTTACACATTTTAAAATTTACATTCTAAAAATGTACTGCAAGCATGTGTATATTCTATTCAGCTAAAGAGGCAGTGTGCAATATAAATGGATAAACTAAACCCAAGTTAGAGCTACAATGTAATTTAAGGAAATTTTCATGGAAACTTGGACGCAAGTTCCCGAGAGGTAAAATATGAACTCCTACTCTATATCAGCAATGTTCCAAAACCAAGAGATATTCATATTTTTTTAATTCTGAAAAGAATTTCAAATAGAAAAAGTACTTTTCCCAGTTCGCCATCATTATATACCTTTCTCATAGCTTTTTCTTTTCTCTGTCTCTACCCATGTATTTTCTTTGGGTTTTTAACAGTTCCCTCAGGGCAGGGTCAATTATTTATGACATATTTCTCCATGTAAAATTTATTTGGGAAAACTGTTCCTATGGAAACTGCTGTTTTCAAACAGGCTTGTATTAACTTCAAACAATCTGATTGCATCTACAATAGAGAATACCTCTTTTATTATCCAGCATATTCTAATGACTTTGACTACAAAATAAATTGCACAGAGGAACAAAATGAGTTATATTCTGTGATATGATCAAGTGGGTATTCAGCTGTCATCTGGTCAGTACAGGGAATTAGAGTAATTCAGTTCATTTTACCAAAGTCCAATTTGAAGATCTCATAAAATTTCAAAACAAAGCTTTTAAAAATATCAGTCAAAAGCCTGGCTGGAATGCTATGAAAGACCAGCAAGTACCTTATATACAAATAAAACAGTGAAGGTTTTTATTTCAGAAATATCATATTTCATGTATATGTATGACATATTTACACTACAGGGCTTTGGCACTAGAAGTAGATTGACAGGTCAAGATGCTACAGACACTTGATTTCTGTGGCTTCAGGATCAAGCTCTGACAATTAATTATGTTTTGTCTTTGTGGTGTTTTGCCATTTGTTCTCTCCTCACTCTAGCTCCTACTTATCTTCTGGTCTTTGCAGTCCTCCAGACAAAATGAAGCATAAAGCAGCTGCAGTACAGTTTACCGAAGCTGGTTTCTAGTGAAAAAGAAAAATAATAATTTTCATGTCCTAAATAAACAATTTGCCATTTAAAAAACCCTAATTTAAAAACCTACTTCATTAATTGCCTTGGTGGTATTATGAGATTTTTAGAACTGTAATACCCAGTAGTAATCTAGTCAGGAACAGGCAGGGCAGGTCTCATAAAAACATCCCAGTCCTCCAGTTTGGACTCTTTCTTTGGTCCTGTGCAGAAGTTAATGCTGTTAATATAGAGGTCCCTGCTAGCAGCCTTCACACCGGCAGGCTGGTAGCACTTGTTTTTCCTCTGAGTCATCTTCAAGGAAGATTCAGAAAAAATAACTTCCGTGCATTCTGTGTGCTCAAGTGGCCCTTTGCTTATCTAAATGATTAGCCAAGAGAGCTTTATTTTTTAAAAGGAACTGATTCAGCCAGGGACTGAATAAACTCCAAGGCCACAATGTATAAAAGAAATAAATTGTGAATTCAAGTTGGAGAGTTTTCACAGTCCAAGATCAGCTGGCTGCAGCAGTATCAGTAGAAAGACAAAAAAAAAAGTTTTGCTGCACTGGAGCTCCTGAGAATATGGTCACATGTGTATGAAAGGAGAAATGTGTATAAATCCATTTTTCTGTTAAACTCCTAGAATGTAACATTGCCAACACAAGAATTAAAAAAAAATTGTGAACTAGATCACCAAAAACCACTGACTGCTCATTATTGTAAGTTGATCTCATAAGGTTGGTTGGAATTGCTCAGGATTGGGAGCCTTTATAAAGAATACTTTCAACCTTCTTTTTATGTAATACAAGTTTCATATTGGTACAAACCTGTCAAAAGATTGTTGGTATCAAAAATGTTGATGCAGCTGATGACTCAAGTTATCTGATGGGACATTTGGTAGGTTTGGTAGGAAGCCTTTCTACACGGCCCTAGAAAAAAAGGAGCTCGCCTCTTATCCCGAATGGGCCTGAAAATCTTTCCAGAATTGCCTAAGCTCAGGCAAATAATGTGTTAAAATTGGCCTGTCTTTCAGATCTGAGGACATTTTCTGGTAGCTGGAAAAAAACCTAAATAATTTCAAAATATGTAATATAGAAGATACTATATGTAATGCAATATATAAAAAAAGTAAAAATAATTTTGTAAGTGGTTGCAGTAACTTTTCTCTCCAGAGGTCAATGGACACTCTTACCCCAGTAGAAATAGTTGGGAACTATCCCCACTGTAGCAATATGGAAAAAGTCTTAGCCCAGTTATGTCTTTTTCTGTTCTCATGTGTTGCTTTTAAAAAAGGAATGATTTGGCCTGTGATGCTTAATGCATTTGCTTAGACTCACTCTTTGTGCCACCTGAACTGGCTCCATCTGGCTCCTGCTTGTGAACTGGATTTAGCCACTTTGTTTGTACTGAATACCGTGATGTTTCACTGAGCTGCTAGAGGCAGCATATCTTCTGTGCTGCAGACTGCTTTCCTGGGGTTTATCAGCCCACTTTTGTGAAGAACTTACTTACTATTTCAATATAAGAATGAAATGCATCAATTTCTTTTTCACACTCTCATCCCACAAACAATAGGCTAAAAGATCTAAATGGAGGAAACACGGGAACTTCTGTCCCCATATACTGACAGTCTTCATCATATACTCCCCATATACTGAAAAGTCTTCATCTTTTAACTTCTTAGAGATCTCTGATCTCTGTCTCCACTGAAAAACAACAGAAAACACTGTTTATTTTCTTTACTGAAAGAAGATCCATAGTGACCTGCAGGCCTATAACTGAATTAATCTCTCCAATTTATATTCCCAGTGTTGTCAGTTTCTTTGATATTGTTTGCATTTTCTAATTTTCCGAAACCTGGTCCACTATGTCTCTATGAGAATCTTTACTTTCAGCCCTTTGTGGCAACACTAGAAAACATAAGAGCTCAGCACCCAGAAGGCAGATGGACTAATTTTCATAATTAATTATATATATTCTCACACTAATGGTCATTGGATAAGTAATAATTTTTAATGTTTACTGTGATGAGAACTTCCTGAGTCAGACTTTCAGTTACATGAAAACTGGAAGAAAAAGCATATTTAAATATGTATACATTAAATTAAAAAAAAGGTATTTTTGCTTATCTTCTAGTTGTGATTTTAAGACACAGAAATGAAGAGTGTTAGCAAAACCAGGGCTCAGAAATTTGCTGAAGACAGGGGATTTTCAGAAAAGCCAATGACCCTACTCTTTTCATTTTGTTTGATGTGATATTTATTGGTTTTTTTCCAAGACCATACAGGGCATTTCTGAAAATCTCACTCTTAGCTTACTTCAAGTGATTTATATTCCCATTAAAAAACCCCAAAAACTAGAGAAAATGGGGGTTTGAGAGTCTAAAAATCATTTTTAATGCCTAAATGCAACATCAGGTATCGTGGTTGTTCAGCTGCTAAACCTCTCACTACTGCCACTTAAAGAACAAATAGCTTGTTTTACATCAGCATTTTCTCCAGAAACTGCACTTTTGCCCTCAAACACTTACATAACAACCAAAATGCTGCACAAATTGTCACCAGTAATGTTTATCTCATATCTATGGTTGACAAAGCAGCATTTTCAAGCTTTTGCCATATGCAGGCTTGGTCCTCTCAGCCCTGCTCTGAGTGTTTGGACTTTCCATGAAGCTCTACCTGAGTAGAGGTAGCAAACTCCAGCCCTGTGGTCCCCTAAGCCCACCAGAAAAAAGCTCCCTGCACAGCAGAGGAGAGAAGAAAGTGAAGGCACTGGAGGCCCTTGGTCAGGTACACCCCATTGCCCAGTCAGCAGCTGGGACCTGAACAAGGAAATTTCATCCCTTAGGAAATTTTCCTTGCTCATAAGTTGTGGAATGGCTAGATTCCATCTCTCCTGTTTCTCTTCTTTGCTAACATATCTCTATCTTTGCTGAAGAAGGGATGAATATGTAAGTATCCAAGGTTAGTATGAAGGTCATTGTGTTTTTGTAGCACTCTCAATCTCTGTCTACCTAATGAATCTTTAAATCTATGCTTGAGGAAAGGAGGTAAACAACCACTATTCTTTCTTCTTTTTCTGGGGAATAAAAAAAAAAAATAAGATTGACTCAGACACTTTGGTCCAAGAAGGAGTTCATAATTGTAAAAGCGGTATATTTCTATCCAGTCCAAAATTGGAAACACTACATTTTGGAGGAAAAATCCAGGAGTCTCTGTTCTTCTCCAATTTCCTATGGGCTCGCATCACCTGATTCTGCAGCCAACTTGTTGGCTTCTGTGTATGTGCTTCTACAATCTCACACAGCTCTCCAAGAAACAGATGTGGTGCCAAATCTGGGGTGACAAATTCCCCTGAGCAGACAGGGGCCAAAATTTTTAACATCTCAGTGCTCAGTATTGCAGTGTCTAATCCTCCCTTGCAAACCTTGTATTTCTATAGTTATCGTACTGAATCAAAAGGAGTTGCTACACCTTCTTGGATGATAAATTTTTTTGTAAAAGAGGAGCATCATTAAAATCGAGAAACTGAAAAGATATCAGCAGACATGCCTTTCTTTCCTTGTAGTGGAGAGTTAGCAGAGAAGTTAATATTGATGCTTCTAACATCATATTTCAAAGCCTAAGTATCTGATGAGAGAAAAAGAAAAAAATTTAATACATGCAAAAGGAAAATGGCTCAGAAAATGGAATAAATATCTTTATTTTTAGAAAAATGCTTGTTTCATTGAGGTAACACACCAACTTTGTTCCAAGTACATATCAGCCTAATTCAAGTCAAAGAAAATTTCATATATTTGAACATTTAAGTATTTTAATATTCAGAAATTACAGGAATATATACAGAAATTACAAATCTAACATATGCCCCAGAATTTTTCATTTATTTGTTCTGTACTAAGAGAATGAAATTAGTCTGTTCTCTGCAGAATTGGTGTTTTCTTCTCTCTGACTTCTCTGTTGAATTTATATCCTTGATGATATTTTTACTTACAGTATTATTGTTTTTAAACCACACATGTAATGTACTATTCATTTCTTCGTTCCAGCTTAATCAGCTATAAAATCCACTAAAGTGATGACTGTCTTTCATTAAGTTCCTAGATCAGTCTTGAAGACCAAATTGAAAAGCTTTATTTCCAACAGGGATATGTCCTTTAGGGGCTTGTCTGCTACAACAAGATAGCAGTACCTCATAATATCATTGTGCCATCATAAAGACATGAAAACCCGGGTTCACATAGCAAAGACATTTGTGAGGACAAACAGACTCCCATGGCTGCTTGCAACCTCTGCCTAAAATCACAGAGAGGATATAAAATCATAGAATCATAGAATAATAGAATATGCTAAATTGGAAGGGATCCACAAGGATCATTGGTTACAATTCCCTGCCCTACTCAGGACACCCCAAGAATAACACCATGTGCCTCAGAGTTTTGTCCAAGCACTTCTTGAACTCAGACACACTTAGTGCCATGACTACTTCCCTGAGGAGCCTGTTCTAGTGCTCAGCCACCCTTTGGGTGAAAAACCTTTTCCTGATATCCAACCTAAACCTCCCCTGACTCAGCTACATGCTGTTTCCTCGAGTCTTGTTACTGGCCATGACAACGAAGAGATTAGTTATATTCCAGTTCACTCTGAAATTTTAGGACAAGAGGAAACTGAGTGCTCATTTCTGCACAGTTACATTTCTTATGTCTTTTGATCCAGTAATTTACAATTATTTGTATTGAGTCTTCAAGTATTTTCCTTTACCCATGAGAAATGATAAGGAAGTGTTTGACCTACAGCTAGTTCAGGGATGGGTACTAGTTGTATCTGGTGCAAAGTATGAAGCCTTCTCCCAGCAAATGAGTGCTGATGCTAACCAGGATGAATTTGTGATACACATACTTGGCACCCGCTTTGGTAGCCAATCAGATTTTTGAGCCAGTCAAACTCTTTTTTGTGATCTCTGTGGAGAATTATTTCTCTTCCTGTCTTACTGCCCATGTTTCCTATCCGTCACTTAGAAGAGGGTCTGATGGAGTCCAGCTTCTATCCTGCTGAGAGATGAGAGGAAAATTTAGGGGGAGGGGAAATAAAACTCCACAGGGTTTTTATGGAACAGAGTTCCACACCAGATCTAGTTGAGCCTACATCAGCCCAATTTTAGAATGTGCAACAAAACTCATCTACTGAAATATGTGCCAACTAATAGCCAAATGGAAAGTAAAGGAATTTGCCAGTAGCTTATTTTATTTGAACAAACTGGAATAAAGGAACAAGAAAATAAAGACTTTCCTCCAAGCAGTACATTTGATATATCTTTAATATTATGAAACAGCTTCAAGATATCATGATGGATGCCATGAAAATAATCTATGTCCAGTTGCAGTATTATAAACGGTTCAGATTTGGAGGACAAAAAGATGAGATTACTTTCATTTTTGTTGCAAAGACAATGTTAATATACCCAACTCAGCTCCTTCCCAACCTCAGACACTGGTAGCTAGAAGGGAGACCCAACTTGTTGGTGCTGGACAATTGGAAGTGGAAAGAAGAAAGCATGAATGCAACTGGACAAAACGTAAAGAGCATTGCATAAAGAAGGGAGAAGCAAGTACCTGGAAGAGGATTCTCCTCGGAAAAAAAAGGGAGAAGGGTGTCAAACAGGCAGGGGTTTGGTGGGATTTTGGATGGGATTTTTGTCAAATTTGGCGAAAATTAATTTGGCTTAAAAACCATAATGGTATGTGTACTACGTGAAGGTAACTTACGCTTGAAGGTAGTGAGATGAAAATGCAACAAGCTACAAATGTTCTAGTTAACAGCAATTAATGTTTGTGTTAAAATCTTACTGGAAGATATACAAATTCCCCTGATTTTTTCTTAAGAATTTTCCTGAGAGGACTTTAAAAATGCTAAAGTCCCTATTAATTACCTATAAGCAATTAAATACTTATAGGTATTACAGTACTATTTATACAGTAATAGTTGGATTTCTTTTTTTTTCTCCAGGAAAACATTAGTTAATAAAACTGTGCTAAACTTTCTATTCATTTCAATATTGAGGCAAACATTACAACCTGGAAAAGTCTAAGACATCTAAGAAGTTCAAGATGTACAATTAACAGAGCAAGTGAATCATAAATAGAAAAAAACCATAAGAGTATGTTTAAACCTTTAAACATAAGGTCAGTTTGGTTAACAACTTGGATAAATTTAGCCTTTAATGAAATTTAGAACCAAAAGAAGTATTTTTTTTTTTTAGACATTCTAATGGAAAGAGACAAAAGAGGAAAATTGTCTTACAATAAAAGCACAAAATTGTTGGACTAAATCAACAAATGAGAATATGAAACTCAGAAGTCTAGGCTTGTTATTGAAGCTAAGAGAAATGAAAAACGTGCATGGCAGAGAAGTAAATAAGAGACAAAATTCTGACTACAGTTACATCCATAAAATTCCAGTGATCATACTTGGGATACCTGGTGATAGATTTTTAAAATACTGCCTTCTTAGTCATTTAAGAGGGTGTTTTTTTAGTAGGCTACTGTGGTTATTTGGTCTAGGCCTTCCTTGGTGACCAGTTTGTAACCAAGGAAGGGCCCAGATTTACCCAGTATTCCCTACGATTTTTATGTAAGCCAGACTATAAGAAGAAAGTGGGAAAGGCCTTTGCTCTCTTTTTCCTTCCGGCGGCTTGGAGGTGCAGGTTCCCTGCTGTTGAGTCTGCCGTGTTGGGGAGCGAGGCCTGGTAAGGCCTTGTCGACCTTGGGAGACGGAGGTTGCCGGCGATCGTTCCATAGTGACTCTCGGTTGTCCCAAGAAGAGTAGTGAGATATTTCTTTGCTAACTCTTTTAGTGGATAGATATTGGGCTACTAATTGGGATATATATATATATATATATATTTTATTTTGGTTTTGTTCCTTTTCCCTTCCCCCTTCCCTTTCCCTTGTGAAATTGTATATATTTCAATTGTATATAATTGTAACATAAGTATAAATATATTTATATATATCACTTTAGCTGTCTCTCTCTCGTTTCGGGTTTTCTTAGTTGTTTTTTCTCCCTCTTCTCTCTGAGGTTTGGGGGGGGCGACAACTTCTTGTGGTAAGGTTTGGAGACTTGGCAGGGAGCCAGCTTCAAACCATATCAGCTACAAGCAAACTTCTTTGACCTGAAACCATCTTTTTTAAATGGCATTTTAGTACTTTGAAAAATGAATATTTGCTGCAGATTTTTTTTTTTAAATTTCTTAATAAAATAGGAACTTGATTCAATATATACACAGATTTTAAGTGCACGAGTCAAAGCCATTATAAAAACATATTTCTAAACTATAAAGCATGCATAGAAGCACATTTTATATTTCATTATCAGAGCAGAAAAGGGAAACACCCCCAGTACCTACCCTGGGACAGGGGATTCTACACTGGATGATGTAATACTGGATCACAGGACATTTCAGGAGTCTTTGACAGCTTCTAAGATGTTACAGCTGCCTCTTACATCAGTACAAGTGGATCCATTATGGCCCATTAGCAGCGATGAATATCTTCCGGCTATGTGTGAATCCTCTCCATGCTTTCCTGTAGGGGAGTTATCGCAGCTGAGTCATTTGGGTAAGGATGAAGAAACACTACCCTGCCTTGCAGGATTTGCCTCTCCTTATCTTGTTCAACACCCAGGCTGTAGCTTGAGCTGGCAAGTGTGTATACCCTCAGTGGTAGCAAAGCACACTGCTGATTGAGCCCTTAGCACCAATAGTCCAGTCTCTTAGTGTACCTGGGTGGTTACTGCAGGTGATCAAATGTTTGAGTCATTAATCACTAGCAGTTCAGCCTCATTAAAGAAGGCAAACACCAAAAAATCTACGCATATTTGGAGAAAAGAGAAAAGGTGGATACCAGAATGTTTTTGTAAGCCAGGACATTCCTTCTCTCTTAAATGGGAGAGAAAAAGAAACTACTGAAGATTGAATCTCAGCCTTGAAAAGGCTAGAGTGATTTCAGTCAGAAGGAAAAAGAGTTTTGAAGAACTAATCATGCCTACTGTTCTGCTCTCTTCATTTCAATCTTCTGTTGGCTGCCTAGTAAAGGGATCTTGTAAGGTGAACAGAGAAGGTTCTTGCCCTGTTCAGTGGCCAAGTAGCTGAGTACAGAGGGTTTCTGAAAGCAGCTGCCTGACTCTGAGTCTAGTCATAGAGAGCAGGTTAGGTGCAGGTGTGCGCCACAGATGATGTCACTTCTCCACTTCAGTCAGGGCTGTGCTCACAGAGGGAAAATACATAGCATTTGCAATGGCCAGAGGGTAATCCCATCTTGTTTTCATATTCACAATACTACTTGAATTGGGAAAAAAGGCAAATGGCAAATTAGAGTTCTGCTATATATTTAATGGAAATAGTGGTATATGAAGTAATTGTACTCCAAACTAAAGTTGTCAGTGAATAAAAAATAATTAATGGATTGTTTTAATGTGTTACTACAGTTTTGATGTCAGTGTTGCACCTGAAATAATGGAGAGCTATTTTAAGACATTACTGAGCATATGCCATTCTCATATTCAATGGTAGATTACTGAATGTGAAACTGAAAAGGCTCCAAGGAAATATTGAAAGGAGCATACTAAATTTGTTTATGCTTTTCGGCAGAGCTAACACACACTAAAAAAATATCTCATAGTCTCATAATCTTATGTGGACTACAGAGAATATTGTTTGTTTTCTGTGGTCCACATAATAGAAAAGAGAGGTAAGGAGGGGAGTACGTAGTGCCCAACACCTAATACTTTCTCTCCCCAGCAGACAACTTCGCTCATGATATAAGTAATTATTATCAAGAGTAGTGATCAGTGGACAGAGGGTGATTGCTTCCATGTGTCATCTTTTCCTTTTGTAAGGACCCCCTTGGATCCCTAAAAAACAACCTTCAGATTTTTCTAGCCATTTCCTCTCATCTTTCCTTCTCCTTGTGCCAATAAGAAAGGCAGCAAAAAGACAGACAATACTTAACAGAAAGTTTCACAAGCAGAGTCATTTGTAAAATGAAATACTGTGTCCTCTTAGTTTCTGGGGAGTAACCTAAGTTTCTAGTGAAAAATTTCTCAAAATTTTTACTTTTCTTATATTTTCCCAATTTAACCATCTATTTCATTAGAAGAAATATTTAGGGCACATCTATCTTATTGCGCTAAAAACCTGATGATTTGTCAATGTTCAGTAGTGAGGCTCATAATTTCTTGGAGGGAGTAAGGAATATAGAAAAATGGGGTTTTTTTGTCTTGGCAAGTGAAAATGAAATCAGAATTCTTATTTGTGAAAATAAGTGATTATCAAGCTTAATTAACTAGGTTTCCTAGTGCTTTTGACTGGAAAAATTCCTATGAGTTCTCAGAGTTTCTACCCACTGCTGGAGCTTTGTCATTCCTTGTCCATTTGGAATCATGGCAATCTGTATATTCTTGTCTGAAGAGGCTCCCCCTGCCCTCTCTCACCTGTCAGCCCAAGCTGTTTTTCATTACAATTTGACAAGGTATGCAGATTATGTTCTCTTTTCAGTTTGTAATAGATACAGCAGTGGAATGTGGGAGAATGTAAAGGTCTATGATGCTTAAATCATTGCTTGTACAAATAGGTATTTTCTATTTTTCCTATATTAATTCACACCTCCCACATCTATGAGTGTACTAAAACTCAGATAAAGAATCCAATTATTTCTACTGCTAAAATATGACCATCTGGTCAAATTTTATGTGTCTCATTCCCTTACTATGAACAGGTACACTTGTCTTTCACACCAATAAATTTAAAATGTTGACCTAATTTTTTAATATGGAATCATTCTTTTACCTTTCTAGCTCGTTTTTGTATCAGGCAATACTTTGTTATTTACTAGAGTTTTTAAAGTTAAAAATACGTTTATAATTAATTTAGCCACAGGATATTCTAGAAGAACTGGACATGTTGGCTCTGTAAGGTTTGTCACTACATAATACACCATAGATAAGCCTCTTCAGTTGGTTGGATACTGTTATATAAAATATGAAAATGTCATTATGTAGGTTTAATATTATCTTTTTGTTTTGTTTCCTTTTCAAAAGAAAGTCAGAAACAGCAATGTAACCTGGAGATTTGTCTTTTCCTGGTATCCAAAATAAATAGTGAGCAACAGCAGAATTAAAAAACAAAACAAAACCACACACACACACACAGAAAAACAGCCCAAACATCTAATTTGCAGATGATGTCACTGATATGAGCTCTGTTTATCTGGGAGTAATACATAATAATGAAAAAAATGTTTAATGGCTGCTTTAATTTCAGTTAGCTTGGTCAGTGTACCTTTGGGCGCATTATATAAGCTGACGGGGTATTATTCTGTCAGGTTTATTGCTATTTTCTCCATAGAATCTCCAACTTGTGCTTTTCATTAAGAACATTGTTATTTTCTAAGTAGCACATTTAATTCTCCTACTAGAGTAACAGGAGGAGAACCTCTTCCTGTAAGTTCTGCTTGCTTATGTTTTTATGAATCTTTTTAAATGCAATGCGGTCAATTCTTCTAAAATGCCTGTGCCTTCAATCTATTCTCCTCTGTGGATGGAAAATCTGTCATAATGTTTAATTCCTGGCTTTACAACTGTAGCTCAGTTTGTTAGAGCATGATGTTAATAAAGCCAATTCACTTTACAGCAGCATCTTCTTGTAAATCTTCTGTGTCAGTCACGTGCAGTGGCCACAGATTTCTGTTCCATATATGGGAACATTTTTAAGGCAGAAAAAAACCCCTTCCTTCTTGCTTGTTTTTCCTCTAATTGTTGCCTGTGTTTAAAGCTAATCCCAACTGAACAGGGTTAAATGGTTCATCTATTAGATTTTCATTAAATTTAAGTTAATTCTTATGCTTGATGAACTTTTTCACTGATCAGTCTTATTCTGGAGTAGAAAACACTATTCTTTATCTGGTATCATTTGGCCCACAAGCAAAACAGTATAAGCAAAGAAGAAGCCAGGGAATTATGCGTACAAATAGGTTTGATTTTAATTCCCCAGAAAGGTTCTGTAATAAATAATCAAACTAACCATTTAGAAACACTGAACAGAAAAACTAGGCACAAGGTTAAAAGTCAATATGTATTAGTGCACAAACGATGTTGAACCAATCTAATTTCAACTGAAAGCAGAGTAAGAGGGCTCATGGGCAGGAGAACTGCACATGATGTTATTGTAAGCAAATAAGGAAATGTTTGTTCTGTGTGAATATGTGGGTAGGATCAGCTCAAAAGTGTTGCTTCTATCACCTGCTTTTTTTATTATCTATATTAAGTACGGTAAATATTTACCAAACCCAATCTTCCATGTAGTTTCATACTCAGTATCTCTTTGGATTTTAACAATGATTCATTTATAACTGATTTTTGTGTGTATTTTTAAGAACTTCTCTGCATCAGATAAAAAAAACAAACCAACAAACAAAAAACCAAAAAAACCCCCCAGAATTCAAAATTATCGTGATAATCTACTTTGCAAAAAAAATCATATACTATTTATTATGGACAAGAGGGAGACCTCTCACCTAGTAAGGAATATGCCAGGGAAAAAACATGTCAGGAATTAACTGGTTGAGGCATCAGTTCTTCAGAAAGAGATCTAAGGGACTGAATAGGAAACTAAATAGGAATCAATATTGTTATACTTGGGAAAAATGCAAGAAATCTACTTGAATGTAGGAATGTAGTATATAAAAACCACTCTAGAAATAATCCTCTACTCAGACTTGATAGGACTTCAGCTGAAGTGTTGCAGACAATTTTGGGTGCTGCAACTTAAGAAGGGCTTATACCAATTAAAACAAGGCAGGCAACAAGAATGGTTAGTAGTTTAAAATTGTGATATGGAACTAAAGCTTGAGTTTATACTTTCTATACCTTTTAGGGGTGATGACTGTCTTGTTTCTGAGAGCAAATTTGCCAAATACAGGTATAGAGTCTGTCCTGTGGCACAGGAACAGAATAAAAAAAAATTTAAACACTTTTCCTCCTTTAGTATCCCAAGAAATTATCAATTCTTACCCCAGTGTCACTGTGTCCAGGACCCTATGTTTGAATTACTGACTACATACATATTAATATACTAAATATGGAGGAGACATACACTCAGGTCTTGATATGTGACTGATGATTCTGTATCTGATAGGTATAAGCCCTGGCATACAGTGGTGGTGCCAAAACTGTCTGGGGCACAAGCCTGCCCCAGGCATTTCTCCCAGCCAGCTGAATATACAAGGTTACCTTGCCCTTGGGGCTGTGGCCAGAAAGGGTAAAGAGCTCAGCTCCAGGAGCATAGCTGTACTCTGCCCTTTTCTTCAAGGCACAAGAACAGCCCATACCCAGTAGAAATTATTAGCATAGGTAGCAACATAGTGTTTTCATAGACATCCAAGCAAATATCAGGTCTTCCACACAGCGACTGTAAACTCATTTTGATCAGTCATAGAGCTGCCCTTGACTGTCTTGTACTTCTTCCTCTGGTTCCAACTGAGTTTCCCCAGTTATGTTCAAATTATCCTCATTGTCCTCAAAAAAACTGTTTTCAAAATCCCAGAGCTCCAAATCTGACTGAGAATAACTGCTCCCATTTCCTCCTTGTTTTGGCTCTGCCTGTGTGCTCAGGAGTCCAGTTAACAAAAACAAATTGCCAAGCAGGGCTGAAGCAGAAAGGCAAAGTCAGGCAGTCACTAGTGATATTACAGAACACTCAGACCCTTGTCCCAGGATGGTAGAAACAAAACGGGGGACAGAAATTTGGAGTGAACATGGGAAATTACATAGGAGGCAGGAGTGGGACAGCTAAAACTGGAAGGAAGGAGCCCCTCTTTGAGTGTTGCAGCTATGGTCAGTGTAATAAACAGCTGTCACCACATGATAGCAGCCCTGTCACTGACAGGTCTTCCCAAATTCATTCGGATACTGTGACTCCTCCTGATCAAAGCATATGGCTGATGGAATAAAGGCGCTGACCTTACGGTCTGCTTATAATAAACACAAGCAGTACAGCTCACTCAAACTGTGGGCAACTCAGACTGCTTTCTCAAGTAGTATTTGCTGGAAATCAATTCCTAATGAACAGTGTAGGTGGAAGATAAGTGAAAACATCCTATCAATACTGGCAAAATGTCACGAAGGCTTACTTTAGCTTCATCATCAATTCATCTGACTGAATGTGAATCCCCATGTGTGTCTCTTTTCACCACAATTGTAGAATTGAAATAATTCTTAGAGTATTCTCCCAAGGAGAGCATTTCCTCTCATTGCTATAGGAAAAATAAGAAATATCTAGTAATGCAACCATTTTAATTATTTAACACAAGAGTGCTTTTTTTCTTTCTAGGAAGCATGTTAACTGAAAGCTCAGATGCTGTAGGTAAATGACTGCATGGTACATGACAAAAAAAAAATTATTTTTCAAGGAGCTGTTACTACTCTGGTTTCAAATGGGAATGAGATTAAAAAAAAAAAAAACCAAACCAGAAACAAAACCAAAAAACTACAAGTTTTAGTAGTTTATAATTCAGAACTCCAAAGTTTCAATATTCTTCAATTACACGGGTAAGGTCTTCAGAAATTTTTTAAACCTTTAATAGAGGTTTTAAGACTCTCACAGATGGAAACCTTTCTCTATTACAGAAGCTGTATTTCCTAGGTGACAAGTGGAGAATCTCATCACCTGTGGAGTCAGTAGCTGGGACAAAATTAATTAACGAAGATGAGAGAGTTGTTGTGCCTGAACCCGCAAGACTAAGAGAAAAAATATCCTCGCCCTAACAGCAGACTTCAAGTGGAACATAAATAACTTCTTTTTCTTTTATATGACTAAGACTTCAGTCTTAGTCATTCACTCACCTATTCAAAGCTGTTATTCAAAGCTGATATATATTTTAGATATAGAGGAACAGCTGAACACAAGTGATAGTCAACCACATAAATATTAGAGATTAGGCATAATATTTTTTTCAGGACAGTTCCCACATTTACTGATATAAACTTAGTCACTTATGTAAGAAAACTGCAATTCTTGTGGGGGCTATCTGTGATTACATCTATCAGATGATTTATACTTAATTTGGGAGCTGAGTTTTAACTCATATTTCTTGTAAAGATAGGACTGAATTTCATCACACATTAAAGGTGTTAAGCCATTAAAGATGAAGAACAACCTTTTTCAAAACATGGATCTATGGTCTGTCAAATTAATGCTTAAGATAATCTAGGAACTTTCTTATTTACATGGTTGCTTAGCATTATTTTATATATATATACACACACAGATCTGATATCTCAAAATCATAATGTCCTTACCCCAATCCAAGGCATTCATTTGTTGGCATAATCCCAGCTGTGAGCTCTGTTAATAACCTTGTTAGATTTAGTAGATTTTAAATCAGGCCCCCATCCTCTCTGTGGAAAATCTACTACAACCTCCCCATAAAATCAGGGCAATGTTAGTGTAAGGGTTGGTGGACAAAAGACTTCTTTGATATTAACACATCATTGTTTACAAAACTGTCATGACCAAAAAAAAATCAATTCCCAAAACAATTTGCAGTGCAAATCTCACTTCTACAGCATGCCTGCTGAATTATCTATTATAACTTAGCTCATTTTAAAATTGGTAAAGTCTGCAGAATGCTACATTCCCTTTAGACCAGGAGTCCTATACGTACAGTCTTGTAGGGCATAAAAAGTAATTACTGAAGATCACCCTTTCCCAAACAAGTGCTGCATACTGTTCAGGCACTCATTTACAATTTAATCCTAGGGTCTTCACTGAAAGAGGTTTTTAGGTGCTAACTAGGTTATTTAAATTCATTACATTTCAGCAAACAGAAAACATACTTTCAATTCTGTGGTAGAATTCAGGCTGTTATTTTTGTAGGGAAAAGGGGAAACAATGGAATAAGATTGCATGATGGTTGCTGGTGTTTTTTTTTCCTTTCACACACATATTCACTGTTTCCTGATTCAATAGAATTTCTATTTTTTTTCTTAATATTTTGATTAAGTTGAGTGATAAATACTAGTTTATTTACCAGCTTTTTGAAGCTTTCCATATATAAAAAAATATACTTTAAAATGTTTCTTTGAGCAATATCT
This sequence comes from Chiroxiphia lanceolata, assembly GCF_009829145.1. Lineage (NCBI taxonomy): Eukaryota > Metazoa > Chordata > Aves > Passeriformes > Pipridae > Chiroxiphia > Chiroxiphia lanceolata. Next base: position 34,430,167 of record NC_045639.1, on the reverse strand, counting down.
TTAAAAGTTTAACCACCTGATACAGAGTACAACAGGATAAAGAATCATACTTCTCAAAAATGACAGGTTTTTACTGGTCTAATTATTTGTTTTGGAAACAGTTAATGAGTGCAACCAATATGATAAGACTTGTTTTCTTATAATGAAGTACATGATACATGAAAACAAGATATTTTGGTTCTTTTTCAAACCCCTCTTGGTGGCTTTTTTTGTTATCACCCTGTGAAGTGAAAGGCTCAGTTCATGTTCAAAGGATCAAATTTTCTTTCAATGTAGGTGAATTGACATTGGTTTAGCAGTGCTCTTTTAAACGATCTGAGATTGCTTTTTGTTGTGGCCTTTTCCATCCCTTTCCATCCATTTCAAACAGCATTGCTGAAAAGGCACTGAGGTCCAGAACTGCAAAGTTATTTCAGTGCCCATTCTTTTTCTCTGGTAATTTTAACATGACTGAAACATTATATACCAAGGAACTCCCAGGTGATCCCCCTGTCATTTCTGGCTCTCAGTCTAGAAGCATAATTGTGTCAATACCACAAGCTTGTTTTCCTGGGCTATAGTGACTGATCTTTGAGGTTCACTGAAATACTGTGTGCTAAACTGACTGACCGATGACAATTCTGCAGAACTCAGTGAGGGTCATCTCAGGTACAAGAAAAAGATCAGCACAGTTCTCACTCAGATCACATTTCAAATTAAAAAGTCAGGGTCAGGATATATTGAAGCTGTTATTTTTCATAAAAGTCCAACACCTCAAATTCTCAACTTTCAGGTAAAATAGCATATTAAGAAAGCATAAAAAGCAGCAGGTAATCAAAATCATAAAAATATTATGTTGGTGCTTATTATTACTCACCTTCAGAGATAAGTAAAATATATTGTGTATACTGCCAACAAAAATGTATTGTCCAAATTGTATTTGTCAAAGGACGTCTTCGACCTCATAGTTATTTCAGTCATATATTGCAATGAAGTATACGCTGCAAATCTGCAAATATATCACACAAAATATGACGTAAAAGATCCCTTTCAAGATGTATTATTGGACTGAGAAGGTGTCATACCAGATGATACCTGGTAAAAAAAAAATGATGGGCCTATGTCTGTTATGTTTTCCTATTCAGTTACTGAAAGTATATTACAGCTTTTAGCCTATTGCTTGGGGTCTGTCCAAACCATCTGCACCTGTAATAGCTGGCAGCAAAGCAATATGCTGTGGAATCAAACTTGCATTATGTGAAAAAAGGCAGTCTCTTTGACTTAATTTCATCACCTATTGATTTCAGGAGCTTGCATATGGCACAGTTAGGTATTTACCTGAAGTAGTTGAAGGACATAGGATGGGTGAAGAAACTTTTGTGAAAAGTATATGCAATATTCAGGTGCAGTTCAGCTGTGGAGGGTCTCCTGCTGTCCACCAGCTGAAAACCCAGAGGAATCACTGGAAATCACCTGCTGGCCGTATTGACCACACCCAAAGTTTGGATCATCTCATAAAGAGCAACATCACATTTAAACAAAGTCCTTTCTATGAAAAGTGTGAGTTACTGAAGATATGTTGTGTGAATTTTTTCCAGCGTTTTGAAAGGAGTTCTGGTTGCTGCTGATACTGTTTGATTCTTGCTGTATCAAGTCTTGCAATGTAACAGGCAATGATGAATGACCCTTTGGTATGACCCACTCAGAGACAGATGGTGAAATATCACTCTTCTAGTGTTTGGGACACAAATTTAAATAGATAGGTAATGGAATGCTCTTATCACAAATTCTCTTTAGATTGTAGGCAATGGAGTTACTTATATCCATGTTTTTGTTTTTTATTTCAAAAAAAAATACAAGTCCTGTTACTTAGAGTAAAAGAGATTTATACTGTTTATCTCAAGAACTAACATTATCATTCTTTAATAAATAATTTACAGTTATATGAAAATGTGTAAGTGCTATAAGCTGTATTCATTTAATGTTCAAAGCGATATCATGTGAAAAAAACCCAGATTTTTTGTTCTGAAATAGGCTGATCTATTCAGAACAATATCAGCCAATTTTCTTATTTACACTTCTCCATTCTAACAGTGGAGGACCATGAGTGTCTGCTGTCTATTACTTGAACCTTAAGTGGTAGAGAGATTATACCATTTACTTTTATACAAGAAAGTCTTTTACTCTTTCTCTTCCTTTCTCTGTTTGTTTTTTTTTTGAGACACACAACATGTTAGTAAAAATATATTGATACATTAAGATACAAACAAATGATGCAAAAGTATGCATTACCCCAGAGACTTGTTTTTTAGTTGCTCCATTTCTTTCTGCTGTTCTCAGTTTACTGTCATATACTCTCCATAACAGACTCTATTCAATTCAAGAGCTTGGTTTTCCCTTCTGCAGCATATGTCCCTAACACCTCTCCCCATATTTTTGTCAGCTGTAATTTCAAGAACCCCATTTTTTGTCTTTCATAACCACTATAGCATCGTTTCCATAGCTAGTACATGCATAGATGCTATAGTACATGCTACAGATACTATATGTATAGTGTGATAAATACAGTCAAGTGAAAAGTTTCTTGGGTCTGGTGCACACAAGAAAACTTGTAAAGGGTTAATTACGGAATCATACATTTCTGTTATTTAAAGGAGGCTAATATAATATTCTTTGTGTCTCTACTTTGATAAAATAAGGCATTTAACAATCATCTAACAATTTAGCTTCAAATTAGAAGGATTGGTATGCATCCTTATTTGTGCTCCTCTTCACTGAAACCTTACAGTTATCTACCTAAATTGTCCTTTGAATTGGTCTGCTTAAGGCCACTGAAAGACAGTCCTGGTTAAGCTGCTTAAGGCCACTGAAAGACAGTCCTGGTTAAGCCGGTTTATCCCCTGCTTAGCCAATTCACTGTAATTTAGCAATCTCCTGATTCAAGATGAGAAAATTTTAATCAAAGCTTAAATTGAGACAAGTGAATACAGAATGAAAGGTTTGCAACAGTTGAACTGAAATACTTTAAAATCGGATATCCTCCCAATTCCAGGGCCATAATGGAGAGCCTCTGAAGATGTAACACATCAGCAGTAACAGAGGTGGTTCCTTGTACGAGAACATCTACAGAGATGTGTGCTATGTCTTTAAAAGCTGTAGGAGGAAACCAGGCAGTAGGAGCCCTGGGGAAGACTCAGCAGTAAATTAAATGAAGAGAGGCTTTAGGACCGATAGCAGTTTTCTGTATTCTAATAATGATCTTTGAGAGTGCAGGAAGAAATTCTTTACAGTGGCTGCTCTTGTCCTAAAATTTCATTCAGTGTCCTGTTTGAGTCCTTAGCATCTGTTCAGGTGTTATTTTCTCTCTTTGGTCTGTGAGTATAAAGGGAAAAGACTTGATTTAAAAAAATATGCAAAACCTGATTCTTTTTTAATCAGAGGTTTCCTGATGTCTGTGCTTGTATCTGAAAACAGTGACTTTGAGACATTACATCAATGCTAATACTCAATCTCTACATTTAACTTTCTGTGAACTGCATTTAAAGATGGCAGTCCTTCTGGTTTCTTGGAGCAAGAACAACCCAGCAGCTTCCCCAGATCGCACTCAAAGGAAAACTTGTTTATGCTGCTGGGATACAACTGCAGGGCCACCACAGTGCCAAGCTGAGAAATGAGAGAGGGATGGTGCTGGCTTCTGGACTGTTTTGAAAGAGGCAATGGAGTGTATGGGGTTTTTTTAAATAAATTAAATTAAGCTAAAATTTAAAAAAAAATATAGGCTTTTTTTTTTAGTTCAGCCTTTTATCAGAGAATCTGTCATGGATGCAAAGGTGTCTGAACGAGATTCTTACCCCAGCGTGTAGCCTGTTCCCACAGTACAGGGAATGAAAATAGTTCCAAAGCTGGCAGACTGCTCAGGTGCCAGGGGTGAGGGCAGACCTTGCTGATGGAATGGTTCTCAGCAGGGTCAGGGGCCAGATTTTTTGCTCAAGTCCTGTTTGCTGGTACAGTGCAATAGTCAAGCTGCTGAGGGATTTCTGACTCCTAGCCTACAGCAAGGGATCCTTTTGTCCACATTTCTTCCTAAGGGCTAGAAACAACTGGAAAACAGCCAGCACAGGAAAGCCTTGCATTCTGTGTAGTATTGCAGCCCTGGAGAGTGCAATTAAATGCTATAAAATCAGTCTGCATGTGCTGAATCATTTAAGACTGAAGCTGAGAAGGGGGATGAGAAATACGTCTTGGGTTAAAATCCATGTGGAATCACACACGTGAGGACTCCCAAATCTTTCAGAACTTTGCAGTCCACGTTTTAGTTTTTCTTTGTACTACATTGCACCTCACCAGATCTTAGTCCAAGAAGGCTTTGAAGCCACTGTCCTGAGTGTGCTGTAGTCTCTTTATCTTAAATATACTGATTGTCACAAGTGGCTTCTAAATCTAATAGTCCATTAATCAATTAAAGGAACCTAAAATTTGTGACAAATTCTTTTCCTGTCTGTACACATTCCCATTTGTCCAAATTCCTTCTAACAAGTTGAGTTGACAAATCCCCTTCTCTTTAATTCACTTCTGTTTTTCAGGTACCTGCTTTTCACAGAAAATGCCAGGTTTTTCTTCTAACCTTCATGGCATTATACATGTCCATTTCTCGTTGATTAGCTGGTGCTGTTTTCTTCTCATGTGAATGTTCATACTGACTCATTCTGGCAATGTGTCAGTCTTTGAATGCCTACTTGGTGCCTGACTACTGTTTGTGTCTTCACACTCTTTCAAACCAATACTTTATACATATTTTCATTGCCCTGGATTTCTGTAAGGCTCCAAAAATCTCCACCTTCAAATTCTGCCATCTTCCTTTTGATACTTATAGCAACACTATTAATTAACTTACTAATGAAATCTGTATCAAGGGTCCCATTCCCTGCATCTGCAAACTACAGCTAGCTTTGCAAGATTCAAAAATGTATATACAAGTATATAAATGTTATATACACTTTACATATAAGTATATAAATACTTTCCTGTTATGCTTGTCTTTCCTTGTCCTTAATGTTTATTGAACAAACCAAGACAGGAGGCCTACAACCTCAGAAGCTCTATCTGATTCATCCTCCAAGGCAACAGTCTTTTTATTGCTTTCCTAGATCTATTTTAAAATAATATAAATTTTCTATCCTTTGGGAGCACAAGCATGTCTGAATGTATTTCTTCATCTGCTCCCAACTTAATTGTACGTTAAGTAACTAACTGAACAATTATAATTTTCTATGTTATTAAATACCTTAAAATTCACACAATTATTGGTTTGTTTATTGGTTTTGTGTGGTCCTCCCCCCAGGGGAAAGAAATTCAAAGCTATGAAATCTGACAAATCAGTTAGGAAATCAATTCTTAATTATAGTCTTGGATGTAAACGCATTTAAGTGCATCTTTTTAAAACTGAAGGATGTCAAAGGAGTATATCTGTAAGCTGAAGACATTTATTCTTTTGATTCTCTAGAACTTCAGAAATAATGTAAGGTAGAAATAATGCATGGAAAACAAAGAAAGTAGCCACTCAGATTGCATGGACTTTCTTGTGAAAATTTGCTTTTTAAATAATCTAGCAATAATATAGAAATCTTAGACACAATATTTAAATTATGAAAATATTGTATAGTTTTATTCACGAGAAAATAACTTATCAAGAGTCTGAAAAAATAGTGATAGGTTTTTTTCTACACAAAAAAAGGACTTAGCTAAGATAGCTAAGAGCAAACGTACATATCAAGCAGAATTAATAAAGCAAACCAAATGTCTAAGAATGAAGCCTTGAGATAAAACCTTTAGCCCTACCCATAAAATGAAGCAACTTTATCAACATTTGCAGTAGTGCCCTTGGCTGTTCACTGCAGAGTCACAAGGTCACATCTCACCAAAATTTCCCTTTAGGGATGCATAACAGGCATTTATTAATTTTTTGCTTTTTGTATTTCAGCCTAGAATATTCTTCTCGATCCAGGACTCCCATAGGGTTCAGCAGGAATCACCACTGTGGAGTGACTTGGCTTATGGTATGAAACATCTCTAGGAAGTCTGAGTGGCCACCCGAGAGCCAGGAGCTGGACACAGCTTTAACCTCAAGACTTGTGCTACTCCCATTGTGTTACCAGCAACACGATCTTGTATTACCACTTTTGTCCAACAAAGAGCTGGACTGACCTGTGAGACTCTGTGAGAGAAATTGGGCTAAAAAAGCACATGGAACAGAACTTGCTGACAGCATCCCTTGCTCAGTTTTGTCCTACAGTGGAGTAGGGGGCCCCATTTCTTACCTGCGAGGTGACCACACAGCTCCTGCTTCCTGTGGTACTTTGGAGAAGCTGATACTTAGCCCAGCGATAGGGAAGCCAGAGGATAGTTTTAGGATGAGACCCACAGTGAAGCTGCTTAGCCCAAAATAGTGTTAGGGGTCTAGAACAATCTTGGATGCAGGTTGCAAATCCCACTGAGCTTTTATCACAGGTACCATTGTTTATTGCTTGTTTTAATGAAACTCACTGTCTGAAAAGCACCCTTTCTTTCATCAACAGGACTTAATCTTTAATGGGCATCAAGATGTGGACATCATATTAGTTTCCAGTAACCCTGCAATAATTTTTTAGGTGTTGTTTAAGCTCCCAACTTAATGGTATTTGAGTGCCATTAAATTGTGAGCAACTGTTTTCTGGAAGAAGTGACTGATGTGCAGATCATGGTCTTCGTGTCTTGGTTCCCTGCTTCATCTTTCACAATGGTCTTAAAAAAAACCTATTCTTGCCATGGATGTAATAGTAGTGTAGATATTTTATTGTCCAATGTACTGCAAGACTACGCTCCACAAAGCACTTAGGCATGGGTGAGTCATCTGTTGATTTTGCTAGAGGCAGACATCATGAAAGTTAATTGTATGTGTGTGTGTGCTTTGCTAGATCAGGGTCTACATCTGTTTAAAGAAAAAGTAAAACAAATAAACAAACAACCCCACACAAACAAAAGCAATCAGCCAACTAACCAAAAAAATCCACCAAAAAAACCCGCCAGACCAAACCATGTTCAATAGTAACTTAAAGTAAGTAAAAAGTACAATTGTGATAGCTATTGCCAGTTCACATGGTAGAGAATGGAATAAAGATATTTAAGAAAATTCCATTTCTCTGAGACTAAGTATAGTAGGATTTTTTCTTTTTGAAACAATGTTTTGTGTAGTAACGTCAAACTAGCAACACACCTGTATATGTAATTTTTCCAGAAAAAATATCCATGTTACAATAAAATTAATGTTTCCTTGATAGTCAAATATCTAGAGGATCAGCCATTTCCAACTTCAGTGGAAGAGTGTATAGATAAAAACATGAAAGTCTTATCAATTGATGAGAAAAATACGTTTGGGTTAAAAAGTGTCATAAAACATATTTTATTTACTACTGCAATGTCTGTGAAAGACAAGACTGCTTTTTTCAGGTGTTAGTTTTCATGCTTTCCCAAACAAACTATACATGCACTTATTAGATAAGAAATTTCAGATATTTATTTTGATTTCAATGAACATATCATTAGATTCTAGAAGAACATTATTTTGAAGGTAAGTAGGAATTCTGAACTGACAGAATACCTGCTGCTTCTTAAACTCTCTATAACGTTTATGCGTTCTGCATGAATGCAATAATTTCAGAAGCATATTGTTACAGCTTTTATATAAAAGTTGTGAATAAATTGAATGCATTTTGATTTGATTTTTTTCTATAAGTAAAATAAAGCTTATCATCTGGCCAAACTGACATTTTGCTGAAAAAACTTGAAAAGAAAATTGAGTCCTTTTTTTTTTTAATAATGCTACAACTATACAGAGAAATTTTTATTTTCAAAATGAGATTCAGAAAAAAAAGTTTTAGTGAATGAATAACATGTTGAATATGTTTCTGTTTATTGGAAAGGTTATGTGAAAAACATCCCCAAGCAGCATGGTGACTTATTGGTATAATAATTTAAGGAAATAAGCAGATGAAATTCCCAGAAAACCAAAAGAGAAGAAAACTTTAGTGTTCTTTATATTAAGTGTACTTATAAAATTTTTGCTCCACTATGTTGTCTCTAAAGGACACGTACTTGCATTAAGAAATTTACCTATTGCATTTTACATTCAAATTTTTAATTTCCAAAATGAATTCACATAGATTTTGAAATAAAAGTCCTCAAACTGGGAAATTAAGGGTTTATTTGGTTGGGTTTTTTTGGTTAGTTGCTTGGTTGGTTGGCTGGGGTTTTTTATGGGAAGATTTTCTGGTTTTAGTTTCAGTGTTCCATCTCTACTCCATATGCAGTGACAAAAAAACAAATTCTAAAAACTAGTAGTGTTTTAATTACCTAACTTAATATACATACTTTAGGTTAATGCAAAAAGTTTTCTCAAACATTGAATAAGTGCTTTAAAAATCTTCAGCAGTGATTTTTGCTTGCTTATTTCTATCCTTGTTTATAGAAGTAAAAAGTTTAGACCCATATCTTGTGTTTCCTGTCATTTTGTGTTATATCCATTGACACTTGAATGACAATCTCTTTGGAAGCATATGTAGTAGGACACTGTTGCAAATGAGTGCTTTAAGATTGCTTAAAGAATCGTCAGAAAAGGTATTGACAAAAGCAAGTTTAATATAAAGTTGGTTGGCAATGTTCACTCTACTACTTAATAAGTGGTTAAAGCACACAGAGAAAAAGAAAACTAATATCTAAAATTGAGCAGTCTAAAACTAAAACCAACCAAAAATCTATGCGGATGCTGGAAAAGGGTAAAGATAGGAAAAGGTAAGGATAAAAAGAATATGGGAGATCCTCCGCTTGAGTCACAAGGTTGAGATGGGACCTCGTTGCCAAACTTAGCCCTGGACTTGACCAATGGTTCAGGCCTGAAGGTTTACTAGCAACAGCTTAACAAAGGATTCTATAAGAATTTACTATAAGTACAACAGTAACTCATTTATAGGTCTAACTTACTTACAGATCTAAAGTACTTGAGAATCTAAGGGAACAACTTTCATAGCACATTTACTACAGCATATTCACACTTGCACATACAGACATAAAAAATTATGTAAAAGATATATCTGTGAAAAATTCCTCTTGAATTCAGCAAAGTACTTACATTGGATGCCTTTACATCTGCTCAAAGGATAAAGGGTTAAGCCTCAAGGAAGAGATCTTAGCCCAGACTCCATCAACACCATTTGGCAGTGGTCCTCCAAGTGTAGCAAACTTGAGATTTGACTGGCTCTGAGAAGTGTCCCACTCAGAAGGACATAGCTGTTCACAGCCTGCTGTGGTCCAGAAGAACTCAAAGGGTCTCACTTAGGACTGCTGTTTATAGGGTTGTAAGACAGTTGGCTTCAGTCGTAGTAATTTTCCATCCTGGCAACTTTCTTTGAAAGTTCAACAACAAAAATGTTGTTCCACTTGGGTTGTTATTTGGGCAAGAAAAATAAGTTTCCAAAGTTGTTCATTAAAAAAATTCAGGAGCTCATTAGGCAGCATGTTTCTGTGAGCAGACAGTGTTTCTGATAAGGTCAAGAGAAATTTAGCCCAGGTGTTGCTTGTCAAGGCCAAGGCCTAACGAGCATTTTTGACATCACAGGGTGGCCCAAGGAAGAGTGGGGAAAGATGCACCACCACAGACACACACATGCTAAAGACAATATTTTGTTTAAAACAGGGATGATTTCCATATTTATGGCCCTATTAATCACCGACTATATACTATGAAAACTCTCTCTAGTGTAGAGATGTGGCAACCACATAATTAAACTTTTAATTACTATCTGGATTCCAAACTTCAGGTTTTTTTATTTCATTGATATTCAAAAGATGCAAGTATCATTATTTTGTTAGAAATCACCCCTGTTCACCCTAGTTACTGTAAGTAAACATATAATTATAGAATCGACCACATTACTGAAATCAAATTATCTTTCAAGAAGATGTGTTTTGCTAGGATTGGGGATCCTGGTAGGGAAACCTTACTATGACTAGAGCCATATGGGTGGTTAGCACAGTGCAGCAATATAACATATGGGGCAATAAATGAGGAGAGAATTTGGAGAAATTAATATGATTTTATTCCCTAATTTGACATCATGAGGTGTGTTGATAGGATTAATATTTGGACTTCCTCAAATCTCTTTTCAGATATTGCCTTATTTTTTGTCTTTGTTATGTTCAGCACTAAAAGTGAATTTTACATCTTTCTCCCCCTGCTTGATGAGCCATACCCTTAGGTCACTAAAAAAATAAAGCTTATTGATTCTGTCTTCTGTGAATTTGACATTGTTATCTAGGTTCATGTGATTCATGCTATCGTATTGAGAAAAATCTTTATTTTTGGGGAGTGCATGAAGGCAGAACTTCAATGTAGGAGAGGATTTGAGTCTGTGGGAGATGAGAAAGCATGCTGCACATCCTTTTCTAATGAAAATTAGAGATTAAAATATTAACATACAGAGACTGTTGGCAGAAATAGAAACAAATTATTTTATCTGTGTAATCTCTGTTCCAGTAAGATCAATGAAAAATACACCTTCCTTTTAACTAGGCTACAAAATAAGGATGAGAAAAGAAAGTAGCAGTCAATATATTAGTGAGTTTTTGCTTTTTCCACATTTTTGGAGATGGATAAATGTTTCAGGGATGAGTCACATCTTGCAGTGAGGCTGTAGGGATAGCACAACCCTGTTCCTTGTTCTACCTTCCATCTTTGATCATATTGAACCATAGGGAAACACAAATTCCTCTAGAAGATCTAGGAGGGAAAATCCCCATGTTACTCCACTTCAGAGGGTAGCAGCAACACACCTTTCACCCTGCATGGCTGGAATGGTTCAGGTAAATCCTATTTTTGTCTGGTTTTCTCTTTTTCTCACCTTGAGGAAATGTGAAGAGAGTCTATGCTTAAGCACAGCAATTGTATTTTCACCTGGCCAGTACTGAGATGAAGGATGGTTCTCCACTCCCAGTTCCAGGAAATGTTGCCAAAAGTGATGATTATATCAAAGTCTCGTTTCCCTTCCTCTTTTACTTTTTCTTTTTTTTTCCCTTTTTTTTTTTCCCTTTTTTATTCGTCATTCAGAAAGAGGTAGTTACCTAGCTGTGTGTTTACTCATTGAAAAAGCATAGATGCAACAAGCTCCAACAGGTAAAAGATTAGTATCATTGTCTATTGCCTTGTGACTTTATTTGATTTGAAGATTAATATACCGTAAGTGAAGTTTTGAACTGCTGGCATGTGATTCCATGTGTGAAAGTGATTGTGTAAGGAGTATGTGTAACAGCCTTTGGCCATCATTCCAGCCTGGTTGTTTCCAGTGGAAGCTGTTATTGACTACAAAACTAAGCCACAGCCTGCCTACGGGGCTGATGAAGATTCCTTTAATTGTACCTGCTTTATATTCGCACTTTGTATAAAACCTATCTATTCAGGCATAAGGTAGACAAAAAAACCCCAACAGTATGGACCCCAGAGACTCTTCTCAATTTGATGTGTGGAGTTTTCTAGGATATACCATTTTTTATTTTTGAATTAAAAAGTTTAGGTACTCATTTGAGGCATGACAATCTTTTCTCTCTCTGTGTGGCAAAATTATTGTAAATTGTACTCTAAATCTCCATTATACACAAGAGAGGACTGAGAGCACTGGGAAAAGAACGGTGTCCCTTTGTGACACACACTCCGAGTGTGTTCAGTTCTGGTCTCTGCATCTCAAGAGAGATGTAGAAGTACTAGGAAATATGCAAATTACCCAAGGCCTGCAGAAGCTGCCTTGGAAGACAAGGCTAGAAAATTTGGACTGTTTAGTTTGGAGCAGAGAAGACTGAGGGAAGCCATGACAAAGCAAATCATGCAGGTGATGGTAAGCAGAATGCAGATCCACAGGTCACCAGTTCCCACAATACAGAGACCTGGGGACACTGGATGGTACTGAAATCAGTTTAAAATATTTAAAAGTATTTTACACCATGGGTTGCAAACTTTGGGAACTTTTCACCACAGGAGATTGAGGATAGCAGATGGTTTCAGCAGGTTAAAATTGCTAAGAATACTTGTGAAATGAGCAAGCAGGAATGTGACCTGCAATATCTTTAATTCAATGGTAGTGCATCTTAGGGAACAAGAAGGACGGATAGAGAAAACTGTCAAGGTTTTGCCACTGTCAGAAACCAAACCCTGTGCTAGATGGAGTATTAGCTTAATCCAGCAGGATATTTCTCATTGTCTTGCTGTTATCCTAGGAAGTTCAATTACCACAATCTACCTCTTCTCAACAACGCTGATTTTTTTTTCTCCTCTGAAATATCCCAAATATTGACATAAATATGTTTACCTTGAAAATTTTGTTGTATTGAGACTTCTTCCTAGGAATTCTTAAGTGAGCCACCAGGAACTTTCTTTTTGACTTTTTGTGTATGTGTTTTGATGGAAATTTGAATTTTCTACTAAAAATCACCTCTATAATCTTTGTCACAATTTTCTTCATGACTCTTCATTTCTGTTAAATAATTCTAAAGAACTACGCAACTGTTCAAAGCCATCAAAATTCAACTATGACTTTAATACTGTCTTCCAATATCAAACCAGTAGCAGTTTGTTTATCTCAATGACAACAGCACATGCTGTTAGGCAGGGTGGTGTAGTTCCATTAAGTTAAATGAAGTAGTTGTCTTAATAGGTCTCCACATATCCTGGACAATATTTATCTGCCATAAGTTCCAAAGGCTGAACCTAAATGCTCACAGGAAACAATATGTGACAGGGCCAACTCATTTAACTGTAATCTTCTCTGTCTCTGGCTGAAACTACACTTTGTTTATGAATTCCATTGACTAAGACATTGACTGAGACTGTCTAAGATTGGAGCATGTGTGATGCAACCATGCAAGGCTTAGGAACCACAGGGTATAAAGTGAGCTTTTGGAAAGAGAGGAGAGATTTATCTATGTCTGGCAACTCTGAGCACTAATTTAATGATAATTTTTAACAGTTCAAATGTTCATGTAAAGTAGTGTAAACAACACACAGACTTGAGATTTGAATGTTGAAATAAATGTTTTCCAAAAGGCTGTGTAAAATATTTCTCAACAATGCTTTAGTTCTTGGGGATCTCTTTAATAACATTTTTCTTTCTAGTCTCTGAGAAACAAAGTTAGAATTCGTAAAGAAACTAGCTTCCTGTCCCACCTCTTCTGGGGGTTTAAATCTTCCTCGCCTTCAGTCTCCCTCTTTTTATCTGCAATGCCCCAAAGGCATTGTCCCACTGACATGGAAAGAAATGGTTAGAAAACTGAGCAAGGACTTTTGCAGTGAAAGTGATTTCAGACTAATTTTGTTTATTTGTTTGTTTGTTTCCTTGTTTTTACAAATGATGTAGTTCTTGTTTGGCAAGTAAACCCTTCTGCTTTTCCTGACTTTTCCAAGATCTCTCTAAGTAACAGAACACTGCTCAGAGACATAATAGTGCCAAACAATTATCTATGGGACATAATTATGAATTTGGAAGCTACAATTCTCCTATTAACTTGTAAGTTTTAAGTATGAGGTGTTGTTTGAGGCTTGTTGTGTTTCTAAGGAATTCCTTAATTAAATCTTTTTTAATTCTTCCCCCTTCACGCTCTTAGTAAATTGCTGGCAACAATAATGGCAAATTACTGAACACAAAAAGTTTAGACAGAATGATAATTTAGCTTATTTTAGCACAGCCACCCACAGGAAACTCTTCTATACCTATTTCCTGTTCTGAAGTTGCACTTAAAATATTCCTGATCTTAAGAATTTTCTACTAATCTTAGATAATGTACATGTAATTTCCACTCTGTAATAATTTTAAAGGGCTCTTATTTTTTTCTAACTAATTGTATTTCTTCTTGCATTAACAAAATTGCCATTTCCTAATGCAGTTTCTTAATATTAAGGCATAAATCAGGAGATATTACAGAACACAAATGACTGAAATGTCTGTTGCTTTTTTCTGCTCCTATTGTGTGCAAAGTGGATGTAAAGTGTTGTTAGCTCACAAATGCCAGCATTTGTACAATCTTTACACTTGAGCTTCAAGCTGATCTAGTGTAAATGACTATATGGGCTCTGGGCTCCAGGATGCGATACCTCTGCTTAAATTCCATAGCTAATAATAATGACGACAACAACAACAACAACCACCTCCCCCCTCCCCAAACCTCTGACACAAAATTCATTGTGAGGAGTAAGAATCCTTTTTTCAAGCTGGGACTTGAAATCAGTCTTAAAAAGGTCTTTGGAAGGCAAATTGCAACCACCCAAAAAACTACTTATACATGTGCTTACCCTTAGCAGTCCTACTGGTTTTAAGGAGATGTTTCTGTGCATGAACTTGAAGATGGACTTTTGTAGCTTTTTTCTGTTGACCAGGAAATGTTCAATCAACAATCAAAAATATGTTACTTTATTCATGTTCCAAAACATCTGATTTCATTCCTTTTCTTTGTTTTCCTCCATGTTCCTTCACAAAGACAGTGAGGGGTCTAGAGGAGAAGCCATATGAGGAGAGACTGAAGTCACTTGTTCTATTCCGCCTGGAGGAGACTGAGGGGAAAACTGATCACAGACCACAGCTTCCTCTCAAGGGAAAGTGGAGAGACAGACACCACTCTCTTCTTTCTGATCAGTGACAGGACCCAAAGGAATGGCATGAAGCTGTGTCAGGGGAGGTTTAGGTTGAATATTAGGAAAAGGTTCTTCACCCAGGGGATGGGTGGGCACTGGAACAGGCTCCCCAGGAAAGTGGTAACAGCACAAAGCCTGACAAGATTTCATGAAGTGTTTGGATGATGGTCTCAAGCACGTGATATGATTCCTGGGGTTGTTCTGCTCATTGCCAGGAATTGGACTCAATGGTCTTTGTGGGTCCCTTCCAACTCAGGATATTATATGACTCTATGATTTAGTAGTTTTCTACCTGAGAATTACTGCTAGCATAGCATCTACATTTTTAGCTTTGAGCATACCTAGTTTTGGAATGTACTGGCATTTGATTTATGATTTGTTCATCCAGACCTTCAGGCTTCACAGACAGTGAATTTATTTCCTAAGTTTCACAAACAGGTCCAAAATATCTTTAGAACTGCAGAAGGTAAAAAGCAAATGAGTCGGGGTCAAAATTATGTCTGTACTGCTTCTATGACAAGCTTTCCACAATTGTTCCTGACTTGCAACCATGTTAAAGTATTCACTAAGAGCAGGGAATCGGGTAGCCTATTTAACTTCAGATTCCATATACTCACTGAATAATAAACATCTTTCTCCTAGGAAAAATCCCACAAAATATTGCATATGTACATGCAGTAAAATATTATGATGTAAGGCATTTATGATGGATAAACAGTGATTTTACCAGCAATAGCCTCCTGTTGAAGGAAATGAATGATGTCACTTTAAGCCAGATCAAAGCTTTCCAGATGATGCAGAATTCAGTCTTAATAAAACAAGAATTTTAGAGCCAAAGAAATTGGCAAGTTTATTTAGGTGGAAGAGGAAGCATTGCTACATTGATTTAAACACAGCATTTTTCACTAAGGAGTATACAAGGTTGCATACCATTTACAAGTCAGTTAAGCTACAGCTTGGAGAGGAAAAAAATACAGAGGAGGAAATGAAAGACAGAATAAACTAATTTCTAGAAAATCACAGTCAATAGTTCTAAAAATACAGCTTGAAAAATGTAATTACAGATTTTAGTGGGTAAGAGAATATTTTCCTGCCCAGTGTAGCCATGTAAGTCGTCAATCTGTTATTAATTACCTGTAGTTCCTCTTCAGGACTGCATATCCTTATTTTAAATGAACAATCCTCACCTGAGATGAGTGCAGCGTGAGCGTGGATATGTCCAAACTGGGAGTGTTGACTGCATTGCTATGGGGCTGAGTATCATGCTAGCCGGCGTCTTTGTGGGGAGAATGTTTTGCAAAAAGAGTCAAACATATAGTAATGCAGCATTGTCTTGTGGAGACAGTGTACTAAATGGTCCTGCAGAGGTTCATATTTCTACATCTGAGAAAACATTGCTCCCCAAGTCCTGGAGCAGGACTGATGATACTACTGAATCCACTTCCACAGTGCTCAGACACCCAGACAGGGGGATCATATTAAATGTGTTTTCCATGGATGTAACAATTAGAACACCCTTATCAGCCACATCTATTTTATGTGGGTTTCTGCTGTTAAATTTGTAATTCTGTGTAATTCTGTGGCAAATTATATACTTTATCCCACCATTTTCTAGGTCAAATTGCATAGGTCAAACTACATTAAAAGTAAGACTTTATTTGCAATATTTACCTACAAAAATCTGAACAGATGTAGCACATTCAGTTTACCAGTAAATTAGCACACTAATTTGTCACTTCATTATTTGTGTTCTAGGAGGCATTTGGGCACATCAAAGTCTCTGAGACAGAAGCGTATCCGTCTCTCCAAGCGATCAATACGTCTCCTGTTCTGAGTCCAGCTCACAGCTAGAAGAGGGAGGTACAGTAGGCCTGGGGTTTGTTGTAGAAAGGGTGTTGACAAGACTTCCAGTTTATGCCAGTATCTGAAAAATGATCAGCCAGATATATCTCCACTTACAGTATAACCATATCATTTTTGTCAGAAGCTTCTTTCCATTCATGCAAACTTTTCTGACTTCCCTTGCTTCGTATTTTGTGCAAGGATTTTTCCTTAGGAAGCCTCATACAAGTGGTAAGTGGACTTTGTGCAGCAACAAAGTTCAAAATCCAAGTAGAATTGCTTTATTAGTAACCACCATCAGATTTTCTTTGATTTTCCTTTCCAACTACCCCATTTCCCTTTCTGGAGATTTGAAACCATATTTACATGCATCCTTGACAGTCCTTTCTGCTGTTTACAAAATATGTGGAAGGTGCGGAGTACAGATGCTTTCTGACACACAGAACACTGCTCTTTGGCACACCCCTTCACTACTTTTGTTATAACTTTCAACCAAACAGCATCTGAAGTTAAGTTAAAAGAGCCTTGTTCTCAGTGAGAAGTGTATTATCAATATGCTAGCCCTAGAGAGGAGATGTAGGATGGGTAGTGAAGTGAGGTTACTGTGAAGTGTGCACAAAGATGATCGCTCAATTCAAGCAGTTATATAAATCATAAAAGACCACCCTTGCCTTGAAAACAGCAGTGTGGTCTTTTCTGTTGTTCAGCGCTAGTCATGGGTGATGGAAGAACAAGACAGTCTTACAGTCCTGTTACAGTCTACTAATTGATCTGGACTTTGGTTAATCTAAATTAATGAAGTTATTCTTTGCTCATTACACATTATTACTGAAGATTGGGAAATGGCAATTAGGAACAGAATAAACAGTAGTAAATGGTAGCTATACAGATGAGTCAGCAAGGTAGCCCATGTGTTGGAAAAGACAAAAAGACCAGCGAAGGGGAAAAAAGGGGGCTAAAACATTTATTTTTATGTCTAACAAAGAATGAACATAAATAGTTTAGTTTTTCAGTCTCACCCTCAGACAGGCAGATGTGCTTCATTGCCTCCCTTATTAATTCAGTGACTCCAAATGCATATAACTACAGACTTTGATTAGGTTAAATACCTGAGGATATGGGAGCAGATCAAACCTTGAATGCATCCTTAAATAGATGAGGAGAAAGAATAAGAAATTTTGTAAAAAAATAATCGAAATAGTTCTTAAACAGACTGTAAGTCATATCGAATGATAAGCATAAAAATGCGTATTTTAAGTAAAACTGGCAAGTGTTAAAAAGCCAATCTCTTCAAGAACATATGCCAGCAAGCGCTTTAAGCAAAAACTTCGAGGAACCAACATATTGTAGAGGAACTTCTTGATACTCAGGGAAAACATTAGATATATATTAGAAGACACTAGTATGAAGAAGCTTTATAGTGTTTTGTGAGCACTCATCCTCTATCAGTGCTGGTATTAGTCTGTGTTTTGTAAATACAGTTGAAAGATTTCCAAATCTGTTAGATTTCCACTCTGTTAGATAGCAGCATTCCCTAAGATTGCGCTCTATGGTGAACTTGCCACCGGCTGACGCAAGGGAGGAGCCTCGAATAGGAGGTACAAGGACTCCCTGAAACAACATCTCAGCCTTGGCCACTTTGATCTGGCCTCCAATCAGGAGGTCTGGAGACACAGTATCCATAACACTGCTACTTCTTTTGAGAACGCACACAGGATCACTCTCGAGGAGAAAAGACAATGCAGAAAGAATCGTGTCTTGCCGATACCAACCAAGGAGACTTTCTACTGTG
Organism: Chiroxiphia lanceolata; assembly: GCF_009829145.1. Lineage (NCBI taxonomy): Eukaryota > Metazoa > Chordata > Aves > Passeriformes > Pipridae > Chiroxiphia > Chiroxiphia lanceolata. Next base: position 34,411,850 of record NC_045639.1, on the reverse strand, counting down.
CCTTTTGCAACTGGACTTGTCTGTCTTGCATTGGCCTGTTTAGCCAGCAGCGTGCTTGTAGCAAATGTGGATAGACCCCTTCCCAAATCTTTGTTCACGAAGCCTAGCCATGATTGAGATAGCAGAGTTGGGTAGACATGGGTTACTTCCAGCATTAATACGGTTCTGACATTCACCTTACCCACAGTGGTGATGTTTAATTTTCTTACCATTAACTGTAAGCAAGGCACTGTGACCTAACTTACATGTAGGTATAGGACAGCAGGGAAAATGGATACTTCCCATTGCTTGTAGTAGGACTAGACCCAGAAATTGTACATTAATATATCAAGGATGCAAATTTGACAAATAGGTAGTACTAGCAACTCTGAAGAACATAAGGCAGACCTTCAAAATTCCTAAGAACTGACTTTAAGTCATCAATAAGAAATAGCATTTAAAAATCTCTGTTATAGTCTGTCGGATTTTAAACTCAATATGTTTGATCCCATCTTCCCCCAGTAATTGTGAGAGTTTGGGATTGTTTTGCTCTTTTTAATCAAGGTGAATGCTCACATGAATCCATGACTTTATTGATTAAGAAAACTCCACAAATAAAAAACCTCAACCAAAACACTGTCCTACTAAATATGCCTAGGTTCATGAAACTGTTATGAGAATCATTAATACTTAAACACAATAAAAAGTGAGGGCTACATCTGTGTTTATCCCCTGTCACTCAGAAAAAGTGATTTTTTAAAGATGCAGCAAACACTCTAGTACAGCTAGATGTACCACAGAAGGCAACGTTAGGTTTGCTTGCCTAGAGCTAGATATGCTTACTTGGAGAAATTTGAATATAAACAGTTTTCCAGACCACTTAGGAGGGGTTATACTGAAAGGGAAAAAGAGAGAAGATTGACAGTAGCTGAGCCACAGTGTTACTATCCACCATTGCTTGTTCATTCAGAGACTCCCAAGTTATTATGTTAAACATCTTCCAGCTATCCTTGCTGATATCCTGACCCACCACCACACAGGGAACCCTCTTCACCTACACTGGCTCTACATCCAACTCTGACCTTCATTAACTCACAGAGGTACAACATAGAAAGCAGGAAACAAAATGAATATTTTCTCTATAGGAGAGGCACTGGGAAATGCCAAGGTCATTCCACAGGAACTGAGGGGAAATTTTAATTGTTGTTAGTGAATGATGACACTGATCACCCTGAAAATTGTACTAGGTTAGGATCCCAATGTGTCAAAGCCCAGATGGACAAAGTCATAGCAATCATTGGCCCAAAAAGCTTATAGCCAAAGTCAGACTAGTGTGGTAACATACCAGACTGCCTCAAAAGAGATGGAAGCTGTTAGAGATGAGCAAGGCAGCTGGAGGGAAAATGCTGATATGGGAGACTGACAGCAAGGCCTATTCTTTTGGCAAGTTCAGGTGTATAAAGGGTATTTGTAGTATTATGGGAAGAAAGGCATTACTTTCAGCACAGAGTAAAACACCATATATTGAAACATATATGTGTTATTCTGCATCCTGCCTTTGAAATTGAGACCTTGATCAAACCTCTTCCACATCTGCTCCTCTTTCCAACCCTTGCTGTTCCTATCTATTTAGCTTTTCAAAGGAAAAAAAAAAAGCCTTTCAAAGAAAATCTCTTTATCTTAGTGTGCTAATCTCTTTCAAGCCTTTAACTGCACCGGATAAATATGAATCACTCTTTATATGCAAAATAAAATAACTAGATTTAAAATATATATCTCTGCTGCAATTGGAATGGTATAACATCTGTTATATTCAGCACCAATTTATAATAATATGTACTGGTTTTCTGGTTTCAAACATCATTTTTAATAAATATCTTTTTTTGCTATTTACATGCATTGTCTTTTGATAGACATTGTGAGTTTTCATCATATCTATTATATGCCATATATACATTAAGGATTGGCATAACTATTTTTTTATTTTTAAAGGATTTGTAGTACAGTAGAATTTATGAAAATCCATCCACTGTGCCCACAAGTATGAATCTAATGCTCACATTTGAGCTTTGTTTAAAACTCTTTGAAGTGGTTTGAGAAATAGGGCAGATGTGACTGTTCCTAGGTCATCCTCTTCCTACAAAAGCCAATCAGATTTCCAGACCCCAGCTACGGGTTTTAACTGGATTCTTGATGGGGTACTGTAAATAAACAGTTGTCTTATGTTAGAGAACTTCATATGAGATAAGTCGATAAGTAAATAGAGTGTTATTTTCCAGCACCTTCAGAAAACAGAAAGTTAAAGATCATATGCTACATAAGAGATCAGAACTTTTCTCCAAGTTTCTCCAGAAAAAGCATTTTACCCCACCTCATAGGCCTTAGGCATTTGATTTGCTCTGATTCATTCTTTTATAGAAACAGAGAATAATAGAGGTGCCTTTCATAATCTTGCAGAGAAAACATTGAATCCTTGAGGTGTGGCACCAATTACTGTTAAAGATTTCAGTGAAGAAAAGAGCTGGGTATAGAAGTCATGGATGTGTCAAATGGTAAAATTGTTTGCTAAATGCAAATGGTTAGATGGTTTATAATCATCCATGTTTAGTATTGATCTCAAAACGTAGACCCAATTTGTGAGAAATGCATTTAATTTTTTGCTTGACTTCTTTTCTTTCTCTGATTTCCTTTAAACTAAACATCATTCATATAAACTTTTGTTCCCTCCAGAGCTGTCAAAATGTTACTAATTTTTTCTGAGATTATTTGTAGAGAGATTTGCAACGATGAATACAAGATGATAAAAGCAATATTTTCATATTGCAATATAAATATCTCCAGCTTAGTATTGTCAAGGCACAGTCAGATTCTGTTATTTGTACTGAGAGAGATGCAGTCTCATGCTCCCTTGTTTGCTCTGCTATGGCAGCACTAAGAAGGAAGAGCACTTCTTAGAAATTTCCCTGTAGAAAAGAAAATGTCTTCCGTAGTCAACTCTTTACTTCCCCTTTTCCTCAAGACGTCTCTCACACATGCAGTTGTTTGGTGAGTAGTGTGCATGGCTATATACTCAACTTGTGCCAAGCATTTGAATATCATCCTATTTAATTTGTTGGAGGTCAGACTCCTAGAAGGAGAAGCTGAGAAGATAATGAAAGATCTTTAATTCCTCTTCTGGCTCCCAATAGCTTTCTTTAACAAAAAGCTATTATAGAAAGCTCTAGCAGGAAGTGCTTTTGGGTTCATTTTTCTTGCATCAAAGTGTTAAATTATACAGGCCTCTCAAACTAGGATTTAAGACCAGCTGTGAAAGAAAGAAAACTACCCTGCTAGAGGATTACAAGAATAAGATATTTTCTGCCTTCAACCCCAAGCCTGTGCTGTTTTAGCTCTCAGTCTCAAAACCATATGAAAAGCCTGGTTTCTTCTTTGGAGTGGAAAGACCAACAAAGCAGCTGTCCTCATCTGCTGTTTGAGATACGAGTCCTAAAGTGTACCTCCAAAGCCATATGCACTCATGGTATTTTGAAAATCTCTGCAGGGTGTCAGAGGTCATGAGTATTTGTAATCTATCTCCAAGCTAGCACATGGATCCTTGTACCCCGACAATTCTCGGGCTTCTCTGCCCAAATCTAGATGAAAACTGAGTACAAGAGATCCTTTTCCACTCTTTCCAGGTGATCCTGCTCTTGATGCAGCTTCTTGCTCAGGCTGGACAGCACTAACTCTGTGTGTAAGGCATAAAGACATACATTTGAGGAACATGCATGTCTTTATGCCTTACAGGCAGGATCAATGAATAAGTTTCAACAGAATAATTTTCTATCTAATCTTGTTTGAATATTTGTTGCATAATAGCAAACAATTATAATTTGATAGCTGAATTTGATTGTGTTATACAAATGCTTGTTTAGTTAGGAGATCAATAAATAAATGGATGAGTTTATTTTCCTCATAAGAAATGGATATTTTTAGGTAAGTTAAATTGTTTATGAAATAAATGATGCAACAAAAAAAATATGTATTTAAGACTAGAGGTAAGAGATTTTGAGGACTGATAATTAAAAATCAATTATAAGAAAGAGCCGTTATTTTGTGAAATTAAAGCATATTTTTGCCATACTGTGAGTTCATTTAATTCAACTAGATCTGTTATATTCTAATATTTTCTAAATGAGCTCTATTCAAACATCTTTTAGCCGCCCTAAGCCTTAATTTTAGAAAATGTTTGTTATGGAGTTATTTAGAGATCATTTATCTTAAATGGAGTGGGGGCAGGGGGAGGCTGTAAAGTAGCTGTTTTAACGTAATACTAGGTTTCCAGTGGTACCTCTGACTTATGTTTTATTATTATTTATTAACATATACACTCTCAATTCTTTTTCTTAGACACTTTTTACTGTAAATACTTTCTTTGTTTATTGTGATTAACTTTTCTCCATTGTAACTAAAGGATTGGTTCAGCTCTATTGTTCCATATATTTTGGATATTAATTTTACACACAGCTGGAAATAAGTGCTTTTGGGAATACTTAGCTAAAAAAAGCATTAACTCTAAGATCATAAGTCTGAGACATTGAAATATTAAATCTAACACTAAGACTTTAGGAAAAAGAAATGAGGTCTGACTTTGTTCCCGCCAAAGAACTGTAATCAACTTAAATTTTCAGGGCCAAAAGTGAAAGTGAAATGGCACTGTGGTTAGATTTGGACTGTCCACTTAGGAGACTGGACTTTGGAATAGCTGCTGCATCAGTAGAGCTGTCCTAAACAACAGGAATGTCCTGGGAGCTGCAGTGCACAGCATACGCACAAAGGCTGAATATTATGGATGCAGGAAGACTAGACTAGTTTAGGTGAAGTAAAGCATTGTGATGAAAGTGGTGGTATTCTAATGAGAGCCATGGCTGTATCACAAAGGCCAGACAAGGACCTGCAAGCAGAACCAGAAGTGGCAGGGAGTGTTCCTTAGCTTGATAAATTGAAGTGGTTATGGAAGATGATAAAAATGTTATCATTCTGAAGTTTGAAACCATCTCTGATCATACAGATGACTGCTTCTTTGCAGCAACAGAGCCAAGAAACTTTATTCAACCTGGTGTGGCACTTAGGCTCACACTTGATAGCTGCAGGATTATGCACATCATCTCACCTCAGCTTTATGCAGGACTGTCTTGTAGAAGAATGTGTTGATGCATCTGAAACCTATAGAGAGGTATAGGATAGAAAAACAAAACAAGGAGTAAATTATGCATTCATTGTATCTTCCATACAAGGCACAGAAAATGTATTTCTTTAGTTCCCTGGGGTACCTCATTTGAAGATCTGAAGCTAATTATTTTCCTTCATGCCTCTATACCACTCATGTCATCTCAGAGGAAATCAGATGAACTTTTCTTGTAGGACCCCGTATTATCCCCAGCCCACACCATCCTCGGGGTAGGCTACAGGCATAGCATCTGCAAGGAAGGGTGGGAGGCTGCATGACTAATCCTGCTTTCCCACTGTTAGAAATATTTTCTCTCAGTGGCAGGTATAAAAACTGAAAATGAGTCCAATTAAAGTGGACCATACCAGTAAACAGAGAACGCACAGCAACAGTTGAGTGATTATGTAGGGCAAAACAGTGTGGTAGCCAACTGACTGCAGTATGCTCTACTAAATTTAGATCATACATCCTAGGCACAGGTAGGTGGTATGTACTGCAGTCAGCTACCTTGGACTTGTTTGCTGTCTTATTGATTAGATGTTCTGGTCTGAGCTGTTGTAAATTCTTTTACTTCTCAGTGCATACTGTCAAATATGCTGCCTAGGGAGCTCATGGCTACAATCCTGTTTTTAAAAAAGTGTTTTAAATTGTTTCTTTTCTCAGTGTTCATTTATTCAGTTCTTCTTTTCTACTGCCTACTGCTTTTGGAGCCTAGTCAAGAGCAGAGTAATATGCATTTAAATTGTTATTGCTGCAGTGTTGCAAAAGCTGTGTCTATCAGCTGAAGTGAATAACTAAAGCTGCCTTATGATTTAAGTTACAGCTGTTTTTCATACAGTTAAAAAATATGCATGGCATACATATATGACTGACCAGATTTACACTCTCTCATTCATGCTGGGGAAAAAAACCCCAAAACTATCATCATTCCTCTATGCATTCAATATTTTGCATGACAGGCTTTTCAAATATTATGAATATAAAGCAATAATCACTTCAGGGCAAGATTAGGATTCTTTTTTCTAGCATGTTCATGACAACCATAACAGTAAAACCAACATTGACAGATAACTGAATGACAGAGAGATTTTTAACAGTTGTGAGAGTGTTTTCCAATAAGATTTTTTTTTCTATTTTACTACTTTTCAACTACTACTGCTATATGTTGGATATTATTGTTATCACTCTATCTTTGTAGAACACTTGGGCTTCATTCAGCATATATGTAATTATAAGAAAATGTAATACAAGTTGCAGTGCTGGTACAACTTGTTATAAAGCTATTCTTTCCACTGTTAGATACTCTTTGTTACGATTTTGCCAAACTCTTACCCTGCCACTTCAAGCTTAGTTTTGCACTTTTTGAGAAAAACTTCAGACAAAACCATTCAGCTGATTCTGAGAATAGCATTGAAAGAACAACTGGTTATTTGGATGATTTTAAGTAAAATCAAGCAAAATTTGATAACTGTTGTGTTCCACTTCATAGTAGTGGAAAGCTTTTCATAAAGGGCTTCATATTTTGCAAAGAAAATTATTTGTTTTCTATTCCTTTCAGTGTTCATAAGCAGAAAATCATAAGCAAACTATAAGCATTAGAAATATTTCTGTACTGAAAGATGTAGATTTTCATATGTCTATACACTTAAAACACATAGCATAAAGTTTGAATTGACTGTAATTATATCTGCAGCTGATGGGCACACGTGCCAACAACCTGGCAATAGTTCTGTAATGCCGTGAAACTGGGAAGTGAGGGAAGATAACTGGAGTTGCAGAGGAGGAGAGAAAGAGTCAATTTTAAAAGAACAGAAAGAATTAGGTGTCTGGAAGGATGAGACTGACGCTGGACCTTGCATTCCCTAGAACAGTTGTAACCACCTGTGCCATTGACTAGGCAGAGATAAATAACAACTATTCATGTAATTGTAAAGAAGCATTTTGAAGCATCTGCCTTTTCCACCTTATCAAATTCCACTTCACATCCAACCATCACTTCAGCTTTGAAGCAGCGGCTTGATACTGACATTTTGTTGATGTTATCTGACTATTCTTCTACGTAACAATCTACTGATGAAGAATATGAGAACACATGCACCACAGCCCATCAGCCAAATTTAATTCTGCCCATTCCTATCTTATACATTCCTAACTAGCAGAAGACATTGTTTCACTAACATAACTTTAATTATAGAAAATATATATATATATATATCAACACCTTATTGTCATTACAGAATAATAATTTTAAAAGAGAATTTTCAGGGATATATTTAGAACTGTGTGTCATCTGATATAAAAAAGACTTTATTAATTTTTTAAATAAAGCCGTATGAGATACCAAGTTAGATTTAGAAGTAATATAGAGTTAGACTACAGAGTGAGAAGAAATTCATTTGTGAAATAAAACAGCTGGACCTACACTAAATAAAGACTGGAGTATGAAAGATGTCTATCAGCCTTATACACACAGAGGACTTGAGTTTCCAAAAGGACAAAACTTCAATCTGCCCCTCTTTTAGTAGAAGATCCTAGTAGCACAGCAAGTAGCCTTTCATGGTTTACAGCTGTGCACTTTAATGCCACCTAATGATCTTCTGCACAACACTCTTAAATTCATGGACTATCCACCTAGCAGAAGTAAGATAAACATTGGTTTGCAGGAGTCCTGAAATTTCTCTAAAATATAAGTGCAACAAATCAGCACAAATCTGGCAGAGAACACCCTGCAGTGGTTCTGTATCAAACTGTACTCTATCCCACTGCAGTCAGGATAAAGGATGCAGCCAGGAAGACCCTCTGTTAATAATTTTCCAGCACTCAAGTTAAACGAATCCTCGTTGTCTGGCTATGGAAGAGACAATTCATATAACCTCCATTAATCAGGCCAACAATTTTTTGACAGCTCTGCATCAATATTTGCTTTGATCTAGGCCATAATATGCAACAGCTTACACAGAGAAATAAAGAATGCAGTGTGTTTCTCTGTGATAAATTTAAAAAAATCATGGAATCATGGAATCAACTGGGTTGGAAAAGACCTCCGAGATCATCAAGTCCAACCCTTGATCCAACACCGCTGTGGTTACTAGCCCATAATCCAAAATATAGAATAATTATGAGAAAAAAAAAGAGTTTGGAGGGAGAAATTGCCTAAAGTAGAGTAAATTCTTAGAGATGCAACAGGCTTAGTATCTGTCTCATATAACTCATATATAATCTCTTAACTTCTCCAGTGCTTTCAAAGAAAAATGCCCGGGCGGTGTCCAGTTTCATAGCATTAGAGATGATCAATAATGAAAAAGAAGTAGTTTTCACTTTACATGATATGTAAATATGACAGTGAAATTTCAAGTGAAACTTATTGGGTCAGATATATTCTGGTATTTATTATATTATCGTATCTCCTTCTAACATATATTTCCAGAGACATTTAGCAAATAGTGCTATACCCAGTGCTCTACTTCCTATCATTTTGTTCAGCTAGTCCTGATATTTCCTAGTTCATGTATTCTTCAATTAGTCCTGTTTTTCTAAATCTAATGTCCCCCAAAATCAAGACTTAAGTTTAATTAAAATAAATAACGGATGTGGAGTAGTATGCCAAGCATGGCATTTATCTCTGGAACAAAACACGAAACTGCCAGATTCCCAACTCAAATTGATTAAATATGTGGGATAGAACTGAATGCTTTCTCATCTCCTAAAAGCCTTAGCTAGCTCACAAATTTATGTGGTCTCATTTCAATTGCCTAGATCAGACAGATTTTGTTTGCGTTTCTTTAATAGTTATTGCGGTAATTCCAACAAGGCCTACACAGGATTGGTACTCTTTTTCTAGGTTGTGCACAAATGCGATCTACAAATATTACAATCTTAGTGGGCAAGGTGAAGAGTTAAGTGAGAGATTTGTAAAACTGAAGCTCATTGGTAAAATGAAGAAAATAATGTACCAGGAGGCATGATAAGAAGGTTATTTTCATTAACAGCTAAAGCATCCAAACAAAGCATAATTTGGAATGATCAAACTCCCTGAGGGGTCAGTGAGAAATGTTCCTCCAAAAGAGAGAGCTTCAGGGAGATCTTGACCTTGCTTTGTCTTCCTGGCCCTCAGACTACACCAGTAAATCCATTCTCCTCTGGCCTCTTTTGCTTATCTCCCTACTTCTTTTCAGCAAATAATAAAATATCCTTTATAACTGTGTTAGAGGTGTAGTTGTTACATATACAGCATCAGCACTCTGCTTCAGTGGAGTCTGTTTTCCTTCAACAGTTTTTTAAAAAGTCAAGTATTTGTTTCTTATGGGACCTTGCCTGGCAACTGAACTTTTTCTTGAAGGTAACATTGATCTTCACATTTAAATGTGAAAATTAGGTCTAAAACACATCTGCACAGGAATCATTATTTAGTTACTAAGTAGTGAATGTTATTAACAGGGCCTTCACAAACCCTGAAGTATGCTGCTGCTCTTTTTCACTTCTGAAAAGATAGGAGGTATGTGACTGGAGGGGTAGTTTAAAATTGTGTACTACCTAGCCCAGTTATAATGAGCTTTTTTTTTTTTCCCCTGTGGATGACAGATTTAATATTTTAGTGGTGCTTTAAAATAATTGCACTTATTTCATATATACTACTATTGCTCTATTTGCTTTTTCAGCTTTCTTATTATTTCCAACATTTTTCTCCTTTTCTCTACAGGTTATATCACAAATCTACAATCTACCTTCTATAACTTCAATTTAATCACAGCTCAGACAGAAGATTGTCGACTTTTCTGCTGTATCACGCCTCTAGTTGTATACTCTAGTAGGTCTGGAAACCTTGTGTTGGATAATGGTTCCTACCTCTAGTGATTTTAATCTCTTCCTGTACTCATCTTGTCATGGTTTGAGATAGCCCCAAAATCCTAACTCCCTAGCTCCATTCCCCCTCCCACATCTCAACCCAATGTAAGATGGGTTTTTCCAGACAAAACACAACCAGACTCAGAATGGGGAAAGGGAACATATTACAATGACTGTACAAATAAATATCATAATACATTATACACACGATTACAACTATCTCTACCATGACATATAGTATTTACAATGGATCAGATCTCCCCTCCAAATAAAAGTCTAGGAGGAAAGAAGAGACAGATCCCTTCTTCAGAGCAGCAATATCTCTAAGGCAGCAGGTTCTCTCTCTCTCTCTTCTGTTTCTTGCAGCAGCTGATAGCTGGATCTCTGCCAGCACACACCAGGAGGTATCTAAGCCCCTCACGGCCCCTCGACACAGGTGAAGGGTCTTCCGTGGGCTGCGTTCACCCCAGACAAAGGTCGCTATCACCACGGTCATATCACGAAGCACAGGGGGTCTTCGTGACAGTCTGGTATCTTCAGGGGACTCAGCCCCTTGCAGAGCTTCTGTACTCTGCCTCGAACTGCCAGCGTGGCAGCATCAGCGAGGAGGGGTCAAGGTCAACCCCCCCCATTCCTTCTCCATCCCGGTCCATCTTTCCAGGATGCTCTGAGCTTCTCAGCTCCTCTCTCTCTCCGGTGCTGCAGCACTCCAAGACTCTCCTCCTTAATACGAGTCCATCTCCCTCCTTTCTCTGAGGTCTCAGAGGGGTATGGGGTTTTATTCCAGTTCTTACCCCATCTTCCTCTCTCCCTGCTGCTCTCTTGGCTTTCTGAGACAACTCGGTGTTTTCCTTACTCAGTTGCATGCTGTTTCTGCTGCTTCTCCAGTTCATTTCTTATCTGTTGGCTTTTAGCCGTAGTCTCTGGATGCTGCGTCTCTGCTTTCCTGCCCACGATGGAGAGAAAACATCTCCCAGCATAACTACAGACACTTAGTCCAGTCTAACACTGTTCCAAGTCTCTGTAGCCCCCAACTGGGGCTGGGGGGGGGCAGAGGCCCCCCCCAGAGGGCTCCTGCCCTCTCCTCTGGCTTTCGCAACATGGTTACTTCTTCTAACCCAAGCTACAACTCTTCTCTTCCCGTCTGGTTGTGATATGTTTACATTTTTGCAGGAGCGCCTATTGGGCAGAATTTCAAAACTTCCAGGGGTTTCCACCCCTTGGGGGCTACCACTTTCTTAGCCTCTGGGGGAAAACAAAATCCAAACCACTACACATCTCAATGTAGGGAAAAAGGAGTGCTATCTGTTCTACTGAAGTCTGCTTGGAGAGGGTCTGTCAGCAAGCTTGTGTGTTACAGTTTAAATCTGTAGGTGTAGAAAAGTCCATGAGAGTTTTCACGGAAGAGAAAAAAGGTTCCAGGAAAGTATTGTGGATGGTAAACTCGCTCATGAACAGTTTCTTGGAGATAAATAATTATGGAATTTGTTGGGGAGGTTGTTTGTTAGGGTTTGTTTTTTGGGGGAGGGTATGGAGGGTTTTTTTGTTTGTTTAGTTTGTTGGGTTTTTTGTTGTTTTTTTTGGTTAGTTTGTGTGCTTTCTTTTTCCCCCGGAGCTCTAAAGCACTACAGTACTTCAATCTGTAGTATCCAGTACCCAGTACCCAGTTTCTAGTATGAAGAAAGAAGTATAATTCTAAATCTAAATTCTAAATTTTTCTAAAGAAAAATGTGTTTAGTTTCTTTATTTTTACATAAATGTTGAAAGACTTTCTTTACATTTGTTGTTTGATCATACTAAGATGACTTCTTTCTTTATAAGAAAACACTAGAATTATATATTATAAACTGAAATTCTGCTTTTAATATGACTATATATATATACCAAATTTCCTCAAGTAATCAAATTCATAGATATGGGTTATGAGTTCTGGTTTTGAGCTTTTTCTACTGCTGGTAAATGAGTCAAACTTGATAACAAATTCTTGTTAAAATATCAGGAAAATAAGTTTATCATACATACTGGCAATCACAGTTGTAATGGCATACCAGACAGCTCTGTAATTTTCAGCTTTCTTCAGGATCCTGTAAAGCTTCACTTTTCAAGGTGTGAGGAGGAAGTTTCAGTCAATCAAGTGCTTCTGCATGATATCACTTCGGCATATATAACTTTATTTGCCCCTAGTATCTGACTCTGATTTTAATAAGGCCAAATAAAAATTTGCTTGTATTTGGGTTTTTTTTTGAATAACTGATTTTATTCAAAATAGAAAGGTGCTGAAATCAATGCCCTGATTGCCAAAGCTAGAAAAGCAGAAATATGGTAAACTCTGTGTTTTAATGTGGTTTCCCCAGCTGGATCAACAAGTTTGGATAAAACATTCTGCAGTAAGCCAACGTTTCATGGTGTACCTTGTGATATGTACCAGGTTCAGGCAAAGAGATTGATTTAATACAGCTTTGATTTTACCCAGGAATGTGGACTGTATTAAAGAAATAATTTCAAAAGCACCTTTAAGGTCCCAGTGTCACTGAGTTGAGTGAAATAATGTCAGTGCTAAAGCTATGAATGACAACAGAAAGCTTCAAAGGTCAGTTTTTGTGGATTCCTCAGAGAGAAAAGGTTTTCAGTAGCCAATCACCAAAACATCCTCCTTTTACAACACTGACTGTACTTCTAAGCTTTTTTTAAACAAAGAATCAGTGAAAATATGGCACCTTTTAAGTGTCTTACACATTTACCACATGAAACCAACTAATTATTGATCAGTTTAGCAATTTTAAATACTGAAAATCTGACCTCAATTAACTCCTTATTTTAGACAAAATATGAATTACAACCTGAAAATAAAATGAGCATAATCTCCCAATTTGAATTAAAAAAATCAAAACCCAGCTGTATTTCTCTCATAGCAGCATCTCACTGTGGCCTTGGCGTGCAGTAGAAAAGTGCTTACTAAGTGCTTATTAAGAAATACTTGTTAAGAGGAGTTCAACAAATATTTAACTGCCTGTTTTAGGGGACAAATCTCTGCAAGTTTATCTAGGCTAGACAAATCACTAAAGCTCGATGAAGTAGTTCTGAAAGTCTTTTTTCCACAGGTGAAGCACCTCAAAAATCTCTAAGTGCCTAGATTTGACGTAATCCAGTATTACACTAATGATTCTGCTATAAACTCAGTCTGCAAAACTAATAAAGTACAGAAGGTAGGCAGTCCTTGCATGCTGATTAACTAGCAACTCCTCAAAAACTCTTTCTCAATTCTTTGGTAGTAAAATGGAAATAATTAAATGTGAGATGCATAGATGATGAAACAATGAATTCAGCAAGGAGCTAGAGAAGCTCCTCCCTGCATCTCCTGGGTAATTACCTGTGCTGCAGCAAAGTATTGCGAGAGCTTCCTCTGCCAGAAGGGATGTATTTCATGTTGCTGAACAACCAAGAGTGTGTTCAGCTGAGACAAGCTCACAGGAGAAGAGTGTAGAAAGATGGAAATACTGAAGGATCTATGCATCTGTCAATGCATGTACAGTGTGAACAAAGAGCCCCTAAAGGGTACCCCCTTTTGAAGAATGTAGAGAAAAATTACTCTTTTTAGGCCAAATTCATGTAGTCTGTATCAGCATAGGTTTCTCAGATCTACAGGTATTCATTAGGTTATATGAATTATCAGGTCATTTAAAAGGACAATGCTCTCTACCTCTTTTGATTGCTTCTTCTGAGGTAGCACCATCACCTACCTTTGCCCAGACCGAAAGTCAGCTCTCTGGCCTTCTGTATTGCCTGTACAGCATTAAAAAAAAATAAATAAATACACAGACCACTAGATCAAGATATTAGCCTGCTTACTATGGCAAGCTTAATATATCCTGGATGTTGATTTCCACAGTCTGTAGGAGGACTTAAGAATAGAGTTAGAAAGCAGTAGAGAAGCAAGTTTGTTTGGAGACTTGGTTTATATAGAGAGACTTGGAATAGAAAGAAAAAAACTTCAGAAGGAAAATTGGTAGAACTAGTAGGCAAAGCAGTAGACACTGTAAGAACATTACACAATACTGGTGGGAAGCCAACAAATAGCACTAGAGGAGGGTTAGTAGGCATGATGGTGTGTGAGGTATCTAAGGGAGATGTTCAGAAGTGAGTTTTTACTTTTGCCATTTCTTTGGAAGTGGAATTCATCTTCTGAGAGAGACTTGGATGAGGTTTTTGAGATGTGCAGGTATGAAAACTGAGTCTGCATTTATGGGATGTAAGCTTTTCCAATATTCCAGCACACATTTTCAGTTGAAAATATTCAATATATTTTAGGAATACCCATTTTCTTGAGATCTGCTTTGAAACAGAAGTAAAGCAAAACTAAATTAAAATCATAGCTCTCCATTATTTTGGGAATGAAGGGTTATTTTCTGCGAAGTGTTTCTGAAAAGCAAACAGTGATGTTTATTTTTTTGTTCTCAAAACAAAGTGAGTTGCTACAATGCATTATGGAGAGCTACAAGACATCTCCACAACCACAATTATTTATAACTATTTTATTTTCTATTTCAAATGTGAAGTCCTTGAATGGAAGACAATGATCTATTACATATTTCACTGGCTAGTATGAAGAGCGGTAACAATATGGAAGCCCTTGTGACAAGGATAACATATAATAAATCCATTTTAAATGAATATAGATGAACGTATGTATTTGCTTGTGCTGTGGAAAGTTTATGCAGCCAGCTCAGAAAACTGATCGTAATTCAAAAATATTTAGGTGTTTTTGTTTAAAAATTTATGACTACTTTCATGCCAGCCTTTCCTAAAGCCCTTGACCTTAGGAGACTAAAAACAGACACTCAAAATATCTAGCACAATTATTATTAGAGAAAAACTGAGGGAAAAGTAAGGCAAAAGAAGTGATGTGCTGTTACTGAGACTCATGAGTGACCTCATTGTTTCCTGACATTGTCTTTTCTGCTAATAAAGAGCTTCTGCACATTCCCTCCCAGCCTGCTGCAGCACTGAGGAGCAGCTGTGGCCTATGGTAAGCAGTGCTAGGACTGATTTATTCAATGTCTCCCATTGAAGAAAGACCCACTGTGGCAATCAAACAACCAGTAGCTGCAATTTATTTTGCTAGACTATTGATGCTTTTGTGGTGGAGGAAAGTTCAGAGGAGTTGACATATGTCCATGGGGCTACCTGAGGTAGGTATCCAATCTAGGGGTTTAGGGTGGCCACAACATGTGCCACAGAAACTTACTGATGGATAAGTACCATCCTGCAGCAGAAAGGCTGAGTGTTCTGGGTGACAGGTTGCACCAACAGCCCAGTCATCCTCAGATGAAGGCAAGGTGGTACCTCATGTCCTGTGTCAATCTGGAAAGTCCTGTCAACAGTTGAACAAGGCTGAACAATTAATTGAACAAGTCTGGCCACAGGTATGCCCAGGACCCAGTTCAAATCCCATCAGGGTTGTCAGGTGAGGGGCAGAGAGTTCCTGGGAAGGGCACCCTGGTGGCACTATTCAGGGTAGTCAGGGCCCATGGGTGCACACAGGACTTGGTACATGTACCCTGAGATGTCACTTACTGTAGGAAAGAGTTGGTTTGTTTGAGGAGGCTACTATAAACTTATTTGGTCTTGGAAGGCCTGATTTTGAAAATAATTTCCTCAAAACACCAGTATGGACAGCCTGTCTTAAATCTGGGCTTTGGGTCTGAATCTTGGTGAAATTATGAAGCAGCCATCCAAACATATATGTCATGCAACAAAGAGACCAATTCCATTCTTCAGGTACAAATATATATATATATATTTATATATGTATATATATATATGCTGGAACAAATAGGTGTGCAGAGTAGCGGAGCTTTGACTTTGTCTGCTGAAAGAGTATGAGTAAATTTACGGCACTACAGGCAGGTAGATATTACCCATTCCTCATTTCTGTGAGGTTGTTTTACTACTTATGTTTCGTCCAGCCAATGTCCATCTGCAGTTTTTTATTATAATTTGCACACTTAGTCTGAAATTGACAGATCAGCCAGCTATGTATCAAACCAAACTCTTGTGGATCATCTCTGCCTTTATTCTTTCTCAAAGTCATCACTTATATTCAGGAATGAGAAAGACTGCTCTTCTTCACACTGCCTTGAAGACTTTAAGAACTGTTTTTCAGAACAAGCTACATGTCATGTTGCAAATGCTGATATTGAAGAGTCAGCACTTTCTGCCTCCCATTACCTTTATGCTTATCCCCAAGACTTTTACTTCCATTAACAACATGAAGCTTTTGAAAATCGAGTGCATTCTCAACAAGTTCATTCTCAACTGAAGACCTTGCAAGCTATATTTAAGTACTGCTGACAAGACATTCTGTCACCCCTCCCCTCTTTAGTTTTAGGCTGCCCCCCATAACGATGAAATATTTCTTTAAAATGACCATAATGGTGTAGTTTGGAGTCCTCAGCTCTTCTGGTAATAGGGCTGGCTTTTAAAGCTATAGATAGCTTGTATGCCTCTGGCCTCTGTAGCTCTGCTAATAAAAGGATGTATGTATTTCTGAGTTCAATATCGCCTCAACTGTAGGTGTGGCAGCGCTGAAATTAAACCAGTGCTAATAAAAGCATGGAAAATGGATAAATAAATGGGTAATTTCCATAGTTATACATGTATAGAAAAAGAGAAGGATAACTTCCATCTTGATCTGAATACATTTCAAAAGAGTGGATTGAATGCTGTTTGATGAGCTCTGCTCAGATGTGCATTAGCAATGTAACACAGAAAAATGGTTCACACTTGCCCACTGGAAAGGGACAGGTAAGCTGCATAGGCCAGTATCAGGTCTCATTTCTGGAGCTACAGAAACACCATGTGGGGATCATCTGTCTACACTCTACTACACATCTACCACATCCATGACTTCCCATATACTGTTAATTGGAAAATGTCTACAAAAGGCAATACAAAGCCAAATACAAAGCAGTCATTCCAATTCAACTTCTCTCAATTCTTTTAATTAATCTGTTCTTTAGCAGTCCTTCTGAAAGCAAGCAGATAATTTTATAGACAAAATGTGATGTGGGAAAAAATTCTACTCCTAAGCATTCAAGTCATTTGGGAAAATAAAACATTAGTAGCTTTTTTTTCCCTTCTAATTTTTAAGCCTACAACTTTCTATTTTTGATTAACTCTTATTAAATCCATGAATGTTATGTTTTATTTTCTCTTCTCATCCTCCAGAGGTAAGTGTAATTTGGGTTGCAAATATAGGTTTTAGGAAACTGTGTATGTTAACACCTGCCAGCTAGGAAACTTGCAGTGAGAATTACTCCAGAAAAGGCAAACAAAAGAATAAAAAGCACATTGCAGAGCTACTTCTGACCACTTAATTTCATCCTTGACGATGAACCCTCTGATAAATCCACCAATCCTTCATGGTTGTGATATTGTTCTGTAAAACAACTGCAATCACCAAATGAATGATTGATTTGTTGGAAGTTCTTCTCTGAAATTCAAATACTTTGACAATCAATGAGTTATATTGATGTTTTTAGTATTTTTTATGTCCAAAGATAGCCTAATATTGGTTTTACAAATACAACAGTAATTGTTTCACACTATATTGCCTATAATATCCATGATGACCTGGCCTTTATGAAAGTTATGGTAAAACTAATTTACAATAGTTTATCTTCTCCTCAATTTAAAAGAAAATACCATTCAGATTGAGTGCTGGGAGTTCTTAAAAACAAGTCTCAGACAAGAATCAAACACTTCAAAGATAAGATATGTTTCACATTTCTCATAGGATCTTTTGCCTTTGAATTACCATAAATACTTATTTTTATTAGTTTTTAAAAATACCTTTTGAATCTACTTACAGCTAGGTGGGTGCTGCCTAAGGTGCTAAATAAACTGCAAATAGACTTAAAGGCCTGAGGTGCTAAATAAACTGCAAATAGACTTAAAGGCTATTTGTTTTCAAACATGCTGTTTCTCTCTTTTGAGAGTTGCTTCATCTCCAGCTGTAGGTACTTCAAAGAGAGACAAGCATTTGAGAAATGGGCTGCAGCTGAAATCAGGAACACTTCTTGAAGTTTACATGCTGAACAAAGCATGGTTTGGGGTTACAAGCACTGCACACATCTTTCTACTGAAAGATAATTTATTATTGCTTTAAAACAAACAACTTCTTAACTCTGATGAGTTTCTCTTTTATGCATTTTAAGCTCCTGTACAGTGAAATATTTTAATATATAGCTATGACTAGTGAAGTACTCTGCTTTGATCAATGCCTTTCTCTTTTATCTTCTGCAAACACCACCCTGAATCTCTATTTACTTTCATAGAGGCCATTAAAATCTGTCATACCAATAAGGGTTCAGGCTCATGTCACACTTCTTGCTGACGAATAAAATTATTCTTGCTTTCAATATATTATTTCCTTACTTACAGCAAAATTTCAATACAGGAATGAAGGAAAGAGGCGGGTCGTACTTCTTTTTTATCTTAGGCCCTAATTTCTTTGTTGTCTTGTGAGATGGTCTAGATTTCTACTCATAGGAGGAGTGAAGGAATGGTGATCACTTTTAAAATGAGATTGTATTCTTAAGGATAGTAGATTAGTCCAGTTCAGCTTGTTGAAAAAAAAAAAAATCAAATTAATTAATACAATAGAAAAGAGAGTAAAGTGATGCTGAACAAATTGAAGAGGCTTTTTTTTCCCCCTTCTCTTTCTATGAAACAGGTAGAAGGGCAGTGTTGAAATATGTTGTACAATTAGGATTCTTTTTATTTTCAGATAAATTTGTACTGCAAATGCAGACTATTCTGAAAACACTCCACAATAAAATTAAATGCAATTTTTCCAGGGAATATCCTTAGGATTTCAATTTTTATAATTAAGATATTTAAATTAATTACTATCGTTGGTTACTAACATAGTATTATCATCCATTAAAAATCATTTCTGCTTTGAAGTGAAATTCTGTGACATGAGTTATTGTCATCTGTGAACAGAAAAATAGGTATATAAGCCATTTCAATAGTTGTTTAAGATGTTGAAAGTGTTTAATTGTAATGACATTAAATTATCATGAATGTATTTGGAAAGCCTACTTTGAGTGTTTCTATGGAGCTACACTGCAAGTGAAAAACAACTGAGTTACAAATGCATAAAATTATGTTTATATCTGAAACAATTATTACAACGGTTTTAAATTCTATTTTTTATTTTTTTTATGTTTCATTTTAATCTGGACAAATATTGACTTTTAAAATCAGAGGTTTTATTCCCCCTCTGTTTTGAAAGGACAAGGAAAAAAAATGAAGATGCAAAAGAATGTCTTGTTCGCAGCTGCAAGCTCTTAACTAAATACAAATGAAGGCAGCAGGAGACTGTAAGTTGAAATGACCACTGTGTAAAAATTGTTTGCTGGCTCTCATGTGCAGGTCTTAAGGCTGTCATGGTTGAAGTCTGTAGGCACAAAAGGAAAAAGACTAGCATAGTGGGACTCTTGAAATTCCTGTCTTTAAGACATTTGCTCCTTGGAGTTATGCTGGAATAATGGCCAGGCACTTGGGCTTTATGTACACTGTATGAAAAAATTAAAAAGAGCTGCTAAAATTTCACGTCCCTAATGAGAGGACCTTAGAGGACTGACTGCCCTTAATCAATAGGACAATACTGAGAATAAAATATTTTGAATCCCACCCTTCTCCAGGGAATTCTTTAATTTCTTCAGTTTTATCAGTTTCCTTCAAGGTTCATAATGTACACAGCATTTTTAGTTTTATTCTGTGTTATTCCCAGCCTAGTGGAGCTGGAGTTGTGACAGATGCTGCTCTTTTGTAGATTAACACTCCTTCCAGGCTTTGTTGGGACTGTGATTTGAGTTGCAGTTGTACATATCCATGCTCTGCCCATCCACATGCTTGTCTGCTATAAGGTAACTGAGAACACGTTCATTTTGACCAGGATGTGACAGCATTACTGTTGCCTCAAACATAACAGTCAGTCATAGAATCACAGAAGCATAGAACGGTTAGGGTTGGAAGGGATAGTAAAGATCTTGGAGATCCAACCTTCTGCCATGGCAAGGGTTCTCTTCCACTAGACCAGGTTCCTCAAAGCCCTATCCAACCTGGCCTTGAACACTTTCTGAGGTAGGACACCCACAGCCTTTCTGGCCTACTTGTTCCAGTGTGTCAGCACCATCACAGTAAATTATTTCTTCCTAATATCTAATCTAAATCTTACATCTTTCCATTTAAAGCCATTACTACTAGAGTCATCTCAAGCCTTTACTGTCCTTGAAATTATTTCCGTCATGATAGATTAGAAAAGGTACTAAAATGTATATCTCAGAAGATGTCCAAGCCAACCTTCCCCTTCCACGATATTTCAAAAACTTGTACATTTGTGGTTTTTTGCTGTGTTTTGTTGTTTGGTTCTTTTTCCCTATGATTTATCTCATTTACACTTTCTTAGACTTGAAAGAAAGAAGAAAGAGATGCTTTAAATAAGTTTGATCTTCTTGGAGTCTAAAATGTTTTTTTCAAGATAAATATATTCCATCCAGCCCATTCTAACTCTTGAAACACTGTTAGGTGATCATAACTCTGAAGGCTGAGTTATTGCAGTAGACTATCTTTACCCAGTTAGTCCAAATGAACATGGAGAAAGGACTGTGCCAAAAGAGTTGTATTCCTCTTATTAATAAGGAATCTAATACATCCGTTTAATCGGACATGCTTTGTAGTCTATTGTCACTTGGAATATTAGGGAAAAGATTTTTAAAGATTATGATGTGTTCATCAACAATAAAATCCACATGAATAAGGAGGAGGACTCAGGAAAGTTACAGGTTTCGTCCTAGAACACTCAGGTCTTGACATTGCAATCCAGTTAGTTCTTGATAGACTTGCAATGAGAAGAAGACATAACCTCAGGATGCTGTCTCTCCACTTGGCTGGGCAGCACATCCCTTGGAAACTAGTCTGACATTGATTCTGCTTGCTCTTATGATATATGCTCTCATAAAGGGCATAGAGTACAGAATGGGTGTCATACTGTCTAGAATGGGATTAACCACAGAATTTATAGAATTTATTTATAGGTGGAATTTTTTCTTATTTACTTTTTACTCTTCGTCCATGGTGGTGGCATTTAGTGACTAAATCAGGGACAGAAAAATATTCAGGCAGACAGTTTACTCTCATTTCTGGCATATATTTTATTTTGGACTAATCTGAGGGAAAGAGAGAAGGAATGGCTCTACAGATTATATTTCAGAAGAATTAATGAGCTTGCATACTTCCAAACTCAAGATTTTGTCTCATTTTGCCATCTCTTATATTACATTCAGTCTCAGAAATTAAAAATGTATTCAAACATAACACTTTTAACTATTGATAAACAGATGCCACAACTCATTCAGAAATCTGAACAACCACTTTTCATGGCTTGATATACAATGTTGCACTGTTTTCAAGATGTTTCACATATTTAAAGATGAATTATTTTAAAATATCACTTCACCTTTTTTTAAACCTAGCATATGATTTTCATTTAAATATTAAAGGATCTTAGAGTTTTCCAAAAGACTATCCTTGCCAAAAGATACTTTTCCCAACTTTCCCCCCTGTATTGACACAGCTGTGTTAATGAAGCTACTGGAGTTGCTATGTAATTGAACACTGGACATATATCTGTGATTTTCCAGTTTCTCCAGTTTTGCTACATAAGATGCTGCTTTGGCTGAATTTAGAAAACAGTAGTTAGTAGAAGAGATGATGCTTTCTCCCTTTTTTTTGCTTTTCAGGGAATGTGACACTTTTGGATACTTAGCTTTTCTTTTTCTTCTCTAATTATGCTAAACATAACAAAACTGGGGCAGTTACTGTCACTGCCTCCAGAAGGAAACAAAAATACCTGCATACTATGGCATGTTACTCTTTTTTCTGCTATCAGATATATAGAGAGATGCCATGTTCAGGATGATTTAAAGGCAACAGCTAAGAATATTTTTTTCTATACAACTATCATTACATAAATATGGACATTTAAAATAAAAAAAATACTCAAACCTTATATCCTGGCATGATATTAAATCACACAACCTGAACAGTGTGTGATTCACTTTTCACATTATGCTAGATTGACTTCTAAACAAGTAATTTATCTGATTTTCTTCAGAACGGACTTAATAATGCACTTATAGGCTATTTTATGCAGGCAATGATCTCCTAGCTCAGCTGAGAGCTTAAAAAACTTACTGCACAATGCTAAATCCAAAATAAACTGCCCCCCAATAAGTGGTTGTAGCTCAAATGTGGACCTCTGGTTTAGAGTCTGATAGTGCTGTTTGATTAATCAGTGTGCTTCTGCTGGTAAAGTTTCAGTTGAAGAACATTTATCTCTGGGTTGAAGGAGAGGAAAGCCCATCATGACTGCCACATCTTTACCTAAAATAAATACAAATGTGTCAACCACAGACAAAGTATGTTTTCTACAAACATAGTCCTGTCCTAAGCAGTAGGCAACTTTCAGTTGAGAAAAAAGCCTGTGATTTTAAGGAATGCTGAAAGTATTCACTCTGGCTCTTCTGATCCCTCTAAAAAAAAAAAAAAAAAAAAGAAGTAGGGGTGAGCTTGAAAGTAAAGCGTTCTGCACACAAGATATTCTTTAGTTTACAAAAATGTGTTTTGCTGAATTACTGTTACTATGGGAATAGGGGTGGCCTGAAGAATTTTAAAAGTTGACATCTTGCTACTTTAGCAGCTCCTGAGTGCCTTAGGATATATAGTACTGTACAGTGTCTTCCTACAAAGGGCCTTTTGTGTTGTGCAGGTCAAGGTAAGCATGAAAGAGCCTCTGCTTGTTTTTGGACTCTGTGGTGCTGGAAGATCGAGACTAGCTGTACATAAATCAAGGCAATTAGAGATTGAAAGTCTGCCAGACTGATTCCTACAGATTTTCAGAATTGGGGGGAGGCAAGTTTAACTTTAGATAACTGAAGTATTGGGGATCCAGACTCTGAAGAACATGTTTCATAAAACTAATTGGTAGAAATTCTTCCCAGACCATTCAACCTAGCATTTTCCCCATCAGTTTCGGCAAGTTGAAGTTCTTATACCGTTTAAAAAAAAAACAGAACACCTTATTCTTCTTGTGTGTATCCTTCAGCTACTAGGAAGCATTTCTCTCATATTAAAAAGCCATCTAATAAAAAGTTAAATCTTTTGAACCACTCCAGATGTAGCTTTTAATATCCTCCTCTTTATGGAGGAGAGGCCACTCTCTGCCAATCACAAAAAGCCTGCACAGGTCCACATGTTAACATTCCGGTTCCTGATGAAAGGGTATATTCCCAGCCAAGGATGGGGAACTACAGAAACTGTACAACCATGGCTTTAAGACTGATAGAATCACAGTCTTATGTGTCAATGTTTAATATAACCAGGTCCCTCTTCTTACTGCATGAATGTTGCTTATTTCTGGAGAAGAATTGAAAGAGTGTGATTTCCTCTGGACTCAACTGTATGACTTCTGTATATGAGATTTTGAACAAAAAATGTTTCAATACAATGTTTATACTGGATCTCATGTCAACCACTACTATCTCTCAGCCTCTATATTTTCCTTCAGAAAGGATTACCCACGGAGTGGTCCTGACTTGATGTGTACTGCTTGATAACCAGATCTTGCATTCAATAACAGCTGTTATATGAGAGACACAGAAGTAAGTCTGTCAGTTTTCTCTTCATGGAGTTATAGGTCTCATGGTAGATATATCACATTCCTCTGTCTATTAGCTTCTGAGCTATTATTGTATCTGTAAGCATTTATAGCTGATTGGCAGTGGTGTGACCATGTCTGGTCTAGCCTATAGAGGAGATTATTTTTCTTATGTCCTTCCCAATACTTAGAGATTCCTTATCCCTCCCCAAGGGCTGCCTGAAAACTCCAGGCAAGTTCTAATTCCAGCTTCTGTATCTACAGTAGAGGGAGACCCTTTGACTCAGGTGCTGCATCCCAGATTTGCTGTACACATCTTTTATGAGGAGTATTCACATTCTTTTTTCTCCTTAAGACTGCACTTGGTGACAGTTGGCTTTCCTTACCCAGAGAAGAGTACTCAGAGACAGGACTGAGTCAGGCAATTCTGCAGAGGTAGAATTTTGAGTAACTATTTCTTCTTTACAGCACAGGAATTGACCTTCTCTCAATGCAATACAAAGTGATGGAACTTGAGTAGAAATATAGTCAAGGATTTTGTAGGGAAAAGCCTTGAAATTCCTACTGCTATAGCAGATGGGATTTGTAGGCATATTGACTACAGCAGCTGATGGATAGCTAAAGTTGGGTTCTAGTTATACCCTGGATTTGAGTCCACGAGGGCAGAGTTGTTGATGACAAGTCATATGGAGCTCTGCACTTGTCTCCACTGTCTGGATTCTTTCACATTCTAATTTGTTGTCTTTGTCAAAGCTCCATTTTATAGGTTAAAACAACCTCTGTTGATATAACACCTTCCACAGAAGAGGATAGCAATGAAACAATAGCCATTCTTCTTGTATCTGATATTTCAGGTCTGAGGTCTGCTTTGGAAGAAGCAGTTTGAGGCTGCTACATCCCATCATTGCCATCATTTATGTACTGTTGGTATATATTTCCTCCTTTCCCAGGCATGGCTACAGCTACGAGGAAGGAAGAGAAATTCATCCTGGGTTGTTTTGCATTCCCTAGTCCTGTTTTGTTTCACCCACTGACCTATGGCTAGAGCTTAGTGGATATTTTAATTTTCAAAGAGCATTCTACCTAGAACTTCATTGATGCGTATCATATCTACTGGTCCAAGGTGTAAGGGCTTTCTTAGTTGAAATTCAGCAATTGTGAATGTGACATTTTCATACCACACTGTGATCTGTGCTGTAACTAGCTATTTCCTATCAATAGGAAGCATCCTACTGTGACTTTTACCTTGTAGCAACTAACTAGGGAGATCTTACTGGCCTCATTATTTTGTGAATGAGTGAGGCGATGAACTGCAGACATTGGACAGTGTAAATGTGCACTGGTAACCAGGAGCTGTATTCAGGGAAATATAATCCTGACACTTGCAATAAGACAGGGAAAATAATTTGCCTACATGCAGTGAAAATATAAGATGTAGTTTGATACATAGAGAAGATACTGAGTCATCTTAATGCATGTATAATCGTGAGTCATGATGTCACAAATCAGAATAAAATAACAGCTTAACCTGAATGTTCAAATATTCTGCATAACAATAGGAAATAAAGGAAATACACTATGGCTTTGAACAATCAAAGTTTTTTTCTTCCCTCCCATTTACCACATTCTCCTTATGCTAGCTGATTGCAGAGTCATCAGCCAGAGGGTTCAAATAAGTAGCACTACTAGTCAGGTGACTGTTTTGAAACACTGTCCCAAAAAAGGGAGTAGAAATAATAATCCTTTTAAGCAGGCATATGGGATTTCTATTAAATGAACAGGGAAAATTTCCTTACATGCTACATGCCTCCGAAGTTCCAAAGCCTAAGCCCACTTACTGACCACCCATGACAAGCAAGCTTATGCTTCTGCTTTTTAGCTTCCTGTCACAAAGCATGTGTGTAAAAATGACTTGCAGATAGAATTCCCCCTGAGAGCAAGCAATCTGCACAGCTTCCTTGCTCTGCTGGTTTTAAAAAGAAAAAGACACTTGCAAGCAAGGTCAGGTGCTATTCCTCTGCTCCTAGGAGAGCACTGCTTCGGTAAGGACACCAAGAAAATGGCACTCCTTTGAATAAGAATGCAAAGAAAGTTGCACTGGGTCAAACCAAACCTTCACCTAACTGAATGTCCAACTGTGTCCCAAACTGGAGATGCAGTATTCAAAAATTACTTGAATATTTCTCAGAAAAAATCGATCTAACTTTGGCTTTACTTTGAGTAGGAAATTGGCCAAGTTAACCGCCAGAATGCTCTTTTAACCTGAATTATTTCATGACTCCAATTGAAGGAGCCTTTTCTACTACTAAACTGAAAATGAACACAGGCTCTAACAATTTACAACTCCTTCTATAGCTTTGGGAAGTACCACCTCCTGTACTTCACTGGAAGAATAAATTCCAGTTGTATTACACACTGTTATACAGTTCAGTACTACAGTTTTGTATACCAAACACTGAAACATGTCCCTAGTTAATACTTAGTTAAACGTATCACATTGGGCATTCTTACAAGGGGGATGTTTCATACAAGAAAATGACACTTCTTATATGACGTCTTGTTTTAAACAGTGAAATATCTTCATGGGATTTTTTTGAATCATGCTTCTATCAAGAAAGATTAATTCAGCACAAGACAAAGAACATTGTCTTTCACTGCTCAGTCTGCAATATAAAATTCCAAATTTTATCTATGTGAATCAAATCTCTGTTCTTGGCAGCTTTGCCACATCTGCCTCTTTCAGTAGGGGTTTGGCACACTTGAGTGGAACAAAGCTCAAACGTAGAAGATCCTTAACCTTCTCAAGAGGTTGTAATAGAAATATGGAATAACCAGCAACTGGTGACTGAAATACATCATTTGCTTCCTGAAATGACCAGAGAGTACTAAAATCATGGGTATACACAAGAAAAGAACATGCAGTTTCTGGAAGCTTTTTCCCAGGCATAAAGTTTTGATAAAAACCTGATGAGTGAAAGGTTGTGTCTGAGACCACTGAGAAGATGAACTCATCCTGCAAGAGTCTCCCTGGGCTTCGATCAGGTGTATCAGTGGCTTTGCAGAAAGAGATCCTCAATGGTACATGGCATTTAAATAGCTGAGCAGGCTGTGCTTGTTGGTAGGGGAGAGGAACAACGTGCAACAGTGTTGAAGACCAGAACTAATGGCTGTTCTGTCCATGGTGAACAGAGTTTTTCAACTGGCTGTATGGAGGAAATGTCTCACTTCCCTTGTTTGTCCACTCAGGATCAATGCTGCTGCTCCCATTAACCCTAGTAAAGGGCTTGCCATAGACTTCATGCTTCTGTAACATCTGGGGTATTACTTGAATAACCAGCAGGAAGAAATGTAGAAATATCCTCTCCTTCCACTGAAGAAGATGCTGTAATTGAAAGTTTAAAACCAGCTCTCCTTCAAGACCTTCACCTCTCCCCATGAACAGAAGTGACTCATAAATAAACATTCGTATCTACTTTGAATCACTTAGTCAAGATTCATCCTTTAAACTTCTAACTCAAATTCAGGCAACTAAACCTACAAGGCCAGTCCAACTGAACACTTTGGAGACCACTTAAAATTTTGTGAAAAGCACTTCAACAGCAAAAACAAAATATTTACAGTGTGCAGGGTGAGTGGGGAGCAAAATGAGTGTGACACACACGAATATTTATTATTCTTTTTTTGTCTGGCTGAAATAAAAACTAAACAATTCAGCACAGTTATTAATTTTCCTTTTTGAAAATCTGTTTATTAACCTGAAATAAAATCTTGCAATAACAGCTGCTTTTAGGAAATTAAAAGGAAGCAAAAGCTGAAGACTGTAAATTAAAAAGAGGGGATGGGTTTGGGTTTGGTTTGCTTTGTTTTGCTTTTTTTAAATACATTGAATATATAGCTCTGTGTTCCCAGCTGCCTAGCCTGGGAAAGGAGCCCTGAATTTGTCTCGAAAGCTTTGAGGAGGTCATCATATATTCAATCAAAACATGATTTTGACATTGTTTTTCTTCAAATTCCCCAGGTGGAATAAAAGATTATTGTCTTTCAATAATTTGCTTGCACAATTTATTAAGCATTTAAAAAAGAAAAAAAAGGACCATATTTGCATGTTTAAGAATGCCAAGGTAACAGACTCAAAGTCAGATTCCCTTCTTGATATATGAATATAAACCAAGATATTCCACCTTTCTTCAGAAGTGCCTCTATCACTTGTTCACTAATCTAGTTTACTGGAACTAATAATTTTTTTTTATTATTTTAATACTTCCCTTTTTCCAGGAAAACTCTGAATTTGCAAATATTTGGAAGAACCTAAGAATATTTTCTAATAAATTAAGTAATTGTCAAAATTACTTTGCCTGGCCTAGGTAAGAGTAATATAACTTGATCAATTTTATGTTAATAAAAGCTGTATTTGAACTGGTCATTAGCTACAGGCAGCATTTAACGGTGAACTTTTACTCTATTTTGTCTTGTATAAATTGGATGCTGATACTAATAACTTCTGGGAAACCTTTGTGCAGCAGCTGACGTTGCTAAAGGAAGAAAAACCACGTAACAAATTTAGACTTCAGGACTGTCTTTTGAATTTTGTTTTCATTAACTTTAGAGATACTAGGAGATTCTGGCACCACTGAGAGAAAGAAGCCCATGTTAGTGTTGTATCAAATCGTGCTCAAGAAACAGTAGACAGTCTTGTCTTTCTCTTGCTCACTGTCTTTGTGAGCATTTTCTTTGTACTCCTTGTTTTTCCTCTTGAGCTTAGAAGACAGCTTTTTTTTTCCTTTGTTAAAACAAGGTTTGGGAGCTGTTGTTTCATCTAAAATAT
Source organism: Chiroxiphia lanceolata (assembly GCF_009829145.1). Lineage (NCBI taxonomy): Eukaryota > Metazoa > Chordata > Aves > Passeriformes > Pipridae > Chiroxiphia > Chiroxiphia lanceolata. The sequence goes on along the minus strand of NC_045639.1, from coordinate 34,383,266 downwards.
CATTATTTGTGACATTTCAGCAACAAGCAGAATGTTTGTGACTATTTTGTAAATACAGAATCAAGAACTTAGGCATGAAATTTTTGCTCCAAATTTTGCCTCAGTCATTTATTATTCACAGCATTGTGCCTCAAGTGTACGTGCCACCCAATGTGGATATCATGCTCATGTACCATAATTAGGTGTCTTTGCAAGTTGTGAGTCTTATTCAAAGCCCAGAAAAATAGATGAGGAAACTTTCTGTTTATTTCCAACCCGTAAACTGTGTAGAGAAAGCTGAAGCCTTGTGACAGAGCTGAAATGCTCCTGCTCTTGAAGTCAGTGGCAGAACTCTCCTGAATATCTGCGGATCCAGGATTTCCTTAAGATCTTAACTACCCCCTTTGGGATGGTTCAATTTTATTACCAATGCCTTGTCATAGTACCCAAATGCCATGTTACTCACCTTCCCATTATCAGGATACCAGTGTTTTTGCATCAGAGAATACAACTTCATCAAAACCAAAATGTGTTAAAGACTTGGAAGATTTCCATGAAAATAGTTCTCCAGTTTTGAGAATGCTTCAGCTATGTTGATCTCAGATTACAAAAATCTTTTTTCTTTTATATTCAAGACTCAATTTGATTTTTCATAAATACATTTACAGTTTTAATTCAAATGTTTAATCTTAATTTCCATTTTTAGTTTTACTTCAAATATTATCTATATTATTATCTATGCTGCTGTTGTCAACAGCAAGCATAATGATGCTTTCAAATAACTTTTTTATCTACTGTCCCTGGAAATATGAAGGTGTTGCTAACGTCAACATAGTTGGACAGAAATCCCATTTTCAGACCAGTGCTAGTTTGTGCAAACAAGTTTTGAATGACATCCAAAGAGAAGACTCAAATGTTACAGGACAGGAGACAGAACAAGACTATGTGCATCTTTTGAGTTACTGATTTTGTAATGCTTCAGTATAATATGATGAGCATGTGATTATGTGCCAGTGCCCCGAAAGCATGCCCACCACAGCTTCTCCTCACCCTGCCCATGGCCCAGTGTCCATTCTCTCAGATGCAAGGGGCCATCAGTCCCTGCTCCACTGATGCCGCAGCAGGGTGGGTATGCAGGTCCCCACAGCCCTACCCTGCCCAGCCACGGGGACCCTGCACCGCTGCAGCCCCCACAGCACTCTGACACAAAGCACAACACAGGAAAGTAGACAAAAACTCAATGTGAGAATGAAAAGAAATATCTGTCTGCTCCTATTTGAAGAAGAGGAGGGAGCAAGAGAAAAAGCATGAATGCTGCACTAACAATTGCCCAGGCTTCTAAGAGAAAGATAAATAAGCCACAGGACATTGCTGCATTCACATTACCAACATCACTCAGTCTACATAATTTTGACTTTGATAAGTCAATACCACAAAGGCGATGTTTATGGACAATAGTGCCCAAAGACATATCACCCATTAACTGCATTGTCAGCAAAGTATGATTTTCAGGCACTTCTTAAGATATTAAATTTTCAGAAATTTTATTAAAAAAAAATCCCACTGTATTTTAATCTGCTTGTGGAACTTGAATACCCAACTAGTTGAAACGTCTACTGCCCATTTTATTTTAAGGTGATTCCAAAGTCATACATTCTGCCTATGGGTTTTAAATACAATTTATGGCCCAATTTGTCATCTGAAATATGGAGGGAATAATTACCCTAAGAGAAAAAAATAGTTATACTGTTTTATAATTGAGGGGGAGGGGGTAAAATTGCCTCATGATGATTAAAACCTTAATGACTAACATAGAAAAACTGGCATGAATTAAGGACATTATGCATGGAGCTGTGAGAACATACCAATTCAGAAATTGTGGAACGTATTCCAGACTTTGTTTTCAGATAAGGACAAAAAATTCTGATTGATTTAAGATGCTCAGCATCAGCACAATTACATGAATCTCAGAGTTCATTTGTTCACCAAGTCAGAATAAAAATGTGACCAAGAACAGAACAAGAACACCACAGAACAGTGCCTCTAAACCTTTGGCAGAAGAGCGTTTAGTTCACTTTAAATCCTGTGGTCTCACTGTTATTTGCTGCAAAATGTCAGAGAATCACCACACAGAAAACATGTCATCAAACACCAGAGAGTAAAATTTTCACATTGCCTCGGCAAGATGCACAGGCAGTAGAATTTGAAACATAAAACACATGACAGTAACACTTGGATAACTTGTATTGCGTATGAAATATTTGCAAGTGAGGAACATATTTTAAACAGACAGCTATATGTAAAATTGTCTACATCTTCCCACTTTAAGCTTCACAAAACTTTCAGCTATTGAAGCACTTTTCTCCAAGTAGGAAAAAAGTTTTCCTGCAAAGATGAATGTTTTAAAAAGTTAATTTTTTGAGACTACTGTTACAGGAGAATCTACTCCTCTCCTTATTTAAAAAGTAAATAAATAAACAAAACCAAGCAAACATTGACCCAATTTGTGCACATCCTTAGCAGACTGGAGTAAATAATTGAAATTTGGCAAGAAGATACAATGTGGGGAATGAGAGATGACTTATAGGTTCTTAGGGAAAATTAGTTTCAGTTTAGCAGAGTGATGAGCATTTTAAAAGTAGAGTTTATGAGAATTTTTTATAGAAACTGTTTTGCAACAGTCTAGCTATCTAAACAGAGCATTTTACATTTCACAAAGACATTAAGCCTAGAATTTTGATTCAATCCAACAGGTAATAGAATTCACTTTTTACAGGACAAAGGTTTTCAATTTCATTATTTAATGTTCTGGTGGTTTTACCAGATACTACTGTACTGTATAATAATTTGACTTCATTGATTGTGGCTTTTGATGCAGTCCAAATTTATATTGTGCAATGCAGAGAACAATTATACATGACCTTTAGAACTTGGATATGGAAAAGTGGTGTAAACTCTTTCTACGGACTTTCCTGTCAATGGAAAAATGTTCCCTGATGCATATTTGCAAGAATTTTCATCAGTCTTTCTTTTTTTATACCATTAATGAAGTAGTTTAAAAAGCCTGAACTCATTACTAGCCCCTGAATTATTCCTCTGAAAGTCTCTCCAGTTTGATTCACCACTTTTTAAGGTGGTTTGCTTGGTTTGGCCTCCATGAGACAGCAGCCATAGTTAAACCAAAATCACAGTTTTCACTTTTGGAAGACACACTATCTAGCACATTTTTACACCTGGTGTGAGATTTCAGCTTTAATGAGAGCAATTAAAAAGCAGCCATTGAATTGGAGGGAACATAGGATTCACCACATTTGTGCAACTATCAGCTGAGTTTAGAAAATGCTCTGTTGTGACTACAGTACTTCTTAATCCAATATGCACTTCCCTGCCTTCATTTCACCCAGAAAAAAGGCACTGACAACAGTAGTTTTACCATTGCAATACTCATTGCATTACAGCACTCTATATTTTTTATAATATACCAATTATTTCAAGGGATTAATTGTTAAAAATAAAGACTACACGGTAAGTAGGATTTTATCACAAACTCTCTTATGTATTGCTAAGTGTTTTCTTCATTTTTGCCCCGACGTTTGGTTACCCTGGTTCTCCTGCCACAGGTTATTGTCTCTGTCTATTTTATTATCGCAGGAGTACCTAGGCCTTAGGATCACAAATATTGATGCAGGAAATTAATTCCAGTAATTTTTGTAGAACTTGCATTGTGCAAGTACACATATGTGTGTATATATATTGTATATTGTTTTGCAGAGAACTGAGGTATTTATCTCTGAAGTTTTCGAGACCAACTTAGATGACTAAACTTATTCACTTCTTGGTCCTCAAAAATTAATACTCAAATCTTTCTGCAATAATCTTTACCAAATATTCTAATTTCATGGGATCTTTTTTATTGCCTGAAATTTATTTTATTCAGGTTGTTTAAGTTTACCCTTTTTTTTTTTTTTGAAAGCTACAAAAATATGGTGAAGGTAATGTAGTAAGTCACCGGTATGTTTGTTACTGAGATGCATGTCACATGGAGAAAAGGAATGAAAGGGCGAAGTAACAGTGAATTCAAGAAAGCCCACAAGGAGAGGCAGAAAGAAAGTGATTGATACAAGCTGTTGCTTCTTGAATTCTGAAATCGTCCATCTGCATAGCCTGAAGCATTGGAATGAGGTAAAGGGATATTTGGAAAGTTCACATAACTTACTTAAAGCTAAAAATGGCTGGGGATGGTAGAATTTAACTGTTTCTTTACAGAGACACATCAAGCAAATGACTTCTGTGTGGATATAAATGTGTGGCTTTGAAGGGAAATAAGAAATTGATGCAAATCTCTCAATAAAGTTGGAGTTCAGATATGCATAGAGTTAGTAACTCACTGATTTTCTGAAATGCTGCAGTAGATGAATTTCAGAGGTATTTATTTTCAAATTGAGTTGTCAGTTCACTGCCAATTCATAAAACCAACTCTGCAGTGATATCAACTCATCACACAATAAACTGACAGACTGTACCATATTTTTATAGTGAATCATTTAAGCCATGAATCATTCATAGTTTCACACAGGTGCTGAAAATAGCGAAAAACCTGCTGTCATGCTAGACAAGCCTGGCACATGCTTTCCACAAGTGATGGGTTCTTCTTTGCAGAACAGATCATCTTTTAATCCTATTAGGAAGAAAGAAAGATCAAGCAAGGAAAACAAAAAAAGAGCTTTGTTCTCTATCCATTCCTTTTCCCCTTTTTTTCTCTCCGTTTTAAATGATTTTATCTTGCCCATTCAAAATGGAAAATGGAGAAAAAGTATTTTGATTCTCTGTTGCATTTTTTTCCTACTTTTGTTCCACTGACAGGCAGATATAACCCATATTGTTCCAAATGGAGCAAGTCCTGATAGAGTGAATATATCACAGTCCTCATTCTGAATCACATCCAGAATGTCATTCTGTTGACTTAAGTATTTGTAAATAATTAGCTGCATCCACCAAAATAATTCAAGGAATATGGGCATTAGTACAAAAGGCAGAAGCAAATTACAGGCTTAGCCTTGTAGCTTCAGCAAGTAAGCCTGTCACAAGGCAGCCTTCAGATTGTCTTATTCCCTGTTTTAGATAAGAGTAGAAAAACAAATGAAAATTAAAATACCCACCTGAACTGACCTGAAAAAGTTGAAGGATAGGTCTGGTTAGTGTGCATTAGGTGGCTGGTGGTGTTCTGGGAATCATTGATTCCGTGTCATTGCATCTGTAAAATGAGTTTATGAGCAGGGGGACAGGATGCAGACATTTCACACATGATTAGGTAGTCTCTCCTTGTAGAGGAGTGCTCACCCCATTCCTAGAGACCTGTTCTGCTTACCAGCTCACCTGCCAATCTATGACTTGGCTCAGACAGACATGTAGGTCAAAATAGGAAGTGCTTTAGGCCCACCTTATGCTATTGAGAAGTAAGACTTTATGATAAGTCTTACAGGACTTCATCCTTAGGCACTTAGCTCTCAAGTGCTTTGGCATCTAGCAAAATACTCCTACAGGGCCTCTGCATTGCAGAAGAGTTATTTACTAAAGCAACCCCTCAGTGAAGTTGTGAGCGGAGAGGGCCAATAGCAAACATGAAAAGTCAGACCACTCTTGAAAAATCACCCAGCTTGGGATTTACAGCCCCAAATCTATGACAGAACCAGGTGCCTATGCCAAAACACTGAAGCAAGCTGTGGCATTCCACTCTTGCCTTCTGTCCAGTTATCAGCAGTACACTCACCGAACTCTTGCAGGACACACAGATTCATTTCCAGTTTTCTCATTCACAAGGTAGATAGAGCCTTAAGCCCCAAGGTATAAGGATTAAGTAGAGCATTCTTCCAGCCCCTCATGTCAAAGTTGTTCCAGTTTACTTTACATAGTTAATTATTTATTCAACCAGCAGAAAGGAATTAGAAAGAAAGAGAGGGAGTGACAACGTGGATTCTCTTTGCCTGGAAGCTGAATAATATTGACCCATATTACCAGTATTGACCAAAATGAAGAGGAGACCTGAGGTCCAAACACTGTGTTTATTGCTATTGATATTTTTTCATTTAAAATTAATATGAAAAGTGGTGGAACCAAACCTTTAATGTTTAAGAGAATATTCTTCTGTGACTGATGATGATAGGGAAACTATAATCTACCATCAAATGTTTTGTGTTGACTCTCTCCATAAGGCATCTTCTGAGAATATGTTCTGCTTCAGACTATAAAAGATAAGGCAGATAAGGCCCACTAAACTGTCAATCCAAACAGACTAGGTATATGGAGGAGCTGTGGAGTCACACAGCACTAGCAAGAATAAGGAACTTCCAAGAATTCCCAGAACTTTGCTAAAAAAAAGCCCAATAGTTGACTGAGGTGTTTCAAAGCTAGACAGTAGCTGAGTTTCTGAATTTTGAATGTTGAACTTGAAAGACTAAAGGCTTTAACAGTCTAAAATGTTAATTACCACATCTGTGTATCTGAATGAAAATGGCCTCTTTATCCCCTAGGCTCTTTCCAGATCTGATTTAGAATAATCATGGACTTGGAAAAGTGCCTTTTTTTTTTTTTCCTACTGAAATAAATATGTCCACTCTGCTCAAATCCAATTTCTCCCAATAGAAATTTTGCATCAAGGGCTCTCCTCTGATACAGAGTCTGCTTTAAGCTTCCAAAAGAGCATACTGATTGTTTATACGTTGGAGACTCTTTTGGTCTTTGGCTATACTGCTGTGTGTTCTAATTGCCCATTTGGAAGTCGCCTACTGGGACTTGGCGGAGCAGTTTACCTAAAGGTTTTTTTACACATAGATTGACTTCATATCTTTAGTTAATTTGGATTAGTTTTCTTTGAATTTAAAGCCAATTAAAGCTAAAATCCTTTAAACCTCTGTGCAGACACACTTTAATTCCAAATATGTATTACTAGATTCAGATTAACTTTCCCTTAGAGTACTTGTGTACAAAGCCATAAGAAAACTTATTGTGAGGTAGCTAGATTCATTCCTCTTTATACTGGCCAGAGAAGGAAGAAGTCATAAGTGGACCATCATTTTGAAGGGGAAATGTTTTACTTTTTCAGAGGTAATTTTTCCTGTTTTTACTTAGGATCATCTACTACAAGAAAGTCATCCAGCAAAGGTAATTCTTGTCTAGTTCTAATAATAAATAAATAAGTACATAAATTGTAGAATATGATTTTGTATGAACCGAGGTTTCCTCATTCATCAGGTAACCAATAAGCATATGTTATTCAGTTGCAATGGGTAGCACTTCTTCAACAAAAGGAGAAGGTCGAACAAAATCTGCTATAGTCTGATATCTACAATTTATTTAAATAGTAGATTAAAACATATAAAATATATATATATATAAATAATGACTCATTAGGATGTTGTGTGAGATTGTTAATGACAATTATTTTTCCAAATCACCATTTTATCACAGATTTGTATATTAGCCAAGTTCAAAAAAGAATATTCTTTCAATATGCCCATAGGGATCCACCATTTTGATCAACAAGTAAAATATCAGGTGCATCACTGCAAAACGAGTGTCCTCTGATCTGATCATGACTGCACTGATCTGCACAGAGTATTTTTACCCAATAAGAGACAAAACAGAGGAAGAATCAGGACTTTTCATTACAGTGGAAAAGAAATTAGGTGATTTGTTCAGTGTCACAAACACAGCTAATGGCAGAGAAAGGAACTAAATCCAAATCTAAATCTCCTAAGCCCACGGCAGGGATCCTGGCCAACAGTCTGATTTTGGAAATGGTTTGTATTTGAAAATGGTTTATATCCTAATCATTATCATTGTAAAGAACAGTTAAATAGGTTTCTGTGTATAATTAGTGTTACACTTGCCAAAAACATCTTCTATTATCATTGATAACATTTTGAAGGTCCTCTTTTAAATTCCAGCCATATGTCTTAACTTAGTAATGAATTCCACAGTGAAGAAATATTGATTTGGGATTGCTTTAATTTACATTATTGCCCTCTTTAACTTGTGTAATATGAGCTACCTCATTCAGATATGTTTAGGTATTTGCTTGGCTTTTTAATACATCCTTATGCTACATAATCTGAATTCTGATACAATACTAAACGTTGTTCTTGAAAGTCTCTGAGATTGCTCCTTAGTAGCAATTAGAAGATTTCTTCAACAGTAAAAAGTGAGCAATTTTCGCCAAAGACAGGTGCATCTGTGGATTGATGGAGAGATAGACAACAGGTTAGCAAAGGCATATAGAGCTTTCAGAAGACTCCATAAAAGAATTTGGCAAAATAAACACCTGAAGAAAAGTACCAAGATCAGTGTTTACAGAGCCATTGTACTGTCTACTCTTTTACATAGGTCCGAATCATGGGTCATTTACCACCACCACCTGCAACTCTTCGAACGCTTCCATCAACACTGTCTCTGTACAATCCTAAACATCCACTGGTCAGATTATGTGACTAATATGTCTGTTCTTGAACAGGTAGCAGTTACGAGTATTGAGGCCACGTTACTGAGAACGCAGCTGCATTGGCAGGGCACGTCTCAAGGATGAAGGACCACTGCATCCATAAGATCGTGCTCTATGATGAACTTGCCGCTGGTTGCCGCAGGAGAGGAGCCCTGAAGAGGAGATACAAAAACTCCTTGAAACAATGTCTCAGCCTTGGCCATATCAATCATCATCATTGGTCTACTCTGGCCTCCAATCAAGAGGTCTGGAGACACACTATCTATAATGCTGCTGTTTCGTTTGAGAACACATGCAGGATCACTCTCGAGGAGAAAAGACAATGTGAAAGAACTGTGTCTTGTTGACACCACTTAAGGAGTCTTTCTGCTGTGCCTTTTGTAACCGGACTTGTCTATCTCTTTAGCCACCAGTGCTCTTGTAGCAAATGTGGGTAGAGTCCTTCCCAAATCTTCGTTTGCGAAGCCTAGCCATGAAAATGCAGTTTAAATGATCCTGTTATCTAGCAGATTTGATTTGATGTCCATGTGAATTGATCAGCAGGAATTAGGAAGGACATAATGGTAAGACAAGGAGAGAGATTTGCACTTTGCAGGAGAGAGCAGTGGGCTGCCTGGAGCTCTACTTAGGACTGGACAGTGAGCCTGCTGATAGCTCGTGCGTTGGAATTAGAAGGAAGACAACATGGGAAGACATTGTTGTGGGTTTCCCTTGAAAATACCTGATCAGGAAGAACTATATGAACTCTTCTTTAGACAACTGAAAGCTTCGTGTTCACGGGCTTTCATCTTCGTGGGTGACTATAACCACCTCATTAACTGCCATTAGGTTTCTGTAATGCATAATAGCATCTTAACAGAGATGACAAAGTAAATGACAGGAGGTGCTCTGCTTGGAGGCCACTGTGGCTGTAGTGACCATGAAATGGTGGAAATCAGGATCCTGAGAGAAGGTAACAAGGCAAATAGCAGAATAACAACCGCAGAATAAGAAGATGTAGCCTGTTCAGGGACCTGCTTGGAAGATTCCCATGGGAGACAGTCCTGGAGGAAGGAGGGGTACAGGTGAGATGATTGTCAAGGATCACCTCCTTCAATGGTCCATCCTGATGACCAGAAATCAAAGGTAGCAAGAAGCCTGAATGAATGAGCAAGGATCTCCTGGCTAAACTGACACATGAAAAACAAGCACACAGGTGTTCTGCAGGATTAGGTCATCTAATAGGAATATATAGGCACTATCCAAGTGTTCAAGGATGGGTTTTGGAAAGCTTCATTCTGTACTGGTAAGATTTACCATCAGGAATTCCAGATGCCTGAGACCAGTGGAAAAGTTTGGAGCAAGGAAGACACCTTTGGTGGAGGAGGATTAGCTTAGAGAGTGCTTAAACAAATTGGACACAGACAAGACTATGGAAGCTGAGCTGATACATACACAGTTAGTGAATATCAATGCAAGGCCACTCATGAGCATCTTTGAAAGATCCTAGCAGTCAAGTGAGGTTCCATAAGACTGCAAGAAAGAAATTGCACTCCTATCTTTGAAAAGGGAAAGGAGGAACAAAGAAATTACAGGCCAGTCAGCCTCACCTGGGTCTATGGAAGGTGACAGGAAAATGATTCAGAAAAACATTTCCACATATATTAAGGACAAGAGTGGTTGGATGTGATTAGAATGGTTTTACAAAGGTAAACCATGCCTGACCACCCTGACAGCCTGCTACGATGATTATCTGCTTCCTCAGATAACTGAGGAAATGGGGATGGGGGAGTCCAGTAGCAGTCACCTTTGTATCTCTACCTGTTTAATATAAGTACCAAAGAGCTGCATTTACATCAGTGTATGTAGAGTCAGCATTATTTTGTGTAACCCCAACCAAGGGCAATGGGAAAACTCTTTGATCGCTGTCACTTGTTGTGGGTGGAAGGCTTGGACAAAATTTATTAAAGAAACCCTACCGTTGAGTCACGAGGTGCAGAAAGTATCCAATCTTAGCCTCAGATTTTGTCAACAGTCTAAATTTAAGGAATTATAGAAGTGTGATTGAACCACTTTTGTTCTGCAGGTTTTAATGATGGCAAGTCGGATGTATTTATATAAAATGTATTATTTATTATGACAAATGAACAGACAAGTGAAGAGATGAAACATCTTAATCAGAATTATTTACTGTACAATATAAATGCTAAAACTACTAGTAGTACAGTATAAGATAGGATAGTGTACTATATTGAATGAATTATTGAAGCAATTGTATTAAAACTAGAAAAGAGGAAATCATTGTTATATAGAGATTTGGCGTAACTCACTCATATCAACACTCATGGAGAGATCCCTTTTGCTCAACCTCAAGGAGTATCCTTGTGAGGTGTCCCCATCCTAAGTGAGGAATCTCATATATACATCCCAAGAAGACTTATGATAGAAGAACTAGACTGTATGAAAGGGGATTGGACTTTTTTAGTATAAATTGATTGACTGCTAGTCACAAATTTACAGGCCAACTACCAGCTTATCTGTCACATCCAACTTCAAAAAGCAGGATGTGTGTTTGGAGTTTGACGAACCAGGCTAATTCAACACTAAAAACATTGCCAGGGTACCACTGGTAACTCATCACAGATAGTTTGCATGGTAGCTTGCACTGTTTGCATTCTCTGATTGGATTCTATGCCTTACCAGGGTAGGCCCTCCTGCCACACCACTGAAATGCAATTACCTCAAATCCAAGAGATGCCTTATCCCTTGGATTTAACCTACAGATAGCCAGTTTATTTGTATTACACCAGACAAGAAAGAGAGTAGAAGAAAACTGTGAAAGTGTAAACAAAGAAACCAGATACTAATGCTGGGTTAAAGAAACACTGTATATATGATACTCTATGAACCAGGGGTATCTTTCAGAAACATGAAAAGCTTGGGTGAGTCAAAACATTAAGCATACGCTTTCTCTTCCTGAGGCTTAAATGGGGGACCAGTCAGCAACGAAAGAATCCACTCAGACAGGAGAAAGTATGCTTTGTTGAAAAGGCCACCTTGAAAAATTCTTGACTTCTTGGAAGTGTCTGACTTAATTTCAAATGAAACTGAGGATGTCGAGAGGAAGAAATGTGTGCTGACATTTATTATCTTGAATAGACTTGTGCAGTTCCTATCCTGGCTCCATTAGAGCAAAGGGTTTTTTGGAATTCACACAAAAGCTGTCTATCTGTTGGCTTTAAGTATCAGTAGTCTCTGAGCAATGAATTACAAACCCAGAAAACTGAAGGGAACATTGAATATAAAAAGAAATTTCTAGCTGTGGAAGGAAGAAATATCTTCCTTAGGCAGAGAGTAGTCTAAGTTGGAGAGAGCCCATAGAGTCTGTGCCCTTGAAGATTTTTTAAAAACTAAAGAAAACAAAAATGCTTCTGTGTGAACAGACAAAAGCAAGCTCCAGAATTTGTACACTGTACAGAAGGTGTCTCTATCACAACCAACTGAATTAATTCCTTCATTTATACTGGAAAAACAATCAGTTGATTTAGTTCATGAAAGCATATTATACCTGAGCTCATACCCCAGAAGATTCTTATGCTGAGAAATGAAGAATAGCATTGTAACCCAGCCATCCTTTACTTTCACACTGTTGGGAAGTCTTGTGGAAGTCAATCAAAGACTGTTTCTTGTCTGTGGTTTGATTCTGTAATTTGATCTCCATCTCTTACCTGAGAAGTTTTTAAAAGATCCTTGATTTAAATGTTCTGCATTGGTCACTTCTTTTTCATGTTTTGATGACAGTGTTTTCCTACATTCTTTTTACATTCTATTTCCTACATTGCATTTTTATTTCCATTACTTTACACTATGGTTCTGGCTTTTACTTTTTCTTTCTCTTTTTCTTTTTCTTGCCTTCTCTAAAGCATTTCAGGGTCGAGTATTTGTTCCTTCAGTACCTTTAGCAGAGCTAATATATCACAGCAATATATTTATGTCTTGACAACTGTGTCAGCACAACTGTACTTGCAAATTTGATCTTTAAGATGTGGTCAATATGAACTGTCCATCTGGATATGCACCAAGACTGACAACCCTGTATCTGTTAGGAGGTTTGATTGGCTGTCTGCTGTCTTGCCAAGGGCAAATTTAATATTAAAAAGGGAAGAGAAAGTATAACATTACAAGACAAACTTCCCACAGGAAATGGTCTACTAACTGTCCCTTGAACTGTAATGGTCAAAATGAAAACTCATGAAAGCTAGTTATCTTGTTGCCCATATATTGAAACAAAATACCCACAATGGTGTTAATATTTAGGTATAATAGTTTGGGTTTTGAAGCTTTCATGCTGTGCTAGAATGAAATATAAATAAGCATTTCCATCTCAACATCTAATTCAAAGATTAATTTGATTTTTTTTTCTCATGAAAACACTATAGTTAGATGGTCTGTCAGAGTTTTTGCTTCTATTCCTGAAGGATTTTCTTTAAAATGTGCAGTTTCACAAACATTTTACATTTGTCAGAGCTAAATAAAACAATGCAATGTGGATCTGCAGTCATTTTTTTCTGACCAGTCTCTATCATTTTTCAGTATCATTACTAAGTATCTTTGGAAAATGTGCAAAAAGACAGAAATGTGGCAACAGTTTTTGTATTTAATGTGTCTTGTTCTTTATTTTATCCTTGCATTGGAAAACCCACTTTTATATACCAAAAAGTAATCACACATGATTTCATTTGTTATTTGAGGTAGAATGGGACACTAAACAGACTAAAATTTTTAATTAATTTTTTAACCCTTCCCCAATTTCTGCTGGTTTATCTGCTACCTATTTTATGAAAATAATACCTTTAGCAGTTCCCTCACACTGCATAATCAAGAATGTCCCTGGTAATTGAGGCTGTTGCTGTTTTGGGACTGCTGGTGGGATGCTCTGCATCCAGGAAGGCATAGGGTATGCTCTGATGGCGATATAACAACTCTGCTATAAGACAGACTTTGCCCCAGCACATAACGTGGGAGTGGGTTTGCAGGACCCCCCACAGTGAATTCACCCCCTTTTACTTGGCTACACCTTCTGTCCCCAGCATTATCTCTGTGTGTTGTAGAAGACCTTGGTATATTAGAAGTTTGATAAAAATAACGGTTTATGATGAACCTTTTTCTCTGCTTTCTTGGAGACTTGGAAAAATAAAAAATACATCAGTAGAAAGATGACTATTATATACCTGAACAGAGCTTCTGCCCTTACAATTGACAAGTGTGGCTCAGTAAGCATCTTACCCGAGACCTTGTTTACAAAATTCATGAAGCAAAAAACCCAAACATTGAGCCTAAAAAGCAGTAGATGTGCCTTGTTCTGCTACCAAATGAGGAAGAATGGCAGTCAAGTGCTGTTTCCCATGTGTCCTAATCTTATGGTCCCTTGCAGCAGCAGAAAGCAGACTCTCACAGCGAGATACCAGAGTCACTCATCATTAAGGTCAGAGGAGTTTATCTTTCTATCTTCAGACAAATCCACTGCAACAAATTTTATTTACTCCTGCTTCACAGAACTGGTGAGAATTGAGACTGTGTCAATTAGTCTATTTGAACTTCATTCTGAAGCACTTTATTGTGACTTTGCTGAAATGACCCTTCTTAGCAAGTGCTGCAGAACTGAACCATCTTATTGATGGAAAAACTTATTTTTCATGGGCATTTAAAAATGTGCTTAAAAATTGTCTGGGAATGATTTATAGCGCTGACTGGATCAAGTACATTTCAATATTAATGCATAAATCTTCTAACAAATAAGCTTTCTACAGAGTTATAGGCAGAGAGGGATGTCTTCCTTCCGTAAAATAAAAATATGTTTGGAACAATGCGTGTAGTTAAATCTTACTCACACTTTGATCTCATGTGAAAAAATTTTATAGGTTTTATTATCCTTGACTTTGAAAACCCCTCATACATGCTTTAAAAAAACTAATGACAAAACTTGCTTACAAGATTCTGGGAATGAACCTGTACTGTGGCTTAGGGCAGTGACGAAGACTCATTTTATTGTAATAACATGAAACAAAGCTTATTATGGTAAAGAAAACAGTATTGCAATCACTAACTGAATCTGTTCTACTGTGTAGCTTCTGTTTATTGCTGCAGTTTCTTTTCTTCCTCTACCTCCTTTAGTTCTCACTGCCATTTTAGAAAAAAAAATCCCTGCATATCCTCAGTGACTCTTTAATATACTTACATATAATTTATTCATTTAATATGAGTCTTAAAAATTCATTTAATATTAATTTTTCTTACAGAGAAATTTTGAATGTTTTCAAATATCTCACTCTTAAGATGACACATATCTTTTGTTGATATATACACAAAATCCCCATACTTAAATATACCTTTTCTGACTCATTTTCCATAATTTGATACTGACCCAAATATATTATAATACATGTTTGAATACTGAACATTGACCATTTACATACCCCAGAGTTTGACTTTCAAAACAGACAGTTATGTATATCTAGTTATCTTCACTGTGGGAGCTGTACATATGAAATTATTTTTATCTTTCATAAATTCAGACCAGATTTTTACCTGCTTATCCAGACCGTGTTTTTATGAAGCAATTAGTCTGATTATTAAAATAAATAAATAATTAAAAACTAAAGAAAAGGTCTATTCATTTATACTACATAACATTTGTGAGGCAATCTTAACACAGCTAATTCTAAAGATTAAATAGTTGATAATAAATTTGCCTGCAAATTGTAATTACAATCCTATATATTACCACCACCTAAATAGATACAATGCCCAAGGAGCAAATGTGGGGAAATAATCCTCTGTCAACATAATTTATTTGTCAGCCTCTAACAAGAGATGTGTAGCACTTTGTCATTAACTGACTAAACAGGGGACCATGAGCTTCTTTGTATGTTGATCATTATCAACTGGACCAATGTGATTTCTGCTTCAGTCATCTAATCTCAACATGCAATGTGCACTGCAGAGAATTTCACAGAATCACAGAATATGCCAGGCTGGAAGGAACCCACAAGGATCATCAAGTCAAACTCCTGTCCCTGAACAGGACCATTCTCAAGAGTCTGAGAGTGGTCTCACATGCCTGAGAGTATCACCCAAATGCTTCTTGAACTCTGTCAGGCTTGGTGCTGTGACCACTTCTGTGGGGAGCCTGCTCAGTGCCCAACTACGCTCTGGATGAAGAACCTCTTTCTAATATCCAGCCTAAACCTCTCCTGACACAGTTTCAGACCATTCCCTCGGGTTCTGTCACTGGTTGCTACAGAGAAGAGATCAATGTCTACCCCTCCTCTCTTCCCCTCATGAGGAAGCTGTAGACTGCAATGAGGTCTCCCCTCAGTCTACTTTCCTCCAGGTAGAACCCATATTTATGTAAATACAAGAAACAGGAACTGATTCTCCTTTACTTTTAGATCTAGCCGCCCAGTATAAAGTATATTTATAACTATAGATGTGTATAAAGAAAGTACAAAGTACTTTTCAGTGGGCATTATCACAATTCTAACACAGACTGAGATCAATTAATGTCTTAGCATATATATGTTAGTATATGTAGTTGGCAGGTATGGAAAATTAGTTTTTCTAAGTCACTTGCATTTTTAGATACGGTGTCTTTTTTGTCCCCTTTTCTTCTTACTGCAACAACAGGAAACTCTGAGAATACTGACTCAGGGTCTAGTTCAAAAGAATTGGGGAACCGGTTTTTAAGGTCTCGGAGAACATATTAATTCAGCTTTTACATCTTACTGACTCCTCTTCTTTTTCCGAAACCTAAAAAATAAACATTTTCATTTCTTTAATTCTTAGTTCCTTTATAAATCTCTTCCAAGAGATCTACAGCTGAATATATATGTTTATTTGTATATATATATATATATATATATATATAAGAGCCTTATACATATATCTTTGCTATTAGATTCTTCTTCAAGACATTGATACTTGTCCAGAATCTACTCACTCTTATTGCTGATTTTTTTAATTCATGTAATTACTAAATGTGTATGAATCTTTTGTAAAACACCACTCTGAGAGTAGCCCTGGACTCTCTTCTGCTTACTTGGAACTACATGCTGCAACCCTCCCCCATGCACTACATCATGGTTGATCTCAACACTGGTTGTTGAGTCTTCAAAAATACTGATCTTCAGAAATGCAGCATAAGTCTGTATATTAACTAATACAATGTCTTTCCTGTTTGACTATATTTTTAGAAATCAACAGGCAGCAATCTCCAGTTTTCCAATGTGATTGTAGCAGTCCCTTCCTACATGTTAATGTAGACAAATAGAGGACAAATGAACCCAATTCTGCCACCATATTGATAATCTGGCAAACTTTATACAGTCTAATCAGTGTATAGGGCTGCTTTATTTTGTGATGAACTCATCATGCTATAGTCATCTTCTTCACACGAATTTTTTTTTTCTGAGAGCAACTGTATTGTAGGCAGTCATCTTTTTTTTTTTTTCCCTTTTTTTCTCCTTTGGCCTCTGGAGACTCCAAGAAGTATGTGCATTTACATCTTTAATTATTTGACTTAGGGTGACAGAAACTTTCACTGAGGGTATGGAGTGATGGGATTCTTTCACCCTAGCTCTGTATTTTAGTCTCTGGAAAATGGATGGAGTGCAACTGCATTGGTCTTTTGACATACAAACATATAATCACAGAATGGGTCAGAAGTAACCTTTAAATATCGTTTAGTCCAACCCTGCAGAGATGGTCAGAGACATCTTTTACTGTCCTAATGTTTGCCCATCCCTTTTGAGAATAATTTGCTTTAAAATAAAAGATATGCATTCATTCTGAGTTACTGTTGTGATTCATGTATCTTTCCAATTATTCTTTACCCTTAATACGTGGGCACCCTCAGCAGATACACATTTAGTGCTGTAAACCCAAGCTTTAGCTGTTTTTATTTTGCCTCTGGGTTTCTGTTTTTTTGGGTTTTTTTGCACAGTTAATACCATTGCTCCAGGTACCACCTTGGCTTGAGCACCTGTGTCCAACTTAAAATTAAAAAGTGTCCCATTTGTTTTCAGGCTGACAGTTCATTCATCTTCCGCTGCTACCTTGGCCATTACTGCAAAAAAGAACAGCTCTGAGCTAATGGCTCTGTAGTCATCCTCTTTGTCCTTGGTATCTATTCATATTCTACTGGCTCTTGCAACCACTGGCAACATGATAAAATCCACTGCACTTCTATCTTCTTCCAAAAACTGTCAATTACAGCGGTGAGTGTTGTTTGCTACAGGATGTACAGGTTCATGTGCTGCCTTTTGAGGTTACCAGTTTCCTGTTACAGGTCCCTTCACCTAAAATATTCTAGCCAATAACTCCAACAAAGGGCCACTCCATTCAATTTCTTGACATCTGACAATATCATCCTATGAAAGATTTCTATTTTCAGTCCCTTCCCCCATGGAGGGACTGGTTACTCAGTCTTAATCAGAGCACTTGTATTACAATCTGTAGTAGACACACTACAGTAGTGGGTAATTTCTTGGTCTGTACCCTGGATGCAGGACGATCTGCATTCCTGATCCGCATCTCCTAATTTCCTGCCTTCAATAAGAGTGTTGAGAGAGACCAACACATTTATTTTGAAATATGTTTAAATATAGTTTGAAGTAGGTTAAAAATAAGCATTAAAACCCATGAAATTAAAAGAGGAGATATAAGGAAAACAGTATCTGAAATTATTATTATAATATATATGGAAAAATAAACCAGAAATCATCAATGTTCCACTGTAAAACAGTCATGTACTGGTATCTTGTTTACTGGTTGCAGTATGTAAGACAGTAAAGCTAAAAAGGTAGCGCAAATGGTTATGAGCATGTTGATGAATATGGAACAGTTTCTCCCTCTTGTGAAACAAATCCATGACAAAGAGAGTAATAGCAAATTATACATGGTGGGGTAATAGGATAGGAAACAGGAATAATTTAGAATTTCTCCAGGCACTGAGGTTACACAACACATTTTAGGCAGCAGATATAAAACCAACAAAAGGAAATGCATTTTCCAAGCAAGATAAAATTTCAAGAAATCACTGTCACTGGGAGCTCAGAAGAAGATTTAACATAATCACAGAAAATATGTCGGTTAACAGCTGTCTATCAAATGTGATAATCTGGATGCAACCTTTGGATAGGAATGCTCTTCATCTACAGTCAGAAAAGTGTACCAGGGGAACTATCTCTGTGCTATTAACTATCTTATAACCAAACTATTTTTTTTCTTAAGATCAGTGGTGTCTCTGGTTACAGAGATACTTGGTCTAAAGTTATATCAATCCAGACCAAGGAGTTGGTCTTCATCATATGGTTGCAGGCCAGTGTTCTATCACTTTT
Source organism: Chiroxiphia lanceolata (assembly GCF_009829145.1). Classification (NCBI taxonomy): domain Eukaryota; kingdom Metazoa; phylum Chordata; class Aves; order Passeriformes; family Pipridae; genus Chiroxiphia; species Chiroxiphia lanceolata. Next base: position 34,364,414 of record NC_045639.1, on the reverse strand, counting down.
GGTGAGAGAGGTGGGGTATCATCACAGGTTTTTTCGATTACAAGAAAACTATCTATAACCCAAAGAAATTACTGGATGAACCTCTGCAATTGACGAGGTATACAGTTTTATTAGTCTGGCTAAGGTAGAACTACAGACGAAAAATTAAAAACAAAAGATATTTTAAATAGAGAACCTCTTTGACAGTTCTCTCATGGACGAACACACATTGTTTAATAAACTTAGAGCAGTAAAGTAGGCAAGGTTTTGGTTTAGAAAATTATTTACAGAATTTTATATCTGAAGGAAGAATTCTAATGTTACATTTTGATATAAATACTCTTTCAAATTCCAAAAGAATGCATATGGAATGTAGGATATAATCAACATTTAATTGGGATAAATATATTCAGGATTAATTATTATGACTGTTTTATGCGTACTTATGTTATAAATGGAAGTGTAGTCTAATTTTCACATTGTTATCATCTTTTACTTTTTGCAGTAATAGGTTCAATTTGGTATAAAAAGGCGTTGTCTTTTTCCAATTTTGAGATAAAAAGTGGGAACTTTTTCTTACCTCTCCGGTTATGCATTGCAAAAATCTCAGAGAAGATACAGCTGTGTTAAGGACATTACACAAACTTAGCTTTGTAATTGTCTAGTCAGTGCCAGTTACTAGTTCTGATTTTGTTTATTTTGATTATGATACGGACATCTTTCCCAGTAAGCTCCAGTCTAGCTGAGTGCTAAGCCACCGGATAAGCCTGGAAACACAGAATATATGTACAAGGCACCTTGGGACTCCTACACACACAGGAACAATGTGTCTGTGTAAGCTCCAAGGGTTGGCTGACCACATATCCTATTTGTTCACACCCTGATCCATACAGGGGTTAATTAAAGGAATCTGGCACTCCATACAAACTTTCCCTTTTATTAGTTTTCTTATTTTTAAGCTACCTTTTGGAGGAAATATGAAAATGACAGTGACTTTTTTGGGGTCTACTGCATAAGAGTAATTGCAGACTAAAGCAGACTCTGTTCTATTAACTTCTTCAGCATTTATGTTAGACAGTAGTGCTGTCAACACTTCTCTGAGCAGTGTGTTGGGGAGAGGGACACAAATCTTATTACAAGAGCAATGAGCAACTGATTTTCCTTGTAATCTGCTGGAAAGGATATATTTTTACTTTAGGCCAATATGCTGTTTGCCGCGGGTGCTTTGAAAACATCCCAGATAACACTGAAAGGATTTATCCAACTTGAAAATGCAGTAATCATTTCTATGCATCCTGCTCTTTGAGCAAAATTTCTCATTGAACAGTAGGTCTTGAAGAAGTTTCCATTTTGTTTTAGTGTTTTTATTATATCAACATTCCTTTTGAAACTGTTGGAACAGAAAATCTGTAGACCTTAATTTCAGAATTATTTCAACACAGAGACAGCTGGATTTAGTTTAACATCAGTTCTTAAATGTGTAAATTACACTTCTTCTGAGCTCTGACTCTCAGGCATATGGTGATGTCCAGCAGCCCCTAATTCAGCAAACAGATCTCCTATTGCTCTCTTTTTCGTATTTCCTTTTCTCAGCGGTGTGGTCACCTTGCTTTTTCAGACTCAGGCAATCGTCAGAAACAACACTCTATCAGGCAGTTCTTCATAACAGCGATGTGGTTATTGTGACTCATGTGACTAATTTTTTAACATGAGGAGGACATGGGGTTGAACTGGAATACAGTCTTTCAAAAGTGTCTTTGGAAGTTAAAAGATATTCCTTCACAACTACATGAAGATTTTTTTACCAGAAAGTGAACTATGTGCAAAGCAAAGGGTGTGGTTGTTTACAAATGGTATCCTGACCTACAGTTAGTATACTTCCCTTAAGGATATCAGAAAATATAATGTTTGCTCTTTGAGCATATTGGATTCATTAAAGCAGCTTCTATTTTTAAGCCCTAAAGTAGGAAAACATCTACCGTTGAGTAGCTTCAGTTTGAAGGACTCTGAAAAGCAAAGAAAGTGCTAGTCTTGTGGAAAGAATGAAAGAAATGTTGGGAGTGGGTAAAAAGCATGCTAATATATTCCAGTTCCAACCCTATGAAAAGCACAGATCTCTCTAACTGATTTTTACTTTTTGTGCAAAGGTGGAGGAAAGAATGAAAATGAGGTGGAAAACAGATGAAAAAAAAATTTCTAAAAGACAAGATATCCCATACCCTTGAGATTCTCAGGAAATGCTTCCAGTTATTATAGGACATTGTATAACTAAGACAAGGCAGTGGCCTTTTACCATGGTGGGTGGTCAGTTCTGTCCCTGTCAATCCTGATGAGTGATACTTACTGTAATTACATTCCTCTCTCTGTATTTCTTTTTTTCAAATCAGTTGAGGAGCAAGAGTGCTCCTCTGCATAAAAAGGAGTGGTAGAAGCTTGAGTGGAAACCTGAAAGGAAGGTTCACAGGGGTGAGAGTGCTGTGCTAGAATTCTGCATCTTACCCTTGCTACCTGTGCTGCTATTCTCAGGGCACATCAAGTATCTCAGAAAGCTGGGTGTGGGAACAAGATACCACAAGGTCAAAACAAAAACACTGGCTGCTACAGTGAAAGGCATTCTAGAAAATCTCAGCCTATCTTATGTCATTTTCCTTTGATTCAAGGATCCTGTGCCAGGCTGAAAACTTGGCAAAATAGTACCTGAACTCTGCATGATGTATTTTTATTTCATATGATTAGTTAAGTAAATGCAAAATCACATTAGGCCCTACAAACTCTTTTGCTCCATTTGTATCATGCTGCTTTTTAATCTACCTACAACTACCCAAAATTTTTTCCTGTATAGTATACCTTTTAAAAAGTAGAGCCCTTATTGATTCACCTACTCTCTCTAAATGAAGAATATTCTCAGACCGCAGTAATATGCAGCACAACATGGCACATAGCCAGTTATTACAGACATTTGCCATTAACTAAATTAGCAGACTGGCAGGGTGGCTTCTCTTCTACCTTTCCAAAGAAGAAGGCTCAGTTCACGAAGAGGATGACTGGACAAGCTATATGCAAAATTTATCTGCAGAATCAGTGTTGAAAAGATGTGGCCCTTACCAATGCCAAAACAGAAACAAATATTTAATTACTTTCCTCCAAAATTAATACAAAAGAGGAAAACCAAATAGACATAAAACATAAATCCAGCTCAATGATTAGTCACTGTTCTGGTAGCAGTAAACTACAGAGGCATCAGGAAGTAATGTGCAGCAAGAACTTTAAAACATTGAAGAAATACAAAAGCTTTGCCAAAACATACAGTCAGTAAAAGGAAAAACACCAAAAGAATACAGACAACCTGAGGAGAACAAAGGTAAGAGTTACTGTAAACTATCCTGAAAGTCAGTGAAACCCAATGGTCCTTGATAATAAAGAAGGCAACAATGAGCATCTGGTTAAAGAAACCAGTGGCCAAAAGCACTGCAGGATGCCAGACAGGAATCCAAATTCATAGTACTACAGGGTTATATGTAATTATAGACAAATCATTACACATAAAGTGCCCTGCGTATCAGAGGGCACTGCGAGTACTGTGAGATGAAAGGAATTAAAGTGCCTTTATATAAAAAAGACGGTGGAATCCATTTTCTTTGTCAAGGAAAGTCATATAAGCCATGTAAACACAAAAAGACCCCTTTACAAAGTATCTGACTGCAATGGCTAACTCACCCAGTACTAACGTGCCTGGACACGTAGAAAGTTTCTGAATAACTCTCTAACCCTGCTATATGTTTCAGGGTCTGTGCACCTGCTGGGCATGTGTCTTCTGGAAGAGAAGTAGAGGTGTCTGCTGTTGTTCTCACATAACTTTAAAGCATCAACATCTCTCAGTGAAAAATCAAATATTCTCATGCTAAGTTATGATAGAACAAGTCGAAAAGCCAACTGGCACAAAACCATCGTGATGGCAGCTAGGAAGCCTGGCAAGCTGAGATATGATCAGCCCTGGGTGAAAACTCAGTCTAAAAGTCCTAGTGCTTACAATGTCAAAGAAAAATATTTTCAAATCTAGCTAACATCTCTTCTATCTCATGATTGCTTATGCCAAATAAAATTGGACAGTGAAAATAGTTACATGACAGAGTCTGGACTTTTGTGGAGAGAGTAAAGCTACACATGAGATTTAGAAAAACAATGGGTTCCTTTTGTATTGGGAGACCATGAGTAGTAACAGCATCAAGTGTTTGAAGGCCTTTGAACTCGAATTACTGTAGTCAATCATCAATTTTAATATTTTTAATAAGTATTTTTGTTTGTCCAAGGACCCCAGTTTATTACGTTTTGTAAGGTGCTATAGAGATGCACAAAGCACAGAACACAGAAACCTTTATGATTATTCTGCTTTTTCTCTAATAAAAAAAGGCACAAAAATTCACAAAGAGATAACTTATATAACTTAGGGCTATCTCTATTTCATACAATTTTAGGCAGATCCTAATCTGAAGGTATCAAATCATGGTGAACTGGTTTCCCTTGCTTGAACATAACACGAGCTACAAACAAGTCTGAGAGACAGAGAAAGGACAAAGGCAAGGGCAGAGAGAGGGAAAAATCATGGGAAGGAATGATAAAATCCAGCTGTTAGAGAAAAAGAGTGTGGATAGTCTAAGGGGTTATAATCTCAAAGTTATTTTCCTTGCTAAATAAATATCAGATGCAGTTCAAAATTTGGCAAATATATGTGCTGAAACAAAGAGGTAGCCAAGGAAGTAAGAAGATGCTGGATGCTACAGCAAGAATTAACTAGACACAACAGGATGAAATTAAATGATAGATGATGGAACACTGTGGAACTGCAGAAGCTGTTTAAATCTGTTGCTTTGGACACTTAAAATAGGACTTCATGATGTCTAATAGTCCCTACTGGGAGGGATAAGAACATGGACTAGGGAACTTAGTAAATGTTTTTTCGCTGAAGCTCTGTTATAGTTTTTAGGTGATTGTCCTATCTCAGTTTGGTGGTATTCATCCAGCATTTCACTTTGGAAGTCTGTGAAATAACATATGGTCTTTGCCCAGAGCAGCTGACAACTAACAAACAAAGACTTTATGTCAAATGACAACCATATTAAAATAAGGCCAACCTTTTTATACGGCTTCCATAAAATTGGTTATGGGAACCAGTAAAGCATTAGGAAGATTCTTCTAAAGATAACTTTCAATAAATACTCTGTCCATTCAACATATCTTCAACATATGCAATGAAAATATCCATCATAAAGACCAATAATCTTCACCACAGAAGAAGCCTGTGAGACTGCAGGATGGGCAGCTAGAGGTGTTATTTCTAATCTATTGCTTGCCATCCATTTCATGCACTCACAAAAATAATCAAGAGGTTGTGGGGAAATTTTGTCTACAGAAATGCCACCTTAAGTTTACTCCAAAGACACATTGTATAGGTTGTATTCCCCTGCTTAAACAAAAACTAACCATTACACTGTCACAACAGCAATTGGGTTTCAGTAAGGAACTTAAATGAAATGCTGATGGTGGACTTGCTTGGTTATCATATGAATAGCTTGCTTTAAAAAAAATAGCAAGTTGGATCCCTGGCCCATATTCCAAACACTTGACGAACAGACTACTGTTGACTTCACTGGGCTTTAGATTATACCCACTGCCATCAAGATGAAAAATTGCAAGCACTTAGAGTAAAGGTTCTGGATGGATTGAAAAATTAGATTTATTATCTGTCTAAGGGCATATCTGGAGGAAATTAGTATGCAATATATTGCTGTATACAAGGAACTTCACATTCAAATTCAGGATCTGAAAAGCTGGTAAAAATATAATTTATTAGAATGCTTTTTAGCTCTCATTAGCTCTGTTTAGTTCTGAAATCAACTACTTTCTGAAGTAAATTTGAACTTTATATTTACATAAACAACTGAATGTGCTCTTTTTCACAAATAAGTTTCCAGGTAGACACAGGACAAACAATAACGCGCAGTAAATAACCTGCGTTGCAGGAGTGAAAGCAAGAACCATTAATAACATATGGTCATCAGCAAGATATTTTTTTACATCAGCCTTCTGGTGGGCATAAATTCTAGCTGATTTGACAAATGTTGTCAGAAGAGAATTTAACTGCCAGGAAATTATTCATAGTACTGCCAAGTAAAATACATGCAATGGTTTGTCAAATTAGACAGACAAATTGCAGAAAGAGAGGAGTCTGAACCCAGGACATCCCATACCATCACATTCAACATGGGCATTTGCGGGGAAAGTGAACGTGAAACCATGAAACACTACTGATCTGCAGAACAAGGAATTATTCATGCTGCAAATTGGCCATCTTATAAAAATGAAGGTATATTACAAATGTGACTTTCTTTTTAGCATAAAAAAGATACTGACCATATAAAGATGAGGGAAGTGAGAACTAGTTTCTGCCAAATCTGTCACAGAAGAGGATCGAGTGAATGAGTATATTTACATACTTCAAGACACCAAAGGAAGCAGCCACCAAAATGGTAAAAGTAGTTCCTATGGTTAGTTATGCAAGCATATCTCAGACTGCTGAAAGACAGCAGTTAACAATGTAGAAAAATCTTCAAAATCACATATTTACCAAAATAACTACTCACTAGCCAAGTTTTTACAGTGAGTTCTGTCTTGTTTTGTGACATAGAGCAATATCCTTTTTTTTTCTCCCTGTAAAGAAATATTCTCAGGGCTTGAATTACAATGTCCAGTGTGTGACTCTCCATAGGTCCAGGTCCATAGAGGTGGTAACACTGATTAGATCAATCCTCTGATCACAAAGACATATGTTTTGACAGGCTCTGGAACAGCTTTTGGAAAAGAGGAGTGGGAGCACTGCAGTTTATGCAAAAAGTTTGTTCTTTACTTCTTCAAAGACAAACCACAGGTGTAATCCTGGTGCTTAGAAAATTTCAGGGAATGTGGTAACTGAGGTGAAGCTAAAAGGAGGTGATGTTCAAGAGTGTAATCACAGCTCTACTATTTTTACCCAGCACGTGGTACAGTCTGGCTGTGCAAGGGAACAGGCTGTCTCAAGACTCTACTTTCTACCAGTCCCTCAGGAGCAGAGTTGCATGAATGTCTGAATTTTCTATTTGTTGACTAAGCAACAGTAAGAAATTTCATTAGGTTGAACTGAATTTTTTAGGATTCTTTAGCTCTTCTTTGTTATGTTTCTTTTATACTCTTTTTTTTTTTCTAACCTACTGATTGGTTTCAAACCAAAAATTTGTGTTTTATTTTTCAACGTTCACAGCTCTTCTTTCCCTTGTCCTTCCTCCTTTTTTTTTTTTTTTGGCTGAAATTTTTGCTTGATTTGTCACAAATCATTTCAGTATTCTCCAAATCACATTTCTGATGAACTGAATATTCAAAAGCATTGCTCAATTCTACCCAGTGGGAATAATTCATTACCAGACTTCCCAGAAAGGATTCTGCTTCATACTCACAGCTTGGAGAAGTCAAAAAATGACACTATTCTTCCAATGTTGAGAGATTGATGGGTTTTAAAGACTACAATTGGGAAGATTTTATTCTGTATGGAAAGCCATACCAGGAATAATATCTTTAAAGATTTGTAAGACAGACTTTATATTTCTGAAAAATAATTATCAATCACTACACATATTGTTCAATGATGCATGAGAATAATGTCCATTAACAACTTGATTTCTGCAGTTGTCATGCAAAGTCATGTTATATGACTATGAAAAATGAGTATTTAGTTTTACATATTTTTGTCAAAAATACTAAAAAACCAAAACCAACCCAAATTGTGTTCTTTATGTTTCAGTTTGTGCCCTTCTGGTCTAAATCTAAGGGCATTCATTATTTCTGTGACTTATGTCTGTTTGATAACCTGGAAGATTCTTTCCTCCAAAAGGCAGAACTTTTTATTTCACTGCCAAGAAATAAAATACAATCAGACGTTCATTACACCACAGACCTATGTTTACTCTGGTCATTTCTCAGAACAAAGATTTTTCTAATCCTATCTATTTCTTCCTCCTGCTAATCTACCTTTTTGGATTCCTTCAAATCAAACCTTCTACCCCAAACATTTTGGTCATCATACAGTGTGACTTGACCTTTTGAAATCTTTGTGGCATCTTCCAAGAAGTAGTAAATGAAGACAAATGAGTAAATGGACATTGAAAGCCAAGTCTTCACACCTCACACCTGAGTTTCTTACTACAAGAGACACTGCCCTTATATGTCACTACCATGACTGCTAAGCAAAGAAATTTACAATTGGCCAGAGGGTTTTCAATCCCTGTGTTTGCAAAAACTAATATTTATATAAGGAGACATTACAGGCGAGTCTCACTGAGAGAGCAGCTGTAAATTATTCAGGCACTCATCTGGAGAAGATATCTCCATTCTTAGCACATGTTTATAATTCAAACACGGTCCAGCTTTTCCAAACCTCCACTGGAGTGACTCACAAGAACAGTTCCATGTGTGATGCATGCCACACAGCACTGGGACATTTTGAAATCAGTCCTCCCTTATCTGGTCAAACCTTCAAAACCCTCTTGATCTGCCATTGTGTTGTTCCCATCTTGCATGTGCATCTGGCATTTTGCATATTACGTGGTTTGGGAGGCTGACCTGAAGACAAATCAGTTTGGAGGGCTGGAGGCCGAACAGCACATATCTCATGTTTCACCCCATCCACTCTAATGGTATGTTTGAGGCAGCATGTAAGAACCCCTGGTGAGCAGCTTTGTAGTGTTGGATGCAAACAGATTTTTGGTGATACAGTAACTTCAGGCCATAGGAAGTAAGGACATATGAGGTAGAAAGGAAGAGGCTGTTTAAGGGAACCCAAGCTCTTACAGTAGCTCTTTGCTGAGACTGATCCAACTTCTGCGAAATTAAGGATAGAAGCACAGATGGCTGAGCTGAGGAATACATTCAGTGCAGGTGGCTCTGTGTGCAAGCTGCAGTGCCAGCTGCAGGTTGAGCTCTGGGGAGTAGGAGCCTGAGCCCAAGCCCGAGTCTGAGGCAAGAGGCCATGAACTGCCAACCCTTTTCATTACAAAGGGCATGGGAACCTGTAGCACGAGGCAAGTGACTGGACATTTAGACATACAACAGGAGTCGATTACACCCAGACTTTTCTGTTCTTAGACTGTAAGGGTATAAAAGCCCAGGGGGCGCTCTCCAGAGACACCCAGCTCAAGTTCTTACTTTGTTATTTATTTATTTCACCACGATTAAATTATTTTAAGGATCTTGACATCAAGACTCTGCTATCAGAAACCTAGGGTCGAGCCAGTAAGGAAATCTGGTCTGACTGTGGGAGTGTGGGGTGTGTAGCTGTGACGGGGCTTGATGCCAGCTCAGGTGGTGCAAGAGGCTGCCACAGTGGCTCCTGGATGGTTGGACAGGGATGTTTCTTTAACACAGTGAAGAGTTTACTCTGAGATGCTACATTTAATGGTGGGAATAAAATAAGGAATGTATTCCACACAGGCAGCCTGTAAACAATGTACGCAACTTTCCATATAAGATTTGTGATTAACATATGTATTAAGGGGTGGGTACAACGTTATAAAACTTTTATCATGCTTCATGTTGAAATTTTGGTGTACTCTGTGGGGAAATTTTTAAACTGTGCATGTTTGGAGATTAAAATAAAACATCTGAATGTTCGCTGAATGTAGGCATTTTAATGAATTGTTTAATGAATTAGTGAAGTGAAGATGGCCATTTTAATGAATCACTCAAGACTGGAACCCATGAATGTAAAGACATTTTCAATGAATTTTTAATAAATAACAATGAGGATACCAAATTAAATGCTGGGAACGGTAGAAAAGAGAAGGATTAAACACAAAACTGAGACCAGTAAAAAGTATTATTAAAAACAGACAATTATTTGCCAAGTTAAAACCTTAAACTCAAATTGAACAGGATAGGTTTCTATAGGCTGTTTTCCAGTTCATGTTATCCACCATGCTTTCCAGGGAACATCTTTACCCTTTCATTATCTTCCTCAGCTGTGTCTGTGCTGACTTTACCATGGTTTTGTCTCTCTCTCTTTTTTTTCTCTCTCTTTCCTTCATTCCCTTCTTACAACACTTTATTACTCCCTCAGGGTGCATATAGTGTTTTGTTCTCAATGCAGTGCCACTGAAAGGGGCTGGTCACCGCAAGGGCAATCGAATAGACTGCCCCTTCTTTGGAGAATGAAACACGTTAGGTGTGTCCTCTAACAAGGAAAATATCAGATACTGGTCTAGTTGAGAAACTATGTAGTGATCTCATTTGCCAGAATGGTGTTTTCAGAGCTGGGAACAGGGTGAAAAAGAACCATGGGCACCATGTGAACTGCTTTATCACGCGATCTGTGCATCATATTAAAGCATATTCTTTGGCTAGTTTTTCTAAAAAGATGATGTTCAAGGATCAACATAATGGATGCTGCAAAATAGCTAGAATTCTGCAGTAATCACCATATCTTTCTCTGCTGGAAATATTTGTACTGTATGACTTGGCTGGTCTACCATATCATACTTCATGTTGGTTAAAGGCTCTGAACACTTCCCCCATCTCTCCGTAACAACTGCAATAGGGAAAAGTGTACTTCCTTTAAACTTAATGCATAATCCCCACAGTGTCACCATTTTGACTGTAGATAATTTGAGGCTTTTGGAGGTAGGAAGAGGAAGAAAGTAGAAGATCAAATGTCAAAATACAGGGAGCAGTAGGCAGGGGATAGCAGGGGACATTGATGTGCGGTATGGATGGAGCAATACAAAGAAAAGAACTGGAATGACAGCTCTAGTACAGCTCCTGGATATATGCCAGGTAACATCAAGGGAATATGCAGATAAAAGGATTTGCTCCCTCTCAGTTTGAAGCAACAGAGAGTACATTAATGTCTCTCATACACTAAGCTATAGAGTTGACCCACTTTTCTACCCAGCACTTTCCTGCATGCAGCCTCTGCTTTATGAAACAAATGATGGGAAGAGAAATTAAAAAAGATAGAAGCATATTCTAAAGAAGCATATCCTAAAATGGCAGACAACAGATAGCACAGCACAAATATGTTAATGTCTCCCTGCCTACACCAGCTCCTGCAGAGGAGTCTCCTCTCAGGCAGGGTTTTCCTCACAGCCCAGGCAAGACCTGCTCATAGTGATCCCCTGCTGTTGCAGTGCTCCAGTCAGATCCTGGATTTCAGTGACAGACACTGTCTGTCCAGTGTAATGGGTGGCAATCACAGAGGTGTGCATAGAGACAATTAAATGCGATGCCTCAACAATGTGATGTCACGCAAGTGTACAGTCCATCTCCTTATAGTATACATTCATCTGGTGAAGTCTCCTGTAAAACAAGTTGCTTTCCTTCACACAACTATATGTGTCATAAGTGTGCTTTGGCAGACAGGAGGGCAAACTGTATCCTGGAATGCATCGAGCACAGCATCACCAACCAGTCAAGGGAGGTGATTGTCCTGCTCTACTCTGCACTTGTGCAGCCTTAGCTTGAGCTCTGTGTGCAGTTTTGGGTGCCAGAATATAAGGAAGACATATTAGAAAGTGTCCAAAGGAGAACTATAAAGATGGTGAAGAGTCTAGAGGGGAAGCCATACAAGGAGTGTTTGTGGTCATTTGCCTTGTTCAGCCTAGAGAAGAGGAGACTGAGGAAAAACATCATAGCAGTGTACAGTTTCCTTGCAACAGGAAGTGAAGCTGAAAGAAAAACTATGCATACTCCCAGAAAAGCACATTTTAAACATAACGTCGCTAACAAGGACTTCATGTTTCTAACTGCAAAGCAGCTGCTCACATAGTAAATACCAGATTCCTTCGGAGACAGTGTGGATCGGGAAGCACTTGCTCAATCAGAATCCCTCCAAACTGTAAATTTGTCACTGAGATCATGGGATCTCTCCAGCTTCTGTATTAACAATGCAGCAGTTTCTCCAGTTTGGGAGCCAAATCTCATTTCTCTCACATCGCATAGAAAGTCAAGTCACAAAACTTTTAGTGAGATTTAGGATTCTAAATGGTTACCACCTTTTCTAGTATAGGCAGGAGATGCTGATGAAGCTGCCATGTGAAGCACCAAGGAATCCATTTGTAGGAACACAAGGGGCTCCACACTTAAACTCAGTAGGCTTAGTTGCATTAGACTATTCACAGAAATTTGCAAACTTAAGCAATTCCATCTCCCCTTGTTTATGTTTCCTCTTACAAATCTTTCCACTGTTTGACTTATAAATGTCATCATAGATCTAATAATTGATTTTCCAATGAAGTTTCATTTTTTTCTGCAGGACATTCGAGACATTCATTATCTTTTACTGAATGGAATTTTGTTTGTTTGTTTGTTTGTGCTAGTCTTGATATAGCTTCAACAGAAAATGATTCAGAAAGGTTTTTTCATCTCCAGGATGATGGTGGTAGTCAAAAGGAGATAGGGAATAAGCAATTTCATAGACTTGCTAATAGTGAATGCACAGACTCTGGTTCCAGAAGAATAAGATTTAAATCCATCTTCTGATTAAGACTAAAGATTTGATCTCAGATCTTCTATATCATAAAGTAATGTATGACCCTTATAGAGGAATGCTAACACCTAATACAGTGTTATTCAGATAATTTTTCTGGATTTTTTTATCCAGCAAAAAGTAAAGAAAGAGTAAAGAGCAAAAAGAAAAGAAATCATAGGGCTGCAGAGTCTGACTAAAGTCCAGTGGTTATAAATTTTTAAGGATGTTGAAGACCAGCATGGCATTTATCTCCCTTAACTCTGGACAAAAAAAAAAACCTACATCTGAGGTGCTGACTAGAAATCTTTTATAGTCATCTGTGAGGAACAAGTATTTCAAGGTTTCAATATACCACTATAATGATAATGCTACCATGAATTACACTGACTGTAGAAATTGTCTTTCACTTGGAATTCTTTCTTTTTTTTTTTTTTCTGTTGTATGTTATACTGTTTTTTCTCTTTTCATTTCCTCTCTTCCTCCAGAGATTCTTTATTCCTTTAAATCTTTTTTTTTCAATTAGCTCTTTTCATTACTGCAGTCTTAAGGTACTTCTCCAAGTTCAGTGAGCTCATCTTTGTCGGAATTCAACTTGTAATGCAATACACTTTCCAGCTTTTTCAAGAATGCCTCTACTGCTTCTGGCTCTTCACATTTCCTTGTGATGTTTCCTGCTCTAACAATTAATGTGGCAGGCAATGACGTGCTGTGGTGAGTCATGGAGCTTTTTTCTTCTCCTGTAGAAAGAGCGGTGTCATGTAAGGTAGTTTTTCTTCTCTGTAACCACTGGCTGCAGATATAAAATTTCTTACACTTCATCTTCTCTCCATTATTGCTTCTTCATGGATTTGACTTTTCTACTGTTTTTTGAACAAATAAAATGTTTTGCTGAGATATTCAAAACCTTGCAGTTAGGGAGCTGGAATTACTGTGGATTTTGGCACTAGGCATCCATGGGTTTTTCCAGTTTATTCATTTCAATAATCATCTAGATTTAGCATGGTTTATAACTATTTTATAAAACCAAAAAAATCAGCAGAGATCCCAAATTATCCTCTGTTCTTCTCCTGACAGAAATGTGAAGGTTAATCCTTGAAAGTTCTATGGATTATTAGTTACTATTAATTTTATTTCATGTGTTGCTGGGTTTATAAGGTGTTTTAATTCACTTTTGTTTTATCTTCTCATTATGAAATTTTAAACTCAGTTGACATTACTCCTGAGTTAAGGCCAGTCAGAGTGGTCTTTCTGTCAACCATAGAAATATCATGAGATATTAGAAATCACTTATAAAGCTCTAAGAAAGTTAGCCTTGGCTTCTCCCTCCTCACCCTAGTGTCTGTGACAGACAACACTTCACTGAGATTTTTCTCCATATCTAGGCAGCTTGCAGTTCATGGATTTCTGAGACAGAGATGGAAGGTTTGTTTTAACACCCTTTGTTGGATTGTATTTCCAAGGCTTTCACCAATCACAAAAAATTGTTAGGCTACATAACATCTGCAATGATTTCCACAAAGCTTCATATATATGTGTCATCATTCATATGCTTCCATCCTGACAACTGATGATTTTATTTGATATCTTCCCTGGTTTTGTATGCAGATAGTGTAAACAGTCTTTTCCTAATCATATTCTCTGAACTGTTTATGCCTTCTTAGACTTTCAGCATGTGCATTAACAGTGTATGTGCTATATCTCTATTTTAGGCTACAAAGCTCCATCATTGCTCCTGCAGAATTCTTTCTCAATACCATTGTCCATAACCCTGTCACTTTTCTAGTTTTACTTTTTTTGATATGGAAAACCAGAACTGCACATAATATCCAAGGAGAAAGAGATACAATACTCTCTAGCCTTTTCAGGTTCTGTTGACTGCCTATTTATTTTTCCTAAGAAATTATAAAATCATAGAATTATTTAGGTTGGAAAAGACCTTTAAGATCACTGAGTCCAACTGTTAACCTAAGCCTGCCAAGTTCAAATCATGTCCCTAAGTGCCACAAACCCAGAAAGAAGATGGAAGTGATATGTGCAATGAGCTGGGAGTTTTGCAATGATTTCCCAGACAATTAGGCTAATATGCAAAACGTGACAGCAGAATCACTATAAACCAGTCAGTTTTTTAGCAGGACTTGGTTCTGTCCCAGAGCATATGTTCAAAGGAGGAATGGGCTGAGCAAGTTTAGTAAATGGGAATTTTGTCACAGTCTGGGCACAAGATCCAAAAAAAACCTTGCACAAAAGAAAGAAATAACCTACCAAAGGCAGCTGCCCCCGTGCAGAGTAACACAGCTATTTTGGGAAATATTTATCTGAAACATATATGTATCTGTGATTTATATAATCACAACTGTTACTTCAGAAGTCCAAGTAGCTAAGACTGATTTTCCCTGCATTTTTTTCCCCTCAAAGCCACCAAAGCACCTACCAGGGCTCTTATGCTTTGTTGGGTCTGTGACTTGCAGCTCTGTCCTTGTTGCTGAAGATCTATAAGATCACATGTCCCCTACAGACACACATGCTGCCTGTAATGAGGAATCCTTAAACAATAATCTGTCAAGAGTTGGTGAGGAAGAGAAGGGGTCCAGAAGGGACTGTGGCTCAGCAAAGGCACCACACAACATTACACACATGTGCTGGAAGACCAAGGGCCGTCTGCAACCTGCAGCAGCGTTATATGTCAGGCAAAGCCAGAGTCTGAATTTGGGCATGCAACACAACCGCCATCACTTTTTCCTGTGGATAGCAGGTCACGGTATGTGCTTACCGGTGTTATTATGAATTTTCTTTGTCTTTCTTCCCTCTGTTCCTTCTTCAAACATTCAGTAGAAATTACAGCTTCAGAAATTTAAATCTAAATTATATTAGGGTTCTAAACTTAAATCCTCCACATTCAAAAAATTATTTATGCATCACCAACATTGCTTTTAAAGCAAAATTGCATATACATTGCATTTGATCTTCCATTGTGGTAAATATATATACATTTTTTGTGGCATGAATGCAAACCATGTACATGGTGTATATTCTACCTGAGTTGAAATAATTTTTGGGATTTAACTCCTTTGTGTTTCTATTACCTGACATTTTAAACTCGCAAGACCCGACCTGGATTTGTCATAGGACTACCTAACTTCTATGTGCTAAAATAGTATTAGCCATCCTGGAGGTAAATGAGTATCAGGCTCCAAACTTAAGAATGCCTGTGAGCAGATGGATGGATTCTCAGGTGGTTTATGGAGGTAGAACCATTTTCCTCATTTTGTTCATGATTTTGATGTTATGACAGGCTATTACTGTTCACTGGAAGCTTTAACTGAACCCAAATCAAAATCTGTAGTAGATTCTGGGGCACCATTACATTGTTGCTTACCCAATTTGTGACTACAGGACAGAGGGTACTAAAACATTGTTGACTTTTAAGAAGAAATTCCATATACTGTTAGAGATAAGAATAAATGTAGCTAGGTGGAACAGAAACTGACAAAGATAGATGGGCCATTAATCCCATGAGAGTGAAGGTAACGTCATTGTTTGAGGGGATTTTTTAGCATAATATAGCTGAGATGTTTCCACATGCACCTGCAAGTGTGTGATTCATATGTGAGTTTTTATATGCCCTTAAATTATTTTCCAAAAAAAAAAAGAACATATGGACAGTAAAGTATTTGCTGTAGTTCAGCAACAACTTTGGACGACATACAATATTGGAACAACAATGTGGGGCAGCCCTAGTGAAAACTCTGGCCTCAAGGTCAATGCAGTCAAGAGCAGTCAGCAGAGCTGGGTGTCATCAGTCCCATCTGGCATCAGGACATGCAGCTGTTTTGTGAGATGCAGAACACGACACCCTCCACACTGAGGCTGGGAGGTGAAGGGGATGTTAAATCATGAAGGGATAGCATCAGATCTGGTGCCCTGACCATACACCTTTGTCCAGCAAAACCTTACCAACTCTGAAGGCAACTGTAACACTGCTCAGAGTCTGACCCTACACAGCTCTTACTGTGCCTCTCATGGGCTGGGCCTGGTGGGGAAGATGTTTCCATCAGTGTCTATGCTGAGGGGATTTTGTTTGACTGAATTAAAAGTATTTAGCTTTCCCTTTACACCACTGCCATCCTTTCATCCACCACAGAGGAATGGGAGGGGAAGTTAGTCTTTCAGCAGCAAAGAAAAAGGAGTACCTGTGAAGATTAGCAATGGACATGTACAGCAAGGCTGGAGAGCAAGATCTAAAGTTGCACTACTTGTCTTTTCCATACAAGATTTGATTGAAGGGACTTAATTTTGTGGGTTTTTTAATACTGTAGCTTAAAGCCAAATTCTAATGTCCTCAAAGTTGAGCTGCCTTCTCAGCTACGTCAGATTTATGCTGGCATAAAGCTCTCTTGGTTTCAGGGGAGCTAATCGCAGTTTATTTAATGTGTTGTAAATCAAAGAGTATATGGAAAAAGAACAGCTCAAAGTCATGTTAATGGGAACCTGACCCAAGGAGGGGCCAAGAACAGTGGCCATAACTGTGTGATGAAAAAACTACCTTCGTATTCAAGAAATACTTGCCAAAAGCCTACGCCTTTTTTCCTTCACAGTCTTTGATCTCACCAGAATACCTTAATTTATGTTTCTGTCCATTTCCACTCTGTTGTTAATGTTTCCATGTCTCTCTATATATGAAATTACTATACGATCTCTGTCCTTTTCCTCCTCCCTCCATCCTACCTGTCCTAGAGATAGATATCCTACTGGAGATCACAGTTACAATATTCTTCCATGTGGTCTCATCCTGAAAAGTTATTTGGAAGGACTTTTCTGTGGTTATTCTTCTCTGGAGGATGCTCCAGAAGCAATGTCTTGATGTTGGAGAAAAAGTGACACATCCAAGTAGACAAGGATGATCTTTAATCCAACATGGAAAGAATTACAGATGGAAGATAACGGCCATAAAGTTTAAAGATGAAGCTGCAGCTGTGTAGCCTGACTGAATGAATCACTGAAAAGGTTTTATGCCTGCTTAAGTTTTGATAAAGAGGAATAGTTTCAAAGGACTTGATGTTGGATATTTTGAACTCACATAATAAAAGCCCACAAAATCCATTTCCTTGGAATGAAGTGTGATTTTGCTGAAATTTCACATTTTCCTCACACAAGAGAAGGACAATTTTCGAAAATCAGAGAAATTTCAGAATCATTTTCTTAGCTATAATTTGAGATTAAGCCATAAAATATAGTTTTTGTAAGAAAATAATTTCTTTTTTTTACAACTCTAGGGGAAAACTGTTGTATCATTAATATTTTGTTAGTGGAAAAGTGAGTTGTGGTTATGGCTCAACAAACCCTGGAAAATTTTCAGCATAAATTATGCCAGAAATATCACATGCAGGAAAATCCTTCATTCCCTCTATAGTCTCCCCTTGTATTGAGAGCTGTAATTACAAGTTTCTTATTGAGTAATATTATAGAGACATCTACTTGCCTTGCTCTGCTTAAGGGTTTGTCAATGCTCCCATTATAAACCTCTTCTTTTAGGGTTCACATGACTGTAAAATTTTGCACTGGACTGAAACTTGGCATAAGATCATAGTGAAAAAGCATGTTTTTTCCCATAATTAGTTTTTCTTCATATTTGTTAATTGGAAAAAATATAAACTGCAAAAATAAAAACTATTTCACAGCATAGTCTTCATAGGTTTTGTTTGGTTTTATTCACATTACCATCAAAAAAAAAAAAAAAAAAAAGAAAAAAAATAAAAGAAAACTAACAAATAGGTTAACATTCCAGACCCAGTTCAGCACTTAAAGTGCAAAGTCATTCAACATTAAAGCCGGAACTGCTATGGACTCTTAGCAGTGGGTGATCTGTCATTCCGTATGGACTGGCTACAAATGTGTGAGTTAAGTACAGAGTTACAGTCTTAATTCTGAATTTCCTTACCTTGGTGAGTTTAAGACAGATGGTTAATGCTCTTTGAATATAGTGGTTTATATACTTTTACTTCAAATGTAGTTTTTGGACATCATGCCCAGAACTGTTTAGAAAGTCTTTCCCCAATCATAGGAAAATGAAAGTGTGTTGTCATTTCCCACTGGTCACTCAAAGGAGGGCTTTTGTTTCCTGTTCTGGATTGCTGTTCTGTTGGGGTTTTTTCTCCTCAGTGTCCCACTAAATAATATAGGTTTTTGGGGTTTTTTTCTTCTGCTGGTGAAGACATGAGGTATTGGTATCACTTTCAGCAGTCCAATAAGAGATTAAAAAATTATATGATACTTTATATAGTTTCTCTTGTATGAACATTTTAAAGTTTTTTAATGGTATTTTAGAAACTGTGAAGAAAGAAAGAATAGAAAGAAAGAAAAGAAGAAAGAAAGGAAGGAAAGAAGGAAGAAAGAAAGAAAGAAAAAGAAAGAAAGAAGGAAGAAAAAAAAGAAAGAAAGAATATTTTTTTCTTCTGTTTGCACTCAGAGAATGATTTTATAAGTACTTTCAAATTAAACCACAATTGCTGAATCAATAGCTTTCATGCGTAAGGTAAAACCGTCATTAAAGACCGTGTTTTAACCATGAGTATCATGTAGCTTGTTGGAAAATATTTTTGTGATCTTAATTAAACCCTCCTAATATTTTTGAAAGGTATATCAATCAATATCTGCAAAACGTGGACTGTAGTATTTTCTGTTTCTCTGTTGATTGGTTTCTTAAAGTAAATTCAAAGCTCTCCTAAAGTATACCCACTAATAAGGAATTTTTATGGTCTCTGGTAGTTTCATAAAGGAAAATATCTGCCTTCTTCACATAAGAATTCTCATAAGAACAATTAATTTCGAGTCTAATCCAGAATGTGTTGAAGTCAATCAAGAAATTGATTTAAAGTCTACAAGGGCAATAGTATAACATGCAGCCTCAAGCTATGAGGGGTAGAAGTATATAATAAAATCTGAGCAATCAAAGAGCAAAATAATGTCAGCTTCTGGCACCTTTGAATTTAACTGTCCTTAACCCTTCCTTACCCACCATTCAAATCTTTACAATGAATGATTTTCGATATTTGTCTCTGGGTTGCACTGACACAGTCGTATTTGCTTGTAGAAATTTCTTTTGAAGGAGTTAGAACCTACTCCTCCTCTTGATACTTCTGTTCAGTCATGACAATTTCTACTGCACATAATTTTGTCACATTTTTTTTCAACTGATTTTCTTTTTTTTTTTCTAAATCTTTTTTCTAAGCTGAAATGTTCCCGCTTATTTCAAGTCCAGAGGGTAAACATTGGAACATTTGAGCAAAATCCCTTTAACCGCTTTTACATCATTGGCAAAGTCTGCTGAAGCCAGTGGAAAGATGCCCACTGACTTCAATATTCTTTGGATCACGCACTTGCTGTGTGAAATAGAGGTTCTTTTCCTTTTGCAGTTTAAACTCAGATATTCTTCACTGTCATGGACTATAAAATATCCAGGAGGATATTTTTCTAGCACAAAATTTATAATCACCACAGGTAGGATCTTTTCTCAATAGCTACACTCATGGACCTTCTTTACTTTCTTTAACACCAATGACATTTACACATCTATATATGTCTTATACATCTTATACATTTAAGAATCAAAACAGGAAAGCTAAAGATACATGACTCTTTCAGACAGGTATCATCTTTGCTGTGAAACAAAGATTGTAATCAGTGATTCATATATAATACATTTTGATCAACTACATCATGCAACTGACCTTATAACAATGCTGAAATAGTTGCAGGAACAGGAGAAGTTAGGATTAAAAGGGAGGAGGACTTGGGGTAGTTGTGCATGGTGCTTCAGCCAGGAGCACAGTAAAGACCTTTTAGAAAAAATACGTATTGGTAGCTACTAAAATATACAGATGAAAACAAAGGATATGAGGGAATTCAGAGAACTAGCTTGAGATGCTGTGCAACACCACAGGTAAAAGTTGGTGAAATCTTTTCACCATTCAATGCAAAAAAATAGTGTGCTGGCCCAGTAAATGAGTTTCAATTGAATTCTCTTAATAGTTATGGTACTTTAAAAGTACATATATATATGGAAGACTGCATAAAATCAAAGAGGAGGAGAGGGAAGAAGCAGGAGATTTCTCATCCACACTTTGCCTTAGCAGAATAACTACAAACTTGTATCACCAGATGGTAGATTTTTCTTTCATAGATTTCCCTTCTTAGGACAATTCAATGAATTTGACAGTATATTGATAAAGAGCAAACGGGAATCCTTCTATAGTCTAAGGACTGGCAAAGCCCAAGGTGAGCTCTAGCCCATAATCTAGAAAAATAACTTATCATTTAAAGCTAAATGGAACTCTATCACTATAGAACACTTTCTAGCACCATCAGAGAGATTTTTTCCAGCTGCAAAGTCCATCAAAGGGCTGATCCCCTGGCTTTGGGATGGGCAAAGTACCTCAAACTACATGTCAACTTGCTTCTGTTTCTTAACTATGCTCAAAAGGCAACTTAAACTTTTTCTATCAAATGGAGTTGAAAATGTAAGGTAAAATCTTTTCTTCTTTTTGTGTTTAAAAAAAAAAAAGTAGAAGGAACTAATTTGAATTTTACATATCTTAAAAAATTAATTGTGGTCAGCCTAATTACTATTTGTCCCTGTTCTAAAGAGAGAGGTTATGGTAAGCGCTTTCCCACAGGCATGAAGGCTCAACAGGTCAACTGTTAAAATGCTAAACAGTTGCATGTTAAAATGCAGTGCTGCATTTTAAAAAGTCATGCATATTATCTGAAATACAAGCCTGAGACTCACAAAAACAGCGTAGGTCATCTTTTCCAACCTCCCTGCTCACAGCAGGCTGATTTGTTAGGGTCTGTCTCAGGTTTTCACCTTGCAATGCAGAAATTTCATTAAGCTGAGTCATGTCCAGAACTGCGATGGACTAATCAGAAGGAAAGCTGTACTTAAAAAGACAGATTTATTTATATAACAAGGAATAATTACTGAATGGACAAGGTAAGCGTAAAACTGCAGGATCTTCATTCAAACTATGCTAGATAACACATATGGCTGTTGTGGAAGAAGAAAAGGAAAGTTACTTCCCATATTGACTGATTCATGCTTACTTAGGTATACAAAGTTTGCTGAAAATACGAAATTAGGAGGAGCTGTTAACACCCTCGAAGGTAGAGAGGTCCTGCAGAGAGACCTTGACAAATTAGAGAGACGGGTAGTCACCAACCGTATGAAGTTAGACAAAGACAAGTGTCAGATTCTGCACCTGGGACAGGGTAAGCCTGAATGTTCACACAGTCTGGGGAAAAAGAGGCTGGAGAGACCCAACAGAAAGGGACTTGGCTGCCCTGGTTCATGGCAAGTAGAATGAGTCAGCAGTGCCCTGGCAGCCAGGAGGGCCAACCATGTCCGGGGGGGCATCAGGCAAAGCATCACCAGCCAGTCAGGGGAGGAGATTGTCCTGCTCTGCTCTGCACTGGTGCAGCCTCACTTCGAATATTGTGTGCAGCTTTGGGCATAGCAATATAGGAAAGATATTAAGATATTAGAGAGTGTCCAAAAGAGAGCTAGAAAGATGGTGAATGATCTAGAGGGGAAACCATATGAGAAGTGGCTGAGGTTACTTGCTCTGTTCAGCCTGGAGAAGAGGAGATTGAGGGGAGACCTCATTGCAGTCTACAACTTCCTCATGAGGAGAAGCAGAAAGGCAGGCACTGATCTCTCCAGTGACAGGACTTAGGGGAATGGCCTGAAGCTGTGTCAGAGGACTTTTAGGTTGGATATTAGGAAAAGGGTTTTTCTTTTTACCCTGAGGGTATTTTGACACTGGAACAGGCTCCCCAGGGAAGTGGTCACAAGCACCAAGCCTGTCTGAGTTTAAGAAGTGTTTGGACAGTGCTTAGAGCACACGATGTGATTCTTGGGGCTGCACTGTGCAGTGCCACAAGCTGGACTTTGATGATTCTTGTGGGTCCCTTCCAACCCAGGATATTCTATGAGTCTATCTGCTAATGTGTTGTGAGAGTATTTGTGATGTACCAATTGGAGTTATCTTAGTCATTGTAGCAAGGGTTCCTAATGGCAAGCTGTGAAATGTTTGTATCTCCTGAGCCAACCCCTACCTAATTTGCTGAGAAATATCTTGATTCACCTGCCAAGTAGAAGAAAATAATAACTAAAAAAAATTAAAAATTATAGGAAGCATTTTTTTTTACTGCTTTTCAAACCAGAGAGAAAATATGGATAACTGCTTTTAGAAACAATCAGACTTCATTTCAAGAGTTAAGACCCGAATAGGAAAATATTTGCAACAAAAAGACAAGATAAAGCAGTGAAAGACCCTGAAAGCAAAGGAATAAAAAGGGATACTATATATTCTCTTAAACAGGTGTTAGACAGAGATAAGAGTAGAAGAAATAAAATTGAAATTAAATAGTTCCTGCATCTGTGATTGCCAATGGTCAAGACATTAGACAACTTGTAAATCATTTTCAGTCTGTCAAATATGAAATACCATGTGGAGGTAATTTCAGTGGTGGGGAGACCAAAACATTAGCCTTGCAGGTTGTGGAGGCCTGGTTTTATATCAGACATTAGGGTCCTACTACCAGATATTGAACCTGCCTGAGGTCTCTGAAGGGCAGAAGAGTGAGACTGTCCCCAAAGCCAGAAAAACATTAATGAAGTTGCACTGATTTAGAGCAGCTGAGGATCTGACCTTTCTGTGGGAATGATTTGTCCTACTTGAAAGCTTTTCTCAGAATGTGAGTTAAGACTAAAGCTGAAAAAGAGTGAGAGGAAAAGAAGGAAGTATCCTTACTTTGTGAAGAAGAGAAAACCATGGTCCCTAGGTTGTATCTTTACCAGGAAAAAAAAGGTATGTTTTGCACAGCTTGAGAGTTTAAGTGTTTGTTATCTCTGTCAGTTGCCCGTGGGACAACTACAATACCGAGGGCTCACTGTGCTCCTGTCAGCTAGAATGCATTACAACAGTTAAAAGATGGAGAAACATCTGAGCTTGAACCTGCATTTAATTAGCTGGTCTGAAAGCAAAGTTGTGAAAGAGAGAGCTGCTCCAGAGCAAGCAGAGAGAAGTGCCTGAAGCCTGGGTAGGTATCCAATTCTTGCTCTAATTTTTGAAGCTTTTCCCCCCATGGCTGATTAAAATTAAATGGCTCATTTAGAAAATTCAAACATTCATGTGGCTCCTTACTATGAAGCGCTAATGCAGCACTGTAGTAGGTAGGTCCTATTACTTTTGTTCCTTCGGGTCAGCTTTAGTTGATGCTGATTACGTTGAACAATCATTTATCTAAGAAAAGGTTTAGTTTAGTTGCTATCTCTTCTGTAATACAGCTAACTCTTATCATAAGTCTTGCAGAAGTTATGAAGTTTGAAGATGAATATAGCTTATTTGGAGCTATATGCACATAGGTTACTGCTACAATTAATTTCAATTACAATACAATGGCTCATCCCCACCTGATCCAAAACCCACTTCTAATAGTACCCTTTTCATGGACTCTGTTGTAAACTGGGGGATTCCCACAAATTTGAAATTCTTTCAACATTTATGAATAACTGTCTTCTAGAAGACACCTGGGTAACTGAGCTATTTTCACCTTTCCTGAAGAAACTCAAACATAAAATTCTTTTTCAACCAAGGAACTTATGTCTTTGTTGCTCACTAAAAGCTCAGGTTTACTGTTTATGAGGCTTCAGACCAGTCTTAATGAAATGCTAATGCAATTAAGGTGATATTCATAGTTTTCTTTTTCTTTGCACACCTGAGACTGTGTAGATTAGGTAAAAGCTTGTGATTTAAACTCTTTATTAAATAACTTATTTTTTACATCCTCAGGTAGCCAAATATAGAAACTTTAGTATTCTCTCTTAGAAATCATTTAAACACTTTAAAACAGTTTTCACAAAGCCCTTATAATGGAACTTCTGTTTGATCACATTCAACCTTGCTGCAGTTGTAGTTGTAAGCATGCGTGACTCAGACAGGAAAGAGTTTTTAAGTAATTTATGTCTTCCTCCCTGCTCAGTGTTGCTAATCACATTGCCACCCACTTGTTTTGGTAAATGATTTACAACCCTAGTGCATACAATCACCTGCAGTATCTGACTCACAGAAAATATTTTTGAACCCTAAACCTCTGCAGGCATGCAAAAGAACTGGGCACCTCCTGCTCCTCATGAGGTCCCAGCACATGTTCATGCTCTAATTATATGTCACAGAAGGTGTTTTCTAAATCATTCTTCTCAGGTGAGGTAAACTATTTATACAGGAAAATATTAACCAGAAGGCATGTTCAAATTTTCAGAGAACAGGAGGTCCCTCCCACATTGAATATGTCCCTCAGTAGCTTTAGCAAAGCACACACTTTATTAAACTTATCCTTTACAAAAGAAATGAAGAAGTGCACTCACAATCCTGATGTTAAATCCTGTTGAATTTTATACTTACGGGTCTACTCTGTCCTAAGAAGCAGTGACTTGTCCCTTCCACCTACACTCCCCAGTTCCCAATGTTCTCAGCTGTCAGACGCGAAGTTCTTTGATTTTAGTGTTTCCCAATACTGGAAACACTTCTTGGGGGTATGAGTAGAGAAAAACAAAACTAGAGCATTCTCTAAAAAGGTCAAGCCAGCAGCATTACCATCCCTAGAGGAGACTGGATGTGGCACTTAGTACCATGGTCTAGTAACCACAGCAGTGATGGATCAAGAGTTGGACTTGATGATCTCAGAGGTCTTTTCCAACCTAGTTGATTCTGTGATCTTTGCAGGATTCTACAAATTTTCTCTTCTGCAGCCACCTATGCAAGAAAGGGGTTTTTTGTTTTGGTGTGGTTTGGTTTGGTCTTTTTTCTATTTGTTGAAGCAAATGTATCCATATGGACAAAAATGCTACTATGACCTACCCAAATACAAAATAATTCAACAACGTGGTTTTCACAGTTTTTCATTACAAAGAGTTGGAAGCCTGTTCAATACAATGTTGTAGTCACCCATGTAAAGTCCTTTAAATATTTTAGTCCCTGGTATTTCAACCTGAAGTTTTTCAAGGATAATTTCAACTTATAGATATCCCTTTCTCTTTTCCTTTTAACAAGACAAACCTTTGATTTCCTTTAAAATTATATTAAAGATTTTGATAGTCATTTTTAAGAGATGAGATGTGCTAGAGGCTTTATGGCTTTTAAAGTCTGCAGAAGGTTCTATGCAAAAAGTACAACCAAAGTACACAGAACACTAGTGAAAGATTGAAAATGAAGGTTTTCCCTCGGGTTTCAAACTGTTGCACATCCACTTAAGGGTGATTTTCACAGCACGATTTGATGCTAGGATACAGCAAATGTGCCCCATTCTAGGGTTGTTTTAAGAGTCAAGTGGCCATAAGGCAGCAAAAGATGCTGTCTGGAGCAGCTAAACTGAAGTCTATTAATTTACTTCATTATTTTTAAAAGATTATATTAAAGGAGATAAATAGGAAGGAATATGTCGGTAAGCAAGTGATGGCACATGGGAACCAAGGTAATAATGAGAATCTCACCTTCAGGCAGATCAAGGATTAGTTGAAACCATCAACAATGGTACGATCATTTTAGTCCTCTCTGGCACTTCCCTGAAAAGTCCTCAATATCAGAGAACAAAGATCTAGGCTGTCCCAGTGCCTTCCCAAACCTTGCACCCCTCTCCCTTGACCTTTGGTGCTTAGAGAAAACTCCATATAGGATGAAAGTGTAAGCTGTGTTTCAGCCGTTTTGTTGCATTGCTGTGCTGTGTTTTTACCACCCCCTCTTTGATCTACTCCCCTGCTAGTTATGAGATATTCTCCTAAATCATGTTTTATCAAAGCTCTTTGCCTATTTCCATTTGTCTGCCTGTAATTTTTAACAGTTGTGTAGGTTTTGTACACTTCCACACAGTTGTAAAGAACTACCTACAGTAACACTGAGCTCAGTTCGAGTTATGATGGACAGCTGAGGACACAACCAGTACAGAGAGTGTCAAGTCAGAATAAAAATGCCTTTCTGCTCTTCCAGTTTTAAAACAGCAACAGACTGTTCCCTTCCAAGCACTCAGGGCTCATGGAAACAGGAGTGCCCTGGCTAGGGACCAGACAGTGAGCTGGGGTGAGACTAAGTAATGTCCTGACATGATTAATTTTCAACATGTCATGAGTCCTTCAAGACATGAGAGATTTCCAAATGGCTTCTTAAACATCTTTTTAATTGCTTCTATAAATTTGGGCAATACGACTTTCCCACAGTGCAAAGATGGTGTTCAGCAAGGGGTGTGGCAAGCATTGTTTGCTGCTAGATTAGACTTCCACGAACCTAAGAGCTGAGCAGCTAATTCTGAGATCAGAAGTGGAAAAAAAAAAAAAAAAAACCAGAGAATTTTTCAGTAGGTGAATTACACTTTTAATATGCTGTTGTCTGCCAGTGGCTCTGTGGGTGAAGTAGTTTTCTACCATGTAGAATTGCTGCCTACTATTATGCCCAGAAGCATGGATAGAGTTCATTAAAAAAGACATTAAAAGACTGTTGTTAAGAGTGCCAAATCAAGCAGTTAAAATGTAAGAAATGCCAGCAAAAAGATTGGCTCACCAACAGCTTTCCTGAGCATAATATTGTAGCCTTTAATTATATTATGATAATTCCTCCACATATACCCTTTTTTTATTTGATCAGTGTCTCATTTGCTTATCCTAAACCAACTCTTGTTGAATTATTTGAAACACTCGCACTTCTTTAAATGTTACAGTCCTTACATGATATGTTTGTTTGATTTAAATTTTTGTCTTACTATACAAAGTGAAAAAAAAAATAGTGAAAACTCCTTCTCTTAATTCCCCAGTATTACTAAGTGAACATTACACTTAATACTGATTTTCTGAACACCTTTCTGTCATAATACCTGAATGCTCAACCTGTATTAGTGAGCTGAAAAACATCTGACTAGCTCCTCCAATCACATTAAAGACTGATCCTAATTCATATGCACAAGCATGAAGAATTAAAATTTCATTCATTTTCATTTCATAACTTCTGAGTACTTGGCTTAGCAGCATTAATTTATTTTTAACATAATAGAATGAGCTCAGCTTAAAAAAAAAAAAAGGCAAAATCAGATTATATTATGGGCCATTTTCACAGCAACTCTTCTACTGAATGATCACCTTGCCAAATTGTTAGTTCTTTCTTCAGATGCCAGCACTGCTAATATTTGAAGAAGGAAGAAAATAGCTAAGCAATCTATGCTTAAGAACATCTCCCACTTTCCCCTTATGCACTTATTTCCATGTTCTTAATTCACAAGGCTACCTGCCCTGGTACAACCTATTGGTTCACAACTAGTGCAACAGTCATTCTTTTAAAAGAGATAGATTCTTACCAAATTAGATTTTTTTAAAATCTGACTATAATAAAAAAGAAATCAGATACTAGTAGCAAATAGTCTACTGTGTGCCATTTTATCCCTGGCACAGCAGCTAATATAAAAATTCTATAAATACAATTGTAACATATTACAAGTTACCTGGTAAATATTCAATTCTTTTATGTTTTATTTTTATGGCTTATTACATTACCTGTACCACTTATTTCCTATGGTATATAACATCCAAGTATCCTATTTGAATCTGAAAATACATGCTCAGTTTAAAGCACTTCCCAATTTCAAAAATAAATTTTGTCATAAAAATCTTGTAATCAATTCTACAAAAAAAAAAAAAAAGAAAAAAACCCCTTTCACAGGTATTGTATGAAGATAAATGTGTAGCAAAGCTATTAACAGGTTGTCTTACATCATATCTTTCTAGACAATGTTATAAATTGAAAAATATGATAATGAGGAAAATGCAATAAGGATTAGTAAAAATATTGATAGCTACATAATTCTCAGGGAAACAGCTTTCACCTACTTTCATAGAAAATGTCCTCATGATGTCATCACCTGCTTTCCTGCACAGAGCAAATCGACTGTGCTGTAAACTTGAAACACTGAAATGCAAATGCCTTAAGCACAACTAGGGGTTCAGTGATTTCCAAACTATTTATCACTGTTGAATTCTGTACAAGAGGAATTTATTGCCTCCAGGCCTTCAACTGACCAAACAGTGAATAAAATAAGAAAGAAAATCTGCTGATCTCTGCACAAGTTACTTCTTGTGCTTCAATTCTTTGAATAGTATTCCCTTTAAAAGCCTTTTAGCAAGCCAACCGTTTGTTGTACCTCCTTTTATTTTTCCTCATTTTTCACACATTAGCTAACATTTTTCTCCATCCCTTTATCAGCCAAACTATTTTATATAGGCAGTGTCCACTCACTTCCCGTCTTTAATATTCTAGGTTGGAATATTTTTACATAATTATAAGTCAGGATTTTTACAGTCAGGCCCCCAACCTTTCTTATTTCTGATTACACTACTCTCTTGTAAATGTCCTGTTTTCCTTCTGCTTAACTTAGTCATTACTTCTGTCACAACAATGCCTGTTGTTCCTAGACAAGACTGTGAACACATCATATTATTTTCTCTCTAAGCACCTGATAAGAGGTAGGATCTTTTCAAAGTGTTATAATCTGTATGGACGAAATAGGCAAAAGATGGCAAAACCTCATTATTATCAACACCTTTGCTTTATAGGTGAAGAATGGAAGTCAGAAAAGATCTGGATATCTAGCTGCTAAGCTAAAAACCAGTTAAAAATCAGCCTGTGGAAGAGCTGCAAAATGAAAGTATGACTGATAAGAAGCACTCCACAGATTTAGTCACAAAATATTTAAAACATGAGAACCAGATCCACTCTCCCTTTTTTGTGCATGGTATGGCAGGAGAATCCTTTCCATTTTCTCCTGGTCTCTGTGGATGATGTCAGAGGTGAGCAGCTCAGCTCCTTCTCCTTACCGCCTACTCTGAGTTGGGTGGAGGGCAGACAGGTTGCACCATTCACCACCTCCACCCCAGACACTGTTTAGGATTACAGGCACAAGGCAGTAATGTTTTTTACCAGAGCTTTTCTCGCAATTGCACAGCTGAAATCCTAAGTATTGTTTTGTTGACACCCGCTGTATGACATAAGTAGCTCCTTATGCTGCCAGTCACCTTCTTGTGCTCAATCATGTGTTTCATTTCTTTCTTCATATGTTTGAAGGACATCTAGTCTCTTGGGAAAGAGCCTTGGAAATAAACTATAATTAGCTCCACTTTTTACAGGACAGTTGCATTGACAGATCCAGTCATCATTGTTTGAAAAAACTCATAAACATCAGTATCTATTATATTCTCTCCTCTTCAGTCTCTCAGTTACTATTGTTTGTGTGTTTTTCTTGGCTCTTTTTTGAGTTCTGCTCTGGCTTTCAGTTATGAGTATATATTCTTCTTTGTGTGTGCAGTATTACAAATATTTACTGTGATGTATCATTGATATGACTCAGAAAGTATGCTTTATGAAGGCTCAGAGGGAAGGTTTTCAATATTTAAGCATGTTCTGCAAAATTTTTAAATTCATCAACAATGAGTAACCCAATGCATTTCATATGGATATTAAGGAAGAGTGAAGTTGATCTATTCATTATCAAGTCCATGCAAGTGTGTTTTGAATACATACTCAAAACATCCTTGAGTTTTGCAGTTAGTTGGAGATGTCTGCAAGTTAATTGGTCTCCAGTTACAGCTGTATGGTCATAATTGTAGCTCCACAAATGACTTCGGGATCCCCAGTCAATTGTACATCTTCAGATGACACCTGTTCTGACTAGTTTGGAATGAGCCAGCTGGTTTTCCAAGGAGAAAAACACAAAAGCGGTGTGGTAGTTTTTAGTCCAATTTGATTCCTATAGGCAATACAGACACAGCTGGCTCTGGGTAATTTGTATTTTAGTCTAAATGGGTATGAACCTGCCAAAAGCTTTGTAGCTACATCCTCTGTGGCTGTGCTCATCTATGAAATGGATATAACAATTCTTTTTTTCTTCACAACATTTCCCATCTTGTTTTTGAAAACTTTTCAACATCAGGCTGTATCTATAAATTAATTAGTGTAACAAGACCTTTGTGTTGAGGTCATGAAAATAATTATGTTCACAGAATAGTCTTTCAATGATGTTAAAACTGGGGAGGGGGGTGGATTAATAAGTACATTTGGCTATAGGTAAGCAGTGTACAGAAACTGGTATTATGAATGACAAGCATTGCCTGTCAAAATACTTGTAAAACTTATTAACTTGCAAACACATATGAAAAAGTACATCACGTATTTAAAAAATGCTTATACAACAGAGGGATGAATTCCCAAGCATTCAACTGACACGACCTTGCTGTACAGAAGAGAAAGCACAGGATTTGTATGTAAAATAAGAGAGACAGAATCTGACTCAAGGAGACAAATACTCAGGACAGCTGTTCTTCATAGGAATCAGGGGAGCCTAACTCTTCAGCTCTATGGCTCTGCAGGAATATGGGGGTGCATGTACCCCACCTGAGAATAAAGAGGTTTCCCTGCAGAAAGGTGCTGCTCCTACTGGCTTCTCTTCCAAGAGCATCTGCACTGCTCAGCTCGAACTCCAGTTTCTGCCTGGCTTTGGCACACTGACGCAAAAAAACGTGCAAGTGTAGTGGCACATGTTTGTCCTGAAGGGCTCTCCAGCAAAGTTAATTTTTTTCACTGAATATTTCTGCACAATTACAATTTTTTCAAATGAATTCCATAGTAGGAAGAAATATTTGAACTAGAAATTCATGAATGAACTAGAAATTCATCAGCCTTCTCTAGCATTGCATGAATTTCTGGCCCTTGGTGTAGTATGGTTGGTCTTTGGTCTCTGCTGGTCAATTTAAACTATGCAGATGGCTGTCTTTAGGTTTTCCAAAATTAACGTGTAGAGGATAATCTATGGACAACTCCTTTGGGGGTTTTATGTAAGAATTGTGGGTCATCTTTCTGACTCCAGGTACTATAATATTGAACCTAATTTCTCAATGTAAAAAGTTTCCCACTCTTCTTTCCTTGGTATTTCCTTAATTCTCTTATATGAATTCCCTATTTGTTGATACTGAGCCAATCCAGCTTCCAACGAAGACAATGGTATAATTAGTCGCTTCATGGATGCCAGGTTTCTGACCCACAGAATAGTTTACATCACAAAAACAGTCCTCATTTCCATGATGCATAGGCTCCCTGACTACTACGTTTAATCCCTTTTACAACAAAAGGGGAGTTAGAGTGGATACATTATCACACTCAGCTGTATCCTCAGCTATGCAGGAATTAAACAGAAATATTCTTAACTGGGCAACCTAACAGCTGGGGCAGGAAGAGGTTGTGGATGTTGGTCTCTCAAGGCACCTGAGCTTCATCAAGGCTCTGCGGTTTTCCCTACAAGGAAGTGCATTCCCTCGGCCAGACCTGTGTGGTACAACCGTGCCATGGTCACATCTTTTCTAGTGAACTGCCCATCTAACGTGGCCCATTCTTACGAAGGACTTCAATGAATCTAAGCTTTTACAATGATGGTTTGTCAGGAAATTCATGTCTCCTCCTAACGAGATTGAATATCAAAAAGTGATTCCAGAGTAATGATTGCATGTTCAGTGGACATAAACATATCTAATGCTGTTTTTCAATGTAGGAAAAAGTATAGTCTTGACAAAAATTGGGCCATTGGTCTCTTTCGCTCTCTCAACTGCCTTTCAAAACAGTATAATTTGAGAGTTTCCTGCTACGTGTGTACATACATTATGGTTGAAGTGGCAGGGCACTGAATGTCACTTTCCTGTTTTAAAATGTGCAGTTCAATCTATGGCAAACCAGTATTTCTTTGGTGAATAGTGTAGAGTAAGCAGACTGTTCATGACAGCTCTATGAATAATAATGGTGAATTCATCATGATGGTTTTGCTCCTGTTTGATATTATCATACAAGGCTGTTCCACAGTAACTATCACTGAGCTGCAACTTATAAAGAAGCTCAAATTTTGCAAGTTCAGTAGAGAAAAACAGTTTTCTCATTTATCTAGTTAATTTCTGCATTTATAACAACTCTCAGTTTAGCATCTCACACAGACTTAATCCTTTACCCTCTTTCTGTGTGGAGGGTCAATTCAGGAGAAAGATAGGCAGAACCGTAAAAAGTCATCCCTCAGACAATTTTTCCTCTCCTTTTCATTTTTTCCTTCACCAGTCTCCACTCTTTCCAGCCACTTGCTGTTAACCCAGTGATCTCCCAGCCTGAGCAACTATATAAATGCTCTCATTTAGCATTTTCTTTGTGGAACCTTACCTCCTTTTCTCCTCATCCTTGCTAGAAGCTTCTGGCAGCATAGAAGGTCTAATAAATGCACAGGAAGAGGACAACAAGACTTGGAAAATGTAAGCAGGGACAGTTAGAGTTTGAAATCATGAGTTCTGAATCCTCATCTTTGCAGATTCTTACCCAGGAACCGCCACTGTGTTGCATTACCACTTTCCAGAGGCAAAGAGATTCAGTTCATACCAATCTCCTTTGTTAGTTGGTAGCTCCCATAGGCTATTAAGGCGACACGTCATTCAGAATCAGCCCATCCTTTGGGCACCCTTTATACCTCAGGGCTCTGAAAACAATTATAGGAGCTTTCTGTGCAGGAAGACATTCAAAGGAAGTTAGTGCAGACATCAGAGATGAAGCCATGTCCAAGATGATCTGGATCAGATAGATAGTAATGTCCTTAGCCAGAAAGACCTTTTCAATCCAGTGATTTTCTGTGAGGCTATATTAGTTAAGAGTAATCAGTCTTGAAATTTATAATGATGTCACGGATGTTTCTATGTATTGTTCCTATATAATGACAGAACAGTAGTGTTTGTGTAAGCAAAACCTAGAGAAGTTCATGTAGAGAATACATGAGGTATAGACTGGCTTACTGATTCAAAAAGAAATGTATTCAATGCACTTTACCATAAAGCATAGTAACTCAGTACTTTTTTTCTTTTCACTACTGTGAAAAAGGGCCTTTTGAAGCAGCAGTAATCTACTGGTATTTTTTCTGATCTTACCTGGGAAGCCATTCTGCTTTTGTCCAGTGCAAAAGGCAGCAGACGGGATGCCAGCTAATTGCCACTGCTCTTTTCAGCTGATGCTCTTCCTCATTCTTGCCTACTTTTTCTCCCTGTGAATTGATTGTGGCTACTAAGCTGGAGGACAGGAAAATGCCCATCACAAGTCTCAGCTTGCAGCTTGACAAAAAAGAGGGAAGCAATGTCCCAGGGTTCCCAGTAACTTGTTATGCACTGCAGACCTGAGAGTGCTCCCACACTGTGCTTATCTTCTGCAAGAGTGTGTTTGAGAGGATGATGTCAATGCTATACCATTCCCAATTTTCCTAGGAGGGTGTATCTCATTTTCTGTCTACCTGTGCTAGAAAAGTGTAAGGCAAGAAATATAATTTAGAATTATGACAAACGAAGATTAAAACCTGCTTCTTGCTTTTTCCTGTTGTCATTTAGCTATTTGCATGCATTTGTAGTTTCATCTCTTTTTTATTTTTATTTTTTTTACACTAGATTTTATTCCTACAAGACTGGGACTGTACTAATACATGATACAAATGTGTAAGTCCAACATTCAGCACATGCGATATCATTACTTAAGAAATTTTTGAATTTATGTCTCCTGTTTTTCCTTCAAATTGTATATAGTTATGGGATTGTTATTAGTTTTCGGTTTTCCTCTTTTGTATTGGACTCTTTTTCTTCTGCTTGTTAATTGCTGATTTTTGTTAACTCAAGCATGAAACAATAAATGATTTCTGGTTTGAACAAAGCATCGCTTAGGATATATTGGGTCTTTCAATGAATGTCTCTGAAGTCTTTATTACAAATATGTCTCCACCTTGGGAAAATCTAGGAAAACAATTCACAGGATCCATGAGCAATTTCATACATTCATCTCTTTTTCTTCTGTTTCTAGCATATTCACACAGATTTCTGGAGATAGTTAAACTGTAACAAAATTTAGAGCAAATTGCAACAAAAAAAAAAAAACCAAAGCAAAAACCAATCAACCAACAAAAAACCCCTAAACTAATGTGATTCATATAAAAAGGAGTTTCCCTTAGAACAGGGCTGTATGGTATCAGTTAACCTAGATGGCATATTTCCATACCCATGTGTACTGCTGGTTTTTGTTAAATTATGCTATGGTTGTCACATTTTTCCTGGCAGCATCTCCCAGCTGCTGTACTTTGGGGAATTAGGTTACAGCAATGAACACATGATGCGTCTGATGCTGTGGCGTGCCAAGGGAAATGAGATCATAGTTCAGCTGATGAGTTTCTCCCTGGGAATTCAGTGAGCACCTTTTGGAAACAAAAACTCATCAAATGTGGGTAACCAGAGGCAAAAAAAAGTATATGCATGTCAGCAAGAGGGAAAGTCACCATGAAATGAATTCTGTTACAAAAGGTACTAATGTTATTGA
Source organism: Chiroxiphia lanceolata (assembly GCF_009829145.1). NCBI lineage: Eukaryota > Metazoa > Chordata > Aves > Passeriformes > Pipridae > Chiroxiphia > Chiroxiphia lanceolata. Next base: position 34,329,431 of record NC_045639.1, on the reverse strand, counting down.
TCCTAAGGACAGATCTGTTGAATAGACAGTGATTTATTTGCAACCAGTTGTTTGAAGGAAGACTCTTTAGTTTGCATTCTATTTCTATAAGCACAAGCCAAAATTCTCAGAGAAGCATTTGTCTTGGAAGTCTTTTCAGGTACTTCAAAGTAAAATTAGTGTAGAATCTTTAATTGCTTAAAAAATTGATACCAAAATCCCATCAGACACATTTTTGAAATATATACTTTTTAGCTCTGGGATGTACTAAAATTTTCATATACAGTATTTATTTTACCCAAAAGCATTGATTTGTGTATAGGAAGGATAACAAATACTTATACTGCTTTGGGATGGCAGCCACTGTCTTAAATACAGGATCACTCACTTTAGGGATGTTCAGACCATTAAAACCACCTCTGATTTCAAAGATTGTTGGGGTCTGCATCTAGATTAAAACCTGACCAGGAGAGATTGGAGACATCCCTATTTTGTATGATTATCTGCTACAAAAAGTTGTCTGGCCCAAAAGGCTTATGGTATATTCCTCAGCAGAAGATTCTTTTGGAGACTTACTTCCTCCATAATAACTCTGTCTAATGAGAGAAGAGAGGATTTAGGGAGTTTCTGTATAAAAGGGAGTACGACAACTGCCATTCTGTGAGGCAAGCCCAAACTATGAAAGACACTGAGAGGACCATCCAGCCCACCGTTTCTGACAGAAAAAAGGGCACAGGAAAATGTAATCTTGGGTTTCAAAGGATGACAGAAACCAGAAATTTACCCCGACTGATTTGAGCTGTCAAGCCAATGGCACTACGGTGAATGAACAACTGGTCCATCAGCTGGTAGGGCACAGCCCTGAGCAACCCTGAAGGGGAATGACAAGGCAATATCAGAGAGATGCTTTTGAGAAGTATTAGATACTTGAAGAGTATAATTTAGAGAGGAAAATATTGCCAAATAGGTGGCCAAGGTATGGACCTTGAAGAGGAAGTGCAGGATAAGGTTTTTAAAAGATGAAGGAGGAAAAGATGCTATTTAGATCTTTGCCTAAACTTTTGTGACCATAATAGAAAGATTCCCCTAATTCCCACAGGTCTTGCACCAAATCTACCATGATTATCTAAGCACATAGGAATGTGCAAGGGAATGACAAAAACTGATCCTGAGTATGAGAGTTGGAGGGGAAGGGTGAAGTTGTCAATAGCAATGAGCAGAGGAGGAACAGTGGCAGGTTCAAATTAAAGACTTAGCTGTGATCTTTTTTGCTTCAGATGATGGGGAATCATCCTGAATACACCGAATTGTCAGTTCAACTCACAGAATGGAACAGAAACAGACAGGACAGAGAGGTGGAAATATTCAGCCTGGGAATAATAGCAGAAAACAAGAGAAAAATGTTTACAATGAGAAAACAGAGTCTGTAGTGGCTTCGAGAGAGTGCCATGGAGAAGGGAGAAGGAGCTACTGTAAAAGATGCTGAAAGAGCAATAAAGAAGGCTGATGGAAAGCCACAAGGGGGTACTACCACAAAAGCCAGGCAAGAAAAAAAGTGATCAAGGGTATCGAATTAGACAGGAAGGTCAAAGAGGACACAGAGATTTCCGTGTTAACCAGAAAGAGGTCACTTGAGACCTTGGTGAATTAGTTTGAATGGGGAGGGCTGGAGCCAGATTGCAATGAGTCAGAGGAAAGGAAATCAATGCAGTGGTCATAAACAGGCCTTTCAAGTCACTCAGAAGTGAAAGGGAGAAGAGAGTGCTGGGAAAGAAAGAAAAGATGACCTATTTGCACTGGAAATTCACAAACAATGTACTGCTTATCCCTTTCCCTTCCTCAGTGTATGAATTACCTTGTTTTTTGTTTTCTGATGAATTTTGTTGTTGTTTTCCTTATGAAGATCAGAAGAATTTCCAGACTCCCCGATCTTAACAATTGCCCATTAATATATCTCAGGCACCTACCCAAGGAGATGCATATATATAGAAGTCTGTATGAATTTGGCTCTTAAATTTATTATTCAGTCTTGATTTAACCATAGAGCTTCATTTGTTTTCATGATTACTTTTTGTACAATGTCTGGTAATGGAGTTCATTGATGTCAAACTAAAATTAGATTTGGTTTTAAATCCCTGAAACTGCTACAGAAACATGAAGCGAGCAATTGTACTATAGAACACACTGTAGAGAAGACTGACTTACCACGCTGTTTCTCAAAAAATATATTTAGTCTTTTTGAGGCATATGCTTGTCCCACCAACCACAGATTTTGTCAACCTGGCAACATTTAAAAGATATGAATATAATAGAAACGTATGAATTGTAATAGAAATGCAACTGCTTAGGATTTAGTCATGTAATTTTCACTGGAATGAAAAGGTAGCTCACAATGGGAAACATCTGACAGTTACATGGGAATATTGACTTGTGCTTTCTGGCACTGCCTTTGGGGTTAGTAAGTACCCGTGCCTGGAAGAAAAACATAGTAAGGGGGTTGAGAATTTCCACAACTGGCTGAAAGCAATTTTTGCTGTCTGATTTTAAGACCACAGTTTTTATGTGCTACCTTTGACAGAGTGAACACCCCAAGAAAGAAAAGCCCCTTTGAATCACAGTTTGACCCTAAAAACATGACTGAAGTAATAGACATGCTGTATAGCAGGCCCTGCAGTAGGTCACTGGTGGCCCACAGTTCTTTCTATGTGATCTGTAAAAGATTTTAGTCGTGGGTGTCCTTTGCAGAAATTGCTGATGGACAAGAAGACAGTGCCTGCAGAGTCCCCTCTTACCACGTGCCCCCTCTGTGGGAGTCACCTTGGGACCCCCAAATCAACATGTGCCAGATACAGACTGCTTCCCAGCTCAGATACATTTTGCTTTGCAGCTCTGTTCTGTTGTCCCACCTGTAAAGCAATTCTCCACATACAAATCTGGTGTGGACTAAAACACGTCTTTGAAAAGAAAATCATTTTAACAATATTCAGCTTCACCTTCCTCTCCTCCAGAGAAATAAAGCAGTTTATCTGACTTATTTTTTCCTTGATATTTAAATCAATAATTTCATCTATGTTAAATGAATACCATGAACAGCAGATTTAATTTCAAGTTACGAATAAATAATCTTAGAGATTTAGCTCATTTTTCAAATAGTGAATTACTCTCACTTCAGATTTTGCAAATGTGTTTTTGATTTGCAGATGTGGGTGGAATATTCTGCACAAAAACATCTCCAGCTACACTGTGCTCTGAAGGTGTCCCCAAAGACTACTAATGTGGTTGGTCACCTAGTTTTTATAGAAATCGCACCCATGATTTAATGAAATTTACAATTTTACAACTTAAAAAGGAAGAAATTACTATCTTTAATAAGCTGTGAATAATCCTGATTGCACACATATAAGCACATGCACATTCAGCTCATCTACATTTGAATACAAGTATTTAGACTGAAGTTATCTGCTAAATGTCTTGCAGTGAAAGCGCACAAAAGGAACCGGAGCTTAAACCTCTGAAATGGAACAATAATTCTGGGCTGCATTTCCACATGATTTACAGTGCTGTATGTTACTGTGGGCAAGGTAAATATGAAAGTGTTTCAGCCCAAGGACATAGCTCATTGTCTCTGCAAATGCCCATCTGGGTGCCATTTCCCAACTCCAGGTGACTGGCACACAAGTATCAGCCTGCCTGGCAGTGTTTCCATCCTCCCCTAGAAAAACAAATGTGTTGGAAAAGTCATTATTACCTTTTCCAAGTTCCCTTTAGCTGCACAGGGAAGGATTGAGTGTTACATCCATATAATGGAATTGCTGTTCAGCATCTCCTTGGTGTCCAAAGCTGGAGCTGTATGGCACCACACTGCTTTCTCAAGGTCCTATAACATGGCTACATCAGACATAGCCATTTGCATTTTGTGGGGCTGTTTTCTAGCATGTATCAACCATACAGACTATTCCCCCTGCCTTCTTTGTCTTTAGTACATCCTCAGGAATAAAACTTATTGGTAGTGAGTACATTGCAGGCAAACACGTGAGATTCCAAGCATTATTTATGAAGTACTCGACAGTGATGCTTTATGCTCAGTCTCTCTCCCCAGTGTATGTTATGTGCAAAATGCAGATTTTCTACCTCAAGCGGGTTTTATTTAGATTTTTTTTTTCATATTATCCAGGCCACTTAAAATTTTGCAAATTCACAAATAGAGTCATAAAATCATTTATCTTCAAAAGACCTTTATAAACCTGGAGTCCAACCAATACTACAGGTATTGCAAGAATTATAACTAATGCTGTGGCATTTGAAAAAAAAAAAGAAATTCATATTGTTTCCATACATTCTTATATAGTTCCTACTGGATAGGCACTACTGACCAAATATTCTCCAGGGAGTCAACCCACAATTGTGTAAGATTTTCACATTACTGTACACATTAGAAAGCCACTGGAAATATTACAAACTGTGTCTATTTGTATTTTTGCCGTGTTTCTTGGATTTCTGATAGCACTGTCTGATGAACTCTCAACTTCTGAATTGCATCTGGTAGAACCCAGGAATCCTAAATTTTGCCTTTCCACATTTCAGTACTAAGAAGCTGGAAAGTGTTGACTTCCACTTTTTAGCAAAGTGAAGAAATATACAGAAAAGGGGCACAGTTAAAATGACACAGTATTTTGAAAGGAGGAGGGGGAACCTTTACAATTCTAATTATTTACAGAACTGTAATCACTAAGCTACAAAATTACTGTCCTCACCCTCCCATTAAACGACAAATTATTTGGGCCAATTTTGCTTGACAATTTGTTGTCATACTTTAAAAAGTCTAATGGTATGCGTTCTCTCAGCAATTATTCTGTTAATAGTGTTTCAGGATGCTGCAGCTCTTTGGCATGACCTCAAATTCTTTGTATAAACAGAAAGCACCAGTTGGAGTCAGTGGGATTTGATGAGCAAGTATTGAAGAACCCTTTCAATAAGCTTGAGGGGCAAGGAACAACAGGGTAATGCGGCTGAGGGGAAGGCTGTTTTGCTATTGTGGTCAGCAGCTGGAGCAGGTTGGGTAGGAGAGCAGGTTTGAATCAGCCCTCAGTATGTTGAATAGCACTAACAGCACCAGTTAAGCTACAGAATGGAAATTCAGAATAGGATAAAAAGGGAGCTTGTTTCTGATAAATGTAGAATTTTATCTCTTATTATAAGATAAACACATTAATCACCTACAATGTTTATTTTATTACTAATAAACACTTAGCAGTTATACAGTCAAAACAATGTTCTGCCCAAGAGGAACAAATGAGAAACATTTTCAAGGAATGAAAATAAAGCATTCCCAAACAGTATGCAAACTATTTCAGATTGGTTCCTGTTTGTTTTTTTCTGTGAAGAATTACACATTGCATTATGTATGTTAATACCATGCACTTTCATTAAATACAAAACAATACTGTGACAAAGTAAGGAGCAACTTTACTTCCTTACATGCTAACAACCCACAGCTTTTGTGGATAAAGGCTGTTGAAAATGGGTCACCTGGAAAGGCAGAGTGGTTATGTCTTCTCCAAAGTCATGTCTTTTGACCATTTCCATACTTTTTAAGTGGAGAGCTTGATCTCAGCTAGGTATATCAACAAGACTCATTTGTATCTTTCAAAAATGCCTCAATGAATTTAGTGTTAATTAATGTTCTCTGCTAATTAGAGGAAAGTCAAGATGCTTGTCACAGTTGTACCTGCCTCTGGAATTATTGCTCTGGAGAGCAAATTTAAAAAGCATTTTTTTCCGGCAGTATGCACACTGGATATTACACCAGTATAATAACATGCTTTCTTCCCAATAGCTACATTTATTCAACAATAAATTCAACAGTTTAATTTGAATACATAAGTAGAAATTGGAAGCAAAGATACAATGAACTTCAGTAGCCTGACTAGATATTTACAAAGGAGATATTAGCTACACTTGAGCTTTTAATGCATCCTGCTTTTGGTATTCTTTATAAATTGATGACAATGAGATGATCTGAGAGTTATACATATTTTCAAAGACTGTATCTGAACTGTGATTTCAGGAAAAATCTGAAATCCCATGTCCAGTAGCATGACACCCCTCTTTCCCCTCCCTGTCCCGGTCCCTAAAGTGAGAGGGCTTGAGAAAGAGAAGCCCAGACAGGCAGGTGGGGTAGAGCTGCTACCTCCCTGCTCAGAGAAGTAAGGCACCAGGAGTACAGAGCACGCTGTGATATACCTACCCTCTTCTTAAACACAACCGAGGCCTACAGTTCACAACGGAATAAAGAACTCACATAAAAAGAGAAAATATCCAACCTCTTGAAGGGATTTCTGCCTTAGCTTCAGGCTACATGATATACCAGACTAGGTCCTCAGATATTTACAGTCTCTCATGAATAAAGTCTCGATTACACATGTAGTCTTCAGAGATTCTTCACAATGACAAAGGAGATAAAGCAGCTGGTCTCTCCAACCACCTGGCTCTGCACCTTATTTATGAATTTGCATCTTCTTCCTCTGACAGGACACCTCTGAATCCCAGATGATTTTGCTGTTTTATAAGAAAGGAAAAATAGCATTAAGAAGCAGCAGATTTAAGATGACTTTTCCTCATTAAAATTCTGTGGCAACCTGAGGCCACCTGAATAAGGAGATATAGGGTTAAAATACATACTTCAGAAAACATATAGGCTGTGTTTACTTCCAGAGTAATTTTCTGTTTGTCAAAATAATGTTGAAAGAAACAGCATTTATCATTCCCAAAAACTTCATGATGCTGATGATGGGCTGAAAGCAGATTGGAGTCTCTTTGAATCAAACACACAGTCATCTTCCTGATACTGCCTTCCATCTGAATCTTAGGCTTTGGGCTGCAGCTCTAAGGGCATCTGAGTTTTGAAGAAAACCTCCTCTGTGGTCCTCTGCCATGCTCAGACATGCCCACAAAAAAAAAATAGGCATCTTAGGCTTCCTCTTCCTAGAGAGAGTATATAATACTTTTCCCATGCCCTGTCAGGCTTCTAGTTTTCATTATTTCTGAAATTTGCACCAGAATTTCCTGTCTCTCCTTCAGCAGCATTAAGCATGTCAGAAATTAAGGTATCTTGTCATCAATATTCAAATGTCTCAGTTGCTGCTGCTGTAAGACTTGTTGTCTCAAAGAAAAGCAGATAGAAGTTTTCTGATGGGGTGGTAAGGAGCTCTTCACAAAAAGGCAACCTGTTCTTCTGACATTCCATGCAAAAGACTTAGTTGAAGAATAACTACAAAGCTCAGGTGAAGGTATTTTCTCATGGGGATATTGCCAGCATTGTGAAATCAGGCAGATTATGAAGGCAGGTGAATTCTTACCATAAAGCAATAAATTCTAACCTTTAGGATGCACTTGTTATGTAATATCAAAAAGAGAAAACACATTTCAGGCTTTTAGGGTATCAAAAATTGTTGATGTTAGTGAGGGGAAAAAAAAGAAATGCGGATTAATGAAAATGAGTTATAATTTCACTTTTAAAGCCAAAGTTTCTGCACTTTTACCTGGCTGAATATTTGCTTATTTTGCATTTTTCAACTCTATACAGTGACACTTACTATGAGAAACTGAAACTTAATACAATTTTTAGGAGTTTTATGACTTGGAACAGCAGTGATTTAGAAGGAGTGAACATCTTAGTAACTTCAACTGTGCTATCCAATTGTTAAATGGAAAAAACATGCTTAAGAGGATTAGACTAAATTATGAATAACTACCAGTTTCCTTGTCTTTCTAGAGTAACCCAATGTATCAAAGGTTTAAATCATTTCAGACAAGTTTAAAACTCCTAGTAGTGTAGCATAAAAAAGGCCTTATGCAGCACGTAACATTTTCAGATTTCTTAGTTTTTAAAGGAACATAGTAATGCCTGTAGAAGTTATACACGTCCACGGAGTCATGTTAATACAAGGAATGTGAAGAGAAATAGGTCAAATTTTGAGGCAGTTTGAATCTAAAGATGACTCAGGCCCAAAGTCTGAGCATGAGAGACTCTGCAAGGATCAGACTGTGATTATAGAGATAAAACACATGGACCCGAGACTCCTGAAAGCCATTGTGATCATGCTAGATAGACAACGTGGTACCAATCCAGAACTACATGCAGATGTGGGTAGCGTACTCAGATTTTCAAAGACATCACCATGGATGCACAGCCCCCATATAGTATAAGGAGTCCAGCCAGACCCTCGAACACAATTTTCCAAGTCCAGATGACAGTGCTGACTGGAGCTGTGCTCCAGCTGTCCTGGGTGCCCAGGCTGCAGGCCGCTGCCACTCTGCTGTGCTGAAAGGTAGTGCTGTGCTGCCAGGAGGGCTGTGTGAGGGTCAACAGAGCGGCCTCTGTGCCCTAAGTTGAGCAGAGTAACAGAAACAAGGTGCTGACGGTGACATGGAAAGTCCCAGCGAGGAGCCAAACATCTTTATGATGACCATCATCCAGCTCCTCAACTGGGCTGGGAATGCCATCAACCATATCTTCATGTTGCAGCTCAGCCTGGTAAGTGAGCAAACACAGCTCACATCGACCTGAGAAGTACCACCTAGACATAACCCTCTATAAGATAAGAATGAATAAACGACTCTGGCTGACTGATCAAAAGTGATGGGATGCTTGCAGCTCCCAAGCCTTGCAAAGACTTGCAGGTTCAGATTTCTCCAACAGCTGCCTGCAGACAATCTTGCGTAACTCTGCCCTAGACTGAGGAACTCTGCGAGGCAGGCATGCAAGCCAGGGCTTGTGCAGACACCTCAGTCACAGTCCTTCCCACACTATGGAGTGCAAAAGGAAGATAGGATCTCCTGCGGATGCACAAATGCTCTGAGCACAATTTTTTCTCCAGAAGCAGTGAAATAATAGGAAGCCAATACAGGAAGCGTGAGCACTGGCATAACCTCCCAGCAGTGCAGCCACTGCCAGCAAGCTAGTGTGTGAGCATGGCAAGGAAACATGGAATGTCTAAAGAAATAACAATGTCCTACATAAGTGGCCCAGGCTCTCCTGGTCTCACAGAAAATGTTATGAAGGATTCTCTCTCCCTGCCAAATAAGGAACACGCTTCATTGCATGCAACGAGGAGTGAGATGCATGTTTAGCCAAACAAGCTGAATCACAAACACTCATTGCTGAGGCACCTTCACCCTCTTTCCATTGCTTGCCCTCAGTAAGGCTCAGGCAATTTTAGCAAGACCTAGGAGAGATGCCAGAGCCTTGGGCAGGGGCACACTTCTAGCATCTGAAGTGAAGGGAACACAGGGACACCTCAGAACCCCGTGAAAGCTGGAGGTCCCCTGGTTGTATAGGGCCAGCCCCACTGTGTTCTTCCTGTCCTGGATGGCAGGTGGGAGACATGGGGAGCCAAGCTGGCAGGGGCTCAATTATCAGGTCTCTAAGAGGGATGAGCTGTGGAAAGAATATGAAGTTCAACAAGGGGAAGTGCTGGATTCTGTACTGGGAAGGGACAACCTTGGATGTAAATACAGACAGGGGAATGAGATGCTGGAAAGCAGTGCCACGGAAAGGGACCCGGAGGATCTGGTCAATGGCAAGTTGGAGATGAGTCAGCAGCCAGGAGGACCAACTGTGTCCTGGGGGGCATCAGGTAAAGCATCGCCAGCTGGTCGAGGGAGGTGATTGTCCTGCCCTGCTCTGCACTGGTGTGGACTCACCTTGAATACTGTGTGCAGTTTTGGGTGACACAATACAAGAAATATATTATTAGAGAACATCCAAAGGAGGGCAATGAAGATGGTGAAGGGTGTAGAGGCGAAGCTGTATGAGGAGCCGCTGAAGTCACTTGGTCTATTCAGCCTGGAGAAGAGGAGACTGAGGGGAGACCTCACTGCAGTCTACAACTTCCTTGTGAGAGGAAGAGGAGGGGCAAGCAGAGTGGGGACCAGTGACAGAATCTGAAGGAATGGCCTGAAGGAGGTTTAGGTTGGATATTAGAATGAGATTCTTCACCCAGAGAATGGTTGGTCACTGGAACAGGCTCCCCAGGGAAGTGGTCACAGCGCCAAGCCTGATGGAGTTCAAGTGTTTGTACAATCAGGTACATACTGTGACATTTGGGGATATTCCTGTGCCAGGAGATGTGGATCCCTTTCATCTCAGCATAGTCTATGTTTCTGTAATATGAGAATATGGCCTTGGAAACTGGGACAGAACTGGACAAGCTACACCTGAAGTACTGAAAGCAAGACATTGGAGAGAAGAGAAATCCATGGGGAGCCATGGTGGGTAGTTAAGTTGGCAGCTGTAGCAGAGAGATGAATACCTTCCTATTTTTTGTACCTTCAGAATAAAGCACTGAAGGATACTGAATAATAGAAATGGGCTATTTCTGTTACAAGAGAAGGAGACAAAGTGTAAATTAGTAACTACTTGCCTTTGGGTTTCTACCCAAAGATCGTCTTTCAAAATAACCTGGAATTTCTGTTTAATTTCTTAATGTGAGGATCACTGTTAAAATACTATTTTCAGGCTTTGAGTTTCAAACTGAGATAGGTAGTTAGAGAGACAGTTAGAGATAGTTATGTAGATCTGTATGATCTTCACCTACTATTCTGCAGTTACAGTTTAAGAACCTGATATTTATTAAATTCTTTGTCATGTCACACATAATTAAGAACAAAATATGGTGATTATAGCTGAATGAAAAATTGGTTTCCCATTGAGGAAGGGTTTTGGGGCGGGGGGAAAAAAACAAGAGAAATTTACAAAGCCATCTCCATCCAATATCAAGTTACGTCCAAGCCTCAGAAAGTCAGTTCTCAGTTCTCTTTGCTCAGAGGCAAAAATTTTTGTGGATTGAGTTTTGATTTTCATGTTAGTCTAAACTTTTCAAAAAATTATTTGTCAATTCAAGCTGTATATTTTCATCCAGAAAATATTAGATTTATCAATTTATTTTTATTAGACAAAAACGAAGTGATATAATCTTTTGACATCAACTAGTATTATATCAATGAATCAATATTTTCACCCAAAAAGGCATAGCCAGAAAATTCCTACCTCATCTTGTAGACGCCCCAAATCACATATTTCCCAGACTGAAAGCATTAGTTTTCTGAAGCAGACAGTTGAACTATGCTTTTCTATGACTCCTATTTATCCTGGTATTTATTTACACATTTTTAATGTCAAAAAGAGTAAACTTCAGTATGATTAAAAAACCCAGCTTGGGCTTTGCTGTAAAAGATATCTAAATAGCATGACAAGTTGCAAGATCCCCTTTTAGCTCATGGGTAAAAATTGATGTAGAGATCAGGAGATGGACTGATAAGTATGAAGAATACAACTGTACCTGGCAAGTATTATAACCTTCAAGAACACTTGGCACATCTTATGATATCCATTGCTGTAAAATGATGCAGATTAAAAGGTTAACAAATTTATACATGCCTCTCATTCTCATTTCTATCACGGATCTTTCCAAACGTGTCACATGTACTCACCCTCATTGAAGATTAACTACTCTACAACTTTGAAATGTTAAAAAAAGACGTGTTTGATTTCTGGAAAACAAACCTGGACTACATTACTTTCATCAAAGCAAAAATAGCTCGGTGCTTCATAGCTCAAGTAAACTGTGATTTTTTAAAAATCTTTCTCGGAAACTTTCACCTTTGTTCTGTGACGTGGTATTAAAAGTGCTACATCAATAAAACTTCAATAGTAAAGGTTTATGGGATGAAAAAACTAAATTAAATTCTGCAGAAGTTGCTTCATTTTCATTACGTATTTGAGTCTGCAGCAGCCTAAGTACTAGCCCAGTCTGTTGTTGCTCCTTATTTCAGTGCTTTACTGTGCATTGAATACATACTTCCAGCAGAGAATAAAGACGTTGCCTTCTAAAAGTTGTTTACCACTTTCAATAATTGCATAGTTCTACAAACATACCTCTAAATTCAGTTGTTATACCCATAAAGCCATCATATGCTGCAGAGTCCAGTAACTTTCATAATAACTTCATGAAATTCACTTCCACAGATGTATTTTTAACAGCTACCTGGCTAGAAATGACTGAAACATTTTTGGAGGTAACTGAATACTTGTTTCTCCTGATGGCTGTCCTAACTATTTCCCTGTAATGTATTCCTATTGTCTGTGTGCTCCTTAACAAGAGATGCTGTATTTCTCAAACAATAAAGGCAATCCGTCAAGTGCTGCTGATTCTGTTATTGCCTTTACAGGTGGGTAAGTAGTTGCTGGGGTTTGATTTGTTCTGCTAAATTGCTTTTATGTCTTCTAACTGCAGCACACTTAAAAGTGCTTTTGCTTTCCTTCTGCTGTTTAGTGGAAAGTGTATTTTTTTATTTGACTCGTTTGCTAACCCTGTACTTTGCCTTACTTTACTCACCTTTGCTTTTCTTTCAAACTTTTTCTATTCTCTCTGTCTCTTGGTGAAGTCCAACCTGTGACTGAGAAAGTGGAACTGAAACTGAGGAGAAAGGCAGAACCCCTGCCAAGCACTGAACATGCTCCTGTGTTGCTGAGCCACTGGGCAACTATCCCATGCAGACAGGCATTGGTTGATCTGCTCTCTCACACTGTTCCCTGGGAAATGAGGGTCTGAAGCCTTCCACTTCTGGCACCGGGGGCAGCTAGTGCTGGGATAATGCAAGGGGGATACCCTGGCTGACTTTGGGCACTGGTCACCAGTGAATTACTATTGCTTTTGGTAGAGGAGAGGAATAGAGAGGGATTTCTGGATAACAGGTTTGTACTTCTCAAGGCAGATTTCATACAGAGCCTGGTTTGGTAGCCTGATGAAATCTAAAATTTAGTTCTAAAGCTGCAGTTTTTCTCACTAAAGAAATCAAACTTTCCTTAAGGAAACATAAAGGAAAAGATGAAAGATATTTTCTTTTCCGGGGCATATTTCCAAAGGGGGAAAAATGTAGTAACTTCAGAAGCTGGCTTTAAAATCTAGTTTTCAAACTCTGATTGGTCTATTCATAAATCATCCCACAAACCAAATAAAAAGTCATATAACTTTGCCTAAATATAATTTACTTTTTATTTTACTTATTTTTTAGCCTGTCTTCATATTCTACCTCATTCCCAAGGAAATGACTAACCTTCCTCCTATTTATGCTTTCCACCTCCAGGCTGAATATAATTTGGTTTGCTTTAGTACTACACATGTTTTAAAACACGGAGAAAACATGCATTTCCATGGAAAAAGTATGTAGCAAGGTGTCACCAGGAAGACTTGAAAAGAGAATGAAGTAAGGCACATATAGTAAAGGACATCTCAAAAAAAAAAACCAAAACAACCGACCAACAAAAAGCCCAAATCAAGACGTGATGTAAATCTATACTGGAACGAAGGAAGCTAGCTTGGTTTTATGTAGTACCTTTCAGGCTAGGAGTACCCTCCAACACCTAACAGCAGCATGAACTGGATGCTCCCAGTTGTCCTTAATCAATATTTTAAAGGCATGTGTCTTAGCTTCAGGAGAAGATTTGGCGATCCTGGATAGTCAGATGCACTTCCCTCTGACCTTGAGAAAGAAAATTTCAAACTAAAATGGGCCTGAACTTCAGAGATGTTTGGCTTGTTCTTCAGCAACATTACTTGGTCCCCTTTAAGGAAAACCTTTTCTGAAAGACTCACTCATAGCACAATCAGACAGGGAAAGAGTGCTTCTCTTGCTTTTGCAGTTCCTTAAAAAGTTATGACAGAACAGGTAAGGATGTTGTTGCTGCAATGTGTTCAAATGCCACAACTGGTAATCTCGGTCTTCAAGCAGTAGGTGGTATGCTCTCATATAACAAGTGAATGCAAACACATTATACAATAATGTTCAAAAAAGTAATTAGTGCTATATAATAGCACTATATTATGCTTTCCAGCCTTCTCCACCTAGATTTGACCAAAAGCCTTTTGTCATAACAACCTAGCTGTATATTTGAGACAATCTAATAAGTAATAAAAGGAAGTATCTACCTTAATGAATTTCTTAGAGCTTTAATATTTTATTATGAGAATTTATTGTTCAGTTTTCCAAGCAGATTCTGAGAGAAAGGCTTATTTTCAGACACTTGATGTCTGGGTTTACCCCAGTTCCTGTCATCTACAGCTTTTAGAGTGGTCAAAATCCTAGAAGAAAAGGAGGGATGGAATCAACCATAACCTGAAATGATGAGAGAAGAAAGAAGAGAGTGAGGTTCAGCATTTACACAACTCTTACTCCATTGTGTGACCCGTGGTAAACAGGTGCACAGGGAAGTGGTAATGGAAAGGCTAAATCCCCTATTACCCTTACCTCTGTCTCTCCCCTGAGGCAAAATCTCCTCCGACAACACATTTCGTTTCTCTAATGGTCATTTTTTAATGTGTATAAAGTATTCTCTATTTATATCACTCCAGTTAGTATTTGTGGTAAAAGAAAGCTTAATTGGGACCTCCAATGTAATTAATGCATAGATATAATTCCAGTGAGAAAGGACTATAAGGCAGGACTGACAGGGAGTCCTGCGTGGCTGTGAATGATGAAAGAAGAATGCTACTTGTAATATGCTGACACTGTACAGAATTAGGCTTTGTGTTCCCTAGTCGTAAAATGTCTTTTGGGATGAAAGGCAGACATTTTGGGTTAGTTAGCTCCCATTTAATTATGTGACTTCCAATCTAAAAGGGTTTATTGAAAGTATTCAAAAAGGGAGAAGAATGGAAAAGACTCACACATATTTTCAGTTTATTCCAAAGTTTTTCATTATGTAAGTATTCAGGCATCTCACCAAAATAAATTCTGAGTAAAAACTAGAAGGGCTTTCATATTTTAAGTAGTATTAGACAATGTTACAGAGTCCACAACATCCCTTGGAAGCCTCCCTCACTTGATTTTTTCTTGTAGTAACTGGATAAAATCCAAAGAAACTATTGCATATTATTCAGGATTTAGTCTATATATTTCTCCTTATTTTTAAACATAAAGTTTTTCTTTTTACATGTAATCTCTCTTTTTTTTATTTTTTCTGATTGTTATTCTCTGTGGACCTACTTTGCCAGTGGCCTTAATGAATCCAGTTTAATTGATTTCAGGCCATTTCTTCAATGGGTGGTGACTAAACTATATTTTATTCTCTTTCTTCCATGAATTTACTATCCCTTCCTGCTTTGTGTCATCAAAAATATGATTTGCGTTCTCTGTATTTCATCCTTCATTTCATTCTCAGATTCATTCAAACACATATGGCATGCCCTGAAGTGAAGAAAAATGGACCATGAGATGTAGACATTCTGGGACAGAATTTTTCAGCAAGATATAAAATGAGAAAGCTAGAAAATTGGTCTGATTTCTGAATTATTATCCTGAGGCTCTGGATGGATTTCATTAATGAAATCCATAACAGGAGAGTCATGTTCACAACTTCTTGCTTATAATCCATGTAGTTTTTATTGGAAGAATTTACGTCCTTGGGAAGACTTCACATCACAGTCTGGATCCAAGCTTCATATTGGGTTGATATCCAATGTACACATATATTAATTTGGTCTAATAAAGTAGGACAGATGAATACAGTGTTAACAATACAGTAATAAAAATTAAACAGAGAGAGTTTCAGCTACCTGGGCATAAGTGAAGAACTATATGAGACAGTATCAATACAAGTACCAATTTCAAAATATATAAGAAATAAAAATGAAATCCATAAAACTTAAAATAACTAGCTAAATATGTTGATGCCTTTTCTCCATATGGCTGTGATTTACAGATAAACCATTACATGCAGATAAAAGTTACTATTTTTTAAATACCATTAAATTGTCCAGTGATTGCTATGGTAACAGAGAATCAATCTGTCATAAATGCTGAACAGTTAAAAAATATTATAAAGGAATTTTATTCTTTTTTTCTGAGCTCATAAGTAACATGTTAGAAAAAAAAAAGTACCTCACGGCATTCTTTTTTTTCATTAAATTCCTCTTTATTGAATCATGGCCTCTTAGGGATTAGTACTGTGGTATTTGGTAGCTGTTGGCTGAGATTAAGTTTCACTTAACACAGTGCAGTCTGGATCTAGCACAGTCACCATACATTTGTTAACCACGAGTTTGCTAACCACAAGTTTAGGTGGGTGTCATTAGATACAAACACATACACAGCAAGGGAACATAGTTAATCCAAGGTCAAGGAAACATATATTTACCTGTTTTGTAACAGACTTACAGTAAGTAAAATATTAAATTCTATGGATTATGATGTAACTATTGGGCAGGGAAAAGAAGACAATAGGATGTTGTTTGTTCTCTATGGCTGCTGAAAAGTAGATTGTCGTTTAAGACCATACGGTTATTTTGTTCCATCCCAAAATTTTTCAGCTATTCTTTTTCTAGATATAACCAGAAGATTGAAACTACATCTATAAAATGATTTGTTTCATTGAATTCCTCTAAAGCCTGGTAATATTGTGACTGATTGTCACTAATAAGAGGTGAAAAGGCTAGTTATAGGATGTCTACATAATCTTTAGGTCAGTCTGTTCATCCCTTTGAGTTGAGTTAATGGCACAACCCAAGATTCACCAGATCCAGCTGCAGAGCCTCATGTTAAGAATATATTGGACTCATGCAAGGACAGGACTATTTTACAGTCTGAGTTTGCTTTGGTTTTGACACATTTAAATTACTTACACATGATTTCTGAGAGTTTAAACAGAAAGGCAGCTAAGTTCTGGTATAAAATTGCTTGATTCATCATTTGCCATAAAGATGAATGAAGACTTGCTCTGAATGTTTTAAGGCGCAGGGAAAGAAAGCACTGGAGTCTGCCACAAAATCTATCATGATGGTCACTGTTGCAAGAAGAATTTTTCTTGTACTGGCAAAAGCTCTGAATGACAATGAACATAATAAACAGGGCCAATCCAGCACTGTTGTTGGGCCTGAAGTCTCAGTGGCCCCTCAGATATGGACTAATGATAGTCTGATGTTTATGGCTCATGCTTCAGTGTTGTGAATATAATCCAGCTTCTTCCTGTGAAAGAACTCTGCAGCAATGACAGTTCAAGCCTCCAAGTGCTCCTTCCTGGTTTTTGGACTTGTTTGAGGATCACTAGAGAACATAAGTTGAGCTTGGTGAAACAAAGGTCTCCAGTGGCTCATCAGCTCATCTCTAACAAACACCAGCAGTGGTGGCCTGGGAAAGATCATAAGAGCAGAGTAAGCACATAGTGCTAATTCCCTATGGTGACCATATAGCTCTTCATCATACCGCCACTGCAGGAGAACAATGCAGTTTCCCTATGTTCTGTCTGGGAAGCAAAATTACCTCCATTCTTTTCAGGTCCATATAAATGACAGCCCCTCCCTTCATTTATGGCTTCATTCCTCTGAGAATTTCCTTTGATTTCTTCAGCTTCAAATAGCCTCATGCAACTGATAGAAATTTTTGTGGACCTCAGATGTTTTCATGACAACAATTTTTCTTGATTAAATTTTACAAATGTGGAGGATGGTTTCATTCACACACATCTAACTTTTTAAGAACACACTTAGAGGTTTAACTACCATACCTTGTTTCAAGTTAAGTCATACTCTATTTTTGAGGCTAGTGTGGACATACGTTTATGAAACAGACATGCAATTCTTGGCTGCCAAACTGAATTTTTCCATCTTTTATATGCTGTGACAATTCAATTTATGTAAGGCACTGTGCTTACTCCATATGTACTAATACCTGGATAACATTCTTATAAAAACAGGAAGTCCAGTCCCCAAGCGCTATCAAGGGTCTGGTTCCCTCAGTAGGATATATAGGTATATTGGCTGCATAGTAAACTGCTGGATATTACAGAATGTATGTTGTCATACATAAGCTTGTGTATACCAAGATCAAATAATTCTAGTTTTACGAGCCTTGTTCAGACTTAACTATTTTTTAAAGCAGAGGACTCTAAGTTTTTGAGCTTATCCGTGCATTTAACTGAAGCAGAGTGACTATATCATGGCCTAAAATTTAATCAATTTTGAAAAGAAGATTTTGATATCTTTCTGTTTCTCTCTCAAAGAATATCCACAGAGATATTAATTGCAAACCTGGATTATGAATTTGAATGTTTTGAAAAGTGTCCTTTAGGATACAATTTTTGGGTAAGTAAGAGTAATGACTGCTCTTTATCTGTGCAAATGCCCAGAAATCCTATATAACTCTGAAGAGAATAAATTAGTTTGTTAAATGTAATGTAGTATTAAAAATCTGATTGATTTTAGGCGTACTTTCAAATTTTCTGCTGCGGAGTATATAGATATCATCTCCATAATGAAAAGGAAAAGACAGTCTGGTGAGCAGTGTTTAGCACCAAATTAGGAAGTCACAAATAAACAAACAGCGAGTAAGAAGTGGGTAATAGGTTGTATATCCAAACAGTCTGCATACACAAACCATGTCATACTATCTTCATCCTGTGAAGCAGAAATGATACAGAATGAACACTAAAGGATTGACAAGCAACTGAGAAGGTATATCTGAGTAATTCATCAGGCAAGATTAAAAAAAACAATCAGAACACGAAAATTCCAAAATCCTATTGTATAAGATTGTGTAGATCCTCTGTGTGCATTATGTATACATGTAATTAAATAAATAAATGTTATAAAACTAAGTCACAGGAAGGGTAACTGAAGACACACACCTAAATTTCTTTCATCTAGTACTTTAAAAGGGTAACATATTCCTCTGACTCTCAGATATACAGTCAGCCTGTCTAATTTTAATGGAAAAAAAATCTTGGAAATATAAAATATTTAATTAATTTTTACTCCAAGATCCTTTTTGGAATGACCCTTTTTGAAATCACATTTAAAATGTGGGATTCATGTACAGAAGAATGCTAATAGAAAAGAATGCCACATTAACCATTACCCAGTCACAAAACCTATGTAAAACCCAGAAGAAAGACTTAATTAATTATTAATTTTACTTTATTTCTTTTTAAATTTTTTAGCCAGCTGAACTATTAAATATTATGTTTAACTCTTCATAAACAGATGATGAGTTAATATACAACACTATGGGATTTACTCATTCATTCATTTTCTATTTAAATGCCAGTGTGTGTTATAATTTGCAACTTTGCATTTTTTACTTTTATATCTGTTCTGTAATATCAAAGTAGCAATCACATACAATGTCTAATTTTGTTAAAAGTATTGTGATTTAAATTCCTATTGAAATAAAAGGTCTTTAAAAAAAAAAACTGTATTCCATGCAAATTGCTGCAAAAAACAACATTCCATTTTAAAGGCATCTGAAATTATCAAGTTATTATATACATGATAATTATCTTTAAAATACCATGATACAAAACAAGGACTTTTCTATTAAAAATTCATTCATTTAATGAATTTGCACTATCAATAAAGAGTTCTGTGTGCATGTGTGCATTTCTGCATGTAGACATATGTCTGTAAGTACCTTGTAGCTTAAACTTTTACAGCAGAAAAGACTGTTTTTTAAGAAGTAACAACATCATAAAAAGGTAAGAAGGGTCGTGAGTCTCATTATGAGCAAATAACGGATAAAATTACTGAAAAGTATGCAGCAATAGATCTAGAGTTAGCTGTCTCTCAGGTAGACACCAAAAAGGCAGATTACAGTTTCCATGGCTAACATCTGTAATATTTCATTAAAATAACAGGAAAACAGCCTCTCACATAAAACTGATGAAAAAAGTCTGTTTCCACCACCTCACTGTAAGTAGGAAAAGGATGTCATCACATGAAAACACACCTACTTAGTGAAGACATGGTCCAGAACTTACCCAATTCAGGTTCAAGGTACAGAATCTATTTCTTACTTTCAAAACCTTCTTCTATATACATTTGCACATGTCTTAACATCCACAAAAGCATGAAACAACCAGAAGTTTTCAAGAAGGATAAAAATAAAAAAATAAGGAAGCACAGCAAAAGAATTTACATTTATAAAAGATTCATACTCTGTTTTGGGATATCACATTCAGACAATGCAGATGGCTCCATCCCTTCAATTTAGCAATATAGTTTCCACTAGATTAACCAGATGTAATTTGTATTTTTTACTGGGGGAACAAATCATCCCCAGTTTAAACTGTCTTAAAATGAGTGTGAAGAAATCATGACTAGTGGAGCTCACTCAAAACTTATCTTGGAGAATACTGAGCTATTTCATCAATAATGTTGTGGCTTTGGCTCCTAGAAGGATACCACCCACATTTAACCTGTTTTGTTCATACAAAGTGTCTGGAGCTGGGTGATCCATAGACAATACAATGGTGCATGGTGATAAACACTCTGTTGCTTTGTTTCTCCAGTGGATGAAAATTTGATTGGACATTAACAGCACTTTAAAAAAAAATAATGGAAGATGAAACTGTGTGAAGACATTTCCATTTTCCTAACATTTAATTCTTGTAAGTCTCCACCTTTACCTTCAAAGGATCATATTCTCACTTCTAAATGTTTCAGTTCTCATTTGAGAGGCACATATTTAAGAAAAGAAAGCAAAACAAAACTCATAGGGATATAGTTACCTGACAGAAGGATATGAAGAGGCTCATCCAAGACTGATGTGGGCTGGAAATGTGAATTTTCATGGGGGTGCTGGAACAACTCGTTTCAGTGATTGCAGGACTGTATGAACTTGCACATGTCTAACAGGGAAAACTGCCTTTAATACCACTCTTTTCCTCTCTTTCCCTGTTCTTCAGGGTCACATATTTCAGCATAGCCATATGTTACTTAACCACAATAAACTCAGGGGTTTGTGTGTTCTGGGTACTTCGGACTCCTCAGACACTCTTAAAGCCAGGGCACCCACTGCAAAGACTGAAGAAAAGCAAGCTTTAAATAGCACTGTACAGCTCATATCTATCATAAAGTTTTCACAGTCTCCAGGCCATTAATTTAGTGTGGACAAGTGGGATATTAATATACTAAACTTGCTCCATTTAACTATAAAACCATTTAGCTGAGTCCTGATGTCCTAACAAGCTAATAAAAATAAAATGCTTGTAGTCTATCAGTAAAAGGCAAGGTCAGTTGCTTGCACCTCCTTTCCTTTCCAGTATTTTACAGAAGATTCTGATATCCAATAGACTCATAATCCTTCACACACATCCATGTAAGCATCTTCTGAGGAGTTCAGCTATCCAATGTCAAAGCCATGTTGCATCTGCACTATATAATTTGTCTGCTAGATTCAAGTTATTTCAAAGGAGAAAATATTTATACAATTGCTGCTGAATATTTGTGCATTATTTCTCCCCAATAGTGCAACCATGCATAATTCATGGAGACATTATCAGCAATTAAGATTGTAAAGAAAACTCAAATAATAAAGAACAATTGTAGGATATGAAATATTACTGAAAAAGGAAAGTCAAAAATTGTGTTATAATAGCAGGAGTGTGCTTGATACATTTAAAAGCAGTGACTTAAGACACAGTTCAGGCTCGGGTAGGAAACCTTCTCATGCCTTGATTCCTAGACCTTCGCAGAACTGATGAAGATTCAGAGGTAGAAGAACATCAACACTGAAGAAAGTTAAGCTAAACAGGAGGATTATAAACTTTCCAGATCACAACATTAGTCATTATGGGTTCTGTTAGATTCCCCATAGGTAGGCTGTCCTTTCATCATTGAGAATATGTTAACCAACTCTGGAAGATTTGATACTGATTGGTATCAGACACTAGAGAGAACAGCCTTGGATCCTGTGACATAAACCTCTGTCCCAGTACTGATGATTGCTCCCTAATGGATGTATTGTTATTGCTCAACAGATGTTGTGGCCCACAACCATTTTTTGCTGACTGGATCCAGCACCAAATCCTCAACCATGAGAAAAACAGTAATTCATCTCCTCTACTTCAGTGTGAAAAGCTTCATAATGAACACATGGAAGGGCAAAAATTAAAAAAAAAAGGAATGAGAAAACAAAGAGGAAAAAACTGAGGAAAATAGAACATGTCAAACTGTAGAAACAGCAATTGTCAATTAATCAATCCTCCTTGAATTATTACTTCTTTTTTTTTGCTTCCCTCCAGGTCACCAGACCTTATCACTACAATAACTGCTGTTTTGTGTTTTATTAATTTATTTTTTTCTTTTCATGTGATGCCCAAGTACATTACTTCTTTCCAAGCCTTCTAAAGCTTTCACCTGTGCTTAACTTTATAATAAATGAAGAGTCCTAGTCCCTTCAGTGATATAGGCTCATGGAAAGTCCTCCATAGACCCAGGTGAATCATCGTTCGTGTTTTCATTGTGAAAACTCTATTGACATGAATTAAGTTTATTTTTTTTCCAAATTTTGCATAATCAGTTTAGATTATATTCATTGTATCTTATTTTGTTGACAAATACACTGTGAAGAAAAATTTTAGGCTGTGATTTGTTCTTAAAGCAGCCACAATGGCTATTTTTTCTTAGTAATTAAAGACTGATAATTAATTACTTCAATTGTGTGGCATTATTTCTGCTTCCACCTTGGAGGATTGAGTCATAATATCTGGAGTCAAACCCTTTTTTGGATCCAAATAATTTCCACACAAGCATGCTTGCGGGTACAATGTCTATTTTGTGTTAATAGCAAAAAAAGTGTTTTCTACCCTAACCATGAGTGCACTTCACAACATTATCCATGCAGAGCCTGTTTGTTCAAAGTAAGCTCTCTTGTGACTATAGTGCTCCCGCAAAAAGGAGCTGTAAACACCAGAGAAGCAGTTTTATGGCTCACTAGAAAAATATTTGTTCTCACTGGGAAGCAGTGCTGCATCATCATTCGTGCACAAGAAGCTGGGAGCAAAGAGAGGATTTCCTTTCAGGAGAGCAGATAGAGCTGCCCAGGACCCCTTCCCCGGCCCTGAAATGGGGCTTGCCACTGCAATAGTTGTGCTCAGGGTCTGGAATGGGCAGGAGTGAGTGACAGGAACAGGGTCTGGGGAATGACCCCAAACAACTTTCCCCCGCCTCCTTCCTGGCCAGGCACAGCTTGAGGATTAACCAGACTGACCCCCAGGACTCCTGGCATAATTTCTATCACTGCAGTCATTTTGTTGGAGCCATAAATACAGTCATAACTCAGTCTGTTTGTTCAAGCCCTTTATACATTATTGCTGCACGTTTTTCAATGGTGTCAGGGCCCTTACATGTCTCACTGGCCCTAATGACCTCTCCCCATCTGTCCATGGCCCATCTCTTCCCCTCTCAACTATGTCACAGCATGGCTGATCCTGAGCTCCCTACAGACCTGCCCTGCCCAGCCATGGACCCCGCTGAGTCAGACCCATTTGTGGGCCCACATTCTGGCCCGTCTCAATCCCAGGTGCAAAGGGCTGGGGCTGTCCCTGGTGTTTCCTGTCTGTCATGCTCCTAGCTGGGCAGTGGGGTAGGCACAGACTCTATCACTGTGGTCCCAGGGTCCCGCCACAGAGGGGATGTTAATGGTGTAAGTTCGATTGCTTGTTTTAAGGCCACAGAAAAAGAGTCATTTGGGAGCAGAGTGTAGGTTTTGCTAGTGTTCATTTCCATATTTAAACAACAAGTTTAAATGCCAAACTTGACAGGACAAACTAAAAAAGAAGAGAATAAAAACCAAGGAAACCTGAAAGAACTAATGTGTACACCAGAAATATCAGTAGCACTGTGAAACACATGCTCGTTCCCAGATGAAGGTAGTGCAGTACCATCTAAGTCAGTGACTTCCAGCAGGGGTCTGGAAGATCCTGCTGCCCTTGTACTGCCACCCTCTGATCTGTTCAGTGGGTTGCCCACAGCCATTCACACCTGAACAGTGGTCTGAAATTGTTCACAGTCATGTAACCAAAAGGCAAATTTCACTGCTTGGACTGACCAGGTATTTCACTGTGTCTCCTTCTGCCTTCCTTTCCCCTCTACGGAATGTAATTCAGTAGGAAAATCCAAGTCTTCCTTCCATAGACTCCCTTAAGAGAAGAAAATAAAAGTATTTCTAACCTCTGGCTGAGACAGACGTGGAGAGAAGAAAAACACCTCTAGAAATTGGAGATGAAGCAAATACTTTGTACACGCATGCATGACAAATGACCAAAAAAGTCATCTGAGACTCAACTTGCTTTTGAGACAGCTTATTGGTAATCTGTGGGTAGATGAAGGACAATTGTATTATTTCTTTATAATTAATATTGAACCTGCAGAAAGTACACTCTCACATTATGCTTTTCTGAATAAAACCCATCATTAACATTGTAGCTAAAAGATAGTATAAGAACGAGAAGGGTTCCTCACAAATCGATCCTGAAACTAGTTGCTCCCACACTTGAAATGGCAGATGCTGGTAACAACTAATGTGTATCTATATTCTAAGGACACTTATAAACCAGGACAGCTGGCCTGTCCTGACATTTAGAAACAGATACTTAAACAACCCACAATAGCGAGACTTCCAGTGCTCTGTGAATCATTAACTTCCTCAGTAAGGTCTATATGATAAAGACCATTCAGGATCATTTTTTTTCCATTACCCTAAAAGAGTGTTATTATGATCCTGAATGGTCTTTATCATATAGACATTAAGATTAGAGTACTGTGTTCCTAATAAAAGTGTTGTTAGGGACTCAGCACTCCATTCTTAATACTTTACCTACATCAGATCACTGTCTTTCGTATGAAGCAGCATCGATAAGGTCCTCTTCCATCTTTTTCCTTCTGCTATTTGCACTTATTAACCCTCAGACTGTGATATGCCGAATAGCTCACTTTGTAATCATGGAGGGGATGATGTTCATTGCAGCTATACTCTTAAAAAGCCTAGTATAACCAAAAAATATGACCCATGCTCATCTGCAGTTGTGCCTTATATTGAACAAAATGTTGATACAGTTTTCTGAGGAAGACCTCTTTATATAATGGTCTGTTCCAAAAGCTGGTTTATACTCACCTATGTATGTCTACTTTAGGAAATAGGAAAATACTGTTCATTTTTAGTTTTGCCTGCCTTAATTTCCTATCCAATGAAGATAATGGGGAAAAAAACATTAATAAAAGAAGCTGAATTTGAAGATACCATAGCAGATCAGGGCGTGGCACAGAGAGCAGCCTTATCCTCCTTTCATGAGATACATTATATTGTGAGAGAAAAGTGCCCAAGAGCAAGATAAATTCCATTAAAAACAGTTCATCTCACCAACTGGGCAGAGATTTGTTCCCTGATTTACAGGTCTCCAACACTACAAACTCTTCTGCTCTCAAACTCCCAGAACTTCCAAAACTACTTGAGTTACAGCCTGCCTAAGACCCTTTTTTGGTTTCAGTGTCAATGTCAAGGACTAGGTTAGAGGAAGGAGAAAAATTCAAGGGCACAGACTGAAAAGAAAATCAAATCCAGAAAAGCCAGAGGGATGTGACAGCAAAGCAGAAACCACCAACAACACTGACACTCGGTATAGTTAGTGAGGTAAATACCTGCATGATTAAGGTTAGTTAGGAATAAACAGACATCACATGTTGTTTCATGTCTCATATTAGACCAATATGCCAAAGCTTTGAGTGCAGATATTTGCGAAGGATGAATTTCTCATTCTTTATCCAGTAACTTACTCAACTCTGACTAGTAACATGCAAATTTGAACCTCCCCTACCTTCAAAACCCACTGCAGTTTGGACCGTCTTCATGAGATAAGTATATGGGGGATGTAAACATGCCAAGATATTAGCTAAACAAAGATAAACTGAAAATTTACTAAATCAAACACAGTAATTGAAAGACCTTTTTACCCTGCCACATTTCTTTGCCTTACATTGTTGAGCAACAGAAATACAAGAAAGATGGAAAGCATAGTTTCAGACTTTTGTGTAGTCATCCAAATTAAAACTCTGATTTGAGGAAGAGAGACAAGCTGGTATCAGTCTTGGAGCTGAAAACTCCTCGTCTGCTTTCACCTATTTACTTTCATACTTTCAGAGTGTCCATCTGTAGAAATGGAGTTAGTAAGAAAATGTAATCTTTGCAAAGGCATACACTGTTATGGAAACTGGTGTGTTTCTTTTCAGAGATATTCTCATACTGCTGTTAGAATGTCCTAGTTGTGCACAGTACGGTATTTTGCTATATATTTTTTCATTAACATCTCCATGATTCCTGTGAAAGAGTAAGGCAAGGGTTGTAAATACTATTATTCACATTTTACAGAGGGGAAATGAAGAACAAGGGATAAAATAATTTGTTCCTAGCTATTTACTGAGTCAGTTCTAAAGCCAAGACTTAGAACTCAGTCTTATAATATACCAAGATCCTTTCTTCAACCCCATTGATTCACAGGACCTCTCCTGAAGGTACAAGAAATGCAATAACAAGAGCGCACACAAAATATTTTCCTCCCTCAGCTCCTTGCAACTCGACTGTCTTCTAAGATGTAAAAATGACATACACTCTTTGAAGACAATATACCTGCCAACTATGAAAGGAATTTGAGTGGTCTAATCACAAAATTTGAAATTATTTGGTTATTTCTCTGAAACCAATGAAGCATACTTTGATTAATTCTGTTTGAGGATAGATCAAAAATGGCTAAGAGATTTTTGACGGAATTATTCAATCCAATTATGTCATAGACAGAGGTAAAGCTGAAGCAATGCCAGATACAAAGAGATTTATTCGGAGTTATACTTAATTGAGAAATGAAACTTGGAATAAAAAGACAGAACTATGATGTTATAATAGGGTGCTACATGCTCTTTAATTACTGCCTTTTTAAGGATACTATACAACGACGTAGCATAAAACAACATAAATGTGTTATGTTGGCAGTCATATAGACCAATGAATTTTAATGTGTGCTATGTGCCTGTGTATCATATCAGGAAACAAGAGTCATGAAGAAAGAGGGTAGAACATAGTGAGATGGTAGGTGAGTGGAGCTCCTGTGCATTTCTTTTGCTACCTGTGGGAATGCTGGAGCATGCAGAAGGCCTCTCGAGGTTCAGGTCAACTTGTCCATAGTCACCAACAAACACATCATATAAATGAGACTGCAAAGAAGCAGGCATAAGCATTGTTTCAGGTGCCCTTTTTCAGTTCAGGTTCCAGTCCTATAATAAGTCATTTTAGTCTTTACAATGCTACATGTTAGATCCATAGTGTTTAGTAGTGCAATCCCACTGATTGCCTTGTGCTTTTGCCTAAATGATCACTTCTTCTCCTTTATTTACCATTGATATTCTTTTTCCTTTTTTGGTGCAGAAGGAGGAATATGACTAAGTATGCAGCTTATCATATCTTCTATGCTGTTCAGGTGCTAGTACTGCTCTCATCAACAGAGTACTTGAACTTCTTCCAGAAGTGCCCCCCGTCCTTCTTCTGAGTCACTCAATAGTCGTTAATGTTTAATGGCCAGAGGAATGGGTGAGAGATAAAACACAGAGAAGCATGCACAGCAGATTTTACTCTGCAGAAAAACCTGGTGACCCTTACAGTGTCTGCTTTTTTTCCCAGTGCAACCAGGAAGCCTGCTAAATCCTACTTAATGCAAGTGATGATGACTTAGGATAAAGCAAAATAAAACCAAGTAACAATATGTAATTCCCTAATGATATTTGCTCCCAAATGTATCATCGTTTAGGCAATAAAGTTTTCATTAAAGAAGATTAAACTTATTTGAGTTCCTTTTCAACATAGTGATATAGTGCAGCAGTCCAAATTTTAAGCAAATGTATTTCATTAGGATTCCCCCATCATGGCCATGATAACATGCGTTCAGGACTTTAATACCGACTTTCAGGTTGCCCTTGTCTGCTAGGGAAACCTTTAAAATTTAAAGGGAAAAAAAATCATTTGTACATTCTGCGAGTTGAGGAAAGAAATCCTACTCTGTATGATTTGCTATAATGATAAATTTATCAGAGGCTGTTCATCTTATCTCCTGCAGAACTACTCTTTGATGGCATTAATCTGCAGTAATGATTACAGGAAAGTAATTCAAAGCTGTTCAAAGGGAAAGGTGACACGATGCTTTCCATTTCTTTTCTGAATGCTGCCTCAGATTGTTCAATAAATTGCAGGTGTAGAAAGAGAAAAGATGGGCCATATGCAGCTGAATATTTTAGGAAATTTAGAAACATGGAGCAATAAAAACAAGACTACATTTGCAATAACATATGTGTTGCAGATTCCTCATAGACCTTTTATAGAGATAGACCCCGAGTCCAAAGTTTTGTGGATGTTCAACATTATATGTTTTTCATTAGCTGTCAGTGAAAATGAACCACAAATTGATGGTAAATTATAATGCTTCATAATATTTCAGATTAAGTGAATTCATGGTACCCTTTTTCATGGCCTTTTCAAAATAAGAAGGGATTCTATGACTTTTAAGAGATCACTGGAGCTCATCTAGTTGGACCTTTGAACAGGATTTCTAGGCTCTCAAGAGTCCAAGTCACACAAGTTTTGTCTAACTGTGTGTGAAAACACCCATTGATGGAGCATCTATGACTTTCCTGGTGACCTGGCCCAAAGCAGTACTACATGTTTACAAGAATGCTTTCTCTTCTACTCAGCCTGCCTTTCAAGCCGCAACCTGTGGTCACTGTCTTTACCTTTACTGTTTCTCCTTGTTTTACCAAATGAATTCTCAAGTTATTAGAAATCAATTCAATATTACCCCCTGAGTCCCAACACCATCTTCTTGAGGATGACTCCTAAATTGTGTGGGATCATAAGATTACTCAGAAGGTTATCAGATGCTCAATATGCCACTATTTTATGGTCTGCTTCAGGTGCAGTATTCTGGAAGGAGACATGATATCACCACTGTGAAATTCACAATTAGAATAAATGTTACACCCATGTAAAGATCCTTTTGCACAGCTTTAGCAGAGTCAGGATGTATGTGGAGTGCCTTACACAGTGATATAGGGGCACTCTTTCACAGGCACAAGGCTGCTACTGTCATACATGGAAGCTTAGTAAAAATGATTCTGAGTATGTTGTCTTGGACTTATTATTTGCACTGTGTTAGTAGCTTCTTGGTGTTGGGACATGGCAGGAGGGTGTGCTAACAGCAATTATCTTGAATGTCCTTCTAAAATAAGTGTAAGTAGACATGGTACCTTCTCGTACAAGTAAACATGGACCATCCTTGGAAGGATGATTCCTAAGTGAGCATCATTTCTATTTGGCTATGTGCAAGCAATCTGAGTGTTGTCATATAGCTGTGACTGACATTTGCTTGTATGACACACCAACTGAAATAACAGCATCTCACTCCTGAAGACATTCATGGAGTTTAATTTTGCAAGTAACCGGTACATTTTTCTTTGAGTATGTTGGAGCATCTTTATCCATATAGCACAACAAATGAGAATATGGGATTTGATTATTTCAATACTCTGTGTTTTCCTTTGTTTCAGGTTATGTAGTCTGGAAAGAGAAAAAAAATTGCAAGGTAGTAGTACTGAACAAGCACAGTTCAAAATGAATCCAAGGGGAGAAATATTTACCAGTGTTCGTCAATGGTAAAAATGTTCTCTGCTATAAAACATCAGAGGAGGCAGACTTAAGTAAATGCCAGATGTTTTTGAAAATCATGTCCTAAAGATTTTCTTTCAGTGCATAAGAATATATATATCCTTTCAATAACTACAATGCTGCAGATAGGATTGCAAAGCAGAAAAGACCTGGGGGGAGGGGGAGAGGGGGTGGAAGAGAAGGATTTTCCTAATTAAACCACAAAAAAATCAAAAGATAAAATACCCACTTTTATACATGTCATGGTGTAAACCCAGCCGATAACTAAGCACCACATAACTGTTCTTTCACTCCCCCCCACAGTGGGACTGGAGAGAGAATCAGAAGATTAAAAGTGAGAAAACTCATGGGTAGAGATAAAGATACTTTAATAGGTAAAGCAAAAGCTTCACACACAAGCAATGGAAAACAAGGAATTCCTTCACTGCTTTCCATTAACAGACAGATGTCCATCCTTCTTCAGAAAAGCAGCTCTCCATCATGCTTAGCAGTGACTTAGAAAGACAAATGCCATCACTGCAAATGTCCCCTCTTTCCTCTTTCTTCCCCTAACTTTGTATGCTGAATATGATGTTATATGGTATGGGATGTCCATTTGATCAGCTTGGGTCAGCTGTCCCAGCTGTGTTCCCTCTCATTTCCTTGTGCAACCCCAGTCCACTCGCTGCTGACGGTGTGAGAAGCAGAAAAGGCCTTGGCTCTGTGTAAGCGCTGCTCAGCAGCAGCAAAAACATCCCTATGTTAGCAATACTGTCTTCAGCATAAATCCAAAACACAGCTTCATACCAGCTGCTATGATGAAAATTAACTCTATCTTGACCAAAACCAGCACAATACAATAGACACATGAACTGTTTCCGGTAATGACTAGAAGGGAAAATGTGAAGTTTATATTTAGAGGTCAGAATAATTTAGCTAGGAAAATGCTCTTAAAGAGAGTAGTAAAATAAAAATTTAGTCCTTTTTTTCCCCTGATCTATGTTTAGACTTTACACTACTTGAAAAACAGTGTGTTTTGCTACACAGCTTCCTACGAGCATGCCAGAAAACCGTAGAAAGAAGGAAACAAAGGCGTTTGGAGGATGTGTGTGTTGACTGGAGCAAGTGTTTGAATTACAGAACAATTACAATCACACCATCACAGTTTGACAGTGCACATTTCTTCACAGAGCTAAAACTAGTAATAATGTCTAGCTCTTCTGTAGTATTTCTCATCTCAAAGTCTCATTGATAGCAGCTATTACAGCTCAGCCACAGGCATCCTTGACACCACATCTCTGACTGTCTGTACTCTCCGGGCCCATGAGAAGTGCTGAGACACTGTGTAGCCCTACATGCAGATGCTACTCACATTTCTGGCAAATCACACTCCAAAGAATCAGAGAAGGTTCCTTTCTAGAGAAGCAGTAGAAAGCTAGAGAGAAGCCAGTACACAAGACTGTCGAGACTTCAAGAATGCAGGACTCTTAGTATCTACTTTGTTAACAATACTAAACATAGACATAATATTTGTTGTTAGTAAATGGTACAAAAATGGAGTTATACCTGTTTCCTTCTATATTTTCCTCTTACGTCCGTTCTTTATAAAACAGGACATAAAATTTCCCCAAGTAGTTCTTCTACTGAGCTCATATGATTTGGATGAACAAAAGAAGTGGTTTTTTTGAGAAGATATCTTATCTTGATTTAAGGGTACTGAGGGAATTAGATCCAATTTTTCACTTAACCTTGTCCATATTAAGCTAAATAATAGAACTTCTTTAGCATCCAGACACATCTTCCAAAACAGAAAACTACTTGTAAACACTCTCCTATGTTGTATCTATACAAGCTCCTGTTTACTAATTTGTTTTCAAAAGTGTAGACTCCAGAGGGTACGTAGTATACCTCAGACTACAATGGTGTCATTGCTACAATAATAGTGACTTTTCCACTTTTACTCACAGTCCCTGTTTTGAGCATCCACAGGCACATTTTCAGCTCTGAAACACAGTGAATCCATGTTCAGCTCCAACCCTCTAACACCACCAAGTTCTTCTCTAACTCATCCTTTCCAAAACACTGTATCAGACCCTGTAAGTTATTGATTACAAACAGTAGGACTCTATGCTAGCTGCTATGGTTTAGCTATTATATGGTTTATCACTAAAAGTGTCCAGCTTGCTTTGTAGAACTGGCTTGTTATGCTGAACTTTTCTACTCAAAGCAAGAGTTTTCACTCTCTCTCCAAGCTCTTTTGATAGAGTTAGTTGATATGGAACTAGACTAGGTGAATCAGAATTTAGTATCCTGGAGTCAGGCATCTTAAACTAAGTTGCAACACATATATACATAAATTTATTATGAGAAATAATTTTATCTCATTAATTGCCATTCTGATATTGTCATTTATATTTGAATCACACTTTTTTTCCCCCTGTGCAATAGTAGACTTTTTTATCTATGTTAATGCCAGCTCTGTGGATGTCTCCACATGACAAGAGCTTTTCTTCAATTTACTTTCACACTTAAAATCAGCACCAAACCAGATATCCATGTCTTTTCCCAGGACCTCATTAGT
This sequence comes from Chiroxiphia lanceolata, assembly GCF_009829145.1. NCBI lineage: Eukaryota > Metazoa > Chordata > Aves > Passeriformes > Pipridae > Chiroxiphia > Chiroxiphia lanceolata. The sequence continues at coordinate 34,297,357 of NC_045639.1, read as the reverse complement.
CATTCTGAAATTGAGTGGGAAATAAAAGAAAATGTTTTCCTTGAGTGTTTCCATGTTTTCTTGTCTATTTAAGAGTGGACCTTTTCAAAGAAAAAAAAATTTAAATAATTATAATGAGATATTTAGAAACGGTGATCTTTGCCAACATGTTATAAATGAAAAAACAATATTAACATTCTGTTAAAAAGCTATTGACTCTTTGGGAAAATGCTGGTTCACTGGAACTTCAGCTTCTCACCACTATCAGCCGTATTTATCAGTCTAGAAAATAATTAGGAAGAAAAAATCGAACCCACTTTTCCTGAAAAGGTTTGTAGCTGGAGAATCTTGTAAAATTATCATTACAATAAATTAAAGTTGTCAAGAAAAAGGACATGGACTGAGAGTAGAAAGAGACTGAATTCTAAAAGTCAATGAGTGGTTTAACACTCCCATCACATTAATGTCTCATTTCTTTGTTCATTGAGTAATCAAACTAAAAATAAATACTATTCAGGACTATCTTCTTTTCATTCTGCTTTGCAATTTCAGAAAGTAGAGAAAACTGTGAATTTCAAATCTGCACAGAAGGTTAAATGTTAACAAGCACATTTGTATTTGCAAGAAAAATACAGGATTTGTTTCAGATAAAATAAACTTGTATTGCAATAACTGAAAGGATGACCTGTAAAGCATGTGCATCACTTAGAGCTGTATACAGAATGTATTGTGAAAAGGTTACTGAGATTTCATAATTTGGATCAGTACCAGGGAAAAAAGGAAACCTTTTCTGTTTTAAAATTTCTAAATTAGAATTGCAGTGAAATTGGAGTAGGTTGCTCAAAACTGTAAAATTTTGAAAGGGTGCTTGACTTCAGTTTTCTAAACACTACATTGAAGTAAAGAAAAAATAGAAGAGGCAATAATTTCTAAATGAGACCTTCTTATAGTTTTGTCCTTTTTTCTTTCTTTTTTTAATTTTTTTTTAAGATGGTGAATTTATTTTAAATAAAACCAATTTCACAATTTATTTAGAATCTGTCAGACCTTCAAGTTTCCCAGTCTTAAAACTTATCTACCATTTTTTAAAAACATTACAAAGTGGGAAGATCACAAACTTTATTTAATTTTTCCTCTGGGTAACTTTTAAAACTTAAAGGCATTTTACAAAATTATACAGAGATTGGAGAAAGAGGGATAAACTTGATTACTCCCTTATTTACATTCAGAAACAAAAGAAAATACAAAAAAATTTTAAAAGAGGGACAGGAAAAATATAATAACTTTCAATTTTCTACTTTATTGCAAAAGGAAAAGCTCCTTGTTTTGCAGCCTGAGTTCATCAAGGTATTTTAACAGGTTTAAAATTCATCAGCTCTGTAATTAGCTTTTGCTTTGCTTTTCTGTATAATGTACTAGAGTTTCATGTGCTTTTATTTACTTCTTATATTATCCTCCAGCTTTTCCGCTTCATAAAAATGCTCTTCCAATACAGGTTTAATAATTAAGCTGTATTGTACAGTTCCTGCTGGTCACACTGCAAACTTTCCAACTTGTGGATTTGTGACAAGGACAAGTATCAAGAAAACATGTTCAAAATGTAATTACAAGCATGATTTATGTTACTGCATTATCTTTATATATGATGCTGATGAGTAATGGGATGATAAAAGGAGGACAAAGACTGCTTTGGGGGGCAAAATGGTAGTCAAGAGTGTGATGTGGTATGGGTAGTCAAAGGGACAAAATAAAATGACTGTTTGAATGGCAAATGACATGAAGGTAAGTATGTGAAAGGAAGCACCAAGGAGAAGGGAAAAAGAGAGTAACAGAAAGGAAAATTGCTACAAAGATAATGATGAGAGAGCAAATATACAGGATCATGAGTTTACGGGGTCAGACTCAAGGAGTCAAGAGCCTAGTTTAGCAACTGACAAAAGGAACTAAAAGATTAAACGAAATTATTAGCTGAGGAAGCAGAGTCATCAACCACGTCTGTTTAAAAGGAAGTGAATCAGTTACCATCTAAATCAGCTACCTAGAGGAACAGTAAAGCAAGCAGCAGTGAATTGATTCAGTATATAAGTGGCAGACAGTATCATGTCAGTGAAAGAGTCTGCTGAGCTATTTAGTCCATCAGGTATCAATGGGAAGAGAAAGAAGTCAGCAAATGGACAAATAAATAGATCAAGCAGTAGATTACCAGTGAGGCATAATGCAATTGGTGACAATTAGCTGTCAGAAGCCGGGTACCAGGAAGTAGTTTCCCAAACGGGTTTGGTAATTGCAGCCAGACAGCCAGAGATGCCAGCAGGGTTATTGATCCCTTAGCTGGGTGCCTGGCTAGTGCTGCTTGGGAACTGAGTGCAGAAGTGCGATGGGACAATAGCAGTGAGTGTTTGCTTGCTCATACAGGTCTTCTGGGGAGAGAGGGGGAAGAAAGGGGTAGCAAAAGTTCTCATTAGAGGAATGAATGGTCCTGCATTTTGAGTCTCTTAGCTTGATGCCTAAAGCTTGGTTTAAAGATATGTGACAAGTCAGAGCAACCACAGTGTGGTGAAAGGGTGACAAATGGGAAATAGATGAATCTTATTTGCACAGTCTTTTATGCTTACTATACAAAGAAAGGGCCCCTCATTTTTCAGCTTTGTATCCTCTGATGTTTTATTGAGCAAAATGGAGAGCTATGATTCGAACTTCACTTCCTTTTCACCCACCAATCCTTCCTTCCCATGGCCTTTGCAGAAATGCTGAGCTCATTGCTGAACTATTTTCACTAGTGGGTAGATGTACAAATAGTGTGAACTAGGACACCTCTTTGGTGACTAGGGAATCAGAAAAAAGAAACAAAGCTCTTACCCAGCAAAGATGAAATAAATGAAGATTTTAACTAATTCTACATACAGCTAATATATATATATATACATACACATGACTTTTGCGAAGATATATTGTTAATTTGAATTTTTACATGGGAAAAGGGTGATTATAATTATTGAAGGGCTGTTTTTTAAGGCAGTTGTATAGTTTGACGTAAAGGATCACATGTTGTACCCTTGCTTCTTTGTCTTGGGCAAAAGATGGAGGTTTGGAGGACAGGAGAAAGTAAGTTTTTGTTGATATATTGTTATTGTGAAAGCAGATAGACCTGATGAAGGACAGCTGAGATGTGAGGCTGTTTCAAACAAAGACAGGGAAACGAGAGGATGTGTTTGGAGAGAATGAAAGGAGATAGTGAGACCAGTGGTACCCTGGGGCACATTAAGAAGAGCATTGCCAGCAGGTCAAGGGAGGTGATCCTGCCCCTCTGTTCAGCACTGGTGAGGTCGCATCTGGAGCACTGTGTCTAGTTCTGGGCTCCTCAGTACAGGAGAGGCATGGAGCTCGTGGAGCAGGTCCAGCAGAGGGCTACAAAAATGGTTAAGGGACTGGAGCATCTCTTTCATGAGGAAAGGCTGAGGCAGCTGGGCCTGTTAAGCCTCGAGAAGAGAACTGAGAGGGGACCTCATTAATGTCTCTAAGTATTTGAAGGAAGAGTGTCAAGCAGATGGGGCCAGGCTCTTCTTGGTGGTGCCAAGCAATAGGGCAAGAGGCAATGGGTAGAAAGTGATGCACAGGAAGGGCATCATGAGAAAGAACTTCTTTCCTGTGGGGCGATCATGCACTGGAACAGATTGCCCAGAGAGGTTGTAGAGTCTCCCTCACTGGAGATATTCAAGAACTGTCTGGAGACACACCTGTGCCATGTGCTCTAGGATGACCCTTCTTGAGCAGGGAGGTTGAACCATATGGCCCACTGAGGTCCTTTCTACCCTCACCCATTCTGTGTGCGATTTTGTATGTTTCTAAGAGATCCGTTTTATCTATATATATACAAACACATAAAATGACTCTCCTCTGGTTACATTCCTTTATCCATAAATAAGACTACATCTCCTATTAGAATGAAATATACAACAGATCCAACAGTCCAGTTTCTCTGACATTTTAAACACATTCGTTTTAAACACATTCATTTTAAAGCCTTGAAAGTCTTTTCATCATATCTTGGAAAAGGACAAGGTAGAGGGAAGCTTTGCATGTTCCTAGAAATTAGTGTCACACTTCTTACTTATTTTCCACTTGGACAGACTGAATCTTCAAAGCCCTCCCAGGCCAGGCTTCTGAGGACTTGTTGATAGAAACAGTAAATGACAGATGACAGTGCTTGTTTGGTGCACTTGCATGCTTCTATGTGTGTGCAAGACCCTCTAGCTTTGCATACACAAATTGGTGCACACTCAGAATTTGCAGGTCTTAGAAAAAAATCTTTTGCCTTTTGAGTCTCATAAATTCATTTGGTCATTGTTTCAATATTCAAAAGAAACTTAAATGAATGACTGGACAAATAGATTAGTCTTTCATCACTTCTACCTCTGATAATTAATTTATTTTCCTTAATTTAATTTTTTTTAGGATCAATGCCTTTTTACTTGGAATATTTTTCTCCTCTCCTTTAACTATATGTTTAAATATAGTTCCTCAAATTTTAGTAGAGAACTTTTAGAGTAAGGCTGTAGTCTTCGTATGGGAAACCAATACAAATAAGTTCATTATTTTGCAAAAGATAAAGTCCACTTCATTTACTAATATCATCTCTCCCTTTTTTTTTTAAATCTGGAAGGAGATTGGTACTTTTTATTGCTTTGGAAATATCCCGTTCTTTTAAATTGCCTCCAGAACTACCATTAACTGTCCAGAGAGGCCATTTGGTGCTGCTAAAGTGATGCCTAGACTAATGAAGACAATAAAAATGGGGGAATTTTTTTTTAATTCTCAAATTTTAGAATTTTTCTGTTCCATCTGCAGTCAGTAGGTACTTTCTCTTCCTTCACAGAATCAAAAAGGACTGCATGAATAACTATGAAGGAGAGGAGGCTGATATCTCCGTCTATCTGACCATTAACAGGAGTCCCTGATCAAGCAGGAGTAGCAATTGAACTAGATGGTTTTGATGAGCTTCAACAGTAATTGACAAATTAAGTACAATAAGATTTAATATAGAGTAACAATTAAATAACCACAACACTGAAAACTATCACTAAATATAAAAACTATAAATTTGAGGTCAGCTGCAATTTACAGAACAGAGCACAATGAAGTAAGACACTCAAGAATTTTAGTATAGCTATGAGAGAGTAGCAATATTATTCATAAGCATCTCCAGGAGCATGACTCACACAGTCTACAAGAAGTACATTGTCATGAATTTCCATAAATTACTAGGTTTGTAATGTTTAAAGATGAAAAATAAAGCTTTCCAAAGTTATGTTGGTAAATGTAGACGTATTTCACAACATTGCTAGCTATATGTACAATGTTCCCAAAGATTTAAAGAACCCCAAAATCTAGGAAACAAAGATGGAAAACCTGCTTCTGTAATTTACTGCAGAAACAAACTACATTAGGGCCAGAGTCATTATTCTTCATCACGACTGCAACCACATGAAAACTGTATTCACTTACTAATGCATTCCTTGAATGTAAATTTTTTGCTGTTGCAACACGGTTACATTTAGCTTGCTTTCATTTAGCTTCAGAAAAACCAAAGAAAACTGGTGTTTTATATTTATGTGCTACACTTCTATGAGGAAAAGTTCTTATCAAAATAAAGGAATTTATATATATTTACATCTGTAATTTTTGAAAAATGCATCTATGCATACACACATACATTAAGACTGTGAACTTTCTGAATGTCTTCTCTCTTTCGCTGTCTGTGTCCCAGACCGTCGTGTTTCTCCTGTTGCAATAAGGAAGGATAATCTAAGAGTAACAGAGCCTGGATATCCTGGGAGATCCCAGCTCTATTCCTTCTCCATCTACAGCTCCCCCAAGAGTTTGGGCAAGTACAGCGGCCTTTCTTGTTCTGCCTGCTCTGCATGACTATTCCAAGCCTGCTCCCAAGCCTAGACTCACCACCTACCAATGCTCCAGACACAGACACCTTAGCAGAGTATACTGTCCCTCACATGGTCTGAATGAAGAAGGACATCTTGAAGATGCCTCTGCCACCCACATACACTTTTGCAGTCCAAAGAACAATATAAACATTTGAAGCATAAAGAAAAGCCATATTCCCATGGAGGAAAATATAGGAAAAGATAGAAAATAATAGCTGTGGATCTACAAGTGTTTACCTGCACTGTAGCCTCCTTTGGCAACTGCAAGGAATCCTTCCTAGAATAGTGTAAGAAGTTCAGGCACTTGTGCAGTAATGACTCTATCTGTGTACCTAAGCTGGATCATATCTTTTCAAGCTTACTTGAATACAAAAAGTATTGCTCTTTCAGAATTTAGGTGTCAAAGCTATTGTACATACACTTAGTTTCAACAGCCATGGAAAAAGCTCTGAAAACACGAGGGATATTATCAGCCTGAACAAAGACTGCAGTTCAATGTGTTTCTAATGGATGAGTAACCTATTTACACTATGGAGAATATGTTGAAGGTGGTCAGAGGACCAGCCATGGTTTCTGGTAAAGCAACTATGCCAACTTGCAACTGGCTTTGTTTGTTTCAGGTCCTTCTCTTTTATCTCCTTTATTTTCACTTCTTCTATTTGCCCACTAATCTTTCCCTCAGGGTCTTGACTGTCCCATGAGTTGCATTTCTTTTTCTTCCCACATCTTTTATCTTCATCTGCTGATTTATATAACTGGTTTATACAACAGATTGCTCCACTTGCTTTTCAGTGATCAAGTGTAATCTCTGAAGCAATGGGAGACCAAAAATCCCAGTAAACTCTGTGCATTAAAAAAAAAGCTCCCTTCGTTGCATATACTTACAAGGTGAAAAATAGAATACCATATAGCCCTACAATAGACAAAGCTAAAAGTTGAATAGTATCGCCCTCTCAAAAAGGGCCCATTAATGAAATGAAACCCAAAGACTTGAATACACTGAGGGGCAGTAGAACTACTGAACGTGAATATGAAAAATATGAAGTGTTGTAAAAGCAAAGCAGCAAGAGGTCTAGCAGGCAAAATACAAGTGGAAGGATTAATACTAAAATAGGTGTTGGAGTAACTGCAAGAAGACAAGAAGAGCTTAAGGGACACAGGACTAAGTGGTAAACTAATATATACAAATTTCCCTACTTGAGGGAACAAGAAATCCCTTTCCAATACTGGATGAAAATAAGCCCTTTTGACTCAGTGTTTTGTAAAGATCTTTTTTACCCTTAGAGAAATGCAAACAGGGAAATTTAAACCTAAAACATTGCTCAGCCTAAGAGAATTGAGTTCTGGGTGAATGGATGGATGGGTACAGATAATGTATTATTCAGAATATTATCAACTTGATTTTTTGCTAAGGAGGAAATAAATACTTTTGGTTGAACTGGAATGCTGATGTATTTGCTGAGACTGTTTCTGACTTAGAAATAAATCAAGTGAAATAATTTGGCCATGGTAAATATGCTAATAACTGCCTGTACAAATTTGATAAAATTCTTCTATGCTGCCAGTGTTTTAATTTATTAACTAATGTGACTATGATGACCGGAAAATGAGTATGTGAACTAAGTAAACAAGAAGTGTAGAAAACATGCTCAAGGAGGTGGCTCTTCAGAGTACTTTTCTCAGGGATGCTTCCAGATGATGCACTACTCTGCTTTTGCCAGGCTGTGTAAGAGTAAATAGCAGATTTAACAACAAAAATATTCACTGCACTTCTTGATTTCCTTCTAAGAAGGCTTATGATTTTCAGTAATTGTTTCAATGTTACTAAGACACAAACCTAGCACAAAAAGCAAGCTTTGTGTTTGATACAGGGCTTCTGGGACAGAGCAATTCAGGGCATTTCATCTTTGTTCCTGGAGATAAAATTTAACCCAGAGTGACTTTATGTGAACTGGAGCAGACAAAAGGTATGCCTTGTTTATCTGAACTAACCTTACCCTGGCTAGCCTGACTGCCAAGGGCAAGGTAATAAGTTTGCAAATCCTGCCCAGATCTCACTGTGAACACTTGGGCTGTTGGCCTTTGTTGGCATTGGCTCTGTGACAGTTGCATCACTGGAGCAATACCTGAGCTAATTTCAGGTTAAATGGACTGCATTCAATATTTTTCACTGCCCAGTAGTCAAGATATAAATATTCACTAGGAAAAAACTTGCAAGTATTAAAAAAGTCATCTGATATATTTGCTTAACTCCTGTTTAGTGATACCAGGTGTAATCCATAATACTATTTTTTTACTGATACACAGAGCAAGAATTATTTATGTAAACTCTTGAAATGTGCAAATAGTTTTAAATCATCAGTGCTTTTTAGAATTCATATATTTGTAGTAAACCATGGACAGCAGAGAAAGACTGCAAAAATTCATTTAATACATTACTCATTGAGGATTATTTGACCTTCTACTTCCGAATATGAATAAAAAAATAAACAGGTTTTCATTAACAATATGAAACAAAACAGGGTACACAGATTAACTATTTCTGCTTGCAAGCATATTTCTGTCATAAAATATCACCTCATTTGTAATTAATCTGTAATATAATTTCAATTGGAAGTCTATATCTGTGTACATAGCACAACACACAGATCTATCTTCAATAAACATCAGTAAAGTTCTAGTTGCAGTTACACTGCATGTACAGTTTTGTTCGATTACAAGCAGTAGGGTGCAAAGTCTGGCTGGGATGCAGATGGCAAAGCTTGATTACAGATTTAACTTCCATTTCTTTCCTTCCTTTTCTTTTTTACTCTGCGTATTACAAATCTTTGAGTAATAGGAGTTATAGTGGTAGCCTTACCTTTTAGGCTTGGCAGAATATTTAAGAAACAAACACTACAAATGGCATTTTAGCAGGAGATTTTGCTTTCATTGTGAGACAGGATTTAATAAAGAACTAATAATGTATTTTCTCATTCTGAAAATCATGCCTTTGATCATGGCTGTCTATTACTTCTGATGCATTTTCCCTGGTCTTAGCCTTTGAAATCTGTCTATCTGTTACTCCACCAAGATATCATCAAGGTCTTTGAAAATGGTGTCCTCCCTGCTATTCATCTTCATCAATTTCCACCTTCTCTCTTTTCTGTCCTCGTGTCTCATATGTTGAGATTTCTGAAATTTACTTTAATAATTTCCTTATGGTGGAAACTTCTTGAATCTCTCATATGTATATGTGTTTCCATGAATAACTAAATACAGTAATCATAGAATTGTTTGGGTTGGAAGGCACCTTAAAGATTAACAAGTTCCAACTCCTCTGCCATGGGCAGGGACATCTCCCTCTAAACCAGGTTGGTTAAAGTCCTATCCAATATATAAATTAAAGGGATAAAAAAAAAGATGGCCTGATGAAGTCATATGTATTGTTAAATGGTTTAGATAGTTCAAATAACCCAGGAACACTGAAATTGCAAAGAAAAAAATCAATGTATAGATTGGAAGATCTCTAACTATAAGGATAAGGACTGTTAATGAAAGGGTTGCTTGAACTATTCCTAACAAAGAAAATGACCATGCTAATACAGGTCATAAACCTGCTATAGAGTTTGTTGTGCTGCCTGTCATGTTTTCCTTCATGTAGTCTAATGGTCATACTGTCACAAATTTGTGTTGACACTGGAAAACAGAGTTGAGAACCATCAGAAGTAGATGGACAGAGGACTCAGGAAGTGGAAACATCTGGTTGACTTTCTTGCTCTGAAAATACCATCAAGGTAAACGGTAGTGCTGCTATGCTGCCACTTTTTCTTCTTTGCAGATATAAAATGTAAAGATGTTTGGTTTGAATTCACAGAAGGCTGCCTTCATGAGACAGGCTGCAATGTCCTGTCAGTTATTACAGTATAATTATGTCTTATAAAAACAGGTAAGTAAAATGTCTACTTTAAAATGCTCTTAAAAAGTCATATAACACCCCTCAATAGTAACCGAGGGACAGGCATCTAAGAAATACAATTATATCCAGAAAACTTTACATAAAACATGATCAAAACTAAATAAAACAGATATAACTATGAAAAGTACATTCAATGCATAATTTCACCACCTCATGCTGGAAAATTTCTGAAATGAAAAGTTTTTTAGAATCCAATTCACACTTGTCAAATTTCAAGGACATTCCAAAGCTGTAAGGAAAGTGCCAAAATGAAATTAATGAAACTTCTATGTGAAATTCAACATAAACTAGAATATGAACTTAGTCTTATTTTAACTTCTAATTAATGTATTTTCTCTATTTCTCTTCCTTTCTGATAGCTGAGGCTATTCTCTGACTCCTGTTTCCATCATTCTTGCTCCATTAAATAACTGTCTTTCAGCATTGTTCATTCACTTAGAGTGAGGACTTAAAGCTGAAAAAACTTTATATTAAGAAAATAGAATCAGTCTTCAGTACTTCTGACTCTTACTTTACAAAGAGCAGGTACCTTGGCCGTGCTTAAAACATTCCTGGAGGTCTTCAAAGAGCTTTGCAGCTGTTATTTTTCAAAATGTAAAAAAAACCAAAAAGTGACATCCTGAATAGCCAAGCTACAAGCATGTTTACTGCATTATAAGGACCACATCTCGGCTGCGAGGATTTGTCTGAGATTCACTACGTTGCAGTTCTTGGTTTTTTCCTTTTCTTAGAATACTGCATTGCTATGAGGGCTTAAACAACAAGGGAGCCGCAGCCCCACAGCTTTATTTACATAAAGTGATATAGAGGAGTAAGGTCTTGAGTTTACTTCTCATTTTGGAAAGGAAATTAGGATACTTCATTCTTTCCTCTGTACCTTCTCAGTATTGCATAACTGTTTGACTGATCACAAGACGACTAGTTATGCACTGGCTTGTCTCCGTGGCCACAGGAAAAGAGGAAGGAATAAGCAGTCTTCCCCTGCAGCATATGGGTCAGATAGACTCATAACCCAGATGCCTGGAGGAACTCAAGCACTGCATCTAATTGCTCTTCTGGAAAGCCACGGTGGTTGACAAGGGAGGGTTCAGCCAGAGGCGTGATGCAGCAGCCTTTGTAACAAGGTCCCTGTAACGGTGCATGCCAAGTATCAGAGTACATCCAATTCATGCCATGATCCAGCTCTATATATTTATTTCTTTAGAGCTATATTATCAACATGCAAGTTTCCTTATCCTGACTGGACATTCTGATTCAGCCCTGAATGGCTCTTGTGCTCTGAGTTCTCATGTGAACAGATAACTGGAAAAAGCAAACTGTGCTTAGAGAAAGAGCCAAAAGAAGGTAAAATTAAACCGTTTTCCAAGACCCTCCATGAAGTGACTCGAATACAGAGACATTCATCATCTTCCACAAAGAGAGAGAGAGGGAGTGCTTGCCTAGTTCAGTGCAGTCTCACGTGGATTGCCCCAAGCTAGCCCTAGGCTAACAATGTATCTACATAGTACAGAAATACTGTGAACCCAAAATCAGCCTTGTCAGAGTGATGCTCAGGCTTATAAGCACAGCCAGTTTGTGAAGCTAGTTTGCTAAGATCGTGTACTGCGGCTTGACTGCTTCTGGTACTGAGACTGGCCTGTTCAGAATTGGTAAGTGATGAGTCTGACTTTATTTCACAGTATAAACTCCCCCTTGTCATTCACAACTAGTTTTGATGAGGACTCATATTCCCTGAACACTATCCATTTATTTCAAATACTACCAAGACCTCTTGATGATGATGAGAAGGAAATTAATAATCAGTGCATCTCTATGCTTCAGGATTTGAAGGAGGAGAGAAATTAGCAAGCAAGCTGTAAACAGTTTAGCTTAAGTATCAGAAAGAGGCTTGTCAAGCACTGCAGATCACTGCATTGGCTCACTTAGAGGTCAGGTGCTCTGCAGTCTGTAGTGCAAAGGCAAATGAGGTTCACGCACATGAGCTACTTGGTCTCCCTCAGAGTGTCTCTGTGCGCTCCAGTTGAGGTAATGCCCCAAGGATGAAACTCCTGAGAGCAGGAAGCCACCCAACACTGCCTCTCCACCATGAGAACTGCATACACAAATCACAACCTAATCTTAAAATCTCTGCCAGTTTGTTCCCACTGAAGATCTGGGAAGGTAACAGAAAATATTGTAGTGGATTAAGGAGATGGGGATTAAATGACCATAAACTCACAGCATCCTGTTTCATGCCACAGTTAGTGAAGCATTCATTGATCTTGATATTTTTTCTTGACATGTAGAAAATAATCAGTTTTCTGTGTTGTGATAGGATAAGAAATACCAGTCTCTGAGAGCAATAGCTTGTAATGGCCTGGTTTTGATCTCATTTTTGATCATCTTTTCTTTTTCTATCCTCTCGTACAAACTTGACCTGGAAAAAAATATGAACTCTTCTATAACACAGACACCTGATACCATCATTCACTTTTAAAAATTTCTACCTTGAAGAATTCTAATTTCTTTGTAGAGTAAGTGCAGTTTGTCCATGATTTTTACTGTACAGACTCTGTATGCATTAATTTAGGACTAAATCCACAAAGGAGCCTACATCCCAGCTGACTCTCCATTCTGCATGTTATATTGATCCCCTCTTTCCCCTTATGTAAAATCTCAATGTTTAGCAAACACATTGAGGTTTGGTTCTTCATGGCCTCTGGTTGCAGTGTTGTTTACGTACGTATGGCCAGTCTTCGCGAACCGCGAACGAAGATTTGGGAAGGGTCTTTACCCTTCGAGCCTGCGCAGTGGATTTTTTTTTTTTAGGTGAGACACAGTGTGCGCTGAGCTGAGCCCACCCTTTAATCCTGAGGTTCATCTGCCAGGGCCGAGCAAGCTTGGACGGTGGCAGTGAGGTCCTCAGGACGTAGGTTTGTTTAGAGTGACCTTCTCTTAGATGGAAGGCCTTACAGGGCTAACAAGCTCCATCTACCCGGGGGACTTTTTCTCTGACCGGGAATCGAACCCGGGCCGCGGCGGTGAAAGTGCCGCATCCTAACCACTAGACCACCAGAGGGCCCCAGTGTTGTTTAGCCTGCAGGTTATAGCTCACCCTCAAGCTGCAGTATGAAATGGTGTCTCACAGTACCTCCTGCTATATTATTCCACTCCTCATGACACAGTGAAATTGTGCCAAGGACAGTCTCTGAGCTCCACACTTCACAGCTGTAAATGTCACACAGGAAAATGAAGGCCAGTTCCTTCCTAATCCAGGGGCCACTGGACCTTCAATGAGGGTTTGCCACTCAAGGGACCCTGACACTTAGGGTGGAATTAGATCAGCTCCAGCAAGGAAAAAGTGCAGAGACATATGGGTCTTTACAGAGAGAAAGGGCTTACAGGTACTTCCTTAATGGCTTCCTTCTTCTAGAGATACAGAAAACTCAACATCAGTCTATCCCTCCCAGACTATTGCCAGCCCAAGCGTGAGGAAAATCTATAGAAGCGAGCTTGTGGCTGGCATCACAGCATGATGGTCATGGTCAGTGGCAGCTAATCTTAGCCTGACAAACAGCTGCAATTCTTATAACTTTCATCTGGCTTTCTGAATAATTGTACAGATTTTTCTTAAAGTAATTAAAATAATAATTATATTATAAAAACACTTTCCAAGATAATCTCCTCTTCAATTTCCTTTAATATTTTCTGGGGAATTACTATGGGTAACATAGAAAATAGGTAATTAAATTTCATTGCTATTACCATTTTGACAGCCTGAACTCTTTCACAGGGTGACAGATTTAATTTCTCACACATGGCTTATATTGTTTTAAAATGGAATAATAAGTGGCATGATATTGTTTCTTGCTGTGGCATCTAAACCATTATTTAGCAATATATCTGAAGTATTTCTTCTGAACTGATAGCCATTAAAATTTTTAAAGCAGAACCTCAGCAGGGGTAGATTGATACGGTGTCACTGGAATCAGTTGTGCAGTGCTTATTCACACAAGTTCAGGATTTAACCTGTAGTATTGTTATCACTTTTTTTTCCTCTTACCAAATTTTAGCATATTTTTCTTATTGATAGTCTGGAACAAGGCATGGAAAAAACCCAGTGAATTCATTATAAACCCTACCCTGTAACCCAGTGGGCTACACAAGGTGTGATGTGTCATTGTCAGTTTGTGCTGAAGACAATGGCAGCAGAAGATACTCTGTCTCTCCAGCAGCACTCAGCAACTCATACGATTTAGGTTACAGGAGCAAGCTTTGTTTACATAGCTGCCAAGGACATACTTACAGCTAATTCCAGAGACATCAATGTTAGAATAAGCCAGAGCAAGGAAAAGGGGAATAGCTCTCATGAATTCCTCTTTCCAATACTAATTTGAAGGCTAATAAGTGTTACATAATACTGCTGCTTTCTGTTCAAAATCAAATAGTTTAATTCACCTCTGAAATAACAGACCTGTATTAAAATCCTCAAGTATGGATATAAATACTTGCTTTCTGTACAAGTTAATAGCTTTTCTGCATGCAAGGGTAGAGGAAGTTTAAGAACGTCATAATTTCCTACAAGCTATATTAAGGGAGGGTCACTTGGAGGTGCCACGCATCCCAAAATGAGTTGCAAAAGTTCACAGGAATCCCTTGATAATGGCATTGCCTTTTGTGCTTCCATGATGCTGAATTTTAGTTCTGTTTCCAGAAAGGAAGTTTCTGTCCTATTTGTTATAAAATAGATGTGAAAATACAGGTTAACACAGAGCAGAATATCTGATAGCTAATCTGAAAGGGAGCAACCTGCTACAGCAGAAAACAGGCAAAGTCTAAAAAAATTATATAGATTTAGTAAATGAGTAAATCCAGCCCTTTACACTTGCTTTGCATTCTTTGGAACCATTCTACCAAAATCTTTTTGCCTCAGTTCCCAAAAAGAATTTTGTGATAACACAATATGGACTTCAGCTTTTTGTTTATGGGACAGACAAGTTTATTTGCATACTAACCCAAGCCTGCTAAGGCAAAGTAAAAGAGCTATAATTTCTAACCCCTCAATTATTTCAGACACAGTGCCTGCAGCACTGGGAACTGTATTTTTGTACCCTGCATCCATTCCTCTGGCAGCCTTTAAGACACACCTCACAAAGACCATAAAGCAGTGCTAAGTAAAAGCAGAAATGAGGGCCAGCTGATGTTCTGCTGAAGCTGTTGCAATCTTTTCTCAACCCGGTAAAACAAAAGGCAGTAGGTAAAGAGGTTACAGATAGGGAAGTAGCTGAAAGGATGATATATAAAATGGGAGAATAACACTGTGGGGTTGGTTACAAAATTAAGGTATTTATCTCCTCTATAAAATAGTAATAACATCCATTGTCTCTGCTTAACTGTATCATTGAGAATTTGCCTTATGCGAGAAACTGCCTGTTCCTTCCTCAATAGAAGGTAATAAGTTATTTAATATTTGACCAGAATTAGTGCAGCATTTTGGAAAATTTTGCATAGTCAGTGTGGACAAGGTGAGAAACACTTTTGGTAATGCTGGCAGAAATTAAGGAAGCAATTACTAAAGGATGAAGAGTGAATGTAGAAATATTCCAGAACGTGTAATTACAACATTGGACCTCTGGCATTTTAAAGATCCCTGACACACTTGCATAAAATCTACTGGAAGAGAATGAAAATTTGTACAGATTAATAGTTAGCTTCATTTTGAAGATCAAGTCAATCTCCAGCAGCATTGGTAGGTTAATCAATGCTATCTCACTAAAACTAAACCAGTTCTTGCCAGCAAGTGGCCTCTTCTGCCCACACAGGGGCTCAACCTTGACTGTGGCAAATTGGACATGGAGCTAATCGGGTTTTTTAGCTCATAGTAGCATATTTACTTTGGCCAGTTTGGCCTGAGGTTGTGCAGATGTCAAGGGAAAACAGCCATTTCCAAAACAGAAGAACTGCAACAGAACTTTTTGACTACCTCAGCTTGTTTCAGACAGCACTGCTACCTAGTTGGCCTCGGTTTACCACTGCTGAGTTTGGGTGGATTTGTAGAGGGTTTTTCTTGTAACTGGCAGAGCATGTCACGTTTACAATGTGTCTAGTACTAGAGGAGTTGGTGCTGAATGGCAAAAAAAAATTTTGAAAGAAAAATGGGGATGAAATGCATAAATGATGAAATAGATATGCAATATCTTTGTCCTTTTATTTGCTGGGTTATAAGAATGTATCTAGCCTAAACTATGATGAAGTTCCACTCTGAACCATTATTAAGAAGTCCAGAATATAAAAAAGTATGCTAATTATAAGCTACATTTTATAAAACAAATGTAAAGTAGACATTTACCTTGAAAAGTCTGTAGTCAGAGACCAGAGTACCTACCAGAAGTTTATGACTTCCTTTCTTCAGAGCATTCAAACCCCAGGTACACATCTACAGGAAAGCAGAGTGAAAAATTCAAGCACACAGTGAATCAATAGGAAGTAGGCAAGAAATTGCTGTGAAGTAACTAGGAGATAAGTGGATTAATCTCTCACAAAAGTTGGCAAGGTTTTTTCTGCTTGAGCTTTACTAGCTGAAATTTGAACTGAACATGGAGCCTCCTGTGGGGTGTTTAACCTCCTGCAATCCCATTTATCTCAGGGACTAAAACATTCAGTTTCTTCTAAAGGAAAATCAGTAGCCCGGAAGATTAGCTACATGCTTCCATGATTCATTAATTGTGGAGGAAACTATGTCAATCTGGTATTTAACTGATTTTTAAACATTATTATTATTTTTAAATACCGTCAAAGTAAACCTCAAAACAAAAAGGTCATTTGAACAGAGCAAGTAAAATCTAGGAAATATCAGAATGAAACATGGATTTTTAATATGATTTTTTTGTTATGTTTTGTGATTTTGTTTTATTCCTAAAGGAAGAATGTGATAAAATCAAAGCAAAATCACAAAGGGTTACAACATCCATGAATCTATGTTTTGAATGTAAACTTTGACCCCATGTTAGAAACTACAGTAGCTGTAACAGTAACTAATGTAAAAAGAGTTATCATCACAGTTAAGAGCAAGTCTCTCTGACCAGTGTGACTGAGGAAGTTCACATACACACTCATACATGGAAGCCTGCCACACACTACACCCAGAGTCCTTGCTTCAAGGTACCTGTTCACTTCCTCTGGTTAACTGGTTGGAGCATGAATAGCAACCAGAGATTGCTCTTTTTTTCATCCCTTGCAGATGTCTCAGTCCATTGAGGAGAAAAGTATTATACTCTTCTGAGCAACAAGTGCCTTTTGCTGAACAGAGGGTCTTTTCTTCATTCCAAGTTCATAGGACAATAAAGCTACAAAGAACAATCTGGATTTCTTTGTGAAAGCAATGCAAGATACAGAGGAAAGAATTTACAGCGATTTTACACTCTGATCTTCTTTGTTTCTTTTTCTTTTTTTTTCCTTAAATTTGATGTGAAGTTCCTAGGAAATTATGTGCTTATGTTAATGTAACATTAAGGTTGATAAATCAAGTTCTCAAATGTCATGAAATGCAGAAGTCAGGCTGTAGGCTCAACCTTTACTCTGGCTCTTTGCCTCTTTCATAAAATACTGTCTGTCTCTATGTTGTTATAAATTATTACTCAGACTACGTAGGAGTCAGCATAACACAAACTGGAATTTCCTACAAGGCTTTATAAATAGTAAACTCATGACAGAAAATGCTGTGCAGCTGGACTATATAAGGAAAGAAGCATTTTACTCACAAATGCTTCCGTATGTTCCTTCTTGTGTTTCAGTTTGGCATGATCATCTCTCTGTTGATCATCTCTCTGCCATTATTCATGCAAGGAGATTTTGGTTATCATAGGTATTGTGAAGGTGCTGTTCCTCACAGTGACACTGATATTCATGTGCAAATGAAACTATTCATATGTGAACACAAGTATTCATTTTTTCCTGCCAATGTTGCTGGATACTGAAGATAAGCCTTCCTGGCCTCAAAGGACAGAAGGCGAACACCCTGGAAGTAAAAAATTCTTTAAGGCCTCCTGCTTTCTAGATAGTCCCGACTGAACGGCTATCAGCAGTAGCAGGTCAGGAGTCTGTGCAAGGTTGGATTTGTCTAGGATCCCCCCTACAGCCACAGTAAACACCGATTGTGTGATGGCAACCATCCTCAAGGGGCCCATGGCCCCTTCTTTAGACACCAGTCACTTCACATGCATCTGTCTTAGTCCTTCACTGAGTAAAGCCCTTTAAGATCACCAGAGGAGGTATATGTTAAGGTAACTTCCCTGTCCAATCATCCAGGAACCACTATGACAGTCACACTCACAGCACCTGAGTTGGGACAGAAGCCCCTTTGCAGCTACACCATTCTGGGCATCATTGGCTCCTGCTGTGTCTGTAATTGTCCAGCCACCTAGCTGGTACCACAGGTCCCCGTGCCCTCTATTATGCAAAAGGTCCCAAGCAGAGCTCAATCTGGCACTGCAGTTTGCACAATGAGCTACCTGCACTGAATGTGTTCCCCAATGTATTTTATAAATGGGATGTTTCATAGGCACATGTACAGCATTTTCATAAAAGGGTGGCATGTAGGGTTCCATCTTCTGTCAGAACCCCAGCCCAACATCCACACTGTTTTAACCATAAACAGCATTGATCCACTGATACAAAGTCTCATTATAGACAGGGTGAGCTATAATCCTTAACTTCTCTCTCCCATCAGGAGCTTCCTGGGTCCAAGAAGTCCCATTCCTGCCCTGCACCCAGGTCAGCCCATTCACAGCAATGTTATGCCTTGGTGGAAAATTTGCCTTATGTCTGAAACACAGACAGAAAGAAGAAAGAGAGGAGAGGCTCAGATGTTTGCAGCAATCAGGTCTGTTTTGAAAATAAAGCCAGCAGAAGATAAAGAGAATTTGAGAAGGCTGTACTTTTATTTCTCAGCATGTGAAAGAATATAGTACAAATGCTATCCTGGGTATACCACATCTAAATATGAATGCACCATGTTAGAAAGAAGTCAGCTGGTCAAGGTTTTTACCCTGGATAACATCTAATGAGATTTATCAGATTTCCAACAGCAATTTTCATCACACAGCTAAGAAGGTTATTATTATATCTGTGATTGAGAACTCTAGAAATTTTGATAGCTTTCAGTCAGATACTTATCTCTGGACACAAAGAGAAATTTTACAATTGTACCACTGCAAAGTTGTCCAGTTTTAAATAAATTATTTCAACTTTAGTCAAAGATGTATCTTGTACTGCTTTAAAACAAGTACTTGCTTCATGCACATTTTTGACTGGTCTCAGATTACTCTTCGGGAATTACTCTTACGTACTGTGGATAAAGATGTGTACTTCCCTTGAGGATATATTCAAGGTAAAATCTTACTCTAAGTGACATGTTTGCGTTTGTATTGGAGAGTAGGAGAGGTAAAGACACCTTCAGGTGTTTGGTGGAGGTCACAAAGGCTGTTCCAGAATGGAAGCAGGGTATCCCTCTGGACCAGCCAGGGTGAGACCCAGTGAACTGGTAGACCCTACTCCACCACCGTCACACACTGGTGAAAGGAATGAAAGCCTATGCATTGTGAGAGGAAAGGATGCTTCACTACAGAATTTATGTGTCACAAATTACTTTGTGCTCCTACTGTGTGCAGTGAGGACAAGCTCTCCACCAAGGCTCAATGTTTTGGGTACCTTTCACCATAGTCTTCATTTTGGACATTATCCATGGCATGATTTAACCTAGTGTGAACAACTCCCTGGCAAATCAATTTTTTTACATATAATTTTTTGACATATAATAATGTTTTGTTTAAGTTCCTTCCATTAAATGCTATTCTTTGCATCTTAAATTGTTTCAGACGGTTTTCTTTAACATTAACTGGAATTGACATTTACATTGTAATATATTGCAAGTGACATCTGTTGGGCCAACTTTTCCCTCCAAGAATTGTATGTCCTACCAGTCAGACAACCTCATAATTTTGTGGAATTGTTATATAATGTTGTTTCCAAGTTTTCCTATAGGCAGTGGCATTAAATAACAGTTACACAGCTCAGTCTTCTTCCTGCTAAGTTTGGTGGCTAAACTCCCACTGACTTCGTGGGAGCAGGATTTTATTTACTGTGACATTCACAGAAATTAAGGGTTAGCCTCTAAAAGTAGGGAAAGTTTGGCCACATAAGCCTCCAAAGGCCTAGATATTTAAAATATATCTGTTGCTGCTACTTATATGTCCATATGCTTTCAGTATCCTTTTCACATGCTTTAATTAATTGCACAGAAATGTTTGTGAATACAGTCAAAACAACTGGAATAATTAATGCTTATTTTTAGGGGCAATTGTTAATTCCTTCCAATAGGAAGTAGAAATTTACCTACTTCCCTTTCTCCAGACAAGAAAACCAATCTTTCGAAGGTTAGCTGCCAAAATAAAATCCCGAGAGGGGCTTTTGCACATTTAACCACACCTATACACAATCTTATAGCTCCCTTATCCAGCACCCTGCCCAGATCCAAAGGTGTCTAAATTCCCTAATCTCTTAAGCAATATTCTATGTTCTTGTGCTGGAAAAAAAATGCTTCCAGATGTATGATATCTGGTGTGCCTTTTTTTTCTGAGATTACTGCCCATTCCAGCCATGCCTCCAGCTTTCCCTGGTCAGGTCTGCCATTCTTCACTCCAAGAAATGAGCACTACAAGAAGTTGCTTTACACAGAGGAGCACCTCACTAAGGAAATACTTAAGTCCTGACCCATGCTGAGAGGGTGAGGAAATTCTCACTCTCTAAATTACTTTAAACCCTTTTCAAGAAAGAGTCTTCCATCAAAAGAGTGACTCCAGGCTAATCCTTCCAGGTGTCCAGAGGACAGAGATACTGAACATAGGCAGAACATTTCAGGAGACTCTAACCTTTAAGACTGCACAAACTACTCCTTTCTGCAGAAATCCCAAGAGACAACACACCTCCACAGCATGAGGCACTCCCTATTTTTTCAGGCTTTGAGGAAAGGGATGGTCATTTATTGCAGGCTCAAATGAACAGTAAATATCAATATTTCCTGCCTGACTCAGCTGCCCTATTTAGTGTATTGATCTGCCTATCTTCCAATTCCTATTCCTGCACACCAAGGGAGGACAAACAAGCAGTTATTTATGGCAGCTCACCCCAACCCTAGTCCCAGGGGCACAACAAGAATTCTTATTTCTTCCCCTTTCTTTGCATGGGTACAAAATGCAAGTCACATTGTCACTTGCTACAGTCTGCTCAATGTTTAATAAAATATGAATGTAGAAACCTGGCACATGTAACTGAAAAAGTTACCTACAGTCCTGCATGTCTCAGTACTTCTACCTATACTGTCAGATGAGGAACCTCACACAGCCTCTCTCCTTCATCATAGCTGTAGCCTGCCCTGGTTGGTAGCAGTTACAAAAGAAGTGCAATCTCTTATCCCACCATGATTATCATTTACAGGAATAATGTCAGGAAAAGCATAAAAATCAATCAACCAACTGAAGAAAAAAAAAAAAACAAAAACCCAATAGATAATTTCTTTTTTTAGATTAAGATTAGATAATAATATTACTTTGCTGTTTTAGAATCTGAATTCTTTGTTACAACTGAGTAAACTGTAATACATGTTTTTAAATGTCTGAAATTCCTTCTGCATCTAAACCAATATAGAATAATGCTAATAATTTTCTTTTAATACTAGAAGAAATACTCAAGGCAATAAAATGCTATGAAAGGATGCTTTCCTTATCAAATTTCATAAAAACTTAAAGGCTTAGTAGATTCCAGTTCTTTTTTCAATAGATATTTAGATAAAATGAGGAAAATAGTAATTTTTGGTACTTTCAGGTGCAGCCTTTTCTTAGAATTCTAGGAATCTTTCACAGTACACCAGATAAGAATTCTTGCCCTAAAAAAATGCAATGGTTTTGTAACTAAGTAACGTTACCCCTCTGGTCAAAAAAATTCACTGCAGAAATTGTACTCAGTCATGAAAAGAAAAATTTGAAAGAAAAATTATCCCCTTTAACAATATTTTGTACTAGTTCTGTTCCAAAATTTTTAGCCAACACAAGAGAAGAAGCATAAAACAGACACGAAACAATAACAAAACCCTATGTATTATAATTAAAATAATAGAATCATGAAATGGACAGAGTTGGAAGCCAGAGGTGAGGCTGACAGATCAGTAGTTCCCAGAGTTCTCCTTTCTAGCCTTTTTGAAGGGTACAATATTTCCCCCTCTTCACTCACCTTGGACTTAACCTCAGGGCCATGACTTTTCAAAGATTATAGAGAGAGGCTTGGCAACTGCATCAGCCAATTCACTCAGGACTCTGGGATGTATCTCATCAGATCCCATAGACTTATGTACATTCAGGTTCCTCAGGTAGTCATGAGCCTGATCTACACTTACAGTGACTTTGCTCTCTTAGTCCCCATCCTGCTGTCCATCCACTCAAGAGTTGTGGGAAGAGAGGTTGCCATTGAAGACTGAGGCAAAAAGTTGTTGAGTACCTCAGCCCTCTCCTCATCCATTGTTTATGAAGGAGGGCACATACATCATCTTTGACCTTCCTTTTCTGGTTAACATAGCTGCAGAGGCCATTTCTGTTATTCTTTGCATCCCTTGAGAGCTTCAGTTCCAACTTCGCCTTGGCCTTCCTCACCTCATCCCAACAGTCATACTTCGTCTTCCCAGGTCAGCTGCCCTGGTTTCAATTGTCTATGTATTTGTTCCTTTCCCTTTTGTTTGACCAGTAGGTTCCTACGTATATCATAACAACTCAAAGTTCATACACAAAAATAAAATTAAGTCCTTCAGCAGGAGAAAAAAAAAAAAGAAGAAAGAAACAGAACAATTCAAAACTTTTAAAAAGAATATATTTTGTTTTCTTTGATTTTATAGTAAAAAATCTATCTCCCTTTTGTTTACTCTTCCATAATATCCTAATAATGGTAAAATATACCAGGACGCTTAGAACAGGAATTGGCTGTACTATGTTAAGATCATTCAGGTTTTGCAAAAGGCCAGTTACTCATGATATCAGTGTGACTAGAACTGCTTTTAGACATCACTTTGGATTTACCTTTGTGATCTTCTTAATTTTAAATAACAAGAGAAAAACTTAATGCCTTAAAAATACCAGCTACTACTACAGATTTAGAGATTTATCATAAATGAAAATACAATAACTAAAAGGGGGGGAAGATTTAATGGTGGTAATGCTTCAAAATACATTGTTTTCCTTCAATTCAGGATGCAGAAATTCATTGACAAGGAAGAGCTAAAGAACCTGTATTTCCCACTTTTCTCAATTATTGAAGCATCTCGAAAGTCAGGGGAGCTATGTGGATTTAAATTGTTGAGTCTTTAGCGTTACTTTTTCTCCCCTTTTTTGTAACCATGAAAACAACACTTCTAGGTTAATTGAATGCAAAAAGATTCTTTACTCTTTCTGAGTCAGAAAATAACCTGAAACAGAGATCCAAAAGAACTCTTCACTTAGTCTCAACATGCAGTACCTGTACAATACACATTTCAACAGCATTTATTGGATTTCAGTTAGTTTCTATGAGTGACAGCCAGTTATTCATTCATTTAGTGTATCTTCTACATTCACCATTAAAAAAAAGATAGAAATCAACACCTCCATATTTGCAGTGGGACCTGGTAATTGATATCTGACACTGTGGTAGCTCTGCCTTTACTTAGAACTATTTTGTCCAAATAATAATTCTTCTATAAAATTTGTGTACTTGGTATACCACCTTCAACTGTTTAAAAAAATGAGGAATGCAGCATTGATCCTAGCTTCTCTACTTTCAGGAAACTTCTACAAATTTACTCAGAAACCTTAGTAAGATATTTCCCTGGAAGGCCACAGATTTTGGGAGCTTCAAACAGTCTGTGGGAAGCTGATCCACACAGGATCTTACACAGGACCTTACACAGGAAGCCACTGTTTCTGTACTTAAAATGGTTTCAGGCCCTTCCCTCCAGTCTGCATTCATTCAGATGAAAAGAAACAGAATGAGGTTTGACCAAGCAGGAGGAGTCCCAAAGCCTGCATCAATCAGCTAAGCTCTATTGAAGTCAATGAGCCAGGTTATCCTGGCTGAAATACGGGCCCCTAATCTCTATAAAAGAATTCATCTACACATTTAGTACAATAAAACCCAACAAAGCTGTGAAATTTCCATTTCCAAGTTGGATATGTCTGTGGAGGTTGGTCATGGATGGAAGCAGCCCTGATTTCAGCGCCAGCAGGGGAAGGAGGCATCCCCTCTGGTGCTGGGCATTATCACATGAAAGGCAGAATGTGATGCCCTGGGAAGTATTAATCTAGAGTGCAGTGCCTCTTTTTTCCTCTGCTAGAGCCAGGCCTGGATGTGTATAAACAAACAAGCCAGCACAGTGCCAGGTATCAGCTAAGCCCTCCATCAAATACCATCTTCCACATATATATTTATTCAGCATCTGTAGTGCATTTAAGGGTCTGTATGGATTACCTTGACTTGATATCATCTGGAAAGTTCTATTAACCACAAGTGCTTAACCTGCAAGTCATTCCTTCAGCTAATGAAAAATGTTAACTTGCATAAAGGTGCCTCTCAACTCACTTTCCTGCATCCTCTGTTTATAGGAACATCTTGGGAGTTCTTGTATTTCCCATTCCTAATATAAATTTTACAAGTGTGAAAGAACATCTGATGAAAGTGCTTTGTTATGCTGACTCTAGAAAAGATACCATTGATTACAGGTCTATTTGCCTATTGCTAGTTCTGCTCACAGAGGTGATAAAGGAACAACAACAACAAAAAAAAACCAGACAAAAAAAGCTACATTTATTCTTCATTTGTCTGTGTTCTCATTTACACCAGGCTAATTTCAAACCATATGTGTATTTCACATTGTGCCAGCATAAATGACTACACAGCTGCAGAGCAATACAAAGTCTGCCCTAAAACCAGGGATGTTCAGATCATCCGTGAGCACTGTTACCCAGGAGACCAGTTTATGCAGTGAGGCTAGAGGAGACGACTGGAAGGGAAGTCTCACCTTGAGTTAATGATGCATCATACAACAGCTTTTAAAAAGTGAAGATTGCAGAGCAATAAGTGACTATACAAGAGTCCCATTGTGCAGGCAACCAAACAGACAGAAGTGTATATAAATGGGCATACTACTTCAAACATTAGGATCATACGAGTGGGAATAACCTCAGATAATCTACCTCCTCTAGGACAGCATGCCAAAGGGGTTTTTTTAATTTATTTTCCAATAAAGCCGATAGCTTGTCACATCAACACAGTCCCACTGAATGGACTAGAGTGTGACATAAACAGCTGGATCACGCGAGTTGCAAGGACTGAAAGCATGTTGGAAAGGGAAAGGAAGGAGTAATAAGTGGTATAATCCACTAAATGCTTTAAAATCCAGAAGCAAAGGGCCACTGGGAGTGAAAGGTGGAAAGGTGCCTGCATTTACTTGTGCCTGAGAGATGCTATGGAGGTGGTGGGCTGAGAAAAAGTGGTTTCTTGGGAGGAGGTGGGCAGTGATGGCTAAGCCAGGTCCTTCCATGGGGGTGGCACTGGGTTCAGGGGTGTTTAATGTGGATCACCCCACCAACATCCATCTCTGCATCAGACAGGAACATCAGAGGGATAGTGGACAATAGGTGATGGTCGACACCAGTCTGGCTGCTGGGGGTTGCTGCTCTAGGCAAACCACAACCTGTCTGGGACCACACAGACAAGTGGCATCTTGCTCCTTCACCAGTTTGACCTGTTTTGCTCGTATAATTTAACACTTTACCCCTCAATCCAAGTATGGACCAGCGAACAAGTCCTTCTTCTTCATGTTCCAGTTGAGAGGGTCTGTATTTTCTCACCTCTTTTAAAGTGAATATCTATTCTCAAAGACCATCTAGAAAATCACATTCTCTTTCTTGAATGCTTTCCCTTTGACTTATTTTGCTGTTCTTTGCTTTTATGACTACTACCTTCTTTCTCTTTATTTACACTGCATACCATATCAGTATTTCAGCTCATTTTCTTCTACTTTCTTTGTACTTTCTTTTGACCATTCCCTCAGTAAATATCATTTCCAAGAACTGTGATTTTTGAGTCCTGAATCTCCTATCTTTTCCTTCAGTGTTCAGAGTTTTTTCCAACTCTCTTTGCTTTTTGCTTAATTACACTGGTTTTTTTTCTTTTGCTTTCATTACCCTAACAGTTCCTTAACATGCCTCTCCTTTGCTCCCCAGACTTAATTTTTTGTATTTGTGCTGAACTAAAACAGGGGATAAAGTCAAAGTTGCCTTCCACCACTTCAAGTCCTTCTTGACATACTTTACTTTTAACCCCTTTTCATCTAATTATGCAGTCCTACCCTACGTTTCTTACTGAATCTAATAACTCTTTTTTTCACAAAAGAAAAGAGTTTGCTTTACCCTCTTTCACCTCCATTCTGTCATTTCTTCAAAAGATATTGCCTTCATGTACCAGTTACCAAAGCCACAAGTTCTAAAACCCGTATCACCTCTTAAAATATTTTAATCAAGCAGTTGTGATGGGAAAAACCTTTTAATTTCTATTTAAATATAAATTGAATTCAAGTAACAGCATCTTGTGAATTAAATTCTAACAGGTGTGTTAATTCAATAGACAAAGTACTATTTTGAGATATCCTTTCATTTTGTTATAAAAAAGGTGCTTCAGTCATTCAGGTTCACAGGATTATGAATTGACAATTGACACTGAGGAGAAGAATGTTTGTTCTACTTTGGGCTTTTTTAAGCAAATCTCTAAAGATTCCCCTGGGATTGTTGGACTTGAGATTGAATGAGAAGTAAAATTTATTTTACTTGTCCCTAAGACCCAGCAGAAGACAAGCATTCTTCATATCTGTCACTGTTTTTCAGAGGAACCTTTGTCTTGAGCCTGGCCAAACAAGTGGTCATTTCCCTTGCCCAGACAGTGCACTGTGACCTGAGACTGAGATTCCAAGTCTGGTAATGACTCCTCCTGAAGCACAGGCTCTTTTCACTGCAGTCCAAGCAGCAGCTACATGCTTTAAGCACAGAAAACAACTTCAAAGGGGCAGCCTCACCATCAAATATCCCAAAGCCTAGTTTTTTGGAAAACCAATGATAAATCAGGTGGGATCCTCTGAACATCAACCTAGGCAGCCATTCCCTGGGGTTTTTGATAAAGTAGAAATACTTGAACTTCATCTAGCTCCATCCATCCTGCCACATTTGTCTTCCCTCATGCTGGGTTAGATCCCATGGGCAAGCCAGTAGCAGAGCAGTGTGGCACTAGAAACGGGCTTTGGAACCCCAGTCAGGGTGGGCTTGCCCACCAAACCTCTGGACCAGGGCCTTCAAGAGTCTGTGGAGTTGCACACAGACTGAAAAGGGTCTGGTGGTGCTTAAGGGTTGTCTTTAGGAACCTAAGTTGGCATGTAGGTACAGGCAGCCTGTATGTGTAATATTTCACAAAAATGGTCTGTTTTTCAGGATGATAAAGGGTACTTGACAAAGTACAACTTAAGTACCTTCAACTTTGGATGATATCCTCAATAAGACTCTCAAAGTAAAACATTACTGGTCATCAGCACTTTTAAATAGGGCTTTTAACAATTAATATTTTGCCATGTTTCCAGAAGACAAACTGTTTGCTTTCTGTCTAATGAGTGCCAATTCTGATACTGCTGACAGTTTTTTTCCAAGAAGTTATGAACACCCACCTAAAATCTGAGGATTCTGTTGTTTTCAGAAAGCAATGTTTCTGAGGGAAATGAGGTTTGTTTTTTCCTGCTGACCTACTTTGCTCAAAAGAAAATAAGTATTGTAAGTGTTTTAGTGCCATAAGTAAAGTTCTGGAAAATTAACATTGATACTGAACATTTCCATCCCTTGAAAGTTTAGATTTTCAACCACAAGGAAAAAAACTTGTTTTCAGGATAACAATGCAGGCTGACAATTTTTTTGCTGTAGATTCTCTGAGATAATTTCTCCTGAGAATAAGGCACACATTGGAAAAGAGGACAGACAGATTAATTTTTCAGTATTTACCAAGTAATTGAGTGTTTTCTCAGTGTTTTGAAAAGTCAAGTAGTTTATGGTTGGATTTTGCTATTCATTGACTTTGGGATTAACTGATCTCTTATATGCAGTATTTCTCAGGTTCTTATGACTTTTGTATAGTTTGTATTGATTTACTATATATGTAATCAAAATTTCTCATGTCACATATTTTTGCTGTCTGATAGGTTCAGCAAGAAGTAGACTCATTGTTAACCTCTCTCCTTAAAATGCAACCCTCCCTTCCACTGGCAATAGTAATGTTATAAAATAACAGTGATTAGTCTCTGTCACTGTAAAGCACTTTACCCATTTTTGCCAATCCAGCTTTGGTTTCCATGGAAACAGGAGACAGTAACATAGAAGACAGAACTTTTTTTTTCTTTTTTTTTGGATGGCAGTTGCCTTCAAAGTTCATTCATAAAGCCATCCTTCCTCCATAGTTTTTCCTTAAACCTATAGATTTTAGGATTCAGGAAGATTCAATCATCTGGGGTTTTCATTTTGCTGCAGATGGCTTTAAAGAAAATTTGTGGCCAGTAAAATTTGACAGGATGATAGACTTGGACACTGGAGTCCTGGGTTAATTCACAAAGTTGTCTGAAGTCAGTTTCTCAGAGATAAAATGAAGACTTAGTGGAGCCTATTAGTGCTGTAATTTTTCAGGAGTAAGACAGACAAAAGCTATTACCTAGATTACCACTTTTATCATATTAAGATACAAGTGTAGAGATTATTAGAAGCATATAACAGTCAGGTTAGATTTGTGTTACTATGTCCTTAGAAGAAGGTTTTTGACCTTTCTGAGAAAACAGGGATACTTCTTTAAAGCCATTTGAAATACATGAATATCTCACCCTACTGCATTAAGGACTCTTGAAAGGATATCTTATCAATTAGATTGTATTGACCTTCGGTGAAATCTAGAAGGCGTGTGTTAAAATTTTAAAAATTAAATATATCAAGTCAAATTAGTTGTCTGTCTGTGTAGAAAAACATTTTTAAAGGTCATGAGGGTGAACCATATACAAAGCATTATTTAGCACACAGTAATGCTGAAGACTAGTACTATATTCCAAGAACAAAGAAGCTGAGTTTCTTTTCTATGTAGAACTTGTTTATAAATAAAAATATGAGGTTTTCATCAATTTTTTCTTACCAGTAATTTTATGACAAAAGCTACATGGGATAAATGTTACCCAAAGTAACTGATTCACCACATTTTCTGTTCAAAGGATGACTGATCATGTAAATCACTAACAGAATAGGTTGCCATGCTACACAAACAATGAGACAGGTCTCTCTAAAACAGAGGAGACAGACTGCGTCATGTGGTTTTTATTCTTTTCTAATTTGGAAATATATGAGATAGAACATCAGCACAGGTGCATAGGGAAGGTCAGAAAATCCACTTTAAAACTTTCTTTTTCCTTCTCCATATTTTTAAAAAGCATTGGTGCCTGTGGAAGCCAAGAAGATATGTAACTTTTCTTACCTGTCTCATTATCTGCATTGTGTACTATACGGGAACACTCACTATGAAACAGTGTTTCTCTGTGACAGGTATAGCTGTTCCTGTCTAGAAAAGCTGATGACTTTGATTTCAGCGAACATCACCTCAGTGCTCAGATGCTGTGTTTCATCTGTTATTGTTGTAAACTTGCATGTTTTCATCCCTGACAGGGTAAAATAAAGCATCATAGTCAATATACATATGCATTTTTTTACATCTCCCAACAATAACTTATTTTCATATCCATGTGTGTTCCTCCATACACAGCACATTGTGGCACTTTGTTTCACCATTCCTAAACTAAAAAATCATATTAAAATTCTGCTCAGGCTCCCAGTGCTCACTGGAGGCAGCTGCTCTAGGCACAGCAGCACAGGCAGCCCAGCACTGCAGCAGTGACAAAAATGCTATCTGTGCTTTGCCATCTGACCTCAAGCAGTGGTGACCTTCCTGCAAGACTGTCATAATCTCTCTAACACAACTAGTGGCAGCTTTAAAATACCTCAGAATTTTCCTTTATTGTCATAATGGAGGCTTATGGAAAGCACAGTTCTAGACTTTCCTTCCCATTCCTTCCAGCACAGTGCCGCCTTCTGCCTCCCTCTGAGTCCCGTTCAGCCACCCACACACTCATCTCTGCAGTTTGGTTTGGGTGATGATGCTGCCTCAGGTGCCACCACCAGCAGCGGAGCAGGAATCTCACCACCCCACGAGCAACTCCTGTCTCAGATCAGTTAGACCTCTCTGGCACCACCAACGATACCCCAAACCTCAGGGGTAACCAAGAGCACAACTCTGAGCACTGTGGCACTGGCCATTTCTCAGACATCTGAGAAGCTCCCCAGTCCCCTACAGCAGGTGTCACCGAGGTTCAAGCAGTTGTTGACATGTATTTACATCGTAAGCAGCATCCTTTGTTAGCACAGTCATTCTCATTGCTGATGGGATGCTGCTTCTCACACTTTTGTCCCTAACTGCTTTAGTCACCCTTCAACTACGCATCAGAAGTGAAATAATCAGATTTTCTGATGAACAAAATAAAATTCATCCCCAAAATTTATGTTTATAGAGAACAATTTTCTGAAAAGATAACCAATTACTTTTTTTTTTTAATACCATGACATCCCCTTGGACTTTTTATTGGGACCACCACTTAACTTCACAGAGACAAATGAGCAACAAAAATACAATTTTTTGCTGTTGTCACCATGGGAGCCATTTCAGTTAACAAGGTAACAGTGAAACCTTCCAGGTCTTTTTCCCAATTCTCTCAGCTGTCTAGACCCACCAACTTGATTATTACCAGAGTAAAGACTTCATCAAATATATTTATTTTCTTCCACAACAGCTAAGCATAACAGTTGGCTCAGCTGAAATGAGCCCAGAGTTTCACACTGGTGATATCATAAAAGGAACCATCCCCGGTCCATTTCTTTCTTTCCACAGTTCTTGATTTATAACAAGAAGAACGCCTTTAGAAAGTAATACTCCGGGATCTTTTCAACAGGTGTTGTGCAGTGCTATCACAGAGCATAATTTTTGAAACAGATTCTTATGATTTCTCCCCCCAAGTAGCACAAAAGCACTTTACAGAAATAAAAGTCTAAAGAGGATCTGAGAGATTACTTCATCCATTTCTGCATCAAGGCAAAGTTGGATGGCATGGAGCTACTTGGTGACAGGTAGTAAATATGTCGGAATGATGTCCATAACAAAAATGGCTAAGGGGAAGCAAGTATCACATTACAATGCGTTTTTATGAGTTTCAATCAGTTTTATCTTAACAGTAGCAAAGACTTGATACATTAAAATTTGTATTATTTGATGTAGGTTGTATTTTTATTTAGCTAAATCTTAATGCCAGAGAAATATAGCTAAAGGACTTAGTAACAAATAACATGCAGAATGTAAATTTAAAAGAAAGATTGCAGTAATGACTGAAGATGCATTATATGTATTCTTTTTTAAATATATTTTGTCTGGTGCTAATTAGATTTGAAAGAGAAATTAGTAAAATAACTTAAAATCAACATTAATGCCAAAATTTAAGTTTTAATCTCACCATAATATTTAGAATATAATAAATCTAAAAATTTCTTATAAATCTGTACAAATGTATTATTTTAATATTGATGGTTTCTTTTTTTTAAGCTGTGATATTTTACCTGATGGGAACTCAGTACTCTGATTCCCTTTCTTCATTATTTTTGTTTAAAGTTCTTACAATGTGAATGGTTATAAATCTCTGATTGCTCAAAACTTATCCTACAAGGGTTTTAACAGAGGGATTTCAGTGGGGAGTGTTAGGAGAACAGCCTGCTGAAAACTCATGCCAAGTTATAAACAATCCTTCCCAGAGGATATCAACTTTCCATCACAATTCCCTTGTGATTTTCAGAAGTCAGTACTTCTAAATTTTGGCTCCGTGAATGACTTTTTTTCTCATTCTGGCTTGTGGGATCCATTTTCTTACTTTCCTAACCTTCTTGGGTAAACTATGTGAAAGATAATTTATGTTGGCAGCTCTCTATTACTCCACCCAATATACTTCTCCAGCACCCATGCCCTGTCCTTGTTCATAATCTGTCTGAAAATTTTAACAATTAGGCTTGCTTATATGATTTGAATTTAGAAAGGAGTTGACGGGTTTCCAGAAACTAGGATATCTACCTGCACAGAGATGGTTGAAACACTAGTGCTCTCCAAGGATGCTTAATTGCTACAAGCAACCCTAATTAGTGGAAGGAAACAGGGGAAAAAAAAGGTATCAGGATGGACATCTGGTGCAGTTTCCCAATTTCTACCTCTTTAAGATGTAATTTGCAGGCAAAAACTGTAAACTGAGTAGCAAACCTCCTGTATCCTAGTGAATCATGACTGTGAAGAAACACACTCCTTTGATGATTTCCCTCTATGTACAAACTCCATCTTCTGTTCCTGTTTATGATTAAAATGGAAAGGTACTTAGCAGTTCACAAACCAGAAAACTTGCCCATTAGTTCTTAGTTCCCTTATTGCTACAGTAATGCTGTCTAATGTACTATGAAATTACTTCTAC
Source organism: Chiroxiphia lanceolata (assembly GCF_009829145.1). NCBI lineage: Eukaryota > Metazoa > Chordata > Aves > Passeriformes > Pipridae > Chiroxiphia > Chiroxiphia lanceolata. The sequence goes on along the minus strand of NC_045639.1, from coordinate 34,264,806 downwards.
AGTAGTCAAACTACCAAAAAAAAAAAAAATCTGTTTGCCATAGTGGCAGCAAGTAATTATCAGAAGAGGAGGAGAAAGTTTGAAGAAATTTTGCCCTCTGAGTGCAGCATCAGCCAGTTTGGAGGAAGCAAGTGTCTGAAGTGTTGCCATATCACAGGGCATTAATTTCTATCTGAAGCAGGGTGGTTCTGATCCGAGTTGTTCTGTCTCCAAGTTCCCTTCACTGAAGGTTATGTCTTTATTTTCTGTATCGTATATCATGCTATTTTACTTCTGTCTCCACTTAGAATTTAGAGATCTGTGACCAAATCATCATCTTAGCCTAAGCTAGAATATTTTCTAACTAATTGGGCACATTTAGTTATCCCTAATTTGTCCTACTTTCTATGACAGAACAGCAGTAGAAGACCCACAGCACCTGAACTTGCCCTCCCATCTCAGGGAAAGTCTGGTGAAGAATATGAAACGGATCATGAATTACTGTGCCATGCTCCCTTCAGTTTTCAGGTTTCATGCATCCCAGGAAAAAAGCATGATAATACACAACACAAAGTATTCCCCTTAGGAAAAAATTCATAAAAAATTATAATAAAAAAAAAATTACAGAGGAAAATATTGGCAGATTTTAGAAGCTGTATTTTTAAATATTTTGGTAGTACTCTTGGAGTTTTCTTCAGCTATTTTTCTTTTCCTTTTTTAGGCCTGCTAGTCTGCAATTTATTAATGGCCGACAATAAAGTCAGAGATAATCCAGCAAGAAAAAAACAAAACCAAAAAAGGGCAAAGAAAGAAACAAACAAAAAATCAAAACAACAATAAAAGACCCAAACTGCAAACAACCCCAACAATTAAAACTGAAATAAAGCTTTGCTTCTAACTCATGATAAGAGCATTCTCCAATTTCAGGTTAAATTACGTGTTTACAATTATCAATAATTTCTATTAGTGAACCCAAAAATATTCAACTATCATCAACATTGACACATATTATTTCCTGATTAATTTAATTATCATGATTTATTAAAATTGTGGAAGTATACATGTCAAGGTGAAATATACATCACAAAACATATGTCAAAGGTGAATCCTTCATGCTCCATTTACATTTTGTTGGGACCAAAACTCATGGCTACATTTGCCTATTGCCTCTATTTCCACCACTGTTTCCTTTTTTCTCCCCCTTTATTGTCTTTTTAATATATCATAGTTCTATGCCTATATATATCATCTGGGAAACAAGCTTTGGGCTATCTTTCTATAAATGTTTTATTTATGATAAGCTTTAATGATTTGATGTGGTTCCTTTAAGTAAATGATTCCAGAATTATGACATATAAAAATTTAAGAAAATATGGATAGTTAACTAACCTTCTGACAAGAAAAAAGGAAGAAAGACAAAGACCATAACCTCTTTATGTTGTGTTATTATTACCATTTTACCTTCAGGAAGGAACTTTTTTTCTTTTTGTTTATAGAATATTATATTTTTAGGAACAAATTTTAGTATGTATACTTTTCGTGTAGGCAAAGTCCTTTTGGCTTCCTTTTCAGGAAACACCTTTCTTGCTGTGAGAACATATGTAATACCAAGCATGGATTTGAAACTCCCCAAACAAGAGGCTCATTAATAGACTTTAAAAATTTATTAATTGGTTCCTGTAACTGGACCATCTGTCACAAGAAGATGAAAAGCTATATGAAAAGAGTCATTCATTTGTGAATTGGGAAATACTTTATACTCTTTTTAGTGTTTATGTTCTTATTATTTCCAAAGATAATAATTTTTTCCTCAGGTGCCTGCCACTTCCACTCAGAAGGAGACATGTACCAGAAAGGCAGATGCTGTTAGAGAAATAGTATGGCATGTTCTCATCTCACATTGATTCTTGAAACAAAAATCCTCATTCTGAATCATAGAAACATATAGGTTGGAGAAGACTCTTAAGATCACCAACTCCAACTGTAAATGGCCATAAGTAGCTAATTCACAAAGAAATCAGTGACATTCAGGTGCTCAAATACTAATTAGAGATATGGGCCATGAGTCTATTGTCCCAAATATTGGGGAAAAAAAGACAAATGTTTTAATGCTTGTACATTATAGATAAAGTGCAAAAAAAAGGATCCTGTGGTAACTTTGCTTCCTGGTTGTTGGGGTTTAGATACCATATTAAAGTTGGTTTTGTTGCAAACACCTGAGAGTTTCCTTAGTCTAGGTCTGTAGATATCAGAGGGATGACAGATTTGCTGCTCTTCTGGTGAAAACCTGCTTAAGTGGGAAAATATCTCATACTATTTTAGCAAAGAGAGAAGTGTTTCAGAGCACAACCGGTAGCTGTGGTGCATTGTTTTTAGGGATGTCAGAGCTATGACCAACGTGTTCCTGTGCTGGAGGAAGCTTTAATGATCAGGGGGATCAGTAGGAAAAACCCTAGTGAAAAAGATTATCTGGAAATTTTCAGTCATCTCTGAAATTTTTGCTGTTCCCAAATTTTCCACTTAATTTTTTGTCTTGAACCAAAGCTGTCAAGTTCTCTGCCCAGGCTGAATTTACATATTTCTGCAGTTTACACCTTGCAAAAATCATTGAGGATATAACTATCAACTTGAGAGAAATAAAACATGGAGTATGGCAACCAATTACACATAAACCAGAATATTTCAAAAAATGATTCATGTAAACTTAGTATTGAAAGAGCTGAGTGAAAATTTTATGTATTTGTGGCTCCTGCTCAGCAAAGTTTAATTCTGGTGCTGTTTTCTGGAGTTCCTTGTATGTAGGCAGTATCAGCATATAACACCCTAAAGACAGTGTAACAGACCATACTCAGTCCACAAGAAGGATTTGAACTTAGGATTTTAAATGCTAAGAGCACCAACTTCCACAGTCAGAGTAAAGGAAATGAGTGTCTTGGCCAGTCACAGTTTTGCAGAACTGTCATATAGAGCTACAAGATGGAACCTGGTGTATCTGCAGCCATTTCTATTAGTTCTACAAGACTCAAGTATCATACATTAGTACTTCTGTTTATGCAGATCATCCACATAGGACTGCTGACACTTTTATTAGTTGGAAAGTCCAAAAATTTATACTTCCGAGCCAATGCTGATAGACATTTTGATAAGAAGACTCAAGTGACAGTTTTCATATTTTTCACAGTAGATATCCCAGTCCTAAACCAGTAGAAACTTATTTAAAACCAGTACATCCACTGCAACAGGAGGTCACCAGAAAAATGCTTCTTGAAAGTAATTTTCTTTTTTCTATAAGCAAAACATTATGTAAATATGACGATTTCTAGAGCTGTCTGGAACCCCTAAAAAACCCCTAAAAAAGAGTTTTAAAGATGGAAACTGGTCCTGAAAAAAGGTAAAAATGTGTCTATCTGTTCACAAGCTAAGCAAATGTCTCTCCACAGTACTTTGGAAGAACAAAATCAGGATTATGTAGTTTCATTGCATATTGCAAAGTATTTTAAGCAGACCAGGGAGCTGACTGGAAGAGGAGATGGGAACTTGGTAAGCACTGTACTATCTGGTTATCTGGAGCCAGGATCATTTATCATGATCACATAATCTGAGGTCTAAAAATTATCCAATGCAAAAGGAAAATTAAATTACAAATCAGTCCCTAAAAAAACAGTTTCCTGGAATTTTGAGAATTGCAGATTTATTGTTGTCCTAGTTTTTATTACCATTACTTGTAACAAATAAAATCTTCAATCATTAGGAATGAAAAAATGGGATTTTACTAGAGTTTTTTGGTATTCATTTCAGACACCATACTTATTTTCTAAAAGGGTGTAAAAAATTTCTGGAGAAAAAGGTCTCACGGTAGCTATCCAAAAACTGAGGCACGCATATGAATCAACCATGAGTAAAGAACTTGACTTGTTGTAGCAGCCATAGTTCTGTGTGTTGGTTTGCCATACATAGCTTCGCTTTCTGTAACATTCAATTAACAAGAGGTGCTGGAGCAACAAAGATTGACATTACCTTAATCTCAGTTATCCCTGTCTCTTTTCCACATTATGTACTGTTAGAAAAAGGTTAGCTCCACAAATGGTTGTTATACTCTTGTCAGCTTCCTAGATTTGATTTAGATTTAAAATTAATAAATTTTCTAACTCTGACTGATTACAAAGAAAAACTGGGAAACAGAATCCTGGCAGCTTACACACACACACACAAGCACACAAGAGGCAGAAAAAAAGAATTAAAAACTTCTTTGCAGTTGCATCTATTTCTTTCTAAACCAAACTTTATGGCATATCAGGTCTTGGTTAAGTTGTATTTTGAGCCCTTGAAAAGCTTAGAGTTTAAGACAAGATTGGTTCGCAAAAGAGGTTACTTAGGAAGAGGCATCAGTAAAGTCTGGGTGCCCTATGAGGGTGCATGGGGAAAGTCTTGAAGCATGGAACAGCAAAGAACAGAAAGTATCACAGTTTGCAGTGAACCACAGAGGTTCTTACTGACTCTGAAAGTGGAGAAGTTATGTAAGTTTGAAAGTTATGAATAAATGATGGAGAAAAGAAAATAGTTTCAAACCATGATAACTGCAGATAAAAACCTGAAGTCATTGCTTTGTGAATAAATCTCCTGCTGTTCACTCAGCATTTCCTCTTCTTGTACACTTACTCTGATATGGTCCCTGCTCAGAGTTTACATCCTTTCTTTTCCTTCTTCTCCTGGAGATAAAAATCTAATGGCATTAATGCGACCATATAAGGCATTTATTATGCCATAAAACACGGAAAGCAGCTTTGAACATTTGAAAATTCTTTCTATTTACAGATATTTTATCAGAACATTAGCAATGGGCCCAGTAGTTTTAATGTCTCAGTTATTTGTTCCTTTTTGGTCTGTGATGAGTTTTTTGTCTCTTTGGGTTTGGATAGTTTTTTTGGTTGCTTTTTTTCTTTCTCCAGATGACATAGAGGAATAAGGAGAAGAGGCTCCTGATGCAAGATGGATATCTTTGGAGCTATGACAGAATGAAATTTCGGAAAAAAATAGAACCTAGAACTAAGAACTTAACTCTATGTAGCTATCCTAATCACCCCCTATATTTCCTGAATTTGGTACTAAGGCTGAACTGGGCTGAATGTGAATTTTTTTATATTATTTGCCTCATGAATGTTTCCTAACCACCAATTTCTACAAAAGAAGTTGATTTATCCTCCTTCTCATCATGTAGTCAGCTAGCCATTTAAGCACATGCTTTTGTATCTTTAATCACACTGTTTTGATGGATTTGGTTATAATATTCCAGAAGTTTCTAAAAATATTCAAGTACTTGAGTGCTTTGTTGAATGAGGTTATAAAAGCCATAAATACAGGCTACAAATACGCCTATGCTACTTAAGCAGAAAAATTGCCCAGAAAGAGTTAACTATCATCCTTACTCCTATATGTCTAGCACCACTGACAGGACAAGACTTGAAATGTTGGGATTTATCACAATCATAAGCCAGCCCTGAATGTTGCAGTGGAACTTGAGTTTTCTGAGAGCATACTGCTGATCCTGTGTCCATCTCCAATAGACCAATAAAAAACACACCTTAGGCCTACTAATATTCCAGGGTGGACTTATATGGTCGGTGTTTCAGAATAATAATAAAATTCTTTTTTTTCTTAGTAATATTTTACTTCAGTCCAGAATACATGATGCTACAAAATAACCTAATGATTACATAGTTTTTAATTTCTTTCAAATATTGCTTCCACTTTAGCAAATCTAAACTATGCCTCTCCCCAAAGCATCATGGATTTCCCACTTGAAGACAGATAGAGAAAACACTCCATAGGATAGCATGAAATTACTTAATTTGGTTTTATTGCACAATTTATTTTTAAACCCTGAAAACATGAAGCGACACAATTTTATTTCCTTTAAGTTTGTTCATTTTAAGAGAGATATCAATTTTTATCTGTTGTGTGCATACTTCTACAAATAGATAAATTAGCTATGCATATCCAGAGAATGAACTTAAGGGTTTGTCTTTGCCTGTGCATTTGCTTGAGAAAAGGAAAGCACAATTTTGCAAAGAGAGGGGTTTTTGATTCTTTTAAAACTATTTTTTTCATATTCTTGAAATGACAATGTGCTATTGAGTCTTCTAAGCTCAAGTGACATACATCAATAGCATCCTGGGAAGTGATGGGCAAAGACAGACAGTGAACACATGCCTTACAGAAGGCCCTACTTCAAGATGAAAATCACTGCATCCAGGACAACAGAAGAGCTTTTGCAAGTCTGGTTCTGGGAATGTGAGTCATACAGCATCAACATCTTGAGCGCAATAAATAACAGCTCAGTAAAATCCACCATTATATAACTATGCTTTCTAGACGTTACGACAGGACTATCAAGGAGGTGCTAAACATTTCAGTGTTGTGAGCATTGATCCTTGCTGTACTGGTAAACCACTGCAATGAAAAGGATCCATGTTGCACATCTAGAATATTTGTCTGTTTCCCAAGCTTTGTGAGACACTACATCACATCACAACACTTTTTGGTTTTGCATTTAATTAGAGGACAATGATGATTTTCATAGTGATGGCCACTAGAAACAGTGCACCCAGTAGATCAGCTGTGTAAAATGTGGGTGAAGTTTTGAGTCTATACAAGCAGATTTTATGGAATCTAAATTTCATTATAGATAAATGAAAACTGTAATATCATTCAGATTTAGAATCACAAATTTTCTCTGTGTAATTAAAACTCAATTATTTAATTACAAGAATAGAAGATTTGGCATATGAGCTTTTTTACAAATACATTAACAGTACAATAACAATTTTGGTACATACTGACAGGCAGAATTTGCTTACTGGAATCAGCTATTTTACCCAAGTCTGCCTCCCTGGAACTTTATTTCAGGAACTGAAGCATCATTTTACAAGTGCTACAATTTTATGGTGCACTAAACATTGAAATTGTAAACAAGATTTCTGGGAACAGCTTTTTTAATGTTTCTTGAAACATTTAATTTTTTTATACTTAATGACTTTTTTTCTTTTAAATTACATTTAAAAGAAAAGTCAGTAAATTTAGCCCCATGTATGCTTATGTCATTTCATTTTCCCTATGAGTAATAATCAGGAATAAAGAAGTAAAAAATATCAGCGTAATGTGGGAATATTAAGGCCTGACATTTACATATTTCAAGATCTACAAAAATTTCAAGTTTATCAGAATTATTGTCTGTATTAATTTAGAATAGATTCTACCAGTTCCTATAACCTGGATCTTCAGTCAAACTGTGTCTTAATAGTACCAATATTCCACTGAGAATATCAATCACTGCTCAGTAAATGATGACTGCTTAAATACCTTACTCTTGCTGGCCACTTTGGTTTTGGATATGCTTAGTTACCTTACCCCTGCAGGATCAGAATATGCTCAAATCAGGATACACTCACGGGTACTTGCTTTCAAACTTTGTAACATAACAGAGCTGTAATTCTAGATAAGACTCTGGATGATACTATAATATAAATACCAAAAGAGAAATTACTGTAAAATTTGAGTAGTTTTAAGAACTTTACATTTCCTTGCTGATTGTTTAAATTAAAAACTGCTTAGATCTAGCCGAAGAGCTTACTTTTGCTTCCATACTTCCACTGGCTTTCCTTTACATCTTTTTAAGGACTTACAGAGAGAAAAAGCGTCTCAGAAATCAACATCAATGTTTCAGTTAGTGCCTCAAAGCTAACCACCTGTGGCTAGGAATTAGAAATGTGGCCAAGATAGAGAAATTGAACAGCTTTTGAGAGACAGGGTGTAAAGTAAGATACGCAGGTATCCCCAGAAATGCCAAGGCAGTGGAAAGAGTTCAAAAGTTTGTTTAAAAGGTCAGAACATGAGAAACTTACAAATACTTCACAGTGATATTGAAGCACCAGGCCCTAGGAGGAAAAGGCAAGTTCCCGCCCTCTCTGGGTCGTTTAGTATCCTCTCTGTTTCTCCCACGCCTTCCCAAGGCCTCTGTACATGTCTGCTAGGGTTATCTCTCTCTGGCATAGCAAAGAGAGGGATAACACAGCTCTCTCTGAAACCCCCTCTTGACTGAAGAAGGGGAAAACCCCCATCTAATCCTATTGAGAAGGCACTTCACAGGCTTCCTAAGTGTTACAAATTCTTCCGAAATTGCAACTCTTCCTACACAGGGTCACAACCCCTACACACCCTCTGTACAGCTTAAGCTTCACCAGTATGTAAAACTTTGTGCTGCCTAACCCAGCTACTTATAACCTCTTCAACTGACTCAGCAGTGGAGCAAGTGGAAGGCAGTGATCATGCAGAGGAAGTGTGAAAGTTTTGACTTTTTCCACTGTGACCCAGACTTGGTGCCATGAGATGTCACTCTTCCTCCTGTTCTATGAACTCATCCACTACCCCTCATCCCCACTTCCTCCAGCACCTTATTCCATGGTCATTTCTGGAAATGTGATGGCAGCTCTTTTACCAAGATTTTAAAAGCATCAGATCATTTCATTAGGTGTCAAGGTCTTCCGAAACACCAATTACATATATGCTTCATCAAGTTTTACACAGTAAATGTGACATCTTCAATGATTCTCTGCTCAGACAAGCAGAAAGCACCTGGACTTATAGTGGAGAAGTGCTATGATCCACTTTTCTTCCTTAAAGTTCACAGGGGAAAAAATATATGGGAAATGTCTAATGCCTCAAATACTTGGAATACACTACAAAAAATGTTACACTAGGCTGGTCCCAGCTACACAGAAACGTGTCTGTTCTAGATTCCACTAAAATGAATGCAAGCTCCCAAGGGCAGACAGATAAGAGAGGTGCAACCAAAAGCCTGACCATCTTAGAAAATAAAAATATTCTAAAGTTTACACAAAGTAAATTATGTGTGAAGTTGTTAAATGCAAACATGATGAATATTCAGGAAGAATGCTAACCAGCAAGATGAATTATGCTGACTGAACACCCTCAGGTACTTACATCACCTGCATACCTACAGATTTCTTCTTTTTTCCTGCCACTACTGAACTGTGATTGAAAATCAACTTGTCTTTGCAGTCTCAGAGGCATTCAAGACCACTTTGTGACTTCAAGCTCTTTTACAATTATAGCCACCAGACCCTAAATTCAGAGATACATGAAAACTGCTGAAACAGACAAGGTGTGCCTGCCAGTTCTGCAAAGGACGGATGGTCAAATCATAATGATGCACTTCACAGTAATTCCAGTGCTCTGATGGCTACTCTGTAGAAAGCACAACAAAAGAGATCGCAAGATTAGAGAGAGGAGGCAAAGACAAATTTTGAAGTGTTTCAATGTGTTCCAGCTAGTACATATTGCAGTTTAAACTGACGGTGTTCAGCTCTGTGATACTCAGCTGACTGTGACCAGTCATGGTGTTATGCTGATAGCACAAACTTCAGAGGCTCATTTAGCCAGAAGTAAAGGCTTAATCTTAGTTTTTGCTGTATGTCTGCTCAGTCTTACCATTGTGCTGTAACTGCAGACACAGACATCTTCATTCTGCCATCAACCAAATCAGAAATCTCAGCTACAAATCTTCTTGGACTCCAGGCTCTGAGCTAAACATCCACATCCAAATCCAGTGCATTGCAGTGGTTTTAATTTGGGTTTGGGATTGGATTTTGTTACAGCAGAAGAATAAAAATGCAAAATACTTCTCAGAAGAAGATCCAGGGAAATATTCTGACTCTGTCCTAATTTTATGGACATAAAAGTTGAGCCCTTTCAAAGCCAGCAATATCTATTACAAAACAAGGTGACAACAATTTCTGACTTACACAGTTTCTTGAAGGGAACAGTTGGTGCTCTAAAGTCAACATCCCCTGCCTCAATAGAATGTCCAGCCCTATGATTTGTACCTGGACTCCCCAGGGAGCTTGTGAAGAGCAATGGTGTCATGCTCCAGCTAGCTAGCTGACTGGACAGTCACCAAAGCCCACCAGATTCGTAGTGGATCTTGGCCTCCTGCACCCAAAGCAACATCCCAGCCATCCAGCTCTCAGTTCTCAAAAATGTGTCTTGCCGGATTTCTCCTGGTTGAAATTCCTCTGTGATGGAAATTCTTCTATGGACACGTGCCCTATACCTTGGTAGGAGAATCAAATTTTTCTTTCCCCTTTCCTGTTCCTTTCTGCAGAATGGCATAGATTGAAAGGGAAATAGTCACCTTCCCCTTCTTGCCCAGGTGTTTGGATTATTACCTCCATGACAGTACTCTTTCTTGGGTTTTGTGGGACCTGTTTTAGGTCTTTGTTCTAAACTAGAACTCTAACATGAGTCATCATGAGAGCCATCAGTGCAATGCAGCAGTGTCATCCTCAGCACTACAGTTACAATGTTCCTGTGCCACACAGCTACTCTTTCAGAGGGCCACCTCAATCCTGCAGCTAAAGGGACACATAGTTTAAGCCTCTCACAAAGCTTTAAATATTAGCTAACAATGGTGATATCAGGGCCTTGGCACAGCTACCAGAAAAATGATCTCACAGATTCAGGTAGCTGCTAAGAGAAGGGTTTTGAGATCCTCTGTAGTGCCTAAATACGATGCTGAAAGTAGCAATTGGGTGTCCATGGACTGAGTTCTCAGAGCACTGATTCAATTAAAGCACTTATTCTTGCAGTTTAAGTTTACACTAATTCAGCACGGTGCCCACCCCTCTCAAGCCAACCAGACTCATCACATGCTCAAATTTGGGTACATGTTGCAGAATCAGGATCAAGAGAAACAGCTGGTGCTGATAAAAATGTTCAGAAGCAAGTACAACGCCATTTTTAACATTGAAAAGGGAAAACCTACATAAAGAACAAAAAAGCACTCACCCTCGGGGAGTGTTAAAGATAGTGACTGGACAACAGTTTGGAGAATAAATAGAGAAAGTTCACTTCTTTTAGTGATTAGTGGTGCAGATTGATGTCCATTTGCTGGTTTTGCTCAAGCCCAATTTTTCAGCTCAATCACCACTAAATATAAAGTGTTATAAGAATCCCAGGGGAAAACAATATTTTTCTCATTTTGCAACATTTCTGCCTTCTATAACACATAAGGTATTCCAGTTACTGGTAAATCCACTTTCTTTATTTCTGTTTTGAACTAATTATAGGTTATTAGTTGACTAGATACACACTATATTTGTTTTTATTGTTTCTCCTGCAAATGCTAGTTTTTTTCTGAAAAATCCCTACCCACAGGAAAAGTAAATCCCTAAAGTAGTAAATATTGGACAGCGAGAAAACATATTTTCAGGAAGTTTGGGGTAAGAAAAAGCAGACTAGATCCAGAGCTGACTTATCATCATCCAAACCTTCTTGCAGCCTTTTATCAGTGTTTTGAGCCTGCACCAGGCAGTGGATGTTTGATAGCTGATTATAAAAGTTCTTACTTTTCCAGATTAGCTGTAAAACAGTTTTAATGTATTCCCTCTGTTTGCTCATACAGCGAGTTTTATTATTACCACTGCAGAAGTAAACTAGTTTATCTGTGAGTACAGATGTAGTCATTTGCAGAGATGGTAAACCAGAAAATAATTGCTTACTAATGTGCTTTCTATTGTTTGCCCTCTTTCAGAGAATTTCTTTTGGATTTATAGATGTGATTATGAGTTACTGTTAAGACTGTATTACAGAAATCCACTATTGCCTCTCTGATATAACTAAAGTAACTCCCAACTGATCACTGGGTAACTTATGGATTGTTGAGTTGTTTTTTTCAAAAACCTACTCTTTACTCTTACTTGCTCACAAAACCTGACCTTACTTCTCTAGCAAACAACCCAGTGATGCATATCAGTTTATCATTTCTTATCTGCTTTATAGCTTCTTTTTTTCTTCTTACCTGCTGGAATAGGGTCAACTGCTACAATACAATTAAGGCTCCTACTAATCAGTTTGCTCATCCAAGCTATCTGTTAATATCATATACAGAAAGGATAAACAGGCAATTACCATAGAGAACATTTGCTAAACAAAGCTATAATTAATAATGAATGAAACTGAGTTCCCAACTACTCAAATACACTAGTTATTAATTATCATGTGGCCCCAAGCTATTTGTGTACAATACATAATTTACAGTTCTGCATGATCTCTGCTGTACTCCCTGAAGCCTCCAGAGCTATCTTTTGCATAACTTTAATCTCCAATATGTTGGTTTTGAAAGTTTCATCTGGCTTCTGCCTCAACTCTCTAGATTGTAAGGCCAAGATATGCAATCTTGTATTTGTGTGGAAGAAATTAGAACTTTTAAACAGCAGTATGCAGCAAAAGCCAGAATACAGCACGCAACTGAATTAGATCTAGCTGGCAGACATGGTTTTGTCACCTGTCATAAACAATAAGCGTCCAGCTGTGCAATTGGGAATTTGGAGGTAGCCAGCACTGTCCTACATATCGTTCACCTAAAAAATTATTATCAGATCTGTTTTCTTAACCAGACAGCTTTACCGGCCAGTTTCCAAAATCCTATGTAATTTAAACTCTTATTACACACAATATAATTTCTTCAGAAAATTAGATATTCTATATAATGTAAAACCAGATATCTTTCCTACTAGAGGTCACAGCCTCATCACAGATCCATGGGCCATGCAATGCCTTTAAGGTTTATGTATTCACCCTGAGAGGGGGACCACGAGATACTAGACTGTTAGCAATACTACTCACACTACATTTTTACAATGGTACAATCTGGAGCTCCAAGATTATCACTTGCTTCCACACCTTGATTTCTCACCATATTTCTTTCAAATGGTTCCAAGAAGTCATAAGCATTCTGCTGGAGGCTTACCAAATTTAGAAGTCAGACTACTGACAGAGTTGTGTGTTTTCAGTGACAAAGACCAGACATTTTCAGAACAGGTCTGTTCATGTTTGCCTGGTGACATAAGACACTGTAAAACCCTGGTGTAGAAGGGAAAACCATAGCATCCACCCAGGCCAGCCCCACTGACATTACTCATTTCTTTCTGCAAGCATATCCAAGATCTCTCTCAGTCTCTTTCACTTCCCTTAAGTTCTGTTTTTAGACTGCATTTATTTTCATTCTACATCTTCTGTCTGTCTTGTCTGCTGCTTCTTGAGAGAAAGCACCCAGTGGGTGATCCATTCTACCTCCAACTAACTCTATTTTTCTGTCCTTAGCAATTCAGTCATATCAACCAAACTTGCCTCCTATTTCACACCACTCTCATTTCTCTGTCCCACTGAAGACATTGAATATCAGTATTGACTCAGTTAAAAGATGGTCGGTGAAAAAAATTAATTACTGATTTTATTTTTTTTACTCACATTTTCCACAAATGCATTATTAAGTCATTTAAAAAGGTATTGTCTCTGTGACATGCAGCATCACTGTTTTATCCTGGTACACCATAATGTTCACCATATAATTTTCTTTTAGCAAGATTAATTTATGAAGATCAGTCAAGTTGCCTAGAAGCATGGTAATTGCCATAAGCCATATAATGGCTTCTCTCTGTGGCAGACTCCTGCCACTGACCTTGCCAACTGTACCTGAGAATTAAAGTCAAACTTCAGCCCAACATAAATACTTGTAAGTTCAGTTCTAGTCCTTGGAAATTAATGTACTTAACTATAAGTTGTAGCAGGATCTTCAGCCTCTGTGGCACATCACAAATGGCAGAATTGAAATTATCTGTGTGTAATGGTGGCAACAGTGTCCAGGTGCTTGTTGCAACCATGATCTGAGCCTGTAACTGGACAAAGCTAATTGTCAGGGGTATGTTGTGTGCTTTATTTTGTGGAGGCTTTATCGGTTTAAGCTATGTGCTGTGAGGGACTTTCCCAAGTAACAATAAACAAACAAACAAACAAATTAAGACAAAAAATGAAAAAATAATTAAACCACAATATTTTTGCATATTTGTAATAACTTTGACCTTTTTCCAAAACTGTAATCCCAAATGCCATGCAAAGGAGCCAGGTGAAGGGATTGCAAATTCCAAAATTGCCAACAAATGATTGCTAAATTTCTAGAATGATCTCCTATCACATCTAGAAAACTCTCATTGGCAAAGTATTTCTTTCTCAGGAGACTCATCCTCCAAACCACAGAAGTCTTGTGTGGAAAAGACTAAAACTCTGCTCCCCACAGTTCTCTTGGATGTCTGGTTCTTTGTCCCCACCTTCTGCCCTGTGAGAATCACAGTATCAAGATGAGTGGTTTAAGTTACCATCCCATGTTTTTGGGAAGCCAATAATTGCACCAGGGAATACCATTAGGCAGGAGTGGCAACGACAGCATTAATGGAAACAGGCAAGGCAAGGTGAGGTGAGGCAGCAGGTGCTTTCCCAAAAGGAGCTCCACACACCAATGAGAAAATGTTCTGGCAGTTCAAATACAAAGACTGGACAACAGCTCAGGCAGCCCAATATAGTCCAAAATCATAGGAAAATGGAGAATTTGGGAAACATGGAATCATGCAGATGGAAAATACATTTTGTTGTGATCAGGTGCCCACCAACATGTTTCACCTGTGACCATGGGTGCAAACAATGTAGTACAGTATTAGCAGATTTCCTTATGTTGTACATAAAAATAATTAAAATTTATATTTTGGCATGCGATTACCTGCTTGGAAGTTCCCAGTGAGAAATTCTGCCAAAATTTCTGCCTCTAGACTTGTAAGTCAACTGAAGCAGGTGGCTGCTGGGAGTCTGCTGGTGGTGCTATTCAAGTTAGTCAAAGATAACACATGTTAACATGCAGAGTTAGAGATCTTTTCCTTGGTAATGGAGGAGAAAAGTGGCTTGGACATTAAGTATGTAGAGTGCAATCAAACCACACAGGAGCTGCCACGTTGAATAAGGTACACACTCCCTCTTGATGAATAGTCTGAAAATCCAGCATTCTGAAGCTTTACTATCCAGCACATGGAATTAATGTTTTTCCTTTTTCTGCGAACACCAGACAGCAGCCCTGTCCAAAAAAGCTATTTCTACCTTTGTGTGCATCTTTGAGAAAAACTCTAAAGGGGTAGCCTTTGTATCTAAGCTCTCTTTTATGTCTTTTGAGTAGCCTTTAGGTCAGAAACATTGATCTTTGAATTGGAGAGAATGTACAGTTAACTCTGCTTGTAGCCAACTGTGTTTATCAACAGCACATTTTTTCTGTAGGTATGTGTAAAAAGAATACTTCATTTGTCTTCTAAAAGAAACTTACAAATAGAAGACCTTTCTTAACCTCTTGCAATATGTCTTAATTCTAAGCTTAAATACTTCTGTAAATATTATTTGTGAGTAAGAAATGTCTCTTTTGTATGAAAAGCTTTCTGGTCATATAATTCTTATACATATTTTCCAAGGAGCTGAAACTCTTAAAAGAACCACTTCAACATTTTCAGGGCAAAAGTACTCAGTAGTTAGTTATATCAGCTGTATTATATTTATCTTGTACAGGTTTCTGAAAATATCTCTGTGATAGAACTGTTTTTACAATTTTACCTCCTCAAAATTTCTATTTATTTCTTCTGCCTGTACTTTTTAAGTATTCTTCCACTTAACTAGAAACTTTAACAATATGGTAGGAAAAAGGTTTTTCCTCTGTTTGCCCAAGGCTGAAAACAGGTCATATGTCTTTGTGCAGCTAAAAATTGCAAAGAGATAACCAAAGAAACCTTATGATACAATTCTTTTCTCATAACCAGTATTTTTTTAAATTTAGGAAAAAATATTAGCATTTCTATAGTTTGTCCAAAATTAGTCTTCTATTTCTTTGAAAGATCTGTAAGGCGGAAACCCTGATTCCACTAAAATCAACAGAAGTTTTCTGTGTGATAGCAATGGTGGTAGCATTTTGCTCAGAGATCTTAGCCACTGCTGGATTAATGTTCCCTGAATATCAGATCCAAATATCAGACATGAAGGACAGATATATTACTTTATTACTTCACAAAAAATAGTAAGTTTTGTACCTATTGCAATTGCCTTATGTTAATAGTTTTGTTGATATTTTCCCATAAAAGGAGAAAAAATAATATGCTTTTTAAAATCATCTATGCTCTTAACCAATCTCTGTTACGACAAAGTAAAAACAGGAAACACAAAAACTGTAGGCAGTTTAAATATTACTCTGGAATGACCTCAAAGGAGTCATGAGCATGTCACTATTTTGGAACGGAACTTTTCTTAGTTTGAAACACTTTTGTTAGGTTCTGAGCTTGAAATTTACGGTTTCTGACACTGACCCACCAGATCTCACCTTCTCTCAAGATATATTTTGGGGATGAATGGGCAGTCACATTCCTTTATTCATCTGTCATCTCATAAAAACAAAGTGCTGTGCCAGTGCCACTGTTCTATTTCCTGGACATGTTGTCTCAGCAGGAGACTACCTGTGAGATATGATCTCAAAATACCTTGGTTATTCAATTTTTCTAAATATTATTTCCTTCACATCAGTAACACAGACAGCTTTTTCTCTGTCACAGGCAATGGCAGCAGTCCCAGATGCTCTCAACAGCGCAGACTGAAAAAGGGCAAGTAGTTCAGTCCTCAACAGATTTCTTTTCTTTTATTCCACCTGTAAATCAAACATTTATCTTTATGAATTACAAGTCACAAAATTTTCTAGTCCAGCAGGCAGTCCTCATGTTGGTCTAAAAATCTTGTTCCATATGAAAAATCATAAAGAAAAGTTAAAAAATTTGTTAATCACATTGAAGGATCATGATGCTTATGTCCATAAGCCATCGTATATTGATTTGGTAACTTGACAGTATGATTGGGCTCAATAATAGAAGAAATCAGTAAAAGTTCAATGTTGCTAAACCTTTCCAATATGTTACTTTGTTGCTCATCTTTCTTTAATGAGAGCACTGTGAAAGTCAAATATTTTTGTCTAAAAACTCTCCGAAGGCAGACATAGGATTTGTTTTTGTATAACTTTCTGTACTGATCACCAGATAATCCTTAGTAAGACTTCAGAAAAACATTAGTAAACCAGAACTGTAAGGAAGTAGATTGTATACTTGTAGTTATTTCTAAAAATTAAGTTAATAAATTAAATTGCAGTAAATTCCATGTAGTGAACTGACCTTGCCCTAAGCAATGATAAATACCATATAGGGCTATCATTCCTGTGGTATTCTGAGATATAAGAATTTTAGTTCTTTATTAGGGTGCTGTAATGTAAGAGGGAAATAAAACAAACAAATAATTTAGGTGTAGTTTCTCAAGCTGCAAATACAATGTTTCATTTCTTATTCCAACTGGACACTTCACAGGGAAACTTCATTTATAAGTGCTTATAGAAAGATTTTTAGTAAATATATTGGATTGTTGTTGTTTAAGTTTTCTAAATTTAGGGAAAATTTTATCAGCAGGAAAACTCATTAGACTTTCTGTTCTGCTTATGCCCACTGTTGACCCCCGTAACAGATTAGCCCTTCTATTATGAAAGCCAAATCTTATCAGAATTCAAGAAAAGAGTTGAACTGGCGCTTGGAGATTCTAGACATATGCATTAATAATATAAAAATAGTTATTTTCAACTTTTCACAGAATCATAGAATCACGGGTTTACACAACAGCTGAGATTGGAAGAGGGCTCTGGAGGTTATCTGACCAAACTCCTGCTCAAGCAGGGTCATCTAGAGCAGGGCTGCCCAGGGCCACATCCACACAACTTTTGAATGTCTCCAAGAAGGAAGACTTCACCACCTCTCTGGGCAACCTGTGCCATTTTTTTTTGTCATCTCTGCAGTGAAAATTTTTTCCTGATGTTCAGAGGGAATCTCCTGTGTTTCAGCATATGCCATTGTCTTTTGTCACTGGGCACCACTGAAAAGACCCTGGCTCTGTCTTCTTTAGACCCTCCTTCAGATATGTGTATACACTGATGAGTTACTCCCTGAGTCTTCTTATCTCCAATCTGAACAGTCTCAGCTCTCTTAAAGTTTTGTCATAGAAGAGATGTTCCAGTCTGTTACACATCTTAGTGGCCCTTTGGTGGACTCCCCGGTGGCTCCATATCTCTCTTGTACCAGACACAGTAAACTGTGCCCCAGAACTAGGCACAATACTTCAGCTGCAACCTCATCAAGGCTGATTAGAGAGGAAGATCATCTTCCCTGACCTGCTGGCAACACACATCTTATTGTAGCTCAGGATACCATTAGTCCTCTTTGCCACAAGACCGTATTGCTGGCTCATAGTCAACTTGCCGTCCACAGGATTCTCAGGGATTTTTCTGCCAAACTGCTTTCCAGTTAGGCAATGCCCAGCACATACTGGTACCTGGGGTTGCTCCTCCCTCGGTGTGCAACTTTGCATTTCCCCTTGTTGAAGTGCATAAGGTTCCTGTCAGTCCATTTCTCCAGCATGATGAGGTCCTCCTGCATGGTGTATCTACCACTCCTCCCAGTTAAGTATTATCTTCCAGCTTGCTGAGGGTTGACTCTGCCCCATCATCCACATCATTATTAATGATGTTGAATGGTATTGTACTAGTTATGGACCCCCAGGAGTCCATGGACCCCCACCTTTGCTCATGAAGGCTCAACAAAGGAACCGTGGATCAACAGCCTAAAGAGGAAAGACACTTGCCCTGACCTCAGCCTGTGATATATTGGGAAATAAACCCTTTCAGAGAGTAAATAATTATGTTAGTTAAGTTCCCAAAATGAATCATGATCTATTCAAGAATAACTGTCCATTGAATATAGCATAAACCTCAGGGCATTTCACTCTTGTTGATTGAGCTGCTGAATACGGGTACTAATACGGGCACAATAAATGCCCCTTCTTCTTACATAAATAAAAAACAGACATTATTTGGTGGAAGAGACTAAGAGATGGTTTTATTTCAGGCAACCATAAAAACCAAGTTTTGAGCATATTTTTTGTACTGGGACATGAAGAAACTGAAGCAACTCTCACAGTCTAGTAGCATCAGAGTTGTCTGGAGACAGGTCACTATTGTGAAATTTTCCCCTAAGCTAAATCCAATTCACTCAGCTTTGTACAGAGAAGGTATAAAACGTCACCTTCACATATAGGTTTGTTGTCTGAGCCCTCTTTGTTCGAAACATTTTAACTGTGGTTTCTGCACCAACTTTTACTAGTGATCTGAGTTTACACAGAAGTAGGATATATTCCTGTAACTTTCAAATAACTTATTCTAGTTGCTCAGTAGCAGCTAAACCCTCTCCAACACAGGGATGCACAGCATCTTAGGAACTATGACACATATATGATATAGATATGAAAGCTACTAACACCTTCTTAAGCAAACATAGACTAGAGTTTAAAAAGAATTATGTGGATTTTGGCATCAACAAATGATTTTCATAGAAATATGCAGTCAAGGTCTCAAACCCAATCTTGGGCTTCACAGTACAAGAGAAATATGTAACTTTTGGAGCAGGTCCAGTGGAGAGCTACTAAGTTGGTCAAGGGTCTGGAGAACCTCTCTTACGAGGAAAGGCTGAGGGATCTGGGACCGTTCAGCCTTGGAAAGAGGTGACTGAGGGGAGACCTCATTAATGTGTATAAATATCTAAAAGATGAGTGTCAAGAGGATGGAGCCAGGCTCTTCTCAGTGGTGCCAAACAACAGGACAAGAGGCAATGGGCAGAAGCTGATGCACAGAAAGTTCCACCTGAACATGAGGAAGAACTTCTTCACTATCCAAATGATCACACACTGGAACAGATTGTCCAGAGAAGTTGTGAAGTTTCCCTCTCTGAAGATATTCAAGAACTGTCTGGATGCAATCCTGTGCCATGTGCTCTAGGATGACTCTGTTTGAGCAGCAGTGTTGGACCAGATGACCCACTGTGGTCCCTTCCAACCTGACCAATTCTGTGATTCTGTGAAGGTGAATGTCCATTAATTTCAATAGTGTAAAGTAGTATTAACTTGGCAAGATTTTTTAATATCTTGCACATGCCTTTTATCTCATCTGTTTTTCCAAGACAACAGACATTTTAAACCTAACATTATCACATAAGGCCTAAACACATAATACTCATATCTTCTTCCCAAAATACATACTAGTCTCTCTCACGAGTGCACTTAAAAAAAATTAAAACCACACATTATTTAGATCACATAAGCAGTCTGACTCAGTTCACATGGGAGTCATTTTCCTACTGAACTTGCTCTGCATTGGGTAAATAACCAAGCAAATAACCAGCCCACCATAAGAGCAGAGTGTGGAAGCTGGCACTGTGCATGCTGGTGGTATGCCTTAACCGCTAAACTGGGGACCTGCTCAGCCTCTCCCTGGCCTCATAAATTGTTATTCCATGCTGCTGGGAAGAGCTTCAAAAGCAAGGATTCAGAGAAACCTACACTGCAGCAGGTTTCCAAGCAGGCACGGTGCCGAGACATGAGTTCAGCCCCCTTAGGTAGGAGAGGGCCCTGAACTGGTGTGTCCTGAATTGCAAGGGCCAGTTGTGTTCCTTAGTATTTGGGTCAGTCCAAGGTATTTCACCCTTTCAGAAATAAAAGGGGGAGGCCTGTATTATTTGCAAGGCACCCATATAAACAGACAGACCATCTAAAAAGAGCAAGTACTTGAAACACTCTGTTGGTTTTGAAAGATTTTGATTGTACTTCATAATGGGAACAGGCAAAACCCTAATCTTTCATAAGCAAATAGAAAAAAAAAAAACTGTAAAGCAAGTGAAGATATGTAGGTATTAACTACTCGATAAAAAACTCCACTGAAAAGGTGGAAAAGATAAGGTAAGAAGCTTTCAGTACACATAAAAATTTTTACTAACTTGATGGGTTTTTCACAATGTAACTTGTACTAGTAGACATGATCATTACTGAAGTACAGATAAGTTAAATTTCTGTATTATGTTGTTACCCATAATTGAGTAACGCTGCAATTGCCAAAGGGATCCAAGTACTATAATCAACAAATTTACAAGATAATATTACCAAAAAAAAAAAAGTGGGTTTAGTGTTAAAATTTTCTTGTCTTTACATTTATCTGGAACTCTAAATTTCTTGACTGAAGTGCTTTGGCTGCTAAACAATTACACGACACAGCAATGCATATCACCATAGTTGGATAACTTTAATGCTCTACCCAGAAAACAAAGAAGGGATTTATTGCACGTTCACACATATAGACATATATATATGTATATAAAATTATGATAACATATATATGAAACGAATGAGACGAAAAACATCACAACACTGTATGATATCACTCTGGCCTCATTTTCTGTTCCAAACACATGATAAAGACAACTGCAGCCATGAATACAAGTACTTGAAGCAAACTTGTGTAGTTGTAGACCAAAGGAAAACTAGGTACATGATGGAGATTACAAAAGATGCTCAGCATTACAGAAATTTCATAACGTATGTTATTAATATGATGCAAAGTGCAATAATAATGAAGTATCATGAAGTGGGTTAGGAATGGCCTGATAGATCCAGCAAATCAGAAATGACTGGGGATCCTTCTACAGTTGTTAATATAGAAAGCATAGGAATTGACTGGGCATCTAAGATAATTGGACTTTCCTGATAAAATAATCACTGATGATATAATTAATAATTGTGATATTCAGATGTTTGTCTTTATGTCTCAAGCTTCTCCTTGTATTATTCTCTCTTCCAAGCTGCATTGGCTAGGATAACCTGCCATTGCACCTGCTGCTTCTCACCAAATTGTTGTTTTCACAAATAAATACAATGCACATGCATTAAAGAAATTGTTCCTTTTATTTTCTTTATGCTAAAATATGTTTAGTGAAAAGAAGTCCATGCTACAGCTAAGAACATGTAATTGACAATCTTTTAATTTCTAATTCAAACTTTAATTTATGTAATAGAATTATACAGCCCCACAGCATATAGATTGACAATATTCTCTTGTGTGTGCATTTTACAGATATACAGTGATCTTGGAAAGAGAAGATGGGGGATGAGACATTATACAGTGCAGCAACACAGAACCCTGTAACATTGGGAAATTATTGCTGCTACTTTCCAGTATGTTGGAGGAGTTGGTGCTAGTGCTTATTTCTTGTCCTTTTGGCCAAAATGTTACCAGCCACAATTGCTCCTGACAAAATAAATCCTATTGGGCCATATGTTTCCTAATGATCCACAGATGACAGTATAATAGCAGCCACTGTAGACCAACAGTATGAAAAATAAACAAGGAATGCATCGTCATTAAAAAGCTGAAAGGTTCCTGTAATTACAGATCTCTATCAGAATACAAAGCCTGGAGTATATTGAAAGCAAGATCTTTCCAATGTATGGGGGAAAATGATTTGTTGTGACATTTAAAGAAGGCATGCACATGTCAGTAACTCTGTAGTAGCTTTCTTAGATGTGAGAATATCCGTTACATAAATTCCTCTGTCCTAGCACTGTGTAAGAAAATATCCTTACATATAGACAGAAATGACTAGTGAAATTAAAATATTACTCAGCATTAAATTTGTACCTTATCAGCCTGACTCTGAACACCCTATGCAATGTTCCCACTGTTGTAGCATTTTTGATTTCTGACAAGGTTCTCGTGAATTGCGCAAATTAGTCATGTATAACTCAAGCTAGCAATTTGCCATGAAACACACATGAATTTAATTGCTGATAATTTCACATTAAAGAGAAAATTTTCCCATTAAAAACATTTTCCTGAACCTTGTTTTCAACTTCAATAGTCATAGTCATCTTATGTTTTGAAATCTATTCAAGCACAAGATGAATTACAAGGGAAAAGCCTGTACCCATTTTAGAATAAAGAAGCAGAAAAAAACATTTCTCTTTCTGGTAAGAAAAGGAACAAATAAAATTATGTAAGATATGAAAAGGTATTGTAAGAAAAATTTCTTCAGTGTTTTGGAACTACATGATCTTGAAGGTCTCTTCCAACCCAAACAATCCTAAACTTACATTTCAGTACACCCTGCAGAACATGGTATATGAGTTAACAGAACTTGTTCAATAAAGGCTGAACTTTGATAGTGAAAATTTAAGTTTTACTAGGTTGGAAAACCATCTGAAGACATTTAGAGAAAATATCCTTATAAAATACAACACAAAGTTCTAAAGATTATAATATCTTCTACTTAGCATTTCTACACACTCTTTTCCTTTCCTTTCACTCTGAACTCACATCTACTAGGTATGATGATGATTTGTCAAAAAATATTAAAAAATATCACATGTTCTTTTTTGTCATGATGAATGTCTTTTTTGAGTTTATGCTACTTTGTCATTATGAAGAGAGGATTTATAACTTTTCATAGCATTGAGCAATTTTTTTCCTTACTAGAGGCACCTGAGAGAAATGCAGGGCCAAACTTCCATCATGCCCTCAGCAAGGACTGCATTTTTGCATCTGCAATTTTTCAGGCACAGCTGAAATTATTTAAACACCTAACCATTTGATTTACAGATGTAATCAGGTACCTCTACATACAAGTGATTGTAACTGCAGGTGTTAGATTGGGGACTGTCATTTGAAATTCTTCCTCAAATGTGGAAAATAATTATCTTGAAATTATTTATGTGGGTTCATTAAACAAGTAAGCTTCAATCCTTGTATTCTCCCTGTGTGTTAAGCTGTTTAAATCCTTAGGTAGCCTTCCTGTGATCTCTGCTCTCATTGTTTTCCCTGCTCCACTTTTTCTTATATCAAGTATGAATATAGCATCAGTTGCTCTCACACAAGTGCAACATTTATTCTGTGTAGGCTGTGCACCCGGTTCAGTTGCAGACTTCCATGGACTGGTCCCTTTGTTTTATATACAGAACCCAGGAGCAAAATTCAACACTCATGTAGAGATGGTGTAAGCCACTCACTCACTCCCTTCCTCTGATCCAGACTTCAGCTGCATCAATAAAGCAATTCTCACCAACACTGAAGACTTAGCTGCTGAACATGATGGCCACAATCTGGCTCCACATTTTATTATTCCATCTAACAACCTCAGAATCAAAGATATTGTTTTTCCCTTCTGCCCTTTTAGCTGTCCTTTGCCTGCACTTGTAGGAAGATAATCAATACAGATGAAACAAAAAGGTAATGGAAAACCTTGTTCTTCAAATGTTTTGCCGGAGACAAAATGGCATTACTGAGTCACACAACAATTCTGCGCACACAGACAGCTAATGTCACCTTACCCATATCTGTAAATTTATGTACTAACAATTTATAAATTAATAAAAAACAACAGGCAGATCATGTGTAACAATCTGTACTCTGTACTCTTACAGGAATTATAGAAGTCTTCACCTGCTGTCCCTGGGTCCTCTCCTAATATTTCTGTGTTGTCCAGATTGCAGAAGGGCTCTTACAGTGACACATTGTCCCAGTAAGAACTGTATCAATGGCCACTGCAGTCACTGTTCCTACCCAAGCCTGAGTGTTCCACTCTGCATGTGGAAAACTCTCTGATCTGTAGAGTAAAAAAACCTACAAGACTGAAGACTGCATTTACAGACTCCACCAAATGCTGTACATTTTAATTATATAAGCTATTCCAAAAACTGAAGCATAACAAAGAAGATTTTTAGCATTTCATTTAATTACCTTTAGTAATAATTTTGTTCTTTCCATTTTACATGAATTATATCTCCCTTCATTAAGATAATAGATAATATAACCCTCTTCTGAAAAAATGGTGTCTAGTTCATTCGATTTAGCCTGGCAGTTTTCCAGATCGTTAAAGATATTTTTCAGTATTAAATATTGGCAGTGACACACTCATCTCTTTACTACGTCTAGATGAAAGTTAGGAGTATATGTCATATGTTTTTCTTTCATTACTTCCTTACAGGATGCATGTTGGTAAAATTAACTAAAAGGAATTACAAATGCTATTCTTACTTTCCTGGATTCCTGTGAGGGTGAAGAAAAGTTTGGCCCAAGCAATACTGAAAAACTAGTAGAAAGTAATAATAATAACAACTAAAAAAAAAAAAAAAAAAAAAAAAAAGAAAACAGCCAAAAAAACAAACAAAATCCCACAGAAAACCAACAAACAAAAAAACCCACAAAACAAAACCCAAAAGAAACAAAAAAACCCCACATTACATTCAACCAAGCAAAAATGCAAACTAATTAGTCAGGTTAGCTGGAGGAGGGTAGTAAGAATTAAAATCCTCAAGAAAAGGAACATCTTGATGTTAGCAATGCCAGGAGAGCTTTAGGAGTGTGTATTAGCGAGGAGCTAGGCACTAAAAGTTTAATCTATTCAGGGCTTCAGAGCATCTGTTAATCTCCATTGAGAAAGGAATGTCTTATTCTGCAAGGAGAAATGGCAGCCCTACACAGGGCAAAGCTCTGGACACACAAAGTACATGATGTAACATTTAATACCCATGGGGCTTTAACATGTCCTACTGCTGATTCCTGAATCATACCACAGGTCATCAACAGGATAATTAGAAAGATTTCTACTGACATCAGCAGGCCTTGGGCCAGGCTCCAAGCTAGGTCTTAGTGTATAACTGATGATGGCAAACAGACAAGGACTTCACATCAAGCTACAGATGTTATCTGGGAGGTAAATGTAGTCTGTTTATTATGGTTCCACACAGAAATCTGCAAACATATTTGTGTTTCTTAATATCACAAGATAAGCATAATTACAAAGGAAATTAGTGTAGAATGACAAATATAGCTTGGGGGTTAGTTTTCATTAACATGTAGAGATTTTCTAGGTTATTGCTGTGGGAGAGAATGATGCCAAATGAGACATTAAAAGGGTGCAAATGCCAAAATTGTCTAACACCATTTTTCTTAATAATATAAAGAATAGTTAGTTGGAAAAAACACCTGAAGACGAACTTTATGGTGGAAAATCAATGTTTTTAGGAATCAGGAATTCCTTACTGGAAACCTCTAGCTACCCTTTATTTCAGCTGTTAAAATTACCTTGGAGAAAATGTGACGTTCTCTGTGGCTATAGAAAATTCTGGAATGAAACAAAAAAAAACAGATGAGAACCCCTAGAAATTAATTAGTGCCTTTCGTCCTTCTCCACATGGCATGCTGTGTTGAAAGGAATCATGATCCCAATGCCACCAACCACTGATATGTGGACAGCAATGTGATTTTCTGTGGATTCAATCTTCCCACTGTTGTACAGTTCTTGGTACTTCCTATTGTGACATGCAGAGGTTTTTTTTAAGTCTCAAACTCCACACAATTAACTTTTATAATTTGGTAAGAAATAGAGTAGGTCTTTTCCAAAGGTCTCATTGCCGGTCATCATGACTTTCAGAAATTTTATCCCTCACTAAGATTTATAGAGCAAGATAAAGCACGTCAGGGACAAATTAGTACTACAGAAACTTCCTTCTCTTAGATTAACATGTAAAGTTTTTTTTTTATATTACCAACACCTTTGGTTGCCAACCCTCAAACAAGTCAACGTGCCATCCTTCCCTCTGCAGGGTGTTCCTCTTGCTTTCGCTTGCAAAGAAACAGAACTCCTACCAGAGCTGTAAAAAGACAACACAAGTCTGTCTGTATCTGCTGCGGCATGAAAGAGACAAGCCCTTAATTGTTTCTGGCTTTTGGAAACACAGGAGGTACACATCAGCCTATGAAATGGCTGCAACATGGAGCAAGAAGGGCAAAAAACTCTTTGGAGCGGTTGTGTTTTAGCAGGCTGCAACACAACCTTGGCATGTGCCCAGGGAGGAGACAGAGGGAGCTGCCTGGGACGCATGTAATGTTTACCTTCCTGACACATAAAAATTTTTCCTGGGCCTATCATCATGTCTGTTGAATACTTGACTGGAGGAAACCAACTGGTTTGCACTGCTTCTGTAAGAACAGTAACACCGGTTTGCCTGTCAGCATCACTGGGGCAAAACAGCCCTACTCTCCAGACATGGAACTGGGTCTCAACCTGCTAAATAAGCTTTGGACCAAAATAGAGAGTGGATAGTGCTGCATGCCGTGTAGGAGACAGTAGATGGAGTTAGGGAGAAGAAGGAAGGAGTGGGATGAGACATTCTCATGAAAAATTCTTCCTGGAAGAAGGTGTCTTCATAAAGAATCCTAGAAAGTAACCACTCCTTTGTAGATATCAGAAAGCACAGGGAGGATGCTTCAAATGTCTGAATTGCCATGCCAAACGCATATGGCTACACTCCCCCTCAAACAGTCCTAGTCAGGACAGACAGACAGTATGATGCCTACAAGCGTGCAACTACACTCCACCATGTTTGACAGTATTATTGGAACTCATGCACATATTTAATGCCTGACACAGTACAGTGTTGCCGGCACTGACCACATTTTCCATTCTTAAAGGAAATGTGTTGTGGCTAAGCACTGGGGTTCTTCTGAGACCAAGAAGCACATCTGTCCTACTGTTAAAAGTACTGGTGAAAATATAACTCCCTTCTTTCAGTCTGTCTGAGGAAACTGTTTATTCAGTGATATGACATATACAGTTACATCTTTCTCCACCAGCATTTCAAATCAGATCTAAAGAATCACTTCAAGAAATAAAACGAAGATTAAAAAGGACCTGGTTCTCCAGAAACAGCCAGGTGTCTAGATGCTTTTCTTTTGTTCGTAGTGGAAGAGAGTAAAAGAAGTGTTTTGCAGAGCATTCAGGTAAAAAGGGAAAGAAAGTAGGATTTTCTGATGGACAAATGTATGTGTTTCAGCTTGGAGTGGCCACAGGGAGAATTCCTCTCTGCTTTTCAGTGAGTGACTGATCTGTCTGTGACAGGAAAGTTAGATGTAAGAGGCAAATATTTGTGACATAGTACAAAAGAATTGTTTGGATTCCTTTTCCCTTACAAAACTTTCAACTAGGAATGCACCCTTCGAGTTACAGTGCAGGATAGGAACTAGCCACCCTGAAGAGCTGCCAGAGAAGTAGTTCTTCAGTGTGAGAAGAAATGTGTGGATCTTTTATTTCAAACTGAATTTAGAGATCAATCTTTTTTAGACCAAACACCTGGTTGCCAATGAAACTCACATGTGGCTCCAGAGGAGATTTTCTTTTTTCGATGTATTTCTTTTTTCACCTAGATCTGAGAGTTTTGATGACACCTAATCAAGTAAAAAGGAAATTGCAAAAAATAGAGGGTAGAGAAAATGGTAAAGACAGTTACTGTTTGGTGGAGGTAGAGAGAGAGATAACCATTTCCATCAAAAGAAAATGGTTCAGCAAGGTTAAAAAGCACTGGAAGCAACACTGATGGCAATGTAATTGCTGAAAATGAAAATGGTTATGATTTTTATTGGCCTGAAGAAGAATTGCATGGTAATAGTACTGCAGCTGGTGAATCTCAAAAGGCAGCTAAGGAAAAAAGCATGAGGTGGTGCCAAATGACCTTCCTGGCTGCCATGGTATAGTTGGTTACAGTGAGGATGCACTTACCAAGAGACTTCCTTATGGGAAGCTTTGCTTGGCCCTTCAGACTCATGGCTCTGGAAAAGGACACAAACCCATTCAATTTAGTTTCTAACAGTGTAAACATTATTTTTTCTCCCTTTTTCCCCTCCATTTCCCTTAGATGTTCATGGTCCCTGATTGCAGTAGGATCATAGCACAGACAGAAATACAAGCTGAGGATGCCACTGGCAATGGGCAGCTGCATGGTGGTCTGGTTGAGTGCCCATCTCTTACCAGATGTCAGCTCTGGTCTGATCTGCTGGGAGCAAACCTCTTCTTTCCTAAGTGCCTGCTGTCCTTACTGCCATTTGCTTGCTGGTGCGTGGAGACAGATCACTTGTGCAGGCAGGGCCTGTCTTCCTCTCCGTCTGTTTGCACACTGAGAAACAGGAGGAGAGCCTGATTTCAGCCTAATCTGACTTTACAGCACTCCATCACTTAAGATAACCCACTGGAAGTGTCTTTTCCATTTCAACTGGCATGCACCAATAAAGTGTGGAATTCCGTAGATTTTAGCCCATCGGGATGTAAGCAAAACAGAGACACTATTGAATATTTCCATGTTTTATTTCTCTATTTTACCTTAATTGGAAATAAAAGACTTCTGCATTTTAAAGCTGTTTGTTCATTTCAAAAAGCATGGAAAGGGCTGATGGAAACAATTGTTAGAGAAAGATTTTCTGTTGGGAAAATAAAGGCAATGTAAATCAACATATCTCCAGAGAAAGATCAATTTTTATGGAATTTTCCCATCATGATAATCTAAATTAAATACTTTATGTTTACATTAATTTCTGCATCCAGTTACACCAGCATTGCTCATGATAGCACTTGCAGCCAGAAAATACTCTTCTTTATTCTCCCCAATGAGCCAAGCTTTTTGTTTGATCTGCATCTCCCTCATGCACCAAAGTTTCCCTTTGATGATGACTTGCTCTGATGAATCCCTAGAATTTCAACTGAACTCAGAAATGGGAATGGGAGAGAGGAAACCAAGAACCACATTGCAAACAGGCATTGAAGGAACCCAGGCATAGTGATATCAAGGTCAAGCTGAGCTAGATGTACTGCTGTTGCCAGTTCCCTTTGTTTTTAAGTAATTTAATTCTGAAAAAGCTCTTAAATTTTTGCTTGCTTATTCTGAATTTGGTTTGGATTTAGGTAGAGTCATATTTTGCTTAGATGTATTTTCCCACTGAGAGAGGACTCAACAAAAGACTGAGATGGAGAATAAGGCCTGTAAATGGTATGGTGAGAAGGGCAGGGAACTCAGCATGGTAAAACCCTGACCAAGCACAGAAGGTCATTGAAAGAAAGAGAAAACACAAAAGTACAGAACTTGGTTGGTTTCAGTAGAAACTTAATTGCAATTGTCTTTCAAACTGTGTCACACTTTGAAGGGATTTATGTAAATTCAGCCTACCAGCACCACTGTCCTTCCTGGGGGGAAGCTTCTCACACCGATATTTGTGACACCAGCCCAGTGGTGTCAGATCAGAGACAGCTACTGAAACCCTCTGTCAACTGATCCTAGGGTGGCTCTCCTTAAGGGTTCATCATGGATGAGGAAGGAGAGTTTGGGTGGAAAAGCATCATCACTTTCAGGACCTGTGCAGACAACTTTGCTGGCAAAAGAGGTAAGACAAACCATGTCTGAAAAGGTGCAATCCTCATGGTGTGTCGTGACCATCTAATTACCTCCATGGTTCTGCACCATCTAAATGAGCTAGTACCTACCTGGAGGCTGAAGCTGCTAGGGTGAAGTACAGGCTGTCAGTGATTTTCAGGCAAGGAGATTGCTGATACATAGGGAAAATTTGTACTTCTTTTCCTGTGTCATAATATAGTCTCTCTGCCATATATAATCTCTACCACAGTTATGAATAATTCCTAAATTATCCTTTCTAATACTATATATTTCTCTAATACATTGCTTATTTAAACTCTAGTTTTCTGATGTGTTTTTCCTCTGTTGTGATTAGAATGTGACAAAGCTATGCAAAAAAGTGAAGAAACAGGCCTTACCTGAAGAAAACTTGCAAAGGCTACTTTATGACAGAGAGAGTTTGAGAAGTGATAAAATAATAATATAAGTTCTTTCTTTTTCAACAGGCCAGATTTACCAGTACACCCCAGACACATCACTCCTCGCCAGCCACACAAAACAGCTGTAAACCTGGATTAACCAGGCTGTTAAATTGAGTTTACAGCTGCTTTGCATCACCAGAATGGCTCAAAGCAGGCAGTACATACCAGTGAATACGGGTATAATTGTACACTAATGAACGATGAAGTAGTTTAGGATGCAGTATTCACTTTGGCAGAATGAAAAAGAAATCTTTATAGAGAGCAGATACGTTAGAATTTATCCTGGCTTTGCTCAAGGGGAAAAATTCATCCTCTTTTATTCTGAATGGATTATAATTAAGAAAAGCATCAGAGACAAATTATTCAAGGTTAGAAATTTAAAAGAGCTTTAAGAATACATCCACGCTTTCCAGATCTGTTAGTGCCTGCTCAGGCTGGAGTTACAACAAGAGAAACTCATAGTTTAATTATAAAATAATGGTCAAAAAACCTGCTTAGATAAGCATGTGTTTCCATTAGGGAAGAAAAATCATTATAGAAAACAAGATTAAAAGTTAATGTTGCAAATCTCATTGTGTATAACTTCATTAATGCTGGATAACTACTGTATAATTAGCAAGGTGTTCATTGTAGAAATCTGTTAAAAAAGTTGAAATGATATCTACCTAGATGTCTGCATAGTCTGTAGTTACCTTAAAAATAATGAAGCTCAGATTATTTTTCAGTGCTTTAAAACACTGTTTTCCTTCTGTAAATAAAGCTTACAGCCTTAAGGCATTTGCCTTGGTGGAAATACAGCAGCCTCTGATATAATTCAACAAACATAGAAAGCATAAAGTCTCCAGATGACTGATTCTCATTCGTATATACAATGAATCATGTTTAAATTACAGGGAAAAGCTGGATCAGGAGAGCCCATGGACAGAGTAGAATATTTTCCTCTTCACACTCCCATGCATTGCACTAACAGTAGCGCGAGATATGATGGAGATCTGGGCCCTCCATAGTGAAGACTCATGCATCACTCTTCCCTCCAGGTGACTCCTAAAGCCAGGAGAAACCTGGTCTTCCAACTCACCTTTGCAGTTCTGTCTTCCAAAATTGATTGCCAAACCATAGTTTCCAGTTTAGCGGAACTGAGCCTATTTCACCTGGGCTAGCCACAGACTGGCTGTGGGTACATTCACAGAGCCACAGGCAGGCAGAGCCCACATCCACACAGACACCTAAGGCTGTGTATGAGCCCCTATCCCTCCTCTCAGGGGGCTGGTGATTAGCTTAGGCTAAGGGCTGTGCTCGCCACAAATACATGGCTTCACCTTCACTTCCAAGGAGCATCCAGCTGGCCCAGAGCATGAGCAATGAGATGATGTTTTCCTGCAAAATACCATGTAAAATACTAGTAAAATATTACATTCATTTTGAAAACACATTATCCCAAGAGGGATAAAAAATATCAGTTCAAAGAAAAAGCCAGGAAAATCTGGTCTTCAGGCTGCAACATATTTAACCTTTTTCATTCCTGAGTGCTGAGCATCCCACACACTTTCAGTGATAATAGTAACAGCAGTAACAATAATAAGAGGAAATCAAAATCCGAAACAAAAGGTAGAGCTGAAGACATAACACTTAGGAGTTATTCTAAAAATTATGCACCTAAAAGCTATAATTTAGGAAATCATACTTAATCAGCAGGAAACGAAAAAAAGATGAAATCCTCATTAAAAAAAATAAAAAAAACTATTCAGAAAAGCCTTTTGTTGGTGAAACTACAGAAGCAAATGATGAATCAGATTGTGGCATGTCATTAGAAGGAAATGTCTATTCCCTATGAAAATGGCTTTTAGCCAACTCAAAAATAAAATTATCAGTTGCATTTCATGGGGATTTCACTTCTTGGGAAAAATAACACACTTACAAAAAATACACTTCCTGGGCCAATATAAAACTGTGGTGGGGGGAAAGAAGTTTTCCCCCTGGAGTTAAAAAAAATGGTAACTCCCGAGGGGATGGTGTCACTTGATGTGGACCCAATGAGCGCTCCTGCAAAATATAAACATATCACAAGCAGACCGGAAAAGAAGGGTGATGTTGTAGTTCTTGGGAAGAAAGTGGCCATGTTGTAGAGCCACGAGGAGAAGGGGCAGAAGCCCGGCTGGGAGAAGCTGAGAGTCTTTCTCCACTGTGTGTGGGCAGCAGGAGATACTGAAAAGCGGCAGCAGAGCAGCAGTTGATGGAGAACAGTGGCAGAGAGCCAGAAGAAGGTAAGGAGCAGCAAAAGAAGCATGCAGCCAAGCAGGAAGACACAGAGTTGTCTGAAAGAGAAAGAGAGCTGGCTACAGAGCAGGACTAAGCTCTACAAAGAGAGTTTTGGGGTAAGAACGGAAACAACCTCCCCAAGCCCCTCTAAGACCTCCTAGAGAGCAGAAGGAGGTGGACTCCTATTTGAGAGGAGTCTTGGAGTGCAGCATGCACCGGAGAGAGGAGCTAAGAGGCTCAAGACATCCCGGAGCTGGACCGGGACGGTCAGACGGAATGCAGAAGGGGTGACCTTGCCCCCCCCCCCACTGCTACTACCAAGCTGGCAGCAGCTGAGACAGAGCACAGGAACTCTGATAGAACTCTTGAGGCAAAGGCTCTCAACTGAAAGCTACCCGAGACGTTCTGACTCAGGGGTGAATCCCCTGAGGAAAGGGACCGTCATGAAGATGCCCCTGCACTTCGTGATATGACGTAGTCACACGAGCTTGTCCCTGATATCATAGTCCACGGAAGAGAGGGGGGAGAGGAGATCCCCTTGTGTGTGTAATGGAAGGAGATCCAGCTACAACAGTCCAGCTACTGCTGCTGCATGGAAGAAGAGAGGCTGCTGCCCTGAGTGTGGAAAGGACTTCCCTTCTGGACTTTTATTGGAGGGAGAAGAGATTGATCCATTGTAAATACTGATTTAGCATAGGAGAGATAGTTAAGATTATGTATAATATGTATTGTAATATTTATTTGTACAGTTATTGTAATATAATTCCCTTTCCCTCCATATTGAGTCCTGTGTGGTGTCTGGAAAACCCATCTCACACTGGGGCGATTTGTGGGAGGGGGGGCTTGGACTCGAGAATTGGATTTTGGGGGTCTCAAACCACCACAAAAACCTTTTAATAAAAGTAACTATTCAAACAAGCAAAAAGCTTGTGGTCACATTCATAAAAGGTAATATTCAGATGATATTAAAATAATAATAGAAGATAATTGTTTAAAGATGCTCACTACTACTACTTCTCTCTTTTACACAGCCCAAGGCATACTTTATTGTATTAAATCCCATCAAGTCCAAATGGAAAGATACTACTAACAAATATATGCAATTCTTTGACTGTAAATAATATTTTCTTGGTCAGGAAGTCTGCAAATCCATATCCATATTGCTGCTTGTCCTTACAGACCAGACTTTCAGATGGCATAAAATTTTTTCACCACTTTGACCTCAAAGGAACAAGCCCAGATTACTTCCAGGGAGGATCTGGACTCTCATTTATTGTGACTGTCTCTTCTAGGGCTTTATTACTGTCTGCATGGATGAGCAGATTAACTGGGCATCTCTGTCTGGGAGGATAAATACACTTGTATCTGATATCTCTGAGGAAGGGTGGGTGTTTTTCTGGACACCTGCTCCCAGAGACTGGATTAGTTTACGGAGGAGTCTTCTCGTTCTCATTTAGGGAACGGTTAACTCTTGCATCATAATGCAGGTGTTTTGGGAATTCGGCACTAAAATCTTTCAGGCTCTGTGTCTCTGTTGGGGTCAAAATGGCTCAAGGTGAACCTCACACTGATTTAAAATAACTTGGAAGACACTAACTCTGAGTATGCAGGACAACAATCAACTATTCCCTCCCCGGGTATAGGGAGAAATTTCAAGCTTAAAGAAGTTTTACACTCATCTCTGAAATGTCTGAAAATGGTCACTGGATAACTAATCAGATCTGGTACCACATTTCATGTATTATAACTGACACCAAAAAAAACCGCAAACTTGGTGTCCCACTCTTCTGTACATCAAAACTATGAGGATGTAAACAACGAACTGGGTGGGACTCCTCTGAAAGAAGTGCTAGCGATCAGCCAAACATGAACTAATTATAGGCAAATTGGAAAGCCCATATGTGAGCCCAGGAACACACTAGACCTACTGGCAAGAGAAAGTCATATCAGATTCCTAAGAACACACCGTTTCTCAAGCAGAAAAAAAGAAAAAAAAAAATAATACCACAGATTTGATTCAAAGCAAAAATTCAAGAAAATCTACTGCGAGTAGAGGCAAATAGATATTTAGCCCAAAAGCCAAAGGTTGGACAAGGCAGATTACTGATCTTCCCCTTTGTAATCTATCTTGGTTTCTACAGTCCTACAAACAGGAAGCCGTAAGCTGTACAGGTGATTTTGCCAAGATGCAAGTCTGAAAAAGATCTCCGTTAGACACAGCTGAATATGTTGGTTTTTTCCACACCAATGATATGTCTGATTTTCAACTGAATATTACTTCTTGAAATGGGTCGTAAAGTAAAAAAATGACAAATATGCTAGTTTCTCATGTAAAGGAAGAAAAGTATTTCTTACTCTGTTTTCCTATTATCATTCTTGCTTAAAAGTTTTTGGAACATAATGTATGAAGAAGTTAGGTAAAAGTTTGAGGTTTTTCTGTTTCCTCATTTTAAATTGGGATAAATTACTTTCTTTAAAAACAAGATTGTTTAATAATTCAGCTTGTATTGAAAAAATCAGTTGTCAATCTAATAGAGTTTCTGACAAACTCAAGCAGGCAGATTAACTGCACTGAAAAGATTTCTCCTCATAAATTAAACTTTCTAAATATTTCAGGTACGGCAATCCTCAAAAATCCCTACTTTTGCATTATGACATTTTATCCATATGTTCTGAAAGTTAGATACACTTTAGAAAAGAAAGTCTTCTTGAACTGCTATGCTAAACACTGCATAATGAGACAAAAAATGTTTGGGTTGGGTTTTATTGCAGAGGTAACATTAATATTCTTAGTTCTTGGGGGGGAGGGTGAAAGAAATTATCACTTTTATAAATTATTTATTGATATTTAAAGTTTGATTTATGAAAAGGCAGAATGATGGATTGTATCATATTACAGATATAATCCATAGAGTTCTGGAATATCATATTTATCAGCAAAGATTTGAGAGCATTATCATTACATCCAAGTCGGTTCTGACAGAGCAATACATCCATGTTTTCTGCATATTCTCTACAAATATGCACCCGTGTTTGGACAGACATATGTGTATATGTGTCTACAAACACCTCTACACTGAAAAAAGGAAAGAAATGTATCAAATAGTGAGAAATATTTATGAAAATCAATAGCCAGTACATGTGTTTCTCACTTAGACGACCTGGAGACCAATGGAGAAACTGGGTTTCTTCCCAGGTTTCTGCTTTGTTTTTAATTCAGAGCACAGGATGGAGACCTGTCTCCTCTTACTCTAACAGGTGGTAGCAGAGATCGCACATTTCTGGTCACTTGGTCCCTAATGCTGATGAACCACAGCATAGTAATGGTGATACCCTCTATGGTTATCATGTCCTGGGCACAGCTGTGGGGAGAGGGAGCAATGCTGAAAGCCACAAAAATAGCCCATGCTACATAAAATAGCTCCTTAGGAGTTATATGCTTCAAAACTTAAGCTTGACTGTCAATCTTAAAATTGCAAAATTCTTTATTTCAGGCCTTTTTAGGGCTAGAAGTGAGTCCTGGGTCTCTTTGGTATTATTCTCTTCCTGTCATAGCAACTACCCACTTCCATTTCTGTAGATCTGCAGACTACACAATTCCTACGTAGATGGAATCTGACAGTTTTTCAGGACTCTTTCTTGGCCTTCTGGCACTAGGACTACTATATCTTTAGGGAGAAATATGAGTGTTTGTTCAGGAAAGGAAATAAATATGTTGCAGGTTAGACTGCAACAAAGAGGAAAAAAAGACAGTTTGAAACTGCTCAAAAGTTTGGGTGTTGAATGAAGTTTCTGGAGAACAGAGTATTAGGCAAATAAACAAGTTGAAACTAGTATATTTATTGCATATTTAACCACAAAGATCTCACCTACTTGACTTCTAAGGGACAGATGAAATCATGTAACACATACGTTAGAAATGTATGTAGAGATGTGTATCAATCAAAGAACAGTTGAAATTTTCCGCTGTTTTGTCTTTCTGTGTTACAGCAAGAGACAACAGAAAAATGAGCCAATCAATCACAGCTTATACACTCAGACTCCTAAGGCTTGCAGGATGCTCTGTGATTTGTGATTTGACCTCTTGGTACCTTCCTCTTGCTGAGGTTCTCACAGAAAAAAAATTATGTGCCAATGAACAGCAACACAAGATTCATCTTGTTTGACTGGCTAGGTCACAACGACAATTTGGGTTAGTCTATAGCCATATGTGATGGCTGGGAAAGATATAGTGAGTTTCTGTGAAACTACTTCTTACAGGCATCACCCAGAAAGACACAAAACACACCTACATCTATCAGGCAGAGTATTGGGTGATCCATTATACAGCAGCAAACACAAAAACATAAATACCTTGGATTAAAGAAAACAAAAACCAATCTGAGTAGCAACTGATAACACCCTACATTGCAACTGTGCCCGCTGCAGTGTAGGCAACCCTTTTGGTGCTATAAAACTAGTGCCATAATTTCTACACTACTTCCACTTGGCTGTCAGAAAATGAATGGTCAAATTCAGCAACCAGAACAGACCGACCTTGAGCCTGGCTAGTTCTTAGTTCCTCAATGGATGTGTTGAGCTTCCTGGCTGGTGCTGGTTTGTCCTGAAAAGTGCTGCAATGTCCTCTGGGAGATGAATCAATGCACTTGCTGCTGGCCCAGGATCAAGAGTTGGGAGAACATGTTCATGCGCCTGTCTGCTCAACATCCTCTGCAGCTGCATATTCTACTAGCTTATTATTGTCACTCCAGCAACAATTTGCTATCCCCAGCATGGACAGTATGGACCTGTGGCTCCTTGGGTACCAGCCTCTTGCCAGGGAAACTTAGAGGTACTCTAAAGCTATGGTTCACTGATAACAATAACTTTCACAGTGTAGCCTGAGACCCAGATTGCTAGAGATATTTGCTTACATATTAGGAAGGTAGCAGGGGGAATCACAAGGAGATATCTGCTCTTCCTATCTGGCCACCTTTGCTCTTCCTATCAGGTCATAAATTTATATACTGGATACAACTGTATGTAACAAGGAGTCCTGCTGCATCCACCAGCAATGCACTGACCTCACGCACACACACAGTCACCTCACTCGCTGCTCTGCTATTTATTTCTGATTTATGGTCTGCTGGCAATCCACATGGACTGGGATTGAAAACGTAGCACAGAGTGAATCAATTATAGAGCCCTAGATTGATAGACCACCTACTGTATTTAAAAATAATTGAACTG
Organism: Chiroxiphia lanceolata; assembly: GCF_009829145.1. Taxonomy (NCBI): domain Eukaryota; kingdom Metazoa; phylum Chordata; class Aves; order Passeriformes; family Pipridae; genus Chiroxiphia; species Chiroxiphia lanceolata. The sequence continues at coordinate 34,226,842 of NC_045639.1, read as the reverse complement.
TGAAATGATTAAGTAAACCGAATTTCTGTAAGTTTGAGTGTTAGGTAATTATAAATTGCAATTTTGTCAGAACAAAAGTATATTAAGCGGCAATGGTAAGAATTAATGTTAAATTTCTGGTACTTCAGAGATCTGCTTTTAATTTCAGTATGTATGAGCTCTCATCAAACTGATGAATCCAAACCAGATATGAATCTTCAAGAAGCAAGAGTTAAAATAGTATCAAATAAAACTAAGTAAGAAATATTGAAGAAATAAGCATTAATGGGAAATTACCAATACTAAGGAAAATATTTGTGCTAAAATAGTTGTTTGACAAATATGGAGACATATATGGAGAAACATATTCAGTACATTATTTTTAGAAAGACTTTTTAATAATACAAGATGGGGTAAGGAAGATAATTCATACAATGGCCTTTCCTGAAATTGGTGATTCTGGTCACATTAAGAAAAAAAATTACAATAGCATTTTAAGCAGAAAAAAAAATTAGCAAAGCTCAGATGATATTTAACTGTAACAAAGGACTGAGCAGTGAAGCCACAAATATACTCTGCCAAAAAAGTGAATAAACAGTCAATATTATCACAGATCTAAGTATTTTGTTCTCCTTTGTATTTCACCAGATAAAATAGATGACATTTCTAACTCTCAGACACATTTACTATGCTGTGAGGGCTATGGAAGAAATCTCCCAGATGTTACCTTAAAAAAAACAGGTAATTACACTTCCTTGAAAACAACAAAGCCTTGGTCATTAATGAGAGACACTCTAGCATCTCAGGGACATGGGAAATGGAAAATACAGAAAAATCTTATCAGGGTATCTATTAGACAAAGTGTTTGTATTCAGTAATTTCAACAACAGGCTTCCCATCTGCCTCAGGAGGAAGAGAAAATTAGTAAAATTAATTTTGTCAAGACAGAGTTACTCTCCAGTTCCCTCTGCTGTCACTGTGGAGAGACAGACTGCAACAGGATACATGTGGTTCCCCAGCCACTTGCCCCAGTATCCTGTGCTGGTGCTAAGGATATCTCACGGACATGGCAAAGGCAATAGATATCCTTCTGACTCCCCCACTCTTATACCCTCTGCCTCCCAAACACCCTTCATCATTTGGCCCAGTGCAGATGGCCCCCTGTCTCCTGATAAGCCTCCTCATCTTATCTCAGTATGAAGCTTTTTTAACAGCATCTCTAGCCAAAGAGTCACCACTTGACAGTATCACAAGAGTCTTGTTGACCAGCTTGAGAACAGAGCTAGCCAAAGCTCAGAGCTCTGTATTTCCTGGAAACAGTAATATTTTGAACAAAACATACTGAAGTGAGTTACAGAAGTAACACTGGTTTCCATTAAAGTGACCTGAACAGTCTACCCTTTCAAAAAAGTATCTGGTTTCTTTTTTCATGTTTACATCGATCTAATAGAATTTTGCAACATCAGTAGTGGGAGCTCACTGGAATTCATATGATACCCTATTATGTTTATTTTATAGTTAAATTATCAGAAGACTTTATTAATAACGATTTACCATCTTCTTTTCAGGTTCAAAATATCTTCTGCCTCAGTTGCCTTTTCAGCTTGTGTGATAATCAAAGCTTTTTCCTAAGAAAAACCTTTTCTGGAATAGTTTCCTAATAACCTGTTAAAACTTAATTTGTCCTGTCAAGTAATTTTTCACAGAAATAGTATCATGAAGTCAATGTGACTATGGGCACGATCAAGGGGAGCAGTGATGATCACATCTGGGCCACATCTCCCAAGTTATTTGAAAGAACCTGACATTTGTTATGTAGAACCCTTTCATTGGCTACCAGGGTCAGCAGGAGCTGAAGGGCTTCAGCAGCATTAGAGGCACTCAGCGTCTCCCAGGATCAACCCTCCCGGCTGCAGAAGGAGTCAGTTATCTCTTGATGTACCTGAAAGAGGTTCTTTAACCCTCCTTTACTACAAAATTGTAAAAGTGCAGTAGATTGTGAAAAAAATCTGTCATAAGCAGTATGTCATGTAGAATAGTGTAAATTGACTAGTTTTTGGGGGAAAAAAACAACAAAACATCTAGCAAGAGAACACCCAGGAGAATGGATTGCTATCCTAATTTCATAAACCCACTGTGCAGCCTGTGAATTGTCTGTACAGTTCCCTGACATGGTGTTATTTTAAAAAAACAGGAGTAAGTTCCTCATAGTCATTTGCACAGTTTTTATGGTATCATTAGAATATACCTTTGGAGCAGAAATCTCACTGTGAAAGCACATAGCACTATTCTCTAATAATTTTTTATTTTTTTCATCTGCTGTGCATTTTTTACCATATTTTACATATGATTTTTTTCCCCATCAATGCATAACAATGGCAATGGATGATCTGTACAGTACAACCAACAGCCCATGCAAAATTTCATAGAAGCAGGTTTTGGTGTGCATTGGAGGAAGAATGGAGGCATCACAGATGTCAGAACGTGATTAGTCTTCATTTTATCTCCTAAAAAAATTCAAATACCCTTTCTGTCTAGCACGATAATTTGTTTAGTGTAATGTGCATTTGGTAATGATAACAAGAGAGAAAGGCTAAGGTACTGTACTTTGCACTCAAATGAATTGTCTATTTAAACTATGCATGTATAAACTGAGAATTTAAACTCTCAGCCCCTGTGAACTGCTCCTCTGTTATTGTGTTTGTATTAGACGAAAGCTTTTAGGACACCCCTAGGAAACTAATCCCCAGGAGGGCTGAAATTCAGAAGAGGCTAACAAGTCTGCACCTTTGATCCACTCTTCATACAGCAAAGCCAGACAGGATTATACCAAAGCCTTTAACCAAAATACTCGGGCAATTTTAAACCCAGAACTATCTGCAATCTTTAGAATCCTGAATCTTTTTCAGGATTTTTTTTGTAATATTTCTAACTTTTACCTCTTTCACATGCAAGTTTTCAAGAATGGCAGAAGTAAATGTCACTGAAAAGCTGTGTAGTCTTCATGCTCTGTCATGTAGCAAACACTGCTGAATCATGTCAAAGGGTTAATTTAAGGAAAAGAAGCACTCTTACCTTTGCTTCTTTCCCTAAAATTATTGACTTATTGCAAATTTTAAAGATTAAAAACACTGATTTGTACATACACTGCTTAAAATCATTTTTCAAGGCAAGGGAATTTACGTATCCAAAAATACCTTGAAAAATCTGTCTCAATTAATTTCATTTCTAAAAGTTAGATTCACTCACATAGTTGCACACTACAATGCATAATTTGCTATTTATTGACAGTCAGATCAGTGTCTGCACAATAATATCGAAATTATACCTACTGAAGAGCAGGTTAATGCAGCAGAGCAACTCACCTCTGGTAAGATTAGAAACACTGCTAGTTACCAGAACTATGTTTTGACTAGCAGCAATACAGGAATCTTTGGAAAAAAAACCCTGTCTTTCTAGTGTGAGAGACCACTATGTCATTTCATTTCATTTGAAGAGGTTTTAAAAGACAGTCTTTGTTCTGAGTAGCTGGTGACAGTACTGCAGAATTTCACAAGATGACTGTGATAAATGCAGCAGCAAAGGCAAAGACTGCTTAATAGACAAGGAACCTCGGCACTTATTATTACTGTTCTTCCAAGAAGTAGGATTTCCTTAAATCAATTTCATATTTCAAGGGGTTTTAGTCAGCATTCAAAAAATTATATTTAGAATGTAACAGATCAAAATCTACAGACACTGCCCTGGAGATTCTGGTTAATGTTATGGAAATTGGCTGTGAATGTCTAAAGGAATATGTTTTAAGTTCTCACTGTCACTATAGAAATGAAAAGTCAAGCCTAACTTAGCACTTCAACTTCCTGTCATAATTATTTTTTCTTGTCCAGATTTAAGTACCTGTGATTTGGCTATTCTGAGGGGATCAGAAGATTTTTTTGAACAGTCATCCCTTGAGATGGATTTTTCAGGTTCTCAGAAAAGCCCTCCACAGCTCCCAGGAACCATGTCATTCAGGTAGCCAAGGGAGCCGACCTGATGTCCATTTCATATTTTACTACTGAAGTTCTGCTATAAGATCAGTCTCATCTGAAGCCAGTCCTAAGTGATTTTGCTTTTCTGTGCAGGTCAATGGATGACTAAATGTCTGTGAAATGGTACCATGGCAGCAAGGTAGTACTCCTATATTTCCTTTAATGACAGTTTTTGTTTTTCACTGCCACTCTACCCCATTAATCCTACTCTGAGAACTGAAAAACGAGGTTCCATATATCCATGTAATGCGTTGCATGTGTTTTCAAGGTCTTTTCTCTATCCAAGTCTACCTAGCTCTTGAAGAACCGTTACCAAAGTTCCAGAATTCTTTCCCATCATGGTATAAAGCACTTTACACTTCAATGAATTCCTAATAAAGTTTGCTCTCCACCTTTCATATGCCACCCCAATGTCCAGTGTTCCCATGCAATGTCTGCTGAGTAACAGAGCACGAAGTCAGCTTGCTCTGCATTTGCAAGTTGTAACAGGGAAAAACAGATGCACATTAAATCTTACTCTTGTTGGAGTACAAAGGAAGTAGAATTTATTCTACTGAGATGATAGCACTAGTAGGAAAACCCATGTTTCTTCTCCGAAGGAAACAAGCCCATTTTCAGCACATAGCTCAGAGCCTGTGCTCTGCCTCACTGCCTATCCAACTCAGGGCTGAGCCCAGGCTTTGGACCAGTGTGGGCCAGGCTAGATGACCTAGAGTTGTTCTGCTCAAACTCACTTGAAATCTCTGTTGGGAGACCTTACTTTAATGGCACTGCGGACCAGCAGCACCCTGCTTCAGAGCTTCCTGCCATTCCTGGGAGCAACTTGAAGAAGCCTCAGAGCAATGCTGCTATCAAGCCTTCCCCTTCCATCAACACCTGATCCTTCACTCCATAAACATCTGCAAAGTAATCTCAGAGTGTGGTGGAAAAGAGGTTTGTAGGAGGCTGGACACAGATGTGGTATGCAGTGTGAGGTGGGATTTGCCAGGCATCTTTGGTTTAGATGAAACACCAGCATCCTTTCCTTCTGTGCAGGCCATCCCCATGCTTGCTCTTACTGTCTGTTATGAAGTTATTCAAGGTTTTTACTTCCTCCTCACCCTTTAATTTTATATGAGTAGGGGATTTTTGGTAGTAAGTCTTTGAGCCTTGTTTATGTGAGCATACCATTCATGTTTACCTCTGAAAGCCCCGCCTGGACTTGTTTAGAGGAGTAAGTAACAAATCAGATAAAGTCTGTGTGACAGGGCAAAAGAGAGTAAATCACTTTAAGAACATAAATCAGGCTCCTACAGCCTGTCCTTGCAGAGGTTAAAGACAAAGTGACAAGCAAAGAGGACAAAGATCAAGTAATAGAATAGCTAAGCTGTCTTGCAAGGAGTTTATAATCTTTTGGTAATTAATCACCAATAGGGAGGTTTGATATGCAAACACCTGCAAAAAGTACTATTCCTCAACCTTTTGCCAAGACAGAACAAAATACAGAAGTATCTCAGGTCTGCGAAAATGGGCAGCGGTCTTGATCATAACATATCAATTGGGATAATTCAGATGAAAGTTTTTACATTGATAGGTTTTTAGCTGTGAATAATAGGAGATGGGAAATTTGGAGCTTCTTTTGCCCCTTCTTGTTTGTTTGTTTGTTTGTTTTTATTGTTGTTGTTGTTTAACTATTCTTATATAGAAATTCTAATTATTCTGCAAAAGATTACTTAACATCCATTAATGTACTTTCCTGGCATAAAAAATTTGCAGAAAACAGTTCATCATGAATAAGGAAACACTAATTTTAGGTGCTCAGTTAGGACAGGTTACCTAGGCATATCCCAGCCAGGAATGAAACATTGCCCTTGATCCTGGCACATGGCATAGTCATTTTATGCTCCATCAACCTAAAACAGACTTAAAACTTAATTCATCCAACTTAATTCATCCAACTTCAAAGAAGCACTGCAAGCTTTGCAGTGTTTCCATTTCAGCTTCCATGATGCAAGAGCCCCAGCTAATGGTAGTGTAGGGGACCCTGGCAGGAGTCTGCAGCACACACTGGCTGCTCCAAGCATAGGCTGTGCCAGCTTTCTCCAGCATAGGCCTGAGCAGACTGGCAATCAGAAAACCATGTAACTTGCTCTTTTTGGTCACCACTGAGGACCAGACATGGTCATTCTCAGGCAGAGACAGCTACAGGTTAGAACTGAGTGTTCTGCTCAGGGTTGTTCCTGAAGCTATAGACAGTGCTGCACATCCAGTGTGCTGTGGGCATTGTCACATACATGTGATATACTCAGCCCTTTATAACAATTGAACCACCCAACTGACCCATTCCTTAATTTATTTAAGTTAGTTTTCTATGCAACTGGTAATTTATTCTAACATACATCAGCTTTTTAGGATTTCCAGATGTGGCCATTGCTAAAACCTACCAAAGCCACCACTCCTCCATGAAACATTTGTGTCCCCTGCTGGAAGGACAAGAAATGCTCCGTCTGTGGGGAACGAAGGTTGCTGTAGCAGGGAAAGGACAGCAGCAGGGAGAGGGGAATCTTAAGCTTCCTCCAAAAACGTAAGATTGTACTCCAGGCTTTCCCTGGAAAAGTCCTGAGGGAGTCCAAGATGCAGAGTTTTGCCAGTCGTAATCAACTTCACCTTATGCACTTGGGTGCTCAGCTTAGCTGGTCACCCAGAAAAGATACGGTGCTCTTTCAAAATGAGCAAACTGCTTTTTTAAGATCATATGATAGCTGGTGCGTTCTCTTTTCTCAGCAACTTTGGTCCTGTGCCAGCAGAACGAGAGTGTTCTTTGTTAAATACAGCCCTGGTTTTCTGTAACTCCTTCTTTTCCTGTGTATATCAAAGTCCAGTGGTAGCCTCACCTACTGTTGCAGTGTGGACACACACCCACACACACTACATTCTAGACCAAGAGAAGTGAAGTACCCTTTCCAAGGAGGAAGATTATGTTATTACAGGATCCTTGGAACAAGATTTCATGTCAGTTAAGGACACCCCATTGCTTAATGAGAAAAATAGGGGCTGTTAATAGTCCACTACATAGAGTTAGAGGGTCAATTTGCAGTAAGCCAATTCATGAAGGACATTAATTCCATCTAACTAATTTTCAAGGAGGAGTTATGGCTGGGGAAATATAGGAGTCTTTAAATTTCTCAGTTTGCACCTAGGAATAGATTTTTAAAAAGTAATAGTCTGAGAATGACCAAGAAACATATTTGCCAAAATCAAAGCAATGGTTTTAAATAACAGCCACCCAGAAAAAGACAGATTTGAGACCATGAAGTCAAATTATCTACTGAACAAAATTAGGTTGAAGTATTATGACCAAGAAAGTAAATCCAGCCTTGCAGGCAACAAACTAACTGCTTTAAAAAGGAGAGCATTCTCAAAACTCAAGTAAAATTAAGGTATCATCTAAAATAAGATGTAGAAAGAAATTTTAACATATGACTGACAAATCTGGACAAAGTAAGGCAAGAGGTCTGGAATTTCATTTTGAGATGAACTAAAAAAGAGGAGGAAATATGAATCTGTGGTGCTTTATAGTCACAAAAAGAGTGTTTAACCCCTTTACAGAAGCAAAAAAAGCTTTTTCGTAAGTTCTTTCTCTTTCAAAATTCACCTTCAGTGTACCTCGAAAGTCTCAATTTCTACTTGAAAATCAGTAGTGATGATTTTATGACAAAAGAATTGAAGAAGTGAAATTTGATGGAGTAGAAAATACATGTTTCAAGACGCTTTGGTTTTGGGGGTTTTTTTAATATTAGGGAAAACTTTAAGTTTTGATATACACTGTTCATTCAATACAATTTAAAAACCTCAGTGCTGCACTTGTGACAACTAAGTCATTCCTCATTCTGCAAACAAGGAAGATCAGGTTTGACATTTCTGGCATTTCTAGACTGACAGGTAGAACACAAACATGCTTTAAGTAAATGTTTTCTTCCATGCAACATAAATGAGTGAAAAAAGGCACTATCACCTTTTCCCCAAAGATCGCACATAAAACCTGACAAATAAAGTCATAGCTTAGTACTCTGTGCAGACCTTCAGAGAGTTTAAATCCACCACTGAAGCTCAAAAACAAACCATTTTGGACATCAGGGTGCTAGCCTGGATTGTCAGCTGGTGCCCACACCAAGTGCCCAGAGGCCCTGCTGATGTTGGTCCTTCAGACCTCAGGGTGTGAGAAGGGCTGGCTCTGCCCAGCACCTCAGGCAAGTTGGAGAGGGTCCTGGTTTCTGAAACCTCACTGAAATCCTGCCTGTCTCCCTGATCATTTGTATGGCACTCATTGGCACATCCTCTTGAGACCTCAGTCATTTACTTGTCCCCAAGTCTCAGACTAATTTAGCCCTTACATTGAGCCTCTGAGTAATTAAATAACACTTTCTTTTCCTTTCTAGTTCCCTCTTGTGTCTTCAGACTTCAGTGCATCTTCCATAGTACATTACAGTAGAAATCTCTGGCTTCCCTACTCTCTGTGTCATACAGAAACACACATGTTCTCTTAGGACTTAAATAAGGTGGGCTGTATTTATCATTGCCTGCACTCTGCCCTGCATTTCTTCCTCCTCCTCCTCCCATGTCAATGCTCCAGGGGTCCAGGGGGGTGCTCATACTGATCATTGCTCATCACTGTGAGAAATACCTTCACATTCAGCATATTCCTCCTTCATCTAATAGGTGGATTCCCCAAGGTAATCTTAGTATTAACTGGAGCCATGCTAGCCTGTTTGTATGTTGCAGATAAATTGTTCTTGGAGGCCTATCTACTTACTACTTACCACCACATCTACCAACCAGGCTCTCCTCTGCTGATATATTGCTAAATTTGCTGTTTGTTTCCTTGTCACTTTTGAAACTGGTTTGGTTTTTTATTCTTAAAATCCCAAATGTCTGTAGTGTTCAAAGCAGTTGAGTCTAGACAATAGTCTGTCTTGAATTTTCCAATTTTATCTCCATCCTTTGTCCAGGCTCAAGCATTAGGGTTTAAGTAGTGACATGGTATAAATCCAGATGACTTATGCTTTTTCTTTTTTTTTTTTTTTCCCCAAGTAATAGCCTATCTGGGAATAGATAAAATGAAATAAATTTTATTTTCCTTAAAAAGATGATAAGAGTGGTAATAGCAAGTTAAAGAAAATGAAAAGCATTGTAGGCAGGATTTTCTTTGTAACACATGGGAAAAAAATAGTAATGTGCAGCAGGAACCTATGCAAACAGATTATAAAACATTTTTATAACTTGAAAACGTGAAATAAACAGGATTTTCCAAGAGAAAAGAAAAAGCAGAATCACATTATAAATTACCGAAGGACTTTTTACTGTTAACTGTTTTATATAAGAGCAATTTTGAAAGTGTGGGTGAACATGACCTGATGGAGAATTTTTTTCTCTTTTTCTCTTGTATTGGTCTGCACAGAAACATGAGGTTGCAAACAAACAATCACAAGCAAAGACTTTAAAATCTCTGAGGACTCAGAATAAATACAGGAGCTTGATGGGAGCTGCAGTGTTTCAGAAAGAGCACTGACACTCTCATTCCCTTTCCTGCTTAGTTACATAGTCTACGTATTCCTTTTCCTACACCAAGGACTGCTAAAGTTTTCCTTGGGGAAAACCGTTTAACACCTGAACCATGTCACTGGCTGCATGAAAAACATCCCCTTGACCAGTTCCTGCAATACAGAACAGTTTGAAAATCTCAATGCAAAAGAGCTTTCTCTTGCTGCCTTCCTAATTTCATTCCTAAAATGGCCAAGCACATGTTCTGGCTTCAGTACTGCTCAATTGCCAGGTACATTGATGTTGGAGAATAAAAGTGAGAGGGGTAAGATCATGCTTGTACCCGAAAACAAATGCACGAAGAAAACCCATGGAAGGGGGAGTAGGAGAGCAGCAGAAAGCATTGCCTCACCCAAAAGAAGGAGATGCTTAAGTACTACCTTGCACTACTGTCAGTGTGTACTTTAGAAATGCAGCTGAGCCCTAAAGAGTGGGAAATCCACAGAGAAAAATATGTAATCATCAGATTAATGGCTACCATGTACCCTGTATGCACAAGGCCATAGAAGGAGCACACTTTTTGTCACCAAGCCTGGGATGCTGCCAACTAACACACGTGTTTTCACAGAACATTTTCCTTTAGTAAATACATGTTACCTGACAAATTATGTTTTCCTTCCCTAGAATAGATATATGCAGAAGCTGTCCAACATTCTTTATAAAATTACACTGAATAAGAAATTTCAGCACCCTTACTAGGAAAAATGAGACTTTTCAAAAATACACCTGTGGGAAAAAAATCTCCCTTTAAACTAGTTTCTGTTAAGAAATTGCAGGTTTTCTATAGAAAATACAGAAATATCATGGCATGTCTTTCTTCCCATCACTTTTCCAGACGTTCTTCTTTTATTTTATGTGGAGTTTTTTTGTTTGTTTTTTGTTTTACAATGTTTTTGTTATGCCAGGACTAATGTAAGGGTTCTGTATAATGAACTTTTCTCAGCAGTTAGTAATTTCATACAGTGCCAAAACATTTTCTACTCCTTAACATTGAGCACATATCAATATTTTCTTTCCTTGTTAATGCCAAAAAACATGACTTTGTGGTAAATATGAATACAACTGCAAAAATAGATCTATTCAAATGTTACCTGGCTGTGTCATAGCTGATCATATAATTGGATAAATTTTTACTAATTGATAAGATAATTCTGTACTAACTATCAAGCCACATCTTAGAAAAAGTGAAGACACATCATATGGGAATATATTAAGACATTATGTTTGTCCTTCTGCATAGAAAGAAAAAATTATAACTATTAATATGGACATATACTGGCATTTTTAGGAAACTATCTTATGTCAAATGAAATAAGGTAAAAAGGGAAAACCTGAGGCTAAACTTCAACATTGAAAATAGTCTGACTGTCAAGAATTTAAAATTAGATAAAATTTCATCACTGGTTTATCAGCTCTGTAGTTTCAGCTGTTGAGTCCTAAAACCTCCATCTCTGAATGTATTGTTTCAAACACTTGGCTGTGGAAGCTAGTAGTTTCCACAACAGAGGCTATATTTCCCTGACTGAGATCAGTTTAACTGCAAACAGTTTGTGACATCATCTGTAAATGCAAAATACACCATAATGGGATATTCACAAGATATTATTTTATATGTGACCCATATAATATCAAAAACCTTTAGATAACCCTTAGTAGGAGGGTGTCGGAGCAGGCAGAGTGAAAACAAGGCTAGTATTGTGATCTGGGCCAATACTGCAAAAGGAAGAGATGCAGATTTAGAACTTGTTCTTGTCTCATCTTGATTCCAGCTGTAAATCCAGTTGGAATCTTTGCACTGACTTTAATATGTGTTGCATCAATATTTAATTCTCTGATCAAACTCCATTTAAATATATATATACATTCATATATATGCTTTCATAAATTTATTTGTATAAATATATATGTGCTGTAAGGGAATAGAAAGAGAGATATATAAATGCACTCTACAAAATTAAATTATATTATAAACTACAGGAAGATAATAAATAAGCCTGCCTTTTTCCTACTTGAATTCTAAACTTTCAGAAAAGCACTCCACTTGTACTTCATTCTCTTTTCTTTTTTTTTAATATGTTCAGTGCTTACAGTACTGTTTTCGTTATAGACTGGCAGTGTCTGGGAATTAAGCCCATTCTACACACAGACAGATGTTATTTTATAGAGTGTCATGCAATGTAACGGTACCAGATTTTAGCACTTAGCCTGCCTCCCAATTACCCATTAACAGTTTGTGTAGTTGGGGAGCAGAAAAATACCTACTCTGCATTGCAGAAATTATTTCAGGATATCTGCTTCCCAAACTTCATGCAATGGGAGGCTTTCCCATGAGCAGCAACCATTCTTTTAAAAAAAATATTTTGATCAAGCAAAGAGTAAATTGAAAAGCATTTGAGTATTTCTGCTGGGTAAAGTTCTCCTTCTTACCTTCCTTTCCAGTTCATAATGAAGCAGAAATTTTGCATAAAATCCTGTGCAAGTGTACCTGATACAAGGACACAATCTGAGGACAAGCTTATGGAATATTCTAATGGCACAGTTTGCTGGTTGTTTGCATTCATTACTATTTTTTGTGGGGTTTTTAAGTAAAATTAGTGTATGTAGGCAACTGCCATGTCTATTCTCTCATAAAGACTCCACACATCTGGAAACGCTCTCACACTGGGCACATCCTCTGTCAGTGATACTAAAGCAAGCATCTGCTATGTGCCTCTTCAACAGCACACAAAAGGTTACTGAGTATCAGAGAATGATATGCAGTTATTGTTCTCTTGACACATTTTTGGATGCCACTTGGTGATGGTACATATAAATATGGATGGTTGTTTCTGAAAAGTTTTAACAGAGCCATAAACAAGTTTACAAGAGAAAGCTGTAAGCCTGGGGCTGTAATGGCTCATCCAATACGACGAGGAAAAATAGAATGATGCCAAGCTTGAGAGCCCATCTCCTGGGGAATAAAAGGCCAGACTCTCCAAGTATGCCTTCAACAACAGGTCCTTATTTTAGGACTGCATTTAGAGTGTTGAAATAGTAAATATCTTCTAGAAGAGTGCTTTTCCAGTGAGCCTGAATTGGAAGCAGGTCTGCACATTCCTTCATGCTTGTTGCAATGCCCACTCCAGGACCTGGGAAGTGATTATCCCTGGGACAGCTCAGTTCCCCGGGGTAGCAACCTTCACCTTGGCAGCAACCATCTTCACTGCAATTTGCAGGGTCTTCACAAGCAGCACTGGCCTCTTGACTCTCACTAATGGCTTTTGAGCAGCATCTTCATTGGAAACTGTCTCCTTCCACAGGTGGAACATGGGTGTGCATGTGTATGCACGCACATATGCTTGTAATCAAATCTGAACCGTTTGTGAAGAAAGACATTTGCTGGGGAAGAAGTTTATTTTTCCTGTTTGGGTACTCCTGTAGTTTCTTAATCCTGGAAAAAAGTCAAAAGACAGTGCACAACAGGATCATCCTTCTTCGTTAGACATTTTTTGGTTTTTTTTCTAATTTGCTCATGTTTTTCCCTTTTTGGAGCATTGTTTGGCACTGACTAAAAAGAATTTTCCAAGTATGAGCACAAAAAAAGCCTACCAAGGCTTGTATTCACCCGTTAGTAGTAGTGAGTAAAAATGAGTGTGTGAGGAGTATGAGCAATACTGGAGAGGCTCACCCTACTAGGTATCTACCTACACTCAACAGCATGCTGCATGATAGAGAATCTCTTCTGGGGAGATTCAGATTCAAAAGAATAGGCTGGAAGACTGGAGGAAAGGCTGGTTCACTAGGGTGAATAATTTGAGACGTAGAGCCGGGATGTTGCAATCCCTGCCATGGGTAGTACCACTGTCAAAGCTGGGTGTACTTATGGAATAATTATCTTTAAGGGAACATTATTTTTTTACATAATTTGTCCTAACTAGTTCCCAGAATAAAATAATGTTCTGATTTGTTTCAGTTAACAAAACTGAAATACCTCTGAGCCTCCAGGACGCTGACAATGACAGACCATTGTCCCTACCACTGGCTCATACATGTTCTGTTGTTACATTCAGTGATCTTCTTTGAACATTGAATATGTTCATGGACATAGGAAGGCAGCATTTTGCACCATCCTCTCCACAGGACCTTGTGCCATTCGCACTGAGAGACAACTGATCCCAAGTTGGATTGGGTTGGACAACTGCACAGCAGAACTGAGAGTACATCTGATGTTCTCTGACATAGATACAAGAGATCCCTTAATGATAGGAGATCCTTTAGAAACAAAACATACCAAATAAAATGTGCAGAGGTAAGTTTTCCTCTTCCCACCCTGTTTTGCTTGCTTTGCCCTCCCTGGGTTGTAAACCAAAAAAGACAAAGTTTTATTGAGTCTTCTCACTCCCTTCAGTTACATTTTCAGGACCTGGATACAGAGCCGAGGTCAGAACACCCTTGTGACACCACCTGTCAGCAGCCTGTTCATCCCTGCTTCAGCCACAGCTAAGAGACTGGGACAAAATGTGAAACTGGAGCTATACAAGGAGCTGTACAAATCAAACAGACAAGGAACACAATTTATATAACCAACCAGACAGTTTATGTTACAGATTCACTTAGTTGCTTTTTTAAGATAGTTCTCAAAGAAAACAGCTTTGTTGCAATGATGTGCAGATCCATGATGTAATGTGTCAAATTTCAACATGCTCAAATAGTAAATCTCTAATCTTTACCACTCAATTGTGGTCAAAAGTCTCCTGAGTCAGCCTATGAGACATGTTGACATTTCTAGTGGTAACCTGACACTAGAATATTGACTCCTTTTCTTTGTGATAAAAATCATATTGTGTGTATTGTATTTTTGGGTTTGGTTGTGTTTTTTTTAATCCCATACTTCACTGTCAGTCTATCAAATTTTCAATAACTTTTGAATATTTGAATCTCAGTCAAGTTTGTGGATAAATGTACCAAAAAGTTTAACATTGTAAGAATATGCTGCAACTTTACTCATTGGCCAGACATTTTTGACACACATTTCTCTAGCTTTTGATTTAGCTTCATAAAATACCATCATTTCTCTCAGGAATAAAAATCCTTCTTTTGGAACAAGTATCCTTGTTTTCTTCAAGACATTTTGAAAACAGCTCCTAAATCATGAGTCTCTCCAGTCTATCGCCAAACCAACACAACACATCAAATTCCAGTCCAAAGTACACTGGTGTTAATTTGTGTATTACACATGATGGAGATGCTCCTGATTTGTGCCTGTAAAAGGCAGAGAAGCCTCTGTAATTCTCTGAAGAGGAATTTCAGGAAAGTCCTGCTGCATCAGTGGGGGAAAACTGTTTTCATGTGAAAGAACAATTGTTTTACTCTTATCAGAAGGTTTGTCTGCAGGACTTACCAGATAAAATGAAAATTAAAAGCATTTTAAAACTAAATAAAACTAACAGATGTGTAAGGCAGGTATTGATTGCTCTCCCTTTTGTCTTATGCTCAAAGCCCTGCTTCATCACTGCATTCCTCTCCCTGATTTTCTTGACTAGCAAGGCAGTTAGAAGGTAACATGCACACACTGTCATGCCCTCTTGCCACACTCTTTCTGACCATATCCTTTGGGAGCAGTAGCTCCCAAAAGGACATAGGAAATGAGCAGATCTTTACCTTCACTGTGTCCAGTTGACTTTGCCAAAATACAGCAGAACCGTCTGATTTGCTAAAATACTGGGTACTTCTACCATATCTGGTTTCTTGAAGGTAAATTATAATGTTCCTTAGCAAATCTGTTTGTTTTGCTTTTTGGGATCCCAGCCAAGGCAAAGTAACCATCTTTTTCTCTCTTACTTAGACTCTCAAAAAATTTGATTCACACATTAGGCTCATCTCTTTTTCTGCATCGTTTCTATTTTTGTCAGTCCATTTTCATTTATTTTTCTAGAAATGGGTACTGCTGGTTGTCAATTAAGATCTGGACAATTTTATTGACCAAACATCCCCGGTCCTTAAAAGATTTATCAAATTATGACTTCTCAAACTCCCTTACCCACTTTCTTTTTGAGTTAATAAGCATCAGCCACTGACATTTATCAAGCAGAGATGTAGATACTGTTTGACAATACTTTTCTACCCTTGTATTTGTGCAGAATATGCATTCCTTCAATCTTCAGTTTATCTATTGCAAAAGCCCTTTATTTACACTGAAATCTCATCTTCCCAGGGCAATGGCAAAAATGGCAGGAGGTATTTAACAAATAAGGTGATTGTGACAATCACATAATTCCCTCCAGCCTCATATTTCAAAGATCTCAGTCTCATGCAAGCAACGGAGTTATCCATTGACTAACCCCTCATAACATTCATGTTACACCTTTATTTTCAATTCCATCGTTTCAGTTTATATTAATACTCCAGGCCATGAAGCAGTGTGTCCAGGGAAGAGCTACATGCCTTGTTCATCTCTTCTAAGCCCAAAGAAAGAGCATATTAAAACCCAGGCAGAAAAACAGTCAGGCAGAAAGCTGAAAGTAGTTTACATTATCCAGGGTTAAAATAGTCTAGAGTCATTAACTATGTCCTCAGATAGAAAAAGCGTAAGATAAGAAGTATTTTGATATATGGCATTTTTTTCCCCAGATCTTAAGAAACTAATACCATGAGTATGTATCAATCAGCAATCCTTGTTCTTTACCTGTTCTAAAATCAGTAGCTGAAATACAGGTTTCTCCTAAGGTAATAAAATAGAGTGCAAAATATGACATACATGAAAAAAAGTATAGCACAACAATCTGGACCCTGAATTCTGTATAACTTAAGAGCAGGGGAATTTTTTTTCTTTTCATTTATTCCAAAGCTGTATTTCAAATCATTGATCATGAATATAATACAGAACTACCTTATGAGGAGCAGTTGAGGTCACTTGGTTTGTTCAGTCTGTAGAAAAGGAGATTTAAGGGAGACCTCATTGAGGTCTTCAACATCTTCATGAAGGGAAGCAGAGAAGCAGGTACCAATCTCTCCACTTTCATGACCACTGACAAGACTTGAGGAAAAGGCATGAAGCTTTAAATTAGATATCAGGAAAAGTTTTTTCACCCAAAGGGTGGTTGAGCACTGGAACAGTCTCCCCAGGGAAGTGGTCACAGTACCAAGCCTGTCTGAGTTCAAAAAGCATTTGGACAATACTGTGAGGCTCATGATGTGATTCTTGGGGTGTCCCGGGCAGGGCCAGGAGTTGGACTCAATGATTCTGATGGGTCCCTTCTAACACGGCATGTTCTCAGATATGAATCTATGTATTTGCTCATGTGAGGAGTTAATTTCATCCTATAGAATTCTGTGCAGGACGTATAATTGCTCAGTTTATCCTGAAGATTCAAATAACCTGCAGAGAAGTTGTAATTTTTTTAAGTGGCTTAATGAGTTTTTATGATAGGAAATGTATTAACAAAGGAAAAACTACCAGAGAATATTAGGAAAAAACTTCCAGACTGTAAGATATATTAGTTGGTGGAATAACTTCCCAATGCATGAGGCAGAAGTTGCATTGTCTGGAACTTTTAAAAATAGAAATAGACTCTGCCAAATATAAGCAAATCTACAATAAGCAATGATCTTGCAACAATGAGGGGAACTGCTCAGCCACTTTCTTCTCTAATATTTGCTCTTCTTTACAATTCTCATCAACTTGTTCAGAGTATGTCCTCTCTGTGTATACTCAAGCAGCTGCAAAGAATAAAAAGAATGGTGGCACTCAGCTTCATCACCAGATTAGGCACTTCCAGTGTTAAATCCACAGCTAGCAACAGTTTAACTGGCAAAATACGACTGTTGGAACTGAATCCATTATATCCACTACACTTCAGCAAAGAAAGGTATCTAAAATATTCACTCCCTTTAGCCTTAAGTTACATGAAAAAAAACACAAGAGCCTTGTACAAACTTTTTCATACAAGTAAATGAACCCTTGAAAATAGCTGTCAAAGAGGGTGAGGTGAGCAAATAATGGGTAGCACTAACACAGAGGTAGTGTGGGTCCTATAAGGAATAAGGTGGTGCAAAAATATGAAACAGTATATTTGCTTGCTTTCCATAAGAGTATCTTGGTTCTTAAATACTGAAAAAATTACAAGCAAAAGAGAATGTGTAAGATTATCAAACATCTTGATGATACTATAAAACAGAACAAAGACTAGGGTAACAGATGCAGTTAATATTTTTTTCATTTGCAACTGATCAAAACCATGATATGTTAGACAATGATTTATGATACTGGTTTATTCAATGTTTAAAAGAATACAGACAATACAAAAATCAAGCTCAATTTTTAAAATTACATCATATTGTAAGGAAAAAAATAAGATTGTACACTTATGGATTGATTTGCACTCAGACAAAAGAATTTTCTATGTTTTTGATGCTGTAGGATCTACGAATAAACATAGCTTCAAGGTATTTTAACATTACCAAATTTAATTTTCAAAAAGAATACAGAAATCCAAAAGCTTGACTTTCAAATACTCTTGTAACTCATCCAAACAAGGAGTTAGTGGTGGTATAGATGCTTTTCTACAGGGTGCCATCACTTGGATCCATTGAATGGGTTTTGTTGTCAGTCTGAACAAAATTACGGAACAACTACTTCTTAATGAGCTGTCTGGTCATACATTTAGTGAATTGTAATTTTTTTTGTATGAATTGGCAACGGAAAACTGAGCTAGACAGTTGGTCCGCTGCAACAGGAGAAAATTGGCCATCACACAACCTGTTTGGCATTCAAATTAGGTTGCCTAAGCAATCCCAGAGCACCTAGGCAGTACACTTAATGAAAATTAGGCAATTGCTAAACATACGATGTTTAAGAAAATAAAACCAGAAATATTTTTCTATGAACCATTTAAAATTTAAAAATGGAAAGCAAACATATGTCCAGAATTCCTATATCCTGCATTATGTCAGTGAGGTAACTGAGCTTGATCCTCTCCTGTACCTGAAAAAGAGAGAGGATGAGTTGGGCGACTGGCTCTTGTTTGCTGAATTTTTGAGCCAGACACACCACAGCCAGAGTTAGAGCCATGTTCAGTCAGCTTCTACACACCCTTGCAGCAGAATCATCAAGACAAAGACTTGGAACCCGTTGAGTTCACGCCTGTGTAGAAACACCTCTCTAAAGGAGACCTCTCTCCTGGTTACCTTTCGTTTCTTGGTACCTGACATTAGATGTTTCTTCCTATTCTGCTCCAAGTACTGTACTGCTGTGTTGTGCATTGCATTTGAGCCCAGATGGAAAACTTCACTGTCTTCTGCATCTGCACTCTACCCACCAGGTACCTCTTAGGGAAGGAAAGTCAGTAACAACACATATTGATTACCTGGTCAAACATATTGGATTTAAACCACAGAATCATTTATGGAATAAGCTGGGGTACTTCATAAACCTGCTCCCTCCTTGTAGACTGCACTAAATGGGACAGACTGCAACCTTTGAAGGAGCAGTTCCACAGTTAAGACGCCGGGTGACTCAGTGAGTGCAAGCCCCTGTTTAAAGATTGAAAGAAGCCAGCCTGCCTCTTGTTCCAGCAGAAATCAAATGTGCAGGCCAGCAAAGTATGCATAAAGCTTATCATCCCACTCAGGATGTTCCCATAGGACTGCTTGATTGGGATTGAAGGCAGAAGAGAAAATTTCTTATTCTAGAGAATTGTTAGGGTTGCATGGGAATTAGTATGGGGGAACTGAATTACCATTTTTTTCTTTCAAACTGCTCATGCATGGACAATTTGGAGTAACAGATAGTTATTTACATCTGCTGAGGTGCTATGAAGAAAACCTATTTTGCAGGGCCACGTTGGTTCATATCCCACATAAAAATGATCATTAAATGTCATAACCTCCGTGGCAACCTCAGTGAAGTAAAAGATCAATATGCTTCAGTTCTCACCAGAAAAATTATCATGCGAAGGAAGCACCTTGTGTGTTGAACGACACTGAACACTTACAAAATGCTGCCAGGGTGAGTAAGAGTAATCTATCAGAAATCTTTGTAAACAGAAGACAGTGAATTCTACCCCATTTCCTAGTCTGTCTGACCCCTCCTCACTGATTTATGCAGCAAAGAAGAAATTGCTACCCCTATGAATCGTGTGTGAATTTACAGGCTCATGTTGTACCACCTAAAGTACAAAGCAGACAGGTTCACAAGGATTCAAGCTGTTAATGGCTAAAATTCTGGCAAACATTAAAGCTGCCTTAGGACTAAGCCTTGTTCTTGCTGAAGTTAACACAGCCAGTTCTCACCCTTACTGCCAGGGTCAGCAGGAAGGGCAGCTGGAATAAGTATCATATGAAAGTCTGGTTGGGAGCCGGCACACCTGTGGAGCCTCTTTGACTCTGGTCTCTCTCTGTGTAAGGAAAGGCAAGCAGGAATTGGCTGTGTTTCATGGATCCTCCCATTCACCTCTCCCACACCCAAAACTGAGTACTGTTTTTAGGCTTATGGCACTAAAAATGAAGTTTTCTCAAAGTCTTCTTCCCTTGGGAAAAAAAATTATAACTCACCTACTCTTTAAACAGGGACTGAAACTGCAGGTCCTCTGCTCCCATAATTAACCATGGGTATAACTGTCGTTGTCAATAAGTTTCCATTTGAGAGACCAGTTTTGATTCAAGTGCACCCAAGACATTTTTTCCATAGAAAAGAATGCGGTATTTATTAACCAAAAGGCACACATCCATTAGAACAAGAGTTAAAACTTTACATGAATATTTAAAACACTTTACATGCCCCTTACCTTCCCTATATTTAATCTTCCAATTCCAGTTTAAGATAGTTCCCTTTATCCACCCCCTAAAAACTGCAAGACTTGACAAGACCAATTTCATTCCTATAAATTATGTCTCCTCCAGCTGATATCTTTTTGCTTTCTCCTTTAAAATTCATTTCTTCTTCACCATGTCTAGGTTTTATTTCTTTCGTGTTCTTACTCAAAGTCCCTGGAGGCTGTGAGCCTTCAGGTGAACCTTACCAAACTGGTTTTCTCTTCTCTCTGGAAGGGAGGTAGAGGCTGTTGTTTAATAGGTTTTCTAGAATTTTCTGCCTAGAAAACAATAAGTTCAAGTTTGCAGAGTTCTTTACATAGATACGCAGCATTCATGGAAACATGCATAGGCTGTCAGGAATAGGAAAGTGTGATGGTCTAGTCCCAGCTGGCAACTAAACACCAGGTAGCCACTCACTCACTCCACCTTTGTAGAACTAGGGAGAGAATCAGAAAGGTAGTAGTGAGACAACTCATGGATTGAGATACGGACAGTTTGATAGGTAAAGCAAAAACCACAAACACAAGCAAACAAAACAAGGAATTTATTCACTACTTCCCGTGGGCAGGCAGGTGTTCAGACATCTCCAGGGAACCCAGACTCCATCATGAGAAACAGTTACTTGGGAAGAAAAACACCATCACACTGAATGTCCCTGCCTTTCTCCTTCTTCCCACAGCTTTATATACTGACCATGACATCATATGGTATGGGATATTCCTTGGGTCAGTTGGGGTCAACTGTCTTGGTTCTGTCCCCTCCCATCTTCTTGTGCATCCTCAGCTCACTTACTGATAGGGTGGGATGAGAAGCAGAAAATACCTTGGCTCTGTGTTAACAGTGCTCAGTAATGACTAAAATATCCCTATGCTATCAACACTGTCTTCAGCATAAATCCAAAACACAGTCCCATACCAGCTACTATGAAGAAATTTACTGCTGCCAAAATTAGCACACAAGGGGCTGCACTTTTTACCCCAGGTGTCTATGACTTGATTGTTTATGGCAAGGGAGCAGAAAACCAGGATATCTGCAGATGCCTTCAAGGAAGAAGCTGTGTATTTGGGACAACAACCTTTCTTGAGACAAGGGTATATGTCCTCTCCAGAAGCAGCAGAGACTACCTTCACTCCACTCACATGCCTGAAAAGGGAGATTCAGCTGCTCACCCATCCCACACCACAAGCAGTCCAGCCATGGCCACATCCCATCTCCTCATCCTTAGGGTAGGAAAATTCAGTTCTGTGTCTGGCAAAACCTGGAATTGGTCAGGACTGCAGCAGTAGAAAATACGTAAATTGCTCTCCTGGATCAGCACAGAGGATTTTCCCCACACTGGTAGGTCCTCAAGACATACCAGTTGCTTCTAGATAACCTCAGGCTTGAACATATGAGTTATTTTTCTCTGAGAACTACTTTGAATCTAGTCATGCACTAATCTCCTAAGAGGAATCCTTAGCAAACAGAGCTTTGTTTGTTTTTTAAGTAATGAATGAAAACTCACTATTGCCAGACCTGTAGCCAAATGCCTCGATAAGAGCATGCCTTTCAAAACCCCCCTAACAGTAAAGGGAATCACAGCTTGTGTTTGCTTGAGTTTGCATATTTGAAGAGAACTTATAAACTGACTTAACTCACAAATTTTTGAGAGAAGCTTTGTCAAGGGCATATGAAATAGAAACATTGGTCTGATGGTGCCTAAGAACCACTGGCATCAGGCCTAACTCATTATTTTATGAAGGATCTGGCAGTCAATCAATAGGAAATTATCTGTGCTGTATTGACATAAATCATAATTGGTTTCCCTTGAATGCCATGCCAAATCCTTAAGAGAATGAGTTACTGTATGCTCTATGTCGATTTTCTTTCTTTATCAGTTCAGCTCAAATCCATCTTTGAATGCAGATGAACAGGGACAACCTCAGCAGAGCAATCCCCTGGGAACACAACAACTGCTACACATATCTAGCCTAGCATCCTGCATCTAGCAACAGACAGTATCTGATGTCTCAGAAGTCACGTTAAGTGATAAAGAAAATGTGTCTGTTCAGCCACACATTGTGATTATAGGAAACAGAATTTTAAAAGACTTTTTTGTTTCTTCTCTAAATAGGAAACGTGGCTGCATCTCTTTTTCCCTTTCTGCAATTTATACATAGTGCCTGAATATGTGTACCTATAGATATAGCATCACATTCACATCCTCAAATTTGCTTAGAAGCTGATTTCTTACTGAGTATGACCTTTATTTTAGAACGTGAAGGAAGAGCATGGCGAAGCAGCACTTTATTTGTCCTCTATTTCTCAACTGATGGTTTATTCTGCAGGTACAGGAGTTACTGAAGATCATGGTATCAACATGGTCTTCCAATGCTGCTAGTCACATTCTCCCCAGCTGATCTCTGAAGAGATCTAGCACAAAATCAAGATGGCTTTGCCCCAAAGGCTTAACACCTTGCTCTCAGACATCTGAGTGGGTGGAGTTCCCTCCAAAACCCTGCTAATGCAAGGACTGCCAGACTTTCTTTGAAGTCTGTGGCATCTCTGATGGTCAGCACCAAATGAGGCTGACACCAACCTTTATTTTCCTCCAGCTTTGTCTTCTTCAGTTAAAATGGACTGGAGAAGCAGTGGTAAGGGTTACTCTCTTAAGCCCTGCTAGCTCCTTATTCTGGGACAGAAAGAACAAGAAAATGAGGGGGAAAAGTAGGAATAAGAAATATAAGAAAGTAAAATGATGGATATGGGAGGGTTTCACATGCACAGCTTTCTGGTGAATGGGAAAGTTTTGCATCATGCTACAGTCAATGAACTAAGCTACCTCATGCCAACTTCCTTTCTGAAGCAAGTCCCAGGGCCTAGAGCAGACCTTGCCGTGCAGAGCTGCTGCTGAAAGGGTCAATTAAGCTGCTGCAGTCAGATTAAAAGAAGAGCAACTTCAGTTAGTTTATGGCAAGTAAAAGCAAATGTAGGCTAATGCAACACTAATACTGCAGGAAATATCTCCTTCTGACTGTTTCCCCCCCTCCGCAACTTTTGTTCCTATATTTATTATGCATATTTTCCCATCATATATCAAAAACTATTCTACTTTGAAATTCTTGGTGGATTAATAAACTAGACAAACTGACATTTAGAAAATTACTTTTTTTCTATTTTTTTTCCTTTTCTTTTTTCTCAACAAGCTGTTCTAATTGGAATAACACATTCCAGGATGTACTTCCACCAGCCAAAACAAGCATACTTTGTATCTGTTTGGGCATGAGGCATACATCTTAGATGCACTTGTATTAACTCACTAACCAACACAGACCCAGGATTTAAAATGTCCTGTAATTTCGTGGAATTTGAACTGAGTACTTACAGTAATATCATAGGCTGACAGTTTGTTGATTAAAAACAAGCCAAGTAAAGTACATGCAGATGTCAGTACTTGATTTAAATGACTATTCACATACTCTCCTAGGTTAGATGGAAAAAAACCCACATTTCTTTCTGCAGTATAACAATGTAATACATAATCTGGAGTAACAACAGGACCTTTTTTTTTCACCTATTTAGTAAAATTGCTCATCCGATAGGTCTGTATAATAAACCTTCAGCAAATTTTAAGTGATCATTTAAATATCTTTCCCCAATATTACATTCCCTGATGCTATTCTCAGCTTTAGAAAGAGCCACTTCTTTTAAAAAACAAACAAACAAAGAGAATTATTTTCAGATTGCAATAAGTACAAAAATTAAATATATTATTTTTCTTTTCTAGACCACCAGAAATTCTTCAGGCCATATAAATGCATATTATGTAATAATAAAACATAGTGTTCTGATCCAGCAGCATTTCATACAATAAAACTGGAAATTTGAAAATATATTTATCATACCAATATATGATAAGAATCACTTATACTAGAATTAGATAACAAGACAAAAAAGAATCAGAAAAGGTAAAGAAATACAGAAAACAATTGTATGTTATTCTGAAAAAATGGACAGATCACTTCTCCATGACTCTACATGAAACCAAATTGCAGGAAAAAAAAGCATTTAACTGTCCAAGGTAGGTATGAAATGATGTCAGCACAGCAGATATCGAAGTAGTTAGAGCAAAAATTGCAGGGCTAAGGTGGGAGTTCAAAGAGCTATGAAGAGCAGAAAATTGATAAAGATAGTAAAATCATTATGCATTATGGCAACGTAAGCCTAGGGAAAACAGATCTGTAAGCAAGTAAATCACCTATTGTGATGATATATACTCTGAAGAACAGTAATTAGTAGTTATCTCTCTCTTCCAGATATGCAATCATATCAGGTCTTCATTCCAAGATACCAAAACATTCCCAGGAAATATCTGAAATAATAAAAATACAGGACCAACTGTAAGCAGCAGTGGGAAGTAATACAATGCAAAAACATACTTTCAGCATCATTCCCAAAACCTTCATGTTATACCAAAAGGTTAATAACATTTTCTTTCTTTTTTTAATAGCTACATAGACAGGACATTCTCAGAATAATTTCATGCACAGCTAAATTTGTCCAGAGGGTCTCAGAAGAATATCTGAGAAGAAAAGGGATGTCTCAAAAAAAGAAAAACAGCATCTTGGGACAAAAGCTTGATAGCTGGGAACAAGTGAGAGAAGTAAATATAAGCAGTGCTCACCTGGATGAGGGATAAGAGTAACAGAACAGAGGAGATCAACATCACAGAACAAAAAAGGTAGAGAACTGACAGCATTTCTGAATATCTTAGTTGCCTGTGTATTAATACAAGAAGAATGAGAAGCTATGTCATGGAGCTGGAAGTCCTTAAACAACACAATTATGAGTCAACTAGAATAGCGACCTGGTAGGAATAGTCACACAGCTGGAATATTTGACAGCTTATTTAGCCAGGGAAAAGAAGGGAAGAGGTGCTTCTGAGTGGCAGAATGTAGAAAGATCTACAGAGAAGCATCTTGATAATAATGAGGAAATAGCGCAGAGGTATTACACTGGCAAATGTCAGCCATCAAACCTGGAGGATCAAGTGGAAGACAATTCTGTGAGAAATTAGCAGAAAGCCCCCAAGGTACAGGGCTTCACAGTAAAAGGAAGCTTGAAAGCTCCAAGAATCTCTTGGGAAAGAGTAGAGCAGGCTCTCCAGAAGCTTCCTGAAAAAGAAGTTTGACGGTTTTTTGATGAAGAAAATTGTGCAAGCAACCAGAAGGGAAGTAGGTCTGAATCTGAGCCTAGCCTGTAGGGAATGGTTATTTGAAAATGTCAGAGTGGAAAGTAAAAATAGGAGTGAGATAAGGAAATGAGAGTTAAAGATTCTCCCCAAGTGGAAAAAAGCAAAGACAAGATATTGGACTGCAAAGAGGATCTCAAGGAACTAATAAATAAGATCTCACGAGAAACAGGTAAAAGGGGTTCAGAAATGTTGATCCCTGAGGAGGTAATAACAGTAAAACCATGGAACGTTCTAATCTGCAAGATGGGTAGGAAAGGTACCAAGAATGTAGTCTGGTAAACCATGAGGACCTCTGAAAGAGAAAAGAAATATACTAGAAGTATAAATAAAGTCTGACTACTTAGAATTACTGCAATCAGTAATTATTTAAAATGAGATATGTCTTAAAACAAATACAAAGGGGAGGAAAAAAATCCAGAAGTCCATTAGCAGGTAAAATAAAATAAAAAAAAAAAAAGAGAGAGAGAGAAAAAAAAAAAAGGTTTAAAAAGAGGAAGCTAGAAAGCTGAAATGCTATCAGAGATGTGGAAAAAGAATCTATGTTACTTAAGGGAGAGACAAGTTACTGAAGACATTAGTTTGGGGTTTGGTTTTCTTTTATTTCCAAATTCCTAAGCCTAGTGGAATTCACCTTATCTGCTTAAATACAGTGAGTCAGTGGCAGATTCATTAGTGATTGCCTTCATGAAGGATTGGTCTGGAAAACTGAAAAAGATCAAACAAGCAACCTATTTCAAAAGCAGTGGAAGAGAATGAGGACTTCAGTTAATTTCAGTTCCCAGAAAATGCTGGGAAATCAGACAAACTATTTGTAAAAATTAAGACTCCAAAGAAGCAAGTAAGAGGACGGGTGGATCTGTCAAGCACAAATCAATCCAAACCCATAAAATTTCCATCTTTGACAGGGAACAAGTTTCGTGGACAGAGGAAAATATATCATATGTCTTAATTTTTGTAAGGCTCTTGACATTTTCTCAAGAAACAGAGCTCGAGAACAAAGGACCTAGAGAAACTTATTCCAGGTGAAAGTACTAAAACATGAGAAGAAAAACTGGTCAGATATGCAGAAGAAGGTTCATGGTCAAAAATGAAGGCCATGTCAAGCAGCATTTCACCACAGATGTATCTCGAGCTCATGCTACTCACTGTATTTATTAATGGTGTGGAAGACAGTTCAGGACATATGGTTGTTACATTTTCATGTAACACAGTAATTAGAAAATAGGGTAAGAATTCAAGAAGATCTTAGCAAACTGAAAAAAATTTCTGTAGAAATACTGACTTGGCACCCAATCTGCAGGAAAGGAACTCTGTTTCATAGATGATCAAAATTTGATTGTGCGTCAGGAATCTCATATTGTTGCAAAAAGGATAAATATTTTGTTGGCACACGTAAACAGACAAGTTTCTATGAGACAAATGGAAAGTTTCTTCCTCTCAATCCCCTGAAATTCTTTGTCTTAAGAAGGTATTCTTTAAGTAATATTAGCTCAGTGCAATAAAAGCATATCAAAATCCTCTTTGTAAAGAATAATGATACATAAGTGAATTATTCCTACACTGAATACTAATTTGAATTCAGAGCAGTGAGAATATAGAGATGCTATCAAAATCTGTGACACGGATACAATCTATTCCTGCTATGTGCAGATTTGGCATTTAGAAGGATACACAAAACTCAGACATCAACTGATCACAGAAGATGGTAGTAAGATAAAAATCAACAGTAAAGCAAAAGCAAGTCCTCTCTATCACCTACTTCTATCTTCTCATTTTGTTACTGTTACCTTTTACAAGCCAATGTCAACAAATTCATTGCAACTTATATCCATATTTAAAGTAGTATTTTGATCATCATGCACTGTCACAATTTAAACCACAGCATAACACAATTTCTTGGTGTCATGGTTTGAGATAGCCCCAAAATCCAATTCCCTAGCTCCATTCCCCCCTCCCACATCTCAACCCAATGTGAGATGGGTTTTTCCAGACAAAACACAACCAGATTCAGAATGGGGGAAAAGGGAATATATTACAATGACTGTACAAATAAATACTATAACACATTATACACACGATCACAACTATCTCTACCATGACATATAGTATTTACAATGGATCAGATCTCTTCTCCCCTCCAAATAAAAGTCCAGGAGGGAAAGAAGGACAGATCCCTTCCAGTCTCTCAGGGCAGCAGCTTCTTCTAAGGCAACAGGTTCCCCTCATCTCATGCATGCAGCTGATAGCTGGATCTCTGCCAGTACTCACGAGGGAGGTATCCAAGCTCCCTCGGCCCCTTGACGCAGGCAAAGGGGTCTTCTGTGGGCTTCGTAACCCCAGACAAGGTCGTTTCACCACGTCATATCAGGAAGACACAGGGGGTCTTCGTGACGGTCTGGTATCTCCAGGAGATTCAAGCTCCTTGCAGGGCCTCTGTGCCCTGCTGTCTCAGGCTGCGAGCTTCTTTGTAGCTTGCAGCAAGGGAGGGCCCCCAAGGCCAACCTCCCAGACCAAGCTCTCAGGACGACCGAGCTTCTCAGCTCTCTCTCTCTCTCCGCTGCTGCATGTACTCCAGGGCTCCTCTCAAATAGGAGTCCATCTATTCCTCCTTCTAGGAGGTCTCAAAGGAGTTTTGGGGGGTCTGCAATCAGTTCTTACCCCAAACTCTGTCTGTAGAGCTAGTTCTGCTCTCATCTGCTGCTGTTGGCTCTCTCTTGGCTCTCTGTCTCCTTCTCTTTCCAGGAGTTCCCTCCTGCTTGGTTGTAATGCCTCTGCTGTATCTTATCTTTTCTGGCTTTCTGCCACCGCTCCAGTCAGTGCAGTTCTGCCGCTGCCACTCACAATGAAGAAACATCTCCAGGTTCAGCTACAGACACTTAGTCCAGTTTAACACTGTTCCAAGTCTCCGTAGCCCCCAGCTGGGGTTGGGGGCCCCAGAGGCCCCAAGGGGCTCCGAGCCCCCTTCCTCGTGGTCTTACAACATGGCTACCTCTTCCAACAACCAAAAACTACAACTCTTCTCTTCCGGTCTGGTTGTGGTATGTTTACATTTTTGCAGGAGCGCCTATTGGACAGAACTTCAAAACTTCCAGGGGTTTCCACCCCTTGGGGTCTACCACTTTTCTTAGCCTCTGAGGGAAAACAAGATCCAAACCGCTACACTTGGCTTCCTTTTTTAGAAGATGAAAGTAAGAAGCATTTTGTAGAAATTTAGAGAAAATTCCTTGTCACTGTATTATTAACTGAAAGCTACTATTTTTTGACTCCAGCCAGCCTGAAATGGCCTCCAGGTCACCCAACTGCCAACCTGTAACAATGAGAAAAAAATCACCCAGCTGCTTAGTTACGGTTTTCCCAGCAATGTCAGAATCTGCTCTGCTGGGCTTCAAAAACAGAAACAACTAGAAAGATCCCCCAAATAAAACCCACAAGCTAGAATGCATTTTCTGAAGGTTTCACACTCTTTGTTGGCATAAGGGACCTTGTTCAAACCTCCAGTTCTGGCAAGCACCTTAGAGCCCCATGGGTCACAGGAAGATGATTAGAACTTCTCCAGTGGCTGTACCAGAAATTTCTACATTAATGAGAGCTCAGATCCTCAATACAGAAGTTAAAATAATAAGACACAACAAACCAAGTACTCCTAAAGACATTGTTAGGTTTTTATTTTACAAGACACTGATCCCAAGGAAGAGAGAATGGAGGTCCCTTTGAGACAATGCCTGTATACAGCTACCACAAATGAAGAAAGACCATAGGGCTAAGAATCATTGACAGTAGGCTGCCATCACATGCAGTTGGCATGGCAACACTTTCTTATCTTTTTTTCCTGTAGATCTGCATCATTCCAAGTACTATATAGTATGGCAATTCCAGGTTGCTCATGAGACCACAGGAATTATGACATAATTTTAAAAGCATTTGCCAACTTGTGTTGAATAAACTGATGTGCAGTTCTGCATAAAATGCAGCAAAAAAAATGCTTTGTTTTTAAAGTTACCCATTGCACATTAGTATATACAATATAGAGCTCCCTAAAGTTTTTAAATATTCAGAGAAAAACAAATTGGCAGAAAATATGTTGTAAACAATGTCTATCCATAAACTCAATGAATAATTCATAATAAATATGTCATAGAAAGGTAATTTTCAAAGGCCTTTTGAAACATCAAAATATTCTGGTTCAAGTAATGAATTATTTGTTTGCAATTTTTTAAATAAATGTGGGACTGATGGGTTGAATTTAAATTTTTGAAATCAGTTTTCCTCAATTGAATTTTTTCAGTTGGTAATTTTTTTCTGAGGCAGATAAATCCACCTTGTAACTTCTGCATTTTACTCACTCAAATCATCCTAATTTTTAATGTACTTTCAACCAAACACCCTTTTTAGTATGTCATCTACACTGTGACAAATGGAAGCTTCATTTTCATCAACACCCTGAAGAAGGGAAGATTACTATAGGACCAATTAGAATAAAATAAATAACATCCCAGTCAACTCACAAACTAAAGCACATTGTTACCCAAACTGCCTCAGATTATCTAGATCTGTTAAACTAAATTTGAGAGTTTAGATATCTGACTACATTGGAGTGGTTTCTACTTCTCCCTCCATCCCTTCCTATTTCTTCAGTTCCTCATTGTTTCTCATTCTTACTGACATTCTTAATGGCAACCCTATAGTTGTTATATATGGCCAGACTGAGTTGAACCTGTATGGGTGTTTTAAGCCTCCTCTCCCATAATATGGAGGAACCATATCTTGAAGTTAAGAAGTAAGGAGAACCTGAGAAGGAAACCAGAAGAAGGACAGAGTGGTGTGATGTGACCTCTAAGTTCAATAAAAGCTTATTCCTTCAGAAATGTCCAGCAAAGAAACTTCTGATGAAATCTGTCATATATTAGAAACACGCCATGTGTGCTCTCCAAATAGAGCTAACAACATACCAGAGATTGCACGCTTCCTGGTGTATAAAGCCTGTTACTGGTATAAACCTTAATAAATGCTATTAGTAACTTAGTTATGAGACATGAGTACGATAGTTTACATAATTCACACAATAGGACATACAAAAGACAAAAAAAATTCTCTTTAATATTTCAGAAACACATACAGGTGGAACTCTCATGGCATCTCCTAGCCAAGGTAAGGAGGAAATTGTCACTCTTAAGCAGCCAATTAATGTCCAGTTCCAGATAGAGCCATCAGTCCTCAGGATACGTATATAAACCTCAGGTGAGACTGTCCAAAAAAGGTTGTCATTGCAAATTCCAGGATTAAATCCTCCAGTTTGAGGATCTTGACTGGAGCAGGGAAGTCCAGGACTCACATCTGGCAACCAGGATATCCTTTGACTGGATAAATTACAGAACGCAATAAGGTACCTGTTGGCTAAGTAAAACTGCATTTTTCTCCTTTTTAGTTTGGTTCCAGTCTTTCTTATCCATAGAACTCTGATTTTAATACTGTGATTTAAGTTTGGCTGACACTTCTGGAAAAGGACGAACTGAAGTAAAACTGTCCCACAGTGAGTGTTCAGGCTGCAGCAAAGCAATTAAAGCTCCATGTGTGGGCAGCCCTGAGGAACCCTAGAAGTGCTAGAGAAATGAAAGAACATAGCAAGGAAACACAACATCTTGAGACAGTTTCACAGTAGTCTGCAAAGCAGTTCTGTGCAGGCTGCCAGACCCCTCCCTGCCTGTAGCCAAGGCGGGCACCAAACTGCATTCCTGCCACAAGGAACACAAATTGAAAACATTGTCACAGTTGAGACTGACACACTGGGAAGCTGTTTGCAAACCAGTGCATTTCACACAGGTGGACACACTTGAAATCCAAGATTGGAGAGACAGGGAGTTCACAGCAGCAAGGCAGGGGACAGTTTCAGCTGACTTCTGGCAGAGGGAAATGGGATCCTAGCACAGAAACCAAAGCCAGTCTGGCTCTGTTTGGTGACCAGCAGAGGGAAGGAAGGTATGGAAGAGGAGGAGACTACATGCTCCCTTGAGGGAGGAAAGCACAAGAAAGAGTTTCATGTTAGAAATCAGGAGCTCTGTTTCTCCTATAGGCTGTGAAGTTGAGTTTGCTAACATGATACACTGGAAAGCAAAAATATAAATTGTTTACTTAGAATCTTTCCTACAGCTGCTACTATTATAGACTAAAATTTTGCAAAACTAATGAAAGTCAAGGTGGACTGAGTTTTCATTAGCAAACAAATGGACCACATAGAGGTGTTTGTGCCAATAATTATTGTAATTGCATAGGTAAAGGCACCTAACACAGAGACATACAGTTTCAATAGTTCATAAGGACATTCCACTAGGAATTACAAATAAATAAACTTATGTCAACCAGGATAAACAGAATAAAAAACAGAATAAACTTAATATCTATTTACCACGCATATAATTTTTCCTACATCCCAATTTCAATTGGTACAGAATCGAACATACCCAGTCTTGGTTTTCTCTTTCTATAATTGAGGTAAAGTATTTCCAGTATTGTCATTTTGCTTGTTTTCTTCCTCCTCCATTGCTCAGTTGACACCTGGTCCAGGATTTATTATTCAAAAGCCCAAACATTCATGCTAAGGGCCACCACTGCTACTCCAGGATGAGTTTAGAGTATGAATCAAAGGTTACTTCATACCCATGTAAGTTAGCAAGTGTAAACTTGCTCCTTGGAGAAGAACAGCAATGTCTCAATGAATTAGAGTCCTTCTATACAGCCTCTAACTAAAAAGTGGTTTACTGTCCTCCATGCTAGAGAGATGATCAGATTAGAAAACAAAACTTAATAAAAGCATTTACTTTAAAAATCCATCCCCTCCTCCCTGAAAAGACTTAATATAAAGCCTTGAGCCCATCAGAGCACAAACTCCATTGCCTGCAGGTAAACACAAAAAGTGATGCTGTTTATGCAAAAGTCATCTTGCAAACATTCCCTACTACCTAGTTAATTTTTCTGCATTTTGTGGCACTTTTCTATGGGCAGGGACATCTAACCTGTCTTATAGCTCCCACAGCTGATTAAAATGTGTCTTATCTAGACATTATTAAAAGGTCATTAGGTACCTACACATTTTGCCTGACTTCCCAAGTGGAAAAAAGTCATTTTGCAGAACTGCTGGTCTAGCCAGTGGCAAAAGAAAATGTCACTGCATCTTGCTCATTCCTGCCTCACTAGTAGCATATAAAACCTCTTTCAACATCTTCTGTTTGTTTAAGTGCCAAAGCTTCAATAAAATTACTTCTCACTCGTAGAAAAAGTCTACCAGGAAGCCAGTCCAACCTCTTAGGAGAAGCACTAGGTGACTGCTTGGGACCCCAGCTTCATTTCGGAGCTCTGCATAGGCTGAGATGATGGAAGCTGATTTTTTTGGTTGTGTTCAACTGGTCAAAGTCCCAAGAGCTGCCCACTGTCTCCACCCATGTACTGCTCCCTGAGTACAGGCACAATCAGCACTTACATAGACTTCTTTTGGCCTCATGTGTTTTTGGCCCTTATGTGTCAGGTGTTCACTAGCACCAGACTTTCCCCATGTCTATCATCTCCATCTCTGATCTGTTCTTCAGTTTGGGCTGGGGCACTGGGACCAACTTGTGTAGTACCTGGGCATCCCAGCAAACACAACAGAGTACTGGTCCTGTTTGGAGAATCAAACCCAAATAACATTGCTGATTTTATTTTTTTTCTTTTAGTTTTTCTTTCTCTTCTGCTGTATTCTTTCTTTGCCACTATGCCATGCTTCTTCCCCTTATGTCACTTCTGCTGTGCTTGGAAATACGTTAAGAGCCTGAAGTAGAGCTAGAAATGTAAGGGCTGACATTCAGCCATTTCAGGTTAATTGAGCAGCCAGAAACAGTTGACAACACATCCATAGGCCGGGGGATTCACTTTGGTTTCTCAGAGCACTGGTCCCTGCTATAGCTCCTCTAGAAAGTATAATGAATGAGAAAGGAAAAAAAGACACTTGATTGTCCTCATCAGTCACTGATACATCAGGGCATTAATTCTAATATTTCTGCAACTAAAGGCATTTATTGTTGGGTAGCTAGGGTTAGTAGAAAAGGGCTTAAGTCAAGGCAACAGATGACATTTGGCACAAGAATTAGAAACCAAGTTTCAAATTTGAATGTGAATTTCTGCTGTTCCTCTGTTTCAGAAGAATTGTCTTTGATGTCAAGAGATCCAGCTACAGAGCCAAAGAACGAAAGGCTGTCTCCACACCACAGCCCCTCTGTCATTTTTCCGCATTTAAGCACACAGCAGGCAGTACCTCAGCAAGGTCTCTAATTTGTGCTGTAAAGGAACCAGCAAGACAACTGATGCTATGTTTCAGCACCACATTTTTCTCCCTGATTTTTCTGATTGTTTTGAACTCTTTCAGAGTAACAAGCAAGATTAATGTTAAGATTATTACTGGTAATAATCTGTGAATATTGGTGAAGTGATAACATTTTCCACTTGGTGGCAGATATTCTTTTTAAAAATAAGCACAAAGCTCAAAAGACATATTCAATACAGTCTTTTACTGAGGCACGTCTTTATGGTGCCTGATGGGCACAGATCCTGTGGATGCAGAGCTGAGCTGCAGAGTTTTAGAGTAAGGACTTGCCCCAAGAGCAATGTGTGTGGTGAGCAGCCATGCATGGCCACGTTTTCTCACATGCTTCTGAAGCCGCCCAACCCCATGAATGTCCTCTAGGGTTGACTGAAAGATTTTACCTTTACCATTCAGGGCATCCCTGGCACTGCATGAAACCCACAGGCTTTGAAGAAAGCCAGTGCATGCAGATTTTGAGCATTGGGGTGTCAGCAAAGGTTCAGCTTCCTTGATGTGTAATTGAGAGGAGATGCTCCCTCTGTTCCTACCTTCTCCCATTTATCTTGCCTGCAGGCAGTTTGATGCCAAAAGCGGCAGTTTTTCCCTCATATGGTGTTGCACTATGGCATTCAACTCAATAGGGGACGTCAAATGCAAGGACAATACTCCTCTAGGAATTTGGACATTGGACTAGCTAATCTGTTAGCCTGCCCCAGGACAACCAGGCTTTTTTTTCTTTTCCTTCTAACATTCCACCATGGTGGGAAGGCAGAGGACAAATTTTACCCTGATAGCTAACAATGAACATCTCAGAATCATGTGAATCCCATCTAACCACAGGTAAGACTGTTGCATATTCAGTCAGGTTGCTGACTAGAAACAAGGTCATTATACTAGCTGGCAGGCAGTTAATCAATTAAGTTCATGAATGTCAATGCATTTTTGCATGAAAACTTTTCTTAGAAACAAACACAAAATATTGAGGTTCTGAGCCTTTGCCTTTGATGTTCAGTACAATCCTTAAAATACAGCTTCTTTTTTTTTTTCCCATGCAATTGTCCTCAAAACATGACCATTGCCATCTCATTTACTGGTCTGGGAATACTTCTTGTATCAATACAATGTCAACTGGGGGAAAAAAACAAACATTGCAATGATACCTCTCTCTTGAGCAGAAGGGCATGAAGGAAAAGAGCTTTATAACGTACTGCTATGGACTGTCACGTACCTTATGCAGCAGGACCCCTCAATTTCTAGGTAAAGCCTTCATCTCTGACATAGCTGCATACTTTCAACAGAGAAAAGATATCCTGAGGCCATGACATGTTCTTCTGTAGCTGAGATTTACTTTGAACTGTGCTGAACAAGAACAGATAGCAATGCACAAAGCAACACTCTTGAAGTCCCCTTCTCTCACCACTGAATGGGAAGCTGAGGGCTTCTACCTAATTATTCTGACCTTTCCACTATCAGGATTTGACTCAGACTATTCAAGGAGCAGAAAAGGAGGCTCTGTTTTTGCTTAAATAATGTGTTCCTTGGTGACAGCATAGCCCTCTGACACTGTAGTGTCTGTCTTCAGCATTCACTTCCTCTGGGGCCCTTTTTTGATATCAAAAAAAAATATTCACTCAAAACAAAAGAGTAGGAGAATATAAACCATTCCCACCTATGCATCTCTCCTGTATAAGTGTGTCTCTTTGTCATTGAATTTTAGTGCCAATTAGTCACATTCCAGAAAGGATATAAGCCACTGCTTAGTGATGCTAATGAAACCTCTCTCTCTCTGCATTACAGCCATCTCTATTTCAAGAACTGACAATGGAAGGAAGATGGAAGATGGTTTTCTCTCAGCTAGAGAGTCATATGTGACACGGACAAGTGATGGGTCCTACATGTGGTCTATTGGGAGGACCAGGTGCCAGAAATTTCCTATCTCTGCCTCAAAACCAAAATTACATTTATTTCCCCTTTCCAAATAGTTGGTATGATGCTGCCCTTGTGCTAAGTCAACCACACGATGTTCCTACACAGGGAGTTTTGGGAGGGCTTGCAGTCAGAGAGTCACATGTTCTATCTCATTACTTTGTCTCTTGCTCATCCTGACCTTCTCACAGGGCTTATTTTCCTCTTCCTGTTCACTTCTCCGTGTCCCCCTCTCTGCCACTTATGTCAGTGACAAGGTACAAGAGTGGCTATCTAAATTTCCTTTCCTTCTAACTCTAATTACTTTTGCACTCCCAGAGGAAAAATTGCAAAGGTAGTTACCATATTAATTGGACATGAAATTTCACTCAGAATTTCCCCTCCTGTGTTTTTGGCTGTGACTAGACTGGTGGTTATGTTACAGGAAAACAAACTGCTACAAGTGAAAAATGACCAAGATTAGAAATGTGGGAAACAAGTAGGTAATTAGCACAGTTTAGCCAACTTATCTGAATTGTTTTTTATTATTTATCTGTTGACATTTTTGTACAGCATTGGAAAATTCCCTCTTCCAGCCAGGTGGACTAGTGAATACCCATGCCATCTGCTAAAATGTCTAATTTGCAGTATGCCATCTATATGACCTTCAGTTTTCAAATCATTTTATAACCCATCAATCTGTGCACCTGGCACGATATCCTCTCTTTGTACCTGATAACTGATTAGCACATTTTAACCTCTGTCATGGCAAATAACAAATATTTTCTATGCTCATCACAGCTTTTTCCCCATTCCTTCCCATGTCTTCGCAATTACAGGAGGACAACATAATGAATTTGTCAGCATCGGAGTCATTTTCATCTGACATTTTGCAAGAATTCATTGCTCTCAGCACTCAAATTTTTTGATATATTTTAGCTGGTTTTTACATGTCCTGCATTTTTTAAAGGGAAAAACTGTGCAACTCAGCACAGAAACTGAGACTAAAGAGAGCATGTAAGACAAATGCTGTGGACTGAAAGCATTACTCATGCAGGTGCTCATCACGTGGTAGTCTTCATAAAAATAGTATCCAGTGCTGTCGTCACTAGAATTCTCCAAAAGAACGAACAAAGGCAAACAGCTTTCTACGTGCTCCAGATGGGGTTAAGTGAATGTCTGCCCCTTAAAGCATTTTCTGAAAAGTTTATATGTCATGTCCTTGAGCTGTCTTGCTGTCAGTGATTTTTCAGATGCATTCACCGTTTCCTTCCTTGCTCCCAGCCAGTCAGATGCTGCTGATGCAGCAGTACCGGGAATGTGAATTATTTTAGAAGGGAAAATGCTCACCAAGCACATGTTCAACATGTGTCACAGGGAAGACACTAGCCCAAGCAGAGAGCAAGAGCAAAAAGGTGTCTCCTAGTTCTGATCACTGACAGAGTGAAGCACTGAAGCTCTCAGACGAAGTTTTTGTAGTGAAGGAAACAGGTCTGCAGGGCAGTGTAGGGCAGTTTGAGAGGAAAAGGTTTGCATCCAACAGCACAATGGAGTAGAAAAGGAGGGAAATTAAGTTTATTATCTTCTGAGGAAGCACTAAAGAATTTGTTCATGTCTCACTGTCCAATCTAGGACACTGGGAGAGGGAGTTAACTCTCTCCTCAGTTAAACAGAAAAGTATGGCTTATATTTCCAGTGGTCCTATTGGTTTTTGGCATGAAACAGGACAAGACAGACAGTGTGAATGTGTCCTAGTGATGCAAAAATGAATATTGGTAGGTAAAATATAGGTATACTTCCCTCATCAAAAGAAAGAAGGATGCCACTGAAAACCATTTCTCTGCAAACCAAGATGACAGCTGGTAATTGGCGTCAGAGCATTTCCTCCATCAACTTCTGTTGCTTCACTTAAGTCTTGCTAAGACTTCTAAGGCTAAAGTAAACATTTTCTAGTCTCAGTTAAATGTTGGCAAACAGGACTTGACACTGTTAGTGGGACTGGCTGGGGATTTTCTGGCTAGTTTCTTGACTGGAAAATATGAATTCAGAAAAAACCTGACACTTTAGTCCAAAAACTGTTTCTAAGTTAAGAGACAGACAGAGGAGTCACCTCCTGTGTTTGTCCCCACAGTGATATGAGGATAATCTTGATTCTTGCTCTCTCTTACTCAGATCACAGATTTTGGTCTGGGTTTGCTTGGTGAGAGCCTGGTCCATGCCTGCAGATATAGATGTCAGTTTTCCATCAGCATCTCATGTTTCCGCTTGATACCTGTGCAACTGTTGATGACAACGTAAGAAGAGAGACAGATTTTCCACCAATTAAGGCACGTACTCTGGATGAAAGAAAAGACAAGGGCCTTTTGGGTCCACACCCTGCTGGAGTTACACCTATCTTTAATCCACAGTTAAAGTATGTCTTTCTAGGAAGCAGAATTCAGTTTCATCCAGTCATGAGAAAGAATGGATGCTGAAATCTAAGCAGTATTTGAGCACAGCTCTCACCACGTGCGACTCGCTGTGCCAGTCTGTGCCAGCCGGCTGAAACCCACCAGTGGTCACCTCATTCATCCTTTCTGCATTTTACCCAGTGTGGCTCCCACCTGTTATGAAATACCCTTTCTGTTCTCTTAAGCCTCAAAGATTTTAGCAACCTGCTGTCATCTGTTAAACCAAGATCAAAGACAACAAAAGTGCCTGTCTAATCTGGAATGTAATCCTTTTTATGTGGGTTTGTTCCTGAGCTGGGTGTCAGTACTGACAGTCCTTCTATCCCCATCTTTTTGCTTAGGGATTAAGACAATGGGGTCGCTCATACTGTTACCACCATGGATCTGACTATTTTCCAGCTGTCTAGTTTCTGCTACTATTCATGGGGTGTGTAGTACATAAAGATACAATCACAGTTTGTGAATAGTCCCATGGTATACAATAGAGCTATCAGAAACTGGCCTGGTATCACACCTGTCATATTGCTTTTCAAAATGAGAGTTCCTGTCATTAAACAGCCACTGACCCTTTGGTAGCAGGACCAGACAGGCAGGAAACTACAAACAACTTCCCCTATAAATGCCAACACACTGTCCTTATCTGACACTGTACAGCTTCAGATGATAAAATTGGTTTGACAAAAGTGGAAGCTGGGAAGCCTGCTTCACCAGACCTATAGGAAGCTGGGAAAATAAATGAATGCATCACTTTATTTTCCCTTAAATGTTTTCCACCAAATGGATCTTCTTTTAGCTTTCATTCATGCTGTATTTTTCACATCTGTGTGCATTTGTTTGCAGTGAGGCAGTGCATCCAGCACAGACCAGAGAACTTCCCTTTTGTGCATCCTTTCAAAGCCTAGCCAGGCACTTCCTGCCTTCACAGGGGATTTAACATCACCCTTTTAATCTTCCCAAGTTTTTCTTGGGCTTGAGTATTTCAAATATCATATAGTTCTAATTATTCCGGTAAGACACTGCAAAATCTCAAGTGCTTTCATTCCCCTAAAAGCTGGCAAGGGATGTGTAAGTTGTCTGTGCTTTTGTTTCCCTTACTACATACTTTGTTTTCTCTTTCTTTCCCACTTGCCAGAAAAAACCAAAATCTGCAAGCTTCTCTCTAAACCAGCCTGTGCCAAATTTTCCAGGAAGTAATGTGTAGTACTGAGTCCCTTAAGGAGATGCTCCCACTGCAAATATCTACACTGACAACAGTACAAGATGGGATGATTAAAAGCTACACAGCTGTTATATTCCTTACATCTTTGTGTCTATAAGCTATTTAGTAAGCAAATTTCAAATTTTCTGCTGTGACTTTTAATTTCATGTACAATCATATTTGCTGCATATAGGAATTATTTTCTCTACTGAACTCAAAGAAATGATTTACCATTTTTATCTAAGATTATGTAGAATTCAACACATTGATGCTACTTAGCTATAGTGCATTTAGGGTAATAGTTCTAACTTTAAATAACAATCTTTTCTTAAGCTTTTAAAGACAAACTGTTGATTAATTTTAAAGCATGTGTCTTCCAGGTAAGTAATGTTAGTCATTGTTCATTGTGAGAAACTTAGCCACATATTTACCGTAATACACATTTCTGTTGATTAATCATGTAAAACAATAGCAGTTTTTCTTCCTTGGACTTAAGAGAAAGACTCCTACTTAAAACAAGGACTCTTGAGAAAACAAATTTCATTTCAAAGGTTATTAGCAAAAAGAAGCCTTTGTTTTAGTCTTAATGGAATCATTCTCCTAGGATGACACAAATATCCATAAAGCACCATGATTTCATTTGGGTTTTAAAAAAACAAAAACAACTTTATTTTCCCTTGACACAAAACAAGATTAGCTGGGGTGGTTTTTTGCTCTGTTGGGTAATACAATAATGGCTAGATTGTTTGTCTCTGGCCATCACATGAGCATGTAAGGAGAAGGGGATAAGACATAAAAAATTTCCTCTGCAGAGCCACTGAAGAGCAGGAGGTAGCGTGCCTGGAGCACAGCCTTCTTCTCCCACCAGCTCCTGGGGCTTGCTTCAGCATCACACGTGCCTGTCAGGCAAGGCTGGCTCCCAAAATAATGCAGATTTACTCCTTTACAAATTACAAAAAAAATATTTACAAAATTGCTCTCCTTGCTGCACTGCCATGCAGTCACAGCAAGGAAGGGAGAGAAGAGTAAGCTGGACCAGGGTCTCATGTTCTCTCGACCAGCCAATAGACCCATCTGGTGCCACAAAAAATGAAGCTGTTGTTTCCTACATTATGCGGGGTGCGTATTATCCCCGCGGTCTGCAGCTGTGGGGGAGGCTCTCCTTCCTCCAGCCAAAAACCGCCAAGGGCTTTGTTTACATCAGTGCAGCTGGGAGGTCCCTCAAATGCAGGCCAGCTGTTAAAAGCCAAAATGAGCTCCTAAATAGTGCAAACCAAACTGTCCTTCTGCATCTGCCTCTTCAATCCCATCCAGTAAACTGTCCACTAGTAACAAAATAGAATGAGACTGAAAGACACAATGCACATGTTAGAACATGACTGGTCAACATATCCTACCCTGCCTCCGTGTAAAAGGAGCTCCCCAGCGCCCAGACACAGCCCTGAAGAGGACCCCTCATCTTCACAGAGGGTAAAGCAAACAAATTTTAAAATATTTGCCTGCTTTTTACCTGCTCTCATATGGGAAAAATCTCCAAAAAGATGAGGCCAAGATGAGTAATTGCATTTACTTAATTTGTTTACAAACTCTTCCTGTTAAGAGAAAAAAATATGGAAAATTAATAGTTAGGGGTTTCTTCAAATAGATACTCTAAGGTCTTCAGACTTGGAAAGGTGTTCATTAATGTGGGGCAAGACCTTGGAAAATACTGCAAAGGGCCAAATGCTGAAAAAAAAATCTCAGTATGCTGTCCCATGTTAGTAAATGACATATAAAAGGAAGACGTCTATTTAAAAAACATTGCCAAGCAGGAGAGGATCAAAATTTGCTCATACCCCACAGTATGAATTTGTGAATCTGGTTGGATCTAGTAAAGAATTTCTCGTTAGTACATATTGCCATATGAGAGTTTGTGACTTGTAGGTTCAGGGGGGTTTTCTTTCTTTGAAAGCATCTACAGTGGAATAAAAAAAAAAAATCAAAAAAATCTTTTAGAGCACAGAAAAAGAGATTATGGTAGCAGATATCTGCAGGAAATTCTGTTCCGGTGATCATAACGTGAACATGTTCTCAAATTAAACTAAGTTCAACAAGTAGACTAGGTTTGTTTTCTTCATGGTTCACTGTGAACTTAGATACCTTACACTTCCTCAGGGCAGAGCCAGTATTGCATTTGGGAAACATGAAATGCTCCAGATTTATGTGCATATACAAGAAGAGTATTTTGCAGCACAATTTGATAAACAGTTTTTAAATAGCAAATGTTACTGATAAAAGCAAGGGGGGGGGGGGTATTTTTTAAGATGGAGGTTTTCTTTGGGGGCAACTGAAAGAAGGGTGTATAGAAAGACTTGTACCTCCTGAAGTTCTCCTGGAAGTAAGTAGCACTATAAACAAAGGCATTATCAGAGGAGTCCTGAACATCTCAGTATAAATTAGCCCTGGTACCTTAACTACATTTGTATTCAAATCCATATTAACATGAGCATCAGATCTACGCTACACTGTCATGATTTTGAGACTATAGCACAGGAGTGTCACAGTCATTTGCATTGTACAGTTTAGAAAATACTGCTCAATAAAATAAATTATTTTCAGAATATGAAAGAAAGGAAGGCTTAATTTCTAAATAAAGAAACTATTTTCAGGAAATCCAGGGTTTCTGTCATGATGTTAGAAAATAACTTTGATAAACCATTTGCAAAATATTAGAAAATTTAAATAATACATAAATAATAATTTCATTATAACAAAAAAAGTATTTGCCTTTAGTATGGACTTTCTCCCTTCAAAATGGCATTTTTTTACCACTGATGTTATGATCAGCACAAATAATAAGAAGAAACAGTTGTGAGTAAATGCTTTTAAATGGACAACTAGCTAAATATGTAAATAATTATGCAACATTCATTTCTTTTTATATGCTAAGGAAAAAAATCCAAAACTGTTCAATCAGATTCTTCAAAAAGTCCTGAAGGGTTGTTGAAAAATGACCTGTTTATTCCTACATCTGCTTAATTAATGCAAGTGAATATGTCAAATATCCATCCTGGTAATGGATTAAGAAATTATCTACAAGCAGCTTTGGAAAGCTGCAGGCAAACAAAATTTCTCAGTATCACTATGCAGAACATCCTACCCTACATCAAGGCATATCTGAAGAACTTGAGGTAAAGCAAATGGGTTATAAAAATATGTACATCTTTAAATTTTCTTGTAGCAGACCAAAGCAGCATTACCATAATAGTTACATCTATCATATCTCCTGTCACATAACTCCTGGCTCTCCTGCTCTAGTTTTGTCAATCTTGAATGCATATTTCTCTCTTTTTTGCTGGTATATCTGTAAAGCTTCAGGCGAAT
Source organism: Chiroxiphia lanceolata (assembly GCF_009829145.1). NCBI lineage: Eukaryota > Metazoa > Chordata > Aves > Passeriformes > Pipridae > Chiroxiphia > Chiroxiphia lanceolata. Next base: position 34,183,980 of record NC_045639.1, on the reverse strand, counting down.
TTCCCTCACTGATCCCTTTGCACACATTCCCTGAATCAAGCCTGTGATGCTGACAAGGAATGAAATCCCTTATAGCAGCTGGGGTGAGGTAGGAAGCAAAGATCACTGAGGCACTTTGAAAAACGCCTTTTTGAAACAATATGTTAGTTGACAAATACATGTATGATTATATTGCCAATGCTCAAATAATTTCCACCATTTACCTGTTGTATCCTGGTCTCTTTTGATGAAGAAAAACAAACAGCACAATTTTTACAGATAAGGAAGGCAGAAGGCAAAGGAAGCATGGCAGATGGTCTATCAGATGAAGAATACCAGACAATTTCATCAACCTAGAAGAAATAAAACACTATCATCAACAGTCACACTTTCACAGTCACAGAGAGATTGCATAGGACATTTATCAGCAAAATATTTAACCACCAGACATATAGTTTTAAAATAGCTAGAAGCCTTTCTAAAATTGAGGATTGGTTGTGTTTAGGAGAAAATTAAAGAAAAAATGGACTTGAAGAAGCAATTAGTTCCAGCATTTTCCACATGAGAAACTTCTACTGTGGGTGTTAAATTCACAAAAGGATTAGGAAGATCAGTGAATCTGGTTCTGTTATATTGCCACCCTTTGGGAACATGAGGAGACAGTAACTGGTGCCCAGATGCATCTAATGTCCAGATTTTGAGATGGTCTTGCAAGAAAACCAGCTGAGGTATGCAAGATACCCAGTCCTGAGAGGATGGATCAGCAGCTATAGACCACAGCTCTTTATTTAGCATCCCTCTGAGATGCTTCATTGCCCCTCAAGAGCGCTGGTCAGTAATGTGGTCCCAGCACACCACGGGTTCTTTGCACAGAGAATCAGCTCAAGATATTCTGGCATTTCTAACGAACTTGTAAATGGGGCCTCTGGTGTGGACCTTCCTCCTGTTTACAAGAATAGAGAACAGGCTGCAAGAGCTGGTCACAGCTTTGACCTGTGGCTGAGAGCTTATTCAAATTCTTGCCTTACTGCCCTCCACTCTCTCTCCTCTCTGATCACCTTCTCTCTAATCTGAACAATTTCAAATTTAAGATATCAAGAGGATGAGCTTTAACCATTGCAGCCAGAGGATCTTCAGAGATGAATGGGAAAGCAGGATGCTCTTTCTCTGGTAAACTGCCACTGAACAGATGAGGCAGTCCTCAGAAGGAACTGGGACAGGTTGTTTCCGTGCTTGTTTTGCTGGCTGGGTAAATGCTGGTTTTGAGTTTGTGTTTTCAAGAGGTGTTGAAACAGAGGAGTAGACACTAATTTTGATGATTGTTTCTCCCAGCCATTATAGACTGGTACACCTCTGCCTGCAGGACTTTGACTAGGAAAATCCCGCAGTTTTCCAGTAGGAAAAACCTACTGCAGGAGTAGCTTAATTTAGAAACTCATCTAGGAGAGAGCATCGCTGCACACTGCGAATGGGATGAGAGAGTTCTTCCTGGATGGAAGACTATATTCTCCTTCATGCTTACAGGCTGCCTCATCCTCCCCTATCCTTTGACAAGTGCCAATGAGAGGGACAGGAAGAGCCTGTGCCTGGGAATGAAAACTTGCAAAACGGGGGCATCAGAAAACTATGGAGAACTGCCTTGTCCAGGAAGAAATCCTGCCAGATGATGGGGGGAACAGAAGATGCAACACTTCAAATAAAACTGTTCAAGTTCATAACCCTTGAGAAAGGATTTTCTTCTTAGCTATACAACTGTATAAATTGTCATAAATGTCTATAGTATCACTTCACTATGCAAACAGAGAATAAGAGGCTAAGAGTCTGACAGCTGAAACTTAATTCAATTCCAAGTTTAATAATTAGGTATCATGTTATCTGTGCATATTCTGGATCTCACTCTATGATCTTGTACAGGTACTACTTTTCACTTCCTTCAAGAATCAGTAGCCTTATCAATATTTAAATATTGGGTTTGTTTCGTGTGAACTACTCTTTGAAAGGCTTTGTTCAATTTTGTCTTCTGTTCCATTCACTTCTCTTTTTCATTATTATTTCTTTCAAAATCCTTTTCTCCTGCACTAAGTTCTCCTTAAGTTTTGTTTATGTCAGGCTACTAAGTAAGCCATTAGCCTGAGAAGCTAGACATTCATCTGCGGTGTCATAATTTTATGCTCAGAAGATTAGGTAGGCTACACCTTAAATGAACATAGTTAAAATTCAGCACAGCTACTTTCTTAATTTCTACTGAGTGAGACTAAAAAATGGGTTTTAACTGGTAAATTTCAATTTCTGTATTTTTCTCTCTGGTGCTGCTTTTCCATAGAGAAACCACAGGGTATGTTGAGAGAGCAAAAGAAACTCCAAGACCATCCTCTAGGACTCTCCTGTGCCATATTCTTTGTTCTTGCCTGTCGTGTGTGTTCAGTCTTTGTATTGCACCTTCTCCCTCAGCCTTGGCTCCATCACTCAGCCCTTGTACTCTGTCTGTGTGCAGAAACCAGTGCCCTACATTGAGAGCCCTAATGCTGATCTAGGACTGGTAAGTGCACAGACTCCATCTCTCCCTCTCACCTTACCTCATTCCAGGACCAGGGGTCTCTGCTACTGCTGCAAACAGGAGTACAGAGCAGCTCCACGGGTGATTTGTCCTTGATACCACAGGGTCTGGGAAAGTGTCTGAGATTGAGGGTTCCAAGGCTGATGTTCCAGCTGCTCAACTAGGCCATCTCAAAGAGTTCATGAACACATGCTCTGCTCCCTCCACACCTAGAGGAGCAGACGTGGTCAGCAAGGTCTCATCAGTCAGCAGCTTTGGACAAGAATGGACAGATGAAATGACCATCTTCTGATTTGCTCTCTGGACTCCCAGCAAGTACCCATATGAGCTGTTTGGTGGCAGAATCCCTTTTACTCGTTTCTTCATACTACATACTATGTTTGCTATTTCTTACGTATGATATGCAAGTATTTTCTATTTCAGAGATATTTCAGAATTCCAGAAAAAAATCCTATTCCCATCTGGTTTCCACCTCTCTTGTCATGCCTTCTGCTGCCAATCCTGATTCCCAAGAGCCACTTTCCTTCTCTTTTTTGATAAAAGAGTACTTTTGTATTTGAGCTACTTTCAGACAACTTGAACATCTGTCCCATCTGTCCTACCTCTATTACTTTTTTCAAGCTTGTCACTTAAAGGTTAAATAATTTTCTTAATATGTTTTAACATTTTCTTTAGAAGGCTTATTTCATCCTAATATTTTATGCTTTTTACTGTGTGCTCTGTTTTCTGATCTGTATGAACCTACTTCTTTGCTGATGTGTCCCTGTAATAACTTTTTGTTTGCTGGGCACTCACTCCTACCATCATTCAGAGGTAGTTGTTGACTCAAATAGCTTTGGGAATCTTTTCTTACAAATTTCTCCCTCTGCTTGTTCAGCAAATTCCTTCTAGGTTTTGTAATTTTGATTAAAGGAGATTTCAAGCCTACTCCACATTCAAATCCCTGCACACTTCAGTCCAGTTGACTTTACTAACCACTTCCTTCAATTTCTCAAACTTTGCCCTCCTGAAATTACTCTATTTATTTTAAACTTAATCAACTCCTGCTCATACAATGCAAGGTAATTTTCTGCAATCAGCCCCTCTAGAAGGTCCTTAAGCCTTCTCAAAACCTAGTCTGAAATAAGCAAGTGCAAATTCTCTTTACCCTTTTGTGATTGTGACAGAGAAAATTAACAGTGTTTAAGGACTCTGAGCTTTTATGATCATAATGAAGCAATAAGATCTGTAAATACAGATTTTCCTTCACAATAAGCCTTAAATTTGTACATGCTTCATCAGAAAAAACTTTTGTTTTGCAAGTGAACTGAAATAACATATTCTGAAGGTGAAATCTCAGCTTTATGGAAAAAAGCAGGGAATTGAGTATAGTAATGTTAGGACTTTGCCCAAGAGTTGTGAAATTATTATCAAGTGTGGGAGCTCTCAGCCTGCCCTTAGAGAAGCTGGCTGTTCATCACATCCAATGTGTCAGGAAAAACAGGCTGATAAAAGGCATCTGGGAGCAGACTCATTATTTTCCCCCTTTGCATGTACTCTGTGTATTTTTGAAAAAGTTCTAGGTAATAGCTGGGAGTCCAATGTAGTGAGAAAATGTTGACCTAAAAATAAGATGTGAAACTTAAAATACAGCCCCAAATTAAAACATTGGTGTTACAGTCATGTGCACTGGGGCTCAGGCGTTATGTTCACATGAGGGGATACAGTTTTTCCATTTAGCTTAGTCTGTTTCTGGTTTTTCACTCTTGTAACTAAAGTTGGATAAAAATTTTAAGAAGAACTCATTTTAATTTTTCTTCTTTATATGAAAATGACAGGCTATCCTAATGTGTAGCTTCATGATACTCAATATTCAAGGAGCATTCAGGTGTCTAGCCTGCACTCTGAATATCCTTGCAAATCTTAGAAACTCAGTGCAACTATTTACTCCACAAAATATTCCTACCAAGCATTCATTACCTTGTTTTGCAGAAGAGTTTTCATCATTTACCCAGAAGAGAGAAGTGTTATAGCACACTGCAAGCAACAGACAAAAAAAATCCCAATAGCCGATAGGCACACAGCCATCTTCACCATAAGGCATCTGTGCACTTGGGGGACAGTGAGGAGGTTGTGAGGCAAGACTGTGGGGGGCTACTGTACAAGCTGGCACAGGTAGTTTCAAAACAGTTTAAATATGCTTCAGTCCAGCCTTGGTGAGTGGAATGTCACAGAAAGGACTGAGGAGATGTCAGATCCTGTCTCTCTGACAGCACAGAGTAGAAAGCCAGGCAAACCATTCCACCGCAGGCAGTGCAGCAGCTACTCAGATGCCGGTCACACAGCCCCTCTTAGGCATCTGCACCACATTAATGGTGTCTGTGCACTGAACATTAAAGACCATTAAACATCAATGAGTATTATGTTTCCATTTTCCAGTAAGATCCTTTTTTGCAATGCAAAATTGCTTTTAATGTTACTATCCTTAGGCATTTCAGATTCCGCGTACAATTGATGGTCAAACTTGTAGTGGGTTGACCATGGCCAGATACCAAGTACCCACTAAAACCACTCTCTCACCCTCCCCTCTGCAACTGGACAGAGGAGAAAGAAAAACAGCTAAGAATTCATGAGTAGAGATAAGAGCTGGGAGAGGTCAGTGACTGATTACCTTCATGGGCAAAACAAGACTCAAAGTGGGGATAATACTTATATTTATTACTGTAATGGGTTTGTTAGCCTCCCTGGGAGGGAAAAGGAACCAGATAGATCACCTGATTCATATTGTGCCAATAAGGTATTCCATACCACGTTACGTCAGCTCAGATATAAAAGAGATGAGAAGGAAGCAAAGTCTCTCTCTTCTCTTCCAGGTAGCTGCGCGGAATAGTCGGGCTGTTTCTTTGGAGGAGGAGAGCGTTCTCGTGGGGAAGTAGTGTTTATTGTTAGTTCTTCTCTGTGTGTATAGTGTTTATAGGTTTTTTTCCTCTCTATGTAAATATTAAACCACCTTTCTTAGCAGGTTCAGTTTCGCAGTTTTTGGGTTTTTTTCCTTTTCCCTCTTTCCTCCTTCCCTCTCCTCTGGGCGGAGGCTGGGCGCAGGCCCAGTGGACACCTGGCGTTCAGCCAAGGTAAACAATAACAATTACTAACAGGATAAGAGCCAAAGAGTGAGAAATAAAACAGTCTTAAAAACACCTTCCCCCACCTCTTCTTCCTTCCATGTTCTCCCTTCTCACCCACAGCAGTGCAGGGGGACACGAATGGGGGTTGCAGTAAGTTGCTTCTGCCGCTGCTCAGAGAGAGGAGTCCTTCCCCTACTCCCATGGGGTCCCTCCCACAGGAGACAGTCCTTGATGCACCTCTCCAACTTGAGTCCATCCCTTGGGCAGCAGTTCTTCCCAAACTGCTGTCCTGTAGGTCACTCCTCCATGGGGTGCAGTCCTTCAAGAATGAGATGTACCAACATGGGTCCCCCACAGGGGCCACAAGTCCTACCCGGGAAAAACCTGCTCCAGCATGGGTTTCCCTCTCCATGGGCTGCAGGTCTATGGCAGGACCCTGCTCCATCCTGGGCCTCCCATGGGGTCACAGCCTCCTTCGTGCATCCACCTGCTTCAGCAAGGGCTCCTCCATGGGCTGCAGGTGGGTCTCTGCACCCTGATGGTCCTCCATGGGCTGCAGGGGGTCAGCCTGCTTCACCATGGTCTGCACCACGGGCCTCAGGGGCCACAGCTCCTGCAGAGGGGGAGGAGTGCTCCCCCTCCTTCTGCGTTGACCTTGGTGTCTCCATTGTTATTCCCCTGTTCTCACTCTGCTCTTCCCTGGATGCAATTTCTTCTGCGCAACAATCTTTTATTCTTAAATATGTTATCACAGAGGTGTTACTATTACATCTAATTGACTCGGCCTTGCCAGCGGCAGGAAGTCCATCCTGAAGCCGGCTGGCATTGGTTCCACAGGAGAGGGGAAGCTTCTAGCAACAGAAGTCACCCCTGTAGCCCCTCCCCCCCCACTACTAAAACCTGGCCACAGAAACCCACTACAAACTTAAAAACTGGACTTGAACTCATGGTTTGCTTAGGTTCTTGTGAAATTTTCCCCAGAAGAAATTAGTCCAGTGTGGGAATTATGTGAGAAATACCTACAAATAAAGATGACACACATGAAAATCTGAATTACTTGGCCCAAGGAACAAGTTCTTAATACATTCACCAGTTTTATTTGAAGCACTCACACTATGTTTTTATTTCCTCAGTTTCTCAGAGATATGAGCACAGGGTCTGAGACACCTGAATGAGCAGACCTGTACTTAGCTGTTTGTTCTCACATCCCAGGTGTTCCTTTTCATCCACTCTGTACCATAAAACCTGTTCCTCTTTGCTACCTATCTTACAACTGAGAAGAACAAATACACATAAGATAGGAAACATGAGCAGGAGGAATAAATCAGACCTGGACCACATATTGTAATAAAGCATGCAGCTTCTTTTCTCTAGTATTTACTAGAGAATAGATATCAGGCTTCTGACTGACCAAATCAACTGCAGCAGGCTTTGTAGGTGAATGAAGTTTTAAAAGGCCTTTTTAAACCAGTTTTGTCATGATCCCTCCTGGCAAAGAATTAATCAGTTCAACATGTGAGGGAGTGGTTTGGTCACTGTTGAGTTGATGTCTGAATTGCATACAGACAAAACAGTCTGTTTGTTTTTCTTTCAAAGAACAAATTTTGTTGTTTCCTGAAGGATCACAATTCATAATTTTTCCTGAAAGGAAAAAAATAATATCCATATTTATATTTTTGTCCTGAGTATGTATTTCTTTTACCTGGGTGGTAAGCTACTAATATAGCACTTAATAAATTGTATCTTTCTGAAACCTGCCCTCAAAAGGGTAGTAGCTTAAGCCAGCTATCAATGTTGTCAATAATTATATTTTACAATTTCATGGTTGTTGTGTAAGAATTCCAGACAAGTAAAACAAGAATGATTAATTGCTATGGCAAAATTTTATGGACATTTACAAATAATTTTTCATTGCAATGAATTGCACCCTTGTATCAAAGCTAATTATTAATGCTTGCTTAACTTTAGGGGAAAGGGTGTGGTAGTTATTTGATTACTGATTATAATTTTCTAGTTGCAGCTGGCAGCCAAATATTTTTCTTCCATTCCTAAATAACAGCTATTAGGCTAAAATGTGTCTGGGCAAAACTCCTATATGTTTGCACAGTTCTGCAATTGAAGCCCAGCACAGGGTAAAAGCCAGGGCTCAGGCTGGGGCACTGTTCTTTCTCACCATGCAAATGCATGTTTCTCTGAATGCATTTCTCTGTCTATCTTCTCTTATACCACTTGCATCATTCACTGGTATGTTATGAGGCAATTTCTCCTAGGAATGAAACTCAGGGAGAAAGAGTGAATGTCTTTTAGCCAGTGGCGGTCAAGAAGATTCACAACAAAACTGTGCAAAAGCTGCTTTGTGGCCACTGCCTGTCACACAGACAGTAAAGGTATTGGCAACACCTCTCTAAAGGTCTGCTGTTCAGAAACCTGTACGGATATGGACCAAAGACAGATTTGTGCTCCACAGGAAAAGAACTGCTGTTAGATTAAGGAGAATTTTAGAGGCAGGTCCTTAATATATCCTTTAATTTTACATCAAAATTAATATCAAGGGAGACTGAAAATCTCTTGCCTCCTCACGTGTTCATTAATAGTTTAACCTCCTAATAAATCTCCAGGCAAATGCAGCATGGCACTACTCTTTCCATTTTGATTTATTACAAATACCTTCCTCTGCTAACAGAATCCTTGATTATTTTTCCTTCTTAACATCCTGTCCAAACATATCCTGTGCCATTTGTTCATATGTATGCAACACATTGCTTTGTCACATCAGCTTGTCATCCTTGCATTTCATCGTTGCTGTCAGATTCCAGCTTCTTTAACTTTTGATAGACCACTATTTCACCTCTGTCACACTTCATGTTATTCTTTATTTAGTAAAGCAACCCTTGTTTGAAGACATTTACAGGAGTCACCTCTGCCACTTCCACTAATGTACTGGTGAAGCTCATATGCTCCTTTTAGTTCTCAGAAGTACTAATTAATGTAAGGCTTTTTGTCTCAGTGTGGGGAAATCCTTTTGTCATTTTATTAAGTAGATGAACAATACATGAAACATAACGTTGTAACTGTTCATGTGCTTATTCTCTGACACATTGTGGCACACTTGTCCTTCACTTGGGCAGCTGAAATGACCTCAAACACAAGAGCTGTACCACTGAGGATTCCAACAGATCAATACTTATCCAAGTTGGTAAAATCAGGACCTTGTTCTGACTTCCTGTGTAAAATTTTTTCTCTTCCATTTCAAAAAATAATAATTAGAACTACTGTCCATGGGCTTCTACGTACTTTGTGTAAATCTAAATAATGGCCTAACCTGATGCAGTGAACAGTAAACTTCCATAGCAGAGGGACAGGTCCATGGGATGCTCTCTGGCCACTGCACTGGGTGCAGAGAAGTGGGGCCAGCAACCAAGAGCAACCTCTTCCATCTCCCTCATGAGAAATACTAGAGCCTGTACATTTCATTTGAGTACTTAGTGATCACTCCCCTGTCCACTTCAGAGATGACTGAGACTTGGAGAGGAATTATTTGCTCAATTTTGGAATGCAATTTAATTATAACTACAACCAATGCCAGTTATGTAGATTTCTGAGTTATTAAATTCCTTCAGTAGATAAGCAGATTCCATTGCTCAGCTCCTTGACACATATGTTGGTGGTTTTGATGTCTCTATAAAATTACCTTTTCTAATCTTAGAGATGTTAAGATGTGAGCTTAAGGACAATTTATTGGGTTGGAAAAACAAAAGTTAATTTAATGGTGGTATTATTAATCAAAGGATTAGCTGCCATCTCTAGTTTTACCTTGAGTACCAGAAACTAAAATTGTATTAATAATAAATAAAAAAACCCAAGAACAATCTGTGTGCTAAGGAAATATGGGAAACTTTAAACAGACCCAGAAGGAAAGGCAGATAAAAAGTGTGAATTAATCTTAGCCAGAGAGAAACTTAGAAACTTTAAAAATACTGCCTGCTGTCTCTTCCCATAAACCTTCAGCAGCAGGCAGTGAGTCAGTTTGTGTCTGTGAATACACATAAAGATAGCTGATATCCCAAGGCATCTGAAATACCTGACACCAAACTCAGAAGTAGTCCAGAGGATCCAGTAGGGACCCTGGCAGTAACAGATAACAGTGACGGGGAAATGCTGCAATTCACCTGTATTTAGACCCCTTCCCCACCATCTCCTCCAAGAAGATGACTACCATCCACAAACTGCTGACTCTTCAGACTACACAGATGCATACACCAAAAACTGGCTACAGAAGTTGCAATTAATCTTCACTCTTCAGCAAGCACTTCTAGACTAAAAGGTAACTTTTAAAAGACCGATAATGAAATACGTGTGGCATTTGAAAGTGCGTAAATATTAACGGGGAGGGGGGGAATTGAAGTGATACCAGGTGGGCTTCCTGAAGGGCCTCCTACATAACCATGCTCAAGAACTGACAACCAGTGTCTTGCTTAAAGACCTTATCTGATGAGCAACATATCCAAGTGAAATTAAACTCTCAGGACGTGCCATCTGTAATGCTTACAGAACCAAGAAAGCATTACGAAAACATGCAGAAAATGCACACACCATCTAATTTGCCTCAACTGGTTCTCCATCTGCAGTTGAGCAATTGGAACATAACACACCCACCTTCTCATTCTGATCCACCTCACACCCTGGCAGAGGCCCCACGCAAAAACCTGGGCGTCTGGAGCTTTGGTGGATTGCAGGGTTTCATTAGGATATCTGTGCCTGAAGGCGTTTCTATTGATCAGAAGGAGAAGACCCACCAGGCAAAAGGCTAGGAGTTTTTGCAGAACTTTGGGCCAAAGCAGGGCCCAGTTAAGGCTTGACTCCAGCCTAATGGGAGGTAAGCCCACTTGATTCAGATTGCTGTCAAAAGGATGGAGGTTTTCTTCCAATTCTGACTTTTGCCCTCAGTTTATGCTGCAGTCTGGGCATCCACAAAGCATCAGATCATAGTTGGCTGCCTCCTTATCTAACAGATGTGAAAGGGAATTTTTCAAGAGAAGTGCAGTAGAATTCCTGTTATTTATGGTTTTTTCCTATTAAAAGTCATGGCCTTCTGTAAGTATTTAGCAAATTGATTTTTTTCTTACCCTCTTATCCCTTCACATATTAATCTTCTCAGTAGAAAAGCTGAGAGGGAGGGGAAGACCTGTGGGGAAAGTGGGTAAAATCAGAAACACATTCAACATAGAAGACTGTGAAAAATCTTAAGGATTATTTTTTGCCCTGGGGGAAAATATTTCTTTAAAGTCATCCTTAGTTTTACATGGAAAGGTGGCTTGGTTATGTCAGGTTGGCCCAGAAATTTACTTTCATTGAAGCTTACAGTGAGCTAAGCTGTTTAATCTTTCTCTTCTCCCTGATCTTTTCCCTAAAGGGAGACCAGATTGCTACTGCATTTTAACTCTGCCAAGTACGTTTTCATACAATTTTCATCAAATTTCTCCCTCATTTCTACAAGTTCAGTTACTGCCATGCTACAGGGGCTTTTTATAAGAAAACAGTAAAATTTCACAAAAGATTTTTTTTGTGCCAGCTTGACTGTCAAACCAGGTCTTTTATGACTAAGATCTCAAAACTTCAACTAGAGGATAAAAAGTAACATATTTAAGGATGTGTTGTTCTTTGGAAGTCCAGTAAGCAAAAGAAATCATGTTTTCCAAGTGCAAGATAACTTAACCATTGGCAAATATTATTAGCAAAGTGCCACAGAAGAACTGCTTGGCAAGAGTTAATTCAGGTATCTTTGTTACCAGTAGATTTTTTTTTTCTAAAAGATAACTAATTTAGTATAAAAATTGCATCAAATTCTTTTTCATGAAGCCCAACATATTGAAAAACTCCATTACAACCCAACAAATGATGATGACTGCGTGTATACTATGAAGAATGGCACATGGACTGTGAATTTTGCTATGCTTATGTCCCCATGAGTACAGTCAAGCCTTTCTTCAACCTCAGCCTCTCCTCCTTAGCACAATAGCAGAATCTTTTGTATTCAATATGGGCAAGTTCCTAAATCCCTACTGCTCTCTGCTGGACTGTAGCCCCACTGGCTGTGACCTGGAGAAAATTATGCTATTCAGGCAGGTCATGGAGCTCAGAAATGGACAACCCTGAAGGTAAGGAAATATTCAGGAAAAGCCTCTTGTTCTGAGATTTTTACATTGATGTTCTTCACTAAGTTTGTCTTCCTGCCTCTCACTCTTAATATGAAAAAAGAAGGGAAGAGCTGTTCATGTGATGGTTAGGATTGAAGCAGTTAAAAAGAAATAGAACAGGAAGAGGAAAATACATAAGAAAAGGAGACTTTACAGTGAGGACTGTGTAAAGGCAGCTGTTAGTATGACCTAAAGCCTCTGCATAGATGGGATATCATTTAGGAAATTACATCTTTACTCAACAGCCAAGAGAAATGTCAGCCTTTGGTCTCATCTAATCCCCTTACTTTGGGGTATTTTTAATTTTTTGACATCCTCCTGAGTTCCTCGGAGGAAAAGAAAGTGTTGTAGCAACTGATGATCAGCATCAATCAACCTCTGGACTTCGGTGAATTGGCCTGAAGAGTACATGCACACGCCTCTTTGAATTTCATTGTCATCTTAGCATAGACAGCAGGAGGTCTCTCACAGAGAGGCCTTCTTTTCCTGGATGTCTAAAGGCGAATATGCATGTAGGATTTATTTGTATTACAGTAACATGAAGAGGCTCCAGCTGAGATCACAACATTACTTTTTTCCAGGTGCTCTTTACACAGAAAAATAAAAGTCCTTGCCTCTGAAAGTTTACAATTTACCTATGGAAGACAAAGCAGGAATTATTGCCCCTTTTCTTGCACAGGTGTCATTAAGACATGAAGAAATAAAATAATTACTTCAGAAATCACAAAAGGAATCCGGAATCTAAGTTTCCCATACTTAATGCTTGGATAGAATGACATAAGCTTTTCTTATCTCCTGTTCTGGTCTTTGGGATTGATGTGATGTGGTGACAAATGTGGTCTTGTAAATGGTGCATAGAGCAGGTACAGAGTCAGGAGCAAACTGGTATACAGTCATGGACAGTCTAAGTCACCACACAACCCTCCAACCTCAACGTTTCCTACTCAAGAGAAATCAAGGCTGCTTGCTATAGAAAACAGTGAAAAAGGCCCCCTTGAAATGACCTGTGTCTGCAAAGAGGAAGTCTTCTTTCTTGCTCCCAGATGAGAGATTTCCTCTTAAATAAAAAATTTTAGGCCTTTGGGATCCTTTTATTACGAATACTAGCTTTACTTTGGATGATCTCATCATTCGTGTAAAATTTAATTCCTACATGAGGAATATATACAAATGAAGGAGTCAAAGAAACTCAAAGGGATTAACCCTCTCTGATCTCCTTTGGGAAAATGAAAGCTTTTTTATTCTTGGACTTTTTTTCAGAGCAATAATTTTCTGTACTTATTGAGTCTTCCGAGAACTTTCTTCCAGCTCTGAGAAAGTTAGCCAATCCTTCTCTTACTTATACCCTGTGGATATCCTGGCTTTTATTTCAGTCACCTGTACCACACATTTTTGTTAAACTATTATTGGTTGCCATTAAGTCCTCAACATTTATTAAAGCACTATTAAATTTTATCTTGTAGAGTGCTTATTTTTTGGAAAGAGATGGCATACTTTAGCACCTCCATGCATCTTGCTCTTGGGAGACAGCAAAGGTGAATTCCCTTTGACTCTACCCAGCAGAGCTGAAAGGCACCAGCAAGAGTAAACGTTTCCACAAAAGGTCTCATCTATGGAGACAAAAACTGGTTTACTGACATCTTTCCTTTTGTCCCCCTCTTCTTAAATATAGTATTATCTTTGCTAATATTCAGCTTTATGATATTACATTCATTTTGATAGTTTTCCTGGAGAAATATACAGTTGGACTAGCAAATTCATGCATATATTCTGCCGAAACTGTGGGAAAGCATTTATCCTTCATTGACTACATGAACCTCTTGCAGTTTTACTTCTGCCTCCTGTATCCATTGCTAGATGTATTCCTACCATCAGTGTTGTTTTTATCTCCATATGCAGCCTCATTTCACCTACTGAAACAAAGTTGCAATATTTATTTGAGGTTTGAGTAATATGTGCCTATTCTGAATCTGTGTCCACCTCACCTTCTCTTGCACTATTTTTTTTTAAATATGCAGCTAAAGAACTTCATGGTTTTTTACAGTGTTCTTTCTGAGTTATGAGTCAGCTTGACTTAGCAATTCTCACCTCAGCACTACAATTTTTCGCTTATAACACACAGCTCTCTTCACCCACTACAAAATTTTTCTGTTTCTTAGAGGCTCTCTGTCTGCCTGCTTAGGCTCAATATCCTTATGGTGGTTATTTATCTGTTTACATCCAGTGTTTCTTTTCAAAAATCTTTCCATGTCACTTCTGATACAAACTCCTAATGATACAAACAGATTTGTGAGCCTCCTCTGCATTCAGGCCTTATGTTCTCCAGTCCAGTCTCATGAAAATGATCTGCCACATTTTATCAAAGTTAAGCTTTTCAATTTATTAGTCTTAGCTGTCCTATTTGTGTCTCAAATGGGATTAGTTCATGTTCACTTGGTCCACGGTTATTTTCTATAATGTCATTTCTTCTACAACTTCACACACTGCTTACCTAAATCAAGTCTAATGAAATATTGCCTCTTTTTGTTTCAGTGATTATTTAGTGAAAAGCTATTGGTTATTACACCTGTGAGCATCGGAGCCACAGTTAGTAGCATCTTTTTTCCCATTTTCTTAACTTCCATGTTAGGGACACCCAAAATTACATTTTCCATGCTCAGATATGACTTTGAGGTCTACAAACCTCTTACAGTACCCTCCCGGTAGAATTTTTCTTGCAACCCATCTTATAATCAACAGTGACCCAAACAGTTTCTTTTTTAGCCATACATACCTCATTTTTCCAAGTAACACACACTGAATTATCTGTGTGATACTGGACAAGTTACCTGTGCAAAGTATTTAACTAGGGATTTTGTTCTAAAATGATTTGGTGGTTTGTGGAATTTGTTTCTTTGCTGAGCACTGGACAATGACATATTTGATTTTCCTTAGCCAGATTAAAACATTTCTGCTCATGTCCTCAAAAATATACATTTGGGTGGAAGCCAACAAAACAAAGTATGATCTGCAAAAATGAATCAGTCTTAATAATTTATTAGTCTAAGCAAAGTCTAGCTGAAACCTTTGTGTATTTTTAACATTTTATGCTAAGACTCCATATAAGATAACTATAAGCTGTACATAAGGTTGCCAAAATAATTAATTATTGTAGAAGAATGTAAATTCTATTTATACCAGTGTTAGTCCAATGGTAGTTCGCATTTGGGAAATAAAAATTTTTCAAATAGAATTGAAACACTTTATTTTTCAGGTACTATCTTACAGTGAGTCTTCCTACATAAATTTTGTGTTCCAATAGAACGTTTTGCACAGGAAAGTGGTAGAGCATTTACATTTGCCTTTATGTTAAAAATGTGGCTGTCACTGATCAGGCAAGGAATGCACAAATCTTTATTTTACTTACCAAAGTAAAACAAAGAAACCCTTATTTCAATTGTAAGTGTGCCGCTTTGAAAGCTGCAACTGACTGATATCTCACTACTCTCCTCAATTGGAAATTGAACATTTTCACAATAACACACAATTGAGCTTACTTTCCTTGAAAGTCTTAAGCAATGCAAGTGTATAACCTAGGTCTCAGTATAATAGTTGTGCTGTTTATTTTAACCCCCAGAGAGCTCTGTTCAATTCCATCTCCCAGGTACCTTTCTTAAAATCCCTGAAAAGAAAATGAAATCTTACTTTCTGTGTTCCAAAGGCACTTAAGTTACATTATGTGTCTTTATAATTAACTTTTTTATAAAGATGCTTTTTTTCCAAAGGCTTGTTTTCTGTCACTGTTTAAGAGAGTAGCACCCAGCTGGGCAGTTGCACTGAATGGTCATAGGGTCTTTCAACATTGCCATTAAAACCTGCTTATTTGAGTGTTTTATAATGTAGCTGTTTTTATTCACATCAGGCTAAATCTTGGCAAGTGTGTCCCCATCTTAGGAATAAATTTTTTGTAGAGAACTGAATTGTTCTAATTGTTGTTCAGTGAGAATGGTGCCAAAAATCACAGCTCCTGAGCTAAATTTCCACCTCTCACGTAAGCCAGAGGGTAGCAAGGTGTTGATTAAACCTTAGTTTGGGATATGTCAATCAGTCTCCCTCCTCTCCTGTCCTCCTAGGCAGCTCTGTCCTTCCACTTTCTGCAGGATCTTAAGGGAAAACCATTTCTTTCCTTATCAGGCTATTTGAAGAACATCCATGTTATTCCAAAACAAAATATTGACATTTTGCTAGGGACAAGACTGACTCCAAGGATTATCCACCAAGTTCATTCTGAAGTTAGATTCAAGACTAGACTGACAAGCAGTACAGATGAAGATGTGGGACATCCTGGCACGGATGGCCCTGGAGAGGCCACGGAGCTCATCACAAGGAAAGCTTGCATCTGCCACCAGCCCACCACTTGGGCAGCAGGCGAGGCAGCACCTCTGGTTAAACCTCCCTCCCCAAGTCTCCTGCAACAGAATGCAGACTACCAATACTCAGTGTAATATCAACTTGCAGTTTTCAGGTAGCCTAGATTATATTTTTAAGATTAATGCATTTTAATTTCAACAGTTCTTTTAAATTATTATTTGAAGCCTCTCAAAGTGGAAATTGCACTGTTTTCTCTTCAAAACATGTTGATTATATTCTAAATACATTGTACTCTATTACAAAAGAAACTTATAGCCCACTGTTTGCAGTACTTCTTCCCACTGTTGTTTTTGGCAATATAGACAGCATATACAGGTCTGAGGGGACGTGGTTCTTGTTTTTTTCCTTCTTAATTATGTGACCCACTTTAATTTCAACTGAAACAGAGATTATTTTCTGAGTACTAACTAAAAGCTAAGGTGTCGCTTAATCTTATTAGCAGAGTCATCTTTTTGTTACCTGTACTTCATCATGGAAATTTCAGAGGCTCACTAGTGTCCTGTTAGCCATGCTCACAAATGGAATCAGTCCCAGTAGTGAATATCTAACACTGAATTGTCTTGGAGAGCTAAGCTGGTATGTTGCTATTTGATTAAGTTGTTCTTTTGTTTCCTTAATTGTAAGTGTCTTTGACAGTTTTAGTTTCCCATTTCAACAGTATTAACAGGCAGATAAAGTTTCCATATTCCTGTGTATCCTGCTGTGTGAAGCTTAATGCCTGCTTTAAATTGGCATATAAAATCAACTATTTTTGAAATGCAATGGGTTACAATTATTTCTGCTACTTTAACGCTTTTAACGCTTGCCCTTTGGAATTTTTTATATTATGTGACACTGTATCCTCAACTAAGTAAATCAAATTCTGTATCATTTTATCCCACTTCTCCATGCACAAATATTGGGGGTATTTTTTATACAAAGAAGTGACAAAAGAAAAACTATAGTATTTTTCTTTTTATTTTCCTGTTTGATGCAAACTTTAAAAAATGCTTTTGATCAGTGGTGTTATTCACCAAGAAGCTAATTATTCCATGTTTACTCACTGCATGTCAGTACCAAACAGAAGTAAGGATGGCAGAAGTTAGTTTCAAATAATACAGTATAGAGTGTAGCTATCTACAACATTCCAAAGAGTTCAATATCCACATAGAGCTAATACCAGCTAGGTCATCTTGTTCACAGCTGTGACAGTTTAAAATTAACCCCAACAGTGTATACACAATTTTTTTGTTAAATTTAGTTAAAAGCATTTAAACTGTTGCAGTTTGCTATGGAAAGTGCTCTGCAGAAGGGCAGACCTCCATTTCAGAATGTGTCTTCTGGAGGCTTTAATATTCCTCCACTTTATTCACCCCGTCCTTGCCAATAACTATTTCAGGACTGCGCTCAGACATGGCCCTCCCCTTGCCCAACCTATTTGCATGCTAGACAAAAAAAAGATGAGATATGCTGGGATGCAGACACACACCCAACATCTGCTGCCAAGGCAACAGGAACAGGATGCATTTTCTAATGATTCAGATAAAGAAGGGATGACGTTTTGGTCCTGCCAACACCCACCATTTCCCTCAGGAGAGGCCAACATTGCCAGTAGATCTAGAAGTCATCTAGTAAAAACACTTTGCACTTGGCTTACCTTTGTTTGTCTGACCAAAACAAGTACAATGCGTGACTTTCAACAATGCTATTTAGAAACTAGAATCTGGGCACTTCCTTCCACTTGTATATGTATCATCAAGACAGCTTCTGTGCCTTCTTCCTCCACTGTGACCGGAGAAGACATAATCTGAACATTACAGTATGTGCCTTCTGCATAACACTGACACACATCTTTGGCCACTTGTGATATTACTTGATTTCTGCTCTTTGATCAGGTTTGTACACTTAGGCAGATGTTGTGCTGAAAGGTAATAGTCTACGTAGCAGGAGGTTACTCACAATCTGTGTGTAAATCAATCTGCACGCAAAATTAGAAAAGGACACAAAAATCAGTAGCTGTGGATAGGCACATGGAAATAAAAAAGGGTGATAATCTTATTATCTTAATTATCTTATCTGTCTTTTAAAGTTCACTGAATGAAACGGGTTTAAAAATTTCACCGCACAGCAAATAACTCTGCTGTGTGATGCTGGACATGGAAAACTCCTGCCTTTACCTTCCTGCAGGACTCCATGTCCCAGCAGAGGAATAGCTGGGAATGTTCTTGGGAACACCACAGCACAGGAAAGAATCTGTTAATTGTCTTTTGGAAACCTTTTTCGAACACAGGAAGGGAGTGCCGTGTCCATGTAAAAAGAAATGTATGTGCTTGGAGCACAACACTTTCTATGAGAAGTCACTGGAGTCTGGCATTGCAGAAAGCCTCAGGCAGCCAGCTCGTACAGTATCCGATACTGGCTTTTGTCAGCCTCTCAGTTCATCAGAAAACAAGTAGAAAATCCTCTCTATGTATCTCCCTAAATGTACATGAAGTATAGGCGTGTTGTTGAGGCATGACTACTGAAGGAGCTCAAAGCCCTCTGAGACGAAGCTGCTGCAGTGTGCAAGGGGAGAGGTTGCACACAGGCACCACCATCCGAGACAGGAGATCCACCTCAAGTTGTTTCAGGGGCGGTTTAGATTGGATATTAGGAAAATTTCCTCATAGGAAGGGTTGTAAAGCACTGGAACAGGCAGCCCTTGGAAGTGGCTGAGTCAGTATCTCTGGAGGCAATTATGAGACAAGTAGATGTGGCAATTATGGACATGGTTTAGTGATGGACTTGGGCAGTGCTGGGTTAATGGTTGGACTCAATGATCTTAAATGTCTTTTCCAGTCTAAATGATCCTATGATTCTAAGATGCTCTGTTTTGTAGCCTTCTGCCATCTCCCACATGCCTAAAGAAGATGAAAATTTGGATGTTAGGATACAGAGCTAGACTCAAAACAACCTTAGAAACTGAAATGGTTGAATATGCACATGGTGTTTTAGGGAACAGGCTACACTTTGTCACCATGGGTGATCAAATCTCTAATACTGAACCAGATTTAGATTGTCTCATGCTCCTTAAAACCAGTGATATTCATTATAATATTCACCATAAATGTTACTTGCATATTTATAGATATCAGGCTAGAATGCTACTTACTATGATTATTATTATTATTGTTATTGGTCAGATTTCTATTTCGATCAAGACAATTAGAATTTTTTCATTTTCTTTAACTTTAAGTAACAGTAGCTGATGCACCATGCAGGTAAAATTTGATTATTTTTTCTAGTAAACCACTTTCATATGGAACATTTTAGTGGTTTGGAAAGACTGAGACAACACTATAGGAAATATTTCTAAAAACAAAGTAAATTTGAACAGTTGTTTCCAAAATGTAAGTTATAGTTATGTGAGATAAAAAGTTTTTAGTGATCCTCTGTCCCTGAACAGTGTATAAAAAAGCATATATGGTTTTACCTAACTGTAAAGGTAGTTTACAGTTAAATATACAGTTTTATGTCACTGTGAGGTGGGTTTTAGAAAGTTTGTTTGTTTAAATGAAATTTGATTTCTGGGCAATTTTTAAGAGACTGTGAAATAGAAATTTCTGGTACTTTACGCTTACTCTGTCACATGTTAAATCTACAGAACTATCCAAACAGTCTGCATAAATATACTAAATTTGGGAAGATAATTGGTTTTGCTAGAAATAAAATTATGTATCTGCATATTCAGGTGTTTTATGCCCACTGACAGTTATTTTTCAGCTACAGTGTTTTCATTTTACTTAAGCATTTATGTGGAAGTTTCATTTAGGATAGCAAATAATAAAGCAAATTCTTGGCTTTAACACAAAGGAAATCCTCCTGAAATATATGTCACCGTACCTTGAATCGTCAGAATTTATGTATGCCCTTGTCGAAGTTATATCATCTAAACAGCAAGTGGCTATTCCACTCCACCCATTCAAAAGCTTTCCAAAACCTCTCAGCAAGTGAGGGGTCTTTTCCAATATCTTTTCTTTCTTCTTATATCCAACAAAAGCATTTTAATATTACAGTAGACAAAGCTTCTCTTGTGAACTGGCCTCACTTCCGCAAAACATTAAGCACATGATTAACTTTCAAGGCATTTTTTAAATTTAAGCTCAAAATATATCCCCATATGACAGATATAGCTGATATATCACATATGTGAAAGTAAACACATGCTGAAATGCTTTACCAAATATGAATGGCTGTCCTGTGTGCTGAAAGATCAGTATGTGCTTAACTGTTTGGACATTTTTTAATATCAGTAGAGGGTTTTTTATTTTTTTTTAATTTTTAACAAATCCCATTAACAAACCATAAAGAGCCTTTAAAAAGCAGTGTTCTGATGGTTTTATGAAGGGTTTCCATTCATTAAATGCTTAGGATCATGTTTTTATAAATGCATGTTAGTATTTATTTTGTTCTTTTTATATTACTTAAATGAATTACTTTTACAAAGTATAATACTTCATGTTGCAACTTTTGCTTTTCTTTTTTTTTATATAGAAATTGTCATTTAATTTTTTCTTTTGCTGTTTCTTTCATTCACTTGAACTATTACCATAGTGCTTTTACTTGTGCATGCATAAAATTTACCCTTAAAATGAGGCAAATAATGAAAATTCTTCTAGAAAATCACATTTTTTGATTAATTAAAGCTAATATTTCCACAGGGAGTAGATGCAAAAAGTTACACTCTTTTCTTCAAGTTCAGATAACAATTTCGTATGTTACAGATGATGTGCCCAAGCTCTATAATTATTGTCTCTGCCTTCTTTTCCAAAAGTTTTTGATCAAAGACTGTGTGTACCAGAATAAAATTTCTCTGCTATTTTGTACAAGAAATACAACTAGGGCAGGACTTCAGCTGGCGTGGCAACGCTATTAGTATTATTTCTATTACTCTTTCTGCTACCATTACAATAATATGTTATATGCTCTCTTCCTAGCCTTTATCAAAGTGTCCCTTCCTAAATCAGTATAGAGCTGATGGAATATTCAACCAGTTCCTTTTCCTACTTCCTCAATTCCAATTCTTCACAAAAAAAGATTAGAACTTGAATAGCAGCCAAATAATGAAAGAACTGTACCTCGTGTTTGCATTAAATTTATAAAGAGAATACCTAGAACATTTTTTTTGTTTATGAGAGTATTCAAAACATCTGCATACAGATAGTAAAACCATGCAATAAAAATTTACACAAGTAATGATGAAAAACCTCCCAAAAACTTGGTTTTTTTCAGTTTAATTTTTTTATCTTATTGATATATAAAAAGAAAGATCTCATAGTACCAGCATGGTATAAAGTTTACACAGGTGTGTTTTCAGAAAAATAGATCATATCCAAGGTAAGTATCAAAGCTTACTCAAACATCTCCCGGCTAACTCTCAACTTGGCTTGCTGTAAGAAATGCTGTTAGTCTCCCATCACCTAAAATATTTGCTCAGATCAAGAATTTCCCACAAACCAGATTTATTTTCAGCACAGCATATTGAGTCATACAACAGACATGATCTTGTTTGAAGAATTTGTACCTATTGCTACAATAACTGAAATTATTAATATATTTTCACTATCATCTGAATGCTTTCAGGTTAGAGTTTGTTTCTAGTGCCACCAAACCAAAAACAATAAAAAGGCACAGCTGAAAAATCTGTGGCAAATCTGGTTTTATACTTGCATTTCTTGAACCGCTTTTATCAATATAATGGGAATTCCCCACCACTCAATTCTATGCTTACATTGCCTTTGAAAAGTATCTCTTTGGTTTTTTGGCTTCAAGACTCATCCTAGATATTCCACCAATTACATTGCTCAGGTCATGCCTTGAAGTAAGACACACACAAGAGTTGCTGGCCCCCTTTGACACTATGGGACATTTTTACTGTTAGCAGCTAAAACTATACCCACTGTCTCCCACATCCTCACCTCCTCACTAAAATACCTTCCTTGCTCTCTGTACATCCGTCTTTATGAGAAGCTCTTTACTGAGTGTTGGGTTTAAGTTTCTAAATAGGAGGAACCTTCTGACCTTTTCCAGAAGCTCACAGACACCAGGAGAGCCAGAAGTCACCCAAATCTGGCAGTAAATCTGTCTGCATGTCTACTCTTTCTGCTCTCTCTCCTGTGCTTTCATATTTCATTGTGTCTCTTGGTGGCCATGGCTGTATATATTTACCTAATAGCATAGTCTCTTGTGTGCTCTTGATAAAGAGCCCAGCATCCCACTCGGAAGGTTTTGTTGGCACATACGCAGAGATGTTAAAGAACCACAGACAAACTATAGCTAAAGGCTTCCGGAGCTCACGGGGTTGTATGATCCCAGATGTGATTACCTTTAACATGGCAGTGAGCCATACAAAATAGATACTGCTTTAGTCTGGCCTACAGTTTGCAAAAACCTGGTGATAAACCGAGAAGGTATGAAATCCTTCTCCTGACAGCTTTGGTCCTGCCCACAGGCATCACCCAGAGACTGCAGAGAGGGAAAGATGATGGAAGACAAAAGAAGATGATGTATCTCTGGCACTATTAAGAGCTAGTTGTGATTGATGAGACAAATGAAAGGGTCAGCGTAAGGATCACTGTTTCCCTTCATTCTCTGAAGACACACAAGATAAATTGCAACCAGACTGTATTTTTTTTTCTTTACAGCAGTAGTTAATGATTCCAGAAAACAATACATTTAATAACATTATTTGGAGCAACACTTTGCATCTGTGTTAATATACAGGTTTTGCAAAAGCAGGGCCAAGGGCTAGCTTCTGGAAAAAATAGGAATGAGACTCAGCCATATCTCTCCTGGACAAGCTCCTGTTTCACCACTCTCACCTGGCAGCAGGAAGAGCTGCACATGCAGCTGCGAGTTTTCAAACATTTTATTTTTGAGTAAAATCTACCTTACATAATTATTTGAAACATTCTCAGTTTTTTCTGTAGAACTGGTCATAAACCATTTAGCATTCTTTTTAAAATCCGTTTCTAACACATCCTCTAGCAAATAACACTGTCAAAAATCTTACTGGCTCACCCATGACCCATTGCACTGAAATCAGTGGAAAATACACAGCAGTGTCTTGAGAGATCTTTTATAAACTGCACAACAAAGTGAAAGTCTTGGATAAGAACGTGACATTAGTCACCTGGATTTTTAGAGCCACATATGTGGCAGATGTGTTTGATTTACAGACAATACACAGCAGGTTCCTATTTCCAGTGGCCAGAGTCCTGGCATATTAATATGGAACAAGTTAAATGTTAGATAATCCCCTAGTATAACCATAGTAAATTATTATTTACTACAATAGTGTGACAGTGATAAAATAAAACAAGACCTAAACTCAGGTAGATAGGCACTGACTGTGAATTTTCTCTGTCTCAAGTAGAGTGCAGGTATTTTTAAGAGGATATACCAAAATATTCATCAAATACCTAAAAGGCTTAAGAGTTTATCACACACACAGACACACACACACCAGCTCCATGCACCCCACTGAGAGGGGCAGACAGGAGCAACCCAGCGTAGGTGATGGGGTCTCCAACTGGAAAGCAACTTTGGGGTCAATGGCCACAAGGGTCAAGCTCGGGCACTTACAGTTGAATCCTGTAAGTATTATGAAAAATATTTCAGTTTACAATGAGGTATGGGAAAGATTTATAAAGGAAATCTACATCTGTAGTTCCCTAGGCAAGCTGTATCTTTCACTGAATATCTCAAGCAGTTTTCACACTGCTTGAATAACCTGCAATTATTTGCTGTTCGGTTCATTGAATCTGGACATCTGATTAGGAAAAGAAACTTCCACCCTATGATTTAGATCACAAGCTAGGTTAAAAGAAACTACTGAATTTCAGACTTGTTGCATGCAAATTTATGAATTTCCACAAACCAGAGAAGGCTTGTTTAAAATTATTTGGCCGACAAATATAAAAAAAATAATAGTTCTAGGAAAAATCACTGATACTACATGAAAGTCCAAGAACAGGAGAAGGAGCCTTCCATTGTTTTGTCCAAATATAGAGGTCCTCAGCTCTGTATTTAGGTGATTATTGATCTTTGAATGGAAGTATACATTTCAAATGGGGTCTTCTAAAAGAAACTCTCATAGGGCACATAGTATGTCTTGAAGCCTGGCAACAGTCCATTGCCTTCCTATCTTTTCAAAAATTTCTTTTTTGGCCAATACTGGTTTTAAAAAGAAACCATGCAAGTCTCTCAAACGCGTAAACAGATTCCATGTCCAACATGGTTTGTAATCCTTCAAATAGATTTTACTTTTTAACTCCTACCCTCTAGAAAAAGACAAATGGATACAGTAGACTATGTAGGTAAGATTTAAGTTGGATTTGATTAAAGGAAACTTAAGTAATCACAATCCTTTCCCTTCCAATGCAAACATGAACTATGTCCTCTCATACAATACTGTTCCCAATGGAGACTTCCTGTAGATGTTTTGTTAGCATTTTCACATGACTGTGTGCCTGCCTAGGACAGTACAGGTTGCTTCACCATGGTGGGATTTCTTTGCTATAGGCAGTGCTGTGACACTCACTGCTCAGTGAGTGCAGCACGTTATCAAGACTCCCAAGGGAGCTGGTCAACCTGTTGGCCTATCACCATGGTTAAGCAGATTCATATGTTTCTAAGGCCAGAAGAGAGTGTTATGATCACATCCTAGTTTTACATTTCTATTTTGCGGGAAAAGGAACATTTGAGTAAGACTGGAACAAGACAGCACTACAGGATGCAGATATCTTCATTCCTCATAAAGACAGTATTGAACAGAAATGTCGGGTTCAGACCTTGTTTTCCTGACAAAAAAGGAGAGCATTATCAGCACTTATGTCTCACTCTATAACCTCCTTGCAGGTTTTACCCATCTTTCTATGCTGAGGTAATAAACTCTATGTTTATAACTGAAGCAATCCTCGGTTTCAAGAACAAAGCCTGTATTCCAGAAATTTATGAAGATCACTAGCAAAAGCACCCAATTCTTCATTCCTGATGAATATTCAAAGGATAATCAACAAAAAAACAGCCTTTCAATAATTTGTGGAGCATTAACTTACTGCAACAGTTAACTTCAAATGCAAAGTCCAAGCAACCAGATAGTCTCTAGACCCCTCACAAGCTTTGACATGTAAGATTATGCTAACTAATTTATAACAGGGGCATTCTGTGTGGGAAGACACAACCATAATATAGACAAGCAGACTCAGCAAACACAACCGTGGCACATGTCTGGGTACATGCACCACCAAAGGGCTGGTGGGTGAGCTGCAACACTTTTGACTCCCTTTTTCTTCTCTTTCTGTCCATAAATCCTTGTCTCCTCACCTGCAACAGATGCTATGAAACAGCTTAAATTCAGGTAGAGAAGAAATCATAGCGGGAGAACATCTCTCCTTTCCTCTTTCTTTGGAGCAAAGTGGGATAACAGAAAAGAGCATGAACTTCCAACTAATACACCTTCACAGGAGACTCCATAACAGATTTGTGTGTGTGTGTGTGTATATATATATATATATATATACACACACACCAATCTGGTCTTTAAAAGGATGTTTTTCCATACCCTCAAAAACACTGTAGGAACACATACGTGTGTTTATACACTCTCACAGCTGCAGTATTAGATTACCTTTACAGTATAATATATACTCCCAGACTGGCAGGGGAATTTAGTCCATCAACAACAAACTCTGCTACTTTAACAGCACCATATTTAAAACAAATCATGTCTGACATCTGGTGCATGATGCTGCTATACAACAGAGGACCCAGAGCTGACTCAGCTGCCAAAAGTGAAAGACTGCTGCTTGTGAGTACAAAGGAAGAGGTTAAATAAAAATATTTGGATGTATGCAAACAGGGCTAAATTCAGGGAAACACCTAAATCAATAAACATCAGCTTTCAGCCTCTCTTGAGAAAGGCCAGAAATTACTCTCACCTTAGGAAAGTCTTGCAATATAATGATAAAGCTTCAATTCACTTAAATTAAAGTAACTGACTATAACAAGTAATTGATTACATACTATAAAAGAGAAAAGGCAATTACAGACATAGAATGCAAGAAAATTTTATTATATACAGGATGAAAGTTGCTGTACTGTAAATAAGATAAACTCTCATTTATGTATTTATCTAGAGATGTTTTGATCTATGATGGCTACCTTGGAAAAACGTTGTGCAGTTGTTGAATAAATAAAATGTAATTTACATCACAGTGAACCAGAGAATAATGTTATCAGTAGAAATGCTTTATTTTTTTCTTTGGATATAGTATTATTTTTCAAATTAAAAATCTGATCCTGTAAACATTGTCTCTCCTGCCCACAAGCAAATTTACTGATGTTTAAACATTTCTAATTTGTGCTTGCTCTCAAATAGTCCCAGAATTTACTTATAACAGGTCTTTGATCTGAACATGAGGATTTACCAAGTAATTAGAATAAAATACTTTTTAATCTTTGGGTGATTATCAAAAATTTTTATTTGGACTCACAATTTTTGGGAGGGTCACTGGACATTGCAAATGATACTATGCATTATTCCTCCCTTCCCGAAACCTTTTAACCTGCAGACTGTGAAGTAGAAAACAGTGAATTACATTCTGTCCTCCTGACCTTTAGGTTAAGCCAAGTCTGCTCTGCAATTTCATCAATGAAACAGTCACAGTTATATTGCACTCCTTCCAAAAGGCTGCTGAGCATTAAAGCTACACAGTAGTATTCAAAGGGCAAATCTGAACAAATGATACTGGTTTCAAATGCACATTCTTACCACATATAGCAGACCTGATCCAATGTCCATTTAAGTCACTTGAGATGGTATCCCCCTCTTTTAACCTCAGACAGTTAAAGCAAAGATATCTACACCTCAGCCAAATCTTTGTCTTTACAGTCAATGAAAGAAAATAGATCCTTCAGGGTGTGTCCCATCTGACCAGCTTTTGACTTCTACATCAGGATGGAATAAATCTCCCTCCTGGAGTTCCTCTTTCTTTCCATTAATTATAAAGTGATCGTAGCATGGCTCAGATGACTTTCACAGAACCACAGAAACACAGAATATGCTGAGTTAAAAGTGACCTACAAGGATCATCAAGTCCAACTCCCAGCCCTGCACAGGGCCATCCCCATGAGTCACACCAAGTACCTGACAATACTGTCCGAACACTTGAACTCTGTCAGGCTTGGTGCTGTGACCACTTCCCTGGGGAGCCTGTTCCAGCACCCAAACACTCTCCAGGTGAAGAACCTCATTCTAATATCCAAACCAAACCTCCCCTTGACACAATTTCAGGCCATTCCCTCAGGTCCTGTCACTGGTCACCACAGAGAAGAGATCAGTGCCTGCCCTTGCTCTTCCCCTCACAAGGAAGTTGTAGACTGCAATGAGGTCTCAGTCTCCTCCTCTCCAGGCTTAATAGACCAAGTGACCTCAGCCGTTCCTCATACATATTCCCCTCAAGGTCCTTCACCATCTTTGTTGCCCTCCTCTGGACACTCTCTAATAGCTTAACATATTTCTTGTATTGTGGAGACCAAAACTGCACACAATATTCAAGGTGAGGCCGCCCCAGTGCAGAGCAGAGCGGGACAATCCCCTCTCTCGACTAGCTGGT
The DNA here is from genome assembly GCF_009829145.1 of Chiroxiphia lanceolata. Lineage (NCBI taxonomy): Eukaryota > Metazoa > Chordata > Aves > Passeriformes > Pipridae > Chiroxiphia > Chiroxiphia lanceolata. The sequence goes on along the minus strand of NC_045639.1, from coordinate 34,156,097 downwards.
GATTCTTTGCCTGATACTCCCCGAAGACATGGTAGTTCCTCTTGGCTGCCAGCGCACTGCTGACTCATATTCAGCTTGCCATCAACCACAACCCCCAGGGCCCTTTCCTGGCACTTCTTTTCAGCATCTCATCCCCCAGTCTGTCTGTACATCCAGGGTTGCCCCATCCCAGCTGTAGAATACCTGCACTTTCCCTTCTTGAACTTCATATGGTTAGTGATTGTACAGCCCTCTAATTTGTCAAGGTCTCCCTGCTGGGCCTCACTGTTGACAGGTAGTAGATCAAGAAGGACATTTTTCCAAGTCAGTTCCCTTAGGACCTGTTCCATAAAGTTGTCATCCAGGCTTCTTAGGAATCTTCTGACCTGGGTTGTACCAGTTGTGTGATGCTCCTTCTGGTCGGTTGAAGTCCCCCATAAGGACAAGGGCAGTTGATTTGGAAGTGTCCCTTAGTTCCTCAAAGAATAATTTGTCAGAGTCATTGTCCTGGCTGGGAGGTCTGTAGTAGACTCCCACAATGACATCTCCATTATTTGTTTGCCCCCTAATTCTTACCCAGAGGCTCTCAACTGTGCGATTGCCAGCTGTGATCTCCATATATTCTAACCTTTTTGTTACATACAGTGCCCTCAGCCTCCTCTGCCCTGCCTATCCCTCCTGAAGAGCCTGTAACCATCAGCAGGGCACTCCAGTCACAGAACTCATCCCACCACGTTTCCCTTATGCCCAATGATGTCAATCTCTGGGACTGGGCCAAAGCTTTCAAGTTCTCTTGTTTGTTCCTCATGCTGCATGCACTGGTAGAGAAACATTTCAGGTGTGGTATACTGTAGCCAACACCTCATGAGGCAGATTGAGGGATCCCATGAGTGCTGGTTTTCTCAAGTTTTGGCACACCATCTCATCACTCATCACTGCTGAGCCTGGTTTTGCCCCTTTCCACCTTCCAAGCTCGTTTAAAGCTCTACCAACAAGCTCCGCTAGCTCTTGTGGTAGAACTCTTTTTCTCCTCTGAGATAGGTGGGTGTTGTCAGGTATCAGTAGACCAGGTGATGAGTAGATCATCCCATGGTCAAAAAACACAAAATTTTTTCTGATTACCCCTACCTGAGAGCCACTCATTGACCTGATGGATCTGCCTACTCTTATCAATATTTTTCTCATTACCAGAAGAATCAATGAAGTCACTACCTGTGCTCCTGATCCTTCTAACAATCGTCCCAGGTCTCTGAAGCCTCTTTTGATTGTCCTCGGACTTCTCCTTATTTCATCACTGCCAGTTTGAACAACCAATAGTGGATAGTAATCAGAGGGCCTTACTAGACTGAAGAGTTTTCCAGTAATGTCTCCCACCCAAGCCCCTGGGAGACAGCAGACCTCCCTGTGAGTTAGGTCATGGGAGTCTCCTATTACAGCTACCCTTCTTTTCCTCTTAACAGAGGAGGTCTTGTGAGGGGTACAGGTGGTGTTGTTTTAGGAGGCCCCACTGTCCCAGAAGGACCTTTGCCTACCTCACCAGTTGTCTGGCCTTCTAGATCCAGAGCCTTATACCTGTTATAGAAGGTGCTGGTCCTACCTGTCAAGAGCTGACAGGGAGAAGGAACCTTCTTCCTGATACGTGCAGTGCTCCGCTTCCACCCTTCATCTTTAACAGACCCTGAAGTAACAGTCCTTTGAATAATTACACTGCAGGGTTCTGGGTCCACCTGCTTCTTCACTAAAACAGAGGTTTGAGACTCCCAAGAGTCTTGAGACTGTAGTGTCTCTGAAAATAATTGGTCTCACTCTTGCTCATTTGCTCGAGTACTACGAAGCCTGTTCACTTCTTCCTACAGCTCCTTCACCTGGTGACTCAGCTATTCAACCATGGCACACCTTCTGCAAAATAAAAAAAATTGACTCCAGCAGCTACAAGGGATTGAGATTTATGGTGCATCAACACTGTAACTGAAGGATCCTAAACTAGTATGTTAATAAGACTGGGGCTGAAAGGATCTCTTTGCTTTCCTTACCAGCTAATGAGTCTCTCTGCTGCCCCTATTGGCTGCTCACAGATGGTCAGAGAGGAGCCCTTCCTGCTTGCCCTGCTGTGCGAACTGCCATGCCATGGCCTCACTGGCGTGCCACACTCGTGTTCACTATGCTCCCTGGAGCCATTTAAATTTCCCTTGGTCACTCCCAGCACCGCCCCCTCCTTGTCCAGTTGGCTGCTGAGGGCTTGCAGGTTGCGGGGCTGCTGCTTGGGTGTTCCCGGACTCAGGAACCGACCTGTACAGCCAGCTCTCACCACCTTGACTTTAAGGACATCTAAAGTTAAATAAGAGGAACTGGAACCTCTGGCTCCCAAAGGTATTTGTTGGGGTTTTTTCTACTCTCAACAAGGTAGCACCATGGTGCAAGCGTGAATCAGGACATGGAAATTTTCAGTACCTGCACTTGTACTCATGATGAGGAAAATTTCAGAAAAACCGGAGAAGTAAAGGAGTCTCTAATTTCTTTACAGGAAACCCTGAGTGCCCAGTGTGCGTCTTCAGGGTTACACAAATCTCTGGTGATGGACAGGGAAGTGAGTGTTTATTTAAATTAATTAAAAAGCATTAAATGTAAGACCCAAATTGCCATAAACTAAGTCAGAAAATATAGTGTTCTCATTTTACACAGGAGAAAACACGCTATGCTGTCTCATGCAAGCCCCACACATAAGCTCCTTAGCCAGAACCTGTCACAGCAATTGTGGAAATCTCAAGCAATTGTAGAGTTGTGCCCTTACCCTGTGCCGGGGGATGTTCCACTTGTCTCTACCTGTGGACAATTCTGTGTTTTCAGTGTTCCCCAACAGTACTGTCTGGTAGATTGGATTGATGGGCAACAAATGGTATGACTGTGGCCAGCACAGGGCAAAGAAGGGCACACGTACCAGCAATCACTCAAGGGCATGACTATTTCATTGAACTCGATCCAAAGACTGAGTGTATAAAACTCACTGTCGTGTAAATTTGCAAAGTGTCTGTTCTGTATAAACAGCCTTCACCACCCCTGCATTTTCTACTTGAAGCATTTCAGATGTAATTCTAAGTTGTCAGCAATGATTCTCAGACTGAGTACCAAGAGAGACAGGTAAAAGCCTCTTCCTTTTATTTAATTCTACTTCTGATGAAAGTAACCTGAAAAAAAACATATTAAATTATTTGAGAACAGAGTTAATCATCTTCAGTTCTGTTCTGTGAACTTCCAGGAGACACTAAACACAAATTTAATACTGTAACATGAGGCATTCTTTCTCATCATTAGTATTTGAAGAGTTAATTTGGTTTTATATCAATGATTTGATTTCTTTTTTAATATTATTGAAATTTACTTATTATGGAACCTGAGAGAGAAAGATTAGTCAGGAGTTTTGCCTGAGTAAGAAGTACAATATTTGGCTCAGTCTATAACTTCTGTAAATGAGAAGCTGGCTTGCTTTTTCACAGACATATGTAACATTATGTTTGTAAAAAATACAGTTTCAAAAAAAGGAAATAATATGGAAGGGAAAAGAAAGAGCTTGAATTTCCAGTGGTGTACTTTCAGGCGTTTGCATTAATACTTAATACTTTCAGCTCTGCACTCCCAAGAATCCATAAACAAGATAACTGGCTCCTTTATGAAAGAATAATATGGGTCTAAACGATTATATAATGAGATGCGGCTTCTTTTGCAAAATTACTAAAACCCAATTGCTAACATGGTGTGTGCCCTTAAGAATGCACATATTTAAACGCATAATTACAATGTGTTGACTGTATTATCTAAGAAATTGATTTATTTTTTTATCCTTCAGAAGATGCTAATCAGGTCCTCTGCAGATTTGTTTGAGAGTGCAATTCCCAAGCTTTTAAGCTTTAATTTTAAAATAAATTCTGAGAAGCAAATTTTATTCTCTTATTTTCCTTTTTTTTCTTGATATTATACTTCCTCCTGTGCTCCGCAATCTGTTCCAGAGATGAACTTCCCATTTTTCTAAGTCCTGTTTGGAGATTTTAGGCACAAAATCCTTTCTAAGCAAACACACTGATAAACTTCACATTAATTACTTTTGTGATGGTAAGATTCTCAGTTAATTACTCAGTACACTGGTGAACAGGGTTGAATTTTAACACTGATAGTATGAATACATTTTCTTTTTATATTTGGGAAGCCATCTCTTGACATAAAGCTTCATACAGATCTGCCCAGCATCGAGTGGTCAGCTCTGAGCTACAAGGACAGATTTGTGTGAACATAAGGACTTCAATGATGCTGGTGAACAATAGTTCCAATAACATGTGTTTGCGATTAGTCCCTTAATTTTTTTATTGCAAAAGAGGTAATAATCTCTGTTATTTTGGTCATCATGTCTGATTGGTCTATCTAAGACTCTCATCCTTTTTTTCTGACCCATGTAGACAGATCAGAAGGAATGCTGGTATCTGAACAACTAGTGCATGAATTGCACCTGTAAGATAGGGGGAAAATTAATTAATTTAGCCTGTTACACTTATCAGAACTGTTGTGATTTGGCTTCATTTCGTATCTTTATTCCCTGAGTTTTGCCCGCAGACTGCTCTGAATCTGCACAAAATTTCAACATCCAAGAATAAGCAGAAAAAACTTAGAAATCCACTGATTATTAATGTTAATTTTTATTGATTGTGTTAATTATCAGAAAATCATGCTTTAAGTTCATTGAAGAACTTCCGCAGCTTCCCATTCTCCAAGAAACTTAGCCTTAAGAAGATAAATGTACCCTGAATCCCATGAAGAAACAGAGGAAAAGTGGGGTAACTGGACTACGGGATTGAGCACTTATCTCACATGAGTACAACTGGACAAAGAGGCAGACTGGGACCTGCAACTCCATGGCTGAAGGTTCAAGACCCTTCTAATGGGAAGGGACATTGGGAGATTTGCCACAGAAAGGGAAGTTGCCTCTGTCTTCCTCCACTTCACAATGTTTTGTTTAACTCCCTTTCTTCCATTCCCCATGGGAATGGAAGGTCAGCTCATTAATCTGTGTTCAGCACATGGGATAATTGGGTAATGATGATTTTCCACCGTTCCCATTCGTACAGATCGGGTCAGTGTGTTGCCACGTTGACTTGAACCTCACTCTCAGGTTTCCTTCATTGACAGCCCTGAAGTAGTTACTTATTTTCAGCTGCAATTGTGAGGAAAATGCCCCTTCAGATGCCAGCTGTCCTTCTGTAGTCTCACCCTGTACTTTGCACATACTTCTTCAGAGCAGCATGGCCAAAATGGGATTGAAGTCAATGGAGTTATTTCTGCTTCAGAGCATCATGTCTGAGCTGATAATAATCCAGCTATCCTCTACACTTAATGTGGCCCTAGCCAAGACCATCCTGAGCAACAGCATGCAAACAGGACTTCCTGTGGAAGCTCTCCACCAGCAGTGTCTGCTCTCCCTCCAGCCACAGCAGCACCTGCCCAACACCTCTGATTCTGGGGTAGACTTTCAGTGCTGTTTAGTGTGGGGAAAAGAGAAGGAAAAAAACCAAAAAAGGCTGAAACTTTTTTCAGTAAATCACACTGAACACATATAGCTGAAGGAAAAGACAGGAGATTGCTGATGATTAGTCAAATACAAGATGCTCGCTCCTCAACAAAAACAGCATAGAAATCCCGAAGGTGACTGTGTGGTATTTCAAAGTGGTTCTGCTGATGTTGTTTCTCTCAATTTGTTTTTCTCTAATCCTGAACTGAGATTTTTCTTCTACAAATTAAAAAGAATTCCTGAGCTAATGTGTTGTTGAAACACTGCAAAACAATACATTCCCTCTACTTCCAGGGAACATCTTTTATCCAGAATAAAACAGTAACAAAAATAAAACTGCTTTTATGCTACTCAGAAGAGGACTTTGTTAGGCAGCCAAGAATTTTCTCTCATTATTTCATGCTGTCATTGAGCCTGACTTTTGTAATAATAATATTTTTATTACTTTGCATTAATAGGAAACACAAGCCAACACTAGCCAGATATAGCTGAGATGAGTGATCACAGCTCCCAGGACTGTACACATAGCTCACAGCATCACAGATGCCCTCGTCTTCCTCAGCACAGAACACACCACTAAGGCTGCACTGAAAAGTCACCACCAGCCCATGGCACAGCTTGACAGGAAAGCTGCTAGTGAAGAACACAAGAGTTCCCATTCCAGGAACAAATGCAGGAAATCTACAAATGGAGCTTCAGTGAAAAGGAACAGGTTTAAGAACACAGGGTATCCAGGAGATGTCACATGTGCCAACAATCCCTTGAGAGGCCTTGCACATTATTGTAGTGATTTCCTCCTTTCTCAGTGCTGAACCTCTTATTGCTTTCAGGATATCATGTTCATTCAGACCCTGCTGTCTTCAGCTTACACAGCCTTATGCCTTTCTGTCTCTTGTCACCTGCTACAAAGGCCCCATTGGTAGCTGGGTGTGTATACTTGCTCTGAAGGCTTACCACCCTTCCACTTCAATCCCATCCTGTTTTGGTTTGGTCATTATTTCGGCCTGTTTATAGAGATATAATTGATGCCATTGACTCCTGTAATGAGTTGAAGGATCTGGCAGAAGTTTCCCAGTTGTTCTTCCCTTGGTCACTCTATCTGATAAGAAGTTCATGACACTTTCCTGCCTCAAATTTCTGTTTTCTACGTACTTCAGAAAAAAGCATTCCCTGAGGTATTTCAGGAAGTGTCTGAGAGCTGAGAGAAGATTTTCTGCATTTCCTTTTTTTTATATCTAAACTAGGGATATACACACTCTGTGAATGTGTTTCCTTCTTTTAAGAAAAAATGGACAGGGGGAAGGGGGGTTTGTCTCTGATCTGGCAACGCCATGCTGCAAGCTTTATGGCTGGATTCATATTCCTTCCACCTACACCACTACATTTATTGTCATCCATCCCCTGCAGTCAACTCTATTAGACTTTACAGAAAGCAGTCCTTCCTTTTTCTCTATAAGATGAAGGTTCCTACAAATACTTTGCCCATGTTTTAGACTATTTATAAACAAAAAGCCAGTAACAATTACCATCATATCCATTAAATTATTATTTTAGTAGGAGAAAATCAGGAGAAATCATGACTTCACTGGAAAACAAAACAGTTTATCAAGCCACAATCCCTTTTCCAAAGTATCCCTACAGCATTAGTTAAAGGAAACTACTGCCTCACCATAGAGCTCATGCCTTCTGCAATAAGAAGGTTGAAGAGATTTGAAAGCAATTATGATCACATGTGTGCAAGCTCTCTGATTTCTAAGTTATGGTGTGGAAATAGCATTTGATACTCTCTGTCCACTTGTAACATTAACCTGCTCCCTGTACACTCAGACTGAAGGTTGCATTTCTCACATATCTCGTCATGCTTCCACAAGGTGAGTTACTCTTCTTAAAACTGCTCCCTGCCACATCATCTACCAGTTCACTCCATCTCACCTACTAAAATCAATTAATCTGAATCAAATATTTTTCTTAAAAGATATTATAAAAAAGTGTCCATAGCCCCACTAAAAGTGGGAAATCCCACCTGAGCTGCTTGAAATAATTAATAACTCTTGGTATGGTTAACATCTTGTGGTTACCTGATTTCCAGTCCTCTCTCAAGAGTAAATACTTCATATAACAAGGGCCAACAAATTCTTGAGATGTTTTTACAGTAAATATGAGATTCTGAGCTGATGCATATGTCCTGCTACTTAGCCAGAAAATGTGACTGCTCTGGCTACTGCAGTGCTATGCCAGTAAAAGAATCTGCCTCTTCATCTAGTGTTTTGAGGACAATTTGAGACCAAAATCTATCTCTAACTGAAATAACAGGCTGTGTTCAACCCAGAAGTGGCAAATTATTCCTTCAGTTTAGGCGATCCATAGGAAAAAAGCACTTTGCGTTCAGTCTGAGTGCCCTCTGCTTAATACTCGGTTGTCTACCCAAATTGCATCATCAAAATAAATCTTCAAGTACAGTCTGATTAATCTTCTAAGATATGTGCAAAGATGTACCTTTATCTGCTATTCAGTTTGTAGGTACAAGAACTGTATCCACAAAGGCTTCTACTAAATACCACCAAGCATAAGGAGAGATTGGTCTCAAGCACCTCAACCCCTTCAAAGGTTATGAACCAAAGCAATGGACCTGAAATGTTAATACTTTAGTCCTCGTTAATACTCTTTTTCTTGAATTTTTTCAGCCTATATTCATTTTCACACAAAGCCAAGAACTCAGGTTCTTATACCCATCCCTTCTTCCAAACAATTATAGAGAAAGGATCCTCAGGTTACTTCTGTAACCTGTGGACTTGCTAAGAAGACAACTGCCCATGGCCACTGCTTGTTTCAGATGAGTACTTTGATATGAACTTTAAGACAACTTCAGAATTTACAGTAATCTGACACACAGATTACTAATTTTAGTTTCCCTAATTTATAATGCCCAAGCTTCTTAGGCTTGTTCAGATACTTTTGCTCATTAACTACCTGAAAAAGCTTTGTGATTAGGAGGAATGCATCTTCCTGTATCAGATGCTTCCATAATAGTCACACCATTCTGTAACTCTCACCAGAGAAAACTAAGCTCTTAACCGTACCAGTACAATATATTTTCTCAAATGAATGTGCTGATTGAGCATGTAATGCACACGATTTTTCTTCTTTTGACAGTCAAAGACAGAGCAAGTCCTATTTTTTTTTTGTTTGAAAACTCTGTTTTTCAGCCATATATTTATGTTTTCTGTAAAGTTATGTTGAGATAACATCTTGCATTTAATTAATAAGAAAATCCCATTCCATCTCCATCTTCACATTCTTTGTCAGGCCTTGTGGCTGCAGTATGCCTTCTTGCTGGAGGACATTTCACTGTGTGCACAGCGTGCGTGTGCTCTAATTTCTACTTCCCCATCATGCACCACAACATGAAGAAAGCAGTGACTGGAGGGATGTGAACTTATCAGTCATTGTCAGGAGCTGGTGGTGACAGTAGGAAAACTAACAGCCCAGAAATCTCTTAGACACTGAAGTACAAGAGAAGAAAATAATCAAAATAAAATAGGGTTGCAGACATGAAAGAGCGAAGACTGCTTTTAAAAGTATATGGATACTTTATTTGCACAAAAATAGATGTTGCGGGAATGCCATATTTTTGTAGGCATGGAAATAATTAATTGATAAACTGGCATTATTCAGTGTTCAAAGACATTCTTTCAAAGTTTTGTGAACTACTCAATCAAATATTATGTATTGAAAAAGTCTTCCTTTATGTGTTTCTTCATGTCACTGTCTAGTAGGGTTTCTTTCAGGCGTATATATTCTCTTACAAATTATTCTAAAAATATTTAAAATATTATCTTGAAAAGTTCACTCTCAGCAGTGTTTTAAAAGAATATGCAAATATACTTGTCTTCACTATTCTGAATTCTCAGGGACTAATCGTCTATTCTTTCACTTACTTAAAGTAAACTGACAATACTTTCTAAAAAGAATTAAATTAAATTTTCTGCTGAAACTTGAGGTGTGTGATATTATTGGAGCTGGATATAGAGTTCTTTAGAATAGTGCAAGAATGGAGACTACTCTCACAGTAGTTCAGTGGTATCCTATTATTAAAAAAAAATCCGTTACAGACTTTTAAGCAAATTTAGGGTTCCTTAAAGGTAAGTCATCACAAAGCAACTAAATCATACAGTGAATCTCTGCTCATTGCCCCAGGGCTCTAACTAAACTATTTGTCTTGCGGTAGCAGAACTTGTGGACTGTGGGAAGAGCTGTGCATTCCCCTCTAGGAGGGGATGTCAAAAAGCAAGTTAGACTATACACATAAGCAGTGAGAGTCTATACATGTTGTTTCCGTGCAAAGAAAAGTGCAAGGCACTTCCTGGGAGCCTTTTTGAGCTTCATACTTATTTCCACGACCCTGATGCGTCAGGGATGGGAAGTAGTAAACCATCACCCCCGCCCCTGGAGCACATCATCATATTTTTAATATCCTTATGTGCACACACTGACCCACCTCAATTCCTACTTATGCTCTTCTGCACTGCTCTCTATCTTTGCTGGCTAAAACAAAATGAAAGAAAATCCCATAGCTGCTTCTACATTTTTCTTTTAAACAAGCCTAAGCCTGTCTTCAGTTCCTAACTCACCCAAGCCATGGGGTAGTGCTTACTTGGGATGAGTTCTGGCACCCAGGAACTCAGCGAGGGTGAAACCTTATACACAAGCACTGGGGGATCATTCAATATACACTGGTGCTTTGAAAGTAGCAGATGGAGTTGTCCCCATCACCATCTCATCTTGGCTTCATCAGCCAAATCTGCAGCTGGATATGCGCAGGGCTTTGCAGTACCATCTGGCCAACTTTAGCAAGAGGTTTCATCTCATTCTGCTTAGCCAAGGGGCACCACACACTGTAGCAAGGCGCTGCAGAAGAAGAGAGAGAGTGAGGAGGAGGCAGCAGAGGGTTGGCGATGTGGAGCCATCTCTAAGCGGCTGTGTGCTCAGCCAAGGGAAGTCCCCTGCACTTTGGGTGCAAACTCAGTTCCCTTCAGGACTACTCCATGTCATCCTATTTCTCCAAACAACCTGAGACACTACAATCATTCTTCACAGGAGCCCAGCAGCTGAGCAAATACAGGGTAAGATTTATCCCTCCATAATCAGGGATAAAGCAGCACGCCTTTCAGTCTTTTCATTTACTTTTTTTGTTAAGGCTTTGCATTAAATCCTTACACAATGTCAGTCATGTAAAACTTCACGGTAGCATCCCCTGTTAAGTCTTCACTGATATGTGGGGAGGAACAACTAAGCTCCAAACAGATTTTGAAGCATTTTACTTAGGTGAGAGTGGCTTACTGCAGTTCTAATGTATTCATCTCATATGCTGAGCTTTACGTCAGAGCGACAAAATAAATAGTTTCAGAAAACCATTTTTCAGTAATTCTCACAAACCAGAAAACCTCAGCAACGGTCCAGCTGAATTTTTTTTACTCATAGAAAAGTGTAGTTCCTCAGAAATATGTGTCAACCATCAATGCAACCTGTAGATAAACAAAAATCTGAGTATTTCACTATTTGCACTTGTCTATATTTAGTATTAACATAAAATAGAGTGAATGAGAACAGACAGTCAATTTGTTTTACACATAAACACTTTTGGAAAATACAGTTGCATTACCAACAATGCTTAACTTATTATTCTAAATGGATTTTGTAAATTGCTCTCCTTAACATACTACCACAATTTTTATAAATTGCTCTATTAGAACAAATTATGGAAATTGTGTCATGCAGATTGTTAGTAAATTGAGTCTGTTTTTGTCATTTATTTCCATTCTTCTTTGCCAGGGCACAATTCAGCAGAAATACAAGGATCAGATTCTTCTCTCAGCTACACCAGAGAGTTTCTGATTTACTCCACTAGACTCATTTTTAAGAGAGTGAATCTAGATTGTGATTTTCCATGTTGCAAATCCCATGAAAGAAAAAAAGATTCTTCAAAATGTTTCTGCAGCTGAGCTGAAATTTATTTAGCCATTACTAACAGGATGCTCAAATATGTCTTTTTTCTCTTACCACAGCATTAGGCTAGACAGTAAATTCTAATTTCATGAAAAATAATGTGGTTAAATTGCCTATGAAATTATTGTAATTTGACCAAGTTTTGAGTAAATTATGAATGCTGGGGGGAAAAAAGCATGCCTAAGAAATTAGCAAAGTGTGTAGAAAAGGCAAAGACAATTAACAAAAATGTGGAAATTATCTTCACTCTAGGCTGACTTCCAAAAAATCTGGTAGCAATTCCCCATTGCACACAAACCTGACTGAAACTCCTTTCATTAGACTTTTTTCTCTATCATAAACAGTATGGGCCACATTTTTGAAGATATGCATTCCAGAGGATACAGCATAGCATTGCAAACAACTTAATCCCAAATATTTGGAAAATGTGGGGCTATCTTGAGTGCTTTCAAAGAACAGAAGGAATCCCTTGGGGTCTTCAATAAGTTTTATGCCAAAGCTTTAATATTTCCAGTCTTAGGAAAATATCCTGGGATGTCCCAAGAAAAACTCCAAATCGCTTTAATGTTTGGAGGCTCTAAGGAATAAAGATCATGTATAAACTGAAAGAATATGAGGGAGAGACAGTGACCCCACAGAGGACAGTGATGATTCTGCCTTTTCAATCTCCAAGGTCTCAGAGAGGTAGCGACAGGCTTGAGAGCAGAGAGAAATAAATGTCCCCATCCCTTCCCTCCATAAGAGGTATTTCATGGAGGATAGGTACAGGAAGCCAACCTTGTCAGGAAAGGTTAATAGAGGTGCTGGAAGTCAGAGGCATTGGGGAATGGGTTATTACATGAGGGGACAGCACAAAGATGCTGCCAAAAGCACCCTGTCCCACCAGCAGTAGGGCAGAGGAAAGTAGGAAGCAGTCAAGAGGTAAGAGGGGAGATGATGGAGACAGGCACAAAAAGTAGAATCCATTAGACCATGTGAGGCATAGAGAAAATATATCTGATTGCTGTATGAGAGTAAGAAAGATACATTGGAGATACATTTAAGGAAGAGTAACAGTTTTAGAGCAAGACCAAGTAAGGCAGGAAAATGAGATTATTGCAAGGTGTGATTTTGCCATCAATCCCAGAGATTTTGGCAGGTTTTTGCCATCCTGAGTGCTAAACGGCCTAGTAGTGAGCCACAAGGCTTTGAGGTAGGAGCATCAGTTGCAATGCAGAGTTTCTGCAATTTCCCTCACCTGCCTAATGTAAACTGTGTTCTTTCGTCTGATGGAGGGCACCGGTAAGACAACCGAGGCCCTGCCTGAGATGGAGCAGTTTACTCTTCTTATTATTAGAGCAATGTGTAGGTCATTTGTTTCTCTAATATTGGTAAAGGCTTAGACAAAACAAGAAAATATACTCTGATCAATATCCAAAGATATTTCAAGAAGGAATAAAAGAATGTATAAAATTAAAAAAAAAAAAAATTAGGAATGGAAATCCAAACTGACTGTACTAATTTTCCCTTTAAATATATATTTTAAAAGACTTCATCATAACTTGATGAAACATTTCCAGAGGTATATATGTGTTGTAAGAAGTCATGTGACAATGGTCCTTCAAGCAACAGTCATGTCATTATAATACAAGTATGAACTGAAATAACGCAGTAAATTACTAAATTTGTATTTGTTTTACTGTGAATTGTTTTTATTCCTCAAACTTATAATAACGTAAAAATGTTGCAAGACAGCCTCTTGAGAACCTGGGTTTTGCAGCAGTTTCAATTTCCATTATTAAAGTTTTCCATCCACTTCCTAATTACCTTTTCATGCCTGGGTCTGGGCTTGCTTCCATTTTGTGGCAACCTCCTGGTATGTAGCCCCTGACAAGTGAAACAGCAGCTTCTGATTTTAGCCAAGAACAGCAATCAGATGGCCAGTGGGTCATCAGTTAGCATTCTCACAGTTCACCTTTTTCCCCTCTAGTTTTTTTTCAGACAGCTTTATTATCACAGCAAAGAATGATGTGAAAAGTATCATCACGATGTCACAGAATGGTTTGGGCTGGGAGGGACCTTAAAGATCATCGAGCTCCAACCCCCCTTGCCAGAGGTAGGGACACCTTCCACTAGACCAGGTTATTCAGAGCCCCATCCAACCTGGCCTTGAACACTTCCAGGCATCCATAGCTTCTCTGGCAACCTGTTCCAGTGCCTCACTACCCTAACAGTAAAGAATTTCTTCCTAATATCTAATCTAAACCTACTCTCTTTCAGTTTAAAACCATTCTTCTTGTCCTATCACTACATGCCCCTGCAAAAATTCCCCCTCTGGCTTTCTTGCATGCACCCTTTAGGTACTGAAGGGCTGCTATAAGGATACCACCATCATATTTGTGTAAATGAATGTATGACAGAACGCAGGTCTCCCCAAATCCTCCGTGCTTTATTTAAATACACATACATTCATTCACATGCATGCAGGCATCTAATAATGAGCAAGCAAAAAGGTGTTAGAAGGAGCAGGCAAGGGTTCATTTAAAAGAAGCCTTTGCCCTAACTCAAACTACTGTTATGTTTTCAGAGTGTGTGACTCATCTCATGAGCTTTTTCTTCCCCTCCTCAAGTAGGTTGAACAGTGATCAAGAAATAAATGACAGGGTTTTAACATGTACTGCTAGAGAGACATAATCAGAAGCTCTGAAGGCTTAAGAAAGGGGGGTTCCATTGTAACATTCAGCTTGCACCTGCAGGCATTTTTTTATTCACCTGTTAAAATAAAAACCAGCACAAAAAACAGGGTAAAGATCGCTGATCACAGGTTCTGCTTCAGTTTCATTGTCGCTGATGTGACAATAGTTTAAAATACTTTCTCAGTCCCCAAATTCTTAAAATAAATGGCATAAATAGAATATTTTACACAACCACTAAGAAATTACTAAAAATTCCATAGAATGCACATTCCACTCAGAACACTGAGAAAAAAAAAAAAGTGGCCTGGTAATGGAGCTAGCAGGAAAGATTTTTTAATCACCATTAATGTCTAGGATGTAAGATTCCACATAGATTTCGAATAAAAGTACGTGCCTGAGGTTCAGAACCTGCCTTGTTACTGAACAATGACAGATATAAGGAACCAGATGAAACTTTGCCACTAACTGGAGCTTAAATGCTGATTGCATAGCCATACCAGGAAAGAATCAATCCTCCCTTCACGGGATGTGAACTTTTACTACTGAACTTTACCTGCTTATCACCTATTTAGAGTAAGCTGTACCTAAGGTGAAAGATGAGAGAAGAAAATATATGATTCTAAGAAAAGAGGCATCTAAGAGAGACCAATCCAGGCAACTCAAAGACAATGAGATAAGCAGGCATGCCACGGAGACAGTCATTACAGGGAGGAATGACAACTCAGGAGAGAAAAGGGGGCAACAGAGGGCTGAGCGAAAGTAAGGTAACTAGAGAGTAGATGAAAACTACAAAGGAGGTCACAGATAACAGGTGGGAAGACCAAGAGCTGCTTTTTGTAAAGATTAAACTCAGACAATTGAATTCCCTTTACAGGCCAGGTGATGGGACTGGCCACTCAGATGGTTGGGCAATGTGACTAAGAAACTAATGTTTGCTCAATGGTCATACTCTAGCTGAGACAGAAGCCTCTTATAGCACACCTTTTCCCATCCTTTCTCTCACATGTTTACCTCAGGAACACATTTAAATGGGGGCTTTGTCTGCTCCAGGCTTTTGCTACAGAAGGGAGTTTTAAGCTATTCAAATATGTCTGCATGTCAGATGCTTGATTTGGTCTGGGGAATTTGGAAATTTTACAAGAGGTCAACATTGCACATTTCACCCCTACAGAGGGTACATAATAAAGAAACCCTGCTTTTGCAAGTGGTTCTTAATTTAAATAACCCAGCTTCCTTGGGGATTTTAAATAAAGAATTCTGAGTTTTCGCACTGTTTTTCTCGTTTCTGCATTCTTTTTCCCTCTTCATTGTACCAAAGCCTGTCCCATTGCTCCCAAACTAATATAGTAATATGACAGGAAATGTTCCTTTTTTTAAAAAAGGGCAGGGGTGTGAGAAGGATGAAAAATAAGTTCAGTAAATATTCCAGAGCAACAGAAGGGGAGCAATCAAGGGACAGGGTGAGGCAAGTACAATCTTTTTTTTCCTTCTGGTGTGGTTTATACACATGCTATTTTTGCTCATTTTCAAAGCCGTTTTTGTAACCTTCAAACCATATAATAGAGGCTTCTTATTTTGTCTGTAATAACTTTTTATACTCAGTAAGTAAGCCTAATTTCCAATTTCTGTACAAATCCTTCTTGGGCTTGGGTAAGTGAATGGCTGTGATTCAGCCAGTGGGTCTCTAGCTACCCTTCCTCACAATCCTAACACAGGGATGATTTTCAGCTGTGCTCTTCATACTGTTTCTGTCAGCAATAACCAATTCATTTCAGCTCCTTTTACCCAAATTTGCTTCCTGAGGGACCTCAGCAAGATGGCTGCTGATGTGGCTGAATCCATCTTTCCGCCCACTCATGGTCTCTGTTTCACTGCTTTTTTTCCTTCTTACCCCAGGAGTCTGAAGCTCCACCCTTTCCTCCCTCCCTGACACTCTTAGCCTACTGGATAGGCTTTAATAAAAATACAGGATCCTCTCTTCTGTTTTCTGCATCTTCTGAAGAAAAGTTACCAACTCTTCACAGTCATCTCCACTTAAACTGTTCCCTCATTGTATTCCTGGATAGTTTCATAATTAAAACCCTTCTTCCCCCTTAGCACTAATATCTTCATTTGGGGTGATTCTGCTAAAATAATAATCCTCATTTAGGGATCAACAGAGAAGGCCCAACATGGTGTTGCCCTTGCAGACTTCTCATCTCATTGATCAAGTCTTCAGCATGATTCCCCTGAGATTTGCACTGTCAGAAATAAGGGGATGTTAAATGGCATAATTAATATGAGAAGAAAGAAAATGTCTTTTCCCCACAGAAAAGGGTTTAAAACAAATTATGGTTTTGATAACTCCAGGACTTTCAACCTTGTGCTTATATATCGGGAGAACAGAAGGAATTGGAAGAAAACAGCAATAAACCCATATAAGCTATTTGCATAATGGACTTGCTACATTGCAAACACTAATGAACAAGGTTCCCCTTGGTTAAGTTAGAGGGCAAAGGAAATTTTCTGTGTTTAGCATCGGCCCTTTATGTTCCCTAATCAGGTTGCCATTGTCTGGTCTCTCTACCTCTCATATCCCAAGTTTCCTCAATTTGTGATGGCCAGAAAATTTTGTTCATAGTTCATTATCAAAGTAAATTCTAAACAAATACTTTTTTGGACATAAAAATACAGAAAATATGTAAGAAATAATTTGCATTCTACTTCTCTATCTTCAGAAGATTGACCAGGAAAAGAAAGCAGCCCTCCACTGTGCTGTTGCAAACATACAAAAGCATTCATCATCTCATGGATACATTCATTTAGGTGCCTGTACTTGAAGTGATCAATTTTCAAAACGGGACTGTATCTGCACATGAATGTCAAATATTGTATGGAAGAAAGACAGCTGCATGTTGGGACAGTGGGCTAAAACCAATTTGGAAAACTTTGGCTTTTCAACATTTATATAAAACTTCCAGATTTTGTAAATGCCACATGGGGATATGCTACCTTACTGAGGTACTCTAGATGATGAATGAGTGGCGTGGCATCTTGTTCATTAAAAGACAGGGAAGACAGGAAACAGGAAAGGTAGGAATAATTTTCTCAAGATATGAGCTCTGCCTTCCTTTTAAATAATGAAGCACCACTGGATTGACCCTAGAAAAGCATGTAGGGTCTGTTTGTTCTCCAGAACTTTGCAAAACCCCTTTTCTGATTTTCCAGGACTTCTGTAGTCTGGTTTGCCACCTCTGAACACTTTTCTGTCATGTGTTGTTTTCAGTTTGCCATTTCCCTGCGCTCAGGCAGGACAACCCTGAAAAAAGAAAGCAGTAGCTTATAACAACCAGTTTTCTTTATGAAAAATGGTCAAAATCAGTACTGGAGAGCACTTTGTCCTCCTGGAACCTGCAAATATAAGTCCATTTTGTATAAATGCAAAAGTATTGCTCTTCATCTGTGAATTATTATGGCTTTATATGTTTTCTATGTCTGTACAAGGCTCAGACCGAAGAGTAAAGCTGTCATGGTCAAACTCAGCCTGAGTCAGGACTCCAAGCTGTCCAGTAGATTTTCTGTGTCATGCAATAGCTCTGTGTCCCCAGCTATAAATGATATATAATAATGGCAACCTATGTTTCTTGCAGAGACTGTCCACAGCCCAGAAGTGTCCAAAACATGGATAAAGACTGTAAGCAAGGCCAAGAACAGCAACGTCCATCTGGCCTACAAGGCACACACCTGAGGTACAAATGAAATCATAAAAAAGAAGCTTCATAAGTGCTCATAAAAGAATAAAGGTATTCCCTTCTGTTTGTAGAAAGTTTTCAGATATGCAGTTGTAAAGTGCTTGATAAGAAAAATTGTTCCTGATTTACATCTCCTGAAATAGATTTAATTAGTTATGGAGTATCATAAAATGCCTAAGAAGTAGCCACTTGCTGATGTATTCACCTGGGAGCAATTTGAGGAGCTATTCTTCAGCCCTGCAGACATGCAAGATGAAAGAATAGACAGATCATTAGCCAACAATGAAATTAAAAAGAAAAATACAGTGACTAGAAAAAGCAATTATCATCTCCATTAAATTTTATCTGATTCATTATCAAGTGTGGCTGGACAAAAGGACAAGAATTGGTGTCCCAACAGTTCCTTGGTGAGCTGCTGCATTCAGGACAAGAGGAGATGAAAGGTAGCCCTCTGCACTGAGGGCTAGGTAGGACTCTGGCATATCAAATCCCTTGTTTCCAGGATCAAAAAATATTCCCAGGGAGCTGGAGAAATAAAGCTACCATTGATGAATAATTCAGAGACAGGACCTGAATTTGGAGTTGCTACTCAGACCTGAAATGAATAGCTGTTTTGCCTACAGAAGAGCTGTGGGATCTCTAAATAAAAAGTCATATTTTTCATAATGTGTATGAAGCAGTCAGCAACAGTCCTCTTTTGTTCTCCATGGGCAATCCTCTTCCAGGGCAGACACTTGCTTCTGCTGACTGTTACTAATCATGCGGGTTGGTGAGCAGCCACAAAATCTTCCTGGGTTTCACAGGACCAGATATCCATGGCAAGGTGCTTCTGAACTTCCTCTCAGATCCAGGTGGTGACTCCTGTGCCAGTTACACCTCAGTGACTTCCCAAGCCATGGCACAGTGACTCTCACCTATTAAGGTAACTTATTTAGACTTATTAGGGCTACAGCTATTTTACATAGAAAAATCATTAAAATGCTTGACTAAACCACCAAGTGCACCAGTAATTTTCTAGCTTATGCCTTAACTGTACCCAGGACTATTAGTAGATCATTATGCTCCAAGAATGCTATGTCAAATGAAAATCTCCAAACTAAGAGGATAAAGTTTATTTTGAATACTCTTAATGTCTGTGATTAACGATGTATATTTCTTATTTCTATTTTTCAGGCTTGTTCTAAAGAATAGGTCATATTTAATGTCCACCATATGGGAAACAGCACACCAAATGAAACACTTATTGGGATAATTCCATGGGTATTCAGAAGAACGCAAAATTAATTAATTTTCCTTCTGTTTCTCAAAATGTACCTAGACAGAATGGGAAGTTTTATGAGATGCTAATTTTCTTTCTTTCCCCAAATACCATAAGAATAATTTTCTTGATTTATTTTCTATTTCAGATTCTTGTCCTCATCAGAAATGAAAAAAAATCAAAGGATGAACAAACATGAAAGGTTAGCAAAACATCTTTGCACCTCAAAAATGTTACATTTGCAGTTTTGGAGAAATCTAAATGTCATTTCATGCAAACAGATTTTCCCACAGCTCTCCTTAATTCTTAGAGAACATGATAACAAGGATACAGTAAAGAGATGAAACTAGGATTAATGAGACTTAAGTGAAGCACTTAATAGTTGAATCTGTGGGATGATATGCACAGGAAAATGATGAAATGGCCATGAAACATGATTCAAGAGTAAACTTCACAAAAAGAAAATATGTATCACTGGAAATATATTTGCATTTTAAGAGGAGAGAATTGAATAACCCAGAAGAGCATTTCCATTTCTAATTATTTGCTACTGTGAGTCAGTGACTAGGTCCTGGATTTTGTGAAAATATTTCTGTACGCTGCACCAAAGAGATCAAAAGTCATCCATTTTTATGCTAATGTAAAGGAGTACAATCTCAACACAAGATCTGTCTGCAAGAGATCTTCATAGAAATACAGCATCCAATTAAAAGCAGACCAATACTTCAATTGACACAAAACTCTACAGCAGCATGCACATTTGCTGTGTCCTACATTTTCTTGTTCAATTTTTTTTAGTTAATTCATTGCTCAGGTGAAAAATCTGTTAATTTTGTTTGCTGAAAAACACAACCTGTATTTTAACATTTCCTCTCAAACAGGATCCTAGACCAGGAGTACCGAGCTAGAAAGTACCCCACATGACAGAATACTATGAGAGAGGCTAAATTATTTTGAAGTATTCTTGACAACTAATTAAAACACTGAAAGACCTCTAATGTTCCTTTTGCAAAATAAGGGCTATTTGTTTGTTTGTCCTAACATTTTTCCTTGGAGAATAGTTTATTCTTTTAATGCTGTGATTTTTTTTCTTTAATCACAATGCTGAATATTTTTTCCCCATTGTTTGTCACACTGAACCACCAATCACAGTTTTGAAATCCTTTCTCTTGAAGGAAAGACATTCTATTCACACTGATAGCACTCTGATATAACAGTCTTAGCTGATGGTAAACATAAGGGGGATTATCAAGATGCCATTATTTTTCAAAGATATTCCTGAGAGCAGATGAGTCTGGACTTTAGATCGGCATTAAAGTTGCTTTAATATAACATGTTTCATAGTTCCAATATAAAAACTAATTTATGAGAAACACAGTCTCTCTCTGTATTACAAGATACACAGTTCCATAGTGACTTTGAAAGGTGACTTTTGATTACTTTCTTGGTGTATGGTTCTTACTATACAAATAGTAGAGATTTTTTTGGATTCTGAAAGATTCTTTTGTTGAAGGTCAATTAATAAGCTTCAAGCAGCCTACTTTTGCCCTACTCCTTTGTCTGATTAAGGACTCCACCCTGTCTGACAGCATGAACCACCAGCTGGGGCTGCTCATTGCACCTTGTCAATGAAACAAGTTCACAGGTTCTAGCAAACTAGTCTCCTTCCTAGAAGGCAGCACTCTGGCACAGAAGGACAGAAGTACAGTCGAAAACCACTAGGCTTTGAGATAGGACAGGTAGCAATAAAAAAGAAGAGACAGAAGTCAGGTTTTTCCTTCCTTTAGGCTCTACTGACAAAGTTTTATTAGAAGTAGGATCCATTGCATTGTTAAAAGGGTTCAACACCTGGCTGGACCCTCTATAATTTGCTTTGACAACCAAGTGACCAGGAGAAGGAAAGGAAGAGGACAGCAGCATTTGACACCAGCTGCCATAGGCTGAAGAAGTTCTTGGAGAGAGTACTGTGGCTTTACCTGTACTTGATTTATGCTACTATTTATAAGACTAGGATTTGATATATGAATGAATACAATACCGAATTTAGCAAAGGCAAAAAATGGTATTATGAGGACAAAATAGGCCTCCAAAGAGATAGCTGCCATCCTAAGCTCCATGTTGGGCTCCAGGGCATGCAAGCATCTGTCCCCAGCACTGGCCCATTGCTCAGGGGACACGGGAGCATCCAGCCCCGCAGCCATGGCAGCCATAGGTCGACAGACAGCTCTACTCATCATCTCCATCCTCCTTCTGGGAGAAGGTGCAGCTGGGGGAGAGGTTCAGCCCCCTCCCCTCTGGGGTCCTTCACAGAGACCAGCCTGCACAAAGACTGTAGATGTGACTCGCCACATCCCTTCCAGGGCTGTGGTCACTGCAGATGTCTCCACTGGCTGGGAAGACCAACTGGGTAATAAACATTAAATTACCTTAATCCTCATGCCCTCAATAGAACCAAGCACTGATCAGATTTGGGGAACACGTATTTTACCTTGAAAACACGGAGCAAGAAGCCTTGCTAAGGATACAGACAGAGCCTCTCAAACATTATGTATGAAGTGTTTGAGTCTCAAAAGAATACTCAGAGGAGTGTCACAGCTGTTAAACAACCCTGTGCCAAGTACTTAGCACAGTATCACTGTGAGACATTACACTCCTCAGGCACCACCTGGGTGAAGGGCATCATCTGGGCATCCCTAATGCTACCAAGAGCTCCATAATAAAATTGAACCCATCATGATGCACTCTTCGTCCTGAATTACTTCCAAACTGAGATACTTAACTATGACCTAAAACATCAGCTGTATTATGTATTTATCCCTTCCATCAATAGACTGGTACAGCATGTGACTACACACCATTGAACAGCTGTTGGCTTTCCGGCAAAACTGGCTATCATTCAGCCATGGATAAAATAATTATGTATAGCACTTCATTGTGCCTGGCCATCCTGAGACAGCTGCTCAAGCAGTAAAGAAACAGGTTTCAGGACCCAAGCCCCATTTTTGAGGTGTCACATGACCAGCACACTCCAGCACAAAGAGCTGGGTAGTAAGATCTCTATTTAAACTCACAGATGACTGTGTGCAATAAAGCCCATGATGAACTTCAATCTGAGGCAGCGAATTTGGCGTGGTTTTATAATGTTGCTTTTTTTTAATAAGGCATCCAACTCTAGAGCTGCTCTGGGTAATCCTAATAGGTACCTAATGATTTTCTTCATTTTATTCTTTAGGCTTGAAGTATAATAATGTTACTGTGCTACATGTGCTCTGCAGATAAATCTCTTTCTATTTATTGTTTTCTGATTGCCTCTTGGACATTATGTATTTTTTCTTCACACTTTATCTCATTTGTAAACTGTGGTTGAGAACAATTTATGAAGAACCATTTGAACCAAGAAGCATTTTTAATGAGTATATTTTGCAAAGGGCAACAGCACCACGAATAACACCAATTAATAGTTTTATTTGATCTAGGGAGTAGGAAAAAGCAAATAGAAACTCAGATATTGATTTGTCTAATGGTCTGCCTATTGTAGAAAAGTAACCCTATGTGTTCTCCATCTTCAATTTTAATTTCTTTGTGTAGCATATGCAAGTACAACATCTGAGCAGAAATAGAAATTGGAAAATTCTCTTTCTCACAGTATACAGTAAACAACGTTTCTTCTGGTACTTGATGAGAAGCAACTTTAGTTTTAATACTGCTGAAAAAGCCTTGATTGGAGAGGCACATTGTCATTTCTTGCTTATTTGCTTAATATCTACAAAGTGATAAAGCAAAATATTAGACTGGTCAGTTTAATTTTGAAAGAAGAAAACAAGCAAATAATTTTTACTTCTTTAATGCTTTCCCAGCTGTGCTTCTTTATTTCCTGCATTTGTCAATAGCTTACAATTTTCTTTCTCTCCCTGCCCCTTCAAGACCTTACTTAATGACTTAGTAAGCAGGATCCTCATGAGTAAATGAGGATGCACGGAGAGTAGAAGAGGGCAGGTTTCACAGTCAAGGGCAAACAAGCCCTGACCAAAGGTCTGTAATTCCCACACGGTCACACAGAGCCTGTCATTTTGCAGCAAGCTACGAGTTTGTTCTGCATTAGCTCACTCTCCTTCAGTATTGATGTCAAATGCACTGATTCCCTAACTCTTGAGCAACCCTTCTAGCACAGCCCACCACATTTGCTACTCTAATTGTAAGATTTACTAGATTTTTTGTCATGACACCTAGCTTGCCTCTCAGAGCTTTCTGATGGTATTCTACTCCCCCTGCCCCCTTCTTGCATTTCACATGAAACAACAACAGATAGCCCTGGCACATGATTTTCCCTGTGTCACAGAATGTCATAAAAATTAAAATAGACTTCTTCAATAATACTGTAGATTTGAAACACCATTTAATATAGAACACAAAGATTATAGAGATACTTCTAAAATATGTGAAATAAAAATTTTTTAAAATGGGGGCTTTGACTATATTCCTATCTATTTGGTATTAAAAAAAACGGATGTGGAGAAATAGTTGTACTCAGGACATTTTCAGGGCTGCTGTAAGTCACTCTGTCTTCACACACCCTGAGGGACTACTGTCACACTGAGAAGCAACACAAATACAGCAAATTTTACTATTGTGATTTCCTGGATGTAACTTTTTATATGTAGGACACCTGGTAAGGGGGAATAACAGGGAAATTCCCCTGAGCCTCAGGGCAGGCAGTGATCCAGCAGTGCCAGAATACCTCCTGCACCCTGGTCACTGCCTCCTCCTTCTTCCCAGTTCCTTGTGGACAGCTCCAGGACTCTGCAGCCACCAGGACTGGCTCTGGTTTAAAACAATTAAGGAAAGCAATGAAGGTATTTCAGATGGCAAGGACAGAGCAGCTGCAGAGAGAAAGAGAGAGAAATAAGGATTTGGTTTTCCACAGAACCACAAACTGTTTCAGTGAGGTAAACTTGCTCCACGTGTTTTTCCATAGGGATGCTTCCTGATCAATAGAAGTGAATGCCTAACTGACTTACCAGCATGCTCTGCTTTGCAAACTAAATTAATAACATTTCTCAGGTATGTGAACTTTAATACCAATATGTGTTTGGATTTCTTCCAGATTTGATATTTACTGTGAATTTCCTGGATTTATGTTCTGGAATTTCCTCTGTAAAACAATTTGATATTTACAGATAGTCAAATAACCCTCTAGTAGAGCCAGGCAGTGTTGTTGTTGCAACAACATGGTGCTCAAATGCACAGATTCCGTATGGTGAGTCAGTTAATTTCAACCGTGGTGGACCTGAAAGTCTGATGGGACTTATAAAAAATACTACTGTTAGTTACACCAAGAGCCAAAACTCACTTAATATACTGATAATAAACATTTGGTGCAGCCTGATAAAATTTCTTCTTGTGGTCAAATCCCAAAAGGCCACTCCAGAAGGGTCCCACAGGGATCTTCTCTTTGATGAACCCATCAGTCAGGGAGAGGAGGCAGTGGCACCCCTGAAGTCAGTTGCAAGCTCAGCAGGGCACAGACATCATATGAGCTTCTGCTTGCAGTGTGTTTCTGTGGCAGATATATTCTTTGCTCTCCAGGTAACTAGTTTTCAAGGGTATTAGAGGTGTTTTGCTGTATGTTAACCTCCAGTTATTACAGCTAGTGATGCTGCCTGCTTTGTGTATGCCCCCACCACCACTGTGTGGATGATCCTATCCTGCAGGGACTTTGCCCATCAGAATGAAGGGCAGGCTCACTGGCTGGCTCTTCCTCTCTTTTTTGTCTATCCACTGGATGTTTCAGTGTGTATTGAAAAAGCAAAACTGAGCAACCAGCCTCCAGCTGGTTCTGCATTATTCTAGGCAGGTATTATGGAGGCAGAGGAAGACGTGCTTTTATTCGGGGCTCACAGAAGTGCAGTATTTCCTTTTAAATATGCATAGATAATTTAAAAAGAGAAATACTACAATTGCTTCAGGACTGCCTTTGGCTCTGATTAGAAACAGCTGAGCAAAGTTAAGTGCTCAGCTGTTTCTGCAAAGAGATTAACACCTGTTGAAGATGAAATAAAAATATGTGACAGAGTTTAAGAGCAAATATCAAAAGATCATTATTGTAAAACTAACAGTAACACCAGTGACTGATCACATCCCCACCCTGTCATGCTACATCACTCCTGGGAGGTAAAAAAAGCACATTAACACATCTACAGCACTTAAGCAATATGTACACATATTTTAAGCTCTTTTCTCATCCGCAGTTGGGAAAATGACTCCACAACCCGCTTATCCAAAGAAATTTACAGAGGGTGTCAGCTCATAACAAAATAACATCTACCCAGGCATGCCATATACACTTGAGGCAGACAGCTGTATTATAGCATGTGTTGTTATAGTGCATATTAGTGTCCCATTTGGGGTAAGAGGAGCATCCTTAGTATCTTACAGGACAACCCTGGATGTACGTACAGAGCGGGGAACAAGAGGTTGGAGAGCAACCTCACAGAAAGGGACCTGAGGATTCTGGTCAATGGCAAGTTAAATATGAGTCAGCAGTGCCCTGGCAGCCAGGAGGGCTGACTTTGTCCTGGGGACCTTCAGGCAAAGCATCGCCACCTGCTCTGCTCTTGGCGTCACCTTGAATATTGTGTGCACTTTTGGCGCCACAATATAAGAAGGATATTAAACTATTATAGAGCATCCAAAGGAAGGCAACAAAGATCATGAAGGGCATAGAGGAGAAGGCGTATAAGGAGTGGCTGAGGTTGCTTGGTTTATCCAGTCTAGAGAAGAGGAGACTGAGGGGAGACCTCATCCCCTTGCTCACAAGGGGAAATGGCGGGGCAGGCACTGATTTCTTCTCTCTGGTGACCAGTGATAGGACCCAAGGGAATGGCATGAAGCTGTGTCAGGGGAGATTTAGGTTAGGTATTAGAAAGAAGTTCTTCACCCAGAGGGTGGCTGGGCACTGAAACAGGCTCCCCAGAGAAGTGGTCATGGCACCAAACTTGTCAGAGTTCTAGAAGTGCTCAGACAATGTTCTCAGACACGTGGTGTGATTCTTGGGGTTGTTCTGTTCAGGGCCAGGAGTTGGACTCAATGATCCTTGTGAGTCCCTTCCAACTCAGGGTATGCTAAGATTCTATGTGTGATTTCCCAAGTTTCTTTTCCTATGTGCTGCAGGGACAGTAGGAGTGTGTTGTACCTGCCCCCCTCTTGGCTGAAGGCAGCTACCTGCCTCAGGGACCAGAGCTTCTCCTACACGCCACAGGGCCAGCCTTGCCCCAAATGGTACAGGGAAAGAAGGCCTGGCACTGCTGGAGCTCCTCCAATACCCTGACATGCTCTCCCAAGGCAGCAGGAAAGCACCAGGCCCTGTGGGATGCTCTGCAGAAGTTTCTCCTCTGTTTCCTGCCTGTGAGCTCACTGCATTTCTCTGAGGCTGGTGCTGAAACTGAACTAAGTGACCTCACATTTTTTACCCCAAACCAGAGTTTCTTTCCTGATGAAGGCCAGGTGCAGGAGCAGTCCAGATAACAGTGTGCTCCACAGTTCATTAACATAGAACTGTGCAAAGTAGGGGCTACCAGGTGCACCACAGGGTGTGGGGTTGCCCACACTTCCAGGGAGGGAAGCACTCCAGACACTGTTGAAAGGTTACACTTACAGGCTCACTCTCTGGGTAGGTGCCTCAGGAGTGCCCTGTGATGCACACATATACCAAAATGCACTGGACCACAGCTGTGGGCATGGTCCACCCATGCCCCAAGGTAAGGAGCCCACAGCCATGACCACTGGTATGGTGGTGGTGGGGACACAGCCCAGGGCTGTGCTCTTCTCAGGCACTGATTAGACCCCCACAACATCAGGTATGGGAATTGTCACTAACTCCCCTCAAGAGTAAACATTGCAATTGTACCTAAGCTACATTTGGGTGTGTGCCAAAGCTGCCTATGGTGGTAGAGGAGGAGAGCCCAAGCCAGCCAGGCTCCCCACTGGCATCTTCCTACCAGCTGCTAGAGACCACTGCCACATCCAGTCATGTAAAAAACTGGCAGAGGTGAAGGCCACACCTGACTTTCCTCTCCCTGCAAACTGGGAAACTGCAGCTTGCTTCTCTTTTGCAGGTATGTCATTCTTCAGACTGTGCCCAGATGAAAAAACTGATGAAATGGCTGCTTCCAGCACACGTCACTGCACAGGTCCCCCACTCCCAATGGACGTAATGCCTCAAAGATTTACACCAGCTAAAAAATTTGATGCATGTCTCCTCAAAGCCAATTTATTTTTATTCCAGGAGGTATAAATAATAGAGAGACCTGGGGTTTGTTGGCTGATCTCTTATTTATTTTCTCTGGTCATTTATTGCAGCTCAGTTTATTTCTTCCTCAGATTTCAATTTCTGCTCTGGATTCATTTTGATTCTAGTTTCCTCAAATATTATGCACATAAATTAAGTAGCGCTATTCAGAAAAAAAAAGATCTGGGAGTCACCTGTGTAACCCAGAAGATATGAAAGGATGCAAAATGCAGAGAGTACAGAGAATGAGTAAAAATACTGACACTTTTATTCTATTTCACTGCAGTGTTGTATATGGAATGCTGTATTTCTTATGTTATTAAAAAAAAAAGTACATATAGGAAGGATTCTGAAAATATACTTTGAAAGGATAAAGAAACTGGAATATTATCCCTAAGAAGACATACTGTCAAGATTTAAAGAGAAAAATGAATAAGAGATGATGCAGTCGGTATATAAAGGACTTTGAGAGAAAGTAATTCAATGCATCCTTTTTCCATACAGTAAAGGAAAAAAGATACTAGTCCTGTGGACTAGAACTTTTTTCAAGATTTGGTGAAATTATATTTATTGATTTAGATTGTCAAGTTTTCACGAAGTCATTGGATAGGTTTAAAAGTAATTAATAATACAAATTAACACATTATACTTAGTTCTGTACTGTTCATCTTGAATATACCTCTGGAATATCTATATTATCATCTTCACTGTTACTAGCTGAACTAGGCTTACCAGGAATAAAAATGCTGGGATTTCTGTAACTGTACAGCCTTTCCCAGGTCCAAGTGAGCAGAGCTAAAGTTGCCTATTTATTCATCAATGCAGTAGTTTCCTACTTGGAGCACTTGGTTTAAAAAAACACAACATTTTGCATGTCAAATACTGCAAACTAAAAAAGCAGAAAAAAGAGGCTACTAAAACTAAGACAAGGTTAATAAATCTTTTTAATGCTTGAAAGCTAACAAGGAAGGGCATGCAAGGACAGACTTAGTGATATAACCATGACCAAAAAAGGATTTTGTGTCACCTAGTACAGAAGTGTAGAATTTAAAACATTTGAAATTATTGCCTGAACATGAATTTCCTTGGGCCAAAATACCATATTTCTGGTAATTGCTTCATATATTATCTACAATCACAAATTATTTCATTCTGCCATTCACATGAAAATAATCCAAGAACTATCCATGCAAGTTCAAGCCTATTTTTCCCTGGGCTGTCACTTTCAGATGTTTTTCACTCTCAGCATTTTTCACTGCCGGGTCCCCCAGCCAATATGTCCATCTGACTACGGCACATAGAATCAGAAAGAAGTAGCAGAACCCTCTGTTTACAGCTTATAATGATTCCTTTACTTCTGCAATTAGCACTGTCTATAACTGAAGGTGATCATTTAGTTCTGACATTCCTGTTTTAAGGGTCCCACATTTCAAGAGGCGTCAGCTCTCACTGCTGGAAGAGGCAGACATGGTGCTGTCCTCACTGAACCCAAAAGTTACTGTATCAGAGAGAAATTGCCACCTACATCAATATAATAGTGTTCTCCCTAAAATGAGTCTTCAGAGCATCATTTCTGTACAAAACTTGCACAAGAAGTAATCAAAATGAAACTTCTGCTGATTGCCTAAGCTATCTGAAGTTCCCCGGTAATTTGACAAGCTACAATTAGATGCATGTTTTCCAGAGGGACACTTTGGGAGGGAAGCAAGACGGGGCAAATGAAGTATCCTGTGGAAATGGGAGTTTTCAATTATTCGCTTTTTCTTGTATTTATCAGTATAACCCTACGTATGTAGTTAGAGCTTTTGTTACTGCTCGTGACAAAAGCTTACCTGTACCATAAAGGAGGCAGTTTTCAGGTATCTATTTCCAGCACTGCAAGGCAGGCAGCCATGGCAGCAAGTTCTGCAACTGCTTGGGAAGTCAAATGCTTGGCAAAGCCTTGGCTGTGGGCTGTTTCAAGGCAGGTTGGGCATGTCCATATGAACATTTAGAGCAGCTTTGGCAAGAGAGCAGATATGGCTACACAGTGCCATTTTTTTGCCTATTAAAAAACACCAAGTTATAAATGCTGGAGCTGAAAAATGCTGATCCTCTCTGACCAGCAGTTTGGACGAACAGCCTTCTCGCAGAAGGCTGAGGGTGTTCATAGCCAGCAATGGCTCCACATGCCATTGTATGCTCCTTTGATAACAGTCCAGCAAAAATCCAGAATTTGTTCCTCATGTTCTCAGGTACCAAGGTAAACATCTTGCCAAATGAAACAGCATATGGTCTGAAAAATGGTTATGATCTCTTTAGCAAGGGTTGGAGCTTTTTCTTTGAATTCGTCCTCTTTTTCCAATTTGTTCAAAGCAGAAATCAAACTGACAGGCTTAATAATTACAGGCAGTGTGCTTTGCCAAGCACAGTATCTCTTTCCAAGCAGTGGCAGCTGAATATAGTAGGTAATTCCCAACCTCCTACCTCAAAGTGGGTAATCTCTGTCTTTCCTTGCTATATATTTCCTCAACTGCCAAGTATTAAACAAATATAGAAGAAGGAATGCTGTTGGGTTACATTTGAGACCTGAAAGTTTAGAATTTCTACTGATCAACATGA
The DNA here is from genome assembly GCF_009829145.1 of Chiroxiphia lanceolata. Classification (NCBI taxonomy): domain Eukaryota; kingdom Metazoa; phylum Chordata; class Aves; order Passeriformes; family Pipridae; genus Chiroxiphia; species Chiroxiphia lanceolata. The sequence continues at coordinate 34,126,006 of NC_045639.1, read as the reverse complement.
ACAAGACTCTGCAGACAATAAAAACCCTTCTTTTACCTCTATATTAAAAAAAAAAGAGTTAACATGTAAGGTAGCAACCTCCATATTTCAGCATTGCATGAGTTCACCTCTGCCCAGGTTCACTTGTGCAATTGAGTAAATTGCCAAAGAGAATGTAGGTCTCTCACTGTTCCTTAAGGTGAGGGAATTGGGGGAGGGAGGGGGGTGAAGAATACAGAAAGGAAAATTAAATTACGTTTTAGAAAACGCCTCCGTGTGTCAACCTGGGGAGTTTGATTTAATGTGGTAGGTGTTCTTGGAAGTGAGCATTCCAGATTTCACATATTTTTTGAGCTTTAATTAAATAATTTGAAAAAGAATACCATATGTGCACAGACTTCTCAAGGGATAAGCATGTAAATTTCTTTGTTGATATTTGCAGACTGTTGAACTCATATCAGCATGGAAGAAGGCTCAGGGATTTTTCATTTCTTGCAAATAACTGCCTGAGTAACTACCAGAGAAACTAAGTGGGCATCTAGTAATCTTTGTCATGTCCTTTAAGGTTCAATTTCCCCAACACAGGAGCTACTGCATTACTGAGAAATTTTCCCAGAAAGAAAACACACCTTTTATGAGCATTTTTGTTCTCCCATAGTAATAATAAAAAAACATTAAAGGACACATAATGCAGCAGTTCAGTACCTATTCTAGCTGTGCAGTAAAAAGTAAAAGGAGCCCAGAAGAACAAAGGGAAGGCATGAATAAGTGCTAATACAGGCACCAGGTGGAGCGGTACAGCCATCTGTACCCTGACTGACTCACTCACTCGGCTTGTTTTTATATACATCAAACACAAGACAAACTCCACTGTTATGTGCAGCTTTGATAATACATAATTAGTTAGTGATTTAACAACCACCAGGGAAAAAAACAGGACAGTAATCATGGCAGGAGGAAAGAACGAAGCACCTCAAAAAGGAGATGAATTAGCCCCTGCAGCCAGCAATTTTTTGAGCTCTTTTGGTAGTTTGTTGGACTGTAACAACAGAGGTGATTTTGGAAATAGGAGCAGTTCATAAAGTGGCAGTGCTGCTGATCAACATCCCTCTTCCAAACTAAAGAAGTGTTTGTGAATCTGTAGTATAGAACTCTCTTAAGGAAATATTTTAAAACTGGAATAACTACTGCAAGCACTGTTTTTCTGATCAGAAAGAAGCAGGAGGTGAGCGACAGCTACACAGGTGGGGGTACAGGGAGTCAAGAGACATCCTGACCCGAGGTTTCATTCTGGGAGAGACTCACAACTCTCTCATCAAAAAGAAAGCTCATCTCTGTTCCTTACACTGAATGAGATAAAAAGACAAGTTTTAAACATAAGAAAAATTGGTCCCAGTCCTCACTGCAGCCAAAGTGGAATTTGTCACTAGCATTACCTGATGTAAATATCCACTGAATTCTGCTGTTAAAATGGCAGGAAATATTTTCTGATAGGAAGAAAGCACTGGAATTAGCCTTTGCCTTCATTAGAGGTACCAATTATAGTGATTATGTATTTATTAAAAAATACCTAATATAATGGTATTTTTAGGGAAAAGCTCTGATGGCTTATAAATATGAACACATTTTTTTAGTTTGTGATAGCTGGGATCACAGACTGGGAAAAGAGCTTTTACCCAGTCACTTTATCATTCATTTTAGCTGCCTCTCTCTGCCAGAGAGGAAATTCAGTCCAAAAAACTAACCTGAAAGTTCCAATTTAACTCGCTCCTCTGTATTTATGCTTAGGTATGTTCCCTTATGGAAAACTATTTTTGAACTAGTATTTTATACATAACTGCAATTTCCTATGCAAAACTTTGTGCAGGAGAAATAACAGCATCATGTTTCTAAATTGCAGACTCAATCTGGGCACAGTTTTGTGATTTGGGTTTTGGGGTTTTTTTCAGCTGATATCTACAAAGCAAGAGATCAACTCTATTTTTCAAGTTTTATTAAAATAAAAAAATGGAGTTCTGGAGTTGGAGGTAATCCTAGACTTCCAAAAATCTCAGATTTTTTTCCTTTTGCCCTCAAAACAATTCCAGATTGTGGGATTTCTGATTTGGAAATGATTTTATATTTAATATTTCTTATTATTACAGTGCATTCTATATTAAATTCAATTGTAAACTCAGTTTAAAAGTTTCAATGTAGAAGTGAAAAGGTTGATATAATTTTTCATAATTAAAGATTCATAAAGGCAGGCTTCTCTTTTACTGGCTGATTTTAATCCTGAGATTTCACTTAAAACTCTGAAGGAACTTTATCAGATTAAAAATTACTGACCCAAAAGTTTTTTCCTTCAGCTACTCTTGTTTAGGCAAAAATTCTCCTTTCAGTTCTCCAGTCACCCTCTGTTGTTCTGCACAGTTCTGAAAAAAAAATATATATATATATATATGTGTGTGTATATATACATTTATATGTCCACTGGAAAAAAACCCTGAAAATCTAAACATTTATTTTGTCCTTAATAAAATGGGAAATACACAGTGCCTTAAATCTCAAATATAAAAGCAGTAGTTCTTATGAGATAAAATGTGTATTGCCACCCCAGTTACACAGACAAAAACCATGGTGTAGTAGCTTGCTCAAAGGGAGAAGAAAGTCTGTTTGCATACCCTATAAGAAGGGTGAGAACTGGAGTTGCACAATTTTTTCCACAGTGTTGACACAATGTGGTCCACCATAACAAACAATAGGAAAAACATAGCAAAAAAAAAAGAAAAAAACAAGCCCCAACAAAATTTTACATTTCAAAATTGGGCACACATGATATCAAATCACCAGCTTTCCGGCAGGAACTATACTGCCCTTTAGGTCATGCGTTGATCTCTTTGGAATTTTAACGTATAGCAGTGACTCTGGCAATCAAAATCAAAAGGATCAACAATGATAACAAGTTCAAAAATGGTAGTATGAAATTATAGGATTAAAATACAGTTTGGAAAAAATAGCTTATATGTAGACTGCATATAAAATGTAAGGTTTGACGGCAAATTTTATATTGATACATATTGTTGTATAAAGCATATGAAGACAAAGATTCCTGCTGAGAAACTGACTTGTAGTTCATTTCCAAAACAGAAAGCAAGAACTTCTGAAATGCAGTTGAGTTGATGAGACACACAGTATATTTTTATTTATTTTGCTGGCAGTCTTGACACCGCTCTTTGCCAAGTTGTTCTGGAGTTTATTTTTCCCAAACAGCTCCTTTAAAAAAAACTCTTTTAAGTGTTGAACACTCCATAGTATAATGGCATGGTGTCATCTTGGGACCTCTGCCTCACCAAAAATAGTGGCAGCTCCCTCAAAAGCAATAAGATGTGCTCCTGTTACTTAGTGCTATGTATTCACCTGAATGATGCATTTGAGTCTATTAAGGTATCTATTTCTGTGGCATTCAAAGTGCAATATTCTTGTGATTTAAACAGCTTTTTTTTTATTATAGTTGCTGCGTAAGAGTGCATTCGAGCCCTGTTGTACCAAATTGCAAGCTCATCCTTTGAGAAAAGCACTGCAAATCTGACTGAGGGACATCTGAAAATTCAAACAAGTTTTAACTTCAGGACAGCAACTGTATTGCTGGAAAGTACTGAAATTTCAGACTCAATTTACTCTAATCTCTAGCTATTTGGAATTATGGCACCAACCAGCAGCATCAGTATTCCACAAGTCTTTCCCAAAACCAGGAAAGCCTTAATCTCAGAGTTGTGACCGCTGCCATTTCACTCCTCAGCTGTAGTCCTTACCTCTCTTCTGCAAGTATGAAGGAGTAAGAGAGTTAAAGAAGCAGTTACATTCCTTTGTCTTAGCCATCTCTTTTTTTTTTCCTATTTTGTTAGGTAGCAGACACCCAGGTCTTTTTATACTATTCAGTTTCCTAGTGTTTAAATGTAGCTTTATATTTCCAGATGTGCACGAACGTCTCTGAAAAAGAGAAGAGGAGGGAAGGAAAGTTCCTGAGGCTTAGAAGTTATATATAACACTGCATAAAATTGCTCTTTAATATATTTTCTGGGGCCTCTGTTTGATCCTAAAAGACCTGAAATTGTCATCTGCAATTTCTGGTAAATAACTTCTGACAAACTTCTGCTTATCAGGAGTGTTCTTTTCTGAGACTGTGCTACACAGTCTGAGTACATCCCACTCAGGAGGTGGGATTAGGATTTACTCATTACTGAGGAAGAGGATCCAAAGTAGGAGGCTAGATAATTGGCTCTGAAATGGTGGTTTCACCACTGAATAACCCAGCTCGGTGCTACGTTTCTGTCTGGCTCTGGAAAAATGTGCTTTTTGAAATTTCTAGCTAAACAGACATATGCTTTCATAGATCCTCAGAGATCATAAACACTGTGGGTTTTCATCAAGTTGGCAATTTCGTTTCATTTTGATCCAGTGCCGCAGTCAATTTGTTGACTTGATTTTGATTTGATGTCTGTAATGCTCCGCTCTTACTTTCGTGGAATATTAATGCTAGCTAGGCTTTGATTTCACGGTTCTATTTTAGTTCAAGTTTCTTAACAAAATGTATTGAACTGATCCTTCAAAACGGGATTTTCAAAAGTGCCTAATCTGCACAATTTTTTTTCAGTATGCAGCATCACTGCAGAGTCTTTGAAGACATGGTTAAGTATGAGCTAGTCAACCCAAAACACCAGCTAGCTCTCTGTGCAGGAAGGAGTTTGCTCAGTACAGCAGTAAGCATAATAAAACCATCATCTGATGGAGTACGTATTTGTGAGGCAAAAAGAAAATGAACCCAATTTGTTTCCTTTTTTTTTTTTTTTTTTTCTTTTTTTTTCCTTTTTTTTTCTTGAGAGCAATTTTTTCTAATGTCTAAGACAGAATGGAACTTCCATCCTTGAGTACCGTGAGTCATCCGAGGATGCTTCTGGACAGAGAAAAGGGGTATTTGCACACACAGATGTGTGCAGCTGAGGGTCCAGCTAGCGCACTTGTGCCACCAGCACTGCAAGAGGACACAGAAGGCTGTGCTCTCATTCACCACTGCAAGAATTTATTTTTTCTGCCTGACAGAGACCAGTCCTTTAAGTTACATGCCTAACACTGGGTTGGGCAAAGACTCCACAGACGCAGAAATGCAAATGCAATTTCTGCCTTCAGCTGAGGATTTTCTGAGGGGAGGCATTGCTGAACTGTGAGTAAAACACATCATAGAGTGTTTTGTGCCACTTCTTTGCTTCACAGTGGAGGACACGGAGGAATTATTAAGGTCTGCATACATAGCTCCCTACATTCACCTATAAAATCGATCACACTGAGTACACTCATCCCACCGTTGGTGGCTGAGTTGACAGGACGACTGCAATTTTTACATCTTCACCCTGTGTTTGAACTGTGAGGCAGTCTTATCTACACTTTTGCACTGCATTTGGAAGCACCTCACAGCTAAAGGAAGGCTAATTCAAAGCTAAGGCTTTTCACAGCTCTCAATACTCTCATCCACTCCTGTCTCAACTTGATTTTTTAAAGATGGAAATTGCAAAATGTAAATGTTCATGGCCTTAAGACTGTTTCATCTTTTCAGTCCAGTTGCTCTTTGGCTTTCTGCAGGCTCTAAAGATTTTTACTCTATTACTATGCTGAAAAGCTAAGTTAGGGCTGCCACAGATTATCTTTTTATCAGTTAGTTTTAATCTGGACTTGCCACTCATCATCCTCAGTTCACTCTGCTCAGACCAAGAATCCACTTCTCTGAGTAACAACTACAGAACCACAGAATCCCAGAATGGGTAAGGTTGGAAGGGACCACTGTGGGTCATCTAGTTGAACCTCTCTGCTCAAGCAGGGTCAGCCTAAAGCACATTGCACAGGTTTGTGTACAGACAGTTCCTGAATATCTCCAGTGAGGGGGACTCCACAACCGCTCTGGGCAATCTGTTCCAGTGTGCGGTCACGTGCACAGTAAAGAAGTTCTTCCTCATATTCAGGTGGAACTTTCTGCCCATTGCCTCTTGTCCTATTGCTTGGCATCACTGAGAAGAGGCTGGCTTCATCCTCTTGGCACCTTCCCTTCAGATATGTATAAACATCGAAGAGGTCCCCTCTCAGTCATCTCTTCTTGAGGCTGAATGGGTCCAAATTCCTCAGCCTTTCCTCATAAGAGAGATGCTCCAGTCCCTTAATAATTTTTTTAGCCCTCTGTTGGACCCACTCCAGGGGTTCCATGTATCTCTTGTACTGAGGAGCCCAGAACTGGACATAGCACTCCAGATGTAGCCTCACAAGGGCTAAGTAGAGGGGCAGTATCACTTTCCTTGACCTACTGACATACTTATGTTGGCATGTTCTCTCTGTAAATCAATGAAATAATCTCAGTCTCTGTGGGAAAGCAAATTTACCTGATAAACAGTTGATTTTGTTCCACCAAGGACTCGTAGGGGTTAACTGATGGAGATTATTGTAGGAAGCATTTTCCCATCTCCTGATATGTCCAACTTCACTTTCTTCAAGTGCTGATCCTCTTCTCCTACCTGCCTCTCAACACTGCTCCCCACTGACTTCACAGGCCTCTTTGCTGCACCCCATTCACAGGCTGCCTCCCCTCCCTCTCCAAGAGGCCTTTCCCAACTACTTGCCATATGCCTGGCCCCACCAGTCAGTGCTGCACCTCTCATAATTTTGTATTTTTCAGCTCCCACAACCAAATGATTAGGTGAGAATCTTGGCTTACGGTTTTAAGTAAGTTTCCTAGACCTCATGGTAGCAAAGAGAAACTTAAAAACATGACTCAAGTGCACCCCAAAGGCTAAGAAACCTGAAGGCAATAAACCACACCCTAAACTTATTTTCTTTTTAAAATCTCAATTTTAAGTTTTTACCCAATCTCAGGCCTTTCTCAGACTTTCCTCGTGATTTGTGAACATCTGGGATTGGCAGTGCTGCAGTCTGAGCACTCAGGTTGGAACACATCATCCTCCAGTCCAGCTGCTCCCTAGGGTCCACTTCCCACTGGTCCCACCAGAATGCATCTCCTGAAATGACCTTCTAAGATGCACCAAGGACTCCAGAGGGTCACATATTGAGTCACTGCATTGCCTCAGCTGCTGCTTCCCCACTGCTATCTTTGGAAAAGTTAATGACCATGTTGGTTTTCTGAGCTATCCCAGAGAGAGTGCAGTTCTTTAGGCAAGAACAGATATCTGGAAGCAGGAGAAAGAGGTGTGATCAAATCCATGTGTTTTCTGTTCCCAGAAGAGTACATATTCAGCCTTCAGCAGCAAAATCCTTTTCACTTGTTTTTCCTCTACAAAAGAGCGATTCCAGGCACTCCTTCAGCTTAGTAAACAACCTGAGGTTGGATTTTTCCAAGTAACCAGCTTTTGTTTCTTTCGTTGTAATTTCCAAACATACCAGGCCCAGAATAAAGGTTTATATAAGACTAGACCATCAAAGATTATTGATTTCCTGCCTAACAAACATGGCATTTCACTCCAGCTGCTTACCCTGTTTTTCCTCTGTATCTTATTCTGCTTTCAGATCCCACTGTCACACTAGGCAGATGAGCCTGCCTCCATTATTTCATCTCTAGCCTCAGTAAGTGCTTATATTTTAAAGTTAAATTGACTTTTCCCTCTGTTCTGTGAACACTGTCACTTGGTCTTCTGGTCACACAAGTTCGCCCACGACAGCCAACAGAGTTTGCAAAGTACAAAGTATATGTTTTGTAAGAAGCCTGAAGAATGCTGAATTCTAACGAAACAAGGCCAATGTAATAAAAAGCACTGAAATCCAGTGCTGATGGTAAGAACATCCCTGCTAGGCTTAGCCCTGCTGCGATGAGAACTGCAGGGGTTATTAAATGCGTCTTCCTTCTTAATAGTTCCATTGATGGTTTCAGTAGTGATACAAAAGTTGCTGCCAGGTGTTAGATAAAAATAGCTAAATACAGCATGGTCACAACAGTGCTGATCAATGTGGGTTATGACAAAGAGTCAGATTTCCCATCTTTGGTTTACTAAGGGTTAGCTGATTCATAAAAGTTACTTGAAATAGGAAATAACTTTTTCTTTCATCTCTGCACTCTTGCTGCTCATGATCCATTAGGATAAAACCAAATAATGTATTTATTATTAATAATCAATCTAAATATACCAGAAAAAACAAAGCCCTGTTATTTCAAGGTAGGGGTTGAAGCTTAAAATCATTGAAGCCAGTGGCTTTGTTGTTGGTTGAATAAACAAATTATTGGAAAACCTGAGAGGGCTCCAATAAGAGAAACCCAGAGCTCCTGGGCTGGGGACCCAGACGATAGGAGATGACTTGGGGAATCTCATCTTAAAAAAACTAATTTCTTGGGGACCAGGCAGAAAGGCTGCATCAAACTAAATTAGACACAAGAGCATATCAGAAAATCTGCAGGTCCTCTGCCTACTAAGCAAATGTCTAACATGTGCCATACACAAAGCACATCAAATAATTAATGAAAGCCTTGATTTTGCTACTTACCTTGTGAAAAATATGTTTTCTGTCACTGAAAAAAATCAAACTCATGCGAAGATGAGCTGCCCCTTCTTTCTACATACGAACTACAGTGACTTCCTCCTTAAACCTATACTTCCTTAGATATAAGTGGGGACATCAGGAAATCACCTTGTTACTGCAGGTTGTTGGCTACTGAGAATAGCTTCAGTGGAACCTACACAAAGGTTTTAGAAGATCCTCAAAATGGAGGCAGACAGTTGAAGGAGGGTTGGGCTGGGAAGGAAAGTATATGGGGAAATGAGACTGCAGCCTGCTCCAGTTACTGCTTGATTTGTGAAGATAGCAGAGCCTTTTCTTAATATATGCTTTTAGGCTAGGATTGAAACACTCAATAAAAATATACCTGGAGCTAACAGACAATTAGCTTTTATTGCTACTGCTTTTTGTCTGTCAGTACTCCTTAGATTAACTGCTTTATTTTTATTCCAGTATTTGAACAAATGGTGCTATTACAAGCCTCTCCTCAGAACCAGTGAGGTGGTTTGTTTTGGTAGCTAAGAGTACATTATACCCCGCAGACTATCCTCTAAGTCTTAGAATAAAAGCCTTTGTACTGTGCTAGATATTATATTAAGTGGAAGCTGAAAATTTTATAGGCAAAAAAGCATGACTTCTGCAAGTGGCATTGTCCAACTTCACCAGGAGCTGGGCCTCCCACACAGTGAGCTTCCCACTAACTGAAGTCAGTTCAAAAAATGCACATTAGGAGCTCTTACAAACTTTACAGGAACCAGCGGACGCCATTATGCTGGTGAACTCACAGCCTGAAACGCATGTTAAGATAAACAAGCTCCTCTTCTGCTGAGCTTCACCCCCTCCCCCAGAGCACTGCTCTCACCTGGTGAAGAAGCAGAGCAGCATCATTTTCTGCTGATAGGCACCAGAGGCTGCTGTCATGCAGAGTTGAAAGGGACCACGGGGAACTGGTTCTCTAGAGAGCACTGCCAGCTTTCCTGAAGTCTCATAGTGTCACCATATGCTTACATTTTCTCTTTTTTATCTCACAACTCTTATTCTTGCAACCCCAAAAGAAAGAGGAAGGTGTGATCTCTCTCTTGCTTTGGCTGAAATGCAGTAGCCATTTTTGCTCTCTGGTAGCTATGCTCCTTCTCTTCAGAAGGCTGCTTTAGAAGAAAGCCAGGTAGCGCCTACATTTACATGCTGCAGTAGTGATATTGGCAAGATCAAGGCTAAAACTGTGTCCGTTTTTTCCCCTGGTAGAAGTTGAGTCACTAAGAGCTCTGTTATGAGCTGTGTGTGCCATGCCACATATTGGGAAGTAAAGCCAACAGCCTGGCTAGGGATCAGTATTGAGCAGAGAGATGATACAAATCACTGGGGAACTGAAATGACTCACTTACTTTGCATTCAGCTCCACACCTACTGCCTCCTGGTCATTACATTAAAAATAAAATAAAGTACTTTATATTTTCAGCTTTATAAGGTAATATTAGTGGCAGCTACTGGGGTGCTACGTTTCTGTAAAACTCACGCTACAAATATTAAACTACACAATTATTAATAAACATGGCAGCTTTATAAAGTAATAGAGATAGGGTAAACGCAACTAAACCCATGCATTTAAGTTCAAAAATAGATAAATAATGAATGCAAATGTCATCCTGTCATGAAAACTGAGTGACAGATTAATAAAGTTTTCCACACATTTCAATATATTTATCATAAATATTCACTGAGCATTTCTAATTGTGACATGTTTGCATAAGTTCCCTTTTTTTTTAAACTCAGTTTTAACAAATGCTTACTTTCCCAGAAGATTAATAATGCTGGACTAGACCAGTGGTTCACTGGGTGAAATTTGTAACAGCCACAGTGCTAATGCAGCTGCATGATGAACTTGGCCTTCATCTTTAACATTCTTGCGAGTAAAGCATAACTAAAAATGAAATGAGTGAATTCCTAACACTAAAGTTGTCAGCAGGGTATTTTCTTCCACTTACTTCTCTAGCACTAAAATTTCACCTGTAACTGAGACTGAGAGCTGCTTTTAACTTGTTGAATTGGTTTATCCTAAGGCTTTTTTTTTTCTTTTGATTTCTAACATATTTCTTTTTACTTTGATCTCCACTTAAAATAGCAATAACACCTTGTTTTATCTCTTTCTTAAGTAGTTGAGGCTATTTTTTTTAATTATTTTTTCTGTGTTCTTTGCCTTGCATTACTCAGTAATATTTTTCAGCTTCCACTCTACCATGCTTTAGCATGCTTTTGTCCCTCCAAGTTCCTCAGTCATCTCTCATCCAAGCTAACCTGGATCACTTTGTCTACTGCATATTTTTCATTTAGTGTTCACCTACTTTTCAAGAAAAATATGCATATAAACACATGTATTTAGAGAGGGAGACTGAGGCACTACAGTATTCACCTTTGCCCATACTAAGGCTTAGCCATTTAATCTTACTTTAGTGAGGTTTTCTTGTCTTACAATCATACCTCTCAGTCATATTCTCCTCAGTCATACCTCTCATGAGGCATGAAGCATTTTCTGAAAAGAAAATTCAATTTAAATGTCATCCCATTCTTCACTATATTTTTGTTAACTTGTTTGGGGATATTTTTTTTAAAGAGAAGTTATGATTTATCAAATGAAACATGATCTGGATTAAAAATATCTGAACATTATTTCAGTATCTCCAGGCATCAGCACCCTGACCTTGTAACATCCTTTATTTTTGTTCCTTAGAAAGAATAAGCTACAGAAAAATATATTCACCATTAATTCATATGGTGAAGACTGAGACAAATCTTTCACCATACTGCAGTACTCACCATCCTTAACTATAGTTCAGCAAACTTACAGATTTTCATGCAGGTTTTCTGATCTCACTTTATTGATGACTTAAGCTTTATTTGGTCTTCCATATCTCTGGTTATTTGTTTCATAGGTTTCCCACATCTCTAAATTCTCATCTTTCTCTCCTTTTAATTTCATTCAATTTGGCAAAACTACCATTTGTTGAAGAATTCCTGTTTGCTTAGGAATAAACAACTTGAGCCTTGCCTTTGCACTTACCATTCTGCTTTTTGTTGTATCTATCTCTGTTAAGAAATGCTTCCAGGTGGCCTTCACACTGGTTTCTAATAATTTTCACATTTTAAAGTACCTTTATCTGTAGGATTTTTTTTCCCAGATTTGTCATTGCACAAAATATTTCTTTTTAAACCAAAGTGTAAGGGTGATAATTAACTATTAACTTATTCCTTTGGAACGTTTATCAGAGGGTTTTAATGAAGGTGTCTAAATTTAGGTTGAAAAATAAGTAATTTTATTTTTCTGAAGCACTGAGCTCTCTGGCACCAAATGGAACTGCTCAGCATTTTTAAATCATTATATTTGGAAGTAAAATTTTGCATACCGCTTATTTTTAAAATCCTGAACCATGTCATTTCAGAGAGAGAAAACAAACTTTACATGGCATTCCAGATGCCCAAAACAAGCAAATAACATCCACAAAACTATGTCTGCAACAACATTTTAGAAATCTTAGAGAAAGCAGGTCTGGTCTGTACATGCTTTAGGGCCAACTCATAAACAAAAACTTTATGAGCTGAAATCTGAGGACACTAATTGCTAAAGATAATAGAGCAATTTAAATCTCTTCCTTTGTAAATAATATTAATTACCAACATTTTCACAGTACTGCCATCAACAGAACATACCCAAAGCCCACAGAAATTATTTAGTGACCTGAGCCTTTCTTTCCTATAGCTACGTACAGATTGACATAGTTTCTGCAGAAGCACCTTGACTTCAGTTGATGAAGTTATCACTCAATAAAAAATAAATGCTTGAACAAAGCTCCTTGGTTTGTTATTTTGCTATTTTTCCAGGATTTCCCATAAACAAGACGGTTGCAAGAAGAGTATTTGCAAAGCAACAGTAAAGGGCATTATTCTGCCACACCAAATTAGTTAGTCTGGAGCGCTAATTGACTTTCTTTGGCTTTATGTCAGTAGATATACCAAAGATTCAGAAGAAATACAAAAAAACAAGGTCAAAGTAAAACAGTATGTTTTGTTTTGTTTTTAAAATAACCAAAATCAAAGCAAAATTTTTTATTTTAAGTAGATTAAACATTAGGTTCAATAGGAATCTCTGAACTCAGTTCTGAGTCACTTCAACCTAGCTGTCACTTTTCCACCAATTTCAAAAGCCAGTGGACTTCTTGACACTTAAAAAAACTTTCATTTCTTCAAGAAATTCTAAAGCAAGCCAAAGAAAAATATTTTAAGAAACTGCTTCAGTGTTTCACATGATGTAATCCAAGTCTCATGTGATGTAAAGCCCTTCCCTTAATAAATTACTTGGTTAATTACAGCTCCAGCAGCAAAAAGAAGTGCTGTCATACTTCAGCACTAAAGCTGTAGTTTCCCTCTGTTATTCCAAGCAACAGATTAAGATAGTAATCTAATGTGAGGCACTTATTTCAAATACAGGAAAAAGAATATCCATTTTAAATCAACAATAACATATTAATGTTCATCATTATTATTACCAATTTTGATGGCCTTCTTCCCCAAGAGGCTCTTACCTTCTTGAGACAACTAACTTCTACTGCTAAAAAGATTCAATATGTGGTAGATGTCATGTTTGAAAATATTTACTATATCAAAATCAATTTACTTATTTTTTTAATACTAGTTCAAATACCAGAAAGTGTTTCCTAACAAGACCATAAAAACCTTCCAGTACATTTTGGTACCGAATACACAGATGGGAGCAAGTTCTCGGTGAGGGTAAATATCATGTCTTCATCTACTCCTAAATGATTTATTCCCTCTGATGATCTGCCCTGTTAAATAACCATTTCTTGGTTCCTTGTTTCCCACCTGCAGTAGCAGACCTCACTCACAACAGCGAGTAAAGAAACAAATGGAATGATGTGGATTGACTCTGGTAGGAAATTCCTACCAGAGAAGTACTTGAAGACATGTTGTCAATAATTTCCTCAGTCATTAAAAGACCAGTGCATTCAGTGTTGGCAAATCTTTTGAGACAGGATATAAAGCTCTTCTCAAAAGAGATCACCTAGGCTCTTCTCTGAAGATCCCATTCAGGCTCTCCACCAATGTACAGACAGACAGACAGGCCTGTCACTAACTTCCTTGAGCCACCTGAGCCTATTTATAACTCCGTCTTCCTATCTGTAAAACCACAACAGGATCTGCACCTATAGCCCAAGTCTATTTCCACAATGGTCATAATTGGTAATAGTATCTTTTTTAAAAAGAGAACTTAAACACACAGAGACTTTCTAACAGCAGATGTGGCAGGTTCCACAGGTAGCATGTCACACGGATTTCTGTGCCCTGCTGTCCCTGATAGACTTACTGGTTTGTCAATATTTCTCCAGCAGTAGACTTAACGCAAAGTACATAATCTTGCCTTAATTCTACTAGGAATTTAGGAGACCTCCATATTAGGAAGTCACCTAATCATCACCTGGTAATGACCGATATTATAAAGCTGCCTCACATTTGTCATTTAAAAGTAAAATTCCCATCAGCTGGGAAGTTAAATTACAATACAAGGGAAGTGGAGGTAGAGAAGAACTAAAAACCTTTTCCTTGTTCCTTTTAGTCTGTTTGCATCACATATATCCAAGTCGTTGTCTTTTAGGTCAAACAGTCCCAGGTACACAAGTTGCTGAGCAACACAGTGACACCCTTATGAAGAGCAAGCTGCCCTGTTCAAATTCAGTGAATATGTCTTCAGATTCTAATGAGTCTGCATAACACTGTGTCCATAAATTAAAAGGATTTGGGGGTTATTCTTCCAAATATTGCAAGTGTGGGTTGCCCATCACTTTGTATCTTCCATATTTAACTGCTTTATGGAAAATTAAGGTAAAATAGGAATGCCCTATGGCAAAAGTAGGAGTACTTATGGCCAGTACTTATTTGCACAGGGGTGGGTACCTAATGAGCCACCTTGCAAGGTAGATGTGAAGCCCCACGTGCTATCTTGCTTTCGTTCCCATTCCACCGGGGCAAGCCTGGCTCAGGCCATGCCCAAGGGGGTGCCATGTTTGGGACCCGCTCCCCTCGGCAGGGCGGGAGCCGCACCGTGCTGTCAGCACTAGAGGGCACTCCGGGATTAGGAAGCACTGCTAGGTGCTCCCTGGGGTGTTGGAGGCTCTGCCGCCTTGGGACAGGCTGAGTGCCCATCACGTATTTCCCACCAGGAGACCCTTGGCATGATGAAAGCAACGCACTCTCTACGCTTAGCCCAAGGACGGGGGAGCGGGAGGTGTTATGCTGCCAGTGAGGACCTGACCAGGTGATTTTGCAACTTTGTCAGCAGAGATAAATAATAGTCCCCTTAAGCGTTAAATAAAGCTTGGGAAGAAGTGATGTGGCTCTTCCCAAAGGAATGTGTAGCATTTCTCAGTCACTGTGCTGAGTTTCTTTCCTCATGGGGCAATAAGTGTTACTTTGGCTTTTTCTCCAAAAGCCTGTTCTTAAAGAAGCTCAGTTTGCGACTACTCATATATCTTGCAGAAAATGCCATGCCTTTATGAATGAACATCTCCATCTCCTCCCTAGCAAAGCAGGGAGAACAGCAGACTTCCAGAGGTCTGCCTTTCCTCAGGTGCAAATGAGAAAGCTGTTTAAGAAGTGCACAGCTAATGGGCTAAAGCATGAAGGAGGGAAGAGGGCTAGTCGACCAGGTTGTCACTTTCCAAAAGGGAGAAGAAAACCCACACTGAAGTTCAAAAGACTGCCCATGGCTGGAACACAAGAGGAGCCTGTTCCTAGTGAGCTCCACTATCCTTTTTGTGATGGGAGACTTAAATCAACCTTAAACCATCTCCAGCTGTGCTTTAGGAAGTTTAGCCTTAAATAGTCTCATGATGTTGATTCTAAAATACTCCCTCCATGACTAATTCATATTTTTCCTTGATATTTAATCTAATTTGCTGCAGGCTAATCCCCTTAGTTTTTGGCCTGTTGACAAATGAAAATGACTAGTCCCTGTGATCCTCTTCATTCTCTGTGTGAATCTATGGATAATTATTATCTCTTCCATGTCTTTCTTCTGTTTCTTCGACAACTCCTAGAGCATAAACACATCTGCTAATCTTCTTTCTAGTTAAGAGAGAAGATTCCAGGTGTAAAGAGGTAGTTGAAGCAGACACTATCAGCAAGTTGCAGGTAAATACTACATTCCTCACACATCTATTTGGATTAAATTCTTTTATGCTTAAGTGATTTTAATTACCACCCATAGGCTCTTACTGAAATACCTATTCCTGAGATGTTTTCCTCCTTGATCTTCTTGGTAATATATCAGGGTA
Source organism: Chiroxiphia lanceolata (assembly GCF_009829145.1). NCBI lineage: Eukaryota > Metazoa > Chordata > Aves > Passeriformes > Pipridae > Chiroxiphia > Chiroxiphia lanceolata. Next base: position 34,110,158 of record NC_045639.1, on the reverse strand, counting down.
CCTTCTTCACTGCTCTTGTTGGCTTTAGTTTAACAGCTATTACATGCTTCATTAATATTTTAAGTAACACGTACTATAGATCTAATGCTTAATATGACCCTTTCAAATGGTAGTAGGTTTGGTCTTGATTCTAAAATATAATATTCCACAGATCCTTTACAGAATGCTGCTCAGTGATTGATATATATATGTATATTTCTATGTATATGTGTGTATATATATATATATATATATATATATGGAAATTTGCTCAACAAAAACTGGCATGCTATGGCCACCAAATTTCTGGTACCTAAGAAGACAATGTCTCTTTGTCATCCTAGAGGAAAGTTTGTGTTCTTTCATTTAAAAAATATTCTGAAAATCCAGACTGCAAAAAAAGATGGCTCAGTAGTTTGTGCAGCAAGCGGGATGAAACTCCAAGTTCCAGCCCAAGTTTTCATAGGCAGCCTTGGGCAGCTATTTTACCTACCCTGCATCTCTCAATTTCACTTCTATAAACTGAAGATAAGGTTCGTTTCCCACCTGGGAAATGCATTGATACTAGTGAAATATTTGGATGCTATAGAAGAAGAGCTAGGCAAAGCTTGTGTGCAATCGAATTATAGAACTGCCAAAAGATAAACAAAACAAATAAGATTTAATATTCTTCAGCTTTTGTTTACCTACCTTCAACACTAGAAATCCCCCGGACTCACAGCTACTCCCTTGTGTTGTCTTCATGACTGAAGCCTTGAGCTGGCCAGATAACTCAAACTCGAGCAAAGCTTTTCCCATGAGCTGCCTCAGTGTGGCAGCTGGTTTAGGCACCCCAGCCCCAGTGGTGGCTGGGACAAACAGACAATTTCCTTGGCACATGGATTTTTTTCTGGTTTGGAGTACCATGTGCTAAGCAACATATAATCCATGCAACAAAACTTTTAACCTGTTTTGGCTATATTTTAAAAAGAAATCATTTGGTGACTAAAATGGAGAATAAGAAACTTCATCTTGAAGGGCTGATTTTTGTAATAATAACCACTCTGCCTTACAGAAAGTGGTGCCTGTGTCCTCTAAAGCAGAGATCCATCCTACAGGCCAAATTCTTCAATCTTGGTCATGCAGGCATCTCATACAAAATAGTGCCCAGAATACATCTTTTTCTAATGAAAAATTGTTAATTTAAGCATGCTACAGGTATATATGAGAAGCCATCAGGGAAAAAGCAAATCATGCAAGCTGAGCCTAATTTCTAAGCCCTCGTCTCACAGAATTACTTAAACACAGGAATCCAGATTTTTTCAGATAACTGTGGAGCATTTGAGCAACATAAGGCAAGTGCAGAAAGTACTGGACACACTGTTTATGTGCTGCACAGCCTCAGCGAGTGTTCACAGGGAATATGAGGGCCTCCCCGTGAATCTGTGTAAACAGTGAATGTACAGGTCTGCCAGATAGAATATCTAGCACTTGTAAAATTGTGCTCATGTACACCAAAGGGCTGTGTCACAGGGATGGAAATCCCAGGTAAAATAAGCAGTTCCTCAGAAGCTTCCCAAATTTTTTATGGGAGAAAAAATAATATTCAGGGGAAAATGCACATACATCAACTCTGTTATCAAATATTTTATTTTGATTTCTTCAACCCGCTGGGCAGCAACCACTAATGAATGTAAGTTATCTCAATGAAGTGGATGGAATTACTCACATATTGGCATGTAAATGGGTGGCTGCAGGATTCTGAGCCTGCTTCACAATTAAACTTTACTGCCAATGGCACTAAAGATGTAATTAGCATTATTGTAATAATGGTATCATCTTTTGTCTTGTTTTTTTAGAAAAAGGAAATATATTGTCAGTCAGCATGAGAGGAGTGCTGGACCTGCACAGTTTTACTGAACACTGCAAGCATCTCGCTAGTGCAAATAAGAGCAACTCACCATAAAATAAAGGGAACAAACACTATCCACTCAACAGCATAGAGCACAATGTAGTTCTTTATTATTTTATTTAAAAGGGGCAGATTTATTCGGTCATAAATTAATAATTCAGAAGGTATAAGAAGGCACAGCCAATTAGCTGCAGTAATTTGCATTTTTATGCTCCTTCATTAGTTTTCTAAGGTTCTTCTCTCCTATTATAGGAATGCAAATGCCATCTTCCAAAAGGTGAATAGCCAACCTGTTATTTGTTTGCATGGTAATGAAGCCTTTTCAAATATTAAAAGACCAAATAATTTAATAATTTTTAAGAAAAATTTTTGTTGCTATAATATCTCTTCTTTGTGTTGTTTTTCAAGAAACATGCTTTTTAAATGTAATTTATTTTAACCTGAAGCAGAGAGTTTATCAGGTGACTGATTTTCTGGGGTTCCTAAAATCATGCGTAACTTTAATCATGTGAGTAAATCCCTTAAAGGAAGGTATTAAAATCCTTTCTTAATTTAGAGGCTGACAAATAACTCGGTGCATGATGTCTTTGTTTGCAGCCTAGGGTCTCTTTACCCTTTGTGCACGAATAAATTGAGAAGGGTTTAACATATGTATTTGGCTGTTAGAGGAACTTCCCTTTCTTATGCCCCATGCCTCAGATATCTGCTGGCACAAGCACCTTCAAAAGCTTCATGCTGCCTGCCCCAGGGATCTCCCTTTTGGTCATTACTATCTATGGGCACAGTCTTGCTGAAGTTGACCTCTTTAGCTTCTGAGAAATACTCCTGAGGCCAGCAAGGTTACAGCTGAAAGTCCTCCTGCAGCATGACTAAAGCCCTGGTCACTAGAGTGCTGCAGGGCAGCTGTACTTGCTTCATCTCTGCCTTCCCATGAAGGGCATCAGCAAATCCCATTGGCTTCCCAGAGAGCTGCTCCTAACCTGCAGCTGGCCTGACACGTACTTATTTTTCCATTTTTACTCCGGTGTTTTCCTTTCCAAATGCTTTCCATGTGAGGCCATTTCATTTTATTTTTATAATTATTTTATTTTTAATACAGCCCCTCATTCCAGATGTAGATAGTACATACACACACTCAAGTATACGTGTAAGTAAAGTAATGCTGAAGCTGCACCTTTAAAGACATTTAACTGAGGCAGAGTGTAACCCAAAAGAAGTCTACACATATTTCAGAGAACCGGTGGGTACTAACAATAAAAATAATAAAAAAAAAAAATTTTTTTTTTTTTTTAAAAAAAAGGAAAAAAATTGAAACCTAGAGAATTAAGCAAAGATATGGTATGTTTTCAGAGGCAACCTCTGAAGCGACCTGGCTCTTCAGGTTGCTGTGAAGGCTATCAAATGGCTGAAGAAGCCATAGGAAGCCTACCCTTCTCTGTTTACCTCTACAGAATGCTTGTCTTTTGGGATGTTTGGTCTTTCTAGGGGCAACCTGAAGCAGTGCTCTCTCCCAGGGACAATGGAACCTCTCCCCAGCCCACTGAAATCCACTCCATGCTGTTCCCCCATCAGTTCAGCTTTTCTTTCTTTTAGCAGAGGTGTTCACAAACTGTACAGATCATCTTGGAATTTTTTTGGCAGCAAATGACATACAAAAAGGCACTGTTTTTTTCATTTCACTGACAGTGCAGATAGCATGCCTGTAACATGGGCCAAATGACCAACCATGCAAGCAGCAGGGTTTATTGGTGCGGGGTTCTTTCTTCCTTTTTATGTTAACTTCTTGGTGAAGGCTGCATGTGAAGACCAGGCTCTGAATCACTCCAAGCAGGAAGGACAGGGTAGCAGAGGAATGGATGGCTGAATTAGCTCTAAGAGCTATGACTCAGTGGCAAGTGACATTATGCCAGCAGGTATAACAAGGTGAAACAGGTGCCAGCAGGTGCAATGAGAAAGGAGAAACAAATGGCTTGAGTTAATATGTACTTTTAACTAGAACTGAACAAAACGAACAAACGAACAAAAAATGTTGAGCAAATAAACCCATCTGAAAGCATAAAGAAGAATATTTTCTATCATAGTAGTGGCAGGAGTCTCTATCTATGTCCTTACTCCAGCCCCTCCATCACCTCCTTCCCTTGTCCCCCAGCCCAGCTCCAACACATCTCCTGCACGACCCCATGCAAGGGGACAAGGGTGGCCCATGGGCAGGCTGGGCTGTCAGTTGTATTCCCACAGGAGGACAGAGCCTCCTGACTTCCAGAGTTAATCTCTACAGCTGCAGTGCATTATGCTTTCCCTTTCCTACATGGACAGAAATAAGCAATTCTGAACACGCTTAATTGGAGATGAAAGACTAGATTTTGTAATCTAGGTGAATTTCTGTTTTTTACATCAATGAGAAAAAACAATCTTTTATTCCATAGCAAAGAATTTGAACATTTCACAGTTTATATGCCTGATATTTGGCTTACAAATTAAAATTATTTGCGAAGCACTTTTTTAAAAAACATCACTAAGACCTTGTTGCAGATCATGTCAACAGAACAACATGAGCATTTTGTATTTTTGACCAAAATATATTAATATTAGAAGGGATCTATTGATTATTTAATGTGACTTCTTTCATTACATATCTACAGGACTCCTCTAAGTGAATTTCTGTATCAAGACTGATAATGCAGGTAAGCTAGACTGAAAACTGATCATGGTTTCAAATTTTCTGTTCAGAGAAAGTCCTCAGTAAGTTTTTCCTGTGGTCAATTCGCTTCTCTGTGGTAAGTTACTTTAAGCTTAAATTTCTCTAATTCCAGGCAATGGATTTTGCTAATCTTTTCCAGAGAAATTAAGAATGCCTTTGTACCATTTTTCCATTCTTTAGTAAATCAAGAGTTTGAAATTTAGTCCCTCATTTTCAGCATATTTTGCAGTCCTTTAAGCTCATCCAGAGTTCCTATCAAACCCTTCTTTTTAAAGAAAACCAAATAAATAAGAATGTTTAAAACAAACAAACCAAAAAAAAAAAACCTCAAGGAAGAAGACCAGAATGCTTTCCTACAGGGTAAGGTCAGCAGGGATGAAGCATGGTGGCTGGCTGCTGAACCCCAGCACAGGCACAAGGGAGGAGTTGTGCAGTGCCCCACTTTCTCCCCTGTCAGAGGCATGAAGCACCAGGCCAGACCTCGCCAAGGAGCTACTGTCTGTGTAGCACTTTCCCTTTTCCCTCACAGTAAATCTTTGCCTGAATAATGCAAGCTCCCTGCTTTTATTCATATTCTCCTCATTATATGCCAATGATCATTTTAGCACTTTGGCCGTGGCGCATCGCGGGAGCTCCACGTGTATCTGATTATCCATCATAAAATCAAATCCTTTTCAGTCCCTATTTCCCAGCATGGAGTCTTTTCCATCCTACAAGTGTAGCTCACACTGTTCTCTCTGCACAGACTTCCAAAAAAAATAACTTGTTCCATTTTGTAAAGAAATTCAGATTGCTCTCTGTCATTCACCAGCCTTATTTATCATTTAATCCTCTACCAGTTTTAGTGGTATAGGAAAACTTCATCAACAAAATGTCATGTTTTCTTGTCTCATTAAGAAAGATAACGTGTGGGGGGATGAATCTCACAAGGAACAAATTCTCACTATGATGGTTCTTCATTTACGGTTATAGGACCTATTTATTTTTAATTAAATTCATAGATGTTAGGTGGGTTTTCTATTGCTTTATTTTCTTAACAAAATGTCTTCTGGTGTGAATGCATGTCCTTTCAAAAAGTTTATTACATCAACAATATTATCTTGATTGAAAAGAACTTGTAATCTCATCAAAGGATGGGATCAAATTAGTCTGACAAAAATTATTTTTGTGAAGCTAATGTTGATGGACATTAATTGTGTTTGAGCAATCTCAACTTGATAGGCCTCTAATTTCCTGAGTTAGTTCTGTTATCATCTTTAAATATTGGCACACATTAGATTTTTCCCCACTTGAAAATTCCCATGTTTCAACACTGTAATCACCAAAATAAAATGCCCATAGGGGTCTTTTGCTAGTTCTTTTAAAACTATCAGATGCAAGTTAAGTACACATGCAAACTTTAAATGTCTAAATTAAACAAACTGCTATGTAACTGGTTAAAATTAAAAGGACTGCATCATCATGTCATATAACTACCATCTGGCTTTCCCCAAATGGAGACACCAAGTGACTGAGATTCTGCTTTTCATGAATTCTGCTATCATCATACAGCCACAGAACAACAATATTATCAGGATTCCCAGTACAACCGGGAACTCCTTTCTCTACCTTTTCATTTTTAGATCTGCTAACCATAGATTTTTGTCTTTAACATTTTGCTTCCACTATCTACTTTCTAAAATCCAAGACAATTGTTATTATGACTGTTCCAGCTTTCTTTTTCTGTGTTTCACTATGATTTAGAGATGCTTTTCATTTTACTTTGACCCATACTGTTCTTTCTTTAAATCACTGCAACAACATCATTCTGAAAATGCAATTTCGGAATCTAGTAAAATGTTATTCAACAATGGACAATTATCTTTCTCATCTTTCTGTTTACATTTTCTTCAGTTGATTGTCACAAAATTATTTTCAGCTTTATTAAATTGTCCTTTTCAACCCCCCCCGAGAACATGTATTCTTGGCAGAACTAACAATAAAAATGTAATCAGATAAAATCAGTTTCAACTATTTTTTCAGTTCTGTGATTAACTCTTTATTTTTTAAGGTCTTATATAGAGTTCTGCTCCATTAGATACAATTTTTGTTTATATAGAAAATTCAAAGGGTGCCTTAAAATCAGCAACCTATGTCACATCTCTTTTGAACTGATACCAACCCATAAAAATTTTTGTTCTTGCTATATATTGTAGCTCAACAGTTGCACAGCTAATTGTCTTATTCTCTAGTGTGTTTGCACACTTCCAGCAGGCCAAAGCTAGCAATATCTCTTGTGATTTGATTGTACAGAATCCTTCTCTATATATCAGTGGCCTGTAATTTGAACTTGAGCGAGGCCATTTTAGAACAGGATGTCTCTCATACTGCTGCATTTTTCATTCAATCTTTTCAACACAGACTGTTACAGCCAATAATTTTAACATTATCAGTATGAGAATTTTCCTATTTGTTTTCAGAACACCTATCTTTATGCTAATTAATGAGAAATTTCCACTGTATATATCGCGTATAATAAATGAAATGCTGTACATATTAGAATCAAATATTTTGCGATTAATCTGCTATTAAATATTCTTACATTTCACTTTTATGGTTGTATTGGCCACAGACAAGGTCAGATAACTTAACTGAAGTCAGTGGGAAATACCAGGAAAAGCAGATATTCCCTGTTTATTTCTCTCTGTTTTATTGTCTTACAATCCGTCTACTGGTTATAATGAGTATGAAGTATGACTGAGTCTAGACAAATGTGTTAAGGGCTTCTATTAGCAAATTTCTTGGTACAGCTGTCATTATTTTTTTAAGTTGCTATGGAGACTTACTAGTTTGAGGCATCACGATGATTTTCCATAGCAATACTGTTTTGGCTCCAGTGCATACCCCAAAACAACCATGGATGTCCTCTAGGATAATTTATCTCCAGTTGGACATATTAAAATATCTACACAATTGCCTAGAATATGGTAGAAAGCAATAAAATGTGAAAAAGGACTGACCTACTTGCTAAAACTATTGTTAGATACAATGAGTTTCATAATTAAGATATCCGTTAAAAAATAGGTAAAAATACATAGTTGGGAGAAAATAGGAAAGGCAGGCTATTTTGTCAAAATAATATTTTTATGCTTTCCCAATATTTTAGATTTTAAACCTCAAGACCAGAACACCCCTTCTAAACCTCCGACTTCTCGGAAATTAAAATACTCAATTTTGGCAGATATATTTTCTTCCTCTTTATGCTTAAACACAAATAACTATTTTCCTTTTTAGCTAATTGCTGCTTTATGGAATTGTGGAAGGACTAAATTTTAAGCATTGCATAGCCCAGTGGCAATGCTGTCAAATGGTAAAAATCATAAACTATCTTTATATGGACAAAGCATATAGCTATTATATGGATGAATGAAAATCACTGCAGACATGTAAAATATTCTGTTCTGAATTTAAAATACTCAGGACCTGATATATCTTGCACCAAATGTGCAGAGATATAAGCAACCAGGAGTAATTGGTTTTACACCAATGGAAGCAGAGTACAGGAAGTCACTCCAGACTGAGAGTGAGGTGGACCTCACCTCCCAGAAGTCCTGAGTAGAGGGAAAATGCACTGAAAAGTTTACTTCCCACCATTTATTTTCACTGATGCTCCTCAGCACTTTGTTGCAGCCTGTATCCCTTTGCAGGATTAACCCAACACAGCCTTCTAGAGACAAAAAAGGACAGCAGTTCAAGAGAAAAACAAAAGGAAAGTCAATCAAAGAAATTTTTGCCAGTCCAGTGATACTTCAGGATGTTATTGATTAATTCAAATAACTGATTCATTATACAAAAAGACCAGAGAAAAATTACTTCTGTTGAGAAAAAGATTGAGGTTCTCAGCCCCATGACTTCTACTCTCTTGGGGAGGAACAGCCGAGGAGATGATCTCACACTCACTTGCAGCCCTTTGAGTGGGGCTCCAAAGGAGCAACAACAGCCCTGTTGCCCCTTATTTCTCATCGTCACTAATGTCCCCACACCTGGCTTGTCTTAGGTCTTGGGTAACTCAGGGCTACAGTTGGATATTTTTCGCATGTTTATCAGTTTCCTGAAGCCTATTGATAAAGAAAAAATAATAACAACAGTAAAAAACCCTTACTGTATTTCTCTTAATAATTTTCTTTCACTATTTGGAAGAAGCACCAAGAGACATCTTCAATTTTTTAGATGCGTTCCGTTTTTTTATTTTCCTATTGTTTCCCACTGAGCGTTAATTTTGTTTGCAGGTATTTTGCTTGCATTTCCAATATATTTTCCATTAACATACCCCTTTGTAAGCACACACAGACCACATGATGCTCATCTAAGAACTTTTTCCAAGTGTTTCACCTCAGCAAGATACATTTTTGTTGAAAAAAATTTTTTTTTCAAACAACTTGGATTCTCTGCACGGTAGAGATACTGACTTACAGTAAGACTACATTGGGTTGTAAGCCTCTGAGCAGGTTTTGAACTAGTGACCAACTGACTGAATGGCCAATCTGGTGCTATGGACACAGACATGTAAGGTAATTAAATTCTGTAACAAGAAAGCAGAACAGCACTTTCACTTATAACCATGTGGGAAATTCTTATCAGTGCGTGACATATGGCTTATTTTTTTTCTGAAAACAAGCTTACATGGAATACATCTATTGCAATGCAAGAAATTAAAGATGCAAGATTGAAGCATCTGGTGTAAATGGGCATTGTACAGAACATGTGGACTAGTACACATTGTAATTTCCCCAGTACGGAGTATGTTGACAACATAGAGTGGAACATGCAGCAAATCAATCAGCGTGTTTTGATACCACAGATCTGACACTTTTCAGTCTGGAGTATGAAAACAGTCTGTATTTTAAGGTTGTGCCCCTAGTCACTTCAGTTGTTTAAAACCGGACATCAAAATAACCAGACTGTGTCAGACCACAGATTCATCTATCCTAGTAGTGCAAAATGGTCCCTTTAAATTCATCAAATCACCTTCTAAAGCTGTGATAGTGTGGGAAAATTCTGCTTGCGTAAGTAATGTTTTACTTTGAATAAAAATAGTCTGTGATGCATGACAACAGCACAGTTAAAGTCTGAAGTATCTATCCATTCAAATATTAAGAAATGAAGAGTGAGCTTTTTGTTATTTTTTCAGATTCTCAAAAGAAAAGAAAAATCAACATAGTTACAATGTGTAAGATGGTAATAATAAGAATTGAAAATAATTCTAGCTTTTTGATAAACTTGTTCCTAGCCCAGGATTATAAAAGCATTGTACTTAAAAAGACAATTGCATTTGCAGTTGAGAAAAAATGTTCTTGTCACCACTCAAACCTTTTAGGAGGAATATCACCAGAAACTGACATATATACACTTACTTCTGTCCAGCAGTTAAAACCCATATTTTGCAAGGAAATTTTTAGTAACTTGTGTAACTCTGAATTCATACAAGCAAGTCAGGGGCAGCTGTGAAAAGCACTCTGGTAGAGAACTGGTCTGAGGCTATGAACTATTATAAACTAATTGCACCCAAACAACTGATCCCTGTAGGCAGAGATGGACTCTCCCCTCCTAGAGGCCAATATGTGTCCCCAAATGAAATAGGCATAAATTAAATGAGATCAATCAGCCTGTTTTACAGGAAGCTCAATGAGACTGCCATGCAAAGGGAAATGTGCCTTTAAGGCTCTAATCAATCAGAGCCAAGTATGATTAAGAACCATGAAAAAATGGTTAAAACTCTGGGGTAATGGTATTTGAGTGAAGGTATGGCTCTGCTTGCACATCCTGACTTTTGACTACTTAACTGTAATTTTATGTTTGCATAGTCCATTGCAAGAGCACATGTATTGACACTGGCTATCAGCAAGGAATACAACTAGGACCAATGAACAAAACAAAATGTAATTGGCTGCTATGATTCATTTTAAGAGTCCATCTTAAAATGGATATGTGGGATTAGACTTCATTAGAGCTATCTAAGGAGACACTCGAGTGCCTGTGGGCTTGGAAATGACAGCCGAGCTCTGCCCAGGATGAGGGTGTACCCTTGGGCATTCTGCCTTCTCACAGCTGACCTGCACCAGGAACAAAAGCCTGCTGGTGACTGACAGCCAAAATGAGATATCAATCACAACAAATAGTGCAGATCTTCAATCCTCCCCTTTCTTACAGGAGAAAAAAAATGAACAAAATTAACATGAAATTACTAAACCTCCACTGAGATTAACAGAGTAGTTTCAAGCTCATTAAAATTGTTCAGAAAGTGGCTTGGGGCTTTTTTTCTATGTGACATTTCATATGAAAAGACTGAAATTCTTCACTTATGTCAATCTTTTTTTCCATTTTAAGTTTTCATAGAGTAAAGAAAATTGTTCACACAAAAATCAGTATAAATTAAAATTTAAAAAAAAAAATGGCTTGCCAGAACCCACATAGATTTCTTTTTTGAAACAGGTTTTATAATACTTTTTAACTAAATAAAGATCATCCTTTAAAATAATTGTCATGAGAAACTTGTAACCAAATTTTCCTCTCTTTCAGGATCTGTACGGAAGTAATAAATTTCTTCTGTAATGGTTAGACTTGGTTTATCTTTATTTCAGATTCTCTTCACAGACAAAACAGATGTTGAAATAATGATTTCATTAAATTAAAAGATGTCGTAAAATGCAGGTAGGCATCTAATGACACATCCAATGACATCCAGATACATAATTTCTATAGATAGGGGAATTATCCTTTTAATCCATATTTCATGTCCAGGTAGCATTTGATACTGGATCTGATTCAGGGGATCCTGTATTGTTTGAGGTATTGTTTGAGGTATATTGTCCCTGCGGTGACACTGTGCACTTTGCAGCATTTATTACCGAGAAGCAATGGGGAGCCATAGGTTGCCCCTTCTGCAGAGTGAGAGGCGACACCAATCCGCCCCTTTCTCCCTCTGACGAAGCAGCCACAAAGCCTCAGGAAAGGGTTTGTCAAAGGTAGCTGTGAAGCAATTTCTAAAATTGCAACTCACTGTTAGTTCTTTTTCTCAAGTAGATGATCCTTAGGCTATAAAAACCTACTGCTTGTGCCAGCTAATGTAGGAAATCCTTTCCTTCAAGTCACAGGTGTCTGTGCAGTGGAACTGAAAGACTGGATCCAAACACAGCTGATGACTCACTTGGAAAGCTGCTACAGCCACACACAGCAGCACTTGTAATACTGGCCTTCTTTTTTTTGAAAAAATATCCCAACATTTTACGTGCAGAAAAGAAAGTGGATTCTCCTTCATTTATGTTACTGCATTCCATATTCACTTTTGTCTTTTTCCTGCATAGTTAATTTTATTACTTTAAACTCTGAAGTTGAAAGAGTAAGAAGTCATCCCCTCACTCTTGCTATGAATACATATTAGATTAAGTGCAAATATAATTCTTACACTGGATGTGCATTTGGTTTGTATTAATTATACCTCTGTACATGTGTCACCCAGTCAGCTCCCAATATAGCCACACAGCTTCAGCGGCTTTACACAACCAAAAGGAGAAAATAAATCATCACTCTAATGAGAGTTCAAAACTCTGTTAAAAAAATTGCTGGAAGTAATATGAAAATAATTCAATCTGGAACAACTCAGGAATAAAAGAGAATATTTCAGTATGTATTGAAACATGACCTAAAAATGCCAGTAAAGCACTTTTATTTTTTCTATTATTTGATCTGTTAGAAGTCTCTGTATTCTCTAGAGTAAAAGGAAGTTTTCACTCCTGGTAAAATTGCAGTATGTGGATTTTTCATAATATTTTATGTTACTGAATCTCAGATTTTTAAATTGTCAGCTGCTTTTATAAAACACCAGAATCTACTCAAGAAATGTTCAAAATATCAACATTTGTCCTTTAAGGATGAGACCTCAAGAGCACTATTTAATCAATAGTCAATCTCTCCAACCAAGATCTTATCACCTGGGGGGGAGAGAGAGAGTGTATGTCTGTGTTCCAAGATATTAGCACAGGCTGTTTGTTAATCAGCTTGGCTTGAGGAGAATATAGAGATGGAGGAAAAGGGGGGATTTTCTGTGTGAAAAAAGACAAAAACTGGTAATGCACATCATAAATCCACATTTTTGCTGTATTTGTTTGCTATTGGGGTTGTTCTGAGATTGTGGTATTACACTAACTGGTTACAAATAAGCACACAACAACTGCAGAAGCTCCAGTTTTCCAATTGCTATTGTAAGGAAGTCAATTGTCCTACATATGTAGGGCAATCCTGGATGCAAGAGATGTATTAGCATCTCTACTTGTGACTTTCTGAACATTGCACAATGAATGACGGTTTTGGGAATCACTCCCAGCTGTTTCCTTGTTTTCTTTTGGAGATAGAAGTGTGTTTGACACTGTTATGTTATCTCTGCAGCATAGCTGCAAAGCAATTCCAAGAAGCAAGATAAATTAATTTTTAAGAGATAGCACATTCCTCTGTGTGACACACAGAAAACAAGTCACACTTCAGCTTTAAATTAGCTTATGAAAGCTATCTTTTAGTTATAATAAGTAAGATTTTTAACTGCAGAAACACAAAAAATAAGCAAAGGAGGCCATGACAATTACTTAAGAGTTTATAAAATGGTAAGTATGAGCTTGGCTTTTGGTTGTTTTATCACGTGTCACATGTGTGACGGGTCATTTATGGTCATACAAAGCAGGTATGAAATACTGCAATCTAACATTGAACTCAAAGAAGGAAACAGTTAAAGAAAGTATATGTGCTTGTACAGTAAACCAAAGAATAATATCAAAAATTATCACAGAATGGTGTAGGGCTCTTTCTTCCTAAAATAAGTGCTATTGGTTCACCAGTAATTTCAAATTACTGATATGACGTAAACTCGATAACACTAAAAAAACCCCACAGTGTTCTGTACAGGATATCCAATTAATTTTGTTTTCTGTCATTCATTTAAACAAAGTGGCTTACTTTTGCACAGATAAGCAGCAGTTTCAGGTGCACAAACAGCAACACATCTGAAAGGAGCCTTATTTGCAAAGGGGTAGCAGCCAGTATGCATTGGACTAGGTCAATATACCATTTCCAAGTTATTTTCTTTTTCAAAAGAGTTTTGGTTACATCCTGAGATTATCACAGAGAAAAGAGGGACAGATTCCAAAGGCTTTCAGAAACTTATGAGCTTAAGAATCATAATCAGCAATACATTGTTTGATGTTCATATAATAAAAACTTGGAGTGCATGATAGAAACTCGCTCTCCAAAAATCAACAAGAGATCTTTAGCTATAATGCCAAGAATGTGAAATCCATGCTTTGCTTATGTATGGTACTGCACGTGAGTGTTTTAGGGAACAAAAGCAACTGCCCAGAAGCCAGCTGTGTTCATGTTTTTATCTCTAAAACAGCTGTTGCATTTGACTATGTCCCTAAGAGAGAAAGAGTTTCTCCCTCTCCCACTGGCCACTATATTAAGTAGCTCGCTGTAAGTGCCACACAGCACTTGGCAGTTGCAGGCACGGTAACAGTTAGCATTAATAAAAGTAGAAATCGCTTTCACAGTTGTGTGTCTCACAGTTCCATGTGTGAAACATATCATGTTTAGTGTGGACAAACCGGACATCTACAGCATGGATGACTGCAGGTTGTTACAGAACAAATGGGCTCAGCAAAGTGTGCATCCATGTGACCACATACGGTATCGAAGTAAAGTAATTACGCAGCAAGAAAACATGCAAGTATGATGATTACTGAAATCACTGCTTATTTATTTCATGTTTCAGAGCTCAGTATTGCACTAATAAAAATTAATAACTTTGAGGGACTGTTTTAATTTAAACATTAATGCCCTAGGGCATGAAGAATAATGTGTCTTTAGGCATGTTTAGATATATTTTTCCTTACACCTTCATCTATAGGGAGGGAATGAGTTAGAGTAGCCAGCATATAGCTTTATCTGTACCTGTCTATTCCCAAAATATCACAACAAATATTTAACGATCTTTTCAACTGACAGAAGTAAAGGTCAGGGTCATAGCAAAGGGCAGTTTGTGGAGGAGGAGTTTAGCATTTCTCTAAGTGATTTCTTCTTCCATCTACTTTTTTATATCCTCTATAAACAGTCCTCTCTAATTTCAAACACATTTTTTGAATTCTGCAGAGAAGTCAGTTCTAAAAATGTATCATCCAAAATAAATGTTTTTCTTGGCTCATACATCAGCTATCCTGTCTTTTCTAGTATAGATATAAGTGGGAGAAGGCATATGTGTGTGTGTATATTCTGTATATATGCAAATATCAGTGTAGCCTCTATTTAGCATTCTGTACTCACACCCTACTTATGCAAAGGTATTGACTGGAGAGCTTTGTTACTAAGACTTTTTTTAGTCTCTATTTAATTGAAAAATAATTATTTAATAGATTGATTAGATTAGCATTTATCTGTTTTATCTGACTAGTAGGCTAATGCCAGAAGAAAGTTCCAGGTGCTCAGCTCCTTTACAAAGCAGATCTTTATTTTGCATATCCAAACACAGGGCAACTCTCCAGCATCCCACACACACACACTGAATTCTCCTCTTTCAAGCAGCTCTAAAGTGTGTGCTAGGTCATCTCCAAATTCACACAGACTGCATTTACTTTTCATTTATTTTTAAAGATTGCCTTTAGATCAGAAACTGGTAAGCAGCTCTCTGGAAGCATGACCCCTCCACTGCCACTCTCTGCCTTGTCACCATACAGCAATAACCAGTGGCTTCTAAAATAAAACTAAAGGTAGTGTTTCCTAAAGATTGTAATATAGAGTGCTCGTTTCAATTTTTCTTCCCATTTGTGTTTTGGCAAGCAGTTTTCCAGGTTTCAGATTAAATTCCTCAGTAAATAGTTTTCTCTCTCTCTAAATGTGTGGCCAAAAAGCTTAAAGAACCCAATTCTTAATAGCTTTTCAGTTCAGGTCCTCACCTACCATTTTGCAAAATGAAGACAGACAAGGAAAACAGAACCAGTGATGTGACAGCAACTCACAGGCATCTCATACAGGCATAATTTATTCCCATCGAAGCTGCTGCTACCAGTGGCATTCAGACCCTTCCCTGTCTGGCTTCATGCATGTTGGCACAGTTGATTACAGACACTGTGTAAGAGACTGCAGGAATCAGGGATGCTGAAGGAGAGAAGGCTCTAGAAGCACCATCCCTGGCCTAGCACTGGCCATCAGCACCCTTGGGGCAGCAATAATCCATCCACACCACCGGCAAACCTAACGGTGGGACTGCTCCCCAAACTCATCACTGACAGCACCTGTGCCTCTCCTTGCCCCAGGAGGCTATGCCCCGCATGCCCATGTTACGAAGGGCTTCTAGGGAATATTTCCTCCAGGCCTCCCTGTTTTCAGCCCTGTGCTATCTTCAACAACTGATCAGTGCTGAGCCCAAGGAGAGCTCAAAACATGACAGTGGAGGCACAGCCCAAGAGTGCAAGAAGAATTTTCTCCACACCTTGGACTGCATACGTGACAAGGAGTGTCATCATCATCATGTCCAGGCTTCGCGAACGAAGATTTGGGAAGGGCACTACCCACGTTTGTTACAAGCGCGTTGGTGGCTAAAAAGGCCAATGTGAGATAGACAGGAGTGTAAATGTGCCTAAACTACACCTAGACTAGAGAAAAAAAGAACAGACTATATCAGTTTAAAATTAAGACATGCAGAGTAACTTGGGAATTTGCTCCTGATTTCAGGCAAAAAAAGTAAGAATTTGGGACTTTCACTATATAGCAAATACATACAAGAGCTTTTGGAGAGGACTAGGAGGGTAACTATAAAGAGGTAGAAGTCAGTTCTGGAAATGAGTTTCTATGTTGTTTGGCTGACTTTCAAAGGATCTGATCATTTTAATACTGTAAGTATTAAACTGTTCTGTTAATGATGTGTTAAGGCAGTCATGGATTTAATAGAGGTTCTATGCAGATTAAGGCTACATCTTCCCCACTGCGCACACAAAGTCTTGGACAGACATCATTTAGCTATCATTTAAATCAAGGAAAACGTAGTAATTGCTTTCTAGAGTTGGATGAATTATTAACATCAACTGCCCCTTTCTTGC
Organism: Chiroxiphia lanceolata; assembly: GCF_009829145.1. Classification (NCBI taxonomy): domain Eukaryota; kingdom Metazoa; phylum Chordata; class Aves; order Passeriformes; family Pipridae; genus Chiroxiphia; species Chiroxiphia lanceolata. Next base: position 34,093,471 of record NC_045639.1, on the reverse strand, counting down.
ACATAATTTCTACCAGAAGGATGACTACAGGAATGTTTCATTGCAAATTTTACATAGTTCTTTTATTTTTGGTTGCCTTGGTGCATGGCTCCATAGTAATTCAGGTTATACTACTCTCTGTGGCTGGAGATATAGTCAGAGGTATTTTGAATCACTTCTTCAGAAGAAATGGCCTTTGTGGATGTGGTTTTAGTCAGCCGGAAAAATAAAGGCTGAAACCTACTTGTTAGTCACAAACATTGCTGTTCCATTGAAAGAGAATGGGTTTAGGTTTTTGAGCCTGCAACACCACCAGTAATAATTTACTGAAGGCAACAACCCTGTATCACCAGTAAAACAATTCAGGAGAAAAAAACAGAACAGTAAATCATCTGCAAAGGTGAGATGACAGATTACAGGCTATCACTGATCTTCTACAGATGTTGTTAGAGGGTCATGTGGATACACAGAATGAAAAGGCAATATTTCTCTTTTGTTGTCAAGTTCTTAAGAACTGCGAAGATGGTTAGTTTAATTGTATGCTCAGGCATGAAATCTGCCTATCCTAGCTCTTAGGTTAGCAGGAATTTTTATTATTTATCTTGAAATATTAAGAGACAGATTCTTAGTACCAGGAAATCAGCACTCCTTTTCGAAGAACAGGCACATATAGAAAGGCAGGGTTTCTCATGTGCATAGTTGCAGACTGGCATTTGGGAAAACTGTTCTTGTCCCAGGCATTAAAAAAAAAAAATTAAAACAAAAAAATAAAATAGCAAAGCATCAATGTATTGTCTTGTCTGGAAGCACAGCATCTGATAAGGATGTGCACAACTACAAGCCACTGACAGCAAACTGGATGAACGCTGGTTTCCACAGATGTCCAAGCAGTCACTGTATCAGACTTGGTTCCCCACCCCATAAGTAAAGATTTTCAAAAGAAGGAACACTCTGCAGTAAAGTTCACAAGAATCACTGAATTAAAGGGAATGACAGGATGGTTTGTATATCTGACTATTGTCACGTAAGTTTGACTGGGGAAGGAGGGACCAGCCATCCCAAAGATGACTGCTTCATTAACTATGTGAAAAAACCCGCAATTTTAGGATGAAGCCAATCTGTTTTACTTGAAAATCAAATTTAAATAATACACAGGATAAGGCCTTGAAACTTCCATAGAAAATACTTTGTGGGCTCAAAACCTATGTAATAATTAGTCATAGTTTCATTAGATTTTTCCTCAGTTTGGTCTCCCTTTTAAACTACTATCATTCATACAATACAGCTTACTCTCTATCAATGGAAGATTAATTAAAGTTCTGATCTAAAAATCATCTATCACATTTTTAATTCCCAAGTCAATTCCTTTCACTTCTTTCTACCTTAATCTTTTTTCACCTGTACATCATCTCTGCCTTCAGAACTGCCAGTTTACTAACACATTATTTATGTTATTTTGATTCATAATATATCACCACAACAGAGTCATTCTTTGTGGTAGGTCTGTGCTGCCTTCCTCCCTATTTTTTTTTAAATCAAAACAATACTTTACCATAGCAACTTTTCTTGGCTACCTCCTCATTCCAATAACTTGCAAGCAGCAAACATTCGACAACACTGATCAGACCACATTGTCCTTGTGCCAAATTGAAAGGCAACTCCTCCCTGGAACAGTAAATGCAATCCCAAAGTTACAGGATGAAGCTGTTGCACGTCTCTCAGAAAGCTCGTATTCTTTAGAAAGTTATTGAACATTAAGAAGTTGGCTGTGCCAAAACCTTCGGAACTTTAGAAGTAACTCGAGGGAGCAACTCCTCCCTAAGTCCTCTAATTTATGGTAGGAAGTGAAGAGCTATAAAAGCTAAGAAACTATTCATAAAACTGGTAAAGGAAAAAAGTGTTCAACTCAAAAAAATATCAGACAAGGAACAAAAGGTATCAAAGTCATGCTGAACCAACTTCTAACAATACGATATGTCAGTTTGACATTCGATTTTTAAGAATATGTGAAGGTAAGAGCCCACTTACTTAATAAGGGTTGTTATTTTACCTATCAAATCATAACTTTCCAAATTACACTTTATGTAAAAATATCACAATATTATATTTTTCTTCAAAAGTTTTCTACATAAATTTGCCCATGACTTAAAACTATATATCCTCCAACATTCCGGTGAAGGAAATAATTTCAATATTCAAGCTTATGTTTTCGTACTCCAAAACTTAATCAGTTAAACTACAAGAAATGGGGCTTTGCCTTTTATTGAATGACTTGAAAATGATTAAGAATTATTAATTACATTTATCCTATCATACTAAGAAATAGCACTGAGAGTGTCAGTAAGTCATTTCATACTTCCAAATCAGCATGTATAAAATAATTTTCAATTACTTTTATACTGAAAAACTAAATATTCTTCAAATTATTTTTTATCAGAAAGATCGTTAGTCTCTGATTGCAAATCATCAACTTAAAGAAAAAGACTACCTGTCATTGGAAGAATAGGATAAATCTAAAAAATATCCAAGAATGTAACATTTCGGTGTAGCCAAGAATCTGCGTAGTTATTAAAAATGAGAGATTTTGAAGACGACGTAGCTACAGTGTAAGCATAATAAACAATATCATCACATAAATATTATAGAATTCCATATATTATATGGCTATAAAAAGTGGCAGGATTTCTTTTATTGGTATAATCCTACTCATACCACTCATTCAATAATTTTCCCAAAAATTACCATGCTGTTGAAATTCTTTCAAGATTCAGTTTCTTGCCAGAGATGCAACAAGTTGCCTGGAATAAGTTGCTGTCTGCATGCAAAGACAAAGGCTGCAGCAGTGATACAGATACGGCGATCCATGTCAAAGGACACAGAGCAGTCATGCTCCTTCTTTTTGGAGCAACCTAGCTTAGGTCTTTTTACTGCTTAGGTCTACACTTGGAGTATTTGTTCTCTCCAAATCCATGTGAAACAAGAGTAGATTCACCTCTGCTCCTGAGATGAGCCTTTCCATCTCTGCCCTTCCTATAATTTATCAGGGCATCTTTCCTTAGTCCCTTCCTTACTGAACAGAACTTGGTTCTTTTTATCTATTCATCATCTCAGCTGGCAACTTTAGTTGTTCCACAAAACTTGTCAGGATCTTCAGGACATCTTCCCAATGCCTTCAAATGCAACTAACACTGACTGTCTCCCTGGTCCAGGAAAGTGTCTGTTTTCTTATTTACTTCCGTTACTCAGCCCCCCACTCAATACATGTGAGAAAGCACTTCTGCAGGGCTTGTCCTAAAATTCTCCAGGCCTTGTTCTTCAACTTCATTTTCCTACCATAAACATGATCTATATTGGTTAATTTTTTTTCTTCCGTGTAGCCCATGAATCCATCTCTGCCACTCCGTTTGCATTGTAAACGTAGGGCTGCCTATCGAATCCTCTTCAGTAACCTGCATCCTTTCCAATTCCTGAAAGAGAAAAGATTTTTCCTCTCTCCTCCTGTCACAGGGAAAATCTGCTCATTGAACGTAGCCTAACCAAACTGCAATCAAAATGTTGTAGCAATTTTTTAATGACGTAATTAACTGGCAGTGAGTGAATCCATACATTCATGACCAATGTCAATAGTAAAACAGATAAACCATAATATTATATACCTATGAAATGTTCATACATACCCAAAAGTTTCTAAACTCCCTTATATTAGAAATCCCAGGAAGGACTATTGCCCCATAGATACAGCTAGGTACATATTCATGCACACACACATGAAGTGGGGGTTACAAGCTCTCTTCTCCTGGGAGCCCAGATACTTGCAGACACCTCCAGAGGGAGATGTGGATGCTGTCATATCATGAGGACCCCTGCAATCCACCCTACAATCCACTAATGCCTCGCCTGCACATGGTGAATATGCATCCCAGAAGGGTGCAAACGCACACTCTGAACCAGACACGAGTCTCTGGTTGCTGCACCCCATGCCATCCGGTTCCTATCTGGGTTCAGGCTACAAAGCAAGTTATTAAAAGCTCTATTGACATTTCACAACAGCATGCATCTTATTTTAACTATTCTTCTACGCGGTATTGATAACGCCTGAATTATTACAATAGACTCACACTTAGGCTATCAGGCTATGGATACCTCTTCTGCAGCCTGTAGAAGTTACCTGGTCTGAATTTTCCTCAATTCACCATCTTTTATTTTGTACCCTTCTCCCTGTAAATGTGAGAGCTTCAGGGACAATTGCAACAGCCGATTTGGATTGCTGCAAAAAGAGAAACAGGCTTCAATCTACGTCAAATCAGAAACTTGCTAGAAGAATTCAGTGCTTGTCAACATTTCTGTGAACTGTTCAAAAATGTGAATGCTAGCTGAATCATTTCAAACTGTTTTAGACATTCCAAGGTTGTTTGGAGTTGTTTTTCTCAGAATGACAATAGAGTATTTTGGAAAGAGTATTACCAGAAGCCTGATATATTTTTCATAGACTGAGAAATTAACAGAATAATTCAGTGAGACCTTGCTTTGGTTTTGGCAAGCCTTATTGTGTTTGCATTCTCTATCACCTTCCTAGTTTGTCTATATTTCCTGCTTCAAACAATCAGTAATATAAAGTCATTTGAAACCCATGTCATGGAATTGGTTACATTTTATGAATGCCCTCCAGTAAATCCCCAATTTCATCTTTGTTCCAGTCTCTTCTCTGACCTGAGATATTCTGCATCCTCACAGACCTGTACCTCTCATAAATATCAAAGGCTTTTGCTTCAGAAAAAAAAAATCTATATTTTACCTTTCCTTGTCTGACATTTTTGTCTGAGAAAAAAATACCACATCAAATCCTAATTAAGACAGAATTTTATAAATAAATAAGGTATGCCTTTCAGAAATCAAAACTTGCTGGGTAAGCAGCAATTGATTCCTAATTTTAATAATGGAAGATGTTTTAAACCACTAATGCTGTTACCAGAAGATTATTTGTGAATCTATTAAAAAAGACCTAAACTTAGGTTCATCCAGAAAACATAAAAGTAATTAGCTATATAATAGTCATAGGGACTTAGTTGCAGCATCTCCCATCTGAAATATCTGCACTGTATATTTCTGTACCTTGCTGATTCACAATTTCATTTCAAGCTCCAGAAGAAAGCTTTTCTGTCCTGTATCTTATTTTCTCCATATGATGTCCTAAATTGCACTTGAAGCCTTGCTTCAGAATTCCTCTAAAGAAAGTCACTTCATTTGTTTTGGTACTTTCTCTTTGCAATTTTTCCGGTTGTCTTCATGCTTTCACTAATATTTTTTAAAACATTACTCAAGAGATTCCATCATGCATTGTAGATGACAGAGATCATATCCTATCAGATGAACATTTCTGCTGATAGAGAGAAAGTATGAATGATCCCGATTTCTTTCACAATTTGGCTGCACCAGACCTAAAAAAATCAAAATTCATTAGCTGTCCCCATGAAAAATGCATGTGTAAGATGGTGCTATTGAATTAACTATGTTTCTTTCTCTGGACTATTGTGTGCTATCTTTTCCTGCACATCTACTTGAGAGCTCAGTAGTTCAGATTTAACTCAGTACCAATGTTCCTTCGTTGTAGTGCACAGCATTGCTATATGGAAAGGACAAGATTTCCCCCCCCCTATTATTCTCATGTTCACAATTATAACTTCTTTTATATTGAAATTACCATTTTTCCAGGTGCTTTTGTGCTGTTCTACAGTCAGGGTACCACACTGAAGTGGGGCAGACAGGCACTGCCCCAGCACAAGTTCATAGACCTGCAGTTTTCGTGCACACATGGAAGGGCCCTGCTTCTTGCTGCTGAAAAGGGATATCCTGGGAACTCTCAACTTTCTGAGAAGCAGCATTGTTTACCTGAACATGATCACTAGGAGTCAAAGAAAGGGTGAAAAATAACAAGCTGCAAAGCTGATCAGAATGTGTAAACCTAAGATTCAAGAGAAGTCCTTGCTCAGAATTTTGATCTTTCTTTTCTCACAGTACAGTTCCTAGGACACTTCTCCCTCCCTAGTTTCAGCCCATACAAGAGACATGCAAACATTACATTTCTCAGCAGCAGACCTTTGCACTAAGACCGAGAAAGGCCTCTAAGATAATCTCCCAGACATGATGTCTGATCTAATATCCGATCTCCTAGTCTCATTGAATGGGAAGATTTTACTCACCATCTATTCAGCAACATGTTCTCTGTTCCAACTGGTACAAACATCTGAATGGCAGAAAAATCTTGCAGAGATCTTTCACAAAATTCTACTCATAAAACAATCTCCATTCACATGATAGGTTGAAATGAGATGCTTTACACAGTATGTTTGTGGGCTCTGTTTATGGTCTTATTTCAGTGCAAAAAACCCCAGCTGAGAATATTATTGAATAGAGAGTTGAAAAGCACCACAGATTAATATAAAATGATAAGAACAAAACAATTCTGCTTCTGTAATAGTAAACATGTCTCTATATCTTATTAAAATTCTTAGAAAGAATTCATACAATGATAGATAAAAACAAACTGATGAATACAATAATTTGTTATTTGCAAAGACTTTTAAAAACCAAATCTCCTAGAAGTGGCTCTTAGGAATATTTGGAAATCATTTGAAAGTGCATCCACATCAGTGTTTTAATTTCACCCCCACTATATGTGGTTTGGGTTGCATGTGGAGCTGCCTCAGAATACACAAAAAGGTTTCCTTTTAGACAGAGCTAAATCAGAAGATGCAGGCCTAAAGCAGACCTGTGACACTTCAAATGCTACTGTTTATTTAAACTCCAGACTGTATCAGAAGAAATCTAGTACAAACTCCCAAAATGCATGAAGCACGTACAGGAGGGACTTCCAACTGCTTTGGCCTACAGACTTGCTCACCCTGAGCTATTCTGCTGGCTGATGCAGACCTAGTCTGGGGCTCACAATCAACATATGAAAGTTACTATATCAACTCATCTATCCTAAATTAGGATGTCCCTTCGGGGCAGTAAAAATTAACCTCATGTGAGTAAACATCTCTCTCTTGGGTGATAAAACTAAATCCCTCAAAGCAACTTACTATACAGGGAGAACTGATACATGTTGGGGAATGCGCTGAAAGGAAGTTGGTGGTGGGAAAAGACTAAAACGGCTCAGCACACCAGTGGGTGAAAGGACTCAAAGACAGCTAGCAGACACTGGGGGAGATGGTGGGGCCAGGAGAATTTGGAAAGACCCTCGGGGATGAGGGTCAAACTGAGATGGAGCAGTGAACCTTTCTTCAGGTGTCTGTGAAACAGGGATTAGTGCTGCTTGTCTTCTGGCAAACTCTCACCCCTTTCTCAGCCACAGAGCAGAGGAGGACGAGGAGAAGGAGGCAGGAATTTGTTGTTTATGCAGTGTGTTCTCCTCTTACAAACAGCCCTCGTGCCCTTTGGCATAGGCAAAGCTGTTGGCTCTGCTACTGCTGGCTACTGCCTACTCTGCCTGAGCAGCAATTTGGCCCTGTCTGTCTTGAATGATACACCCAAAGAACAAGGGTCTCCACTGGTACGCCAGTTCACAAGCTGCCTTGCCAGCTTCCCTGGCTGAGACAAACTCCAATGGTACCTGTTATAACTCCCCTCTGCCTGCAGGCATATCCTCTACAGGCTATAGTTCTAATATTTTGAGGGGGCTAATTGCAAGTATCACAAATGACAAGTGTCCTGAGATAGTTCACTGCAGTCCCATCATACCTAGCAGCTAGTCTAAATGATAGAGGCAGAGAAAAATGTATGTACAATCAACAAAGTCACTGAGTGCCCATGACACCAGACTCTTATTCTCATACTAAGAAGCTCCACATGTTCTTTAATTGTTATCCTTGCATTTCTTTGGTATTCAAAACATGTTTCTCTTCAGCCATCCTCAGCAAAACAACGCATTCTCAAGACTGTAGTTTTATCTTCAACATTTCCCTGCTATTTTGCTGCTCTTTGGGTGTCACCCATCTGGCAGTGCATCCAGGCCAGCAATCTAAAAAGGGAATTCCAGGTACTGTTTACACTGGCACCTTACTGCAGCTCTCTCCTTCCTCTCTGATACTGCTTCTCTGTGTGCAGCATCAAATTACACTGTCCTTTTTTTACTGCCATATGGTATTGCAGTCATATGAATTTGCTACCTACATTTAGGCCCATTTCAATATTCCCTCAGAAGTCAGTATTAATAATAATCATTATCCTTTTCAATATTAATTCTCCATAACAGACTTCATCAACTGCCTACACGTTCTTTGGATCCCAGCCTCATGACTCTGTGCTTATTCATAGAAAACATTTTACATAAACTCCGTATACTTTCTCACTGCGTAGAAAGAGAAACAGCAGCTGAAATAGATCTGTGAAAAACAAGAGAATTAACTTGTTTTGATGAGAAGAACTAAAAAACTTGGCCAAATGGTCTACATCAGCATCTTTGGTGCATCTCCTCCACTTTGAGGTACTGTGACATCAGTTATTTTTTGTTTACTGAATATCTTTATAAACCAAGGTTTATTTCCAGCAGTGGTTATTTCAGTAGGGTTGCTTCAGTGAAAAAAAGGTAGAACTTGGACCTAGTGTGCTGTGTTAGGTTCCCACAAACTCCTTCTCTCTCCTGTTTCCTCTCTTTTTAATGTCTGCTCTTGACACCTTTTTACTAAAGAAGCATAGCCAATTGCAAAATACCTTGCTTTCATGTGAAAAAGCAAACCTGGCCACTCTCCAAGATTTCTCATTTTAAGTTACCTGGAACATCGTTTTAAACAGGAACCACATGTATTTACTGGTAGGCAACCCAGTAATTTCACTTTCCACAGGAATTTTGGGATGCATACATTAATGGTATAAGCATGGGGGACAAAAAAAGTTACTCTGAATGAGAAACCTAGTGTTTACAAAAGCAGTGCTTGATACTTCAGGGTGGAATTTGGTTTCATTCCCCAGAATGTTAAATTGTAACTAGGCATGTGTGATTTAATATAGCAGAGTGATTTCCTGATTTGTTTTTAATTGCCAGTATACACAGACTGCATTTTCAGCATGAGTTATTTTTATTTTAGATGAAAGAAAATGGGAACAATAACAAAGTCTTCATGAGAAAATACTGTTCTGTAACATTTCTTGCAAAATGTGAGTTTCAAGAAATGTTAAGATGCCCAGAAAAGGAAAGTAACTGCCTAAGTCCCACATCAAGCAAGGATTCAAGTACAGCTTACTTCAGTGGGAATTAAATACATGCTTTGATTAAGCATAACTAAAAGTCTTCTTAAATCAGGAGTTTGTTTTATATATTCATACACAATATATATGTATTAATCATTGTTCATTGTAACGGATTCACAAATAAGAGAGCCACATGTAACATACACCCAACATGGTTCCCATGACATGTTTATACATAACTTTGATTCTGTATTTGCCCTATGGCTGAAGGTAGCTTGTTAGGAGGGGAATTGGCATTTGTTCTTTCTCAGCCCTTCATCTGTATTAAATCATTCACATTCTACTGTAACATTTTCATTTACAACCCCTTCAGGCCAATAAAAAGCATAATCATTTTCCTCCCTAGTAACTGCATGGACATCAGCTTTAATTTCAGCACACTTTGCTCTTCCTAAACCTTTTTGTCTGGTAACAGCTGGTCAGTATATTTCTTCATTATGTCCCTTTTCCCAAACACAGCTATGCCATGCTCCCAGTAATATACCTTCTTGACAATACTCTTGTCCTAATTGTTTCATCCTTTGTAATTTTAGGCACATTCTACTGACAGATACAGAATGCCTGGGAGGCATATATTACAGATTCTATTTCCTCTACCATATTTACCTAGTTCCTGTGCAAAATAAATCATATCTGTAATAAATCATAAAGTCTAAAAAGACTTCATATAAAGTTACCGGTGTGGTGGACTTTGATACAGAGTTTGTATTTGCAAATAAAATTCTGCTTAATTTTCTCCAGTATTTTTCAAATGTACACACAAAAGCCTTGTTTATCTATTTGATACTGGGAGATAAGCAGTAGTTCTAACATGCTTTAGTGAATGTGTCTGAAATTGTTTCAAAACAATTGCAGACTGTTATCAAACAGTTTCTTCAGATAATCCACAAACAACCAATAAACTCCATGAGTTTTTGAAATTCTAGCCAGTCAACAAAGCTATGTGCTGGCACAAGTACCACCTATAGATAAGTATATGACTGAATGTTAATCTCTGCAAAATCCAGACGTAGTCTTTGTCTCATTTATGTGTCCTGTGACAACGTGAAGAATTTCAATCCTATTCATTTTCTGTCACTTTTCCATCCAGAGCAATTATTAAAGCTTCAAACTGCATTCTCAGGAAGCAGCATATTTTCTGAGACTGCTCTTTCAAAAGCCTACTTATTCAAAGTAATTCTGTGCATTAACCTGTGACACTCTTTCATTGCCCTCTCATCCATTCTTTAGGAGTACTTGAAGTCTTCTAGTTGTGGATGTAAGACCTCTGGCATATTTGTTTAAAGATATACTAGGCTGCTGGCAGGTTGGACATCTTAACATTAGGTAGAACCTACTAACTATTGTCATCTCTGTCAGTGACCTTTTTTCTTGCTCATGAAAAGTCAGTGATGATGTTTAAATTAAGGCAAACAGGAAAAATAAAATTTCCATGGAAGTGCAAAAAGACTGCCTCATAGCTTAACCTGATGGGTCATATACTGTCATTGCTCAAATCCCTGGCAGAGAAAGAAATAATCTTTTGCAATTAAGAAAAAGGTAACAAAATCATACAGGCAAAAATTATACTACAAGTAGCACTAGTAATTTTGGTTCCAGTTCAACGAAGATGTTTAAGACATATTTGTCTATTTTTCTGAATCAGAGGCATCAGTAAGATGTTCTTAATCAGCTCTTTTATTTAGTGAAGGAAAATTATTACAAGACCAAATTAAATGGAGATTGCACATAAAGAACTAATACAAATCATGAAATAGAGTGATTGGTGAAAAAAATAGAATCTAAAGTTTAAACCATTTTAGAAACACATAATTATCGTTTAAATATTACAATACCTAAAAAAGCCCCACCTTCTTCTTACCTTCCCCTCAGGTTAGCTATCATTAGAGTAATTGGACAATTTTCTAAACACATCCTCCTTAGGAGGAATCTGAAGGAGGAAAGCATGAGTGGCTCTCCAAATAATTTCAAGAGAGGGTTTCCATAAATACAGAGCAGCACAGGACGAAGCTTAGTGACATCTGTACCAGAGACTAACAAATGAAAGCTCTTGGTGGAGAGAAGGTGGCTGCCACAAGGACTGACAGAAGAACCAAGAACTCTCAAGGACACATGAAAGTAAGGACAAAAAGCATGGGGATGTGGACGAAGTATTTAGTTCAAGCAGGAAGCTGTGACGGTCCTTGCAATCTGATTGTCAATGAACCATCAGATTTCAGGCTTAAAGCCGTGTGAGGCCTTTGTGGTCTACATGAGAGTGTCACGCTTTATTCCTCTTCTGTGCCAGGGACAAGTTACATCTCATTCTCCCAGCTGTGTATAAAGAAAACATCAAGGAACAGTGTAAAAATCTCAGGGCAGTTATTTTGATTCTTGTGTTCAGTAAAGACATGATGGCTGAAGTTGATCAGGGCCTGAATGCACTTAGGGGTCCTACAACTTCCCTCCTTTTCCATTCTTGGAAGCTTGGCTGCCTGTAACCAAGGACAGCTACAGTATGGTGAAGCAGTGTCACTTCAGGCCAGAGGTGGGAAAGAGTTGTGAGAGGCCTCCATGGGGGCCTCCATTCCTCACCTTGCAAGATGCATTCAGGTTTAGGCACTTGCTTCTGGTTGTTGCTTGAGAGGTGTCTGTTTTATGAATGTTTGTGGCTAGATCCCAAAATCCTCTTCTCAAAACTGAAGACAGCTAAAACACCCAACAGATCCTTCTATCTGCCTTTAAGACAAATCTCTGAGTGCAACTGAGGGCTCATCTCCACATGAATAGAGAATTTCTCAACCTCTACCTAGTGGTTAACCAGAATCCCTCCAAATGAAGTTCAAAGCATTTCTGTCAGTGGATAAGAGTGTGCCAAGACATCAGGCTAGACATCGTACCTCTTGAAGTCATGAGGGAGAAAGGAGACCATGAAAACAAAAACTTCTAAGGTTTGCTTTCTGGATATGTTTTACTCACATTATCCAAAACGTAAGTTGATATATATTTTCATTCATTGGTAGGGTATTAGTTGTGTGGTAGACACAAACATAGACACAATACCTGTTTAGATAACAGCCCACTCAGAGCTGAGTAGAGCTGAGCTCTTAACATACATACCCCCTTGCCCCCATTTTCCACCTCTTTGATCCCTGAAAATATTTACCTTACACTGAAAGCCAAAACCTCCTTTTATTCAACTAAACTAACAGCTGCACAAACTTCTGAAAAACAGCCCCAAAGTTTTTTCTATTAAAAAAACCCCCAGCCTGATCTGTTTGGTAAGGACTATTCTCTATAAACTTGCTTTCCCTTTTTATGGATCTGTTCCCTTTTGGAATACATCTGCTTGCTTGGTTGTAAAGGGCTTCTGTGTGATAATTCATTCACATATATGCCTGTCCCACATGCGAACTGCATGCAGAGCTGTATCAAAAATTGGCTTCACACTTTCTATCAGCAGCTGCAAGTTTGGGTCTGACTGGAAGCTCCTCAACACTTAATATTTTGGTCTGTGTAGTATTTGTGTTTTGAAGGTAAATTTTTGAACTACTGCACAGAAAAGGAATAGAAAAAGGAAAAAAAAAAAGAAAAGGAATAGAAAAAGGAAAAAAAAATCACTAAAGTATGTAAAATGGCACATTTAAGTTAGCAAACTGGTTGAACTGTCTTAAGCCCAGGTGCCTGAAAACAAGACTGGGTCAGCTCGATCAGCAAAAAAAAAAAAAAAAAAAAATCCCTGAAGCAGCTGAGAGACTGACTAAAAGCTTCCATGTTTTGCAGCAGACATAAAGGGAAAGAAAACGAAGATGTATCAGGAAACATGGAAGAGAACTGGCACAAGGGGTGGTTATTTTTGGTGGCAACAACAGAATTCCTGCTACCGATTTACACTTCGAATTTACTCATATAAATCTAAAGCATTCATGCAGTTCATCTGCCGTGCACGCCATGTGGCTGTGCTGTCAATTCCGTCTACGGCAGGGATTAGACTGGGACGCCTCCACAAGCAGCACTGATCTCTCACTCACACAAAGCAGTATGCAGCTTACTATCAATAGTCAAGCCAACCATGTTTTACCTCTATTTATCACAGCACGGTTCAGCCAAGAATTGCAGGTTTCAACAAAAATGAATAATTTTACCAGTAAGCAACACAAACTTTAGATGCCCTCCACCGGTCTCAAAATATCTCGTTTTCCTGGATCGCGTCCATAGCCTGTATGTCAACAGCAGCTGTAGTCTAGCTGAAGAGACTTCTAGTCAGATTCAGAGCATAAAGTGGGGGTTTTAATATAGATGTTTATGCTGAACCTGCGATTACCTCATTTTCATATAAACTTGCGGCATTATGGGTGTAGTTCGGAGCCAGCTCCGATCGCGTTCGTGGCACTGCGCTCCCTAACGGAGCACCGGGGATATAAATTCTAAAACCAGGGCATACCCCGCGCGTCAAGAGACTTTGCTACGAAGCGCCTAGAAAAATCCAGTGGGGCTGATGGAAAAATCCCGGCCCGGGCAGGCGGGGCTCGGCTTCCCACCCAGCTAAACAAACGGCTGATAACGCCGCGGCGGGCCGGCAGCGCTGCCGCTCGGAGCGGGGCCGCGTCTGTCCCAAGGTCAGCTATTTGAAGTACAATAAACAGGAAGACACGGCGGCGGCGGCGGCGTAGGCGGCTCTGCCCCCGCCCCTGCCCCAGCGCTGCCCGGCGCCCCCCGCCGCCGCTGTGCCCCGCCCGCCCGAGCGGGCGACACCTGGCGGCACCTCGGGGCACTGCCGCGGCACCTGCCCCAGCCCGCGCCCACCGAGCCCCGGGTGGGTCCCGTTCAATGCCTCGGAGCTGTGTCCTTGTTATTGCAACAGATCTGTCTTGAACTCTGCAGTTCTTGCTAGTCCGGAGCGTCCCATGAGTTACGCTGGCGTCCCCCTGGCCTGCAACCTCAAACCGCGGGGGCTTTCTAAATCACACCAGTAGTTTGTGACAGGGGAAGTCCCTCCGTGATACCGTGTGAACATACGCTCCAACCCAAATGTGAGTAATTCTTTACAGCAAGAAAATTGCCTTTCTGGGTGAGCAGGATAAGCAGAGTGTTTAAATATACTTCTTTCAAAGAACTCTGGTTAATCTTCTGAACAAATCATTTCAGAGAATAACAGCAGTAACAATCCATTTTAGTATCAAAATAGCAAGAATGTATTTTAAACCAACTGTTTTTTCTGTCCCAGGAAATGGCCAGCCTACCTCCTTTTTTAAATACTATTTTTATAACACCCGGTGGCCTGGATTCGAGATGGAGTTAATATTTTTCTCCATGACGCAGTAGGCAGAACATGCTGAAACTTTATGAACCCAGAAGTGTATTCTCTATGATAAACAAAAACAAACTAAAAAAAAATCTCTTAAGAGCTCTGCAACTCATATGGCTTTTACCATCTGGCACACAGTCCTGGCACACTGTAAATCTTTGCAAGTGGTATCTCCTTTACAGACTGTAATGCATAAAACCCATATGCCAGGGGCTCGTAGAGGCCAGTCCCTCAAGTTGCAGGCATCACATAGTGGTGTGAGAAGACAAAACATTTGTGATATTTCAAATAAAAAAAAAAAAATCACCTCCATACCATAACAGTATGGACACCGACAGTGAGGCAACTTTTGGTCATGATTCCTTTCTTTAGAAATGTCACCAATCACACTTAACACAGCTGGGAGTTGAGCAAAGGCAAAACAGGAGAGGGGGATTGAATGTTGAGTGCTTCAAAGACAAATCCAGAGTTATCTCTGGAAAAAATTAAAACAACTCACACTGAGACATTTAGTAATACAAGATACCAAGGTTACATTTGATGAATACCAACCCTAATGACAAATATACTCCGTGTAAATCTGAGCTCCATGACTTTTGGCAAGGATATAAGCCAGCAGCTCAAAAGTCCTGGCACAGAATATCAACATGCCCATAAATTTCTGCAGGCACAAATACATCTGTTAAATCATTCCTTCATGCTTCCCTTCAATATATAAAGTCATAAGTGTTGACCACTTCATCCCCTAACTCTGCCATAGGCCATACCTGACCTGAGCAGCATGAAGGGACTGGAGCCCTGAGGAAGCTCTGAACAGGTTCCCTAAAGTGGTGTGTCTCTTGTCCAGCATCTAAAATGACACTGAAAAGCCCAAGGACCTTAAAAACTTAGATTACTCTGAATAAGGACTGTCCTCATGGACTACTACTAGATCTAGCTCTCTAGACTCAGAATCTTTTCAATCTGCTAAACTGAGGCTAATGAAGATATGGGATGTCTGCATCTTGCCCAGACCTTGTTTGCTTTCTCTGAGGAGTCATCACCATTTCTGACCTGAACTGGAGAAGCATTAGAAATGTAGTAGATTAATCACAAATTATTTTATTGTTTACTCTATTTATGGGGGAATTTTTCCCAAATGTTGAAGTCACACAGCGGCTCTTTCTGACAGCACCACTGATGAAGGAACATCCTGTTAGACTGCTGCTGCTGTGTCTAGATTATCCTGGAAGGTGGAGGTTGAGCAAGGGGGCTTCTACACAAAGCATCAGCCTAATATCTATAGGGACCCAGAGGGTTGCACAACTTAAAGAGCATGTTCAGGGTGAGGTATAGTAAGAAAAAAAATAGTCTAATCTGGAAAAACAGTGTTTCTTCTCTAGTCATATATCCACTACAAATTTACAATTAGTTATATCTTTATTCTTAGATAATTAGATAACTTGATCTCTCCTTTGCATAAATGTAAAATGCTTTTAGAATTCCTACCATAATAACACCAGCAGCAACTTCCATAGCCATTCATGGCCTTTTTGTCTGACTAAGGCCTGTACCAAAGGAAGTGGAAGAAAGCACGTCTTCTTCATGTGACATCCAGTGACATTTATACCAATGTGTATTCTCCACTGTTTGCAATATTCAAGTACAGAAACTCTGCCGAGATTTTAGTACTGTTGTAATATTTTTATTGAAAGAATAAAAAGATTTTTAAATAGATAAAGAGATTTTTAATTTGATAAAACACTAAAAGTTGTCTGGTTGTAAATGTAATGTTTTGATAATAATAAAAGAATTTGAGTTTGGTTATGGTATATTATTTTTTGTACTCTTAAATTAATAACTACTATTCTATTATAGTGATTGATTCTTCTTACCATAGCAGTTGCAAACTCTGACATAGGTTAAGACTTCGCTGTACTAAGAACTGTACCATGGAAAAAAAGTTAAAAAAAAAAAATTTCCCAAATCCTTTAAATTTAAGGGTACATACAGCAAGTCCCTTGTAGTAGAGGGGTTACAAACTGAGAAGTTCAAGAAACAGTAAAGCTAGTTAGATCAACGTGATGGATTGACAGACATTGAGAGAGTCTAGCTGCTCTCAAGAGATTTGCACAAAATTTTGCACAGGAGAATTTTAAGGAAGGGTTTACAGGCAGATGGTATGGTAACTTTGCATAGGTTCGCAGGTAGAACCTATGGCCTTCTCACTATGTGAAAAGCAGACGTGGAAAGCCATATTCCAAAATGCTAACAGGTGGATGATAGATGCTAGAATCTCAATGCTACAGGAAGCGGAGGCAAGATCTTAAACCTGATCCACAGAGATGAGTAGGAGAAACAATGTGGAAGGAAGCCTGAGTGGGAAGAGCAGGACACTGCCCTGTAGGGGTTGAAGAACAGGGAGGCCGTGTGTTGATGCACAGAAAGGGATGAGTCTGTCAAAGACAAGAATGAGAAAATCAGTCTTTCCAGCAGAATTTTCAATGAATCTCCTTCCTTTTGTCAAGTTTAGAGAGGAAAAAAGACATAATTTTGAGATATAGCAGGCATTTCACCAGGTAGAAAGAAACTGCATATTGCAGACTCTATAATAGAAAAAATTGTGGAATTTAAGCACAGCACTACAGCACAGCTCCAGAGAAGCCTGAGTAATATTAGAGGAACATGTGATGTTGAGGAAAATGGTGTTACTTCTTGTAAAGGAAAAACATTCTGGGTAAGGATGGAGGATTACATCTGAGCCTGAATATGAGAAGGTTTTAAGAGTTTTTTTGGGAGTATGATAAGTGGAATCTCTTTTTCTGTTAAGCTTTGAATTACTATTTCTGTTATAAATAGGAAAATATATGTATCAATATAAGTCTTGACAGTAATATCTACCAATGATAGACAGCACCGTGGTAAAGTGAGTGACTGAAAACAGGGACAATAGCTGAGGAAGTAAGAGGAGGTAAATATGATTATGGAACTTATGTTCAACAAATGTAGCAGAAACTACAGCGAAAAAATATTCTATATATCCCTTGTCATTAAAAATTATTAAACAAGAAAAGTGAATAAAAACCCCAGTCAGAGTTGGCTAAGAAATTTCACATTATCAGCATTTTCTACTGAAGTGAGGAAACCAAAGGCTGTCTATTCAACCTTTTTAGGCATCTTGGTTAAGTTCGGTTTCATGATGAATTTAAGCTGATCTAAAAGCAATCTGATGCTGAGATGTGTGGTCCAGCTTTCAATACATCTCAGCTGCTTCTTTTCTATTATTAAAGTAAACAAATTTAAAGTTAACCCTGGAAGAACATCACAAGTTTTAAGCAACATCAGTGGATTGACCTGATCTTCCCATGCCTGAAAAGGTCACTATAGCTGATGTCATAGAGAGGGCAGAAATGATCTGTTCGGGGGGGGGATGGAGAGGGGAAAGACAGTATTAGATCAGGGTAACAGTATTCGGTCAACTTTAAAACAGTGATACCAGAGGGTGAAAGCTGGTGTCAAAGGCAGATGCTCTGAATGATGATTAGGAGTCTCTAGGTTTTCCAGGCTTTGTGCGTTTCTCTCTGTTCTTCAATGGTTTTACAGTAAAGGAAATGTCTATATAAAAAGATAAGAAAAATGTCATATTCCATGAATTACCATTTTTCATGGGAAAAAAAATTACCAGAGATTTTCTTTCACATTTGCATTCATTTTAGCCCTTGCATTCCACAGAAATGCAGATTTATTTTATATTAATTACATATTTCAGATTGCTGGGAATTCAAAGCTGTAGCAAATTTTCACTTTTGAGGAATTTCTCTATCCTTTTTTTATTTGCAGATTTAGAAAAATACAGTATCATAGTCTGAACAATTCAATTTGTTTTGTTTTTCCAAAGTATCATAAAAAATTCAAGAAGTTGTTCATGTCATCTGTGTTCTAGTTTTTGTTTCATCATCGGTGTTTTTCCCCATAAATAACTTGGAGCTTGTGCCTAATAGAGTGATCGTGCAAAAGAAACAAAAAACAAAAACAAGACAACAAAAAAAATTCCTATTATGTAGCAAATAAAAGCTTGGCAGGATATTGTTGCAAAAACTCTGCAGTTATTCTATCACAAATGTAAAATAAATAAATAAATAAATACAGTTCCAGCACATGTTCTATGGGAATATTTAGCAATTGAAATTTACTGACATATAAGTTTGCTGAACTTAAAAAATGCAAGCTTGAACTCGCAGAAGTAGACTTTAGACCATTCATTATTTTATTAATACCTGTTTGCATGCTTATCCAATATGTAACATGAATAATGCGTTATTTATTATGCTTACTCAATTAAGCAAACCAGGTCATAGTTTAGATATCTAATAATGATACCTGAGCAAATTAAAAGAGCATTTAAAAATGCATTGCATGCATCCCATTGTGGATAATCTGGGGAGGGCACTGTTATCTGTTATGGATAAATCTCAAGGAAAAAAAAAAATTTGTCATTTGAATTAAATGTTTATCTCCAGCAAAATCACACTGAGCTCATTTTAGTTACATCCCTAAATGCCAGTGAGGAAAAGCATTGTCCTTTTAAACATATTTTATCAGCCTTGATTTGCTCTCTAATCTTAATTCCTTTTCCTCCACCTTTTCCCCACATTTACTGCTACATTTCTATTTTTAACTATTGGGATCTAAAGTATGTTGCCCATAGTTTTCATTTTGATTTTATATCACATGGTATCTTTCATATCAACATGTCTTAACCCTGTGAAGGTTCCAGGAGAACCATGACATCATAAAATAGGCTATCTAAATTTAGAAATAGGAAATCAAGTGGCAAAAAAAACTTGAGAAAGTAAACAAGGGCTTCCATCGCAGTAATTGCCCCAAAAATTGTGCAACATATCCATTCTTAATGAAACAATATGCTGAACAGGTCTGTTCTAATGATACGAGTGTACATAATATCTTCCCTATTTTAGGAATCCATGCAATATCTAAAAAAAGATGTTCAGAAATCAAACAAATAGAGTATGTACCTCTAAACTATGCAATTATAAAGACAAATTAAAATAGAAGTGCTGAAACAATTCAAACTTACAACAAAATTTATTAAAGCAATTAATATATTCAGACAATACAAGCAACATTGTTTCGAATTCTGTGCAGAATAAGAACTATTAAAGAGCAAAACCAAAAAAAGCAAGATCATACTTGTCATGAGCTGAAACGAGGCATTGATGCACCTCCGGCTTTGCCTTTGCTGTTGTGATTCTTTTAGCAGTTCTGGTGGTACAAAAGAGACTGTTAGACATCAGCTCATAATTTCTGCCCCATTTTATCTGGGAGCCTAGCTCCCATTTCCAGAGGCCCATATTTATCCTTAAAGGCCTCCTGTTCAGGAGAGTTAACTTTAAGCATGTGCTTGATCACTTTCTTGAATTAAAACCTAGAAAATCGACTTTGTTAGTGCAATTTATAATAGACTCTGTGGGCAGAGTAGTTTTAATCATATTAGTAGAAACAATCCACCTTGATGCTTTTATTCTTTTTAATAATTGATATTCTTATCTAGCAGTTTCACAATCCTACATTAAATGTGAAGATTTTCTACTGAGACTGTATAAAATAGCCCTTCTGAAAGATATGGGAAAGGAAACGCCCCAACAATATGTTTACTGAAACTATGCTGATTCTGCTCTGACAATCATCAAAGAAAATGAGATACAGTTACTTTCTTATTTCTTATAACTTTAGTTATTACTGAGGTTGAAGTAGTTCTTCCTCCTATAAACCTTCATTTGCTTATTTACATGAAATCAATAGCTAACAAAAAAGAAGACTTTTTATTTTCAGGGGACATTCATTTTCATGTAATGCATATGATATGATTCTTGAGGCTGTCCTGTGCAGGCCTAGGAGCTGGACTTTGACAATCCAAGTAGATCTCTTCCAACTCAGAATATTCTGTGATTCTGTAATACTTGACCAACTCTATTAGAGTAAAATGATCTATCTATCAATAGAATTAGCTCTATTACCTAGAACTTATGATATATGGTAGGATATAGAATAGCTATACTATGATACAGGATGTTGTTTAAGCAGTGCCTGTATTACTTGAAAAGACTAAGGGTTCATCTAAATATAAAGTAATCTGATGAAATTATTTCTTTGGTCTCCAAGATTCTGGTCACTTCATTATGCTCAATCCTTTAAAACTTAAGAAAAATTACATCCTTTCAACAATATATAAAAAATACACTTCTCTTTTTAAAGAAATTGTCTGTCAAAGTTTGCAAAAAACAGCAAATCATCATACTCCATCCACTGTATCTATTGCTAAATTTGGCTCTTTTCTACTTATTCAAATGTGAGGAATATTTCTAGGGGCCTACATTTTATAGAGTTGACATGCCAAAAGTTCACTGACCACACTGTCATTTTCATAATAGCTTTGTTTGCTAGTTAGTTGTTTCTGAGTGCACTTATTCAAAAGGATTTTGAAGCTGCTGATGTGTTGTATTTGGTTCTTTTGAAATGCTGAAAACAGTGTCTTATTATGTTTAGCTTTTAGCTTACCTTTGTAACCAGTTCTAATTGTTTAATTTACTCATGCTCTTTTAAGGTGGACAGCATAAAAATCCTCTCTTTTCAAATTACCTGAAGATTATCCTTCAGTCAACTGTCATTACATCAAATTAGTAAATAAACAGCTTTTTCATTGCAACTAAAATTACAGCTGTGAGGTTAATGTACTCAGGTGGAACTTTAGAGTTCAGGTCTTGGCCAAGGGTTCCCTGCCCAGCATCGGGCAGGACTCTCCATCTTCTTGCACCTAAGTTTATCCTTTATAAAACAGGAAAAAAATAACTCATCTCTTCTTTCCCACCTTTGCTCATTACTGGGATTTTATGCAATGAGGATCAAACGATTTCACTAATTATACAATTAGAAGCATAATTTGTTAACAAATTTAACAGAGTCATAATTTTAAGAATAACAGTAGTCCCACTGAGATGGTCCCTATTTGGCCTGTCTTTTCAAGGTCATTAGGACTAGTCACAAAGTGTAAGGACTACTGTAGTATTTTTGCAATCAGATTTCCTTTTTGCTATTAAATTGCATTTTTGCTCCCGTTTTTAAGAAAGACTTAGAGACAGCTCCTGACTTAGTCAGCATGATAATGATCAAGATACAACAAAAAGAAACTTTATTTCCCTTTGTATCATGACATTCTGAATCCAGGCTGAAGGTTAGATCTAGCCTACCTTTTTATGACACTGAAAATGATGTGTGTTTATCTCTAAATATCAGGTGCACTTTTCTTCATATGTCAGTTAGACTTAATTCTGTTGTTAAAAGATTTGGCTGTTTGTGACTATTAAAAACAGTTTGCAAGGGATATTGTTGGCCTTGGCTGAGTTTTGCATTTTATCTGTATCCCTTTTTAAACCTCTGCATTTTCCATGTCACATGAATTGTCAAGGGTCATCTTTCAGAATCATGAACAACAGCCTTCACTACAAGCATACAGAGTATACCTATCTTCCCAATATGCTGTTTATGTTTTATATATTTGCTTAATATTTACTTAATTGCACATAAAAGAAAATAATATCTGCATGTTACAACGATGAAAATAGACTATAAAATCATCACAGAAATGGAAGTAGAATGACAGAATTTTCTTAATATGTTCACATCAGCAGCAAAATGTAGCAATAACCTAAATTAAATATTCCCAGACCTAAAATTTCCAAATAAAGGACTCCAAATAAACTCAGGCTGTTCAACATTTCTCATTTTAAAGTAACATGCCTTGTAGGAGAACAATTAATTTAACCTATTTTAGTTTGGACAGAAAATGAATTCTGATTTGCAGACACCTTCTCAGTAATTTCTATTCTTAGCAACAGACGAAATTCTGAGTACCTCTCTGCCTTACGTTATCTGATACCTAATGTTTCTCAGCAGGTTTTGGGGGGATGGGTTGAATTCTCACAGGAAGAGACCATGGGTATGCAAATATTTGCTCCACCTATAATACAGTAAGTTTCTTTTAGAAAAGAAGTGTCTAAAATTAAAAGAGTGTCTTTCTTTTTAATTGAGATAAACTAGCCCTACCGCTTGATTTGAATTCATGAATTTCTACTTTGAAAATATGCACTGTCTGCATTTGTATTTTGTTTAAATAAGATTTAAACTGATTCTTCTGATTCTTCTCCTACTCACATTGGTTGTAAAACACTTAAAATGAAAAATAATCGCGTGTTATTCTGATAAAATACCTGTGTGTCTCTGTGTTTACATGAGTATATTTTACATGTATATACACATATTTCCAAGAAAGAAGTAACTACAAACTAGGCTCAAAAGATTTCTCCAAGCCTTTTACTTTCTAATATGTCATACCCTTGGTAGAGAGAGACTTCTCAGTCTTTGAATATCTAAACCAATATCTGTCAGCATCGAGTATGAAATTAACACCAGTTATGAATACAACCTTCCCACTAGGTAGTCATTAGAAAGCTGTTCTTTCTGATTCCTGTGTAAATATCTAGGTTAGATTCCTAATAAAAATTCTGTGAACTTTAGCTGAAACAAAAATAACAGAACTATTTGAGGTTTGTTACAGTCACTTCTATATCCAGTTGACCTTGTCCCAATTTAGCTTTGTTTCCTTTTTCTGTATGGCTTCTGGGAAATTGCTTTAAAAACAAAATCTACTCAGAGGGTCAAATCCCAAACATCTTACTCTGATAAAACTTCTATCTAGTTCTGACTTGCAAACAATTGTCTTTGCTCTCCTCATTTTTTTCAGAATCAGAGCCAAATCACTGCTAAGGCAATGAGAATCTAGAACAAATTAGGATATAGTGAAAACAGTTAATTTGTGCCAAATAAAGATTCATAAAAGTGTTAAAAAATTACTACCATTTCAAGCATACAGGAATCTTAATAGTAAATAATGGTTGTATATTTAATGTTAAGAATTCGGGGGTGGGGGGGGCTAAGATGTGGTAAAAGTAGTAAACTAACTTTAACTGAGAAGCTAATATTAGCTTCAGCAAGGTATTTTCATTTCAGACCATACACTAAGGACTAGACCATGCCTTTAAAAAACACATACAGAGCACTTTTTCCAGGTTTTCATCCTGAGATGAGAGGGGAAGAAAGGGGTAGTGCACATGTTGCTTCACTCCTCCACGGGAGAAGGTTACATTGTCCAGTTTTTAGCATTGCACTGGGCTGTAAAACAAGACCAACACAGCTATCTGTCTCTGTCCCTTTGTGCCCCATAGTGGGAGCATGTACTGCTTGTGTTACCTACCCAGTAACACTGTGAAAGTCACTGTTTTCTTAGTTTCTTGATCTTCCTCAGTATCTATTATTATTATCTTAGCCTCTTTGTAAAGAGCTTTAAAATGTTTAACAAAAATGCTACATTGTTTATATTCACTTTTAATTGAAACAATATGAAACGGAGGATCACTGGTAATTTTTACAGGTTTTGCTTTTAAATAATATAGACTGACAGTCTGCTCAATGATGATCAAGTATGTATCAGCAAAGTTTAAATTTCTGTCCATGCTTCTCAAATATGCTAAAAATTTATATTCTGCTCTGGTGAGCTAAAAGAATCTCAAAATTTAAATCTCTAAGATCTCATAAATCAGAGTTTGCCCCAGGACATAATATACATTTGTTGTGAAATACCGTAATAAAAAATCGGAAGACTTAATTTGTAGCCACCATTGCATTGTGAGCATTTCGCAAGCAGAAGATAGACTTCCAACTGATAATTTCCACATAAACTCTTGTGATCATGTAAGTGGTCACAATAGCCGAGCACAAATGCTCATGTGTGCAGTCCTGGCCCCTGTAAGTGTTGCAATACTCCATTAATGCTGTTGATTGCTGACCCTCAAATGCTGCTACTCAGTATTCTGTCAGTGGCTAAGGACAGACTTTTCATAGCCTGATGAAGCCACAGCAAATGAAGTACTCCCCAATGCAGACCTGAGCTGCGCTGACCTCCACAGTTGCAAAGGTAGACTGTACAAACTCGCTGGCTGTCCCCGGCCTTTTCTCAAATCATCTGGATGGTATGGTACAAAAAAAATTTCCAAGGATCGCATAATGCTCTGTGAAAGCCATACTTTGCAAACCTTTTTTCTGTCTCCTGTTGTTTTTACCAGAAACACAGAGGGAAATATAGCTTTTGCATCCTTCTCACTTTACCTAGAGTAGTAAATTCCTAAGTCTAATAGAAATGGCCACAGGATTAAGACAAGAAGGATCTGTGGGCCAGCATGTAATGCTCATCTATTCTGATGTTTGTTTCTTCTAGTAGTATAGCTGTTGATGTTGTGTGGGACTACCAACAAATACTGGACTGGATGTTATCCCTACTGAAGTAAATGTAATACTCCCATAATGAGAGCAGGTGCCAAGAACTTGTGAAACAGGTGCTACAAAACATATAGCTAAATTTGGAAGAGGTTTTTGGATACCACCTACATGGCAGACCATACAGTATTGATTTCAAACTCTTCAAACATTCATCTTGTGGAAACCCCCCACAAAAAAATATTTTGAAAGGAAGTCTGCAGCAGGATGGATACACAGTTAGAAAAATATGGCAACAATTTCATAAGATTATACACTACTAGATGAACAATAAACCACCTATTCAGGATATAGACTTCTATATTTTTCATTTTATGACTAGAAAAAGATATGGAAGAAAAACATTGGCATACTTAGAATTTTGAAAAATTACCATTTTGAGTAGCCAGTAGGATACAGATTGTTCCCAAGAGCATCGTGAGTTCTAACATCCTTTAGAGAACACAATGGATTAACCTTAGAATGTATGTCATAGGTAAATGAGGGTCTGTTAACTGAAGTAGTAGTCTGTAAAGCAATCAGATATGCTTGATTTCAAATAAAAATGGTCTTAAAAGAATGCTAAAGCAGCAAAATGATAAAATGTCATGATTAAAATAACTTTGATTTGACCTACTTGAACATATGCACGCTAACAGTCCTGTTCTACGGTACACAAAAGTTCCTGGCAAAGTAAAGCTTTTTCAGGTCTCACTTTGGTAAAGCTAAGTAAAAGAGAACATTTCTTTCTTTCTGTCTCTCTTTTGCTTCATCCACTATCTATCAGAAACTCTAAATGGTGGAGAAGAATATGGCATAAATTAGGCCTATAAATTAGCCAAACAAAGGTTAGACAATATCTTATGTGCACAAAATTAATGACACCCACTTAAAGAGTTTAGTCAGAAAGTGAAAATGAGAAGTTTTGAGACTTTTATCAGTAAGTCTTCAACAAACTCTACTGACAATATAGAAATTAGGTTCTCAAAGGTTTACAGTTAGGACAATTCTGCCTGGATGTTCCTTAGATTGGTATATTCCTCTGTCTTATTTCAGGACTGTTCCTTCTGTCTTTCAGAATAATCTTGATGGCATTGGTAGAGCTTTACAGAACATTGATTTTTGAGAAGAGGACTGAACCTGAACATTTACACAGATACTTGTTTTCCTTTCATTCTTTATTTTTCTTTTGAATTTAAGTTAAAATATAAAATCTACTTGGAAGAGAGGATACATGTAGAAAATTTGTTGACATTGGCAAAGCTATAAGCAACTGTAATGAAAAGAACTATGCAATGTTAACTTTGAATACTAGTACTAATTCCACCTAAAATACATCAATTTCAATATTATTTACTCCATAATGGAAACATATGTTGGAATTAAGGCTTTTACATTTATGGAATGTTATAATATATTCTCAATTATTATTTATTCATGCAATTAATTTTAAAAACTGTAAGGATAAAATTCTTCCCCAAATAAGTAAAGGAAGGTCAATTCCAATGGTAAGTTTGACCCAGTATGCTCACTACTACTTCTGCAACAGTCTTTTTGAAAATGCAGTCTTGAAGGGTGGAAAGAAAGGAGAAGAATGAAAAAAGACCACAAGGTCTGACACTATGAATTCTTTGTTTCTCTCCTCTGGCTTGTTTAAGGACTCTTTCCTCATTCTTAGGAGTGCATTCCCCAGAAATTAAGTAAAATCATTCCCTATTTTGATTACCAGAGCACAGAGGGAACCAAGCCAAGGTATGTTCCCATTCTGCACTGACTTACAAAGCAAGTCTTAATTCTTGATGGAGTCAACTGCTCCCAGAGGCATGTAGCAGTACCATAAATATTTCAAATACCAACTGTATGCTGGGAAGCTCCAGGAGGCATTGGGGTCTCAGTGGAACAAGATGCCTCCCCTGGGAAGTCATGAGGTTGTGTAATGCTGAACTGTGCTTACGAGGATAACCAAGCTTCCTGTGTTGCTTATTAAAACTTAGATTACTTTTTCCTTTTAAATCTACATTTGTGGTTTCTTATTAACTGTTCCTTTAGCATATTATCAAAGTCTGATGATACAAAGTCCAGTGTGTGCACTCCTTTTCTTTTAGTCTAGTTTCCCCAGGAATGTAGCTTGCAACTATAGCATGTGTAAGCCTTTGTGTCATTTATCTACTCACCGTAAGTAAATTTGTTAGCTGCTTTTGCCCAAATTCAACAGGGAGCTAGAAGACTCATTTGTATACATCTCCCGCAAGTCCTGTAAAAATAACTGGATTCAGAGCTTGGGGTGATACAGACATTGTTGTCCTGGTAGCAAAGGCTGCAGTGTGAGTGAAATCATGGTTAGGCATAAGGGAATCCACACAGAAATTCACCCTCAGATACAAACGACACAAAATTACGCTTCATTAATTCCACTCCTTATGGAACTACTTGATTTAGGTAATGTATCTACACTGGAAAATCAGATGGAAGTAATATCTTTGTTAATTTATGGATCATTAACAATTTTGTATATTAATACATATAAGTATAGCAAGTCATATCAATTGCCTGATCGAGCTCCCATCAACATCAAAGGAATCTTCCCACTGAGTTAAGTGGGATTTGGACCAGGCCCATGCATAGTATTATCCATCATAAACATTTATAAAAGAAACATTAAAACATAATTATTTTGTAAAATACTCACAAGCAGAAACAAAAGAAATATTTTAATTCAGTTTTAAATGCCATGGTAGACTTAATTTATACAAACAGCAGCATAAAAGGAATATACAAATTCATATTCATAAAGGCATAAATGAGTGTACCATGAGTGCAAGTAATGTTCACTTCCTTCACTATTCCTGCAACTTTATTATATTTTGGAAATAAAAGTTTCCATTAAGCTACATCTTGTTCAGTTACACTCTCTTACAGAGGTGGTTTTCATTGATGTGCAAGATGGCCAAAGTTATTCTGCTGGATGGAAAATTAATGTATATGAGGTATGGGATACGCTGACTCCTTTTTTTAAAACATCTATATAAATTAACATGAAAATTTTCAGAAGACTTGGCTTTCGTGGATTCATGGAAGTCCTACAGAGGCTTTGGTAAATGCCTCCATTGAGGAAATATTTCATATCCTCCAGTAGACTGCTATTCCACCCAAGAGAGCATTCACATTTGGAACTTAAGTTAAAGCTCAGCTAAGAAGCCATTAACTGTCCAGATTAATCCTGTACAGGAAAATCCTACATGGGGAAATGGAAATTCCATGGCAAACTCTTAGCAGAGTTTCCACGGTATTGTTCTTGAAGGGAGAAAGAAGAGTTGTGTTCCCACAGAATGATCAGTGGGCTCAGTCCAAGGGGGTCTCACAGGATTCATCAGGATCTAGGAGCAGCAATAAAACTTCTGTGTCTTCTGATTGCATTTTGGATCTCCAACTCCCAAAAATTGTACTATCAAGTTCTCCCTCTCTTGTTGCAACTGTCACAGAAACAAAATTTGGAAGGTAATTGAGATTTATACAGTTTAAATGTGTTCAGGGTAAAGCTAATGTTAGTTAGGAACTTCTACTGGTAGGTCTAAGTCTCTGGTTTTGCTTCTCCTCAAAGGAAATCCTCAGGCCTATGAAAGAGCATTCAAAATAGGAGGAAAGTTGCTGAAAATGAAACACTGTTCCCATCTATAGAATTCATCTTGGACTTACGTTTTTTTGCTACTGGATAGTGGTTTGACTTCTCAAGCCTATATTAAGCTGCTGATCATTGTACCAGCACATATATGTGCTCACCAAATACTTTTTGAAAGGAAAAAAGAAAAAGATTTAAATACAAGTTATAGGATAGTTTTCAGTCCTGGAATGTGCCCTGACTGGATCCTGAATGAATAGCAGGGCAACTGCGTAAGTTAGTCCTTCTCTCCCATATTCCTCTCTTCTTGCCTCCATGAGAAGAAAGCACATACATAGGCCAGACCATAGTACGGTCCCTTCAAGTCCCCTAAATTGGGTAATTGTGGGTACCTGGTAGCACTCAAACAAACCTTGATAGAGCCTATCTTAGGAGACTAGATCCTGATTTCAAATCAATACAAGCCTATTGGGTTTTACACTAAGTCCATTCATCACCTATCCACATTTGAAAATCTAAACTGTGCCTTGTTTAAGTTGGATGGGATGCAGGTTCTTCAGTAGGGTTTCTGAACTTAAGAGCCTTAATTAGCCAGGGCACTTTGGAAAATTTTAGATACCAGTTCTCTGCTAGTGTACTTTTTTCAATCTCATAATGAATCAATTGGTCATTCCCATGCCTGTGATACAACTACAGTCTGTGAATTCTCAGAAGAAAGAAATCTTAAAATTCAATATCCATTAATGACTATATTAATTTTGGTGTTAATTAAATAGGACCAAGAGCAGGCTATATCGTCAATGAAACTGTGACTCTACAGTAAAAAAGCAGACCAAAACACCCACCTGCAATTCCATTTCTTCTGCAAAGATGTATTATTGATAAGAGATCTTTTCTTTCTAAAATCTAGATATATTATTGCTGATTAAAAGAACACTTAGTATATTCTAGTTCAGCGGATTTTGAATTACTACGTATCCACCCTAACAGATCTTTTCCTTCAGAAACTCAAATTATAAATTAAAGGTTTGTAAACTGTCATGCACTGACTGACATTGCTTCCAGCTTGGATATTTTCTTTTTGACACTCGTACTAAAATTGGTAGTTTGACTCCTTGTTTCTTACCTGTTTTTCTCCTACACAGGGCAATTAGTTGCACAAAGTATTTTTGGACGGTGACTTCTTCAGCAAAATGTCTTTGAAATCTTTTTGTGTTCACAACATAAATTATTTAACTTCATTATCCTTAAAATTAAGCATTAATATATTTTCTATACACTGTTTTAGATTACTGCAGTAACCATGCTAACCATGAAAAAAAGGAATAAAAACTTACTGCTACTTCTGTTTATTTCTTGAAATAAAAATAAAGCTGTTTTATTTATTTTTTTTTAAATTTTCCAGACAAGCTCAGCTTGCTAAATGGCATGTATAAAATTATATTAAAAAAAAAAAAAAGACAATTAGGTATTTTGCCTAAAGTGCAAGTATTTGAGATATCTAGTCTGCGAGAAACTCATCAACTGATTGCTGATTTTGCTTGAGACTCAATTAGTTGCGAGAAAAGGCTTCAGGTCACAGAATCACAGAACCACAGAATATGCCAAGTTGGATGGGACTTAACAAGGATCACTGAGTCCAGCTCCTGGTCCTGCACAGGACTATCCCAAAGAGTCACACTATGTGCCTGAGAGTATCATCCAAATGCTTTTTGAACTCTGTCAGGCTTGGTGCTGTGACCACTTCCCTGGGGAGCCTGTTCCAGTGACCAACCATCCTCTGGGTGAAGAACCTTTTTCTAATATCCAACATAAACCTCCCCTGACACAACTTCAGGCCATTCCCTCAGGTCCTGTCACTGGTAACCACAGAGAAGAAATCAGTGCCTGACCCTCCTCTTCCCCTCACAAGGAAGTTTTAGACTGCAATGAGGTGTCACCTCAGTCTCCCCTTCTGCAGGCTGAACAGACCGAGTGACCTCAGCCGCTCCTCATATGGCTTCCCCTCAGAGCCCTTCACTG
The DNA here is from genome assembly GCF_009829145.1 of Chiroxiphia lanceolata. Classification (NCBI taxonomy): domain Eukaryota; kingdom Metazoa; phylum Chordata; class Aves; order Passeriformes; family Pipridae; genus Chiroxiphia; species Chiroxiphia lanceolata. The sequence goes on along the minus strand of NC_045639.1, from coordinate 34,062,947 downwards.
TCTTTGTTGCCCTCCTTTGGACATTCTCTAACAATTTAACATATTTCTTATATTGTCGTGCCCAAAACTGCACACAATATTCAAGGTGAGGCTGCCCCAAGGCAGAGAAGAGCGGGACAATCCCCTTCCTCAACCAGCTGGTGATGCTTTGCCTGATGCCCCCCCGGACATGATTGGCCCTCCTGGCTGCCAGGGCACTGCTGATTCATACTCAACTTGCCGTCGACCAGGACCCCAGGTCCCTTTCCATGGCACTGTTTTTCGGCATCTCATTCCCCAGTCTGTACGTACATTCAGGGTTGCCCCACCCCAAGTGCAGATGGCACTTTCCCTTGTTGAACTTCATATGGTTCATGACTGCCCAGTCCTCTAGTCCTTCCTGGCCTGTCTGATATGAGGAGAAGCCTTGTCAGTAATACCACTAGGAATCTAATTTTCCATCACCCTCACTTGAATCAATGTGTACCTAAAAACTGAAATATTTTAGAAATGGCAAAGTAATGACTAAATGCTACCAAGATATTTCAGCTTTAGAGAATCAAAAACAAGATTTCCCCAGTCTGGAGGAACTGAGTTCAATTCAATTTTCTGGGTTTTAATCTTGGTGACAAGAAATAAAAATATTCAAATGGCCTTATTGTCTGTGTAATTGGTTTGACAGCTAAACAAAAAAACACCACAAACTGAAAACCAAAAATAAACAGAAAAAAAAACCACCACAAACTCCCCTCAGAGTCTTTGCCCCCCAAGCAAGGTTTTTTTGTGTAATGCAGCAGAAATGAGTGTCACCCTTCAGAGACAAACTCTTTCAGATTGTGTTGAATAATTCATTTTCTGTTTTCTGACTGAATTTCGTAACAGTTGGTTGGCTTGTCAAGAGTCCATGTGATCATGTAGAGCACATTTGGGTACATGTAAAGATGTTCAGCTTTCTCATCTGTGTTGCTGGGGTATGAAAATTTTCTCATTATCCATTAGATTTCCAGCTGACATTTGCTGATGGAGGTGAATGGTCACTGAGGCACAGTATTATCATTGCTGCCATATCTCCTGTGCCTTAAAAGAATTTTATTACTACATTTCCTACAGTTTGCTTTTGTATAAGATGAAGAGACTTGAACTAAAAATGTCATCTGTTGAGCACATATGCTTCTATTTCCATGAATTTGGATAATTTAATTATATTATCTGTTACAAAATGTGCTTCATACAAAAAGTGGTATTTGAAAAAATTATTTTAATTAATGCATGTCATAAAATGTCAAATTTTCCCAGACAGAATATCCTGATTTTGACTGATGTGATATGGGTAAATTAATGCAAAATTATAATTTAGTCTATTAACTACACTTTTGCCAACTGGCAACATTTACTCTCTACCTTTTTCTGTGTTATGTATTTGGTGCCAGTGGATGCTGTATACCAGAACTTAGCTTCAGTCTGTCTTCTGAGCTAGCGTTCTTCATTTACCACTACATCCTTTGCCTACTGCCTCAATTTCTTTACTAAGGTTACACTGTTAGACTGTGCTTCAAATAATTCCAAAAATCTTTGAGTGAACTTACATATACCATAACAGAGTTAATTCAAACAAGAAACAAGCTTTTTTAAATACCAAAAATACAGAAATATTTTTCAGAGTTTTTTCCCCCGAGGTCCAATATAAATTCAGTTTCAATTTCATAGGACTGTGTGATAGAGATAGCTACAATACTATAAAATCTGTAGAAAATCTGTTCTTCTAAATCTGCCTATCAGAAACCTCTTCACACCTCTTCACACTTTCCTATCAAAAGCCTTCTTCCACATTTATGAAAAAAATAAAAAGAAGAGAGAAAAAGAAGAAAGAGATGGGGCCGGGCCAGGCCAGGCCAGGCTGGGCAAGGCAAGGCCAAGCAATTAAAGCTAAGACGCTAAAGACCAAGGGTGACTATTCACAGAAGTGAGAAGTGTCTTACAGCTACAAAGGCAGCTTACAGATAGCTCCCCTAAATGTCCAGGTTCCCTTGCTTTACACAGCATACTTCCCTGCATCTTAGAGAGATTTTGTCTGTATTTATTAATGCTTCCCTAAGGCCAAACTGGAGTTCCAGGTGATTACAGAAGGATTTGCGGGTGTTGTCTCCCAAAGGTCCCAGTACCTGACAGAAGAAACTAGGCAACAGTGGTACCCTGAAATGTGAAGGTAGCTGTACTACCCAAACAGAACAAAATTTCCACGTACCAACTTCCCTGTCACATCTTGCCCATATGATGCAACAATGTCCAGTCCTCCTCTTCCACCACCACCACTCCCTTCCTTCACCAGCACTGCCTCTAAGTGTATTTAAACCAATACAGAGTTTAAACGAACATGGCATTGTGACAGAAAGCAGCCTTTCTTGAAGTTCAGCATTTGCCAGTGGCCCATAGAAATCACTTCCTTTTCTTGTATTAGACTAAGGTTATTTTTATTTGTATTTGCTGATTTTTCGGTCTTTGTATTTGGGATATTTTAACAATAGAGTTTTAACCCTGATATATCCTGAGGGAAAACCTACAAATATATGTAGATTTAGAAACAGCATTTTGACTAATGTTAACACTGGCCACTTCAATGTGACTTTTAAAGACATTGGAGACTTTGTTGTTGTTCTAGCTAATAAAAGGAAAGGAAGTGTTCTGCACACTGTAGCTGCGAAAGAAGCAGAAAAATACATCTAAATGGAGTCCTAATAGTACCAAAGAACCCTTTATCTGACCCCCTTCACCAAACATGCTGACAATTTCTGATTTCCTTTAGGAAAGTCATCAATAACCTGTCATACCTGACAGAAACTGCCAGCACATGTTAGCACTTGAGCTTTCATCCGACTCATCTAAAATACATGCCACAACAAGCGACAACAGTCACTCACACTGTCCCAAATTTTTGAAAAAGCTCATTTTATAGCTCTGGTGCACCTTTGTATTGATTGAAATTAATGAAAGCTCTGAACTACAGAACACAGGAAAGTGACTGAGAGAACAGATAAAAAATAAAATAGTATTTTAGAATGAATAGGAAGTTTTGAAAAAGACAGGATATGTGATTGCTCTGATTTAAACTCCAAACAGTAATTTCAGATGGTTGCAATTTAATCAAATATTTCCATATTAGATATGAAGTGCTTTGTAGTGAGCTCCCAGAAAGTGAAAAAACAGTCCTGTCTGCTTCTGAATGGTCTTAAATACAATGCCTAAGAAGAATCTGAGATCAAGTAAGCACTATTACCCAATGAATATTTTCCCCAGCAGGTTTAAATAGAGAGACACACTTTGGCATTTAAAGGAATATAATTTAAAGGACAACTGTCTAGTTTAACCTTTTACATGTCACGACCGTTAAATGGATGAGACTATTGATAGACAAATGTACAACAGGAAAAGAACAACTGAAAAAACTAACCTCTAATAGCTTATAATATAAGAAACAGTATTAATAACAATATTAATATTAATAACCTCTAGTTCACATTTGAGAACTGCAAATATCCTGATAATATTCTAAATGTTGACTCTTCCTGGGTAAGCAGTCTATTCTACAGTCTATTCTACCCAGTCTATTCCTGGGTAAGCAGTTTATTCTACATATGCTATCAATATTGTCATGGTTACAGTCCACGTAAATTATTAATACATATATACAAAAATTCTAAGACCAGTTAGATTTAGAATGAAACTAAGCATCACAGCCTTTCAGATTGCTTCTGTGCCTATAAAAACAAAAAAGCAAAGGTCAGATAAAAGGAGAAATCATAATCATAATCATAGTTTAATAAAGATACATGTATTTCGTGTAAATAATTATTAGCCAGAACTTTATAGAGTTAATTAGGGCATTTTTACCAGATTCAATAGATGTTCTGTCCTTTAGTTATGTGTGTAAAGTTCTTATAATGGAAAGTTAGCTTCAGTGGGTTTTAGGAGCAAGCCAAATGAAGATTTTGCTATTAAAATATGTTCATCAGACAGTTATGGTTAAACCAAACTCTTTTTGTCACTCATAAGCTTTAAATCTCACTTACTAAAAATTCATTTAAATAGTAAAAAGACAAAGCATGGAATATAAACTGTCTATTTCAATTATTTATGGTGATCTGGAAAAATCAGTTGATACAAAGAGAACAAAAAATGTCCAAGGAGTATTCCTTTTGATAATTTTCACTTTTCTTTGCCTATTTTATAGAAAAAAAATCCTTTTCTTACAATAAATGTAAAATACCAAAGACATTAACATAAGATATTAATATAAATATCCATGTGGACTTGAAATACTGCATAATTACAAATTTTTTAGCTTCAGCTTAAATTAAAATGACTTAAAATTATTTATTGAATAAAATTAGTTATTAATAAATTAAATGATTTATTAAAATACCTTATCTTTTTATATTTTTAAAGTTTAATTGTGTCTCACAATTGTTATATTGAGAATGAATACCAGCAGAATTTTAAAAAATAAAAAAAAGAGTTCATTTGTATATTTTGTTTGTATTCATTCCAAAAGGCTCTCTATAAAACATATGATATGATTCCAATTGCATCACTTAAGCTGAATCAAGGACCTCGCTTTCTTTTTAAAAGGATAAAAAACAAACCAAAAACAAAACAAAGAAACGGGAAAAAAAAACAAAACACCAAAGCTGTAAGTTGAGAGATAAGAAAATGCTATTAAAAAGTAACGTATTGGCACCTTGATCTGATGAAGTTTATATTGGATGACCAAAGAAAGGAAGGTGATTCGAGATGCTTTTGCCCTTGCTTGATTCTGGATATAAAAAATCAATCAGAAGGGGTAGGGAGGATCTGGGCTTTTCTTACATCACACTGTTCTGAATCTCTTTCATGTAAGTCAGGGAAACTGTGAATTGTTGTCCCCTTCCTGATCACCTGCTCATGTTCCTGAGACAGTATCAGTGGTTTTATCCTCATAAAATCTTTTACATGACAACAGGACTGGAACAGCACTCTAATCTCAATGTGACCACAAGATCAAGCTGAAGGCTGAGAAAACCATTTCCAAAATGCAAGTCAAGATGATGACAGTTCTACACTTTCCCAAGATGGACTGTAGCTGAGATGATGTGAAAAAGATGTATACGACCTGTACCATAGTCACAAGTGTGATGTGGTGCTGCTTGTAAATCTAGTAATGAAAAATCATCTGTAGAACCAAATTAACTGGCTAGTTAACAGGAAACCTTTCTCCTTAATACTAAGTAAGAAAATTCTAACAGCTTCACTGTCATAAGGTAATAGGAGCCCCATAGCGCTGTTTCTGGTACAATTCAAAGATTAGCTTGTGAGAGTTGATTAACTTATTTTTTCAAATTTGTAACCCAAACTCTCTGTATCTTCTTTTCTGAAGATTTTTATCATAATAAAAAAGTAAAAAAAGAAAAAATCAGTCAAGCACTCAAGAGAATACATTAATTATATTAGATCTTATAAAGTCTTTCGTAACTATCATAAGTTAAAGCATGCAAAAATCTACCTACTCAATCTACCTACTGACTTTAGAGCCTAGTTAACCAGGGGGCAGGTTATAAAAGGCTGTGGGGGCTAGACCAACTAACTAGGAACGGATGTGGGAATTTTTACCTTAACACAGTCCCATAAGTAAGGCATTTCCCAGAATGGGGGACCTGCTTCAGCTCAAAAGCAATGATGACCTGAAGGTTTCATGAGAGGAGAACCCTTTTGCTTTAAGGGGAATGGCATAATAGGCTATTGACATTAATCCCCTATATATTAAGAGGAAAGGACTGGGAGAATACCAATGATGTCTTCTGGGGTTGTCCTTTTTTCGTTAGGAAATGATAGAATTTGAAATGTCTAGGAAACTGCTAATATATTGCAAGTTCCTACTAATGGTAGGATGCTATTCCCCATAACTGCATGCAACTCATCTTTCCTCTGGTTTGAGAAAATTTTTCTTGTCTGCCTATTCTCTACTAGTCTGTACTAATCAAATCATCCTCCTTCCCCTCTTTCTTATTGCTGAGAACTTGTCTGCTCTTCAGGGCTTGTTTCCTCTCACCATCATTTTTCTTGTGAAACAATAATTTGTGAGGCAGAAATGTTTCGAGAAGCAGGAGATGCTGTGTTCTCTTTCTAACTGCACCACTGGCCTTGTCACAAGCAAGTCATCTTACCTTCCTGCTTCTTTCCTTAACCCCCATCCAAGCCCCTAAACTTAAGATTCCACACTTGAAAAGCTAAACGCTGTTCAAAACACTGGGTATACAGCTACATTAATCTGCTTCTTTCAGACAGGCTGAACCAGGAAATCTGCTTAACATTTCTTCCTGCAGACTGAAAAAAAAGTTACATGAACTTGTGTGATGTTGAGTACCTTCTGATGTAGGATGAGTGCATTAACATTTGTTGAAGCCTACAACAAAATCCAGACTTGCAACATCTCTCAGTACAAGTCACTGCAATTTACAGTACAAGTCACCATATTTCTCATTATGTACAGAAAAAAACCCACCAGAAGTTAGCAAGTAGTTATTGTTAATATACAGAAATAAACCATGGGAGGCCAATTAATATAATGAAATTAATAAGAAAATATTAACAGGAAAAAAATAGTAATGAATAGGTAAGGCCTACATATCCTTGAAAAAATATAGTAATCTGTGGGGGTTTGCCCTAAGATGTTATAAAAGGTAACACAGACTAAACAGTTGTTCTGAATGCTAATCTGTACTACCTTGTTCTCTCACTGCAACCATACCCCAATAACTGTAGACATATGGACTTAGCAAATGGTATCTAAGCTGTGTATGCTACTAAACAAGCTGTTAAAAAGCTGCGCAAGTTAGACTGTCCACTAACTATTCATCAAGAGACATAAAGAAGCTCAAACAAGTTATAGAAATACTGGTTTAGTCTGGGAACATGTCTGCTTTTCTCTCACAAGCAACATCATCTTCCTAGGACTGCTGGATGAACTAGCAAAATCTGATTTCCTCAACATACTTGGTAGATACCAAAAGGCAAACTTATTAATTTGGTATATGTGAAGTTGTTGTAACCAGAATGGCCTTTCATATTGTCCTAAACGTTTTTGATAACCCACAGCATCATCTGCAGAAATTGAGAAGGTGATTATAGACATGAATTGGAAGCAAGTCAGTAGGAATAGGTGGCTTTTATTGCCAGTGACATTTTTCAGCATTAAAATCTAGAAAGAGCTAGGAAAAACATGGGGAATTTGCTGTGATTTCTTGAAATGAAAGCTTCTATTCAGCTTTAATAAAGACATCAAAAATAGTTTTCATTTGCTAAATAAGTAAAGGGCCAGGTTGAGATTTTCCTAATAACCCCTGGCATCTGTGAGTTCCAGCAGGCAGAATACAGCCAGAATATGCAACAGTGCTTGAAAATGTTATAGAAACATTGTCAGAAAACTCACAGGGGTTTATATAGCCCTCTTGTCATAAAGCAGGATCAGCTAGAGCTGCCTCTCAATCAACCGCTGATGGTTTGTCTGGGTTATGGATTAACTGTACTGCAAGACCAGAGACTCCTGAAAGGCTCAGCACGAGCCAGCTCACATCCATGAGCAGAAGAGCCGTGTTGTGTTGGCAGGACTGACATGCTGGCTGGCTCCACACCTGCTGGGTCCCCACCCTCCACTGTCACCATTGTCACCAAACCACTCCCAATATGCTCCTGGTAGATAGCCTCAAATACATATTGACTCCCCAGTTCCTCGGCCTTGCAATTTTGAAGTTATATATTTTAATATGTTCAGATCTGAAAAAATCCTTAGGTTGAATGCACAGTTTCAGTGATTTACGCTAAATGTGAAGTACTACACCTGTAAATGGTCATTCCTATTCATTTATAATTTTGTTAATGTATAGCTTATAAATTCGAGAAAAAACATTCACAAGTAAATTAGTCATGCAATTATATTTTAAAATTGCTTATGCAGTTGATCTGAGGCCATTAAAAACACAGATCCTTTTACTTCTATGTTCCATATGAGCAACCAGAGGAAAAAGCTACAAACAATTCTACCTGTTAGTTATTCCAGACTTAAGATTTGAACTACAGAGCTAGGGATTCAACCAAGAGGAAAAGCTTACAGGACTGAAAAAAACCTCTGAGACTTCCTGATGGGATATTTATTTCTTATGAAATGGTTCAAAACAACTCATACAAATATTATTTCTACTAAAATGAATTCTTATATTCACCTTCCCAATTTAATACTATTTTCCATTTAAGGGTTTTGAAATATCTTGCAGCTACAAATGTAATAAGCCCATGATATCTCTCTGAAGATAAGAGAAATTATTCTCATGTGATTTAGACTGATTCAGCACTGCTTGTATTAGTGGCAGGTTTCATCTTGATCCTTTTTTTTCTGGTAGTAAGATTGCTCATGTGTATAACCTGTTTACGAAAGAGTTTGTGTCAAGAGACTGCTATAAAGGAGACATAAATGATCTTAACAGACTAAAGAATAAAAAAGAAATATAATGGGCAACAAGGACACAGTGATGCACAAAATAGAAACAAAACATTTCTGTAGAAAAAAAGTACAACTTCGGTATTAAAAACACCAATATATATAGGGAGTTACCACTGTATATCAGCACAGTGGAAAGAGTCTTTTGAACTAAAAGGGGACATTTTGATGTTTTATTTAGTGTTAGGAGAAGGGGGGAGATGTTTTCATTTTTGGTAATATAAATGTTATCTTCACCTATATAATAAATTGTCATTATTGTGAATATCAAACTTACAGGTGATTTATGCCGAACACCTATTTCTCACATGGGGAGATTTACCAGTAGGAAGGGGAGTGAGTACAGGAGTGAGGAATCAGTGAAAGGGGTAGCAGTTTTCTCGTAGCACTGTGGTTTTGCAAAAGCTCCGCATTCCATGTTGACCAAGAAAGCTTCACTCAATTACTGCTGGAACTTCATCCAGCCTAGATGTGGCTTTGATACAACACTAACATCACAGGAAAACAAGCCCAGGAAATTTCAGCTGTTACAGCCTGTTTATCAGAATGCTTTTCTTCCTCCCACAGTTGTATTCAGCATTATTTACTAAGGAGCTGAATTGCACTCCGGTAACTGAATCCACTTACTCCTAAGCCATTTGGATCAGTAGAACCCTTAATAAATCAAGAAGAAGGTAGGAGCAGGGGTAAGTGAATTTCCCAGGAAGGATCCTTCACTCCTTGCTGGGGAAAGCAGGAATATTCACTTTCCCTGTAGAGTCACCAGATATCAGATTTGCTGATTTCCAAGGAGTACCTCATCATCCCTATGGACTCTTCTCAGGTTTGGGGCAGGAGAATTCTCTACCTTTCCTGTTAAATCTGTGACACTGTGCAATGAAGTATTTAGATTCCTGGGGCCAGAAAAAGGAAACGCAAGCACAAGCATAACCACTTTATTACTTGTACCTAAAGGGCAAGCCATAAGGAGTCAAGAACCCTAATTTTTGGTCCTTGTTCCATAATTATTTCTATATTTTGCTCCCTTACATACAGCTATCATTTGGTAAACAGTGTATGAAGAAGAGTACTAATCCTGTTCATAGCTGAAGCCTCTCTGCCTTGGCAGCGAACTCAAAAGTTTGCTCTCTTTTTCTCAGGGCCCTACAACATTCTTATCTAAGCTGTCTGCAGCTTTCCTCTTCATCTGTTTTTGTACTGCTTCTAGCACTTCTTTGTTCATTCCCACACAAGCAAACAGGCACAGTAGGTCCAGTGAATTCTTTGTGCATTGAATATACTGCACATCAGTACAGTACATGACTGGTAGGTCTGGCATGTCTGGGAAATATTGAACTGCCTGAGCACGCAATCCAACATGTCTGGGATTTCCATGCTGGCTATGTTCACAAGTCCTGGAAAAATACCTACATATTTTTCATAGACCAATTCATTTTTCCACATGAGGGGATTAGTACACTGTAATCAGTTCACTTTTCATCTTTTGATAAACTAAGCTTATTAAATTCAAGCCCCTGATCACGTATTGTATCATACAGCATCCTCTCTAGCACTAAAATCACTATTGCAATTCCCTTCTGCTCCATCTCGGGTTTGTGAACAGTGTTTTAAAAATACAGTCACAGGAACTGTATGCCTCATTCAAAAAGCAATCTCAGCGATGCTATACATAGAAGGCAAACCCCCTTCATGTGCCTCGTCAGTAAAAAACATGACCAAAAGGCAGTATTTCCCGCTCATAGGAAACAGTATGTTTTTACAAACTGCTCTCATCCAAATCACGGTGGGTTTTTTGGTGGAAACTTCTGGTGAATTAAAAGTACTCTGACCCCTGCAGGTGCTTCGGCAAACTGACACGAGAGGGCTGACGAGGGAAGGAAGAACCTGCATTTTTGAAGAAACAACACAAAACGTCTTGCTTGGTGCGTTGCTTGATCTGGAAGTATTGTCCATTTGCTATAACATTCAGAGTTTGAACGCTTGTCTAATATGACCTTAAGGGTTCTTTGCTGACCTACTGCTTTCCAGAATTAAGCAACACACAATGTTTTTAGTTGTTTTCAAATTATACATTGGGTTTGTTTATACCAAAACGCAGAACCTTTAGAGAGATCAGCTTGTCATTTGCTTTCCGAATCTGTTAAAAATATATCAGAGTATTAGTTCAAATACTGTTGCCCAGTAGATCGCTGTTTGTCCATTCATTGTTGAGGTATGTCAGCCATATGGCCCTAATCCATGTAATGTATGCTGTATCGATGGTGTTTTATCACAACAATGGAGTTTCACTGAAAAACAGACCAATGTCTTGCAAACTATTGGGGCAAATTAAAACATTGTAGCTCTTGAAAAATAATCTACAATTTAGTTTAAGTTCTAAACAGTTCTATACAGCCTGATGTTCCACTACGATAAAAACATTATTTTTGAAAATAGAGTAATATGGCAAACGCTTTCTTTTAGACAAATATGGAAGTGCTTTATTTTTCAACATCGTGTTACATGGCTGCATTATTTCCATTAGCAATGAGACTGTGCTAGTAATAGGGAACCTTTGTTACCAGTAGGTATTTGGGCTGGAGTGAACGACAGTGACTTACAGCGCTTTTAAAACACACCGAAAAGGTATGCTAGTCCTGACAAAGCTTTACACTACAGTTTCTTCTCATCCTGGTGGCACCTTGTCCTTTGCCTTGTCAATGGGGAGCTTTGCCCTTCAATAGCAGCTCCTTGGTTGACATGAGAACTGGTTCTTTCTGCCAAAGTGGGACGAGCGCGTGGGACTGGAGAAACTGTAGAAGCCATACTTTCGGCCCCCTCCACAATAACCTGTATTAAGTTGCCAGAACCTCTTTCCCAAATCGTTGGCTCGGGTACTTGCAATCCAAGCCTTTCCATGCTCAGCACCCTGCAGCAGACAAAACCCACCTGCGAAGCGAATGGCTTCACCCTCTGAACGGCCGCAGCTCCGCGCATTCCTGACCGCGGGATGCGCTGTTCCCAGGGCTGCCTACGCACCTTGGGCAGGGCAGGACACGGAGGCGGCAGGTCCTGCTCTGAGATTATACCGAGGGGCTGCCCTGTGCAGCCAACTACCTCCCGTTTCCCTCCGCCCGCTCGCTGCTGCCCGCGGTTACCGAGCGCAGACACGGCAGCGGCTCGTCCTTCGGTAACACCGTTCCTGCTGGTTTCCCTCCGGCCGCCCCTTCGCCCCGGCTCGGGGCAGGCACCTCCTGCCCGCCGCGCTCCTCCGGAGCGCCGAGCGCTGCCGCCTGCCGGTCCTCCGGGGCCGCCGCCGCCGCCGGGCCCACCGCGGCAGCGCCCCGCCACCGCACCGCCCGCCCCGGCCCCGGGCCGCCCTCGGCCCGCGCAGCCCCAGCGCTCCGGGCGGCACAGGGTCAGCGACAGGAGCCTGTCGGCAGGGGACCGGCCGGCAGCCGCGGGTGCCTCTCGCCCGTGTGCCGGCGAAGAGCGCCTGGCGGACTGGGGGCGGCTTTCGGTGCTGCGGTCGGCGGGCTAGCCACGGCACCGCCGCTTGTTTACGAGCGGGCGGAGGGGCGGCCCGGGACAGCGTTCGGGGTGGCAGAACAGCCCCTCCCAGCCCCGCGGACCGGGTCCGCCCCGGCTCCTCCGCACCCGCGGGGCACCTGGGCGCGCCCGCAGCCCGGCTGCGGGGACGGGACGGGGCGGGGCGGGGAGCGCGCGGCTCTGCCCTCCCGTGGCGCCAGGGCTGAGCGGGCACGGAGCCGCTCCCCGTTCCAGATCCCCGCGCCCCTCGAAAAGGCAGGCGGAGGAAGAGGAGGAGGCTCCCGCCGCCGGGCACGGCGGGGCCCCTTTCGCGATTCCCCCCGGTGTTGCCCTGCTGTGGCTGCACCCTTCGCGGGGCCCTCTCCCACCACGCCCCCGGTGTTCCCCGGGCCGCCGCCAGCCCGTCCCCGCGGTCTGGCGCCGTCGCCTCACTCCGCTCCGCTCCGCGCCTAGAGCCCCGGGAGGGGGAGGGGAGGGACAGGGGGAGGCGGTGGCGGCGACCGCTGTGGGGCCCAGGCTGCTCCTCGCCTCCGCTGCGCCTCTTCCAGCCCCGGGATCTGGTGCTGGGGGGGGGGGGGGGCGGGAAAGGGAGGGGGCGGGGCCGGCATGGGCAGCAGCCAATGAGAAGGCGCAACCCGGCAGCTGGGGCGGTGCGAAGGCGGTCACCGCCCAATGGGGGAAGGGCAGAGGGCGCACTCGGAGCGGGGCGAGAGTCAGGCAGGAGGCGAGTCGGGACTCGGGCAGTGAGCGGGACACAGCAGCAGCAGCAGCCGCCGCCGCCTCCTCCTCTGCCGGGGCTCGCTTGCAGCCGCTCTACCGGACGGCGCCGCGGGACTGGGAGCCGGTGGGTGAGGGACGAACGGACTGAGGGACGCCGCTTCCCGGAGGGGGCAGCGGGCGGAGCCGCCGTCCGGAGGAGAAGTTTGGCCGAAGCGGCCGCCTTCGCCGAGAGAGGAAACTTTCCTCGGGGGGCCGGAGGCGGGGGCGGCGGGAAGGAGCCGCGGCGTGCTCGGGTCCGCCGCCCGGTGAGGGGGCTTCCGAGAGGGTCCCCCCCGGCCCAGGCCGGGCTGCGGCGGCTGGGATGTACCTGGCAGCGGTCTCGGCGGGGAGGAGACGCACGGGCGGAGACGTCGGCTGGCACCTGGCGGCGGCGGGGTGGCTGTTCCTGCTGGCTCTGCTGGCCCAGCTGCTGGGCGACTCAGGGACGCGGGCGCTCGTCTGCTTACCCTGCGACGAATCCAAATGCGAAGAACCGAAGAGCTGCCCCGGTAGCATCGTGCTGGGGATCTGCGGCTGTTGTTTCATGTGCGCTCGGCAACGGAACGAGAGCTGCGGGGGAGTCTATGGGCTGCACGGGGCTTGCGACCGGGGCTTGCGCTGTGTCATCCGGCCGCCGCTCAACGGAGACTCCATCACCGAGTACGAAGTGGGCGTCTGCGAAGGTGAGAGACGGCGGGACATCATCCATCCATCTCTCCATTCCCTGGGGTGGGGGGTACCCGCTAGGCGGCGGGAAGGGAAGGAGGGCGCACCGGCGCCTGAGAGGTCTTAGACGCCGGTGCGCCTTCCTTTCCTTCCCGCCGCCCGCCTGTCCCATCTGCGAGCGTGTCTTTTTAACCTTCCCTGTCTAAAAAAAGACCCAAAAAACCCTATTTACAAGTTTTACACTCAATTTTCGTAAAGACTGTATCATTTCTCTATTTCCATAGCGCCTTGCTGGCTTGCTTAATAGCTTATACCAGCTACTGATGCCCAACTAAAATTCCTTGATAAAGGACTCGGGAAGGGTTTGGCAGATGGAGATCGGCGGAGGTCAGTCGTGCACACATGATGCCTGTTCCGGATTCCCTCCTCTGTAAGGAAACAACAAAGGCTGATCATCTGTTATAAAGTTTTCCTTCCTGTTCCTGTCATTTAATATCTCCCCGTCCGTCCTGCTCGATATTTGATAAGGGGTGTCTTTTTCCCTGCTGGAGCATCGAGGGGGTGGGAGAAATACCCACGGCAAAACTCCTCTCAAAGTCACTTCATCTTCCTGCCGGCTACTTGGCGAGGTGATGAATTGGTATGAAATGCAAAAGGAGTTCACCCCCACTTCAAATTTTGTATCTATCAGAGTCCCTAAGACTTATTTTTTATGTTATAATTTAACAAAGGCCAGAGGCAAATTTTTAGTCTCTTTCTCTTGTACCTCAAGTTCTCTTTTCCCCCCAAGTTGAGAGAAAACATGGCGCTCTAAAGAGATTACAAATAACCAGTAGTTTGGGATATGTATAAATGTATATGTGACTCGGAGCGGGAGCTTCGACAGTTCTGGAAAAGGAGAGGGAGGCAGTCTCCTCTCGGCGGGTAGAGGGCAGTAGAAAGTCCAGAGAGCTGGTGAGGCAGCATCTGTCCAAAAAACTTGCATTTAAAATGATGCACTATTTTGAGAAAGCTAAACTCGGTAATTTTTAGTGGGCAGCTGACCTTTGTCCTGGCTCTCATTATTAGTTTAAAACTCCATTTGCCTGCATAACCAATGAATTGCAAGCCACAGCAGAGCAGTGCAATGTGTCTCACCTGTGCTACAACCAATGCCATCAGCTGATGCTTTGGTAGGACAAGTTCCCGGATTAAAAGCTGTGTTCTTAAACAATTAAAAATGGCCCTAAAGTCTTTTGAAGACCTTGGTTGAGACCATGTTGGTGAATATGTACATTGTTGTGGTCTCTCTTATTTTTAACATGTATTGGAAAAGTTTTCATAAACAGAAAAGTACAACCAAAGGTACTTTAAAACCTATCTGGTTTTGGAGGAGTTTCTTTTGTCGTGTGTTTTCAAGTAAAAGCTTGGCTAAAACAGCTTCCCCCATTCCCCATGGTTAAAGGAACTAAAAGTCTGCAGTCATTAAATGCCTTAATGTTCTAACTCCCTTACTGTATCACAGTACGGACAACTCTGGCAGTTTAAGAGTATTTCATTCCTTTGAAGTGATGCAATCTGTACGTTGCTGTAGTTCAACTCATAACACGTCCCATTTACTGTAGAAAATAGCATGAAGCATTTGTTGGCAAGATTGCATTTCAGTTAGTGTTGTGGTTAGGAACTAGATCCAGCTGTCCCTATAGGAACAGTCGAGGAGATAACTTATCTATTTAATTTTCATTCTTATAAATGAAAAGCAACTGAGCTGAACTGTCAGCCTAATAAATAGTCCTGGAATACCTATTACTGGTATGAAACTGCCTCACTCTGAGGAACAGAAGCAACGTGCTGTTCTTTGTGGTGCTTGTTGTGCACGCGGTGGCAGCAAGGATAAAAGGGGACTTACTGTACTGCCTCTGATCGCAAAAATGAGGTTGAATAGCTCTGGTTTTTTGATTGTGATGACCTAAACAGTTGTGCAGTTTACAGGCACATGTGCAACAGGCTAGGGTGGTGATGCCTGATCTGTGAGCCGTGCTGTTATCTGTTAATGGAATAAAGGCTGCTTTTTTTAATTGTCTTGTCCACTGGGAGAGCAAACCCTTTCCTACCCCAGTTTGGGGAGGAGGAAATGGAAGCGTCTTTCAGAACTGCGTGAATAGAAATCAGTGGTTTTGCTCTCCTTCCTGTCTTTAGCCTTTTCTTTCATTGCAGTTTTTTACACTGAAATGACCCCTACTGGCTACAGTTATAAGCATGTTTTTTGTATCAGTTTTGAAGCTTCATTGGTGTCTTGTTTCAGAGTATCAACGCATACTAGGCTACAGAAAACTCTAAGAGCTGAAATAGCAACAGGTAGAAATACTTGTTTGATAGCTTAGTTATAGTATTTAATGCAATTGACATGAGTTAGTTTATAACACCTGATGGAGGAGTCTCTGTGGCATCTGTTACTGGTAGCTTCTCTTTCTGAAATTACAAATGGACTGTTCTTTGTTAAAGCACTGTTTATTAGTGAAAGCCGTTGCTGGTTCTGAGTTTGCTTTTTGTTTTTTCTTTATCCTTCTAAAACCTGAAGGAAGTTCTCATTCATGTCGCCACCTTAACTATTCACATCTCTATGCAGTTCTAAGGCTCAGTTTGTGTCATCCCAAAGTACGTAAATACCCTTCCTGAATGCACTTATACCCTTAGTAAACAATTCTGAGGTCAGCTTCCCCTGGTGGCTACTTCTGAAGGGCATTCTTGAGAGAGTTTGCACAGCTCCAGCATTTGTTGGCTTTATAGGGATGCTGCTGGATTGGTTCGATGAGGTGTGTTGAGAGCCTACAGCCCCTTACAAAGAGTCTGAGCATTGAGAAATTTTGAATGCAAAGCAGGAACTGCCCCTTGCTCTGCCTTTGAAGGTAGTCCTAGAGCCACTACTGAATTAGACTGAAGTTCTCCAGAAACACCTTAGCCTTGACTTCTGCTGCAGTGTAGCTGAGCAGGGCTCTGGCTTCGTGGGGGATCAGAGAGGCTTGGAAAAGTTCTGCTAAAGAACTTTGGTTACTCTGTGAAGGCATTTCTTGTGATAACACTCTTCTTGTTTCATTTACCATGCTTCTCTGGTGCTATTAGATGAAGGGGCCTAGATTGCTATGCTAAACTCTTCAAAGACATGACAATAGCATATAATATAACACTGAAAATGAGCTGAAATTATTTTTAACTGAGTAGTAGAAACATGTTTTTGCAATATATTTGAAATGCTTAGTTAACAAAACTCCTAGTCTCACTGTGTTTTTAAGTTTCTTTTATGATATACTTGCATATAAATTAGCCTCTAGATGCATATTAAAAGAAGGTATTTCTGTGCCAGTAACTTACCAATAATATCTAGTACTTTGTTTGGTTTTGGTTTATTGTTTTGTTTTTAGTGGGGTTTGGGTGTGTTTGTTTATTTGGGGGAATGGAGGATACAGCTATTGCTGTATTCTTTTTGCTTACTGTAGGTAGTTTAAGGCTTGCCTTGAATACTTGAGGCTTCTCTACCTAGTGCATAGCTTCTGTGCTGGGGCTCCCTTGGGACCAGGAGAAAGCTGCTGTAGCAGATTTTAGGCAAGTATTGGGAAAATATGTGAGTTAATCTCCTAGTACAATGGCAGAAGCTTGCCTTCCTGTGGCTAATCCTAGTCTCATTTACTGAACTGCATCTTTTTGGGAGCTTGGAGCATTACAGTCTGTCTGTCACTCCTTGTTGCGGCAAGCTGGGAGAGCTTGGATGTGTCCATTGTCCATTTCCTCACCTTTAACCCTGCTATGGAGTAGTTTTCTTCTCTTAGAAATATGTAAGAGCACAATATATTGTATGTAACCAAAGCACAGTGAAACTGGAGCTTGTGAGAAGACAGGAAATTTTGAAAACTCAGCTTTTTTCAAAATTTGGAAGAGGAAACCTAAGCTTGTTTTTGTTTTGTTTTGTTCAGGCATTGGTTTACATGTATGCTAATGGAGTTCTTTCCTGCTTTTCTGAAGTAAGAACAACTTGGTTACAGACTTGATAGTATTTTTATCACAGTTAGTGCTGATACTTGTAACTTCTGTAACTAGTACCTTGGGAGAATTTTGTTTTCAGTTGTTTTCAGTACTGTGCTCTCTGTCTAATGGATCAATGGACCCAAAGCCCTCAACTTGATGCTTTATCTCCAGACAGTCTTCTATACAACATGATTGCCTTCTTGCCTTTGATGCAGTCCACACCTTTAAACATTAGGCAGCATTTTACTTTCAGTACAAGTTACTGAAATTCAAGTAATTGAGAAGTCACGTGTCGGTAACCCAGTTGTTTATATCTGTTTGGACTGGAATAGCATTGCCCAGGTTTCTTATCTTTTTGTTAGGCCGGGGTTTTTTTCTCACTTTGTTATGTAGTGAGTGGCTGGGGAAATATCCAAGTGGTTCTGATGTCCATGCGTGCACAGAGAACTTTCTCCAGTAAATCAAGTGTTAGAACTGATGATGTAGTTGGGGGACTTCATCAGTATTAAGTGGTGCACCAAATGGTTGTTGGCATGAAGGCAGTCAAAATACTTTGTTCAAAGACTGTCAGCAATCCAGACTATCAGGGAAACAAATGGAAAAATTATTCATGTTTTCAAAAAAGAAAATCATCAGAAAAATTATTTAGCTTGTGAAACTGGAATGAGAAGTAGTTCTCTGGTGAGTTCAGCTTCTGATATGCTAGTCTTGATCAAATTTCATAGTCCCCTTCCCTTACTCCCCCCCACCAGAAAACACTTACTAGGAGCATGCTGTCTTCTCTACACACAGACTGGATAGTTTATAAGATATTTCTACTCTGTATTCTGTCAATGTGGAAATCTCAACATCAGTAAGAACACATAATTTTGAGTGTGGCATGGAATTTGAATTGGATCAGGTGCTTATTTGACTTGGAAATGGCTTCCTCTCTGTTTTAGGCATCATATTTTGATTTTAGAAATCACTTTATTCTAGTATTTCAACAAAAATTAAATAGAAGAGTCTAATAGATATGAGGAGGGATGTTGATGCAATAACTGTTGGGCTTTGGCTGTTGTGGATCAGCACAGTTAGTTCAAAGCTAGAAATCTCACCATGGATAGGCTGGATTACTAAATGTTTTAACTTCTGTAAGAGGAATATTCTCTTTTAATTTTTTTTTATTTTTTAAAATCTTTCATAAGCATCCTCTACTTATGTGAATTTTTCCACGTAGAAAGTGATTATTTCATCAAGCTCCCCAAAATCAGACTGCTTATAAAGATTTTTTTTTTTTAAGCTACCTTTAAATTCCCCCTAGGCATGTTTGCTAGCTTAAGTACTCTCTAGCTGATTCAAGGATTCTTGCATAATTTAACTTCTTGCCTAGTACTTAGTCAAGCAAAATGTCATTTTACTGACAGGCATATTATGCAATAATTAATCCATTAATATGGTTCAAAAATGCTTTCTTCTTCCCTTCCTTCCTTTGTGCCCCTCTCAAGCATTCTTCATCTCAATAAGTAAAGTTTATAGTATCTTGCAGATAGAACCGAATGTTTCTCTGTTTTAATGGATTAAATACTTTGTAGAGGTGACCTATTAAATGTCTCTTGTGACTTATAAACTGCTTTCCTTTGAGAATGCATTTAATCCACAGGGAATGTAAACTTGGAAATGGTGAACTCAGGGTTTTGCCTGAGACTTTGAGTGACACCAGTTGTGTAGCCTTACAATACTGGAATTTGGAACATGACTGACTGACACTGACATAGAAAGCTTATGTATGTGGACAAACTTACCAACATAAACTAAGATTGGAAGATAACTTTGGATAAAAGATATCTAGATTAAATTCCGCATAAGCATAGGGATTAAGAGATGGTCCCTGAGGGAGCTCTTGTCTGAACAGACTAGTTTGGCCTTGTCAGGGGAAAGTAAATCCTCAGTAATGTTTTGAGATGAATGGAAGCAGTTCACACCTTTACCAGGGGTGGTATTCAGTCCCTAGCAGCTTTCACTGGGTGTATTGGACACTTAACTTCAGAATCTGCAAATCACTAACACGTTGAGGGTCATGAGCATACAAGTCTTTAATAGGAAAACAAACGGGAGCACAGGGTTGTGAACAGAAGGAAAAGCACTGGCTCACAGGCATGCAGCAATTCCCATGTTCTTACTCATTTCCTAAGCTTTAAGCCTTATACAGCCAGCTACTGTGATACTGTTAGGCTTCAATTGGTGGTTGGGTTTTTTTGTTGTTGTTGTTTTGTTTGTTTGTTTGAAGGGGGTTTTTTTGGTATTAGTGAAAAAAAACTAGCAAGTGTGATGTTTCTAAATCCAAGAGAACCCATTCTGTTGGGTCACTTATCCTTGAAATGAATTAAACTTCAGTGTTTTGCTACAGGCTGTGTGATACTCTCTTCAGAATTTTTTTCAGAAAGGATGGATGTAAGCATGTTGGAGGTATTTTTTTCCCCTCACTGATGGGCTGTTGATAAAAGTATGGGGCCATACTGATAACGGTGTTACACGTGGTAATGTAAAATGTGCTGCTTTCATAATAGAAACACCAAACTTTACGTCTATCTCTAACTTAGGTTTTAGAAAAAGAAAACAGCCTTGAGGCTAGTTCTAAATCCAGGGTAGAGTTTCTCCTGTAGTCTCCTGTAGCTAAGAAGTTGGGTGCAATTCCCCTGAAGCGTCTTGCAATTATTGTGTTCAGTGATGCTGCATTAATGACTGGAGGTAAAAGTGGCAAAATATTTAAGATGTTGTGTTTCTTCTAATAGTGTGGACTGTTCTTGGTGTAGTTTGCTCAATTCATAGCCTTGTTCCAGAATTTGTCTTTGGAAAAACTTTTCCTACTCCTGTCAGCTTTGCCTCTGCCTAGCAGCTGCAGCAAGCAGCCAGCCAACTACTTGTTTGCAGTGAAGCTGATGCGTGCTGCTGTACATGCAGGCTTCTGAAGTGTGTGGGTGAAGAGTGCAACTTAAAAAATTGGAATTTTAGCCTCCTTTGGAAAATGGTTATGAAGGTTTGACCCTCTTCTGAGGCCTTAGCAATTATTTTTATAAAGAGTTTTCTAGAGCTAGAGGAAAAATCTGCTACAACAGCTGAAATGTTGCTGTCCGTGCTCATTCTAATCAGGGCAGTACTGGCAGAGGCTCTCTCTGATCAATTAAACCCTGTAGTATTTTCAGTCAGCTATTTGCAAAGAAAATATGGTTCTAGTCATAGGTTTAAAATAATTTATTTGTCTTTTTTCAGGTGTGTAAATGCATAGGGGTCAGACTTCAGAACCAATGATATATTATTTAAGACCATCTTTGGGGAAGGAAGGCTATTGGAAGTACCATTCAGTTTTATTGTAAGACGCCCTAATAGTGAAAGTCCTAAAAAAACAAAAGCCAAACTAAATATACCTTTCCTCCCCCAGCCATCCTCTCCCCACCTCCACTCCCCCCACCAAAAATAAAAAAAGAGAGGGAGGTCATGGTACTTAGAGAACTAAAATATTCCAGATAGTGTGGGGAAGGGAAAACTTTAAAACCTGAAATAGTTGTCCACATCACATGCTTCACTTAACATTTCCATTTATCTCCTTGCCTCCCTCAAGGCTTCTGTGGAGTTTCTGATAATTGAGTGGAAAGCTGGTCTGTTTAAATACTTTCTGCATTCCTTAATATGAAATAACTGTCTTGAGACACATGCAGAGCTGCTGCAGTGAAAATCTTTCTCACTAACTTGCAGATTTGATCACCTGAGATACATGCTCTATTTTGGATAAGCTAAAGCAGGCAGTCAGATTTTAGACAAGCCTTACATATATGTGTGTTCCTGAGGTATCTAAATGTTATGGTACAGTTTTGCTTTCTAGCTTTGACTAGAAATTTTCTCAGGTAGCTGCAAAACCCTTTTGTACTGCTGTACATTCCACATAAAGACTGGATCTTGGAAAGTAGACCCTTCCAAAAGGTGGAAAAAATGCTTTCTCACAAAATTCTCAGCTGTGTGTCTTGCCATAAAAGTTTCTGCCGGCTGTAGTCCTTGGTTCCTGACTTCATAGAAGGAATAAGTCGTGAGAAGGGAAAGGCTTGAAGCCAGTATATGAGCTCAAACTCACTTCAAGGCTAGTCTTCCCTTTTGCTGCTTTTCAAGGTCTGGGGCTGGGTTTCAAGCATTCTTTAGTGGTGATTAGTCATTTCTATTGTTCAGCTCCTCCAAAACATGCATTTCCTTTCCATCGTTCTTTTTTCCTGTTCAAAGAGAAGCCAAAGCCTACTGGCAAGAAGTATTTCCTTTTTTTATTTTAGCAAGTCTCTAAGATCCTTTCAGAGTCTCATACCGTCTTAATGAATACCACTGATTTGAAAATGCTTTTGTGTAGACCGTGTGCTGGAGTGCTGAGGCTCAGACCTTGGGTCTGGTTTGATGGAGGAGCTTCTGAAAGGTTCTTCCTCCACCAGTTTCCAGAGGGCAGTACCAGTCTCAGTAAGGATTGCTTCTCTGTCACTGTGAAACCCTTCTTTCTCCTCCTTCAAATGCAGGATCTAAAAGGATGCAAGAGTCTGTAAGATGTGACTTGGACTGTTTAGCTTTCAGACCAGCAATGTCTCTGCTCTTTCAGCATCCTGAGACCTACCTGTCATGCTAGGAAATAGCTGAGTAACATGCTGCAGTTAAATGTAAATTATGGGAGTTCGCTCAATTCACTGCAGTACTTTTCATCAGTGATATTTTAATGACCGCTTCAGTGTGTTGTTTGCTGGTTTGAGGTGATGCATTATCTTTTATAAACAGTGAAGGAGAACAGTATAGCATTTTCCAAACAATAGTTGATATTCCTTAAATGCCCAGAAAGAAAGAGAAAGGTTGGGACAGGATACAAAAGAGAAGTTTCTTTGCTGGGCAGAAGGAATTGAGAACTTGAAAGAAGGGAAAGCAAAAGTTTAAGCAATGGAGAAGGAGTCTCTGAAAAGATCTCTTCTTGTGCTTTTAGCTTGCACCTGTTTTGAGATGATCCTTTGCATATGGAGACAGTAAATGTAACTTTAGTGGGGTACTGTGTGCCTTAAAAATAAGGCTTAAAGTTAGTTTCTCAGTTACACGCTCTTTTGAAAGCACAAGGAGCTCTTCCAGTGAAGAAGATAAATGCTTCAGTCTTGAGCATCATGCCTTGCATAGTGCTGTGTTGTGAATGCTGGTATGTAAGATTTAGTATGAAAGAAGTGATGGAATGCTGCTTGCCAGGAGATATATTTCTCTGACTGTTTCCTAGACTGGACTTGTTTAAGGACCTCTTGTTCAACTTGTTAATGCCTTAATCCTCTTCCCTGCTTTTAGATGCGTGCTATGACAGGACTTGGGAGTTCGGCAACCCAGAGCAGTATGTGAATCTTTAGCAAGCTAAAATGTTTGCTTTACAGAAAGCAAGTGATTATATGAATGATAGAAGAAAATGAAAAAAGTTTGGAATCAATGAGAAATCTCTCCTCCCATGGCTTCCTTATGGTATTAAAGCACACTTAGAAGTTAAAAAGGTATTATGTCCAGGACTTAACTTTGATCTGAGTAAATGCAGAACTGCATTATTATCTGAAAAGGCAACTTGCCTGATTAAGTTGGAAAGAGTGGGGATCTGCATGTAGATAGAAATTATTTGAAAGAGAAATTACTTTGAAGCTGTAGTTACCAGCCTGCTAGGAGCATTTGAACTGCTTTAAGGTGTGTGTGCAAAAGGTGACTCTCTGTATAACAAGAGTCCATTGACAACTCAGGGCTGCTAAAAAATATGGCACTTCCCTTTTTTGTCCGTACCTGATCATGCTGGCACAATGAAGTGGTGAAAATCACAGCTAAACAAAGATCAGTTTGGATGAAAACTAGCAGTATACTTGGGCTTCTTTTCAGCTGGATTGCTTCTAAACACTCAAGAATGTTAAACACCTACTTGATTTTTGTATTTTTGGGTGTACTAGAAGTCAGCTAGGAGATAAGATTTGCATACCAAGGCTTAACAGACTCAGATTCTTACATTTGGGTTTTGTCAGCCCTGCCTGCAGAGAAGTAAAGCTTTGACAATTTATCATATCTCAGTTTATTCCTTCATATAATTCAGATTTCTGAGATGTAGGCACGAAAGACCAGTATCCTGAAAAGGAAGCTGTAGAGAAGGTGAAGCAGAGCATGCAGGAAATGTTTGTGCTATAGCTTGGAATAGTTCATGAACTGTCCCAGGTCCCAAATTACTGGTGTGTAAAAGTTTGTTTTCTAGAGTAGTCCACAGGACATGATGACTTTTGGGAATAATAGAGGCTAGGTTATATATTTTGTTCAAAACATGATTCCATTGTCATTTCAAGTATTGCTGACCTCTAAAAGAGCAAGCTTGCTCTACTGGACTACCATTTATCTGCATCAAGGACGGCACTAGATGCCTTTGCATCAAGTAACCAAAGCTTTGAATTGAAGTGAGACAATTGAGCTACATCCCTCATGTGAATGCTTTCATCTGGTTGTACTTCCCATTCCAAGGAATTTTGTTCTGCCTATATTGATGTGATGTCTGAAGATTTCCCTAAGTGGTAAACAATTATTCATTTAATAGGACCTTGAAATTCTGTTCGTAGAAGGAGAAAATCAACTAGGAAAAAAAGTCTTAAGTCTGCATGAAAAATCCTTCTAGACTTGGCATTGATTTACTAAGCTAAAATAAGCTCCTGTTATGTGTTTGCTCCTTCATTGATGGAAATCTTGTTTCTAAATGAACTTGTGTGAAAAGCAGGCTGGTAGAAGATGTGCAGGCTAAAACTGGATTTGCATTCTTCTTGTCTGAATGTAACTTTTGTATTCACACCAAGTAATGAAAAATACCTTGTTTCAAGATTCAGAAGATGTTAGAAGTATAGTCTGTTTCAGAAACAGGGAGCAACCCAAAGCATTTTGTTAGACTGATCTGGGTGAAGCTGTGGTGCCTGAGGTTACAGACTTTGAAACAGTGAGTCTTGGACTGTAGATGTAGCTTTTGTTCTTGTCGTTACGTGGATTACTGCTGTGATTTCTAAAATACAACTTGTCCAGGCTGTATTCCGGCTTCTCAAAAACAGGATGCATTATTGTTCTCCAGATTCTCAGGACTTTTTTTTTTTTTTTTTTTCCTCTGCATGCATGGCCTCCTCATGATGAAAGTGTCCTAAGCATTACTAAAGGGGCATCTTCTTTTGAAAGAATTTTAATAGTTTCTCTTCAGGAACTTCTGCACTTCCTTTGACTTTCATTGATACAGTTGCTGTATGGGATGATAGGTTAACATTAGCTAAAAAAAAGAAATTACTTCCTGGGCTTAATGATTATTCTTCCTTTGCTATTTTTATGGAGAAGAAGAGCCATGAAGTTCCCATGAAGATTCCCATCTTCACATTTATAATTGACTTTGTTGTTTGTCAGTTCTTTATTTGAGCAGGATACTTTGCCAGCTCACAGTAGAAAGCACGCAGTTGGTTGTACAGGGAGAAATATACGTGTGAGAATCTTCTGTGACGCTTCCTGTAGATCATGTACAGTACTGAACTGGTAAACAGCTCTTTCCAGGTGTTGTTTTTTTATTTTCCCAAAACGGGAAAAACTACAAGTTAGCAGATATTCTTCATGTTTGAGTGAACAGTACTTACATGCTAACCTCAGCATATGTGTGTATATACTGTTATTTACTATAGATTTTCAGACTACGGTTGAGCATGAGACTACTGAATGACAAACAGTTTGTATTCGGCTGTGGCCTCTCATACCAGAGTACAGCTTTTGATAACCCCAACAACAACAAAAAAACCCACCCTTCATAACTGGAAGATGGTTTAACTTTTTTGAAATGTGTCTTGGCAGGATCTGTATTAGAAACTTGCTTGTTGCTAGTATATAAAATTGGGGTAAACTATTTAGAACACACAATGCGAGTGCTTCTGTTGAATATAAGGATGTAAAGATTGAAAATATCTATTTGTTCCTTTTGTCATTACTAGAAGTCAGTGGATTTTGTGTGGCTGTTTTGTAGTACTTGTTTTATAGACAGACAAGCTTGGAAAATTATCTGGTGCTCTGTAGCAAAGAATACCTAATGCCTAGTTTAGTTTTTTCAATCTTGCATAAAAAGCATGTAATAGGACAAGAGGGAATGGCTTTAAAATGAGAGTAGGCTTAGATTTGATATTAAGAAGAAATTATTTATTGTGAGGGAGGTGAGGCACTAGAACAGATTGTCCAGAAAAGTTGTGGATGCCCTATCCCTGGAAGTGTTCAAGGTCAGTTGGAAGGGGCTTTGAGCCTAGGTCTAGTGGAAGGTGTCCCTGCCCATGGCAGGGGCAGTGGAGCTAGGTGATCTTTAAGGTCACTTACAATCCAGTCTGTTTTATGATTTTGTCTTGCTTGAACTTCTGAGTTGGTGGAATGCTGCTGTTATGTGAACTGGACCGAAGAAAACTGAGATTTTTGTAGAATTGGTAATCTTACTGAAATTCTGGATTGATTGGATTTATGTCTCCTTCTGGAGCCTCCTAAAAGGAAAATGGGCATTTTTGTAGTGGGAAAACCAGTTACACATATTTGATGGGACTGATTCGAAAGGCACAGTTATTTGAGCAGAGGGACTCATTCTAGCCCAACTATCCCCAGCCCCTTGACAGCAGGAGTGCAGTGTACTTGATCAGTTCTCCTAGAATATGTATGATACTGCTGGAAAACTCACTTTTGGTCATATAATGGAATCAGAGGTCTGGCATCTTGCAGCATTTTTGTAATAAAAAGTTATCTCCGTGGAGTGAATTCTATATGATGCATTTTTTAATCCTCTTTTAAAATGCTCTCTTTCTGACTCAATTTTGACTTCTATAACAGCTGCGTATTCTGTCCAATGTTCTCACTTCCATTATAAGTATAACTTCAACTGCCTGTAAAAGTTATTTCTGTTAGAATAGCACTCATTTGTACTACAACTATGCATTTCTCTGAGATGACATAGTTTTTTGTACAGATGGAAGGTAAACAATGCCAATTGCTGTAGCAAAATGGGCAATAGAATAGCTGTGAAACATGGTATTTGGCAAATCCCACTGCTCATATTAATTCATGATTTTTTTAATCTGTTGTCTTCTGTCTAGTGTTATGTTGAACTTGATGTGAATCGCACCCAACTCAAGAAGCTGAATTTATATACTGCAGCTGAAATCTAATAGTGAGCAAGTTTGTTTGTTTATTTTAGATGAAAACTGGGATGACGATCAGCTTCTTGGATTTGAACCATGCAATGAAAACCTTATAACAGGTTGTAACATAATCAACGGGAAATGCGAATGTGACACCATTCGGACCTGTAATAATCCATTTGAATTTCCAAGCCGGGATACTTGTCTGTCGGCCTTAAAAAGGATTGAAGGTAAGCACTCGTCTTCAGTAATTCAGAATTAGTAATTTTTTTCTGTGCAGTTGATGAAAAACTAGAATGTAGTTTAATATGTTTTAGGATGACTTGTTTAGTTTCAGATACACATGGTCTTGTACTTTTCAGAAAAGGGGTGTATGTTGTAGAGGAAGATAGTACCTTGGTAAGCTTGGCATTCCAAATGCTTTAAGTTTAAGAATGGAAGAAAATAATAGTTGGTGATTTGTGTGCTATGATGTTTGCAGATTTTAAGACTAAATGGTTCTGTTTGTAGTTCGTGGTGGCTACCTTTGCATATTGTTAGCTGTAAAGCAGTGTGAAATACTCACTTCAGATGTATTGATATGACTGAACCATGAATAAATGCAGTGAATTTTAGTAGTAAAGGCCTAGAAAAAGTAGTAGTTATTGATTATACTTGTATCTTTTATTATATGAATGCATGAATTGCTATTTTCTTTAAGTTTACATAATGTAACATTACCTTAATGCTCATATTTTACAGTTTATATGTTCCTTTGATTAGATTTGCATTAGACCTGATATGTTTTATGGTTATGCTTCTGCATCATCCATGTTTGTTTTGTTTTTTCTTTTTGTTGCTTATGGCTGAATTGGAAATGAGTTGACTGGAATTAAATTTTTGTGGTGTATTTCTAGGATTGTTTTGAGCAGTTATCAAAAGTGATCTTGGACCCTTTCTGTGATGCTGTAATGGACATGCGTTATTAGTCTACTTTAAACTTTAATGCTTAAAGTCATATTGCAGAAGTGATGTATTTATACGGTTACTGGCTATATTTAAGGTTACTATCTTTGAGTTAAGGAAGTGTAATATGGTGTCATCTGTTGTATTTCTTTTGTGAGAAGAAAATTGGTTTTGAGCTACAGACTTTAAACAAGGAGACATTGTGAGAAACTGCTGAAACATGATCATTGGTCAAGATGTTGCTCACTAAAGGCATACAAGTGCTTTGTCTGGGCTTTTTGTGGTTTCTTTTTTAGCTCTAGGAAGAGCAGAGGCCGAACCTTTCATCTTTTGTTGCTGTAGTCGTGGGCAGTAGCATGGGTTCCTAAGTAATCTTACTCACCAGTTCTTTTTTAACTTGTGAATGTGTGACTAAGTCTGTAGTAGTTCAGCAGGACTCCATTGGAATGACAATTCATCATGTTTAACTCGCTATGAAAATCTGCTGTGGGTTGCCTTTCTGTACTTTGCAGCCTCGGAAGAAATGGCCGTAATTTGTGGAATGGCATAGCTAAAGCAGGTTGATTCTTTGTGCCACTTGCAATCTCTTGTTTCAGCTAAATTTCCATTCTAAAAAGAATGGCATTTCATACTTAGCCATGAGGTAACAGTATTCTACCTGTGAACTGTTTGGTATAAGAGCAATGGTTCAGTTATTGTTTCAGAGGTGTAATTTTTTAACTTTTTTAAAATTTGTTTTCTTGGTTTTATTTCCCTGGGGAGTGGGAAGGCTGTTCTTCCAAAGCCTCAGACTATAGGGCACCAGTAGAAGTATTGACCTGTTGACTTTTTAATCTTTCACAATTTGGAAGGATGCAAGTGTTGAAACAACAATGGTATCATTAAATACCAGAAATGTGGCAGTTACAACTTTAGTGTTATAACAGTCCAGCTTTTACTCATGAGAGTGTGGATTTGCATTTTCATCCTTAGATTACCAAACAGTACCACTGAGGGATGTTGAAAGTTAAATCCCTTTGTATTTCCTGTAGATGGGCAGAAGTCATAATGTAACTTTGATTTCTGCATTTGACAGATGTAGTCTGTCAAATCTGCCTGCTGAGTCTTACACTGTAAGTGCTTACTCCCTCTTTCTCCAACTAGGATTGGTAATTGAATGCTGACTGCTAATAGACATTGTTTCTTTAAATGCATTAGTTCTTGTTTTGATAATTAAAACCAAAGTAATGCTTCATCCTGTACCTAAGCTAACGGAAAAGAAGAATAACTTTTTTCCACTAGTGCTTGCCACGTCCCTGTTTGCTAAGCAAGCCAAGTCTCTTAGGTAAAATGGAATAGACACTTTTGTGTGTCTGAGCCAGTATTTGCTGTTTGAATATTTCAGGCATTCAAAGTTTAATAGTCTGAAAGTGGAATTCATCCATTTGGAAACTCCACCTGAAACATGGTTGAATATGCAACCAGAGGACTCTCTGAGCATGTTAAAATAAAGAAATCTTTGAGTTTCTTGAAAGGCAAGCTAAATCTTAAACTGTAGTGTCATGTAAAAAGGGATGATTCATAAGATCTGTTAAATATGTCAAATTAAGATTTTCCTGAAATTCAAAGTACTGATGTATACTTCACTCTTTTGGCTTGTCTGTTAAAGATAATAGCAGGAAGATTTGAAACTAATAATTTAAATCTTTAAATACTCTAATAGAATCTGTTGCCATGGAAAGTGGGACCAAGGGAGGATAGTCTAACTTCCCTCTCCTCACCACACTTTGCATGGATAATTAAATACAGAGTGTGATTAAAAAGACGTAAGTTGAGCACCTGAATGATGGATACAACATAATCAGTTTTTGAAGAAAACTGTAAGAGGAAAAGTGCCATCTAAGCAGCTAGTTCCATGAGTTTTTTCTACTTTCAGGGTATAACACAATTGAAAATATTTTGTTCTTCAGTTACGTATCTCTCTGCAAGATTTTTGATATTCATTATACGTTTGAATATCATTCACGTGTTGATGAACTTCCATAACACAACTGAGGGAAGGGAAAGTACTTAACGCCATCCTGCTGAAGGGAAAAGAGAGTAAAGTAGCTAGGTAGCTTTCCTTCTACTTATGAAGATAATCATGAAGGAGGAAGATCCTACCTATCAAGGGAATTTATTTTTTTTTATGGCAATATTGTTGTTGAAAGCACAGCTGAAATAGATTTGTAATGTTACAGAATATGTGATAAACTGGAACCTAGAAAATTCCTACAGCACCCTTTCTTTTGCTGGAATTTTTTGTTGTTTCCTTGAAAGAAGGAAGGGTGCAGTTAGTCTGCCCAACCATACTAAGTATACATATGTCCAGTCACAAGAGATGCTGGGCCTAATGCAAAGCATTACCTCTATCAACCTGCACTGCTCACTGAAAGCCTGCAGATAAGGAATCTGTTCTGTAAATACAACCTGACAAATAACAAACAGTGAGCTGAAATCTGGAGTCCCATTTCTGGATGAGAACGCACTGAGGGGTTGGAGTTTTGCATGTATCTCATTTCGTTATGTCTTTTTGTGCTCACACCTTCCCTTTCAAAGAGCCATTGCAGTCATCTTCCTTCTTTATCTGGTTTGTCTTAAGCTTTTCAGGCTGTATGTGGTCTTCCCTCCTGGGCTTGGTGTCAGTTCTAGCTTGCTTACTCTGCTAACCCAAAGTTTTCTCGTTAGCTTCATGTAGGATCTTTCTTGCCCTGTTAGCTTGTGTCTACCTGCCTTCCTGGGTTTCTCATATTTCATTTTACCTGTACCTATCTCTGTTTCCTTTTCTTGCTTTCCTTGCCTACCTATTGCATTCTGTTTGCACCCCAGTTCATTAAAGCAACTTTTTCTGTCCTCCCTTCCTGAAATCAGGCTGCATAGGCTCTAATGTCACATTGTTTAGATGTTACTGACAGGGCCTAAAGCCACGTTCTTTATTTTGTCTCCTTGAGTCTTGCTCTACCCTATTCTGAGGAAGGCTGTAATGAGAAGAGGTTTTTTTAACCTCTGCTCAAATATATGTAACCTCTGTAGGGGTACTGATGTCTATTTGCAAGAAAGTATGGCGAGGCTCAAGTGCAGTCTCAATAAGACAGGTACTGAAAGGCAGTTGTCACCCCTGTCCCTTGGTTTCCTGCAAAACAGTAGGATTAGATAAATTTGAAAGGATTGGTTTTGTCATAGAATTTGGTAGCTAACTTCTGTCTAATTTTCATGTAGACATGCTGCAAAGAGTTCAAAGAGTTGTTACTTCAGTAGAGTATCATAAAGCATATTTACACCTTAGAGGTCTCTCCAACTCAATTACCAGGCTTGAAGTGCCTGTTTCTCTACATGGACCATCAGTGACTTTTCGTAGAGAAGGTTTGTATAGAGAACATGAACTGTCCTACTATGAGGGAATGCACACATTAGGGGCTAGAAAGAAACTGTCTGGAAAAGCTATTGCATACCTAAGTAGTAATAATAATAATAATAATAATATTCCTATGTTGGGGTGGGTTTTTTTGTTATTGTTGTTTAAAATGCTTTTGGTTATTGTCTTGATGAGTGCCTGCTCTGATATGGTTCAGGAAATCCTGTGTTCTTGAGCTTGGAAAGCTTGTTTCTATTCAGGAGATTGCTAATGATGACAGCTTGGTTGAACTTGGACTGCTGGAGTGGACTGTGAAAAATATGGCCACAGGGTAGAAAGTGAGGAGATGCTGCTGTCTGCTGAGCACAGTAACAACCAGGAGTCTAATAAGCTGCATCTATGCCTTCTTGCAGTCATGATCTGCGAGGAATTGGCTGCAGATGGCACAGAAGAGTCAGTTCTTCAGCCATTATGTGAGAATACTGAGGATTGAGGGTGGGGGAAGTAAAAGAGGAAGTAATTTTTTTTCAAGATAAATTTGTAGGGCATTGATAGATAGTAGCATTGAAAACTTGTATTGTGGTGTCAGTCCAAGTAGCTCAGAACCTAGTTTGACAGACTGCATTCCCGTTCTGGAATCTTCTGCTGTCTCTTCCTCTATGCCTGACTCTGGCACCAGTTCAGATGGCCCAGCAGAGCTTCAGAGAACAGGAGCTGCTTCTTCAGTCCGCTCCTCCTCTTCTGTGCTCTCATAGGCTGATTCTTCAAAGGCATCATCAAGTCTTTGCAATGATAACTCGCTTCTTAAAAAAGTTTTCTGCTAGAACAGCTATCTCCTCTTCCCTCTGGGAAGGGAGGGGAAAGTTGTGGGTCACTAGGGGGAAAGTTGTGGGTCAGAGGCATCCTGTCTTTCACTAGGGGGGTTTTACTTAAGGTTGGGTTCTCTTCAACTGGGTTTACTAAAAACGTCAGTCTGCAGATTCTTTCAAAGATAAGTGCTTGCTTTGATACTACAGGTACTGATGTGACACAGAAAAACATGATTTCCAGAGAGAGCATAAGTGCTTCCAGTTATAGTGATAATGGTGGTTTTGTCTTACAGGTTCTCTCAGCTTACCCTTGAACTCTAAGAAGAGAAACAAATTGACTTTATCAGTTGTGCTCTACCAAAACCATAAGCATTTTCCATGTCAAAATTAAACCCAGTCTTTATTCAAAGTAAATGTGAAGGATGAAATTTGTACCTTTTTTGATGAAAGATGCGATTAATGTACTAGGTAAACCAACACCCTTCACTTGCATCTCTGTCCACATGTAAAACCTGCTGCTGATAGAGTTATTCAAACTGTTATTTTAAGGGTTGCTTCTTGGTTAACTGACTTGCACCTTTCTGAGCTATTCACTGCTGTCCTTCATATATGAAAGGAAAAGGACTTTTGAGTTGCTGGTGTCTATTAAGCTGGTTTATTGCAACACACTCCTTGCATTCCATTATTTTTACATGTAACTGAATAACTTTATGCTGACAAATGTTGCAATACCTGTTAGACCAGTCCTGGAATAACAAATATGAGAAGGTAATTTTATTCCGAATGCTTGTTTGGTTGTTGTTAGGTCTGATTTTGTGTTAAACTTCACTTGTGTGGTCTTAATGGCTGTATCGAATGAACTAGAACAAAGTAGATCCTGCTCTGTGCTGATTTATCAAGCAAGGAGACGAGTGAAATACCTTCAAATGTGCTTAATCTGATATGCTTTCTATTCTCCTTGCACAACAATTAACGTATGTTTTTGCTGAAATAACTGAACTTTGAAGGTTGGTATGTGTTTGCAATAAAGAATGCAGTTGTGGCAAAGATCCAGATTTTACCCTTGAACATGCTTCTGAGTGCCAATCAGTGCATTTGAAGGCAAAATTTCACATGAAACACAGAGGAAAACAGCAGTACAAAAAAACTTTTGGGTTTTTTTTCTGACTGCATAGAGACAGAAGGAAAAAATATTTGATATGGAAGTAATATGGATTAGGAATACTAATAAGAACTTAAATATACAAAGAAATTTTCCAAAAGCAAAAAAGGAAGATAACTTGATCATTAATTGTTGAGAGAGTTTTGTGACAGTGGCACAACTGGCAGTGCAGTTGCTCTCACAGTATGACAGCACAGTGTTAAATTTGCAGGACTTGTCACTTTTCTGATGTTAGTTCCTCTGAGAACTGTTCGCTGATCAAGGAAGTATGATCTTTTTCTAATGTATTGGCTCTTTTACCATGTCCTGTTTTTTAAGATGAGTTGTCATACAGACAACATCTGTGGTATCAAATTTCAAGCTAACCAGAGGAAAACCTTGTAGAAGTTCCAGAAAGATATCAAAAGGGAAAACTGACTTTCATATTTCTATATTGATATGACTGAATACCTAATTTTAGGTTTAATTAGATTATAAATAATGCAGTTTGTATTAATGGGGGAAAAGCTGCATTGCAGGAGGGAAGGTTGAATAAAGAACACAAAACTGAGCAGCTGGTTAAAAAAAACCCTGAATTGTTACCATTACAAAAATTACTTATAATTGTAACTAATACTGTATCTTCTATATTTTCCCTTGTCATTTTATGTAAATGTGTGGTGTTTTTACTATATAGTAACTGAGCTTGTTGCCTTGCTGTGCTGCACTTGCTCATGTGAGCTGCTGTACAGATGCCACACCTGCTTTTTCTTCTTCTGCATCAATATCCTTGTGTATGTAATGCTTATGGAGAGGGTACTGAATCTTCAATTTGTGACACTTCAGTTTCCTTCAAACTTGCAGTTTTGGAGATTGCTGTGGACAGAAGTGTAACCTTAACTGCAGGGATAGGACTGTGTGACAAATGCCTCCTACAAAGCCAGCAGTCAGATGTGGACAGTCAAAGCAGGGTTGTTCCTAGAGACAAAGGGACATTCTTCATACCTTTTTCTGTTTCAAATGCTTATCTGCATTCATCTGAAACTGAATACAAGATAACTGATTGTACCTGGAGCCTCTATGAGAGCAGAAAAAGAACAGGGCAGGTATCTTACAGCTAGTAAGAGGTTGCTCTTGATAAATTCAGTGCTTCC
Organism: Chiroxiphia lanceolata; assembly: GCF_009829145.1. Taxonomy (NCBI): domain Eukaryota; kingdom Metazoa; phylum Chordata; class Aves; order Passeriformes; family Pipridae; genus Chiroxiphia; species Chiroxiphia lanceolata. The sequence continues at coordinate 34,028,882 of NC_045639.1, read as the reverse complement.
CAAATGCTTTTTTTTCCATGTTGGCAAGTAGGCTGTGCTGAAGTATGTCCGCTTTAACTGTAGTGGCAAGTTAAAGGTTTCAATGAATGCTTGACCTTCTGTTCAAGTTGAGGAAGAGAGTGAAAATGGAGCAGGTGACTTTTAGCAGAACACTTCCAGATGCAGTGTTGATTTTAAGGATCAAAAGTTATCTCCACGTGACAGAAGAGACCTGAGCAAAGATCTCGAATTGAATGGTGTGTAAACATTAGGTTAATGTTGCATAGTTGCAGGAAACTATATTCCTGTGGTTGGGTCACAGGTCTTGTTTAAACAGGGCAAGTCTTGTTTGGATATATGCGGCATTGATGCTGACAGAAATAACTGAGTGTTGAATGAATGTGTCCAGTGATAGTGGTATCAATGTCAATATGACAATTTTAGTATGATGGTTATGTCTCTATAAATATTGAGAAGCAGTTTACTGTAAAATAAAGTCAATTTTTTTGTTTGTTTGTTTGATCACCTTCATAACTTCACAGTTGTCTCTTTAAATTAATGATATATCATTATATTGTGATTCTGAATGGCTGTATAGCATGGTGACAAGCTATTTTAGCTCTGTCTCCAAATTTAGACCTTGAAGTTGTTGTGATGGTGCTGTTTACTAAATAGAACAAACACTATGAAGCTTCCTCATCATCAGACTAATTTTTCTTTGCAATAGAATGAAGCGTTACCAGCAATGTTTGTCTCCAAGATGGATAGATGGAGACTAGAATGGAAGCAAGATCCTGTGAACCAGTTGGGTTTTAGAGAAACTTTGGAGTTGAATAATCCCTTTCAGAGGATGGAAGGTGGGAGAGGAAAGGAGCAAAAGAGCAGTGTTTCTGGAAAACTTCCATTACCTGTACTTCAGAATACACTGCAGCTAGGATGCTTAATAAGCTTGGTTTACCCTGGCAACTAGTGCAGGGATACTCATACAGGTGTTCCAACAGTAGCCTTTTCAAGATGCATGAAAATTTAACTCAGTCCTACTTAAACATTACAAAAATGTGTATGAGCCCATTTATCTGTGTTCACTACTAGAAGATCAAACACTTCTTCCTCCCCATATACAAAAGCACTTTCTAATTAATACAGTAATAAACATGTCCCTATAAAATAATTTGCAAATGTAAAGCTTTTGCTTTGTTAGAAAGCAAAATTATTTATATCTGCAATGGAGTTTGTGATATTAATGTGATAAGAAAACAATTATTCTCTAAGCAAATTCATATTTGTTTAGCTGTTTTGTTGTTTGGGTTTTTTTAATAATTATAATAATACTTAGTGTTCTGCACATTAACTTACATAATATGGGGCTCAACATGCTCTTCGCTGTTGGCTTTTCTGTGCTGGTAAATGCAGGGGAGTTTTAATTGCTGGTCAAACTTTTGGGGTCAGGCTGAGCTCCTGCCCCCATTGCCTTCAACCCAAGGTTCCACTCAGGACTTCTGCAAGCAGTGGTGCCGATGTACATGGAAGGAGTTTCTAGTTTGCTTCCACAGTCATCAGAAGTGTATCAAAGACTTCAATGTAATATCCTCTGGGAAATGATGTTGTAAGTAGGATACTATCCTAGATCTATCATGGGATTTTACGTTGAGCACACACACCCCTTGCTTTGTTGGTTGGGGTTTGGTTGCTTGGTCTGGTTTAGTGTGTGTTGTGAATCATTTCAAGCAGAAGACTTTGCCTGCTTCTGTTCCTCTTCCTTTATCCCATTTTTGTCATCTACTTCCAGCAACCTTGGAAATGGGATATTTTGTCTGGGTCCACTTTTCTGTCTTAGAACTGGTGAAGTTTCCTTCTATGTCAAGTGAGTACCTCATCAGGTCTTGCTGGGAGGTACCTCTCTAGAAAACTGTCCTCTTATTACTAATGAGTGTAAATGTTTATCTCCCTTTGGAGAAGAGGATTTCTACTATAGCAATTTCTACTATAGCAATTAAAAAACCACATCTGAATCCCTTTTAGATGTGTGGCTAACTACTTCTCATCTTCCCAAGGGCTTTGATGGAATTTTTTTAGGTGACTTTGCATTATTAAACCTTCTTTTCCAAATTACCAGACCTTGCTAATTTGGTAGCATTAAATCTGGCTGGATGCTATGTGACAAATGCAGTCTACCCTTTCCCTTTAAAAAAGCAGCAGTGGGGGGAGGGGGAAAGGTGTGCAAAAGCCATTTCAGGTTTTCCTGTAGTTGTGACTTGCTTCTGTTTTAATTAGCTGTAATCTGTCACTGACAGCCTGATCTAATGATCTAGGAAGTTTTATTCTGAGCTTATTCCTTCTGTTTGTCCTTTACTCTGCCCTTTTACGTTCAATATGAGCAGGTGTTGCTTGATTGCACCCTCTTGATCCCCAGAAGAAAACCCTGCATAAAACTTACCAAAAAAAAAAAATTCCTCTTACAAAGACATCCAAGATGATTTTCCTCACCCTACCCTAGGCTGTTATCAGGGCTACAGCTGACAGTAGAAGCAAACATCCAAATGTCTGTTTAAGGGTATGGAAACTACCTAGTTGTAAGTGGGCTCTTCAGCACTAAGTTCCACCTTTCCTGATGACACTGCACTGAGATGGTGCTCTGTCTGCTGTCCTTAGGTGCTGGTCTTGAGCATAGGTGGTATGTGTGCATCCTTTTTGGATGCTTAAAAACAAAATACCTGCTCTCCAAATACTGGGACAGCTGTCCATCACTGTCAGTATGTACTTTCTGGGCATGTGTTTGCATTTTTAGTTACTGATAAAGGATTAATCTGTACAGATACTTGCAGAGAGGGTGGGTGTTCTATATGTGAAGCCTGACCTTGAAGTTGAATGGCTTTCTCAAAAGAAAACCCAACCAAAGGCTTTCTTAGCCTTAGTGCTGATGAAAAATAGCTCTACCCCTTCTTGAATTCCTTCGTGTGTTCTCTTCCCTGTTGTTCTGGATTCCCTCAAGTGTTCTGTGTTCAAAGTATTTTTTAAGTTCTTGCTGTTCAAATCCAAGAAAGCTTCCTTCCCATTCATCGACTAATGATGTATGTTAAATAGCTTTTCTAGAATCAAATGTGTTTTCTGTCCAGAAGAGATAAAGCTTTCAATAACTCTTAGCTTCAGTTGGGAAGAGAAAAATGGTGCTTTTGTATGTTTTAGAGACATGTAAAAATTGTTGTTATAGTGACAAACTGATCTACATAATTTAAGGTGTTAGAATTGAAATGACCTGTCAGACACATGTGCCAAAATCTCAACTTCTGTAAATGACTGCACTAATAATGTTAAACATGTTTGACACTAGCACATAACTTTGGAAGGACAAAGCAAACACTCTCTTGATTTAAAACAAACAAGCATAAAAAAAACCTAAAACCCCAAACTGGAAACTCAAATCTGCTTTTGACCTCTGGTTAGGAGGTGCAGTCATATACAGCAGCAGAGGAAATTCCTGACATTCTAGCTATGTGAGCTGGGGCTTCCAGCCCTTTTGCCAGACTTACACATGTGGGTCTGATGTCTTTTCTTCTCAGTTGTCATTGCAGGCTTCTTACAGAAGTGAATGGGGAACAAAGTAATGCCAAAAGCAACGTTTCATCCTTCTGCTTTGGGTCTTTATGTAGTATGTATTAATTGCTTTGGGAGAGTTTTGAACACAAGTTCCTAAACTCTTGTTCATTTGTAGAAGCCAGGATAGAATACTAGTATTAAGATTTTACAACTTGAGTACAGATATATTTTTAAAAAGCTAATCTGGATGCTCCTGAAGAAAACCACTTCAAATATCAAAAATTGTTCAATAAACTTGTGACTGATATACCATACTAGAATGACGGATAGAAAACAAGATTGTAAAATTTTGTTTAAATGGGCTTATTTTATATTATTGTCCTGTTATAGTTTGTGGACAGTGTGGGTATTCCTTACCTGGGTAGATCACATGTGACGGAAAACTAAAATAGGAATCTTCATGCTGTTGCTTTTCAGAAGTCTTGCACATTGTACTGCCATATCAACCATAGAGTTAGAGTCTATACTTTAGTCTGTGACATTGGGCATCCAGTCCTTATCATGGTACAAGCCTCTGCTTTCAGCTTCCAGCTTGCAATAACTGGATACCTTCTGCTGGGGCTTTGATGTCCTCCAATGTAGGCATACTAGGTAGAGGACAAATGGCTTGAGCCTGGAACTCACATGTTAGAGCTGGAGAGCTACTGGAAGTTAAATGCTGTCAGTGTCCTTGAACTGGATCTGTCCCTGAACAAGATGCTGGCAGCTGCCGAGTCATGAATAAGAAGAGCCAAGTATTTCAGGAAAGTGGATTTTTGGCAGAGCATACAAGTAACTGAAGGTGGATGGAACTTGGATCCTGACTCAAGGGCTGTACCTGGGTAGCAGGGCCCTGTTCATTATAAAGAAACAGATGATCTGACTGGTTCGCTGATACTTCTGGGGCTTTTACAGAACACGATATATCACCTAATGAAAGAGTCTGAGGTGCAGGAGAAAATTGTTACCTTTATCAACACCTAAATTGTGTGAATTTAGAACTCTTTATTACTGCATAAAGTTATTCTAACTTTAAGATTTTGTTGTTTTGTTTTGTTTTGTTTTTTTAAAGTGTGTTTGCTTAGTCTTTTTCAAAACTCTATAGCATGTTACTGAGATTCCCAAACCAGGTCTACAGGAACTAGCATTATATAAAGGGATGGTACACGTCAGTACTGCTTGAAAACAGCTTACTTACTGTCTCCTTTGCCACTCTGTTTGAGCAAGCTGTCTATTGAAATGAGGGGTAAATAAGGACTCTAGTTAACCGCTAATTAACAATCCCTTATAAGGATTGTCCTGTATAAGTGGTTGTGGTTTACTGCTGTATTCTGCAGGTTGCTTAGGTTGCAGATGAGTTTCAGCAGAGCTTTTCAGTACTAATGTGAAGTGAGACTAAGTGAAACTTGAAAACTGAGATAAAGCTGTATCTTCACAATAACACATCCCTAACTACTTTTGAATGACACCGTAATGTTCCAGTAATGTGAGTAGCTCTCTTACACATAGAGCAGAGTGTGAGTGCTCACTGTAAGAAAGCCTTACACTTTCTGTAAGCCAACATCGGTTTGGTTCAGGAGGCTGCAGACAGAAGCTGTCTGTGTCTGACTTATACTCAAGAGTCCTGCATTTGTGAAGTATTGCTTTGCTAATGCAAACCTCTGTTTTCCTTCTTAATCCTAGGGCCTATTGCTATGAAAGCTACTAGCTCGTTGACAAGGGAAAGAGAGCTTTGCTTTCTAGCAGATATCTGGTTTGTCTTTACAGCTGCAGTCCACAAAACCTATCATTGTATGGTCAAACATGGTTTCACATCTACACTTCTTTTCATCACTGTGGTAGTTCTCACTTGCCTGATACTGTACACAATTGAAATTCAGATCTGTGGAATATGTAGCAAGAAATGAAACCTGCTGAAATCTTTCTCTTACTTTCTCATAAAACTCCAGCAGAAATTTGTGAATCATTGCTGGGTCTGCAGATTGGCTCACCTGTGAAGCTCCTGTGGGAAAACTTCTTTTTTTTTGTTGGTTTTTTTTTTTTTTTACTTCTTATTCTTCCTCCCCTCCTAGGGGGAAAATTGTTGTAGGCTACAGCTAAGGAACTTTCTGGGGAGTGTAGGGATTGCTATGGTGTTGGAGGAAAAAAATTGAGAAGGCAAAGGAAAAAATATCAAAAGGATTAGACTCACAACTGTACCATGCTTGTGATCTTGCTTATGTGTTAGGGATTTTTTCCTCATTGTTTTGTAGTTTGGTGGGCTTTTTTGTTTATTTTTGTTGGTGGGGGTTTTGGTTGTTGTTTCTTTGGTGGGGTTTTCTTTGTTTTTTCTTGACTGAAACTAAAATACCTTAGTAAATAACAGATAGGTTCAGATATCTGTAGTAGATACAGACCAGAAGTCCTGATGGCTTACCAGGATTACAAAAGTTGACAAATGGGAGCTGGAACCTAAAGCATTTGTGAAGGTATAGGCTAGTAAGAATATGAGATCACTTTAAATTTCTTTGTCAATACTGCCACAGAAGAAGTATATCTATCTTATATGAAAAAGAGTTTTTGTTACCTCACTATGTCTGTGTGAGGTGTGTTCTCTAAATGTACCTGTGATAAGGTTTCTTTTCTTAAAAATAAATAAAAGAGCAGTGAGCTACTCTGTGCTTTGTAGTCCAATGGTTTTGACCCATCCTGACTAAGCTGAATGAATTGATACTTCCTTTCTCATCTGTGTTTTGTGTAAACAAAGACTGACCTAGTTTAGGCATTAAAGTGCTTCTGGCTTTGAATCCCAAGTGGAAAAGGGGGCTTTTGAGTTTATGGCCTGGCAAAAAGAGGGGTTTCTGCTAGCTGCTTGCCTTAAGCAGTTCATGCCTTTATGTTCCTGTGTCCCCTCTCTCTGTTGCCATGACATGACATGCTGTGTGTCCATGCTGTGAACTGGGCAGGGGAATCCCTTAAGCTATTGGGGCCAGCAAAGATTCTTCATTGACAAACTGCAGTGCAGACAATGTTGTGAAGAAATGAGGCTTTTATCATTCTACTGCTTTTGTCTCTGTCTCTGCCTTTCCCTCTTTCCTGCTCACGATTACTTCTGAGATTTATCAGATTTGAGCAGTTTTGACAATTGGATAAGGACTTCAAAGGTATAATTCTGCAACTACTGAAAATGGGCAAGTGACTATGAGAGAGACTATACAACATGAAATCAACATCAGTGTTAGGCAGCAGAGAATCTGTGAGAGCTGGAGGACTGATGAAGAGAAGTATACTATGACAACTTGAACAGCTAGAAAAGCTTCAATTGAAACTCTCATCATCTTGAGTGCTACAGAATATAATTCTGAAATGAAGACACAAGGAACCAGGCTTAGTAATTTCAGTGGTAGTGAAACTATGTGTTCTCTAATCTGTTCTGTGCTGTCAAATGCTTCCAGTTAAAAAAAAAAGGGTAATAATAATATGGTAGATATAGTAATTTGAGGCTCTGGATGCCACTAGGTGGCAGAACTCCTGCATCCATTCTGTAGATTTCTTTCTGTGTCTTGATTTTTCATCTGGGTATATTGAAAATACTTTTCAGCAAAACATCGAGGGCCTGCAATACACTCCTTTCTTGTTCAGATTGCTACTCTTTCTGAAAAGCCTGTTACTCAAAGCAGTTGCTTATGCTTACCTTTGTTTAGGTGTCAACGTATCTCTTCTTTCCCTGTTTCTTGGTTTTATTGTTAATACGTGAGAAATCAGGAGACAGCAAACTGATGTTTAAGAGCGATGCATTGTAAGGAATAAATTGGTAGGAGCATGGAGATAGTGAATGGTTTAACCGATGGTAGAAGGTATGATTTTTAAGTGTTGGAAGCTTAGTGTTTTGAAATTACTTGTTTCTGTTGGTGAGATGCTTGCAGTTGAATAGCTACCAGTTAGAAACAAATTCATCTGAAGAATACCAGTTAATGATTATCTTTAATAAAGTTCCTCTTCTCAGCACTAGTCTTTGATTGATGACAAGCAATGTGCTTGTCATCCACTCAGTGTGGGAGATTATTTTAGCTTCATCTTACTGCTGTTTTGACTTACAGAGCAGCTGGGGTGTGGTGGCTGAGAACAGTCCAAGAATAGGGTCATTGCCTGTCTTTATTTACTAGTAGTGGCCTATGTAGGTTGTGGGTGTGGGGACATGACAAATTCTGCAATTATTATGTATGTTTGCATGTTGTATTAGCTGGGGTTCAGCCCTCATCTTCCATTAGGGCATACAGTGTGACCTAGGCAGGAGACATCAACATCCTTGTGATCTACTTCATAAGTATGCCATCTCTTTTAGTGAAGACCTCCAAGTGGATGCTTAGTAATGACTGATAAATACCGAATGATGAATCTAAAAGCAGTATGGGTTTGTTTCTTTAGGTGCTGAATTGTAGAAACATCTAGATATTTCCATTTGGAGTATGAAAACTCAGATTTCAAAGCAACTTGATTAGGGTTTTCAAAGGGTGTTATAATCACTTAACAGAATGTGATACCTACTCTGAATTTTGCATACAGTTGATGCTATGCTGCATGATGGCAGTTGAATACAGCTATTTCTGATCACCTATAAAGAAATGCGAAGGGATACCAGCTTATTCCATTTCTTGTGTAAATATTGATTAGTTTATAACTTTATTTTGCTCTTCTGAAATAATCACGTGAATGAGAATGACCTTTTGAATGTAATGTCTCGGGTGAATTGTACAAGTTTCTTATTTCCCAGCAAGTCCAAATAGAAGTTCACATGCAATTTTCTTTTACTGCTACAGTCAGCACAGCCTTCTTATTCCTTCACCTTTCTAGTGCATGTACTATACCTACTCCTAACTGTCTCTTCCCCAGCTACTCTGCATCAAATCAATCCTTTCCTCTGATGATCTTCCTGGGCATGCCCACAACTCATGAATAGCTCACTTCATTCCTTCCTTCATCCTCTGTGGATCTGCTCTGAACAGCTGATCAGGAAATGCAAATGCTGTTGCAGCCACTGTCAAGCTCTGCAGTACCACTTTGGGGATGCGATAGGGATGTTAGAAAACTTGTGCTCTTGATGGTGGTAGATGTAACTCTCATTCTAATCTGGACAGGGTTGGTTTGGTTTTGATTTTATGTTTGGTGGTTTTGTGTATTTTGTTCCTTTTTTTTTTTTTTTAAGAGATTTTAGGCTGTCAGATGCAGGAAGCATGACCTTGCTTGAAAAGCTCTGTATTGATGCATGTGTCTAAAGCTAGTTTGTCTTTACTGTTCCTTTAAAATCACTAGTGTTTGACTGAAGAGTCTTTATGAAATGTGTATGGGAACATTGAAGAAAGTACTGTGAAGGAAAGAAGTTCAGGCAAAAAATAGAGGAGTTTTCAGGAAGGTACTACTTTGGCTCTAGGTTTGTTTATCATAGACAGGTAAGTTGAAATAACAACCCTAAATAGCAAAAAAAATCATCTGTTTTTAATTGAAATGTATTTTTAAAAACACACTATGATGACAGAAATGCCTGAAGCATCTTGGTGTTCAGAATTATGTGTAAAGTTTCTCTTTTGTATCCTGTTCATGTCACTAGCTCAGTTCAATTGCTGCCTACAAGCCAATACCACAGAGATCATTCAACAGGCTTTATTTGTAGTGTAAAAGCTGTGGGTATTTATTCATTATATGCTTTCAGTTCCTCACCTCAAGTTATTCTTTTCTAATGTCATATAGTATTTTGAAGATGATATTTCTCAAAAGTTTGAGATTGGTTTTTATAAGTTTATTTTTTTATAATTTTAACTAGAACTTGACAATTTATTTAAAAATTGTGCGTGGAAAGCAATCTTCCTTTCAGAAAGAAATTTGTTGACTCTGTGCTTTCCTGTGCTGTATTGAAAATAGCGGATAGTTGGACTGTGGCGACTTGAGAGCTCCAACACATGAGATTTGTGTGATGCCTGGTGATCTTACTACTGTCGTTTCAGACAGTGTATGCCTAGCATACTAAACTGGTGATGGAAGCAAGTTTGTACTGAGTAGGTGAGCAGTGATGCCTGGATGTAATATCCCAGTTTTGTTGACAGTTTAGAAGTGATAGTGATTTCTGACGAAGCTATTTCAGTGAGATAGAAAATAAACTTTTTAAGCAAGCTTTGGCAGACTTCAGATGCTGAAGATTTCAGTGTTGGTGAAGGGGGTTACTTTAAAAAAACTAAAATGTGGTGGGCATGTGGAAACACTGAAAATACCAAAATTCAAAAGATAGCTGTGGAGTGTGCTTTAAGAACAACACTGTTAGAGATAAAGGTGTATTTCTATCCTGTTGCTGAGTTGATGGTTAATACTGAAGGGATGTTCCCCTTTGTGGCAGAGGTCTTACATCGGGTCCTGATCGGTTTTTGTCTGAGAGGAGCTGGAAATCCACCGTGAGGGAAAATATCTTGTATAACCCATCAGCCTTGGGTTATATTAGACCTTGTTTTGGAGTATATGAGACACTTTGATGTCTACCTCTGAGATTGGGTGATGTACTTGCGCAAAAAGAGGCTTGGCTTTAGAACACTGTTTTGTCCCGATGATCAAGATTGTACTGAGGCTTGATGGGTGCAGTGAGCTTTATTTAGAAGTTTCTGAAATGATGGTGATGATCCTTTAGTCTTTCTGAAACAAGATGCAGAGAAGACTGACAGTGCTGGTTTGTATGTGCTGATTGTGGCTGGGGTTCAAATGAGTTTTCTGCCAACTTTTGTGTGAAGAAATTTATTTTCATCCCTGCAGTTCTTTTCTGTTTCACAGTAGTCATAAATGCTGAGTGGGGTGCAAGAGTTTTAATTCTGCAATATAGTTTGATGTGAGAGATTCTTTTTCTGCTTATTTATGAGAGTGTGTCTGGGGAGAGATGCATTGGTCTGCTGTGTCTTCGGCCCCTTAGGACCTCAGTGACCCTGGGCTATTGGTTTCAGAGTAGTGCTGTGACTCTGCCTGGCCGAGAAGCTAGGCAATAAGTTCTCTAGGGACATCACGCTGGATTAAGTGAATTAGATTTGGACTGTGCAGCCAGTGGTTCTTACCAGCTCCAGCATGATCCTTTTTAGCAGGTGGATTAAGTCTATCAGCTCTGCAGTCCCTGGCTTCCATCAGTCTTGAGCCTGCGGATTCGTTGACACTGGAGAAGGTAAGTCCCTTAAAAGGGAATTTTCTTTGGAATAAAACCCCCTCATCAAACCCAGCATCACTTTCAGTTAGTTTTTGAGGAAGTAACTGTAAGAGTTAGTGCTGTGTATTTAGAGCTTTATCATGAACACTGTACATGCCAGTTTGTCATAACTTGAATCGTAACTTTTGCAGAGAAGTGTTTTCTCAGCTTGACTTTTTGAAGCTCTCAAAGTTCTGGTGGATCCCAGGGGTCACAGTGTCCTCAAGAGCTGTACTGTGGCTCTTCCTCCTGTGGCCCTGCCATGCTCTGTTTGGCCAGGGAGGGAGACAAAGAACAGGCTGCAGTTACTGGATGTAAGCATCTGCAGAAACTACTGACAGATATTTCTCACTCATCTCACTCTGCGGTAGTGGGGCTGCAGCTGATACAAAGAACTGTGCAAGAACAAGTGAACCAAGCAAAAACCATACCTTCCAAATGTTTTGAGACACTCTCATGTGCATATGAAGGTGGTGACCTCCTTTCCAGAAAGTGATGATAGAATTTCTTTCACATGTAATAAGTGGTTGTTGCCCTCACTGCCCCGCCCTGTTAAGTAAGACTTGGAAAAAGGAATGTTAAATGTACAGATGTCTTCTCTGTGAAAAAAAATGAAGTATCTCTTTTTTAGTCGGGTCATACAGATTTCTCTCTATTGTTTAAAAGTTCATAAAGGGACTGTGGTTCTTAATGTCCAAAAATTATGACATTGAGATTTCCACTGTCTGTGGCTTTAGAAGATCTCTAGATATTTACAATTCTTGTTGTTCTGCAGTGAATGTTGTATAGGAGTTGGAAGGAAAGATGACCATTGTCTGAGTCAACTTACCTACTCTCATACAGGTCTTGGACACATAGGAATTCAAATGTATTTCAGTTTTTTATTCTTAATCTATAGAACTTGAAATAACAGTTAAAAAGATGGAAGAGTATTAAGAAAATAATGATGGATCAAGAATTTAAAAATCGGGAAGAGGGATAAGTATAAAAAACCCTGTTCCTGACTTGCTTTCTAGACATTCATAATGATGGATTTTGGGCTTCTGATGCACAGAGATTTGAAGCTTCTCTGCAGAGGATACTGAATTTTTGTCTTGCCATATTTCCAGCTTTTTTGCCTGGAAAACAGGTCCTGAATCATGAGTGCATGAATTATGTTGGTGCATTGTAGTCTTCACTACGGATGCTTCTGTAGAAGCAAATATGAGTTGTTGTAATCCATGTTACATTGTAGGTAGTTGATTCGTAAACTTCTTCTTTAGTCAAACATGATGGTGACTCAATCTCTGCTAGTGTTCGTGTTCATTTTATCTATTACAGTTTTCTACCTGTAGTCACTTTCTTTTACATACTTACATTTGTTTTGACTTTTTCTCAGGTAGTTGAGGGAGCTATATATTCTTACATTTCCCGTAATTTGCCTCTAAGGTTGACATTTTAGGGAGTTCATTGTTATCAATAATAAAGTCCTTTCTCTTCTAGTCAAGACATCTGCTTTGTTCTGTGCTGTATTCTTCCAGAAACTGAAATATTCCCACTGTGATATTATACTGAAATTCTTCCTTGCTAATTACATATGGAAGTACAGGATAAGGTTTTATTGCTGCTTATAATACTTTCATTTCTACACTTTTGTGATCAAGGAAAAAGAAATCTTAAATGTGATTTTAGGTGTTAGTAGTGAAAATTTGAGAATTATATTTAACTACAAAAAAGAAATTAAAAAATCCCCAAATATCCCAAACCAAAAAAAAACCCTCTAACATTTGAAGAAAGTAGGAGAAACCACAACCACTACCTTCTTTCAATCTCTTCCTTATAGAAAAGAGATGAAATCTAAACTGTGTTAATTCCTGGATTTTAACTGTGTTAACTCGCAATGTTTTGCTCTTGCATAGTCATGTTTAGATTCTCTAGTACTATGCAGCCTGCCTGTCTACCGCTTAGATTTAATTTAAAAAAGAAAAAGTCAATTTCTTTAATTTTCTTTAAGTTCCAGATTATATAAGAAACAGGTTACTTTTCCTAGGTCAACAGACCTATAACAAATACCATGAAACCAAGTGCGTGGAGAGCTTCCTAACCTTTAAATATGGTGGAAATATCCTTAGTTGCAGTCTTCAGCTCAGAAACAGCCGTGTTCTCATGGTTTTGCAGCATGCTTGTCCTTTTAACATGAAGATGAGTAATATAAACATAAACATTCAACATTGACTCCTTGCTAATTCTTTTTAAATCATGTGTCAAATATTTAATCCTAAAGATTTAATTTTTGGATTTGGGAAATAACCTTATTAATAACTGTGACAGACTGCAGAGTACATTAGCTTTTCTCGTCACTTTTGGAATATAAAATATTTGATGTAAATGTTGAATAAATCTCAATATTTGACCATTAAATAATTCCCCTCCTTCCTTCCCTCACACATGTAGACAAATCTTTGCCAGTTTTAGTACTCATCTGTAGTATTTCCACCACTGTTAAAAATCTTTTTACTCTGTGTTTGTACAGACATAATTATTTTTGTAATTCCACATTCATCAACATTCCTATTACAATGTGCTCCCATTAGTTCTTAGTACCCCAAATTGATTCTTTTTCATTTAATATTGGGAGTTTTCAAATTGTTTTTTGTTATAGCACACTAATGATTTTATTTACTAAGAATCCTGTTTGGTTATGTACTTGTGTATATAATGTATATGATTTCATATTATCTGTTCTTTTAATCTTGCCAACTGATATGTTATTGACTGAATTCTAAAATGTCAATTTTAAATAGTATCTTTTAAATAGTATCTAAAGTCTCAGTTAAACAAAAAAAGACTGTTTTTCCCTGAAAGGGTTGAAAAGCAACACTAAAATATTTTTGGAGTAATATACTATTGTACTCAGCCTCATTCCTGTCTCTGCATTGCCTGCCTGTTGCCTTTTACTTTCAAAGCTGGTGGTACAGGTAAACACTTCAAAGATTGAGGAAGAGGATGCACTTGAGCTCCCCTCAAAGCACTTTAGAGAGGAAGTACAGCTGACTCATCAGTGAAATTGTCTATACAGCAAATGCTGGTAAGTGTACTAAATGAACTGGGGAAAAAAATTGACTATGATCTTTTAATTTTAGCTGTCCTGTAATAGGACTACACTGTTTAGATGAAAATGTGTGTTTTCTTTTCAAGCTGAATGATGCTAAGGTAATCATCCTGTCTTTAATACATCTCTTCTCTTGTCTTGGATCTACAATTGTCCATTTCTTTCAGATAATACAAGAAATTACTTTCCCTAGGCTGCTGCCTTTCTTGACTGGCTTTCTTCCTTACAGTATATTTTCCTGTTCCTTCCACAGTAAGAATATTTCTCAGCAGCAACTCTACTTATTCACATACGATCTTAAAGCATTAATTTTTTGGTGGAGGAGGGAATTGTTTCCTGAAGTATCCCTGGAAGCCTGTATGAAAGTGTCTTAGATCTGCACTTAAAGCTTGCTGATTATTTGCTAACAATGTTGAGTGTTTGTTACACTCAAACCATTTTGAATCCTTTTGTAATCAGATTTACTTTGTTTCTCTAAGATGTGGGGATACATGATCTGATAAGAGCTGGTCAGTGTTCAGCGAATTAAATTGTAACTGCTCTTGTCCACATGCTTAGCTTAGTGCAAGTGCAAATTAAAATTCATAAATTTAGCTGGAATTTGCATTTGGGACAGAGTGAGCACTCTGTCATTTCTTGTTACAGATTAGCTCATAAATGCTAACTTGTTAAGACAAGGTAATGTTAACATGGTTTAGATAGCGTGTTTGTGTCCTTGGTATCACTGGAAGTGGAAATTTAAAATATGACTATTATAATCCATCCTTGATTTCTACTCTCATTATGTTTACTTTATACAGCGCTGCTGCTCTAAATTAAAAATATATTTTTTCTTTTATTTTTTTTTTGTAAGCCCAAGAGAACCCTTCAGTAGTAAAATAGATTTTCGTAACTCCTTACAGAGAAACTTTCCGTGGGTTTTTTTCCTAGAAACATTTGCATAGACATTTTCCAAGCTTTGGGTTTTGTTTGCTCTGACTTAATGCTTCCTGCCCTCCCCCTACCTCCTGCCTGCAAAGTTCCTAATGCGCTTTTTCATTCTGTTGACTCCAGAGGTCTTCAGATCTATTCTTCTGAGTAGCTTCTGGTTTTAGATGTTCATTTCATTGACTGAAAAGTTTTGTGCAAGTTATGCTTAGACCTCTAATGATCAGATCCCAGTGAGACATAGAATTTTTGTGCACTTTAATTTTTTTTTTTTTTCTGATTTTTGGGGAAGCTGCATGTAGTAGGCTTTCCGTCAACAGAGGCTGGAATAATTATTTTCCCTTCAGTGTTTTCAAACATGGTTCTTCATGGCTTGAATCGCTGTATTTTAAGCAAATCACTGCTTATCTTATCGACTTTGCTTGCATTAACAAAAGCAATAATACTTTCTGAAATACTAGTTGTCCCCTCTTCTGCACAGCTATTGAACATCCTCAATAGCATTTTACTCAGTTCAGTCTTTTCTGCTGCTGTCATCCCTGGTAAAGCTTTTCCATGTTATAACTACTGATATAGTTAATAACTATTATTGATATAGTTAATAGTTATATAACTATAGTTATAGTTACGAAGTGAATCTCAATAAGCAAACAGGCTTTCTCAGACAATTGTTTTGTTAAACATTGATGGAAACATCTGGTAACTCCAGTAAGGACTGAAGTAAATGCCATACTATCTCATGGTAGTATTTTGGAGTTTAAGGCTCTAAAGGGCTTTCATCGCTCTAGTTAGCTTCAGCTACGAGACAGAAAAATTCAATGAACAGAAAACTTAAAACCTCCTGTTTGAATATTGAGAGGCAAATGCTACTTCACAAACGTTCACTGTTATGAACAGCTTCTGTTCAGAAATGCCCATCTTCAAGATGAAGAGTGATAGTGGACAAATGTCAATGTGCTTTAAGGTCGTGCAAAGAGACTGGAAACTGAAATGGGTTAGAGTAAGAAATGCAGTAATTCCTGTTGATGGGAACTTTAATAAAGAAAGAAACAGGCAGTGATATGACCAGGAATTGGATGCTTTAGATATGAAAACAGAAGAAAGAAACTAAATAAATGATAAAGTTGACAACTTAAGCATCAAAGAAGAAAGGTCGAGGTGTCGTGGTAGTTGGTGTGGTACACAGGAAAGTCTAGGAATGTAGGTAACAAAAGAGGTGTTAACAGCATAACTGAAGAAGATAACTGAGAAAATGTGTAAATTATGTGCAGCTTTGAGAAGAAAAGGAAGAAGGTGAAGAAGGCAGTCACTAAATAAGATCCTAGCTCTGTACTGAGAAAGGCTGCAAGATGCTTGTGCTGCTTGAGAGTAGTTGAGAAGAATGCCTGTCACTGTGAATGGAGGAGTGTCACTCTTCTTAAGGAAAACTGTTTTACTGGATGTGAGATGAATCACTGACGGGGAAGTACAGAAGATACAATTGAGCAAAGTGAAGAGTATTAATTCTCTGAGACAGAAAGGTCAGCTGTGGACTTGGAATTTAAGAGCTCTTTGATTTTGATTTTGACAGTAACATGACATCTAACAGAAGCAAATGATACTACCATCCTGGAAAGTCATTGTAGTGTTAAATACCTGTTGAAGGGCTTTTGGCAACCTGATGGTTTACAAATGTGTTCAGAGAACATTCAATAAGATAGATACTGTGTAGTGGCAGGGTGCAGTCTGTCAGGGTGAAAAACCACAGTATTGCCCACTTACAAGCTTGTTTTTCTAGGTCAACACAAATGTGTGAAGAAATGCTCATTCAGTTATTGTAAATAATTTTATATTGGTGGAGGGGGGGGTGGGGGATGAGCCAGGAATGGACTAACACTTCAAGCAACTGTTAGAAGCATTGGTTAGCCTGAAGGTTAGCATCTGGTTTACCTGAAGGTGTTTTGTGCACTTCTTCAGTGTTTCGCCTATAGTACCTACTGTGTCAAGATTTGTGAACGCATAATATGAGTTTAATCTTTAGTGCCCTGGAGTATTTTTTTTTAAGCAGCTCGGTTTCAAGCTTAGTGAGAAATGTTTTATTCAGCTTTGAAGTTTTGAAGGTATTCAGCTTCTGGCTTCAAATTGGGAACCTTTAGCTCCTCTTACATCTTGACTAATTTCACATGTAAAGGTTCTCCATTTTCTATAGGGATGTTGGGTGTGTTTGAATGACAGGAAGATAGGATGTGCTTCTGTGTTTATTCTGGTGTTACATAAGCTAAATACTTGTTTCATTCTCAATTTAACATACTTCCTAATTTTCCTTTGCCATGTTTCTTCTGCTTGTATTTTGCTGGTAAAGGTGTTACCGTAATGTTGATTGTGGGTTTTTTAAGCACTGTCTGAAAAATACAGATGCCCAAAATTTAGACATCTGTTTCCATTTTTGCAGAGAAACGAAACTGTAAGATTTTTGTAGAATCATAGAATGATTTGGATTGGAAGGGGTCTTCAGACCATCTAGTTCCAACACCACTGTTATGGGCAGAGACACCTTCCACTGGGCCATGTTGCACAAAATCCCATTCAACCTGCTATTGGACTCTTCCAGGGATGGGGCATCACAGCTCCTCTGGGCAACCTGTTCTAGTGCCTCACCTCCCTCACAGTAAATAATTTCTTGTTAATATCTAATCTAAACCTACTTGCAGTTTAAAGCCATTCCACCTTGTCCCATCACTACATGCCCTTGTAGTCTGTCTCCATCTTTCTTGTAGATGCCATTTGGGTGCTGGCAGGCTGTGATTAGGTCACTCTGAGGCCTTCTCTTTTCCAGATTGAAGAAACCAGATTCTTTCAACCTTTTCTAATAGGAGAGGTGCTCCATCCCTCTGATCATCTTTGTTGCTCTCCGCTGGACTCGCTTCAACAGGCCAATGTCCTTCCTTTGTTGACTCCAGAGATAGATGTAGTACTCGAGATGGGGGTCTCACAAGAGCAGAGTAGAAGGACAGAATCCCCTCCCTCAACCTGCTAACCACGCTGCTTTTGATGTAGCCCAGGACACATTTGGCTTTCTGGGCTGCCAGTGCAAGTTGCCAGTTCATGTCCAGCCTCTCATCCACCATCACCCCCAAGTCCTTCTCAGAAGGAGTGTTCTTTGTCTGTTCATCCCCCAGCCTGTGTTGATACTGGACATTGCCCCAAGCCAGGTGCAGCACCTTGCACTTGGCCTTGTTGAACCTCATGAGATTCCCATGGGCCCACTTTTCAGGCTAACATTTTGAGTTACCCCTGTGAGTATACCCTCCAGGAATACTCCTTGGCAATCTGTAAAGAAAACACTCTTTTCCTTCAATTTTTTCACATTAGTTGGGATGTTATCTGAGCCATTTTTACTTTGTGTAGTGAGCTCAATGGGTGTCTCAAGTCAACTTAATTCAAACAGATAGCTTCATTGATGTGATGTCTTTATTTGGCACACAGGATGTTTTCTGTGGTGTAATTTATTTTATAAAATAATGCCAGTTTTTCTCACTTGCTAATGTTTCTCATTTCACCCCTCTTTCCTAGATAGCTGCAGCTGCTGGATGCTTACAACTACATGTAACATGCTGTACAGAGCTAAATCAGAAAAAGCTTTTTTTTGAGGGTCTTGACTTAAAGAATAGTTTCTGTAATGTAAATAATAATGTTCTGATAGTAATATGTGACTATCCTTGAAAATTTTGTTTCATTTGTGAAATCAGTGGGTTATTTTCAATTCTCAGCTCCTAAAAGAGGCAATGTCAAAAACTTTATTTAAGGAAACTTTCTTGTTTATTCCACTGTAAAGAAAGTTAGCACCAGGCCAAGGTGAACCTCAAATAGAAAGATGATCTCATTCTTGTTTTCTCTCATCACCTTATGTATCATCACATCAACCTCTTGTCTGTAGATAAGTTTTTATATCTCTAAGTTCCACATAGATTGAGTTTCAAATGTCATAATGCCAATAAGTTTGGCAACTGAGATGCCTGTCATTTTTACCTCAAAGCAAACCCGACATTTTTTTGATAAAGCAGTTGTAATACTTGGAAAAGGCATGTTAGAAGCATGAAATCTTATGACAACTTCATTGGTTCTCCTAGTGTTTAGACTGCACAGGTTTGGACGCACGCCTTGAGTGTGCATTTGGCCTGCAGTAACTGCTTATAGCAATCTTTCTTTTCTTTCTGATTTCTTTAGCAGAGATTCCTGTTTAAGAAATGTGTGGCAGGGGAGAAAGAGAGAAATTGATAAGCCATTGCTTCTCTCCAGCCGTCTAATGCCTCAAGCAGCTACTTTCCTTGGGTATCCACCCACGCTATGGAAATGTCGCTGAGATAGAAGTGCGCAGGCTGGTACTTCCCTAATGACCTTGATTGATAATTCTTTTGCTTCCTGGTAGGTGGGAGCCGTAACACTTAGTGTAAGGACTCTGTTGTAGGCTGGATGAAGATGATGACTGCAATAAACAGGACAACTGGTAAGTTATACTGCTCCCCCTCCCATAAAAGTCCTCAACGATATATGGTGATTGTTTTGGAAAAAATTATTCTAGATGAAAACGTGTCTGTTCCTGAGGCTTCCCAGAAAACTTTCTATATTACATAGTGACATATCTTAAACTCTCAGGAGGTCAAAGTAGCTAAGAATAATTGAGGGTGCAAGGGGCAGTCTCAATATGAGAGGCTTCAGAATAGTGGGATTTTCAATCTCCAGCATGTTTCTGGATTAGAGTCACTCAAATACAATGTTAGGAAGCCTATTAAGAATAGAAAGTTCACCTTCAGCAAAAATTAACTGTCATATAAAAGAGCATGGTTTCCCTGTAAAAGGAATAAAGGCATTTCAAAGCTATGTCTCCTGTTTGTCTGTCTAGCATTTTGATGTTGCAGCCAAACACGTTCATGAATTGAATTGCCTCTGATAAGTGTTCAGGATGATGTGTTTTATTCCAATACTCTTTTAAAACCGTTAAGATTTCTGGGTGATGGTATGATAGGCTTGACGATAGACTAGTTGGTGTTTACATATTGGTATCAGTGAAGACCAGAGCACGTTTGTTTGTAACCAGAGGAAGAGAATTGTGAAATAGTGACATCTACCCATCTTGTCCATCTGTACTTGGGCAAAATGAGTGGTGCACTTAAATTTAATATCTGTTGCCCTTTGTATAGCCTTGCAGAGTAGGTGGCTCCTCAGTGCTGTGTAACGAAAATGATTCTTGAGTTTTTGATGCTGTGTGATGGAACTATTAGTTTTACATACAGCATCAACACTGCAGCTCTTTTTTGGTGTTGATTTTCAACAGAAAGTGCATGAGCGTGGTTATTGTGCTAGAGCCAGCACTAAAAATTAAGAGAAAGATTTCAGAAATTGGCCTGATTGCCATCTCCCTAGGAAGTTTCATAAGGCATTAGAAGGCAATGATAGCACATAGGGAAAAATCTAGTCACAGTAAACTGTGAACGTTACTGTGTTTTATGAGTAAATTTTGCAGGTATAATCACAAAAGCAGATTGTGCAATGCTTATTAATCAAACAGTGTTTACCATCCTTCTGAGTAAACAATGAGTTAGGGTAAATTTGTGCTTTCAGAACAGAAGCCTCCAGAAGGCCTTGAACAGAGTTGGTAAGGTAGTTATGATGACAAAGAAATCTGCTTAGGTGGGTAATTTTTTACAGTATTTGCTGAAATTTGCATGATGACAAAAGAGATGCTATGAATAAAGCAGGGATATAGATGGATTACACATGCAATATCACATCAATTTGCCTTAGGACCTAGAGTATGCAAGGATAAATGGTTTTTTCTACAGGATAGAATAAAGGATTTTTATGAATTAGAATTGCTCTCCCTTGCATCTTTTAACAGTACTTTAACAAGAATGGGACACATCGGATGATGAGACACACTTGATTTGTTACTAGGCTCTTTGTTAAATGTGTGAATATAAACTGATCTTGTAATCTTTGCAAGTGTCAAACTTTTACTTGACCTCCAGTTAAATTGAAGCATTGCCTTCATAGAGTTTTACTTAAAAAAAAAAAAGTTCGCGATTCATAATTTAATACCTCCCTTGGTTTTATTGTCATCAGCTTTTGCAAGCTAGAGTTAATTTTGGCAACATCATATGAAACCATATTAGTGTCTCAAAACCATATTAATGCTTGATCAGACTTTCTTAACTTCAACTCTGGATATATGTAGTCTGGTAGCTCAGCAAGCATATAAAGACAGAATATATCAAGTTTTCTGTAAGTAGCAGGGTTCCTTCTAAGCCTCTTGAAATACAGATATTCTTTCTGCTCTAATTTCTTAATCTGAAAACCACTCTGAATCTCTGTAGAGCGTAATAGAAATTAAACAGTGCTCATGTCTTCTGGTATCTCTAATAAATAAGGCACATGAGGCTAAAGGGCCAAGCTTGCCTGGATTCTAAAGAGAAATAGAGTTATCCCACAGTTGATTTTAATGAACAGTTTCATTTTAGTGAAGGTTATTAGAGCTAAAAAGAGAATAATGAATTAGTAGTGAGAACTTCTTGGAGCTATTAAAAGTCATAAGCGTTTAACTTGTATACACTTTCAGATGCCTGGAAGGAGAAAGAGATGTTTTGGCTACCTGTGTCAGATAAAAGGTGTGCTAAAGGCTGGCTTTAGCCCTTAGTTTGCTGTAAGTTACACAGAGATGCTTTCACCAGCAGTTTGTCTCTTACACTGATGCTACTGGGAGGATGTCCAGTAGTTGTTCTAGCTACATCTAGCTACAGTAGTGTTCTAGCAAGCATCACTGGTTTCTGCTTTGATATATCTAGTTAGCGCCTGTGCCATCTTACCGCTTCTGGTTGGGAGCAAAAGGGCCTGATATTTGGCTGCAAGAAGAAGCAAACAGAATCAATGCAAGACAGCTCCTTGTTTTGAAAAGCAGGATTTCCACACTCTGGCAACAGCTGATTTTCATTCTCAAAGGAACTATATGGATATAATGAATAACTTCTACTTATGTGTGAAATTTCCCATATGGAGATGATCAAGAGACATTAACTATGAAATAGTTTATGATGTGATGTGGGTGTGCCGTAGTTACTGATATGCTTTTGCATGCATAGGGAGTCATTAGCCATCTGACTAAAAATTGATAGCTTTTAGGTGATTATAGCTAATGGAGTTGTTATAAAGTATGCATGGACCTTAAAGAGAAAGAAAATCCTCCAAGACCAGAAATTGTTTTAAATGTGTACCATACTTACAGTGAGGGACAAAACACAACTGGTTATTTAAGAAAAACTTCTAGAATTAAAAATTAAGTTTTTCAGAAAAGGCCCAGGGAAATGGTTGTTGAGTGATATGGAACGTGAAGAACTGCAATGTGAATTAAAAAAAAAAATCCAAACCCAAAATCCTCAATGATGAAGCGTACAGCCAGCTTCCTAAGAAACTAGAAATGCCCACTGTAACTGATACATTGGGCAAACCCAACATTTGTTCAAGAAAAATTTGGCACATAACCCAAAAGATTATTTAGAGTTAAGAAGTAAAAGTAACTGAAGTAATACATTTTCAAAGTGTGATGTTTGCAGGCTGCTTCCCAGGCAGAGAGGTTTGGTGTTTGACCACCCTCCTATGAAGAATGTTTTCCATGTGTTGCACTGGAGTGACACTTCCTGCAGTTTGTGACCCTGGTGTGCTCTCCTTCCTGCTGGGCCCCTCTTTGAAGAGTTGGGTGCTGCCTACTTTATAGCTGCCAGTCAGGCACTTGGAGTAAGAAGTTAGAAGAGCACTGCCAGTAAGAGGTCACCTGCTGGTTATCAGGGCTGTGGCCACCATGCTTTGAGGCTGGTAGTCTAGCATGTTATTCACTCACCTTGAGGTCCACCTGTGCAGTCTCTTTCTCCCTCATTTGGATGCAAAGGTGTTATGGACACCCAAGTTTAAAGCCTTTTAAGTCAAGGTAAGTGTCATCCACTGCTCTCCCCTCATCCACCAAACCAGTCATTTTGTGGTAGGCAGTGATGAGACATAATTCAATCAGTGGTGGCTGTTCCGAGTCACTTATTTCATGTACCTGGAAGTGGCTTCCACAGTGACTTGATCCATATTCTTCTTGGGGATTCAGGGATTCTGTAAATCCAGTTTGCTCTTAGCTGTCTCCAACTTTTACCATTCTCAACCCTGACGTTCCTTCATTCTCAAATGCGCAGTGGCCAAGACCCAGGAGGGCTGACAGTAGACCTTATCAGGAAGGACTGAGGCAAAGGAGGCAGACATACAGTAAGTCAGTCTTCCACATATATTTTTATTGCTAGGTCCTCCTTCTATTCCGTAGCTGCTCTTGCTTTCCTTAATCTTTTTATTTTTCCCCACTGTCAGTGTAGCCTGCAGAAGTCCTTGTGGCTTCTACCCTCACTATCAGTTTCAAATGCAGCCCAACTTTGGCTTTCTTAATTTCATCCTGGTGGTTCTGAGCAGTGTCACTGTGTTTCTCCTGAGTAGCCGAACTCCCCTTAAAATTAATTTTGAGTTTGCATACAGTCAGGAATTCCTCATTTAGGAAGAGTTTGGGAAAGATTGGTTTTACTTTAGCTGTTCACAGATTTGAGTTGTCATATACTGAATATATTAACTGGTCTACACAGTAGACCGAGAAAAACCTTTTTTACAAGGACAACAAATTTAAAGAAATATTTGCAGCCGTGGGGTTAACTATCTTTTAGATATGGAAAAGGCAAGAAAGAGGCTTTTCTGAAATTCAGCATTAAAATTTCAGTAAAAAGCATCATCGTTGCCTTTGTTCCCAAGATATTGTGATATATTCTATTCCTTGTTGATGTTATATGGAGAAAAGTATTCATGGTCAAAGTACACATAAGAGCTTTAGAAAAGCAGCATTTTATCTGTAAAACTTATTAAAAACAAACAAAAAAAAAGACCAGACAATGAGCATTTGGGAGTTACTTGCTTCATAGCAGTCCTAATTGAATTTGGTTTGGCACTGAAAAGAAGTTGGTTTTATTCCAGTATAGTTGTGATAATCTACCAAAAAAAAATTACAGTAGTTGTCTCTAATTTTAAGTCTCTGCTCATACTTTCCTAGTAAATTCAAGCATTCAGAAAGTTTTAAGAACTGTTTTGGACAGAAAATGTACTATACACTATAAAGGCCCTCAAGAGAGTGACCTTCTGCCTGGGTCTGTAACTAATAAACACTGCAGGGCAGAGCAGCACTTTCCACAGTCAGTTCCTCGGTAGAAGTTTCTGATCAAAGCATCTTTGTGAGGTTTCTCCTGTGGAGACTTCCCACCTTGTGTGTAGACTTGAGGGAAGGATTCTGTGCTTTATAGCTCTTCTGCCCTTTGATTTTTTGCATTGATTTGGTTATTTAGAGCCTCCTCATTGGTTTTGTTGGCTATAATTTACTACAATGTCATGTTTTTCATATTTGCTCTCTCAAGTAGGTAACGGGAGTTGTATAGGTGGTTCATGAGTCATAGAATATTAAGCAATGTAGGAAAGAATGGGTGACAAGAACACTGAGTTTGTTTACTTTAATCTTGGTGTTTTTATAACATTGACAATCATTCACTTCGCTCTTGAGGAATATTGAGTAATTAACATTTGCTTAACACAGACTTATTAATATAATAAAGCAGCACTTCAGTTGCACCAGAAGATGAAACAGAGATATTGGACAGCGATGGAAGTATAATGAAGGGCAATACTGAAAGCTAGAATATTCAGTGTTAGAGTACCAGAATATTAAGTTACTGCATCATGTTGATAGAGTAGGTTTTTCTATTGCAGTCGGTGTTCTGGAAGTGGTAATAAAAAGCATATGTATTAAAGCTTCCATGTAATTATGAATTTTGCAAGAAGTAAAGTATATTATATGTATCCAGAGAAACTAGGAATATGTAACAAGCTTTTCACAGAAAATTTCTGTCCATACTGTTTATATTTTAGAGGGAGGCAAAAGAGGAAGAAATTTGAAATAACTATGGGGTGGGGGGAAAAAGACTAAAACCTGGTCATTTAATAAACAATGTCTCCCAAAATATCTGAGTTTTCACTTTAAAAGTAGGTTATGTAAGAGTAAAAATACTAACATAAGTCAAAGTACATGGCACAAGAACTCATATATGCATGATGAAATGTTAACTTTAGTGGTTTAAAATCAGAGCTATCTATTCTGTCTTGCAGAGATTTGCTTTCTAAGTAGGCAGTTTTCACAGGCTTCCTGAGTCACGGCAAGCTCTTCCAAATCCCCACCAAGACCTTGGGAAGATCCTGCTGTCTCTTTCACACCTGTGTCTTGTTTGTTTACCTATTCTCAGGGGTCTCCTCTGTATTGGGATCCAGGGCTTGCTGTGTCTCTGCCTGCCTGCTGTCTCATCCCGGGGCTGTAGCAGCTTCCCCTGGGTATGGTTAGCCGCCTCCAGGGAAAGGGACACTTTTTTGTCTTTTTGTAAGATCTCACCTGAAAGAGTTCAATAGCCTAGACAAAACAAACATGCAATCTTCTTCATGTCTGTTCACTAACTATTCAGTGTTTACTTAATTGAAGAATAACAGACTCAGCTCTGAGTACTAAAAGTGTGTCCCTGAGTACAGTGCACTGCTCTGGAGATACCCATGCACATTCTAAAGTGCCTGACTTTGATACAGGAAGAGCATAGCTGTCTTAATGAGCACTTGACAGGTTAATCCGTAGTCTGTTGTCTCTCCTTTCTCTCTGATGTGTCTGTATGGGAACCTGACAGAATTCTCCAGTGACCACAGTCTGCCCTGGCTCACTGCAGTGGCCCCTCAGCACTCCAACTTACGGTTCACCACAGGGTAGTTGCTTTGTGGTGAACCATAGGAAGTCTGACTTGAGACCATTGCCAGCTGCTGTTCCCAGTGCTGGTACAGCTCTGGAGCCAGGAGAGAGGCAACACTATTGCAGGATGGTACAAATAATAAGACCAAGGAAATTACATAAATATAAAAATCAGTTATCTAAAATAAACCACATCGTTTTCCGTTGTGATTTTTCACTACGACTTTGTAATAGTAATACACTTCCAGGTGTTGTATTTCTGAAGGACATTTTACTTTCACAAGGAATTAGCATCTTCAGCCAAAGCTTGAACTTTCCATGTGGCTACTAAATATGAGATGAAGTCCCTACCTTGGTCTCTCCTGTGCTGAGCACTTCTGTTCTCATTGTTAGGCGTAGTCAACCACTCTGGTCTCCTGCCCTGTCATCTATCATACTGTATCAAAGTGCATACTTACCAGCTGGTTTGGGTTGACAGCTTAATTTTATTGAAATTTAGCTGATGTGACTAGACAGGAATCTTGAATTACACGAGGCAACAATTTTAATATTATATCGTCAACATAGTCTTATGCTGTAGTCATGGGCTCACAAATAGTTCTTTCACTGTGTTTTACCCACAGAATGTATTACAAATGGTTATTTGTTGTTGTGAGTTGTAAATTGAGTAAAGCAGTTAAACAGCTTGATCAATGTGGCTAGTAATATAGACAGACTGCATTTGGTTGTGGGTTTTGAAGGAGCTTTGCTTTTTTTTTTTTTAAAGGCCGTTACCATAATGTATGCCTGGATGAACATCTCAGATTGCACTAAGGGCTATACAGATTAAAACCAAAAATATTTTTCTGTTCAACTTACACAGGAAGTAAGCAAAGGATACCAACAAATGTGTAACTGCACAGAATCAGTGAAAATTTGGTTAGCATGGAGGCTAGCATCAGAAATATAGTATTGTTAAGATTTGTATTTGGTATCTTTGCAGGAGCTTAATAAGGATCTAAGGATAATGACATTGTGGGACAGTCTAGTAATCTGAGGGTGGCAGCTGCACTTTGTTTTGTGAGAGTGACCATTTGTCCTTCAGCCTCGCTGTGTAACTGTCATTGTTACTTTCTCTGTTTTCCTTAGGTTATGGTTGCAGTGAGACAGGATTAACGTGTGTGGATAATTATGCTACTTGAAAAGACACCACTTGATTATTAAGCAGTGAACAAATAAGTGTAATTTTAAAACAGATTGCTTTTGCAGAGCAGTGAGCTAAACCTTGCCTTAGGTATTGGTGTTAGATGTGCATTCTGCTTGTTTTCTTTTTTTACTTACTCTTAGTGCATGGTTCTCTTCAGTACTATGAATGTGAATACATTTCAGGAAAATTAAGATAAAATAATATTATTTCAGAGCTTTTTTTTTTTTTTTAATCAGTTCAAGACACTTCTAATGATAACTAGCTTGTGCTCTTAGGAAAAGGTTTCTAGATGTGTCTGCCTTTTTTTAGAACTGGAAAAGTTCATTCTACCTTGGAAGACAACTTCAGTGTCCTTAGTGTATAAAGACAAGACTTATGGTTGTTTTTCTTATAATTGTAAAACAGGAGAAAAGATCCTGTTAAATAGGTGAGCACATGGATTTAGAAGATGAAGGTTTAACAGGTCAAGAACCTGAAAGCTGAAGCTTAGAAAAAAAATCTCATTAATGTTAAGGCTGGTTAAGCTTTAGATTTTTTTCTTACGGCTTACAGTTTTAAAGTCAAGATCTGGCTATTTGTCTTAAAAAGATTCATGAGCTTAATTGGAGACAATAGCTGCTGTAATTTTTTTTGAGGGGGTGATTTTGGGGTGTATGTGAGTGTTACAGACGTCAGCTTGTATGCTACTGAATCTTCTTCTTGGTATTAAAAAAGTTCAGGGAGCCATATGTAGGAAATACTACAAAATTTGTTTGAATGGAGTGTAAAGCAAGGGAGTGATGTGCGTGGTAATGTACACTAGTAAAGACTAGTAAAGACAAGAAAGTCATCTGCACTAGTCAGCATGGATTCTCCAAGGTGAAGTCATGCTTGACCAACTTGATAACCTTCCATGATGAAATGACTGACTTGGTACAATGGACAGTAGTCTGCCTTGGCTTCAGTGAGGCTTTTGCCACTGCCTCCAATAAGATCACTGTAGAGAAGCTCATGAAGTATGGCCTGGATGAGCAGATAGTGAGGTGAAAACTGGATGAATGGCCAGGTCCACAGAGATTGGTGGTTCAAAACACAGTTGGAGTCTGGCAACTGGTGTACACAGGAATCAGTACTGGAACTAGGCATGTTGAACATCTTTAATGATTTGGATGATGGATCAAAGTGTACATTCAGCAAATTTGTAATTGATGCAGAACTCGGTGGAGTGGGTGGTACACCAGAGAGTCATGCTGCCATCCATAAGGACTCCAAAAGGCTGGAGAAGTGGGCTAGCAGGAGCCTCATGAACGTCAACAAGGAGGGGTGCTAAGTTCTGCATCTGAAGAGGAAAAACCTCAGGCACCAGTATGCTGGAGGCTGCTCAGCTGGAAAGCAGCTTGGCAGAAAAGGCTCTGGCTGTCATGGTGACTGTGAGCCAGCACTGTGCCATTGCAGCAAAGAAGGCTGATGGTATCTGGGGACTGAATTAGAGTGTTGCCGTCAGGTGAAGGGAGGTGATACTTGCCTATTACTCAGACCTGATGGGGCCATACCTGGAATACTGTGTCCAGTTCTGGGCTTTCCAGTACAAGAAAGCCATGGACATAGCAGAGAGTCCACCAAAGAGTACAAAGACTATTAGTGACTAGAGCATTTCTCCCATGAGGAAAGGCTTGAGAGAGCTGGGACTGTTCTGCCTATGGAAGAGAAGGCTCGGGAGGTTCTCTACAATGTAGATAAATACCTGAAGGGAGGGTATAAAAGAGATGGAGCCAGGCTCTTTCCAATAGTGCCCAGTGACAGGACCAGAGGTAATGGTCACACACTGAAAAACAGGAGGTTCCCTCTGAACATCAAAAAACACTTTTTCACTGTGAGGGTGACCAAGTGCTGGCACAGGTTAACCAGAGAGGTGGTGGAGTCTCCATCCTTAAAGATACTCAGAAGCCATCTACATGTGATCTTGAGCAACCTGCTCAGGATGGCCCTGCTTGAGAAGGGAGGCTGAACCAGATGACCTCCTGAGGTCCTGTCCTGCCTGAACTGTTCTGTGATGTGTGAACTAGGACACTGCAATTAAATAAAAACTTTTTTTAGAAATAAAAATAAAAATGGGCTTTTTAGAACAGTACTTTACTGTCACAGCTTGGAATGTGACTTTTATTTGAAGTTTTTCACCAAATTGAAGATATTTGTATTATATATATGGAATAGTTAAGTAAGATTCTGGAACTTGAATTGTTCAGGTTTGAAATTCAGACCTTATGTATTTCTGTCTTCCTGATTTAAATACAACAATACTACTTGTCAATCTCTGCAACAAAGGTGTGTGCTTCAAACAAAACTTTTCCTCATACAGTAACATTTTAGAAATGCACACTCCTGCCTTAGACACAAAGCTGTTGACTTTGTCGTGTGGAAAAAAAAGAATTTTCTTTATTAAAAAAAAGCCTACTTGCAAGGGCTTTTATGCTCTCTACCACAACTGTGAACTTCAGTAGAGGTCTTCAAGGAAGAGGATATGTAATGTATCTATTGCTTGGCTGAAACAGATGCAGTGTTTACTGCAGGGAAAATTTTCTAGGGTAGGCATGTAAGACAGGAAGGCACTGCTGGATCATGCTGCTCTCTTCTTTGAACATAAAGTCTAATGACTGTGGTCAGTGCAACTTTTAAAATACAACCTTAAGGGTTTTACTTCTTTCAAAGAATTGTAGATTAATAGAAATAACATCTAATTCAGAAATTGGGATAATCATGAACTATATGCTTGAATTTCTTCTACAATTTTCTTAGGTTGCCTCCATCTTAATATCTTCAAACTGCAAGGGTTCTACTATATAAAAATATTAATGCTACCTTCTGCAATAAGTGATTGCTTTAATAGTGGTGTTAAAATGCCACAGTATTGCAGGAAAATTTGGATTTGGAGGAAAATAACTCTTGGTGGTGTGTCTCACCTTGTATACAACATCCTTTAGCATAAACTCTCCCTACATTCTGGCCAGGTTTTAATTTCAAAGTCCAGCTTTAATTTCAAAGTCCAATTGAGACATTCTTGTTTTGTTTCATAACTGTAGAAGTAACTATGAAGTCTTAAGAAATCCAGTCTTTAAAAAGAAGTTTGAAAATACAGATGAAGGTGTTCTGTGCATGTATTTGTCTTTCTGGGGATGGAAAAGTCCAGCAAATGTTGATGTCCAAAGTTAATTTTCCCAAGTAATTATGTTGCAAGGAAATAGGGAGTAAGGGCAAGAATTTTTTTTTTTTGTTGTTCCCTTTGGGGTTTTGTACCTTCTCCCTGCTGCTTTTCATCAGTGTCCTAGTTTGCCTCAGCAATCTTTTGGTGTTTTTCTGGTTCACCGAAAGTGCTACAGAGCTCTTAGGCTTTTGACAGTATGAAAATCCTGACTTGCACAGTAGACTAAACCTTTGCTTTCTGTTAATATAATGATAGCTGTTTTAATTGCAAAAATATGAAAGATATTGTTGAGCTTTTTAGACTGATTTCTACTGCACCATGAAGTGCTTAATAATTTAATTCATGGAGCTAATTTAAAACTAAGGAAATCTTGCTAAAGTACAGTATTTCTATTTTTTATAATGCTTTTCATGTCATGCTAACTTGTACCAACAAGAGAACTTCAGCAGGACAAAAATAATGTTTTATCGTGTGAAAAGTGTCCAAACTGTCATCCCTAAAGTCTCACTGAGGAAGGTGTACAAATCAAATTTTGCTCACTGTTTTCATGTGCTGTTCACAGCATAACCTTAAAGCATGGGGTGAAGTGATCATCTGCCAGTTGTGCGTGTTACAGATTTGGAGATTGACAAAGCTGCTTTACTTAATGAGGGCACTTGAACTTATTTTTGTGCCTGAAGTAAAAGGCCTTCAAAAAGCAGTCTTGGAGAAGAACCATAAAGAGTTCAAAGCTGCCCCTTCAAACAGCAGTAGCAGCAGTTTAAAGGTTCTTCTGGTATGGAGAGTTTCTTTCCTCTGCTGGCTGAATAGTTCCATTTCCTCTTACTCTATTCCAGCTGTCTGTCCAGACCAGCTTCTCCTGATCCCTCCACCACTGTCTCTTCTACACTGCAGCTTATCTTCTCCCATACTTTTCTGTACATAGCATAAACAAAGTTCATAAATAAAAAAATATAATTATGACTTTATCACTTCTCTCTACTTCTAGTTTACTTAAAACAGTCTATTTCATAGCAAAGTATGGTGTCTGCAGCATGCTTTCAGCCTTGGCATGGTTATTAGCATATAAACATAGGGTTAGTATAAAAGTTACCCTTAATAGTAAAAAAAAAAAGCAACAGATTAAACTTTTCATTTCTAGAGTGTTTTGTCTTTGCATCATATTCTTTTATATCACATCTCTATCCAAAGAAAAGCCCCAAAAGCCTATGCATAGTAAGATATAGTGATACATCTGTTCTTTGAAAGGGTTGAAGAATTTACTGGGCTGTTTGGATTAGATTATAGTTTCTGGTAAGTGTTAGTGTGATACATTCTGTGCTTTTTTTAATATGTCAAAAGTATGGATTTGTTGCATTGTGGTTAATAGGGAAATTGGAGAAGGTGATCCAGGTCACCAAAGTTCTATGTGTCTATGGGATACAAAACTCTTTGTCATTGTTACGCAAGTTTCTGCTGTATTTTATGTTTATCTGACTCTTTTTGCATGTTTTATGGCACCTGCACTAGGCAAAGCTGCATGGTATGTAACTAACAGCTAAACATACGATTGTCTGCCAACTATTTTAAAAAGGCAAGCCAGTATTGAATTAAAAAAAATCAACAGCAACAAGCAAACAAAAAACACACCAAAAAAAACCAACCACCCCATCCCTCCAAAACCAGCCCCAAACCCAACAACAAAAAAAGCCACTTTTTTTACTTTTCTGTCTCTCAGGTCACTAGATAATGGCAATAATCAGAGACCAGTTTTATTCTTCCTTACCTTTTGGGAGTTTATTTTCCTGTGTTTCAAACTGTCTTTGACTGAAACTGGCAACCAGTTTAAAAGCTCTCAGACAGAGATGCTAGCAAATTACGTAAACTTGGGAAACTCAAATAAAAAAAGATCAACTTGCTTTTAGCACTGGCAAGAAATGCCAGTATTGCTTTTCTTCTCTCATTTCCTTGAAGAAATCCAAGTTGACATTGCTGAAATGTGATGCTTTTTCTCCTTAATAGGAAAGCTTGGGGGTGAAATACGAAGAATTCTGGATTAAAGGGCTAGTTTACCAGTTAGAAGCAACCAAAATATAATTTCAAGAGGAAGTGGTAAAAAGTCTTAATTAGATTTCATCGTTAGAAATTCTGACTAAACCAGAGGCTTTTAATATTACCGTATTTTGTTGTTCTTTGGGATGTGGTTTTTTTCTCCTTATAGTCTTTCAACATAATGTGCTTTTTATTTTAAAACTTTGAGAAATATCTATGGCACTTGAGATTTGGTTTCAAAGAAAACTAGACATGTACAACTGTAATGTGTTTGAAATCAGGAGCTGAAGGTCAGTGTATTGAATGGGCTTGCAGACAAGTAACTGGGTGGCAAACAATATAAACAGGCTGGTTTAAGACTTTTTTTTTTTTTTAATGGAATAGGCTAATGCTGCTTTTTATCTTGACATTTCCAAAAAGCGAACAGTTTCGATTTGGAAAAGAAAGCAACTGCTGTGGACTACCCAGCCCTGAAGAAAAGGTAGAGAGTCTATGATAGGCAAGTGTAAAAAGTGCTGCATTGGTCTCTTG
The DNA here is from genome assembly GCF_009829145.1 of Chiroxiphia lanceolata. NCBI lineage: Eukaryota > Metazoa > Chordata > Aves > Passeriformes > Pipridae > Chiroxiphia > Chiroxiphia lanceolata. The sequence continues at coordinate 33,996,366 of NC_045639.1, read as the reverse complement.
AGAACATGCAGCAGGTATTTATCACTGTTTCCAGTGTTATATGTGGGGCCAACCTCTCCAGATTAATGCACCAAATAGACAAAATAAGAGGAAATTAGCAAAAATCAAGTAAGTGGGGGGAAAAGTATATCTGAGCAGTAGTCAGTGCTAAATCAAAATAAACCTGATAAATTGCAGTGAAGAAGACCTAGCTTTTGTTCACAAGGAACATATATTTTCTCAAGCTGTGTTAAGACAGAAGAAACAGATGAACCTGCTTCAGAAAGGTTGAAACAAGCCTTTTGAAATCAAAGCTGAATCCAAGGTGCTTGTTGCTAACAGTTTGTTTCATATTCACCTCTTCTGATGACAATATGTGCAAATCTCAAATGGAGTATATACCCAGGCACTTAGAACACTCCAGCCAGAGTGCTGCAAGCCCTGCTGCTCGCACGTGTACCAGGGCTCCTGCCTTGCAGAGCTAACTACCACTTCCAGAGGGCAGTTGTTCTTTGGGAGTAGGTTAGAGGTTGTACACTTCATTCTGCCTCCTGTTTCTCTCATATTTTACAATTGCCTGTTTGTTGGATCTGAGAGATAATTAAGTAATTTAAAAGATTAATTGGTTTCATAACTGAATTTGCATTCCTGGGATTCTGAAATTGCAGGAAGCTATTCATGCAAAAAATGCCTTTGTGTTAATTCTAAATAGCTCTATAAATGTGAGACCTTACTGGTTTTATGACTGTAGCCTTTAAACAAATAACTTATCTGTCTTCAATGCGATTAATTATTTTAAACATTTAGGGTGAGATTGACTGTCAAAGGTGATTAAGAGGTTTTTATCTAGTATTTTTTCAATACAGAATTTAGAATTTAATTAAGATGTTGCTAGCCAGCTTTTACATGGAAGAAAATATTCTCTTTGTGTACTTGTTTAATTAACAGTAGTTATTGGTAATAGATCTGTTGAAGGCTTATATTGTAGCGCAGACAAGAAAGATTAGTAGTTGAGTTTATAATTTTTTGTGCTTAAACCAAGTGGTATAAACAAACTCCTACGTTCCTTGTCATAGATCTTAGACTGGCAATTTCATGAGTCTTTTTATTAATATTGATAGACCTCAAGGCCCAGACTGGGACAGTATGCTGTAATGAGTGTCACTTTGTGGCGCAGTGTAATCCTCTATAATTTTCTTCTGACATAATAAGAATTTGGAAATTGGGGGAGAAATACTTATATAACAAATACCACTTGCCTTTCCTCTAAGTTCCAGGTTTTTTTCAGATGCATCATGTGTGCTTTTATTTTGCTTTTGTTCTAGAAGATAATAAGTAATTACAAAGACATCATTACTTTCCTGTAGGTTGACATGGGTGTGGGAATGTTAGTACATGAAATATTGATTTAATTTATTGGATACAGGTTTCTCATAATTTCCTCTAGTTAGCTTGTATCTGATGTTCATGAAGTTGGTTCGTATATAAACTGAATTTCTCATATAACTGTTTATAGCTGGAAGGTTTCCAGGAATTTCTTTTGGATAAAATCTTCCATTTTATTAAAAACACACTAAACAACAGTTTCTAAGCCTGGGATATATAATTTGATCTCCTTTAAAGTTTCACATATATTTTCTTAGAATTTAGAATCCAGTGAGCTTCAACTATCTCAGCGTCCTTAAGTTCAATTTTACATTTTGTTCCATTTTTGTTTGTAGGTGCTCTCCCCACTTTCCTGGTTGCACAGCGGGACTTTTCCCACTGCTGCTGATGCCCCAAATGGTCTTCTTGCAGGAGGAGCAACCTCAGGCATTCCGTAGGTGAGTAGAGGCCATTGGGATGGAGGCCTGGACAGTAGTGCCTCTCCTCCTACTTGCTCCTCTTCACTTCTTCCCAAGCAGGCTGCAAATTCTCCCCAACCTTTACTTATATGGCATACAACACTTCCATTTCCCTACAGTTTACAGGCATGGTAGAGGTCATTTGACAAACACTTTCATCAGGAGAAAAACACTTAATAGCCTCCCAGTTAGGCGGTTATCAGACTGTGCCTTTCTGCAGCTCCTGGTTAGTCTGTTAAATGCACTGATCCATTCCCATGGACCTCTCAGTGTCTGTGGTTCCTTCCTTCCATCAGTAATCTTGGTCACAAAAGTTAAAAGACTATCAAGTGTTACAAGTCATGGCTTGAATGTATTCTGGTGCTTCCTCTGTTTCTTCCTCTTCATGTATCTGTCTCTGACGAAATCCCATGTCCTGCTTTGATAGTAGGAATTGGTAGAGAGGTGCAGGACTGCTACTTAAAAACAAGTGAGACAAAACAAACAAAACTTCATAGGTTTCTTGTTGGTTTTCGTTTTTTTGTTTTGTCTTTTTACATTAGGGTTCCTGTTACTTGTACATTATTGGAGGTCACTAGCTAAAAGAAAAGCATAGGTTGAAAAACATTATATTTAGTTCTGCCGCTTTTTAAAGACTAGTTTCTTATCTTTTGTCTGAAGTAGTTCAACATGGTACTTAATCATTGATCATGAAGTTTTCTTGTTGCTTGGAAGTGGTTCTTGGAAATGGTGCTTGATTCAACGAGTTAGACAAGTTTTTTCAAACTAGCAAGTTTTTGCTTTCCTAAAATGGTGAGGTTAAGTCACCTTCACGCTGAGTCTTACTTGGTTCTAGTAGCTCCGTTCAAAATTTGTGTAATGCTGTCTTTAGGAAAACCTCTGTAGTTCAAAAGCTGTGTAGTAGCTGTTACTACTAAATGAGCATCTGAGAGGTTCATATACTCAAGATTTAGTGACATCTCTTAAAGCAATTAGTCCTTAAGTTTGTGGACCAGCACTAGATAATAATTTGCGGCAACTGCAAAACTTCGTGAGTGAGAATGGTGGTAAAAGAGGGTGGTGCTAAAAGGACTACTGCCATTCCTTAGCATCTTCCATTATTTGAAATAAGCACTTGACATCTACAAAAAATGTGTGAGCAAGCAAAGTAGAACAAGAGAAGACTTCTGAAGTAAATGTACTTTGAGGTGGAGAAGGCTTTCATGTACCTGCATAAGTATTTAGTTTTACCTTATACAAAGATTTTTTTTTTTAAGACTAGATTATTTATTAGAATCTCAGTTCTTTTGACTAATCAAGTTGTGCTCAAAATTGAGTACTCAGCATTTGATTTAAGTACTATTTTATGGAATTCCATATTATGTACAAGACTGTGGTCAATAAAAGTAGACTTAGTGAATCCTTACTCAGGGCAGTGTAAGAAATGTTAAATTCAGATTAAAAATTAATGTATTGTTTACAAAAAGAGATTAACCTTTTCCATGTTAATTTGGAACTTCTCTCATTTCAAGATTTAGTTGATACAAAAACTGAAGAAATTTTGTCCTCAGTTTCTGGAAGCTTTTTATGACCGATGTTTCTTTAGCTCTGTCTTGACCTTGATCACCCATTACTTCCTATTATCCTTAACTTTTTCTCTGTACTTAATTTTGATATTAAAAATCCTTCCAGAAAAATAATATCATTTAACATGTACTGTTTGAACTGTTGCCTAATCCAGTGTTAAGCAGTATATTACTGTTGTTGTATTAATGTGTTGGAAAATACAGGAGGTTAAAAAAAAATCAGTTATTCATATCATCTCAGGTGGTAAACCATAACAGATAGTATTTGGACATGTTTGTGTCATGTTCTTTCAGTAATTTCTGCAGAGAGCTGTAGGAGTGTTTTACAAGTATAACAATGAGTGATGGTGGTGTTATAGTCTAAATGCTGGCTTATATTTTTGCATTTTTATGCTTGTTTTTGCACATCTTTTAATTCAAACAGTCTTTTAATACAAGTTGGAAACTAAATGTTATCTGTACTCAAATTATTATTTTATCATCCTTTTCATCAGTCTTTTTGGTTGATACAGTTTTAGAATTCACACCTCTCTGAGTGTTTCACGTGTTATTGAGGCAGAGGCATTCATTGATTTGACAGTGGTAGATTCAAGCTGGAAGTAGGCAAAATTTAGGTATCGTATCTAAGTTAATTTTGTTGATGACCTTATTAATACCTTCATACTACCTACCAAATTAATGAAGGAAGTCCCTGGTACTCAGGCATATGTTACTATTGATTCTGCGTAACTGAGTTATATTTTGGATAGATATAAGATTTGGAGGGAGGCGGGGGAGTGGACACTCTTGTCTGGTAAAACTGACATGGTCAGGGAACAAATAACACATCCACATAATGAATGTAGTTATTTGGTGTCTGTGAAAGGAATCCTCTCTGTGTTAGGAAGTGTCTGATGCAAAGATTTTTGGAATTCCACTGCACAATTATGTCCCTTTGCTCTGTGTGGAAAGATCTTTGCAATATGAAGCTACATACTACACACTGGTCAGAAGACTGAAGACTGAAGGTGGTATAAAAATTACCTTTGCATATATTTTCAATCCTACTGTAAAAAACTAATTAAATAGAGAAATGGTAGGTGTGTGCTCACAGTTATTTGCAGCGCTTGACTTCACAGCAAGCAACAGGAGCGATTTCTGTTGCAGGGAAATTGATAGTGGGCAGGTGGCCAAAACTGCTTTGGCTTGCTGAGACACCACTGAGGACGAGGATGCTGACCGAGTCCAGCTTAGGATTGTTTGGGGATGTAAGCAAGCAAGCAGCCCTGCCAGCTTTCCCTCTGTTCCACGTGAAGCTGTGGTGCCGGCTGCCTGTAGCAGCAGTGTGGGCGGTCAGATGCCTTCCCTGGCACTGCCTTCAGGTAGAAATCTGAACTGTGGCGTTAATCCTCTTCTGTTTACTCTGCCTTTCACTAAGGGAGGATTTTTGTGTTTACTGCATCAGTGAATAAAAGCTATTTACACAGTATGGTACTCCTTCTCAACTTTATTACTTTCTCCAGTCCTTTAAACTTCTCCCAAACTAGGTTTTTGCACATCTGATGGTAAATTTTGTTGGTAGGACAAGAGCTTATTTTGTGGTTGTTTCAACCTTCAGGCAGAGTTGTGTCCGCCTCTTCTGTTGCACAGTTAAACTGTGCAACTGATATTCTGTCTGATATTCTAGTAAGGTCTGCATATTTTATATCACTATCTTCATTAAAAATCCAAGTAGAACTTAATTTGAATAATTTTTCTCCTACGTGTGGTTTTATGGACAATGTGGATGAGTTCATTGCTTGTTTGCTTCAGGCAAACATTTAATGGAGAAAGCACATGCTTAGAGCTGGTGGGCTAAATACAGGTGAGGGTTGCTCAGGGAGTGAAGGAGACTTTGACCTGCTTGTGGTTTTGTTTTGATGTGTTCTCAATTGACAGCTGCCAGTGGTTCTTCACCACACTCTGTGGCAGACTGATAACACATTGACTTTTTTTTCATTAGCTACATATTTTATTTCTTAGCTTCATGCGGCTTCTGTGGTGCTGTTGGTGCTGTGAGGAGGCTAAGCCCAGTTTGCTCAGGGAATGCCTGTGGTCAACGCCAATGGTTCTCACTATCCAACTTTGCTGGTTTGAAGATCAGAATTATTCTCAGTCTTTGCCATGTTCTGCAGTTATGCTGTTCCTCACAGTCTATCAAACATAATTAACTCTTTACATAAGTGTTGTACCTCTGAGTAACTGTTCTGTCTTAAGTTACTTAATCGAGTATTTCTTGTTCATTTCCTTGTAGCCTACTTCAGTGGTGTTGCCTGAGGGAGGCATTCTTGGCTACCTCTGTAAGCCCAGTGCAATAGCAAACACCTTTTCTTTTGAATACAGTAAAGCTTTTTTGATTGATCTTGATGTGTGTTTCTTTCTCATCCACATTTGTGGTGATGCAGACAAATGAGAATATGATTGGAGAGACTTCAATACTCTGGAAATATATAGTATGGTTTTTATGGAGATACAGGTCTGGTAGCTCTTTTTTTTCCCCAGTGACAATAGAAAACAGAACAAAAATCTACCAATACATTTCATAACTGTTATTATTAGTAGCAGATATATGAATAATATTGTAGCAAATTCAATGATGATTTTAATGAGTGGGTTTTCCAGAATGATATAATGTTCTGCAGGTTTTCTGTTCATATACCTGTGTGTGTGTGTGTACATATATGTGTGTGTGTGTATATATATATATATATATATAAAACAACATAGACTAAACCTATAGACCCATCTGACTAAAATTGCGTCATATGATGTAGCACTGTTTTGTAACCTGATGTATCAGGTGCTTCCTGAAAACCTTTGTTTTTATAATATGAACTTCAGGGACATAAAAGGCTACTGATGCAGAATACTGGATTTGCATGTGTGTATTTGAAGGGGGAGAGAAGGGTCTTTTTAGGATAAGCAGCAGAGTTTGTTGTTTTGGGCTTTTAGCTTCTTTGTTTGGAAATCTTCCTACCATTTGAATTCTTAAATCAGCTAGGTAGTCCCTTGCTTCTGTATCTTTTCAGAGGAAAAACTGCATGTATCTCAAATGTTATGCATAGTTTAGCATGGTCAGAAGTATCTGGGAAAAACCAGTATGCTTTGTGGTGAGAAAAAATGCACTGGTGATGATAATAGAACAGAGGTGGCGTTTGTTTTGTTTTCTCCAAAGTTTATCTAACAATCTTAAACTAGTAATATATCAATTGCATTTTTTTTGTTGTAATCAATTATATTTAACTTCCTTTATTGTAAAGTAATATTAAGGCAGACTTCTTTATATGTAATGAAGTTGCTATATAGTGATGCTGAAGTGACTATGTATACAGGATTAAATAAACTTATGTTACAAAACATGAACATTTCCAATTGCCTGAACCTTATATTTATATGAACAGATTGACAATTTTATTCATTAACAACTGTCTCAAAATAAGATATAGTAATTTATTCATTTTCTCTGCACTTTTAATATAAAATAGAATATTAAACATTGTATGTAATGATATTTGTTTAGAGCTTGAATTAGTAAAATATTTTTCCCAGTGACTGTTTGTACATTGCATGTACATTTCTACTTATATTTTCTTTGCTCTTAAATATGAAAAGGTGTTACTGGCTATGCATATGAATATTAAATAATTTCAAAATCTTGATTTTTATAATTAATGAGAAAATTTTGGGCAAAAATTATTAAACAGTAAGCTAATTTTGCAGCATAGGAAAACCAATTCTAGGACAAAGTGAAAATCTGAAGTAAAATTTAAAAAAATCGTATTTAATCTGAATAAGCTTTGAAACATAACTTTTTTCTTTGGCTATTTATATTTGCTGTTTCTAACAAATTGGGAAATAAAAAACAAACTGTCTTGTTTGGAGTTCTTATTATGAAAATGTCAATTTCATTTGGTATTAAGATGGTAACTCTGGTATAAGCCTGGAAACTTAGTTCAAGTATGTTGATTTGGTTGTTCCCATATCCACAGGAACTCTAGCTCTGTGTCTGTCTATGTGACGTTTATAACCTCTGTTACTGGAAACTGCAAAGATAGAAATCACACATGCACATGGTGTCACATCCTGCCAATCATTTGGGGTCTGTGTAGTCATTCTGCTTTTTTGCTCGTTTAGTGTTCTAGAAGGTATTTCTATAAATTTCTCTTTTGTAATAAAAAGTCAAGCTTTTACTATCTGATATTTGGACAAAGCCTTCTTAGTCATCATTCTTGTGTATTGTGGTTTTATTTTTTCAAAGAAATTGCTGTGCTTTGTACTTCATTGGATTATGCAGTTTGCTTCTGTGTTCATACATGTGTGTAGTTGCTTCAATTGTATCATGCCTGGTACAGTAACTAAACCCATAATTTAATGGGGAGGATGCATTTAGTCTTTAAGTAGACTCATTCCTTTTTTGTGCTACAAATTTGTTTTCTTGAAATCTGATTCAATTAGGTTGAAAGCATACCTCTTTTTTTTAATTTATACTTCTAAGTATATGTATATATACAATATTTAAAAAAAATAAAATCACAGACAGCAAATGACATTTTTTTGTCTTAGTGTTTAGTGCAAGCTGGGAGTGTAAATTTACTTACTTTTTAGGGTGGGACTGCTTGTGTGTACTTTTCTGTCCTTCGATCACTGTAGGCTAGCTCGTGATGTTTGAGGTAAAGTCCTTACAATTAACTTACTTTTACTTTTTAAGAGCACACTTCAGGTGCAGTACGTAATCTTAACACCTTAGTTTTGTTTGCAATAGTTACAACTTTTTTTCTTTCAGTAAAGAGTTCATAATTCTGTGCTATTCTGTGAAAATGTCATTATACAAAATCTGAGTTGACCTTCACTGTTCATTTGCTGATGTTTTGCTGAAGTTTTGAGGAGAATAAATGTACAGTTGCAGACCTGCCCAGTTTCAGTTTGTTGCTGAACCAATATGGCAATTATAAAGTACTTACTAAAAGCATAACATTTTCATACATATGTCTCAGAAAAAGTGGTCCATGTGTGTAAGCACTATGGATAACTTTGCTAGCATGATACTGATGAAGTCGAGAGAACCAGCAACAACCAAAGTTGCCTGAATTTTAGTGGATTATGCCACTAGGGCATTAATGTGGTTGGGTTTTGGTACAACCATGCTGTGTGGAACAGTGTGCAAGTACACGGGGTGTTTAGTTCTCTATATGTTAGTGACTCAGTCAGGACCCTGTTTTATATCAAGTTTCAGGTGCAAATTTGGTGTTACTAGCCCTCTCAGTTATGTTACTGTCTCCAAAAGGTATTTAGACAATTGTTGGGTTCTGTCTGTCTGTTGTTTCACTGTGTGTGTCAAATCTGCTTTCCAGCTAAGGATGAGTTCTAATTTTTTTGCTTCTGCATGTATGCCTTTAAACCTAGGAAAATGTATCACTTAAAAGTCTTAAGATGACAGATGAGGCGTGTTTCTTTCTGTGTGCATTGTATGGTACAGGACAAAAAGACACTCAAAGCTGCCCTGGTCGTTGCTCCGCTCTTCTGTTTTTGGTGGCATTTCCCATGTGAGAGAGATAGGGAGGGAGGGAGTTATGACTGGTGTTGAGATAGTTTAGCAATTTAAATGTTTTTGTCTTTAAATGTGTATTGTATTGCTGGACTGCAGACATGTAAATTGAATTGCTTCTTGCTGCATCTGCTTCTGGATGATTTAAAACCAAAGTAAGAACAACAAAGTACAATCCCAGAGCAAATAATCAGTTTAGGTTTTGCTTTCTTTGGGTTTTTTTATTGAGTACGGTATAATGTTCATTACTTAAGAAAAACCCAAAAGAACAAAACCAACCCTAAAAGAACCCAAACCACCAAAAGCTTCCTGCAGTGCTTTCTCAGAACAACTCCGTACCTCAAATTTAACTTTGGCACCGGTGATTCTTCTACTTGGAGATAACTGGTAGAGAATCTGTATTCATTATATTCTTTCTTTTATCAGCCGTCTCTTTACATTTTGATATGGCATTATCTGTCAAAATAGACATTGCTTGTAGTTGGCCAGGATATAAACCATTCAGAAAATGTTTGCAAAGGTTCAGTAGAGATTTAAGAAAAAACTTTTCCTGTTTTAGTTCTCTGAGGATTCAGTGTGCTTTTGGACATGAGAAGGCAAAGGAGGATTTCATGCAGTCTTGTATCTCTGTCAGGTGTAGGGATTGAAAGCAAGGACAGACTTTTGGGCTCTTCTCTACTCGCACTTGGACAATGTGTGGAAAGAGATTGTTTTAACTAAATGGAATAGGGATGGGATCTGAAGAAGGGGAGGGAAGAGGGAGAGGACTAGGAAGTTTTAAACATGAGGTGACTGGGAAATGGGAGGAATTCAGAAAGGAAGAACTAGAACAGATGGAGAAGTGATAAGGACTGGTGTTTGAAGAGAAGATGTGAAGGAAGATCTGTGAAGGTTTGTGTCTTTGTGCCTTCAGTCTCTGCGATCCAAGCTTGGAATAATTGACAGATTTCATGTATTTACCATTTGCCTACTAAGCAAATTAGGTCTTGACTCACTGTAGTGTTGGTCCAGATAGAAACCTCTATCTTGCAACGTTTTATTGTTAGAAAATATTTACAAGCATTGTAAATCTATGGCGAATGTAATAAATACCCTTCCTATTCATGAATTAATACAGTTCCAAATGATGCCAATTCTATTCTAAACATAAATGCAACCTTCTAAAAGAAGTGTTGGCTCAAGAGTCCTTGAATTCATGGGGTACATGTAAAGTTACATTCAGAAGGATCTATAGATGCATTTTGTATTTTATATGTTTTTAGAACTCTTACTGTTTCTGTCATGGAGTAAAATGTTTCTGCATTTATTATTTACTAGGCAACAGTAGTAGGGCTTAGAAATGCATAAACTAACATGGATAGAATTGGTCTGGAAACCAACTGAGTTGGCAGGGAAAACATTCCTCTAATAGGAAAATACAGTATTTGACTAAATTCTAATTTTCTTGGAATATCTCAGAATAACCAGAGAAGGTCAATCTCTTAAAAGGTGTACTTCAGGGTGGGTAAACCTGTAACCTGTGTTTACATTCAGTGGGATACAACCTTGCAAGCCAAGTTCTGGTGTTACCTTGTCCTAGTTTAGAATGGGGTGAAGTTCATTTTCTCTGTAGTACTTTGTATGGGGCTATGTTTTGGATTTGTGATGAAATAGTGTTGATAACGTACTGTTATTTTAGTAATTGCTGAACAGTGTTTACACAGAGTTGGGGCCTTTTCTGCTTCTCATGCTGCCTCACTATCAAGTAATCTGGGGGAGCACAAGGAGTTGAGAGGGGACACAGCCGGGTCAGCTGACCCCAACTGCTCAGAGGGGTATTCCACATCATGCTAAGCAACAAAACATGGGGAGGTTTGCCAGCATTGCCATTTCTCCAGGAGTGGCTGGAGATATCAGTTGGCTGTTGATGAGCAGCTGTGGGTTTTTTGCACCATTTGTGGGGATTTTGTTTGAGGAGTTTTTATTCTTTTTACACTTCTCCTTTTTATCTTATTAAGCTGTTTCTATCTCAACCCATGAGTTTTTGTGCTTTTGTCCTTCCAATTCTCTGCCCACCCCACTGCTGGGTGGGCAGTGAACCGGTGGCTGTGTGGTACTTAAACTGCCTACTGGGATTAAACCATGATGTAACTTCAGTTCTCAGTTCATTTCGGAAGGTTTATCAAAAGGAAGTCTTGAAAGGTTTGGCTGGTGGCTGAACATTTGAAGTTAATGTGAAGTAGTAATCTAGACTCTCATATGCTTTCAAGATCTGCCAGTTGCATGTTGTGTGCTCTGAGAGTTTGCTTGCGTATTTGAAAACTTCACCATATTCATGTTAGGTTTGACAGTTTACTTCTGTGTTTCACTTTGACTTCTTATTCTGGCATCTAAAGTATTACAGAAATCTATTTGTTTCATACTACTGCTCATGAAATTGAATCCCTCTAGTGAAGTTGAGACTGCAGTGAGCCTGCTAGAGTTGAAATCTCTCTATTCCACACAGACATATGCTGAAAGATGATGTTTAGGTATTGCTTAATATGCAAAGTGTTTATTTTTAATATACAAGATTCCAGTGTCCTGTCAATATGTCCTCAGTAAGTTTTCTTTTAAAGTCCAAGGAGTATTTATTTTCTATTTAAAAAACAACAAAACCAAAAAAATTGCAAGTACTTCTAACTCTAAAAGGGGACATAACAGGTTCCAGTGTTCTTGTTCTTAAGTGATGCATTACCCATTTAGTCTTGCTCAGTATACAGATCTGAATTTAATGTATGTATAAAAATAAAAATGTATTAGTACACCAGTTATATTAAATATTATAATAATGTATTAATTTATTATATATAGAAAGAAAAACAATACTTGAAATCTCTGAAAGAAACAGAGGTATTAAAAATTTACCAAAATAATTTTCATTTTGCACCATTATAAGATAGATCATTATTTTTATCTAACTGTAACATGATAGTGTTCTTGAACCACAAAAGGGATGTAGCTATAGCATCTGAGCCTTGTTAGCATAATAAATGTCACCCATTTACTGCTGGCCACTGTGCAACTTTATTTTAAGATGATTACTACAATGCTATGTGTTGTAATAATAACTGCATCCACTATTGGAGCATCCATGTGACTGGTATTACAGGGCAACACAAAGCTGTGACCATGAGTATGAATACAAGTGTATTTGTTTTATTCCAGTGTTTTTCACAACCAAGTCTTGACAAAGGGCTTTGTAGTAGAAATGAAAATTATTTTTTACTGGAAGTCTTGCTCTCTAATGTTGGGTTCTTAGAAGACAAGGTTACTGTAGGCTAGTCATTAAACTAGTTAAACACAGTATAGCTATAAATAATACATATCTGTCTAGCTATTCTGTTGGTCATTTTGATTTACCACAACATGTGTGGTAAACCTCAGTGTAATCAAAAGTTTGTGATAGCAAGACTGGTTGTTAGTGAAGGAGGGTGTGTTTAGCTGGAAGAATGTAACCTGTTGTATCAAAGTTTGGTATGTTGGGACGTGCCTTTTTCTTGACCTGTATAAACAAGGCTGTAGTCTTTTTAGACTTGCCTGGACAAGAGCAGGCATCTGAAGAGGGGCTGCACTGACTGAGTGAAGGTGGAGGATATAACTCTTAGACCATGCCAGCCTCCTAGGTCTCAGGCTTTTTGCTTGGAAGCAGATGCGTTTCTGGGGTAATCTAAGTTTATATTAAATATTTGGGGAAAATATGACTTGGAATTTGAGGGGGAGAGTACTATTGTTTCTCCTCAGTTGTTATTCAATACAGAATTGTATTGAACAACAGCACACCTCCCTGCTCCCTGTGCTTAACTACTCGAAATAGCAATACTGAGATGAGAGGGAAGGTTGTCATAACTCACCCTAGTGCTTCTGGCACTATCCCCTTAAGTCAAATCAAGTCAGTAAATTATTGAAGAACATATTAACATAAGGAAACTTATGGGCACATTAGTGTCCATATAGCGCTCTCTTACCTAACAAGTAAAGCTAAGTTCAAAGTTAATATTTAAATCAAGGGCAGAAAAGAACATCTGATCAAAATATGTGGAGACTATGCTGCTAGGTGAAGGCTAGATTACAAAATGTTAGACAGGATTATTTCCTTCATAGCCCAAACAAGCTGGAATTCCTAAAAAAATATTAAATACTTCTCTATTAATAGAACAGTAAACAAAATGTAGTACTCTGAAAATTTCCTCTTTTTTTTATTCAGGATTTGTAAAGTTGAATTCAGGTCACAATTTAAGAGATGAGGAGCACATAAATTCCCCACTGCAGTAGTAATTTGTGGACAAAATTAATTTCTATTTTTTGCAGTGTGTACGCCTGTGCTACTCCTGAACGTTTGAACAGCTTCAGGAGACATAACTGAGATGGAGGGAGGATAAAAACTGAATCTAAGATCAAAAATACATGTCTTTGAACTTCCATTATCACATTTGTTGGTCATAAACGTCTAGCTGCAAAGTAAAATAATTAAAGACTTTGAAGTTTCTATTTGGCTGGTGGCAAAGATAGGATGGAAAATCTACCTTAAAATGTTTTACTAGTAATTAAAATGCCACAGTGGGGCACTGTGTTAGTCATTGTAGAGATTTTCTGTCCTCATGAGAACTTGTCCAGGAAAGAAGCGTGCCTGTCGCAGGCAGGAGCGGTGATTTATCGTGACAAGGGCTCCGTCAGTGCAGGCGGCGGATCGCGGGTCAGCAGTGTGCCCTGGCGGTGAAGGCGACCAACTGCAGCCTGCGAGCAGGAGCGCGGCCAGCAGAGCCGGGTGGGCACTTCACACTTTCTCTGCAGCACGGGTTCAGCTTTGGGATCCCTAATACAAGACGGATGCTTGAGTAGGAGGCTGGGGAACACGATCTGCATGCAGGAGATGTTTAGTTCAGTCTAAAGACAAGGAAGCAGCAGAAGGGACTTTGTTGCTGTCTTCAGGTGCCTGCTGTTTGGTTACAGAGAAGATGTAGCTAGGTGCCGTACACCAAGGTGTACACTGGAAGGATAAGAAGTATTGGACATCAGCTACAACAAGGAACACACCAGTTAGATTACCCTCAAAAAGCACATCCCACCATCTAACAGATGGACAAGCCTCTCAGAGAGGAAGTGGAATTGCCATCCTCAGGGTTGTCTGAACTCACTTGGACCTGAGCAGCTGACCAGCCAGCATCAGCCTTGCCCAGAGTAGGGATGGGACCAGATGACCTCAAAATGTCCATCTGGACTGGAATTACCCTGCAGTTGGCAGACTTGGAAAGGATAGATCCTCACTAAAAGTGATGGAGGACTGGTTTGACTGTTTAGAAATTACTTGCCTTAGGGAAAATGCTCAGAAATTTTACTTAGTAGCGCTTATAATTCTTGAGAGCAGTTCTGGACTGCTCATTACCTGCTAGGGTTTGTTTTTCTGTTTCTCTGTGTGATGACAGTTGGAACAGGTAGTTTCTATGAGACATTAATACATTGCCCACTTCTTACTCTGCAATTGGTTTTGCTGCTGTCTGTGTCTCCTATATATATATGTATATCTTCTTTCCTATTATACATTTGAGACAGCTTGAAAATTTACTCCGTAGAGTAAAACACTACTGGGACAGTGTTGGCTCTTCTACCTTTTCTTTGAAGCAGCTTCCTTCTGAAAAAATTGTTTGGTAACGATTAACTGAAGCATGTATTGTTCCAATAAGAATAATATGATTGTAGCAAACAGTCTAACTGCATGTGAGTCTATAGCTTAGGGCTTAAGTGTTAATTTAAAGAAGAAAAATGGATACATCATGCTTTGGTTTAGTCTGAATTTTGATTACCAAACACTGGGTAAATGGAAGCTTCTTTGCAAAACTGCAATTCACAACTACTTGCCAGTGACTGATCAGTGAATGTGCATCTGATAGTACTTTCTGTTACCTTCTTTTCAGCTGAATCTAGTAAAGGATGAATCCTCAGATGCAATTTTTCTGTTGAAGAAAAACTTTGCCATTTTTTTTCTTGAATATTCAGAATTTCTAGCAGCTGCATAGCATTTTCAGATGCATATTAAAAAGTTGGGGGTATTTTTGGTTGGAATGTTTCTGGAGACTTTTTTTGTAGCATCTAGGAATCTTAACTGAAAAAAGGATTGTGTGTTGCATGAAGCATGATATCACATGTGGAACAAGTTCCCCTGCATTTACGAAGCAATTGTGTTGATAAAATAGATGGTAAATTGGGGAGTGAAGTGACCAAAATCGCTTGTCTGAATTACTGAAACTAGAAATAGAAAGAAACTCAGTCCAGTTAAATGTGGTACTAAAATTTGGTGATAAGTCTTCTGAATTTTCTGTGCATTGGAGTATCCTTTCTATATACACTTGATGCCTCTTGGTTTGGCCAGTTAGTTATATAAGCCTCTCTGTTCCTTTGGTATGTTTCTGTGCATTTTCTTCTATTTTTGTGATGCATTTTTTAAAATTTGTTTGGAGGTGAGATTTTTTTTGTTTGTTGTTTTATTGGGATGGTTTTGTTGTTTTTTGGTTTGGTTTTGTTTTAAGTCAATGTTCTTAGTTACCGTGTTGTAATGTGCAAGTCATGAGAAAGTATAAATACACACAAGTATTTTTAAATCCTTACTAAGTCAAGCATCTAGGACAATTTATGCTAACTGAAGATTTGTTCTTAAATCTTGCAACATAAATAATTAACTTCCAAAGACATTGATTTTACATTTCTTAAACTGTGCATTTACAGGTTATTTAAGCTTGTCCTACTGCCCACTTTTATGTGTGATCTAAGTTTTACTTGTTTTGCAGCATAATAGAAATTGTGCCTGAACATGAAATTTACTCAGTTTAATTTTATCTTTTTAGCTTTTTTTTTTTTTCCAAAATAGTTGGTGCTTAAATATATTTTAAAATGTCTTGGAATCTACAACATACTTCAAGAAAACTATGTGAAAGTGGAGAAGGTCAGTGTGTTAAAAATGATATTTAAAATCCTATATTATAGGGCATGAGCTGAATTAAGTGTAAGGTTAGAATCAGTACTGCAAGTTAAGTATGTGAGAGATTTATTAAACTTTCTAGCTTTGTTTCCTTTCAAGCATTCACCTAAGGCATTACTGGGTCACAGTGTGTGGGGAAGGTATGCATGTGGTAAGAAATTTAGAGTGAAATTTTTAACTTTCTTACGTTGTATTTAAATTACTCTTTTATGCTCATGAGATTCTGAAGGTATACTTCAGAAGGCATGCAGATGACAGAACTAACCTATTTGCATCCTATTTTACCATTTTTGAGGTATTAGTATTACTTAAACTTGTCTTTCCTGCATGCTTATATTGCAGAGACTTCTGATAACTCTTACTAAGTCTTTATCCAGAGCTCCATGAAAACAAGTATTTATTCTATGCTGAGAAAGTGCATTCATTGCATAGATCAGAAGAAAGATTAGAGGACAATTGTTCATCAGCAGTAATACTCAGTGATATCTTATGCACCTTATTCTTTTTGTTGAAAAAAAGTGTGCATTTTGAGTTGTGCTAACGAAAAGTCTCCTTTAAAATCACCTCATTAATACTGCCTTCATTAACAATCAGCACCTCCAATTGCTTTAACTAAAGAGTTTTGTCAGTAGAGAAACATTTTTTTTTTATTCTTTCTCATTTAGGTGCTGCTGATTTACAGTTCATTGAGGTGTACCGTGGAGGAGTCACATGACATCTTAAGTGTCATGTGAGACACCTCATCATTTAATACTAGATTTTGTTTTCTCTTTATATAAATATAAATAGGGGAAAAGAAATAGGGGAAAAGAAATCTTTGCTTTGAGATGCGTAAGCATCAGCATCTGTGGTATTTGATAAGGTTATTTGGTAGCTTTTGCTTTCTGCTGTTATTTTGTTGAACAGGCTTTCCTGGTGTCCTGGTTCCAGCAAGGACAGGATTACTTTTTTTGTGGTAGCTGGGAGGGGGCATGGCCACCACCTCACATCATTGCTGGGGTTGGGGAAAAGGCACTCTCTTCCAGGGAGAAGAGCTTCCTTATGATCGAGAAAAAGTGGTGCAGGGAGCCTCTGATACTGTCTATTATTGGGGGTTTTTTCTGTGTGAATAGTGTCTTTTCTTATACCTTTTCTTATTAATATTGTTACTGTTACTGTTTGTTTTCTTGTCTCATTGCTGTCTCCAGTAAATTGTTCTTAACTCATGATCTTTGTCTTTTATGCCTCCAATAGGAGGAGGGAGGGGGAGCGGTGTCCTGGGAGTATTAAATTGGGCAATACCAACCCTAGGCCATGACACCTCGTCAGCATTGCTCAGGCTTTGCTGACTCCTGCAGTGCCAGTTCTCAGCTTGTTCTATATGAAGGAATGAGTTCTCAACCTTGGAAATTCTTAAATGTATGGTGTGAGTTTATATGATCACTGCAGTATCGTGGTTGTAAGGATTATTGCATCTTTTGAGATATGACTTCCTAGTGTTTGCTAGCAACCTCAACTCTTTTCTTCATCTATTTTTATTAGTCTAGTTCAAGCAGTAGAATTATTCTGTTTGCAACAGTTCCCAATTAAAATTCTAACTAGCATGTTTGCTGCAAACTTTTATATGTAAGATTAATGTAGATTGAGCATGTCAATTCTTGTGCCATGCACTGCACTAAATTTGATCTAAAAATGGCTTTGGGGGTGACTGAATCCCAAACCTGTGCAAGGGGTGCCATCATAGGAATCTTAATGGAAATAATATTAATTTGCTTCACTTTACTTATTAAGTACAATTTTATCTGCAGTTTTCTGTCAGTAACTTCTGTCACTATGCATAATGTTCCACAAAGGTATGTAACCTGCATTTTAGTGCTTGTAAATTTAATCTGCATTTGAGGCTTAGCCAAAGTTCCCGAAGAAACTATTCTAATTTAAAACTTAGGCATCTGAACTTCCTAGTTTGTTCTTTTTCTAGTTGTGTCATGGTATGCAAAATACCACAAATATGCTTATCTTTGATGTGTAAGAGAAAATAGTATTTTATATTAAAGTAGATTGTTACACAAACCAGCTACGTTGCTGTGTATTGTACTGATGGAGATGTATGGTAAGAAAGACACGTTAGAAAAGATGTGAAGTAAAGAGTTTTTGAGGTTTGCTTTAAAGAGGGCATAAAAAACCCTGGATATTTTAAGAGGAAAGATAAATGAAGAAGAAAGAATAAGAAAAGCAGAGGGTAAAGAATCAGAAAAAATATCTGAGCCAGGGTAATTTGTGGTATACTTTACTAGTTATGATTAAAAAAAGTAATCCAAACAATACACTAGGGGAAATACAGACTACCACACTTGCAGTCATCTAGATCATTCCCCTTTAAGCTGCTCTTGGAAACAAACTTTCCAGGTATGTAATACAGAAGTGTATGCTTCCAATGAGATCAGAAACTGAATCTAGTTGAAGAATGTTGCAGCCAACAACATTCTGAAATTGAGAGATTATTTTTATATATTTGGCATAGGATTGTTGGTCTCTTTCCAGACTTGCTTTTGTTTGTAATAAAAGGTGTTGGCTTTTATCCAGCTCGAAGCAGAGGGGTCCAAGTTTAATGACTACTGCAGTCAGCAAAATACTTGTACTAGTGTTAATAGAAGCTCAGTGCTGTGTAAACTCTGACTTTGTTTTTTTGTAGTTTTGACATTTAATTCTCTCTGTGGGATGTTGTTGCTTTGAGGTAGAATAAGGGATGCTGCAAGAGGGTGGTGATACCTAGTAGCATTTAATGTGTGATGGACGTGAAACTGTGTTTAATTGGTATCGTCAGATGTTTTATTTATGCACCTGCATAGCGCTGTGCAGGCACCTGTTTAGTGACTATTTGAGGAATAACAACTGTGGATATTTCAAGAGTCTCAGTTTGTCTTAAAACTGACCTGGCTTCTTACATGGAGTTTTGTGTGGCAGTGTTGCAGAGTGGAGCAACTCGTTTGCCCTTCCCATACTCTAGTTTTGTGTGGTCTTTAGTCTGTTTGAGGGATGGTTATGCATTAGTGACAGATATGGCAGTTTATTAGAAGACTTAGTCTTTGGAGGAAAGATAATGTTATGTGTGGAATATCCAC
The DNA here is from genome assembly GCF_009829145.1 of Chiroxiphia lanceolata. Taxonomy (NCBI): domain Eukaryota; kingdom Metazoa; phylum Chordata; class Aves; order Passeriformes; family Pipridae; genus Chiroxiphia; species Chiroxiphia lanceolata. Next base: position 33,977,320 of record NC_045639.1, on the reverse strand, counting down.
CATTTCCATATTCAGTGAAATGCTTTTAACTAGAGTTTTGCTGTGTTATTTCTCTGCAAAAATAAATCTGATAAAAACTGGTATCTGCTTTTTCTGGAGGACTGTTTAAATTCCTTCATGTTGGCAACTTTTCTGGTAAATGGAATCATGGTAAAAAGTTTGTAGAATCTCTACATTGCAAGGCACCAAAAATTTTTACATAAAAATTTACTGTCAGTATAATTGTGTCAGTATAGATTTCACCTAAATTATGTCCCCTTTTGCTTTGCTGTCATATTTCTTATTATGGGTAGAGTTTTTTTTCTGTTGTCCTAAGTAATGCATAGAAATTTTATTCCATAACTATGCAGGTTTGATAACTGATTAATTGCAAAGAAACAGTTACAGTAGTTGGTTCTAGGGAGACAAATTTTACAGAAATGTTAATGTTTAAAAAAGATAAAGGAAAAGAAGTAAAAATTCAGGAAGATCTCTGGTTATAAGGAAACCTTTATATAATAGAAATGTGTTTAAATTCTAAAATTAGACAGGATATTTTGAAGAACTTAGGAAGAAGCCAACACAGAGAAGTCAAGAGAGATGAACCATAGCAGTTACTGTGTGAAAATGTCTTGAAACACTTGGGTATTGGCCTTCACCATTGGAAGTGGTCACTTTCTCCTTACCTAAAAGAAGGAAACTTCTCTTTGTAGTTTCTGATGACTGTGGTATCTTAGGTTAGTAAAGAGAAGAACAAAATGTTTAACAGTGTTGATTTTCTTGATAATTAAGCATCTTGAGTGTTTTTGTGAGAGAATTTTAAAAATATATGCTTAAGGCTCTAAGAAACAGAGGTTAAGCTGGTAAGAAACAGAGGCATTTTGAACATAATAGCTAGGAAAACTAGTTTGCATAATGGAGTTTACTTGCCAGAAGTATCTTAAGGCATTTACTGTGTGTGGCCCTGGCTTTTAGGGTTTTGGTGGTTTTTTTCAACATTAAAAGATATCAGAGAGAACTAAAATAAAACATATCTTAAATTTATTGTTATTAAAATACCAAAACAAAATACTGAAGGGCATACAGGAGTTGATTCAATTTCACTGAAAAAAAAAAATTGCATTTCTTTGAATATCAAACCCCTCATTTCTAAGTTAATGTTTACAACTCAGTTGCTGTTGTAATGTAACTCTAGAAAACTTGTCCTGCCTGTGGTTCAGTCTCAACTGCTAGCTTCATACATATGTGAATTCTTATTCTTTGTAAATCATGTTTTTATTTTTATTGTAGTTTGCATTTATTGCAAATGCAAGTGATGCAGTGTTTTCTGGGTTCTTGTTATGTTCATGGTTTCAGACTGATTAGGAAGCAAACAGCAACTTGAGACTACTACTTTGGGTGTGATTATGTGGTAAAGCGAGTTGTTTGGTACTCCTCACATCCTGAGCTTCCTCCAGAGGTTTGTCCTTTGTGAGGTAGACAGTATGTCCTCAAATTCAAATCCCTTCCTCCCTGTCACAGATGTGTGTTGCAGTACTTCTCCTTCAGTGAATGCTTATGATTATTTCTCCCAATATCAGCTAGCTTATATTGTTTTCTCAAGCTGTATGAAGCAGAATTGTTCCAAATACTTGTACTTTATCATCATTTTGGTACTCATTCAGCATTTCTTTTGTTTTCACAGTTGAATATACTGTTGTAATAAATAATACTTTCTGCTTTAGGTAAATTTATTACTGGTGTACATTTTTGTATGTTGTTGAAATCTATACTGATTATAAATTTAGTGTTTTCATTTTTGGTTTACTTCCAAAATGATTTGACATTCTTTAAAGTCTTGAGTCTCTAGTTGAGATCACCTCATTACTATTTACATACTCTTCCTTCCTTTGGAATTTTCAGTTGTTTTGCCAATAAAAAGATTGAGCAATAGTAGGAGTAGTACCATTCATCCAGTATAATAGCCTCTCTTATACAGAGAAATCACAATGTATGATCTTATTTCAGTCATAACAGTATTGAAAACACTTTTTAAATTTTTATTTTTTTTACATTAGAGGCAACACTACCTGATTGCAGGTAGTTAGCTGTCTGCTCATCTCTCCAGCTGACTTCTGGAGGATTTTCACTACTGAAGTTTAAAGGTGCTTTATTGCTATTGAAAGCAGTGCAGTTAACAATAAAACTGGATCCTGCCCCTGGGATGGCACACCTTCCCCTGTGTTCTGTGCAGTGGACTGGGCTCATGTCCAGTTCTGTCAGCTAATGTTGTCCGTTATTGATTTGGATTAACTTGTTGCTGTCAAGCTAATGCATACCCATTGAAAGCAGGTTTTTAATTAAATGGAGGAAAAGTAAAACTACCTTTGAGTTTTCAAGACCTGACTGTTTCTAAGCCTAACAGAGGAACGCTGTGAGCTGGGAGGTCTGAACCCAAATGTAACTACTGCCCCAGACGTTATTAGTTTTATAGAACTTGCATTTGCATTTAGATGCAGGTGTCTGACAGGTCCTCATTGAGTCTGTTAACTCTTCCTTTGGAAGACAGCAGTCTGGGGTCAGGATTGTTTGCAATTCTGGTGTGAGGTTTGGGGGTTTGTTTGTTTTGAGTTAGCACCTTTCTTTTTAATATTTTTAGTATAGGAATAGAAACTAGTTCAGGAATTGGAATTATAACGTTGTAATAGCTTTGCTATCCAAATGGGATTATTGTCTTTCTTGAGCAGTATAACCCTTTTTTCTGGTTATTTGGTCCTTGAAATGGAAAGTCTTTGGCAAATCTATATTGAATACCATTTTGCAAAGATGAGTATTAATGAGTGCATGTTTCATACAACTGGTATCTACGACTGTCTTTTTGCATGTGACTTTTTTAACCCAAGTTAGCTGCAGGCTCTTGTTGTTATATTACAAGAAGATGATGCTATAATATGGGTAAGATAGGTTGCCCCACTGTGTAGTACATAAAACCGAGAGTGCCAGAATGCTGGAAAGTGTAGCAAGACTTGTTTAGAAAACAGAATTGATTTTAAATAAAGTTCAGTTTTAGGTAAAAGGTCAGACTGTAGTTCCTTTTTTTTTATTTGTAGCAGTTCATCCGTATACAGTACTGTGCATACTGTATTTGTAAGGTAATCTCATTTTTTAATCTACTATAACTGCCCTTTTGATTCTCTAAAATCCTTTTGGGTATTTTGCATTCCAATATCGATCCCTGTCTGTCTGACTACTTCAGCTGGGTAATCATTTTTCTTGTTTATCCCTAATCCTTTTAATATTTCCTTCCTGTCACTGTATAACAATACAGTATGCCTATTGTTTGGAATGTATTTCAAAGACTGTACAGTAAAAGTGGCTGTATTTTAGCCTAGATTTCACAAAAATTGTTTACAGTGAAACAAAAATGCAAAGCTGAACAACACGTGCCTTCAAAGCACCTATGCCAACTGTAGTGCATTACTTTGCTTAGTCATTCAAAATGTTCATCTTGATGAAACATTCTATTTTGAACTGCTCTGAAAAATAAAATATGAAGCTGGCTATTTCAAAATGCTTCTTATTCTGTATTCTTTGTAGGGACCTAACAGAAAAAAACAACACATTCCCTCCATCTGTGTGTACTTACATATGTGTATATCCGTGTGCATACCTATTAAAAACTTGGTTTTAAAGAGGCAGGTGTAGAATAGTTTAAATATCTCAGTGGAAGCGTTTGAACCCGAATCTGATAGTTCTCTTCAGCCCCCTCCTCGGATAAAACATTCTGTCCTTGTTTCTATGGTGACCACTGAGTAACAGCATCACATGACACTTTGACAAAATGATAAAAATCCCTCTCTGAAATGGTTTCATGAGAAGCATGGATCTGTTCTTTTTCACCTGAAGAATGAGAAGACCCTCCCACCCCTATTGGGGCTTTTCTTCTCTATTTCTCCCACACTAGATTATAACTTAAGATCCTTTCACTGTACTAACCAATGCTTTAACTGTTCTGCTTTTCTCATTAAATAAACTTGGCATATGCTTTCTCTGCGTGTCAAAGTAGAGCTTATAAACATAATGAAGGAAAAAAATTTGAAACAGAGGTGAAAGCGAAGTGTTTAATTTTTCTTGAGGAGCCATTTTTATTTCCGTAGTGCTTTGGTATTAACAAAGATGAGAGTGGGGGTGGTGTATGCTTGTTTGGGTTTTGTTACAACCACTTTGCTTTAACAAAACAAATAAAAACCCCTTCCTATGTTCGGTGACTGTCTTAATAAAAACATATCCAAACTAGTACCCAGTTTGAGTATTGCATAATACCTTTCAGGAAGGTAAAGAAGCTACCTTCTCTCAGAGAAAGCATTACTTTCAACATTATGACTTTATTAACTTACCATTATACCTCCACTTCGCCATAATAACTTTGTATGGTCATGGTAAACATAATTTTAAAAATACATATTAGTTTTTGATATGGAGAAACTTTGTGAAAGTTCTGGCTTTATGGCTGTTGCTTTATGAGAGACTCTTTCTAAAGTTAATGGAAAGAAAAAAAAATCCATATCTTGATTTCTTTCTTATTGTTCTATCATTTGAAGATTGCTTTTCTCCCCCTATGCACTTTACAACAAATATACTGTGGTTGCAGTGAAAATTCAGTTTGAATGCTGTTATACCTTGACTTCTGAGATGCTGAACTTTCCTGTGCACTTCTGAGATAAAAATGTGAAAGTTTTTTGAGACATCCTGACTTCTTAAGTGAATGATCCGTGTCTTAATATGAAAGCACATAATACATTGTAACTTAGTCAGCTGTTATTTTTCAGTTATACATTGTAACTTAGATGATTCTTGGTAATTGTAGGGTGTCCTCTGTCATGTACTCAATAACAGCAGGTTCTTTTTGCAGCCTATTTGCAAAGTAACAGCAAGTAAGCCTGATCCTTCAGACTTACAGAAAGTTAAGTTTGTCTTGAACTGCAAAACTGGTACCAGTAGTAATTTATACCTAAAACTTGCACTGTCACTGTTAAACTGAAGAACTTTATATTAAATGATCTGTAGGGCACCATTTTATAATAGGGACTAAGTTTGTTTCTGAGGATAGGAGTCTTATTTGGAATTCATCTAAATGTCAGTTTTCCTGTTTGGATTGTGTTCAGTTTATGAAAAATGTTATATTTCCAGATACATTTCTGAATTTCTTAAAAAAATTCTCTGTCTCAGAATAGGTAGTTTGTAAAAGCTTGATTGATCCAGACTCTAACTGTGTAGAGATCCTTTGTGGGCTCTGAGGTGTCAGAGATACCAAAATGTTTCCAGCATCAATGGTGTTTGATGAAAGGCTATAAAGAGCATGCATCCCACAGAGAAACCTCGTCAGAAAACCAACTGATAGTTTCTGTTCTTTGTGTAGCTATCTGAAATGCTCCTTTTTGGAACATAAAGGCAGTGTTTGCAGCCATCTAAGTTTTTCTTTGTGGGTTGTAGGTTATCAGTTCAGACTTTTATGAGAAGCTTGATGGATGCATCCTTGACAAGTGATTGTTCTCCTTGTTAATGCTTTCATTTTTTTTTAAAAGAGAGACTGAAATGTGATTAAGTTCTATATTTTATTTCCATTTCCTCTACTTCAGCAAGGCTTTCAACAGTTTCTCACAATAGCCTCTTAGGGCAAACTCCAGAAGTGTGGACTGGATAAGTGGACAGTGAGGTGCTGAACAGAAGATCCCAGAAAATGCGATCAGTGGCACAGTTAGAGACCTGTCACTAGTGGTGTCCTGCATGGGTGGATACTGGGCCCAGTATTGTTTGGCTTATTCATTAATGACTTGGATGAACAGGCAGATGACTCCTCAGAAAGTCTGCTGGTGGCACAAAGCTGAGGGGAGTGGCCGATACGTCAGAGTGTAGCCCTTCAGAAGGAACTTGACAGGTTGGAGAGATGGGCAGAGAGGAACTGTGTGAAATTCCATAAAGGCAAATGCAGGGTCTTGCACCTGGTGAAGAATAACCCCGTGCACAGGGGGTGCACCTGGTGAGGAATAATGCCATGCACAGGCTGGAGACCCATCTGCTGGAAAGCAGCTCTGCGGAGAAGGACCTGGGGGTCCTGGTGGACAGCAAGCTGTGGGCCAAGAAGGCAAATGGTATCCTGGGGTGCCTTAGGAAAGGCATTCCCAACAGGTTGAGGGAGGTGATCCTGCGCTTCTAATTAGCCCTTGGGAGGCTACATCTGGATTTCTGTGTCCAGTTCTGGGCTCCTCAGTACAAGAGCCATGGAGCTCCTGGAATGGGTCCTGCAGAGGACAACAAAGATGATTAAGGGACCGGAACATCTCTCCGGTGAGAAAAGGCTGAGGGAGTTATGCCTGTTCAGCCTCGAGAAGAGATGCTGAGAGGGGACCTCATCAATGTTTGTAAGTATCTGAAGGAAAGGTGTTGAGAGGATGGAACCAGGCTCTGCTCGGTGATGCCAAGCAATAGGACAAGAGACAATGAGTAGAAATTGATGCATAGATAATTCTACCTGCATATGAGGAAGAACTTCTTTACTATGTCTGTGACCAAGCACTGGAACAGGTTGCCCAAAGAGGTATTGCACAGTCTTCTACAGCGTGCTCTAGGATGACCTGCTTGAGCAGGGAGATTGTGGGATAAGTGTCCTGAGTACAACCTCTTAGTTACAAAAGCAGATATCTGCTATAACAATTCTTCTGTCTTTACATACAGTTAGGATTGTATGAAATTGTTCTTGTGAAGGGAATTTGCACTATGGATGAGGGGAATGTGACACGTATCTTCTTGTAGTGTAGTCTGTTAAGATGCCTCATTATTCGGAAATAAGTATATATTTACTGTATTAATTTATCTTATAGTAAGTCACATATCTATATAGTTCTCCCTTTGCTCAAAAGTCTAATTTTTTAGGTTTGATACACTACTTTGGAAAAAAAGTTCTCCTGTTTCTAGGGACACATAGTATTTGTTTATATTCTGTTTATTATCAGAATAGATAATAAAATGGAGTTTAAGTCCTGATGCCTTGTCTGACTTTGAAGACATTGGTTCAAAGATCCTGATTTGTGTAATATACAGTAGCTTAAAACAACTTTTAGGAGACAGGTGAATACTTCATAGTGTATGTCTATTTGACAGAGAAGCAGTAGGCTATTGTTGTGAACCTACTTTGGTCTATTGAGAAGCTGCTTTGAAATAGTCTGTTGGTGTATAAAAGGGGCAAAGTTAGCAGAAATATCACTGGTGAGTGATTTCACAATTGGTTTTTTTTGTGGAATGCAGCTTGCCATTACCCTGCCTTTCAGTCTTTTGAGGTTGTTGATGCATTTTTAATTATTTTGTTCTTATGTGTTTTCTTGTGTGTCCCTTTTGTAAAGGCTAGAAGTGTTTGTTAGTAAAGGAAAAAAGAGCTATTAAACAATTCTTCTTCTTTGATGAAATCTTAAATAGCTGTATGTAATGGAATTAAATCAGGAATCCGGCTAAAGCAGTGACATTTATGGCTGTATTAATGTTCATAATTTATTTTGAGAACAAATTAAATTTTGATGCCTTCTTTGATGAAGTAATGAAAAGGTAAACAAGTTTAGTATAATGAATCCCTGTGGGTAGAGATCTTACCATTTGCTGAGATAACAAGAAGAAAAACCTTGAAACTTTTCTGAATGGGTTGCTTAAAAGTAATGTCTTTTATTCAAAGTTGGTATCAAAATGAGGAGCCCTCATCAGCTTTTACCGAAATGCAGTAAAACTGAACTCCCACCTTCTTATATTGCACTGAGTTCTGGACTCAGGATGCAGTTACAGTAGCATGATGCTAACAGATTAAAGTTTTAACTAACATATAGTAATGCCAGACCTGGAGCTGCAGGATTTTCGTGTTTTAGATAAAGATTGCATTCAAAAATATGAAGTAAGAAGTGTACAAGAAAACACTTAATCTATGGCTGACCACATATCATTTCAACCAGTAGCTCTTTTCCATAAAGGAAAATTACATCTAAATCAAGAATCAAATCATGATGTGCAGGAAGTTTATTAACCTGCTTTTGACTCTGCTATGGGCTGGAGTTTGGGAAGCTGAAAGATCTGTTGGCTGATCCAGCTTGGGTTAATATATTTGACTTTCCTGTTGCTCAGTTGCATTTGTATACTGGAAAGGGAATTTTTCAACATGTACATAGTTTGAGATGTAATTTGGAAGTACAATATTTACATTACTATCAGTATGGAGTTATTAGTAGGGTTTTCAGGACTGTGAAATACAAAAGTAATAGTGACACTGCATTAAAAAAAAAAAACCTTTAGTTTGTTTCCTAAATATCTACTGGTGTTATGTTACGTGGTATTAAAACATGAACATATATTTGCAAGGTGGTGGTTATGTTTAAACCATTTCCTCTGAAAGAGATGCTAGCTTTATTTATTTATTTATTTATTTATTCTGTTGCTACTAACTACGTTGGGCACAATGACGTGGAAAACACTATCAAAGACAACTCTGAAACACTGAGTGAACATTTCATACAAAAATACTTGTCATGGTTCTCTGCTTTAAATTTCTGTCTTCTTTTTTGAGATGTGTCCTACATGTTGATAATGATATATCCCTGTTTTCACATTTTTGCTAGGTGATCTTACCAACTCCAACAGTAGGCTTTGCATAGGTCTTCAAAAGAGATATATCTAGAGTCCTGAATAGTCAGAATTCCAAGAGTTTGACATGCATTTCTGACAAATCTTGCTGTTCTAAAAGTTGACCAAATCAGTCAAACACAGTTTTTATTGTATTTGACCAATTGCATTGGTCAAATTGTATCTGTATTGTTTGGATTTGACCAATTGCATTGGTCAAGTACAACCAGACCTTAAGGAAATGCATATCTTCGTATAGATACATGCATATATCTGATTGCAGTTAAGTAAAAAATAGTAGGTAAACTTGTCTTTTCATGAGAGAGACTGCATGACAATGAGATTATCTGTTAGTCATGGAAATCAGAAGATTGCTGGATGCATAATGCTAAGGTAGATCAATGAACAGTTTGAATTTAAGGATCTATCTTGAGTACAAGTAGTCTATCAAGAGTCTTATCATAAGTACAAGGGCTGCTACTGCAGCAGTTCTATCACTTCTCTGTAAATGTTGAACTACATCTATTGGAAAACAAAAAGAATTTTAACAACTAAAATATCAAACCTTTTGTTATATCCGTAAACGAAAGACTATCAGTAAAATACTGAAACTAGTATGTTATCTATTATTTTTACAGCTTTCTTCAGTGAACCTCTGTAACCATAATGTTCAGTCTGAACAGTGTGTTTAATAAAGCAGATAAGACATAAGGGTAGGTTTCAGAAAAACATTGGTCTTACAAATGTTATTTAAAGTTCTAGGGAAAATACATATCTAGTCAAGGCTGTTTTGAAGATAGATGGAAATAGTGGGATTTTTAACTATAACAAAAGAGTTATGACTCTATCTATCTAGTAGCACGTTTAAGCTAGTAATCTTTGTTGCTTGTAAGAAAAAATATAAAGTACTTGTACATGAGGAATCATTGAATATCCTGAGTTGGAAGGGACCCATAAGGATCATCATCAAACCTCGTCATCACCATAGTCAAACCTCTTCTCTTAGTGATCAAGCTGTGAAAGCACATAGGAACAATGCTTCTAATGGGAACATGGGAGCATATACAGAAAAAATCCTCTTCTGCTAATGTATGGACTCTGCAAATATATTAGGTGTTGAACTTTTAACTAGCTTTTTGAATACGTGAAAGCTCAGTCCAGGTTGATAAATTAACCGGTTAAAATCAGTTGCTCATAATCCAAAATCTTCAGAAACTGAAGTATAGGTATGAACTTCAGAGCTGACGTGATGAGACAAGTTGTTTCCAAATGTCCTGGCCAACCGTGTAGCTTCACAGCTGTTCTTGAGGCTGTATGGGTTTAGCGGTCACGCACATTGTACAAATTAGAATTTTGTAAAATACTTCATAAGGCAACTGTCATCTTGCAAATACCTATAGTTTTTTTAAGTATATTCCATAAGTTTTACTAATCAGTTCAGCAGCAGCTGTTTCCTTTTTTACTGTTTTGGGGAAAGAGAAGAAAGGGAGCTTTAGCCGAGTTCGTGTTTACAGCTTCAGTACAGTGTTTTACTGACACATATGGCATGCTGATTTCTCTCTCCCTTTCAGAAGAGAAACCTGATTGCTCCAAGGCCCGCTGTGAGGTCCAGTTTTCTCCTCGCTGTCCAGAAGATTCCATCCTGATTGAAGGTTATGCTCCTCCTGGTGAATGCTGTCCACTCCCAAGCCGTTGTGTGTGTAATCCTGCAGGCTGCTTGAGGAAGGTTTGCCAACCTGGCTATTTGAATATATTGGTTTCTAAGGCATCAGGAAAGCCAGGGGAATGCTGTGACCTCTATGAATGCAAACCAGGTAAAAGCAGACACAATTTGTTTCCCCATTTTTCAGTTTTTTCTGTCTGACAAGCAAAGTAATTTATATAATTATGTCTAATAAAACCCATATAGCCTCTGAATTATTCTGATTCTTGAAAATTAAAGTTATTAAATGTGACCAGTATCCATTAAAAAAATATTATGATAAATTTTACCATCTTTTTTCTTTAAACATTAATTTAAACTCAGCAGCAAGGGAAAAGTAACCTAGTAAGAATGTTGCATTTCTGTGAATGCTACTAGTGCAAGTGACGTACTTTATATACTGATTAGGTTATACAAAGGTTTTTCATAGTAGGTATACCCTGTGCATGAACAGGGAATTATGAATTCTATCTTGAGATTTCTCCAGATTATCAAGTGATGACCCTAAAAACCAGAGAGCAAAATGGTTATGGAGGAGCATACTGAAAAACTTTACAACATTTTCAGTATTTACCCATCTTCCATTTCATGAGAACACCCTTTCTTGTGATTTATTATTCCAAGTGAATGTGAAAGATGTAATGCACTCTTTGATCCAGGCTTTGGTAAAGATGAATAATGAAAACAGAGGGCTGAAAACAGGCATGTAAAATGGTATAATCCAAAATCATGTAGGCAAACAGGTTCAAGTATGTTTAACTCTACTTTTCCTATGCTTGTTTAAATTTTCTTAAATCTTCCACAGAAGAAGACTGTACAGTCTTTGTATCTTCTAGTGCTTCTCTTTGTGGTTTTTTTTCCTAATATCCAATGCAAATTCCACCGTATGGAAATTTAGGCAAATTTTTTTTTCTCTGTCCTGAGTAATTGGTGAACAAGTCTTTACTATAATTTTTACTATAATTTTTTTGAACACTTTGTCAACCTTAGGCTTCTTTCATCTAGAATTAGCTGTAATTTCTTATGACATAGCTCCTTTGAACTCCTGCCTTGTTATGTTTCCCTTCTATAAGTTTTTTTCCATTTATCCACATTTCTTTAAAATGTGGTATCCAAAAGCAGACTAATATTTTTGGAGAGTCTTCATCAGCACTAAATACTGTAGAATAATTGTTTTCTGTCTCTCATGCAAAATTCTAAATAAGATTTAATTGTTTTACTAGAGTTATTTCTAGTTAGTGAAATGCTGTGATGCCAGGATCTTTCTGTATCATGATTGCTTCTGAACCACTATATTTTTACGTTTTAATTCTTCCTGTATATACTTAATTATGCCTTTACTGAATTTTGTCTTGCTGACTTTGGATTATTTATCTTTCTCAAAGTAGGTGTTAGCTCTGATCATGTCCTCCCAGCTGTTATTTGAATTCCCATCTTGTAGTTTGCAATAAGTCTGTCTAGACTTACCCATGGAGATTACTTCTTAAAGGCTGTTTTCACTTACTACAGAATCTTCAAACTGAATATGATTCTCTATCACATTAGTGAATTTATGTAGCTGTGTGTGTATTGTTTTCTGAAGCAGTTTGTACTTTTTGCTACAGGGACTTTAGCAGGTGAAGGCACATGGGAATGGAAAAATGAAGATGTGTATTAGGAGGATAGAAGAGTAGAGGCTTTGAAGAGATTGGGGAAGGAAACTAATGAGATTTAAGGGAAGTGTAGAACTTTGCAAATGGGGGTTAGAAATTGAGAGGCCTGGAATAGACCTTTTGTATTCAGAGTTTGACTTGGTATCCTGAAGAATTGTAGGAAAGAAGAGTTGGAGGGGAACTAAACTATATGAATTATAACTGAAATACCATGTTGCTGGAAAAAAAAATGGGATAGTGGACAGTATAAGGCCTGGGAGGTAGTTGTTCATGCAGAGTTTCTTATGGAGCTGATGTCACGAGTTTTACTGAGTATGTCAACAAGTTGATGGAATTTACATGTCAAACAGAGAAAAATGTTTTCCAGTTTTTGCCATAGACCTAAAAACTTTAGTTCTGTGAGTTCTGCTACCAGAATGCTCTTCCTGCTCTTCTCTGTCTGCTTGACCAGCCTCAAACAAATTACCAGAAGCTGGGAGGACTGCTTCCTATGACGGCAGTGCTGCCTTATGCCAAGATAAAGTGCTTGCACAATTAAAGCATAAATTGTGTTTATTTTTGTTCCTTAAATAAGATATCACTGCTCTCTAGTTTACTGTGGCATTTGAGTTGGGAACCTTCTGCTGAAATCTGCATATGTTCAAATGCTGTGATTGGCAACTCAGTTACTGAAAGAAAATAGCGTTTCCTTAACACTAAATGCTAGAATAAAAATAACTTTTTTTATTTTGAGATCCACTTCTTTTTTTGCGACTTTTACTTTAGGGATACAATTAAAGGCATTGGTATTCACTGAAAATGAACACTGAAGAAACTTAGTAGCCTAGTCATACTTGTCTATGGACTGTCCAAATTTGCCCAAATTTGGACAAATGCTTGTCCAGAGTAATATATCTTAAATGTTCTTACCTGTTGCTCCACCAAGCATCTCATCACAGTGTGGTGTGTGCTGAGAATAGGTATGTCCTGCTCATTGTTTTGCTACAGTTACAAAACTCAGAGGTAAAATAACTGGTCTGGTGCCATAAGCAACCTCCTTTATTCTTGCAAGCTGTGTATAACTGTCCATTCATGAGCAGTGAATTTAGTGAATGTGCATTGAATTTAGTTTAAGCTGGGAGTTACAGTTCTTAAAATGTATTTTTTAAAAGAAGTAATTCTTAAAGATAGTTTGAATGAGCAATCTCAAATGGAGCTGCATAACGTGTTAATGGTAAAAATAAAAATAACCTGAAATGAGATTTTTGGGAGTATATGTGCCTGTGGCTAAAAAGCTAAACCACTATGAACAGTGATGCTTTGTAAATCATTTTTGTTTATTTAAAGATTGAATTAAAATCTACTTAAAATGTATTTTGCTGAAGTGGTGATAGGAACTCTAGCTGTCACTTCTGAATAAAGCAAGCTAAATAGTTTACTTTGGCAGCTGTCCAAGAGATGTTTGTTGTACCTTTATTTATAACTTTTTTTGTTGTTGTATATGGTGTAAAAGGGAGTGTCATATTTTAGTTTCTGACATCCTTCCCCACACTGGGAAATGTCTACCATGCTAGACATAACCTATGTTGGAACAACCAATCATTTGTCAGTCTTTTAGAAATCTTTCTGGCAGAGCTTTCATTTATTCATCTCCAGCATGGCCTCTTTTTTTTCTGTTACCAAATATTGTTTTAAACACAATTGTAAAGAAAATGTTATTGTTCAGCTTACTTCTTTGAAGAATTTTGTGCAGTCAGAGCTTGATGGAAAGTCCGAGATCAGCAGCAAAATTTAGTAGGTAGCGTGTAATGACGCACAGGGAAGTAACTTGTGCTCCACCCTGGTACAGCTTCAACATTGAAAGTCAGGTCTGGAGCTTTCACAGCCTTGTGCTTAAGGACAAGGGTCAGCAAAATCAAGTTTTTATGCATAGCTGAGAGAAGAGGAATTCTGTACTCTCTGTTGCTCCTAGAAATAGTACATGCATTGTTTTATTGGATGCTTTGTTAAAGCTGTTGTTGAGAGAACTTGAGGTAAGAGTGGGGAAGGACTGGAGAAAATGAATGAGCAAGAATTACAGATGCATGTCGAATGGAGCTGGAGAAAGGGTTTTTAAGTTGTCAGTGAGGGAGGAAAAAAACCCAGCACATGTGGGGGTCCATGTTGGCAAATGTCTGGGATAGGGCAGTTAAGGAAGTGATTCAGGCAGTGATACAGCTGCATTCAAAGTCCAGGAATGCCATCTGTTATGGTTGTATGTAATATATTCTGAAGTGTCAAGGAGTGTAAAAAGGGTAATGCTTTGTCATGGAGAAATACTTTCATGCTTCCTTCCTACTTCTCCCTGGGCAGAAAGTGTAACTACCATTATCACATGTAGTTGTGTTGTGTCACATTATTCTTGAGGAACCACTTGAAATGCATCTGAACTGAAAGCAAAGGATGTTACGTGATGCTTTTTAGCTGCTGTAGAAGCAGACTGTGTATCCTTGAACTGAACCCTCAGAAATCTGCAACTTCTGAAGTCTTACCCTATGCTGAGCCACCGTGTTGCATCAGAGATGTAATTACTGACTTGCTACTGGATCGTTAGATGCCTAGGTAGTTATTTAGATCTTGCCCCTAAACTGTACACTCTATTAGTTGAAAAGCTGATATAATATTCCAGGGTGAAACTTAATACACTTAATATACTGTGTTAACATATTCTACCAGAAAGTTATTTTCGCCTAGGTATTAGCAGGTACACAGTCAGAGACCTTTGGTTTTGTAGTCTGTAAAGGAGGTGGCACATTATTGCACATATGTCAGGGTCTGCAACCATGGCAGAGTTTGTTACATTCTTGTAGAAAAATTGGTAACTCTCTGATGATACTGTATACAAATTGAGTGCATGAGAAAATTCCTGAAGACTTGTAAGTAAAGGTTGATCGGGTGTGTCTTCACTGGTAGGAAGTTGAAACATGTTTATGAGTTCTCGAAGACACATATTTGTCAAACTATGTATTTAAAGCTTAAAGCTTCTAGAATAGACAATTTTTTTTAGCTTATAATAAAATGTATAATAACAGCTTATAATAAACCTTTTCATGAAATGTACATGTGATAATTATTGGAATCAAAGGAAGATGTGAAAAGACACTGGTAGTTCAGTGGCAATTGTTTGCACTCTTATTTTTTTAGGACAGTAACACAGCTAATCTGGGAAATATCTTTTTAAGCAATGAAGAATTCAGTTATAGACTGTTCTGAAACCTTACAATATTTTCAGATTATCTGTGAGTTTTTCTCAATACTTTTTCCATTTTGAAACCTGTTTAAATCTGAAAGAAAGTAGGAACCTTTTTTCCTCTTCCAGATATTTTGCATCTCTTATCTGTCTTCATCACTCTTCTGGGAGGAAAGTATGAAAGAGATGTAAAGACAGAGCCAAGTTTGATTTTTTTCAGTGGTGCCCAGTGACAGGACCAGAGAGGTGAGGGGCACACATTGAAACAGAGGAGGTTCCCTCTTAACATCAGGAAACACTTTTTTGTTGTGAGGGTGACTGAGCACTGGCATAGATTGCCCCGAGGGGTAGTGGAGTCTCCATCCATGGAATATTGAAAAGCCACCTGGGCAGAGTCCTGGGCAACCAGATCTACATGACCTGCCTGGGGAACCTCCAAGAGGTCCTGTACTACCGCAACCATTTTATGATTAATCTAACAATATAATAATAATAAAAAAATCTATTTGAAAGCTCTTGATTCGGAGTTTGTTTGTAGTTTTTCTTAAGTTTGTACTTTTTTAATAGACTATTCGGGCTGCTTTTCAGTGTTAATGAGCTATTTACTATCACACTGTAATCACTGCAGTAGAGATGTGCTGAACACATGTAATTCTGAGACTGAGGTGTCTCATTATGACCGATTTGGTTATTGTTGCTGTGTACTGCTGAGCGTCAAGCTGGAAAAATGTAGGACCAGAAGACAGAAAACAGGCCTTTGAAGGTTATCAGCTCTTCCAGAAGTGTGGTATAGCATTGCCAAGCTACTTTAGCACTTCAGTAAGCAGCGGTGATAGTGTCAATACTGAAGTGAAGTTTAATCACTAATCAGGGATATCGTACTGTATAATTTTCAGTCTGATAACATTCTGTTCATCCTGCTTGCTCAATCAGAAGGTAGCTCATATCTTAAAGCAGGAACCATGTTTTATTCTGTACTTTCTTAGTATAATTATGATAAGGGGTAGCAAATAGATAATACCTGATAATACTGATATTGTTTGTTAACATGGAAGATTTGGGACCAAATAAGATAAAGATGTGTTTCAGCCTTCCTGAGAATGACTCATAAGGATTAAATTTTTATTCAGCCTGTTTATTTTTTTTCTTCTGGATTTCTAAACATTTGTTGCTTTCTAAAAACTGTTGGTCAGTCTTTCTTGTTAAGTGGAATTCTTTATCTCATTAATGCAGAAAGATATGATCATTTGCATTTCATTTTCACCATATATAAAAACCTAAACAAAACAACCTAATGGAATAGTCTTTAAAGTACATACTTTATATGTGCAGACATAAATCCATAGCGTATCTCCTTTTTTTTTCTTAATTTCTTATAACCCAAGTATTTTGCTATTTAAACAGCCTTTAATTAGGGAAAAAAAACCCAACAATTGTTTACTGTTGTAAAAGCTGTTGGAAGTATATATTCTCCGTAACCTAGTGTATTTCTAGTAACTAATATTATTCACAGGTGTAATGATTGTTTAAAATTGCCTAATTATTATAAATTTTTTATTAACTAATATTAGTTCAATTGCTTCCTGAGTCAAGAATTTTAAAAAGTGAATCTTAAAGAGAAAGGAAGTCTTTCTGTAATGTTGCCTAGCAAACATGCATTACTTGGATAATTTTTCTGACTTAAAAGATGATTTGATGCAGATGACGCGTAAGTGGTTGCTTATGAGGAAGTAATTTGCAAAAAGCTTCTAAAGCATAAGTAAAAGAAATTTTCTTCTTCCCTTCCTCCATAGTGTTCAGTGTGGATTGCAGCACAGTTGAATGTCCTCCTGTTCAACAAGTTGTTTGCCCCCTGGATAGCTATGAAACCCAAGTCAGGCTGACGGCTGATGGCTGCTGCACCCTGCCCACAAGGTTGGTGTCTTGATGGCTCAGTATTTTTAACTTGTTCTCTGCAATTCAAGTACTGCTGTAAGCACAGGATAATAACACGCACTTCTGTGGCAGTAAACATTGATACAGAATAAAAGACATAGGAAGTAGGTTAAAGATATATCAGTCTGATGGAAATACGGGAATCTATCTGTTTGAAGCCCAAAAAAATCATCTTAGTGCAAATGAATGAAGGTGATTTTTGCTAAAATTCCTTGAGGAGTTCATGTCTCTACATTGACTTTCAGTTAGTTTAATTAACTTTGCAAAAGTAAATACTTTTGAGAAACTTTTGAAGGTGCTTAATGATAAGAAATTAAATGATGAATATGACAAAAGATATGCCAGAGATATTTCCATCTAGTTAAAGGAAAAAAATTTTATTTTTTGGTGTGTGGAAGACCACTGTAAGAAGCTGAAAGATGATGGCTGTCTGGAACTGTAGGGAAACAGAAATTTCAAGTATTTTCTTCCATTTTACTTCTGTTGTTCAAGCAGGTGTAATTTTTTGCGATTTAAAAAATAAAACACTATAGAGTTTGTTTTGTTCCACAGTTATGCAACACTATTTGAGTTTCTGTTTTTACAACAAGTTTCCCAAAACCTGATTCAGCAATATGCCAAATAAATACAAATTCAAGCAAAAAGTGTCACCAATGAAGATATTTTACACCAAAAAAAATATTTCTTGTAGATGTAATTAGTTGGTTTACTTAGTGTGAAGGTCTTTGCACCATAGAATATTCCCCTATTCTCAACCCATTGTGTAAAGTAGTGATACACTTACTAAGAATTCAGAAAGTAGAAGATGCCAAAGGTTGTGTAATCATGGATCTTCTCTGTTGGGTACCCCTTGGGTGCACATTTAGTATGGGGACTTCCTTAGAACTGTTGTTTCTGTGACGTATGGGAGTCTCTTATTGCATGAAGATTTAAAAACATTTATTTTAAAAGAAGAGGGCAGGAAAAGAGATGAGGAAAAATATCATATGATGCACTAATCCTGGCTATTAAAATTTGAAAATATATTTCTAAACGTGGCAAATTTTATGATCTGATACTTAAAAATAGTACTATCCTTACTCAATGAATACTACAAATGTTCTTTAATTCGGAGTTGTTTTCTTCTATTTTCTTGTTTTCTGAATTTTGGACCAGATCACGGTATGGATTCTCAGTATCCTTCCTTTATTCTTTAACATATTTTCCATAAAATTCCCAGGAATTGCAGTGATGCCATATTAGTTGAGAGCTGACCTGGCTAGTTGGGATTGCACAGGAGGCTGTAGGTATCATAGTCATCATACCGGCATTGTTGTGAATACAGCTCGGCATGTTCAAGGCAACTAGAATAGAATGCTACTAAGGACTGTATTCAGAAAGATAGGTTATGAAGTAAAAGAAGGAATCTCAGAATATTATTTCATAAATTTATAGTTTAGATTAGCACTCAGAAACCTTGATATGATAGAAAGATTAATGGTACATTTTTACTTTGAAAGTTGTTTCAACTTGTTGAATTAAAAAGGGATATATAGGGCAAATTATTTTTGTTTTACAAAAGTAAAATTGTGTTCTATTTTTGTACAGTCTAATATAACTTGTGGTTTGATTTTTCTAGTACTTGCAGGGAGGGAATGAAAAATATCCACTTTATTTTTTGTCAATGATAACTTCAGTGTTACTTCTATCAGGGAACATAAAGTACCAAGAAAATAAAACTTCATTTACTTCAGAAAAATGACCAGTTGGAAATATTTTCTATTTCTCGCACACACATGGGAACTGACCTTAAATAAAACACCTAGAGTAAACATGTTCTTGAAAGAATCTTTTTATTTCTTTGTGAATGTTTAAAAATAAAGTCAGTTGGTTTGCTGGGTGTTAACTGTAACTGATGTCTGAAGTGTACTTGTCTGTGTGTGTGGTAATTCAGTGATGAAACCAATATTCCTGTCTCCTGCACACAAAGACCCCAATTGTACAATCAGGCTTTCAGTGTGTGAATTGCTAGGTAATTGTGAATTCCTGAAACCTCTTGAAAATCATTTGTTTTGCATTATTGGGATCAGAGTTTAACAAGAGATCAGAGATGGGAAAGATGAGTACTTAGCTCCTGGAGTCTTATGACCTGATCTTATGATCGGACCGGTTTTTGTGTTAATACCTCTGCCCTCCTTGATGTATAAAACTGCAAAAAAAGACCACAATTAGCATAATCAGGTGTTTCTGCAGACAGGTAGAAACAATTATAGGTGTCTTGTATTCCTTTAATAGTTTTTAATTTTATGGCTCAATCTATGTTGCTTCATGTTACTATTTGGATTGCCTTAATTCAGCCAAAGCAATAATACACTCTTTAATGGAGTAGGTGAGAAGAAAAGAAGAAAAACTGAATCTGACAGCAATAAGATCATATAAAGGATTTACATGTTGTGTGCCTGCTACAAATATCTTTAGTTATTTTGATTTTAATATACTGCTATGCTTCTTAAGGAAGACAGTGCTGTAGTCATCATTCGTGTGCTGTAGGTAATGTTGTTACTTGAAGGGGGGAATGAAGGAACATAGACATAGGGATAATCAGAAAAGAAAGCTTGTGAGAAGGTTAGAGGGAAGAGAAGTGTATGTATGAAAAGAAAGAGCAGAAAGGGAAACAAAGTGCAATTAGTTGGAACGTGAAAATCAAACCATTTGAATTCAGGTTCAACGTTTTCTCAGATTTGAGGAAACATTGGAGCTTTATATTTGAAGGGTCTCATGTCAAAATTTTAGAGAAAGTCAAATAAAGTGCAGATTTATGGATAAATGAGTCTACACTGGGAAAAGGGGATGTTTTCGCTTAATTTTGGAATTTCTTAATAAAATATTAAGAATTGTGAAATATTAACATTGCATTGTCTCACATTCAGTTTCGAGTAGCCTAAATGGATATCATATTTCTTTTTAATTGTTAGAATTAAGTTCAAAAGAAGTGTCACTGTATGGTTTTAGTGTACATTTGAGAATAATTTATTAAAAGCAAAGAGATGTTGTTTCATAAGGTCATAGTCTTTAGACATCATCAAACTTTTTTTGTTAAGATTCTGGACTTTTTGAAGAAATTATGATTATCTGTTTCATTTACTACCACTAAAATAAAGGTCTAATACCAGCAGAACCAGAAAGCAGTTAAGGAGAGTACCATGGCCATGGATGACATGTAGCTCAGTTGGTTAAGAAGTAGTTGATAACTTCATATACAGTAGGAGCAGATTGACTTCTGTCCCACATCTTGTTCTTGGCCTGTTTCTTGTATGTCATATGCTAGAAAAATGAAGATTGTTAAATCTGGTGTTAAATTGGCATCTCTTTGGGTGAGCTCTTGAATGCATATTCATAATAATGAAATCTCTGCTAGCAATGCCAGGGGGAAAGTGGGAACAGTAGGCCATAAATTCTTGCTATTGCATTCAGAGGTTACATTTGGTGTCACACTGATTTCTAATGCAGTGGTTAAAACAGAACAGCCTACTGATTTGGCATCAACATCAAAATACTGGTTGCTTCAGCCTTCATCAGACTGTTATGAGACACCTTACATTTCCAGCTATTATGTTAGGAAAGCTAAATGTTAGGAAAACAGGAAAATAGCTATTATGTTAGGAAAACTATTATGTTAGTAAAGCTTAGAAAAGTCTGTTCTTGGTAAAGATGCTCCCTTCTCAGGGAGCTTGTTGAAGAAAAAAATGTATCAGAGCTCCTACAAAAAACATGTTATTACAGTTTTGTTAATGGAAGTTTGTCATCTTCTATTGCAAACTTAAATGAAGAGATGATCAATATAAAGTGTGCAGAATCTGTTATGTTCAGATGTTCCCAGTTTTTCTCTTGTGAGTGAAGTTTCTTCAAATTTTCAGATTCCCTTGAGAATTTATTTGTAAGTGTGCAAATCTCTATCAAAATCTGTTTAATTTTATGTGTGAAAAATGTACAGTAACAACAGGAGCTTATTTCAGTGATTGTCATTGGCTTATATCTTTATTGCTCACATAGTTCTGTACTTCTTCATAGGATTTTATACAACAAAGTAAACAGCACGTTTGCACCAAATATTTTTGGATTATCTTTTTTCTTTGTGACTGTTCTCAGAATAATTTGAGAGTTTAGTCTCACTAGTCTTTTCTAGGTCTCCGCTTCTTGCTATAGTTTTATATTCCTGCTTCTGTGCTGTTGTCTGTTACAGATTTGGTAATTTCAAGATTCATTCAGTGCTCTGTTCTCAGAGATATTTCACACACACACACACCCTTCCCCCCAACTATTCTTGGTCAGTCATTTAATAAAACCATATAATCCAAGAAAACTCGATAGAGAGTAGAAAGATGTTAGTACTATGCCAGTATTAAAAAGAACAAAAGCTAAGTGATTAAGTCTGATTATCTTGGTATCAGTTCTAAGAAAAATAGTGGGAAAACTGATAGAGGATTGAATTAAGGATTAAAGGATGTAATTATAGCTAGAAGCAACTGATGTTGCTTTGACAGAAGCAGTTTATGGAATCTCATTATTTCTTTTGAAGGTACTAAGCTTGCCTTAAAAATTTGACTGTCAGAGTGCCTTCCTTTTCAATTTTGGTCTTTTTTTTTTTATTGTATTCTAAATTTAAAAAACAAAGAAACAAAAAACAACTATTACTTTTTAATTTATATTGTCTCATGATGTTTACTTTATAAAATGGAAATGTATCCCCTTCCCCAAACTACTTAACATTGAAGAACATTTCCCACGCCTCTTCTCAAAATTTGGAAGTGAATCAGTCTCAATGAATCAGTGTCATTCTCCTTTACCTGCTGAGATGAACTCTTGCAGCATGCTCATGGTGGCTTCAATATCTTGCTGATAATATAGGATATAGTAATATTCTTCTGAGGGGACAGATACATCCAGGAGTATGTTCACTAAATTCCAATAATAAGTTTGCTTTAGATACTTTTTTAGAAAGCTCACACCATAAGCCTGAATATGTTATAGATTAGAAAAAGTTCAGAAATTTGATATATGTTTATCTATCCAAATTTCCAGTAGTTTATTTTCTACCTGAGTCTTAGCTTTAAAAAAAAAAAAAAAAAAAAAAAAAAGGCAGTTTCAAGAATGATGTGGTAGAATGAGGAGGAGAAAAAGCAATTGTAAATGAAGCATAACTGAAGCAGATAATAAGTTACAGAGAGACAGAAACTTAAAGAGCAGTGAACTGCTTAATAAATCGAAAGCAAAAAGCAATACAGGTCATGATGACTGTTTCATTTGTCAGAAAAGTGATTAACAGCAAGTCTTGCAAGACTGCAGCCCAAAAGGCTTGTGCCTGATGGATGAACGGATGAAGACTTTGAATTGGGCCATTTCACTATCACTTAGTTACAGATAGCTGGATATCATTACAAATGCAAACCTCTCAATTGGCTCAAGTAGCATGAAGGAGTAGGATTATAGTTGTATGGTTTAGAAGAAAACCTCTGAAAAAATTTCTTAAATGAATTAGTCATAGAACTTTTTTCCTTGTTTGAATAGTCTTTTCCCTGTTGTTTTTCCCTTGTACGTGGCTAAATGTCTCAATATGGGGCTGCTGTGAATGGCAATGCCACGATTTGGTCTGCAGTATGATGAAGTGAAACATGCTTGACTAGCAAGTCAAAGTGGTGGTTCTCTGGATGATAGAATAAAATACTATTTAACATTGTAATCACCTACTCAGTCCCACTGGGGGGTCCAAGAGGCAATTTATATGTGCATTTTGTTTTTTCCTGAGCATTAAAGCTTTATTAGAAAACAGCCCAGTTCTTCCCTCTGCCCCACCCCCAATTCTTAAATACTTGCATTTTTATACAGCTCATGGAAAAGATTTGATTTAGTCAAAAGGTTTAATTTAAACTTTATTTGGACAGAGGTTGAATATAAGTTAGAACAGTAAAAAAATAGATTTTTTTATCATATTGAATTACCTTTCAACGTATGAAATAGTAGGAAAAAGAATAAATCTACGAATTCATGCTCCACTTTGAGAATCTTCTATTAAGAAAACACTCTTTTTCGTCTGTCCTGTGTTAAAATATTTGTAGCATGAGTGTACTTTATTTAGCAGTTCTGAAAGACGTTTAAGGATTAGTAGGGGTTGCAAAAACCACACCTCCTTTAGAGGTCACTGAAATTTATTTATGATTAGTATAGTGAGAGGTTGAGGGATAATGGCTTTAAACTGAAAGAGGGTGTATTTAGGTTTCCCAGGGAAGGTGTGGATGCCCATCCCTGGAAGCATTCAAGGCCAGTTTGGGTGGGGCTTTGGGCAACCTGTTCTAGAGGAAGGTGTCCCTACCCATGGCAGAGGGGTTGGAACTGGATGATCTTTCAGGTCCCTTCCAACCCAAGCCATTCTATAATTTTGTTGTCCCTCTAGATTACTTTTTCCAGTAAGCAATTGCTTTTAATGTACTTTATCCCCTTTTATGACACTTGGACCTGTTATCATTGTTTCATATATTGCGTCCACAACCTATCACAGCATTAGACCTAGCAGCCAACGTTCTGTATTTCATGTTACAGGAGTGTCTAGGGAATCTAGTAGCAGCTACATGTAAACTGGCACAGTTCCTTTCTTCTCATTTTATGACAGCAAGTCTGTAGTTGTAAGTTAGTAAGCTATTACCAACCATATTTGCGTTATATTTGACAGCACTCATACACAGCTAGTTGGATAATGTTTTTCTTTTGACAACATCTGTAGAGGTGGCCTCTGAATCCCTGATTAACTTTACATCTATACTGTTTAGTAGGAAGGGTTGTGTACACCCTTTCTATTCACTCTTCTTAGCTGTTTGGCTGTTCCATATCTTTGCTACATCATTCCCTGTGATTCTTGCATTTTTGTCTGTATTGTTTTCTTAGGTCTTTCTGTCTTAATTTTATGATAAATTGTTTGTGTGTTCCGTATAGGATTCATCATTTTGATTTCCCCAACCTTCTTTAGAGGGCAGTCATGATTTTCTAGGAGGTGTAAATTTTTCCTAATTTTCCACTGTACCAGTCACCTCTCTTAAGCAACTTTCTCTGATACAGAGGTCTCCCTTGTATTTGTTCTAGAATTTTAGATCCTTCTCCTCCACCCATCTCATCTTCAAGAATTGGTATCCCAGAGAAAGTGGTTGTGGATCCCAGTTTTTGTTAAAGGAAGGTTCAGCTGGAACTGGTAAGACCAAGTAAGAATCCAAACACCTGTATCTTCCTGAAATTTCTATTCAGGGATTGACTTCCAAGTAACTTGAGTAGCTGTACAAAAGGTCTAACAAAAGTATGTTAAGGGTTCTGCAGAAGCTTTGCTCTGCTTCTTAGAAACTCTGATGTCTAGCCATTGTGACCGATTTTGCTCAAGTTGTTCCTCCTGTACTTGAACTCTAGCAGACCGCTGCCATCTCAAGTACGTCTGACCATCAGGGTGTTACACTTTGTGTTGAATTGGAGGCTGTTCCTTAGTGAAGAGGCAGGTTTATGTTGAAGGAAAGCTCTACATTGATGCCAGTCAAACCCATCCCATGTCAAGTTCAGGCTTGCAGTAGGCTTTTGCTTGTTTTGACAGTTGAATAGAACACTGCAATTTTGTGAAGTTTCATAATATCTGGAAATAGGTGTTTAGGCATTTTTATTTTAGTCTTTAAAATCCTCAAAAGTTGGGAAATGGCAAATATTTTTCTCAGGAAAATAATTTTGCTCTATTCAGGTCTGCTGAGAAAGTGATATTCAGTCCTGTTTACAGACTACGTTGTACTGAATATCCACAAAGAGCAAGGATAACAGGGCATGATTGTAACCTTTAAAGGGGAACCCATGTCTCATGTCTGTCTTCTGCATGGTGTCTTCCAAGAGAGGTAATGAATTCCAGAATTCAGAGTTCAGGCATTCCCTTTCTTCTTTACTGTGGCTGCCTCAGGAATTCCTAGATGTTCTCAGTGTGATGGTTATTGCTGCCTTGGCATTGAGCCTCACAATGTGGGTTGTTTTGGCTAGCAACCATATTTTTCTGAAGTCCACAAATGAGGAAAAGATGATAAGTTGGTTGGTTGGTTGGTTGTTTTTTTAAAGCCATCTCAATAAAACTTGAACAGAAGCTCTTGAAACATATGACATTTCTGGAGCCTGATGGCTGATTTCTGAGTATCAGAGACCTCAGACAAGGAAAGGAAAACATGAGAACGTTTGCAGAAGAAATAGCATGTAAATCTTTTGCAAAAGAAGTTGAAAGATATTGTAAGTACAGAGGTCCCTGCTTGCATCTTTTATAAGATCAAGCTTTTTGTGCCTGTATGATCTGTTGAAAATACACATCCATGGTCTTACAGCAACTCCTAGGAAGTACTGAATTGGACAACCTTAAAAACAATACTACCTAAAGGAAGAAGCACATTTCCCAAGAGCAAAACAAACCAAAAGTATTTCTGCAGGGGGAGGAAGTATTGATGATAGCTATGCAAATAATTTCTTTTTTTTTTATGTATGAGTTTTTATGGAAAATTATATGTAGTTCTTTAATATGACCCTGTGCTGAGTAAATAGTATATTTTACTCCTCCACTGTGAAACTTCTAAAAAGAAATTTTAAACCAGATAAATTAAAGAGACTCTTAATTGTTTCTACTTGTAGGTGGCATTTTATGCTTGGAATTAGGATGAGATTATAGTCTCTATAGAATTTGATTTGTTTCCATTCTTGATAAACAAGCTACTGTTTGAACTCTTTCAGTTTATAATAAGTTGGTAGACGTATATCTTTCTGTTACAATTTTTGTTTTCACTTGTCACTCTAATAATTAATGTATACTTTGACCACACTGAGTATTATTTTTCCTTCTTCCCCAGAGACTTCCCACTGTATTTTGTTTCATTTCTTCTACTTACTTAGCTAATAACTTGTTTGGAAATTGAATAGGTGATTTAGTTGAGAATAATTTCTGGCTTGAATAGGTAAATTTCTGTTTGTATCACAGAGGTCAATAAGGTCTTTGACTGTTGTCTTCAGACTGACAAGTGCACAGATGCCTAGGGAAACCCATACGCATAAAAAAGCAGTAGAATTACAATTTGCATTTTAGAAGGAAAGTAGGTGTGAGAATTTCAAAGCAGTTTCCAGTGGTACTCAGAGCAGATGATAATGTCAGCATTATTGAGGTTATAACAAAAGAGTTTGAAGTTGTATTTCCTCTGGAACATAGCAGTAAACATCATCTCGGAACTCAGAAGCCACAAGTTGCTGCTTCTTTTTTCCTTTGCAAATTACTGAATAAGTAAAAAAGTGGAACTGAAAGTTGTGGACTGTTTTAAAATAAAAACTAGTTTCTCACTACTTCTTTGAAATGTCATTGGTGAAATTCAGTCTTGTTTCTACAAAAGCATTACAGTTCTTGCGTGCATGGAAAAGTCTCATTAATTGAATGGAGCTGTTAGGTCTCAAAAACATTTTGATTTTGGAACAAAATTCTGGCTTCATTTTTACTCAAGGTCAGGTTGAATGGGACTCTGAGCAACCTGACCTAGTTGAAGATGTCCCTACTCATTGCCAGAGGTGGGGTTCAACTAGATGACCTTTAGAGGTTCCTTTCCAAACCAAACTATTCTATGATTATCTTCCCTAACCTAATACAGAATTGCCTTCGGGGATACAAGGAAAGTATTTAGTAGCATGAATGGCATGGAAAAACCAAACATAAAGTAATTATTAGGGTTGGGTTTTTTTTCTTTCAAAGAGGAGAGAGTGGACATGAAATTAAACAGCAAATAAATAATAATGTATTTGGGGGAGTTGGTGGGATTTTTTGCCTTTTTTTGTCGTTTTTGGAGGGTTTTTTTGTTTGCTTATGTTTGCCATCCCTGATGGCTTTGTTTCAGGGAGGTATGTCATTTTGGAGTTAAAGAAAAATTGAAGTTAATGAATTACTTATAAAGCTATTATCTGTAAGTGATATTTGACCTGATGTCCTTAGGAAATGTGTTTTATTTGTAAGAGGATCAGATATTTATAATTCCTTATTAAAAATTAGTGAAATAAGAAAAGAAGTAACTTTTCCTGGTATCAGAAAACAGACATTTGTGTAACAATTAATACCTTATTTTTAGTTTTGAAATGTTTTTTATATTATGAAGGGTAAGACTGATAAACTGAAGAAAAGAGTAACTGAGGTACATAGTGGTAAAAACCACAGGGATCTTCAACAGAGGAAAACACCAACTGATATGGAAAAACATGAGAAAAATGCAGGTTGGACTGGTTTATATTTTACTTTATTTCCTATACTGGTGAATTCAAAAGGGTCTCTATACATATCAGTGTGCTTGAAAAAAATCACTGCACCTGAAAAGTCAGTGCAATTGGCGGCTGTATGCCTACAGGTTCCATAGCATGATTCCTTTGTGTCTATCCCCTTTTACTATCTCATCCCTCAGGGAAACAGATGAGTTGATTTAATATTAGTCAAATGATGAAATCAAGTCTTTTAGTCAAATAAACTCTTTAGATTCTAATAAGCCTTGGAACGATGGTAATCTACTCGACCTAAGTGCTGATTTTTTCAACATCTTCCTTTACTTGATGTCTGTTTGCTATTTTCTAATATCCAGAATTTTAGAAAAAAATTCTTACTTGGGAGCACACTAGCTTTGATTGCTCAATAAGTAAACCCCCTGGAGAATTAAAATAGGAAGAACTTCCATATGAGTCGTTCTGTGTAGCAGTGGGAACAACTTTTGAGCATTTTGAAATGATCTGATAATAAGTGTTACATGCAACTTTCAGTTTTTCTGCCATCTCTTTCTACATGTTTATTATTGATCTGAAAGATTTCCATGAAAAATTAATATTTTCATTATTGACATCCTCAATCATATCTTTGTCATGCAAATGCATGAAATAGTGATCCTGAACTCGTGAGCAAAACCTCTCCAGTCTGTATGCTTGAGATTTAGGAAAATTCTAGAGTTTGTTTTCCAAGGCTAATGTTCGTTTGATTCCTTAAGTTGTAGCTTGACCAGCTGTATGTAAAGTTCATCATCTAGTTTACTGAACTTACATTGTGCCTTCAGGTGTGAGCAACTTGGAAATAAGCCTTCAATGATTTCACGAGACTGCTGTGTTAGTATTTCATTTTACTGTATCATCATCACTTATACCCTGTGCTTCATGATAGGGAGGGTCTTGTAGTTAACCTCTTTACTTTGCCACTACTGAGCTTTGATAATGCTGAGAGTTCTCTTCTGAAAGTTCCTTATTTCACAGTATCCTTAAGTGCTTATATTAACAGATCTGTGGGAGTTTGCTACATTTCAGTAACATAAGTGCTAATAACGTTAATGCAAATTATATTCGATTGCTGCAAGGGGGGGAAAAAAAGGACTGATAAAATCTCCACATGAATGTGATATATGTTTCAGGAATGCTTTTCTCTAGTCTCAGTGCTTTAGACTTTAATTTTGTTTCGATCCTCAAAATAAATATCTCTCTTGTCAATATACCCCTGCCCCAACCTTCCCATTCACTGGTACTAAATCTTTTTTTCCAGGGTGTCTGTTCTTATTTTCATAGTCATTATGCCTTGTGCCTGGAGAACTCTTTTGATCCTACCATCAAAACAGCTTTTCTGAGACTAACCAAGCCCTTCTCTCTTTAAATCTGTTTAATAACAGAAGTAAATGAACCAAGATAATTGGATTTGAAGTAAAAGTTGTCATTTACAAGTATTCAATTTGATTTTCTTTTTCCCATCTTCTTCCTTTTCCTTTTTGCACTTTGGGACCATAAAGAAAAAAGCAAAGTGATTATATTTAAAAACAAACAAACAAACAAACAAAAAACCCCAAACCAAACCAAACAAAAAAAAACAACAAAGAAAACCAAACAAAAACAACTTCACCACCAACACCCCTCAAACGTATATTAAACAAGTAATGAAATCATTTATCTTCTGAAAAGCATAAAAACAATTTAAAAGTCAGACCATTTATATTACTGAAGGAGTCACCTTCCTCAATCTAAAACATTCATTAATGAACACCATCTCATTTCTGGTTCTTTGTATGTTGAAATTTGCCTTGCTCAGTTATTGAAATTTCTAGGATTATTGTTGTCGGGTGGGTTTTTGGTTTTGTGGGGTTTTGTTTTGATTTTGTTTGTTTGTTTGACCTGAAGAACTAGAGACAATTCCTTTTACCAGTCAGGTTGTTTGTGTATTTTAAAAATTTCAGTGCAATGAACTCCTTTTTTGGGATTTTCAGTTCCTTCCAGACCATGTCACCACCTTTTCAGGCTGCAGTCCATGAAGTCTCTTGCATAATTGTTTGATTATTCTGTTTTAGTTTCTGGGCACTCTTATTGGTAACATTGTACTCTCGTACAGAACTAGTCTTCCTTGTTAGAAGAACATGTTCTTCTTGGCTTGACTTGACTCCTGTTACAGTAATAACATCCCAAGAGGCACACTTCCTGAGGGCCTTTGTTAATAAGGTGTGTGACGGGCAGACATTGAGTACCAACTTCTCAGTACCTCAAGTACTGCCCTCCCTTTTATCTTGGAACTTTTAGATGGCACCATGCCATTTGGTGTTGCAGTGGTGTCACTGTAAGCTGCGTAAAGGGAGAAGTTTGACATACGAAGCAATCTTCTCTCTGGGAAGGTTTCCTTGTAGCAACTTCTGTGTCTGTTTTCGTTAGGCAAGTTGCAGTTACAGAGGGAACAACTTAGAAGCAACATTGCACCTTACTGAACAGCTATTTGAACAGCTAAATTTTATAGAAATTAATCTGAGATTGATCATGACCACTGTCAACAGGCTTAACTCAAACTGACTTGCTAAACTTCTTCAAACCTAATGTTCCATTACCAAGGGTAAGATACAGGTGGATAGCTGTCTGTGACAGAGCACAGAGCTGGACTGCAACTTATCTTCCATCTGTCTCTCTGTCCCCAAAATCACTTCAGAAAAATCTAGTTCTATAAAACCCATCTTGCTCTCTTACTGAAAATGGGATCACTTATTCCAAATTTCCAGATGTTGTTTTGGCAGTGTGACAACCATTCTCAGCTACCAGAATTCCTTGGGTTTCTTTCTGACAGACTTCTGTCTCCAAAACAATGTTTTCCATGCTAATAGCTTGGACAATGGTCAAAGGTTTTCCTAGCAGAGCTGGCTGAAAAGAATGCAGACTATTTAAAAGTCCATCTGAGATTATATGCTACTTTGGCGTTCTCTGATGCATGGATTATTTTTTAACCAAATGGGAAGTCACTATATAAAATTTTGGATCAAGAGGTTGCGTTTGCTTATGCTGAGTATGTGAAACTTTCATTCCTCTGAAGAGGAGGGAGTCTTTGCTGCACAAGGGAACACTGGCTCCCACCAGTCCTCTAAATATGTCTTTCAGCCCTTTTTTATGGAAGATTGTCCTATCTTTATTTAACATGGTGATTCATATTTTCTTGTTGTTCAGTTGTGTGTCTTGGGGTTGTGGTTTTTTTATTAAAACCACTGACTGGGAAAAAAAATGAGAGGGGAAAGGTACAAGTTATTAATCTAGCCATGTAATGTTATCTTGGAACTCTTATCAGTGAACAATGAATATGAGACAAAGAATAAGGAAGATACAGACATGTCTGAGAAAGCCTGTTTTGAAGGCAATAGAACTAAGAGTTCTTCAACTCATAAGACTTGGAAAATCAACGTCCACAACTATATTTTCATCACATGTGCCGTTTTCTCTGCGGATTTTCAGGAAATTTGATCTGCCTATTTTCCCGGAGGTTATCTGGATGTTGAAAATAGGGTGATTGAAGTGAAACTTAGTATTTTTATTTAGGCTTTTAATACTGCTTTCAGATTGTGTCTGTACTTTTTTTTGGTGCTACATATGTTTTGAAAGATTATTTTTTTTCTTTCTTCATTACTAGTTTGTAGGCACTTATTTCTGTACCTCATTCTTCTCAGAAGGGAAAACCATCTTTCGAATCAGTGTCTAGATGGGTTAAGGTACAAATTCCATGAACCTGACAGTAATAATTGTTCTTTTTTGTTGATTACTAGAGGTCATCTTTTTTCTTCCGCTCTCCCACTTCCCCACCCCCCAAATTCCTGCATTATTGGGACAGCAAAGGTGAGAGATAGTAGTCGTCTTAAAGGGAAACTGCTGTCACAAATCCTTTGGATTTTTTGATCACATGTAGTAGAAACCATAATGCCTTTTTTTCCTTCTACATCTCTGAAGACAAACAGCATACAGTAAAGAAAATAATTAGATTTCCCCTTCCTTTATATTTACAGAAAAGTCGAGAGGAAAATGTCAAAAGCAGAGATACGATAATTAAAACTTTGGTTTCTGTTACTGTACTGTAGTATGTATGTGCACATAGAATTAAATTGCTTCACTTTATCTTGACATATTTAGCATTATTTGTGAAATGTGATACAATTAAGTCTGTTTTTTTCAAGGACTTATTTATCTCTTTATAGTAACATACTTCTGTAATACAGTAATTTAGAATTCAGTTTCAAACAGTTTAAGAAAAGTTCTATGAGATTCCTTGATTTTACTTGTATTTCCTGCAAACTTCCTTCTGAGTAATACCTTACAGTGCAGAATATAACAATTTTATCTAACACTGATGAAGTTAAAGGGAGATATATTAAAATCCTGTCTGTTGAGAGGTGGCTTTTCCTCATTCATTGAATGCTGATCTGAGATGAAGTAACTGCTGGGCAATTAAGGAGACATGCATGGCAGAGGAGACCCAAGCTTCTTGGGTTTTGAGCATAAAGAATAAGCAAATACATTAAGGGCTGATAATGCTTCTTACTGAGAAGTGGTTTAATGGGGGATACTTAAAATATTTGAAATAGTTATTAGCAAATAGAGTTCTTATTTCTTTAACTCGTAATTACAGGATCTTCTGTTGAGTTCTTTGTTTCCACTTGACATATATGTGTATTTGTAATAGGCTAAATCAATCGGGGGGGGGGGGGGTTTACAAAAAAAATTGATTTGCAATTGCAAAATTTAAGTGCTATTCCATGAAGTTTCTCAGCTATGATATTTGCATATTTCTTTTTGTTCATTTTGTCTTGCACTTCATTATAGAATCATTGCTACCTTCCCTATAGTGTGCCCATTGTTCAGGGCAAGAACTCTGTTAAATGTAAACATATCAAAAGTCCTCAGTGTCTGACTTTGAAACGGTTATGTTAATCGTAAAGCAAAGAATCTGGAAACAAATGTGACTACTGTTTATCTACATTTTATATCTTCCAGTTCTTTAGGCTGTTTTCTTAAATAAGCAAATAAATACTACTTACATGGAGAAAATACTCTTTTTAGAATGGTTCAAAACTAACCACAGTATGTAATATACCTAGCCTCCTACATTATTTGGCGTCATATGTAATTGGTTGCCCCTTCCACAAACTGCAACACCATCAACACCAAAAGAGAGCTTGCGATTATTTTTATTTGGCTTAGATTTAATGGCTCTGGATTTCTTTTAATTTTTTCCAACATAACACTGGATATAATCTAGTTTCCTAATGAGAGCACACTATTCTAATGATTAGATGCAATGACTGCTGTTAGTGTTTCACCAGTTTTGATTTTTCAGATAGAATTGGATGAGAAGCCTAATTTTGCAACTCTGGAGAACACAGTTATTTTCAAGTAATCTGGAATTACAATTTTCTACATTTTTACATATAGCTCTAGAGCAGCATTGGTGTTGCACAGTACCGTCTTCTGGTTTCCTTGACCAGCAAACAGAGTTTGGATGGTTACAAAAAATCTTTCGGGTTCATAAGCTGTCTTGGTTGTTGAGTTAATAAAAGGCGATTCTAAGACATGAATACGCCAAAGCTGGAACTTGTGCCCTAACTTTCCATTTTTCTCTTGCTTATTCTTTCATCCTGTATGTGGCTTCATTTATTTATGGGGTTTTCCTTGCTGTTCTTTGGTTTCAGATGCGAGTGTCTCACTGGTTTATGTGGTTTCCCCATGTGTGAGGCAGGCTCCGTTCCCCAGATAGTCTCACGTGGAGATGGAACACCTGGCAAGTGCTGTGATGTCTTTGAATGTGTCAATGGTACGTGAAACCTTCTCTTGCACCTGGAGAGGAGGGTTTTATCTATCTCTGGAAAATGCTGGGCATTTGATTAATTTTATGTTGTCAGGATCTAAGAGAAATAATTTTCTTGAGGTTCATTCAGTAAGAAGGAGCTGGAAGCTTAGCTGAAGTGGGAAACTGTCATTTGTAAGTTGTCATGCTTCTGTAATTTCTAAAAGACTTTTTCCTATGATTCGGGGAATTATAGTTTTAGCAAGACTCCCTAAATATATGTTTTTCATGTAGTCTTTTGCCAGTAGCAAACACTAGAGTCCTTCTAGAAGTGAAAGTTTTGTTAACCATTGCAACTGTGCTTGTTGCAGCACTGTAAGCGAAAGCAAGCTGTTTAGATTATGAGGTTCGCTTTCAGAATCAATTGCAGATTAATTTTTAACACAAGTGTACAACTTTTAGAAATTTTAAGTCAGTGTAGGAATATATTTATTCTCATTCTTTACTTCCCAATCTAAATGTTTAGAAAACGTTTAAAAATCTTCAATTTGTTATGCAAGTGACTATATTTCAGGACTGCTCTATGTTATGGGTATAGAACTGCATATATGCTATATAGGGTGAGTCGTGAAGAAACTTAATATTTGACAATTGGTAAGGGCAAAAGTACTCTTTAAGCTTTACATGCTCAGATAATTTCTGAGCATAAAAAATTACAAGTTGGTGCAATTTTATTAATTAATATTTATTCAGCAATATTTGATTTTGTTTAGTGGTGCATGTATCATATGTTTGAAACAGCCGTTATTTTACCGTGGTCATTGGATATGCATATAAACATGCAGAGAGAGAGAGAGAGAGATTTCCCCAGGAGAATGTTTGTGATATTTACACATAGCAATATTTTAAATACTGACATGCTGAATCAAAAATAATAGTACATATAATCGGATATTGTATATAAAAATTAAGTTATTTCATGTGAATAAAAGAATTTGTATCAGGAAGACTCACAGATTCTTTAGCTTTCAGACTAATTCTTCCACTATTTGGGATAAAATTGTATAAATGTAACTTACCTTATTTTTGTTTATATACTGCCTGTTGTACTAAAGTAATACTCATCTTCCTTTGTTTCATATTTGTTTCATTCTGTTAAAATATTATTTCTGAATCTGATTTAACTGTGTGACACACCTCAGTGCAATGTTAGATTTAGGATTTGCTTTAGTAGTTTGAGCAAGAAATGGAAAACCAGTTTCTGATATGATGTCTTTGCTGGTGTGAAACAGTCTCAAAGGTACAAAGCACCTTGCTAATTGTTTCTCTTCAGTCTGCATATTATTTGTGGGTTCTGCTAACAAAATTTTTGCAGTACATATTATAGCAGTTGTGAGATGGAACTGTTTAAATTGCCCACATTTTTGTCCTTAGTCATCTTCATATTCTGTTTCCAAGGAGTTATATTCATTTTTCCTTGGTAACAGTTTGGACTGTCTTAGCACTGTTGCCCCGTGCATCACTGCCTTATTGCTCACTGTAACTCACTCCAAAGATTCAAGCTGCTTTTGGGTCAGGATTCCTTTTTGCCTCTTTCACATTTCTAATCTTCACCTTAGTAACCTATGAATACAGAATAAATTGGAAGGAAAAAAAAAAAGAGTTTTTGAAAGGAAGTTGATGCCACAGGGGAAAGTAGAAAGGCCAGGTTGAAGAAAAATGAAGATTTGTAGATTTGTCTTGTATATATCCTTAAAAATCAGTATTAGTATATTACAGACCAGTATCAAAATTATCTTTTAAGAAGTTCCTCTTAAAAAAAAATAATTCTGAGAAACCTGGCCAGAAAAGTTAAATACTTTTTTTAGAGAAGGACATTTGTCATTATGCAACTTCATGCTACAATCAGATTTGTAAAAAATAATGCTGTATGATGTAACTTTAAATTGCTTCAAGCAAAATTCCAGGTGCAGTTATTAATGATGCTTCACTTTGGAAAGAGGAAATAGTTACAAGCCTGAAGATGATAAATATTTTTAATAACAATCTGTGAACAACTGTGAAACTACTAATGAGTGTGTGACACTTGGATCGTGTGACAAATCATTGGTAAAGAGGACAAATGATCTGTATTGCTTTATAATTTGGTTTTTTTCAAGTGCATTTTAGGATGTATAGGTGGTTCTTATTTCAGGGAGACAAACAAGTCCTCTAAAACCTCTAAATTCCTGGAAAACTAATTCTGACAAGAACTTCTAAATAAATGTCTAAGACAGTGACAAACTGATAAATATGTGTGTGTGTAATAAATACCTACCATTACTTTGGTCAGTTTACGATGAAGACAAGGGGGGGATGTTGTTTGTGAAACTGATAGTTGAATGTAATATCCAGTTCTCTTTTTTAAAAGTATCTTCAAATATTAACAAGTGCAGAAGAGATACAGTCAATATCGGTAACAGATGGAGAAAATATCTTACAGTGATAGGCTTAAATCAATTTCTTCATTAAAAAAAATTTCCATCCAAGTAAAAAGAGTCGAATCTGTAAGATCTAGGACATGCTGTTCTCAGCAGTGGGGGATGGCTGTTGGCACAAACTGCCACGAAGATGCTGAATTCCTTATCTTTATCCTTTCCATTTAGGATTAGATGCCTTTTAAAGAATGTGTTTTAATCAGATGCAAGTTAATGGGTTTATAGCTGGTAAGTGGGGAAGTTGTGTAATCAGCATTCCCAGCAAGTTCAATTAGTTACTTCTGTGTTTGAAAACCTCTTGAAAAAGGCAAGAGGATGGAATAAAAAGGACATGTCCACACTCACATTAGGATAGTTTTCCTGCAATTATATCATCTATTGGATGTTAGAATTAAGTGATTCTTTTGGTGCTGGAGGGAGCAGTCAGGAAGGTTAGTAATCATCTTTACCTTAAAATAAAGGCATCCGTTACGAATAAGTGTATGTAGACTGAAAAAACTCCAGTTTGTATATTTAGGTAACCCTAATAATGAATGTTAAAGCAGGCCAGACTTCTGCAATATTTATTGCAAGGATGTGCTAATGTGATAGATGCAGAGCTGCATGTTCAGAGTATGGGAAGGCTGGCTTTACTGCATAGGAAAGAGCTCTCCTCTTGTAGAACAGCAGTGGCCAGTGTTGAGAGGACAGTTAATGGCAGCAAACTATGTGTCCTGTAGAGACTCTGCAGTATGTTCTCTTTGTTGTTTGTCAACAATTTTGGGACAGATCAGTTATTATTTCATGAATGTTTCTCCTGGATTTAATATAAAACTGATATAGAAGCTCAACAATACATCTGTAGTTTTTCTGTGATTATCTTTGTTACTGATATACACTGTTTCAAACTAGCTTTTGGTTAGTCTGTCTTAGAAACGCATATTAATCTGTAGTGAGAGAAACTTCTGCAGTAATTACTCTTTTTGTAGATTGTGGAGTTATTGTTCCTGTTTGATTATAAATAACAGCAGTAAGTCAATACATTATTTTTCTGCTTCAGATTTATGTTACGTGTGTCCTTATGCTTCTCATCATGTGCAATCTGCTGTTTCTCATGGTTTATTCTATAATTATATAGACATAATTAACCACCAAAATATCAATTATTCCTGCTTGGAAATAGTCCTGATATTTTGATTTAGTTGGGGCTTGTTGTTAAGACCTACTGTCTGTGGCTGTTCAATCTTTGCATGGGTTGACCTTCTTTTTGGATTTTTTTAATCCAAAAAATTATTTAGAAAGTGCTAAGAACAACTTTCTTATTGTTTACAGGAAAAAACTACACTACAGAGGTCTGATGCTCCTAATAGTTCTGTGTGACATTTTAATCATCATAAATGTATGCAGATATCAGAATATTTTACATAAAACTGTTATACTAACTAACATAAATTTATGCTTTTAAAAGCACTGCTGTGTTTAAAAGATTTCATTATTACAATTAATGCACAGGTCTTACTGTCATTAGAATGTGGTTCTTGTCCCAAAGGTCAGTCAATTTTAAAGCCAATTTTAAGGCATACATTGATTCCTTCATTTTGAAGGGAAGCATCTTTGTAAATAAAATCATTTTATGTTGTTAAATGGTAATAGGAATCAAACCAAAGTTTCCTTTTGACACAGTAAAGTTCCTTGTCATGATTTATCTAGGATGAGTGTTTGAGCCATCCCAGAGCATACCCTGCCTGGTCTTTGGATGTCCAAAGGATAGCTCAGACAACAATGATGCCTACAGCATTATTGTTTATTTTTGCTTCTTTTTCCTTGTCAGAAGAAACATGTTTACTCTTTAATTTGTCAATTAAACCTTACAACTCTCCGGAATTGTTAACAAACACTGGTTTAAAATGCAATAGTGATATGATTTTGTCATTCATCTGTGCTTAGAAGATAGCTGACTGGCTGTTTCTCCTAATCTTACATTCTTGATGACCCTCAGAGCAAGCCACAGTTTGTGCATGCAACAGAATTTTAGCCTGAAGGAGACAGAAGCATGAATTGCTAAATTTAAATCTCTGACTGCCATAAAATAGTGTAACTAGAGGTATAGCTAACTATATACATCACTGCTTGTTGCATATGGGAATCAGAGATCAGCATAGTGGTGTTCAGCAGTGAAGTTTCAGGGAAGAGCTACACCACATAGTCAAATGTGCTCATTTTTGAGGAGTGTGAAGTAGATACAGAGGAAATAAAGCAACATGGGAAATTTATAGCAAATGATTTCATCTTAGTATATGAAACTGAAAAATGAGAGTTTACCTGCTCTATGGTTCTAGGGCCTTGTAGCAGAGCACACATTTGGGGGAAAGTGAGAGTGAATATTGCTTTGTTTAAAGGCAGGTTATTCCAATTGCCGTGAAGTTTCCCCACTTGCATTTGCCTGAAAACTACTTTCCATTTATAGAATACTAGATAGTATATAATGTGTATTTGGGGAAAATTGAATGAGAGATTCCCAAGATGCAGTCTTACACAAAATCCTTCATTTTACAGAAGCTAATTTAAGGATTCTTCTGATCCACCCAAAATACATTGCTCACCAGGACTTTTATCTTCTAATCCTGGTATGCTGCTTTTCCTCGGGGGAAGCTTGTAAAGAAAAAAATGATTCAGCTCTAAATTATGAGCATCAACAAGTGAATCTAAAGAGATTGAAAGTTGCACGTGCAGTAAGAGTACAACTGTTTGGAAACAAGAGAGTATCCAAACTTGCCTGTTCTCTAATTAGGTATTGATGCCTGGGTCTCTTCAATGTAAGCTGCAGTAAAGCACATGCTGACTGTGAGCGCTGCCTTAGAAATGTGAGAGAGCAATTACCAAGTGTCCTGGAGCTGCTGCCTTCTGTTAATCAGGGCTTTCACTTCTTAATAAGTTTCCTTAAAAACAACTGCTACTTTAAAAGGATTGTTGAGTGTTTTGTGAAATATGTGTGTGACGAGTGGTCCTCATCAATGTGTCCGCATGGTTCAAGGCCAAGGGGACCAGTCTGCTTTCTGCCATAGCCATTTGTGAGCTGTGATTTTAGAGTCCACCTGTGCTAAGAGTGGCTGTGGAACCCTCCTTCAAATCTCTTTTCCCTAGAGGGTAAGGTGTGGACTTTTGTTGCCCTGTCCACTGAAAATGAGACTACCTGATGCATGCATAAAAATACCTAGTATAGTGAAAAGGCAGGTCAGTCTACCAGACAAAGTCAGATATTACAGATCCTCTGAACCTGTATTATGCTCACTGTAGTCAAATTGGGAACAGTATGTGAAACAGTGCAAATCATTACCAGCTACTTTTAAAACAAGGGGCAAAAGGAAAATGTTGAAAACTGAAAACCAGTCAATCCAAACCTCCTGATAAAAAATATTCAGTCTGTAGATGCATATCTACAATGTAAATAAATTTATCAGGAGGGGTAGCAATTGTCAGGACCACAGCTGGATGTGAAACCAAACTCAAAGCTCTACAGGGTTCATATGAGTGGGAGGGTTGCTCAATGGGAAGTAGAGACTGAGTTTTAAATAACAGAGTTATTTTTTTAAATAAAAAAGGACAAAGTCTAACTTCTAACTTGTTCATACCAGATAATGAAAACCAAGATGCTAGATAGATTCTGTGAACTGATGATATGTCATATACAAAGAATATTAGATGTCAAATGGTACAGTTCTGTTTGGTTGTAAAAGTTATAAAGAAAAAAAAAAGTAAAAACTTCTAGTATTTACTTTGATGAAGTAGTAATGTTTTTTGCCAAAGTGAATTGTCTTGGTAAGCTAATATCTTCAGTAATGTTCTGGCTCAGATATTTCTAGGTGCTTAAACTTGGGCAAAGTTGCCAACACTTTGGCGACAAGGTTAGAATTCAGTATTTTTCTCAAAGCATGGGAGAAATGGTTAGACCTGTTATAACACCAAACCACAGCCTTATGTTACAGCTTTGGAGATTTTTTTTTTCCCCTGCAATTTTTAACTTTTCTCATGCACTAGAGGCCGATCACAGATGTACTGGCAATGAATGATGGGCTATGCCAGTACCTTACAGTGGTACTGAGACTGTTTCAGATGCCTGTGCCCTGTTCATGTGCCTAGGGCTAAACTGATTGCAACATTTATTTTCTCTTGTGATGGACTGACAGAGACCACTGGGATTTAAACACATTCCTCTGTTATGAAGAATATGCCTTGCTTCCAAGAATTGTTTGGCAATTTCATCAAGAAAATCTGTCACTGTTTGGGGATTTTGGAGCACAACCACCACCCTTTGTGGCCCCAACTCCTCCTTTGGCTGTCCTGGTGTTTTCCTGTGGTAGGACTGTAAGGTACTGAAGGATGTTAAAAAGTAGCAATGCTTAGTTTCCAGAAGGAATAGAGACAAAAGGGGGATAGTGCCACAGGATAGCCTTGAGGAAAACCACAGAAACTCAAAAGCATGAACTGATGAAGAAAAATTAAATTGAAAGAAAGGTGTGCATTTTATGTGTAAGAGAGGATGAAGGCAGGGACACCCTGAGGTGTCTTAAGGGAGGTGTCTTAAGGATGAGTCCTCTTAGCAAGAAATTTGCACATTGGAGGATAGAAAAAACCAGTAGAACATGAGAACTTGAAGATGGGAAATGTAATGAAACTTGGGAAACTTCCGTTCTGTTTGTTTGCTGTTTCTGTCTAACCTGAATTACCCCTTCTGTGATTTTTGCATAGTTACAGTAGTTAAAACTGTGGAATTGTTTAATAGGTAGGCTGCAGTTTCTCCATTACTGGTTGTTTTAAAGAAAATGGGATGTATCAGGTAGAACTGAGTCTGGGTCTCCTCAGCATCCCAAGTATCTTTTAACAGCTTTTACAGACTGCAGGTGCCACAAAATAGTAATTAATTCCTTTAAACCGTGTAAGTATGTATAAATGTATGCATAAATAATTGCATTGATTTACAAATAATAGTTATGGGTTTGTTTATTTCTGATTTCTCTGTTTATGGATGATCTTTTTAGAAGATGCAGGACCAAAGGACTTTCAGAACGGTCTTGTAATCTTGTTAATAGGGCAGTAGCCAGTTCAACCTGAAGAGTAAGAACTCAAATAGGTTTTTTCTATCTAGCTTGCTTTTATAGGCTTGCAAGAAAGCAACATACAGTGTGGTGTCCTACAACATTGTTATGGGTCAATTCCAATGAAACATATCCTTCCCTTGTTTAAACTATCAACGCAGCTTTTTTAAAAATGGAAAGCTTCTCTGTGTTTTGTTTATAGGGACACAGGATTCAAGTTTATCAATTTCCTCCTCTTTCATTTAATAGAAAGTTCACAGCACTTGCCCTAGTTCCTTCCAAGGCTTTGGTACAAATACTTGTCTTTGCTAAAGAAACATCTGAAGTGCTAGAATCATGAACCTTTTAATCCTTTAAACAACAGAAACTTGTTTTGAATCTTGCTGCTGCTTCAGGAGAGCTGGAATTTCTGATATTACAAAAGAAAATGCACATACTTGCCTACAGGCTGATGCCTGAAGCATCTTATGTGTAACCGCATGCAAATTTTTGCCTTGCAAAGAGTGGCTTCCCAAACTTGAATGTGTTTCTAAGCTATTCCATGACTCTAATCAAAGAAAATCATAAGTATTAGAAAACTAAAAAAGCTCAATGACAAAAGTTTTTTACTTTGGACTAGTTTAGCCAATAGAACTGTATTTCATTAGATTTAAATGTAGAAGCTAAAATACCTTAGAAAACTAATTTGATAAAACAGATTGTGTCCTTTTGCCATTCAGATTGGTGATAGACGTCTTGAGAATTAATCACAGTTTGTGTAATGTGAGACTATGGGATTTACTGCAACCCTTATATTTAGGGCTCTCAGTCCCAATAAAAAAAGGCTGGATCGATCTTGTATTACTGGCTTATCTGAGAGCTAGCAGACACTGAATTTATGTTCACAAATCCATAGTCTGTGTCTCATGCCCACTGCTTTGTTGTAGTAGTCTGCATCAGAAACAGGGTTTGGAGTCTCAGATATGTTTAACTGTTTTGTGCTATGAAGTTTGGTCAATTTGAATTACTTTGTGATGCAGTGAAGCTTGAAAAATCCTACGTGTAGTTTTCTCCTTATTAGCAAAACAATGAATTCATGGTTACTGGCCTCTAGGAAAAGATGCATTTATTTAATATTAGCTTTATGTTCTTTCATTCCTTTGTGACTGTCATACACAGATCAATAAGGCATTAAAATTGGCACTTTAAAAAAAAAGACAGGGTACTGAGAGAATCTTTCAGCATATTGTGGTGGAAGAAATGCATCATTATAATTTCATTGTGTGCTGCTCACTCTTTCATTAGGCTTCCATTTGGAGTATCTAAAGCTAGAGATTTTTGTTTAGTGCTTGTTCTGGCTTGATTCAGTTTCAAAACTGGAGTCTCATATATACTTATATATTACTTTAGTTCTAACCAAAGAAATCCTTGTCTCATAGCTGGACATATAAGCTTAGGTCTATAGTTCAGTATAAATATATAAGCTACCATAAACCTGGATGGTAAAATAGTGAAATTCTATGGTGGTTTTCATTGTAGGACTAAAACATACTGTTTCCGTTCAGGATTTGCAGTTACTTACTTAGTCTTGTTTGGACATTTAAAAATGAATGATAATTCATTGAAGATGATGTTTCTACTTCTAACAAGGCATGAATTCATATCTACTGTTTGGGGTGGAGGGAAACAATAAAAATCTGGAAAGCTGCAACAAAACATTGAAGCTAGAAGCAAATGGATTAAAGGCCTTTTGAGTTGTGTTGGCACTTTTTCCTTTTTGAGAAGGTTTTTAAACTAACAGCTTGAGCTACATAAACTTGAAATATTTTTCAAGTGTTTGTTTATGCGAATTGCTTTCTAATGAGGTCATAGATGTTTTCCCGGACACAGTGGTATTTCCTCTTCTTACTCTTATTTTTTATGCTGCTTTCTACATTATGCCTTGAAGACAGAACAGACATATAAAAATCAAACATTGCTCAAGATACTTCCAAGTT
Organism: Chiroxiphia lanceolata; assembly: GCF_009829145.1. NCBI lineage: Eukaryota > Metazoa > Chordata > Aves > Passeriformes > Pipridae > Chiroxiphia > Chiroxiphia lanceolata. Next base: position 33,934,577 of record NC_045639.1, on the reverse strand, counting down.
TCAACTCTAATGCTTTATGATCATATCAAATGACTCAAGGCTGGAGATCAGTATAAGCATATATGGAAATAAGTACTTTAGAGTTTTAAAGAAAACCTTGTCAAAACTCATTGTCAGGAGTAACTCAGATGTAAAGTTTTTAACTCTCAAAAGTTAAGAGAATTGGGGTGGGCTAGAAGGAATCTGCAAGTCTGAATTTTCATTTGAATATATTTCATCTCCCATGTGAGATTAATCACTAAGCAAAAAAAAGAAAATCACCTGACCACAAAGTGGGCGGTTTTCAATCCTATGTGGCCAGGCATATACAAGCAAGTAGTTGTTTCCATCTATTCTACAGAAATCAGAAACATGGACAATTATCCTTTTTTTTCTTTGTTACATTTGCTTCAAATGCAATGAAACATGATGGTTTTATCTACAGTTCGGTAATGTTATTGCTGAAATAGCTTCCTGTTTGCAGAACCTTTGGCTTTTCAGACTGCTAGATTCATAGCTTCTGAAAAAAATACATTGGTTAACTAGACAGTGCTTTACTTCAGGTGGCTGTTTTCAGGTATCTTGGGCTAGTGTCACAGGAGGCCAAAAAGCTTATTCTGAAGTGGGGAAGAGGGAGGAGGCTTAAGTCATTGAATAATATAATGATGATACTGTGAAGTCATGATTTCCTTAATGACTAATGCGGAGTCTTATAATTGAATGTAAATTCAGAGTATTTTTTCTACAGTGTCTTGAGTCACAATGATTCAGCCCTGGGCCCTGGAGCAACACAACATTGTGTGTGGGGATAATCAGTTGGGCTGCTTGAACAGAGTACAGTTTGCTGACAATAGGTGGGGGGAAGTTCATATGTATGGGGTAACTGCAAGATCAAAAGCCCTAACAAGACCTTACGATATATTCATGATAATCTGCTTCATAATCCGGAACCAAACCTCTTCAGTATAAAAAAATAATAATCATGAAAAAAACCTGATTAAATCTGCAAACTGTTTCATTGGTTTAGGGAGCATCTTTTTTTTTTCCCCTTTCATTTTTTTTTAATGTTAACCAAGTAAATAGACAATGTCCTTCGCAAAATACTTCAGAATTTTTAGAGGCTCTTAGTTTCTAACAAAGTTTGGATTTAATTATATGTCAAGGCTCTGCTGTAGATAGAAGCACACAAGAAATAGCTGTCTTATGTTTTTGAAACACTAAAGTGATCACATAAATATTATTACAATTCAGAAGTATAACTGTGAGCTGGCTATTACAGCTCCAGATTGTTTGAAGTGTTCAGTTCTGCATAACAGATCATGCAGTCACAAAATGTTTGTTGGAGTTTTTAACCTATTGATTGGACAGCTTTAGTGCAATTTATCCACGTGAGTACCAAGTCCTGCAGAAAGGAAGATTACACTTAAGACACATCAGAAACTGTCTTCTTAAAACAGAAAAATCTATTGTTTCATATGCTGAAATTTGAAGTAGCTTCAGGTTCATCCAGAATGAGAAATATTTAACACCTGTGAAGAAATAGCAGTGCTCTAACCTTCCTTCAGGATCTTTTTAAAATTGAGACTTTTAATTGTAGGTAATTGCTCTGAAAGTAATTTTGAATAGCATTTTATTTTATTCCGTTGTTGAAACACAATAAAATATACCATGTTCCTAAAAATAAAATAAAATAAGATTGTAATTAAGTTTAAAAAATGAAAGAAAAATCAACTGTCTCTTTTATATCTGTTCTTGTCAGTAGCAACATGAGCTTAACTATTTCGCATTTAACAATATCTGTAAAATACTTCTTTCTTTCTTTCAGAAGTGAAGCCAACTTGCATATTTAACAGCATGGAATATTATGATGGAGACATGTTTCGGATGGATGCTTGTCGATTTTGTCGATGCCAAGGCGGAGTCTCTATTTGCTTCTCTGCCCAGTGTGGTGAGCTACACTGCGACAGGTACTATGTGCCGGAAGGGGAGTGCTGCCCAGTGTGTGAAGGTACAGTATCTTTTTAATGCTCTTTGCATTTAATTCTGCTGCTTTTCTTTATTTGCCTGTTCAATGGAAATGAGCAAACAAGGGCTTTTGTTCTTCTGAGGCTTGTAGATTCCTCCTTAATTCAATTTATTTCTACGTTTGTGCTGTGCCTGAGTGTGCTGTTTTGTTCTTTGCAGCGCTTCTCTGACATTGACGCTCTGCCTTTTCTATACAGAGCTGTTTGGCTTTCCCTTCTGCATCAGAACCTCCTTAAATATGATCAAGTGTGCAGGGATTCTGCGGGAACCTTCTTCACAAAGGACATAAAAAGCTGTTTCTCATTTCTGCACTGGACATTTAGACAGGCATCTCCATAGCAGCAGTTGTGGCCCTAAGACACATTTCCCTTGCTTTGCAACCCACTTCTTTTCGTGTTCAACTAGAGCAATGCATACACCTTCTCTGCTCTACAATTATATATATACACCTCCTTTGCCCTGCTGAGAACCTCCTCCTCTGCTTGCTAGGCCTGCAGTCCTCCTAAAAAGGTCTCTCTACGAAATGTCACGTTGACTCTCTTGCTTATACTAGAAAATATTGGAGGCATCTTCTGCCAGAACACAACCAAGATTCCAGCAAACTGGCATGGACTAGCACTCTACACCTGGATCATGCCCCGGGGGGATCAGGTTATGGCCACTGCATAGTCAAAAGGCCTGTGAAGCACTCCTACTCCCTTTGTTTAAATGTGCATTTAGGGATAGATTCTCTATAAGTGAAATCAGCTGGAAATCTCAAAGCTCCTCCTCAGATAAGAGAAATCTAATAACTAAAAAAGAAAGCTCTGATCGCTTTCTTATAATAACCTGGGTAATGTTGACACCTAAATTGACAAGGTAAGTCTTCTAAATGGGCAGAATAAATACCTAACAGCCCACCCATTCATGCTTTTCTAGTTGTTGAAGAGGTGGCATTCTTTTCTACCTGCTTTTCTTCAGTGGATTATTTCATGACTGGTTTTCAAGGTGATTCATTGTTTCCTACTAATGTTACTTGATGATAGAAATATAAAGAGTATAAAGCTTTCTTCTTTTCTGTAAGAATTCTAAAACAGTAATGGTAGAGTCGATGTGAGTTGTGTAGTACAGGCATAAGCCCTTCTTGCCTTAACTCCTGGAGGAATTCTTTCTCAAAGTCCTGTAGGATATATCAGCATTAGGATATGTAATTTGCTGGACTCAATTTATAGCTTTAAACATGACTGACCTTTTAAGAATACCAGGAACTTTGTGGTTTGAGTCACATAGAAGACTATTGCAAATAGCACAAGTCTTATATGGCTTTTCTGTGCTTTCTCTGTATTCCTCTGTCAATCACAATCCTGTATATAAGTTGAAGGATAAAATTCACTTCATTTGTTTGTTTATGATTTGATTTTTGGCTAAGTCAAAATAGTTATTTATGGATGTAAGGTAATCCTAAAACATGAAAGGTGCAAAGTTAAGAGCTTAGGAAACATTTTAATTTTTAAGTGCCTTATTTTCACAAACGTGTGATTCTTGGTTTAACCCATTTTACTGGAATTGTGAATGTCACTACAGTTCAGGATAGGGTAGAAGTTGTGAGCAGTTTCAATCCAAATATTCAATGTCATAAAGTGGCTTATAATAAGACAACAGTTACTTAGCACCGCTATGTGTTTTTCCTACGCTCAAAATGCATTACCTTCCTTCCAGAGGGGAGTGATGAAACTTCCTTTAGATAGGATGTCCTATTTCTCCCAAGTCCTTTAAACTTAACACTCTTGAAAAATTAACTTATAGGTAAATCACTTGTGTTTATTTGATGTCCACTAAAAAATGTTTTCAGTTGTATCTATTGCTTTTATTATATTGGATTTGCTTTAATATGTAATTTCTATTATTGCTTGCTTTGAAAATTTGACCTACTTACTGTACATTCTCCGATACTTAATTTTTGAGCCTGACAGTTTTATTTTATTAGCCACCATGATAAGTTGTATATAATCACATAGTGTATATATTCTTTTTACTATTAATATTAGCATAACTTATCAAGTTTCTGGAGTAATACTATTTCTGAAGAGTAAAAGCTGCTTTTACTTCAAGTCATGGGTTTGCATATACAGGGTTGCATTATTTATTTATGTGAAACTTGATGAGAAATGTAACCTAAAGTATGTTCCATAAAATTGTTATTTAAATATCAAAATCTTCATTTGATTTCTAGCACATAAGTGGGTCTTGTGGCTTTCAAGGGGAAAAAAACTTCAACTTAAATGAAATTGAAAACTGAGCCAGATCATCTGTTCAGAAAAACTAGTATATCTCCAAAACTGTGATGAGATGTAGCTTAAGGCAATCTTCTTGCTCTAGCAAGAAATGTGCCAGAGGTCTCATCTTTGCTCATTGTATAAAGTAGTGATATAGTGCTGACATGAGTCATTCCAATGGTTCATTTAGATGCTTTCAGTTTCCTTCAGAAAGCTGGAACAAAAAAGAAATCAATAGATCTAAGATGCATTTTGTTCTGAAAAACAAAATCAGAAAATCAAAGCATTAAGTCTCGTTCTCTTACCATTCCTCTCATTTCAGACCCACTTTATCCAGTAAATAACCCTGCTGGCTGCTATGCCAATGGTCAGATCCAAGCTCACGGAGACCGCTGGCGAGAGGACGACTGTACCTTCTGCCAGTGCATCAATGGAGATCCACACTGTGTTGCCACGGCCTGCGGACAGAGCTGCCTAAATCCTGTTAAAGTCCCCGGGGAGTGCTGCCCAGTGTGTGAAGGTAAGATTGGTATTTCCTCTTATTTTGCTTTCCTCTGTCATGACTGCTGCTTACGTGGTAATTCTTGGTTTACTTGAAAATTTTGGAGGATTGAAGTAGCTGGTACAGCATTGCCTATTGACTGAATAAACTACTGAGGACAAAAAACATCAGCATGGTTTAACTATACCTGTATGTGGCAATCCCTGATACTCTTTTGGCCCAGAAGGGTATAGTAAGAGATGGTTTAAGATCAACATTATTCACTGATGTTGCTCTTAGCTTTTCTTAAATCTTATTAGTAAATATAGGAGAAGTTAGAAGATCAGAAATGTTCATCAGTTGGTATTACTGTTAACTGGATTATTCCTGGTTTCTTCTTCATCAATGTCATTTAGTTGCAACTAAAAATCTTTTTGCACACTATAGTTTGATACTGGGCATAAATATTTCAGTGAAACTTATAAAAGGCAGTGGTATCTGGGAGATAGACTAATTTTTGAAGTTTAAAATTGTGTTTTCATTCATTTGTGGAAATACATGCATATGGTATAAATCACTGAGATTTATCTTAACCATATGGTAAAATGCTTGCCCAACCTGACAATGGAAATGTGAAGACTTGCAAACTGAGACAAAAAATATTTTAAATTATATACATAAATGTACATTTAGAATTGCATTTTATGGAGGAGTAATCATCAGGAAAAAGACCAGGTTACTAAATTTAGAATTGTTTAATCTAGACCTGTTGTCAGAGCCATCTTCACAATATACAGACACTTGTGGGTGCTCAGTGAGCTGCCATTAAGATTTGTCTGTTCTCTCTGTGATAGAAGAAAATTATTTTTGTGTATCTGCATGTGTCTCAGGGCCCTTCTTGGTTTGCAGTATCCATCCAAGTAAGTTCACTGAGATACTTACTTTTTAGGATAAATTTGAGGAGCATAAGGGTTTTTTAAGGTGCTTTTTAATTCCGAAATTCACATCACAAGGTATGAAGAAGGTGTCTGATAATGTGTAAAAGCTGCCAGTGAATTGTAGGGAGTTGCTACTTGCACTGAATTAATTTTACTATGAAGAAACAGGTTAAATGCCTTTAATCCCCAGTGGTCACCTCATGATGGATATTGCAGAGATATTTGCTGTCACCACTCATTATTTAGGTAGCTGTGAGGGAGCTTGGGAAGGTAGTACAGAGAGAGAGAGAGACTGATGGACGTATTTTCAATAGGTTATTATGTTCAGAGGATTTTTTTTTTCCTCCAGTGAGGGAAGGATAGGCAAATGTCTCTGATTTCCTGTTCCAGACTGGAGAAACTGGATTAGAGACAACTGAATTAAATGCTTATATATATTGAACTGAGTTAATTAAGAAGAACTGTGGGCAGCAAACAGGGTAGAATGTAGGCTTCCGTCATTCATTATTGAATATAAACAAGCTGGTGCTTCTTTAACATACCACACTAATGCCTCTGCAGTGCTTTGAGGACTCAAGTTACCTCCTCTGGACTAGGTTAGGTAATTCTATTCGATAACATGCATTTTGTTTTAGAACAAGATGCAGCTAGCAACTGTTTAGGTCCATAAAAGTTTTGTAATTTTTAAGGGTGTGGGGTTTGGTGTGAAATTATACTTATTGTAGAAATAGATGAAGACTAACAGAAAAGCACAATAGAATCAATATTTAAATGAGGTCCTTGTGTCATTTTAATTATATTTTATCCAAAAATAATGTGGCTTCTTATTTGTTTGTCATGTTAGCTGTTCTATGATATATGCTTAGTTGTAGTCATCTGGTTTTGAGTGTGTCATCTGGAAGACAATAACACTAAATGGTATTTTGAGCAATTATCCTAAATTTGAAGCTTAAAAACATCACATATGACTTGGTCTTTCTTTGATAACACATACTGCCAAATAATGAATGGGTAATGAAATTATGTAAGTGGTGAAACTAACAATCAGTGGAAGTACTTTTAGTTGTTGCCAGGAGGAGATTTAAGTGTATTTGGGTACCAGTGGTCAGAGAATATCTGAAAATGCTTGAATTCTCTCGGCTTTCTTCCCTTCCCTCTCCTACAGCAAAGTAATATAACAAAAACAGATTATTTTGCTCCATTACTACAAGTTATTTAATTCCAGGAATCCAGATTTGGGATTATTTCAAGGATGAAAAATCTGGACTGTTAAAACATATCAGTGAGTTCAGATGCTAGCACCCAAGATTTAAAAAAATTGAGTTTGCAAGAAGCAGTTTTGGATGACTTCATCAGAAATTATTCAGCATCTGAGACTTATCTTGCAATAATAGGAAATAAAAAAATCCCTGAGAAATGAACCATCAAGGGTACCAGTAAATTTCTTGAAGTTATATTTTGGGGCATCAAATTAGTTGAAGGCTGCTATGCCTTGTGATCAGCAGCCTGAATAAAAATATTTAGATATATGAGAGCAAGGTGTTACTGGACTAGACGTTTGAGGCCTGTGTGTCTTTCTGAACCTGTTAACATTTTTCTTTGAAAGCACGCATTAAGAAAATTCCAGAACATTAGGAAAAAATCGCAATCTGTTAAAGGTTGGCTGTCTGCGTTTAACATTAAGACTGTGTATTTTAAAATTATTTTTGAAAAAAGTAAATGTTTGAGCTGACGGCAGCAGAGACTGGTATATTAGTCGTTGACTTCTGGCCCACCCCCAAGGTCAGATAGCATCATGTGTCTTAAGCCTTAAATCTGAGATTACTAGTGTTTCTACTTGGAGTTTAATGCATGGGATAGGAAATAAGTACTGTCTGCCTTCACTGCAATACAGGTATTGCTTGCTAACCTAGTAGGCAAGGGGCTTCTTTAGATTTCTGTTCTCTGGTTTTCTCCTTATAGAAGGGCTGAACTGGGAGAAGTATGCCATGGCAAGACAAGCCTTAAAAACATTGCTTCCTTCACACATCTTACTGTCCCAAATTTTAGTTGTATCATTTTACTGACAACCTGGTCCCATTTAAAATGCTATTTTGTTTCTGCCGTCACTGGTATCTGATGCATGGATTGGTACTCCTTCCCCTTTTAAATCAACTTTTCACTCTTCTTCCTGAGCATTGATTCTGTTGATGATACAGAAGTTCTGCCTCTGGTACTCACTGTGTTGTTGCAACCTAAAAGGTTGTTGCAAAGAAAAAGATCGGACAAGAAAGAACGGAATTGGATTACAAGAGGGAAGATGTGCTTTAGAAGGTAGAAAGTTGTTGAGGAAAACAAAATTCCTCCTGTGGCACGTTGGGACTAAGGTTGTCTTTTTGATGTGTTTAGGGCATGGCAGTTGAATTTTCAGCCTCAATGAAACGAGATTTGCTCAGGAAATTGCTTACATAACTGAAAGCAGTAATAGTAAATCACATGTAGCTTTCAGTGTTTATGCAAGTGATGGCTGTGGCTCACCGATATATAGCTCAATGCAGCTTTTCTTTTTTTCTTTTTTTTTTTTAACTAAACACCAGAGTGATCAAAACCCTTTTTGGCAAGATATCTTGTTACAATATATCACTTCTTGCCAGTTATCTGATGCAGCAATGACCACCAATAAAAGCCCAATGTATCAGGCAGGGAACTGGCTGCTTTAAGGCGACTCTTTCCACAGGGAGAGAGACAGAAAGGAAGGGTCACAGAAAAAGCACGAAGCTGGAGACAGAGGCACAATGAGACAGTTTGGTGAGGAGAGGAAGAGGTTCATCATTGGCCTGTCCCCAAACCCAAGCTCTTCAGCTGATGCAGCTTTTCAAGCCAGGCACTGGTGGGAGCTGGGAAAATCAGACCTGTCCCATTCTGTGGATCCAGCACAAACAATTAGTTTTAAACTGATGGATGCTTCTATATAGCTTCTATAGCTGCTGTAATGATACTGGTCCTTTGGGATTTGCCTTTGTTTGTTTAGTCTATTATCTATTTAGTTTGTTTTCTCTTTCTTTGTTTTCTAGACAGTCTTCATTAAGAGCCAAGGCTTAGGTAATCAGACTGACCCTCTGTGCTTTCCCCATGGTTTTAGAGCCAGTGGCTTCTAGCAGCACAAGGAAGTCTGAAAGAGAACACATTTCTACACATTAATGAAAACAGACAGCTAGGTAGAGAGGAGAGAGTGGTTTTTCAGGTGTCAAAAGGGACTGCAAAATTTTGCTATCTGCTCACACTTCTTTTGGCTTAGAGGTTCTTCACAGTGGCTGGTCTGGGTTCCTGTTCTGTTGGAGCTAACCAGATCCATTGGCAATCAGGTGCAGTTAGTATTGCTACTTACAGAGTTGCTTGTTTCTCTGCTGGCCTAACAACTCTTTTCTTTCCAAATAATATTACTGTGGTTTAAACAGTAATTCCATTTTTAATGAACTTTATTAAAAAAGGGGGAATAAAACATATGAATATATAATAGCATATAAATGATACTAAAGAAGCTACAGTGATAGAAATAACCAGGTTTCCCACAGACCATCTGCAAATTGGAATAATAGCTGTGTTCACAGCAAGTAAATATTGGGTCAGATAGTATGAAAATACCTAATTTTTTCCTTTTTTTTTTTGTTTGTTTTTTTTGGGGGGTGTTGTTTTGTTTTGTTTTGTTTTTTAAACAACATAATAAATACAAGTGTTCAGTGCTGGCATTGATGCCAAAGATGCCCCTTAGGAAAGTTCATGGTTGCTTCTGTTCCCTTGCATCTCCCAGAGGCTCGGGCTATTCATAGGGAAAGCTGATAGGCAGTAATTGGTTATCTCGTAGTAAGTCCTTCTGCATGAGAGCCCTCAGGTACAGGTGGCAGGGTGCCAGCATAAACCATGAATGAGAAATTAAGTGTTAAACAAAATCCCCTCAGAGGATTTTTCGTGAATAAGGCCCACATTACTTTGCTGTCATTATGGTTGACACATATCTTCACAAAAAGAAATTAACATTTTCATCAATAAAGGGCTACAAACTCTAGCTGAGTTGTGATTCAGTTCAGTTCCTTCAGTGTGTCTAGCACTTCATTAAGTAAAAGCAGGCAGCAGAGTCCAGTGAAAAGAAACTTGATTCATTCAGGATGAAGTCAGTGGTAGTGAGGAGTGCTCACCGACACAGAGTTTGGGCCCAGGGTTCTCCTTAGAGCATGAAATATAAGTTATTGTTCAGCAGCAGCACTGTAGCTCTCAACCAGGCTTTTCATCAATGTCAATTAGGGGATGCAAACACCAAGCTATAGAGAATTGGGCTTACTTTTGCCAGCTCATGATTTAGTATAGTGATTCTAGACAAGGCAGCTGAGCCTGTTGAACCACACCATCCAGAGTATAATGAAACCTACTGCCAGTGAAAGTCAATGAAATTCAGGAAGACTGTACTGCTATGAAATAACGTTTTCATGGATTTCAGTGATTCATTGTTGAGTTCAGTGGAAGACTGCTGAAAGGATAAATAACCAAAGAATCTTAATGAATATATACATCAGTGCAGCTAAGGATGTCTCACTTATAAAGAACCTCATGGATCCTCTAATTCTTTTCAATGCCTATAGCATTCATAGATTTGCCCCAGATGTACACTAATTTATGTTTACTGTATCTTCACCTAGTAACAATAACTGAATGACCTTCTTAATATATTCAGACATTTCTTGATAGGCTTAATTGATTCTGGTATAACAAAGGTAATTATACCTTAGTCTCACTCCACCTAAAATTTGTCAAAAAAAATTCTTGTCAGACTTGAAATACATTTGAAGAGTATATAAGCCTGTTAAACTGAAAACCAGAAGAATTGATTACAACAGACAAAAGGTTTTAACTTCACATCTTGAGAGTAGAAAGTATGTATTTTGATTGCATCACTGCAAGAAAGACAACTACACACCCCCATGCACCATTGGTTCATAGGAAGCTTCTTCGCATTGCAGCAGTAAAAAGTCTTTGATTATAATAGTTACTTTGAAGGAGAAATACATATTTTAGTAGTTTCAGGTTTGACAGTATGAATAAAATTTGAGACAAAAGGCTACCAAACTAAACTATGTGCTAGAAAGTATTAATGAATATGTTTTTGGAGTTATTTGTGACATTAGAAAATTGTATCGTCTTAAGTCCTTGCATACATTTTATAAGTTGTTATGTGATGCTGAATTGTTGAACCCTGAGAGTTAACGCAGATAGCTAAATGCTGGGAAAAAATTTCCTGCAAGGCATTAGGTATTTCAAACCCAGGAAGGAAATTCTTCAGCACAGGACTCAGGACTGATATTTTTCATGTAATGAACTGGAGGGGTGGGGAAGGCTGGAATGCAAACTATGAGGACGGAAAACATTTAGTCACTCTTGGAATGATATGAATGTTTTTACAGGAAGCTTAAGTAAACACACATGCTGCTGCTTAGTAGGCTGCAGTTAACTTTTTTGGACAGTAGACAAAATTCAAACAAGTATGCAGACTCGAATGAAAGGCTGTTGAGCAGCACACCCTTCAGGACCATTTTTTAGCCAGTTATCACTTAAAGCATTAGGTAAAAAGCTAGACTACTGTTCAGTTACTTTTTTTTTTATTTTATTTTTTTTATGGTAAATGCTTGAACACACTGATGCTGTATTTCATTAAGTCAGTTAGTGCTGGTTTCATAGGTTCAAAACATCTTAATTCTTTTAAAGGTAGTCTGTGTTATAAAATACTACAGAAGAGGGAGCTATTTCACTTTCCCCAAACATGGGCATGTTCTTTATTATTCATGTTGGAGGTCTTTCTGTTTCTTTCTTTTTTTTATGTTCTCCTTGTTTAGAACATGATTTTGATTCATTTTTTCTCCCCCTCCCCATCGAAAAGGTTTTTATTTAATGCTCCAAATGATATGTTCAACATCTTAAAATCCTATTCTGTTAAGCTTATTCAGGAGAAATGTTGGGCAGCAGAAAAAACGTAGAATACAATAGTTACTTCCCTACTTAAAACCAATTTTGTAAAACCATGAAGTAGGTATTTCCCTCACATGGTATTACTGCAAGAAACAAAACCTGTCTGGAGTTAATATACTACATTCCAATATACTACATTCCAAACGAAACAAAGAAAAGAGATTGTTTTTCATGTAATAATAATAATAAAAATACCTTGTCAAGAGTTGAAGCATGGGTAATATATTAACTTAAAGGATTAAATAACAAAAAAATGAGACTGATTAAAGGTGGTTATGGCTGTCACTAAATTACACTTCACAGAGAACTGCTGTAATAAACACCTGGAAGAAATTTTGCTTCCTGAATAAAAGCTAGTTTTTAAATCATGAAGTAGATTTCAAAAAGATGGTATTAGGCAAACGTGTACTTTATATTGCAGGAGGAAGGTGATCAGTACTTGGCAAAAACATACAGAAATCATCAGAAATTGAAATGTTTGTCTTTGGATTTCATTTCCTTGATTAGGATCTATCAAGGATATTGCTGCTTTCACTGGAAATGTCCTCTGTTTATGTGAAAGTAAAATTCATGGAGTCATGCAAGTTAGAAAGGACCACCAGAGATTTTCTAGTACTATCTCCTGCTCAAAGCAGGTCTAGTGACACAAACCAAAACTGAACACTTGGTGCTCTCATAATATATGTGGCTTTGCAGTAGAGCAGTTAAGTGTGATCCCTCTTCGTTTTCTGATACGCACTCAATGGCCAGAGTTCAGATTTTGAACAACTAAGATTTGAAGATGGGTATAGTTTTTCATTCTGCTACCACCTTTAGGAAGGATTTTTTTTTTTGTTCACTTCTATATAATTCTTTAGTTAATTTTAATAAAATCTCCAAAGTTAGAAGAAAAAAACACTCAGATAAACAGTAGAAGTCAACAACATAGCAATAATTCATCTCTGATTTTTTATCTTTGGTTTTATTTTTTTCCATGGCTTTAGCAATCTGTGGTGTATTTTAGTTTTCTGTCTTCTCTTTTTGATAACTTCAACTGATCAAACTGTGTATATAATAAAATTCTAATCCTGAGAAACGAATTTTCCCCTTATCTCACTGAAACATGAGTGCATCAGTTTCTCTCCATATCTGAATACTTCGGTTGAACTTTAGCTTAGAACCTCAATACTCATCAAAATATAACAAGATCTATATATAAGGCACAGTACTAGACCATCCTGTGTTCTAATGTGTGTGTATATATAGTACTTTTCATTTTTAACACAAGAAAATGTCTGCTCTTTGTAATACAAGCTGTGTCACATCACTCAGGAGAAGTGGGAGGTCTCAGAAAACAAAAAAGAGGGGACTAGGGATCGGTTTTGCTCATATTACAAAAGTATTCTGGATAGAAATATACCAGTGAAAATATTCTACCTTGACTTTTTTTTTATTTTTTTTTTGTGACAACTGGTTTCTGTATTGGTATTGCTAATGTAGTCTCTTTAAGGACAAAGCCAGCTCCAACCATTACTTGTATGTCACTATTTTCCCTCCTTTCCCCATTTCCCCTTCTTTGCCTTTTCAAGCGAAAATGAATGAGATTCAGGGTTTTGATCACATATTGTAGTGTTTTTCAGTGGACTACTCAGACTGATGAACCACCAGCGGCTGAAATATCCATTGTGGATTTTAAAATTTTTGAAGTTGTTTTTAAGTAAATAGCAGAGTAAAAAATTAATTCAAATAATTTTATCAACCTCACAGCAGGGAAATTAATAATCTTCTGCACTAAAATTCAGCACAGAAAGTATCAGGTTCAGAGTTATGTGGAAGCAAGATGTTCTAATAGGAATCTGCATTTAACCTTATATATAAGTACTTGTCATCAGCAAAATCTGTGCTCTATTAAATAATCCATTATTTTCATCCAGACTGTCTTCAATCCCCTTCTCTCTGTTTTCTTCTCTCTGTAGTATATTTGTATCCTTGGTAAACCACACAGGCAGAAACAGCACCCGTTTTTCCCACCCATTGTCTGTGTATTTGTGCACTGGATCTTTCTTCTGCAGTTTCTACCAAGAGCTGCAGTGAAAGCCCAGTTCAGCTCATGCCGTGGTACAGCTTTTTCAAGCTTAGCTACTGCTTGCCTATTCAAATAGCCAGAAGTCTGGCATAGCAGAGCTGGCTTTATTTGTTGAGTCTTGTCTAGTGAAGTGAAAAGGGCTGATTTTTTTTTTTTTTTTTTACCCTGCCTGCATTTTTGCACATGTGGGGGCAGGGAATGAAATTATTTCTTTTGTCCTCTACTTGCAGCTCATTGAGAAGCAGGCATGCATATAAAATTACTGTATCTCAGGGCTTACCTTTAGGGAGAGGAGGGGGGAAAAGCAGATGGAAATGCTGAGGATGCTAAAAGCAGGCCAAAAAGTGGAAGGTAACAGAATAGTAAAACACAATTAATAGGGGACTAACAAAATCCTTTCAAATGAATATAACAACAGTTCAGTTTCGTCCCTTGAAAGAAATACCACGTTATGGGGTGTATCAAGCATACAAAAAACTGTTAGGTTTGTCCAAGGCACAAAACACAGAGATATCGTTTTGGAAAGTCACCACAGAAATGATATAACAAATATCTGCTCTTTTTCCGAGATATTAAATTATACCTGCAAGTAAAGGGAAGTTATCTTGAGGGGTGGACTTCAGTAAAACAAAATCCTCTTTCTCTCTAGATTTAGCTTACACACAAGTGGATCAATGACTACTAATTAACCTGCATCTCAACTTTCAGTAAGGTTTTGTGACTTTTTTTTAACTACAAATTTTACTTCACATTCTGCCTTCCTATGGTAAAGCTAAAGTTTTCTTCAGTTCTCCAGCTTGTGTTACTGCCTGTGAACTTTGCTTTGTCTAACATTAATGATTCATACGATTTGTAGTGGTTTTAACTACCTGTGAGTATAAGCATTGCTGTGGCTTTTTGATCTTTTGAAGTGTAGGGTTTGGGCTTGTTTGGGCTGGCTGACCAGTAACCTGAATGTAGCTTCAGGGTAACTCTTGCATTCTGATCTTTTGCATGTTTAGGATATTTTGGTTGGAGAATGGAGTGAGGTAGGAAAGGAGGTTTTCAGAATAGTCCCCAGATGCTAAAAAATCGGTTTGGTTGCAAAAGTAGTTTATATACTCAGAGGCCTAAACAGCTGGGATTAATTAATGGTGTTTATGGAATGTAAGATGTTATTGGTATATAGCAATATGTTCATTATTCCTAAAGTAATGGTTTGTTAAGTATGCAAATGTTAAGTATTAGACACGAATATGATTTAACAGATAGTTTGCTGAATATACTTGGAAACAAATACAAAAAGTTCACTGAGCTCAAAAGAAGTCTAGTTTGGAAATCCATGGATTTTAAAATACATTGCTCATTATGGTTACTCTTCTGCACTACATGTGCAAACTCAGAACTGTGAAATGAAGAATTTACAGAAACCCATACTTTGACCTCCAACCTAGTAATTTATATTAAACTCTTACAAAAAACATGAAAAATTTTAAATTAAACTAGAAGAAGTTTGAGGGGTTTAGAGATACATGGATACCATTATACAGATTTCCACCTTGTATATGAACAAAGCTGTTAGTGCTGGTTTATATATTTGTAAAGTGTATTGCTACTTTCCTACTAAAAATTATACAAACAGCAGAATTTGAATGTTACTTTGAAACTTTCAGCAAAGTGAGTAATCTGAACCTTGACCTCTGAGATAAGTTTGAAGTTCTTTAACTTAACTGTGGTGTCTTTAATGCAGTTTTTTCCCTCCAAACTCTAATTAGCTGACCTTAATTTTAAAACAATTAAAAATGTTTATCCACTGTATAAACTGTTGTGCTGGCAAGAGCAGGGCTGGGAAGAAGCTGTGAAAGCTGAAAATTATGAAAGACTATGAAAACAGAAAAGCTCATTCTTGTAATAGGATAATTTTCACTTGACTGGAAGGCATGGGTGCAAAATCTGCCTGCTGGCCGTGGAACCAATAGGCACAGAAATTAGTATTTTGGTTATCAGTCTATACATCTAACAACTTAATCAATGCTGAAAAATATTCTACCCTTATTCTGGCAATATAGACCATCTGCCTATAAGTAAGAATGGCAAAATCTGTGGTTTGAGGATGAGAGATGGGAAGATGTGACCACTTCCAGTCCATATCATTTTCACAATTTAGCAATACAGACACTGAATTTTTTTTAAATTAATTTCCTGTAAGTCTCCATTTCTTGAGATGAGGAGACAAGATACACTCAATTGAAACAGTGAAATGAAAACTTATAGTTCTTTAAAGTCTTGCAGGTTTTTTTCCAGAATGCTTTTTATAATGTTAATAATGCTCATAACTATAAATTCATTGGCTCTTCATTGCCTGAGTTCTGTGAAAAACACAAGCTAAACAAAATTAGTTTCACAGAGTAAAAATTCATTCAGAAAAGATAGGTGTTTCATTCCTTCTGTATCCTGTTTTGTGATAGTAGTTTTGAAGTTCCTTGTTATTTCCATAAGTCTTTGGACTTTTGTTCTAACAAAATGTATACTAGATACTTGTATACATTAATATTTCTGGCTGCCCAGTGTATCAAAACAAATTTCATACTCCAACATATTTAAATGGTGTCAAAAAGTAAGTATTATACTGTTTATAAGTAACTTCTAATTGGCAATAATATCCTCAACTTGAAAAACGTAATCTGGTACTGCAAAGTATACTGTAAGAAGTGATGTTTTCGATGAATAGACATGTTGAATGGTTTCCAGAGATCTTTCACATGCAGTGAATCTTACATTCCCTTTTGGTATTCAGATTCTCTTCTGCTATAAATTTCATTAGACGTGATCTTATTCACACAGAGAACAATTTGGCTACTGAGTCATGTGCTTTGATGTAAAGCTTGGTAGTATCAATCAACTGAGCTTCAGAGGAAGCTCTTTTCGGTTTCTAAAGCAAAATAAGCTGCATGAAGTTTTTATTAAATATTGTTGAAGAAAAGTGGGCAAAATAAATATTTTACACTTAGTTTCAAACTGTATATGCAGTAAAGCTGATTTCTTAATAAGAAAAAAACAAAGTGGTATTTCTTTCCAGTTTCAATACTTCAAAAATTTTCTGCAGCTTCATATTCTTTGTGTTGAGTGTACATCACTTCAAAACAAAGTCTTTTGCTTTTATTGTTTCAGAAGTACCAAGAGTATTCATCAGAAACAAAATTAAATAAAACTATTCACTACTGCATTGTGTATGGATTTTTGTGAACTTAACTAAAATATTCAAGGAATCTCAAATTTATTTGTTTTATTTTTTCTTACCCCCAGAACCAACTTATATCACAATAGGTCCACCCACCTGTGAGGCTTTGGTGAACTGCACTTTGACTGAAAAAGACTGTATCTATAGCTTCAAGCTGGACCAAAATGGTTGTCGCATTTGTCAGTGCAAAACCAGTGAGTATGCAAAAATACAGTGGCTTCTACCTTTTATTTCAAGCTGTATGTAAAAATGCTAGTATGCTGGGGTTTTCCATTCATAATGTTGACTATATGTTGTGTTATTATGTGCGTGCTTTAAAGTTGCTCATCTGTAAACAGGCTCCTGATTTCTGGCATTGCTTGCTTGCTTAAAATTTGTTTGGAGGAAAACATGTAATGTTTGACTTAAGGTAGAAAATTAGCAGCTGGGTAGAAAAGGTAATAATTTGGCACTTAATATTCATTCAGACTTTGAGAAGTCTAGTCAGACTTCCACATTTCGTTTTCCTCTGTGTATGTAAAGAATTTCAAGAGCATCTAGGTTTGTGCACTTCAGAAACTTCTATTGCTAAACAGCCTATTTTCAACTTAGTTTTTTCATCAAAACTTAGATTTTGAGGATAAATGTTTGAAAAGTATATATGGGGGGGAGTGTTTGTATATATACAAGCATATCCATATTTAAATTTGTTTCTATTACATATACTTATATTATATACATATATCTTCAGTTAACATTTATGTAGGTTTTAACATTTATTTCTTCCCCAAGGAAAATTATTGTGCCTTGTGAGAATTTTGTGTGTATCAGCAAAAATGTATTTTCTGCTTGTGTTTCCTTAAAAGTTCAATATTTGTGGAAGAAATATAAAGAAATATCAGGTTGGTTTTTGGAATTGGCCAACAAAGGACACCTGTGGAGTACTAATCTTAGCTGCCAACCCAGCCTAGGAGTGGGTTTAAACTCTCTTTCTAATGTTATTGTAATTTTGCAGCTTTCTTGTGGCATCTAAGGTTTACACAACTAAAGTATTACTCTATTCCCTTCCTTTGATTTCAATCCACCCGTTCGCAGCCACTTTCTAAACCAATATGACTATTTTAGGGGTCCCCAGTAGATATGGTCGAGAGAAAACTCTTAATAGGTAGAAACTGAAGAGTTTTAGGATTGGATTAGTGTTCTGCTAAAGGAGCAAAAAAACGGGTGTCCTGGCTTTTTTTTTTCCCCTGGGGAAATATGCATTTTTTAATTCCATAAGGTAAAGGAGAAGACATCTTAATAAAACTAAATATGCAATAAGCAATAATGTTATCATGGTAATACAGAAATATTACTTTTGATAAGTTGTATTTGTGGAAGGATGACTTTCCATATATTATGTCCAAGCTGTCTTGGATTACATGTCTTACTTAGTTCTTCTGAAGGACAAAATTAGAAATGTTTAGTTCTGCTTTTAATACGGTAATTTGATTTTCCTTCTCCTTATATTATTACTAAATTGACTGGGGAGTTTGACACAAACAAGATGGATGTAGTTGGCAAATTCCATCATCTATACCTGTGTGCAGTCCTTTCTTCCAGTTTGGTGCACAAGAGACACATCACTCCAAAGGATCATTTTTTTTTATCCTGGATTACCTGGCTGCACACATACACATACCCCATCCCAGGAAATTTCTGTTCTTGCTTGGAGTATTTCTGATTAAATAGTGCATAAGAACCTATTCAAGAGAATTTTTTTCTTGCTAGATTTGCTTGAAATTATATTCATGGTACAGTAGCAATCTGGAGCAAACTTAATAGTATCATTTGTCTGTCATCTTTCTTTTCGGTTAAATAATGTGACTAGTAGATTGCTTAAAAATCTCAGTCACTGAGCAAAGGGAAACCTTTGTTTTCTAAAGAAGTGAAAATAATAGCTTGGAAGTCTTCATCATTCGGTGGTTATCAATCAGAGTGACAGAAATTGAATTTTTCTGTCAAGCAATGTCTCCTGCTTGCAAGGCTCTGGACAAATGAGTGTATGAGAAATGAGAAGAAAGGAGGTTTAGGTCAAATATGCTGAAAATATACTGCACTAATCCTCTGCATTTTGAGATCCTATGTCCAAACCTTTGATGTCCAAACAGTTTAGTTGCATCTTGGCTCTCTTAAGAATGTGAGAATGTGTACTACCTTTAGCTCATGAGGACTGATGTGGACTTTTGGGAATATCACTGTCTTTATACTGCACTGACTTGTTTTTTGCTGATCTAAGCTACTCAACAGAGTCAGGTTTAAAGTGCCTGAGTAAAGGAATCCTCCCTGCCTCTTGTTACCATTTGAAGTCATCATATCCCAATTCTACTAATCTCTTTCCAATAAGGTTTCATTTTTTACTGATTTCTCTTTAGATATCTCTGCTGAAGATTTGTTATACTTCAGTTTATTTCGGCCAAAATAAAAGCAAAATGACAAAGTGAAAGAACATAGAGTGAAAATAATTTTTTCTTCATTATTATCTTCATTTACATTCATGTATCCAGAAATAAGTACAACAGGTTTATTTGGAATAATTATATAAGTACAATATCATGAAACTTGTTTGGTGCTTTATTGTAATTTAGTTTCAAGTTTATCCAGCCTGATTCAAGCCAGCTACAGAACGAGAAGGATGAAAGAAGCAAATCATAACATTTCTAGGATATGATATCAATAGAAGTAGTTTACTTTGTCTTTTATTCTTCTTCCTGTTTTTGCAGTGAATGCAAAAACATGCTGGAGCAGCACACAGTAAAAACATACATGCTGTAAAGTAAAATAAAATAAAATATTAAAAAAAAATAACAAAACCAGACCACAGTCATAAGAAAAGGGAGCAAAAAACTGTACTGAGCCAAGAGTGAGCATAGACAGATATGGGAAAGAAAGTTCCAATGAGTAGAGATGGAACCACAAAAGATGAGGGAGAAAGAATGATCATACTGACCAGAAGCACATATAAGCCAAAGCAGCAGTACAGGACAGTAAAAGGTAAAAAGTATAATTGAGGAATTAGTAAGAACCACTGCAAATACCAAGAATAAAATAGAAAAACATGATATACATTAAAAAATTATATAAGATGATACAAGAACAAAAAAAACCAAATAGAAAACAGTAAATAAGAAAAAAATCGGGGTTTTTAGTTTGCAAGTGATTGCTTTTTGTGTGTCTAGGCCTTTGCTTTCATAGGGAGAACTGGAGAGGATTAAAGTCTTTTGGAGAAGGAGTACATTCGGAGGAGTCTTTGTGGAAGACCAGTGGTTGTTTCTGAGGCAGGACTCTTGTTGCTCCAAGGAAGACTGATGGGCGGATTGAATAATGCTGCTGATTGCAGTAACAGAGGATTTAAACTCTGGTAGTTGCTGCTGGACATTGTCATTCTTCAGTGAGAGTCTGAAGTCAGGGCCTTGTCTATTCCCTGTATAAGATTAATGGAAAAGAAAAAGCCTTTAAAATCTCTCCTGCAACTGAGACTACAGTGTTTTACCCCAAATGAATTGAATGTGAAGTACTCTTCAGGGTATAACTCTGAGCTTGTATGACTTTAGTATTTTTTTTAACCTTTCAAATCTTACTAAAATTGAATTGGAGTGCAGCTGTCAATTTTAAAAATTTGTTGCTTCATTTAGAAGGCTTACCTTTGCAGTTCTAAGATGCAACTGTCATCCAGTTTCATTAACTCCAGACTGCTTATGGAGAGATGCAGTTGTAGAAGGCTGAAATGAGTCGTTTTCCCTGGACATTATAATGCATCATCATCCACTTTGTGTTGTGGTCTCTTTCATCTGTCCAAGCAAACTGTTCAATAACTACTCAAAAATTAGAAATCTTTGTATATTATGTGTTTGCACAGTTCTCTAGGCATGATACCACCCTTTCCCCGAAGCAGGTTCTAGCTATATATGCAGAAATATTTTTTTCAGAAGAGTGTTAATACCTTTTCCTTAAATGAGAAGAAAATATTTGCTACTATGGAGTTAAATAGGAGGTGTTATCATTCACTCTATATAGCACACACCTGAAGCATGGTCTTCAATATTCTGGCAAGTTACACCATCTCCCTCTATAGGTGATGAAGCAGAGTGAAATTCCAGCATGGACTTTGGGTTTGGCAATGTGGGACTTCATTTACTTGTGTAGATATTCAAAGGCAGGATTGGAAGGTTTGACAAAAGGTAGGTAGGTGCATCCACATTTTTCTATTTTAGTATTATCTTCCAGTGTTACTTTGATTTAGTAACAAATTCCATGGAAAATAAAAATTATAAAATAAAACGTAGTCCAGGTAGTCTCCCTTAGTGCAAGGAGAGTGCATCCTGGGTTTTTTGAATAATTTTGTAGATAGAAAAAGGGTGTCTTATTTTTCTACAGTACTGTGAAAGGGAATAGCTATTCCATATTAGACCTCATTTAATGAAATACAGCCATGGAAAATTTGGGATGAAGCATGTTTCCTAAAAATTTAAGGCTTAGGTCAGAAAAAAGTACATGCTTTAAGTAGAATAAAAATATTAACTCTTAAGTACACATGTGCAAGATAGTAGAAGTGCTCCCTGAAGAGGATTGAATTACGATGAACTATTCATGCCAAATAAATATTACCTGTCTTCTCATTAGAATAAAAGTCTTTAGCAGGATCTCTGAAATTTACAATATACTGGCTTTAGTAATGCTTTAGTACGGTAAGAGTAGATAAGAACTTCACTTGACACGTGAAAGGGAAAAAAAACCCCACAAATCCAATGTGCTTGAAACTTGTTCATTCTCCAGTAATTCCACCTTTGAGATATCACTGCTACAATTCCATTTTCATGAATTCATGTGTTGTATGTGAATCCTAGAGCTGTTTAGAGCAAGTATTCAAGCCATTAATTTGCCTCAATGGACTCATGAGTTGATTTTTTTAAACAGGGTTTTCTAGCATCACAGCGCCCAGTCCCTTCATTTTTATCCAGCTTTTGTGTATCGTGAGTTAATTCTAACAAAAGGAGGGAGGGTTAGTGTGGATCTGTGGAGGCAATATATTCAGAGAATTCCAGTTACTGATAAGTAACCTAGTTTTCTCCTTCATAAATTTGCCTCCCCAGATCCCCACCCCCGAAGATTAACCAGCAGTAGCAATCCACACCGAGAGGACGGCTGAGGAGTGCTTAATTATAAAGGTACTGTGAAACAGTTTTCCTGATATGACCTATCCTCAGCGTCAAGAAAATAATGCTGGTAAAGGTATGTAGCTAGCTTTGTGTAGCCACACTACAAATTTTCAGAAATGGACACCAGCCTGAGCCAAGTTGAAATACTTGTCACATATCTAGTAACATTCTTTGGCAGTTATTTCTTCTGTGAATTAGAGGACTAAAAAAAAAAAAAAAAAGCTAAAAGTATTTCAACATGGAATGCATTTTCAAAAGTTTTTAGAGTAAGATGACTTTCAGTCTTTGCAGTACAAATATCAGTGTGTCCATACGTAAAATAATATATTGGAGAAACATAAATATCCCAGTTTAAGAGCTTAAAGTTTTTTATATACCATACATTTGTTAGAATAAATAAAGTCTTTTTTTTTTAAAATAAGAGCTGGAATTACAATCAAGCTATTATAAGTTCAAACAGAAGACATTTTTTGAGCTATACGTGCAATTCATGGAGTTGAAATTTTTTTTACTTTTCAGTTTGGTTTTTGGGCAATATTTTATAACACTCCTGTTATTCATAGGTGTGAGGTAGGGATGTGAGCACTCTGAAACCAGGAATAAGTTATGCATCCAGTGGTTTGAATTTAGGCCAAAGACTTGTGATTCCTTTTGAGATACATTGCTTGTGAGATACCATACCAGTGGAGAGGTTGTGTTGTATCTGAAATATTTCGCTGTTAAGTGAATTATCCCAAATGTAAAGATTGCTACCATTGCATATGATGGGACAGAATGTTGCTGTCATCTTGTTTGCAAGGTAGGCCCTGGACTATAGTAGGTCACGTCAGTATATCAGCTGCTCTTACATGCTGATTTTTGAACATATTTTTCTTTCCTTCAGCAGCCAGTGACTTGGTTTTATAGATATCGGACAACCTTTTAAAAGAAGAGGTGATGTTAGTGCCGACAGTAAGATACTTAGTGGAAAATTGTAAAACACCACATAGTTCATGTGTAACATGCTGTGTAGAGCCTCACCATACCTTGGTAATCATCTGTTCTTAAGGCAAGCCTTTCTTCTACAGAAAGGGTTGTCCCATCCCCCATGTCCCAGACAGATTCCCCTTAAAAAGTGTCATGCTCTTCTGAAACTCTAATATTAGTTTATTGTAATCTGCATGTATGAAATTGTCTGTAAGTGGAGGAAAGAAATCACTATATTTAAAAGGAATTTATGGACAATGGTGACCAGGCTTAAAAACCTTGCCAATATCTGTATGTTAATAATTCACAAATATGATTGGCACTTTTTTTTTTTGAAAAGCAATTCATCCTCAGTGTTCTTTCTACTTGTATTTTTTTCCAACAGCATTATATTAAATTGGTCCAAATTAATCCAATAATTTGAAATTCCCGTATTTGAGTCAGCATACAGTGTGTTCATTTGTTGCAACTACAGTACAAAGTATTTGCTATAACTACAGTCTTTAGGGGGCTGAAAGTCTGTAAGCAATAGCTTTTGCCAGTATAAAGAGGAGTAGTGAAGACTGAACTAGCAGCTGGACTTGTTGGTAACTGACTTTTGCAGTCGTGGTTGCACATGGCAAAGAAAAGTGTGTGGTCATGTCATGTGGGCTGGGTTCACTGCTATAAGTATTCAGTGCATGTTTGTCCTCAAGTGAGTATCAGTTCCTAGCAGGAGACTATTTAATAATGTCATTGGTTGAGGACAAACAGCCTTTCCATGATTATTGTTCTAGCCATCTACTGTACATAATTATTTCAGTGTTTTATGTGGTATTTCAGCCAAGGTCTGTCTTCACATTAAAAAGCTAAGTATTTCTTGTAAAAATATGGTTCTGTTAGCCTGAGACATTCAGGAACATATTCATCTTTTTCTAAAGTCATATCATGTCAGTATCGTTCTGAGATCAACCAGTATCCTGCCTCTGAACTCTGAGATTGGCACATAAATCCTTGTTTATTCTTATGGATGGCACAACCTTGTATGTTTGCAGTATTACATTTCATCCCAATATTACTTTATTCCCCTAAGCCCTCCTACTACCTTGTTTAGATGGATTATTTTCTTTATTGAGATTACCTCACTGACATTTCATGTTTCATAAGAAAAATTAATGAACGGGTTTCTACAAATCATGTTTCCCTAAGCAGCACAATGAGAAACGTTTTCCCTTTAATTGATTTCCTATTGATCATTTTGTTTCTGTTTTATCTACCTTTTATCTAACCATCAGTTTAGCTCCCTAGGTGATGTCACTATAACTAATCAGTCAGAAAAAAGCAAAAAACAGCTTATACTGTGTGATCAGAAGCTTGATCCCATTCTGCTAGAGTTGCAGTGATGTGCAAGTGTATAATGCATTTCTGTCAAACTCTAAACACTAGTTTTCTTCTGCATTGGCTTATTAAATGTTTCCTGTCCCCTCATTTCAGCCTGTCTGATTGCCCTTATATACTTTTGAAGCAGTTATTAGGCCAGTTAGGGCTGGATCTCTTCTCTGCAAATACATTCCATTATTTGGGATTCAGTTTGCTTATGAAATTTGTCTAAGCAGAGATAGAAAACACTCTCAAACAAGGAACCTTGTAACATTTTGCCATAATAGATTTCCTCAGTTCATTGCAGTTGACTTTCATGAGCTAGTTCTCCTTGTTCTTTGGTATTTGACACTTGAAATGCAAAATCTTTGCAGAAAATCTGCTTTTACTTATGGTTTCATAATGAATTTATGATTGTTAGTAATTATTAATTTAAAGCTATAGGTAAGGGTATAGAAAAACTTTCAGGATGGCAGTTGTGTATACTGAATTTGATCCCCATGTGAATATTTAAGTTTGCAATCTTTTCCTCTTTTTCTTCTTTCTCTGATAGCTCACTCCGCTTTGTGACATTGATTGTTCACTTCATTTTCTCAAAAAAATACCTGGCTTAAAATGCTGGGCAAGGCTTTTCAATAAGCTTGTGCAGCAGACATAAACTGTGTATGTGTACCAGATGATACTTCGTTTTGACACTGCCTGTAGTTGTCATGTTTTTAATAATGTTTCAGTAGGAAAAATTTATGTGGTTAGATGTAAAGTCAGAAAGCAGACCAGAATTCACTTTCTGATTTTCATGTCACTACATTTCTTTATAGTGATTTTATTTCCCAAAAACTATTTAAAATCTATTTCCGTATCTTGTACTCTCATACTGTCAGAAATTTAAGTGCGATAACATATTAATTTCATTTAAAAAATCTTCTCAGAAACCATAATTTTTAGCATCTTATTAGAAGGACTGTCAGCAGAGGTCTCTGGAGATTCTTCTGATTACTTCACGTAGCATTAACATAACACTAGTAATTTCATACCTGAACTGTTCATAACTGAAGAGTTGTCTGCATTGACTTCAGCAAACTTTCCCTTTATGTTTGACATAGCCAGTTTGTTGATGATTTTTCATGTGCTCTCCACTGTCTGTTCCTGAGAGGCAGTGGTGGTTATTAGTTATCCATCCCAGGGCTCTGAAGAGCTTTTCTTTCTTGACCACTTACAAAGTGAAAATTCTTTTGAGGATAATCACTATGTAAAGGATTAAGAAAGGAAGATATTGCCTCAAGACTGGATCTTCTGGTTAGTATGTCAGCAGAGTATTTAAGTATATTTAACATCATAAGCTACTTGGGATGAGACACTGTCTTCCTGCTTGTGTAGCACTATCCTAGTCACCTTGACCCTTTTAAGAAAGTATATTAACTTTCCATGTAACAAACTCGTTTCACATTTCTGAAAAGCAGTTTCACTGACCAAATGAAAGCAGAAGACTGAAAACAGATATATTTGGCTGTGGGATTTTGAGGCATCATTATTTTGCCATCTGCTATAACTTCGTAGTCAAACTTGGTTGTTGCACTTTGGTAACTCTCCTGAGCAAAAAATCTGGAGACAAATAAGATAAAGAAATATGACAACTAAAAAAAATGTTCTAGTTGTTTCTGGTTTTTCAGATTTTTTTAAAATTGTTATTTCCAGCTCTTTCACATTTTTAAGATACCTGTTTGTTTCTGCTATGCCTTTGCATCTGTACCTTCTTGTTTCTTAGCCTGTCTTCATGAACCTGATGTTTATGGACAGCCACCTAAACATTTCATCTCCATGACAAAGTATGCTTCAGAAAATGAATGGCTCTGATTGATTCTGCTTGTGCAATTCCAGGATTATTCACCAATCAGTTATGAGTATCTGCACAAGATATCATAACTTAAATTATATCAAAATTCATAACTGAACTTAATTCTTTTTGAAGATTTTCCAGTGTACTTTTCCATACATTCTTCATAAAGTTCAAGACTAGCTTTAAAAATTATGACTACCTTATAAAGCCTTACATAATGAAAAGTCTAGTTAATTACTATTGCTGTATGCTGCGAGGCAATAATTCTGTACAAACATTCTAATATAAATATCATAAATGCAAAAGAAATTCTCATTATTTTAACTTGCTTCAAGGAAATTCTTTGTATTACACATACATCACTCTTTACCAGAGAAAATACCAAAGTTTCCTCTGCAGTATAATGTTTTAAAATCAGCATTAGTGGCTACATATTAAAAAAATCTAGTATTTTTGATAGGTCAGCCTGACTTAATCCTTCAGAAACGTGTGAAAGTTCATTAAGATCTTTGTGTGTTTCTGTCTGAATAAAGCAAGAACCTGAGATAAGGGTTACCGTTGCTGTGCAAAGGTTGGATCTGACTGAGAGTAAACGCTTAAATCTTGTGGCATCGATACTCTGCTTACACACACAATCTCTAGAGGTTATGAAAGGATCTGGCATTTTTCTGTATTCTGAATGGCAAAAAAAAACCCCAAAACTTGCACCCTTTTTGCTTCAGACACCAAATTTGCATAAAAATGGAGAGGTGAGAGCCATGAACCTGATGATATTCATCCTACTTAAACTGAGAACTGTTGTTTGGGATAATGAGGCTCTTATGTTGTATTGCACTTGTATGCCCGAATTCCATGGCAGAAGTAGGCAGTGAATTTGCCAGTTTTCTCCAAAGCTTTGGTCTCGTTCTGAGATGGTAAAAAACATACCTTCTTTAACAAGTGAGCATTAATCTGGTAGAAAAAATAAGGAAACACTTTGCTTAGCCACATCAGGTTAAGTCTTTGTTTTGCAGTCTGAAATGCAACATTACAAAAACAGAAGAGAAGACATTAAAGTAAAGCTAAGATTCCTTATGTAGTCTGCCTTCAGTATATTATTGTGTTAAAAATGTGAAGATTATCTTTACATTTCAGGCTCACAGAAGTAAGAAACGGAATAAGTAATGTACTGACTTCCTCTTTGGAAAAACCTTAAATGTCCATATCCCTAAAGAGGTCTCCGTTGGCTGCAGAGACCATCTATTAATTAAATCATGTTAGTTTATGGTGGTACTCCCCAGGTTCCTGACAGAAACTGAAGAAATTCTGTGGTGTCTGCTCATGCAGGTTGGGTCATTACTGGAGAATTCTGTTAAATATTTTAAAAACAGAAGAGTCTGAAGGTAAGGCTTACCAGTACTAAAAAAGTTATGAAGTAAAAGGGAACAGAAGATTTAGTCTGCTAAAGATGGGTTTGATATAAACAGTTTTCATGTTGTGATAACCTGTATGTGTCCTTCACAGGGGAGGAGCTGTGCACTGGCCTCATTTCGGGCTGTTCCTTGGACTGTTCCTTCGGCTTCCAGACTGACATCCACAACTGTGAGATCTGTCAGTGCCGACCACGGCCTAAGAAGTGCAAACCCATTGTATGTGACAAGTACTGTCCCTTTGGATACTTGTACGTATTCTGATTCTGAAAGTGTATTTAATACAATCCCTGTCCATACTGAAAATATGCAAAACTCCAGGCATATGTACGTGTGTTTACTTTGTGGCAAAGCAGGGGGAAATGCAGGAAAATAGATATGTTGTTACTTGATGTGAGATGACAGTATTCTTCAAAATGGATTTTGATCAACATATTAAGAAACAGCAACTCAAAGAACAGCAGCAGATTATAAAAGCAAAGAAGTGCTTAAAATTTTTTGAAGAATTTGACAAACAAGATGAGAAAGCTACTTACAAGTAATGTCTCTTGCACATAGCTTTTTAAAATTCTGTTTGCATGCTTTGATAACTTTTCATTTTATAGCCCATTTATTTTATTCAAATGATTATCTAATATTTCAAGTTTCTTTTAATGTTGATATGACAGCAGAACTAATTTTAGTGAGACATTTCTGATAATTACTTTACAGAATTTGTGAAGAACAGTGCTATCTCTTATCTAAGTTTTTGTAAATGTGTTCAAAACCTGTATTTGTGGTGGAGTTCTTTCTCCATAAAAGTAGATATTTGTGGTATTTATTAGACTGTGGAATAGGTGAAGAAAACTGAGCAGATCTTTTGTCACAGAAATTTCTTAGTAGTTAGTCTGGTAGCTTCTATATATATTTTACGAATATATTTTATTTTTCATGGGTCCATTCCATGTTATTGCCTGCTTTTCATAACAGTTTAATTTCTACCTCATGATAGCAGATCTTCAGATAATGTTCATATGCAATTTATTTCTGTAGGATTTTTAATGTAGTTTACTACATTTGCAGCTCCTAGTGTGATACTAATACTCCTTTAATTTCTGATTCATTTCAGAGTTCTGTTTAACCCTTGTCCATAATTGCAACAGGTTTTTATAATGGCAGTCTTTTGTGTAGTGTGTCCTTCTCTTAGTACACTGAGTAGTAGATGAGAGAGGAAAAGCAAGAATTTTAGAGTTAATAAAATTGTCTTCAGTCATGTTGACTTCAAGAGTAGATGAGAGTTATTTTTAGTTTCTCAAGTGACAGAAAGGAGAGCAGGAGGGAAGCTAGAGAAAAGCAGCATCAGTTTAGTCTTCCCAGAACTTTTGCCCAGTGGCTTCAAAGGCAAGGATGGCTGAAGATGGGTAGCAGAAAAGAAAAACCTAGAAGACTGAGCAGAAATAATGTCTGGTTAGCTGTCTCAGTTTTTTAAAGAGGATAATATTGCTTCCATTAAGTATCAAAGGAGTGAAGTCAATTAAAACAAGTACAAAGCATGCAAAATTGTTTAAAAACATCCAGGGAGTGTGAAGTTTGAGCCATGCCAGTGTACAGGCACAAAATACAGGTCTCTTAAAGCTGGAAGACAAAAAGACAAATGGTGTTAAGGTGTCTGAAACTGAGGGAACTTCACGATGGAATCGGCAGGAAGGGTGGCTGGAATAAAACAGCAGCAATAAAGAAATACAACTTACAACTGTATTCTAAATTTACTCGAAATCACCATATACATCCTCTTATGCTGTAACTATTTCATAAGGGGCAGTGAAATCCTTTGCACTATCTTAAATTTGATTTTGAACTTTGGCAAAGAAAAGAGAAAAAAAATCAGAATAATAGCCATCAGAATATATTTAATTGCTATTTGCAACAAAGATGGAATCCATTTTTTTTTCCTACAACATCGTCAGTAGCTAGTACAGGACGTGAGTTCAGTAGTCTCCAGACTGTTTATGTGAACATATATTTTTATTTCTGCTTTGTATTTGTGTTTTAAAAGTTAATGTCTGTTAAAATTGTTTTATAAACTGATATATCAGCAGGTTAATCAGATGTGATATTTAAAGAGTGCACTAAGGCTGGTAGATTTTGGAGTTTTTACTGCTTCCATATCATAGGTCTTAATTTATTGCCTGTACCAGGTGAATAACTTAAAGCTATCAGGACAGAGTCTGAGAAGACTGCTTTCATCCATGTGCTCAAGGATGTGAATGTTTTTGAATAATAGCAGAGAGCTGGTATGAACTCCAGAATTTTTTACTGTTTACTTAGTGTGATTGAGTATTGCTCTGTTTGAACAGGAAAAGCTTTTTTTAGTTTTAATATTACAAGCGCATACATAAATTGTTATTTTCAAGGCCACTTGCTTTAGACTATTCAAAAGTTATAATATGAGAAAAACATTGAGTAAGGTCTATTTAATGTCTTTTGTCATTGTGTTTTTTGACTTATACTGACATACCTTGAATATGTTCTTAAAACAAATTCTGTTTTCTTTCCGTTCTTTGACTCCATTCTATTCTTTGACTTTTCTGTGGTGTCTAAAGCAATCCACTTTTTCTCCTTTTGATTTCTTTCAATTTACTACTGCTGGTATTCTTCCCTGGGAATCCCAGTGTAGATGTCACACTAAATTCTTAAAAATATTTTTCTTCAGCTGATAAGGATTATTCTGAACTATATTTAGCAAAGTCATTTACTATTAATCAGATTAAGGTTAAAAGGCATAAATATTGAATCTTGCAGTTTGCTGCTATTCGTTTGAAGTCCTAGACATGATGGAATGACACCTTGATCAGACATGGACTCACAGAGTATCAGATCTGACACTGACTCACTAAGTATCACATCTGGACCGTTTAATAACTTGCCCAGGCATTCCCAGTCTCAGACATGCTGTCTGCCTCATTCAGGGGAGTTGTGGGAGTTTGGTGAAAACATCACACAGGTCAGGACTTCTCCACAGGCTAGCACTAAACACACAGTTTATCTATAAATAGAAAGCATTTAAAAAAAAAAAAAAGCAGCATTCAGCCTCTTACACTGTATCTTGTAAAGAGCAGTAATTTTACTCTATAGTATCACACATTTAGTATACTGATGTACAGAGGAAAATTACAGATTTCTGTATGTGTTTTCTGTATTTAAGTAAGCTGAAACACTTTTTTTTTTAACTAAAGTGTGCACAAAACATTTTTATTAGAAAATCTATGAGAACTACATAGTAAAAGCTTTTTAGAAATGACAGCACATTTTAATGGGCGTAGTATTGTAGTTGTGAATAAGATAAAGATATTTTAAAAACACATTGATGCCGAGCTGATGCCAGTGTTCTCAGGAACCCTGTCTTTGGGATGAACTTCCCCATATTTTTTTGTACACCTGAAAAAAATTTGAACTTTAAACCCTTTTAAGCTAATTGGAAAATAGTCTTCAATTTAAATTCTGGGTTTACATGTAGAATGTAAGTTAGGCACAATGCTTGGCTGGTATTTGTAAAATGATTAATGTTTAATGAAGTCTTCAGATAATTTAATTTTTTAAAAATTGGAAATGAGCACCCTAATCTTGTAATTCTTTACAAAATACATGAATAATTGCACCAAATGAAATTAAACATTTAAAGATAACTATGTATGAAACTGTTTGTAGGAGCACATGCCAGGGTTGGAGACCTGTACATCCCATAGAACCAGTGAATCTAAGGGTGACAATTAACAATAATTTTCTTTAATTATCACTCACTTTTTTTAGGGGATGCTTTTGCTTTAAAGATCATGACATGTAGATATTTAAAGTGTCTTGCTGACCTTTTACAAATTATTTTGGTCATCTAGGAAGAACAAGCACGGCTGTGAAATCTGTCGATGTAAGAAATGCCCGGATCTGCCTTGTGGTAAAATCTGCCCGATGGGCTTCCAGCAGAACAGTCACGGCTGTGTTATCTGCAAGTGTAGAGGTACGTGCAAGTGCATTACCACCTCTAATTACAACTTGTTTTCAAAGCAGTTGGAAAACAGAGCAAAAGAAAAGGAATACTGCACAGAATATGTACAAATTGAAATATGGTAACTGGTGGGGGAGTTGGTTCTACGTTGCTCAAAGGATTGTATTGTTCTGATGGTGTTTGTTATTATCTGTGTGCATCTTGGCTTCAGCAGAAAGCCTCAGCTCTGCTTTCATCTCCCTTTAAAAAGTCACAAAAAATTTGTTATCATTAATAAAAATTGGATCAGGCTCTTAATAAGCAACTGCTAGAAATAAGGTAGTCGAAGGCTTTTTTTTTCATTAGCGATGTTCTTCTTGGCTTCTTCACCATTATCTTTTCTTTACAAACAAGTTTTGGATTTGGTAGATATCCTGTATATTGTCTAAAATGGGAGTGCTGTTTCTTGGACACTTTTCAAGCAATTGTAATGAACAATGAGTAGAGAGAGCACTTGCCCAGCAAAAAGGACTAGGTATTCTTAAGTTAAAAATTTCACAGATTCCACATGCCGAACCTGTAACCATCAAGTTCAAGGTGGATATTGAGATCAGATGTTCATTAGTTGTCTGCTTTATATTTGTGCTGCTTTTAGCATGTCTGTTTTTTAAGATATTTTCAGATTCTGTTTTACATTAATCTGGGTATCAGGCTTCCTTCGTAGCTCATCTCCATGTTTTACATGTAATAGCTTTTCGTTTGTGCTCAGTCTCTTTCTGATCCTCACTGCTCTTTCATGCTTACTTTCTTTGATTCTTACTTGTGTGCTTTGATTTATAGCTATAGTCAAGTAAGTTTGATTACTTTTCCATTGGTTTGTGTAATGATTCTATTCTTACCATTTTTAGCAGCTATTTCTTTTGCATTTTAAAAAATTATAAAATGTAATAGGGTAAGCTATGGGAACATAGCACTGGAAGAAAGTGTATGAGTTCCTGAAGTCACTCGCCTGTAGCTGAAGGCAAACATGCAAGCATATAAATCAGAAATATCCGACATTATCTTTTCTCTACATGACATAATACACTGCAAACAGTTATAACAAAACTTTAAGACTTCTAACAATATAAAAGTTGAAATGTTATAAATGTACTTTGCAGATATGAGAAGCAGAGAGACATTTCACTGACATAAGCTACAATATATGACTTTTACTAGAAATTAAAATTTTAAAAATTAAATAAGAAAGGGTAACTGCTGAAGGGCATTCCATTGAGATAATTCTTATCACTCAGCTTGTCATTTGTCTCCATGTTCACAATCACAACACTTTATTGTCGTGATGCTGTGACGGAACATACGCAGAGTGTTCTCTTAGGTGTGCCATAATTGCATCCCAGACTATAAACAGATGCAATTCTTTGGTCACTAATTATGTGTATGCACACTGTGAAGTGCTTTTCTTAACAAGGGTGAATTTTAAAATAAGCACAAATAATTAGTGAAATTAACTTGATACCTCTCTAAGTATTTACTGTTGTCGTGATCATAAAGATACCAAGCCAAGAGGAATATCATTTCAACATCATGTCATTAGCAACTTTTCAAAGAATAATTAGAGCAATCACCAGTATGTTCCAGGGAAAATGTGAGTCCTTGTTAAAATTTTGACCCAAAATGCCTAAGTAAGAGGAAGGTATGGGTAAATCCTCTGCCTGTGAGTTAGTTCCACTGCCTAAATTACTTCTGCCAGAAATAGCTTACAGCAGGATTAATAGAAGTAGGGCCATAGAAGTACAGGGCTGGGGTAGTCCTTTGGAAAACTGAGAGTCCATTTCTTTGACCTTGAATAAAATAGAGTCTATCTGGATAAGCCTTGACAGATGTTTGTCTAAGATTTAATTTATTAAGAATCTCCACTTTCAAAGGAAAAAAAAAAACAAAACAATCAAATTTCTCTAAAATAATGTTTTCTTGTGGTTAGCAATATATGACATTTTTAAATAAATTTTCTAAAATTTGTCTCCCTTCCTACACATTGAACTGGTTTCTTTTTGTCCTAAGCTTAGAAGACATGTACAACAGCTAAGCACCATTCCCTTTAGAATTTTTGCAACGTTTAAAGAGTTGCAACTGGTGACTCCTAAACATTGTTTTTGACGAGGTGCATTTCTAAGTCAAATAAACCCTGTTACTATGGTTTCTCATCGCTGTTCAAAAACTTGATATTGTACTTTAGCAGTGGTAAAATCTTCAAACTAATAGAGTAGTAGTGTTGCATTTAAATTTATAGTGCTCCTGTACTGGTATCTTAAATTGAACTTGCTTGTTCTGCAACCTTAACACATTACTTACTTCTTTTTGCCTTGTAAACTACTGTATCTCAGATCATTTCAACCATACCTTTAGTTAGCCAGTTATTCCCATTTTGTATTTAGACATTGGGTTTCTTCAAGTATTAGCTTTTGTACTAATTGTAATTAAAAACTGAAAAGTGAAAACAGTCTTGGTGTGTGAACTTAATTTTGAATAGTTGCCTATGTGCTTGCTGTGTTTCTCCAAATTTTGGAGCATACTTTAGAATAGATCAGGAAAAAAGTTTGATTACATCGGATACTTCATTTATCTAGGACTTCCCAGTGTCAATAATAATTTCAATATAGACCAGTATTCCAGTGAAATTAAGTCAAATCAGAATTTATATAATCTGATACTAAAGTATAAAAGTATAGTAACCGAATTTAAATTTTTTATAATATTTTTGTTCATGCAATAGGATGAAGACTGTTCTAAGAAGTACTTTATCCTTGTGCAGCATTTATTTTTAATTCATAAAATGGTATGCTAGTGTAATTTCTGTGTATTGGCTTTCTATTCTGAAAACCAGCCTCAAACTTTGTACCATCTGCTTGTTAGACCACTTTTGATAGATCTGCTGCAGCTGAAGAAGTGCTGACCTACATGTTAGTGTGTAAAAAAAAAAAAAAACAAAACCCAACCCCCCCCCAAAAAAAAACCCACCCCAACCAACCAATCAAAAAGTCAACAAGCAAAAAAAAACAGAACAGAAAAATGGTTACTAAAATTACATATAAACATTGCTACTTTTCATATATCATCCCTTTTTTAGAAGAAAATAAAATGAGGAACTTAATACAAATAACCTTATATATATGTGTGTCAGCAGAGCATCACTGACTTACCAATGAAAACAATTCAGTTCACTGACAAACTGATCCTAAATCCTTCATCATAATAATGATGGAGAGTAGGGGAGTGTTGGGCTCTAAATTCACTCAGTGGATTAACAAAGAGTATATTGAGGCTGAATCCTGCAGCACTTAAATACCCCTTAAGATGCCAATGAGACTTTATCCTCCCTGGACCAACTGCTTGTGTGTTCCAATGGAGTGCAACAGTCCAAGAAGCTACTGTATTCTCATGTCAGTAAAAGCTAAAAAAAAATGAGGGATAAAATTCTCAAAGCAGTTCTCTTCCAAACATCTCATTTATCATAGTAATATAACCAAATAATTTCTCACAAGAAGTACTTTATGTAATATTTCCAATATCTACCTGTTAGCGTTTGCTTGTAATTTTTTATCATTCATAAGACCATCTGTAGCTTTTGTAAATGCTTTTATATTCTACTTGCTATCAGATACATTATAGATAATCTAATATCCTGTGATATTTAAATATTTCATTTTAAATATGTTTCATGCTTTCTCCTATTTCCCTCCATAGCATTTCTCTTTTTTTCTCATGTTATTTAGACAGTACTGCATTTCTGGTGATTGGTATAGGTTTGACAGAAAGAAGTCATTATATTTTCCAAGGAAATAAATTCTACTACATCCTGTCATCCCCTTCAGCATACCTTTTAATTGTTTCCTGTGTGTTGTTACTTTATTTCTAAGTGTAAATGACAGAACTTGGTCTTATATGTGCTTTAAAAATAAATGGAATCCAGGCATGAAATTGGCGTGTTTCTTCCTAAGCAACAGATGCTTATCAGGACACCTCATTTTTCTTTGATTTTGTGCAGAGGCAACGGCTTCTCTCATGCCTCCTGTTAAAACAGGATCTTGCCTGTCGATGGATGGGCGCCGACATGAGAATGAGGAGAGCTGGCACGATGGCTGCAGGGAATGTTACTGTCACAATGGACGGGAAATGTGTGCCTTGATCACCTGTCCCGTTCCTAATTGTGGCAACCCCACCATACATCCAGGGCAGTGTTGTCCATCGTGTCCAGGTAATGTGATTTCTTTTACATCCTTTGTAATCAAGTTTCATTTCACATGTGTTCTGTTTCTTAATACATGAAAATAATCTCATGCATCATTCAGTAATAGGTATAGATGAAGGTTTCTATGCACAAATATAACATGATTACTTGCTGTCGTTAAGATCTCAGCTGTGAAAAATAGCAATTTAAAAATTTAAAGCGTATACATGTTGTGGGTCCTAGCTTGTTAATCTTTGACACACTGAAATCTTTAAACTAGTAAAAGTTTCTACTCTGTTATCTATGATAGCAAATATTGTAATAAGCCATTACATTTTCTTTTTTTGATTTTAAAGTGGAGTTTTATTAAAATTTATCTCCTGATCTATGTTTCACAACCCCTCAAAAGTGTACACAAACAGGTGTCTTAAGTAATTGAATATTATGATTCTGTGTTCTGAGGGAAGGCTCCTGTAGATTATTTCAATGCTTTCAGTGGGAAGACCAAGTACAATTCGTGTTGCATTCCAATACAATTTTAGTAAGTGTTAATATGAAAAACATCTATGAAAAGGTATGGGTAGGGTGTAAGATTAATGCTCTGTTTTCAGAACTA
This sequence comes from Chiroxiphia lanceolata, assembly GCF_009829145.1. Taxonomy (NCBI): domain Eukaryota; kingdom Metazoa; phylum Chordata; class Aves; order Passeriformes; family Pipridae; genus Chiroxiphia; species Chiroxiphia lanceolata. The sequence goes on along the minus strand of NC_045639.1, from coordinate 33,898,061 downwards.
TTTCTACAGTGTTTTATGTGCTAAGTAGATTAATTTGCAATACAGTGATATTGTCTATGGTTTTATTGGAAGTCATGTTACAAGTAGGAACAATTGAGGCTCATGAAACTGTTATGAATAGAAAAACAGTAAGACAGCACTAGGAGAATATGAGCAATTATGAATTGTTTCAAATTCTTTGTAAAGAACAGGAAACCCTAAGGGCAAAATAAATAGCCAGATCCACTTTCTGAAAGTGACAGAGAAGACTGCATTCTCCCTGTGGCTTAAGATAACCAATCTCTTTAGATTACTTAGACACATGGTGATCTCCAATCCATTTCACACCTTGTGGTAACTGGAAAAATATAGTCCCCAGAAAGATGCACGACTTCAAAGGTTTGTCTCTCTTTCAGCCTTTTCACAATGATTTGTGTAGTATTTTAGGGGATGGTATACTTCATATGGACGGGGACAGGTTAGCATGTCAGTTCTTTCATTAGATAAACTCAAGATTCAGAATTTTGGTGGGTTGATGTTGATCTCTTTTATAAAAGAGCCACTGCTTGCCCAGCAACATCCACTCCTTTAAGAGAGAGTGTCTGCATAGGCTTCTCTGTCTGACATTGTTCCTGCTTTCAAGACACTGGTCACCTACCTTCTGTGTTAGCAAAGTCATACTTGGTGTAAACTCTTACAGTGCTAGGGCAGACACAGCATTTTAAAGGGATTGCATATATAAGTATACGAATAAGGCCAAATTAGTCTCAGTGTGGTTTTGTTTCCCCCACTGAGGTCTTATATTTGTTAAAAATGTAATTCAAATTTTATTTTGCAATTTATTGATTCCTCACTGATGATTTTAAATAAATATCATGGATTTTAATAGATAGGAATGTGGTTTGGAATTGTGAGATTGTGAGCACGTCACTCAAATGTGTTTGTCATAAGGGTATTGAAATAATTAGCAGTCCTCATGTACTGAGTTTTGAATTGCACTTTTAACCTATCAGCAGGGTACGGGCAACTCTCGCAGGTCATTTTTCAGACTGAAAAAAGTGGTTACATTCAGTTCAATATTTAATTAGTTGTCAACAGAGCAAGAGATACCTTAACTGCTACAATGTTCCTTATAACCATGTTTCTATAAATCAAGAGGTTTAAATGGTTCCTCACAATGCTCATGAAAAGCTCCAGGTTTCCTGTAAGATTCACAAAGCCATTAATTGCTAGTGTTTTGCAGAACCATGCTATGCAGAAAGTGTTCATTTGTTTGACTAGTTGCTCCTTCAGGTTAGTAGTAGTAAATTTGCAGTAGTAGTTGCAAATTTGTAGCAATTCAGTTGCAGTGATATTTCATTATCAGGGCTGCTAAGGAGGCAGTAGGCAATACCATACATACAGCAGTAATATCTAGTTATGCTTTTTTGATAAAGAACAATATATGAGCTGTAGCATAACAGGCCTGTGACTTTGCAGAGAACTAAATGCAAAGCAGATGACTCGGAAAATTTCCAGAAAAAAATTAGCATTGCTTTTGCCATGGTAAGTTAGGATGCCATTGCATAAAATGTAATATATTGTTCCAGCTGAAATAAAAATCAAACAATGACAAGGCAGCAGACTAGCAGTCTCATTTCAGGTAAATGCTGCTGAATCAGGTATGTGGTTCATAAATGTAAGCAATTGGAAAAGCATAGCACAAGCAAATCAGTGAAAGATAAAATAATTCCCTGAAAGAAAAGCATGAGTACTTTGTGAATAAAATAAAATCAGCCAGAGTCAGCTTCCTTCAGTTCTACTGATCATTCTCCAGAAATGACAACAACTAAGTTGGGTGTCTTCCATGTGGCAGTGTCATAGACCAAAGGGCACAAAAGCCATTCTCCAGGCAAGTACAGCAATGATGAAGAGAAGCCACAAATACTGTGTAGGCTTTGGCTTGCTAAATAACTAGAGGAGCTGCTGTCCACTTAATTTTTCTCTCCTTAACCAAGATATTTGGATTAGGATGATGTTCACGTTAGGCATCATTATAATTAAGTAGGAGGGAAAGACAGACCTTCTGAAAGTGATTTAGAGATGTAGCATACTTAGGGAAGTACTTAGCATACTTCCCCTCCATTCATAGTAGCACAGGAAACATGATGCAGTTCAGTTCTTAACAGAGGCACCTAACTTAGCTATCTAATGTTGAATGGGTTGAATTCAGGCTGAAGGACATCACTTAAAAACCTGAAGCTTCACTTTGCAGCTTGTAGCTTTCAAACTCATGGCTTCTGCACCTGAATAAAACATGCTGTGTGAGGCATCTCGATATCTATACACAGTGCATGGAAAAACCTGGTGGACTCATTCCAGGTCCAAATCAACCAGTTGCCTACTACAAGCAGGCAACTATTACTGCCCTTACTGCACCTTATGTGGAGTAGTCTTCAAAGTGTTTTAAGCAGGTTACAAGCACGCTGTTTGTGGCATAACCTTTTCTTGGTGATAAGTGCTTAAACACCCTCAAGGTGCAGGGTAGGATTCTTTTATTCTTTCAATACACCAAGAGGTAAAGAGAGTTCCCCCATTTTTAATGCCCTCTGAAGGGCTGAAGGACCCTCATGCTGAACAAGGGACACAGTTTTAGTTCCTTTCTCAACATGAAGGAAGACAAATCTGTTCTCTAAACTGCTGGAGTGAATCTTTTAGCCAGGGCTGCAGAGGTAATGTAATTAATTGTTTGAAAAGGCAGTAAGGTTCATTTGGTAAGATACAGTTACTGGAAATATGAATCTACACACTGTGGCAGCTCCTCCGGTCCAGTTTTCAAAGATGGGAGATTTCTTTTTTTTCTTTTTTTTTTTCCTTCTTTTTTTGTGCAACATTGATGAAGCACTTCCACCAGTGTTAAGTGCTTATATGTTTTTAGAGGGCTGGGTGGGGGATTCTGTGTTTTTTCTTTTCTGGTGGGTTGGGGGGGTTATTTGTTTGTGTGGGATTCTTGGGGAGTTAGTTTGTTTTGCTGGGGTTTTTTAATGTAGCATCTGTTGGGAAACTTAACTTGAACCTGGACTTCCTTAATCCCAGAGGAGAAGCATACTTACTCATCCTTTCAGGAATTGCACTGATACTAACATTTAGCAGTTAAGAAACTGTCTAATGAGTAGAATTTTTACAGTTACCTCTTGGAATTCCTACATCATCGGTTCGTTTGATTTTTTTTCTGAAATGCCAAATATGCTTGAAGTTACATCTGATTTATATTAACTGGTCTTTTTTCAGAATGATTCTCAAGCTCTTTCTTGTTTATCTTTTTCCCATTTTCCATGAGATGCAGTTGACATAAAGTCAAAAGAGGTTCATCAAGAACCTTTTGTTATGTATTATTTTCAGTAATAACATTATTGAAATATATTTTCAACAATAACAGAAATTCTTAATCTTGGGTACAGTTGTTAATTATTAGAATCACAGTTGATTTTGCCTGTCTACCAATTCTGTTTTTCCCAGATGAAATAATCGTGCAAAAGCCAGAGCTCACCAGTCCATCGATCTGTCACGCTCCTGGTGGGGAATACTTTGTAGAAGGAGAGACATGGAACATTGATTCTTGCACACAATGTACATGCCACAGTGGACGCGTCCTGTGTGAGACTGAAGTCTGTCCACCTCTTCTTTGTCAAAACCCCACCCGCACACAGGACTCCTGCTGTCCACAGTGCCCAGGTATGTGCTGACAACCAGCTTTCATCAGAGCCCTTCCCTGATCTGAGAATATGATGTTTCAGTATGAGAATGTTTCTGTACGTGCACAGTTGGGTGTTGAGGTGCCTTTGTTTTTAAGTAGTGAGGAGTGAGAGCCTTCAGGTCTCTAATTCAAATGCCGCCTGACTGTGTGCAAGAGAGATCTTAAGTGTAAAGAGGAGCTGTGGCCCTAAACTTTGAACATCTTTTAAGGCAATCTAGTAATGTAAGGGTTGTGTGAGAACCAGAATCCTTAGTTGAAAGGTTTATGAAATAGGCACTGGAAACATGCACTCGTTTATGGAGACATACAGGATTAGAGAAACTTTGAAAGCAGTCAAAGTGTTAGGTAGATACAGGCTTGTTTCTTTTCCTTTCTACATGCCTTGGTTTCTATGAACCTCCTTATTACTATCTTGTCTATTTGGGATTTGGTCTCAAAAATAGTTCTGTTTGCTTTTACTTTCACATGGTATGATTTGAGAGTGACTTGAAGGCAGCTGAGTAATATCAAAGCATTCCAGCCCAGCAGGTGTGCCAGATTCCTCTTAGACTGCCTCACAGTGTAAAGAAGATAACAAGATTTGCTTTCCCTCCCCCCCAGGAAAGATATTTGATTATAAATGAACATGAATTCCTATTTCACGTAACAAATGGGGGAGCTTATTGCAGTGGAAATTTACTACAAACCTGTGAATTGTATGTACACTTGCTGAGAAAATGTCTTTATTAAAACCAAAATCTAAAAATTTTACTTTAGGAAAAAAAGAAAAGTTAGGTTTTGCTGTTAGGTTTTGCTACAGAGTGTTGTTTTGGGTGTGGAGGTTTTTTCTGATAAAATATTTTCAGCCAGTTCTTCTGCCTTCCATTTTTCTCATTATTAATGACAATGAATATTTGCTTAACTTGAAAATACTGTTTTGAAGGAGTTGATCTTTCCTCACTGGCTATATACTGAACTTAATCTCATAGATTAATGCAGTTAGATTGAGAACCTGATCTGAATACTCTCATGAATCATTTATTTTCTTCTTCTTCTCTTATACTTTATCTGTACATACAGTCCTGTTTCTTGATTCATAATGTCTGTTAAGATACAGCTTAATTGCAGAAATAGGTCTTCTCCATGGGTGGGCATGAGAATTAAAGGAAACCCATTGGCATCAGGCTGCAGCCTGATCAAATTCCATTTGTTTCTCAACAGCTTATAATTAGCTCATCTAAGTCCACTGGTGAAGGTGACAGCAGCATAATAGCTTTTCACTTTGCATCATTCTAAGATTTGGACTGTTATGGTAGAAGCTGGGATTCAAGTTTTAGATTTAAAATTTAATCTCTCTTGTTTAAGATGAATTCCTATATACCTTGCAATTCAGAGTGGCTTTTTTAGGTGCTGATTCAGATGGTGATTATTTTGTTCTTTGCTGTCCTTTTTCCAATGTGTTTTGGTTTGAGTTTTTTGTTTGTTTGGGTTTTTTTTTTTTTTGAAACTCAATAAAGGTCTACATATTATGCTAGAGCACATCATGAGGTCTTCATCACATGTAAGGACTGAAGAGGCATGAGACTCTGTCCTACTTTTGTTGAAGTAGTGAGCCAGTGTGTTCCATTGTGTTCTTCAAGAGTGACCTCTTTGTTAAGGAATTATGACAGAAGTTAGTTAGCCACTGTAAGTTAAATAACTTAATCTGTTTATATTTACAGATGAGCCTCTTCAGCCCTCCTCATCAAGCAACGAGAGCATGCCCAGTTACTGCAAAAACGATGAAGGAGATATTTTTCTGACAGCTGAGTCCTGGAAGCCCAATGTGTGCACTAGCTGCATTTGCATGGATGGTGTGATTAGATGCTACTCAGAGTCTTGCCCACCGGTATCCTGTGAGAGACCTGTTTTGAGAAAGGGACAATGTTGTCCTTACTGTATTGGTGAGCAAATAAAAATAGTTAACTTGCTGTTCCCTTCTCGGGAGTAAGAAAGAAGTTTTATTACCAAATTGAAATATGTTTCCCTTGGTTTGGGGAGATGCAGTTTGTGCCTCCAGTTGAACTGGAGAGTGAAATATGCATAGGGAGCTTTGAGGATCATGATTTGTGGTTTTTTAGGTAGAAGTGCATGGAGATACACATGTAATTTGCCTACAAACTCAAGGGGACATCCTCCTGAAATTTTGGTAATACACCTTATTAGATGAAGACATTACACAAAAATTGTTTTATTTAAAGGAAGATTTGCCAGGTAACATAGGTTATGTTGAGATTTGTGTGATAATATGAGGAAAACATTAATTATGAGTGCAGAAGGTGAGGTGTGAAGCATTATGAAATTGCACGGAACTAGAACTGTGGAACTAGAACTTCAATGGATGCTGTAGATAGTGGAAATTGCCAGGCATTTTTAAAGTTGCAGAGTTTGATATTATTGATCACTTTTTTGTTTTATGTTGAATAGGAGTATTTATTTAAAGATTACTTTTTTTTGAGTTCATAGTAAGTACAAAGGCTGTAGAATGGAAGCTGCTAATAGAGAAAAATTGGATAGCTTACTTACCTTCATTTCCAAAAGTAGCAGGGGGATATAGAGTAGACAAGAGTTCCATAAAAAGGAATGTAGTAAAATTGATGGGCTTTAAATGTTTAATTGAACATGTGAATCAACTTGCCCATCTATAAACAATACGATTCTCCTTTGGAAACATGTCAGAAAGGTTGTGAAGTACTTTCAGACATGTACCATTGATACAACCGTTGAAATCTTTAATTCATTGCAGATAAACCAGCTTTAATAATAGATGATACAGTTTTATATGATGTACAAGGAATTCCATGAAAGAATGTCTGAAAAAGTTACAAAGTATCCAATTTTCAGTTGCCTTTGGAATCATACTTAGATTCCTGATGACGACATTTCGAGGGGAAAGTTCTATGTTATCCTATCACTGTTTCTTCTTATGGTTTGCATAAAAAATGGAGAGAATTTAGAATTTCTTTGGCTTTTAGACTTTCTGCAGGCTTTTCTTCCAGTGATTGACTTTGAGCCATAAAAATAAATTTTAATTCAGAAAACATTTTAACATTAAAAAAAATACAGAATGTATGCAGAGTTGGGCAATCAAACCAGTAAGAGTCAGAACATGAGTCTTAGTATTGTAGTGGAGAATGCTTGGGTGAGGAAGGGACTAGTGCCATGAACTACAAAAATGAAACCTCTAAAACTTGTTGTCTACACCTTACATGTCAAGTTTGCAAATATATACACACAACATGTAGATATGGCTTTAATTAATTGACTTTGAATCCTTTATAGTTGCATAATATTACAAATACTTAAATGTGTGAGCTATAAAAGCTTAATGATTTTTTTTAGTAGCAACTGATTAGCAATACAAAATATAGAAGCCAGATTTTAATTAATGCTTAGATATGAAGATTTTCAGTTATGATACATTTTAATAATCTAAGTTGTACTATGTTTTGTGGTCTAAGCACATCTTTGTACAGATTATTCCTACCTGTTTTCATGTAATAGTTGATAAAATGTTTAAAATCATAGAATCATTTAGGTCAGAAAATACCTTTAAGATTGAGTCCAACTGTTAACCCAGCGCTGCCAAGTCTGCCACTAGATCACATCCCCAAGTGCTGTGTCTGTACATCTTTTAAATACTTCCAGGGGTGGTGACTCAATCACTTCCCTGGGCATAGGCAAACTCTGTGGAAACAGGTCTTCTTCATTGATTGGAACTTCAAAAATTATGTATGCTTTTAGCACTGTATTTTATTCTGCTTCTTTCTGGATCCAGTTCGTATAAATTCAAATTCAAAATTTTACAGGCCTTGTTCTTTGAATCCTCAAAGTCATCCTGTGTATTTAACATTTTTCTTTTTCTTACAAAGACAGATTCATTTGGAAAAATAATCTTCTAGTTTAGAGAGGATAAAGGGGTGCATCTGTTTGATTAGAGACAAGATCACTCTTCTGCAGAAAACAGAGCAATGACTGTTTACCAGATGAGACTGATTTTCTAGTACAGCTAGAGGAAATTTGAAAGAAGCAGGTAGAGCTAGACACAGCAAGACTCATTTCCACTATCCTTGAGCACCTATTGGTGTTGTGGTCTTCATCTTCATCCTTGTTTATACTTGCATAGGGATGGACACCAAAACAGGAGACACATACAGGATAATACTTTATTAGGACTTCAAAATTTCCTCTTGAGGTTTAATGGTACAACACTGCTATTGTGATTTTACCCTTGTTTATTCTTCTAAAAACTATTTACTGTGTTAAATTGTGATGTGTTCCTCACAAACTTGCAAAACTCTGAGCGAGTTAAAGGACTTTTCCAGACAAACCAGCTGCTAAATTGAAGAAGGTATCCCGAGTGGGGCAAGGTAGCACTTCGGAAGCAAATCAGCCCTGAGTGCCCAGGCAGTACACAGCTTTATGTCTGCATAGGCAATGAGCAGGAGAGGAGTGTTTGGGCCTCACCCTTGTCCCCAACCACATCTGCTTGCTGACTAACACAGGGCTCCACTGGCTCTATGTCAACATGCACATCATCTGGATAAAAACCTAATGAGCTTTCTGCACCTTTTCCTCCCACTTTTCCTTTCCCATATGCACCCAACATTTACTTATGAAATCTTCTACTTGGGGAGGTTGGGACCCATACTTATAGCCATAGAAGCCATGGGATACCCATACCAAGGATCTCTGGAACCCTTTGTGCTTTTCAGATAATTCTATTAGTATTATCTTCTTTTGCATTTGAATTTATTCTGTCCAGATCTGTTGCACTGGTCTGCTGACTGCTAACCTTGTTGTTCCAGATTATGTCAGGCTATTATGTTGTCACTAATTAAAACCTTTACTAATGGCCAAATTATTTAATAAGGGTTTTTTATTTATATTTGACAGGTAATTCTAACTGAAATATTTAAATATGTCATCTGTTTGAATGTTAAACCAGAATTTATCCGATGGTTTAAGAAGTTTGTGATTTCATTCTGTAACATCCTGCATATGTTTAATGTGCAAATTCATGTCATCAGCAGGTTTATTTCATCATCATAATTTTTGCCTCTAAGAAATAAAGGTAGTAAGAAGCTAAGATGAAAATGAGGTGCTGCTTGGCTTTTGGAGCTTCTGTTTTGTGGTTTTATTTTGGTTATCTCTAAAGTGCTACAACAGCAAAACACTTCCTAGGCTAAGCAATTCATTACTACCTTTGCAGTGAAATAGAAGTTATACTGAAGACCACCTAAAAGGCTTGCATAGGATGCAACATTAAAAAAATGGTGTACTGAATGCTTAGGCAGAAAGATCACACTGATTTCCCATTTATATAATACTAAGCGTGAAAAAATGTACTGAGTTTAGTTATTGCCCTTTTCCTGGGGTTGACACAGTTGCAGGGAATGATCAGATTCTCTTCAAATGTGTTTTATCATAAGATATAGTCTAAGCACTTCTAGTTATTTCATCTGCAAATTGCTTCATCCTTCTTGGCATCCTGCCTAATCTGGTTTTTTTCCTGTGTTCTAGACCAACTTCATCTTTCTCAAACCTTGCGAATTAGAAATTTAGGTGGTTAGGAGATTTTTTTCTTAGTTTAACAGGATTTACTAGGAAACAAGGAGGAAGAGGAGTAGTTGGCAGTCTCAAATAGTCAAACATAAAAGAATCAGTTCTTCATTTTCACAGCATTTTTTATATCATCTTTTCATGTCCCAGTCATCTTTCCTCTAGCCTCTTGCATTAAGAACATGAGGAGAAGCAGCCCAGGCTAATTATATACTTCATAAAGCAGCAGAAATGACATCTTTTTAACAAAGATTTTCTGAAAGATGAAGAGAGAGTCTTTTAATTACAGTTGGGATTTCTTTGTAGCAATCATTTCACTTCTGCGTTTAGGGAAAAAATCAGATTTTTGTGTAATTAGCCTTTACTGCATGATCACAGCACTGTTTTCCTTCAACAGAAGATGCAGTTCCAAAGAAAGTCGTCTGCCACTTCAGTGGAAAAACATACGCAGATGAGGAACGCTGGGACATTGACAGCTGCACACACTGCTACTGCCTGCAGGGTCAGACTCTCTGCTCCACTGTCAGCTGCCCACCTCTCCCATGTGCTGAACCCATCAATGTGGAGGGAAGCTGCTGTCCCATGTGTCCAGGTAATGTGATGTGGCAGCCCAGTTCACTGTGATGCTGGTTTACCAGGACCAATAATAAGGGGGGGTTAAATTGTTTTTTGAATGTCAGTCCATGTTTGAACAGTACCACAAAGACAACGGAGTTTTAGACTTCAGGAAAATTAATATTCTTAACAGATAGGCACATTGTGCAAAGACATAGTTTGAATTTCACTTATTCTGAGAACTGTGAATTCAAAAATCAGTTGCTTGCCCCGCTTTGTCCTTCCACAAGGTTATGGAAATATGTTAATGAAGTGGGAAAATTAATATTCTTACATCTCTGCAGATTATGTCACAGTGATTAATATTTGTCTTTTCTGAGTGTCTTCGTTACTTTTCAAATACCACATTGCTTTATTTATCACTTTAACTTGGCTTAAAAGCAATATGAAATTGTCTTGGCGATGGGCAGAAGGGTCATAAGAATTGCAACTGGTTTTTAATGTAAGTCCTGACATACTTCTGCAGAAGTTTGCTCACCTTAGTCAGCTGGTAACTACTTCTGACAGGACAACTGAGGAGATTCAGCAGTACCACCTCTTGCAGTTCCCCTGCTTTGAGAATTGCAAATAAAGGAAGGCAAAGAACCCAGCAGTGACTGTTTACATATCAGCTGGGAAGATGTAGCCTTCCCTTCTTATTTCTTTTTTTTTTTCTTTTTTTTTTTTTTAATATTGCAGAGGAGCAAGCCTGTAGTGAAGCATGTATTCTGCAATGGTATTTTCAAAAGCAAATTTGTCCACATCACTCCATCATCCCATTCACATTAGGATAATGATAATGGCAGCAGGCATCTATCCTGCATACATTACGAAACAAGTTTTAAACAAAATCCCAGACTAATAATGATGAAAATTCTGAAACAAATAAAAGAATTCATAGGACAAAGCACTGCAGATGGCCGAGTGTATTTCCTGAATTAAGAGCAGCACTGAGAAGTTAAGCAGCCTGTAATTTGTGAAACACATTTATCTCATTTCACAGAGATGTATGTACCTGAACCCACTAACATTCCCATTGAGAAGACAAATCATCGAGGAGATGTTGAACTAGAAGTACCAAACTGGCCAACACCAAGTGAAAATGACATAATCCACATTCACAGAGGTGAGATTTGACACAAACTGGGATAACACAGGCCTGTTTATTCCCCATGTTTAATGCATCTACTTGTTCTATTCAGGTAGCATCTATGTAATGCTTTGAAAAGGTGGTTGTCTGAGAATATTCTTCAGTGCATAACTCTTACATGCATTTTGCTTTGAGTAAAGATGAGTCAGTCTATTAAATTACATTTATGCAATTTGGTCTCATTATCATTCCATCTTCTGCATGGAAGAAACATCTGTGTTGGTATGATGGAGTTCTGCAATGTCTTTTCTGATTCAAAAACTAGAAAGAAGACCATTGGAGTTGATAGACCCTAATTTGATTTTCTTCTATTGATAAACAAACATGGAAAACATGTACCACAGCTTAACATGTATCGTAGGCAAATGTCAGAGCTTAAAAAAAAAAAACATCTCAGGTATAATGAGACAAAGCTAATAAAGTTGTCTAAGTATGTAAATATATCTTTTATTTAAAACTGTGCTGCAATCATTATTCCAGGGAAGAGGAAGCACTCTATGACACTGTCTTTAACCGTTCGTAATTGAAGAACAACCTAAACTTGTGTGTATTTTTTTTAAATCTGAGGATGACCTCATAGCATACTATTGTTTGGAGAAAGGATGCATGAAATTTAACTGCTTTACAAAGTTCTAAGCTTACACTTTTATAATTACAGCTTTTTCATTTCTCACAGGCATTAGTAGCTGGGTTGCAACTATCCTGGCTAGGGATTATAAACACACATTGCAAAGTGTGGAATTTTTTATATGTAATTGAAAATTACCATTCTTTGAAATTACATGCAAAACTTCTTACATTCTAAGTAGACTGCCAGTGGTCTGTTTTCACAGAGTGAGTGGTGAAAGTATTGTAATATGGTCTCAACACATGAGAGAGCAAACACATCATATTTGTCCTACTGGTTTTAAAAGTTAAGGAAAAAAAAAAGACTTCCATCAACGTGGAAACAGACTGATTTTTTGGTTTTTTTAATAAATGGGAATTTGGTTGTGATCAGATAAGATGATGCAAACATAATTGAGCTACAAGGTTATTGTCAGACTTGTTCGTTATTGTGCTTTAGATTCCTGCTATTTCCTCTCTTTTTGATGGCCTTTTGCTGCCTAATATAGTCACTACACAAGGTACTAGCTTTTGGTTGTTCTAATTTATATCCATAAGGTGACATTTCAGGAGTGAAAGTCCAAATTCATATGAGTGGCAAGACGTACGACTGAGACTTTTGGAATTACATCCTTCATTATGGCCAAGGCCCATTTGTAATCGCTAGCAAATGCTCACACTTGCCTTCCAGATATGAACCATCTCCAGGGAGAGTACAGGAGTGGCAGTGGGCCGCACCCCAGTGAGGATGCCTCGGTCGGCTCTGTTGCCTTGGTGACAATTCCAATCATGATAGCACTGTTACTGATCATCGTTCTCCTGCTCATCAATCAGAAAAAGCAGTGGATTCCTGTGTCCTGCTACAAAGCTCCAACAAAGGTGCTGTGTTTCTGTCTATTTCCAGACTTTCACATTTTTTGGAAACCAGGAACAAAACATTGCTGTAAATGTTCAGCAATAAAGAGGCTGTTGAAGTCTTGGAAACAAGCCACTGCACACATGGTGCGACAGGTTAAGCCCTTGCGTGGTGCTAGATTAACAGAGAACAGTTTAACCAGCCCAGCTGGGATATGAGAATACCAGAGCTCCATTCAGAAGACAAAAAATGGTGATTCTAAAGAGAGTGTTGGTCTGTTACTGTGCCTGGCATAAGCGTTTACCAACTTGGGCAAAAGTCTAGTTTCTTTCATTGCCAGCTTTATTTCATTTTGTGCTTGAATGAAAAGAACTTTTTTAATTATGTATGGACTACAAAAATTGTTTAACTTAGTATTTCCTTTCTCTTTTAACAGCCCTCTTGCCTAAATAATCAACTGGTGTATGTGGACTGCAAGAAAGGTACCATGGTCCAGGTGGACAGTTCTCAGAGGATGCTAAGAATTGCAGACCCAGATTCAAGATACAGTGGATTTTACAGCATGCAGAAACAGAACAACCTACAGGCAGATAATTTCTATCAAACAGTTTGAAGAATTGCACCCTTACCAAGGATTAAGAAAGAGAGAAGAGAGAGAGAGAAAGAGAGAGACAGTCTGCTATTAAAATAAAACTAGAATTGTGCACTTGCTTAGTGGATTGTATTGGATTTGTGACTACATGTACAGCTCTAAGACCTTACTGGGATGAGCTCTGACTCCTGCAATGTGCCAGAAAAAGCATTCCCACTTTTCCTTGAGATAACTGACCAAGTGTTTTCTTAGAACCAAAGTTTTAAAACTTGTTAAGATGTATTTGCTTGTAACATAGCTATAGAGGTTTTTTGGGAGGGGGAATCAGGGGCTAGGGATAGGCAATGAGGTAAAAGGAAGCTTCATAGAAGAAAAGCTGGTCATGCTTGGCTAGACAAGAAAACAAACTGCCGAGCAGCAGGATAGTGGTTTTCCTTGTTGCTCTGAAATTGCATCTGTTGCACCCAAAGCCTAACCCCAGATGAAAAAAATATGAAAAGGTCTGATTTTTTTTTTCAGCTGTTGCTACAGTAATATACTCCTAGAACAGAATTTGTCACATCACAGGTGTGGTGTAGCTGCAAATATTTTTCTATATGATGAGAAGCTGCAGTAGTTAATGAAATAGCAAGGAAAAGATTATAGCAGAAAATAAAGGGTGGGTTTATTAAGGATGTATAAAATTATATCTTGTGCTGCTTTTTGGTTTTATTTTTGTTTTCTTCAAAGCTGATTGGCTAGATTAGCCAGACTTCAGCAGAGTTAGCAAATGACTGAGGCCTAAGTAATTCCTGATATGAGCACTGGATCTTTTGACAGCAGTATTGAAAGAAGGAAGGAAAAGTCAAGAACACCATGCAGTTCCAGGGGCTTTTGTTTGTTTGTTTTGTCTGTTGTGGTTTTGTTTTGTTATTTTATATCAATCTCTGGTTGTTCATACAGGAGAAGGAAAAATATTTTTGTTGGACAAAGCTCTTGCTTACAAGAGAGTAAAAAAGAGACTGTTTTAAGGTTGTTGTTTTTTTTCCTGTTGATGTTCTTATTTACTGGTATGCAGATTTAGAAACTACTTCCATGCTAGGAAGCTGCTTAATTTTAATTGTATATTACTCAAGCACCTTTTTTGAAGCTCAGAAAAAAAGGAGATCATGCTTCTTTAAACTTTAGCATTATAGGAATATTTATGTAAATATAATTATGCTAAAAACAACAAAAAGTATTTGTATGTTTGTGTATATATATGTATATACACATGCATGTGGGTATACATATGTATATATACATGCATGTGTATATACACTATACATATATATACTGTATATATAAAATACTATGTATACAGTATATATTTTTTCTATTTTTTTTTCTTGTTGAATGTATTTTTATCTGAGAGAGATTTTACCCAGAGCAGAAACAAATAACAGGCATTTCATATCAATGCTTAATCGCTTGTGAGTTTAGGAAAGACAAGAAAAGAGCATCTCATTCTACCTACAGTTTGATTTGATTTGATTTGATTTGATTTGATTTGATTTGATTTGAAAGTGTTTGTGTGTGTGTGTGTGTGTGTGTGTGTGTGTGTGTGTGCACTCTTGTGTTGGCGTGTGTACAGTATGTGCACGGTTATAGCAGTAAGCGTTGCTCTTGCTACTTGCTACATTTCAGGGTGTTTCTTATTTTTCTTTTCCTGCTTAGCCTTAAAAAGGCTTTTTAATGAATGCATTGGCTAGAGACACTGATGACAATATACATGCAGCACTAATCAACTCCATAAAATAACACCATGAGCTCCTGGATTTTAGGGGTTTTTTCTTTTTTTTTTTTTTTTTCAAACAATTGTTTGAAACAACTACTGGAATATTGTCCACATTAAGCTGGAAGTTTGTTGTAGCTTGCCTCATTTATAACTCTGACTGTATAATACAATGTTACTTTCCAAACAGGTCTTGGCACTTTTATACTAATTACCCATTTGTGCATTGCCTTTTTTCTTTTACAAATGCTTCTCATAAGAGACACAGATACCCAGTATGCTTAATGTGAAAAGAAAATGTATTTTTTGTAAAGGAACTCTCAAGTATTGTTCTAAATACTTGGTCAGAGGTTGCTGAACTTTAAAACTGAAAAAAAAAACCTAATTTATTATTATAATGACCTAATTTATTAATCTGAAGATTAACCATTTTTTTTTGTTTTAGAATATCAAAAAGGTGTTCTAGCTGTTTGCATCAAAGAAAAAATAGGTGTATCATTAAGGGTCAACATTTTTTCTGCTTATATAACTTCAGTTTCCAACCACCAGTAAGAAAAAATGTGGTCTCCCCAGTGTTTTGTACTCAATCTGATGTTGAAACAGAGATGTTTCTGTCCAGTTACTGCAGAGATTTTGTCAAGACAAAACATCCATTCCTTGCATAAGAGTAAGCAGTCTTTATCCAGAAATTGTAAATGCTTGCTTTTGTTTTACAATCAAGGCCATATTCTGAAAATATTAGCAGGATATAGGACATGGTGTAAAATGTTTTTTTTTTATTATTATTATTTTATTATTATTATTTTAAAGATATGATTTATCCTATGTGCTGTATCCATTACACTCTTTTACTTTGGTTCCTGTTGTGCTCTTGTAAGAGAAATGCAGATATAATTTTCTGAAAAATAGATGCATATGTGGCACTCGGAGTGCACTGCGGTTCAGCAGATTGCTTGTTTACTTTTTTAACTGTAAGGCGGTTTCTTGTAATTTGGCTCTTGGCAGCACAATAAAAAGTTTTAAACCTATTGATGTGTATTTTCTTAAATGTTCACATTTATTGCTTCCACACACTAGTCCTTGAAACATTAGCTTATAGATTGATATTATGGGGGGTAGGAACTTGTTTTATTGTTATGCTGACCTGAAATTGGAACAGCTCAGAACACACTGTGGGTGAAGAACAGTTTGCAGTTACAGAAAGTTCTGCATATTATACTAAAGAATTTTAACATCGGAGAGCTTTGTGGAATTCCAAATACTTTCAGCATTCAGTAAAGATGAATCTCTCAAATGCAAAGTTAGGCCTCTGCCCTGCCATGGAGAGCATGTGATCTAGTCGTACCTGTCAGAAAGCTGTGCTTAATCATACGAGACCCTGATACAAGGTCCTATAAAAAGTGTGGGGAATCACAATTTGTACTTCATGGACTTCCTGAGCCACAGATCATTTATTTATCTATTAGCATATAATGTTTTTTTCTTCTAGTAATTTGTAAGTTAATGGACTTGATGCAAAGTTCTGGTATGTAACTTCCTGAGGCAAGGCGGTTTTCAGCTTGACTACATGCTGTGTGAACAACTTTTTTCTTTTCTTTCTTTGAAACCATCTTCCTAATGGTTTCATTTAATATCCCTGATACTGCATTCAAATCAGCAGCAGATCAGTATCTGTATGCCACCTGTTAATTTAGAGACCCATATCTTGTCTCCATTTTTTTTTGAAAAGCTGAATATACAGTTCTTTGGGAGCAGTTCCATACCTTATGGCAAATCTTGCCATTCTTTGTACTTCTCATTCATGTACTTCCCTGTACATCCTTTTAAGATGAAGGGTAAGGATTAGGGTCCACATTGTTCAAACATGGTACTCCCTGGATTTAGCATCGTATTTACAGTTTAGATTGCTACTCCCACTGCGTTAATGTTCTTGCAGCGCTAGCTGCAATAATCCAAAATGCCCAAGTACTAATAGTTACTGTGAAGCCCATAATTGACTTTGGCTAGGATAGATCAGTATTTATTTGCATCCCTTTACATTTACATATGCTGAATTTCCTCTCCTTTCCTAGTTAGCTGTTTCACCATTTTTGCTCCTTCCCAACACTAAGGCTACGGATGACATATGTGTTCTAGAAGACCATCTTCAAACTCTGCAAACATTTTTATTTTTCATCAGAATGAAACAGAAAACATCACTGCATCCACATTTGAACACTCAAAGTAGTCCTGGTCTCCTTTGCCTTACTCGCACTGAAAGGATCATATTTGGAATGCCTCTGCCCACCAGTGTTTGTCAGCTTGAAAAAGCTATAGCTGAGTAGGATAGAATGCAAATCCTTTAAATCACCTCAGTAGCATACAGATGCTTAACAAGGAAAGCATTTGCTCCTTGCTGTGTTTCTTTCCAAACATCATGTAGGAAGTACAAAAAGAAACTTCAAAGAGGCTCAAATCAACTTCAGGAAGTTAAGCAGAGAAAATTCCTGGTATGTACACTGGGATATCAAAAGTTTATAGGGGCTCCAAAAAAAAAAAAAACCCACAAAAAAACCCCAAACAAAAACAAACAAACAAACAAAAAAACCTAAATAAAACCTGGATTAAAAAAAGCCCATCATAAGCTATTGTGTGTAAGAGCACAATATAAAGCTGGCAAAGGACGGGAACGGGAGTGACAGTGCTGGTAAGAACCAAGTATATCCAAAGCTTAGTTTCCCAACAACTGGGTGGCATGAATGAAGGCAAAAATGATAGTGAGAAAGCCACGCAGCAGGTTACAATGAAACTATCGCAAATAATCCTTCCATGGCAGGGGCGTTGGTAGTAGGTGGTCTTTTTAATGTCTCTTCCAGCCCAAACTATTCTATGTTTCCCTCTTATGCCCGATGAGCTGCCCCTGCTGGGAGCGGGGACGTGTGTCAGCACAGACACCGATGTGCCGGGGGCGAGGGCCGGCCTGGCTCCCCGCAGCACAGCCGGGCCCTGTCGGCCCGGCCCCGCCCGCCGAGCGCCGCCGCTCCGCGCCCGCCCCGAGCCGCGGGAGGCGCCGGGAGCGCGCACGGCCGGGAGCGCGCGGCCCCGCGTCCCCGGCTGCGGTGGCGGCGATGGCGGCGGCGGCGGCGGCCTCGCAGCGGGACCCGGGGGACTGGCAGGACTTTTCGGGATTCCAGCCCTCCGCGGGGAGCGGCCCCGAGAGCGCCCGCGACAAGGGCGGCTGGTGCGGCGGGGATCTCGGGGCGAAGCTGTCCCTCTGCTTCGAGCCGCCGCAGGCCCGGGCTGGTGGCGGCGGCGGCGGCGAGAGCCGCGTTCCGCTGCGGCCTCTCACGGAGCAGAGCGCATTGCAGGACGACGAGTGAGTGCGGGCCGGGGGGTGCGGAGGGGGCGGCGGGGAGCGGGAGGGCCCGGCCCGGCCTGAGTGGACAGCGCGGCCTGACAGCCCTGTCCTAGAAAGCGCTGCCCCTGGGCCTTGGCGAGCCGCGGCAGGGCTTGTGGGCTGCGGGAATGGAGCCTTTCCCCGCCCCCGGGGCTGCAGCTGCGAGCGGCCGGGCCCGGGCAGGAGGGCACGTTCGGCCTCCGCGGCGCGGGTTTGACGTGGAGCCCTCCGGCTTTATTCCCGTGACGGCAAGGGAAGCGTGTGAGCATCCCTGAGCCTCTGACCCCGCCGGGCTAACGAGAAGTACCTGTCCTGAAGTTCGGAGTGACCGGGGGTGGTGTTTGTTTAGCGTCTTGGAAAGTGCCCGCTGTCTCAGTGTTAGTGCAGAAAGCAAATGAAGAACGAAATCTCAGCTGCAACCGTGATAATTGTGGGGGGTTTTCCCCTGAGCAATAAAGCTTTTCTGATTCATGCTGATTTCCAGTTTTTAAACATTATTTTACCAATATTTATACTTCTAATTTTATAGTAAATTCAGTCAGCTTATCTTCATTAAAAATACTGCGGTTTTACTTTAAGGTAACAAAATTGTATGTCGTCCTTTAAGAGATGAAAAAAAAAAAGCCTGTCAGCTAGAGACTAGATATCTATGGTATAAACAGTGAGGTAAGTTCAGAGAACCATGAGTCACGTTGGGCAGTGATGGGGCTGTATCTGCTCTTCTGTGTCTGGCTCAGCCATTCCTCTGACCTCCTCTGAGCCTTAGCTAGGCAACCACTCCAAACATCCACCCACAGCAGAAAGCCAGGGCTTGCTGAGTGATGAGGAAGCAGCCTGCTCGCAGAGCTGCTCTGTTGAAAGTCTGAACTGGTTACCAGGGTGGGTCTGCGTGTGCAAGGTTCTGGTACTGCCACTGTAGAAACAGCTACGATTGACAGTGGTGAGCTAAACTCAGAAAGAGTACTTCTGGATAAAACTAAATTCTTTCAAAGTTTTAGTATAATTTGTGTATGTTTGTTGTTCTGTCATAAAGGGAAAGAAAAAAAAACTGGTTCAGAATTTGCTACTCAGTCTAATTCCTTATGCTAATGTGCAGCAGGAAAACAGGAACAGCATTAGGAATGGAATTTATAGCTCAGTTCAAATTTTGTTAAAGGAAGGGCTCATCCACCCCCAAAAAAGATTTTGAGTATGGTTATATAATTAGCATGGAAGCTGTCTCTTCATTTTTTCTTCTGTTTCACTTCTGTGCGTACATTGTTTAAAAAGGGAAATAAATTATGTTTAGCAAAAAACATTTTCTCTTAGTTTCAAAATTAAAAATATTGTGAGTAACTTGCAGATGAATATTTAGGGAGGAAGATATAGTTACTGATAGAGGTATATGGTCATTAAGAATATGTTTATTGCTGATCAATTACTGCTTATTTTAAGGTCTGTGGTTTTGTTCCTTTATTCCTCTCTGCAGGATTTGGAATGCTTTGACTGATAATTATGGTAACGTGATGCCAGTTGACTGGAAATCTTCCCACACCAGAGCTTTGCACTTGCCAACACTGAATCTTTCCGAAAAAGGGGTAAGTTCTGATCAGCAGAAGTACCCTCTTTGGATCTTTTTTACTCAGCAGCGAAATAAAACTATTTGCATTTGTATAAAAAAGTGTCGTTATTAAATGACTGAAAATATTTTTAATGCTTGCCATTATACATGAGAGGTTTTTAAAAATAAAAAATCTAACAACCATTGATGTATGTTTTCATCTCCTTGGGTTGAAATAATGCAAGGTTAGTTCTACATGAATGTTCATTAGAGCCAGAGCATGATAGAAAGAAATGTAAAATGAGAAAGTGCTTCACATAAAATCTTTCTACTGTCTGATTCATGTTGGACACTGATGTGGGTAAGGGAGGAAAAGAGGCAGGGATACCCTGATTTAGTAAATCCAGTGTGGACTTTTTTTAAGTTCATCTCAGTCTACAGTCAGATGGCTTCTTTAACAGGAAAGGTGGCCCAGGAGACACTGAATTGCCAGAGTTTGTTTTGTTTTCCTTATCTAACAGTCTGGGGAGAGAACAGGGAATTAAGAGCTTCAGAGAGGTTTATAGAAAGGGTTGTCCTCCGATCTTCTTGTAAGTGGATTAAAATGTTTCAGGAAGAAAAGCCAGGAGGAATTCCCATCTCACAGGTCTTCTGAGGAAAAGAGTGGCTTATCTTTTAAACATAGTGAAGTTGAGTTACGTTGTAAAAATATCTGTCTGTGTAACTTGAGAATAGGGTAATGCTTTGACTTTAGCCATCATTAGATAATCCACAAATGCTTTTAATGTGACAGGAGTGAAGATTGTTCTGCTGAAGAGGATATTTTTGGGGTTCAGCACGGGAAGGTGCCAATTTGGAACTCACTTTATTGATTTGAGACTGATGTTGATTCAATCCCTTGAATTTGACTTGTGTTTATTCTAATTTTTATTAGAGTGCTTATTCAGATTTTCTAAGTGATTTTAGAGTAATTAAATCCTTACATTTTAAGTAAAAATACAAGCCCCCCCTGCTGTGACCTGGTGTCACTGAAAAATGGACTGGAAGACTAATGGATTTCTCGATAAGGAACTAAGTATAATATTTTTTAAAAAAGTTTCATATAGTTTTTTAAGTTATTTGCAGGCAGTTATGAAGAAAGTACATAAAAAAGTGTAAAGTGCTGTTGCTGGATTAGAAAGAATCTTAGATGTGCTGCCAGGAGAGGGGAAAAACAGTTTATGGATTAAACATATCTCAAGGTTTTTCAGCTTTCACTCCACCTGGCATGCCTTCTGATGTGTAAAGCCTGTCCATTTGGGAGCGTTTGACATACTTTTTTTCTGCTTCTTTGTGTTCAGCAGTATTCCTGGATATGTGACAGCACATATGGACCAGCTAGCAGCTTGTTTTAACTTTCTTACCAGGAATACTAACAGCCAAGCAACACTTCCGTGATGCGTTTGAAACTAATAATATGCTGCGGAAGTTGTGCTTAAAGCACTTCTCCTCTGTTCTAGTAGGAAAAAATGTAAGATGAATAAGGCTGATTCATCTGCTCTCAGTTGCTTCACATCCCAGATCTGCGCACACTTTTATACGTCTCAGAGAGTGAAAGAAGCGGTTGGGTGGAAGCGTTGTACGTAGTGGTACAACAATAATTACTCGTTTGTTTTATTTTTGCTAGATTGCTTTTAAATGGGTCATTCCCTGGTGCTGTGAGGACAGGAGGAGGCACGGAGTGTGGCTGTGGGGAAAGCCAGGTGTTCCTTTTAGCGCAGGCTACAGCTGATGCTGTGGTGGTTTATTAACCTAAATTATCAGAATATATCCTGACAATCTCAAATATTTCTGGACATGTCGGAAGGGGAAGCTGATCTCCTTCTTGATAAACTTACCCTTGCTTACTGTCCCATTGTTGTTGCTGTAATCCTGTATACATGGAAAAATATTTGAGGATGGCAGATGTTAAAAAAATGACAAATTGGAGTGTATCTGTGTAGTAGGTGAAGAGATATTCTTAGTGGAGCCTTGTCACTGCACAGTAATTGTAATTCAAATCCTGGGAAAAAAGTGGACATTTGACTTCATTCTGAGGACTGAAAAAAAGTAAATTGTATGTTTTCCCCTATAGATGAGCTATCTGGGGATATTGGTTGCAGCTTCAAAATGAATCTAAAAACTATTAGGGTTTCTGAAGAAAATTGGGAAAATTGGAGAATTACAACAAAAATTGAAAACTGATACAGTGAGACCAAGGACTTTGTACAGCCAGTCATAATGCTTGTAAATTAGCCCAAAGACCAGTAGAAGCAATTGAGTTAAAAATGTCAAAGGTTAGGGCTTGCAGCTCTGCGGGGCTTTTTTAGGTTGGTTTGGCTGGAATCTAGTAATAGACAACATGCAGGAAAAACTAACAACTTTGTATATAAACTAGAATATATCACTGTGTGAGAGTAAAATATACACGACTAATTAAGGAGGGGATTTAAATCTTTTCTTTTACTATATGTATATCTTTGTTTTGGAAGGATGAGTATAATTTAATGGTATATGTATGGGAACAGTGTTACTTCTCTTTCTTTTTGAAAAGACTCTGAGGTATTCAACAATGTATTTTTTTAAATAATCTGGAGTGATACCAATGTTCTGATACCAATTTTCAGTATTGGTATCAGCTCTTCTCAGCTTTTTTCCATGTCTTTTATTAAGTGATAACGTAGAACTGTAAAAGCACATAAAGTAACAGGTTTGTGTGATGTTAGATATTATAGGCAGGTTTTTCACCATCCGCTGACAAGTGTCTATCTTCACTTAAGATTTAAATATCTACATTGGATTGACAGCCTTCCATGTAGATATCTATGTGTCAGTGTGTATATGGTCTTTATATGCAGAGATTATTTAAAGAGTTTAAAGACTGATGGCTATTTTAACTTTCTGCAGTTGCAGTTTTGATTTCATTTTCCAGGTTATTTGACAGCAAGAATTATTGATTCCATTATTGCAGGCACGGAATCTGTTTCATTCTTAAAATTCAATATTAGTTTTGGATTTTAAATATATACATGTATTTTATACACTCACATTTGGATGTGTGTATATATATTTATATAAATACACCTTTTCATGCTTTTTAGGTAAATGATAACTTGAACCTTGACCTGTCAGATGATGAAGAGCTGAGAGAACAGTTGGATATGCATTCTATCATTGTTTCTTGTATCAATGAAGAACCACTTTTCACAGCAGAGCAGGTAAAGTGTTCAGCAAAGTTAGTGTTGTTGGTGTAATATGTTCTTTTAGTCTGGTTTTTTTTTGTTGTTGTTGTTGTTCTTGCTGCTCATGGTAGCTAAGCTTCTTGGTTGTTCTTTATTTAGGGTTGTAATAGTGTGTGAGATACTACTATGTCATTCAGATTTGAAAAGTATTCCAGTACTTCAGGTGAGGTTGATAGTCCAGGGTCTTTGAAATCTTTACGCATTTCTTACCATGAATCAGTCAGAAAGGCTACTAAATCAGGTGTAAGAGTTAAAAAGCAGGAATATTTTCAGAATCTTAGTGGTGTGGTAGAGTTTGTAGTTTTCCAGCATGACTGTATGGCAATTCATAACTTCACATGGCTTTATTGTTAGCAACAATTCTTTGAAGTTTTTGACTAACTTGAGAGCAGATCAATGTTTCTGCTAGTAAGATTTCAGATTACTTAGTGCCTAAAGACTTTGGCTCCAAACCCATGGAAATTGCTCTTCTGAGTAAGGTTAATGATGGTCTATTAAGATCCTGCTTTAGGAAGCAAACACAATAATATATTTTCTTATTATTTAAATGGTTACCTGTGAACTCTGATGAAGAGGATTATTAATAATATGAGAGACAGGATTGCTTGAACTGCCTCAGCTCTTTTTTACTGTGAGGTGGATCTCAGCAATGATTACAGCCTTTAAATCTGTAAAAGTTGATGTGTTACTTATTCAGATGTCTAGTTAATAATTTGTCCTGTAGAACTATGGTCATTTGTATAATGAAAAGTAAGCTCTCCACTCACAGAATTTCTGTTCTCATACTTTCTGACTGGCTCAAGTCTTATGTGCAGGGATGCAAATCAGCTTCAGGTTATGGTGGATCAGTTCGTAAAACTTCTCATAGGCACAGTAGATTTTCGGGCTGTTCAGGGGGGTTTTTTGGTTTTGTTTCTGAGGTTGTTTGGGGTGGGGGTTTTTTGTTGTTTGGGTTGGGTTGAGTTTTTTTGTTTGGTGTGAGATATTTTGGGTGGGTAGATGGGGGTTTTGTTGTTGTCTGTTTCTTTGTTTTTGTTGGGGTTTGGTTTGGTTTGGTTTTTGGTTGGTTTTCTTGGGGTTTTTTAGGTAGAGAAGTTTAGTGAAGTAGAGGGTGGTAATTAGTTTTTGGTGTGTTTTCCTTCAGCTGAATACTCAAGAAAGATACTGCAGCTTGCTCTTTAGTTCAGTTCTCTTAAGCAGAATCATGTGTACCTTCATACAGAAATAACCATGTAGTTTCAACACACTGCTTGCTACGTGATTACCAATTTACTGTGACAAGATACGGGTATTCTCAGGGAGCGAGGATGGAGAGGATGTCAGGATGTCAGTATGATATTGTTGACTCTCTTCCATCTGGTCTTGGTGTTAGTTTCATCAAATGGCAGGCTGTTTCTCTTCAGGCAGGAGGGTTTTCATAAGGCTTTTCGTTTTTCAAAGGTGATTGAAGAAATAGAGGAAATGATGCAGGAATCGCCTGATCCAGATGATGATGAAACACCCACCCAGTCAGATCGGCTCTCTATACTTTCCCAGGAAATTCAGACACTTAAGAGATCCAGTACAAACAACAGTTATGAAGAGAGTAAGTGATATTTGTTAAGTATTTTGCCCTTATGCTTACTGAAAATAGTTGAAAGGGTAAGTTGGCCATGTGTTTAATTCAAAGGAAGTCTTCTTATGATATATATGTGTATTCAAAAATATTTTCAAAATGCCCTGAAAGAATAGTCTAGATTAAGAACATAAATAGAGGACTTATCTTTGTCAGCTTTCATAACTAAGAATAAGAATAAAACTTTATAGAATTTCAATTTAAAGCAAATACTCTGAAGGTTGATACAGTGGAATGGGATTTCTTCATGGGTAGAGTGATAAGTTGGTAATTGTTTATTAAACTTTCGCAATTTCTGTAAAGTGAGACACTTTCTTGATGCCCATATGCTGTTTAGGTTTAGCTAAAGCTCTTGGAAGCCATACAGTAAATAAGGAAAAGGGTGTTTCTTTGGTACTGTTTCAGCCACTACAACATATCTTCATTGACAGTAACACAAAAATAAGGTGACCATTCCTTTTTTTCCCCATAAGGACCATGCATATTTTTCAGTCCTCCCATTCCTCTTCAAAAAGTTTAAAAGTTAAAAAAATCCTTTGTATCTTCTACTCAAATTAAATCATCTGTGCTTCCCTACACAAAAGCAAAGAAATTACATGTATAGTTTAATTGTAGTAGGTTGAATTGTATGAAAAAGAAACCTGTGACTAACCACTTTCATGATGGAAAAATTTGTTTAATGTATGCATTTGTCACAATCAATTCTAGAAGGAGATAGGGATACGAATAATATTCATTAGACAGTCGCTATACTTTGGTCCCTCTTATAAAGTTTAGTGCTTTCTTTCCTGTAGTCTGGGTCATCAGTATAAACTGTAGAAGATTCAGAAAACTGGCTGACCTCTTGGGGCATCGCTTACAGTTTCTGCTATGTTTCAGATTTATGGAGGAGATACCATTTTCATGGCTGGACTCTCAACTGTCTCAACACATAAATTTAAGGAATGTGAAAGCAAAATGTATTGTGTTCAGCAGGGCTTCCTGCTTTCCTGACAGTTCCATATGTCTTTAGGTTTGGAGCTAATCAAGCTTGCTTGGTATTTCATATCATATTTATTTTGCTTTGTCTTGAGTCCATCTTCTCTGTTGCATCTTTATGGTTTAAAGGTCAGTCTCGACTGAACTGTGCCTTGAGTTACTTTGGCAGTTAATTTAACTTTGCTTCACCAGTTTCTCAGAATCTGCTTTCTTGTCTTTCAGGTCACTATTTTATTAAAAGCTCTTGTTACCTTTTTTCAGTGTGTGAAGGTGCTTCAGTGTCGGTCTGCATCTCTGAAATTTTTGCAGGCTTTGCTGGAAACTGTCTGGCTTTTATAGGATAGAACAGAGGTGTTCATGTTTAGGATTCAGAGCAGGAAATCAAAGCTTGTATTTAGTTTTTTCTTGGGTAGGAAATGACACGTATTAAAGCAGTCCAACAGTCAAGCTGTGGTTACACAAGTGAGTTCTTTAGCCTACATGTCTAAGTTTCAGTACATGTAGTCTTCTGTATTTGAATTCCTCTGCTTCACTCACCTACATTAGCTGAGTATTTCCTATGTAGCCCTTTGTAGACTTTGATAATGACAATTGATCTATCATAAACAAGTCAGAACTGCAGTTGGGTAGCCTGCACCTATGTTTTTGGAACAATTGTTTCTTAGGCTGTGAAGCTAGTTTTTAAGTGTTGGGACTCACAGGTGCTCTCTCTCAGTACTGTAATAGGGTTTGAACAGAGTTTAAGGCCTAAGCTACTCTGAAAAGGTCTCCTTGATAGAGAATTGTCTTAACAGGTTTAATTGCTTTTTCTTTAGTTGAATAAGTGACAAGGAGCTTTCTACAATCAATTTTCCCTGCTGTAATTTAAGAGAGAAAATCTACATGTCACGTATTACCTTTGATGCTTCTAAGAGCAACACTTTTTTGTAGTTTGTGGCTTTATTTATATTTTTCAACACTTGTCTTGTCAGTGTTTTCCCTTACAAGAATTTTTTTAGACATGATATTTACTAGACTAATTTTATGAAACTAAATAATTGCAAACATCTATTCCATGTCCTTAAACAGATTGTATTCATCAGTGTAATCAGGACTAGCTGTTTCTCAAGTGCTATTTAAAATTATGGTCTTTGACATAGCAACTGCTGGAACTTACTAGCTTCCTGGGTGTGTCAGACTTAAACTGGAACAAAAAGCAGTCCTCTAAGAATGTGCTCATTTCTAACCCAGGCAAGCCTCAGAACATTTTCTTGATCATAATTTCACTCTCTGTAACACATGACCCAGTAGTACCTTTGAAATGCAAACCTGGATGTTTGTTTTTTCCTTACAAACTGACATTTTACAAGCTTCTGATTTAGCTTTGACCAATTCAGTCTCATGCTATCTCAAAACCATTAATGCTATTGATCTAGGTTTTTGTTTCAGGCAATGCAAGGCCATGCTTTTGATTACGTGGAAAATTTGGAGAATTATGCTAGTTTTTCTGCTAAATACTGCAAAAAATGTTGTCATAAAACTTTGGCACAAATTGTTATTAATATGCATGCATACCTTAGCAGTATCACCAAGAAGATTTTCTTGCTCATAGAATATAGTTTCTGTATTGCTATGGGTGAAAAACCCAGGGATTCCAGAAACGCCAAAGTTTTGATTGTCGTCAGAAAATATGAAGGCCTTTTACTTTGAACAGTGAGTGCAGGCAGAAAGTAATAGTTTACAGTGGTGTCAGAAGTTTAGCACTTATTTCAGCTTCCTTAACTACCAACACTCTCTTCGTATTTGCAGATTATCTCAGATTTCTCAGAAGTAAGAAAAAAGTTTAACTGTCTTCTTGTTGCTAATCTTGTTGCCTCTGGGATGTGTTTATTCTTTTAGGAATTTTATTTTAGAGTTTAAATATAGTTAAGAGTTAAATATAGTTTAAGAATTGAATTTTTTGTTTTGAGAAATTTCAGAGTACTTTTTTCTTTTAATCCCCGTAAGTTTTCTCATGCTTAAAATCTTGACAGATTACTTTTTATATGAAATATTTTTAGGAATAAAAAGATTGTCTGTTGCTGAATTAAATGAACTGCTAGAAGAAATTGAAACTGCTATTAAGGATTATTCTGAGGAACTGGTACAGCAGCTGGCTCTACGAGATGAGTTGGAGTTTGAGAAGGAAGTGAAAAACAGTTTCATTTCTGTCCTCATTGAAGTGCAAAACAAACAGCGAGAACACAAAGAAACTGCAAAGAAGAAAAAGAAGCTGAAAAATGGTAGTCCTCAGAATGGCAAACAAGAAAGAGGTCATATGCCTGGAACAGTAAGAAAATTTTTATGGCTCTTTATACTTTTAAAACGTGTTTTGTTTTTTCTGAATGGGAAGTAGTAGTTCTAGATTATATCAAGATACCTGGTACACCTGCTTCTATGCTTTCATTCACAAACAAGGCTTAGGCACTTCCTGTTGAGAATTTTTTTTCACAAAGTCGTATAATATTTTCCTCTTCCCATACTCAAAAAAGATTCCTTTAACTGTTTGCAAATTAGCCTGGAGCCAGCATACCTTTCTTGCAGAAAATACTGTCTGTGGATGTACTGCTCTGTGTTCTTTTGTCAGTAGGCAAACTCATCTGTTTGGTTTCACTGTGTGAATTTTAGTACGTGTTAGTCTTGCAGGAAATATTGTTGGTGTAGTTGTACAGATATTTATTGATTGTATTGGTTTCTAGGTAGGAAAAAAGTGAAAGTCTTACCCCAGATCTCTTAACCTGGGGCAGAGTTACTACATCCAACAGGAGACAGGGATAAGGCCAAAGTGTAGTGCAGATGTACAGGGTGGGGAGAATTTGTTTTACTGTTTACAGAACAGCAGCAAAAGGAAAAACGGAACAAAAATGTCTTTCAAGTGGAGTTCAATAAGAGGAGTCAAAGAACAAAAGAAATTAGGTTATTAGCTTGTCAATGCAATTTTTTCTTTCTTATCTGACTAGTATAATTTTAAATTATTTGCGATATTAATGTTTGAATTTTTTAGTGCCTCTTACAGAAGGCAAAAAATGTGGTTTTGTAGATCTTGGCTAAGTCCCAGAAGGAATGCTTCAGTTGGACATTAAAAGGTTTGGGGTTTGCTTTTCAAATATAAAGACTGAACATTTATAATGAAATATAAACACTTCAGAATCTATTCCTAAACTTACAAGAATAAGATACCTGTGATGTAACCTAAATGGGGTTTTGATCTCTTCTCTATAATGAAAAATCTATGTGTGTAGCTAAATGTTAATGAAACTCTAAGAAAGTATATGTCTGGAAAAGCATACAAAATTGTCATCACTTTACACGAGCACAGTGAAAAGTTCCTTCTTGGTTCTCAGTCATGGAAAACCAAAAAGGGGTATTTTATCTAGAAAGAAAAATAACTGTTTGGTTTTGAAACTTGAGTCAAGTGATTCATAAGCTATTCTAGTTAGTTTCAAGTTTAGAAACGTGAATGATGCTTACAAATATAACTGTATGTTGTCCCAGTATAAGATATTTTTGTATTTGGTCGCTTGAAGATGCTGATGTGTCAGGTTGCTTTCTAAGAGGGAGTGAACAGACTAGCTCGTAAGTAAGACTGTATGCTGCACATGTGTGATTCCTTTGAAAATAGCTTTCACTGTCACTAGATACAAAGTTGAGAGCCCTCTCCCAGAAGGAGGTGCAAACTTCCTTACTTCAACACTCCTTTTTTTTTCTTTTTTTTCTTAAGAAAGTGCTGAGAATATGCATACAGAGAGTATGTTCAAGTAGCTTTGTGAAGAGTGAGTTTCTATTAATAAATAATGTATAAATTAGTAATTTTATTAACTGTAGTGAAGTCTCATTTAAATACAAAGATTGGAAGTAGAGTTAAATTTTCATACTCTAAGAAAATGAATTCTCCTGTAGATACTATAATTGAATTTGAAAGAAAATAGATATTGTAATTTTTTATCCTTGATACAGTCTTTGGGTAAATCAGTTTCTTAGAGTTCTAAAACTTTTACCTCTCTCATAAAGGCAAACTGGAGAGCAATTAGAAATAGTCCAGGCTTGAAGATACCAGTTCCCTTAAGTAGGATATCTTAAAAGGGTTAAGATGGCTTTGGTAACATTTATGTCTTTACTGACCTTGTTGTGCTTTAGAAAGCAAATGAATACTGTATTACAGCACATTTTATTCCCCCTCCCATATATATATACATTCAGATAAACATGCTGAGGTGTGGTCTTTTTACTGCCCTGTTTCAGCAGCTTGACAGTTTCTTCTTCTTATATTCTTGTCAGTTGCTGATTTTTATATTGCATGCAAAACATCAAAATTATTTTGATTTTTTTATTTTATTTTATTTCATTTGTCTTCTCCAGCAAGCAAAAACGATTACAGAGTTCAAGGAAAAAAAACTGTGGTTGGATTATATACTATTTTTTCTTTACTTGGATTCCACAATTCTGTGTAATGGTGCTTGAAATCAATATGGGTGTATTATTAACTAATTTTGTATGTTTTATCATATTACAGAAAAGGGGGAATTATAATTGTTGCTTCAGTTGTGGAAAAGGAAGCATGAAAACGTAAAACATTTTAAAGAGGTGGAGACTGAACAGTGTTTCTAGTAGGTGCCTAAAATCCGAAAAATCTGAAAAATTGGTATCAACAGTGTCTTTAAATGTATATCATTCAAACACAAATGTTAGAGGAGATTTTATTGCGAACTAAACTTTCAAAAATGCTATTTTTTACATTCCAAAATGAAACAAGCTTAAAAGGCAAGTCTCGATTATCAGGTTTGCAGTGAGAAGGTTTTATTTGAATAAATTTTGATGTAGAAATATTGCTTAACTGCCATTATAAGGTTTGCTTTTTAATGATAAAAATTAAGTAGATGAATGACGAAATAGAAATGTGCTGAAATACATCTCAGAGCTTGTCTTTGTCATTTGTCTTTCACAGTCTTGATAAATGCTGATTAATAGTCCTCTGAACTTTTCTCTGTCCCTTTTTTTTCTCTCTGCTGTGTTTTCACTGCTTGTAGCGCTTCAGCATGGAAGGGATCTCAAATGTCATACAGAATGGCTTCCGCCACACGTTTGGAAACTCGAGTGGAGAGAAACAGGTGCTGGGCTATCTTCTCTCTTTTTTCTCATTCTTTGCCTGCACTTTCAGGAGCTGAGATCTTGAAAATTGACAGTAGTTGAAGATAAATGCTGAGACAGTTAAAAATAGGATAAAATGTTGGAATCTCTGCTCCTTCCCTGCCTCAGGACTCTGATCAGCCTTCAGTCTCTTTCTCTCCTCAACAGCTCGAGAGAGTCAGGACTTGATACTCTGATGCACGGAGCTAATAACCTGTATTTCTTACCCCAGACTAAAAGTCTGTTTTGCCATGATGCATGCTTCAGATAACATTGCATGTCTGTAAAAATCTAATATCTAGTCAAAGAATATGTATCAGGCTAGATGTAGCGTTTCAGCCTTCAGCATTAACAACTTGCACACTACCCCCAAGTGAAAAAAAGGTTTTGTTTTCTTTTTTCTTCAAGTGTCCAGAACTGATATATCTAAAAACAGAGTAGAACCTGGAAAATGCATAGGCTGTATTGTATGTCTTTTGCCTTTGGAAACTGCATGATTTTAAAAGCAGTGAAATGTGTGCAATGCAGATTACCGATATAAAATACCTGAGCCATAGGCAAGATGTTGTATGTCCCTCAGAGGCAAGAGTTTATACCTTATTTCAAAATAATACTTGCCTGTTTATTTCAGAAATGTAGTATGTATTTTATTAAATGCATTCTGTATTTTAGTGAACTGTTAATGCTTATGCTATTATTTAGTCTTTTGGCACCCATTACAAAATATTGGTATTTCACATTATTTAACACATACCCACGCATTATAGTTAATGGAGTTGTGCCAAAGGAGTGCATTAGAGTTAATTTTTTTTTCCCAGTGAAAAATAATTTGAGGCAATAAATTGTCTGGTAGTTTAGAAGTTAAGGCTGATTAGGCTTTTGTCTGGGAGATGAGTGTTGTATCCTGCAGAGGACTTCAGGAGGTAAAATGACAACACTCAAGTCATTCCCGAAGCATGAGGTTAGAAATCATGGACTTACACACTTACTCAGGCAAGGGATATATATGAGAGTTTATGAATACATTGATCCAGATATTTGTCCCCAGCTTTCAGGATCTTGAACACATGTGCAGAGCTTACCTAACTGAGTACATTATCTCAGTACTAATAAAGATATAGCTCTGTTGTTTTTTTCTTTGCTATATATATACAACTATTTACCTGTATCCTTAGGCATTTTAAATATCATGTATTTTCATGACATGAACATATTTAGCTATGCCATCCCATCACACTTTTTGTTAAAAGACTTTCACTGCTTCCTTTTAGACATAAGTAGCATAATCATATGTTAACAATAACAGAGTGGGTAACTCTTCCAGTCATTTTTTGAGTTAATTTACTAATGTTATTCTTCATGTTGATCATACTTTTCCCCTGATTTATCTTATACGATATCCTTGTTAGTGGGGTTATGGTTTTTTTGTCCTTCCTTTATCCTAAAGGATCATGGAAATAATATGAACTATACTGGAGAAAGGTGGGAAAGATAATTAAATCTGTTCTGATTTAGTTCCTAGAAATCCATTTTTCTATGGCATTTGTTTTCTGTTTGGAAGGTTTTTGTCTGATTGGGCTTTTTTGTCAAATTACCAAACCCCTGGCCTTGCTTCTGAAATACTGGTGTCATCTTCTTATTGTATCAAGTTGCAAAGTAAAACAAGTATCAGATATTCAGTTTCTTAGTGCTACTCTCACAGTATTAATTTGAGTGGATTTTTTCAGGGTGTATTGTCATTATAAACTCAAATTCATGTGTTTTCTGCTAGCAGGGAAGAGTTAGTTAACAGTCTGGAATTGCGATTAAAAAAAATGCAAGGACAGACAATTTTTTGTGTGCCTGGGAAGGCAGAAGTTCCTACACATAATGTCACAACATAAAGTTTATGGCGAGTTTGAACACTTATTTTAGGACTCTTCAGTCTTTAAGTGGTACTTCCCACCTTCTACTACCCTCTGATAGTGGGTACTTCCTTTTTTAAATTTTAGCCCTTTTTTCTGTGTGTATGTTTGACATAAGTGAAAATTAATTGGAGTTCTTCAGCATTGAAAGATAAACTTCCAATGAGCACTTCTTGTTCCCATGTGATAATGCAGTTGGGAAAAAAAACCCAACACCCATCTGCATAAAAGCCATTGAAATGTTTGTAGCTCTTTCTGTGATCATACTTCCATAAGAAAATTCAAGATAGTCATCTTAATTTTGATTTTCAGGCATATCAGACACTTTTTCTGATTACAAATTTTGATTTTCAGGCATATCAGACACTTTCTGATTACAAATTTTGATGGGCGTTGCTGCTTATCATCAAATCTGCTTCAAAATTTTAGAGGTCACAGATTTAATAAGTGGTCATGTCAGTCAGCTACACTTTAGTCCCTTTTTCATCCTTTTCATATGTTATCCTTCACACAGCAATTTATGGAATGAGTTTTTATAGTGTTATTATAGAAACTGATTGTTACAGCTGCAAAGTATTGATGAGAAAAAGAATTTTTTCTGGAAACTAGGAAAGAAATCACTTTTTCTGTTTTTTTTTAATTTTTACTATTAGAGAGGGAAAATAATAGGTGGAGTTTACAGGAGAAGAAAAACAGGGATAAATCGA
This sequence comes from Chiroxiphia lanceolata, assembly GCF_009829145.1. Lineage (NCBI taxonomy): Eukaryota > Metazoa > Chordata > Aves > Passeriformes > Pipridae > Chiroxiphia > Chiroxiphia lanceolata. The sequence goes on along the minus strand of NC_045639.1, from coordinate 33,864,690 downwards.
TGTTTGGTCAGTGAAACATGTCCTGGTAGTTTATTGTCTAGGTAAAAGGTACAATGCCACTTAGTTCTGAAGGCTGAAGAAGACAGAGGTCTGATTTCTGAGTTAGTAGATCCACTTTCATCTTTGACATTTGCAGATTCAACAGCCTTATATCTAGCTATCGATTCTGGTCATTTCGTTAAGTGGACACTTCTCTGCTGATCCTTGGTTGGTTACATCTCCTATAAAAGAGATTGAAAATTGACTCTTTCCTAAGAAGCATTACATGCTTTTCTCTGCTGTGCTGAGTGGATGTGAGAAAATGCCAAAAGAAAAGGCAGGGAGAAAAGCACCCTATGTTTGCAGAAGGTCTTGGTGAGGTGTCAGTACATCCCGTACAACTTGTTCCCGTAAGTGACACTGAACTGAGTCTGTTTGACTTTAGACAGATGATGTTTTTGAGCGTGAGGTGCACAGTCCTGCTGAAAACATGGCAATGGTTGTAGCAGCATTTGGCAACAACTCAAATCTCTTCTGCAAAGTGAACCTCTTCACCAGAGTCTGAGTTACACTTGACTCTCACTGAAGTGCTGTTACTAGGAGAGGAGACCTTTTACCTTGTATGACGTGTTTTCTGCTTGTTGCATGGAGAACTACACAGGTCTCAAGTTGGATGAGGGGTTGAGAGTTACTTTGCCTACTACCTTGTAGCTCTTAACCCATAATAAAGTTCCTGTTAAATTCTTACAAACTGAATTGAGGGAAGTTTATCCACTGGAGAAAATTCCAGTGATTTCAGTACTTTCTAAATGCTGACCTCTTTAAGAAGAATATGCATCCACATAGGCTGCAAATTAAGATATCTAAAATGCATTTAATAAAAGCAATAGGGTTGCTTCAGAAATTTGAAAATTAGTCTTGTTTGCACTGCAGGCATGGAAATCTTGAAAGAGGTGAGAAATTTTTGCCTTTTTTTTTTTAAGCAGACAAGAATTAAAGATTTCAGTAAATAGAAAAAAATTGAGTTGGTTTGAAGCAATCTGTTAGCACAGTCAGCTATTAAAATGGATAATTTAAATCAAATTCCAAATAGTGGGGCCTTGTGTTTCATTAGGCTCGCCTTGTTCTTTTTGGTTGGAATTGTAAAGCAGCACAAGGTGAAAGTTGTACATTTTCATTTTCACCTAACTGAAATTAGGGGCATCCTAATTTTCTTTGCATAGGGGACGAGATCACCTTCAGAGCTGCGACTGGGCTTTGATCTGTCAAAATCTTTGGAATATTTCATGTTCTTGATATGAGTTAACCAGTCACTGAGAAAGTCTTGCGGCTGTTTTGAGGCTGTTCAAACAAAGTTCGAGTCTGAAGATTTGTTTAGGTTTTTTCCCAAAATACTTCTTAGCACTCTCCCGCAAACCTGAATGCCTTACTTAAGGTACCTCAACAGCCTGCATCAGTTGTGCTCTGGAATCCTTTAAAAAGGTGACTGTTCTTAGTTTCCCAAGTTACTTGAAGGTTACATCCATATTTACCTGGAAAGGTTTTTTATGTATTTTCTGGAAAGAATTACTTTCTGATTTTAGGCACAACTCATGATGCCTGCTTGATATTTATACTCTTTTTTAAGAGCAAGTTTGAAAGTTGTTCATCTGCATTTATAGTGTTGTTTGAGGAAAGGTTGTTCTTTGAGTTTTTTTTTGATTGTAAGAAGTACTTTAAGTATATGAAGGACTTCTGGAGGGAGAAGAGGAAGGATTTCGCTATTGGTGTGCATAGGCTCTGAGGAAGAAGCATAGCAGAGAAACTTTATACTGTAAACAGCTCCAATTTTTTAAATATTTTTTTTAGTGTTTAGCTGCATGGCTTCTCAGATGGCCACATAATTTGGAAAAAAAAATAGAAGTTGGCTTCTGTGATAAAGGCTTTGGGATAGGAAAGGTAGAATCTTAATTATTTGTGGCTAACAATTTCAGTTGCTACAATTTTTGCAAAATAAAATGCAAGCAACAAAGTTGCATGAAAGGACCTTCAGCTAACTCTGTTTTTCATTTGACAGTACTTAACAACCGTCATTCCTTATGAGAAGAAAAATGGACCCCCATCTGTTGAAGATCTTCAAACATTAACCAAAAGTGAGCATATGAATTTCCCCCAGTGATCCTTTCCTCTTTGTATTTACAATTGTGTGTGCTCCAAACCATTCCTCCATATACTTTTCTCTTCCCCCTTACCCTATGCCATGTATGTAAAGTTGTATGATTTTTAACCATATGTTTCGGCCAGCTTTAACTGAGCCTTCGTGGTATGTTGGTTTTCTATTTGTTCATTGAAACCTTGAAGGCTAGAAACTTGCATGTATCAGAAAGTAAAAGTTCTCACATTATTTTGACAGCTGGGCCTTATGGAAAATACTGCATGTCATGTAATTTGGCAATACTGTCTTGTAGTGCCCAATATACCCCTGTTTGTTTAAACTTGCTGTGCTTTATTGAGGTTATTGTAATGACTTTGAAAAATTGAAGTGGATGTCAACATACTTGTGAGTAGTTGCATAATGATTGTGCTTGATTGCCTTTAAAATAGCTGCCTTCTCTCTGTAGTTTGGTTTTTTTGTTAGTAAATTTTTATAATTAGGAATTCCAAACCAAACAAGAGTTTTGACAATGCTTTGAATTCCCTGTTTTTCACATCTTTTTAGCCAGATCCTCAAAATTATTTATAAGTTCTAAGTTCTCTGGTTGTTTGGGGGTTTTTTTAACTCTAATTTGCAAGAAAAAATAAAGTTGTATTTTTAAAAATTACCTACTAAGGTGATTTAATACAACAGAGCATCTCTAGGAGTCAATGGCATCTCCTTCTTTTGAGGTTTATAGGAACAGTTTAAAAATAGGTGGTAGAGTGCGTCAGTGTATTTTATGAGATCTCAGTGCAGGGCTTTGGATCTAACTATGTCTTAAGGTGATTTTCAGCAGCACAGTTCTGTGATTCCACAGGTGGCTGAGATGGTAAAAGGCTCATTGGTTATTTCCTAGAAAGAGAAAATAAATAATGTATAAATTGTGGAGTAAATTAAATATTTAAGCAGGAATTAAATTCCCCTTATTTTTCTACAGTAGACACCCTTAGCTGTTAATTCATACTTATCTTGTGACAAATGGATTTCTCATTTTGTGTCTATTCCTGCAGTGAAATTTTATCCTCTTGCCATATTTAAATTTCTCTTGAAAATATTAAGCAGAGAGAGACTAAAGCCTCCTGAAAACATTTTGTGTTGTTTGACAGTTTATTAACAGAATGTCTTGTACAAATGCATTGTAAAGAGTATTCATAGTATTGACTTCTGTGGGCTGGTTGTGGCTGGAACTTCATCCTGTGACTGCATTGCAGGTCTCTGACTCACTCTCTGCTGTTGTTAGGGCCAACAGTAAAGCAGATGTTTAGGGCTGTTCAGTTGGTTTTTCTTTCAAAGCTTTATATTATTCCACAGTTATGAACACTAGTGTCTGTCTGTAACATAAAAATTGATATTAAGCACTTTATTAAGCACTTGTTATCATTAGAGTTTAGAGTCTCGTGCAAGGAATTTGAAGATTACTGCTATTCGATATAATTCTGTATTTTTGATTCTTTCAGTCATGTCCAGAGTGCTTTATAAAGGGTTGTCATTGTTTGTCATTATGGAGTAACAGACAAGCTTATATGTGTCAAGTTGAGCTATTCCATGTGCTTTCCTTTCTTCAAAAATAGGCAAGATGGACAAGATTGACTTCATATACGTCAAAAAAATGACATTTTGGCATTATTCTAAGTTATTGCCAAATTCAGTCGTATTTAAAATTTTTCTAAGCTACAGCAGCTAAATTCACCATTTCAGGAGGAAAAAACCCGCCGCTAATATTTTCATAGAATAAGTCACATAAGTATTTCTCCAGAAAAGCTTCATTGTTCCATGATTTGAGGCGAAGATCAAAGCTATTAAGTAATGGAGTATACTTTTGTGGCCTGAGATTTCCAGCCCATCAATAGTTGTTAGCGCATATTAGTTTTGGGTGTGGTGGCTTTCTTTTGGTGAGATTTTTTTTGTAGGGAAGAGGTCTTTTTTGTTGTTATGTCTGATGATATTTTATGTAATAATTAACCACATGAAATGGGACTCTTGCGTCCGTGTACTGTGGAGTTCAGTGAGAATTACACAAGTGAAAGGTGGAGATGTGATGTGTCTCATTCATTGTATCTTCTCATATTTCAATTAAGAGTTTTCTGACTAATCCGATAGTAATGTCCCTATGAGTAGTTGAAACAGCTCCATGGTATTTATTTTGAGTGTTGTGTTTAATTTATGGCTAAATATCGGCTTTACATTTTTTCTTGCTTTAGTTCTACATGCCATGAAAGAAGATAGCGAGAAAGTGCCAAGCTTGTTAACAGACTATATTTTAAAGGGTGAGTGTGTTTTTTGGCAGGGATTTTATTTTATTCTAAATTAACTTAAAGTACATTTAAGGTGTATTTGAAAAGAATTCATGAATTATGTTGCCCTTCTATCAACATAACTTTCATTTATATTCTATTTTGTTCAAGATTTCTGATTATACAGTTCATAAATAAAACATGTTTACTTTGTTTGTGATAGTATAATGTAGTAAGTATGCAGTGTATATTCAAACAGCTGAACAACAGCAGCAGGAGCAAAGAAATCTGGCTTATGAAGTTAAATAGGTACAACTTATGTTGTACAGGTTTTTCAGAATCAGAACTCAAACTGCATTTGCTATATGACTGCTTATAACTTTATTTTAAGTGTTGCCTTCTGATCAATAGTAAAAATTATTTATCTATTTTACTTGTTATAGCTTCTTCGCATTTTATTTTAAAAGTTTTTGTATGAGTCATTTATTTTCCAGTATTATACATTGATGATATTAATAGAATTTCAGGCTTTGAAAGTCACTGCTTACTTTACTTTAAGGAGGTGTTCCAGGTAGCTTCCAGGTTGTTAAATTATTTTTAAATGTTTTTCTTCTGACTTCATTTTTGCCTACATCTTACTGATGCTCATGGTCTTACTTCAATTCTTGGCATATAAATGATACCAATTTTTTTTAGTGTTTTAAGTTTAGCATATGCATCAAACTCCCAAGATCTGAACAAACAGCTGCCACTCAAATGTATATTACATTCTGCTTTTCATGTGCTGCGAAAGTTTTTCTCTTCTTTTGATATCCTACTTTCCAAGTCTCGCTATTTTTTCAAATATACAATCATTTGACTTAACTCCAGGTGATTTTTAAAGGTTTTTGTATTTCTTACACAGACATTCTCATCTTACACATATTTGACAGTACTATCAGGTTTAAGTTATATAGTATGTTGTTATTTAAGAAAATCTGAAAAGAGCTGTTCAGTATTCCAGAAGCTCTGACAGACTTCCTGTTGGAAGAGGTCAATTTCTAAGTTTTGTGTAGGGTTGCACAAGTACCACATACAGTAAGAATGCAGGGATCCTTTCAGTTAATTCCTTTGATTTTTCCATTGTTTACTTACCCTTTCTAAAAATTCATCTCAAATTAGACAAATGTATTTGCTTATGAGCTGAGAACCATGTAGGATCAAAGTTTTTTTAATGGCAATGGCACTGGTCTTTAATTTTGTGAGGCACAAACTTTGACCCAATTGTTGTCAATAATTAAAAATTTTTGCTCTTCATAATACATCTGGTAGAAAGTGATTGGATTTAACAGTGCTGTTTACAGTGTCTGCTCTTATTTTTAGATGTAGCTATCTAGAAAAACCTTCAGATCACTAGGATACTGAGAAGAAACTGGCTGCCTAGGGAAATGGAGCAATCTCCTGTAAAGAAGGCTTATAGACGTAGATTACCTGAACGAATGATAGGATGATCTAGGAAGCTTGAACTGAAGTTTCCTCCTGCCTCTGCAAGTTTGTGACTTACGAATCACCAGGGATGTTCTACTAGCTAGATGTGACAATTACAAAAACATCATACATATGCAAGCAAGCGCTGTTATCTCTAAATAATAAAACACAAATGATGGGAGTATAAAGACTAATCACTCACATCACTCATACTGAAAGGAAAAGGCAATTTCCCCTCAGCTATCATTTCCTTAGTGAACAGGACCAAGCCTTTCTTCATCCTGTGTGGGTCTGTGTGCACAAGTGGCAGGCGGTTGTACAAGCTAGGGAGCACAGAGTTTTACTCTTCCTTTCGGTGTGGCCTTAACTGAGCTGTTGACATTATGTTAAATATTTATAACTCAGCTAACAGTGTTCCATTGTAATGCAGATTTATCCTGTGAAACAAAGTCTTCCAGTTGTTTCTGAAGTCGTAACTACAACTTCTGACCTGAAAGCTCAGTGAGGCTTTCATGGCACAAAATACTTCCAACCACCTGTCTATTGTCTGGAAATTACTTTTAAAGCTTGTTAAAGGGAGATTAGGTGAATTCTCTACAATCACTAAGATTAACTTTTAGCTCAGCTTTTGTACCTGAAATTCCAGCCTACTCCTTACATTCCAAAATAAAAGTAGTGACTTACTTTTTGAAGATTCTGCTGTACCATAAAATGTCTTGGCAAGGTAAAAATCTTTATGACGATTTAGGGGTTTGAATTTGTTTTCCAAAAGAAGTTCTGTATCCAGTGGTAATAATCCATATGGTATGGTGGTAATTGTATTCATTTTACAATTTTCTCTTCTGTGATCCAGCTGTTGTCTTAACTAAATGGATTTTATTGCTTTTTCTTAAGCATTAATCAAGAAATGAAACTTTGAAATGTGTGAATTATATCACCAAACATATTTGTTCTGTTAAAATCTTTTAACTGCTTGTTCCTTTGAGGATCATTTTGTCCAATCTTACAACAAAAAAACTATGTGACAGTAGGATATGTGTAGCTTTATGGAAAATCTGGTTATTTTGGCATTTGTCTGCACAGGTAAGTGCAGACAAGGTTTCTATTTTATATATATTTATAAATATATATATATTTTATTCTACGCAGCAAAGAAAAAAAATCTTAAAAGTAAACCCTTAATGATTTTTTTAAAGCAGCACTGTCTTGTTATTCTATGGTATGTAAGAAATTAGAATATGCAGTCTTATGTGGGTGTTGTGGCTGTCCACAGAATTATTAGTAAACTTTCCCAGATATTGGTGACCACTGTTGAAAAGTTACTTAAATTGTTTCGAAGCAAGAGCTGAAGAAAAAATATCAGGAAAAAGATTATTTTAACAATGGCCAGAGTATTGTTGGCACAATGCAATGGGAAAAATAAAAAAAGAATGCTGTGAGCCTGGAAAGGTAAATGGAACCTTAAGGTTGAGCAGTAAGTGGTGATGTAACAGGAAATGTTACATTACTGGTGTTCTAATAAAAAAACCCCAAAAGTCAGTGAAATGAGTTTATGTTTTCTTTGAAATTCAGAGTGTTTTGTAGCATTCACTATCTTGAATAACTTGAACTAAATGCCAAAATAATTCCGAAATTTGGATCATTTAGGAAGACATGCACAGATCCCTTCTGTCTGCGTTGTCTAATAGTCACTATCTTCATTTAATAATGATTGAATAGATTTGTTTTGGCAAGACATTTTGGGCAAGAGCTGGAGCATGGAATTGAAACTTGAAGGAGAATTCTGCAGCCAGATCACCTATTGATCTTCCATGGATCATTCTTGTACTTTTTTTTTTCACAACCAGCTAATGCTTCTGAAATGCTGCAAATAGAAATCCTCAGAACATGGGTTGTGCAAATCCAGTATAATAAAGAAATTACAAAGAACAGTGCAACTTAGTGCATTTCCTCTTAGGGGAAAAAAACATATGTACTTCTCAATAGGATTATTAGGTTTGAAATTATTTCTGATGTTTGCTTTTTTAAAAGCATCCTCTTTTCCCAATTTCTACTGCCCCCTTGTGTCCCCTAAAATGTTAAAAATATCATTTTTTTCCTCATGCTTAAGTCCCTCTTTCCAGGGGTCAGTTAGCTCTCCCCTGGCTCTTTTCCACAGGGAATATTTCCTCACAGGTAAGTGTTCAGAAGCCAGACTAAGTACATGTTCTGTGTAGAGTTGGGTCCAATGCAGTAACTTACCTTCTCTTGTTCATGTTGCTCTTACTGAAGCCCAAATTATTTTCAAGGGAATTTTTTCCTTTTGTTGGGTTCTGTTTGTTTTTACTTTTCAGTGAACATTTCTATCCTTAACAATAAGGAAAAGGACTTAGTGGTTTCCTTGGCAAGTAAAGTTTAGTTCTTATCCCACCAGCATATGATTCGTGTAATATTTTAATATTGTATAGCTTTAGAGTTAAAATAGATGGTAACATGAAATTGATTAGCATTTGCAATTGTACTTAATTTTTTCTGAATATATTTTAATATATCAATATTGTTATTAGATTTTATCGGTAGGGATCATGAAGTAAAAACTGGGATTTGAAAAAGAGTGTGGGAATGAATTTGCTGACAGGGAACGAAGTACCAAACCAACACTGAAATTCTTTATCTTAAAAGGCACACTTCTGGACTGGATGAATTAATTAATCATTCTCTGTACCTTTTCAAGGTTAATATTTTCCTTATTCAAGAACACAAATAAGTGTAAATAATTGTGACATCCTTGAAACATAACTATTATATAACAATATATGAGTATGTATTCATAGTTGAATGCCTTTGTAATCAGATGTGTCATTACAGTAAACTGTTATAAGATGTATTTATTGATAAGCTCTATGTTCTTTTCCTTAACAGTCTTGTCCTTAAACAGTAATCGTGACATAAAAATACAGTGCTACAAATAATATGATATACATTACTACTTAGTAAAATGCATGACATACCTAGTATTGTTTTTTCTAAATGTAGATGTCATGAAAACAGTCATTTTCCATCTTTCACCTTGCTCTTTCATGTCTGTCCTTTCAAGTAAAAACTTAAATATTTTTTTGTTTTAATCAAGCCAGAATTTACACCTTATTCCATTTTTAAATTATGCAAGTATTTCAGATAATGAGAACATTTATTTTCTTGACTTTGAAGTTTTTGTTTAATTGTTACACCTGACTTCTTTATTTGCTTTTGTGTTGTGCTAGCATTGGTTTGAAAGCTGGATTGCTCTGAGGTTTGTGTCTTATGTTGAAACAGGAATGAGAAACACATGAAGGACATGTCTTATCTTCCCACTGTGTGATTCTTGTACATGCACCAGAATTAGAAAGTAGAGTTAGAATCTCAAATTGTCAGTGCATATTTTTAAAATATAACTGCATGTGTCACCTGTTATTTAATGTTCTCTTTTCTCATAGAACACTCAAAAAGCACTGTTTAAGACATGACCTTTAGTTACCTCATTTCTGGATAGCTAGTTAAAGATAGTGGGTTGTGTCACTTAATTACCTTTTGAGAGAGGCTGATAACTTAATTGCCAGTTTCAAAAGATTTCTAGATTTTACTGTGTTACTAATAGGGTAGAATTCAACATTTAAATATTTTAGTATATACATTACATTTTTATACAGACCAACTTCACTGATGTTTATCAAGATGTATTTGTGGTTCTTTTGCAGTTCTGTGTCCTACATGAAGAGGGCTGCCTTTCAGAATTAGCCATGCTCCTTTCTGTGATGAGAAGCTTTCTGTGGATATAACTCATAGTATTTTTTCATTTGGCACTATACCTAAAAGAAGTATGCATTTGCCTCCTCTGTGTGTACGTGGATTTTCTGATCCTACAGTAGGTCGTCTGGGCATGACAACTCATTCATTTTAACTTAATAGTGCAATGAACTGGAGCAGGGAACAAACATTGTACAGTTTTACTTGCATTGTTCAGACTTTTTAAAGTCTATTTTTACATTGTATAGCATGTAGTAAATCCTCCTGCACATTTTGTTGTTGGAAGGAAAAGTAAACTTTGAATAGTGTAAATAAAACAAGGCTTATTTCAAGGAATCCATATTTAAAAGCATCCTTAGTTCCTGTAGCAAAGATGAAAAAAGGATCGTAGCCAGACTTGGAATTAAGGATTCAAGTGAGTTCTCCAGGACGCGTTCCAGGATGGTGTTGGTGAAAGTCAGCAATCAACACTTCTTTGAAAATGATAATGTTGAACTATACAACGGTATTGTTCATAGATGAACAAATCCAGATGCTTTGGTCTGACATAAGTAACTGTGTGTTACCAATTCTTTAACACAAACATCTGAAAAATGTAATGTTTCATATTTCGTTTTATTTTAATTATTAATGTTCATGTGGCTTAGATATGCTCCCATATTGCTGCTATAGTTTTAGAGGTTTTAATAAGTGTTTGATCTTAATGAAAATGCTTCAATATATAAACATTTTAAAAGACAATATCTTTTTAAAAGTACATGTACAGTTTGAATAACTTGCACCTGGCTTCCAAGTTAGTATTATATTGAGACATTTGTTGTTGTGTTTCTAAATTTTACTACAAATCTCTCTTATAAATTGTATGCACTGTCCCCTCTGTGATGATGTGTCTGCATTCAAACAGATGAGAATGTATTTTACAAATCCTGTACAAGAAACATACCCCATAATCTCAACCTTAAACACTTGCCACAAGTAATTTTACCAGTCTTAAAGATTAGATTAAAGTTTAAAGAGTACTAATAAAAAAAAAAAAGGAACTATTTTCTAGGTTGAATTCCTATTGATTCTATACCCAGATTTATATACTGAATGTCTAAAGGCACTGGAATATAAGGTTCTAAAGAGATAAACTTGTGTTTTCTTCAGACAGTTTTTTCCATTTGAAATCTTCAGGGGTTTTGTTAGTTAAAGAGAAATATGCTCTTCAATACCTTGCATCACTTCAATGCTCAATTTTATCACCATCACCAAATACTATTTTGATCAGTAAAATATATTCAGTTTAAGAATGGTTCTCATAATGCTTTTTTTTTTCTTAAGGGCCTCAGAATTTTTGTCTTTTGTGCCTTTTTCAGACCATAAATTTTTCAGTTTAAAATTCTTTTTCTCTCTTTCCCCAGCTTGACACATACTTGCCAGCCTGCTCAGGAATAAATAGATGCTCTGCATAAGTGTGTCATATGTAAAGTTTTTTCATTACTTTATTTTATTTCATTTGTAGTTTCTCTACGAAAGAAAGCTGCCATTTATTTCTGTAGCTGTTGTGTTATGAACTCATTATGGCATGCTTTTTGTACAGAAATTCTTGATGTTGACTTGATGTTGATTCCTGGAAATTGGCAAAGGGGGTGACCCTGCTTTATTTTTAAAATGGTGCACATGTGAAACCCACCATGTCTCTATATGAGATCTATTCAGAGGTGCTTCAATCTCCTGTTGAGGCTTGAAGTGAAAAGATGGAACAAAAAAACCCAAATAAACAAACAAACAAAACAAAACCAAAAAAACCCCACAACAACCAAGGGAAGAATTTAAAAAAAAAAAAGTAAGAAAAAGACAATAACAAAAAAACTTTTGACAAAGTTTGTGTTACTTGTAGCAAATCTTGGATGACTTAAAGTCATGAAATACTGAAAGTAGTGAAACTGGAAAGAAAACTCATCATTAAAGACCAGAAACAGCTTTAGTGAGCTAAGCAGCTGCTTTGGTATTTCATACCCCTCATCGAACTAAGCAAAATTTCATTATGAAAAGTACCTGTTTACCTTGTATGCATTAAACAACAGCTGCCAAAGATGGCAAGTATTATATATATACCTATATATGTACATAAAAAATAGATCTCAGAACATTTGAATAAAAAGAACCATGCAAATCTCCTTTTCTGCTGAGTTCTATGCACTTTGTATTCTCTATTACGCATCCTTTTTCCAGATCCATTACTGAATCTTGCATTCTTTCCGGGAGATGGATTTCATTGTTCATTTTAGTTTTTGCATGTGACAGCTGTAAATGGCCACCCAAAAGCAGTAGCTGAGAGATGCCCTACCAGAGATTTAGTAAAAATACATTTTTTACCAAAAATCCATTTCATGTTTGATATGAAGAGTCCTGGAAGCAAAGTCCTCCTAAAGTCATTGAATTTTAAGGTACTTCAGTTATTTGTATCACTTGCTATAATAGCGTCTTTTTTTTTCCTTTGTTTTTTTTTCCTGTTTTGTTTTTTAATCTAACTCTTCTTCTGTGTTTTCAGCTGTTTCGTTTGAAGTTTATTTGCTTGCTGGACAGAGCTGAATTTTTTGAGTCAGGAACTGTGGACAGTATATCAGAGGTAGTTAAGAGTCCTAGAATTACATTTTCTTGGTTAAGGAAAGAAACGGGAAGACAATGTCAGTTCCCTTCTGGTGAAAGATAATGATTTAGCTGGACTCTCAGCTGGTGTAGGAAATTGGTGATAAAGAACATTTGCTGTTGACTGTGCCAGGTAATTGTAGCCTTTAACTTGGAGTGGTCATTTACTGTAGCTATTCACATCATTTTTGCTTCCAGAGTGTGTTACCTTGGGATTCTTTCTGCATGCTTGTCACTTGGAAGCCATAGCTAGACCAGAAACGGCATTCTGCCTGCTTGGTGACAGTGTTGATAATCAGGTGTGCGTCTGCACAGCCTCTTTCACAGCAGCTGCCACCTCACTTCCAAAGGGACAATTAAAAATGCAGGTTTAAACTCCTCCTGAACCTGTAGATGGTGCAGAGCCTGTGCAGCAGGAAGCCTGCTTCTCCAGGTCTGGCTGCCATAGGCAGTGGAGATCAGCAGCTTCACTTAAAACAACATCTACCCCATTCAGTTGGGAAGGGCCTATTGGCAAAGCTATTGGCTCTGGTGCGCCCAAGCCGGAACCTACTGACTCCTCTTGTCATTGTACAGCCATTCTGACTCTTCTTGTCATTCTGCAGCCATTCTGACTCCTGTCATTTCTTTTGGCCAATGGTGGAACTACTTTTTGATCGGGTATCAATCCTAATTTTTGAAACTTCACACGAACCTCCAAGTTATCCCTGGTTATAAAACACTTCAGAAAACTCTGAAAGTGTCATCTACTAAAAAAGGAAATATCAGAACAAAATGGTTCTTGAGACATATTGTGTGAATTTAGTGTTCTGCTTCTCTTGGGGGCACAGCAGTTTTATTTTAAGCTTAAAAAGAAACTGTGATACGGAAAATCTACCTATTGTAATGTGAAGACAATATGATTTATTTTCAAGGTGTCTGCAATTTTGCAGGTAGCAATGTGCTAGGAGGGTTTTATAGGGTCCAGCTAATGATGGAGAAGTGCTAGATACCTTCCTTGCAGAGTTTCTTGCCACAAGGAACTGGAAGGAATGCTTTTGTTTAAGTGCTTTGTCGTAACTGGTGAAAGGAACTTTACGTTCTTTTGACCAGGACCTACCTCAGGAATTCTTCCTATTTTGTTTGAATGTCTTGATCAGCGATGGCTGTCTGGATTAGCTGATCAATGTCTAGTCATAACAATAAGTCTTGAAGAAACTATATGAACTGGGAGATCTAGTTACTGAATTTTGTTGCTGCAGGATTTTTTTTCTCGTTTATAATCTGCAAAAGTTGGATAGAAGCCTCTCTTTGCACTTAATGCTAATTTAAAAGGAACCCATAATTCTCTTATTTGTTTTCCAACCCATCTTTGTGTTTGGGTTTTATGTTAGCTTTATGTAATAAATATTCATTTTCATTTTCCGCAGCATTGCATGCAAATTTATTCAAGTTCATACTTCTAGGAAACAACATGTTATAACTTTCACTGAATACAATGGAGATGAAAATCTCAGCAAAGAAAGTAAAGTGTTTGGATTTTCTTTATCAGGAAAATGTTTGGAGAATGCCTCATTTTTTTTTCAAAACTATGGAAAGCAAATTCAGATCCCATGTCTGTTCCTGTCGATATGCAATCCTGCACAGTTCTGTGGTCCCCTGATGATATTCAGTGGACTGATCAATTCAAAGAAAACAATCCAGTTTTGCCCACTGACTGCATTTTTGGCCTTGAGGAATATTTTGTTCCCTAGCTCAAGCAGAGAGAGCACAGAGGTTAGTGTACTGGAAGTCTTTGGAGTGGGATGGCAGCATTACTGTTAAAATGCCAGTTCATTTTTATTTGCAGCCAAATCTTTGACTGCTCCCAGGAATGTTTCTCCTTCTGCTTGTATTGCCTTCACAGGAAAACAAAGCATGCAAAGTAAACACCATATCAATCATGCTGCTTATCTTTGTATTTTGAAATCTGGGTTTGGAAGATTCCTAAATTAGCATAGAAGTCCCTCAAAACACAGCTGTTTGTTTCATCATGAAAAAACATCACAGTATTACCTGCATCGACCTCTTTCCAACCTGAGGAATAGAAATTGTCCTTGAGATAAATTTGAAAAAGACACATGCAGAAACTCTGTCACTTTCATTTCCAGAAGAAATTGATATTGTCTCCTATGAAAATAGTTGAGTAGAGATCTGCTTCCTTCTACATGCATCCATCATTGATGCATGGAGGAAACAGTTGTATTAGCGTGATCCAAACCTCATTGTCACCAGAAACACTGAGCTTTTGCCTAAAATTGAAAAATTGTTTCCTTTAAATCCATATCTGAGATCATAAAAGATTGAGGTGTGCTGCGTAAGCACTTGGTATTGAATAAGGGTCTCACAGAACCACTGCACTGTCCAGTGGTAACAGCTTCAGTAGGACATGGTCCTTACCATCCTTAAGATCTCTGTAGGGCATTTCAGCCATGAAGGATAGACAGAGAGGTTTTTTTCCTAATTCTACTGTCTTTCCAGCATGCCACTGAATTTTGTACTGCGCTGAACTGACTTAAGAAGTTAGAGTGAAATATGACTTTCCTGGCTTAGAAAAGTAATGTATTGAAATTTAGGGTAAAAATCAAGTAAGATCCTGTAGTCTTCAGGATAATTATAAGAGCCCTGTGATGTGTCTTTGGGTTAGCGAACTACTAATGACTATTCCTTGTCATGTGCCCTTTGATGTAAACTCATAGTGACATTTTCTTTTAAAAGTTGATCAACAGCTCTGTTGGCTGCCTACAGACAATTCTGCATTCTTACAAATGGCTCCCAGAACAAAGTTGACCTGTAACCAGATTTATTTTCAAAAAAAAAAGCTCAAAATTTGAAAAACGTATTTAAATAACGAAGGGTATGAAGAATCATAGAATCATCCGGGTTGGAAAAGACCTCTGACATCATCAAGTCCAACCCTTGATCCACTACCACTGCGGTTACTAGAAAAGAACACAGAATAGATTTCAATATACTTTCTATTAGTATTATCCCTAAATAATTCACAGACGTGTTTTAATAGCTAGAGCAGTACCGGGAACATGAGATGAGAACATACCATGCAGACCATACCTTTAGCATCTTTTTGTAGAAACTTTATTCCCTGGAACTAACAGTTCTCACAGCTGAAAGCAGTAACAGTTTGAACTATTATAAGGTGTTAGAAGGTCAGGAGACAGCTGTGTTCTTTGCCACTATGGAAGAACTCGGGAGGAAGTGGAGATCACCTGCGGATGGATAGACCTGAGAAGGTAAGATCAGATACTCAATGTTGCCACCAGCAGTGCCTCATTGACTCAGGAGATGAAACAGCAGGACCAACTGGAAGGTTTTCATTGCTTCCTTCTGGCCTGTGCTTCCTGAGCAGAACTGAGTCCCACAGTGGCCAACTTTCACTGTCTCTGCCCATGTTCCTTTCCAGGGGGACCTTTCTACCCCTTCTTCTGTTTGTGGTCCTTTGTATTCCTGCTCATCCCCATTTGCTGAAGGCTACTTTCGTGGTAACCTTTGCTCCATGCCTCAGAGAGAGGAACGTGGCAGGACCATTGTCCTCCCCCTGCTACTCCAGTGTTTTTTTCTTTTCCCCTTTCCCCAGCATGGAGGCTCCTCATTTGTGTTACCATTTGTGTAAGCCTCTTCTCCTTTTTAACTATCCCATGTAGCACATGTAGTTGAGACTTATGTCTTTGAAGAGGGGAAGTTGTGTCTCAGTAAGCAGAGAAGCATCTCAGAAACCTAGCAAAGTATATGTTGGGGGTTGCTGACAGCAAACAGGGAGTTGCAGGGCTGTCTGGCTGTGAGAGCACAGAGAGGCACTGGCAGAGGCAAAAGCAGCAGTGGGTGTGAGGCTGATGGGCAGAAACTGTTTGCCTGGCTGCTGCAAGCTGTTGAGTTTTGAGCCCAGAAGGAAAGGAGCTGTTGAGAAGGTGCAAGTCTGGGTGAGAGTGGAGGTTATCAACATAAATCAGTAAGAGAGAGCGTACTGGAAGGCTGAAACTCCCATTTGGTCTTAGCTGGTGTAAGATGATCGGTTTGTGGAGGCTGTTCAGTCTAGTTCCCAGTTAGCTGGTTGTTAAAGGGACTCTGAGGGTTTTCTGCCTGCTTTGTCATGTGCTAAGGGGAAAACAAGGTTAGGCTGCACATGCATCCATGGGGCACAGTCCTACAGTGGTCTGTAAATGGCTTTTCATCAATTTTGCACAGATCTCAATTCAGAGATGATGCACATCATACCAGCCTTCCTAGTGTCTGCCTATCCTTTTGGTTTAACAATCCAGGCTTTTTTCCTGGCGTCTTATGTAGAACAGGTGAAGTTAACAGGAGATAAGTGATATTTAGTCTGCTGTGAATTGAAGTTGGACTCTCACAGAAACCTGATATCTGCAGAGTGAAAGAGTATCTGTCTGCCCTAACTCTTGGAAATTGTGGCGTATACAATCTGGCATCAAAGGCAAGACTCATACCAGTACCTTTGGTGCTTGTGAATTGTTTCTGGTGGTGTCTAAGGGTTTGTGTTATCAAAGAGTGGGAGCCTGTCTAGTTGCAGAGTGTGTAGGAGTCCTGCAAAGGTTGTTAATAGTGCTATGAATCCTTCAGTATGTTGCTTTATGGCTTCTTTAATAAGTGTATAGGATTTTGCCTGTGAGGGACATGCATGTAGAAAGTGCCTTTCTAGAGGAGAATGTGGGTGCCGAGGTGCAAAGTCTCTGGGGGCTCACTCTATCCCAGGGCCCATTCCAAGGATGCACCATAATCTGCTGTAGGACACAGCAGCCTTGCATAGGATGCCAGCTACTTTTCAGTCTCTGTGAAGTCTTTGGTTCGCTGACAAGAATACAGTTCTAGAAATCTGAGTCTCAGTTGTGGCCATGTTTGTCAGAGCCTGCAGAGTCTCAGGCCTCTTGAAGACTCTCTACTTCTCTCTGTTCCAGTCAGTTTTGGGGTCTCAGTCCCAATATCATATTTAGTCTTGGCCAAGGGTGAGATTTAAGTGCTGCACCTCAACCACAGGGAAACACCTGGTCTTTTCTGCGAAGTGTAGGTTTTCTGGGATTACATGATCACTGCACTGTTTCAAAGAGTTCAAGTTTTCATAGAATCAAAGAATATCCTGAGTTGGAAGGGACCCACAAGGATCATCAAACTCCCACTCCTGGCCCTGCACAGGACAGCCCCAAAAATCACACCATGTGCCTGAAAGCACTGTCCAAATGCTTCCTGAACTCTTTAGGCTTGGTGCTATGACTGCTTCCCTGAGGATTCTGTTCCAGAGCCCAAACACCTTCTGGGTGAAGAATCTTTTCCTAATATCTAACCTAAACCTCCCCTTACACAGCTTCATGCCATTTCTTCAGGTCCTGTCACTGGTCACAAGAAAAGAGATCAGTGCCTGCCCCTTTGCTTTCCCTCATGAGGAAGTTGTAGACTGCAATGAGGTCTCACTTTAGTCTCCTCCAGGCTGAACAAACCAAGTGATCTCAGCCACTCCTTGTAAGGCTTCTTCTCTAAACCCTTTACTGTCTTTTTGGCCCTTCTCTGAATGCTGAAGCTTTATATTTTTCTAATATTGTAGCACCCAAAACTGCACACAGAATTTGAGGTGAGGCCACACCAGCACAGAGTAGAGTGGAACAGTCACCTACCTTGACTGGCCGTCAGTGCTTTTCCTGATTCACCCCAGGACACAATGGGCCCTCCTGGCTGCCAGGGCGCTGCTGACTCAGATTCAACTTGCTATCAACCAGAACCCCCAGGTCACTTTCCGTGGCACTGCTCTTCAACCTCTTGTTTCCCAGTCTGTACGTACCTCCAGGGTTGCCCTGTCACATGTGCAGAATCCGACACTTGTCTTTGTTAAACTTCATGCGGTTGACGAGTGCCCAGCCCTTTAATTTGTCTGGGTTTCTCTGTAGGACCTCTTTGCCTTCGAGGGACTCAACAGATTCTCCCAATTTAGTATCATAGGCAAACGTACTTTTGTTCAGGCTGAGATCTCTTAAGCCTTCAGTTTGTATGTTTCTCCAATTTGTCTGGAGCTGTAAAGCGTATTGCTGTCACACAATTGCAGAATCCAAGAACGGGTCCGGTTGGAAGGGACCAGAGTGGGTCATCTGGTCCAACCTCCCTGCTCAAGCAGGGTCATCCTAGAGCACATGGCACAGAATTGTGTACAGACAGCTCTTGAATATCTCCAGTGAGGGAGACTTCACAACCTCTCTGGGCAATCTGTTCCAGTGTACGGTCATCTGCACAGTAAAGAAGTTCTTCCTCATGTTCAGGTGGAACTTCCTGTGCATCAGTTTCTACTCTCTGCCTCTTGTCCTATTGCTTGGCACCACCAAGAAGAGTCTGGTTCCATCTTCTTGGCATCCTCCCTTCAGATGCTTAGAGACATTGATGTCATACCCTTGCAGTTGTCTCTTTTTTAGACTGACAAGACCCAGCTCCCTTAGCCTTTCATCATCTTTGTAACCGCCCACTGGACCCACTCCAGGAGCTCCATGTCTCTCTTGTACTGAGGAGCCCAGAACTGGACAAGGCACTCCAGATATGCCTCACCAGGGCTGAGTAGAAGGTGAGGCACTGCTCAACCTGCTGGCAATGCTTTTCCTAATGCGACCCAGGATACCATTGGCCTTCTTGGCCACAAGGACACACTGCTAACTCATGGACAGCTTGTTGTCCACCAGGACCCCCAGGTCCTTCTCTGCAGAGCTGCTTTCCAGCAGGTTAGTGCCCAGTTTGTACTAGTACATGGGGTTATTCCTCCCCAGATGCAGGACTCTGCATCTCCCTTTGTGGAATTTCAGTAGATTCCTCTCTCTCCATCTTTCCTCCTATCGAGATCCTTCTGAAGGGCTGCACAGCACTCTGGAGTATTGGCCACTCCCCCCAGCTTTCTGTTTTCAGCAAACTTGCTGAGGAGTCATCTGCCCCTTCATCCAAGTCATTGATGAATAAGTTAAACGATACTGGACCCAGTATTGTCAATCTGTAAGTTCTCACATGTGTTCCCAGGTGCCTGGATCGCAGAGCCGTGTTACAGAAAACTATTTCTCCCACCAAACACTAAAACTCTGGAGAAGATGTGAGAAATAGAATCTCACAAAGTAGCAGCCCATTGGTCATTCACTGATTGATTTGTATCAAACACCCTCCACAAACACACATCATTCAATTTTAGGAATGGTGCTACTGTGTTGAGTTTAGATACAGTCTTAGCAGAAGGCTCACCTTATTAGAGCCGTCTGATGGCTTTTCCAGTTGAGGGCAGCAGCAAAGTTACCATCAGAAACAGAGATTTCCTTTTATTTATGTGCATTCTGGAACTGGCAGTTTTATATGGTAAGGGTTAGAATCAGGTTAGGGTTAGCATCCTTTCTGGAGTTAGATCACTAAATACTGCAATACATCTCCAAGTAAAAAGGCGACTCGAGCCCATTCTCACCTGGTCCTTATTTTCTGCTTAGGAGAGTAATTTCTAGTAGAATCGCTGTAATGGCCCACGGCTTTCTAAGCTCTGAAGATTGTCGTTTATGGAGGACTAGCTTTCCTTCTGTGGCATTTAAGAATAATATGAGTTAGTAAGAGTTCTTTCTAAAATGACACCTTCAGAAGGTGGTTTTCTCTCAGGCAAACGTCGGTCTGAATTGCATGTGCCTGCCACAGGATGGCAGCAATCCGTCACCGCTGACGCATCCGCTTCACTTCGGGTGTTATATTTCAAGATGAAGTCCGAAGATAAACTGTTCACAGTAGACCACTATGTGAAGGTGATATGACAAGCACAGGAAAGCCTTTGCATATATTTATTCGTTATTGGTTAAAGCCATGTTTTACAACCTTTATTACAATATGAAATTTACTTAGCTGCAAAAGCTGGCCCAGGGGGTGAACTCTTATCATATAGTAGTTGGTATGGGAATTCATTCTGTGGATGGTTAAATACTAAGGGTAAGGTATGGAATCTCTTTTTAATATGTCCCAGTGAGTACATATTTCTTACCAAAATCTGAGGGGTTTTCACCTTTAGGCTGCATTTCCACTGCTTAGAATCATCTAAACAATCCATCACTGCAGTGTGATGCCCATCTGCAGTATACCTTCTGTTTCCATGGAATTCAGTGCCTGTTTGAAGACATTCAGTGACTGGAGCCAGTCATTACCATTTTCATTTTTAGGTACATTTGCTTGCAGCTAGTTTGCTGCTACCTCATCTGAAACAACAAATTAATTTTTACCTTCAGGTTTCTTTAAGTCACTTGTAGGGATGCCTGGTTGGTTCTGTGGTCAGTGACCTGACCCAGCACCGACTGGTAAAAACACTGCATTCAGGAAGGCTCTATGTGAAAGCTGTGTAAAGGATTTTGTGAAACTAAATTATTCTTTGAAGGTCTTACTTGGTGAAAGCTGAGCCTTTTTGTTAGAGAATGCAGCTTTAAAAATCAAAGTGCAGGCGTGAAGCAGAATTTGCAGCCAGGGAGTTCTCTGCCCTGGCAGACAGTAAGTCATGCTGCCTCCAACCATGGATCCACATCTCCCTCTCCACCACTGCAGGTGCACACCCCAGTGCTGGATTGCAGGGCCAGTTTCTCTCACTCCCAAGACTAATAAGGCTACAAACGTGAGTCATGCTAATCGTAATGGTGCAGAGGTGTTTTGGCTGCTCAGAGGCTGCTCACAAAACAAAACTGCTCACGATTTTGTTTTGGAACAACAAAAGAGTGGGAGTCGTGTCCTCTGGGCGAAAGGAGGCTGCCCTACACCGAGGGAGCACTAGGGACTAGAAACTCTTCCAACAGGGTATAAAAGCTGGGGTGAGGCAGTCAGCATATAGTGACTGGTATGAAAGGGGGCGTGAGGAAGGCAAGTGACGGAGAGAAAGCCCTGGACTTCAGGGAAGCATACTTGGGTTCAGATGGCTTGTAGATGGGGTGCTCAGCTTCATAATGACAGAGGTAACAATACAGAGGAATAAGATAAAGGAAAATCTCATCCCCACCGTGAGCAACAAAAAAGTGCTATAAACTTCAACTGTCTTGCTAAAATAATAATCTCATATGACTCAGTATGGAGAGCCCAATATCAGATAAGACATGAGACTCTCTTAAAGCTATTAAGCACTCTGACAGGTAGACTTTCCTTGCTGCTTCTGCTAGCCCACATAGCAGTGTATTAATTACTGTTCTGGAGCAGTCCAACAACAATATGCTTGGTTTTGCCCATTTTTTCCCCTGCACAGGTGATGGAAAGTGTCCTAAGTGTCTTTGCCCAGCTGTTTGACATGTCCCTTTGGAGTCTGAGAAGTTATTTTCAGTCATTTGAATGAACATATCCTGAGACAGTATAATACTGGGATGACACATTTGTATACCACCAAAGTGGATAACCTGAGGCTGTGCCAGGAATAGCACTGAGAAAAGGGCTTTTGTTCCTCTTTACTGCATAACCCTTTTTCCCATGGTGTGGGAGACATACTCCTTCCAGTGTCAGCTGCATGTAGTGGGGGTAGGTTGGGGCACATACACATCTAACTCTCTGGTGATGGGTGTGAAGGTGCTCGCCACCAGAAAACAAAAACATATGTGGAAAGTTCTGAGGGAAGTAGAAAAGGCACAGCTTAGAATTATCATAGTTGAAGATGTCAGACCAGAGGTGGGACCAAGGACCTACTTAACAAAACATATCTCCTTATTCCTGAGATTTTAGCAAATATACAAAAGAGAGGGAACAACTGAGCTATTGGCAAGATCTATATGATCTCACGTGGCACATAGATTTAGGTTACAGATTTAAAGATTTGAGATAATAATTGTGAATTAGGTATGTTCAGTCAGAGCTCTCTGCTTGTCATTCCTGCAGTGCTCCTCAGCTGTGTTTTGTATCACGGGGACAGCATCAAGAAAGCATCTGAAAGATGAGATTTCTTTGTGGTTCCCTCTGCTGTTCACACAGGTCAGAAGGTTTTCATTCTTGACTAACAGCTGGTTGCAGTGTTTGTATTCATCCTTTCTTAGTCTCCTGCTGCCAACGGTTAATCTTTCCAGAAATCCCAAATAGGGTGAAAAATCTAGCATTTCTGCAGAGAACCATCGTGGCCACTATGCTGTGAATGACTTTCCTGGTGGTTTTGCTGTGGGGAGAGGAGGAGCCTAACAGAGAATGGAGGCACAACTTTCTGTCTATGACTGATTGCTAACATTTTTGTGAGTTTGTCACTTGGAATTACCCAGATGTCTTTCAGTCTGACTTTATCTTGCTCCAAGTGGAAATGAACGTTCAGTTACAGTACAGCCACATTACAGATGGCTCTACTGGCTCCTCTTTCCAGTTAGGATGTTAAAGAATCATTTCTTGTAGCCTTTTAAAGAAAAGTCTCAGTAGCCTTGGGCTTTACAATTATTCTTCTCAAGAGACACAAAGTAATTGAAAGCATTATGAGAAAGCAAATACATCTTATCTCTGACCTAGTATAGGAAAAGAACCCTAAAACTCACCACAGGTGCAAACAAGGCCCAGATCACGCAGCTGATATGTGGCCAAGCCCTCAGATTGACAGGGATTTGTTGGGTTTTCCTAGGCAAATAAAATGTCCTTTGTGAAAGGCCTTGGCACCTTAATGGTGAAAAATGCTGTTCAAATTTGAGGCTTTATTTTTCCAGTTTGCATTGGTAAAGTGACCTGAGGACAGTCTGACAGTGTTTTGGAAGCTCACTTCTTGTGTCTCTGTGAACAGTGATGGTCTCTGTTTTTCCCTCAGCAGATGCAGCCTTGGCTGACTTGCTCAAAGGATTATGAGCAAAAATGGGCAATGTGGTTGCAGTGCCCAACTCCTTGGCCATGTCAAAAAGCTGCACAGTTTTGATGTAACTCCTCACCTCTTCTGACCTTCTACATTGCTTGGTAGTGTGTGCTCTTGCCCAAGTAAGCACCCCATTTATTTGTACACCAAGCAAACAGCCCTAGAAAGCTGATACTCCTCTTTTTGAAGTGCTGAAGAACTTTGCCATTCATTTACAAGATCAGAGAGACTGTAATTTTCAGGCAAGCCACTCACAAATCTCTACTGAAGTTGTTTGTTTCCGTTTCTTCTCTGAGAAGTCATCTGCTTCCATCCTTTACCTAAACTTGTGTCAGAGCAGAGTCCTTGCAAAAAGCATTGATGTTTTAAAACTTTCCAGGGAAAGAAGAGATGATATTTTCTGTTCTGTAGGCTATATGTTTTGCTGAGTCTTTTCCTCTTGTACGAATGCTGCATTCCTTCACATGGAAGAGCTATTTGCAGCCCCATATGTTTCTCCAGTGGAAGCTACTGATACCTGTTACTTGTCCATTGTTGTCAGGCTTTTGATTTGAAATCACAGTGTCAATACCATTTTGTTAAGGACATCGACTTGGAAATGTGAAATACTTCAAAGTTTAAAAAAAAATTGTCTTTAGATATGTATAGATACATCTTGCATCAGTGTTTACCATGAAGAAGGCTGGCATCTCTAGCCTTTTTGTGTACCGCCATGGCATCTTGAAACCTGCTGAGGCAATGATGTCTCTGTCTTCTGCAAAACTGTTGATCCCAGCCTTGTGGTAGACATAGACAGATAACCACTGTTGCCCTTTCTTAATGTCCTTTTAAGAGACAGTGTTAGTAAAGTATATTAGTAATTCTCACTTGGCATTATTATAGGCTTAGAAAGCTTTACCTTTGTTTTACCTCAGTAAAACAGTCTTTGGCAGTCTTTGTAATCCTTACATCTGAAATTAGTTTCCTGTTGCAGGTGGTCAGGACTGGCACATAGCTTCAAATTTGCAGGGAGGAGCAGGCTGATAGAGTGATGGCACACATGTTTTTTCTTTAGGAAATGCTGCTGGAGAGCAGTCAGCTTCAAAAAAAAAACAAACCCAGTGAAGTGAGACAATCTACCTTCTGGTTTTGTACAAGCCCTGGTTTTGGATGGGAAAGAAAATAAATGAGCACTTCAGCTCCGTGAAGTCCCTTATAGAAGGGACTGTAAAGAGAATCTGCCTTTCTCTACACATAAAAAGCTCAGGAAGAGAAAGTGGGGCAGGTAGTGCTGATGAGGGGAGAGACAGGCTGAAGTGCTGCAACAGACACAGGCGTCTGCCTCTGTGCCCTTGTCATCCCAATATCACCCCTGTTTTTTGACAAACGTGTGATTTCATGCATGCTTTATCCATCTTTGAGGTAGAATCTGGAGCTCTTGTAACTCCAAGAGGTAATGACTGTTCAGCGGAGGTGCTGGAAATGCTGGGGATGAAGCATGGCTTGTTGTGGTGGTGGGGCTCAGGTGTGAGCCAGTCAGTGGAGCAGCAATGCTGCCTCTCCTTCTCTGCCCCTTAGGGGCACTGTTTTGAAATCAACAGCTGGTTGTGTTTTACCTATAGGTTAACCTACAATGTATCTATAGTGTTTCGAAAATATTCATAGGCAGAGTTAGGGAAACCTATGCCCTAACATTTGACAGAGGTCTCCGGCGTTACAAGATATGCAGATTTTGACATTTTTTGCTTTCTTTCACCTGTCTTGTGGCAAATGAACATGAATCTAACCTTTAATAAATAAAAGCTTAATGGAGTCAAAATTTCTTCTGTAAAATACCACAACTTGCATGGATTTGCAGCTCCTTCCTCCCTCAGAGAGCGAGTATGCTTTAATTTGGTTATAAAACATGGTCTATACACAGTATATTAGCAGAAAGCTGTCTGCTATAAAATGCCAAATTAAATTCTGAGCCACAGTGGAGTCCCTGAACACAACACTTGTATTCTGTGGCATAATGATAGTTCTGTTAAAACTGTTCATGTGAGAAAATAATGTTTGTGATAAAACTCATGGGTTTTACTACATGGCCCAGATACCTGGGATTTATACAGAATTCCTTTGACCGTCACACAAAAGAGTCAGTAGGTACCTAGTGGTAACCCAAACTCGGTCTGCTTTTCCAGAAATTGCACTCCTGACTTCTTCCCCAAGTTTGGAAGAGAAACATGTGATTTGTCAAAAAATAATGATCACGTTAACTTTCCAGAATGTGGACATTAATATTAGAATCATACATCCTGTTCAACGAGGGAACAAGGGACCTTTACCATTTTGTAAGTATGAGTACAATGTTTGTGGTTTTTACTATATTTTTATTCTATGGAAAACTACTATCCCGAAGTAAATTAAATTATGTAATGGGAAGGATATTTCTATTTTCCTCTTTCTTGGGAACTTAGACATGCAGACTTGTGAGTGCTGATATCTTAATTTATGGATCAAAACCTAGTATATTAAAAGAAATAAAAGGATAATATTTGATATTATCAAATGCGTAGGCAGTAAGGAAAAGTGTCTTGTTCTCCATAAAAATTTCATAGCCTTGGGTTGATTATGAGTTGTTATATAGCTAGTGAGTAATTCTCTAAACACTTATACTGTTTTCAAGTGATCTCGTAACATGTCAGATGCTTTCCTACTCTGGAATTGTCATTACCACTGTTAGTCCACGGGATGCTCAGAAGCATAAACTAGGTATCAGGAAAAAAAAGTATTTTTCCTTTTCAGCAAACTGAGAGGATGCATTCTTTCTGGTTTTTAACAGAAAAGCAGTAAGTAAAAACAGTGGATCTAGAGGAAGTCCATAAAGGGTAAGAGCAGCAGAAACCAGCATGTCTAGGACTCCTCTGCTACAGCAGTTTCCTAGACTGGTCATTGTTATGATACACTTCTATTATCTACTCCTACACCTGCTGGAATGCTGGTATTAAAGACTTCATAAGAGTCTATGGTATGTAGTTTATAATAGCAACTGGCACCTGGAAATATTTAGGTGGATTCAGCTGACGGAAACATAATGCCAGGTTGAGATTATTTATATTTGCAGTAATTTCCTCCTCGTGTGATGTATTCTCTTAATCCAGGATTAAATTCTAATTGTGGCTAAATCCTTGGAAAGCTCATCACTTTGAGTGGAAGTTTTAGCAAGTCAACATACCTGAGGTTTGAATGAGAAGTTGCAGGGTGTGAATCTTACTATACTGTAATTTCTGGATGTTTTGTGCAAGGCAAACACCAATTAAATAAAGGGAATGAAGAGAGAATCGTCATAGGCTCTGTTCTCAGACATGTTGGGAAAGGCAATGGAATGAAAGCATAGTGCCTTAGGTTTTGCTCTATTTTATGCTACCTGCACACAGTCTGAAATGAACACATTAAGATAAAAATCTATGTTGTCTTGCTAATCTGGATGTTGGAGCTGATCATGTAAAGCAAAAGCATCGTCAAAAAGGAAACCCACACTTTTTTCAAAGTGGTCAGAATGAATCTGTGCATAATTTGACCTAGGACAAGAACAGATGGAATTAAGCAGAAGGTTTACTTTGTTCTATAATTTTTTATATGAGTGAACAAAACTTTACTGCAGCCAACGCAGCTCTATCCAGGCTCTATCTGCCTGATCTGTGTAACCTGTAGCCCCAGAAATACAGTTATTGCTATTGCTAGTTATATGCCACAGGCTATGTACTGGCATTGCAGTATCAAGGTATGCCAGGCTTGCTTGGCCTCAGATTGCCTTGGTCTGCCTGGAACTTTGTTTTACCTGGCTTAGTTGCGATAGAAATTTATTTTAATTATCAGGTGACTATTTCCTGATTTGTTTTACTTATTTTTTAATAATCATGGGATATAACTACGATTTTTGTACAAACAAGTGTAGCAAGTATTTATTCTGTGTCAAGTGAAATATTTATTACATCATCTTAATGTTGCAGTGTAAAAGAATATAGGCCTGGCCTGACAGTCAAGGACTTGCCTGTGGCAACCCAGGATGTGGGGGAGAGGAGTACAGACATGGAGGGGATAAAAATAGAGGTCATGAGAATGTCAATTCAGGTCTATGAACAGCTCAGCAGCAAACAATTAAATACAAACCTTGGAAGCTAACACAACTGATTTATAGGCAGCAGAGAAAACAGAAGTATACAAGGTATGTAAGATATGTCATTCAGACATAATGTGGAGTTGCAGACCAAATAAAAAGAAGAAGGTGTAAAGCATGAAAAAAATGTACTAAAGGGAGACCCAAGTGGAATTTAGAAAGAAAAGGAAGAAATCAGCAGCTTCAACATCATGCTCCTTGGGCACCACCGTCGTACTCCTCCCAGGAAAAAAAAATAGGAAAAATGGTGGGTTCCCTGTAACTATTCCCTACCCCTGACTGAAGCCAACAGCCTGAAGACTTTCAAGGGAAACAGCAGAACAGTAGATGCTAGGAAGTATATGTTTTATTGAATAATTATTGAGACTTTTTTCCATGTCAGTATTCTTTATTTATTTTCTTTTGTCATAAAGCATTTCAAAATGTATTTATTTTTCCTTTTTTTTTCTCTGTCTAATTGCTAATTTGCTGAATTTGCAATAGTCCCTAGAATGCAACGTTAAGTTTCTCCTGACGTTAAAGTCCTGCTGATACATGAGGCGGTGGGGGTTTTGCTCTTCCTTTTTCTGCAGAGAGTGATTTCTTCATATGAGCCAAAGTGACAGGTCATTCAATGCATCTGCCTCTGTTAGTGTGCTTCCAAGTTTGGTAAGCAGAAAAAAACCCCAGTACATTCTGCCTTTTTGAACCAACACCTAAGCAACTAAGGATCAGTTTTCATGGTTCAAAACATGTAAAATATCCAGAAATTCTGTATGAGATTGCAGGCGTATGATATGATGCAAGCCCATATTTGGGCAAAATTGATGCTCTAGCTGGGCTCCCCTCTAAACTGGAGCACTGAAGCGCTGCTGCAACACAGATAGTTAAAGGACCCCGGTGACAGAATGCCCAGTCAGTAGGTGTGAAGTAGGTTTGTCTTAATCTGTAATGAGCACCCCAAGGATGACTGGAATGCTTTTAAAGCCAAAAAGCCAAGTTTTGCTAGAGCAGGAGCTATGGTAGCTTTCTTTCAATAAAAAAAATAAATCAGTGCAACTCATGAAGACGGGGAGCTTGTACTCTTCTGTGCCACAGAGAGGCTCCTGCCTTTCAGCCACTCTTTATCTGTGGTTGCCAAGAGCGGTTCTCTCTCTTCCTTAGGAAACTCTCTATCTCAGAAGTAGGATTTCCCACACTTCGCTGGGATCTCTCACAAACTGATTCAGCTGTTCAGAATATTTTAGTTTCTTTTACCATCACCTAACCTACTCAGTGTAAGTTCAGCTCAGAGCAGGGAGTTTAAATAATACAAACCCTCAGTAACCTAATCTACACAAAGTAGTTTCGATTCTCTTGAATCTCTCAGCATGAAAGTAGTAAATATTTGAAGCTGCAAGGCAGCCTGTCCTCATATTAGCATCAATCTAAACAGTGTTCCTTGAGAAATTGTTGGTTTTGATATATTACTGTATATTGCAGTAATAACTGCTGACCAAGCATTCTTTTCCTAATGGGTAGTTTTCTAGATCTGTCACAAGCTACAGAGCACAGCTTCTCAGAGAAACTTTAGCGTTCAGGATTGACGAGAATAAGAAGAAAATATGAAGCAGAGGAGGCTAAAGTCCATTGAAAAGTCCATTTAGGTTGGATATTAGGAAGAAATTTTTTACAGAGAGAGTAATCAGGCATTGGAATGGGCTGCCCAGGCAGGTGGTGGATCCTCCGTCCCCGGAGGTTTTTAAGATGAGACTGGATGTGGCACTTAGTGCCATGGTCTAGTAACCACGGCGGTGTTGGATCAAGGGTTGGACTTGATGATCTTGGACATCTTTTTCTACCTGGTTGATTCTATGATTCTATGAAATCATGGCAGAAGTACGGATTTAACAATACATTCATTATACGATGCAACCATTTTCTTAACTGAATTTGGCAAGTAACTTGTTTTAAGCATTACTGACCAGATTTGTTTAAAATATTTTTTTCTTTTCATTCAGTGGGTGTTAGAAAAGACTTTGTGTAAATCATTTCAACAATTGTATTTTACTGGAATCAGGGAGCAAATACATGACCTGATTTTGGAAAAAATCATCTGTTACTGATATGAAATGCATTTTCTGGCTACCTCAGTGAAATCTATAGGCATAACTATCATTGCATGATTATTCCTTGAAAGACTAAGTGATGTCTTGTTGAATATTGACAGTTTTTTTATTTTATAGTATTTTATAGAATATTCTAATGAAAAATGTGAAATAAAAATTAAAATTATTTATAATTATTTATAATAAACCATTGAATTTGGTTTGAAATACCCAAATTATATTTCTGTAAAATTTCAGAAAATTTTATGCCTTACACGTAAAAAACTGTATTTTTGTTTCACATAGCCACTTTCTATCTGCTTATGGTTTATTTTAACACATCCCTTGTGCACATTTTTCCTTTTGCCTCCTCCCTCTAATGTCTTTTTCTTTAATCCATGTATAGCAGGTATCATGCAAAAATAGTGCTGTGAGAACTTACATCAGCTTTCTGACAAAACCATTCCTTTGGCAACTGCCCCATTCTCAGTGCTCCTCAGGGAAAACAGGTGCTTGCTAGAAACATTCATCATATGTTTTCTGTCACACACAAATTTTAATTTTTAGGATTTTGCTGTTACTGTATATTGGAAACAGTATGCTAATTCTAATGTAGCTAGCCTGAGTATGTCAAACCAGTTAGCGCTACTGTGATACTTGCTTTTCTGTGCTGGTAACACTTTGAAGGTGTTTAGAGAGGCAAACAGGGATTAAAAGGCTGTTGCACATTTTTAGCGGCCCAAATAGGAGGTACCTGCTGGCTTATATCCACAATTAATTGGCTTTGCCTGCCACCTCAGAGACCATTGTTTGGTTTGGGGTGTTCCTAAAATGGGCTGTATTGATCTGTTGTCTCATAACCTGGTCATTTCATCGCTTGCTTTACTCAGGTGTCCTGAGGTATCAGTGGTTTCAGAGGGTTTCTTCACTCATTAACATTTGAGCTGTAGCTGCCCTAAACCCTCAGGTGCAGCCATCCGATTAATACCGAGCTAGCAGTAGTTTTAGTGAGGTCATTAGATGTCAGCTGGCAGAGGGGTGTGCAGGGTTGGACCCAATCTGATTGTGCTGCTTGTGGAGTCCTTTCCAGAAGGTCTGTGGAGAGCACTTTGCAGGAGGACTAAAACGTCCGTCTCAGACAGATGTTGCTGCTCATAGACAGGGCTCGCTGCTCTGCTCCCAGACCTGCGTAGGCAGGGCTGTGCCTGCTTCCCGGCTCGGCAGGGGTTGGGTAAGGCCACCTGTTGCCTGCTGAGAGAGCACCTTTACTTCCAGGTCTCCGGAACCGCCACAGCCGGTCTTCCGGCAGGGGGTGGGTCATGTGGCTCTGCTATACCTGGTAGACAAGCCACAGCGGGGGAAAACAGATGCATGAGTTTTGGGCGAGCAGAGGGAGTGTAATAGGAGCTGGGGCACCAGTCTCCCAAGGCACATTTGCATTGCTTGTGTCTCTTCTGCAGACCCAGCCTGTAGTTCCTACATATTTAGGAAGGGGTGCTTTATGGTCTTTTCATGTCCAAATCAGTTTTTTCACATGCCTTCCCAGAGGCATAGCTATGACAAACACAGTAATTTCCACCACAGCACTTCAGTATTCTTCTCCTCTTGCAGAAATGGCCATAGCGAATGCTGCTCTATTCCTTTCAAAGTGCTTTGTGAAGATAGTGAAGGCACTTGGGGATACTCCCTGTGAGCCCAGTAAATTGGTCACCACCAAAGCACTGAGAGACATGAAACTAAGCACCTGTAATCTGCAGAGGGAGCGTTTCCCTCATTTGGAAGCACAGTGACCTGCAGACACACGAAACAAACCTCAGGAGTTTGCAGAGGCTGGAAGGAGGAAACTGCAAGTAGGCCAAGATATTAATCACTCAGTGTAATGGGTGAAGACCAAGGGTGAAAACATCATCCAAAAGGATGCTTGACCATGAAAAACGTTTTACCCATATTTATTTTTTTTCCTTGAATACCAAAAAATATTTTTTCCTTTTTTTTCCCCTTCTAATTATTATTGCAAGGGACAAGGCTTGCCAGAAGGCTTTCTCATTGAGATGGAAAGTTGAAGTGTCCACAGAACTGTGGTATTTCTATGAAGCCGAAAGAAACTCACATCTGGGAAAAATTAAAATTCAAGTTCAGGATATCAAGGCGAATAATACCATTTGCCTTTTATTGTAGCAAAAGGGAAATAATTATAATTGTTACTTACTACCAATTAAAGTGCTTATGCCTAAAGAGGTAACATCTATGTAAATCATGCAGTTTCCTTGAACAGTTTGCATGAAAAATACTCTCTGCTAGTTGTCCCTCTCCCTGTTTAATCAAAGTAGTGGGCACTGGCACTATTGTGACAACAGATGCCAAACTCAGACTTGGAAACCCAGGCCTGTGTCAAATGCCATGGAAAAACTGCTTGTGCGTAAAGGGATGTGGCTCTGCCACCTCAGCACTCCCTGTGGTGTAGGAGATCAACTCACCCTGTGCTTGCCATGAGTATGGATTCCTGTGAACTGCGAAAAAACACCCAGTTCCAGGATACCAGATCCTGGATGCACAGCAGGAGAGATCTGTATGGGGTGAGAAGTGCCTATTTGCAGGAGGAAACTCCTCAGGGAGTTGTTATCTTTCCTCTCACAAAGCTTGGACTTGTCCCACAAGTGGGCTGTTGGGTGGCTGTTTTATTTTCAGTGAGAGAGTAGAAGGAGCATGGACCAGGTGTACAGTTTTTACCCAATGTAAAGTGTCATCCTTTTGCACATCTTTCTCTTGGTAGTTGATAAAGTACACTCCAGTGAAGACATGAGCATCCATGGACAGGGACTTTGTGATGGGTTCTCTGCTGATGACTTCTTCTTTGACCCAAGCCCCTTGTCCCAAAGAGTAGGTGATATTGCTGGGCTTTGTTATGAGCCTTCTTGAGCACTTGTGAATGTCCCTGGGCACTGCCTTCAGGCACAGCTTTATCCCAACCCTCCATGTGAACAGCGATCCACTTACAGGTCGATAACTAGCTAGAAATTGCTGCTGTAGCTCAATGCTGAAAATGTGTGATTGTGCACATATTCCCTGTGAAAGCTGATGCACATCCAGGGCTTTGCTGGGGACCACAGATACATGGCAACCTCAGAGAGCAGCAATACAGTAGTGAAAAGACCACATGTGCTGGGCATGCCAGGCAGTCCTGTGAGGGCTGTCTGCAAGGTCAAGAGATACCTGAAACTGGGGCGAGGGTGGGAATATTGGAGGCAACCTGGGATTGTTACAGGACCACAGTAATGAAGGACCAAGACCACTGCTAGGGCCATTTTTAATCACTGAGCTGGTAAGTCCCTGGTCACTCTGTCAGTAAGGTCAGCCTGCTAAACAGTGAGCTTTAGTAGCTTGTCAGGGTTCAATTCCAGCTGTCTAGAGACAGAGGGAGAGGTCTTTCAAAGAGTCAGCAGGAGGCAAGTGGTAGTGGTTGGAAAAACTGGGCCACATTGCTGCTGAAATATGATCTGTGGGATCTGTGGGGGCTGTCAGACCCATCCTGCTGGAGTAAGAGAGAGCAGCACTCCAGTGACTGGTACAAGAGCAAAATGGCTGCGGACAAGTCAAGCCTACCACCCTTGCAAGAGACTTCAGTGAAGCAAGTGTGTGGGTCACTGTCCTCACCATTAGCAGGAAGGTGAGAGGCTTCTGTCTTTCATCACAACATGGCTATGTCTCCCTTCTCACTGTAAAGGATTGCTCTCCCCTTTTATTCTCATCATACTGCCACTATTCCCCTCTTGTGCAATGATGCTTCCGTAAAAAACACAGTGAAAGCTTGACAGGAGCAATCAAGATGCCTCAGGAGGGACAAAACCAGCCTGTGGACAGTGGAAGTTCACAAATGAGGTGCTTTGCTTCCTCCAACTGGGTGCCACCATTGGGGCAAATATGCTGCCCAGGATAAGAAGGGACAAGCTAGTCCAAGACAGGCACAGGAATTTCAGTGCAGTAAGAGTGTTGCTCACCAAGAAAACTTTGCTGCTCCAGACTAATTAATTCAGACTCAAATTTTTTAATTATGACTGCAACCAGATTGGTAAGAGATGCCATATCTGAAATACAATTGATACCTCAGAAAAGCCTGAAAATACTCTAGGCTGACTCAAATCATGTGTAGCAAATCACCTCAATAATACAAGATGTCATTTTTCAATAGTGTGGGAAAACCTCACACTGTACTTGGAGCTTACTCGTAGAATGGAGGATACTTAGGAGTCTAAAAGTATGATTTCAATTTTTTTTCAACCTGGACAGGAAATTATCTTCTCTTCTTTTTAAATGAACAACTATCGTGCTGGTAAAGTAACTTCACGGCTGACTTTTTCTGCTATGTTAAAGTCATATCCTCAGGTAGTGACACCTCCCCATTGTTTTTTACTGTGTTGTTTTTTTTTTAATCTGTGTGAGAATTTTCCTGAATTTCATTTGAAATAAAACTCCTCTTGTCTTCAGTGAAGACAAAAAGATGAAAGTACAGCTATTTTAGCCATGTATCAGTATGGTGTGGGTGGGCCTGTGAACCTGCAGGTTATGTGATATCACCTTATTTTAAAGGAAGTTAACTCTTTGTCAGATAAACGCTTTTCATTAAAGATTTCTGCACATAGCAGTAATAAGGATACAAGGAAATCTGCTGTCTTGTGCTGGCCACAGGTTCTCAGGATGTATTAATAGATAGGATTAGTGAAGAATAGGTCAGAAGGCTGCAAAGCTCCTGTCCCTTGAGATTTTCTTCTTTAGATCATTAGTCTTACTGAAGAGCTCCCTTGAACACAGGGAGCAGAAACTGAGGAAAAGGCTGGAACCATTTTATTCGCCAGGACATACTGAGGAAGGGGTAATTTCTGAATCATAAGCTCCACTGAAAATGTCTGTCCAGTTTTCTGCACAGGCACCCTGGAGGAACAACAACATCAGTTTTCTGACCAGAGAGGCAGCTGTAACAGAGCAAGGAGAGACTATCATAGGTTTCTACCTGTTGGCTTTAGGTATGTATTTGGCTTGGATGTGAAAGGAAGCTCTTAAGGCAGAGTTTGTTATCAAGTTCAAAGTGATTCATTTAGGTTTCATCCCTAATGGAACAGGATGTTAGAAAATGCAACTTTTTTTCTTCAACTATTACAAGATCAGAGAAGTACAGTTTGGTTTTGTTAAAAAGATTCATAATCAACGCAGAAATCTTGAGTAAAAATAAATAGTCAAGCATGTAAAATTTCAACTAATGTTCACTGAAATTAATATGAGGGAAGATTAAAAATGTACCCTATCTGAAGTACATGATAATTCTGCATCTTCTTGTGTCTCAGTAGCACTGAATTAATGTTCTCTGATTTTCAGAGTTACGGCTGTTGACAATCAGTTGTCATCCTACAATTACCTCCTGCAGAGACACAAAATATGGTTCTGTAGTTTTAACTTTTTTGAACTGTGCTGTTCTTGTCTTAAATGTTTGATGCACGTAGAAATTGACTTCTTCAAACAGGATGTGTGAAAGATCTAAGTACTAGAACATCATCCTGTGTTAGCAGTCACAATACTAAATGTTTATTTTAGTTCTGCTGGAAGACAGCACTAAGAGTGTACAATAAGGATTTGAAAATGGCAGTCAAGATGAACTGACTCTGATCCCAGGGCAATTTTGGTTTGCTTGTTTAAATATTATCTATTTTGGGCAGACTTATTGCTGAATACAAGGAAACTTTATGAAATTTCAGAGTGCAGGTCTGCTAGGTAATAAAAAATTTCAACCATAAAACCTCACAGGAAAATACAATAAAACTTAACTTTTATTAAATCTGTTCTTCTAAACAGCATATATAAAAATGTCTCTGCTTTTAAATAGTTGGTCTAAACAGATCGTTTTCTTATTCTAAGCTTATTACACATTTCAATTAGCTTATTAGACTGCAGCTTATGCTTGACAAAGGTCTATGGAAGTTAAAATGTAAAATGATAAGTATTTTAATATGTTTACATGAGACTTTCTTTTTTATCTGTAGGAACTAGGGAGGAACAAGTTGTGCTTAGAACAAAAACAGAGATTCTAGCAGAAACATGTATGGCTTCTATCTTAGGAGACTTAATTTGAAGAGTGGTCGTAAGGTAAATTAGATGTATTCCAATTTATCCCCAATCTGTCCACATCTGTGTATTCCTTCATGAAAAGCTGTGAAACATCTGCACCATCAGCTAATGAAATAATCAGTTGCACTTAAGACTAGAAAGAATATCCCAGGTCAGCAAGGCCAGTCCCCTGCTGTGACAATATATAATCTCATTCACAAAGCTATCATGCTCCCTTCATGTAACTGGCTAGAGTTTTTTTGATGATGTTACTCAGTCTTCCAATTGAAAGCCTGTTCTTCATTTTATTTCTATGTGGGATAGGAGCCTTTCCCTGAGTTCTTAGCTAAAGTGATCACACAAACTTTATACCCTTTTTTGTCACTCATTTTAATTGAAATAATTTTTCTGCCTGCAACTAATATCCTATGGCCGGTGTGTGTTCCTGAAGGTATAATCATGCCTTGAGGTTAACTTTTGTATTCTTATTTTAAGCAATTGAGGGTTTGGGTTTTTTTGGTTGGTTGATTTTAAGGGGGGACAGGGAGGTTTAATTATAATTCATTTATCTCCTGTCATAATATCCTTTTTCCTGTCATCCCAGCATATCATCCTAGCAGCCTGATAGGCAGGACTGAATATGGCATCCAGGCAAGGTCTTGCCATCACTATTCAAAATAATATTTACACTTTCCCAGCTCTAGTGATTCCTCCTACCGTTGCCTCTGCATCACACTGGTAGTTCAAACTTCTTCCATCCATCGACCAACAGAGATATTTTCCTCTGCTGCTTCATGATGGTGACCCTACATCTTCTAGCAAATATCTAGGTGCCTAAGCCTTTAGGTTGTATGTTTATTGGATTTTGACTGCTCCAGATCCTTCTGGCCAGCTTAAAAGTACTTGGCATGTCATAGCTGCTGTTCCTGAAACTTGTCTCTGGATTCAAGACTCAAGTTGCATTTCTAGCAAAGTATATATATACAAGCAGCGGTAGCACTACTCCAGTTTAAGTGTAGTGTGGATCTGGTTAAAACTGATGGATGTAGGTATACCTTTTTGCAATGAGAACTTTTGGAAAAAATCTGTTGGTAACACATAAATCAGAAAAGTCCTCAAATCTTTTTCTCCTCAAAGATCTAGTGTCACACTTCTGCAAACACCAGCCACAACAATTTACAGCTATTAGTTTTATGTACACCAATAACTCAGTCTATCCAGGGATGTGGTAGAACAAAGCAGTCTGTCATGCAGACACCCTCTTGCCCTTTTGGGAGCACAGGAAAAAGGCCAGTTCATGCATTACCTTCCTGTACCTCCATTCCTTCTAGCAGTCTGGCAAGACAATCTGTATTAGCAGGAGTCTATGGATGCTTCCTTACATAAAGCTCCAAAGATGTTCATATTTGATACTCTTGGGCTTTTGATGCCTTGAAAAACAGCTTCAATGATTAAACTCCCATAACTACTGTTTTCTTTTCTTGAGTCTTAATATATCAATGCAGCTTCTTGCAAATTCTGACATGCATTTCTAGCAACAAAGGGATGTATGTGGTTGGTGTTTGCACTTCTCTTGAAGATGGAGTTCCTCTGAATCTCTTCACCTGCACAGGATAAACTCCAAAAATTGTTATCTTAGGCCAAGTCTTCCCATAGTCTTCACTGAGGATGTGAGTACCCAAGAACCATGATCTAACACCTTTTGCTGAGATAAGGCCTCTGTGTGCATCCCCTTCTGGAAATTCTCACAGATCACAGGTAGCACAGATGTCATATGTGATAGACAGTACATTACTATATGTGTTGTACATGACACACCAGCCAGACAGTTCAGGATCCAGACAAGGGGTCCTCAGCACACTGCATGGAAACCTGAGCTCACTGTTTTAGCACACTAACATCACAAGCAAATCATCATCAAAGTGTGTTTTGCAAATGCTGATGGATTTTGAGATCACTGCGCTACTTCATGGCATCCAAGTCACTGTTTCATCACTCCCCTTGCTATTGCTTCGGCCAGGAGAACAGCAAAGTGTGGGGAAAATGCAATGCCAATTAGATAGAAGTGATCTATTCTCAGAGGGACTATCTACAAGTGATAGCAGCCACTGAGTTACCCTTCGTTAGGTCATCTGTGTCAGCATCCTCTTTCTGAAGGCAGCACTCTCTTTCCCTCCTTCCCTTCAATGAGCTCAGAACTGTCAGAGACAGACAGGTGAAAGCTTGTCCTTCTGCTAGGATTACATCTGATCCGATTTTGCCTATGCCCTATGAGGTATAGTACTGTGGAAAATCCTTGCGTAGTTTAAATTAGGAGGTGCAATTTAAAAGTGCTGTCCACTGCTGCTGGCTGCTAGATATGGGGGAAAAATATAAAGAATATTTTTCTTCAAAATTATTAGTTGGAATTCATAAGTTGTTTTTTTCCCCAAATTTATACACAATTTGTTCTATGCTTGTTTTCCCTAGTGTCACAGTTAACCGGGACAGTTAGAATAAATACTTGGCATAAAAGGAAATTTTAAGCCAGTAGGAGAGAGCATTTCTTAGAGAAAAAACTCTGATTTTTTGTGAGTGCTTATATCAGAAAGACATGCTGAGAGCATTACCAATCCCATCAGAAAACAGGAACAGACCACAAGACCCAAACATGTCTTTAAAAGGCACACGTTTTCAAATGGTAATAGTAAACTGTTACTTGACAAGTGACAGAATGAGTGTTATTTTGGGACTTTGACAGATAAATCTAAGAAGGTGAGAAAGGAAACAAACTATTCACAGAACATTCATCCACAAAATGATTGCATTTATTGAACAAATAATCTCTCCACGCTTTGTCAACTCTGAAACATGATGACTTCTTCTTCCTGTCAGAACTGGCAATATGCCCTGGACAGGATATTGTGTGTGTACAACTGGCAGCAAAGACTGAAAACAGAGCAGGGGCACTTCACAGTTGCAATAGTTAATGACAGCTTTGCAAATTCTCTGGATTTTATCACTGTTTTAAATAAAGTTTCCTAGGCTGAAAATCTTTTACAGCAAATCTCTTCGGAGAGGCATTTATGCTTGTGTATATGTAGTTGAACCAGTGACTGACTTCATTCATGCCTGCTCTGTATTGAAATGCTCAATCCCATTTATATCCTAGAGAAAGGTTATTTGCTGAAGGAAGACTCTAGTTTGTCTTGTGACAGTGAGACTCGCCTTTTGCTCTCATTTCTTGGATTCTTCCACTTAAGGCTCTATGTACATTTTAAACTGCATATGAGTGAATTGTTACACCCATTTTTTCTATTTTATTCTTGTCAGAAGGCCATGCAATAATATCTAATAAGAGTAAGTCTAAGTACAATGTTATGGGTTTAGGGGAGAGAGGTTGTTTGGTTTTAGGTGTTTTTTCAGTTGGGGCAGTTGTTTTTCTGTTTTGGGGTGGTTTGGGTTTTTTTTGAATCAGTGATCAATATAGGTAGCAACCTCAGACCAGCACATTTATCTGATGGCACAGAGATCCAGTGTCCCACAGTCACTACTGTAGTTGGTAGCACTTCCATGTGACCTCTATTTGTTAGTCTGTGATTTGCTGAGAATTGAGTTCCTTCGATGTCTTTTTTTTTTTTTTTTAATCCTGATGTTAATATGGTCTACTACCCAGACAGATCATTTTAGGCACTGGATATGCCAGTGCAGGTTCTCCACGTACTTTGTTTAAAAGGACCATGCCTACCTGCAAAAGTCATACTTGCTCTGTAACCTTATCTCCCTCAATGATTCCCTCAACTCCACCCTTGGTTTGTGAATGTAGTTCCAAAAAATTATCAAAAACACTGTGTCTCTGTTGTCTCCATCTAAAATGCATAATGTTGTTTTATGTGACATTTTGCTCAATTTCTTCTTAAGACGCTTTAACTGAAAACTCCCTTACCCTCCAGGCTCAGGGGAATTTGCTCTATTCCTGGGAAGGGCAGGTGTCTGACACTTTAAGGGTAGCCCTCCTATACATTACATTGTGTTGAAAAAATTTTGCTGTTTACAAAGAGTGTAATTTTATTTTGTCTGCTGTCTTAGCACTACATCTTCATAATGACAGGGAAAAAAACTTTCATGCCTACTGACTCAAAAATTATCCTACCTTACGGAAGGTAGAACTGACGCACACAAGCAACACAACTTCCATGTTTGCATTGCAGACCATCCCTATGCGCTCCCAAAATCTTCCTCCCCCAGTGCCCTGCTCTGCCTACTTATAATACCTAGACTCAGACAATAGTCAGAAAATCCCTGACTTAAAATGCATCCAGTTGTTCGAAACAAGACTCGATTAAGAAACATTGTCACCTAGTGGCCAGAATAAGATGTATTTATCATTGTTGATCTTATAACGAGATATATACAAATTATACGTGTGTATCTCAGTGTATCATTGCACCAGTGACTATTTCTGGTTAATACCATACGCTGACATTTCAGCTCTTCCCATTTCAAAAGCTCTTCAGTAAACCATATGCATTTGCTAAGCAAGACAGAGCAGCAGCAGCTTGGCAATGCTGCAAAGAGAAGCTATTAAAAGGAAATTGCTCCACAGAAAAAGCAGTTCATAGTGCCGTACAGAGATTGTCCCGTCAACCACCTCCCCTCACACTCCAAAGTATCCAGAGCACCTCAGGAGGGGGTAGGTACCCAACCCATCTATTGGCAGAACGAGTGCCTTGCTCCTCAGCATTTCAGATCCTGATACTCCCACATGGCTTGGAGATTCAGAGGCAATTTTCTCCCCTCCCTTCCTAGCCAAGGCAGCCTGGTGGTGAAGTGCTGGGTTCTTGACGTATGAGGTGATGCTTCCTGGAGGAAAGCAACTGCCCTCTTGCTGTAACATTAAACACACCAGCCATCTTTTCTCTTGTGAACTCCTTTGAATATCCAGAGATGCTGTATAATGCCATCATGTTATATTCCTCTTTATTGTGTATATCCATCTCTCACTGTGTTAATATACAACAGCCTTGCTCTGAGGTATCTACTGTTCGTGCCTGGATAGAGGGCTGTGGATCAACTCTTTTCTTACTTGCCTGGTAGTGTCATACCCTGGCATAAACCACCAGGTGTTACATTCCTAATCCTGTCCTAGGCTGCAGACACTTAAAAGAGGTCGTGTTTTGCTCCACCCTGCCAAGGTGAAGTGAGGCCACCAATGTCAAAAGTGGCAGAGCTGGTCTGTAGGATAGAAACAGGAGCCAGCCGGAAGCCTGGTGCTGCCCAGCCTGCTGCTCAATGCCTTTCCATCAGCCACCCTGGAACCACCCCCTTCACAGGCTAAGCCACATTTTCAACACTGAGCCTGACACTTACAAATAAACATTTTGTTAAAAATCGTTCATTTCCATGTGCCTATGTCATCTCAAAAAGTGGGATGAAAATGAGTGGGGCAATAGCTGTGGACATTTGGAAACTCTTAGGTCTCTCCAACTGAGTAATTGTATGACTTTCTACAGCTTTATAGTCATCTCCCTTGTGTTTTCTTTATAAACTTAGACATACGCATGTCAGGCATCTCTGTTCCTGGAGAGTAAGAGAGGATACAATTTTCTTTAAAAAATAAATAAAAAGAGACTTTAAAATTCTGTTCAAAACATTTGCTTCATATGGATTATCAGGTGCATTACTGAAAAATATTCCCATCTGGGACAGACTTTGCTGCAAGGAGATCCTAGACTGTTCTAAGAGAAGACACTTAATTGTGTTAGCTGCCCTTCTCGAGAGAGGACTGGTAAAGTGGCTCTCTGGCTACATGCATGAATCTTCTGTATCCATTTTTGTTTACAAGGTACCTAAACAGATGCAGCTTTTGACAGATTGTTTGTAGTCTGTGCTTAGCTCTAACAATCTTTCCTCCTTCCTATTTTCCCTAGATGTTACACTCCGTGAGTTCATCTTCATGAATTTCACCTCCATGAATTTCATCCACTTATGGAAAAAAAACTTCTCTAGGCCCTTAAAGTGTGGATCTTTGATAGTTGCAGCAGCAGCTCTTTGTGTTTGTTCTATTACTGAAGTTATTCGCTCGCTCCTGCTTCTGAAATGTACCCAGCTACTCAAAAAGCCTCCATGCCTAGGTTTTCTAGTGGATAATCTGGTTTAATATGCTTCTAATGGAGCAAAAGGGTAATTTTAGAAGAGATGTCATACATTGACACACTCAACTGCTTCTTGCTTTATTTGCTTTTTATATTATAGAATCATAGAATGACCTCAGTTGGAAGGGACCTTAAAGATCATCTAGTTCTATGGATTTAATTTTTCTTTTCCAGGTTGGCTGTCTTGGTTTGGAAACAGCATTGTGATTTTTGTCCTGTATAAACAAAGACATCTTCTGCAGCCTACTGACTACCTCACATTTAACTTGGCAGTATCAGATGCTAGTATCTCCGTGTTTGGTTATTCACGAGGGATCATTGAAATCTTCAATGTCTTCAGGGATGATGGATTCATTATCACGTCAATATGGACTTGCCAGGTAAGACTGGATTACACTTAATTAGACAAAACAAGTGCAACTATTTCTGTGAGTGTGCTGTATATAAATAACCAGACAGTTCCCAAAGAATGAAAAGAGATAGTGACTGACCTTTGAAAAGGGCAGTGTTCTGTTTTGTTACACCTATAAATCTATGCATTTGATCAGTGTTTGACGAATTTTCAGTGTTTTTTTTCCTATATATTTGCAATAGTTCTTACCAGTCTGGGGTTTTTTACTTCACGTCAGAGCTCATGCTCATGTTGGAAAGCTAAGGCGTAGGCTCTGCTTGTCTTCAGCTCACCTGAAGTCAACCTGGTTTTTGGCACTTGAACATTTGGCTTAAAGCAATATAGACTCTTACTTGACAAGGCATGCAGAGCAAATCTCCATACAGCATTTGGGCATACCGATATATTTTAGCATACAACTTTTTGCTCTAAGTCAGTTGTAACTCGTCAATTGCCTTCCTAAATTCTTGGTTGCTTCATTGCCTGTAGTAGAATGAGTATTTTTACTTAATGGCATAGTCTTCCCTGAACTTGGAGGCAGCTTTTTGTTGGAGAACTTGGAAAAGTTATTGCTAATTCTGAAACATATGTGCATAGACAGAATATAAATGCACCCCATGGACAGATAGGCACAAGCCTGGTTCCCTGGTGCTTTTAATAACATCTGTGAGAAAGATTATACTCTGTTTCATGAGGGAATCAAAAATCTGAAAATGACAGGATAGCCTACGGCAAGGTGTAAAAGAAGTCATGATGAAGGAAACGGGAGAAAGAAATAATCCTCTTTTCTTGCTGTTTTGGGTTTTGGGGTTTTTTTCAAAGAGGAAGTTGAGCTATTGTGCAACACAAATGAAAGAACATTTACAGTTCATGTTCCCTCCTTTTCAATAAAAAGGTTCAGTTTCTGCAGAGAAAACTTCAGTTTCCCATTGAGGACTGATTAACATAGGAGCTGTAGCTTGAACTTAAAAATTATTATTTTATTGTTTAAAATGCGTGTCTAGTCATTTGGCAGAAAAGGATTTATCAAAATGAAGCTAATTATTTCCTCAGCAAAATCTACTTTTTTGCTAATGAGAACACCTACAATTGCAATCTAAGGTCTGTTGAGAAGAAACTTTGAGTTTTTTTAAAAATTGAAAGCTTTGAAGTCATCAGATAAATAAACACATACCTGCAAACTGTAAAATTCATTCCCACACTCAGAACCAAACAGATGCTCATTTTCCCCCTATTTCAAGGAAGGTGACTAAGAAAGGAAAGGTAAAATCTGTATCTCCAGGTTCGGTTGTACCTTTGTTGCAGATTTCCTCTGTAAGAAAGGTTAAGCCATTCAGTGTGAAATCCTAAACCAAGATCTGTGACATAAGTTTACGTTTACAGCCTAACAGGTTGAAAGAGGTAATATGAATGACTCTTCTGCATCCCTACTCCAAGTTCTTTCAGATACTTGCTTATACTGTGATTCCTTTTTTTGTGGCTGTAAAAAACAGCACACACAGGAATTGACAAGGCATGGCACACTGTGTCTGTACCTCTGGATTTCCATGGGAACCTCTGTCAGCAGCCTTACTGATTTCTTTCGTGATGCCTCTGCCTGGGAATCCCTCTTTGGTTGACTTGGAGTTATTTAGACTTGTTATGATGATCAGACTTTCTTTTTTGGGGTGTAAAAATACTGGGATGGAGGTGTGCTTGAACTTTATGTGATGGAGGTGGGCTTAATCTCGCTGTGCTTGAACTGCCTTTACAAGGAGAAAAGTGGACCCTAACATTTTTAGGGCACCCAGACAGTTCATTGGTCAGGCTATGTTAAGTAATCTTTTTTAGATCTTCTGGTTTTAAACGGCATTCATTTGTAAAGTTTGGATATCCAGCAAAATTTTGGGATCCAAAGATGTTGTACATTGGCTTTTATTAACACTCTGATTTGCAGAATATTAAAGTTACTGCTTTGATAATTGTCTGTAGGCTCTAAAAGTTAACAATTATCATTCAAAATAGGAACTTACACTGTACTAGTGCTAAGTAAAAATTAGTGGTAATCTGGAAAAGTCAATTTGTACTCTGAATTAATAGTCTAAATTGATTGTGACTTGTTGAGTGGTCAAGCCGGTTATAGTTTTTCGAGAGAAAATCATGTAGGATTCACATTTCAATCCAGATTTTGTTCTGTCTTGGGGGGCGGGGGGGCTCCAAAATATGTTTAAACCCTGACATCCATCTTCTTAATTATTAAGCTTGACAAAAAAAACCCAATGATGAAAAACTAGGTTATGGAAACAGAGTGGCTGTTTTTTAAGAAGAATATTGTGCAGAAATAACAGGAAACTTCTGTGCATAAAAAAAGATGTGAATGTTCCCATGTGTATGTGGATAGCCAGCACAAAGATCATTCTGAAAGTGTTCCATGTTGAACCGTGGTAGTGTTTCGATTGCTTGCTTTTTGGTATTTGTAAAATATGATGAGTTTGTAGTCTGACCAGAATGGCTCTCACATCTAGAACATGAGAAGTAAGGAGCTTGGTGCCAAGAAGGTAAAGCCCATGCTCTCTTTCACAACCCCTCAAAGTCAGTCTCTCTTGCTTCCCTCACTGCACTCAGGCTCCTCTGCAGGTAGCTGAGGTATCAATTTGGGCTGCTGCCTACATGAACATGGCTCTTCCCTTGGCATGGTCCGTGTGTTTTCCTTTACTTGGTTTGTTTTGCTGAGTCCAGAGGATGGCCTT
Source organism: Chiroxiphia lanceolata (assembly GCF_009829145.1). Taxonomy (NCBI): domain Eukaryota; kingdom Metazoa; phylum Chordata; class Aves; order Passeriformes; family Pipridae; genus Chiroxiphia; species Chiroxiphia lanceolata. The sequence continues at coordinate 33,820,059 of NC_045639.1, read as the reverse complement.
AATTGGCTTTCTGTCATTGTCTGGTTCACTACACATTCGCTCCTATTGATCAGTCAGCTTTTGCTTAGAGAAATTTTATTTTCCCAAGCTAGCCTGTCATTTCTGTTTATGAAGAAATTTCATCAGCTCACCTCACTTAATCCACCTAACTATTTTGTTTTCCTCTGAGTCGGATCTCCTTCTGTGCCCTCAGGTAAAATTTTTCAACATTAAAGTTCACCATTCGTGGCTGCCTCAATTAGAGGGAGTGGGGAAAAGACAGACCAATAGTACTTCTCTCAAATCAGCCCAGTCTTTGAAAACTCTCTGTAGCAAAAGATGTATCTCCAGCTACAAGGACCATCTTGCTGCACACCTGTTGCATGGGACAGATAGGTGTGATCCTGTTCTCCTCCTCTGTATGGAAGAAATGACACTTTTCTTCACCATGCCAAACATTTCTTTTTTTGAAGTCTGATAGAGCTCTTCTGTCAGGAATGAGGTAGTGTGGTAGGTCTGTATCCAAATGCTGCCCCTGTTGAATGCTGTGTACAAATATGGTTTTCCAAGCGTGGCTCTTGGAATTTGATTTCACTTCTTTTTTATCCCTTCTCTGCTCTACCACTGTCTCTTATTCCTGATCTGAACAAGGGGAGGACATTCAGTCTCTAGCACATTCATTTTTTAGTCTCTGGTAATATTATCAGTAAGCAAACTAGTTTGTATGGTAAATTTCAAATCAGAAAATGTAAGCCAGTGATGAAGTGGCCTCTTTCCCCCTACTTACCATATCTCTAGTGAAAAGCTGCCTCAGGATATTTTTTTGTCCTTCCCATATGTTTCTTCTATTCTACTACTATTCTACTATTATTCTATTCTACTGTTCTATTCTGTTCTACTGAATTAGAAGTTGCACTGAAACCTCTAAATAACATTGTGTACAAATGTTCTTACATGTAGGAAGTAGAAAAAATATTAATTCTCTTCAGGTAAACACCACGGTTTTTACTAAACCTTATTCATCAAATGACAGAAAGTTTTTCTTGATCTCTTAATCATGTGGTGAATACAACAAAAGATGGAGACTTCAGGAAGCCTCTAAATATAGGGGAAGGATTATAACTTATCTGATCCCCATACGTCCGTTGCAGTCATGTCTGAAACCAAGAATGGGCTGTGCAGTGCATTAGGATTTGAAATCCTTCATAATCCTGGTACTTCAGTTAAAACTTGTTCCCACTGGTTGACTCTTCTAAATTTCTTATTTTATTTTAGATTTTGATAGTACCGTTTGGTTATTTTAACATTAATTGTATAAATACTTAAGAATTTTACTATGAGCATCAAACAAATTGACAGCTCTTATCATGTGCTCACTCTCTTGGCATATGTTTCTTGAAAAAAATATTATTTATTTCCAACTGCTTCTTACATCTGAGATGTGTCTTGGCTGAGCACAACGTAGTTATCTCCAGGTCATGGTACCGTCACGGACATACCCACTGTCACTGACGTGCTGACTGACGCTATTACGGCAGATGCCCTCACCTCACTATCAGCCTAGGTATTCCCGGTCCATCTGGCTGGCCAGATGGTGCCAGAGCATCCCCAGCAGATCTGAATATGCACAGAAACAGCCTCAGGAGGAAACATAAAAAAAAAAGTTCTGCTTTGAGGTATTAGTTAGCACCACAGTAGCCTGTCTGACAGGATCCACCCCCACTGCCTCTGTCCCTGCAGCCTGCCCTCACCATCCCAAGGGCCAGCCTGGATGGACCTGCCTTCACCCTCTTCTGCTAAAGCTGCTTTGTGTTGTGTAGAATAATAAAGACACTGAGGGGAGCAGAAGAGAGAGAGAAGTTACTGTCTCACCCTGTAGTTGGGTTTACTACAAAGCAGTGAGGAAACACAACATTTCTCCATTCTTGTCTGACATACCCTGGACAGAAACAACTGGCATTGTGGTGAGCAGCAGTAAGCCTCACACTGCACGCAGGTGTTGTCCTACTCCATTAGCCATAATACACTTGTGCACAGTTGCCTGAAAGCATCAGCTATGTGGTGTATGTGTATCCTGAAAGGGCACTTCCTAGTATGGCCAGGGAGTCAAAAATTTTCTAGAAGCATCAGACTTGTGCATGCATTGCATGTGCATGCATTGAGGAGTACATGGCCCACAGAAATATATGGGATTTCTTGCACTGTAGTAGATTTTCCAAGTTATGGTGGTGTAGCTGATCAATTTGCCAGCTGAAATCCCAGTTAAATGGGGATTCCTAAGAAAAGCTAGATTAGTTGTGCAATATCCCTGCTTTAACAATGCTGCTGTTGGACAAGGAGGGCTCCCCTCCCTCCGGTAGGTGTCTGACTACTAATGTAGGGAGATTCTTTTTGTCTCTGCCCCAGTATTTGTTTGCTTTAGGGATAGTAGGACATCCCCTTATGATGAATATTTTTGGGGCTATGGGGATATGGGTCTGGGCACCTTTGGATGGAGAAAAGTAAATCCAGCTCTCCCACACACTCCATGGAGCTTAAGTGAGAATGGTCAGCAGTCCCTCTGCTTTTTACAGTGACACTGCTTAATTTTTAAAAGGTCTTGCACAGTTAAGGGAAGGATATGGCTGTGAATACCAAGAAATCCCAATCTTTTGCACCAAGAAGTAAGACTTTTAAAAATCAAAAGAGAGGTGAGATATGCCCCTCACCCTGTTCTCTTGGCTATATTAGGAGCCTCATTTGATCACCAGCTTTTGCCACCTCCAACCTAAGAGCCAAACTTGGAGCCACAACTCTCCTTTCACCAAGCAAACGACCAAAGCCTATAAGGCTGAGCACAGCAGCCCTTATACTCTTTCGTAGATGCAGCTTCCATCAACGTCTCTTGCTAGCACCTAAAACATCTAGAATCTTTGGTGTTATTATATGTTCAGAGGTCTAGTATGACATTTCTGAGAAGAAGTAATGTCTATCTTTTATAAAATTGGAGCTGAGGTTCTGAAACACCAAAATGAAAATTGCAAAAGTACGAAATTCTGAGAACAGTATGATGAAAATACATGTGCTCTTTTCAGCAGTTTTGGGGGAAGGACTTATCTCTTTTCCTATACACGGGTTGTAAAATATTCCTAAATCTTGTCTGAGGAGGAAACAGAGAATTAATACTTTCTTCTTTTAATAAGATGTTCTGTAAATTGTCTGATAAATCAAAAACACTAAAGACATTTATGTTCTTTTTTAAAACAGAGTAGATTTGGAGAACATTGATTTCTGTCCATTTAATATAACTCATAAAACCAACCAATTTTTTAGTTAGCTAGACTATCAACTCTCTTGACTCAGTTAGTGATTTTATGCATTATGTAAATACCAATACAATAAATGTTTACATACTACCATATGTGGTATTGTTCTGGGGGAGATGAGCAACCAGGGGTAGCTCAGCAGTTAGTGTGACCAGATAACAAAAGCAATGTCAGATTGAAAGAACCAAAATGAAACCTCATAAATTTTTTTTCTCCCGCCTTCCCAGTACTGGGGAGATTACAGAGGAAAATGGCAGACAGTGTCACTACTGCCCAGTATCTGTAGGCATTTTTTGTCAAACTTCTTCCATCTTAAGCACTCATTCACATTGCTCCATCATCCACTCATTTTTTCCTTCACCAAATCATCCAACTTTCAACCCACTCCATATGTAACAAGCACCCTTTGAGTGTATGTCTCACCCCCACATCTGCCTCTCATTCTCCGCATTAGCCAGCTCTGTGAGTACCCTACTCACCACAAAGATCTTGCTCATAAACCCTACACAAATCCAAAAGGTGTTCATCTAGAAAAGTAAGTCCACTGAGGTGGATAAAGGTTTGCTCCTGCTCACACTCTGCCCCAGATTGCTGCTGCGAGATGTAGTGATGGTTACCATGACTGTCCTTGCCCACATCTGAGAGTACCTGAATGTTCTTCCATGTTTTTCCTCCTCTCTCTTCCTGTGGGAACCAGTCTGTGCAGACACACTTTGAGTTCACCTGTACTTCCAGTTGTGTTCTGGTTCCACTGCACTGCAGGAGCACCTTCCTCCTTAGCACGGTTTTCTGCAGTAGGCTAACTTTGGCAGAGGTTTTCCACCCAAAGACTGAGCTAATTCAATCTTGATTGGTGTAAAAAATCTTTCAATATCACTGTATATCCCAGTGTCCAAGCAGGTTGATTGAGAGTGGTCCAGGAAAAAACAGGGTTTTTTTCTCAAATCATAATAGACAAGGAATGTCTGTTTAGTTGAAAAATTTTCAGCTATCTGCCTATAAGATATTAAAAGAATTCAAAAAAATGTAAAAGGGAGTGAAAAATAGCTATATACTATCCTAACACAGTACTAGGGTGTGATAGTGCTGGGATTTTACTTATATATAGCTTATCACTCCTGACATTTCAGTAAGATGAAAATAACTCAAAGTTAAATCACGGAGCTGGCACTAAGAGCATTAACAGATAAAACAGGTGTTAAAAGTGCTGGAGAAAAGCTGTGTACTGTTACCTCTGTATTCAACTCATCTCAGCAGGCTGATTCACTGTGAAAGGTAGGATGTGGAGACTGATCTATAATGCAAATTCAAAAAAAAGAGTGCCCTTTACTTCACCTGTGCTGTGCTACTAAGTCTTCTTCTCGCAGATATGTTTTTCTGAAACAAATTTATATCTCAATTATGAACACAAGAATGTATCCTCATTCTTGTTTACTTGCACAACTGAGATTTGGACACTGAAGAAAAATGTTGCAGAGATATTAGTCTTCCCTATATCTTTATGTCTGGTCTGCCTTGATATAATCTGTAGAGTGTGCACAGTGCAGTCAAAGATATTAAAGCAACTCATGTAGACATCTGTGAGCTAAATTTTAATGAGAAAAATACTTCATCTGCAGGCAAGGGGGGAAAAACTGCCTTAACACAAACAGAACCATTAGCAACATAGAAGATCATTTCAGTGTAACTAATGTGACTGCAGGGAAGTTCCGCCAGCTTTCATTATCCATGAGTTTTCCCTAATTTTCCTCTAAATTATTATTTCTGCAGTCAATTGCGACAAATTAGGGAAGTTATATATTTAGTACTTGAAAAATTACGAATGCCCAAACTATCTGTTTCCTTGTTTAACAAGTCTGACGTAGCCCCTCCTGTGACACTCTAGAACTGTGTCAGACCATATGCTGCTGCCTGGAAAGGCCATTGGTTGCCTGATAGTGCTCCTACAGAACCAGGAATTTACAAAGCCTTAGCTTTAATTCCTGCACTTGCTTTTCCTCTCAGAGGGCTTTGAAAAATCCTTTTCTTTTTTACTTATTTGGAAAATAGTAGCCTTCCTCATTCTTCTGTGCTGATGTGTGTTTCTAAGAGATTAAATGTCTTCCCTCCAAAAAACCTGTGCATCCCTCCTTTGTCTTTCAAGATCTTCCTAGCATGGGGCTGAACAATTGGTGTTCTTCTGGCTCCTGCCTGTGTGCCACATCCTCTCACTGACTTTTAAGCAAAATTTAATTTGAATCTTAAAGATCATCCTGACAATATCTGTAAATATCTTAAATAGTCTTACCTCACATTTACTCATCTTCTATTTCACAAATATCTATTCCATTAAGTCAGTACACTGCTAGTATGTAGGAAGAAATTCACATCCTGAGCCAGATCCTATGCTGGCTGAATCAATGACAAGATGACTGTAGCTTGTAATGAGCTGTATATGACATGACGTTCTGAATTTCCACACCACTCTCCTTGCAGAAGGAATGACATTGCACCTGGTGGGTTTCCAGGTAGCTTTAAGGCCAAGAATAACCTGTATATATTACAAAGTTTTCCAGGCTCTCCCTGGGCTATCATGACCCCTTGGCAATGCCTGGGACTCTTCTGTTAGAAGCAGTCTGTTTCTCTGATTATTTTGGTACAGGGTCCATAGGAGATGAGTACCAACCTAAGAGGATATCTGCTAGTATCCATGCAGCTTTTTCAGGCTTTCAAGGATGTAGGGTATACCTGTCTTGGCCACTCACGGCTGAGATGGTACCATCTTTTTCCTAGGGGCTTTATGAGCAGTAGAGCAAGTTCACTGGTAGACATTCATCCAGCAATCAGAGAGGACTCTTGTATTAGAGGGTGGCTATGTAAACAGATTCCATCTTGCTGGGAAACAGCACAAACAATTGTACGTTGTAGAATGTGGAGGGTCACTTGTAATCTCTGGGCTCTCCTGGTGAAGTCTGTGAACGATGGGACCTCTGATTCCCTTTAGATATGAAAGCCTTCAGAAATATTTAGCATGATAATCTGAAAAGACAAAGATGGCACTTTGAAAACAAAAGCATGACTTTAATCTGATGTTCATGGAACTCATTTATCAGAGTAGGATCACCACAGGCCACAAAGACAAGCCGTGCCTTCACATCACTGATGTGGAGAGGAGTTTTGGCTAGGCCCACTAGAAAGAGTTTTACACAGTGTAGCACAGATGTTCCCAAAGGACACTGCTGGAGTTTCCTATCTAGTGGTTCTTAATTTCCCTCTACAGTAATTCACATTAAGACAATGGCAATTCAGCATCTAACCTGAAGATGGGAATCTTTCCATTGGATCTGGATCATCTGGTGTTATGAGCTACATGCTCCCAATTTATTCTTCATGGAGGAACAGGAGAGACATTAAACCTTCCATGGTCCCACGGCCTCTACCCAGAGCTAGATAGCAGGTGTTCCCATGCATTTGGAGATGGGGTACTTGAAATAAGATTATAATCTGATGAGACTGTCTAAGGAAATTCTGAAAGCAATTTCTATCTATTCTTAAAATGATATGCTCTTGGTGGGGTTGTTGCATTCATAATCATGCTCCCTGACAGGGGCATGTGCTGCTATGACTGTAAATTGTAAACTGAGAGGCTACAACTCTAACAGCTAAAAGTCAGCCTAAAATAAGAATATACATTGAGCTTCATTTGATTATCCTGGTGTACAAAACTAAAATAACTACAAGAAAACAAATAGATTTTTTCTGGGTTCTCCAGTATTACTAAAACCAAAACCTGACCTGCATGTATTAATAGTGGCACTGAATGTACATTAACCATATAGTATAATCAGTATAATTACATATCTGTACGCATAATTATATAGCCTAAATACTGAATTCATACTTTTCCTATCTTTAGAACATATGATATCAACAGAGAGATCTAATCACTCAGTGAGTGCAAAATACTGAGTGTCTGATGCTGTCAGTTAATGGTTTAAACTATCTAATCCTGTAGCAAATCAGTTCTCATTGTTTACCTACCATGGCTTGGTTAATGCCATCACCTCTAAGAATAGCTACCCTTGAAGCCTACTAAGACATTTTAAAAGGCAGAATGCAACCATAGCAGACATGTCTCATGAGCAAAAGATGCTGTGGAAACTGTAGTAAATTATAAGTCTCTTTCACCTCCTGTATTGTAGGAAATCTTAAACGAACTATTTGAGTGCTTTAGGAACGCCATGCATTGCAAGTTTGAAGTGGTCTTCTGTGAAGACTAATTTTGATTATGGACCTCAGTAGTTCCTCCATGTGACAAAATAGTTCTGTAGTCTAGTTGGCACATTATTGTATATTGGAGGGATGGGAGAATTATGTTGTCTTCAGACTCAGGTGGGATATTTTTGCATTTACTGCAAAATAAGAAATTGTTAAATTTTAAAACATTTAAATTTTTTAATTTTGAAACATCTAATCAAAAGTATCTACAATTGCTTTTACAAGTGTATTTCTTGAAGACTGATTTAGGTGCTCTTTTATCTCTTGGTGTTGAAAGGAGATTTATTGCCATTATCTATTTACATTATGATCTTGGAATAATCAGATCTGTATTAAAAAAATATTTTGAGACAGTTTGTTGTGGCAACCTTAAATATATGCTGTGGACAAATAATCCCTGTTTAAAGTTTATCTTTTTCTTTATATACTCATTATCTCATTTTCAACAGAAGAAAAAGACAGGACACGTGGTTCTGGAGGGAAATAAATGGACTTGGGGAAATTGCAAAAGATTCACCAGCTGGCCAGAGGAGGGAGCGATGCAGCCTTTCTGGCTGGTGAGATCAATATTTCGGCCTAAACTGAAATGAAATCGATATTTTGGGAATCTGCTTTTGTGCTGTGAAATCTTGATTAATCCAATAATAAGAACAATAGGTTACTTTTACCCTGCTTTAAATGAATCAGTAGGGATTCATAAGTACTAAAGGTATAAGTGGAGCACACCCAAGCTCACAGCCAAAACTTTGATAGTGCACTGGGGATTCCTGACTCTCCCCGTGTTGAAGTCAATGAATTTGCATGCAATAGGAGCTTTATGTATTGTGGGTTGTAAATAGTACACCAAGAGCATTAGTGAGATTTAAAGTCAGGCACAAGTACAAAGCAGAAAAAACCCACAGTTTTTTCTCCAGTTATGTCATAGCTTCCAGGCAGCATAAAGATAATGAGCAAGTTCCATGAGTATCTATATAGCCAAGGGAGTAATACTGGTATAGCACTGAGAGAAAAGCTTTTAAAACTGCTAATCTAATCATGTTTCTTAATGGGTAAAAAGGAAAGCTGGTGAACCAAAATTACCATGCAATTAACTTTGTGTTTATGTCGGAATTCATTATTGCCTATTAACGCTGCTGCTATCTGATCATAATTAATAACAGAAAGGACAACATTTCATTACACAGAAATGGAGGAAATATTGCAACTATGGAAGGACAGGGCTGGCTGTGGGGTAGAATAAAAGAAAGGGAAATCCAGAACTGTGTAAGGGGAAGAGCATCCATCTTCCAAAGTAATTAAACGTTATCTACTATTCTAGTGTTTCCTTGGCTGTCATTCCATATATCTTTAAAGATGTAGAAAACCAAAATTATCACACATTCTTGTAACCTACAGATATTAATCTTGTCTATAGAAATTGGTACTATATTAAAACAGTTTTTCTGTTGGTAACTACTTTGTGTTCCAAGCAGCTGCCTTGCCACCTATGATCAAAGTTGTCTGTTCAGCAGCAGAAAAAGTAACAGAGATCTTTCTTCCAGATTCAGTAGATGTATGTTTGAAGTAAGTTGGTTACAGCTAGAGGAAGATTTCTTGTTCTCATCTGAAGACACTTCTGTCTAAGTGACACCAATATAAAAGCATTTCAGAATTGATAGACCTGCCGGGAAAATGGTGTATGCATAGCTGAGCTCAAGAGGTAACTTGTTGCTAACAGAATTTTGGCAGGGGAAAGAGTGGTTTGAGAATCCTGCTCCCAAAGCAGCCTGTTGGATGCTCTCTTGTGTTTTAATGTTCCAGATGGTGTTGCCTCTGTATAGGCTGTTCTACAGCTTGAGAGTCACAATTTACCTCCTTTATACAATTCATCTGAGCACTTGTCATCCCCAGAGCTCCCTCTCCTCCATGATATGTCACCCTGTCACCTGTTCCTAAACCACCAAGCCTGTGGCCATCATGGGGACAGTGAGCACAGCTGGCCCCAGGAGATTGCTGCCACTTAGACACTTACTAACCATATGGTCCTAGTACCATCTCTAGTGGTCGCCCCCATAGTGGCAGAAGTAACAGTAATTTGATCTGATGAAAAGCTGTTAAGAAATAATATGGAAATGAGACGTGGTACTGACAGTGGCTCAGTCCTATAAACTAAGTTGATTTAGATAAAATTGCATTTTTTAGCAAGATACCACTCCAAAGAAAACATTTAGGCTTATTCTTATGGTGATAGCTTTGTCTTAAATAGTAAGGGACAAGAGTGTATTTTTAGACACACCTTCCTCCCTTGTAAGTGTACTCAAGGGCTGTTTGAACTGATCACTTAATATAATTGTCTCTCTTTGGTCTGACATCAGGGAAGGAGGGTGGCAGAAAAATATCATCTGCCAGTGATAAACCATACACAGATATGTTTCAGGAATACTCCACCAATTTCAGCATAGGGCTATGATATATAGCGAGAAGTCTGTCCTGCTATTTTAGCATTCAATCTCATAGCTCTTTAGACTTAAAGTGTTTATTCGCATCATTGTTGAAATACTGCTTCCTTTCTAATCCAATAACTAATGCAATTGCTTAATTTTATGCATCTCTTGGCCATGCATCTATGAAGCATTATTAGAACAAACGGAGAAGTGACAGCCGTTCACATCAATAAGGTTAATGAAATACAGAGTACACTTACACATCCAGGTATTTCATCAACCTCCACAGCACATAACAGGTCAAATTCAGCCAAGTGCAGCTTCTACCAAGTAGCTGAAACATCCAAGGAAGTCTGTTTTTTGATTTAAACATGGTTGCATTTATACACCAAGTATGAGCTGATTGTAAGCAGAACACAGGTGCGTGTAGATTGTTGTAGGAGCAAGCCCGGCATGGGTTTAAAATGTGGTGGGTCTGTAAAAGCTGGCATTAAGAAATACATAATGTCTATACAAGGTAGTAAGAAAAAACACCAGTAAAACAAATGATGAAGCAGTCCTTTCCTAACCCTTCACCCAATTTAATTTATACAATCTGCCATGGTCTTAGATTTAAGCCTGGATTAAAGCCCCAGATTCAGAGCTGGGATAAACCAAATTCCATGGGAGTTGTGCACATTCACACAAAGACAGTTTGTTCCTGTAAAATAATGATGTGCCTTTCCACTGATAACTTTACCATTTGAATGCCAAGTGACAGTCCAGAGACGCTTAATATTCATGCTTCACTTGATGTAAAACTGGCACCTCCAAGAGCTTCTCTGCTCAGGACAGTTTAGTATATCATTGTAAACTTTCAAAAAAAGGACTTGCCTTCAGCATTTTGCCTGGATCATTTCCCAGTCATACAGTGCTCCTTAGCAGATGGCTACATCCCTCTCTACTACAGTCAACAGCAACTTCCTTCTTACACCCATAAGTGAAGTTTGTAGAGTTGTGACCATCCTGTGATCTCGCTGAGACACTGACGTCAGCAGGAGCCTACAGAGCTGTGCGGCTCTGTCTGCATCAGTCAGAGGTGATGAGGATCAGGGATTAATAAATAGCTGGCAACCATGAGCACCAAACATTGAGGCGCAATCTATTGGAATGATTTAGGTTTTATTTTATTTTTTTAAAAGCTTTTCTCACTCAGCCAAGCTCATTACCCCTACATTCTTCCTTCTTTGGCATAAATGTCGTAGGATCAGTTTGCACGTTTGTTCTGCCTAAGTGGGGCAGCTGCATCTAGTGCATTTTTGCCTATTCAGGGGTTTTCTTCTTTTCAGTTCAAAGTTTTTCTCCTTCATTTGGCAAGTCATTTAGGGGAAGCATAGATTTAAGGGTGCGTTTGCTTGTTTATTGTATGTACCTGACAGAGCACTTATATAATTTTTGAACATTTACTTGCTCACTGATCCTATAGAAGATAACTGCACCTGACATTTCCCTGCTAGTTGATTTTCTGGAATAACTTTTGAGATCATTAACATAAAAATGACAGAAGAAATTCCTGTGGTTCTTTTCCCCTTCAGCTCTCTACAGTAAAAGAACATCCTGCACTGCTTTGTTTTTCAGGTTGATGGTTTCCTGACGCTTCTCTTTGGCCTGGCTAGCATTAATACCCTTACAGTGATCAGTGTGACTCGCTACATCAAGGGCTGCCATCCTGAGAGAGGTAAGGAATAAAGGCAAGTCCTATGCTGCCTTCACTGAACCTGGTGCAAATCTGTATTTCTCTCAGTCACAGATTATATTAAATATAAATTAAATTAATTTAAAACCAGGACATAATGCAGTCATACACATTGCAAACATGTTTCCATAGAATCTTTCAGGGTTAACTCCAGTAAGAGTCAAATTATTACTATTACACTTGAGTCACCATGGGTTAAATTCATCTTGTGCCAAAGATATCACAGGTCCCGCTGACCCTCTGTATTCTTCAAAATACAACTTCAATTGCTCCTAAGTGATACATCATCGTCTGGAACTGAAACAATGAATTTAATCTTCTATGAGATGATGTTTGGGAGGTTTCCAGTCAGATCCTTCATTCAGAAGGCTGCCCTACACACAAACATTTTCACTCTTTAGTGTTTTGCCAGGGTTTGCGCACAAAAGGCATCATGGACTGCTTTAGATGGCACTGGGAACATTCAGTCAGTGTGTCTTTCCTTCAGCTTTTGTAGCACTGCGCAGCCTGCCACCCCCATATGCCTCTCCAACCTCCCCTTAGTGGACATTTTCACACCATGAGAGATGAAAATTACTCCTGCCATCCCCAGAACTGACCATGACCCAACTCTGCCTGGAGTGTCCCAGTCTCCTGCTTGTCTCCAAGATCTGCAAAGCATCATCATCACACCCTTGCACCCACACTTCTTCCTGCTCTAGTGCCTTGTTGGTCTGTAACCTAAATATCTCGAACAACTCCAGTTCATTACTCTCTCCAGTGCTAGAAACCTTTCACTCACCACTCTCTGGTTTTTTTAACTCTGTTTTTTATTAATCTTTGATATAAATGCCTCTGTGAGGGCATATGAGTGTTCCACTGTACAAATCTAGTCTGAAATCCTTTACACATTTTCTGCCCTGTGAAGCCTTCATCAGCAAGCCTATATAAACATGCCCATTCCCCTTTATGCCTCTTTTTATGATTATGCTCACCCCAGGGGCTCACTTTCACAGGATCAGTAGAAACTTTTCCTCAACATTTGCCCAGTGTCTTCCACCCGCTGAAAACTTTGACTTCCACTGAGTCGTATGTAATCTCTCTTCTTTATGCCTACACCTACCTTAAATTTTCCCTAGTCTTTCTTTCACTGATCTTTAGACAATGTATGATCAGTTTTCATGACTTTGTTATGATTGGCTTGTGCCATCTTTCAGGCAGGAACCTATTAAAATCTGCAGGTAAGGCACATGTAAATACAAAGAATACATCATATGAGTTTTTCTCTCTAATAGCACGAGTAGTATTAGCTGTAAAAAGAACTTCTGCAGGGAGCTCTTTTTTCCACAGGAAGTTCTTCTGCAGTTTGTTGTAATGAAAGACTTGTTGAAGTTAATTTTCAACACAAACTGCTGTTGAAACTGCTAGAATTTGGCTCTAATATAATTCTACATCTCCTATTCATTTCATATTATGAAGTCATATTTAAAACCCATGTCTCTCTTTTGCGAAGCTGTACCACATATCCATCTGAGGGTGTGCATAATTTATGTTTGATTCCTGAAGAAATCTTAGCAAGTACCCAATATAACATTAAAAAAATGTTGAGGAATGTTGAGATTGGTGGACGCACAAGTATTTCCCACAAAAACGAAAAAATAACCACAGTGTATGGCAACAGCAGGACGGAATGAATCATTTGTATCAAACAGCTAATGTAGTTTCAGCAATTTTCTCCTTTTTAGCAGGGAAAACCTTAAAGTACGTGAGAAAATTCTCTGAATTTAGACTTAATTTGTTTGTTTCTATGTAAAACTTAACACACAAATGTTTTCTCTGTTTTACAAAATTGCAAAACATAAGACTAACATAGAATTTGCTAATTCTGCAGTGCTCATCAAACTCATTGTCTCCTGCTTAGAAGCCATTCATTTCCACTGTTCAATGGTCTTAAACACAAGCCTGACAGATGCTTTCAAAATCAAGTTTTTCCTATGAATATGCATTTTTTGTCTTAATTTTTTTAATAGCCATATTTTACTTATTGGGTGTTGGTATAGATGTACATTTAGATTTCAGAGATATGTTTGCTTTTCTAAGTACTATTTTCTGACAAAAGCATGCCATTGCAGGTCACTGCATCAGCAACAGCAGTATGACAGTGGCTCTGGTTCTCATTTGGGTAGCAGCTTTCTTCTGGTCAGCAGCTCCATTACTTGGCTGGGGCAGTTATACAGGTAACAGGTATCTTTCAGTTGTACTTATTTGGCACCTCTCCACTTAATTGAACAAAGATACTTACCTTGCTTTCTTGCTGTTTGTGATAAGCCAGACTGACTATCAGTGGAACTAAGAAAATTATTCATCATGCATGATGTACTCACAGAGTGTTGCCTGCTTTAGTATCAGTTATGAAGAGGTTTTTTTTGAAGATATCAAATGAAAGACTTGGATCAAGTACATATTACCTATGAAAAAAATAGAGGCCAGAAATATTTGGCATCGTTAAGCAATGAGATAAAGGAAACTATCAAAAGACGTCCTTCAAAAACTGTCAAGATTAGGAAGCTAGAAAAGAACACAAGTTCCAGCAAGTTAAAGTTGAAACTATAAGAAGACAAGCTAGAAAGATCTGGAGAAACAGTTTGTTGAAAATATAAAACTAACATAGTAAAGGAAGAAAAAGATATTGGACAGTTTGTCAGTCCAAGAAAGGATTAGGGTGCAAGATAAGGCCATATCAAAAAAGAAGTGGGAGGAAAAAAAGGAAAAAAATTGTATAGTGAACACTGCAGTAATTCAATGGCTAAGGGATATTCCCAAGAGAGAATGTTTTCTTTTGATGAAAAGCTGGGGAAAATGTCTCAAATTACACCTCTAAAAATTCAACAAAACATACATCTAGGAACAAATGGTAATGATACAGGAGTCCCAACAACTGAAATCATGTGACTAATACTGTCTAGCACTTGCCTGTCTGGATTCTGTAGGCTTCTGTATACTTTGAGAAGTCACAAAAATCTGTGGAGAATTATTAAACCAGCTACATACATGTATCCTCTTAGTTATTAAACCCATAAGTGCTGAGGTATCTGTGGAGCCTTGAAATATGGATGGGTGTGAGAAAAGCATCCATTTCTATGGTTGCTTAAATTTTCTATCCTTCACAAACCAATGGATCTTTGGTTTGAGACAAATTCAAACTGTTTATTAGACTGTTCCAATTTTGTGGGTTTTGCAGTCTGGACATGACATAAACTTGGTGGGTTTGGAGGGGTAATTTTCTGTGTATCTTCAGGTGATCTGTGTTCTTTTTATGTTAATCTTACTAGCTCTCCATTCGTAGAATGATTTCTGATGCCTGTTTTTGGCCTTAAATTGGAGCCAGGGACTTCTTGAGCATCACTGCCTTGTCAGGGTATTAAAGTGTCCCCATGGATTCAGTTTGTACTTTGAATTCAATTCCTTGACAGTGGTTTTCAAGACCACTTCTAGGAGTGCTTTTCCCTACTGAGACACACAGCAGTTTTATGTTCCTGGGCTCTCTATCTCTAAACAGATTTTCTATTGAGATGCAGGAGCCCAGCAATGTCAAGTCCAGCAGCAGGTACCAGCAGACCACAGCACATTACACCTGGTTGCCTCAGACTTCTCACTTCTGCACAGTAGCTGCAGTGGTCCTCAGGACCCCAGTGATTTTTGGGAATGCTACTTGTCAGTGTCCCTGTGGAAGGAGAAAACACAGTTCTGAATTCCAATTAGCAGAAAATCATCAGGATTTTCTTTCCATGTCATCTGGATGCTGCCTTCATTCTTCAGTCAAAATTTTTCACAAAGCAGAGACCTGGAATTAATCTAGATTTTATGGTTATACTTTTGAATTTTGAGGTCTACGGATGAAAAAGGCAAAGGAGACAGAAACCTGTTTCTACTACTGAACACACCCAGACAGCAACAGCTAGAGCTTTTGGTGATAAAAATACCGAGCTATTTTTGATGAGAATCATAAAAGAGATTTTAATCTTTTACTCCTTTAATTCATGTCTAAACCTCCTATCATCTGTGAGGAGTTAAGGAATTTTTTTTCTCTTCAGAATTATCACTGGATGTTAGGGAGAGATCTGCTGCTAAATCATGCAGTCTTCACCAGTATTGTATCTTCAGGACCTGTTAATACTTGACTTATATAATTTTGGTTCATGCTTCATTTATTTGTAATTCAATCTGCTGCCATAGCTTTCAGAAAAAACAGCAGTTTTTCCACTTGAAAAATCCTCAGTTCACAATCTGCAGAGAACCTCTAATGTAATAGAACTCAAATTTTCTATCATGACACCTTTACAAACACATCAAAAGGATCTAAAGAAATCAATTGTTATTCATAAAAGCATTTAAGCCAGGGACTGCACATTATTCCCACTGCCTTTTCCTTAAGTACCCGATCAGCTAGTGTCCCACTAGGTGTAGATCCTGCAGTCTACCTGACTTCATTTTTAAAAGTATGCAACTCTGTGTTGCAGGACTGTGTTTCCCATTTAGCTAAAGCTCTCCTATCTTTCGAAGTATTTATATTTATATAACATAAATCTTAATCATTAGCTGTATCAATTTTCTTTCATGGCTCTTGCTGCCATAACAACTTCATTGCCTCAAGAAGCCCCAATGTTTTTGTTTCCTACTTTGCTATGTAAGTAGTGAGTTTTTACATTTGGCATATTGCATCTGGAATTCCTTGTTATGCTGTTACAGTGATCATTTTAGGAAGTTACTATGTAGAGTATTATGACAAATAAAAGTAGGTATCACTCAAGAGTATCAAACCTACTGAAAGACCACTCTTTTTTTTTTTTTTTCTGGTAAAGTACCACAATTTTCTATCCTAAAACAACAGTTTGTGCATTATGGATTTACACTGGAAATACAAATTGGACAGAATGATAATACACATTAAAACTTGTTACAGTCTAGCTGGTCTTGAAAAACTGTTTTTGTAGGAAACAGAGTTACGTCTCATTAAATCAGAAAGACCAATCTATTCTTTAGTGCTTAACAGAAGAAAAATTTAGCATTTTAACTGAAAAATTAGTGGCTCAAAAGCAGATAAATACTCTAAAAATGCTAACCAACCTATTCTTGCTTTCCAGATCGCATGTATGGCACATGTGAGATAGACTGGGCAAAAGCCAACTTCTCTACAATCTACAAGTCCTACATCATCTCCATTTTTATCTGCTGTTTTTTCCTACCTGTCACAGTCATGGTCTTCTCATATGTGTCAATTATCAATACTGTCAAACTAAGTCATGCATTAACAGGACTGGGTGATCCCACAGACAGACAGAGGAGAATAGAGCGAGATGTCACCAGGGTAAGTTTGGCTTTCACGTTGGTTGAGATCTATCTTAATGAAATCCGTCTTTCCTAAAATCGGTCTTAATTAGAACAGAAGACAACAAAACCAATCAATTGCATTTCATTTTGTTATAACCCCTAGTGACAGAGTCTGAACTCAGTGAAGAATATGAAGTTTGTTTAAAACTTCTACTGTATCGATTGGCTAATATTGGTGTTACATCTCATGTGAAAAATTATCTAAATATAATTGGAGTGGGTTATATAGCACGAAACCCAAAAATTTGGTTTGGCATATGCTGTTTTCTTTCAGAAGTTACATTACTTCTGAGCATACTCAGAAGTTAGAGTGAGGTTTTCAATTTACTTACCATTTACTTAAGTCTACTGGAAACCTTCTGCATTTATATAAACGTACAGGAGAACATAGCTATTTTCATTCCATTAGATGAGGTGTCACCTAACCACACCATAATGCCAAAATTCAATATATTGAAGTCAGGCCTGCCTGACCTCATCAGAGCAAACCATTTGCTTGCCTGTATTCTCCTGTAAGCCATACCCTCAGGGCTACCTGAACATTTCCCTTCTGGCCAAGTGTTCAAGCTACTATTCCCAGTGTATTGCTTCCCTGATGTAGCCTTCCAGAATAGATTTAAGACTATTCTTCTTCTGTCTTTCAGGTTTCTATTGTCATTTGCACAGCCTTCATTATTGCGTGGTCACCATATGCTGTCATCTCTATATGGTCGGCCTATGGTCATCCTGTGCCCAACCTTACCAGCATCCTTGCCAGTTTGTTTGCAAAGTCTGCTAGCTTTTACAATCCCATTATCTACTTTGGAATGAGCTCCAAATTTCGGAAGGACATTTTCATCTTGTTCCATTGTGCCAAGGAAGTCAAGGACCCTGTGAAGCTCAAACGTTTCAAAAACCTCAAGCAAAAACAACCACAGCCTTCTCAGAAAGAAGAGAAGTATGCAGCAGAAATGCACCCCGCACCAAGCCCTGATTCCGGGGTGGGAAGTCCAACCAATACCCCACCTCCAGCAAAGGGGGAAGTGTATTTTGGTGTTCTCGATACACCATCTAATAACCCTGATATTGAATGTGATAGATTGTAAGTTTTGCAGCTACTTAATACATACACACTTTCTGTTCAGGAGGACCCTCTTCAGATTCATGCTTGAGTGACTTCCTAATTCCCATTCCATCTGTTTCTTGCTGTAGCACTGATGACTATGCAGCTCAAGCAAATCAGATGGCAAAGTGATATTTTCCTTCTATGTAGGTACAAAAAGCTACAAAGTGTGTTACAATGTGGGCCGCACATCCAGTGCCAGAAACACTTGGTTTTCACATGCATTCAGGAAAAGAAAGACTGACTTGAGGAGAGCATTAGCTAGCAAAAACAACTAATATGTTCCTATCCAATTTTTTTCAATTCCAGATTACATTTCCAAATACATCTTTTGCTATTTGACAGTTACAGCCATAGAAGATTGTCTTAGCTCTGTGGTGCTGCACAGCCCCAGCTGTAGAAGATGGGCCCTCCTGATTGCTGTGGAGCTGCTGCAGCTCCAACAGCTGCAAGGGGCAAAAGCCGCTTTCTCCCAGCAGAGCCCCTAGGCATGCCTGCCATGGGGCTCCCAGGCCCCAGAGACCTCACAGGACTCTGTCTGATTATATGATCATAGAATGGTTTGTGTCGGAAGGGACCTTAAAGATCATCTCATTCCAAACCCCCCGCCGTGGACAGGGACACTAGACCAAGTTGCTCAAAAGCACATCCAGCTTGGCCTTGAACACTTCCATGGATAGGGCACTCACAGCCTCTCTGAGTGACCTGTTGCAGTGTGTCACCTTCACAGTAAAGAATTTCTTTCAAATATATAATCTAAATCTACTGTTCTTCAGTTTAAATTCTTTTTCCCTTGTCCTATCACTTGTAAGAAGTCCCTCTCCAGCTTTCTTGTAGGCTCCCTTTGGGTACTGGAAGGGTACTGTAAAGTCTCCCAAAGCCTTTTCCAGGTTAAACAGCTCCAACTCCCAGCCTGTCTTCACAGGTCGCCTTCATAGGTCATCACCTGTGCCTGACTCTGTGTGTCTCTATGCAAGGACTAGGAGTTGTAGATCCTGGCATTTTCTAGCCACTGTAGTTTAAGCAGTGGCTTCATACTTTTCCTCATTGGTTTGCAGAATTATTTCCACCTCCCCTGACCTTCCTAGTGAGCAAGGCCTGGCTGTAGCACTCTGATTCAGGAGAGCTGGCCCTTAATTTTACTGATCTCTCTCCAAACCAATTGTTTCTCCACCTGACTATAAAGTGGAGCAAGAGGTGTTGTACAGGCAATGAAACTAAAACTGATACTTAAGTTTTAAGAGTACTGATGAAGTGTGGCATCAGAGCTATTTACAAAATGTAATCCAACACTTCACTGTTGCTTCTAAAGAAAGTTTTTGTACCTGCTTATGGGTAAAAAGTAACTTTTAGGTAAACCCAACTAAGGAGTGATTAAGGATAGTGATATAAATAGCTACACTGTAGGCCTAAATCAACAGACAGACTATCAGGTGTTAAAACATCTGATTATTTTGGATTTATTTTACAGAATCAAAGTGAGAAGGTATGTCTTCATAATTCCTCATCTTCTAAGTTAACTGCATACTCAAAGACTTCTCTAAGAATGTCTCTGTGTTAGCTGTAGAAATTGTGAGTTCTTTTGGTGCCACTTGCAAGTTAAACAGGGGAGAAAGAAAGAAAAAGAAAAAAGAAGAAGAAGGAAAAAAACCTCAACAGCACCGTTTGCTAATATCTCTGCTATTTATGAATTTTTGGAATCTCACTATCTGGGTGTGCTGAAATGTAGTTGTTTTGCTAAAGTATGTTTTTCCAGATGTGTTTCTTGGGAAAGTTACAAAGAGAGCCCACCTTCATTTCCCCCATTACTCTATTCATTTTGTGAAAATCACCTATGTTTTGAAGTTAAAAACAAATAAACATTATAAGCAGCAGTGAGGAACTGTGTTTTCTTTCATGGCCACAGATCTGAACTACAAGAGTATTCATCTTTGTGGAAAATTTTGAGATATGTGTGCTATTTCATTACCTTAAATAATTAAAAGCAAATAAGTAAACAGTTTGCTTTCAGATTAATGTGCTGCTGTAGCTGCAGAAATAGATGAAATCATTTAGGGTAAAATTTTGTAACAGCTGGATGAAGCAAGGCTGGGCTAGCCAAAGCTAGCACAGAGTTTTGAAAGCTTGTTGGTGTTGCACGAAATCGACCTTAGTAACCATGCTGGACTGAGACTTCTCACTAGTGAAAGCTTGGGTTTTCCTCTAAAGAAAGAGAAGTGCCACGCGTCCCCATTGCATGAAGTTCTCAGAGATAACCACAGCCACAGGTGTGCTAGACACCTGCCTATAGGCACCCTTTGTCCATAGGTGCCAGGCTGGCTTTTAATCTGTGTTTCTGCTCATTTACAGATACTTAGAGAAAATTGTTGACCTGCTACGTTTTAGCAACACTGTTGATCTGCAGGATTCAGACTCTGACATAGAAAGATGTGAAAAGGGCAAGAAGGAATGCAGAGCACAAGGTCATTTCCAAGAGTACCCCCAAACTCCAGCTGAAATTTCTGCTACTTCGTACACCACTGAGCACATATAGCGAGGTTAGACTGGGGTAAGAGGAGGGAGTAGGAAAAAAGCCAGAATAGGAGCAAAGCAGAGGAAAAATATGAGGGGTAAAACAGATAAGCAGGGGAGCAAGGGGCCGGGAGCCAAAGGATGCATACCTGCTGAAAGACAGCTGGGAACACCCAGCACAGAAATCAGGGAAGACTTCTCTCCTGCAAGGCTGACAGCTTTTGTGGCTTTGTGGCTATGTGGTAATACCACAAGACTGCATATCTGTAGAGCACAGTATTTGGTTTCACAGGTTTCATGAGGATGGATATCTTTGCAGACACCAACCTGTGCTCCAGGTTCAGTAACAACAGGAGCACATTTGTCACTAAAGTTACTCAGGTTGAAAGCTTCCAGCCCTAAAGCATCAGTGCCCTGTAGCTGCACCCACAACACCAGGAACTGGTTGAAGGCAGAAAAAAGGTCCAGAATCCATTACTGGAGTGCAGGTAAGGGAATGTGCTCCAGCATTTTAAGTGTGGGAATCAACACAAATCCATTTGTAAACACATTGCCTGTGTCCTGCATTTCCTCCCCTTGTCTCTGGTTCCATGTGTACCCAGACAAGGCTGGACCCTGCTGCTGCCTCCACAGAAGGGCTCCTCAGACTGCTGAGCCAATGCTGCCACTAGAGAAGGAGCAAAGAGCTTGGCAACTTGAGTCAATCATCTAGAACTAAATATTCTGAAGGGGGATGATGGGACTTTATGCTTTTTTAATTAGCAAGAATGAAGTACAGTGCAAACAACATAGAGAGTCCTGGAGTCAAATTACTCCTCCCCATAACCTTGCTGCTCCTCTCAACCTTGGATTTTCTTTTACACTGGGTGATTTTTAGCAGCAGAGATGTAAGAAGGCTATTGTCCTCTGATACTCTGGTGGCAAGGATGCTTCTCTGAAAAACTGCAGCTTTGAATACTCTCCATCCGAGATGGTCTTAGAAGGGAGGTCCCACTCACCTTGAGGAAGCAAAAAACTACCTGCTCCCAATGCTTTCTTTTTAGAAACACTACATTTTTACATTTTTCTAATGCAAAAAGCTGATGAGTGTGCCAAAGGCAGGGCTAGAATTCATATCCCATTTTGCGAAGGCACACAGCTGGCAGACACCAAGGGCTTCCTAATAGGATCTAGTCTTTCCTCTACCTCAACTGTCAGCGTATTTCAGTGTATTCTGTATTGAATGGCTTAGTGCCAGCCTGCACAAATGAAATCTCATATCTGTTGCTAGTATCCAAATGGTCTCTTGTCATGAGGTAGGAGAACAATATTTAGATCTTTCTCTCTTTGGCATAGGAATTCTGGCATGTAGGCTCCTTCTGTCTCTCTTGCTCAGCCCTGGATATTACTGTGAGATTTTGTAATTGTTGGGGTTGGTTTCATGTGTGGCACGCTGAAACGGTAGCATCATCTGGGAGAAGGCAGAAGGCTAAGTAATTCAACCATTTTCAAAGGATGCTGTCAGCATATGCTGTTTTATTCCAGCAGGATCTGAGACAGAGGTTAGCCCTCTCCTACCCTAGATGCAAGGAACCCATCCTTCCTAGCTGTTCGTCATCCATTTCCATACTGACAACCCTTTTGACATTGCTGAAGCACCCTGGCAATAATTATGTGCATGAGCATAGTAAAGTCACCCTGTGACAAGCTTGAAGCCCCTAAGCCACCCTCTAAAATATGTGTTTACCTACTCTACATGTTCCTTTCCAAACATTTCTCAACTGTTTTGATTAGGTATTGATTAGTACACTCAGTAGGTGAGTTCTTAATGACCACACAATTAATGTGTGTCAAAATCTCATAATCTCTTACTTATTTCTTATCATTATTATTAATAATTATCAACATATTAGTATTATACCATAATAGGTAACTGCAGTTATTAATCATGAAATGCAATTATTAATAATCACATGTACAACTTGGCCTTGAAAGTGGATTACCAACATCCCTTCCACTGACACAACCCTTTCAGTTGGGCTACAGAGTTCAAATAATTAATTCAGGATTGCTTCTGTTCAATTTCCATGTTTAAAAACAGCCTTATAGTAATCCTTTGTTTATTTATGCCAAGAAAACCTTTTGGGCCCACATTTCCCCTGCTAGTATTTTTGCCAAGCTGAAAATCTTTTAGGGTGTTGGCACACTGAAATACCTAGCAACATTTCTTAATAGCTTTGACATTTCCAATGGTAACGTGAATAACTCGAGTGTGTAGCTGGAGGGAGTGGGCTGGCCTACTGCAGTCCAGTCCCTGCTCTCAGTGCTATTATGCTGTTTTATCTAATGACTCATGTAAAAGTATTTCTTGTAGTATAGACCAGAAAACAAGAAACTCTCCACCTCCACTTAAGACAGAGTGTGAACTATTACAGTGTGAACTATTCAGGCTTGCACTCCCTTGCACGGTCTCTCTCCACCCCTATAAATTCTCCATTCTTTGCTGCACAGACTGACGAGATAAGAGAGATTCACGGTGCGCTCATCCAAACACGGCCTATGGTTTAGCACTTTCCTCAGGAGAGACAGATGAGGAAAAAGCCCCTCCCTGCAGACAGAGCTGGACAAGAACCTTGTTCTCCTAGTGAATGGTCTTATCTCAGGCAATAATGAAAAAGCTGGATAATGCCACCACATCTGTGTTTTCAATGATTCTGAAGATAAGCCACTCTGGCAAACCAGGTTCTCTTGCCATGCTGTGTGTCCCTCTGCCTGCCTCTCAAATTGCTAAAATCTTGGAGTCTGAACCTTCTCAGTATATCAACAAATGCAAAGGATTTTGCAAGCACTTTAGGAACTCTGCAGACTGAAGTGAAGGTGCCTACAGGGTCAAATGGGTTTGTGTCTAGTTTTGGCCTGGAGTGCCTAATTCCTGTCTGCAGCAAAGACTCCCCAGTAGCTGGACCCCAATCCCCTCCTGCATTGATGATGCAGGAATATGAAAAGCTAAAATCTTGTGCAATTAGGAAAAGAAACCCTCCAAGGCCCTGATGATCAGCATATATTCCTGCTTTCTGAAAGATGATAATTTAATTATTCCAGATGAAGCAGGCTAAAACTTAAAACAGGATTTTTCCTAGAAGAACAAAATAAAGGTACTACTAGATACATATATACACAAATCTTGCAAGAAGCTTTGTGCCTAGAATACTCTTAAAAATCTTCATATACCCACATTCAGAGAGGTAGCTAAGTGAATTGCATTGACTGCAGGAGAGAACAAGAGCCTGTTATCTGCACCTATGTTTTTACCCAAATATGTATTTAATACATACCTCTTAAAGTACTTTCTTTTCTGGGTTGGATTATTTTTGTATCATCATGAAAAGGAAGTAAGACTGCATCCTTCTTGATGTGCAGGAAAAGCACAAGAATAAATTTAAGATTCAAAGGATGTCCAAATATTACTATAATAGGAACACAGAACAATAAAAAAATTAATAAATGTAATGTAATAAGCCATTGTTAATAGAAAAAATGGCCATACTGAATAATAAAAATAAGAACTACTAGCTGTCTGTGCCAATAATCATCATCTTTGATGCTCACTGAATGAGACAAAAGCCCTCAAGGGACAACAAACACACAGCATTTAATTATGTAATAGGATGTAACCTAGTAAAAAGGGGTGGAAGGACTTACAAAAAGCACTGCAATAAAAGCCCTCCCTTGCCGATATTTGACAGCCTTCAGTAGCCTTTGACACTGTTCACCAGCCAGCATGACTGCTGGAAAGAACCACTGCTAGAACAAATCTGGGATGGTCCTGCAGGACACATCTGCTGGGGTCCAGCACAAGGTCCATGAAAGCTGTCCATGCAGGAGGCACCTCTATGTGTCACATCTGCCACAGTATTTGAAAAATGAAGTGTGAAGTCAAGAATAATGTTTGGCAGCACAAATGTGAGCGTGAGCATGTCTTGATGATGTGGCCTAGCCAAGTCTTACCACAAGCCAAAGATAAATTTCAAATGAATCATGTCTTATAACATTCAAACAGAGAATTGGGAGAAAATCAGTGATCTTAGGGCATGCTACACACAACTGATAAACTGCTGTACAAAATGAACAAAACTAACTTCTCTGAGAACAGGCTAGCCTGGGAAAACATGTAATCTATACCTGGATTTAAAGGGAATGGAAAAGGGGCTTTAGCTCATCCTTGACTGGTACCATGTTACCTGGCAATCCAACCCTCAGCTTCCCTTGCTAAAAGGCAGTCAAGTACAGCAGTATTATTGTGTGTACCATGAGAAAAAATCATTCCAGACAAAAGACCACTTCAAGAATTTGAAAGTTTAAGTCTTATGTACAGCGATGAGACCCATATCTCCCCACAATTTGGAGGAGCTATTATCAGACCATTCCCCATCCTTGGAGTTATGGCAAGGGAAAACATACGCTTTTGGAAAACTGATACACTTATTCTTTTAAAGATGCTATACGTTCTTGGCAATAAAGTCCTTCATCACTGCCTGACTATCAAAGCACAAGAACACCTTAGCAAGTCAAGGAAGACTTGGATTGGCCACGCAGCGTATAAAAGGACAAAGAAAATGGGCTACCAGGGCAGTAAAATTGTTATGCATATCTCATATTTCACTTTTTCCTGGGATGACACAACCCTACTGAGGGATGCAAGGACCAGTGGTGTAGCATGGTATAGTTGCCCTGCAAATTGCTCTCATGGGTTGGCAGACTGGGAGTGCAGGTTAGACCTGTGTCTGGGAAGATGTTGCCTCTTTGGTGAGCTACAGTACTGCTTGAAATGTCTATTTTTTCTTTGGGTGACAAACGTCACTGCTAGAACTTGGCCAAATTCACAAGAAAACCTTAAGCATTTTATCTTCCTAAAGAAGTCAGAGCTTTTACAAGGGGTGAAGCACATGGGCTCAGAAAGTGTGGGGAAAGGTGATTGCTAGAGGGTTGTGAGTAAAGACTTGAGTGGCACTAGAATAACTAGACAGGTATGCCTGCCGATAAAGGAGACAGAAACTTTGACATCACTACTTGGAATTAATAAGAGGAAGGTTCTATCAACTTCTGGGCTGCAGCTAAATGCTGAAGCATTTAGCACACTTGAGTCTTCCTTAAATCAGTTTAGACCTCCTGTTTGCTTACACTGCAGTCACTGTCTCTCTGTAATGATTGGTGATGCCCACCCACATCTCTGTTGATTCAGTGTGACCCTAAGGAGAAACAGCATCCCAGTTTCCCATTTCCAGTCTAACAGAAATCCCATGCCTCAAGCTTCATGTTTTCAGCTTCTTTTATTGCCACACCCCATATTAAACTGAATATGCACCAACCATAGATGTTTTGGCAACAGATAAGGAAGAGCAGAGCCAAGAGCCAGAAAAATAGTGCAGGTGAATACATCACCAAAACACTTTCTAATAAGAATTCTTGCTGTGAAGGGGTAGTTTTTCCCAAATGTTTTTTCTCATCTAACCTACTGGGAAAATGGATCATCACCATGGAATAATGAAAAATGGGGAGTTCCTACAAGGAACTCTTACTTGTTCTTCCTATAAAGGGCCCTTTAAATATTTACCAGGCTAGCAGAATAGATCTAGCATATGCATCAAAAAAACACTACTGAGAGTACTCTCCCTGAAGTTATTCTGCAAAGACAGCATGGATTTTGGAGCCTTCCCCCCTTTACAAGTATATGCAACAGAAATTAAGCTAACAATATTAGTCATATTGACACAATCTATACGTGGGAGGATATTTCTGGCCTTATAAAATTATATTCTTCAAATAAGACCCAGGCAGTGAATCTGCTCAATAACTTAAGACTTTTCCCTAATGTCTCCATCGGCAAAATCTGGAACTGTACTTCACTCAGCAAGTTCAGTTGCAGTTCGGTGGGCACAGTCATGTCTAAGGATGCTAAACATAAGGTCTCTCAGCTGTAGATCCCAAAGGTTTTTAATGAAGATGACATGCCTCAGCTGCCTCTAATCCTGGAGAATTTGATTGCTTTCTGAATGGCAGAATGTACCCAAAGCACTTCTGCCATGAAAAAATTAGGTTTATATTATTTTCTGATATAGGATCTTACACAGTAAGCAAAGTGAAAACTAGTTATTGTCTGGGAAGTCACAGTCATTACAAGTACTGAAGTTATTTTCTCTACTTAATCATAACAACAGGTTTACTTCATCTGTTGATCTCACAAACTTGCAGCATCTTACTGACCTACCCAACCTCCAAAGAGCAGAGCTGTCCTGCTGTCCTAACCTACAGATGACTATGGGAAGACCTCATTTTGAACTGACCATTTTCAATATTTAGATTAAGGGCAACACAGCAAAGAAAGCTTTTCCAGACTCCCACAAGAAGACCAGCTCATCCCCTGTAAATCCCTGTATTAGCCCAGGTTACAAACAAAGGCGAAAGACCAGACAAGGCAGCAAGGGGACACGCTTCCAGTTTCTGGCTTCTATCCAGGTGCCCTTCCTTGATACCTGGATAAACCCAGCAGGGATTAAGTATGCTCAGCAGGGCCAGGAAACTAGCCTGGTCTGTGTTGCTGGTCTCCCCCTTCAGCACTGTTTTGACTTAGTCACAATTATTTCAGGCTTTGTTAACCAGGCGTGGGTCGATTTGACTTGCTCAGCAACAGGCTTAAAAAACAAATAATCCAATTAATGAAAGAAGTAGAGTGTAAAAGTGCTTGGAAAGGGTTGGAAAAGCCAAGAGGAGAGCTGGCACGACACCCTGGTGGGCCATCTCCCTCCAAACAAGGGTGCACAGAGACCCCTTGTTAGCTCAGTGGGGGACAGCAGCATGGCTCTTCTTTGAACCCTGCAGGCCTCAGGACCATGACACATCACTGGGGCTCAGCAAACCAACACAACAGAGCCCTGTATGCCATGCAGATATAAGGCCTGCATATAAATAAAATCCAGGACAAATACTAATATTTGCAACTGCTGCCTACTTCTGATCTACAACGACATCTCAGCAAGGGCTTATATAAAAATTCCCTCTAGCTCATTACCCCAGCTTTCATCAGGCAGCAACAAAGAAACATCAGAAGTTATTTAAGAGTATATCTTTATCCCTGAAATGAGCGCTTGTGCTTCAGCTGAGGTGGGAGTGGGGAGTGGGAAGAGGAAGATTGAGTAGGAAGAGGGAGATTGAGGAGCTGTTCACAGTTATTCACATTGCAGCCATGGAATATATGTGTAGGGCTATTCATTCAAAATGTTGCCATTGATAATGGCATTCAGCTGCAAAAATCCCTAAATATCATTTAGAGAGAAACAACAACTCTGCCTGCCTGGAGTGATAAAAATTCAGGTTTTTGGTTCAAATTCCTTGTACCATCGCTCCAGTCCTGACCCTCACTGTGTAAAACCTTGCGATTAAGAAGATGTCTGACTGGAACAAACCCCACCATGGATACTTTCTTTCAGAAGGGGTCATCACAAACCTTATCCCTTCCAAATCCAGGATGAAATTCCCCCGGCCTCAAGTAATGGCATTGATGTTTATGGCCACAGCAGTTTCAAGAAATGACCAGGTCTGTAGGAGTGGCTGTTGAGGCACTGAGGAAAAGGCAAGATCTTCCCCGCTGCGTTTGCTCCTGCCAAACCCAAGCAGCCAGGATCATGCCTGCAGCCCCCCTATAGCTTCTCCATTCAGTGCTGAGGGAAGAAGAAACAAAGGGCATCAAAAATGAAACATCCCCTCTCCCTTCTTTATCATGCCTTTCCTTATGTGTTTATGTCTGTCCCTTGAAACAGGGGCAAAAAAAGGTCATCTCTTTTTATTTGTGAGATAGAAATCCTATTCCCCTGCAAGTAACAGCAAAATTATTAATTGCAACTTGCAAAGACTTCATCCACAGCATCTTAAGGTGAGGCCAAGTCACAAAACATCTGAAATGCTGAGAAAGGAGAACATCAAGGCTAAGTGCTTTGCCGCTGCAGGATAAGGTTAGTCCCTCTTATCGAAATTCTTGTGCATAAGACTGTTCTTAGACTTTTTGAAGTTTTGTTGGTTAGAAACAATAGCCACACTGATAGCAGTAAAGTACACACTCTCCAGCACCAGTTTATGGCATGGAACCTCATAAAACATGCACACACCACTTCCACCCTCCCACTGATGGGCTGACTGGGACAGCTCTTGGTCCAACCAGTTGATTCCTACTCTATACAATAGTTGACGACAGGGAGAAGTGCTGATGGTGCAAATCTCTTCTGAAATATCAGCCCAAGCACTAACATCTAGTTCCTAGGATCCATCTTTTTCATAACAACTGACTCCATGAAGGTTTGCTTGTACTGTCACAGTTTCCTATACATGTGTAGTGGTTTGGACTTTGTTTTCCCCCAGAGGATAAGAAAAGTGGTAGACCCCAAGGGGTGGAAACCCCTGGAAGTTTTGAATTTCTGTCCAATGAGCGCTCCTGCAAAAAATGTAAACATATCACAACCAGACCGGAAGAGAAGAGTTGTAGTTGGAGGGAAGAAGAAGGTGGCCATGTTGTGAGCCACGAGGAAGGGGCTCTGAGCCCCACAGGGGGGCTTTGGCCCCCAGCCCCAGCTTGGGGCCTGTGGGGACCTGGAACAGCATAATGCTGGGCTAGGTGCCTGTAGTTATGCCGGGAGATGTTTTTCTCCATGGGCGCAGAGCAGCAGCCAGCACTGACCAGAGAAACGGTGGCAGAGAGCCAAGACAGATAAGAACTGAACCGAAGAAGCAACAAAGACATGCAGCACCAGAGAAGGGACTCCTGGAAGGAGACCTGAGGGAAAGAGAGTCAGCAGCTGAGTTCTACAGAGTTCTTGGGGGTAAGAACTGATACCAGACCCCCCAAAACTCCTTTGAGACCTCCTGGAAGGAGGAAGTTGATAGACTCTTACTTGAAAGAGCCTTGAAGTGCAACATGCACTGCAGAGAGGAGCTGAGAAGCTCGGACGTCCTGAGAGCTCAGCCAGGACGGAGTGTGGGAGGTTGGCCTTGAGGGCCCTCCCTTACTGCAAGCTACAAAGAAGCTCGCAGCCTGAGACAGGGCACAGAGGCCCTGCAAGGAGCTTGAATCTCCTGAAGATACCAGACCGTCACGAAGACCCCCTGTGCTTCGTGATATGACGTGGTGATACGACCTTGTCTGGGGTGACGAAGCCCACGGAAGACCACTCGTTTGGAGAGACGAGTGGCCGAGGGGGATACCCCCCCTCGTGTGTGCTGGCAGAGATCCAGCAATCAGCTGCTACAAGAAACAGAAGAGAGAGAGAGAGCCTGCTGCCTTAGAAGATGCTGCTGCTTAGTGACTGCTACTCTGAAGAAGCTGCTGCTCTGAGAGACTGGAAGGGATCTGTCCTTCTTTCCCTCCTGGACTTTTATTTGGAGGGGAGAAGAGATCTGATCCATTGTAAATACTTATGTCATGGTAGAGATAGTTGTAGTCGTGTGTATAATGTATTGTAGTATTTATTTGTATAGTCATTGTAATATATTCCCTTTCCCCATTCTGAGTCTGGTTGTGTTTTGTCTGGAAAAACCCATCTCACATTGGGTTGAGATGTGGGAGGGGGATGGAGCTACGGAATTGGAATTTGGGCTATCTCAAACCATGACAACATGAAACACCAAAGACATCACTATTTTCAAAAACTCTTAAAATATATATATATATATATATAAAGAGAGATATAAATGAAATCTCGAATTTGTAGAAGTTTCCCCAGTTACAGGTGCTGCTAAGCTCTTGATCCCTCACTTTCTGAACACTACTTTTTTGTATGTCATCATTTGTGTGTTTCACTCCTGTAGAAAAGCAGAATGGAAAAAAAGTGGTGTGCAGATGTCTTTCAAAGAAAATTTAGCTGTTGTCTTTAATTTCTTAGATCCTTAGTGGGCACCATCTTAATTTTATGCCCCTAACTTTGTTGCCTTCAGAAAGTCCAGCCTTGGAAGCGTGAAACAAACTAAATGGGTAGTTTCCTCAGAATTCCCCATAACTAGGCAGAGTTGTTTGGCAAATCGAATCCCTCACACTTTCCCCCACTTCATGTGAAAAGAAACAAAAGGAGCAACAGACTAAAAGCAAACAATTATTTACCACAAATTAACTCAATTTTTTACACACTAATCAGGACTTGTTTCAATTTTCTTACTCATTCTTGTGAATTGACTTTTTACTAGATGACAAAACATATTCACCTATTGAAAGAGAAGAAGAAAAAATAAAACTGTAAAGCATTAATTTTGTGAAGACCAAAGAAATTTACTTCAGAGCAATAGAATCTTTAAAATGTAAGTTCCCCCAAAATCACTGTCTGCTTAACTGGATAGAACAAACTATAGCTAGCACTCAGGCTTTCTCATTCATTGCCACAAAGGAGACAAAGTGAGTTTCTGATGGTCTCCTTTAATTAGTGATGCAGAGTACATACACAAGTTATCCCAATGCACAGCAATGACAGCTCGATGGCAGAAAGCCTGCGAGGAGAACGTGGTGAAAGGGGAGCTCAGCAAATACAACAGGGGCTGAATGCAGAACCACTGCACAACGCACCAGAGGCCTCAGCAGCCACTATTTACAACTCATCTGGGCTGTCAGGAACAGCTCTGACAGTCCACCACACTGGAGCAAACAGCCAAGGCAATCAGCATGTTGTAATGCACGGTAGCATGTAATATTTCACATTGCAGCTGGCACAGCTTGGTTACCTACTGCATTAGCTCACTCAGAAGGGGAACACACCAGTTTAGGCACTTCTGCAGGCCTGACACCTCCTTCTCTTATAGTGGCGTGAATGAGAATTGTCTCCTCTGTCCTCCCTGCAAGTAGGTTACACAAGCACAACATGCTGGACATGTCTCCCACTGATCGTAAATGTCTGTCACTTTATGGTAAGGGACACACAGAAACCAGCACTAGCGCTGAACAGCCTAAGATAAACTCATCACAGGGAGTCTAAAGCAGCTTTGGGCTGCTCTCTCTTGGTGAACTGTCAGTAGAGACACAGAAGCTGAACCAGGATCTGGACACAACAAGGTATGGCTGTAACTCACTAAAATTAACACAACAGGGGCCTCATTCAGCCTTCCTCTGACCTTAGCTATTCCCTGGCCTTCTGCCTGGGGCTCCCAACCCCTCCCAGGATGCAACAGAAAACATTAGATTTTGCAAACCAAAGCCCGAGCACTGACTCCAGCACATAGTGTGGTGTTACAGGGCTATGGATGAAGCAGCAGGAAACATTTTCCTTTAGCTTGGTCCTGAGCCACTCCTTCCTCCAGCACATGCATTTTCACAGTATGTGAATTCAGAGCCCTAAATATCTATAGGATCTTGGCCATGCCTCCCAGGGCTGGGAAACCCAGAACCTGTTTGCAACATGTTTTTCTTTTTGTTGTTGGATTTAAAAAAAGGCAATTATCATAGAATCATAGAATCATTCAGGTTGGAATGGGCCTTTAAGGGTCATCTAGTCTAGCCCCCTCACAATGAGCAGGAAAATCTTCAGGCAGATCAGGTTTCTCCTAGCCCCATCCAGCTTGACCCTGAATGTTTCCAGGCATGGGGCATCTACCACCTCTCTAGGCAACTGTTCCAGTGTTTTACCACCTTCACTGTTGTCATGGTTTGAGATAGCCCAAATTCCAATTCCCTAGCTCCATCCCCCCTCCCACATCTCAACCCAATGTGAGATGGGTTTTTTTCCAGACAAAACACAACCAGACTCAGAATGGGGAAAGGGAATATATTACAATGACTATACAAATAAATACTACAATACATTATACACATGACTACAACTATCTCTACCATGACATAAGTATTTACAATGGATCAGATCTCTTCTCCCCTCCAAATAAAAGTCCAGGAGGGAAAGAAGGACAGATCCCTTCCAGTCTCTCAGGGCAGCAGCTTCTTCAGAGTAGCAGTCACTAAGCAGCAGCATCTTCTAAGGCAGCAGGTTCTCTCTCTCTTCTGTCTCTTGCAGCAGCTGATAGCTGGATCTCTGCCAGCACACACGAGGGGGGGGGTATCCCCCTCGGCCACTCGTCTCTCCAAACGAGTGGTCTTCCGTGGGCTTCGTCACCCCAGACAAGGTCGTATCACCACGTCATATCACGAAGCACAGGGGGTCTTCGTGACGGTCTGGTATCTTCAGGAGATTCAAGCTCCTTGCAGGGCCTCTGTGCCCTGTCTCAGGCTGCGAGCTTCTTTGTAGCTTGCAGCAAGGGAGGGCCTCAAGGCCAACCTCCCACACCGTCCTGGCTGAGCTCTCAGGACGTCCGAGCTTCTCAGCTCCTCTCTGCAGTGCATGTTGCACTCCAAGGCTCTTTCAAGTAAGAGTCTATCAACTTCCTCCTTCCAGGAGGTCTCAAAGGAGGTTTAGGGGGTCTGGTATCAGTTCTTACCCCCAAGAACTCTGTAGAACTCAGCTGCTGACTCTCCTTCCCTCAGGTCTCCTTCCAGGAGTCCCTTCTCTGGTGCTGCATGTCTCTGTTGCTCCGTCTTATCTCTTCTGGCTCTCTGCCACCGTTTCTCTGGTCAGTGCCAGCTGCTGCTTTCTCCGGCCACTGCCCACGGCCACTGCCCACGATGGAGAAAACATCTCCCAGCGTAACTATAGGCACCTAGCCCAGCATTATGCTGTTCCAGGTCCCCACAGGCTCCAGCTGGGGCTGGGGGCCAAAGCCCCCCTGTGGGGCTCAGAGCCCCTTCCTCGTGGCTCACAACATGGCCACCTTCTTCTAACCCAAAACCACAACTCTTCTCTTCCGGTCTGGTTGTGGTATGTTTACATTTTTGCAGGAGCGCTCATTGGACAGAATTTCAAAACTTCCAGGGGTTTCCACCCCTTGGGGTCTACCACTTTTCTTATCCTCTGGGGGAAAACGAAGTCCAAACCACTACAACTGTAAAAAAATTCTTCTTTGTACCTGATCTAAATCAACCTTCGTTCAGTTTAAAACCATTATCCCTTGTCCTATTGCAACAAGCCCTGCTAAAAAGTCTGTCCCCATCTTTCTTGTCCCCTTTAAGTACTGAAAGGGCACAATAAGGTCTTTCAGGCAGGTGGCCATTTCAGGCAGGTGGCCATTGGCAACCACAGAGGGCAGCAAGCAGCTGTGAGGGGGATCACCTCTTAGACACCTTCTGTGGAGCAAGCCCTGAGAGATAGGCTCCTGGTCTTTTCACAGGTGCATGTCCTCCTCTATATTTCCAGTAACCCAAACATGTTCTTAAATTTGGTTCCATAAGCTCTGCACTTCTCAGCTTTCTTTTCTGCAAAAGGTGCTTGCCTTTCCTTTCTTCTGATACTTCTTAAGAGCATGCATGCAGTTTAATTTTCTCACTCCCAAAATTATTTTTCACTTCCTTCCATTGTTTGCCCTTCTTTGAAAAGAGCTTTGAAAACCTAAGGTGAAAAATGTCAATTATTGAATTAGTTTGAAAGCATTTATCATATTTTCCATGGTACAAAACATTCTGAGAAGTTAGCAAGCAGAAAATGTAGAGGCTTTCCTCCTACAATTATTACAGAGGTTTACTGCTGGCAATTATAGGAATGCAAATGATATGTCCAGCTAAAATGTGCTTGTGACTAAGCAATTTATGAAAAGCAATTTACTTAATTTGGGGATCAAAATACAGAGATCACTTTATAATATATGGTTGTGGCACTGGAGGCAAGGAATGGAGGATGGAATTTATTCAGAGAGATTTATTTTTTAATAAGATTTGAAGAGTTCTTTTTTCTTTCACATGTAACAAAAGATCAGCATTTCTTCTCAAGTCTTGATTCCAGAGAAGGATTTAGAATTGCATTAGATCCTTGTGTAGCCCTAAAAAGCATCATAGAGGAAAGATCACTCTCTCTGCTACTCTATTTCTACATTATTGAGTTAATAGTTAATTTAATTGCTACAGTGTTGCATGATGTTTATGCAGACTGCTTGTTTTCTGCTTTTTTAAGTGGAAATGGATCACGAAAAATTACTGCCTTATAAAAAGTACGGATATAGGCTACTGCACTGCAGAAACTTGTGTCTACATCTTTTGTCCCTAAGGGTACCCCTCATATCTCTGCATGGCTGGAAATGCATTGCTCTACATGGCTGGAAACCAGACGCCTGGGTAAAATGGTGGAAATGGACAGCAAAAAAGGGTCACAATAGTTCTTCACAGCCTGCACTCCCCAACCCCAACCTTCTGCAATAAAACTTCAGTCACAAATATCCTGAGTGGGAGGAAGGGAGTGAGTTTCCCGCTTACAGCCCTGCCTACTCAGCTGCCCTGGGCAGACAACAGCCTTTCCAGTGTTGGGCTGATTCACACACAGCAGGGTAAATTCTGAATGTGTCTTAGTGACAGAGTAATCTGGAGTTTCAGTAGCCTCACAGGGCAATGAACACCTTGGTGGCAACCAGTTAAAGAAACACCAGAAACACCGCATCTCCCATCCCACTGGAAGTGAGAAGAGCACACAGGCAGGACAGGGATGGTGAGGAGGGCAAGTGTTGGCATTTCTGCCAGTCCACTGGGGTCTGTGTGCCCAGGGTCACTCTTGCATCACTCTATACCTTCCTTGTATCCACATCACAGGGCCCCCAAGTACACCCCCAGCATCTTCCTGCTGTCCCATTCCTCCAGCAGAACCCCAATTTTCCCCTATATCCCCCACTCTCCTAGCAGCAGCACCCTCCAGTCTCTCCTTTGTTTTCCAGTTAAATTCAACCTTACCAAAACATGGGATGCTCTACCTTCACAATGTGTATCATCTTTCAAGGAAGGTGTTTCCAGGACCTGGATCCACAGAAAAACAGGTTTATATGGGTGCAGCACCACCCAAGAGTTACAGGAACCCATGTATTCCCATCCCATACTGAGATCCCCCATTACTACACAAGGCCATGCAACCCTGTTCTCCTCTTCACTAGCTGTATCTCTCCTAGAAATTTTGCCTCCCTAAAGGCAAATGGGTCTCTACAAGAACAGTGGGCAAGGAGACCCTGCAGGGGGGCCAAGCCACCACCACTCAACTGGGAGAGAACCCTTACGTGGTGAGCCTGTGTTACAATCTGATTAAATATTGCAGAAAGAACTTTCAGATTTGAATATTCCCTTGAGCAAAATTAAAACTCATACAAGTTATCTGTTGATACCAAAACTGTTTTTATTAATTGCTAAGAGATGCAAAGAGAAAGAGGAAAAAAAATAAGAAAAGGTTGGAAAATGCTTAAGATTACTTTTAGAAGCAGAGAAAAGACACCACCAAAAACTACCTTTCTGTCGAGCTGGTCTGTGGAGTGGGGGGGGAGAGAGAGAAGCAGTTTTCTGCCTTTTTTTTTTCTCTGTCTCTGCAGCTTTTTGATGTTATCTCTTTAGCTGCAGGGGGTCTTTTACAGCTTTAGTTCTCTGGAATGCAGTCAGGATGTGAGCTTCACTGCTCCCACTGGGCTGTGTCCCAGTCTGTGCAGAGGTCCTGGTCCAGCCGCACCTCTCGGCCCTCAGAAATATGGTCAGGGTGGAGAACTCATGCAGGTGGCACGGTGGGTCTCAGTCCACTTCAAGATGGCAGAGGTCCAGTCTCTGTTGACAGGCAGGCAGCATATGGTGGCAGAAGAAAAGGTGAGGACGAGACTCTCAGCTGCTATAGCCAGTTCTCTTTTCCACTCCTCTTTCTCTAGTTTTCCCAAATTTCTCCTCAACTTTTATAGTGTTCAAAGGAGGTTGTGTGTGGTTTCTTGGCACGTAGCCCTATTCAGATGGTCGAAGAGATATGATAACCATGAATGATAACAGGATCCTTTGGCAAGAAATCTCCAATGGGAAAATTCTGGTGAGAGCTTCTAGTGGAAAACTGACACAGAATTTTTGGTAGGAAGTTTTTTGACAGGCAGAAACAATGGCAAAACATAATTTTTGGTATTTGTATGTTATCTGTCTGTTACAGCCTGTGCACAGGGGCACATGCAGAGGGGTTTTCATGAACTCTGGCAAAAACCAGTGAAGAAAATATATTAATCCACCTATTAAACATACTGGCAGTTCTGGCCCTGCTGTGTATTTGGACACTTCTGCTTGCCAGAGCAGCACTCTGATTTCTACGTGTTGCCTCCAGAAACAACCTGCATTTTTAACAGTCTTCAGTGCCAAGAGCCAAAGCTGGAGGAGACAAGGATAAGGGCACCACAGAGGGGATGCATTCAGTTGCTGGGAGGCAGCCACGAACTCTCTACTGTGAAGTGGCTTTTACTGGCATCACCTACTTGCTCTGACACCTGATGCCCTACAGAGCGTAAACAGAAAACACATCGGGAAAACAGTCAGGAAGAACAGACAGAAGACTGTTACTGGGTTTACATTTTCCAGGCCTGATTTGCAGTGAATAGTTGAGCTTTACTGCCAAGGTAAGAGGCATGGGGATCCAGGGGGTATTCTTGTTGAACTGAATCAACAGTGGCAATGATAGCACATGGCTCGCACTGGAAGTGGGCAGATGGGGAAAGCACGCTGAAAAAGGCATTTGTATTTTATGAGGGCTGTGGTCCTCAACTGCAAATTTCAGCACTGAATCCAGCACTGCTGAAACTTGATTAACAAAGAGCACTTTCCTAAACAGATGATTCTACTCCTCATACAAGGAGCTTTATGCTGCTGAATTAGGTTTTATATGAGGTAGTAGAGCAATGAAATATATCCCACTTACCCTGTGAAGACTCAATCCCCACCTACACTGGATTCTAGATGAACAAAGTCCATATGCTGCACTTCCTACAGACCCCGTTCTGTTCAGTCACCATACACTTTTGCAGTAACTGCAAGTTCTGCCGAAAAATGGTACCTAAAATTGATTTCCATTGTGGCAGCATCTTGGTTTCTGAGAGCAGACTGGTGAGATACAAACATCACAGCCCACCTCCATAACTACACAGCTTTTAAAGCTGGTTACACCTCTTCAGATCCACAGGTCTGCAGATGCAATCAGGACAAACTCCTCCTCACTAGCCACCCTTAGCATTTCCTGATCCCAAATGTGATGGAGGCTTTTCCAGTCCCTGCATTTACTGTTTACTTAATTTATGTTTCAACACAGCATTTGTGGCAAACTCTGTTCTAAATCTGGCCTTGGGAATATGGAGCTTAGGAAATATGGGTAGATTCAACTGCATGGCAAAAATAATGAAGATTTCTTGATGCCTATGATAGCTTCCTGTTGTATTTCAAGGGCAAGAACATCCTCCATCCGTTTTCTTTTTTTCCTATAGAGATATATCTTGAAAGAATTAAATGAAAGCAATATCTGAGCATTGCTTCTTTCTACTACAGACCAAGGTCTATAAACAAATGCACCTGACTTGTTGGTCCTAACTAGTACTGTCTGTGTGCCCACAGCTAATGCACTACACATTAAATTGCCCTCGAAGTATACAAACACTCCTTAGTAAGTTACTACTCCTTAGTAACTTCTGAGTTCACTCAAATGCCTTATCTGACTCTCCTTCCAAGCCGAAGTTCACTTTTTTTATGTCTTTTGATTATTAAAGAGGAAGGCAAGGTCAAAAGTTTCCACAAGTGACTGCCTAGAATTTTAAGAAACCCCAAAAATTAAAATCCATGACAGTTACAACGGTCACTGTTCAATTGGAAAGACTTGAGCTGTCCACGTATCAGTCACAGAAAAGTGTCTCTTTGCCATTCCCCACTACTAATCCTCCTTCTTTGAGCCTGCCCGGTTGGGATAGCAGGCTCCCAGACCCCCATTCTGCCCCTGTATGCTGCAGGAAATCCAGGGCAAAGAATTAATCAGGTCTCAGTTGAATATTGCATCCTGGCAAAACTAAAAATATTTTGTCATTTTTTGTCATTTTTTGTCATCTTTTGTCATCTTTTGTTATTGTTTTCTCTATGGGATAAACAAATGAACTGGTGACTTGGGACATACTAACAGAGCCCTGCTTCTCTACAGTCTCAGGAAACATGGCCATTGCCATCTTTGCTGAGAAACACCCAGTGGTTCAAATTTACACAGTGCATGTTTGGTATCCATCCATTTAAGCCAAGCATGCCAACATTATGCATTCATTTGGCCCATGAGGTCTCCTCATTCATAAAGAGAAAAAAACAGAGGCCTGGCTACCCAATTGCTCTAATTATTTAAAGAAGTTTCTGATGCTGGCAAGGGCTACAGCATACATAATTCAGCCTCCCTACTTTTTCAAACACTAGACAAACACGTCAGTGTATTTTATATAAGCCCTACAGGACATTGGTTATTTTATTTACCTGAGGTCAATTTTGATATTAGCGCTTTAAGTAGCTAAAGCCAAACAATGTTAACCCCCTAGTAGCCTTGCCATTCTAATTATATTTTCAATTTCCTACTGTGTTGTCTCCATGGCTTGTTTTCTTCAGTAATAAATAGTTTTCAAGCACAATTTACCTGAAATGTAATAACGCAAAAGTCAAGATTTTATTTCACGGAGTTTGAGAAATGTAGAAGAACTGCAGAATTTGAACTCCACTGACACTTGTTAGGACTGACACTAACATGTGTGACAGCTCTGTCTTTGAACAGAGCCGGCACTGTCAAGCTGTACGTGATATCTTAGGGTGTTGTAAGATTCTGCTCTCTGATTTCTGTGGTAGTATTTGGCTGAAAAGGCTTGAGGGTAATTGTTTGAGAGCAGAAAACTTGTTCCTTTCTGTTTAAGCACCTGAATGGGATTAGATGTGACACAGCTATGTGTCATCTTGCAGAAATCATTTTTCTCTGTTTTCTGTCCTTGTATGCACAGTCAGGACTGACTTAGTAAGCCTACAGTGGTCAGCTCAGAAGATATGTTCAACAGTTTCTGTGTAATGATCACAGGCCAGTTAGCTCAGACCTGGGTCACTGATTCCTTATATATTCCCTACTTATAACCTGGAGAGCAAATGATTTAATAGTTTTAGAAGTGTGGCCACAGCCCCACACCAGAAGAGTAGTGTGCACCTTGGGTCTCACAAGTGGGACAAAGTGTGTGAGAGAATCTGTACTTTCCCACTAAAAATTTTCCAGATAAAGTCTGGATTCCTCTAAAAATTGTGCAGGCATATCTTGTTCTATAACATGGATGAAGATGATTTTCTTTGCCTATGCGTACGCCAGCGGAGTTAGAAGTTCCTCCAGAGTGCTGGGGAGATGAGAATGATGGGTTGGGCTGCAGTAAGCACCTGCTCCACAGGATCTATATACCTGTCATCACTTTGCACTTGTGGAAGCAATTTATGGCCTTTGAAGTCACCATCCTCTGCTCTGACTTAGATTTTGACCTACTGTGTAAGCCTATTACATAGTAAAAACTTTTTCTCTTCCCCTTTCTACGAAAGTTTGACCTGTTCATGTAAATCACTACGGAAAGATCATCAATGAACAAAAGATTATGGACTAAGACAGTAATGAACTTGGACTGAATTTGGACATGTAAGTGCAAAACTACAGCTGTCTGTGATGGTGGCCTCACAGCTGCCTCACCTCAGCTCTGGGGCCATACCAGTTCATGAGCATCAAATCCAGAACATGTGAGTTTATTTGCATTTCCAAATAGGTGAGGCTTCCCTTATTTCATTTATCTATGCATCACTGCATGCAAAGAGAGAGAAACAAGAGGGACCTTACATTTTTGTGTTGGCTGAAGCATGTAACCACTAGTTATATTATAAACAAAAGTCTTTTTAAAAAGTCAGATTTGTAATGAGGATTAGACTAAATGCAGTGAGTTTTCCTACAGTGAAGTCAGATTTTCGGTTGTTACCCACCAAGGCCTTTACCCAGTTTTTTCCAAAAGCAATGTTTTTTTCAAACAAACACTGTGTGCCTTGAAAAATCTGCATGACAGGTTATCTCAAATGAAGATTTATTTAAGAGTCTGTGACTAAGGTCCATCAGCAAGTATCTGATCTTCCAGGTCTGCTGCTACCTCTATTTAAAAACAGCAAACCTCCTTACTGAGTCTTGGCTAGATTATCTCCTCTGTCAATGCTAACATTGCTTACGCACATCATCTCTCTCTTTCTACTGTTTTATCTTCCAGAGTGAAGATAATGTCTGAGTAGATCATAATTCAGTGTGGTCACTAAATTTTCCTCAAAAATTAAGAACCTTCTCAAACTCTCTTTGAAGCCAAAGTATTTCTTCTCTCTGGTCTTGTTCTTTGGTTACTTCATTACAACTTTCAGGGAATAGGTTAGAGGTCTGCATTCTATTTCTTTCAGCTGTCTTTTCAATGGATCATGCTAAATCCTTCTTTAACTTACAAGCAAATGAAAATACAGTACAGTAAAACTTAAGAACTATTACCACAAACAGCACTAACAGCAGAAAACAGACTAGAAGCAATGGTGAGAGACACGTACACCTACAGATACAGAGCATTTGTCCCTCCCCTAGACCACTGTGTTCAATACCTATTGTCTTCAAAGCAGTGACTTCCTGACTGCATGGTCACCTCTTTTGCAAATAAATTTTTCCCTGTGGCAAGTCCCGGCAGCAAAATGGAGCCATTCAACGTGGTCCACCTCTTGCTCCTGCACTTTGTGTTGCCAGCTCTTGGGTGGCTGGAAATGGCTTTCTGTCAGGAAAGAGCACAGGCAACAGCATTCAGAAATGTTGTGATAAAAACAGACAGCTAGTGCCCTCCTCAGTGTTTTGTTTTGATACTGGTCAGCTCTCCATTACAAATGACAATGAGAAGCTGAATACCCTGAATAATAACAAACTAGACAGCTTTTCTTATTCTACCCACTCAGTGTTTCTGCTCCACAGTTCCTGGGATGCTCATTTCCAGGATGCCAGGTTAGCTCGCAGGGAGCACTGCAGAAATGTGCCAGCCCACTGGCAGCATCTTAGACCCCGAGCCACGAGCAGAGCCAGCCAGGCTGGGAGAGGGTAGGTGGGTGCAGCATGGACCATTGCTATGTTTTCCTTTTGCCCCTGAGTTATTTGAAGAATTAAACCTCACAAAGCCTTATGAAAAGGGCAATGATACTTTTAAAGTGTTAACTGAATTTAATATGACTTTTGGGTTTGGGCTTTGTGGGTTTTCAGTAGATATTCTAGGTAGATCTACTAAAAGATTTGCTGACTGAAGAGGCTTCCTGCCAGTCCAATGCATTATGACTCACAAGGAATTACCATGGCAAGCCTGAACTTCTGTATTAGGAGAATCAAATTAATTTATGGATCATTATATCTTACTAAACAGTTGGAAATTCCTGATAACCTTTTGATATTGTACTGTTTATTAATACACTGAGCTGTTACACAGTTTCTGTAAGTACTGAAGTAGAGACTTACAAATAGCAGGTAATCACTTTCACTTAAAGCCAGGTAATCACTTTCCTTTAAACTAAATACATTTAGGGGATTATTACATCATGAACTACATGTGTTTCTGAAGTGTATTTTGAACTCCATCTCCTATATTTGTACTAGATTTTTTTTTCACCAATGATCTTAGATAAAACAGCGTATGTTCTCTCATTTACGTTATCTATACACTTCTGAATACCTGGATGTAATTGCAAGTTATAGTTTGCATTCCAGCATCCTGGAATGTGATAGCAGCACTTTCTGTGATAATCTTGTAAATGCTGTGATTTTGATTCTCTCAATGAATTTTTCTTCTGAAAGTTATCCAATCATTTTAGGAGATTTGTGTAGACATTTAAAGAAATTAGTAATTTTGTATATCTCATTTGGCCAGGTCAAACTTAATGGGTGCCAGTTAGTAGCCTTAGAGAGCATTTTATGAAATTCTCACACCCAACTGGAGAAAAAACCCTCCTACCATACTTCTCTGTACCCAGACTCACAGACTTGCTCTGTCACTAATCCTCTGAGTTCAGGGAAACTGTTGAGGGAATACAGTGCTATTCACATTAGTAAAGGTAAAACAGTCTGTCTCTTCAAAAGATATTTTTCTCTTTAAACTTGATCTGCACCTAACTAATCTGGTAGCTACAACCTTTAGAGCTCTGTGGTTTACTCTCATCTACTAGTTCTTGTCCTTTCACTGGAATGCTGAACCAAACAGGAAGACAAAAAGATTCAGCCAAAACATCAGTCGAGCAAAGCTCCACTTCCCAAAAGAGAAAAACTTGACAAATCTGACAGGCTAGTGCAAAAGGAGCATAGAAATCCCTACCAAAAATATGTGGGAGGGAACATATATTTAAAATAGGACTGCCTAATTCGGCTGCTAAATCAGTGTAAGGAGCTCTGTACGTCTGTGTGTGCGGGAGGGAGAGAGAAAGACAGAGGGAGGGAGAGACAGAGAGGGAGAGAGGAGCAGAGAGAGGGAGGGGAAGAGAGAGAGAGAGCAATGTGCCTTTCACAGAGCTGGGAGCTTGATGGGAATGTTTGATTAGCTCCTCTCTGAAAGAAAAAAGGTGTCCAGGCCTCCCTCTGCTGCCTGCTTCTCCTTCTGTAGAATAATGTTGGCTGGAGTTTGGGGTACAGAAAAGCTTGGAAAAAATAGCACTTTCATACTGTGTGGAGAAAAGGAATAAAAAGTTGCACACCTCAAGCAAGGTAATTCTCATGTAATTTCTCTGCTATATTTATTTAGAGGGTAGAGGGGGAAGTTGTTTTTTTTGCCTGTTGATAATAGTTAAATATTTTCACTGCTGAGAAACTGTAGGGACATGATGTTTTATTTAGCAATCCAGCTGTGTGCTTAGGATCAAAGACTTAAGAAGATGAAGACACAAATGTAGAATGAAATTGTACTTTACATTATATATACTTCATAAAGTATTTATAAAAACATTAAGCTCCTACTGTTAGAGTGGACATATATACTCGCTGCCTGAACAGCAAGGGCTTAACTATGTGCTAAGGAATGATGTATATAAGCCACACACCAATAGACATTTATATGCCTTCTGTTCAAATAGTGTGTGATAGGCAATGCAGCTTGTTCCTAAATTTAAAACGGTTTTGCTTTCAATACTTTTTCTTTGTCTCTTTGATAAATAGGAAGGTGTGTGTTGTATCATTAATTAACACTACCTGACACTGGGGAACACTCATCTCCAAGGTACAGGATGGTATTATTCCAGTGATGTGTATTTCTATGATGTGAACTCCCTTGCTAGATGGATAGATACAGATGTATGAACAGTACAGTAGCCTAGACACTATGCATCCTTTTGTGCTGAGTGCTTGTTTTGCTGGTGAGGCTCCAAAAATGAATAGCATTGTCAAGCCTGCCAGAGCCATTCAGCTCTCTGTGGAGAGATTAGAGTCTTGATAAGTCTCTTCAAAATGTGATTTCTCTCAGACTAGTACAAACATGAACCAAATGCCCCAAGCAAACTTTCAACTCTAGTTAATATTTTGTTCCTAGAGTTTATGGGAACTACACCACATTTAGAGCAAAAAGCAGAATTACAGATTACAGAGGCAGGTCCTCCTTGGAACACACTTCTTTTTCTCTAACCTCTCCAAAATTTAAACAAAACACCATAACAAGAAAGCCCACACAGAGAAAAAGTAGTTCAGATGGCTTTTA
Source organism: Chiroxiphia lanceolata (assembly GCF_009829145.1). Taxonomy (NCBI): domain Eukaryota; kingdom Metazoa; phylum Chordata; class Aves; order Passeriformes; family Pipridae; genus Chiroxiphia; species Chiroxiphia lanceolata. The sequence continues at coordinate 33,775,797 of NC_045639.1, read as the reverse complement.
AAATACATGTTATTGAGATTAGCCATGAAGTCTTACAAGTTTATAGTTTACATTTTACTATATACATCCCAAAGTTAAAAACATCTTGCATTTGACTACACTCAAAGAAAATCTATGTTTTTCTGTATCTGTAGTATCATGTTCTTCTGGGTTTACTCAGTTCATCACTTGAATGACAGTCATGACTGTAAGACTGATCTCTTTCAGAGATGCAAAGAGAGCTCTAGCAAAAATAATTGCATTACACACACCCACACATTAATTTTCAAATATTAAATTAGTATCTATATTAAACAGATTTATTTTGTTCGCATGTTTTATCTAATCCTTTGAGTTGCTGAAGTGATTCTCACTGGAATGACAGAAAAGTCTTGCCATCTTTCAGCTATTCAAGCCAGAAAAATATTTTTTTAAAAAGAAACTTTTACTGTCCTGCCAAAATAATTGAATATTGCTTTGTGTTTCCACCTGTAGAAGTATTGTTATGTTCTTAATTTGCTCTTAACTTGTTCTTACCTTTACTTTATGTGAGACACTTCTTTTCCTAGTGGTATTATTACACATGACTCACCACTGGCTGGTCAAACCAAGTAGTTTTACTAGCTATACCAGCTTTCCTCACACTTGGAATGCATGAAAGATATCCTATGTGGATTTTCTTGTGTCCTACTGAAGCCTTTTCTTTAGAGGAGACATGAACAAGGTGTTCCTTCTTCACCCAGCTACTTACTTTCACAGAAATAGAGGGAAATTAATTTTTACACTCCTTTTTGTCAAAATTAATTGGAGTATTTCTAAAAGGGGACTGCCTGAGCCACAGTATGAACATGGAAGTTAGGGAAACAGGGTAATTACTTCATGTGAAACATCAGAATTATTTATTATTTCTGGTCATTGCTTTTTAGAAAACATTGTTAAAAATAAACCTGAAGTTTATGTAACAATGGCAGAAAAAAACTTGACTGTATCTGGTCTGCCTGGAGAATTTGAATGTTTTCCTTTCCAGGTCTGAATCACAAAAAAAGCTCTAGTCAGAAAATACTGCCCAGTAGCTTTTCATGTTAACCTAAGGCTCAGAATATGGATGTTCAAGTCTCCTGTTTTACCAAAAGTCTCCTAAATCACAGAATCATAGAATGGTTTGGGTTGGAAGGAACCTTAAAGACCACCTAGTTCCAAAACCCCTGTCATGAGCAGGGACAACTTCCACCAGACCAGGTTACTCAAAGCCCCATCCAACCTGGCTTTGAACACCTCCAGGGATGTGGCATCCACAACTTCTCTGGGCAGCCTTTTCTGGTGCGCCATCACCCTCATGGTGAAGAATTTCTTCCTAATATCTAGTCTAAACCTACTAATCTTTCAGTTTAAATGATATAAGTAAGTCATTTAAAGTACCTGGATGAAAGGAGGAAGAAAAAGTGATAGCTCAACTTACTATCTGCAGCTGTGACTGTATTCCTGAGAAAAAAAGGTTTGGCACTCACAGACATGAACTCCCCATACAGTGGTACTGGCATGAGTAGTTGCCAGAGCAGTAAGGAGTGTGTTGGTCCATTGCAATTGGGTGGGATGGCATCGTCTTTTCTGGATGGGTGGTGAAAAGCAACAGTCTGGGATTTCCTGATGGTCCTGGGGGATATTTTCGCCCCTGAAGTTCTGTGTACACCAGGACTTCTCTGGCATACGACAGCATAAGCTGAGGTTTAGACCTTCCATTCAGGGCTCAGGAAGTGGATGCTGAACATAGTCCTTCCTTCTGAAAGCCTATCATCATACAGGTCTCACTGATCTGTGTTGGAAAACAGAAACACAGAACAAAACAAAAATAAATGCAAAACTGAAGCTTTGGGGCTTTTTTTTTTTTAGTAAAAAAAAAAATTATAATCATAGCATAAAATTATAATCATTCTACATAAGGCCAGGGAGGATGCAGCTACAGCCCTCCGCACCTTTCTCCCGTGGAGTAGTTTTTAAGTCCGGAGTAGGAGAGAAATAGGTGCTTAACACCTACTTACAGCACTTCAATTCCTCTTTTGAACTTGCCGGGGCACAAGGAGCCCTCTTGTCCCAGAGCTGCCTGGGGAGCCTGTGCTAGTGCTCAGCTGGGACCTGGGACAATGCAGCCCCTGTTCTGGGCTCGGCTGTCGCACAGAGACTATAATTATCTCTCTTCTAATGACCAGCCAGGCAAGATAACAGTTTTCATGCTATGTTTAGAAAACAATGTCTTACTACAAATTGACGGTTCATTCGCCTGTAAAAGAGCCTCTCTAACAGTCCTGGAGCAGCTGCCGCTCTTTTGCATCCCAGTTCCTTTATTTGCTTCACATTTCCCGCTCGGAAAACCTGAGCAAATGCTGCGCAGGCAGCAAAGCTTCCCACTGCCACACAAGAGGCTCAGAAATGCCCAGAAAATCTGTAGCTGTTTAGATTGTATTCCTATTAGTAAAATAAACTCTGACTGTCTGTCTTGTAACAGCCTGCATCGCCTCTGTGAACTCTTTAAACCCTAACCCGAAGGGGATGCAGGCACTGCTGTGACTGTGACCGCAGGGCAGCAGTAAGACTGCCTTGTACTGACTACTGATAATGCCCTGAGGAAAGCAGGATGATGCAAAAAGTGGGATGTGAAGGGACTTGTTGCAGATAAAACAGGAGCATATATTACTGATGGGCTTTTTCTTCCAGTGGCCCACAGTAGCATAGTCAGGATCTACTGAAATTATGTGGGCTCCAAAGGCATCTATGGGGTAGGTGTACTGGCCAGCTGAGACTGCAGACTGTGTGGGCATAGTGCCCCTTGCAAACACTGGGAGGTAACAGAACTGGACAATCCTGACAGCATGGCACTCTTGGGCTAGCTACACAAGTATTTGCTCTGGCCTCTGCAAACATTTTGCACCAAACTCTATGCTGGGGCAGCTGAACATTTAGTGGTGACTGACGGCTGCTCCCACATCCTCTGACAGTGCTCTGCCAACAGAGAGCAGAGCCTGCTCCCTCTTTCTGCAGCTGGCTCACCCTCACCTCTTTTGCCATCTTCTCTGCTCTCCTCTGCAGCAGGATGTGGCTGGGTTGCCTTGGGCTGTCTTTCCTCTTTGGGTTCATTTTTCAGTGACTGAGGCCTGGAAGAAAAATAGAAAATGTTGATCAGAAAGAAAATTTCCCAATGGCTTGAAAGAATAAATATGTCTCATGAAAATGCATTTTAACTTAGGAAAAAAAAAATCATCTGTAGTTGTCTCTTTCCCTTTTAAAGCAGAACACCTGAATCTATAGCTCATATCCCAAACTGGAAACATATTTGCATTTCGAAGAGTATTTATAACCATCTCTGGTTCATTCAAATCATCTAGGTTTAAGCAGTTCTTAACCTGACAGGTATTGCTGTCATGGCTGAACTGTCTTTCTAGCACCCTTTAAGTCCATCCCACCTCTGCTTTATCCCCAGAACTTCAGAGTGCATTAAGAGGTCAGTGACAGATTAAGAACATGATCTGTGTCAGTTATCCTTAACATGTCTCATTCTGTAGGACATCCCATAGACATAGATATAAAAAATATTTTCAAGATGAACTTGCATGTGCAAACTGTTTTTTCGGTCTGTCACCTTATAAAATATCTTTGTAAATGTAACACAGCAGCCAACAGTCTTTCAGCTGGCAGCTTGATTCATATGAAAAAAAAAGCACATAATTGCCAAGTGTCAGTTATACATGTGCCAAAATTTTGGGGAAAATTCTGAATTTTCTTGTGTAGCTTCATGCAGTCCTTTAATGTCCCCACCAGGATGAGCTGGGGATTTCCAGCACCTCCAGGCTTATACATAAAACTGTGGAATTTTTTACCTCTCAAAAATCACTTGTTTACAGGGAAGCTTGGACATGGCCACCTCTGTGCCTCTCAATCTCCCTGCCAGGTTGCTTTAGGTATTCGGAAGGCCCCATTCTTTTTTATTTTCCCCAAATATGTCATTTACCCTTCAGTCCATAGAACAAGGGCGAGACACAGAGGAAAGCTGGCAGCAGTGCTGTATATCCTGGCCCTCATCAGCTTCAGTGAGTCAGAGTTAGGAAAGGGTAATGGCTCCATGACTACAAGGGCTATTTTCACAGCTGCCAGCCATCTGAGGATGATGGGAGTCCTTCCTGCTCGACCTGGTGGGAGCGCATCTTTCTCACCTCTCTTGCAGTGCTTCTGTAGCTCTTGAGAATTCTGTTCTCCTGGGCTTGGTTGAAGAAGTTTTTGGACAGGAAGCATATGAAGAAAGAGATTGTTTGGAAATAAGGCTACATGGGAAGGAGAGGAGTGCCTGGATGAGGGAGGTGAGAGATTAGAGAAGTTTAGAGTAGTTCCAATGGAACAACCTGGTACAAATAGTACAAGGTCAAATATTGGTATCACATAAGTCAGACAAGTCTTCTTTCACCCTGTTTTGGGAAGATCCTTTCCACCAAACTGCATCTCAAAATACGTGGTAATTTGGGATTTAAAGTCTCAGTCTTCTGTGGTTTATATCTTCTATTCTCGCTGCTGAAATCTGTGTGTAGAAAGAAATATGTAGGTTAGGCAATAACTAGATTTGAAGTAGAAGCTCACAGGGCAATGTCCTAAAGCCTAAGTTTAGAACAAAATTCTTGAGCATGGAAGTGGATTATAAAATACTGAGGTCTGCAGGCTTGGTTTGTTTAAAAAACAAAAGGCCTCAAATTACAAGTTCCTTCTCCCAGTCCATGTGGTTTTTATTTTTGATCTTGAGCTCTCAGAAACAGAATCCCGTGATTCCTCTCTATGCAAACCCAGCAGGTTTAAAAAGATTCTAACATGCAAAATTGGTAAATCAGTGTCAGGCTGGTCCTGAAACACATTTCTCAGCAGTTTCTGGCTGTACCTACTCTGTCACAGTATTCAGGACTGGGCTCTGGAGGCCACTTTCTTTGCCATCATCTTCTCTAGCTCTTCATTTCCCCTTCAGGGCACTCAGATACTGAGAGATGTAGTTTTGGAAGCATAACCATCCCTCATGTTGTCTGCATGACCCATATGTTAGAGAGACCACTCCTGCCTTGTCAAGGGCTGCCTACACACATGCCATAAAGCTGCACAGCTTGGCCCACACTGTGTCATGTCTCTCACCAGCCCCTCCACCACTAACCCAGCACTACCCATAATAGCCTCATTTATAATGCTGGCACTCATGCAAATTCATAGCTCGCTTTCATCCCAAGAGCAGCATGAAGTCCTGAAGTGTCTTCTTCAGTCATTAAAAAATGGAAACAGTATATGTAGGTCCACAGTTTCCAAATGGCTCCCCAAAAGAGCCGTGCCTGGCAGACCTCAGCTTAAATGTGCCTGTTGGGTTGAAGATGGGCGGTGGACCAGCACCAGCTGTGGGGGGTACAACTGAAACAGCCTGTAGCAAAGCCAAAGCAGCCACGACCACTAGCTCGGGAGGCCAGCCTGCCACAGGAAAAAAATGTAAGTCTCCATCCACCCCGCAGCTTTTCACCTTGAGACCTTGAGGAGCAGGACTCACCTCCCAGCAGGACCCAGGAGCAGGAGACAGGACAGACCTCTAAATCCAAAGATGTCGCTGGAGATGACAGCTGAGAAGCATTCAGTTTATCTGCGGAAGTCTTGGTAGACTCCACCCAAAGACTAGACTAGACTAGACCAAAGATTAGCCTTTGATGCTCTCTGTAAGGAATATGAGAAAGCGCAGTTTTAGTGAGTGGCCTTAGGAGCCCCTCATGGCTCAGACCAGCAGGATGTGAATGTCACCTCCAGTAGGAGATCCAGACATGCCTTTTGCACCCGGCTACCACAACGACTCACGCTTATCCACTCAGCATCCGGGTGGCAGCACCTCTATATCCCATGCCTAAGGAAGATGGGAGCCTGGGCTCCACCTGCAGGGCATGTAGCAGTGTGGCCATGCGCAATGTCCTGGGATTCGGGGTCGGGAATCTTGGCCTTCAGTAGCTGACCCTGCAAGGAGGCAAAGGATTTGGAGGTCCCAGCAAAGCAGCATTAGAAATAGACTGAGGGGCATAAGGTGGTTTGGGGTTGTTTTCTGATTTGCCTTTTGTAGTAAACCTCTCTTATAACATGGGTTAGTTTTTTCTAAACTGAAGGTAACAGAGAGTTATTTATCTGAGAGGGCTGGAAAGAAATATTCTGAAGTAGGAATAATGGAGTTAGTCAGGAAGAAATAACATTCTTTGAAAAGTACAAAATATGTAAGGGAAAATGTTAAGCAGTGCAAGGAGAATGAGACTATCAATTTTAAGAAATCTGTAATGCAAAACTGAAACTACTTTCTAACTTTGTTTTACTGGTTTCCAATAAAATCCAGAAGCAGATTTTAGCTTATCTTTTCAAAATGCTTTCTACAGCATTCCCATGCTTCCTGATTTGCTGAAGACATTTTGGGAAAGATGCTTCCTTAATCAAGTTGTCATTACTAGGTATAAATGGCTTACTTCAAACTAGTACCACATGCCAGGGTGGGGTTTTTTTAATTACATATATTTTCTGAATCCTTATCCAACCAGTCCATGGCTTTGGTGTAGTCACACAGGCTGCAGGAGACACTAAATTGATAAAGGTTTTCTACGAGCTGTGGTATAAATTTACTAGCATGCTTAAGAATGAGTTTTGGTTTTGACCTAGTCATATAACTCACTTTTGTAGTAAAGGGATATGTGTAGCTTTAATAAGCAGAGAGTAAACATCCTAAAATTTCTCTAAATTTCTGCTTCTAAGTTTCTACCAAAAGAAAAAAAAAAGCTCTCAAGTTTTGTTTGAACATGCTACAGAAATTCCAAAAACCATCCCCAAGGTGATGTGTAGTTTTTTCAGTGCCTTTAACGCAAATTCTTCACTTTTAGACTCAGTATGTACCTTCAGGGGAATTCTTGCACACTACACTAATTCTTAGTTTGCAGGTAGCACAATAGCATGGTTACTTAGCGCTCTTTTTATAGTGTATAAACCATGTATTGCACTTTAAAAAGTAACTTTTTAAAAAGTACTTTAAAAAGTAATTTTAACTTGTTAAAACCATTTGTTGGAATTACAAGATGGCATATTTTCTAAAAAAAAAAAAAAAAAGAAAGAAATGTGGCCACAAATCTCATGCCACAAAGCCAACACAGCCCACGGTCACTGCTGAATTGCGGGTACTTGTCTTTGCCCTCGGTTTCTTGGGGAGATGGCAGTGCCAAGGACTGATGGTACCTGGCTGGGGTCTGAATGATATTAAGACGAAGTAGTTAAATTAGGGAAGGGGAAGAAATTTGCCTGGGAGTGAGGGGGCAGATACATGAGCAGACAAAAGCCACAGTGAGGAGCAGGATAGAGGGAGGGAGTTGTCTGTACAGGAATTCACAGGTTTAAGCTAACATGAATTCCCAATGAGGCATGAAGTTGTGCATCAAAATGAAAAAAATAATGCATAATACATTAGCAGAAGCCAGGGAAGTACAGTGTAATGACCCTCATAGAAATCATCATCCAGATAGTCCAAATTACATTCTCTATGTGGGTGGGTGACATATTCTAAATGTATCTCTTCCTTTGCTGGAAGGGGCAGGTCAGACCAACATAATTGATGGTTTTCTTGCTGAGACAGATGAAAATGTATAATCATCACAGTTCTATTTAAGCTCTGAGAAAGGTCTGGCAAGTTAAATCACATTGTAGTTTTAAATAAATTACTTTCTTCTGAAAGAGCTCTGTGGGAAGTAGAGAAATGATCGTCACTATTACTTCAACCGTATGTTGTTTTAATTTCAGGGCATTGCATGAACACAAAATGAATAGTGCAGAGCTGCTTGGGTGTTTTTATTTGGCTCTGAATTGCTGGGTATAGCATCTCTTCATCATACCTACCTGAATTGAGCTATTTTGGACTAAATTCTTCTTGCATATAAACATTTGTTAAATCAGCTCTGAAAAAAAATTACTCCTGTGCTCCAAGTGCAATTTAGGTAGAATTTAGACCTCTGAATCCACCGATGCCTCACTCCAGGGACTTGTGACTTGACAGGTACCCCACAAGAGGTACTGGCTACCAGCAGTCCCCCAAGCCCTATTCTGAGTCAGGGACCTCACAGAGCAGAGTGGGCACCGTTTGAAACATTATATGGCAGCCCCAACAATCAAAGCCTTGTAATAAGAAGCAAGTGGTGAGAACCCTTAACCAGGGATAACTGTATGAGGGCTGTCCCTGGCCTCAGAGAGTTCAAACCTACATTTTCTTCATCACCAAAGAGGTCTCCCATCATCAGACTCCAGGGCACAAAAGGTTGGGATACCCCAATTTTCTGTGAGGAAGCAGGACTCCTGTGCAACCAGGAATACCAAATGTGGGGACAGAAGGAAAGAAAGCAAGAAGGGACCTAACTTGCTGCTTGTCTGGGAGCGGAGTAGAGCCAGAGTCTCCCTGCCTCCTCTTCCCCATGTGAGTGTGCAAACCACAGGGCTGCAGCAAGGCTCCATGCACATCTGCACAGCTCTTAGGATCCCAAGAGCACAGTAGACTAGTTCCAACAGAGAGGGGAGAGTGTGCCCAGTGATCCCTTGGGAATGGCACAGTCGATCTCCAAAAATCTCTTGACCCACAATTGCCAAATATGTGACATACAAAACTTCTTACGGCCCCTCCAACCACTAGGGAAAGACCTGCAGCCATAAAAGCTTGTGTTTCCTTGTCAGCTTTCTGAGATGCTGGAAAATTAAGCAGAATCCACCACAGTGCTCTGAAGCTCATCACTGCCTCCAGGAAGCATTTTTGGGTTCTTTCATACATGAAAGAAAACAGGTGAGCATTCACTCATCTTTTTTAATAGCAGCAGTGATGAGGTCTGCAATATTTTTAAATTCTTAGATGCATATATTCTATTTCAGACCTCTCCAAGAATAAAGTCTAGCATGCAAATAAGCTCACCCTCGCAAAATAGCACCTTGAATCTTACTTTTTGTGACCTGGCCTGGGATACCTACAGAGCAATCTCAGCCTCTGAAATGAAATAGTTACCAATTTGAATTTTCTGTCTCAGCAGAACTCATTACCTCAATTTTTAAAATAAACAGCCATTTACTTTTTTTTTTAATGTACAGACTTTCAGAGCAACACAGTGCACTGAGGGTACATAATTTCTTTCCTCTAATAAGAAAGGAGGTGAAACTAAATTGTGTGTGACAAGTGTTAGCCATATTACCTAGTGTGCACCAAAAGGAACTTTCTTGTACTGCCAAGCAAGGTTCAATACCATAGGGACAGAGTATGAGCATGAAAAAAAGAAAGGGTTAAACAATTTTTTTTTTTTTAAAAAAAGAGAAATCTAAAATGTTTTCTTCTAGAAGATGATGATCAGCTCTTGTTTATCCAAACCAGTTTACTCACACCTACACCAAGCCCACTTGATTTTCTCATAAAGGCCACATATTTAACTCAACCCACAGCACTTAGAGATCATGCTGTTAACCCCATGCCACTTGCTCAGACAGCTTTCAAACAAAGTCCACTTCTGTTTTTTTATGGTGCCAGTGTTTCTGTGATATTAGAACCCCTTGAGAAGGGGAACAATAACACACACTATTATGGTACAAAGAGAGTATACAAATTAATTTCTGTGGCACAGGAGATTACAGGAGATAAACTGCTTACTTCTGCAGAGGCAAAGCACATGGTATCAGTAAAGAATTTCAGTTTGCACGTGGAATGGACAGCAGTGCCTGACACCAAAAATCAAGGACTTAAAACCTACACTTCCATCAGAAAATGTAATATTTTGTCATATAGTGAGAATTTATGTGGCTCTAAGACATCTGTTTGTTTGTAGTATGTAGCAGCTCTCTCAGATCTTTATAAAAGTCAAGTTGCTAATAAAAGGTCAGTATAAAAATCTTACTTTTATGCAGAAAGAATAGTTTGCTAACTCTGTCTCTTCACTAATACTTAAGATTTTTCAAGTATTTGTGATAAGAGAAAAGTAACCAACATGAAATAGAATTTTCATTTTAAAAGGTAAAACAGGATCTGCACTGGGAAACACCAAAGGAGATGATTCTTACTACATTTGTATTTAGCTGGGATTTAAGCACATGTTAATGTAATGCATACACTTAACTGCTTTCCTGGCATAAGGGTAACTTCTGATGTGACAGTCTGAAGGATACAGATGAGAAAATGTACTCTGATAAACAGAGATCCAGCATATGGTTTAAGAGATTTAATAGTGAATAATCACTAGTTACCAGTTCTGACTGGGACTGCAAATACCGCATGAATAGAAATCTAATTAGGACAAATCTCAGCAAAACTCATGCTCCAAACTAACCCAAAGTAGAAACTTTTGGTTTTGTTTTAATGGGACCTATTCATTTTGTAAAGGAACAAAGGAAGAACAGCTTTGTGTTTATTAGCAAAGTATTATTCTTGATCTATAGATAAAACAACCCCAAGCCGGCCAGCGGATCCATACAGACTAAAAAGCCTGCCATATGCATAGACTGGAGCCCTGCTTTGCCTTTCCTTCCAAAAGAAACAAAACCCCCCATGTTTTATTCCAGGCTGTTGTTCCCTTTACCAGTCTGAAGTAGCACATGCCATGCTAGTGCACAGTATAGGAGATCTCACACAGCTTAAATCAGGTGACTCCCTAGGCCCCACATACAATGAATGCACACAGACTTCCCACAACAGAAAGCTTGGAGCTTCTATGCCTGTTACTTAATAGTCGGCAATGTAAATCCTCCTGCACATTTGCCCATGTGACAGCCCAAGGTCTAAAGGCCAGGACCCCCCTTGGAGTACTGTCATGCCTATGCACTTTTTCCTGATATACCAGTGCCTAATATAGTGGCAAAAATAAGTTTCTTCACTATTAAAATTTATTTCCATCAGGATACTAGCATGAACTGCACCAGCAAAAGTACAGAGTCCACAATAAGATGCTTTTCTGTGTAGCTATGACAACAAATCTTCTAAGTAAATCTAACAGCCTTGACTAAATGCTTCTTTTAGCTCTCTTATTGATAAGCATCTGTTATTGCAGGCTAACGGGTCTGCTGAACTCATTTGCCCCTTACAGGCTTTACATATTAAATCCAATTAGATTTTTTGGCCTCTTTCTGCAATAAATTCATAATATTTTATGAAAAAAGCCCACTTGCTGTTGCCTTGAAAAGCAAATGCCCACCAGGAGACCACATAGAGACTGCAATTGCAGCCAAGTCCAGGGTAGTGCCACCCAGGAGGACTGGGATAGCTCCTGGGGCAGCAGACCGTGGCCTGGGGGCAACAGGGCTCGGGGCCATCAGAGACTCCAGGAAGCAATGGGAAGTGTTGTGCAGCACTGGTGGTACAGACTGTTATATGTTTTGTGAGACAGGAAAAGTTAAATAGCATTGGACTCTCTCCACAGAGCACAGCAACAGACCCATGAAGCCAACTTTTACATGGATCCTCTATCATCTTAGATCTGTTCTACTCTAATTAAAAAAGAGACAAGAACAGCATCACACCAAATACTGTCAGGACACATTCTCACAGCTCTCTTTGTCTTTAAATAAAGATGCCGCAGCTGAATTTATTTGCTTTAAATTTTGGGAACGCTCATATTAAGATGCCTTTCCCAAAGCCTAAGCCAGTGCCAGTAGTCTTTAATGGTGCATGGTGTTTCTGCAAATAATTTGCAACTCCAATTTGCCTCTTCTTTTTCTGGGATTGACCTAAAGTGAGAACTCATTGCAAGGACGTAATTTTTTGATACCTCTGCTATGTTGATGGGTTGAGACATATAAGTAAGGAGAAAAGCATCTGACCTAAGTTTCTCTGAACTCTGTTCTATAGCTTATTACTAGTTTCTTTAGCAGTTTCACAGTGGAAATACACTGTAGTAAATGCTTAAAATGGATTTTTCTTTTAGAAGTTGGGTGAAGTTTTTTATAGAAACTAACTGTGACAGCAGAATATTACCACATAACTGCTCTTGCTGCTATGGCTTGTACAGCCCCAGGTCACCTGAACTGCACAACCCATCATTTTTCAGAAAAACACAGTTACCATTTTGAACCACTTTCCATGCCTCCAGGATTCAGTTCAATGTCTTCTGAGTAACCTCTGTTGCTTTCAGGTTTAGCAACCTTAGCAGGAGGACTGTTTTAGGGAGATCACCAAGGAAAGACATAATGCTATTGGGAAGTGATACTGTTAGTATGTCCTGGCATTTGAAGTTCTCTGACTGTAGCAGAGAAGCAAAAATCAGAAGTGCATCTGCTCCATGTAAAAAGGGTTATAAATTATATAGATCTAGAACTGGATGAACTCAGTTTAATCTAGCATACTATTTTAGTCATCCTTGCCTTAGAAGTACGTGGCTTGCTTGAAAAAGAAGAATAATTAAAGTAAAAAAATGTGGAAACATTTTAAATGAAGACAGGGGATTTTTTTTCTGTTTCTCTCCTTCATCTGCCTTGTTAGTCTAAATTTCTTTCTGGGACAACCAAAGCCCTGCTTCTGAGTACATGAATTGCTATGTGAAATCTGCCTCTGCCTTTTTTCCAGGAGGCAGATATGTTGCTTTTCCTGATAATTTGCAGCTCTAACATTCCATGTATTTTCTTTCTTGATAGCAAGCTAGTTTTTATTTTAGTATAAATCTTTCCATTTGTAAGCATGTAATAAGTTTCTTTGAAAATCAAGTTTATTTTGATTCTTAAGCTTTTCCCTGTACAACACAAAAATATTTTCTCCCTTTCAAACTTTTTACTCTGATTTGTCAAGCATTATGTAGTACTTTAATGACTGTGATTAATTATGAGTGTCCAATGTAGGATTCCCTCAACAATCACCAAATAACAGCAAAAGCAGCAGGGGATGCTCAGAAGGAGCTGAGAGGAGGAGTTATCTCTGATAAGTATGCAGTCTTGTAGCCTGGCCAAGAGCTTCAGGGATGGCAGGGGTCATGAACCACTTATGCAGACCCAGAAAAAAATGTTTCCCAGATGTTCTGACAGAGTCCTCTTAATCTCAGGTGGTCTCGTACATGCACATGGACACACGTCCTCAGAAAAGGGAAGAAACCAGTAATTTGACTCAGAAAAGATGGAACCATTGCAAAATACTTTACGCAACATCCTTCAGGAGTAAATGTACTTATTTATGTTCCTCATATCTACATGGGATTACATGGTGAGGTTTGATGTGTAGACAATAAGATTCTGTGATTATGTCTTGAAGAGTAGTGAACAGACTTGAATAGCCCTCAGAGCATGTCTGTGCCCATCATGATCTCTCCTGACACTGGCTTCAGAAATAAGTATGTGAGTGAAATCTTGGTTCCCTGAGGTAAAAGGCAAATTTTGGACAGAAGTAAAAAAAAACAGTCCATGGGAATGCCACAGCTGAAGCACCATCTCCTCTGGGGATATCAGCTGTTCTACAGCATGAGAAGAGGATGCAGTATGTGAGGACTGTGAAAGACCGAAAAAGAGCACAGTCCCTCTTCCCCCACCATTCCAGAGTCATCTGCGATACTTCTGAACACAGCCTGATGAGCTCTTCTTTTCCTTTTCAGTGCTTCTTAGTGACACACTCAGATTTTGCTTTACTCACCATGAAGGCCACAGCCATTGCAACCTTCTTTGGTAAGTAGGTTGATTGCCGCAATTAGGAGTTTATGGGTTTGTCCTGGCTGAGCAGTGGCTGCTGACTTATTCTCTTCCTTTTGGACTCCATGGCTGATGAAGTTCCCAGTGGCAGGTGTAAGCCTTGGCACGGCTTTTCAGAAATGGGCCACTCAACTTCTTGACTTTGGCATAGAAAAAATATTAATTGCTTGCAGAGATCTCTAAATACACGACCAGTTGCATGCAGTCCATACCAGATGGCACAACTGGGCCTGAAAAATGTCTGTAATGTAAAGATTCCCTCTAAAGAAAATCAGCTGTTTCTTCCATAGAGACAGCCTTTCAGAATTCTCTCAGTTCTTGCTCTTTCCATGGACAAGATGGTATCAAAATGTTATAATGTGTTTTAGTTTCTTTCCCCTAGCAGTCAGACAGGATCTCACTTTTTGGGAACAAGTAGAGAATTTTGAATTTGCAATTCATCTTACATGAACACTCTGGTTGTGATATTCCCAGGCAATATTCCTTTAGCTGTTATCCTCAAGTCTGTCAGGACAGTAGTTCTTAGTTCAAATTCATAGCAATATATATAGTTCTTCTACATAAATTACCAAATTACTTTCTCCATATTTTATTATGCTCTAACATTCCAAGTAGTTGAGACTTTTCACTTTATTTTCCACTGGTTTATTCCTTTTTTTATTTAACTACAATTTTACCTTGGTTACACAACTGCACCAGTGATAAAAGGCCCAAATACTGCATCTGTACACTGTCACTTCAGACACTGTGGGACTGCTTTTTCTTTTGAGCAAGTTTAGGAGTGATTAAGTCTACAAATTCTCTGCAATCAGTCTAGGGGGAGAAGAGCATAAAAGAAAGAAAAGACTTCTGTTGCATATTCTAGTAAGATTAGCTTAACAAATGATAAGAGGATCAGCTGACACATCATAGAGGGTTTTAATTCCCTCTGAAAGTTCAGAGAAGGGAAAGGTGAATAGAAAAGTCAAGATACTTGTAATGAAGTTATTAATTACTCATAATACAGTTCTTACAAAATAAGCACACAGAGAATGAAGAGGTTTTCTACGTCATCACTTAGCAAGTAAACCTAACAAGGTAAGCTACATGTATTTATTGTGATGCATGTTTTAACACAATAGCGTATGTTTCTTTTACTATTACACTTTTCAAACCATAATTCTGCTTACTGACGAAAATGAGTGCCCTTGCGGGGACAGGATACTGGGACATGCCACATTAGAACCTCAAATGGTCTGTTACACTTCCCAGTATTCCCTACCTGCTACCAGCAGTGAGTGAAATGCCACAATGCACAACTACAGGATAACCTTCCCAACGGACTATTAGGAAGAGTCTTTCTATCACTAATTTCCCAGTTGCTTTATACGCAGAGCATGTTGTTTCATTAATGTCTCTATCACAGCAATTGAAAGAGTTTCCACTGCTTGTGGAAATACTGGGACCTTTTGTGGTTTTCTGGACCACATGGACTCAATGGATCTTTACACAGTGAGTTCCACGGGTGAGTATGTGAGGTGAACTGATCTTTAATCCTCTTCAAAAAACTTCCCCACACTAGATGTCATCTTGACTGCAAAGTTAACCAAGTAGGAACCTAGCTATGGCTGAGAATATTCCCATTTCAGTTTTTCAAACAGTTGATTCAAATTTGAGAAATTTCATGTATGGGAGCTTGTGGTGACTGATGTTGATAGTCCTCCTTTTTCCTGATACTATGTTTTCTTTGTTCTAGGTGTGTTTCTTACATGTACATATACAGCTAAGGAAGCCACAAAGAAGCCAAAAAAACCTAAGCTATGTAAGTGATCCTTGTAGAACTCTTGGCTGCTTTACAGCATGCATGTCTGATACATAAAATAAGTGCAAAGTGAGGTTATATTCTGGTAACTTTTCACAATTTTCTGGAGTCGATGGGAGTATATGTTAGCTAGCAGATTCTTTTATTAAAAACAAATCACTAAGTAAAGTGTGTGCTACTTAATAAATATAAAGGGAAAATTTTGTACTTCGCTACTAAAATGTGTCTTCATAGGTCATTAAGTACCACAGAAGGATCCAAGCAAGCACTAAGGTTTTCACAGAGAGAGACAGAGAAATATGTGAAATGAACCAGCTGTAACACGAAGCATATGTAGCTGAATAGAGTGAGACAAGTGGTGCATATCTACGCACCAGGAAGTATAATTTTCAGCTATACTGCTATAGGAGCATTTCTGTCCACAGATTATTTTGCTCATGTAGCTGACAAACAAGCCTGCTGTGAGGCTGTAAACTCACACTTAAACCCCTTGTTCAAAGTAAATTGCACCCAGCAAATAGTTTTAAAAATCAAGGGCAAGATAATGGGCTCTGACTGCAGCACAGAGCTACATGAGCACAGCAGGAGGCTTGGGAAGCATCCCTACCCCTCCTTCCCACGTGTTAACCACAGCCTGGGTGACAGCCTCCTCTCTCTCTCCAGTAAAGCATCATAACAGAAATTCCTTCGGAGAAGCAAACACTGAAGGTCAGAAACATCCGCAGGCTTCTTCATTTCATCCTTAGTTACTGCTACATCCCTTGGTATAGGAGTTATTATGCATTATGTTGAAGATGCAGAACACACAGAAGCCTTGTATCCCAAACCCATTGATATGAAGGCATAAGAGGAGGCCATTCCTGGCACTCAGTTACTCATTGTTTCATGATAAGATCAATCAGCTATGGAAACATTCAGTCTGACTTTACCAAGATTTTACACTCACAGATGTACCCCAGATTGATTGCGACATCAAGGCAGGGAAGATAATCAATCCAGAATTCATTGCAAAATGCCCTCCTGGATGTCAAGATGTAAAATATCGTGTTTATGGCACAGACATTTATGCTTCCTTTTCCAGCGTCTGCAATGCTGCAATTCACAGGTGAGTGGGTTGAAATGAGCAAGGCATTCAGAAAACCACATTGTTTCAGTGTATAGAGCTTTTGACTTTTCAAACCCTTTACAGTTCCCACTGCCTTCTAGGTCTGATTGCAGGGTGCTGTTCTAGTACAAAACCTGAGAGAAAGACCATGTATGATATAATGGATTGATTCTTATAAAGTGCTGTCAATCCTGTATTCCTGTTGAAATCAGTTGTTTGAAAAAGTTTCTCAGCCTTTGGAGAAGTGTCTTGAGATTCGCAGATTTCTCATTCATGCATAGCAAATTACTATTGTACTATTATTATTCAAGTGGAAGACAGGGATGGAGCTGCTGCTACTAATAAAGCTTAAGAAAAAAACCAGGCATATCACCAGCGATGAATACACATAACTCTCATACTTCTGGGATTGATTTGGTTCTCCAGATTTGAATTTAACTGTCCTTGACATCAAAGGCTGAGTAATGTGCTTTCCTGCCACATAAAAGGCCACTAGACAAGGAAATGTATAATACAAATTTTATAGCACAAATTTTGCTGAGTTTATTATCCATGCAAAAATGTGCATAAAATTTTAATGGAGAACAACTGCGCAATCAAAACACCATAATTGGAGGCAGGATAGAGAGCAGGACGTATTCAGCTGAAAACGCAGTAAGAACTTGTAGAGCCTAATTGACCACTTGACTTCATTCAGAGTTATTTGAGCTATTGCCGAGCTTCCGGTTCTGTGAAATAGATGGGATCTCGAGTAAAGTTGCATAGTTAAAGCTTTGGGACTTTACACCTTGCCTCTGTATTGTGCAGGTCTCAGGCTGAGGTGCCTGTGTGCATAGGGCTGCCACCTCCTGGCTGCAGCTCTGCCTGCACAGCCACTTGCTGGGGAGATGACTGCCAGGCTTTCAGCGACAACTCCTTCCTTCAGATACTAGTGCATGATGGAAATTCTCTCTCTGTGCAGAACTAGCTCCAAAGGGAATTATAAACTACTGGTAGCAACTGCAATTTCCCTGTAGTTCAAATGTTGGCTGTCTGTATTGTTGCAGTGAAGGTTTCAGTTTTTCTCATTTGCCAGCTGGATTTGGCTTTGTTAGCTTATATGTTGCATTTCCACAGACAGCGAATTTCTTTTCCATACATTTGTTTTAACTGCAGCTTCTTGCAATCATCAGAGAAAGCTACAGCTCCAACACATTCTTCAACACTGTTTGCTGCCCATTACTTATTTTTCTGCACAGTCATTACTGCCAGGCCTACCACACCTCTACAGTCACTTCCAGGTTTACTTGCTGTTCTAGTGATGCCAGAGCAGGTTTTATTCACTGGAGGTTTTCTATTTGTCTTGAGATACATTACATCATATGACAAACACCATTTGATGTACACAGCACATGGAGCCTACAAGGTTTTCTACAGCTTCCAGCAGTATAGTGTCCGGTTTACTCCAGGCTGAGGTCAGAACCAGGCTTATTCTTTTTCAGATAATACATACTGAAATTCAAAGAAAACATATTCTATCACATGGCTGGTCTAAAAACTCCTCTCAGTACCTCTCCCTGTATCTTCAGTCATTTAATCAAGCTCACGGGAATTTTAACGAAGGCAGTAGTGTTGTGTGCAACTAGGTCAAACTTAAACACAGGACCAGTAAACCAGTGGGAAGAGTAAACAGATCCTGACGGCACTTTATAACAAACTGCCCTTCTCTGAGCAGAAGAAGCACAGATATTTCTTAGTAGCAGACTTAGTAGTAGCATGACAGCTCCAGTACTGCCCCTGGTTTAAAGGTAAAAGCAAATGCTTCACAGCTCTTGCATTGTAGATCAGTTTCCAGGGTTTTCGTGGAATTTCTGCCTTCAGACAGCATGTTGCCTCCTTGCAGTGGTATAATTGACAACACAGGCGGGAAGATCCTTGTCCAGAAAGTTGCTGGCCACTCTGCTTACCGCGGGAGCTTCTCCAACGGGGTCCGGTCCTTGTCGCTGCCGCGCTGGAGGGAGTCCTTCCTCGTGTCAGGTACCATTCTGAGGTGGAGCGCTGGAGCCCCCTGCCCTTCCCGTCTGCTCCCCACTGCCCGATAGCTGGACAGCAATGGGTAGAGACAGAAGCAGCCTCTCCTTTTAAAGACCTGATTAGTCACTACAGGCCCACTCCACCCAGCTTTAGCATGAATAATGCATTTGAGACACTTTTTGTTCTGGGCTTCCTATGTAGCCCACAAAGGACATACACCCTGCCAGCAGTGTGCTCAGCTCAGCCCAGTGCGGGTATGAGCCCACTGCAGAAGGTGACAGGTGTTTTGGATTGAGTCTCTGAAGGTACCTTAACTGGGGCTATTGATGCACAAGATCTGAGCTTTGGTACTCGCTGTGAGGTCTTCCTATTGCTCTCCACCCTGGCAAGCAGTGCTGCTGTGGGAACTAAAGGGTCTTTTGGCTATATAAAGCATCCTCAGCCTGCACCTGAGTTTGCATCTCCTGAAGCAACTTCTGACTTCTGTCAAGCAAGCTCAAGCCACATATAGCCATACTGTATGTATGCAAACCCTATATTAAGCAATTTGACTGGTGTATGTATGTCAGGAATGCTCTCCACTCTGTTAGCCAAATAGTTTTGATATCTACTCAGTGCAGGGAAATCTATCTTAATTTAATAATCATTCCTTTTTTCTCCCCATAGTATATGTAGGAGCTCACTTGCATTCACTGACAAAATTCACAGATTAGGGCTTTTTTGTAAATTAGATCCCCTTTACATCAGCTTCAGATTATTTTACACCTACTTGCACTCATTCTACCTGTGTGAAAGGGTCTGCTTGACATTGCTTTACATATAATTTCTAAATCTAACTCCTTCAAACATCCATACAGTGGGTCTGTTCTTGCTGGTCTGAACTTTTGGAGGTTTAAGATAGGTATTGATTATTTTACATTGAGATTTTATATTTATATTAATACATATTTTTATATATAAATTTATATTGTACCTTTATATTAAGACTGATGTTAGTTAAATACATCATTCCTGGAAAAATTAACAGCTCAAATAACTGAACAGCCTCTAAAAACAAAGAAATGTTCTTTTCATGTGAAAATTTGTACACAGCAAAGGAGGTCTTAGAAACTGACCAAAACAAACTGTCACCTCAATTTTGCATTCATGTATTTGGATGCACCTTTTTACAGTAGTCTGCCATGGGTACACAACATTATGAGAGGGATTTATTTTGGATGAGAAGGAATTTCCTGGAATAGCTGAATTGCTATTTGCACTTGTTGCAGTTTTTTCCCCCAACAAACAGCACACCGTAATTCTGGTACATAAATGGGAAATAGTTTGTTTGGGGTTTTTTACATTAGCAGCTGCTCAGTTGTTATCCTATAAAACTGTAGGAATTCTTCCATAAAACTGTAGGAATTTTTGATTTCTGGTAATAAAACTTTTTTCTTAATTAATGAGACACTGTAAAAGAAGATAAAAGAGAAAGTTACAAGCACATGTAAAAGGAGATGATGAGAAATCTGGATATGTGTAGGCATGATGAGATTTGTCCCTAATGCACTTACTTTTATGCATACTGAGTGCTCTCACTGATGTCAGTGGAACTCTTAGTTTATAAACTAGCTCCAATGTAAATCTAACATATCACACAACATGTTATATCATATTTCATCTATGCATAGGAATGCATATATGCATAGGAAGAAAACTCACTGAAAATGTGGGAAATTTAGAGAAATTTGGAAGACTAAAACCCAGGAAGGCTGTGCTGTTCATCTCAGCAGCCTGAGGCTGAATGCATACAAATCACATTCTCAGAGAGTGATGAGTTGGGGTTAGTTTTTTTACAATTATGAGTCATAAAAAGATAGAACTGCATAAAGCATTGCTGAATAAAAATACAAAGTCACCCAAGGCATTAATTTCAGAACAGCTTTATAGCTGGAGAATAGTCCCCTATTCTCCAGCTGAATTTCCTTTCAGCAGACCAGACCTATATGCAATACTCCACTCTGGAAATGTGCCAACAGTTTATTCCTAGTTACGATATTGTCACTGAGTTTGTGATGTTTAAATTGTGAATGAGCATTCACACAAAGGAGCACAGAAGAGGAATTCTTAGGGGACTCAGGCAATGAAATGGCATGATTTAGGGGCAGTGGAGAAGAAGGTCTGTCCTCTGGGATTAAAGCAGCCAGCACACCAGGAGGTATGCAAATGCCTTGGTATTCACTTTCAAGCACTGAAATGACTTGGCTCTCAGTTAAATTACTCCATTCAGTTTAGTAGGAGTTTTGCAGCTATTGGGTTAAAAAAATAAAGTTCTAAACTTCTGAGTTTGCTAGTCAAATGTAAGTGCGAGAGGGTGAGCAGGAACCACACCATAGCTTGTATTTCAATGGCCAAAGTTTATGTTTTCAGCCCACATGTAAACACATTTTTAAGTATGTTAAGCAATCTCCAACTTAGATGTAACTTTTTCCCAACAGTGAAAAAGACATATTACCATTCCTCCACAGAGTAGGGCACATTCAGGTCGGGCCTCAGACCTACCTCTTGGTCACACAGAACATGCAAATTGCTGTTGATCAAAACCCCCAGAACCCAGCAGCAGCCAGCCTCCCCACACTAGCTGGTGTATTGCACAGCAGTGGGCTTAAGGTTTTCATTAGAAATCAGATTACCACAGAAATATTCTGAATTAGGATCAGATTATTATGCTATTACAGCATCCATGTATCAGCTTCTCATACCTGACAACTCTTCCTTTGCTGGGGATAAAGAAAACCATTTAGAAGTCACCTGTGATCCCATAACTTTTCTGTCTTTCTACCAAATTGGCAGAAGAGCTCCCTAGTCCTGCTTGGCCACTGATCGCAGTTTTAGCTTGAGGGGAAGTGGATGTGAAAACCTGCTGCCCTTCACTTAGATCAGCTTCTGTGAGGGAAGCCCGGAGGGCAAGAAGTAAGCTCTTTCCAGGTTGTCCTTGCATGCTAACCTGGTCTTTGGTGGATCCTTATTGACTTCAGTGGAGCTGCTCTCAGTTTACATCACTGTAAGTGAAAAATGGGACAGTTTCTTACATCATTACCTCATTAGAGTAGTAAAACAAAGAAGACAGAGACATGAAAAGGGACAAAGGACAGTGACTATCCAGCTCCATGGACATCCCTGCTCATAGAGTTTCTCTGCCATATACCTTTCTTTGTGTGCCACCATGGGGGAAACAGCTCCCACTTCCCATAAATGGCTCAGTCTGTAGGAATTAATTCTGTTCAGTGCTATTCGTCTCTGGACTAATCACCAAGGATGACAACTGACATGCTTGCAGTGCCATATGTACCTCCTTAAAGAGTCCACCAAGGGAATAAAGGAAAGATCATCATGACTCAGATTTTGCAGGAGGTAGAAGTAGTTTTCACTTGAGGTGGTACAGATACATAACACAGCACAGCATCTTGTAGAGACAGTCCCCAGGGTCCAGAAGACCTACATCCACCAGCTTCTAGAGGCCAAAGCAGTCTTCCCTCCACTGGGTTTCTCTACAACACTTTTCACTCAGTGATATATGTGAATATAAAAACTGTCCCAAGAGATGGAATTGCATAGCCACATGTACCAATAGAGACGGCATCTGCTGTTGCACTAAAAAGATTTGTGGTTTAAAGCTTAACTGGGAAACATACCTCATTGTTTAAAGACAGGACCCTCATTTTAGACCTAAATATAGGTACCATATGTTCCCACACAGAAGCACAACCTTCTCTCACTGTTATTACTGCAAAAGGCTGTTGCCAGAAATGGTATCTCACAGAAGTGAGGCCGGAGAAGAATGCTATGTGCATGATGAAACGAATCCCACATCAAATATGCTTTCTATGTCAAGCACTGGAAAAGGCTGCCTAGGGAAGCTGTGGGTTTAAGTAGAAGTTATACAGACATCCTTCAGGAATGATCCCTGTCTGCTTAATATCACTTGAGAGCAAAGGAATGAACTTACTGACCTCTTCAATTTCTCCCCAGGACTGTGTTTTCACGCTTTCTAACTTCTTTCTATGATGCTGGATTTAGGCATTGGTATTATAGTGGTATGGTTTTGAGATTCTGCCATCAGATGAAACAAATCTTCATGAAAATGAGTTAGGCAGTAAAGAAGAGGGGTCTAATTCTGAACACCTATGTTAGATCAGAATTTTATTGCAAGAAAATGTAGAATATTTTGTGATACCTTCTAATATTCTTTTTGTAGAGGGTAAGCCAAGAAAAGGTGTGACATATCCATCAACTCTTGAATATTCTTCTTCAAAAAGTACTGCTGTTAAATCAGGCAAGTAAATGTGACTTACTTTCCCTTACATCCATTCACAACTATCTGTCATAGCTTCTCGGTTGTGTAATACGAAGATATAATTATTCAGAGTCAGAAGTTCATGCAACCATTAGTATATCTCATCCAAATCAGTCATGGTATTTTTTTATGTTAAGCATATGGAAATCATCTCAGACAATTTCTATTTTTTGGTCATACCATGCTTCACAGATTTCTGTTTCCAAGTAGTTTCCCCCTTGCTTTAGATCTATTACTGAATACAACATTGTACTGGTTATATGAAAGCATTTGAGGTTATACATGTTGGCTTTTTTCTGGTTTTATTCATGTTAACTCCTGGGATATTCAGTGCTGAGAGTATAACAATAAATAGTAATATAATACTAATGACACAGATGGTAAGGCACAGCAGCTTAACTAAGGAATCATTTTAGTCAGTATCCTATTCTGTAAAACTCACTCTAAATAATTTAGTTGTTTTCAGAGGTCTTTGATCAAGTCTCACACTGGTTGGTCACTGATATTCAAGAGCACGTGGCTTTCCTCTGTCACTGAAATTACACTTGTTTGGGTTCCCTGTAACAACTGACTAAGGTTCAGACTCCCCCTTGGGGGTGTGAATGAAACCAAAATTCATGTCCCATACTGCTACACCCTTCCCTAACACAGCCCTTTTGCTGATTGCTGAGCCTGAGCCTTCCTGAGTGTATCCACTGTGAGCTGGGGTATAACGAATTGTGCTGTCTCTTCTCCAGGAACTTGTCAGCATTCATCCAAGGCCACACAGAGGTTACTTGGAGACCTGCTCTTCTCCTGTACATTATTGTTTGGTCCTTGGAAGCAAAGTACAGAGCTCTTTTCTTATAGAATCATGGAATCATTATGGTTGGAAAAGACCTCTGAGATCATCAAGTCCAAACATTAACCCAGCAATGCCAAGCCCATCAGTAACCACGTCCTTAAGTGCCACATCTACATGTCTTTCAAATATCTCCAGGGATGGTGACTCCATTTTTCCCTGGATAGCCTATATCAGTGATTGACAAAATGTGAAGAAATTCTTTCTAATATCCAATCTAAACCTCCCTTGGAGCAATTTCAGGCCATTTCCCCACCACCTCACTACAATGTCCTTTCAAGTACTTGTAGAGAGCCATTAGGTACCCTTTGAACCTCCTTTTCTTCAGGCTAAAACACCTAAATTCCCTTAGCTGTTCCCCTTAAGACTTGTGCTCTAGACTTTTCACCAACTTCATTGCCCTTCATCTTTAGGTTTTCACTTGAACAAAGGCAAATTTAAATCTGAATGCTTTCTAGTTGTTCAGACTGAATATGCATCGCTCAATTAATTCCATGCCTTTCATTTGTAATACCTTTGCATTTACAATCAAATAGGTATAGATTTATATATCTCTTAGCCAAGTACACAGAAATTAGTTGACCCAAATACTATGCACTGCTAGAAGGGAGGAAATACGTTAGAAATTTTGGCTTTTTCTGGTAAATGTTTACTAAAATTGCAACACATCATTCCCAAATGTAGCCACACTTGAAATAACCAGCCCAAGGTCTCACAGCAGACAAGAGACAATCACAGAATATGCTGAGTTGGAAGAGACCTACAAGGATTATCAGGTCCAACTTGTGGTCCTGCACAGGACTATTCCCATGAGTCACACCACTGTCCAAATACTTCTTGAACTCTGTCAGGCTTGGTGCTGTGACCATTTCCCTGGGGAGTCTGTTCCCTGGGGAGTCTGCACCCTCTGGGTGTAGAACCTTTTCCTAATATTCAACCTAAAGCTCCCCTGACACATCTTCAGGCCATTCCCTCGGGTCCTGTCACTGGTCACCACAAAGAAGAGATCAGTGTCTGCCCCTCTTCTTCCCCTCACAAGGAAGTTGCAGACTGCAGTGAGGTCTCCCCTCAGTCTCCTCCAGGCTGAACAGACCAAGTGACCTCAGCCGCTTCCCACACAGCTTCCCCTCAAGGCCCTTCACCATCTTCGCTGCCCCCCTTTGGACGCTCTCTAAGAGCTTAATATCTTTCTTACACTGTGGTGCCCAAAGCTGCACCACAATATTCAAGGTGAGGCTGCACCAGTGCAGAGCAGAGTGGGACAATCCCCTCCCCTGACCGGCTGGAGATGCTTTGCCTGATGCCCCCCAGGACACAGTTGACCCTCCTGGCTGCCAGGGCACTGCTGACTCATATTCAACTTGCCATCAAACAGGACATTCAGTCCCTTTCCAGAGCACTGCTTTCCAGCATCTCATTCCTCAGTCTCTATTTACATCCAGGGTTGCCCCAACCCAGGTGGAGAATTCGGCACTTTGCCTTCTTGAACTTCATATGGTTGGTGATTGCTCAGCACTCTAGTTTGTCGAGGTTTCTCTGCAGGGCCTCCCTGCCTTTCAGGGAGTCAACAGCTCCTCCAAGTTTTGTGTCATCTGCAAGCTTGCTTAGTATCCCCTCCAGTCCTGCATCCAAGTAATTTATGAAACGCAGTCAGGACTGAGCTCAGCAGGCTGTAAGCAGTGATGTCTTACACTAGTGCTAAACCCCACATAATATAAGAATCAGTGTATAAATGGGGTGCATCATCAAGTCACTGTTTAATGACAAACAAAATACCAAGAGCCTGTTCCTGCAGCAAACCAAAGACACAAGCCTTCACTTTGTTCTTGAATCAGTGTGAATGAAAATGCTAGGATCCTAGCAACAAAGACTGTGCATTCACAAAGAGAAAACTCGGGATTATCAAAGGAGCAAACAACTGTTACATCATACCAAACGCCAGAGGATGTCACTACCTGGCTTTGCCCAGCCCCGTCCCACAGGTAACAAAGAAATCTGATGGTCACAACCCATCTTCCCCAAATCCCACTTGGACCTGCCACCTTGGCCCAGCCATCTCAGACGCTCTTTGTTAGAAACAGCCTGTTTTAAAGATAAAAATCTCTGTAATATGGTGCCAGGGCCATCTTGTGCTAGAGGATTTCCTACTTATTTTTTACTTTAAAAAGAGTGAATTTTTTATTCTAATTTATATTACAGAGACCACACTGTTCACTTTGATACTTAAATCCATTACCTGTAGGAAGTAAAGGCAGTCCTCTGAGTATTACACTCACTAGCTGTCAGATTAGCAAAAAATTCTACTTCGCACCTGATCAGCTGTCAGAGATGCAGTTTTGGTCCTCACCTCAGGGACACCAGAGATTCACAGTGCCTGATGCTTTTTTAAATGCTGCTGGTGGTTACAGTGCTTCTCAAATGCTGGGCACAGCAAGAAAAACGTTCCCAAAATTGCAACTCTTCACAGCTGGTAAAAACAATTAAAATGTGTTGTTTAGAAAAAATGTAGTACAAATTTTTAGGAAACTATTAACACTGGAGTAAATTGTCTAATAGTTCAGTGCTGCCAAAAGAGCTAGAGAAGAAAAAAAAATCCTGAAGATCAAAACCCTGCAGTACTCAGTCAGACATAAAAGTAGAAGCAGATTATTTAGCAAGGTTGCGGTAAAAAAAACTATAATGAGTGTTTCAAGTACTTTGATGATAAAAAGAAAAGAACCAGAAAATCTCCCTCTTCCTTCTAAGACAGTACATGGTATTCAGAATTTGGCTGCATAATGATCTCAAAATGTCAGTCAAGAAAGAAATACATCTGAAAATTAATTAGTGGCTGAAATATTGCACATTAGCTGGTATTCCCCAAACATCCCTCACACACTATGACCATGATTCTCGGGACATGCTGCTACTCAGAGGGAAAAATCAACATGATGCATTAATCTTATGAGCATTGGCTTATTAGTGGTAAAACCCCATATTTCTTGCTCACTTCAGAAATGCTTCTGATACTGGCAGGAGCTTTTGGGCAGTAAAAATGTCTGATTTTGGCATCAAAGATATGAGGTGACTACTCTCTAGAGGCATCCAGTCATCACTTTTTCTCACTGGTTAGACTGGTTAGACTGACTGATGAACCTGGTTAGACTGACTGATGAACCTATTGGCATGTGATGGGTTGTCTTCTTTTGGGGACTGATAATCTCTAAATAGGAGACTTAAAATTATTTACTTCCAGAGCTGCCTTTTCTAATGTGCTCAATTTTGCTTCAGAGCCTAAAAAGCCAGAGCAAGACCCAAAAGGTATGAAGAGTGCAGATACTACTAACACATCAGAAAAAGCATCAGAACAAGGTAAGGGTTGGGGATCTCAGTGCTCTTCTACAGTATCCATCCCAGCCTAATCTGCCTGCAGATGCTTACAGGAGGCAGTTTCACACTGATTAGGTGTACAGCTTTACCTTGCACATCCAACCTCCTCTCTATAGTCCCTTTCCCACCAAATCAATCCCATTATGTGACTATCAATCCCATTATGTGACTACCTGCACTGGTGCTTGAAAGACATTTGCTAATTCAGAGAAGAGGGTACCCTCAGATTTTAATTTCTGCCTGTGCTTTGGGCAAGTTCAGGTGTTGTGAACTTCAAAAGCTTGCATTATGGCTCTTTGCAATCTCCTATGCAGGGCACATGCCCTGTAAACCCTTCAAAGATACTGTGAGAGAGATGGGCATCCTGCCCACAGGAGCACTGGGAACAGCTAGCCCTCGAGAGCCCTCCTCTTGTGCTAAAGGATCCCTCACAAACCCAGCCAACACGCACCAAGGCAACAGCTTTTCTCTGCTCTTACTATGCTGCTTCCTCGGGGTTTTCTGCTAATACTGTTAGTTCCCAACTTCCTTGCTCCTCACAGACTGGGGTATAAAGCTGGCCGATGTGCCTGTTCCCAGCTCCAGCAGCATCAGATCACAGGGGAAGACTCACTGTGCCCTCTGTCTTCTTTCTTTTAGCACAGCTTCATGGAGCGCAGCACTGTTCAGCCCAAAAAGAGCCATTCATACTGATTTTTTTCAGCTGAGTTGTTTTGTTTTTCTTCTGAGCCCTCTTTCAGCATTATCCCATTAAAACTGTCTGAGATCTGAGTTTTTCACTGCCTAGCATTAGGTGGTAATTAATCCACCAGACAGTTTCACAACGATGCCTTCCAAAAGGAGAACATCCAGAAATAGCAATAAAATACAAGCTTGTGTTGTGCAGCAGCGAAAAAAGTGCACACCATTCCTTTTCAGTGTAGACTGTGTGTTAGGCCATCCCCAGGGCTATGGGCAGGAAGGAGAGAAACAAGACTGAGGTTAACATGGAATATATTTTAGGGTAAGCTTTTGTAGACAGATGGAGAAGATAACAGTAAAAGATCTTTTTTGAGACAATGACTTGAAAGAACCCAAGTATGTTGACAATTTTTTTGTAAGGATACTTAGGGTGCAAGTTTTGCAACTAGAATGGTCCTTGTTCTCACAATAGCTGATATATTTTAAAAATAGTAGCAACTGTGAGATGAGTCAAACTTAGATGAGATTGGTACCTCCCAGGTGGTGCTCTCTCCCACTCCCCTCAGCCAAAGTCCTAACACTCCCTCTTTGCTCAGACCCACTCTCCAAATCACCATTACCTGAAAGTTTTCTATCTACCAAAAATATTTCAATGCTAGACTGCATATTTTATTCTGGCCTATGACTCAGATTGGCCATCTTTTACTACCAGATGCCATTTGATTTTCATTTATATGCACTAAGTACTTAATTACACTGAGAAAAGATAATAGCAAAACAGAAACTGCAACTGGTTGATTGAACCATTTCATAGGTCTGAGATGTCTCTGCGGTTGATAACTGTCCCTGGCCAAAGCAGAAAAGTGTAGAGGGAACATTAAGACTGCAACAGGCTGTTGTCAGCACCCTCTGAGAGAAGGGTAGGAGTGTCACACAGGCACCTGTACCATGAAGCACCACACAGCAATGAAGGCACTAATGGCTCCACAGTTGAGGATGCTTGTAGGCAGCCTGAGGAGAATGCCATTTTCTGGGTTGCTTTTAAACCATGAGTGCTATTGATGATGCTTCCATGCATGACAGACATCCAGCTACAGTGACCATGTCAATGTTCTCACAGGGGATGCAATCCACAAAGAGTATCAGACGTCTCCAGGGCCAACACCAGCCACACAAATGGCCACCACAACCCCAACACCAACGACCACAACGACAGATCCTTCCACCACAGTGCCAGAGCCAACCACAACACCTGCAACAACCAGAACTACAGCAGCTGCAGCCAAGACTAGACCTGGACTGCATAGGGTCAGAGATATGGGTCAGTGGTGTGGATGTTTGCATTGCTTTCCTCCCAAATGACAGCTCCCCTAAAATTTAAGGAACAAGACATACAGCTGGATATATGATGATTTAGTGGATCACAAATTCAGTAATTTCAATGTAGCAATATCAGGACTGGAAAAAAATATTTAAGTCCAGCAGATGGGCTGGAGTTAGAGTTGTGCCTTTGAGACACATACAAATTTAGTGCATCTCACATAAATACAAACACGCAGATTTTCTGAGGTGAGAGATCATCCGCAGTAAAATTTATGCCTAGCCTTTATCTTTACTTATAATGTACTGGCAAATAAACTAATTCATGTGGGAGTAAGCTCCCCATCCCCAAATGCTGTGATGATTTTCAGGTATGTGAGGCTTTTCGACAAATAGTTCTTTCATTCACACGTCTAGACTGAGAGCTCGATACATAGGTCAAGACTTGTTTTAGAATTAATTTTGTGATAACTTTCAATAAATGAAAGTTGTAATATATTTTTTGTAACAGCTTTTGAATTTTAAAGATTAAAACACTGTGAAGGAATTCTCATATGATTTTTGCACACCTCATTTTCCTCATTTTCCTTAATCTTTCCTTCCCTGTTTATTATTATTCATTAACATTGTAGGTTTTCCTTTAATAGCTGAAAATTATAATCTCTTATTTTTAGGTTCTAGCAGTGTCCACCCAGCATATGCATCTGTGGTAGCTGCAGCATCAAGTAAGTATGGTGAAGTAAGTATGCCACAAGGCATGCAGCGCAGTGTATTTTAAGGCAGCAATGATTCAATAACCTTTCAAGCCTCAGCAAACTCAATGACTGAATCCAAGTCTGGATTTAAACTGAAAACCAGATGCTTGGTCTGAATGTCAGAGATGCTGATCACCCACAGTTCTCAGGGAGCTTCTCTAGTGAATATCTGCGCATTTCAGCCTTGGCAAAAAGCTGGGTTTCGTAACACTTGAGACAAAGATTGTGCTGTTTGAATCATATTACATTTCCTATTACTTCCTTCTGTCATATCTCTCTAAGGGAGACTTGATTTAGTTGTTAAGTACACAATGCAGAGGGCTGCATAATCATCTAAACTTAAGGCTGAGAGCTCTGAAATGCTGACATACGCTAAACCAATGCTCTTTCAAAAAACTTAGGCTGTGGTTCTGAGCTTGGCATAAATGTGATGTTATTCCTGGCACGCCACTTGTTATTGACAACAGAGCAGCGGCTGCTCAGAGCTCCGCATCTCAATCCAGGAGCCTGCTCCCATTCCAGCCCACAGCCTGCAAAGCAAGTATTTAGAGGTGTTTTCCCATACACTGTGTAATTGCTCAGCTGTGCAGTCAAGTAAAGGAGAATATTTTCAACTGTTTGCAAGTTTCTGAGCATGGGGATATGATTGCTTTCGAGTGAAAAGGGAGCTGGGCCATCATTAGATTTTATGCTCCATAGCCATTTCTGAGTGCTTGCAGCTCAGCTGTGCTCTCGCGTAAAAAACTACAGTCATTTCTGCTGCCAAGTAATTCAGAACCAAGAACGTGGCAGGAAAGGTATCTTTGGGGTAATTCTGGAGGAAAAGCATCACTGAGTCAAATTTAGTTGTGAATGCAGAGTAAGGGTAAGGGTAGGAGGGGTTAATCTTACCAAGACAAATGTACAGGTAGGTATGTGTATGGCAGGATTTACAGAAGTGACAAAAAAATTCAAAGGGGTTTAAATTCAGTGGGAATCTGCATCATTCAGTGCCTAATGTGCCCGTAAACCTAGTTCTGAATGTTGCTTTCTTTTCTATCACCTATTCCCGCAGGCTGAGCACAGAAGAGGCCATTACTGGTTTTACTAGCAATTAGAAAACCTTGTTTGAGATTCCCCAGTCAGGGACAGATGCATGTTGGGAGTAAAGTTTTGGCAATATTGAGATCAGTGGGAAGGTTGTATTTGTCTTTAATAAGACCAATCATTTAGTCAAAAAAATGAAAAAAACCCCCAACAACAACCCCAAAACAAACAAATAAGCACTCCCATTTTCCAAGCCTTTCAGTGGTCATATAATTATAATTTGGACCCATATTTCTTCACTTCTTTACTGAAGTCTAAACATACATTTACTCCCAAAAGATTAAAGTGATCAGACATAGGGACAGCTCTATTGTGAGCTGGAGTGGTGGAGACCTACTTCTGACTTCACCGGCTTCACTTCTAGGACTATGTCCAGCATGCATATCTGGCTTCCTGAATTCTCCTGACCTCTTCTTGATTCTAAAAGAGAAGAGGTGGATAAGCAAAAAAAGATACAGAAAATATAAATACAGTTCTGATGCAATGACCATACACAAAGCAGTTTAGCAGGTGTCTTTGTCTGAGGAGCCCTTAGGACTCGCTGCTATTATTCAGGCCAGAGTTTCTGATGATGCTGTTGATCCTACTCAGAGTTTGGCTTGACCAAACAGAATCAAATGTTCTCGTGTCCATCTTGGCTCACAGGGACTCACAGATCTACCTCTCACTGTGCATTGGTATTTTGCCTGCAAAACACACCTCAAAAGTAAAGAGCCATGAAATAGAGCACAGTCAGAACGAACATGGCTGTGTTAGCTCTGGTGTTACCACTTCTAGCCACTGGTACTGGCAGAAGTTCATAGGGGCAAACAAAAGCAGGACTTGCAGATTAGAGCATTAGAGCAGGGGCAAAACTCCTGCCCTAGTTCTGGCTGTTCTTGTTATTTCCCCTTTATCTTCTGTTTGTTAAAGAAACAGGAAAAATATCAGAGACTCTGCTCAATTGTAGAACCCCTGCTTTAAAGACTTGATGTGGCAAAACTGCTAAATGAAAAACTAGTTTAATTTTCAACCCAGTTTTTGGGATTTACCTGGTGACTGTCCATCAGTTTGTTACAGACTTCTCCTAGTCCTGTCTCAGCCTTCAGCTTGCACAGAGCTCTGCTTAATGAATGCACATTCACATGGCACAGCCTCACTGGCATCTCAGATTCGAACAAAGAAGAAGCTTTTCAGACCATGGAAGTGCAATTCCAACCTTTCCTCCTCTACCATGACTGTGTTTACCCCAGTCAACAAAAGCATGGCAGAAAACAGCTTACCAGTGGTAAAGTGCCTTTGGGTAGTACAGCAAAAGGGAACAGTCTCAAGGCACAGCACAGTCAAAAAGAGCATAGAGAGAAATCCATGTTGCTGACATGGTTGGGTTAACTAATTTAAAAAGTGGTATAAAATACTTGGATACTGAGCCAATCTCTTTCTTACCCCCTTGTACTCTGTTTCTACTGACCTTGTAAAGAGTGTTAGATACACATTTGGGCTCAGTTGTGACAAATGTGAAACAAGGTAAGCTCTGAGGCTCAGAGTTAATTTTCTACCACAACTTTGGCACCTACTGATCTCCTGTGGAAAGCATGCCCTGCACGATCCCATACAACACTGACTACTGCACATGCAGACTTTTCCAAGCCACAGTCTGACCAGGCCTGGTCTTGCTGTGGTCCATCTGAAGCCTTACAAGCCTTACAAGCTTACAGAGTTTAAAAGCCTTGCCAGTTTTGGCAGATGAGCCTGTTATTTCCTTAAATAAGATCTCTTTGGCATCTGGAGTTTACACGGTCTCTCAGGACAGCTCCTAGAAATCCCATCAAAGGGCTTCTAGTGGCCTGGAAGGTTCAAGTTTAGGTCAAAGGCAAGCTATCTGCTGTCACCTAATTTTGCAATATCAAGTTCCCAAGGAGCAGCAATTCCTGTTTTCTGAGACAACCCTTCAAAATGGTCTCATTGATGACATTTTATTGACAAAATAACCTCGTGGGCCCCTGTCCAGTGTTCATAGGAGTCAGTTAGAACATTCCCACTGCTTTCATCCAGCTTTGGAATTAATCTTTCTGGGAAAACTAATGAATAAAGGCTTGTTAAAGGATAAGTTTGTTAACAAGTTTCTTAAGAATAATTAATGAAATGAAAGGCATGATTAAAGACATGGTTTTCATCTGCAAATGCTTTGAGCCTTTAGTATTTTTGAACAATGTGAATTTAATAACCCAACCCAATCACCTTAAAAAAAGCCTTCTGTGTAAAGACATTTCAGACACACGAATTCTCCCATATTATGTTTCATTGTCTCATTATTTACCGTCTGCCTGCTTGCTCTCTGCAGAAAGGGTAGTAAATGGTCTGGGGGGGGGTTGGGTTTGGGGTTAAAACCTTCCACACAACCAGTACAATTGGATGGTTCTGACATAGAAATACATATAGATAACCAGTGTGGATGAGAAAGAAAGTTATAAGGGAAAGTAAACCACAGAAGTAACTTCAAATCTTTTAAATGCAGACCAGAGACCCGTATAAGTAATAATCATAACTGAAGGGAACCTTAATTAGGCTAATCTGTATGACAAACAGAGCAAAGCAATCTTTTATTTAAGCAGGCTCAAATGATACAGTTAACATCTGAGAAAGTCTATTGATGAAGCATTAACTCTGACAGCTAAAAAAATGAGACTCGGTGAAAAAGCCAGGTAGCAGTATCCTGAACCAAACATGGTATAAACCACAATTTTCCATTTTACTGTCTACTTAGGACAGGTTCAGGCTGCACAAGGAAGAGGACAGAATACAGGTATGTCGGAGATTTGTATTGCTAGAATACTAGAAAATGTTGGTTTTAAGTTCCATGTGCTAACCAGTACAATATTTTCAAAGCATTCAAGGGCACTTCCACCTCTACAAGTAACAGGAATATCGTACGACACAATACAGGTAAAGGTATTACAGTCTTCCTCTATTTTCTCCCTGTAGATAGTTCCACAACTCACATCTACTGAGTCAAGCAGTAGTGCACTGTTTTTCCCTCCTAACCATATTCATAGCAGGATGTAGTGACTGCCTATATTACACTGGTCATTGCATGACACTAGTGTAACCTGTAGGGAAAAAAGTAAATTGAATTAATAAAACTTAGAATTGTTCTCAACATAGTATTCTAAAACTATTTATAGAGGTCTTTTATAATATTTGCTGTTGCAAAATAAGGGAGGAACTTCATGCCTGTGTAAGTTTGTGGGATGAAGGCCTGACCCTGAGAGACTTGTTTTCAGGCCCTAAACATGATCAGCATCCCAGGACCCACTACCACTTGTTCCAGTGCACCAGCTAATACCTGCACTGTGCACCTACTAACATTGAAACTTTACTGCTTTTGCCAACCTCTTTCAGCTTTTAAGTTCTTTTTTTTTTTTTTAGATTCATAGTTTCCATCTTCCTTTTCATTTGGTTTGAAAATGTGCAGAAAGACAGTTTGGGATCACTGCATCCCTTGTGATCATGCTTCTCTCTCCTTGCCCACTGGCATCTAACTTCTCACCTCTTTGTGGGATCACCCAGGTATTCAGCGCCAGGAGCCTGTTGCCACCTTCCAGAGGGCTGCCGGCTCTCCAGCCCACTTAGGTAAGCAAAACTGCTAGCAGCAGATTTTCCACTCTCTTTCATAGTTTTAGCAACCCCAAATTAGCCCTTGTACTGCAGATTGTTTTCCTGTATCCTGGAGGAGGACCAGGGCAAGACTCATGCACTGAAAGCCAACTAGCAGCTTCCTGAATGCAAAAGGCAAAGGAAAGCTCTGATGAGCTGTTCTTCCAGGCTGTGGGAATCAACATCTACGAAGTGTTTGCAATTTTCCCTATTTGTTAGTCAAAACAAGAAACAAAAGAAACAAAGAAACAAAGAAGAAACAAAAAACCAGCTCTGTGCAGCCTATCAGGTCTTCAATAGAGCTAAATCTGCTGTTCCTGTGGTTCCCAAGAACTGTTCTTGTCCTAGTCAGCTGCAAGGGCATTCATCTGCCTGTAACTCAGAGCAAAACATCACTTTTTGAGACAGTTTTTCAGCAGGCTCCGAAACCAAAGAAATTTGGGGGATCCCAGGAATGTGTACACTAATTGTGAAGATAGAGGTTCCTTTTAATACTGAATGTAGAAACATTACCTGTACTGTTCTTCTTCCCTGGCCACGCAACTGATCCTTCACCAGCAAGCAGCCTTGTCAGCAAGTGGCCAAGGCAAGTGCTGTACCATGGTAGAACTGACCTCTAGCATGGGCAACCAGACCCACCGAGGAGGGAGAGGCTGCAGCACTTTAAGGTGTCCCTGGGGCTCTGAGGGCTTCGGTGAGAGCTGGGAAGCACAGGAGGAGTATTACAACATTAAAGAGCCAAGTGGTTATTCACATTGAGGCTAGAGGATGCTGTTATGCAGCAGGGCTTTCTGGGTAATACCAGCCAAGTAAGCTTACCCAGCAATCTCCTCATCAAAATGACAATTAGAAGTCGACTTAGTTGCAGCATATTTAAAATGGATACACTTCTCGTCCTAAGATTTACTCTGTTCCCTCACTTTTCTACTCCTTGTTTCATTCCCCTTCTCTTCCTTCTGGTTTCCACCTGTGTTTGTCTTTATCATATTTTTGGCCAGACAGATGTCATAGATATTTCTTTTTTCTTCTAATCTCACATTTTTTGTGCTCCTTCAATTCCATTTGCCCTTGTCAAAATTCAGTACCCGCCTTTAGAGGGAAGACAGGGGGGCACTATTTTCCTGGGCTGAATAGCAGAGTAAATATGTTGCCTGTAAACACATCAGTCATGGCAATGCACTAATTATGTGACACCATACAAAGGGTGGAGATAGTCTGGGGCAGCAGACCTGCCTTTCTGGCAGGGCCAAAATGGAAAAAGCCCTAACATCTGGACCAAAGGATGTGCTGGCTAATTCTCAGGCTAACCAAAAAAACAGGAGAATAGTGCTGAGCCTTATTTAAATCAGCGTTTGACCCCACCTAATCATTTGAGGCACCTTACAGTCCCCCCAAAGTGAGTACAAAGCACAAATTTCCCACCATCAATTATTCTGTTTTCTTCATCAGAGAATAAGCAGGAAAAACTCCACAAACACATACTTGCCATATTCCCAGTGAGTCCTGATCCTTTTTTCAGCCCAGGCTTTGGCAGCTCAGATGTGCTGCTCTCAAGCAGCAAATTTTTCTAACAATCAGAAGGAAATTCCTGAACAAGTCCTTCTTTCTTGGAAAGGCGAGTTGTTCTTGATCCTGCTGAGCATGTGCACACTGCTCTGCAAACAGCAGCGATCGGCTCTGGGTGTTTGGCCATGCTGTCAAGAATCTTCCTCTCATCAGCTCAGGTTAGCAAAAGGGTGTGCTGGGAAATCACCTTCCCTGACATACCAGTTGGTTGTGCAGCTTCTCAATGCATTCTTCAGAAGGTCTCAACTCTTCCAAGCTCTTGACAACACACATTAACTCTCTTGAAATCCCATACTCACTTAGCCCAAAATTGCCTTTTTCAAGGCAATTATACTGAAGAGTTGTGGTGATGGTGTCTTTTTTTTTTTTTTAAAAGACCAGTCTTGGAGTATTTTAAAAATCAGTCCTTTGCTTTTATGGGCATCTTCAAGTGGGGAACAAAAAAGCCTTAGTTAAAAGAATAATCATTTCACTTTCAGATATGCATTTCATTGACAGCTTTCTTTGTTATGTGCCTAGGACTACATGCAAGAAATAGCACTTTTCCCTGGATTAACAGGTCACCCAGAAAGCTGCATATTCTCTATATTTGCAGCCAACCACTACAAATCCTTGGCACTTATCTTGTGTTTTTCTTCATTAAGAAAGTAAACCACCACAGAAAGTTCTAAATGGGTGAACTGAGAAGACTGGTCGAAGAAGCAATAGACAGCTCTTATCGACAGGGATTTGGACAGACTAGAGCATCTGTCTGAGTTGAAGCAGTTCTTAAGAGTGAATCTAGAAAAACTTCAGCATTGCACCTACTGACAAAAACCAGTCTTTTTTCTTTTCCAGCATCTGCCTGTCTTTCTGAAAAGCATCTGTCTGTCTTTTTTTAGTTTAAACAGTCAGAGATGTTAAAGGAGCCTGTGTTCTGAGGATACTATCTGTCAGTGAGGTGACAGCAGAAAGAAACCTGTGACACATGGGATGCGCACATTCTATTGCTCTGATCTTTCAACTCACATCCCTACGTACAAAGAAGAGAAAAGATGGGCAGATCTATATGCAGCTCCACAATGAAAAATGACAGGGTTCCTCCTACCCTAAGCGAGACCACACATCTTATTCATTCCTCTGTCTCATGCAACAAGTCTCCCTCCCAAAGAGAAGCTGATAGCTCCTAAGGGCAAGATCAGTGCTTTCACTAGGCTGGAGGACACTGGCAAGCCCATGCATTACTTTTTCCAAACCTACATTGTAGTTCACCCCCACTGGCTCTAGTCAAGAGCGCTCCAGCTCTGCGCAGCTTATCAGGTGTTCGATAGAGTTAATCTTCTGTTCCTGTGATTCTCAGGAACTGTTCTGGTCCTAGTCAGCTGCAAGGGAATTCATCTGGTGATTACCCATCACTTTTTGAGATGCAGCAAGCTTCAGAAACAAAGATATTTTGGGGTTTATTTATAAAAGCAGCAATTTTGATGAAGTTATCCATGCCTGACAAGTGGCAAGCAATATTTAGGCAACTTCTTTGTGTTTGGATGAGCTGTGGGGATACAGAAATCTGTAGGTGAGAAGTATTTGCAGATTTTCAGTGCAAAACAACCTAAACCAAACAAAAGTATATTGAAGTCAGTATATGTGCCTCAGTATCAACGTAATTTAGAGGAACAAGACCAAAACAGATCTAAAGAGGTGTATTTAAAATCCTAAAAAAGATTAGAGCTCTGGAGGGAGTGATACAAGACTCCTAAATATGGATTGAAATGTGTGCATAAAGGTTTCCAGGTTTACTGATTTCCTCAGTTCCTAAGTTTTTAATGTAAGTCATTGTATGAACCGACATTTCTAAATTAAGTCAGAACTCTGTAACCTCTAGTAATTCCATTATTTTCAGTCATAGTTTTTCTTCTCTTTCATGTGTAAAAGCAATGGAAACAGACTCATGGAAACCTGGATTAAGCCTTTTTGACACAGGAAAATATTTTAAACATCCAGTAACTAGTCAGGGAATAAGTGGTTTCCATCACACATGGGAAAAGCTAAATCTATTTATTCATCAGGCCCGTGACACTAGTGATAACAATCTCATTTTATGAAGCAATTACAGCATGTAAAATTATAAAGAAGATATGTCATTTACATCTTAGTAAATTATTCTGTGCTTGCATCAGTCTCAAGTTCCTGCCTAAAGCAGGAGCACAACAGATGAGTTCTGGAAAGAGCTGGCAGCTACACTACAGGAAAAGAGTTCTAGCTACTGAAATCCATTTGTAAATGACAAAGTATTTTGGGAATGTCACAGCTGGGATCACAGTTTAGACCTGCAATCAGATTATTCTGATGTCAATGTACTTAGGGAAGACATTCAGATAAGAAAAGGAGGATTTAAGTCAAATGCAAAGAATAATGAGCATCATTGACATTTTCTGACATTTTATCCTTAAAAACTGGCAATCTGGAGGTGATAATATTTTAATAAATACTGGTGAGGGGAAAAAAGCCCTACATTTGTAGCAGGCTCTAGTAGCCACAAGACCAAGACTTGTGCAACCCTTGATCAAGAGCATTATGAACTGCAGGTTCTATATGTTCAACATTTAAGGGCTCCCTTTGCTCAGAAACACTAAAAGCAGACTACGCAAGATACAGGCCAATTCATGACATGGAACTCTCTCTTACAAGGGGTTTGACCATTCAATATAAGAAATCTTTTCCATCACAGTTTTCTTGCTGTAGAGGGCTGTGCTGGTGGCCCTTGTAAAGGCCATTCCTTTGAACACTCTGCTTACTTCAAAGCTGAGGCATGACTAATCCTTGCACTGGCTGTGATGAACAGCATAACCCATATGCATTACCTTGTGAATCCAGGGTCAGCAGCCATAGCTGTTGAGGCAAAATTTGCATCATCCCAAACACAAACAGATTGCCCTTCTCCAGCTGCCTGAGCCAAAGACAGGAAGCATTTCTATTCTCTGTAGCTTAAGCCATTAGTGTGCTTATTTGGGAAAAGCTACAGCTCTAGGGCTGGAGTGCAGAGCGACATTTTGAGGCAGAAAATGACAGATTGCATTAAATGCAATGAAAGGTTGGGCATGGGGGAAGGGATGTTGTATTCATAGTTTCTCAGCAACTGAAGTGCCAGCATAGACTAGTGTGATAAAGTCTGATGAATTCAGATTGTCACTTCAAAGGAATTGTTTCTGGCGTGGATGTAGACACTGTTGTCTTACTCAAGTGAATGGGAAGTTTAATCAATGTGGACAGCTGTGACAATCGGTGAAGGGAACTTTAATTAGCATGGCATAGACTGCCCATGCAGCAAGTTAAAATTCCCATGGAAATACCAACGTTAAATTGGACTGGTAGAGCAGGGAGGCCCATAGAGACTGACCACCTCCCCAGTTAGTTGGGGAAGAGCATTTGGTGGGTGACCTTATTGTTCCACTAAGCACAAATCAGCCAGCTGACCCACAACCTTCAAGAACTGATAATTGTACTGGCAAAGAAAAACAAAAAATGCTGCACTGCCTACACTTGAGTTTTCTATATCAACAAAGCTAATGCCAGGTGTATGCCTGGGAAAGGAATATGGGTTTTATTGGATGCAGATAAATGCATGAGGCAGATAATCTGAAGCTATGATTTAGCTTCCGTATACAATTTAGCTGCTAAAGTGGATGGCATATGTTAATATCTAATTTCACCAGAGTGTTAAATCCACCTACTTCCTGTTCTGCAAATAAGGCAAGGTTGGGGAAGAACTGCACATATGGGGAACCAAGCTGGTACATGTGAGGAATGCAGTGTGCAGGCTGCAGGATGAAGCGTGGCTTTGGTCTGTTACTGAAGAACTATTACATGCCTGTGTAATGAAAGACTGTATTGGAACATACACAGTCAGGAAGGCAAGCTGATGACTCTTTCAGGTTTTAAAGAAAAAAAACAATAATAATTTTCATCTGTGTGGTTGACAAAGAGAGGATGAGTATGGATCCAAGTCAAGTTGCCCTTAACTTCCACATCAGATAAACCCACGATAAGCCTGCACAAAATTTGCCTTGCGCCCTTCCTCCAAAGGCAGATTTGGTCCCTGTCAGCAAGATTTTGAGGCCTGAGAGAGATCAGAAGTGTTTGCTGCCACAAATGTCACTGGATAGAACTGTTTGGTGTCACTCCTGTTCCATATGATTTTTTCTCAGTCAGGAACAAGCACCCAGCCTCAGGTAGTGCTGCCCCAGCACCACCACTCTGCCTCTCCCTGATGATGTTTCCTGCATCCAAATGGGCCTCCCATGGGTAAACATATACTACATGGGAGGCACACTCTCCCCTGTTCCTTGCCTGGGAGCTCATCCCAGGTGTGCAAGAAAAGAGGCTTTCCAGCCCACTTTTGAATGGGTCTAACCTGCTCTGGCACAAGAGGGCCAGCTCCACTAACTGTGGGGGCAAGGCATTTCTGTCACAAGAGCCAGTGTCAGGATGGGTGGAGAGCTCCTATTCCCTGTTCAGTAAGTATCCTCTCCAATGCTTGGGCAGGAGTACAGGGAGGCTGCATGTGGGGCTGCAGGCACCACAGGGCACCACGTTCAAAGCACCAAAAAGCAACACCAGCCCTCAGACGGTCCTAACCTGGCCAGACATAGCCAGGGATATTCTCAAACAAAACACACAAGGCAACCTCTAGCTCTTGCCATAAACAAAGTAGGGCTACTCTTTGTGCCTTTCATCTATTTCATTCACAGGTTACCACAAGGGCTCCTGTACAAGGCCAAGCCCAGGGTTCCAGCTAACTTTGTGGTTCTAGTGACAGGGCAGCAGCAGATGCCTAGGGACAAGCAATGGAGAGGGAAATCACACAGTGCTGCTGTTAACGGGTCCGTATAGTCTCTGCAGCAGAAACTTTCTTCACTGTCAGCTGAATTTAAAACCAAGAACCCAAAGCAACCTGTCCCATACAGATGCTGCAGTGTGCTATAGCCTCTTGGTGGGGGAGCAGGCAGCAGACCAGCTATACACTAGGTCCTGCATACTCAGACTTACTACAGACATGGCCGTGGCCCCTGACACAGAACTATGCACAGCTTTCAGCATGCAGGTAGAACGACTCAAAGAGGTTATATTTGACAATTATGAGGGGTGGATTATTAGACTTAACTGAAATAGAAATAGGAGTGGTGACAGAGGGATGTGGAGCTTGTGTTTCCTCCCATTTTCTTGGCAGTTTTCTGCATTAATATGGCTTGGTCATTAATACCTTCAGCAACCAGCTTAGGTTGTTACGCCTCCCGTCATATTCAGTTGGTGACCTTCCCTGATCTCCCTTGACATACACTGCTCTCATGCTCAGCTTGCTTACGGTTGGCTGCTATGTAGAGACAAACTCTGTGGCACCTAGTAATTTCTCATCTTTTTTCTATATTAAGCTCACATTTTCTAAAGTTACCTTTTTACTATGTCTCCAAAGTCCATAATACTCTCCTTGACTTATTTGGTGATGAAACTTTAAGGAAGTCTTCCTCCTCCTTTTCTTATAAAAATGAATGTGCTGTTTACAAAAATAATAAGCTGTTCTGGTGTTCTTTAGACCAACTCCTTTCTTAGTGAGTGTTCAGTTTGTGGCTTGCCTGATCATTGATGTCTCTTCTGAGGATTAGCCCAGCTAAATCCCCGTAATCTTTTCATGCTGTAGTGAAAAGGAACAGCTCTTTGCCCTTGCTTGGAAGGGAGATACTGCACTGTAGGAGACACTTGCCAGGCATTCAAGTCATGAGTGAAGTTCAGTATTTTCAGACCTTCTGATGCCAGCCTAATAGTGCCCTATGAGTCAGCGCATTTCACAAGGACATAAACACATGTTCCCAAGGCTGCTACCACCCAAATACCTCGCCTTAGTCCTGAGCTAAAATCCACTAGTGGCCCATGAGACTTTTCCATGACCTAACTGTAT
Organism: Chiroxiphia lanceolata; assembly: GCF_009829145.1. Classification (NCBI taxonomy): domain Eukaryota; kingdom Metazoa; phylum Chordata; class Aves; order Passeriformes; family Pipridae; genus Chiroxiphia; species Chiroxiphia lanceolata. Next base: position 33,733,673 of record NC_045639.1, on the reverse strand, counting down.
CACTGACACCATTTACCCTCTCTTTCATGCTTTGTAAAATAACCCAGTCCTCCGGGGGCACTCAAGGAGCTTCCCCAGCTATAACATGGTGGGATGAGTCACTCACTACCTGTGCCTTCCTCTCCAGACAGAAAAGCAACATGCTAAATCTGTTGCTCATCTGCTTCAGACGTTGTGCAGCTCACTGTAAAGCATGGTGAGCCAGCAGGGTGGCAGTGCCAGTTCTTGGGGGCAAACTGCTGGGAAGTCACTGTCCCACACGGTGGGCCATCAGCCTCTGCTCCTGAGGAGCCCTCTACTCCTGAGGAGCCCTCTACTTGCGCATGCTGCTCCCAAGCCCCGGCATTTAGGGGGCTGACTCCCAAAGGGGATTCAAAGTTGGTGTTTGGAGAGAAATGTCTGCTCTTGTTTTACCCTGGGAGTGATGTAGGTGGAAAAAGGTAAGCTCCAAGGAGCTTACCCCCCATTCCCTCCCACATCAATCCTCTGCAGTCACTCTGTTGCCTGCTTCCTTACAGAGCAAGGGCAGCCACTAAGCACACACCGATGGAGCCTTTCGTTTCTCTTTCTAGGCTTCAGCTCAAAGGAAGAATTGAACCCGAAGCCACTGGAGTCCACCTCCCAGGGTAACCAGAGTACGTACTTCAGAATTAATTTCATAATTAAGCCATACCATATTATTAATTACGTATTGCTAGAATGCATTCAAATTAGATAGCAAAGGTAAGTTTTCAAGAAAGTCTATGAAAATCCCAGAACACATTTTTCTCTTGCAGAGAAAGAGCAAGCACTCTCTGCCAACCCCTCTTATACACGTAATCGGTTTTTGCTTCTACAAGAAAGGAAATAACAGCCAAAATTTAGCTCACCTGGGCAGGGAGACAGTAGCTGCTCACTGTTGCCTCTTCCCAGGCAGTATCAGCTCCATGCTCCTGGGGTGCAGAGCTTCTTCCCTCAGGAACTTTGATGGTGGAGGATAGCAATCCAGTGTGTTGCAGCCAGGGTTAGACAAGCAAGCCCTGCTGACCAGAGCAGACTCCCATGGCTATGCTGTGTGCGGGTACCCTTCCCACAGCAGTGGGTGGGAGGAAAGAAAATCACCTAAGAAAGGGACCTGGCACCTGCCACAGCAAGGAGAGAGTGGATGCAGAAGGAGCATCAAGGATCCCTCAAGTCCAGTGAGGAAAATGTAGGCTCCCCTACTCTAAAAAGGAAGTCTTCTATGCCCTCTACAATTAAAGGCAGATTTGCCCATTAACTTATCCTTAGATAAGGACCAGAGTTGAAGAAGAAAGAGAAAGCAAGCTGTGAGTGGAGAGATGGGGTTGTCTGCCGCCTCCTCATGAGAAGCCACCTCGAGGAGAGGGGGCTTCACCCTCCCAGCGTCCTCTCTTGCCCACCCGCTGGCAGCTGAATGCTGACTGGACTCTTTACATTAACTACTGAACCAAATGTCTGTATATTCCCAGGCACTCCTTAAAAGTACTTAAAAAGTACTCTTAAGAGTACTTAAAAGTATTCTTTTCCCTACCAAAGATGTCAAAAACACCTGAAATTGATACAGAAATAAGGCAAAGAAGAAGAAAAGGGGAAGGCTCTGCCCTACAAACCCCATAGCACTGCAGGAAAGCAGAGCTCAGTACAGCGGAGACGCAGGCAAGGACATCTATGTTTATAGCAGTTGAACTGAGATAAGACACACCAGAAGTAAAATCCTCATCCTGCTGATACCTCTAGGATCATAAAAGCTGTAATTCAGATCTTGCCTCCCTGCAAATCAGAATGTGCTCACCTCCCTATGAAGTACCTTTAGCCTGTGCTCTTGCAGTGTCCCAGCACCAAAATACCCTTGCTGTCCAAACCCTCCCCAGAAATTGTCTGTATATAAGTGTATGTAAATCTTTGCATACCCAGACCCTGCTAGCTAACAAACTGCCTACTTTCCACATCTAAACCTCATGGTGTAGCTCCCTTTGAAGGACAAGAAATTCAGGAAAACTTGGCCATTAATTGAGACATTCGTTGTGGGTTCCCGACCTTGCCTCATGATCTGCTGTGAATGGACACAGTTCTCGGTCACGGTCCTGTAATTCAGCATTATTAGAATTAGAAAAAAGAGACAGCTACAGGAGAAAAAAATTGAAGGTAATGAGATGGGAGGAAGTTGCATAAGCCAGTAAGAACAATTGGCGCTTTGTAGCCTTCGGGCTACCAAATGATTAAAACACACTAGTTTGGACAGACTGATTGGTGGGAGGCATCATCACAGGGAAATCAAGAGATAGGGATGACCCAGATGCCAGAAGGGGAAAATGTTAATTAGAGTTAATTTAAGCCAAATTTTTATCGCACTCCTGGTCGCACACCAATGATGAACATTTCTCCACTAACTTTCAGAGACATGAAAGCAGGCTGGCAGTGACGAAGACAGCATTTGTAGAAGCACAGAGATGAGGTTCATCTGTATAATTAAAGGGAAGAGCTTGTTTGGGTGCAGGCATACCTTTTCTAGAACATTGTTTTCAGCCCAGAGAGGCAACACATAACAGCACACTGCTGCTGCTGCTGCACAAACGTAAAAAACCAGTTTCCACTCAGTTTGAGTACACCAGGCAAAGTCATCTTCCCTGATGTGAGCTCCAGTCCAGAATGAAAGTAAGGAACTATTTTCATTCAAAAGTGCAGAGTTGCCAGGATTATTGTCAGTAATCTTGGATTGCAATCGGCTTGAAAAGACCCCATGGCTTCCTTCCCCTGAGGCACATCCCAGTCATCACACATTTTGGGAACCTCCCTGCCTTCTGAGCAGCATTAACACCATATGTGAAGAATTGTTCCTGTTATGTCATGTCCTGTTATATCAATTAAGTCCAGAGAAGTATAACCAAGGAAATTCCTGTAGCTTGTGCTCTGCAGGTGGCCAGACCACAAAATCCAAGGACCATGGCTGGCTTTACAAAATCCCACCACCCCTGGGCTGCAAATAAAGCATGCTGAGCCCCAGCTGTGGCTCTGAGGGCACAGGATACAAGTCAGCTTGCTCTTGCATGGCTGACCTCCCTAGCTGCCAAATCCAGTGCTCCCAGACTGACCCCTGGGAAAAGATTCTTGCCCTTTTGTCACACAGCCAAGCTCAGAGGCTGTTTAGGACAAAATTATGCCAAGAATTGTGTTTACCAGTGAGTAGGACAGACTTGAGCCCCCAGCTGTGATTTGTCCTCGTCAAAGGCTTCTCATAGAGTTTACACAGCAGGACAAATCACTGGATGCAGACATTTTAGGCCTTTGCTCCTCACAAGAAGCACAGCTATCAGAAAGGACTAAAAATATCTTCTGTGTTTCTTTATCTCTCCTCAGACTGCAAGGTTGATTTGTCCTTCTTAATGGATGGAAGCTGGAGCATTGGCAAACGCCGCTTTCAACTTCAGAAGCGGTTCCTTGGTAATGTGGCTCAAGCCCTTGGCATTGGCAGTGCTGGTCCTCTGATGGGCATCATTCAGTATGGGTAAGAATTTCTAGTGCAGCTACTCCCATTGCCACAGGGCATGACTGCACACTCTGGCAGCTGTAGCTCTATGGCTGATGTGTGCTAAAGGTCTCACTCCAGCTCATACTCAGGAACCAGGTAGCACAGATCAGTCCTACAGCTTTTGTGTTGTATGTGAAGCAAAACACTGATACTTGCTCTCATTTCTTCTTTTAGTGATGACCCTTCCACAGAATTTAATTTAAAAACTTATGCCAACTCCAAGGACCTAAGAAATGCCATTGAGAAAATTCAACAGAAAGGGGGACTTTCCAATGTTGGTAGGTGATGGAGCTGCTTACACATCCTCAGCTCAGGAAGAACTTCAGAGCCTGGGCTATAGTGAGCCCATACCTCCTCTTGGGGTACAGAGGCTGTGACCAAACAGTGCTCAGTGCTAGGACAGTGCTGGTGAGAGGGCACTGCTCCCACCATGACCTGCATGTGTTGGTCCAGGGCACTGCAAACCCATTGCAAGTGGAGAGGATAGACCTATCTCTTTGTGGGCAGTTCTCATTGTACTTTGGGAATCCTTGCTAACTCAGCTCATCACCCCGAGCTTCTCTGGGAGGGGGTTCAGTGCAGGAGGGCTCAGGAAGCACTGGCACTGACAGCAATGACCTCCCTTCCACTCATGCGGCCACGGAAACTGCTTTCCCCAGCTCTCTGCAGCCTCCAGTGCTTGAGTCAGCCCTCTGCTTACCATTTCATGGGATATTATCAGGCAGAGTGCTTCCAGATCTGTAACTCCCTAACTCCTCTTTTATTCCAGGGAAGGCACTTTCATTTGTTAACAAAAACTTCTTTTTGGATGCTAATGGAAACCGAGGTGGAGCACCCAATGTGGTTGTAGTGGTGGTGGACGGGTGGCCGACGGACCAAGTGGAAGAGGCCTCCAGGCTGGCCAGAGAATCAGGGATCAACATTTTCTTTGTCACTGTTGAAGCAGCTGCCCAAAATGAAAAGCAGAATGTTATTGAACCGAACTTTGTGGACAAGGTATTTAGTAGGCTGGATCTGGCCAGGAGCTTGGCTCTGACTGTGTTTTCCAACCTACCTAATTCAGGGCATTTCCCTTTCCTTCTTACCCTTACGGTTATTTCTTGTCCTGCTTGAATGTACTGTCCTGAGGTCTCCTGTACAAAAAGCCAGGCAGTAATGCTGAAGTCAGAAAGGGGATGAAGTTCAGTAAAGTTCTGGTTTGAGGTACATCATGGGGCTTTTGACTGACTAAACATTGGCACACAGCTGCAGTCATACTGAGGCGAGAGGTTTTCCAAATATACAGGAGCATGACAAAGCAAAATTGCAGCCTGAGCTTTCCATGAGCCTACTGTTGTGCATTTCCCACTCAGCAAAGGGTGAGAAGCCCTGTCAGCCTAATGCCAATGTTGCATTTACAAACAGGTCTCATACAAGCGAATGTTGGGACAGTCGCAACATAGGCACATCTTAATTTTTCATCTATACTGGGTAACTCAAACATTTTGTTTCCACTGCAGATGATTTTTCAGTTATTTGTTTCTGCTGCTTCATGGTAGCTCTTAGAAAAAGAGTAAACCCCTGCCACGTGCAGCCAAAACCGAGAATGCAAGCCTTGATCGATTTGTATTTGGCACCAACAGTAGCTGCCTGCTCAACAGTGCTTCAGGGCAAGCTGGCACCCAGTTACAGCAGGAGATATCTACCAAGTGCCAGAACAGGCTGGGCTCAGGAAGCAGAGTTTAGTTATCCAGTGTTCTCAAAAAACAGATTCCAATCTGAGCTGGGTTGCTCTGCCATGAATCATTCCCATGAGTTTCAGAGCTGCTCCAGAGAGCTGCATTGTCTCTGGTCAGCATTTAATTTGATTGTAGTCTCATTTGCATTTAATATTTTTGAGAGCAAAACTACAGTGAGTGTCTGCAAACCTGCCAGGGACACAGCAGAAGTGGGAGTAGAATGGACTCAGAATAGGAAGGTAAAGAGGGAATGGTGACTTGATACTGCTGCATCGTAACACTAAAATAGAAGCAAGACAGGAAGAAGAGCAAATGAGGGCAGCACACCGTGAGGAGCCCAGACTGGAGGGAACTATAACTTCCTTGGAGCTGTTAGGCTTTATACAAGTGCCTTGGCCTTTTAAAATAGTCAGATACACACACCATCACTAAGTTGATAGATAAAGCCTGGCTTAACAAAATATTTTTATCCAGAGACCAGAGGCATTAACATTTATAAGGAATTAAAGCCAAGGACAATTTGATCCAGCCTGTTCACACCACTTCCCTCCCCGCCCCCCCACTTGACTCTTCCCACTTCCTCTTCTGTGCCTCCCCTACTTCCTACCCACACTCACCTGACTCCCACTACAGAAGGCTCCCACAGATCTGGCCTCTATGAGTATTTACTTATAAAAGTTAATGATTTTTTTGTTTGTTTATTTTCTACTATTTGGCAGAGTCAACACAATGGGGAATCTTTATGACTTTTTGCATTTTTCACCAAAATTGCCTGCGTTTTTCTGCTTAGAAGAGTATGAGCCCAGGATAACCCAAATTAAGTCCCAGGTTTCACTTCAAGGTAGTAGGGTTTGTCAGCAGGCAAAATTTTCCTTGTTGCCCTGAACAATGGGAGTTGAAGTTGCTTCCCAGCGAACACACAGGCTCCTATAATGCCATTGGAGCCAAGCTAACAGAAGCTCTGTGATTTGGATGCTTTTCCTGTGAACAATGTAACTCATGTAAAAAAGCTGGACAGGTGCCAAACTTGCTTATCACATTTCTTTCACTACTATGATACCAGCTCCATCCCACAGCTTTTAAAAAAAGGCAGGAAAAACTTTCACACTACACAAGTACCTGTGATGTTACACTGACATCATTTCCCAGAGAAGCAGATGGTGACTGGAGGAGTGGTCATTTCAGACTCTAGCATTGCTCTTTCCAGGAGCCTACATTTACAATTTAGCTACATACCCCAGCAGAAACGGGCAGACTGAATTTCCACTGTGTTCATCCTCGTGTTGCCTTGCAGGCGGTATGCAGGACAAATGGTTTCTATTCCATCAACGTGCCCAGCTGGTTCAGCCTACACAAGGTGGTCCAGCCCCTGGTGAAGCGGGTCTGCGACACCGACCGGCTGGTTTGCAGCAAGACGTGCCTCAATTCGGCCGACATCGGTTTCGTCATCGATGGCTCCAGCAGTGTCGGCACCAGCAACTTCCGCACAGTCCTCCAGTTTGTAGCCAACATCAGCAAGGAGTTTGAGATTTCAGACACGGACACCCGTGTCGGGGCCGTTCAGTACACCTATGAGCAAAGGCTGGAGTTCAGCTTTGACAAGTACAGCACAAAGGAGGACGTGCTGAGCGCCATTAAGAGGATCAGTTACTGGAGTGGTGGGACCAGCACGGGAGCAGCTATCAGCTATGCCTCAGAGCAGCTGTTCAGCAAATCCAAACCCAACAAAAGAAAGATCATGATTCTCATTACAGATGGCAGGTCTTACGATGATGTCAGCGTGCCGGCCATGGAAGCTCATCGAAATGGTAAGCTCCTCTGTCACTGTCTGCTCTCCCCATGTTTCTCAGCATTTTTCCAGATAAATGCAGTTTGTTATGATATGACAGCACCAGAAGAAACTTTATGAAGGAAGAGTAGTACTTCACCCTGGGGTCTCTTTGAGCTCTAACAAGATCAGTAACTCTTTAATATCTGAATAAGGAACTTCAGGGGGAAAAAATAATCCCATAAATCATTGCAAATGCAGCTATGTCTAGGAGATCTCAAGGGATTTCTACTGTCTTAGTAACATATGACTCCTTTGGCTTTCCAGTCAGGATAGTCATATCTTCCAAAACATTTGCACTGCAATATGACCTTGTTGTTCAGGAGCCTGTTATTTAGACCCAGAACAAAAGCTTTACTATTGTTTAAGCCTTTTTGTTGTTGGCAAAAGGTACTTCCAAAGCACAAATTAGACCTGCTTTTTTATACAAAGAGAGCACTCCAATTCACTGTCCACTTTTTTGTGGCCTGGAAACTACATTTGCAGTATTGGTATTAAATTAAATTTAATGCAAAGAAAACATTTATGCTTATTCTAAAATATGGGTTTCTTTCCAGGAGTCATTGCTTACTCCATCGGAGTTGCTTGGGCAGCCCCAGATGAACTGGAAGCCATTGCGACAGACCCCGATAAGGAGCATTCCTTCTTTGTGGATGAATTTGACAACCTCTATCGCTATGTTAATCAGCTCATCCAAAACATTTGCACAGAATTTAATTCCCAGCCACGGAACTGATGGACTCAAGCAAGGCAGGACCCTTGGGCACCATGCTGAAGGCATGTCAAGTGCCACAGGAATAATGACAGCCCTCAGTACAAGAAACACTGAAGGTGTTTTCCTCTGGCACTTTCTAGTCAGCAAGGTTGATTGCAGCTCTGTCCTTATGCATGCTCTGTGTAGACTATTGATGTTTTTTTTTTCCTTGCAGCCTTCAGAAACTCTGATTTGGATGGATAGCAAAAGAGGCAGTAAACATGGAGGAAATAAATGCATCAATTTGAAAAGCTGCTTCCAGAACAGAGCCCCAGCTTGCCCAATTCTCACCTCTGAACACACACAAGCTCCTAACAATGCACCACCTGCTCCTTGAAGCAGCCAGGTCCCTTCAGAGAGTGGCCATGCTGCTGAGCAGCTGTGGTAGAAGCACCTCTGTTGGTACTGCCCACCAGATGACACTCAGATCAGGGCTAAAATATCAGACCACAGCTCAAATTTGAGTACCTTCTTAAAAGCAGGCACTCCCTCCATACTGCTGTCTTGCCAGCAAGTCAAGCTTCAGCTACTGTAAACTCAAGCACTGAGATTTATTGAAACCCTGGGAAACTGGAAAACAAGTCAGAGGAAAAAGTCAAGATCTGGGACCATACAACCCTTTGTCAAGTCCAATAAAGCCCCAAATCCACAAGGCAGCCAACATGCAAGAACTGGTATCGTCAATACTGCATTAATATTTGATTTTGAGAAGTGTCTTGCCTCCTTAGCTCTCTTCCTCTGCTCTTGGGTGGCTCAAGGCCTGCAGGACCACAGGAAAGTTGCCAGGACAGAGAAGACGGAGAAAAAATGTGGGTTTAAGTTGCTCACACTCAGAAAAGCATCTGAGACCCACCATTCTGTTGTTAAAACACTGTTCAGAACAGCTTACAGCAGTCTGTAGTGTGAGGAGAGCCATTCTGTATTATATACTGGGAAACACAGTATTTCAAGCATTTACACCCTTTTTCAAATTTTTACCACACCCTTTTTCAAATTTGGGATAGATTTATGTTTTATGGATTGATTTAAAAATGTAGATACTACAGCCCTGGATCAGTCAAAACACACAGCGGTTTATTAAGTGAAGAACTGCCCCTATCATAGTCAGTGAGGGGGGATTGACACACTAGGAGGACCAAAAGAATCACACTTTAATTAGGAAGCAGCAGTTGCTGGTTATGTTCCATCCAGTATCATTTAAGAAAATATGTTCATTAAGCAAGATTATCAAAAAGCCAATAAAAATGTATGTGTTCATGCACCTTATGGCAATCGAAGCCATGCCGCATCAGGCTTGTGGAACTAACAGGAAATGGGAAGAAATTAAAACTTAAATTTCCCATATTACTTGCAAATCAAGCTTTTAACAGCATTTATAGTTTTAATAACCATGACCCAAGATATTTATTAGCCACATAAAAATTTAATTGAAGTTAACTGCCGTAAGGGAAACTCCTTTCTGTCGGCAAAAGTAGCACAATCTTTTAAATAGTTATGTTTGGAAATGTGGCTGAAAAAAGTGCCAATTAAATAAGCATAATGCAAACTAGTGAAACCAGCAGATTTTGCATGATCCCCCTTGTGTGGTAACATAAGCCAGGCTGGGGTCCTCTCAAGAGGTAATCAAAAACAGTCCTGGATGAAACAGTGGTTTTACACAGGGAAGGTTCAGATCTTCCTCTTAGAAAAAAAACATTCTTAGAAGAACATCATCAATTCAACAATGCTACCCAGACAGAAGGTGCAGGCCATTGCCAGCTTCCAAAAAAAAAATTAAAATAAAGACATAAAATATATTTGTATGCAGAATTTTTAACACTAATCTGTGCTGCTGCACTTCCACAGTAATAGTTTCTTGGCTTGAAAAAATGATTAAGAAGAGAGTTAGGTACAAGCAGAGTTACTACTAATACTTCCCATCTCCCACCTCCTCACTACTCTTTGGCTGAACACATCTTTCTCTGTCAACAAGGGACATTACACGGGCTGGACAAAACTCAAAGACATGAACTGAATTTAATGAGGACTTCAGTTCACACACCAGATTTATTGTCTGAAAACCACTTGCTTGGGGCTTGATTTGGGGCTAGCTTGAGAAAAAGACCTAAGTCTTAACTTACACCTACTCTTAATATTGTGGCTTAATTTTTAATGCAACAATTTAGCACCACATGTTCTTCTCCATACTGACCGTACAGTTGTGGCACATAAAACTGGTACCCCGCAGAGACTCCCCAGTATTTCACTCGTGCTCTGCAAAAACCACAGCAGTGATGGCTAAGATATTAGGAACAGCTAGAGCCATACACGTTCTTTAGGATATGCATAAGGGATATATGCATATGGGATATAACTTCTTCCTAAAGCTTAAACCTCAAGCAATGACAGTAAGCTTTCAAGAGCTCTTTCACAGGGAAGTTGCAGAGCTATCTTATGTCAAGCATTTATAATGGGCACTTCAGGGTTTGTTATTTTTTATATGGTTTAAGTTTACAGAAGAACTATGGTGCTCATTTGCCAATGTGCCTTTTTATTTACTTCTTCAGATGACCTCGAAATTGTTGGATCTCAAAGTGTGAAAGTGGTTTAATCCGACTCTCATCTAAACTTAGACGTCCTATTCATAAACATTGTAAACTTAAGCAGAAGTCTCAAAACTTGTAAGAATACACTCTTCCATTAACAAAAGCAACATACTCCTCTTAACCTTTATCTCATAGCAATCAAATTAGTTGCCACCTACAAAAGTCTCTAAATACTGTTTTATTAAAAAACAAGATAACTTACATATATATCTTGATAAATGTTCAAGGAGGTATACTTGTTTCAGGAAAGCAGCAGAACTCCTTCTGTAACATATACAAGCTATTTTGAGCTTATCTATATAAGTTGCTATATCTTTTGCAATAAAATTGTCTTAAAGGCATATGCAGTGCACGTCATCTCATGTGGGGTTAAAAAATAAACACCAAATATGGCCTATGCCATTTTAGTTTCTGAAGCACAGCTGAGGTGATTACTGCATTAAGGAAGATTGCCAAAGCCCCAGGTGCTTCAATATCCTTCTATATGCTCAGATGTAAAAAATCCTTACAGTGAGCTTTCTCAAAGTTATTTGTCAGAGGAATCAGTCACTGAAGCAGAGTCTAATGACTGAAAGGCATCAAAGACATAAGTATTTTCAAAAGTCTGCAAGATCATGTCCTATTTGGAACTAGACTTCCTTTGGAAGCTGAAAAAAATAAATCACAGAGTTTCTACACACTTTCTAGAGGCAGGACTGAATCAAGAGAGAATCTAGATGTCCAGCTGCTTGATACTGGGCTACTCAGTTTCAGATGCCTGACCAGTGCAGTAGAACCTGCTGTCTGACAGAGGCATCCCAGAGAAGGGTACAAGACAGGTCCCACCCAGGATGGAGAGCTGTCTGAACTAGTCACTAGATACCATTCTAAAAGGTGTTGTCTGATCATCCTCTCCCTAAGAAATAAGCATTTTTGCACTCGAGAGTTGGGCTGATGGCTTATCAGTGCTCAACGATCACAGTGCAGAACACCCACCTAGAAATAAATACTGATGCCCATGCTCTGGAAGCCTCGGCAGAGCTCAATCTCAGCACCTCTTGCCTCTAACTCCAGCATTAGCCACGCACATTCTCAATGATACACCAAATTCAATTAAAAGTTCAGCAATCCCTTCATAGAGAGGTAACTCAAAGTCCTGTTTCCCAGAGTGGGACACTCAGCACTTCTGCTGTCACTGTGCCACCCTGCACAGAAAGTATTGCCCCCTGCGTGCACTTTCCTCAGCTGTTGCTGCTTTGCTGGTTCAGCAAGAGGAGGGTTTCTCCATGGCTGCTGCTGACAGGTGGGCAGAGAAGCTTCTCCTTCCTCCTTGCATTCCTTCCCCTATGGCTCTCCAGCACAAGGGAAGCCATTCCAGTAAACAGGAAAAGCTCTGGGGTTAAGCATGCAGCCAGGACCAACCTCATCTAAACATGGTTAGTGTATTAAACATCTTACCTGTAAACTCCACAGCAAATTATTCACATTATCTACTTAGCAAGTCAAAGTGAGCAGTAAATATCAAGAAATATTACCTAGACACCAAACTTAAGTCAGTCTTCTGTGGTATACATACCTTAAATTACTTCATGGTTGAGCGAAGTCATATCGTTCCTCTATTTTTGTCTGCCCATGAGCAACATTATGGAAGCAGTATGATCCCTTTTCTTTTTCATTGCCATCTAATTTTTAGAAGTCTTAGTCAGTACCAGGCCATCTACATTTGCCAAGTCACCTACATACTGCAAATGTACATCTACACAGCTCAGTGTTAAAACTTAAATTGTGTGTGTGTGTGTGTGCAATATTACAGGTTTTAGTGCTGCATCAGCTACGCTGCTCACAATCTACTGCGTCAGTCATATTGAATGGCAAGAGACATAAGTGTTATTTTTCTTAATACCAGTTTAACCCCTTCTCTGATTTGTAATAAAAACTCTGATAAGTTCAAGAACTCCAGCACTCACAGAAATTACTTCTTTTTAAGCACAAGGAGAAATGGTAGAAGTTTCACTGTATCACCAAATATAGTCACTTTTCTCACACCCAAATCATCATGGGAACATGTCTTGTTCATAGGCAAACCCACAAGCGTGTTAGGAAGGCCTCCCATGTGGAAGGGTCACTCCTATATTGTTCACAAAATCGTCTTTCCCACTACCTCAGGAATCTTCTACTGACCCTCTCTGGAGGCAGAACAAGGGGGGGAATGCAATTGTACTGTCAATTCATAAAGCAATTCCTCCTTTCCTATGAGGCAGGAAGATGAGTAGGACCAAATCAGAAGGGTTATTTTACACCTACCAAGAAGACGAGATAAGAACTTCGCTTATCCCACCTACAAGCTTAGAAAAAAATAGGATGGACTCACTAACAACAAGTTGTTCTGCTCAGTTCTGTGTAGGTTCCCACGCCACCCCCTCAGTGCCATTCTGAGCACCTTCCTGTAGCAACATGACTACCATCTGTGATGTGTGGTTTGCTCTCCCTCATCCTCTCCCCAGGGGCAGAACTATACACTTATTTTTATTTTAAATGAATGCTGTCCTCAGGAAGTGTACTGGATCAATGAACCGCTGACAGACCAGCTCCTGCACAACAGCACCACACCCACGCTACCCCTCTGCTCACCCCATATTCACCTAAGCACATGGAAAGATGTGGGGTGCCAAACAGTGCTAATCTGGCAGAGCAGTACAAAACCAAGACATATGGAGAACAGAAACACTGAGGCATTACTGTGAATGGTGAGACATCGCACAGTTCCATAGGAAGTTCACATGGAGTTACCTCAAGCCCTTACAAACATGTCTACTTGTCTTAGTCTGAGTGCACCTCCCCCTCCTAGCACATGCTCCAAAACCACACACATCTTATGCAAAATTATGAACACAATGCAAAATGTTGAAAAATAGTATTTATTAGCACCCAATTTACATAATTATATGGTACAAATGACACTTACTTGCTGCTGCAACATTAAATAAAGCTGTTCTTAAAAACCATCTTTTATTTCTGGAAGTCCATGTGATTTTGCTCAGCACAGAATGCGGGTACAGTACACAGATACCCCACTTCACTATTGTCATACCAATACAAATACCTGCATGGTTACCTCAATGAGGTCTCATTTTAAACGGCACACTAACATAAGCAGATCTATATAATTTTAATGACAAAATATTTATTTTACTTATTCAGGCAAGTGAATGTAGCTTTAAATATAATCTATCCAAAAAGTTTCACAAAATATGAATTGCAGTGAAAAAGAGAAAATTCAGGGCTGCAGTTGAGAAGCTCGAAATTATACTGGTATATTTCAAAATAATTTCCCTCTGAATTTTATATCTTTGCCTTTTTAGATATTTATCCAGAATTTTAAACTATGAATTTTAGTAAGAAGTTTAATATTAAGTGTTTGAAAAAGAATTTTCATTTAAAGCAAAAATTTATACTTATAATAATAAATGCTTAACAAATCTTCGGAGAATTAATCACTTCTTCACTTTTCTCATGTCTCATGATTAAGAAGCCTTTTCAAAATCATGAAATATATTACAGTTATGGATGCTTACTCTCAAGGAAACAATTTCCTTCACAAATTAGAAAACAGAATTTCTTACTTAAAATAACATCCACTTTTGCAAGACAGTGCCATTTAAACAAGGTAATTTCATGGTACTGAAATTCTGACACAGCCTTGTACTGAGCCATACACAAAAAACTGACAAGCAGACTATTACACGAAGAGTAAGTATTTCTCATTTGGATTCAACCTTTTGTAAGACGTTTGAAGCCCAACATTGTTTCAAAGTAGTCTTTCAAAACTGGCATCCAAAATCATAACCTCAATGTAGTTCTGAGGGGGAGTTCTAATTTCCCTTAGCTGTTTATATATCACCCACAATAGCATTTTCATACCAACTATCTGCCATGGAAGTGACGCAAACAGAAGAGGAGCCACTGTAATTACTAACATTTAAGTGGTTATCACCTGTGGTAACTTCTCTTAAAGAGAAGTGTCAGGTTCAATAGTTATTTCATGTAGAGAGGAAAAAAGGATATTAATACAAGTAACACCAACAAAAAAATCTGAACTACAGTCCATATGGCAAAAAAACTTTTCTTTTTTAACCTGACAGTCAACTGAAGATAATTATGTAAAATACAATGCAGATAGTCTATAAGCTGACAAATGTCAACAGAAAAACTTACAGCAACAAAAGTCATCTTATCATGGAGTTCCTTCTCCAAGTTTTTTTTTAGATGCACTATACAAGGAAAACATAGCACAAGACCGCTTTTCAGTCTGCTTGGGCTATAAAGGTACAAGAAATTATTAGCTAACATGCTCAGTTTTCATTTCCAGAACAAGTGCTAACACATATGAGACAGTTTACAAAACGGATGCATGTCTGTAAATGTCCAACTGCAAGGAAACAATTCCAGGAGCCATACATCTGAAAACAAGCTACATCAAAAAAGGACTATATCTTAATGACAGGAAGAATAAAAAAATAAATTCTTAATGGAAAAATATTAGCTTGAAGTCCATTGTTTATCCCTTATACAATGTTTTTGGCTGCTTTTAGAAAGTAATCAAAAAATAATGAATATATTTGGCTTGGCAACAAGTTATCCTTTCCCTTTCGGAATAGTACAAATCCAGCTGCATAAATCTTTTCTCAACTTTTCAGTCTAATACTGTGGTGTGAGGATCAAGGGTTTCTCAAAATAGCCAGGAAGTAATTTTGGGAGCCTGCTATTCAAACTCAGGGAATGTAAGGAGACTGGCCTCGAGGACCATGTCAACACAAGGCTTTGAGCAGCTTAAAAACACACGTGTGGGCATGGTTTAAACATCTGTGTGATCTCCCAGGATCACAGCACGGCTTGGCAGCACAAGCAGGGCAAAACTAGTTTAACACACAATACCACAATCCACACTTAATCAGAAAGAAAGTTGGGCTAAAAAGCATATATTATTAAATATCTTTTTAGCTCAGCCATAGTTCGGATCTTGGAATCTAGAAACACATCTCCTGGCAATGAACCAGCTGGGACTCACAAATTGTACTATTCAACCGGATTTAAGCTTTCTGTAGTGGAATTCAGATTCTCAAAAACATCTTAAATGATATCGCACTTTGTAAGCTTTCACAAGTGACTACAGAGCAGCAAAGCTAAGTCAGCAGGTAGGGTAAGAGATAACTCATTAGAATTAAATGAACTAGGAATAAGGAGGTACAAATCAGTCTTTTGGTGGTGAGAGGGGTAGGGCTGAAGCTGAAACTCCACCACCCTTCCAAAAAAACGCTCCGAGAGAAAAATCAATAGACTTTTATGAAATCTACCCTGCAATAAGAGGGTAGAGATTTTAAGATTCTCTGAAAACGTAACCTCAAAGGGGGATTTAAGTGGGAAGATAAAAAAAAGAGATCAAAAGGATAGATATCCTGCACAACAGGTGTGTTCACTAGCACAGGCAGAGACATTAGTTTAAGGGTCCTATTTCCAACCATCCTCCCTGCTGGGAAGAGTCCCACCAGCTAAAAAAGATCACTTGCCTGAACAAGGACTATTTATACAAAAGTCATCCTAGTCCCTCCCTGCCCCCTCTAGGAGTTTGTTCATTTGCTCTTTTACGATAAGGGTTGTTTCTTATATAAAACCCCTGATATAACTGGATGGATCAACACTGGTTTCCAACAGTTTCTTTGCCGCTCAGTAGAAACATGGCAGAGGTTTTGACTGGCAGTTTACAGGTGACTTGTTATAATGGTGTTCATCTCTAAGCCTAAAGAAATTGATGATGAAAGAGTCAAGTTGTAATTCTCTTCAACTAACACATTATCAGATTTAGATAAAATATTCTCAATGCCTCCACATCCTTATGGAAAAAAGGGCGCTTCCTGAAACATCTGAGTATTTTTTTCATGGAAATCTTTTCTTCCTCTCTGTCACTCAATAGAAACAGCAACAGTGTGCATCCCTATGATGCTCCCAAACAGCAGATGCCCAAGAAAACTCATATTACCATGTCAAAGATTACAACATCTTACACAAACCAATTCACCACATTGAAGAGGTATTCTGATTTCTTCATTCCTAATAGTGTAGTCCAAACCAATTTCCACTAAACAGCCACAAATTTCAGTATATTTTTAAATGTTACATTATAACTATTTTTCACACTTATTTCCATTAATCTTATCAGCTCTCCCATTAGAAAATGGAGAGGCAATACCTGTTAAGTGAGTCACAAATTACCTGGAACCATTCACATCACACTTGTGTGACAAAGTACTTAAGGGATATTTTTTACAGCATGGGCTGTTTAATGTGAAGTGTGTCATATAGATGGCACTGTATATAATATATATTAACTATGTAGGTTATAACTAAAGAAAAAAAACAAAACTGAGGAACAAAGCTAAAATTCTACTCTGCATCCCAAACTTTGTGACTTTGGTTCAATACTAAAGGACATGAGACAAAAACTTAGTCCTGTGTTCTGTTTTTAAATAAATGCTTATCCAATGCAAAAGAGTAGTCCCACTGTCTGAGGAGCTTATCTTCACATAAGAGGGTTCTCCAACATGAAGACTGTGTCAGCAGAAGAGTAAGTTCTGTTCTTAGATTTTAAGTAATAGCTATTACAAATCTCTTGCCATCTCATCCAAAATTTTGAAATTTGAAAAATCTTCGCCTTCTATTTTGACAAAACAGTGTGTAATTTGGAATCTGGATATAGAGAGTAGATTTTATCCTTTATACAACCTGCAACTTTGGGAAAGCCTTAGTAAATTTGTTATTCTAAATTTTTATGTTTTTCTTTGTGGCACCATCAGGCTAACCACTGCACTGCTCCTCAGCCAAATCCACCACGATGACACCAGACACATGAAGGGCACATCAGTTCCGGCCATTTAACCTACACTCTATCCCCTAGAGAGTTCAGCAAATGGTTTCCCTGCTTCCTACAGTCTCCTGTACAGACACAGGACAAGTACAATGGCTGCATTTCCCTCCTTAATGCAATTCAGGTTTACTAGGTATTTCACACAGGTATCAAGTAGGCTTTTGGATACCCGGGACAGTCTGCAAACACTCTGCTTAACCACAGCCTGTAAACGCTCCCAAATACACACCTTGAAAGGCATTTGAAAAACCCCGAACTTGCTTATCTGAAGGTTAAGCCCCCTTTTCAATTTTTTGTTTCCTTTGAGATAGACTAACACTTCTGCCCATCAAACACTGCTCAAATGACACATGAGTTTATGGAACTTGCTGTTCCCCAAAATTACATTGTTAAAACATAAGGAAGAAGGAATGGGGACACATCTGTGATCCAACAAGTGTACTGAAAAGGTGGTGTAACTAAGCCCTTTGTCTATCCCATATTTATTGAAAAGGACAAGTTTCTGGTTACTTTAAATTCACAACTGAAAAATGGTGTTGTATGACCTAATCACAAAGCTGTATGGTGAACACCACACACTTACTCAACCACATTGCATATGGAACTGCTTTAACTTAACATTATTTGAAAATATACATCCTAAAAAAATAATCCATAGTATGTGGCATATAGTTATACAGGCTTCTTGCTAGAGAACATATTTTATCAAAATAAAGACAAATGAGATTCCAAAATATTCATCAGGTGATTCTTTTAAAAGTAATAAAATCACTTATGTGGTATGTCAAAAGTTTTCTCTTTGAGGCACAAAAATAAATGCAGACACCAGAACTTTGTAAGAGTGACACAATATATCTGGAGCTTCTTCCAGGCTACTCCAAATCATTCTGAGCAGGCATTTTGGTAACATGTTAAAGCAAACAGCACAGCGAAGTAAATTAAGAGTATTTAAAACTAGCAGACCAACTTTCAACATACAGAAAAACTGAAAATTCTCCATTAAATCAGTTAGTAAAACCAAAATCAGTAGCACAGGCTAACATACACAAAAAATTATATGAGTTAACCATGAAAAGAATTTAGCATGTAAATTAGATATGGGAAAAATAGCAATGGTAAAACACTATATACTGATGTTGTAGAAAAATGGTTTTTGCAAGAATAAGCCTTAGGTCCAGTTTTGTTTACACTTTCAATTAAAGTATGTATCACATTAATGAAAGTTACTATGACATTGAACCAGGAAGGAGGGCACACAAAAGGGGAACAAATAAAAATAATTTAGTGCCCTCAGGGGTCAGAAGTTCAAAGCGTGTAAGACCCAAGATAATCATGAAACAGGAATTAAGTCTCTAGCTGCAAAAGGTTCATAACAACATATTGAAAGTGAAGAAGAAACTCGAAAAGGAGCAATGCTCAAAGTTATTTAAAGCAGTTGTGAGAAATAAAGAAATACGATTTGGGTTCGGGAGACAACAGAATTTTGGTCTTCCTACATAAAAGCATCACATTACAGAGGATAAACCCTACCAAACAACAACCACACTTAAGAGATGACCTTCAGACTAAGTCCAACAAATCATGCATGTGGAATGGTAGTATGGACACCGAGATATGGAGAACTGAGCTAAAAGCTGAAAACAAGAAAAAGTTGTGTAAAAGAAGAAGACTAAACAAATAGCATGAAGAAAGCAGAAAGGAACGGAAATATACAGATAGAACCAGTGTGTGCATGCGGGTTCCAAATTACAAAGACCATGAGGAATATGCAAAATGGTACAAAACAAGGCTTGGAATACTGGCACAAAATTACAAAAAAGAGCTACTCAACATCAAGTAAATTCTCCTGTCAGTGAGATGTAATCATTGAAATAATCTTCCAAAGGAAGCCTAATTGTTTAGAACATATATAAAATCTCACTGGCCAAGACAATATTAAAACTCACAAGTGTACAACCCTGCTTTTGCAAGCAGATGGACTAGATAACCTAAATAATTTTTTCAACCCTATCTCCTATGATGATGTTCAGAAGATCTGACAGGCTCATGCACAATACCCTGCAGTCCTACAAGTATGTGAGCAAGTTCAGTAAAAAGACATTGACATCAATTATGAAGACAAGCACAAAAATATATATACTCCACAACCTCTTTGTAAGGCTACATTTGTTTTGTTTTTGTTTTTTTTAAAGGCACCTCATCCTCTAGCTATTGCCAGCTTTAAAAAAAGAAATCACTTTTCAGTTTGAGCAAGAGCTCAATAGCGAGAAGGAAACATCTTTCAATTCACATTTGAACAGCCACGTCTTACATTCCAATTGTAATCAGAATGACAGTCTGTAAAAACAAGCATGCTGGCCTACTAGTTTTTATGTACAGCAATTTAAACAACTGTGACTACATATTGTACTGTGTAAGCAAAAGCACAACATTCATTTCATACTCACACCATTATCCTCTGTATACACAAACTCAAGAGAACTCTTAATACTAAAACATTAAAATGCACCCATGGAGTCTTCCCTTACTAGACACATTTAATACATGTTTACAATATATATACACATATATAATATACATAACTTTTAGAATTTTTCAAATAAATCTTTGCAATTTTCTCTTCAAAAAGAAATAAAATAATGACACTGAAAGAATATGAGTCAAGTACACAGAACTCTCACAAAGCTGAATGCTCAGTTTTGCAGCCAAGTTTCCCCCCTTCCATCATAACCAAAACATTTTATAAAAACTAAATAATCTGTATTATTATTGTAGTCATCTGTTTTATGGTAGAAGTTCTAATCTTATCTATGGAAATATATTGCATATCAATATCATGAAGTGACATATCTGAATATTCTGAGCAATAAAAGGCATTCCAGGATATTTTAGCAGTACATATAATGTGTTGCAGGCTCAAACAGCACACAGGTCAACCTTTTACCTAAATAATATACTTGATTTAAACTCTGAGATCAGCTTCAAATGTGGTCCCATCCCCTAATGCCATCTAAAAACAACACAGTCAAACCCTATTTTGATATCTTTCAATTACTTCTGTTTACAAAGTGTCAGTTTAAAGGTAAAGATTTATTTATCAGTTTCCAGTCTTAACCTCAGGTTGGTATATGAAGAGTTGCATTGGGTTCTTTCCTACTCACATCAGCATCAGAAATCATCTCCAGCAGAAATTCTGCTTTCCATTCCCATTAGAGGAAAAGACCAACTTCACGCTTATGAACAATAACTCTGATGATGACACATAATAGAAAAGAATCCACTCACCTTCCTCTAAGAAGGGATAAAAAGACTAAAAGATTGGATTAATAGTTATTTGTCATTTGAGTCAACAGAGAAGCTCTGAATAGATAAACAAAGCACATCTGTTGAGTAGTTACAAGAAGCACTCATTCTTCAGGTAACCTAATCAATGGCACGATACATCCAGCAAAGCGGACAAGTTAGAACGTCCCACAAAAGGTGAAGCTGGGAAATACCTCCAGAAGTAGCAGAATCTCTCAAACTGATGGAGTTTTGTATAGTTCCCACCTATTCCACTAATAGGACTCATACAAAGCATTAGGTATAATTTTAATCTTCAAAAAAAGTATTTCATGTTATCTTTTAATGCCCAGAATGCCCTTTTTAGCAGAAACAGGAAGAGGAGATGAATGTTTGATAACTAAATTGTACGACAGCTTCTTTGGAAAGCTTTAGGATAATTTCTTGTGCCAGATCTCCAAGAATAAACAGCATTGAATAAGTTAAGATCGCTACTACAGTATATACAGACTGCTTCAGTCTGTTGTTAATTGGGACTTAGAGTAAAGGCTCAGCTTCTAGCCATATGCTAATACAGTCTTTAAAAATTATATAAATTTTTTTGCAAACTAAATATTTACTGTATAACATAGAAGATGTAACAGAAACTTTGCTGCATTTTAATTTATGTTAGTAATCTGCTTTCCTTTAACTGAATTTACCTTAGGCTAGCAACCAAATTAGGCTGAGATTAACAATCCGCTACTGCTCTCTGAACAAGATCTACTTATTCATACCAAAGGGATGACAAAGTGCCTCTCACGTGATACAGTAATGAGCATGTGAACTGACTCTGAATCACTTTTTCCAGGTGATTTAACATTAAGATTCCTCAATGAGAAGCATCCTAGGAAGTTTCCCTCTTTTCCTACTCCCTGATGCAATTAGACCCCTTCTTTCCAGTACTCTCATTTTATTAATAGAGAATACGTAGACCTAGTTTCACCCAAGGCCTGCCTGGACGAAAATTCACACCCTCTAAAATAAAAGCATTTATTTTTTTATTTTTTTTTTAACTATGTGAAACTGAGAGATTCCAAGCTCTCAGCACCAGCTGAGCTCACAGAAATCAGAGCAAACCTCAATTTAGAAAACAGCACCCTGCAAAACTAAACACTTACAAACATTCTCTGAATTACAGGGCAGGATAAAACAACTCATGCCCTCCTCTTCTCTTTGTGCAGCTGGTTAAATATATACAAAGCTAAAGTTGAACAGGAAGCACTGTCATACAAACACTTTAGCCAGGGCATCAGCTCCTGCACTGGCAATATAACATTTGGAGGGGTGGAATGCCACATCATGAATTGACTCATCAAATTTTTTGCGATGAGCAGTAAATTCTTGGATGCAGGTCTTGCTTTCAAGATTCCACAAGCGAATTGAGCAGTCATGACCTAAAGAAAGGGGAAACAGTTTTCTTTACAATTCTCATGTCTGCCACCATTATGAGAAAAAGAAATGAAATCTGAATGTACTTACTGCCAGACATCAAATACAAGCCATTAGGATCAACAGCTAAACTTGTAACTGCATCTAAGTGAGCTACCATGGAGTGGATCAGTTTTCCTTTGAAAGAAAAGAGTTATTTATGTTATTTTCTGCAATTAACTTTGTTATTTGTATTCACTGCTTATGACCCTACCACAGCTGACACTATAAATAGAAAACCCATGACTGAATCATTAAAATTATACAAGAAGTCATTCTTTTAAATTTACAGTCTCCAGAGAGGCACAGTAGCAGTATCATCAACATTGTGAGACTTTTGTTTTATGTCTGCAAAGCCACCCTGGTGCTGCAACCACTGCATTTTAAATAACTGCCTCTTAACTGAATTGAGTTCTGAAGGAAGATCTAGAATGGGAAGGAAAGCAGGGGCTGATATAAATGATATAAAGCAATGATATAAACTACATAAGAATATGGGATGATCTTAGTCAACTCAGAGAGAATTATTGTTCTATTACAGTTTATTGCAATTACAGCAATGATTTCAGATTAAAAATAAGAAATCAGGGGTCAAGTGCAGCAGAGGTCTAGGAAGCACTAGAGTGCCAGAGCTTCCTGTTCTCCAGATCATAACACAGACAACCAATAGAAGAAACATAAACATAAGCCCATAAAGATTTTGAAAAAGCTTCCTTTTATGTTAAATATTTATAAATCCCATACATAAGGCATTTTATAAGAAGGGATAGAAAATTATGCAGGTTCCTTATCACTGTGCCAACAAAGTTTTAAGTGGGCTGGCAATCTTTGGGATCTACTGGTGACGAGAGATTTCTGTTTCAGAGGCTATCCAGTTCTTGACATCCCTCAGCATTCATCTGAATAATATTAATCTTAATGAAATTCTGGTTATGATTTACATTATACAATGGCTATACCTAAGACCTGCTGAAGAGAAGCATACCTGTATTGTTGTCGTAGAATTTGATGTGTCTGTCTTCATGAGCAGTGATACTAATTGGAAGAGTTGGATGGCTGATGACTCTGTTTATCTGACAGGAGGAACTGATTGCTTAAAAAAACCAACACATATCATACATGTCAATTTCTAAATACTTTGAAAGATTGCTACTAAGAAATAAACATGTAATCCATTTTATTTGCAAAATAATTCTTACATTTATATACTGGAAACTCTCAGCTAGCATCTTATTTTATATGGTTTACTCTAAAATACTTTCCAAATTACACAGGCACAGAGGCATACATAAACCATATGTATGCCAAATAAGGTCCAACCTTTGGACATAGTTTTAGGTAGACACATCAGGCAAAAATGTGAAACCAAAAACTGAGTGAAAACATCTTTTTTGCACTTCTCCACTGCCACATTCCTCCTCCTGTCAAGTAAAACTTTCTTCATAACATACAGACAGTACAGGTAATCTATTGCAAGGAAATAAACCCCACCCATTATTATTTTATATATATGGATTAAAATTATGATTATTGGGAAAAAAAGGATGCTGGAATATTCATAGGAGAGTCATTTTCCTATTCTTCAATAATTTTGAAACAGCATGCATATATATATATACATATATATATATACATACACAAACAAAAAAAAAGTATAGAAGTTTTCTGATTAGAAATCTAGGCATTGTTGTGATGCACAGATTAGTGCAAAGGTGGTCTTAAGAGGCATAAATTATGACAAAACCAAAACCAGTCACTCCACAGTACATCAAAATACAGGTATTGTCTTTCATGTTGACTGTATTTAGTTAAACTGCTTCCAAAGAACACATTATTTAATCAAAATTCTTACTAAAATAAACAAAATAGAATACTACTATAGGATCACTTGCTATTAAAGTGGTAAAAACTTCAACTTACATATTTCTATAAAAATCTGAACCATCAAGCCTTGTCAGTATCCATGGAACACTTAGAAATTATTAAAGTCTAAATTAAGCAAGAAAACCCCATTCATATGAATAAACCCCCCTAAAATAACTGAAAGCACATAAACCTTCATCACAGGCACCTATCCTCACAGTTTGACAATGACAAGCAAAGTGAGGCTTATACTGAACAGCGGAGTCCCTGCGTAGTGGTGGTAGGGCATTTCAGGTGACTCATTTTCCTCTTGCCTAGTTCTTGTAGAAATAGTCATTTACTTCTTTAAAATACTTGTAAGCTTTATAGTACTATTACATAACTAAAGATACTAAATGGGGACTGCTGGCTGCCATATCATGGCCTTGTTTTCTTAAAGGAACATTACTGAATTACAGCAAGGAGGAGGTAAAAAAAAAATAGAAGGGGGAAGGAAGAGGGAAGCAGAAAGGTAACTTCCACTGACTCAAGTTAACTAATTTAGAACTGCTTTTTCAGATAGGAACAAAGGTGTCAGTTAAAAGAAGAAATCCTGCACAGTAAGGAATACCATAAAGAAGGGAGATGGCACTTTCCATTCCATCTGATAAAATGACAGGCATTTAACTAGTTTAAAACAGACAAGTAAAGCCAACAAGAAGGGCTTAGTCCTTTCAAAAAACCTAATTAACAGCAGAAGTCAGTGACATAAAACTTTAAGGAGCGTGTGTGTGTGTGGGGAATATAAAAATTTTTTAAAAAATTATATTGTTATCAAGTTACCATTGTGGCTTGAATATTAAACCTTTGGTCTCTTTTCTAATGCCAGGGTAAAATTATTTACTGATAGCAGGCTCCTCACAGTATCCTCTAAAACTTCTCATATTGGCCATTGTCATGATCCAAGGCATTATACAGGACCTTGTCAATGAATACTCTTCCACTGGAGCTTTGCTTTTCTCCTGCAGTGAAAACTTCAACTACAGCCCAAGTCCAAATGAGGCAAGAGTGTAAGAAATCTTTGAAAAGGGATACCTCTGAGGAAAAATAAAAAAGAATCCACACACACTCCTGAATTTTTGATAAACTCAACTTTAAGTTTTCCTGATATTACCTCTATTTTGCAATTTTGTACTGAAGAGGAAAAAGAAACCTTGAATCTGCAAAGACCACTGAGCTGTACTAGAGAAACCTGTGTTTTTCCTTGTGCTACTGTCTTTTGAAAAGCAATTCAGTGTCATCGTGTTTCTTCTACCTTATTTCAAAAGCACATGCACTCTTCTGCTACTGAAATACCCACAAGGTCTGTTATAGTAATAACAATTTACTATTACATCTCAAAACACAGCTTGTAACATAATTCATGTTATAATTTCTCATGACACTGCCTGTTTGGAAACACTGAAAAGATTATCAACAGTATCGATCTTAATGAAGCAATTTTTTTTTCCTTTGGTCAGTTTGGGTTTTTTTGATACATACTTGTATCCACACTGGACTCCAGGGTAAGAATTCGTTGCCGTGTCTCCATGTTAAAAATGCTAGTGTGTCCACTGTTAAATGATGCTACCATGAGGCTTGGGTCACTGCTCACAAGATCTACTGAGGAAGGGATTCCCATTTCTAGAAAACAACGTAGTGATTTAGTTGGCATAAAGTAAACAAAAAAAAACCAAACAAAAAACCCTCAATCAGTAAGCACTTTAACATCTAAAGGACCACGATTATGAATGGAAAAATTGCATTTAAAAACATACATTATGCCAATCTAAATAGATTGCCCAGTATGATCACTATTTTAATCCTATTTTTTTTTTGACGTGCATCAACAACATTCTTTACTAAGATCCTGTATCTGGAACTGCAGCTGGGTAGAAATCTACTTTGAAATTAAGAAAGTAAGAACTCCCTAGCCCCTTTTCCTTCCTGTAAGTGTAACAGCAATTCTCAAAAAACACAAAACGACTCCATTGCCTCAAGTAAAATGATATGAAATTGAAATGGTAAAACCACTGACATAACAGATGATTAACATTATTATTATTATTAACTTGGTTAAAATAAGAGCTTAAAAAATCCACCAAAGTTCTCAAGGTGCAAATTTTATACCCTGACACTGTCATCATAGGAAGTTATATAAATACATTATAAATTCATATTTCAAAGCTTTGTTCATCCTGCCTATTGTGGTATTTATCTGACCTCCTTACACTGTAGCTATCTGAACACTACCGGACAGAAGGTCAAATCAGGAAAGCTTGGGTATAGGATATATCCCTTGGGATTTTTCTCCTCAAATGTCCTGTTCACCACCTGCTCTGTGAAAGAACAACACCAGTAGCAAGAGACGCCAGGAGGAGGAGGAAAAGATAGAGAGTGAGACACTGAATTTTAAGCAAACTAATGTTACAGATTCAGATAACACAGGAATATCATCATGTCTCTCTCAACTCTCTAAAGATTCATGGGAGAAACATCTTTTTTGGACACGGGACCTCTGGAATATTTCTAAGGAATGGTGGTACTTATCTAGAGGTACTCCAAAAAGAGCAAAAAAAGGATTGGAGTGAGAAGAAAACACATTGTTTCTGAAGTGGCCTTTTCTACCGCTGCCATGCATGGTGATCTGCAGCTTCTTGGGAGGCCCACAGTGGTTAATCTAAGGGACTTAAATGATGAGTGCAAGATATTTTAGAGAGTTTGTTCAAGGTTATCAATAAGCCATATGAAAACTGGGTTTCAAAGGAGGATCTTTGAATTTCACAACTTTGGCAAGACTAGTCCTCCCTCCCCCTTAATTTAATAATTAAAAACAAAACAACTCCCAAAAACACCCAACAGTTACCAGGAAGTTTTCAAAGTAGGCAGATAGGCAATAAGCTGGCAATAAGCCAATTATGTTTTTCGTAGAATCCTGCAGACCTTTGGAAACATATTTTTGCAAAAACTAAAATACATGAAACGTTTTTTATTTTGCTCAGTATAGCATAACAAGTAATGGTATATCTAACCAGCTTTATACCATAACTTGATAAGTCTGTTGAGTTATGCTAAAGTTTATTTTGCCTCAAAGTCTTTATGAAGAGCCAAGGAACTTCCACAGTTCATGGGTTGTCTTTAGGACAATCAACTCCAAGAGAACTTGGCAACATCAGTGGGCTCATTCTGGACCACTTAGACAGCAACTTCAAGAAATTAGACTCTAAATAGTGGGATTTTGATTTGTGCAAGACATTTCTGTAACTAAATCCAAAGATTAACATTATTTCAACTAGCAGTGTTTAGGATCAATAGGTTATCTATTTAGTTAATGTGCAAAGTCAGAAATTCAACTGGAATCTCTGTGCTAGAGGCACAAGGAACAATTCTGGAAGGTACAATGACACTGGCCCGAAACGAAGCACTGGCTACTCCAAACTTCTATTAGGAGAAGAAAGGGCTTTTTATTCTGGAAAAACCAAAAGCACACACCTAATGGAAATTCAATTTGAATCTGAATTATGGAGTTGATACATTACACTCCTTGGTGCTAGTAACATCAGCAGATCATCTAAAGCAGTTGGCTTTTAGATGTATGTGACTGTCCCCCTGCACGTAGGTACATATTAGGTAGCAACAAAAAAGAAGGGTCCCAAAATTTACTCTTCCCATATCATTCATAAATATATAAAATCCAGCAAAAAAAGCAAGAAGTATTTCTATTCAGTAACCAAAATTATGTCAGTCTGAACAGGGATGTTCATGAACTTCTAGGGCAATTTTCTGTACCTTGATTATCATTAAATACATTGAGAGCTGGAGCAATTTCTGTAGCTTTCCATAAACGTATAGTGCCGTCTGCTGAACAGGACAGCAATCGCTGGTGCGCTCCACTGTAAACCAGACCCCACACTGCATCAGTATGGCCTACAAAAGCACCTCTTAGAACAGAAGGATCTGTGAACAAAACACAACAAAACACATTTCAAAACAAAATTTGAATTACATCAATAGCTGTATCTAGATCTGTGTTTATGCACCAACCTCACGGAGCTAATCCATAAAAAAAAAACCCAAGCCAATCATGTCATACCAATATAGAAGTTTCAATTATTCTGGTATTAAGATGCTTGATTTTCATCAGCATACATGTTATTCAGTTACCCAGTTTGAAACTAAAGGAACAAAACAACATTTCAGCAGAATGGACATTACAGAAATGGGATAAACACACTTCAGTTTGTTTCACTTTCAAGCAGTCATTAATGGTACATCAGTCCCTTTTACGTAAAAGTCAGCTTTGAGGCCAACTGCTAAAGAAGCTAAAGAAGTGAAAAATAAACTTAAAATCCAGAAACCAGGCTGACATCCATTCAGATCTGGTAAATCATACTGAACCGGGCCTTTTTAAGTGTTTGAGGACAACATTAACAGCTTTGGTCTCAGACCATTAAATCTCTTTATCTAACTACACAGAAATTCATGAAAGAAAAGAACACTAAAATACACATTTGCCGTACTTGCCAAATTATCAGGTTTAGTCCTGGACTTTTTGAATCTAGCTGTTTCTCAAAACTGTGATGAAATTAAGGCCATTCTAAAAAAAATTTAAGACATTTAAAATTTAAGAAATTTTAAGACATTTTATCTTCTTATCAACCAGCATCAGCATTAAACCAAAAATTTACTTTTAAGCAATTGAAGCTAACATTCGATTTGGTCTTTTAAACTTTCAAATAAGCATTATCTACAAAGTATCCTATTTTAACAAAAAACATTAATGTCACTAAACAATCATTTCACTGGTGTGTTTGACAGCAACATACCATAAGAGTCATAGGGGTCAACATTCGGGTTGGTTGTGTTCCAGCCATGGATAAGGCCATCTGTTCCCCCACTGTAACACTGTTCACCGTTACTGCTCATCACCACACAGAGCACTGGTCCACTGGAAGAAACCCCCAAAGAAACATTTAATATTAACATTTTCATTATGTGAAATGCAATGCCAACAGAATCTTCAAATTTTCCTGCTAGATACAATTCACTTGCTGCACGCATTGCAACAAAAATTCCGCATAATGAAATCATAAGCTACAACACTTCCCACAAAAAAACCTCCACAATATTTGGTAACGTAACTACAATCAGAACAATATAATCATTAGGCACATGGAATGTGAGAAGTGTCACACTTTCAAACTGTAGGGGTTTTTATTTTGCATAAGCAGCTTCTTTTCCCTTTGTAAAAGATCTAAGGCTGTTTCATGAAATAATTTCAGTAGATTTAAATTCACTGCATTCATTCATCTTCAGCTTCCTTCTACATATGCACACATCTGACAAAAAGGCAAGAGTTGCAATAATGAACAGAACACTTAATCAAATTGGAACCGTATAATTTGTAGGGTTTTAATTTTAAAATTAAATAAATAATTACGCAGTAAGGAGATGGACACATGCAGGCATTTTAAATAAAATGGGAACTAAAGACATCACAACTAAAGAAATCAGTAACTGATAACGTGGAAATTACCTTTTAAAAAAATTCTGTTTCTGTTTAAAAAAACATATCTTTCTCAAAATATGACAATATTTCCCAGGAAATACTTACTTATGTGCTCTGAAGGTGTATATTGGCTCTACATCAAGAGAAGCACTCCTAAATGAAGTACAAGGAAATGTTAACATGTATATGATCTCACACAATGCTTTACAAAAACGTGTTAAATTCTTAAAATCACTGTTATGTCGTTTGCAATGTTTCCCCCACAACTTTCAACACAATTTTTCACATGTCTAGGAACTATTCGCAATCTTTCATTTGCAGGATTTGTTGTTTGTTTTGTTTTTTCAGTTTAAAGACCTTCAAGGTAGTTCACAAACTCTCACAGATCAGTCAAGCCAATAGGTAGCTACACCAATGGTGGGGAAGGAGTGGAGAGACATCAGTATCACATGGACTATACCATTAAGTGCTCCAAACCCCTATCAGAGCAAAGGAGTTTTTGACTCCTTGTTTTTATATCAAGGCTGTAGCAAAAAATTTGCTGCTCTGGACTTTATCAATCTGGTGCTTGTTACAGGCTGAGGGAAGACCCCATGTTATGCCCAGTCCTCCTCAAAGGTCTGATGTACTCCCTTACCATTACCGTTATTAGCCCTGCTACCAAATTGCTCTCATTTCTGCAAATCCCCAGCAACTCACAAGAGACAGTGTACAAAGGCAACATCTCAAAGTTTAAAGCTGTACACATGTATATGCATGTATGTGTATACATACATATGCATATATATAAAAATGCATCTTGTACATTTATATCCACATGCAAGCACACTAACAGGCCGCATCCAAATATTTTCACTAGTAAATTAATTTGTCATGTTATCTGCAAGGAAAATATAAAAATGTGAATGGTTTTCCTTCTTATAAACAAAATACACTCAGGAACACACATGGATTTCTTCTGGCACTCTTCAGAAGTCTCCACACTACTCTATGAGCTTGTTTTCCTACTCTTAAAGTCAAGGAACACTTTCCATGAACTCCAAGGGCCATCCTGTGAAGTGGTATCTACAATTATCTTTTTTCTTCATATATTAAAACTGTTCTTGAAGCAAAGCAAAAAGAAAAATCTTACTTTTTTGCTGGGGCTGTTTTTTGTAAATTCCACATTTTTAAAGTATGGTCCTCTGAAGCTGTTATTAAGACTGGTTCAACCGGATGAAAAGCGAGACCTCTTATTCCATCAAAGTGACTTCTTAATGTAAATTTGGGGTTCCAAGTCTTTCTCAATGCATCCTTATTGTTGGCTATCTAATAAAAAAAAATGCCAAACTTGTAATTAATCTGGAAGCCACAACAAAAGGAAGACATTAGAAATTTAGTTTGGCATTTTCAGAAGATGTGAAATTACCTCTTCCACTTTTCAAAACAACCTGCTCTTGAAAAACAGACCACTTAACACTAACCAGATAATTCAAAATGAGAATGAAGGTAGAAGTATTCCATACAACAAGTAATGTCCCGTCCACAGTTATATGTTCTATGCAAATCTGAAATACTCCCATGTCTGTAAAATTACACAATTTAAAAGCACTGATACTTAAATGAAATCAGCTAGGTATTGGAAATTTGATCTATACCTACTAGCTCATTCACTTTAACACTGGGCTTGACTCAACCAACCGGTGGTCCCTGAATATCCAAAATACAACCGACATGGCACCTCTGAAGTAAAGATCTGAGAGAAACAGAAGATTCTAGAAGCACAGAAAGGAACACAACCTAACTTACTCATCTAAGGAACTCAAGCTCTGTAATAATGCAAGACAAGTAAAGGTTGCCAGAAAATGAAAAAAAAAAAAAAAAAAGGCAAAAAAGACTTGGCTACACACTAAGAATATAACTGGCAAGTGATAAGCTATCATGAATACAGACACAATTATTTGGCAATAAATGCATTTTAGAAGATCAAAAAAGAAAGCCTTTTAAAAAAAATAACATTTACTCCAATATTGCTCCTCTGAACAAATGTTGACACAAAATGCTGAACAGACTTTTTCACTCTGTCAGTCAACAATGCCATAAGATAAATTTACCTTTCCATAACCACTATGGTTATGGAAAACCAAGAAAACAAGCAATTGTATTGATGTTTTATTATGTTGAAATCTACAGATAATCCGAAATAATTTATATCATTAAGTGCAAAGAAGAGACAACTGTTTTGAGCTTCTCCAAGAATCTACATTTTATTCTAGGCAGTGGAGGGAGGAAGAGGAGGTTTAAGAACAGAAGTGCTTTTTCTTAGGTTTTGTTACATCTGGATTTAATAATAAAAACATGCATCAATTAAGAAGTTCTGTACATTTTAAACCAGGAGAAAGGAGCTGTAACAAATGCAGGTTAGTCCTTCTTTTAGTATTTCTTAATAATTATATACTGTCTTGCTCAGGGAGACAAGTCAGTTTCTTTGTCAGTTTACTGAGCCAAGTTGGCTCAATGAGGGAACAGACAAATGCTCAAGCTGGTACAAGGATGGGGCAGGACTGCACAGTTAGCAGCTCTGGCAGGTTTTCTGGAGATTGGCCAAGAAAGCCTCAGCAAAAAGGGTACAAGATGTACAGAGTATTCACAGATATCTGGAGAGGAATTTGGTTGCCTCAACACAGGCACTCAACGCCAAACAGGTGACGGAGGGAACCCGCCTGCCCTCCAGTTGCCGTACCAGCAGCACAGGTCCTGCATCACACCTGCAAACGCCACGGAAGACACCTCAGATGGCCTAACAATGAATTCCAGTTCTGGACGGGTAATAGTCTTCATTTGCTTCTCATTTATTCAAAGGTGCCCTTCCAAAGAAGTCCAAGATGATTAGCTTACAAATTGGGAAGTAGATGGAGGGATGCAGATGAGGGCAGTCCCAAACCAGCAGACTAGCAGCAGAGGAAACAGATCCTAGCCCTGATGCACCACCTACCTCGCTGCACCACGTCACTCTGCCCACCAGCCTCCCTCAAGCTGTGAGAGGCTGGGTTAGTAAACACAAAAGCCAACCTCCTTCTATCTCTCCCCACTGAAATGCAACTGTGACAAGCAGTTTGGGGGAATGTTCAACCCCCAGATTAGCACCTGATCAAGATTTGCTACTAATAATAATATTTGCATCTACACAGACAAATCAAAAAGTCCAGAAACAGCAATGACATGCAAGTAGGATTCCAGACACTTCTCTCATTCAAAGTTGTAGGAAATCAAGCAAGAGACCACTGCAAAGTCCAAAACCTCTATTATAATCTTATGAAGCTGCTTAATCTATCCAGAAGACTAGAAAAAAACCCAGAACCAACCTAAGTGAAAGGCCAATGCTAAGATAACAGTGTAAAGCAAGGAAAAAGAAAAGATAAACTTGTGATTATCAGCTAACAATCTGGAAAATATCACCTTGTTAGATATTCTAAAAATGTACTCATAGAAGAAAAAATTTCTCTTTCAAGTAATAAATTCATAATATTCATTACCAAGTGAAAACCATTCTTTATTTACAGACAGCCAAAGCAATATGTAGAAACCGAAACCATGAAATGAGGTAGGCTAATGCTGCCATGTTTTAGAAAAAAAGAATCTAGTAAAAATGTCAGTGGGATGAAAGGGACTGAAAATGGGAAAGTGCCTGCAGCTCTTGAGAGCAAATATATTTAAAGACAGATATACCTTGTCTTTCAATTTTATTCTCCATATGATTCAAAATTGACACTTAAAAATAATACACTAAATTTTCACTAATCCTTCCTGATTCACACTTGGCAGTTGGAAGAAGATATGAAATAGGCCAAAAAGAAACATTATCTGTAAGCTAAACTTCCAGTGAAACTTGAAATAGAAAAACCAGGCTTTCATTTTGCTTCAATGAAGTGTACAGTGACAATAGTGAGTAGCTTTGTAAATGTTGTGGGTTTTTTTTAATCATCAGCACTAAAAAAGGGTAAGAGTTGAGGTAAATCTGACTATGAATTCCTGATCATAGAACTCCATAAAGGCATTTAACAAATGAACAAACAGAAGTTAGTACTCTCAACCATGCGGGATAGGATAGGAGTGGCTAAAGAAATGCTGAATTCAATAATGAAAGCTGTTAATTCAGGATACAGAGACATGAACAAACAAAACAGTTTATATGGACACTTGAACAGTGAAGTCAAGCAATGAAAGCATTACCATCTCGTTCAGATGGTTTAGGTTTGTCATGTCCTCTGAATTTAAAAATTCAGCATCTAAGTTTTAGGTGTACCTGTAAAAGCAAATAATTTGTATACCATCTTAACCCTTTCTGAAGGCATAATTAGAGAAGATGAGCAAAAAAATTAAGAACTGAGCCCAAATTAGGAGATAATGTTAAAATACTGAATTTTAGCAGAAATGTTCTGTATTATTGCAATCGAAATGATTCACAACACATCACATGCTCACAAACTTACTATAGTAGTAGAGCAGCATATCTCTGCAATAGCATTCTCAAAATTTTATTTGTCTAAAATTTTATTAATTTTATAATTTATTGCTTTACAAGTACACACAAGAGTAAAACTTCAAAGTAAGGACCCGCAGGTTATTTCTGGAGTATCAGACTTGACTTGTGATAGTAAAATCCCAGATGGTGATTACTTAAGGGTCAGATTTACTGAAAGGTAGGATTCTTCACCAACACACAATACTGAAAATTATCTCTGAAATCCCTCAAACTTGACAGAGCTGGGCAATGCAATAGCAGGATTGATGTGAAGCTGACAGATCACAAGGAGCACCTTAGTAAAGTAATACCTGAAGTATCTTTTCCCAAGAAATCAGAAATACAGACAAAAATTGTGTGTGACTGAAAAGAAGCAATTTTAAGGAAAGCTCTTCATAAAAAGTGAAAGAAAAACAAGCTGTAGGCTACACATACAGCCACAGCAGTGCTGGCCACAAAACCCTCCTAAACAGTCTCTGGTCCAGTTTCCCCTTTGAAATGAGACTACTGCCCACACAATGTAAACCACAGGGCTCCCCCAGCCAAGTCTTGAACATCTCCCAGGAGAGGGATTCCACTGTGTCTCTGGGCCAGTTGTTTCAGTATCACCTCCTACATAACACTTCCTCCCCCAGTGTCTTACCTGAACCTCCCAAGCCAGAATTTGCTATTGTTTCCTCTTCTTTTAATACCTGGCACTATGGAGAAGCTTGGCTCTGTCATCCTTATAAGCACTCTTCCAGTACCTGCAGACTGCTATTTGAGCACCCCTCAGCCTCCTAAGAGCTGAACAAGAGTAGCTCCTTTAACATCTACTCATCAGTCACATGCTACTGGACTCTCTACAATTTCTCTAAAACCCTCTTGAAGTGGAGGGGCCCAAAACTCCATGCAGACCATGCAGAAGGGACATAAACTTCCCTCAATCTACTGGCCATACAGCTCCTAATTTTGCTCAGTCACTGGGGTCACACACACCCACATGTATCACTATAACTAATTACATTTACTTTCAACTACTCACATGACATGGCAGGCAAATGAGAAGGAGAGGGGCTTGCAGAGAGCTTGAAGGCTGCTGTGTATGGGAAAAACAATTTTATCAAGTAAAAATTTGTGACAGCCTCCGGCAGCATAATTTCATCTGGAGAATGTTTTCTGCTGAGTCTACACACATGTAACTTGCATCCGCCTTCAACAAAAAGACAGTAAGACCTTGAGTTACCAATAATAACCACTTACATCATAAGTCAGCGAATCTGCCTCATTTGCTACAGTAAGGCCTGCCAGTTCTCCAAGACCCAGTTCATTTTCAAGGGCTTCATCTGTTCCCATAATGAAAGATTTCCCTGAAGAAGGAGGGAATGTTAAAGCTTCCACTGCAAGAAACCAAAACAAAACAAAAAAAATCTTGAAACTTGAGTTTATACAACATTGAATAACAAAAGTACATTTTCCACTTTCAAAATACTAAACATCTTACAAGTAGCTGAGGGGGAAAAAGATATACAGAAATGCACAAAAAAATAGCTGTTCTAAAGATAATCACTGTACTTACCAATAAACAGCATCCTCTGAACATAGTTGCACTTGAGGTGTGCATGACTCAGTAAGTGCAATTAGCCACAGGTGGGAAGAGGACACTACCATTAGCCCATAAATAATGCACAAGTAACACAGAACAGCTCAGACCCTTCCCCAACTCTGCCACAAAATATGCAAATAGGTGCTGAAGAAGCAACAAAAATGCATATAAGAATAGCTGGTGGGAGCGGTTGGGCTCTTCCTTCCTAACATGGTATCCACACCTTCCTAACACGGTATCCACACACATCCAAAAACACGTCCACAATGAAGCTGTTTACATGCACTCCAGTCGAGCAATACGACCAGAAGCTGACAATTCATTGCTACTTGTAAAATCAGTTTAATTACCAAACAGGCTGCTCAGCACTGAATTCCATGTTTTTACTAGAAGTATCCAAACTTACTAGTTAACAGCTTCTATAGCATGCCTATAGGAGCTCCAATCACTGTAACGTGAACACATCCATAGGCAGATTCTCTAGAAACAGGAAGATCAAAGGCTAAGGAGTACAGCATACACACTTATATCACATAAAGCTCTGCATCAAGTGGCACAACTCAAAAGCTTTACTAAGTTCCCTGTACAAAAGCTCTCCAAGCCTATACAGCGCAAACGGAGGACTGAATAGATGAAAATGTGTTATCTTCTGGATACAAGAAACTTCACTGATCTTTATACACCTTTTGTCTCAAATTACAAGGGTTTTTAAATAAATTACAATCTTTTCGCCTTTTAGTTCCATTGTAAATACAAGCCTTGGCAAATACTGTTGGAATCAGGGAGAGAAGGAAATGCCAACTCATTCTCAGCATCTGTTTAAGTCTAACAGCACCGATACTAAGTTAAAACCAAGAAAAATGCAGTTTACAATCAATAGCCTGATCTGTTCAGTCTGCTTCCCTCTTGCCCCAAAGGCATCAGGTTCAGATGCCATCCAATTCACCTTCAGTTCACCCAGCACTGAAGGTGGAATTCCACAATGTGGAATCTTTCCATTCCACATTCACATCTCTATTGCATGTTCTGTTTGCTTTCCACTACTTTTTACAACCAAATAAAAGCCTTTCAAGCTCTACTGTTTGATCAGGTCTCTTAGTTATTACCTTTTAATCACAAACATCTCTTAACCTTCTTCACCCTGAAGTCTACACTACCATTCTCTTCTTCTCTTTTGAATTTATGATAAAATATTCCACTCAATACACAATACACACAGGACATCAAATCTGAAAAGTTACTAGAATAAAAAAATTGTATGCCAAAAATATCATGGTGTCTCAGTTTTACAAAGGAATACACAGTTCATAGTTTGCAATACTGAACTCAAACTGATAAAAATCAGCTGTCCTCCTCTTTTTTTGTGAGAGTGCATTTGAATGTCTGAATTAAAAAACACATTATTGAAAGGACATGAAAATAGTGCTCTGCTAACATAGCTCTCAGTATATGTGAGAAAAGTTGGAAATGAAACATTCAACAAAAAATTCCTCCACTTCCCCAAGCGTTGCTAAGTTACCCCCTTCTTTCATAAAGAAAATCACTGAGCATGAAGGAAACAGAACTACTGAGATCTTTGGTAACTATGCCGCATGCTGGGACTTTTTATGCATCTTAATTATAACTTGGTCGACCTACTATTTCACACTCACTGAAACATTGCTAAGTGGAACTCATGTTTTGCTCATTTTTCAAAACACATATTTACCATTTAAATAGGGCACATGATATCATAGAATCATAAAATGGTTTGGGTTGGAAGGGACCTTAAAGGTCATCCAGTTCCAACCACTCACGTGCAGGGACACCTTCCACCAGACCACATTGCTCAAAGCCCCATCCAGCCTGGAACTGAACACTTCCAGAGATGAGGCATCCATAACTCTCTGGGCAATCTGTAAAGAATTTCTTCCTAACACCTAATCTAAACTTGCTCTCTTTCAGTTTGAAGCCACTCCCCCTTGTCCTATCACTACATGTCCTTGTAAAAAGTCCCTCTCCAGATCTCTTGTAGGCTCCCTTTAGGCACTGGAAGGCTGCAATATGATCTTTGACAAATTAATATAGCCTCATACACTATATGTTATTATGCTTCATATTATAGCATTCAAATATTGAATCAAATAGATGGTTCAGCATTTTTCAGACATAATACTAGTGAAGATAACCACATGCTTCATTGCAAAGATGTGTGGCCTTCCACACAGAATTTTTTTTAATGTTTGGAATACATTATGGAAAGAAATACAGAGGCAAGCTCTAAGTTGTTCTGTATGATTCACTACATAATCACCACATGCATTTAAAAGCTGTGTTTACCTGCAGAGCCTCTATCCCACACTTAAAAAAAAAAAAGAGTACATTTGTATGTATGTCTGTATACATACATACATACATTTAAAATTATGTGCATGGGGAGAAAAAAAGATGATCTTATGTCCTCAGAGTTAATGTTCCCCACTTGGCTACCAGGTTTGAGCACAAACAAAAGCAAGTGATTTAAGATCATCATATTACAAAGCCACCATGTGCCAAATTATTTTTTCTATCATGTTCAAACATGACTTGACCTTAGGTAGGTGTCTTGACCTTACTAATAGGGACCAGAAAGAAGGAATGGCAATGCCATGTATTGCACTTAGACAGAATCGGAATTTGCTGAATTGTAATTTGTAAAGTGCTCGGAAAGTCTTAGAGGATAATCTTTAAGAAGGAACTATAAACATCCATCCTTTACTAAGGTGTTATGCACATCTTTAATATTTACCTTCATCCGTCCTGTTTATCTCATGTTCAATGAGCCTTGAGCTACTGGGCCTAGAAGAAGGTGCAACAGATGGCTGTAACGAAGGGAGATCATCAACATCTCTCAAGTTTGCAAGCATATCTTGCAGCTTTGACCTGTTGGGCCCTAACCAGAAAAAAAACCAAAAAATTAAATGGTTTATGCATAGTACACGATGACACTACTTAGATATGCTACAGCAGCACATGCAACAATGGATCCTACCTCGCATTATGACATTACCACAGAAAAACTAATGAGCACCTATTTTCAGCAGTAACTAATCATCCAGCATGAAATGAATTTCTTGAAAAGAAAGCGAGAGAAGCAACTGAGAATTCAGAACGCACAATTTTCCCCATATGGATAAACTCATACTGCTACTTTTACGGGATGCTGAGGAATGCCTCCAACTGAGTCATACTGATTATTAGAATATTTACTTTTCCAAAACAGTAGCTGACATCTGTGACTATTTTAGAATTTGTGCATCAGGTACTTTGCGCAGCATATTGTTATGACAACATTATTATTTTAAATTTATTTGTGCAGTAGTGTAGTATTGTGAACTATATAATCCAAAAAGTTATACTTATATTAAAATATACTGCAACTGGATTCACTGGTCTACTTCCTGAAGCTACATATGGTGAAGACCCATGCCCTTCTTGACACTTACCTGTGCTTTGCTCCATCATTTTCCCACATCCCTGTTTTGACTGTTTTATATAGGATTGAGGCTGAAACATATCTTCGGTAGTTTTTCCTGTTGTAAGTTTAATTAAGAATGGGAAAATGTCTTACCCATAGTCCATTATGTTTTTTCCTAGACCAGTAAATAATACAGCTATTTTTAAGCAGCTTTAATACAGCAGTGTACTCTAATATATGTATTTTCTCATAAAACGATTTTATGATTCTATTCTCTTACTAGTTCACAGGAATGTTTACTACAGCCTTGCAAAATCATAAGTTTACTAATGCAGTTGCAAACTCTACTTTGTCCACCCTAACCATAATGACTGATAATAAACTAAATCGTATTTAACTTGTCTGTCACCAAAATATTACTCAATCGAGGAAAACACTAAGAAGGATTTTGCAAGATTGTTTTATATAATATCTGGTTTATAAAAACAATATTTTACTTAGTAGCAGTTCAGTGTCTAAGCACCATGTATGATGGGATTAAAGTCATAGAAACAAACTTTATAAAATTAATGTCAAAATATTTAGTCCCTTCTTTTCCTCCAGACTGCCTTCCTCATATTCTTCTTCACTACTGTGCAATATCATGAATAGCTGAAAACAGGCTGTGATTCTTCCTGATTTTTCTGCATTGATGCCCTTCCAACAATAGTTTGTACATGGAAAGATGCTTAATCTTACTGCTGCAGTAAACCATTTTGTCTTCCAAGATGAAACCAATCAAGTCAATCCAAAAGGTACTGTAAAGGTACTAAGCAGTAGTTATCTTCATGAAGGAGCACTGGATGTCCAAGTGCTACCTTTACATCATGATTTTTTTCTCATAAATATATAAAACATGTTCCAATAATATCTATGTCTATACTAGCAATTAAGTTTTATTATCAAAAATAAAAACTCTCAACAGCTGTTCAAGAATAGAATTTCAACCGTTTGATTAAATAATTTCTGCTAAGCTAACCCTACAGCTATTACCCTGAACTACACAGCATGTCTGTATATTTTAAAAATAACAGACAAGTTAAAAAATCAATTTCACTGAAGTCATATATTGGCATGCCTTGTCTACCTTAACTATAAAGAAATTTAGAATCAATTTTGTGAAACACGAATACTTTAGTTGGTCAGCTCAGCTTCTTGTAAGACTTGCGATTAAATTCCAGGAAATTAAATTATCCCAAAGATGACAAAAATATCTCTTGAGAAATTTAAAACATAGTAATTATTTACTTTTTTTAATTAAAAAAGAAAAAAAGGACGTTTAGAGTAAGTATTTGATAACACTATTTCAGCAACATAACCAACTGCTGAGCAGGATCTTATCAGAGTATCAATACAAAAAGTAACATAACAAGTCAGCCTCAATGATGGGAGGATCTGACACTTCTGTATCATTATGCATATCTCTTTGGAAGTAAGAATTTCCTCGGTATTCATAAGCATCTTCCCACAAAGGGAGAAACATCTCTCATATTTCTTACCAGGCTACATGCAATATTATTAATATACATCTTTCACACATGAATTCTCAATATGGCTAATGTTTGAAATATTGCTGTCAATACAGTGTTTCATTTTAAACACTCCATCTGAGTTCAAAAAGTTTTAAGGCTTGCTTATCAAAACCCACTGATTTTACAAAATATATCTGTATTTCAAGAAATATAACAAAAAAATAATACAGGGCTAGAAACTGTATTTCAGATACTGGTCATAGTTTTTTTTTTGGATAACAATATCCAACTTTTTTAAAGGCTAGTCCCAGAGGTATGAAAGTCAATAAAGAAATCCTGTGATTTACAAATAAACTGATGGTCATAGTTGCTTCCTATTTCGAGCCCTGCATAACAAATTATGATGATAGCATGACTTTCATGTTGTGAATGTTAAGTATAAACAGGGGTAGAAATTAACCTGTTTTCTCCCACTGTCATCTAATAAGATACTCAAAACAGTTTCCAGTTTGGTTTCTGTATTTATTTATATACCAGACTTAAACTCTTCCTGTGAAACTGGCATGTTTCCAGCTAAGAAAGGGTTCTGAAGTCTTCTGCATTGAAGTGTGAACTATTAAACCAATGGCTTTTACAATTTAAGTATCTAAAAGTATAAAATATGCTCAAAGTAAGAATTTTTAACTAATCCAACACTTGGTTGGAAGAAGTTATATCTAATCCCCAACTATTTATCAGGCAACTTGATTGTCTGTCATTAATTTCAACCCCTGAGAACTGGTGAACAGGAAAGCAGTCAGGAGCAGCAAAGTAAAAGAGTAAGTAATTTTAGGAAAACATTGAAAGAGAGATAGAATTAAGGGTGTGAAAGATGTGAGATTTATGATTTTAAAGTGCAATGTTTTCCACTTACTCTTCACCCCCTTTTTCCCCTTGCGCTCCTTTTTGTATTGTTCCTTGAGTTTGGTTATAACTCCCTGGTCGACATTCCAGGCTTCAGGCATGAGACACTGGTCTTCCTTTTCTAAACAAAGTGAAACAAATGAAACATCCTTTTTCAATAATGTCACCAAGTGATCTCCACTGAAGGAGGCAACAGCTGCTGTCAATGGCATTTGTCTTTTATTTTAAACAGACAGAAATAGCACCAAGCTTGTGAAAGCTGTAAAACTGCTACTCACATTCCACTTCTATTTGCTCAGAATTTTCTTAAGAAAAAATTGAGATGAAATTTCACGTCTAATTCTTATAACCAAGCACATAGCTGTTCATAAACGTAAGCAACATTTACTTTATAATAAATCAGGACATATTTTTCAGGTTTTTTTCTTTCCTCCAGGGAAAGAATTACTATATCTAGAAGAAACAGCTATGTTACTTGTCGACATAACTTTACAACTCAGATGTTGCATCACTGCATTTTAATTTCTCATTTTATTGTCTTTGTGCTATGTTGTCATTTACACAAAGCAGTAGCACATTTAAATAATTTTGGAACATAGTATACATGTCACCATGGTTTAAACAAAATCTTAAAGTGCTAAAGCCACGAAATTTCGCAAAAAGGTGAAAGTCTGAATTATTAATCTTTGGAAAAAAAACCCCAAAATATTTCAGCATGCCTAACAAAAAAAAAATCCCCTTTTTTGTTTTCTTTGGTTTGTTTTTTTTCTAAATATTTTTCCCAAATTGCTTTCACTGTGACATAATACAGAGAAGAAATATCCTTCCAATTGTACGGTATTTGGAGATTTTGAACAAAACATGTTACGTGAGTTCAAATCTCCAAGTCATTTTTCCCATATATGGAGAGACTACTGAGGCAGCTTAGAAAAATAATTTGCAGGAGAAGGGGAGGTAATACAGTTTTTCCATATATATATTTATTTTCATAACCACTACAGGTACAAAATTTTTTGAAATTTGTTAACTTTTTGCTTTATTTTCTCATTAAAATCTCAATCTTTTTATTTAAAAATTAATTCCTTTCAGACCAACTTTGCTTTGCAGATCAGTAAGCTATTCTAGACCTTTTTAAAATATGAGCAATAATAAAATTACCCTCAGACTAAGCTGCAGAAATTACATGTCTGTAGAGGAAGCACAACACTATCAATCACAATCTGAACAAGTCCCTATGATTGGACAGAAGACAAAAACCAGACATGGGTTATTACAGGGACTGACTTGTCAGAAATGATGCTTGCTGAAAGAGACCTAGGAATCCTCCATAAACATCGAATTCAACAGGATTCAGCAGCACACTCTTGCAGGAAAAGCAATCAACTGCATCCTGGGCTCTATTAACAAGAACGTAACCAGTGAGGGAAGTGACTGTTCCCCTCTATCCAGCACTTGGGAGATCACACCTGTGAGTACTGCATCCAGTGTAATATCTGTAATACTCAGAAACCTTTTCGGTATAATGCTGAGTACCCACTATTGGTGTAGTGTAGCAAGTCTAAGGGAGCCACTAAGACGGTTAAGGCAGCTGGAGCAAATTAGTTACAAGGAGGGGCTGAGACTACTGTGAGTGTTCAATAATAGCAAAAAAAAGCATCTTAGCAGCCTATAACTACCTAATGTACAAGCAATTGAGAAAACAGACTCTGCTTAGACTTATATCACAGAAGAACAAAATACTTTTTGAGATGACCCCTCCTTCCTTTGAACCCTCCAGTCATGATTCTGTATTCATGAGTGACAGACTAATTC
This sequence comes from Chiroxiphia lanceolata, assembly GCF_009829145.1. Classification (NCBI taxonomy): domain Eukaryota; kingdom Metazoa; phylum Chordata; class Aves; order Passeriformes; family Pipridae; genus Chiroxiphia; species Chiroxiphia lanceolata. Next base: position 33,690,465 of record NC_045639.1, on the reverse strand, counting down.
AAGATGCAAATTTTAGCAGCATAAGTCCTTTGCAGAAGCTATGAAAATAGGTATTACTAAGCTGAAGAGAGACTCTAAAATAGTCTATGGGCTAAGTCATGTCCTCTTAATACATATGCCCCAATTACCACTAATGATCAAAAACTGCATGAAGAATTCAAGATATGAGAAGAACAGGCTTCAGAAAAACAAGTATATATTCTTTCTGAGATTAGGTTTCAAGTTTAATTATGCTTTTCTTCCCTGGCTGGACAAGACTTTTTTTATCTCTCCTCCAGCCAAAAAAAAAAAAAAAAAAAGAAAAAAAAAAAGTTTAAACAGCTTTTTATTAGACTGTGTTGTTGCCAGTAAAATACCTAATATATTAATTTTCTACAGACTGTCCCAAGATGCTTCCCACATGTCCTAAAGATTCTGTTCAATTTCAGAAGTGTATCCTGAACTACTCCTGTTCAAGTGCTTTATAGTTTAAAAATTACCTGAACACATCTGAGGACCTTTCAAGCTGAATGGATTCAACAGATTACTAGAACTGATACTTGGGATCCAAAGAAAGAATTTTGTCTGTTTGCTTCGGAGGTCACTACACTACATCAGTTACACTTCAAGTAACATCAGTGATTCATAATGGCAGTTCTTTGAAGAAGCTTAGTCTTATATACAGTTACCATAAAAGACACAGGTTGTGAAACAAGTAACTGAAAAACATGAAAACCTCTAATTCATTTCTAGACTACTACTTTTCATGACAATTTATTTTAAATGTTAGAATTCTGCTTATTTGTACTCAGCTTTCATCAATGAAAGTAAAAATAAACCAGAAGTGTGAATTTGAGAACACAAAGCTCCTGTTGGCATACTGACTTTTCTGTGACACAAGTAATAGCTACACTTACCAAGCATAAATGGATAAAATTTTAATATTAAAGATAAGTATCAGAAAAACCTTTATCATAAAAAAGAGTAATATTCCTAAATTTTTTTGTGAATAGAATACTGACTGCTATATCTAATGATATTACAACACATCCTCTTAAGCAGAAAGACTACATCACATAATAATTTGAAGTCCAACCAGGAGTTTGACACAGCTTCAGTAAAATACAGCATCTCAGAGCTGATGGCTCATGTGAGAGCTACAGCTACCATGGCTTATTGGTCTGTCACAGTTGTAGTTCCATTATAAAGCTCAGTTATTTCCCATTCATTGTCAATAGCTCCCTCTGTATTCACTTATCCTTAAGACTTTCCAGAGCAGCTTAAGTAGGAAACAACTCCCCGTCAACATATTTAACCAGTTTTCTTCTTTCTTCCCTTCCCTACACAATGGGTTTAGGCAAATAATTATGTCAAGATAAAGTGGATGCTGGCATTCTGGGTTGCAGGACATAAACATCAAAGGACAGAGAACAGTTTGTGAAATGCCTCTTTATGAGTAGTGGGCTTAAAGATAAATTATTCTGCTAAATTTTTAAGGAAAGTTTGAGCAACTGAAGTGTTTATATTGCCCAAATTGCTAACTCACAATAAGAGTACAAGGAATTCAGCCTTTATGACTCACATTATTCTCTGGAGAAAGCAAAGAACACAAAATAACTTTCATATCATAACTGTAAAATACAGCTTTACGAGAGCCCTTCATTAGCATGAATAATTGGAAAAACACATTGAAACAATACTCATAAAATTTAAATTCTACCTGCCTTAATATTCAAAAGGAAAAATTACCAGAAGCATAAACCACGAAGAATCCTTAGATTAAAGCAGTGTACAGAAAAATGAGAATATTTTTTCAAGAGAGCTTCGATCTGCCAATTATTTAGTATAGAAATACTCAAAAGGTGCTATGATCCTGCCAGAGTTCTCAACTGATCAATCACAATACATTCTTCACACATTTTCTTTTTTTCCTGGTACGATGCATTCAATTTCCTTACCCCAGTCTGTTCCATCTCCTGAACTTCTCGATTCCCCATCACCATCATCTGAGGTAACCAAAAAGTCAAACTCTTTCAAAGCTTCTTCTGTATCTCTGTCTTCACTGCTCTCAGACAGCACTCTTTTCCTTACAATCTGAAAGGTCAGAAAGGACAGGAAAAAAGGCTGAATTAAGTTACACACACATCTTTATACCGAGCAGTAGTCTTGTCTTCTATGCAAAATCCAAACAGAAAGTTGAAGAGGAAGTAGAAAAGTACACATTAATAAGCAAATCTGGAATAGTATGCAGACTTGGTTCCAATTTCTAAGTTAAAATGGAATTTGTCTGTAGTTCTTTCTTTCCTGTGATCATCAATAACCAATCATTGATAATGAATTTACACTGACCTAGACCATTACTATCTTTTTTTACTACTGGAAAGTACAAACTTTCTCTTAAAACTGATTTTAAAACACACAAAACCCTCAAACAAAAAACCAAGAATGCTGTAGAAAAGACTTCAGCAAAACCAAACTTACTCTACTTCTCTGAAAACAGCCTTTCTGACCTTCACTTCTGAAATCACTCTACACGTGGACCAAAATACAGGTCTAGGAAAAAAAATGAAACCCCAAACCCCACAATTGTCAAAAGCTAATTTGCATAGATTTAGCAAATCATTCCACCCTGAATACTTTCTCAGATATTATCATTATTTAAACGTGTTGTTTTCATTTTTAAACTGCATTTTCCTTCCAAACTCAAAAGCAAATTCTGGTAAAAGAAAAAAAATACACGTTTTAATGAAAGATCTCACTGAATGCTTTCTGCAATAAATTTACTTTTCCCTCCATAATCAAAATGGACTAGATGCTTTACAGTTATTTGACTAACAGGTAAGCTGATGCCGTGATACCTGAAAACCACAGCATAAATTCTACTTCTACAGAAGGAGAAAATTTACAATATTAAAATATTTTGACTTGGAACCTTGCTAAGGGTCAGTCTGAAAAGACTTCAGTACATAGGTCAACATCTCATAGTTCATGAACATGACTGACTGTTTCCTCTAAATACAGTGAAAAAACTTCAAAAGCTGAAGCAATTCTAAACTTCAAGCTTCATTTCTTCAGCAGGCTTAGTGAACATACTGTATTACAGAAGATTTTACAGAAGAGCCTCCGACATTAGTTCACAGTTCACGGATGACAGGAACAAGTTTACAAAGATCCTCTTGAAAAATGCTGTAAAACTGATGGGGTTTTAAGTGTTTTAATTCTTAAAACTGACCACAGAAATAATCACATCCATCATAACTCTTATCTGCTTCAATACTTAGGAAACACAACTCACTGAATAAACACTAATTTTTAAAAGAAAAGGATAAAATTGAGTACTGATTGTATGGATCTATTTTATGTCATCATATGAATAAAACATAGCAAAGTATAGATCACAGAGTTGGTACGTTCAGGCATTTCACTGAACAAAGAAACAAAAAAAGTTTATTAATCACATTAGAGTTCTTCTGGTTATACTTTTTTGTTCCTTCCATAAGCTATTTAAAGAGAAATGTATTTCTCAGTTCTGTATTCTACAAGGACAAATTTCTACAAGTCATTTTAATTATCAAGAATTTTTCAATAAATATTCAAGAATCAATGCATTTTTGACAGGCAACATTATGAAAAATACCTTCAAACTATGCTGAAAATTTTTAAAAGAGGACATCTGATACTTTAAAAATATATAACAAAAAATAGAACTGGAATAGTAAAAAGGAAATTTTAAAAAACTCAATATGTCACTGCAAACTTAGATGGAAAAAAGCTTAACTTGTATGCACAAAGTCAGAAATACATATATAGTTCCTCTTATGCACACATGCTTGGACAGAACATCATAAAGATGTATTAACGATTTGCACGTGTACATACAGAGTCATATACTTTGCTTATAGGCATCTCAATAATCTCACTTTTTCTGTTCTTCGTAACTTTTTCAATTATTTTTTCCACTCACTGTTGCGGTATCAATGATTGTTTTCTCTCTTCCTTCAATATCTTCTTCATCTTCTTCATCACTAAATTCTGCAGCTGCATTTTCAAGAAACTTGAAGGTCTCTAGCAGAGAGGCAGAGTCAGTCAATTCAGGTTTCCTAAACAACAACAATAACCATCATCATGAGACAAAAGAAATCACAATAAAGTCACTTTTGCAATTACCAATTTGTTTTGTATTATTATGTTCAACAACATACAAGACTAGAATTAGCCTACAAGTAAAAATGGTCTATAACAGGTATAAATTTTTGTGGTTAAAGAACTAAACATTAGACATAAACTACCTTATTAGAACCAATAAAACTATCATATTAAAGCCAACAATTATTCTTCATCCGGCTGCTATTACCAGGATAGACACTTCAATTTTTTATTCAAAAAGCATTTTAAAGCAACATTCATCTGACACATGCCCAAAAGCGACACCAATACTGATATGCCATCACTGAAAGCCTCAGGAACAAGGACATGAGTTACAGCTACCAAGTTGGGTTCCCACATGCACATCAGGGTACAGGAAAATTTTGCTGCTGCTAGGTGATGTTCCTTGTCTTGCTGGGAAACACCAAACTCTAGATTTATTCATTAACTTTTGAGACATGATAAATTTGCCACTGTAAAACAATATAATGGGAAAATATCATTGATGACTAAGTAATGTTTACACAGACTTTTACGTTAAACAAATAAGGAAATGGATGAAGATTGGATAAGATTACGAATGTACTGGCAGAAATTTAGGCAGTGCCTCAGAACAGGAAGCATAAGGGTTGTCATATTACAAACTGAAGAGGAAGAATCCAGGAAGCAGGACTGTAACAATTATTAAAACTCTGACAAAAGTACAGATAAAGCAGTCCTAAAATTATCAACATGTTCTGTGTTTTCTATGCAGAAGATGCACTTTTCCATTAACCCCTCAAAGATAAAGTCGTGAAAAAAATTTATTCACTTTGAATTGTTACAACTACTTGCAGTAAAACCTTGTACATTCTTTAGATAGCTTTACAACACTGAAGACAAGCTTTATTGTTTTCTTACCTTTAATCAGTAGTCTGTTTTTCATAGTTCATCACTAAATGCATGTCATCTTGATTCTCACAACCACCGAAACAATAGAAGTCTCTCACTCTCTTTTCAGAATTGTAGCTCTATATTGTCTTATCCAGTCTCCTTAATACCAGCAAGTGCTTTGCTTCAGCTACATTTTGCTTCTGCTATGATCCCTTTCAAAATGTTCAATCAACTAACACACCTGTATAGTAAGGCCTTGTAAACTCCCTGCAGTGTAAACACCCAGTCATCCCTCCATCGCCCACTTACTCCAATGTTTCTTCATAACACTTTTCAAAGGTCTGTTACAGGAAACATCCAAGGGCAAAAGCTTTGATGTGTAATAAGGCACGATAAGCAGCACACTTCCTTCTTTACGCACTCTCTGCTCCAGCAGTTCTATACTTACATGTCAATAATTGCCAGGAGTGGCTTCTTCATAGCCCCATTATATCTGCATCTCATTAAGACATTTTGCTATTCTACTTTTTTTTTCATTTACTTCTCTTTATGGCCCAGAAATACCAATAGAAATTGGTATTTCTTGCCATTAGAAATTCTCATACACAGCAACATAATATACCATGATGTATAGCATGTTTTCATGGCCACTGGTTTTTCTGAGAATATTCCTTCCACTTTTCCACATCCTAGCTTAGATAAGAACAATCTCAAACATGTTTCCAATTTGCCCTGCTTCCTGCAGTATTTTGACCCTCTTGTTTCTATCAAACCTGAAAACACTGTAATATTTTTCTCTTTCCTTAAGCAATCACTACTCTGGCAGACTATAACACCTCATGAATCTGTAGTAATAATGCATATTTTCATAGAAATCCTATGGTACTTTTGCTTTGCTGTTTCCAAAAGACAATTCTTGATAAGACAAAACTTGTAATGTGCTTTGTTTGACTAACTTCTTGACTTTCAGCAAATTCTGCATGTTCTGGTCTACTTTTAGTGGACTCAAATCATCCAACCACAGCTGTATTTCTGTTTTTTCCTCTGTATTTTGCCACGTAAAAATCTGCCATGTAAAAACAGTATGGCTGCTGATCTATGATAGCAACTATCAGACACGCTCCAGTAAACAGCACTGTATGAACTAATACCAAATATAGAATAAAAAATTTCAATTAACAGAATTTATTATTAAGAAACAGACATCCTTCTGTAGGTCCACGTATTTGCAGTAATTCATACCAAGATTTGTATGCTCTGTACTCATTTGATCTTAAATCACGATCTCTCACACTTAAGTTCAAAGTGACTACCAAAACAGGTTATATCTTTTCTAACTGGTCTGAATTCAATTATCCTATCCATTATTCCACACTTTAGTGGGCCGGATATATGTATAATCCTGTATCTGCAGCTACAGGAGGAGAAGGGGTAAAGGGCATCTTATGCATTGGGAAACATAGTAGTTTATTTATCATGTATTTCAAAACTGCACAGTACAAAAATATACAAAGTCAGCATAGTACCACAGAATATTATTTTGCTAAGGCACAACTTCTAAGAAAGAATTCATAAGAACCAGAAAAATAAAACAGAAGTGACAGAATATTTAAACTATTCAAAGGTTCTGAAGAAGAAAAGTTTCAAGTTGACAGACAGGCTGATTTGCTATATTGTACCCCAATACACTTTAGTAGTCAAATCAAAGTAATTTAATAATTTAGCTATTTTTAATCCTTTAGCAGCACATAAACATAATGCATTTTAGATATTACTGTCAGCATTAACACTTAAGAATAATGTAAAATGTACTTGAGAAAATGTCTGGCCTTAGCTAATTTATGTTATGTACTTTGATGGCAATTTGAAGCTTGTTTGTTTCATTATTTTCCATCTGGTTAGTTCATTTTTCTTACGAGGTCATTCACAAAGCAACACAAAAAAGTAGAAGTGGTAAAAATATATTCAAAAATAAGGTAGTAAAATTAATTACTTTAAATTCCACTTAAGAAAAAGAAAGTCAATTCAACATTGCCAATGTCAATTCAACATTAGGTTTTGTAGCTTGGAGTATTAAAAAAAAAAAAAAAAAAGGGTGAAAACAATAGAATGGAGCTCCAAAAGCAGGGACTGATGCACAAACTGTAGTATTATAAGCATGAGTGAGGCAAGAGTACGGCAAGGTTCAGAACCTGCTGCAAATAAATAGAGATCAAAAACCTCAAAAAGGTCTCAAAAAGGACAATTCCTTTTTCTGGACTGTTCCGGATCACAACATATGTAAGGGAGAACATAATTTTCAAAGTGCAAGAACTTAGGATGGCTTTTTCCTTCTTCCCTAGCCATATAGTCTAATGAAAAACTACTGGAGAAAAATAAGGCAGAAACCTCAGACAGCAGGAGCAGCTACAGAACCTGCCAAAGCAGAGAGCATAGAACCAGAATGTGGCAGGACTTCCAACCCTGTGCTCCTCAGCAGCTTGCTCTGAATCTCTTTCTCACTGCTCCTTTCTCAGTCATACTCTGCAGCAGCACTCTTGCGTGGTTTTTTCCCCAACACTTAACTTCTTTCCCTGAGGTTTCATCCCAGTTGACTTAGCACCTCCTACCAACCAATCGACCAACCAATCAACCAACCACAAATCATTTAACCAATATAAAATCTTCTATCTGATACTGTTAACTCTGTGTATCACATTCTCCTTTCCAACAGCCTTATCCATTTAGACAGGAAATTCTTTGGGACAGAGAGATTATCTGCTACTCCTGCCTGCACATGATTAAGTACAACAGGACTAACTGCTTGTCACAGCCATACTAATAAGTAGTGCCAGAAGGTAAGTATAGCTAGACTAATGCTGCTGAGTTTTCCATCTTACTACTAACAGATGGGACAGTGCACCAATTTCATGAATAGTATTCTTAAAAAAGGGAACTTCTGATCTCCAAAGACAAAACACGCTTCCCTGTTTAAAACACAAAATTCTTGTTACAAATGGGATGGTAACTGAAGTACTTACCTCCCCTAAAGCAACATAAACCTGAACTCATGGGAATATTTTCCTCCTCAGGAGAAGCTGCCAGAATTTTCTGCAGCTGTGATGGCTGTGAAAATCTGATCCCAACTTATATTTTACAGGCTGTTCAAATATTCAGATTTGTCTTAACCCATCGGCCCCTTTACGACTAAAAATAATAATATCTTCCCATGAAATCTAAAAAATATGATTTGTGGATATTCCACATGTACTATTTACAGTAAGCCTGGCTCTCTCTGGGGCTCTGCAGGTCATAAAACCAACTCTTTATTTTCTGCCCAACAGTGACATGTCTCAAGGCAAGTATTTTGTGTAAAAATCCAATTGGTTCTGACACTGAAATATTAGCAGCTTTACAAAATGTATAGTTGAGAGTGAATGTATTTGCTCTCAACATTTAATATTCAGGATCTTAACATAAATCCTGTTTCCTACTGAGGGAAAAGTAGCAGCCTATAGATAAGGTAAAGTTACGTGGAAACTAAAACAGCACATCAGTGATACCTTTCCTGCTTCCAACATGATCCAGAACGTTTCCTATTGCAAAGTCAAGTTTAACTTAGACTAAAGTCACATCATAGACACGTATTTTTTTTGTAACTAACACAATCAATATATCTATCATTACCTTCTCCTTTGTTGATAATAACTCTGAAGTCTGTGGTCATGTCCAGGGAGAGTCTCAAACTTCTACCATGAACTGCCCAACCACAAGGCCATTAACTGCCTCATGTCCTACTCACACCCCAAAGGAAAAAGTAAAGCCTTTTTTGTTTGTTTCTTTTATCCAAGACATACACCAGTTATCTTAAATAAAACCAGGATTTTATTGGTAAATTCAGAAGCAGGAAGAAATACCACAGTAAAGTTAAATAAATACAAGTTAAGGTTAGGCTGAGAAATGTTTGTGGGGCCTGTACAGGAAAGAACCTGTTGTAACCCAGCATTCAGAGCTATTCTACTGCAGTCTTTCTTGAGCCATTTTCTTTGGTTCAGTTTCCTCCTACTATCAAAATATGCTACTGCAAGTTTTATCTATTCCCCCTAGAATTTAGTTATCATATGTTTTACCATAGTCTTTTCAATGTGGCTAGTTAAGTTCTTTTGAACTGTACTCGTTTAAATAAATGCATGCAAATTCAATGAGGACTATCTTTAAGAACAATTCATTAGATCTTCAACACTGTGTAAAATCTTTCATAACATAGCACAGAAAATATCAACATAATAATTTATAAAATTATGGAACACTTAAAATCATGAAAATTTACACACAAAGAACACAGGGCAGGCTAAACAGTCTGTCACAACCTTTGAAACCTCTTATGAATTCACATCACACAATGCAAGAACTAGTGCAAAATATTACAACTAGTAAGCAATACTTACAAAATGGTTTGGATCTAATTTGGAATTGCGAAGGAATAGCATTTAAAAAGGAATGGCCACTTCTCTTGCCAGATCTAGTCAGATAACTATAATATATCAAATAAACAAGTTTTATAAAGAAAAAAATAAAACGCAATGTTTGAAGTACCAGAGTAACTTTTATAAATTATTTCCCTATTCACCTCCCCTCTCTATTCTTTTCTCTCTACCACTGCACAACTTCTCTGTCTCTTTCTCCCCATTCTTTCTGTACTATGAATCTTATGTGACATTTCCAAGAAGCATCCCTCAAACCCTTAAGCCATAGAACTGTGCCACTCAAAAGCATGGTTCATTCATACTATTTTCTTCACAAAAAAACCCCAATTTATCTACTTTATCTGGCATAAACCAGGTACCTTTGAAATGCCTGTTAGGTCACAGCAAGATGGAGGCAGGGAGAAACAGGAAAAAGCTGAAAAAGAAACCCTGCCAGTAAAGTAAATAAAGCAAACAGATTTTGCATTTTTTTTTTTCTTTTTGTAATTCAATATTATGGTCTTGCATGCCATTTTGGAAGTCTTCATGGCAGATGTTACCTCGGGTTGACAAATTCAGAGATATTTTCCCAAATAAACCATTTTATAAGCTAGTCAACACACAACATTCATCAGCCAGTATGCAGCATTTTCATTACATGGGTCAGTGTTAATAGGATTTAGAGATGCAAAAGAGTTATTAAGGCCTTCTGGTATAGAAAGACGTTCATTCACTGAAGTGTCAGTTAGAATGATTTGTTGTACATCAGAAAGGTAAGGTTTTCAAAATGTTTAATTTTAATCTTTGAAAAGGTGTTTGGATTTGCTTTCCAATCCTGAGGTTTGATGCCTTTTTGCTCATGTAAAGTAGAGGCGGTGGAAGCCATATACAGTTCAAAAGGGAAAAAAAGGGCAGTAGACTAGTTTCAAAGAGAGACTGACATATCACCCAGAACTGTTTTTCTTTAAAAATTTCTATTGGCTATTTACAGTTCTAATGATCAAACTCGTAGCAAGAACTCAGATAATTTACCTATACCATTTCATATATACACACATTCATACATATGCATATACATACATATGTTTGGTATATGTTCATTCCTTTCCAGTTCTGTTCCTTTATTATATTTGCTTCCACTCACATCAAATACACACCTTCAAGAAGGTAAACTAATTTGACTGTTTAGGTTTCACTCATTAAGAAAAAACTACTAAAAATGAGGTAATAAGTGAACTAAAGACACTTAAGTAACTGTCATGTTTTCAAGGCTACAAATGCTGTTTGCAGGCAGCTTTCATTTCTGCTTCAGTTTGTTGGGGGAAAGCACCCATTTCTCTCACTGCAAGTGTTAAGAATTTAAACCATTATTATGAGGTTATTATTTTAGTATCTATTTTTGAGTCCAGTCATGCCAAGTGGTACTTATCTTTTGTAATGCAAGTGAGCTGATTGAAGAAACTGAAAACTGATTCCCTTTTACATTCCATGAAATAAGTGAAAACAGGACTATATCTAGCTCACGTTATCATATTAACATTTCACTTATGGATTCAAAATCTTGCAGGGTGCATTCAAAATCCACATGATATCTTGAGTGCTAAAGTTTTCAAGACGATCTGTGCATTAGCAAATAAATAGGCAATGTAAGAATACAAGTTTAGGCACAGATGTAGCAGCTAGTAACACAAAGTCTGAAGCTACTTCACCTAAGGATGAAGAAATTCAGACAACAATAGTTTGTTCATCACTGTACCAAAAGGGGAAGGTCTCTGATGTAACTGCAACCCTTTAAGATACACAAAATTAAGCTGAGAGGTATGAGGGACCAGACGGCAATTTTCTAAACTGGGGCCTAGTAGAAGTCAATTCACATATTCTCTGCTGCAAATAAATATTGTTATATTAAGTATTTGCACTACAGTAACCATCTTATGCTTCTACATACCAAAGCAAACAGCATCAACTTCACAATAATTACTCCAAACATTCTCACCAACCTTTCCCATAAAAAGGCTGAACTTTGAGGTGTCCAAACCCCAGCTGTTGAAATAGGTATGAAGGACAGACAACAAGATATAACTTGTATAATAGGCAAGTTCTGGTATAACAAACAACTCAAAAATCTGTAAAAGATGTAGTAAGCTGAACAGAGGAGGAATATCCTCCCTGCACACCACAAAGTATACACTTCACCCATCTCCGAGGACAGAGGGAAAATGCCAGGGTATCCTCACAACAATCAAAGGCATTTAAAAAAAAAATTTAAAAATAAGAGAAGTGTGGATTTCTGCTGTGGTCAGAAGTACAGTCAGAGATCGATGAGAGGTATTGCTGAAGGAGGCTGAGTAGCAGCAACAAGTACTATGCACAAATTAATAGGCTTACACAAAAAATTGTGCTAAAATCAAACTGTGTTGAGAAGGAGTTTTCCCATTCTTTTACTGGAATTTCTTTCAGTACTAATTTATTTTGTTCTACACCACTCTTCCATTTCACTAAGAAAGTATTGATTGATTACCAAAAGACAATAGTCAAAACATAAAAGAAGCTTTGCTTCCTGTTTCCATTACTCCCTCTCTCCCCAAAGAGATAACCATATGGTTATGTGGTTTATATGCATAAAAGCATCGAATATCAATTTTCAATTTTTTTGGGATTTATCACATTGGTGTTCAGTTGTATGGAAGGCAGTTTAGCCAATCTGTTCTTTCTGCAATTTACACTGCTATATGGATAAAACTTTAAGGAAATTAAAAGCTAATGTGCCTTCCATCTTCCTGTTATTAAAATGCATCATTGAAACTATATTCCTTGTGTTTTACCCTGTACTTTTTCTCCTCTATTGTACATTGTCTTCATCACATTCACCCAAATTCTTTCTGAACTCCTATTGATTTGTCTTTAGCATTTCTCCCGCACAAGCTTTCTCTTTACTCAAGTCCTGTACTCTCCGCTTCTCACATTCTTCATTCCATGTAAAGATTTTTCTAAAAATCAGACTTAAAATCCACAGATTCAGTTGGGTCCATATTACACAGTTCTTCCAAGATCAAACGAATCAAACACACTATGAGTTGCCTTTTCTCACTTCAACAGAGGTGCATTCCTTGTTAGACTACATTTATTTTCATGCATTACTTTTTGCCCAGTGCTCTGCTCCTCAAATATAACTAAAACATCTACAGGTTGACCACTGGCCTCAGAATTGCTAGCAGATATGTATCAAAGTTCTTTAAATGTTTTGAACCAAAAAATCTGCCAAACAGCATTGGCTTGAGCAGTTCACAGGCTTCTGTGGTGATAGCAAAGTTTTCTCCTACAAAGGTTTTCACTGTATCTGTACAGTTACAGAGTCTTCCATCTGCATTTTAGTTTGTAACTGTCCCACTGTCTGATGGTCCTGGCAACCACTCACACATGTCCTTAAACTTCCTGGAATTGCACTAAGGTTTTGTTTGGTTTCTTGTTCTTCTGCTTTCTCACTGTAACTTTCTTCTTCTACCACTACAAAACTGCAAACACTTGTTCATTGCATTCCTTCCAACTGTAAAGTTTGCTGTGGTCCAAATCCGTTTCTCGCTTTACATACATGCAAGGAATAACAAGAGGCTGCTAAAGAACTGCCAATCCTTTTGCCTTCACAGTAAGCAGCCTAGTGCTAGTGAGTTTGCTCCAAAAGGTGCACTTTCCTCAACTGTAAGCCACAATTAGCAGAGTAACCTAAATTTTTCCCGGTTCTGCCAGCCAGGTAGAAAAGCATTGAATTAAATTTTCAGACACTCAGTAAGAATTTCAATTGGGTTTAGGAGCAAGATCAGTGTGCCTTAAATCTTAGTGACCTATTCAATGCTAATACTTTTCAAAAAGAAGGTGTTCTGTATATGTTTAAGTAATGTCTCTTGTCAATAGATGAGGCAGGTAACATTTCTGATTTCTCATCTACCATAAAGCTGCACTTTGAAATCTGAGAGGCAAGTGATGATGCAGTTGGGAGGAGGTGAACAGTGCCACATGCCACAGAAACAGCAAGGTGTAACATTTTACAGTATCTAGTAGCACAGGATAAAATAGCTGTTAAATAACAGGCAGTCTCTGCCAGGAAGAAAGCCACGGAATGCTTCCTGAAAGGTAAATTGGAAGAGATGGTCTGAAAGTGTAATTGAAACACCCAGAAGAATAACAGCATTGAAAGCTAGTCCTGTACTCAGACTGATCAAGGAATTTTCATAAAATCACGATTTTTTCCCCTCAGTGAGGGAGATCCTCAGTGAGGACATCCACAAACTCAGAATCACCCATGAAGACTGACATGACTATCTTGAATAAGAACCCTGGAAAATTCTTCCACTGTAAAACCCTGGAGTCCCTTCTTGCTCATCATGTTATCAAAATGCTCCCCTGAGCTTTCTAATAGAGTCTGCCATATTATGCATCACCAGCAAGATGAAAACAGCTTTACAAAGTGTATAGCCTGACCAGCCTTACAGCAGACAAGCTTGGAGAACTACAGTGGAAGGGAGCTCATTTTTCTCCACCAGTGAATGTCCTCAGCCATGGAGTAAACTACAAAGTGTTAAACCTAATATCATATCTACCCCAAAAGCAAATAGATAAGAAAAGAATGTAAATGTATCCAAAACTGCTATATCAAAAACACTGTCCCAGCATTTCATCCATCAAATAGCTAACTTATACATACATCTGTTTAAAACTAAGTAAATACATATAAATAAATTTTGAAGTGTAAGAAGAGAAGTTTTGTTTACCCACTTCCTCTAAGAGGAAGTGATCCCTTCACGAGAAATAAAACCAAAATTTTACAAATGCTTTTTAAAAGACAGAATGTTTCATATAACAGTGTTAGACCTTAGAAAATAAAGGTCTTAAATTTTGCCACATCAGTATAGAAAAGGAAAAAAGAGTGATAATCTTTGAGGAATGCTGTACTTGTTGATGCAGTACAAACTACTGGAAGCAGCTACCTCATCTATTGTTCATACAATTCTGCATGATTTTCATTATTTTTCTAGTTTTGCAACTACAATATCTTAAACAAAAACAAATAGGTTATTTTCCTGAAGCCTTTACAGTTAAGTTTAACTTTTTTTTTTTTTTTTTTTAAACTCTGCATGGAAAAGAGAAGAAAAAGGAAAAAAAACCCCTAAGTTTTCAACATTACTTAAAAGCAAAAGTAAGCTTAAGTTTTTACTGTCTTGGACTGACTTTCCATAGTATTAGAAATATTAAAAGACAGAAATTAGTACCTTACATTGAGTCACATTTACCTATGTATATTCATCAGTGGAAAATCAAAAACTTACAAGACTCAGAATGTAATGAGTGACTTTGTTTTTCAGATTCAGTCAAAAAAAATCCTGTCTCTTGTATAGATTATCATGTCACAGTCAGCACAGACCAGAAAGGCAAAGCCTGCAATCTACACAGAAAAGTTTCCAGCAATACAAATAAACCATTAACTTGAAACAATGGCAACTTCTAAACACTTTGACCTGTATCTCAAGAGGTTTAATTTGACTTAGTGCTGCCATTCAACTAAAAAAAATAATTTATGGTGCTTTTAAGATGTGAATCTCAAGAGTTACTTCCACACTTATTGCTTAATATAATGAAATTTGCCACAATTGCTCTAATCTCCAACTAGGGAACCCTGAAATCTTCCTGGTAAACAAAAATTTTGTTCAACAGCATTAAGTGCACTTTTATACATAAAGATAATGCCATCTTGATGCTTACCCGATCATTGTGCTTTCTTTAATCTGGCCCTCTGTGCCATTTACCATCGGCTCTTGATTTCTGTTTTCTTTTTCTGAAGCATCACTTGAGAGGCCCAATAAAGCTCGCACTCGTTTTGACTTCACATCCAATATCGTGTCCGTGTAGCCCACTTCTTGTAGATACCTGTAGGGACAGAACTCATGCTAATCTTCCATGCACATCCTACTTATGCAAAATCAGTAAATGAAAACTTCTCCCTAAATTCATCTTCAACCCCTCAGCTTAGCAAAGGATGGTGCTGAGCTAATGAAACATGCTTATAAATCATCCTGTACCAGCTGCAGAGGGATTGCCTCTTGCAGTACCAGCCTCTACAGTCACTGAGAAGCCTAACAGTCAGAGGTTATACAATACGTTATTCATTCATTTACTAAAATGGGTGGAAAAGCACTTTCAATTAAAATATTTACAACTGCTTTATAAAAATCACCACAGTTGCATGTACAACATGGTCATTTTATTCCTGGACACAAGGAAACTAGATACAAGAAGTATCAGATTTGTTCCTATATAAACATTATTAGAAGCCTAGAAAACAGAGAAAATAAAACCCAAACTCTATAGCTGTAGCTATTAGTGAGAGTTGTTATTTATGATGCACTAGGCTTGATAAAATCTTTGTCTTGCCTTTCCTTTATTCTGCAATGGATCTGCTAAATATTAATTTGTCTTCCATATAAAGGTTGGGCAGCAAGCATCCTTGTATGAAAACCTCAAGGTCTAAAGTTGGCTCTTTAGGTCTAAAGTTGGTTCTTTCATCAATATGCCATATTGCCTTTGAGGGAAAGAGGAGGAACATATGATTTAAAAAAAGAAAAATTAAAAATTGGTCTCTGTCCTTCCCTCCAGAATCTGGAGTTAATAGCACTGAACTGATTAAATGGTTAATATTCTAGACAACTCTAAAGAAGGGAAATGCTATCTTACAGTAACAGCTGTTACAAATCAAGGACATGCACTCTTCCTGCAAGAACATTCTCCTCCAATTATTTAACAATATCATTCACATAACCACATTAGGAGAGAAATACTCATTGTTGGCTATAGAAAAATCAAAAAAGTCACCTATGCAAAACAGAGTCTGTTGGTAATATGCACTCTCTTCAGCACTGTGTCACTCATGAATTGCACTGAGAAGGAATGACTTGTCTTCAGACTCACTGATCCAAGTCAAGACCACTCTATTTACATTTATCCGACATGCATGTATAAGCCATCCAACAGACAAATTTAACTTCTGAACAATTCCTTGGAAAAAGGTCCTTTTATATAAGCTCCAGACTGTCCTTACTGATTCACACCCCTCTCATTTAATCCTTTGCAACACACCAAATATCTTGGTAATTAATTTATTCATTATGATCACAATTCAAAAACCAATTTAGATTTATAGACATTTGCTTCATTCAGATGAACTGAGAACTATAAAATGTCTTGTCTAGCCTCCTGGATGTTACTCTTTTCTGCACCTCAAACAGGCAAAAATAAAAGTTTTCCCTCTCCAGTGCTAGCTGTTTTTATTTTACACAAT
This sequence comes from Chiroxiphia lanceolata, assembly GCF_009829145.1. Lineage (NCBI taxonomy): Eukaryota > Metazoa > Chordata > Aves > Passeriformes > Pipridae > Chiroxiphia > Chiroxiphia lanceolata. Next base: position 33,673,692 of record NC_045639.1, on the reverse strand, counting down.
AAAATTCTGCTCTTAGCAGAATTACATGTGTGTGTTGTTTTTTAATTGCAAAGTGCCATGACCCACTGTCTCCCAAGCAAATTGTTCGATTATACTTATTGAAAGAAAAGTAAATGAGATCAGGCAATTCTGATTTGACAAACCTTCTCACCTGAAGTTCTGAAATATTGAAATGTTTCAAAAACCAAGGAAAAGCTTGGCAGGAGCTGAATGAACTTCGTCACGCACAATAACTTTTCTTTCAATAAAATCTAATAAAATCACATTTCATTACCAGATTTGTTCTTTCGCATTCAATATCTGAGTCCTTTTTTCAAAACTTACTGTCTTAGCAGCTGTCGTCCTTGTTTCCATATTAGCTGACTATTCTGTTGTGGTTGAATCTCTGCCTCATTCCCTTCATCTGAAAAAGATTATTTTATTAATTTTTTTTCCTTTTCCTATTTTCATAAAAGATGCCCATCCACTTGTAAAGACAAATGTGATCTGTCTTAAAACGATTAGGAATGGTTTAATTAAAAAAAATAAAAAAATTCAAAGTACCAATAATCAAGAGAGAAAAAAAATGCACATAGCACATAATTGTAGTACTACATACACATAACATTTGCCAGGAACATCCTACTCTATGAGAGCATGTTCCACTAGTCATTCATGCCTTCCCTTTGGTCTCACATCCCCAAGTCCCATCTAATACTTTTCTTTCAGGGTACATAATGACATAGACAATCTCAAGTTCCATTTTTGCATTAGCCTTCAAAAATAACTGCTGCTCATATTAAGTCTGAATACAAATATTTTAACTGCTAACGATATCAAATGCAACGGCAGCATGACATCAATTTTCAACTCACCTTGACAGTTCGACATAAACAAAGAGACCTGCTCAATTTAAATTCATCCTTATTTGTATTAGTTTTGTAGAAGAAAAAAAACCAAGCAAACAGTAGGGATTGTTTGCTTATTTTTTAACTGAAAAGCTATTGAAAAATTTTCACCATATTTTCCCCAACCATAAATTTGTATTCAAATGTTACTACCCTAGAAAAATCTACAAAAAAAAATAATTTTGCTGCTCTGGTAAGAAAACTATCTGAATGTTGGCAACAAACAGCTATGTGTAGACTGCATGTATAGCTTCAAACTACACAACGGTGCAGTTCTTTGATTGTCCTCCAGGAGATGCATACTCTTCCCAAGATAAGAGATCTTGATTTATTGCCTATGAAAACCACTACAAAACTTGAAAACCTTGTGGTCCAAACACTGAAGGATGAACAATCTTCCTGTGTAAACAAAAATTAAGAACAAGAAAAACCTCTAGTATAATCCTACGAGTAACTTGATATGGGATGTGGGAAAGCTATTATTTTCATCAGGAAGCCATTTACCTTTAAACTGAATTAATGCCACACACAAAAAACCCCAACACCTACCCAAAGAAACTATCAAAGATTGATCAGAATTCACATGCAAGGAGAGCCATATGAGTTTTAGCCATCTCAAATTCACAAATTCATTTAATGGCAACCACAGGAAATAATCAACTGCACAATAATTTTCCAATGACAACTGAACACAGCTGGATCCGAAGCACAGCTACCAAAGCTCAGTCTATAATTATTAAAAAATGACTGAGGTAAATCTGCCTGAAAATTCCTTTGGAAAGCAAAAACCCTTCTTCTGAAGGCACTATTAACTACATCCACAGGTAAGAATGCTCTTGTGCTTAGTCTCCTCAAATCTGATGACCACTAGCAGTGACAATGGTTCATAGATAGGAACAGAGGGACTTGCATCATGAGCAAATAATAGCAGAAGGTATCACAAATAGTATAATTTTTTTTTTTAAAAAAGGCATCCCTTTTTTTAAAAAGGCATCCCTTTACCAGGAGATGGAACTCTTTTCTTCTAAATTGTGTTACTGATTCCCAAGTGATTATAAACAAAACAATCAAAAAGGACCCATTTGGAAGAACTACTACGAACACTTTCACATTTTTTCATGACTGGGCAGGAAAAACAGGGACAGAGCAGTGAAAATATATGGACATTCAACTATCTATTAAAGACAACTTCAAAGGAGCATTATAACAAAATTTCTATAACAAAGTTTCTACTTTAAGTGTATCACTAATCAGTCCATATTTAATATAGAACAAAAGTATACATTTCTGATAGCTACATATATAGAATACAATGGGATAAATGAGGATAATGGAATTTTAACAAAAGTAATTGCACTAAAGTTCATTTTGCAGAAGTAATGCACAGGCTATGGCTCTGCTCGCAAGACAGGCCTTGCATGACATTCCTCCCCTGGAAACTGGAGCAACATGCTGTAGCTGCATTCTGAGAAATTACAAAAAAAAAAAAGAAGCTGTCTAGGATTTTAGTATGGTCAGAACAAGGTTTTCTAATGGTCCAAATAAAGATTGGAGTCTTCCACTTAGTTAAGGAAACAACCTTGATAATAACATGAAGTAAAATATCTCAAAAATTCATTATAACTTGAACAAGAAAAGTCTTTAGCAGTTGGTGTGGAGTTGGATTTATTGTTTGTTTAGGGTTTTATTACTGACCTTCTGAAACTAATGAGGTAAGAATTAACCATGACAGTAAACCAGAACGTCCCCTCCATAAACCAAGTAACAAAGCTGAGGTCTGCAGACTTTCTATGATCTACCTTTATGTACAGGAGCTCCAATTTCGTTTTAGTAAGAGTATCAGGGGACTAAGATACAAAAACCATCACCTATTACTTCTTTCAGTGGCTTGACCTGTAACCAAATCTCTGTACCTCTTCTTTTTTTTCTGAGGAAAGGATAGGGAGATAGAGGAATAAAAGGAAATAATTTAAATTCTTAATTCCTCAAGTTCAGTGCTTATATCTATTTGTCTGAAGTAGGAGATGAAAACTCTATGAAAGTAAATCAGCTTTCCAGAGACCAAGGCGAAAAACTGTCCTCTTACAGCATTACACTGAAGTTAGTTGAATGCATCTCCAATGATGATTTGAATTCTCTAAATAAATCCCCCACTCACAAACTCTCACTTATGTCTAATATGTACTTTCATTATTTTTCTCTCGAAATATCACTGAGGTAATTGAACAAAACATTATGTACTATATATTTCATTCAGATAAATTATCCAAAGATAAAAGGACTCTACAGCTATGAATCTAGTATCATCCTGTTCTAAAATATCCATACACATCACTAAGGGAGAGAAAAAACTATTCTCCAAGAGTAGATTTTTCTTTTGGGTTTGGATTTTTTTAAATCTAAACTAATTTGATTTATTAATAGACTCTTTTAGAGCATTAGCATTGTTTTTAATTGTACAAGAGTAAAATACAGTCTTTATTAATTACCTCTATTCTCACTGCTTCCATTTAGCAACTTATTTTATCAACACTATCAATTCAGCATTTGCACAAACTGCAGTTATGTTTTTATGCCAGTAATGACCTAATGTTTAATAAATTCTTACCAGAATCATAGTTTGGTGGCTTCATATCTCCCTGATTCAATTCTGTGCCATATTTTAATTTGTGATATTTAGCCCTGAAAGAAAAAAAAGGAAAAAAATGGAAAAAAAAATATTAGCACATATAAAGGGTATCTCTAAACACACAAATGTCACCAATTTTCACTTGAAAAGCCATTCCTTTCTTCTAGGCTAGGAACAACACAAAACAAATCATTTGACCACAACTTCCAATAAGTGATTTTGTTTAATTATTTTTTCCAAAGTTTACATGCAAAGTGAATAGTGATGAAACACAGGGATCAGTAGACTGCAGATTTTACAAAATGTTCTTGCTACAGAAAAGGTTCCCTCCCTGTGGACACAAGCTGCTCCTCTGCTTCCCTCCCCCAGTGTTTCACTGTGAAACATTTTTTACTATCCATGTCAGTTCAGCACCATCTACTTCATATCTCATATTGTCACCTCCATTAAGCAAACTTTAGTTTTATTCTTCAAAATGCTGTGCTTTCCAACAGCAGCAAGTTCTCATTTAGAACTATTATAAGTGAGATTTAGCAGTGACAGCTCACCTACCCCAGTTTCTCTCAAAGCTGCTACATCTGTCACTTGACCAAGTGCAAAAATATTTAGCCTTCAGAAGGTCTAATGTAATAAACCCCACAAAGTATGCCATACAATAACAAGAGTAGCTATTTAAAAAAAAAGGAAACGTTTTTTAATTTGAAAAGCTTCATCCTACTACAGAGTCAGTAAAGACTTTTAAACACACGAAATAACACCACAGTGGTACAGGATTGCAAATGCACACATAAATTCTTCAAGATTCATTAGAGTAGTCCTACAACACCATAACAGAGAAACTGAGGCAAAGAAAGCCTTAGCTAGTTTTACAATCTGTTCCCTCCTTCTCTCACACTCACTATAACTTTATAAGATTGTTTTCTGCCAAACATGAAAATTTAGACAACTCAAAACAAAATCCTGATGCCCTATAAAGTTTTGTAGACATTTACAACTGGGTAGAAGAGTGGCACTTATACTAGTTCCTACCTAGAACAAAAGGCAGAGAACTCAGAAAATGCTGAGTGTGCAGCCTGGCAGTAGTGGGACAGCCATCAAATACACACATACACACAGTTCCTATGCAAATGTACAGAGCTAGGTGTAGGGCAGCAAGACACAGGCTACAAAAGAGAAAAAAACCTCTCAAATACACCAACATGAAAATGAGTCCATTAATTCTACTGGTCACAAGGGAATTCTTCCACTCAAAATGTGTTTTTTAAAAAATTAACAGATGTGACACTTTGTAATTGTATGAAGCAAGTCTCGCTAAGCTCAAATGACTGTATAAAGAACGACTGTAGAAAATGTTTTCAAGTTACCTACACCTCTTGATTGTTACATACACCTGGTTGTTTCTCAAACATCTTCACTGCATCACTGTTTTCTTTTGCCTTTTCTTATTTCACCAAGAAAACTCATTATTTCTAACAAAATGGTGCTGAGGGAACTGATGCTTGGTAGTTCTTATGCTTCAGTATTGACAGTACTAGCTTCCTACTAATCCAACTGCATTTTAATGATAATAAACATTTAACTCTGAATGAGAAGGGTAAGTGAAGAGTGAAGAAGTGCCTCTTAGGTGTAGCAACATAGACAAACGAAGGAACCAAATTCCCAAGAGCCAGAGCACTAAGTTCTAACTCAGCTGAGCAGCAACCATCAAGGAAAGGAGAAAGGATGCACTTGGAATGTATTAACAGTAATGAGTGAAGGTTAAACATTCTGGTCAGTACAGAAAAGAATAACGAAGAACAGAATAAAATCAAAGCTGGATGCTCAATCAAAATATTTGTCTTTCCTTTTCCAATTATCTGTTTCTTACACCTCACCAGCAGAGAGATGTTACCCTGGTAAAATATTATTGTTTAATACTGAGGCTATGTTTACTTTTTCCCCCACCATCACTATTAAAAAGTAATGATTAATCAAGAATTAGGAAATCCTCTATCATGAACCCACCTCACCAACTTTAAACATTACAATTTTTTTATACAGTCATGAATTCAAGTGACCTTACTGTTTAATCCGTTTTGATTTGACTTAACATAGCAAATATTAATACTCTACTTTAATCTGGATTACTGACATATGCTGTGTTCTACTCAATTCCTTCAAATAATTTCAGAAAGCAGTTAGTTTTTGTAGCATTTGCTTTTAGTTCATTGGTCTTACGCAGAGTTCCCCTATGCTCTAAGCATTCACTAATTTTCTTATCAGGTTTTTGTTAATAATTTCCTACCTAAGTAAAATATTTGCTAGGTTCACTGAAAGGATCATTCCTTGTACATTTCCTTTTCCTCATATCTCTCCCATGTTCTCCAAAATCCATCTTTTAAAGATTCAGTCTGCAGATTTTGAAACTTCTCAGTATATTTATTTCCATCTCCTAAATCCATGTATGCTCATTTTTTAAATTTCTTTCCCTCTTAAATCACCAGTAATAGTCTTCTTTCCTCTTAGTAAAAGCATTATAAAGTCAGTTCAACAAAATGAGACTTTTTCATTCTATTCACATTTTAAACTGTTAATAGCAGGTTTTTGTAACTGGTTGCACCTCATAATGCAACAGCTTTTAAAGCTTTTGTTGTTATTCTTTACTTCAAGAGGATAATGCAGATTACATGGTCTTGTACACCACTGGTCCTTAAATCTATTTTAAGGCCAAGCTGGACTAAGATTTCATCTTTTAGAAGATCTAACTCTGTATATCACAGGCAGAGAGACCAGTAGCACTACAGATAAGGCAGAAGAACCGGAGAGGTTGTTCTTCTAACAGAGACGTAACTGAAGAGCTGAAAATCCAATAAACCAATATTTATTTTCAATATTGTTGGGAAAGTTAAAAACAAAAAGCACAGAATGACAAAAAAACCCCAAGGCTACATAAATTAAAATAAGGCTAAATTAAAATAATTTAGTACAAATTCCTGTGTCTGAGCAAGTCACAGACTTGAAACAGAAGCATGAGTATCATGTCATAGTACTTGACTCAGTGAACTCATCTTCAGCTACAGTATGCTTCTAAAGTTCAGAGGAATATTAAAAAAAAAATCCCATAAAATCAATATAGACCACTAACAGTCCATCAAGGAAGTATTTTCTACACTTCTTCAAGCAGCAAGTATGAGATTTATTTTCAGAAACTTTTTTATGGCACAGTTGAAAATATCACAGGTATGCAAGAGAAACAATCTTCTTTCTAAAGTACACTAAGAAAAGGGCTGAAAACTGTGATTCAGACACCAAGACTGGAAGGTAGAGTCTTGACCATTCAGTTATACATATTGTAATCAAAGGTTATCAAACTTCTCACAAAATAACCTTGAATTCTTTTCTATACAAATTCTGATTAGAGCTTATTCAATTAGCACATTTTAATTTAATCTATTTCTATAACAACATCATCTGCTCACCTGTCACATCTAATTTCACTTTTTCAGAAATCACACGGGCCACTTATTAACAGCTTTAAAATGGCCTTCTGCAGTTCACAGCAGTGTGATACTATCATCACAAAAAAAAGGTCTTTTTTTGTGTAAATAAGTATGAAGTAAAATCAATGTTTCACCAACCTTTGCATCATCTGGTCAAAAACAAGTGGTTTGTGGGAAAGAAAAAGGGAAACAAGTCACAAAGATTTATTATCTGAACTTGTTCAACTTGAATGATTTACCTTTCATTACATATGGATCATTAACAGTATGCAGAGACAGAGAAATTACTTGAAAATAACTACCTGAAGGATACAACTTCATAGAAGGTATTTTCCATCTGAAAACTAGCCTTCAAGTTGTTTGGAAGAAAGCTATTTCGGTAGTATGAAAATACGTTGCTGGGTAGATGCCCTCACTAAGATAAGAATGAATATTAGCACTTCTTTGGCTTTTGCCCTTCATTACACAATTGTCCTTTCTTGATTAGCAGTATTTTCTTTGAACTATGTGTCTTCTATGCAACCAGGGCTTGGAGACATTCAACATGGCTGCCACAACATTTTAAGAGCTGCTTAGGAAAAAGCTAAAAGCTGTCATCCTTCTAAATTTCCTAAGACTAAGAGCAGTGAAACTTTTCTGAATACTTCACACAGAAAAAAGTCTGACCCCAATCAAAACAGGCCACTATTTCTTGGAAATATCTGTCGCCAGACCTGAAGCATCTAATCCAGCTGTGCTGAGGGAGCCTGCCAAAACATCCGCAGAAGATCTGGGAGCCGACGCCAAATCAAGAGACATAAACAAGAATGACTGCCAGGAACAGCACGGTAAGATATTCTACACAGGGTAGAAGGCGCCAGCCTTACACTGATCAGACACACCAGCGCAGAAAACAACACAAAATTAAATCAAGTGTTTCTAGAGACATGGCTCAAGAGTCCAGTTCTTTGGTTGAAATATGTTAAGACAGGAAGCGAGCTAGACTAAGTGAAATAGGACATGTACTTGAGAGAAACAGTACTACATTTCAGCTAGCTCCTGAAAATTCAGAGGCAACAATGCAATTTACTGGTGGGGGAGTAATTATTGATAAAGTCATAAAAAGTAACCCTCAACTGTGAGTAGCCTCACACTGCAATCTACTGGGAGTTGGCAAAACTACATCAAAACTGCTGTTGAAAAAATGCTAGTCTCAATTACACACTAGCTCCTTCTAAGCTCTTTGCTATTTAGTCTATTAAGACTCCAGCAGAAATAATCGGCCTTCCTATGCACACGACAAAAAGGTAATCTCACAATCACTGAAATAAAGACCAAACACTAAATTACATTTGTCAGAAAACCATGACAATCAGTAAGTAATTTTCTACCTCACCCACCACAAAATGACATGACATCAAACAGAGAATAACAACAATGCTCATGAAGCTGTTTATTTATATTAAAATTTGAAACCATTTGGTTGATAAAAGAAATGCTGAACACCCACTATAAAGAACAGGAGCTCATAAAAGCATGTATTTGAGAAAACCAATGGCACCTTCTCCTAAGGGCATTGCAAACATGGGAGTCCTCTGGGCCACAATTACATATTCTGTCCCATTACTCATAACTTAGTTCATCTAGCTGAGAAACATTTGGTATACTGCAAGGCCAGGACAGAAATGAAGGAATACAAGAATGATTCCCTTCCCCCTCACACCGCATCAACCTTCCCCTAACTTGACAGAAATGTCTTCTTCCTACCTTGTAGGATCTCATTTACCAGCTCTGAGATCCCAGCAGAAAAAGCCAGCATTGCAGCTGACTACGGCCTGACCTGGCTGACAGCTGATTCAGGAAAATGCTGGGAAAGAGAGTAGTGCTTCCAAGCTCAGCATGTTCCCATTCTTTGAAGTATCAAGCAAGAACACTTGCTGGGAGACATTTCCAGCAGAAATACAAGACTGTTTCTTCAGAAACTGGCAAATAAAACTGCTGTTTAAAACCACAAACTCATAAATAGCTGTCTCTAGGACACACCAGTCACAAGCATCACATTTACTTACAGAACCATTGCACACTGGTACTGAAACTGTCACACTGGATCAGACCAGCTGACTGTAGCCTACTGACCTGAGTAATGAAGGTTAGTGCCATACACTGCAGAAAAGCATACAACAAAAGACAGAAGATACCAATATACAACCTGCTAATAAGAAGGCACCAGGTGTTTTTTCCTAATCCTGGCAGGGACTACTGCTCTAGACTTTAAATGTCATAATTTAGGTGGATTTTACAGATTAAAACTGAGGAACATTTTCACTATCCATATGGGAGTTTAATTTTTGATTTTTTTTTTTAAATGTTACAAAGTTTCTCTGATAGCACACAGAAATGTATTAACATAGTTTGATAATTTTTGATTGCCAATTTGTCTTGGTTATGAACATGAAGCACTAGAGATGCCTTTAACTAACCAGGAATAGCTCCCTCAATTTTGAAATACAAGAAATCTTCACAGAATATATATAACTTAGAGTATATATTTAACTGAACAAGAACATACTCTATTGTCTCTTATTGTGACTCTAAGCCTTGCAATCATGCCTCAAATGTGAGCCTTTCCACAGCTACAATCTGCAATCTCCATTATGCATACATTTGATATTTTTCTTGCTATGTGATATAAGATCAGTACCCAATGCCTGGGCAAAAAGAGTATCTACCTTAAGCATTCCTTCAAGAACTCCCCAAAGGGGAAGCAAGTACACTGGAGCCCTGAGGCAAACGCTGGCCAGAAAACTGGTTGCAGCTCCATGTTAGCAGATGAATTGGTTCCTACCAGAAAGAGAGGAACTGGATGATAGAAGGCATGTCTTCTGCTAAAGATGAGTAAATCTAAATGCTATACAGTGTTGCACAACCAATAGCACCCATTTTAAATTATCTAGCAGCAATATCCTATTCCCCATTTGCAAATGTGTATATTTTAAATATTATTTCTACTAACATAAACTATTTGAGAGTTTTATTTTATTAATATTTTATTAAAGAGAAGCAGGAATTATCTGATAGGAAAATGGTATGTAAGCAATTATTGTTTTGCAACAGTAACATAAACATACTCTTTATTCAAGAATTTTAAATTACATTTTGCTACTAAAAAAGATATAACTAAATTTGGCCTAAAATAAATCAGTTGAACAGAGAGATTTCTGAAAACATGATTAAAAAACCCAACTTGTTTGCCTCAAAGATTAGAATAACAGGAAAGTGTAGGTAGGAATAAAGGAAACTGGGGACTTCTACTGAAAATCCCCATGAACAAAAAAATAGAAATTGATCAACTGGCAAACACGAACATAGAATAGAATCATAGAATCAGCCGGGTTGGAAAGGACCTCTGAGATCATCAAGTCCAATCCTTGATCCAACATCACCGTGGTTACTAGACCATGGCATTAAGTGCCACATCCACTCTCATCTTAAAAAACCTCCAGGGATGGAGAATCCATCACTTCCCTGGGCAGCCCACTCCTATGCCTGATTATCCTCTCTGTAAAGAATTTCTTCCTAATATCCAACCTAAACCTCCCCAGGCACAGCTTAAGACCATGCCCTCTTGTCTTACTGACAGTTGCCTGGGAGAAGAGACCAACCCCCACCTGGCTACAACCTCCTTTCAGGGAGTTGTAGAGAGTGATGAGGTCTCCCCTGAGCCTCCTCTTCTCCAGGCTGAACAACCCCAGCTCCCTCAGCCTCTCCTCATAGGACTTGTGCTTGAGTCCCTTCACCAGCCTTGTTGCTCTTTTCTGGACCTGCTCCAGCACCTCAATATCCTTCCTGAACTGAGGGGCCCAGAACTGAACACAGGTGTGGCCTCACCAGTGCTGAGTATATTACAGTGTAGAACAGTTCCTACTCATTTTATTTAATTACATAAAATAAACTAGATATACAACTTATCCACTTCCCTGCTCCTGCTGGCCACACTGTTCCTGATCCAGGCCAGGATGCCACTGGTCTTCTTGGCCACCTGGGCACACTGCTGGCTCATGTTCAGCTTCCTGTCAATCCAAACTCCCAGGTCCCTTTCTGCCTGGCTGCTCTCCAGCCACTCTGTCCCCAGCCTGTAGCTCTGCATGGGGTTGTTGTGGCCAAAGTGCAGGATCCGGCACTTGGGCCTTGTTGAACCTCATCCTGGTGGAATCAGACCATCTCTCTAGCTTATCTCTCACACAATTAGTTTCCAGAAGATATTTCTGTAGAGTCTTTCATATTGAAAAGACAAAAAACTTAGCAAGATTAAAGGCTAGTAGTTACTAGACTGAAAACCGTTATTTAAGATTTCAGTTGTCACATATTATTAAACAAAGCTAGTACTTTGAACAAAAAGGGAATACACAGTAATTCTGAGGTATAATCTATTCAGTTAGGTGGAATTTTACCAAGGAAAAAGCATTCTTTATTGATCAACCATGGGTTTTATTAGCATGTTTTTGTAGCAGTATAATGTTATCTATTGTTCTTACTATAATGCAGACATTTAGACTACTGGTTTTATTTAGTATAATATTATTTGTCAATTTGAGAACTGAGCATATACAGAAAAAATATTTCTTGTTTTTTTAAAATAAAGAAGAGAAATAAAGTATCTGTCTTCAGAATTTCTTCGTTATGTGTTCATCACTAAAGCAGCATACCTTTCCTGTTTAAGTGCATATTCCAGCATTTTGATTCTTCTCACTAGATCCTTCTTCAGATTTTCCTGTCCTTTCCTTTCACCTTGAAGAAAGGCAATCTGGGCCTGCAAAAGAAAGGGTTCAGTTTAGAATCTGCTTCCTCAAAATCATTCAGCATAGCTCCTAGGTTTGTGTGTCTTCCCAAGTTATTTTAAAATTTATTTGTAGAGTTCAAAAGAAATCAGCTCACTGTGTTTCATAAACATTAAGTGCTTACACAAAACACTGCAAAGATAAGGCTTCTAAACTGCATGCTCATTACAGATCAAAAACAACAAGGAAGAAAAAGATAAGAAATAAAACAATTTTGGTTCGTCTGACAGAGTTTATTTCCTCTCTTGGCTAAACATTCAATAAAGGATAAGGAATAGATAAAATAAGCAAACAAAAAGCCTTCAGCAGATAAAAGTATTTACCAACAATAAGCAGAAGATGATGACAAAGTATTTCTGCTCACTAACTGATGTATGGTATAATTAGTGTACTGTTCTATAGATACATGTTAGCTACATGATACTAGTAAAAAAATGTAAACCATGTTCAACTGAAAGAAAAATAAAACCCCATTTGTAATACAGTGTTAATTATGATACTTACTAAAATAGGTTAAAGAAAGTTCTCCAGAAATACTGTAATTAAGACAGGGAAAAAAAAGGAAAACAGGGAAAGGTATTTTGGTGAGGGAGACAGAGAGAAATGGTACAGAAGTAAATAAAGTCAAGTAGAAAATACACAGTTAACCTTTATCAACTTCCAGTACAGAGTAAGTATTTAGTTGCCTGTGAAAAATCTCCTTCAAATAAAAAGCTATGATAAATACAAGATCCTAATTCCTAATCCTAAAGGAAGAACTACCTGCTTTTGTACCTAATGCTCAAATCATGTCCATTATAAGATGCAAGTTCTTGTGCTTGCTCAATTCATGAATACACTTTTAGACAAATACCTACAGGCAGTCACCACTTCATGCCTCAGCCTCACCTGGCATTGCAAGCCACCTGCCATTTTCAGGATCAGAAGCTTTCTGTCACCTCTGAAGCAAAGTCTCCAAGCATCTCATTTGTCTCTTGAGAAGCACAAACAGGATAAAAGGCAACTGGTCTAGACCATCAGTTGTTGAACATGAAGACCAATAAGCCTTTCATTTATACAAATGCCCACTGCAGGCCTGTAAGTGTTTTCTGTAGGCACTGCACTCTGTACCAATCTCTAGGGAAAGTCAGGGAGAAATGAGCAGGAATATGTTATCCTCACAACCTTGCAAGCAGTCCCCAGACAGTTTAGTTAATGGAGACAGTCGTTTCTGAAGAATAATTTATCTGACTGCAGATTTTTACTCCAAGGTGAGAAAAAACAGAGCCTGTAAATGTCATTTTCTCTCCATCAACTATAAAGTGAATGCATACAACTAACTCGGTTGAATTTTGGAAACCAGACAAGATGAATCTTACTCTAAAAGGCCACTTGTTGGTGGCCATCTATAGCAGCTGCTCTAAAATATGACACCAGCTGACATAATTTTATTGCTCAAGTACAGCCAGTAAACAGCTTGACAAACACCTGAAGGGTCTTTAACTGCCAGTCACCAACTAGAGCAGCCAGTTTATGTCAAGTGAAAAACACTGGCTGTTCTCCAACAAAGTCAGTCTTCAACTTCAATAGGGGAAACACATCTGAATTTAAAAAAAAAAAAAGTCAACTGAATCAAAAGAAAGGTCTCTTGCTCTGGCATCAAGCTTTCTTTCCACTTAACACTTGAATTGGGATGAACAAGAAACTACAATTGAATTCTAATGTTCATTTTACACTCAGGTTTAAAGAAAGGCACAGAAGAAAGAAATGGTGGTGCTAGAGTCAGCATTTCCTCCCCTGAGGAATGTAACTGTGCAAGAAGCATGTCAACTCAACAAGGTCACCATCTGAGTAACAAGAGGAACGCCTCAAACACGTATAACTCAGTGTGCAGTAACTGTGCAGACACCCAGATTCTCTCTCCCTATCTCCAAATATGCCCAGCAGAACTAAACATTCCCTTCTAGTCAAAAAGTGAGAGAACATCAAAACACACTTTCCAAAACAGTAGAAGGTGATGTAAATATGTATTTGGCTGGAATGAGAAAGATCATTCGATGCCATCAGGACACAAGCTGATATGATCTATGATGTGACCTGCTGTCTTCAAGCAATTCTAACCAAGAATGAACTGAATGAACACACTGGAATAAAGCATTTTTTATCTGGCAGGTTGGCAAAGGACAGCCAGTAATGACCCTGCTCACGTACTGCTATACTACAAAGGTCAAACCAGCATTACCATGCTAACAACTGAGGCTAAAGTCATCTTCCACTGGTAGCAGGCTAAACAAAATAAAAAATGCAACTTCTCAGTAGTTTTGACAGCTTACTTTTGTAAGAGGGAAAGACATTAATGGATATGATTAAGAAAGGACATACAACACCACCTTCACGCGGACATCTTTTACTGTCAGTAGTACGTCAATGCTCTTACTGATGTCTTATAGCTTTTCTTTTTCTTGGACTTCCATGAAATCCTCGTGTTTCTTACTCAAAAAGCATGCAACAACAACGGAGTCAAATCCACAAGCCAAGTATTCAGCCCCACACAAGCTTATTGCTAGGATGCTTCAGCGTTACTATATATTTTACAGATAGGTAGTTTTACTGGTAAATCAAGAAACAGAGAATAATTTTGCTCTCTCCTTGGAGGCTGCACAGTTTCTAGCATAGTTTGTTTATGCTTTTCTTCAGAGTAGCAGCCTTATGTCCAATACTCACTATTTTTGAGAAATTCTGGCTCTGAAAATGAGAATAGTTACAGTTCGTATGTCTTAAGCAGACTTAATTCTTTAGAATGTTTTGCAATTAACTGAAAATGTGCAAAGGAATCTAAACGTTCAGACCATAAAAGAAACATTTTGCAGTATAAATGAAAACTGAACGAGTACACTGAGTTTAAACAGCTAAAATAACAAATTATGACATCTAGCAGTGTTTTCTCAGTCTCTAGAACAAAACAGCGATAACTCCAGAATCACTATTTCCAATCAAAATACATAGACAACACCTGTCTAAATGTCTGTGCAAACATTTAACGTGTAAGAGGTTTGCGTTTAAATAGGATGAAAAGTATAACTGAACTGAGCAACTACACTTTTCTTATAATTCACACATAAATGACGGAATTTTATCAATAGTTTGAGACTCTGTAGGCCACTTCCCAGAGCTGCAGCTTTAGCACAAGTCAAACCTGAAGCCTGTGTTATACCTGAGTGAGCAGGAGAGAAAGGAGATGCACTTCTGCTTTGAGTGATCTGCAACACTGTTCTACACTTGCGCTTTGGCCACTCCTGGGAAGGTTTGCCAAAAATTTCAAGAATTCGCAAATATTCCCAACAAACAGGTTCCGTGACAACTGACCTTCTAACTAACGAGGTTAAAATGCATCAGGTTGTAAGCTAGTCATCACAAACCTCAAAATCGCCTACGGAGATCACGCACAACCTCATATTGTTCCTTGCCTTATGGGTGGGGCGCATCTTCTCCATGAAGCACCCAGCCCCGCTGGCTCCGCAGCAAGGAATCAAGGCAGCATCCGCCTCTCATTTATTCCAGGCTAAGTGCTACAAGTTACTGTATTCCAGCTCAACTGTGAAATTAAAATCAAGAGAGTAGGAGAAAGTAAATTAAAAAAAAAACCACACAAAACCAGAGAACACTGGGAAGAGAGATACCTGGCACAGCTTATTTCTGTTGCAATTGTAGAGTTCAGTATTCTTTTTCCCCTTTTTATCTCACTGAAGTGTTTCACATTATCAACTGCAACAAAACTTAGAAGCGTCATACACATCCGGTCTAAATTAACAGCACTGTAGCTACCTTAACTATTCCACTTCTTTATTGAGAGATTTTAAAAATAACATTCATTCTTACATTAAAAAAATTTCTCACAGGCAACAACACTGTTGTTTTAAGAAATTCCCCAAAAGACTCTAAAGTCACATTACTGTGAAGTAGACAAAAAGGTTTTAAGTAGCACTGGGTTAGAAACAACTTTTTATAAAATGCTGCTGACTTCTTAATACAGGCTTAGGAGGCATAACAATATAATCAGATAATGAAATTGCATCTTAATAAGTGTGGATTTTATCAATTGAAATTGAAATCTACACTTCCTAGAATCAGCAACCACAACTACAAGGATGTTAAAAAGTATCTTACATCTGGACACCTTTTTAGGCTGACACCTTGACACTATAAAACAGCACGAGATAAAGAATATTTATCTTTAACAGAAACTGTTTAAAAATAAACATACTACAACTGCTAAACAACTGATGCATGTTTAATATCAACTTCTATCAGTTCTTGAATTTTACAGCTATTTCAAGTTCAAAAGCAATTTAACTTTTTTCATTCTTAACACTTAAGAGCTATAAAAAGCCTATTCTTTTCTTTAAAATATTTATCTTAATATTTTAAAGTAAACCTCACTTCAAATTTATGGGCACTTGAAGGTCAATGGGCATCATTTGACAAAGAGCTACAATTCTCTATATAATGCTTCCATAATTCAACAAGGTTTTCACTGGTCAAGAGAAAGAGAACAAAGGAGGAAAAAAACTGCAAGAAAAGTATTTAAAAAAATATGCAGATGGCTAAAATAACAAAATACATTAAAGAGATTAATCAATCTGAAACAGTTGTGCTAACCGGTCTACCAAGATCTGCCAGAAGGATTCTGTAGGCTGCCAGGGTACTCAGTATTCTAGACTGTAGCTGGCTCACTGAAGCACTGCATATTTAAGTATATTTGTAAATAAGTGTAGCATGCCCAGGGGGTGAGAAGAAAAGAGATAAAAAACAGGTACAGGGGAGGGGGGAAGGAAAACATCAGTGGTCTAATGCAACTAGCAAACAATTTTTCAGGCACCATACTTAACATCACAAGGCACACCTACTAGCACTCTGTCAAGAGAGGCTAGGAAGCTTTCGTAAGGGCATGTAGCCATTTAAGATAACACAAAAGTGAAGTGGGGTCACAGGCTGAAACAACTGACAGCATCAAGGCATATTTCACTTCACCCCACACATAAGTACTTCATCCCATTTATTCCAAACACACTCATGCTGGACGATAACACCTCATGGAACTAATACACAGTACAATCTGCTACTGGCATATTATTTTTGTTGGACTTCTCAGAGATGTCCTAAAACTGGCATCAGAGCTAAACCCTGAAAAACCACCAAAAAGAGTTCAAAGATTTAGCTCACAGTAATAAAAGATGGTTGAAAATGCCATTTACTTACATTCTTCATCTCTTTGAAAACATTGTTTGAAAAGAAAATTCAGTAAGACTGAAAAACTCCTAATAAATGATCCAGAATAAAAAATTATTTCACAATTAATTTCTGGCAATATCTTGACTACTAACATAAACATCTCAAAAACAGGAAGACTTGTCTTTCCATGGTTTGAAGTGTTTTACTAGGCAGATCTCAGAGAGTTAGTCTTTCTTCCATCCACTCTTCAGTGCTGCCTTTCACTGTTCTGGTAATTGCAAACATCAAAATAGTGTCTGAGTTAGCCAAGCAATGTATATTCGGCTTATTTAATCATTCTTCACAAGCGAAAATTCTCTCTAAACCTCCAATAATTTTCGTGGTACACCTACTTAAGCAGTGAGCATTAACTTTTTTTTGACCCGAGAGCACACTGCACGTAGACTGATATAAGCACAAAAAGAGTCCAACTTTTAAACGTGATGTTGTAATTCTATAGGCAACACTGAAATGACATGTCACAAAATAATCACATATTATGAGCTGGAGTCTAAATTGCAAATGCTCAAATTCCTTTCCACTTGCTGTACAAGAACGGCAGAAATGCAGCGACAGCAATCAGCACCAGAGCTGATAAACAGACTCATGGCCCACATTTAAACTGAGACAATGGAAGTTCACAGGCTGAATGAATCACTTGGGGTATGGCAAGACAAGGGAGAACAAATCTGGAGGAGATTTTTAGATTTGGCTTCAGTAACAAAAAGAGTTGTGAACCAGACTTGACCACACAAGCATTTGCAGAGGCAATTGGCACACTCCTATTCCTCACACCTACATCCAGGATCAGCTACTCCTTGTATTCAAGCATGAATTGCTTGAACCACCCTGAACTGACTAGGACAACAAGTGAAACAGATACAAAAACAAATGAGTTTGTTCTCACCTCCTGTTTACAAGCTTGGATATGAATATCATGCATGCCATTTTTGCTCTGATGCTTTTGCAATCCTGCCCTATGTGACTGCCCTAAAGGGAAACATATTCCTGGCTAAGAGCAGAAAAAATGCAGTCTTTCCACACTGCAATTTTTAATTTAACTTCTTTGTCACTGGGCTATTTTCAATATATTCAATACTAGTGAGCATACAGCAAACTCTTTTCAAATAGGAAAAGAACATCTTCTAAATGAATTCATCTACAGGCCCATGTACAGGTCACTCAGATAAACTGAACCTTTGTTTTCACATTTCAGAGTATTTTTATTTCTAGTGTATTGCCTGCAAAGCTTGGATTCTGAGCATTCTGAAATGATTCAGAAGAGTTGTTTCAGGTATCTAAGCATTTCTCAGCATTTAAAAGACAAAACAATCCTTAATCTACTTTAAAATCAGTTCTTGCCACTTTTTGGCTAAAAAACTTAGAAAGGAGGACTTGACAAGGCTTGGCAGCCTTGTGAAGCCAAATATGTGAGTAGGTTGCTGACCAACAGCTATTTTCTCAGAAAACTGTGTGCTGATAACAGTTTTAGTTAAGGCTTGGTATTTGTACAGTCTTAGTTCACTCAGTAATAAATTAAGATGAACCAAAAGTCTCTGGAGATACATGTGACCTTCCTTGGGGAATTTTACACAGCCTGTTCTAAAATTAAACAAAGTTTCCCTGTCTACTGAAATGTCAATAAAGGCTAAGCTACATTTGCAACTTGTTGTTCAAACACTCTTGATGCAATAAAACTGACATGAGTCAAGACTTTCAACAGAAAAAGAAGGGCTAAAATTTGAGTAGGCCACGGAAATACCAACTGAAATTATAAATGTACACTAGTAAAGACACACAGGATATTTCACCATATGACAACCTGACACTGAAAACCAAAGCTCTCCATTTATTCCATTTTTGTTTAATTCAACAATTCTATAGCAAATCATGAAAAATATAAAATGTTCTGCTTTTTTTTAAATGCAACTTTCTGTCAATATTTACAGCACTTTCCTAACTGACTTAGACCCATTTAAGAAACATGTTTTCACTACACTTTAAATTATAGGTTTAATAGATTTGAGAAGAATGGGAATATCTGATGCTAGGAAATAGTCAGATCATTTATGCAATTGAAAAAAAATAATCAAACAACTATAAAAACCAGGTACAAATGTGCAAAGAACCAGTCTCATCAGTTTGTATTTACATTCTGCTTCTACAAATTTCTATAGTGCTCTTTCATCACTGAACATTTACTCCCACTAGTATCCCAGCTTAAATAAAACAAGCCCTGAGAGCTTATCAATAAGTATACTGGAATTAGCCGGCAAACATCAATATAAGCAAAGAGAAGAGCACAGAGGTTTCTCTCCTTTGCTTTACATGAATTTGGCAAATAGAAAGTTTGCTTTAAAAGTTTGTAAAAGAAAGGATATATGATAGTCACCAAGACCCATTTAGCACCATCATTCCCAACTAAACACAGCTCAGTATTCTGACCATGGTTTATTTTCTTCTGCCTTTCTTTTGATTTATCTGACATAAATAAAACAATTAAGTTGAAATTATTGCTTCTCTGGGGTGGAGAGGTATTTAACCAGAGTTTTTTGTAGTATCTGCCTTAAGAGAAAAAATTTTACAGAAGACTTCTACAGCACTTCTGCCAATTTATCTTTCATAGCGAATCTCAGAAATTTGACCCACATCATCATATTTGAAAATATTATACAGAACTTCTTCAAATTGTATTTTATCTTCTATTTTATTGGTTAAACCAAATCTTCAGGAGTTTTTAATTAACTTAATAACTGATTTCACCAACTCACTGCTCATTACTTTTTCTGTGAAGAAAAATTACAGATTACCCAGCTATCAGAATGATTTTTAACTAGAAACTTAATCCAACAAGAGGACTGTTATCTAAAAGCCAACAAACTGTAAATATCAACAATTTCTGAATCAAGTAACGAATGTCCTAAACCACACTATAAATAGCCACAGTCATCTGTCTGATTTGCCCCTTCTCCTCATTACTTTAACTTGTCTGTCTCCAAGGACACAATCTCACCATGTAACGTGCCTGGTTTCACTGTCTGCCTCTTGCAGGAGGAAAGCAGCAGCAACGGGAAAGATCACCATCCGTGACCCCCACCCAGAGAGCTAACATTACCAAATCTGACTTCCACATCCGATCTCAAGTGCTTATCTGTTATTTCCACCACATTCCTTCTGTTACAGCTGTTTGCTATCATTTAACCACATTTTATCTCATTTCATTATCTCTTTCCCTATCGTTTGGGTAGTGTTTTCTTTTTCTTTTGGCACTGTCCTCCAAGGAATATTTTTAACAAAGTTGTGGAAACACAAGCACATTGTATCCACCCATTCTCTCTAGTTTCCTTGCAAACCTTTTCAAAGGAAAGCTTACCCAGGAAAAACAATTTTCATGGAATGCTATCAGGTCCCACCACTCCTATGCAGTCTACTACTCTAAAGAAACAGTTACTAGTTAGAAGTTGTTAAAACGCTGTAGTGAAGAGGACAAAAGCTGGAAAATTCCTTAGCAGGATGGGGGCTATACAAGCAGTTACATACAGCATAGCAGTTTGTTGCAATTTAGACCACTTGTGAAATGCAGAGAAACGCCAAAATCTGTGAAACTGCATTTTTTGCCAGAAAAATGTTTGTCAGAAGGAAAACTTTCCACAGTAACATATGCATTGCTTGCAAAGACAAAATTTCTAGCCAAAACAAAAGCCAAACACACACACACACCCACAAACACACACAGAGGCCTTCCAAGCTCATCCAGCCCTGAAGCAGCAGAGCTTGACAGTATTGTCACTTGCTGGGACAAGGACAGGCATTGGCAGTGCTTGGCTCTGTGGGGTCCCAGCCACAGGGACAGAGCCCTCATCGCTCTCCCCTGGGGGCAGTAGATGGCTAATTAAAAGGGAAATAACATCCACAACCATCACTCACAACCAGTCAGAAGACGTATGGCTCAGGCAAGACACCAACATGGAAGGCAGCTCAACCGCTGCTTGCCTCAAGCAAAGATATGGATTTCAGCGCCCTGCATATGCATTTGATCAAACCCTTGGCTATTTTGGGATGGGCTTGTCCAACACATAATGACAACTCTGAAATGTCTCGGAAACACAGTCCAAAAAAATGCAGAATGAAAAAAATCTAGAGTTTAAAACTCTTGCAGAACAGGAAACCCTTTCCTGTCAACTCTCCCAAGCAGCTGCTAGAAGAACCTAAGAAAAGGAAAATTAATGATTTCTGAAAGATATGAAAATAAATTATAATGCCATAAAGCACTGTTTGTGAACATTTAAATGAGGATTAATAACGTTAGTCTTTATCCTAGTTAATTACTTCACAGGGCATCATGAAAATCTATTCTTAGGATAATTTTTCAATCTGCAGATGTCAAAGTACTGTAAACAGAAAGCAAGCATTAAAAGTGAAATATGTAATCAGCAGATAAGCATCTAGGGGAACCCCATATGAATCAATTTTCCTTCTTACTTGACATACACAGCTTACTAATGATGCTTGCATAGATATAAATATTGAAGTCCTCTTTCACTCTGAATGAGGAAGATTATACAATAGAGGCAACAATAATTTCAAAAGGTTCAAGAAAAATAATTAGAAAATCAGAGTAAACATGAATACTTGCCAGGGAAAACAAAACATAGGCACTGATGGGAAGAAAAACCTTGGAAAGGCAATACTAGACCAGTAACTAAGAACAGAGATTAAGCTGTCCAGCCTGCCAACTCACAAATGTTATTACCTTGGGTGTGGGTCACCTGAACAAGCACCACTTAACACAACAGAAAGGTACTCTATCTGAATACACATTTAGTTCCACACAATTAATTACAAGGATAAGAAAAGGAGAAAATAAAAAGAAGCCCAGAGAGGAAAAGGAAGACAGGAAATCACAGTGGGACTGACTTAAAAGGTGTTTTATGGAGAGAGGGTACAACAACTACAGAGCAGAAGGCAAGCGCAGTAATACTGTGGCATAGTGTCTCAAGTAGTTCAGTATTATAGCAGGTAAGGAACTGGAGATGAAAGAAAGCTACTTCTAAGAAACAAGATGAATTGCTGGAAAAAATTATGGGATACTAAAGCCACCATACAAAATAGGTCCTTTGTCACACAGCCTCCCAAGAGAGTGGATAATCTAGCACTGGAACTTGCATTGGATAGAAGACTAGTTAAGTACAATGAGGAGCACTGCATCTTTATCTCAACAGAGAGAAACTGCCCAACCTCAAATTTCCATTATTCTGTTAAACATTTCCTAATATATAGACCGACAAAAGGCTTCAGAAGGAGCACAGGACATTTAATTAATGCTGCTCATCCTTCCTGTGTACACGTACAATTTCTAAAAGCCATCCTGTAGTTGCTGAACCCCTAACACAAACCTCTCACATGGATCCAAGAACATTCATCTGCAAATGGTCACAGCAGACGTTCAATGCCTGATGCCTATAGACAGAGCCAAGAATTTTGCACCTTCCTGAACATGACTCTGCAGTAGATAAATGCTGTTACAGCTCATGGCACTGCCAGCCACAGCTAATTATAACTTTATTGAGATGTTTTGGCAAGAGTCAAAGGCATTCAAGCAAACAACTTGTGATGGGGTTATCTGTCACTGATAATGCAGGACTTTGACAAATAGTTTAAATACTCCACTTCTTTCCTCTATCTTATCCATAACATCAAGCTTTTGAGGGATACCTGGGGAAGAAGGAGGAATGGCATGCTAGCCTCTCTTGAAGGGAACTACAAATATGCAAAGTGTTATTACTTTTAACACACTGGCAGAATTTCTTAGGTCCTGTAAAATAGATTTTTTTTTCTCCAAAGCAATATTTGATGTCTGTATCAGCTATGAAAAAATGTCAAGATATTTATGGGCCTCCAGTGGATGTTATTCTTATACATAGCTAAGCTAGTTACTTTCTACATAGTACTTAGTGGATGTAGTGAATAGAAACGTGATTCAATTACTAACAAATTTCTCATTTAATCATTGCAGTTAAAACAAAAATTACTCTCTTGTCCTCATGACCACTTTCTTTAAATTCCTACAAGAAAAACCCTCAGGAAAGAAGGTCACATCTTCCACTCTTCTCAGAGCACTTGTTTGATGTTACCATACAAAGTACAATTAAAAAGATTAAAAAAAAAAAACAGTCCAAAAAAACCAACAAAAACCAGAAGCGGTTTGCATTGCTAAACAGACTCGAGACTCTCTTGACAAAGACAGTACTTTCAAGGAAAGACGTAGAAAGAAAAGAGATGGACAGGAAGCAAGAGACAAAGAAAGGAGACCTCAAAAGGAAAACGAGTAGACACTTTTCAGTCTCAAACACGGCCAAATGAGAATCAAACAGTGGGCTGCTGGTAACATGGGCAGCGTTAAGGTTTACAACAGAGATTTTCCAGTAAACAACGCCAAAGAGGAACGAAGGTTGCACTATCGACTGTTATTGGAGTTCATGCAACATGCCCATCACTGAAGTATCTGACAGCAGTGGCTCTAGGCCAGCAGTTCAGAAGTTCTTTAACCACAAGATCCCTATCAGTCCTTTCACGCACTAATGAGCGTATCAAGCCCATCGCTTTTCAACCGAAAACACCACATAACGTGTCCCACAGCACCGAAGGGGCTCCAGCGGGTCTCACGGGCCAGGCCCGGGGGCCGAGGGGCTGCGAACCGGGGGCAGCTGCGGCACAAGCGGCGGGGCAGCGGCACGACGGGGGCAGGTTTTAACAGGGCGTTACGAGTGACAAGTTTGGGCGGCCGGCCCCGAGGGGCACTCGGAGAACTGCGGAGAGGCGGCGGGAGCGGCCGCTTTGGGCCGGGGCCGCCACGTCCCGCCCCTCGCCCGGCGGCGGCCGCCCCCGGGGACAGGGAAACAGCCCCGGCGACCGCTCCCTCCCGGGGAAAGGAACGAGCCATGGCAGCGCCCAGGGCGGCCGCGCTCCTCCGGCTGCCCAGGGACGCGGGATACCGAGGGGGAGCGGCCGGCGGAGCCGGGGGCGCGGGGGGGTGGAAGGTCGCGGGTGTTACCTGCAGCTCCGCCCGCTCCGCCTCCCACTCGGCGCGCTCCGCCTCGAAGCGGCCCCACTCGTGCTGCAGGAAATGCAGGATGCCCGGCACGCTGTACTGAGCCCGGGACGCCGACAGCGGCGCGGCGGCTCCGGAGGCTGCGACCCCCCCGCCGCCGCCGCCTCCTCCCGCTACCGCCGCGGCGGCCGCCGCTGCCGCCGCCTCGCCCGGCTCGAGCCCCGGCCCGCCCGCCGGCGGCGGCAGCAGCAGCGCGTTGTTGTTGTTGTTGTTGCTGAAGAAGACGCCGGGCCCTGCTTGCTCGTCCATGGCCGGGCCGGGTCCGCCTGGCTCCCGCCGCCGCTCCCGCCGCGGAGGTCCCGGCAGCACCAGCACCAGCAGCAGCAACAACCTGGGCGCGTCCCGCCCGCCGTCACCGCCTGACAGCCACCCCCACCCGCCGCTACGGCGGCCCGCAGGGGACAGCGCCGAGAGCGACCCGCCCGCACCTCTCGCGGCATCCTGGGAAATGTAGTTCCGCTGGAGGACGGGGAGGCTTCCCCGATCGCCGCCTTCTTCCCGCACCGCCCTTAATTCGAGGGATGGCGTTCTGGCGGCTGAGCCTCAGCCCCGAGATGGAGACCGGCAGGGCCGCTGGCAGGGCGCCCCCGGGCCCGGTGGGTTGGGCAGGGGTGCGGCAACGGCGACAGGGACAGGGCAGGTCCTGCTGCAGCAGGAGCACAGGGCAGTGGGCACCTCCACCTCCGAGCGGGGTCCGAGCGGCTCGGGCACTCCCGCAGCCCATCCTGGGGACACAGGGAGAGCAGGTGTCTCGCAGCAGTCCCACATCCTCAGGTCAGGCCCTGCTCTTTCAGCCCCTTCTTTTCTGCTTCGCCCTGCTCTGAGCAGTGCTCGGCCTCATATTGCCGAAAGCTGCAAATCCTGCTCAAGGCTGCAGGGGTTTCTTGAACATCGTTTGGAACGCTGGAAGAGAGCAACACAAAATTTTTCAGGAATTGCCACGCTGCCTGTTCCCACATGAGGAAAGGGAAAACAAGATCCTGTGAGGCAGAGGGCGCAAACTGCTGGCAGCACTGCCCTCTCCCCCTCTCCCCAAGGCACAAAGAGACGAAGTTGGGCTTGCTTTCTATGCCACGCGCAGACCAGCACCAGAGCCTTACTGGAGACACAAACACGCTGCTCCAATGGGCTGTACCACAGGTGTGGGACAGAGGGCACATGCCACCAAAGAGCTTCCACGGGGTTCCTGCGGGCCCTGAGAATGGGCCCTGCTTGTGCCTCTCGTGTCCTTCGCCATGCCCCGGGCATGCAAGAAAAGTGCCCCGCTGCTTACTCAGGCTGTGTTTCCTGTTTCCTTCTGGCTGCTTCAAAATCGAACTTGCCTGCTTCATAACCCTGCTCTCGGAGTTAGAGCTGTGGCTGGCGGGCGACCTCTTTGGGAAAGACAACTAAAGAAGCTTCCAGAGAGCAGAGGGGAACTGAAGGGAAAGCACTGAAGAGGGACTGTGCTACTGGAGTAGAACAACAAGGCTCACTCAAAAAGGAAGGAAACAGCAGAGAGAGAGATGAAAGATGTGAAAGGGAAACGGAGCACATTTAAAAAGCATTTGACAAAGAAAAACAACAAAAAGAGAGTGACAAACAATAAGCACTACAGACATTTCAAGTTACTTCAGGGTTTTTTTAATCAAATGAAATTTGATGCCAAAATATTATGTAAAACCACACGGTTATACCTTTAGTATCGGAGTAAGCAGAGAAGCAAATGAGGACTAAACTGGGGAAGGATGTATACAAATGAGAGTTGTGAATGTTGTAGACAGCCACACAATATACAAAGAAAAACCTCTCCCTTCTCTATCCCTCTACTTCTATCTAGTACCATTTTCCCTTCTGCTAACTTATTTCTCTTTTTCTACTGACTTAGTTATGCTTGATTGCTACACTTCCCTCCCCCCCCCTTTTCTGAGTTTTCAGACATCTTGTCAACTAGAGTCTAACCAAAACTTAAAAGTGCTCAGATAAAAAGGTAAACAAAACCTGATTACAGATAAAATCATTCCAAGAAGTCATTATTTACTAGACTATCTGGTGGGGAGGAAGAAATCTAAAACAGGTTAAAAAATCATTTTCTTAGTTTTACTTGCAAAACGTTTGTCTTCAATTTTGTACTGAAAGAGTTTCCGTAATACTTTCTCTCAAATGTTAAACAGATTTAGAACTTCTTTTAAGCAATACAGCTTTGTAATGCTGGAAACACATAATAGAAAGTGATATATTTTAATCAATTTAATTCCCACTACTCATACTAAGATGAAAAAAGTAGTGAAACTACTTTCTTCCTCATGTACAGCATATTGTTTTTACTTCCACATATATCTTTACTCCTATAGAACAATGGAACAAGACTTAGAAGTTAACAGCTTTATGAAAAAAATCTGAGAGATTAGAGGATGCACCATTTGTTGTGTCATCACTTTAGTATTAAAATGTTCACTGTGAAATGAAAGCTTTTCTGATTTTATGTTAAATATTTTGCACACAGCAAATGCAATAGGGCAGAAGAGCATTGTCTTGACCATTTTGCATAGGTACTCAAAGGGATATTAGATAAGGTCTTACAGGAAAGTAGAAAGCCCAGAGGCAAGTGACTATGCAAAAATAGCGATCTAAAAATATCTCAACCAGCTGTGAATCATGATCAATTCTATTTACTATCCCTTTGTTATATTTGAGGTTGATGCATCTGAAATACCCGGGTTTTACAGAGTATCCAGAAAAACATCAGAGATGAAACTCAACAGGCCTAGCTGAGGCCTCTAGTTGTGTAGCTTCTCTCTATAAAGCAAAATGTATAGAAAGATCCCTATAGAAGCCCATAAATTCAACAGCTGTGTCAAAAAAATTCACGTAGGTCAGTCTTGTATACACAAGAAAATACATAGTTCCACACTTCTGCCAATAGGAGGGGTGAGGCCTGGCAGCAGACAAACATTAGGAATCACAGCACTTGAGCTCTAAGCTCCAAAATCCGCAGACCAGACTCACCCAGATGCAAGGGGAGTCACGTGCTTTTCAAAAATGAAAAGCCTGGTGGGGAAGGAGAAACCGGAGGAGCCTGACTCTCACTGGTGTTCTGCCCCCTGAGTCAGTAGAGGTTCAAAGGACTCCAGTAATTCTGCTTGCAAACTTTATCAAGGATTACAGGTATGATATATTCACTGAGACTAAAATCTTGCAGCAAGGTCAAATATGAGTCTGGACAAAGGGCAGAGCACTGACTCATCACATACTCAACCAGTGGCTGGCAGCACAGGAAGACTGCAAACACAGAGCACCTTACAAGGGCCAAAATCTACACCTACAAAAATGCAGATAGCAGGCAGTTCTCTTTATAAACTCAATTTCCAATGCATTCCCTTAAATTTTATCTTAGAAGAGATAGGGGATTAGATTCTTTGCATCCTTTATTCATTTTCAAGCATGGAAACTAATTTGAAAGCAATATACACCACATAAATAAGGACAACTCATTAAGACAGCATGCTTGATCATTCACCTTGAGAAAGGCTGAAAATTTTCAACTCTTTTGTTGTGTTTTTTTCATGCAAGCTGAGATGATCTACAGAGTCTGACAATCTCCTTCCTTACTTTGTTTTTAAAAGGAAAAAATGCATACTTCTACACTTGAAATTCCCCACGGTACAGGGTAAGTACTTCATAACAGTTTTTCTTCTTCCCTCCGTCCCCACTGTGCTAGTGTGTTGGCACAAGGGTAGGATAACAATCATCATATTTCAAAAACCAGTGGAGGGTTTGGGGGAGCTTTTAAAAATAAATAAAAGTATTTAGATATAGAATAATCTTTTTGTGGATAATTTATAACAGAAATTCATAAATATGATCACAATTTCCTAAAAATCTATACAAACACAAGTAACGCCACTTCCCTTGTAATGCATGGATTTCAAGTAATTACACGAAGCTCCATTAGACAGCCTTTCACATACAAATTACACAAAATTAGACATGTATGCAGGGATAATGTAATGCTTCTGACTACTTAATGGTCCAAAAATAATAAAAGTAATTCAAAAAAAGCTAGTTTTCAGTTTAATTGTTGGGGTGGAATGTACTGTGGGTGGTGGTTGCCTAGCAGCTGCTTTTGCTTTGCTGGCCTGACTTGCTCGGACTGCAGTTTCTAGACGTGTTTTTAATTCAGGAGCAGCTCCCATTACTGTCTTGAAAGCATGTGGGTAAAGTGGACCAATGTGCATTAGATTCTGAAGTGCAAACTCGTGAAGATCCTTAGATGCTGCAGATGCAGAAGCGAAGGCATTTTCATTCAGTAAATAGGAGATCAGAGTGGGAACGAGAAGAGCAAGCAACTGTACTCCTAAAAGTGAAAGAAAAAAAAATTGCCATATCAGAGAATAAAACAAAATAAAAATAATTTTATCAGTTACTAGACTGATAAGGGTAATCTTGTTTTCAAAACTGACAATAAACACTGTAATTAAAAAATTATCAAATAAAATCCAACTTAAATGTAGATGGCTTCCTGTCCTTTCATCACTCAAATCTTTCTTACCAGAATTGTGTTTCAGACTTCTATTATTGTTCATTACAGTTATGTTGATCCTGACACTTATTTAAAGATGCTTTTGCACCATCTGATTGCAGATCATTCATAAAGACTGTAAGATGTAGAGTGCCTACCATATTAAAGGGTTTCAAAACACTTTTCAGGAAGACAGGAACGTTATTCAATCGAATCTGAGCATCAGCCTCCCCAGTGAGCATAAAGTGAACCGCTATTAGTATGCAAATGTTCATAAAAAAGTCAGGGACAGTTTTCTGCTGTTATATTATATTAATCTGGAAGATTCTAATCCAAAAACTAGCACCACAGATATACTTGGCCTAGCATGACCTAATGAGGCCACAGCTCAAAATGGCAAAGGGATCAAAAGGGTTGACCTTCAGAACAAAAAAGGCAGCTGAACTTAAACAATAAGGTAAATTTTTGTATCTAGAAAGGCTACAAGTATGCCTTCGAAATGTGTAATAGGCTAATTGTACATTTTAAGCTCAAAGAACTTAAACATTAATGGTAACTCATTTATCTAAAATTTTGTAGATTATTTTCCCCTAAAGGTTTTGACTAATTCATACTCAATGGGGTGATTTTGTCTCCAGACAGCAAAAATCAGATGTTCTGTTTTCTCATTTGCTTCAGTTTCTCTCTCATTTTAAATGTCTTTCAAACATCTGTGCCCAAACCAGAATGGGGCTCAACAAATTTAGTATTTTATCATCAACAAAAAAAAATACCAACAAAGAGTATGCTGGGGGAAAAATAAACAAACCACAAAAACCAAGCAAAAGAAAAACCCCACAAAAAACTAACAGTAACATTTTTACAAGGAACTTTATCAGCATTTGAAGTCAAATATCTGCAGAGTAAGTCTTCAGAATGCACACTGTTCCAGTTAGAGAATAACTAACTTAGATTATAAATAGTGTACTCTATCTACTGGAGCAAACAGTAGGCTTCATTTACAATCAAGATACTCTGACCAGTACTGTTCAACTTTTTGGGCTTTTCAGATAACCTTTGTTGAGCTGGTAGAAGCAATCTGATAGAAGTCCATTAAAATAAGAAGAAGTTAACAATGAGAAAAAGTAAACTTAAATAGTGTGAACTACTCATTTCCAAACAGAATAAAACATCACTCATTACTGCAGTTCATGTTCAGAAATTTTTTTCCTGCAATCACCAGAAATGCAAAGGTTGCAGTACATCACACTGCATGTGCTATACAAGTTCATGTATGCAAAAGTTGTAGTACTGTAATTACAAAAGCACGTTGCGCACACGTTCTGTTTGTGACTGTGCCATCAAGTTCCTAACTGCAAGTTTCTGATCTTCAATATTCTATTTTAGCATTACACATTTCTCTAGAACACATAAATACTTACTATTCTGCTCCTCACCAAGGGCAACCAATGTTTCAAGGACTTTAATTCCTTCCTGGACTGCTAAAAGCTCCAGGTTGTTGTTCGGGCGGCTCCTTTCCACAGCTTTCAACTTCTCAACCATGATAGGGGCCAATGAATGAATATACGGAGTTGACAGGGCACGATTGGTGTGTTGGAACACAGAAAGCAGAAGCTGGTAACACTTGGCTTGAACCTAATCAAATCAAAGATAAATACACTGTCCTCAAAGTTATTTGTTAATTCACAGAATTCTAATAAACTCTGTTATCTATAATAATAATAAAAAAAAGACTACTAAAGGGGAAGGAAACATACTGAATAAGAGGAAAGCAGCAACGCAGCCCATCTGCTAAAACAGTATTAGCCCAGTTTTCAATAAAAGGAAGGCCAATTAGAAAGAACATGCAGGTACTAAAAAGCAGTAATAATATAAACTCAGAGAAAATAAAGGCATAGTTAATGTCATACAAGTCAGTTACACTGGTTCACAGTGAACTACGTCTTTAAGTCTCAGAACCACCAGTTCTAATAGTAGATGAATCTTCAAAATCATGATATTCTATTCCAATCCCAGAAGGGTAACACAGCCCATAAAAATGACTCAGATCAAAGTGATCTTATTGCTCTAACTCAAACCAAGGCTGTAGCCAAAAGTGTCAGGCCTGTCCATCCTTCCTTCTCATTCCCCATTTTGTGCTGGTAGTAGTATAGGAGTATAGGTAGCCATACTGTGAGCTGGATCACAGAATGCTCTCCTTATCTTCCTTCTATTTTTCTTTTTCCCTCCTCCCTCTCTGTGGAAAGCAGAAGATTATTAATGCCAAGGTTTGGGAAAATAACTCACTGATGATCTTGTTTAGATGAACTTATGAATACTTTTTTTTTGGGTGTACAACGATCTTCCTTCAAAATCTCACACAAACAACCCAGAACTTTGGAAAAGTAAAACCCCACGCCAAATAAGAGGATAAAACATTGCACATGTTTTCAAACTGCACTAAAGTCTGAACAGGATGAGCTATTGAGCACATGCTGAACAGAAATGTTCTAGAGGAAGTACTACTGGACACGGTGATCTGTTAGAAGATCCGAGGGTCACTGAAAACACAGATATATACATAAAACTATTGAATAAAAATCACAGATAAAAAAAACTAATGGTAAGAAAATAGAAGTTACGCAGCTCAGGTCACTAGTACACAGCTGCAAGCATTCTATACAATTCAAATTTAAGGCCAGAAGTAATAACACTTATTCTAATATCATTTGTATGGTAGCTCTAACAGAGCTCCACAGAAGAACATTTTTCCTTAGCATCGTACTCAGCATCATCTTCAACCTACTTCAAAAAATTTTTCCTCTATCTCTTCATACCACTCCTAATAATTCCCTTCCCTTTCTGTCTATGTTGTTTAAACTTCATTTCTTATTAACTTGTTATCATGCTAAAGATTATTAGCCTTTGAAATAAAGAGTAGAAGTATTTTCTTAACTGTATACATATTTCAAATGTATTTTATGACTGCATCTGACAGAAGAATTTCATCCGAGTTTATTTTCCTCCATCTCTGTAGTACAAAACTTTTGACTATTCTGCATTCACAGAAATCTACAAAAACTCCTGTGAGGTAAAATCAGGGCTTCTTCAAAGCATATAAGGTACACTCCCATGTAAAACTTGCCCATTATCATTGAGACACTTGGGTCTCTCAAGTGAGTTATCTGATTGGAACAAAATGGAATTGAGATCACCAGACTTCTGGTTATTATTATACATTATACTGAACCTTTTCAGACTTTTGCAGGTGGCAATACTTTCAAAACTACTCCTGTATTTCTTATGAGGCAGCAACAGTTCTTTAGAAGACTTTTTTTTTCCTTAATCAGTTCAAGGCTTTTAGTACAGTCAGTACCATGCTTTTATTACAAACCGGTGTCTAGTTATTGACTGCAACAATCAGTATTATAAATTTAAAAACCTAGAATGAACACACAAGAAGTATCACAGAGTATATGTACTGCACATTAGTGAGAGGAGAATGGACACAGACTGGCTGCTGTCCAAGTTTTCTCTGTGAGTTACAAAAATAGTGGTAAGTTCCAGCTGACGGGCAGCTTTCCAGCAGGGTGGTGGGCAAAAATGTACTCCTCTCACAGTTCATGTGTTTATACAGACTGGAGAGAGATCATGACATAAAAGTTTCTGCTTAATATAACCGACATTTCCATTCATGCACTAAAATTTTAAGTAGCTTTCCATCCAAAGTAAGGTTTCAAAACAAACTGAATTTTATGTTCATGCTGGAAAACACCTGCCCTGCTACAGAGAAGAATTTTCAGTCTGAACAGGATTTTACATGCCTCACTGTGACCCTAAACATATCTGCATTTTTTGCCTGTTTTTTTCTCAGGAATCTCTGCAGTGCTTGCTTGTGGAAACACTACAGATTTTTGTCTTTAGCTCCCACCCGCAGACTTGTCTGATACATACGTGGCTGGAAAAGTTAAGCTTAACTATCCATACAGTGCATTAGCTTGCTTGAACAAAGTCAGGCTACAACTTTTTAACTTTCCTATTTAATGAGAAAATAATTCAGAAGATAATTCATAAAGACAAGCCGAAGGGCAGAAGTGAAATCAAGAGACAAATGATTCACAATCTGTAGATGCTCTGATGGCAACTACAATATTATATTTTTTGCTCTTAAACTGAATTTTGTATGAATATGTAAAATAAGTACAGGTTTTGCACAAACAAATATGAAATTGATCAAAATTGTGGGCTGTAATTTTATCCACAGAAAAATGGTTAATTTCTATTATAAAAGATCAGCATAATGTAGAGATGTCACCGCTCTCTGGTAAACAACCTTTTCATTTGAAAAAATTTCACATACCAAAGATTGGTTTTGTCTTTTAAAAAGCTCCAAGTCAAGAATCTGGCATCAGGCTATGAACACCCTTTATCTAGAAGCACTTAGTTTGGGTTATTTTGCTTATGAATTTCAATAAGGTACGGTTGAAAATTCTAATTATTTTGACATGCAGTATCTGTCCCTGAAGTAAAGGCATCATTCAGGAAATGTGTTAAATATATGACAATTAGTTTTTGTTGTCTATATATCATTCACAATCCCATAACATGATCTTACCCAAGGATCACAGGAATTTAATGCACTTCTAAATCTGTTCATACATCCATTTTGTAAAGACTGCACTCCAATTATTTCAGTGCTTGCTGACCAAAGGAAGAGAGCAATAGCTGTAAGTATGCTTACTTCATCAAGAATAGGTTTAGAGGCTTCTGAAAAACAAAATCAAACATGCTGTTAGCTTATTCCAAAAGGCTTTAGAATTTACTTAGTAAAAGACAGTGAACAGAGATAAACTCAAAAAGGAAATATAGGTACTTGAAATTATTTGCAACTACACACGCATGTAATTATTACAAAATCACTTTGTCATTATTGATTGTGACTGACAAAAAGCTGAACAACTCTATTCTAATAGTTGTTTTAATAAAAGAAGTCAAACTTTCTGAAATTTAAGTATTAAGGAAAACATCATCACCCACACTTTCTTGGACCGAGTCATATTTTTTTGTTTTCAATGTGTAAACAAGAGAGAAAAAAAGTCTATTTTTTTAGATCCTTTCTCCATTAAAGATTTACCTCATTTTAGTTTTATTATCCAGCTGATACAGCAGAGTAAGGAACTGATATCCAGCATGGCAACAACTTTTACTTAACATGAGGTTTCACAGAACAGACTAGCTGATCTGACAGCCACCTGTCACCAATACGAACAGTCCTAGTTTAACATTTCTTGCTTTTCAAATAGCCTGTATTTGCCATTGTCTTTTTTTTTTTTCTGTGCACAAGCTCTGTCTTCACAGATCTCATTCATGAATTTACAACAGGAACAAAAAATGTATGTTTTTATATAAACTATTATAATATATATAAAAAACACTGTTCTGCTGATTTGGTTGGCCAGATTGGTTCTGTTCTCCTCTGAGAGGCACAAAGAAACAGCATGTATAAAGTCAGCAAAAAAGAAAAACAACCCTTTATAGATGTCAGCCAGTCACTCAATTGGCTTAACCACCATGTGAAACTTCACTTCAAAAAACTACTCCGAGCATTTTAAGTGACAACTTTCCTTACATTATTTAAATTAAGGCTTGTTTAAATTTTATTGAATGATGAGACTTGAAATTGTATGCAGTAGACTTTGCTTAGATTTTTGTATGTGTGAGCTATCCCACTTCAAAGAAAACTGGAAAGGAAAACATATACTCTTGCAAGGAACCAAGAAAGATTTCTGAAGTCTGCAAAAAAGCCTAAAGCCAGTAATGTTTCTAGAAAGAGGGACTGGGGAATCTTTACAGTAACAAAAGGCTGGAAGACAAGAGCTGATGTGATAAATCAAATTAGAAGTTTGGCTTGGTTAACACAAATCTAGTGATCCTCCCCCTTCGGACATTTCAGAATCATTTCCAATTACCTACTCGCTTCCCATTTCTCACATGAGTAGCTCCATTCAACTTCTTCACTCTCTACAAATGGCTCCTTGGCAATGTAATGGGATGTTTTTTTCCCTGAACTACCATTATGCAAATGGCAAATCTTCGTGTCTCTCTTTTGCTAACTATGCAGATGAGACTGTACATCGTTTTTACTTTTTGAAGGGCAAGGCAAAGCACCTATGTGAACCAAGAGAAGTAGTCTGCAGTTCTCTGAAGAGACACAGTATCCATTCTGCTGGTGAGTAACAGGGTTTTTTTTGGAAGGGGTAGGATTTCTTTCTCGCCACTGAAAGCTTGTAACAGTATTGTGAGTATCCTACTCAGTCCGAACCTTGCCACAATTATTTGTTGCTGCCTTCACACTCAATAAACTTTAACACTTTATATAGTTATTAAAGACTATATAAATTGTGCAAGCGCAAAACCTGAGAAAGGCAGGGCTGCAAGATGAGTTGCAAAAGAGAAAAGTTCTAACAGGAGGTTATGATCAACACTGTCAAAGAAAACAGACCAAACAAGGACAAATCCAGGATGGGAACTCTTGAGATGCAACTGTATTTTATTAAAGCCAATGTTGTGCTTTTCTTCAACATAATCTGTTTAGCAACTATTAAGTTATGCTCTCTGCACTTAGGTCTTACATAAAATTATAGGCAGATACCATACTTGCCTTTTCATTACAGCAAAACCCAGTTCTCTTTAATTTTAACCCTGCTGCAATGAGAAACTACTTACCAGGTTGAGAATCTTCCAAGATAGATGCCAGTGTGCTACGGATAAGACCTGTCCATTGTTTCTGAGTTTCATCAGTCTTGACTGTTGGAAGAGTAACAATAGTTTTTATCCCTTGAAGGGCTGCACTGACTGGAGGTGGGACCTGGTTATCTGCCGATTTTACTGCTGTTTCTTTCAATACTCTTGTTATCAGAAATAGGATAGTGGGTAAGATTGTCATACACCCTAAAAAAAAAGAAAAAAAAAAGATAAAATAGAATTTCTGAAGTGTGGTAGATAACCTCTTTGGCTTTCCCAATATGCATACATATGGTTGGAAACAAAGGACATGCCAAGATAACCTGCAATTCAGGTAACAAATGACACATGCCATTCAACATTTTATCACCACATTCATTCAGCAGTACTAGTGAAGTGTATCTTAATACAAGTCATACAAGCCAACGCTTGAAATGCTGATGTCAACTCAGGAATGATGATTCAGCTATTAAAGCTTTGTCCTACAGGGCATGTGATACACGGTATGTCATCCAGATTGTTTGCACGATCTGCATATCACTAGGGTTCTTTAAACAACAAGAGTAAGAGGCCTGGAAACGGGTATCCAAAGCAAGTCATAGCACCTTCCAAAGAAGATGGTGTGTAGTAAAAGCCCCAGAGCAAAGAAAGGAAGATATCTGTGTGTCTCACATCCTGGGCAGAAGCTGTAGGAGTTTCAAGAACACATGTAGACTTCAAGCCCCTGTAGCACTGAAAGAAGGGTGCTATTGGGTTTAGGCACACAGTATCAATCTGCAGGTTACTTGAGACAGTCAAGTCTCTTTCTGTATCTTTTCTATGCCTCATTTTCCCACATCTGTGGAAACATAAATCCTGTCATGTTCCTAGTTCTGGGAATCTGTAAGGATAAATACATTATGCAGAACAATTATGACAGGAAGGGACTGCTGGAGGTCATCTAGTTTAACTCCCTCTATCAAAGCAGCAGTTCCTGAAGATCAGACTGCCCAGGATCTTGTCCAATGAAGACTGTAAGATGCTCATATTTGAAAGAAAGAGGAAGACAAAAAACCACTCGATCACAGGAAGTGATGAGTTCTTTTTGTTTAGTTTCCCTTACATCCAAAGGCTCAATTAACACAAATGTTTGTGCATGTGCTATCCCCACTTCCCTACACCTATCAGCTGGCTACATCTTCTGAATGAGAAAAAAACCCAGACTCTATCAGTCTCTGTAGACTAATAGTAGTTTCTGAGCTATTTTTAGTGGCCACTTGTTAAACGCTGGGAGGCACATCTTCAGTCCAGACAACACAGAAGTATTACTGTTATTCTTTTAGTGCACACTTCTCCCCATTGCCCTCCCCTTAAAAAAAAAAAAAAAAAGAAAAAGAAAAGGAAAAAGAACTAGGAATCAAATAAAAACAGTGTAGGATTCCAGATCAACTCAAAATCTACTGTTCCTTAAAGAATTGCAAGACACAAACTGTCTGTTTGAAGACAGGCCATACTGTCTTTTGAGTATGACTTTGTCCAAATACATTATCTATATCAGTGTGTGAAACTTCCCAAAGATCCTCAAGACAACACTTAAAGCAATTTGTTCTCTGAAAAGCAAAACTCAAAGACTGCAGCTTCCCATGCAACTATGTTCTTTACCCCTGAACTTCACTCAATGCAACTACCCTTGTTTACACATATCCTTTGTGATAGTCTTTCGGGGCAGAAGAAAGCTCCATTTAGGTTAGAGTCACATTTGGAATGACTGACAGCCAACGGCTGCAAAAACAAGTGTACTGCAGCTGAATTGTGCTGATTTTTTCTCAACAGGATTCTCTTTTCATACAGATGCTGCTTTATGAACTTTTCAGGAATTTAAAGATTCCCGTGTTCCTCTATAATATGATTAAAATTTGCCAAAATGTTTCAAAATCATGAAAAAAGGGAAAAAAACCCAACAATAAAATCAGAGTTATACAGAGCTAATTTCCTCAGCAAACTTGCAGCATACGTGCAAAATTTAAAGTCAAATAATTTCCTTTATGCTGCTCACTGGAAAAGCCTGAATTCTTAATTTAGTTTACAACCTAAACATACCTATCAATAGATGACACTTAAAGCATCCCATTACAATTTATTTAGAGTTTATTTTTAGCTTCATATCCTCACGGCACTCCCACTAGAGTAACCTAGTGGTTACTCACATATTCTGTTACATATATGCTGTTACAATAGCTTACCTGCTGGAGAACAGAGAGAAGGCAGGTCAGACAGAATATTAATGGTGGCAGCCACAAGACGAGCACTTTCCTCAGAGAGGTGGGATTTGGCAGCAATGTGACTTGGAGAATCCGACACTTTTGAACTCAAATGGGGCATGTGTCGTACTAGGATAAACATGAGCAATTCCATGGCTGCAAAGACTAGAGATTTTCCAGGCACAAGACCACCACTCTCACCTCCCTCTCCTAAAGCAACACGATTTTCTTTTTCCTCATTATCATCTTCATCTGAAAAAAGAAAGAAATGTATGAGGAGACAGTTAAGGGAGATCCCATAATAAAGATTACGTGAAACTCTTCACAAAAAAGTTAAAAATCAAGAAGAAAAAGTTGCTTTACAATAAGATAGCACAAATGCGGCTCATGTCAAACTAAATGTTTTAGTTAGAATGACTTACAGGCATTTAAAATGCTTCAGAAGTATTGTGATTGCAACAATCATTACTAAAAATCCATCCAGAACTAGAAAAAAAGAGTATTCTTACAATAAAACTGCAGTTAATTATTTCGCTTCTCTTAAAACTGATTATAAAATTAACAGCAATGGTTGCCAAATAAACAGGCGGAACAATACTTTTTTAATTTAATAGCTATTAATTATAAGTTCCACCCTGACAAAATCTTATTCCAGCCTAAATTGATTATGAAATAAGAGAACAGAAAAGCATTGTAGGGTTCTATGTCTGAGTTCATGATTTGAGTGTATTCAGTTCAAAAAGCCTCTCTTTTGATGGCAGCCTGGCCAGCTGCAGTCTTTCCTTCTCCCAGTAAACAGCAACAGAGATTCAGTAAGCCAAAGCTGGCCTGAACTACCCCTATATAGCTCCTATGAATTTAAATGATTGCTACTGTTATCACATTCATCGATTTGAAAAATGCAGCTTACTGGGCTGACAGCAAACAATTCCATTAATTCATATGAAGGAACAGAGCCTGCATTTTCACTTGTGCTGGCTCGAGTTCCAGCAAAATCCTCTCCCTGTTTTTATGTGGAAAATGGGCAAAAGCTATCAGTTGGGGTTTTTTTTATGAACAGTATATTGTGCCAGATTAAGATAGTAATTTTCCGTAGTAAGAGAATATTCTTTGGGTTTCAATTCACTTCTTTCAGGTAACAGAAAATATGGCAGACCATATTTACCTAGCAAAGATGGAAACAGTACATATAATGTGAGATTTTTAAAGAAATGGTAAAGGGATGATTGAACAGGGAGACTCTCTGCTAAAAGGAAGAGGTTACTAAAAGTACCTCAGAAAGTAGTTTTCAGTCTGATGCTAGTTTCAGACTCCTGGTTCAGTGTTAAATATCTGCAAGCATGGAGATGCCACAACATCCCTGGACATCTGTTCTACTGCTTCACCACTCCCACAGTGACTAATTTTTTCCTTGTATCCCATCTGGATTTCCAGTGCTGTAATTTGTGTCCATTGCCTCTTGTTCTTCTACCATATGCCTTTCAGAAGTTTCTGGACTGGCCTTGTATTTAAATCCCTTTTAAGAAGGGGATTGCTATTCTATCCCATATTAACCCTCCCTTCTGCAGACTAAACATGTTCAGCTCTCTCAGCCTCTCCTCATGGGGTCACATACTTCACCCTCC
Source organism: Chiroxiphia lanceolata (assembly GCF_009829145.1). Lineage (NCBI taxonomy): Eukaryota > Metazoa > Chordata > Aves > Passeriformes > Pipridae > Chiroxiphia > Chiroxiphia lanceolata. Next base: position 33,634,430 of record NC_045639.1, on the reverse strand, counting down.
CTAAGCAGCTTAGTGGACCTTCACTGAACTTCCCTCATGTTTGTCAACATGTCTCTTATTCAGAATGAGAAGGAAGGGCAAAAAAAACTAGACACTGCTCCAGATGCATCTTCACAAGCTCAAGCTGAAAGGACAACCATAACCTTTAATCTACTGGTCACGCTTTTCTAACACAGCCCAGTAAGAGACTCTTCAGCATTGCATAGGTTTCATACTACAGATTCGCATACACCACTCACTATCTGGCAAATCTGCTATCCAATCTGTCAGCCTGCCAGCCTATACCAGTGTACATTCCATCCCAATGCAGGATTTTGCATTTGTCTTTGCCAAACTTCAGCAGGTTCTCTGTCCCGCAGTTCAAAATTCCCCTGAAAGGCAGCATTGCCCTCCAGCATATCTACCACTTGCACAATTTGGTATCATCCACAAATTTGCTGAGGCTGCACTCTGTCCTATCGTCCAGGTTGTTCATGGTGATGTTTAACAGTAGCAGACCAATACTGATCTCTAAGAAACACCAGTTGCAACCAGCTGCAAGTCAGACTTGAATCTCTGAACTCCATTCAAGCACAGCAGTCCAGTTATTCTCCCACTTTTCAGTCGACACTGCTCCAATTTGACAATGATATTATGAAGTACTGGGTCAAAAGCCTTGCAAAATATCCACCATTCCACATCCAAAGCCAGTTATTTCATCACAGAGGGGGATGAGGCATTATTTGTCCTTGGTAAGCCTGTGTTCATTATTTCAAATCACATTTTTCTACTTCATGTACTAAAAAGTGGTTTCCAGAGGAATTTTTTCAACACATACAGCAGGGTTACTGGCAAGATAGTATCCCAAAAATCCACCTTACATCTTTTATTTTTCAAAGTTAGCCATAGCATCTGGTTTTTACCATTCTTTGGAAAGCCTTCTGGAGCACCATAGCTTTTCAAAGATAAGTGCAACGACCTTAGCATGTCATCAGCCAGCTCCCTCAGATGCATCCCATCTGGTTCCAGGGTATGTCCAGCTGTTTTGTAAGCAGTCCCTAACCTGATGCTTGTCTGCTGCAGGTAGCATTTCTCTTCTTTAAACTTGCTTACTAGACACAGACACAGGAGGACTAAGCAAAGAAGATAATAGTGCCTCAGTTTTTCCCCCACCATGTTTTTTCATTAGATCATCCATTCCATTCAGCAGCGGGTCCAAATTTCCTTCATCTCTTTGCTGCCAACATATCTATAAAAGTCCGTCTTGCCATATTTGACATTCATCATCATTTAGCTCCAGCTAAGGTGTGGCTTTCCCAATTCCACTCCACCATACCCAAGCAGGAGTCTTCAGGAGTCTTCCTGGGTAGTCTGGCCCGACTTCCACTATTCATATACTTCCTTGTCACATTTGAGTTTGATCAGAAGTTCCTGTTCAGCCAAGTCAGCCTCCTGCTGATGGTTTTGAATGAGCTTTATTCTGTCATCGAAGATGAACAATCCCTCTTTCCTTTGCCCTTTAGGGAAGCTTACCACAAAAATCTCGTCTACAGGCTCCCTGACAAGCCAAATTCTGCTAAGTCATGCCAAAGCTTTTGCTCTGCTACTTGCTTTCTTCATTTCCCTCGAGATCATGAGCTCTACTATCACATAGCTGCTACAGCCACAACTACCATTAACCTTCATAACCATTTCTTCTGTATTAGTGAGGAGCAAATCCACTGAGCATCTCCCTTATTTGGACTGAAAAAACTTGTGCCTCATACACTTCTCAGTGCTAGCATCCTGCAGTGTCACCCTTCCAGCACACGACTGGATGGCAAAAGCCTCTCTCAAGGCTCCCACAGCTTGATTGGAAGCTTCTTCCAGTTGTTTTAATATGGCTTCACCCACCTTCCCTTCTTGATAAAGCAGCCTGTGGCAAACAAGAAGACAGCTCCTGACTGGTAACACCCTTCACTACTTCTAAGTGGTATTAGTTCTGACCCATCAAAGTAAGCAGAACTGGCTCCTCCTCTCTTGGGAGATCTCTATAGTGTTCTCCAACTGGAGAACACTATTTGAAGATAGAGCCTTTTGTTGCTGAAGTCACCATCTTGTAGCTGCCACCTTCATGCAAGTGTCATCCTCCAAGGCCATATTCCAGCATAGCCTATGGCTGCCTTTCCTGAGAAACATGGGACTTCAGCCCTGCACCTGCAGGACCTCTGTGAAGAACATTTCATTCTTCCATTGCCTTTCCAGAGATCATACACTCTGCTCACCTTCACATGCATGCATTTCCTTCATGTCTCACAGGCGAGATCAATGCCACCTCTGGCCCTGGCTGCACAGACAAGCATCTGGAGGACAGTCACATCAGCACTTTCATCTGAATTTCCAGCGCGGTCAGTAGATGTCTGATGTACCAAGGTGATTATTCCTCAGTCAGCAGAATGTGTCTTGTATGTCACTGCCACCATTATGCTTACTCCAGCAGTCTTGTACAGTCTTGAGCAGCACTTCTGGGCTGCATAAGCATGCCTTTCCATGCCAACTGCCTTGCTTCTGTTTGCACACCCTGTTCCCAGAGCTCCTGGTTGCTGCCACACCCTGAATGCCCTGAATGTCAGTGAAGTAAGAACCCAGGTGCAAGTCTGCTCCAATTCCTGGCAAGATCTTCTGGGCAGGCAACTTTTCATCCTGGTTCCGCTAGCAGTTCACTCACTTCATGAATGCCAGTTGTGCCAGGGACACACCACAATACCCTACGCCAGTGACTAAACCACTGAACTTCAGAAAAAAAGGTAAATGAAGTGCTAAGGAGGCAGTTAGTAGAGAAATCTTAAGGAAACTGAACAAGGTATTAGAAAGTCCTAGACCTTAAGTGGTGTGCTGGGTATAACTTTCACCACTCAAGAAAAATGAACGAAAACCATGACATGAAAAGAATAACCACTAGAATGATCAGAGGAAGAAAAATTACATCTTACAAGAGTTAAGAAATCAGCAGATAATTATGAATACAAACAAAATTATCTGTGGAATACACAGCATCTTCCTCCTCAGTGTAACCATACTCTAATGCAATTGAGTTCCTTTCCCAAGACAAAAACCTGTTACTTATTTACTCTGCAAAGCAAGCCGCATTTTCAAAATCTTACTTAGTGTGTTCCTTTTTTCCTGCAAATAATCTTGAGCTGCTCTTACTATCTGCTGGACAACGCCTGTAACCAGTAGCTGGACTGAGGGAGGATCCCAGGTCAGGAGTAGTCGGTGAAGCACACTCAAGAGTTCAACACCAAGGAGCTACAGTAAAACAAAATACATATAAAAAAATTAATTAGGACTTAACGATTCCTGATTGTTATGTCACTTGTTTATGAGGAACAAATACTTTTCTCACATGAAAAATAACTACAGCTTTTGTAATCATCATAGAGGAAAGACCAAGACCTAGAAAAAGCTGATTGTCACAACATGCTCATACATTACCTGATCCTCTGCAATATGGATCCTGGCACAAGGGGAATCCAATAAAGTATGAAGTGCTTGTAAACAAGATGTAACATGCTCAACAGGTTCTTCAGGTCGTGGGGAACACAGAAACTGTATACTAACACCTGAAAAGAGCAATAATTAAAAAGAATGTTCATATCATCATAAAATCAAGTTTTCTTTTGAAATTTTTCTGTAAGTATAGCAGATTCTTAACTTTAGAAAGATACATGTTTTTCTCAATTCTTCTTCCTTTAAAAAAAAAGAGTCTATGTATTAAAAAGACCAAAACTGTATTTGCTTCCTCTTCTGCATCAAGTCTTCCCCAAAATTTGGCAGGATAAAAAATGAACAGTGACAACAAGCAACTTGGACTACTGAACAGAAATCCAACTAAATCTAAAGATCTTTAAGTCAGACTTCTGAATTCTTCAGTTGTGAACTGAGTTTTATTTTCCTGAACTCTTTAAAATGTAAAGATAAATGAGATGAAGTTAAGCCTCAAAAAATATGCAATATTCATATTATACATATGGCACTTCATTCTGTTTTTAAATATCTGTATATCTCAGGAAACTGTTGGCATTTCTCAGATCACATCCACCCCTTAAAGCTGTTAGGTAACAACAAAGGACAACAGTGAGTGCTGCTCACAGACGAAAAACTGATAAAAAAGCTACTCATGTGAATTGTCAAATATCGGTCTCTGCTGAACAGTGTTTTTATAAGGGTATTTTAATTAACCCTGCAGCTTTTGCATCTTTAAAGCACAAAATTTCATATCATCTGTATTATAGAATCATAGAATCAAAGAATCAGCCGGGTTGGAAAGGACCTCTGAGATCATCAAGTCCAACCCTTGATCCGCTACTGCCGTGGTTACTAGACCATGGCACTAAGTGCCACATCCACTCTCATCTTAAAAACCTCCAGGGACAGTGAATCCACCACTTCCCTGGACAGCCCACTCCAATGCCTGATTATCCTCTCTGTAAAGAATTTCTTCCTAATATCCAACCTAAACCTCCCCAGGCACAGCTTAAGACCATGCCCTCTTGTCTTACTGATAGTTGCCTGGGAGAAGAGACCAACCCCCACCTGGCTACAACCTCCTTTCAGGGAGTTGTAGAGAGTGATGTCTGCCCTGAGCCTCCTCTTCTTCAGGCTAAACAGCCTCAGCTCCCTAATTCTCTCCTCACAGGACTTGTGCTCAAGTCCCTTCACCAGCCTTGTTGCTCTTCTCTGGACCTGCTCCAGCACCTCAATATCCTTCCTGAACTGAGGGGCCCAGAACTGGACACAGTACTCCAGGTGTGGCCTCACCAGTGCTGAGTATATTACAGTGTAGAACAGTTCCTACTCATTTTATTTAATTACAATAATCATACTGACAAATATTCTGCTAATGCTCTGAAGAACACAACAAGCAGAGATAGAAAGGAGACACAGATTTTCAAAATATTAATGTCCAGACATGTAATGCATCTTAAACCTCCTAGATTTCAGGCAAAGTATCTTTTCTTATTCCCATAGCGTTTCATACCATAATGTGCTGCTACTGAGCTCTTAACTTGTAACTCTTACCCAAAATTAAGTGCATTCGATCTTTGTTTATCTCTGGCAAAGATTTAGTGGCAGGTGGAGTTCCAGGTGTCTGGTTTAACATAATGGATGTAGCACGTTTCTGTGAACTGGGCACTGCTGCAGCAGTCTCTTCTGTTGACTCTGACACATTAAATCCTGTACTGTTCAGCCAAAGTGCCACTGCATGTAGTATGGGAGCCCAGGAGTTTCGGTAATGCAGTCTAGCTGTATCAATTGTTTCTGGAGTGTAAAATGCTCCTCCTGTTAAATTAGCAAAGCAAAGGTAAATTCTAAAATTATCTCCCAATAATAGACAACAAGCACGCACTTTAAATTTATCAGTATATTTATTCTGGGTGCGTTGGATCATGTAAACATTCAGGTATAACACTTGTTAGTGACAGTAAATTCCAATTGTATAGTAACATTGTAGCAACATCAGTACCTCTCATAAGAAAGCGCTCTGGCCATGATGAAGCTGTGAGCAGAGAGCAAAGGCAGGCACAGTCATCAGGTCTTGCAGTATTTTTCATATAGAACATTCACTCTTAACTCAGTAAAATAATGTAAGACATATCCACTCTAATCTTAGAGGCTGTGTTTTTCTTACAATAACACCTTTTTGCATTTCATATCAAGGTATTAGAGGTGCAGACGTACTCTTAATTTTACAAAGACATCGTTTTAATGACCTCAGTAATTCAGATAAAGAGTCTATTCATCCAGATTGAAGGAAAAAAGCTCGAAGTTGAAACTCATATTTCTATCACACACAGGCAGAAATTTTTCACTTGCAAAAAAACATGCATGCCAAGTAATTTATAGAATAAATCTGAAGGTTCAACTACAGTTTTCTTTCAGTGCTTACCATCTGGAGGAAGCTGGGTAGCAAATTCAGCTGGTAAAGTTAAAAGAGCGTAATCTTTCAGCGCAGCTAACCAGAGTCGGCTGAGGGCAGGCAGTTCAGGTTGTACAAGTGTGATCAAACTGTCTGGTGGCAACTCATCTACAGTACCAAAATCATCCTCATCCTCCTCTGTGCTCTTTAAAACACGCTTTGGTTTGGTCTCTGCTTCTTTCTTGATCTTCATGGCAACAACATACACCTAGAAGATATGAAAGTACATGCTGTGAGATTTTTAAAAGAAAGAAAAGCAGCAGCCTTTCCCTTGTGAATGTAACAGATCCCATACATTTACAACTCACCAGAAAATGACTGAAAGAGATTTTCAATACAACTACATTTTATTTTTTTTTTCCTTTTATTTCCACCAGTACATATGTAACAGAGTCATAAATGGTACTTTCTTAAAATATTTTGGCTACACGCTTTTGTTTCTAAAACGTGTCAATCAGGAACACTTTGACAAACTCTTACTTAATTAACTGCAATATTATGCCAGAATATATTTCAAAGTTGTTTGATTTCTGAGGGGTTTTTTTGGGGGAAGGAGGGTTTGCTTTTTGTTTGCTTGGTTCTGGAGGGTTTTTTAAGTTTAAGAGCAATAAGATGAGAAGAAATTCAAAATGTGATAGGGTATGAGTGTGTATTTTGATACAGAAAAGTGCAGTAAAACAAAAAACAATCAAGCCTCACTGTAAATATGGACTGACAGAATGGCAGAAAAAGCAACAGAGAAAGATATAGAGATTAAAACATCCCAGGAGTGAAAGTGCAACAGGTTAGGAGGTTAGAAGGACAGGTGCAGCCAGGGAGGTGTGAGGCTGCTATTACCCTGTAAACTGTTTTCAATCTTTTAAAGATTTAATGGTCAGTGTTTACCTCAGCCCATGCTTTCAGAACTGCAAGTTTTTCCATAGTAGTTGCACTCTCTCGGTAAAGCTGGCTAGAAGATCCCTTTCCTGCTTGCACTTTATCCAGGGAAGAGACAAGAAGGTTGTGAACTCGGCGAAGATCATTCAGGTCACTTACAACCCCACTTCCTATCCAAGCGCTACATACCTAGACAACAAAGTTTAGAATCATTCTAAACCAGAAAAAAACCCCAGCAACCTTATAAACAAAAAAATTGAATCAGTAAGAAAACAAAACCTAGAACAATCACCACCAAAAACTCAGCCCCTCTCTTCCTGCTTAACACAAATAAACCTGAGGTTTTCCTTTTTTTAATTCCCACCCATGACAATAGAACTGCTCAGGTAAGTCGTTACAAAGGCTGTATTTGCAATGCATATTAATACTTAAAATAGTTTTTTAATCCTCCACAAATACGTAGTCACAATTTTTTTATTCTGTTCCCAAGTGTCTGGTCAAATCGTTCAGGTGATGTGCCATTGCATTCCCTGTGAAGAATATACTGGACAGCAGTCAATAAAAGTACATCTTTAGAAACCCATGCCTCTCCAATTAATATATAAGGCTCCATACTAACGAGAAGCTTTCAAATCACTAATGTCAAGAAAATACCTAGAAATGAGTGAAATATAAATCTTTGAAAAACTGAGTTATGATTTGGAACCAACAGTCCTATATCTAGAATAATCGATATGAGACATAGTGAACAGACAGTTGGGTGTCTCTTCACTTTTCATTTGAATTAAATGGATCCAAACAGGTACTTAAAATAACAAGCATCACACAGATCAGCTGTTCCTGGCTAATGCTATACATTGGCATTCATTCTCTAAAACACATTCATGCCCAGGCATAATGCAGACAACAGAAGAATTTCGGTGCAACTGCTTTTCTACAAAGATAAAAAGGGACAAATTCTTTCAGAAGAACTGCTCTTATTCTGGAGATGATTCTACAAGGATGAGGAACAGAAGCAAAAAAACCAAGCAGTTCAGGTTTTACAAATTCTTTTTCCAAGGCATTTTTGACCAATTTCCAATTTATTTATTTTGCTTCTAGAGAACCAGTTCCATGAAAGCCTTTGGGAAAGGGACACTCATGATCTGGAATGATGGACATATTTAAAATAATGTAAAAACAAACATCAAAAGTGTCCCAAAGATGTACAGGACAAAGCTGTTGAAAACGTCTCATAAATCCATTATTCATTCACAGTAGGACTAAGACCAGCTTCAATCCTGCTGCTCAGCAAGGCAACACCTGTTTCATTCATATAAATACATAAAAATAACAACATCCAACTCATTCAGTGAAGCTTCTCTCTGTCCATGTAACTTCTAGAGAGAATTCAATATCCAAAACTAATCTCTAGCCATTTGATCCTGTACATGCACACATCCACTTTGAAACCAGCTGAACAGAGAAGATTTTGACAACTTACACAGAATAAGTTTTCACACAAACTGCCTCTTCATCTAGTTTTAAATGTACAGAAACATTCTGTAAGTCAGGATGGACATAGACTTTTCTACGTGTAGATACCAAATTATGCAGTACTTGATCTATCCTTACAAGTTTTGCTGGAAATTAAGATTATAAAAGAACAAGACAAAGTCACACTCCTTCTGGACCAAATTCACTAAATAAAACTCACGTACGCAGTGTTATTGTTTCAAAACTGATGTTTGCATAGATAATTAAACTGCTGCTTTAAACTACAGTAGTAATTTCACTGTGTAAAACACATTCCAGATACTACCACAGCTATGTTGCTGATAGTTGGTTTAAACTACAGTATGCAAGATCACACACAAGAAAAAAAACCACACACGTGCAAAAAAAAAAAAAAAATTACCAAAATTTCACTAAGAAGTTGTTATTATGGTTGTAATGAGAATGTTCAGATCTTCTACATTGTAAAATCTAAAATACAGCATTAAACTGAATGGAAGTTTAGTGTTGGAAGGTACATTATTAGTAATCCAAGTATTTGATCAGACTGAAAGAAAACTCAATAAATACATTACTCTTGGTCTCATTAAGTAAAGGCTTTTTTCCTTTTTTTTTTTCTTGTAGCAACAAACGCAGAATTGACATGAAGACATAATTAGTTTCAGACACGTTTATGTAGCTCCCTAAAAGGACTTCTGCACTTCTGAGGAACAAAATACATTACTAGAAAACTCAAAAGATGCAAAAACATCACAGCCTAAGTTTACAGCATCTTCCAGACATTTGATACTACTTCTCTTTTGCATCCTTTTTCCAAAGAGAAGGAAAATTAGTTTTTTGCTCATAGAATCTGAACATTTTCCTCCATACCTGACAGGCCTTTGCAGTTATATCGGATGGTGTATCTTGGGAAAAAGCTGGCCTCAGAGCAGCTCCAACCTATTGATAGGAAGAAAAATTAAGAAATCCAACTAAAACAACAGGGATACAACATTGTTTATCTCACCTTGTTTAAGGCTCAAGGACCAACACAAAACAAGTAAGACAAAATTCCTAATTTTGGCATTATATTTACACCCCAAACATATCCTTGCTGTCTAGAACATATTTGCAATACCATTCTTTAAACAACAACTACAAAGTCTTAAACCACCTTTTTCCTGCTTGCTCATTGTCTTTTTTAAGTCTCAACTGCCTTTGTCAAATATGTGGTAGTATCTTACGTTAATGAGTATCTTTTTAGTCATTCAAGTATTACAGGTGAAATTTTTGCTAAGGTTCAATAAGCCAATGACCTTTTGATGTCCAAAGGAATAGAAGTGTGAAATCAAATGTTTATGGCTGGATTTGCATCAGGTTCCTCAAATGACAAATACTGACCAAAAAAACCCTTTTGGGCAGTTGCTATAAGGCAGCATCTTTCTGAAACAAAAGGAACCAAGTCAAAGAGAAGAAGCAATGGCTACAGCTCCACAGAAGGAAGGAAAAAAAAGGGCAGGAAGTGAAAAGTATGAAAGTCTGCCTTTAAAAAGTATTGAAAAAGATCTTGAAGACACAGTGAAGACAAAGGAGGTGAAAATATTCAGCTATGCAAGAAAAAAAAGCAGTAATACCGCAAAATAAATCTTCAATTGCCCATTTCCCATTGGTATACTTTTGAAGTTTTCTTTTAAACAGAAGTATATTCACTCATTTCCAAGAAAACAGATTTATTAGATTATATCTAGAACTGATTCAGCTGTATTTTCCAATTCCTAATTCTACAAATGAAAAGCCACTTTTGCCAAAAATTTAATGTAACTTACAACATTTGGCTTTCAAGCTACTGAATTTTTCATTTTGTCAGCTACTGAACTACAATAAATAAAAAGAGATACAAAAATAAAACTTGAAGAGGTGAATAAGCATGTCTCTTCAGCACAATTTCACACACAGAAAAATCTCCTCACAGGTCTTTTGAAGTTACAAAATGTTCTCAAAGTTAATACTGGCATATTGGCATAAATACACAATTTCCTGAACTTATAAAGGAGGTCTCACATTTGCCTGATACTGCTCCAGTATCACATGGCCTGGAAACTCTGGCTCAGGAACAGATGCAAATTTCTTGATAATGTCTTCAAGAGCCTGAAGACCTGCCATTCGTAGCTGGTTGCTGTGATCAGTCGCAGCCATGAACGCCATTCGAATAAGGTCAGAGAGATGGAGTACTAAGAAGTCATCTTAGAACAAAACAGAAAGAACTATTTAGTAACTTAAAAGTATTTAGTAACTTAAAAGACAGCTAACATGACAGATACATGCAACATTTTCCTCACTGACATGTATAACTTTTACCTATCGGTTTTCAAAGGTCCACATTTAAGGTGTGGAAGAAGGAAGGAAAGAATGTTACCTAGTATTCTTGGTCACTCTTCCCCCTTTAAAGTGATTCTATGACTTTTATTCCTAAAACGACCTTAAAATTGAGCAGAAATTGCATAGAATAGAGCATGTAAGTGTGGCTAAGTAGAATAGAATATATTAAAACATTTCCTAAAACCTACAGGAAGTCTTCAAGGCAATTCCTGCTCCTGCTCAAGTCCTATGCTTATAGTGACCCCTGCTGATGTCAAGTTTAAACACTTAAAACCGAGTATGCCTCTAATTCTGCTCCCAAAAACCACATCCAAGGCCATAAGCAAGCAGTAAAGAACAATATTTAACCCAGTAACATTTCTGAAAGGATTATTCTTCTCTATTTATTCAGTTTATTTATTTTCTTACTCTCAATTTGAAATTACCGTATGTTGTACAACTAATATGAAAATAAACTACTTTAAAAATCTAGTGTGACTAACAAAAAATACAAATTATCTAAGCTATTTTCAAGGCTCAAGGTAAAAAAAAGAAAAATTATTTTGTGGTTGAAGCTTTCCAGAGGCACGTCAGTAAAGAAGGACTGGAAATCACATAAAAACTATAAAGTGATGAAGTCTGCACTTACTTTTTCAGACCATCAAAGGCAGTAGTAAAATTTGAGTATTTTGAAGCTGAATTTGGGGAGTAGAAGTTTGCTGAGTTTTCCTTCTTACAATGATACCAAACAAATCACAGTTCACTTTAAATAAATTCAGAGATATAAATTCTCATGATTATATTATGCAATCCTCTGTAGGATTCTATAAGCAGCAGTTATTTCATGATTTTCTCTGTAATACAATCCCATCTCAAAATAATCTTTGCCCAGACTCTTCCTTTCTAGTCTTCAAACAGTGACCTCAGCCTCAAATCAAGTCAAAAGCCAGATTCTCACAAAACCAATGCACAGTGCTGGAACCAGGTTGCACCAAAGCAACATAGGCAAAGACTTGGTAACTCTCCTTATCCTAACAGACACTAACCTCAATGACACAGACACTAAAATACATTAATCTCATGCATTCTGGCATGCTCACAGCATTCATCCCATATACACAAGGTCCTCACAAACACTACATTTGTGAACTCAAGCAATCATTACACAGCACAACCAATACAACATGGACAACTTAAGGACAGAAGCCTCCCACTATCTGTTCAAAAACCATTTCTTCACAAAAGAACTATGCGATATATGACCTCTCAATTTTGATTCTCTAACTCATAAAAGTATGTTTGAAACATGAGCTTGAAAACCAAGCTCATGGTATCACTCTCATGGATACCAAAAGAATGGACTTTTAAAAGTCCATGTCTTTTTATAACTCCCTCCCACATCTCTCTCTCCACAGCCAATTATGTAGTCTTATGTCCTCTTTTTTTCTTTCCTAGCACCCCTTCAGTCTGGAGATGATAACATAATCTCTTAAATTCAATTCATTCTGTCATTACATTGAACTGTGAAACCATTCCCAGCTTGCCCTTAGCTACAAGTTTATTGCTTCTGTTTCAGACTTGAGAAAAGGTTTGCATATCTAGGCCTTTTTTTTCCCTAAGCACGTGAGTCTGTTAGAACCTACATTTTCCACCAAACCTCATTCTTTGTGTTCATGGTACAGAAATTACAGTATTATATGGCTACAGTTTTATTGACTTTTGCTGGACATTTCCTTTGGGTTTGGCCATGAAAGGATAAGTGCTTATACCTTTTTCTTGATTGTGTAATCTTAAGCTGTAAAAAGGTGTCAAAAATAAAATAAAATAAAAAATTAAAACCAAAACCAAAACATGCATGTTCTGTAATTACTTTTTGGGTTTTTAAGTCTGGCTAAACGAGCCAGTGCCAGATCGAAGTGTGCCTTGTTGGCATTCTCACACAGCATGATAATTCGGCACAGACAGTCTGCTGCAAACACACGAGTTGCCCAGCGAGGCGCTACAGAAGGCTTGGACTTATCCTCTTCACCCAAGGTGGTAAACATTGTATCATCATCCATCTCATCTTTCTTCTCTGATTCCTCATCCTTCCCTCCTAAGGGAGCAGCAGTGCTCATGTCTATAACAGAGAACAATTAAAAGGGGAAAAAAAAATCCCACTGTTACAATCCATAAAAGACACCTAAGGACAAGAATTGAAGTCTTTCCTTACACTGAGATTCAGAACAGACTAATTCGTCCATTAAAACAACATTTGACACACATCAAAAAGCAAAGGAATATCAGTAAAAGAAATGTTTGTCACCTCTAATCTGGGTTATATTACCCTTTATTTGTCTTAAACAATATGAAATAAATTCCTGTAATATCCATTTGCCACAGACACCAACTACAGTTGAATCCCATATCTAAACTTCTCAGCTTTGAAAATTAACCCATTAAATTACCAATAAACAGAGTAAGGAGATTATCAGGCTCAGAATCAAGAATCAGCTTAGCTTTGAATTGTTCAGCCTCTGTTTCAAGTAAAAGATAAAGTGCCAGTTAAACTGAAACAAAACTACAAAGCTCCATGCCATGGGACAGATACACAGCCAAATAGGCAGTTTATGGCACCCAAAAACATAATCAACATTAAAAAAATTCTTTTCTCTAAGTGTGGCTTTGCAACTTCATTTTAGAAAATAAAATTGCTTCAGGGATCACATAAAAAATCAAAAGCCAACAGGGACAAAAAAACACCTCATCAAACATGCATATACACTTCTGCTATTCAGAAATGAGAACATAAGTTCTCTATGACAAGGTCTAATTTAGTTGAATGCCAAGATACTGACAAAAATTACTCCAGAAATAATTAGAGGAAAACGAGAAGAAATTATTGCAAGGGTAACCCATCCCAACTGAGGTACGCTTCTTAGAAAGTCTAAATTAAAACTACTGAAGAGCCAAGACATTCAATAAAGAAAAAGGCTGTGGCAAATCAAACATGGATGATACCAGTTCATAACAAGTGTTTTGAAAGGGTATCCAGGATCTTATGCAGATGATTTGTATATCTCTGCTTAAAAAGCAAGATTTTGGATCAAAGGAGTTCAAAGTGAAGTTGTTGGCTTAAAGCACACCTGAGAGAAATTTATTTAAATATGGTTCTCTGAGATTATGTCACCTACTAATAAATAAATAAGAAATTGACAACCATGTTAAAAACCTTAAGACCCATCCCACATGAAATAATAAAAGGACATGCCAACTTCAAACTTGGGAAATGAGGTATTTCTCACTGGGCAGATATGTGGTGACTACAATACAGAAAGAAATCACTGGTAGCATCACTCATCAGTAAATGTAAAGCTGGCAGCACTTAGAAACAGCTTCAGGATGAACTCACATGCCAATAAACAAGTATAAATGCAAGGGAAATGAGCAGAATCTGCATCACAACTACCCTACAAGCTGAAAAACAGGAATAAGGTCACAGAGGACAAAATCTGTGCAAACAAATCTTGAGAAGCTGAGCAACAAACGAAAGTTTCATCACCATGGTAACCCATCATCACATCAGTAACTCATAAAAACTCATAAAAGAAAACTCAGAATGTATACAGTACTCTTCTTTTTGTACAATCTTGATGTATAATGGCTAAAAAGAATGTCTGCTTTCACTAAGATACTGAAATGTCAGAGTTATAAACACACTGCTTCTCCCTTGGAAATCCTCCTTTAAGCAGCCTACATTTTAATCTTAAAAGCAATATTCTGAAACTTAACATTGATGATTTCTTCTTTCTAAGGGATTTTTAATGCACTGTAATCAAAGTTCTATATACAATATAACCTATATCTTAACTAGGATAAAAGACAAGCTCCAAATCAACATTGCTAGAACACGCTAATACTAAGAACATATTGTCGTTTCTGTGAACAATACAGAACACTTACCACTTGAAGCTGCAAGGACATCCTTACAAAGCATTAGCCAGTGAGAAAGGTTTTCTACTGCCAGCGACGAAAGCATATGTCCCAGAGTGTCGTGGATATCTGAGCACAACTTCCGATCAGTCTCCCGATCCAACATTCCAAAAAGGACACCTTCGAGGCCTGTCTCTGTTATATTAACCCCCTGATGCCGGGAATGAGCATCTCGACGGGAACCAGCTCCCGGTGCAAAAGGATTAACGTCTGCAAAATGATAACAAGAAATCTTTTCTGAAATCAGTAGTTCAGTTTTAAAATTCAGAATAACAAACTAGAATTGGATATTGTGTATTTGTGTGTGTATAGTCCAGTTAATGATACATTAAGATGACACTGATTTTTTTCTGAATTAACATTAGAAAGATTTTAATACAGCAATTAATTTTATCTGCAAGGGAAATAACACTACCAAGTACTACTTAAAAAAAATATCTCACTATTTTTTCAAGGTATATACCCCCTAAATTTGTAAAAAAAAAACCCCAGTAGTATTGGACTCTAAAGAATCTTTCCAGAGACAGATTTAACTGGTGTGATTTAAAGAGTAAGCTCACAATTCTATGTTTGAATGAAGACTGTGTTGAGCCTCCTATTTTCAAAATAAAATGATACATCTAAGAATTGAGCCGACCAGCAAAGTCTATACCTTTGCAGAAGTGGTGCTAACATAACATAACAGAACCAAATATCTTGATCAAACAGCATACAATTAAATCAATTTTCAAAATAACAAGAGCTGAAATACCAGAAAAACTGTAAAATGTTTCTGCTTTATATACACTGTGTTCCCTATTTGATTGCCAGCTTTAATGAGGCAGAGAGGTTTAACTCTGAGCTTAACAAACAGCTAAATTCTAAAAGAAATTCAAGAGGTAATCAGGGGTGTGACCAGAATTTATTGAAGCTGGAAGGGACAGTTTAAGGGTTTTTTTCATTTGGGGGTGGGGGAAGCAGGTGTTTCAGCTTTTTTTCCCCTCTTTCTAAAGGCGCACCCATACACGCACACGCACACTCAGCTGTTACAGAAAGGCCACGCATAAGAAATACGTACTGATGCCACTGTTTTCTTTGTCTCCAGTGTTTTTTGCTAAGCTCATGGCATATTCACATACTTCTGATGCTTCCCTCTGAGCAAGCTGTCGTAAACACGCAACTGCAGCCCGGCGAAGCAGCAAGTGAGAGCTGCACAAATGAACCTAAAAATCAGAACCATTACAGATGAGTGAACTGCTGCACCCCAGTATCAATAAATCGATGCTGCGAAGGACTAAAATCATTCTACTTTTCAGTTTTATGCCCAAGGGTGAGCTGCTGGGTACCAGGTCCTGGAAGTTCAGAAGTAAGTACTTTTTATAATATACAAATACGAAAATAGAACTGACATACATAGAGCTGTAACCTGGTTAAAAGAGATAAAAGCATAAATATTGGAACTACTTTGCCAGTGCAATTTAGGTTAATTACCATTTCCAATCTGCTATACTCTAGTGGCACTATGCCTCATAGTCTCCTACAGCTGTAAATCATATTCTTTTAAACAAAAATCCATCATCTGGTGCACCACACATGACAGCTATCATAAAAACTTCCATTTCGAATTTGTAACAGAATCTTATAGCAGTAAGTTCTTAGAAGCCTCTCAGTAAGACAGCAGCAGATTTCCTTGCTAACCAACACTGGCTTTTAATTCCTTTGAATCACCTCAAGTGCAAGTAAATATTTTTCTTTTGGAAGAAATGTGCATGGTCTCTATTTTCCTGAGAGGAAGTAGCTGCACAGAGAAGTGTATGTTTTTCCACAGTGAAAGAGACGAAGAGTGCTCTTTAAAAAACTGATTCTTTATTTATCTTGGGATAATTTGTTTTTAATAAACCAAACACACATTTGCTTTCTTGGTATTAAGTTACTATGTGGATGGAAAATGTTTTCCTAAATGAAAGGATTGTATAGTTTATAAAGCATTTTAACAGTAGATCCATATTTGACATAGGAATATACAAGATTTTACTCCTGAAAAAACAAGCAGACTTTAAAGAAATTCTAAACATCACACTGAGGTTGTTTTAATGGAACTAAAATGCAGTACATTTGGGAGATTTAATTAAAGAGTATTCCCTGCTTCAAATTACAAAACAAATAACTAGAAGTTATGAAGCCAATGCAGGAAGAAGAAATTAAAACTAGACTGTAGAACTGTACGGTTTGATTTTAATACCTGGCATTAATTCCATTTAAAAGCAAATCTGAAAAGTTTGCTAATGCAGCAGGGAAGGCAGACCTTGCCTACATATTTGCAGTATGAAGAAATGCACAAGATAACTCAGAGGAAACCCTATCAAACTAAGTATAATTTGAAAGTAAGGAATATGAGAAAAGAAAATGAAAATAGCATCTGCTTAGCAGAAAACAAACAGGAAAAGGTTTCAAAACAGCACTAGTTATTCATGTATGAACTTCATTGTCTGTAACATTATGCTTATTACATATGGGTATCCTTGACATCTTGCTAAGTACTTCCCCTTATCCTCTGTTAAACACATGCGTAAAACTCTGAGGAACAAAAGGGATGCATTTTGTACTCACACAAAGACTGGGAACCAGACTGGACAGGTTGACATGCCGTGGTGCAAACATATGAAGCTGCTGAAGACAGGATATAGCAGCTGCCTGAACAAGTGAGTCTGAATGGTCTTGTGTGATTGCACATCCCACCAAACAGGAAGAACGGATCGTTGAAATTGTAGCTCCATTACCTAATGATGTAATATGATATCCTTAACACAGCAAAACTTTTGTATGACAACTGTAGACTTTAAGCCTTTGAGAAGCTTTAATGCTTCAAAGTTGACAGATTAACATGCAATTTTTCTGAATTCCCATGAAAATTAGAAACACTACAGAGTGTTTCGGTATCTCTTTTTTAGCTCAGTTAAACCATGTCCTGTCCAAATGAAATTCTGGATTGATAAACTCCAGTCAGAAATATTTTGAGACTATCTTCCCAGAAGATCAAAACATTATCTGAATTTAGATTCTAAAAGTCTCTTTCCTTCTATATATATGAGCAACATTTCACGCACTGAACTATTTCCTAAAATATCAAGTAACTCTCAAGCTAGCATATATGTATGCAGGCAATTTTAATTAACATACAAAAAACATAAGTTCAATTAAACCATCTAGAAATATTGCATAACTAGAAACTTAAGTCCAGTTATTTAAAATTTCAATAGTAGTTGGCTCTCTGGCAATGCATCAAAGACTATCCCATAAATATTCCTAAAAATCCCCATTGGACAAAGTTACAAATCTGTGTTTTTAACATCTGAGGCACAGAATTTCAGACACAGTGTTTGGTATGACAAGATCTTGGTCTCTACAGTAAGGTACAGTGATGTAAAGATATCAAGAATGAATGGAAATGAGCTACAGTTCACAATATTATCAATTATTTCAAACTTAAGCTCTTACCATCATTTAAAAATAAAATAATCATATGTTAAAAAAGCATCATCCCCCCACTACACAACAAAAACACACACAACAAAAGCAAGGGTTTCATTGCTTACCTACCAAGCAAATTTGCCATTAGCCAGAACACCATACATCACTTCAACTTCTTTATATAAATCTCTAACTGCAGTCAAAAAAGCCCCAAGTAGTTATAAGTAGCATCAAAAGTGAGGTTGTTTGCAGGACTGTAACTAAATTAGTCAACATCACCTGCCACCATCTGCAACTAACAAAAACTTGTATTCTTCCATTTAAGATTACAATATCATCTTTATACAAGGTAGATTTTTTTGTTCTCTCTTCAAATTCCCACTAACCTTGCAGCTCAGGCCCAACAGTAGTTATTATAGCTCCAAGACATCGGCCTAGGCACTGATGTACTTCTGTATGCGATGGTGGCACAGTTAAGAGCAGAGTAAGAACCAGAGAAAGCGTTGGCTCCACGTACCCACGGTACATCGGTCCACTAGAATCTACTATCAAGGCAAGCGAATGGAGAGACCAGGTCTATCAAAAACACAAAGGAATATTTTTTTAGTAATGCATTTAGGAAATTAGTTCTATATGCAGATGGAGCCTAGCTCCATACATCCACTCTTAAATGTGTCTAGTTACCTACTCTGACTCCAGAAGTGTTTCAAAAGTCTCAGGAGCTCAAGCAATCACCTGAGAGTTTAAACATCTCTAACATACTCTTTCGTTATCAGCAGTTTTGAGGATAGTGGAGATAAGATGACAAAGAATTTGAGAAAAAATATTTTTAAGCACTTTCAGGAAGAAAAATACAAACACAAACAACATATCTACTTAAAACAAAAAGGAAAAAAGAGAAGTGACTCAAGGCAGGAAAAAGACAGAATCATTCCACTGTAAAACTGGATGCAGTGTCTGAAATGGGCAGCTTACAAAGTCCTTAGTGGGCAGTGCCTTTTACAGTCCAGTAGGAACTGATTTTCATGACAAGTTGAAAGGCTTACAAGCATTTTCTAATTTTCTTATTAGAGGCTGCAAGAGAAGAAAGCAGCGCTGTTCAGTCAGTGTACTACAGCATGAGGGAAAAAATGGTGAAAGATCCACCCATTTTGGTTGCAAGATCAGTACATAAAAGAGCACATTGCAATTGCCAAAGTAAGAAGTGGGCAAGAGGACAGTCCTTCGGAATACTGACATTTCACAGGAAAAAAATTCCACTGACAGACCTGAAAACATTAGCTATTTCTCCCCAGCATCCTACTAAATGATCTTATTTTACAATGTTCTTACAATAAATACATGAAAAGACTATGATAAAAGAATATTACTATTAAAAAGCTAGAGCCTCAGGAATAAGCTTGAAAACCTGCTTTTAAAACTGCTCCTTTTCAATTGTCTCTAATGCAATCCAAACACCATTAGCACTAGCAATCATGTAACTACTTCTACAGTCCTAACCCCATGGTAGCACATTACAGTTTATCCTTCCATTCCTGTAAATTTCCATTACTCATATTTCCATACAGTTTCTGTATATCCACACTGATCTAGTGAGGGATGAGGTTTAAAAGCTTAGCTTTTCCCACTGGCCTAGTGCTGTATTCTCAACAGAAAATAAGGTAGATATGCAAGTTCCACCAGGACTTCCACTTTATATTTTACTTCCTTTTTTTGTTCACAAAACAATAACCTTTCCATTTTGTTTTTAAATGAATGGTGCACAATCATATTATATGAGTTATCTACTCATATATGAAGTTAGTTAGATATGCAAACTGCACTTACTCTTACCTTAAGTAAACTAGGGAAATTCAAGAGAGACTTTAAATTCTATTTATAGATTTTTTTTAAAAAACATTATCTTCAAGCAAAACTAGGCTTGTTTTCCCAAGTGATAAGCTTTGTTACTTTGATTTCTTTTCTATTGCTCTGAGAGAAAGAAATAAGAAGGTACTCTAACAGTTTAAACCAAGGTGAAGTACGATTCCGTATAGTTAGTGGAGGCTTCAGCTTCTCAATTTTTGGGTATAAAGTACCCCTGCTCGTGGGTGGCACACAACTTCCTGCTGCTAAAGCTTAATAGTCACTATTCCAGATAATCATCTCCTTGCAGTAACTTGTGAAAAGAATGACAAGAAGTTACCTATTATATTATGCAATTACACCATAATCTTTGAAGTACAATAATTACAGACAAAACACTTGCTTTTACTCCAAATAGGTTTCTTTTTTCTTTTTTTTTCCTTCTGAAGTAATTCTTTTAGTGCTTTTTTTCTCTGCTGGAGAAAAAAAAAAATCAGCACTTTTCTCTCTAAAATTCAACTTCTTACTATACAGACACATGTAGTGGTCCATCTAGCCCTCTCTTTACAGCAGCAGCCACAGACACTTAATGGAAGTCTTAAAAGACAGACCGAGACACTGACCTCTCCTATTTCTCTTGAGAAATTTTCTCCCAATTTTCCAGTATTTTCACTTTAGAAGCATTCTGAACTGTATAGTGTCTATACATATTCAGCAACTCCAAAAATGTTACTCTTTAAACAGCATGTTTAGTCCCCTTTCTACTCTACCAGCAACTTTTAGCAGTCAAGTTGTCCTCTTTTGAGACTTTACATGTCTATAGTCCACAGTAGATAGAAACTCCTTCTCGACTTAGGCTTGTCTTAGACTTAGCTACTACTAGTTCCTCTTCTGTCCCCTAACTGCAGTTTAGCTTGCAACAGATTTCTGTTTTCATAATATAACCTCCCAAAGATGATGTACTGCCAAACTGCATATGTATCACATATACAGAAATTACGTGACAAAGAAAACTACTGCTCATCACCTGAGACTCCAGTAACCGATCACATGTTAACCATTAGCCAGTTATTAAAACTTCTGTTTAGGCAGCTAAAATAAAACTAGCACATTTTGCTTTACAGTTAAAGTCAGTTAGGAATATGATCACAGTGCATTACTCTGGCATAGCTGACAAGCAGACACTTGTCCATCTGAATTAATGTGACCACTTGCAACTGCCTCCCTAACTAGCTATAAGGTTACGTTTTAATTGCACAACATTTTTGGGATTTTGTACTATAAGAGTTTATAAGGGAAGTTGCACTTGTCTTCATGTTCCCTCGAACATGCTACATGTCTTACATGTCACTGTGTCTATTAAAGCACAGAACAGTAATTTAATTGTTAATTTTCATCCTGAACATTTTAAAATAGTTTTGCGGTGATTGCTTTTTTTACCTGGACTTCAGGAGACGTTCCATCCTGTGCCAAAGCCAAGAGAATACTGACACTGGTTTTCAGATGCTGTCCAGAACCTATTCCACCAACATACCGATGGAGACAGCCCAGAGCCAAGGAATGGCCTGTTCTTGATACAACATCTCGAGCAGATTTTAACCTATCAACATTTAAATAAAAGCAAATCATATCATTCACTAGGTTTGTTACAAAGAACCTTTGAAGTACCATAAGAGTGCAAAAAACTAACAGAATTTTGCAGGCCACCCTAGAAGAGCTAGAGAAGCTTTAACAACAAAAGTAAAAACAATATACTTAATCTACATTGCTATTAACCCAGATTACATAAAAGACCAGAAAAAAAAAAAGCTATTTTAATAGCTTTTTTCTTTCTTTCTGGTCAGAACTTGACATTTTGGATGAAGAAGAGTTTTGGAAGGATATAGAAAAAGAACTGAGAGTTTACCAGTGTTTCCCAGCAGACTAATTTAATAATCAGAAAAGTCATTGCTAAACCACTGCAATGAAAACGGAATCAAGAATGAAAAGGAATCAAAAATAGAAAAACGACAACACATACTGATGAATGACAAAGAAATCCACAGCTACATCTTCCACTACAAAGTACAGGTTTTAATACAGCTGTTTTCTTCTACAGCTGATTTCTATGACTTTTCCAATAAATCATTTTAATTTTTTTTTAAATACCAAGCCTTTTATTAATGAAACTAAAACAGAACATAGAGCATTTTGAATGATCTAGTTGTATGAAGCAGTGACTTACTGAGTATTTTCCACAATACTTCTGCTTCTGAATGCATGTCACATACATAACTCAGTAATTAAAAACCTTTTCAGTGGTTGGGGAAGAGAGATAAAGGATTTCCTAATTAGGACAAAGAAGGATTTTTTTTCCCCTGGTTGTCTGTATATTAGGTACATGCATGCTCTTAGTCTTCAGTGAACAACAAAGCAAATGCACATCTCAAACATACAAAAATTACTTGACAGTGTCAACAGAATGACAATCATTAACAACTTTACCCTAGATAAGAAACCAATAGTCCCAGCAATAGAAATTCAAGGAAGACAGTAAGCATGATGTACTTTATTACAAAATAAAAGGAGGAGAAAAATTGAGTTGCCCAGAGGTAGGAGAGCTGGACTGAGGGTATGTGCATGCAGCCTGACCAGCCAAAAACATGGGTTGCAGCCTTGAGGCAGTTGCATTCTCTTTCACAAATAGGCTGATGCCTTAAATTTAAGCACAAAATTGGGAAACATATTGTCTCATTATTTCTACCAGACATCTTTCTAAAAGCCCAAGATAAACAACAGAATATGAAAAAAATATGGGCCAGTACATAAGTTAAATCGATGTGTAAAGAGGATGTTTTAATGAAACACAACCACTATCATACAATTCATATTTCAGACATACTTAATGTAAGCTGTGTTTATCTATCTGAAACAGCTTCATAACCTTCAAGTGACTCCTCAAAAGCTATTCTCTGGTATCATTTCACATTCCATGTGTTTAACAGCTCAGCTTTTATTCCTCACATAAAATAAATCAAAAAGAGAAGAATCTGTTTGAAGGTTTGTTAGATCTACATAACCATAACAATCAACCATGAAGAGAATAATCAATATGTAATTTAGAAGAGGAATCTTCCAAACTATATTAAATTATAATTTTATTTCCTTTTCTGAATTAGAATCAACTTACTTATCAAAACTGTACTGAGCCATTCTAGCAATGAAAGAGGCTTCTCCAACCACTTGAGCCATTCTGCCAAGAGCTTCGCCTGCTGCACATCTCAAAATAGGGTTAGGATTATCAAGGGCACCCATTACGAGTGTCAGAGCAGATTTGCGGACTTCTTCTGGTCCTAAGGTGCTTTTATTCTCAGCTAAACCCTACAAGAAAAAAAAAAACCACAACATTCGATGGAGGGGAGAAAGGGAAGATATATATTTGAGACCTTCAATTAAAAATTGTACCCTTTTGCTTTTGTTACAATTTGTGGTAGTTCATCCTAAAATATATTGGTTGAAAACATTTAAAACTCAATATCAACAACATCCTGGATCTTATGTTTGCCAACACTCTACCTATTTCACACACAGGAAGATGTGTTGCACCAGCCTTTTTTATCAAATGCATTATAGCGCACCCTAGTCCTACTGAATCTGATCTACTTTACACAGGACACCTCAGAAAAAAAGAGAAGCTTTAAGAATCTAACAGCAACATCTTTCTGTCAGACAGGAAAACCACAGCTCTGTTATGTTTCTGCAAGAATCACTTACATTGAAGACATTTTAGGTACATGAAAATATTTTTTTCTTAATAATCACATCTTTACAAACATTTATACAGCCTCTTAAATGAACACTGTACAGAACAATAACACTAAACACTGCTTCTACAGCTTCTTTGGTTTCCATATTTCATTAATAGGTACAACACCTTTCACAACTTTCAAGAAGTATTTTACCCTGGGAAAAATAATTCAACACATGTAAAGTAAAAATACTGCAGGTATTATAGAGGAAAAAGTCAAAGACTTTACCATAGATTGTCATTTTCTGATCTGAAATCCTTATTTCAGCTCAATTTTGACAATTCTTTGACCATTTGGCATGGCATGGGAGATTCCAGAAATCTGCCTCAGAATCTACTTTTCAACTTCTAGTAACATAGTTCACGTTTCTAAGAACAATGCAGGAAGTGAGGTGCTGTTTTGACGATGTATTTTGCCAATCAACCAAAGACGTGAGGCTCCAGCAACAATCAGCTTAAATGAGGCAGGCATTATTTGTGCTCGCTGTCTAGCTTCCTGGCCTGATAGTGTGAGGCTGCATTTCCAACCTTAGCTAGAGAGCACAGAGCTGTAGCTGCAGTCAGTGGGACTGTGCATAACCACCTAGAATTCAGTGCAATAGAATTCAGCAACCAAACTGTAAACCCAATTATATTCGTGTTTTTGTTTCCACAAGCCTCATCTGCACAATACTGAGGGGTTTTTGGAATATATATGACAAAGTACTTAACTCCATGAGTCCAGTGCAAATAAAACTACAGGACTGATAATTAAAAGAAAAAGTGTTAAAAAACAAAGTGCATACTAGAGAACGCTGAATACTGCAGAATGCTGACTACATGAGCCTCATTTCTCCTCTGTGCTGATACACACAGACGAGAGCTCATATTAATATCTGGGAAAAAAATGCAATTTTAGTATTTTCAAACTTTTGAATGTCTGAGTGGTAACTTTAGCAGCGGTTCTTCTAACAGCTCTTTGTATTGAATACAAACTGATGAACTTTGGCATCCATTACAAGTTTACAAGTTTTACCTTTAAGGCACTAAGAACAGCTGTAAAGATATTAAGCTGTACAGCTTGCTGGCGAACACCTTTAGCCTGCTTGACACATTCAGCAAAGTGATCCAACATCTGTAATCTAAAACAAAGGAAAGAACATAATTGAAGTGATAGCCTTTCAAAATACAAACTAAAACACAGCTGATAAAAAACACACACAACAAAAGGACCTTTCAAGTTCAGTCACAGAATTTATGCTTCAAGGGCTGCAGAAGGTATTCACTACAGGCAGAAAGAGTAGAGTTATTCTGAACATCCCTTTGCTGGTTCTTTTAGTTCATCCACAGATTTTTTCATTTCCTTTTCAAGAAAAAACCACCAAGAGGATGTGAGTCCTCAGGTGCATTTGGCTGTATAACTAGAAAACAAAGAGGAAAAATGTTGCCTTTCCACTACCATTTAAAATAGTGTTACCCTCCATATTCATTTTATTGTTCCTATTGTTTTTCCTGTTTAAACTCCATTCCTCCCTCCACTTCCACCCAGAAAACATACTGGGAGGAGGAGTGTTCCTTAGAAGATACCAACAACAAGAATGTAATGAATAAGCTGTGTTCTTAATTACTCAGCTGTTTTGCAGCTAAATCTTTTCATAGTTAACAATAGATAAAGATCAAGCTCAATTAATGCAAGCTGGCCCCAAGTCTATCCTGCCCTTGCTGCAAAATGAGATTGACTGCTAGGAAAAAACTGTTGCCATCAGGATTGTACTGAAGGATGATTTTACTTTGAAATGCATCTTGGAGCTGCTTTCACTGTGTGCTCAGTGACAAATTAGCTAAACTGAATGACAAAAGTAGTCCTGACAACTCATAATTCTGTAGAGGTAATGTGGAACACAAAGGAAAAGAAGGTGAATTCCATTTCCTCCTTTTCATCATGCATACAATTATCTGCTGAGTATAAATAAAATGTCTCAGTTGTGGAAGCTGAATGAAATTCAGTGCATGCCACTGCTGTTTTTAAGGCTGAAGTTAATTGCAATGGGTACTTTTGCAAGAAATTTTGATTGCAGAGATATTACTACTGTTAAATGCAGTACGAAAAGAGAAGAATCTAGTCTCCACCTCTGAACATTAATCTTCAAAAGTGATAAAACTGAGGAAATTACCTTATTTCTAAACTGAGTAGACATATTCTGGAATCCTGAGACACAGTGGACACCAAATAGTAAACTATGAATTTAAAGGCAGTTGATACCACAGTCGATTCTTATTTCGGGGGGAAAAATACAAACAAACCAAAAACCCACTAACATAATAGCATCCAGAGAGTAAGGCACTAGGTTCTGAAAATTAACACTGATGTAAACTGACCTGTGTTTGTAGGACACATGAGGAAAAACCACACCAAAGAGAGCCACAGATGCATCGATGACAGATACTCCTAAAGGAAGGGGACCAGGTACAGCTTCACCAGCAGGGATGCGCAAATAAATAGAAGAGGGATCATGTTCCAGAGCACCACTTCCAGATGCACTGTTTGGCTGAAGCTGCAAAATGCCACATAACATGAATACCTCTGAATATACCTTTGCACATAAAACCTGGAACTAGAGATAACCAAAACACATATGCAATAGCTTAGAACAACAAAACAGTTTACAAACACCTGAATGCAACTGCAGTGCCCCCATGCAAACACAACAGTATTTACAGGGTCAGCTGAATCCTGAAGGGTCAAAGCAGTTAACAGCTGGATAAATACAAAAACTATCACTCCTGGTAGTGAGAGGTGGAAAACAGAGAAAAGCAGATTAATTCTGGTACTAATAGTAGCTTCTGAATCACTGATTATGAAGTAGCATTTCATAAAAAAGGTCATTCATATATACAATAATATACAATACCGTATATTAAATGATCAGTTTTGGCTATGATGTAGAAACAGTAGAAAACAGTAGAAACAGTACTAAAACTACTAATGCTCCTATCCTCAAGAAAATACTTTCTAACCATCATTTCTTCAGGAAACACAATTAAACAATTATCTATTTTCTCTGAAGAAAATTTTATATTCCTGTCAATTATTTAATCATGAAACCAAATTTGAATCCAGTAGGTCTATATTCTTCTTAAAGGCTCAGAAAACAACAGCAAACATTTGGTGAGACCTTTGTATCACTAAAACAAAATGTGATCAAGCAGAAGAAAATCACAGAATTATAGAATGTTAAGGGGTTGGAATGAATCGTAAAGATCATCTATTCCCAGTCCTCTCTGCCATAGGCAGGGACCCCCTTCACTAGATCAGGTTGCTCAAGGCCTTATCCAATCTGGCTTCAAACACTGACAGGGCTGGGGCATCCACAACCTCCCTGGACAACCTGTCCCAGTGTCTCACCGCCCTAAGTGTGAAAAAGTTCTTCCTAATACGTAACCTATTTTCCTCTCTTTCAGTTTGTACCCATTACTCCCTGTCCTATCACTACAGTTCCTGATGAACTCCAGCTCCCCTGCAGGCCCCCTTCAGACACTGGAAGATTGCTAGGAGGCCTCCAGACAACGTTCTCTTCTCCAGGCTGAACATATCCAAGTTCCTCAGACTGTCTTGGTAGGGAAGGTGCTCCATTCCTCATATCAACTTCAAGGCCTTCCTATGGACTTGCTCCATGTCCTTCTTGTGTTGGGGACACCAGAACTGTACACAGTTCTCCAGGTGGGGTTGCATCAGAGCAGAGGGGCAGAACCACCTTCTTGAACCTGGTGGCCACGCTGCTTTTGATGCAGTCCAGGATTTGCTTGAGTTTCTGGGCTGCAAGTGCACAATGCCAGAATCCTGTGACAGAATTCTGTGACACACTACAGATCTTCACTTACCAACAGCGCCATGGTTTTACAAGTAAGAGGCTAACAAAAAAAAAACGAGGGGAAGGAGCATCCCAGAAAACTCTGTGGATTGAAGACTGCACTGGAAGTCTACTATGTCCACCACAACAAACAAGGCAAGTTTATAAAAACTTTTTCTGCTTTGACATGCTGCTCGTGGCTCAGAAACAGCTTCCCTTTAGTTTCTCACGTTTGGTATCAGTCTTAGCTTTTGGATCTGCTGCATCAAGCCTTCTCAGAAACCTTTCCATTATTAGATGGGCTGTTGCAGAAGAGGCATTTTCAGCCAACAACATTGTGTCAACATTTCCAAATGAAATGCAAGATTTCATATTACACCTATAAAACCAGTTAAATCTTGTTTTGTTGTAACACCACTTGTGATATTGACATTCTGACAGCAATTTCATTATAAAACATGTTAAGTGGAACCTACATTTCTCCTGGTTCAGAAAAAAAACATATATATATGAGAACAACTGCTAGACTAGGAAGATTGGGGGATGGGCTGGGAGTGTTGGGTTGGGTTTTTTTTAAAGAAATTAGGCTAATTCACTAAGCACAACCCTGTGAGTAGCATTATGCAATTTATATCTCAGCTGCCGGTAGTTTTTAATCAAAACAGTACCCTGTAGATGGAAGAACTTATATCTAACAAAGCTCTGAAATAAGATTAAAACCAAGGCATGAAGCTTCAGTTTTAAAAGGCTTCCCCACACACACATGACACAGAGAGGGCAGATAATTCATTATTCCAGTTTTTTATTACCTGATCTTCAATTGACTTATGATCCGTTTCCTGCAGCCAAGAGCCAAGCAAAACACTATCATCATAATGACAAAGAGACCTTAAGAGTGATGTGGTTGTATTAGCAGAGTTGTCTGTCAAAGTAAATTCCGCTACCAACTCTCGAAGCAGCGCATTAAATGATCCTAAAAAGATAAATATTAAAAAGAATCATTGCTGCTTTTTAGCCAAAACATTCCAGCTACTGATCAAAAGTTACACATGTACCATTACTTCGATTTTAGAGGTAGAGAACAGAGAAGTAAACCCGACAAGACTAGAGTTGAGAGCAAGGCTTCAAACAGAACCCTAGGTTCTCAATTCCCAAATCATGGGTACCCAAATATCCAAAGAACGGATAAGGTTGAGAACCATTGGGAGTCATCTAGTCCAAACTCTCTGCTCAAGCAGGGTCCACTAGAGGACATTACTCAGGATGGTGTCCTGTTCTAAACAACAGATTGGGTCATTCCTTCCAGGACAATAATCCAGATTTTGAAAAAATTTGGTCATCCATATGCTCATGTAAATTTAATGAAATAACAAAAACCAAAAAACTAATCTGTCAGACCCTGTGACAGTGCCTGGTAATTTAATAATAGTAGATCTGTCTAATACAGTAAATCAGATAAAAACAAACAAACAAAAAACACCTCAAGCAAAAACAAAAACACAAACAAAAAAGCAACATTGAAACCAAAACTAAACCTTCATTGTCATATCTGTCTTTTCAGTATACTAAAAAAACATGAAATAATGTTCTCCATCTTTTAAGTAACAATGACTTAAACTACCATTACTGGATCTCAGAACATAATCTTCATACCTCCCAATCCTATAAACAGGACCATAACTTTTATACTGTGTTACTCTATGAATGTTTAGCAATATTCATCCTCTGTAGTTATACTGTCAAGATGACATACAGAAGATGAGGAATATAGTACAAGATTCTTAGAGATTCCTAGAATCCTATTTTCAATCTTGTATTTGCTTCAAAGGTAAACACCAAAAACACATCACAAGGAGCAAGCAGAATTTATACTTTATTAAAAATTGTTAAAAATGTATGTACCTTCATATGTCTTTGGAGGCAATAAAGCCAATATATCATAAAGTCTTAAACGAACCATAGCTGCACTAGCTTTGAGATGAGCTCCATGGGCTTTAATTACTGATGGAATGCTACAGAATTAAAAAAGAAAAAGAGACAACCAGAAATGCTGTAGTTACTGAAAAGAGTATTTTCAAATTTCTTTTCACAAGATATATCTCTAGCCAAGGCAAGAAAACAGTGTTCAGAGAACTACCCTGGACATCACTCAATTATCAGTACATTTTCAGAAGTAATTGTACAGAGAAGACTTTTAAAAGAAACGAAAATACCAAAACAACAAAACCACAACACACGCTGCCCTAAATCAGCGAAATGCACCTCCTCAGAAGAAAGCTCTATTTTAATTAGGGGTGGGGCAGAGGAAAGGGACAGACACCAAACCACAAAACCAACTCAAGACTATGTTTTATTTTTATTCTGTAAAATGCTGTAAGTCTTTTCATTAGTTCAATTTATAAGAGAAGAGCTTTTTGAATAACATCTAGTATACCAGTATCTTAGTTTTGTCATTTCTTGCACAGGGATAAGCAAACCATGAATTCAAAAGCTCACTGAACTGGAAATCAAAGCACAGTTACCAAAGTTACCACTGTAGGCCCTTCAGCAGTAATAATTTTACAAAGCTAAAGACCACAAACACAAGGATAAAAGTTTTTCTTCAAAATGGATGTGCAGCAACAGTGCAGTACTATGTCAGAACATGAATTAAAACAAATTAGTTGTAGCATTTCAAGAAAAGACAAAAGTGAATAAAGAGCAAAAACTGCCTACTTACTGCGACATCATTGTCATGGCACATTCTATGGGTGTCATCAGTTTCCTGATCACATCCTCAGTAAGCAGCTCAGGACAGTGAGCAACAAAACTTCTCATAGCTAATAACAAAAAAGTTTAAATTAAACTTTCACTGAAACAAACAAATATAAAACATAAGCAAGATACAGATCCTAGGAGAATATGAAAAAAGCAACAATTAAAAATGTTTATTCAAAGACTGTATGATATCCTCCAAAAACTGTATGCCAAAACCAGGTCACATTGATGAAAGTCTGACACATTTTACTCATTTTCAAAGAAAGCAGGAAAGTTACGAGAGTTCTCTCTGCAATACTTGGGATCACGTTTTGGTTTACTGTACAGGTGTAATCTCAAAGTCTGAAATTCTTACCACACAGAGCTCCAGCACGGCCTTCCAACGTTACTTGCCAGGTAAAAGAATCTCCTCTCGCCTTCTCTGCTTCCAGCTCCTTCAGAGAACGTGGAAACACATTTCGCCAGAGCAGCAACATCTTAGGCAGATGATACCGAACAACAGAAGGACCTATGCAAAAAAAATAAAGTGACAGTATAATAAAAACACGTATTTAACTGAGTGTGAAAAATCTGCTGCGAAGGCTTTTGCTCTTTGAGCTGTTTTTGTCTTATTTCTGTTCTCCTTTTCTCCCCATTTGAACAACAAAAACCAAATTAAATTCTTTCTCATTTCTAGGTTAAAAGTGTGGCAAACAACTACTATACATTAAGTCTGCTTCTTGATATCAGTACCAAAAATATAGGAAACAGGCTATTCTATACACAACCATGTCCTATGGAACCACTGCCAACTGTTTTTTTACTATCTTTTTTACTTCAAATTTTTTTATGTTACTGTTCTGAAGGCAAGTTCTTTAGCCTACCATAACTTGTCCAAAAAACAAATATAAAAATAACTGATAGTTACTGATTATCTAAATTACTTTGTCAAATTTTTTTCTAAGCTTCTGAAAAAGGTCTAAAGCAAGTACATTAAAAATACGTTAGAGAAAGATAACCAAAATAGGGATACACTGTTAGAAAAACATGACAATAAACTGGCAAAAAAGAGACAATTTAGAGAAATGAGATTAAACATAAAATGGTATTTTCTGAGAGATCAAAATACTGCAGAACGCATCAAAACTTTATCATATTTTCCAGTATAATAAAACTCAAAACAGAAAAAACACTACTACTGCAAAATTCAAGAGTACACCTAAAACCTCTCAAAATACAGCTTCTGATACTTCTGTTATGGCAGATACGAATGTGAGGCTGGGTCTTTTAAAAAACTGAAGGGCTTTTAAACTGACAACACTTTGAATCAGTACTGTTGCCTATCTAGAGGTACACATGCAGTTTGTTGGAATGCTCATTGCATTTACTTATGGTCTATTTCTTCTGCACCACAGCATTAAGGAAGGAAGACTATGGGCAATTTTGCCCTCTCATAGAATGACTAAAGGCTAGGTTTCTAAAAACAGAACAGAATTTTTTTTTTTTTTAGGTATGGCACCTTCTACTATCCTTCAGCTTACATAAACTCTAACACTTTATCTCTCCCCAGCATAACAATACTACTGAAATAAGTGTACGAACACTGTTTCTCCTGTATAAATACTCTTATGCTAGATACTGAACTGATTATGTGTATAGGCCATTTGCCAGAGTGGATAAGCAGAAATGTTGGACAAGCTTGAAGTAAAAGAAAAAGCAGACCATTTTTACAAACCTAAAGTCATGAGTGCTCCAAGTAAAAGCCATCCAGCTTGAGTCCGCTGCAAGGAGAGCCTGCTGTTTTGTGCAGCAGTTCGTAACAGATCCTCGGCAATACTGACCACCATCTGCACCAAGGACAAAACACAAGAGATTTAAAAATATAAATGAAACCACTGCAAGCTACTGCTACTTGTTCACTCTTATAGACTACATATAAAGATGTTCTCAAATCATTTAAGTTGACCTTGGAAAAAGAATGAATGCACATTACATTTCATGCAGATGATTAGTGCTTTTCATATGACAATACGGCTAGAAATATTCTCATCAGCAGTTATTTCAGAGATTTTCCAATATTTCAATTTCTCTTCAGCAAATTCAAAAGAGAGAGGAAAACAGCTGTTAAATATTGCTGTACAAACATGTACTCTGGCCACTACTCTCACGCTAGGCACAAGTTTAATTTCAATAATGCTTTAACTCACTAGCATGCCACACATTTTGCAAAGCTATTACTTGTAGATAAAAAGGTATCTTTTAGCACACTCGCAGATGAAACACTCATTATCTCACCTTTCCTTTGGCATGAGGAATACCTAGTGGACACTGATGCACACCACCTAACAATGCAGCCATTGCAAAACTGTAGCCACTAACAGCTTCAGGGGAGGTCTTCAGATTGTTGAGTCTTTCTGCACATCTGTCTAAAAATGGAGTCAACTGAAAAGGCAATGCCACGGCTACACACCGCAAGCACCACGCCGCAGCAAGGCGAGCGGCCATGCTGGGATGAAGAAGAACTGAAGTTACTGTCTCCAACAGACCTACAGAAAGGAGAGTTTACAGTCTTTAACTTATGCTGGTTTTAATACACATAGACAAGTAAACTGAATCAATACTAGACAGTCAATGTGAAAGTTAAGAAAGTCAGAATTAAGAGTACTTGAACTTTATGACTTTGCCTTTTCCTTTAATGAAAGAGAGAGGTGTTATTAGCATTATAACGCTCCACATCAGATTCTACCAGCAAAGTTGGAGCTGTCAGAGCCATAGAAGAGACTTCTACTTGAACACTGAAAAGAGGTAGCAACGCCGTATAAGGAAACAGGCACTGGATGTGATGATTCCCACAATGTTTTACACAGATTGCCAATAACAGAGCAACAGTAAGACTGTCTTTGGTTTTGTTTCACATTGTAGCCAAGCATATGCTACAGATGTCACTGACTGCTGTACTCTGCTTTTGACACAGTGCTGTCTCCTCTGCATCATGTTTCCAGCCTTCTACACTCTACAGAAACCTCTGTGCT
Source organism: Chiroxiphia lanceolata (assembly GCF_009829145.1). Classification (NCBI taxonomy): domain Eukaryota; kingdom Metazoa; phylum Chordata; class Aves; order Passeriformes; family Pipridae; genus Chiroxiphia; species Chiroxiphia lanceolata. The sequence goes on along the minus strand of NC_045639.1, from coordinate 33,601,133 downwards.
TACTCAATCCCACTTTCTGAGTCCTTCAGTCCAACCTGTCTCCACACCAAGACCTTCTTTGGTCCAGATCTTGGAAAACTCTTACTTCAAACCCCCACTGCTGCTTTATCTCTTGCTTTCTCTTGAGTTAGTGAGCAATTTCCACCTGCTTAGTTCAAGCTGCTAACAGAAATAATGCTGAGATAGTCCCCTCTATTCTTATGGGACGCAGCAGCCAGAAGGAATAAATACAGGCAGTCTCCCCCATGCCACAGCTGGCACAAATCAGTAGGAGAAGAATATCATATGCATCAAGACAACAATCTGCACAATGAAATATCTAAAAGAGCTTGAACTTCCATTGGAAAAGACCATAGGCATCCACAAACTGAAAAAACTTCTAAAACTGCAACACTACAGCATAAATGTGGATTCAGATACTGAAACAAACAAGAAGAAAATCTCCCACAAACCCTAGTCAACTTAAGACAAAGAACCACTTTTTTTAAATGGCACTACCCACAGCTTCACCTGAACAAAATACTTTTGCCTTCCTGCAGAAATTTGGTATTTAAAGGCAATACAGTTTTCCAGGAGCAAGTATTTCAGACCTTACATAGCAAAACAATGTATTTCCTATAAAACCATTATTGTAAACAGACCAATACCAAAAATTACAACTTTACTGACCCTAAGAAATAGCTTCAGACAGACTCCAATCAAAACAGCTTTTTAACACTTTGTCAAACTTGAACTAAAGTTAGGGTACTAAAAACAATGAGCTGGACAACTGTAGCTACCTGGAGTGCTACAGGAAGTGCCAGCTTCACTGATTTATTTCTTACATATTCATTCATTATTTAAGTAGATTTAACGATATTTCATATTCATTGCTCAAATGCCTCACAATCTATTTCCATTTATTTGCGTACCTATAGAGGGTTCTTGAATAAGGGGAGATGCAGTGGCATTCAGACTCTGAACCAGACTACCCAATTCCTGGAGGGCACACACCATTACATGCTGGCTTGCAGCTACATCAGCAGCTCCTGATTTATTTTCACTGTTAGCATCATTCACTACTGCTTCTGCAGAAAAGAAAAACAAGAATATCTTTCTTAACTACCATTTGAATCACACATGAGCTGCACAGGACAGAAAATGACAGTTTTGTTTTGATACCAACCCTATATTAAAACAAAATCACAAGTCTGGTGATAGTGAGAACTTGCAAAGCGAACACATTCTGGAAGGGAATAGTTTTATAGCTATCAGCCAAACACAATCATCCAAAGACCATAAAACACAGTTGCCCAGCAGTTACTATGGATGGCAGAGCACTAAAATTACAGCATTAACAGCATAACACAGCAAAAATAAGTATACAATACACAAATGCTGTATATGTGTATCTATACACAGTAACAAAAAAAATACAATCTTGACATATCTAGGTTTTGCATACGAATTTGCATGCATACACACTCAATGATACTGAGACCTTTAGTAATTAATTAATCACAATCTCTAATCATTTTAAAGATATCCAACTGAGTTCCTAGATCCCACTGTAGGTTCTTTCTCCTACAAAATATCCCAGAAGCAGCAACTGTCTTTTCAAAGAAAAGGTGCTTTAGTATCAGCTTAATGTCTGTGTGTCTACTACAGGTCAAATTTAGAAAATGGTCCATCTTATATGAAGGGAAGCTATTATTACCAAGTAAAAACTATCAATTTTTCATCAAATTCATTGGAATGAAAATGAAATAGTTCTTCCAACCAGCCAAATACACAATGGAATTTCCTGCAACTTTGATAAGATGGCAGGAAGAGTAATTTCTGCAACTGCTTCCCCTCAGAAGTAGCATTTCTAATAGTCTTATCTTCCTGGAAGTAATACTTATGGTAATCAGAAGCCTTTTAAGGTTCCATACTTACCCTATCAAAAAATAATTATGAGAAAAACCTGCAAAAGTCTCAATATCAATTTCATTTCCATAGGTTAAACATTGCTTTAAATGCGAATTAGATGACAGCAGAAAAGGATAAGAAACAGATGTACGGTAAATACAGGGATGTGTAATTCCAATTTACTTTTTAAATCTCCAGCTCAAACTAATTCATTTCATAAGAAACAAATGCCAAGACAATTTTGTCAGCCCTCTTAGGGATTCCATATTTGCAAAGTTTAGCAAAGGGATCATATTTTTCTTCTCTAATTCCAATCTTCAGATTACATCTTTACTTGTCACAAAATCCAATTGGCTATTATTATGGATGTTAGCAGCAGAGGCACAAGGACCTACAAGATCCTGTCCTACCTTCAGCACTGTTAGTAAAGAACTCTGCATGACTTTCAATACAAACTATCCCAAGATAGATGACACATGCAGATTTTTTTCTCCCCATTTCCATTCTAGGCTTTTGACATTGCATTTGCTATCACAGGATAACAAGCCAGTTTTATACAATCACTTTTCACGTAAAACTTACGTTTTGGATAGCATGTTTTAAACAGAATGCAGCTGAACTATCATTTACCATAACAACAAAATTACTCCTCACAGTAGAAGAAAGGTGAAAAACGGCTAACCCAGTATAATGACAGTAACTTTAAACTGGTCTCAAAACAAAGAAAAATGGTTCTCACCCACTGCCTTCATTTGTTTACCAATGGCTTGACATATATCTTTGGCAGCTGCAATCTGTGCTTTCTCCCCGAGTAAGCTGCCCACAGTTGCTCTCAGGATAAATGACACGCATCTTCGAGAGTAAACTGCCTCCACGTGGGTCTGAGTTGCACGAGGATGGGACACCAGATCAAGTACATGGGACAAAAAGGTAGCAAAGTTGCGCTCCAACCACTGACCTCCTAATGTTGTAACAAAGACAACGTAGGCCTGCAAAATTCAGAAGTCACACAGATTAAAGTCCAATTAAAACAGAAACAAAAGACTATATAAGACTACAGTTATACTTGTGTATTATGCAGAACAGTAGCAATACAAGTTAGTAATAAGCAACCCTAATCAGGTTAGGCAGTATGAATCCATGCAGTAGCCAAGTCTCTGTTGCTGAAACTATACTGTTTCAAGCACCAAGAGTAGCCCTTGTACTGCTATGTATACCATGAAGCATAAAATACTCTCTGCATGACAGCAAGAAAACCCAGTTCATCACTTTAAAAGTGTCTCTTTCTAAAAAATTTGAGAACACAATGTAAATAATAACAGCACCATCAGTGTGTTACAATTCACAATGAAGACCTCATGTACATCTCCCAAAATAGGTGAGTCAAACTAGACTTGTAAGGTATCAACAAATACAGAAGAGTGTATGTTTCCTACTAAAAGGGTTACAACTATGTATATATAATATATATAACATAAATTTTACTTAATTAAAAAGTTACAAACCTGGGTAACACCAACTCGCACTTCCCTATTGACAGATCCTCCTACTTTTAACATCTCTCCACCACTCTTCAGGAAACCAGATCCTCCTCGCAAAAATCCTGTGGCCATGAGCTCCAAGACCTCCTCAAGCGTGGCTCTCTTCACATTTTGTCGCATCACTTTTGGAAAAAGGGAAGTAATAGTTTGACCCCAAAGTTCGAACCAATACAAGCAACGATCTTGAAACCAGACTTATTAATTCAAAACTGTCTTGCAAAAATAAATCTACCCAAGATTTCAGATAAAAATTTGTTTTCGTTCTTAAAAAATAAGAATAATCACTTTTCCCAGATGATTTTTGTGGTTACAACAGATATTCTGCACTCTTTCCTCTTTTTAGCTTATTGTTTATAAAAATAAATAATCCACCTATGAGCTCTCATCTACTGGAACAGCAATGTGTTGTGCAACACTGTCGTGTAACATGGTACTGAAGGTGGAGTCTGCCCATTTAGACATGGAATCCAGAAGGGCTTGTACCTGTTGCTTGTTTTGGTATCAGTGCTGTAGCCATGACTGTCCCCAAAAGCTTTGACACTGCAACACGCACACCATAGTTTGAGTTTTCCAGAGCTTTGAAGCACAGGGTTGCAACATTCTCTAGTTCAGCTGTCCACATAAACACTGCTTCATTCTGTAATTCCAGCAGACACTGTAAGAAAAATAGACTTGCTAAGCACCAGGAGACCATTCTTACCTTTCACGTAAGTATCAGACTGCAATTGTCAGGTTTATTCAGCAAATATTTTAATATGAATATTTTAAGAGTTAATTTACACTCTCTCATATACCAAAAAACTTAGCTGAGTAAAGAATCAGAAGAGTCATAGAATAGGCTAATATATAAATAAAAAAATTAAAAGAAATCTCAAAGAAAGAAACGTTACGAAAAACCTCTCTCACTGAGGCTCACAGTTAATATATTCTATCTCATACATGTTTATGAAGTGGGGAATACGTTACTACAGTACCTGTGAAATAAATCAAATGTCTGAGCCTGCAGTATAAACTAGGAAGAATTTACCTTGCCCAACTAATTATCAAATTTCCTATCATACACAACAAGTCACAGTTCAACTACAGGTTCTTCACAGTCACAGTACAAGGACTTCTAAGGCTAGTGAAAAACACACCCACCTTGGCCACAGCACATCGTACAGCCATAGATCTGTCCGTCAGCAGAGATCGGGCATTCTTATAAATGTCACGGTGACAAGAAGCTGCTGCTCCTCCGAGTCCATTGAGGACTTTCTGCAAACTCATCAGAATTTCACTGCGGCCCTGAGACTGCACACACACAAAAACACATATGCAAAAATGTGGACACTATATACTAAGAACCAGCTGTATACTTTTGCATTTTCTTGCTTCTATACAGGAGTATTTTTGGAAACACTGACAATGAAGGCATATGTAACTGATATCCAGCTGATTTTAGATAGCAGTAAGAACTACATACAGCTTTACTAAAACTCCCTGTGTTGTCACATAAATTAAGATAAGCCCAGGCAACCCAACAAATTGGCTCTAGACAAAATGCTTCTGTCCTGTCTCACTATTTATCTGCTGCAGACTCAGGAAAAAAAACAAAACACCAGCTGATACAAGAGAACAGGAAGCTCAAGTAGTTAACAGCTTCCTTCTATACTTGCACACAGGCAGGTACTTACAATTTGAGGACACACACACACATAAACAAATAAATAAATTATCACATAGGTACAACAACACAGCTGAAGAAAACAGCGGCCAGGTCAAGATCCGCACAATCAGTATTCCAACTTGTTCCAATAGAGCTAGTTCTATAAAATCAAACCTACTGACAGCCCAGGATACATTCTCACAATATTATGACATACTCTCTCTTTTCAGGGCACAATGTATCCTGCTCACATTCAGAGTAACAACTTTGCTGCAAAACTTAAGTATTTATTACTAATTTTTAACAACTGACTGTTTATTCAGGATACTTGGGCAAAAATCCTAACACAGTTGTTAGAAATAATACATACAGTCATTTTGCAATTTTAATTACTGATGCCACTATGAAGCAACTACTATAATATTCATATGATAAACTCAAAACTTTCTGCAGTAGATTTGATACTAACTAGGTAAGTGACTTCCATTTATAGATGTAAAAGAAAAATAATCTAGGCATTCTGGCAAACACCTTTGGCAGAAACAAGTTTCAGTTTAAATGGAATCAAGACCACACAAATAATCTGCAAATTACCTCTGCACTTTTCAGAGACTTTAAAAGATTATTCACAGTTTCTGGAAAAGAACTGCCCAGCATTCTGCCCATTTTTTCATAAAATGCTCCAACACACGCCACAGCAGCCCTATGAAAAAAGACATTAATTGGTGTACTCTTTTTCTGTATTATCTAAATGAAGACAAACAAACAGAAATGTATGTTTTAATCATCATTGATGCATAAAAATCTGTTTATTATCCACTACATATACTGGCTGTTCATTTAAACAATCTTTTTGTTTACCAGCTTCTAAGAATACAAATGTATTTGAGGGTGTATTATTACAGGATCTACACACAGAATGAAAAGTTCTGGAGAAAAAAAAATATGCTGAAATCTCAGCACTATTAGGGTTTTATCTTTCAATATACTGTCTCTTTTTCCAAGCACCTCCAAGATAACTCTTACCCTATAATATATCCTGATACATTTCTGTAGATATTGAATTGTAGGGTTTTTTCAAGACTAAGAACTTAAAATGAATAAATTATTGCATAACATAAGAAAAGTTATAGGTACTGTAAAATCACTCAATCCATAAACAGTTATTTACATGTTTTCTTTGCCCTGCCATTTAAGATTAGGGATATTTAATTAACACCATATTGCAGTTATATACACAAATTGTTCCAGGACAATCACAGAAGCAGCTCCTGAAAACATGCACTTTTTCATCACAAACGAGGCTTTTTTTAAATCTGTAGTTCTTGGCTAAAAGATTTTTTAGCAAAGTTATATTACAAACTCATTACAGACTCCTCCTTAAGGGGCATATCTCCATTAAAAAAACTTCTGGACTATCACTTGGATAGCTTAAGTTTCAGAGCATATATACAGTACAAAACCCTTCCCACTTATACAAGTTCCTCACATTGCTGCACGAGCTACAAACAAGAAGACAGTACCTACCCAAACAGTGACTATTTCAGACTTTATTGTTAAATCCTTTTTTGTTGTGATAATGTCTGAAGGCAAGACCAAATTAGGGTTCACTAGACACTGTGAACATATGAAGCAGTATGTGCAGGAAAGTACCAAAACCAGTTTCAGTGGAAGTTTTTTGTGGCATTAACCAAATTCCTACCATTGAGACTGCTCCTATGAGTAAAGACAAACTGTATCACGCATACATGCACACACATATCCAAGTATAGAGACTCTGCTTGAGAGACCTGTGTGGCATATCACAGTGGAGGAATATAAAAGGCAAGATTTGATAGGGAAAAAAGCTTGAACATGTGATTACAAGTCTATGGGCATAGACAATGCTTTGGTTTGACAACCTGCAGGTTCCATCTTAAATGGGGTACCTGAGTGTAATCAGCAATAATTCCACTAACAGAAAGTCTTCATTGCATTACTGCATTAACTGTTATCCTCTCCATGCCATAAGCATGTGAAGAAACATAAAATAGTGCCTTGCCTAGAGAAAGACATTTCAGACAGCCTTGTATGTGTAACCTCTGAGTCCTGCCCTGCACAATCTCAATCCAGTGCTTTTCTTGCTATATCAAGCATCTGTGAACCCCAAATAAGCACACAAAATATAAATAAACACAGCATGCACATATATAGGCAGATTGTTCTGTAATATCCAGGACCACTTAAATATCATTCCCCTTTCCCTAGTAATATTAAACATACAGTTTTGTGGGCAGGTAGGCTGCAGTATCATCTTTGCTCTTGATGATGTCATTACACTTGTCAAGTGTCTGAAAAACAGTAAATGTGTCTCCGATGCTGTAGAGAGCAGCGAGATTTTTTGCAAGCAGCTTTCGCGTAGGTGGCCCAGGGGAACTGCTGATGAGTCCTGTTAGCTGTTCTACAAGTTTCTTCTGTTTTTCCTTGACATCTGTCTGTTAAAGAGATCAAAAATAAATAAAAAAGTCATTTAATCCTGTGTCTTGCCACCAACACCCAAAAAAACCTACAAGAGATTGAAGTAAACCTTATAGCGCTCCCAATTGCATATAATTTAGCAAATTGCTTGTCTCACAGAGATTTGAGGTACATTCAATAATAGCAGAGGTAGATGCTAAATCTCAGAATTAGCTGTTATCCTATTTGAATTTTACTTTTTGAAAATACTTACTACTTGCCTACTGACTGCCTACAAGTAAACACTTAAGAGCTACAAACTAATACAAAGGCTCTTCAGGTTGAATCTGAAACCATACAGTTGTCATCTGGCCATTACCTGTCAACTGTCTCTGGCATGAAATTAATATAAATGCTTTACAAAGAAGCGGGAAAAAAACCCATAAAATTACCTTGTTGGCAGCTACTAGCACTTTATCCAAAAATCTTAACCACTCAAAGATAAAGACTGGTCTCTTTGCTTCTGTGATTTGAGCTAATGCTTCCTCGTTCAGTAACAAACTGTGAGCCAGCTCCATGGCAGGTTAAATTCCAGTTTTATGTAAAGTTGTGTAGAAACTCTAAAATAAAAATGCAAATATTAGTATGAAGTATAGTACATTAGTACAAACCTTTGAAAATCAAATTAAAGTTTCCAGCTTGGTTAGACTTGTCTTAGCTAAGCAGTCCCAGATAAAACCTACACACATACTTACAAACTGAGTGCATCCATTAGTATTTCAGGGAACAGAGTTGTTAGTTATAAAAAAAAAAAAAGCACCTACGGGCAATTTCAAGGTCCAAACTCTCAGTCAAGAAAAATATACTTAAGTTCCCGTTTAAAGAAAAAAAGTATGAAAGAGGTAAAGGAGTCATCTCACTGTCTCCTCTTACATAAAAGAGAATAAGGATTGTCCCAAATCAAGACCCTTGAGCACACTCCCAAAGTTTGGGCATGAACCCAGCCACCTACTCAACACCCTTCAACAGACAAGGTGTGAAGATGAGCCTACCACAAGTAGGAATTTCCACCTATCATAAAGTTGAGAAAGGCAGGAATAGTGATATTATTTGGCATCACAGACCTAAGACTTCCCAGATCCCACTAGCCTTGCTTTAAGTGCTGGACAAATAAGCCCTCTGAAACCTAGCAAGCCTTAGGTGTGACAACCTGGAATACAAGCAGCAGCCAAATGACTGCAAGACTCCCCAGCAGGCAAAATACTGGGAAACAAACACCGGAGATCCTGCTCAAACACTGAATGGTGGGTAGCTCCAAAGCATGGCCAAAAGCACACTGTCAGTGTAAGCAAACACTCTGTGGACAACTTGACCTTAGCAAACCACCTTTAAACAAAGTGCAGCTGTTTAATGAAGAGCTGACAGAAAAAAACCCAACCAAACAAAACTTATCTAAAAATCACAAAATTAAGTCAACCATCTTCAGAAAAAAGAAACCCAAAAATAAAAAAAAAAGCCCAAATCTGAACGCAGTGATGCTGAAACTAGGATCTTAGTCAAAACAGAGAAAGCAAAACAACTAAGGACTATTATGTAAGACATCAGCTTTCAACAGACATCATCTTTTGACAGCTGCACAGTTCCACTTGTGCTCTCAAGAGCTCAAAGCTGCTTCCTCATTCATGGTCAAACCCAAAAAACTCTTAAAGTCAAATGAAGCGATTTAAATTATTATTTTTTAAAACAGACATTGGTACAGGTAACATGTTAATACTACAGCTGTATTATGGTTCTGAATTCACCTCAGTGATTTGGTACTGATGAAACTAAAGCATTACAATGTCTGTAAGACTAAGGTTGTTCTCTGCATTTCAGTACTTTGCATAATATTTTTCACTACATTCATCTCCAGGAACAGCTCAGCAAATGTAGAAGAGCCACATATGGAAGCCTGCCCTGACACCTCCAAAGACATCTTCTGGATTTTTTTTTTCTCATTTATAAAGAATTGAGGAGGTACTGCCTGTCAGTAATAGACAGACACATCACCTCAGAATACCTTTTCATGACAGCAGAGAGAAACACAATGAATGACAGCACTACGATTCTTTGGATACCATCCCAGAGATCTACACTGCTTGTCACACCCACACAGCACAGGAGTGCTGCATGACAGCACAGCTCATTACTCCTTTTTCTCCCCACATAAAAGGTTTCATTTACCCCTGGCCACAACCTTCCACGCACTCCTGTACCTTTCCACCTAAATTTAGGCAACACAAGCTCCAAGCAACCAAACCTGCACGTACATTCAACTGTGCCACCGAAGCACAAGAGATCAGGCACAAAAACAATTACACAAATATTCAGCTGAAGATTCAGAGTCTAACATACAGCTACACACATAAGCAATCCAAAACTCACACTGGAAAACGGTTTGCTCCAAAATGCAGTGAAAAATGCCCACCAAGTCCTACCGATTCTGGTGATGGTTGGGTCTTGCTGTGCCTGTTACAAGAAATAAATAGACTGTGATCTCCCACAGGACGCACACTGAAAGCTGATAAAAGTCAACCAGGGCCCAGCAAAGTATGTTGAAGCATTACAGAGGTTAGAAAACATTCAGATAAACTAAAATTCCTTTCTATTCCACAGCTGGTTTTCTGTAGCCTAAATCAACTATTCATATCTTCATCACGCAAGCACTTCAGTGGACTGAGAAAGCTAAAAACCAGGCAAGTTTAGGCAAAGCGACACCCTCCCAAAGGGCTCCATCGGGGGAAAAGGCTTTCGCGCTGGGTCCTCCTACCTGTATCGGCTACTTTAATAAGCTGTAGCACCTCTCCCAGGGCATCTTGCCTGGTTCTAAAAACCCCACGGGAGGTAAAGCCGCGGTAAGGGAACGATGCTCAAGGCAATGACGCTAGAGGCAATGATGCTATGAGAATGATGCTAAGGGAGCGATGCGCGCTGCCCTCCATACACGCACCCCCCGCACACGCTCACCGACCCCCCACACGCCGCCAACGCCGCGGAGCGAAGCGCGGACGACCTTCCGGCCCGCTCCCCGCAGCCCCCGGGCCGGGCCGGACCGGGCCCCACCGCCGCTCACGGTCACTTACGCTCGCACCGTGCGGTGGCCGCGTACCGCCGGCGTCGGGCTATGGCAGGCGTGACACCGCGGCCCCGGGGCCGCTCACGGACACGGTCACCGTCACAGACACGCGTGGGCGCGATGCGCCGCGCGCGCCCCCGGCCGCGGGACCATCCCTTGCGGGCTCGGCCGCTTCAGCCCCCGCAGAGCCCGGGTCCGGCGGGTGGGGTAGGGCGGGGAAAGGGGAGACACGACCCAGGTCCGATCCCGGCCCCGACGCACCCCCGGAGCACCCCCGGCCCCGCAGCAGGAAGCGTGAGAAGCGCAGGCGCCGGCGGGCGGGGCCGGCCCCGCGCAGGCGCCGCGGTGGTGCCGGGCGGGTGCTCGGTTCCCCTCGGCCGTCGCAGCCCCCGCTGCCCCTCGGCTGCCGCGGCTCTGTGGGCGCCCCGGCGGCGGGCGGAGGGTGCTGGGCAGGAGCGGCGGTAGCGGAGCGCGGTAAAACGCGCTGAGGGCGTGAAGGCGGGCGCGGGTGCGCTGGCGTTGGGAGGGGGCGGCCCGGCGGGTTCGCTTGTGTTCGTGCATCAGTCCCCCCGTCCCCCAGGGCTCGGGGGGCGGCGGTGGGCACCTCTCCGTGCGAGAGTGGGCTCTGCCTTGTGGGGAAATAAGATGCCCGGTAAGGCGTACTGACGGTGTCCACAGGCAAGGGGCTGGCACACGGCTGGCGTGCCGACATGGAGGGAGATGAAGAGGAAGACTACATGTCTGATTCGTTTATTAAGTAAGTATTTGGCTCTCTTTTTCCCCGCTTTTAAGTGATTTTAGGGTTATGGTTTTAAGAAAAGCTCTAATATTTGCTGGAATTATTAACTCCCAGACAGGATGTAAGGCCAGGCTTGCCCATGGTAAGGCGGGTAAAGGAAGCTATTCAGAAAGAAGAAAAGCAAAAGGAAGCCAATGAGAAGAACAGGCAAAAGAGTATAAAAGAAGAAGAAAAAGAGAGGCGAGACTTGGTGTTGAAAAGCGCGTTGGGCAACGAGAACAAAGGCTTTGCTTTGCTCCAGAAGATGGGCTACAAGAGCGGCCAGGCCCTTGGCAAAAGCGGTAAGCTCATTGCTCTCTGAAGTGGGTGCCTATATTCAGCTGTACCTTTAGAGGTACAGGCCATTGAGAGATGTGAGGGAAGAGCACTATTTGGAGCTCAATAAATGCACTTCCATATGTGCGTGCCTACAGAAATTGCATGAAGGATGTTTTGATGGATGTTTTTGCAAAGCTAATAGTGTTCCAAAAAATGTCAACCCCTCTCTTGGAACTTATAGTTGGAGTCTTCAGAAGAAATTGTGCACACTGGCCTACCCTTTTGAAGCCTAAATAGATGAAGTAAAATCAGTAAAACAAGGCATCAGTAACTTGCTGTGCCGGGTCTCTAGCAGACAATTGCAAACGAACTGGCCCAGACATTGTTTTTATTCTTCATCATTGTCAAGTTGTGAGATTCTAGACTGAAGATGCTATAGAAGGTGTAACAAAGCAGTCTTCATCACAGACATGTTATACCTGTCACATCAACACCATTTTCTTTCAGTCGGGTCACATCCTGAAGAAAATATTTAGGAACCCAGCAGACAGGCCAAAAAAGAGAGGGAGTTCCAGTTCAGCTGCATCATTTGTAGTGCACTAAATGTATATCAATTTGTGATTTTTCAACTTCCAGTCAAAAAAAAAATCACAAGAAAATCTACATATTTCATGGCAAAAGCAACTTGCCTACTTGAATACACTGCACAAATCGTACTTTGAGAAAAACTTGATTTCTTTAATTGACTTATTTTTTCTCTCACAGGAGAAGGCATTGTTGAACCTATTCCTCTGAACATAAAAACAGGTTTGTGATCCTTTCTGATTTACTTAGTTGGGTGTCAAAGCTTCTCCACTGGTTACATTCATCTTTTGAACTAACATAGGCAGAAGTGGTCTTGGTCATGAGGAATTAAAAAAGCGAAAAGCTGAAGAAAAACTGGAAAACTATAGACAAAAACTCCATATGAAAAAACAAGCAAATGAACAAGCTGCAGATCAGTTCAGGTAAAGTCATATAACTGAATTCCAAGCAATGTTTAAAAACCGATTCTCTTTATGCTCTAAGTTTACTTATTATTGTGTTACTATTTTTGAATGTTTTCAATGAAGGGTGAGAGTTACAATACAGTGTAATTGTTTCTCAGTTCCAAAGGAAAAGTCGATGAACACTGCAATGCTAAAAGCATGTGCTGCATCATTTAGTTTTTTGTTAATAATGCAAACAATATACATACTAACCTTCCTCAAGTCATTCGCAACTTTTTAAATTGGGGAACCATGCCATCTTTATCTGGATTTTACATTTAAAATCTTGAGCAATGTCGCTACAATGGTTTTAAAAATCGAGGTAAATTTGTCAAGGTTGTACTGTTTTTGTTTTCTCCCAATCTGCATGTAGTATGTGGAATAGGAAAGCCTAGAGAAGGCTGTATAATTTGCAGATGTTTAGTGAAACATTTATGTCTTATGAAAACCTGATGAAGAAACAGTGTTCAGTTTAGTATGATCACAAAAGCACCATCTTGAAGTTACAATTCTGAAGAAATAAAAGTGTGCTCCCACAGAAATAATGTCAGAATGTCTTCTTAACTCATACGTTGTCATGGTCTGAGAGAATCAGTAGGAATAGAATCTTAGTTTTTCTATTTTACAGCTGTGGACTGTAATGCATGTCTTACTGTGTGTCTGCCTGCTTATTTACCTCTCTGCTTTTTCTTAACAGAATAAGATTCAAAAACAAACAAGAAGAACGTAAGATGGAAGGGGACCTGCGAAAAAGCCAGAGGGCCTGCCAGCAATTAGATATGCAAAAAGTGAGACCTGTGGGGTTTTTGGAGGGGTTGGAAGGAAGACTTATACATTAGAGATACAGGCTACAAAGTAGTGATTAAATTCTTGGAAGTTGTCTAAAATTCAGGGGTAACTAGCCTGAAGTCTTAATGTTTGGCAACACTTCAGCCCTTTTAAAAAAATAAGAAGTGTATGTTTGCACCATTAAGATAGTTGAAGGTGCACACCAACTTCATGGTAACTTATGTGAGGACCCATGTTTTTGCTCCTGTATTCTTGTGGTTACTTCTGAGCTGTTTGCATATCTTTCAGTATCCAGTATCAGGCCATCCTAAATGATGGCGCTGTTTGCCTCAACTGAGGAAGCAACACCATCACACAAAGGCTGATGTTGGGAAGGGACTCTGGAGGTAATCTTGTCCAACCCTCCTGGTCAAGCAGGGTCACTAAAGCAGGTTGTCCAGGACCATGTCCAGGCAGCTCTTTAGTGTCTCTAAGGATGGGAATCATCATTGAGGGAATTAGCAGATTCACCAAAGCAGCACTTAAACAAAAAATCCAACCAAGCAACCAACAACAAAAAAACTCACAAAACTTAAGTACCTTATACCTGCAAGGAATAACACAGGTAATAGCAGTGAACTACTATAAATTTTTGCCACTTGAAAACTTCAAGGTTTTTTTTGCTCTATTAACCTTTTAGAGGTTAATACCACCTCCCAAGTTCTGCTGAGATTGTTTGATACTACTTAGTTTGCTTCAGATGAAGTCATTAGTTTGCTTCAGATGAAGTCATCTGAATTAAGCTTAGATAATCTTTGTTGACTCTTCTTCCTTTAACATTACCTGAAGTGGATTAGGAAGCACCGTGTGATCTCTTGACGAAATAACTTGGGGCAGCATGTCTTTAACTGATAAACATGGGTGTCTGCTCCCAGCCTTGGTGTGAGATAATGTTGCAATGTAGCCTCATACATACCAAACACAGATGGAATAGACTAGTTGTTAGCATGCATTTCATCATTTAAAAAAAAAAGTGAATAATCCTTCTTGTGGATTGCTGTACTTAGTTTCTCACTACAGCTTTAGTAATCCTTGGTTCTACTATACATATAAGTTTTAAAACTTAACACCTCACCTTCTAGAAACTGGTTTTATTTGGCACCTTACAAGAAAACCTACAAAGGCAGATAACATCAATTTAAATCCCTCATTATTTAAGGACATTGAAGTTCCCAAAGAGACTTGGTTTTGGATGGAACCTGAAGAGGAAGACAAAAAGGATGAGGAAGACAAGGAAGATGAATGCACAAGCTCAGACTTAAGTGTAAGCTCTGCAACTAAATTAATGGCTTGATTCAGAATTAAATTTAATAATCCCTTAAACAGTATGTATGTATACATATATATATATAAACGATATATGTATACATGTCATTTTCCAAGCTGTAGTGAAGGGCCTCTTTGCAATCTCAAAGCAGTGATTCTTATAGCAGTTACATGATGAAATATAAAACATTAAACTACCGATTTATTGCTCATCTGTTTTGAGGCTGATCTATGCAAGGTCATAGTTACTTGCTTTTGAGTTTTAATTTTGGATGCCTCATCTGATGTCGGAGATTGAATTTTGGAATCACCGAGTAATTTCTGAAAATGCTTTGCAGACCATCTCAAGTTGGACACAGGAAATTTACAATTTTTGAGAACTAGGTTACACAGTCAGAGATTAGGTGTGAAAAAATCCACAAAAGATACTGTATACTTGAAATCGGGTAGCTAAGTAATGTTTTTAGGTGGCTCTCTTTAGTGCAGATTACTTACTGGAAAGAAGGATGAGCAAACAACAGCCATTAATTTTCCAGAGATGATGAATTCCTGTGCCCTGTTCTACTGATTTGGAAAACTTCATGTCTTACTGAGCTACAGTGTTGTTTAGCTTTTCAATAGCAAAAGGTTAAAAATTTATTTTAGCAAACCAGTAGCTTAAACTGATGTATGTCATGTGAGCCCCAGATCATTGCATTCCTGTATATATCTCTAGGTATCAGAAAAGCTACACATCCTGACAGCCTACTTGAGAAAAGAACACTTTTATTGCATTTGGTGTGGAACAACCTATGAAGGTGAGAGTAAGCCAGTCTTTTATGTTTTGCTTTGCTTATGCAACTCAACTCAACTAGTAGATAATATCCCTTGTGTTTCTCTTATGGCAGTATTTTAAATTTACATAGCAAATTTATCTTGCAGGCTACTGGTTTTGCATAAAGCTTTGTACATTTTGAATGTAAGGCAATTTTTAGGTTTACATGCACAAAAAAAACCCACAACCAAACCAACCAAACAAAAAAACTCCACAAAAAACGAAACAAGAAAAAAAAAAAAAAGAAAAACTAAGAAGTACACAACAAAACACAGCCAACCATATTGAAATTTATTTGAATTTCTATTTGTATTAATTTAGTTTTGAGAAAACAAAATTCAGATATTTAATACTATGTTTCTGAAACAATTAGAAAATATACATTTCTACTGCACCAAAGAGGATGGAATTTTTTTCCTTGTTTTAAAACAAATTTGGGAGTTAATATCTTGTAAACCTTGAATTCTATTTAATCTGTTTTACATGGATTCTACAAATATTTCTAGCAATCATTTTTTCTCCTCTGAGCTGGAATTACTCACTTTCTCTCTGCTTATCCTTTAGACTCTGAAGATTTATCTTCAAACTGTCCCGGAGACAGTGCTGCAGATCATGACTAAAACCTTTCTAAAGGAAGGAGTCCTAAATAAGTATGTATAATCCATAATATCTTTTAGAAGGTTTGGAGCTGTGTTATACTCAAGAATTCACACCAAAGTACACAGAAGGAGAGTTAGGTTGACAGGTTAAACTCACATTTTCTGTTCGATGCACAGTTTAATAGGAATTAAAACTTTGTATTTATAATTGAACTACCATAATTGAGAGGTAGGTTAAGCCTTCCACATCTTTTTTTATGCCCCGCCCAACTGAACAAGATCAGCCAATACTAACATTCAAGTCTGAGTAAGGGAATAAATATTGGCTAGTCCCTTTGTTGTATAATGTGTTAAACAGGGTTTTTTATCTTTATGGATATGACTAAATATCAGATTCTTTTTGCTTATTATCTTAAACTTGGTGGGAAAAAAAGAAGTTTGTGAAATATTACAGTGATGTTATTTGAACCAATATTCTGTTGTATGTGAAGGTGCATATTTTACATAACTAAAGAAAACTAGATCATGATGTTGGGTTTTCATTTTCTTAATATAAAAATACATTTTAGTAGAACTTTTATTTTTAGGAAACAGAACTTGCTACTGTAAGTAGCCATTAATAAAAAGGTACTGCTGAAGTATACAAATACTGTTGAGGAAAAATGTATCAAAACTACTGGGACAAGCTCAATATTATGTAACAGGAAGAAGATAATTGGTGCTCTGTCCAAAAACTGTAAAGGATATTCAGACAAAAGATTGTCACATATCCACCCTCATATTATGAATAGTTTTATAGAATCATAGAATTGTTTAGTTTGGAAAAGACCTTCAAGATCTAGTAAAATAATATATGGCAATTATATCTCAATGGGTAAAAGAGAAGAGAAAGTGGGTAGTAACTAGTAATATATGTGGGCGAGGATATAATTTCTCACAGATCTTGACCACTGCAAAGAAATACTAATTAGCCCATGGGAAGGCTCTGGGAGGACCTTAGAGCAGCCATCCAGGGGAACCTACAAGAGAGCTGGAGAGGGACTTTTACAAGGGCATGTCATGTAGGATGAGGAAGGGAATGGCTTCAAACTGGAAGTGTGCAGGTTTAGGTTAGATATTAGGAAGAAATTCTTTACTGTGAGGGTGGTGAGGCACTGGAGTAAGTAGCCCAGAGAAGCTGTGGATGCCCCATCCCTGGTAGTGCTCAAGGCAATCTGGTCTAGTGAAATGTGTGCCTGCCCAGGGCAGCGGGGTTGGAACTGGATGATCTTTAAGGTCCCTTCCAACCCAAAGCATTCTATGATTCTATATGTATGATTCACGATAATGAGAAAAAAACCCAGAACTGCTTAAGGCCTTACAAAAGTATGTACATTCAGATTCTTATTTAGCAACAAATACTCACAGTAGAACAGCAATAATTTGCATAAGATTATAAAAATTGGCATGCATTAATTTACATTATTCCTTTTAAGCAATCACCCACATTGAACCCATTTAACATTTCAGGAAAGGCATACAGTACTTGACCTATTTTTCTGATTAGAAATCTCTCTTCATTTGCCCTTATAGAGTTACATTGGCTCTACAGCAATGAACAGTTCGACAAGATACAGCTCAAAGGCAAGCAGTTGGAAGGACTAACATGCCTGTCTTTTCGCCCTGCTCCCCACCACTGCACACACAATACTTTGAGTTCAGGCAACTCTGAACTCTTTGAAGTATATAACTGAAGAGTAACAGAAAAACTGCTGTTAACTTTTGTGGGGCTGACAGTGGAAGCACCAGAGGTATTCAGTACACTGAATTAAGGGTTAGGCATTCCTCAGTATTATAACAGGGATTAAAACCTAGCAGCATAGGAAGGAATGTTAAAAGTGCTCTCTCAGCATAGGACTTCAAATGATTACTACTGAGGAAAGTCTGGAGAATTTTGCTATATTAATAGCACCTTAAGTGTTCCTTTCAAAAAAATAAAAACAAACCAAACCATCAAAACCCAAGTTTTTCAGAAGTTTAGAACTTTCTCAAGTAGATTTCCTAGAAGCTGAACATTTAACATTTAAATTCTTAATAAATGCCTACTTTAAAAGTATATCTTATTAAATTTTAGAGCACTGAAGGTGCTAGGTCATCAACAGATGTAAACAGATAAGAAAGCTCACCTTACAGTACTGAAATTCAGTGAATAGCCCATGCCTATTCCTACTATCTTTTCTACCAAAACTAGTCTTAGTTTTAAAGGGAGTATTCCAGTAATTATTAAAAGTATCACTGAAAAATCAGAAAGGTTTGAGTCACATACCAGAAAACAGCACTTCTTCCACGGAAAGCAATAGATAACCTCAAAGAATAACGGATACAGCACCACATCCAGGGATTTGCCACAGGCCAGTTAGCACTTAAGCCCATCAACATAATCTTCTAACAGAAAAGGACTAGGTTCTTTTACTTATTTGTAGAATACAGTTCAGCTCATCCACAACCTGTATTTTCAGGTAAAAATTGCAAGTGATTCATTGCAGAAGTATCCAGTCCTGGTCTGCAGCCAATGGACATGAATGGTGATGTGGCCTTCGAGCTGACAGACTCGACAATGGCAGGAAGGCAAAGCACCAAGGAAAAGACATACCCCAAGTCTTGCTGTTGCTTCTTACATCTATTGTTATGTTGTCAGTTTCAATAAATCCACGAAACTCTGGATTTAAACAGAGTCTGAAACCCTTTTAAAAGGGCATTTAACAAGTATAATTTTTAGGTGACTTCTCTTTATCAACAGACTTAACAAGATCAAGTATTCGAGTTGCAGAGGGTCTCTTGAAAGGGTCTGTTGAAAGCATCTTTTTGATTATGGATGCCTGCAAAAAAATTTAAATGTCAATAGATTTTTATTTTTTTTTTTAGTAAATAAAGTAATCAAAATAATGTATTAAAATCCCATACCTTTGGTGGAAATTGGTTGGTGAAACTCTCTGGAAAATGACCTTCTCTAACAGAAGGCCATACCTGAAATTCATAAAAGAGAACAGTTTTAGTATGCTTTCTTTGATTATATTTTACATGTCTACCTTATGACCCATATAGTTTACTGAAGTAATTAGGAAACCACAAATCTACAAGAAAGTAAGTAACTGTAAACAGTTTGAAAGTTTCTTCCATTTAGTTGTACATTGTTTTGGTTTTATGGACTTTTCATCAACTATTGTTCCTTTCTAAGCTTAAAAGCTTTGCACTCTACAATGATGTGTTTGTTTCAGCAGTCCTCTCTATTTCAGAATCATTATCCTTCTTTCCTTAATTTAAAAGTAGTGGATTTATATCATCTAACCACATTGAAAGAAAAGAAAAAAGCAAGACAACTGAATTTCCTACTTTGGATGTTACTGTTTGCAAGCCAAGCAGGTGTGCTTCCATGTTCAGTACTACACACTGAACTGAAGTATGTCACTGCCAAAAATGCTATGTGGAGTTCAAAGCAGCTAACATATAGAGGATTTCTAATTATATGCTTTAGAAACTGGGTGTGGGTAACTTTTTTTTTTCCTGTACGACACTGTCTCTCACAACATCCTCAGAGGCAAGCGCAGGAATTGCAGGCTGGACGAGTGGATGGTGAGGTGGATTGAGAACTGGCTAAACAGCAGATTCCACAGTATAGTGCACAGTGGCAGAGGGTCTAGTTGGGAGACTACAGGGACTGGTCCCCTAAAAGTGGATACTCAGTCCGGTATCGTTTCACTTGTTCATCAGTGAGTGGGATGGAGGGGCAGGTGTCTCCTCAGCAGGGTCGCTAATGACACAAAGCTGGAGGGCAGCCCTTCAGAAGGACCTTGACATGTTGGAGAGATGGGCAGGGAAGAACCTTCTGAAATTCAACGAAGGCAAATTCAGGGTTCTGCGGCTGGGAGGAATAACCCCAGACACCAGTACAGGCTGAGTGCTGACCTGCTGGAAAGCAGCTCTGCAGAGGACCTGAGGGTCCTGGTGGATGACAAGCTGTCCCTGAGCCAGCAGTGTGCCCTGGTGGCCAAGAAGGCCAATGCTGTCCAGGGGTGCATTAGGAAGAGCATTGCCAGCAGGTCAGGGGAGGTACCTTCCCCTCTATTCAGCCCTGATGAGGTATATCTGGAGTGTTGTGTCCAGTTCGGACATCCTCAGTACAAAGGAGATAGGGAGCTTCTGGAGCAGGTCCCGTGGAAGGTGATATAATTAAGGGACTGTAGGAAAGACGGAGGCACCTGTGCCTGTTCAGCCTCCAGAAGAGATGACAGAGGGGATCTCCTCAATGTCTATAAGTACCTAAAGGGAGGGTGTCAAGAGAATGGAGCCAGTTTCTTCTCGGTGGTGCTGAGCAATAGGACAAGAGGCAGCAGGCAGAAACTGATGCACAGGAAATTCCACATAAACACGAGGAAAGAATTTCTCTACTGTGCAGGTGACCAAGCACCAAAACAGATTACTCAGAGCGGTTGTGCAGTCTCCCTCCCTGGAGATACTATGGACATAAGCCTGAGTAACATGCTCTAGGAGACCCTGCTTGAGCAGATAGGTTGGACTAGGTGAGCTGTAATGGTCCCTTCCAACCTTACCCATTTTGTGATTCTGCCATGATGTAGCTTCTTGGGTAAAAAGAGCAGTCTACTCAATTCGTTTGTTGTTAACTAGTGTAATGTCTGCCTAAAGATGATAGTTTTGTTCTTACACTTAGCTATGCATCCTGAATCATTAGCTAGACTTATGGATCCTATGATTCTGATGTACCAAGCCCTTACAACCAGTATCCAGTAAAACAACAGCTCCCACGAACTGCCAAGCTTTTTCCCTACTCTTCAGCAGTAGCTTTAAGCCTGTGACCCTACCTGGTGGTAGGGTCAGCTGAACCAGTTACTCAACACAAAATAATCATCAACATGATGTTCTTTCAGCAGGGCTTGCCAGCTGAAAGTTCATCATGCTCCATTAAGTGAAATTACTTTCTAAGGTAATGGAGCAGGTGAAGACCATCCTAGACTTTCCATCCGTGTACCTGCCTGCAGTGCTCAAGATTTTGATACTTAGGGAAATAATAAATAATGCCTTTCCAACTGTAAATACCATGGGACTGTGCATGCATTTGCAGTCAGCTGTGAGCAGGAACAAAGTATCTTAGGAGGTACTGCAAGGTGGCTGAATAGAACCAGCTTGAAAAGACACACTGGTATGATTTTCTCTTAAGGGTAAAAGGATCCAGCTAACAGTGTTCAAAGCCTTCTTGTTCTGACCACTGTTACTTTAGACAAGACACCCAGCAGTTACATCGCTGTCCTAGAAACATTTAGGTTTGTGCATATGAGCTGTAACAATAATCATGTACAAAGTAGCAATAAAAAACTCAAGATGTGTAAAAGATGCCTTTAAAAAAAAAAGCTTAAGTAACACTGAGTTTCTTTTTGAAGTAACATCTTTTTCGCTTAAAGCTACTTATTCCAAATCACTTTCATTTTCATTTTGAAAAACTGCAAGTGTTTTGCCTTGGTGGAAACCTTGTTCTTACTCCACTGTGCAGTGAAGACAAGCATGGCAGAGACAAAACTCACCCATTCATAATTTTTATTTTCTAAAATTAGAAAACATCCGCTTCAAGTTTCTGATCAAACAGAAAGATTTATAAGAAACTTAATGTATTTTTTAACTTGACATTAGTCTTTAGCATGCTCAGGCTTTAATGTATAGGTAACAGGACACAGGAGAAATAAACTGTAATATTTCTTCAGTTATGACATTTCAACTAAGGTGTGAGGACTTACAGGCCTTATGGAAATGAATTAATGGGGGAAATGTAAATGGAGACTCTAGATACACAGATTCCTTCTAGTGTGCAATCAACATGTGATCAGCAGCAAGGCAAAACAATATCAGAGTTCTTTTTTAAATTTAAAGATTACATACCTCATTTTTCTCATGATTAGTAAGTGCTGAAAGAATTTCAAACCAAATTAGTCCCAGTGCATAAATATCTACTTCCTTTCCATATCTGTCCCCGAACTAGAAAGATAAGAACCAGAACAATAAAAGCATCAAATCCAACTGTACAGCAGCACTTCCTAAAGCAAAATTTGAAGTCAGCAGAAATTTCCACCCCAATGCTACAGGACTGGCCCTACTCAATATCCTTGTAAAGTCATTAACACTTTCTGCCACAGATCTAATTAGTGACTATTGTATCACCTTAAACACACAGAAATTTACTTCAACAAACCTATATAGATAAAACATGCCAATATTGCCCTGTGACAAATAATGAAACAAATAGAAGGACTCAAATGCCACAGTTAAAAGAGGTCCTAAGTTAAAATTTAAGTACATGTGCCTGGCAGCCTGGTTTTGCAAAAGCATTCCTTACAGCATGCAGTGTCAGACTAGGTTAGCCCAGAGAAAAAAACACTACCACACTGGCAGACAGCTTTCTCCAGAATACAGTTATCCTCATATACAGTCATACCAGGGAGCTTAAGGCAACTTGCTTTAATACCAAGATTAGGATTTAGAACATCCAGTGCTGACTTTATAGTTCAAATCTAATTACAGAGACACTAATATAGCAGGATAATTACCTGTTCTGGTGCCATATATGATTTTGTTCCTATGTTCTTAGTCAGAGTCTCATATGCCACAGGAGTCACAAGACCGAAGTCACCTATTTTTATTTTATCATCATGTGATATGAATATATTCGGAGGCTATATATATTAATATTACAAAAAAAAAAAACAAAACAAAACAAAACATATGAGCAAGGTTTATCATCACATAATCAGCCACAGAAGTGTTTCCCATAAAATTTGATAATTGTTCACAGAAAACAGCATTAAGAAACTGATGGGGTGGGAAACAGAAAAAAGTTAAATTAAGTTTCAAAAACACAAACTAAATTTCAAGTAGTATATTCTGCAGTACCGGCACCTTTTTTTTCCACTAGCTCAGTCATAAGTATCATTTAATGCTCTTCAAATACATCGTGCATATTTTATATCCAGAAGTGCTTTTCAGTCTTCAGTCCTAGCCCTTGGATTTAAAACACTTGGAAAAGTATTTAGGCTCACTAATGGAATTCCACTCAAATCAGAGTTTCTCCTAGGCACAGCAGGATCATCTGTAGTAAGTCAATTGCAGAGTTAAGGCTTACTACAGGTGTCTTGGAGTATCACTTTTACATTTCCATTGAACTTCCCTTTTTTAAATTTGACAAAGTGTCGTGGCTTACACCCAGCTGGGAACTAAGCATCACACAGCTACTCACTCACTCCCCGTGCCCACAGTGGAATGAGGGAGAGAATCAAAAGTAAAGCTTTTAGATTGTGTTAAGAACAGTTTAATTATGGAAACAAAAGTAAAATATAATAATAATAGTGATAGTAATAGGATACAAAGCCAAAATAAAACAAGGAAAAACAAGTGATGGACGATGCAATTGCTCACTACCTGTTGACTGATGCCAGACCCTTTCCACAAATCCAGATCAGCCCCTCTTCCACCTTCCCCAGTTTATATACTTGGCATGACATTCTATGGTGTGGAATATCCTGTTGGGTAGTTTGGGTCACCTGTCCTGGCTAGATTATCAACATTATTCTCATCCTGATTCCAGAACACAGCACTGTACCACCTACTGAAAAAAATATTAACTCCATCCCAGCCTAAACCAGAACACAAAGTGATAAACAACTAAAAATAGAACTGTATATGTTTCAACGAAGTTTCCCAAAGAAGATGAAGAAACTACACTTTGGAATGTTTTTAAAACAAAACCAAATAGTCTCATGCTATCTTTTACTCAAAGAGGCTCCAGTGGACTGTAAGACCAGGAGATACTTAATATTCAACAGGAAGAGATCTTTGTGTGAAGAATGCCCAATGCAGTTGTTCTGTTGAAGTCCAACCATGCCCACACGTATTTAATACAGTACCCGTACCTGGCTACACTATTTAAAGGCTCTGTTCCTACCAGGCACAAATATCAGCTTGAACCTATCCTGCAGCTTTGATTCTGGGATATGCCATATTAAAGCCCTGAAGGCTTTGTCCTTCATATTCTTTATATTGAAATAAAATTTTCTTATGAAGATGCACATGTAGAGAATGAAATTCTATCCAGAACTGTAGCATTCAAATATTTATATGCATACACGGACAAAAGCAACTCAACTAGAGTGTGTTGTTACCAAGCACAGCACAGATAAACCTGTCCCTTTACAAAATGGCAAGAGCAAACTTCCTAGACTCAACTTTTCTTTTTCCCGTAGGCAGTCTTGTGACCCAGTAACACACTGAAAGTGCCTGTTAACTGAGGACTACTGGTTTTTTGAACTATTGCATTCCAAGATCCTCCAGTTTACCTTTTGATTTTAGGCTGAGGTTCAGCCAGTTACTGAAAAAGAATTAATCACTAGCGATATCTGAAGAGGCACACTGCTAGGGTACATAACAGAGTGAACAAAGACTATAACAATTTAACATTTTTTTAAAATTCCAATAAGTAGTATCTTCTTTTTTCAGGTTTGGGTTTTTTTTAATTACCTATCCTACTTACCTTGAGGTCTCTATGAATTAACTTCTCAGAATGAATATATTCTACTCCTTTCATTATTTGTAAAAATTTGTTTTGTGCCATTTCATGATAGTTTTGGTCTTCTCTATTCTCTCCAATCCACTTTTCCAAGGTCCCTTTTTCACAGAATTCCATTTGGATGAAAAGACAGCGAGTTGTTTTGTCTGAATTCAGGCTTCAAAAGAAAATTACATACCATATTAAAATTAGCAAGATACAATTGTTGCCAAGTCATCAGTGATCTTCAGATTCCTCTTCTTTAAAAAAGCCTTTTTGTTAATAATTATTTTTGGAGTTCTCCAAAACAAAATCTGCAAGTCCTTTAATTTTAAAAAAGACCCTAGACCAATATGGATTAGATATAAATAAATAGGACTGAAAACCAAAGAATCCCTGCTAAGTTCCTACCTACCCCTGGAAAATACTCCTAATGTTTTGCTTGCTTCCTAGTTCACACTGAAAGTTTTCAGAGTGCCCAAGTTCTATGTCACTCATACCTAGAGGCATGTCTTATATAGGAAGAAATAGCACTGTCCTTGGCTCCCATCTTGGCGTGTAGGAACTGCTGCAAGTCCCTGGCAGATATTCTCTATTCCACACAACAAACGCAGCATCAGCCAGCCTTCCTCTCCTACCCAGAATGATCACATTCTTTCCGACTCTGTCCTGTCAAGAACATAGTGCCGGGACCATCTTTGACATCAGACTGCTAGAGAAACCCTTCCGAGAGCTGGAGATCTAGATGAAAGATATTCACCCCCCTGACAGCCTCACACTTTCCAGAAGAGTTCTCTCACTATCAGCCCATGGAATAGGCTGGAGCTGGTAAGGGGAAGGACAATATGAAGAGGAGCAGGCACCACTTTTTCCTATGTGCACTGTGTGGTCTATAGCTGCGGAATATAGCTGCCTGAGGCACTGAAAGAACAAACATTAGTTGGCTCGGGACTCTGTAGCCTTGAGGTCAGGGTACTAATTCCAGGCTGGGACCTCAGCTCTGAGTACTACTTTTTTCTGTCTTTGACACAACTGTTCAATGTAAAATACATGCATGACATTGAGGCTCCAACATATTAATGATTGGGTTTTGACATGAGACTTTTTTCCTCTATTTTATTTCTCATTTACTGAGCACACTGGAGAGATATTATGCCAATCATAATTTTGAATGCATTAATATTTTATGGCTCCAGGTAAATATGGCAACACATCTGAAGGGTATGAATTTACAGCTGGTGAAAAAAAGCTTCCCACAGAAGCTTTGTAAAGTTAATAGCCTAACTTACAAGTAAAACTCTCACCACAGTCTTCCCAGAAGTCTTAGTGTTGAAAGACTACCTCTAAATTAAAGAGCATTTCATTTTGTATTTCTGTCCTAAACAACCAAAACTGTTACAGGCATCATGGCTAAAATGCTAACTTAAGAGAAATAATTAAATCTATAAGAGCTATTGGCTGACCAGTACTTATTACAAAAAGGAAGCTTCTGATTGGGAATTAGGCAGCCAGCTGTCAAACAGTCTTTTAGTTTCTGTTGTTAATTTTTCCCCAAATTTTGAGTTCTGCATTCTATACTCTCCTCTATATATTCACTAAGTTCCATATGTTAAGACAGAAGAGAAATATAACATTATATAATGTATCTTATTAATCAAGCAAAAGAAGGTATAAATATACTTAATTTTATACAGCCTGCTGCTGGAAAGTACTGTGCCTTTTTTCCTAGCAGTATGTATATAAGCATGTGTATGCATTTATACTTGTACAATAACTGGTAACCAATCATCAGTCTTTCATTTTACAACATAAAATTCACTATGACAAACAAGTTTGTGAGTTCAAACTGCTATTTTGTTGTTACCTTGCATCTCGACTAGTTATATGGTCGTACCCTTTCCAGCTGCAATGATACCGCACTATGTTTTCATGTGTAAGTCTTGCAAGTCCTTCTGCTTCACGCCTTACATTCCTATTAGGAGGAGAGGAAGGAATCAAAAAAAAAAAAAAAAAGGCTTTTCCCTATTACAATGTAATGGTAAGTTAAATAAAAGACATGATATCAACTAGCAGTATACAGACAGTTTTACATTAATTTAGAAACAAAGCATATTATTTGCCTTCATAAAGATTCAAAGTTCAAAATCATAGTGAGAAATTCAGTGAGTTTTCTTTCATCTGCTCAGTTATTCAAAGTGCAAAAATGTTTTCACCATATTAGAAATTAAATCTCCACTCAAAAAAAGCAGATAGTTGCAATGCATAATAACATTAGGTCACCGAACACAATATAGCAAACAACCATGTTTTGTTTCTACCTCTATGAAGTTTGTCTATATAGAGAGAAGTCAGTATAAATACTCATGAAGAACTATTACTAAATTAGCTCTGCAGTCATTGTTGTAACGTTACCTAGTGAAGCAAGTTCAAACCCATAAGCAGACCAGCAGTCGTCACTTGAAGGATCAGCTGAATGTTTTTAGTATCGTTCTCAGGATTGAAATACCAATTAAAATAACATACATTTGCAAAGAACACAAGAATCTGAAGGCAAGTGTACACATCACACAATTTAGGGACAAGTATCTCCAACAACTTAAATCTTTTTCAATGGATTGCCTAAAAGAAATTAATTTTTTCAGCTGCTGATAAAATATTCCACTTGATACTAGTTACAAATAATTAAAGATCATCATTCTCTGTTGAAATTTATAAAGAACAAGTAACACAGTGTGAGAATAATGACTACATGGATAGTATATAAAACATTTTCCAACTACAAACCACAAAACTTATCACCTAGATTTTTCTCTATTTTCTCTAATTGTAGTTGTTATGCATTACTGATGTGTAAATTTTCCATGTAACATATCAAAAGTAACAGTGCTGTTTTCAATGTTTTACTAACCAGCAAGTTTTCTTCAAACACATTTTCAGTATTAACAACCAGAGCACTAGTGTGTTCAGGGAAAGTAGAACTTAACCAATCTACATTTTTAGAGCTCCAGCAGAAATTATCCCAGTACATGCAAAAACTGACAAAGTTGTATGCCATTTTCAGCGTCACTTAGAAATAAAGAAAACGGTTTTCCAGAAAGAATAGACAATTAATAATGAAAACTGCTTAAATGCTCCTAGGATTGTTAAAGAGAGAAAATAAAGTATTAAAATATTGATTAAGGTTGTCCTAAAATAAAAAGTGGAAGTAAATATACAGTACGTACTTTGTGAATTCAACTCGTTTGATTGCATAGGTTGTCTTGTCGCACTTTGATCTTGCCTTGAAAACATTCCCAAAACCACCTTCACCAATAGGCTCTATATTTTTAAAATTATCAAGAAATCTTAAAAAAAAAAAAAAAGGCACAATTATGTTTAATATTAAATTTACAGGATATAAAAATAATCCTGACAGATACATCTGCTGAAATATCATTCTACAGGAATCACTTGACAAATCTACAGGTCTAAACCATAGTCTGGAAGATTAAACAATAAAGGGAAACTGACCCTTGCAGGCATGTTGGGTAATTACCCTCTCACATCTTCATACAAATGATGTTTGGCCATGAGCATTAAATACCATTGCATGTCAGTTTCTATGCTAGATTTGAAATTTCCGGGGGGGGGGGATCAAACACCAATTTTCTTTGAATGTTCTTTTTACAGCAGTATTTTCCCTCCTTGTATCATAAATAAAGGAACAAATCTAGATACCTACATAATGTAATTGCCATACAAATATTATTAAAAAAACAAATCCTTCTTACATTTTATCAACAGTGTGTGGATTTCCATTCCCTTTTCTGGTATTCGTGTCCACATCTGGCAAACTTTCATCTGAATCTGACATATTTTTGTTCTCTTCCTCTTTTCTTACATTAGGAAAATTAGCTGCCAATTTTCTGTAAAAAGGATAAAAGCAAAATTATTTGTAATGAGCCATTTTTCTAACATGTGACCAGAAATGAAATGTACCTCCCAATAGTGACATTTCTTTACTAGATACAGAAACACTAAAGTGATTTGCAATATAGTTTACAGGAGATAGCAATAAACACATACCTAGAAATAAACACATACCTTTTGGACTTCAGGGCAGAACTCTGTGCATTTCTCTACATGGAAAAGAGAAAAAAGCCTAACTGAGATAACCTGAATATTTTCTCTACAGTTCGCTTAAAATGTTTCTGAGAACGTATTTAGGAATTGCCTATAAATATGTTCATACCTTAGATAAAAAATGTAATAAGAATGAAGCCATATCTCAGCTTTAACTTTTTCACATATGCTATGCATAACTTTATCATTGTTCCCACAGAAAAAATTGAGCTTAGTTTGATCCTCCTTCTTGGGAGTACTGCCCATTTCTTCAACAGTACATGAACTGAGTCCACAGTACAGAAGCAAATGACCAATGGTTAACAGTAAGAATGTGCTGAATATTTTTAGGAAAAATGCACATGTTTTCTAGTGATTAAAGGATAAAGGAACAAACTGATGTTACATTCTGACAAGAAGCTTGCCCTATTCATGGTCTAAAACGTAATTAGAAGGAAGACCATTTTCATACTATACCTGAGAAGGTGAAAGCTTTTCACATACTGCCATGTCTTTCATTTTTTCTACCAACATTGGAGCTGAGTCTTCAAAGGAAATACTGCTTTATTGAAAAATAGTGGACTATTTTTAGGTGAAAGTAACACAATCATAAATAAAACTGCCACAAGAGAAGTAGTAGTACCAACATTTACATAGTTTTTTAAAAGCGAAACGTAAGAAAGTATTAACAATCATGACTGATTTAAACTACCAAACTTCCTGCTGGAAACCTACTAAAGTAACACCACTTTGTAATATACTCCTATATTTCTATATTATATGATTCTATGACATCTAAATATCCCTAAGTTATATATTCTATTATAGTCTTAAATAGGTTAAATGTAGGTATTTATTTCAAGGTAGTACAGCCACCTCTAACATTGTGCAACTATAAAGCAATCACATATGTACAAAGAACATAAAAGAAGGGGTAGTGGCACTACAGCCAAACCACTGGACACAAAAGGCTTGACCTAAGGTTCCCAAATCACAAATGAAACTTTATGTATGTTCATTTTCTCTCACTAAGCAAATTTTTCCCTTCGGTGGAAATAAAGATTTAAAAAACAAAACAAAACAAACAAACAAAAAACCAACCAACCAAAACAAAAAAAAACTAAAAAAGGGAGAGAAGAAAGCAGAATATGGAGCACAGGAAAGTACTGAAATTGAATTATACTGAGTTCACAATTGTGTCACAATAGGAAAATGAGTGTCAAAATGCCATGAAATAATGCTACTGAATGAGGTAGGTTAATACATTTACATCATAGTAAAAATTATTCTGAAAGAACTACTCATGCCAAAATATAAATATATCAGAAAACTCTAAAATTATTATAAGCTCACCCATATGGACTCAAATAAAATTGCATGACTACAACAAATTTTGCTCTGAAGTTGAAGGAATATAAATTCAAATTAAATGGGTTTATACTGCAATAAAACAAACTATGACATATTTTATTTGGAATTAGATCACATAACCCTCTAAGATGATTAGTAAATACATTTTGTTATCACATCAGCAGTGAACCCAACTTACTTCGAATCAGACTGAGTTGGCACTTGAGAGGAATTACTATGTATGCTAAATATTGAATTGCCATTAGATTTTTCAGTTTCCACCTGAAAAAAAAGAAAAGCCAAAAATGTCTAACAAAATCACATAAGCAAACCCCTAGTGCAAAACTTGCCATTCAGAGAGCGGAGAGGGAAGATTACAAGGTTCTTAGTGGAAGTTTTTAACTGCACTGAACATTCAAAGCCCTGAAGAAGAAAGGCATCTACCCAATTTCCACCCAGAGAAAGGAAACACAGGCCCCTGTCACAGTGATCATACTATACAGACACATTTACAGAAGTAGAGTCTGGATTCTGTTTAAAACCAGGGCAAGAGTAAAAGATGAAAAGCAAACGTTTTCATTGTTTGTTGCATATGCATATGCCTATGTGATATACACAGGCTTTGATAAATGTAATCAGCAGAACTGAAAATCTGAGGACAAATTGACATTCAATGTCTTCAGCATGAAAACACTGCAAAATCTGTAAAACTAAATTGAGGTTGACTACAAACCAAAAAAAATATCCCAAACACTTATTAGAGGTTCTTTCACTTCCTCCCTCCACCTATGTCCTAAGAGCATAAAAGTAACGTTAAAAGCAACACCTACAATTGATACAGACCATAACCTGACAAAAAGTAAACAAACCATTTTTTTTGTTTGTTTCATGGTTTTCCATCATGGTATCAGGGAAACAAAAACACAGGCTTTATGTTTCAACGATAGCAAACAAACAAACCCCATTTTTTTAATTTGGGAGTATTGGATTTTTACTACTTTTTGCCAGTTACGTTTTGTTCGTTACACAGACATCACTGAGAATTAATAAAAATTAAAACCAAACCAAAGCAAACCACCCCAAATTTACACTAATTGGTACAGGAGTTCTGCTTGAGGTAGTAAATTTCAGACTTTGATGAAAATGTAAAGGTCCATGAGCTTGCAACACATGGAAATATTAAGATTTGTGATCCAATAGAAGGCAGTAAGAGACTTATGTTCATAGCCAGACAGCTCAACAGCACTTCACACAGAAGACAACCGGTATGTTAGTCGGGATTTAGAAATTTTTAATATGTATGGATCCTTGAATGACAACATATGAGACCATATTCTGAAATACAGAGAGATATCAACTGCTAGATTTTTTTTAATCCAGCAATTGAATAGATAAACACAACAAATTCTACCAACAGAATCCTGCAGCCCAAACAGCACACCAAAATATAGGTGGTTTCCCTCTTTAGTGGAATCCATGGAATATGCTTTTAAATACGAGGATATCTGTTCAAAGATTAAAGATACAAGATTTAAACTTCTGTCTTAAGAGCAAATATAGCACATACTGTTAGAGAGCCTTTCTTATTTACCTTCTCAAATGCTTGTTTTGCAGCAGCTTGTTTTGCAGCAGCTACAGTAGGTCCAGTGCCCCTTCCATACACCTGACCACTAATTGTACAGCTACAAGAAAATCTGTCAAATACAAAAGGGAATCAAGTCTTATATCCCATATGACAAGTCCTAATTTAATGATTTTAAACACTATAGTCAATTGACATCATAAAATGGAAATCTGAAATATACATCTTCAGGACAGTATTCCCAATGTACATTTAATCTAAGTAATAATGGTAGACAATTAATTTGATGTGCCTTTAAGATAACTCACTTTTAGAGAGTGACTATTTAGCACTTTTTAAGGCTGAGCTTCTCAAAGCAATATATCATACACACTCTCTGTCACAAATTATCTGCAGTTTAGGTTTTAAAATGGCTGATTTTTCAGGATAAGAGAGGACAACTTTTCCAGCAGATATTATCAAGAGACTTAAAATATGTAGATGTTCTTTATCATCCTGCACCTGTCATTAACTGGAACACTTCTACAACTCACTGACTGCAATGCATACACAAAGAGACACAAACAGGCTCCTTGGCATTTGATTCCTAGAAGTCTCCAAGACACACACCCAGAGGTTCACAAAGTTGCCAGAGCTACAACCAAGAAAATTGTTGATTTTCAGCACTGACTATCATTTTATCATCATGCAATCTCTTCTCCCAGCTAAACAAACTCGGTCCTCTTAGCCTCTCCTCCTATGGCATATCCTCCAACCCCTTAACCACCCTAATGGCCCTCCACTGGATTCTCTCCAGACCAGTTTTGAATTTGTATTTCTAAAGATTCACCTAACATGGCTGAAGACAACTAATGATAGCATTAGTAAATACAACAAAGTCTTAGAAGGAAGTAGGAAGACAAAGTACATCTTACATGGGAGCATGGGCATCTCCAGTACGAGTTCTTTCAGGATAATCAACTTTTAGCCGTGTCCTTTGTGCAAAAATATTCAGTAGACTGACATAGTTTCTGTCTGGTTCAGGTGATGAGATTGTTTGAGTTGTTGCTGATTCTGCAGCACCCATACTTGAAGGACTCTGCAAACAAAATAGGTAACTTAAAAACTTAAGCTTAATAAATACATTAAGATAAACAATGCCCAAGATCTAATATAGCTGCAAGGTTTCTCAGTTTTTCAAAATACTCATAAGAAATCCCAGGTTGGCATTCATGGAGTCCTTTGTGGCCAAGGACAAACATCCTAGCCCTAAAATATTACTTTTTGAAAGAAATGTAAATTCAGTTTTGCAAGTACTGCACCTATGTCTTTAACAACCTCTCACCATGTCTCATCCCAATTCTTTTAGGAAAAGACAAGGTATGAGCTGTGAAGAAGGGATAGCATCAGGATGCTGCTGATGCTGCCATTTAGCAAAGGTTGCAAATGCTCCTGTGCATGCACAAGAGGAGAAAGCAGGACTTTTCAGCTGTCTCATGATTAAGCAGCGTTATTAATATATTAGCAGACATGCTGCAATTGTGTTAATGACAGTGACACAATAAAAATCATATGGAAACAGGTAAGGAAAGATTTCTCTCAAAAAGTGCTAAAAAGCATTCAGAGTCAAAAAGAAAAGAATGGCTATCACAAAACACTTGGCAGAACACTGGGGAGCAAAATTCAAACCTCAACTTAATCAAGGATAGAGTATATAACCAGTTAAAACGTAAAGAATATAATGACAAGGAAATAAGGATGAATCAGAGCAAGTGAAAGGAAGCAATTTCATTAGTGAAGTGGCAACAGACATATTGGGCAATGCCCTGCAAATGTGTTGAGGACATTGAATTACTGAACAGTTGTCTAGATGAAAAAGGACCACTGTCCCCTCTGGATACACCAAGGCAGCTTAACAAAGGCAAATACATTTCCTCATCTTCCTATAACAACAGAGGAGGAAACACAATACTACATATCAACCCTGTAGTAGAATAATAAGAAAAATAATTCAGTGGTAAAAGGTAGAAAAGTGCTTAATAAGACAGAACAAAGATGACTTAAGTAATTGGAAACTTTTCCGAATTAAAGAAAAAAATGACATTTTATTGATAGTCTACTTTGAGACATTCATCTGAAACCTTTACTAGCCAAAAAAAACCCCAAAACTTACTCCTGCTATTTACTCACCTGTTTCTCAATCATTTCCCACGTTTTTTTTGCTGCTACTCTTTTTGCTTCTTTCTTACTTTTACCAGTGCCTGTACCATATTCCACATCATTTAGTTTGACCACAATTGTGAACCTGCAATGAAGGAAACTTTTCTAAAGCATTGTTACATTTTGCCTCATATATACTTAATAACCTTCTCAGATTAAACTTTGGGTTTATTATCTACAATAATATACTGTGAGGTATTGAACTGTTTCTGTGTTTTTATTATATCCAACTCCTGGTTATCATAATTCTTTAGTATAAATATATTAAAGTGTTTCTCCCCAGTCACAAATGCATGTACTTTATTAGTTCTAACAGTATGTTTAACTGCTTAGCTGCTTTTTAAAAGCAAAATTACTTAAATTTTTAAAAGCAAGAGAGTGCATGAGGTCAGTATTTTTACAAGAAAAGTTGCGAGGCCCTAACACCAGGACACATCTCAGCACTGCAAAACTATACAGAGAGGAAAGATTAGCTAATCTTGATTTCATGAAACCAGATGTGACATTGCATTCACTTTTAATACCCTGTAATATGCACTACTTAGTAAGTGCAAAAACTGTGTCTGGTGCTTTGCAAGAGATGAATTTAAAGACAGCCACAAACAACAAACAAGCAAAAAAAAAATGCAAACAAAACAAAGAAAAACAAAAAAAAACAAACAAAACAAACAAAAAACCACCACCCAGTCATGCCCCTCCACACTCAGCTCCTGATCCCTTCCTGCTCCATCCCTCCATCACACAACTGTGCACATGCTGCTTTCCATACAGCAATTCCATGAGTCAAAATGGGGGCCTGATGCAGCTCAGGACTAACTATAGTGGATCTGGCTGGGATGGAGTTAACTTTCTTCAGAGCAGCCGGAATGGTGGTATGTTGTGGATATGGGACTAAAACAAGGTTGATAACAGTGTTTTACCTATTGCTGAACAGTGTTTGCACAGCACCAGATCTTTTTCTTTTTTCCCCACTCTGGCCTTCCAGTAAGTGGGGGGGATGTGTGAGAAGTTGGGAAAAGACACAACCAAGGCAGCTGACCAGATGGATATTACATGACATATGGCATCACATTCAGCAGTAAAAGCTTGGAGATGGAGGAAGAGGCAACATTTGAGGTTATAGTGTTTACCTTCCCAAGTAACCATTGGGCATGAAGCCCCACTTACATGGAAAGAGCTAAACATCTGCCTGCTGATGGGAAGCAGTAAGCAAATTCCTTATTTTGCTTTGGTCACACATATAGCTTTGCTTCATCTGTTAAACTGTCTTTATCTCGATCCACAAGTTTTTCTCCCTCTCAGCTTTCTGATTCTCCTCCCTGTCCCACTGGGGGGAAGTGAGTGAGTGGCTGGCTGGGAGTTTCGCTGCTGCCTGAGGTCAACCCCCCACAGTGCCCTAGTAAGAAATGGTTGGATTCAGATAAATCAGTCCTTATCCGGATCCAACCTGTCCTGCAGCTGCAAATCCCCTAATGTTTCTGCTACTGCCTTTACACAAAAGGCAACAGAGGATAAAACAACTAGATTTCTGCCTTTGGCAGCAGCACAAACTTGCAACAAGTTAAAGTGACCATTAGAGCCTCAGGGTAAGTCAGTGCTTCGGAGTGCAGTGGAACATATAGGTGCTCACAGCCAACAGGATGGATTCACACAACAAAACAGCCCAGGTATAACACCATAAGCTTCTCCATGGGATAATTTGTCTCAAATAGTGGAATGACTTTAGGAATTCACTTTTTCCATTATTCCCAAATTTAATTCTCAATTTCCCTTTAATGAAATGTTTGTGTGGAAAGAAATGCAGATGCAGAATAGTGCTTGCACTCATTGTGTAAGCAAGGCTTAACAAGAAACCTTAAGGAGGCAAACAGTAGGACAAGGCACCTGATAGTGTGCCACATACTCTACACACAGGAAACAGCAAACAAACAAACGAACAAACACATGAAAGAAAGATCATTCTTTAGGAAAGGGTTTGTTAGTCAACTCATACCTAAATGCTGAATACTACACACATTCAGTTATTATATTGCATCCAAAATTCACCCTTTTGTTTAAGCATCCTGAAGAAATATGCAGTCAATGACCAATGAGTTAATTAGCTGAGTTGAGGATTAGCTGAATGAACATTACATGAGTTGGTTCCAAATGTACAGTCACAATTATTCACCATGAACCCTGAGATAATAAGCAATTTCCAGATTTGCTAGGTTTAGGCAGGACTGGCTTAGTTTTACACACACTGCATTCCCAGCCCAAGAAAGCTTGCAGCCAGTCAGGACAGGGCCACCCTGGGTTCTCTCAACCTTCTTTAGCGGTGTTCAGCATTGACCCCGCCAGACATTGTACTGGAAGCAGCTACAGCACCAGCTGTTTCAGCACCATGTCTCAAACAACTGCATGAGATAAAACACAGCACAAAAGAGTTAGGGAGGCAGCTCAGTACCAGCAGTGGCCAGTGTGTCCCATTAGCAGGCAGAGCACTGGGAAAGAGCATCATCAGGGCACTGAAGGAGGTTTACACCAGGCATCACTGTAGCCAGACACTTTACACTGTATCCTTGGAATAGGCCAGGTTATCTAGGATTTTCCTAGATACCACTGTCACACAGTGGGCTGAACTGTATTTGTGAATGTAGCAGAGCACACAGAAAAATATGAAAAAGCACAGATTTGGAATGTGTATAAATTCTGTCAGTCATATGCTGTGACTTTTGAAGCACAAAAATGTAGCTCTGTGACCAAAGTTGTGGCCGTTACTGCAATAAAGGTTACTTTTTGAGTTACGTGAGCCACACGGGAAAAAAATTAAGATAACTGATTAACATTTGAGACACAGATAATACTCCTTAATTTATTCTGGGACTATAGTCAGGTCTAAGAATAAGTCTGTGTAAACAGTGCTGGGTGTCTACAACATGTAAGACATTAAAAGACATATCAGTTATTAGCATAAGGCTTGTCCTCATGCAAACTAGCAAAAAAAAAAAAAAAAAGAAATCACACAAGGAAACACTATAGATCTTGAGTATCTACGATATTTGGCAAGCAAAAAAATAGCAAAACACTATATCTGTGTTAAAAAAAATAAAATATGTTCCATCACCTGTAATTGTCTCTTAAAGGGAAAACAAAACTTCTTAGGTAAAAGACCCTTTTCTGTTCTCTTTTCTGAACAGATGTTCAAAAACAAACTACACATTAAGCACATTGGTACACGATCAATTAATACACACTCAACCTTTATGGTTAGGCATCAACAACGCTTTGTTAACCTAAAGAGAAATCAAAGTACTTAAGTTAGCATAGATCATAAACTGAACTACATGCTGCAACTCAACCCACCTCCTGAGAGATTTTATGGCAGATGCATAACATACTCGAAATACTAGTAACAAGTGCATTGTTGTTGCTTTACGAAAAAGAGTTATCATCTTTGAAATCAGTTTTCTTCCCAAACTCTATCACACAATGTCCTCCTCATGCATCTACTGCTCAATTTATGGTTTCAATCAGCTCTTTTGCTGCATATATTCTTTTAGCAAATTAACTTTTATGACTGCAACCTTTGTCCAGTTTGTTCATCACAGGAAGAGCCCCTCTGGTTATTGACATGCATAGTGAACTTACTCAGGATCATGAGATGGGCCAGTCATCCCAGCAGTGTCATAAAGCAGTGTAAGTTTATTTATTTGACAGTAATGGTTGATCTTCTCCATACATTCAAGATCCATTTTGGTGCAATCTCAAATAGATTCTGCAAAGTAACAATGAAAAATTTGTCTGTGCCTCTAGGCATAGAATAGAGACAGCCCCTACTCCTGGTAGATCACTGCTGTGATGTAAAATAGAAAACTGGTGCCAGTAACAAAGTTCATAGAAAATTAATTCGAATATCTAATTCGAATGGTTAATCTGCCACAGTTTTTGAAGAGTGATTGCTTGGAATAACAATTTTAGAAAGCAGAGCAGAGAACTTAGTGATTAGAGAATATTTCTTAGCAGATTTCTTGACAGGAAAAGACAGAAACATTTGCTGAATTCTGTGGGGGTAGAATAATCAGTTACGTTTCTCCAGAATTAGAATCGCTTCCTTGATAGGGGAGCCTAGTGGCACTTGAAACTACCTCTTCAAACCGCGATGACGGGCAGGCTCAGCCTCACTGTCCAAAGCTGAACTCTGGCTCCCGCCCGCCGAGCGCCTGGGGCCAGCGCCGCTCCCAGCGCCGCTCCCGCCGGGGTGCAGGCAGCCCCGCTCGGTGGGACCCGCCGGATCCCCTGCCCGCCCTCCCCGCCGCTTACCTGCGAGCCGCAGCAGAAGCTCCAGGACCCGCAGCTCCAGCAGCCGGAGCGGTGCAGCCCAGCCTGGCGCCGCACGAAGTTTCGTTTCCCGCAGCACCGCCCGCTCCGTGGAAGCGAAACCGAAAGGGCGGGCGAGTCCCGCAGAGAGCGGGGCGGCTCCTTCCCGAGGCCGCGGGAAGCCGCGCTCTACCTCCGCCTCACGGAGCGGAGCCTCCGCCGGCTTCGCTCTGCCCAGCGCTCCTGAGCCACCGGGGAACGAGGGCAGCAAGGAGAGCGAGCTGCTTCGCAAAGATGTGTCACCCACAGCGCTGGGACCCCCTCGGCCTTCTTCCCCGACTAGCTGCTGCCTTTTTCTGCTGCAGCAACCACATACTATAGCTCAGCAACACGGACAGCAGGGAGCAGTGGCGCACCCAGCTTCTCCCAAATACATCCAAATGTGTTTTTTTAGTGGCCCTTTTCCTTCTCTGACTAGCTGATTAACGCTTATATTCCTGTATTGGGCCTGACTGAGCTGAAGTTTATCTTCCGACAATCCCTTACAAAGTGTGACAGACTTAACGACAGATTCACATGTTCTTGCGGTTCATATCAGTATCCCACTGCTCTGCAATACTGCAACAGCCTCAGCAGATTCCCAAAGAAATAAAATCCAAACCATAGCTATGGCACATAAAAAGTATTGCCCTTTATAAATTTTGATTTTTCAATTCAGCTGTTATGCTTTTGGTTCAGTGTTATTTTAGGCATCTTATTTTTTATACCATTCCATTTTTCCACAATAATTTTAAGTTTTTCCTTAGCCCTTAAACACTTTTTCTAACCATCCAAATCTACATCTGGCATACTTCTTTAATGAGGTGATCAGTAAGCATGAGTTACTCCAAATTAAGCTGTATCACTAATGTAAATTAAGAAAGAAAAAATTCAAAATATTTTTTTACATGGTACATCACCACATTGATAAGAGATGATTTTAAACAGGTAATTTTCTACTTTATAGAGATGATACCAAAGTGGACATATGGAATTTAGAAATATTAAAAAGCAGGGAAAAAATAGTGTAACAAGCATTTTTTCTTTCAGCCTGGATTGTCTACATTTATCCAAACTGAATGTTGTTAGTCAATCCACTCAGCCTGCTCAGATTTTTTCACACAGTTCTATTTTGATTTAAGTCAACAGATAGCTTCGTCCAACAAGAGCAGTTTCTCATTTCTCATTTTTTAACGCTTCATTTGTTAATAAAACTTCCAAGTCTGATCATTCACGAGACTCACTGGTGGTCACTCTTACAAGAACCAGAGACTTTCACTGCTGGGACCAAAGGCCCTTCACAGTAGGTGGCTCCAAAGAGCTGATGGGCATCCCACTTGACTCCCTACACACCTCACTCACCCCACTCACACACAGACAGACCATATTTCCTTACCAGTTCAACTCAAAGTTTCCCTCAGCAGAGTCTAAGACATTCCACAAGGCAATTTATTCCTGGCACAGTAACACAACAACAACTCAAGACAGTCCCTCCAAGAACAAGCCCTGAGCCTAGAACACCTGGGCTTTTTTCATACCCTCACAGTCTCCCCCACACACCAGTCTGGCTCTTCCTTTTCTGTCTTCTCCTCCTGCCTCCCCTCTCCATGTCCATCCACCTCGCTGGCATCACCTGTCTTCATCTCCTTTGTTATCAAAATGCTGACAAAGCCATCTTTGTGTCCTTTGTTATCCCAAACATTGGCAGTTCACAGCCTCATCTTGTGCTCCCACCCAGAGCCCAGTTTGTATTTCAACTTGCAGCTTGCAGGCTGAGCCACCTGGATGTCAAGTATTCCTCAATACATTACACTTGAAACATGTTATGGGTATCACTAAACAATAAGGCACTTCATAGTAAAATTCTTACTGGGATAAAGGAAAAAAAATCAGCCACCAAATTAATAATATATTCTGTTGAAGTTGGAAAGAAAAATCTTCAAGATTATTTTCCAGAGGCAAGATCTAAAGTATGGAGCAAATTTCACTGTGTACACACAGCACCTGCTCCTGACCACCCAGATACAAAACCTATGGAACTGTGCTTTGATTCCCACCCACCTGCAAGGTCTCTCTCCAGCAGAAACCAGACAGCCATAGAGGAGAGAGGGAAAACAGCAGTAAGCCTTAGGTCTTCCTCAGTATAAGGAAATTACTTGGGCACCCAGAAAGTACACCTGCTCTCTCATAGTGCTCACAAAACTAACAAGGAACCCATTCAGACACCAGCGGGGATGCAGAAAAAAGGATCAGAGAGTGCCAAACATGGAATTTCTAAGTATAATCATCTTGTAGGGGAAGAAAAAAAAAAAAGGACAAACCATGATATGTCACATAATTCACAAGTTATTATTTCTTTATGTATAGACAAAACTGGTTTCCTTTGAAACTGTTTATGATGTTGTTCTTTGTTAAAAGCCACCTAGAGCAATTCCATTGATTCTATGTATGGAGCTTGTTTAAGGATACCAAAATGGCATTCTTACATTATCACTTCTAGAACATGCAGTACACCTTGTATTTCAGCTTGTCTCCTACTAGGTTTCCAATAACTGTTGTTTTCCTGGCTCTGAGCTTCTGTGAGGCATTTCCAGACTCTAGCAGGCCTGCAGAAAGAACAATGAGAAAGTAATGCACTTGCTGATAGACAGAGCTGTCATTAGTGGGCTTATTTGCTAACCATGGGGGTTCAAATAAATACAGCATGGCAAACAGCTGGCTGAAGTTCAACAACCTTGTAGAGACTTTTCCAAGCATACACAAAAGGACATTTCACCGTTACGATCCTACTCTGAAGCAAACAAAGGTTTCCTATGCACTGTCAGTTAATGAGAAAACTGAAAATAAAAAAGTTTAAAATACAACTATAATTCATGGTTTAACTGTTTCAATTCCATAACTGAAACCTTCTAATCAAATATATACCTTGTAAAATCATTTAAGACATTTATTTTCCAATTATGACCTCTTTGACCAACACTCAAAGAAAGCACAAATATTATTTTTATGGAAATGTACCTTTTCCCAAAGGTGCGCATAGGATCCACTGCTCACTGACTGCAATGCAGGGCTTTCTGAAAAAAATGCCATCTTCTTAAGTAGAGAGAATCCCAGGAATTCAGCTATTGTTAACCACTTTTCTGTGTAAATTCTGAAAAAGAGTTGTTGCACTCTGGATTAAGCTATAAACTGACCAGAGCAGTTGCATTTTTATTTAAGAGTTTTTAAAGGCCTTTTGGTTCGTTATAACCTCTAATGAGCATCCAGAGAAAGAGTCACACACTCTTCTCTGAGAGAAATTCTTTTTAATTTAGTGAGAAAAATAGGATATTTGGCAAAAGGTTTTCACAGGAGTAAAACACAACCAAGATAAAAAGTATATCACTAAAACATTCAGCACAAAGACCCATTCCACAGAAAACACCCGCTAAACAATCCATTCAACAGCTTTAGTAAAACGCAGTTCATTGGTTTTGAGTTACCCACAAGAGAAGGAAAAGAGTAAAACAGATGAGAAGGAATAGAGAAAGAAAGACAGAAAGAAAGGAGTAGAGAATAGTTTCTGACAAGTTTCAATGATTCATGTGGTGCTAGCTGGAGAGGGAGAAGAGAGAAGGAGGAGAAGAGGAAAGAAATTGTTACCAACTCACATGGTTCAGGCTGCAGGAGAGACCAGAGGGAGGGAGGGAGAGACCATATGGAATACTTATAGAGTTCAGTTTTCCCTCCCAGACAGGATATCCAGTCAGTGCCTTCCAGGCTAGAGTGAGTTTTGCTGTGGCCAGTCACAGGCTGCAGGAGCCTGTGGACAGGCTACCAGTCAGGTCTGCCTTGACTGACAGCCCAATTGCAGGGCCTTCAGTGATGCCGTGTGCTCTGCATGGGCTGCAGGCCTTGCCTTCCAGCTTTGCCCTGTACCCTCAGCACAGGCCTTATGCGCAGGCCTTACCAGGGATCTGCAGGTCCAGGCCCAGCCCTTCCCCACATGCACACACACACACACACACACGCTCACAGTGAGTTGGTTCTGACCCATATCAGTAATTCAGTGAGATTCGGATCCAGGATCTCACAACAGTGATTCAGTAAAGGCACACGAAATCCACATGCCTCACACCTTTTCCATTTTATCAAGTGGAAGTAGTGCATTTTATTAAAGTCAACTAGAGAAATTTTATTAAAACTCCTCCTATTGCCTGAACTTACAGAATCCTTAGCCATCTCTATTTCTTCTCAGAATCCTCCTCTCTCCTTAAAGGCTTGCCTTCTGTAATTCTAATTGTCATATACCAAGCTCTAGAGAACAGTTTACTTTGGCCTTGTGTGTGACTCAGCATCTTTTATCAGAAAAAGAGATTACTATCCAAGGTGCAGTTTGTAGAACTGAAAGTGACCTAAAGGTGAACTTCCAGTTTCTCCGGTAAGAAACAAAGTTTCCTCCAGCTTTGCTAATTGCAGTCAGTTATTAATGCCTAATCAACATCAGGAGTATTACATACCAATCAAATTAACAAAATTTGCTTGCTGGCTGATAAAAATTTTATCAATTTATCAATGTTTATCAAAACATTGTCAAAGAACAATTGGAATATTACTTGAGCAATCGAGCCTGCTGTTAAATGATCTATTCTGGAACAGCATTTGGTACATACACTTAAAAAACTTCCTACCAAGCCGTTCAGGCCTTCATCTGAATGCCTTTCCTATTCATTTGCTTTAGAAAATATTGACCTTTGGAACTTCAAATATTTTATTATCATGCCAGTTCCCCAAATAGTGGAGTTACTGACTTTGGCTTTATCACGAACATTTGTTTATGGATGATTCAATACCAGTGCTGCGGTTTGCTTTGCCTGCAGGTGACTCTGCGGGACAACGCGCTCCAGAAGGTAATAGGGAAGCCGAGAAAGGCGAAATGAATCGAATCTCTCCCGTGTATCCTCCTTCTCCCTCGTGCAGCTCCCTGTTCACCAACGCCCGTGCACGGAATGCTCTGAAGCGCAAACCTACAGACTTCGGCATCTTTGGGCGCCACCGCCAGCGACACCGTGTAGAGACCTCGCTGGTGACCTTTTATAAGGCTGGTAACAGGCTTCTCCAGCGACAGCAGCCGCGGGTATGACACCAGGGAGGCCGCTATCTCCGGGGCCGGCACAGGGAGCGGAGCTGCCGCCAACGGCCGGCAACAGGCAAGGAACGGGAGCGAGAACCACCGCGCGGTCCTTCCCCGGTGGAAGCGCCGCGGGAGGAATCCTTTCACGGCAAAGCTATTCCCTGGCAGCATTTCAACAGGTATTTTCCAATCAGATGCCAGCTGTCCGTTGTCTCACCTAGAGAGCATTCCTAAACAGAGGAAAAAAATTACCAAACAGAAAAACCACCAAACCACACACCAAAAATCCCATGGCGTGGCACCACTCCCCGCCACACCCGCGACCGCGGTACCGACGCGTCCCGCACGCCTGCTCACCCCTCCCTCCTTCCCTTCCTACTCCCTCCTCAGGCAGGAGCAGTCTAATCCCGGGCTCAGCCGCCGCCCCATCACGGCTCCCTTTCCCTCTGCGTTCTGCTCCCTGCCCGCGGCCGGCACGACAGAAAGCACTACAAACCCCAGGGCACCGGAGCTCCCGCAGCCTTTTCTTCCCCGCCCATGCCCCGCCCAAGCTCCCGCGATCGAGGCGGGGTCTCCTCACAGCCCATTCCAGGGCCTTGCGTGAGTTTCCTGGCGGAGAGGGTCGAGCTCCCTCCACCGCCCAGCCGGGAACGCGCTCCCTTCCCGCACCGCCCCTCGGGCCTGACGCGAGGGGTGGGCCCGGGGTGGGCCCGGGGCGGGTCCAGGAGGCCCCGGGCGGGTCCAGGAGGCCCCGGGCGGCCCCGCCGCGCTGTGCCCGGCACGGGCGGCTGTGCCGTCGGCTCGGGGCGCTCCCTTTCGCTGTTCCAGCGGGGCGGCTCTCGCGGGAGGCGGCGCCATGGGGCTGCCCGGCGTCAAGGCGGTGTTCTTCGACCTGGACAACACTCTGGTGGACACGGCGGCGGCCGGGCGCCGCGCCATCGAGGAGGTACTGTCCCTGTCCCCTTCCCGGCGCTAGGTCCGCGGCCACCGGCCTTCCCGGCCCGGTGGCCGCGGGGCCGCGAGTGTCGCGCTCCCCTCCCCTGCCCACATGCAGCTGGGGGCCGCTCCCGGGAGCGCGCCGCGCGCCCCCGCAGCGCCCTGACGCGCGACCCCGTGTCCCTTGCAGGTGATCAGCGCCCTGCAGTCCAAGCACCACTACGGGGAGGAAGAGGCACGCGCCATCTGCGACAAGGTCCAGGCCAAACTTCTCAAGGAGTGCCACGATCCTGCCAAGATGTGCATCACCGACCTGCGGATCTCGCACTGGGAGGAGGCGATCCAGGA
Organism: Chiroxiphia lanceolata; assembly: GCF_009829145.1. Lineage (NCBI taxonomy): Eukaryota > Metazoa > Chordata > Aves > Passeriformes > Pipridae > Chiroxiphia > Chiroxiphia lanceolata. The sequence goes on along the minus strand of NC_045639.1, from coordinate 33,556,363 downwards.
GACCATCGGGGGGGAGGCGAACCGCGACCTGGCGGCCGAGTGCTATTACCTGTGGAAGACGACGCGGCTGCAGCACCTGACGCTGGCCGAGGACACGCGGGAGATGCTCACGGAGCTGCGGAAGAGGGTTCGCCTGCTGCTCCTCACGAACGGCGACAGGCAGACGCAGAGGGAGAAGATCGAGGCGTGCGCCTGCCAGCCCTACTTCGATGCTATCGTTGTAGGGGGAGAGCAGAAAGAAGAGAAACCGGCGCCATCCATATTTCATTACTGCTGCGATCTCCTGGGGGTGCAGCCCGCAGAGTGTGTGATGGTTGGTGACTCTCTAGATACAGATATTCAAGGAGGCCTGAATGCTGGCTTGAAAGCAACGGTCTGGTTAAACAAAGCAATGACCACCCCGGTAGATACCTCCCCAGTACCTCATTATGTTATTTCTTCTGTTCTGGATCTTCCAGCAGTTTTACAGAAGATGGAGCACAACATTAATGCTAAGTTAGGAACTGACCATATGGCTAGTAGCAATGAAGCACATTGATGGTTCCAGCATACAGAGACCTGCTGAGCTGTTAGGTGACACATGCTCTTTTAAAAAATTTGACCCCAGGAGTTTGAACTCATGTACGGAATGCTCTTTTAAACAGCAGATGCATGAATAAGAGCACAGTTGTCAGTGAAAACAGGATAGAAACACAAAATTATATTAGTTTTAAAAGATGTAAGTGCAGTTAGTTTAAAACAACTGCCTCTGCCTGGAAATTATTTTGACAGACTGTGGTAAAAGTCTATCTGTCTCTCACCTAAGTTGCCAGTCTCTTGTTTTTATAATGGAAAAGGAAATGTGAATGTTTTGAGCTTTCACATGCTTTGCTGACTTGTGAGTTTAGTAGATGCTTCAGTGCCGACCTTGTGTGCAGTGTGTAAGAGAAGGTGGGAAAGAGAGTGCGGTACAATCTGGTAAATTTTCACAATTGATCTGCAATTTATCTCAGGAACTGGAGTGAATTTTGCTGTTTCTCAGACCATTAGAAAATGCTCTACTTTTGATTTTTTTTCAAGTTTTAGATTTTTTTTCAGACTTTGCAGTGACTTTTCGTTTATGGAATCAGTACCTCTTACCATAAGTACTTAAATGTACATTAAAAATTGGCATTTTTATAGGGGACCTTTTATCAGAGGGACTTGACGGATAAGCTTTTACTTTATATTATCTTGGTGCTTATGCAGCTATGCAGTATCCTTGTGATTCAGATTATGATTTTTGTTGGAATGTAATTGATAAAACAGGGATATTTTCAATGATCTTACTGTACTGTCATACTCTTCAAATGCTAATATTATTGTTCTGTCTGATTTTATTAATGAATTTTGATCAGACTTTTTGGAGAAACTGTTCTTGGTCTTGCTCAGGTGTATGACTACTCAGATTCAACTGTAGGATCAGTGCTTTTTTTGGACTGTTTTAATGGCACTGCTATATAATCCCTCCTTACTCCAGTTTCTACATGTAATTCGTGTGATTTATTCTGGAGAAAATACGAGCTAGTTGTTTATAAATGGCTTTCATGACTCTCTTCCAAGAAATTGGAAAATTATGTCATATATATTACAGTACTGTGTACAACTTCATAAGGTATGTGTGATATTTCCTCTAGATGCAGGAGATGTCTCTCTAAAACAGTAACATTTCTCTTTCCCAGATCATTATATTAATTTGTTTTTTTCTGTACTTCATATTCTTACTATATAACGGGAAAGTATTCTCATATTAAATGGAAATGTAAACACTTGTTGGAAAATCTGTGTTTTTCAGCCCTGTTTGCTATATATACATTGCGATAAATATCAGACTATATATGAACAATCAAAGTTTATATTTTAAAATAAATCCATGTTAAATCTTTTGAGAACAAATATATTTGGATGCTGGCAGAAGAATATCTGGCATATGGGCAGCAATAAAAGATCAGCAAAAAGTACAGAAACCTTCCATGAAATGGATGTGCAGAAGAAATCCTGTATGAGAGAGGTTCCTCCTTTTAACTTGACATGAATTTAAGTTAATGCAGTTAAGTCTTTCACAGAATGACAGAGTCATCAGGATGGGATGTTACATCATGAGGGTGTTACTGGTCTGGGTTAAATTATTTGACAAGGAGTTTAAGTTGCATCAACTTATATTGCTCCTACAGTGGGGGGGGAGGGGAAGAAAAGGAAATACTTATTAAAGCTGGAACCCCTTTCATCCAATTGTAAAAAAGGTAAAGCAGTCCAGGTTCTTCACCTTATCTAGCCAAGACTGTTCAGACATCAGGATCAATGAAGAGCACAGAGACAGGCCCCGCTTATTCCTCTGAGGAAATGGGGGGCACATGCTGAAAATGATCTCATTACAGTGGTACAATAACAAGACTCAGTGGGACTGACTTGACACACCTTTCTTACTGAAGGAAGAGGCCTAAGTTAAAATTTTATTTTGCATTTGAGGAGCATGAAAACAGCCACTGGTTTAGGTGATGAGCAAAGCATTGCTGTGATAATAAGATTTCTTTCAACTGAGGATTGACAGAAAAATTATTGTCATTGAGCCTATGAGAGATACCATGTAAAAATAGAAATGTATCCAAAGGGTTACACGATCCCTGAAGTAATGTAACCATACTATCTGAAACAAAAGCAACAACATTGCTTGTAACAGCATCCCAAAGGAGCTGAAGGATAACTAACTTTGCCTTGTTTGCACAGCAGCAAGATAGTAGAACTTAGGCCAGAATGAGGTTTCTGATACAGCTGATATTTAGAACAGCAAATTGAAATAATTTGCAAGTCTATCTGTGGGCTCGAAAGATATATATACACCAGGTTACCATTTTTTAATCTAAGTTGAGGCTTATATTGTCTTGCCACTGCATCATTCTGAAGTGGCACACTGAGCCTGTTTATTGTATAAAGGGTCTCTTGTTTTAGAAGAGACTGTTCTTTGTTTTGCTGTGGCCAGCTGTTTTCTTACATTTCCGACTCTATGGAAAACCACTGTAACTGAATGCTCAGGTGACCATGTGGTCTGTAGAGGCCACACCCGAGTATGTTTATCCATTTCTGAGTACTGTACCAGGATGTGGCTGGTGTCCAAGTAGGTAAAGAGTGTTATGATGCTTCTATAAAACAAGAAGAGACAATAGTTTTCTCTAGGAGTCTTCTTAGAAGCAGCCCAATAAGCTGGATTAGGTATCTGGAGTATCTCTGTTTTTCTTGGATGGAGCTCTTTCAGAGAGCACAATGAAAAATAATTGTATTTAATGAAATGAAAGCATAAATATAGTGGTGGGATAATTTTCACATCAGAAGCAGGAACAGATCAGTAAAAGAGTTTCTTAACAGTTCCAGTTAAGTTCTGGTTTTGCTTAGTATTATGCTCTATTAGCTAAGTTGTCTAGTTTAAATTATATAGCCAAAACATGCTTAATAAAAAGAGGAAAAAGAAAGTCTACTTATATTTTTTAAAAAAAAAATTTTTCCAGATAAATATTACCTCCTGAGTAATTTACAGTAACTTTGACTTTAGTGAAATGAACTGAAACAATAGTTTAATACCAACTGTATTTTAATTCTTGATTTAAAATAACCCATGTACTAGTCTAATAAAAGTACTTTATTTATAAAACATATGTTTTAATGCTCTGTATTGCTGTGGAGAAATACGTTTGAGACCCAGTTTACAACAAAAGGCAAGAGTTTTGTTTCTTTTTAAAAATAGCACAGAATTAGGCTTTAAAATCCATGAATTCACATTTAGGTGTGATGACTGGGTGTAGTTTCCATAATTTTAAACAGAGGCTGGAATGTAATTATGTCTTTATGAAGATTCTTGGACTGATTGTGTGTGTTGAATTGCTAAGTGCAGTTCTTTGCTAGTTGAACTTGACTTACCAAGCTGAATGCCAGCTCAGATAAGCCCGTGTGTCCTGATGTCGTGGCACTGGCTGCTGCAGCAGCGTAAAAACAGGCTGCAAAGCAGAGAAGACAAATAGAGAAATCTCAAGTCCAGGGCATGCATTCCAGCAGGTTATGGGTGCACAAAGCCGTATTTGAGCTATTGCTACACTGACTTCTATGTGACTTAGGAGAGGGGAGAGTGGGAGGTTGCTCACCTTGTGGCTTTCTCAGCTGCAGAAAAGCAAGCTTTGCCCTGGCAGTTTTCCATTGGGTAATGGAACAAATTGTCCATCTTCTGGACCTGTGGAGACAGAAGGGGAGAGGTAAGGAAGTACTTAAAAGTACTATAGGTGAGGATAGGGCATTAAACTGAGTAAAGGGGGGCTCAGCCTCTATAATGGCCTCTTGGCCACGCCAAACAGCTGTCTGAAGTATCACAGACCTGCACAGCACAGGATCTCTGCTCTTGTTGAGAAAGCTTTGTATGTGTGAGACATTAAGCTGGACAGTGACAGCCTCAGAAATGAGGGTGTTTTCTTATGCACTTGAAAACTTTAGCAAAAAGTTAGGGATCTTGGAAGGTGACCTGGATGTTTTATACAGGAAATAAGTACCTTTCATTAGAATACTAAGTTAACGCAAAGAGATAAGATGTTTGGATGGGGTAAAAGGTAAAGGTTTTTGTATTTCCTGAACTACAGACAATGGACAACTTGCTGCACCCCCTCTAACCTGAACCAGTTCTATTTGCCTTTTCCTCTGAAGCTTCTGTGACATGACAACACCAGTAAGAGGGCTTTGAACTAAATTGAAGTAGTCTGATCCATCATAGCAATTTCTCCTCTTCAGATATGTAATGATTACTTTTTCAGCTTTGGCTCCAAAATGTGCCAGGTTATCATGAGGCCTTTAAACAAAATTTAAAATCCTACCTTAATTCTATACTAACAAAACTCATCATCTGGAAATCATTTGAACACATTGAGAAGTACAACAAATAGAAAGGCAATGTACCTCTGCTGTATGTAGCTGTATACAGTTCTTTTGTGCACAGCTTGTACTATCAGCCTTGCAGTGGGATTGTCTCCATTATGACCCACTTTCTAGATCACGCTGTGCACATACAAGAGACACAACAATGTAGAGATGATGTCAGCTGTGCCTACAGCAAAAACTGCAACTTTTTGCCTATGTTGCAAGGGACCTAGACACAGAGAATCACGTCGCCTGCTCCATATAGCATATTTTAACCTTTTATTTCTTCTACTAAAAGCAAGGTTGCATGAGAGGCTTCTGTTGAACAGCCCTCAAATGCCAGAAAAAAATGCACTTAAAAAATATGAAATTAATTATGATGCTAATGTATGAAATTTCAGTACTTTGAAAGTGCAAGCCATGGTTCTCAAGTCAACACTTCACCAAAGACTAGATAATAGCATCTCATAGGGTCTAATTTAACATAAGAAAATGTTGCCATTTACATCAGTGGACCTTCACAAGTTTAAGTAAGATTTGTATGCTCATTTCTGTAAGATCATCTGCAAGTGACTTCTACCTTCCACTTCTCTCTCAGCTAATTGATCTCCATCATCTATTTCATTGCTTGTGTTTCCATATCTTTCTGAATCACAATGGTATCTAGCATTTGGGATGAAATTTGCAGAGCACTGCAATGAAAACCGCTGGAAGACAGCCAGCAAGATCTTTCTTGCAAGATCATACTAAGAACATACATTTAGTACCAGCTTTGCAGCAGTTGTGTGCTGTGAGCATGTATTTGTTTTAAATGGTCTTTCCTCCAAAGAAACTTACTTCATATCACAGAGACTAGGCAAATTTGTCATTAAAAAGAAAAAAAATAAAAATGTTTGAATTAAAAAAAAAAAGAAAAAAGGAAAAACAAGCCTCCAAACAAAATCCTCTGTTAGTCACCTATAGATATTAAGGTTTAAAAGGCAAGTTTCAAATACCAAATCTAAGATACTTCTCTCTAAGTTTCAAAATCAGTGTTGATGATCAGTTAACGTAAGAAGTTACTTTTGTGAGGAAAACAAAACAGTACTCATCATTTTGCCAGTTTCCCAGTGTCTGTTCAGTCTGTGACTGGCCATCATAATTTTTCTGTCAGTTATGTTCAAAAATAATACTGTCACACTGAGAAAATCCAACTTATTCATATTTTGAGAATAACATTACTAGACAACGTGGAAGAAACTACATGTGTTAGCTTCAACTACATTTTAATATACATTTTATTCAAAATATTTAATCTGTGAATACACGTATTTGTTAGGTGCGTTTTGTATTTTGCACTGGAAATCAAAGAATGATTTAACTTGGAAATGACTTCTGAAATTGTAGAATCCAACCTATGACTGAACACCACCATGTCAACTAGACTATGGCACTGAGTGCCACAACCAGTCTTTCCTTAAACACCTCCAGGGATGGTAACTCCTCCACATGGAACAAAATACATGGCCAGTGAGTTACAGAGGTGTATCTGAGCATTTATGACTGTGGTAATCTAAGATCTATGCTTTAGATCAAGAAATTAGGAAACTTTCATACTTTTCAGTGATTTTAGTAACTTAGAATTCTAGTAACTTAGAATAGTTATGGCTTTTTTTTTGCCAAGCTAAGATGGAAACCATGAAGATGAAGTGGAAAGTATTTCAACATATTATATTTTCCAGTCAAAATCCATCCTGGTGAGCATCAAATGAGCAAATTCTTATTTTGATGCCTTAGAATTTTTAGGATTTTCAGCTTTTTGTAGATTTTAATGTAGCTGTGCTGTAAACATGGATTTTTAGTATAGCTGTCTAGTTTCTCACACTTTAGAATAGCAGTTTATCGAAACTTTTCTCACACTATATATCAAATTTTCTAAATTCTTTAGACTTGTTTAGGGTTTTTTTCAAGGAAAGACTGTAGCAAACACCCCCTGTTTAAGAACATATGCACCCTAGGCCAAAACAACAAGATATCACCAACAAGATTGTAGCCAAAGAGACTTTGGAGGCATGGAACCTTGGAGAAGCTCCGAGGATAACGCGTGCCAGAAGGACGAGGAGGAGGAAGAAGAAGAAGAAAGAGGTCTTGAAACCTCCAACTCAATTCTGGGGAAGCATGCCAGGGGGACAATTCTGGGGAGGATCTGGGGGCAGATAGCTCTTGGATTGGATGGATAGTACTATAAAATTGTAGAACCCCTGGACACGGGCATGTGCCTTCGTACTCCTAGCACCAGAAGGCCTTCATCAAAGACCTGCTCTATATTTTATCTATACTAATATTGCCTGGTGAGTTTTTCCTCCTGGATTTTAGGCATCAATTTGCTTGCGTTGTTGCTGAGTCTGCTTGATGGTACTGCATTCAGGCAGATGTGGGAAGACCATTTTCCTGAAGCAGTAACCAGTGTAACAGAAAGGTCCAACTGGAATTGAAACTATTATGTGTCAAAATATCTGTTTTATTAGTTCTTCCGCTATATGAGTATTAAATGTCTCAGTAGACTCTTCTCTTTTATTCTTTTCATGAATTAGGCCAATGAGTATCCTCAAAGCTACTGTGCTGTTTTCCTCTGCACAGTAATGTGTTGCACATCTGTCTGTTTGATAGGCTTAACAGCTTTCATTTGTGCTGCTGGTGTGGTGGTCTTTGCTGTTAATGATGTACCCTGTTAAATCTCACTGGGGTTAGGATTTATCAGGAAGTATGCAGTCGATGGATTGACAGCCTTTGTTTTCCAAACTGTTGATGCCTTCCATTGTGTTTTGTTTCAGACATTTAAATGAGAAGGGTCCTGAACGTTCTAAGTCCTTTTTTCCTTTCAGGAAGAAAATGCATAAACGACACAAACAGCTTGTTTATTCTCCTTTCAGTAAATGTAACTGGTTAAAAATACTTTTCTGCTTCCATCCCTCTCATCTGAAAGAACTTCAGAAGGTGCTTAACAACTTGATGCCTAAACTAATTTGATATATTTGTTGTCTTTTTCCTGTTACTTTGTGAAATGTTATTATGTCTGTTTTAAAAAATGCTACTGCTGCAGCCAGAGGTTCATCTTGCTATTGTATTATTATAGTTTTACACTGTATTTATATGCTCTATCTCAAAATGAAAACAAGCCCCTACTTTACAGGTATTTTACTTTGAGATAAATCTACCTAGTTAACAATTTCCATTTGTTTTATTTTGAATACTGTGCCCCCTGTTTAACAATGATCTGTCCATCCAAACGACTTTTCATTTGGTTTTCTCTTTTCTGTAGAGCAGCAGTGTTTGTGTATATTTGCAGGGTAAGTATCACACAAGAGATGTAGAGAAATGCAGAGAAAAATCCCTTTGGCTTTAGAATTTGCATTTCCCACATCTTACAAGCCTTGGCAGTCTTAAGGTTGACTTAACAGCCTTCCCTGCAGCTTAAGTTCTGTACCAATGAACAATGAGCAAAGAAGACACTTTTGAATACTGCACAATGATTTTATAATAAGCTGGCAGGAAGAATTGTAATTGACCTGGATTCACCATTCGACATTGTCTCTCACAATAGCGTCATAGGCAAACTCAGGAAGTCTGGACTGGATGAGTAGACGATGAGATGGATTGAGAACTGGCTGAATGACAGATCACACAGTCTAGTTGGAGGCCTGTCACTAGTGGTGTCCCCCAAAGGTTTAACTTGTTCATTAATAACTTAGATGAAGGGGTAGAGTGTCTCCTCAGTGAGTTTGATGATGACACAAAGCTGGAAGGAGTGGCCAGTACCCCAGTGTGCAGCCTTTTAGAAGAATCTCAACAGCTTGGAGAGATGGGCAGAGAGGAACCCTCTGAAATTCCACAAAGGTAAAATGCAGGGTCCTGCACCTGGGGAGGAACAACCCACTGTACCAGTACAGGCTGGGGGCTGATCTGCTGAAAAGCAGCTCTGAGGAGAAGGACCTGGGGGTCCTGGTGGACAGCAAACTGTCCCTGAGCCAGCAGTGTGCCCTGGTGGGCCAAGAAGGCCAATGGTATCCTGGAGTGCATTAGGAAAAGCATTGCCAGCAGGTCAGGGGAGATGATCCTGCCCCTCTGCTCAGCCCTGCTGAGGCTGTATCTGGAGTGCTGTGTCCAGTTCTGAGCTCCTCAGCACAAGAGAGACATGGAGCTCCCGGAGTGGGTCCAATGCAGGGTTACAAAGATGATTAAGGGACCGGAGCATCTCTTTTATGAGGAAGGGCTGAAGCAGCTGTGCCTGTTGAGCTGCCAGGAGAGGTGTCTGAGAGGAGATCACATCAATGTCTGTAAGTTTCTGAAGGGAGGTGCCAAGAGGATGGATCCAGGCTCTGCTTAGTGGTGCAAGCAGTAGGACAAGAAGCAATAGGCACAAACTGATGCACAGGAAGTTCCTCCTGAACATGAGGAAGAACTTCTTTCCTGTGCAGGTGACCAAGCACTGGAACAGATCACTCAGAGACATTGTGGAGTCTCCCTCACTGGCAAAACTCTAGATACAGTCCTGAATAACATGCTCTAGGGACCCTACTTGAGCAGGGAGGATGGACCAGATGACCTCACCGGTGATCCTTTTCAACCTGACCCATTCTGTGCATTTAGTGCCACAGTACAGCTGTTCAGATATCAGCAGGTTCATGCTAGCTTAAAATATTCTAATGATATTAAAAAATAAGCCTCACTGTTTTCCTATTTCTATTTTCTACTAAGAAAGACCAATGCTGTATTTGGGGTTGTATGCACTTGCTCTATAACAGGGTTTGCTTAAGAAAATGGCTTTTTTTCCTCTATTGATGAGTGCTAAAGTGATATCCTTAAGGAGTCAGTGCTGCTCATAAGCTATCCTTCACGCATTAAAAGATGGAAATGTGTTTCAGGATAATTTTTTTGATGGCTAATTTAGGAGTGAAGAAAGAAAATTGAACAGTGGGACCAATTCTTGATTACAAGGAGTCCGTGTCTGGAGTAGGGTTGAAAAGAAACTCCTATCACTTGAGTATTTGAATGTACAAGCACTTGATTATACCCAGAGTAACACATCTACTTCTCTTAAAATATTTTCTTTTTTTTATATAATATAAATTTTAAAAGAAATCAGTAACAAGAATAATGCAATTAGTGGTCTGCTGGAGACTTCTTTCTCATTTTCAGTGTTTCCTCAGCAGGTGGCATTAGAGGTTTGCTACATGTATATATAAACATAGTTTTTGGCTGTTGTTTTGTTGTTGGTAGTAGTTGTTTGTTTCCATGCTCCTTATTTTTTTCTCCTGCACTATTTTAAAAATAAAGCATACTTGTTAAGTATAAATTAAATCCAAACGGTCTTCTTTTCACTTCACACTGCCCTCCAGACATCATAAATTATTATGAGATCCCATTTTCCTGGGCATTGTAAACATAAATGGCATAAATTGCTTACAAAAGGTTTTGATCTAGGTGGATAATTATTATCTTTATTTTAAGTATGAGGATCTGTGATGTATTTTGCAAACTGTTCAACAGTCAGTTGAAAATGAGCATCATGAAGAGGATCTGCAACAAGTTTGCTATGACATCACGGAGCCAAACAAAATCCAGCTTTCTAAGTACTGTGCACTGTGCTTGAGCTAATTTGATTTATATTGTGAAGGCATTTGATTTATTTAAAGAAAAAGGAAGTTTTTTCCTGCATCTGATGCTGCAGTGGCATCCTTATGATTTCAAAATTCTCATGATAAGCTCCTCTTCCTGTAATTAAACAACACAGCAGAACTTTATTTCTAGGACCACATGTAAAGGATTACTGTAAGCTGTTATCTGCTACTATATCGTATTTTTTCTCACTCTGTAGAGTTCTTGGCTGCACCCCCAGACCAGCAATTCAAGCCATGGTTCTACATTCAACACCACTGTTCCTGTTTGGGTACCTGAAGACGTGGGCTAACTTTCATTCATGTGCCCAGTGACACTGTGTTTAGTATCTGCCCTTGGCTACTGACTTGGATTTTGGCACACAGTCACGCTTTAGGTTCCCTCCTGAGGAAGCCTTGAACATAGGCAGGAATTTCTGCTGCATGTTTCTTCCAGGCTCAGCAGGTGGCAGTTTGGGATCAGTTTTTCAGCAGATCCAGCTCACTGTCTCTAACACCCCAGTCCAACTGCCCCATCACAGGCTGTCCCACCCCACTCACCACACTGACCCCAAGAGCACAGAAAAACTGACCAACACCTGCAGTGGGCTTCTGCATTTCAGAAACTTGTACCATGAGGTGTAGTGCACCTTACACAGTGTACACTTGGCACTCATCCGATGCTGTGTGTAGACAGGATAGCAGCTCAACATGCTGGTGAGCCACCTGCAGCTCCAGGGCTGCCAGATTACAAGCAGCACAGCTGGACCTGCTGCTACTGCTTCAGTCGACCAGAGCAAAAAAATATATAAAAATCCCTAGGTTTTATCCTGACAGAATTTGTAAGATGACAAAGAGAACATGCTGGACAGTAAAGAGTGTTCCCACTGTGAGGTATAGAAATACTGCTGTCTTCATCTTAGCAGAGACAGAAGAAGACTCAGCAAACCAAAGTGTCTGGCTAATAGTCACACAGCAAGCTCGGGGTTGAGACAGGGCTCACAGTCAGATATATTTGGCTCTGATTAGTGGCCATCATCATTGAACATGAGGCAAAGCCTCCCCTGAAGCTCTCCAAGGCTAAGAACAGCAGCTTGGGGGCAGGGTCTGTCCATATAACGCGAATAAACAGTGAAGTACTGGCGTGGTTCAAAACCTTCCCTTGCAGTCAGCAACTCTTCTCACCTGAGGGCACGGCTGTGCAGGAGAAGTGTTGCCACAGGGAAGCACCTCCTTCCTGTGAATTAGAGTACACACTCAAACCCCCACATTTCTGCTGCATGTCTTCTCCTAAAAGAACCTGGATCATTTTGGGGCTTTCTCAATGGACTTAGTGTTAGAGGAGGTATTTTTCAATGCGAATTAATATTATCAGATGTTTGCACAGAGAAAATGCCCTTACACCATCCTAGAGACCTTTCCTTGGTGCTTAGAAGGCAGGATGCTACCTTGTTTAAGTGACTACCTGTTTGACACACACGCCAACTGTGGGGAGTACAATGATCTTAAGGGATCTTTGTGCCTTACTTATGTCAGAATGACACAAAATACCAAACTTTTGATGCTAGAAGTCTGGAAGAGTTCATATAATGGTCATTGCAGCTTTGACCACTGAGATTGTAAAAGGCTATTTCACAAGACTAATAAGGAATTATGTGCCTTGTGCCATATTTGCTACTCTTGTTTTCTTTTTCCCTCTTTCATTGGAGTGGAGAGAGAACTTTTTTAAGAGCAAAGCATGACTAAAATAAGCAGTGGAAAAGTCTGACCTGCTGCATGTGAAATTGCTACTGTCATATGTCCTTGACAAATATTTTAGCTAATTTTAGCTAATTACCTCACTGTAATGGTACAAACCGGGGTGATGTCCTCTCCCACAGATCAAAGTCAGTGGGAATTCCCTTCAAGCAAAAGAGCAGCTGTTAACTGCAAGAGGCTGAGGGATCATGTTTACCTGGAATTTCCCAAGACAAAACCCAGAGCTGCTGGAAGTATTTGTCAGCACGCAGAAGAACCCAGTATATAGGGTAGTAAGCACCTTAGTCTGAGCACTGCTGAGAAGAAAGTGGAGAAATTCTGAGCAATAGCACCTCGGGATCTCTGCAGGTGAGCCCAAGGCAAGTGTGAGTTATATCAATATCAGGCAAGAGGGACATCCTACATGTTAAACGCAGAATTAATTCCCACGCATGTTGTGATTGCCAAAGTATAAATGTTTTCTGGAAGATTAAACTGGTTTGTGGAGGACACATCCAAAAGAAAATGCTGAACAGAATGGTCTGGATACAGCTTATGCCTCTGGAAATTTCTGCCACACCTATGGCCAGCAGCTAAAACTGCTTACTGGGGAAAGGAACAGCCTTGCTTCCTATCCTCCTCCTACTCAGTCATCTACAACATGGCACCTCTGCAGACAGCACACTGGACTGACTCACTGAGTTGGCCTCAGGCAAATGTTCTAATACAAAATCTTCTGACAAAATCTCAAGAAAATATCCCTACAATTAATATAAAATTTATATATTTTGCATATAGCTTGCATTTTTCATTTAGAATAGATTACGATATGAGCTTCTTACACTTTGCAAACAAATGCCAAAAACCAGAAAACCAAGCAAAATTTGCAGGTATTTCAGATACAATCATTGGGCCCATGGCACCCACCACCTTCATTACCTTCCACTTTCCCACTGACACCTGGAATGTTTTCAAATACACTTTTGGGACCTATCTAGTTCATCCAGCACGAGATCTTCATAATAGTTATTTAAAATATCCCATGTAACTATGTGGCCCAAAGAAAATACCTGAGATATGTCATATGAAAAGAGACATCTAACACCTTACTACAAACGCAGCCTAATCGAGAACAAAATTTATCTTCTCTGTGGGAAGATTCTTCCTTCAGCTGGTACTTTTTGAGTTACAAATATCATCACTGCTTTCCTTATATTCTTTTAAGCGATGTTTGTCGTGTTTAGTATGTTTCCAGGGATGGGCCATCTACCATGATGGGCAACCTGGGCAATCTGTTCCAGTGTTTCTTCACCGTCATCACAAGAAATGTCTTCCTATATTTCGTCTAAATCTACCCTCTTCTAATTTAAAGCCATTACCCATTGTCCTATTGCAACCCTGCAAAGAAGTTTATCAGCCTGTTTGGTGTAAGACTACATGACAGAAGTTCTCTGGAAATATTTACACTTTCAGGTATATTTTATTTTTCATTACTTGTTTGCTGTAACCATCTCAAAATTAGTTTCGGCAGACCCTTGTCAAAGTTTACTAGTCCAATTTCGTGTTACTTGAGACACAGTGATTCAGCAGTAATGGCTTAAAAAGCTTTCTTGCATACACAAAAATCAGTTCCTTGCTGCCAAACTAAACAAACTGTGGCCTCTTTCCAGAATAAAAGAAAGGAACTCCTTATTTGAACCGAAGATGTTGTTGTAAGTTTATCTTAATGAGGTGGTTACAGTCTTCAGCACTCGTTTTTTAATTATTTGGAGGAATCCTCTTGGATGCAGTAAAATGGCATAGTAGGATATTAATCTGGGCTAGAAAAATCCAATTATCAGAAACAAGGGGGCAGTTTTTCTAAACAACATCCATTACATTCTACAGTATCCCAGTTTTAATTAAAAGAAACAAAGCTCTGGTGTTCTGGGTACAAAGGACTCCAAACTTTCCAGTCTGGTTCAGGCTCAGCTGCCAGTTCTATCTTCCCTTGGCTTTATCTATATTCAGAGTCACACCAATTTAACTCCCAAGCAGTTTTTAATCACATCTAATGAAATAGATGCTAACCGCTGCAGAAATGCACTTAATTTGATTTAAATAAGGTTTATATCAGCCTAGTTAATTGAGTTTATCACTACCTTCAACTGGTATATACAACTTTTAAAACTAAATAAAGAGTGTCTTTAGATTAAATGACTAAATTTAAATTATGCAGCATAATTTTGAAGGTAAATATTACTTATGTTAGGGAACCCCAGTTTTGAGAGAAGGTTTAGGCAGCCATAATTGCCATGGAAAGACCAAAAGGAGAACTCCACAAATCAGCAGCCTGGCGCTGAGGATCATCAGGACATAGGTTTGCACTGAGAGCTGCCCTTTGCACTGTGAAACCATAGCTGGACAGGAATTTAATGTGCTGTTAATACACTCAGAATGATGCTTCAGTGAGTAACAAATGAGCTGCATTGTGTACTAAAAGGACTGGATAAAATATTAAATGAAAGCAGTCTGCCATGACAGCATAGCTGAAAAGACAGTTGTTTTCAGAGGCTGACAAGCATTTCTGTTTTAGACATTAGAAATAAAAATGAAAATGTGCATATTCAAATATACCTGGCCCTAAGGAGATATGGTTCCTACCCAAAGGAACAGGAGTTGTAAACAAACAAATTGCCTAAGGCAAAATTCACTGATTTATAAAAGGATAACAACCCCATGCAGTGCTACAGACTGGGGGCAGAGTGGCTGGAGAGCAGCCAGGCAGAAAGGGAGCTGGGAGTTTGGATTGACAGGAAGCTGAACATGAGCCAGCAGTGTGCCCAGGTGGCCAAGAAGGCCAATGGCATCCTGGCCTGGATCAGGAACAGTGTGGCCAACAGGTCCAGGGAAGTGATTCTTCCCCTGTACTCAGCGCTGGTGAGGCCACACCTCAAGTACTGTGTCCAGTTGTGGGCCCCTCATTTCAGGAAGGATATTGATATTGAGGTGCTGGAGCAGGTCCAGAGAAGAGCAACAAGGCTGGTGAAGGGACTCGACCACAAGTTCTGTGAGGAGAGAATTAGGGAGCTGGGGTTGTTCAGCCTGGAGAAGAGGAGGCTCAGGGGAGACCTCATCACTCTCTGTAACTCCCTGAAAGGAGGTTGTAGCCAGGTGGGGGTTGGTCTCTTCTCCCAGGCAACTATCAGTAAGACAAGAGGGCATGTCTTAAGCTGTGCCTGGGGAGTTTTAGGTTGGATATTAGGAAGAAATTCTTTACAGAAAGGGCAATCAGGCATTGGAATGGGCTGCCCAGGGAAGTGGTGGATTTTCCATCCCTGGAGGTTTTTAAGATAAGACTGGATGTGGCACTTAATGCCATGGTCTAGTAACCACGGCGGTAGTGGATCAAGGGTTGGACTTGATGATCTCAGAGGTCCCTTCCAACCCAGCTGATTCTATGATTCTATGAATAGCTCTTAAGCAATGAACTGGTCCTAATGGTGACAGGATACCTTATTCTGATGGGTACCTTCTTCCCTTAAATAGCAAAATAACTTCCTTATCCAAGATGCAAGCAAACCTCATATTTTGAGATCTTAAACTATTGCTTATTCTCTCACAGCATGTTGATAATATACTATCAAACTCAGCTAAACAGATCCACCCACAAGTGCAGAGAGACCTTTTTAATAAGGATGTCTATTTAAAATTAACTTTAATGCTGTGGGTCATGAAAACCTCATCTGCTTTTAAAGAAAATTATGATCTGATATGATTAACAATTTTTCACCCTTGTCTGTTCAATCACAAAGGAATCTCAAATGGTTTTACCTATATTCCCCCTTTATCAGCAACTCTGCACACTGCTTTAAATAATCTATTGGCATTGCAACCAAGACACTATTTGTCATTATAAGAATCCAGCAGATAGGACAAAAATACTAAAGCATATACTGAAAGAGCAGATAATTGCAGTGGAAGAAGTTGCACAAATGATAGTTGAGGAGTTTCATTTGGCAAATTCAGTGTGTCCAGGGTCCGCACCAGCACCATGCTGAGCAACTAGCAGTATCACCCCTCCATATCCCAGGTTACAGGTGAAGCAGCTCTTATTTTATTCTGGGGCTATGATCACCTAAGTGCCCACATTTCATTTGTTTTCATTTCCTCTTGGGCTTCAGACTAGGAAAAACCATCTCACTCTCTTGGTGAAAAAAGCCCAAACTTTTTTCTCTGAAGGGCAGCAACAGTGCATATTAGTTAGCTAACTAATTAGTCAGCTAGCTAACTATATTGATTAGTAGCTTCTAAAAGACATCCTTCAGCCTCAGCTCTCAGCAGGCTGAAAAGAGCACACCTCTTTCTATGTCCCTCACCCCACACTACGAGGAGGGTGGCCCAAGTTCTCTTGTCCCAAGATGAGATGTAGATGTACAGGACTCCAGTTCTTCCACAGTAACTGAAAGCTGCATTTACCATTCCTCTTTCCCCGCAGTACTAGGCTTTGACTTGGTTAGGATATGTAAATATCACAGGCAAGATCTGAGTTGGTAGCAGCTGGAGTAGGTCCACTGAAGACAGGGAAGCTCTGCTGGTGTACATCAGCTGAGCACCTGACCAAGCTTCCATTATATATATATATATATATATATTTCTTCAGGTTCTTTTTCTCTCTTTTCCACTTCCTTCTTCCTTCCTTCCTTCCTTCCTTCCTTCCTTCCTTCCTTCCTTCCTCTCCTTCCTCTCCTTCCTCTCCTTCCTCTCCTTCCTCTCTTTCCATCCTCTCTTTCCTCCTCTCTTTCCTTTCTCCATTTCTGTCTCTTTCTTACCCCTTCTCTATTTCTCTCTTTCTGTCCTTCTCTCTCTCATTTTTGATTTCTCTCTCTTCCTCGCTTCTTTTCTTTCCACTGTTCTCTCTTTCTTTCCACTCTTGCTCTCTTCTTTCTCTCCACACAACCAATCATTTGAGTGTTTTCTGACTTCTGCAATGGCACTGGGGGAATTACCACTGCAAATCAGAAGAAGTCCACTCCCCTTTCCCGACTGCTGTCAACACCAGGTGTTGTTGAGGGCAACGAAGGAGGCGCGCTCAGCAGTTCCCACCACACTGGAGAGTGCTCAGTTGTGAATGCAGTGAAGTGAGAGGACACAGACCCCTTGTACACAGATTATTTCAGCTCTCTGTAATACTTATTTTTATTAGGTAAGTACCTGATTTGATTTTGGATTCTATTAATACCGTCTGTTAATTCTATTCTTAGAGTTCTCTACCACACTGGGATGCATTGTAGTATTTCCTCTATATTTGCACTGTGAAAGTAATGAACAAGTGAATATTTTTAAACACCTTCATGTCATTATTATTTTAGGAAAAGATGCTGAGCTGACCTACAAACTGTACTTGACTGCATGTATATGTAGTATTTCACTTTGCATATACCTTCTCTTTCAGCCTTCTCTTCTAAGCAATATTGTCATCTCTACTTTTACTTCATGTGAAAGGCTCTTAATTCTCTTACTGTTTTCATCTTTTTTTTTCCAATTGTCTTATGTTCTAATTGAGATTCTCATTACTGAACTCCCTATTCCCAGCCCTCTTTCTTGATTTTTTTTCTAGTTCTATTTTTTAAAAATCTGCCAAAAAATCAGGTCTCCAAAATACCTAATTATATGAAAGGTAGTGCAGAGACTACTACACTATGGAGCAATTTAAGTAGCTCAGAGAAGTTAGTATTTTCTGAGAATACACTTTGAAGAGGCAAAGTTTCATGGGAAGATGGAAAGAACTTAATTACATTTCAGTACAATACTATGTTACCACCTTTAGCCTCATATTTAATAGCACAAAACTGTTTAATAGTTTTTTTCTTATAAATTGTTGAAATGTTACATCACTTTTAGATTTGAGCCATTTCTTAACGTATTGTTTATAAAAAAATGCAATCTCAAGCCTAACAGTTCAGAGAAAATTTAAGAATACTGATTACTTCTGGGAAACAGTTTGGAAAATTTGTTTTCTGAAGAAAACTCTGAAGCTGAGTTTGACTAAATTATTTTTTAAAAGTAGGAGATGTCAAACCAACATATTGCATTCATTGTGAAGGCAACCGTGCTTTTTTTTTTTCCTGTCCAGCAAAAGAATTAAGAAAACACTAAGTCACACACTTCTAGTGTCTTTTCTCCAGTCTGGTAAGCACCTAATTTAAGAAAAACTACATTATGACAACAAAAGGAAAGTGAGTAGTCCCTAGACCATGGACTGCAGATGATTCAGAAGGACATGGAAAGTGGTTCCCACCTTGTTCTTTTCAATAAAAGCATGATGGCAAAATGGTTCCTCTCTTTCACTCCCAACACATTTTTGTGGTGTGATAGTGGCCTTTAATAAAAAAAGAAATCCTTGAGAAGCACCGAATCCCCCAAAACACCTATTTTGACAAAGAGAGAAGTTCTCATGTCAGCATTATTGCCAGAGTGCTCCTTGCTCTCCTCAGGCTCGCATGACTTTCCCAACAATAGGAAAACTCACCATCACAATAAGGATAATGAAAGACCACTATGCCCACCTGAAGACTGAATGATCTCCTGAGAAAGGGGCTTGTGTTTGAACCTTTTCATCATTGGAAAGCAGCACGATGTTTCAATGTTTTGATGATAATGATGATGATGATAATGATTACTATTATTACTATTATTTCATTCACATTATACCCATGCTTAGGTCTGCTGCAGGGGAAAGAGCTCACAGCAGGGGAGGCAGTGAAGAAGCGACGAGGTCTCTCTGCCCATCACGGTCACCTGCACCCCAGGGCAGGCATGTCGCACGACTTGGACAGTGCCTGCTCCTGACCTTGCACCCAAATTTCAGGGAAGCCCAAACTTTTCCCTCCACAAGGCCTTTTTTTAGGAGGCAGGGGTGAGGGTTCCTTAGCTGCAGGCACACCCAGACCATAAGGCTGGCTATTGCACAGGCTGTATATTTAATTTCCCATGGCAGTGTTGCTGCTTAGAGAGTATTTTACAGGTAGATATGGCAGAGTTATGCCAAGGCTTATTTCATTTAATTGCAGTGCCTTGTTACTGATCCACTTCAGTTTGTGAAAGGTGTAGGCTATTTTATAGAGTGCCTTATGGCTCCCACTTATTTTCTCCTGAGTTTGATCTCACTAGGTATTTGAACTAGATGCCATCAGGCAACAAATGCTTATTATAATATAATGAAGAAGGAAGGCCAAGCAGGAAGTGAGAAATTTCTGAAACACCGCCTTAGCTGAAACATGAACTAAACAGGAAAACTGAAACAATGTGTGCAAGGTGTATATGTATCTATCTATCTATACATGTATATACAGACATACCCCTACATATGTGGACAGATTCCATAATTAAATATAATTTATTTTTACAACTGGCTACATCAGAGCTGGGTTTTGTTAAAGCACTTCCTTTTGTGAGGCTGCTGGGTGCCTACAGTGGTCTTTTTCTTCAAGTTCTCATTCTCACAGAGGAACCATGCCACTGGGTGAAACCTAAAAATTAGGAGTAGGAGAACTCTTCCAGGGAGTCACAGCTCTTACTGCATAGCCCCTGGTAGGAACAGTAATGACCGACTATATGCTGCCATACTCGTTTATGATCACTGATGTGTGATTATGCAGTTCACAGTGTCATTGTTCAAAACCATTTGGGGATAAAATGTTCTACCTGTAATTTTGAACTCGCTTTTCCCTTCCTTACCGGCCTTATGGGGCCATGAAAATTCCAGATTTGTGAATGTGAGATTTTCCGTGGCCGTGCTCAAACACTGTGCTCGTGCTCCCAAGATCACAGCAGTGGTTCAGCTGAACTGATCAAAGCTCCTAGGATGACAAACCCTGGTCTGCCACATGTCAGATATCCTGCCTCTTCTGCTTAGTATGATGGAAGTAAAAAAAGGAAGCACTGCAGGACAGTGAAAAAATAAACCACAGTTATGGCCAACTTGCATCCTCTAGGTGATGCAAGAAGGTCTTCTGTCAGAAATACTATTAGTAGAGAGAAATAGATATTGGAAGGAATGTTTTGGATTTACCAAAGTGTAATTAAAACAGGAGGTTGGAGTACTAGCAGCAATGCTGAGCCTCCCTAGCAAATTGCCTGCCTGTGCACCCAGTGAGCTAATGAAGTAGTCCATATGTTTTAACACTGACAGCAGAAGCGGGCAATGGAACAGTAATTGGGTGAATAGAATTAAGCTGAATGGTGAGAAAGGTTTCGTACAAGAAGTCAGGATTTCAGAAGAGTATTTGGTATGTCACATGAGTCTTACTAAAGCTGTGGGTAAACAGGTTTGAGCATATATATGGCAAGGTAGGTTAAAACTAGCTGAAAGCATGTAGACAGATTGTTTGACAGACCTAGCAGGACAGGCCCAGAGAGGCTGGAAGAGAGAGGAGGAGAGTAGCCAGGAGCAGGCACTCTCCACATCAGCATGCATGAGTGCCACTGTGCTGTGCCCTGCTAGGGTGCACACAGCCAAAGCCACCGGAAAGGGAATACCATGGTGTCTGAGGGAGCCTGGGATGCCTAGGAAAGCAAGTGACTGATCCAGATCAGCTATCAGGGCAGAGGGAATGAGTCGGACCTCACTGGTGTCAGTGAGCCCAGCTGAGGCTCGGGAGAGGAGGCAGTAAGGGAGCCCCTGAAGCTACAAAGTCCCCTGGAGCCCTTTCACTACATCTGATTCTCATCTGGGTATGTGGGAAACCCCTGTCCCGTGCTGAGAGAATGGGAAGGTTATTTTCCACATTTGGATTTCAGACCTCACCTGCAAGACAGAGTCCTGCCTCGGTGTCACTAACATGGAGATGTGAGAAAAATCTCTACTTCCAACAGGTTTTGCTCAATGCACAGAGGAGCTCTGCAATCCCTGGCACTGCTCCTTTGCAGGTCTTTCATGGCATATATCTCACACCCCAACACCTCATGGAGTATCTCAAAGTGGGTGTAAAACACCTACTTAGCCAATGGCAGCTAGTGCCTTTCGTCTCACACACCTTTTATGTTCTGACAGCCACCTGACTCCACATCTTCCAATTCTCTCCAGTTACAAAGTGGGCATCCAGCTGACAGAGCCAGCTTACCTTTGTGTGTCATCCCACCAAAAACCATGTTACAGACAGCTGCCTCTTCAGTAAAGTCTGAAGCACAATAGGGCAAGTTTGTCATGTGGGAGCAGAGGGATGTAGGGATTAAGCAAGGTGTTGAGATTAAAACCACATCAGCGCTCAGAACAGAGGTCCAGCATTGTCTAGAACTCAGGAAAAAAAAAAAGAGAATTTATGATCTTTTGAAGAAGGGGCAGGCAACTCCTGAGGACTACAAGGATGTTGGGAATTATGCAAGAAGAAGATTAGAAGGACCAAAGCCAAACTAGAGTTTAATCTGGCTACTGCTGAAAAGACAATAAAATATTTCTATAAATGCATCAGAAACAAAAGGAGGACTAAGGAGAATCTCCATCCTTACTGAATGAGGGGTGAAACATAAGTCACAAAGGATGAGGAAAAGACTGAGGTACTTAATGTCTTCTTTGCCTCAATCTTTAATAGCAAGGATTATCCAGTTGTTCTCAGAGTACACAGCCCCTGATTTTGAAGACAGTGATATGGAGCAGAATGAAGTCTCCATAATTTGAGGGGAAATGGTCAGTGACCTTATATATCACTTAGACATGCCAAAGTCTATGGGGCCAGATGAGATCCACTCAAGGGTACTGAGGGATCTGGCAGAACTGTTCCCCAAGCCACTTTCCATCATTCACCAGCAGTCTTGTCTAACGAGGGGCGTCCCAGTTGACTGGAGGTTAGAAAATGCGATGCCCATTTACAAGAAGGAGGATCTGGGGAACTACAGGTCTGTCTGTCAGCCTGACCTCAGTGCCTGGGAAGGTTATGAAGCAGAACATCTTGAGTGTACGTACAGAGGATCAGGCCCAACCAGCATGGATTTACAAAAGGCAGGTCTTGCTTGACCAACCTGATCTTCTATGACAGGGCGACATATTAGTGGATGAGGGAAAGGCTGTAAATGTGTTTACCTGGACTTTAGTAAAGTGTTTGACACCGTCTCCCACAGCATTCTCCTTTGGACAGGTGCATTGTTTTCTGGGTAAAAATCTGGCTGGATGGCCAGGCTCAGAGAAGGGGGGTGAATGGAGTACATTCAGCTGGAAGCCAGTCACAGTGGTATTCCTCAGGGATCAGTATTGGGGCCAGTCCTGTTATCAACAACCTGGACAAGGCAATAGAGGGCATTCTCGGTCAGTTTCCAGACAACGCCAGTTTTTGGCAGTGGTAGATGCCACCTCAGGGTACAGGGTGCAGATAAAGATGGTTACCTTTCCTTTTATCCTGAGGAAGCAGAGGCACAAAGGGCACTGGGAGGAGTTGGGGCTCCTCTCAAGCAGCACTGGGGAGCAAACCTACAGCCAGCAGACACCTACATAGGTGTTTCACTCTGGCAGCTCATGTACCCCTTTCCTGAAAGTCAGAAGCAGATGTACCAGCCTCACCCTTTTCCTGGCTTGCTGGCAAGTCTTGAACAGGCTATGCCCTGGCAAATCCATTACTCACAGTCAGCAGAAAGTGTTCAACTACATAAACAAGATGCCTGCTCTCTGAATCATTAGCACCACCATCTTGAGGAGTTGAGTAAATCATAGTTTCTTCTAGAATATCATTTTCCCTTGGTAGCTTTCCAGGGTAATGTTGCCCAAGCCTTCCTGGATGGTTCAGGTAATACCCTTTCTCTTTTATCTTCATTTCAAGTTCCCAGGACAAGCTGTGTGACAGAGATGGCTCCCTGGGCGTGATACCACTGTCAGCAGGACCAAAACTTGCTCAGACTCTATTTCTTCCGTCAAAGCCTAGCTCTAATCCTCAGAAAAAAGCTGTTGCCCAATTTACAGCATTTTTTCTCATCCCTAAACAGCTGGAACATCAAGTCCTTCTGCAGAACTCACACCATTACAAACTAGTGACACATAATTAAATAACAGTGCCAGCTTACAGCAGACAGGCACCTTGAGCTGAAAACCGTTTTCCTTCAAGAGCACTTGTCCTCTTCACTGATTGGTCAAAACACATAATGCTGTGTTAAGATGGCACATTCTTAGTGATCTTAAAACACTAATACCATTTTTTTAGTGGTTGTCCCCAAACAATTGCTCAGTTTGTCTTGGCCCTAGATAAGATAGGCACAGTGGGAGAACTTAATTCACTTTCTTGTTACCTCTTTGATCAGTATTTGACAATTTGACTTCATAAATCTTTTTCCTTCTCACCACAATCCTCCTCTTCTCCAGTTCTTTCCATTAGCACCCTCTTGTAAATGCTCAGGGCTGACCTTGCCTTTTGAAACCAAAGGCAAGACTCTCATGATCAAGCATTCACCAATAGATGAGAAAAGAAACACTGAATGTCATAGTTCAAATACTCCTTCTGAGGAAATATTGCTGTTTCCCAACTAAAAGATACCACAGTCACATGTGGGTCAAACCTGGCTTCCACTGCAGTCTATGGGAATTAATTTTCCCAAATATCTTCATTGATTCTGTTTCTGTAATAAGTGAATTTAATTTCATTTTCATGGATATGAGGATTTACCCCAAGTAAAGTAAAAATTACCCTTGTAAGAGGTTGTAAAATAAACTCATACAGTATAAAAAGATGGAAATACATGCATTCCTAGCATGAAATACACTTTCTTTGCATGAAATTTATCCCAAATACCAGCCCAAACCTGCCATTAGTGTTTGTTACATAAATGACATTTAAAAGAGTGTGCATTAATGGGAAAGTTAGTCACATTAAAGTACAATACTTACAGTCACATTCACTTTCTCACCAAAAGAACCTAAAGCATGTTTTAAACAGACATATCACTGTTTCCTCGTATCACATATTTAATTAGAACAGAAAAATTAAATTACTTCCTTTGCCTGTATGGCAATAAAACCGCTGTATAATTAACAGAAGAGAAGGCTATCCTGCAGGCCATTTTGTGGCATTATAACTGTGCTGATTCACCTGATCTTGAGCCAAGCTCCACTTTAATCTTCTAAGTCTTGTTTTAGTTTGAGGAACAGCCAAACACACCCAGTTGGGCAGTACCAATTTGGTTTCCCACTATTCAGTAAAACAGGCAAATAGAGATTAATTTCCTTTTCTGACATAGGTTTGGGTTTTTTTGACAGTAACCTATTGTAAAGCAAAAGATCCATGAGGATTTAATGAAAAAAGGGAAGAGGGGAAAGAGAAAGAAGACTGATAGGCAATTTCTAATATGTATTTTATTGACTGACAGGCACAGAAATTTTCTTTGGGTCAGGAAACACCATTACTTTACTTGTCACAGAGTGTTTCTGACTTTACTTGTCACAGAGTGTTTCTACTGCCCTCAGTACAAAGTGATCCTGATGTACAGTAGTACAAATAATAATGGTAGCAGGAATAGGGACAATGATGATGACTGTGATGATGACGATAACTTTTAGCTGTGACTGCAAACAGTGTCCCAACAAGTACCAGGCAACAGACTTGATCCTGGTATAAAATGTCCGCCACAGATCCGGACAGAAGAGCTGCAGAGACTAGGTCATGGTACAGCCAGCTTTCTAGAAAAACATGAGCTGTGGACTCTTGTTCAGCAGCTGAGATCTTTGGTTTCCATTTGTGCTTGAGCAATGGTGTGTCCCTGGCAGAAACACCCAGCTTTGGTGTGGGGACTCCAAGTGCTGGAGACTTTCTCAACTCCTGCCATTTCAGCAGCTAATTGTGCCCAGTGCTAAACTTTACTGGCCCCAGCCCAGAGGCAGACACTGATGGCAGAAGGAGCTGTTGTGACCCTGCCCTCCTGTCCCATTCCACACCACCAGGGCTGGAGTGCTCAGTGGTCCTGTGGCCCCCAAGGTGTCTCCTTGGACACAGGTACCCTTGACATGCACAGTCTCTGGTACAAGCCTTCCAAGCACCCACAGAAGTGATACAGACCCCCTTGGTCCAAGCTTTCCCACTACTTGGTTGCTCCTATCACACTGAAGGAACCACAGTGGGCTTTTTTTCACTGTGGCCTTCCTAGCTGTGAATTCCTATTCCTCTAATTTTTTATACCATCTACAATTGTGTCCTCAGTCAGCCAGTAGCTTTGTTTCTCCTGTATCACTGGTGCATTCCAGCCAGGCTTTTCATATGACTCATTCCCATGAAACTATTTTACCAAAATCACTTTAGGACTGGAAATTCCCCACTAACACTTCATGATCCCTTCAGGTCACTTAATTCAACAGATGACTTCTTGACTACTGCCTTTTAGGCGGTGACTACAACAGATACAGAGTCAATCCCTCCAGGGCCTAATGTCTACCTCTAATTTCTTAAGAGCAGACTAGCTTTACCCCAAATTTTTTTTCTTTTTTTAATCAGAAATTCCAATCTTGGAATGTGCTGTTTATTGAAAGTGTTCTTCATCAGAAGACAGTGTACACATACGTGCAATGGGTTTTGGCAGGTTCCCACTGTACTTGGGTGAACCAACTGCATGGATGTCCCTTGCTGTGTGTCCTACAAAGAAGTTTTGGGTGGCCTGGGGATGGTCAGCCCCAACAGGCAGAGTAGACAGGCCCAGGTGCTTCGGAGTGAAGCCACTCCCAGCTTTGAGGGAGTCTTTTTATCTATTTTCTATAACACTTACACCCAGAAACTGTCCCATGTCTTCAAATGATCAGTCTTATGGTTTGCTTCTTGTTTTATTGAAGTTCACATAAAAACATGGGGTTTTTTTCCTGGTCAGACACAAGTCTCCACCCTAGTAGAAAGGCAGATAGACCTTCTGTGAAACTCAAAAGGAAATCCTGGTTGAACAAAACAAATCAGAAGTATTAGAAAGAGTAATAAACAAGAAAATGTTATATTTATGGATGATATTGCTTTTGCTGCCTAAAGGAAGGGACAGAATAGAAATTACTAGAGTCATTAAATCTTCTTCTTATCCTGGCATATTCAGGGATGAACACTGAAGAACTGCAGTCCTCAGTTTATGCCAGGGACTGGTTAGCTTCCAGTCTCACTCAGGGGACCAAGCTGAGCACTGACTTTCTAGCTAACATAGTCACTTCTACTTGCTGACCTTTTAGAGCCTCCAGAGAGAAAGTGAAATAGAACTTCCCTGGGAGATAGGGCAATTCAGAACTGGCAAATGGTGAAGACTCCCTGTGCTTCTGCTGAGGGTTGGCTAACTGCTCAATGTACTATAGTATGGGCATGGAGGATGAGGTATACAAAGCATAATACAAAGCAAACATGACAGTATTGGTGACAGTGCCATAGCAGGCAGACAAAGGAAGGCAACAAGAAGACTTAACCAAATCAGAAATTCTTTGCAGTGCACAGATATAGGCCACTCGATCTTGGGAGCAAGTGGGCAGTGAATGGTGAATGAAAAATTTGATTATGTAAACAACACATTTCTGCATGTTTCAGACCTGAAGACCTACAGTCAATATCCTCATTTTCTCACGAATCACAATTTTCTCTTCAATCACCAATGACAAGAACAATTTTCTCCTCTGCCCATGACCTTACATTTGAGATATAAGTTGCCACCATTTCAGTGTTCCTAAACCTATAATGAATCAAAAGCAAACATCACAGACAGGAACACATCCTGTAATGCCTGGTTATGGAAGAGATAAAGAAACCACTTTCTTTCCAGTATCCCATGCATGTTGGAACTTAGTAATAAAATGTTTTGATCTACCAGCGTGCTATGTTGACATACTGAAACAAAAAGTCCTTCCACTCAGCCAAAACCACATATCTTGGCAATCCGCAGCCTGCAAGACAACAAAGACGTAGTCTAAAAACTTGGCAACTGTCCTGGCACGCTACACCTTAGGCTTAGCAAGTCAGTCACGCTATGCTGGCTCTGGTTTTACCATAATGCTGTAACAATGGGAAATACTGGAGTTTTGGTCCTCAGCACATTGTCTCAGCTGGCCTTCAAAAGCTGCTTCAGAAGCAAGGTAAATCCCTGATCTAGGAAGTCATGCTCCTTCCCCTAATCCTCTCCTGGTGAATGCAAGGTGTTAAATGGAGGAAAATATTAGTGCTTACTGTAACTCCTTTCTCTCATTTGCCTGTTCACTATGGTAGTTGTTTTCTAAGACCTGAACCATTGCACCATGAACATAACACTTGTACATCTCTTTTTAAACACTAACAAATACATTAAATATCAGATAACAGATTCAGCCAGGGGTCCTGGAAGCAGACTACAGAGGTCTCTACCCTTGTGAAAAGACACTGAACTAGCATGCTTCTAGTGGTATACTAGGCTGGAGGAGAGTGAAGGAAATGGGGAACACTTTGGGCTATTAGAAGGGGCTCGGGCAACTTCCAGACAGGAGGCAGTTATCAATATAATGTCTTGTGCACAGGACTGTGATACCCAAATGAGAAAGTCATTGTGCTAATTGCATAGAAAGGGAACTAGTCAACCTCTCTCTGGGTTAGCTCTATTAATTCTAACACAATGCTGAAAGCACCAGAGCCATGTTAATCTGTGCCACTTTAGGATCTGGCCTTACTCTGCAAAATGATGGCTGTGAAAACATTAAATTAACTTTTGAGTACTTGAGAAAATATAAAGACTCTACCGTAAAACTCTTATGACACAATGAGTCTCACCTCTGTGGGTTAAAGACAGTGCTTAAACAGTGTTCTGTGCCAAAGAAATGGTGCTGCTAACACGGAGAGATGTGAAAAATCAGTTGTTTCACTGGAGATGCAAAAAGAAAAGAATGTATATCTAAAGCAGATAAGCAAACCTGATGTATACCAGGCTAAGTAGCAGAAATGCTCTGAAGATCAACTAGTAGGCACATGGATAAATACTAACAATAGTAATACATGGATAATACTATCAGTAATGAATACATCAATGGTATATTGATGAAAAGCTGTAGGATTTATGAAAAGGAAAGTCACGTGTCACAAATCTGCTAGAGTTATCCGAAGGCAACAAATATGCAAACAAACCAGATCTCACTGATATTCTCTAAATAGGTTTTTAAAAAGCATTTGAAGCGGGTCATTCACAGAAGACTCTTGAAGAATTAAGCTGAGCTAGCAAAAGACAAGAGACTTCTCGGATGGATAAAGGCTGCTAGAAGTTAAGATTAACAGTGGGAATAATGTGGTGATTGTAAAGACACTTGTCTTCTTACAGTCTTTTCTCCCATACCCAAAGATTACTCACATCTTCCTTCCCTCACCTTGAAAACTGGGATCAGTCACCAACAGGTTTTTTATATATTTTCCTTTTCAAAAACAAGACTCTGTTTGTAACTTGAGAAGATAGTACTGTAGGTATTTCTCCCTTTCCAGTGACACTTAAGAGGGAAACACTGGCCCCCACTGAAGATGGGAGACAGCGAGAGTGCCCCTTCTGTTGACAGATCAAACATTGTGCCTACCTTTGGCAAGGATTTGGCAAACAGTAA
Source organism: Chiroxiphia lanceolata (assembly GCF_009829145.1). NCBI lineage: Eukaryota > Metazoa > Chordata > Aves > Passeriformes > Pipridae > Chiroxiphia > Chiroxiphia lanceolata. Next base: position 33,527,557 of record NC_045639.1, on the reverse strand, counting down.
CCAGTGATCCTGCACTCAATACCAGGAAGAGTTATCAAATAAGCACCATAAAATCAGTTTGCAATTACAAAGGAGATAACAGCAAGACTAAAAATGATAATCATGGGTATCTGAAGAAACAGAGTCTCTGCTTGGTGGGTAAGTTGGAAGTGACAGATACAGATAGTTCTTGACTCAAGTAAGGTTTTTAGTAGCAGCATGTGGTACTCACAAAAGCAAGTTAATGGGCATTGGTACAAATATAATGCACCCAGCTGGATGGAAATCCACTTTGAAGGAGCACATCTCAGGAATTTGTTGTCTATCTTTACATGTACTCCTGCAAGGGCTTTTCCTGAGCAGGGTTGTAATCAATATTCTGGTGAACAGCTTAAAGGACAGAGAAGAGTGGGTTGAAAAGTGACACACAATACTAGAAGGTTTTTGAACCATCTTGAAGAATAGGTGTAGGATTCAAATGAAACGTGAGGAATGAGAAAGAGCAAAACCCAAACAAGGATGATATTCAGTAATGACAGTGCGTGGCACAATATTTGAGAAAGAAAAATCAAACATGCAATTAAGTGCCTAATCAAAAAGGGTGGCTGGGGTTGAGGTTGATTCTAAGTGCAGTGTGAAGTAATGCTGTTAGTTCTTCTTGGCTGTACTAATGGCAGCATCATACATATCTCACAGAAGATAATTACAGCTTTCTTCATTTTCCTAGAAAAGACCTCAGATTCCACATGGTGTTTTGTTATAAAAGATGTGGAGAAACTGGAGAGAGAGAGTCTGGATTACAATACATTAAAGTATTGACCATGAGAAAAGATTTTTCTTGCTTACCCTAAACACAGGTAGGTTTGGGGAGGGTGATTAGATAATAATCTTCCAGTGGACTGGAAGGTTGAGAGAGGATAGTGATAAACTTCTCTCCACAGTCACTCAGAGAAAATAGGAAGAAATTATATTAATTTGCAGCAGAGATTTAATTTGGATGTTGGGGAAAACCCAACCTTTTTAACTGGTGTCCTGAAATAGCAGAATAAACTCATAAAGCCTGTTAGAATTTTCCAGAACCCCCATTGGACGAACCCTTTTAATGCCTTATTGGTGAAAGGGCTTGACACAGATCTTCTCTAAGAGTTCTTCCAAACACTGTCTTCTGAGTCTTCAATTTCATTTTTAAGCAGTGAATCTTTGTTTCTGAAGTTACATATGTATAAGTTCACTTGGTTTTATTCACACTGAGATTTAGTCAACTTAATACACAGTAATAGCTGGCCTACATGTTGCATGCTTCACCAACTGGTGTATGACTGTTACTGGATCTGGTGTTCTCAGCTCACCCAAATAACATGCTGACCTTATATGCATTTCCAATAATTTTTCTATCATCCACCAGTAAATGAGGAAACAAGTATGAAAGGTTATGATTCCACAGTATCTGCTGTCCATGCTGTGATACTGCCCACAGGCTACAACTGAAATTCCACGAAATGAGCACAGCCCCTGTGAATCACTGTTACAAGGCATTCAGTACATTTACAGTTCCATGCACCCCCATAAAATCCCATCTTTGTTGCCAAGAAAATGTCTCTAAGATTAAATTTTTTTTTTCTACTTAGGGGAAACAATAGCCCGACAAAAACTAATTCATGAATGTAGAGTTTTGCTCAATATGTTGTGACAACAAGTAAGAAACCTCTTGATATATACTGTGTGGCATCCTTATAGAACAGAGTATGCTGAATATAAATAGGAAACAGATGTCTTCTCAGTGAAGGGATAAATTCTAATCTCAGTCTAAAGTGCTAACTTTTTCTCTTGCCCCCCATTAATATGTTCTTTAGTTTTTAATTTTGTTTTTTAAACTACATTATTTTAATTACGGTTGGCTACAGAATATTTTGTGAAAGGTGGGATTGGGTTTTTTTCACCAAAAATAAATGTGAAGTTCTCATTTGGTAAAAATATAACCTCAGAGTATAAAAAAAACCTTCTTAGGTTTTTAGCACATTTACCTACCCTAATGACTATCCATACACAGGCTGCCTGTCAGCTATTACCATCAATATTTGTTCACCCAACACAGACTTTCTGGATTTCTTCACGGGCCAGGCTTTGTAGAACAGACACACAGGTATTACCTGTAGTATCTCTGCTTGTCCTGTGTTAGGTCTTATAAAAAGTGCAACATCAGCTCATTTACAGACCCTAAACATTGGCCACAGTTAGGAGGTGGCATCAAGAGAGTAAAGTGGTGCCCTCACATGAGTACACAGTAATAGAAAAAAGAAAAAAACCTCAGAAGATTAAAGAAAAACATTTTAAAATATCTTTCAGATACAAAGTGACATGCATGCCAGAATAAGAGGATGCAAAAACCAAAAGAGGGTACAAATCTAGGGTAATAAAAAAGAGAAGAAGAGTACCAGTAACATATGGTAAGTTCATTTCCTTCATTGCTCGCCTGATTATCCTAGGGAAGGAATCTTTCACCAGAGACTAGTATTAATAACGTCAGTCAGGCACGGCCTAACACCTCTTTGATTCAATGTGTTATAGGAGACAGCAACAGCTGGAATCTCTTGCAATTTTCAGCTGACTGCTATGGAAACATAGCTATTTTTCACGCAGATATGTTCAGATGTGAAATTTATGAGCTTAGGTGGAACAGATCGGAAACTCAATGGATTTTCATGGTATAAAATCTTCTGTCTCATTTTGGTTGCACTTGCCATTTGGAGATTTTGTATTACTCCCAGCCCATAAACAAGAGCAACATTAGTGGGTGAACCTGAAAGAACCAGCCAAGCAGCAAAGGGTTTTTGTGAAAACCCAGACAATCACATTTTGAGCAGCCCTGCTTTATTTCAACAATTTTTGGCTTAAGGGATTAGGCAGGTAGCTAAAACCCTGCTGGTCTCATGCCCTCTTGTCTGCAGTCACTTTCCAAAGGAGAGGAATTGTGTTTCAATTTCAATTTTATTATGCACACTCCAACCCACAGGCTATCAGCCAGTTCAGCAGTTGTGCAAATAGATTCCTGCCCATTAAAAACCTAAGAGCTGTGTCACTCACACCAAGTCTTGAATGAACCCAGCAATAAAATGGTGACTGTCTTTATGAGTTAGTCTTGTGCCATTTTTTTCACTTGAAAATTTCTGAAATCATTTAAATGCGTTAGGACATTCTGCCTCTGAATAGAACATATTTTAAGAACCACATAATGTGAAAATCTGCTGTGTGTTCTATAGCCCCAAAGAAGGTACTCAAAAAGGGGAAAATATGAGCAGGGATGGCTTTGACCTGTCCTTATGCCCTCTGGATGCAGTGCTGCTCCAGCAGTCCAAGTAAATCCTTACAGGCACTTGCAAGTTGCCCTAGATCACCCGTCTTGCAAAGAGCAGCATTTCTGGACAGGAGTCCCACCAAATGATTTTTTCCCCTCCCAAAGCCAGTCCTATCTTGGGCACATTTCCCATGGCCAGGTTTGGGAGGGTTTGTAGACAACCCCTCCTTATCATCTTAACTTCTGACCTCAAGTGTCATTCCTCTTCATTTTCAAAGCTATAAGATCCCTTTCACAAATCTCCCTCTCTACCAGAGAACAAACACATTCTTCAGTTTCTGAGTAATACAGCTGTGAAGGTGAGTATTTTGGTCCACTACAGAAAACTGTATTGCAAAGTGATATTCATATCCTGTCAGATGATTGGAATAAAACAGGTGATGTCTTTTGGACAGCCAACAATGGCAGAGGTGTATCCACATGATAATCTGACTATGCTTCTCGTAGTGGATGAAGTATTCAATTATGTGCTTTCTTCTATTTAAATTTATTTAATTACATTCCCCATGAAAGATGCTAGAAAACAATTGTAACACCTGTACTAATAACTTCTGAGAACTGAAAACCAGTACAATGGGAAGAAAGTAAACTCTATTACACCTGTACTAATAACTTCTGAGAACTGAAAACCAGTACAATGGGAAGAAAGTAAACTCTATTGCACAAATTTAAATATTTACATTTGTGGGATTAATGCCTAATTTACACGAATAAAAAAATATTTACTTTCTGTTGAGTGAATTACATTCATATACATCATTCATGAAATGAAGAAATGTGGGAATAAGTGATGCTGGAAGAGATGTGAAAAATGAGGACTGCTGTACAGGTGTAAGTTGAATATGAATTTGCAATCAGGTTGCCACACTAGGAGGAACCTCGTAGCAGAACAGATGATGGATACTCCTGTGTTTTGCTGAACTCACAGCATGGGCTGTAGCCCGGGTAGAAAGGCAGCAACAGTTAATTTCTGCAGTGACTGCAAGTTTATAGTCCTACTTAGTCTGTTTAAATGTAGTAGGTTCCTGGATATATTACATTATTATGCCTCAGCCAGGTGATTGTCAACTCCAGTCCTGTAAGAACAACTTTTCTTAACCTGGAAACACCTTACACAAGATGAACAGCCTCAGCTGCTCCCTTTTAACTAGAAAAGCCTCACAGATGGTTGATGTTGCAGCTGTGGACTTGTCCTGGCAATTTGTCATACAAATACAGTTTTGCAAACAAATTTATTCAAACATATTCTAACAATGATGATTTTTGTCCTTTAAACTTAATTTTGAGGGGCAAATTTAAGCCATTGGTTGGGGCTGGACGAGTAAAAGAGGATCACTTCACAATCTCCCTTTGGCAGTGCAGATGAGAGGTGAGGAGCAAGGATACTGCTTCCTCATCCACCCGCTGTATTTGCACTTGTTCTTGGTAATGTTGAAAAGCTTATTACAGTGAATGGTGCCAGTGATATTCTTAGTAAGAAATCTGGGCCTTGGATGGATGCAGAAAACAAGCAAAGAAATAGAAGGAGATAAAGCAAAAGGGACTTCAGTGGTTGTATTTGTTTTCCTTGAATGTACTTTGGCCTGCTCACTTTGTCTCTCAGATATTATTTGAGTGAACTGGTGACTCCACGCTGTTTATTATTTTAATTGCCATCAAACCATGTAGATGAAATTTACTGAATAATAAATCTGTAAACAGATGTACTCTGCATATTGTCATGCACAACTGTAAATTTGGGAAAAGAACAGGATTTTGCTTACCACATTTAATTTGGCACAGACTAGAAGGGCTCAGGAATTTATAGCCAATGTTTTCATCCATTAAAAACAAGAGATGTTTCCGATTTGTAAATTATTGACTTAATTCAGTTTTAATCATGTCAGCAGGAGCACCTTGGAGTCATTATTGTTTCTAGAGCTTGACTTATTTGAGGGATGTCCAGAGGAGGGAAGAGCAGAAGTCAGAAGGAGTGCAGGATGAAGCATACTGCAAATAATTAAGAGACATGGGGAGTTGAGTGCATTGGATAAAAGCCACTGATTCCTGTTTTCTTGTGTCTGGTGGCTATTGTAGGAAGCACAGAAAATAAGGATTCCACATCAGCACCAAATAGGTTATAAAATGCAAGTGAAACTGCCAAAGGCCCTGGGGACACAAGCAACTGTTTCCAAGCTCCCAGTAACAGGGAGAGGTTGCTCAATGAGGCCATCCCTTTGCTGTACACAGATTTTACAAAGTATAAAGGCTTTTGGGAGGAATGAACTTTGAACTAGTCATTAGCAGAATTAATTTTTTTTCTCCCCTTCAACAAATGGCATCAGCTCTGCTTGTGTAAGAGGAAAAGACAGCAGTAACAATGCACAGCCACGAGTGGCAATCCCAGGCTGCAAAAAACTGTGGATCTGCAAAACCTTCTTTGGAGGGCTGGCAGAAAGAGAAAAGGGGAGTGTAGATGTGGCATGGGAAGGGTCCGTACCAAGTGACCCCACGCTCCAATTTTCTTTAACTTTTTTTTTAAACTTTCTATAAATGTCCCTCATATGCTGGTATTTTCTATACAGACAGACAGTATTCTCTCTGCGCTGTGTTTAGAGTATAATACAAATTACAGGCCCATTTCAATGCTCATGGGAAGTGGTTCATTGCCCATCCTGTTGTCAGCTTCTTGCTGATAATTATGTGATAGAAGTAATTATTAATACTTGTAGTGTGGCAAAATGGGAAAGTAAATACCTAAGAAAGCAGTCATCCTGATAGCAGGCAGCCTTTTCAGAAATTACATATTCTATGAGTTTGAAGCAATATGTCCTGGCTAACGAGACCAACTTCACCAGCCAAAAGCATCATGTCATTAATGGAGTTACATAATGCCAGTAACCTTAAATACGAAGACCTAAACCCCTTGCTTTATCCAATACCCTACAAGACACCAAATGTAGAATTGGACCTACCCTTGGCAGAGGACTGGCAAAAGCACTGTGTTTTTCACAGCCACCTTTCATCCCAGCAGGCAGAGCTCATGAAATACTGCAGGGGATTGCTTCCCAGCTCACTTAAGTATTGGGCTTTCCACCAGTCACGGTTCGTTGGGTCGTGCTCAGCAGCAGAGATGCCGGGCATCATTATGCACCAAAAAGCAACAAAGAGAGCTCAGATGGCTTCAAAGGCTGTGGGATCTGCAGCCCAGGCTTAGGGGGGCTGACAAAGAGCGAGGAAAAGTCAGGCTTCAGTAACTTTTAGTGACAACTCTTGTTAGGATTAAAAAAAACAACTCAGCCATCGTGCTGTGACTCAGTCTGAAGGGGTGCCCATCACCCTTGTGCAGCAGGTTGCAGCACCACGGAGGAGGTTGTTATCCTCAAAATTAATCAGTTGGAGCTATGGTAACAAGTGCAATGCCAAGATGCAAAACTCCCTGCTGCCTGCCAGACTGGAGACTGATTACTACCACTTCAGCCATCTCATCTTGTTTGTAGGATCTCGTCTCACCTATCAAACTACATTTTTGTTCCAAGTGGGAAAAAGTAAGTTGTTTCAGCAAAGTTTGTCTTCATCCCCTTTCCCAGGCCCCCTAATCAGCCCCTGGAGTAGTACACTGACTGGTGCAGATGGACACTTACAAATAACCTATCTGGAAAAATCACAAATAAATTACCATTCTGGATTTGTCCCATTTCTTAGTGTTTATTTGGCTAACAGAAAGGAAGGTTTAACATTTTAGAAAGCTCTTATCATTGTTTCCTGCTTTTACGGAAAGTAAAAACTATTGCAGCAAAAATCAGCGGTCAGGATTGGTAGGAGCCAATGGCTTCCTAAGCTCCTGAAAGTCTTCAGAAATGCCATACTTTTGCCCTTTTTTTGTCAGTCCCACATGAGCCTTTTTGTCTTTAACAACATTGTGCCTCCCAACATCACAGGCGAAATCTATTCCAGTCTTAGTACCTCAGCCACATCTTCTGTGTTCTGCTACTGAGGATAAACTCTCCTCATCATTCACCTCTCAGTAACTTTCCTGTGTCAAGAATGGACTATGTTCTCATTAGATGAGTGAGACAAAGTGAAAATCCAGCTGCTGATGTTTTCTTCTGAGAAAGAAATAATATTTATTTACTATGATTTGTGCTACAATAGATCCTGAAAGCCCCAATAGGGACCCAAGCCCTGGGATATGGGCTATAGATGAGATACAGTCACACAGTCTAAAATAAGAAGACAAACAACTCTCATGTTATTGCAGATAAAGAAACTCACATATCATGAAATTAAACAGTCCCAGTGGGAGAAAGATTTCCTTGGGTCTGTGGATAAAATTGGCAGAAATTCATCCCTTGTGAGCATCAGTACAAAATATGAGCTTAGAACAACATCAATTACCATACCTTTAATAATTTAAATGATGCATATTTGTCTGTGCCTCATTTAAGATCAGACTAGCCCATCTGTTTCAGTGGTTGGATATCTTCCCCATGGCTGGATTTCTGTTGTACTACTGGTAGAATAATGTTTTATCCTCAATTCCTGTTTCTTGAGCATTTTCATTCTGTAAAATAGCTCTTCATAACAGTTATCTTGAACTCACAATACTTTCACATCAAGAATTCAGAGGTATTACATGACTGTTATTTTAACATCATTTGTGTATTCAGTTCCACAGAATTATGAAATGTAATTATGAGAAGGGGTTAGAGAATTTATGTATAAGACATTTCACAGTCATTAGCAACCTCAGCAAAGCCCTGTTGGACCAACACAGGAAGGCAGAGGGAAATGCTCCTATTTTTCTAGTGCTCTGGAGTGTTTTTCCCATTTGTTGATTCTGGACAATTTTTTCAAGCAAAACCATGAGAAATTGCCCTAGATTTACATTCATACACTGTAGAGGACAAAGACTTGATCCTGGACAATAAATCATTTTCCATTTCATTTCAATATACAATCACATGACAGCACACTGGGGAAAATGGAAATGTAATGGTATCACAGCTGCACATGGGCACACCGGCAGGAGGATAAACCCAAGATAATACTGAGTTCAGAAGTTCAGATCCAGTACAAGGTTATAAAAACTGAATTTACAACCTTTGCTAGACTCAAATCCTTAGAGCAACTACTCCCCTCCCACACACACACGGTGTCCTGTGTCCTACAGCAGAATAACTGGGATATTTAGAAATAACAGGCTTCAGGCATGAGTATTCCTGCCCTTTCCTCACTATTCTCAGTAATTTCTCAGAAGAACCATGAACTTGTTCTTTCTGCCCGAATAATGGGAGTTGCAAAATACACAGCATACCAGATTAGCAATACTTTTAAGTCCTATATTTTAGCATAATGGAAATGTCACGGCAATAGCATGATAGACGTGCACATAATAATAGCTTTTTTTTTTTCAGGAATAAAGAAGTCCACAAAGTGAACATACTTCTCCGTGTATGATGGGTAAAAACCTATTATATTTTAATTCCTCGGGGTGTGAAAAAGCAACATTTAACCCAAGGTTCTCATCGTATTTGGATGGAGGCACCACTCCTAAACAAAAATGGCTGCCAAGTAGGCTGGAAGAGTAGGAAGGAGAGAAATGCCCTGGAGAATATGCAGGGTCGAGTTTCGCTTTCAAACATGCACCTTCACTGGCCGACAAACTGACTATCCCAAAAACATCACCTCAGCCAGGGAAAGGCTTTGTAATGGTTTTCATACTGCTAAGGGTATTTGAGCTTATAGGAAATTGAGCTCCCTGGGGTCTGATGCCCACCCTCTCCTTCGCCCATGCTCATTAGTTTAGAGCAAGCAGAGCTACAGCTGGTATCTTCCCTGATTTTTGTTTTAATCACCAGTCCTGAGTTTCTTTGCTGTTTTAATTCAGAACAGAGCCTGTAGCAGGCAGAAAGTGTGGGGAGAGGACAAAGGTGCCCTATGTACCTCCTGAGAGGGTTCCTGCCTGCCATAGCTGAAATCATGGAGATTTTTACAGGACTTCAGCAGAGGAACAGACCCGAAGAGAAAGGCAAAGAGAGACACTGAAATAATTTATCAAAATGGTGAGTTTCTTGCTGCAACTTGCTTCTACGTTCCTTTCTGAAGGAAACTGCCAGACAGTCAGAGGATATGTACTGAAGGGACTTATTGACTTGTGCAGCCCCAGAAAGACCTAGTTGGTGCTGTGTACAGCAGGTCTCTATTTTGTTTTCATTGGCAATTTTCATAAAGAGATTTTCTCCCCATCTATCTCCCTTTTGCATCTCAGAATCTAAAATTAGGCTCTTAAACCCAAATATAAGGCCTCAAATAAAGGTTGCCATACGTTGCAGTAGGATTTGACAGCACTTGGTCTGTTACTGAATCCTCATTGTAGGCAACATCTCACTGCAATATGACAATGCATTTTTAACACAATGGATTTCATAGCAACAACAAACTCCATTCCAATCCAAGGAAATGAGCCAAATCCAATATCCACCAGGCCTCTGCCTTGCAGGAGATATCCATCACAACCTGGCCAAAAGCACTACAACAGTCGCATGTCATCGTGACTTAGAAAAACAATAAAACAAAAGAGTTACTGAAATAAAGTCACTGAAGCCTGCTTCCTTCAACAAAACTTACATAATATTTCTCTTCCCAAATTTATGTTTCTTTTCTCATCTTTAGGAATCACTAGAACTACAGCTCCCCTCTTTCAACCCATGGTCATTTCTCACTCTTTTGGTTGGCCGAACACAATCTCATGCCATTCCAGCATCATCTCACTGCGAGAAAAATCTGTTTACCAATTTCTCCTGTATATTCCCTTTTCCTTCTTGCCTAGATTTTCCTAAAGCACCTCTACACTTACACAGTCAAGTAAAACAAACTGAAAAAAGCACTTTGAAAACTTTTTTCCACTAGGGAAAGAAAGAGCTTTTGCTACTGTTTCATTTGTAGGATCCCCTTAGGAGCTTGCGTAGATATGTTTTGCTGTGGGCTTATTGCATTGCCTGTGATTTCCACTCAAAGGACCCTGAAACAAACAAAAATCATAATCTTTCCCCCCCATCTATCTCAAACAATATCACAGAGTAGAAAAGAACACTCATTTGTCTTTTTTAAAATGATATTTTAATTACTCATGTCATGCCTCAGCAAAATGGCCAGCCTTTTGTTAAAATGGGGCTTAATTGCATTATGAAGCCTTCATGGGACCCTCGCACATAAAGCGCTTTTCTTCAGACTTTCAAGACCTAAATTTGCAGTTGGCTCCTGACCAGCGCACTCGAGCAGATAGGCACGTAGGTAGCGGGCAAACCCCGTGTTGATGAAGTAATCATAGTTGACTGCCTCGCCTGTGCTATTCCACAAATATGCCCACAAACAAAAATTGGACATGCATGTTTCATTTTGAATTCATTCAAAAAAAAAAAAAAGCAACACACACACAAAAAAAAACCAACAAAAAAACCACGCAGCCCTTAGTATGTCAGAAAGCATGGAGACACCTTCACGGACTGTTGGCTACGCCTCAGCAAAGCTTTACAACTGTCTGCTAGACAAAAAAGAGACTGATGCAGATACCTTAATAAGCATCCCATCTGTGAGGTCATCGAGATATTTCAAACAACTTTCAGCTCTCATTAGTTTAGCGGATTCCACAAGCATGTCCTTATCTTTTGTAACTTTTGCAGCCAAACTTCCTGGGAAAGCCTCTGAGCTGGGTGACATTCTTACCCATGGGTCAGTCTGCAGTAATGAGCCACCAATTTATGTGTCCTTTGCACTTGCAGGCAGTATATGTTTATATTAACCTTTATGTTTTGATTTTTTTTCCTTTATCCACGTAATTCTCTGGGTTCTACCATGCAAATCTCATTATTTCTAATAGGCTGCAATTAGTATATCCAAGCTGTTGATCACAGTCCCTTGGACCAGTGAAGGGCATTTTCCAAGAATAAGTGCTTTTTCTACTATATTAATGATGGAATGTGTAACAGAGATTATGCCTGAAAAGTAGTACTGAATAGTGGAGCTGCAGACTAATGTAAATCCTTACCAACTCTCTGATTTTGTACCTTCAATTAACACAGGAGGTATAGCATAGTCTATTGCTTCACATAAAACATGCTATGCATGACATTGCACGGAAATGAGATTTACGATTTTACAAGTCTGCTAGGCCTGAATGAGCAAATGAGAGTTTATTACAATTTCTTACAGTTTTATGCACTTGAAAGAGATAAAGCAGGTTCATCAGCACTTGCCCACATGTTAGGTCTTTATCACACTAATGAGTACTCCTTTAAAGGGGATGTTGTAATGCTGGGTTTTTTTCTAAGAACTCCCATCTCTGTATTCAGAATTTGTTGGACTGAAACATTCTGCTGCTTAAGGTGCAAGAGGGTAATATCCACAGTCCTTATTCAGATCTTTCTTTGGCTGCTGCTGTTTTCTGCACTTTGCAGGAAGGACATGGGTGGATAAGGAGAACTGGTGAAGCACTGGTAGCAGATGGATGCAGTATGAAGAAGTAAGAAGAGATGCCAAGGAATATTTATCTGCAGGACCTTAACAGGTAAATCCAAAGCTTTTAAATAGATGTAAAAAGCAAGGGAAGCCCAGGAGTGAGCCAAAAGGTATGGCATGTGTATGGTTGCAGAGCTGTCTGGACAAAGCAAGATGAAGGGGTAAATATGATTTGGTGAAGAAAGTAAAAATGGAGGCTAAGCTGAAGATACTGCATTGTTTCAGGTGCGGAACAGTCAATATCTGTACTAAAGTTTTGGTGGAGACATTCAAGTAGCAGTAAAATAGGGAAGAGAATACAGAAAAAATCCTGTATGGGAGCAGTGGAAATGGGGAGTAAATCATCAAAGATTGCAACAATCTGAAAAGCCCAAGGCTTGGCAGGGAAACAGTGAGGGTTAGAAAGGACAGAGTAGAATGGGAGAGACTGATTTCACACTTGGAGGTACAAAGCTATATTCTGATAACATTTTGCATTCCATCTGTCTTCATTTTGGCCTGCTGTAAAGTGAACATAACATTTATTCCCTCCTCTATTGACCTTCCTTTTCCAGCACTGTATATTGTCTCACTTGATGTACACAACAGCATTCTTTTCAAAGCAAATATAAAATGTTTATGAGGCCCCCAATGACCTGAGTAAGGAAAGGAATAGTCTCCATTCCAGACTTTCTCAGCTACCCGCTGTCTGAATACGTTCCTCTACCTTTCCACAGATTCCCACAGAAATTAATAAAACCTGAAAAAAGTCTGTTAGGAAGCATTGCTCACATCATAATCCCATAACCAGGAAGAGCCTTGAGTTTGGATGTAAGGAGATCTGTGGGTTTGATAAAAAGCCGTCTCATTTCCTTCTTGATGTTTATCTAATATGCTAACATTATTCTACCTAGAATATTTACAGTTTACAGTAGACACCAGCAGTGTCTTTTCTGTTGGTACTTTCCATAACCATCTTTTCACAGAGAGGTTTCTTCGGAACCGCATAATTGATCTGCTTTCACAGGTAGGTTGACTTTTAAATTTTTCCCTTTACTCTTTTTGTATTCCTTACAAATCTTATACAATACAACCTTTAAACTCAAGAATCATCACAAGCTTAGTGATATTTATTTGTATTTTCCTGTTGGTTTTCATCTTTACAATTTGAGCGCTCATGTGGAGTCAATATGGTTTTCCTATCGTTGTTCCATAAAACAGGAGTAGCTCACATTTGAAAAGAGAATTCCAAGCACAGTAAAATACTTTTCCTGTCTCAGAGAAAAATGTTACTGTGGGATAAACACCATGTTTTCCTGATGCTAACTTGATGCAATTCAGAACAGACAAGAGAAAGGTACTGTTGGACCAGAGAAAAAGTGAGGTGAGGAAGAGAGTTTAAATTACCAGTCCTAGGAAATGAGAAATAAAAGGAAATAGTAGCCAATGTTCTTCAAAGGACTTCCACAAAGATATATAAAAACAGTATTTGCATCCAAAAAGGCCACAATTGCATAAGAGATTGAAGATTTGTATATGCTTTATGATCCTTAAGTAGCACACACAAACCATTCATGAAACACAAAGCTTTTGCTGTTAATGTCCTCCAAAGATGTCACCTTTCCTGTGCTTTGTGATAAGACACATTAACTTTTAAAACTGACAGAAATACAGACATCTAGGGGGAGAGTAAATTTAACCCAAATGCTCTAACCAGATCCTGCTGGTCTCCTCTCTTAAAAAGTCTTCACAGGAAGCCCCATCATAGGACTTGCAGTAAAAACAGGGAATAATGTTTTAGGCAGCTAAGATAGCAATATTTCTTCCGTTTATTTGAACTGATACATCTCAGACTGATGATTCACAGCATCATGGTATCCGTTCTGCAGAACCAGGTTAAACAATACAATTTAGTGCTTTCAGTGACAGTCTAGTGACAGGTTGTCAATAATCAGTTCACTCATCCCAATTACTTGGGAAGCAAGTAATCTGTAAGAAGTCCTTTCTGTCTGTCTCCTAGAAGGTCCCAGAGATGCAATAAAGGCAGCTTTGCTTCCAGGAGCCTGGCATAGCCTCGCACGCTGCCAGCCATCTCCATCTGCGAGGGCACACAAACACTGCATGGTTCTAACTCCACAAAGCATTGACCTCAAGATGCAAATATGTGCTTATTGACACAAAGACTTACACAAATGCAGAAAAAATGTAAAGCAAGTAAGATTATCAGGAAGAACAACAACTGCTGTCAGAAACCTGACTTTATGCTCTGCAAGATAAACAAAACCAGCATTTATGGGTAATTATTAGTGCTCCTATGCCCTTCATAGATTAATTACTCTATTGTAGGGTGTTTGGGGGAGTGCAGACATAGCCTAGATCTCCATGCAGTAGCTTAAACATGGGTGTTTAAAGGCATCTAAACCATTTCCTAGATCTCTTTTCCCCTAGATGCCACCCAGAAGGTTATGTTTCCCGCAGAGTCTGTGTCATTTTTGTATGTGTTGTACAGCTGTCTCATATCCACATGTATGAGAAATTAATCATTCAAGAATGGACTATCAAATTCCTAGAGCATCTAACAATCTGCAGAGCAATACCCAGCCGGCCGAGAGGCCTACTCTTAATCAGGAAATGAAAGACGTCACAATATGAAAAGACACCTCCTTCAGCAGGTGGTAGTCTAGATCTGTCAGTAAGCAATGAGAGAGTGGAGAGAATGCTTGGAACGATTTGGTTACTGTAAGCCCTGCCACAAGGGTGAGAAGGGATCCTGCCCACATATTGCCCTGGGAATGTCCCTCATTGCAAACAGAGAACCACACACAGCGGACGAAGTGATGGAGAACCTGCCTCACACTGGATATGCCTCTTTAGCTCCTTAACCCCTGAAGCATCTTTCGTCTGTTAGAAGATCCCCAAATGAAGAAGATACCACGGCTGAAGCCAAGTCTGAAGTAGTAGCACATCAGTTACTACTCACTGGTTGAATGGTCTTACTCTGTGGTACCCACAGGAAATGCAAGGGACTTATCCCTCCCAGCAAGTCTATGCAATTCAGCACCAGATAAGTGTGACCATGACCTGTCATTTCTGGCTGGCTGATCTACCGCCACAGTAATGTGTGTGCCCACATTAACCTAATGGAGGCTTGATGCATGCTAAAATGCCAGCATGAAAACAAGATAAATTTCCTTCAGATTGTCATCAGACCAATTTTAATCTTCCAGAGACAAACAATCCTTTCTGCTGATGGCTCCAGATGGGATAAAAAGAATGCAAATAGGAGTCTAATCAGCATGACAGAAAGGGAAAATGTGGGAGCGGAGCCTCGTTTTCTACTGTTTGAAACCCAGCCAATGAGTTAGTTAATCTGCAGCAACATGTATAGTACCAGTAGCTTGTAAATGAGATGATTAATATAAATTTCAAAACTTTTTTTTTAAGACATGAAGTTGCAGATAGTGTCCTGTAGGCAGGTGGAACACCACCTCTGGCAACATCCAAATTGTCTGAAAGAATTAAGCATCAAATTTCTTTCAGCAACTTGCATAAGTACTCGGCCAATTTCAGCAGATACAATCTCATTAATAATATTTCTTGCACTTTCTTTCACGTTGTATTTGATCAGATCTTATGTTTTGTCTTGGAAATCAACTGATATATAGAGAGGTTTTAAAAATTAGATCCCCTCTTTTCCCAAATATTTACTTTTCTCTCCATATCTGACTAAACTTGTATTGCAATAACTCTGTCTTTTCTAAGTGGAAAGGTGCTTCATGCCTAATCAGTAGATGCTGATAGGGTTTTTTCCTGCTCTGTATTTATAAAGGAATTTGCTGTAAAGGGAGATAGAGGATAAAAAACCTACAGAAAAGCTTCACTCTTTCAGCTTGTAGTCTCCATTTACCTTTTGTAGACTGAGAACAGATACTTAAAATAAATCAAAATAAGAGACTCAGAAGTGCATTTGGGCACCCTGCCCAGGCTGAAGCAGTCTCTGCCACATGCAGACAGACTTTGGCATCTAGGTGGGAAGAGGAACTCAAATCTCTTCCAGTTTCAATTAGATTAGTGAGAGTGAAATACTGCCTGCAGTTCCCAGGGACAAGGTGCCAAAGCCTTTGCTGATGCAGCCACGTGTGGCCGGGCTAGGCCAGAGGAGCACAGGCTCACTGGTGGGATGGGGAGCAGGCAGTGTTTTGCATGCAGGCCAGGAAAGTTTGTCTTCAAAACCAATACAAACCAGGGCTTTTCCCTCAGCTCTCCTCACTAGCATTTCACTTCCAAAGGTCTGTTTGTTAAGCTGTCTCTAGAGGATTTTTTAATCTGAATTATTTTAACTGAGAACTTGTAGTCTAAGAGCAAAATTTAAATCCAATTGAAATAGCTGAATCCTGGGTTCAGTACATTTTGAATTAGGTGTAATGAAACACCTTCTGCCAACACACTACAAACTGTGGCTGCAAAGTGCCCGCAGGGACAGGTTGCCTTCGCAGTGGACCAACATGAGAGAAGTGCAAGCTCCTCATGTAAAAAGTACTTAGAGACTTGTCTTGTGTAAATATTCTCTTTTTCCAGATTAACTTGAAGTCCCATTTGGAGAAACTTCAAGGGTTGCCAACTGCTTCTAGCATTATCTCCCATTTCTACAGATTCAAATGATCAATTGATATGTCTCTGTTATCATTAAATAAAATTGAATAAAATTTTGTTCAAAAAAGTAAAACACTTGTAAAATAAATTAAATTGTAGCTCTCATTATCTTTCTTAATTGTTTACACCCCCAAGTCCTCTCCACTCCCATGCAGTGGATAGCCCACTTTTAAAACATTTGTTCCAGCGCCTACTGCAATGACTTTATTAATGTGATTCCATTTCTGCTGTGGTTGAAATTGTGGTGGTAACTTTACTGTACGATTCACTGACAACAACACAGGGGGGAAACAAAAGAGGAAACCAACTGTGGATTAGACTTCTGCAAATATTTTTGTACAGATGGATGCACATGCAGAGGTGATCTCACTGAAGTCAATGAGATGAAACACCAACACAAAGGTAAGTGCTTATGGTAAGGTACATAACTGAGCTTCCACAGCCAACAGATAAAATATATTTGATATAATTGGGGAGGTAAGAGTGTGGACAGACCCTGGAGGCAACTAATGATAGGACATACCCTTCAGAGATTCTTCTTGCAAGCACAGCTAAATGATTGTTATTAGTGCTACTGCCAAACATGGAGTATACAGATTCAATGCTGGCAGTGGAACAGCTGCCCTTACAAAGAGCCCAAGAGAGGTCTGCCCTGAAAAAAGGCAGCACCCTGGGAAACTAGTTTTAAACTAATTCATGTGAAGTGGCACAAAATTGAAGTCCCTTTGCAACAGTGAACCTGATTCAGGACCGCCTCAAGTTCACTACAGAAGGTTTTAATTTGTATGCAAAACACCACATTCAACAAGCTTGCTGCCAATTACGATTATTTATAAAGAACATGATGTTTAATTTCAAACCTCACAGTTTCAAGGAAGAGAGGGCAGGCCCTGAATGAATGCAGATAAGAGACTCCCAACAGCGTTGGCATGTGGCAACATTTGGCTGCAGACAGACATCCTGGAGTGATGTAGCTGTGTGGCAACAAGATGCTTCCACCCTCCCTTGTCTGGGCTGCCACCTCCTGGCTTCTGAGAGCCCTCCTGTCCCTTTCAGTCCCCATGAACTCAACTAGTGTCAGCAAAAGCAAGTAGTTTTAACTGAAAGAGTCCTGGAAGGAGGAAAGTGGAACATTTTGTAGGAGGTGGAGGATTCAGCCAGCACTTCATGGTGCAGATGTGGCCACAAGCCACATCTGGGGATTATCCACAACTCTGAGCCTTGCTCCTGAAGATCATCAAAGGCTTGCCACTGGCAGGCTCTTTATATAAAACCGTGGCTTTCGTGCAGGTATTTAGGGTTTTAAAAAAATATTTTAAAGTATTTTTGAAAGTGTCACTTTCCTGGCAAAGTTAAACAAAGCCAGGACAGGTTGCATACACTACAAAGTCACAGAGCAGCCATCCAAGAGCACCAGAGGGTCAGAAGCTGCTGAAGGGGAAGACCAGCTGGCAAGTTTTAACAGGCTCCCTCTAATGGAGATTTTTAAAAAGGACAAAACACCATAGCAATAAAAATGTCATGTGCTAACCTGAGGTAAGCTTGAAAATGAGCTTCCTGAGGAAATCTTGCTGTTAATTTTCCGAGAGGCACAGCCTAAGCCTTATCCCAACCTATCTGGCCTGGCAGCTACCAAGCCCATTGGCACAGTGCTTATCCAGTCCTTAACTACAAATCTTAACCATCAAATTAAAATTCATTAAAAAAGGCTTGGTGGGTTATTGCTAGCAATTCTTAAATGTGATGACACTGTACTCTGTAAAATAGGTACAAATCATGATAGATCTGCCAACTACACTGCGTTACGCTGAATATGATGAGGTCCTGCTCATTATTACCTGCAGAGAAAAATAAGGGTGTTTCCAGCAACAGCAATATTATTGCTAATGTCACAGATGAGTAAAATCTCAGTTACAATAGTGTATAAAGTTCTTGCTGTCTTGTGTGTTCAGGAAAGATGAATTCCATCTGAAACAGGTAGGGAAGGGTCACAAAGATGGTAAGAGAATGGGAACACATGATGCAAGAGAAAACTGAAGGAATTTACCCCGACACAATTAAAACTGACATATTATGTTGCTGTGGTTTAATACGTGGGGGTGAGTGCCACGGCAGGAGAAGATCCAGCCAGGCTGACTACCACTGTAGGAGCAGTGAAACCAAACAACTTAATCTAAGGCTGAACTTTATTTTCAATTTTTTTACAGGCTCTAAATGAAATGTTTGGGATTTTTGTTGTAGAAAAATTTTTAAAAAGGTCCTTTCCTTTTCCAGTTTTAATATTTGGCACATTGATGCACGGTGGTACTCTGTCAGCAGTGTTTCTCAGCTATGCCATGCTGCCTTCTGTGTATTGCACATTATTAAGATGCATAATCCTCTGGCTTTTGGTAACATGTTTAGCGAAGGTGACAGCTGCAGCAGCAGCAGGCCAGAGATGATAACTTTCTTGTGATTAAGTTGCAAATTACTGATTATAGTCTATTACACAGTAGCATTTTATGAATGTGCATTAATATAGTACCAGATTTCTTAATCCATCAGGGAGAAAAGCATTGCTTTCTGCTATACACATTTTGAAACTTTTTAAAATAATTTAACATATATTCATTAACCAATACCAGTAGAATTTGGAGAAGTGTAAAATACAATTATGTGTGAACCCCGTATTGATGGTCTATCCATCAAAAAGAAAAAGATGCATTTTCTTGAAGCAGCAAATAAACTGATATGAAAACTCTTGGTATTATCTTCTAAAGGTGTATTCAAAACTGCTTGTGTCCCAAATGCCTTGCTAAAAAGAGTGCAAAGGTGGTTAGCACAGTAACAGTGATCAAAAGATGATAATTACCGTACCATTCCTATGATTAAGTTGCAAATTAAAGAACAAGACTGGGACGAACGTAGAGAGGACAGCATAGATCCCATTCTGACAAGATCCATCTTGTCAGGACTGATAAACAATAACAAAACTGCCAAGCCAAGAATGAAAAAACATGAGTTGGACCTGAGTCACAATAATTATTTGAATTTTATGATATTTTTATATACAGAATAGAACTTAGAAAATGCATTTGACTCCTAGTTTGACAGCCCAGGTTTTTCCTGAAACCAGATAAAACCTGAAACTTACCAAAAACAAAAGGGAAGTGAAGAAACTGGCATTCACATGTCATCAGGATGTAGAAAAAATGTTACAGGACTGTGGGATTGAGTTAAAGAGTGGCAATGCTGCATTGGCTGAAATAAACAAAATGCTCATATATCAACTATTTCAAAAGAAATATAGATAAATGGCTTTTTCAGAACAATTCTGTTTTCTAGTTATTAGATATTGTTTTACTCTTCAGTAAGGTAAGTTTGGTGAGAGATCTTTTTGATTTATAAAACTCTTTCTTTGTTGCAAAATCCTATCTATAAACAAATTTATTGCACCTTAAGCTGCAGTAGCTCCTATTATACTGTCAGTTCCAATTAACTTCACTGTAATCTGGTACATCAGGTTATTATAACAGGCAGACAAGGGTTTCTTCTCATGAGAACAAAGTAATGGATATGGGAAATGCAGACCTTTGTTTTAATGCTGTAATCTGTTCTAATGCAGTGAAAACCAACAACAAGAACAAGAGCAATGATGGATCCACAAACCCTGCGGATGTGTTATGGTTTAACCCCAGCTGGCAATTAAGTATCACACATCCGCTTGTTCACTTCCCCCACCCAAGTGGGATGGGAAGTAGAATCAGAAAAAAAGTAAAAACCCATGGGCAAAGAACAGTTTAATAGTTGAAGTAAAGTAAAATATATTAATACTACCAATAACAGTGATGAAAAGGGAGATAAGAAGAAGAAAGAAAGGAATAAAACTCAAACAAACAAGCAATGCACAATACAATTACTCACCACCCTTTGACCGGTGCAAAATCACATCTTCTGACTCATGCTCAGCCTATCCCCAAGGAGCCATCAGCCCAATTCTGGGTAACACCCCCAGTTTATATACCAGGCATGATGTTCCACAGTATGGAATATCCCTTTTGCCAGGTCAGGCCAGCTGTCCTGACTATTCTCCCTCCCAGCTTCTTGTGCACCTCCTTACTGGCAGAGCATGGGAAACTGAAAAGTCTTTTGAGTTACAGTAAGCACTACCTTGTAACAACTGAAACATCAGTGTGTTATCAACGTTATTCTCATACTAAATACAAAACACACCACTGTACTAGCTACCAGGAAGAGAATTAAATCTATCTGAGCCAAAACCAGGGCAGGATGTTGTCTACCTAGACAAATGCTTTAGTAAAGCATTTGACACCAGCTCTCACAGCATTCTCCTGGAGAAAGTGGCTGCTCATGGTTTGGAGAAGTACGCTGTTTGCTGGGTAAAAATCTGGCTGGATGGCAATCCCAGAGAGTGGTATAATGGAGTGGTAATGGAGTTATATCCAGCCAGTGGCCAGTCACAAGTGATGTTCCCCAGGGCTCAGAGTTGGGGCCAGTCCTGTTTAATACCTTTATCAACAACTTGGACGAGGGGACTGAGTGAACCCTCAGTAAATTTGCAGGCAGTACCAAGTTGGGCTGTAGTGTTGATCTGCTGGAGGTTGGGAAGCTCTGCAGAGGGATCCGGACAGGCTGGATCAATTGTCTGATGCCAACTGTATGAGGTTCAATAAGGCCAAATGCAGGCTGCCCAGCAGAAAAGGACCTCGTGGTGCTGGTTTACAGCTGGCTGAACATGAGCCAGCAGTGTGCCCAGGTGGCCAACAAGGCCAATGGCATCCTGGCCTGGATCAGAAGTAGTGTGGCCAGTGGGACCAGGGCAGTGATTTTCCCCTTGTACTCAGCACCGGTGAGGCCACACCTCAAGTACTGTGTCCAGTTCTGGGCCCCTCATTTCAGGAAGGATATTGAGGTGCTGGAGCAGGTCCAGAGAAGAGCAATGAGGCTGGTGAAGGGACTTGAGCACAAGTCCTACGAGGAGAGGCTGAGGGAGCTGGGGCTGTTTAGCCTGGAGAAAAGGAGGATCAGGGAGGACCTTATTGCTCTCTACAACTACTTGAAAGGAGGTTGTAGTGAGGTTGAGCTTAATCTCTTCTCCCAAGTAACTAGTGATAGAACAAAGAGGAAATGGCCTCAAGTTTCTCCAGGGGAGGCTTAGATTGGATCCAAGGAGAATTTCTTCACATAAAGAGCGGTTAAGCGTTGAAACAAGCTGCCCAAGGAAGTAAAGTCATCATCCCTGGAGGTATTTAAAAGACATGTAGATGTGGCACCTGGGGACATGGTTTAGTGGCGGATGCAGCAGTCTGCATCTTAGAGGTCCTTTCCAACTTAAACAATTCTATAATTCTATGATGCTATGATTCTTTGATTTTGGTGCTGACCTAAAAGAAGGGCTGGCATTATTCTCACTGAGAAAATCCCTCATTATGAGACCTCATCCAGTATCAGTTCAGTAGGTTCTGCACTGCTCGCAGTAATGGTGATGGTGACATCGCCCAGATAGGTTGAGTGGAAAGTTTAGTTTAATAATTTTCTCTTGTTGTTTAAACAGATTAAGTAGATTCCATTTTTGCCAAATACTTTTACATGGAATAAATCATTTAAGAACCTAGATAGTTATGCTGAAAGAATTAATCACTGCATGACAACACCTGTCATCACTTTTCCATTGAATCAAAACGCAGGTCACAAAGACAGCTATAGCTGAATAAGTTAGTCTCTTATTTACAAAAAAGTAACTGTGCTCCTTAAAAACTTCAAATATCTTGTTTGATTGCTAACGTCAAAAAGAAATAAAACAGTTTTAAGAATAAACAAGAAGATAGTCTGAAATACCTCACTGTGGTTTGCTAAGCAATTTTTCTCACATGACAAAGCAAACTTTCCTCTTCTTTTCTGGCTTTTGGGTCTAGTTTTCACAATGTGGGTGACACAAATGATACAGCTCTTCCCTCTTGTCTTACCAGAGGGACGTGGGGACAACTGCCAAGTCCTTCCTCTCCTACAAGAACTTCACCTTACCTGTATGTTCCTTTTTAATCTCCTGAAACAACTCTGCATTCAAAAAAGGCATGCGCTGAGGAGACAAAAATTGCTGGAAAGGTACAAGCAGTGACCATGCAATTGCCCAGAGGGAGAAAAACATGGAGGAAGAACCTTGCAGGCTGACATCTTTATAGGAACAAAACTTATCAATAAATCTCATCTTCTGGTATGATCAGAGGAGATATGGTGTAATTCTTAGGGCTGTCCTGTGCAGGGCCAGGAGTTGGACTTTGATGATCCTAATGGGTCCATTTCAACTCAGAATATTCTGTAATTCTGTGATCCAGCAAGTACCAAAATCCTCCTTTTGGAAGCACTTACTTTTTATCCATATATATTGTTTGTCAGTCCAGCTTTTCACTAAAGAGCTACAAGGAGCACTTAGATCTGGAGATGAACAATCAGCATAGCAATCATGACCAGCCACAAAAATCCTACTCTGTTCAAAACTTACTTGATGTTACAAGTATTCAGGACTTGCTCGAATAAATCTCCCAAGCAAATTTTCCTGCAGGGGAACAGGATCTCCCACCTGTCTAAAATCTTAAAGAAAATGGACAAGCTCAATTATCCCTAGGAGATTACACTGAAAACCCAAAGATGGGGAAAAAACAGACTAGACACTGACAAAGTGTTGTTCATGTAGCTGTTGCACCCCACAGCACCTAAGCATGCTCTTGATACACAGGCAAATTAATATGTTGCTTAACACCAATGAGGTTTGACAGGCATGTTTACCTACAGGCTCAAAAGATCAAACAATGAAGAACATTGAAATTGTATGTTTAATGTTGAGGGGGTTGATTTTTGCAAATTTCACAACTGTCTCAGGTTTACATCCCTTCTAAACCTGTTTCTTAGCCTTTTCAAAGTACTTCTGAACATTCCCACTACTATCCAGTCCTCTTCCCAGTCTTGCTGACTTTTGAGTCTGGTTGCTATTTCTTGGCAATGAGTCTCAAGCTCCAGCTGTACGTTACATAAAATGCATTTCCTTTAATCTATTTGGAATTTGCTCATATTTCATCTCTCTTTCTCCTGTGTTGTGAGAAAGGTGACAAAAGCAACACATCTAACTGCTCTAAATGCTTTACTACGTTGCCTAATTTTACATGTTCCCTTTTGCTTATGCCATCCCAAAAGAAAAAGCTCCAATCTTTTCATTCTTTATGGAATCTAGGACTCATTGAAGGAAGCAGGAGCAGCCCCTTTGTAGTCTTTATGTACAAGAAGGGGAAACTGGGAAAGCTTTACTGCCTGTGCAGTCAGAAGGGGACTGATACATCATGCCTGGTCAGGAATATCTGAAGACACAGAGATCAGATTGCTGGACCAAGCATGTTTCAGAGAAAGCAAGCTTTTTTTATGCATCAGCCTGAGGCATCATTAGAAAATTGTTTGCTTATAGAGTTCTTGGTTGTCAGGTTGTGGAAGGCAATGAGTAAATTAGACTATCAGGTGCTTTCCTGGGTGACACTGTGCTGTCAGTCACTAACAAAAGCAGCTCCCACCTCACATGTCAATGGGTGAAACATGAATAATTCATTTAGTCACCTTAAGACACTTCTAAATCCAATGCTGCCTTCTTTCCTTTCAAGTTAGAAACTTTACTCCTCTTCTAAAGCATTGCTTACGGCAAATGTTGCAGAGCTGTGCAAATCATTATCTTTCAAACACATTTCTTTAGTTATTGTTAGGTTTCAACACTACCATTTCAAATCCATCTAAGAAATGTGTTTCCTAAAAGGAATAGTGATTACACTAGCCTAAGGAGAATACAAGCTTTGTTCTAGTGAAAGCAGAGACTCAGATTTCAAATGTCATTGTTTATTTAATAATTCTCACAGCAAAATCTTATTTCCCATATTACAGATATGAAATAACAGAAGAACTGAAAATTGCCATGAATGGTCTACTACATGGGACAAAACTCCATGCAAGTGAGAATCCTCATCTCAAAAACCTTTGCAGGAAAGTGGACCCAAATGTCTCACTTGTGCACATAACCAATGCACATAGTTTTTAAAGAGGACAAATTACAAACCCTGAAATACTTGGATTCTCCACAGCTCAGGCTACTTTATCTTTCCTCCCAGAGCCACTCCACACCTTTGAGCAACATCAGTGACTTGGAGAGGTCTCTTACATTGTTTTATAATGTGAAAACCAAATGCTTCATCTGAAACTAGAAACAATTCATCTACTTCTGAAGGTATAATAAGAGAGCAAGGATAGAAATAGATAGTTTTATCACAAAGAAATGCAGATGTGCTGAATGCATCTAGATCTGGATCCCTACTGACTTCATCATACTTAGTGGTAAAAAAGACTGAGAACAGGAGTTCTGGCAGCAAATCTCTCCCTAATAGCTATATATGACTTTGTTACTGCTCCAGCAAGAGGCAAGTTGTATCAACTGTAAAAAATATGTTCCGGGATTGACTAGGCCATGAGGAAAACAGACAGGGCTGACTGCTACAGACTTCAGATAAACCACCCAAGCCAATGGTCCAAGTCCTGAGTATGCATATTCATGGTATCCAAAATATGCAGACTAAATAGCTTAGAAAAGGCTCAAATGATCCTAGGAAGCAGCCTGCCCCTCCACCACTGTGAGGTGCGCTCACTGCCCAAAGTCTTATGGCAATACCAACTTCTACTGGTATGCTGAGGTGGGCATATCCACTGGGTGCCCTGTCCATCCCCAGGCCAGTCCTTTCTGGTACTGAGGGCTTCAGCAGCTCTGATGCAGCCTCCACCACACCACTGGGAGGGGATGAGGTCCGGAGGAGACCTGCCATCTTCAGCCCTCTGGGGATCCAACTGGGCCTGATGCTGCCACTGGGAAGAGTCATGTCTAAAGACTTGACTGACAGTCAGAGACTTTGCCTTGGCGATGAGAAGAAGGAAAAACACCCCCCGTAATATTACAGTGCTACAGATTAAAAAGAGTTTATAAATAGAAGCTGTAAATGCTGTCACATAAACAACAAAATTGGCAAAATATCAGTTTGGTTTTGTTCAGGGTTTTTTTTTGATCAAAAACTTGTTCTCTCAGTGTTCTCTCTCCAGCATAGAAGAACGTGACACAGCAGAAAAGGAGTGCTGAAGGATGATTAATGTAGCAATGCCTTATCACTCTTTAGCTGGACTGAGAAACAATATATATGCACAAAAAGTAGGTGCAGTATCAAGGCCTATGGGGCTCCATAACACATAAAATAACCAGAAAATAAATTTATCAAGAGACCGATGTGGAAGTCAAGAGAAATATGCTCTGATAAGGTATTTCTTTAAATTCAAAATTTTAGCATCCACCAGAGTACTGCCTTACTCCTGGACAAGGGATGTAAGCTACTCACCATGCTGTGATCAGTGAAACTAATGAATTTGTCCCTGTGGATTAGCCTTGTTATTGAATTGTCTATTAAAGGATGAACTTGTGATAAAGTCTGCCCTTCAGCAAACCTTTGATGATACGTCTCTCTTCTGTTCATTTTGACTGAAGCTTATAAGAATGTCCAGCACTCCCTCTAGTTCAGAGAGGCCACTGGGTTCAAAAGCTGTTTGTGGGTCATTAAGACACACGCATACATGCAGACAGCAAGTATTGCACTTGCTTTGCCTCCCCAGGAAACTAGCTAAAAACAGACACTCTTCTCATCTGCTTATGAAAGGAAAGCATCCAAGAGAAATGTGGACAAGTATTTTGCAGAACTGCTACCTACTTCTTTTAAATAATTGCTGCATTAAGGGAAGTTGGAACAGCCTCAGAGATCAACACATAGTTCAGATTTCATGAATAGCTGAGCTTGAAAAGCCAGGAAGGAAAACAGTCCAAAAAGGCTGTAGGTGGTCAAGCACATCTGCTAAGCCACTTGAATGGGATCAGAGTGTGAAAAACTAACAATGAAAAACAAAGTGAGAGACCAGCACTTCAATGGTAATAGGACACAGAGCCTTCCCCTTCTCTACCATTTTCTGATAAAAATGTCCCGAGTCCTTGAGAAAGACAGCTTTGAATCTATCCTGGAGACAGGCACTGGAACTGAAGTGACATACAGAGAGGTGGTTTTACACCATTTAATGTCTTCTAAGCACATATTTTATATATGTGCTTCCAATGTAAAAGGTAACAAATAGCAAACAGACTTAACTGTTAAGAGCCATTTCCAGCCCATTTAACTTCATAAAATTGTTTCAATAAACACAAAGAATAACAAAGGAAGCCAATATTACAATAATATTCACAGTCTTTGGTATTCAGTTCTCTGATGACCCAAAAGGAAAATAAATGTAGCAAGCTGGGCATGTAACTGATCGTATTTGTTGTCACTTTTCCTCTAGTAATCTTGTACAATTTGTTATGTTGTTTTGTGGTTTACAACTTAGCTAAAAACAGACCAGCATCCTGAAATACAGGATTTATAAATGTCAAAATATAAGCAAATTTGCTTCCGTACTATCAGACTATTTATCTTATTAACAACTAATCTTATTACAAAAGCTCTATGTGCTGCACACTTATAAACCAAATTATCAGCTTCATTTAACTTCAGTCAAAGTCATGCCCTAACAAGTATTTATCAAGACAATATGAATGACATCACGGTTTTTGCCATAAGGTGTTTTACAACTCGTACCTGGCTAGACAGTGTTTATTCCTCAAACTCTTCAGTAATTACAGATATTGTTTAAGTATCTCTTGTGTGTGCTAGTGCTCTGAAATGCTCCATGTAAACACACCTTGGAAAACTGACTTACCACCTGTGGGGAAAATGATGTCATTCTTCCTAGGTGGTATTACCATAAACCCTCAGTTCACATTTGCTTGTAATATGAGACATGGGAAACACATGCTGCATGTAGCTAGAAGAAAAAAAAAAGACACATCTCACTTTTTAATCGTTTCAACTTTCCACAGCATAGCCAAGTTTTTTGTAGTGTTTTTTTGGTGTAGCGTTCCTTACTAATGATTCCTGTCTTCATTCTCACTCACAGTCTTTTCAAGCTGGTGTTTTCACTGTAGCATATGCCTTTTATGCTGGAAGACAGCACTCTGGTCATGGAATAAAATTTTAGTGAAAATAAAGAAGTCAGCCACATATACCATGGGAAAACTGGTCTACTGTCAACACACAGGTTTAGTCTGAATCCTCCCAGCTGCCCCGAAGAAGTTCCAAGTCAAAAGAAACGCTATTGCCTGTGCTAAGCCAGAGAAGATTCGTGAGGATTGAACACATGAAGAACCTGACTAGGATACAGAAATGCCTTGTAACTTCCACTAAATCCCATAACAAACTCACATTTTATGTGGCTAATAGGAAAAGTGTCTGATAATTGGGTGGAGTAATTAAATGAGTCCTGCACATCTCCTGTGAGCAGAGACATTTACCATGGTCATGGAGCTACTGTACTTCTGCCAACTTCAGAGAGGGAATTTATCCTAGTAGGAATTGATCTCTGCATTAGAGTTGTTCATGTCTGCCCAGTTTTCATAATTGCCCTCTTTCTGCTTTCTGTACAAAACAGCACAGCTATTTTGAATGACAAAAGATATGCCACTGAAATACCAGAGACAGCTTCTGAAGAGATGACGTGGACAGATGCTGAAAGAAAGAAATGAAAGATAACTTTGATGAAGAAGATGGTCCTACCTCTATACTCTACCCAAATACACACTGCTGTATTTTTTCAAGAAACAAAATAGACTAGTTGGGAGATAGGAAGGAAAAGTCAAGAATACTGAAAGTGTTTTCCAAGAAGATCACAAAAATAGCTCCTGCTAAAGTAGAAATAGCTGCTCCTGGGGACACATAAACCCCTGTGTCATTCCCATGGAAACAGGAAATACTTTTAATTATCACAACAGTGCTACAATAATAAAACTAATAAAAGCAATGAAATTCAAAGATAGGTATACATCCACATATTAACTATTATAACTTCTTCACACTGCATTTGTTCAACTTCTTTCATTACCTTGCAAGATCATTCTTCAGGACATATAATATTGAAAAGAAATTGTTTCCTCCTCAGACAAGAGAGCTAATACAAATAGCAATCCTGGAGAGATGTGTCACAAGATTTATCTTAAAAAAATAAAATGTTTTTGTTCTACTCACTTGTGCTTTCTTGGATACTTTATCTGGTTTTAGAGCAAGAGTAAGACAGAGAAATAGGGGGGGGGCTGGAAAAAAATGAACAAGAATCGCCTTAACTCTGAGAGGTATAATTTATAAGAAGAACGGGGGGCTCCGTCTAGAGAAGATTGAGGGGAGACACCATGTCAGATTTCAAATATATACAAGACTGCAGACAGAAGAACCTATTCACTGGATCCCTAATGAATAAACATGTGTTTGAACTGCAAGAAGGAAACCTGAAGCACGACATTTGGCAAAGGGCAACAAAGCCCCAGAGGTACCGTCAAAAGACAAAGTGGGATCTCCAGAGGGAAGGGTTTTCAGGAAAGCTGAGACACACATCTGTTGGAAGCATTACAGCATATTTGAACCAGGTTTGGCAGCAGCAGGGTGGTCTATGTTATCCTTGGAGATCCTCCTCAGCAGCTCTGTACTTCTTCTTGGCAATTTCCAGCTGTGGTTTTCAGCTGCTTGACCTCTGAGGCTGTTCACTCCACCTTGTGTATGGGGACACAAAGCCAAGGATCAAGGGGTCACAGGGGGGAGCTCCATGTCCTCTGGATGCTCACACATGCGTTGCTGGTACTGTGAGCCATGCACCTGCAGCCAAGGCTGTGCCTCCAGGTCTCTGCAGGTGAGCTCTGTGCAGGTTTCCTCTTCCATGAGTCAAGGTATGGCCACGTCCACAGCAGAGTTGGAGTCATTTGTCCCAAATGATACGTAACAGGTGTAACAAAGGATGCATTCCCTGTGGAGTTGACTATTTTTTGCCACAAGTATTTTTCTACCATATTTGGTGTTCTAAATATATGTTTTGTTGACAGATTTCCCAAAAGAGTTTAAAAGAGGTGCCGAGAAAATGTTTCAAGTAGGGTGAGCCACTTTCAAAAGCCAGCTTCAGCACTCGGCATTAGGATGGAAGTGAGTGTGGCGCCTAGCTGACATTAATACAGACCTGGCTTTTCAAAACAAGGTTTGGGAAACAGCAGAAGCAGGTGCATGAATTAATTCTGGTCATATAGAAGATGTTTGGGTTTTTTCTCACATTTTCTTAGTAAGATGGAAAATATCTGTCAAAAGTTATCCACCAGTGGGAACACTTAGCAAGGATCTGTCTGAATGTGAAAAGATATTTGTTATAACAGGTAATGCCAGATGAAATTATTAAAAAAGAAAATGAGTCTGTAGATAAAGTACAGGAACAGAAGTAATTAAATTTGATTTTACTGCCAAGCAAGTAACAAATGTCAGGGATGGCCTCTGGAAAGTCCCTAATCATGTTGTTTCAGTGTTTTGCTCTCTAAAATGGAATTTTAATAATTGCACACCTCACAAGTGAGCTGTACTGCTATGCTTAGGAGTGATTGCAAAAGGGTCTGTGATTAGCTCACAAAAAAATGTTATTCACATTATCATCACTATGATCTGTGTACATTTAGGCAAATACATCTGTGTCCCTAGGTGATTTATTTCGGATGCTGGCTGGAATTTAGATGTAAATAACTTCTTACCCTTAAAGTGTTCCTCTATAGCTTAGTACAATTGATTGACAGAGTTATCTATATCTATTATACAAACTGTTTTGCTGTATAATTTGGATAGTTGCCTAGATCTTAAATCAAGAGCAAATAGGGAAGAGCCCACTCAAAATAAATCCTGTAATATGTAACAAGGATGCTGTAGAGCAAAACATGTTGAGGTGGGGTACATTAAAACCACAGGAAACAACCTTTTTAAAAATGCTCAATATCAACTTAGTAAACAGAATCCATGTACTTTCCTGTTGAAATAACAATTTCAACTGACCTTAATGAAAGAGTAAGAATTATGCTCCAAACAGAACAACTCAGTAATATAACTCTAGAAGGCAAGCATACTTGGAATACAGATCTAAAATACCTGGGCTATGCAAAACTTCCACAAGCTTGATCTGTCAGTTCAGATCAGTTCAGACTATTCTGAAGATAGATACCTATGCAGAATTAATGCCAGACTACACAGAATTTCTTTTCATATTGCTCTTATGGGTATCACATCTCCTTACACAGGTGGTATAAAGCATAAAAGCTGTGATAGAACAAGTTTATCCTGCCAGATGATCTGACAACACACTGAGGCAGCATTAGCATGCATCCATGGATCTTACAGTTCAGTATGCTGGGAGATGACTGGCCAGAGAAGGGTGTGCCTGCTGCACTACGTCTTTGGTTTCCAAGAATTAATAGCTTAGAGGAGAGTTAAATGAAGGGCTTGTTGTTGTTAACACTATCAGAAAGGAGGACTGCTCATAAATGTAAACCTTAAAAATCACAGTAAAATCATCTATCAAGACTGTCAACTAATAGGATTGAAAAAAGCACTCGGATATGAGTGACCTTACAGGAGAAAAAAGAGGCAACTTCAGATCCCTGGAAGAGGAGAGATGTATGGGTTTACAGAGAGCAGGCAGCTCTCTGGCTTCCACTTGGAGCATTTGGTAAAAGTGCATTTAAGTGCATAAAAGTGCACCAGGGCCACCATCATCCCTTCTTTGCAAAGATATCTCAGGCCACAACAATCCTGAAATGAGTCACAGTCACACTCATTCACACCAATCAAAGCAAGGTAGAACCACCTACAGCAGAGAAACATTTTTCTAACTTGTCGAAACCTCCAACGAGGAGCCTTTTCCAGTGCTCTGTTGTCTTGGTATGAAGTTTTTCCTATGTTTAAATCTTATGTGATGATCATGTAAGTTTTGGCCAGACATCCATTAGAGCCAGGAAAAAAGTTTCAGTCCTCATTACGCTTTAAGACATCCACCTAAACACTGAAGTCTTTATCAGCCTAAGCAAGCCAAAGGGTTTCCATCTCTTAAACTTTGCTATAGTTCTTGCTGCTCTGCTCTTATTTCTCTCCAGTCTGTCCCGATATCTATTGAATACAGTGCTTTCATTAAATTTGACAAAGTTCCCTGATGCTTGTGCAGAGGCTGCCTTCTCAGGCAAGGTTGCCGTTCAGGGGCATGAGCACTGAAACTACTGACTGTTAGATAGATACCATAAACCAATTTCATTTGTCCTGCTATTACTTCAGGCCTTCCCTGCAGTACACCCAAATCCCTTGGGATACTGTTTCCCACACTTGCAGCCTGCTGAAGCCTTCCTCTCTAATGTGAATCAATGTGGAAATACTGACTTAAACCAAATGTCCCATCATTTCTCCTGATGGGAATAATTTAAGGAAAGTGTTACGCTGCTTAAGTCAATAGGATAATTTAGAAAATGTTGTTTGTCAAGATTTTTCAAAACTTTTCTTTTTTCAGAATTTTAAGAAAGCTGCCATGCAAAAATGTTTAATATGTTTGGCACCATCACTTTTTCCACAAGCACTGTATAAACAGTGCTGCAACCTGTCCTTAGTCACACCTACTGAGACCATCTGTATCTCCCTCCTCTCTCATGCCTGGACTACACACTCTTTTGGAAGCGACTTCCCACTCGCTGTACCTCAACAGCAGTAAGTGCCATGCAGGCAGAGCATGGGAACAGCAACAGTAAATAACACCACAGCAGATTGTTACTGCTACTGTATTTTACACATGTACTGCTTCAGACTTGGAGGCCTGTGTTCCCTATCCAGCTGCAGATGATAGTAACTGCTTTGTCCTCCTGATTTAACGTCAGGTTTCCCACCTGGGAATTTAGTATTTTCTGAAGATAGAAGATATAAGTCATGCTTCAGCAGCCACGGCTTTGCTACATGATCACTGCAAATGATGAGTATTAGATAGATATCCTGAACTAATCTCAATCACTCTACTTTCATCAAAAAAACCCCAGTATCTTCAGTAGGACTTTCTCTTGCATGTACAAGTGAAATATAGACCTACCACTTCTTTACAGCTTCTTCACACCTGCCTCTTCACCCTGCTCTTTTAATAATATAACCTAGGATTACTTTAATAAAGGAAAAGGAAAATATTTTACCATACTTGTCACATGTTCTTTCAAAGCCTGTGTGCTGGTGGGCTTTCTTGCCCGGGGGCAAGGGAAAGGTCAAGGCACAGAAATACCCAACTTTTCTTCAGCTTTCGCTCCGGGATACAGTTTATTATCTAAACATCAAATTCATAAAGTAACACGAAGCAAAGTTATTCCCTCATCCAAAGCCAGCTGCAGGGGCTCCCAGGCTTTCCATGCCAGAAGAAGGGCACACATCTTCATCTAAACCCCTGATGAATCAAGTGACAAGCAGGCAGCCTGTAACCCTTTCCTGACTGTTTAACCCTGTCACAGCAGGATTTACTGTTATGAACGCTTTATTTCAGGGCTAGAAGAGACAGTTTTACACTCTTTCAGGTTTCTAAGTGCACAACACTTCAAGGTTGTGGTTTGGGTTTTTGGTTTGATTTTTGTTTTGTTTTGGGGGTTTTTTTTGTGCATCACTGCTTACAGCAACATTAGATAATTTTGCTACACACATTTAAAAATCAGGCTATGGACTGCTATATGTGTTGGGTTATTTTTTTTGGTTGGTTGGTTTTTGTTTGGTTTTTTTTTTAATTGAGAACTTCGTTCCTCAGAACAAGCCTGTACATACATTTATATTTTCATAAATATACTGACCACAGAAAGACCAATCGTATGTTTAAGAGTTCCCAGCTTCTGAGAAGTTGCTATAAAATATGAGAGAAGGGGAGGCGAGGGGAGAGGAGGGGAGGAAATGGATTTATTTTGAAGACTGCTTCGGATAAATACCTTTTGCAAGTTGACCATGGTTGCCTTATGACTGTGGGCTTGTGAAGGTGGAAGGTAATGTTGGATTATTTGAGTTAAAAACACGAGTAAAAACTCAGTCCCTCAATTGATATCTGAAAATGTAAACATAATTTTCCTGGATGCTGGCTGTACAAGGTCTATCATTACAAGCTAGAGAACAGTAGAACAGATACTGGGCAAATACACACACAGTCATCACTCCCAATTTTATGGGGAAGCTGAAGCATAAAAAAGATTAAATGTGCTTCTGTCCAGAAACACAGCACTCTTGTTACAATAGGTCCATTTTGCTTTCTGTTATTTTAACAATCATTTTGCGATGCACTCACTTGTAAGAGTAGCACCTGACTTTCTGTACCTTGTTCCATTCTTTTAGAGAGAAGTGTGAGTAGCAAGATCTGTCCCTTAAGTTCCATAAAACTTCATTTAACTTATGTTGTTCTTCATTTCCTTGGAGATAAGAGGTGGAGCTGACAAGGAGCAGGATCCTTTCCCTTTCCTGAACCTCTGAAAAAAAAGCCTAATTAATTCCTCTGGTGCAGCCTGTAACACTGGGTTTAGACACATAGCAATAAAAAAACCACTCAAGTTTCAGACCTCAAGGTTAATTTGTCTGGTAGATAATGACACTTCCTTTCTGCTTGAAGACCTAGCTAATTTGATGTGAAATCACTGAACTAAATTTTTTAACAAATGTCACTAGGCTTTCCCTGTGGATATTTTCAAGAGTGAGCAAGTCAGTGTGTGGACTCAGCACTGGACCCCACTTCTCCTTGCTATAATTATATTTCTTCTGCTGTAACCACTAGACTAACTACTCTCTCTTAGTCCTCTGCAGGACCAGACAACCCATGAGCGGTATTCTTTAAATCTTGCTAAGGGAGGCTAGGTCAAATGACATGTCTCCAAACATTGTTGTGGGGCTGAGTCCCATGCAACAAAATGTGGATGCCCTCTCTATCACAGGTTCCCACACCTCAGAAGAGCTGCATCCCTGCACACTCTGCACTGATTCCACTGCCATGAGTTATCTCAGTTGTAGCTTCCTCCTCCACCTCTTATCTTCTCCCTGCCATGCAAGAGTATTTACAAACAGGGAGGTGTAAACATCCTACCTGTCTTTTTTGCCTAATTTTCATGAAGCTTTCATGAAATCAGTTGCAGGTGCAGCTGTGAACAAACTATACCCTGGATAATGTGACCATCTATTCCTTGCCTGAAGAGAGGGCAAGATTTGGTCTCTACACAGAATTGCAATATAGGCCTCTGCATAACTGGTGGATCAAGTAGGAGTCAAATCAGGTTCTGTCGCTTTAAAACTTTCCTCCACCTTCCATCACCTCCATCCATCAGTTGCCTGCAGCATGTATATTGAGGAATCGCGTGCAAACCTTAGCATAACCCAAGGCTTAACATAAACTATACTCTTTCAGGTCATTGGCAAATAACAGGTATATCCGGTTGTACCTTTGTACTTGCCTGCACGCAAATTAAAAGCTCATGTAAAGTTATAATAATCAAAGTCAGTCAGGGGAAGGGGAGGAGAGCAGGGGGATAATAACCGGGGGATCAGGTTATTTATCTTCACAGGGAAGCCACCGGGAGAAGCCTCCTTGCATGCCATTTACACCTCAAAAGAAAGACAGGGGCAAATCTGGCTTTTGGCCAAAGCCATCCCCTACAGCACCCTAACCTGTGCCTAATCCTACCTTCTGCCTGTATCTGGTTATGTTACCTCCACTGCTGCTACCTTTTCCTCCTTGGCTGCAGGGCGAGAGTGTTTCTGTGGGAGACAACAACACCCAAGATGGATATTGGGCTTTGCTCTCGTGGTCTCAGCTACTGCTGCTTTCACTTTTGCTGTGAATGTGTACCTCTAGTCTGATGCTGCTTCTGCAGCTGCTTCAACCCCTATTCCCTGACAGAGCCAGCTACTCTTCCTGCAGGGTGGCCCCAGATCTGCCCTGCCACCCTGGGGCAGGCACAGGCTCCCGCACTGCTCTGCCTTCTGCAGGAAGCCAGCCAGCATTTGCGCAGCCACCCTGAGCCAGGGTGTGGGTTGCTTGGGAAAGGGAAGAATTTATGGCAATTTTTTTTTTTCTGTCTTTCTCCCTTGGCATGCCATGAGATTAACAGACATTAGCAAATGCCTCTTCCCGGAGTGCTGCGACAGGACGAAACCTGCCCTGACTGGCACCTGCAGTCTCTTTCCCTTGTGGTCTTTGATCTGCCATTGCAGAAGGTTAGAAGGCCTGAATGGCTCAAAAACAGACACTTCCTTGGGTTTGCTTCCAAATGCTAGGAGCAATCTGTATGTGTCAAGACCATTTTCTCTCCCTGTAAAATTTACTGAGGGCTAGAGGAAATCTTTATTGTTATTATTTGTCTTACAGAAGAAGTTAACCATCTTGATCAAGATTGTAGCCCTTAGAGCCCTTTAGAGAATACTCTAAAATTCTCCTAAATTCAATTTTCCATCATTGACCACAGATACTTCAAAGGGAGTTTCCCTTGTTGCACTGGTATGAATATACATTCTCCAAGTCTTTCTCAAATTAAAAACTGTGCAAACAAATAACTCCCATTTCCCATACCCCAGGGAAGAGTATGAATAATTCTATAGGTTACAGTATTACCTGCACACATCCCAGTCCCTAGAATTTGAGTCATTTCATTTACCTCTGAAATGCAGTTACTGCTGGAGGCAAATACACCAAACCCTTGCACAACAGAGCAGAGGAAGCCAAAAATGCCTTGCTACAGAGGGATTTGCAAATGTTTCCTCAGCTGAACCTAAGCAGCCAAATCACAGAAGGTCCTGGTTCAGATTCCTGCATTTGCACCTGATAGGATACTTCAGTCAAGACAGCGTAGCATAACCACTGTTTCTGGTGGATGATCTATCACTCTGCAGCTTCTTCACAAATATGATTCAACATTTTATTGACCTGCAGTAATGCAAGGGAGAGTGGGGGGGGGGGGGGGGGGGGGCAGGGAATGAGCATGTTTCCTGACTCATTTGAGCAGGGCTATCTAAGGGGTGACATTTACAAGCAACTCCTTGACTGACATGAAATTTATGAGGTCCGTAACATGAATCTCCTTTGGGAAATCCCAGCTAAAGGCGTGTCTCTTCATGATTAAAATCTAGGGAAGGTCCTCATGATGGACAAATTTTTGCACTCCTGTTTAGTTCAGCTGCCATCTCATCAATCAGTTTTTTGCCAGTACCACCTTCTCTCTCAGAGCACCTGAAAATCTGAAAGAAGCAGTACTAAGGATAATAATTTTTTTAAACACTGAAAACTTCCCATTATAAAATTTCAATCTTCTGGAGAAAAACTTAGCTTAGGCCCTATGGAGTCCATGCCTAATAAGCAAGTTTGATGTATCCATGTGAATGTGCAGGCAAGCAGAGCAGACTTTTCAGAAGTTAGAATAGAAGCACAAAACAGAGACATATACTGCCAGTACCATGAAAACACAGCATGCATGAACACACCTAGCCAAGACCTGCTAGTCTGACTTCAAAAGAGAAAGCGTATATATATATATATATATATATATACACACACACATATATATATGACTCTGTGTGTGTGTGTGTGTGTGTGTATACACACTATACTAGACCCCTGGCATCACTTTCTGAACTACTCTTAGATGTCTGCAGCCCAGTCCAAGAACCAGTAGCAAGATGGGAAATACCATAGTAGGGAACTTACATCTATGTGCAGCTCCCTTACCTAGATCAGACATGCATCCCCCACTACATAGCCAGGCTTATTCTCTGAAGCAAGGAAAATTCTGAAATTTAACTTGGATTTACTTAGAGGGTATTAGATTCAAACTGTGTTGCCCATTTTAACATTCTGACTGGCTGTTCTGCTGTCAATGCACCAAAGAATGGTGCACACACAATACAAATTGAAGAACTCAAATTACCAATATTTGTATCATGGAAAATTATTGGTTGGGAAGCGGTGAGCTGAACATTTATAGGCTGGGATAATCAATGGCTAGGACACCTAGCACACATGATAGGAAAACCCATGTTCTCATCAAAGAACTTTAAGTTTCTTCATTCCATCTGTGTGTGCTTTTCTATCTTCTCCCTCTGTGCAGAAGAGTCAACTCTCTGCAAATGTCTACTAGCACAGAGTTCCTTTAGCTGGAAACTCTGGGTCCCCCATTACTTATAACTTTGCCAAACCTTAATCATCTGGTCTGAAATTTTCTATCCCAACAAAAATCCATATTTTACATTGTTATCTTTAGAAATGTTCACTCCCAAACCAGTTGAATGCATTCATAAGAACAAGGAAAATAAGCGTTCATTTTAAAACATTATGGGGGCCTTTCTTTGACAAGCTTTGTAGCCTCAAGCTCTAAAGCAAGAACTTGACATTTGATATTTGTCTGGATAATGTCTTCTCTCCCACATTTGTGCCTTTTGCTCTTCCATTGATAATTCACTCAAACTTGGACAAATGTCCAAACGCTGAAAAACTGTATTTGCACATCCACAGTAGAGACTTTGTGGAACTTCACTTCAAAACCTTCACTCCTACAGAATATGTTTCTGCCTGTGAGTGAGATACGCTTGGCTTTCAGCTGTAGCCCAGGACTGTTTTGAACTAGTGTCCATCACTCCTCTGACCATGCAAGCACACTGGCATTTTCTAAAATGGCAAATACTAAAATCTTAAGAGTTAATAAAGCAATTGCACTACAAACTTTGTACCACCACTACTAAAACTACACCAACAAAGTCTGGAAAACAAAGAAGAAATATACTACTACTGCTTGTTAACATGATAACAATATTGGCCCCAAGCAATGTTATTATTTTAAAGCTTTGGAGTGACCTAGCACATCATAGAGGCTATAAGATTTCTATAGTTCAGTATAAAGATGGACTTTGGCAACATAGCTCTTGGTTCTGCAAGCCTCAGAAACAGTGTGGGGATTCAGAGCTGCCCAGGGAGCCCCTTTGCTAAAGAGACAGTGAGCAGGCAAAGCAGTTTGTCCACACGTCACATGTCGAGGACAGATAAAATAATTGCCACCTTGAGCAGTGTTTAAACTTTCCTAAATGTTATTTAATCCGTCTTCTTCAGAGTACTTCTTTCAGAATATTTTAAGAGCAATGTGTAAATTAGATTTTGCTCTTTTGCCTCATGGCAGAAGGCAGTTTAAAAAGGCTTCTCAAAAGGTAGACACGAAAGTGTCAGCTCTAAGAAAGACTTAGCTATGCAGTTTCATCTAATACTCTCAAGAAAAGACAGTAAGCTTTGGGAAAAATACTACAGGAATTTGGCAATGCAAAATCAAAAGTCTCACAATCAAATTTGATGCCTGAATTAAGTGTATTGCTATGTTCTCATTTCTGTAATCACACCTGTGTGTTGCCTGTGTGGAAGCAGAACACAATATATGCCTTTAATTTGTAAGTAACATGGAAAATGCAAACAGATGGAGAGGGTGCAATTCAGTCTAGCGCTGAGCTGAGCCCCAGTAAGCTCTGGGAGGTTCCTTGCCTTCCAGCAGCTGGGGGAATTTGGCTCAGAATTAGAAGCCCAATTTAGGCTTTTGAATAGCTAGGCAGAATTGAAAATATGAGCTGGGAAGTCAGTAGGAATGCAGGGAAGAGTGAAAGTCTCAAGAAAGCTGCAAGTTAATGAAGGTTAAGAATGTGATATGTAACCACAAATATATATGCTTTAAAAAACATACCACAAATGCTTTATTTTAGGCCACAGTGAGTGGCCTAAATAAATAACCCTGAATCGTGGAGCTGCGGCCAGCTCCTATGTATGCCTGATGCTCTGGGTAGCACCGAGGATGTGGTTACTTCTATTTTGCTTACATATCATGCTTGGCAGGACAGAAAAGCTGCCAAACTGAGCAAAACCAGGAACCTGCATCAGACAGGATCTCGCTAGCATCTATCCTTCTGGTATCCCCATGTCAGGTTAGTTTTAACACTGAACAATCAGCACCCCGTAGCTAAGCTTGAGGAAGCAGGGACATGTAAATGGTGCAGAGTAGCAAGCACAGATGGTGACTGTGGAGCCAGCTGCACTGAGGTGGTACTGTGGCTGGACTGAGTGCAGACCTTCTGCTCTGGGATCTGAAATTATTTGAAGGACGATGGTAACTCTGCATCATGCTGGACTGCCACATAAACATAGTCTGAGCAAGCTGTTGTAAACACAAAGGCTTACAGGTTCTGATTCTGATTGTAATCTGCTTGTTTTAGTGGTGATTTTCCTGACTTAAAGCAGTATTGTCGAGACAACAGTTGAACTCTAGAGGTGCCTAAGTACATCAGTACAATTTTAAGCAGCCTGAAACAATAGGATATTGCACTTGGCTAGGTCTCCAAGTGATTTGTGTTTTACAGTTATGCTACTG
Source organism: Chiroxiphia lanceolata (assembly GCF_009829145.1). NCBI lineage: Eukaryota > Metazoa > Chordata > Aves > Passeriformes > Pipridae > Chiroxiphia > Chiroxiphia lanceolata. The sequence continues at coordinate 33,487,721 of NC_045639.1, read as the reverse complement.
GTTTCTTCATCTTATATAGCATTGTGCAACACTCAAAAACAATCAGTAACAATATTGCCAAGGATTATTTATTGAAGAATGGCTTGGACCACTCTACAAATGGTAAACAATTTGTACAAGCTCTACACTGAAGCAATCCCAGGAGAAAACATTGCTCAACTGTCAAATAATCCACCTCAAGATTTTGTAAAATTAAGAGAGAGGAAGAAAAGACCCACAGTCCTAGGTATGGAAAAGAGAGAGAGAAATCTAGTGTGGGAGGGCTCTCCATGGAAAGCTGCAAAAGGACGAGGTAAGAAAACAGAACAAGGTGAAGTTTTTGAGAAATTCCAGTTGCTGCTCATGAGGACTTTTGAGCATCTTACCAGCATCCAAAAGCAAAGACAAGGGCTGCCATAGTTAGAAGCAAAATTGAGAATTGTCTTCAAAGACTTATTTAGGTAAGCAATTCTTAACACTTGTAAAAGTCTCTCATGTGTTGAGGAGTTTTCTTGGAAAAGGGAGGACATGGCAGAGACAAAAATTTCCTCTCAAAGGGCAAATGAAGACTCTCTGCGTTGTGCAATTCGTCCTCCTTTATCAAACCTTTACCTCTACAACAAGGACTCTTGTCCACATACACAAAGCACCTTCATTCAGAGCCACAGAGGTACTGATGCCCCAATAAACTCTGCCAGCCCCCTACATCTGTCATTCCTATCAAATCAATCAAGATTTTTAAGAGATGAAGTTTGAATTCCTTTCCCTTAATCCCAAACTCACTCACTTTGTAGCCCTTCAACTCCTTTTCTCTTCCCTATATTACATCAAGTAGGGTTTTCTAGACCTCAGAAATAATTCATTTTAGGTGGCATACATTTTCAGTGATTCAGTCTTCAGTGCCTAACAAAACTAACTGACTCAGGAATTTGGGACTGGCTTCAGTAGGACCTGCATCTCAATTAAGTCCCCAGAACTGAGAAAAAAAGAATATGCATTCTTTAAGAGCAATTCTGAACTTCTGTACTTCTATGAACAAAAGAGGTGAGAAGAATAAATAAAGAGGTAGGCAGGAGGGTAATTTGTAGAATATGGCAGAGACCAAGAGCCAAATCAGCCATTGCCTTAATTTTTGTACACTAATTCATTGGTGTGATAAAACGCTTCACTCAAGCTATGCTTGATTGCAAGGGACTAAGCAAGGTCATATACAATCAGACCCTAGAAAATTGGATGAACATTCACTGTGTACAGTCAAAATAATACTCATGTTGTAATAAAAGCAATAGTAAGTTAAAACCATAAATTGTAGAGGGGGATCAGGTGGTACTGTCACCATAGAAGAAAATATCTAAAATAGGTTTTCTCTCTTTCCTGTCTAATAGTGACAGAACTCCTGAAGACCAAAGAGAAGTGAAATAAAAAATGTACCAGAAATTAGAATTCCTGGGCTCATGTCTTAAACTGTGAGTTTGCAGGTCCGTGATAGTGGAAATATGTTTCTTTCTCTGTACTGCCTGCTAGCAGCCAGGAAGCAATCCCCTGCAATACAACTAGTTTAATTGCTGAACTGAAGAAAGGATTTAGGGACTTACTAACAATACCTGTAATGCCTGGAGTTTAGGCAACTTATTACCACAGTCACCATGAAAGGGGCAAATTTCCCTGCTAGCAATGGCAAACGCCCAGCACTATAGTCTAGAGCTCAGGTAACTGATCCGAGGTATTCCTTACCACCCAGTTCCAGTGCCCAGAACACTCTTTGCCAGAAGCCCATGTCTCTTCTTTGACATAAGAGAGAAGAAGGAGGAAATAGTGGCCATCACGGTAGGACCGGACACTTTTCCACAGTTGAGTGGTTATAGGTTGTGAAATTTGGTTTAAACGTTCTGATAAGTTTAAACAGCCTAGTATCTCTCCAAGCTTGCCTTAGCCTTAATGCCATAGGGATGGATCTGTCTTTGCTCCTCTCTGACACTGGACTATGTGCTGAGATGTCTGCAGGATCCTTCCAGTTCACCCCAGAGGTAGGGCTGGGAAGAGGGAAGCTCACTTTTTCTAGCACTGCTCAGAAAAAGTGGTTTTGACACCTCTGTCACTTGCCAATGACAGGAAGAAGCTCCAAGGCACACAGAGAGATATGGCCGATGCTAGCCTGAGCAAGAGGTAGTATCGCCGACTGGAAGAGCCTGGGACGGTGACAACAGCCAGGATTACACTTAGCTAAGACAGAAGCAGTAGCAGCCTATCCAGGACTAGGTTCACACACTGAGCTGGGCTGACTCCCAGCACCTAATTTTGTCTAATCCCTAAATGCTACCCAAACATCATATTTTCTTTTCATGATGTGACTGTAAAGTAGTTAAAAACCTGAAAATACAACATTTATTTCTTCTTGATACTGCAAAAATGACGCCAACAAAGCAAGAGCATTCTGATTTCTTGGGGAACAATTTCCTTGATGTCTGGGGGTTTTACAGCCCGGCTCTCCCGGGGCGCCGAAAGGCCCGGGGGGGCTTGGAGCGCCTCACTCGCTCGCCTCTCGCCAGCCCTCCCGGTTCGGGCGGAGGCGCCAGATTTAAGAGTGAAAAAGCGCAGTAAGTGGGAGAGCAGAGAGTGCAGGGCGGGGGCGAGGCCGGAGGGCAGCGGGGCCGGCCGGGGGGCGAGTTGCCCGGCGCTTCCCAGCCTCATTCCCCTCGAGCCAGTGTCAGGTATTGCGAGGAGGGGTAGGGGCCCGGGGAGGAGATGGCTGGAGGCTTTCCAGCCCCGGCTCACGCAATGCTAACTCCGCACGCAACGGGGAGGCGACAGGCGGAGGAGGGGAAGCTCTCCGGCTTCCTCAGCCCCTAAGATGCAGCCGAGACTTCGCCTCCCGACAGCGAGGGCTGCGAGCCCGCCCGCCACCCCGCTCCCCTCCCGGCACCTCCTCCGCTAAAACTTTTGGCCCCGGCCATAAAAGCGTCCGCGACTCAGCCGCTCCACTTGGCTAAGGCCCAAGGGCAGCTGGCAAATAGCTACGACCCCTCAAGCCAGGGGACGGGCCAGGCAGCGGCGATTTGCCAGTGGGGCCGCCCGCGTCCCGCCCGCACTGCACCGCACCGCGGATGCCGGCGGGTTTAAAACCGGGAGTGCCAATGCCAGACGCCCAGAGGCGGCGGCTTCGGCTCCGGCTCAGTCTGGGAGCAGCGGGCCGTCCCCCCCGCGCCCTCTGAGCTGCTCGCCTTCGCTCCCTGCAGCGGGTTGGGCTGGCCCCGTCCCGTTCCCCGCAGCCCAGCAGGCGGGCGGGAGGGAGAGAGGGAGGGGGAGGCAGCAGCCCCGCTCGCACCCGGCCCCCGGGGCTGCACCGGGCGGGTGGCTGCCGGTGGGACGAGCTCCGGAGGGTTAAAACGCTGGGAAGGTGATAATAGCTCTGCGCTGGGATGGGGTGCAATTGGCATTTGCCTGCACGTGACCTGCCAAGCTCCGGGTGACAGGTACCGGGGCTCCTAATGAATTTCCCAAAGGCTTGGATCTGAACGCCGCCGTCGCCACTCTCGTCCCGGGGCTGCCGCCGGCTGCCCAGCTCCTCTCCATCCTCCCCAAGGTCTCCAATGGAAGCAGCGTGCAACAGGTCAGTTCTGCTACAGGAGCCCGAGGCGGCCGTTTATTTCACTCCTTCTTCCCCGCGCTGCTTCTGAAAGGCTGGAGCAAACGGTAGGAGCGGGCGGTCCCCGGGCACTGGGATGGGAAGCGGGACCAGTCAGCGCTGCCACGCCGAGTCTCAGGCATCCTCCGCAGCCCATCCCCGGGGCGGCCGACCGCCAGCCTGCGCTGCCGTGACAGGCACGAAGGTCCGGGAGGAGGTAAGGGCTCGGGATGGAGTGGGCTCCGTGACCGCTGCGGAGGTCTCCGGAGCAGAGGGAAGCTCCGACGGCAGGGCGGGTAACCCGTTTCTCACAGTGGTTCTTTCGCCGGGGGGAGCCATGTGCAGCGCCTGCCTGCGTCTGCGGAGGCTCGGCAGGCGAGAGCATCCTCCTGCCTTCCTCTCTGCCTCTCTCAGTTGTGACCTGTTGGATCTCTCGCTGCGAACTTTCCTTGTCCGGGGTGGCGGGAGGGAGAGAGTAGCGGCCCCGCCGCCAAATACGACTTCGATCCTTTATTGAGCACTTGCCACTTCGTTATCGATTATCCCTTGTTTTTCGCACAAGATCTGGGCGGGCTTTAGGCACACGAGGAGCTCACAGCGAGGACGCAGCTCGACTCCGAGCACCTGGACGGCTGCCGGCGCTCCCCTCCGCCACGCCAGCGCGCCCCGTCCGGGCTTTCCCTTGCCCGCGGGCGACTGGGGAAGCCTGGGGAAGCCTCCTAGCCCTCCTGAGGGGACGCTGCCCGCTGACCTTTCCCCTTCCCTTGCAGCATGGCCCTCGAAAGGCTCGGGGAAGCCCTGGGCAGCTTCCCCCCCTTGCAAAGGTCCCTCCTGCTTCTGCTCTGCCTGCTCGCCGCCATCCAACTGGGCAAGTTCCTCCTGCAGCAGCAGCAGCGCCGGCGGCAGGGCCAGAGCCGGGCGCCGCCGGGCCCTTTCCCCTGGCCCCTGATCGGCAACGCGGCGCAGCTGGGCAGCGCTCCGCACCTCTCCTTCGCCCGCCTGGCCAGCACCTACGGCGCCGTGTTCCAGCTGCGCCTGGGGCGCTGGCCCGTGGTGGTGCTGAACGGGGAGCGCGCCATCCGCCAGGCCCTCGTCCGCCAGGGGGCCGCCTTCGCCGGCCGCCCGCCCTTCCCGTCCTTCCAGCTGGTGTCGGGCGGGCTCAGCCTGGCCTTCGGCGGCTACTCGGAGCTGTGGAAGCTGCACCGGCGGGCGGCGCACGCCACGGTGCGCGCCTTCTCCACGGGCAGCCCCGCCACCCGCCGCCTGCTCGAGCGGCACCTGGTGGGCGAGGCGCGGGCCCTGGTGGCGCTGCTGGTGCGCGGCAGCGCCGGCGGCGCCTTCCTCGACCCCTCGCGCGTCCTGGTGGTGGCCGTGGCCAACGTGATGAGCGCCCTGTGCTTCGGCCGCCGCTACAGCCACGGCGACGGCGAGTTCCTGCGCATCGTGGGGCGCAACGAGCAGTTCGGGCGGGCGGTGGGCGCCGGCAGCCTGGTGGACGCGCTGCCCTGGCTCCAGCGCTTCCCCAGCCCCATCCGCGCCGCCTACCGCGCCTTCCGCGACCTCAACCGCGACTTTTACGGCTTCGTCCGCGGCAAGTTCCTGCAGCACCAGCGCAGCCTGCGCCCGGGGGCCGCCCCCCGCGACATGATGGACGCCTTCATCCACCTGCAGCGGGAGCAGCCGCGGCTGCAGCTGGAGCATGTGCCCGCCACCGTCACCGACATCTTCGGCGCCAGCCAGGACACCCTCTCCACGGCCCTGCAGTGGCTCCTCATCTTTCTCATCAGGTAGGTGCCGACGGAGGTGGCACCACAGCGGGGCGCCCCACCTACCCTGGGGAGGGACACGGGAGCCCGTCGGGGGCGTCGCGGTGCGAGCGCCCGGCAGTCCCGGGGGACCCCCGCTTAAACCGCTCCCCTGGGAAGGCTCCTGAAACGGGAGCGGTCGGCCCGAGCCAGCGCCTGGACCGCCTGGTTTGGGCAGCACCGGGATCGCGATGCCGCCGGGGACTCGCCGGCGGGTCGAGGGTCTGCGGGACCGGGCAGCGCCAGCCCGTGCAGTGCCGGTGCCTTAGCGACTCCCGATTAACTAACACGGAAGCTCTGGGAAAGCTGCCAGAAAGAGATAAGAAAATATAAAAAAAAATAAAATCCGACACAAACCCACCCCATTCAGGCCGTCGGGCATAAAGCGAGGTTGCCAGAAAGGCAGCCGAATAAAACCTGAAAGTAACAGATTTTACCAGGTCAAGATCAAGGAGATCATAGGAACAGGATAACAACTGATTAAGCACGATAAAGAGTTCGTGCACCGGTTTACAAAACCCGCTATTATGTTGATCTGCCATTGCGTGTGCCTTCCTTGCCATTGCGTGACTGGGGAAGGCAGACCCATTGGGCAGCCGGCGGGTGTACTGCCCTGGCACCGGCACTTCCAGGGGGAAAACTCTGCTAGGGGACGTGGTTTAATAGAAGGCGCCATGAGACTGGCTTTTTTTTTTTTTTTTCATCACCTGCATAATTTGTGGGCTTGTGCAAACATTATCTGCTTCATGAAAAACAGGCAAATATTTGACTTCAAGCTAAGGGTGTGATGCCCAGTGTTCACATAACTTTTGGGTTTCTCCCCATTTCTTATGTTTGCCCAGCATTTAACATGCAGATCTGCTGCAGGAGGAAAAGGCAAGGATGGAGAAGCCAAACTTGTATGCTTAAAGCAAATAAAGGCTCCTGGGAGGAGTGCATGCTTTTAGATAAGCAGAAGATGTATTAACATTTTGATCTTGTTTGGTTACTGTGTAGTCTTCCAAACTGTCCAGATTTCAAGACAGTCTTCTTAAAATACATTATAACGGAAATATATTTTGATATTAATTAGAAAAAAGTGTACTCAAAGTGGGATGTTCATAAAGCCATTCTGACAATTTAACAATTGGGATTTTTTTTTCAGTTTAAAAACCCACAGGCTATCATACGTATGCAATATGTCTAGTAATATCGAACTCCATGTTAACTTTTAAAAGTCACATAAAGAAGTGGAAAACAAAACTCTCATACCCAAGGAAAACACAATACTTAGAAGACACAAGTAATTTGAGTTTTAGAATGAATTTTCAAAATTGGATCAGAATATTCAGTTTAAGCACACTTTAGGTTAGGTTCACTTTTTATGTTGACAATCAGTTACGTGTGATATTAAAGTGAAAACTGAGCAAATCTGAAATTACACCATTGGATGGGAAGTTTGGATTTTTCTCTCAAAGTTTTCCATTGAGATATGCATGTTCCTGTAATATATTTAAACTTTGTTCAAACTTCATTATTTAGGGTAGGGGTTAAGTTCTGTGAAAAATGTTTACAGCGAGAATTATTTGTAAGAAAATCCTTTGAATGTGTTATGTACATAGACACATCTTGCTTTTAATGACAGGTATCCGAAAGTGCAGGCTAAAATGCAAGAAGAAGTGGACAGGATTGTCGGAAGAGACCGTCTGCCATGTGTTGAAGATCAGCCTCACTTGCCCTACATCATGGCTTTCTTGTATGAATCCATGCGTTTCAGCAGCTTTGTGCCTGTTACTATCCCACATGCCACCACAACCAACACCTTCATAATGGGCTACCTCATTCCCAAGGACACTGTCATTTTTGTAAATCAGTGGTCAGTGAATCATGATCCAGCAAAATGGTCCAACCCTGAGGATTTTGATCCAACAAGATTCCTGGATGAGAATGGATTCATCAATAAAGATCTTACTAGTAGTGTGATGATTTTCTCACTGGGAAAACGTCGGTGTATTGGAGAGGAGTTATCCAAGGTGCAGCTCTTTCTCTTTACCTCTATACTGGTGCATCAGTGCAATTTTACTGCTAATCCAAATGAGGACCCTAAAATGGACTTTACCTATGGTCTGACCATTAAACCTAAGCCATTTACCTTGAATGTTACGCTAAGAGATACTATGGATTTGCTTGATCAGGCTGTCCAAAGACTGCAAGCAGAGAAAGTAGCCAATGAAAATCAGCTGTCAGCAAATGCCTAAACAATAAACCTTGCATCTACAGATAATCCCTCTTTCTCTTTTTAGACTTACATGACTTACAGTTTGTTCTGGTGATCTTTTTGGAACATAGCCAATATTACAAGTTATAAGAGCAGGAAGGAAAGCTGCACAAGGTATAATTCAGTCCTCTTTTTAGTTCTAGAAGGAGAGCCAGGGGAACAATTTAATATATTAAATAACGAAACATATGCAATTTGAAAGTAAACCTTTTCTTTTCTAGCTTGTTCACAGAAGTTGCCATTGTAAAGCGCTTTTTATCTACTGACTGGTTGGAGCACCTCCAGGAACTCTCTCTACAATCCTTGCTATGTCTCCATGTGCTATGCCTTAACTCTAGGTTTGCCTTCAGTGACTCCGCATCACAAAGTGAAATTTCTTATTAAAAAAAAAGGAAAAGAAAAAATTTTAAAAAAAAGGGGTTGTTTAGAACACTGCAGCCTGCCTCTGAATTCCCTCTACTGGAAACTGCCATGCTCCTCTGTTGTGACTGCTGAGATGTCCATTAATGCCTCAATAATAAGTGTTCAAGTGATTTTTGGTAAAATGACAATGTAAAGTCTAGCCTTCAGCATTACAAAGTGTTTACATAAATGACTAAAAAAATAAAAGCCTTCCTTATAAGCACAGTTGAAAATAAAATTTATGTTTTATATGAACACGAACAGAATGTCCTACTACAGTAACTTTTCACTAAGTTTTGAAAGATCAGAATTTCTATGCCACTAAATGGCAAGTGAGATACAAATCATATGCTAATATGTTCATTAGCATGTTCATGAACAAAATAGATATTTGAATTAGATTGATAAATGTATAGTTGAACTTTTTATTTATCTAGGAAAGAGTATCACATAATAAGCACATAAGTAAGTCCAGTAAAAACCACATCGGCCAAGGTATTTAGAGGTGAGAATATGGGGGGGTTATATTCAAACATTCATACCACAAGTCTCAAGTAAAGCATACAGCAAATAAAAGCCGTGTTCACTAGTCATTCTAGTAGGTTTAGTTAAATGGTATATCTGAAAATTAACTGTGTACTTTTAGTACACTTTGCTTGGAACAAAGTCTCAGAAGGAAATGTAGCATTACGTGTCCTAATTAATGTACCCATTAACTGAAGAAAAAGTACTTTTAAAATATTAGTGAGGCAAAGTTCATAAAATTTTAAAAAACCACCTAACCTATTTTTTTAAAGTAAAAAAAGTGTGAAACTTTATAGCCTTAAACCTCTGGCTAGTATTTGTATGCACAAAGCTGCACATATTTCTCTAAAAAGCAAACAATTCAATGTAGATGCCTGATTTGAAAAGTGTTGGGCAGGCATTGCAAATCACCTTCAATTACATATGAAATCAATCTGAAATGAGAGTACCTCACGTGACTTGCTATGTTCAGCTGAGTACTAAATAAGGTATTAGTAGAGCTAGAAAAATAAGGGTACAATGCTACACAGTAAAGTAGCTCTGCTAAGCAAGTAAGGATTTGCACTGTGTCTTTTAATAGATGGCCAGTCTTAGTCACGTTGGCAGCAGTGACTGAACTCATACTAACATTGGGAAGAGCTAGGTTAATGACACAATCCAGATCTTAGCTTCACTACTGATTTTAAAAACCTGAATCAAGCCTAAAAGTACTGCTCTCTAACCCCACAGAGTAATGTACCTGCTTAAAGTCTCCGACTTCATAGGGCATCTATCATCTTTTTTTTTATAGTTAAAAAAAGCTTTCTGCTACATACACAAGGAGTAACCTCAGGTGTTTTTCTGAATTATGTACAAGTTTGTGATATCCCAGAACTTAGCCTATACCTGTGAAAAGCTTTATAAGATACTTAGGATTTTCCTATGGAGATCTACATTAGATCAAATGCTAGCAAGACAATTTCTCTTGTACCTTTGTAAGTATTGATATTAAAAAAATATAAAGGATGTAACCTACAACTGAATAGTTATTCTAATGCAAGGATCACAAATTTGTATTTTAGTAAAAACAGCTTCTACATTTTTATACTCTTCCAAAAGCTTTAACTTTGCATTGGCTACTAATGCAACATCCATACACACTGCTCATGTCAGTCAGGGGGTTACACACTATATAGCTTTTGGTCAAAGAAATGCCTTTTGTAATCTGTGAAGGTACTCAAATTTAGTAGCACCTATTTAGAATGTATGCAGCTGTTTAGTGAGCTAACTTCTATGGTCATTCTGAGATGTATCATTGTGTTACCAAAATACTAAATAAAATTATTCTTACACTACCATTGCTTAGTTTATGTATGGCTTTCTAACATCAAATTAAACAAAATTTTTATTTCTGATTTGGAAAGTATTACTATTGTAGATATTTGTTGATATACTTAGCACCCTCTTCCCATTTCTGGATTTTAAGGTTTTTCTCCACGCTGCCCTTACAGCTTCTCAGGTCTGCCTGCTTATTCATACCTTGCCCTCTGTGCTTAACTTTGTCATGCTCCTTGTTAAGAACATTCCTTGCTGCTCGCCTCAGCATTGATCTGAATTCTCCCATGTCTTTTGCTTTGTTCTAATACCTGTTAATCTCTCCTCAGCCTGCACAATCTCCTATGCTATGTTCTTCCCTCTGGCATTTCAGTTGACTTCCACCTCCTCTATTTTTGAGCCCACAGACTGGTTTTCCTTTCTCTTTTCCCATCCTATACCTAGTGCTGGCATCTAGCTACTCCTTCCACTGGATCCCCACCTTGGTCCTTGGCACCAATTTGTGCTCTTTTAGCCTTGGTGTATAGTCAGAAGTGTCAGGAATGGAAATCTCAGGCCAAACAGGCCTTAATGTACACTTGCAAAGCAGTCTCTCACAAAATGAAAGCAAAGGGTGAAGGGTGGCTGTTATTGCATATATAAAACATTTCTTCATGATGCAGCAGCTCTCCCATTCTCCCACTCCTTTGTCTTCTTTTCTCAGTCTGCTACACAAGCCTCCTTACTTCAGAGGCATCTTAGAAATGACCTTCACATTTTCCCAAGCCCCAAGGAAGGGGAAAAGAGCTGGGTGGGACAGAAGACTGGGCAGACTGATGACCAGTAGTTTCCTCCTGATTTGGGATATTTTCAGCTGTAGTTTCTCCCTAAGCGGGCAGGATCCCAAGTTCAGGTCGAGTCGGTGAAATTAGAAGGAGCACAAGTGGAATACGACCTATAAAGACCTCCTAGAAATAGCTAAGGGCCTGTAGAGTAGGTGTAGTGTCCAGAGATACCCCATGCAGTGCATACCTGGCTGGGGCTGACCAGTGGGGCAGCGTTGATTCAGAGCAGGTGTCCTCCCTGGGTAAAAGCCAAGAACAACTACCTCCCTCACCAACCTGTGACTGGGTGTCATCACAGCAATACGAGACAAATACGTGTTGTTCTTTCTTCATGAAAAAAAAGCACAGAGTATTGAAGCAGCTGTATTCAAGTCAAGATTTTTCCTTTAAAAGTCTTTACATTCAGGTTGTAGTGATTTCAATGGGTCAGGAAAGCCAAATGTCATCTCACGCTTGCTTCCTCTGTGTATGTGTGCACACATGCTTGGTCCATCTCACTGCAGTTTAGTAACATCCTTCATTCAGGTTTAGATAAGGGATTAAAAAAACCCAAAACAACCACCAAAACAAGCGAAAAAGCCCACAAAACCCCAAAACAGGAAACTCAGGGAGAACTTAAGATAAGCATATATTTCTTGGAAAATCAGTAGCAGTCAGACCACCCCACTAACTAACAAGGAGAGGAAGCAAGTAGGCTGACCTAGCAGAGTTGATACTGAATATGTTTATACTAATCAACTGTACCACTGCATTCCTTGTGATCCTAATAGAAACCTGCTGGCTTCAGCAGGAGTCAGTTCAGAGCTGCTGAATACATAACAATAATGTAAAATAAAGGACAAGACTCATCGAAATTTGAGAAATAAGCACTGCTAGAAAGGTGTGGGGGGGGAGATTATCTTTCTAGGATCTGCGTGTACCAGCCTAGTCACAGCACAATGCAACTGAATGCAAATTCACGACAAATTCCTATTAGTTTTGCAACAGACCCAGTGTGTTTTTGTGAGTGGCAGGGAATGATGCATAGGTCTGTCTGTAGGAAGTTGTTTCAGATTATCCAGGCAGAGCAATCAGAGACTAGGCAATTGGGAGCTCACATTTTACCTGAGAAAAGTTGAGGAATTAGCCATGAAAAGCAAACAGTTAATATTTGCCTTTGCTGCATCTTCAACTTAGTTAAATTTTACTCGGGTCTCTCATATGCCCACATAAATTCAGCTTGGGATAATACTGAAGGCAGATCTAGCATTTTTCATGGATAAAGAGAAAGACTGGATTCTGAAAGGTGTTATTATTTTGGTATACAGCACAACATGGACACTGGGATTCAAATTTCAACATCTTCTTTGTTGTTTACCATCCTGCCTTTTTGCAGCTGACTTTTTCCATGTTTCAGCCACTTGTACTCAGACCAAGCCAAGTCTCTAAACTGTCAGGTAAAAACAAACTCAGTGTTAGGCACAAACAACTTGGAGCATTTAAGATGGTTGCAGTCAATTCTTTGACAGCCCTCCTTTCAGTTTTTTTGCCAACTTTTCACACAGCTCCACAAACCAGAAAACTCTTTGGTTGGTTAGTGTTGCCCTGTCCTTCAATACAGCAGATCTTGCTCCAGTCTGAAAGCATAGAGCTAGAGCTAACCAAATCAAGAAAGAGTCTCTCAGCTCCCTACACTCTTGATCTGTGCTGCATGTCTGGGGACACTGATCCATCAATACAGTGAACTCAGAAGATACAGGATGCTGAGGCATTTCAACTGAACATGAGCAGAGGCAGGGAAGAGAGCAGATGCATGGGGGGCTCATTGACAGTGCATAAAATCAACTGCAGAGCTACATAGGAGTCATTTGCTGGAGTGGCTGAGAGTTGGCAGAGGAAAATATATGTCTAGAGTGTAGGAAGATTCCAGCTAGGAAGAAACTGTGCAGAGGGTCTTTGATTTCCAGGAAAAAAAGGTGGTGATTTTACATTGCAAACATAGAAACAAGAGTTGAGGAACTAAACATGAGGATTGGGCTGTCCCATACAGGCTGCAAGATTTGCAAACAAAACCAGTCTACAACAGAAAGTCATAGATAGTCTGTCATTCTCCTCATCTTAGCATCCCCAGTATCTGTGAACAACAGGGAAGGGCAGCCCAGCTGCAACAGACTGAATACCTTTTGGAGGAATTTTCCTCTTGACATTCAGAGAGAGTGGTAGAAGAAGCAGACACTACACCAGACAGAAACAATTCTGATCTAGAGGGTCCATTCAGAGCAGTTCAGTGTCATTTATTTGAGCAAGCTGAGCAGGAAGAGGTTTGCATCAGTCAGCTATTCCCATGCTACACAGTTACATCTTCAGCTGTATCTAGGCTTGCTCAATACACCATAAAGAAGGAATAGCATGTATTTTGCGGGATGCTCCAGAACTGGGTTCCATCTCTGTTATTATTGGTATGTTTTCAGTGATGGCTCCTTTTGTTCGCAAGGGCAGCTCTATAAAACTAGATTTTATTTCCACAATCTCCCTTCTCCCAACCTGAGCTCTGGTAAGAGCATAGCTGTTATCACACAGAAACAGGCTTCTAATCCTCTCATGATAACAAATGGGACTTCATATAATCACATTTTCTGTGCTAAAAATAACAGTGCACCCTCCACTTATTTGGACTATTCTACTCATCATAACAGAAGCGGAGATGTGGAGTGAGACACCTTGTTCCCAGTACAAAAGCAAGGTTTAAGACAAAGCTTGACTTCACTAAGCAAGTACGCTTTGCAATCATCTGCAGAATAACATGAAACAATACCCCAACCTTCTTTTATGCTTTGTATTCTGTGAAAATTTTCCAAGCTGCAGTTCAAAAATTTAATCCAACGGTATATCTTCTTTTTAATTATACTTTTTCACTCTACAGAGAAAAATCATAAATTGTGAGGCTATTAATCTTTTGTGGTTCAGGAAATTTAAATAACTCAATTCAAATTTAAAAAAAAAAAAAAAAAGAAGGTGCCACCAGAAATTAAACTCAACTTCACAATAATTACCCTAAAGAAAAAATGAGATTCCTAACTGAACCTTCATCTCATTGTAACAAAGCTCATTTTCCTTCCCTTCATTTATGTGTATAGCTGCTGGGACAGTGTCATGCTTCAACTTGTTCCAAGACATAACTATGTTCATCCCTCTGTTTCTGGCAGAGGTGAGGAAGAGCTGTACCTCCACTCCAGAAAAATATGCCCTGCAGGGAAGCTTTCTGGGTAACCCTTCCAGGTGGCACAGAAACAAAAGAGAAGTGTTTTCCACCAGCTTTCTCCAGATAAGTATTCTTTCTCTCATGTGCCTAACATCCTGTCTAGCCTGATCTTCCAAGTTTGTGAGGAGCAACAGTGCCACAGACAGCTGAGGGCAGATCAGTCAATGGGGTTTTGGTCAGAAACACCACAAATAATATTTAATAAAATTAAACAAGGATGAACTCCCATAAAGGAGAGGAAGAAAAAAATCTGCAGCAGATAAATATTTAATCTAAGAAGGTTCCCACAGAATTACAAGGCAGATCCCCCAGTAACATTATACTTGAACTGAAACCTTGTACAAAAACAAAACAAAACAAAACAAAACAAAAAACAACCTACTCCTGATAGCATTAAGACTAAGATATTTAGCATCTGTGCACAGAGATCTGCAGCTCACTGACAATATTGTCCTCTGCATTTGAAGGATCAGGTACTAATTTCCTTGAAATCATCAGCAGAGACTGAATTCAAAACATTAGTCTCATAATGTATTCACTATAGAATACTATTCAAATATCTTCATGCCTTACTTAAGGCCAACAAGATTCCTTTCTTATCTGCACAAGCAATCTCTTACCCTAATACAATACTTTTCTGCCTGAGTAAATAGCTCTAGCCTGTTCCAGAGTTAAGCACATACAGTAGTTTTTATTGGGTTTAAAGCCATAAAACTGCACAGGAAGTTCTTGGAATAAATACACGCTCCATCAATTGTCTGAATGGTTGAAATCATGAAAGCAGAAGAGATGTATGAGGACTGGACACCAAAGACAACTTTAGCTCTCAAGAGGACAGATGCTTTCTCCTAGGGCTTATGAAAAGACAGCTAATGAAGTGACTGGACCTCTTTAACACTCTTCATAACCACCAGACTGGATCGTCATTAGAGCCCTAACATTTTCCCTAGCAAAGATCCAGTTAGCACAGCTTCCTGCATCCTTACATTCATATACAATCAAAGTCTTCATGTAATTTCGAACAAGTTAGTTCCTGAGGATTTGTCATCTGTCTCTTTTCTTCAAATATTTCCCTGACATACACATAACTTTAGGTGGCAAAAGAGAGTTATTTCACTGAACTCAAGCCTTATGTATTTATTTTTATTTTTCTAATAAAGGCACCTTCTGCCTTCTGGGGAAATCCAGCAAAGCTTGATCACATGCTAACAGAAGCAATAGTTCTTCAGGGTCAATAGCAAAGAATATTCTGTATGCATAGAGGAACAAATATAGGGAAAATCAGGGCAGTTGAGAAGTGAGAAGGAGAACACATCAGAGAAGAAGAAATAACAGGCCAGAGAAAATAGAAAGAAATGTTTGATCCCATAGAAGAGAATGAAAACGAGGAAAGAGAATGTAAGCAGCTGCTAATGCTAATTTGTCCCACCCGCAGGTACAACAGCTCCCCAGGGTACCCTAGGAGCCACAGGTTCTAACTGATGGCACACACATGCACCTGCAGAGGGCGTTTCATCTCATCTGCCCTTTTGTCTCCCCTGAGGAGAGAGCACAGACAATATATTTATACCAAACGCCTACCACGCAGGTTATTGGTGTGCTGTGTCCCTCCCTTACTACTTGCCATATGCCAAAGACCTATATTTATGTATGTCCTGCTTAGAAACAGACATTTTAAGCTCTGAACATCTTTGGTGGTGCAGTTAGATTAGGAAAAAAGCCATACTATTACACTGGAGGGACACGAGGAAATCAGCCACACTGATTTAGCCAGGTCATGTTGCAGAGTCTAAACCAATTTAATTACGTGAGGTCACAGAACCACAAACTGGTCAAGATGGGAAGGAACCTCTGGAAGTCATCTGGTCTAACACACTGATCAGGGCCTCCTGGAGCCAATCCAGTCATTCTATCTCCACATTAATAATAATAACTACCCACAACACTATAGGCATTTTTACAGTAAACACATAGCAAATAATATGTTCACCACCGGTTCAATTTCCTTCCCTCTTGAAGTTAAACCTTTATGGGCATCACCCTGGGAAACCCACTGCTGCCCCTAGGAAGTACTCTTCCTAAGTACTGTCCCTCATTCTCATTGGATGAGAAAAGCCTTCCCTTCATTTTCTTTAGGAGGCAAACCCAGAGGCAGGAAGAGGGAAAGGCCATATAGGACAGCCATTACTGCCCACCTCCTGCTGTTTTGAACTGTATTTTATGTGATTTTATGTGCATTTGCTCCCTGGTTCAGCACATAATAGAGAAGATCTCTCTGCCCAGAATGGACTGTAAGAGACTTTCCTGCTGCTGAACTGAGTCAGTAAGTCATTCATGTCTTTCCCAGATGTTTCTGTTTTCTCAGCTAACAGGAACCGTATGTACTGCTGGCTCTCCCTGAAGACCTGGGCCAGCACAAACAGAATGGGGGATGAGGAGGGGGAGGAATTCCCCACTTGACTTCAGGAACCAGGAGTGTGCTCACCTGCAGGAGCAGGGTTGGTCCAGGATGCTTCACAAGTGAAGGTTCTAACAAAAAACCTCTCCTGAACCACTGGGACCAGTGTACGTAGGTGTGACCAAATGCTGAAAATGCCCCCCCATCTTTAGAAGGTTTTAATCCTTTTAAACTTCTAAATATCACCTCAGTGTCTTTGATACTTGTAGTAACAAATAGGCACTGCATGCAGCAAACTACTGTAGCAGTAGAGAAGCAGCCACGAAATTTAAGACATGGACAATAAACAGCACCCTGTTTGCTCACTGAGTTTTAGCACAGAATTTGGTGTTTATTGTAATGGTGATAAATCAAAGAATCTAAGCTTTCCTCCACAGTTTTTTTAAAATAAATTCCTTGTAAAATACTGTTATCTATTTTCATATGTTTCCAAATATCAAGGCAATGGTCAATACACAGTATGTCTTCAGTCAAACTTTGTGGTCAGGCTTCTAGGGAGGAAAAGCTATAGAGCAACATGTGTGCGAACACCTAAGTCCCTAGTCTGGCCATTACATTTTATTGCCTTTTTTTTTTTTTTTTTAGTTTACTGCACATTGGAAGTTAAATTTTAATGACAGGAAACAAATTACAATTTATGCCAATCCAAATCTGGACAGGGGAGTTCAGACCACTGAGCAGCACTTCAAAAATAATTAGAAATTAGAACTCCACCTTTTCCTTTCCAGTGTTTGGTTTGTGGTTCTGTTTTGTGTTCCTTTTTTTATTTTTTCCCTCCTTTGCTCTCTCATCTTTGCCTAGATATTGGTCAAAATCATTTGCAGAAGGCTTTCTTTCCCAGTCTCCAGAAACGTTCTAGTCAGTTATCAAAAACAGCTATCAAAACTCTGCTTCAGATTTTTTAGAGGCTTTTTTCTATCCAAAGCAAAAAAACATGTGTTTGCAGATGTTCACCAAAACCAGCTTGATTAAATTGCGGCACAGAAATTGTCTTCAAATTTATTAGGAGGTACGACATGTTTATAGCTTAAATGCATGTATTTTATTGCCTTTTTAGTTCTGACTGCTAAATAGGAGCATTATTTGAATAGACAGACTTCAGTGAAATATAACTTTTGGTTAAATGAATTTCAGTAGCAGCATAGGCTTACACAGTAAAGATTAAAAAAATCCCAGTGTTCTCCTCTTTTCCTTTGTCTAGCTTTGGCCAGACTATATTTTTTTTATATTGCTTCTTTCAAAGTACTGGCCCTCAACCTGTGCTCAGTAACTGGCTTGCACTCCTGCAGAGGTCCTATGAATTCCTCTATCGAAAGTTTATCTCCCAAGTCAGTTTGAGTCCATTCTTCACAAAGGCACTCAGATTAAAAAAGAGTGAGTAAAAAAGAAATTAGAGAGAATCACCACATCTCTATGCTGATCTAAAAAAAAAAAAAAATTTAGACCACCCTAACTGTAATTCAGCACTTGCAGTTGTCAACTTTTGACATAAAACCCCAGGATCCTTTCAAACACGCTACCAGAAAACTTCTCTGCCAGTAAGCTGCAGGGCATGACAAAGCCATGTATTTTGTCCAGGTACAAACTGAAACATGGGGTTAAAGTTCACAATTGACTAAAGCTCCATTCAAAGTCCCATGATCTTAATGAATATCAATAAATTTCAAAGACTGTCAGGTTACTTTCCTCTCCCAGACAAGCAAAACAGCTTCCAGGAGACAATAAGAGCTTGATCTCTGCCTCCATGCTCCCAAGAATTATTATTATTTTTAATGAAACACATTGAGGGTCCACATTGCTGTCAGCTGTCTGCAACTTGATTCATTTTTAGCTTGTAATATAGTTAATAAAAAACAGGTACAAAACTCCTCCTACTTTAGAAGCACATCTTGAAAATTGGACAGCTCTGCTAAAGTCATTATAGAACAAGATTTTAAGATGCATCTAAAAAGCCATAAACCAAACGGTTCTTAATATGCCATAAAAGAATTGTTTATCTATGTGCATGCATTGAAACATCTGATGTTGCACTTTCCCATTTATAGGGAAAGGCAACCCTGTCAGGGAGACCACACACTATGTCACATTTAGTACCTGTTAGGGAAGTTTCAGCATGATTTTAATTATTTCCAAGCTTGGTAAATCCCCTTCTGCCTCCTTGCTGGAAGGGTTTATATCAATTAAAATGGAGTATCCTGTAAACTGTTTAAGCCCCTAGAAAGCTTCAGTTTGCTTCCTAGATAGCAAATTCCTCTCCTTTTCACTGTCCAGCTACAACCTTGGCCACAACAGAATATAAAATGTAGTTTCCCAGGTAGCATAGTACCTAGAGTTTCATCCAGATATGCCTGTATTGCTGTCAATACCTATGGTGAATTGTTTGTGCCATCTACAGAGCTATCCTGCACTGACAGGAAAACCAAGTGAGAGCAGGTGGGCCACTTAGCTGCAGTGACACCAGACTCAGCTCTTTCAGCATTTGTATCTAAAGGGTAAACATCTGGGAAAGCTGGGAACATGAACTTGGTATCTACTTCTATGGCTGTGAATCTGCTGAGAAATTTGCACATCCAAAACCTAGCACATTCATTCATCTATCTCAGGACACTGTCTTCAGGAGGCAATATTATCTGGGATCCTGCCCACCTGAACCCCAGGGAAGAGTTCAAACAAGGAGAGACAGGTATAGAGACCACACAAGAGGGAGAACCACATTTGCCTGAAGTGATATGGGCCAGCAAGAGAGGCCTCACACTCTTTGGCTCCAAGTCTGGTGCACCTGGAGACACAATGATATCTCATACCCTTGATAATCAAGGACCAAGGCTCAGCTGAAACACCTCACTCAGACTGGGCTACTCTACAACATTAGAGCATATGGATTCTCTTTTTTCCACAGCAGAAATACACAGCCAGATGCAAAGCAATAACCCTGCAGTCATGCTGGGGCTATCAGCTTTTAGAAGCCCAGCATTAGAGGTTTCCACACACAGTTACCCCTGAGGAGGGAAAAATGGAGTTACGAGCAGCAGAAGTCAGAAGTAATTCTGCTGTTAAAAGCAAAGCTGGGGTTGGAGTCCACCAATCTCAGCTAGATACAGTTGCAAGGCAGTTACAGGAATATATAAGAAATAGAACCTCTTGGTCTCCTTCAAAAGAGACATTGGCATCTCCCAGCAAAGGACATTCTTCACCTGCAGCCAGACATCTCCCTGCTGTTCAGTCTGGTCAGCAAGATGATAGCTGAGAGCTTAATCCACGGTCAATTAAAGAACTAACATGTGTTTTAGTAATTAATAAGAACATTCCAAGAAGTAGCAGAGTTTGCCCATATAAGCTGGCTAGAAGAAAACTCTTAACGAACATTGTTGCATGTCACAGTTCACAGCTGAGATGCCCACCTCTTCTGACAGAGCTTGTTCTGGTGGCAAAAGCTTTGCTCTAATCCATCAATGAAAAAACAATAGGAACAATGAGATCACCACTACTCTTTTTTTATACATTTTTCCTTTGGCATAAAAAAGAAGATCAGATTTATGGCTTATTATATACTTTACTCTTTTAGAGAAAGACTCATGGATCTTATTAAGCAGCCTGATGGTGCAGTGGGACTGAACACTGTGGTCCTGGAACAAGTCACACAGAGATTTTGATACTACAGCGTTGGGTCATCTGAAGTTTCCTTGGTTCTGGATGTTGCAAATAAGTCTAAGCTTTCTGGGAGTGGAGAAAGGGTATTTGTTACTAAGGAAATTTGACTGGTCCTTATAGTAACAGAAGATGGATTATATTAGCAGGACAAAACTTTGGGTTATGCCTGAGTACTAAAATTATCAGATACTTCCAATATATTTCTGCTCCAACTCAGGGTGGAGTTCTCAAGCTTTCGAGACCATATCCCCCAGAAGTCATTTAGACACCTAATTCCCATGTAAAAGGAGGAAAACAGCCTGCCCATAATCCTTTTGTAAAAGCTTTCATGTAAAGAGATACAAGTACTGTAGCTGAGTTTCATATTCTTGGAGGAGGAAGAGAAAAGAATTTGGACATAGTCCTTGCAATAATTAATCATTGAATAATAAGTTATCGCAGGAGAACATGATATTGCCAAACATCTTCCACACAGATGCACCGTTTGCATTGTTTCTCCCTTGCATTTCAGGAATTAGTAAATAATGCTGGGGCCAAGTCCCAAACACAAGGCGATTTTAGTTGACCGCCTTGTTTGGGATCAACTCACAGTCACCAGCAGTTAAATATAATTCCTCAAATTATACACTACTGGTAATGCTTCATAAAATGCAAATGTGCAAAACAACTCAGGGTAGCACTCGTACACCTAAGCCAAGGGCAATGATGGGACTTAGGGGTAGACAAGTCTCTTCATTTTCTAATGGCAGATATATCAGTTTCTCCAATAAATGGAGTTGTTGCCAGGGTTAGAGCATGAACTGAGAAGACATCACAGGATGCAGACACACATGCTATGATAGGTGCTTTAACAGCCAAGGCTGCAGCCCCCTTAATTAACTACACCTTAATTCTCCCTGTTCCTTGCAGGCCTGGGATCCCAGCAGATAAGCAGACTCATCATTTCACTCTCCAATCTAGAAACAGAAGAGCTAATTGTAACAGCAGCACATCGACACAGCCAAGACCCTCACCAAACCTCTTGCTGGGGATTCCTGTGACCATGAAACCTATGTGCATATTTTGAGCCATAGCTCTCACAGCAAGCTCAGCCTTTCCCTAGGGAAAGGGATGGGTGTTAAGGAGGAGAGGCTAGGAAAGTGCTTTGCTAATTGAGCTCTCAGCTCCAGGAAAGTGTTCATGTCCTGGGGCAATCTTTTCAGCAAAATTGCATCTGAATGCCAAAAATTAAGGAAATGAAAAATGAGTAAAGAGCAAATTAAAATCCCATAGCATTTAATTGTGGAATCAACAACACATTGAGTTCCTGGAACAATCACTGTACCCCAGGCACTTCAGCAACTGCTGCCCAGCACCGCTGAGACTCCTCAGTGTCCCGCTGTCCCAGCCGAACAACAGATGGGAACTGCTGAAACTCAAAGCAAAAATCCTGGTACATGTCAGGGTTTCTCGTCCCTTTCTCTTCTAATGTTTGCAGTACTGTCTTGAATGTGACTAATGAGAAATCCAACAACTGAAACAATGGATGGGGCTTCCACGAAGCTGGTGACTCTGCAGCAACCCAGCATCACTGTTTCCCCAACATGTGATCTTGGAGGGTTATCTTCTTATTAGGATAGAATTACAGGCTGCCATGTGATCTCTGTTTAAGGGAAGCATAGTCATAGTGCATTTATAATTTTTTTTTTTAATTTCACTGATGGACATGCCTCTTTGCAAATCAGTTCCAAGGAATCATTAGAACTACTTTCATGAGAAATGGGTTAATCAGTAAGAAAAATATAGTTCAAAGTAAAGATATTAAACCTGGCATGAATATGATTTTTTTAAGTTCTTTACTGAATTGTCGTTCTGATAACATCGTATGGAAATAGTGTTTTCTCTCCTACACCACAAAATCTGTTGGCTCTTCTTATCCCTTAAGTTTACAGCTAGTTTAGAAATTGTGAGTTCTGTGATGTGCAAAATCTAACAGAGAATTCAATTTGTGCTGGAAGACCATGAGCCTCTCTAAGGCTGCCCTGATGACTGCAATATCAAGAATTACTCAACCTGTCTCTGAATATGAGATAAATCCTTCTGAAATCTGTCAATAACAACTGGAAAATCTATTATGTCATAGGAGGAAAGAAAATGTGGACTTGAGCAATTGAGCTGCTTTGTACCCAAGTTTTCACATCAGCTGTATTTTATTTTAATATATTGAGCTAAATACTACCCGACTACAATTTCCTACATCTCTAGTGCAAAAAGTATTTTTGTAGCCTTTATTAGACTCTGAAAAAAGAGATGCTTCACTTAGTTGCAAAAGCTGATCCTAGAGATAAGCAGGTCTGATAAAATACGTAAGTAATTAGAAGTATGATCAAATAAGTCAGTAAACAGCATTACCCTCCATCAGTTGTATATGCTGTGTGCACTAAGCATTAAATATATTGGAGGCTGTATATAGTAATGAAAATACCAGTGTAGAAATAAAATGCTAAACTAAGGTTCCAAACTTGTCTGTTTCTGACTGCCATGTATCAGAAAAAAATCAGAAGAAAAATCAAAGCCAACTCCAGAGAGGAGGAGTCACAGAAGATCAACACTGAAAAACAGAGTTTGCCAAAACCCTTGGAAACTGAAGTCCTGGAGATGTACACAGCTCTGCTGGGGACTTAATTTTTATGGACACTTTCCTTTCTTGACACTGGGCCCCAGTTGTCTCAGGTCACACCTACTGAAAGGCCCGTGGTTCCTGCTGAATATTCCGCCTTGGCAGAAAAAAAGCACTTCACAGCCCCTGCAAAGCTGCCTCTAAAGCTCACTGGTTTAAGGTTACATTTTGACTTCTCCTTACTTGGAGTGTGACTGAAAATACCACTTGTTTTGGCAAGAAAATTGGAAGAGATTCAGTGTAATAGGGGTGAGAGGACCACTTATTAACATCTCAGCAGGAGTCGTTCAGGGATGCGCTTCAGTCTCCTCATACTTAATACCTAAGGCAGCTTCAATCTTGTCTGAAATTTCTCTCCCCTCCCCACTCCCATAGGAGTTACTTTACTTTTCAGTGAATGAGTACTGAGTTCAGGAAACCAAAGTAAGTCAAACATACCACAGAGGGGTATTAGGCAATCCTCCTCAAGCATTTCTCTGCAAACCACAATCCTTTACAAAAAAAGCAAGCACTCTCAAAAGACAAACCCCCACCTCTGATCACACAAAGCTCTCCCTCCACATCCTCCTCCTTCAGCCACAGACTCCCTGGAAGCAGATAGAATGTTTTAGGAACATGATAGAGACGGGGTTCATGGACTACATGTTGATTCCTGCTGACTCAGTAACCCCTTTAGAGTTCACAAGCTCACAGTTTGAGAAGGTAAGGCAAAGAAAGATAATACATTAATTTACAGAATCTATTACCTTTTCCCTTACCATCTACCTGCCCCAAATTGAAGATGTAAGAGACTTCTATTAGGAACTGACAGTTCTAGATAAAGTGAGCCTGCGGGGTTATAAACTTGCATTTCCTCTCCAGCACACAAGGTATCTTGCATTCAACAGACATTTTTCCTGTCTTTCCTCTCAGAGGGAGGTCCAACTAAGGTAACTCCCTTTCATGAAGCAGTTTTAACTCTGCATTTAGAAGTTAGGATAAGGATGTGCAGGCAGAGTCTTTCTCAACGTTTCACTTCACTCAAGGATAGAAAGATACTCTAAGTAATCAAGTTCCTTATAGCTACAAAACACAGCAAGTCATATCTATTTTAATTCCTCTATTAAACTTACAGATATGTCTATCCACACAAAAAATTTTGTATGTATATACACACACCAACACAGAAACTGTGGTTTCCATACAATTTCTGCATATGTAACTACAGTTTGACATTCAAAAAAAGACAGGATCCATAGCAGTCCTACCACAGTAAATCCAGTGCAACACAGAAATCAGGATGCTACAGTGCAGGTGAACCCAATCAACTTGTTTGACCTTGGCAGGTATCACTGTGGATATACTCAACATTTGCTTCTGTTCTGCAGAACCCCCCAACAATTTAGGAAAAACACAGCATCCCTTTGCTTTTTAAGGCTGCCAGCTAATGAAGCAGGTCTCAGCTGATGTGAATCAGCGCGATCCCCCCTTGCAGAGCGCGGCAGACAGAGCCCTGCTCGCTGGCGGCAGCTGCCGACTGCCTCCCACCCACCAGAGGCTGCGGTGCAGGTCCAGCAGTGAGGATTTCAACTAAGTGCTGTAATCAGTTACGGAGGAAACTGAATAAAACACTGGCAGTTAAAATATACCCCCACAAAGCCGAGCCACAGCACTGTTTTCACACTACTGTTCTAGCTTGATTTTAGCACACGTTCGCTGAACAGTAACAAGCTCTTACCACAGGAAAATGGCAGCTTGTAGGTAATCCATTTGAAATGTCTTTTCTACCTTATACTTTTCCATACAAATTTAAGTTGGTGAACATGAACAAAAGCGTCTTTTGAAGCAGGGAAAGTAGAAACCCACCATTTTCATTTCACTCTCACTTGCCACATGCAACAGTGCCCCAGAGGAGGATGAGGTGGTGACAGAGCCCTGGCGTGGCCTCCCAGGTCCCATGGCAGGCCCTGCGAGGAATCAAAGCCCTGCACAGAAGAAAGTCTTGCATGTAGGTAGTTACAGATTCAAGACTTAACATGCCTCGTTACAAGAGTTACCAAATCCTGTCCACCTTTGGTTAGCTCTCCTAGGGACGGCTTCCAGATTTTCTCTTTTAACTTAATGCCAGGTGGTGCCATGAGCAGACATGCAGGCTTGTGAAACACCTACCATTACGGTACCCACGGCACGTGTCCCACACACACTCCTTCTGACACAGACACAGCAGTGTGAAGCTGCATACCCCACAGAGCACATACTCACCCCTCCTTCGCCTGCAGGCCAGGAGCTGCCAGAGGCTCAGCCGCCTTCTGCAGATTCCTGCAGTAACACAGCTCGTAAGCCACTGGTGCACATCTCCAAAGGACACTGAGCCCATCACGTGCACCAGAAGTGCCAATTCTCCACTGCCCACCTGAACCTCATCAGGGGTCGTTCTCTCCACTGCTGATCCAGGTGTGTTGCTTCTCCTCAGTGGTCTCACTGGCCACTGCTCCCCAGCTGGGGCACTGGCTAATACACTTCCACTAGAGGTACAGCTGTGTGCGTGTCTGTCTGTGGACAGACCAGCGTGGGCTTTCTGCATGCTCCAAACCAGCCCAGAATAACAACATAAAGGCTTCCAAAAGCTTCATCTTCCCTGACAGCTCTTCGGGTACTGATGGAAAGAGTAAAAGACAACTAAAAGGTGAGGTCTTTTTTACTGCTTACTGCTCGTGTGTTCTGCACGCTTTTCTTACGTGTTTTTCTTCAAACCACCCACATGGGTGAAAGAAATCCTGTCAGCCCCATTGTTTCAGATGGAGAAGTAAGTTAAAGCAGGAAGGAAAATTTCTGTGGTGTACAATAGGTAGACTGATCACAAAACTTCCCCTGTAGAGAATAAACTAATGTCCTTTACACAATGTATAGTGGACAACTAATTAAAAGTATTGCTCAAATGACCACACAGATCCAGGTCCAGTAGTTTGGGGGCTTCCCCCCCCCCCCCAGTCTATTGTTCTGAATTTCTCCCATGACAGCTGTAAAGACCTGCCTTCTCATTTCCCGAAAGAACACGTTTAGTCATGTAGGAATGGCTATAAAAGGGGCTGAAAGCAGTGTGCCACCGGAACAAGCTGAACCAAGTATTAGGATGCACACAAGAAAATGTCACACAAGGTCATGCAGGTACTTTTAAAAATCCCATTTTAGCACAAAGCCTGAGACTCAGTGATGTCCAGAGGCTGTTCTGCCATGTTCTCAACAGCACCAAAATATTACAGGTAGGTTTCATAAGGACCAATCCCATGAAACTACTCATTAGTAAGACAAACAGTTCTAAAAGAAAGAAGATGTCAAATGACTGTGGGGTCACGCACTCAATTATGGTCTTTTGTTTGGTAATTCTTGCTCAGGGATTCATGATGAATGCACCAGGAACACTGTTTTGCTTGAAACTGCCAATACCCATACACTGGTGGTATCAAAAGCAACACACATTCTAGCAGTGCTTTTGTATGAACACCTTGCTGCACTTAAAAGTGTTAGTGTAGAAGCATTCTGCTGTTCTAATTTGAAAAACATGTATTTTATTACTGCTTTAAGACTTCATATATGATTTTACAGGGCACCATGTAAGCTTGCCTAGCATTCTCCAAACCAGCAATCCTTAACCCAGAGCCACAGTCAGGAGCTTTACAAATGAATTTTCATTTCTTCATGAATTATCCTCTTCCAAGATTAGGAAAACACAAATAAATTGCTGAATCCACTTTGTTGATTTGCCACATTTTTCTGAACAACAAACAAGAACATTTCTCTCCAGAGACTGAAATTTCATCAGCCATGTTGATTACCTTTATCCATGAATTAGAAACCTGAACTTATTTTGGTAGGTTAAAAAGTACATCCATATTCATGCCCATATCCTTAACACATGTTTAGGTTACAATATTCCCAGTCAATATTGTGTGGCTCTATTTTTGGCTTACGCATGTAGGCAATTCAAACCAGCTCATAATTAATCTTAATAAACAAAACATATGAAGAGTGGACAGACAGTGTTTGCGTGTGTGCAACTTGGGTATGTAGATAAGTAGCTTACCCCACAGTCACATCATGGGTCAGCAGCACTACCAAGCACAGAGCTCAGATTGTTCATATTCAAGTTCACACTAGATCCCACAGATACTTTTAGAATAACTGGTTGTTTATTTTAATGAAATGAGTAAAATATTTCCTCCAAAAGAATTATTAATGTTCCACATTCTTAGTTTCAGTGCTTCATTTCCCAGCATCACACATGCATGGGTTACACAAACATAGACAGGGCCAGAAAAGCTTACTTCTTTTTGTATTGTCAAGACAGTTTGATTGTTTCTTCTCCAAGGAACTTGGAAGTCTGTAAGAAGCAGAAGTGCTGGAAAATAAGAATGTACAGAGGAAAAAAAACCTAAACAACAATGCTGGCCCTTCAGAGCTACTCCTTCTTGAGTTTGCACTGGATGAATGCTGCAATACAATTTTGTCACATTACCGTAGGATTTTGTGATTTGGAGTAGATGTAACGCACTGTTGTACCCACTGAAAAAAGAACACCGACCACAGGACTACCCTCCACTACCACTGTTGGACACTCTGTCCAGGAAAATTCCAGAAAACCCACGGATCTTCCTGGAATTCACAATACCTCCCTACACTCCTAGGTACTTCAGGTGGAAGGTGTTCAGGTAGTGATGGCCGAAGAGAAGTAGATCCAGAGAAGCTGATATGTTTGGGTTGAACATGGCTGGATCTCTGGTAGCCACTTTTTCATCATTTTCTTCTGTTGATGCTTTGGTTTCAGTGTTGGTTTAGTTTTTTTGTTTTTCTGTTTGTTTGGGGTGTTTTAGTTCAGGCTTTTACTACCATAATAACAGGGTTGTAGGTGTGGATTTAGGTGTTTGTTTTTTTTTTAATTGGACACAGGACTTGTCACTTTCAATCATCAGCTACTCACCACTGTTGGACAGCTTCCCAATTCAGAAATCAGTGTACTGATATTACTACACAGAAAGGAGTATCTCATCCCAAGACTCAGCAAAAGAAAAGAGAGTAATTTAAACAAGTAGTATGAGAGTGTATCACTGTAACCATTTCCACTATGTGTCTGTGGCCAATTGCTACAAAAAATTTATAACTTGCTTCATGATTACCTGCTGTTGCAGGGGGACAATCACAAAGGGATCAGGATTCAGTGACAGAACACTTAGCTTCACAAGAAATAAAAATTATGTCAATTATCAAGGAAGGCAGAACTAGTAGCTTTAACTGTAATGAAGCACATGAATCCTGGTACCAGACCAAGGCCCCCAGAACTCACCTTTTAAAAGTATGTAAAGAGACAAATTCTGCCAGGTAATTTACACTGTTTGTACTGGAGCAGAGACCAAATGAGATGCCACAGTAGAAGAACTGAAGGAGTTGTGGGTACCACAGCCCAGGCACCATGGCTTCAGGAAGCCTGTAGTTCCATCTGTTCCATATGGCTTAAAGCCTGCAGGGGTTAATACAGACTCAGAGAATCACAGAATCCAGTTCCTCCATGGAGACAAAACTACGGAAGTGACTGTCTGCTTGTGGATATTTTAAAGAAAAAAGAAAACATATGGCCCTCTGGAGCTATGCTTGCTTTTTCTCCAGCTGGTATGACACAGAGAACAGATAGCCTAGGCCTACAACTAAATGCAAAAGCTTTATTCCAAGGAGCAATTAGGGAACAATTTAGGGAACATGCTTCAATTTTAAAAGTTCTCAGATTAGCAAAGTGGAAACAAAAAAACTGAGAATGCTCATGTACACTAACTAATAAAACTGTTAAAAGCACAAAATAGCTGCATAAACCAGCAGTGTCTTACCTGTGTGAGGAATATTTCTGTGATCTATCAAAGACAACTTAGAATGAATAATTAAAACCAGCCTTTTCTCTCTCAGATGTTACTTGTAATTCTACACTGGTAGTGTAGAATAGACTGGTAGTGAGCCAAAATTAAAACAGAAGAATGGGTTTAATTCAGAAGGCTAGAAAGAAAGATGGGTAATTTAATTTATAAAATCAGAAAGTGTGACCCTGTGGATTAAAACCACATTTGTGATAAATAAAGTCAAGGGCAGATATGATGCATGTCTTTAACTTCAAGTCTTGAAACATGCTGGTAAATGCTTCAGAGTACAAACTCATTCCCTAGTCTGGGCCCAAATGCAGAGCCAGCATGTGCAAACAGCCCACCAACTTCTGAACCCCAGCAGGAGTGCCTGTGGCTCATAGGGATCTGGAGTCATGCGCTCCCCAGGGATGGCAAGGCCAGGAGGGATCTTAAGAAGTCATCTAGTCCAACCTCTGCCAGAGGATGAACTGTGTCTAAAGCACTGCCAATATTTAAAGTCTTATTTAACTTTTATATTAAAATTTAAGTGAATGATCTTATAATATTCTCAGAAAATGTATTGCAGGGCTTTGCATAGTTACTGCCAGGATTATTTTCTCCTAATGCCTAATCTGAAGGTAGGCAGTTACCTCTTGTTCTACGAACACAGAGTCTGGAGAACAAGGTTTGGGGTTGTTTTTTTACTGTCTTCTCTGCAATAGCTTTTTACAAATGTCAATATTCCTTTAGTCCTTGCTCCTGCAGACTAAACACACCAAATTCTTTCAATTTCTACATACAAAATAATCTTGTCTAGCACTCTCATCTTTCTTGTCTCTCTCCACTGGACTCTTTCCAACTAGCCCCCAACCTCCCTGAAGTGTGGTGCCTGAAACCAGATATAGTATACCAGCTCAGACCTCATTAGACCTTATTAGGCCTAATTAGAGTAAAAGGTTATTTCATGTGAATTTAATGGGATATGCTTATTTATTCAGTCTAGCATGAAATATGCTTTTTCACAAAAACATGACATTATTGACCCATGATTAATTTGCCATTCACTGCAATCCACATGTCCTTTTCAACAGAATTGCCATAACTAGTTAGGTCTCCTCCATCCTCTTTCTGTTATTTACTTGAATTCAACACCTTATATTTGCCCTTACTAAAGCAAATCCTACTTATGTCACCTAATTTCAGCAACTAATTTAAATAACTTCTTGTTGTAATCTACTCCTCTGATACACTTTCAGGCTTTATAATCAATAATTACTTGTAAATGAGGTATCTATTGCATAATCCAATTTGTTTTATAAAGTATATAAATTAGCATAAAACTGACTTAAGTAAAGGCCTTCTTATTACATCTTCCTAGGTAAGAGTGAATTGTTAACAACAACCCCAGCACAAATAACTCTTGTAGATCCATTTAAACTCTGCTTTCTACATTGGCTATGAAAATGTCAAAAGCAGACTTTACCAAAAGCCCCTTTGGTAAAGTCTTTTGTGTCACTTTTCCAGCTTCTATGTTCACAAGTCAATGATTCCGTGTGAATCAAAACATTCTGTCACAGAAGAAACTGTTTGATAGGATTTATCTTTCATGGTATTTCCCCTTCTCTCTGAAATTGTGTATTAAAATAAAAGCATTCTTGAATTGAGAAAGATGTATAGAAACTATTTTTCCACAGAATAAACATTAAAAACAATTAAAATGCATATTTCAATTAGTGAAGATCTCCCTGTTTTTGCCATAAACCATGTTATCTTACACATCAAATAGATCACAGGAATATGTAGTTGTCCTTATCCAATTTTATTTCCTTTAACAGAAATGCATACTTATTCCAGATACATTCCCTGCATCTAAATTAAGATCCTGAATTAAAAGCCAATGAAAATTGGCTTTTATTCTTTTACAGACTTTGGTGAATTCTGGATCAGTCCAGTGGTGAATGGAAATTCTTTCCCCAGCTGTTACATTTTATTGCAAGCACTGCTGTCCTACACACTCAGACAGAAGTAGTAGGTCTTTAAGTAGTCTATTTTTACGTACAGGCTATGCTACGTAAATGATATAAAAGGCTAATGATGGACACACGTTGGACTAGGTTTTCCAAAGACACACCGATGCCACCACGCAAGGCAACTCTTCAAAGAGAAAGAGCCAGAATTCACAAACTTGATGGAAGTCCTGACACTAATCCATTAAATGTCACATATATTAATCTAAACCATGTAATTTCATTGGTCTGATCTTTAATACTGTACTTGATGTTACAAATAAATTAAAGCTTTAATATTTAATTTATAAAATTTTCCCATTTCAATGTAAAATGAACAGTAGGTTTAAAGTAAAAAGAGTTTTGTGGAGGCAACAGCTTTCTTTAACTTCAACAAGATTATAATTTTATAAGAGTAGAGAAATGTGTAAACATAAATATTCATGATTTTCTTCTGTACACATCTGTGTAAATTGGTTGATATAAATATAATTTACTATAGAAACATTGTTTGTTTATGCTACACACAGTTCTATGCTGGCATCACCTACTAGTTGATTAATCTTTCAAAGAGCGAGATTTATGCATTTTGCATTCTAACCCCCAGAATGTCCATTGCCAGCAGTGGACTTCATGCTCAGAGAATCAGACTCACAGTGTCAGCAATCTAAAATTACACTTCAGAACAAGATTATAAATAATCAAAAATCAGTGTATTATTTTCATATCATAATCGCCAAATGCTTAAAGGCCATGATCCATGCCAACCAAAATCAATGACTCTTTTCCCATTGACTTAGCTGAAATTCACTTGCAGTTTCCAGCCCCTGTAGATTCTCATTTTAGTTTTGCAATTTTGTTACAGCATGAAGAGTTAAAAAGTATGTGGTATCAGAGCTTCAGAGTGAGAAGTAAAGCCTCTAAGTCTTTCTGGGCCTCTTTATCCTGAAAGAAACAGACAATCATGCATCAACTTAGATAGGATAAATCCCTTCATTCGCCTAATACTTGCCTATCCACATTTCTTTACTCACAACAGACATAACACAAAACTGAAACAGCCACAAAATATAAAGACTGCATAGTAAGTTAATTCATCAGTGAATACAAAAATAAAGTGAAAACAAGAGCCAGGTGGCAGCCCTCCCTTTACAGCTCTGTTAAAGCACTTAAAATGTTAGCCCACAAATAGCCTTCTCAGCAGACCAGTAAGCTTTTCAGCTTGGGATATAACTTTTATTGGTGTACTTTGCATAAAGTATTGCCTTCCCTTATACCTGACGTAATCTGGCAACCCAACTGTGTGCAGTTTTTTCTAAACATATTTCTGTGATGTTTGCGAATAATTTATTATGAAACTAAGAAGAAAACATTGGGAAATGTAATTAATGACATAGGTTAGACTGTGGTTTCAGTGCATACAGCCATACCTACCTGTAACAGCCACCACGGACTGACTACACTCTCAATATCTTCCAGTGTTGGTGGGCTCTGCCTATGCTACTGGGCTCTGGGCAGAGTGGAGCCAACGGGGGAGCAACAGGGAACTGATCTGCTGTGCTCAGAGCCAACACTAGATGCACCTCCTGAGGCAGAAGGGAAAGGCTTCTTTTAGGCCAAGGTGTTAAGTGCACAGTTTGCATGGGGCTTTAAACCAAACCCGGGCCACAGAGTCTCTCACAGGTAACTAGTGACATATGTTTTAGCTATTCCATGTATGTTTGGAAAGGAGTACATGCATGTAAGTATGTAACCACAGCACAAAAACTCCATTATTCTACTTATTTTTAAATGTCCCTGGATATAATCCACTCGCTTTAGTCACCACTGCAAAACTTCTAGCTTGCAAACTGCACCTTGGTTTAAAACCACATTTCTCAAAAGTCAGCACCTCATACCTGAAGGCTAGTAAGAGTCCAAACACCCAACACATGCACCCATGGGTACTTAACAGTGCAAGTGAAAAGTACCTGCACACCACAGATTTTATGCAAGTATTTCCAATCACAGGGACCAGTAGCGATAATGCCACAGGCAATTCTGAAAGAAAATACTGTAGACAGTCAATGAAGTAATCACTGAATTTCAGGATCACTTCATTATCCAATCAACCAAAGAGCTGGAACAAAATACAGGACATTTTAAAATATATTTTATGGGTGAAGAAATTTCTGCTTCTCTTTATTTTGGTTAGTTGTCTAAAATGTCATGGAAGAACAGAGAAGAATATTGAGATGATAGAAACCATATGCCAGACATGTCAAACTACATTATATTATTGGTCTGGATTAAGGCATTAATACATTAGCTGGACACTTCTCTTGGAGTCACTGCCTTACTCCCACTGGCAACAATAGGCTAAACTATCTGCCTAATCATTTATCAGAGGCCTTAAAAGGCACACACTGCAAAGCCAGCAAGCTCTTGCCAAAATAACTCTAACAGAAGGAAATGTCATGCTGAATTCCGCACCCCTTAAACTCCACGTCACTACTGGCTGCCTGGAGCACCAACCCATTGCTTTCAATAAAAACTGGAAAACTCTAAATTTGTATCAATATCTTGCTTAATTCAGGGAAAATAAACTCTTTTCTGTACGGACTGTGGTCGACTTGTGAAAATGATTCTAAACTCCATTAAACAAAAAAGTAGAAAGACAGATATTGTCCCACAGTATTAACAAATGGAAAAGTTTCATTTTATCTGGTTCTACTCTTTTGACACTTTTCTAAGCTGAAAATTGTAAAGATACAGGTTTTCTCATACCTGAATGATGTTTAGCATTTCATGGGATTCTTTACTCACTTTGCAGGATACAGCATTTAAAAAATATATCTTCAAACAACTTTGTATAATTGTCTCTCTGCTTAGAAGTAAAGGATTGTATTGGGCAATGAGCTTTAAAAGTTGCAAAGGTCTCAAAAATATTGGGCAATCTTCCCTGAATCTTCCTCTGGGCTTAGGAAAAAGAATGGAACAAAACCATGACTGTTCTAAGAACTGTCTGGAGAAGAAACTGCAAATGTGCAAAGCGTTCTACCTCTGGTTTGCCAGTTCTAAACAAGACTACATCAGTAAAAGCGGGAATTATTATTGTTGCAAACTACTTAACTGGCTGAATTAATTGAGCCAGCAGCTTCCAGTCAATAAGAACTCATATGGCAAAAGCATTGAAAAAAATCAGTAATGGTATTAAAAACAAGGCTGAGAATGGTCAGTGAAGGGAACTATGATGTCACCTTTGAATAGAGTCCTTCCAGACCAAGAGGTGTGTCACGCTAAAAGGAGAGAGAAGCTAGGATTCTGTTCAGTGCACCAGTTTTCAGGTTTAAGGGTGAAAACTTCATTAATGCCCAAAGCTTGACTGTTAATGGAAAGACAAAGCCATAAATCCTCTATTTGGACAACTCTCTTCCTTGTTGATTTCTGGGTCTGTGGCTTTCTGTAAATGAACAGTAAGGTTGGCTTTTTTTTTTTTAATTATTTTTAAGACAGGCAGGCTCTGATCTCCCTTTAGAATGTGGCAGGCAGAGGAAGAGGTGCAAGTTGTAGGAGGAATGCAATATATTTGCGTCAGTCGCATTTGTTCACCCTGAGGCTTAGTTCAGCACTGACTGAATACGCCATTTTCAACCTTGACTTTCTACTGTCAAGGCTTGCATTTATTAAACACTTATATCATTTTCAGAGTTGAATAGGAGTTCAAAATGTTCTGCAAACTGCTACACAAAAGGCATTCAAATTACAGGGTCAGAGACTGTATTTTTCCTTCTTCCTATTTAGTTGCTTTTCTTTTATGTTTCATCATTCACAGGAGATATGCACATGAAAAAACAGACCTGGGAGGCCAGGGACTGAACAGGGGAAGAGAGGGAGTTGAAAACAAGTGCAAGAAGGAAGACAGAGCTGGTGGGAAAAAGAGAATGTTAGCTTAACTGGAAGTAGTCCACATTTTGACAGTTCATTTCTGCTGAAAAAAAATTTACCGATAAATACATATACACACAGACTTACACACATAAATGTGCATGTAAAAATTAAATGACAATTAAAGCAGAGACAGAAAGATAATGATTTTACATCTCTGACAATTATTTCCTTATGCACTAAACACACTCAACCCAGGCACTGCACATGTGTGCACTTGTTGACAAAGTCCCAACTGTCAACAGAGAACGATACACCCCCATGACCATAACCAAAATGGTTACACCAGCCAACAAAAACATAATTGTGTGCAACCACTGCCAAATCCCAAGCTGACATGCATCCTGTAGGGTTTCATTGAAGTCAGCGGGGCAGATTGGTATATTAAACGAGCTGAGCTGCAAGGGTGGTCCAAAGCTGTACTCTGATACGCAGTAACAGCAATGAGGTGCTGAGAGACGCTCCTGCTTTCGGGTACAGCTGTATCATTCCCTTGCAGCTCCAGGAGAAATCCTGGACTGTAACAGAAGAGACTCCCACACATGCACAAGGATTGTCAGTTAGAGAGCAAAAGCTCTTGTGGACAATATAAATCACACAAAGCTAAACACTATCCCTCCTCAGGTTCATGATCAACTTCTCACAGATGATGTGACTGTAGTGGGCACCAAAAATTGCATAATACCATTTTTTCCCTTTAGATATTTCAATACA
The DNA here is from genome assembly GCF_009829145.1 of Chiroxiphia lanceolata. Classification (NCBI taxonomy): domain Eukaryota; kingdom Metazoa; phylum Chordata; class Aves; order Passeriformes; family Pipridae; genus Chiroxiphia; species Chiroxiphia lanceolata. Next base: position 33,452,470 of record NC_045639.1, on the reverse strand, counting down.
CAATGCAATCACCCACTTGCCAGTTTCTATATGACTGCTGTATGTCACAAGTTAGGGCATTTTATGTTCTTTCACATTTTTAGTATCTGCCTCTGGGGATTAACTGTGACTTCTCAAGGCCTTTAGGATTAAGGCAAACACGTCTTTAAAACATGTAGCTGATAATAATTACACATTTTTGGAAATTACTTCAAGTAGAGGGAAAAAATACCCTTTAACACTCAGAAGTCTGTGAATAAACAGTTCAGCTAGTCCAAGGACTGCTGTTGAAAAATTAGAAAACAGCAGAATACAATCTAGAATAATAAACAGCCATGTAAAATTTTTGTCCACTAGTTCTTTTCTAATTTAAAAGACTAAGTTTCACCTATAATCTGGCTTTCTTTTACTACTGTACACAATGTGGAGCTTTTGGTGTTCAAGACATTCCCCTCCTTTTCTTTCTGTCTGGCTGCTGCCCCTACCGTGATGGGACCTACAACTTTTCTTTCTGCACAGTTACTGCTGAAAGAGCTTGAACACAATCACGCCCAGGTACAGCCCCTTCAGAAAGATGCCTGTCGAGGCTTTCCTTCACCCTGCATATTGAGTCCAAGACCATATATTTCAAGATCCTAGAGACATAACCTGGCCCAGCAACACTACAAAAATTAAAAATAGGTTTTTGCAATCCTGCAGTGCACCACCACCTCTGTGAACATTTCTCCCACTCTGCTCCTGCATCATGCCCCTGCCCCACATGCCAGCAGAGGAGATAACACTCCGCACCTTGAGGAATCATCAGCTGATCAGTCTTGCTGGACCAAGAGCTATGCTAAACCTGTGTTACCTTTGATAGGATGTTGAAATGAATGCTTTGTGATTGACAGTTTAATCACAAATATGATAAGCTTGGTATTTATCAGGATAGACTTTATCCTTATGTATGAAACTATGACACCACAAAAAAAATCTTCATCACTTTTTGGAATTGTTTTTGGAGGGAGAGAAAGAATAAGCAGACAGTGCAAAACAAACCTTTTGGCTAAGCTTCAAAAACATGCAGATAGAAAACTGGTCTAATCACTAAGGTAGAGAAATATAGACTGTATTATCTGAAGTGCAAATACAGGCAGTTTCAAATTCTTTTAGCAACTCTTTATCAAATGTCTCATTTTTCCCCAGCATTTTACAGATTAAAATCTGATCTCTTTCTAATGAGATTTTAAAAAGTGTATTCCCTGAGCTTGAAGCACCCACATTGAGAGCATACAAAACCACTAATCAAGGAATATTTTTTAAGTATATTCAAAAGATATTTTATTTTTTGGTTGGCCGTAGCTGTCAGAAAATTCTTGTCCAACTCCACAAACAGTATTAGAAGGAAAACAATAGCTAAGAATTTAAAATGAACACAAATCTGACACTTCCATTATTTTGCAAATGAAACACCATCGACTTTTGCTGGCCATTTGGAAAACGAATGTACATAAAATCTAAAGCAACAAGTATGCTCTGAAAAGAATGGCTTTTTGTATTAAGAAGAAGATGTTGAGAAAACGTTCTGTTTGATGAGCAAACAAAAACATTTTTATAAGGTTAAACCATATTATTCACATAGTTTCAATCGGTAGTTTTTTCACAAACAAGTCATAATTTGTACCCTTCACTTTAAAAGCGAAAGAAAATTACTTTTTTCTCCTCAAAAACTTCTTAGAAGGACAGCTTACCACAGCAGCTTCAAATGATATCTGTTGGAAATATCACAGCAAGGACTGCTACATATGGTGGCTAGAGTAGTATTTCTTGAAAAATCTTGAAAATCCAGATATACAAATGGTCTGTTGTAATAGGAACAGCTGATGGGTGCTGAAGTTTATACTCTGACCTCCCTTCCATCTCCCTGTAACTCCTACTCTTTTCCTTACCTACAATATTAAAAATGAAATTAATAACCAGAGAGATTATGGTGATGTAAAAAAAAGTGTAAGAAAATCGTATGGGCATGATTTCTCCTCAGCAGCTGCAATCCTGTGTAAACACTGAGCCATTGTTCCTGCCTATTATTACATTTACCTCCTCTTCCACATGAGTTTCAGATGTCACTGAGGCCAAAGGCAGAGTCTTTAACAAGTCTCTGCTTCCTGCCATTCTACACCTGTAAGAAGTGAATGCCATAATGACCAATTTCTGTAACATCTAAATCTCTCTCACTTGTTAATTTCAACTCTGAATTGCCATAATTTGTACTTCCTGGGAAGGACTGAGTGTTTTAAATCACCAATAATTTTGTAAAAGACAGTCTAAGCTTCAGGGAAGTTTTTATCTGCATTTTAAGTAAGACTTTCAGTAACTCTCAGTACAAATAGATTTCCTTTGCATTTTTCCTGCTTTGCTGTCTTCGTCTCTTCCAAGACTACACTTTTTGTAAGGTAACTGCTGCTTTATAGATTCATCTTCAAAAAAGTATCATAGAGACCAGAACCCTGAGATTTTAACCTCTTTCTCTGCTAAGCTGTTAATTCCTTTGTGGTGAGCTTATTGGTCCTACAAGCACAGAGTTCACTCTCATACCCATGCTTGTCACCAGATACAAGAAAAAATTTCTTGATTATTATACTTCATAATCCTACACGGAGACTTGAATTTTCTTCAAGTTCCAGACTTGAAAGTACCCAACAATCTTTGTTATAAACAAGAAATTAGTGTCTTATTCCCCTTACAAGCAAAGCACCATGTGTTTAACCACGCACACACACATGCACATGTGCTTTGCCTTCCTATATGCAAGACAGACACTTGTGTTTTTAAAATTAAATTTCATTTTTGTCTTCAAATTTAAAAAAAAGTAATCTTGTTCCATCTCAGTAGTCTATCACATCTGGTTTCAACAGCCCTTCATGTAGTCACACTCACCAAGGCTTTGAGCACACTACAAAGTAACGTGTCTCAGTAAGGGTAACACAACATCCACTAGATGAACAGAACAGCTGTGAGGCACTTCACAATAATTCACAGCAGTCCTGAACATTAGGATCTCTTTTACTGAAGGGGCAAATATTTCCCAGGACCCTGAGGTTATCCACCTGGGTAGCAACCAGAGAAAAACTGGACAATTTAATGTCCCATGCACCTCCAGCAGTGAAACACCACTCTACAGTATGACAGTATTTATGGCCAAGGAAGAACTGTATGATTCATCGGAAGTTTTTGTTTAGAGAGGATAGAAAAAGGTCTCTTAAGTTGCACTGTAACACCAGTTTTGTTTTTCCAGATGTAATTTTCACCAAAACTCATATATTTCCTTTTAAAATAAAAATAATGCATAGACTGTTAGGTTAAAAATGTGCCAAACTATTTTTAAAACCTGTCCTAATTTTAAAAATCATCCTGTAACTCTTAACTTACAGGACTTACAGGAGTTGTTCAATCAGAACTTGCTTCTTCTTTTACAATTTCTGTGGTAACCTTTTTAAGACTCATAAAAGGGTTGAAACTGGCCATCTGATTTTTTTTTCTTTAGTAAGAATTAGCTATGTTTGGAAGCCCCTTTACCCCCTGAACTAAAACATATTCTGTAAGTAGTAGGACAGATGCACAGAAGGGATATTTGGATGTGATACAACATTCAAGTCAAAAATAATATCACTTAACTCAAAATGTTACACAAAATGAATCCTAGAGAAAGGGTCAAAGAAGTGTCCTGAGTTACAGCAGCTGAGAATTTGACCTGAGGATTAAAATGAGCTATGGGCTACTTTACTGGTGCCAAGCACCTCTGGTTCCCTGAAGTCACTGGAAACTGTGGATGCTCAGAAGCAATATAAAGTAAACCACTGTCTATGATTATTTTTCTGCAGGATGATTTGTATCATGAAATACTATACATTTCCTCAATGTGGCACCTTTCCAGCAGCTTTGTCTCTCAGTCTGCTCCTGATTTTATGCCTTTATACAAATACATGTTTCTCAATAGGAGCCAACATTTAAAAACAATAAAGGAATTCCCCTGCTTGAAGAAAGAGAGAAAACTCACATGATTACACTTGGGAATGATGGGTTTCACATGACTCTGACAACATACCATGCTGCTGACAATCTTGAGATCCTGTGCTGTGGCAAACTGAAAGAAATCCTCTGACTGCTGCTGACCTGTGGTTTTTGTTTCAGACCACGAACCTCATCTTCTACAAGGCTGTAGTCAATTCAGGCACTTTATCAGCATCCATTTATTGCTGTCTCCCTAATGCCTCCTTAGTCTTATTACAATCTCTTCCCTCCCTTAAACTAATCTGACTAAATGTTATTTCTACGTACAGCTCCAAGCCCTGAACCACTTCATTTCCAACATGTTTTTCCAAAAATCACTAACAGTCCTTCTCTAACACAATAACCAAAACAACATGTAATACTTGAATTCAGATGGGATCTGAGATAACAGCATCAGCAGACTTTGTGTTCCAGATCTTCATATCACAGTAATTCCTTTCAGTGTGGACTTGGTTTTACCCTGTGCTGACTGCTTGGTTGGTTTTTTTAAATCAAATTACTTACTATTGTCCTAATGCCTTATTTTTCTGGACTCTTTTTTCTAAACCTCACTCAAAACACATCACAAGTAAACAAGATAAAGGAGACAAATCTGTGATATCTATAGAATTAGTCAAAACAGAAGAGGTCAAATCATCTTGTCTTCTTCAGACTGACAAAAGATTTTTGGGGCCCAGTTGACGCTCTTTCTTCTGTTCACAAACCCGTATTATTCTTACTCTCATTACCACCATTGCTTGCCAGAATACATACACCTACCCTTCAGACTGCTCCTGAATTCCTGCTCTCACTTCAGGGTTACCCCTCCTTCTCAGGTCTGCTAACACTTCAGAAATGTGATGGGGTATTAAACAGGCAATTTATAGCAGTCTTTCCTATGTTCCATAATAGGCAAGCTGAAGGTATATTTTAACAGTGAGTAAATAATAAAGCAGAGTTAAAATACTGCTTATGTCATATCTGTACCAATACATATTTAAAGAAACACTGAACTTAAGCAATGATTACTTAATTTATGATTGGTACATACTATAACCTGGGCCAAAAAATAAGGCCACCCAGGAGCAGTGGCTGGTGAGGCATGCAGTGGTCTTTCTTCCCAGCAGGAACACTTGACATAAACATGTTAGTGCTCCACACACAGCATTTATTGTCAATCAAGTTACAGAGCTATTTAATGGTCTTTAACTTCAAAGAATTAAATGGGATAGGGCCAATTCGTCTCTGAGATCACCTCTCTCTCTGTACCACATCTGCTGTGCTCAAAGGGGGTCCCTTAGGCTGACAAAGCTCAGGTTTGAACTTGTCACACTCTAGGATGGTAAGATGTTTCCAATCATAGGTTAGTCATTATGGAACTTGCTTCAGAGATCAGACAGAGTGAACCTTCTTGCCATGACTTGGTTTATATTTGAGAAATTAAATAACTTAAAATCTCTCAAATATTGGTAGAAATATTGTGTTCACATACATAAAAACACTCTGAAGGGCCTAAAGAGGAATCTAATAATCTCTTAGAACAACCTATGTTCCAGCAGATGTAACTGGAAGAACTGTGCCTCTGAACCGCACAGTGGTTGAAGACAAAGGTTACCTTGAATAACTCATCTTCCTCTGCTGCAGTCAACATACTGCCCTTGACAAGAATCACAAACCGCGGCTTTCAGGAGCAGAGATAGAGACTGTGGGGCAAAAATCCAGAATGCTTTCAACTCAGAAAAATGCAGGTCTGGGGCAAAATTTCAGCACAGCTATAGTGTGACACACGCAACTCCTTATGCTTAAGATGGTCTAATGAAGTGGGTTTGAATTACAAAGAGTGCAATTCAGTTTCTGATACAGACAAGTCCCTGACAGTTCCCTAAACAAAGATTTTTTTTAAAGCTGTTGATACAGACAACTGTAATGAGACAACCTAGAGTGGAGGAAAAAGGAAGGTTCTGTATTCAGAGGAAAAACTGAAACATTATGTTATTACCGACAGTGCAGTAATGGATGCCAAAGACAAGAGAGCAGTCACAAGGGAATAAGTTATCACTCTCAATACCCACCTCATTAGTAACTGAGAGAATTGACAGTGCAGAATCACAGTACTTCAGTGCATTGTTTTTCTGGCCAAGATCTTTATAGCACTGAGAAGAAAAAACATTTTGTTTCCAATCAGACCACTGTAGGAATACCAGAGTCTACAAATCATTATTTTTAAAAGAACTTGGTTACCTTTGCCAAATACACATAATTGCATTTGGAATATCCTGGATGCATTTCTTCTGCCTAGATAATAAAAAACAGGAAAGAAAATAGACTTAAAACTTGTGTGATGGGATTTATGTGGTCTGCATAACATTTTTAGTAATGCACTACACTTCCTCAAACATCAGACAGAATCATCCCTACTGTGTGTAATGCAATCTGTTTAGCAATTCAAAAAAAAATCAAGAAAACAAGAAAACCCCAAACTCAAACCCTAGACCAGGCACAATAGACGCTGACATTGAACACATAAAAATGTTCTGTACTCCTTGCTTTCCTCTCTCCCAAGTGCTCTGTAAAGACATCAGGTCATTCTGTACAAGATCTATCAGACACATGCACTTTTTTGAATGACACTGCTCTCTCTAGATTATTAATAATTATTTCCTCATCAAAGAAATTAGAAAGCAACCAACCATTCACACTTTGCATAACAAGTAACGAACTGGGTTAATCAACTTTACAATTATTTCTCTTCCACAGACCCGTATCATCTAGTTCTGGGTACACATTTCTTTTCACACTACCACCTTCTGAAAAGTTCAGGTTGTTAAAAAAGTTCAAGAATGTCTTCCTTTTAAAATGCACCAAGGACATAGAAGCTTCCAAGATGAGTAAAAACCTTAGCAACTATCTACTAGCCAAGAAGCAGTTTTAATCAACAAACAGCTTCTGGAGAGAAAAATTACATCAGTGAAATTTATAGTAGCTGTAATCCTTGGACCAAAACAATGCTGCTTTCACCACAACCATGTAGAATCAAGCAATTGAAAAAGAAACCCAAACAGTTGTCTTTTACCCAGTAATTTAATTTTTGTTGCAGAAGATGACTTAAAACCACAGTCACTCTGCAGCCCACCACAAAATGCCCTGAAGCTAAAGTAAATGTTTCAAATTATTCCTACTACATTTGGAATGCGACCTTAAAGATAAAATCTCTTAAACTGGGAAGATGGCAATGTATTGTACTGTCCAAAATTCAGGAGACCATTCCATCTTTAAACAGACTAAGAACAGAGAAAACAAGCACTGCTGAAAGTGACCAAAATATGCCTGTCCAATCCTTTGAGAAACTTTCTGAAAGTCATTGTAAGGATGGAGGAAGTTTATGGTTTGAATTCAGCCAAGTGAAAAACTTGTACGCTTTTCAGCTCCAGAAGTAGAACTGATTCCTATAGAAGACATTGAAAGGTAGATTTATTTTATTCATGTGGTGTTTTCTCATAACTGTGTGTTCAAGCAGAATGCCCAGGAACACGGACCTGTATGACACAGCCTTCTTTTCTAATTCACTACAAAGGTAATTTCATCTCCACAAGTAAGAAACACTTCTACTGAAATTCAACAAAAAAAAGCTTCAGATCAGAAAAAGAAAAGCATCACAATGTTTAAGTTTCCCTTGCCCATGTTAACCCTCCTACATAAATGGGCAAATCATCAATTATCACTACGATTAATTTGTTTCAAGGGCATATATAACTAATCTATATCCATCTCACATTATATTCAGCAACTATTAACCATGTCAAGTAATTGAAGAATCCTCAAAACAAAAGAAAGAAAAGAAAGTCATCTCCAAACTAATTTTAAAACAGAAAAGAAAAAATATTTTATTAGAGAGCTCAGTGGTGTTTAGAAGAGCCCTGGATTTATAGCTACTGAACACAGTCTGTTCAACAGACTTCTTGACAAGAGTCACAAACAGCAGCTGGTAAACAGCCGCAACCGTTGGCTAGAACGTACCTTAAGGAAATTCTGCAGTGCTTCTTCTACTGTTGAAGTTGGTGGAGTCCCAAAGAGAGCAGTAGCTACCTTCTTTTCAATCCAAGACAACTGAGCTACCTGTAATAAAAAAATTAAATTAAAAAGTCAGATGTCTTCAGGGCTGCCTCTCAGTTTTACAGTAAATACTGTCCTGTGTACTGTACTACTTACATGACGTATTTTGCAAAAGAACCTGTAAAGGAATGCTTTATACTGCCAACTTGCCAGCTAAAAGCAGTCTTTTGGATTCTGTTAACAGGAAAATATGCACATATGACAAAATACCAAGATCCTTGATACAAAATTCTTCCCATGTAAAAAGCTTAAACTACATTTCAGGTTTCATAAGACCTTGCCTGTTTTTAAAACTGAAGGCTAGAAATAGTGCTTGAAACTTGTTAAGGTTTTCAAGAGAAAGCTTAGCATGATAGTCTATGTACTTGACAACTTTTCAGCATTATGAAAAGCTGTTGCTACAGTAAAAATGTAAGTGCTTTTGGTGCTGGTATAACAAGTTCATTTATTACACAGAAGCTGGTGACAGCCACTGTTAAAAAATAGGCTTCATTTCTTCCTCTTCAAATCTGACAAATAACGCTTGCCTAAGACCTCTTCTCATTTTAGCAAGATGGACTGCTGAGAAAGGACTTTAGGGAACTGTCATATTCCCACACAACGCACATGACTTCTTCCCTTACATATACACCTGACAGAAACTGCTCTGGTTACTGCCATAAGGTACTTGGCTACATCACCCCAACATGGCAAAACACATCTCACATCTATAACAAAGGGTGGAGTTGCTAGGAAATGCAATGTAAGAGCAGAGCCTTTTAAATGGAGAAGTGAAGCCACTTTCCTTTGGACACTTCTACCACATCTGTAAAGAAAAATCAGGACTTTTTTCCTTTCCATAAGTATTTGAACCACTGCCCTGATGGCTCCTGTCACAGAGTACAACTGAGTTGAAAAATGGGAAAAAAACGAGGTTCTGTATTTTCTAGCCTGATCTATGCAGAGGCAACACAGAGAAGAGATATACACAGGAAAAGAAAGAGAGTCTTTCATCAGAGACCTGGAGATGAAATACGAGTCACATATGGACATCTCTTTTCAGAAAGAGCTGCATCTCAAATAACAGAGTTCAGTCTTGAAGTCAAGTTGGTCCTACTGCTGTAAAAACTAAAATGGTTTTGGATAGTTTTAGATTATTCCTGCCTCATTCCCTGGCTTCCCAATATCTGCAGGGCTGTTGCTGCTCCCCCTACCTTCTCCACCTAAATCCAGCAATTATCCAGTAGATGTCAGTTAATAATTGTAAAATATAAGAATCCACCCACACAGAATTATCCACAGCCATCACCCAGAATGCTTCTCTTTTGAATAGACACCTAGATCTATGTATTTCTTGTTGCAAACTGCCCTAAAAATACCATTGCTAGAAATACAGGTCAGCATGCAACAGGAAAATTCATAGAACCATGTTTTCTAATCTGGTCCCAATGTCTCTAGCTGCATAAGAGCAACACTGCTTGGAGAAACAATATTAAGAAAATAAAGCTTTTGCTTTCATTCTCTCTCACATGTCCCAACTTCAAGCTTCTTCTAAGGAAATAAAGTATTTTTTACAAAAGCTCTCCAGCAATCCTAGAGTTCTTACTCACTGAAGCAACAACGTATTTACGTCTGCAGTGCTTTCACACTGTGTTACAAACTTCAGCATACTGCCTTAAAACTTCAAATTGTAGCTATGTATATAATTTCTTTCCACATTTCATTTCCCTTGCCGTTATATAGTTTCTAGGATATAATCTGCAAGATTCATTAAAAGCATTTTTGCAAAAGTGCTGTTTTCTCCCTGCTAATCTCCTGATGCAGTGTTCTTTCTTCTTTTGGAAGAGAAAGGGGCTTTCTATATTTCTAGGTCCATCACATCAACCTAGAGGTAGCTTACAGAGTGAGGAAGAGAGGATAAAAAAATAAAGGGAATGGATATGCTTACACTATTCTCTGCAAGACCACACAACACCCCCGGAGATACACAGATACAATTACCATACTCATGTCTGCTGTTATGCAACAGTGAGGAAACAAAATTGCAGTTTTTCCATGTGGAGTTATAATTAACTATTGAAAACACAAGTTCTTCCTGGCAGTTGTTTTATTTTCTTATGAGATTTAATCAGAACTGATTTACTGAGGTTTTAGTCTTTATTTTGTCTGGCATGGGTGCTGCTTTGACCTATTCAAACTTTTAAAAAGCCCAAACATACATGCACTTGGCCATTTTTATTTTACAAATCTCACCAAGATAAAACAATGGTAAAAGTGAAATGCATGTAAGCACATTTCACAGAAAACCACTTGCACTGAAAGGAGGTTGTAGGGACGTGGAGGTCACTCTCTTCTCCCAGGTAACAAGTGATGGGACCAGAGCAAAGGGCCTCAAGTTGCACCAGGGCAGGTTTAGACTGGATATTAGGAAAAATCTCTTCACTGAAAGAATAGTCAGGGATTGGAACAGGCTGCTCAGGGAAGTGGTATAATGGCTATCCCTGGATGTGTCCAAAGATGTGTGGATGTGGCTTTTGGGGCACGGTTTAATGGTGAACATGGCAGTGTTTGGTTAACGGTCTTTTCCAACCTTCATGGTTCTATGATTCCGTGACAACAGTGAGTTTTCTTTCTTTCTGTGTGCTCTCTCCACCATTGCACTTCGTAACTATTTCAGAGATAGTCTGAGAGTTCTCTAATGTTTTGAGCGGTGAGACTGATATGCCAGTAGCTTGATGTATTCATTGCAGCTAACTCTAGCCATCCACAAATGAAGTGCCTAGTTCATGCAAGTTGTTCAGCTTCCTTGCATGGTCAATACGGACAGAGGTAATTCCATTAGGCAATTCCTATTCTCCTACATTAGCTTAGGATGAACGCTCCTCTTTTTCTCTTCTTTTTTTCCTTCAACTGCAAAAGCAGCGTAGACAATTGTATTTTGTGGGTTGCTGAAGACAGGTGAGGTGAATCCCATCAGAACAGCTTAACTGTACCCCGCCTGAATCTGTCTGCACCCTGCTATACTGAGCTGGGAAAAATGGAAAAGAACCTGTTTTATGCAATACACAGAACTGTGTCCCAGAGCAATAATGATGAACAGGAAATTATGCCCTTCCCCTCAGTGCACATAAGCACAGTCTTTAATTTGAAATAACTTTATTAGAGTAAATCTTACGCCACCTTTAGTGAAAATGGAAACAATTCCTACTACACCAACTAACTTTATTTATTAAGCATTCTCTGTGTGTGAGCAAGCACAGGGAACAGAAACCCTGCTCAGCATGCTGTAGTGTAGCACAAATTTCACTTCTACAGTAAAGGTTACTCCAATAGTGCAAAGTATATCTGGAGGTCCATACAAAATCAAGTATAAAGAGAGTGTAACTGTCATCAACTACAGCGGAACCACGATTTCACTTTAATGCGTGTTCCAAAAGTGGTAAAGGACAGCAGAAAGTAATAAGAAAAACAGCTACCGCAGCAAGTAATAGCTACAACAACAAAAAAAATTAAAGAATGAAGATTGCCTTTGCCCTACAGATGATTTCCAAATGTTAAGTGAGTTTTGGTTTTTTGGTCTCCTAAACCCTGATGACAGTCCTGCCAGCAGCCTGAAAATTCATAGGAACACTGTGTTTCCACAGAATATCAGGTTTTAATGTATTGGGTCACTCATTGCTACCCAGCTGCCATACAAAGAGTTAGTCCCACTCAACCAAGAATGAGAAAAAAGGGCCTGAGGGACCATCAGCCAACTCCTGAACTTCCTTAGGACTGGAAAGGAGTGGGTCATAATGATAGCCTGGCCTCTGCCAAGGAGAGGAGGCCACTCTTCAGTATCCCAAAGCAAACAGAGATGCTTGTCTCAACCAACCTCTCCTATAGATCTGTCAAAGAACAAGCTGTCATCCACTTATTCTACCTAAATCTCCATCAGTACTAGAGATGGAAGAAAGGTACCCACAAAGTTAAACTGCAGCTGAACTTTAAGGTCATATTTAGCTCTCTCCTATCAGGCCTCTTGTTCCTCTGAAGACCAACGCAGAAACATGGTTCTCCCTTAAATACTGGGAAAATGGATTTCCTAACATCCCTTTCTCTTCCTTAGCCTAAGATCATCAAAAATCATATATATATATGATTTGAGAAGTACCTATATACAATGAAACACTGGCTGGGGTTTTGTATTCTATTTGTTTTTTATGAGACACAAACCCTGTCCAGTAACAGTTCTTCTCAAATCAGGATGTTTGTACTGAGGAAACTAATCCATTTGGATTAAAAAGTCATCCAGGATTGACTTTCAGCCCTATAGGATATCCTCCTCCAATGCTTCCTTGCTAATAGCTCATTGAAGACATATTACACAATTATCTTCCATAAAGGAAAATCACCTCATTGACCCAGCTTCAGTAAAATATTAGTGACACCTAATTAAATATCCCAGAGAGTTTCTTTTTCTTTTTCATTACAATATATTAATTTAAAATTGTATTAAATAATTTCGCAATGTTTTGACTTCTGGAAGAAATTAAGTAACAGGACACCAGTTTTAAAATACTGGTTTCCAAAACAAATATTCTCTTTCTTGCCAGCTGAAAAACCAGGACAGTCTGCACAGGCATTTAGGTATTTATCCAACTTGAATTGGGCTTTTCACTTTCCAGTACGGGAAGCAGACTTACAGAGCATAGAAAGGAACTGAATCTATTGTTCCCTGATGTAACCCAAACAGATACTGAGATACACCAGAGACAAATCCAACACATGGCATGTAACCTGCAAAAAGAAAATCCCAAGAGATCTCATTTTTAACACCCTACTGGCATTTACCAGAGACTCTGATCCAGTTTCACAAGTATATGCTAACTGTTTTGTGCCTGTCTTGTAATGGCAAACAGACATAAGTCTTAAATAGATAGTACTCTGTTTTATAAGCTATTTGAAACATTAAAACAGTAAAAACATACCCCACCAAAATTATAAAGATTTATCAGATAACTGTGCCCAAAACTCTATGGAAATAAAACTAATTCCTATATGCACCATGTACCACAGATCCATTTACTTCTGTATACACAGCAGGTCTCACAGGCAAAATTTTACCCATCATGACATCTATGACATGACTGGTGAAAATCTTGCCTATCTGATTGTGATACCAGATGTAATTTTTTAAAACTGCTGAGATGATTCTACGATCTTTCTCTTTTGTATAGCTCTATTGACTTTATAATGGTAAGAGAAGTAAGAAACAGCAAAAATTGATTTTTAGACAAGGTGGTGCACAACTGTCACTGGCTCTGCATCACAGACAAACCCCAGCTGCTGTGAGGGCAGTGAAAATATAGCTCATCTTTTCTGCTGGAAGGTGCTACAACACTGCTACAACAGCTTCACTTCTGGCCTAGCAAGAATAACTGACGAGTAAGAAACTTCGCAGTGCTGAATCACTGCTCTTTGCAAAGTACTGTGTTACGCTGAGGAAGGTGAGAAGTGGCAGTCAGAGTTAAATTCTGGCAAAATTCCACAAATCAAATAGTTTTTACCTGTACAGCGTGCAGTCTCCGGATATAGATTTCAGCCTTCAATAAATCTCCATTTCCCTCCACTGTACATTTTACCTAAAAGTCTTTTCAACTGGTTTTCATTTGTGAAAATGAACTGTAACCCTGAGTTACACCTGAAGCATCCCCTTTTACAATCCCTTATGTAATTCCTAATTTTTTGAGTTTGTCATCCCAAAAAAAGTTCTACATGATAGTAATAAGATCCCCTAACATTAAATAAGGAGTGAATGGGAAATGTCTGACTGTATTAGGAAGACTTAAATACATTTCACAGAAGTGTTACCAAAGCCTATAAAGTATCAAACACTAGTTATCTTTTTTAACTACACTGCTTCAGTAAAGCAATATGTGATGAAAATTAGACAAAAATACCCTTGGAAGCAATACTTGAGAAAGAACAAGTACTGGGCCAATCCTAACCTGACCCTAAAGTCAGGTAGGCTAAATGTAAAAACTAACCTTCTTGCCTCAGTCATCCCTTTTTCTTCTTTAATTCTCTCACATCGGACAACACAACCTTCCCAGCCTCAAGCACAGCGAGACTGAACATTAAAAACAGAGGGTCTAAGAGGAACATTTATCACTCCAGCTACAGGTACCTGTATAGAGGAGCGATGAATCAATTTTTCAAGTGCTCTATCATAATCTATATCCTGACAAAGTATTTGGAATCAATGCCACAGCCAACAGTCTTTTTTTGGGATAATTACCACAGCATGAAACACCACAGTCTGCAGAATAGGACCAAGGAATTTGGCACATTTTCCACAAGCTCCTACAACTACCTGTAACATACACCTGGCCAAAACCTCTACTAGTGGATCAGCTCAGAAACCTACTCATACAGTCTGGTAAAACTAATGAGAATATCACCAACCTCATTGGGCCATGATTAAGATTCAGCTTCTATAATAGTGCCTCAAAACTAATGTTTTCAAATGACCTCATTCTGCCACTGCAAGTGTGCAAAGACAGTAAGATTTTAAGAGCTGACAGCCCCAGAAACTAAAACAAAATGTTATTCAGTCCTATACTTGCATTTATTTGTGCTACAAAAATCTGTTCTGTGTGTTTCAGGTTACTATTTTGTAATGGCAGTCACAGAAAACAAGAATTTTAAAAAAGAAGAAAAAGCGAAATCTGAAATCAATCCTTAAATATTTCAGTGGCTACATCCATTTAGGTAGATTATTTCACTTAATGAAATGCAGGTCAGGTCATTACCTAAAGCAAATGCTAATATGTGGGTTTAATGTTTAGTAAGGAAGCCCTGCATAGATGTTGCAAGTGTGGAACATGAATTTGTAACGATACAGTACAACAAACCACACCTATTACTCAGTCAGGAAGTAGTGATTATCATGAAAATGGAACAAGAGTAACAAAAAGTGCAATGAGAACAAAGTGAAGTATACTGAGATTATATGCCTCCAAAAAGCAGCAGCTCGCATGAGAAATAACCCATGAAAAACATCTGGGAGTGTTTGACATAAATGGAAGCTGCAGTTCAGATGTTGGACACAGCACAGTACAAAAGCACTAAACAATCACTGGTAAGACAGATGCTCCTGAGAGGCAAGACAGCAAGCATACTATACTATACCATCTTCATCAACTTATTTTTGCATAGATAATGCTGCTATTCAAGAATACAGTGTGACAAAAAGAAAAATGCCAAGTTCTTTGAAAAAGTTGGTGTCATTCCTTATTCAAATCAAAGGAGAAGAAATATAGTTGCTGAAAGCTCTTTTAAAGTTAAATATATAATCTGAAAAAAAACTGCTGAAAGATTACTTTGCATTAAGTCCTGTTGCAGATAAAGACAAAGTCTGCAACGTATCACAACAACTCCTTCCTTACAGTTTGCAGGCATTTTGTATTGACTAGCATCGGAAGTATCCATAAAAAAAAGGCAGGACTGGCATTCACTGTGCTTAGCAGTTATTATTCTGAAAAGTCTTACACTCATCTTTTACAGCATGGACTACGGAAGAACAATTTCTTCTGACCAAGGATTCCTCACAGCACCAGAAATGAAGCAGTAAGGATAGCCAACTGATCCCTCAAAGATGTGGGCTAAGAATAAGACAACTCTCATTCTAAAGCACAAGCATAATTTTTCTAAAAAACTGATTAACAGCTAAACTTGTAAACCAATTATTTTATTTTTTCTTATATGAATACTTATTAGCATGTAATCTATTATGATATAATACAATCTTTATAATATATAAATAAAAATACAACTAAAGTAATCTTTAAAATCACCTGTTGTACTGGCATGACACAAATTACATCTCTTGCAAAACTCTTTGGTGAATTATGGATTTTTATGCCTGAATCTTTCTTGTGACATTCTCTTGGAATTTACCAACCCAGTAGGGTAGCCTTGCTGCCACAGACATAATCCTACAGCATGTAAGTGCCTTTCACTTCAAAAGGCTATGTTAGCAGCCCAAGGTTACCCCGAAGGTTTGTAGCAGAACAAAGAACCGAAATCAAGAGATTGCCCTTCCTCCCTTCCAAACATCAGTTACTTTTCATTCATGCATTCAGGTAAAAAACTTGAACACAACAATGAGGGACATACAAGCACAGCTTACCTATCTATATAACAGGATAAGTGCTGACAGCAGCACACTTCTGGTAGTTGATTCAGGAAATGTAAATGTCTGCTTCATTTAGCTCAAAACATCTACTTAAATAAATACTTACTTTGTCTTAAGTCCCAATATTTAATCACAAATGCATTATCATTTCTCAGTATACTCAGTTCATATATTAGATAAATAAAACACAACTTACTGAATAGCACCATCTTCCATTGAGGTAATATAAGAAGGGATCTTGAGGCTTAAGTTCAATCGCCTTGTCTAGATGCTCCTATTGGAAAGAAAATTAGTATCCCTTTAGATGTTTGTTTGACAATTGTGTTTACTTTCTAAGTAGTTTGCTGCAAGTCAGAAACAAATTCAGTGATTCTCTTCTGCTGCAATTCTTTTCTAACAACCTAAAAATATATTAACTAGCAAACCCCTTCCTCATGGAGGGAAACCACAAACAAAATTATTTAGTAAAGTTGCACACAATGCAACAAGACATGCCATATTTAGAACATGACTAAGCAACTCTAAAGTTCAATCAAATAACTCAAGAACTTTTGTCGTAAGAAAAAAAAAAACTTCAATTAAATTAATTTCATTTATAGTTAGAATTAGAAAAATCACAGATCAAATAAGTGAGGAACCAATTATTCTCTTTGATAGATCTTGTATGTCAGCACACATCACTGAAGCACAGTCTCTTCCACCTTAGAACGTGACTGCTCCAATGAAATGGTACTTGACATAACCAACTGTTACTATAATGTGAAATTCAAAAAATAAAATGGTTCTGTTCATAGTGAAACTATAAAACCTAGGAAGTATCTAATGAGGTCCTTCTTCCAAAATCATTTTTATTACAGGTCTCTTTATTCCCCTCTTTAATTTACTAAAGAAAGCTCTTATCGCTCAACCTAAGTTTGAGGAAGAAATAAGTAGGTAATTTCACCCCTACCATTTGCCTCTCAAAATAAATTTCACTTGAACCTTTCTTTTTTATCCCCCAGATATCTTTCTAATTCAGCCAGTCACAAAAATATTTGAGTTATACAGATCTAAGAGACTGTTATGCTATCATTTTGTCCACAAACTATTCAGATAGGAGCTACGTTTTCATACTACTATTTTCCCAAATCCTTAACATTTCCACACAATTCAACAGATTTCAGTATTTACTAGTGAGGAGGAAAACCTCCCTGAAAAGGCTACTGCTCATACCAGGAACTCCTAAAACTCCATCCTTACACAGCTGCAGCACTTACGTTATTTGTCATTATCCCTTTGTTCCCAGCTTGTCCCTGTGCTTGGGGCTTAGCTCACTTGGCACAGCTCAGATGTAATTTTTGCTCTCTCGCAGGAAAGCTCTGCCACACTCCAAGTCCTAACACGGACATGATGTGACAGGAACCCAGACCAGGCATTCCCCAGGAACTGGAACATGTCTGCTGCCTCTCACTGACACCCAGAAAGGGGGGACACCAGCTTGGAAGGCAAGGGATGGATGGAAAGTGTCTAAGCAATGCTGAGGACAAGGACGGGGAGAGTAGCACATGTAACACAAGTAACTAAATCTAAAAAACACAACTATCTTCAAAAGGACAGTGTTAAAAAATATATTACTTAAGGGTGGCATGAAGGATGATTGCAGAACTGTGTTAGTTGATCACTTACTATTTCATATGTTTTGATTTTCTAAACAGAATTGTTATTCCCTTTTCCTCCCCCCTTTGACTACAAAATAAACCAGAAATCTTAATGCTGTTTCCAGAATCCTACCTCAGTTCTTATACTGTGTAATCATATAATCTATTTGCATGTATAAAAATAACTTTTTCGCTTTAACTTAAGCACCAAAATAGACCTGTGAGGCTGAATTACTGTGCTGGAATAGTCTGTCTTTGACACTATATAAGGAAATAACTTGAAGGAATAGCTTTAAAAAAAAACCAACCCCAAATCCTACAAAAACATACCTTAAAGAGATAACCATTCCTGATTTTGTTTTGTACACTTTCAAACTGAGACATATAGCCACACATAATTGCAAACCTGAGAGGGGAAAAGAAAAACACACACACATACTTTTTGTGATTTAAATAAACCTTTGAATTATATTACAAAATATTTCAATACCTAATTCACAGATTAACACTTGGGGTTGTTTTCCATCTCGATAGCTGGATAGAAGTTTGGCATATTCTATACATATTCAGGAGCAGACGAAAACACAGATCAAAACAAAATAATAACGGAAACAAGAAGAAGTTTAAATGACACTATCTGGGCTGTCAGTGAAGTGAAAAAACAGAGATTTCTCCTCTCATGTTTCTACCATATAGTTCAGAGTATGACACTTCCAGACTGGCTCTACCATTGTCAGCAGTTTGACACATTGTGCTCTGCATTGTACTGCACTGGGAACATCAACACTGTCAGCTGCAGAACCTCACCTGGGAAGGCAAATACTGGGGGTGTGCTCAGTAGGAAGCTGCACACACAAAATGTTCACAGCTGTCTTCTACCCTTTTCAAGCACCTTGGTGCATTCCTGCAATTCTGGCATTCTTCTAATATCTTCAAAATTACCTAAAAACATACACACACGTTCTGCTCTAAGAGGATCACTACTGCTATCACTAGATCATTATTATTTCTATTATTATTACTATGATTATTGTAAATCTGGGAGACTGATAAAAGAACTGTGAGATAATTTCTATATAATATTTGTATTGTTAAGCAGGTATAACTGAAAATATTTTCAGAGGTCCCCATCTATAAAGATTCAGATATCCTAAGCAACGCTGCTGTTTTATTGACACTCCACCTAAATTTCTATTGCTTTCTTCCTATTACTTTAACAATTACAGAACCTCTATGCATAAGGAATCTCTTGCACAGACATCAATTGTACTTTCCTCAGACCTATTTTCACTAGTATTAAGACAACTTTGTATTTCTGTATAAAACTAACAGAACCATCAAAGAAATAGTTAAACAGTCAAAACTCATGTACATTATTTTTCTATTTTTTCAGAATTTTGCTTTTTTACTAAATATTTTACAATGCAATACCAAATCAAAGGAAAAAATAATCTTAGAAGAGGGAAAGCCAAAGACCAGAGGAAAACATGAGTTATGCAAGAAGCTTATTGAGTTAATTATGGTAACAGAACCACAATCTGTATGGCACACACAGGTTTTAAGCATTACTAAACATCAGCTTTCTTGAATTTCTTTATATAATGTAATTATTCAAGCTCCAGTAAATCCTCATTAAAACATCAATTAAAGAAATTATTTTATTGCTTACAGTTATACCTAATGGTTTTAAGTTAGAAACACTCATGCTACAGGTCATTGCATTTTTTGGTCAGCAAGTGTTCCCAGGTAAGGAACGGAGTCAGCATAACAACAGCAGTTGAATTTGTAAGAGCTTCAGACAGACTGTCAAACACTGTTGAGCAGGATGTATGTTGTGACCAATGTGCACTGGACAAAATCCAGCTAATGGCAGCTCTACTGCTGATAGAGCCGCAGCGGAAGCGCATTTTGTATGGGAATGAGCTGCAATTGAGGGAAAAAGCAAGGGGTGGGGGTCAGGAAAGTTCAGGTATTTAGAAAGAGGGGGAAGGTACTGAAAACTTCATTAGGTTTAAGTAACTCAGGCAACATTGCCCCTATTCCCTTCACTCATTAAGTGCTAATCAGATAAACTCAGCATACCATAGCTAAACGGATTGCTGCTACAAAAGAAAACAATGAAAAGCGAACAAGCTAATCCAGCATCTTGCAGTATTTCCCTGTCTGTGCGTGACAAGAAAGAGGGCCTCAGTTTAAACTAGTTCAAAGAAAAATTTCTACTTACAGCTAAAATCTCTGGGGAGGGATATCCCAACAAAATTTTCAACGTATTAAAAGTAAGCTAACCTACTAACTTTAAATACGCATTACTTTTTCAAGGAAAAATTAAAAATGTCTTTCATATATTTGTCTTTTTCTTTTTCTAAATTTTATACTTTTGAACTAGGCTAGCCAGCCAATTGACATAAAAGAATTATTTAATTTTTGGCATTTAATTTTCAAAAAAACCCAACACCCTAAAGCAAAGAAAACAAAAAAGTGTCTTTTGTTTCCAGAAGATAATCTTTAGGCATTTTAAATATTCTTCAAAGAGTTTAAAACACAAAGCAAACTTTATTTTCAGTGATGCGAAGACTAATGTTAATAATAGATTGGTTTGGGTTGGAAGGCACCCTAAAGATCACCTAATTCCAACTCCCTGTCTAGGGCAGGGATACCTTCCACTAGATCAGGTTGCTCAAAGCCCCATCCGACCTGGCCTTGAACAACTCCAGGGATGTGGCAGCCACAGCGTCTCTGAGCAACCTGCTCCAGTGCCTCACCACTCTCATAGTGAAGAAAATAATCAGAAAAAACGAGGTAGGACGTAACTCGAAACGCTTCCATCTGTTCGTTATTCTTTGCCGCATGCCGGCCTCAATCCTGCCACTCCCTGGTCACCTGCCCCATCTCGTGGTGGTAGCGGGGAATACTAAAAAGCTTATCACAAAATAACGTGCAAATACCCTATGAAATGGGTAAAATGCATTTTGGTAGAGCAAGTGATACTGGCTCTCCTCACTATCACTGCCTGCCTTACAGACTTTGAACATCAGAGTTAAAATACTGTTTACAGTGCCTTCACAGAGAAAATGAAAAAATCATACCAGTGAAGAGCTGCAAGGAATGATGTAACTGCTGAGCTAATGCTACTCCTGGGTAACATAAAAAAAACCACCCCAGACACGTTCATCTAAATAAACACAATGATCATTACCCCATTAAGGCAGACACAGTACTCGGGTTGGCATAAAAAACATCTTATTCACAGATGGAAGAAAAGTTACTGAACGTGGTGTAGAGGCATACAGGTCAACCATCCACAATTAACACTCCTTTAATAAGCACAAACACAACCAAAGAAGCTCAGTAATAAGTCAGCATAATGTCCTTTTGTTAAAAATGTTGTAATTGAAACTCAGACTTTCAAGAAACTGTAGCTGACAGAGAAGGATACCAAGTGCTACATGGCCCTCATGCAGAGGGGTCCAGAACAAAGTGACTTAACATTTTCCCTTCTGGTGCTCCAGAATTTCTGTATGTATTCAGACAAGGTAAAACTGTAAGGGGCATACCCTATCTGTTGCAAAAGGGAGAGCAGCAGGTTGATACACTATGTTTTATCAACTTGATTTGAATCTTAATATCAAAAATGCTACCAACACACAAGACTCTGGCAACTACAGCTTATTCCATATGAGATGGATTTAAAAAAAAGATTTTGAAGTCTCAAATCTGCAATAAGCCACACTAGGGCACATGAATACAACAAGTTTTACCTTTTCCCTCATAAATCTCGTGGGGCCAAAATCAGAAATAACACGCATCTTCCCAGTCTTGTTCCTCACTCTTCTATATACCCTTTCATATATCCCAAATCTAAAAAACCCTCTTATGTCATGTAGACTTTGGAAATGTGTGGGTACAGGGCTTACATTTAGAAATCTAGATCTCCATTTTAACATCCTAGTATCAAAAGGAAAGTTTTTCTCAATTGTAAATGATAAGACTTTGACAATTGAAGGAGAGTTTGTGATATTTACCAATATCAAAGAATACAATTAGTCTGTTCCATAGCTGTTTTCCACTCCCTCCTCTTCATTCGAGAAACATTTAACATGTAAGGTAGTATGATCAAAGGCTAATGTGTGGGTAGCACACGAGAGACCCAGTGAAAAGAAAGCTTGTTTTCATCCCAGTTCTAAATGTGTTCTTAAGTCCCCTCACCTCCACATGGCTCAGTCCTGTGCATGCCATCACTTCTTAGCCATCCACTCACTCACTCACTCACTCACCAGTTTCACACACTTACAAATTCTGACAGTCTCTGCAAAGCAGCCAGACTTTGTTTTAACATGATTTCAATGAGATACCAATTTCTATGTAGGGAGATTTTGCAACTTAAGTTACTGATTATGACTCTGCTGAATAACCCTTCCTGAGATCACAGTTTTGCATACTTTAAATTGTACCACTTTCCTGCCAAGATACTTAATCTATAGAATTGCATCTGAGTTTAGATGGAGAGGTAGAGATGGAAAGATACCACCATTCTCCTTGGGGTGTGAGTGTGGAAGAAGTGACAACACACAAAATAAGATGTGCCAAGGTGTGAAGGTAAGTGTTCAGGTGGGTTTTTTTCATGGAGATTCTCTCCCTTTCCCTTCCTCTTCCCCTTTCCCTTTCCCCTTCCCCTTCCTGGTATACAACTGAGTCTACATTGTAGAAATTGGCAGAAATATAGTTTTCGTATTAAAAATTTACCAGAGCATTGAAGCTGAGGTCTAGGGAAGCATCAGATATAGACCACACTTGCTTACGTGATACTTGCAAAAACATGAGAAACAACCCCCTGTTTTGGTTAAAAAACCCTGAAGGTAAGGACATTCAAGAATTCTGGCTTAATAATTTATTGCAACACATACAGTATACCATGCCAGTGTTAATGTGTTTTCACAGAAGTTCACCAGTAGAACATGTAGATGCCATGTTCTGCATTTCTTAGGCTGTGCAACCCAAAACTACGTTAATTTCTGTGTTAAAAAAATGTAACTTCTTGTTTTAGAACAGATAGTTGTTAAAGATAGAAATACAACCTTGAAGAAATTAGCAGGATAGTCTTCACAAATGTGGAAACAGAGTGAAATAATAGCTTTCAAAGATAGTAACACAACAATTTTCCTTGACAGACATGTAAAAGGAATCACTAGGTTGCCAGTTTTATTTCCTCTGTGACCATTCTGGCAAAAAGCTTGTAGTAAACAGATCTTTTCACATGTCAAACCTACCTCCTCTGCACTTGCATGAGGACGCTGCAGTGTTTCACTGATCCAGTTACTACAGAATAAGTTACAGCTTTTCAGAAATGGCTTCTGGATTTGAAATTTTAAATTATTTTTACAAAAATAATTAAGTATTTAAAAGATTATTGACTACAATTAAGCTTTAAAATTTCTTTGGTCTTCCCATGAATCAAATACAGGGCAAATAACTACTAACTGGAAACCTTGCATTTCTGCACGAACTATCAATTTCTGAATAATCAGGCTGCATGACAGAAACAGATGTTTGTGGCTTAGAAGTTATCTATTTTTTCTAAGTCTAACTAAGGAATAATTAGAGGAAGCAGATTTAAAGCATTTAGTTAGAAAGAGGTATGGATTTAATTTTAAAAGTCGTTGGTAGTATGACAATATCCTACAACATAATCCATAATTTTAAAGAGTTTTCTTTCACTGGAGAATTATTTTTATGCCATTGCACCTTCCAAACCTGACAAATTATCTGTTAAAATTCTGTTACTGACATGGCATTCTCACCTTTTTGTAGGAAGTTTGTGTAAAATCCCCAAAACACCTGAATGGTGATTATTCGTGTCCTCAATAAAACCAATCCATTCTCTTCCATAGTGTTGCCTCTCGGTGAGACACTGTCCCTAAGCTCTGGAATCCACTTCCATGGATAACCCAAGGCTTGTAAAAATCATTGTGCTTCTTAGTAACACTCATACACGTGACAGAGAAAAGTTCTGGGGGTAGCTGTGGTTCAGGAGGATTCTTCCCTTAAAACTACTGGGTTTTCACTTGCTAACTCACTTCCATCTAAATGAGACATATGCTGTATGACTTCTATCACCAGCAGGTAGGTTCCACAGAGCAACCCAAACCTAACTACAGCACAAAGTTTGTTTGTGGCAAACAAACCAAAGCTCAATGCAAAGAATGATCTTTCTAAGTAAATGCCATGAAAACTGGTCACATCTAGTAACCTCTCTAGTAACCTCCTCTTTGCAAAGCCTGTAATCAGTTTTCCTTGGCAAAAAAAGGATGTTTGAGGGAATCCAGGCAACAGCAGAGAAACCTTCCAGACCTCTTCCAAACTCTTCAAGAAAAAACAGCAACAATCCCTCCCCAATATAAAAGCTCGCTTGTTTTGCAAAACTATTTTAAAGTGATTGTTTAGTTTTAAATAAAACCCCTATTAACATTCACCTACATATTGTGTTTTCTGTAACTGTAAAGTTGTAAACCGGCACAATTATAATGCCAGTTGGAGCCATTTAGAACACTGAATTGTTCACATAGCACTTCCAACTAAAATCTGGATAAAGAAGCTCCATGACTGAACATGAGCTGTGAGGATTCAAAGATGTCATTTTGGAATCATTGACCCACAAACCAAATTTATTTGAGGCTTGAGAAACACAAGAAGATCTGCAAACAGTTTAAGTGTTGATATATTTTATGATACATTTCACAAAAAAATACAGGTGATATACTACGAAGATATATGGCATCATTTTGTTCTTAACTGAAGTAAATATGAAAAGTAAGGCAAGACAGCTGAACTCTAGGCCTGCATTAGCAAGAGTTTGCTCATGGAACCATTTCACTAAATTCTCCTGGCGGACTCAAAAGGTGTGTTCTGTTTCCCAGAAACTTTATAGCAGTTTCACAAAACAGAAGAAAAATCTGTTCTGGAAAAGGGATGTTTTTGCCAATGTAACTCCATCTATACTAGGACAATTGTGTCTGTCAAGGTGTGACAAAAACTTATTTATGCAGTAAATAGAGCTTTCAAGCAGCAGGGATAAGCTTCCAAAAGAAACTTTTAAATAGGTCCATAGCCCTAATCCTTGCTTGACAGGCATAGTGTACATTTCTAATGAAGAAAATTAAATCATTAAGAAGTGTCACATTAGAAAAAGTTCCACAGAAGTATTACTAAGAGACGATATTCAAAAGCACAGCTGCAAATGACCCTTTAGTCATATCAGGGAATAGTTTCAAAGATTAATTCAACTCCAGTGAGGAACTCTCTATTAACTTAAGAAACCAAAAGCAATTGACTCTAAAAATGGAAACGAGCACACATCTAAGCTAGGGATATTGATAAGGCAATAGGAGGAGGTTCCATAAATACACCAGAAGGAAAAGAAAACATAAATGAAAGTGCAGAACAATTAGCAATGAAGAAATGACAAAACACGAAACCAACAAGGCTGAATTCAATTCCTTCTTTGCTTATATCCCCCCTGCTCCAGAAAGGTTAAGCGTAAGTAGAGAGCAAGGAACAGGACCACGAAAAGAACAGGCTATCATTTAATCCTCACTCATTTAGTAAGCCATAATATATTAAACAGCTTAAGAGAACATTGGAAATAATGCATGAATGGACAACACAGATAGCAGCTACACCAAACATGAGCTAAAACCTCAGTTGTGCTGATTGGAAATATCAGAATCCCACAGAAATTATAAAGTACAGATCAGTAAGAAATCAACAAAAACTTTCTTCAGTCAAGGTCAGAAAACCAGCTTCCTTATCAATAGCTGATACAGACTGACACAGCCTTGCATGTAAAATGAGAGAACTGTCCATCAAACAGACGGGCTCTTCTTATGTAGGCTAAGATTATTTACCTTATACAGCTTCAGAAAACGTTATTGGCAGTGAGATGAAAAGGAAGGATTTTGGTCTGAGATGTCATTACTTTCACACTGAGCTTGCTTTCATGCTGAGCTTCTCATCTCTGTGTATCCAATCTCCTATTACATCCAGCAGAGAGATCCTGTTCAATCCTGATCAAACAGGATCCCTGCCTAGACACAGGTGTCTACTGCCACTGGAGATGCCCTAGGGTTTCCCACCACTTCCAGATGTCAGCCTGGAAGTGTACAGACCCACAAAGGTCCTGTGTGATATCTGCCATGCCATGCAAATATCCTGGCACATCAAATGGCACATGCTGCCTTTCAAGTCTCCATCCCCTGTAAGTGAAAGACAAGTACCTCACTCACATGTAGACACATATAATACAGCACATTCAGGTGTCAGTCTGGAGTTGGGTACTGCCCTCTGTCTCTGAACTTAAGTGACCACCTGCTAGTGATCCTAGCACTTTTTGTATAAATATTTGTTCTATTTTTTCTTTTCAGTCATCTTCTCTCTTATTATCCTCATTAACTATGGATTTCATATTACTTTCACATGCTCTTTATTCATGACTTAATTGTATTGCACTGTTTTCTGTTCACACACAGTCTTATCTATTTAGGACTTTAGGCAAAATTCTGTTTCAATACAACTTTGAGAGTAGTTTCTACAGGGAAGATTCCCTGAAGTCTTTCTTCCTGTTTATGTGGATTAATATGTGAAATAATGTTTAAATAAACTGGATAAATTTGCATTAGGCCAGACTCAAGCAATCCAGATCTGACATATAGCTGACTTCCAAAGTTTCCTGGGTAATGCAGCAAGCCCCAACAGAAAGGGAAAAGGTAAACACAGTTGCCATCTACAGAAACAAAGGAAAGGAAAGGACAGAGGTTACAGGGAGACCAGCATAACCTGAAAACATTCCAAGATAAATTATTCTGTAAGTGCATAAGCATACAAAACAGTTAACACAAGTTTTTTGTGAACAAATGGTATATATAAAAAAATTCTTTTCTGATAAGACAAACAAGTCCGGAATATTAGAGGAATGTAACAAATACCTTGAAATTTATGTGGCCTTTGTCCTATCTGATGTTCCTCAGAAATTCACCCATGGAAATATTGTTTAGACTAAATCACCTGTTGAGATGGTTGCACAACCAGATTCATATGAACCTGAGCATCATTATAGGTGTCCCACAAAGTTCAGTGCTGGGTCCGTTATCTTCCAGAAATTTCACTAATGAAGTCAATGATTTTAAAAAACCCACACAACAACAACACACTTTTGAAATAAAATTGTAATCTGGGAGGGGATGCATTTACAAACCTAAATGGCCTCAATATGCCTGAGAAGTAGACTGAAATAAACATGAAATATGTGTAAAGTACTCTACAAGGAATAAAAAAGAAAAAAAACAAGTTACCAAAAAAAAGTTACAAAACAAGTCCATCTGGTTAAGTAGTAGCACAGCAGAAAAGGATCTACTGAGACCACAGACTGAAAAACAGTTGTCATGCCAAACAAAAATATACCAATGACCCTCTGGATCATGGAAGCTCATTCTGCCCAGTATTCAGAGCCTCAGTTAGATAAGCATAACCAATACCGGCATCACACTTTAAAAGTCATGTATACAGTCAGAAAGATTTCAGAAAATAAAGTCAAGCAGATAATATACTCAGGAAAAAAAAATATAGGAAACTATTAAAATCTGCAGTGTTCATCTATACCATTAGAGAGCCACCAGTTAAACAATAACTGATAAAACTCTCACATCCACCCAGCTACAAAAAGGATGAAAACTGTAAACCATACAGAAATCCATTGCCTGTTACGAGAAGCACTAGATTACAAAACATAAGATTTTCCTCTTAAGTCTCTCAGTTTGGCTTTCTGAGCTAACCTCTGGAACACATCTCCTCACACTCATAGTTCCTCCCCTGCTAGATGTACCTGTCAGTACAGGATCTCACATCTGAAGTTCAGCAAACCACCTAGATGTCCTTAAACAACATGTAAGGTTTTATCAGCATAGTTTCTGTGAGTGAAGTTGTATTTATAACAGGATATTTTGTCAGTCTTGTGGGCTGAGGAGGAAGGGAGGGGTAGGACTCATACTTGCATGTGATTTTGTGGTGGTTTATACACAAAGCTCTGGCTGAGATGGGCAACCCAGCATCACCCTGAAGAAGTGACCATGACTGTGGTCAGGCAAAGAGCACAAATGGTTGTAAATTGCTTTCAAAAATATCTATGTCTAATCAAGTATCTAAACCTGAGCTAACTGACGTGCTCCCTTCATTGGCAATGGAGATGTTGTCAACTTAACCTCAGGAGGAATTCATCTCACCCTCATGCAAGACAAAATGGGCAAAATTGACTCAGATGAACCACACTCCAGAACTGGCTGCTTCCTTTTCGATTGTGAAAGGAACCTAGGATAAAACTCTTTGGTTTAGATATGTAAAAATTTAGTGAAATCCCACCCTACCTATGTAATGACAAAAGTAGTGAAGAACGTAGAAACAAAAATGGAAAGGAAAAGCTAACAATATTAGAAAAGAAATCAGGAGCTCAGTAATATTTACTAATAATATAGTAAGGTGAAGAACTATCAGCTAGAACGCAGTAGAATTATCCTTTACCTGATAATGTTGATTTGATAAAAAATATTTACGTTTACATTTGCAGAGTTTGTTAGTTCTGGCAAGGCCTATGAAATTAAAATAAGTGTCAAGCTTGAAGGAAAATTATATGATAAAACAAAAATTGAGAAGTTAATTGAAATTTCCATAGTCCTCTATATCTATTTTTAATTATAAGAATTTAGATTATTACAAGAAAATGAAAGGACAAAATACATGGTCATACTGAAGTATTGTTATTGAGTTGTTTCACATCCTAAAGTAAATACTTCACAGAATACTTCAATGTAATTTTTAGCTGCAACCGGGAATAATTGAGTTCCATAAAGTTATGAAAAAATGTTAATGAGTAACTTATGAAACTGATATCAAACTGTAGTATGATAAATGTAACTTGCTGTGGGTGCTATTTAGAGCCAAAGAAGGCAGGGGGGTTTGTAGGATTTGATAAATACACACAAGTTTTTAAAACTGCACACTTTCTCAAACTTACCACTGGTGACTCTCAGCACTCCCGTCATCCAGCTGAACAGCCTTTTCAGCTTTAATCTTTCCTGTAAAAGGAGTAGAACATATTAAAGGATTTATTGTACTCTTCTACCTGTTAGGTGGCTCCCAAAAACAAACCGACCTGATATACTCTAGCAGCAAAAAAGAAACTGCTTCCTGTTCTTAGAAACATTTAGATGGACGATGTAACATCCTGGCTTTACATCATTTACATTTCCATATATATATATATACACACACATACACACATGCATACATCTATTTTTTTTTAATTTATTATTATTTTTATTTAAATCCAATTCAGATGCAGTTAAATTAGGGAAGGATTGGATTGGACTGCCAAAGGAGACCATGTCGTCTGTAAGACTGAAGACTCTTAACAGCAGGCTGGAGAAGCACCTGCCAGAAGAACCAGCAAAGCTGTTTCCTGACTTGGGTACACAAATAAACTAGGTGAAGTTTGTTTCTAGCACAAAGACTTCCCTTAAGTTCCACTTAACAGACTAAAAGTTCCACTAACTGAATAAAGATGACAGTAGGTGATTTGATCAAACTCATGCTCCCAGTAAGAAGTTCAGATGAGATGCTTGCTGTTTGCAGAGTCTCAGCTGCAACCAATTAAGCCACACTGACATTTCTGTATTGCAAGTTAACTTCACAAAAACAAAGAATAGCATACACAGCCCTCCAACCCCGTGGAAGGAAAAATAACCACAAAACTACTGCCAGCTCCCCCGCAGCCTCAATCCCTCTGCACCACTTCCAAAAACTGAGATGAAAAAAGCTACCACCACCCCCATTTCACGAAAATGAGCCAAACTAGGCTGGTTACTCAACATGTAAGACCCACTTTCACGTCATCATTCTGTACCTCTCTGTCTTTTGCTATGCCATTATCTTCCATCAGCTGAGGCTTCATGTAGTCACCAGTAAAAGCAAAGGCTCCAACAACAGAATTTACTGTTGTAATTTATTTTGTGTCATAATCCTCACTGCACTGTGAGATTTCCATACAAAATAGCCAAATTCCTACTAAAGCAAAGACAGTATCGATTAAGTAGCTAAGGCAGTGCAAGTCTTCCTGAGTAAAGGAAGCAACTAAAAGATAGTAATAAGGAAGGAACAAGGAAGAACAAGCTGAGATTGGCTATGGAGTATGTAACGACAGCACAAAGACATGACACTGTCTTTTAGTATGACAAAGGGCATCCAGACTTCTTTGTCTGTGATGTTGTCAATGATGACAGAATAAAAAGCTGACAAAAAGTATCACAAAAGACAAAATAACCCAAACTTGGAATACACTTAAAAACCTGATTTGGTGCAGCAAAAAAGAGAGAGGCAATCAAGAAGCAAAAGAGAGAGAGAGAGAAGTACTTCCAGGCAAAAATAATTATTTTAAGCACAGTGTGTTGACTGAAGGAGAGTGACACAGGTAGAGAAGATGTAGGTTTTAATGTAATGAAACGAAGGCGGTCCAAAAAGAAAAGGGAAACATAAACTGTACCTCCAGCCAATATGCATCCAGACAGCAAAGGAAAGGGCAATGCTTTTAAAAGCAACAAAGAAAAAGTGCTCTGAAGAAGAAAACCAGAACCTTGCCGAGACTAAGTTGTCAAACAGGATACATAAGGAGAGATGCCTAGAAGCAACACCAATTGGCACACACTTCTGTTTCTGGTCAACAGTTTCTTCAGATTCACAAAGTTTCATCCCCACCCTCATCACAATATATGCAGGAGTGATCCTTGCCACAGGAAAGCAGAAAAACAAACCTTGACCCAACTTCGACATTTATTTATTCTTCACGCTCTCCCAAAGATGTAACTAAGAAACTGCTGACAGTATCTGGGGTTTTTCACATTCTGTATTCATCTGATTCTCAACAAAATACAGGATTTTAAGGCACTATTCAGAGTCAACAGCCTTCGATTATGATCCACAATACTTCTCCTTCACCAATTTTGGATCTCTCAGCGAGGAAAAAATGAACTGAAGTTGTATACTGTGGCGGTTTATTGCACAAAATATTCTTATTACAGTACAAATGCTCCCATTTATTGGAATGCAAATTCCTTTCACTGGAAAACTTAAAGTATGTTTCACTACATTCAGATAGCATTCTACATAAACATTTTTCTTCTGCTTACCCTCAATAACGTAGTTCCTCTTCTCCTCAGCATCAGTAGTCATCTCAAACAGATCTCCATAAGCACGTGCAAGTCTCCACAGAAAGTCCACACAGTTTTCATACTGAAAGTAGACCACAGCTCCATAATTAAATTGATCAGAATGTGATTTAAACAGTTTACATTCATAATGCTTAAAGCAAGTTATCAGAACATGTAATAATTTTTTGTTTATTTTGCATTTATCTACATACTACTTTTAGTTTATGTAAGAACCAATTGACCAATTTTCATTAACAAAAGAGAACATAGCTTTTGGAAACATTCTAGGCTGTCTAAAGAGTTTTATTTTATGTATCAGGTTAATATGAAAACTTTAAAGTGTAAATATAAAAATATAATATAAATGAATATAAATATTATTTTAAAATTTTTAATAGAAAAACTTAAAAGGTAACCCAGTAAAGCACAATAGATCCCTGAATGAAGTGATGTGTGTTTTCTTTAGGGAGGCCATAAGCACTACACAATTAATCTCTTATCTACCTTTCTGGGTATTCCAATATGTAAATGAAAATATAATCAGAACTAATGTTTGCCAAACTAGAAGAAAATGGTACCATGAATAAATCACTGCACAACAAACCACCCTTAAATTTTATTTGGAGTTACATATGTGCACAGTGAAGTCAAAGGAAAAACTCACATGAATGATATCAGAGATAAGAAGACTAGATGCTCATAGTTATAATTTCTTGAGAACACTAGGCCTGCTTACTACTTAATTCCATAGGATTTTCTCACATAGACTATTCCAAAACCAGTAAAAGTATCATTTACGTAGAAAAAAGCCCATCATCTGTCTTTGTTGCATGCAGGAATACCTACATCAAACAAAGCCTCAAGGTTATTGAGCCTGAACGGGATATGAAATTGTAGAACTTTCATGCTCACACAACACGAATATTGACACCATCTTGAAATATTGCTTTTTCATTGTATTTTAAAAATATGCTTGAAATTTCATCTTCCATTTTTATGTGCATTTTAAAGCTCATACTAAGTTCTTAAAGGCAGTGCAAAGCATAAGTTAATAGCAACACAACAGTAAGTTCCCCATAATACCTTGTTATCTTTCTCAAGCAGCAGTCTGAAGCCCTTCTTTTTATCATCCTCTGAACCCTTGTGCAAATTGTCCACCTGCTGTAAAAAATTAAATAACTCTTCTTCTTCTTCTGATTTCACCATGGCATCAGGTGGCTTCTTACATCTCTTTTCTTCCTCAGAGTCTCCTTCAGAATCAGTATGAGCTGTAAGATAACTAAAATCACAGAAAATAATAACCATTTTTATATAAAAATATTGGCAAAGCATTCTTAAATTCAGAAGCAAAAATTTCAGAGCACAATTTATCCCAGTTGTCCAACCTTAAAGGATTTTTTTATTCATGGTATCAAGCTTATTATTATTATTACAAAAGCTTTACCTTCAAAGGGACAGTACAATCATACTCCAAACATAACAGGCAAGTAAGTACCCTGTTCTGCTGCTTAATACTTCATTAAAAAAATGTAGGTACATATTAGAAACACATAGCCTTGTGTTTCAAACACAGAACACTTCAAATCATCCACATGTTTTAAGACATGCCCTGTAACCCTGAATAGGCCTCTTCAACTCTTCAATTTCCCTATTTTTTTGAAATAGGAATGAGCTTACAAACCAAAATAAAAGTGCTATAAGAATCATTTATACAATATTTTGTTAAACACTTTTAAGATCTAAATATAAGCCAATATAAATAACACCATTGCTATCAATTTATTCTTTCTTTTTGAGCATTTGGAAGTTCAGAATATTTCAAACTGGGAAAGACCTTATATTAATTAATTATGCTTACTGCAAAAGTACTCAGCACAAGGCAGTCAAGGACAAAGAAATATTTACAAAAGCATAAACACCATGCAGAGATAAGCAGGTGGCCTTACTGTCCAAAGTGATGAGCATACATTAGAGTACTCCAATTTCACAGAGGAGCAGCTGATGGCATTGTTTTTTAAAAGCAGCGTTTTGCTCATGTATGTACTAAAAATGGAAGGAAAAGTCTCATCTTCCCAATTTCCACTTTTGAAAATACTGTTCTGGGGAGAAATAATAATGTAAAGGTATTAGGTTCAGAGACTTTTTTAAATGGTTACTAGGAGCACAAAAAGCATCGAATGTACTGTACACATTAAGTAACTGAATAATCAAAGTAGGCCATGACAGTCAAAATATATAAAATCTGAGGTTTTTTTCAGAAATAGAACCAGTGCAGAATGTTACTGGTGGAGGTTATTAATCATAGCCTTTAAGTATCCCTTTTTCATTATGTTGCTTCCAGAGGTGTCCATAACTAATACATGAGCAAACACACTTTTAGCCTGCAAATGAACAAGTACAAGGGCTTATCAAGGTACGGAAGTGCTAGATGTGGCATGACAGCTTTGCTGTAAAATTAACCCAGTAATATGGCAAAGAGCAGTCAAAAATACTTTTAGATAAAACAATACATACATAAACCACATGTGCATGTTCAAACTGAAAAACATAATGGAGCAGAGCAGAGATAGGAAACTTCATAATTTCCTACAGATTTGTTTTACATAATCTTGGTGGTGCTGAAGTTGATGACACATCCTATGCTGTATCCTGCAGAGACTATATTCAGTCACTGAACATTTCTTTTCATTTTCAGAAGCATCTTGTTCTTCCGTAGTTCTTTTGAAGTGGTTGCAGAGGTACATCATATATAGGCTGCATTTGTAAGAGCCCTAACTTTACCAAAAGTGCAAGGTATTTCTTTGGGAGTGGGGCCTTTTAGCTCCAGCACGTAGTTCTATGATGCAAAGAATGTTTGAAAAGTATTTTTCCTCCCATGGTTTGGATGCCCCATTCCCTCTAATTAAAAGATAAATACACTGAGGATTTGTGCAATTACCAACCTAAAATAAGGGCACTAGATAATATAAAAGAGCAACAGCTAAGCAGTCAAGGCAATTTCCTTAGTTTCAGAAATTTGAGCACTGCCTCAAATGCTACCTAATCAGGTAGATATGAAAGTAAAGAATCAGTGTTTGGGAGTCAGTGTTGATGTTGTCTTCTTTATCTTTGCTGCGTAAACATCTGCTAAAATTCACTACTGTTTCAAGGATAGATAATAGACAAAAGTGATTATTACAAAACATTACTCTCCCAGCAAAAACATAAAGGTCAAGGTTGGGCTGACAGCCAAGCCCACTGGGCTGTCAGTCCAAACAAGCCCAGCAGAGATTTCCAGCAGCACTGTATCAAACTGTCATGACCAAACATCAAATTGAGGCCAAACATCAAATTCATATGACATCAGATAAGTCATACAAGAGTATTTACTGGGAGACTCAAACAGAAGAAGTGTGAAGTAGGCCACTATCTTACAGACGATGCGAACCCCTAAGGAGCTAATTATAAAACATCAAGGAAGAATAATCTTTTAAGATCAGACCATACTGCATCAAGCCTTTCCTCACCCCATCTCTCCTACAGAAATCTGATCTCCAGGCCACATTTGTGCTGAGAAAGAGCAAAGAGCACAGGTAATTTCTTCTCTAGTCCCTCTTACCTCCACTGTCCTGGGAAATTCTGTCCTACCTCCTCTATTTATCTGCTTTATGAATCCTCAAAGAATTTAAATATGGAACAGACCATCTTAAACCTTGATGAGCACAAATTTCAATTTATTTGTTGATTGATAACCAACTTTAACAAAGCAGCTAACAGTCTTACACATCTACTCATTCTAAAGCACTAAAAATCACTACTAACACAAACAGAAGTGGAGATTCTTCTTAACACAGTTTAAAAATTCCAGACATCTGTGGAATAATGACATTAAACCAACAAGGAAATTAACACAAAACCAGGAAGAGTCATTATGGTTTGTTTTACAAATATTCCATATAACAGAAATCTGCAATTTTACCTGGTATTGCCCTGCAAGAGGTTTTATCAGATGATAAAGAGAAAAGTGAATATTTACATGTGATAAACACATTGATCAATATTTGAGAAAATAGAAGAACTTCTAAAAAATGTCTAAAGTCAGTGTCAACTTGTTTTCACCTTTACTGCCAATAGATTTTAAACAGAAGAGAAAAACTGTGATAAGAATGTGAGGAGCAACAGTCAACCAACAGGACTCAGCTGTATCATAATGAACTGTTCAAAGATCAAAGAACAAATGGAAACTGTGCTTGAGACTCACCCCACTATGGTTAAGCAGTTCAGTAAATCCCAGTACCCAGTACTGGATTAAAAAAAACCTGAGCTACAGGGCACAAAACACCATTGTGGTGTAAATGCACTTTGGTGGTTCAAAGACTGAGTTGAATTGCCTGTAAACTGGCAGACACTGAGCCTAACCAGGTATCATCTGTTCACAACACCTCAGCTCTTAGATAGATCAAATATCATCTGTTGTCTCCCTGCCAACTTAGAAAAATCAGAAGCTGACACAAACACCGTCTCATCTGCTTGAGCCAATTCAAAAGAAAGGAGATTATATGTCACAGACTGATCTGGATCCAATTTGCACTGTATGCTCCAGCAAAGTGTGTAGCCACCCAAAATGGTAAGAGGCCTTTGAGGAAAAGTTTGGCGAACTGGATTCTTAGGCCAACTGAAGGCTGCATTTGAAAGAAACGAGTAGCAAAATAAATTAAGAAATGCTAAGTGAAGTGATACACAGAAGCAGGCAGGGGAAATGTTTCTTCCTGTTGAATATTTAAACTATTTCAAGGAAAAATTATAAATAGAACATCTGTCAGAAAAGAATGTACTGTGGTGAATCTTTGTGGTGACTGATGCCAAAGTCACCACATGAAAAGCTGGGACATGGGGCCAGATGAAGACTGGAGCCAAACATGACACCAATGTCAAGGGCTCATCACTGCCACATCAAGGAGGAAACAGCTTTAAAATCACAAAGAGGAGAATTCAGTGACACTCCATCTCAGGTGATCATCTAGACACAATTTATTGTATTTGTAAATGAATGAGAGCTTGTTACCCATTCTCAGTTGTTAAAAGTTCACTAGTAAATGATGGAAACCAAAACAAACTAGTAAGAACAGAATACAGAAAAGCACAGACTAGAAACTGCAGGCTCTTTAGCATTTAATGTCTCATTCATTCAGTGCACCTTCCATTTAAATTACCTGTTATCATGTAAAAATATATCTCATTTATTAAAAACCATGTGATATTTTTCCACTTACAGAAATATGTAATTTTGAAAGGCAAAAATGCTTCTCTTCCCAAGGTGTTGAATACCAACACTGAGAATATGACACAGCAGATCAAAACAGTGAAGGTGATATCAGATACTGTCAGCTTCACATATTTCATGAAAAAATGAGGAAGCATTAAATGCTTTTCCAGAAGTTTACAAACCTTAAACCTGTATAGTCATCCAGCATAAATCCATAAAACTCTTCAGATTACTTTATCTGTCAATTGCCAGCATCTACCCATTTGTCAGTTAATACCAGAAGTGCTTAACACAAGCAAAATCCTATCTTCTATATCATGAAAATACTGCTGAGGCAGTGAAACACGTTGCATGTACTTTAGATGGAGTACACAAAGTGAAAAAGTGTTTTATCAGTAACAAAGAGCAAAATCATTTCTCTAGTGCACAATCTAGCAACTGAATGCATTAATGTGTATGGAATTCACATCAGAACAGTATAAAACAATGCACATGGTGTTATACCTACAGCACATGAAGTAGTGATGTATATTAACTGGAAAAAGAACACGTGTTGCTATTGATTCTCCTGCTAAACTCTCACAGAACATGCATTACAGTCTTTAAAGTTACAGAAGACCCCAGAAAAAGCTACATACATTGCAACTGTACATACGTTAGGATTAACAACCTGTTTGCAAGAGGAAGAAAAAAATACAAATTACTTAAATTAAATTATCTTAAATTTAGAGAAGATATGCAAAACAAGAACATCAAGTACAAGGTGTTAGTAGGGAAAAAACTTCTCTTTTCAAAAGGGATTGAAAAATAGCATTGGAAAAGCATATCCCCAAATGACTAACACTAACTATAACCTTGAACTATCTTCCTTCCTTATGACTGTACACAAATACTTGTCAGAGAAGGCCTCTCTTAAGGACACATTCAACGCTCTTGCACACTATAATTACTTGCATTGGATCATCACATCAGCTTCTTCGTCACAAATAGGAACCTGTTTCCTTGGTTTCTTTTCAAAGAGCAACACGTCTCTCCTGATCAAAAAATGGGATTTTCTGAAATGCTAGGTGTGGAATAACCTCTATATTGCATCAATGGACTGATTATTCATAAACTGGTCCCTTAGTCTTATCTACATCTCCAAATATTTTAGGCATAGCATAAAGGCCTATACAAACCAATCAACAGATAAAATAATCTGAGAAACTTAATAGAACCAAAATTTTTCTACACCAGATGAAGGAGGAATATCTTTGAATACTTCTGCCAATGCTGAATACTTAAAATAAAGAACTAGTTCATAGTAGAACTGACAGGTCTTAAAATATGGTACCAAATATAAGACTTGTGAAGCATGTAGGCTG
Organism: Chiroxiphia lanceolata; assembly: GCF_009829145.1. Taxonomy (NCBI): domain Eukaryota; kingdom Metazoa; phylum Chordata; class Aves; order Passeriformes; family Pipridae; genus Chiroxiphia; species Chiroxiphia lanceolata. Next base: position 33,414,698 of record NC_045639.1, on the reverse strand, counting down.
GGATATAACACAACAGGAAATTCTGTTCACAGGAAGAGAAAATGAATGTGGAGAAACTCTTAAAACCAGAATTCCATTAATTATTATATGCAGCATGTTATTGGCTTCAGAACATTACAGTTGATTAATATATCTTTAAAGAAAAAAGGTGACATAAGTAGGCAATTTGCAGACATAACGCTGCCTACGCAGACATGTAAGACACAGTGAGGAAACGGTTCAAAAAACTCAGTTGCTATAAACATACACTTATTAAATTGCACATAAGCATCTAATCTGATTATACCAAAACAAAGTCATAATTACAGGAGAGTAATGTCATCACCATTTTTACATTACTACTGGAGGGTATATTAGGCAATGTTTGAAAAGACAAAAATATAGTCCCTCCCCTGGACTTCAGGTACATCTGATCCTTCAGTACTGTGCTGTATTGAGGCACAGACTCAGGGGGTGAAGCTGAGAAAAGTTTACTGTAATGAGTTGCTCTGTCCTCTGCAGAGGTCTGGTTTTTTCCCAGGCCCTATTCCCCACAAGTACATTCCTCAACTCACAAGTATAAAAGATCCCATTAACCACAATGGGACTACAAGAAGGGGCCAAAACTAGGAACTTTCTACCTTACTGAGTCAGTACCCTAAATCACTCATGATTACTTTTTGAGCCACTAGAAAGGGTATACAATCACAAATATACATAAACATTACGTGTGTTGCATTGGGACATTGCCTTCATAGTAAGCAATACCTCTAGGCAGAACACTGCAATAACTCATCTGTGAGGCCCATAGAAAACAATTATCATGAAAAGCACAAGAGCATTCATACAGTTTGAACTAACTATAGCAAAGACAGAAGAGTACTTTCTTACTAGAGGCACTTTCAAAATTACACCATTATTCTGAACTTTGTCTCTCATTGCATAGCTATGTAGCAATACTGCATCAGATCATTACCAAACACATTCCTAAAAAAAAAAAAAAAATCTGTATTATGCTTGGCATTAAGCCAACTTCAGCCACAGTGCAGGTTCAGAGATGGTCACCAAGAGTCTTCTCTGATCCAAAAACTGCTAATCTGAATTTCTGGGGGGTTTTTTCCATTAAATATAGAGAAGTATAAAATCTACATAAAACTTTAAAAGGGCTCCTGTTTACAATTTCACATAGGTAATGATACAATTTGCACTGCATGTGTACTGTTGTATATACAAATTATTATTAACTCACCCTCCTTCACTTTCCGCCTCCTCAGAGCTGGTAGTTTCTCTTGCGCCAGAAGTTGTCTCAGCTTTTCTCCGCCTTGTTGCTCTGTGTGACGGGCTAACTCTCTGAACATCACCTTTCCCTTGAAGCTCATTTCGAACAAGCTCTTCAAGCTTTGGAATAGCTTCTTTCAGAAATTCCACCTCTCTCTTCAGTTCGTCCACACTTAGTAGAAGGCCATTCAATTTTTCTAATATCTGCAGTTGCCTCCCATGTAAAACCATCACCGCTCCTTGCTCATTAGGAGCCTCATTTTGCAAGCCCACAGAATTAAGTCTGTTACCTATATCCTGGAACGCACGTACACGCACAGCCGCCCCACGTTTTCGGATCTTGCGGTACCAAACCACCACCAGGCTTAATCCAGCAGTCCCTGCCATTACACCCAGTATGAGTCCTTTATTTTCGAAGGGAGACATTTCTGCACGCTCCTAAAATTACGAGACAACAATAACAGAGTTTAATACGTTTTCCCTTACTACCCAAACGATTTGCTTTGCTTTGGCGTGTAAGGCTGGAAGAGCTGGCGCCTGCCGCAGGCACAAAGTTACACCACAACTCTCGCAGGTTCTGCAATACAAGGCTCTGTGTATTTATCAGACAGCAAAACCAGGACGGAGGTGGGTTTGGGGTGTGAGGGGGCGCCGGCACGCGCGCAGGACCTCAGCCTTCACTTCCAACCATCCCGGCACCCCGGGATTTGTTTGTTTCAAGGCGAGAAACTCATATAATCGGATTTTCAGCCACTGCAGAGGCAGGAACCCAGCTGTCAGGCCGGAGCGCCGCCCGGAGGGGGGTCTCGCCGTCCCACTTCCCCCCAGCCCCAGTGCGCCGAGGGGCTGCCAGAGCCCCGCGGTCGCCGCCCCGCAGCCCGCTCCAGCTCCGGCCCTGGCCCCGGCAACCGCAGCCCCAGCAGCGCCGGCCCCGAGCCCAGCCCGGCCCGCCCCTGGTACGTACGTAGGGCCGGAACGGAACGCAGCAGTCCGGGAGCGGCGGCGCGTCGGGCCCGGGCGGCCCCGCAGTAATCCCGCCGCGGCACAGGGGGCGGCGATACCCGGATCGAGGGGGACGGGCCTCGGCCGCTCTGCTGGCCGGGCTGCCCGGGAGACGGGCCTGCCTTGTGGAGGAGGGATTCCCGCAGCGCTGGGAATCCCGCCGGGCCGTGCTGCTGGGGGACGCCCGGCTGCACCTGCCACACACATCGCTCGAATACGCCGTTCTAGGGCAAATGTACCTGTTCGTGTGTTTGTCCTCAGTCTGTTGGCTGCTCGATTTCGCTAATTTAACCTTTTGCTACTTCTAAGCTCCAGGGAAACTGTATTTCCGCCCCATTAGTGGAGACCTGAAGCTTCAAAATCACAGCGAAACCCCGCCCAGTTGCCAGGAAGAGGGGCAGTCCCGACACAAAAGCTTCATTGCACTTTTAGCCACCTAAAGGCCCAAGGCTGATTTCGCCGAAGCCCATTCTAGATTGCCCAAAGTCATGGAGGGACTCATAGAATGGTCGGGAAGAGGACTATAAAGATCATCCAGTTCCAACCCCCCTGCTGTGGACAGGGACACCTTCAACTAGACCAGCCTGCTCAGAACCCCATCCAGCTTGTCCCTGAACACTTCCAGGGATGGGGTATCCACAACTTCCCAGTGCCTCACCACCCTCACAGTAAAGAATTTCTTCCTAATACCTAATCTAACTCTACTCCCTTTCAGTTTGAACCCATTTGTTCTTGTCCTGTCACTACCTCTTATAAATAGCCTTGCCCCATCTTTCCTGTAAGTTCCCTTCAGGTACTGGAAGGCCACAATTAGGTTACCCAAAAATCTTCTCTTTTCCAGGCTGAATAATCCCAATTCTCTCAGCCTTTCCTCCTGAGAGAGGTGCTCCATCCCTCTGATCAACTTGATGGCCCTCCTCTGGACTCCCTCCGACAGGTCAATGTCTCTTATGTGCTGGGGACCCCAGAGCTGGATGCAGCACTCCAGGTGAGGTCTCAACAGAACAGAGTAGAGGGACAGAACTTGAGTTTAACAGTATTTCTTTCTGGATCTGCCTCCTATTTCTGTCCTTGAATGGAAGAAGGATCATCATAGCCAACCTGCTGTGACTATTTGTCTCCCTGAAGGCTTCTGGAGGGTGCCGATACATAACGACTGACAAGCATAAAACTCATGTTCTTATATGTGAGGGCTTAAGGAAACCATTGTGGAAACCACTGTATCTGTGCAATGAAAGAAGTTGCTCTTCAACAGCTGGAATTATCCTCAGCCATATCAATCAGAAATAAAGGAACATGATGTAGTTCTTAAAAAACATACTAACGAGCTTTAAAAAGTAAACAAAGTGCTGTTAAAAACAAAAAAACTACCTAAACAAGGTACCAAGAACTCAAGAATTTTCAGTCTTAGTGCAAATTAGCAATTGTAAATCAGTCTAATGTCTATTTATCTTCAAACAAAGATTTAGTTTAAAGTAACTACAGCTCCTTGCTAATTCTTCATTAATAACCTGAGAATGAAACTAGCCTTACATAAGACCAAACTACAATCTGAGAGAAAGGCAGAAATTTGTTAGAATGGAAAAATGAATACTCTTTAAGTATTCTACAGATTTCCTAGTTACGAAACAAAACCAACAACAACAGTATCATTTGTTCATGTTTGTAATTTGAGATTTTTAAACCAAGGATGAAAATACCTTCAATTTTATGGAAACTTCACTAAACTCAAATTATTTTAACAAATTTCACTGTAAGTAATGGTTTTCAGGTACACAATCCATCAGTGTTTTAAAATGTGACAAGACAACATGAATCTCCAAATGCTCAGGAATGGTAATTTAAATGTGTTGAATAACCTTTAATTTTTGTTTTCTTTTTTTTTCATTATAATCTGCTAAAATCCTTCTATAAGCCAATTAAAACAGGAAAGGATTTTTAAAAGAGAATTAATCAAAGGGCGAACACAGCACAAAGCTGAAACAAAATACTATGGATGCAAATACCTGAGTGAGTATTTTCAGAGATTTTTCAAAGTGACTGTCGCAGGCTGCAGGCCTTAGACAAGGGGACCTGTTTTCAAAAAGTAATGGCCCAGGAGAATTGCCACCTACAGCTGCTTGGATATGTAGCAAGTGTGAAAATCAGGTCCCCTGTCTGGTCCCAAAGTCCTTGTTTGCTTTTTACCCATGGCCATTTTACCCAGGCAGAGCAGTGTGGAAGCACAGAAGTTATTGCATGTATGTAGTAACCTTCCAGAAGACAACAGCTTTCCAACCTGAGGAACTAAACATGCATTTACCCAGATTTGACACAATTCAATTGGCCTGAATATGACATAAGTTCTAAAAAACTGAAATAAACTTTTTAGAAAAGTACTGTTCTTCTACACGCAAAAGAAACTTTGTACTTGAAGTCCTAAAAAACGTGCAAGCCCAGACAACCATCTGTTATAAAATGGCCTGCCCCAAATATTTTTAATGTATTTTCAACCTTACTTCCTAAGAAGACAAAGCTTATGCCCCCAGGTTCTCCGTGTGCTGTTCTTCTGTCAAGCAACACCATGACACTTTCCCAACCCATTAGCTCCTGAACCTGGAATTAATTTCAGACAATTGTGACAGAAGAAAAATGTCCAGTTCACAGAATCATAAAATGGTTTGGGTTGGAAGGCACCTTAACGACCATCTAGTTCTAACCCCGCTGCCTTGGGCAGGGACACCCTTCACTAGACCAGGTTGCTCAGGGCCCCATCCAACCTGGCTTCAAACACTTTCAGGGATGGGACATCCACACCATCTCTGGGCACCCCGTTCCAGTGCCTCACCACCCTCACAGTAAAGAATTTCTTCTTAACTAATCTAATCTAAATCTCTCATCTTTTAATCTAAAACCCTTGTCCTGTCACTAGTGAAAAGTCATTCTCTCTCTTTTTTATAGACTCTTTTAAGTATTGAAAGGCTGCTCCAAATAGTTCCAAGAAGGCCAGCAGCTCTGGGGTGGTAAGACCCTGTGAACATCCTGCCTCCATCCACCCCTGGCTCCAGGCAGATGTACAGGCGTGACCTTACCACACCAGTGTTGCAACACAGACACACCTGCCTAGGACACCAGCCTTCTTACAGCACTGTTTTTGTAAAACCAGGCCATGTTGTTTACTGGTCTTTTGGGAAATCTTGAACTTGAACAGTATTTTTGTGTCGTGTTAGAAAAGTTAGCTTATTATTGAGCGATTATGTTCAATGGATCAGAGAACCATGACATCGTAAGTGATTGATTCATGCTGTTTTCAGACAAGGTATAGCCTTATTTACTGGTGGTTTCTTTTTTGTGTGGGAGGCATTCGTATTTTACAATTGACATAAAATTCTTCATCTGTAATTCTTCTGTACATTTATGGTAAGCTGTTGTTTCTGAAATGCTCCTCCACCCCCTGCCCCCAACTAGAGATTAATCTACTGCTTGTAACAAATACAAAAACCTTTAATGTATTAGTAACAGTTCATATTTTTTACTTCAGTAGTTGTCTTGTAGGCATAAAGTCAAATGTTGTTAATAAGTCACCAAACATTGTGAAAGCTTAAACACCTTTGACCAGACTTGCAACCAGCCTGCCAGAAAACCTACTGTTCTATCAAGTTTTATTGAATTCTCTTGAGTTTTTTGCTATAAAACCAAAATCATATCTTACCTCAAAGGGAAGCATTCACTATCAGACTTGTCTATATTCTCTGCTGCTTTTGTCCTGAACAGTTGTCCAGTGCCCTTAATGAAAAATTAATCAATTGAAGTTTCAAGATGATGGGTAATAGCACACTGACCTTTTCTGTTTTCTTGAAATAAAGATATACTGCTTAGCACAGTTCCATGGGGAGATGAGACTGCTGCTGCCTTTATGTCGCTGGGCATAAAAATCTAAGTGTACTTCCACATCCTCTTCAATATTTTTGGATTTTTGGCCAATCTCAGTCAAATTCTACAGAGAACTTCTGACAAATTTCTTTGAGTTAGTTGATCTTTTAAAGGAGAAAGCCCTGAATTAGTGCCACCACTATAGGAAAGATTGCTTATCCCTTCGTGCACAACTGAGAACCCACACAGGAGAAAAGCATTTTGCAAGGACAGGAGCAGAGCTCACATTTTATTAGATGTGAGGGAACTGAACTGCAAGATATAACCTGATAGGAAACCTGGCTTCATTAGTTCAACTACACTAATAAATAAACCATCTGTTTATTTATTTATTTTGTCGATAGGACCCAGTGCTGCAGTTTCAGCCAAGTACAAATGGTCACTGCTGGCATGGCATTTCAAAAAGAAAAAAAAAAAGGAAAAAGAAAAAAAAAGAAAAAATGTACATGCTGTTACTGCTTCTTTGCGTCTTCAGGAAACTAAAGGACATTATCAAACTATATTTATGCAAGCTGTGTTAGTTTTTTCAGGCCAAGGTACGTGATTCAGTTTCCTTGATGTAAAAGATGAGAGTTGGCAGCCCAAATGAGTTTGCATATGTTGTGTTAACAACAATAGAAATAAATACTTGAGGCTATATCTGATGTAATTCCACAGCACTGTCTGATTTCTTCACAGAGAGAAATGGTCCTAGGAGTGCCTGGGTATACTCCAAAAAGGAAAAACATATGAATAGTTATAAAAACAAAAAAAATATGTATGCATAAATGTATATTTTACAGATATATTTTTATGTTCCTTGGGAGTCAAAACTCAAAAAGAGTCCAACTTTTTATGAATATATATATATGTACACACACATATTCTATGTCACCTGCTGTATTTGAATGAGAAGTGTCTTTTTATTCAGCTTCCCTATCAATATGCTATTTCAGAGCATATTAAAATATTTTAAAGAGCTTTACTGTTTCCATCTGCAAATGGCAGTGTGCTCCTTCCTGAACTCCACAGATCAATCCCTCCAGTAAATATCAACTACTGTATGGCCCTAGGATGTCTGCAACTTCACATTAAAAGAAAATCATCATGCAGGTGATGTGATCTGTTCTTCTGTTATTTTTGCCCCTCTTCTGTACTACCACTTGTGAGCTTATAAAAAAAATTCCCTTCTGCTTTTAAGTTTTCATCTAGTCCACTAAGGCTTTGTGAACATTAGCAAGCAGTGGGGACTGACAGGCTGTAGACAAAACAGCTCATGCTGATGTCATGACATCCATGCTGTGTCCTGGGTTAACTTCTGGCTAGCTCCAAGCTGGATCACAGGGGCTATGTATTCAATGCACATACACATACATATACACTCACACAAATGTATTTATATACACAGCATTTTAGTTTTGCAGATTGTTTTCAGTCCTGTGATGTGCTTTTTCAGAAGGAGATGGGTCTGTTAAAGTAAAATGTAAATGTACATTTTATTATTTTAATTGGTGTTTGCACTCAGTCCTGGTGTTTAAGAAGCTTTTCCTCTGATTCTGAGCTTCAGATTCCTGAAGGCTAAGAGTAAATAAACCAGGTGGCCTTTCTGAATTTTGGCGAGATGGGCTTACAAGCCCCTTGCTCATTCATAGTTCTAGTGCTGCTATCTTCTGGAAAAAGAGGCTGCAGCAACTGCAACACTTGTAAAAGATGGTATTAAGATTCATTGTCAAGAATGGTAATTACGGCACTTGAAATGTTTGCATATTTTTTCTAATTTAGAAAAACTGTGTTAGTGTGATTAATCCAGTGGGTTATATGGGGAATCATTATTCACTGTGGTCCAGATTATGATTTGGGCTGTTTTGACTGCCCAAAATTTTGTAATTCATTTTTGCAGAAGATTCCTCCCAGTACATTCTGGCATATAAACACTACTCTCGTCTGTGAAAGCACTTCTTATTGCCACTTCTTATAGACACTATTTAAAACTACTGCATGGTTACTCAACACGGAGTTTCAAAAATCCAAATCTAATAAACAGCTAGAAAAGCATCTCAGGCAACGTTGCACTATTACTCTGAAACAGGCAGATTTTTGGCCAGAGTAGTTGTTTTCAAAGCATTTTCACTGGCACGTGAAAATTCAGTCAAACTGAAATACCACTTATTTCTGAGAGCAACAGAGTAAGATTTCAGCTTTAAGAAGAAATTGTACCAACAACTGAAACATGTTTTTCTGTTTTCTTGGTTTGTTTTCCAATGCACATGCAAATACAGATTTGTATGTCAACAGGCACATAAAATACTTGACACACTTCTATTGCATACTGATATAATCCACTTTAGCAGGTTACTAAGCAGCTTTTCAATATCATCTGTGCTCATAAAAGAGGCACTTTATATTTTACCCAATAGTCTTCGATTGGGAAAGTGGGACTTTAGCAACAAAAACACCTAGAAAAGTCAAATACAGAAATGGAAGGGCTTGTCCCAGATTTGGCAAAATGAAAAGTTAATGTCAAATCAATTTGATTGTGTTTATTTCAATGGGATTGTATCTGTCACTTTGTAAATAGAATGAGAATGTAAAAGTTGGTTTGGTTTTATTTGGTCTTATTTCAAAGGCAAGAAAAGAATTTCCAAAAGTATTGTGGCATATATGATATATACCAAAATATGGTATATCTTCCAGTTGCAAACCAATCCTTTTTTACATTTCTATTTTATATTAAAAAAATTTAAATTTAAAATGCCTATAAAGGTGTCTATAGATCTTCATTCCTCACACAAGCCCTACTGAGCAAAAAGTTTGAAATAAGCATAAAATCTAGCACTACACTCGGAACTATTCTGATACACATCAAGTTCCTCTGAAGTGCCAACAGTGTGAGGCAACAAATGATGTTGATAAGTTATCCATTTCACTATTTTGCATGAGATCCTGGTTCCAAAATGCAGAAAGAATGCTAAAAAAGTGCTTATTTTTTAAAATTAGCGCAGTATTCTCCCAAATGAGCATGCAAGTAGAATTTGTAAATGTGTAGAATAAGAAATCTGTTTAATTTCAGGATACTTTCTACTCATTTGTGTTAGGCTGCAAACTAATGTTGGGCAATAACATTTTGATCTTCCTTGATATTTTTGTCAAAAACATCATCACGTCACTATTAAGTGTCATGATGCAGTTATGTCTCCGTGCCATGATATTTGGAACTGCTGATGCAGGGCTTGCCAGTGGGAGTTTGGAGAGCAAGCAACCAGCAGCACCGGGCTGAGGAGCTCAGGGCACAAGTCGGATACTGGCTGACTCCAAAGCAACCCACGATCCAAATGCCTCTCCATAATCAGCGTTGGTTCTCTCAGTCCCCAACAGCAAAGCTTTTGCAGGGGTAGTTTGAGGCACACACCGCCCCGGGGACACCACCTGTCTCACAATCACACGGCACCCTGCCATTTGCCACTGTTTCTTCACCCCAAACTCTACCAACGCTAAAGGCGCAACAGCCCCCTCCTGCCAAGGGGTGCTGGCACCGGAGCTCAGGACAAGGCTGCCGCGCACAGGCGCTGGGGGAGGCCGGGAGAAGGGGTACCCGTGCCGAAGCACGCCCCTGGCACAAAAGCTAATCGGTCCGTGCCAGCCATGGGCAGGCACAGCCTGGGAACCACAACTGTCACAGGAGCCGGGTCACACGGCAGCCTTGCAATGAAGTGTGAAATAAATCGCTGCGTGGTTTCAGGGCGGGTGTGACCCGTGTGAGTAGCCGGGGCAGGTGATGTGCCGCCCCGAGACAGCAGGGGACAGGAGCCACACCGCGTACTGTGCCGTGCACAGCGTGCGTGCTCCTAGGGCAGGAGGGCCGCGGAGCCCACCACGTTCCCGAGCCTCTGCCCACACACCACAGGCTCTGGGAAACGCCCAGCAGCCGCGGGTTATTGTTCCCGAGGGATTTCCACCCCACCTCCGTCTCCCCTCGGCGCCCTCAGACGCGGCCGCACCGCAATGGAGCCACCGGGTGGCGCCCGAGCGCCACCGCCCCGCGGCCGCCGGGGCAGGGTCGCCGTCCCGCGCTCCCTCCGTCCCTCAGCCCGGCGGCGGCGCTGGGAACGCGCCCGAAGGAAAAGTCCTCACGCGCTCCCGTCGCCGCTGTTCCGCTCTTGTCCGGGTGCTTCGCGGTGCATTTCTAGGGAGCATATGGCACCGGCGTGCCACGGGTTCCTGCTGCCACCTAAAGCAGCACACTCCCTTGCGCTCAATCCCGTGTTCATTAGGTCGCTCGACTCACTGACTTGGCTGAAAAAACCCCACGTTTTTTCTTGTTACTATTCTGCAAGGTTGGTGGGTTGAATCTGCTCAAGGAAAAGCCCTTTGTGAGGAAAAAAAGCAGGAGCACTCGGCCAGGAGCTGAAGGGGAAAGGTGACTGATGTGGCTCATCTCATGGAGTGCACCACTAATTGCAATGGTTGTAGGAGAAAGGGTACAAGGTACAAATACAGAAAGGAAAGACAACACCTTCTATCCTGTACCTGTACCAGAGGGATAATAACAGATATCTCAGAACTAGTTGAAAGAGCAGCAGAGATCTTTGTGGTGGATATTCTTGTTTCTAGTGTAGATATAAATTAGAGTAATTCTCATGGTGTGTTCTGTGTAAGCTGACCCTTGTTAAGAAAAATTCAGCTCAGTGTTATGTCCTTCAAGTCTTAAATAAAATAAAAAATTAAAGAAAAATGCAGTAGAACAGATGCTCAGAAGAGAAGTAGAATAATCACAATTAAAAACTGGAGGTAGAATCAAAGAAGTAAGAAATAAAGGAAGATGAAATAAGTTTCTGTAAAATTTTAAATGCCAAGAGAGCTTGTCTCTGCAACAAAGGTGGTCATGACCTGGATTCCTTCCTCCTGATTTTTAAATTTCTAACCAGGTTACATAGGTACTGGTTTTCTGTAACTTCTGTGGAGAGAAAAGCCCCTTAAAAGGGGAAAAAAATCTCCAAGCTGGATATCAGTAGTTGTCCAGCTGCTTCAGGCTATAGAACTGCAGAGTCTTGGTCTTATGTGCCTAGGGTATACTGACCTCTGCCACTTGCAAGACATCTTTGTCATAGAAATTATTTGAACAGATATTGGAATGCATTATATGGGAGGCGAGCTCATGTGATCCTCATTATCTCTTTGGTCTTAAAAAGGGTGGCTTTATTTTCAACCTTTGGCAAGATGTCCTGCAATCTATTTTGAACTGAAACAGGAAGATGAGCAGAATATCACGAAGCTGTGGTGACTTCCCTGCTTATCTTGGCTGCCTTCTCCTCAGGAGTTGTACTGAACACCAGACTCATGCAGCAAACAAGCTTGACCAGGATTTATAAATAAACACACATTTCTTGGTGCATTTTTTCTTATCTGCATTTTTTTTTAAATACTTTAATCGCCCTGAGGCAACGGCAGTCTTTATCTGTGATAAATTCAAAGAATATTGACCAGGACTCTGACTTTTTATCAGGTGACTACAGTGTTGCACAAAAACCCTTTGAAGTCCCTGGCAAGGTACATGAACTGATTTGCGATCACACTAGAGTGAAGACGCATACATAATTCTGGAGGGAATATCTGACAGTTCGGAAATGCATTTGTGATTGGGTTGTGGCAGCCAGGACTGCAGGGCCTGCAGGGCCAGGTCTCCCAAGGCCCTACACCTTCCCTGTGTGAGGCTCTCTAGGCCATTTTGTCTTTCTCATTTTGAGCAGCAGCAGCAACACAGAGCAGAGATGGCTGGAAATTTCTCACAGCAAATTCTCCATTGAGAAAAAAACCTTTCAAAACTGTAATTGGCAGGTTTCTGAGCAGCACATTGGCTGTGACAGAAGCCAGGCAGGATGGCAAGCTGCCTGCTTCCCTTGCAGGCTTACTTGGCTTTCTCTATCGGCAGTTCACATGCTTTCTGGGCTTCCTGACAGCTGAATAGGGAGGATACCATGGGTCAGGGAGCCTGTGATCCTGAGAGGAGGGGGCAGGCTTAAGCCCACATTTCCATTCTAATCTCACTTTGGATGGATAGTCTTTTCTAGAAATATGGGATAGAAATTCTGGTTCTCCAGGGCTTCAATGAAGAACAGTCAATCTCTTATTTCAGAGAACCTCAGGCAATGCCAACAGCAGAAAGAGCATCCATCCTTCTCCAACCCAGACTCAGAGGCAGGGCTAAGGTGCTCTAAAGAAAAAGAGGCATCCTCTCTTCCCTTTTTGAGATGCAGTGGCAGAAGGGACCCATCAGCTTTTAATCGCTCCATCAGCCACATGGGACTGTTGTTGCCATGCTTTTCCATTCTTGGCACATAACGTTTTCTGTGGGGATACGGTTAATGGACATTTAACCTGGGAGTGAAGGGAAGAAACACAGAGGATGATTCATAGTTTTCAATTACTGTTCTCAGGCTGAGAAAGGCAGTAGTGCATTTTGGCTGCTAGCTCAGCGATATTTACATCCTGTTTGAAACTCTCCTTTGTAAGTGCTAGGCATCTACAGGCTATTTAAGCAAGCAGTGAAATGATCATCAACTATTTGGCATGGATACTTTTAGGCTTCTGTCTGTTAGCTCTGAGTATGTATATTTCCTTTACAATAAATGCAACACAACAGATTAGGCAGACAACACAGGGGTGATTCTGCTTCTCTTCAGTAGACCAGAAACTGGTCTACAGGGAATTTAACTTCAGCATGGGAACACCCTGTCTCACGTAGCCTTCAGAACAGCTCAAATCCTGAAGTCTTTATTCAGGCCCTGATTAAACAAACTGCACAAGCATAAATCAAACTAACATCATGGCTTTGCTGAATTTATGTCCCAAGTCTTACTCTAGTAAACTAGTTAAACTGGGCTGCAGCTCTCAATTTGCTGTTTCAAATCAGACTCCTTACACCTGTGAATAAAGGCTATTATCACTTTCTCTTCTCGTAATTCTGAGTTCAGTTTTCCACAGTCATCTGTAATTTATTTTCCCAGTTAGAGGTATTTGTAGAAAAAAATAAAGCAGCACAGCCTTGTAAGACATCTGATCAAAAGGCAGAATTAAACTTGTCACAACTAAGTGATTTGCCATAAAATAGCAAAAAATACATTAATATATCACTAGTTCTATTTTAGGTTGTGAGAAGAGAGGTGAATATTTTTTAAATGTACCTTCTGTACACAGTACCAGAAGGTTTTACTTGTATTTTCTTCTTTATAAGCAAGTCCAAGCTCCTGGCTAAAGTCCAGTGGACATTTTTCTTTGTCCATTAAGGCAATCTCCTACACAGTTTACCAGGGGAGGATGAAATTCCTCAAGCTGTGTTATAAACATTTATCACTGAAATCACTCTCCTAGTAACAAAAACAGCAGACAAAATTCAAGACAGTGCTACATTGAGTGTGCTTTACAGATGGAGACTATAGAATCAGGAGTGAAATAGTAAAGCCAAAGACCAAATAAGCCACTATGAAAAGATTAAACAAGACAATTTTCCATCACAGAGAGTTTTGAGGTTCAGTGAAAGTAGGAAAACCTGATTCTGTCACTCCAAACAAAAGACAGAGTAATATTTAGACACCAAATGAAAGAGTCTGAGAAAGGATCTTTTTCACTCTTGGTTCTTCCCTGAAGCAGTTCTTTGCAGAGATAACCTACAAGTACTTCAAAGCCATGAAGCCTGTATTTTCTTCACTGGATAAACTTTTTGAGAGCTCTAAGGAATCTCCCTGTTGTTCCTCTGCTTTCTATCACTCAAATTCCTTCCTCTTGAATAAAGTCTCTAGAGATGATAGTTGAAATCAGGGTCCTGTTGAGACCATGGCCCAAAATGGGCAGCACTGATTTTAATTTGGCCTGTAGTTCAGCATGGGACTGAGAATGGGCGGCACTGACAGCAGTGCCTGCAGGCTGCTGGTCAGGGAGGCTCTTATCAGTTCACCTTCCTGTCCTCCTTTTCAGCTGCAATTTACTCCCTTCTCTGCCAGTCTCCCTAATTAGTGCAGAGGATTTGTTTGTGTATAGCCCTAATAAATCGTAATCACCTTCAATATAGCACTTCCCCAGACTCTGACCTTTTGCTCTCCAACCATGTCCTGTGCCAAGTACTGGGTGGGAGCCTTGGGCAAGGATTTCCTATGTACTGCCATCACCAGCAACAGGGAATCCAGACTTCCCTTCCTCATTTAGGCCAGTGCTAAGGGCTACCACCATTAATGAATTATTTCCTTTATGAAAGCATTTCACAAAATTAAATAGGGATAAAGACAGAAAGTAATCAAAAACCTGAACAAATTACTGCAGAACTTCTAAAGCATTTTAAAAGAGAATGAAAACTTCTTAGGGGTTGTGTTTTTGTGACAAAAACTATGCAATTCCATGAAAGGCGTATTGTTCTAGAAAAATAATAATTTATAGGAGACTCCAGAAAGGTTTCTTAAAATGGCAAGATGGCAAGAGGCTGATGAGGTGGGATTTTCTGGGCATACTGTGAGCATATCAATACCAGCCTCTCTACCGCTGCAGGCTGCATCTGGTTTTCAAAGAGTTACATTTTCTGCAGAATTGCTGGCAGTTTTCTGATATGTGTATGTAGTGAATCTGGGAGCCCCATTGGGCTGTAACTTATGCAGAAGGCTACACTGAGTCCTGGCAAGCTCAGGCCTCCAGAATTTAACAATGTAATAGAAGGAAACATGCCAAACCATCTACCTGAACTGCTATTCCCTCAACACATTCCTCTGTGGTGTTTCTTGGCTGGCTGCTTCATCCCTCAGCTCTAGAACTGAGAAAAACCTGGTGCTTGAACTTATATTTCTCATAGTCCTTTACATGGCCTATGCGGCAAAAATACCCCAGAATCCTATTAAAGTTTCATTTTCCAAAACAAAAAAGCCCCTGAAAAATAATTGTCTTTTCCTAATACCATTATTTGTTTTTAGTTAATACTGAAGAGCAGCAGATGGGTGCTCGTGAATTTAGATACAAATATGTGAAAATCAGAAGCGCATCTTTAGATGTTTAGGTTTCCAATTTTTGTTTTGAGGAAGATGTTGCAAAATTAAGACTTTGAATGGGTTGCCTTTTAAAGCAATCATAATTAGAAAAAGGTATTTAGACTAATACTACAAATCTAACCCACAAATATATCCTGTTTTGTCATAACCACAAGCAATTCTTTCTTCACCGTGGATGGGTCAAAATCACATCAGTTGCAACAGTCCCATCTTCTTCTCCCCAGAGGATCTCTACTTATGTGGCTGTTTAAAGCAGATAACACAACTGGTGTGAAACTATGGTCCTAAAGAAGCAGAGAAGCTTAGCACAGGAAAAGATCCAACATACAACTAGCAAAGTATTATAGAAGTTATTTAATTTGTGTTTTCATAGTTTATGCATATAGATGATTACAATCCCTGCTACAGAAAGTAGAGAGGTTTCTGTGTTTGCCTGTTCACTTTGTCACAAGAAAACAGTCTGGGTTAGTTGGAAAATGAAAGTCAGTCATGTCAGCCAATGGGAAAAAGCGGGGCAGATTTCCTGGTAAGTTATCAAGTATTTCAGGTTCAAAGTGTACGGAATTGCTGCGCATTTGTAATTCTTCTGGTGACTACCATAAACATTGGTTTTTTGGAAGGTTGTTTCCAACAGGAGTAATGTTTAGCGTGAATATTTCTTGGCTATATGCTAGCTATATACTGAACAGGAAGTTTCCACAGGGTAGCAGTCACAACACAATGGTTGGTGTGCACAACATGCTGCTGTACCTATTCCACACACCATATAAATGTCAGCTCAGCAAGGAAAGACAGGAATTTGGAAGTAGTTTTGCCTTATATATTTGTGGGCTCTGTCTGTTTGTGTTGATGAGACAAACTAAAGCAAGGATTCCTATTACTGTTCAACTAATGATTGCACTGGTAACTTCTACTATCCCACAGATTTATAAGATAATCTCACATATATAAAGTTCAAGCTCTGTTGTTCTTGTCCATAAAGTAGTTCCTTTCACATGTCCTGTGTCCAGATGACTGTAGTATGTCATAACATTTGAGTCATAATTCCCTATATTTCATGGTGCAATTGGATGTAATGGAATTGTTGGACTCATGTTGGAATGAAAGGAGTCCCTTCACTGCCTTCAACAAGCCTAGGATCAGACTCTGGCTTGCTTAGCACATTATTTTGGGAAATCATTGACTCTCCTAGACTTCACCCTCTCTTCCATTTGGACAGCTTATTAATTTATAGGTCTTTAGAATCTCTACTATTATCTTAGGAGAGATTTTGGAGTTTTTTGTTTGTTTCTTTTAGATCTTGGCATTGGAAGATGGGTTGTTCATAGACTAAGATGACCCTCATGTTTATAGACCTCTTGAGAAAATGGAATCACAAGTCTTCAATAAAATCTAATCAGCATTTTAAATTACTCACAGATATAAAAGTTTAACTAAACACAGAAAATACCCTGATGTTCCACCCCACAGGGTCTTATCGCGGTCAACTTGGCTTCTGTACTACAAAAACATCCTCAGTTCTTCAAATATGCCAATAAACTTCCCCTGAGAGGCAGAGTTCAGCAAATAAAGCCCTCCCCTCATGCTCCATCACCTCATGCTCAATGTTTGCTTGTTAGACTTTGGATGAAAGAGTCAAAAAATTCTCCACTGAACCAAAAAGCTGTTGGAGGAGTTTAAACTGCTGTAAGCATGGGAAAGCAAAGCAGTTGAAACCATAAAGATAGGATTTGGGACAAGGTGATGTCACAGCCTAGCATCCAACAGGAATACATTCACACTTCAGAATCCTTCTAGCAGCCAAGATGTTCTGCACTAACATGGATGTCACTGGGGGGTTTTTTAATAATCTTGCTATACTGAGCCAAACAGGTCTTCAGAGAGCTGTGGGAGAAGTGGAATATGCACATCTGGGAACTAAACCAAACCAATACTGATACTTTAATCGTACAAGGTTTTCACTTGCTATCACATATAAAGGAGATTTTACAGTGGTTTAATTATTTTTAAAAGTTCACATTGATTCTCCAGACAGTTGTATTATATATGGATATATACAGAATAAAAAAAGCTTCATTTATGGATATCAGATGATAGTATCAATAGCCAGAAGAAAAGAAAGTTGGTCCCTATAGTAATATATTACTTTTCTCTGAATAAAAGTAAGCTCAAGAAAGTTGTCTGTTATCAGCTCCGCCTTTTGAGATGGTAAAAAGGTGGTTGAATGTAATGTAATGTAATGAATTTCAGATGGGATACTGGGAAACAAAACTAGTCAGGAATGAGAAATTAGTTCAAAGAAAGGAAACATAAAAATGAGGTTAGAAACATGGAGAATATTTTAAAAACTGTATTTGTTTTCTATTAAAAAATAATCTTGAGAAAAAGATATTTTCTTTCTTAAGGTGATTTATTTGGAACTGAAACAATAGTTCAGTCTAAGAACAGCAGCAATTAAATTTCCAACAAAGGTGTAATAGCAAATGTATACCTGCTATTGGATGCTAAGAAAAACTAAATACATGACAATACCAATAAACTAATTAATGTTTTAGGAGAAGGAGAGTTCTGGGGGCCCTCTCAAGACTCAAGAGAACTTCTGAGGTAGAGGTAGAGGTATGTTGTATAGAGCAATCACTCCTTTCCACTTGCATGCTGTGTTAGCCATGACGCAAGTGACATTCTGCCATCATTCTGTGTTTATAAATCATTAAAAAGTAATTTGAAAATAGCATCAATTTCTCCTTTGGTTTAGAACTGCAGATACGCTTGCTACTTATCTCCAGAGAAGATGATTTGAGGGATTAGCATATGGCTTATGGCATTTGCCTTTCAAATGTAAATCCTTTCACTCATGGTCTTTGAAGGTCCTAACCAACCAAATTCTAAGTCCATGAAAATTCCTAATTCTAAATAAAATTCAAAGAATGTCTATACAACTTATCAGTGGTTATTATGTTTACAAAGCTGTTGAATTATGGAAGACCTCAGGACTTGTGCTCTTCTGCATTTGTTATTAGGGAATATACCTTGTATCCCTGGACTTCCTGAATCTGTGTGTACCCAAAACAAAGCACCGCAACATCGTGTGGTGTCCTGACTACTTCAGTCTAGGCCTGACTTCGTGCTCAGGTCTGGACCACAGCCCAGGCAGCCAGCACTTGCCTGGAAACCCGGACTGTCTGTGTCAGTTCCAGCCACCAGGCACGTCTGGATTGCTCATACATCACGCAAAAATGCTCAGTCAGCGGAATTTAGTGGTTACTTATTTAGGTGGCAGCATTTAGCAGAAGTCTTTCTAACTTGCTGCTTTGCAGGGGGACTGGTGTTGACAGATGGGAAAATATCCAACAAATTCAGAACAAAAAAAAATAATGCATTATTTCTTCTAGTGCTAGCTTTTACAAACCAGAGCCAAAGACTGCCACAGTGATGAGAAATATGGGTCAGGAAAATACATCTAGAGCTGGGTATTAGGGGGCTAGCTGGAGTCTGAATGTGCTCCACAGTACTGCATAGGCACTTGAGGGGCTCGTGTGCACTGGAGTGCAGTGGCAGAGCTGAATAAACCTGCCTCTAAAGGCTTCACTGAAATCCAGCTGCCTGGGCTTGTGACAATGTCTCCCTTGCAGAAATCACAAAGACTTGTAACAGTGTGGGTTTTTTTCATTAATAGCACATTTTCTCTTGCACTCATGCAGAAGAATATGTTTCCTACTCTGTGTTTAGGAAACCATGGGAGGATCAGGTCTCAGAGGGCCTGAGACCATTTCGGCTACTTGAATTCAGCCCTCAAATCCCCAGGCAGCTTTTCCAACGCACCTGCCCAGGGAGGCACTGGAGCTGTCTACCTGCTTAAATTACTGCCTCTCAGCATGTCATAAGTATTGAAGTGTGGATATGTCCATGCTGTTACATGTTTAAGCCCTTCTTAAATAAGCTATTAGCAGATCTATGTTGCCTGCAGGTCTGCTTCTCAGGCATTTTCTGTTTGTGCTGTCATAGGGTCTGACACACAGTGTTCCTGGCAAAGGTGTTTCCTCATGATTCATCTAACCACTAAAACCTGTGGAAGACAGGAGAGTCTAAGGCCCACCTCCCCAAAAAGGAGAGTGTTCAGGATATGTAGAATAAAGAATGTCACTGCCCTCTTCTCATGAAAAGGGGTTGATTTGCTTTTGGTACCTGTACTGAGGAAAAGGCACGTGGTAATGAATATTGAGGTGTAAATGCATGCAGCCAACGTAGGTTCCCTCCTACCCCAGAGTCTTGCTCTGACCCTCAGCACCTTCAACTGGCTTCACAATTAGCATTTCCATTTCCAGGAGACTCCCAGGACTCCTTACACAGTGTCTGAGAAGGTATCCAGGCACTAACTGGGAGCAGTGCACCCACTCTGCTGTTAGCTGTTAGTGCAGGACATGAGAGGAAAAGTGGTCAAGGAGAGCTGTGGGAGCAGAGCATCCCTCCCAGCCCACCTGACAGCCTGAGTTAGAAATCTGAAATGCATGCTTTGCAAGAGACAACCGTTCTTCCTCAAACACTGGAATAAAGAGCTCCTTAGCAAGAGATTGAATTTAATGCAGGTACTTTGCTAAGGCTGTGGCTCATATACTGTAATAAATAAAGGCAGCCTTTTATGTGTACGTGTGTGACAGTTACCTCAGCTCACAGTGGCTGAGCCTCAATAAAGGCCCAGTGTAATTCTCTTAACCCAGGGGAAATTATAACAGCCAGTTAATAGAGAATTTCTCTGCAGTTGTTTTCCCAGTCAGCAACAGACAGAGGCAGCATATCACGAATCTTCTGTCTTGAAAGAAAATGCTCCCTTTTTTCTAAATCAAAATCGGGACTTTCTTTCTCCCACCTTTACCTTCTTTAGGAACAGACTCACATGAAGAAGTTTGTGATACGTTTGGATAGTGGAGCCTGGTTCAGGCCCATTGTGGGGCCTCATGAAAGGAGTTTCTCTTCAGCATCTCATAAAACTCTTGTCAAGCTTTTGGTATGTGGGTGAGTTTCCTGTCTCAGATTAATTCCCCTTTTTCCACCTTCTCCATTCTCAGTTTATAGCATATTCCTACAAAGATCCTGTTTGCTTTACCCTTTAAATGGTCTGCATTGTGTGACATGAGTGTGCACAGTGCTCAGGACTAACCTGCAAATCAGGTACCCTCGGGTATTTTTTTATGCAAATACTGAGTCCGTTCACACCTAGAGAATATTCTTCATGCTCAAGACAGACACATGCATGTTTCTGAAAAAACTGGCCATTCATCTTTTCCAAACGATTGATAATATGCTTCAGAAGATTTTAACCTATGTTTACTGAGCCACAGTCCCACAAATGATTTGTAGGTTAGTATATGTTCTGTCCATACATTCTTAGGGCTTTCTGGATGGAAGGAACCCTGGCCTTGCCCATGGATGTTTTATGACATGATGGGTTTGTGATGTTGGGTTAACCTTCAAAGAAACCAGACTGAAATCATGTAATTATTTTCATTACAGCCTCCACTTGGACTGACATCACAGTTTCACATAATAAACAAGAGCCCTGTCCACTAAACTCTTTTAGGCTTTATATTTTAATGAAGTTTTCAGTTTATGCACAAGTTTTGGTGAAAATCCACTATGAAAAAATTACACTGTAAATGCCTTTATGTTTGTGGATTTCTCCTTCCTATTTTGTTCTGTTTTCTTTACTAATTTAGCCAAAACTAACTTATGCAGACTTTGGTTTACTTTACTCCCAGGTTTCTACTTCTAACATTTTATTTTTAAAGGTTTTAAAATTTGGACTCGAGAATAAAAGTCTCAGGTTTTCAAAGCCAGAGTAATTTGCTTTAGTGAGATGGTGTATTGCACCTGTATCAGCTTAGTGGCACAAAATGTCTGTAGGGAATTTTTCATTAGAGTTTTTTCATTTTTCATTCAAACATCCGCATGAGAGCCTAGCCAAGAACTGAAAAGATTGATTAAAGTTCAAATAGTTTTACTAATAATACTGAGAAGAAATGGACTGCATAAGGAATTTGCTAGCTGTGCTTTTGGCCAGTGTGAGTGCTTGACCATTATTACCAAAATTCTTCATACTTGTGATCAGCAAAAAAATAAAGTAACAGAAGTTTTATCAGAATCAGGCATGGGTTCAAACTATGACCTGAAGGAAAATGTGGTACTTTATTAAAGCTGTAGATCTGGCTTATATGTCTGAGAATCATAATTACCAGTGTTTTAAACCACAGCCATGTTTGGTGATACATGCTGATACCCTTATGTGCTCTGAAGATGAACCATGCGTGGTATTTTGTGTGCCCAGTCAGAGATCTGACCTGCTCACCACACTTTGTATTTCTGCTCATGACCTCAGCATGGTTTCTTCTAGGCAAAACTTGAGGTTTCTCCTGTTGCTGTCATTTTAGCAGAGATGAGTCCCTTTATTATCAAAATTAAGCTAAAGTAGCTTAATTATATTGTATTTGCCCAGTCTGACTGGGCCCTTTGCCTAATGAAATTATCTGCCATATAGGAAGGGCTGTTCACTCTGAACCTCTTATTTCTCCACATATTATTCTCTGCCAGCAGCTTTTACTTGTATTGGGAAGACAAAACTGGATGACAGAGACTGCAGCAACGAGAGAAACTCATGAAAAAGATCTGCATTTGACAGCTTAAATGAGCTGAAGGCAGTCAACACCTCAAGTTACCCTCTGATGCCAGTTAAAGGCATGTCTGTTAACTGAAGCTGGGGTCTTTGAAGGGAAGATGAAGGTCTAGAAAATGTGTTCACAGCCTGTCAGAGTCAAGCTCCTGGCCCAGCAGTGAAGCAATTTCTTTATCCTGACCATGAGCAAAGCAATCATACGTGTGCTTCCCTGATGGA
Organism: Chiroxiphia lanceolata; assembly: GCF_009829145.1. Lineage (NCBI taxonomy): Eukaryota > Metazoa > Chordata > Aves > Passeriformes > Pipridae > Chiroxiphia > Chiroxiphia lanceolata. The sequence goes on along the minus strand of NC_045639.1, from coordinate 33,392,636 downwards.
AGAATATAGCTATAGGCACAGTCCACTGCTAATTAGGCTGGGAGATGAAAATACCTGGATCTCTGATGGAGCGGTATCTCACTCCTTTCTTTAAGCTACCACATGAGAAGGTCATGAAGGTGGTGTATGTCAGTCTTGGCTAGTTTCTTTTCTCCAGACCTCTGCAGTGCTATTTTCTGGCACAAGGACCCAGAAGAGACAAGGGAAACGGATATGCTTCAGCCCATCCTTCTGCCATCCTTATGCTGGCTAGTAGTTTCCAAAGCACTGCATGAGGGGTGCCTAAGTCATTTTGTCATGGTTGGTAGGAATTCGATGATCAGCTAAAGCCAATTGAGAGGAAAAGTGAGAGAAGCAGATGAAGACCAGAGCTGAATGAGAAAGCACTCATGCCAGACCCACGCCTGTTCTCAAGTTGAAGCTCCATCTGGGATGGACACCACCCTGTGTCCAGGAGAACTAAGAGGACTGAGGCACACAGTAGGAGCCAGCCACATCTCTACCAGCTACTGTGCCAGCATCTAAACCCTCTCCAAACAGCCTGCTGAGACTCCACCTGCACCTCTTTTCTCTCATTCCAGAACCCATGATTTTCCTCACCAAATGCCTTCTGGTTCAGCCATCTGTAGTGTCTGGTGGAAGAAACCTCAGAGTTCTCCTTCAATTCCTCGATCCCTACCAATGTCAGGTCTCCAGTCACCTCCATTTCCAGAACCCTGTTCAGTAGCATCTCCTTGCTTTTTTGGGTTCAGAAATGAGGTAGTCAGAGGTGCTTGGCAGAATATTCCCCTTCTTGTCCTTCACTGTGAATTGCCAGTCATTTGATCTTCAGCCTGTTGTTATTGTGGAAGGTTTTTTATTTAATTTTACACCATCACAAAGTAGTTGACATAGGAAGGGACCTCTCATGATCATCAAGTCCAGCTTCACCTTGCTAAAGCAGGGTGAGCTAAGTTGCTCAGTCAGCTTTTGAATATTGTCAAGAATGGAGACTCCACAACCCCTCTGGAAAACCTGGTGCCAAGCTATGATCACCCCTACAGTAACAGTTTTTTCTTATGTTTAAATGGAATTTCTTGTATTTCAGTGTGTGCCCATTGCCTCTTGTCTTCTCAGTGAGTACCACCACAGTGCCAGTTTATGGCCAACTTACAGTACATTAGGATCCCAGGCCTGCTTTCCAGCTGGTCAACATTCAGAATGTACTGGTGCAAAAGAGCTACTCCTTCTCACGGAAAGGACTTTGCACTTCCCTTTTTTGGAACTTCATAAATTTCCTGTTGGCTCATTTCTTCAACATGTCAAGGTCTCCCAGAATGGCACCAGAACTAGCTGGTGCATCAGCCACTTCTGCTGGTATTGTACTCTCTGCAAACTTGCTTGCAGTGCAGTAGCCTCATTATCTAGGTCATTAATGATGAACAATCACGTGTTTCAAATGCTGCTAGCTTTTACCCACTAGAAGCTCATTTTCTCCCTTGAGCACTTTATTTATGAATATCCTATTTGTAGAAAGGAAATCCACATGATTATTCATTGTTCACCTTTGTGTTTTAGGTGCAACGTAAAGCCATGGAATTATTAAGTGAATCATATACCAATCAAATTTGTAACAGAATATTTCCAAGAAAGTAGTTTTGTTTTCTGGATGAACCTCATGGAAAAACATCTAGAGGAACACTTGCACTTATTTTTGACTGAAGTTGCTCTACAGAAGCAGTCTGTTTTCTAAAGAGGTTTTTGTGGCTAAAATACAGAACAAACATTTGAAGAAAGGGCAAAGAATACATTAAAGGATACTCCCTAGCCCTGAAGTAAAACCTAGAAATTCTGGAAATAGGGTGTTCCTGCACAAACAAATGCGCATATATATATATATGTATATATATATGTGTGTATATATATATATATATACATATATATATAATGTGTATATATATAATGTGTATATATATAAAAGTGAAAGAAATTATATTTTTAATTTCCATCCAGCATGAGCACAGCCTATGATGACTGCTGAGTATTGTAAATGTTTTCATGCTAAATAGCTTCACTCTGTTGATGCAAACATGGGCAAAAGACAAGAGATAGATCTGAGGTGAGGTAGTTACAGTTTCATACACAGACAACCTTGTAAAACTCTCAGTGGAAGAGGTGGAACAGCAGTTAGAGTTTGCACCAAGAGCTCCCATCGTCTTTCCTAGAAGTAAACAAGGCCCAAAATGTCTTTGAGAATGTTGGTCTTTGTTTCTGTCCTGCCACAACTGTCTCTTTTTAGTCCCATCCTTTGTCATACTCGTTATCATTCTCAATCCTGAGTGAGAATGGGGAAAAACATAACCTTTGTTTGTTCCTTTTTGTGTTCCCAGGCCATGTTCCTGTTTGATTAGTGGTGTTTCCTTTTTCCTGTCCTTTGTTTATTACGAAAACACATTTCCTGTTTATTGGTTTATAGTAACCAGACAAAAATAATGTTGTTTAGAACTCTGTCTTGGAAGTGCTGGAGGTTCAATGACACACAGCATTTGAGTCTTACATGCATTCCTGATGTCTCAACTTCCTCCTCTTCTCAATTTCCCCCCAAACTTCCCAGTCTACTCCCTTTGTCATCACACCCCCCATCTTTGCTTTTCACTCACCCTATAACCCTTCACTCACCCCATATTCTTATTTCTGGCAGTTGAAACCTAAGAATTTGGCAAGAAGGAGGGAAAGAACCACAAAAATGGGCCATGGTAGAGCCAGTGTAAACGTAAGCTTCATGGTGGCAAACCCTCTTGTTCCAGCATCACTGGTAAGAGAAACACAGTTGGACACTGTTGTGCTCCAGTGGCAGGACACAAGTAGGGAAAGCCAAATAACTGAGTGAAACCGAGACCATTGCTGGGCATCCACCAAAAGTTGGATTAAAAATTTTAGATTTAAATAAAGAAGATTTAAATGTTGCCTTTGCTTCCTCATGATTTGAGGACATTAAGGGTTTTCATTTTCAAACTTCTTGTTATCACACTGAATACTTGCCTTTAAATTACTATTTTCCTTCTTAACTAAAGCTCACATTCACAGGTATCAGCCTAAGAACATTTGCAGCTTTAAAAAAGCAGGATAGTGCAGATATGGCTCCAAATACTGGAGGACCCCACAAGCAAAGAGCCCTGTCTGCCTTTAGTGCAGTGGGCTGCTACTGTTGACTCTGTGCCTGCAATTGCCATGAATTTGCTAAAAGTTTGGAAGCAAGTTATCCTGGTTTCTTCATTTATCAGGTTCTTCATTTACCAGTCACACCAGCATCCCCCAAAATGTACACAGGCAGAGGAAATGGAGATCTTCTTTAGGCCTGCCACAGACATTGCTTACAAATATTCGGGACATAATTGCCTTAAGAATTAATGTAAATATACAGATCACACCGTCATACCTAGCCCTGACAGGACAGTGCATGATAGGAAAATAAATTAATGTCTTCATGCCCAACATGAAGGTTGTTCCTTCCATCCACAGACAGTTACACTGAGGAGTGCAAAGCCAGAGACCAGCAAGCTGTGGCCTTCTGTCATCAAGAGCTTTTTGGTGACCACGGGCAAGTAGCTGACTGCTGCTGCTCTTCTGGCCCTGGACACCAGAGGCAGCTTCCCACTGCTACAGAGTCTTACAGGGCTACCTCCAGTATACCACTGCTGCTCCTCCTTCACTCCAGGCTTCAACCTGACAGCAGTCCTGTCTGATCTGGAGAGATTACTAAAGGATTTTGAAGCCTGGAGGTTGGAACTGGCGAGTAGTGTAACGTTTAGCAATGAACCTGAAATTTCATTGCAAGAAATGAGACCTCATAACTAGAAGGCTTAGTTTCTAAAGATGTCAAGAGCATAATTTTAATTTTTAATGGCTGTAAAAATAGTTTTCCTTCTTGCTAATGACTTACAGTCTGTAAGTAAGCTGTTGTAAACAAACTTATTAGCAGTTTAGAGCATATACAAAGAATTATGTCTGCCCAGAAAGTGAAGAAGATGCCCTAAAGACAGAATTTAGATCAAGTGAGACAAGGAAGGACCATATCAAGGAAAACAGACTTGGCCTTCTGCAATCACAAAACATATACAGGATGGACCAGGGATCAGATCCAGCCAGCATGGGTTTAGGAAGGGCAGGTCCTGTCTGACCAACCTGATCTCCTTTTATGATCAGGTGACCCACCTGCTGGATGAGGGGAAGGCTGTGGATGTGGTCTACCTGGACTTCAGCAAAGCCTTTGACACCATCTCCCACAGCATACTCCTGGAAAAGCTGGCAGCCCACAGCTTGGACAGGGGCATTCTCTGCTGGATTAAGAACTGGCTGGAGGGCCGAGCCCAGAGAGTGGTGGTGGAACGGGGCTGCATCCAGTTGGCAGCCGGTCACTAGTGGTGTCCCTCAGGGATCAGTTTTGGGTCCAGTTCTATTTAATATCTTTATCAATGATCTGAATGAGGGGATTGAGTCCACCATTAGCAAATTTGCAGATGACACCAAGCTGGGGGGAGTGTCGATCAGCTGGAAGGCAGGAGGGCTCTTCAGAGGGACCTGGACAGACTGGAGAGTTGGGCTGAATCCAACGGGATGAGGTTCAACAAGGCCGAGTGCCGGGTCCTGCACTTTGGTCACAGCAACACCGTGCAGCGCTACAGGCTGGGGACAGAGTGGTTGGAGAGCAGCCAGGCAGAAAGGGACCTGGGAGTTTTGAGACTCCCAAAAAGCTGAACATGAGCCAGCAGTGTGCCCAGGTGGCCAAGAAGGCCAATGGCATCCTGGCCTGGATCAGGAACAGTGTGGCCAGCAGGTTCAGGGAAGTGATTCTTCCCCTGTACTCAGCGCTGGTGAGGCCACACCTCGAGTACTGTGTCCAGTTGTGGGCCCCTCATTTCAGGAAGGATGTTGAGGTGCTGGAGCAGGTCCAGAGAAGAGCAACGAAGCTGGTGAAGGGACTCGAGCACAAGTCCTATGAGGAGAGGCTGAGGGAGCTGGGGCTGTTTAGCCTGGAGAAGAGGAGGCTCAGGGGAGACCTCATCACTCTCTACAACTCCCTGAAAGGAGGTTGTAGCCAGGTGAGCGTCAATCTCTTCTCCCAGACAACCAGCAGTAGGACAAGAGAGCACAATCTTAAGCTGTGCCAGGGGAGGTTTAGGTTGGATATTAGGAAGAAATTTTTTATGGAGAGAGTAATCAGACATTGGAATGAGCTACCCAGGGAGGTGGTGAATTCACCATCCCTGGAGGTTTTTAAGATGAGACTGGATGTGGCACTGAGTGCCATGGTCTAGTAACTGCGGCGGTGTTGGATCGAGGGTTAGACTTAATGATCTCAGAGGTCTTTTCCAACCCGGTTGATTCTATGATCTCTATAATAAGAACTTTTTTTTTTTTATTCAAACATTCAAGAAAACACTTGAATAAGAGCTTGGGGAAGACAACTGCTTGGAACCAAAGCATGCTGCAGGTCCTTTATGGGTGTAAGTCACAGCAGAGTGAGTGACAAAAAATATTTCCTAATTAATAACCTGACTCCAGCATGTGGAGCTTTACAGTGACAAAAACCAGCTGCAGTATGCAATGCCATGTAACAGGCCCTCCAACTGAAGTAACTGAAGGTGCAGGAAGGCTCTAGACAGCATTGTCAGGCTTACTTCTAAGTCATCTAAATAAGCAACTAAAGTAGTTTTCTGTTCATGTGCTTATTAGCTAAGATAATGATGCTATTTAGATGCCTAATTATAAACTGAAATGTCGAACTTGAGGTTTAAAATGTTGTCCTAAGTTCCTTGTCAGTGCTTATAGTCAAGCACAGAAAGAAGGGTGACTGCAATCCAGAGAAGTGCACTCCTATCACTTGACTGGATATTGAGAATACAGTAAAAAAAATATAATTTTAGAGTAATAAATTCTTGCCTTGAGTGTTTTCATTTTCATAAGCATTCTTGTCGAGTGTTTTCACAGGCATTGATTTCCCTCAGGTAAAAATATATGTACCAGAGTCACATTTACATTTTTGTCTAAGTGTTGCCACCCTCTGTTTTCCAATAAGTTTTTATGCCTTTGTTTAACAATATGTAATTTGTAGCAAGTTTTATGCTTCAAAAGAAACACATAAAATTCTGTTTATTATCCCATTCTTTATTTGTCACGGAGTTCAATTTGTCCCACCATGGCACTGAGTAGTCATTTGCTAACAACTCAGAAGATAATCACCAGTTTCATCTCCAAGACTTAAAATAGTCCAGGGTGGTGCTTCTGAGTTTTTGCATACACACGCATAGCCTTCCCCTGCCCCCAGACAAGCCACAGCTAACCACAGACAAATCTCCACATATCTAAATACTATTTGTCCTTGCACAACAGCGGGAGTATGTCCTGAGTCACCCCAGCACGCTCTTTTTATTTTTTTCTGGAACCATACAATTAGCATCTGTTTTTAGTACTTAGCCTTCAGACAGAAGGGGATACAGAGAAGTCCCTGTTGTTAGTTGTTGCTATGGACTAGTCAGTAGTAGTCTGCAAAATTGCAGCCAGCAGAAAGAATGACTGGGATCACTCTTCCAAACACATCCCCACGTTTTTTACCTATTAGCCTCGTTTTCCCTAGGCAGAAATAAAGTGTTTTGGAGACTGAGAGTTAAGAGTCTCAGTAGAGGGACAAGCAGTGCTCTGTCTATAAACTGTGGATGGCAGGAGAACAGAGAAGGTGTGAGAAGACACAATATTTGTACGTTTTATCCCCTCAGAGTTAAATACCATAAACTCAGGGCTTAGGTCCACCGAAGAAGAAAGGAACCCATCACCTCCACTCCAACACAGAGGGAACACACTTCACAGAAAGATATGGGTTTATTTCTGAAAGTTTCCTCTCCATTCCTGCTTGTAATGCACCTGAGCATCACTGCAGGCAGGGCCCCACAAGCACTCTGAGCTGGTAATGTTTTGCTACAGTTTACATGGTTGCACAAAAGACATGAAGAAGGATGAAGAAAAAAGTATCATTTTAGGAAATGGACACATCTCAACACTTTTTAAAGTCAATAATTTGATGCTATCTTCAGGGAACTCAAAAGTAAGATACAGCTCTGATATTGCATCTAATTATCACCTAAAACTCAAGTCTGTCCACGTTAAATATGAATTTCAAAATTCAAATGAAACACTTCCTACCCCCATTTGCTGGTTTCCAGCTAGGTTCTTTGAGTACATACAGCTCACGTTGCTGAGGCATTTGTGCACCTCATTTCTTTACCAAATCAAGCACATTACATAAGTGTTTCAGTGGGGGGACACAGTCACAAACATTCTGCAATTCAGTGAGCCCCAGCTTTTCCTGAGGGAGGTGGATAGTGAGTCATGCCTAGAAGTAATGTGTGTGTAAGTGTGGCTGTTAAAAGTAGCGGAATGGGGAGCATGGAGCTAGACACTGTGGTTTGCCATGGTTCCCTGGTACTGCAAGCAGCCACAGAGGCATTAGCAATTCAGCCTTGTAGCTGACCAGTCCTGGAGAACAAGCTGGATGTAGGGATTGATGAAGACCTGGTTGAAATCTGTAGGTCAGTTTGCATGCTGAAAATGAAACATAATCTTATGATTCTGCAATGTGTGCTAAAAAATGGGAAAGATTAGTCTTAAAAGTACCACATATTTCGCTTCATGACACTCAATGCAATACTTCCCAACTATGCAACCACTATAACCTTAGCAATGTACTGGTGGCAGATTAGTTTACATTTTTTCTACTTTTCCAGTCAGATGTAGGAGGAAGTGTTTGTGTATTTGACTACACATCCTTTTTGAGAGGATGAGCTATTTTGCTGTCAAACTACATTAGCAGTTAGATAAGATGGCATGTCCACGATTCTCTGAACATTCGACCCTGGAAATTGCGAAACATAAATTCTAATTCTATTACTTTGGGCCATACTGGGCCTGTCTTGAACACATGTGCAAACTCACATGGACTAGTCTTCCGCGTGTCTTGTGGCAGAGAGACACATAATCACAGACCTGAACTTCTAATCCCTATTGTTGTGTGAAAATAGGAGAAACCAAGGTCATTTCCCACTCTTTCAGTAGACTCCCTCCATAGGGGTTGCTATGACTTTAATTGAAAAAAGGTCGCATGATTATACCATGTCAACAAGAAAGATGTTGCCTGTAAATTTTATGACCCATAATTAAATTACAGGTGTAACTTGTTCCAGTTTGGAACAGAATCAGAATCAGAAACTGAACATTAAAGACTAGTCAGACCCTGCTCAAGAATATACTGAGTGTCCGGTGTTTAACTCTTGCTGTATGGTTTGCTGCTAGGCTTTAGGATTTGACTCTTCTGGATTTGGTAGCAGCCTCAGGGTCTGATACTGCACTCCATCATGGGGTCCAGTCACATGGGCATCAATAGAACTCTGCAGTTTATCCAGTGTATTCAATGCAGTAGTACAATACTGAATGCAGCTTCACAGGAGTGTTTCAGCAATCTTGGAGCCTGCAATGTGGTGACTTTTGCAGAAGGAACCTGGCACAGCAGATGGGTATCCATGTCACAAGCAGTGATTGCAATCTCAGTGGCATAACAGCAATCTCAATATGATTGGAACTCATTTCATTTAAGATTTCAAAGAATTCCATTCCATGGTTGTAAATAAAATGGATCCTCTATCTATTACAGATATGGCCTAACTTCAGAACTGTTTATATTAAGGTAATTTTGTTATCCCATTTATCTGAAGAATCCTTCCCAGAGAAGCTTAGCTTAGCAAAACTACAAGCAACTATCTATTATTTGGGTGGTTCAGAAGAGCATTGTTAAGAAAAGCTTAGTGTTGACCCTGCTAATTAATACCCATCTTTCTAAAGATCAAAGAATGGAACCTGATCAGGAACAGCTGCTGTTATATGTAGTTATTTACATTTTCCTGTCTGACACCCTAACATGCTTTTAATAATTTATCTCCCCTTTGCAAAGGGTAATTCCATCAGTTTATGAAAGAAAATCAGTGTGTCTGTTCTTGGCAGATGGTTGCATACCTAAGATTGTGCTGCCGCTGATCCGTACATGGAATTTTCCCCAGTGTGAATGGGAATTTCATTTGTGTATGACCACAGTCCAGGAAAGGAAAAATCCTGCTGTCCTCGGGGATCTTTTCCTGCAGAGTGATGGGACACCAGTGATACTCCACTGTGCAAAAGGGCTGCAGGACTCAGGCATAAAGACTAGAGAGCACTGGAGGTTTCCATCTTTCCCTTCCTGCAAGGGTTAAGTTGTGGACATTAGTGTTGCATGTCCCTGCTCTCCACACACTTGGTCTCTGCAGAGACACTTGGTATTCCAGATGCTTCAAGACAGTAGATGCTATTGGTAACTGAATAGATGACATGCCCAAGCAGTAAGAACCTCTTATCACTGTGTTTATGTCAGTAATCCAAGTTGAGACACCCAACTCCCTTAAGGAAAAGTAAACTGTACTTAAGTCAAAACTCAATAAAGAATCTGTGTTGGTGAAATCTAAGCTCAGTTTCCATTTAGAGAAATTGAAAATAATGACCACAAATTTATTTTTAAAAAATATGGCAGTTGATATGCAAATAGCTCCGTGAGAAGGCAGAAAAATGACAGAAAGTGTGGCAGGGGAGTAGGCAGGAGAGAACAGATGAGAGAGAGAAGAAAAATCTCTTAGCTAGACTTTTTGTGCATGCATATCCTGTATATAGGCCACCCACCCATGACACATGGATTTTGGAAGGGTGTTATTCTACCCCTTATACATAGAATTGGCTTTCCCTGTAACTAGGAAAACATTTATTTTAAAAATTGAATCAACCCTGAGTAAAACATGGGTTTCAATTACAGGAAGAATAGGTTCATGAACTCCAGCTAGATTTCTGAACCCTGCCATCTTAAAAAAAAAAAAAATTAAAATCGCATGTCTGCTAAAGTCTTAAGTTCCTGGAAGCATACCTTTCTCTGGATCACCAAGCAAACTACCCAGTAAGGGGTTTCAAACTGCACAAGAGGCAAAATAGCTACTAACTATTAACCAATACAAAAAAAAGAAAAAAAGGGAAAATGGTTACAGTTCTTGACCCAGGTAGTAGAGCTATGTCACTCTTCTGCAGTAAGGCAGAAGTAGTTTTAAGCATGGCATCGAAAACCATATGTTTTTCTAGAGAACTGTTAATGTTAACCTGGGATATGTTCAAGTCTTTCAAAGTGGAATTAAGAAAACTATTCTGTTCCTTCTGTTCCTTTGTAATCCCTAAGAGTAGAGATTTGTAGTGCCGGTGCAGTTACCTCTCCCTCCTTCCCAATAAACAATAGGTTTTGCCAACCAATGCAACCTGTTGGTCACTGCTGAATCTTTGAAGCAGCTGGAGTATGGTGTGAACTCATGGGATGCTTGTGGAGGACTTCTGCCCCTTCAAGAAGCCATTGGTGATTCTGCCCTGGTTAACAAAATAGTCTTCAGATAAGCAAGTGGGCATATATCTTCCTCATGGGTATCTGTGACCTTGACAGTACTCTTTTCCATACCATTGTTTGCAGAGTGCAGCTTATGTTTTCCCTATTGTGTGGCTATTTCAGTGACATGCGCTTGCTTCTGTATGTCTGCATGACTGTTCTCAGATTGGGGTAGTCACTGATTAATGAGGGAGGAAGGTTTAGTTCACAAATATGTTTTACCTCTGCTGAATGTTTTGTAGCTTTGTGTAGACCAAACTGCTATAAAACATTGTATGGATTAAGTTTCAATGGAAACAAAAAGTAAACATAATTTTTGTCTCCTACCACTTTTACATTATTGCAGCTTCATAAATTCAAAGCCTTGAGTGACTTGAGCTGTAATCAAACCCATTGTTTCCAGTCCACATAAATTAAAAGATCCAGTCTATATAAATTAAAAGATAGGGTTAATAACTCTGATTTTCATGCAGTTAATTTTGGTTGCATCTGAGAATAGGAAAGAGTAAGAAGTATTGCCTACTACATCTGGAACTTTCATTTGTTGTCAAGGGTTTTTTTAGCTTTCCCCCAAACCTTGAGATACAACTTTTGACAAGTTCACTTCTGCCACCTCTTACTGCGCAGAGTCATTCAGTGCACAGATGTGACTCTTGACAATACATTGGTTTGACTTGGGCATGAGCAAGCAATTGTTCAACTGGTCATATCCAAGACTGTCTGGCATTTTCAATATTATTTGTGCCTATGAATTCAAATACAGTGCTGTGAATTCAGCAGCTGTGGCTTCCCTGCATAGTAAGACCCATCTCCAGTGTATATAGAGGGATCTCAGGATGTCTGTCACGTTCAAGAACAAGGCTGTTCTGTTTGTTGTGGATGTTTACGTGACTGAATATACTCTGCAGAACAGTACTTGAAAAATATCCGTGGCATGTGCTTCATCCCAACCACTCATTCCCTTTCCTTGACCTGCCCTTTGTGGAGAGCATGGAATGTTAAACATTTCTTGTTGGTCTGCCCAGCCTCTGCTTTATTTACACTTACTCTCCCATTCTCTTATGCTGGGGCACCTTTTAGGATATTTTATTTCCTGCTCAATGTAATGGAGTGCTGGTAGGGCCAGATTCTTCAGCAGTAAGGAAGTGGACCTTGACCATTAAGGCTGGAGTCTGCACCCACTGAAGTTGCATGTAGAGCCAGAGATGAAAAAATAGCAAAGAAAATAATGCTTTGTAACTTGCTGAGCAACACATCCCCTTTTCTGCTACTCTGAGAAGAAGTATTTTTAAAAGAGTGGGTAAAAATCTCTTCTGCTAAAACATTTCTTCTCAATGTAAACAAGTTTTGGGGTCTTGAAACCCACTAGTTCAGTACTCACAGAACAATCTCTGCTGAATTTAGCAGAGATTATATAGTAAAGAACAACCCTTACAGCAGAACAGCCAAGAGCCTACCCTTTCAGTCAAACTAGCTTACAGATTTTATTTTAAACTATTATACTGAAAATAAACTGTCTGGACACTTACATAAAAGTCAGCCAGGTTTATTCCAATTTCAGCAAGGCCATTCAGAAGCCGCTTTAAAATAAAATAAAGCAAAATAAAACTCTTTGTCACTTTTTTTCATGAAATTTGCCTTTAGATAATCTTGTAAATATGTGAGACAGGTAAAGGATCAGGTGGAAGCTGTTGGACAGGAAACAGTGCAGTGTCCATCACTGAGAAATTGTTAAATAACAATTTGACTCTTCCCACAGACTTCAGCTATAGCCTTAGAATTCAGCTACTTTCAAAGCTAAGTGTCACCTTATGTTACCTCTTTGTGAGGTGTTGTAATGCCAGAGCTGCCATATATGGTTTTTATCTCCAGTTTCAAATGCTAGGTATTTTAAAAGCAGCTACCATCTTTTCTACTTCTGAGTTATCCCATGCTTTAAGAGCAAAGGAAAGAGGAAAGCTGTTTTCAGCAACGAGGTTGCAATAAAACAGTAATTTTAAAGGGGTATCCACAGAAAAGTATGGAGACGTTTACAAAAGTTTTTAAAAGCACTTTTCTCAACTTAATTCCTGTTAGATGTGAGCTCCAAGTAAGACCATCATGATGGTCTCTCATACATAATGTACAAGATGAAAAATATTGATGCTGCATGGGTTGTAGTCACACCTGAATTGTGTCTGCAAGTTCATACTCTTAAGTCTAAAACATTGTTAATACACTGCTAGTAGTAGATTAGGTTGTTATCCTTATGTATTTTTAATAAAGAGAGCTTACAGATCAAAGCCATCATATTGGAAGCAAATAGCCACCTGATAGAGAAGCAGGGGTAGAAACAGGCCCTCACTTTGTCTCTGCCATATAGAAATTAGGTACTTGAAGTATTAAGAAGTCTTCAGCCCAGCCCCTTTTCAGTATTAAATGTTCTGTGTGCCACTAACTTTATAGTGGATCAAATATTACTTTCTCAAAATAAGACCTTGGCCCTAATTTTGAAAAGTGTATAGTAAATACAGATGCTTCTGAGTTACGTGATTTCCAGAACCTGTTGAAAATACTAACCTTCAACCTTCTGGCCAGACTAGTTCAACACTTTTGCAAGTGTGGTGTTTAGCTGTGGAATTCAAAATCCAGATCAAGACCTAAGACTTGGAATTGTGTTTACTAGCTTGGTAATAGGGACACCACAAAGAAGCACACATGCCAGTGTCACAGTAGCTTAATGTTCAAGACTGAAATACTGCTTGTCTGCCTCGAGTGGTCATGAGGTTTAGAGCCAGCTGGCAACTGCCTGCCGAGCTCTGACCTGCGCCTGAACACAGCAAGTCTGTACCTAAAATCTTAACCGAGCCATAGTGTGTTTCTTGGTGATAAAGGGGACTTTGCCTGCAGTGAGAGATGCAAAGCAGATCCATAGATTCCTCATCCTTTCATCTATAAAGCAGGATACGAAGGATCTTGGCAATAGCAGAGGGCTGCACAGTTAATTCATTCATGTGTGCCAGAGGAAAGTCTAAAGGTGAGGAAAAAATGTCTGAAAGATCTGGCCAAAAAATATGTGCTCTCATATTTTTTTTTTGCTGCTGAACAGGCAATCAGAAACATTTCTCATTAATAAAGCTATTAGTCATGATCTCAGCAAATTGATGAAAATATTCTTTGGGGACATCTGAAAATAGCTTTGATTCCAAGCATTTATCGGGGGAGATGGTAGGAATTCCATGCAAAGCCGATGTTCAAAGCACTCAGATTCCTTGTGGTTTCTCATCTTCCTGGAGGTAAGCTCATAAGAGAAAAAATGCGTACCAACTTCTATGTTGTTGCACAAGCATACTGTAAGATGATCAGAGAGATTTAATCACTAAATGCCAAGAAGTTTATTTAAGGTAAGGCTCTGCATGGGGGTACATGAGGCAATGGCGAGGCTGTAGGGCATCAGCACTCATTACATGAGTAAGGCAGAAGAGCAGCCCCAGCACCACTTCCTTTCCTGCAGTAATGTGAACACAGAAGAGGGGGAAATAACTATGTAGATTACAGAAGCAATCTAGGATGTGGGAATTGGGGGTTTAAGCCCCCATTGTGCCATCAACTTCTTTGGTGACCTGGGATAATTATTTAGCCATTTTGTATATTGATACCAAACTGACCCAAATGTACAGTATTTACTGTGTGTTCAAACCTTGAGAGAATTGCTGGTGCCTGGAGGAGTGCTCTGTACCCATCAAGACTAGTGGTGGAAGTAGAAGTAATTCCACCTCCACTCAAAAGAGTGTGCAAATGGATTAGGAGTGCAAAAGCAGCCCTAGTGGGGGGAGTAGGAAAGCAGAATTGAACGACAACACAGAAAGCAATGCTGAGTGGAAAAAAAACCACAAAGTCACTCACTGTCCACCTCAGGCATGAGGAGGTGTTCCCCACGGCAGGGTGACTCCAGTCACTATCCCCAGATGAGGACTGGGGCCTTGAAGCTACTTTGTGCCAGCAGCTCCATGCAGCAAGACCTTTCTTTTGAACCCACAGCCAGGAGGGAAAGAGCATCTTACAGATGGATATGGCAATGATACAGGATAGAGATTTAATTGACATTATCATGTGTTATGACTCTCATACCTCCTGTTGTTCATGCTGAGAGCCTGGAAGAAGAGTGTTTTCAATTGCTCAGCTGATGAAAGAAACTAAAATAAGAACTGGAGGGTGGAAGAGAAAAATCCAGATAGACTCAATTCTCCTCACTCCTGTCTAAATCAGGACACAGATTTAGCCTTGCATGGAAGGGGGAACTCTGCTGTTTATAACATGGTCTCTCTCTCTTTTTATTATCTGCAGACTGAAGTTTTTGGAAGCCAGTGATTAAGGAGCCCCAGTGACAAGAATGGGGCAGTTACCTTAGCTGGAAGGAAACACAACTTTTGCAGTTTGCAGTTGCTTTGACAATAAGGCTTGGAAAAGGACCCTGAATAATTCAAATATGAATGATGCAAGGATACATATAGTTAACATTAAAGTAACATTATAAATACAGCATTAAATGAGAAAAAAAATGAAAAAGAAGGAAAGAAAGAAAGAAAGAAAGAACAGGAGATCTGATTTTATATTTGTTTAATAAACAGTTCTTGAAGTGCAGCTTGTCTCTTCTTTACTAACAGAGTTTATGCTTTAGTTGAAAGGCCATATCCAAAAGAGTCGTTGTGAAATCTGAGATACACAACTTTGTTTACAGAATGATACAATTCCGATAAACCACTTCCATGTCACCACATACCTGCCCTTTGGGCTAATAGTTTTTAAGTACTGGCCTTAATAACTACCTTAAAGTAATGGATTTGATCAGAACTGTGTAGTAGTATTATTATTTTTATTTCAATAGCAACAAACTGTATGACTACAGCAATTCCTACCTCAACCCTTAACACAAAGAGCCCATAAATTGTTCTCTACACCTTTTATGGCTAAGTTTATCTGCTGATGTCGGCTTCTGAGATATTTCCTTCCACTTTGTTTACTTATACTGCTGCACTTGCACGAGCAGCCTGTCATTCTCCATTATATAAACTTAAGCTTCACAGCAAAAATAGCAATACCTGTTCTTTGTCTTTGCAGATCTGGCACTTCCCTAGAACATTTGCCAAGACATTATTCCAAATATGAATGTACAAAGAAGAAGGTAAGGAGAGAATACATAAATCTAGTCCTTCCTTTAGGACTGATAGGGGATTGGCCTCAAGAAAAAACTTATTTGAGCTACAGCTATCCACACCAGGGAAGTATCAAAATGATTTACTTTTAGCTGGTTTTGTTTACAAATTTCTATTCATTTGCAGTTAAAACAAAGCAGACCTTATATTTCACTTTAAATGAGAAAGATTCACAAGCTGTTCAAAACTAAGAACAATATTAAAACTGCTATAATCACATGGTCAAACCACTGTGGACTGTATAACAGCAGCATTCTTGTCAATGTCATTTTGAAGTGAACTAGAACAAGGAATGTAAAATTCTGATCACTTTGAAACGTTTGAAATTAAAAGACCAATGACAGCTCCACAGCTGTTTCACATGAGTGCGTTTCACTTTGTGATTAGCCATTTCACAATTTCTTGTATATGTTTTTGAATAATCAGATACCAGATAGATGTGAGTAATCTAGTGTGGTAATTCCTTAGCAGTTCTATACACAAAATGAACAAAGTCATACCTGTCTTCCTGTGCTTACTGAAATTAAAATACAAAAGGAAACAAAAATACTTTTTCAAATAAAGATTTAGGAAGGAAATAAGAAGTGATTAGATTTCTAGTTTTAGAGTTTCTCTAATCTTGTACATCAGTCAGATTGGTAGGCACATACTCCAGAGAAGTGTGTTCTAAAACTGTGGAAATATATTGTACGTCATTCATAGAAAAATCAAGTGATTTAATCTGATTCAGGGTGCACAGGTTTTTTCCAGAGTTGTTAGCTTCTTAATTGCTCTCAACAGTTTAAAACCACATCAGACAGATAAAATGTTCCCTTTTTGCCTCTCAGACCTTCATTTTCCCCATTTGTAAAGTATATAACTTTGTAATTTTTTAAAATATATAAAATCATGATAGCAGCCTATTGAAAGATAGACTTTTTGTTCAGGGAATGGTGACCCATCAAAAGGTGAGACAAGAGCTGTTTCTGAAGAAGGGAGCTTGTTATTGAATGTATTTGAACCTAATTTCCAATAATAACAGTCTTTTCCCTGCATAAACAGAATCAGGAGTTAATCAAAGAATTTCCAAGTTAAATTCTCAGTTTTCCACATCAATAAAAGAAATTCTTCCAAAGCCACAATCTCCATATTTTCACTTTGCGTTGAAAGAGTGAAACTGGTAGCCAAACCTCAATGTGCTACATATTCAACAGAATAGCATCCGTTACATGGGTAATAAATTGCCTCTGGAGGAAGAATTTTCCAGCTCAAATGAGCTTCCAACAGCAAAGTGCAGGTGTTCCAAAACATTCTTTGGTTTAGATGTGGTGAGAGAATTTTACAGATGATAAATCTTAATTATTACTTTAGAACAACTACCTAGTTTTTACTTCTGAATTACCCATTGGCATTACACCTCCTCATCTCTGTGTACTCAGTCGAAAACGCTCCTTTCATTTACCAACACCACCGGCCACCCAGCAACGACAGAGTGCGTGCTCTGAGACAGAGAGAGATGCTGGGAAAGCGTATGGGAGTGAGCAGCTGCCAGCCGCCAAAACGAGCACCCGTGATTCGCTTTCCAGAGTATGACAGTCAGTTCAGATAACCATCAAAATGAAATGCAAATCAATTTCCTTATTTTAGATATCTAAATTTATGGATATAAATATTCTCACTGTGATACTAGTATCACAGCGAAATGAGGGAGTGTGTTTGCAGGTTGTGCTGCATCAGCATCAGCATTAGCAAGGACAGAAGACAGCCAAGAAGATTTGGTGACCTGGTCTTTGGGACATGCTAGAAAGCAAAATGCATGGCCAGGATTCTTGGAGAGTTTTTAGTTTAGTTGCTGGCATGTGCTAATATGTAGGACTTTTGAGTCTTCATTATTATTGTCACACATGCTACTGGATTTTGCTGGCAAGGTAGTCCTACCATTATAACAATGGAACTATTCTTTTCCTGCATGGACATACCAGGAAATGTCATCACCAGTGCTTGAAGTAGAATTCAGGGTCTTACTTTGAACATCTCAATCGCATTTTTTAACTTTTGTCAGGTTTCCTGGCATTAACAGATGCCACAATGTTTGGAAAGAAATTTTTGTGGCACCTTGTTGCTGAGTCATCACTTCAGGTTGGTTTATACTCTTAATCTTTTTTTGCTGCAAGAAAATGACTCTCTATCTACACTTCTTCTACCTTAGATTCCACACGTCTTGTCAAATTACCTTCAAATTCACCACTGGAACTGGTCAGGTCTCTAAGGTGTAATAATAGCTCAGTAAAAGCAAAAATTTGTTCAGATGATTGCCCTTTGGGTTCCCAGATCCGAAACAAAAATAGTTAAAATCAGCACTTTTTTAATGTACACAAACATATATTTAGTTTAAAGAGAAAATAAGTTCACACTGCATGAAGTGTTTCAACATGCAAGGTTGAAATGAATTTTTCCTCCTCTCCAGCCCATCTGCAGTTCACCACATGCAGACACATAACATACGTTTTTGTTGAAACAGAAAAATGCCGTATTACTTATGGGAGAAATCATAGCCGCAAATAACTTCTGAGGAGTCAGCTGAGCTCTTTGAAAATAGCCCTTCATCATATTTTCTTCTGGGCAATTTTTGCTGTCTCCCACAAAGAAGGCCACCAAATACCCCACATGCAACAAGCCGCCCTCCTCAGAAAGCCAAGCTGCTGTTTGATGTACCAGCCCTTCTCTGGATAATCATAATCTGATCTGACATGTTTGTTGATGAACATTTCACAGATATATTTTTGTTTTGCTCTTCCTGGTTTATACCTATTCTAAGAGCTTGTGTGACTCCAAGCCACCATTTGATAGAACTCAACTTTTAGCTCTTCTGGATGCTTGTGCATCAGCCCAGGGTCAGCCAAGCACTGTGCTCTTTGCGTGGCAGCCATGCAAGTGAGAGACAGGGGCACGCAAAATTTTATAATCCAGCTACAGGTCTGATCAGCAGGAGAAGCTGCATTCATTTTTAAGCATGTGGTATTACACTCCAATCTTCTGCCTTGCATACTTGAAACCATCAGTTGCTACATTGCACAAGACAACCTTTGAGGCTACCCCCGCATTTCTTCTCACAGTACTTCTCTACTACTCTTCCAATGAGTCTAACCACTCCCAGCCTCTGAACAGGAGAGATATCTTGCTGAAAGCACTCGTCTCCCATAGCATCTCATTCTCCCGGCCTTTTCCTTTTCTTAATAGAAATCCATTTTCTCTAGTTACTGCTGTTTGCACTGCTGCATAATCCCTGTCTTTACAGAGTTGTGCCATGTCCCTCTTCCTAAAAGCCTTCAGCTTGCCCCTCCTCTAACCAGGTACTCCGTAGGATGCTGACTCCACCATACTGCTCAGGCAGAAACAGAAAACAGCCCTTTGAAGGGCTGAATTGTGATTTTGCCCATAAAAGTCCTTGTCCAAAAGCACCTTTTAAAAGCCAAACTTTTGGAAGAAAAGAGAGCAAGTCAGAGCATCTACTTAGGATGCAGTGGATGGCTGCTGTAGCTAGGACAGTGCTTTTAGGTAAAATAAAGAGATATAGATGTCACAGCTGGAAAACTTGTCTGTACCCTTCTGTTTTGCAGTTTATGTCCAGCTCTTACAGTCTTTATCAGAGTACCTTACCAGTGATATTCCTAGCCAAACTGCAACTGCACAGGTTTCTTTGTTTGCTGTGTCAGGAAAGGCAGCCTTTTAAGTGGCTTTCAGCTCTCCAGTCTGCATTTGAAATACATGCACCATATGAGAACTTATTTTCTCAGATAAAACTACGATATGCCTAGAAGTAGCCAAGGGTTGACAGACGATCTTCTCTTCACCATGAAAAAATAGTGTCCTTCTGACTGAAGTTTTCAGCCATTAGCATTTTGGTTTGCAAGCTGGCCATATACGTTACCTTGGCTAATAGCCATCAAGAGCATATTCTTGGCTAATAACCAGTCAAGAGCATATTCTATCCACGTATTCTGTACGTTTTTAATTAAATGACCTCAGTATGCCCACTCTTTGAAGTTGAATCTATCCAACATCATTAAAACTTACTCACATGCTCTTACTTTGGTATTAAAATCTACTGAATACCTCCCAAAGTCTTTCATTCTTCACTCTTAGCAAGAATTGTAATTACTCTATTATAACAAGAAAAATAATTAACAACTTAGGCTGCCACCATTTGTTTACTTACCCATCCCAGCAGGGCAGTATTATGCATATCCCAGTATTATGCATATTTCAAGTTCTCTAGAGATATAATAAAATGAAAAATTGTATTCTTGAAAATGCTCAGTTGGACCGTGTAATCAACATGAAATGTTTTTGCGTCTTATGATTTAGATAGTACTTTTTTGAATAAGTACTTTTGGACTTTCCAATAAAGTTGTCAAACACTGCACAGTAGTTTGACTGCATTTTTTCTCGGATAATAATTTGACTTGGTTTTAGCTTAGTAAATGCTGGATTGTCATCCCTTTGAGACTTAAAGTTCTGATTCATAGCTAATGAAGCATAGTAAAAAGCAAGGCCAAAAGCCAAGTTTTTACAAGTAGCTAGGAAATAAAAGCAAAACAAAACATTCTCTAAATTCAGAATTCTTTAAAGTTACTTTAACCAGTTGTTAAGATGCACTAGCGTCAGTGAGCCCTAGCTGTACCTTGGATGGTGTGCTTGAATGCTTAAGCAAAAATTTCAGATGACTTGGTGGTTTTTAAGGATAGGTTTGAATGCTTCAGCCAGACCTAAAGGCTCAGTTTAAGTAAGTCTCCTATAACTTTCACATATCATCAGACTGAAGCAGGCTCAAATATCTGTTCTAGGAGTCACAAGTAGTATTTACTGAACACTCATGCCCTGTACCCTATTGCTAGTACTGCAATTATTCAAGTATATTCAAGTATAATAATCTGTACTCTTCATTTTAAATGGATGTTAAACGAATGACTTCTCCTCTGTTCCCAAAAATATTGTCCTAAAAGATGAAACAATTGCAGGTGAGACAAAACTTCCATTAAGTAAATTATTTTATAGTACTATTGTATATGCCATCTGCAGGAGAGATATTTGTTATGATTGTGCATTGTGACTAAATTATCTATTACAGCACAATTGCAATGACTGTAAGAAACTCAGTTTTCTTGGTGACTATGAACAGTCCTCTGGAGTAAAATAATTTGTCCATTAAAACATAAATAGGCAATGCTATTGAATATTCTTCAACTTCATGAAATCACACTTGATATCAGTGTTGACTGAAGTGGGCATTATGTGCACATTTTATTGACTTCCTGCAGAGCCCCAGATGGCATTCCCATGGGCTCCTTTACCTTGGAGAAGGAGGGCATGTGAGCCTGTTGAACACTGATGCAGATCTGCAGACTAAGAGAAGGATATATTTCTGTATTGAACAAAAAAATTGCTAGTTTTAACTAGCAATTACTAGTTTATTGAATTCTGTCTAGTAAACATTATAGAATACTTTACAAGGAGTCCAGCCTTGACCTGTTACTGATCACTCAAAGTAGAAATTTCCAACTTTGCTTTCTTCCCAAAGGCAGTGTTCTTCATGCTCTCCCGGTAGAATCTCTCTCAACCACTCTCTTATTGATGCTGTTTACTAGAAAACTGTTCCAAGTGCTCTTATATCCTGTTGATCTACAACAACATGCAGCTGTCACATTACATAGCTGTAATTACCCTGCATCATTAAACAGTGTTCAGGTTCCTGACACAAGACAGCATAGTTGAATTACCCAGAAATTTGGACTTTGCTGTATGTCTGCAAACAGGTGAATGGATGCTTGGTTCTTCTCATTTCCTATGGAGAGTCATCCACTATTTGACATTTAAAACAGAGTGGAAGTGACACAGAATACAGTTACTAGCATAGTTACTTCACTGATACAGTAATATGATTTGCTTACTGAGCTGTAGGACCCTACCCATCAGGAGGAGACTCTGGGCTGGCTGAGTCCTGACATTGGGCAAGGACTGGCTAGGAGTTCTTTTCCTTCTGCCTATGCATTCTCCGGGTGCACAGATGTCCCCATGCAAACTGAAGGTAGGAGTATCAGCACTGGATTATTTATAAATACTCCTTGCCATGAGTTTTTGGCTTTATTAACAGGAAGCTACATTCCTTTCATTGTAGTTCTTGGACAAGTTTGTTGATACATGTGGAAAAATCCTCTCCTTTGCACGTGCATGTGGGAGGCATGTTTTACTCTTCCTAAATCTTATTCTGGGCTTTGCTACTCTGCACTTGCATACAGAACATATTATGCCAGTACCAGCAAAAGATATATGTGCCATGTGGAAAACGCTGAATGGGAAGGGAATAGGAGCTAAAATCTGTTACTACCACAGGCTACCTGCTCAGGTATTGGCTCTCAGCTCTCTTTGACTACCCTCAGACCCAGAAATAACATCTTCCTTTAATGTCAAGTTTTGACTTGTTCCTGGAGGATGGAAGACAGGGTAGTTTGAAACAGCACTTTGAATTGCACTTGAAGACCAAATTTTAACACTGACTGAGACACTGAGTTGCAGCCCTTAAAAAGATATATGATTATCACTACAGCTGCATGTCCCAGCCAAGTTCCAGCTCTAGCACTCCAGCTGTGGGGTTTCTTAGTTTTATGTTTTTATCTCTGAGTTCTAGGATTTGTTCTAACTCTGCTATAGATGTTACTAGGAAATTCTTTGGTGCACTGTCATCCAAGACAAACACTTATCAAGGCTTTCATTTCTTATAAATAGGAACAAGTAGTTTGTGTTTTGCCAGAAGTGTGATGCCATCAATGTATCGCAAAATCTACAAGCCATTCACTCACCCATATGTTCACCAAACACTTTTCAGCTCTGTCTGGGCATCCTGGATCTGTCTAAAAGCCATCTGGAATAATACGTTGCCAACTTCTGATCTTCAGTTGAGTACAGTAGCAACTTTCTGAGCTCATAGTTGCTAAAATGACTAAATTTGGAAACATAAAATTGCACTGCAGCAGAGGAGCCTGTTGAATGTTTTATAACCCCAAGAGCATACTCCAGTGTTTTCTTTTAGTCTTTTTAAAGAAGCATGTAAATAGTAAACAGCTTGATCTGCATCAATCCCAGAATAACTTCTGAAGAAAATTTTTCTAAAATTTTTAGTTTTTCTGAATCTGCCTTTGCCCATTCTTTATGAGTTGCCTTTTCGAAGAACGTTACTGGCATTTGTAATTTCAAGCCTTCATCTCCCTAACCTCGCTTGTCCAGTCTCGCTTTACCCATGGTCTGTTCATCCACTGACTTCTATAATAAACTGTTGCCCACACATATGGCCATTTCTATCAATAAGAGATTGATAGAAAGCCATTAACTTTGGAAGACATCTCAGGTCCTTGTATTTCCTTTTGAAATAACATCTTCCAAAAAAATTTACAAAACTCACAAGCCTGTAGATGTCATGAGGAAATTCAGCTTACTGGATTCTCCAGATACAGTTAGTAACTGAGTTATCCTGCCTTTAAGAACTGGAGGCACTTGCATTTGTAACAACAGCATAAGCAAGCACTGATGATAAATGAAATTTTGCTTAAATATCATTGTCAGTAGGCCAAGCTGCCAACTTGACAATCTTTCAAAAGATGTTGCCATTAAAAAAGACATTGCAGACCAATACAGCAAAATATTAATTTTGTCAGCATTTTGCTGATGTTGCAATTAAGTACAATGTTAATTAGAAGAAAAGGTTGTGAGTAGAAAGTTGTGTATAGAAGCCTTTTGTCAATTAATTTTTATTGGACTAGATGACTCTGAGGTCAAGTTCTATGGTGAGGAGACCTTTTTCTCTGTACTGCTTCACTGAACTGTTATAAATCTGTGAAGATAGAGCTGTAGATAATCAAAAAACAAAAACACCAGAAAACTTAGATAGGCTTAACAAGTATTTATTCAAATGTGTCAGTAGCACATTCTGTTATGTAACTTTTTCTGGTCTTCTGAAACACCAGGAAAAGCTCATTCCTGGCTACCTGGCACACCATCTTTCGTCAATGAAATGAATACTGAGAATTGGCACTGAAAACTACTCAACATACTGAATATATTTTAGGGCTCAGTCAGTGGCTGTGCAACAACTTGGGTTTACTCCACTGGCAGAAAAGGCACCAAATAGAGAGAAAGGTTCCTCCACTGCAGCAAATCAGTAAGTGCTTTTGATGTCAGTGATTTGCACTGATTTACAGCGTCTAGATGTGCTCCAAATTTTATTTTCCTTTTTGTTTTCATGTCACTGTTTCTTAAGACTGTCAATAAACATAACACCAGCTCTGTCCCACTGAAGCAGTATGTAGAGCTGCTCTAGTCAGAGGGATCAGAGCTTGTTTATCTACTGTCTTCTTAAAAAACACAGTCATCCCTCCCTCTTAATCAGTGTTACAAATAAAAAGTAGTGTTGCAAAATTAGAGAATAACAGTCCATGCCTGTTCAGGAATGCCATTTTTAAGGCACAGATCTCAGGAAATACACCCTATTTGCAGTCTCTGCTTCCAAAAGCTCTTTTGGAATATCTTCTTACATTTCCTGTAGCTTTTTTCCCTGCCCAGATAACCTCATTTTGTGTTTCCATTACCTCATGAGTTCTAGTTTATCTGACCTGTTTTACTCTGTCCCTGGCCTTCATTACGTTTTTGTTAGGGGACCTATACAACTGTAAGCTCAGTTACACAGCTTCTAAGTTGACTGATTTGTACTGTTTCTTATTAGAATCAAAATCTACTTACGCACCAATTCAGTCAGGCTAGTCTTTAGATTTGCTATGTATCAACGGTCTGTTGAAGGATTTTACTAATTTTCTTTCTTCCTGACTCTCTCAAGGTCTGTAGGTGTTGCAGTGCCCAAGTGGTGGGTGGGGAAAGTGCCAGTAGATGGTGCTGAAGAACGTGCTGCACGTTCCCGAGTTTAGGTTGTTGCTTCCAGCAAGTGGCTGCTGGTGGTAGAGCATACACAGCTGAAGCAAAAAACAATCTCAATTTTCATCTTGTTAGTGTAGATTAAAAATGCAATTTTCTTGCAATATTGAGCGAAGAACTTTCAGCAAAAGGGAGAACAAATTTTTCATCAAAAATATTCTGTTTCCTCCACTGCAGACCTTATGTTAGAACCTTCTCCAAACTCCTCTTGCTTTAAAACAATACACATTTTCATATCCTGACATATTTTTTTTTTTACTCAACCACTGCTGCTTCCTTTTTCATTTCTTTATGTCTCATTCCAGGATATGAGACTTCTAAGCATGGGGCAGCCACTGTGCACAAAATCATTTTGAGAGATTCACTTCTGCCAACCAGTCAGGAAATACAAGTCCACCTTGGTCAGATCCCCACCCCCTCCCAGGAAATTAACACTGAAACTCCTAGGACATGGACTCCTATCTTTGTATGACTTTCACTTTGTGACCTAGTCAAGGCTAGGGACATACTGTAAGTTTTCATCCTGTACTGAGCTGAAGGAAATCTTCACTTTGACAAATAACAGATAACACCACTTCATTCAAAACCTAGAAGCCTTGAGGCAGGAGGGTAGGTTTGGGGCGGGGTAAACAGAAAGATTGGGAAGGTGCTCACTTGAAATAATTTAGATTGCTGGTGGTTAAATACATAAATTTGGTGCAAGTGATTGAGGCAGATTTAAAGAGTGACTGTTACCTCACCTTTTACTATATTAAACTTCATGAATAAGAGATTCAGGGGACCAATTTGTCTGCCTGAATCTGTTTTTATCCCAATTCCAATCATTTTAAAATGAAGGAAACCAGAAACGCTGCCAATAAAATATTTATCTCCATGAGACCTTCCTGTTGTCATTTAAGGGGCATGGTCTCATTTGTTGAATTTGGATCAGTTAATTTCAGAAAATTCTTCTATGCCTGTCTGACAGAGTTGCCCCTCCCACTCCCCTCCACCCCCGCACCCCGCTAGGGAGACAGCCCACGGGAGAGTGTATCATTAACTCCCCAACAACTCACATGCTGGCTTAACAGCACAACTCTCTCTTCCCAGCTTTAACACATTACCCAGCTTTATGATGTACTGCAGCTGAGACCAAGGCACATGTTTATTTCTGCTCCAGGGGTGACAATATCTGGACGTTTCCCCAAAAGTTGTTTGTAGTATAAAGATCTCAAAGGGCTGACAATTCCTAGACAGCTTTTTGTCATTTCTGTCATTTCAGAAGACATGTTCAGCTGTAGGAGTGAGGATTAAGAGGACAGATGCACAGCCAAAGAAACTTCTTGTTTAACTCCTCCATATGAGAAGAACCAGCTCTGCCAGCTCCTGCCCACTGGGCACAGGACCATGCACAGCTGCTCTCCTGTTCTACCATCTGTGCTGAGCATGCCGTGAAGCACAGAGAGGTCTTAGTTGAGCTTCAGAGTATGCAGATAAGTATGGACTGCTCTGCTACAGGGTTCCCGGGTGCCAGGGCAGAAAGGGTGCTTAATGTTGAAATGCTATATTTCAGCATTTAGGTTTTGGGACATCTCAGGAGTGCTTGGGGGATGTAGCAGGGTGGAACATGGCTGCTAGTGCTGTTGGGAATGGCACATTGACCCTGAGATTAGCTCAGCTGGTTAGAGCATGGTGCTAATAATACCAAGGTTTTGGTGTTGATCCCTGTATGGGCCATTCACTTCAGAGTTGGACTCAATGATCCTTGTGGATCCCTTCCAACTCAGAGCATTCTGTGAAATCTGTGAAGTGTGAATCCACGAAATCTGTAAAATTTCCCATCCCAGAGCCCGCAGTCCTCCTGGAAAGGTTTCTCTAATGTCTGACAGTGATTTTTCCGCATCACTCACATCTGGCAGCCCTTCTATACCTTTCTGCATCTGAAGTGTTCATACCGTTATCCATCTTAGAGTCAAAGTAGGTGAAGACTCATACAGGCCAAAGACTGGACCAGCAGACTAACAGCCTCCCATATTCCTCCCAGTATTGCAACTGCTAAAATGCCTAGAATTTTTTTTTAAAACACTTAATTTATGCTTTGAATGGAAGAAATCTCCATTGCAGCTTTTGTCTAATGAAAGTGACTTAACGTACTCTGTCAAAAATAGTCCTCTGGATGTATGAAAGTTTCTGTCTGTTTTATAATGCATTGTTTCTAAGAAAATTCCACAGTGGCAAAAAGCATGGTCTTGTCCAGAAGCTCAGCCCATTAATAACACACAAAGATGCACTGTATTCTGCCAGGCAAAACCACCAAACAAGTTGGAAGCCAATATGGAAATGTTTAATGATTTTTCAGTAGAAGTGCCAGCTACTGTATTTCAACTAAATAACACATAGGTTCTGAAAACATGGGTATCATAACATACAATGAAAATAATTTGGGTTTGGGTAACTGTAGTCACTGAAGCTAATATATTATCAAAAAAATGAATGGACTTTCATACATGGTGGCTCAGAAAAACATCTCTGGAGAAAGCTCATTATAGTATTTTCCCTAAATTTATATACATGTGCTCTGATCCTGTTCTCATTTTATAATCTATATAAAAACTCAGGTAAAAACATGGGGAAGAAGTTTGGAGGAATGTGTCTATTTGGTTGAGTTTTCCTTCCTTGAATGGATTTTAGAAGATGCTGTATTTTAGCTAGGAAGATCTACTAAGAGCTTTTCTGACCTTTGGCAGTAACAGGAGATACAGAAGAAACTGAGCCAATACTGTAACTGAGAGTTACAACAGTAATCTGAGTCAAAGTTGTAAACTGTACTGGGCTGCATGTATTGCCATCAAAGAGATACTGTTCAGAATAGCAGAGACAAAATCTGTGGGAATTCCCTGGTTTCATCAGATGCCTGGGTAATCAGTAAGAAATGATGACAAAATCCTACCAGGCGAAAAGAGACATATTTCATCTCTGCTTTCCACCACTGGAAGTAACCAGACAATGGAGCACAACTGCAATCAGACTTACAGAGCTGGATAGGTTTGGCTTTTAGAGTATTTAGGACATGTATTTAAAGCTTGATATCCAAATTCCACCTGCAGCTCTGAATGTAATTCCACAAATATACCTTGAAATCTGCTTGTGCAAGCAGTCATACATAGTCATATGAAAGACTTCTCAGTAATCCATGGAATGATGCTGACTGCATGATTTGGCTGAAGTCATAGAGCCAAGTGGTCTAACATTACATTAAAAAATAACCAAATAACCCATATACCTTTCTTGCTGGAGGCAAATGTCTGTAAAACAGAGGATAATTTTCATTAATTCAATGATACCATACCTGTTACAGTGCAAGCTGAATGTATGTTTTAGTTTTAATCTGCGTTCTTTTCTTATGTCTCAGGTACACTTCTGGGTTCAAAATACAATGATTTCAGTCCCTCCTGATTTCTCTCAACACATTTTGCTCCTCGGGAAAATCACTCTTGAAAACTGTCTAAAAGACAAAATTATAGTTTCAGGTTTACATATGCCAAACTGATTTGTCTACAGAAATGAAATAGGCACATGGTGTAATGCAAAAGGATTTCCAGGCAATCGAGTGTCACGATAACTGAGTGACTTATAGCGTTATTCAATCTTAGGGGCACTAATGCACTGCAAGATAAAATCCCACCCTTCACAACTCTCAGGAAATGCATATTATATGTGCTTCACAATCTCTATCTGATTTACTGTTGATATTGTTAAGTGCTCTGTAATCTACGTCCAGGCTCCAACTGTACTTTAGGAGTATCATCAAGGAAATTAGCATTAATTAGATAGAGGAAAGATGAAAGACTGAATGTGGTCAAATAAAGCTGCTGAATGATTCGGTGAGAGGTTCCTGCTTTGCAAAGGCCAAATGCTGTGAAAAAAACTGAGCAGCCAGAGGTGAGAGAAGACAGCAGCTACACGCTCGCTATTCCATCTGAACCTGGTCCCTCTGTCCCCTCCCTCCCCCCGTCCTTACACAGCTACAGCAACAGGCTGTGAATTGGAGGCACCCTCTCTAGGCTTGGCATTCCATGCTTTGGTCACACTTAACCTCCAAGGTGTCCAAAATCTGGAAAGTACACAGTAGAAATAATTGCTTTTTTCTGGGGTTGTATTCTAATGGTTTAAACCACAATAATTCCCTGTACTCAGTCTGGCTACAGCCACTGGGCTGTATGTAGCTGTAGAGAATGGTGAACAAACTGAGTAGCAGTTTGCCAGAGCTGTGGCTGCAGCAAGAGGGGAAGTAAACACGTACATGAAACAAGACTTTTGTCGACAATTAATTCTGCAGATTGTGCCTGCAGAGGTATACAAGCTCTCCTATCACCATAGAAACTACCAGCAAGCTGGATGTATCCTGCAGAAAAAACTCCAGCGTTTAGTGAAGGTCAAAGCCATGCAGTAGATCTGAAGTCATGTTGAGAGCAGAGGAAAGGAGAAACATAACATTTACAGACTTTGAGATGGCTCGTGTGAAATAAGTATCTCCTACTCAATGTAACTGACCTGAGCTGTCTGAACAAAGAGCTTTAAGGACTCTGCCTTGGCATTGTTTTTCAAAGTGTCCTCACATCATCTGTAAAGCTATTCCATTTCTGGTGTGTGGTGTCATCATTTCAGAAAGAGGCAAGATGGCACTGTAGAAGTGATATGTGTCTTGCTCTCATATTCTTTGTTTTCCAGAGTTTACATTCGGAGCAATGCAATGTACTCTGTCTGCCTTACCATGTGAGGTGCATGGTGACACTACAGCCTGAGGTTCGAGTATGAGGGTTCATGTTCAGAGACCCATATCACTTGTGAAATCACTTCCACTTTTCTGGAAGTGGACAATGAACGTAAAATGCTGCACTTCAGACTTGAAAGCAAATTATCTTCACTTTCACTTGGTGGAAACAACTATGTAAACTCTTGAGAAAACACAGGTTGCAGACTTCCAGGTCAGCTAGATCAAATTCAATCAGTAATTAATTATTTAAAATTATCCCTTATAATGTATGTTGACAACTGAAAAGCTTTGTTCACATTTACTCAGTTACCTAAATTTATCAAATTATTAACTGCCAGTGGAAGACAGAAATTTGAAGTCTCATCTTCACTGCATCATTGAATCAGAATGTGGTGTCAGGTAAATCAGACACCCAAATTACTCCATGCATAAAATGGAAGTCACTGCTATGTCAGAGAGGGTAAATTAGTAAATAATTGATAATCAGTAGATAACTAGTTGATAATCAAGGGTGCTTTGAATCAAAAAATGCAAAGTATTATTACCAGCATTTACATTTGCAGTATGGTATGACTCAGCCTTCAGTGTCTAACAGTTCATGTAACTATATAATTTGATTTAAATATTTTAATATAATTTTCATTCTGATTTTATTAGACAAAATTAAAAGAGCCTTTTAGCAGACATAGTTTTGTCTAACAACAAAAATGTAAGTGATTTTGGCACCAATCTTCAGAAATTAAAAAACCCATTCCCATTACAATTTTAACACAAGAGATACTACAAACCCTTCTATACAATGTTAGAAATCCTAGCTTACTTTGCCTATTTCTCTGCCATTCTAGGAATGACATATATGCTAGGACCCGGAAATTTAAGATATATTATTTTGCTTTTTAATCCTTTTTTCAGTCCACCGTTCCTTCTTCATTTAAATTTCCTCACTGTGTTTTTAAGCACATGCCAAAATCTGTACTTAAAATTACAAACTTCTTTTTTCAAACTAGACTGTCACTGATTTTGTGACAGCTTCTGAAGCCCTTGGTAGCCACACTGCTCTATCTTTCCCTCTACATCACTTCAGATGTCTTTATATATAGCTGGCAGGGAAGGAAAGCAGGAACATTTTAAATGATGCTACAATAGCAGTACAGCTGCCAACACAGCTTTTCACTCAAAGTCCTATGATATATACTATGTTTCATGAAAAAAACAGTTCCTTTAATTCTGTGCTGCAAAAAGAATGAACAGGTGGTACTATTTAATAGGTCATAAAGACACACAGCCCCACCCCAGACACACACACACACACAAAAAGACACACACAAAAAAGTACAACATTTATTTGTTTTTTTAATACTGTGATTTGTAGGCTGACCTCAAGGCTTGACTCAGGTTATGTAAAATGTTGGGACTGGTAAGGCTAAATTAAGAAATACAGTACATAGCTTTTGTTTAAACAGCATTAAAGCTTCATAGCAGCTATTGCGAATATGTGTATGTGTAAGCAGACACCATATTAATGAGAAAACTTGTGCTGATTAACTTAATGCACATATGGAATGATTCTTACTTAGAACTATTTTTGATTTGCTTAAAACTGCACAGGAACTGATGATACTTCAGAGAGACCTGCTGAATGTCCAGGGACATAGTGGACTCTTTAAGGACAATGAAATACAATATCAGGCGCTGTTTTTAGAGCAAGGTATGACTAGGTAGAAGGTCACACAAAGTGTATCTAACAGCAGGGAATAAAAACAGCCTCAACATTTTTTGTTGCTTAGATTCTTATGATTTGGGGAGAAACTATCTTATTATTTTTGGATGCCTGAGTTCTGAAATTACATGAAATAAATTTCATGATTAACCAGCTCGTGATAATTTTTTTTTCAGTTTTTCTGACTGCTTTTACAGATCCCAAAAGAGCTTAGTTGGGAAATGATGTGGTGTGTTATAAAACCTCTTATTATTTAAAATAAAACATTTTAGTCAAACAAACTGACTAAATTCCTTAGAATTTATAACCTTGGCAAAAGATTATTCCTCTTTTTTAATGTTTATCTTTATTCTTATATGATAGTGGTTCTTGGAAAAGAATGGATAGGGAACCCCTTTTTGACTGCAAATTCAGAATGAAAGAGTTAATGAAACAAAACCATGTAATAAGCATAAACACAACCATGATTAAAATGTAAACATATATTTGACAAGCTCACATATATGGAAATGACACCAACAGCCCTAGCTATGTACAAATCTGTCCCATATATCCATAAGCAAAGGACATTGCACA
Organism: Chiroxiphia lanceolata; assembly: GCF_009829145.1. Taxonomy (NCBI): domain Eukaryota; kingdom Metazoa; phylum Chordata; class Aves; order Passeriformes; family Pipridae; genus Chiroxiphia; species Chiroxiphia lanceolata. Next base: position 33,360,954 of record NC_045639.1, on the reverse strand, counting down.
ACCCAAAATGTTTTTTCAACTCTAGCACCAGACAGGTACATCCTCAGCCATGAGAAAGCCACGGGGCAACATGTGGATTTTGAATAGAAGGCCACATTCCATTCATGCAGTGAAATTAAAGTTAAATGGAAACCGGAGATCCTCCGGGCAAGAACTATAACTTCTAATTACCAAAGGTAAAAGATAAACTGAAAAAAAATATTCTTTCAGATACTGCTAAAATTATGATGTGTGTCTTAGAAATATTTATCTTTCCTCCCATAAGTGAACATTCTTCTGGTAACCTGGAGTTTTTCTTGGACTCTTGAGGCTGTTTCACAATGATCTAAGGCTTTATTTGTAGTCTTAGTGGTGCTTATATCATAACATAAATCTAAAAAAAAATAGAATGTCTGATTATACTAAATTCCAGTTAAAATGAGTCAATTGAAAGAGGAACTATACATCAGTGTTTCAGCTACACTTCAGAGGCTCTTATATACATGTGCTCAGCAGGCCACAGAATGAATGAGGTTGTCACAGGAGATCATCAAGAGTTCTTTGAGATCACAAGCATAATTAACTCTCTAATGTGGATTCATAATAAACCACACAAGGAAGCAGTGTCCAAACCTCTTGTAGTCCTGAAAAAAACTAGAGCTGGGTCAAATTAGAAAAAATACTATCTCCAATAAGAATTTGTCTCTGAGAAAGCACTCAAGAAAGTCAAGTCTAATTAACAGGGAGTACAATATTAAGGTTGATTCAACAGCTATTCTTGTGCAATTGAGGATAGGACCAGTTGAACTCTACCACAGATGCTTCACCTCTGTGTGGCACCTCCATACATACCTTTGGGGTTTCCTAGACCTACTGTCCCTCCACAAAGCCCAGTAATTAAAGCTGATTCCTCCTGTAAGTGTCGAACTGATTGCACAGCTCCAAGTTGGCTGTATAATGCGTGTGGGGTATATCACATGCTTGCCAAACCACCAGGCATTGTGCAAGTGAGGTTTAAAATCCATACTGTGTGTCCACTCACAGTACAGTTGTCTTTGACCTCTGAATACAAGCCAGGTCCAAAACTGTCAGCTCACATGTCAGTTCAGGGCATATGAAAAACAGCATCTGACCTTTCACCAAGAACAGGAAGGCTTAAAATCCCAGACAAACATAGAAAGTGATCAAAATTTGCCCAGGTAAGATTGCCTGGTAGGAAGAAAGAGGATAAATGCTGGGATACAGAAAGCAAACATCAAACAAGGGGACATGCTAGGAATGGCAGTTTTCGCTGTATCATTCCTAGTTGTCAATGCATGCTATTGCTGTTGTAAAGTATATAAATATAAATTCCAAAGTCCTTCTGCTTAAGCATGTCTTCCTACTAACTATTTGTTGTGAATGAGTGTTATAAAGTCACTTAAGGAATCATGATTAGAATCATGTAATCAAAAGTCTGTATTACATATTAATGACTAGAGCTGGACCAAACTCAATTCGGATTCATTGCATAATTTGCCATGATTACAGCCATCTTTTTCTGTTGGTCAGGTCAGAAAAGTCCTATTAAAGGCATACAACTATAATTTCTCATTTAGGATTAAAGGAAACCTTAGGAGGAACAGCAAAAACATAATTTTATCACTTACAAGATATGTGATAAAAAATACAAATCATATTAAAAATGCATGTTGTTTAAAAGGAAACATAATTTTCAATATTTTTAGGGAAGTGTAATATGGTACCAATGGAGTAAGCTGGATTTTACAGGCAGAGTCCTTTGCAGAGCACAGCAGATCTGACTCAACTTGTTCAGATTACAAACTGAATAACAATAGCTCACACCTTTTGCACATGCTCTCTGCTGTGCTCTGCAGGAAACTTCTAGGTGAGAAGCCCCTGAGCTTTTGGCTGGTTGTCAGTCCCAGGATGTTCACTTTTTCTTTCAGTGTAGGCTAGAGGAAAAAAATGGCAAAAAAAATTTAGGAAAACATTCAAGACAGCTCTTCATACTGGGTCCTGCTCACTAGTGTGTTACTGTGTTTGTACTGCTAAAAAAAGAAACCAAGGCTGAAAGTCAAAGCAGATCAGAAATCACTGTATTTCCATACTGTTATGTGCACTGTATGTTGCCATGAGGAGTTTGGCTACTCCTTTGTAGAAAACATTCTCCATCTCGTAAGAATTTGCTGAATGTTGAATGCCTCCCTACTAATTTTGAATATCTGGGCCAAGAAATGTGCACCTGCAAATCCCAATACAAAGCTGGAGCAACATTCCAGCAGGCTCCTGCAATGACTCATCAGCTCTGATCCTGTTCATCCCTCCAATTAATGAAAACAATAACACTTTCAAAGTCCAATTTTAAGCCTTTTATCCAGAACCACTCGGCCATTGCTAAAAAAATTAATTACTTCCTCTGATATACATGGAGATACAGAGAACACTTTAAAAGTATATTAATCTTCACTTTAGAGTTGATTTTCATGTCAGTACCTTAGCTTAGTCTATTACATTGAGGACTTGCTTTTAAGGAAAAGTACAATGTTATCTACTTAGTGCAGACTCTTTTATTTCCTCTTTTATTCATTAATTCATGAAATTATGCAAATACAAGGTAATTAATTCATGAAATTATCCAAATACAAGGTAAAATAAAATCTATACATATACATATGTAAAATAAAAAACAGGAATTAAGTAATCACCATCAGTCTGGGATTTTGGTCTGCACCTTCTTCTTCAAACTAAACTATCAACAAGTGTAGGACAGACAGGAACACTGCATGGTTTTTTATGAATATCTAAGATCCAGATATTACTGATGTTTTCGCATTACAGCTGCCTGATACCTATGGAGTTTCCTTCTGATTTGCACAACGCTTAATGAAAGCAGAATCAGTGCCTTAGAAGATCATAATTTTATCAGAAGTTGGCCTGTTGCCATAACCTTTTTTTCCTTAACCCAACAGTAACTAGGAGTTCTGGGTAGAGGCCTCAAGCACCAGATTTTTAATTTGAGGGATGATGAAGTGGTAAATTATCTCAGCCTTTCCCTTCTGTCAATTAAGCAATACAAAATGCTGCATTATTTGCTTATGCCATTTTCCTTATGAGACCTCTGTTATGAAAATGAAACACTAATCGTCACATTTGGTTGCTAACAAAAAGCATATTAGTGAAAGACACAGTTACCACTGGAGTCTTGTCCCAGAAAATCATATGAAATTCTCACTCTTTAAAACTAGGAAAAAGAAACACAGTGAAAACATAAGACATGGATGAACTGTGAGGAAGAACAAACAGACCTGATAAAAGTTACACAATTATTGTGTAACTGCAGGACAGTTAAGAGAAAACACATCTCTGCTGTTGGCCACAGAATTAATCTGGTCCCTGACTTCCCTTCAAGATGTCCACAGCAGAGCCCCAGTGGTAGCCAATGGGTCTGTGAGTTGCTGCCAAACCCACACCTCATCTCTGCAGCAGATCCCTCACTTCACTCCTGGCAGATCCTTACCACGTGGCCAGAAGGACATCAGCACCTTAGGGGGAGTCCTGTTCTGCTCAAAACACCCCAGTGCAGGACACTATCAGTGCAAGGAGTCCTTGAGCAGCAATCCCTCATTCCAACCTACCCACAGTCCCCAATCTACCCCTAATTACAGGCACCAACTGCAGAGGGAGAGAAAGGCTGATTACTAGAGGGTCATTACTGCTGGAAGATCAAGAAGCACCATATGGATGCTGTGAAAAGAGTTTGGATGTGAGATGCAAACAAGGGTGAGGTGTGGCTCATGTTTTGAACCTAGAAAGGGATGGCTCTCACCATCAAACCAAACAGTTGTTGTAGAACCCGCCTGAGGCCTGTCTAAACTGGTTGATCCAGAAGCACTTCCGATCCCCTGGGTGAGGGCAGACCAGTCACTTCCCAGCTGCGTCCTGGAGGTAAACTCAGACACATGCTGTCTCCTCCCTGCCCTGGTTTGTACAGGAAGCAACTTGGAAACTGAGCTGAGAGCTGCCACCTGCTCAGGGCAAGACCTTGATAGTCCTGTGAGAAGATCAGGATCCTCACTGGATACCAAAGCAAGCATCTACCCTCAGCCTAGACACAGCCTAGATGTGCCAGATGCACTTACCAGGGAATCTGTGTTCCACAGGGAATGGGAAAGATCCTTGAAAAACAATGGGGCGAGGTTCGTTTGTAGCAGCTATCAGTCCAGGGTGACCTAATGGTGCTGCAATTTCACGTACTCACATTCCTCAATTCAAACCTACCATGAGCTAATCGATGATCCATTTGTCTCCCCATTGGATAGCAAATAATAGGGGTTTAGATGCCAAATAGGAATGCAGTACAACAGGGGAAGTTTAAAGCTCCTATTTATTTGGGACTTCCCCATATTGAGATCAGCAGCGATAGGAGGGCCAACTGAGCAGGAAGGATATAATGGGCTATTGCCTGCTCTTTGCAATCAATTCCTTTCAAATCCATGCAGGATGTAGCCTTGTCATCCTGTTTGAAAACATTCTTCGCATGTTGGAGTTTTCAACGCTAAGAGGAAAGGTGGCCAAAGGGTTTCTTATGGCCAAAGAGATCAAGAGACATATATTTGTGAGGATGAGCGTCACAGAACAACTCTTTATGTCATCCTGCTGGCTCACTGCACCTGTGCAGGCATTGTGTTTTTTAGGAAGTGTTTCAGTTTACAATATCCTGTACTGCTCTGCTGAAGCCAGAGCTATTTACAGCACATGGAAATACTACAACATGAGAAGTGCTGGAATGTACAAGTTCAATGTTTCTTGATCTTTCTCTAGTGTTGACTGTCATGTCTGCACCCACAGAAATTTTTAGCTGTGATTCAGTTCGGATCAGTATTTATCTCCCTGGGCAATAATTTTCTTTCAGGTAATTCCTGTTGAGAAGGGTAGAACTTTCATACCTTGCAGAAAAGGAATCCCCCCCCACAACAGTAAGGCATGCACAATAATGTCATTGGCCTATGTTTTGGTAAGTCAATTTGGTGCCCAGGCAGCACTTACTGCTTAGGGCATTTTGCCAAATCTCAGCAGCAAAGTCCCCCAATCTACGCCTAGTTAGAAGCACCAACTGCAGAGGGAGAGAAAGGCTGATTACTGGAGCAAATTCCATGGGAATTAATAATGAACTATAAAGCCCATCCATTAGCATGCTGTGTCATTTTAGTAGCTTGCTTTTAATGGCATTTTCCTTTCTACATTTTTATTTCCATTTTACTTTGAAGAGACTGCATATTTCAAAATTAATTTCTCTAAGTGCTAATACTATTAATTTGTTAATATTGTGGGGGTTTATTTATTCTAAATGACAGTGTAATCTAAAATTAGACATAAACAACTAGCTAGTCAATGTGTTCCAGGGAGCCCAGGGAGTGGGCTACCTGAAGTCGAAAACCTTCTCTTTGAACTCAAGTGGGCTGTACAATTACCTCCCCCAGGCAAAATCCCTGGGACTGTTCTATAGCAGGGTGTGCTGGGCATGGTGATTGGCTTTACAAACTAAAACTTTAATTATGAAGTTCACATTTTAAATATGCAACAGTTTTTCAGATAACTTTAAATAGGACCCCTTATTTCTTGTAGGTCAATGTGTGGAGGGATGGGCTCTGTGAGGCCTGTGAGCACCACCAAATACTCTGGAAGCCTTTTAGGGGGGTAGACTTATACTCTGAAAGGCTGCACATCACAAAATAGGCCTTTGACAGAATTAAGTTAGAAGGATTTGTCAGCACTTCTTACCTTTCACAGCACAGAAGTGCTATTCCATGCAGAGAGGGTATTATTAATCAGCATGCAATTTCTTCAGGATGTCATGAATCACAGATTGCTGGACATCCTCCTGAATGGCTCCATAAATTCTGACTCATTTTTAAAACAAACACGATACAACAGTAAGCAAGGCCAAACCAAGGTAAATGTGAAAACACTGAGATGCAGAAATAAGATCCCATCCTCTGTCTCCTCCTAGCTGATACTTTCCTCCCTTCTCCAAACCACTGGACATGCTGAGAGCTTTGGCATCCCGTCAGGAAGGATTGCCTCTGCGTCTCCATGTGAACATCCTACCAAATCAGAGCCTAAGTAAATCTTTGTTCAGGACTTCAGGAACTGGTTGGCTATGAGTAAACGCTGAGTGAGACAACTTCCTTTCTTGATGGAATTCACTAGGGAATGTATTGAAATATGCTCTGGCATTTTTTTCCAATGATGCATTTTTTAAGTAGTTTTTTTTCATGGTTGGACAGGTCATGAGAGAGTCATCACATGACATTTTTCCATGGTGCCAAGGTCTTTTTTTCCAAAAGCTGCGCCTGTACTGCATAAAATATACAACTGCGATTTGCACATCAGTTAGGAGTCCAGTTAAAAATGGAATGGACTGAGTAGAAAAGTCATCTCTTTGAGGATAGAAATACGAGACAACCATACATGGCTTGAAATAGAAAGCTAAGCACTAACACCCTAGCTTTAAGTTGATGTGGCTCAAACATCAAACTGAAGATTGATGAATCTACCTGAAATATTTTAAGGAACTCAAAGCTAATGGGGAAAAAGGACACTCTCACTTACAAATCAGATCAAAATGGAGAAAAACTAGATACTGAAAGCAATTTCATTTTTTTCTGATTTATAGTCTTGAACAGACACACAGAAGTGAAATATAAAGATTCATGCAATAGATTTTATAAGTATTCAGTCAGGCTGAATAAACAAATGGTTGGAAAGAAGTGTGATTTTCTGTTCTCTATGCAGTGCTAGCTCAGATCTGGAAAGGTTCATTAGATTCCATATTGACTGCACTTACAGGAGGACTTGAAACAAACTTTTGTACTTTTTTTTAATTCTGTCATCAGATTATATCAACTCAAATGTATAATCTGGTTTCGGCTAACACATACCTCTGTGTAGCATTCTGAAAATTTAGGCCAAGTAGAAGGAACTGTTCTTAGAGGTTTCAGAGCACTGAATCTTGCGAAATCTTGCAAAAAAACCACTCTGTGTGTTTCTAGCAAACTGGCAGATGTTACTAACTGACTCCGTTTGTTCCACTCCAGCAGTTTTGACAGACATAAGTGTAAGTATAATACACCTATAGTAGACACCATTTTAAAAAAACCAACAAACGAAAGTCAACATTTAACATACCAAATCCCAAATAAAAACTTCCAAGTGTTGTGGATACTTAAGAAAAACAAATTATGTCATTCAGCAGAAAGACTGTTGATTAAGGTTTGGTACACGTCTTTCTTCACTAAAATATGTATTCCAGTCATACCAGTTTTCTTAAGAGGTTACTCAGAACCAATAATTTAGCTAAAACAGAATAGGATTTAAAATATTCACTAAGTGACAAAACTCCACTCAAACATAAGCATCTGATTCTGGACTAAGCAGCAGGAATTTTGCAGACAAAATTCCTACTGAATTAAGTGGGTGTTTTCTTATTACATTTGCAATGCACCATTTGCATGTAGTTAATAGCCAGTTCGTAGGCTGTTTACACATTTAAAAAGATTAGTCCATTTGCTTCCCAAATGATCTTCCAGGATGATAACATATGTGTGGGATGGGGAGAAAGAGAGAGAAGGAGTTAGTGATGGTTATATTCTTCAGATGAAAGTATTTTTGTCTGGGGAGATAAAAACGCACTATTTATCACAAGCAAATGAATTTTTCCAGCACTGTCATATTATTACCCTGTGCAATTTGATCAGTGTTTTAATCACATATGGTATGTTGTTTGCTTAGCCAGACGTCAGGTTATCTAATTATATAACAGAAGTACTGGTAAAAATATTACTATAATTGATGTGAAGATTATGAAAATCGAAACATGTATAACAGTTATATTTGTTATTAAGTTTCCAGACATTTTTCTGAAAATGCACTAGGTATCTTATGAAATGGAAGTATCTTTAAAAAAAATTATTTTATATTTTATAATGCTAACCATTTTTAAGCTTTTCCTGTATTTTGTTTCCACTAATACTCTTCAGTCTAAAATAATGCACTACATCTTTGCCATATGTAAGAAAAAGGTGTGTCCTGGATTAGCTACTTCCATCTTTCTCAAATTGCAGACTCCTAAAAATTTTCCTTTGCAGATCCATACCTACTAACAATAAGCATTCTTTTCTTACTTACCTTTCATAATTGGGCCTCAGAATTGGGCAACAAGGCCCCACAGACAACAGGCTCAAAACTAGTGCTTCAGAAATAAGGTAGCAACTCACTTCACCACTTTGGGGACACTGGGGAACAGAAGAAAAGTCACATCTTTACGATCTTGGGTGGTTTGTGACTTGTATAAGTTGTTAACTAGAGAATATTTGTAGGACTGTGGAATAGGTAATTTCATTTTGCATTTTAAATGCAGATTTTGATAGATATAGCTAACTCCATTTGTGAGAAGAAATAAGTCTCCAGTGTTTATAGAGTCTAAGGCAGAAGCAGACTTAGTTCCAATCTACAAGGCAGAGGACAGGAACTGTACACCTATGGCAACATCATGAGATGCAGAAGTACACCCTGTATAAAATACATAGTAAAGGCACGTTTCTATGAGGTCCATTTCTTTAAGTGATTCCTGAATGTAATTTCACACCAGCATCATGTCATTGATATTAACAGTTATTCTCAACTTACAGTAAAATCAGCTGAGAATCGATTTCATAGTATTTAATATGCAAAGGCCAACATAAAAAGAGATGAATCATTCCTTTGTTTCTGGTGGGAACAGGATCTCAAAAATAGATTCGTGGCAAAGAAAATGGGTAATTGTTGATTTTAAGCACATGAACAGTGGAGCTCTGCTCAAGTGTATCTACTCTGACAGTGTATTCAGTTATAGGACAGACCACGATGTCTGAGGTTATATTTACTGGTTTTGACTGCATGCTCAATTGCACTATTCTGTGGTGTGCTATGGGAAGACTGGTCTGTCCTTTGTGAGTACCTGTACAGATGAGACTTTGTCCCATAAACACAGTAAACTACTTTCAGCTTGGCATGCTGAAGTTTTCTCTCTGCAACCTCTGTTCCAATCAGTGGTAAGGCATGAATCCAGCTTGGAGCACTGATCTGTTCCAGCTGTTGGCATTAATGCAACTTTCATTTTGGAACCAGGAGGTAAATGCAAGACATGAGACATGTTTGAAGGCATTTTGTCAGCGACTTGTTAGCCAGCAGCACGCCTGGCTAACAACGTGCAGATACAAGGGCAGCTGATACAGATTTTCTTAACTGTGAAATCCCATGATGCTGATCATGATGTTGTAGTAAGGCTGCAAGCAGAAAGCAATGAAACAACCCTGTCTTAAGACAAGAAGGGGTGTCAGAAGAGCCAGATCTACAAGAAAAGCGAGGTCCCATGAAGCTGTTGGAAGACCTTGCCCCTTTACTTATCCAGTGAAGATGAAACTCCCTGCCTCCCTCTGCAACCTCTTCCTTCCACCACTAAAAGTCAAAATAGAGCTCTAGTTCTAACCTGCATGAAAATTAAGAATGGGACCAAATTTGGCTTGTCATGCTGGATTCACAAAGTGTTTACAAACGAGTTTAATCGAAGTGAAACAGGGAGCAATCATTCAGCTTAGCAGGAAGGGCATGAGGAATATGGGATGTGCACGTGACATCTGGATTTGGGACTGAAATCTACACTGTTACCTTTGCTTTATCCTCTGTGAACTCTCATTTTCATTAAGAGAAGGTCATGTAAAATGACTCTTTCCCAGCCCACATCCACACCCAGCCGACTTCAGCATTTCCTAATTAGGTTATATTCAATCTTTATAATGTGCTTGTAATAGATGTGGTACTGTAGCGTAATCTCAACTGATATTATTCACTTCCCAGGAATGTACAGCTGAAGCTGCTCTGCTGGCTCTGACTTAAAACAATGGGTGTGCAGCTGACAAATAGAGGTAGCTATTTTACATGCCCTGGTCTATTTGGGTGCCATTGTTTAAGCGATGTCTGCTGAACAGGTATTCGCATTAGAAAAACAAGCACCATTGCAATTTTCTGATGTGGCAGCTATTTTTGAAACTCATTAAAGCTCGCTAGTGCTTTTCCCATGCAATGAAAAACTGGAATTGCCTGTTGTAATATTGGCTGGCAGGTATGAATGGTTTCAGCTCACATTTTATAATGAAGAAATGAGCTCATGCTATATAATTGTGGGCTATCCCCAAGAATATTTTTATTCAGCGTTATTGTCAGACTAAATTAAAACCGCCAAAGAGCCCAATTTCTCAAGGTGCCAGGTGCTCTCAACTCCCACAGTAGTTAACAGAAGGGAAGAGTACTCAGCAGTTTCAGAATTAGTCCCTAAATGCTGATAGTTATGCGCAAATTTTCGTATTAAGCAAGACAACATTTTGCAGAGCTCCCATTGTTCTTTCACTCTTATTTTTCATTGTATTTCTTGATAAACATAATATTTATTCTGTGTCACATCCATTTATTACATTTATGTGACCTACTGCCATATCCTTTCAAATTACTTTTATCTTACTTTTTCCCTTCTAAGCTTAAAACAGCCATTAATGTCCTTTTATTGAAAATTAACTAGTGATGCATTTGAAGCTGCTGGTGATCACAGACAGTGACATTTGTCTGGCACTAGATACTTGTTTGCGTGCCCTCCTGCCAAACACAGCGGAATTTTTGTTGCCTCCCTGAGGTGTTTCCTAAGGAAAAGTGCTCTGAGCTTAGAGGACCAAGAGAAAGCAGATGAAAAAAGAAAGGAAAAGCCCTTTGGGCCAATATGTGAATTACCACCTCCTTTCACCAGATGAATCACCACTTCACTTCATGCACTCCTCCAGGCATTACTGGGCAGCTTGGGAAGACTGAGAAGAGGGGGAAGATTGGTACCTGCACAGATCCCTGCTTCCACTTGGCATTTCACAAAGCAGTAGAAAAAGCAAAAGAAAAGGCAGACTAGCAAAGCCAAATCTTGTGCAGTGTTTGAATATCAAAAAAGTTGAAAGTCAAACATCCATCACCAATACGCACAAGGTCAGGCAAAAGCCTTGCTCAAACTGTGGGTCAATTAATCCTTCTTTCCTCCCCTGGGTCCAAGGTGTTATCACCACAGAGGATAATGAGTTAAAGCCAAGTAAGGCCCTCTGAAGCTCAGAGGTCATGGAACAAGAGTCAAAAAAAAGGGTTCCAAATATTATAAGTCTTTCAACACTGTTTTCTAGGTATTCTGTTAAATATCCCACTGGGAGACTTCTTTTCGTCAAACCTAACCACATTTCTTTGGACTCCCTTCTCCGAGTGATTTCAAATATATAAAGAATTTAGATGAAAAACAGATCTGTATTTTTTCATTGTTTAAAAAATGGTAGTAAATGCTCACTTCTCAGAAGAGTGATAGTGATTTTATTTATAGAAATTCCCAAAGTGACAGTTACAGAGATAATCTGTGGCAAACAAGTTGCAGAAGATTTTTTCCCTCAGTCAGATCATATTCTTGCTTTCCCATGCTGTATAATAATTTCCATGAAAAGAAGCTTTATGATGTAGCTCTTATCATTGTTTTCAATTGGTAAGAGCAAACAGTGAGGAAAAACTATAAAGTTGGGGAAAATAAGAGCCTCCAAATAGGATTGTTATAAAGAAGATGGTCTCACTGTTCACTGAGGTCATTGACAGAAGAAACTAGACTAATTTGCAGCCAAGACAGATGTAAGTTGTGTATCTGTTGGGAAAAACAGAAAAAAATACAGATAGTGAAAAAATGGGACTATGGAGCTACCTCAGGAGGTTGTGGATTTTCCATCAATGGGTGATTTCAGGAACAGAGGATAAATGAAGATGTGCGGGAATAGGCTGGGTACATGGTTGACTCATTTGCCCACAGTGCCACAGGGATCTGGGAGGGACTGTGAAAGGTGGCTGTGAAGACAAATTTGTATGCACTATGTAGCAGCCTGTTTTAGGGAACTCTAAAGGGGCTGTATGTCCCCTGAAAAAGAGCACGGCAATAAGTTGCTTGATCCTCCATCAGGGCACAATATGGAGTAGATGACCCCAAAGCCCCTTCAGTTCTGACCCTACAGTTCTATAGTAGTCTACACTATAGTTGATCTATAAAGTAACTTATCAGAAATGTAGTATGTTTGGATATGTGTGCATTGGTAATCCACAGGAATTATTAAAAAAGAGCAAATATTTAGACCATTCCTAGGTAGTATTGTTAAACACTATTTAGCAATAGTATTTCAGAACGCAATCTTCAAGAACACAGGAAAACGGACAGTTTTAGAAAAAGATTTTAGTCACATTTTCTTGTTTATGGTACTATGAAGAGTGTTTACATTAAATTAAACTTAGTTTCCAGAGCTTATGTTTAATCATGTATACTTAAGGATCATGAAACCTTTGTCAAAGTACAGCTTTTAAACACACAATTTCAAAGCATAACAGATTGCTTAACACACCTCACTAAATTCATGGTCTGGCTCTAGCTGAAAGACGAGCAAAAGCACCACACACTTGAGTTGGGCATATATAAATAAACCCAATATTATGACAAATAGAAGTTGCCCTGATTCAGCAAAGCACTTAAACAGATACTCAAATTCTCTAGATATCACAGGGACATAAGCATTCAAGTATTTAAGTATTCAAGTATGCCTGCCATTTAGGAATCTTGAGACCATACTTTAAACTCCAGTTTTAATTCCTAATGAGAGAGGTTTGAAACGACAAGGAGAGAGGGCATAAATCTGTGATCAAAAGAGACTGAACAGCAGAGGATCCCATCACTCTTTCCTGGTGACCAATTCATAACCTGCGTGTTAGTAATAACACTGATACTTTAGCTGCTGAGAAGCTGAAGATATTCAGAACTTGAACAGAATCCTAGGAACCTTGGTTCTGCCTCTGGCCTCTACATGTCTGTCCTCCAGTGTTTCTCGTAACATGTTTAGCTGGGAAAAGGATCAGCATTTTTTCTGCAGAGAAACTGAAGCTTTGCTCTTAACCATTACTGCCTCAAAACACAAATTGTATTGACATTTTCCTATTAATATGTCTTTTGCTCCTACATAGGAGAACAAACCAGTATCATTACGGCCTATGATGGTACACTTGGGCACAGTGCAGGGAAAAGAACATGCTCCTTTTGCTGGGGGCTGCAGCCTGCCTTTGATGACCTTGGGATGGCTAACGTGGGACTGGAAAAGGTAATGGCAATGATACAAGGCCAGCAAGAATGGCATGGCTGTGCCTTTGGGCCAAATCAGCTTTTAGGGCTATAGTAAAGCTGTTCCTCTCCTCACCACAGTGAAAACAAGCACGAATCTCAGATGGGAAAAAGACAAGGGGAAACTGAAGAGGAAAAGCTAGAACAGGTGCCACAGATAGAGATGCAGGAGGTCACGACCCAAAAGGGCACAAGAGAGAAACTTGAGTAAAACCAACTGTGGTGCAATAGAGTGGCACACAGAGGTCTGAAACGCAGCTCTGAAGAGGAGAACCAAGGAAAGTATTCAGAAGAGGCAGGGATGTGTGACATGAGTGAGACAAGCTTTTGAGTGCACCACTGTCAAATGTTGCCAGCCTGTTATTATAGCAAACGAATCCATGTGTTTGTCTCTTTTGTCCTCAGAAACGGTTGTGTGGATTTTCTTCAGCTTCAGCACATGGCGCCACACACATGCATGCCACACACGTCCTTTCTGAACTAAAAGGAAGTATGAACAATGTCATCAACAGTAACCCTTTTTAAAAGTTCTAAACCACTTAAATTAGGTTCCTAAATGAAAAAGTAGTCTCAAGAGTAGAATTGGTAGATTAAAAGTAGTGTGGAGTACACTCACACAGGATAAATAATTGAATAATTGCAAAGTTGGAAACATATCCAAAGAAGCCAGGAATTATTACAGAATTCTTTTTTTCTTTTGCTTACACAAACTTTATAATAGCTGTTTTCTCTGACTGTCCTTTTGCATAAACTGGGAGCAGCCTCTGGGCTGCTCTCAAATTTATTTTGGCTTCTGCAATAGCAATTAAGAATTACTGGAACTGTGCAGACTCTGGCCATGCCTTCAGTACTGTCAGAGGCTGGGGCACAAAGCCATCCCAATCCCTTGGGCAGCAGTGGGGCTGCTGCCTCCAACCACCTGCTTGGTCACAGCCTGCTCCCAGCTGGGGGGCTGCACACCAGGAACTGGGAGGGACTGTTTGCACGAAGCTCTTGCTCCTATGGAGCAACACCCTCAGCTATTACACTGACATATGTTTTTTAGTTTGGTTTGGTTTTTTTTTTGGTTTAGTTGTTGTGGTTTTTTTTTAAATCATGTTATGTAAATTAAGATTTTCATAGAATTAAAAATAGTTCAGCAACGAGAAATTTCATGTGAAAGGTCACTATTTTCTGTGTAACTTTTATTTCACACAGCAGGATCAGGATATAAACCGCTATGTATGGCATGATGCTTCCTGCCCAGTGACAGCACCCTGTATATGTAAGGGCACAGCGGTCTGCGGGTATGCTGAATATTACAGTCTCAACACCTTGAAATGATCATGTTCTCTGAATCTGGGCATTGTATTTACAAAAAAGAAAATACAAATGCCCTGTGGTAAAGTGTGTTAGTGTTAAAGTGTTCCAACGCAAAGAGAGCAAAGGGGAAAATTCTCTCACCCAAATGTGGGTAGGTAAACATATTTTAAACTAAGTATATGATTATATACAATGCATCCACTGTTTACACTGATTTTAAAATGCCATATGTAATGAAAATTATGCAAATATTTATAAAAATACCTTAGCCCGGGTAAGGTATATACCACACTTAATATTTCAGTAAGGGCACATGCAGGGCTTGTATGGCAGTGCCAAAAGTAACATTTTGAAAAATGACCCTTCGATAAAACTGTCAGGCACGGAGTGTTGAGTACCTGCCAACAGAAACCTTTGGGAGGATGTCACTGGGAGAAGTGAAACAATAGCGGGGTCTCTATTTGCATTAAGCAGGGAACTTGTAAAAAATTTAACATCAGCGCAGTATTTATGGGCTTCCTAGTCAGTAACCTGCTGGACTGCCAACAGCTATTTTGAGCCCTTTCCCGTTCTGGGCAAGGCAGTTTCACTTGTATAAAACAGATGGGCAGGTGCCCTTAAATCTTTCACTACAGGGCGCTTGGCCGCGGCAGGTCCCTCGGAGCCGGAGCTGGATGCTCCGCACCCCGCTCAGCACCAAGGCTCCGCCGCCCCGCTCCGGCCCCGCCGCTGGGCGGGGGGAGACGCCCCTGCGCCTCCCCAGCTCTCGCAGTGTTTGCCGTTTACCTGCAAATCGCAGACTGCGGAGTCGTGGAAGCCCGAGCGCTCCTTAACAACGCGTAACTAATGGAGGACAGGCAGGATGAATGAGCGTAGCGGGCGGAGACCGGGCTGAGTCTCACCCCGAAGGATCGGGGCGTCGAGGAGGTGAGGGGGAAGAGGGCTGAGGCGGAAAATCATCAGCTTTTAAGCACACCTCCGAGATGACCGTGCTCGGGGGACGGGGGCTGCCCACCCGAGGGCTTCAGCAGGACGCTGCTGGGGTGTAGGGAAGGTATCCCGCCGCCACCTCGGCGATGAGCTCAAAAAAAAAAAAAAAAAAAAACCCCGGGGGGGGGGGGGCCGGGCAGGCAAAACCCCTTTATTGTTATTGTGGTCGTTCCTGGCCTCCCTGCCCGCCTCCCAGGCGGCGCTCCGCAGTGCCAGGATTTCCCTGCAGCCCGCCCTCCCCGCCCGCAGCGCCGGCGGCAGCGCCGCCTCCCCGCGGCCCCGCTCGCCGCCCGCGGCCCCGCGCCCGCCCCCGGGACACGGGGCGCCACCGCCCGCGCACTGACAGGCGCTCGCAGGTGCCGCGCTCGCCCCGAGTCGCGGAGGGGCGGCCCCGCTGCCCTCCTGGCTCCGCACCGGCGGGAGGGAGGTAGCCCGGGAGGGAGGAGCGGCGGGGGAGCAGCCGGCAGCGCCGTAAGTTGGGGAGCGGGGCGCGGAGGGGGAGGGCCGCCGGGCCGGGCTGCGCCTCCGAACCCCGGCGCTGCCCCTCTTGCCCCGCGGAGCGGCGGCAGAGCCGCAACGCCAGCTCAGGGGCTGGGAGGGAGGGGACGCGTTTTGGGGTGGGTGGGAGAGTATCCATTAATGATCGTGTTTGGCTGCTCGCGGGGTTCATGCCCGAGATGTCGCGAAGACCTCTCGGGGTGTTTCTACATCACTGAAATTCCGAGCTGAAATTCGCTCCTACAATTGGTTTAAACTTCCTTCTCAGTGTATTTTGGCATACCTGATTTTATGTACTTGCCTTGGAGGCAGAAGGCATACCTAGCGTACATCCCCCTGAAACAGCCTGTGGTTTTTTTGTGAGGGATGTCCCCTTTTTCCCCTGCCGCACCTTCCTGCCCGAGTCTAAGAATAACCATGCGCTTGAGTGCGCCGCCACCGCATGCCCGGCTGGGGCTTGGGCTGGACCGGGACCCAGATCTGGACCGAGGGCAGGCAGGACACTTGGAGCAAGTCAGTGGCCCGGATTGATGCTGGTTGTGGAGCAAAGGGTTCAAGTCGGGAACTCAAGAAGAATTTGCGTTGGGTTGCTGATGAAGAAATGCGGGCTGTAGATTAATAAGAAGGACTTGATTTATTTTCGGTTGAAATTTAAAAGAGACCAAAATAGAGGAAGCAATTAATTTAGGACTTGCGTCACTGTAGATTGTTGTTATGTTTTAAAAATAGGAAGAGATTTTATTATGAAATGCATAATGTAACAAATATGATCCTGATCTCTTACTTTCCTTTGAAAAATAACTGGGGGAGGAAGACAAAGAATGTTCCCGCAAATGAAATTCCTCACTCATAGACCATTATTTTCAGTTACGAATATATTGTAAGGATGTAACATTGTTCAGCAAAATGTAGAAGAAAAAAATCAGAAGGTTTAAGGTATGAAAATCTAAAGCTGAAAAATTCCTTAGATACACACTACCAGAAATCTTATAATCCATGTGCCATGGCTCAGATGTTTAGAGGAATGACAGAGATACCAAAAAAGGCATCATGATACTCAGTGCAATTCTAGGAGCTGAATTTTCTCCTTCCCTACAGAAAAGGAAAGTGCATTTCTGGAAGCAAGAAGTGACAGATGTGGCATCTCAGCAGCTGGCTAAACATAAAAGCATGTATCAGCAGGTGATTACTGTTGCAAGGATTTATTTTTAAAGTGAAAGGCTTGAGCCTATTTTAGCGTTAGCTTTAAGATCTACTTGAGCTCTATGGCATATTAAAAATAGCCTTTCAGCAGAAACATTAAGAAAAGTAAGAGAAAACTCATATGTTCAAGACACTCCTTGCTTTGAACATTTGTTTTGTATTACAGCATACAGAGGAGAGGGACTGAGCAGGTTCTTCGGTGGTAGGATAGTACTGAAGGGAATGATTTTTCCTGGCCTCAGCATAAGCCAACGGTATCTGGGAAGGAAACAATGGGGCCTATCTTCTCCTTAGATTAAAGATAATCACAGTTACTGTGCTCTTGTGCATCCACAGAGGTAGAAATCTGGCTGCAGAAACTACCTCAGTGGTTCTGCTTCTCTTCTGTGATTGGTAAAGCCAGCCAGGATCACCAGGAGGTGGCCTGGGTGAATTTTAGAAAGGAAAGAGATGGATATCACCCTAAGAGGCAGCTCAGATCCACTCTTTCCCTGAGGCAGTGTGGCTCTGCACCATCCCTATTTAAATGCTGTGGCTAAATGTCACATTGACTTCAAAGAGGCTTCTAAAACTGTTCCAAACCACTTATATCAGCTTTACAGTAACCAACAGAAGCCACTGTTCATGGCAAAACATGTTTTGCTCTCAGCTTTTCATAATTGGGTATGGTGCTTTGGTTTATAGTCTTCTAAGCTAGGTGGCTCCTTATAGAAGAAATTCTGGTCCTCTGCCCAAGTCTTGAGAAATAGTTTGGGGCAGGAAAGGGAACTCACATTTAAAAACAAATTTCCCTTTGCCATGCAGAATTTGCCACCAAGTTCTTCACTTCTTGTCAGTGAGGCTGTGTCCCAGGGGCTCAGCGATGCTCTCTGACCAGTTCTTCCTCCCATTCCACACCCTAGTTGGCAGAATTGCTGTGGATTGGGTCACCTGGTGCCTGTTTGGCCTTTGATAATCATGCAAAAGATCAAAAACAGGCTTTCACCCTCCTGCATGCAGATGTTACTGTTTTGGTAACAAACAATCAAGCAAAAGCATCATTTCTTTCCTCTTACATTGATCAAGCCAGAGTAAATGTGTTTTCTCAAGATCTTCACCATTTTGTGGAGAGCTGGCTACCTCTTCTTCCCCCAGTGGTAAAACTGAACCAATTGGGTGGTCTGTACCTAATAGCCATGGTATCCCCATGGGTAGAGCACTTACAGGAATGGCAGTCGGCTGAAGGTATATCCTGTGTTTGTTAGTTTGTGTGATAGCAAGATGAATTTCCCTAATAAACTCAAGCCTGAACTTAAATGAGGATGTGGGAAGAATTGTGTTCAGACTGTTTTTAAATGATTTCCTCTCACTACAAAGCAGACCAGTTGCTAGCCAGGGAACGGAGATGTCTGGGTAGAGCAGTGAGAGCGGATTTGAAGCACCACCTACAGAGTACAGGCTTCTGGAGGATGGCAGAATGAGTACAAGCTCAGGTAAACCTCGTGATGAAGAGACATACCTTTAGTGCTGTGTTAAAATAAGAAAGATTTCTGGATGACATTCATGCAGATAAGCATTGCCTACAGTATTTTACAATGTTATGCATTTACCTTCATAAGGTTATTGAGCAAAGATACTGATGCAGCTGGGAAGGTGACTCTAAACAGGAGCAGCTGGACCTGGCTGACAAGAAGACTAGCTTCCTCATAGTTCAAGGGTTAAATCAAGACCAGTAAAGCTTCAGAAAACACACTGCCAAGATATAATGAGATGATTACAAATGGATGGAGTCGGCCAGGGTGACGAGATATATTTATACCTTTACTTAGGTTTCACTGACATTTATGGAATAAATAGTCAAGTATAGAAACAAACGTTTGTCTTATGGTATTGCCACTAGTTAAGTCCGCAAGAGTGCAGCTAGTAAGCAACTGAGATTTTTCTTTAGAGAGGCTAGGGAACTGCTGAATGTGTTTGATTCCTTTTTGTGTTGTGTTTTTGTTTTTTAAAGAGGGGAGATAAGCCATTTGCAGGTCATTTACGGGCTAAACCTACAGTCAAGTAGCACTTTTTAGTACCCAAAGATCTGAAAATGTGAAAGTGTTTTTTAAATACTCAAACTAAATTATATCTTCATGATCTTTGTAGCTTTTTATGCAGGACCATTTCGCTGAAATGTATATTTAGAACAAGTAATTTGAATTACTGTTGTACTTACCTTTGAAATCATGAAAGTTGCGCAATACTCTTAAAGCTTGATGACTAGTATCTCTTGAATGCCAGGGAGCCACATGAAGGGTTTTAACCCCCGCTGTGGGTGGTACAACAACATACAACTTAACTATGCAAATGTTGTGTTCATACTGTTTACTTACTCTGAATAATAGAAGAAAGCTCACCAAGTCTGATACACTGCTTTGATTTCTATCATAAAGGTCAACGGGGAACAAGTCAGATAAGAAATTATGTGGACTGATACATTGAGTTACTGTGCTGGGGCTCATTCTGAATGAGCTAAGTGAACTTTTCTGTGGTTACCTGTAAACAGCAATTGACCTTCTGTAGCGATACAAGAGCTGATGAGCTGAAACTAGGTATGACTTGCTTAGTCAAGTCTGCAAGCTTGTTTAGATGCATTTAGATGGCAATTAATTTTTTTCAAGTCATCTGTAGAGAACTTTCTAAAAATAAATATTACTTCATGTCTTTACCTAAAAGACCTAAAATAGTATTTTTTTTCCTGTCCCTTTGAAATACCAGATGTTTCAAGTCCCTTTCTCACTGTTTTGCTGTAGGAATTTTATATGCATCTGAAGATTTGTGTTGTGCCTTAAACAAAGGAAACAGGTGTTGAGTCTTCATTGCACATGTGGGGTTTTTCCTATTAGAATATTAGACACTACTATAAAAATAGTAAGTAAAAGCAAATTATTAGTCTGAAATTTCATTTTTTTCGAGTTGACTTAAGTCCATACAGTATAACATTTAAGTCAAGCAAACCAAAAACCCTAAAGCCTGTTATGCTGGAAAAAGCAAGTATTCGTAAGTTGGAAAAAGCCTGCAGAAAATGGTGATACATATATAAGTGCATTATGGTCATGTTATTTCTCGTAGCCCTCTTGCCTTAAACAGTATGTGGGGTGAATGAGATGAGAAGTAGCAAAAAGAGAGGATCTGTTCGAAATTCTGGGCTAAAGCTGAAGGTCTTGCTCTGTCATAGTCCTTTTGGGTGGTGCAGATGGTCAAGGAACCAAAGAATGATTGGACAAGTAATGTAATATAGTCTTGGGATTTTCTTACTTTGCGTTCTGTGACTTTGTAACTTCAGTGCTCCACATACGATATTTCTAATTATGGGGTTCATAATTCTCAGTGATACTCTGCAAAGAAGATCAAAGGTGCTTTGCTGCCACCACAGTCAGCATCTATGAAGCACTTCTCCTAAGTGGTTGTGAAACCAGCTTTCTAACCAGCAGAGTTCTCAGTCATCATCTTCACTAGAAGAAACCCTGATACATGTAAGCGTATGAGTAATAAGTCTTTAGCAAAGAAGAGGCGCATGGATCTTGTTGTCTTGATAAACACTTTCTCTGTTCTATTCTATTAAAGCTCCTTGTTGACTTTTAAGAAGGTGACTTTCTCAAGCCATATGGCTGGGTCAGTTCCTGTGTAGTAGACAGGATTTTTTTGTGTGTTTGTTTTTTCTGGCACTTAAATGATGGACTAGTACCCAAGTGATGTACAGGAACGTAATGCCAGTGTTGCTGGGAATTTTTGCCCCACATTTATGTTCTTACTCTTTTATTTTTTCCCATATTTCATTTATATCATCAAGAATTCATTCAAAAAGATTTTAAATTTTACAAAAAATTAATACTTTAGTAATTTAGAACCTTAAAAAAATCCTTATGATATCAGAACAATTTTTTATATATTCTTTGTTGTAATACTTCCTAAATCTAACCTTTTAAATTGTATTAATCAAGATACTGTGATAAGAAAGAAGTTCCATTCTTTATTCCTTCTTATATGTATCTTCAGTCCTACTTAAGTAAAGCCTAAATGTATCTCTTTCATGAAGGGCTACGTATTTTTTAGAAACCTCTAACTTTACCTTTTGCCTCAGTTAATATGATTCATTATATATTTTGATTTAGTTTGACTTTAATTCTGTTTATTCGTGAGATTGGGTAAATTAGGTCTGCAGACAAAGATTAGTCCAAAATGTGATGGAGTTTAAGATGAATGTTTTGGTTTGCTTTTTCTGTCCCCTTTGCCATGCTTGAGATGCACACCATAAATATGCTCTCTTCTATGTGACAACTACCATTTAGAAACAGCATCTTGTTCAGGCACTCTTGCCACTGCTTTTAATGATTAATTCTCTTGGGAAATGGCCATCAGTTTTAATTTTCGGTCTTTTATTTTTGGATTATTTGATAAACTGTCTTTTGGGAACTAAAGCATAGTTTCAGTTCAGTTAAAATTTATTTCCAGAGAATGGTTAGGTCAGTCTTCTCAATATTCAGATTTCAAATGATAGCTTAATCAATTTGAATTTTATGAGCTCCCTGTCATTTGAAGCATTTATGTGACGCATTGGTTCTTAACCATGTTTCTGTAACCACAAAGAATAAAAACAAAAGCGTCTCTGACACTAAAAGCTGCACATGCCACAGTGAGGGTGAAGGAAAAAGATGATGCAGATTCTGCCCTTTGTAGTTTGATGTAAAGGTCAGCCATGCTGTTTCTCCCCAGCTCTGTGGTCCCTGCAAAGGCACTCTTTTTTTTTTTACCTTTTCCATGACTTGTCTGTATTCATTTGTAAGATGGTATGTGGTTATGTAGTGTTTCCCTTCTTTTAAGGAAGTGTGGCTGCTAGAAATAATATTAGGGGTGAGCCCAATTTAAGGCTTGAACAGCAGGAGAGCTAGATGGTGAGTGAAAGAGGAAAGAACAGTGCCATTGATTTTCCTGCATGTCAGATGCAGCTCACATGTTTCTGCTCCAGATACAAAAGATCACTGCTCTTCATCAAGTTTAAGCTGATTCTTTGCTTGCTTGTGGCTCCTCTATTAGATGACCTTGGAATAATAACCATGGTTCATAAGATGATAAGATGTAGTGCATCTGGGGATCTCTTCTGCTTGGATGTTTAAAAAACAGATGGGAATATGGAAGTGAAGAATGGAGTAGCATGTCCATGCATAGGTTGCATATATAGCATACAGAATTTTACTTTATTTCAGTCCAAAGAGTTGGAATGGGAAGGTGAAATAGGAGGGAGGTGATGCTCATACCAATAACAATTCTGTTGTAAAGCTAAATATCCATAAAACATGCAACAAATGAAGAACTGTCTTCTGTGAGATTTTGTAGTTGTCATTTTATGTCTGCATAATTCTTAATATACCAGATACCTGGCTTGTGATTAGGGCTTTGATGCTACAGAAATACGGATTTATAGTAATACATTGCTCAATTTGATCATCTTGCCTGGAAGGCAACCGTAGCATCTAGTTGGTTTGATGAAAATCTTAAATGAGAAGGTTGGATTGTTACTGTTATCATATCTGTCTAACTTGTTTCTTATTAATAATATGCAAAGTAATCAGTGCTACAGAGAAGTAGCCTGAATAGAGAATCTGTTGTTAGGAACAAGATAGTGGAGACTGAGCAGACCAGTAATTTGTATGGCAGCTGCTCTGTTCTGTATGTCCCTTCCCCACTTGCACGGCATGATTTTAGTGGAGAGGGAGGCTATATTCTTGTGGTTTTACCTCTATGTACCTTCAGGCATGATGAATACCCATCTCAGCCTCCAGAGTCTTTTAGATAAGATCCCCTGAGGTCAACAGTCAACAGCAAAGACAACAAAGTAATCCATTTTAAGACAGTGGGCTGTACAGCTCTCTTAAAAATACATACTTCTAGTCCTGAAGAAGAAGAGTTACAATAGCAAGAATCCAAGAAGGTTATGAATCTGTAGGAGTTCCTAAAGGAGTGAGGACAAAAATAAAACCTACTTCTTGAAACAGACAATCAAGCGATTTATGCTGTGGACAGTTTTCAGTTTTTGTCTGAGAATTAATTTCACTTTTAGTTGAAGTAGTTCTTTTACCTTGAGACTGCAACCATGCCTCTACTTTGGCAGAGGAATATACATTGTAAATAAGATATTTTGTGACATGGTATAATATTTGGATTACTGAAATATGCACTGACAGGTGTATAGGAGGAAGAGACAGGAGTAGCATCTAACGAAGCAGCAACAGAAAAGTTGGAAGCTTTTTGACACTGCCTTTGGTATGAATAGTATATCCATTCAAGTGTAAATCTTTTAAGTGTATTCAGGTAATCTCTGAAAATACAAATATGTAATCTGCAAGGAAAGAAGCAGGCTTCAATGCCCAAATGAATAATCTAAACATGAAAATAACTCCTATTGCTAAATTCCAGCTAATTTTCAGGCATCAAACCTGCTTACATGTCTTTGTTCGTTGCATCTACCCTTCCCCACTTCCACTGTTTTCCGTCTCCTGGTTCCGCATTCCTAGTTTTTAGGCAAAGGTTCTGTCCTTCCTCTGAAATTGGGTTGATGGTTATTCCCGCCTGTTGAGTTGTTTGTGGGGGTAGAGCAATGTAAGTTATAGGGGTGGTATTTTTAATAGAGAGGATTTTGGAAAATTCTAGGTGGCAGACACTACTGAGGCTTGTAAAAATGATATAGTTTAACACCTTAATTTTACCTGTCTTGGTGATTCACAGTGACAGGAGAAGACACATTCCTAGGTACAACTTTTAAGGTCAGGACTAGCTTTAAAAGTACAAAAGTGCTAGAACTTGTTAACAATGCTGCAGATTTTGGTGGGTGGTCTATCCATAGGAGTAAAGGGCATTATGGTAAAGCAGGGGAGTAGAAATACATAATTTCTGTATTGTCTTGTTAGAGAAACAGTTTAAAAACTTTGGTTAAAATTCTTCCACCTCGTTCTAATCCTCATAATAAGCAAACAGATTGCTGCAGAATGTGGATAGTAAATGTTGGCTTGAATGGCAATGTCTGATATTTATAAACAACTGAAAATGAGCTTTAAAATAGAAACTTTCAAGACATCTGAAGAGTAGGTGGACATGTTAAAAAGGCATCATCTAAGAAATTGTGTATATTCTCTCTGTAATAAATCAGTGTGCTATCTGCAGAAGCAGGAGCAGCTGTCTGCGTGTACATATGTGTACATTAAAAATCCTCGACTGAAATGGTAACAGATGATTTTTCAGGTGCTCTGACTCTATGTTCTTTCAGTCCATCTGGTGAGGTAGCTGTAGTTTGTAGTTTTTGGATAAATATCCTGGAAGTACAAATGTCATCCCAAAGTCAAGTTTTACAGTAGTAACAATATATGAGAGATGTGACTTGAAAAGAAATTATGGTTATATTGTCAAATTCAAGAACTATTTCAATGTCTCTTGACTAAAAGTGAATGAAGCCATATGGAATCTTTTTCATTGTGCTTTTCTTCGGAACTGAATATCTGAAGTTGGACATGGACTCTGCTCAGTCATGCATCTGAGATACCCTTGTTAGAAAGCTGTACTTTAAAATATTAAGTTTTTCTTGTTCATCTTGAATAGGCTGAGGCGCTGTGAAATGTGTACCCTTCTGCTTGCACGTCAGAGAAGAAACAGCTTTTAAAGTTTCCAGATCTCAAACTGTTCATGGCAGTTTGACAGGAAAGAATTTATTTGGTTCTCCATGCAGGATTTGAAGTAGTGTCAGACACAGATATCTGCTTTTTTTGTCTTTTATTTCTATTTTGTGCTGAAAGATGAGAACTTTCCAAACACAACATTTTGGATGAGAGCTCCATTTTATAACTTCCAGGAGATTTGCCCTTTCAACCTTCATAGTCATGTTGATGGCCAAGAAAACACAATCTGTGGACAGAAAGGCTCTAAAAATTTAGTATGCCTTTCCCTAGATAAAAATGCTTTTCATTTAATTTTTAAGAGAAATGCCATGAATTTAGGGGAAAATACTTCATATCTTGAATGATAAAAGCCAGAACAGACCATAGGGAACTTGTTTATGACAAGCTATAGGCCTTTCCTGAGTTGTCACCCAGTTCTGTGTCAATATGATTCTTGGCTCTGCCACAGCTGTTTGAATTAGATAATGGTCAGTTCTTTGAAAAAAAGAAAAAAAATAACAAAGATTCAAATAAATCACTCAGTTCCTCTCATTTCCATTCTCTACCTATTGATTTTCCTCTCCTGCCCCTGATCCTCAGTCTTCCAGTGCAGATCATCTTAGGGTGGTTTCTCCAACAGAAACGGATGAATTGAAAGTGAAGAGTTTAAGAGCATCCACTGGCAATGCAGGCCACAAGTCCTAATGCCTGTAGAAGAAAAAGCTACAACTTATCTTTGTAACGTTAGTCTGACTTGGGAGTGACAGTACCTTTTAGAGGACTCAAATGGGCAGAAACTCGTATGAAATCAGGCATATTAAGCTGGTGTATAAGAAGTCATAATTGATCTACTGTGAAATTCCATGACAGGGAAAAAAGAATTTTCTTTTAATTTTCAGTGGATGTACTGGTCAGAAAGAGGAACTGTGTATATTGCAAGTTGTACAGACCTATCCTTCCACTGCTGATGGAACAGTTTGTATCTTGTCATCTATTTTGTAAAGCGAGAGTTTTGATTCAGATCATCTGATTTGCAGTAGTTACAGCTTCAGTTACACTGATTCAAATACTGCTGAAAGAAAGAGAACAAAGATGTATACTAAGTGACTTTAAAGAAAATTCATCTTGATTGTTTTTAAAGCTATCAAAAAAGTGGCTGATCAAGGAGAAAAGGACTGTTTCCAGGTACAAAGCAAATGACAGAATTTCAGTGGAAAGCCCAAGAAGAATATTTTGGTATCTGGAAAAAACACTTAAGAAAATTTTCTGTGTCTTCTGCATAAGAAAGATCACTAGCAAGAGTTATTAAGGGAGTTCAAATATTTATTAAGCTTAATCAAGTTCTAAAGCAGCACTCATTTTGTGTGTTGGATAGTAAGTCACTGGGGATGTAACAGTCCAAGTGCAAGGCAGATTAAGAGTCTCTCTGAATTTTTCAGGTATTCACAATTATTTGTTTTTAAAATTGAGGTTTCACTTTAAGATATAATGCTCTTTCAGCCCCTATTGCTACCCTAAGTGAAATTACCTGCCTTGTTTCAGACAGTCTGAAACACTCACCTTGGGGGATGTGAACTTAATCAGGAACCATTAACCTGGGAACCTGGTGACTATAAAAAAGTTAATTGTTCTACTGCAAGATGCTAATGTGTTGTATTTGGAGAGGTTTAGTTTACTGACTAAGTGCAGATTTTTTTTTGTTTGTTTTCAGTGTTGTTTGAGCTTTTTTTCTCTTCCCAATGCTAAATTGTCTTTGCCTTCCCACTTTTGTTCTTTAGAGTGAATGGGTTATGGTCTTTTCAGGAATGGGAAGAGTTTAGCAGCAGTGCCTATGACTGGATTTTTGTTTAATATATATATATATGATTCGAATTATTTATAGGATAAAACTGTATTTAACACTCTGTGTTGTAAGAGAACTTAAACCAACAATATCGAAATCCCATTTTCCTCAAGTATGTGGTTTAACTTAAGAAGCCTATTACTGTAGCTATAGGGATGTTGATGAACTGCTTCTAACATGGATCTTTGTAGCTGTTGGTGAACAATTTAATAATTTCCTCCAGTAAGGATTTCCTTGGGCTCTGAGGAAGGAGCCCAATTATGCTGCCCCACTGCTTCTGCAGCCAGAAGGAGCATACCTCTGGTGAATCCAGGCCAGCGCCCATGTACAGAGGGAAAGAAGGAATGCCAGTTTGGTAATATCTTCCTTCTAGGAGTTACTGTACATGTCTTTTGCTGGGACTGTGTTTCAAAGTGTTTTGATTATGATATTTCTATTCCTTCCCGTGTGAGCTATATCCAGAGAGCCTATGGAACAGGCCCTGTATTATCCATTAATTTCTCAGGGTCCAGTACTGAAGCAGCAACACTGAGATGCTGATGCCCTCCTCGGATGCAAGTTCCCTCTTAAATTTCTGGAGTGTACTGTCTCTGTGCTCTTATGTAATTCAGGGAGGTAAAGTTTGTTGCTTCCCTGTGTTTCTGCAAAGGCTATCTCTGTAAAACAGTACAGACTTTTACAAGAGAAGAGAGCCCCACACTATGCCTTAAGTTAATGCAATCCTGATACATTGTTACGGTGTTATATGTTATGGGTTTTTTTCAGGATATGGTTTGTACTCAGGACAAGGAAATTGACCTTGATTTCTGTTCCTTTGTCTACACTAAGAAAATCAGGAATACCTGGCCACTTACTTCTGTGGCTTGGATTCTGACCATCTTTACAGTGGTTTTGTTTTCTGAGTTGGTATTTGGTGGGGATTTTTTGTTGTTGCTGTAGTAGTGTTTTATTTCCCTAGCTGTTATTTTCCCCCCACCCCCCAAGTGCTGGAGCAGAATTTTTTGTCCGCACTTTAAGTGTCTGTCCTGGGCTCTACAACATGTCATCTTTTCTTAAATTTTTGAAGGATGGTAAACCACACTAAGCTCCCATGTCTTGAATTCTAACTGCAAGAACCATTAGAAATTTGCTTTAAATAGCCTGTAGTAAAGGTAGAATTTTATCTTACCTACTTATTAAAGGATTAAATAAATAAACATGCCCTTTACTTAGGAAAGTAGGTCCCTGAATTATGTTTTTATTTTTCTGCCTAACCCCCACTGCTTTCCATACCAGTTGTATGAATTGGTGTGTGAAAGACTTGCAGCATGTGGTAATGGCTCGTTCTTGGTCAATAGGAGGTGCATCCATGCCCAAAGGGATCACTTGCACCTCATTTCTGTGCTGTTAAGAGTTGTATAAACAAAACCTGTGACAACCAAACAGAGCTATAGCAGTCTAGCAGCAAGTGTCACAACGCAATATAAGGCCTTGGTATAGTATGCTCTGTTTCAAAACCAGCTTCTCTCAACTCTGAAGTAATTACTGCAGCCTGGATAAAGTATAGGCTCAATATATTTACTGAGTTGGTTTAGTCAGACCTAAACATAACTTTTGCCTTGTGCAACAGATTGACTCTCCTACCTGTCCCTGAGTATTCAGTATCATGTGAGGAGTGAAATGTCTGAGATTACTAAAAGGTAAGCTGAGGTATTGATAAAATGCCTAGTGGTTGTTAAATTTGGATTGAATTTGGCTGTCAGGCACCTGGCATAGGTCTCCTCAGTATCTTGAAAGTGGAATGCCACTGCTGACCAGTCTTAATTTTATAGACAATGGTTTTGGTAATGGATTATGTATTTAATGGTCAACTTCAGGATCTCTCTGCCTTTTGATCTCCCTTGTTGGGAGTGGCTGGTACTGAAGAGCACGCTTAGCAGTTACTTGACCTTTATAAAAGAGAGTGAAAGGGACCTGCAAATGTAGGGCTCTCTTTCTGAGGTAGGAGGGAGGGAAAGGAATTGTCTTGTTGAACTAGATGATCTTAAAGGTCTTTTCCGATGATTCTATCTGGGCCTGTGAGGGCTGCAGAGAGGTGCAGCTGGCTGTTGGCATCTTTGTTACCTAATGTCTAGCCTAGTTTCTGTTGCAATATATGATTAATTTTGAGGTTTCCATTAATGTGGGTTTTGGAACAAATTAAATGTGACCGAGATGCCAACAAGGATCTGAAATTTGTTTTCTGCTGAAGAACTCTTTATGCAAATGAACACCAATTTGCATCATTAAGCGCACACTTCACTCAGGCTGCCCAACAGGATGGAACACTGAGATAGAAATTGCCTCTTGCAGTGCTTTTCTTATAAGATGACAACCACTTAAGCCCAACCAGTGCTTTGGCCCGTGTGTGGGTTCTTTTACAGTCTTTCTGGGGAGGAGGTAGTTGTTTTATAGCAGTCTGAGTTTGGTGTGATCCTCTTCAAAAGGTCCTTGTATCTTGTATTTCTTTCGGTGCTAACTAACACTTGGATATCCCCTCTCCCTAGTCACCCCAAGGATTTACCGTGTTTTAGAAGTGCATGAGACAGTTTGTTCGGTTAAGAGAATTCATCTTGAAAAGTTGTAACTTGTTTCTCTCAACAAATGTGAGTTGTTTTGGTTGGTGTTGTGCCACTGTGTTTGTCAGTGTCGATTTATACCAAGCTTTAAATAGGATACTCTGCAATGAGTTTGTTTTCTGGTAGTTTGTAATCCTTTCAGGCTGGCTAACATTAACGAGAGGCAGCATTACTGTGGCTGGCTTTCTTTTGATCATGCACAGCCCTAGTCAGGAAATGGGTGAGGAGCGTGAGTCATGATTACATTACCCTAGTGTGACTGCCTACTAGGAGTTTTCTTTTTGCCGCCAATCCGCTTTCCCTGGACACTACTTCTGAAAACAAAATGACCATTTTGGAGCACTTTGAAATATTGACCTTTGAACAGAGAGATTTATGTTCTCTTGCAGTTTCAAGACAAAGTTCTAAGCAGGAGCCCCTGCAGAGTGCAGAGTGAAAACGAATGTCTGCAAAATGCTTTTCCAGAAATCTGCAAAGGGCAGGACTTGACTTGCAGTACACCAGATCTGCTTGGGTTCATTGGATACAACATGCTTCCCTGACCCATTTAATTATTCTGTCGTGTTGCCTGCGCATGCAAGCTCAAGGTCCAGTCTTGTCTTATACAGAGGCTGTCGTCTCGCTCACCATTTGGCTTAAGCTGTGTCTTAGAACTCTACTTATCTCTTGAAATATGGCTGCAGTAATGGGAAGATAGGTGCTGAGTACTGACTGAGGTAAAACCCTGAGTGTTGAGAAGGTAGCTTTAGTGGGATTTGAGACAGCAGTATTTTGGACAGTTTAGTTAAATACACGGGTTTAGAATTTGAAAGAAATAACAGCTGCTAATCAGTAAACTAGCTTTAGCACTGAATTGCCACTGTGCCACTCTGAATGTTCAGAGAGTACACTTCTGCACAAGTGCTGAGTATATTAATTTCTTTCACATTAAACTGATTAACTCTTCCAGGTTTTAGGAGCAGTATGTGAAATATGACTGCTGGCACAGAGAGTGAATGCACCCTGATACTACTTGATATATTGCAAGAAAAAAGAAGTCTGATCAATTGAGTACAAGCAACTCAAGTTAACAGAACAGAAAGTCTGTGGCAGAGAGATCTCAGGAGGAAGTGGGGACCCCTGCACTGCTGTCCAGTGTGATGTGTCCCTGCCAGCTGGGGCATGTTGTAGGTGTCACTGACATGCTGCAGAGCAGCACCACATTATGACATGTCTTCTAGTTGTCGCTTATTCCTCCGGACACTTACCTCTGCTCAAACAGTGCTTTCAAATAGTGGAATTGTTTTGTTAGAAGTATAGTATAAACTTGCAATGAAGATATAATTTCTGGGTTTCTTCTAAGGGTGATAAACCAGTTTCTGTAGTTGTATTAATAATCTACTTGGAATTGGATATAGATAACCAAATTTTAGAAGTCTTATTTACTTCATGATTTTAATCTCATTTCTTTAAAAGGGTATGAGTTGGACTAAAAAAGAAATTCAGTGAAGATTTTTGTAATCCACTGAGACATTTCCTTTCTTCCACCTACCCCAGCTCCTTTTTCTATATAATAAAACAAATAAGCCCTGTGTGACTTTATATTTTTCATTGTTAGCCTTTGCATATAGAGGGCTCTCTGGCCTTCGATTTTGTTTTAAAACTAGTTTATCAGACACTTTAAGTGGTCAGTACTTATTTAAAGTGAAACACTTTGAGAACTGAATAATAGAACTGGTGATTATGATATTCCTATGTCACTTGTGTGTTTCAAGGAGATGATAAGGAATATTTGACTTAGAGATGAAGGGTATTTGATTTTTGGAGGTGGGGAGTTCAGGGTAGGGTTTTGTGGGTTTGGTTGTTGGGGGATTTTTTTTATTGGAATCTTGCAAGATCCTTTTATGTTAGATTACCTTTTGTTAAGATGCTTTCCATAAAATAGTAATAATAACTATAGTGAGAAAAACTTCATTTCAATATGATAGCAGTTTTGGGAACCCTGAGGCAGAAGCAAGTGGAGCTACAAAGCCATTTCTGCATCAGAAGCATAAAACCTGGATATGAATCCGTGGACACTTTTTCCTTGCAGAAGAGTTGGTTAAGGATTGCCCATCCCTTCTGCCAGAACTCCTTTTTTTTCTAAGAGTGATGTTTCAAGAGTCAGCGGAGCTATTGAAATGACTTGGTGCGGCTGAAAGTAGCAATCTCACTCCTAACCTTGTGATTTTACACCCCTTTCCTAGTTAGTTTTCACCCAGTTCTGTGTACTGAGCTGGCCTATGAGGGGTCAAACATGTGCACACAGTAGGGGGCAAGGGGAGAATGCCTTTCTGGCAGCAACTCTCTTGAAGCATTGCCATCAGGCACTCTGCAGCTGTTGGTAAGCCTGTACTGTAAACTGAGTCAGTGGGGAGAACTACTGCTGTGACCAGGTTGCAGTGTGGCTTGTAGGTCTGTCTGCCCGAAGAGGGTACAAGGAACTGCAGTGCAGAACCAGGAAGCAGCAGCGAGGAGTGAGGAATCCGGAGTGGGAACTTAAACCGGCTTTGAGAGCAGAGTTGGGCTGGGGAACTACACCCTCTGTGTTAAGAGAAAGCCATCTATGCTAACCTGCTCAGAATTACAAAGGGTGTGTAGTGTGGATTTGTTAATCCACTTGAAGTGATCTGAGTGCTGGCTGACATCAAAAGGGGCAACACTGCCTTCTTCAGTCCACATCTTCCCAAGTTCTTCCACATGGCAATATCAGCACTTAAATGAACATGCCT
Organism: Chiroxiphia lanceolata; assembly: GCF_009829145.1. NCBI lineage: Eukaryota > Metazoa > Chordata > Aves > Passeriformes > Pipridae > Chiroxiphia > Chiroxiphia lanceolata. The sequence goes on along the minus strand of NC_045639.1, from coordinate 33,328,858 downwards.
TGAGTTGTGTCAGGCAGCTGCTTTGGCTAAAAAATGTTCCTTTCTTCTCTCTGAGCAGATGAGATTTCAACCAGAGCAATCTTTTAGGTGGCACACGGGCTCAGGTTATAGGGTTTGGGGGTTTTTTGTCAAATTTCACAATGTTTTTCCCTATGGCCTAAGAAAATGGATGGGCAAGTTTTTAGGCCTGTTTGCCTTGTGGCTTATGAGTTCATGATTCCCAGCTATTTGCTCATCTGGTCTGTGACTTAGTAGGAGGAAATGTGTGACTGTGCTTCAGTGCACAGTCTGTCTGATGCAGCATAACCTCACCTTCACTGGCTGCGTTAGTTAACGTGCCAGAATTTGTACTGACATATAACTATGCCTAAATCTGCATGGTTTTGAAAGCCAATGAACTATATGGTATTAAATCCATATATATGAATGTACCAGCCAACAAAGCTAAGAAAGTAATAAAGAGGGACCTGTTTCAGTCTGTGGAGCTGAGCAACAAAATACAGTGAGCTCATTAAATCCCTGTCTCTGGAGAAGAAAAGAAAAGAAAGAAAGGTTTTTATTGTTCTAGAAAAGATGCTAATATTTCAAAGCTCAAAGCAAGCTGTGACTGAAACCTGTTGGAAGGTGAAAAAAATTACTTGCCAAAAAAAAGGGAATTACTTAAGATATTGTGATGACTGGTCAAAAGCACAACTGCAAAAACAGACTCGTTAAGGTATTTAATTTAATATTGCATCACAGCCAGATTTTTAAAATGTTAGTCCTCTGGAATGTCAACAAAGCATGTCTTAAAAACATTTAGAATCTTAGAATAAATGTCAGAAATAAGTCAACATCAAAGAGGGATGCATTTCTACTGAAACAATCTTTTTATACTGCATTGAGCTGCATAATATTTTTATGAGCAGCCTGCTAATAAATACAAAATTATTGCAGTACAGATTTGCAGGTGGTGGACATTGGTGAAGAAATATACTGATGAGGAAGATGGAGAAAGCTCAACTGATTTATTGATTCACAACCTGAGCACATTCACATAAAATGTTTTCTTTTTCTGAAGAATTGCATTACTTTTTATCCTAAAGAATAGAAATCCAGTTTATTTGCTGGAGAACGATAGTTTGGAAAACCTTTTTATTTTTTCCTTTTTTTTTTCTTTGTTAGTTTGTTTGTTTTAGTTTTATGGGCGGATTTTTGTTGTTGTTGTTCCTAAGGAATAGAGTCTTACTGCACAGTGTAATTCGAGCACTACCACTGGCTGTGCTGGCAAAATTTATCAATTAGATGAATATATGTGTATATTCATCCTAAAAAAACGGAATGGGAATGCTGACTCTAAACGAATAAAATCTAAAGGATAACAAATTCTTCTTTGGCCATTGTAGTTTATTCTGCTTGGGGAACTTGTTATGCCAGCACAAGAAAGAATTCTGAAATGGTTGGTAATATAATGCTACCCTGTATATACAGGAAAATTCCTGTTGTAAGATGGTGAGAATAAAAGCAGAAATATGATCTTGTTTATAAATAAAGCAGTGATGATGGGAAGAAAGAAGTGATTTTTATCTTGTATATGCTGTTAGGGAGAAGGGTTTTGAAATCTTGTTACTAATTCTGATCTGCTCGGAAAAGGATGTTGGAAAATTGGAGGTGGTTCAAAAGAGAGGGAGGGAGAGATGTATCTGAAGGCTTAAAATTACTCCCCCACTATAACCACATGAGGAATTTCCCCTGTTCACTTCGATCAAAAAGGATGACTGAGAAACAGCTTGGTTAGTATTCAAGTCCCTTAACAAGGCTGAAGGTTTCTGTTTGATAAAGGGCCTTTGTAATCTCACAGGCTGATAAAGGACAAAACAATAACTGTAGACTGGGGCCAGTTGCTCAAATTAGACTTTTTTCTTCCTTTTTTTCCAAACCAGGTTGGCTTTCCTTTATTTTTTTTTTCTTACAAGCTAAAATGAAAATTCTTAAATAGATGAATTACTTAATTGATTTCAACATAATGTACATAAGTCCACAGGAACATGAGAGGTAAGCCTTGTAGTGCATTATCTGCTGCTTTTCTTGTACCTGAGGACTTCATTAGGCTGGGAGTTTGTGTTGCAGCATTCAGGAGTTGTGACTTCATGAGTTCAGGCCCCTGTTATAAAACCTGTAAAAACACATTTTACACTGATGTTGTTTCAGGTATGGTGAAAGTAACAGCGTTGATAAGGATGCTCTCAACAGTTCACATACTGAAAGCTGCTGGTAGCTAAAACCTAAAATGAAGCCCTAAAGCCTGATTCTTCTACATTTGCAGATACTTCAGCATGTAGGAAAGTTGCAGCAGCTTATTGTGTGGTTTGTATCTGCCTTTTGCTATGTTACTGCATTTTCATTTCGTTATTTAAATAACGTACAGACTCTGTTTTCTCCTACTGACTTGCTCCACAAGATAATTCAATGTTATTTGAAATTATGCTTTGGAAAGGAGTTTCTCCAAAGTTCACGTGCCTCTAGTCAGTGATGTATAAGGCAGAGCCCTTGCTAAGGATCGCCCTGTAGAAAGCCCATAGGCCTACCAGCACAAACAGTTGCTTCTGGCTCTGCTCTGTGGAAATGTGATTTTGTTTCTATCATTTCTTTGCGTAGGACACTGCTTAAGGATCTGGGTCTCTTAGGATCTGTGCACAAATAAAAGTCTGCACTTTGACCCTTATTTGTCTCTGGCTTTGCAAGCTTAGCTGTTGAGATATTTGCTGATAGTCTGTCCTTTTAAAATGGACTGTGGAATAAACTAAGGCATCCATGGAAAACTTTGAGCTGTATAGAAGGTGATGATTGCTGAGTGGACAGAAGGAGGATTGAGAAGTACCTCTAAAAATATTAGTCTTTACTAAGTTACCAAGCAAAACACTTTAATGAGAGTGTGAAGTGATAGGAATGAAAATGAGAAAGTGTTATAGCCAAACTAAAACTTTAATTTTCACTGGCCTGAAATTTCTCTGGTTTGGCTCATGCTTGGATCTTGTTAGGAGAGGGATATCTTTTCAACCAGAAGAAAAATCCTTTCATGTTGTTTTCTCTTAAATTAAGGTCTTCCACCATAGGCTGGCAGTCCAGGATTGTAGACTTTTGGTTTTCTGGTAATTTCTTATTCAGCTTTCCAGTTTGGCTAGATAATCACTTAGTTACTGAGCTGAAATTAGTTAAAACAGAGACTCTTTTAGCAGTAAGATCAGAAAAAGGTCTCCTTTAAGACAAGACCGACTTTACTGTATGGCCTAGTATCAAGATTGCAATGTGATCTGTCCCTTCTCTTAGCCCATGTATACTTGTGGTTCCATTAAATCTTGTTGAATGCAGGGAGTGTGTTAAGATTCCTGTGAAAATTTTGTTGACTAGTTTTGCAGGATTTGAGCTGTAGGCTTAGTCTTGTTAAACTTTTCTTCACTTGCCAAAGTTTGATTTATATTTTTTTTCTTAATAAAAAGCCTACATATACTACATGTATATGTATTGATATAGGTTCTTCCTTATTTAGTTGTAAATTAAATATGAATAACAATAGTATTTCAGCTAAGTGACTATTTCCAGATTTATGGTATATTTCAATTGTTTGAAGTAGCTTAACATCTGTACTCCTTTGGGCAGTAGTTGACAAAGAGGATAGGTATGCAGAAACAAAATACAGTTGCTCTGAAACCTATGTTATATTGTACGTGGAAAGCCTGTCCATTGAGGAGAGAACCCTTTTATTTACAGAGCGTAATTTGCACATTTCCAATACAGTCGCTAGTGAAAACTGCAGCAAGAGTAGCCTTTGTCTTCAGCAGAGAAAACAGTGTTTGCACTAAGCATATAATTGTGCAAGTTCCTGTCTTCAAATGCAAAGCCTCTTGCACTGGCCAAATGGAAGGCAAGGCCTTCACAATTAAAGGGACTGCTGTATAAAGAGAGATTATAATTCTTGATAGCGGAGTCTCTTGCAGCATCCTCTGAGGTAGTGTGGTTTTACACTGCCCCTTACTGGGGCTCTCTTGTAGCGCAAGAACTAAAGGAGATCTGGATGCCCAAAAGTTTGCTCTACCTACAGAGTTGTGGCATTTTTTTTCCTCCTAAAGTATGAGCTAAATAAAATAAAGTGCTTTTCTTTTATGTCAGAATGGTCTATTTACACTAAAGTTATTTTACGCTTTATTTTTAATATTTCCTCATGTTCACATATTTCATTGTGTCCTTCAGGGTTTCTTTAAATCTCCTTGTGGAGTTCAGTAATAATGTACTTGATACACGTTCAAACTGGTGGAAGCCATGGAAGCTTTGAATGAACTAGGATTTGTCTTTCATTTTTAAGCTACTGACCAACAAGCATGACTTTGAACCACATTGATGCTACATTGCCATTCATTCCATATTAAAACATCTGAAAGAATGAGGAATCAGAATGAGAGAGAATTTGGCCTGTTATTTCTGTGAAGGGAGATAGAGCTGAGTTCACTAGATGAACATAAAACAACCTCACCATTTGTCTTTGCTTGATAATAGTTTTCTCTCTAGAGTTGAGGACATTTTGTTTAGCTATAAATGGGTTGCTTGGGCGGAACAGTTATAAGAGGGAGAAACAATGCAGTAAATTTTACAGTTTAAAACTCCAGGGTAACTGACTTGACTCATTAGTTCTGTTCCCTTTGAACAGAGGGATCTTAGTAGTGATCTTAGGAGTTACTTTTGTATCTTGTAGTACTGACATGGAGTTAAGTTGGCGAAGTTTTGGAATGTAATGTGAGTCTCCTAGTATTCTGTAAGTCCTAATGAAGTACCATTTTGTTGTGTAAAAGGAAGCTTTGAAGGGCTTCTAATTGATTGATGTGATCAATTATATTTTCAAAATTGATCTTAAAAGTATAAAATGCCCTCAGAAATTATTGAACATTGAGCTTATTTTGTATTTTAACTTTCATCTGTTTACATCTGATATATTTGGCAGGGGGGAGGGCTTTTCAGTGTTATCTGAAGTGCAGTAGATATCTGGCGGGAATCAAAAAACCAAAACACTAACCTGGCTAGATTCCCAGCTCCCCTTTTGATGCACAATTAAGTACCCCACTGTAGGAACTAATTACTTGGGTTAAAGGATTTGTGAAAATGCTTAAGTACTTCTTGACAATCTGGGTGTATAACCATACAGTACTAAGTTTTTAAAACTGGTGATTGTTACTGGGTTTAATTTGATGAAGGGAAATATCTACCAGGGCATAGATAAAAGGCAGCAAAAGTAACTCTCGTTACAGAGGGCTTCTTTTCACTTATTGTATAGAGCAGTCTTTCTACAAGCTCCTTTACAGAGTGAAGATGGCGATGGACAAAGTGTGAGGGATTTGTAGCTGAGTATTCTGATGAGGAGGAGTGATCTGTGGTGCTTGGACTTAATAGAGGAAAGTATAAAAATGTCCAGGAGAAAAAGTGCATTTATTCTGAGATTGCTTGGGGGTCAGGAACTGGTACTGTAAGGGAGAAATACACTGTTAAAGGTTAATGAAGAGTGTTTTTCCATAACTTGTTGACCCAATAGCCTGTTAGCCCTTGTTAGCTCTATCAGGTTTCTCAAAGACCACGGTTCTAATAGGACAACATGGTTTGCAAACACTGTTTCTTTTGGTTGCACAGAGCAACTCTGAGGCACTGCGGCCTCATGGCCTGCATAATTTGTGGGCTAGACTATAACTAACTGCTATGAAGCATTTATGTAGTCTAAAGACTGTAGTCGTAAGAATCAGTCTCTTCTAAGACATCTGCATTTGGATGTTCCTAATGAATTGTAAAGACTTGGACTAGCTCTTTTTTAAAGTACCTAAAACTACTCATTTAAATGGACACAATTGTCAGAAATGTTGTTGGTGACAGTTTCTGAGAGTTCCAGCACTAAATGGGGGTATCTGAAGTTATCTGATTCAAGGGGGTCTACTCCATTTCCGAAATAGTTACCTGAATGACTCTGCCACTCTTCCTAGATCTACCAAAAAACTTAACATCGTTGAATGTTAAAAATGTGTTTCTGGGTGTGCTCTCAAAGGCTAGCATTTTGAATGCCAGAATAAGGAGAAGATGAATTGTGCTCAGCAACTGTGTCTAAGAAACTCTGACTTAAAAAAAAGCTATGAAGTCAGAGAAAGGTTAGCTAGCCCATGTTAATCTAAACTCTTTTATCCTGCCTAATGAAGGGAAGCAACATCATAAAAGCTAATCCGCAGACTGGAAATGTCAGTACCATTACTAATTTCAGGTTTTGCTAAAAAAAAACCTGAATGAATTAATGATAACCTGATTTTTTTTATCCCATGCAGGTTTCCTCAAGTTCTGGAAGCAGCAGGGCATTTGGTTGCTTACTGACCCTGAAACTTGTGCTCTACCTTGCAAAGAGCTGAAGTGGGAGATATTCACCTTCACATACTCCACAGTTCTCTGTATTAGAAGAAAGAGACTTTATGTGCAAAAGTGGTTCAAGGTGATGATGTAACATTGATAAAGCTGAAGCTCTTCTGAGAATAACTGACTTTCTAAGAGGCTTCTCCTTCCCCAACCCTCTTTTTTTTTTTTTAAATAACTACTTCTCTCAGAATCTACAACCAAGATGCCAGCCAAGACACCCATCTACTTGAAAGCTGCTAACAATAAGAAAGGGAAGAAATTCAAACTAAGGGATATCTTATCTCCTGATATGATCAGTCCGCCACTTGGAGATTTTCGTCACACCATACACATTGGAAAAGAGGGACAACACGATGTTTTTGGAGACATCTCCTTTCTACAGGGCAACTATGAGCTTTTGCCTGGAAATGAAGGTGAAACCAGAGTTAGCCAGTCTGGTCTCCACAACGAATTCTTAAGGGCAAACAGCACTTCTGAATCCATGTTTACAGAAACTCCATCACCAGTGCTCAAAAATGCTATTTCCCTTCCTGCCATTGGTGGTTCTCAAGCCCTTACTTTGCCCTTATTGTCACCAGTGACATTTAGTTCAAAGCAAGAATCCATCAGGTCATCAAGAAATCCTAGGCTTAGCTGTGAGCCAGTAATAGAAGAAAAATTGCAGGAGAAAAGTAAACAGATGGAGGATGGAGAAACATACAAAGATGACATATGGGAGCAAAATGGTTCTTCGTCGCATTTTACTAATAGTAGCGACAGTCACTCATCCAGTTTTTCTGAACGATGCTCTGATTGGCAAACAGTTGATTTATTTGATGACAGTCGGCTTTCATGTGAACTAACCAAGACAAAGACTAAGTCAGAAGAATCCCTCTCAGATCTTGCAGGCTCTCTTCTCTCACTACAACTTGACTTGGGGCCTTCACTTTTGGATGAGGTCCTCAATGTAATGGACAAGAATAAATCTTAGAACTGGTACTCCCTTGCTTCTTTATAAGTGATTCACTTAAAAACAAACAAACAAAAAAGACCGTAGTTCAAAAGTAGATACTTAAAAAATCAGCTGTATTTGCAGTTGTTTGACGGGTTTTCTAAAAATATTCTTAAAATACTATTTTTTTACCTATTGTTTTTCATGATTTTTACTACAATAAATTCTCATATCAGGAAGGTGAATTTGAATAGACATTTTCAGCAAACATAAAATGTTTTTAAGTACCAGTATTAATGATCAGAAACTTAAGAAACAGAGTTTGAGGATGATACTGATTGTGGTATTTGGTTAGTTCACTTCTACGGGCTTCTGAATATGGGAGAATCTCTTAAGTGTCAGAAAGGAGACTGATATTAATTATTCACTTTTATAAATTATTACAACATCACTTTACGTGTAGGCCTCTTTCTAGAACCTTGTGTTTGAGGGTTTGATAGTGTTTTTCTTCATTTTCCATAGTACCATTTCTGTTATAAATTCACCATAACACTTTCTTGGTCTTATACTACCACCCTATATTCAGATATGAACAGTTTGAAGGCTTTTTCAGCTTGGACACCTGGTCCAGAGTCTCAGCTGCTTTAAATGAGTATGCACAAATTTACACAAGCTGAGGCTTGGACCTGACACTGTATATGAAATGATACGTTGTAAACAGTGACACATGCAAGATATTATGGTTAAATTATTTTAAAAGTTGATATATATTTTCTATATGCATATCGGCTTTTTACCGCAGGGCCTACACATCCAGTATCTCATCAAAATAGTTGCTTGGCATTTTTGGTGCTCTTCTGAAAAGTGTATATTTGTGTGTTTGAAAAGAAATATGTATTGATACTCCTCGCTTTTTTCTTCATTTATTTCCACAACATGCTTAAACTCGCAGCTGATTATTTTAATTTTTGAAGAAGGCACTGGTTATTCACAATGCTTGTGAAGTGTGCTGCAACAGCTAATGTTTTGGGAAATGTGGATCCTTCAATTACAGTACCTACATGGATTGCATAAATATCTTGTGCAATACAATAAAAAACCCTTTAAATTGCTATGTCTTTGTGATTCACTACATAGCTTCACCACAACACAAAGTTTTTTCTGCTATAATGAAACAGACTAGTTGCAGAAATACGAGACCAAGGGGCACATCAATTCTACTATCTGAATTCAATTGACTTCTCCAATTCAGTTTAGTTCCTGAGATTTCAAGGGCAAACTCCAAGGAGAGCATATCTGTATATCCCAGACCCTCTGGTATATACAATGATTTTAAGCAACTGGAGATAGGAGAGTAATACTTTGGTCCCAGTGAAGTTAATGGCAGACTTCCAGCAGCTTTCACGAAAGTCTTTAGGTAAAATCCCAATGCAATTTGGAGACTGTTCTTTGGTAGATAACCATATTTATCTGTATCTTTCTATCAGAACTTGTAAGTCACGGATAATTTAAGATATATTTATCCTTAAAATTTTGAGAGAGTCAATGCCAACTAAAAACATTCCTTCAGCATGTTTTAGGAACACAGTCATTACCCATGTTTCTGGTTAAATGCATCTGTTATTGTAGCTGCATGTCTCATTGGTGCACAGTCTCCCATATTTTTCCTGTAAATGAGGAAGTGAGATGTAGAATATCCAAGAACTGTGTTAAGATAATGTTTAATTGCCTTCATATTCTCTCTCTGTAAGCCTGGATCAGATTTCCAGGGCATTCATGATCCAAGAAGAATGGTGGTTCTGGGATTAGTGCTTTTTCTGTTTTAGAAAGCAAGTTCAAGACTCTGCTTGGCCATGTTTCTTATGGGACCTGGGGATTTAGAACTTAAAGAGAATTAGGCCAAAACTTGCCCTGGAAAAATCTGTCACTCATTAGCATAGGGGAAGTTTGGGTGAAATGAGGAATTAAGACATCTTCTGTGTAGTCCAGCTTCAAATACCATGATTAGAACATTAAAAGTACTTGCTGAATGGAAAGTCATTATCTTGAAGGACTTTCCAAGAAAGTATTCTCTAGAAAGCAAAACCAGATTTTAATAGCAGCTGTTGCAGTCATGTAATTTTTGCCTTGTCCTGCTTTATACTTGGTTTCCTGGCTTTGGCTGCTGAAATGTGTCCTGCTATTACAGGATTTTTTGGTCTGTATTGTTCTTTCTATGCGATTGTTCTTCTAAATTTGTAATTCCTCAAGTCTTGTGATGAGGGTGGGTGGTCTGAACTAAAATAATAGCGATCGCTCCAGGCAAAATGAACTACTGTGTTTTGGAGAAACCTTCCTCAAGTCAAGAGCAGGGCTTTTATACTGGCAAAGCAGATTTCATATTTCTTTAAAGCCTTCTTGTTACTCCTCTCAGAAGCTGGATCCCTGAATTGTTCAGATCTGCTCAGTCTTACATGTAAAGACCTAGAAGATGCAAAATTGAAGTGTCTCAGCTTCTGTTCTGACATGATCTTCTGTAAAATACTGCTTTGTGTAATCTGATCTACCATCTCAGCTGTCAAAATACAGCTTGTCAGATCAAAACCTAAGTTTCTGGTTTGTGAGAACTTCAGCTCTCCTGAAGCCTTGACAGTTAGACTTTCCAAAGGGGAGTTACTCAGCTATTTCCTGAAAACCAAGATCCTACCTGGCTGGAGCTAAGGACTGGAAGGAGTTGCCTTGGATATTGCATCAATTTTCTGTGACCATGGGGAAAGTATGCTAACTGTACAACTGCACAAAAAGTTCCACAGCTGCTTCACAAGTCTTCTGATATTCCAGAAAGCACTTTTCCACCTCTTCTGCTAACTGAAGAACTACAGTGGAGGCCTAAAGCTGTAATCTAAATGTGCCAGAGGAAGAAAGCAGTAGCCATAAAGCATATGCCTAGTTCCTACATGAGTATTTGCTAAGTTTCACATCTGTACAATTCTACAAGCTGGGATATACACAGTGTGATAGAAAAACATACCAGAAAGTCCCAATAATCATCCGATTCAAGAACCCCTGAACTGTCCCAGCTCCCCTGCCAGCCTTACTGAGGTGATTGGTATTGTGTTGGGGATGTCTGTGGGAGATGAAGAGCAGGGCAGTTTCTAACAACAACTAAGTCCAGACACTAAGAAGAAAAACAAGCCCCTAGGCTAGATCTCAGCTGAAGGATGGAAAGCATCTTGACAAAAGCTAGCAGAAACCCTGAACTTGAATCCTCATTCTTGAAATTTCCATGTTCTGAGGGTATCTAGTTCATTTCACCTGTTTACCCGTACCACTACAAAGTATATACAGGACAGCACCACCTAAATTTGCTGGCAGATGGGTATAAATAACTGTGCAATATGTGAACATGATAGAAAAGGGCAGAAAATCTAAAAAAAAAAATAAATCCAAAGACAGTCATAAACAAGTTAAAACCTTGTTTAGGGATGATTTTACTTTATCGCCCTTTTTCCTTTTTACGTTTTTGGTGTTAACAAGGAAGCTAATTATCAGACTTAGACCTGAAGGATGTTATCTAATTTGTATAAGAAATTCTTAACAAACAACAGAAATAGGCTGAGGCCAAGTTTCAGAAAAACATGGGAGATACCAGCTCAATTTGTTTTTAATTCCTGCTAAAATTAGTGAGAGAAAAGATGGTTTGGGTGGCTCCTTTTTTGAATGTGATTCCTGACCAGAATTGGAAGCAGCTGTTTGATATGTCTAATAAAAATAACTCAGATGCAAGCCTAGCAGAGAAGGTGCTGGATCTGGCATAGAGAGACCAAGTAGAGTTTGGATGATGCAAGAAGAAGCTGAGAGAGAGAGATACACTGGACTTTATTCCAAGAAGAGAAATAAATGGTTGTTGTAGATCAGTTAAATTAGCAGTGACCTAACTTTTCTGCTTGCATCCATTTGCTTTTCCCTATGAACACAAAGTACATTAATACATCTGTTTCCTATAAACACTTTCATTTTATGTGTTTTTTAAAGGGCTTTCCTGACTCCAAATGTAAGGCTGGATCCATCACTAACTGCTTCTCTCTGATTAGTGTTTTTCAAGTGCTAGAAAATCAAGGAAGTTCCTAATACTTTCTGTTTACTTTTGAATATTTTAAGTTATTTTCTCCCTCTAACCGTTATAAAAAGACTGATTTTTTTCCTGGTATAAATTAACATCAGTCCAATAAAATCATGGATTCGGATTTATACCAGGGTATTCTCTGAGAGAAATACATTTCCCAGATTATTTACACCAGAGAGAATGTTCTTTTTCATGGATATATTGTAGTATGACCCTACACATTCTTCAACCTATTTATCGTCCTCATTGTCTAAGACATTTCTAGCTGATGCTCAGAGAAACTATGATTTTAGGTTTGTGGATGGGCGACTTCTATCCTGTGCTGTGTTTTCTTTGCTTCTTAAATAATGACATATTTAGGAACCTTTCTTCTACTGGAACCTCCTGTCAGGATGAAACACGAGTGGTGGCAGATGTAGAGACCAACACTCCTGTGGCATTGCTAGGGCAGGGACTAAAGGCCCTGGGCTGAGATGAAATGGGACTCCTGAGCCCATGGACAGGGGTGGGGTCTCACTTGAGAACCCTTATAATCTCTGGCAGAATTTTGTAGGCAATCCTTTTGATCTGGGAGATGAAGTTTAATTCTATCTTCAGTGAGTCACAAGTAGTCACAAAAAGCCATCTTGACATGCAATGACATTTTGGTTCAGTACAAATGAAAGAGCCTTGGGCTTTTCACTGTTTGCTATCTAGGATGGAATGTCTGGCAAAGAAAAGTCAAACCCTTTTGCTCATTTAGCAAATTGCTAATGCTATTCCAGGGCACCTCACTGGAGAAAAAAGCACCTTAGCTGAAACCATTTACACCAGGCTCCTTAGACATCTGCCTAAAGGCAATATCAGAATCAAGAGAAACTCTTAAACGCTTGAAGTCCCAAACAAATATCACTGAAACTAACTGGATGTTAGTTATTTTTTTCTAATATCTGTTTTCTTTATAGGAAACAGAGTGCCAGCCGATACTTTATACTTCTGAATGATGCTATAGGATGTTAGCTCTGTCTCTCAGGGCTTCCACCTATTCCTTTTTGACAAAGCAGTTGGTGCAGTACAAAAAAATTCTGGGGATATATTCACATTTTCTCCTCCTTAATTTCTACTAAATATTATCTGGTGGTTGAAAAAAATCGTGAGAATATACTGAATCATAATATTTCTATTTCCTCTCCTGGCAGAAACACATATCTGTAGTTCATGGTTCATGTATTTATGTTTAATCATCAAATACTTTCTAAATTCAGAAAGCTTCACGTCACTTGTTATTTTATCCAAACTGCTCTCGCTAGAAAAATGCAGATGGAGACAGCAACTTAACAATCCAGCTGTAAATGTTGACCTTCTGCATCTGCAGGCTTGCAAGAGCTTTCACTGCATTTGGCTTATGAAATTACTTTTGAATGTAAGCCACAAATATGCTAAATGTTAACTAAGGTTTTTTAGTGAGACTTCTACCCTGTGGCAGTGTTGCAGAGATCCTAACCACACTAAGAGCACACTGAGGAATACCATTTGTCATACTGGCAGTAACGTGCTTTCCAATGCCGATCACTTGGCTTGCTCTGGAACACGGAAGGGAGTTTCACCTACCAGTGCCGAGGCAGACAACCAAGCAAATAGGAAGAACTAAGAGAAGGAGAAAGATCCCTCCAACTACAGCATTATCCTGAACTTCCAAGACTCTCTTGGTTCTTCAGAATAAGGGAGTGTCATGGTTTGAGAGCCCCAAAATCCAATTCCCGAGTCTAAGCCCCCCTCCCACATCTCAGCCCAGTGTGAGATGGGTTTTCCAGACACCACACAAGACTCAAAATGGGGGGAAAGGGTTATATTACAATGACTGTACTCTGTACAAATGAATATTATAATACTTTACACACACAATCTCAACTACCTCTACCATGATAAAGCAGTATTTACAATGGATCAAATCTCTTCTCTCTCCAAATAAAAGTCCAGGAGGGAAGAAGGAAGAGATCCTTTCTACTTTCAGAGCAGCAGCGTCTCTAGGGAGCCAGCATGGTGCTAAGTGTCCCCGTCAGTGCTTCTAACTGAGTGAAATTCTGTCAAATTAGGTGAAAAAATTTACAAGTAAAATGTTTGGAGGGAAATGCTTAGCCTGAAAGCATTAGCTAGGGCATCTAAGGAGTACTGTTATATGGAAGTGCAGTGCTTTACTAGGCTATACACAACATGGTATTATAAATATATATGTTCAACAGGCTGTGTAAGATTTCAATGATAGATGCCTTAAAATAATATTTTCTATAAAATCCCATTAAAAACTATCATTTGAAGGAAAAAAAATCTAGATTTTGCTCTCAGTTTGAATTATAATCAATCAAAAGGCAATATGATTACATGACTTGGAAAAGAGGCCAAGATGGGATAGTAATGGCTTCAGGAAATCTAATATTCAGAGATTACAAGCAAGGCATCTGACTTATTTGTTTGACTAGTATTGTTTGTCTTTTTGGAACTGCTGGGGAGCAGGGACTGTCTTATCCTATGTCTGGAGAGCAGTTAGAATAACCTGGCTGTTATCACAGTACAAAAAGCAATACAACACATGTCCAGCAACAGATACACTGCCCCATGACACCTTAGGAGAGATGTCAGAGGTCAAATTGTGCAGAATCAGTTAAGTGTGAACAGGTGCAATCAGACCACCATGGAATAACTTTCTGATTAAGTCGTTGTAAGTCAGGCATGAGACACTCTACCCTAATGGTATCTGTAATCTTAAACCATCCTGTAGGCACAGAGTATCTAACGCTATTCCTAAAGCAAGCCAGCAAGAGAAACAGACATCCATAATTACTGCTGCATAATGAAAAATATTTATCCTGTTAGTGTTGTGGATTGCTCCCAAAGGATATTTTCCTTTCCTACAGTTATTGAATGAAAAGAGGGAAATTGTAAGTAGTCTGCGTATGGTGGTGGCATTCTTTCACCACATCATTTTATCAGGGGATTTTAGCAAGGGGATTACTTTGCACTTCATGCAACAAAAAATTGTCTCTGATGTCCCATAATCTGTAGGAGGCTGTGGTGTTGCTTACTTAGTCTCAGTGCCTTCACACCAACTTAAACACTGTCTAGGCTTTTCCACTTAACTTAGAAATTAGTACATTCAGGTTGTGTTTGCATTGAGCAACAGAGACACCATGCACATGAAAGCTAAAAGCCTTCAGTGGAACAGCATCAAGGCAAAGCTAAAGTATGCCTAGCTCCCCTCTGCCCCATATGTTCAGTACCTTCTACTGAAAAATGAGCAAAAGAATGGAAAATTAATGTCTTCTTGGGTCTTTCTCTGATCTCAGACAGGACATTGCCAGGCATACCCCATAGCCAGAAGCCCAAGAGCACACCAGTTTATTTACAGCCCTGAAGCTTTCCCCTGCTGGAACTGTGGGCTTTGCCTCTTCACCATGCACCTTGCAAAGTGTCACTCAGATTAAAGTGTGCCCACTGGGCTTTGCTTTCTGTGGGTCATATGAGAGGAAGCAAAGTATAAATTACACAGTTTTCCATTTGTAGGGCTCCTCTTGCATTTTTGGAAATGGCATATGGATTAAGAAAGGTCCTACTGCCTCCCTCTCTTCACAGTTAACTTGCATTTCCAAGATGCATTCTGAAAGCTTCCTTACTACATTAAATCATAACCATTCAACCCTTGACATGTTGGAAGATACATCATGCCAGTGAGCAAATCTGAGAAAAAAACCTTAAGTTAGCGGCTGACCCACTGGGTATTGCAGCTTTTTCTGGTATAGAATAAAAATCTATAACATTATATGAATATTATGACGTAAGTATGCACACTTATACAAATAAACCAACATTGCTAATGCATTAGAGTTTTTAAGAGTTTTCACATCTTTGGGAGCAGGGAGAAATCCTGTTGTGTGGTTTCTTTCATGTCTAAAAAGGGCTCCTTTCATGATACACCCTTTTCTGCATTGGGGGAGTATAGGCATACTAAAAGGGTCTCTCTGTTGTCTAGCTGCTTATTTTCATTCTGACTGAAACAAAACGAGGTTTCCAAAAGTACTTCAGGATCCCACACTGAGATTTCTAGACTGCATTTCTTTATAAAGCCAGGCTAATTGTGTACTGTGTTGTGTACCAGAACAAAGTCTAGGAAGTCAGGCAAAGTATAAATTAATGCTCAGTTTGACTTAGTTTTTTTGATATTCAGATGTGTGCTAAGTACAAATAAATTTAAATGCTATGGAGTCCAATTTTGGACTGTTTGTTCATTGTTTCTTAACACATCTTTTAATCTGCTGTGGACAATTCTATCTCTTCCTTTTTAGGAAATGTCTTAAAGATGTAATTTAAACTACCTCATAAAAAGTTCATCACTGTCAGGCAGAGATATGTACAATTGGGCTTGCACATGGCTATTTTTTGGATTCTGTGAACTGTTTCCTTTTAGGGGAAAATCTATTGACAGAGCAAACTTCCACTAGTCTTCATTTCAAGGGAGGTGAGTATACACTCTTATTTGCATTCTATACCTGCTTGTTCATACTCATTATACTTTCTACCAGCGTTCAATTTATACTAAAAGTATTAGTTGATATGTGCCAGCTTTTCAGATCAGCCAAGTCTTTTCATTTTTATATGCAAAAAGTCTGCACATGAAGGAGTCAAAGTAGGGAGGACACACACTCTGAAATACTGAACTTCTACATTTTCCCCTCTAAAACTCATGTAATAATCTAGTCAAACACATCTCCTGATTAAATCTACATTTCTTCTGAACATATTTTCCTGTCTGGTTAAAGTATTTTCTAGTCACAAATGTGTGTATGGTATAGGACAGTTCAAAAGGTTATGAAGCTTTTTTCACATTTAGAAAGCTGTGATACTGGGAAATATCACAGTTAGACATTCTAACTAAATAAAGAGTTCATAATGAGATGCAAAAGAACACCTTGAAAAGTGAAGTGTGATGTAGTTTTGGCAGATTTCCTTCTCTCCCCAATGTAAGATGTTCCTTTAAATAGCATTTCACATACATTTTATAAAACTCAGTGATGTCTGGACTTGATAAAGAAAAGGAAGAAAAGCAACAATGAAATATCTCAAATCCATCCATAAAGCTGTAACAATTTACATGTGTGAGGAATTCTTACAGTACCAGCCAGGCTTGAGGGAATTTGGATTTCTCTACAGTAAAACTCTTTGACAAACTGAAAGCTGTAGACCTGACTTGAGGATAAGTGGAGTCCATGGTGCTCTGTGAATTTTCTTTTGCTATCTTTTAACTCATTTTTACAATGAAATTGTGTTTAACTCCTGTGGAATGAAGGAAGAATGATTGCTTTAAAATATATTATCTATAGATCTGAGTGTTTGTCAGAATGCAATCATAAACAGAGCTGTCTGTGGGAAGCCATGTAAGTTTATAATGCTCCAGTGGTTCTGGGTTTGTCCTCTTCCTCCTTCCCCCAGTTACTAGTATCAAGGCCACAGTAAAGTACTATGTCTTTTCTGGCCACCACCCCTTGAGCAGTCTAGAGCATAAGAAATGTATGCAGAAATTAATACTGAATTAGGAAATCCATTACAGAATCCCCAGTTGTATTAGGTAATACATAGATAATACATAGGTGGCCTTGGAAGTTTCCCACTAAGCCCAGTTTAGATGATGGATCTGAAATTTAACCATGACAGGATACTACTCTAGAATAACATCAGTGTACCTCAGAAAGAATGGGGTATGTCTTGAATTCATAGATAATCACCACTTGTTTTCTATCGTAACTTGTTCCTGATGTTTATCTTGGGGAAATTTCAAGATGATCTCATAAGTCTTCTTAATCTCATCCATTTATAGGATTGTTTTCCCCTTCTCTTATATGCACTGCTAGATCCAACTGGCCCAAACCCTTCCTACAGTGAGTGTTTTACACCAGAGATCATTTTTAATTGCGTTTTATAAATAAATAGTTTAGATCTATGGGTAAGATTACCCACTAGCTGAATATGCTGAAAGAGAGTAACTGATACTTTATAGTCTGCCTGTATACTTTATAATGTACTAGATGAACAGTTTCTTCTGATCAGACAGAATATAAAAGGAATTTAAAACCAGCAAATCTAGGCCTGATCATAAAGAGATGTGGCTCCAATGCTTTGCTTCTGTCTGTTTGTCTTGTGAAGAGGAGTTAGTAATTTTAAGACAAGCCACACACCCAAGCAAGGCCTCACTGTGTTGCGTGGAAATGTGGCAGCCAAGCAGACACCTCTGGATCAGCAATAGGACAACACAAAGAGACTATCTTTAGAGACCCTTTTTATCTGTTCTGATTAGAATATTAAAAGGAATTTCATGAGCATGAGACTATTAGGCCATGACAGAAGTCTAAGGTATAGTCTCTGGATGTAGTCCAGCAGAAAGAGAATTCTGGGAACAGCCGTAAACCTGCTCATATGTAAAGGCAATACAGCACAGCAAAACGAAGTAGCTCTGAAATTATTTTTCTAAGTTCTTAAGATGTCTAAGAACACAATATCCTAGAAGAAACTGCTCTGAGGAACTGGTGACTAATTCTTCATTAAAGGTAGGCACCTGCCCATGTTTCTCAAAAAAATTTGTAAAAATTAACACTTTATAACAGCTGTGAAAACCCCAACCACACTTTTCCCCAACTCTTTCTCTCTCCAGTTGTAGAAGTAGTAAAAAAATCATTAAAATCAGAGCCTGTCTTTGAGCCTATTACACTTACTGTAGAAAATCAAACAAATTAGTTTTATATTTAGTTATGAATGCAGTAAGATCTGAAGCTTGTCCTTAGTTCTACAGTAACAATTTCCCAATGCAGTAAAGCCAAGTCTCTTTTTGTGATGCTCACAAGGGAGCCTGGGCTCATTTCATTGTTTTTGTGGAATTTATCTGCTGTGTGAAGGTCCTGCTCACAGCTGGAGAGGCAATGTCTGGAGTTATTTCAGTACATGTTTGTTTGTAGACTAGGTCTTAAAAAGATAAAACTGCATTAAAGAATCACAGTTAACAAGACTGATCATAGCTTATATATAGACCATTGTGTAATAGACCCTTGCATAGCAAGGTCAAACTCCATCTTAAAGCCTTTGTTTCCACTGCTGCTGTCATAGGTCCATCACTTCACTCTTGCAGCAACCTTCTTGTTTTTACATTCTAAAATCATTAAGGGTCAGTCTGTACCCTTGTGCCAGTGCTGTCTTTTAACCTAAAAAGCTTTTTCTCCTGGTGTTTACCTCTCTTCACCAGTGTGTTTGTTGTCAGCTTTCATTTTCTCCCTCAATCTTAATTTTACTAGACTAAACAAGCTGCTCTATTAAATCTCTTAAAAGGCCTTTTGTTCTCTAATGATCCTTCCAACTCTTTTCTGCAAATATTCCAGTTTAAGTTTATCTTTCCTGTACACACATGACTGTGCAGTTTCCCAAAAGTGATTTCACCAGTACATGGACTTCCCAATTTGTACTGGAAGAGCCTGCTAGAGACTTGGGCCTTAAGAAGCCACTACAGGCTGCAAAGCAGTGAAGTGAGATGCTAGTGCTGGCTTTTCTTGCTAAGTAGAAAGTCTGTCATGTGGTGAACCAGTTAGAGGCTCCATTAGTTTATGTGTTTTTATTCCTAGCTAGTGTTATGGTAACATGGTCCTGAATTCCTGAACTTAGACATCCCTGTGGTCAGACCTACTTCTGGAAGGGAAGTCCAGCCTCAGGCGTAACCAGACATTATTTGGATACCTAATAGCACTGAAATGCTTGAAAGAACCTAAATGTGGTCGAGCATTTGTGTGAATTAGAAGTTTTCCCACAGTACTTACCTCTTGCTACAAGGCCCAGTTTATGTCCCCCTCATTTCCAGCTGGCCGCTCTCAAAGCAGTGGTTGGTTTTGCTTTGATGGAAAGCTGGAGGGTTGTTCCATGTGCATTTGCAAGGAAGACTCTGTAGACTGGATACTGTCCACCAATTATTAGTGCAGTATTTTGCCTTACCACACACGTTCCTGTACCATGACCCACACTGTAGCACCAAAACAGTCAGTTCTCTGCAGTTCTGTTATGGAGTATGGAGATGTTGTCTCCAGTAAATCCTCATGAAATAGAAGGATGAACCTGAGCTACTTCCCTCCTGCACATCCATAGTGTCAAGAAATCTCAGAGAGTTTTTATGCAGTTGCCATCTCATCCTTTATTGATAAGGTGTTGTGAGGCTCCACAGATCTGGGAAGGCTCGAATCTGATGTAGTTGGGCCACCACTGAGGGTCCTCCTCAGGACTGGAGGAAACAGAAGCCTACCACAGAGGTAGCTCAACCCTTCTAGAGATAGTGACTGTGAATGTATTGTGTGGATATAACTTCTCATTTTCTGAGAGATTCTAATTTCCTGAGAAAATTTCTCATTTTTCATGCCATTGTGAAGAGGGAAAGAATTTGTCTTGAGTGTGACTAGACAGATGTAATTGCAAAATCTGGTGAAAACTTGGTGGCATTTAAAGTAATGGCAAAATTCCTTTTGACTTTCCTTGGGCCCAGATGGCCTGGATGTTAACCGTAATGTACAAGATCACAGCTTCTATTTGTCATCCTCTTTGGTAAAGGTAAAATTTCTGCATGTGGCTTATTTTAAATAGATTTTAATAGCTGTAACACAAATATTATCACAGAGAAGGTGAATTATAACAATACATGATAGGAGTTCTTCGGCTACAGAGAATTGTCACAGCTTAGCTGAGACCACATTTTCTTAGCAAAGAATGTTCCCCACACATTTAAAATACATACATACTGAACTAGTTCCTAACTAGTGTTAGGGAGTTTAAATGTGTGCACAGCAACTTAGCGATTCACTTTGGTTTAGTGTTGAGAAGCCCCAGCTTCATATATTGCAGAAGTTCTTCAGACTGTGTTAGAGAAGCTGAATAACATACACGGAGTGTAAAACATCAGCTTTGAAAGAGTGAAGCCCTAATACTGGCTACAGCCTCAGTCCCACATGCAAAGAAGTAATGTGGAAAAATTACTGGAAACTCGTATTTAAAACATGATACCTTCCAAAATAATTTCTACAGGCAGTAAGAATTAATGCATTGTGAACAAAATAGGGTTTTTACTATAAACTTTAAAAAAAAAAAGGTTCAGCACAAGAAGTCTGCAGTTAAATCTCTGCTGATTTAGACTTTTTCTTTTTTAAGTGTTAATAATTTATGAAGAGCTAAAAGTGTTTTCGGAAGAATAACTCCATGCTCACTCATTTTGAAGCAAATTTGGATTTTTCCTTTTGTTTTCAATTTGTTCTAGTTGCATTCCTTCTGAGTGGGAAAAATAAACCAAATATTTCTAAGATATAAATAGTTTAGGATGAGATGAGTAATTAAGTGAGAAGAAACCAGAGTTGATTGGTGATAGATCTAAGTGACATTACAATGAAATTTCATTCTTTCCTACTAGCTCAGCATCAAGGAGGTGATGATTTTGTGAAACAATGCTCTATAAAAATGCAATGTATTGCAGAACATGATTATACCTCCCCCCAGAACAAAAAGTAACAACAACAACAAAATTACCTTTTAGTTTACAAAAGACATGCAAACCCATGGCACATTAGGTCATTTCAAGAGTTTTTCCAAGTGTTCTTGCTGCAATTTTGGGCCTTAGGAAACCACTAAATGTCACCAGCCCTCACTCATCTGCCTGCTTTGGAACCTGCTCCTTCTAAGCAGTAGGAATAGTAGCTGGTACTAAATGGCACATTTTTTGGAGCTTGGTACCCTCCTTAGTACACCTTTAATATTTTGGTTTTCTTCCCTCAAAGCATGGGAGTACAAAGCAAAAGACCATCAGGAATCAAATAGTTTATGTTCCTGTTTACTCCAAACTTAATAATGCTCATATTCCTTTCATAGAATCAGTAAATTGATGTAAATACATGTAAAATGTAAATATAAATACATGTATTTGTATTATTGAATTAATTGGTTATTTAGACAAGTTATTTTAATCTCTCTTTAAAGACAATTGAAAGGAAACACATCTGCTCTTCATTGTCTTACCATGCTCCATTTTTACTTTTACTTCCCTGTAGACTGAGAATAAATGTGTTTATTATAGTGAAATAAAAGAGCTTAGATGAACAGAAAAGAAATTATTAAGGCTCCTGAATCCTCTTTTGCCATCTGTCAGCTTCACATGCTTACGTTTTCCTTCGATGTGAAAGATCTGTGCTATTCAAGTGTACACTGTAAGCCACTTTACATCACTGATGAAGACAATATTTTAAAGGTTAAAGATTAAAAAATGTGTCCGAGTTTAGAGGAGCCAAAGCCAAGTGAAGAATATAACATGCCATTGTTACTGGGGAAAGGAGTCTCACTTCACCTGGCAGGAGAATGAAACTCCTTGATAAAACCTGCATGTCCTTCCTCCGTATTGTACAACTGTTTTGTAAAGTTAGGTTCGGGGAACAGGGGAAGGGCTTATTGTTTATTATTCCTGGATGAGCCATAGATTGCTAGGGGAGCCTTAGTTTCACTGCTACAAGGTTTTACAGAGTTTCTTTAGTGCAAATGAACATGCTTATGCAAGTAGCACTTATTTAGAAGCTGCGTAGCTATTTTCTGTGGAATACATTTATATATGGATGCCCACCCAACAGCCTTTCCTGCATATAACTATTTTGGTGAAACAGTACACTTCTAATCAAAGCAGTAATAACAGTAAAACTTTTAAAAGTATATCAGATTTGAGTGACCTTTTGATTCTCAATAGTGCTGCAGTGGAAACTCCTCTCTCTTCCTTTTTAGGAAATGTTCATAATTTATCTCATAGAAAGATCATCATAGGGAAACAATAGATTGGACAACAGAGGTCTTGCAACTTCAGTCACACAACTGAAGTGAATGTCAAATCTATTGATACAAATGTCAATGTGGAAAAAACATAAAATGAAAACTGGGAATGCCGGAAGATTAAATGTTAAAATAGTCATTTTAACCTCTAAATCAAGCCAAACACTTTTGCTACTTAGAAGCACCATTGAAACTATTCAGTAGCGCAGGAGCACTATCTGGGGTGAAACAAGCTCATGTTCATTTATAGCACCTCCTGTTATTGTAAAAGCATACTAATAAAGAATACACAGATGGAACTAAGTTTAGAATGATTACCTGCTGAACTTGTAAAGGAAGGATTATGCCTAGCTGGAGAGCTGTTCCCTGGGAAATCTTGTGCTCCCCTTGGAGTTCTGCTGGTAGTAAGGTATCATCTCCTGGCCATTCACAGCAATATTTTCCTTCTCAACTGAAATGAAGTTGACTGCAAAGGAAAGAAGTAGTGAGGTTAATAACTTTTGTCAGTAGGAGCAAGTACAGCAGTTAAAAAGAGCCTTGTAAGTGGGTTTCTGTGCTCTATCCTGACAAAGACTCTGCAGCTTGAACTTCTTTTTTCTTAGTAGCAGAAGTACCGCATATATGTCAAACTACTCCATCCTATAGCCTCATTGAAGCAAAAGTGGTCTCCTTAGCAACAGCCTTTGAGACACAAGGAGGAAATTCCCCAGTTGCTCTGACCTGGAAGCTCAAACCCTCCCTCTGGGGACCAGCTGCCCTCTTTTGTCTGTAGCTTCATTTTTTAAACGTTTTAGCCTTGGTCTGTGTTTATATTGATAAAAAAAATCTGTATAAAATAAAAGAGGAAAGTTCAGCTGTGTAAACCTGTAGGCTGCCTCAGCAAGAGCCAGAAGCAACAATGCTGAAGACAGAAATCATCATCGTGTTTCTTTAATGTATAGAGATGAGTAAACTGGCATTATTGCTGTCTTCGGTAGTTGTCACAAAGATGAAGCAGGTCTTCCACATGGACAAGCAGCAAAGGCCACTTACCTTCTCTCTTCTGTGCAGACCTATAGTTTTACTGGACGTGACTTCAGCACTAATCCTGCAAATATTAATTATTAATGCTAGGTGACATTTGTAAAACATTGCAAGATCAGGATACCGATCATATCTGTCTGTTACATCCATGCCAACTTACTGCAACATGAGGAACTAGGTTAATATGGCAGTTCTGCTGCTGGCTTTTTATGTGGAAAATGTTAGTAGGTCATTGAATTGCCACTTTTTTTTTTTTTTTTTTCAGCTGCAGTGCAAAAAGAGCCTTAGAAAGCAAGTGTAAATCAAAATATTCACACTGTTAGTCTCTGGGAAAGCCTTTTAAGGAACAGCACTGAATCTCACCTGTATCTATTCAGTTAGCTTCCAGCTGGTAAAAAAAAAAAGAGGTAGCACTAAGAGCAGTTGATGCTGCTGCTCATAGAAAAGCTTTAGTCCAAGGAATGCTGACAGAGTTACAGTCCTGCTAAGTGACCGGGCAGGCTGATGGTAGCTTCTAACGAAGTGTCAGTAGAAGTTTAGACACAGGGTCCTAGCTGATGCTGTTTGCTAGGATTTCTCTCGATATTGAACTGTCTGCTGCTGCTAAATGGGTACTTCAGAAAAGGAATTTTATGCTATCTGCAGTCAGTTTTGATGAAGCATTGCGCTGGCTGGTTTATATGGCAATGAGGAAGCCTGGTCTGACGCCAGGCTTGATGGAAAGCTCTTATGCACATCTATGTTTATACTCTGGTTTGCAACAAGTGACTGAGGGAGCCAATGCCTAGGATCAAGTTTGTTTCCCTTGGTGGGAGCACAGCAGTAACATTCAATGTGCTTCTTGTCTCATTATGCTATTGCTTCACTGCCTGAGAAGACCAGCAGAACAGGCTAGTTTATGGACCTGCTTTTACCTCCATTTCTGCCTGTTATTCATGAGGTGGGAACACAAGGCAGCTTACGCAAATCTTCCACTGTGTAAATCATCCTGGCCCCAAAACTGAATGCTAAAATGCAACTTGTAAGTAAGCACATCTAAAACTGATTTTGAGGTGGAATTACTGCTCTGCACTGAAATGGTTTTGTTAAGAATGCAAACAATCTAGCATTGGCTTGAGACATTTTCATCTGTTATTTTATTTTTAAGAAAAAGAAAACTTGCTAGTCGTGCTAGCAAACATCAGAGCTAAGCAATTTCAGAGTTCTGGAAACCTTCTGTCTACTGCAGCTCCTAGATATTAACACAAGCAGCAGACTAAACATTTGTACATTGTTTGTATTGCCAGCTGAAAAATGAAGGTAATTAATGGGCAGCTATAAGGTGAAAGACTCTGGAAAATACCAAAATTTGTAGTCCTGAAATACATAGCACTGATGCCAGAATATTGATTTAATTGCATTACTGTTGCTAAGTAATCTTCCATAGTTTTACATTATGTGTTGATGTTTACAGCTTATTATTTTTTCTTATTTCTTTTCTATAAAATTTTCCCTTCAAACATTTGGTTCTAAATGAATGTTAGACAAAAAAATATCCCATATCAAGTGCGGTTATTCAAGTCAACAGGTAATAAGACTTGACACTTGTCAGGTTTTTTTGAAGTTAGGTTTCGATTCCCATTTTTGGGTAACATGGACTCTGGTAGTGGATAATTACAACGAATACACTTAGTGAAATTAAAATCAATTACATCTCTTCTTTGTTCTTTGGGGAAATTGCCAATATAGGCAAAAAAAGATTTTCCAAATACTCTTTTGGAGGTGGCCAATAGTAAATGAAACTGAAAAGCAAAAGATGTATGACTGTATAGCACTTGCATTACTCTGGGCTGATTACTTTCTCTAAAATCCATAGTCATGTAAGGTGAACTCACTGTATTTGGCCCTAACTGTAGTGTTTCTTCCAAATTCACAGTTCTCTGCAGGCCACCCAGGACATCTGCTCTTCAGTGGAATCAGGGAATGCACACTCCAGCTTGAGCCTTCAAGTCAATTTTGTTAGAAATAAAAGGCTATCAGCCTATGGCTTGTTAGGTACAGAAGATGATAATCATAGTTTGTAGTAAAAAGGGATGGCTATAATGGTTGGGCCTGAACTGACCTCCTGCCTATCCTGTCTGGCAATTTCCATGGCTACCCCAAAAAGTACAGTAGAAAATATGTTTTTATAAAGACTACGAGTTCAAATTCAAGGAGTGCAAAACATGCTGAGTTTTTCATGCCTGTGGTAAACTGCTCCAGTAGTTACATACCTCAGTGTTAAAAATATATTTTATTTCCTGTTGTAAATTTGCTGATTTAAATTTCAACCACTGCATTTTGCTATCCCTATGCCTTTATACTAGACACGCTTCAATCTGCCCTTAGTACTCATAAAAAATCTTCTGTCTGTAGGGTGGAACGAAGGATATGAGCAAAGCTAAAAGGCAACAGATTTGCTCTCTACAGTTTTCCAGGAAAGGCATAAAAATACATGCTACATTAGTTGCTAAATTTTATCACCCTCAAGAGAGCTTTCTGATATTATGCCAATATGAACACTTTATTAGATTAATCCGTATGCAAGTTATAACGCTTTCGCCTGCACAGCATTTTCTTCATGGTTTTATTAAGTGATTTTTAAGAAAAATATTTACATCCCACTTCAGAAAAGTTACAGGCATTTGTATCAGTCCATTGCCTTGCACAGGGGAAGTTTAACATTACTCTCTAGAAGGCTATTTCTTAGAACAAAACCTTGGGGATGTGCACATCTAGGCGCTGTGGCAGGTTCTAGTTTTCATTCATGAATGGGGCTCAGGCTGCATTTCGGCCATTGTAGCATAATGGTAGAATCAGTTCCTAAATATTACAAAAGTAATACCTGTCCTAGGAACTTTCTTTATGTTTTATAAAGGAGAAAGCTCGTTACTGTTAACCCTTTTGAACAGTGAGAGGCGCAGTGATGGATGCTTTAGCCACGGTCTAAAATGGTGGCAGCACTCCATTGGCGCATACCAGCGACTGAAGGCAAAGGCCTGACAATGCCAGGCTGATAGGCCAGGGACTGAAATTCGATAAGCTAACCAACAGGGTCCAGAGGAGACTTAATCTCTTCAGCCTCCTCTTCCCACTCCTCCTGTTGCTGACTGCGCACCTCCTTTCTTACACCTGCTCTGGCACACTCTAGGCCCTGCTGTGTTCTAATTTAATTCACTAGAATGGCAGAGAATTATTCCATTTTTCCTTGTTTTTTGGGTGGGTTTTTTTGCCATTTTAGCTAATGGAATTGGCACATAAGAAGGGCTCTGGCAAGTGCCAGCACCAGCCTGTCGGTGAGAAGGGGAGAGGAGGCCGGTGAGCGCACACTCTGCCTTTGGTAGCAGCAAGCTTTTCATCAGCCTGCTGTGCCTTTTGAAACCATACTCTTCAGTTTTAATCAGAATGTAATAAATACATGTAATGCCTTGAAATGAAGAGGCCTGTCATGGATCCAGAAGGCAGCAGAGTGGTGAGAGCTTGGAGAAGCTGGGGCTGTGCGAAGCAAGGAGAGAGGGAGAGCCGAGGGTTTCCCTCAGGGCTCCTGCTCTTTCTGCGAGAGACCTGCGTGTATCACTTACCCCTTCCTGAGGTGAAGCAGAGGCAGCTCCAGAACAGTCCCATTTACAACAGTAAGAATATTTTAACTTGATTTTTTTTTTTTTAAATTCCTTTGAATTTACATTCTCCTTTCCTTCATTTGTTTCTGAATGCCGTGGATGTTTACCCCCAGCTGGGGACAGTAAGGGGACTGCATTACTCCTGAGGTGTCACAGCTGCTGCACAGCTCACAGTGGTGAATGTGCTGGCACAGGTGACCTGGCAGGCTCAGGTGCTCCAGCGTGGTCCTGTATGCCAGCAATGTGAGCTGCTTTTTACCACACAGTAAAAAGCCAAAATTTCTGTGCACATGCACATCAGATCTGCAAATGGACATGTGAGAGAGGAACGTTGTTCGGACCTCATGGATGGTAAGCTGACAGCTCTAACATCACACAGGATCTGAGGTACTCTGTCAGCATGTCTGGATTTTGGTGGTAGATTCCAGCCACATGTAAATAAACTTTAGAAATTGATTCAGACTTTAAGTAGTTATTTTTGTCTTATGTTTGTGACATAGATGCACTGGTCAAAGAAGTTAGCCAGTAGTAAGAGTTACTACAAGAAACAAGAAACATGAAGTTGTGTAACATAAATTACTCCAAAAACATCCCATGCCATACATGTAGCTTTTGCAAAAGACTGTCAGATTGGATCATGAAAATAGAAATCATCTAAATAAACTGCACTATGCTTTCCTGTGTGTCTTCTTGCTCTTGGTCTCTTGCTATTGCATGCTTAGATTGAAGACCTACACTTCTGAGCATTTTTCATTTTCTCCTTACTCTCTTTTGTACTGCTGTTTATTTTGTGTCAGTCTGTTCTTTCCATGTTTATGAGGCAAAAATCTATATTATCATTCACTGTCACTTGGTATTTTCATAAATCTTTGGGCATATTTAAAAGTGTCTATAAGCACAATTTTGATGTAGCAGAGGAAAAATCCCAATTATAATATCCTACATAAATATTTTTATACAGTATAATAGCTGTAAGTCATGTGTAAAATGGCTGCTCTTCAGCTCTGTGGGTCTGGTGATGAAATAAACCATGAAAATAAAGTTGAAGAAAACCATAAATGAGAGAAAATGGTGTCCTTATGCCATTTTAGATGACAAAAAGATAGGGTTTTGCTTACAGACTTAAGTCTTTACCCTTCCTCCTGCCCTGATGTACTCAGTGCCCTTTTCACCAGAGCACTGCTGCTCTCACAGTGCATGTTTTGCTAGTATTTGCAAACCACCTCCATATGGTTTGTAATGATTTTTAAAAGTAGAAATATCAGAGTATTATACTTGAAATCCAAATTTATCTCTATTAAATGGAAAATGAACATTATAAACCCAAGAACTGCTTGTGAGCAATCAGAGATCAGGTAACATTTATTTTAAATATTATTTTGAAAGCAGTGACAATTTTTTATTTTTCTAAATTGAAGAGTAAGTACATGACTACTTTAGGATGTCATGTCAAAGTAATGAGAGCCCCCCTGACTGGACAGACACTAAATAAAAAGACCATGCTGATGGAAAATCAGGGCTGTTGTAGCAAGTCAAACAACTCTGTGAGGTTTTGGCAGGCTTGCCTGAACAAGGCTCATGTGAACTGGGTTTGGTTTGGTAATTACAGGAGCTAAAAATTGATAATTCTTTTCATTTGTTGCATTCTCAGACTTTGGCATATGTGTTTCAAGATTTTATCCACAGTCATGAAGGACATAAACATAAGGGCAAGGAATGGAAAAGTGCCAACAATATGATATAGGAAATTACCCCAGGACTTAAGGCTTGAAGCACCCTTTGTATATTGATGGACTTATGACAGAAGTTAAAAGAGTTGGCAGTACTGGTGAATGGTCTGTTCAATTCAGAATCTTTTGCAGGAAATACTGTGCAGGCAGTGCTCTTTACCTACCTCTGTTGTTCTTAGCTACTATTGCTATTACCAAGTAGGTAATGTATATGGTAGGGAAAAGGATTCTAAAGAAATGCAGGTTGTAAATGGCTACTGCTTCTATGCTACAGAGGCAGCACTTGTGCACAAAGTCCTGCACATGATTCAGTTTTCAGGCTGGGCCACAAACCATTTGCTGTGTATATCCTTACCGGTGTTTTTGTACCCTTTTCCACATGCTGAGTATTTCTCTAGGATACTTCATCTTTCACAGCGTGACGTGAGTCTTAATTTATGATTCGCTTGCTCTTCTAATTCTTTGGAAACAAAATGTGGTCATCAGCATAGATATTTTAATCCTGTGCATTTCTATACTGATTCCACAGTTTTAAAAGGCTCAGGAAATGATTTGGACTTTTCAAGTAGTCTCTGATCCCATCTCTGATTTGTGTCTGTTTTTTCTTACATGTTCCAATGAGTGCAGTGTGTAGCCATATACAGAAACTGAGATTTGTCTCTTGCCATTAGTGGAGTAAATAAAGGATAAAATTATCTCCAATCTAACTACTTTGTACATACTTGCATTTAAAAACACAGACACCTCTTCTAGTCACAACAGTTCCTCAGCTGCAGCTTGTAGAAACTTGGGTAGGAAAGGAGGTAAAGGGTATAGCAGGGCATTTATCATGTCATGCCTGCCCTACTTTTGTGTTCTTCCATAGTAATCCACTATCCAGTACTGGCAGAGGTGGCTTTCTGTGCTAAGGAGACAGTGGATCTGACCCAGTATGTCCATTCTTGTGCTTAAAGATTGAGGGCATTCTGACTCTTGATGAGACCTTTTAGATACCAGAATAAATACTGACTGCACAGTTAACCTGAAGGAGTTAAGTTTAATTTAGCTTCTTTTACAAACTGCTTCTTAAAGGCTTTTCTGTTTGCTCATCTCCACTGGATCTTAAACAGAGACATTGTGTTACTATGGAAAATAGCGAGCAAGCAATAACAAATGCTTCCTCACACTGAAGCAAAGCACCCTGCTAACCATCAGCCATACAGATATGACTGAGACTGGAAAAGAAAACATGGGGGAAAAATATGAAATCAGTTCCAGCTTTCATTCTGTCCTTAAGCGAAATACGACCTCATTTTCTTCCACAGCACAGTGGCATTCATGTGATCCTGGAGAAGGGTCATTTGCTGATAGCAATTTCATTATTCGAGGATACCCGCCACAGGAATGACTATCAGTCTGAAACAAGAGATTTTGAAAAGCCTTGCCTGAGTGTTACCCTTCACATATGCACATCTTATACTAAGCCAAAGAGAATAAGAGATTTTTCTTCTATGATTTTCTTAGTTCCAAGAAATCTCTTCATGAGACATATGTGGGAATATAATACCTTCAGTCCAGTCAGTCTTTGTCTTTCTTCCAGACTCTGAAAGCATAGGAGAGATATAAATTAGAAAAATTTGACATTAGCCTTGATCTTTGCTTTGCCACCTAGAATGTTTTCCAGAGTCAGCCTTGAAATTCAACACAACACCATTCTGTTGGAATAAAGAAAAAGTTGCACAGTAGAGCTATTTTATTTTTAAAAATATGACTGCTATACCTTTTTTTTAAATAGTCACAAAGGACCCAATCTACTTTTAAACAACTGAATCTTTTCATTCCAAAGTCTCTGCTTTTTTTCAATCCGTTTGCAGTTTTCTTTTTATAATGTTCTTGACTAAGCCGAGTTACAGTCAATATTCATACAACGTACTGAATTGACATTGTAAGTCTTTGTTTCAAGGAACCATTTGTGTTGTGACAGGCAAAGAACAGACCAGTTGCACTGTTGTTTTTACTGAAGACAGGCAAAACTAGAACAAATCCTATAGGACTCATGCAAGCAAAATTCCTAGAGAAACTTTGCCTCAATTCATCTAAGAACATTCAGAAGTGGAATTTAGCGGTTCCATATTTTTCACAGTGTACTCTAAAAAGCTCAGATTGTCTTTTTGCAGCTGCTGCTCATGCATGATTCAAAAATGTCTAATTCAAATATAACATAAATGTAAAAACTTAGCAAAAATATTTATCAGAAATTCCTTCATTATAAAATTCCAACTACCCCATAGCTGAATTTAAGCTATTTTTTTTAACAATTAATAGTAAGCAAGATAGTCTGAAAAGTGTTCATTGCCTTGTGAACTTATCTGCAGCAGCAATTGAACCACATCAGTCTTCCCAAATCAGCAACATATTTATTTATCCAAAGAATTAAATAATAAAATCTAGAGCCTTCATTTTTTTAGTCTTTTTCTAGTTCTACTTGGTCATGTAAATGAGCAGCTGACATTACTGATTTCTTTCTTCTATCAAGAGGCAGCATCCTTTTGTAAGGAGTGTAGTAATCCACCCATGTACATAAACTTTTTTGTAATACATCCCCATTTCATCTGAATTTTTCAAGAATTTTAACTTGTTCAAAGCACATTCAGGTGGTATATGGGACTCAGTATCCACAATGCTTATTTATTAACCTAATTTGAGCTGCCTGAAGCTGACAAGGTCTTGGCATATGCACATGATTCTGCTTTGAGTCAGTACAGGAAACATGGAATTAATAAGAGACTTTTCCCAACCTTTAGTCACCACTCTGTATGTAAACAGAAACATTTTCCAATGAGTGATTTAGACTAAGTTCAAGTTTATAAGCTTGACTTCTTGAATTTTCTTTCCTGCACCAGAAAAATAAATGAAGCATCATTACTTACCAGGAAGGAAGTGTACCTGCAACATAGCAAGATGATCCTGCAGAGAAAGTAACGTAGACTTCTCTGGACATCAAAACCAAGCAATAATATTTTACTTCTCCCCTGGTAGGGAATCAAAGGGAAACTTGGGTACTCCAGTTCAAACCACATCACAGCTGAAGTGTCCAAAGAGAATCTGAAGTTTCAGATTCAGCCACTGCTATGTAAAACAATGCCACAGGAACATTCCCATGTCAAAACCACAATTTTTATAGCCAGTTGAATAGCTCTTTCAGGCAATGAGCAATCCATTCAAATATATACCTTATTCCAACTAAAACAGAGATACAGTGTCTATCTGTTCATGGAGAGTACTTAGCCTAGACTCTAATCTCTAGAAATTGGCATAATTTGAAGGCACTCAAGAGAACAAACACTCAAATTACAGACTGTTAAAATAGGAAATATGCTGGATTTCTACTGGCATGCTTTGTTGGACACTTCTCTAGTTATGTGCAGTCCAAATATAACTGTTTTCTGTTTTAGTTTGAAGCTATTAAGGGACACATTTTCTATACATGAACTGAGATAAGGGCTGCAGATCTAACTTGTAAAAATAAAAAGAGTAGGAGGTCTCAAGAGTATGCTTTCTAATCATGTGTATGGACAGCTCTTCTATGGGTATACCACAATGGCTATAGGGACAGAGCTGGCTTTACATGGAGCAGGAGCAGAGACTGGATCTCTGTGTTCCGTCTTGAGCAAGGCTCCTACCTGGGAGAAGCCTAGTTTCTCATGGGTACATGTGATCCCATTCTTCAGTACTGTGTTGTGGTTTAAAATATTATTTCTAGCTGTCTCTTACAGTTTCCAAGGGCTGATTTCATTGTGAGTGAGCATACAACACCAGGACTCTCTTAGGAACCTATCCACTATGTTTAGACATCCAAATGCCTTAAAATGAACCTGTCCTGAATAGAGAGAGCAAAAGATTTAACTTTATGCACTTTAGAAGAAAACTGAAGAAACATCTCACATCTAAAAATCCTTCAGTTTCGCAAATCATATTTATCAGTGTCCTTGACCCCTTTTGCCACAGGACATACTAGAACTCCAGTTTTAACTTACCATGCTATCCTTTGTAAGACTGAAAACAAAGGATGTTTTTCCCCAGTTTTCCTTACAGATAATAAATTTTAGAACAACTTTTCAATTAACTGTTCTCAAAATGAATGAACTAAATCGGATACTGCAATAAAAAGTTGAACAAATTGTTTGCTTGGAAAGGATTTTCTTTATCTCAGTTTAAACTCACAACTCAAGCTGTACAGACACAAATACCTTTCTTGTGTAGATAGGATCTCTGAATGTAAATATCAAGCAGTGATGAAGAGTGTATTTTACTTTTAAAACATCAGGGTTTGGGATAACCTCACTTAAAATTTTGAAAGGCCTTGAATTTCACTGACTAGCACTCTTTGCAGTTTCTGGTGGAATTCCCATGGAAGCAAATAAATGCTTCCCCATCTTTTGGTTATCAGTGGAGAAATTCGTGGGCTGAATTTCCTTCACGTAAAGCCATGCTCCCAATCCTCATGCCAAAACATCTACTGCTAGAAAAAAAGCTGTTTGAATGGTGTTTCAGTAATTTTGAATAATTCAGGTCTTCACATTCTGGACTCCAGACCAATTTGAGGTTTGAAACTGTGACATTTGAGGTAAAGTGATATAAATGGAATGACACATGTGCCTTCCAAGATCTGGAGGCCTGCTGCCCTCCTGGTCTCTAGCTCATTCAGGAAATTATCTTTTTTGTAATGTTGACATTCACATATACAAATGAAAATCCATAGTATTTCCCTGACCTGACACTGCAATTCACACAAAAGGGAGCAGCAGGCTCAGAATGATATAAAGTGCTAAAGGAAACAAGAATAATAATCTTGGATTTCATTTATTGTGCTTCTTTAAATCTTTGTTTGACAATGTTTCTGTGGAAAGATTAATTTTTCACATGTTTAACACCTGGTTAAACATGATGGCAGTGGCCAAATACACCTCATTAAGGAAAATTTGTGACTACTGTCCTAATGAAGTCCCAGATTTTTCTGTGTACTGTAACGAATGGATTCTCTAGAAGCTTTTTCAATAAAGCATCTGTCACAATTGCATGTGTCCAGATTAAATTAAACACATTTTATTGATATAACCACCTCAACTGTGATTGTTTATATAATTTGGAAATGTGTTTCTAATATTGCTGTTTGTAGGACAGCAGAGGCCAAATATTTTTACAAAGTAAAGCAAAAATATTGATGCTATAGAAGAGAGTTTTTCTTGACACCTGTCAGTATTTGGTCCTGTGGCTAAACAAATCCCCCCTTTTTTGACCTGCCTTGTGTACTAGGTAACTTTTGCCAGCATCTTGGAAGCATTCTGACTTCATATCTGCTGAAAAGGGCTACAGGTCAAGTATCTTTTACCTCCCTTCTATCACCCCCAGAGGTCAGAAGTTCATTTGCATAGCTTTGGAGCAGCCTGCTTCAGTAACAATGGGTGAAACAAGATTGCGTTAAAGAGAGCAGTGCTAATTATATTAGAAACTATAGAGAAGATTTAAATGAAACAAAAGTTGAGCATAAGAAACTTTCCTGTATCTGGCAGCTGCACAAAGTCTAGCTCACCAGGTTACAATCTCATAGTTATTACTGATATATTCAAGTACACTAGAAAAATGTATCAGTGCTTATCTGACCTTTCTTCTCATAACATGGTTCACGGATCTGTAGCAACAGGAACTTCAGCCAGCAGCAGTTTCAGGGAAGAACAGTTCTGGTAGTCATGAATAGCAGGGAAATGCTTCACCTTTTCAAGCTTCCTTCAGCTTAGAAAACTCCCTTGTTAGGATAACTGAAATCCAATTTTGTCAGTGGCAGGTTGTGTTAAATATATTTCAAGGACACAAAAACCAAGCAACTGTTTTGCCAACTGCAGAATGTGGATAATTTTGCCAGTGCTGACAGCATTTCCAAGCCCTTGTGTGAAAATTCCAGATTTTTGCTAGATGTGTCAGAATATGCTGTCCTTATGAACTGATAAAAGGAAATCTTTAGCTTAGCCCACACACATGCACTTTTGCATTTCTCTTTATGGAAGCTCCACTGATCTGTCACCATTCCTCAAAGGAGAGAAAGAGAATTATTATTTCAATACAGTTATTCAAAATTAGGTATGTTGGATTTAAGTATGTCTTCTGCAGGCAAAGACTGCTGCCATAAAGGAAACTGGACAGGCTGGCTGATCGATGTGCAGAATTTTATGTTCTTTTTGGTGCATTGTAATCTTTAATAAAAAATGCAAGGATATTCTGCTCTGAGGTTGTCATTGCTTTTAAAATTGGACTTTGATGCTTCACCAAGAGTTCAACATGTCTTGAATTTCTTTAGTTGGTGACTGCAAGGAAAAAATTAGTTGTCAGAATTAAGAGTCTCGTTCTAGAAATCTGTCAGCTTCAGCTTTGAAAGCGTATCACATTAAAGAAAAAGCAGTCACTTGGAAGCACAAATCATGGATGGGATGTGCAAGAGCACCTTCAGCTTGCACAAGACTTGAGGCTGTTGGAAATTTTGCAGGATGTGAGTGAGTTGTGGCCTAGGAAATTCTTTAATACCGACACATGAATGAAACTGTTCAGGACAGGGAAATCTATCTCTAACACAGGGATATGTTCATGTTCATCTCATTATATCAAACTGTCACATCTAGCACCAGCCTCTTATATACTGAAGGAGCTGTGCTGTGTAACCAGAACTGACAGGAGACGACAGCCATGCAGAGAAAAGTGTGACATGCAGGGTGTTTTGAAAGAGGAATGGAGGGCCAGAAGCGACAGCAAGGAAGAGCAGGGAAGAGAAAAAAAATATGACAGCCTTGAGACTGGTAGAAGAGAGGAAAGCCATGGAAACAATGTCAGACAAGGAGTACGAAACTGAAAACAGGGAATAGAAACTATTAATTCTATTTAGTTTAAGAAGGAGGGATTCAAAGACCTGGAAAAAGGAAGAACCTGGAAAAAAATACATAGGAGAGTGAGAGTGTTATGACAATGAGGTTAGAAGTGGTATAGAAAACCACTATAGAGGAAGCAGAGACAGCTAGAGGAGAATAGAGGCTAAGGCAAACATCATTAAATATGAGGAATGAGTAAGGAAGGGAGACTTGGTTTGAGACTCAAATTAACTGTTGACAAAAACAAAAAATAAATAGAAACAGAGAATAAGGAAAATGTTCGGGGAATGATAAAGAAAAAAGGAATGTGAAAACACTTAGGCATAGGGAAGAAAAATAGATAAGAAAGGGTACTCTAAAGCAGATAAGGAACATAACCAAAAATAAAATAAAAAAATCCAAACCCAAAATAAGCCAAGGAAAAACCCCCAAACAACTTTCTTGTCTTAAGACATCAAGGTAGGAGAAAGAGGTTATCCATTGTTCTCATATTCTTTTCTTTTGCAAAAGACTGTACACTGTTTACAAATTACAGAAACAGCAGAGTAACTATAGCTACGACAATATATGCTGCTGCAAAGCCAATCTTCTGCATGCCCATGTTAATTCCTGCAGAGATGACCTTGTGATGCAAAATTACATTGAAAGATCAAGATACATGCATCCAAATGTATTAGAAAATTTTCATTTATCTTCCTAATCAGCTTTACGTTAGTACTGTATTTGTAGTGACTGACACTTGCTTTGTCTGAACCTTTCCACAATAAACTACTCCTCTAGGAAACCATTTCTCAAACCCATCTGAATACACACCTAGGTTAATTGGCAAGTTCATATGAAGTAACTGAGACATAAGCACAACATAATCCTTGCTATATAGGGTACTCTTCAATGTTACAGATGAAAAAGATGATTTAGAAAGGCATTGGGGGACAAAGGTATTTTATTGTAGCCTAGAGGTTCAGGCAGATGTCTGTACTGTTTCTGATTATGATTTTGCCATCCATTGGATTCCTTGTCCCAGGAAAGTTACTTTGCATTTCAGGTTATTGAGTATATTTTGATTTCTACATATTTTATAGGATGCTGCAAATCTTTCCTAAATTTGTCCAGGAACAAAATAAAAAAATGTAACTTCTATGTTAAGTAAGAGTAATGCTAAAGAGAGTGTTTCTACAAAGAACTCTACCATTTCTGTACATTCACTACTTATTAAAATCTTTCAAGCACTCTCCAGTGATTTTAGCAGACATTGAATTAGACTAAAAGTTAAAGCCTCACTGAAGCATTCAGTTAGAAAAATATGATGTTATCTGTGAACCACCGCATTCTGAACATTGTGATCAGGCCACAAAAAATGTAGCTTGGAATAGGTGCCAGACATTTTTGTAGAAAATTGGTGCAATTTCAGATCAGTTTAGTGGAGCATCCATTTCATGAAGCAGCTAACCAGCTGCTCACATTCCTATTTCACTCATCTTTACAAAGTTGTTCAAATTTTCATAGAGTTTTCTACTAATCATACACAGAACCACCCTTTCAAATGATCATGCTTTCTATTCAATCCATTCTTCCTTCAACTGTGCAAACACATGTTACTGCAGGATACTCACTATGTAGGAGCCCGCAAAATGTGCAGCAAAGTTACCTGGAATCTAATCTGTCCAAATATGGTCATATTACCTATTAAAAGTAAGATGTAAAATGAGAAATGGAAGAAAATTATTATAAACTGAGTGTAAGTGTACAAACTACAAATTGGGTTAGAGGGAAAACAGGCTCAAATTTTCCCTTCCTCTCCTTACCAAGCTACACTGAACTCAGTGGGGTGACTCAAATCAGAGTTCGTAACTGAAGAATCACGTCTAATTGTTATTCATTCTTTTTCGGTAAAGAACATATTTATTTTTTCCCATTAGACTGTTTAGTAAACCACAGTTATTCAGTTAGTGATCAAACCTTAATTAGGTTACTTATATACCAAAATAACCCCAGTCACTTGTGTGAACCACATTAACTTCTAATAATTTAGAAGGAAATCACAGACACTGAAACCAGCTCCCTCTCTGATGATGGGAGAGCAGCTGCCTGCAAGATGATGGTCGTGCCGAGGATACTTTATGCTCTGCAGATGGTTCTCTTCCGTCTCAAGTTTGAAGATAGAGATGTGCTGAACAAGCCTTTTGTAACATTCCTACTGAAATGTTAACAGCCAACAACCAAATCTGAACAAAAAAGAGCAGTTGAATATCCCCCCTAAATATAAAAATCGATGGCCTTTTAGCAGCAGTGACTAATTTGGTATTTCCTAAACAAGGACTTGATTTATGATACTTGGAAGGGATAATGTTTTTAAATGTTAGAACTAGAATGGAATTAAATCATTGTTGATTGTAGTGCATGCCTGCTCACACCAGTTATCATCCTTCGCCTATCTGAAGATTAATACTCTGTATATATACTGTGAGAGGAGAAAGATGGAGCAAATTCCTTTCAGCATTTTTTCAGTTTAGTAAGACTTTTTTTTTTTGCCCTGGTAAAAAAATTCTATTCCCAGCATTTTATATGAAGTAACTGCAGGAAAGTAAGTTGAAAAAATGTAGTTCACAATTAATAAAACCATTAGTCACAAAGATGTGTGCAGTGAAAGCCTGATCACATGTAGCAAAAATTTTCTGTAGTGTCAGCCAGTGCCTGATGAGCAGGGCTGTACTCTTGTGAGGAGGTGTCAGACTGCATCACTCCAGCCAGCTTGCTATACACCCCATGTAAGTGGTACCTTTTAGGGATGGTGGATGAGAGTAATGAAAGGGCCTAAGTACAGGATGATTTTTCCCTGAGGAACTGAAAATAATCACCTCCTGAAGGCAGAAGGTGAATTTTGACAGCTGTTTGTACAGGTTAATTTTTGTCTTCTTTTCTGATGGCCGTTTACAAATAAGTGACATTGTGTAGCACCAGTACTACCTATGGATTCAAAACTAAGCAGGGCTTTTTTTAGCAATGAGAAACACGCCACAATCATGAAATGCTGTTGCAGATCTCGCCAGCAGAAACAGGGAAAGAAATGTTCTTTAGTGTTCTGATTCAACAACTGACACTGTAAATTAATTTGTGCTTTATTTAACATTAAAATCACTATTGGCTTTGAACAAAGAGGTGGCATGAATGAAAGGCACTGAACAGCTGGTAGGGAGAGTGACAGAATGGAGTCTGAGAAAACTCCTTATTTTTACAAGTTACTCCATACCATCTCATTTGTCAACCCATAAAGAAATTAATGGAGTCTGCAAACTCCAACTCATGAGGTCCTGCTGTTAGTACTGTATTTTACACCTTGAAGTAGCATCCTGATGGGCGTTTTTAGCAAGTTAAAATGGGATAATAATTATCACATGGAAATAGTCTCTGCTCCTCTGTAACATGTAGACCTAACTACTTTGTCATTGCATAGATACAATCCATATATAAACAAGTGATACAGAGATGGCAGGATTTCAATTCTTGTTTGCTTTGCTGGCCTTTTCCAGCATTTTGTGGATATCCATTTCTTATCAGTTATCCCTTCAGTGTTACTTCTGATGAGGGCATTGCTTCTGACAGATCTGCCTGTGTACTGCAAGCTTTCATCAGATTGCCAAAATTACTTCACTTGTCATTTGAGCCTTTTCCCACTCAATTAGGAAAGATAAAGGCGTCTACATTCTCATCTGCATACATGCATACTGGCTTGTTTTCATTATTTCTAGCCATAAAGAATATTTTTTGGACTACCTTTCAAAAAAGTCTCTCTTCTATCAGACCTTGGGGCAACTACAATTGTAGATATAAACTGATGGACACTAATGTGCAGTGTTTTTTTCAAATTAAACCATAAAAAAATGCTAAAATTGAAATATATTTTAGGTAGCCTCTTAACATTCATATATCTCATAGTTTTACTAGTTTTACATGATTTTTAAGTCTATAAAGCTTAATACTTACTGAGTCTTCAGTTTTCATTTCAAAAATCAAAAAGAGATGCCTGGAGAAGGCAGCAATGGGAGTTGCTACAGGTTTACACAATTTAGACAAGATAAGACTGCTTCTGGCTTTATTCTAGATGGAGTTTCGCCACAGATAGGATAACAGGTGGCGGGGAGGGGAGGTGGAGTCTCCTAAGAAATTGCACTCTTCACAGGACGAGGTAAAAACTTCTTACTTTTTAGTTGCAATTTATGTTTGTCTCTCACTGGCAAGATCACATCACTGTAATGTTATGCAACGACATATTTCTAGTGCTTGTACTGTTGAATGCAGGGTAGAGCACTCACCAAATCAGTCATCTATAAAGATACTTGGCAATCACTGAAAATCAGAATAGAATCCCCAGAGGGTGAACATACTTCAATTTAGATTAATATTTCATACTAAGAAACACATTCTTGTTCTATTTTGGTTTTCAGGATGCCAGAACACCATGTTCTGGGCATGATTTGTGATGAAAACCAGAGAAAATTCCACTTTTTCCTATGCCATAAACCTGCCAGTCATTTATAGATAGCATCATTAGAGCAAGCAGAAGTCAGAATGCCGGATGTAAATCTTTGTGTCATTAGTCAGCCATTTATGAAAATGTTTTTTAAAGCTCTGTAATAAATAGCATAATCAATTCTAGCAGTGGGCCTTGTTTTCCTTATTTTTTCCTATTAAAAAAGGCCAGTGAAAAGAGAGGTTAACTAAAAGTCTATAATTTTTAAGACATAGAACTACTTTCCAAACAATGCTTAAACACAAGAAATATTCCATAAAGATGATTTTATGATAATTATGTAAAAATTAACTTGTTCAGAGCTCCAGCAATTATTGCTCCCAGTCTGTGGAACAACAAAAATTATTAAGTAGCTAGAGAAGCTTTGTTATAAACAACTTAGTAACTTTTGCATAAGTGATATACATATATGCATGCATACACATGCACAAACACAGTGAAGTGAGAGGGATGTCCAGCATATGTGGTTTTACCCTGTGTTGGAGATGGATATCTCCTACTTAATTTATTGCAAGAACCTGTCTAAATTTTTGAAAGTGACAAATTAGCTGAATCCAAGGCACTAAGAAGATTTTGATTTTCAGCTGGAAATTCAGTTTGAAAATTAATCTGTGACCGCTTTTTATCAGAGCCGCCTCTTCAAATTGCAAACATATAAAATACATCTGAATCAGGTATTAAAAATGATGTCTGTGACTGAAAGTTCTAATGCATAAAGACCAGAATTTTAGCATGGTGTAGGAGACAAATTATACACTATATACACTTTGATGCCATAGAACATTAGCAAGTTACCATTAAATTTTATGAATACAAAACCAATTTTCATCCAAAATCCAATTAAAATGAAAATGTAACTGTAAAGTCTTCTACCAAAAGTCCTTCCTTCATTTAAAGTTTTTCTTAAAAATAATAAAGATTCTCTGAAAGATCTCTAGACTAAGAAAAAAAGTAGTTTTAACCAATCAGTACATACACAATTGTCTTTTCCATTATATCTTGTTTCATAGACTTTCTTTCCATTAAACAAAATTCACTCCGTTTTCCTACTTCTATTCAGCAGCCAAAATCATAACAAAATCAGAAGATACAAATCAAATAATATACTGCAAGTTTCCATTCTTCAGTGAGAAGAAACCAGACTGTTCTCTAGGCTACAATATTCCTGACAGCATGTGGCGTGAAGGCCCAGCCCTATCTGCTGCTGCAAAGTAAAATGCTATTAAGAGTGTTGAACAAAGAGAAGCATTCAGAGTCCTTCTCCAAATACAGTAGAATTAGTCTAGCAGTCAAAGTTAATTCTTACATAGACTTTGTGTAAAAATGGTGTGCATTTTGGAGGATTAAAGCCAAATTCTGATCTCATTGATGTCAGATGAGATACCCCAGTGACAAATGTGGGTTTTGGCTTCCCAAGCAGCCATCAGAGTCAATGTGTTTCTAATAAGGTGGAGACTCAGTAGGGGCCAGGTACTCTATTAATTTAAATTGTTAGAGTAGCAGGAGTTGTGTAGAAGGGTTGTAGATGGAAAATGTTTTCTGCCTCCCCTAAACCTGTACTCCAGGTCCAGAAATTCAGTTGCTGCAGCCCAGCATTTGTACTGGCTGAGCTTCTGACTGAGTTACTAGCCTTCTATGTAGTAGTATAATAAAACAAATACTTAATGTATATTTGCAGGAGAACTCAGTTTCAACTCTTTAATTTCTCACTTATTTTGGTTTGGGACAGAATTCTACCTGTTCCCCTGTAAGTAATTACATCCCTTGTATTTTTGAAAGTACTCTTGTACCTACTATTTAAATAAATCTTTAGTTCAAGGGTAGCTGATATTCATGAAATGAATGACATATTTAATGAAAACCTGAAACAAAACCTGTAGCTGGGTAATAATATTGTGGTGGAACAAAATGTTGTGCTTCTGACAGCAGTACAATGCCCCAAGGACCACTGTTGGGGTGTCTGCAACATCAGCTCTTTTTCTACAATAGAGAAGGCACTCACCAATAGCTGGACTTCAGGATACATGGTGTAGGCATAGCAGAGTAGGGTTTTTTGTCTTGAACAGCACCTGCAGCAGTGCTCAGCACCCCCACTCCCTCAACTATCCTCTCGAGAAAGCCAGGCTGTGCATGTAAGCGATTCCATGGTCCTAACCTGTTCCTCTGGGCTTCATAAATCCGGCACACTTTCAGGGACCAGGAAGAGAGAGGTTGAGGAGAAAGCTGCAAGTATACCCATAGGCAACACAAACCGAGACAATCTCATTTACCAGTAAAATCTCTTTCTTTGAGTGCTTATACATGTGTTCACACAGTATATGGCTCCAGGCAGCACGTCCAGCATACTGCTGTGTAGCTGGAGAAGTGCCCTGAGGTCCTTTAAATGAATCAAGACAGAAGGACCCTCTTTTTCATGACAGAGCAATCTTGTGCCTAAAAGTATCTGTATTTGTGTAGCGTTGTTACAGAGAGGGTGAATGGAGTCCAGATGGCAGCTTTGCAATTTGCAGAGATGAAAACACCCTACAGAGACGTCACTAGTACCATCTGAGCTGTAATGGAGGTTCAGATCATACTGTGCTGCCCTGCCTTACTGATGCTTAACAGATTTTAACATCATCTGTAACCCAGTAAGACAGTCTTTGTGCAGAGATAACTGACCCTTTACAAGCCTTGAAACACAAATTTCAGAAGACAGAAAAAATTCTGTGTGTTTTTCACCCTGCCCAGATAATTTTAAGAAACATATGGATTATATGGAACTTGCAAGAGTATTTTAGGCAGAAAAAAAATAGATTAATTTTTCAATTAGGATGAAAACTGGACTTGCTCTCAGAGAGACACCCAGGAGCAGTCCTGAGCATGACTTTTTCAGGGAAAAAAAAGGCTATTTTCATTTAAATGAAGGAATGAGCTCCATGCTGACCTGTCAGGGACAGATTCAACTCCTCCAAGACTAGGACTGCTATCTGGCAGACCCCTTCACTAACACATCAAGAGAATTCCACTGTAGTGGAGTAAGAAAGGCCAGAGCAGCACCTTACCATAAGAACTGCTTTTCTTGCTAAAAAGATCCACTGACTACTCTTTGCCTGGGCTGATGGCTCTGCTGTTCAGCCTTA
The DNA here is from genome assembly GCF_009829145.1 of Chiroxiphia lanceolata. Classification (NCBI taxonomy): domain Eukaryota; kingdom Metazoa; phylum Chordata; class Aves; order Passeriformes; family Pipridae; genus Chiroxiphia; species Chiroxiphia lanceolata. The sequence goes on along the minus strand of NC_045639.1, from coordinate 33,285,611 downwards.
GTTAAACAGAGGTTGGGTGGTTTCATTGCAAAAATGTACCAAACGGAACATGAGATCAAGTTGGCTTTGTAGGAACATATAAATATAATCCTTTCTACTACTGCCAGCTAAAGCATTTGCCATACGAGGTGTTCATGTGCTCTGCATGTCAGAACTAGCTAACCTGGGTCCCATCACATGAGGTGCTGTGGTTCAGGAGTGTAGCTGATGGACCTGAAATGAGAAGGTCTGGTAGCAAGGAGAGGACCAGAATAAGCCACACATGTAACAGGAGAGGACAAAGAGTATGTGAATGTTCTGACTACAGGTTTTGAAAACAGTGCAGCAGACCTGCACCTGTGGCAGGGAGGAAGACCACCATGTGTTTGGGGCCTTACACTGAGGATGTAAAACCAGAAAGCTGCTTGAAAAAGAGAAGGAAAATAACAATTTCACTTGTCTGACAAATTGCTGGAGTCCATCACATTAACACATGCCTTGTTTTTCTTTTGTAGTCTACTTATATTTTTACATGTTTGCACTTAAAAGTAATTACTTTTGCATGTAAAAGTAATTATAGAACAACTATATTCTGTATCATGAAGGAGAAATTATCTCCCTTCCAAAACAGTTAGCTCTTATGCCAGAAAATAAAAAGACGGGGAAAAGTTGGAGATGCTTAAATCTGTGTCTATATATCTATATATCTTGTCTATATATCTATACATCTATATCTCTTTTCAGGAAAACTTAGTAACCTTTTCCAGTCCACAGGTGCTAACTCCAAAAGCAAGTAGATATTTATTTGTGCATGCTATACTGCAGTTCATTCCAAATTCCAACCAAATTCCAGTTCAGTATTCAAACTATAAGGCTGTTTTCTTCCCTTTGTTTCTGAACATAGTCAAAGTAGGAAATAATTTCATTTTTTCACATGACGCACATCTTGAAAAGTCCTAGGAACTGACAACCCATATATTGAACTAGCTTTATACCCCCTTTTTAAATTGAAAAATATGAAAGTAATTGTCCCCTCATGATAATCTCTTTTCTGAATGAACCAATTTTTAGATATGGCTCACAGTGGCCATTCATGAAATTAAACAAAAGAATTAAAATTACTGTATTTCTACATATTAGGTGATATCCTATTTGCTTTGGGAACAGGATTTCTGTTATTGTAATATCTTAGAAGCACTTGTGTTTAGTTATATTTTCTATTATGTCTTTATGTGAACATTATCTTGCACTGCTGTACATTTTGCTCTTCATCTAATCTCATACTCAAATATGAATGCTAATGAATTTTAATGATTTGAAAACAAGCTAAAATATTCCTATTTCATGATTGCATCCAACTATAGACTTTTCAAGGGAATTCTTTTCCAATACAATTTGGTACTCTCTAAATGAGAGGCACAACTGTTTGGTTCGTTGAACCAAGCATCTCAAAATCACAAAAAAAGTAAAAGGGTAAAGCCTTGTGAACCACACTGTTATTAACTTCTAATGAAAGGCGTTATACAGAATAGTTTATTTTACCTCTGGAAAAGGGTAACTCAATTATAACTTTGGAGGAAATAAAACCTAAATTAGAAGGAAAACATCTACACAGATAAATCTTGTTACTCGGTATGCAATTTTCACACCACCAACACATTGCAAAATGGGAAATTTCACTTACTCTTCCTGGAGGAACTGGTACGAAATAAGGAAAGCCTATCTAATATAAATGTCCAAGAAACATATCTTACAGAAAGCAACAGGCCTGTGCTGATTGGTATTACAGAGGTAAGGGTGCCATGAATTTCAGAAGTAGCTGAGGTTGAAAAAGAAGTGCATCTGGAGATATTTAAGGCAGAGGTCAGCTATAGGTTTCTGAAAGGCTGAAAAAAAAGATAAACAGAGACAATAAGAACTGGTGTCCTTGTAAGAGGCATCATATAAGCTAATCAATTACAGACTTCTTAAAGTTCAAGTTTAGCTTGGAGAAGGGGTTTAGTTCAGGACTGATTTCCACTTCATTGAAATTATTAAGCAACAAACTTCAGATTCTACTCTTATGCTTTCTCAAAATCACAGAAACTGCTGTACGTCAAGATCACACACATGCTCTTTGTTGGGGAAAAACAATTGTCCACTTGTCTGGCTGACGCGAATAAGGTCAAGGGAGTTCAACACCTGCTGTAGAAAAACACGCTCAATAGTTAAGGCATTTTGCTACAACAGGTGCTGAACTCATCTAACCTTGGTCATGCTAGAAAGACAACTGTTTTCATCACTATCTGATGGAGAAGTAAACTCTGGTATATTTATTAGCAATATTTGTACTCTGCTTACATCTTTGCATTGGAAATGAATAGCTAATGGGTTTGGTTAGGCAACTGAAGTCTCTCCAAAGGGATTTCTTTTGGTCTAAGCATTTTTTGTTACTTCAAGATAAGTGAATGAGTCTGATACATGTTTGTACACATATTTGTGGAAAATGATTCCTAGAACTACCTAAGAAGTCTGGCTGCCATTTGGAACAACAAAAGGTGGATATCAGTTTTGTAGCATGATGCTTTAACCCACAGTACTGGGCACAGCACTGTAAATTGCCTAGTCCCATAAAAAAACAAGACAAAATGTTTTGCACATAAGACCACTAAATTACAGTCAAGCATTGTTACAACCAAATAGCTCACGTACAACTTCATAAACACTTCAACTTGTGCTCTTAAATTTCTGGATATATTTACTTTACTCCTATAAAACACATTAAAGAAAAAGTGTTCTTTGTTATCTGGGACTATTTGGAATCTTTAGCAGTTCACTTAACACATCATAATGTCTGTCATAGACTTTCCTAAAACACCAGGGAAAATGCATACCTCAGGAGAGGAATAAATCTCTTGAAAGGTATTAGTGTAATTAAGTAGGTCACCCTACTGCAGAGGTGAAGTGCCTGTTAATACTGGTGGATTTTAGTCCTGATACAGCAGTGTGCTTAAGCAAGTTCCACTGAAATTTGTAGGCAATTATATGTGCAAGTTCTTTTCTGAGGCATGGTCTTTAATGGTTATTATGCTGGTTCTGGAGGATTTTGCCTTATAATTCCTGGTGGAGAGCCAGCCTTACAGCCCATGACAGAGACAAATGTCCAAACATAAATTATACCTGTGTGTTTCAAATTTATTACTCTTTTTCTCCTGAGCTGTCTCAGTGTAAATACATCCTACCCCAACACGCTTGCTCGAGAGTTGTGTTCAAACCCTTGTATATCCTGTGACAAATCTGCAAGAAAGCAGATCAGGGAGTTTAATGTTTGCAAGCCTGTGGATGCTCACACAGAATCACAGAGAAGGGTCAAGTTTGGAAGGGGCCTTTAACAGTTGGACAGACTAAGTCCAAGCCCCCCTGCTCAGAACAGGGTCAGCTAAAGCAGGTTGCTCAGGGCCAAGTCCCATTGGATTTTCAATTATCTCCAAGGATACAGACTTCACAATCTTCCTTGGCAACCTCTTCCAGTGTTACAACAGCCTTACAATGTAAAGACCTTTTTCTTATGTTTAAATGGTATTTCCTGTTTTTCGATATGTGTCCTCTTGTCCTTTCACTGGACACCTCTGAGAAGCCTGGCTCTGTTTTCTTTGCTCTCCACCATCCTATAGTTACACACACTGAGAGAATCCCCCTCAGCCATCTCTTCCCCAGGCTGAACAGTCTCAGCTCTATCAGCCTCTCCCCGTATGTCACAGTCAGGAAATAAGATTAGGCTATTGCTGTCCTGTAAGAGGCTGACACTGTTTGCCTGAGGGACCCTGCCCTGGAAGCAGGTGGCCACGCTGCTGAGAAAGGTTTAAGTGAAAGCTTCTGGCATGCAGAGACAGGATCTATGAGGAAACAGCTAATTTTTTCCAGGGAATGCTAATTTAAAGTACAGACTAAGTCATTCTGTGAGAGACATTGTAGGAGTGGCCACCTGAGGCAGAACGTGTGATTTGTCTTTTGTGGTATAATCTTATTGTGATGGTTTTTTAAACAAAAGACAAACACCGTGAAGATGATGAACCAATAATTTCTCCATTGTAGAAGAGCACTGAAGATTGAATTGTCTTTCACATACATTACTGAAGAATGCTTGTCAAGTATGTCTGTTTCTGAAGCATTTTATTTCAGTACAAGCATTGGAAACAAAGAATGGATAAAAGGAAGCAAGGTTTATGCAGCACATAAAGCACAGACCATCAAAACAACTGGCTTTTATTTCATTTTACTATTATTTTAGCTCCTGGATTCAAGAGTCCAAAGAGTGTTTGCTACTCTGAATCTAACAGCCCTTTACATGATTCTTACAGATTCTAACGTGTCTCCTGCCTCTGACATTCCCTGGTCAGGTCTTCCCTGGCCAGTTACAAATCTTTATTTATTACTTTTCATTGCTAAATCTGTTGTATATTGGGGAAATTTTGAAAACAGTTATCTGGCTTTGTCATTACAATTGAAATTAATTTGCCTGCCTGATACGACACTGCAATGTTATTTAAATCCATGATGGGACGTAAAATATGCTTCCTTTACCTCTCTGTGTTCTGAATCCTAATGGACATGGCAGGGGAATTGGTGTTTCTGATGTCCCTGCAGACAAGTATAGCTTGACATAAAAGATGGATCCCAAAGGACTGAAAAAACAAACTGAATAGTCAAAGGAGCTGACAGACCATTTGTCACTTCACACAGAAGCCAGTGAAGGAGAAGGTATATGAACTCTTCACTTGGCCACAAAATTCTCATAGCTGTTCAGGCAAGGAAATTCTTTCCCTTTTTTTTGATCCTAAAGATTAAATTATCACTGCTCAAATTCAAGCATTTTATACTTTATGCATTACAGAAATGACTGAAGAACACTTTTACAGCCATGCAAATATACAATCCCTGCTAAGCATGCAGGTGTTTCAACTTCCTGCTCTCCCAGCTCCTGAGAGCCTATTCAGGTAGGAGAATAGGTGTTCCCTTGTGCTGAGTCATCTCTTTGCAGGGTATCTGCAAAGAGTTTTGTGTGCTGGAGGTGCTCCAGTAACATGAGGGATCCCACTCAGTTGCATGTTGCAGTTGCAGTGAGGGATGTGCCTTTTGGTAGGTTCTGTTTTCCAGAAAGACCTCACAAAGCTGAGTGAGAGGACAAAAAACTATCAAATTAATGTAATTTATTTTGAGGAAAAATAGTCTAAACAGTGCTTATAGGATTCTGAACTTGTAACTGACAGTTACACCTCAGAGAAGAGAGCTAGCAATCATCACCAGCAGTTCACTGTAAGTCATTAATTTAAGATACGGAAGCAGTCAAAAGGAAGAAAAAAGGTCAAACTTCATCAGAAAGGGCACTGAGGACGTAGAGAAAGCATAATTTTGCTGCAGTACAAAATCTCACACATCTTGGGCATGGTCTGAAGTTTGATCCTCACATCACAAGGAGTCATAGTGGAGCTAGAAAAGGTGCACAGAAAGGCAGGAGAAGTGATTAAGCATGTCAAGTAATTGTATTAAAATGAGAGACTTAAAGGGCTAAATCCTAAACTTCGAGTGGAGGACTCCCAGTGAGAAATTAGAAGGCAATCAATGAAGTGAATGCAGAGCTGCTAACTCACTGAACCCTTCATCATCCTGAAATTTGTTTCCACAGATTTTGGAGACAGTTTCAGCAGAGGATACAAGGAATTGCAAACTCTGGGAAACAAGTCTAATACTACATTAAAGAAAATAAAAATGAATTCCTTAATCAATTACTCTAGACATGGGAGGAATAGTAGGGAGATAGTGGCCAAGAGTGCATGTTCTCCCTGAATAGCATCTCCTAGACACTGGTGAAGGCAGAATGCTGGTCCAGCACAGTAGGGTACTTCTTATATTCTTATTTTCAACACAGAGCCCTGCTGAGAGCTAATTTGCATCTGCTTCAGAGCATCCTGGTCTTCTCCCTTTTCCACAGCTCACGTGCAAGAGCCAGCTGGTCTGCAGACTGCAGAGCAGTAGATGATAGGTCAATCCAATACTTCTGATGTGGGGGGGTGACAGAATGGTAGAGAGACTGCAACAACATGCTGTAAGTGCATGAAAATCTCAGGCAACTTCTGGAAAGTGAGAGGTGTAGTCAAATGATAAGTCATCTGTTCCATATCATACTTGGCTGTTTAAGGACTTCTGTCAAAGGAAAGCATTTAGAACATCAGGGTGATAGGCATTAATAACAAAAAATATAAATTATTCCTTCTGATTCCTTCTGTTCTCTTTTTGGCTCCCACAACAGGAATTGTTGAGAGTAGGATTATGGGAGGCCACGAACAAGCTTAAAATCTGTGCCCTACTTAACCACCTCTGATTTTTGTATGTGGGAAGGAAGTGGCCTAAATCTGACCCACCTAATATATATAATATATTCCATGGCATGTAATGTTTTGACAGCTTAAGTAGATATACAAGCACTGAATTGGTAACTCATTCAAATCAAAATTGGTATGCCTCCTATCTAAGTATTGTAAGTTCTGGTTTTATTCAGATAATTGTGTTTATTTTTTCTTTTCCAACAAGATAATTGTGCGTATTACTTCAGTCTCTGGTATGTGTTAGTCTTGTCCAGGTTTTTTTTAATGCACTCTCATGAAATTTTAGATGCAGATATCATCTGTGCTGGTAATGGGGAATGTAGGTGCTGGACAGGAGCAAAAGATTGAGAATCTACTTTTCCTGCCTCACGAACACATTGTTTATGTCAGAATTTTTTTTCCCGTAAGTACAACTCTATGTGAACTGTGTGAACACATCATAAATGGATTGATCTTGGTAATGTGTTTGCTAGGAACATTTCATTCTATAAATCAGGAGCTAAGCTACAGAGAAATTTGTGTTTTGTCAGGAGAAGTCAGTGGCAGAGAGATAAGAAGTGGCTCTGGAGTGCCTTAACCACAAAGCTGCTATAGATCAGTGGAAATGATGGGCCATGGAGCAAGTCAGTTGGTGAGCTCAACGCAACTGCAGAGCACTTCCAGGGACACAATCTGAAGGAGAGAGATGAGTATTATCTGCAGTGTCTAATCTCTTCTAATAATGATAGAATTTGGCACACATCAGATAATTTTCTTCCAAGCATTTAAAGCCCTTCAGCATGACTGTTACATAGGTGAGTGGTATAATAGGAATTATACCACTGGGAACTTGCACTAGGAAAGCTCTTTTAAGGAAAGCTCTCAATAGATCCCAGAAGCTTGGATCTTCAGCCATTTGTTTTAGTGACATGAAAATTTATGATTTCATTAGTTCTTTAGTGCTCCCCTCCTCCTTTTTCTTTTTCTGAATTTCTTTCCTCAACACTGTTTTTCCTTTGCCCAACAAATGCCGGTTGCTCTTGACAGCTCAACCTCTGAGTCTTAAAACAGTTTTGTGTCCCTGCTAAAGCCTTTTTTGACTCTTGAACCCCCACTCGTGGGCTGGCTGACTGGGAAAACTGCATCAACACTCAAGAACATTGTTCTCATACTGCACAGAGAGAGAACCAAGGGGATCAGAAGTGTATCCAGATCATGCTTTATTCATGTGGAAGTCTGACAGGCAAATAATTGCTGCCATTGCTCACAGACAATGAATTAACATCTTGGAAATAGCGCTTCCTACATTCCCACATCTTTTCCTCAGGCCTTGATCAACATGAACTGGGAGTAGTGTGCTTGCAAGTAGTCTATTCTTGTAGCAATCTTTGTTCTGCAACAATGCTGTAGTGTCTAATTATTTTTGAAAAAAAATTCTACATGAAAAATGTTACATATATCTCTCCATAAATAACACCTTTCCCTCCTAAAGGAGCATCAGGAATACAGGTCAGCAATTTACTGTGGAGGTGCCAAAGCCTGGGGAAGTGGACCATTACCTCTGTCAGTGGCTATCTTGATGGCTAGGTAAGAAGATAAAAGATATGGACATGATTCTGCAGCACTTAATCCCAAAACTTGAGTTCAGCTGCTGAAAGGAATCTCTGTCTAGATATAGTTTTTGTCTGCCCCTTCCCTCATTAATCTCATTTTGTTGCTGATTTTCTCCTGTATTTTACCTTTATTGTCTTCTTCTTTGCCATCTAATAGGCGTTGCTATGGAGGTCTTCTGTAAAGCCTGGGAAGGCAAGGTGAGGATAGAGAGGTATTCTGCAACATTCTTAAAACAGAGCTGCAGAAGTCACTGAAGGCTCCCTGTATTCATTTAGTTTTAGCCTTGAAAGCTCAGTTAAGCTAATTGTTCCTTTGGGTTGCTAGAGCTCAGAGGAGCAACAAAAGTGATTAAATGGATAAAAAAATTTTAAAAATACTTTTATAAAAGAGATGTTGGCCTAGATTTCTGGAAAAAAAAAAAACAAAAAAACAAAAAAACAATCTTGCTATTTCCCAAATCCATTATAAGGAGAATGGCTGAAGGAACCTTGCTCATTCACAGACTCTAATTATGTGAGCAATTTCATATTGATTGAATGGCTGCGATAGGGTTACATGTGTCACTTTCTCCTATTTAATGACTCATGTTAGAGTGGCCTATAAACAAGCTTCCCAACGTCTTTACTTTTTTTTCCTCTATTCTGAGGGCATAATATATCATATGGCATGGTGGGTTGAGTTATTTTGGCAACAGGTTAACCCAAGTACAGAACAAATCTGTCCCTTCAGCCCTTAGGCAGGTAAGCATATCTTGTAGTCTGGAATTCCAGGGACTCAAAAAGGTCGCTCTATTTTGCAAGCAATCAAATCCTCAACTGCATTCTGGGACACAGTATCAATACAAGAATAAAGCTGAGCAGTTCAAAGGTTACCAATTAAGAGATGCAGTTGCTCAATTTGTTTTTTCTGTCAGTACAAAAATGAAAGAGTAAGTAAGTCCAGTGGGAGCACATTATACGTGGACATAGTTGTAGCAAAGAGCTTGAGCATACTAATACATTTCTCATGTATTTGAGAAATATGGCAGACTACTGAAGTCTTTGATTAGGAAAGCCTGGAACCAGATAAGAAAACACAAAAAGAACTGGAAAATTCCCAATGATATGATGCAATACTGAAGAGGAAAAGTTGTAAGTCAAGGCAGAGAACATTCCATGGTTTCAGAGGGTCTCTGAAGGAATGGACAAGGAACAATAATTAAGTACCAAAGTCTGCTTCACTATACACTCTCTGGGTTGTCCCTGTATTGAGATAAGCATCTCTCTGTAGTCACAAAACTAAGTAAAAGGTGAATTCTGACATGTTTGCTAGAAAATACATGACAGAAAAAAAATTATTACATATTGAGAAAAGCAAAGCACACTATCTATAATGTTAAATCTTCACATCCTATTTCTACGCAAGTTCTCTTTGGTTGCACAGGCAAGTCTAAAAGATTTCTTTACAATTTTCATACTTAGACTTTTGGCTGTCTGAGTAATTAGTCATTCAAAGTTTTCAGATGGCCAAGGAATCAAATAATTATTATGTTCCTCACAACTTATTTTCTTTTGTTGCCATTTATGAAATTGTTTTGACATTATGAGGATGTTGCTTATTTTCTTCTGCCAATATCAGATCTTAACTTACTACCCTCCTGACTCCAGCCTGGCATAACTCATTCTGCTGCAGCACCAACTATGAGGATGAAGATGTAAATATTTAATATACGCATCCTGTTCAAGACCCTGAGATTAACTCAGTTGGTTGGAGCCCAGTGCTAACAATGCAAAGGTTGTGGGTTTGATCCCTGTAGGGGCCATTCACTTATGAGTTGGACTCGATGATCCTTGTGGGTCCCTTCCACAAGGCTAGAATATTCTGTGATAAAAATCAACAACTGGTCTCCATCTCTCCCTTAAAAAAAATTCAGAGACCCAGCCACATTCTTACATCAAAGAAAGGTTTCTTATTTGGAAAGCATTCAAGAAGAAAACTATTTAGGTGGAAGATAAAATAATGTGATCATTAATGATTTTTTTTGAAGTCACATTATGTATCTGGTCTATATTTTAATTAATGTGTATGGCTTTTTGTTTCTGTGGTTACTCAGACATTCATAACAGTAACTGGATGTGAACTGTGTCTGAATCCTTGCATACATAGGCTTTCAAATGTGGTACAGCAGCACATTCAAATGCCACAAGGAACCCATTAGACATACCCACACTGTCAGCTGGGCAGAGCAACGAGGCTGTCTTTGAAAGCAAATTCACTGGCTGTGCACACAGTGAACCTGAAAACATGGCCCCACACCTGATGCAATAGTGCCTAACAGAGCATGCAAGCTCCTGTGTGCCAAAGTGAATTAAAACAACACAGTATATCCAGGCAGGCCGGTGCTGCCTGACTGCAAGTGTCCACAAGTCACCCATGTCAGTAAGAGACAGGCAAGTTGTTGCATGCTCATAGCCACTTTCAAAAATGATTTTAGAAGAAGTGTGAACATAGCTACTAGAGGTGATTATTGCTGCCTCTTTTTGGTTTATCACACAGTTTCATGTGGCTGGGAAGGAACTGGTGCTTGACATAAAGAATGAAAATGGATGCTATCAGAATGATGAGGAAAAACGGCTAGATAAAATAATAAGCACATAGCACCTGTGTTATGTAGTGATGAAAGGGGGGAACTATGCAGCATGAGGCCAGCTGGGGAGCTGGCACTGAGAGACACTGAGCATCTGTACAGGGAAGAATGACTTGCACTTGTCAAGGTTCATGGTGTTTTGCACCAGGACATGCCAGTTCATTAAGATCCCATTAAGAAAGGTGCTCAGACTCTGTAAAGTATAGCTTTAAATGCCAGTATAGCTTTAAATAACATTTGGGTGAATGTTATAAAGAAGAAGGTTAGACTTTGTGATCTTGAGATATTTTACAACATTAATGATTCTATGATTCTTTTACCCTATGATAGGTAAGATGTGTCAAGCATGTTCAGCTTTGGGTGGGCAGACAAGGAATGAAGTGTATTTTCTATAATGTATTTTCTATGTGTCTCAAACATGTAACAGTGTCATCTGGAAAGTCTTCAATGCAACAACCCTTGTTAATATTTTCACCATCTGTGCCCTTCTCTCAACACCTCTAGCACTGATCCTGATTCTTCGAAGACAGCCTTTTGTCATTTTCCCCAGTTTCATGGAAAAAGAAACATAGTGTTCCTCCTTAGAAAAGAGATAGGTTGACTGAACTTCAACTCTCAGAAAAATATCAAACCAGGTATTTACGCAATGTATTTGTAGTTTCTAGAAGTCTGCAGGGTAATAAGAAAAGAGCAGGGAGAGCTTATAAAGAACAAGAGATGTAGTACTAATCCAATTTCCTTCTATAACACAGTAATTGGCCATGTGGATATTAGAGAAATAGTAAATGGCTATCTTAATTTGGCCTTAGATGATATAAGCAACTTAGAGATATACGGTAAAGTAAATCTTATAATATGGCAACTGGAAATTGTGCTCAAAGGATACTTACTAATATTGCTCTGTCAAAATAGATGACTGTATTAAGCACATTTAGAAAAGTCTTTTCCTAAATCAATATTTTCGCTATTTTCACTAGTGACTTAGACGTTTGGGGGGAAAGTATTTTATTTTATTAAAATTCTAAGTATGTAAATTATGTTTCAATAAAGACAAGCACAAAGTAGTACACTGAAAAAAATTATTTACATGATTAAAAATTGGAGAAAAAATAGTTATAGGGCCTTTCTGGGCAAAATGGTTAGGAGATTTAGTAGATCACAAACAGAATGTAACGAAGGATGCACAAAAATGAGTAAGATACTATAAAAGTACGTGTCATAACTTTCCCTGTTAGCTCTGGCAAGACCTCATTTGAAGCCTTATGCTCAGGCTTGAGCAGCCCTTTTTAAGAAATCTTTGAACCAGAGGGAAGCAGCAAGGATGATCAAAATCTGAGAAAATCTGACCTCTGAGACTGAAAGGATGAAATTTGTTTAGTCTAGGGAAGGGAGAAGTGAGGAGAGATGTGGGAACAGTCTTTAAGTATGTAGAGACTGCTATGGAAAGGTTAGAAACAAATTATTCTTCTTGTTTATTGGAGGTCAAGAAAAAATAAAATATGCTCAAACTGCAGTGCAGGGAATTCAGGTCAGACACAAAGGGAAGACTTCCCAGCTGTAAAATGATTAAGCACTGGAATAGATTCCTCACCAGATACAATACTTCAGGGCCCTTTGGTGCGCTTCCAGCCTTCTTACATGGTATGAAGAATCTTTCCCCAACAGTTCAGTTTAGGAAATATTTTGTGTAAGTGGAAATGAGAAATGTTAGAAGGTAAGGTGTGAGGACAAGTTTATATTTTGGCTTAGATGGAGAGCACTGGGTTAGGGGAAAATTCGTGCAGGAAATATAAGGTGGTGATGGGGTCACTCAAAAGTAGAGAGAAAATGGACCTAAAACCAGGTGAGGTTTTTGGTAGAGTGTGAGCCCCACCATGACTCCAAGTAAGGAAAGGAAATGGCTCACTATGCTTGGTACGTAAGCATCTAAAACTGTAAATATAATCAAAATATCTTGACTTTTCTAATTTTGTGCCATTGCCCAAATAACGCATAAGGTGTTTAATAAAACCGTCTTTAAATACCCACCATTTCATTAGGAGGCTGTCAGTGGTGCATTATATGGCAAAGGTCAATTGAGTTACACTTAATGAACTTGCTGATAGAAGAGGTGAAAAAGATTTCATGCCATAAATGGTGTTTTAAGAACAAAACATAGGCTTTTGAAGAAATTATTTCCTTTTACAATGCTTGGAGTACACATGCTAGTCTACACATGTCAACTTGCTGTTCCGAAAGATTTATCTCCCATTATCTCATACATTGTTGAGGCTCTTTGGGAATTCATGCTTGGTGCATTTGGCTGACAAAGCAATCTTTTGCTTCAGGATTCAGTATTTTATGCTGCTTAGTCCTAACTACAGCTGTTCAGGGCCACATGGTAATTCTGGTTAAAAAAAATTGATTTGAATCAGCAGAATATTTTAGGGACATTCATACTATTTTAGGGACAACATACTATTTCACTTGTAACAGTGAACTGATAATAGAATACTAGACAAAATTATAGTGGAAAGCTACAGCTCTGGCTAAGTACAAAAGTTACAATGTTTTATTCAAATCCAGCTAATCCAAAGATCTCCCTCTCAGATGAGCATAACTTTTCTCAAAATGTATTTATATGACTAAAACAAAAAAAAAAGCCAAAGTAACACGAATAGAGTTTAGACCTAACTGATGATGCGAAGGTAAGTAACCTGGACTGTGAATACGTGTTTAAAAGGTTATATTGAATATGTATTAATGTGTGATAACTGTACCTAGAAATTGCCTTCAAAAATGTATCCTTGGCTAAGTGTGTTTGCACAGCAAGAATAAGTTTCTGCCTCAAAGGGTTTACAAACTAAATAAATAAAAAAGAAAAGAGATGGAACTATGCAGAGAAATGAGCATGTTCAAGATTTTGTAGCCAGGGAGGTGGAAATATTATCAGTAGTATTATTGAGTCCCAGTTCAGTGACTTGGTGAAGCACATTGCTACCTGTATCCCTTCTTTCTTTGCCAGACAGACCAGCAGATCTTCCCCATAAAGATACCTTGTGAAGATTGTGAAGGTAGTGAGTCTTCATCAGACTCCTTCCACTTTTCTGTCACTCTATTCTCCCTTTACAATGTCTATTCTTGTAAGCAATTATGTCAAGTTTCTGGTGACACAAATAATCTCTCTTCTCTTTATTACAGAACTTCTTTCAGCATTACTGTTTCCTTACAAATAGTCCTTTTCCATTTCTAGTATTATTTCCATGTGCTTCAGATTATTTTCCCCCAATGTGTTAGCTTGTTAGACATGTTCTTTTCACAATTGTTTTCCACTCATGATTTAGTTGCATTACGGTTGATCTCTCTACACTTTATTTGTATCTCCTAACAAATTAGAATCATATTGTAGCCTTTTACCATAGTCAACAGTGGGGATTTTTAAATCCTTAATCAGAAAACATGATGGCTTTGTATCTGATCTCATTGGTACAGCAGGATACTCCCTGATCTCTACCTTTGCTTTCTTCCTCCTTTGTCTTCCTCTTCCTCTTCCTAATTTTACCTTACTTCTCTGCTTCTTCTTCAAGAAGCCATGTACATGCAGACAACACTGTGCATGTTTAAAAAAAATCATGTCTTGATCTGAACTATGTTTTTCTACTAGTTGTGACTTTTTTAAGGTAAGATCACCTGAAACTAATCTGTTCTGCCAAGGATTAATATATCTCCAATTACGCTAATTTATACGTTGATCTGTCAGTCACAGGGTTTGCATTAACTCTTTATATTGTCACAGCCCTGAGATTATTTTTTTCACCCTGGGTTCTTTGATGGAATTAAGTGTCTAAATCAGTGCTCTGTACAGTCATGGATAATGAAAATCTTATCAGAATCATCAATATTTGTATTTTGCTGAAAATAAACATTCAGTCTATGGGATGACAGTAGTGCTGCATGTGAAACACACAGTATTGAGGCTGAGCCCTTTGCAGAGTTTCATTCTGCAGATCCAATTCTATTGCACTGATGCTTATACAAATATAAGCAAAAAATATACTTGCTCCCTAATTTGCGAGGTTTTGCTGCAGCAAAAAACATTAAAATAAAGGATTATTGGGATGACTTTATCAGTGATGGAACTCTGCAGATTTCACAGGCATTACACCTGGAATGATAATTAACCAATGACAACATAAAATCTCTGAATGTGAATCAAATCATTAATATAGGTAAAGCTGATATAAAATGACAGCTCTTTAATTGTAGATCACCTCAAGAGAGTGAAATAACTATCTTCCAGTAATAATTTATTAAATAGTGGGTACTACAAAGTACTTGTGAATACAGACATGTATATATCTCTCTTAGATAGAAAGCTGATAAATCCTACGAACTCTGTTATGGGAGTCACAAAACTACTGACAGAAGATGAACATGTTTACTGAAAGAGAAACCATGTTTAGACTTCAGTTTCATAAATCCCAGAGGATGACATTATTAATTCTCTCCTAGGAAGAAAGATCCTGAGTGAAGTGTTCAGAAGTTTCATCGACCAAGTGACTACATTTGGAGCAGATTCACGACAAAATTTACATCCCATCAGGGAAGTGGTTTGGAGAAAGGTAGGAGCTTGTTCAGTAGATCTGTGTCAATGCAGAGTCCAGTTCCTTTGTCTCTTAGATATGTGGCCAAGAAATATACTCACAGCATAAGAAACAGTATTTGGCACTTTGACCAGCAAGGTAGCTTTAAACAATTTTCACACCATTTAGTGACACCTCAGAGACTGGAGAAGTGTTTGGTTTAATTTAGACCGCACTGTCTGTAATTTCCTAAGCATTGCATGGCATTTAACCCTCTTTAAACTTATTCATTCTGACCTCAGAATGCTTCTTGTGCTTTGAAAGAGGTCCTAGAGGAAAAGTTTTATGGTTGCCTCATTATATTACTCAGGCAGTCCTTCCCTAGAAAAACATAGAAATTTTATTCTGTTTATACCATCTGGCACTTTTATTTGTTCTGAATCTTACATTAGAAAACCTTACCCCCTAAACATAAGGTATTGATTGCATTAAAACACCTCTTCTGTTTTTATTAGATTGCATATGCCAGTGGTTCCTTATCACGCAGTCTCAGAGGATATGACAGAAAACTATCATCTTTTTATGCCAGGATTGTTTAATGAAAGTTATGGAGAAGATCTTCTTTGCTCTATAATTTTTTTTTGTATTTCTGTCTTTCCAAAAACCTACTGGTTTTCTGTCTTCTCACATTTTATGGCTTTTCCACAAGTGCTTCCTCAAGTGGGGAAAAAATATTTCCCGAGTATCAGCTTTCAGGTTTGTTAGTACTGTGTGGAACTAGACAAGGATGTTCCACTTGGCCTCATAGAAAAGTCCTAAAACTTTAAATTTAATTGTGGCCTAAAATTAGAAATCATCTGAGAAAAAAAAAAGCAACCAACCTTACCCAAAAAGATGACTTAGTGTTAGTTCCTGTCTTCTCAAATACTTCTACAGCCCAGTGCTTTGCTCTCCCTCTCAGCTGGCCTATAAAAGAGGGCTTTGCTGTCATTTTCTTGTGGTTTTTCTCTTTCTCAGGCACTTCCTTCAGCTTTCAGCACTGCATTGCAAGCTCTAGGTCAGATCCTGCTTTCGCATACAGCACAGTCAGGGGATTATGTCCCACTCACCCTTTCCCATTCACTACAGTTTTATGAACAGTGCTTTGTTTTGGTGGAGAAGTGTGCTGGGTCCTGTGCACTGCTGCTCTACACCAGATTTGGTCCTTGTTGTTAGGGCAGGTGGCACTGTGACCCTATGGACTTTTACAGACTTCGTTTCAGTGTTACTAATAATGTAAGGGGTAAAAAGCAAGGATAATATGGACCAAGCATACTGAATTCTCTTACTTGTATAGCATGTGAGCACATCCAAATTTCAGATTCAAGAAATATATCACACATTTTCACAGGAGGTGAAAATCACCCTTAGGCATGAATTGTCCTTTTTCTTCTTGTGATTTGTAAAATAAGCCCCTTGTAAATGCAAATGGGATTGCAGTAAATAAGATAATTCAGTAAAACCTAATTCATAAAACTATAAATATATACTCCCATCCCTCTGGCAATATATTCCAATGTTTAAATCAAGCTTTATGTTTCTTTTAAACAGCCTTTAAACCTGCCTCCATGGAAAAGTTATTACAAAGTTTGAAAATATCCTCTGTCATATTATTTATGAACTCCAAATTTTTCCAGGACCCTGTATTATTTCTAAGCTTGTTTCCCCAGGAGTCCCATTATGAAACAAACTTTAAAGCCACAGTTGGAAGGTGAATTGTATACCAATCATATAAAATATAAATTCCAGCCCAGTAAACACATCTGTGTCTAACTTTAAGCCTATGAATATTTCTACTAACGCAGTGGAAGTACTCCCAATAAAGTTAAGTATATCTATTAAGTGTTTAGAGGCTTGGATCTGAAAGTACCACAATAATAATCATAAGTAAATATTTGTACAGCCTTTCCTTTCTCTAAATGTTTAATTATTTGAGCATCTTTAGGATTCCTAGCTAAGAAGTTTGTTTTGCAATATTAATAGTTTCGGAGCAAACCCAAAAGCTAGACCTCTGCAGACCTTGCCAATCTTGATTTACTTGGGCATCAACAATTTCTGGGTACTCCAGTTCTGGTTTGTATCCCTGCAACTTAAGATTAGTATGCTGTGTTCAACTTAATAAAGACAAAGAAAATTTAGTATCTTCAGTTACAGCATTATGAGATATAAATATGTTGGCTTGGGGTTTGATCAAAACCAGTAACAGGACAAATAGCTGTTTAATTGGAAATTCTTAAAGGTAGGTCAAATTTAGAAAAAAATACATTTGTTTTGGAGAGGGCAATGTTTCCAGCTTGTCTAGGCTAGAAAACCAGACCTCGACTGAAAACATTTAAATTCTTCTGTAGACAGAAATTTGCAGTTAAATAAGTGTAAACACAATTTGACACCTCTTTAAGTGTGTTTGTCAGCACAAGCCCACATTTCAGTTGTAACTGCCACACTTTGTTTTAAATATAGCCTATTTTTCTTAGCACAGCCAAAAGGAGACATGAGGAAGGAAAATGAGTCTTCCCTAACTATAGAGGTACACCAACTTACTAGCAATTCTGCTTCATAAGGTTCATTTTAAGTCAGAACTATTGCAGGTTACATGTTCTAGAGGTTATGTTCTTTTATTTTATATTCCATATTTCCTTGTAGTCTGTCTGTGCACAAGTGATGGACACAACCCATCAGCATTAGAGTTTCAGAGACCGCCAGAAGTTCACTGTAGATGTGTTTAAAGCATCTACAACTTTTGAGGAAAAAAACCAGCTACTTTGCAACCAAGTACAATATATGAGAATTGAAAGCAAGTACAAGCTTGCTGCTGTGGTTCCAGCTGTGTTCACGGGTAAATGAATATCAGCTTTTGTAAAAAGTGCTTTGTAAACACTGAGGGGGATCATATTTCAAAAGGGGCATATAGAGAACCCAGAGGTTTGTAGAAATGTCCCTTCAAATGCAAAAGTGGTGAGAGAAATGTATCAGTTTCACATTTTGGTGAGCAGGAAGCATGGCTGTGGCAAATGAACAACCTTCTTTTGGAATAAAAGTAATTCTGATGACAACATGATGCATTCATATACATGTGGAGACAAGCGTGACTGTCAGTAGGTGGAAGTTAGCTGTTCACATCTGGGCAGGATGCACTGACCATGACCAGGGATGAGAGAGGTCATTATAATAGGAATTCCACCTCACTTTGATTTGCTGACTGTAACTGATAAACAGATACTAGGAATGCAAAAACTACCCAATAAAAGTCATAGTGTAAATTTGTGAACATTTGCACTATGTCACTTTTTGTCTTTACTTTTAAGTAAACCTGCACTTCAGGTCGACATACAAACTCTCCAAAAGGTCTCAGAAACTAATAATAATACAGTATTTTAAATAGCAGTAGGAAAGTTAAACAAAACATAAGCAGAGGAGATATGACATGACTCCTATTAAATGAATTCTAACATCTATTAAATTAAATTCAGCTGCCACATTCAGGGTCTACAATAAAGGGGAAAGAAAGTATCCATTTAGAAAAATCTAGATATTACCAGATTCTTTTTAAAAAAATAAAAAACCAGAACCACATCCCACAGTTGCCATGCTCTTGTGACAAAAACCTGCATCATGAAGTTACTCAAAAAATAGAATGAATTGTCATAAAATACTTGTACTCAGTGAAAAATTCCTAGCCACTTGAAGCATATGTTAATGCCAGTTAACTTCAGATTCCCTCAACTCTTCTAGCACAACATGGAATGGAAATCTCCCTTCCTTTGGCATGCCAGTGCTCCTCGCTGCCAGGGTTTTGCACATAAACTGAGATTGGATCTGATGGAGGCATGGGTTTAGATTAACTTTTTCCTTTCATCAGGCTTCTAGAAAGAGTCTTGTTTCTATTCCCATACCCAGGGTTGCAGCAGTAGAAAAAGAAACATAAAAAAGCCCAGCATACAAGTCAGGAGAAGTTAGGGTCAACAAAAGTCTTTCTTCTTCACTACTTACCTTTTCCATACTGAGCTTTATTAGACCCTGAGACTGGCTTCCTTTCCAAAAATAAGAAATATAGGACAAACACTAGGACGCCTCGCGTGACGAAGACTTAGAGAAAAAACTGTCAAACCAACAATCTGGGAAATAGCCAAACAAATGTCAGTTCGCCCAGTTTTGCTTCTTATAATTGAACCCAATCTATAAAAAGTTTGTACTAGTAACAAAATTCAATCTGCTGGAGTAAAACCCTTCCTCGGAGCAAAAAAGCTATCTTTTCTCCATCTCTCAAATTAATCTTTGCCAAGAAAGTATACATAGCTCAAAAGTTAAACAAGATATTTTTGTTCCTAGCTACCCGCAAAAGAACATCTTTCAATATTGTTTTGGAAATACTGCAGCACAATTAAGATAGAGCATAAATCATAGAAAGAATATTTCCTGTAGCCTTTGAAATATTCTGAAGCAGCCTGAGTGAAAGAAAAGCCCTTTACTGTTGCTTAAGGCTTAGTGAATATTCCTGTCCAAGAAACCAAGTTATGATTAAGATCTCACCAAAAAAAAAGTTCTCTTGTGTTTCAAAGACAGAAAATATTACAATGCTTGCATATATTCTGTTTAAAGTAAAACACCCCATAACTGCAAACAGGACTTCATGACCTGCTGGGAAAGTAAAAGCTTTGGACCATGTTCAGATCCCAACTGCCAAAGTGATTTTAAAGTGGAAAGGAAATTTTGGGGCAAAGGAAGGATAGTCATGAAAGAACAGGGAGAAGGGTCCAAAGAGTTTTAATAACTAAGGGCCTCAAAAAGAATAGAATTTCTTTCAACTCTACTATGAGAAAAATGTGGGAAATGAAAAGAGCCTGCATTTTCTTCCCTCTCCACCCAGTCAGGTTGTCTGAAGGAGCTCTTGAAGACAGAAGAAACAGTTCAAAGGTCCGTTTGTGAAAGACCTTGATCTCCCTGACATCTATCAGACTGCACACTCTTCAGCTTATTAACACAGAAGCAAAACCATGTTTGCGCTTAAGTCAATAATCAAATTCCCATTTAATTCCATGACATTATCAAAGGTACTTCAGGAGTTTATCTCAAGATATTTGGTAGACACACAAGGTTTCCATTCAGACTCTGGAAATTCCTGCTTCTTGTCTCAGCATTTGTTCTCAGAACTGGCTTAGTAGATATGTGTATCTCCCCTTTGATAATGAAGACTTATGAAATGCCACCAGAGCATTCTCATTTCTGGCCTTTGCCTATGTGGAAGTCTGAATCATCCTGCCTGAGTTAAGGAAATACTATATGAGTAAATAGGTGCACTGGATCCACAGAAAGGATGAGATCAAAGGGTTGACATACTTTTTCATAATTTAGAAGATGCCTTCACATCACTACACTGTTGTATTTTGGCTAAGGCATTAAAAAAAGAAAAAAAAAGGCATTAAAAAAAGAAAAAAAAACTCAATAAAAACAAACCTCTGGATAAGAGAAGTTATTTCTGAAATCAAATTATTTTTTCAATTTATGTAAGCTGATTAACAGTGGATAGACTTTTATTTGTTAGAAGTGAAGAACTGAGAAAATGAAGATAAACACTGTCGCCTTTACTTTATGGAATAGTCATTCAGTGTTTTTAATAGTATCGTATAAGCGAGCAATAAAGTGATCAAAGCTCTATTCTTTAAAAGTAATCAGTATAGAAACAACATTAATTACACAAATATTCTTCAAATAAATGTCTAGAAATTACGAGTTTAGTAAATACAAATGCTCTAATTTAAGTACTCCAGTGCTGGGGCACTTGGAAGCTGGATAGCTGAAACATTATTTAGAAAAGTATTCATAGTTAGATTCCAGACATTTTGAAATGCAATCTGTTCTGTACTTACATTTGTGTCCAACCATTGCTAACAGTGATTTTTAAAAGACGTATAAACTGTATAAGATTATGCTGATTCAAATGGAAATGGCTCACAATCCCATAAAGAAATTACCGTGTTAGAGCATTCTCTTTTGATGTCTTGTTATGAACTACATCTCTTTTCCTAATTCTTGAAGAAAGTAAACTGGATATCAGGAAAGGCACACCTTATACAGGCAGTTCAAATACTCATAATCTTGTATTTTAAAGGAAACAAGAATCTTCCATTTAGAAGAAGGAGAAAAAACAGAAAACAATGACATAAAGAGGAGAACATATAATATGGTTTAGATGAACTAATCGGATTCAGAATAAAGTTCCCAGAAGCTCTTACTAATGTGATTCTCAATGTATTGTACTGATTCCTTTGAGTCAACAATGCTTATTCAGTTTGGATGTGATATAATCAGTTAACTTTGATGGACTGACTCCTGATTAACAGAGTTGTGACATTAAAATCCATCTCTCTTTACTTCTAGTTATGCCTCTGAGTAATGATGTGAAAGTGAAGAAGAAAAATAGAATGCTACAATTCAATAAGTTTGGAAGATGATAGCATAATATAGTCCTAAACTCTTAAAAAAAAAACAACAACAACTCACAGTTATTCCTATAAAGAGTAGACGATTTAGTAGTAGAAAAGTAGACTTTTCTTCAGATAACATTACTGTCGTGGCGACTGGTGTCAGGAGACTTTGAAACATAACCAAAGCTGAACTCATCTGAAATAAGTACCATGCCAGTTGCATCTTCTGAAGAACAATACACTGGTGAGAGAGCTCTGAAATTGATTCTGCGAAATATCAAATATTGTCATCCTAATCCAGCAAAATCTTCAGGGATGGAATTAAATAAATTATTAGGGTTACTGAAATCAACAGGGCTGGTTCTAATAATGGGCAGCAAGCTCAGCACTCTGCAGTTTGATATTCCCAATAAGAACAATAAATGCAAAAGTCAATGTTCACTTTCTAATCCTACCAGGCTTTCCTTCATCTTCTTCCATATCAGAGCTGAAGGAGGCTATAGGTGTCAGTGACATTTGTAACCAACACAGCTTTTCTTTATCACTGTTTCCAACTCCAAGAAAACTGAGAAATTACATTTGCTGCCCTGGAAATTCTCTTCAGTCACAGCCACTTTCCAATATGACCCCATTTTTCTGAATGTAATGTATTAAAGTATCCAGTGCCAGTAGCTGCCTGTATACGTTCATGTGCCTTGTAGTATAAGAAATATGGGGAAACTATGTGATCTGCGGATGGAAAACAGCTTGCTCAAATAACTTGATGCCACTTAACTTGTTGTATATGCTATGTCAGCTTGTGTATGTTCTTTCTCTCTTACCTTCTCTTAACATCTTCACCAATTTCAGTTTGAAACTGAGCCCAAATTGAAAAAAACAACAAAGAGACAGAATAAATAAATCAATGACTAGGTGAAGGATGTATTTATTATGAATAAGGGGCTCTCTGTTTTTAGATACTCCACAGTCACTTTTTAAAAGATTTGATAAGTCTAGATGCATCGTCTCTTGCTAAAGACTGAAAGGGGATCGCTTCCTCACTGAAGAGCTGCTCTGTATGCTAAGTCAAACAGGAAAAGAAATCTGCATGGAAGTATTATTTTTAGCATCTATACAAAACCAGTAAAGTAGACTCGTAGTCTTGAACCTCAAAACCCAAAAGCCTTCTTTCTCTTGTTGTTCTTCAGGCTCTGCACAGCTTGGTTTCTTGCCCCTTCTTCCTGCCTGGACAGATTAGGGAACTGATGAGGATATCATGATGCTTTTCAGCCAGTCCTTTGAACTTATCCGATAGCCGAGTCATTAGGCTTACAATATCAAGAGCTTTTTTCATCCATGGAGAAAAGGGCTGAATTTATCCTAAAAGCTTCCTCACAAACACTGTTTTGCAGATTATTTTTCTGTTTATCAGGAAAGCAGCATTACAAGAGGTGATCCCACCACGCATGAAACTGTCATTTCTTACTACTGTTTATCATAGTGTGGCATTTTCATAACCAGTTACTTCAACACTAGACACTTAAATGTAGTTGCTTTTCTATCTTCCAGGGGCACAGCTGTGTCACATCAGACATGCTATTTTGTGAGAGTTTTCTGTTGCTCTGGCAACAGCCATTGATAAGTTCTGTCTGTGAGGCTGCAGAAACGAGAAATTGCTCAGAGGATAGGTCCATGTCCTTCCCACTGGTGCTCTGACTTTGCCATACAAACAGCATCATATTTCTGAGAGACATCAATAAATGCATGTCAAAGAGGACATTCCCGGACTATCACTGAGTACTACAGGGTGAGGAACTTATGAAATAAATACACTGGCTAAGAGTTAACTGGTTCTAATTCTATCGTACGCAATACATGAGGAAACAGAGCTATGTTGCTATGCAGGACTGAAAATGCCAGGTTAGAAATGGGGGTAATGCAGCTGCCAGCCCCACTGTTGACTTTGCGTGAACACCATCAGAGCCGAGAGTACACAGAATGTTAGTAAGATTTTGTAGGGGTGATGCCATGCATGTTTATTTTTTGTAGTTTTCGCTATCAGAAAAGTTGATGTTTCTTGCAATTTTCTTTCCTTCTTTTAGGCAACATGATAATTATGCATCTTTGTTACAGTATGTCGGTCCAATCTAATTTATTTGTCATTTGGGTCAGATAAATACTCCTTTCTACTAATTAATCTCAGCTTTGGACTGTGTCTCTGTAGCTTCTTCTGTCACAATCATGCCAGATTAGATCACCTCTTTTTCTTTGGATTTTGGGTTATTAACCTAGTTTCTTCATGGAGCCTCTTGCTATTGAATTCCAGGGATCTTCTGGAAAGAGGGCCTTGACTTAACCCCTTCAGTTGCAGACAGATGTATGGGTGCAGTCCCTATGCTTCTAAAAATGCTGCCCAAAGATAGCTGTGACAATCCTTAAAGATTTTTCATTCAGAAAGGTGAGATTGTCTCAAAAGCCAGTTTTGGATAGGTGACTGTACAAATTAGAGATTTCTTCACTCAGTCTTTCAGTGTATTTCATCTGCTGACACAGTCAGAAAGAAGACATCTTAAGAATACTTGAGCCCTCAGGGCATATAAAAATATCCAAAAGATTATGGTATCACCTAGTAAAGTCAGTGACACGATTAAAGAGCATGAGGTCATCATCATGTTCTTGTCTGACAGCACTAAGATGCAAAATCAGTTCTTGGCTGGATGGTAAACTAGGGATCAGGAAAAAATCAGATAATTTAGTAAGAGATCTATGGGTGTCTAATATCTCACAAGGTGACTCTACTTACACTGTCATCAGCTTTATGACAGAAAGTTAAATGTAGGATATAAGTAGCTGTCATTTATCATTTTGTTTGATGATGTTGAATAGAATGAAAATATGATGAATTCAAGAGCAAAGAGCAAAACTCTGCTAGCCATTTTCAAAATCTGCTGCGTAGCAGACTGCAGCTCCTGTCTCATACAGTTGCACAAAAGAGTTCATTTGGGACTGAAACTGGTGTGAGCCCATGGCAAGTGTTACAGCAATGTAGGTCTTGCTTCCTAGTAATGTGATAAAAGGGGTTTTTTGCCTTGTTCCTCTAGGATGAATTCTTTTCCTAACTTGTAGTAACATTTTCAAGTTCTTTTTTCTGCTGTCTTTCAATTAATTTTTCTCTTCTGCTTTACAGTGCTCTATGTTTCACAATAAAAAGTCATGTATCAAACATTCTTATAAAATGTGAAGCAGATCCCTCAAAACTGAGATTGGCTTTTAAATAAAATTATAAGCCAAAAGTATTAGTGGATTTCCGGTTCTCTTTAAATGTTTCTTGCTGTCAGCATTTTAAATCTGCATTTAAAAATTTTCCTTTCAAAACTGAAATGTGTGACATTTTCATCGGTTTTTTTTCCATAATGAAAACATCTGCAGTCTTTAAGTAACCTTATTGTAGCAGTTGAGAATCTGAGGGAACAACAGCTATTGCAGGAGTGTTAAAAATTGAAAGCACTGGTAATTGTACTAATCTTACAATTAGATTTCCAATCAGGAGCAAGAATAGAAGAAGTATAATATCAACTTTTTCTCTAAATTTGCATATAAATTTTACCTTATGATACCCATGAATATATAATCCTAATATAAATAATTCTATTTATATAGAGCATTGCTGCTCTATTACCAAAGCAGTAAAGATGCAGCAGAAAGGAGGCCCCAACAATGGGAAAAGGTAAGTGCTGACAATGTCTTAGAGAACAGCAGCTATAATCAGTGCTGAAAATTGCTATATGCATTCTACTAGTAGATACTGGGAGGTATGTTTTATTGCAGATGATGTTCAGAGCTCAGCACTGGTTTCAACAGTGAATTTATGACAATTGAAAGTGTCAAAGAGCACGGCATTTATGGCAGGCAAAAAGTGAGATTTGCTTATTCATAGACTTAATTAGATGTAAATTGAAGGCTCCAACAAAGATTTTGACCCACCCTGGGCTTCAGAAGCCCAGCTCACAAAGGGTTTTGCAGTCTGCTGCTGTGAAAAATAAGGAAAAAATGAGCTTCTTTTCAATAGTTTCGGATCTTTTGAGGCCAGCAAGGATCTAATGAGATTTTTAGAGAAGTCACTGACAAATGTAATGATACATCATGCTGAATGAAATAGAAGTCCTGCGGGAAAACAGTCACACATCAGCTTCTAATTATTGGTACTGTACGGATATGAAGGGATGAAATTAAGGATTTACGGACAATTAAGTTATTCCTTTTGTCTCATGCCATCACAAAGAAACCTCAATGTTATTTTGTATCATTTTCATATATTTCTTACAGTTCTGTTTAGTAAAGTATCTTTAGTCTAATAACTGTTTCATCAATGTGGAAGTGAAATTAGAAATTGTACAAGAGTAGAAGATTAGTCTCTCTGCCATTGTTAGATTACATTTGATTGTTCCCCTCTCAATGTTGCGTATGTATAGGCAGAATAAAACTGTAGGAATGATTCTCACGTGGACAGAAATATCAAAACAAACCCATGCATATTTTCTGAATAAATTTTAATGGTTATTTAAGTATCATAATGCTGGAGTGAAGTTTTAAGCTCATTAGAGCTACCTCTTTCTCTGTATAGATAGTTTTACAGAAATTCATAGGGACCATACGTATGCAGGGCATTTAAATCTGTCAGTAATCCCAGTGAAAAATAACAAATTCAGCTCAAGTGTGTCTTTCAGCTACATTGTTGGTCTCTTTCTCACAGGCTATGTATTGTCTTCTTCCCAAGATGTTCCTTCCAGACTTTTGCAGCCATGTTAACCCCGAGTAAGTGCTAGCTGTGCGTCTACTCCATCATGTCCCCAGAAAACAGAATCTCCCTCCAACATTATGAACAAACAAATAGAGAGATAAGTGGTGCAGGGAAGGTGAGCAGACCACCTAGGCTCCTTTAAAGCCCTGTGGGTCTCACATGTTTTTTGTTACTTCACTTTCTAAGAATGTCTTTTCATCGTGAATGATGGGCCTGATGACTGATAAAGACAAGAAAGTACCAGGAATGAGTATGAGCTTACTTATTGTCAGCACTTCCAGGGATGCTAGTTTGAATATAGCTGTATCAGGGTTGTTGCTTCTCCTGTCCACATATACACTTTGTCATTTTTCCTACCAAAGAAATGGACAATGAAAAATGCATTGATGGTTTATCAAATGAAACATCTGACTACATGCTTTGTACCTCTAGCATATTAAAGTACATAGTCGTTCAAGTTATGAAAACTTTGCAGCTCACTGTTACAACAGGAGAACACGGTAAGGTCTCCTATTCCACTAACTAGTTATAACGTGCTATTATATGTCCTTCCATGACACTGGCTCTTGTCAGTTATTTTTTTTTCCCTGTGCTGAACATAGTAAGAAATTCTGATCAGATCAGACAAAATATTACAAAAGCAGTTGTTCCTCTGATCAAATACTGCAATTTTCCACCATTTTAAGAGAACAGACTACGCAAACCTTTGTCACAAATAGATTTGTGGCACAAATTAGCTAATCCATTTTCAGTCTCAAGCAAGGAAGCACATTGAGGAATTTTGTCTTCTTTTCCAAAATTTTTTAAGCTTATGTTTCACATATTTTCTTGTGTGGTTTCAGTCTCCCATTGCTAATTAGACCAATCCTGGATGCCACCTTAAAAAAAAAAAAGAAAAAAAAAGAAAGGCTATTTTACGGTTTTCTTTCTGAGTGTGGAATCAATAACGTTAAGAGGGAGTGCATTTTTCTATGTAGCTGATAGGACTTCATAATAAATTACTGTGAGTAATAATTAAGTTTGATCCTTCTAGTTCTCCCTTTAATATTTGTCCTTTCTTTGCTTGCCACATCTAGTAATGTTTCTAGAAATGTGAAAAGTAACCATATCTTCTGTCCTAACAAATGTAAATACCGATTCAGTTAGTCATATCCTAGAGGTCCTATGTAGTGCATGTAGGAGCTCTGGATGACATGTTTACAGTATTTCAGAGCCATTGATAAATCATCCTGTTAGTCTCATAAAACTATAAATGCTCAATATAAACAAGGTATTGATAAGACATAAATCTTCTTCTCACCAAATCAACTCTCTCACATGTAAGAAAATGCTTTTTGGAAAGTACCATGTTGTCTGTAAATAAGTTAACTCTCCAGTTTCCTGAAGAAAAACTATGTATATTCCATTAACAGAGTTTGAGTGTTTTTCTTTCCCTTAAATTTACTGTTTTCTCAAATATTCCAATTTTACTTCTTACTGTCCGTTTCCTTCTGTATGTGGAATTCCTCGTTTGTTTGTAAATATACCCTGTCTACACTAGCTGGCAAAAAGTTTCCAAACAAAGTTTGTAATTTAGATTTAAGCTACGTGAACCTGAAAATATATATGGATCCATTTAACAACAAAATGGCTTTTTTTTGCTGCATTATCTAATGGATCCATTGAACTTCATCTTATTTCCTTTAAAGGATAGACTCTGATGTCTCTACTTTCTCCAAGTACAGGCCCTCATATGTAGAAAACAACCAGACCTCAGCAGCCCTCTCAGACAGCTGTACATCCTATTTCTTCTCTCAGGATCTTGGGGAGAAGATGATAGAAGGGCTTACAGAAAGTTGTTTCTTGTTCTAAAAATAACACTCATTTTAATTTCCTGAAGCTTCTAGCATCTCATCAAAATATCTGGGAATCCAAACAAATAGAGACCTGATGGAGTGCTCAGTTCAGTCAAGTAAAACATAACCCTTTAACACTGTTCTCAGGAAGTAGATTCTGATGGATGATAGACAGCTGAGAATCACCAAAACTTCGAGTTTGTCCTTCCCCTCTCTACTCTGCCTCCACTTCCGAATAATTTTTAGCATCTTGCTCAAGCCCAACACCAGTGTCAGTGCCTCTTTTTGACAGGTTGTTTGGAAACAAGAGCAGATTCCTTCCTGAGCAGACTAATGTCAAACATAGCACAGAGCATTTGGCCCTGAGTTTTCACTTGGCACCACAATGTCCAATCCCACATCCCAATTTTGCTTTAGAAGGTATTAAGGAACTACTGGGAACAAACTAACATTTAGCACTGTGGCAGACCAGCAAATCAAACCAAATGGAGTCATTTATTCAATACTGCAAATACGCTGACCAAAAATAGGCTTAGTGGTCACTTGCATTGTCTTCCCCAAATGCCTTTTGTTGCCACTGTGTAGTAATTACTCACTGAAGTGAGTAATAAACCACATTTATTGTTCTTCTTTGTATTTGGGAATAAAACTTTATATGTTGTAAGGCGATATGTGTAGGTGTTTAAAACTGTTCACACCAGCCTGCAGGGAGAATTTCAGCCAGGATGAGTAACTAATTAACTCCCCAGTACTCTCAATCTTTAGGAAGTTGTGGGGTGGTTTTCAACATTAAAATACAGATTTCACATGCGAAACCCCAGATTTTTCATTTGTGATATGAAATATTTTTTCTCAAGCATAATTATATCTATATTTGAAGGCCATTTTACACCTCTAAAATGACATCTCAGGAATGGGGAGGAGGACAGGGTTTGCCCCTCCATCACCAGCATGCAGTCTACTCTGGAACAGTCTGGACATGGGACACTGGATTATCGCCAGTGCTGCATGACTGTGCTAGCCAGCTGTAGTGACAAAGCTTAACTCCTCTCCTCTTTTCTCCCACTATTTCCTATCAGCCATTCCTTCCATATTCCGACAAAATGTTTTTCCCTATCTTCTCTCAGACTCCTCAGAGATGCCACCAAACTACTGTTCTGGGAATAGGAAGGGTGGTGGAGCTGAGGCAGAAGAAATAATGAAAACTAACAGGAAGGGAAAAAACCTTATGCTTCCTCTTTTGCCCAAGAAATTTATGCATACCAAGTATAAAGCAGTCATGGCTTAAATAGGATATGGACCTCTTAAAATTATTAAAATTATCCAAGGGTAAGAGCTTATTAGAGTTATGCTCCAGTGGCTCACAGCTTCTGGGCTCAATGCTAACTCATTTGCAATGGAAAAAATAAAGATTAATATCACTGAAGTAAATAGCTCTAGTTTGACTGAAAAGCAATATCAGAACTGAAGATATTGTACAAATTCTTTAAACTTTAGCTATGCTGTATATAGGCAGGAATTTCAAGAAGGAGATGTAGAAAACCTACAGCCTCAAAATATTTAATCTCAAAAGTACCTAGAGATCAGAAGTTAGTTAGATATCTAAATGTAGATAGCGTACGTGTTTACAAGCAACCTAATCTGGGAACGTAGCTCTGTTGTTACCTAGCTCTTCATACCTCTTTACCTACGACCCTTCACAGACCTTCTCTGAAAAATATGCTCTAAGGATTTCTACTGTGTCACATGTTCAGTTTCTAAGGAGAGGGCTGAATAGCTGGGCCATGCTGGGAACTTAGAGCGGAATAGTGCCATGTCACTTAGAGCAAGCAAGGGGAGGTGTTGATTCTGCCCCCTTGTTTAAAGCACTCAAACAAAAAAAAGACTAATCTTTTTCTGCACACCACAAAGGGTGCAAGAAACAGTGCACTTTTAATTTAATTTTTATTAGATCACAAATCACAGAATATTCTGAGTTGAAAGGGACACATGAGGATCATCAAGTCCAGCTCTTAAGTGAATGGCCCATACAGGGGATTGAACCTGAGACCTTGGCATTATTAGCACCAAGTTTTAACTAACTAAGCTAATCTCAGAGTCTTTTTTTGTTGGATGAGAGAAAAGTAATTCAAGAAAACTGGCACTAAAACCCATATCTGCCCACTTTCAGGGATGATGAACCGTATTAATACAGCCTCTGGATCGAGGCTGGAATTTTCTCGCTCTCTTTCTGGCCCTTTCTGCATTCTTAGATACTCAATACAAAATAAAAAATGAAGGCAAGATAAAGCTGCTGAGGAATTTGAATGCCCTGAGCAGAGATACTCTGACTGCATGAGGTTTTAGGAAAAGTATGTGTGAGTGCATGGGAGCGTGTGTGTGTGCATGTGTGCCTGTGTGCTTGTGTGTGTGTGATATGGCTCGGGGATATGAGGAGTGAGACCACACACTGGAAGAGAGAGAAAAAGCAGCTTCATCAGTCTGAAGAGAACTGTTGTGTAGGCTTGTGGGAAGCCTGGAGAGGTAACTCTTGGATTAAGGTTCTGGCAGAAAAAGTCTTGGAGAGGTAAGTGAAGAAGCTGTCATAGGTTGTTTAATTTTTTTCTGCAGCCAAAGTGGGATTTGTACATTCCTGTAAATCAAGTTGTGTAGAAAGTGTGTGATTGAATCCGTTACTAATTTTTCTTCCCAACTGGCAGATCCAAAAAGATCCTGATCTAACAGCTGATTAGATGAAAACATGCTGCTAGTAGCAGTAGCAAGCTTTCTTCTCTGCTCCTGGGGAATGTGAAGATATTTTTAAGAATTTTCATATTTTTATATTTCAGTGCTGTGCCTACTATCTCACTACTCCTGCCCCTTTTTCATGGTATTCAAAGATGCTCCTATTTTATAAAACCAGACTTCAGTTGTAGTCCACCATTTTGATCCTTTTGTTTTGAAGTAACTGAGTTGTCCCAAGAAGAAGATCGGCTTGCTTCCCGCATTAGCTGTACTTCTGTGAAGCTTCATCAATTGACTCTAAGTTTGAAGTGAACACAGCAAATCAGATCCTTTAGGTTACTCCAAGTTTACACAAGAAACAAGACTCAGCTGACAAGTATAGACCTTAAAAAAGACCTTACCTGTCTTTTCTCACAATCAGTGCATGGCACGTCACCCACTGACAACAGAGAGGAAGAGAGGCTGACTGGGAAACATACGAGTGAAAGTCCAAAATAATGCTCCTCTTTGTTAAAGGGAGAAGAGGTGCTGAAGAAGTCAGTCAGCTTTCTTTTGAAAGGAGCCAGGAGGCGCCTTTCCTCCCTCTGAGGAAACCCTCTGACTTTTGGAACGAAGAATCTACCTACAGAAACAAAAATTGCTCAAGCCTAAGAGAAGTGAATGAACTGTAGGCTGGCTGCTCTGTTGAAAACAAGTAGTTCTGGCTTCTGCAGAGACAAGGGAAGAATGTAAATAAGCATCTTCCATCTGACCTCAACAACCCAGTAGTACTGACAATTTTTATGATGTAGATTTAATTTATATACAAATAATGCACACACAAATCCTACTAGAAGTGAGACAGTGATCATGATTCACATTTCCTGCTGCATGAGCACCCAGGTGAAATTTCTCTCCATTCACTGTCAGCAGTGGCCCAGGTCTGGCTCAGGCTCAGGCTCAGACTCAGGCTGAAGCTCAGCTTCCACAGCAGTTCTTGAGGCTCATCCCATCAGCTCCAAGCAATGTGGACTGCAAGGCTGTAAAAAGCCAACATGGAATTTAACTGAATAAATAGTTTAGCAATGAATATTACAAAATAACCTTTTACTTGGTCTTTAAACAAAAAAACAAAAAAGCAAGGGATAGATGTTTTGCTGCCAGTTTGTGTGTTTATTTTCCGGTTGCCATAGAAAATAATTGACCTATTTTCTTCCAAGAATAAATATCTTTATTCAAGCTCCCTAAAAAAACAGGCAGCCAAGACTTGCACTGAGGCCCCACCCGTGCTGTCTGCTGCTACAGCC
The DNA here is from genome assembly GCF_009829145.1 of Chiroxiphia lanceolata. Classification (NCBI taxonomy): domain Eukaryota; kingdom Metazoa; phylum Chordata; class Aves; order Passeriformes; family Pipridae; genus Chiroxiphia; species Chiroxiphia lanceolata. Next base: position 33,253,397 of record NC_045639.1, on the reverse strand, counting down.
CACAGCGGACAGATTAAGCTTTACCATTTTTAATGAGGCTTTTGAACTGTTGGATGAAAATGTGTTTCTTACAGTACATTTATCCTGCTGACTCCTACTGTTTCAGATCAGAGATTTGGTTCTAATGAGAAACCCATGTAAAGAAGACAAGACATTCAACAGGGTCATTGCCCTGGCCTCGTTCCTTGCCATTTTTTTACATCGTCCAAGCAGATAACTAAGCCACCTTTCAGGATGTTTCTCCTGATCATTTCTTCTTCTTTTCTCTGCTCTGGAAACATAAGGGCTTCATCAAAAGGCCACTGAATTTACAGGAAGAGTTGATGACATCAGGATTTCAACGCTAAGTAGATTATCCTTTGTTTCTTGGTCATTTTCTTTTTTTTGTTCATGGATGTAAAATGGAGTCCTTTTGGAACTCCTCATGCAGCTCACCTCTGAGAACCAGGCCATTTGCTTCATTACCCTCTCTGTAACCCCAGAAAATGTACTCAGACACTACTTCAGTCACCGTTTCCCCTCATACTAGTCCCTGGATATTCATCTCTGTGTTGTTCATGTTTGCATATTTCTATCCACTTGAAATCATGCTAAAATTATTTCTGCCAGATTATAAGCAGTGTTTCTATTTATATATCATGGATTTGTTTTTCGTTGCTGCTAAGCACTGCACTGAATCTCTGAGAGTTTTATCTATTGCTTTGTCCACAACATTTCTGTTCAATGTTCAGTGGTGTACTGAAGTGGTGCACATGGCAGACTGAGAGTGTCTGGAGCACTCCTACCTCATTTACTGAAAATGTGAAAGCACATGGTAGAGGCAGCACAAGGATACACAAAATGAAAGAACAGCCCTGTTATTCTGATTTGATTTTATGTACCTGGATAGGTAGTTGTTAGGAACATCAATGGCTGCTTCTGTTCTTCTAGTGCAGAAGAGTGAGCATCTTCAGACCCGTCTACTAGGCAGTCAGAAATATGACCCAGAAGGAGGACTAAATAGAAAATTCCCCAGAATCATGGGTGCATCTGTGGTGTCATTTGGGCAATATTTGAACTCAGACTTGTTCCTTTTCCTTGTGTGAATGTAAGGTGTGACTCGGCCGTGGGATCAGGCACATACTAGTGGAGAGAGTCAGAGCATATCCTGCACCTGAGTGGCAGTTCAAGCACCCATCTCCATGGGCACTTTGCTCTGCCTGGTGGGTACTGCTCTTCCAACAGGCTGACAGGGACAGCCCTTGGCACTCTGTGAGCTGCAGGGATGTGGCTGGTGTGCCGCACAGAGCAGGCACTGCAGGTGTGAGCACATGCCACGCACTCACTCGCCCTCTGTCCTCCAAACCTCCATATGGAATGTACCACAGGGACAGTTGCATGTGGTTCCCAAGCCTATTTATCATATCTACAAAGGGAAATGGCTGTAATCCACACATCCTCTCTCTCAGCTACCCTTATAGAACATAATGTATGCTTTAAAATGTAGTTTTTTAAACAAACCCATCTTATTTGTAAATTCCTTTTAAAAATATGTAAATAATCAAAAAATGCTTTCTTAGTGCACATTACAAGATTATTTCAGATATTAAATTAAAATTGAGAATAACTGGAATTTCCGTGGTGAATAAGACTGATGGCCACTGGGAAAAGGAAAGGAATATTGTTATTTACTCAGTGTTGACTGTAACACCAAGTTAAAAAAGTGTCTTCCCACTAAGTCTTCATGTATGTGAGTTATGCGATCTCAAAGATGTTCATGAGTATCACCATTCCAGCATGAGAAATTGCTTCATATTCTCCATGGACTGATAGCCAGATAAATAGAGGCAGTGTTTATTTTGCCACTCAGCAGATCTTTCAAATATTATCAATGTGGCATATTTCCTTTGTTTTATTTTATTTCAAGTGGAATTCGATTGAAGACTTTAGGTCACTGCTTTGTGCCCTTGGGCTGGGTACAGATCTTTAACCAAGCCACTGTAAATAAACGGTAGTGATTTCCATGTGATTGCAGATCATGACAACGCTGTCGGGAACATTTTCTTTAAATGCCATGTCACTTTCACCTACTGCCTTCGGGCCAGTGCATGACACGCAGTAAGTGTCAGGCGAAATGTCACATCTGTGAGGAAGAGCTTGTGTGAATGTTAAATTGGAATGTGGAAAAATGGTGTCACATACCCTGTAATCTAATACTGTTCTCCCTTAATAGGGATGTTTTCTCTATGGAGATCTGTGTTTACCAAAATGACTCCTGCTTGAAGTTCAACAGAAACTAAACTTATCTATTTATCCCCAGTTTTCTTGGGAAGCTCTTGCTACAGTGGTTCAATTCCAGGTCCTTGTGTATTTTGCTGACATGATAAGAGCCTTTAACAAATAAACTCAGAAAATGGAAAGGACAGGAATTAAATTAATTTGTGTTATGGCTTGAGAATAGCAACCTTCTCCTAGGACATAAGAATAACATCCTTCCCCTAAGACTCCAAGTCTTAGGAGAGTCCCTATTCTTATATTTGGAAGGATACAAATTTTCCAAGTGAAACTTCGGAAACTTCCAAGTTCTGTTGCATAAAAATAGGGAAGGTATCTAGTGATGCTTCAGTGGTGCATAGTCAGTTCAGGAATTTAAGGACTCGTAATGCATTAAATGAAGCGTCTCTTTTCTGTTTGTTTTGAATCTGTCACCTGCTAGGTCTATTTAATATCCATAGTTCTTATAGTAGAAAAGGCAGGAGACAACTAACTCCAATATATCTTTTCTTTGCTACTCTCTTTGCAGAAGTCTACCTCAGCATCCCTCCATTGTTTTCTGGGCTATGTACTCTTCCTCTCAGGGAAGCCATTGTCTGACTTCAATGGTCCTTCTTGTCCTTGTCTTCTACTTTTACTATAAACTTTTAGAGATGATGGCATTGGAAGAGGACACAGTTTTCAAGCTCTGGGTCCACTATGGATTCATGTCATACTATTTTCCAAAGAATTTCCAGAGTTTTAGCAGCTTAATTGTTCATTAGTAAGGATACCTTTCAAAACCTCTCTCCTGAGTGACAGAAACTATTTCTGAATCTAACATGTATATAAGATTGTTTCTCCTGCAGGCATTACTTCATATTTATGCACTCAGTGTCATTTGTTGTTCTCTTACTGCCTCAAGATCATAGGGATCTCCTACAAACCCTCACCATCAGCTTTCATTTTGATTACCTCAGAACAATACTGTAGCATAAGCAAATTTTTCCACTTCACCATTTAACCCCTTTTCCAGCTCATCGATTATATTCTGTATCACTGTTTTTGCCTCTTTAGTGGGTGTTTTCAACAGTTTTGAATTCTTTTTTCTGACAAATTTAAGAAATTCCTTTCAGCTGGTATTGAGGTGATTATAAACAAGATGTTATATGTAACAGTTAATAGTTCAGCTATTTCAGCTTGAAATTCTTTACAATTCTGCTCTGTACTACATCTGGGTGCAGTGGTCTGTTACTATTCACTTTGCTGATAGTTCCACTTTCACTGACAATTCATTTCATGACACATTCTCAGATTCATCCACTAGGAATAAGGAGTCTGATGGGGAAATGTTCCCAAAGTCTCCAAAGAAAGCACATTACAAATTTTTTTTTACTGCTTCTGCTCTGACCTTATGTCTTCTGAGTACTCCCTTTTATGCTTGGCCATCAATTGTTCTGCCAATTTTCTGGCTGGCTTTTTATTCTTCACCTATTTGAAAAGGAATCTCCATTTTTTTTGAGTTGTTCCTCAAACTCTTTTCCAACCTACCTTCATATGTATCTATATTTAACCTGCCAGTTTTTATATTATTTTCCATTTTCTTCCTTTCAATGTAGCCTCAGATATTTGAAAGCCCGTCTTCTTACTTCAAACACCTTCCGTTAACCTGACATTAAATCATGTCAATTAATTTGCTGGGCTCAGTGTGGAGTGTGCTGATACCTCTGAAGTCTGTGTGGTGTAAGTCCTTTCATCCTTCTGAGCCTTTGATATACTGTCTATAAATAGTCTTCATATTAATTGCAAACATTTAGTCTTTAGTTGCCCCTTTTAAGTATTTTTTTCCCAATCAAAGTTCTCATTTTTATATAGTTCCCCTTTTTTTTTTTTAATCAACTTCTACTGACATAAATATTTTGGAGACTTGCTGCTCCCCAAAATTGTCATTGCCTTTGGGACCTTTTTGCTGCCTTCTCACTTGCCTGAATATCTAGACATAATAGTTGGTCTTTATGTGCCCCTTTCAAACATGGTGAGAAATTTTGCCCATGTCCTATTTTCAACTAAGACATCATGCACCCACTGATGTATTGTCTCATTCAAATGGGATCCTCTGCATTGCAACTGCTCTTTCTTCCAGTGAAATATTCCCTTCCTGGAACTATTTAACTGGATCAACATTCAACTTGCCTTTTATTTCTAGGCAGAAGGATAATTGTGTAGTGTCATCTCAGATTCTGCAACGAAACTGTCAGTCATGCAAAGGTGTCATCACACTACATTGGCTAAATCAGTCACAGAACTGTTCATACATGCCATCGTGTCAGCATCACTGCCTCTGCCCTCAAATTGATCATCTTCTTTATGCATCCTCTTCATTTGACCTCAGAAGCAAGTCTCCCGAATTCCCATTTTCAATGGTATAGAACAGAGCACTGGACTTACTAACCTCACTGAATACTTTATTAGGGAATAAGTAAATTATTAAAATGCATGCAGAGAGTAGGATAAAAAAAGGAAACTATGCTATAAATAGAACAAACTTACTGCTTGAGAGTTAAGCAGCCATCCCTACTCATCTTCTAAATTATTTAACTCACTGTTGTAATTCATTAGTTTCTTCCAGTATGAAAAATAGGCGCTTATTTCTATGGCAATCCTCTGAATTCACATTAAGCTGAAGATCTAGATAGCCCCCGATATTTTACAGGGGTTTTTATCTGTTTAACCAAAACCTATAAACTCAAGTTTACCTTTATTTTTCAAAGATATCCTTGAGGTTAACTCTGGGTCTATACACTGATGACAGCTATAACACAGTAGAAAAATGAATAAAGGAGGCTTAAATTGCTTTCATCAGGATGTTGCAGCCACACTAACCTTGACATAAACCAGCTGCAAGCTTCTCAGGCTAAAACAGTCCTGAGATGAGTCAGTTTTAATAATACTTCTGGCTCGTGCACTATTTAACTGTATCTAAAAGTCCTCCAGGTTTATTGAGTTCAAGAGATATTGTTATTATTCAGTTTTATTTGCATGAGTCACGTAAAACTTAAGCAATAAGCTACCCACATGCTATGTATTTTAGAGAGTCCTAAGTGACCTGTAAAGAAGTTTGTGGTAAATCCCTGTATCATAGAGCTTGGCAGACGGACCCAAGCGTAACTATGAAGCTCAGAACAAATCTTATGTCTGTGTACAAAAGGCCAGAGAAAGAGAATTCTCATTCTTAACTGCTTTCTTCAGGTCTAATTGAAGGGTAGGCCTGGAAGTGCCTGATCCACCAGGAGTTGTGTCAGTACTGCATCTTATGAATGGCGCAAGGTAACCCTGTCTGTCCACAGTTCAGTAAAGTTCACTATAGGGTCAATAAATGTAAGTATTTTCAATTTGACTCACTTGAAGTCCCATGTCTAGGGTGCTTGCTATTCTCTTTATTTATTATCTCAAGTGATCAAAAGTATGCATGTTTTAACTAGTTTACTTGGCACACAGTGGACTTCTACAGCTGTCACAGTGTTTAATGTTGCTTAAAAGTGGATTGAAAAGTTTTGGGACTGCATCTGCCTTATGACTAGTTTGCATTCAGTCTCACTTGGAGGATAAATCTAAGTGCCAACCAGGTGAAGTTTGATGGTACCAAATTCCTGTTTGATATTTCCAGAATGCTTTGTCTCTCCCCCTCTAGTCAACTTCTTATTTCCTTGGCAAGGAAGACAATCAGAAATAGCCTTGAAAAGCAAGTCCCATTACATTTTGTTTTGTCTTATACCAAGCACTTCCAAGGCCAATTTGGATCCTGGTCTTTGAATCCGAATTAATCAGTCACTTGAAATGTAAAGGATTAAAATGTTATTACTGATGGATCTTGCTGATTCAAAAATATTACCCACAGGCCTTTTTGAAACAGGGAACACTTAATATAATTCTGACATTCAACTTGGTGCAAACCAACACTATCTGCATGCTCTTGGTGGCGATCTGAACACTAATGGCTCCAATATCAAAATCATATGTGGTACCACAATTCAAAATGATTACATATAAAAAAAATAAAATCAGAGAACACTCTGACATTAGCCTATAAAAAAAAGAATTTTGGGATAGGAAACTGGATATAGACTGTGCCACATCATTAAGAATTGCAGTAGTGGGTAAGAGTAAACCAAGTAAGACCTCAGAGGTAATCCTGCACACAGGGATTCTAAATATTTGAAGAGAGGTGCTCCTGGTGAAGATCCCTCTTAGCTGTATTGCAAGTGTCTCTAACTGCTGGGTATTTGGCCATATGACAGTTTAATAATAGCATGTGAATTACATGTCAGCAAATCCCTATTAGTTCTGTCATTTCCACCTTACAGCCCCAATTTGCCTTCAACCAAGAGACATACATTCACAGATGTTCCTTCTATATTTGCAGAATGGAGGCAGGCGTGTACAAACACCCTGACTTCTTGTTGCTTGGCTTAAGGTAATAACTTTAACCATCCTTTCCAAAAATGTCATCAGCACTTGCAGTTGGTTGCATTTGAATGAATGATCTCATTATAAACATATGCCTCTGGTGTTCCTCTTTCTGAGCATCCTGTGATTTTTCCCTTCAAGAAAGGGAAATTTGAAATGCAAACTGCACTTTAAGGTAGTAGTAAACCCCTCACAAAGCAGAAACTCACAGCTTGAGAAAGGAGATTTTACAAAACTGGGTTTGCTGACTGGATGATCTCATTGCTGTCTCTGAACCAGAACAGAGACCTGATTGGAGCTGTTCAGGAATTTGAGGACAAAATGTAATGCCACTGGAAAATGCTGACCTGTCAAAAGCAACATATTCTTTGGAAATAGTTTAGTTTCAATAACCTTTTTTCCAAATCACAGTTGTATTTCCTTTCTGACAATTCATGTAAAGGGCAGTTCAGGAATTTGCATCTCAAAGGTCTAAAGCTCTGGCCAGCCCTGGCAAAGCTTAAAATGAGTTGAGTTGGAAGGAGTTGAAGACCCAATGTTTACAGTTCGTGAACAGAAAGGCAGTTTGCAGAAAGGAGCACTTGACAAGAAGAAAATCCCCTAATTGCTTGCAGCCCTGCATCTGGGCTACAGCAGCTGATGACATCTTCTGCTGAGAGCAAGCAAGGCCCATTGCTCAGCCTTCCTGACAGAAGAAGACCAGGTAGAAATTATACCGTATTACAGACTCCATCCTGGTAGCAACAGGACTGCTCATGTCATTTCCACCCCTGCAAAACCTGGCTGGGAAAACAGGAAGGCCAAATAGCATGGGTTTCTGCCTGGTGTCAAGAAGGAGGATGAGAATGTTGCCATTATAATCTTGGGAAGAAGCACTTCGGAGAGCAGCAGTTCATAAATCTGTGTTCCACAGGTATAGACCTGATTTGGGGCTTGAGAGATCAAATTTAAATTTTGACAGGGGCTAATTTGCCATTTTGGCTAATGGCAGACTGACAGTGGCCCCCATGTAAATTTACTCTGTGCTTACAGAATACACAAGGCACAGATGAGTCTGCTCTTCAGGCTAGCTGATGGTTAGAGACCCTCAGATTTCAAATCCCCTGCCTGTGAAGCTGGATGATTCCCTTCTTGCTGACCTCCCAGGCTGTAACACGGAGCACGGGAGCTCTGGGAGACACAGTTCATGCAGGGTGTCACAAGACTTCCCCTCTTCTCAGGAGAGGACTGGATGTCAAATGTAGACACTACAGTAACTTAGGCTGCCCGGGCCAGGGTCAGGAGCTGAGAAGCCAGGATACAGGTGGGGGCTATTGAGTGTCCTGGACTCTCTGCCGCAGAATGGAGTGCTGTGCTGAGCTGCAGGGCTGTGGCAGCAAATCCGCTGGGGTGTCCCCAGGAGATATGTCAGCTTCCTTGCCTTTTGAAAAAAACAAAAACTAAAACAAAAACAAAAACAAAGAAAGAAGACTGAAAAAGTCTGTCAAGGGGATGACAATGCCTGTAGATTCTGTTTCAGTTCAGAGGGGAAATATGCCGTGTTTTGGAGCACGAAAGCCAAAGTTTTAGGCAATTCTAGGTGCAGTCTCAAGGCCCCAGTCTTTGCAACTGCTTAGGCATCAACAGACTCATAAAGGCAGAGTTAACTGCATAGTTGCTTCAGCTCTTCACTGGGGAATGTTTCTAATGTATATTCAGACTTTAGAAGATAAAATATATATGGCTCCCACTAAGTCAGTACTTCTCTCCCCTATTTTCATCAGGACACTGACCTTCTTGCCTCTCCTGCTGAGATTGATCAATCTGAATATTGTAATTGCTAACAACACCTGCCTGTGTATTTCATAAATGCTTCAGATAGTTGAATGTATGACATGAATTTGACCCCAAACAAACAAAAAAACCACTTCGCCGGCGCTTTCTGTCCTTGCTCTGTGATAACCATAGCAGCAAGACTAAAGAAGTGCTGCATCTCATATCCTCGGGAGAACCTGCCAGTCTCAATACTTTTTACTTATGCTGGTGTTAAGTTCACAGATGCCAAGAGAGTATCACCACATATTTCTTCTGAGCCTTCCCTACGTGCAGCTCATGACAGCAACACATGGCAGAATCTTATGGGAAAAGACTGTGAGAGGCCACTCACATGCATGGACTATCCAGTGAGACTTGAAAATACACTGGTGAGTAGGATTAAGATTCCTTCTTCCCCTGACAGCAGCACCTCTTTCTGCCTCTGCTCTTCCTGCTGTCAGTCCTGCAACAACCCCTCAGCTCTTGCTGGCAGGAGCTCAGCACAGCTCAGACTGGGCTGCTGCTGTTGAGGTCAGTTGTGTAAGTAGGGCATGGTAAACCTCATTGACAACACCACTCTGTCTTGTGAAACCTAAATAGTTGAAGTATTCAGGGGGAGTAATATGGTCTGTACAGAGACTGAAAGTCATTCTGGGGTTTGCTTTCTTGTTCAGAATGAAGCTGTTGGTGAAACTGAGGGTTGGAAATCAGTTTTGAGCTGTTGTGTACCATAATAAATCTTTTTAAAATATTCACTGAAGAAAGAACTTCCTTCTGGAGCACACGTTATTTACAGGCTGAATTCCATGTTGAGGTTGATAGTTATAGCTACTATGAATCTTTTAAGGAGAACAGCCTCTAACTTCAGTAAGGTACAAGGCTCTAATAACACAATACTTGCAGACGTTGGACAAAATGTGTGGTAGTCTTTCTTTCTTTTTCTTGTAGCCATTGCATGGCCAAGAAAGAAATATAAAATGAACTACACCTGTGCTGATGCCAGTAATCACAGTTATAGATTGCATAAAAAGCAGATGAAGTATCTTTTTCCTAGGGTAATCTCCTAGTTGACTGCTTGTTTTCCTATCATTAGCTGTTCATTACTTTGGGTTTTTTTAAAGCTTCATATACATAGGAGAATTAGCAACCTGACAGTTCCATAAAAAGCCACAATAATGGTATGTATTATATGCAACTGATTTATTTCCTTGATATATTATCAAGCCCACTTTAGCTGTATTTGTAGAGACACAGTGACACCTAGTGGTTATTAATAAATATAGAAGACTGACCCATAATTTGTTTGAGGGACTGAATCTGACCATTAACTAAACTAGCTCATATGCATTCAAGGATCAGAAAAGTTCCAGTGTATGCTGTTCATTGAAAAAAAACGTGATTCAATGCTTTTTTCTCTTTTATATATTTTATTGACACTCCCAAACTAAAAGAAAATACAAACACATAAAACTAATCTTACAAAGCAAAGAATAATAGAAATGTCATAAGTCTGCATCTTTTTAATTTAGGAATTCTGTACATTCCTCTGAAAAATTCCTTCAAGAAAAGAAAACCCTGCACCTGTGGATTCTTCCAGCTTCCCACCATCACATGAAGTTAAACTAATGTTTTCACAGAACCCTTGCTAAATAAAGTCATATTGGCTCAAGGACAATTCAAATAATTAGCTGTTTTCATTTGTCAGAAAATCTTTGCTAATCAAGTCTGTAGAGAAAATATGCTCTGTTGTCTTTAGGCAGTCTTCAGGATGGTTTACATTCAATTTATTATTCCATCTTCATTTTAGCATTTTGGATAGCAAATCTGCTCTTACAGTTGACAGTGCATGAAGACCTCATCATATTTTAAAGAACAAATTTGATTTTGCTCTGCCTCTGAAGTGTAGATTGAAATTTTATTGTGTTGGGGTTTCTTTTCAGGAGTCAAGTAAGTCTTGAAAATGGAAACTGGGTGCAAGGCTTAATGAAAAAACAAATTGCTCTTGCATCATTTTAACATAAATAAGAAGTCTCCTCATTGAAATTAAGTGAATACCAAGGAGCGATTGCCGATGTCTAATCTAGCAGCAATAGAATCATTGATTGTTTGCATGATGTAGAGCAGAGGCTCAGTAATGATGTATAGCAGAGGCTCAGTAATTCAATTCCCCTCAATCTGAAACTTTTATTGAATCTTTGCTGAAGATCCACAGAGGTTATTCTTATGTTCTTATGGTCATCAGTACAGTACAGTAAGGACAATTCTATGCCAGGCACAGACCAGCATTAGTACGCTGCGAAAGACGAGGTTGTGCATGTTCAAGAGTCAGGGGAGGCGAAGGAGCAACGAAGGCCAGGCTTCTCTGAAGATACCAGAGAGACTCCCACTGACATCAGCAGAGCATAACTGTGCATAACTCCCTCCAGGTGTTGGCCCAGGTGATTCATGCTGTTGCCCATCTGCCCCAAGGTTGGGGAAGATATATCCTTATGAATTGACTAATGGCACCCTGACTGTTGTGGTATATTTGTATGCTCACTCATTTTCCAGGCTGTGGCTTTAATGAAATACTTGGTTTTGTCCTAGAGCCTGAGGAAAAAACTTCCAGTCACCCTTACTTCTTTTCATGTCATACTGGAAAAAGTTTGCTTCCACCAATCGCTGAAGTTCATCTTCTAATATATACATCAGAACCGGGGTTGTTTAGGCCTTTTTGTAGGCTTATCTGTGACCTGACATACCTTCTTGCCCTGAGTGCATGAGCTTCTGCTAGAATCTTCCACTGAGACACCATTGTTACCAGCTGTGTGGAGCTAGGTGCGCTCCCCATTTGTATCTTTGAACCTGGAAGTGGTCTGGGGTAATTTTGAGTAAATAACCTAAGGAAATGTGAATAGAGCTTCTGAGGCCTCTTCTGTGCCATGAAGAAGGACTAGAAGTAGCTAGGTTTCTGCAAGTGTCTCCAGATCAATGCAATTTCTCTCTGGATCCTGGGATGCTCATAGGCTTGAAGGGAAATAACCCTTTGCTGTTTTCCCTATTACATTTTTATAATTGTAGAAAAAAAAAAATCTGAGTTCTAACACTAACAAGTCCATTGCTGATGTTACTGTTTTGCCTTTTGGCAGGTGGTACCATTTGATCCAAATCTTAAGCTAATTTTTGAGGCCCCAGTTTTGAAAGAATTTGAGCAGTTGCAGCTCCCACAAAAGTAACGTGATCATTCCTAAATCCCAGTGAAAATCTAGTTAAATACGTTTTGTTAAAAATCTCTTTGTATTACAAAAAAGGATGTCAGGGAAGATTCACAGGAAAAAAGGGGAAGGGAGGAGAAACGAGTAAAGTTAAAGAAGAAAAGGAAAGAAAATGCAGAGGAACAAAGTCAAAGAATTGCTTGCCAGATGGGAAGGCATCTCTATGGTTAGAAATAGTCCCAACTTTATTTCCCCCCTGCTGAAACCCAGTATGTTTTCACGCAGGAGGACTAACACAATAAGGACGTTAATACTCTCCTTGCGTGCTAGCTAGTTATTAGAGACTCACAATGAGGAAGGTGATCAGAGAATACTTGTCACATGCCCAAACTACCCTAATTCAAGGAAACTGCCACCTCAGTGCATCATATGAGGCAGGTCAAGCCTAGGGTGAAGTAAGCTTTCCGTGTAAGAATTTTAATTAGCAATGAGTACAATAAAATACATAAGCTGCTGAAAGTTAACAAGTGCTACTGTTTGAGACTTATGCTCAAATACATGCTGTGTACTTCCCTTTCCTCACCGCTAATGGATTAGCAGTATACTGGATAGTAATCAACAAATATTACAATCATCCTTCTAATCTTATTAACAAACTTGTAAGAAGCATTAAGGACACATTTATACCACTTGTGGGAAACAGTCCAAATACAACGAACCAAAAGCTGCTTATCTACAAGCAAAACCAGCATTATATGACTGAAGGGGGTCAAGTTAATCAGAGCTATCAGGAGACTAATTCAGGTCCAGAGGGCTGGGAAGGCAGATTAAATGATCGTTCACAAATCATTGAAAGCATACACTATACTGTATTGTAGCAACAAACAATGATCTTCTGTAGGGTGCAGTTTCCTGCTTTCTATATATCTGTGTTTTGACAATTTAGGTATCTCATCAACATCTTTTTATCCTGAAGTTGTGAATGTGTAGCAATAGTGTTATAACTCAGCTTGTTAATCATCAGATCTTTAGGAAGGAAGGGCATAGACTGTAAAAACAAACCCTAAATTGTTCATGTTTGTACATAGCACTACTGTGCTTACTACAAGCATGCACAAAATATAAAAGACTAGGATCCAATATATTGTGGAGGAAAACTGGGGAAAGCAACTGAGAGAATGTGAAAAATATGTCTCAGGTTCCTTTGCTTTATAGGACGGAGGGATGGACACTGCTGGTTAATTTTTCACTTAAAAAATATTTCAGAGAAGTACTGAAATGTGATGGTTTAGCAAGGAAAACAGCACAACAAAATGGAAGCTTATTCAGTGACTCCACAATGGAACAACTGGGGTCTGGTCTTATTATGCCTTTCTTTTGGTAGGACTGAGACTGTCCACAGGCTACAACTGATTCCTCTTTAGAACAGTCCTTCAAAGGCTCACTTACCCATTTTTGAAAGTGGATAAAACACTGCTTGCTTTTTTCACCCTGTCAACAGTCCTAAGAAAGACTTTCCCACTACTTACTCTAAGTAAGGGATTTCTCCAAGGACTAGAGTTAATGACACTTGTTTCTGATCTCACAAGACGTGGAACATACTCCAGTTCTCTGTACAACATAATATTCCACATTTCCAGTGCCTGATTTTCTATTGCTGTGCACTATATTATTTACTCACATCAGCACAAAGGGAGGGTAAAAGGCTGCCATTGCAGTGCAGTCCCTCTGGAAACATGGCATTCTAGGATAAAAGACAACACAACATACTGGGAAGAACAGAATAGTCCTTTAATCACAATAATGAAATTATGTGTGATTTTGTTAATTTTTTCATAGAAAACAGAAGGTCTTCAGACTGGAACAATAAGGTTGAATAGCACAAGAGACTAAAAACAGGTGAAGTTTAAGCAATTCAATTTGATAACACTGTCAAATCAATTGTAGAGATGTGTCCCCAGCTATCTGAGAAACATCGTTTTTTCAATTTTGTGACTTCATGGGCCTGTTTTTCAATTGTTTTCTTCTTTCCTTTTCTCTACTGAAAAACTTTACATATCCATTTATAGCTCTAGGAAGAAGATTGCCTCAGTGCTTGCATAGTCTTTCGGCTTTTGGCATAGCATCAGACATAAGCCTTCATCTGGCTCTTATTTTCTTTCTTGACCTCACCAAAATTTGACTGCTCTGTAGCTCACATTTCCAGCTTGGTATTATTATGTCTGAGATGCCAACTGGCAACAAAACTGCACAGGCACCTGAAGTATGAAATAAATATTTCTTGTTCATTCTAATTTCTCAGCATTGTGTCAGAGCTCCTGGTTTTCCCCTAAGTTTCTCCTTAAGGTCCCTTAATTGCAATCATCCTCCCAAAAAAAAAAAAAAAGGGGGTCACCCATCTCCATTCAATCTCAAGGACTGAACTTTAAGCACCAACTGTCCAAGATCTTGTTCTTAACAAGGCTCCCTGCCTGGTCTACGCATACTTTCTTCTTCAGGTTCAACAATAGCCATTAACTCTATTCTGCAGCAGCTTTCTAGATCAGAGTTTTTGCAACTGCTTTTAATTGGCCACCACTTTTTACAGAAGTAGCCAAGTGACTCCTCTGTTTTCTTTGGCTCTGTTTGGAGCTTCCTCGTGTACACAGCGCTCTCCTGCGATAGTTGTGTACTGTGAGGGCCTGGAAACTGCAACCTGGCTTGTCTACATCAGGAACTAAAGGTATCAGAAAACAATCATTTCCTGTAAAGTGGACGACAATGTGAACTTGAGAGCACACCTGCAACTTATAGTGTCCACATGTAAACTCTTACCACATGTTAAATGAGAGATGGCTTACTGTGAAAGAGAGAAATAAATGATGACTTCTTTTTATAAGCCAAAATGGTGGTAGACTAAAGGCGGTAAAAGTCACTTGCAATAGGTTATCTGGTGTTTTGGTGTGGAGTAAGAATTTGTTTGTGGCAAATGACTACAGAATAGCTCTTTGGTTACATTTCTGCTTAATGCCCTCTCCCGTAGAACTAATATGCTCTAAATATCCTGTTGTTATTTTAGACATCTAACTTTTCATTGGCATATTCTGTCCAGCAATAAATTTTCCCATATTGAATTATAGAGATGTAACTATACTAGAATTGCCCTGACAGTAGGAAAAGTTTCTCTTTGCTAGGTCAGGCAACTCTACTATATAACTGAAAAAAAACCTGGTAAAACACCTACCTATTCTCCATCAGGTTATAGGCTTTGTTACCTTTTTCTTAAGAGCTTTCTCTAATTCACATAGTTAAATGTCAAAGCTAATAAAAATGAGCTCATAAAAAGCACACAGATAAAGTGAACACTCCTTGAAATCATTTAAAGACCAAGAGGTGTTACAGGTTGCAAGATCTGGGGCTTATGCAAGACAATCTCTCAATTTTTTTGACCTGTTTCTTCCAGAAGAGGATATGATACTATGCTCACTCCAGTCTGACTTGCAAACAAGGAAATCCAAATAATCCTCAAGCTGCTGATTCAATATGTGGTTCTGGAGAAAAGCATTTCTCAAATATGAAAGATTGTAAGTCCACTGGGAAAGCTCTTTTTCAGACTTCTGTCTCAACCAAAACAAAACTAAACCATTTCTCTCATAAGTCATGTTTTTTTAAGCTCTAACTTTTTGGTGCTCTCTCTCTGTAGCTTTCTTCATTATCATACTGAGGCTGAGCACAGATTTGTTTTTCAGGACTCACCAGCACAGGTTTTTTTGCAATAGCATAGTTTTCCCCATCCTTCACAGAAGAGCTCTGATTTTTTTCTGTTACACAGATAAAATCTCCATTTATTTTAATGAATCTGATGACTCATTCCCAGCTACAGCCCTTTACATCTATCTGTAATGAATTCCCTATTGCTGTTTCTAAAACTCCTCTTGAATGCATCCAATTTTATTTGTGGTTTTGTATTCCAACAGGGCTTGTAAGCCTTCCAAGATCAGTATCATCTGAAATTTTATAAGGGCATCCTCCATTCTGTCACTTAAGCCATCAGTTAAAATATTGTTTAGGACAAAGGACTTAGTATCATAGAATCATATGCTTTTTCTTGTGTTAGAGATTTATGTATTAATTTTCAAAACACACATATTCAGTTTGTAAATTTGCTATTATTATAACTACCCAGAATTTCCACAGCATCACTGAAGATATAGCAGTTGACTAGTTGGATTTCTTCAAGGTCAGTTGGTTCATCAGGGACTCATCTTACAATGTAGGTTATGCCATCCTCAATAGCTGTCAAATGATTCATGTATAATAAGCATAGCTTTCTCAAGTTTCTGATACCTTCAGCTATGAATGGAATGGAGAAAAAAAAACAGGTCATGTTGTTAGGTGAACTATTTTGGTATGTTTGTAATATCTTGATCACAGCAAACAGCTAGACAGAATTAGATGTTTACTGCCTCACATACTACAACTATAGTTTGATGCCATGAAATATATGGTAGGTGTTGTTTGCAGAAATGATAAACACAACCTACTGATCAGCTACTGTATCATGTAATCAATATAAACTACCCCTCAGCCCAGAGAACGTAATTAATAGAAGATCAATAGGATCTTCTTATGGAACAAATCCAGGAGAAGCATTTTTTTCCATGCCATCAAAGGTAGACATACAAATTGCTATCTCCATTTCAGTTACTAGATTGTGTGGCACTAGCAAACATTATTCAAACTTTTCAACCTTGGTATCCAGTGACTGACCTCACAGAAAGTCAGCAATAGGTCAGGTGAAGGAACCTTTGCAATCTGACCAGCAGTTCACGCAGATTAGCCTGTTCTGGGGCCAGTCTGTCAGATTTGTTTGACTACAGTATGCATTACTAACTTGAAGGAGCACTCTGATACTTTTTGGCATTCAGGATACAGCACATATCAAGACTTCAGTGCAAATGTCTAAGAAATTACTTTTCTAAATGAGATAAAGGGATTTTCAAATTGTAATAGTGTACAAACTTCGGAGGTTGTTAAAACACCACATTCTCAGCACTATGTACTTTATTATGGTGTGCACTAAGAGAGAGTAAGCAGTAAAGTGTTGTAGTTCTTGTCAAATACTGTCTCCATATCGTCTGAAGTTTTCTGCTCTGCAAGTTTCCTCCCCATACAATTACTTAATATCTTGTTTGCCTAAAAGGTAAGTTGTGCAATGCCTTCCTGTTGCCAGTAACATACAGAACTGTTTCTTGATGTAAAGCAAGTTCCAGTTCATAACTATTTGAAACTGTGTGATACAGCAGTTATCAAAAACCTGGCTTTCTGTCTAGAGTTAATGGTCAAGTTAGTAAATATTTCTGCTACCAGTATCTACAATGCATTTACTTCATTTACTCTTTAATGGTTTCACTGAAATATTGTGACTTTAATTCACAGTTAAGATGTTTACTGTGGGACTGATATCTAGACTAAACCAGAGAATCTTTCCCTTTTTCCTTTCCCTTTCTATTAAACAATAAGCCAGAGGGAAAGCAAATCATCCCACTGGTGGTAGGAGTGAAGCCAGCATTTGCCAACAGCTGAGATACATGGACAGGTGGTTTTGTGCAAAGAGCTACAAGACAACCTAAACTTCAGCAGATCAACCAGAGCATTATATGTAATCTGGGCCTTAATCAGCCAAGGTCATTTCTAAAGTGCGCAGAAAGAGAAAATGCAGAAAATGCTGAGAAATCTAGTAGCAGTGTATGGGGGAAACAGCGCTACTCAACTGGTTTCAAACACTATTTTTGTTTTGTTTTCAGAATCCCATCCTAAACTGGAAGCCCAGACAAGGTCTGATCTGGCAAAAGCTGTACTAGAGGGCCCTCCACTGGCACAGCCCAGGCAGAGGACAATGAGTCGTTCATTTGTAGAGTCTGAAGGGGAGGGGAAGGGAAGGGGGCTGAAAGGAGGGGGAGGACAGCCAAATGCTAACATTTGAGCAAATGCTGAGAAAAATATAGAGTGGCTGGATCAGGTGTATTCTCGATCCTTCACTGCTCGTGTATGACAGGGCATCAGGAGGAGCAACTCTTGAAAATCTACTTTCTGTTCTTATTTTAGCTAAGTATAGGCAGAACATCTTTCCTTTGTCTCCTTCAGTGTCTCTTCTTTGTGAAATTCCATCTGGATCTCAGCTGGTCAAAAAGTCCCTAGAAAAGGAAATAATTGAAGGAAGTTTCCTTATATTATCAAAATCATGTTTAAAAAGTAGTTAATGAATAATTAATGTCTTTATAAATAGTCTATTGAAAGCAGAGAAATCAAATGACTGCGTTCATACAGAGATCATAGTCAGAATCACAGACAATGAGAAAATACAGAAAATGTTTCCAAATAGCGAACAAAATCTTGTCTTTGCTAGGCATCAGCAGTGTCACAAAACCGTCATCTCCTTTACATCAACCTACATGTAATTTATCTGTACTTAGAAGATGATACAGCACATGCATAACATTGGGTCCAGTGCATGAAACCATGAAACAAGGAGGGACAGAACGAGTCACCCAGCCTATCATGCAATCTCATTTGTCACTGCTCCTCTTTAATAAAATGTGCATTTGTGACTCACCTTATTATATAATATTCTGTCATTAACTATCATTGTCTCAAATTTCCTCTTCAAAGCTGATAGTGTGACATTTCACTACTTTCTTTTTCTCTCCTCCTACCCTTTTCCAGTACCCTGGGGGCTACTCCTCATGTTATCAAGAGGTACCCTACTTTTGTCCCCCACAATTCCAAGTCTTATTCTAGCAGTGTATGTTGCTGGTCCTGTTAGGAGATAGGTACCAAACTCCTTTAAAACACTACTTCAATAAATAAGAATTGCAATGAAGCAAATTGCAATTAAAGGTTTGCCTAAAGTGCAAAGCAATTCCTTGACATGGCATTCTTTGTTGTCATCACTATATGTAGTTAAATAAAAAAATAAAATCAAGTAAACAAATGAAAAAAACAAACTAAGAAAGGAGTCTGGGCTCTACAGAGGGATCTGGACAGGCCAGATTCATGGGCCAAGGCCAGTTGTAAGAGGTTCAACAAGGTGAAGTGCTGAATCCTGCACTCGGGTAACAAAAACCCCATGCTCTGCCCCCTGATGGTCTTGAGGTAGAGTGGCTAAAAAGCTGCCTGGTAGAAGAGGACTTGGTGGTGCTGATCGATAGCAACTGAACATGAGTCAGCAGTGTGCCCAGGTGGCCAAAAAGGCCAATGGCATCCTGGCCTGTATCAGAAATAGTGTGGCCAGCAGGACCGGGGAAGTGATTGTCCCCCTGTACTTGGCACTGGTGAGGCCATATCAAGTCCCGTGTCCAGTTTTGGGCCCCTCACTACAAGAAGGACATTGAGGTGCTGGAGCATGTTCAGAGAAGGGAAACAGAGCTGGTGAAGGGTCTGGAGTGTAAGTCCTATGAGGAGCAGTTGATGGAGGTGGGATTGTTTAGCTTGGAGAAAAGGAGGCTCAGGGGGGACTTTATCGCTCTCTACAACTATGTAAAAGGAGGTTGTAGTGAGGTGGAGGTCAGCCTCTTCTCACGAGTAATAAGTGACAGGACAAGGGGAAATGGCCTTAAGTTGCTCCAGAGGAGATTTAGGAAGACTTCTAGGCTACCAGGAAGAATGTCTTCACTGAAAGGGTCACTAGGCATTGGAACAAGACGCCTATGGAAATGGTGGAGTCACTATCCCTGAAGTTTCCAAGAACTGTGTAGATGTGACACTTAGGGACATGGTTTAGTGGTGGACTTACTAGTGTTAAGTTAATGATTAGACTTGATCTTAAGGGTCTTTTCCAACCTTAATGATTCCATGATCCTATGATTTCATGAGTCTAAATTTGTCCAATAACAGAAGTGTTTGGTATCTTCTGGATTGCGCAGTTTCTGTAAGTGTCCAAGACACCCCAGAAATAACAGGGAACAGTACACTCATAACAGCGTAGGTAAATACAGTTGAATATCTCAAGTTGGAAGGGATCCACACGGATGATCCTCCTCCCTCCTCCTCGCAGGATTACCTGCAAATAAACTCTTTCTAAGAGTATCATCCAAAAGCTCCTTGAACTCTGACAGATTCGCTGTAATTGAGTAAAGAGGAAGAGATGTTAGAAACTGAAGGAAACCTATTGTAAAGGTCTTGTAACAAAGAAGTTTCACAAGAAAATGAGCTGTTCTTACCATATGTCTTGTTTGCTTAACATTTTAAAGGGAAAATCTGATCTGTAGGGGCATTTTGTACTATCGAGACAGTTTTCAATTTACAAATAAGATACATACAATTATAGGGGATTTTTTTCCTGCTGCTTCAGGGAAAACTGTTGCAGATGGTGGTGAGGTGGCAAACGCAGGGTCCTGCACCTGGTGAGGAATAACCCCCTGCACCAGCACAGGCTGGGAGACAACTTACTGGAAAGCAGCTCTGTGGAGAAGGACCTGGAGATCCTAGTGGACAAGCTGTCTATGAGCCAGCAGTGTGCCCTTGCAGCCAAGAACGCCAATGGTATCCTGGGATGTATTAGGAAGAGCATTGCCAGCAAGTCGAGGAAGGTGATCCTGCTCCTCTGCTCAGCTCTGATAAGGCACATCTGGAGTGCTGTGTCCAGTTCTGGGATCCCCAGTACGAGGGAGATATGGAGCTCCTGGACTGCGTCCAGCAAAGGGCTATGAAAATGACTGGAGGACTGGAGCATCTCTCTTACAAGAAAAGGCTGAGACAGCTGTGCCTGTTCAGCCTCAAGAAGAGACAACTGAGAGGAGATCTCATCAATGTCTGCAAGTATCTGAAGGGAGGGTGTCAAGAGGATGGAGCTGGGCTCTTGTCAGTTATTGTTTTATATTATTGCTCCTGCCAAGCAATAAGACCAGGGGAAAAGGGGAGAAATTGATGCACAGGAAGCTCCACCTGAACATGAGGAAGAATTTCTTTACTGTGCAGGTGACCAAGCAGTGCAACAGGCAGGTATTGCATGATTCTGTGCAATCTGGTCTAGGATGATCCTGCTTGAGCAGGGACGTTGGACCATATGTCCCCCTGTGGTCCCTTCCAACCTTACCCATTCTGGGACTCTGTGAGGGAATAAAGCTGTTTTCCCAGGGTGCCTCAGATGTCAAGTTTCTGCTGTCAGCCTTCAGATCACTTCTGGAAGGTCAGACTGGATGCAAACCTCTGGCCTCAGGTCTTTGACACCGCCCATGCTGATGACAGCAGTTCTTGCACTGAAGCAGCAGCAGGGCCAGTGCTGCCCCAGCAGTCCTCTAGAGCCTCTTAGTGCAAGGTGGCTGTTTCACGTTTAGAAGCTGGCCTCCCCTTGGAGCAGCATTTGCTGGAGGAACTTTTTTTTTTTTTTTTTTTTTTTGGTGGCAGGGTTGGGATGTTCAAAGTAGCAAATACCCAGGGCATACCCTTTTTTGCTGGATGGCGGTGTTGGAACATGGGGTGCATTCAGAAGCCGGCAAACGGTGGTGACTTATGTCAGGGCTGTAGTCCCTGCTCCCTATCCCACCACTGCATCTGTGCGTTGCCCAGGAGGCTCTGCACGGCTCCAGGGATGGATTCAATGTCATTGGGAGGGGGGGAGAGAAGGAGGGAAGGAAGGTAGGAAGGAAGGAAGGAAAGAAAAGAAAGAAGGAAGGAAGGAAGGAAAAGAAGGAAGGAAGGAAGGAAGGAAGGAAGAGAAGGAAGGAAGGAAGCAAGGAAAGAAGGAAGGAAAAGAAAGAAGGGAAGGAAGGACAAGAGGAAGGAAAAGAAGGACGGGAAGGAAGGAAAAGAAAAGAGGAAGGGAAGGAAGGAAAAGAGGAAAGGAGGGAGGGAGGAAGCCACCGTGTATCGTCCCATCAGGAGGAGCCTTACATCGGGGTGGAAGTGACCTCACTGCCCGGGACAGCCGGATCCAGTGAGCGCTGGAGGGCCGCCGGCCAGTGCGGGCGCGCCTTGCGAGCAGCCAATGGCAGGGGCGGCGCCGCTTGTTGTCGCCCCGTGAGGCGGCTGCGCCGTGGGCTCGGTGCCGCCGCCGCCGCCGCAGGAGGGACCCGGGAGGCCCCAGGCCCCGGTGCCCGCTCGCCCCTCGCCGCCCTCACCGGCCCCGCAGCCCCCGCGGAGGGCGGGGAGATGCAGCCCCCGGGCGCTCAGCAGCCGCCTCTCTACGCGCCCAGCAGCGGGGACTTCACCTTCGTCTCCTCGGCGGACGCCGAAGGTGAGCGCGGGGCCGCGGGTCGGGCCTCGCTCGCTGTCCGGAGAGAAGGGCTCGGCGGGGCCCCGCGTCAGCGGGCGGCTACCGGGCCGCCGAGGCGGGAGGAGCCTTCCCTGCCCTCCTCCCCGCCGCCTCCTGGGTTGGTGTCGTGGCTGGAGGCGGAGCGGGGTGGCCGAGGTGGCCGCTGCCCTCGGTCCGCTGCGGCGGGTGCGACCCGCTGTCGTGTGCTCCGCGTCACGGTAGCACCAGCGTGGCACAGGCGGCCTGGGCGCCCCGTGTGTCCCGTTCTCCGAGAGCCGGGGCCGAGGCTGTCCCCAGCGCTGTCACTGAGCGCTCCTCCCGCTCTCCCGCGTTGCTGGAAAATCACTTCGGTGTCTGTCGAAGATTGTGTCCTGTGTTCACGTTTGCTCTAATGCTGTGCCGAGGTGTTTGCGTCGTGTCTCGTTTCAGCACCGTCATAAGGGAGAAAAAGAAGCCCTGTGTGTAATTTAGGGGGTGAAGCGTGGCCCGCTGCCGAACTGCTGCACAAATAGCAGTGGTGCACCAGGATGCCATGTACATCAAAATTGAACATATGGGAGTCAACAGCGGGCAAACTTAGTTTGGTGGAGAGTGATCTCTTGGGCTCTCCCCATTTAAACAACAAGCATTCTGCTTCTATGTATGTATTTAGTTACTCATACAATTGTGACTAGGGAATCATGTAAATCCTTACTCATGTGTCCCACCCTGGAGAAGAATTGCTGAAGTGGAATAATTACTGTTCTTTGCTGCATTTCCCAGTCCTTCTGAAAACAAACACAAATCGACAGTTACAGTCGTGGCCATTGGGTTTTTTGTTGCTGCTTTGTTTGGTTTGGTTTTTCTTCTTCTTCACCTTGGCCTGAAAAAGCATCCATGTACCTTTGCTTTCCCCTTGGAAGTATTTGTTGGGCAATGCTGAACCCAGTCCAGTATGGCCACCTTTCTGGTAGGTTGTGTTGAATTTGACTTGGCTCTGTGTTCCTTATGAACACAAGCAAGGTGTAATCTCCTGCCCGTTCAAGTGTAGTCCTGTGTGCTGCCCATACCTACTGTAGCAAAGGAAGACAAGACATAAAGAGCTTGATATTACAAAACTAAAGTATAGCACGTTGCACTCCAATTTTTATGTTTCCTAAATCTTGATCCATATGAAAAAAATAAAAATATAAGCTGTTCTTTCTCCCCATTTTATTTCCATGAGAGGTAGGAGCTGTCAGAAAGAATGGTGGAGAGGTGTTCTCAATTAAGTGGACAGATACAGTATGAAGAACAGACTGTTTGTGGTTTTACCTCTTGTACTGTTTTTTAAAAATTAAGAGCCAGGACTGTTTTGAAGACTGTTTTTTCACAATGTGTGATTGAAATGAGGCAGCTGAGAGACTTGGGTTTTGCTTCTATGGTCTTGAGCCTGAGACAGCAGGAGTGAAGGCACCCAGAGTCTCACTAGGAAGCATCAGAGCCCTCAGTTCTCGGAAGATTTTTCAGTGTCCAGTTCCCGTCTGTTACTGCAGCTTCATGTCTTGCAAAATAGACTTAAGATCATGTTAATAGGTTTCACAATTCAAAAGTGTACTTGCAAGTATCCACTGATCATTGACTGCTAAAAAGAGTCTTGATAAATAAGATTAGTGTTGGAGTTT
This sequence comes from Chiroxiphia lanceolata, assembly GCF_009829145.1. Classification (NCBI taxonomy): domain Eukaryota; kingdom Metazoa; phylum Chordata; class Aves; order Passeriformes; family Pipridae; genus Chiroxiphia; species Chiroxiphia lanceolata. The sequence goes on along the minus strand of NC_045639.1, from coordinate 33,229,833 downwards.
TCCTTCCTCAGGATGGATTGTTAGCTGTCCCTGAGAAAGGAGAAATAAATGGCTGCTTGGATGTTGTGTTTCCTTTGTTTGACAGCTGCATTTATGCAGAGAGCAAGAATGTCTCCTTGCAGAAAGTGTTGTATTGTAGCAGAAACAAATATTTTTAAATGACAAAGGGTCCTAGTGACAAGAGGAAAACTTCTGAGGCTTTCTCTACCTTAATGCCCAGCCATTAAGACTTTTTTTTTCCTCCCTCTGTAAACAGCAGAGAAAGGTTTTGCTTGAGTCTGGTGAGAACTCTCATGATTATGAAATGATTGAAAACCATTTGTGGAGAAGCTTAAATTTAAGCTTGAGTGGCCTAGCAAGCTGATTTGGGAAGGAGAATTCTGATTAATTAATTGAGATAGTGAGTGATCAGTGAACACTTAAGACATGCTGGCTGAGACATGTTGTGCGAGATTCTGTCACTATACAAATTTTGTTTCTATAAAACTGTGTTGCATTTTTAAAGACGATGTCACAAATGTAATCTGCGACTATGGCCTGACTTACCTCTGTGAGTACATGTTTCAGAAGTACTTGCTATATAGCTGGGTGTTTTGGGAAATTTGTGCCGAGGCACTTTTATGTGTGAAAAACACACAACAATGGAAAGGCAAAAAAAGATTTTCTGTGGTGAGGTGAAAAGTTGTTGGATGAGAAGAGAGTTTCTGTCTCTCGTTATATTTGTAATAAGCTTTGTACAAAAAATTAGCATGTTTCTGTTTGTGTTTTTCATTCTTAGCAGATAATGGAAATCCATGGTTTCCTAAAGGAATAATTATTCCCCTCTTATGTATTTTTTTCTTTCTTCAAGTAATTTCATTTATTTTCTGATACTATTTTGTACGTTTCATCTGTTTATAACTGAATAAAACGAGCAAACAAAATTATTATTTATTGGTGATTTTGACACAGCCAGAACATAGATAAATTGCTCTTTGTTTTGTTTACTACTGTAGCAGAGCAAGATCATAGTATATTGAAGAGAACTCCTTGTATTTCTTTTTGGCTGGAGCCTAAGAATCTCTGACAATATTCTTTCTCTAACATTTTCAGCTATATTAAAGGCATGCTACAAATGAAGACATCTTCAGATATATTCCTTTTATGAAAAATTTCACATAGGAACAGAGAGTTCTTTTGGCTGAAACAGTGCCACTATGCAAAAGTATGCTCTGAAGGAGGTAGAATATGTCAGAAAAAATAATCCAGTTTACAGCATGTTGAGACTATTAGTTACTTCCTTTTGTGCCTTTAAACACTTAATGATACAGCACAAGTGGAAGCCTTTCTGTCATACCATAACACGGTGTCATAAAACAAGATTCCCATCTAAAAGCTAAAGCCTGGTAATTTTAGACCTAACCCAACAGTGGTACTATTGCATTAAAACCACAAGTATGCTTTCCAATTATGTATCTGTTAAAGTATAATTTTATTCTGTAACTTTGAATATTTCATGGTGATGACCAACACATGTAGCTTTGTATGTGTATTGTTTATCTTCCAGCACTTTTGAAATCAAATGGCTTTTGGCAAGACATAAAAAGATCTATATTTCTCTCCCTTTTTGTCCAAGATCTCAGTGGCTCCATAACAACTCCAGATGTTAAGTTAAATCTTGGAGGAGAATTCATCAAAGAATCTACTGCGACTACATTCCTAAGACAGAGAGGGTATGGCTGGCTTCTGGAAGTGGAAGATGATGACCCAGAAGATAACAAGCCACTCCTGTATGTTGTAATTATTTTGGGGTATCTATCTTTATTAGCTCTGTAGGAAAAACAATCAACTTGTAGCCTCTCGTTGTCCCACAGCCTTTTGCTGTAATTAGAATTCTGTGTGACAGAATTGACTGATGAGTGTTTTCTGGTGCAAGAATGAAAACATTGTTTCTCATTATGTGTTTAGTGTAATGAGAGAGGCTTGTTATTCACTGTCAGGGAGGAAGGAAGGAGGAAGTAAAGTCAAATTTTATTAATCTCTATAAGTATAAAGCTTTTGTGGGTCTTCTGCCTTTATCTGTTGATCCTGTAATGGTTTAAAAAAAATGAGATTGTATTCTTTCTATTTTTTTGTACTCTTGTTGCAAGTTTCTTAATACTGTCAAAGAATCAAAGGCTAAGACAATCCTGGGGAAAGATTTCTCTTAAGTAAATCTAAGGCAATTCTGTCAGTTACTCTGAAACAAAAGCATTCTGAATCAAAGGTATTATAGTAGGGATGCTAGAACCAAGGTAGCACAAACTTTATAATCTTTGATGCTGTCTTTTATTGTAAAGCTAGATTAAAAGGATGCTAGTGTTGAAAGACAATAGTGTCCTTGAAACTGAAAATCTCTGCATCCCTTGTTCTGTACACAGACGTGTGATTGGCTGAAGGAAGTTTGTATCTTAAGATTACTACACTGCACAGTCAGGCAGCCTAGGTCTTAGTCCTTGTTCTGCACCTAAGCAACTTCATTCTCAGTGTCTCAGCGTTTTTCTGTGTGAATTAAAGATAATGATGCTTTACAAAATTGAAGTGAGACAGAGAGTACTCTGGAGGACTCAGATGAGAGTTTGGGAGAGAAAGGGTGTCTGGAGAGCTTAATAACGACACTGCTACTTGAGAAGTACTTTAGTTTGAAGTGTGGGGAAATAGCTGCTTGTGTGAATAAGTCTGTTTTGTAGACTTCTAGCTTTTAATTAAGAAACAGACTGGTGTATTGAGGTGACAACATATGAATTCTGTTTTTTGTGTAACTTTTTGCACCACAAACCCCAAGTTTATGATTCAAAGACAGCTAGGTGTTCTAAGCTGCTGATTGCTGTAAGTGAGGAGAACACAACAGGGAAATGATCAGTTTCTGGCAAACAGGATGAATATGATAATCCTAAAAGAGAAGACCTTAATCTGACTTTCATGAAGCAGTTTTTATGCAGGTTTATGCAGTTTTGATTACTCACAGAACATGGGCCATAATGAAGTCTTCCGATCTAAATCCTACTAAGGATTGAAAGAACAAGAGCCAGCTAAGGAAAGTTCGTTCACCCGTGTGGTGCTACAGTGCAAATGTTTTGTTCAATAAAATGAGATATTTTTTTTTTTTACTTTCTCATTGGACAGCCTATTTCCAGACACTTGTTTCCTCTTACAGCTGCCTTCTTAGGTGAGGTAGATATCAGCTTCATGGAAAAGACAGTTCATTCACATAAGAAACTGTCAGAAGACCTAGACAATGACAAAGAATTATTTCTAGACAGCAAATGTTTTTGTTACACAGTCTTCAGAGTAAAGTATGGGAATTCTACATCCTTTTTAGATGAATGGAGGAAAATAGGTGCTTTTAGTCTACTCCTTAGATTCAGGGAGAAAAATGTTTTTTACGTAGTAATACCAGTTCTGAAGTAGCTTCAGTAGTAGAAGTCCAAAAATTGCCTTGAGAGACTCAGTGAGCACTATTTTTTCTTTTAAAAATTTTTTCTTTTAAAAAGACAAATTGTGATGAATCATGTCTTTTCACTTATTTCTCACTTCAACTTTTCCGAGGGAAAAAAACCCAAAAATCAAAGCCTTATACAAAACCTTCATAAATGGACTTCACAGAATTACAGCATCAACTAGGTTGGAAAAGACCTCTGAGATCATCAAGTCCAACCTAACTTAGGATATGATTCTTCACTGTACTCTTAAATGTAGAGCAGGATATCTGCTGGAGAGCAGGATGTCTTCTAAAAGTGTCTTGCATTCAGAACTCCTCAGTCATGACAGAGGTTCAGCACATAAGGAAGTGGATTACCCCTTACTTGGAAAGTCTGATTCCTTCCTGTGATGCTAGGATAATCAGGGCAAGATCAACCAGTTAAGAGTCTCCTGGGCAGAATACAGCTTCTGATCAATTTGTAGTTGCTTGCAGAGAGCATGTAGCAGGAAGCAGAGAAGGCAATGAGAGAAGGGCAAGATCTGTTGATAGATTTTACTGATAGTTTAAGTGGCTTTTATTTATTTTTACCCATATTGAAATCAAGCCAGAAATTAAACAATTGGCATAAACTGGTCTGCTGTAAACTGCTGTTAGTGAAGGAAGTTAAACTCCATTTTATTTTAAAAAATTGTTTTTACCTGATGTATTTGGAGTGCTGTAAGATTAGTGAATATGATGGTATTCTTTCTTGTAGAATTTGAAATAAAATGTTTCCACAGTAAGTGTGCTCATGGCAAATTGCTTGGCATAGGAATACACAGACATTCTACTTTGGTGTATGTACGTCTTTGACTTTTAAGTTACAATGGTACGAGTGTGTTGTGTTCTTGTATGTCAGAAAAACAGACCTGCTCTCTTAATGCAATCTGTTAGGATATTAGAATCATGAATGGTTCAGGTTGGAAGGGACCTCATCTAGCTCCAAACCCTCTGCCACGGGCAGGGACAGCTTCCACTAGACCATGTTGCTCAGAGCCCCATCCAACCTGGCCTGGGTATGTTGTGTACGTTTTCTATTCTCAGTCATGTAATTTATTTTTGAGTAATTAAATAAATCTAGCTGTCACACCAGTTACTGAATGTGGGATGAAGATATGGTGTTGCTTTATTGTAGACAAACTGTTCCTTCAGGAAGCCTTGTTGGTGGCAGGAGACTTGCTCTCTAAACCTACTATATGCCCCGCACTGATTTTTTTATGCTCTATTCCATTACTGTGGTGTTTAATAATGCTCTCTTGCTTTACAATTTCAGGGAAGAACTTGACATTGATCTGAAGGATATTTACTACAAAATTCGATGTGTGTTGATGCCTATGCCATCTCTTGGGTTCAATAGGCAGGTAGTGAGAGACAATCCAGACTTTTGGGGTCCTCTGGCAGTTGTCCTCTTCTTCTCAATGATTTCATTATATGGACAGTTTAAGGTAGGTGTAAGTTTTCTGCCTAAAAAGAAATCTAAGCTAAATCTGGGGATGTGATTACTAAGTAATTTGCATTCTTACGTAGGTAGAAAGCCTTTTTTTCACATACTAATGCAGGGCATTTCAAATGCTGTTTCTCAATATGTAGAAAGACAGCAGTAAGAAATTTATTAAATAGCCCACAGATAAGTTAATCATGCTGAAATGTCAGGTTTGTTTTTATACAGTAAAACAAAGGAAAGATGTGGTTTCTAGAGGAACCAGATTGAAACTAATGGGTTTATATTCATATTTGTGAATCTTTCAATTTTAATTGTGACCTTTTGTTAACTTGCTTGTTATTGCTAAAAAATGTTACTGAAAAGCATTTGTTTGGATGCCATCAATGTTAATTCCCTGACAAATAAAGCTGCCTGATTAATTCATACTATATCACTGCTGTTATCTGCTATATTTAATCTTTATTACTGCCATTTGCTGTTTTGTCTTCCCTACACAGTTAGAATCAAATAACTTTCCTCTGGTCAATAGACTTTTTCCATAATTCCTTTTGAACTCCAGGGTGAATAGATATTCAGAGGCATTGCGCATATTTAATTGGCCTCCATAAACACTGTTACCTTTTTTCTTTATGTTTAGATTAAAATAAAGAAGTGTTATCAATTATATTAACAATTTGAATGTAAGCCTAGGTGATCCTGCTTTGGAAATCTTTATATATGTGGTTACAGTTGTTTTGAATACAATGAAATATAGCAATAAGCCATATGTAAGTGAGCAGAAAGTGCTTATAAAAGGATTTGTGTGAATGGTGGAATAAAATTCCCTTTGGGACCTCTGGCTTCTGTCTGGTGTACCAAATGCTGACTAAGAATGCACCCTTAGTATCTTGTCCCTATGAGGCTTTAAGTGAGTAGACTAAACCACTGTATTACTCAAGTCTTCTGGGTGCTTACCTGTCTCCTCAGCAAAATAAAGACCATTCCTTGACCCCATGACAGATAAACTGCCTCCTGCAGTTGGTGTACCCCCTGTACAGGAACACTAGGTCTAATGTTTCTTACGAGCAGTGGATTTACCATAGGGATGCAAGAGTGCCATATGTGAGTGAGGAGGGAAAGCTAGCAGCTAGCAACAGGATGACTGACAACAGCTAGACTGGGTGAACTGAACAGTGAGCTGTAAACCTGGAGAGAGATGAACTCTCCTGATCTAAGACTTTATTCCAATCCTTGTCTTTTAGACAGTGGAGGAAAGCAGCAAATGAAAGGAGACCATGTGCTATTTTCACAAATAGCATAAAGTCATTATTTAGGTTTTCTTAAGTGATGCTGTGATTTTTATCTCTTTTCCCCTATATCATTCTTCTGGAAATCTGGAATTTTTAGTTAAGCAAAGTATTGAATTGAGTACTGACTTAACTGAGTACTGGAAATACGGAGACTGTACTGATACTGTTGTTTCCTTCTATAAAGGCATTTCAAAAAGGAGAGCTTCATTTCTAGTCCTCCCAGTGACTCAACTCCAAAAATAGCTAAGTTACTTTGAAGCCAGAGAATGATTTTAAGATTTCTTCTTTAGCTTAAGAGCAGAACTATGAAAGAAGCAAAAAAAATAATGACAGGTTTGGTCCCAGGAGTCTAGGGCTCTTTATTAAGTTATGATCATCATCAAGTTCCACTGAGAACTGCAGTCCTTTGTCTTCTTTGAATAAAGAATGAAGTGGCATCTTTAAGGGTACAAGAAGGAGAATTCCAACTCCTTGTATTGGTTGGGCTGACTTTAAAATTGGTCTGAGCACACATTGTAATAGGTGGGATGTGAAGACAGGGTACTTTTAGCTAAACTTCCTATTCCTATTGCAATACTTAAAAAACACATTGCATGTACATTTCATGTACACCAAATTTACCATAAATGTGATTCTGTAAATGTAACCTCTTAATTTTATTTGCAAATTGCATTGTGCTACTAACTAAAACTATTCTTGCTGCAATTCAGAATTCAGTTTTGCATAATAAAATCCTTGATTGCAGTGAAAGTGATTAACGGAAATGAGTTTTCCTTTCTGACAATGAAAATTATTCATATAAATGAATTGTTCTTTATCTCTTAAGGTTGTTTCTTGGATTATAACTATTTGGATATTTGGATCCTTGACAATTTTTTTACTGGCCAGAGTTCTTGGAGGAGAAGTAAGTACCTGTATGCAAAAAGGATGTAGAGAGAGGTAATGTAAAGCCTCTTGGTTACATTTTTCAGCAGTAGTTGAGTTTTCTTAGTGCTTGGCTTTGGACCTTGTAGCCAGCTAAGGATGGATGCAGTTGGTAAGTGTAAAGTCAACATTTCAGGTTCTTGGCCTCCAAAATAAAATCTAAAATAGAGAGATGGTCAGCTAATCTTTCTGTGCAATGGATGGTATCCTTGGAAGTGATAAACAACCTGGAAGTTTGTACTGTGCGTCCCAGAAATTCTAACAGCTTCTGTAATCCAGAACTGGAGGGGCAAGTGCTTTCAATTTTTTGGGCACTGGCCTAAATGTGGCCCTTTCTCCTCCTTTGCACTGCTCATGCACCATCCTTTATTTATTTTAATTTTTTTTTTTTTTTAGTGGGGGCTAACAGCAGTTGTATGATGGCCTTGTGGGTAAAGCACCTACCAGTGTTTGTTTTCATCCTTAGCCTGATGCGGTTCAGACCCACTAAAGGATGAAAGCCAATGCATATTCCTCAACTGCAAAGCCAGTTGAAGTTTGGGCCTGAATTCCTTCCTCCAGCTGCTTGCATCAGCAGAGTTGGAATAGCTGCTTAAGTTGTTTACAGATTGAGTCACTAATCGATTCAGGTGTAAACAACAAAAAATGACTTGGAGCAAAGCCCACAGACAGCTACAGTGGAACAGTCAGGAGTGTAGACTTTCTTAAAATGTATCTACAGAATAAAATGCATTGAACTGTGTCGTGAAGAACTAAATATTCAGCGATGATTGAATTTTATATTTTTACTATGCATCTTTCATTAATGATGCACTAGTGTTGCAGACTTACCATGTTACTCCTTTTAAATTTTTTAGATTTTCCTTTTAATCATAAATGCTAGAGTCTTCTCATGTGAACGTGAAAGCTTGTATAAATGTGATTGCATTGTATTTCTGCATATCAACACGATCTAGATGCCCATTAAATCAATCTGTTTTGTGGCTCACAGTGTGAAATTATCAGAATGTATAAACTGGGGAGAAGGTATAGGTCTGCAGAGTTCACTGTGAGCGATCATTGTCAACAAGAGAGTGCTTGCAAGATACCACTATTTTTCCTGTTAAATCCAAGAAGCATAGCTGGGCCCAGGAACATTTCAAACTCTGTTAGGGGGAAATCAGACACTTCATTCTGAAGCTAAAAGTAGTTATGGAAATACTTTAAACAACTCTGTTCAAGATAGTCATAATAAATTTCAGCTGGAAATCAGAAGAATTCTGTCTCTTAGAGGGATCAAGGTCTAGGTCTTCCACTGGCACCAAGAGCATTCATGTACTTTATGTATTTATTTATATATATAACGGATATGAGTATGTTAATACAGAAAATTATGTCGTTGCTGCTTGTGACAAACTGAGAGCTCTGTTGCAGTTCTGTGCTCCTAGGTATCATATGTACACTCCTTGGAGAGTGACAGTTGAGAACCACTTAAGGCAGAACATGAAAATATGAGGGGTGGATGGATTTACGTATTTAACCTGTGTAATACTTCCTTTGAAAGTGATCATTTACAGTGTCTAAAAACAACAGCAAAAAAAGGACAAGGTACTTTTAATTCTAGGAGGTAGCATACAGAAACAATTTTCACACTAGCAAGCTTCCATTAGCTGAAATTTCATGAATACCTAAGACATTATTATCGTTATTCACAGTGTTATAACAAGATCAAATTGCATTTGGTGGCAAAGATTGAGTACTGTAAAGCTTATTTATATGTGCTTGAAAATTTCAGGTTGCTTATGGCCAAGTTCTTGGTGTAATAGGATATTCCCTACTTCCCCTCATTGTCATAGCACCTGTACTTTTGGTGGTTGGATCATTCGAAGTTGTTTCTACCCTAATAAAAGTAAGTTCATATCATCTATTGAGAATTGTTTGGTTAATTTTAAGTCACTTTCCTAACACTTCAAGTATTAATATGTTCAGGAAAACATAACGATGTGTCAGAATTTTTAGAACTACAATGTAAGCTCTGTGATCCTTTTGTTTAATGGTGGAAAGTGAATTTTGTCTTAAATGCTCCTGAGTGCTTGGGGATATACAGTGCTGTTGCTATAACAACACCTGTTGTTACTAAGCTAGCTTATATTTAAGTATTTTGCTATGCCCCAATAGTTGCATTAAAAAAAAATAGGATTCTCATTTTGACAAGAGGATGCATAATTAAACCTCAGAATGAAGAACCTGAAAATAAGCTGTTCTATCCCTTCCCCCAACATCCAGTTTATTTTTAGTTGCTCTAGCATGAATATGACATTAGTCATTGTTCTGAGACCTTCCCATAGTATAGCTGTACAAAGCTCTCAATACCCTTTGCAGAGAAGGTAAGTATTGTTCTGATTTACAGTTGTGGAATGTAAGGCACAAGAATAACCTGCCTGATACCACCTGCTGCTGGACACCTTTTATGAAACCAGCAACGTTCCCTGATAGAACTACATAATGTTCTTGAACACTTCCAATACTTCTGAAAGCCCTTTTGGGGAATCTTTGAAGTTATTGATGAACTTCTGGAAAGGTTAACTGGGAAAATTCTGTTATAAGCTAAGCTGTGGGCTTTTGGGGGAGTTGTTCTGTTGATTTGATTATTTCTGTCCTTCTAACTTGCTGGTAAACAGTATAATGGAAGTATAACTAAAGTGTGTGATAAGTAAAAAAATTGCTGTATTTGTGATTTGGTAACTTGCAATTACTGTTAAATGATAGTCAGAAAGTAAATCGTTAACTTACCAATTAACTAATATATAACTTGAAAATAAATATATGTTAATGAAACCTCTGTTACTTGATTACTATTACCAGTCTTACGTTAACATCAGGGCAAACCAGCCTGAGATTCTTGCCTTTGCACCATAAGTATGAAAATGCATTACAAGCCCCATATGGCCAAAACTACTTAAGCTGTGACAAGTACTACTTCTTATGGCTGTGTGCTTGGGGAAAAATTTCACAGCCCTGAAGTTGGGGAACTTACAGTGAAATAGGGAAATTCCAGCCATTTCTTTTCCAGTTGCAATCACTGCACCTCAATTGATTTAATTGCTGCAATTTTCCTAATGTATCTTAGGGAGTTCAGTCATGATCTTGATTGTCCTTCTTGTCCATCTCTGCAGCCTCGGGTAAGGCAGCAAAACCAGAAGTATGCAATGACATGCAATTTGGTGGTGGTGGGTTAGGGGTTTTTTGTTGGTTTTTTTTTTGTTTTGGTTTGGGTTTTTTACACTGATTGTTAAATGGGCCACATGATCCCTGAAGGGCTTCAGCTCCTCTGACAGAACTGTGGAAGAGTTCTTTGCTGGGGTCCTGTTCTGTCTGCCATTGTGGGTCTTGTATTTTGCAGAAGAGTATAGTGGTTTTGCATACCACTCAGTTTTAAGTATTTTTCCTTCTTTGTTAATATGCAGGGTGCTGCTAGAGGATAATAATATCAGATTTCTTTTTGCTCTAATCTTGTTAGTTTGAGGTTTGAGTCAAGTTCTCTGACTTCAAGACTTTTTTCTTTAAAAGCATGCATGCTGACTTCATATAACTTAGTGGATATTTGTAAGTGATATTACTTTCTACCAGTCTTTTAAGCTGGTTCTCCCTCAATTTAGTAAGCAATATAGTCTCTGATAAAGGTTGTATTTTGGCAGGCTTCTCACTGCACCTGAAAGGAATAGGAATATGAGGTTCAGTTATCTTGAGGTGGGGGCACCATAACTAAAGAAAAATTTATGAGCCAAATTAATCCTGAAATAAAAAATATTAGTTTTAACTCTCTGGTGTATGTTATAGGAGGAAATGTAAAGTATAGTAACTATTTTGCTTGAAGGTGTGCATGGGGTAATAGTTGAGGACAGTCAAGGTAGAAAGAAATTTAATCCAGTGAGGTTTCAAATTATTGGTGTATGTAAGATTACAGCTTACAGCTTGCTTTGTGGTATCTATATGTCTTACACAGAGAAAACTTACTGTAGATCCTTAGCTACTCACTGCAGTAAAACTGTCTCAAGTGAAAACAGCATGCTCTGTTTCTCTAAACTTCAATGAAAATGTGTAGTATAGACTTCGTATTTGTGTGTGTGTATTTTTCCCCCCAAACTCTTTTTTGGAGAGTTTCTTTTTAATTGTGTTGAGAGAAGAACTGATTTTTTTCATGGTATTTGGAGAGACTTTCTCGTGGTGTCAGCTAAGACTGTTCATCTTCTTTTTCAGCTGTTTGGAGTCTTTTGGGCTGCATACAGTGCTGCATCATTACTAGTTGGAGAAGAATTCAAGACCAAGAAACCCCTTCTAATTTATCCTATCTTTTTATTATACATTTATTTTCTGTCCTTGTACACTGGGGTGTGATCTAGTGTAAGATGGGGCCAGAAACCATATTTTAGTCACTTGCAGACTGATAACGTGTAAGGTTGAGGAGGCTGGAGATAATACAAGTGACTGTTTTGTATCCCGTTGTCAAGATGTTTTAAGATCGAAGAGCATATTTGTGTATATTATTTAATGAAGCAATTGTAGCTATATAGATTTGTATCAAAGTTCTAGGTTTGTTTAAGACTCTTCAGATTTTAATGAACAAAATAAAAGAACCTTGTGTTTTATAATAACGCGTAGCAAAACCACAACTCAATACCTGTGCCAAAAGCACTGGGACCATATTACTATGTTCAAGAAGAAAAAATGAGAAGTTAACTGTAACAATCTCAAAGTGCAATTTTTCTTTTGAGCTTAAACACAGCTGGCTTTTTTTGGCACAGCAAATTCTGTAGATAATATATATTTATGAAACAGTCCTGATTGTTCACAGAATAGTCTGTATAATCAAGACAAGAAGATACTACTTTTAATTTAGTGCCTCAATTACTTTGATTTGGCTGTTGAGTTTTTATAAATTCCAATTTGTTTTCAAAACATGTATATACTGTGTATTTTGTATCTATTGTTGTGTGTACCGTAAATACTCCTTGGTTAAGGATGTATATTGGATTTTTAAAAATTGAAGATACAAGTATTTGAAGTCTTCATTTACTATCTCTGACCAAAGGAGCAAGATATTTACAGTGTGGCATAATTAATTAAAATGCATATTTAGAGAATCAAATTATTTTACTTAAAAGTATAAATTTACAGAGAAATGGGTGAACACCTTTCTCAACTCTAGTGCTGGCTTAGTGTTGGAGAAAAAAGATGATCTATCAAATTTGTGTGATCTTTAAACAATGTTATTTTATGATGACAAAATAAAAATAATGCTTCCCTAACTATGTTTTACAACATCTTGCTCTGTTTTGCTTTTAATAGCACGGTATTTAACACACATCTATTTTTTTCCTCACCAATAATATTGATCCCTTGTAAAGAGAAATAAAGATTTGGAAGGCCAGATTCTCCCTCCACTAAACAAGGGAGAGTTACAGCCTTAGTAACAGTTACAGGTTTGCTAATTTTGACTCTCCAAGGATTATGTAATAATGTGATGACATGTTAAATATTTCCCGTGTACCGTGTTGATTGCTTATGTAATAGTCCTTATGGTAAGATTTCTTCACAAGGGAAGTCCACTGAAGTTCACTTTGCATGGTACTAACTTAGGCATTTGCAATCTTCAGTATTTGGTATCGACAAATAGATCTTAAGTTTCTTAATTTATTTTTTTTTTTGGTAACAGAAAAAAAAGCGTTTCCCCCCCCCCTTTTTTTTTTAATGCTGCAAATAAAAATCAGCCATGACAAGGTAATTGCAAGGGCTGTCTTTGGCCCCTGATGGACATATTTCCATGTCAGAACTGTAGCTTTTCAGCTTTTTAGACTGTGGAACTTGCCATCTTGGTAACTTATTTTTACCAGTCATTACTGATGCAAAATATATAATTAAATTCCAACTCTCCCACAGACCTTTTGCTTATTCAGTCTGCTTTCCTGGCTGATGCTTGTGTTGGTATTAAATGGAACTACTTGAAGTTAATGCTGGACATAAATTGTAGTGTAATACTTGAGCTTGTAATATATAAAAGGAGAAAAACTTGTAGAGCAATGGACTTTCCACCTGGTTATGACTTCTGCAGAAGTTCTGGTAGAATTACTGCAGAGTCATACTGAACCAATTTATACCAGCAACTTAGTTCTTACCTACAAGTATTTTAAGAGCATTCATATCACATTCTGAAAAAAAAAAAGAAAAAGCAAATTATGGTGTATTTTAAAAAAAGCATATTAGCTTTGGAATCTTGCGTGATAATCTGGTCTTACCTTGTTTTTTTCATTACTTATCTTGCTTTTTTAACAGGAATATGCAAGTAGTATTATGAAACTCCACCCAGACCCTGTAAATACATGTTTAACTACCATCCCCACAAGGTGAAGGGCGAGGACATATTTAGGTTACTGGGCTTCCAGAGAGCTTTAAGCTTAGTTCCTCTTTGCAGAGTTGTTTGTGAGGTGTCCGTAATGGATCCCGTGCATCTGAAATGACTATGAATATTGAAAGGATGCAAGAATGTTCTGTTGAATCTCTGAGTATCTCAATTTCCTCTACATTAATTTTCTGTGAAATTTATAGGTGCAGTTTTAACTGTTCCTTTCCACAGACTTGGCACATGTGTAATATGCAATGTAGATATGCACTTAACATAGTACATATTTTGTACACAATTGCAAATTTGCACCTTTTAATCTTAATGTCTCTAGGGTCACCTTTTGCATATGCTGTGCAAGAAATATGTACAAACAACTCTCAAATGGTTCTGATAGTTTGTAATAACTTTGCATTCAACAAACTCATATTTTTAGATGAGGTATGTGTGTAAATACAAGATGTATTTTATAAAAATTTTGAATTAAACTTGTTTACAGAATGTATGAAGCTCATTTATATTTGCTGAATTAATACTGAATAATTAATATTGATTAATTAAGACACATCTCTAATCCCATACCTGTCACTGATAAATATTGATGTATATAGCATCAATGGCTTTGAGGCTATGAAGAAGTTTTGTGGTAATATATATACTGTTTCAATCTGTCAAAACTGGAAACTTAGAGCATATTCATCTAGCAAAAAAGTTGCCTTTCTAAGATGCAATACCTCCTTCTGAGGTGGAGACATGGGTGTCACACCTTAGATGTGCTTTTTGGATGATCTCTACAGAGCAGCTAAACATGTACATATCTTTTTTCCTCTTCTACCCATCAGACCTACTCTGCTGTGTATCAGAAAAGTTACGCTTACTTGAAAAGTGTGTGAAACCAGTTGTTATGATGAGGAGACAACATACAGCTCGAGATCTGCTGTGAATGTTATCACTACCCCTAGTGCTTTACTTGAAGTAGTGAAGCAGGCTTAAGAGCTGCTTATTTTACTCCCAGGACAATTTTGATTAGCCTGGGTGGCACACATACTTGTGGGTTTGGTTGTGTTCTTTTAGTTTTTCTTTACACATTGTATTTCTTAAATCATTTTCCTGCTACAGCAGCCTCTGCTAGTTTGAGTCCTTCTAATAAAAATATTCTGTAGGAAATTTAATTATATTTAAAAAATATATTTACGAAAATCAGTAGCCTAAAACCATTTTGAAATATTTTAGTATAACATGTCACTTAAATAAAATAATTCCTATGGGAGATAAAAAGTAACGCATCCAGGTGGGCTGAGTTATACGAACTGCACTGGCATTCTAGTGGGTGAAAAGGGAAAATCTTAACAAAATACAAAAGGTTTATTAAACTTGGGTCATTTTTGAAGCACTGCTTCAAAGTAAAATGCCGTCACAGGTGCAATGACCCGGGGCCAGGGACACCCTTCCCGCGGGCCGAGCGCATTCCGGGAGGGAGCCGTGGCGTTGTGGCTCCGTCACTTGGTACCAGCGCTGGAGGCCGCTCACACCGGGGCTCGCTCGCATCGCTCGCGTACAAAACCAGTCTCGGAGCCGGGGGACGAAACGCAAATCCCCGCTCCGGTTTCCCCGAGACGGGGGGCGGCCAACGCGCTCGCCCGTCTACGACCCGGCTTTTGTCCGAGTCGCTAATGACACGGCAGCGGCGAGAGCCGGGGACAGCCGAGGGCCGGCTGCCGCGCTCCAGCCCCGCCGGGCACGGAGCCAGAGCGGAGCAGATCCCCGGCCCCTCACGGGACCGACCGCCGCCCCCGCCCCGAGGCGGGACCCGCTCCCTGCGCGCTCCCGCCTCCTTCCTCCTGCGCGGGGGCTCGCGCGGGCGCGCTCGCAAAGCGTAGCCCCGCCCCCCCGCGCCCGCGCGCCGGCCCTGCCCGCGCCAAGCGGTCCCCCCGCCCCCCCCCCCGGGCCGGGCGGTCGGTTCCGCATCCGGCGCGGTTGTGTCACTTCCCGCTCACGCGGGCGCTCTCTCTCCCTTTCCCCCTCTCCCGGACCCGGATGGTGACTGGCGGCGGCCGCGGCGGCTCCAGGGACTGTCACTGAGCGGCTCCCCCCGGGCCTCTTGTCCTGAGGGCGGCGGCGGCGGCGGCCGCGAAGATGGCTGCGGCGGCCTCCTGCTCCTCGGCCGCGACGGCGGCGGCGGGGCCCGGGCCCGGCCCGGGCTCCTGCGAGTGGCTGCTGCTGCGGGACGGCTGCCTGCGCTGCGACGCCGACGGGCTCTGCAGCCTCTGCTACCACCCGGCGCTCAACGCCATCCTGGCCGTGACCGCGCGCGGCGCCATCAAAGTCATCGATGGCACCTCGGGGGCCACGCTGCAGGCGTCCGCGCTCGGCGGTGAGCGGGCAAGCGGGAACAGGTGTCGCGGCGGGCGGGGGCAACCTCGGGAGGGACAGGCCTGGCCCGGCTCGTCCCCGTGGTGCTGGGGAGTCCCCTGGCTCTTTGTCGCCCTCCTTGTTTTTCTGGCCTGAACGGCCTCCCCTACCCGGGGAGGTGGTGGAGTCTCTGTCCCTGGGGGTATTTAAGGAAAGGCTGGACATGGCACTCGGTGCCATGTTCTGGTTGAGATGTTCGGCCATAGGCTGCGACTCGGGGATCTCAGAGGTCTTTTCCAGCCTAATTGATTCTGTGTTCTACTCTTTGGGGCAGAGATACTCGTGTAGACAGCGCCGAGGTGTTTTTCTTCTGTAAAATATGTTGGCGTGGTTACTAAAAGATTAAATGGGAATGAAAGGCTGTGGTGTACAGGGCTATGTGTTTTATTTTAGCTCTTCAGGTGTTCTTTGGGTCACATGACGTTGAACCTTCCAAAGATTGGAAGCAACATGTTAGGCAGGACAGGCATAGTTCTAGTTCTAATTGATATGTGATACTGTAGTAATTTATTTATTAAGCCTTACTCTGGGTTTGTTAAGAAGGCATACTTCTCAAAAGTGTCATTAGTCTTACAGCTTAGAATTATTTAAGATCAGAATCCTTCATAGCTATTTGATGATACATTTTTATATAAACTTGGATAGTTCTTCAGGCTGCTGAGCATCCTGACTGTCTCTGGTGCTAGTAATAGTATCCCTGCTATTGTCTTTGGGAGGCATGATTATGTACTGAATAGTGGAGGCTGACTGTAGCATCTCCATAACTATGAAGCGACTTTCTGTGTTGACCATTAGTGGTTTTACACTGTTTGATAAAACTGTCTCTGTTGAAAAAGATCCCATGCAATTAACAGCTTTTGTTCCTTTTTCATTAATGGTTCTTAAACTGTGGTACTTGTCCGAATATTGATGGGGTGCTGGTTAGGGTTATTTGGCATTTTATGAGTCCAACCCTTGGCATAGAAAGATACACTTCTTACCAGTTGTGTGTTTCCATGTTCAAGTTCTTACAGTTGTGTCTTGCTAATAGATATACCTTTGAGTACTGTTGATGAAAGGTTGTTTGCCACCTGATTGTGGTACAGTAATGCTTAGAACTGTAAGGGGATGCCATAGTCTATGCAATATGTATGCTTTCACCCTGAAATCCAGCAACTGTTGCAATGTCAGACTGAAGAGAACAGGACAGAAATCGGTGATTTCCTTTCATGAGTTTAAGTTGGTACGTTGTGTGTAAAGGTTAAGCATTTGGGGCAGTTAAAAAGGTTTTGTGGAATTATTAAGAAGGTGCCGGCTGCTTTTATTGTCAGTTGCTTGTATGGAAAATGAGGCTCTTGTGTGGTGTTTCCTGCATTGTTTGGGGTTCAGATCACTTTGCTTCTGTAATTCCCTTTCTTCTACCATGCTGTCTCCTAACGTGCTTTTTTTATTAATAACTTAATTTCTTTTCTTCAAGCTATTGCAGGAATTTGATGATTGCTTTTAAGTTGTGGAATGAAGGGGGCATAAATAGAGGACTTCCTTTGTAATTGGTTGTCTGTGTAGGAGATGTTTAATTCTCAGGCCCGGAAAAAGAAGTTAACTGTAAATCAAAGTGCTGTGATAAAATCCTTGCAAAGGATTTGCTTTAGTATTCAAAATGCTAATGGCAATTCTCCCCTAAATAGCAACTATTTGAAAATAACATATTGCTTTGCTTCTGTTACATGTATTCAGTCATGTATACTTCCTTTAGTGTCAGTCTTCTCTTTGACAGCATGGCTATAAAAGATGGATTATACTCCTCCTCACATAAAACAACAGAATTGCTTGCAATCTACCCAGATTTTATCTGTGCAGTAGAGCTGATGATTACATTACTGGAAAAAAATATTACAACCTCAGTTTAGTTTGAAGAAACTTTAGCTGAATTTTCTTCTAGATTCAGACTGGCAGAAATCTGGTCCATCTCAGCAGTTGGTGTCTGTTGGGGCTATTAGCAACACTGTTCACTCTTGTTCTCTCTCTCTTCAGCCTGCCTATGGGAAGAGAAGGAAAAGGAAATTCAGCTGCTCTCTGATGTCTACCTGCTCTGTACAGCATGAGCTCTTTTAATGTAGGATAGTAGTAGTTGAACACTCAGACCTGTAGACCAACTCTGTTGCTGCTCCCTCCCCTGCCATAAATGACAGGTCAAAGGATATTGTTGCTTCAGGGACTTCTGGTGCTATAACTAAAAATAGAGTCTCTAGGAATTAAAACTGCTTCTCCTGGGAGACTGCTTGTCCTCCTTGGTAATTGAGGCTGCAGGTCTTTGGCCCTGCCAAAAGATTTGTGTTGGACAGAAATCTTTACCCAAGGAAAAACAAACTGTAGCAGGCCTGTCTTTCTAGAAAGCAGAGCAAAGAAAAGAATCCCCCATCAAGACAGGACAGGGGAGAAAAAGAAACGCCACCAAGCCTTAGTGTGCAGTCACAGTTCACTGCAGAAATATATATTAAGCTTTGAGCTCATTCTCTGTGAAAAGACTGAACCTGTGGAATGCTGAATCTGGTAGAGCAATGGAGGCTGCCTTCCTTAGAATGTAAATGCAGGTTGCTCTTTGGTGTGTAAAAGAGCAATGCAAAAGATTCACAGCCAAAAGACAACTTGGATGTGGTCTGTGTGCTTCAGTTTCTGATGTGAATATCACTGGTCTAACATATGTGATGATGCAGGGATTGTTCTTCTGAGCCCAAACTGTAGGAGTTCAGTGAGGATTATGATTATTATTGTCCCATACTGAATCTTCATCAGATCTATCTCTTGAAAGTGTGTGATCACGTTGAATCTGTTCCCTGTGTGAGCCCTGTAGGCCTATTCGAGAGGACCAGGTGATCATTTGCAACAGCCCAGAACATAGTAGTGAATAAAAGTAGGGAGAAAATCAGGTGATGCTTGCATTAAGCTCTGTCTTACTTGGTCACAAGGTTTTCCTTTTTATTGTATCAAGACTGTTGCACATGTGGTGTGCATTTCAGAGAGCCAGACTGGGAGTGCAAGGAAAATTGTGATTTCTGGATGTTATGTATTTCTGTTTGTGTGCTAGTAGTGGTTAGTCAAGACTAGTTTTGAATCTGCCATGCAAGTCTGTCAAGTACTTTATTTTCCCTCGTAGACATTTAAATATTTTTGTGGTTTCAGTTTCAAGTTGAACACTGGGAGCCAAAAAGCATAAATGAGCAATCTCTAAATACAGCACTAAGGATGAGTCTTTTCCTCTGCCTCAAAAAAAGCAAACCAAAAAAGCCAAACAAAAAAAAATCCCAAATAATCTAAACAAACTTCCCAGAATAATCTCAAGTGACTCTTAGTGTTCATAGAGATGTTTGATTTATCAGTTCCTTCTATTTACCAACAAAATAAGAAAACTGCCTGAACTGGGAGAGTGCGATAATTCCCAGAGAAGCTTGGGCAGAATCTAAAGTGTGCTGTCACATGAACAGTAACCATTTTGAATGTTCCTCTAAGTTTGTCTACATTAATTTGAGGTAGCAATTGATTCAGAGCCTCATTTGCTAAAATGCACAGTATTTTGTAGCTAAGGCCTTTAAATTACTGTAGAAACCCTATAGGAATCAAAATACAGACTTCTGAATCTGTACAGGGAAGAACATAGTCATTATACATATACCAGTTCCTGCAGGGGAAACAGAGATGTTGCATTAGCACAAGAGGCCCTCAACTACTGTTCCTCCATCAGAAGAATATAGAAATAAATAGATCCCAGCTCACGAGGCTCACCTGTGCCAACAAGTTCAACACCATTATCTGTCTGTCAGAGATCCCTTTTGGGAAGTCTTGTTTGTCTTCAGCCATCTCATTTCATATTATGGTGCCTTGGAAATCTCTCAAGGGATACCCAGCTCTGTTTCTTTTTGATTCTTTTTCATGTGATGCAGAAGGGAAAACAAGATTTTCTTTTGCAGCTTGGAAGTCATAGAGTTTACACTTCTTGTAATAATCTTTAGGAGGAAACTGTTGGGATATTCTGCTATCCGATTCTACACCTGAATTATTTGAAGACACCATCAGCAGTTTCAACTGTTTGAAACTCACTGGTAATACTGCTCAAGTTGTCTCCTTCATTCCTCAAAATTGGGGCAAGTTTTTCATCTCCTTGTCTATTATTTTCTTTCATTTGATTATGAAACAAAAATTTAGTAATAATGAAGCCTGTTGCTCTCAGTACAGAATTTTCTCCTTGTTTATTTTCTCATCTCATGGGGAATACTGTCAAATATCTAGTGATTTGCTGCAGCCCACCTTGCATTTGAGTGTACTCAGGTGGCTGCCAATCTGGGTGAAGTACTTCTCAAAGAGATCGTTCCATTGATTTATATGATCGTAAGTTCATTAGTGAGGAACCTTAAGGACTTTGAAAACAGAATAGGAGAATTGTTAGATTTAAGTTCAGTGTTTCATACCAGCAACGATTCTAAACCGCTGTGAGCTCCATTTGCATGGTAGCTTAATCAGAGTATGTCAGATATCCCTCCTTGCTTGCCAGGCATCTTGCCAGACTGTCAAGGTGCTGTTAATTGATATTTCCAGGCTCTGTTGAAGCACATCTGGATTATTTTATACAGAAACTAAAATAGAGTAAAAGTAGAGATATTTTCTTTTCACTTGCCTTTAAAGGGATGTTTTCATTTCTGTTTTTCTTACAGGGACTCAGAAGTTACAACAGGCAGCAGTGCAGGCATATGTTATGTTGCCAGGCATGGTAGCACATTTTTTCATTTTATTGACAGGTCATTCATATCTGGACTGATGGATTCATGGTTGTCATTGCAACAGTCGTACAGTATTATTAAAAGTTGCAGAATGCTTTAATGTCAGATAATCAGAAATTTCATAAACCTCTGCATATGGATTTTGAAGGTCTTCTGCAGAAAGATGAATCTTTAAATGCTTCTTAGTGACCCAAAATGAAATACTGTGCTCTTTGTCAGGGATTTGAATTTTGACTCCCCGTCCCAATTATCTCACAGGTAGTTAAGGAATTTCTCACTGATAGGAAGATTTCTCAGAGATAAAAACTGACTTTCACCCTCAATGCTGATTGTGATCCAACTTTGGTCAAGTCAGCTTTTAATATGCTTATATGAAAAGCCCTTCAGCTCAGCTCCCACTCATGTTGTATACTGTGTTGTGTAAAATGTAGAAGAAACTTGGCAGAAATATATTCTGACAGATAATTGATAGTTCAAGTCTAGAACATTATGAAAGGAAGCAGGTGACTCTCTGTTGGACTGGAAGTAGTGAAAACATTGAGAACACTTTTGCTTCTGAGTGCCCAGCCTAATGATGTTTAAAAGCCCTGACCTTTTAACTCTTTGGGACATTCTGGTGATGGGTGGTTTGGATCTAGTACGCTCTCCTGTCCTATAGCTGGTCATTTCTGGCAGCCCACCATAATGTTAGCTGGCTCAGTAGAACCACTTTCTGAGTCTTTAGTTATATTGTTTATATTTTTATGGTTGCTATTGCATTGATATTCATAACCTGAGCTTAAGTGAAATAGAACATCTAGGATTTTTTAAGACAGAGTATAAGAAAAATCTGTCCTAGACTGAAAATTCACCTTAATTCTCTTTTTTAATAATGATTGTATCTGATTTTTTGATCTGTTGTTCTGATTTGTTGATCTGTTATTTCAGGTTTTCTTTCTAAGTGACTTTAAAATCAGGGAACAAACCTGTCCATCCTTGCTGTTACAAGGGTTTTTTAATTTTCCACTAGCAGTATGACATTTCAAAAACGTTTCTTAGACTGTCTTGGAGATGGGGCTTACAACCATGTGGACTCCTGGACAACTTTTGAGTGTATCAGTCTGCCCAAGGTCATGTGAGATAGCTTGTTGTGTGTTTTCTGTTTCACCTGGATCAGTAACTGCTCACCATTTTTTTTTAATTTTTAAATAAAAAATTTACACATGGATCAGTTCACTTTCCTGATGGTTCCTAGGTGATGCCACTGTATTGCTTTCTGCTGTTAAGAAGCTGTCCTTTAAATAGTTAATGCTCTCTTAATTGCAATGACTGCTTGCAGTCACCAGATGAGTGCTTGTCACTGAGTAGAGGAATCAAAAAAGAACAGCTATTGCCTTCAGTTCTTTTATTTGTAAAGTACACATGAATATTAACACTTGCAGCTTCTTTTGGTTTCTGGATTGTGTATTGGCCCAATTCCTTTGCTGCCTTGTCTTTGGGAAGAGTATCAAGATTTACTAAGGACCCAGACTACACTGCTAGTCAAAAAGTAAATAGGAAATCTGCAAAACATTATTTTGAAGATGTCATGTGCTTGTTGGGGAAAGAGCACTCCATGGAAAAGAATTATACACAATAAATGTTGTTTAGCATAAGTTTAAAAGTGTAAAATTATAGAAATAATAACTGATCTGTCATATGAATATAAACACTGTTATGTTTAAAATTTTCTTGAGTTATTTGCTAGGGCAGTTCAGTGAGTATTGATAACTTTTTAAATGTCTAACTTGGGGGGAATTTGCTTATCAATTAAGTAGTCTTGAAAATTGGTAGCAGTAGTGAAAACATATCCAGTGTCAAGTGCTGGTTAATGAAGGCTTGTATAGCATACAGTTTCTTGGCAGTTCTTCAGTCCCCTTTGCAGTTTGTAGAGGGAAAACTGATTGATCCCCTGCGCTTCTCTGACCTGAGTGTGAAGCAATCAGGATCTCATCTGAGCGTTTGGCAGCTGAAGGAGAACAGTTGGGTAAACTCTGTTGACTGGCAACAGGCTACAGAGACTCGAAAAACTCCTTAGTGAAAGGAAGAGCTGGGAGGGTAAAGGATGGGACTGAGAACTGTGATGGAGTAGCTGGATGACAGTGGGCAAGTAGGAAGCTGGGAAGATGGCCGTGAAGACTGGAGAGTGTTTAATTGGAGTGCAAGAAGGCCCTGTGGTTTTTGTGGAGAAATACTGTGGTAGACTCTAGTAGACCTGTCTTCTTCTGGATCCTAGATTTATGTTGTGATGTAAATGATGAGATGTGACACTGCTTGATAGACTTTTTGTAATAATGGATTTTTCCTGTTTGGTTTTCTATAGCTTTCATATAACAAGATCAGCATTTTTCAACAAATAATCTTAGGTTCTCTCTCCATGCAATACAGAGAAAGGAAAAGTCCTTACTCTGAACTTTTGGAGGAACCTGGTTCCATTGTCTATAGAGGGAGCCTGGCATGGCCAAACTTGAGTTAGCTTTTCTGAATTTTCCCTTCTAGTGAAAGAACTAAAGTTAAACTTATGTAGTCACCATGTTCACATATCCTGAGGCTGCAAGTAAGTGTTTCAAACATACAAGGCCTTTCAATTTTGCCAACTTCTCTAAAGAATAGTTTCACTTTTAAATATAAATTAAACATGCATGAATCTAGTCTGTTCTACTTCAGTTTTCCTATATAGAAGCAGTTATTAGGAGAATGTGAGAATGCATGCACTTAATTAACTTGATGTACTCATAAGAATTTAGTAGAGTTGAAGTCTGGTGTACTGGGGTCTGAACTGATTCATAAGGCTAGAATGAGGTCTTCAAGTTGTGCTAGGAATATGAAATACCAGCTAATTGCTCAGTTCTTGTCATATAAGGCATTGCTAGAGAAGTTGTCAAAAACCCAGCTAATAATATAAGTATATTTTAATGCCTGCATGTGTGCAATTTCGATATTTCCATTGCAAAAAGAATATAACAGAACTAGAAACTAAAGGTGTGGAATGGTTTATGCATGTGAAGCAATATTCAGTCTTAAAGATAATAGGGATGATTTGGAATGGGGAGGTAAGAGAGTGAGAGGTTTGCGAAATTCTGGACATGTGAAAAATGTAAATTGGGAATTGATTGTTCTAGTACAAAAGCTGAGGGCATCAAAAGAAATAATTGAGAAATAGTAAAATATAGAGCTCCTGGCTACAGGGCATTGTGGATACTATGTGTTTGTGGAATTACAACAGTGTTGGACAAAGTCATAGACGAAAAACCTATCCAAGGTCACTATGAAAAACGAAATCTCTTTTGTTGCAGAAGGTCCCTGAGCACAGATTAGCTGGGACTGAGAGTGTTACAGGGAAGAGCCATTGTATGCGTATCCTTTCTTAAATTCTTCACTAACCACTGTGTTAGACAACTGTCTTGGACAAACTGTGGAGTTATGCACATTTTCCTCTGATCCAGTGTGATTAGCTCTTGTTCAGTGTAACCCTTGTGTTTTTTTTTAAAGTAATGTCCAAAAGAGAAAGGTGGTTGTAGGTAGGTAGTAACTCTGCAGTCTAACATAACTGTTGAACTACTTCTGCAGTAATGGAAAACTGCTGTTAGATTTCCTCCTAAACCTTTTCTCTGCAGACTGAACAAGCCCAGTTATCTTAGTCTTTCCCCACATCTTGTATGCTCCAGCCCTCTAACTGTCTCAGTAGCCCTTCTTGGGACTTGCATATGTGTTGATTTCTCAGATGGAGGAGCGAAGCTGGATGTGGGCTCAACATTCCTGATTAGAGGAAACGGATCTTCTCCCTTGATCCCCTCTGTGATAAGTTTGTCACTGCAAGGATACACTGCTGCCTCTTGTTCAGCCTGTCCATCAGGATCCCCAAGTTCTTTCTGTTGGGTTGCCACCTAGACAGTTGGTCCCCAGCTTCTCTTGATATATGGGGTTATATTCCACACCATGTGTAAGACACTGCGTTTGTCTTCATTGAATATCAGGAGATGTGTGTCAAGCCATTTCTCTGTCTTTTGAGATCCTTTTGAAAGGCAGCCCTTCCATTTAATGCATCAGTTGCCCTCAGTCATCTCCCGTCATCCGCAGTCTTACTGAAGGTGCAGCCTGTCCCGTTATCCAAGCCATTGAAGATAGTAAACCATATGGAGTTTCACTGAATGCCACTCAACTGGCTGCCAGCTAGGTGTGGAGTCATTAATTACTAACTTTGGACATGGTAGCCAGTTTTTCACTTGCCTTCTAACCCACCCATCTGCTTTTGAGTACTTGCTGCTTCTCCCAGCATGATGTTTTGGAAGCTCCTTATAATACTGGGGCTTGGGAGAGGGAGAAGCTAAACCATTTCGTGCCAAACAGTCTTGGGATTTTAAAAAGTGCCATAACTGGAAATGTATCCTGCAGCCTCTGCAACAGGAGAAAACATAATGGGTGAACTCCAATGTCTTAACCACTCTAGGGACAAAAAGAGGAACTGGTGGTAAAATTTCATCTGGCAAAGGTTCTTTGATGTGAAATGCTGTGATGGAACTTGCTCTTGAAAAACGGGAACTTCCTGTTACTGAGCTGAGAAGTGTTCTTTGCCTGTCTCTGGTTCTGGGTGGATGCTGTGTAATCTGTCTGTCTGCAACTTCAGAAAGACAACTTTGCTGAAATTTTTTTAAGCATAGTTTTCCACTTTGAGAAAAATTTTGAAGAAGACAGTGTCCTCCGTGAGGTGTTGGCAGGAGAATTGCAGGAACTTGCATTTCATGGTTTATCTGAGTTTGCAGGAAGGATTGTAGAATACCTTGTGAAATCTTTCATAATTTGTTCACGGGATAACCGTATAAAACTCTGTGCAGCATACAAGGCAGCAGTAATGTTAGATACATGAAGATCTGAAACCACATAAAGAGCGTGGGCACAAAGAGCTCACCAGCATCTTCCTGCTGATTCAGTCTCATTTTAAGTCTGTAGGGTGGAAGAAGACTTTATACCTACAAAGCTAGTGAGGTATGAGCTGTCTTGATCTCAGTGGGGGTTTGTTTATGTTCTGAAACCTTTTAAGTCTTAGTGTTCTGTTAGTAGTTGCTTGATCAGACACATTTAGTTAATATTCATGTGGCAGTCTCCAATGCTTTGGCCCAGATAACACATCTTACTGCTAATAAGGATTATTAAAACCAGCTGTCATATAATGAAACTGATACTGAAACAGCTCTGTCCTGTTTGTTGCTAAAGAAAAAGATAAAATTTAGATCATGCCTTGTTTTTGATTAACTAAATCCAGTATTGGCAAATAATGGGTTTGAAGGCACTTCATGATGTTGAGCTGGGTATTTCTGCCTCCTTTAGCATTCTTGCTGTTCAGAGAACAAATTTAGTTTTCTTTCCTGTTTCAGCTCTGTATGTGTTTTTGTTTTATTCAGTCGTTTTGGACAGCTCTTCCGGTTGATATGGCAGATAGGGGTGTGTGCATGTAGTGCAATCTGAAAGAGAAAATGTTGCTTGTGTATAGCTGATTTAAGCCCATTTACATAATTTGTCTAAAATAGAACCTTAAACTCGTGATCATCTAATAGTTTCCTTTCTATCCTTTCCTCAAGTTTGAGAATTTATTTTTTTTTTAGAGTGTCTTCATGATGGCAGCAGACTGCTTTGCTGAGGTGATGTTTAGAGCAAATAAGGGCCTGAGCCTGTGAGATAAAACTGCACTGCTGAAACTTCCACTGAGGGTGTATGTGAGGAAGAGAAGCGGAGGAACAAGAGAGAATCTGTGACTGATAATTTCAGTAGTGATGAGCATTTGTGGCCTAATTTCAACATGCCTTAGACATCTTCTCATTATTGTGTTCCCAAATGTTCATAACCACCATGTTTTAGTTTCATTTGGGAGCCACTGAGGTAAAACAATTTGGACACAATTTTCTAATTTTTAAACCAGACTTACATTGGTTTGCTTTTTGTCCTCATTTATATGCACCCTTTCCTCCTAATCCATAGCTGTGATTTTCTGTAGTATTAGTTCAAAATAGTTTCCTCCAAATATAGGAAATTAAGACAGCAAGTTGAACTTTAAGATGGGGTGGGGTTTTTTTATTTGTATTGTATAACTTCCTCAAACTGCATT
Source organism: Chiroxiphia lanceolata (assembly GCF_009829145.1). Classification (NCBI taxonomy): domain Eukaryota; kingdom Metazoa; phylum Chordata; class Aves; order Passeriformes; family Pipridae; genus Chiroxiphia; species Chiroxiphia lanceolata. The sequence goes on along the minus strand of NC_045639.1, from coordinate 33,203,029 downwards.
TGTCCTGATATTCTTGATTTGGCAGCGTGTGGCTTAGCTAGCATATAATTAGATATTATGCTCGCTAACTTTCAGTTGGTTTTGTGATTATGTGAAACAGTAGCAATAGGAAAGGCACCTGCCTTGCTACAAATGAGGACAACTGATACATATGGGGTTTTCTAATCCCAGGTACATGTGAAAACTGTGACAAGAAGCTGAGTAAGGTTCTAGCAAGAAGCGTTTTTGCCTCTATGGAATGATAGTTTGCTGTCTGCCAGTTTGGCCTTTTCTTGAGTTTTTAGATTCTCTTGCCTTTAAAATAGCTTGATGTTCAAATCTTATGATACAAAGTTAATGGAATAGAAGGGCTTTTGATCTGCTGAAACTTCATTCATTTAGTTTCCCAGGTTTGCAGTGTTTTGAAATGAGTACTGAGATACTGTTTGGATATTCTAGTTTAAATTGGAAATGCAGAAACTGGTATTGGTGCATCAGTTCTGCTGAGCTGATGGGATTCTGTTTCTCCAAAAATATTATTTTAATTCCTAATCTAAAGATTTAACAGCATTCATAGATCAAAGTTATAAATGTTCCTTTAGGTATTTGACTGGACTTGGATCTTAGCATTATGGAATTAGTGTTGTAATGTGTGTGTTTACCACTCTCACTTTATAGCTGCAGATAAAAGTGTTAGTTTACTGTAATTTAGAAACTGTTTGGGGGGTTTGCTGCACACTAGGAGATTCTTGTCAAGGGAATTACTGACTTTGATATGTTTTAGTGCCATTCCTGGCTAGCAGTTTTCAAGGTGAATTAACTTTTTTCAATAATACAAAAGATAAGGGTGTTACTGTCAACATTAACCTACATCTCTTCATGATGATGGCCACACATATTCAGGTGACAACCACTTTCTCTTAAACTCTAAAGCTGTGAGGCTCGATCTGTTTATAGCAGAGAAACAGAGACAAACTTTTTCATTCTTTTATGTCTTGAAATGTAAAGCTAATTCTCTAATTAGTTTGGTTCATCTTAATGCCTGCAGCCATGGGAGTACAATAGATGCTGCTTAGACTGTTATGAATTCTCCAAACAAGTTTGTTTTCTGTAATATTTTTGAAGGTCAGATTTGATCACAGGAAATTGCCAATCTCTGTTCTGTATTCTTTGAAACAAAAAAGATGGAGGGTAAATGTTCCTTTTCTCAGATTCTTAAGCTGATGTTTATTTGCTTTTATTTTAAGTTTTCAGTTTGCTAGTTCTAAGGTTGTTGTAGATGACATACCATAATGTAGTATGCTATCAGGCCTACAGTTCTAGCAAGCTAGCAGCCTGCTAGGTTTCCTTACAGGTACTGACAAAAGGCTTAATGACCTTTTTTTGTAAGTTGTTTTGGTTTCAGTCCTAAACAAATAAGCCAGAGATATTGGGAGAAGCTGTGATCCACCTGTGCCAAGACTGAAAAGCAAAATCATTAAAAACTTTGAATGACTATTTCTCCTTCCACCACCCAAAATAAATTACAGCTGAAGGAATTATGGCTAAAATGAGAGTAACAGTTGAATTTTGATGATCAGGCTTAAGTAATTTGGTGAGTTCCTGTGAAACTTTTGAACTGTGGTTTGTGAAGATGCAGATCACTACATATTGCTAGTGAACTTAGCCAGGCTGGACAGGCAGTACATAATGTTAGAGTGCCACCAGTACATTTTTTGAAGGGTATTGGTTGGAGTCCTTTGGGAGATTGTTAAACACTGATCCTAAGTTAGAAAGGACACCTCTGACAATACTTTGAGAATGATTTAACTTTTCTAGGCATTTCTTCTACTGTGGTTACTTCTTAATGGTGACTTCTAAATTCTTCAGTTTCCTGGTTCTCAGTCTACTACTCTAATCATATGGCCAACCATAAGTAGACTGTTTTATAGTTTGTGACTAGTAGTAGAACCACCTTGAATGTCTTTTGTGAACTTCCAAATTAAACTCGTTTTGCAAAACAGCTTGCCAGCAGCTCAGAGGCTACTCAAGTGTAAACCAATCAGTTGCAGAATGTGTTTCTCTGGGTTTTGGAACAATATTAAATATTGATTGAATAATTTCCTTGAAGCTCCATCGACTTAGCCTAAGGGAGCTTGATTTGTTTTTACGTGCTTCAAATAAAGTGCAACTGTAAATAATTTTCTAGAGATAATTTGGCTGAAGTCTTTCTGTAAATGTAACCAACAAAGTATATACCACGACAGTGAAAATCATAGCTGTTAGGCACAATTTCTTGTGCTGTAGTTATAACTTCTTGTTATAATTAAATATTATGTTGATTAGGCGTGTTATCTGCCTCTTTAGTAATCTTCATTGGCTTCTAAGGATTTGTACTACTTACCTAGAAGATATTAGCCTTTTGCTGGTTTAGACATGAGGTTTCAGTGCAGAAATCATAAAATAAGAACGGTCTAGCCTGGAAAACCACAAGGACTGGGGCTCCTACAAACTGCTGAACTCCTAGTCATAGGGCATGAGCAGCTTCACAGGAAATAAGGCAAGTGCAAAAGAAAGTGTTATGGTGTTGGCACTGCCAGAAAGGGTGAGCTGCTTTTCCCGTTTTCGCTGGGAAAGAGAAGTAATGGGTTAAAGAAAGCATCCTGTAGTGATCCATCACTTGGATCACACTGGATAGACTGCAAACACCATCAGAATCTACTGAGGTTTCTAGTTTAGTGCATGAGATATCTTTCAGTTTATTTACATAACAGTTTCCAGTGTGTTGTTGAAATTAATACTTTTAAAGATGTTACAACTTGTATTTGAATTTTTGTAAAACCTGTTATTTTCCTGTAGAATAACTTACTTCCTTGCCTGCAGCTGTGTTGTCTGTAGAAAGTCTCGTGTGAGGAACTCAAATGTATTGGCAAAAATGCAGTTTGAAACTAGTTGATTTGCCATTCAGAGAATGCTTTTTTGGCGAGGAAGGACTAAAGACTTCACAACTGTCAAGTGATTCCAGAGCTCTTGAAGTGTTTCTGACTGTTATAGCAATGATTACAATTGCAGTATCCTTAATGCAGGCAAAGGGATATAGCCTGTGTTTTGAGATTATGAGTCATTGTTTCAAAAATTGTGGTGAGAAGGGCACCAGAAAACTGTTCTTGACCTACATTTTTGAGAGAGGATACCACAAATGTAATGTGGTCAGATTCATGTGCCCTATTATTTCCAGAAGTTTTTATTTCCATTTAACTGTATCAAAACATGAAGATGAGAGAATGACATAGCTGTCCTTACCTGGATATTTTACTGCATTCTAGCTACCAAAATGGTGATTTTTAATTATTTACAATAAAAATGGTATCCAGTGTCTGAGGAAAGACAAAAACAGGGACGGGACATGATTAATGCAGAATTTGATGGAACTCCTGTTCCTGTGCAACAAGAAGACATCTGTGTTGACAATCCAACAATTTCAGCTTTACCCTTTGGAGTATGTGTCCAGATACTTTTAATTTACATACAGTCCACTTCTATAGCAGCAGGTTACACTTTATGTGAGTTAAAGCAGGTGGCCTTCTGTACAGGTAGCATGTTACATGGTTTGCAGTTTTACAATCCATCCAGGCTTAGACACATATATAATAATAGCAGTGTCAAGTAACACTAAACATTTCTGGGGATAATATCCATTGCCACAGCCTTTCCTTATTTATCTACTGACAGTCTTCCTCCACCCCCACCAGACTTCTCAAACCTGTTACTGATATCATGTGTGCAGCACTGAGCAGAAATAAGCTACCTTAGTGTCTCAAAGAACGCATTAACATTGGTACATGTTACATGCTGTACTTAGTTTTCAGAAGTTTGAGTACTGTTTTGCTTGATGAAATGGTGCCTTAATGGTAGCTCAGCAACTGTGTCTTAGATTTTGTGCTGATTTGTACAATTTAATTCTTATTATTGACTGTCAACTAATATCAAGTGTACCAAGCATCTGCATTAGGCTTGAAAACAATAGTTTAGGCCTCGTGATAGGAGCAGGACTTGAATAATGGCTTCCATTGTAGGAATAAAATGGTTGTAGTTGTTGATGGGGTGTGTATAGATTTTGGTAGTTTGTTTTTTAATGTAGGAAATAAAAGTTTGGTGAAAGTTGTGATAGCTAAAATGCTAGGTTTTTATCGTCTCAAGTACTAAAGATCTTGCCAAAGTGTTACTTCACTTTCCAGAACAGGTATTAAAGGTCTTTTATATAAAAACTGTTTTCTAATCGGATCTTGCTTTTTGTCTTTCCCTTTATAGCTAAACCAGGTGGACGGGTGAAATGTCAGTATATTTCTGCTGTGGATAAAGTGATCTTTGTGGATGATTATGCAGTAGGATGTAGGAAAGATCTCAATGGCATCTTACTGTTAGACACAGCTCTGCAAACGCCTGTTTCAAAACAAGATGATGTGGTTCAGCTTGAATTGCCGGTTACAGAGGTAAGATGTGGAGAGGGGAAAAAAACCCCCGAGGGATGTAAATAACTCTGTCAGAAATACTGAAACTAGACATTTGAAACCCCAAGTTTCTAGGGTAATATTAACAGCATGTAATGGAAAAGTTTCTTAGTTATTAGCTGTCATAAGGCCATAGCTTTTTGCAGTTACCTGTATCTCAAACAAGTAAGAGTGTGCCTCAAGAACACATTATTTCAGATGAAAGAACTTCTTAGTGACTAGAGACAAGGACATGTTTCCTGAGCTTTGTCTGTGCTTGAATATGGAATCTATATGCACTCCTAGAAGTCAGTCTGGGCTGTTGGGTATCCTTGATTTTTTTTTTTTTGGTTTGATTCAGTTTGATTTTTTGGTTAATTTTTTTTGTTGTTCTTTTTTTTTTTTGGTATAGGCTTTCAGGGAAAGGAAGGCAATTAAAATCAGCTAATATGGTGTTTCTACACATGAAAAATTAGTGCTGGAATGTAAATTTTCTAGCTATGTCAGCTGGCCTAACGAAAGACTTTTCTCCCTGTAAACCTGGCTTCCCTTTTAGCTGTATCATGATACTCCCTGGTTTGAGCATTTAGTATCACTTTAAGAGAAGCTAATGTAGACATTTCTGCTTAGAGTGTAATGCTTAGGATTTTGTTGCATTTGTTTACCTTCAGCATTGTTGTAAAATATTTATGTGCTCTTGGAATATTGAATAACAGGCACTTCTGGTACAAGAATGTGTGTTATATGTGAGGTTTTTAACTACTTGTCTTGAGTGGGAGCAACAGCAATAGAATGTTGCTTCATAGAGGTCTCTGAAGAGAGCTTTCCAGGTTCCTCAGGCTTGCTGCCACTGGCATCTTTTTTACACCGTTAGTGCGTTACTAAAGAATCTTGGTATGTGTGGCTGAGTGCGAAAAAACTGGCAGAGGTGAGGGTTTCCTTTCACAAGTTCTGCTGTCACTGGTTTGCAGTCTCACATGGTTCAATACAACCTATAAGTTTGTATCAGTTTTAACTAAAGATTCTTTGGTTCTAAAGAGTTTAGAGACCCTTATTTCAAGGTTATAATACAGCACTTCTCTGTAAAGGTCCTTCTTGTACAAAATAATTTGGAAATTATAGTTCAGTAGGAATAGATTTGGGAAGTTCATGGCCAAATCAGTGAGACAGGAAGCAAAACATTACCTGTCTTCAGTTCTTTTAATTTTAAAGAGGAGGTAGCCCAGGCCTTGGAAAAATTCAGTAAATATTAAGCAAATATCATACAAGCACATGAATCCTTGTCTTTCACCCTAAAAAGGTCAGGAACTTTTATCCAAGCAAGAGTGGGGTTTTTTTGTTTGTCTCTAGAACTTTTCTGTGAATTTGTTAATTTAAGTAACCTTTTAATATGTTTGATCTGCTGGTAATGCAATGCATCTTTATGCATTTTTAATTGGCAGCACTGAGACGTTATGGAGCAACCTCTATGCTGTTTTCAAGTCCCCATAGAACACTGTAAATTTAGGAATTTCCACAATGTATCTCTTATTCTTCTGTCATCCACAAGAAATTTGGAAAGTATGAGATGCCACAAGAATTGTAATTGTCTTTTTATTGAAATCTGAGAAACAGATACAGCCCTAACTGGGGGACTAGTTTGCCTTATTTCTGTCTTTCTTTCCCTGAACTCCTCAAGGATATAACCAAGGGGCCATTTGGTCCATTCTGTTTGGAACAGTTTGTGACTGGCTGGCTGTTGTCCTCAGGGAAATATTTCCCTGTGTTTGTAACTTGAAAAAAATTCCTATAATATTTTTCAGTAGTTAACCCACCTAACAGCAGATAGAGAATGCTCTGTGCTTTGTACATAAAGCGTAACTTTAAATCTTACCTGTCAACACGAAGTTAGCAGACAGAGGGATAAGCTGGAAACGAATGAGACTTGGAAGAAAAAGTCTATAAATGGATGTTTATAGCATTCTTTTTTAGCTGCATTATTTCTGAGTTTTAAGAGTTTCTACTCTCTAAACTAACCTGGTTTTTTTCTGCCTCACTGTTCAGCTTCCTTGTATTAGCATTATAAGTAATTTACCTCTAATTTTGTTGCAGTGTTGTTCCACTGTCATCTAGCTTTTTGAAGACACAAAGCTACTCAGGAAAATGTCACTTTTTGTCACAGAAAAATGCTCTCACTTTTTGTCTGTAAAGGTGAATGAATCCTTTTGAAGAGAAAGCATTGAGCAATACATGTCTCCTTATTGTTTGTCTTTAATGTCTTCAGTTATAGTTGTTTATATGATTGACTTGTTTAACATTTGATAGTATTGCCCTTGAGGGAACTTGTAGTAATTACTGTCATTATTGCTGAAGTTTGTCTGTTGATTGGCCTACAAAATAAAATTTGGAACTTTGGGTCTTTTATGGGAATTATGCTGATATAATATATGATAAAGTAGGATATGACAAAGGTCATTTCCTGAAGTAATGACACAGGTGTAATTCCTGTCTGTAGTTGTTCAATGTGGATGCTAACTTTTCTCACACATCTGCATTTTAGGCTCAGCAGCTGTTATCTGCTTGCATAGAAAAAGTAGATGTTTCTAGCACAGAGGGATATGACTTGTTCATCACGCAACTGAAGGATGGTTTAAAAAATACCTCACATGAAACAGCAGCAAATCATAAAGTTGCAAAGGTAAGAAATTGTCTCTGTACTGTCTAAATGGATTCCCAAGTCTAATCTGTGTGTCTACCATTATTGAAACATACAAAATGTTTGACTTAGTGTGGTGGATTTTGTTTGAAGACAGGAGAATATATTATGTTTCTTAGTTCCTCTGTATTGAAGCTTCACTTGTTAGGAGAACAAACAAGGTTAGTTTCTTGCAGATAAAGTCAACTAATAAACCCAACTGAGCTTAAAATCTGAAATTACTGACTTTCCTTGCATTATGTACGTGTTGGTTTTGTCTATCTGTTGCTGTATCACCTTTTGATATCATAGGAGCATGGAAGACGTGCATTTGGTTTTGGTTTTGACACTTTTGTGATCTGTTTGTTGTTCAGATGTTACAATTTTAAAACTCAAAACACTTCTTTTCTTAATTTAGTGGGCAACGGTTACGTTCCACCTTCCTCATCATGTTTTGAAGTCTGTCGCCAGTGCCATTGTAAATGAACTCAAGAAGATCAATCAAAATATTGCTGCCTTACCTGTAGCATCCTCTGTGATGGATAGGTTATCTTACCTCTTACCCAGCGCACGACCAGAACTTGGTGTGGGACCTGGTCGATCTGTGGACAGGTATATTAAGACAAAATAAGTGATTAATTTGACCCCTTATTTGTATCAGAATAAACTCTTAGATGACTTTATTTGCCAAAGGAATTAGTCATGTTCTGTATTTTGTTGCTTTTATGCATACAGCTAATTAACTGTTTAATGCACAATGTACCACACATATTACTAAACTTAGCGAAGCCTTTATGGGTGCCACAAGACTATTTGGGTTTCAACTTTATTGCCAGGCAAATTGAATTCACTTCACTCTTAAATCCAACATATACTTTCAGAAAGGTAACACTTGCAGCCTTAAATACAGCTTTGCAGAGCATATATATGCTACTTCAGAACCTGCTAGTCACTTGCTAAGTGTTTGGAGTCAGAGAAAATTTTACCTGAAATTGTTGCTTCACATCTTTGTAATCCAAGTTGTAATGTATAAACAAGCAAGGAACCCATTATTTTAACCTTCATAAGATAAGACTGATTAGAATAGTGATAAATCTTCTAAATCTATAAATTAATTCCTTCTTGAAAGTTTCTATGCAAATATTATTTTGCAAGCACATTATCATTTCTTACAACTCAAACAATTTACTGAAATTGATTTCATCTCTTACTTCCCCTTCCCAAGCCTCCAGGTCTACCTGTACCTTGCCATATTGTATTTTGATTAGAGCTCTCCAAGATCTGTCTCTTAAGGTGGTATAATGTCAAGTTAAGACAACCCTTATGTGGGCGTTGCTAGAATAGATTACTTCCTTGGCAAGAATATACCCATTCTTTTATAAAACAGCAAAAATCTTCTTAAACTGAGGGGCAGAAACATGAAATGAGGAACTTATCCGTCTAACAGCACTAATTTTTGGAATGATACTGGAGAACAAAATTCTGTGAAGGGAAAAGAAAAACTGATACTCATTTCTTACGTACTCTTGCAGACGAGGGACATACGCTGAGTGAAGGTGGAAAAGAGAGAAACTTCTTTGCTCTGTAGCTGTTGAGTTGCAGAGGGGTTCATGTTTTGTGACTTAGTTTGCAATTTTTAAGTATTATAGTATGTGGTGAATGAGGAATGTTGGGGAGGTTTGTACCGTGTATTCAATTAAGCCTAAAATATCACTTTAGAGTGTTTTTAAATGTGCATATTCATATCTGTTCAACTAATACACCCAAATTTTTGCAGTAGTTGTCATTTAAAAAAACCCCCAGTTCTCTAGTTCTGTTGGGCTAGATTCTCCATCTGCCTTAGATGCAGTGTGGCTTTGGGTATCTAATGCTATTCTGCAGTTAGACCAAATAGGCTACCTGGAATCTTATTTTATTAATCTTGCTTTTAAAGCCTGTAGATTGCTGTATTGCTTTTGGTCTTTTTCTGGGGATGTACTTTGGGCACTCAAGTGAGGGAAGTTTGTAACTTTTCAGTAATGGTTAATTATATTTTGAAGTATAAGTTGTAGTTAATTATCTCTGGTATTTCTAACAGTTACTAAAACATTGAAAGTATCTCATAAACTAAATTAATTTCATAAATTAAAAAAGTTTAATTTTTTAATTTTAAGTGTCAATTTTGGGTAATGTAGAATTTTTCACCTTTCTAGGTCTTTGATGTATAGTGAAGCTAACAGACGGGAGACATTCACTTCATGGCCTCATGTGGGTTATCGGTGGGCACAGCCAGATCCTATGGCTCAAGCTGGGTTCTATCACCAGGTAAAAGGTTCAGTTGTTCTTAGTATTTGTTCCTGAGGTGAAGGTCTGAGGGGGCAGGGGAAAAAAGGTGTGGGTTCTTTCTTGGGTTTTTTTGATGGATTCCTTCAGTGATGCATAAACCATAAAAACTTTGTCATTCAACGCTTGACACTTTTTAAGTTTCAGGGCTTTTTAGTGCTTTCAGATTGCTTCTCTTTTTTGTACAGATCACAGAAAACACTGTTCAGAATTTCAGCATATGAAACACCTCTAAATATCAGATTGATCCGAGTTAAACAACAATTACAGAGATGAAGTTGGTTATGTCGAATCTCTTTCTCCTTGTTAGATTGTTGAGTAAACATCCTTTTTATCTTACAAGTAAAGCAAAAAAAACCAATAAGCTTGACATTGGAGTTCTCTAACCATACTTTCGTAGTAGAACTTACACTGTATTATAACAAAGGTCCTAGATGACATTAAATTGTTAGGCTTAGTGAATAAATACTACCTCAACACTTTATTCCACTGCCTTTGCTTATTTCTATTTTTCATTCTTTGAAATTATTTCTACTGTAAAAAAAATAATTATGGTATGGATTTAGATAATGACAGGTGGGCAGTGCCTGTCATTTGACAGCAATATTGTCTGCCTCACGTCAGCTACAAAGCCTGATAGGTGCAAGTGGATAAAGTTTTTGGAAGATTTCTTAAACTTGTACAGGAGGAGAAATGGAGGAAATTCATATATTGGAATTGCGTCTGCATATTCCCAAGCATGTCTTGAAATGAGATCATGAGAATGCTAAATTTTAGGAGATTGGAAATTTCCATTGTTTTTCCTCAGTTATAACTGTTCTTTGCATAGGAGTGATAGAGAATACTTTTATGTCCTAGGAGATTGGAAGGAATATTTTTTAAACTATATTTATCCAAACATGCAGAGATACACTTATTCTGCTGCAGTTTTAAATTTTTGAACCTTGTGAACTTTTTCCAAACTAAAAAAAATCAGTTCTGTTCTATGTCGGTGGTCTTTATGCAATGACTTGCATGGATGTTGGCTCTGAATCCCTTCTATAGTAATGTGGTGTGTCCTTTTTTATTTGATGTGAAATAATGCCACTTGATAGTACATAATTTTGGCCTTTTATATGTTTGATGTGGTGCTTTACTATGTCACTAGCAGAAAAGACTTGATCACCTAGTTAAAGTGTTCCATAGTACATAGATGTATAAATTTCAAGTGTTTCTTCTTATTTTCATAGCCTGCTTCATCAGGAGATGACAGAGCCATGTGCTTTACCTGTAGTGTGTGCTTGGTGTGCTGGGAACCTACAGATGAACCTTGGTAAGTTTAATGGTGTTTGAAGTAGACTTAATTTTGTGCTGAAGAGGTTGGAAATCCTTGAAGGACAAAAATCAACATTATCTCGATGGGATTTCTGGTGAGTTTAGGGCATGTCATTGACAAGAATGGATTTCCAAAATGATTCCATGGAACAAATGACAGAATGGTTTGCAGTAGTAGGTCAGATTTCTGTATAATACTAAACCCAAAAAATGGTAGTTGGTTTTATTTCTTAATATTGATTTGCTCTTTGATTTCAAATTGTTCCATGAAACAATTTGCAGTTATCCAAACTCAATCCTCTATATGATTGTGACTAGATGACATCTCTTTTCAAGTCCATAAACTCCAATGGCCTTGCAGTGCATATTTACCTTTTATGTAAAGTTGCAAAATCCATTACTAGTTTCCCAAATCATAAAATTGTGCGTAGTGACAGAAATGCAGGAATTTATATTGATTGAAGAGTTCTTAACATAATTTTTGTCTTGATTATTTAGTAATTTATAATTGTTACTTGAACACATCAGATTCCTGACCTTTTGGAAACCTTCCCTTTATAATATTGTCTTCAAAATCTTTGTCTGCTCCTTTCCCTTGTGACATAATGTTTACAGACATTTTGTAATTGTGTAATTGTTCTTTCATGTCTCTACTTTAGTTGTATATTGAAATTAGGGCTTTCTTCATGCTTCTTCGTCAATGTGTCATTCAGGACTGTTTTCAGTTTTCATTTTTGTAACTGTGAATATAGAACTAAAGGTAAAACATTGCTTCTAAAGTTACTAATGATATCTCGCTCATAAAATTGGAATTCTAATGTACATTCTGTAGAATTTAATCTGTGCTTTACTTTATGAGGACATGATAGGCTCCTGCCTATAGAATAATTATGTTTGTTTCATGGACTACTTATATTAATAGCACTGTGTGTAGATTCATCCATTTGAATATGAATGTGCATTGAGTGACCAAAGGCTTTAATACAGTCTGCTCTTTAGAATCAGCAGGGAAAGCTGTGTTAGTAGCTTCAGAACTCTCTTGTATGGTTGACTGCAATACAGTTCAAACAGTTCATTTTCGACTTTACTTCTAGGGCTGAGCTTGTATATGATGTGTATATTTTTCACAGCAAGAAATCAATGTTTGCTCTCTTTGTTTTTAATGCGAAAAGGTCTGAACATGAGAGACATTCCCCAAACTGCCCATTTGTCAAGGGTGAGCACACTCAGAATGTACCTCTTTCAGTCACACTGGCAACAAGTCCAGCACAATTTCCCTGCACAGATGGCACTGACAGAATAGCCTGCTTTGGATCTGGAAGTTGCCCTCATTTTCTAGCTGCTGCAACAAAACGAGGAAAGATCTGCATATGGGATGTTTCCAAACTTATGAAGGTATGCAATATAAACAATCAGTTTTTATTAATTATTTACTGATTAAGCATGTCTCGATTCAAATCAATTACCTCTTCTGTTTTCTGTTGTTTCTCAGGTCCACTTAAAATTTGAAATCAATGCATATGATCCAGCTATTGTGCAGCAACTTATGTTATCAGGAGAACAGAGCTCAGGGGTTGACTCAAGGAGACCAACACTAGCATGGTTAGAAGATTCATCTAGCTGCTCAGATATACCAAAATTAGAAGGAGACAGGTATGCCAATCTACGAAATTAGAAATAGAAAATGCTGCTGTGTAAGTGGTAAATACCATTTAGTTGTTATACTCTGTGAAACAAAAGATAGGTAAACTTTTTTTTCATGGACATAATATTTTTTAGTCACTATATATCTGTACACAATTCAACATTTGAAATTGTTGAATTTGTTGAGTTGAGTAGTCTAAATTTCTATTTTTAAAGCCTGCTATTCCAGTTTGTGTAGTCCTCTAGCAGAGACATTGCAGATCTCATTGCTACCCTGTGCTAGTGTTTCAGAGACAGGTTGAAAAGAGAAAGGAATATGAGTTTTGGATCAGTTTTTGGATTTTCATTTTAGTTATGAATTATCCATTTCAGGCTTTGAAAGTAAAGGCTACTGATGGACTTCTGGAACACGCTTTTCTCTGATTGCTTCTCCGTAATTTCTGCTTATGTCATTCTGAAAACAAGTTATGTGGATGTGCTAGGAATTTATACTTCATTGTGTACCTTTAATACATATGTACATACTCTATAAACAATTAGACAGTCCTGTTCCAAGCTTTTGGATAAGCCAGTTCTCAGAAAGAGTCACATGAGAAAAAATAGTATTCTTTCATTTATACTTCTTGCAGTCTCTTACTGGGAACTCCTTTCTCATATTGCCAAACTCAAACAAAAGAGTGAATAATTGTTGAAAAATTCAGGATGAAAGGTATTTGGGGAAGTCTTGCTGTTTTTCTGCATGTTTCTTCTTAAACTTTAGTATTACAGAAATTAACAGTGCTGCTTCATGCACAGGAAAGTAAATCTTTGAGTTTAAGCTTGGTGAGATACCTACAGTACTGCAGAGAAAGTATGAAGCTCTTCTGAAGAGAGTATGTAGAAACATGGGCAACATCAGCACCTGGGGCCTAACAGCTGCCTGGACTTCTGCTGTAGCTTTAGGGCTGTGAACTCCTTAAGAATTGAAGAATTAAGCCAATTTTAAGAGCTGGATGAATGAAGGATAGTGCAATCATACTGCTCAGAACTAAGATCTTTTACTTCAAAGTATTGAATTCGCTCTGTCATGTTGTGAAGTTGATCAGGTTTGGACCAAAAAAGATCTGTTTCTTGGATGTGAGGAGGAAGCATCCAGTTTGTTGAAATTTGAGGATCTGATTTGGTACTGTGAGTAGTTATACATGAAGCTGCAAAGGCATTACTGTTCTTCCTGTGTGTAAGGAGCCTCTAATAGAAAATAATTTCTTATATTGGAAAAACCAGATGCATAAATTATTAATATATTCTTAGAATTACTAAATGGCCTATTTCTCTTCAAGAGGTTTCTTGAACAGAATCTGCTTTTATCAAAAATTATTAATCTGGTAGTATTTTTAGAAGCAGTACACTGGCTTTCATTTTAATTGAATTTATGACTGATTGTAGGAAATACAATAGTAGAATGAGGCAAACAGAAAACTGGTCTACTGTTTTGATAATGGAGGAAAAAAGTCTTTATGTTTTTAGTGTCTGTGATGAACTGATCATGGTTCTACAGTGCCAACTAAAAGGAATGTCCAGTTATAATAAACATTGGTTTTTTTACAATTTTTAAAAATAAATTAAAGATAAGCACGCAGTTACTGTATATATGGTGTCATTCATGCATTTTTTTTTTTTTTCAGCGATGACTTACTGGAGGATTCAGACAGTGAAGAGCATTCCAGATCAGAATCTGTGACAGGTAGGTTATATCTGATCTGTGTAATAGTTTAGAGGTCAAAGGGGAAATTGTTCTTCTCAGGCTTTTAGAAAAGGTCTGTCAAAACCAATGATATTGAATTCACCATACTAGAAAAAAGGAAAAGGATTTACTTTGAAAGCAATGCTAGTATTTAAGTCACTGTTTGTGTGGTGGAGAGATTACATACAGGAGGAAAGAAAAACCCTACTTTGTTGGTTAATAAATGTCTTATTTGACAACAGTCATTGCTTATCTTGCTGTCAATAAAGCACACAAATCGAGATAAAAGAACTTGCTTAGAACAGGAACAAATTACAGCTGTACAAAACCCTTTAAATTCAGGGGATTGCCAAAAAGAGTTCCTATATCTTGATTGTTTCTGTGTGGGTATGCACTTCAATAAAGTATTTCTCTTCCTGAATAAGTATTTCATATGAAAGCAGAACAGTGTTGTGCTTGGTGTTCTTGTGTCATTTTATTAGATGTTTAATCAGAAATTTTGATGGGAGGGAGAATTGCATGTTTATTTTCCATAGTCCAGTTTAAGTCTTTGAGTAAGGATGAGCAAGTGGGGAAAAAAAAGAGCATGAGATGTAAAGATTTTATTTTTTTTTTTCAACAAACAGCAACATGTGCAATATTATTCCTTTTTTTTTTTAAGCATATGTATTATGTTCAACATTTTTGCTTTAAAGGGCATACATCACAAAAAGAAACTATGGAAGTCAGCCTTGATATAACAGCTCTCAGCGTTCTTCAGCAACCTGAAAAACTTCAGTGGGAAATTGTTGCAAACGTTCTGGAAGACACGGTTAAGGATCTAGAAGAACTTGGAGCAAATCCCTGTTTGGCCAACTGTAAGAGTGAAAAGATGAAGGAAAAACATCTAGAACAACACAACATTCCCTTTCCTTGTTTATTAGCTGGAGGTCTATTAACATACAAATCACCTGCTACCTCTCCTGTTAGCAGTAACTCTCAGAGATCACTGGATGGTTTAAGTAGGACTCGAGGTGAGAGTGTCTCTGAACAGGGATCAACTGACAATGAATCCTGCACTAATTCAGAACTCAATTCCCCTCTGGTAAGGAGGACTTTGCCTGTATTGTTGCTATACAGCATTAAGGAATCTGATGAAAAAGCAGGAAAACTCTTTTCACAGATGAACAATATTATGAGTAAAAGTATACATGATGATGGTTTCACAGTTCCACAGATCATTGAAATGGAGCTGGACAGTCAGGAACAATTGCTGTTACAGGATCCCCCTGTGACTTACATTCAGCAGTTTGCAGATGCTGCAGCCAACCTAACATCTCCGGACTCGGACAAGTGGAGCTCCATGGTTCCCAAGCCTGGGACTTTGGTTCAGTGCCTGCGTCTGCCAAAGTTTGCAGAGGAGGAGAACCTGTGTGTAGATTCAATCACACCTTGTGCAGATGGAGTTCATCTGTTAGTAGGACTGCGGACTTGTCCTGTCGAATCTCTGAGTGCAATAAATCAAGTAGAGGCCTTGAATAATTTAAATAAATTAAACTCGGCACTATGTAATAGAAGGAAGGGGGAACTAGAATCAAGTCTTGCTGTAGTGAATGGCACGAGTATTGATGTAATCCAGCATGAGTCACCAGCAGATGTACCAACTCCTTTAATAATTCAGCCTGAACAGAGAAGTGTTAGTGGTGGATACCTAGTGCTTTATAAGATGAATTATGCCACTAGAGTAGTTACTCTAGAGGAGGAACCAGTAAAAATCCAGCATATCAAAGACCCTCAAGACACAATTACCTCAATGATTTTGCTCCCACCAGACATATTGGATAATCGAGAGGATGACTGTGAGGAGCCTGTAGAGGAAATACAATTAACTTCTAAAAATGGCAGTGGGAGAGAAAGAAGATCTGAGATCTCTACTCTTGGACACCTGGTAATAACTACTCAGGGAGGATATGTAAAAATATTAGATCTTTCGAACTTTGAAATTCTAGCCAAAGTGGAGCCACCTAAAAAAGAGGGCACTGAGGAACCAGATATGTTTGTCTCTGTGATATACTGTTCAGGCACAGACAGATTATGTGCATGCACCAAAGGTAAGACTACTCTTTAATTATTTTTTTTAATCATTGATTTTACTCTGGATGATATTATAGAATTTAGAACCAAAATTTCAGAACAGTAATACACCAATTTTATTGAATTTACATGGAGTTTAAGTCTGGTCTAGGAAGCATGGACTCGAGTTAATTCCTCACATTAAATGTAGATTTTCATCTCTAGAATGGCAAGAATTCTTGCACGTGTCCAATATATTGGTAAATTTGGCCTTGTAGAAGCACAGATTTTCTTAAGTCCAAAACAAATAAAAGTAGTTCTTGTAAGTAATGATTTCTGTGCTAAAGAAATCACATTTCTGAAAGATGTGTCTCCTGTCTGTAATTGATGATATTCAAGAGGATAGAGAAGATAATGCTTTTGTACCTTATTCCAGTGGTCATTTGTATCTTCATTCAGGTAGCATGCTGCTGGTTCTACTTCATCTTTTTGCAGTTGGGATTGTACTTTCTTGAGTGTGAGAGCCAGATTATCCATGCAGGATTATTAAATCTTTTTTTCCAAATGAACACAAGACATTTTGGGGAAGGAGGTGCAGGTAGGAGGGGAGTGTAGCTCAAGTTCAGGCAACAACTACTTCATAGAAGTCCCTAAACCACCACATAACTCCCACTTCCCTTGTGTCACATTGGACCAGAGGAAACAGCTTTACCTGTCATCCGAGTTCCTCCACACACCGGTGTTTTATTTAGTTCTCCTGCAGTTGAATGTGGCTCTGGTGGAAATACTTAGGCTCTCAGAGGGGCTAAGCTGATGGGATGATTCATACATTGCAGATTAATTCCCACCAATATCATGTTGAACTTTCTCTCTACTAGAATTTAAATCGATACCTTTCCTTCTTTGGAAATCACATTGATGACACAGTCATCCTATGAGTAGTTGTTAAATCAGATTTACCTGTTATTTCCAACAGATAAAGTCAAGCTTAGTGTAAAAATCTCAGTTTTGTTAAGGGCTCCATGTTTATCACTTACCTACCAAGAGTTTTAGAAGTGGAGATTTTAGATTTACTTATCAAATATGAATGAAAATATTATATGTTAGCAACTAGTATTTGTGTTTGCAGATTCCCAATGGTAACATTCATATTTACTAGATTGTTCTCTTTTCATAACTACTTTTGAAGAAATGTCTGTTAAACCGTTTCAGCTGCATGTTTCATGCATGCTTCTTCCTGGTTAAAATGGAACTGAAAGGTTAATTGCCTTTGACAACTGTTAGTATGTCATATCCATGTCATAATGTTTTTACCTATACTTAGCTGATCAAACTGCAATCTAATTACAAAGAACTTCAAACCTTGCTAAGGTAGTTTTTTTATCTACAGCATTGTATTACTATTAATTTCTGTCTTGCATAAAATCTATTTTGTCTTTCTTGATAAAAGTTAAAGGGCTTATTGTTACTGTGCATTG
The DNA here is from genome assembly GCF_009829145.1 of Chiroxiphia lanceolata. Classification (NCBI taxonomy): domain Eukaryota; kingdom Metazoa; phylum Chordata; class Aves; order Passeriformes; family Pipridae; genus Chiroxiphia; species Chiroxiphia lanceolata. The sequence continues at coordinate 33,185,374 of NC_045639.1, read as the reverse complement.
TACTTTTCCATCAGGTGTTATTGTATATGGTAATTACATTCTTGTAGCATTTGCTATAATCTGAACCTGTTTTGGGACATGGAGTGTAAGATAACAGGTCTGTTGAGTTGGAAGCATTTATTCTTGTGTGTTGGAGTATTTGTCTCTGCCTAGACAGCCACCATCTCTGTTACTGAGTGGAGGATACTTCATACTCCTCATAACAGACAAGCACATCATTCTATTTTTCCAGTAAATCTGTCTGAGTACTATATCCATCTAGCAATTTATAAATAGCTTTGTTGGGACTTCTTTTGTTCTTGCTGCCTTGAAGATGACTGAGATTTGGGGTTTTTTTCTTCTGTAGTCCAGTATGCTACAAGGTATCCCTCAGCTTCCAAGTTTCCTATTTTGTATATAGTACTTTGATTACTTAAAAAAAATCCGTTTATTATTCTTATCTCTTATTTACACCCATTGCACCTCTAGTTGGAACTTCCATCTTCTGCTCTGCAATCGTATTAAAATGGACTTTGGAATTTGTTATTTTTATTGTATAAATGTCTTTAGAAGCTTTCAATTTCTAGTCCTTATTTAACATTTCAGTCACTTTTCCCAGTGTAATTTTTCTCACTTTCGAGAAATTAAGTCCCAGAGCCATCATAAATATTTAGGGATCAATGTCCATTAGAAATCTGGATTTCAGGATCTGGTGCTAGGTATGTTTGAAGCCTCAGAGTCAAAACATTTATGCTAAAATGTGAAGCTTTGTAAAGAATGACTTGGATCTGAAATGGTTATAAATAACTGTAAGGCATAAAATTCAGGAACACTAAAGGAAAAAGCAAATCAAGAACCTCAACTATTAATATAACTTTTTAAATTCTGCATCCTATTGTACATTTGAATACCTTCTTATACAGAACAGGTTTTGCATAATTTTTGTTGTCTTGAATCATAATCACCCTTTAAACTTTCTGCCATGAGTGCGTAAAATTTCTTGCTTAGCTGCTAAGTGGATGAAGATGGTTTTTTTTTTATTACTGTTATTTTTTCTCAAATGCAGTTTTCCTGGGCTTCTTCCAAAATTCTTCCAAAATCACTTTGAGGTTTTTAATCCTCTAGGTTTATTACCGCATATGAGGTAGTGCCTGCAGTCTGACAGCATTAGGAAGATATGTATTGAAAGCAGAATAACAGTATTCGTTGATGTATTCAATCCTTCTAGAAAGAAACTTGTAGTGCAAAGACATAAGTGAAAATGTTAAGTAGAAGTTCTGGAACATACACACGTTGGAAATGCTTGGATGTTGTTGGAGAACTATTCAGGAATATAAGCTGAGCAGTATATTCTTTCCTGTTTGCTTGTTTGGATGGTGAGGGCAGGGAAAGAGGTACTTTAATACCTGAAAGTTTTGGATACAGAAAACCCTTTCTTTTTTTCTACTTCTCCTGCTACATCATAAAATTTTTCCATAGCTGTCTTTTAGATATGACTAAAAAGGAACCTCTGTGCGAATGGGTGCTTAGATTTGGAGTGGTTTAATGTAGAGGTGTTTTAGACCACCCAAATCTTCGTTCGCGAAGCCTAGTCGTGGTGATGTTTTAGACTTGCATTTGATGTCATCCATCCTTGTGAGTCCCACTTCAAAATGTTACCTCTCAGTGTCAGCTTCAGGTACTTACCTGTTTCTGCAGGAATTACCTGGAGCTGACCTCTGAGAAGAAGTGTGCAAGTATATTCTTGGTTCCAGTTCTGTTAAACAAACATGGTGGACTTTATTCTCTTTGTGTTTTGCTTTCTTCTCTTCCCCTTGGTCAAGGTAGACTATAGTTAAGATTCCTCTTAGTAGTACTTTGTGTGCTATCATATGGGGGTTTAAATGTTTTGTGTTATTAATATAAGACAGCTTATCTTCTGCTTTTGTAATATTCAAAATGATAAGTACAAAATAAGTAATTTCTGTATTAACTATGCAGTAGGTATTGTTTTTGAATAGAGTTACAGCTCTAGGATGGTCTTTTGATGATATTTAAAGCCTGTTATCTGGTGCTTAAGAGGATCAGATATAGTTTCTTGTGGATGCATAAATTTCCAGACCTAGAGTTGTCACTGTCTTTCTGATATCTCAGTTTTCATCTTAACTTTTTCTTTTTGAGTCCTACTAAAAAATTACTTAAGAAGATGTTCCACAGCATATGTTCTACTTTTTTCCTTTGTCAAATTTGTTTTGGATTGCTTCCTTACTTTAGCTGCTTAGCTGTTTATCATTCAGACAATTTTGTTGACCTTTGCTTTGCAATACAGAATTAGGTAAAAAATTGGACATATCTGAAATTGTATCTATTTTAGTTGAGTATAAAGATGCAAATCTCTACTTGTGTTTTGTTTTGGCAGTTTTGAAATTTGTCCATGTTTGTGTTTCTGGGAGTATTTTTAAAAGGTCATAAAGATGTGTCAATTTTCTGTCTTTCATTGCTCTTGATGTTCTTCTCCCTTGTGAAGCGTCTGAAGCTCTCTGAAGAAATATTGAACAGGAAGCTGTGGTGACATTTCAAACAAATGCTATAAAAAGTGGAAATGTTCATGTTGTTCTGGTGAAGAAGGTACTTTCTGCACATACTGTCTGATTTGAGCAGGTGTTAAGATCTATACCATCTCTTTGAGTGCTTGAACTCCTTCTAGTGAGTGAAGCATTGCTGGATTGTGCTCAGCTGACATTTTAAGATGTGTTACACTGTAACATTTTAAAGGTGTTACATTATAACAAGAGTTTTCTGATCACCACCCTTTGTTGGAAAAAGTATTTTTTCAGGCTGGAGTTTGGTAGGTCAAAAGTGAGTTGTCTGTGCTGATACTTCTTATGGCAAGCCTGGCAGAACTGAATGACATTTTGATACCTTTAAGAATTGATTCCTCTAAATCTTTATTTATAGCAGATTGCTTGCTCTTGAGTTGTAAGTAGTGTACTAATTACACTCTGTAGCTTTTTTCTGATTTAGTTTGGATATCTTATTTGTGTCTTCCCTGTCATTAGGCTTTGTCAGACTTGTCTGCTGTGTATTTGAAGTTCAAGAATCAATTTAGTATTTTCAATTTTCTACCTTCTTAGGCAATGGAGTCTAATAGGATTGGAGAGAGGTCAAGTTTTTACATATCAAAATTAGTGTTGGAAGTGATGCTGTAAGATCATCTTCAAGTCAGGATCAATTACACTTACCCATTCAGCAGAAGAGTAGTGATCACCCTGGTTTTGAGTATCTTCAACATGGAGATTTAACAGCCTAGTCGTGAAATTTGTCCTACTGCATGCTGTCCTTGATGATGATTTTTCCCCTAGTGTTTAGCCTGTATCATCTTTGCTCACTGGAGTCATACTGATTGCATATTCATTAGGAACATGGCAAAGAGATTTCTTCAAAAAAGAAGGGGAAGACAGAGTTTATTTAGATGCTGTTCTTTTGCAATCATTTATTTGCTCCAGCAGGGCCCTCTGGTGGTCTAGTGGTTAGGATGCGGCGCTTTCACCGCCGCGGCCCGGGTTCGGGTCCCGGTCAGAGGAGTCCCCCGGGCAGATGGAGCTCGTTAGCCCTGTAAGGCCATCCATCTAAGAGAAGGTCACTCTAAACAAACCTACGTCCTGAGGACCTCACTGCCACTGTCCAAGCTCGCTCGGCCCCGGCAGATGAACCTCAGGATTAAAGGGTGGGCTCAGCTCAGCGCACGCTGTGTCTCACCTAAAAAATCCACTGCGCAGGCTCGAAGGGCAAAGACCCTTCCCAAATCTTCGTTCGCGAAGACTGGCCATAATAATTTGCTCCAGCTGAGTATCTCCAATCCTTTTAAACTTTCCTTAGGGCTTTTAAAAGAAAAGAAAAAAATCCCCAACCCTTACTTACCCCTCCCAGAAGACCTGCTCAAGTCAGTCCACATGTTTCTTGATGACATAGCCAAAACCAGGCACAGTAATCCTACAGATGTCTTTGAACAGAAGAATTCCTTAAGTAGCTCTGCAGTCTGTATGTACCATGTGCATGTGTACATAATGAAATGTTTGCACTTTGGAGCAGGAAATCGAACGAGGTTTATCTTCTGACTCACAAGAGCCTCTTTTGCAGAACTGCTGGCTAGCCGATTTTTCTTCATCCCATAATAACTCTTTTAATTATTTCTTGCTAGGCATAGTAACTTTCACTTGTCCCTGTTCAGTTGCATTCTATTTTTCCATAAGTTGGGATGAAATTTTATAGCTAAAAATCTCCAAGAATAGTATAAATTGCGTTGGAGTGAGGTTTTGGGATAATTCTCTTGATGACATTTTTCAAGCATTCTGAACTTGCACATTTAGAACTAACCCATCCTCTACAGCCCAGTGTCAAGAGAAGTAGAGGACTGTAAGTTGTCTAGTGCATAGTCTTCTGTGATATGGCTTTGTTTTCCAATTCCTTTTAACTATTTGGATATTGTTTAACTATGTCCTTCAGTTGTGATTTGCTGCTGATGATTGTGTCATTCTTTCAGACTCCTTCCAGAGTACAGGACACAGGATGCTAAGCATCTCACCAGATTGGCTTTGACTGCAGTGGCCTAGTCTCTGATGTGTGCTCTAGCTTGTGCCTGTGCTGCTTTCCTGGAACCAGTAACTGGTTTGCCAGAAGGAAAATTGTGGTTTATTTGAATGGATTTATGATTCTTATGTTCTGTTTGTATTACCCACCAAGTTCTTGAGTCCATGCAAATTGCAGATTTTAAATACACTTCAGAATTAAATTACCAGTGTTTTGATTTTGTTACCTGGTTTTTGAGGGAAACATTATGGTGCTGGTTTTCAACTTGTCTCCTTTGTGATAACTAAGTCAGTGTCAGCTTTGGGAGCTGGGATTTCTTTAGCCTGCGGAAGAGGAGGCTCAAAGAGGACCTTATTACTCTCTACAAGTACCTGAAAGGAGGGGAGGTTGTAGTCAGGTGGAGATTGGCCTCTTCTTCCAATTAACAAATGACAGAACAAGAGCACATGGCCTCAAGTTGCTCCTGGGGAGGTTTAGCTAGGATATTAGGAAAATTTCTTCAGAGAAGGGGTTTTCAAGCATTGAAACAGGCTGCCCAGGGAAGTGGTTGAGTCACCATCCCTGGAGGCATTTAAAAGACTGTAGATGTCACACCTAGGGACATGGTTTAGTGGTAGACTTGGTAGTGCTGGGTTAATGGTTGCACTTAATGATCTTAGTGGTCTTTTCCGGCCTAAATGGTTCTATGACATCTCTGTAAATGACAGAATTCATCTATGTGTATCCATAGTGGTGAATAATGTTCAACCTCCTTGAATGATTTCAAAATTCCATCACTACATTGTGTCCATTGAAAAGTTTGGACTTGCTCTTTTGTCTGTTGACCTGATTGGTGTTGGTAGTTCTAGGTTTGATGAAATAATGTGAAGAACCACTTAAGAGAATTCAGAGAAATGAGTTGATTTTTCAGTTTTCAAATATCAAACTTTAAAAGGAAATTTATGTAACCTGTACAAATGAGGTAGTGTAGGCCTTTACTTCAATGATGGAATATTTTCTCTTTGTAAACATATTTAAGATTATGGAAAGTGACATAATGGTTATGAATTTTAGTCTCTGTTGAGGTTTCCTGTGTTAATTACCTTTTAAAATGCCTCCCCCCAATGTCTTACCTTTAATGCAATTCACAATTGCAGTATTTTTGAAGTTCTGGTTTGCATTTGCCCTGAAAAAAAATTGTAGTGATAAAGCAAAATGAGTATTCCTGTATAATCTTACTGGTTTCAGGCCCTGCATAGTTGCTGTCATAATTGCATAGCAGTTCAACTGCAAGCCAGCCTTGTGAATTGAGTTTAGCTGTATGCCTGTCTAAACCTTCTTTTGTTGTCTGTGATGATTTTAGGTGGAGAACTTCATTTCCTTCAGATTGGAGGGACCTGCGATGACATAGATGAAGCTGATATACTTGTAGATGGATCCCTTTCCAAAAGCATAGAACAGTCATCAGAAGGCACCAAACCCTTATCTAATCCTTCTAGTCCAGGCATTACAGGTAAATTTCACATGTGTAAATGTACCATGAGTAAAAAAAACTTCTGTAATTTTTGGAAGTTACATATTTTCAATTATTTAGTAGCATGCTGCCTTATAATTTTTTTGCTGCCCACAGTTGGAGTTCTCTAGTTACTGTCACTGATTATGTACGAGCATAATATTTCAGCAGTTCTTGATTAAAAAACAAACAAACAAACCAACAAACCCACTTTTATGTAGTCAACTGTTTTTCTAATCTCTGTATGTGATTTTAAGTGTGGCAGACAGTGAGAAATGGGTAGTTGTGCAGTGACTGAGCTTCCCACATAGTTTAAATAGGCTTGAGATCTTTATTTGGAATGAAAATCATGTCTTCATTATGTAAAGTTGCCTTAAAGTTTCATGCAGAAGCTGTACAGGTCTACTTAATAAAACTGTACTAGGCATGTATTTAACAGGTACTGTTGCACACAGTGGAATTGATACTTTCTGTACATCAGGCAGTGTAGTTGCTGTAGATAAATTAAGCTTACAATGTGAACTCTTGGATTTTTGTTTTCAGTAGTTTGCCTGGGTTGAGCTCAATTTCTTCTGTCCTTTACATATTAGTTTCCTTCCTCAACAGGTTCTCTACCCTTGGACAGCAAGAAATAATTGTTTTGAATTGTCCAAATTCTGTTTTTACCCTAAACATCCTGTTTAGGTGTTCTCTTTACTGAGGTTCTCGTATACTGACCTGCAACAATCTGCTGCTTTTTGTAGCCTCCCAGCCCACTAAGGTTAAATAAGTAGTTGACCGAGAGGGTTATTCCTTTTGTAGACAAGCAGAAGGGGAGAAATGTGAGGGACTCTTCCTGTCTGTCAGGGAGAACAGTGAGTTTGCAGGTTATGGGAGCTCCTCTGTGTGGACCTCTCAGTCTTTTCTCAGCGCTCATCAAAGATGCTTTAGTGTAGATCAGTTGCTACTAAAATTTAACAACAAATCTAATTTTGCTGGTTTAGCCTGAGGAAGACTTGAGTCATGCTGAGGTTTTTAAAGGGTGTATATACATACATATTCTTGTTTTGAGTTTATAAAGGGAATTGTTTATGAGAGACCTGTAAAACTATTATTATTTTGATTTTGTTTTAACCTGCCGTTGTTGAAGATAGAGAAAGAAAGCATAATTGTTTTAGTTGGATTGGAGTTTGGAAGTTTTGGTTATGTCTGTTGGGACAGAAATAGGGATACACTGGGAATAGATTACCTAGAATATAAAATACAAAAATTAAACAACATAAAGCATGAGGCTAAAACAGTGATACAATGGGAATAAACCATTTGTGTAGCTATAACTGTTTCAGAGAAATTATGTTAATTCTGTGTGTACATGTGTGTGATGGGAGGTGTCTTTGCCTGCAGCTGCAGAGGACAAAATAAGCTGGGAGAGGACTGACTGGCAGTACAGGGACCATTTTGGATCATGGCATCTTTGTTGTCACCAGGCTACTGGCTGTCTTTCTCCCAAAACCTCTGCTCGCTGCCAGCCTTCTAACACTTCTAGTTGTGTTATGCTGTGTTTGTGTGATCCCAATTTTATTCTGCAAGAGTCGATCAAAAGAGGGAAGGAAAAGATGCTTTTTGTCATAAGATTTCTTATAAGCAACATTACAGTAGTTGCTTTGAGGACTGAATTTCTCCAGTTCCTCCCCTTTTTCACCAAAGAAGCCACTCCTGAAGTTTGAAAATCTCTAGGAAATAAACTGTTGTATGTATGTGAGCAAAAAAGGTCTGTGACTTTCTTCTGCACCCTTCTTTTGCTAATGGTGAATAAAGCAAAAAAGAGAATATAAATATCAAGGACATAGATGTGTTTCAATGGGTGCATTCCCTGTACAGTAGCTTATTAGCAGATTTCAGTGACTTCCAATCAAGTGGTAGCTTTGACTATCCTAATGAATCAAATAGATGATCATTACTGTTTAAATTCTGCCAGTACTGTAACGGGGATTTTTTTCCCCTTTTTTATCTCTTTCTCATCCAACCTTCAGCATAGGCTTGAATATGGCTTATTGGAACAAGAAATTGATTTATTTATGCATAGATTTCAAAGTAGCTGTAGCTTTAGATTGTCCACAAGTTGCAGGTCCTCCTTTAAATAGTCGTATGATTCAGACAGTGTAGTATTGCTTGATCTTGGTCTGTACTGCTTTCCAAAGAGTAATGATCAGATAAATTGAGAACTATTTTGCTGTGCCATCAAACTGAGCCACTAAAAGCTGTGAGAGAAGCTTAATAGTCATAGGAAGCCAGTGCTAAAATGAGGGGACTGGATGGGAATTGTGGAAACCAAATGGTGTTTACAGAGCTCTTAGCCAAACTATCCAGGTTAAGGATACTAAAGTCAATAATACAGGATTCTCAGCATATATGTGAATGATTGCCAGGACTGTGCCAACATCTTCTGAGTCATTGCCTGTATGAATCATGACGAGGCTTTGTCCCCAACATTTGTAACATCAGTGTTAATTCCCTTTTAGTCTTAAATACTGTACAGCAGAAAAAAACCCATTTTCTTCCACCTTTGTCCTAGCATGTTATTCAGACACAGACACAGCTCAACAGAGGTTTCTGGGTTTCTCTTTGAGGAAATGAACTCCTGCAACAAGCAGAAGCTTTTGCCCGTATGGTGTTCCTGTATATTGTGGGCTTTGTTTGTGTGTTTATTTTTCTCTATTATTGGCATTCTAGAATACAAGTATTATAATTTTTCAAAAGAAGTCAAGTATACTTGGCAACACGGGAAAGTTAAGTCCTTCATTTTTCAATTTTAGGGGTTGATACCACATGTATGTGGTTGCTCTGAATACTTTGAATTTGTATTTGTGTCTATTGGAGAGGGAAGGAGAATGAAGCAGGAAAAATCCAGTCTAGTCAAAGATAGAATTGTTCTACAGTTTAAACAATGATCTCACTTCTCATTGCAGTGTCATCCAGCTAATGAGGTTCACATTTGGCAGTTAAAATAATGAAGGTCTCTGCCCTATTATTGAAATTCAATTTTTAAAGCACTTCTAATTTCTTCAGCATTTTCCTGCCTCCTAGGTTGATGATTAGAAATTATTGTAGTTGCAATGAGAGTGAATTTTTTACTTGCCTCTGGGTGTCTCACCTGGAGCTCAACTTGGCTTGCTTTACAAGACAGTCTCTAGGTTCAGACTTCACTGGGAGGGTGCTATTTCTGTATTATTATCCCCCCAGCCAGGGTGGTGAAAGTAGTAGTCAGGTAGCAAACTTTCTCCTGTTGAAAAATAAAATTTCTTTAAAAGTAAGAGATTTTCCCCAAAATGCATTTTTAAGGGAAAATACTCAAAATACAAGAAAATTTATATTGTGCATATCTTATTTTCCCTTGTTTGTTTTTTGTTGTTGTGGTGGTGGTGGTGGCTTTTTTATTTTTTCTTGGGTTTTTTTGTTTGTTTGTTTTATGGTTTTGGAGGGGTTTGTTTGACTGGTTTTTTTTGGTTTGTTTGGGGGGGGGGTTGGTCTTTGTCAGAAAATCTGATTATTTTTAGAGTTTCTTTGTGATTTCTTTAGGTGTTTGGCTTCCTGGGATATTTCAGTTTTCAGTACTTCAATTAATATCCTTGTTTCCTCAGTACAAGGCTTGAATATGAAGACAAGAAGACAGTATAATTGTCTAGGCCCATTTGTTTTAAGTGCATCACCTAAAGCATGTTTGTTTTTCACTTACCCCTCTTTTAAGCTAAATTGGGAACCTTTCACAACATTCTAGTAATTCACCATAGAACAAGTCTGTATTGATAAACAGGTACCAAAGTGATGTTTTAAACAGTGATAAAAATGTCACAATTACGTAGTAATTCTGTATGTCTGTTTTCATAAAATATAGGGTTTTTTTTATCTGAGTCAATAGAGATATTAAAAAAAAAATGTTTATTCAGCTTTACATCTTCAAAGTGTAGCTGGCTAATTACTTATGGCTGATGATTCTGGTTAAATCCCAGACAGCATGCTCAGAGCTTTCAGTACTTAGAAAATTTATTCCAAATGAACTGCCTTCAAAGGATACTGACTTCAAGGCTAGGGTTTTTTGGTTGCTTGTTTGGGTGTTTTTATTTGTTTAGGGTCGTGCTTTTTTGTGTGTGTTTTTTATTATTAGCATTTTTTAACTGAAAAACCTTCATATAACGTGTAGTTATTTGTATCTGTAGCAGTTTGGATATATTTCAAACTGTTCATAGGATGTTCTTGGGGAAAAAAAAATGAAATCTACGTGGTAATTACTGTATGTTCTGTAATTATTCAGGAGTTGATCTTTTGGTGGACCAGCCATTTTCCCTCGAAACACTGACATCCCTGGTGGAACTGACCCGTTTTGAGACCTTGACACCACGGTTTTCAGCCACTGTCCCTCCCTGTTGGGTAGAAGTCCAGCAAGAGCAGCAGCAAAGGCGGCACCCTCAGCATCTGCACCAGCAGCACCACGGGGATGCAGCTCAGCATACTCGAACCTGGAAGCTACAGACAGACAGGTAAGGAGAGTAACAGCCCAGAAGGAATTGTGTGCATTGCTCAACTAGTTTGTATAGCTGTACAGTCACAAATTTCATGCAATTTAATTGTTTTTAACTAGTGTGCAAGTTTAAGAACGTGTAATTTTAAAGGTGATAATCCCTACTTGGTAGTTTGCATTACAGGTCTTTATGAGATTGCCAGAGTTGTTTTAGTGGACCTTGAAACAAATAGAAACATCAAGTTTTGAATTGGGGTATTTTAACTTGCCAAATGTGACGATTTCGTTTTATAATTAGACAAGCACACTTGCCAGAGTTACAAGTATTCTTGATATATTCTGTAAAAGTCTGATTCACCCTTCTTATGCGTATACGTGTTCTTAATATATTTTTTTAATCAGAAAGTGGTGCCAGTATGACTAATTAGTTGTCCTAAATGAAATTGTATTGTAATTTATTTTAAAATATGAAGATAGCACCTAGATTTATGTCTGTTCATGTGAAGTTAAATCTTTATATGTGAGACATTTCCTTAAGTCACTACAGCGCCCTAGTTGTGCTACAATTTATGTAGTATTTTCATTGAAATGAACTGCACCAGCATGATATATGTAGTAGTACTTAGTTTTTAACACACAATGTGAGAACTTGGAATTCCTCTGGGATCCTAAATACAAGTACAGCAGTGTTGCAGTCTCCTTTGAAGAGTTGCTTAAAACCTGCCGGAAGTAGCTTTGCATAGTTTTTGTGAAAAATGCATGGAGAAACAAAACATAGATATAAGTTTTATTGTGTGTTTTTATGAAGGGATGTGCTTAAGACACTGCAAAGATCTTTTAGGTCAGGCTGTTACACATCTGTTCCACTGATATGTGAGATTTGGAAAGGCCATGCAGTGGAAACAATGAAATGACCGAAGGGAGCTAGAGATCATACATGGGGCAGAAAAAGCATGTTGTGGAAACAAGTGAAAGCTGGCATGTGATAATGAAGTATTCCAGGTGGGAAAACAGGTAATAGTTGCAGGCATTTTCAGGGCTGACACCTAACAGGAGCTGAACTTGCTTTAATTAAATATTCATAAGCTGTGGTTAAAAACTTGCAGTGCATTATAGGTTTTAAAACCTTTGTTTATCTTGTGGTTTAGCTTTGTGTAAGTAAAATATTCTGTATAGAACAAGTGGAAAGGAGATGGTTCCTTGGAAAATAACTTCTAGTTAAAACAATTGATTATCCATGTGTTCAGCAGCAGTTGAAAAGTAAAAGGCTACCAATATGAAGATACAAGGAAGCAAAGAGTGAAGGTAATTGCTGTTAATTGGAAGGTGATAAGTGGAAAATTGGCTTATGAATATTGTTTCATTGAAGGAAAAGAACTATACCTGCTGCCAAGTAAAGCAAGGCTGTAAAGAGGTAAAGTTAAAATTTTGGGTTAGTACTGGAAATCTTTGACAGCTGCTAAATGACTCATGATGAAAATTATTAGAGTTCCTTTGTTCTTAGGGTAGAAGCTTAAGATTGAAAGCAATGCTAACTCTTAATTAAAAGTTATTTGGGAAGAAAGTTTTTGATTTCTGGATTATTTTGTTGGTGGTTAATATGAGTTCCTTTTATCTCCTCTTTGAGTGCCTCATACTGATACCTATCAAGATGTGGGATTACAGGGTTAGATGGATGAGTAATGCAATTTGATATGGTGATTCTTTTGTTTCTCAAACAGATAGAAATGTGTTTTAGGGAATGGCATTATATTATACTCCTGCTCTTTCAATCCTACTTTGTTTTTTATAAAAGACTGTGTAACAAAGAAAACAGAAAAGCAGACTGTGGTTTACCTTGTGAATTATCTAAATATCAGTACTGTCCCCTCAGTGGTATTCAACTGAAATGTTGAATGGGGTTAATTCTTTTAAAAGAGATACATGAATTCCTAATGTGCATGGATAAAACAGTGACGTCTGAGTTTCCTGACTTTTTCTCAAATTTATGTAGGATGTATTTTATGTATTCATTTTATGAAGGCATATTTGAAAATATGTGAAAGAAGAAAGAGCTATGCACTGATGTTCTGTCCAGTGTTTAAACTCTGAAAGTGGCTCTGCAGTTCAAAGTTGAGTTGTAGTGGAAGAGCAGATGATGAGATATTTTAGAAAAGGAATGAATAAGTGTGTCAGAAACTATTTTGTAAATGGGAGAATGATGGTATATTGGCATTTAGAATACAGTATGGATTGTATGTTCTTCTTTAGGAAGATGCTATAGATGTAGAAGGGTGTCAAAGGTGAGAAGAGTTCCTAAAAGACATTGCATTAGATTGTCATAGAAAAGTGATACTTAGGGTGGATATACTAAAATATTGAGGGAAATAGTAAGGAGTAAATTTTTTTTTTACTACTTTGAAACTTTGCACAAGAATAAACAGGATGCACTTAGGGGAAATTAAAAAAATCTTTAAAGGGTATTTTTTTAACTAATCACAGAATCAGATTGTGAAGTTTATTGCCACAGGTATAAGATCTCTTTACTGTTGGATTAGTGGGAGATCTTCATGGAGGTTCGTTATTCCATACATGCCTATTGAGCATCTGCTGCTCAGTTCTGTCAGAAATAGATTTCTGGAGCAGACATATAACAGTTGTAATTCACTATGCAACACACACTACAAAAGATTACTGCAGACAAAGTGGTTTATTGTTCAGTTCTGGGTTTGTACTAGATCTTTAACTAAAATTGGATGAGCAGAATACTACTTAGTCTTTCAGAAGTCTGGCTCCTTTGAATGTCTCATTTAGTCCGTGCTTTGCATGACATGACAAACCACCCCCAAAACTCTCCCTATTTTGCACTGGAGTATATATTCTCCAAACCAGAGGAAAGGCACTAGTGATTCTAAGTATTTAGTGTTACAGTTGCTTACAGAGGTTTCAGGGGTTTTTTTTCCCCAGAACCATAGGATAAATTTTCATTTTATTTTGTTTACCTGTGTTATTGTACAGTTAGCTAGCTGAAAATTCTTCACTGTTGCTTCTTAAATCATAACCACAAACTGCCTTCTGTCCATCTTTCCTCCCAAAATCACTACTTTTCTGTGCTGCTTGCTCTGGAAAGCAACATTACTTTTACCTGATATGTGCCTGTGGGAGATCTGGCCTTCAGGGATATTACTGTAAAGAATTAAATACAGTTGCACCATTCCTTAATCTATTTTCAAATGGTTTTCTGTATAATACTTGATGTAGAGCATATTATTTGATTTAAAATACCTTTTTGTGATTTAGATGTTAGAAAGATATCTCAAAAATATTTATAGCAGCAAACTCAGTTTCTTAGTGTTCTCAGTTATAGAACTGAATATGCACAGTCTATCAGTTACATTTAAAAAATATTTATTGCTAACTTGAGAGGATCAGGAAGTTCAGTATTTTAAAAAATGTATACAAACAGCACAATTGACAGGTGGTTAGTTTTATTTTAATTACTCTTTGATTTGAACTACCTTTTGAACCTTAGTGTGTAAAACTATGGAATGGATTATTGAGGGGTACTTATCTCAAGTTTACACTTTCAGTGTAAACCAAACTTGTCTTCAGAACAAAAATGTGACTTACAAAAAGAAAACTGTACCCGTTTTGCACAGCACAGGTTTCTGAGTGTGCATCTGGTAAGAAGCACTTTTCATCCTGTATGAGTTATCAAATGTGTTCTAAAAATAATTTGAAACTAGTGTTTTGAGTCTCTGGATGTGGCTTTCATACTATTGGACAATGACATTGGCAAGTGTTAAGCAACATCAAGGGCAACTTAAAAGAGATTGCGAGGTAGGTACTTAGGATTGTGCTGTCATACACTTCACTGATTGGTAGTACACTTCACTTTTTTAATGTTGTGTTTGGAGGTTTTTTCTCATACTTTTTTTTCATGGAAACCATGGAAACTGGTATTTATAGTAATATGAAAAGGGTGCTGCAATGAAGGTAACAGGGAATCTTTACACTGCTGATTTTATCCGAACATTGTTTCACCCTGTATTATTGATTGGCTTTTTAACATCATTTTCACAAAATTAATATGGTTAGCTTGAAAACTTAAAAGACACTACTTCAGAAATTCATGTGGATGTCAACTAGTGCAAAGTACATTTTTCTTCTTGTGAAGTCACGCTGCATAGATGGAAAATGCACTGTGTGATGCCTCCTGTTTGATCTGAATTCTCTTAACATTAGGTCTTTGTCTTCTTTTTTTCCCAACAGCAACAGCTGGGATGAGCATGTCTTTGAACTGGTTCTACCCAAAGCCTGTATGGTTGGACATGTGGACTTCAAATTTGTTTTGAATTCAAACATCACCAACATTCCCCAGATTCAAGTGACTTTACTTAAAAATAAAGCTCCAGGCTTAGGGAAAGTCAATGGTAAGAAATAAGATAATTTCCAGAACATTATTTCTTTTCTTAAACTCATTATTCTCTTTTATAAAAATTACTTGAAATAGTGTAAGTATTCCAGTTTTACTTATTTCCATTTTATTGTGTTTCTCAGCATCATGGGCTGTTTTCACTTAGCGTGTTTGAATGTAAACAGTTTCAAAATCCTGACATTTATTCAAATAAAAGCAAAGATTGAACTCAATTATTCTGTACTGCTTGAATCCTACAGTCATTAAAAAAATACATTGTCAGTTGTAAATCATCTTAGAGATTGACTGATAAAACAAGTGGTGCTCTTCTAAGGTCTTGGTATATAAAAAAAAAAAAATTACAATAAATCGTTCCAAATCACAGAAGGAAATTATTTGCCAGTGAGAAGATGACAAGGCTTTTCTTGATGGCAGCAGAAGAAAAACTGGCTTCCTTGGGAATTCTCTCATCCTTTGGCTCATTAACCAAGCTCTGTGAAAGCTGCAGTATGATTTCACGTTTTGTTCCTTGCAGCTTTGACAGAGGAGACCAGAGTTAGGAACACTCTTGCCTTGGGAAGACTCCTAACTGCGCTGTGCATCTTACTAGCTCTCAGGGAACCTGTGAGGGGGTAGTGTAAATTGAGAAGTCAGTTTTTTGATGTGGAAGAGTTTGTTCCTCCATTGGGATTTTCCTGTGGTAAGAGTGTTGATTGCATATCCTGGTGCCCTGTCTGCTAGGAGAGGAAGATATTACATGCAGCACCTCCTCTTATTGAGGCATTAATTGGTTATCTTTATCTGGCCACATCTTTTCCAAAAGCTTCTGGGAACTGAGTACTTCAGAGAAATCTTGCTGTCAGATGTTGTTAAATTGGTTGCTGGATATAAAATGTGTTAGGGAGAACAGCAAGCATGATCATAAAAGCCCTTTTTTTTTTTTTTTCATTTTTCCTGGTTTTTTTATTGCTAAGTAAGAGCATCCCAGTTAAACAAAGGTAACAGTGCTGTAAATTTCAAAAATGAATGCAGAGATACCAAAGATCATTGACATGCTTCCATACAACTTCCCATTCTGTAACATCCCCCAGTGCTTAACAACAATAAATGTGTCCTGGATGTGCTTCCTTTAAATACTGGTTGTTATCCAAGAACAAAATATTCTAGCATAGTAATATTCTTCGTGGAAAGTCAATTCTTTTAGGATACAAGATGGTTTAGATTTAGCAGAAGTGCTAGTTTTGACTGCAGGACAGCAGACAACAGGTGTTCTTTCAGTTTCTTCATTTTTTTAATGCTTGAAGTAAAACCTTAATTTTAACATGTAGCAGAAATTTGTTCTGTCAAATTAAAAGACAGGATAGATAGGCCATGTTGCTCTTCCGAATGGAACCTGCTTTGTTTTCAGCCTGAATTCAGTCCATTTGCAGTTCTGGATGTCAGAATTAGTCTGAAAATATTCACATGTGGAACAAAACAGTAGAAGAAAAACTAAACTCTTTTCCTTAATGCTTCAGTTTTAAATATTTCTGAGCAAACAGTTTCATAATTTGGTAATTCTGTGGAGACATTTGATTTTGCTGTGAACTACATTGCCAGAGCTCTCTGTGAATGCTTTTTTGCACAGAACTCTTCCAGAAAATGATATTTCACTTCCTTACATATACGGGAATTTGTTTTTTTCTATTATAGATAGGGTGGAAAAAGCATGGAACAGGGGGTCAGTTAGCCTGGAAAGGACTGGGGAATGTGAGAACGCCTGCAAGGCAACCTTGGCAAAGTCTTTTTTCTTTTTTATTCAGTAGGGTTGAGAAGGCACAACTAACCAACATGTTTCCAAAGTGTGACTGCATTGCAGTTGTTTCCTCCCTTTTTTCAATTTCTCGAATTTTGGAAAAGGACCTTAGTGACATTTGCCTTTTTAATATGCACTATTGAATAAAGTAAAAGGGCACTAATGGTTTCATTATAAGGGAAGATAAACCTAGATAATTTATATCTGTGATGGATCTTAACCAAAATGTTCTAATCCTACAGAGAAGTAATATTCCGGAGTGTTTGATGGCTCTTGAAAATGTATAAAAACCTCAGTCTGAAATTCAGTTAACTCCCCCCATTCCCTTCTCTCCTTCCATAGGGGGAGAAAGGAACTGAAATTTTAAGATAATGAGACCTAGGGAAGATGTGTAGGGGAAAGTTTATTCAGTCATTTTTTTGTATGACAGGAACCCTGGAAAGAGTTAAATATACAGTGTGTAGTAATGGGAAGGCCAGAGGCATAATTCCTCCAGTTTGGAATTAATGGTTCTGGTGTGGCAGTTATTTCACCATATATGTTTCTTGTTAATTTGCTTGCATGTCCTCTTCATCTATGATTCATGTGATCCATTAATTGAAAAAAAGGCTGTATTTAAGTATTATCAAAATAATGTTTGGTGTTCAGCAGGAGCAATCCAGTTATTTTAAGTTTAAAGTATTTAAAGTTTATAAAACTTTCAATATTGGAATCTAATTGCTTAGGAGTAATCTGCACTTGATTATTAGGGGAAAAGAATTTAGGCAGCATTAAAACAAAACAGGCTCTTTAGAACTCATTCAGAAGTTGGGTTTTTTTAACTATTTGCTGCAACTTCAGTTCAATCCTAATATGAAAAATGTGCCTTTTTATTTTTGTGGGTTTGTATTAGAAATAGTGTTGTGGGCAGAAAGCTGATAATTTTGCTATGAAAACTACTGCTTGTGTTTTTCCTGAGCCGTGAGCAATGTTTGAAATCTTGCTAATATTTTTATTTCCAGAAGCAGCAGTAGATAGACAGATCACATTTCCTTTATCTCCAGCTCTTAACATTGAAGTGGAGAGAAATGGAAAACCAGGACTGGTGGAATTCAATGAAGAAATGCAGTATATGGATGTAGAGGAACCACAATGTAAGTTTTATTTATCTTGTTATATTTTGTTTAAAGTATGAGCTTTTTTTTTTTTTTTTTTTAAATGATACACTGGAATTCCCCTGCAAAGAATTCTCAGTCATTTAAAATATACTAATTTCTCATCTCCCTTCAAAGTTGTTTCTCTCACTGGTCTGTTTGCTTAATGAGTTGAAAGTTTAACACAAACACACCAAAATAATCCCAAACTACTGAAGAGGTTTGTTGCTTAAAAACAGATTAATATTTATTTGAATTTAGAAATAAAGTAGATTGATAGGGCACCTTCCTAACTAAAATTCCTACACTGTTCTAGCAGTATTTTAATTTGTTTCTTTAGCTAGGTTTAGTATAATTTGTCTCTGCATACCTGGCTTTTGCAGAGATTGCTGCCTTAAACAAAATAAAGAACAGCTAAAGAATTCATAACTAGTCCTGTTGACTTTGAGTCACATCACACTGACTGTGCCTGTTTTCATAGCTTTTTGTTAACCAGCACTCTTCCACAAGATCTCTTAGGCTGTGAAAGGCAATAAGAGTGGATCTGAGTGAGGAGAGCTGCAGACTAAAAATTGTCAGTTGTTGTGATTCAGTATTCTGGATTCTTTTTCTTGTCTTTTTAACAGTCTTACTTTACACTTTCTTTTCACTCATGTTATCAAGCTTATCCTAGAGCATGACTAGAAAGGTCCTTTCCAACCCAAACCAGTCTATGATTCTATGACTCCAAGAAAGGTGTTGCAAAGGATGAGGGGAGGAACCAAAGGGGTGATAAAAATGCTGAAAGAAGATGTTTCATGCTGAGAAAGGAGCAGGAGAGATGAGTGGATGATGATCTCAATAGTTTGAATATACCACAGGAGAAACAAATCAGTCTTCTTGTTTTAAATTTAATTATTCATTTTGTTTTGTTTTAAACAGTTCTGTCCTGCTTCATTATAGACCAAGTAAGAGTTGTGGATCTATAATATTGGTTCATTATTTCATCAGTTGTATATTTTCTGACTTTGATAAGCTGGTCAACATAGGTATTATCCACATTATACAGCTGAAAATGGTTTGAAAACTGTTGTTTACCTTTAATGATTTCGCTGGAAAATGTCTAAAAAAGAACCTCAGGTAATTTTTGATGTGGAATTATGTGTATTTAGTGATCAGAGTTTGACATGGTGTATTTTTAATCCATGCAAATGATCAGATTTTGTGACAATTATGACTAATTCATATCCATGTTACTCATGTTTTTTTAAGGTCTTAGATTGTGTCCATTTCTGGAGGAACACAAGGAAGATATACTTTGCGGTCCAGTATGGCTGGCTACTGGACTTGATCTATCAGGACATGCTGGAATGTTGACACTAACAAGTCCCAAGCTTGTTAAAGGTAAACCAGTTTATTATGCTATTTGCATGAAGTATGTGTGACTAAAGTGCATCTCGTACTTCTGTAGTCAGACTTAGGTTTATTTATTTTCACATTGACAAATTTTGCTGTGTAACAGTTTCAAACTGATGATCAAGTACTGTAATTAATATGGTTGAGCTCTGCTTGTGCACTGTATCTGTGAAGTTGAAATCTGTTTACAACTTGCCTTAGTAAACTATGCAAATTCTCCCTCCCTCCCTTTTTTTTCCCCCCACTTTTAGGCATGGCTGGTGGCAAGTATCGTTCATTTTTAATTCATGTTAAAGCAGTGAATGACAGAGGAACAGAAGAAATCTGCAATGGTGGCATTAGACCAGTTGTTAGAATACCACCTCTAAAACCTCAGACTAACAAGGGCCATTCACTTGCTTCATTGTTGGCAAAAGTTGCAGCAGGCAAGGTAATGAACAGCCAAGGAAGACGTGTGTTAGTTGTAGACTTGGTGTGATTTATGTGATCTGAAAACCAAACAGCTGTTAGGAGAATTAAGATCCATTAAAAATTGCTTTGTAAACATGACACTGTGTTGACACCTTCAAGAATTAAGAGTTCAACATCTCTTAAGTTGTTTGTTTTGTGCATATTTAGTTGAAGAGGTCTGTTCTGCACTTTCACATTCTGAGCGCTTGTTTTTGAAACCTCTGTTTCCCTGAGTATTTTCAGTAGCTGATACGCCTCATCCTCCTACGAAGATTTGTGTGTGTGTGTGTGTGTGTATTTTACTCTTGATCATTGTAGTTCTAAGATTGGATGATATGACATACATCTTGAGGATGTTATTAGAATAGTTAGAACATGGTAGATTACAGAACATTATTAAATTTGTTGTTCTATATTAGAGTAATTAGTGAACAAAATTAGTTTATTTTAATGCAATGCTCAAGCTGAGAGATTTTACTGAACTGTTTGCATTTCACTGAACAAGGTATAAAAATTAATCAAAATCAATGTGATTTTTGAATTTTATTTTTTTCCAAAAAAAATCAGGAAAAGCCATCTAGCAAAATTGAAGGCACTAATTCTTCAAGAAAATCAGATAATCTGCGAGGCTGTGACTTACTTCAAGAAGTCTCTGTAACAATTCGAAGATTTAAAAAAACTTCAATTTCAAAGGAAAGGTTAGTAGGTGGTTTTTAATTCTGAAGAAATATTAGCTTTAGTTATACTTAGCATTAAAAGTTTAGTCCTCAAAATAGCTTGGGTCAAACCACTGTTTCAAGTTGTCATTTCATAAGCTTATTATGTTTGGAAAATCCTATAAATTATGAGTTAGAGGGCACTGTTCTGTGCAAGCTGTGGTAGAAAAACATCATGCAGGAAATTATATGTTGAGTGATTATTTTACCTGACTTGAAAAAGCAAATAAGTTTTCTGGGTAAAGCAGATAAATAATCTGGACAGACTTTTTTTAAAGGAAGCATCTTCCCTTTCTATTTCCACATTGTCTGGTTTCTTACAGCAGAGATTATATTATTTGTCAAAAAGTTTAGAATCAATTATAACTCACAAATTGTTACCCAAAGAAGTGGTTAAAGTCTCTGGATTGGTACTGCAGACCTCAATGCAAACAATATAGTATTTTAAGTGTATTACCAGCTGCCACCCTACAATGGTGGCACTGACTGTAGTGGGCATAAAGAGGTCAAAGAGGCTGCAAAAAGGTATGTGCAAAAGTTTGCTAAAGAGTGTTGTGGATGGTGAAAGTTTGTTTACATTTAGAAGTTGCTAGACAAGTTAATAGGAGGAAAAAATTCACAGAAGATTACTAGGTATATAGTGAAATAGGAAGTTCTATGAGCAGAAAATAGGAAGATTGGGAATGTGTGCATGGAAGGTATTATATATGCTTGTGTACTGGTTTTATGCTTATCTAGGATTCTCTGTTTTGCTGCTCTTATGACAGGATACAAAGCTGGAGGGACACTTTAATGGGAGAATGGCCATTTTGGATAATTCTGGTTTTTGTCTCCTTCCCCTCCTCCCTAGAGTTCAACGGTGTGCCATGTTACAGTTTTCAGAGTTCCATGAGAAGTTGCTCACCACTCTTTGCAAGAAGACAGACGATGGTCTGAGTACAGAACACTCTCAGAGTCTTGTACTTGACACGCTTTGTTGGCTGGCCGGAGTGTATTCAAACGGACCTGGCAGGTAAGGGAGGAATTGTGTTCAGATTATCACGGCTCTTTCTCAGTATCAGTTCACTTAGAAAAAAAAAAGTTCTTTATGATTTTCTAAACTATGCAACTTGTTTTTACAGCTCAAAGGAAGGAAATGACAGTTTGCTTTCTAAAACGCGTAAATGTGTCTCTGATATTATACGTGTTTGCTTCTTTGAAGCTGGGCGGAGCATAGCTCACAAATGTGCACGATTTCTTGCACTGTGCATCAGGTCAGTGTTAATTATTTACATTTATTTTTATTTATATATTTCTGTTTTATATGGATTTGGGGGATTTGCATGCAGTCTGAAATGTACAAATGTGTTTGTTATTGATGGACATTGAATTCATAAAGCACCAAGATCTGAAAGATCTGTTCAGGAAAAAAAAATGTGTTTAGGGTATGACTGCAAAGAACATCAGTCTTTCAGCTTCATCTTCTGGAGGAGATGTCATCCTTGGTTCTTTCTTAAAAATAAATGTTAAAGTGTCAATGCGTTTCTTTGTAGCAATGGCAGATGTGACCCGAGTCAGCAGGGGTTTGGATCAGTTCTTCTAAAAGCTTTGCTTGACAATATGCCTCTTTTGCCTGCTGCTGCGACAGGTGGTACGTATGCAGTGTTTGTTGTTGTAAATAGACACAGTACATTTGCTGTTTGTCATGTTTTGTTGGACTCTGTTGTGCGATAAGAATTAGGTAATTGTTCGGTTAGTACAAAATGCTTCTTGGAGTGGTATGGTCAGGTGGTATCCAAGTATGAAGGAGGCATTTGCAGATAGTGGAATTTTAAGCACATGAGCTTACTTAAACCAAAGTGCCAAGTCTGACGTTTCTGGAAGAGCTTAAGTAAGTTTTGCAAGAATTTTTGAAGGTGTTCAGCAACAACAGATTCTGTTGACATAAGTGACAGTCAAAATTGTCTGTTATTTTTTAAAATTAGAAGATTTATTCCAGGAAACCTGACTATCCAAATTATGTCCTACTAGCAATCCACTTTTGTTTCTTCTGCACCTAAAGGAAATTAACCAATTTCAATTCCTTCCTTGCCTACATTGCAGAGTAATGGTGTCTTAGCACCTTATTGAAGCTTCTTGAATGCCAGACTGGAAGATGACTTTACCCACATATTTGGGGGGCAAGGCCTGCTTTTCACACTAGGACATTGTTTAATTACTTCTAGCTTGGCATCACAAAGGGGTTTTGCAGGAAAATTAGTTTGCATTCCAAAAGGCTTGGTTGTGCTACCACCCAGGTAGAAACACATAACACTCTGCTATAAAGGGTTTGGAATGCATGGGGAGGGAAAAAGAAGGAGGAAGCTGAGATTTGTTTCCGTGCAGTATCACCGCAGTGTGCTCACAGAACTGATTTGTAAGTAAACAGTGACTCCAGAAAATACAGATTAAGGAGACAGCAATCAAAAACCAGAGGATAAAAGCAGAAAAAGAGTTGAATCTAGAGCAGGGCTTGGCTCTGATAGGATTGGAACCTCTAGTCTAGCACCTTAATAGATCAAGAGGATTTTGATTGTTGTGGGCAGAAGCAATGAAGGAAGTGAGCAAAGCTGTATCTTGGAAACCTTTTTGCCTTTAGTTATGTGTTAGTTGATAAGACAGTTGGAAATACTTGTGGAAAGTAATGATTACAGAATGGTTCTAAATTGAAGTCTCTCAAAAAGAAAAGGGGTAGAATGCTTTCTAGTCTGTATTCAGTAACCATTAGATACTTCATTTATCACTTCCATTAATTATCCTTCATAGTATGCTTTTTCAGCAAAAAATTCATATCATGTTTCACCTGAATTTTTTTTTTTTAAATGCAGGATCTGTGTACTGGTATTTTGTATTGCTGAATTATGTAAAGGATGAAGATTTGGCAGGATGTAGTACAGCTTGTGCATCATTGCTAACTGCTGTGTCCCGACAGCTGCAGGATCGCCTAACACCAATGGAAGCGTTACTTCAAACAAGGTACTAAGAAATGTGGATGATGTAAACCTGATAAAAACAAACATAAGAATGTGTAATGCCGTCCTTTGGTGTTCTGAAAAAGGTTGGGTGTTTTTAAAAAAGATACATTTTGCCATATTTGTTTGAGCAAGGATTAATTTGCTACAGCTCTGGAAAACAGTTTTAACTTGTGCAAAGTTAAAGATGAGTTTAATTGTTATCTCACGTTTTATATCAGCAAATATGTGTGTAATGTTTGATGTCTGTGCAATCCTTTAGTTAATATTTATAATTTTTACTGTAAGGACTAACAAAACATGTCCTATTTTGAGTATTGGAGGGAATCAGTTATACCAAATAGTTTCAGTTCTACAGAACTGTAGTCTCTCTGTAGGCTGACCATACAGTTGATGTATTTCTACTAAAGGACAGGTCTCTAAGTGTAGAGATCTGGAATAATTTACTGGGAGTGCAGGTGCTTATTTTAAATTATGTATCAATGTAATTTCAGACTGTGATGTTGCATATTTTACATATTGAACTAATTTACCACTTAGATTTGTATTTATGTGATGCCTAAAGGAAATCTCTGCTGGTTCAGTTTTGTAGCAGTTTCCAAAGCTGCATTATGGTAGTGGGAACACGCTGCTTTTTGACATCTTTTTCAGTTGTGGTTTGGGTGCAAGAGGTTTCCTCAAAGTCAAGTAAGATCAAGGTAGAAGAGGTTTGGTGGAGGTTGGTTCAGAATTCTCAGATAAAATGGTAAATGTAGTAGAAAATGTAGTAAGCAAAGTTTTGGAGGCAGGGAGGATGTTAGATTTTTTTTTTTTAGTTGGTTTTTGGGGTTTTGTTTTGTTTTTTTTTTAAAGGACTATAATTCCAAAATACTTGATAAAAACTTATTCTCAGGTGTTATACTTGGATCCTTATCATGCTGTCTACTGCATACCTCTTCATAGTTATTCATTTATTTCACTATCTGTAATCCTTGCAGTTGATCAGAAAACTTATCCCAGCAATAGAAATGGTACCTGGATGACTGGGAATTTTGAACTGAAAAAAGGGTTTGTGTTCTTATGTTGAATTTTCTTTAGAAACCCAATGGAGGAGAAAAATGTGAAAATTATGCTTGACATGTGAAATGGCACCTTTCTGTGGGAATTGACTTGTTCCTTCATAAAGATTGCTTCTAAGTACCTTAGCATATCTGAAGTGGAAGGTTTTTTTTCCTTTCCAGTTGCCCACTTTTGAATTGGGTACATGTGATATTTCAGGTCACTTAGTGGTGAGCACAAGTGTCTGCATGTCAAGGAAAGATTTCTGAAGTGAGCTTCTGTTCTTGGTATCCTTCAGGCTTAGGGTTTCTGAATGTTTCTAGATGGTGTTTTACTGATTTATTTTTTTTTCTTGTAACTAAATTTATATTCTCTTTTAACTTGGTAACCCTATAGTTGACTTAAGAACAGCAGCAGACGCATCTGTCTAATTCCTTATTTGATTATTATAGCTCTCTAGCAAGGACTTACTATTTGATTTAATTTACTAATGTAAGCAAAATTTACTGGCCTTTCCTTCATATGTCTACAGATCAAGAGAATACTGTTATTTTAGTTTGGGGGTTTCTTTAAGAGAAATTAGTAGGCAGCCATTGCTTTGCCCTTTTTCCCTTCCCTCTCCCTGAGTTGTATTTTATCATATTTGTGTGCATTTGTGTTGCAGAGTTTATAGTATTGTGTTTTTCCTCTTTCTATTGGTCCCAGGTGCAATAGTCTAACATCTGGTAGTCAGATAAAAGCAGATGTCTAGTTAAATGATCTTCACATTCATGTTGTCTTCAGGGAGAGTAGTACTCATTTTACTATCATGTGCTGCAATAGAGCAAGTAAAACTTACAAGGATAAGGGCAGTTGGATGTGATACATGATTTGCAGTTCAAAGAACAACAAAAAAAGGGATTTCAGACAGTATTTTAGGCTGTCTTACAGCAAAGCAGATTGATTTGTCTCTAACAAATCTGACAAAATTTTTCCAACTTGTTCTTAAAAGTACCCGATTCGAGTAGTGGTGGAATTTAAATATTCTAAATATTGTAAGGTGTTACATGGCTTAATTATTCTTATCATTAACACTTGAACTGTCTCCTGCTCACATCTAATCTGAAATCTCTCCTGCTGCAGCTAAAGCCTTTTAGTGCTTGTGTTGTCCAATTTGGCACATTGGCAGTGGAGAGCAGATTCTTTCGTTCTTAACAAATTTTGGGTGTCCAGACTACCTGAACACTCCAGCCTTCTCAGCGTTACCTGTTGGGGGCTTTCCTCACCTGCTAAAGAAAAGAGAAACTGCTTGGAGGTAGAGGGAGAAGGCAGTAGAACTTACTGTCCCTGCTGGTGTGTTTGTGGAAATATTTCGTATTTCTTCTATCTCTTGCCAGTCAAGGTGCAGAGTCTTGTTTCTCGCTTTTGTACCTACACGCGTGTTCTTTCTTTTCTGCTTAATAATTTGGCCTGATTTCCATTTTTTTCCTCTTGTCAGTTGCTGGTAATAGGTATTGGTACACAAAAAACCAAAAAAAAAACCCCAAAAAACCAACAACAAACCGACACTGATTTTGATACTACTTTGGATTTTTCTTTTTCTTGGCTTATAAAACCTTAATTGATTTGAGACCACCCTCTTACCTGAGTGATGGTTCTATGTTTTCCCCTGCAGCACTACCAGAGTAAGTGTTACGAGTTTTCTTCTGTTGAGATATTTATTGCAAGCGTTGATTGGTATGCCTAGCAGCATTTCCTTTTAAATTTTTGCTTCAGCTGGAAGAACAAACTGAGGTGGAATTTCTTTTGCTGTTTTGGAATGGTACTGTGCTTTTATTGACTTCGGACAAATGTCTGATTTACCATGTGCAGGCCTGTGTATTGTGGCTAATTGTCTAAGGCTTGTAGTTCTAGTTTCCATGTCTGAGTGTGATTGTGCATCATGTTTCCAGGACTACATCTTCAAAACTATTTAGTAACAAAGAGTTACCTGTTTAGCATGATGAACTGTTTGAAAAGACCATCTAATAAATTACTTTAATGAAGTATAAGTAAATGATAATTTCTAAGATATATCAAATGAATAGTTTAGAATATAATAAATCCTGGTGATGAAATACTTGACCTTTTTCTGTAAATTATTTTATATGAATTCTTATTGTTTGAATAGTGCTGTTTGTCTTACTCCATTTGCAGATATGGATTATATAGTTCACCTTTTGATCCAGTTCTGTTTGATCTGGAAATATGTGGCTCGTCTTGTAAAAATGTATACAACAGCAGCATTGGAGTACAGTCAGATGAAATCGATTTGTCTGATGTTCTGTCAGGTACGTATGTTTAGCAGTAATCTATTGTGGAAGAGCTGATAAATCTCTCTGTTATACTGTTTTCCCTCAGTGAAGATTTGGTTTTATACTTTCCATCTGTTTCATAGCTGTGCAGCCAAGCTGAAGTTCAAGAGTCTCTTGCTCCCTGATATCTTCTACATTTCCTGTGGCTTTAGGGCAAAGAAAAAGTCTGTTTCTGGAATCTGTTATTTTCTTACCCTGTTGAATATGTAAGGGTAGAGATAAAACAGAAAGGCTACTCTCATTCCCTGGATCAGAGTCATCTAGTAAGCATCTGTCATCTCTGTAGAGTAGCTTCCTTGAAATGTGTTATTCATTTAGACTAGCAACACTTAGGTAGGGAGGGAAACCTAAATGGATTTTCCCAAAGTTGGGAAGCTGCTATATGGCATTCCTCTACTTACATATTACACGTTTGATGGGTATTTTTTCTGCTTCAGAGGCATTAAAATACCTTAAAAGCATATTTGTATCTATCCTCTCAGGTTAGTTTGTAAGTGAATCTTTAGGCCATGGAATGTCCAAAAAGTTAGATAATTTTTACCTGTCAGGAAATTCTTTTTATAGCAAGCATATTCATCCTTCGTAGTGACTCCTTTCCTTTTCTTGTATACTATTGTCCTTCTCCTTCCCATGTCTCCCTCCATACAACTGTGTGAACTTCTTAGGAAATTGATTAACAACCTA
The DNA here is from genome assembly GCF_009829145.1 of Chiroxiphia lanceolata. Taxonomy (NCBI): domain Eukaryota; kingdom Metazoa; phylum Chordata; class Aves; order Passeriformes; family Pipridae; genus Chiroxiphia; species Chiroxiphia lanceolata. The sequence goes on along the minus strand of NC_045639.1, from coordinate 33,157,906 downwards.
GTTTTTATACTAAATTGGTGTATGATCTTAGTTGGTCTGACAGTTTCTTCCTCTTCCTTTGTAGTAACATCAATGTATTTTTGCGAGCTAATTTGCTTTCGATGTAGAAAGAATAGAGCATCCATGTATAATTTATTTCTGGAATTAAGAAGGTTAGACTATCTTTCTGCTGTCGCATTTGATAGTTTGACTTATTAATATACTCTGTTAAGATTTGGCAGCATTATCCTTTTTAAAATACACTTCCATTTATGTTGTGGATGTGATAATGTTAAGGTTTTTGTTCCACAGCATGAACTAATAAAATACATAGATTACGTTTAGCTGTCCCTTTCAACACTTCATAACTTGAAATGTTGCTATCAAGAAAACATTGCCTGACTATGCAGATACATGTTTCTCTTTCAGGAAATGGGAAAATAGGTAGCTGTGCAGCTGCTGAAGGTAGTTTTACTTCCCTTACTGGACTTCTGGAAGTTGAACCTCTGCACTTTACCTGTGTTTCAACAAGTGATGGAACTAGAATAGAAAGGGACGATGCAAGTACGTTTACTGGTATATACAATTTTTCTTTTTTTCCTACTTAGCATTGTTCCACAATATATTTTTCATTGGACATAAAAACACTGTTTGACAAACAGATTGCCTGTAGTTTTGCAAGTGTTGAAATGTTTTGTTTGTACATGGGTTTTTTAAGTAGTTGCTATATGTGAAGTTAAACTTCTTGGGGCTTAACAAACAAACTGGATTAAAAATTTATTAATTTGAATCAATTTGTTTCTGTCAGAGAGTATAACATACAAGCTTGCATCTTTACCTTACAGCCTCATGTGATGGAAGAATTCCGGAGCATGAGGTGGCTTTTCTGTAGTCCAAGTGTTGAATGTATGACCAGTGTGCATAGTCTATAAACCATATACTTTGTAAATCAAGATGGTATTACTTTATAGCAAGAACTGGATAAAAGGAGATATTTCTCTTGTTTTTACACTGCTCTGAACAATTAATAAGGAATTAAATGTTTTACAATTTCTACATACATGTTTTGTTTTGTTTTGTTTGTTTCATGCCAGTGAGTACCTTTGGGGTTACCCCAGCAGTTGGTGGCCTCTCTTCTGGAACGGTTGGGGAAGCCTCGACAGCACTGAGTTCAGCAGCCCAGGTAGCTTTGCAGTCTCTCTCTCATGCAATGGCCTCAGCCGAGCAACAGCTCCAGGTGCTGCAAGAGAAACAGCAGCAGCTTTTGAAGCTTCAGCAACAGGTTGGAGGCTATTTGGCTATATTTTAGTGCTGTCTCTAAACTTCGAAAGCTGACAAAGTAGTTGCAAAGCTAGTTGCCTTTTTTTTTTCTTCTTTTTTTTCTCCATAGTGTATTTGAGGAAGGAACAGCTCTGCACTCTGGATCACTGTTATTAAACAAAGTGCTGAGAGTGTCTCCCATGCTGCTTTGGTCTTTCAGACTTGTTTTTTGTGTATTTTGAGGGTGGGTTGGGAGTTTGTAGTCAAAACTAAGTCTTAATGCGTAAGTATATCAGTCTGAATTTGAAAAAGCCCACTGAAATGAAAAGGACAGTTGCTGACACAGCGAAGTACCAGTAAAAAAGCTCTTGTCAGTATGAGGCTTGGCTGTGTTGGCTCTACTTTACTGTTCAGTGGTAGTAGGGGTTTTATTATTTTTTTGATTACTCCAGTTGATTACTCATGTTCCTCAACAAGTGAGTCAAATTAAATAGAGTTTAATTTTTCAGCTTGTAGTTGGACATCTAACATGGCTATGTTGAAAGGAGCTTAGGTTTATTAAATCTAGTTGTATAATAAAAGTTGAATTAGTGACTCAGTACTACTCCTGTGTTCACAAGCAGTATTATCTGCTACATACTCTGCTTTCATTTTCCCCACAGAAAGCTAAACTGGAAGCAAAATTACATCAGACAACAGCAGCAGCGGCGGCAGCAGCATCAGCAGTCGGTCCTGTTCACAACTCTGTGCCTTCTAATCCAGTAGCAGCCCCAGGGTTCTTCATTCATCCTTCAGATGTCATTCCACCCACACCAAAAACAACTCCTCTCTTCATGACTCCACCTTTGACTCCACCTAATGAAGCAGTTTCTGCTGTTATTAGTGCTGAGCTTGCTCAACTTTTCCCTGGTTCAGTCATTGACCCCCCAACAGTTAACCTTGCGGCACATAACAAAAATACAAGCAAGTCTAGAACGGTAATTATTTTCATTTATTTTTCTCAGAGAAACGAGATGCTGTAAGCATTACCAGGGTCTTAGTTTGTACTTGAGTACTAGTAAATACCTGTTTATTTGGGTGAGATGTGAAAACTGGATCACTAAATTTAGACAATATGAAAAGGACTTAAGGAAGCAAGATATGTTGTAGTACCTCGAATGGTTTCTCTTAATTAGAGCTATCTTAACTCTATAAGGAGTTATTAATTCTTTGAATATATTTTGATGGTTCATGCTCAAATCTAAGTGTAGTGAGGTGTTGTCAAAATTGTACATACTTAAATCACAAGAGGTTTTCTTACAGTCTGTTGTAGAGAACAGCTCATTATAAATGCGTAGATTTTAATAAATTTTACTGATGTTTTTCCACTCTTCAGAATCCACTTGGATCTGGTCTTGCTCTTGCAATATCTCATGCTTCACACTTTCTTCAGCCTCCACCTCATCAGTCAATTATTATAGAGCGAATGCACTCAGGTAAAACCACAATTCCTAATAATTATTTTGACACATTTTCTATTAAGAAATGGAATATTTTCTGGGGCCTTACGTAAGTTGCTTAGCTACAGTCTCACTTGACTTTCCAGAGAAAAGATATTTCTCAGTTTATATTCTGTCATATCTGGAGGTTTAAAACCCAGCATTTGGTGACAGTTGAAAAATCCTGGGGGCTTGGGGAATACGTTGGTTCTCTGGACAAAGCACCTGTTCTGAAATAGTGCATAAAAAGCAAAAAACATTTATTGAGTTGAAGCCAGAATTTTCTTCTCCAAGTGTGCAACCTGTAGTGAGAGTTTCGGAGATGGAGCAGGTGTTTTTAGCCTCATATATACAGATATACCTTTTAAACAATACACAAACAATGGCTTTATGGTTGGAGAAGTAGCATCTCTTCACTGGTTAGCATACACTGGTATTTTAGGCAACCCTCTGTTTTTCCTTTAGGAGCAAGAAGATTCGTGACCTTGGATTTTGGAAGACCTATATTACTGACGGATGTATTGATCCCCACTTGTGGAGATTTGGCTTCTTTGTCAATTGACATCTGGACTTTAGGAGAAGAAGTGGATGGGAGGCGACTGGTAGTTGCTACTGACATTAGCACACACTCACTTATTTTACATGACTTGTTACCACCTCCAGTTTGCAGGTTTATGAAGGTAAAAACAGACTGCATACTCTATCTTTTAAAGTCTTGACATTTATTACTATGTGAACTTTCACTTAAACCGTCTTCAGACCAAACTTTACTTGGCTATAACCGTTTGATGTGTTTTTGACTTGGTGTTTATTTTGCCTGTTTTGTTACAACTGTGTTACAAGGTAGTTGCATTCTCTTTCAGATCACTGTTATTGGTCGATACGGCAGCACAAATGCCAGAGCAAAAATCCCGTTAGGATTTTACTATGGCCATACCTATATATTACCCTTTGAAAATGAGCTGAAACTAATGCACGATCCCCTCAGAGGAGAAGGTGAAGCTGCAAATCAGCCGGAAATTGACCAACATTTGGCAATGATGGTGGCATTGCAAGAAGACATACAGTGCAGGTTAGAAGAAAAAAATGTGTATTTGCTAGTTATTTTGATGTAAAACACTGGGATATAATAATGTTACAGATCTTTTTTCTTCCCATTATATTCTTCAGACCAAAGAAAACTCTGCCTATGTCGTAGGGTTGTTACAGTGAATATCTTTGTAGCAGTAACAAAGACTACACTGTATTTTTTTTTTTTTGTCTGTTTTAACAGTGTATTCAAAATGGACCAGAAGCTATCTTCTGGCAGGGTGACTGTCAAATATATTGCTGTTTGCTAATGTGTATTGAATTGTGTTCTTCGAATATTTCCCTTTAGGTACAATTTGGCCTGTCATCGGTTAGAAATTCTTCTGCAGAGCATTGACCTGCCACCACTCAATAGTGCTAACAATGCCCAGTACTTTTTGAGAAAGCCAGACAAGGCAGTAGAAGAAGATAGCAGAGTATTTTCTGCTTACCAGGATTGCATTCAGCTACAGCTTCAACTCAACTTGGCTCACCATGCTGTTCAGAGGCTCAAAGTAGCTTTAGGTGCAAGCAGGAAAACTCTCAAGGAACAGTCTGATCCAAAAGAGTTGATTCAGATGTCATCCACAGAACAGTTACGCACCATCATTAGATACTTACTGGATACTTTGCTTAGTTTGCTTCATTCTTCCAATGGTTAGTATTTTTGAGGTTTTATTTTTTGTCACGTTTTAGAAACAATTTACAAGTATTTCTATTTCTTGAGCTATACTTTCCTACTGTAAATCTTTTAAACTATATTTAGATGTAGAATCATAGAAATGTATAATCGTGTTTGAGTTGGAAGGGATGTTAAAGACCATCTAACTCCAACACCCTGCAATGGGCAGGGACATCTACTAGGCAGGTTGCTCAAAGCTACATCTACTATGATTTTAGTAGCTGGTGACATAATTGTACAGTTTCATCAGTGGCACTAAACTGACTTAACCACTTCCCAAAAAATATAGAAGAAGGTGTCAAGGTCCTTCTCCCTTTTCTGTAGTCTTGGCTGCATATTCCTTTGTTCAGATAGTCACGTGATCCTTCTGTAGGCTGATTCAGTTTGCTGAAGTAACAAAAAATTACTCAGGCGGAATACTCATGTTGTTTTCATAAGTAGAATCAGCTTGTGGAAGGAACTGTAAGCATTGAAGCATTTGCAGCGCTGGAGATTGATTAGGCAGTTAGAAGTGGGCAGGGGAAGCAGAAATTGCCTCGAGGAAGATGGTGGGGGGGAATTCGTAAAACCAGTATCTCTACTCAGTTCATGATTTTTTAATATCCAGTAAAGATTTTTATCTCATAAGCTTGTCATTGAAAGAATTCTTGGAGAATTGAAATCGAAAAGTCTTAGTAGGAGTAGTGGGTTTTTTGTTTTGATTTAGTTTTCTTTTTGCTTTTTTTGCTGTCTTGTAATTTTCTGTGCCAGTTTGTTCTTAAGTGTGGTGATGGTTTGGTTTTTGCTTTGTGTAGACTCAGGGTGGAGGGTATTTCCACTGACATGGAATTGATTTGATTTTGACCAAATGGCCTGGTCTTTGAGTTACCTGCAAATTGCCATCTCCCCATGTATTCCCTCCTTTCCTCCTGTGCCATTTAGTCAAATCCTAGTCATTTAAAAAACTTACTGCAAACTTCTTGTTGCTATGTTTTCAAGTCATTGTCTCTTTAAACATAGTTGTTCTTTTTTCTTAAAGGACACTCGGTTCCTGTGGTTCTGCAAAGTACTTTTCATGCTCAAGCTTGTGAAGAGTTATTTAAACACCTGTGTATTAGTGGAACCCCAAAGATACGATTGCATACTGGCCTTCTGCTTGTTCAGCTCTGTGGAGGAGAAAGGTGGTGGGGTCAGTTTCTCTCAAATGTGCTGCAGGAATTATACAATTCAGAACAACTTCTCATTTTCCCACAGGACAGGTAAGGTGTGAGTGTATATTGATAAGTTACCTGTGGATCACTGAAGTAATTTTGTTGTTCATAATTAACATTGGAATTGACAAAATGTGACTGAAGGATACTTATCCATCATTTTCTTTGGTTTAAGAAATAGACCAAAAAAGTACTACAAACGATAAATGTCTGATTGCAGTTATTTATTTCACCAATTTGGTGCTTGCACTACAATAAGTTCCTGGTTTTCCTTACTTGGAGATCTTTGCATACCTAACAGGATTGCTCCCAAGTGTCAAAATGACATTCTCCTTTATCAAGCTTAAATGTATCCTCATCATAGAGCTGCTCTTCTACTGCATTTGGAAGTAGGATTGAGACTGGAAGGCACACTGTTAGCATTTAATGCAAAAGATTACACTGAGATAAGAGAAGCATGTGTAGAGTTGAGCACTGAATGTTAGATGTATTGGTTATTTCAGGTTACTGATTGAGGTCTTTGATATTTTAAACATTAGCATTTTGTTTTAATCAGGCATAGTTGCTGTTCTGTGGCTTTCTGCCTTCTTTGGGCAGCAACATTTATATTTTCATTTTTTTTTAAAATTAATTAATTCAAGGATATAAGAATACATGGATTTAATTATCTTGTCCCAGCTATTCAGTAATATGTAATAGCAAATGAAATGGATGAGATCTTGTTTTGGATGTGGAAGGCTCTGCTGGCCTCTTGAGGGTGAAAGAGAAAATGTTCGCCCTAAAATGCTGCATTAACCTTAAAAAAATAGGACGTGAAATCCAGTTCACTTGCTGGGCCTCAGTACTGCTTTCTGTAGCAATCTGTGTCTCAGATGAAAGCCTAGGACAATATTGTTCTGTAAGGAGTGTTTCAGAATATTATTGAATCTGAAAAAGAGATAAAATCTTAAATATGTAAATTTTATTTTTAGGGTCTTCATGTTGCTTTCTTGCATTGGCCAAAGATCGCTTAGCAACAGTGGTGTTTTAGAAAGTTTACTTAATCTCCTGGATAACCTGCTGTCACCACTGCAACCTCATTTACCTGTGCACAGAAGAACTGAAGGTAGCCCTCTAATTTGGGAAACTATTTTCATATTAATTCTAAGCTAGAAAATTGAGAGACTAACTCACAGTTTTTGGTGTAATAAAAGAAATTGCTTGTTTACTTATATTTCCAAAACACACTTGTCTTTTAAAATGTGATGAATCTTCTTGTTCTTTAGGTGGTCAAAGAGATTCCTCCCCCATCCCATTTAAATCTGAGCAAAATCTATTTGATCGATTTTAGTTCAGTTAGGAAGCTTTGACAGAGTGTGGGGAGCATCCAATGTGTAGACAGCTCTAGTGACTCTAGTGACTTCGGAATTTAACATTTTGGAAAGAAATACCCCTTTTTGTTCCTGAGATTCTTTCTAAGTTTCAAGCTTTTGAGGTGAAACACAGATATGAAGACAACTTTGTTAGGTGTATCTATATGGTTTTTGCAAGCTACATGGAGTTTGGGGGTTTTTTGGTGATTATGAGGAATTTACATTTTTTTGACCCCCAAAAATTACTGAAATTATAGTCTTTGAACTCAATTTTCGGTGGGTGTTTTCTTAACCACCCCGAGGTTGAATCAGTCTTACTTTTGAAAACATCACACTGTGGGCTACTTCATTTGTTATGTATATGTAGCAGAGCCTCACAGAAGATACATTGTTTAAAATTCTTAGCCTTGTGAAGTCTGTAGATACCAGCTGAGACTCTGTCCTTACTTTTACTTTGTCTCCTGATGTAAACAAACATACAGCTGGTGTCAGAAGCTGTCCTATTGCTTTCCACTGGTCTACCATGCACTTTCTCTATCATGGCCGTATCCTGCTATAGTCTCTAACTAGTTTGAGGTAAACCCAAGCTTACACCTCCTCTACCTCTGTTTGCACTCTCCCCACAGCTTCCAATTCCTTTCATAGCTCTTGCCTTACTAGTTGTCCTCATGGAGGACTTTAGGAAGCAGAGGTAACTGATACTTCAGAGCTTTGTTTGCTGGTCTTCCAGCTTCCTTCCTCCTGGACAGTACAGGTGAGTACTAGGGCAATATTATGTGTGGTGGAAGCATCAGGTATGGCAGAAGAAATTCCTGTTTGAGAACTGTCACTCATAACTAAGGGTCAGAGGGTGAAAACTTGTCGGGGAAAAAGTCAAAGAACAAAGGACAATCAGAGCGAGAGGTGAGTGTTGTGGGTGGAGAGAAGCTGAAAAGTTTGACAGACACTTGGAGGGAGAGAAGTTGAGAATTTCTTTTTTTTTGGTGAGATATGAAAAGAAATACTCTTGTTTAAAGTCAAGTATGAAAAGGTATGTACTTCACTCTGCAGCAGGCTCCTTTCTTTTTATTCTGCCAACTAGAAAGGTGTGTAGTGGTCACCACTGCTCCTCATTTCTGTTCTTGCAATTTAGACCTGTTCCTGTTCAGGTCCTGTTATGGACCTACCTGTTCAGGTTCTTCCTCTGCCTGCTTGGGGTGGGCTGTTCTCTGTCAGTGTGGTCAGGAAACTGGAATTAACAGGTCGGGCTGCATCCTATTGCTTGGATGCCACCTACATGTGATTTTGGACAAGTCGTTTCTGTGCCTTAGTTTTCTTGTTCAATCTGGTCTTTATAACAGTTTGAGTTAATTAGACTTTTTTGAAGTCAGTGCATGAAAAGCACGGTGTAGTTAAATGTGGCTCAGCACACTGTGCAGATATGAAAATGTGCGTTAAACCTCTAGTGCTGGTGTCTTTACTGTATTGACATTATGTAGAAGTATGCCATTTGCATAATGCCTGTAATTAAGTGGTCATTATTTGTAGGTTTCTGGTCTTTGTTGAGCACTCATGAGTTCACTTTAGACCTGTTCGTTTAGACTTCCACGCGCACAAAGATTTTTCTTGAACGATGTGCAAGATCTGTTTTTTTCCTTTCTGCCCATACAAAAACACGGCATTTGAAGTGTGGGACTGGAGTAGGCAATAGCCAGTCATTAATGCCATCAGCATGGTTAATCTGGTCTGAACTCAGTCTTGGCTTTCCTGCATCTTGTTCAAATGACTACATGGAAATACACTAATAAAGGAATAAAACTTAAGGTATTTGTGTGCACGGTTGTAACTGTCTTGTTGAAGCCCTGGTTGATGGAGGAATTTCACACTATGGAATTTGAGACATCTGGTTTATGTGCTTTAATGCAAATAGCTGTCATTGTGCATTTTGTATTTAGGAAATTTAGACATATAGTTTTTGACGTTTTTGAAAAAATACTGCTTAGTTTTTAGCTTGAATAGTAGAGATGAGGCTTTTGACTTCTGACTTCATCAAACTAAGAGAACATTTTGTTTTGCATCTAAGTTTTATGCTGAATGTTTGGTTTCTTCCCTCATTTTTGAGTTCTCAGATTCTTATCCTCTTTTTAAAAAAAAAAGAGGGGAGTGACCTAGTAAAGTATGTGTGAAGTTTATTATGGCTTCAGATTAAGGCTCTCAAATCTGTTTATTTTGAAGGAGTTTTAGACATTCCCATGATCAGTTGGGTTGTAATGCTGGTGTCCAGACTACTGGATTATGTAGCTACTGTTGAAGATGAAGCAGCCACGGCCAAGAAACCTCTGAATGGAAAAGAGAGAGAACGATTTTTGACAGGTATATCACACTTATTATCAAAACTTACTTCTATGAGTATTGCTTTAGGAGCTGTTCAAATACTAAAAATGTATTTTCAATTCACTTGAAAAATGAGATTTTAAAAATGGATTTTATGATAATTTTATTTGCACTCTTGTCTGCTTCTTTGCATTCCCTTCTCATTAGAAATACAATTTCTTTCATTTTTTTAAAGGGAAAAAAAAGCAGGATAGATTTTTGGGTTGTAAAATGTCTGTATATTGTCCTGTGGCTGTGGACTATACAACTGAGAATACACCATGTTGAGACACTTTGTAGTGTTAGAAAGAGCAACAATATGACTTCATACTGTTTTGGTATTTGTATCCAGTATTTTTAAATGCATTTTTTGTTTGGTTTGTTGTTGTTATTGTGCTGATTAGGTGTGGTTTTCTTTGAACATCTTTTCTAAAAATAAAAACATAAAGTTTGTATGTTATGAAGCTGTTCAGATATTTTTATTTAGGACAGTCTTGCTAACCTCCATATATGTTTTAAGAATAATGAAATCAACATGGTGCCACTGCATTTTAAAATCACACAGAAATATTACTGTCGGGGTGATAGTTGCATAACACGAAGAGAGTTAGATTTTGCTTGTTTTGCTAGTATTTAGTTTATTGAGATGCTAACCATTGCTGAAACACAAAGACTTTTCTCTGGAGTTAAGTGAGATTTAATAAGATGGATTAATATATCTTTTTTTTTTTTTCTATTTGCATTAGGAAACCAGTGGAGTTTTATAAACAATAGCCTTCACACTCAGAGTCTGAGCAGATCTACTAAAGGCAACAGTAGCCTAGATAGACTGTATTCCCGAAAGATCAGAAAACAGCTTGTACATCATAAACAGGTGACTTCCAGCACGGTAGTGGCTATTTTCACATAAATATATATTATTTACAGGATTTGTCATTTCTAGAATGAACAGCTTTGGCCTTGGGACTCATTCAGCCTTGCTTTTGCATTGGTCTGGTTCTGTAGCTAAAGGCTGCCTAACTTCTTTGACATTTGTCTTAAACCACGGGGCATGGGATCTACTGGAAGAACAAATGTTGGAGTGTGCTGTTGCACTCTGTGGCTCATATTAGACAATAAATATAATGTACTTTCTAAATATGAGTACACCTGAGTGCAAGTACTTAAACTGTGATTTAAAAGTATTTTAAAAGCTCAAGTTACAATTCAAACTGAAGATTGCTATCATATGAACATATACTGATCCTTTTAACATCTTATTGCTTTAATTTTCATTTATTCCTATTAACATTTTCTTTTAGCAACTTAACTTATTAAAAGCAAAACAGAAGGCTTTGGTGGAACAGATGGAAAAAGAGAAAATACAAAGCAACAAAGGATCATCATACAAACTTTTAGTAGAACAGGCAAAACTAAAGCAGGCTACTTCAAAGGTATGATTGTAACTGACTTCTTGTCCTCTGTGTGAAAAGACCTGTTCCTGCAAAGTCATTTTTGTCCTACTTTGACCTTACTATAAAAAAGTTGTTTCATCATGGCTGCTATCAGGTATATTCTAATACTGAAAACAGCAGCCATCTGGAAATTTACCGCTCTGTGAAAAATAGTTTATCCTTCTGCAGGGGTTTTTTAGGTAGTCGTGGCCAAAATCACTAATAAACTTGTAGCTTTAGGAATGCCAGTCATGTCATTAAACTTTGGATGACATGCACCAGTGAAAACGTAAAATAATACTTTATATGGCTAGCTTTTATGCCTGACGCTCTTCTGGATGCTTTTCTGGTTGAGTAATGAGAAAATAATCATGCCTATGTCTCCCCAAACTAATAAATATTACTTTTGAGAATGTTTTTTTAAACTTTCTCAAAAGCTTCGTAGCTTCCTAAAAGTACTTGCTGCTTAAGTTATGGCATCTTGCAGTAAGCCCCAGATACTGAGTGTGGTTGTGGTAGTTAAAGAATTATGAGATGAAGTGCTGAAATTTCGGGATTTCTGGAGATGACAACATGGACTTTGCAAGGAACACAAAAAATGTATAAATCTTTCTAGCTACCAAACTGAGATATCTCTTTAAATATTTACTCACTAGTTTCAGTAGTACTCATGTCTGTTAGGATGACTGAAAGTAGGTTTATGGAAAGAGATTATGGAGTGTTGGACATTACAGGCAATCTAAAGGGAAATCTTACAACACTTTCCAGTAAAGATGGGGAAAAAAATAAACAGTAGCACAAAAATAAAGCCCTAAGTTTTCACTAACCATGCTTGTCATGAGCTGTTCTTTCCTGCACTGTCTTCTGCTTTATTCCAGCAGGTTATACCCACTGGTGGCCCCCTTGAGACATCTTTAGATGAGCCACTGACTGAACTATGCTGTCCAGCTATTTAAATTTCACTTTATAGCAGCTATGTTGCATCAAAAAACCATATGGAACTAAAGAACTTTCCCCTTGCCGTTTCTTAACTTCTAGTTATGGTATTACCGTATACTTGATAGCTGCATTTCATGCAGGTTTTGCTCTTTCACCTACTAATCACTTTCAGTTATGACAAGCTGTGAGTAATTTAAAACATGTACTGTATTTAGGAGAAAGCTGAAACCTTGGTGTTAGTAAATAGCTCTTTCTTCGGTCTGCTTCAGTAGCTCCTCCTCAAGCGAGATTGTAAGAGGCATTTGTGTCATCTAATGACTGTTAGTGCAGCTGATACCATGAGCTGAGCTGCTAATTGTATGCCCTTGGTGCATGAGAGGATTAATAAAAGCACCTTCTTTTCTCCCTTAAATTTGTAGACCCTCTGTCAAAAGGTTGTAGTTTAGAACCCTGATCCACTGTCAAACTAGTTCAATTTATGGTGGCTACTGCACATTTTGTACCATGGAAGTATTAAGAATTTTAGAAATTACTGATGATTTATCTAATGTGAAGAACTGAGAAGGCAGTGTTCTTGTAAGGGTGCGTTTCCATATTAGCTATTTTTATATGCAGTTTGCTTCATGGTAACCGTAGCTTTACGTACAGGTGTGAAAATATGAAAAAAACTTCTAAAATGCATATTTGCAATACGTTTTACGGCAAACATAAAGGCTTAATTGGCACTTCTGCACAACTGGATTTGGTTTTGAGTTTGTCACCTGAGGTACCACACTGCCAAAGCAAATTGCTGCCAATAACGCCTGAATTCCATTCCAGATTCTCGAATATTTTTAGATTTTCTTTTATTTTCTTAAGAAGACTTACAGTTACTGTTATTGCTGCATCACTGCTTCACTGGGAAAAGATTTAGAGGTTAGTTTTAAAATGTAACTGTTCTTTCAACTTTAATTTCTGCAGCACTTCAAGGACTTAATACGCTTGCGTAGAACTGCAGAATGGCCTCGTTCTTCTTTAGATACAGAAGTATCAACAGCAAAGGAAACTCCAGAAATTGAACCACTTCCGTTTACACTGGCCCATGAACGCTGTATTTCTGTAGTGCAAAAGCTGGCGCTCTTTCTCTTGTCCATGGACTTTACTTGTCATGCAGATTTACTTCTTTTTGTTTGTAAGGTAAACAGAACTCTGTAGTGACCACATTAAGTTAGCTTTCTATTACTGCTTTTTGCTTGCTTGATGGTAAAAATTAGCTGCAGCATTAAAATTTGAAGTAATTTCTGGTGAGGAAGTTTTTCTGATCTGTCACTTTTTGTGTAACTTAGAATATGAAGGCTTCAAAATTGCCTGGAAAAATTAACTTTAAAAAAATATGTTCATGTAATTACACTTACGAAATTCTAAAATTTGAGCTGGTAAAAATACCTAATTTACTTGTAAACAAAATCTGATAATCATAGAAATTAAAGCTGTTTTATACTTCATAGGATTAAATATGAATAGGCATATGTATTTTTTATAGGTTCTTGCTAGAATTGCAAATGCTACAAGACCAACAATTCATTTATGTGAGATTGTAAATGAGACTCAATTGGAACGATTATTGCTGCTTCTTGTTGGAACTGACTTTAACAGAGGAGACATCTCTTGGGGAGGAGCATGGGCTCAGTATTCTCTGACTTGTATGCTACAGGATATTCTAGCAGGTTTGTTTTAAGTTCATATTTTTCAGAATGTACGTTGCACTTGACTCTTTTTTCCTTTAATGTTTTAGGAGGGTTTTTTTATTACTATATTAGAATCTGCTGACACAATTAAGACTATTAAAAAAAGCCACAAGCAAATCATAAAATTTAGTTTAGTGTGTAAAAATGCAGTTTAAAATTGCAATTACAGTCAATCCGGAATTAGTGACTTGTGCATTGAAAAGGTCAGATTTATATGAGCCTGATTATTTGAAAATTATTCAGAACTTCTCCCCTTCTAGAAGTAGCCCCTAGAGAATTTAGAGTTAGATGAAATAAAACAGACAGTTGGCCTAGACACAGGGATGTTAAGTTGTAACTGGAATAAAGCTTGAAATGAAGTTGTCTGCTTAATTTAATACATAGGAGAGTTGTTGGCACCTATAGCAGCTGAAGCTATGGAAGAAAGTGCTTTGGGAGAAGATGCTGGTGCTTCGGCTGGGGATTCTGATGACTCTCTCCAGCAGTCCACAGTTCAGTTAGTGGAGACAATAGATGAGCCCTTGACACATGACATCACAGGTAAATTATTCCATAATCTCAATGTATATATGTGTATTGAAAAGAGTAAAAAAACTTTTACTCATCTATCGAGGTGCCAATCAATGATTTTTTGGTGGTAGGATACTTAGTTTCTTGTGATATAGGCAGATTATGAACAATTTTTTGTAACTAAAAAATGGTTATTTTTGCCATTATTTTTAAAAGGCAACTTGATTGCATTTATTAACTTTTTCCACTAAGTTGTAATATTAAAAACCTTAAAATTACCCATTAAGTGTATGATACATCTATGTTTTATAATTTTTACTTCGTAGTGTTAATACTCTTTTAATCAATCAAAGGTGCTCCACCACTGTCATCTTTGGAAAAAGATAAGGACATTGATCTTGAATTACTGCAAGACCTGATGGAAGTCGATATTGATCCTTTGGACATTGATTTGGAAAAAGATCCCCTTGCAGCCAAAGTCTTCAAGGTATATCATACCTGAGTTTTCAAGATAGCCTTTACATGTGAAATATGAACATTCTTTCTCTCTTATACTGCTTCGATAGTGGTATTTGATGTCCTAGACTTGCTTTTAGTTTTTTATAAATATTTAATGCAGAATGACAGGAAAGAATGTAGAGATTGTTCAGTCTCAGTTGACCACAAAATATCTTGCTTTTGGATGAAGACTCCTATATAAAGAAGAGGTTCTGAATTTACTCATACTTCAGCACATGTTAAAGACAACAAAAGCATAACATAAAGGAAAAATAAGATCTAGTCTTGTCCTTTCTTATTAAGAATAGGGTACCATTTACTGCTGCAATTAATCTTAAAAGTTTATACTATTAGTATTGTGTTTAAAATAAAGGAAGTCAGCAGTGACCAGTGCTCAGACTGGCTTCAGACTACAAAGAGAAGCAACTAACCCAAACTTATTTCACTGTGGAACAAGAAAATTACTAAATACTTTCATACTTAAAAGGAGGGCTAACCATATCAGAGGTAGTACAATAACATTTAGATATAGTAGCATATATATTGTCAATATGTGTTAAAAACCAAAAATATTTCGGCTGTAAAGAAACACAACTGTTCCTAATGAAATGTCAAGTCTCTTTTGTTGGTTTGTAAGGATGACCTTTGAAGTTTTTGCACACCTCTCAGTATTGACTTAAACCGTTAGTCTCATTTGAATTAACCTAAATTACCTGTCTCACCGCTTGCTCAGAAAACACTAAATTTTTTTTCTGTATTTCCTCAAGTGTCCTTCTGCCAATTATCTATCCTGTAAAGATTTTTTTCTTTAAATCTCACCCTACCACCAAAAATTACACTTACTGCTTAATTTTTTGTTTCTGATGTTTCCTACCTTCTTTATTCTACTGTGATTTCATGTGGCAGTGCTCCTTACTCCACTTCATCTACAGATACCTTCATAATCTTATTACCTGATTTGTTGTCCTCTAACAAACAGCATAAAAGCATTTCTTTATTCTTAATCCTTCTTTATATTTGCTTCTGTATCTGTAAAGTGAGAGTTGGTATTGGATGTCACCATAAAAAAGATAGGCATACACAAATTGCCTTCATGCTGTTTTTTCTTGTGATGCATATCCTTTCTTAGTGTCTTAAATTATGACACAAGTAGAGATTATTCAATTCTTTTTTTTGCAGAACCAGTAGAAATAGTCCCTGAGCCTCACTGAGGCTTCAAGGTACTTAATTAGTACAGTTAGTAGTGTAGTATTCTGTCTTGATAAATAACTCCTCAAAATATTTGTGTGATACTCTACTTCCAAATTTACAGTATGGTACAAACATGCGAATAAAAACCAATGATAACCTTTTTGAAATTGGCTTCTTGAGTCTCTGAGACAGCTAACTACATGCTGGGTTTTGACAATCACTAAGGATTCAGTCTTATACTGCAGTAAGAATTGAAACAAAATTTTCTAAAGCTATTGGATCCAATCTTCTGGTTTTAATTTTTTGTAACTTCAGTTTTTGGTTTTAGTCATTACAAGCTTTTTGACATTCTAAAGAGTTGCTGTTTGTTTTTTTCCTTTTTTTTTTTGTTTTTTGTTGTGTTTGATTTTTAAGCCTATAAGCAGCACCTGGTATGATTACTGGGGTGCCGAATATGGCACCTACAATTACAATCCTTACATTGGAGGTGTTGGAATTCCAGTTGCAAAACCACCAGTAACTACAGAGAAAAATGGATCACAGACTGTCAGCATATCAGTCTCCCAAGGTAAGCAATGAAGTGAAGTTCTGTTCAGGGTCTTTTTTCTGTAATACTGATTCGACACTTCAGCACATCACACTATTTTAACAACCTCTGTGTGTTACGTAGAAAGAAATAAATTTCCTGTATGCCGCATTTTTTTTTATGTGGTAACTGAGAGAATATAGTGTGAAACATGTATTTAAAACAGCCCAACATAGCAGAAAATCTTATTTTCTAACATTTTTGAATGCACTACAGGCAGTTTTAAGTCCTTCCTGTTTTCGCAGGAAATTTTGGAAGCTATTTTCTAGATGGCTCTAACTCTAAGGAATGAAGAGGCACACTTGTTTAGTTTGAAGGAGCACTACTGAACTAGGGTGATGGATCTTTCCCCTGAGACACTGGGGAAAAAAACTTTGGTTCTTGTTTGAGAGCTGTTGCCTTAGGAAAAACATATGCAGATTTAGTCATGTGTGATGTCAAGGTGACTGTGAAAAAAAATAAGGGTGTGTTTCACAGAAATTTAGTATTTTATTAATTATGTATTTCAGGTCTATAAGAATCTTATATTCAGTTCAAAGTTTCTACATCTGCTTTCATCATGCATAAAAGTCAGTCTTCTTGTTAGGGATACTGAGATTTTTTCAGTTTACTGTATACTGTATATCTATATTGCCTGCACAAGAAGTTAGAGTAACTAACTATGTATGTCCTCAATATAATTCAGTTTTACCCTGTTTGTTGCCTTGTGTAGCTTTAGATGCACGTCTAGAAGTTGGACTTGAACAGCAGGCTGAGCTGATGCTGAAAATGATGTCCACACTGGAGGCTGATTCCATTCTACAGGCATTAACAAATACATCTCCTACATGTAACTACATGTTGTCAAATTATTCTTTTCACATAATGATCATGATGCTTTGAAATTTTTCTAAGTGACTGCAGAAAAATTTAGTATAAAGTTGTATTTTGCTTGAATTTTCTTGTTAGGTGAAGCTTTAGAGATAGTTCTTTATTCAGATTTTTGAATTACATATGTACCTCTAAGACATTTTGTGAAACTGGTCAAATATGCATGATTTCTTCTATAATGCTTCATACTACAGTGGAGGGAAAGTTTTCATTTTCTGATCTAGATGCAAGAAAATGTTAAGTTTCCTGTGCAAAGCTTCATTCTTGCTGCTTGAAAGCTGCTTTGCACCAGTTTCACCTATTCTATGATGAGAATGAAAATATTTGGATACAATTTTGAACTCAGCTGTTCAGTAAACTTTGTTTTAAAAACATTCATAGAGTGGTTTACTTCTGAACCTATTTTCAGTGAGTTGTGCTGCCCATCTGGTTCAAATGTGTTTCTTTGTAGCCCTCTGGGTACCTTAATACACATGCAGTCATTGGTTGAATATCTAGGGATGGAATAGATTTAGTGATATCCTCAGTCTTTACTTCTCTGGATGTTCATTATTGTCTACACTAGTTGTGCCATAATGCATGAAAGAGATGTTCCAATTATTTGTCTTACCATTGTGTTATCAGAACACTGCTATAATATGTGTTTAGCAAGAACTGTGAAAATGTATTTGTGTAACTCACTTTGCAAATGGTTTTTGTGGAGATGGAGATGTCTGATATTCAGGTATGCCTTTCACAGTATGGTAGTCAGTAGTCCAACACTACTGAACGCTACATTGAAGATGTTCTTGTAAATTATAAAATAAGTGTCTTTCCCTTAAGTATAAAATGCAAGGAAATAATAATAAAATTACTTTTAGCAACTTTTCAAAATAATTAATGGGGGGATGGTACCTTGTTTTTCTTCTAGTAACGCAATCTCCTAGTGGAACAGATGACTCATTGCTGAGAGGATTACATGCTGCTAACCAAAATGCCCAGTTGATTGTGCAGTTGTCATCTATACCTATGCTGAGTGCATGCTTCAACAAACTCTTTTCCATGCTACAAGTCCACCATGTTCAGGTATAGCATTTTGAACTTTGAAATGCTTTAATAATATTTCTCTCTAAATTTAAAAGTTGTTTTCCTATACTCTTGCTATTTAAGATTCAAGTAACCTGTTATGTTATGTACTTTTTTGCTTATGAATCTGTCATAAACAACAGTACTAATAACGTAACACAAGCTGCTGAAAGCTTTTATCAGAGGACATATCTTGTTACAGCTGAAAAAGTGGGTATACATTTTCGTATTTAGAAACAAGTTTGTATATTCACTGAATGATAATTGTTATCTTATTAATGAAAAGTGTCACAAAGTGCAGTCTCCGTTTGTGGAGGTTTTCAAAACACAGTTGAATAAACTTCCAAGCAATCTAGCCTTTCTTTGAGCAGAAGATTGGATTGGGTAACTTCCAAAGCTCCCTTCCAACCTGAATTATCCAGTGATTCTATATGTTAAATTTAAAAGTTTACTTTTTAAAAAGTTATTGATTTAGCAATGCTTTTCTTGATTCATTTTAAGTGTTGTATATAAATGTGCGTTGTATATAAATGATTAGATGCTTCTCTGCCTCTTTTTATTTTAATAAAGTAGTTGACTCCATCCCTCAATTTTTCTTTAAATATCTCATCCAGAATACAGTTCGTAGTGTAAATGACCTTGATGCTTCCCCAGAATATCTAACGAGTTATTTTCCTCAAGGGAATTATTCAGAGTACGCATCGGTGTCTCTGAGGTTTCCCATTAAATAAATAGACCTTTAGAATAATTTTGGTTGACTGGGAAACATCACTTTAATAACATTCCAAAAGCTTATGTGCAAACCAGTATTACAGGTGTAAGGTTATGATAATGATATTTCTGAACAGTGTGTAAAGCTGCTTTTTCAACGCAAGTTTGAAGAAACTTCTTAAGAGAAACTTTAATACATTTAGAACAAATCAATTACAAAAACATTGCAGAAGCATTTGCTAGTTATGCTGAATTTGCGTTGAACATTATGTTTAGCAGAGTTTTCAAATCCTGTAAAGGAGAGAGTGGGTGTGTTATCAGTGAAACAGTAGCAGCTGAGAATATTGATAAAGTTTTTAAAATTGAAACTTTTATTGCCCTAGGGTTCTGAGTTCGGTCTCATGGTGAGATTTGTTTCCTTTTTTCCCAGCTTGAATCCCTATTACAATTATGGCTCACATTAAGCCTGAATTCCAGCTCCTCTGGAAGTAAAGATAATGGCGCTGATATTTTCCTTTATAATGCTAACCGAATACCTGTCGTTTCCCTGAACCAAGGTAAAATGTATTAAATATGGGAAATAAGTTTGTTTTATTGGTGTTTGTTTTTTTTTTAATACTCAATATTTGCTAATAAAAAGTACTACAGTAAGTACTTTTTATAAGATCAGTATTGGGATAATTTATGTGTTCTTGTTAAAGAACTCTTGGACTCACTTTCTCAACTTGAAAAATATGTTGCTAGTGTGTAACTGAGAGTTGATTCATTGAATTTTCATAATCTCCTTAGAAATTAAGTTGTAAAATTTGTGGGTTTTAATTCATCATTATTCCCAAGAGGAAATACAAAATACACTTCTTAGTATAAGATGAACTGTGCAACTGTATGCACTTTTCTGACAGATTTCATCTCATTGTATACCATCCTATGATCCTTCTCTTAAGAAAGGGGTCAGTAGAGTGTGAAAACCCTATTACTTTTTAGCATCAGACTAATAGTCTGATACAAAGACATGTTGAATTATTTTTTTTCTATAATATGTTATACTGCATAGTTTAGAAAATCCAAGGCATCTTTTGGTGATAATATAAAATATTTATGCCTGATATAATGAACCTGTTATGCTGACTTCCATGAGAGCATTTTGAAACCAGTTTCTTTACATTGTTTTCTCTGAGATATCAGGATCTGGGCACTGTATAAAGTTCTGTGGGCCAGGTCCTATGAAGTGTTGTTGAGGCTTCTTTCCTAATTTCCTGGAACAATGGTTGCCAAAACAAAGTAAATAACAATACTAAATGTAGCACCTTACAGTAAAAATAAGAAATCTATAGTAATATCCTGAAGATTAAAGCTTGGAAAAACCTGTTTTTCTTGACAGCTTCAGTGACTAGCTTCCTGTCAGTTCTGGCATGGTATCCTAATACCTTACTCCGGACGTGGTGCCTTGTGCTTCACAGCCTAACACTCATGACAAATATGCAGCTTAATGGTAAGTTTGGGTTTGGGGTTGGTTTGGGTTTTTTTTTGTTACCTGTTTTAGTGATGTAAGAACGAGTGTTGATTCCAATCCAGAACATTCCCTTTGTCATATAAGTACTTTTTTTGGTTCTCTGTAATTTCAAGCTTTTCAAGAGTGAGCTCCTTGAATTGCTTGTACCATGGGAAACAAAAACCCTACTGACAAAAGAGAATGTCATTATAAGTAGATAGGCAATGTCTTTTAAAGGTGCATTTTAGGACTAGAGTTGGACTGGGTGATCCTTGTGGGTCCCTTCCAACTCAGAATATTCTGTGATTCTAACGATCCCTGGAAATTGGCTTTGTAGTATGCGAAGGAGTATCAGAGAGGAAGGATTAAGGTGCTATGAGAGAGATTCATGTTCTTCTGATGTAGTAGGAATATTTTTGTAAATATGCAAGCTCCAATCACTACATATGTTAAACTATCTGGAAATAAGCCCCCAGAAGCTGAATCTATTAAAAAAGAAATCCAGCCATTTCATTTAATTTCATTTCATTTCCCTACGCACACCAGCTTATCTCACATTCTCTATATTGCTCCATAGCACACTAGAAATAATGTCACTTTGTGGATGAGACTTTGACACAAGACTGATAGAAATTAAAGGAAGTAATTTTTAAATGAGGAAATTAAGCTTCTGTATGGCTCACTATCATAGGACAGCTGTCATGAGGAAAGCTTTGGTGACCTTGTCCTCAAGGCTAAAGAAATATCAAATAGTGAGAACGTAGACACTGGAATGTTTTAAAACCTATGTTAGCCACGTAAGAGCTCTTTTAAATTCTGTTTTCCCTCCAAGCATATGACTAGAGATGGTACTTACAGAAGAAGGCATGAGCCACCTGAAGATCACACTTCTATGAAACAGTTTGCTGTCCTGGGGTGTCACAGTTGTTCTCCAGAATTTTCATCAAAGATTCTTATGAATCTTTTTTCATATTTGCCATTTCAAATCAATGACTTTGGGATGCAGTTTTTTCTTAAAATTTTTACTTTCTGTCCCCTTTCTGTGATGTTATTTAGATTCAGTCTTATGAAAATCTGCTGAAATTTTTACTATTAAGTGAAGCAGTAGAGCTCTGAGTAAATTAAGAAAGAGAAATAATATTCACAAACTGAAATTATAATCTTATTCTTGATATCTGAGAATGGAACGTGGGCAGATCTGTAGGATAACAGTGCCTGCAGTTAACAGGCACATGTATTGTCAACACTCCAGTTTGTGACTGTAGAGTGCCATTTTCCAAAATTTATGTGGTGTGTATCACTGAGATCATACGTGAATCTCTTCCAAATCGTATGAGGCTCAGTGGTGTGTTCTGACACTAACAGGCAGCTGTGTGTTTGCAGAAGTTTCTTTGGTAATTGCCTGAGATCAGTAGGTGATTATGTGAATAAAAGGCTGCTCAAGAGGAATGTGATTCATCACGGGCACACTTCAGCATGTGCACATGGTTGTGGATTTTTTTGTATCTAGGATTGTGAGCCCAAGGTTGGAGTTGAGTTGGAAAGGGTTGGAGATGCAAGCTTGCTGGAGGGTAAAGAACAGGGTGTCTCCTTCTATACTTGTGTGTGGATTTACATAGCTGTATATCCCTTAACTGCCCCTTTTCCTATACTCACTGAGGGAACCAGCAGCTAAGTAGGTATAAGCACCCATCAGATCTTCTGTACCAGGATTCCTCAGCAGCTGATAATTCAACATAATCTTCTTTCTCAATGATATTGAGTTGTCACATTTAAAGAGTGAAATAATCTGTATTAGATTCTTGACTATTGAAGGTGAGATCCATCAGAGCACTTCTTCAATCAATAATTTTGGTTTCTGTGTTCTTTTGTTCAGAACTGGGACTTATAATAGTCTCTTGAGTCATTGCAGACAGCATCTCATAGAAGTTCCTCAATGTAGAATATTCAAGATGAAGCATAAATTGTTCAGGTCTTGACCGTATTGACAGATTGTGGTTAAGTTTATTTATTGATTTATTTTTAAACCACTAAGATGTCAATTACAGTCCATTGGGAATAATTTAAATTAGCCTTGCTAGATGTGTGTGGTTATAAAATGAGGCTCTTTTCCCTTTTAGTGTCTAAAATACAAGCCCCTTACTTATGTCAACTGCAGTTGAATGTAATTTTAGTGATAATGATTTGTCTTAAATTTCAAATTAGTTTATAAGTGGAAGTTTAAAAAACAAACAAACAAAAATCCAACAACAGAAGGCAGTAGTAAGTATAAATTCAAGAGCTATGAGCTTAGGGGGCTCTTAGTAACCTGAGTATCAGTTTCATTTTCAACTTATATCATGATATACTCAGAAACACCCCCCAAAACCAGCCAACCAACACCATAACCACTCTCCAACAACCTATATGCCTAGTTTCCTTAGAGGAAAAATCAGTGTTCTGTACATTTTATTTAAGTAAATGCTCAGATTCAGTAGGGGGAAAATAAACTTTATCAGTTCACCCAGACTCCTATATAAAGGCACATCCTGCAATGAAAGGCCTCTCTGTTTTTCTGACATCTTCAGTTTTCTTTAAAAAAACATGTGAAATTGTGTACTTTCTTCTTACAGGCTTGTTCCCCACCCAGACAAGCCTTAACCTTTTCATCCTTTGCATTATCAAATGTGTGCTAGAGCAGGCTTGTTGTCTACAGTGGAACTGGAATGCCATGGGATGCTTTCTTGCTTTTATTCAGCTGCAGCTATTGCCATACCATCAGTCATAACCATACAGGCTTGTTCCACTACTGATCTTGATAAATCAATGCAAAATTACTTGTATTGTAAGCATTAGTTTTCTACATTTTATCTAAAGCAAGAAACCTGTTTATAGTTTAAAAATATCTGTTTATAGTCTAAGATTTGATAAAGGGAAAACTTACTCTGAGTTATCTTCTCCTCCCATCTTCCTGTAAGGATTTCTTTTCAGAGCAAGTGTTTTTCCAATGCTGTATTTATTTCATTGTGCTGAAAGTGTTTCAACTGAGATGGAAGCAGTCAGAGTTTAGTTCTGGTTTTGACAAAGATGTTTCCCTTCTGGTTGTGATCTTTAGTTTAACTCTCCTTAGTTTAAGGAAATTATCGTGAATCATGAAGACTCTGAAAAACAGAATGACTAGTAAGTAGGTCAGGATTTGTTTCTTTTAACAACTTCCCTAACTAAGAAACTTATCTTGGACTGTGAAGGAGTGCCATCCAAGCTGTTGTTCCAGAGCATCATTTCTTCGTGATTTAAACTTTTATATATGATGACATAGTCTGAAAGAGATCACATCTTCAGCATGTAATAAACTGTAACTTCATTTAGATAGATGTAATAATATAAGAATCTATTTTTATTCAGTAAGTGGCCATGCTTTTTTCAAGCTGTGTTTTGAATTGATTCAATATATCACTATTGAAGGAGTAAGAGTTCACATTTAATAAAGCTCATTCATTTGATCACTGAAGGGTGTATTTTAATTGAAATTCTGCTCTTCAAAGTTCTGATCTGTTAAGCTCCCTGCAATTTTAGTCAATGATGAGAAGTCTGTGCATGTGCCAAGGACAAAAATATTTTGATTTTTTATAGGATAACAGAACACTTGGTCTCTATCTGACAAACTAAAAAATGCACTTAAGCCTTGTTAAAATGTTGGACTAACAAAAAGAAACAAGTCAAAATGTCTGTATTGCTTCTACAAAATTAATTGCTGTTTTCAGGAATACTGCCTTAGCAAGTTTGCAACAGTGATGGAACAGTTTTGGGGGTTTATATGTATACTTAAAAGAAAAGTTAAGATTGTAGCTCTGAGTAAGCAGCTTTGAGTTGCTGATTTAGCTGAGAATATTTCCATATCATGAAATAAATATAAGGAATTTGCACTATAAATGTTTGATTTACACTTAGTGCTTAAGATTACAGATTTAATTTTTATGTCTTTATTTTTAAGCTGGTCCAAGCAGTGCCATTGGAGCTCAGGAAAGTACTGCCCAATTGTTGGTGTCAGATCCAAACCTCATTCATGTGTTAGTGAAATTTCTTTCTGGCACTAATCCTCATGGAACAAATCAACACAGTCCACAGGTAATGAGCAATTAAAATAAAAGAAAAACTCTTTGTAGTAGAATTGCAACACACTGGACAGAAACGTGTTATTTGTTATGTATTATATCCTTGTCTTGTTTCTTTTTCTGGCTAGTCTTAGTTGGTTCTGATGAGCAACCATAGGGAAGTTCATGTTGTTGATACACTCTGTGTAGTGCGAGTATAATTTTGGAACTCTCTGGAGACTTGCCACAGGGAGAGGATGCCATGTGAGATGTTAGTGAAGTATTCCATTCAGTTAGTTTCCTGAATCTTGTTGGATTGGGATAAAAATGCCAATAAAGATTTTAAGTATCTAAGAATTCCAGAATTTAAAATTATGCTTTTGTTTGCTGCCTTATTCGTGCTTTTAGTTTCTGGATTCATGTGGTGTCCACTGCCTCTCCTAATTTCAACAAATGTTTTTTTTTGCTTTTTGCAGTCTTTGAAATGTCTGCAAATAGTGATTAAAAAAAGACCAAGTTAACTTAATTGTATGTAATATTTGACAGGAGTCTCAGTTTAAGAGGCAGAAAATACCTGGTATTTCCAGGTTATTTTTTTCCCAGCAAATTTTCCAGAAAATATATAGTCTATTCCAGAACTTAAACTCTGCATAGTGCTGCTAATTTAAAGTACTTATGTAAATATGTAGCTTGTGAAAAAGCATTCAGATTAGCACAGAAATGTATTCTGTGTGAAAAATAATTTACATTACTGAAAAGAGATTCCCAAGCTGCAAAACGTGTCTTAGACAAAGAACTGAATTTCTTGCTTTTGACTCAGGGTTAGGAATTGAAAAATATGTAATATAAATTGATATGGATTAGTTCTGTGAAAGTGCTGTAAAATTTTCAGAAAGCAAGTTCAGCTACTTGCAATACTTAGAATACTTCTCTGTTTGTAGAAGATGTTTTTGTTAGATACTGCTTAACGTTCTTGAAGACATTTCAGTCTTCATATATAATACTTACTGAAATGCCTTTCCCTCTAGGTTGGACCAACAGCAACACAAGCTATGCAAGAATTTCTTACTCGATTACAAGTGCACCTTTCTTCAACTTGTCCTCATATGTTCAGTGAATTTTTATTGAAATTAATACATATACTTTCAACAGAAA
This sequence comes from Chiroxiphia lanceolata, assembly GCF_009829145.1. NCBI lineage: Eukaryota > Metazoa > Chordata > Aves > Passeriformes > Pipridae > Chiroxiphia > Chiroxiphia lanceolata. The sequence continues at coordinate 33,132,295 of NC_045639.1, read as the reverse complement.
GGTAGATCTTACTGATTTTTTTTTTTCCTTTCATACCCTCTTTTTCTTTAAAATCTGTGTGATTGGGAATCATAACTAAGATGTATATATCCCACCTTGTCATACTATCAAGTTATGTATCAATGGAAATCTTCATTGTTGCTGCAGCACTACAAGCAGGTTCTGAGCTGCTTCCGGCATGTGGAAGAGTGCATCTGGAATCCACCCACAGCCGTCTGTGTGTGGGTGACAGCGAAGAGAAGCACTAGAATTCTGAACTGATTTTAACTAGAGCTAAGATATAGACCTTGTTGAAGTAATCCCTAAAATAAGGGCACTGTTGAGCTTACCTATTATAAAAAGTATTTATTCTAAGAGGCCTGAATTAACACAAGATTGTAGAAATTATTCAATAGATTGTGAAAATAATATGGATGGCTTTTTGCACAGGGTAAGATGGAATATAAGCTTGTTTAATTCTCTTTATGCAATATGCGTATTTATTGCTTTGTCTTTGGTGAGGTTTTTTTCTCTTCACATGACAGTGGAAAACATCCTCTGCCCAACTCTCCTGGGGCCTACTGATGCCCACTAGTGTAGCCAAGTGCCTCTGGCCAGGAGAGAGATAAAAGCTTATGGCTTGTCTTTTACAACTCTGCTTCTTCAAGGCTGGTCAACGGGCAAGTGACTGTATATACAGTGTTACACCGGAAATACGGCACTTGTTAATTCTGAAGGACATTGGGAATAATTTCGTTCTAATATAGATGTTACGCTCGTCCCCAAACAAAGGCTTTGTATAATTAGGGATGAGCTTCCTCAGTTCTGGCTTCCCAGTAGGTGGCACTTTGGTGTTACCTATTGTTTAATCTTAAAGAAAATGATTTCTGCCTTCTAAGAGATTTTACCTTAGTGACTTAATTTGTGGGGCTGGTGTTACCAGGTTACCTTGATGATCAATGACTTATATAAGACATGTCATAATACAGTAAAATCATGAATTCACAGTGAATCTTGGAATACATGTCTGCATGCTAGCATTTATTTGAAATAAGCTAATGAGAGCACTGAAAGGGTAGGTTTTGAAATGTGTTAGGGTTTTTTTGAGTCAAACCAAGTGGGAGACTGAAATATAAAATGGGAAGCAAAGCACCAGAAAAGGATTTAGATTGTTATTTCTAAGAACTCAGGTAGTTACTGAAGGGTACCACATCTGATCAAGGCATACAATTAATTGTGAAGAAGAGCAGAGCAGTATTTTACTCTTTAGAATTAATAAATGCCAAATATTTTCTTCAAGGCTTTTTCTATTTACTGTTTTGGTCTGTATGTAATTTTAAAAGTTACAGGAACATTAATAAATGTGAAAAGATACAGAGAGGTATATTAAAAAATCAGTAAGTAATGCTTCAAGAATTAGCACAAGTTCTATTTTAGATATACTGATTCAAAAGGTTCATTTTGTAGTCCACCACTATATGTGTAAAAGCAATTGGTTAAATAAACGTATCCCTAAGAGAGATCCTTCAAGCAATCAATCTACAAGCACTAGCCTGTGATATTTTGAGTACCTTCTCATGGTCTTATGTGTACTTACTATTTAGACAGCAAAAACCTGACCGTTCTTCGTCCGACACCTCTGGGGTGGGGACTGGGGACATACAAAAACAAACCCTTGTGAAGAAAAAAACCCATTATGATTTCCTGTAAGAAAAGAAATAATCTAATGGTATTAAAGTGTTAGGTGACTGCTTCCCATGGGTATTTCCTTGCAAATATAAGACACTTTTCATCCAGAACCGAACAGGACTGTATTCCAAGTCTATACCTACAAAACAAACTGAATTCTAAACAAAAACAAAGTTGGATCCTAGACTTTTTAGAAGGTAACTTTTTGATCCTTTGAGGTGTCAGGAAAGTGATGGCATGAGCAGGCTATGTAATGACCAATATATTAAAAAATTATAAATGGCAGCTTGTAATATCTCTTTTTTCTTTTCTTTTTCCTTTTTTTTTGCATTTCAGGGGTGCTTTCCAAACAGGCCAGGGACCATTGGACGCACAAGTGAAACTCTTGGAATTTACCCTGGAACAGAATTTTGAAGTTGTATCAGTTAGCACTATTTCTGCAGTAATTGAGTCCATAACCTTTCTTGTGCATCATTACATTACATGTTCAGACAAAGTAATGTCTCGCAGTGGCTCAGACAGCTCTGTGGGTGCTCGAGCATGTTTTGGAGGGCTTTTTGCCAATATTATCCGTCCAGGTGATGCCAAAGCAGTTTGTGGAGAAATGACAAGGGATCAACTTATGTTTGATTTATTAAAGCTGATAAACATTTTAGTTCAACTGCCGCTCTCCAGTAACCGAGAATACAGTGCCCGTGTTCCAGTAGCAAGCAGTACTACAGACAGCGTGTCTGATGAAGAAAAGGTTTCAGGAGGCAAAGATGGCAATGGAAGCAACCCTAATACTCAAGGATCAACTGCATATGTGGCAGACTTGGTGTTAGCCAACCAACAAATTATGAGCCAGATTTTGTCTGCACTTGGCCAGTGTAACAGCAGTGCTATGGCAATGATTATTGGTAGGTATTTCCTGAAAAAAGCGGACATTCTTTAAGGGTGGTGAAACATTTAAAACTTCTGCAAACTCATAACTTGGGTGTAGACATGAAAGAATGTGTCACAGAAATGATAGGAAAAAAGAGACAGAGAAGAGGTGAAAGGGGGAAGAGATATGTAAAAAAACTCCTATCATGAGGTGGGAGACAGTAATTGAAACCAAACAGGAATGTGTTTGGCATTTGAATTTGCTGAGTCTCAGAATGGTTAATGTTAAAGGGGCCTCTGGAGATTGTCTAGTCCAACCTTCCTGCACAAAACAGTCAACTCAGAACCTTGCCTCAGACAGCAGGTTGCTCAGTACCTCAGTCCAGTTGGCTTTTAATTCCTCAAAGGTAGAAACTCCACAACTGCCCTGGCCAACCTGTTACAATGTTCAATCATTCTTGACACAGAAAAGCCTTTTTCATATGTTCAAATGGAATTTCCTGTATTTAAGTCTGTAGCCATCACACACCTCTATGTGTGGGTTAGAATGAGTCTAAAGTTTGTACTACAGATCCCTTACCTCAGTTGTTCTCTATGTATTGGATTATTTTCCTTTTTTTAATTGTTTCTGCAAAAGACAAATTACAGTATTGTCCCTTTCACAGAATACGTAAACTTTTCCTCTGTTTTACCAGAAATCACGTTAATATCACATTCTAGGAGTTCCAGTAATATATTTGTGGGTCAGATCTTCCTCCTGTGAACAAGTGAGGAAGCTGATCATACTTTGAACAGCAAAGTTTCTGTTTGTCAGACTTGTATCTGAGGTACATTTTCTCAGAGAGACAACCTATGTAACTTGCTTCTGAGTAGTGATGATAGCAAAGAGTTTATTTGCACAAATTACACCACTGGCTGAAATACTATGAATGTTTCCATGTGTGCAAAACTGGAAAAACATTTTGCAGGAGTACAGACAAATACCTTGCACTCTGTTTCAGGTGTAATAGTTGTAAAATTTTTCCTTTTTATAGTGATTCCCTTGGTTTGAAGAAAGTTGCTCTGACCTTTCCTGTGCTGATCGCTTTTAAGCAGATGTGAAACTGTTAATCAACGCTATTATCAGCAAACAGTGTGCTTGTTGGATGTATATTAGACCAGTGGTTCATTTTGGCATAAAAGCACAAAAAATAGGAAAAATAGTAATCTCCAGTAGTCAAATAAACAGGAGGCAGGATTTAACAAGCCTGGATTGTGCTGTTGGAACCTTCCTGAAATTAATTCCAGAACATGTCCTCCATTACTCTGGGTAGTTAGTGTCATATTGCAAATACGCTATGAACACTGAAAGTAGTTTGTTCTGGGAATGGGGTTTTGTTCTGACTGTGTGTTTCTTTGGAGTGATATTCACATATTATTCTCCTCAAATTTGATGTCTTTCTGAACTGCTAATTTCTGTCCAGCAGTTGTTTTGCGTTTTTTAAAAGGCAATTTGGAAAGACAGTGTTGTTTCAAAATGTTTTTCATTGAATTCAGGATACTGGGCCAGCTGATTCCTTCAGTGGATTGTTCCTTCCAAGGTCCTTAAATATAAGTTATTGAAACTAATTTGTTCATGTATTTTGGGAAGATGCAACACAGCTGTTTGTGGTTTTAGTTCCTTCATCAAAAACTCTATTAAGCTCTCTCCAGACAATTTCTGTGAACAAAACATTTTTCCAGGACTGCAGCCAAGGTATATGTGATCCACAAATCAGTTATCAGCTTATACTAGTAAACATATAATAACTAATGCAGCATGGAAAGGTACTCCCAGGAAAGGTAAACAAGATGTCTGCGAATGTGTACTGATAGGTAGTGGCTCTGGTGTAAAAATTTGTGCTAATAATGTTAATATACTGCAACTGGTGAGCCAGCTGGTCAGGATGCCAGGTGGCCTTGAATAATTCACTTGCCACGTGAATTTGAAAAGTTTTTCTTTCTAGTTTTTCTTTTATGACCATCGTGTCTGTTTCACTAGAGTTTTATGCTTTGTCATTAATGAACTATGAAAATCATACACTTAACAGTATTCACCTCCTATGCTACCTTCTCCTCACCTGGAAGTCCTCATAGCAGACTCACCTTATTTGGCCTCAGCTTTATAATTCATTATGTTTAACTTTGCTAGACTGGGCAAAGGCTGAGTCTTCAGCCTTCTTTCTCTGTGTCCATGCATCCAATGCTTATCAATATTTGCTTTCTTGACAGCTTGAAGGTGGTTAAAGTACTACACCTGTGAATTTTCTTGCCAAAATGTTTATCTAAGGTGCATTCCACAGATCACTTGAGCACACTGGTTTTTATAATTGTTTTTAGTATAACTTCAGTTTCTCTAAATGGGACAGGATTTTTCCATGGTGTCCTTGCATTCCAATCTAAATCCAGTTTTAAAAACTCCTCCAGACTGAAGTCATATGATTCATGAGTTTTTATGGAAGTAATCTCATCCTTGGGAAGACTATTAATTTGCTTTCTGTCCTTCATCTCAGTAGAGTATAATCCATACTGGCGAATATTGATATTCAAAAAATCCTCATGCATAAATCCTGAGCTGTAACACTGAGAAGCAGAATTTCAGGAACACTAATGGTAATTTATATGATCTTGAAAACTGGTCCATTTGTACTTAGTAAAATCCATGTGAGCATTTAAATATCCTTGAGCTCTCTTATGTGCTGTAATGGTTTGATAAATATCAGTTGGTGACCTTTGAATTATTTCTGTTTTCACTAAGGTGCAAGTGGCTTACATCTCACTAAACATGAAAACTTTCATGGTGGCTTAGATGCAATATCAGTCGGAGACGGGTTGTTCACTATCCTGACAACACTTAGCAAAAAAGCAACAACAGTTCAAGTGATGCTTCAGCCAATTCTTACCTACATGGCCTGTGGGTACATGGGAAGACAGGTAAGTTCCCTTAGGCCTGCTGTGCTTCAAGGAAATTATATTACTAAATTCTGTGATCCATTATAAGATCAGAAACTGAGTTAGCGCTGTGTAAAAGAAATGTTAACATTTTTTACAACCTCACTTCAATTGGGTGCTGCAGTTAGGGAGCCTCCCTCTGTTGCCCATGAGAGAGAGAGAGAGAGAGACTTTCTGTAAGGATATTTTGACATTCCTGTAAATGTTCCTGGCCAAGGGCTTGAAGATGGATTGGATATTGTGTTATGTGCAGGTGGGGAAGACATTTATTGTGTTCATATTAGTGTGCACTTATGTTCAATATTCTTATTTCCCTTCAGCTGCTCACTCTGTGCATTTGAGCTTTTCTTTACCACAAAGACTTCTCCTACATAAGGAGTTGAACAATGTGGAACATGGTATTCCTCTCTGCATTCCTATGGCAGAGAGGTCAACTGTGGTGGCATTTCATCTCTAGGAGTTTTGCCTACTAGAAGGGGAGGCTGAGAGCTGTCATGCATATTTCTACCATACTAATTTTGTATGAAACCACATATTTCTTACATATTTTTCTTCCAGGGCTCTCTTGCCACTTGTCAGTTATCTGAGCCACTGCTCTGGTTCATTTTACGAGTGTTGGATACAAGTGAGGCACTGAAGGCTTTCCACGATATGGGTAAGATTGTTTTTTCTTTAGCTGCATCAAGTAAAAGGTTTATTATAGATTTTTTTTGCACTTAAAAATAAATAGGCTTTTGCTTGTGGGGAATCTGTTGCATGCTTTTGAGCAGTATCGGAGTTTTTTTCTCTCTGCCCACACTATATACAGGTGGTGTTCAGCTTATCTGTAACAACATGGTAACAAGCACAAGAGCGATTGTTAACACAGCAAGAAGCATGGTTTCGACTATTATGAAATTTCTTGATTCTGGTCCCACCAAAGCAACAGATAGTAGTTTGAAAGCTAGAGTTCTAGCTTCGGAGCCTGATAATGCAGAAGGAATTCACAATTTTGCACCTTTGGGTAAGTAATACTTCTTTCTCTAGATTAATATCCACTGGTCATTTGAATCTGTATCAAGTTCTTAACAAAAAGCTTTGCAATAGTGTCAGATGTTGCAATACCGTTAAATCTTCTAATCAGAGCAGTTGCTGATATTTCAAGATAATGCTGGGGATGAGGTTAGTCCTCTCCTCCACAGGAAATAAGACCTCATGTGTGCAGGGGAAGGAAGGAAAGGGAGTGATCTGTATCTGATGAAGTCATGCATCAGGGTGAGCCCATTTCTCATCCCCTAGGTCAGGGGATGCCCAGTTTCAGCCCACATCTGCCACAGACACACTAAGGCTCACTAATTTCACTTGAGGCGCATCGGGTTTGATGAAGCTATTACAGAAGAATAGCAAAACTGGATGACAGAGAATGAAACTGAGCTGGGTCAAACAGTAGAAGAAGCTGGAGCATAAGGCTGATACTGCTGATGATGTTCTCACATCTACACCTAACTGCTTTGATGTTGCCTGAATGAGCATTTGTTAGAAGTGCAATGCTTTTTCGATATCAATACAGTGACTTTTAGTTAACTAAAAGGCCTGTGTTGTAAGATGGAGAGGTACTGGAATACCTTACAAAGGCTGCTTTTAACCACTAGTGCTGTTTTCTGTTGCTACCCACTAGCCTAGTGTAGCCCTTGCGTAGAATCATAGAATCAGCCGGGTTGGAAAGGACCTCTGAGGTCATCAAGTCCAACCCTCAGCATGGTTACTAGACCATGGCACTAAGTGCCACATCCAGTCTCATCTTAAAAACCTCCAGGGACAGAGAATCCACTGCTTCCTTGGGCAGCCCAGTCCAATGCCTAATTACCCTCTCTGTAAAGAACTTCTTCCTAATATCCAACCTAAACCTCCCCTGGCACAGCTTAAGATCATGCCCTCTTGTCTTACTGCTGGTTACCTGGGGGAAAAGATCAACCCCCACCTGGCTACAACCTCCTTTCAGGGAGTTGTAAAGAGTGATGAGGTCTCCCCTGAACCTCCTCTTCTCCAGGCTAAACAACCTCAGCTCCCTCAGCCTCTCCTCATAGGACTTGTCCTCGAGTCCCTTCACCAGCTTCGTTGCTCTTCTCTGGACTTGCACCTCAATATCCTTCCTGAACTGAGGGGCCCAGAACTGGACACAGTACTCCAGGTGTGGCCTCACCAGCACTGAGTACAGGGGAAAAATCACTTCCCTGAACCTGCTGACCACACTGTTCCTGATCCAGGCCAGGGTGCCACTGGCCTTCTTGGCCACCTGGGCACACTGCTGGCTCATGTTCAGCTTTTTGGGAGTCTCAAAACTCCCAGGTCCCTTTCTGCTTGGCTGCTCTCCAGCCACTCTGTGCCCAGCCTGTAGTGCTGCAGGGGGTTGCTGTGACCAAAGTGCAGGACCCGGCACTTGGCCTTGTTGAACCTCATCCCGTTGGAATCAGCCCAACCCTCCAGCTTGCCCAGGTCCCTCTGTAGAGCCCTCCTGCCTTCCAGCTGATCGACACTCCCCCTCAGCTTGGTGTCATCTGCAAATTTGCTAATGGTGGACTCAATCCCCTCATGTAAATCATCAGTAGATATATTAAACAGAACTGAGCCCAACACTGATCCCTGGGGGACACCACTAGTGACCGGCCACCAACTGGATGCAGCACCATTCACCACCACTCTCTAGACCCGACCCTCCAGCCAGTTCCTAACCCAGCACAGAGTGCCCGTCTGTGCCACCTTTTCCAGGAGTATGCTATGGGAGATGGTGTCAAAGGCTTTGCTGAAGTCCAGGTAGACCACATCCACAGCCTGTATTCATACAGTGTGTCTCACTGACAAGAGGGAGAAAGAAAGGATTAATTTTAAAATTTCTGGAGAAATTGCTGAACAAGAGAGAAGTTCATACAGTCCTGTTATTCAAATTTAAGAGTGTCAAAAATAATGAAATTAAAAAAGAAAAGGAAAAGAGGTTTATTTGGCATAACAGGGGGGCCTTAGAAATCTACCTTGCTCTTCACACATTTCTAAAAGGTAAATTTAGGAATCTTGCAAATGTTGGTTCTTTACCACTTTAAACAGTAAAAAAGTATGTATGGTGGTAGGCTCTTGCATACCTTATCTCCCAATTTATGAAGTGCTGCAATTCTTGATGTTCTGCCATAAGTGCATCTGTCTTAATATTTAACTTACAGTCAGGAGCTGGCTTTTGAAATTAACCTTCCAGTTTTCCTCAGTACATTCTGATTCTCATCATGTTGCAGAATTTGGTTATAAAATTGTTTATGTTGTTGTAATATTTAAACCTTTAAAACCTTCATTACGTTAGCTGTGAATTAAATTAGTTCAAGTTCTTAGCATACTGTTCAACCTGCACCTTTCTGGTTGGTTTGTTTTTGTCACGTACTCTTGAGAGTAAGTTTAAGATTTTGGTAGCAGGTGTCCCCTAGCAAATTTCAAGGACATGCACATGCATATAGATGTATAAACTGCCTATTTAAAACAGTCTAAGTAAAATAGAAATAACTCAACAGTTGACATTATTACAAATGGGATGTTATCAATAAACCAAAACAGATGAGACAGGAAAAAAGTGTTTTCCACAGTTCAGGTTGTAAATTAATCTGGGTTTTATTAATAAACATTAATAATCAATGTTAATGGTGCTGTTTTTGAAGGTTCAATCACCTCAAGCAGTCCCACTGCCCAGCCTGCTGAAGTGCTGTTGCAGGCTACTCCTCCACACCGACGGGCTCGGTCTGCAGCATGGTCATACATATTTTTACCTGAGGAGGCTTGGTGTGACCTCACAATTCACCTTCCTGCAGCTGTGCTGCTCAAGGAGATCCACATCCAGCCTCACCTGGCCTCTCTGGCGAGTAAGTAGATTCGCTGACATTGCTGACAGTTCAAAAATGTGAAGGGTAGTATTTAGAAACAATACAAAGTGTAATCAGAGGAACTAAAGCTGAGAAGTTTTTTGAATAATGCCCGTAAAATATGTTCGCAAAGCTTGCTAGTTCTGCTTTCCTTGAGAATGGAAGGCCCTGCCCCTGCTCAGTTTCTTCTTGAGTGTAGTAGATGTCTTATGTTCCTGTTAATATGTCAAAAAAAACTTGTCATACTTCTCAAAACTTTCCTCAGTGAGAACATGAGGTCAGGGGTCTTCAGGCAAAATGTATGATAGTTGGAAATAAGTATGAGATTTTCAGTTCTTATTGTTGTAGCTCTGATAGGGAAAAGTGTGGTGTTTTTAGTGACAGGACTTTTCTTTATCTGAAGTCTTTGAAATAAACTGTATATACCATGTATCAAAAGGCATATCCATTTTAATGTATACCATCACACAGCTCAAATACTCCAGCTGCAGTTCTGTAGTAGTGTTTGCCTGAGATAATTTCAATAATTTTGTTCTCTTTTACAGTGATACATGTTCAACACTTAAAATTTACACGAGTACAGATTTTTAAATAGTGTTAAACCTTCTTATCTTACTCTGTAGCTTGCCCTTCATCAGTGTCTGTTGAAATAAGCGCAGATGGTGTCAATATGTTACCTTTGTCAACTCCTGTTATCACAAGCGGACTCACCTATATAAAGATCCAGTTGGTAAAAGCTGAAGTTGCCTCAGCTGTCTGCCTTCGTCTCCATCGTCCTCGGGATGCCAGTACCCTGGGGCTCTCTCAGATCAAACTGTTGGGCCTCACAGCCTTCGGAAACACCTCCTCTGCAACCGTCAATAATCCCTTCCTTCCCTCTGAGGATCAGGTCTCTAAAACAAGGTAAGGCTCTGGTATCAGTGGACAGTGTACTAGTTCGTGGTTTAGGGTTTTTTTCCATGGTGTTTTCTGCTCTGTGTCAGGTGTTTCAGTAGCAAACTATGCCTTTTTGTTTCCAATACAGAAGGCAAATATAAGCAGTAGTTCTCACTTATTTAACTGCATGCTTAAATCTGCATATGTAAAAGGGAATGTTTCACCCCTGCAATGGTGAAAGAATACAAAGCACAGGAAAGCATTAAGAGTTGCATTTTGTGTTTTTAATGAGTAGGCAGTTGTCAAAAAAAATGAAGTACCGAAATATTTCTTATTCCTATTGAAGTCAATAGAGTTACATAATTTTTGGTGCAGGAATAGAAATAGAACAATGGGATGTTTTTTGGAAGTCATATCTAATACTGGTGTTTGCAAACATTTGAGAAATAGGAACTGAATGTTGTTACAATTCCGGCATATCAGCAAGATTTCTTTTCAAAAGCTTTTATTTGGTTAGGTGACATGTTGAGTTTCTTACTCATTTTTAAATAAAAATAAAAAAAAACCTTAAAGATTTTAAAAAGAAGTGTCAAAGTTTTTCAACTTCGAATTTGATGTGTGGAGTTTTGAGATTTCTTGTTCTTAAATTTAGCCTATTAAATTGTAAAAACTCATTAATTGAAATATTTTGTCTTTGAATCTCAATGTTTATGAATTTGAAAAGAGAGCATTGGAAAGTTTTAAAAACCTTTCTTTTTCTGGGAAAAACTTTGAGACCATAAGTAAATTTAGAGAATATGAATACTGCTTAGGGTATATTTAATAAAAGCTGTATAACTGAAATTGGTCTTTGCTCTTGAATAGCAGTAAAAAAAAATTTTATAGCCAAATTATACCACTGATATATTTTTACATCAGAAAAGGTTATAATACTGACACACAAGAATAATCAGTATCTAAAGAAAGATGTGAGTGTATGTTCTTCATGTCTTGACATGTTTTATTGTGGCTTTTATTGTGGCTTTCAGCTTAATTTTGCAAGTATCTCAGGAAAGTAATGATATGATAGCCATATTCAGTAAACTTGGATATAATTTTGGTTTAGACATAACAGAGAACTTGCTCTCTTCTAATTAATAAATCTAATGCATCTAGGAGTACATTATTCCTGAAATAAAATTGTAAGTTTAATTCAAGATCTATATGTAAGTTTGCCTTTTTTTGAACTATGCTAAAGATTAAGTGTGAAAACAAGTTAACCTGCTAGTTGAGAATTTGTCAGTGAAATGATGCCATTTATTTTGCATGCAACTTAGATTGTTCATGATGCTAGTTTGAATAGTAGTGGATTTTATAAATAAAGTCTAATTAATGTGTTTCCAAATTGATTCAATTACAATAGGTTTAGTTCTCAGGATTTATTATTAAAAGGAATTCTGAGTGATATTGTCAAAGAATAAGAAAGACATGGGAGAAATGTAGTGGCTAACACATTTTTAATTGCTGTGCTTTTTCTGTATGTATTTTAAGTCATGTTCCTTAAGGTTCAGTGTAATTTATTGTAGATGTGTATGACCGTAAAAGTTTGTAATGTCAGGGGATTTGTTCAGGTGTATAATTTTAATGGGGGGCCCTCTGGTGGTCTAGTGGTTAGGATGCGGCGCTTTCACCGCCGCGGCCCGGGTTCGGGTCCCGGTCAGGGGAGTCCCCCGGGTAGATGGAGCTCGTCAGCCCTGTAAGGCCATCCATCTAAGAGAAGGTCACTCTAAACAAACCTACGTCCTGAGGACCTCACTGCCACTGTCCAAGCTTGCTCGGCCCCGGCAGATGAACCTTAGGATTAAAGGGTGGGCTCAGCTCAGCGCACGCTGTGTCTCACCTAAAAAAAAAAAATCCACTGCGCAGGCTCGAAGGGCAAAGACCCTTCCCAAATCTTCGTTCGCGAAGACTGGCCATACATACATAATTTTAATGCCAACTACTGTTGCATCTCAGCTCCTTTTAATGTAAAAAACCCAAAAAACAAGGAAAAAAAACCCAAACAAAGCAAAAAACCAAGCCAACCAAACAAAAAAACCCAATAACAATCCACAACAACCAAAAGAACCCAAACCCAAAACCACCCCACACCCTTCCACTTATATAAACACGTCCCCTTCCATCCTCCTCCCAGTAGGTTGGCCCTATTGGAAGAAATACATACGAGAATCGAGAAATCTTGAGAAACTTTGGTACTGAAACTTGCAGGCTCTTAACTCTTCCTACCCGCAAATCCTGCCTTTCTTACAATCTTAATCCAATGATTGTAACAGCATTACTAATGTTTATTACATTGTGATCTTAAATTCAGGCATTTGCTTTGCTCAGATGGTGTTTGATCATGACACAGAAGTTTTCTACAGTACTTGTCCTATAATCTAATACAGGTAGTTGTGCTATAGATGAAAAATAACATCATAAGAAAATAATACATTAGCTCATTTTTCTGTTTTCCTTTTCAGTATTGGATGGTTAAGATTATTACACCACTGCCTCACTCACATAAGTGATTTGGAAGGAATGATGGCTAGTGCTGCAGCACCCACGGCTAATCTGTTGCAGACATGTGCTGCTTTACTAATGTCACCTTACTGTGGTATGCATTCTCCAAATATTGAGGCTGTACTTGTAAAAATTGGGCTTCAGTCCACCAGAATTGGCCTAAAATTGATTGACATTCTTCTAAGAAACTGCTCAGCATCAGGGAGCGATCCTGCAGGTGAGTGCAATGTATTTCTTTTCAGTTGTTACTTAAAAACATTGCTTGTATAGAAGTACAAATACAGTGTATTTGCATGTTACTTTCAGATTCAGAATCTGGGTTGCCAGAACTTGCCACTGTGTTTTGTTATGCTTCTGAGTATCACAGTCTTTGTACGTGGGTAGTTCTGCAATAGTAGAGCAGTGCATTCAGGATTGTTTTGGGTTTTTGGAATTAGGTAATGTTTTGAAGACAAAGAGTAGGATGTGCAATGTATCCTAAGTGTCTCTTACTGTAGATACTGTGTCTAGATGTTTCAAAATAAAAAGCATCCATAAGTAGTGCTAAGGAAAACAAACAGCAATATTTGGGCAGCAATAGTCAGTATGAATTCTGAATAACACTAAGCATTGGAAGTCTTTGTATGTGGAGGCATGTAATTAAGATAGAACTACAGTCTGTATCCCACAGTGAAATTCTGCAGAAGCTGTTCTGTTAATGCACTGGGGGTTTTGTATTTATGGTTTCATACCACTTTGCTGTTTTGTGGCTTTTAAATGAAGAAAACTAAATTCCTATTTTTCCTTTTTGGAGGTTGCTAACAGAAAACACTCTTTTTAAAATGGCTTCCATGACTTCTCTTTCCGTCAGTTAGTGTTTCAGCGTAGATTGCTGTCTTTTGCTGGAATGATGTTAGATAAGAGAGTAGCTTCCGGCAGGGGAGGAGATGAACACAGTGAGAAGATGAATAGGAAATAATCTGAGGAAATCTTCAGCTGTAGTCCCATTGATGGAAATGGGAGTTAAATAAGCTTCCAGTTTGAAATAAGTGTTTGCTTCTGTGGAGCATGAGGTTTAATAGCTTTATTGGAATTAGTCATGTCTTTTTGGAATATGTTGAAGAAAATCCTACTATGTAAACTTTTAAGTCCTGTATCTGATAAATGTAATGGCTTTTCCTTTCATAGTAAGCTGAACATTGCTTTGAACATACAAAATGCTCAGTTTTGAGGCAGTGGTGTGTTTTAAGAATTGCATCCTTATGTTAATGGCGAAACTTAAATGTTAATATTGCAATTCTATAATGTCATTAGTACACTTAAAAAATATATATGTAAGTACTTCTGTTATTTCCCCTCCCCTTTTCTTTTTTTAATGCGGCAAGATCTGAATAGCCCTTTACTGTTTGGAAGATTAAATGGTCTCTCTTCTGACTCCACAATAGACATTCTTTATCAACTTGGAACAACTCAAGACCCGGGAACAAAAGATAGGTAATGTTACTTGGGTTGTCACGTGGAAACATATGCAAAAATAGTTGGCTAAATGGTGCTTGATGTTAGTGCACAAAATAAAGCTCTTTTGAAATCTGATTGTTACAAGATAGTGGAAGCGCATAAATCTGGAGAAGCTTCCTGCTTTCTCTTCTAGCTCTTTGCATGCCTTTTTTTCTGCTCTTATGAATGTGATAAAATTTTGATTTTCAACCAACTTTTCTCTCAAACACTCAGGACTCAGTTACCTGCTATATTTTCTTTTTCTGTAGAAAGTTGATATTTGGCTATCCAAGATAAGTGTTTTAAATTAATTTTAGCCCTGATCTAAGTCTTGAGAAAACAGAGCTTGAACTCACTCTTGAACTTTACTTCCAAGGAATAGATAAATGCGTAAATTGGATTACAAAAAACCAGCAAGCTAATTTGGTTTTGAGTGTTTCTTTGATCCTTTATAATGTGCAACATCATCTTGCCTTACAGAATTCAAGCATTGCTGAAATGGGTCAGTGACTCTGCAAGAGTTGCAGCTATGAAAAAAGGTGGCCGGGTCAGCTACATTTGTCCAAACAGCTCAACGAGAGAGTATGGTCTTTTGATGCCATCCCCTTCCCACTTGCATTGCGTGGCAGCAATTTTGTGGCACAGTTACGAATTGCTTGTTGAATATGATTTACCAGCATTGCTTGACAGAGAGCTTTTTGAGTAAGTATAGCAGTTTTGCAACACATTATTTTTATAACTGAACCGTTTTGTTCACTAAAATGATACAACTTAAAGTGCACTTACTCATGTTTCTGTTTATGAGATCTTTTAGCGGACTAATCTTGTTGATATTGTTTGCAGTAATTTTCACAGTACTTATAAGTGATCTTCATTAGTATACTGTTATATAAGCATTATTTTATTTGCTGTGGTATCCAGTATCTGTAACAGATAGCTGAGAACTAGGAAGCCAGGGGAATTTTTTTCTTGAAGTTTTTTATTTGGACTTTTGTTATGGCCAGTCTGATTTGAAAAAAAACAAAAGCACAAAATCTGTAGTGAATCTTCAACTATGAATTTGCTGGACATTGGTGGGTTCTAAAGAGAAGTTCACCCTAAACACTATATATGTACTCTTAGTGAGTCCGATTTGAAAATGTATGAGTTAATATTCACAATTTCTGTTGCTTAACTATCTCTTCTGTTTAAAGAAAACAAAAAAAGAGAAGCCACATAACTTTGTTTCATGTGCTTTATAGAAATGCAGCTGTTAAATTACTGTATCTAGTCAAGCATCTTTCATTTGTACCGTTGAATACAATTCCAGTTAATGAAGGGAACTTCTCACGCATGATTTTGTTGTTGCCCTTTTTCTCTTACCTTACTGTCTCCTTCAGGCGCAGACAAACATTCGAACACCAGGAAGTGTATAATTTACAGTTATAGGTACAAGCACATAGAGCTTGTATGTATGTGCAACATGATGCCTTTAGGTTCATGATTATAAGTGAGACATTTTCTGAAGACACTTCAGTGATACCGTCATATAAATAATTGTTAATTCAAAATGAACTTGTTCATTTTGAGAATCAGTTTAAGGATTTTAAATTGCAAGTCAGTCCTTTTAGCAATACACTTTAACAAAAATACATTTTCAGGATTTATTTTCACATTTGAAAAGGAAAATCTTTAACAGACTTCCTACAATGGATAGCCCATTTAGATTTATAATAGATTTATATAAGTGGGTTTCACAACTGAGTTCCTGTCTTTTGAAGGAGAGTATGTTGTTTTCATACAGGGCAAAATGAAAGAATACTAATAAAACTATTGTACTTAGTTTGACTATGCATGTTGTAGTATAGCCCCATTCCTCTACTTCCTGCCAGATATAAAACTATATCTCACATCAACCACCATCTGGAGCAAATTATAAAAAACATTTTTTAATAAATGTAAAAACATTGGTGTCAGACTTATGGGTAAATAATGTTTCTAATAAAAATAATTTTTCATGTGTATTCTTCATCCTCTTTGATATTGTAACTTTTGAAATATTTTAATGGATTCTAGCTATAACTCCCAAGTTTCTTCTTCATGTGATAACTCACTTTTTTCTTGGAAATAGTTTCTCATCATCCCCATTTTCCATTTCAATTTTTTTGCTTTGGCCAATGGATACTAATCCTTAGTTATTTTTAAATATGTATTTGGAAAAAGAAATCTTATTTTACATAGAGCATGAACTTATCCAGAAATTTTTGGCATTAGGATTGTGTGACTATATAGTTGGAGAAGAGTTTAAGTGTAGCTTAATTATATGTGGACTTTGGGAAATTGTGACTATCTTTCCAGAGTTATGGGTCATTTGGTCACTGAAATGAGTTTTGTGTTGGGGAGGGGTTTTATCAACCGTTCTCTAGATTGGTGATAAACTTTTGGTTAGACCCGTGCTCTGTTCTGCTTTCTCAGAGTGCCCTTAGACTAAACACAGAATAACACTTCCATCCAGAAGAGGGAAAAACAATCCTTATCTTCAAATGGGAATGTAATATATAATGATACATCCAAACTTACTTAATAACCTAGCATTGAAGTGGCACAAGTGTGTGTTCACCTTCGTATGTAAATGTTAAGCTAATGTAACTTATATATGGGGTCAAGGTACTGGGAATGCAGTTTGGAAAACTGTGGGAGATTTTTTAAGTACTTCACCTACTCTAAACAAGTCTGTGTGAAGAAAGGATTTCACTATTTTACAAGTACCACTTCTGAAATTTAGGCTTGAATAACAGGAGCTAAATTAGCTTCTGCATTCATGTGGCTTGGATTAGCATTCAAACAGATAGTACTTGGATGTGAGGTCAAAGGTAGGTGGGATTTTAATATCTCTGAGGAATAATTCTGTTGTTAACTTGCATCCTAAATTTAAGTTAAACAAGGGGATAGCAAAGGTAACATTGTTCAACCAGCAAGATTGCTGCTACTTTCCCTTTTTTTTGCAGCATCTTTAGGTAGAAGCCCAGTAAAGCAAATCCTAAAAAAATTTTGGAAAGACGTTAAATTACTTTCAGTTCTTACAGAGGATGGAGAACTGTGCATGTGTGTGAGATCCTAATAGCTGCAGCACAAAGAGATTGCAGTTGGTTAAAAAACAGATGTCGACAACTGACAAAAGACTGAAATCTGTTTTTCGTGTGCAGCATACCAGAAAAGTTGGGTTTATATCTATTTTAAATACAATACGAGGAAAGTAATTTAAGCATACAGTTAAGAAATGCCTTCTGGGTAATCAGTGTCCTGCTTTCAGGCTCAGCACAGTGTTTTACAACAGCATCTACAATAGTTAATCATAAATATGGAAAGATGGTTTATGAACTAATGGAAAAAATGGAAATATGAGTGGCAAACTGTGTATTGACATGATTTTCTGTCTTCTTCAGGTCACTGTTTAACTGGTCCATGTCTCTTCCCTGCAACATGGTTTTGAAGAAAGCTGTTGACAGTTTACTTTGCTCAATGTGCCACATCCACCCAAATTATTTTTCCTTACTGATGGGATGGATGGGTATCACTCCTCCTCCAATGCAGTGTCAACACAGACTGTCTATGACTGATGACAGCAAAAAGCAGGACCTTAGTTCGTCTTTAACAGATGACTCTAAAAATGCACAAGCCCCTCTTGCACTAACAGAATCTCACCTGGCTACTCTTGCTGCCTCATCTCAGTCTCCTGAAGCTATCAAGCAGTTATTGGACTCAGGTTTGCCTTCACTGCTCGTAAGAAGTCTTGCTAGTTTTTGCTTTAACCATACTTCTAGCTCTGACTGCACTGCACAATCAATGGATGTCACCCAGGACAGGCTCAGGAGGCATCACGTTCCACAGCACTTTAATAAAATGCCTATCACGGCAGACCTGGTTGCTCCTGTTCTCAGGTTTTTGACAGAAGTTGGCAACAGCCACATGATGAAGGATTGGTTGGGTGGCTCTGAAGTCAATCCACTGTGGACAGCACTTTTATTTCTGTTGTGCCATTCTGGTGCTACCTCTGGAGGACACAATATGACGGCGCAGCAGACCAGTGCAAGATCTAGCTTGCTTTCTTCGACTGTAACAACAGGATTGACCACTCAGCAGAGAACAGCAATTGAAAATGCAACAGTTGCTTTCTTCTTACAGTGCATCTCTTGCCATCCCAATAACCAGAGACTTATGGCACAGGTGAGAGAGAAAAATAATAATGTTTTAATTTATTAGTAACTTCAACTAACTTTCAAAACTTTCTATGTTTTTTAGCTTTCTTTCGTATAATTTGGAGTTTTGTAAGCTGTTATTGACTGGGAAAGTTTTATATTAAAATTGTTAGCTTTTTGATCTGAGTCTGAAAAGTATAAAAGTGTTTTGGCATGGCCATGCAGTCCTGTGTTTAGATTTCTATTCCTCTTGGTTTAGAGGAATAAACTTTAGACCAAAATGCAAAAGACTGTGTTTAATTGGATAGGTCTAAACTTCTGTGAAATGGACTTTGAACATCAAGCTTCATACACATATTTAATATTAGTCACCTAAGGAAATTTCTTGGGAAGTTTGCTTGTGCAACCTGTGTCCGAGGAAATACAGGCTATGTATTGCACAATATGGCTTTGCATTTGCCATTCTAGTGCAAAATCAACTACCTTCCTCACAGTCATTAACCTTGCCAACCTAGCTGAATAAGAGTATAATGAAAAAAAGGGTTTTTCAGTATTAAGAATGATGATGCCCTGGGAAGAGGTAGACCTCAGTAAAAAAATTGGGTCAGTTCTCTGTTAATGGCTGGTAGTAATACTGCAGTGGGAAATTTTTGCTTTAGAAATTCAAAAGCTGTGTTTCTAACTATTTTGAGGTTTTTATCTTTTTGAGTAGTCTATGTATTCATAATTGCTTTACCATAGTCAGTGTTTAGAACTTTTATATAAAAAGTCAGTGTTTAGAACTTTTATATAAAGAGCCTTATTTGCTACTGGTATTTTCTTCAGTGGTGCTCATTTCTGATCTGGTTTGAATGATAACTGGAAGGTAAATCTCAGGCACTGCCTATCGTGGCCATGTAGAGCTGTATTTTAGAGACCTAAATATAGAAATATTTTAAATCTGATGTCATTTTGCATTCTCAGGTTCTCTGTGAATTGTTTCAGTCCTCTCCTCAGCGTGGGAACCTCCCAACCTCTGGAAATATTTCAGGATTTATTAGAAGGCTTTTTTTGCAGCTGATGCTGGAGGATGAGAAAGTGACTTTGTTTCTTCAGTCCCCTTGTCCAGTAAGAATTTTTGATACCGTATGGTAAACGTGGAATAAATTTAGCCTTTATAAACTAAGTGTGGGTATATTCAACTTTGAAATGTCACACAGCAGCTTTTCCTGCTGCACAGATGGAATTCTGGAAAGTGCTGTTGAATTGTAAGTCGGCATTTTAGAAAAAAATTCAAGGCACTGTGTTAAGATAAAGTCATCTTGTTGAAAATATACTGCTTCTGAAGGATCTGACAACTGAATTTATCTTACATAAGACTTTTTATAAGTATCCTTGCACACTAGCAGCAAATATAGATAGAATATCTAGTCCTTTCAGTAGTCCTTATCTGTTTCATTAAGGATTGGTCATAGTCAAAATTGGTGGAGATCCTTCAGCATTAGCCAAAATGCCATGAATAAATTCTTGAGTGACAAATACTTGAATTAATTTATAAAGCAGATGTATGCTTTATGCTTCCACATGCTTCACTGGAACAGAACTGTAATTAATGTCTGAAGTGCTCTCCATTGAAGGCTGTGAATAAAAAAAAATGGGAAAAACAGAAGTTATTAAAAGATCTGATACTCTCACCCATGGAAAAAAATATTTTCTGTTTTGGTTTCTGCATCTCAGAAGTAAAGTACTACATGAGATATATGACAGGGAAACTGGATCAGATAGTATATAAAATGGAAAAGGAGAGACAAATACAGTTTTACCACAAACATTTAAATGTGTGTTTTAACCTGTCTGACTAGTTGTTAACAGGACCATTGATAATGTAGTAAAGTAACATCAGTTTTCTCCTAATTTTTTTATGTACAATGGATTTTCACAGAAAACTGTTACTAGATGGAAAAGCAGGAAAAAAATCTTGAAATTGTCATAATTCAGTTTCTTCTATTAAAAACACCGGGAAACAGTCATCTGTTTTTACTGAGATGATTCCTCCTCTAACAAGAGAAAAACGTTAAAAATAATGTGAATGTAGAACATATGCTTCTAGTACATCCAACAGCATAACTTTTCAAAGATTGGATCCCTATTTTTATCTTTAAAGTTCTTACCAAAACAGAGAATGATATAAAATGTGAACAGGACTCAGTCTAAAATATAATAAAATATTTGAAATGTTTTAACTAGTCGTGGCTTAGTTATATGTCATAATAGGAAAAAGTAGATATTAAGTCTAGAATAAACTTCCTCCTCAAGTCAGAGCAACAGAGAAACATCATCTTCCTCTACTCCAAGTATATTGTGATTTTTCTAATTTAATTTCAGAATTAACTTTTCATTTCATAAATAATCGCAAGTCTCAGACAATCAGTTTTTCTCTCATATTACAGCTGTGTAAAATAATTGGGTTTTTTAAAGCAAAGATGATATCGTACTGTTTCTGATCCTAAAACTATTCTAGGCTTTCAAAGCAAATTATTTTGAGTTAAAAAAATTAAACTTGTCCTAACTTGATGCATTTTTACTGTATACCTCCAACGTGAAAGATATGTCACGGGTTTTTTTTAGCACACTAAGAATTTAGCTTTATCTTGCCAAGGTGGCTTTATAAGAGTTTTTATTTCTCAGTGTTAAAGTTATGTTAAATGTTGACTGTTTTTTCCTTTCAGCTGTACAAAGGTAGAATTAATGCTACTAGTCATGTAATTCAACATCCAATGTATGGAGCTGGACACAAATTTCGTACCCTTCACTTGCCTGTCTCAACAACTCTGGCAGAGGTTCTTGATCGTGTGTCAGGCAAGTTTGCAGTAGCTCATGGTTTTGGTTTTGTTTTTTTTAAGATACAGTTTCAGAAAAAAGAATCTCTTATTGTTTGTTTGACTATACAAATGATACTGCAAATATAAGTCTTTAAAACACTATGTCTTTCATCTAGTCACTAAAATATTCCCAGTTATGTTAGTTAAATATCCTGAAACTTAGTCATATATATCAAGGTGGAGATGAAATCATTTTGCTGTTAAAAGGACATATTTCTGTGAAATACATTTACCTTTGCTTACAAAATGAAAATTGAAAACCATCATTTACTTTTAGATATTAATTTTTAAATTTTACGCAATGAGAAGATAATGTTAAGGCATGAATTTATTTGTTTGTTTTTTAAAGTTTAATACTTTCAGTTATACTACTCTAATATACATGGACAGATGAACCCCTCTGTAGGGAACTCTGTTGACCAGGGCTTCACAGACCATAATACGGATTTTGACACCTGACTGGTGAATATCTTAATCTTAGAATGAATCTCACCTTTAACTTTATTCAATACTTATTTAATTATTACTTTATTTAATACTTTAGAAAACAAAACTGTATGTTAAAGATTAGGGTTAATGATCTTTTTTAAAATTTTTAAATTTAGTTAAAGAGTAGAATTCATACTGAAGATGTCATGTCCATGCTAAAGCTCTGCAGGTAAAACCAGGCAAGATGCAAGTTCATTCTCCTCCAGTAATAAATAGAGCAAAAATTGTTTGGACATGTTATATGATAAATCAGTTTTGTAAATGTCTAATTAAAAAAAAAAAAAACAAACACACAACAACAAGCCCAGGAATTCCTCTTTATTCTTAAGATGTGGTTCTCAATAATGTCAAAGAAAAGTCAAAGACCATTACAGCAATTATGGTTTTGCCATATTGGCACACTGAAGGGCGTGCACTTAGTTGCACACCCATCTGTGTAGGTATGTGTGTTCTTACAGGTAGGTTTACTTGTATGTGTACTTTTTTGGAAAGTGTAGATCAACTTCTAATTTGTGAGGCAAATGAAGATAAGAGGAATTATTGCTTTGTTAGGGCAATAAATATGTTGCCTAACAAGCTGATAGTACTAAAGTACTCGACTGTTTTAATGTACTAAATGGTAAAATGGTATTTGGCAGAATACTAGATAGAACAAGATGTGCTTTGGGATTTTAATCCAAAAATATTGATTCCTAGCAAAATGCTGGGAGTGTTATTTAGCAAGGAATTGTTCGCTATTTCTGATAGAGTTCTGTATTTATTTACTGTCCGAACACAGTCATGTGTAGAATGTGACTAAGGTCTTTGTGACCACAAACTGCACAAGGAACTAATTACTGAAATGAGTGAGATGGTCACTTCATATGAGGTAGGGATCAGTTGTTGAGCAGTGACATAAACTGTACTGAATAGCTGCCTTAGTGGTGCATTGTGGTCAACTTGATAGCCAGCACTAATAAGGATTGGAGAGGGGAATGTGATGATGTGATAGACTGTAATGTCTGTAATTGAAAATGGTCAGATGCTTACTTTGTAGGGCACCATAACTTTGGGTTTTGCTACAGAATTGTTGAGCCCTAACTTAACACTCATTTTAAATTGGAAGAATTAATGGAAACGTTAAGGTTCACTGATGTTTCCATCCCTCACCTAATGTGATTTCTCTGACTCAAAAACTTTGTGATTCTTGTATGCCATTCTGTGAAGTCCATGGTTAGGACAGAGTGAAGAAGACTTGAATGTATGAGGAGTAAACTGTGTGTTTGGGGTGAGAGGGAGAGAGAAGGGATAGACTGGGTGGGAAAAGAAAGAAAAGACTGTCACCACTGCAACAATTGGAAGTCATGAAGATCCTGTGTCAGTCTGTCCCTTGGGTTAACTTCTTTTCTCTTAACTACACTGTTAATGTCTCAAATTAATCATGTGATACTTTCTCCACAAATAAATCACAATAAGCATATTCATTTTGTATATTTTCTCCCAGCTTTACAAAAAAAAGGGGGTGGGAAAAGAGAGTCTAAAATCATTGCTAAATCTCCTGCTTACATCCCTTCACCATAGGAAGAAAATGTGCAGTACACTGCAGATAACATTGTCTAGAATGAGTACCAGTTGCTTTGTACTTCGTGCACTTTACTCTTAAGTTACTCATCTTGGCTGGTCAGAAAAATTGAACAACAAATCTGGGTATCACCTGAGTAGAAAAAAATGCCATTGCTTAAGCTTCCTTAATCATTTTATTAATGACCTTTAATGGGATAAAGCTAGAGCAACTCATTAAACTGCTAGAGCAGTTTAATAATAATGGTAGGAATAGTGATGAGAATTTTTTGAAAAGGCAACACCCAGCCTCATATATATATATAGGTATATATACACACAAGTGTATATATAGAGAGAGCAAGTGTGAGAATGTTGGGTCCTGAGTAGCAGCAGTTTCACACTCTGTATCTTCTTTGGTCTCCAATACTGTCTAATACAGACATAACTAATGTCTTCAGGCACAAATCATAATGTATTTCCAAGCAGCCAAACCACATCCCTTTCAGCACCTCATCCACTGGTGACGTACAGTTAAAGGTAGTTTGATAGTACTTTTAGGTCTTGAGTCTGGTTATGCCTTAAAGCTGCTGTGGCTGTGTGGAAACAAGTTAATACTCAGAAGCAATTAGAGAATCATTTGGCCGTTTTGGTACCAGTGTTGTACCTCACAAGCTGTGAAATGGTCCATTGTCACCAATCATCAGTGATTTAATAGATTAGATTAGATTTAATAACTTGCTGATACTTGTGATCTACACTAATGATTGAATCAAAATGGTTGAACTGTAGTAATCTAATGTTCACTTAAGCAAACAGTTCAGGTTTTGGATATGTAATGTACTTTAGGCATCTTCCAATTTCAAAGGAACAGTCATAGTTGCCACTACTGGAATTGGATCAGTATGTAATACAAGATACTCAGACCTAAATAAAACATTTATTTAAGTAAGTGTACAGCTGTCCTTAAAAAAAACCAACAAACAAAGTTTCGGAATTTCTTTTTTTGTTCCGTTTTTGTTGTTGTTGTTTTGTCGAGATTTTTTTTTTTTGGTTCATGGGGTTTGGGCTTGGAGGGGGATTTTTTGCTTAATCTCAGTTTTGGTTGATTGAAATGGTGTAGTTGTTTTTTTTAACATGAATACATTTGACTCATCAAGTAATGGTTTTAAACTGCTACAGATTTAAATTGTTAGATAACAGATTTTGGGGGAAGAAGGAACCCAAATTACCACAATACCTTAATTCACAGATATTTACAAGACTATTGTTGTCGGTGTTGGAACTCTGAGACGCTAAAATAGTTGAGAATAGCCTTATTAACAACTTAGAAACTGAAATAAAATCAACTTGATATCTCAAAATACCTTTCTCTCCTCTCTTTTTTTTGGTTTGTTTTTTTATTTTTCCCCTCTGTAGATACACCCAGTATTACAGCTAAGCTAATTAATGAACAGAAGGAAGATAAAGAAAAAAAGAACTATGAAGAGAAAGAAAAAGTTAAAGCAGAAAATGGATTTCAGGACAATTACAGCGTTGTTGTTGCTTCTGGTATGTTGGGGGTTTTTTTCTACCTTTTAAATAATAGATCTTTCTCATGCTAAAAGGGGGGGGGAGAAAATGTCTACGAACAATTAATTTTACTACTAATAATGGTTACAAAAATTGTAGTACCCAGTTAATGTAACTGACTGTTAGGCAACTACGATTGGTTCCTGGTAGAACAGCTGCTTCTAGCAGATTACATACTTTGACAAATTTGTATCTAAGTATGTGTGTCAGTGATATCTTCATTAATACTGTTGCTAGGATATTTTACAGGATTCTGTAAAGACACACCTGGAGCTTGGTGGGTATTATTACCTCTACCTTCTTGCAGTAGCTGGTGCATCATTATTTAATCACCTCTACTCCCAAAATATGCTTTGGAAATAAAAGGATCCATATACTATGTGTAACAGCTGGTGGTACTCTGCTAAAAACTGTCACATGGAGATGTAAGCATAAAACCATTCCACTTGGAAGCAGCAAATACTGGAGTTTCTTCCAAAGCATTCACCTTCTAAAAACCTAATGTGAAGAACCTTGTGAAATCTTTCATGTAAACCATTTTCCTCCAAAACTACTGTTAGAGGATATAGATTGAATATAGTAATTTTTCAGTGATACTCAAAGATTACAGTTCAGACAACAGCTGTAGAGGTTGTTAGTGTTTCAGTTTGAGATTCTGGGGAGTGTATTTGTGAGAGAGGGATTAATGAACTTCAAGCTATTCTTTTCCTATCTGGCTTTCTGCCTTCATTGAGATACCTCAAGTTCATTTACACTTCATGAAGCATGAAGGAGAGATACTGATTTCCTTTGACTTTTGGCACCAATATTTCTTAAGCTTTTTATTTTGGCTCTTTAGATGTAGATATAACTTTTAACTCAAATGTTGAATAGGGCAGCAGTTTTGTGGATCTTGGTATATGTTAAAAACAACACATCTGATGTTAATTACACCACCTTTATCTGATGAGGTATTTACAGTAGGTGCCACTTAAACGTGGTAAACGTTTTAGGAATATCTAAACTATTAATAGGTGCAAGCAAAGGGTTGAAACATGAATAAAGAATCTAGGAAGAAAGAAAAATATTATGCCAACCTTGAAAATAGGACATAGCATAGTTAGTCATATCTCATCCCAGCTGCATTTCCAATTCTACTGCCTGATATAGCCCATTACATATTAGAAAGAAGCAGATTTAAGTTTTTTTCTTATTTTGATTCTAATTTTTTCCAGTTAAGTAAAAGAGTTTAAATGTAAACTTATTTCATTTGCATTTGTTTTTACTACCTGTTTGTGAAATCTTTTCTTATTTTGTCATTGATTTTTCATATATTCTGGCAATTTTTTTACGTGAGTCCTCAGAGTCTCACGTAACCAGTATTTAACTATTTACATATTGGTAGAATTAATAAAGAGCAAAGGTGGTATTTGGAGCCTGATCTTTCTGAAGTAAGCTACTTTAGTATACTGAGATTATTGGAGCATGCATTGTGTATTTGAGCTGCTCCTAATGATCAGCTGAAACCAGAGTGTATTACAGCATTTCAAGTGTGGATGTTTAGTCTTGCAGTTGCTCCTGGATAATGATGTTAGTAATTGTGTGTGTCTTTGTATCTTGGCCTGCTGGCTTTTTAACTTTGTCTGTCACCTGCTTACAAGGGTACATGATTGTAGTATAATTTTGCTGTACTTTAAGTCAACTTAAGCTGTCCCAAAATAAGGCAGTCTTGCTATGTAAGATCAGTAAGCTTTTATGTAGCTATTCTACCTTATAATTTTCATGTAGTGCTTACTTCAAATGTTTTGAGCTAGGCAACTTTAAAAGCACATTTAAAAATACTTTTCATATGGTACTGTCAGTACTGCAGCTGAAGTCTCCTTCATAGGCTAGACAAGTGGTTGTTATCTGTCTATATGTCTGTCAATTTGAAAAATTTTGCCTTTCTTGCTTTCAGTTGTAGAGACAACTTAAAAAAGTTCTATTGTAGGGCCCATTGTGAGACACACTTTAACTAGAGCAGAATCAGAATGGCTTTTGCTTTTTTTATGGATGATACCTAGTACAGTTATGGTGTATGTTTAGGGCTTAGGAGAATGCACAACCTCTAACTGTAAAAATACTAGGATTATATGCAAATATATTTTATATATGAATGCTATTCTGGTATTTGATTAGCCAGTGAGGTAAAATTCTACTTTTTTTCTATCATTGAAGGTACTGACTACATTGTATCTTGGCTAACTGAAGGTATTAAATACTAGAACAACTTTTGATATTTTTATTTTCATACTAGGTTTGAAATCTCAGTCAAAAAGAGCTGTTTCATCCACCCCTCCACGTCCACCGTCGAGGCGAGGAAGAGTGATGACAGATAAAGTAGGTTCGTCTTCCTCAGGAGGAGAATCTTCCAGCAAGACCATTAGTGTTCCAGTCTTTAATCTATACCATAAACTTCTACCAGGTAACTTTAATAATGCATTTTAAACACCAAAATTATGGTTTTTTCAGTGGCTGATACGTCATCAGGAAGTAGTTACAATGCTAATGGCCATCTTTATCTTTCTATTGAGCGTCTTTGAAGTGTGGAGCCCTTCTGGGCTTGTAACGGCTTTCAACTGGAAAGCATTACAGTCTCTTCAACTGCAGCATTATAGCGTCATAGTGGCTTGAAAAAAATAACAATTATGTTGATCTTCCTTGAAGTTTAATTCCTTGTTCCTAAACTAAATCTCAAAAAGTTTCCGCTTTCACTCACAAATGAAAGCAGGGTGGGTTTGTGAGGTGACTCACTTTCCACATTTTCTTTCACCTACAAGACAGAACTGAACTGATATTAGTGCCCTGTTATTTCATGTTCTGAATGGGCAACCAACTTGCATTGCTCCCTGGAAGGTTGATTTGCCAGTTCAGAAATATTCTTGAATTCCATAAAATTTGTGTTTTAAAAAACAGCATGTCCCAAGCAGTTAGTCATGTTTTACGTATAGCAGATATGTTCTCACATTTTTATGAGCTATCTGGACAAAGCTGGTGGCAAGGCTGGCAATCTCTCTTGTATAGAGAGAGGTTGGTGTGACTGCTGTGACTTAGATCAAGAAAAACAGGACAGAAACATCTGTGCAACACTTCAGTATTATGCAGAAGAGCTTCTATCTGTTTTATAGAATAAAAACAAGGAACCAGCTGATGGAATTAAGTGGTTAACTTCTGATCAAAGTCATTTTCACCCATAAAATCTTAATTTGAAACTTAGTACCAAATTACTGGCTTTGAGGCTATCCTGACAATTATTAGGGGGATCATATACTTGGATTAAAATATCTAAAATTGATAGGCTAAACCTGGTGGGATGAATCCTGTGATTGGTGTGCCATGATGGATGGTTACAGGCTCTTCAGAAGTGATAAGGAGGGCGGGCGACCATGAAGCACAGCATCACCAGCTGGTCTAGGGAGTAGGTTGTCCCACTCTGCTCTGCACTGGTGCGGCCTCACCTTGAACATTGTGTGCAGTTTGGGCACTGCAATATAAGAAAGATATTAAGCTGTTAGAGAGTGTCCAAAGGAGGGCAGCGAAGATGGTGAAGGGCCTTGAGGGGAAGCCATGGGAGGAGCAGCTGAGCTCACTTGATCTGTTCAGCCTGGAGGAGACCTCATTGCAGTCGACAGCTTCCTTGTGAGGGGAAGAGGAGGGGCAGGCACTGATCTCGTCTCTGCGGTGACCAGTGACAGGACCGGAGGGAATGGCCTGAAGTTGTGTCAGGGAAGGTTTAGGTTGGATATTACCAAAAGATTTTTCTCCCAGAGGGTGGTTTGGCACTGGAACAGGCTCCCCAGGGAAGTGGTCACAGCACCAAGCCTGACAGAGTTCAGGAAGTGTTTGGACAATGCTCTCAGGCACATAGTGTGATTCTTGGGGCTGTCTTGTGCAGGGGCAGGAGTTGGACTTTGATTGTTATGAGTCCTTTCCAACTCAGGACATTCTATGATACTGCAGTTTTGGAGACAAGATCAAAACCCAGTGCCTATTTTCAGTATCTAGCTGGTAAAGGTAACTGCTGATGGTAATGTAGAACATTCTGTGTTTGTGATCTGGTTGGTCATGTCTTGTGCAGCAGACAGTTGTTACAAAAAAATAAACCATGCAAAGCAGAATCAGTGATGGCAAAAAGGACATGAACTTGCACAATGGCAAGGCACTTTTAATTTTTATTTTTAGACACTATCTTCAGTTGAAGAAACAGGCTGTTAGCAAAGACCTCTTGGATGTTGTGTAACTTAATTAAGTGCAGTCAGGATGAAATGGGCATGCTCCATCTAAAATATTTCATGTGTAAGTCTACTTTTTGTCAAGAAAAATTATTCTGCCTTCAGAGTAACTTGTAATTTCAGGGAAGAACATATTCATAATCAATGAAGTGGCCAAAACCTGGAGTTGATTAATCAGTTTGGACTGTATTGCATGTGCATTTCAAGTCTACATTGCAGCTGAGAAAAGTATTCCTGGCAGTGCCCTTCATTTTTCTTGCTGAGTTGTGTCCTTATACAGGAGTAGTGAGCTATGCTTGAGACCAATAGGACTGAAGAAGAATTGCAGGTTTCTTTGGTTTTCAGTTTTTTCCCCATCAGCCATTTTATCTTATGGTCACACACATCTCTGCCCTCACAATTCAGAGGTGATGTGTAGGTGGTGTTTAAGAGGAGGGGACAGCCAATACCCATTTAAAATGCACATCAAATTACAGCCTTAGCCATTTGTTAAATGTGCCAAGTGCTTGGTCTCTCAGTACAGAGCTGCCTTAGGTAATATTGGCATAGATCTTTCTAGGGATTGGTTCCAAACTGATAGGACCCCTTTTCACAAGAGAACAAATGGTAAAATTAAGGCCTTGGTTTGGAGCCAGATAATATTTAGTCTACTTGGCATCTATGATGCAAGTAATGAACAGCACCTGGATATGTATGTTAAAAGAACCCAGTCAGAATTTTCCTCTCTGACTTGATGCCATCGTTGTTTAGGTCAACCATTACCAGCTGAAATGACACTTGCCCAGCTTCTGACTCTGCTGTATGACCGTAAACTCCCTCAAGGATATCGATCAATAGATTTGACAGTTAAACTTGGTTCCAAAGTCATCTCAGATCCAAGCTTATCAAAAACAGACTCATTTAAACGTCTTCACACAGAAAAAGGTGAGTGTTCTTACTTTTCTGGTATATTCCTTTTTAAAATGTTTTTATTTTGGACAAAAATTGTTTTGATTTTCTTGATAAGAAACAGCAGTTTTCTGTATTTTATTGGATGAGTTTCCTGAGCCATTCTTTTCTAGACACGTGCTGAATTTCATGATAAAGTACAAATTCATTGCCTGTCTATATTATATCTATAAGATAGACCAATACAGTTGTTCTGGTTTCACTTTTATTTTCCTTGTTGTAGTGTTGTATGTGATAATGATTATATGATTTTATAGATACAGTATATTTTATTTCTTGACATGTGTAGTAGTTCTCTGTAGTAAGTGTTTGTCCTGATAATCAGAGCGGATTAAGTAAAGCAAGAGTTGTTTGAAACCATACAAGTTACAGAAGCCTGTGGAGTTTTTTATTGCAACATTTTTGGGTGCCTAATGCTGCTTTGAAAATGGTGATTTCTCTCAAGCCCATCTAAGCAAGTCTTATAACTCCAACTTTTAAAAACATTATTTTTAACATTTTCTAATATGGTCTGTTTCTTGATAATGTTTTTGCCAATTGCTTGCAATCTACTTACTGGGAAGGTGCTGGGGAATGGGAAGGGAGGAGCTGTATCCCAAGAATCTGTTTTGAAATATTTTTATATCATCCCTTTAGGCAAGGACTTAGAGAAATGGGACCTTGAAATTAAGCTAATTGTGATCTGCTTATCATCAGCCTGCTGACACAGCATGAAATTCCAAAGTTAATCATTCAGCTATTTCAAGACAGAGACTCCTTTTAATAACTGTTCACTTGATAGTCTGTTTCTAGAAAAGATAAGAAACAAGTGCTGAAAGAAAATCTAATTTTTTTGATATCTGGCCTGAAGTAAGTATTTCATGACTCCATACAGTGGCTGGATATACAGATCTCTTGCCATATTGAGAGACCATTCTTTTTCAAATAATATTTTTGTTCTGTTTTGCGAATTATTTAAACTCTAAACCTTCAATAGATATATTACTATTGGAATAAAACTCAAAAATCATTAGAGGAGATTCAGTTTAGGAGTTGAGTTGCATGCGAAGACATGAAGGTCCTCTGAACGTCTATTAAACTATTAGGCGCTTTTTTTTTAAACTTGAGACAAATACATGGATCTGCCATCACTGGCAAGAGCTATCACTAATACTTTTATTTTCTTTTGATGTTCTTGCCCTCATTCATTTCAGGTTCTTGGCTCAGGTTTTCCTTGTGAAAGAACCAATACTTCTGAAGTTCACTTTTAAATGAGAACAAAGAAATAAACGCGGTATGGATGATGATGTAATAATTTCTTTTACCTCTGGGTTTTTGTAGAGCATGCAGATTTATTGGGACCTTGCCCTGAAGATGAAGCCATCAGTCCTGGGGATGAGTGTATGGATGCAGTTCTAGATGAATCGCTTCTTGAAACCTGTCCCATTCAGTCTCCACTACAAGTGTTTGCAGGCATGGGTGGATTGGCTCTTATTGCAGAGAGACTTCCTATGCTTTATCCTGACGTAATTCAACAAGTGAGTGAAAAAAATAACTGTCAGAACACGTGTTGAGAGTATTTTGTTTGTTTGCTTAAGGACAATATTTTCCTTATATTTCTCCATGGTTCAGTTTAACATCTCAGCTGTGTGGGGAAGCTGCTTCAAAATAAGCAAACGTGTAACTCCACAGCCCAGTCCAGCTATACAGATTACTTCCCTGTGGTTGCCATAGGCTGCTTGTGTGGCCATGTCCTTGTGGGACAAAGTCATGAGCTGGTTGCTGCTTGCCTTGGTTCTGTTAGCTCATAAAATATCTTGGAGGGTACAGTAACATAGAGTTGCTGAAGTACTATAAAGGTATACTTACTTATCATGTAATTGCTCATGTAAATGTACCCTGACAGATATTTCTATGGTTAAGTTAAATTTAGTTCTATGAATCTACTATGTAACTTTATTTTAGATTTATTATTATAAATAATAAATAACAGTGTAATCTTAATTATATTTATATTCATAAATAATAGATGCATTATTTATTTGTGTACTTATATAGAGAATTTCTTTGGAGGCACTGATAGGAATTTCAAAAGTGTCAGTAGTGGCATTAGTCTGGAATTACTCTTTGACCGTTGTTCAAGGTGCACAATGTTTGCTAAAAAGGGAAAAAATAATCTGTTAATTATTCAAATTCTATTTAACTATATGTTTGAAGTCTTTGGCTGATACTGTTAATAGGAAAGAATATTTATTCCCTTTGAAACTGAATTAATCATGAATTAAGGGTGCTGTTCAGTACCCTGTCTGTAAAATTATAGCAGCAATAGGAACCCTGTAATAAAACTGGGTAATTAGTATGCATCCTTTGTAAATAGTTCTACAGAGGTCTTAGAGGCCTAGTACCAAGGCAGTTCAAAAATTAAAATTTAAGGAAATGTGTTAACATAAACAGTTACTGTATTATGAAATCCAAGAAAGTTAATGTGTACTCTGCATTAAAGAAAACTGGTACATGGAATTCTGCAACAGATGAAAGGCAAAGTATGACCATGAAAAGTTTCATTCCTTTTTTTCCTTCTTTTTGTATAGTCCTGGGAAGTTATTGTCTTTCCACAATTTCTTAGCTTGAGATGTATGTTTGGATTCAAATACTGAGTAAGAATTCTGTGATCCATAAAAACAAATTAAGTACAATAATACCAAATAGAATATTCAGAGTGAATACTGATGATTTCTCCAAACCCTTAATACTTTAATTTTACTTTTATATTTCTCTAAGTCACTGGTTCTTCTGATTCACATAATGTGTAGATGATTGGAATGAATGCAGCAAAACATGACTTTGACTTCAAATTAGGAATTTGGTATTCTGGATAAATTCTGCAAGGCCATTTCAGATTAATCTTTTCCAATTTAGATCAGTCTGGTGATACATACTAAAATTTTAAATATGATTGAATCAGTTTATCTGAATAGCATGAAAGCCTGAAAATTCTATAATGTTTAATTATGAGAGGGACCTCGGTGTCATACCTTCCTTAAAATTATTTGTCTTTGTCTTGGGGCACTGTACAACTGTTACCCCCTTAAACTCTGATTCCCATCATAGTGCCTGACTGCGTAGTCCTCAGGTCATAAAACAGACTGTTCCATTAGAGTACAATAGTAATAAAGCCTGCCAAATCAATTGAAAGGATCACGAGTTGCTGTAAGACTGCTAAGATGTACAAATTTATTCTTAATTTTTAAAGGCCTGATAATGAATTTTGCTTCATTTTTACAGTATATCATTAAAAATTAAACACTTGAGTTCACCATCAGTGTTTAATGTTAAAATTAAAAGGAGTATTTATCAGTCTGATAACAGTCTGACATATAAACTAATCTTTGTATTGTTTACTTCAGTGTAATTTGTGTCTCCTGTGCTTCTATGTTTTAAGCAACACGCTTTAACTGAGGATTTGAGGTTGGGAAAATGCATTTGCTTGCTTGCTTGCTTGTGTAGGCAGGACTTTCTAGCACTGTATGGAAGGTGCAGCAAGTATATGCCCTTTTCAGCCATTTAGCCTGCTCCCTTTCTGTGCAAATGGTAGTGTATTTCATGTGACATCTTTCTTGAGCCCTGTATTAAAATTGCATGTCCTTTAGATCCTAACTGCAATAAATTTTTGTCTAAGGTGTTTAACTGAATAACTGGCAAATTTCTCTGTTGTTTTTGTTGGTTAAGGTGAGCACTCCAGTGGTTACATCAGCCACGCAAGAAAAGCAGAAGGACAGTGATCAGTTTGAATGGGTTACCATTGAACAATCAGGGGAATTGGTGTATGAAGCACCGGAAACAATTGCTGCAGAGCCCCCACCCATCAAGTCAACAGTTCAGACTATGTCTCCTATACCTGCACATTCTTTGGCTGCCTTTGGTTTATTTCTTCGTCTCCCGGGCTATGCTGAGGTGCTGCTAAAAGAACGGAAACATGCTCAGTGTCTGTTGAGATTGGTGTTGGGAGTTACAGATGATGGTGAAGGAAGTATGTGCTGCAATTATTACCTTTTTTTTGTAGACCACAGCTAGATCATTTTACTTAGATTTATTTACACCGTATTGCCTTTAGCAGAAAGTTAGAATTGATTTGTGCAGAACTGTGTCGCTAGAATCTTCGATGGTCTGTTGTTTCTAAATATTAAATTCTTGCTGGCAAAGTTTTATCACAATCATCAGTATTCAAGTGTTCTCATCTAGACGTCAGAGTAATTGTAAAATAACTGCTGATTAAACTTACAATGACACTGTCAGGATGACTGCATTCAGACAAAACTATTGGAGTAGCCAGATATGCTCAACTAATTGACCAAACATCCTATAATTCTGCAACCAAATGGAGAAAAATATGGATAGGAGCATTGCTACAACAGATGTAGAATAAACTGTTTAATAATACTGTTTTGGAAAAGGAGAGAAAAATCTAAAGATCACAGTGACCAAATTGCCTAAGCAGGATCTCTACCTTTATGGTGTGAGTTCAGAGGGAGAAGTAGGGTATTCTTCAGTGAATGGACAAGCCAAGAGACAATTTGTAGTTGGTGTCTTTGCAACTGAACCTGCAACTCTGCATATAGTTCTAATATTTCTGTTTCTTACTGGAAGAGTGTGTATGAAGTATGGTTTAGTATGTTTAAGACACTTCATTGGTCATGGCTTTGTGATGAAATCAGGCAGTGTTAGGTTTACAGTTGAACTTGATGATGTCAAGGGTCTTTTCCAACCTACATAATTCCATGTTTATGACTTTGAAAAGAGGTGCTGTTTTTTCTAGGCTACAGTCATCTGAACTATTTAGCAGTCCTGTTTAGAGTGGTGTGCAATATATACCTCATGAGACCAGCTGAAAAAATAGGAGCCTCATTTACCCTTCCTTCTGTTTATCTTTTTATTTCTCTTGTACATATTTGTAATGTATTTCAGTTTAGACATTTGGATGATGATATAGCTGATAAACTCTAAGAATGAGGGAGAAAATAATATATGTAAAATTAGAAGGAAACTTCTGAATGGAGTTGGCTATTTCAAAGTATTTTTAGTAGTTGAAGCATTTTCAATTGTCAGCTGTCTCTATTTACATATGCCCTGGGGGAGGAATGTGGAATGTATTGTTAAATACAGGAAAAAATCAAGACAGTTTCACAAATCTGAGCATGTTCCATTAATAGGTCACTCCATTATTTGAAATATGGCTTTTAAAAGAAGTAGTTTTTGCTCATAATGCAAAGGAGTTAAAAATTTTAAATAATTCTAGTACAAAATTCAAACATGCGACTCATCTACTTAAAATTACGTTAGTATTTCACCATGTATTCAGCTTGAATAGCATCACTGCTTGGTCTGTGTCAGTGAGTTAATTCTCACTTTGGGCACATAAATACAAAAAAGAATCCTACGTCATGATAAACTGCAGCTCCTTGTCAGCTAAGCTGCTATCAGCTGGTCACGTGCATTTTTTAATTTACTGTATTTGGAATGTTTAAAAGTAAATATATATATATACATATATTTATTTATATATGTAAAATTATTTTGAACTGCCTTCCAAACCAGTTTTCTCCCTAGAAATGGTGAATCAGATTTTTTAAATTTGGTTCTTAACCAAATCCATGAATAAAATAAAGAAACATTCTTTCTTCCACACTCTCCTTGTTATGAAATTTTTTTGTGAAGAGACACCTAATATTAGATAGCTTGATATATGCAAATGCTTAAGTTCTTAGTAGATTTCTGCATGTTCATAAACTATTGCAGGCATTAATAGGCTGCATTGAACTACTAAACAAAAGTGTGGGTTTGATGTTTTTCTTCTTCAATCTAGGTCATATCCTGCAGTCTCCTTCAGCAAACGTGCTTCCAACTCTGCCCTTCCACGTGTTGCGCAGTTTGTTCAGCAGTACACCGTTGACTACTGATGATGGAGTATTGCTTAGGCGGATGGCACTGGAGATTGGGGCTATACACCTTATCCTTGCTTGTCTGTCTGCTCTAAGCCACCATGCACCAAGGGTGCCCAACTCTAGTCCCAACCAGGCAGAGGTATGTTTATCAGCAGAGTATGTGCCACTGAGAAGTAGTAAGAGTTCTAACTATAAAAAACAAAATAATCTCATTGCTTTCATTATAGGCTAATTTCTGCAGACTCGGCATTTGACTGAAGAACAAAAATAGTTATAAAGTACTCAATCAAGTAATTGTCCGTGCATGTTGCAAATAAACATAGTAATATAACCAACAAAGAAACCTTGTCATGAGGCATTAAGATGTAATCATGTTCTTTCACAGGACCTTCTTTTTTGGTGCATGAGAGGCATAATGTCTAGTGGATGGTGGTTCTTTAATCCCCATTAGATAGCATAACCTCATTGTCTACATTCATCATCTAAACTCTACTGGTTGCAAATTATTTCCTTTTAAATGCTTCACAAACGTAAATGAGTTGTGAAAATTGCTGAATTAATGCAGTGATTTTTGTTACACCCTTTGCACTGATAGGGAAATGAGATCTAAGGACAAAAAATTTCGGTAGTGTTCAAGATCACTAGTGAATCTCCAAAATTAAAGTTTTTCAAGGTACTTCCCATATTATACCACCCTCTATTCTGAACACGTATCCTTTGATTTTTTTTTTTAAGATTGTAAGTTGCCATTTCTGTATAACATACCAATTGTCTATAAAAGTGTTTAAAGAAACCTTAATGACTTGCCCTCTTTAGCACTGTTTTAGCAGAAGCTTGCATGCAACAGTTCCTGGTGGCTGAATATGGCTAAGTAGCTGCAAAATATAGGCTTGTCTCTATTTTAGCAGCTCTGATACTGATGAAAGGTTGAACAAGTGAGATATGAAGCTGTACCTGAGAATAAGTCATTTTAATGGCTAATCAAATTTAAGGGGAAGTTGACAGATTCTGCTTCTAATGGGGTATCAGGCTGCTGATACGTTAATACCTTAGCATTTCTGCACATTTAGAGGGAAAGGGCAACCATTAATTCTTATCTCTGCTTTAGTTCTACATGAACCCTGGAATAGCTTGCCTTCTCTTAAGTCATATCTATCAAGTGATAGATGGTAACTTGAAACTAGAGATCCTTCAGGGCTGCACCGAGGCTTGTATTTCTGGGGCCGGGTTCTCCCGTAAGTGCTTTAATTCAGTGCTCACAACAGTCCTCTTGAGTGTTAAAGACACAATATATTAATGAGTGACGTAATGAGTAATGTCTACACGAGAATAACCACACAGCTTTTTCATCACCAAGATGCATTACATTCCCAATGTAAAAGTTAGAAGATTATTCCAGACTACTGTCACTACAGTACTTCACAGATGATAACTTCTTTTACCGTTGCAGTCTGTTCATACATCATTTCTTTTCCTTCAAGTGTAATCTTTAGCAAAGTCACTGAAGAAGATCTGAACAGAAAACGAAACTTTTCAGAGCCATAAATCAAATATTGCAAAATAAAGTTGGGCACTTACTCACGTGACCTGGTTTCCAGCTAGTTGTCACCAAGTAGTGAAAGTATCAAGTCACTTGTTTAGGGTGTTAAATATACATGTAGGAAAGCATTAGTTAAAAAAAAATGCTTATCAGAGTTTTTTCTGCATCTTTTTCACCGGAGTCCTGGTAAACTATCAAAATTAGCATAAGTTATTAAATAGTTTCATAAGGGCTAAGCAATATAATATTGGATTTATGTTAGTAAAATGCACTGAGATAGACCATTGGAAAAAACTGTACAAGCACTGGTGGAAAAATGCTATCTCAGAACATTTTAAGGACAAGATATTTCCCACCTCTTATCTAGAGAGGAAATAGTGTGTATTTTAGTGACTCAGAGATCATGTGTCAGAGCTATACAGGTAACTTATTCCTCTTGCTGTTTTGGAGCATTTATTCAAAATCAGCAAATGCTTGAGCATCCCGATATTTCAGTTATGTGCTCTTGAGAACATTTCCACTCCCCTCTTCTTCATCTTATGTTATTAAACTTGACTAGGTGTTAACCAGTAATAATTACAGAGCTACAACATTTAGCAGGATATTGATTAAAGGTATTTTAATACCTTTCGTCATATAACCAAGAATAGTATCTTAAAAGAGAACAAAAATGGGCTTACAGTTCTAGTCAAATTGAAGAATCCCTTCCAAGAATTTAGCGCTGACCTGTAATAGAACTCCATGTATGTGACAGTCTTTCCTATCTAAAGCTTTGAATTTCACTGGATCCTGATGATATCTTTATAAAGTTAATAAACTGGGATTACATTCTTTTGCAGAACAAAGACTTTTTAAAAACAATGTTCCTAAGACGAAAACATGAAATAATTGTGACTTTTTTTTTTTTAACTTAGCCACAGGTGTCAAGTACACACAACAGTGCATCAACAGAAGAACAGCAGTTGTACTGGGCTAAGGGTACAGGCTTTGGAACAGGCTCCACAGCTTCAGGATGGGATGTTGAACAGGCTTTGACTAAGCAAAGGCTAGAAGAAGAGCATGTGACCTGCCTTCTACAGGTGTGTAACAATGAATTTTTGATTAACGATAAGCACTTGAAGCATTAGGACTGAATAGTAAAAGTGGAGTTTTGTCAGTCAAATAGCAGAGTGATTACCATATTTTGGGAAAAAATATTTACAATCATCTGTCTTCGTGAAAAATTATATAGATCATATTTTGAGAGAGGCCATTTTCAAACATCACTAGGCTGCTGCATAAAAGATCTGGGTGACGGTTCTGAAAGAAAGTGAACCAAGAAGCATTCCAGTGTATTTCCCTGGAGCTGTCACTATCTCTGTCAAAATCACTGCACTCAGTCAAAAGTAACGACTGTCCACTAAAGGAGAAGAATACAGGAATAGGCATTTTGTTTTGTGTACTAAACAGTGTTACCTGTTAATTTCTTGCATATTTTTGCTCTGCTTTAAGGAAATGCTTGTAGTTGTTACTGGTGTCCATGAATGTGTTATACCAATATAGCAAAGTCTCACTCAGAGATACTATGAAATCTTGACTATGTCAATTACATGACAATAGTAAATCTCAGTAAACATCTAGTTTCAGTAAAACTCTGATGTCTTCCAAATGCCTCATGCTAAGTAGAAGAAAATCCTGCATAATTAGACTGTTCAGTCCATTGTGAAATGCAACCAATCCCTATTATCTTGGATCAGTGTAGGGAATATAAGATTGTATCTAGTCATCAAAAATTTAATTCACAGAACCATCAGCTCAAATGCATTAGCTAACCTCATTGCTGAGGTAGAGCACAAAGGAGATAAAATTCTGAAAATGCCCATACCTTGATTGGTGAAGATATCATTTTGATGCAATCAGTCATTTCAGTCACTATAGATTATATGGCAAAAGTATCACATCCCTTGCAAAAGCATAACAAATAAAATCTGAAACCATTTCCTAAGCAAGAAAGGGGCAATTGCACCTGAATTACTCTCAACAAAGCTTCTAGGCAGTATTTTGTATTATTCCAGGCAGGGTTTTAGCTGTAACTGTGTCAAGTTGTGAAGTAAAGAGGCATTTTCTTAGGGCAGTCAGCAGTAGAAAACCCTTCAGCGTTTTATTGAATATGTCAGTCAGTTGTACAGCAGTTTCCTTGGTCCCTTCTATAGAAAGATTTAGAAAAATTCTGTTGTATGGAGTGCTGGTAAGATGGTGCAGCAAAATAATGGGATAATGGGGTTAGAAGAAAGAGTGAGAATGAAAGAAAGGCTAAAAGGGTGAATGGAGTCCCTGAGACTTCAAGTAATATAGCCTTTCAAGCCTCAAAGTTTCTTAGTTTCAGAGTACAGCTGCACAAATCAGACCCATGGAAATGTGTTAGGTTGTATGCCTACAACACATGGTAAGGACCTGTGAGCCCAGCCAGAACTACCCCTGGGACAAGCAGGTGTGCAGTCGTGAGGTGACTTACCACTGACACTAAGGGGAAGGTTGCTCTTTGTTTACTGAGGTAAGAGCTGTACACATGAGTATTTGCTCCTCCAGGTACCTGTAATGCTCACCATAAGTTATTGTTTCATCTGTAAACCCTGAAGTCCCAACCCCAAAGGAAGTCACAAAACTTCTTGAAACATTTGCAATTAAAAAAAAAAAACCACACACACAGAAAAAAAGTCTTCTATTGCCAGTTGGTGTTCCTGGTGCTCTAGAGTAAAAGGGACTGGTCAGCTGCATGTCTCAGTGGTCTGAGCTGGCAAACTCTTTCTTTGAGTAACTCCAGCAGATTTGTCAAAATTCGTATTAGTTGAAATCCTAAAATCATTCAGAATTATAAAAATTCTTTAATTTTATCATTAGCCAAAGTTCAAATTTAGTAGAATTTCTTCTGAGATATCTTTGGGACTGCTGTAATAAATGCCAGTACTGAATTAGCAAAACAGCTAGTGAAGTGTTAGGGCTTCTTCCTTAAGGGAGGAAACTCAAAGTTCTTTTGACTGAAATAAATCAGTTTTGATTAAATATTTGGGTGTGTTTCAGGTTCTTGCCAGTTACATAAATCCTGCAGGAAGTGCATCAAATGAAGAGACCCAAACTAGCCATGAGGGGAGAGCACAAAACAGCAGCGCCCTTCCATCCGTTCTCCTAGAGCTACTCAGTCAATCTTGCCTCATCCCAGCAATGTCATCATACCTCCGCAATGATTCAGGTAATGTGCCTTTGTCTCCTCCAAAATTCAGGTTGGCTTACTGCTGTCAAATAAGTTTTTATATGAACAATGGGTAGTTCTTGCTAGTTTCAGTGCCCTCGCCAATTTAGAATTGTGCTAATGGAACGTTTACTTCAGCCTTAGAAAACAGAATCATATAATAGAATCATGCTTGTTGAAATGCTCATTTCTCTCTTTAAATTTGGAGTTTAATTCTTTGAT
Source organism: Chiroxiphia lanceolata (assembly GCF_009829145.1). Classification (NCBI taxonomy): domain Eukaryota; kingdom Metazoa; phylum Chordata; class Aves; order Passeriformes; family Pipridae; genus Chiroxiphia; species Chiroxiphia lanceolata. Next base: position 33,091,273 of record NC_045639.1, on the reverse strand, counting down.
ATTGAAACTAACAGGAAGATGGTATTTTCTTCTGAAAAGTTTACATGTTAGTTCTTCTACAGAAGATACATGTAGAGAGAATACTTTATGCAAAACCATTAATCTTATTGTGAAGAAAAATGTTAATTTTTAAAGAAAATTGAGCAAGAATGTACTTGAATTTGGTAAATGTTGCACATGCTGGGGCAGTTCTACTTTGATCAGAGCTTTTTCTTTTTTATTTAGGAAATACAAAAATAAGCCTCTTACCAAAACTGGAAGATATTTCAAATATATGGGAACAATTAAGTTGTTGGGGTTTTTAAAGGAAAAACAAATGAGTTCTATGTTGTCATCAAATTTCTACTCATAATTTCAAAACAAAGATGTTTTCATAGTTTTGATCTGATATGTTGTACCTTGCTGTGGAAACCATTTCAGTTGTATAAGGTGGCATGGAGCAGTACAAATTAAGGAAATACCTCTGTGGAACTAATGGCAAAACCAGCAAACTCGATTTGTGATTTATGTTCAGTCTCACTAGATGACAGACTTGAGTATGAAGATGAGCCTTAGGTTGGATTTTTGTTCAGTTACTTTTGTTTAGATGGATTTAATTCCGAAGTATCAGAAAGAGTTGTTCCAAATCTGAATAATTTGATTTTGGACCTTATTTTGCCTGCCCTATTTTTGGAGTAACTGATAAATGTCTTGTCACATTACTGCAGTTCTTTTGGATGCCAGTTGGAGGGTTTGGTGATGTGAATTCATGAAACAATGTTATAGCTTCTTCTTGAATTACACAATATGTTTTATGTCAGAGGTAAAAGAGAAATCATCTCTGTCTTAAGTATTTGTAAAGCTACTTAGGACTAAAGTAAGAATGGCTCTCTTAATTTGTAGTAACTAGGGCATTACATAATCTTGTATGATGGAATGGAACTAGTTCAAAATGTCTACTGGGGTATTATAGTAAAAATAAAAATATGAAGGTGTTTCACTTGCTTAGTCCACAGTTTGACACCTCTCCCTAGTTTTGCGATGAATTTATTGGTTCTATTTTGCACATATTGCAGTGAGGAAAATGAACTAATGATATACCAAGATCATTATTGCAAATGAAAATACAATGTAAAACAATAAAGTAGATGATAAAGTAAAAGAATGAAGTAATCTTTCTAACAGATACTCACAAATTCTTCTTTGTTGAGGTAAAAAGGAAAAGTCATTGAAAGGCCAGGCAAAAATGATGTGTTATCTAAAGGATGAAGCTGTTGGTCCTGAGTTATAGATGAATCACAGCTGTTGAAATTGCTTTTTGCTGTTTTCAATAGAAGAATGTATCTCTCTGTATAAGTCACCTTTAAATGGGGAAGAACAGTCAGATACTGATACAAGAGATGAGATATGTGGCTGTTGGCGAGAAGTTCAGACTAGTTTGGCTTTCAGGGACCGTTTGTTTTCCCAAGGTACAAAGAAACGGCAAAATTTCAGTGAGAAATATTCATTTTAGGTATGTTTTCCATTGTGGGACTACTGTTGTTTGTGGTTGGTAGGGGATGTTGAAATACTGTGCCTGTGAATTACCAATTAGTAAAGAGTGAACAGCACGTAATGTAGCAGCTAAACTATATTAAAACAAAGCAAAACCTTGCTTTTCAGAGAAAAAAAAGAAAACTACTCTTCTGAATACAAATTCACAAAGGATGTGGTTGTTTCTATTGAAATTTAGAACTGTAAAATCTGAGGGTTGTTATGTGAATGTTTCCTGCTGTATTTGTTCAAAAGTCTATACATAAAACTGTGATTAACAATGTTCTCCTGGATTTAAAAAATAATAATAACTTTGCAGGCATATATCAGTCAAGCTCATCTTTGACACTGCCATAGGATACTAGTATTAGAGGGAAATTGCAAAAACGATGACTTCTGGAGAGATCATCTTCTCTGAGTTAATATTTGAGCCAGATGCATTTAGTTGGAAAGGAGTCCCTGAAAACAGTTTGTCTTAGTGATAATATGCGAGGCATAATTCCAATGCAGTAATTACTCTTCAGTTCAAAAGCAGACAGATAATTTTCACATTAATGAGTGCAAGTTGCACGTGATGTGGGGCTCTCAGTGTCACTAATATTGAGCGTCGGTAGACACAGCTACCACAAGCAAGACAGAGGTTGAGAAGCTCTGAAGTTATGTTAAGCTCTGGTACAATGCTTGTAAGACTGAAAATTTCACTTAATGTCTTAATAGTTGAAACCTTTCAAATATGGAAATTACTTTTTTATTAGTAGTATTATTTTTATTTATTTTTTAAAACCTGGAAGACCAATGCAATGTAGTAGAGTAGATTTGAGTCTTTCCTGATAGACCTTTATCTAATTTCTAGCTTCTCTGTCTTGAATACCTGTCTCTTCTCTGGTAGGGCTGAATAGGAGCCTGGGGAGAGTAGGAAAGGGAACAGCATCAGTAGTGATATGCATGTACGTGGTATTCTGATTTTCATACTGGTGCAACTTCTGCTGTCAAGAGGTACTTTCATGTGGAAGGAGCAGGTGACTCTACTTTTCCTGTAACATGCTAGTCTGAGAAATTGGGATACTGCATATAGAATCCTAACAGAATGGTCCCAGGTTCTGGCACCCCAGTGGCAACAAGCTGTGCCCAGCACAATGGTAACAGAAATGAGCAATTTTCAGCACCTCTGTAACTTTCTCAGACTTTAATGGGTGCTGGTGGGACCAGTTGAAGGTTAGCCTTATGCTGAAGGTATTCTTCTACTAGATTTTAGGGTTTGTTGTTGATGGTTGCAATAACAGTGATCTTCACATATCTGTGTATGTGCCGTATACATACAATTATGTGAGAAAAAATTTTGATAAATATGTGCAATGAGGCTGCTGGCGTGCTGTTCCTTTTCTTGCACAGTAGGCTGCTAACACTGTGGTGATATAAGATAGTAAGTATTTTGGTATTGATGTGAATTTTATATTTTGATTTCATATGTTCAGTTAGCTACAGATATGGTACATCCTTCTTGCAAGACTGTTTTGACAGATTGGCCTATGTCACAGTTAGAAATCTATCTAGGTTTTTTGTTGCTTGACTGTATTTTACCATCGTGCTTAATTTGCCCATAACATACACGGAGTAGATTGTTATCTAGATTGTTGTAGATTAAAATAATATTGATCAGATAAGGAGTGCTCACATAACATTTAATCTGTTAGAAACCTCACCTTGAACCAGATGAGTACAAACCAGATTGCTCTGATACGTTCTGACGCTTCATCTGCATCAGAGTGAGGTGATTGTGAAGTCCTTGAAAACTGTGAACTAACCACTTTCATTGATTTCCATAATTGCTTTTTTCTTGTAGAGAGGGAAGGTTTATCTGTCTATGAAGGAGTTTCCTATTATGCAAGATAGCTCTAGTCACAAGGAGCAGTAACTGCTGTAATCTTCACTGTTTCTTGATGATTTTTTCGCGTTTATTTCATATCTTGTTATTGCATTACCATGGCTCTCATTATCTTTCATTTTATAAATGAAAAAAGTTTATCTTTGCAACATGGTGAGGTTTTTTTACTACACCTGTGTTTTTTATTAAGGACTTAATTCATATTTACATGTGTAAAATTTATGTAGTTCTTAACTTCTGTATCATACACCAAAAGCTGTCATGTAAGACCTTTTCACTGTTATCTTGTATCTAGAACGTTTCATTTGAAAGAATTATTGCTATTGAAACTCTTTCAAATATGTGAACACTTCTCTCCTTGAGCAAAATGCACAGCAATAAAATTTGCACTGTGCAACAAGAGGTTCCTAGCAAACGTTTGACCATCAGATTCTAACTGGAGTACATGACTATCTTGAAGGTCTAGATTTTGCTGATAAAAGTAAGTTATTTGACTGATGGACTTAGGTTTATGAAGACTAATATAAGCTAGTATTTTCAAGTGGGAAAGAAGAAAGGAGCATTTATAATACTCTTTGTAGCTAACAAGGTTTATAGAGATAAGGCAGTGGAAGGGAGTCATGAAACAGAGAGAAAGAAAGTCAAGTGACTTTTAGGACAAGGACTGTATATTTTTTTATGGGCTTGGACAGTAAAAAGCCCAGTGAAGCTGGGATTTTGTCAGTGATACCACAATTAGGTAGACTCTTCTTGCTTAAAAATATAGTTGTACTGGTTTGTCCTTAAACTACTATCTAGCAAATCCTGAGATAAATGAATCGTGGTTTAAGTGAAATATTGAGAGAAGTTTGATACCACCTTTTTCTTGGAAAACAGACTTCATATCAAATTGCAGAATTCTGCTTGAATTCTCTTTGCTTGAATTCCCAGTCTTACAGAAAGCAGGCAATATTGTGATTTTAGGTGAGGTTTTCTTGCATGCTCCTTTTTTTAGCCACCCTTCCTTCTTCAGTGGACAAAGACTCTGTGTGATGTGATCAGCATAGCTTGTGGTGTTAGATTAGCTCAGTCTTCCCTGAGTTTGACTGCTGAGAAAGAGACGATGCATTTCTGTGGGAGAGCTTTGCTGAAAGAATTTTGTTTACTGACCAGCATGTTTCATTTCATGAGAGTCCAGTATTTGCTTCCAATGCACCTTTCGTAGTTTACCAAGTACTGCCACACCATGGACCTGTGGATTCATTAACAAAAAGTTGTGCTGCTTTATCCTGCTGCCAAACACCTCATTGTGAACTTTATTTCGTAAGTACTATGGACAAATACATTGAATGTGAATGTACTGAATTCTTTTTTCTGCCTCTTTTGATGTACCTTTGTTAGTTGCATCCATAAAAGTCATACTGTTCAGGCCTTGGCTCCTTACCTCAGAGCTTCAACTAGACTAGTTTGCCTGCTGAAGGTAGAGTACTTCTTTTCTATTAATCATATTTATTCTCAGGGCATTATATGGTGTTATTTTACTTTTGCAAAGTAATCCAGTTCCACTGAACTAAGTTGTGTACTCTGAAGCTGGTACACTGAGCTCTTAATTTGTCCATCACTGGTGATGTGCTGCTGCAGCATAAATGTTGAATCATCACACAACCATGCTTTTCCCTAGACTATTGACTTTTTACTGTGCATAAAGAGAGGAAGTTGCTATTAAGATTTTTTTTTTTTTTTTTTTTTTTTTGTTTTTGAGATTTTATGCATTTATTGGATTAAATGTATGAGCACCAGAGCGGTATATCAGAGCTCATTTAACTGAAGTTAGACATAGGTTCACATGAGAATAGAGCACATGTGTTACCTGTTGAGAGAGAATTACCAGACTGTTGTTTTAAAACAAAATATAACTTGTATGCCAGGGCAGTCTAATGATAGTGTTACCCTTTGACTTCCTTCAAAGGGTCAAAGTCTTTGCTGTAAATGAAACTGGAAGTACAGTGGCAGTTTAGATAGGCAGTATATAATTACTGGAATTAAAAATTCTCCTAGCCTTCATTAATGTTAATGAACTCATTCATTGGTAAAAGAATAATACTGAACCTTTGCCACATTTGGTTACAACTTTGGGATTGTTTTTTATCTATTTTGCTGTTGAATTGCTTACCAAAAAAAAGGTGCAGTTTTTCACTCCAATACTGGTGTACTAGTTGATTCACAGTTTTGAGAAGAGAGCTGTGCACTGAAATGGTATGAAATAAAATTGTTTATTTATTTCACAGAATCTACAAGTTTTAAATAACTTCAGGATCAAAATAAACAGCAGTAATTTCTACCTGAATTTCAATTTTCAGGTTCTTGTAACCTTTCATTTTAAGACCCATCTCAAATATCCTTGTATTATGAGATTAATGCAATAATATCCATAAGTATGTAGATATAAGAAGTACATAGAAAAAATTAATAATGGTTATATCTCTTCTGTAGTATTAAATAAACATTAGCAACCTGCATAATTCCTCTAGAATGTAGCTTAGTTTTACAGAATGCTTTGGTGCTTCATATACTAAAAATAAGTATACATTACTAGAGACTTGCTGTTGACTATGGATAGTGAATAAATTTCCTTGTCTGCACGTGCTTCCTTCCAGTGCAGCCTCAGCTGTGTTTATCATTTCTTCTGGTTGAGCCAGTATTGACTCAGAGTTGCAAAACCAGAATATACCATCTTCTACCTCATTCATCCATAAATCAGTGTTGCAGTGTGGTTTCTGCAGCTGACTGAAATATCGTTGCCAAATTCATTCTGTTCTAGATCCCTGACCTTATCTTATTCATGTGCTTGTTTCGAAGTGACTTCCAAAGGCTCAGCTGGTTTAGCAGTTATGAAATTCTATACAGTAATAAACTATCACCTATATAAGCGATGTATTTCTTTGCATGTTGTTTTATGGTGGGACTGGATGTAGCTTTGCAGCCTAGGAGAAGAAATTGAGCTGATTTTTAGAAATGCAACTGTTCCATTGTTCCGCTGTGGCACATGTAATAGTAAGAAGAGTATTCATTAAAATCAGTTTCTTGGTGTTTTGGTTTGTTTTTTTTTTTTTTGGTGGTGTTTATTTACTGTGTTTTTAATCCTAAGCTCTCAAAAGTAACTTTTGTCTTATAAGACGTGAGATAAAATCACATATACGAAAACTTCTATGATCTCAGACTATCTGCAGCTTTGGATCTAATTCAAAGACATATGTAGGTTTAATTTAAAATGTGGAAATAATTTCATCAATTTCAAGTAGTTAAATTGGACATTCCATGAAGTAGGCGTAAAAGTTGCAATTCTGGGCCTCAATCATAAACAGTGCAAAAAGGGAAAATGTCTTCAGGACCTCGTCCAGAAAGGGAGAGTACAGTCTTCTGGACAAAGGTTATTAAACCTGTTTTTCCATGAGACACCTTGAATCCTTGTGTGATATGTCTGACATGGAAATAAGCATCAGGATGAAAACATGAGAGTTGTATTTGACGTCTGTTAAGCACATTCAAAAAATGGCAATATAGAAAATGTAATTTAAGTTTTTTTCATTTAGAGAATATATATTAGTGTGTCATAGTTATTAATATTTCTTAAAAGAAGTACTAAAACTATTCTTTATTTTTTCACACCACTTTAAAGGATTTTTAATTAGAAAAGCACATTGTCTGTATAGCATGATGATTTCAAATACAGATTTAGTAAAGGCAAGAAAGTCTAACCTTTTTCAGCTTTCCACAAGACTAACAAAAATGCTGCAGAATATAGTCAATAGTTAAAATTTTATTTATAGTATTACAACTTCTGGTATAACAGTGTTGCTGTTTCCACACTTATCATACATTAATGTAAGTTATAAGCCTAAATTATGGTGGTCTAAAAATAAACCCCTTTTTGTCTGTTTTCTGGTCTCAGCTATGAAGAGACATACTGCATAAAACCATAGAAAGCATCATGGGGGCTTGCTTATATTTGTTTATATATTTATTTTATGTCTTTCTCTGTTCTGATTATTTTCAGTGTTTGCTTACATTTCTGTCTTGCATGTTTGCTGGCAGTAAAAAAGTGCCATTTCTGATCCTGCTATTTGGATTTCATCTGTTGCCAACAAGGAGTTGAATATTGTCTGCCTTCATTTACATAATGTAGCACTCTAACTGGGCTTACAGATACATTTATCAGTCATTGATGCAGCACCCTTAGCCAGACACTTTGCTCTGGAATGTTTTTGATAATCCTTTCAGACAGTGGAGGTTTTTTGCTTTAAATTTAGAAATCATTCTTGCCATCGCAGGTCTTTGCACTGTGTGATGTGCAACTGATATTCAAAAATGTCATCAAAGTGTAGTGTAGATATACACAAAAACAATAACAAATAAATTGAGCACAGTTCCAATGATTCCAAGCAGTGCTAAAATAGATTCTTCTTTTTCCTCCTTTTCCTCTTGCCTTTTTACATCTTCCAGTGTTGTGATGGCAGAGGTCCCCATTTTTCCTGCAAATGCCTTCACCAGTATTCTGGCAGCTAGCTAGAAAAAAGAAAGCAAATGGTAAATCTGGTCTGACAAACATGCAAGCTTCGATCTTTTTAAAAACAATTCCGTAGTTCTTACACAACATTTCTTAACGCTGTGTTTATTCAGTTACATTCGTCTTTTGTTTTCTTTTTGTATGAACATTTCCATGTTAAAAGTAATTGTTCTGTAGATATAGATTTGATAGGAGTGCAAAATAGCTTGGTGCTTCAAGCCAGTTATTATGCTTTATTATAAAAGAAATTTAAAATTTATCTTTAGCCAAATAATTTGTTTCCTTACAAAACATGAAATTGATGAAAGCAGGTATGTGAGCATTGTGGAATACTCTGAAATGCCTGGAGAGGTTATGTGCATTTTCAGCCATTCTTAAATATTTAACTCCATGGTACAAAAACAGTTGAGATTGTTAATGCCTGCTGTTTTCAAACATGTAAAATATGCCTCCTTAATACAGTATTACAGTTGTTTTTCACCAGTGAGCTTAAGTAGGCAATTGCAGGTAAGATCTTGCCCTTTTTCATATTTAATAGATCAGCTTTTGGACATCCATGCAACAGTAAACATTTAACAGATAATGTCTATCTCTTCAAATATAAGGGGTTTTGATATATATGCTGATTTTTGCAGTATGCCAAAGAACAGTAGTACTGTTACAGTGGCAAAATTCTATGCAATATAGGAATTCAAGGTGGACATTTCCAGATGCATGTGATTTATTATCTTTTTTTTTGTTGCAAAAGTGAGGTTGACAGGTCGTTTCTGTTACTTAGCTGCTCTAGTACTCTTAATTTACGGTCAAATATCCTCTAGAAACATATTCCCTGTAAAATTATGTTCGTTGGTGACTGAGATGTTGATCTTATATGTAATCTGCCATGCCATTTTAGCTTTATTGATCAGAAATTTGATTGGGATGTCTACCAGTTCACATAACTCCAATATACTGAAGATTTACAATCACATTTTATAGTGCAACAGCATTTTTCTCTTCTGGCAAACGTCTTTAATCGTTAGAGATTAACGTATTTCTGCTGTGAGTCTAATTAATGCCATCAGCTCAGAGCATATCTTACAGAAGGGTAAAATATAAAAGGTATTTCTTACCCTACATTGCATCAGGAATAAAATGTCATCAGACATGCTTCTTACTCGTCGATTCAGTGGCAAGCCAGGCTTTTATCTTCATGAAGGGGCTGCTCTCCTCACTCAGACAGATCAGATAGGAGCACGAGCAGTTTCTTGATGAAGTTTATCGGTGAGGATAATAATGTTACAGAATCTTCCAAATGACTGGTGTTCTCTTTCAGTAATCCACTAAAGCAAGTGTAGTCGAAAAACAGTAAAGCTCTTTCTTGTAATGATCCTCACTGTTGACTAATTCCCATTAAAATTGTGGCTTTTTTTTCCTTCGATGATGCAGAGCAACAAAATGCATGCTATTCTGTTTTGTCTTAAAAAAATTACAAACAGCTCCTGGTTTTGTTCAGTTATACTTAGTTATTTATTAAGACTTCAGAAAAACCCACCCTTTGATTTACTCTTTGTGGCAGCCGTCTGAGGAGGCTTTCTCACGTTGACATGCTGTAATTCCAAATGCAGCGAAGTACGTGCAGTCACACTATGTAATTTTAGTCCAGCCTGAAAAAGGATGAAAAGAAGTCTGCTTTGCTGGCAGTAGTGTGAACGCTGTCACACACCTGCATTCAGAGCCTCTGGAAAGAATTCCAAGGTATTCTTCGGAGCATTGCATAACTCAGCCAGGCAAATCTGAAGAGAGGAATGACCGTGGCTTTAGTTGCACACTGTGGTGAGCTGTGACATTGATTAAACATGCACTTGGCACTTGCTGAATAAAGAAGGAGCTACGAGCCACCCTTGCAGACAGTGAGTTGCATAACAATGTGCGATGGCTCTGCTGTTTCATTGTCAGACCAGGCACATTTTAATCCTGTACCAACAGAGAAAGTGTGTGGTGTAAAGAGGAGTAGAGTTAACTGTACTTCTGGGTTTTCTGAGGAAGTGCTGCATGACAAATGGTGACATTAAGGCATTCAAGCTGAAACAGTGTTTCTGCCTTTTGTCTTTTTATGCTTTGTTTGACAGGCAATTGTTTCTATAGGAAATACTACTTCTAAAGCTTTTTCTCTTTTATTTCACCACCCAAAGAATGCAGGTTAGTATGTAATTAATGAAAACACACACTTAAAGGAAAATATTCCTGTTCTGATTTCACAGAAACCCTCAACACAATTTTTTTCCTAGGTAAATCAGAAAGGCAATTTTTTCCTGTCCAGTTGGAAAGGGGGGAGAACTCTGCAAAGTCTTCTCCTCCCAGTCTTTTCAGATACACCCCCCCCCCCCTCCCAATTCTAATAATCTCTGCAAGCAGCTGTGTTCCAAATCATTTTATTCAGTGGCTTTGGTCTGTGAAGCCTACTAATGCAATGTGTTTTCATTGGTATAGCATAGCTTCTTGATGCAAAGGCAACCGTATTTTACATATATCAGAAAATATATTTTGTCAAAAATACTTGCAACATCAAGCAATTCAGAATTGAAATGTACAAAAATGCACTTTTGTGTATGTATATAAAAAGTCAAATTAATTACATTGAATTTAAACAGTAGGAATGTAACTGGAAACCTTGATAGTTTTCCAGAATAGCATATTTTAGAAATTACAAGGCATTGTTTGAGATTCAGTTTTCGATAATCTTTTAGTGAGAAAGCAGAAGATAGTAGAATCATTATTTTGAATTCTTCCAATTTCTACTGAATTTACGTTAAATTTTTTCTCATTGTTTTTCTAAAGTGTCTAGGTACATTTGTTAGTTTCTTAGTAACAAACAAAACTGCATATATTACATGTACATTATTTTAATAATAAATACCATGTTTGAAGTACTTATGGTACTTCTGCATTATTTACCTTTTATCCTGAAAGTTACATTGCCTCAGTGAAATTGTTTAACTCTAGAAGATTTAACTAATTAATTTAAATTTCTCCGGCATAACTTCCTTAAATATATATTCTACTATGTGTATATGGTCTTTCATTTCAAGCTCTTGCTGTTTTCTTATTCTAAAAAGGCTACTGCATCTTCACTTGTTCTTGGAATTTTTTTGTGTCTGTATATCTTGAATATATTTTTGTATTCATTTAGAGCCATTCAGAGATACAGAGATGTGAAAATCTTCATCTGTGTATTCTGACCATTCACGTTTCTGAGAGTACCTATCAATAACTGAATTTTCAAGTTACTGTATTAACCCTCACACATTAAAAGTCAAACCCTTTCTTTTGTGAAAGGGAGAAATGGTGCAACATGCATATTTTATTTAAAGATTAATGATATATTTTCAGCTCCACTGCAAAGAACTAGCTAATTAAAATGTTTCCACAGAGAGCAGAAAAAGATTCACAGGATATTTGTTGGCCTGGTTATTGCGGTGGTTGAGGTCTCACGATGGTCTGCCGTTTTCATAGTTGTAATGCAAATGGCACTTGAGTGGCTACAGGGAACTCAGGGAAACAAATCTCTCTGGGCTCCCTCTGCACGAAGTCGGGGGGGGGGGGGAGAGAAGCCTCCTGCACACCGTGATTCAAGTCCAGCATTTGCCATGGTTTGATGGGATTTCTCCTCTCACGTCCTTCCATTTTATTGACGTGTGTCTGTGCAGACATGCTGTAAATGGGTTTGGAAAACAGACCCAGCCAAAAATAAATCTCTAGCACAGCACAGTAGGAGGGGTGGGGCAGTAGCTGCTTAAGATGTTACTGGTGGTAAACAGTTGCTGTTTGAGAATTAAAAAATAAAAGTTGTCAGGCTTAACATTTGTCGGTTATAGGAAACTCAAGGAATTCATCCATGTTGAGTGGAAGCTGGCATTTACAAATAACTTCCTTATAGCTACAGTGCATCTCCATTGTGAGGGGAAAATTTCATGCAAGATTTCTCACAAGTGAAGTGAGTAATACAGGTTGATTTGAAAGGGCCTTGTTTTATCCATAATATTTGATGGCATTTGTAAAGATGGGGAGATATTTTACATTTTTTGTAAAATAACATTAGAGTCTGGGAAGACCTTTTAGAGAAGTCAGTAATAAACCCACCTATTTTGGAGTGAACATTACATCGTTACATAGTACTTGGGGTTTGGACAGTAGTATCCAAAATCATCCTAAATTTAATTCTGTTACTTCCATTTAGGAAGAGCTTTCAAGCACTTAGTAAGACTTTGGCAACTCCTTGGTAACTGATTTATGTAGTTTTCCAAGAGCAGAACAAATTTGGTTGATTAGAGGTCACTCTGTTCATTACTGCTGATGTCGCTTCTATTGCATGGGAATTAACCTTAGGCAATACAAATGTGTGTCATATTTTAAAGATATTCATACTTCAGAGGAGGTTGCCAAGCTATCTTGTAGAAACTCAGTGGTATAAATTCAACAATTTACAGTCTTGGTCCTTTGATGATCATTATCCTGCTATACGCGTAATGCAATACACCTATAACACGACAATTACAAAAGGGGCAAATACTCTTATGTGTTCTTGTTCCTCATGTATTTTTATGAATTCATATTATTTTGATTCCCATGTATTCTAAGATTATTCTGTATGCTGTATTTTTTCATTAAAATAGCATGTTTTGAGTGAGATATAGTTTACCATTATAGAGAGAAAATACTCTGAACAAGATTGCAAGTTAAAGTAGAATGTAAAGGAAAATTGGGAGGTGAAAATAGAGAGAATAATAGAAAGAACTGTCTGGACTTAAAAATCTAGTTAGGTTAAAATGCTGTAATGAAAACCAGAAGATCGTGCGTACATCAGTTGCCCATGAAGACTGTTTCTCCTTGTATTTGTTCTTCATTTTCCCTAAGATGCAGGAAGGTAGTTGAAATGTAGTAGCACACGCTTCCTGTAGGTGATGCATTCTGGTTTTCTTCTCTGACAACCTCCACAAACTTCTCTTTATGAGGTCTAACAGTTTCTCAGTTAAATTGCAGAACAATAGAGCAAAACTGTGTCTCTTGGGAGATGTAATAGTATGCACAAATTAAGATGAACTGGTTCACTTAGCATAAGTGAGAAGTGGATAGCCACACTCCTTTTTTCCTTAGTTTTTTTCTTTTTTTCTCTCTCTCCTGAGAACTTAACACAGCTAATGTTTTCTTTGTGGGAGCTCTTATCCTATTTTTTTATGATACAGATTGATGTGTGATGCCCTTGACTCAGTAGTGATGAACATGGCCAGATTTCAAAGTATTTTTTTACTCTTCTGTGGAAAAAAGGAAGAACTCAGATCCTTCATCTGTAGCAACACAAGTTATTTTTAGATTTCTTACTATACTCATTCACAGCTCTTTCATGTGTTACAGCTCAGCATTGATTTGATGATTTTGACACTTCAGCTATGTGTCTACATCTTGTGTTTTCCTTCAGATTGAGGAATTTCATTGCCTTTTGACTATTGTCTGGGGATTTTCCTGATTTTGTAACTCTAATTACTGACCCAGAATATCCTTGGAAAAGTTCAACATTCTCTCATAACTAGCTACAGAAGTTCCTCTAGTAGGTTTCTACCTGTCAGTCTTCACTTACCAGGACTTTGCTTGTTCCAGTTTCTTGTATTTGCTCTAAAATAATTCTGTGTTAAGTCAGTTAAATAGACATGGAGTAGTACCAGTTCTTCTGCCACACTCCTTTCAACACCAGCTTCTCTTAGCACTGGTCAAGCTTGACCCCTGTTTTATTGTCTGTGATCATGATCAGAATGCACACTGGTATTTTGTCAAGAAAAGAGATGTTTGATGGTTGAGTAAAAACTTAGGAAGAACAGCCAGTTGAGCTTTGGAAGGTGTCATGTGGCATGTCACATTTTTGTTTTGAGGGAACTATTTAAGTCAATGTCTTTATGAACTGAAGCAGTTCAGAAGTAGGTGACTGATGAATGGTCCTGAGTTAGAGATGGGAATTTCAGCCCCAGCTGTGTGGTGACCTTCTGAATGTGATGGAAGGGAATGATGGAATAAGAGCAAGAGGCTATTTTTTCTTTTCAGTCTCTAGTCTCATGTGCGATGCTGGGCAATCTTGATTTTTCCTTTCTTTATTGGTATCAAAAAGAATCTCTTGTATGGGGTATTGTACCTTTATAAAGTGTTTAGTAACTTATAGAATGCTTCAGTTCTGTTTCAGTGCTGTTCTCTGCAGCTCAAGATGTTTTTTGGGAGTATTTCTACACACTGGTTTGATTGTAGGCTTCATGCTTCTGTAGGAGTATTAGGACTTTCAAGTATTAGTTTTTTGAGCTGTCATGTTCATAGATTTTGGTCTGTCAGAAGAGTCCGTTAAGTGACTGTTGGGTCCTCAGTGGACAAGCAAAGAGGAAGCAGAGTAGTGAGAACTCACAATGGTCCAGCAGGGTGGCTCTCAGAGAACTACACTACTACACCAAGTTCCACTTTCTCCAAAGACCTTAAAGCATCATACCTTTGACAGACAAGAACTCCTTTCTCCGGAGTTTTCAGATGACTGATCTTGAAAAACAAAGCAAACATAGAGGATACCACCATTCCAGCGCCTTTTGCTACATTTCTTTGCTCTGTTTTGTCATCCTTAGTTTTGGAATAAGAGGATGAAAATATTACCTTGCAAACTCTCTTATTTTCTATTGCAAAATATGAATACATGCTTACTATATTTTCAAATCATTTAAAGTAGCAGACTGTTTCCTAGTAGATAGTGCTTTTGGATTAGAATTATAACAGAATTTTTTTAAATGTCAAAACTGATTATCTGTTTGAGTGATTAATAACATAAAAGATTTAGGAAAGCACAAATTATAAATTTGTACTTTCAGCTCCACTGTGTTTCAGAAATTTGTTGTAATTTATAAGGAGTAATTATGTATTGAAACATCATGGCATTGAAATCTTTGAAAATTAAAAACCTAGCTGTTATGAGGAATGAAGCAGCTTAAATTTGGGTTGTAATTAGGTACTAGATTGCATGACAGATAAAGTACTTAGTCTTTTCAAGACCGAGGTTTACTTCAAAGAGCTAATGGAGGTATTTTTTTCAACAAGTCAGTATTTAGCAAAGATCACTGAGAGACTGGTCCTGCTTCAGTCTTTATCTGTTTCTGTACTGCACATTATTTTATATGGCTTTTAAACATAAATTCATAAACGGGAGGGCTCTTCGTTGATTTATACAGCTGGTGGTGTATTTTGCAGCTGCACGTTCAGAGCATACCTCAGACTAGCTTGCAACCTCTGGCCCCACTTACTTGATCACAGTGAATTAAAGTGCCTGTTAAATTTTCCAGAAGGAAGGGATTTTTGTGGTAAAGATGCTCAAGAAATTATCAGATTAGAAATATGAGGGGTAAAGTTTAGATTTCAGCAGGGCTTCTTGCATCTCACGTCGTTCTCCCTTCTGCTTCTCACCCACATATTCTCTTCCATATTCTGCTACCTAAATGACAGCATATTTCACTCTGGAATCAAGAGTGGGATGAGACTTTTGTCTGTCAGTTTTTAAGGGGCTTTAAATAAAAGAAGTTTTTCCAAATGAAGGTGCTTTACAGGACAATCCTGAAAACATAAGTAAACAAGATTTCTTTCTCATCTGAGACCACTGAATTTCTGGACCTTTGTGGTTACAACATAAAATGACTGTCTTGAAAGCATGAGCAACAGACTGCTTGTGTATCTGTATCTGCCTGCCAAGGACTTGTAATTTTTTAGTTCCCCTCTGTATCCACTTAGGCATAACTCTGTTGGTGCTAACTGGAGATATACTTTTTTTGACAGACTTTTATGCTTTGCACTCCATTATGTAATATGTTTTATGTAAAAGGAAACTAAACTGTGATGTTTGCTTTCCTGCCTCCCACAGATGAGTTATCTTTTTTAATAAGCTTTCAGGAGAAATGCAGTTAGATGCTGATCCTTGATACAAGGACGTATAGAGGCTAACAAATCATATATGAGATGCAACTGGTTTTCATTTCATTCCTGAAATTAATTTCTGTATGTTTTCTTGAGAAATAGAAGGTATGGATGGTTGTCTTCAAAAGTGTTTGGTTTTGGCCATGAGTGTTCCATGAAATTCTCTCTGCCAATGGATGGTCAGCATCTTGTGATAACTGTTTAATTTTGAGAAAACAGTACAGGTCACTGACCTGTCTGTTCAAGGCACAAGGCGGTAAAGTTTCTGCTGTGTTTAGTGTGGAGGGAGCTTAGGCTTTCCTGGGCCATTTATCTCATCGTGAAAGCCCACGAGCATTTCATCCAGGAGCTCATTTTTTCCCTTCATTATCTCGAAGCCAGCACTGGTAGCTGTATCCCTGCTCATAGGACAAGACTGGGAGTCTGTAAGTACTAGACTGGTTTCCCCTTTAAGGGTAAATGGTAAAGACATTTAGCCAGCTCTTTAAAATTGGAGATACCACCTTGCATCTTTGAAAATTTCCAGTGTAAATGTTACTGGTCCTACCATTTTTTTCTTATTTTACTTTAGTCAGACAGGACATCTCGAGTGGTTTCATTCAGACTTGGTAATTACAGTTGGGAATATGAGTACTGGGTGTCTGGAATAGATTTCTGTGCAGCGCCACATGCTACAAACATTCACAGATTTTACTGGAGGCATTAAGAATTAATTGTAAAAATTATGCCTTTTATTACCAACAGTCTTTTTTGAGAAGAGAATATGACATCAGAGGAGAATGTGACACCATACTAGATGTCCTGCAGTTGCATATTATATAGCAGAAATGTACCGTGTGCGTCTTTCCTATTTTTGTAATTCTTGTACCTTCTTGGTAAGATACAATAACCCTGAGGGGGCACAAATGTTTTATGATATACAAGAGACTTCTGAATTTTTTCAATTTTTTACAATTTTTTGTCTTCCTCCATGTTAGTGGTTTTGTCAAGTAGTGACAGCCCAATCAGGTAAACTGCTAAGAATTTGCTGACCAAAGAAACTGATAATCCCTTCTGTTCACATGCAGAGCAGTTTGCCAGGGTTCGTTGTAGACATTTTTGCTTTGCCTTTACTAAGAACACACTAGAGTGATAGAAGTTCTGTTTTGAATATGCACAGGGGCTTTGCCATCCTGGCCAAGCAAAATAATTAGATATTTAAGGCAGAATGAGATGCTTAAGTAGTCTCCTTTCTGACCCCTGAGGATGTGATCTTGTAGGTGTGCTCACACATAGGAAAAGGTCATCAAAAAGCACAGGGAGTGCGCATCCTTTCGTTCCAGTAACGATGTTGGTGTCCTCTGCTGGACAGAACAGAAGACCCAAATCTTGGCCTTTTTCCATCTACTGAAGCAATGGTTTAAAAACACCCCACAACTTCATTATCTAATTTTGAATTTCTGCATTGATTTCTGCAGCATGTGCAATAAAATGGCAGGTTTCCATCTTATTTTCGATTCCCATCTTATTCTAAAATATTAGTGACTACTTTATGGCCTGGAAGAGGTAATACTCTGACTGAGGACTATTTCAAGGTGGCTGCTTGCCCACTCATCTGCCAAAAATAGTGAAATCACTATTCCCTCCTCCAGGGATGAAGGAAGCCAGATTAATTCCTTTAAAAATCCTGATCCATGTTCTTAGAGCAGTGATACCTTTCTTTTCATCTCTGTAGAGTGCTGCACACTTAAAACACTTAACGTGAGGTGATAAGCAAGCTTCTACCTCCTGATTTGTTTTGAATTTATTTTAACTTTTTCAAGAAACACTTTGCAGAATATTTAAATCTTATATTTTTCTCAACAGAAAATATTTTTCTTATTTCCTTGGCTAAGTGGAAATTAATTTGACACTTATAGCTTACCTTTAACATTAGATTTATTTCAGTACATCTACCTGAAATCCTTTTTGTCTTACTAAATGCCATAGTGAAGGGCTGTATTAGTAGTGAAGGGGTTTTTTTCATCCCTTGATCAGGCAAACAACTTTTTCTCATGCAGTCTCTGAATGCCTTTCTTTATATGTATCTTTCTTCACATTTTTAATATATTTCTTTTATTTATGCCTTTCTATATATTATTCTGTCTGTATTGGATAATATGGAACATTCCTGGGGCTTTACATTGATTCTTTCTTACCTTTGTTTTCTAGATTTCAATGCAAATATGATTTAGTTATAGCTTTATGCTTTAACTATGTTTCTTCATATTTTGCTGGTTTTAAAGAACTGATGTTGCATAAATCCAGATATTTTTCAGAGGAGAGGTTCTTAAAAGTTGCAGTGAGGTTGGATCTCATGGCAGTATGTAGTTACTCTTCAGTACTTACATCCTTTCTACACTGATGCCTGCTAGGCCATTTTTTCAATCAAACGAAACAAAAGAATACACAATTTTGCATTTTTAGATTCCATTAATTATTCTTACCTGATGACGTGTTCCCCAACCCCCATATAAGATGGCTCTGGAGCCTCCAAGAAGCATTTCTTCATTATCTGGCCACTTTTTCAGGGGTTTTTTGAAGCTCTGTTTAATGGCAGAGGGTGATTTCTCTAATGGATTCCATTATCAGGGACTAGAATGTGGCATTAAATAGTAATATATCCAAAACTGAGGATCATATATGGTTTTAATAGTCACTTATGCTTTAAAAGATCAGTTTGGTTTTCATGTCTTCAATATTTTTTGAGTTTCTTTTTCCCATTCTTTCAAAATACAGGAAATTGTGTCTGTTTACTCAACTGCACACACTGGCCTAATGAAATAATGCCTTACACTTTTTCTGGCAAAGATTTTCTTCTGAATTTGTGAAAAGTGTTGTTTGACTTTACTTGTAAACAAAAATTTCCTGAAAATACTTCACCAAAATCAAATATTCTTTAAAAATAGGCAAACCAGAAATGGTTAAGAGCATTTCTACACTATAGATGACTGACCAACTACCTTGAGCAATGCATTTTGCTTCTATAATTGAGCACAGTTTTCATTTGCTGTTGCAGTTAAACTGCTATTTTTTTTCAAATATTCTAGAAGACACAAGCCACAATGCCAAGACAGACCAAGGTTGTTAGGCCATTACTTTGTCAGTGATAGTGGACAATAACAGATGCCCATGGGAGAATATAGGAATGGGGCTAAAATGCAAATGCTGCTTTGGTATTGCTAGTGAGTTGCCAAGGGTGGTGTCCCCTCATGTATTAGCCTTTGATGGTCTGTTCTTACATCAATTTGCCCAATTACTTTTGAACCTGTAACAACATTTACTGCCCTGACACTTAGTGCTAGGCTTTTCCAAAGCTTGATAGTTATGTGTTGTGTAGTGTATGCAGTGTTTCTTCTGATAGTGTGCCCACTCATTTGAATGTATTGATCAGTCCAATTCTGTTCGCTTTTCTTACCACTCATAATTTAAAACCTATATCTTTATGATATCTTTCATTAGTCACTGAGACTGCAGTGCCTTAGTTTGTTTCATTTTAAATAGTGCTCATTCTGTACCTTGCGTTGTTTAGTCTCCTTTCTCTTATCCCTTTTCCAGTTCTGTCATGTCTTTTTGAGAAAGGGGGGAAAGGCACATGGTATTGAAGTGGTATGAATGATTGAATGCAGTCCCAATAAGTAATTTCTAATTTATCTTTACCTTTTGTAACATTTGGTCTGATTTATTTTTTTTTGACTGCTAGTGGGCTCAGTGCTGATATAAGAAGAGCAAAATTTTAAGGCTGTATCTGAACAATAATAATAATAATAACTTGGAGCCTTACACTGTACTCATTAAATTCAGAGGCCCACCCTTCTTGCAAGGTTTTGCTGCCCTGATATGGGATTTGTAACTCATGACCTGTAAGGAGGCTTAACCCCTTTCTCCTTCTTCATGATGCAAGGGACTAGTCTCTTCTGATGTCATTTTTTCCTGATACTTACAATAGTACTGTGAAAATGCTGGTGTTGTTCTTATTAAAAAAAAAAATGAAGAAAAAGTCAAGCTAATTAAATAATTGCAAGATGACAATATTTAAAAATCTTTTGGTTTATTTTTACCCAAAGGCTTATGTATACTTAAAGAGATCTGATTTTGAACTACTCTGTAGGCAATCTCTTTTTCTATCAAAACAGAGCAGAACACAGGGTGTTAATTAGGCCTATTATAAAAGAGGCTTGCCCTGGGTTGATTCTGAAACAGAAAATCAAGAGGCAGCAGAGCACGACGTATTTGGAACTGACACTGTTGCCTGCAGCATGGACTGCATTCATAGATCATATGTTTGCAAAGATGCAGTAAAGGGGCGCTGAGGAACGGCTCCAGTTTTAAAATATTTAGCAAAAGGATGTGTGGCCTATTGGAAAGACAGTGTGTCTCATCCATGCTTGGCAGTGTCTGTGGCCAAAGCGCTGTGTCTGAAGGTTTAATTAAAAGTCCAAAATGAGTGTTTCCTTTTTGTGGTTTTTTTTTTTTTTAAACAGTGTTGTTTGTAGCAGCTGAGAATCTTTAATATGATAATGAGATCCTCAAGTCCCTAATTTTATCATGGCTATAGGTTTTAAGTTTGTGAATAACATACTTAGGCATCAAAAAATATGTCCTCAGTAATTACTAAGCGTGTTTTAGAAATGTAAAATTGACAGAACTTTAGGATCTACTTTAAATTTATTTGGAGGTTAAAAAGGTACTGTAGTCATGTTCTTAATATTGGTCTTAAACTTTTTAATAAGTAGCACAGTAATGAGAATGACTTATTTTACTTTTAGTTTCTTAAGGTGATGATACCATGTCCTTTAAACTTCATTACTATAAAAGAAAAATATCTCTCTTGGAATACAAAGATATTTTCTTGGATTTTTTTTGCAGGGGAGGTTTGGATACACTATAGTAAATATTGAGCATTTGTGTGTGATATTAATAGAACAGTTTTATAATATAGTTACTCTATGTAACTGTCAGTGGTTTTCTTTCACATTGCCTTAAAACAGAGGCAGGATTAGATGGCTACTTCTGGATGAATATTTAACAAAAGACAATCATTCATCTTTCCAGGAAGATAAAAGGTCTCATTGAAATAGATCAAAAACAAAATAAGAAATAAGACTTGAAGGCATCCCCCTTGGTCACTGGAAGCTTTACCCCATGCAAGAAGGAGGCCTTCCTTACATTTCCTGGGTATACATATGGGTTCCTCCAGAATACGCTTTTTTTTTTCCCCCCCGGTTATTTCCTTTTAATTGATCATTTAATTGATGACCATCCCTCTCATATTTGCAGTGGCAAATCTCTTTGAGAAAACAAATAAAAGGGACATAATTCAGGAAGAGTTGCCATTGGTGCCTTCTGCTGTGGCTGCACAACTTTCTTTCCTTCAACAAAGGCAGAACATCAGTCGTGTATTGGTCAGAAATAAAAAGAAATTGTACATAAGAAAAATAGTCATTCTGTGGGCCTCTAACTGAAATTCACTAAGTCTTTAAATAATGAGTGAAGAAAATTAGAAATTATGTACAGGAGATAAATTGAGAGCATATATATAGACAGCTTTTCTCGTAGCACAGAAGCAAGGAGGGTCTGCATCTGACAGTGCCATATATTTAAAACTGGTAAAGGTGTTGATTATTTTTTTCCCCTCAGGTGTCTGTTTTGGGTTTTTTACACCAAGTTTGTAGGTTCCTTTGGGATAGGAATTCTGTGAGAATCACAGTGGGAAGGTCGTCATATTAGATGCAAGTAAAGCAGAACTTTTCATCATTTTCTTACAAATTATTCTTCTGTATTTGTTTCTTTAAGTTGCTGTAAAGTGTGAAGATTTTTTTTATAATGGATATGCTATATTAATAGTTTATTTTGGAATAAATGTCCTATTCTTTGCAATATGTTTTAAATATCCTTTGCACCTTTGCAATGGAAATAAGTTTTATAATCTTATTCATAGCCAGTTAAGTTGAACTGAGGATGTTAAATCAATTGCAAAAAAAATTTACTGCTGTTCAGTACTGTCTATTTAATGGGCCATTAGGCCTGGCTATTCTTTGTTTGATATTGTATAATATTAAAAGAAAGCAAAGTAGTATTAGACTCAGTTGGGCCATTATGTTGTTACAGATATATATGACATATAAGGTGATGCCTTGATCTTGTGAAGACCTGTCCTCATATGCCTTTTCATTATATTAAGATTGTAATTGCATATGGGCAGTCTTAGGTTTTTGTAAGAAATAGATCTATATTAGTGATGAATAAATAGATCTGTGGAAAAAACCTGAAACATTCTCAAATCAAACACAATCTTTGAATATTAATAGATTGTTTCCCAGGAATAAGTAGGCTTAGGTTAGAAGTTTTAAAAAATGGGATCAATGCCTTAATATCTCATGACCTATAGGCATGTGAAAGACTGTAGTTTTCAAAAGACGGGATTCTCAGCAGTTTGTTTAAGTCAAGACTTCTTAAAATAACTTCAGTCATACTCCTCTTCCCTCCACTCAAATCAGACTGATTGTTACTAGCATATGAGGGAGATTTAGTTTTATGAAATGTCTTATTTTTTTTCCAGATGTTTGCCATCTCTACCCATCTTAGTAAATGGCAGTGACTCTGCTGCTATTTCTGCTTTTCTTAAATGCAACAGAATAAATTTAGATCTAAGATACTTTTTTTTTTTAAAATGGGAATTGTGAGTAAATATGTACACTGCCTGTTGTCTCTGAACTTCTTTGATAATTAGCAGGGACAATAAGACATTGTCCTGTTTTTGGGGCATGTTCACTCATAATTCATGCAACTAATAGAACAAAGATGTTAATAAAGATGCTGCTGCTAGAGTTGTCTGTGGTAACACTGGAATTCTAGCCTTCAAGAGCACTGCTGACATCGTCTTGCTGCCCACCCCATGGTGATGTTGACCTGCTGTTTGTTCTCTGTCACCTCCTGGCCCTGCTCCCTCACCCTGGGCTGTCACAGCTGCCTGCGGGCCCCTGGCAAGGGGCTGTGGTGCGGGTCTGCTGCAGCTGGCTGCTCACAGTCCAGGTTCAGCAGCAGTTTTTAGCCTTGTGCTCTGCTTTATGCACTACTGATTGAACTCGTTGACTGCTGGTACAGCCAAAAGGTGAGACCTTCATGTGTATTTAGTGAATAAGTTGAGAAGCACATGGCAGGCTCGCAGGAGAAACAGCTTTGATCAGGTGGTGCAGAAGCCATGTTTCAGGCACTTCTTCCAAGAAAACACTGTTGTCACCAGGCAGCCCTGTCCTGACAGCCCTGTTCAAAGCAGACAAGGAAGCAGGATAAAACCTGAGTGCAAATCCCTGCTTTGAGTCTAGTAATGAAATAATTCAATCTTTTCTTTTGATATAAGTACGTAGCATATTGTAGTCATTTGAAGAAATGCTCGGGAACCTAGTGAACATTCAGGGTTCTCGGGGGCAGCAGTTCTGTTTGAGAGTTGACAAGGGGAGGCTTCTGAACTGGTCTCTGGTGCTGGGAGTTGGACCTTCCTCAGCACTTCACTGCCTCACAGAATCAGGGAGCACCAACAGCACAAAAATGGACGGATGTGACAGATCCCACAGCTGGTGTGAGCCTAACAGCCAGGACAGTCTGGGTGTACTCGGTGCGGGAGCCTGAGAGCACCAACGTGAGCTCTTTGCAAAAGGTGTGTGTCACTATCTGGTATAACAGAGGATCCATCTGCCATTTCTACAAAGTCAAGAATTTTAATCTCCCTTTTTCATTTTCTTAGGAATGCTGTGTATTTGCAGTTTGGTATGCTTATCAAACTATTAGTGCCTTCTTACACAACTGAAGTACCCATATAAAAAGATTCTGACATATTAAATGTGTGCTAATGGTATTCAAATTATGACTCTGCTATAAGCAAATATATTTGTTTCTGTTTTGTGGTGTGTTGGATTTTTTTTCCTACAAAAGAAGCTACCTTATTAATTCAAATAAAGTGTTAGGCTACACCTTCATTGCCCACTTCAGCCAGGCAAAAAAAAGTTAGGTGTGTTCCCAAGGAACAGCATACTTTGAAGAATACAATGGATTACTTTTAACACTTGTTCTTCGTTGAAGTTTACATTTGCTTGAAATCCATATTGCTGCATCTTAGTTGGCAGGATACCTGTATATGAGGATGATAATCCATTGCTTCTATTTGATGGAAGTAGGTTTTTTAATGTGCAGATTTGTATTTTATATTTTAATTTGTGTTTGTAGTATTTTAATTCAATTCTTTTAAAGAACTTCATTACAGGATCTAATTTTTTTTTAACAAAGCTGTATCATTTACATTTCTGAAATACTCTCCCTAAATATATGCATAATGATATCTAAAGGAAAGACATCTATCATAAATACCAACTAAATATGCTGCGAACACTAAAAGCAGTAAGGGTGATGATGGAGCCTGCGTGGTACAGCCTGAGGTTCTAGCTGGAACACTGCTGGATTTGCTAAACCTCTCTCAGTGCAGAAAAGTGCTGTTAGGACAGCTGTAGGGACAGCTGGTCACACCAGGAGGAAGTGGACAGGTTAGCAAAGAGCAAATCTGGGCCAAGGGGGTAATTTACAAAAGAGTGTCTTGTTGTCCTAGTAGCTTAAACATTGTGTCTTAAAAATTACACAGAGCTTAAAAATGCTCAAGTCTTCTTCACCTATATCTGCAGAAAACATACACTGTAGTCAGCTTGGCATTCTCTTTCAATTGAAAGCAGAGTAGGAGCAAGGAGTAGATGAACTGCCAAATAAAGATAATAAACAGTAATTTGCCGATTTTGAGTTCTTTACAGCAAGTGTTTCCAATATTTATCTAGATATCCAGTCTTGATGAACATTTTGGGGATTCAGATTGGGTATGGAGGGGAATTCTTGCATTTTGGAAAGACAAACACACTTGCATGAGTCATAATTCTTAGTAAGTATAATAAAGGTCCTGGAGAAAAATAATGTGAGACACATAATGGTATCAAAAAATTGAGTTTAGCAGAATCTGGTATTAAGGTAAAAGAAATTAGTATTTGTTCCCTAAAAGGGTGTTTGAATTGAAACCAAGTGAATGCATTTAATTTGTTTCACATGGGAACAATTGCAAAGCAGTACAAGTGCATTGAATCTGCTAAAACCAGAAGTCTCTCCTATCTTTCTGGAAAACATTCCCATTTTAAAGTTATGTTTGTTCAGTTCCCTTCGTGACAGTAATTTTGAACTTAACTATCCATTTAGCAAAGGAGAGGGCAAGCCAGCATTGAAGGATTCAAAATTATGTATTCTGGCCTCATGAAAATTTCATTGTTAAAATAAATAAATAAAAGCTTTCCAGAGTGAAATGCTGTGGTTATCTAAGAGGTCATATCTCTCCCTCACTCACTATCCTCATAATAAACAGCTATTAATTAAACTGAGGAGCCACTTGGTCTTTAGCTCTACAGGTGGGAGGGGGTTTATGGCCAGGTTTTATGCTTGCCCTTTCTTTCCCCTCCCCACCTCTTTCTCTTTTTTCTTTTTTGTGTTTTGTTGTGGGTTGTTGTTTGGGTTTTTTTAATCCATACATCATCAGATCTATTTGTGTTTAATTTAAGGCCTTTTTGCCTGTTGTGGGGCTTTTTCTGTAGGCAGCCATTGTTCACTAGAGATTGAGCATAAGAAATGGAGACATATATATATATGTATGTATAGGTGTAAATATATATATATAAAAAATATAAGCATTGACAGATAATTGAAACTGGTTTTCTTAATGCCAATATTTAAATTCAGTGAAGTTTGCTTTAAATATATGGAATATTTTGACAGAGGATAATTTTAGAGCCATGATACCAGGCCTGGCAGATTAATACTTTGTTTCACTAAATTTTCCTCCTCTTCAACAGCACTTCACCCAGTTAAGAGTTTGTGCCATTGTAAAATATTCAAGAAATAAATAGCAAGCTATTGATCAAAGAACTCCTGGTAGAGATAAATCCAGCTTTAAACCTGCATAAACTGGCTACTTGAATTTAACTTGGCTATTTATACTGTCCCATCGTGCTGTATTTCGAGCTGAGGGTTTGGTGACAGGAGTTGAAAGTTTGTGATCTGCTTTAGCTTGGAGGATGAGATGCGCTAAATGAAACATTAAAGAGTTCTTCTGTGCTTTGTTCTGTCCTAATGCAAGTTGTCAGGGGCTTTTTGTTGTCTGCGGTTTTTTGCTGGAAAAAGCATAAATTTATTTTCTCATAAACTCAGTCATTTGTGAATACTTTAAACTAGAGCAAATTTTTTCTGCAGTTAGGTTAAAAATAGCATGTCCTAGGGACAGAGGAGGCAGCTGTGTTAAAGTATCTGCCTATTGCTACATTTTCATGATTTCTGTTAATGATACAAAGTCAGTTGAAATGACATCCATTACATATTTGTCCAAACAAGTGGAAAAGAAAAATAAACAATGCGGTGCTAGAGAATCCATTAGGATTGTGTATCTCTGCCTGTCTTTCCTGATCAGAGGAGCTATAGTCTGCCCAAAGTTACTTCTGTAATACATATACATCACACTGAAAAGCAGTAAGACAGTGAGGTTTGCTTAGTATATATTCTTACACGTCTGTACTGTTTTGTGGTTCATATGTATACAGATAAGATTTGCATGCCCTGAAGAATGCATAATGGTTTTTAAAATGATACTTTCTCCGCAAAAAGGAGCAAAACTAGACTTCTACCAAGTAGATAACTTCATTTATTTAAGGGCCATAAATATTCTTGCAATAATGTAAACAAGTTTTCCCAAAGGAGAAGATAACTGTGAATAAAGTGGGTGACATGAAAGTCTTTATTAATGCTTTATTAATGCTGTTAGATTCAGCAAATGTTACTCTGCTATGCCATAGGTTACAATTTTTCCTCCATAGACTTTTGCTTATGATTACTGTCAGCATACAACTGGAGCCAGGACTGTATATTAAGCTACTAGAAATTAATATAGCATGTGGTAATCCTCTTAGCACTTTTGTCCACTTGTGTCTTTCATTAACCTTTGTTTTACGCACATCTTATCAATATTTTTCAGGACAGGACCATTAAAACAAATTATAAGTGACTAATACAAAATACTGTATTTTACCATTAAATGTTATTAATATTTTAATAATTATTAGTATCTAGGTGTTCTGTTTAAAACATCTGTACTGAGTGGAAGGATCTTCAATTTTATTGATTTTTGTAAACTGTTTGTCTCTCTTAGTTTTGGATATGGCCCGACACGTTCCCCTTTACCGAGCTCTGCTAGAATTACTCCGGGCTATTGCATCCTGCACATCGATGGTACCGTTACTTCTTCCTCTGTCAGGAGAAAGTAGTGAAGAGGAGGAAGAACAGTGTGAGTCACAAGCTTCTGTTGGGACTTTGTTGGCTAAAATGAAGACCTGTGTAGATACCTATACCAACCGACTGAGGTAATCACTTTTATTAGCCCTAACCTTCATTTAAACTGTATTGTGTTGTTGTGGTTAAGGAACAGTACTCCTCAATTTAGTGCTCCCACTGAGACTCCAAATCACACTGCCCCTCTCTCACTCCTCCCCCCTCCCCCTTCCTCTCCCTCTGTGGCAAGCTGGAGAGGAGAACTGGAGGCACAAAGCTAAAGATTATGGGTTGAAATAAGAACAATTTACTGGAAACAGCAACGAGATAAGAAAATAACAATAACAGCAACAATATTAATAACAAAAGTATACAAATGAGAGAGTGATTCACACGCAAAAATGACCCGACTACAGAGCCTGATCTGACTACAGCTGCACCACCCCAACCACTCCCCCCAGCTCACTGATGCCACCCAACCTCTCTCCCTCTGGCTTGGAACTGGCACCACCCCACTGCTCCCTCCACCATGCTTACTCAACTGGAAGAAACCCCTTCTCCCTGGAAGACTCCCTTCCCCCCACCCCTGGCAATGACATGAGGTGTTATAGAATAATCTCCAGGTCCTGGCCATGCTTCCTCCTGGCTACTGCAAAAATAATCCCTGCCCTAGCCAGAACCAAGACGTGCATTCTTACATGTTATGAATATGGAAGTGAAAGAAGATTCAGTTCTGTATATGTTTCTGAATGGATGCTGCAGTCCAGAGTGAAAACATACCTTCTGTTTGATCTAGATTTGTATTTATATCTATCTATCTGTCTGTATTACTGTACTATTCACAAGGAATGTTTTTGGTGTGACACATAGAAGCTGGTAGGTTTGCGTAGTCTTGTCACTTCATTGGTAACTGCAAATGCTGCGATACAAATTTTTGTTTCTTTATTTTAATAGTTTTCTGTGTCCAGCAATTAATTGGCTTCTTGATTCCATTTACTTGCTTCCAATTTAAAGACAGCTTGTTAAGAAATAATAACCTGTCCTTTTCTACGACATTTAGTGCTATCCCTAAGCATATGCTAAAACATCATGAAAAGAAGGTAAATATAATGTCAGGAAAAGGTGTGTGTAGAATTTTCTTTCTCCCACTTTAAACTTGAAGTATTTACCAGCCATTACCCGAAAGACTTGCTGAGAAGGAATCTAATTAATGGAAACTCTTTCTAGTAACTGCTAATGAACTGGACTTTACCCAGAAATTTCTCTAATCCTTGACTGAGATTGCTAGTCTTGCATATCAAGCATGTAATGTACCTGTAATGGGATTTTTTTTTTGATGAATTAGTGTAAAAGAAACAGAACTAGGAAGGACAAAACCCAGTTCATTATGTTGGATACCCATCTAAAAAAGTCAGCTTGTGCTTGCTGGTAATATTATACATATCATAGTATGTTGTAATCTTCTTAAAATAAAAAAGAAAATATATTTGGCTTCCATGTAATCCATTTTTAATATATATGTATGTAATTATCCACCAGAATCACTAATTGGGGGCTTTTTTTTTTTGCTGATCTGGTCATCCATTAGCCTCAGATTTAATGGCCATGGATACCTGTATCTTCTCATGTCACTTCTGCAGGCTGAATTCTAAAAAGAGAGAATGGCACATGACTACTACTCATAACTTCTTTTTAATTTGGTAAAATAAACATGATATGACTAGTTAGTTCTTCAGTGCCAACTTAAGATCTGAAAACAAAGAAGAATTCTAGAATCACAATCAGTATTATTTTTAGCATCAGATGAATTTGATAAGAATTCCCAGGTTGATTCAGTTACAATGTCTGTACAGTTTTCTTATATTACTTTGATATGTCAGCAGAAAAGGAAAGCTTGTCTTTCACTGGTTGGTTTAAGCATAATGCTTTTTATCTTTTAAGCAGTTCATAGACAAAGATGAAAACACCAACAGGCTGAACAGCCTGGAATCATTGGGGTAGAAGGTTTGAGTTCTCAGCATTTTAGTTGAAGGCGTGCCAGAAATATAAGCAAGTGTTGGCATGAATTTCTTAGATGGACAATCTGCTGTTCCTTTTAAGTCAAATTGCCAGAACAACAACGTAATTATGGGTTCTAGTTTCAAAGGCAAAACTTCCTATCATCTGAGCAGCAGACTTGCACAGCTACCAAATGTCATCTCCACGTTGGAGCAGGTGTGTCCTGAATTTAAGTGGAGCGGTTTTGGACTCCAGTTAACATTGAATTTCCTTTACTTTCAAAGGCCATAATATTCTGTTAGAAAATTGGGAAGTTTCTGGATAATGGAGAAGACATTTAGGTATGAGATGATTTCTCATGACTGTTTGACTGCTAGGGAGTCAAAAGCCATCACTCATTGGAGTGCAGTCAGGCTGATGTTGCCACGAGGGCTGAGTTTGAGCCAGTAGTTTGCTGTGGTGGCTGAGCCCTCTGCTGCAGAGGTGCTGAAGTGTAGCAAAGCAGGCTCATCAGAACCACCGTCTGTTGGGTGAGCTTTGTGGCAAATGGTTAATTTGGGCAAAATAAGCCGATTGCTTATTTGTGTGATGTGTAGTCTAGCAAGCCAGTGTCTAAAATTGCTAACTATGCTGCATGGGGATGCTAGATACAACCAGGTAGGCCTGAAGCATTTTTCCTCCTATGGCTTTTTGTTGTCTTCACTACTATTTTGCAGAACTTTGATGTGAAAAGGTGCATTTTGCCAACAAAATGATTTCTTTATAATTGGGCCCCAAGAATCAAGGCCTAATTTCTTTTAATTGATTTTTCTTGAAAAGACAGAACAACTGTCTGTTCCTTTTGCTGTACTCTCAGGCTCATGTTTGGAGCTGATGGCTGTCTGCAGGGAGCAGTCTTGCAGCCTCTGCTGTTTTGGAATGCTTCAGCTTAGTGTCTGTAAGTAGTGCTTGAAGCCTCCAAGAGGAGTAGTATGTGGAACCATCTCAGAGGAGGTTACCAGTGTTTACCAGTGGTCATGTGCAAAGGGGGATGGTCCCTTGCTTGTTTTGCCTGTTTTCAGGAGATTTGTTTAAGAATCTGTGAATTGCTGGAAGGCACAAATTTGGGGAGACCATGAGGGCTGAATGATACTGCGGTTGCAGACCTGTGATAGTTTTATCCCAAGAAACTGAGTGTCAATCTAAGACCGAGCAACATTGTGCTGTAAGCACTGTCCCTGTGGTACACAGGGGCTGAATGGTTCATTTGCTTTACTCTGTGAATGCTTTGATAAGGGTATCATTCTGTATCATCACATTTACCTCTAAGTATCAGGCACGGGTGAGTAAGTATTAGTATTGACTTTGAAAATTAAAGTTGCCTTGGGAGTGTATCATTCATTATTCATTTAGCACAGAATGAAGAGAAGGCTGTCATCTTCTAGTACAAGCTAAATTAATGGCTTAAATTATTAGCACGTACACTGCTGTCTCTTCTAGCAAATATGTTAGTGACTATCCCTATAAACATGAGTTAACATTTGCTCTGCTTTTTCTTCAATGATTGAAAAACTGTATGAGGAAGTTTCTGTGTCTAAATTAAATGTTTGGCTCTTCCTCCACACTGAAAATCTGAACATTTAAATAAAGGTTTGTCCTACGTTAAAGCTCAGGAGTTTGATAAAACTGTTAGCTATCTGCATACATAAATTTATATGCAGCCTGATAGAGTGCAAGGAAAGAGCTGAAAGATCTTACTGGTTTTATCACTTCAATTTTGGTATTTCATCTCCTCCTTGATACAGTTTTGGGAGAGCTCTATAATTCCCAACAACTCCCTCTCTTGAGCCGGGGCTCTACTTGTGCCTCTGGAGCACTTGTGTATGACACACATTTTTATGTATGACACACAGAGTAGCTTCACACCTCCATCTTCAGGTCCACAGCTGTTTCACTTGGGATTTTAATCTTATAGTGCACCTGTTCTTTATTTTCTTTTAAAATGCGTTTATTTAATAATCATTATAAGCCATGTTTTGAGGATATGCTTTTAGAAAGGGGGTTTTGTGGTCTTCTCATGCAAAAGAAATATAAAATTAAGTGTAATAGCTCATGTCTGCAATGAAGTTCAGTTCTGTCTCAGGTGGCAAAACTGTGTGAACTTTAAAAAATTATGGTCAGTGTGAAAGTATGTACTGCTGGGAATCCTTTGGCAGGTTTTCCCATCTAGAGTCTAGGGAATTGTTTGATTTACCATTATTTGATTGTAAATAAACTGAGAAACTGTAAAGTACTGTTATATTTCTCCAACTATTTGCGTATAACACTAAAGTTGTACAGAATAAGATAATGAGGCAGATGCCTACAGGAGAGCTTTTTTCAAGAGCATGTAGTGACAGGATGAGGGGGAATGGCTTTTAACTGAAAGAGAGTAGGTTTAGATTAAATAGTAGAAAAAAAATCTTTGCTGTGAGGGTGGTGAGGCACTGGAACAGGTTGCCCAGAGAAGTTGTGAATGCCCTATCCCTGGAAGTGTTTAAGGCCAGGCTGGATGGAGCTTTGAGCAACCTGATCTAGGGGGAGGTGTCCTGTCCATGGCAGGGAGGTTGGAACTAGGTGATCTTTAAGGTCCCTTCCAACCCAGACTGTTCTGTGGGCCTATGATACTATAATCTTATGGACTGTATAGGATTGATTGCACTAAGTTGGTATTCTTATAGCAAAAGGTTTGGATCAAATAAAGGCAGGAAAACAAAATGAGGGAATAAAACTGGAGGTCATCACTAATAGGAGTCTTGCAAGTTATGGCAATGTCATTTGGGTTTTTCCCCAAAAGTGAGGGGAAAAGTTATCTTCACCCTAACTAACCATTAGACTATACAAGGAAGACTTGTGTGAGAAAACCAAATGTTGATGCGGTATGTCTGATCTTGGGATTTTTGCGATACCAGCTACCTTATACTCCCGAAGAAACTGATTGAAATCCCTGATTAGGAAGGATCAAGGTAAAAAATGAGATCAGGATGGGGCAGGGGTGAGGTGAGAGTGTGTCTGAATTAGATTTATTCCTGCATTTTTCTTCCTAAACTGTTCTTCCACAGTTATGGCCTGACTCAGAAGTGAGGCAGCTTGGTAATGTAGATCATCACATAAGCCCCAGATAACTACAGGTGTCAGGGTAGAGCTGTTCTGCAAACACTTGATTTAAAAAGTATATTCTGAGGAGAAGGGGGAGGTTTGTCTGTTGTGCTCATGGTTACAGTGGACAGCACTGGGTGGCAAAGGAGATGTTAGGAGAATACATTCTCTTTTGATAGTTCAAAAATGCTGAAATATAACTGTTCTATACAGCAGGGAGAACAAGAGGAAATTATACTATTGGTACTAAAAGTTTGTGTTTGATTAGATGTCTCCTTTTCCTACTGCTTCAACTGGATATATATTCTTTGTCTGCTGAGGTAGTTGCTGTCAGTAACTCACTATATATATAGGAATTGTTAAGCTTTTTGTTTAGTGGGGCAAACACCTTATTTTTTTTGATTCTGAGACAAAGTAGAAGCAAAACCAAAAAACCGAGTAGTTTAAATTGTGAAACCATGTGTAAGATGAAAGACCTCCAAGATAACTGTCTTGAAAACGTATTTGTAAGAATTCATTTCTCTTTCAGTACCTTCACTAAGCACATTTATATGGCTTTTCACACATCTTTCTCTTTGATAAAGCCCACTGACATTTCACTTCAGCCAGAATTTCTCCAAGGGTTTTGTAGCAAATAGCTTAAGGCTTCTACGTCAATAGCAGGCAGATCTAAATCTGTATACCTTTCTTGGGACTGGTAGCTGCTAGTATGTCAGTGGCATTAAAACAGGTTGTCACTGAGGTTTAGTGGCTTTAAATAGACATTTCTGAATGTGCCTAGTAGGTTATTTAAAAATGTTGGCCTAGCTTTCCACAAGTAAAAATGCAACAACGAGGAATTTTGAATGGGAGAGGCAGCTGCTGCTTCTTTGTCTTAAACTGTTCCTCAGACGCTACCTGGTGCTGGTTCTGGTGCTTTCCTCCTAACTTTGAGGATCTGAAAGCTCAGCATTGCTTGAAGTCAACAATGGGCTAACATCCTTTTGGATCAAATCTGGAACAGGGAAAATGTACTATGCTGCAGTAATGAATTTTGTTATTAATGCTCTAGGGATATTCTCATTTGATTAGGTAGAGTACAAAGACTGTATTCAGTATTACTGTAATCACCTCTACTGAATAGTTTAGAGACTCATTCATTATGCACAATTTCAGTCTAGAATAAAATACAGAAGTGTTATAGTTGCTAAAATATGTTTGGTACATCAAGGCATTAAATTGCTATTTTTTCCTGTGTTGATAGTTTTCTGGTTTGCATCTAGATATTGTAGTGGTAAAGAGAAAACCAGTGCATCTTGGCTATTGAACTTGTTTGGGTTTTAAAATGAACAAGTGCTATTGAAACAAAAAATTTATAAATTTAAAAAAAATAATTTGGGGGCTGTTAGCATTAAAATCTATTAAGTTTTGCAGGATGACAGTATAAATTTATGTTAGTTCTTAAAACATAGAAGCTTTTACATTTAGGTTACATTCATATCAAATACCATTGTCTTCATTTCAACAGTTGACTATATATGCCAGTAAAGACTGGATTGTCACAATCTAAATATATAAATATATCTTAAATTACTAGGCAACTAGCTTCTATCAAACAGTGGTGTTAGTATATACTGTATATTAAAATTATGTCATTAGAAAAATTTCAGGTGTTTAAATTGACATTTTAATTTGCAATACTTAGATTATAAACATCCAACATAATCTAGATGCCTTCTATATATTAAGATTTTTTAAATTGTTACATTAAACTGTTCATTGAAATAAAAGGTCTAAATCTCTGTAGCCCAGAAGAGAACTGCAGAGAGATACAAACGTCATGTTTGATCTACTATCCTGTGATGCCTGGGTTGCCGTTCATATACATGTTGTGAATTTTCACTAGAGGTTTCCTGCAGTTTTACCATTGGTGTATTTTCAGTAATTGCTAGTGTATTGTGTAGCAAGAAAGAATACTTTATTACCTGTTTAGGACTTAGTTTTGCACAAGGTCTGCATGGATGAAACGCACATGCATGACATGACATGATCTTTGTCAGATTGATTTTGTAAGCTTTTCTAGTACTTTGTGGGGGTGTGCAAACATAAGATCAGCATGCAGTTTAACAATCAAGTACTGAAAGGTTGAAGCAGAAACTGCTCTACTGGTGTTGCTGGCTTTATGTTCATATTTTTACTTGTTGTATCAGATGTACGTCTGTTTGTCAAAGCAGGACGGGATGTTCAGTGTTGTTGCAACTGATTGCTACATTCAGTGATTAACCTGGACATAGAGAAAGACATTCCATTTTAGAAGGCTTGTTTTAATCTTGATTCCTTTAGCTTTGATGTTTTTCCCTGTTTACAAACATTCTGGCTGAAAAATATTTCCTCATGCTGTATCCTATTTCATTGCCCCATACAGGTCTAAAAAAGACAAAGCTAAAGCAGGAGTAAAACCAGATACTTCTGATCAAGAACCAGAGGGATTGACCCTTTTGGTACCAGACATCCAAAAGACTGCGGAGATAGTTTATGCTGCTACCACCAGTTTGCGCCAAGCAAACCAAGGTAAAATAGAAATACTTTTATAACTATATAAAGTATATGGTATATAAAGTATATAGTGTTTATTTGTGATGCAATCATTAACAGATAACTTAAAAATTAGCTTAAAAGCAAGACAAAATACTTCCTTTCTGTCCCCAACCACTGACTGCGTTTTCAAAGGTGGTTGGAACCTTGTGGTAGTCTTAAATGTTTTGATCATGAAACAGAATAATTCAAGTAAGTTAGAGTAAACCTCATGACTTCCGGCACAGGTACATAGCACCTTTTTTATTATTGTTTTTCTTGGCAGAAAAAACAACATATGTGACCTTTAAGAGTAATGCATTTGCTGTTAAAACTAAATCTTATCAATTAGATTAGCTGTTGACTAGATGAATGCAGAAAAAAAGTCTAAAACCTGGACTGAACCAGCAGAATTTCAAAGCACCATCTGCTTGTCCAGTAAAGAAAACTAAAGATAAGGTAGCTGAATCAGGGAAGTGGATTTTCTAAAGGCATGTATAATCCGCTTCTGATTTTGGAGAGTCCAGGAATTCATGTGGAAATAGCCATCCACACAAGCAAGCTTCCTGTTTTAAATTAAAAAAATAAAAGAAACAATAAAAAAATATTCATAACAGCAGCAGTCATTAATTATTTCTGAGCTGAGATTATGACCTTTATTTACTTTAAGCTGTTCATATAATGAAATATACAGTAGTGAGAAAAAGAGATTTGTATATCCTGAATGATGCCCAGTTTTGAGACTTCTCTGCAAAAGAATGGAACCATAAAATGTCATTTCAATTTAAATAATCCCCAAATGCTTACTGTGCTTGTCTCAGAATTACATAGGTAACTACCAATAATCATCACATTTTATATAACAGAAAAGAAGATGGCTGAATACTCCAAAAAGGCTGCTGTGAAGCCCAAGCCTTTGTCTGTTTTACGGTCTCTTGAAGAAAAGTATGTGGCTGTCATGAAAAAACTCCAGTTTGGTAGGTTGAGAAGTGTGAATGTTTGTGTTTAGAAAGCAGACACTGAAGATGGATGGATGGAATTCCTTAGTATTTTAAAAGTTAACAACTATTTTACATATGTGACCACTAATAATTTTTGCATATGGAAAATTAAATAAGTCTGTATTTTCAGGTTACCACTCATGCACGCTTTGAACTAATAAGAAATATTTTAAGCTAGAGTAATTCGAGGGACTAGATGAATTTAATGATAGTGTTTGTGTTTTCACTACAGTAATGATTTGTGAGTCTTTCAGTTCTCAAATTTACATTGAAATGTTGTTTGATTTTTTTTTTTAAAGCTCATATATGGTTCTATATGTATATGTTTATGTAGCTTTTATTTTTTAAATAGAATAGAATCCAAATCAAAACGTGTTTTTTAAATGGAACTGTGGTAAATTTCATTGTCCTTTCATGGAATGCAATATGTTGCATTTGGATAATGTGATGGGAATAAGTCCTTACTTTGGCCATAGGGGGAATGTGTTACCAAAAAAAAAAGCATGAAGAACTAATAGTATCTTATCCAAAAAAAGCTATAGAATTCTTGCAAAAACGTGTTCTCTGAGTATTTTTTTAGTTGCAGCGACAGCATTTGCAGTCACCTTACTTTCCTGTTGTATTTGTAAGCAGTTTTCCTCACAAATGGTTTTGGAGTATATGCCAAGAGTAGGAGATAGAGAGGTTTGTAATGGGAGCTTTTCCCTCTGGCAGCCGAGCTGCAGATGTTGCATAGCAAGTGATTCAAGAAAACCAGCTCCACTGTAATTTTTTGTGATTCTTTAATAACATTGCAACCAGCACACGAGTAAATACCATTGGCACTTGGCATCACACGAATTCCATTATTAGCATTATTATGTATTTGTGTCATTATATTCCTGATCTGGAGTAGCTGGTAGCTTTCCAATTGGGAATGGTGTATATGTGACAAGTTACATGTGAAACCTTGTAAATTTGTTGCAGAAATTATTTCAACTCAGCATTGTTAATGCTTTGTTTTCTGTGATCACTGTTAACTCACAAAATACGTAGTTTTTTACATTAGTGTAATGCAAATTAAACTTTTCCGATTTTAATAGTCAGAATCTTTATCCAAGATTAATTCATTATTAACTTCACTCCTTTCCTGATGCATTAAAATTTTCTTCTAGATACATTTGAAATGGTTTCTGAAGATGATGACGGAAAATTGGTTTTTAAAGTAAATTACCACTACATGTCTCAGGTAAAAAATGCAAGTGACGCCAACAGCGCTGCCAGAGCCCGACGTCTTGCTCAAGAAGCTGTGACTCTTTCAACCTCGCTGCCTCTCTCATCCTCATCCAGCGTTTTTGTACGTTGCGATGAGGAGCGGCTTGACATAATGAAGGTAAAGGAGCAAAGTTATTTTTATTCCTCTCTTCAGCTTGGCATATAAATTTTTAAGAAGGTGCTTTAAATCTTAGGAAAAACCAGAAGCATTTCATGTGTACTTTAACTGCTGTCCAAACGTTAACGTTAAGAAGTAGAATCTGAGTCTGATTCTGATTTCTCAATAACTTGGCAGGGAGAGTCCATCTGCCTCAGGAGTGTTCTGTCAGCCAAGGAGAATTCCCAGAACAAAGTTCATTCTTCTTCAGCTATTCCAAAGGGAAAACTTTAATTTTGTTTCTCCATTATGGTCAAAGTGTATCTTTGCCTGTGACCATTTAAGTGGTAGGCAGTAGGTATGAAGAAGTACACAGTGTGTCTCTGTATACAGAGTGTCTCTGGACCTGAGGAAACATTCTGTTAATAGCATCCAATATGGAGAAGAGTTTTAGCTCCTTCTGTCTTGCTTTCCATTTGTAATCTGGAAAAAGGAATGTTCGCAAAGGCTTCACTTACCCACAGTATCAAAATGAACAGAATGAC
The DNA here is from genome assembly GCF_009829145.1 of Chiroxiphia lanceolata. Classification (NCBI taxonomy): domain Eukaryota; kingdom Metazoa; phylum Chordata; class Aves; order Passeriformes; family Pipridae; genus Chiroxiphia; species Chiroxiphia lanceolata. Next base: position 33,053,436 of record NC_045639.1, on the reverse strand, counting down.
AGCCTGTGTATGGTTGTGATGTCTAATAATATTTTCTGCTAAGTAGCACGTGGAAATAAAATGCTTCATGTAATTTATCAAATCTCAACTGTGTGACAAATATAAGGATGGAGGGGGTTAAGAGGTTTTCTTTTTTTTTTTTTAACAATGGTAGGTTCTCATTACTGGTCCTGCAGACACCCCTTACGCAAATGGTTGCTTTGAATTTGATGTGTATTTCCCACAAGACTATCCTAATTCCCCCCCACTTGTGAATCTGGAAACAACTGGAGGCCACAGCGTGAGATTTAATCCAAACCTCTACAATGATGGCAAGGTAGGTCAACTTGGTTCCTGTGTTAGAGTAACAAGCCGTAAGGTATGCCAGAGGAGGTTTAGGAGGAATTTCTCCACATTAGGAGGAATTTCACCACAGAAAGAGTGATTAGACATTAGAATGGACTGCCTGGGGAGGTGATGGAGTCACTATCCTTGGAGGTCTTTAAAAAAAGACTGGATGTGGCCCTTAGTGCCGTGGTCTGGCTGACATGGTGGTGTTTGTCCATAGGTTGGACTTGATGATCTCAAAGGATCTTTTCCAACCTAATTGATTCTGTGATAGGAAACAAATTTGACTTTTAGAATGAAGTTATACAAAAGTTTGTCAAAAATAAATTAATGTAATGTTAACATTCTGTGCTGTCCAAGCAGAACGGTTTTGTCATAATATTTGTGGTATTAATAACATCACCTTTTCAGGTGTGTTTAAGCATACTGAACACATGGCATGGGAGGCCAGAAGAGAAATGGAATCCCCAAACATCAAGTTTTTTGCAGGTGAGCAATTTCTTCATTCTCTTCAGGATGTCATCTAGGAGTAGTAAGTGGTCTGTTGGTCCTAAGGATTCTTTTTGTAGAATTTTTAAAGCAGAATTTTCTTCTTCAAATAAACATAAATAGGACAAAAGTCCAGAAAACGCCTTGGAACACTAGAAAAGGAACACTGTAGAGTAGAGAAGTTCTTCAAAGTGCTCTTTGAAACCAGTATTTCTTATTGGTCTTGTCTTGAAGAGCAACTGTTCACGTGCGCAGATCGTTCCTGCACCAGTTCTGCTCAGATGCTTTGAAGTGCTTTATTTTTTAAAATTGAAAAAAAGAAGAAAAAGAAAAGATAATTCCTCCTGGAATTATCACAAGTTTTTTATGATAAAGACAAAAGAGACTCCACATTGTGAGAGATGAGAAAGTGTAGTACACTAGTGCACACTAACTGTGCTCCTCCAAAGTCTACAAGAGGAATAAAGGAGCAGGGAGTTACAGTGTAGCTATACTGTGTTCAATAACAATTAGTGTTACATTAGAGCAGAATTTATTGGGACATATGGTCCTTATAAATACCATTATAAGGACATGGAGCCCTTATAATTTGCAGCTTTGTTTCATAGAAATGCACTGACTCATAAGCACAGGCATTAAATAAAAGTAAAGCTTCTTTCCTATGGCAGTTTCTGAATTTATTCCTTCTTTGGAGTAATTACATAGCACAAGGTACATTTTCTGTTCCAAATCCTAGAAGCCTGTACAGTTTCTGTTTCAGTATAATAGAATTACTGCCTTCAGCAGAACAGATTTCAGCTTGTTCAGGATTTGGCTGTGGAGAACTGATTGATCAGTCTCCTAAAAATTCAAGAATGATCTGTTCCAGTGTGTGGAAGTCAAGCAAGAGAGGGAGAAGGCCAGCATGGGTAAAAAAGAACTCCTGCCTAAGCTCAATTGCAATAAGAAAGTACACAGAAGGCAGAAAGAGGGGATGGGCTACTTGTGAGGAATAAAAGGACATTACTCAAACATTCAGGAGAGAAATTAGGAAAACTAAAGCTCAGCTGGGCTCTAAAATGGTGAGGGATATAAAGGAGAACAAGAAGAGCTTTTTGTAAGTATACTGGCAGCAAAAGAACAAATTTTCCATAGGCTTTCCTACTGCTCAGTGGGGCATAGAAAAAGCAGAGGTCATCTTTGCCTCACTCTTAGGAGTAAGGTTTGCTTTCATATGTCCCTGAGCCCTGACTAGGAAGGTTTTTGAGAATGAGGAGTTACAGCAGAGGAAACAATATTCAAGCTGCTTGGACCCACATGTTCTTGGAACCAAACCCAGTGCATCCAGGTTAGCTGAGGGAGCCAGCTGATATCACTGCAGAGCCATCAGCTCTCATCTTTGACAGTCAGAACAATCAAAGGAGCTTCCTGGCAAATCTCACACTCAGCTTCAATATCAGCAAGAGAGAGGATCTGGGGAGCTGTAAGCTGGTCAGCAAGACTTTGTGGTCCTTGGGAAGATTATGGAACAAATAATCCTGGAAGCTATTTTCAAGCACATGAAAACAAGAGAACAGGCAGTGTGGGTTTACTGGGCAGAACAGAGCTTACCCTTGCCTTCTAAAGTGAGGTGCCTGGCTTTGCACAAAGGGGCAGCAGTGGATGTAGCTCACTTTGACTTCAGCAAGATACAGTCTCCCTCAGCACCTTGTAGCCAAACCGATGAGATGTGTATTATAAGAGTTTGGAAAAGTGGCTGGACCAGTGGCAGAGATCTTACTGCTGTCTTCAATACCTGAATGGGGAAGGGATAGAGAAGATGGAGCCAGGCACCTCTTCTAGATGCAAAGCACTAGGACAAGTACCAGTTGACACAAGATGGGACATGGGAAATTTTGATGAAATATTAGGAAAAACTTTTTCACCATGGGAGTAACAAACATTGTGATAGGTATCCAAGACTTCCTTACATACTGCAAGTCTCCCAAGATAAAATTTCTTAATGAAGAGATGAACTGCAATTTTGGACTTTAACTGTAAAATCATTGTAGAAAGGTGGGAGTATTAGGAAGTGTTATTTTCACTAGAGTCCTTTTTTTTAGATTAAAGTGTTAGATTTGATTGTTAGAAATCACATGCAGCATTTGAGTTTAAAATTAAAAAGTTTTTTTTGAGATTCATTTTTAAAATAATATGAAAACTGTTGGAAAAAGTCCCATCCCCACCATACTGGGAGAAAAACACTTTATAGCTATTAATTGGAAAACAGCTGTAGGACTAAATAAATTGCTTGGAAAGAATTAAGCACTACATGTTTCTTCTGGCTCAGAGATTGAACTACTGTCAGACCAGCAAAATACTTACGAAATTAACTTTTATAACCCAGTGAAACTGGAAGATCAGTGTAGAGTTTCTCATTCATTACAGTTATTATTCAAGGTATCAACTGCTTATTCGGGCCCAGAAAGTACAATGCTGCAGTGTCAAATTTCTCTACCATAGTTACTTAAAACAATTATATAGATCTAAAATACAAAATTTTTAAAAAGTGAAATCCAGCTAGTTCCTGAAACACATAAAGGCCACAGATCACCAAAACACCTTTGGTACCCAAAGCCTCGGCCCTAGAGTACTCTGGCTTGGCTTAGCACTTTTGCATTAATGTTCTGCCTTTTTTGGTTTGCTTGCTGGAACCTGATTTGCGAGGCACATTCTGTAAGGTTTGACAGTAAATAGCCATGGCTGCTTCTAGCTGAATGCTGGGTGGGTACAGGAGACTGTGATGATGCACACAGTATCATGTACTAGCACCTGCCTGAGGAACAGAAAAACTTGTTTGATTTTCCTTCTCAGCTCACTGAGGGATGCTACTTCATTTTTCCCACTGCACAGCTACGTGCCCAATCCATCAGATTGCCCTAGATTGCCCTTCCCTGCTAAAATTAAAGCACAGCCACTACCCAACTACAAACTAACAAGGTGCAGTGGCACCTAAAGGAGTGAGGGTGTATTCCCGCAAGATGATAGTGGGACTGAGGTTAACCTGGGTCATTCAGCTGATTCTTGGACTGTTGCTTTGATACAAGTTACTGATTTAGCATTGTGTCTGTGGAGTGAGTACACCTTGCAGAGAGTATGCTGGAACACTTCTGTGCTGGCTTTGCAACAAGAGAAGCTCTGGGAGAATGCCACACATAAGCACAGAGCAGAACTACCTAGTTGTCAGGGCACTGTTCTGTGAAGGAACCCAAGTTTTGAATTGCCACTGGCATGGTATCTATCTGTTGTAAGCTATACATTCTGCATCTACCAAGTAAAAGGAGGACTTTTGTCTTCCATATCCAAATTCACAAACTGGGCTGCTAAATTAGGGAATGTCTTCAAGCTTTAAATTGTATCTAGGCTGGGGGGAGAGTCAGTTCCAGAAACAACTGCCCTGACATGGATATCTTGCACCTAAGTATGCCCAGTGCTGGAAATGCCATTCCTAGATCTGTAACATATCAGCTTTTCAATTACTGAGGAAATGTTAGTGTTTAAATCTCCATTTTTGAATTCTTTACAGTTTTGGAACTAAGTTTATGTGCAGAATTGTAATCCCTGAAATTGTTGCTGGACTTGGTTCTAAGTATATAAGAAAAATCTGTCCTTCATTTAATAAAAAAGTTAGTTGACAGGGATGAATGTTTTAATACTGGAAAAATTAGCAAGCCATCAAATCATTAATATGCAGTACATATACATTTGGATTCCTAAGTGCCCTATGTATCTATTTAATTATTTGTTTTATATTAGGGATATCTGAGTGTATAGTTAAATGCCTTGTATTTATGTAAACATCTGTTCCCACATGTGCTGCATCGTAGAATCGAAGGAGGGAAAACTGTCATTTCCTAATCACTGAATAGTTGGTGCTTTGTTGATATAGTACTGACAACATTTTTTTTTCTATTTAAAAAGAAATACTGAGATTTTGTTTTAATGGCATATGACACAGTGTTTTTTGTAAAATATGAAATGAAAGGGCTAAGAACATTCATTTGAAAGAAAAAATGGGAGAATATGTAGATCAAGATTAATTTCAGCGGTTCACCTGGCATTTCACCTCCCTCATTCCTTTTCCATCTAGTTCTGATTTAGAAGAATTAGCAAGCTCAGCCACAGGAAAAAAAAATCAAAACTGTTGAGTGAGAACTTGACAAATACACTTTCTTTCAGAAAAGGGTACAATCAGACATTTCTTCCTGTAAATACTGCCTTGCGTTTATATTTGTATCTTTGTGTTTGTTTGGTTTGGGAGTTTTTTTGAACTGACATTTGTCATTTAATTAGTGTTCGAGCCAAATACACAGTCACAGGACTTGGTGGTTTTGTATTTGTAGTGCTGGTTTCAGTTTAAAAACTTGGACGTAGCCTGTGTTACAAATGAAAGTACTTTGCAATAGAGGTGGGTTTGCACTCACATAAGATGACCAGAATTATGTATATTTGTAAAAATATTTGGGTAGCACAATTTTAATATTTAGTTTCTTCTCTTGACAGGTCTTAGTGTCTGTCCAATCCCTAATACTGGTAGCAGAACCATATTTTAATGAACCAGGTTATGAACGATCAAGAGGTACTCCAAGTGGTACCCAGAGCTCCAGAGAATATGATGGAAATATACGACAGGCAACAGTCAAGTGGGCAATGCTTGAACAAATGAGAAATCCGTCACCATGTTTTAAGGAGGTAGGTTTTGTGAAACACAGTAAATATTTCTCTTGTTCGAGCATCAAGAATAATGCAAATCTTTGGAAACATCATGCATGAGATGTCAGTTTTTAGCCTGGGGCAACTGACTCAAGAGACTGAAGTGAATAAGGATGCACCTGACTTCACAGATTCTTTTCTGGGAAACGGGAATGCACACAAGTTGGGACTGACCTGAACAGAGGCTTGGTGCAGTTTGGTAGAACATGGTTCATTCAGCTCAGCTCATTCTTAATGCCGAGTGGTACCTTCTACATTGCCTGTAAAAACTGTTGATCAGGCCTACAAATGGGCATTAGTCTGCTCATTAATCTGAATAACTAACAGGAAGTATTTTTCCAAGAAACATGAATTTGAAGTAAGTAGAAGGAAACACTTCAGATATACCAAGCAGTAAGTAGAAGACTATGATAAAGATAATATTGTGACACATAATCAAATAACCTCTGCTAAGAGGTCCTTTTCTTCTAGCTAATGAAACGATACCACTTTGGCAAAAGGAGTTCTCAAAGTACAATGAGAATAAATTAATTAAAGATGTAAGAAAGCAGTGGGCTTCCTGACAGTAATGCTCCGTGTTTCTTCTCACATATACAGAAATGAAGGATATGCAGTATTACAGCATTTGGTAACTGAATCCCAGGTTACTACTACTGCAGCTTCCTTCAAAAGAGTCTCAGCAATATTGTGCTTACTCCTCAGCTCAGCTTTTTCACTTGCTGGTATGAAAAAGGCAGCTTTTGGAAGAATGCTGGATTCCATCTGCAGCCCCATCCAAATGAAAACACATCTCTCAGATTACCTGAGTACTTCCCCGGGAGACTTGCTTGTTGTTAAGGCCTCTAGGTTTTTTGTAGGGTTATCTTAGGAACCTTAACAGTGATGATCAATTCAGTAACATAAATGCAAAGGCATCCTGAAAACTGAAGTCTTTAAGAACATACATCCTGAGATCTGTTGTCTTCAAAAATCTCAGCTGTCTTCTCTTTAGTGTCTTAAATGACAGGTAGGCTCGGGAGATCTAAACTGCCAGTCTTAGGGAGTTCTTCCAAGCTCCATTATGGATTTAAGGAATGCATCCAGAATTGAAGTCACACTTTCAATATGCAGTTTCTCTTTAGACAGATAGCTATATTCTCTAACCTCCGGAGGGAAAGATGATTTTGCCAATTAAGTTGCAATATTGCCAAGAACTCTCTGTGCTCAATAAAATTTGTTTGATTTTATTGTTTCTTTCACCATTCACAGTTTTAGAAAAATGTTTAGGACAAAGCCAACACTAAGCAAAGTTTCACAACTTTGTGTGAGGGTTGATTGGTTGGGTTTTTTAAACTCAAATGTGTACTTAAATACCAAAATTACTCTGCAATCAAATACTTGCTCCTACCGAAACTGTGGAAAGCTCAACTACTATTGCCTGGGAATTCTGTTGTCCCCGGAGGTGCTGCCTCTGCCTAGGGCATATAACTGTGATTGCATCTCTTCCATAGCAGCTGGTATGATCCTTTTTCTCTCTGCAGGAGCATGTTATGTTCCCATGCTCTTACTGTTGACAGCATTTCTGCATATCTGTTTTCTGTTCGGGCAGCCAGTGATTAGTGAGAGGGGAAGACCTGTGCTTCTCCAGTAAAATAGGGTGGTGAAGGAAGCAATAAAAACCTTAACACTGTGTCTGTGTAACCACCTCTGTGTAAACTTAAACGTCCATACATTGTGCCTGTGTAGTAAGTTCATCCTTGAACTGAAGAATGTGTGTAGCAATCTGCTATCACTTTCTCTTTTGCTTGTTGTATTCCTGGTACTCATTTACCCTGCACCCAGATAACACAAGCAACTGCTGAAATGGCAGGCTGCACACAAATCATAGGTTCACACAGACTGGAAGAGACATCCAGGCCAATGAACTCCTCAAAACAGCATCAGCTGAATTCAGACCAGGTTCTTCAGGGCTTTTTCCAGTTGGGTCTTGGAAACCTCCAAGGACAGAAATTCCACAATTTATCTCCAGCCTGGTTCAATGCTGAATTATCCTTATACTGATTTTCTTTTTCCTTATATTCAGTTAGACCCATAGATGTCTTGCAGATTTGGTATTGTTTAAGTATATGGTTCTTCCATCCATGTTACACTGGGAATGTTTTCTTGCAGGTCATCCACAAACACTTTTACTTGAAAAGAGTGGAGATCATGGCTCAGTGTGAGGAGTGGATAGCAGACATACAGCAGTACAGCAGTGACAAACGGGTAGGCAGGACTATGTCCCACCATGCAGCAGCTCTAAAGGTGAGATTTTTATAATTTCATGTCCTTTAATCCAAAGATGACAAAGGGCAATAAAATTGCTCACAGACTGAGTTTTATAATGGTGCTAATAGAAAACCCTGGCAACTTTAAAACCTATAAACAAACCTAAGTTTCCTAGCTGGTAAGAGATAAAATGTATGTGCACTCCACTGTCTCAGGTTTTTTTCTACAAGTTGGACTTTCCTTTAGCACCTGTCCTGCCTGTTTTTCTATGAATACTTACATAAGATACAGAGGGGTTTTTTTGTTCGCAGCAAGGGTGGGCAGAGGTTAATGATAAAGTTGCATTAGAACAAATTCCTTGCCAGAAGACAAGTTTTTAGAGTAGACAAGCACAGTTACTAAGCTGTGGTCCACTACAGCCAGTTTTAGCTGTGTTAACTTTAATCAAATTATAACCATTATAAATGCTTTCTGCCTTCCTAGCCAAGTATTATCATTTGTGTATTTTGTGCCTGCACAGACAACACACCTAGATTTGGGGTTTTTTCTTCCCCTGAGATACAACCCCAAATTTTTAAAGGCTTCTTTTTTCTACTGCTAGACTTGCATTGTTTCAACGTGACTGGTCTTCAAAGTGAAGTTACTGTTTGTTAGTTACTGTGATCAGTATACAAATCTCTGCATATCTGTCTCTGTAACAGATCTCATCATGAACTCTTTATGAATTTGTTTTGACTGTATGACCTACCTAGTCCGAGCCAGTTTCTCCTGCAATCACCAAACACAAATGTGACTCAACCACAAGACAAATAGTGTAGCATTTATATTGATGCACTTGTTGGCTGCAATTCTGTTGACCGCCTTTAATTTGTCCCTACAGCACTTGCTAATTATTCTGTCAATAAAAGGAAAGTACCAATCCTTCAGTGTGGGGGAGAAGTTGATCCAGTCACTAAAATAGTACATTTAAACCTTTTCCACTCACTCTTTTTGTTTGTCTTATGTTGTCTGACGTTGTGAAAAGTATTGTTTTAATTACGGCCTTCCACACTGACTTCTGTTTGTATATTCAGCGTCATACAGCTCAGTTGCGGGAAGAACTTCTAAAACTTCCCTGTCCTGAAGGATTGGATCCAGACACTGACGACTCCACAGAAAAATGCAGTGCCACAACAAGCTCAGAAGAGACCATGTTGCACGAACAGGTTAAACCCAGCAGCAGTAAAGATGTCCCCACTGATTTCAAGTTATGAGTCGCATTGACATGGACTTTGTAGACACAACGGCTTTGAAGCACAAGCCAAATATGTCAATATTTGTATGTAAGAAGTTAATTATGTAATAGGTAATGAAATTGAAACTATACTATGCCCTTAAGGATATACAGTTTAATTAAAAATGATCTTTTATTTACCTGTACAAGAGTGTAAACTTTTTTGTGCTTTTATTTTTCAATTGTGAGAACCACTGATTGGTATGTTTAAAAAGTTATGTATACAAAAAATGGATAAATCACTGATATATAAGGGAAACTACCTTAGGAAAGAATGTTTACTGAATGTTTATTATTTTTTTTTACTTGTAGAGTGAGGGCGGTTGTAACAAAGAATATATATTGGTCATTCTTACAGCTACTATTTAAAGTCAGAAAATTTTCACTGAATTTGATAGATTTTACGTTTGGCCATATATTCATGCTCATATTTGATTCTAAAGAAAACCTCCTGTATACTTCAATAAACGTTAAATGGACATGATCCCTCTTTTATGATTTACTGGTACATTTTTTAAATAAACTGCCATAAAATACATTCTAGCTGAAGACTTGCACTTGTATGACTGAATTCATTACAGTCAACATACTTAATTTTATGCATACTAAATCTAAAATGCAGATAAAATAAATGCATATGGTTTTACCTCATGCCAAAATTTGGACTTCTGAATTCATCTTTTTTTTGGCTATTTTATGCAAACTAACAGTATTCTAAATTTCTTAAGGGCTATTCTGGAACAAAGTCTTTACTGTATTGAAATGTCTGATTTTTACATAATCAACTGTACTCTTAATTGCTGACAGGGGCTAGCAACATGCCACACAGGACTCTGATGTTCTGTAGTTCCTACTGTATAGACTTATTTCCGGTTTTATACTTGCAGCCACAGATCCCTAACTAAAAGGGTAACAGTTTGCTTGACTTAATCAAGTCTCGCTTTTAACATAACATGCATTGCTATCACTGTTCTTAATTTTTGAGTAGTCCTTGAAGGACTAAAAAATTAGTACTGGTGTTACCTCAGACTAATGATCTGTTGTATGATAAATACTACAAATCAGGCAAAACCGAAGGGTTTTTGTTTTCTATTTGTTCTTTGTTTATGAGTATCACGCTGGAATTTTTTCACTTTTTGTTTTACAATGTATTATTTCTAATCATTAAAAATGGCACCAACTGAGGTTGTGTTCTTATGCTGATGGTTATCAGTTAGTTCTGATAGTCCTGACCAAAGTGCAATTTTTCTGTTCTGTTGATGTGTTGTGTTAATCCAAGGCCTGTCCTGATTGTACATACCTCTCAAAATACCAACTTAGCTACATCTGTGTAACTTCAGGGGATCCTTAAAAAGCAAAACAAGCAGCTCTGTGCCAGAATTGCTGGTAAATACATGAAACAAAGAGCTTATGCCACATAGTCAAAGTGTTAGAACTTCAGTGTTACAACAGCACTGCATTTTTATAGACTGGATTTTACTTACTTTCTATTACTGTACAAAGTGACTGTGATACTCCTGTAAAGGCTCCAAAAGCAAAATTACCCACTGACTTCCAATTATATTTAAGTTAGGAGTTTCCATTAAAGCTCTGCACTTACTGCCTAAACTGTCTGCCTACAGGAGCGTAGTCTTTTTATAAAATCCTGGCACTCATACCAAACCCAAATGTATCAAACCTGAAGCTCCTCTTTAAAAGTGAAGAGTTTTTTCTCTACCACTAAAATGCAACATTGAAACAGAAAGTACTGAACATGCATTGATTTGACATGAAGAGGGTGGCTAACATGATTGTGCCTCCATCTCTGGTATGTCTTTAGCAATGCTAATGTGAAGTCACTGCTGCTTAATTAAGCAAATGTAAACAGCTGCATGGGATATTAAACTCTAATTTGTACCCACATACCAATTATCCATTTTTTGCTCTAACATGAGCTAAAATGGTATTGTACCAAATTATTGCAGAGATTCAATCCTTAATAACTTGCAACTGTGTTACAGTCTACTAAGTAAATTGTGAACTTGGCAACAGATACAAAATACTTATTTTCAGGTTTTTATATACATAAGGTAGCTATGCTACCTTGCAGTAACATCACAGTAAATCCAGTGAGGTGTGTAGACTCATCTCTTACCGTTTTATCAAACTGAATAGAAACTTGTATAGATAGATCACAGTTTCTAACTATCCATTCAAGTCCTGTGTTTTAACTGTTAAGCTGATTTTGTAGAAAATGTTTTAAAAAATAACAGAAATTATTTTCAGAAGGCCAAAGGGCAGTAAACTGCTAGTTAGATCGCTATGGAATTTCATTCCATGTTTTTTGGTGCTGCCTTTGGCCCAAGATTCACTGCTGACACTACAGTTGCTGTGCAGTGTAGTGTGGGACGTTACCAGCCATTGGAATTGCTGTAGCCACTCTGCCGGAGGAAGAACACACCACAGAGTAAGTGAGGAATGTTTCCTGATGCATCACAGACAACAATGCCAAGCTTTTCTGACTGATTCAGCTACAGTGTCTACGGGAGAGGAAACAGCTTGGCCCATCTATGAGACCCTGTGCTCCCTGAGAGCAAACCCCTTATTACACTGATTGCTGCACATAAAGGACTGTTCTGTTCTGCAGTTGTAGGCACAGTACTCTTTGCATACGGACATCAATGATGGTACCTCTGCAAGATTGGGTGGTTTCCTCTGGAATTTCCTTTGGGTAGAAGATGTTCATAAATGTATGGATTAATGCTCCTCTGTAATTCTACCACTCCTGTACAGGAAAAAACAAATATGACAATCTAGGGAAAAAAAAAAACAGAAAAGAAATTTGAAACATAAGAAAGCTGTAAAAGTTTCCAAGTTTCACTCCAGTAATTACATGTTAAATGTTTAGGTACTAGCAGAATAAAGTATGTGTGACTATAGATTGACAAGATCTACAGCAGCCTGTTTGGCCTTGTTGGTTGGGCTTTTTCAATGTTTTTCTTCTGTAAATCTTTTACATAAGTTCAAGGCAGATACTGTACATGTCTGCTAGCCTGGTGAGGAGACTCTTATTGCAGCAGGTAAAATTGTGCTGACACAGGTAAGGCACTGGACTACAGATAAGTTCTAAGGAGCATCAGTGTGGGTCTGCCAGTGCTGTGATTGGGTGGTGGTCTATTAAAGAGTAGTAGAACTTCAATTCTTTGCTTTAAAAAGTAAATAAAAAGAAAGCTCCCATACAATACAGGAAACATATTATACTACTTTTGATGACTCTATCAAATAGGGCATTCAGTTTCTGGCAGGATCACATTGTTAAGAAAACATTACTACAAAATTATCTTTCTTTCCACACAACAATGTAATCCATTACCTTTCTTCCCCAAAATGTTTCTGGTGGTACATAAAGAAATGTTCTGTTATACATCCTGAGGCAAACAACTTGATAACAAACAGCCATATTATTAATTTACCTTGTATACCCATAAATACCTGAACACAAACCCAGCTAACCTACATTTAAGCCAGGACTATACTGTGTTATTCTGATACCTGTGAAGGATAATTATTTAGCCTTAGGTTTTTAGTTGGAGCTTCTCAGGCATGTCTTCTTCATTTTTTACCTCCATGCTGCCTTTGTATTAGTGTGTTTTACAAATGTTCTTTTCTTGTTTCCTTCTTTGTTTTTTCAAAAACCAGCCACCACTATGTGGACTTGCCTCCCTAGAATGTCAACTCTCTATATAGAAAACAGAAATTAAAAGCATTTTTCACAACAGATTTGTAGGAGACACAGATTTGTATTTATCTTACCATAAGGAACGATTATAGGGTATAGAAGTTATTTCAGATTTATCCTCCCAATTTTTTTTTTACCATGTATATGCAAAGACACATAGGTATTTGTATGTATAAATGCCTCCACTCTGGCAGTTATTTGTCTTGAAAAAGTTTTCTGAGCTTTTTTTTTCTTCTGCTTTTCCATAGATAGTGACAGCATTAGTTGGAACATACAGCTGTTTATATCGCAACATGAGCTTTCTGAAATACATTGAACTGAGTAGGGGGAAAAGTAAGCTCCACAATTACTGGAATGAATCCCAGGTAAAAATATTTCCTTCTCCAGAAATTTTGTTGTTGCCATTGTTTTATTCTCCTAGACCATAAATGCAGAAAATACAGTATCTACCCATTGAATTACTATAGCAGAGCTCTCAAATAATCTCACCACTGCCTCTATTTATAATAAAGGCTCAGAGAAAACAATTCTCAAACCACAATGCTCCATCTTGATTGAGAGAGTTCTACATATTGTGACCTGTCATCTCTGCCAGCTGCAATCTCTTCTCTGTGCATCTTGCCTCAGAGCCAAGGTTTTGGCTCTCAGAAAGTAATAACCTGGTCCACTTAGTTCTCCAGGTGTATTAATGCAATATATCCTTTGCGTTGAGTGCTTGTAACATCTGTATCATTTAATGATACAACATCACCCTCAAATACTAGAGTTGGTAATGTTCCTGTAATTCATATAGCAAAATTTTGTATTTTAGGTTTTTTAGTTAAAAGCCCAGAAAGGGAAGAAGCAGATTCCTTATCAGTCAGAGACCATCCAGGGCATCTAACAGCCCTGCTTCTGATGGCAAAATAGCTGAGTTCATTTTGGGAACCAATGCAAGCAGAGCCCTAGGAAAATGTGGGAATAAGAAAAAGCATGTTATTGCTGCCCTCAAAGACATTGAGGAATGAAGCAACTGTGGTGAGGCATATAACAGAAGTTGTTAAACCTCAAGAGTAATGCCCAAAATTATACTTAAACCAAGTATAAATGTATATTTGCAAAAATAACAAGCAGGCTGATCTAGTGAGTTCACTAGAGCAGGTAGTCAGACATAGTTTTCCATGAGGAACGTGCTTCTCAAACATACCATGTCTCACTGCATTTAAAAACCTGCAGATGCTTTCCTGTTACCACTCTTGGGCTCCATACTTTCAGCTTAACCTCTTACTGCATTTTTTTTTTTAATTTATTTGTCCTGCACTTTCATTTATTGTTCTCTTTCTCACCTGCCAGCCCCCATCCAGACATGTACAAAGCCATCAGTAGTTCATAAACTCTGTGCATAAAGCTGTATGAGTGGCAACCAACCATATCCCAGTCCCTGATACCAAACATATAAACATATATTAAAAAATAACCCCCCCAAACAAGAAAATGAAAGCAAACTAAAAATCTCATAATAAAAAGAAATTCAATTTGCCTTTATTAAAGACTGCCTCTGTTGCTTCAGTAAGGGTTTTCTTATTTACCAGGAGAGCAAATGGGAAAAGCAGAACGTAAGGGTTTTTTCCCCCATCTTTTCTATTTTTGTTCAGGTATTTAAACAAGCATGTGATTTAGAAACAGAATGCCAACAAAAAATGTTTTGCAATCTACTTCTAAGCAGTGGCTTGGATGTCTCCAGAAGTCCTTGAAACTCTTAAGTTTCCAGCCATGGAAAACCTTTGCCCATACCTAAATTAGCGATAAGCACATCAGTACAAACTTCTAGGACTTCTTCGGTCAAAATTTCTTCATTTATTCCAGAGTTTTCAATAGTAAACTTATTTCTACAATTATTTTAAGCAGCTTGTAAGAAAGTGACAATGAGTTGGATGCTGTACAGCTGTACAGCAGTCTTAGCTGGATTCCAGTGCAGCACAGTTCTAAGCCTAGAATATGACAGCAACACTGCACAAGGGATACCAGTGTGGTTAATTCAGGATGTAACAAGGCCACCATCATTACGTATGTACAACCAGCCTAGCCAAGCACCAGCATTCTCATATTAGGGAATCCAGGGTGCCAGATCCCTGCACACAATGGCTGGGGCATGCAAGTCCCTGCCTTCATCCTGGCTGTAGTTACAGTTCAGGCTCTCCTGAAAACCTTGCAAATGTTTGCTGGCAGTGTATTGTGGCAATGATTCAAGAGGAAATGGAGGTGACGTGGGAGATCAAAACCTAATAGCCAACAGCAGGATTGCTGGAAAGGAAATGGTGTGGTTGCCAACAGGACCCATCCTCTCAACTACCCAGTTGTCACCGTGCAAGTCTCAACTGGATTTTGAAGCGGTTTCAACCAGAGAAAGTTGGTGTTACAGATGAAATTCACAGGGGCTGGCCTCCAGCTCAGTAGTAGTCACAAGAGAAATCTTGCAGCCATCTGGCTGGCTGGATTTTGCCATAGTGTATGGGATTCTGCCTAAGTCCCAGAGCACTACAGAAGCCACAAACTAGGGGAAAAAAATTCAAATTCAATTCAACACATCCCCTGGTTGCCTCATGGTCACTAAAGGCAACAGAGCGTGCAGGCAGGTCAAACCGAAACACCTGCTCTAATACACGTCCCCTGGGAGGCTTTAACATCGGCAGCATGAAGGGTCTAATAGAGATCACCTGATCCATATGATAGATCAGGGAAGAGGAGATGGAAATTACATCCAAATTATGATTTAGCTCCATACAGATTTCACTCTAGTTTAAAAAATAAACAAATAAATAAACACTACAAATGTACACTCAGACTCAAACAATTGCTGTTGATGACAGCGAATGGTGACCGAAGCAAAGGTACTCTAAAGAACACAATATCCTTTTGTATCTGCTCTGCCTACTGATGTGTTAAGCCTCCTTCCACTCTTTTGTAGCTGTTCCTCTGAGGAAATCATTCTTATTAGGAAACAAATAGCCAGATGAACAAACGACACACAGCAAGGAACTGAACATCAATAACCTGTATCAGAGGAGAAGCCAAGCCATTTAAACAAAGAACAGGAGAACAACAGTACATGGCTCCTGATAAACAACTGGTGTAATTCAGAAAAGATGGTTCTATCTTGAAGAGCTCTCAAGAGTCTGTACTCCTAGCAGAAATCAATGAAGGATAGTGCTGAAATTTCTAGATTGCATATAGAGAATACAGTAGAATGCTAAATTCAATGTATGCCTAATGGAAGACATGGATTAATCATCTGAATAAAAATAACACGGTTCAAGTGCTTGTTGTGATACTGCTGTCTTCCTGAAATGTTAGTATGACTTGTGTAAGTGTATTTTTAATCACTACCTTAAATATACTTTTGCTTTTACTTGCAAATGTGATTTCAGGCAGAAGCCAGCAGCAAGTGATTTTCCGTTGCCAAGTGTGCCCTCAAAGACAGTTGTCCAGTCAATGTCACTAAGGACAAGCCATGGCTGTAAATTCATCCAGTTTTCATTTTGCCCTGATAGTTCATCTTCCTTGTTTCGACACACTGACCTTTTAGGCATCAGAGTTCCACTGAGGTAGCAGAGCAGTGCTCAGTGCCCAGCATTCTTCACAGCCTGCAGTTAAGCCGGTCGGAATCTGAGATCCCACAGCAAAGCTTGTTTCATCTGCCATGCAGTTGTTCTCTTTTTATTCCCAAACATTACATCCTGTGAATGATGCAAAGTCTCCATGCAGATTCAATTGCCAGCAGTGTTCGCCTCAACTTTTGTCTTTTTTTAATCAGAGTGAATTTGTTCCATAAGCCCCCCTGTAAAAAAAAATGCCACTAATTACATTTTTCTCAAATTTAAGTATTTCCATAGTTGATTAGCTTTTGCCCTAATGGCCTTTGGGTTTTAGTTCAGTTTGCATATATACAGAAAATATTTCAAAATTCTTATTCAGCATCATCTTCTCATCTTAGTTCAGGCTTTTGTGTATTACTCATTATTTATATGACATTTAAGGAAAAATACAGCTCTGTATGAAGCTAGAGGAAATGTTTCTCAAGTGTCATTTTAAGGCATGTATCAGAAAGGATGATTTTCTCTGTGCTTTCCTGTTAAAATACTATTTCACCATTCGTATGACTGTTCTGTATACTAAGTTCTCTGCCCAAAGTCAATTGTGTTATAGAATCTAGGAATGCTGACCAGGAGGGACAGCTGGAGGCAATCATCCTTTAGCCTGCTCTTCCTCAGACTAAACATGTACTTTCCTCAGTGACTTTGGCTACTCATGGAATATGTGATCTAGGTCCTCTGCAATCATGACAGTTTAGACTCTGTGCTTCAAGCTAATTGCTTTCTCCCTCTTGTCTCTAGTTCCAGTTACACGGTGATGTTGCCATGGATACCCAGCGTTTATCACTTACTTCAGTTACAAAACGTAATTTGTACATTATAATTTACTCAAAACCAAAACCATTTTGCAATAGCTTGAAGAAAATAAGGAGGAAAACTGAGCAAACTGAGCATAGGTCATGTTTCACTTTTAAAAGGCTGGCCATTTCCATGTTCTCTCATACTTGCAGTAAAACCATTAATCATCATAAACTCATTTTGTCTAAAAGCAGAGGTAATACGTTTTTCCATGTAAATCACTTCATTGCCATGACAGAATGATGTCAGAGAATCTAAATAGGTGATCTAATAAATTTTCCTTCTGGAACATTGTATAGCATTAAAAGGGGGGGGGGGGGCACACTCCAGGGCTTGGAGAGAGAGGGGACATGATTGATGTCAGCTGCTAGTTAATAAAATTTGGGTTTAATTTTCATGAAGTAGACCTAAATACTATATTGACACAGACACACTTTTACAGACTAAGAAAGTATACACACAACTTAATAATGGTGCAGCAAGGACACGAGACCTTTCTAGAACAAAAATCAAGCTCCAGCTAATAGTTTGTAAGATTATTAACATAATAATTAACTTTGCAAATTATAATTTCATTCCTTATTTTAAGCACAAGTTTTGAAATTCAGGGCTTCATGTTCACCATTTGCACATATAAAATATAGTTGAACACAAATTCTTTAAACTGAAATTGGCTTTGCATCTAATTTGCCTGTGTACTTAAGAATTCTCAAACAATGAAGCAGTAGTATAGGAGAGAAAGAGAATTTTATTTCTTCCCCCCAAAAGCAACCAACCTTGTCCAAAATTGCAGTCCATACCTTAAGCAAAATGCAGCTATTTTCTGAAATCCTACAGTAGCATGATAGCATGGTAGAACAAATACATATATGGCATCACAGAAAATGGAAGGACTGGGACCAAACCTAGAAGTCAAAGCTCCCAACTTCTTTATGTAAGATTTCTCCAGATCAGTCTTAGGAAGAAATTACCGACTTTGTTTTTCATCTATTTTCCCCAAAGGAAAAAAGAGAAAATAGGAAAAAAAAAAGTTTGAATCAAACCAATCTTTCACATAGATTTAATCCCTCCTCCTCAGTGTAGCCATGGGTATCCTCAGTTCACAGCTCTGCTGGGTAAGGAAGAGCAGTTCTCTTTCCACACAGCTGATGAGAGGTGTGTGACAGCCCACACACAACAGCTGCAGTGAAGGAAGCAAGTCCCTCTTAAATCATCTATTTCCTATACAGATAAAATAGAAAGCTGGATATCCCCTCAGCATTTATCCAGCTCTTAAAAAGGGCCCCATGGGGCTGTAGCTCTATCAGCTCCTTTAAAGCCAGGCTTTTGCAGGCAAGACTTTTATCTTCACTTAGAAATTAGATACCCCAAAGAAACAAATACCATCATGCAAAACACCTAATTTGGGCAAAAGAGAACTAGCACTTAAAAGTATGAATTGGTTCACTATTTTTTTTCTTTTCATGTACAAATTGTACTTCAACACCTGACTCCAAAGGCAAAGCAGTTTTGTTGGGACAGTTTATTTCTGTAAAATGGTTAACACAAACATTGTAATCATCCATTTCATCCTAAAGCACAGCATACAGCCATGTGAGATGGCATGACTTGAACTAACAGATCACTGCTGTGTGAATGAGGATGGTCTCCAGCACTTCAGAGCTGCACTCCTGCAGCTGAGCTCTGGTGCTCATCTAACCACAGCCATCACTGTGACAGTGTCATGCTCAACTTGACAAAATCTGCCTGTACAAAGATGAACCTGTCAGGAACTGCAGCCTTCAAGGAACGGAGAGGGCAGTGTGGAAGGAGGGAAGACAGAAGGGCAGGGTGCTGAGACCTCTCAATTCAGAGGCAGTGAGCTGTTTGGCCAGCTCAGCTGCTCATGCCAGGAAAGCCCCAGCTCTTCTGCTCTGCCAATTACTCCAGATGTGCTCTGAAAGTTTTAGGGTAAGTCGTATCATTAACATGCCCTTGCATAAGAAAAACCTTAGCACACAGTACAGGAAAAAACAAACAAACAAAAAACCCCAAACAAACATCACCAGTAAAGCCTCCTAAAAGCACACAGAAAACAGTAATCTTTCTTTTTCCATGTTTCTGCATACTGTCCAGGAATCCTACTGCCTCCCATATGACACATTAAAACAAAAACCAACCACCTCAGGGACAATAAATCTTGTTTTTCCTCTTACCCTTCATAAAGGGAGATTGTATTTCCATACTTGTACCTGAGTGCAAGCCCCCCGATCATGACAGAGAAGCCAAATCAAATGAAATAACTCTGCTTTGTTCTGACGGGTATGGCATAGTGTCTTTCCTGCTGATGAGTTTTGGTAAGCTTCATTAATTTGTCAGTACTGAAAGAGGAGAAAGGAAATAGATTAATGTGCAATATCAAGTGGTTTGGACTATCTATAACTGCATAATGGTTCCCTGGCATCTTGGAGGATGCCACCTTAAATGAGAACAACCCTTGGTAGCAATCTGGGTGGTACAACTCCCCAAACAGAATCTTTACTGCTGACTCTCAAGAGACTCAAAACAGAATCAGATCCAAAAAAACACTGACTCAAGTATTAATTCCTCTCACTAAACCATTTTAAACTCAAACACTGTTCTCAAGTGCTATTTCCCTGTGTGATTCCCTTTGTCAATCCACAGATTTTTCCTATTCACTTATCTTGCTCTCACTGCAAAGACTATTATCAACTTTTCCATTGTTTTTCCCTTCTGCATTCTCCTTGCTCATGCATAGCTTGACTTCTGCCTTTTAAAAAATTGTCTCTTCTGATAATGTGAGACCCTGCACTTCGGGCTATTTAATAGCATTTAGAACTTCCCTTATATTTGGGTGCCCAATTCTCTTAACTCATATAGTATTTTCTAGGTTAACAGTAAAAACTTCATCATTTTTTCCTAAAATGGCATCCTAAATGTGTTCCATCTGCGTTATTTTTTCAGGCTACTTACCTTTCTGCCCCTTTTAAGATGAAAATATACAATGGAATTCAGTAATTGAAACAGTGATTCACCTGAAAAATATATGAATATCATGTTTAAATGATAATGACAGTAGTAACATAAATGAAAAGGGAAATGTATGCACATATTTTCCATTTTGCATTCAATGTTGGAACCTTGTATTTACTTTAAGAAAATTGAGTATTCAAACTATTGTACTCCTTGATGTTGATAAAGATAGTATGTTTTTTAAATTCATACTGAGGCCCATTATCCTCTAAAGCCATGCTAAAAGCTGACAAATTAAACCTGCCAGATACGGATATATTAAATTCCTTCTAATTCCCTCAACCTACTGCATGCAGAAACCAGTTACATTTTTTTAAAACTCTTGTGTGCATATGTATCTCACTCTAACAATTTTCTGCCAGGTGCATTGCAGTAAGTCAAAGAATAACATTTAACAATTTGTAAAACTGTACTATGCAGCATTTCCTCTGTTTCTGATATGCCAGTGACTGCACTGCAGAACTGCTCTAACCACTGCACTACAGGTGACAACATGCTGATATCTTATTTAAATTCTCAAAGGGCACCATCTGCCCTGTATTTGAGCTACAAAGCTGAAATGCTCTTTATTTCAAGACAAATAAGAGGTGTCTTAGAGAAAAGCATGTAAATTTAGTGGTGGAGGAAAGAACATAGATTAGGTTTCATTTGCTTAGAAAATTCTATTGCATCCAAAGAAACAAAGCAGACTTCAAAAGAGTATTGGTCAACCACTGAACCTTTTGTCCAGGTGCTTAACCTCTACCAGTAATGCTGCCATAGCTTAACAGAAGGTTCTGCCCAAACATGACTCTCAGCACAAAATGCTCCCATTAATAATTATTTTCTTTGTCAGTAACAATAATATATCAGACCTTTTATATGTCCTCGCTCTCCCCTTAATCATCACCTCCTGAGCAAGACACTAGAGCTCTTAATACACACATATGTAAAGTGGTACAGTCTGATCCCTCACTCAGCTAGCAATATCCATTTCCATTGCCTATTTACCCTTTCCTCCACAAACACATTCATGCCATCTTTCACACTGCATTATGGACAAACTAAAACAAACCCCCTCCAGGCTTGTCTGTAATGCCACTTCTCAACACTCTTTTTCTCATCCTTTTCCACTATCTACCATGACAGCTCCTGCAACCTACTGATTGTATATATGTGGAGGGTTTGCAGCAATTTCTGTTATTTATGTAGCACTCAGATCTTTTCACTAAAAAGATAAAATCCAACAAGATGCAGCTGTTCACACAGCTGACTTATGAAAAGATTGTTTTCTCTATCTTTTACCACGTTATCTCTCCACAGCCTCTCCAAGTACATCTTATAACAAGTCTTATCTTCCTATCTTAAACACTGAAGGAGTTCTTGTCAGGACGTGCAATGCCCTAATAGGCCTTAACAAGCCTGACCAGCAGTGTCTGGGGCCTCCACACACACCCCCATCCCATGGGCCCAGGAGCTCTGTTTAAGCCCAGCCCAGGGCCATCAGCTGGTGCTTGAGTTGAGTTGTCAGTGTTGGTATCCAGCTCTGCCACAGCCATGGATCCTGTTGAACTGAACCCCTGCGCTGGCTTGACCTTGGACCTGCCTTATCCCTGTGAGTTTGCATGATGATCTAGACTTAGCTGAGCCTGACTGTGGTCTATAGGTGTGCCTCGCTCAGGCCCTGTGGGCAGTGGGCCCTGGCTGGTGGGGACCCTGTCCTGCCAGCTCTGTACCCCCTGCTCCAGCTCAGTGGCCTTAAGGCTCAGCCAGCACTCACTATGCCCTGCCAGTCCTGTAGCAAGGACTGCTACCCAATTCTTCTGCTGTGATTAGGACTTCTGCGCCCTGTTTTAATATGGGTCCTTAAAAATAAAAAAAATCCTTTTCCAGGCCATGAGTAAGCAATGCAGTTTGCTTGCAGAACTGAATTCAGACTACTGTTTATCTGAAAGCTGACAAACCTCTTATACTGAGTTTGTACAGTGACTGGCACAGCAGGGTCTATGAGAGGCACTACCCTAATATGACCAAACAATGACACAGCTTTGGAAAGTCAAGAAAGGACCTTGTTCATCATTTACGTGGGCTTAAAAATCATTATTAAAATGTTTTCTATTCAAAAAGAAATATCTACAAATAGGAAGCCTTGCAAGTACTCTGTTATGTGAGCACTCCATTTGTAAGCAAAGCTCTCGCTGGTGGCACTGAACTGCACTGTCAACATCAGAGAAAAAATTGTCACAGTCTTCTTACATGGGGTGAAGGCAGATGAATCACTTTTAAAATAAATCATTCTTGGTTTTATTTCATTATGTGGCTTCATCCAAGACACGCACAGCTTGAGGATTATCCTGTGCTGAACTTGCCAAATTTCTCACATTTGAATCTACCAGCTGCCACAATTATAGGTAAAACCAATGTTTCACACCACGAGGCAGTATTTATCAGAGACATCTCTTTCACTTCTTAACTACTCATTTGAATAATAAGTAGGAGGTTCACTTAAAAAAACCCTCAAATTTAAAGGTTCTACCTGAGAAATCTGTAAAATTTTCCAAGTGCAGGTATCTGACTACAGTAACACTGGAGCATGTGCTGCAAAAAAACCCCTGCAGACTGCTGCTGCATCAGCTTTAGCACTGGCTTTGTTTAAATTTCAATTATATTTTACTTCATCTTCTAGAAAAAGTCACAAATTACAGAAGTGCGAATTCAGTCATGCCTAGGGAAATTATGAAGACTGTGAAAGTACTGGAGATGACAATTTCCGAGAGTTGAGCCTTTCTTTGTGTCTTAGGTTACTCTTCTATCTTGAATTGCATCTAAATACATATGTAAGCAAGAAATCTATCTTGCTTTTAGTTCTGGTGTATTAACTCATTAGAATGACAAAAAGAACAAAATAAAGACATCTGGGTTTGGATTTTTTTAAAAAAAAAAGAAAAAGCAAGACAGCTAATTCACATTTTGGTCATATTCTGCAAACAATTTTTCTATGAATCCTCTGGAACTTGGATATTTCCACAGTATATCCTTTTCAGCAGTTACTTTTGACCATGGTTGCTGCTTTTTGCTGTATGAAGGACAAGGAGGAGAAAAGCTTGACTGGTCCCAAGCTCTTGGTGGGCTCTTTCAGGACACCTGAATGCTACCTACAATCATTCTTGCCATGAAAGCTGAATTTCACATTCTCTTGGGTTAAAATGTGAAGCCAGCTACAAACTGATCTAGGAGTTCTGCAGGTTATGCAACTGAAGAGTAGTAATATTTTATGTTTTCTAATTTGCTTTAGGGTTTTTTTTATAGAAAAGCAACACCAGAATGTTTTATACTTGACTTTCACTATGACCATAGCTCTGATCCCCAAGACAAATTTTTGTAAATAAATGTTTGGAGGAAACTCCTTTAAAACTTATTTGGCTTTTATTTGTTACCACTCCTTCAAGAAAGTAAACTCTGACCTCAAACAGTCATCCAGAGACTGAAGCTCTACCTTCCCCATCAGCATTTTTTTAATTGTAACTTAGAATTGTGACCTCTTTCATACTGAAAAACAGGAATCCCTTTCTTAAAGAAACCCCATTCCAGAAATTCACAGCTGGTTTTTTGGGTCCAAACAAAGCATTAAATGTGAAAGGGAAGCAACCAGTGCTGCTGCAGCTGGGAACCACCATGAAGGTGCCCCTGTGGCAGCATTAAATTTTTATTTCATTGAAATATAAGAACTTAAAGGCAACATCCAGGTCTCCTTTGCAAAGGTAGGTGTGGTGAGGGTATTTCATGGGACTATTTCATTTTTCCCCATTTTTTTTTTTAGTTTAAATGATAAACTACAAGGTCGTGGATGATGCTGCATATCTTACTCATATACATCCCTATTCAGCCCTGTTCCAATCAAAGGTGTCTCAGTAAGAAAATATATTTCATCCCAGGTGAAATTAAGAAGATGCCAAAAGAAAATCATTGTCAACTTCGCAATCCAAGGGTTTTGGCAGATCTGACTGAACAGAGAAAATGTAAAGCCTTTCTCTTTCATCTCTCCCTCACACACTTCATCTTTACCTAGTATTTTTTTAGAAATTTTTTTTCAAGTCTGTGCTAGTAACCTGAAGTAAAGTGTCCTCCATGTTAAAAAGTCTGGAGCATATTGACAACAATTGGCACTACAATGACAAACACAGGAAAGCTTTACAAAGAAAATCACTGTCCATCAGAATTCAATCTTTGGCATGAGTTACAGTAAAAAATTCTGGTTTAGAACTGAAATCTGGAGATTTTAAGCGAAACATTTTTATTGATGAAAAGAAGACTTAAATGTAAGCTTCTCAGGATATAAAGTTATACCACTAATTGCAATACAGGACAAAAGTGAATTCTGACACTGGCTTGCATTGCCACTGGCAACAGAATTTAGCCTAGATGTACATGGACACTACAACACTGGAGAAGCTGTAATAAGTGCAAGAACAAAAAAAACCTGCCTTACACAAAGAGAATTTGAGAGAAAGATTTACAGGGAAAAGTAAACAGTTTCCAAATTTGTATGCTGTAAACAGTAACTTTAAGGATCATGGTGATATGACTAAATCAGAAGTTTTGCATACACAAAGGTTAGTGGCCTCCAACTGATTCATGTCTCAGCAGACTGCAAACTTCAAACAAAGTTTTTTCTGCTCTCAGAGCTTTAAAGATGCCTCTTCCCTGCACCCCCCACAGTCCCAAGGTTGAGTTCTCTGTTACATAATAATACAAAAGTTTTCATGCAGGGAGACCAACAAAATTCTCTTCTCCTTATCTATCCAGCTTTTTCACAAACCTAGAAAAAACTTAATAATCTTAGAGACAAGTTATACCTCTGTTTAAGTTTGGCCAGATGATGCCAATGGATTCTGAATGTGTTAAATGAGGACAGTCAGCAAGACAAGACTGCAGAGATCTGTTTTCCCTGGCAAATCAGCGTAGTAAGGACAGTAGTAAAGGGGCTGGATGGTTTCTTCCTACCCCCTCATGTAAAGTGTTCTGTTTATTTTCAATCATATGTAGGACTAAGATGTTGGCGTTATCCCATTATTAGGATTTACTAATATATTTTTATGTATTGTGATCATCCAATAGACTCTGAAGTCTATTTATTTAGGCAGTGAGTCTGAACACTCTTAGTCCAAGATTCTGGCAGGATTTTTTCTTGGAGGCTAAATGGCATCTTTCCAAATTGCATGTTGGCAGAGATTTTGGCTGTGCTTAGACCCATGGGATTTACCTCTTTTTGTATTTCTAAGTCATTAAGCAACAATAGCATCTTTATGATATTTAATGTATTGAATTTTACAACCATTGCTCTAGTAGTATGATGATAACATAGTTTATAATGTCTTTTAAATTTTGCTTCCACATGTTGTATTACCTTCCAACTTATGTGTCAACAATTTCTAGGCTTTATATAATGACAACAGGTACTCTGTACATTGAGAGTGTGAGACCTTCCCACATCTGGACAGAGCATTTTGATACCACTTACTACCATAAATACTATCAGAGAAATAGTAACTGCTATAGTTAAGATAGGAATAATGCAGTAATATCTAAGACCAACTGAAATATCTCTGTAAACAGCAAGGTGAGACAGTTTTGATTTTATACCAACTCTATAGCAAATTTAACAAATAATGCTAGGGAACACAGGTGACAAAAAATTGTGTTTTCAATTCCAGACTTCAAAAGCCAGCTACTGAAATAAGCTTCTCCTCTTCCTCTCCCAAGTGCCTCCTGTGCAAGTCTGAAGCAGTTAAAAGATTCTGCGTTTGGAATTTAAATGAGATTACTTACAAAAGTTTTTAAATTAACTGTTTCAGGGCACTAAAACAGACATGTGCTATATAATAAACTAGTAAATATGAAGGTTCCCTGCAATTAGGCCTATGCACTTCAATGCAGATACATAACATACAGTTTGAAATATCTCAACACTCAGCCATTAAAGTAAACAGGGGACACATTCAAAACTCAGTTCATTTGTCAACCTGACAGCAGCTGGAAGATTTTCTGCATGCAAAATATAGGAGCATCTGGCCATCAAGAATATTTAAGACCTTACCTATTGATCTCTTTCATCTGCTTAAATTAATTCAAGATGTTAAGATGCCAAAAAACGGTGATTAAAGATCCCATGCATATAAAGCTGAAATCCCAAAAAGCACTAAAGAGAAGATAATACTAATACTACAAAACAAAACCAGCAGCAGAGTTCCCAAGTAAGAGATTATAAACCTGGAAAGACCAGAAACTTGACTGCCAGAAATGGAGGACAGTATGGCTTCTTAAATGAGAAAGGGACACACACACACACACACAATACGTTTTCTTACCTTGTCAAGAAGGATTTTAAGGAGAAAATGATTGTAAGGGAAGATAAGAAACTAGCAAAGGGAAAAAACATGTTTAAAAACAAAACCCCCACAATATTACTTGCAAGTATAAGCTTCTCTAACAAAGACCTATTGCCTCTGCAGAACTCAGGTTTCACATACTAAATCCCTGGAACAGATTCATTTAAGTTAGAAACTGGAGTTTCACAGCATAAACAAACATGTATTGCTACAATAACTAGGTGACTTTTATTTTTCAGAGAGTGGGACAAAAATCAAGTCCCCAACACCTACCTTCATTCTTCCAGAAACAATTTGACTATAGCAAGGACACTATCCTGTACCTTTCCTGCCTTTTTGGTACTAGAATAGAAATGTTATGGCTTGAAAACGAGATGTAAATAGAACTAGCTATTATTCTATGTCAGGAGCAAAGAGATGACATTAGAGGAGAATCCGTCCACACTAGAAGCCAGACTAAATTAAGTCTTGACCTGTAGCACACTGTGATTCTATCAGAATCTGGCTCCATGCCAGTTAGTCTCAATGTCAGCTCTGCAAACTAAATTCAACTATTAGAAAGTATATTTATCTATAGAAAAGAAGAAAAGCAACACACAATTGCTGCTTACATTTCTAAGTTTACAGAAAAGTTAAAAAGCATTATTTTAGTAGATGAAACACCTAATGCCATTAAGACTGAAGAATACATGACTTCAGAAACATCAAAAAAGAGTGGCAACTATTTCCAATCAAAGCTGTGATTCTACCTAGTCTTTCTCAGGTCATGCAGGTGTCATTCCCACAATGACACTTATTAGTCACTTTAGGGCTTTGTATGGGTGCAGAGTGGGGACTGAGATAACAAACTAAAAGAGCAGAGGAAGAAAAGTTAATTTTTCTTTTCGGGGTTTTTTTTGAGAAGGATTTCACTAAATGCTTTGAATCATTTGTCTAAAACTATTGAACTAAAAAGTATTATAGTATGGTTGAGCAGCACTGCAAATGGACTACATAGTTTTAAACATGGTTATTTATCAGATCACAGCAATCCATCATAGATCTCCTCTCCCTTTTCTTAACTACAGTTTCAACAGGGCAGACCAGGGACACAGGTAGAAGTAGAGACCCAAAACCTATTCCTTGGAAGTTCTAAGAAAGAGGGTTTTATTCAGGAGGGCACCTCACTGTGCCTCTTTGGCCTGATCTCTCCTCAACCTGTGTGGGCTTATCAATTTTTAGAAGCAAATCCTGTAGGACTTTTGCCAGACATTAAGTCATATGCTCTCAGCCCAAGTATGCTGACAAGAATTTGGCGATAATACTAACATTCACCTGAAAAGTCCTTGTGAAAAATGCAGAGAGCAACAATTTTAATGACTTTGTGGAAGGACAGATCACCCACTATGTCACCAAGGTTATAGAAGATGATAACCATAAGACGGAGGAAAAAAATCATCACAATTTCTGGGAAAAGGATGTATGGAGTTCCCTTCCCCCTGCCCCAAGCATAAATTCAGAGATCTGCCCTGAAAGCACAATGCCTCATCTACATCCAGAGAGACTAGAAGAACATATGGTTAGCGAAGCATTTACTTTGTGTGCCATTCCTGGTTCACTTGTTCACTGATGTATGGTGGCAAAAACCACAGTTTATGTACCATTTCATCCCAGGTAGGATAGTTTTGAGCTGAGAAGGAAATGAATACAAAAAATTCATAGCACTAGTTGGTCAGCTTATTTCAGAAAGGCTTTTCTTTTGGTGGCTGTGCACAAGCTTGTTTTATAAGGATTAGCATCTTTATTCTAAAGGGTTTAGCTGTTATATATATAACAAAGAGACATATACAAACAGTACAGATCTGCGTCTGGCTCTTGGGTGTTGACATTGGAGAGAATTCAGTTATAGCAAAGTCCCTAGAGATAGCAGATAGGACTTTATATTCTTTTTCAATTTGGAGGAGTGAATACCTGCTTCTAATACAGAAATAAATGACCTGCTGCACCTGCAAAAGACAGGGTTTGTCTTCTTGAAGAAGGCAAGCTCAACTGTAGACTTCTGTTAGGACAAAAACTTCACTGGGAGGAGAAAACAAAAATGTGCTACAAATACAAATGAATTTGCTACAAGGGAGAGACAGCAGTTTTTCCCAGCAGGGATGTCAGTATGCAATGAGAATGAGTCATTATGATGCAGCTTTGTGATTCAGACAATTCAAAGCCACTCTGGGATGTCAGACCACCAACATATTTTTGCTGTATGTGAATCCATTCAAAGATAAAAAGTATTCTTCAGCTCTTAATAGACTCCCACATCTCTAACAATTTCCTAATAAGATTTTTTTATTTTCTTTTCCAAATTTGTTGCTGCAAATCTGGTTTTAGATAACTTTTTCTCCTTAGTAAAGTGACTGTGTTTGTTTCAGACCACTCTTTATCAGTAAACCTAGAGGTACTATATAGCCATATAGAGCCTTAGGCAATTCAAATATCCTAAACCCAAGATTAGATAAGGACCAAAAACCAGAACTGTTTCGTTGTTAATAATTTTTTAATTCATAAAGCTGAACAAGAAGAGCTCTTCCTCTGCAACATAAGTTTGAAACAACTGCTTTTCTTTCAGCTGAACAGGTTGAGGACAGTATGAATGTTTTCCCTACCCTCATGTTCAAAGTATAGTCACAATGCTCTGTAGCTTATTTGGTGGCAGAATGTAAATTAACATGTAGAGATGGACTAATCCCTTGCTATTTCCTAATCTATTTTTATTAATAATCGCTAGAGTCAGCCTTTGAGCAGAATAGATGTATAAATAGATCTGCAGAGTTCAGGCACACAGTAGGTATAAAACGTGCTTTCTCATTATACACATTTCTAGTCTGCTCTCTAGTCATAACCCTACTAGAATGTTTTTAAACCTACAACATCAAAAAGAAGAAAGAATTTCCCACAGCAACAAAAGTGAGGCATAGAATCTGCTACTCAGAAGAACAGTTGGAAAACCTATGGGAACTTTTCTTCATCCTACTAGCCCCAGGAAACCTGGAAGAGGACTGGAGTATAGTAGATACCATTCACTTAGGATCTGAAAGATTATACAAAAGTTATGAAAGTCAAAGCCTGATTTTATTGATACCAAGAGTTTTTCCTCTTGGTAAGAAAGTAGACTGTGAATGACAAAAACAGATTTCCTGGTGTTTGTGGAGCCTAATGATTAACCACTCTGCAAGATGATTGAAAAATCTCAAGTGCATCA
Organism: Chiroxiphia lanceolata; assembly: GCF_009829145.1. NCBI lineage: Eukaryota > Metazoa > Chordata > Aves > Passeriformes > Pipridae > Chiroxiphia > Chiroxiphia lanceolata. The sequence continues at coordinate 33,023,585 of NC_045639.1, read as the reverse complement.
CGGGTGCTAGTAGTACAAAGAAAATTTGTGAGATTTGAAGAATCCTTTGGACATCTTTAGGGACTGTAAAAGAATGGATTGATTTCCTCCAGCTCTCTGGAAGCCTGCTCAGAAACAGAGTTTCTCCTTTGGGCAGCGAGGAGAAGTAAATAGCTCAGCAGAAGCAGTCAGGAAGGACAGGGAAATGAGTCATCCTAATCCACTGTAATGATCTCATCAGTCCTTCATTGTGTCAAGTTATAAATATATAGTAAATATTGACAGGCATTTTGAGGCAGGTTTTGAAAGAGAACATTTGTCTTGTTTTTTTGTTCTTGTCAGGACAGATAATCCTCAAAGCAGCTTGTAGTTTCAAAGATTTAGGGAGAAACTCATTATGGAAAATATGAGAAATCCTTTTAGTGCAGATTTTAGGTTGATAAAGGCCAGTGAGGCCTACTGGTGTTTTAAGTGTGAATACTCTCTCCTCATTTTTTCCCTCCACTATAATCTAGTTATGTATTTTACTAGAACCTTTTTATTTGTAACTTCTGACATTTGCAGTCAGTTTTGCCTACCTCAATCTCTGAAGGACCAATGGCATCCTGTGATGTTCTGCATTGTTCAAAATAACATTTGAAACTACTACAAAACATTAACTTCTCATAAATATTGCACGAGTTATTATCTCCATTAAATTTACTATAAAAATTGAATTTCTGTGATTTTCAGACACTTCCAGAATTTGAGGCTTCATGCCTTAACATTCTCATAGACTCTATTCCTCTTTTTTATTACAATTCTATTACACTGCAAAACTATGCTGTATTTTTACTCAGACAAATTCAACTGAGATGGCAAAAACAGAGATGGCAAAAAGTACTCTCTGACACATAGGGCACCACTACCCCAAACACTAAATACCTCCTCATTCAAAACATACATTTCAGAGAAAAGAGTAGAAAATAGGGGAAGAAACATTTTTGTGCCCATGTTTAAAAAATAAAAAAATGAGAAATCGCACCTACTTTGCTTAGAAGTCCAAGCTAAGAGACATTCTTCAAATAGAAAACATCAAACCACATATTTGTGCTATTTGGCAAAGCTGTAAGCAACTGGAAGTTTTTAGGACAGTACACTTCTCATCAGGCAGAATGTTCCTGTCTCTCATTATAAATTACCACAGAGCATTTAAGCTAATACGACTATCAAAGCTAAATCTTTCACGCTAATTACTTGGAAGAATCATACTGAAAGGTATGTTGCAACATCTAAGAGTTTGGTGACTATTCCGCAGATCTAAAACAATCCCAGAATCCAATTTGCATAAAATGCATTAATGCTTTATCATGTAACAATTTAACTCATGTTTTTCAGAACCTAAGACAAAAAGATGAAGAAAACTGCCTACTATATTATTATAAAAATAGTTACAAAACCGTATCTGGTATTTTTCTGCTTATTCACATGGAATATTATTCACGTGGAATATTACTCACACACATGCATTCCATTTTTCATGCACAGTACTCATCAAATCTGACATTATAAACCCGGGATCACCAATGGTCCTTATTCTATTTGACCTCTTCCTGAGGTCAAAAATCTTACAGAGGTCAAAAGTCACAGAGATACCTCAAATTTTGGAGGCCCAACATAAAAAGCATCTCTGTAAGTGATTTTCAAGCACAACTGGAATTGACTACCCAAGAGCTTCACTGTTGCCTAGTAAAAGACAATATACGAGGAATTCAGCTAGGATCTCCAAATGAGAATCTCATCAGCCCTCCATTGTTTACTGCCTGTCCATAATCAGTGTTTCTGATTAAACTACCAGTCTCATGCCAACATAGTCTCACAGTGATGACCTGGTAGAAGCATGGTAGCCACCATGAACTGGCTGTGACACACATGCATACCAAGAACCAGAACTGTCCATTCTTTTATTAAAATGTGAGGTAATCTCAAAAACATATTTCTGTTTACAGGTGACCATGCACACTCAATGTTCAAAAATATAATCATGTTTGTGAGTGCACTACAGAGATTAAAGTTATCATGTAGCTTTAATAAAAGATTCTATCTTTTTCAGCAAAAAAATCTGTTCAATGTAGTGTGATCAATTTTGTTTGGCTTGATTTCTCCACATTAACAAAGAGAACCCAATTAATGAAAGCCATTTAATTTTTTTTTTATCTCATTTTAAATCCTTTTCTCCTTTTGAAGCTAGTTAAGACTGTCTAGAAAAACTTAGGCATCGTAAGTTAATCATTCTGTAGGAACTCATATGAGAAGGCATTAAATCCTATCCAAACTTGGGCATGATATGACATACTTATTTAATGAAAGAGTAATTTCTAGATTCTTTTGTTGAACAGTAAATTAAATTATTTTCACATAAGCTTTGGTTTCTTCCTCTGAAAATTCACAGATGTTACGTAGTTGATGCAGAGCAAATTTCTGCTCACTAACCAAGTAAAAATTAGTTTATAGAAGTTTGGATGAGGTTTGTTCTGTTGTGACAAAAAGAAGAAAGAAGAAGAAACAGAGAAACATTTCTAAAATGATCAGCAAACATATATTCATGGATATCAGGAATGACAGTAGTAAATGCATGGCTAAATTTTAGAAAAAGTAACCCGTTAAGAGTGGGAAGACTGCACCTCAGATCTTACAATTCTGTTTTACAGACAGAATATATATTTACTGGAGACCTTCTTCATCTTTATCTAGTTATTTACTGATCTTAGATACCATACAAAAAGAGATACGGTAATATTAGTGTATAGTATTTTCTAAATCATTAATGAAGATTAATATCAGCACTTTTAGAAGAGTCACCACAATACCAGAGAAGAGCTGTCCAGGAGAATTTGCAACTGGCCATGTTCTTTGTTGTAAATTCCCAAAGAGTAGTTTGAATCACTCTTCCTTTTCTTGTTGTGCAGTGGCCTACACTAACTCTCCCTGTTATTGCTTTATAAAGATGTTAGTAAGAGATTTTCCTAACCACTATTGTTTTAGCACATTAGAAGTGTAGCTTTTCTACCTGCACTGACTGAGCAGTGATTGTGTTATTCAGGGTTTGGGAAAGCAAGGGCATAATTTGGTGAACTGGTCAGAGAGACTCAATGGATGCAATGCTAGTTGGTGAGTGCAGTGAAGCCACTATAATACATGTCAAGCATCACACCCATTCCTGTGACTGAGATAAACTGCTGGGAGGTCACAGCAGCTGTACAATAATTGTCATTCTTTTGCCTTTGTACCTCAAGACTGTAAGCCTACATTTATTCTTAAAATGCAAACGTACCTGCAAAAGCTGTACAAATGCTGGAAGCTTCCCGAGGGATCGCGACTCTCCTTATGGTGAAGGCCTGTGCACTGACTCAGCAAAACTGAAGAATATAGTTTGAACATGTAGCTGGTGACTTTTGGGGGCCATTAAGCTTCCAACGAGCTTGAAATATGTTTCTGATGTTGTAACTCCAGGTGATATAACCTTAAATATGATGATTCAGAAAGACAAACCGGTTACTGGGATAGAGGTTGACTGAACTAATAGAGCCAAAGCAAGAAAAACTGATAGAATTCCCCAATACAAGCCTTATATCTCCCCTCCTTTCACCAGGTACATCAAATACGCTCTTTAGAATTGCAGAAGTTTGGTTGCACAATCTTCCAAGTTTTCATTCTGCTATACCAGAGTCAGTTTTCTTCTCAACAATTCCTCCCCTTTCCCCACTCCTCAAATAACAAATCAGCTACTGTTCAAAAATGGCTTCTTTCCTCAGCAGTACCAGAGACCTGGCACACAGAATTGAGGATGAATTTAAAAATCATGTAACAGCAGCTTTTACAAATATCAGCTCATTGTTAAAAGTGTAATAATAAGTGTCTATGCTAATATTAACTACTTGAAGCTTAAGAAATCTTTTTTTTTTCACTCAGCATTTTTTTTTGTTAGTCCACAAGGAGATATCTGTTTCAAAAGGCATTAGAAAAAAAAACCCCTGCAATAGAAGATAAATACTGCATCCACACAGCAGCACAGATATCTTGCAAGGTGACATTAAACGTGCTAGTTCAGATATCACAGTAGCACAACATTTCATATGGATAATTTTCTTACACTCTTGGAAAAAAGTTAAAGATGAAGGTTATTCTCTGAAAACTCTTGTATCAGAAAGTTTGATTATCTACTGCCTGCTTAGAAATAAGAAGCACCATGCTAGAATCTTGAATCTGCACTACATAGTACTGCAAAGGCTTGCTTCCCTTTGAGCCAGCTGGCAGAAGCAACTCTTAAATTCAAACAAATCCTATTGACTGTTCTTTGAGAAATATGTCTATATTCTTCAAATAATTTAGGAAGGCAAGCTTTAGCAGCAGATTTCAGTATATCTGTCACAAATGGCAACTGACAAGCAACCCAAACCATCTCTTACATCAGCAGAACAATCAGTCCAGTGTCAGTCAGGAGGACACCAATACCTGCTGGGGGTACTCCTGCCCACATAACTGCTACAGCTTCTAGATGCTTCCAGAACTGAATTGTAAGGGTAAAACCCCACACATCAGGAGAACTGGTTGAGGTGAGAAAGACAGCAGAATATTCCTTGTTTTTTAAAGGAATTTTATTTAGCAACTATTTATTCACAGAAAATTTTACTTTACCTGTTTTTCCTGAAAATAAAAAGCACAAAATCTCACAAGAAGAATTGTTATTTTAATATTATTGACAGACCATGCAAATGTACTTTTCACTTATTCACTAAATTCTTAGTTGTGTTTTGACAAATATTATGAATACCCTGCCAAAAAGGAGTGCTATTTTACATTTTAGTTAGAGTTCACTTAAAAATTTATCCATTGAATTTTAGAAAATCTATGTACATTTGATGCAGACCTATTTGTAAGGTAAAGAAATTTGTTACTAAGTTACATTTAAACACTAAATAATTAGACTAATTCCTAACTATTATATTTTTCATACAGAATCAAAGTTCAATTGCTACACACAGAGAGAGTAAACAACTAAAATCATTTTGATTTCAGACACTTTCAACACTGAATTTAAAAAATAAACATCATCAATTTAATAATTTTCTTAACACAGTACATGGAAACTGAATTATTTGCTATGATTTAAGAATTTCTGTAACACATTACTTCCAGGATGAATTTTATTTTGGTTTGCAGTTCCTGGAACTGACAGTGAGTTGATGGCTATCTACTAACTACATAAATTTCTATTAATCTGCTTATCCAAACTCATACAAATAGAATGTATTGTTTCAGGTGGGAAATAAATTGAAAAGCAATATTTTTATTTAGATGCATTTTGGTATTATAAATCTGATTAAATTTAAATTTGAAATTACAGCCTCTATATACAGCCTAGGCGCTGGAAGAGGTTGCCCAGAGAAGCTGTGAATGGCCCATCTGTGGAAGTGCTTAAGGCAAGGTTGGATGGGGCTTTGAGCAATCTGGTCTAGTGGGAGATGCCCCTGCCCATGGCAGGGGGGTTGGAAGTAGATGATCTTTAAGGTTCCTTCCAACCCAAGCCATTCTGTGGCTCTATAATTCTATTAATGCCCATATGTCGGAAATAACCTATTACAGTCGTCTAAATAAAAAGCTGCATCAAGTATTCCTCAAATATTAAAAATTATAGAATCATTGAATCATTTCAGTTCAAAAAGACCTATAAGATCATCAAATCCAACCATTCACCCAGCACTGTCATGCCCACCACTAAAACACGTTCCTCAGTGCCACATCTACACATCTTTTAAACACCTCCAGGGATGGTGAGTCCACCACTTCTCTGGAAAGCCTGTTCCAGCACTTGACAACCCTTTCCATTAAGAAAGTATGTTAGATATGGAAGCATGATGAAGAGACTTCTTATTTTTGAAGAAAAGAAAGATTGACAAATTATTTTACGATACTACACACTGCACTTAATGGCAAAATGAATTGCAACCTTTATAGTAATTTTCAAAACATTCATCTTCTCATATCAGCAATTTGCTCCCTGCTGTGATGGCCTTCTGGTTTCTGACTTGATTCCTTTAAGTTTTATCAGCAGCTCTGAGAGAACATTTTCATTGTTCCAAATGTTTCATTCAATTTTGAATGAGCAGGACAGCATTGGCCTTTGTCCTCCTCTTCTGTGGTACATGATAAATGTCCAGAAACACTGAGGCAGGACTGTGCTCCTATAGGTGTTAGGACAGATGCTGAAACAAACACGGGGACAGACCAAAGCAGTGCCCCAAGGGCTGGGAACCTCAGCCCGCACCTGCCCAGGATCCCGGAGAGGATTCATACAGAGGATGTAGGAATAGCTAAAGCTGGGGTGCCAAGTGGATGGAGCCAGGCTCTTCTCAGTGGTTCTGAGCAACAGGACAGGGGGCAACGGGCAGAAACTGATGCCCAGGAAGTTACACCTGAACACGGGGAGGAATTTGTGTACTGTGCAGTGACCGAGCCCTGGAACAGATTGCCCAGAGAGGTTGTGGAGTCTCCTACACTGGAAAACCACCTGTACCCAATCCAGTGCAATGTGCCCCAGGATGACCCTGCCTGAGCAGGGAGGTTGGACCAGATGACCCACTGTGGTCCCTTCCAACCTTTCCCATTCTGGAATTCTCCCGGGCAGACTCCATATGCACTCGCACAGGTGTGTGTGCCTACCCTCGCTATCTCACAAACTAGTTATTGCCCGGGGTCAGCTCCAGCCCCTGGGCGGCACAGGGCACCTCCCGGCCGCGCCCAGCCCCAGCCCCAGCTCCGCCCACCCCTCTGTCTCCCCTCACGCCGCCACCTACGGCGGCACCCGGCGGGGGCGGGGCCCAGGCCCGGCGCAGCTCCCGGCGTGCCCCGCGCGGGTGTCATGGCGGCTCCCTGCGGCCGCTTCCCGCACATGGGCTGAGGGGACGCGCCGGCAGCTCCTGTGTCTCTGTCGGCGCGGGGGTCGCGACAGCGAGCGAGGCGGTGGGGAGCGGGCAGGTCCGGGGCGGCGGGACCATGCTGGCTCTGGAGCGCGCCCTGCTGAGGGGCTTTCTCAGCGCGGCGGAGTCCCTGGAGTGGAAGCAGGGCGAAGTCGCGGCCGCAGGTGAGGGAGGTCCCGGCCCGGCGGGGGAAGGTGTCTGTTCATTGTGGGTGTCCGAAGACACGAGGCTGAGCCGGGGCCGCAGCTGGTGGTTCTCTCCCCCGCGAACTTGTACCCCCTTGGCACCCTTTCCGCTCCTCGCCGTGCTCCCAGGGGCTTTTGCCGGCGCCGCAGGGCGCGGGAGGCCGTGGGCGGCCGTGGGTTTGTCATGCTGGAGGAGCGGGAGCGGCACTGCCGGCGGGAGCGAGGCCAGAGGAGCGGAGGCTCCGCGGAGTTCCTCGATCTCTCCCTGCCGGTCTGGCTGGTGGCGGGGCTGCGGCTGCAGCAGTGCCGGTGCCCGGTGCCGGCCACTTCGTGTCGGCGCTCTGGAGGCTTCTCATCACGGGACTGCCTTAGACTACTTCGCAAGTGAGAGGCTACCTGCCTATTTAAACGTGGCAATGAGGTGAAGCTTGCTCCTGGAGCAAAACCTGGGACTGAAAAGTCTGGCATGAGCTACCCGTTCTGTATTTATCACTTATTCGATCATAGTTGCTTGAGGGATCAGTGGAAAATAAGTCTCTTGAGGGGACTTGATTGGGTTGTTACTGACCCAGCTTTCCTGCAGGGGAACGCAGCAGCTTTTAAAATGTAACATTTGTCATGAAAAGGCACTTCTATATTTCAGGCAGGGTAAAAATACAGCTGTGTTCAAGTCATGTGCCATGTTGTTTAGAATGCTTAGAGCTTGTAGCATATTGAAAGTCTCATTTATCCTTACCTAAGCACTTACTGAATTTTGGAAAAGGACTGTGCAGAGCTAATCAACCCTGTTTCTTGATATTACATTTTATTTGACCTTAATAATTTGTACTGTCCCAGGAACGGTAGCTGATGTGACTGACATCTGTCAGCTCTGTCTTATCCTTTCAGCAAGAGCTGTGCAAGCTGTTTGTGGTGGGGAGGTTTTTTGATTGCTTTTTTTGTTGTTTGGTGATTGGTTTTTATTTAGCTTTTGTTTGTTTTGGGGAACTTTAACTAGTGTGCTGCTGTAAGATGTGGGGAAGACTTGTTGAAGAAAGTTGTCTTGCAGTAGAGATAGAAAATGGTGGGATTTGTGATGATTCTTAGTCATCACTTACATGGGCCCTTCCTATTAATGGTCCTGAAAATAAATTTAAAAGCTGTCACCTTGAATTTGCGTAGTGTCTTACAAGAAGCTATACACAGAATCAAAAGCAAATTTTATGTGCTTACGGTTATGTTACTGGCCTCAATGTTCTTCATTAGTGTCCCACAGCCCACAGTTTATTTTACAAACTGCAGCATGTTTTGTCAGGGCAACTATAATCCAATATAAAGAAGTTGTCATTTGGTGAAAGTAAGTGTCTCCAACACATAGATTGAAGAAAGTTTCTTGTTATTTCTATTCTTTGTGAGAGCATGATGTTAGCAACATTGTGGAACCACTGCTGTTCCTTTGTATATGTCCTTCCAGGTACAGCTCAAAGTGGTTTTTAAATAAGCTGCCACAAATGATGTAGATCGTTCAGTAGATCATTGTGGCAGAGAACAAAAGTAAATTGTGGTCAACAGAGTGGTCCAGAGATATTAGAATGAATGAATCTCACCCATTCTACAGAGTCATCCATTGCTATTATTGAAGGTGGTTCTGTGTTTGGTCTTCCTGTATTTCTAAAATTTAGAATACTTGGTTTTGCTGGATGAGCTTGGAGTTGATATTTGGATCACTTCTTTGCACAGGTGCAGCCTGTGTGGATCTGTACCTGGGCTAGTGTTAAATTGGCTGCCTCAGCTACTAATATTAGTGCAACAACAGTAACACTGAGGGCATGGGAGCTGCAGTCCCCAGTTGGAAGCACAGATTAATATTCAGGCACTTAGGCCATGCAGACCTCTGTATTTCCTCAGCTGCACCATCTGCATCGTCTCCATGAGTTGTAGCCACAGCTGCAGCATAGGCAGATACTGGTTTTGCTCAAGAATAGAAGGTTTTAACATGGTTAAATTCTTCTAACAGCTGCTGGATTGATTGCACAGTAGCACATCTGAAGAAAGAAGGGAAGATATCTTCTGTGAACAAAGTTGTAACCTGGGTCAAGAACTTGATGAGTCTGAAGCTTCTTAGAAATTAAGCGTGTAGCATTTCATGACTTCTCTTTGTCCTTTGTCTTGAAGGCTTAAGAAATATTCATGGATCTAAATCCATGTTAATAGTTACTCCTGAGAATCTGCTTCATATGGAGGCTTCTCATTGAGATAGTATAGTTATCACAGGAAAATAATTCCTTTATAAAAGTAAAATCTATTGCCCATTCTTTGTGATTATTCTAAGCATGTAAATGAAAGACTAAGTACTTTCTACAGTTTTACGTAAGAATTTATTCACTGAGCTCTGCAAATACTGAACCATTTTTATTTGTTGTGTTTCCCCTCAATGGGTTCTCCAGTCTGTAAAATTATTGTCTTATCTATAGGATTTTACTTTTAAAGGGGAGTGATATATATATTTTCATTTAAATACGTCTTGAAAGACAAAATTGTTTCAAAGCTGATACTGATTTCTGTGGTTTGTTGTTTTTTTTTTTCTCTTCCAGAAAGTGGATCATTATTGCAGTTGATGTTTGATGGGAAATATGAGGCAATCTTTTCAAATTCAGCCATCTGCAGTGTTTTCAGTGTGTCTTCTGTGACGGAGGAGAACATTGACACTTTTTTGGAGAAACAGATTCTAGCATACCTGGACTGTTCTGTGGAGGCTGATAACGTGGAAAGGTGGAAATTATTATTTATTATATGGAAGGTTAATAGAGGCCATGTTTGATTTTTACAAAGGGCATTTTAAAAAAATAATTTGTGATGTAGGGCCTTCAAAATTCGTGTACTGAGAGGAAAGCAGAAAACAAATTTCTTAGGTTGTTTCCCCCACTCCCTTGGGCATCTATTCATGACTATCCAGTGAAAAAAACAATGATATTGTGGTATGGTTTTTTTAAAAAATATTAACTTTATTTACAGTGATTACGTCAGAAGCTGCTGGTATAACAAAGCCACAAATGTGAATTCATATTGCCATATATCATCAAACCATTTATTAACAATTTGCTCTCTGAAATGTTGCATTACATTTATGTGACTACTTGAAGTACCGTATAATGTCACTGTCCAAGCAACACCTGTATTTCTAAGTCTGATTTATAGTAAGGTTGTTCTACTCTTCTTAATGTAAAATGAGTAACATGTGACTTGTGGAGGCTGTTCTTCAATTAATTATATTCTTCCCAAGACTTTCTCTGATAGATTATCTATTAATTGTGTTGCATATGCTAATTGTTGCTTTAAATGAGTCTGAATTTACTGTTTACACTTTGCTGTATGAATAATGATTAGGCTGAAATCTGTCATGCGAGGGATAGTAGAAGCAGAAAACTATACATGGGTGTGTGTATTTATTTTAAAAGATGAAAGTAAAAAAAAATTTGCCGGAAGAAGAACAAAAGATAAAAGAAGATAAAAGTTAAAAAAATAAATGTAAGAGGAAGGTACTGTGTTGTCAGTAAGTGTTGGTTGAGTACAAATATGTGTGTTTTGGTATGACAGACATAAACCCAAGAATTTTTGCTACAGTATCAAAGAAAAACAAATAGGTGACACATCTAAAATATTGAGCTGAGATTTGTAAGTGATCTTAGTGTGTCAAAAGCGCATCTTCTAGTGTGGTACATAATATGATGTGTTCCTGTTTTCTGAGTTGGAACATTCAGAGGTTTTTCCCATGTGTTTTTTCTGTAGGCGTTTTTCTTTTCTTTTTAATTTTTTTTAAATTATTTTGTTGTGCTGTTACTGTTCAATATTAGCTGGAGAAATTTTTCAATATCGCTAGAATCTATCATCTTGCAATAGTTTATTCTGAATAAAATGACAAGGAAAGAAAAATCTGTCAGGACTTGAAACACACCCAGTCCTGATCCAGATCATTGCTTGAAATGTGTCGCTGCCTTTATGAGCCATTTAGCTTCTTGAAGGTAATCATAATCTAGATCATGAAACTTTTTATGTATTCTGTCATAGTGCACTCCTATTGCAGAGAGCAAAGGAATTTTTTCCTTGCATGCTCCTGCTTCAGCTTTTCAGTCTTTGAGGTTTTTTTTAGTTTCTTCTGCAATTCTAGGCAGCATTAGAAGCCCCCTTGCAGGAAGATATGGAGGCAGATCTGCAATATTTAGCTTCTCAGAAGCAGAGGGTTTTCTGCCCGAAATTACAGCCTGAAGTTTTATTCAGAATGAAAGTGTGTAGTTTTCAAAACGTATCAGCATCTGCCAGAAACATTTTTGTTTGTAGCAGTCAAGTGAATTTTTCAAGCTCCATTAATAATAATTTAAGAAGCTTTGGGTGCAGAAGTAAGTTGTAACTTTCTCTTGATAGAAAAACTTCTACTGAAGTTATTTATCTGAAAGACAGATAATTTACTATTTTAGGTAGGCACTGCTTATAGCATTTAAATCTGTACTGTGTTTGTCTCCGATGACTTTATGGGTTAAAATAGCTGTTACACAACTGTTTTTCCTACTTGCAGGCCCTATGTCCTGCCTTGTGGAAGGAATAAATGTAACTTTTGCACCCTGACCTTGCATAACCTATGGTGAAACTTTTTTGTCTATTTTTTTAATGCGTAAAATGTCATGTTCTTTTTCCACTGAGTGATTCAAAGGAGTGCAGCAAACCTCTTAAGTTCTAGCCCAGAAAATTCAGTAAGACATGGTTTTCTTGTGACTTTTTGTAGATGGGATAAATTAAAATATGTTATTTTCTCCCCTAAATTGAAAGTTATAATTCTGGAGATTTAAAAACTCAATGGGAGTTGTATTCAATCAGAAACAAAAAGTTGGAGTATGTTAATATTATTCTTTTAGCACAATATAAACACAATACAAAGTGTGGTTTTATAATATTGTTAAAAGAACTCTTAGGGAGTTCTTTTTCTGAAGCTAAAACTGAACAGCTTGAGGGCAAAACAACTCAACATTTGGATCTAGATTGTAATTTCTTTGACTATAACCTGTAACTTTTTCCAGTTTCAAATCCATGGTTCTGTAAGAAAAACGATTTAGCAGCGTTTGAAAATTTGCTGCAACTTTTTTCTATTGTTTTAACTGCTTGCCTCCTTCCCCTACCCCAGACACGTTTTCACTATGGCACTTTTAACCTTTACAGCTTAAAAATGGAGCATTCCTTACAATAAATATATTGAATAGGAGATTTTTTCTTTTACTTTTTTCCTGCTATTGCTACTCACTTCACTGGTTAACAGTTATCTCCTACAGAAAATGTAGCTTCACAGCTGTATTTTAAATCAGGAAATTGTAGAGGATGGAGCAATAAGATCTGTGTTGTCCATGTAGAGGAGGAATGCCTTTTTTTTTTTTTTTCCTGACCTCCATGTGAAGGAGGTACATTCATTGCCTGGCCTACAGTTTCTAAAGACTGGAAGGAAATAGTGTGAGGACACAATGAAGAAGTAGATTGTTTTCAGAGAGCTTGTTGCAAAACAACTCGAAAGTCTCTTGTGTTTGGTTCCAAAACCTAAAGGAACACTAACACTGGTTTTTATTGCCTGTGTATCCTTATACCTTGTTCAACATATAAATGAATACCAAACTTTGCAAAAGAAATCCATACCATAAAGTTTGTTATGATTTCCCAACCTGAACACTGAATGGTATTGCTGGTATTTTTCTTGGCACATCTGATGGTTGGGTAACTGGTGTGCTATGTCATGAAAAATAAAAATGAAGAAATTTTTGCTGATTCTGCAACAGCTTGCTTTGATGTACATGAATTGAAAAAATAACAATTCATTGTTTAAGTTTACTTTGACTTCTCTTCTATTAATTTCTGGCTGCACTAAAAAGAAAAGTAAAGCTCTCCAAACCAAAACCTGTAACCTAATCACATCTTAAGCATAGCAGGGCTACTGAATATTTTCTTACTCTTATTTTATTTGTAGCTTCTAGCATTATGTGCAAATCCATTATTTTTTCAAATTCAAATGCACTATTATTCTTTATTTTGAATTTCAGGAAGATTTGATACAGCAATATGAATGTTAGAGTGGAGTGTATATAAGCATCTGATTTTGCATCATGGAGAACAATTGTTCTGGATGTGGTGTAAACTGTTAAAAAAAGGCAGCAAACCCCCCATTCACATAGAGAAAGGAAGAACAAGATATGTAGATACAGACATATGTCTAAGTACAAAATAAATTCAACTATGTAGATCACCATACTAAGGGAGACATGAGCAACAGACCCTCTGTTGCCTTTCAGGCAGCACAGAAGAGCAGTTCTCAGGCAGCCTTTGAGAGGTGAGCATCTGCAGGTCTGCGTTGTAAGTGTGAAGGGCAGTCAGGAAGACGGAATGATTTTTTTCCCTTGGAAAAAAACTAGGGCATAGGCATGGGAGGTTAGCATTTGCAGGGATTGGGGTTTGAAATTGATTTTCCAATATAGAGTGCGTGATAAGGAGACTGGAAGTTGGTCGTGAATCTGAAAATGGGAGGGAAAAAAAACCTTGATGATAAATTAAACTGTGGAAAAACAGTGTCCCAGCGAAAGTAATGGATTTGATTATCCAGAGGTGTTCTGCACGGATAAAACTGTGCCAAGACCTCAAGCAAGTTTGCTTTCCAGATAGGTATCAGTAATGTTAAAATAATTAAATAAAATGTTATTAGTAGAAATAGTAAAAATTATAAAATAATGAAAACGAGTCTTTGAAAGACCGAAGTACATGTGTCAAATCATAGTGCAGAGATAGCTGACCTTTCAGAAGCTTTGGAGTATAATTTATCATGGGAGGAAAAGTAGAAAATATATGCCAACGTGGATATTTTGTGTGGAATGGTAGTAATTTAGTGTACAATAATTGTTAGTGCTTTGTGTTCTTGAGTTATTTGGAAGTTTAATAGTAATCTTGGATATGTATTGCAATAGTATTTCCTAGTAGGTAGTTACTGGCTGAATAATGACAGCTAGTAAATGTTACCTTGTCTTGTTGGGCAATGACTCTTTATGCCAGTTCTTGTTCTTTAACTTCTTTGAGGGGTATGTTCTTTTTTTATTATTTTATTTTCAATTAAATGTTCCCCACCCCTGCTTTCTTATTGTTCTACATCTTTTGTTACATTCTTGCCCACCAGCTGCTTGTTTGTGTGTGGCTTTTCTATTTTACTTTGGTTTTTAAGGGCTTGTATAACACTTTATCCTTTGTTTCAATTGGAGGACTCCAGAATCTTTAATTTCCTGTTTAACAGAAAAAAAAAAAGGACTATGTTTTTCTGATTCATTTATACTCCTTAACATACCGGTGTTTCTATAAAACCAGCACAATTAAAGTCCTAATTTTTTGTAGTTAGGAGGCATGTTCTATATATGATAGTGCCCATATCAGCACATGACCTTAAAATGCCTTAATGACTTAGAACCTTATTGTATCATAAAACAAACTAGAAGTTTATATAAATCATAAAAGTCTACACCTGTTAAATCAACCATTAAATTCTGAGAGCTTGTGCCCTGCCTTCTGCAGACCATATAGATTATTTGTTACTGTATGTGCATAAAGAAATAAATAATAATGTAAGATGAGCTTAATTGTGTAAATAAAGAAAATTTTACCATACCTTGTTTCAGAAGTGAAACAAAGTCTTGTAATTTCATCTTTCAATAAATTACTATTATTTAAATTAAAAAGTATGATTGAATGAGGTAGTACTTGCTGCAAAAGTATCTGAACCCACTTGGAGCTGGTAGTTTTGAACTGTTTCAATGTTCATTTAATTTTTTTATCAGAGGGAGTGAAAATAAACAGCCGCATAAAAACAAAAATAAACTTGCTCTTTTGGATAATGCAGCATCTTTTATCTTAAAATGCTGAGATGTAGATGAATAATAAGAAAATATGGCAACCATGCAATAGGCAAATATTGGATTATCTGCATCCTTTGCTAGTCTTGTGATCTCTGATATTTATGTACAGCCTTAAATGTTGAAACATTGTTATTAATTACAACCATTATAAACAAACATCTCTCCAAGCCTTTTAGTTTCCTGTGTGCATTCTTGAATACTACATTCATTGTATTTTCTTCACAGGGGAGTGATTTTTTTTTTTAAGGCTGAGGGTTTTGAATTAGTATAAGATTTAATCAGCTCTTGTAGGCTTAAGTAAAAATGTAATATGTTGCTAATTGCTGTTCTTATCTATATTGCAGGCAGAGGCTGATGTTTCTACTTGGTGTGGGCAGTTTGCAGCTCTTTGTTCAAAGCAACTGGACTGGTCCTCCTGTTCAGTTAAATCTTCAGGATTTTTTGCCACCTCCATTGTTACAGAAATTCTGCAAGGTATATTTGGATTTTAATAAGCTAGCCTTTTATTGTCACTGCTTTTCACAAATAACCATAACCCTTAAACGTGTCAGAGAGGGCACATCTGCAAGACAAGGTGCTAGAATGAATTGCCTTAATACTCTATCCTACTGGCTGCTATTTTAAGCATCTTCAGTTTTATTAGCAGTGTCCTAAAAGTTCTTACTTTTTTCTCTACTGAAGTTATTTCCTGCTGTAAATGTTGATTTTGGATGGGGAAGTTAACTGTATTATAGGTGAGCGTTTACTCAAAGGGCATTTGCAGTCAGTGAACTCTTTATGTGTTTATTTTGGTATATGTTCTTAGCTGAATCAAAGAAAGATGTTTATAAATGACTTAGAAATTTCCCCTCCTTAGGGAAAGGTAGAATCTGCATACCTTGCAAATAGCAGAGTATTTGACAGATACTAAGAGAGCAATAGATTTGGATGTTCAGTATCCTGTAAGGCTTTTGAATGCCAAGTGAATTGTAGTAGTATGAATAGAAAAATGCTAATGCAAATAGAGCTTTTGGAAGCGAAAGAGTATGTAGGAGATGAAACTGTGGACTGTCATTTTTATTTATTTTAGCATGGTTTCATGTAGGTAACTAATAAACACCCACACTTTTTTTAGTGACGTGTGTGTCGTTTCTCATGACAGTACCATAGTCCATCTTGTGCATCTCCTCACCTGTGGTTCAGCACAGATTCTTGATTTTTCCTTTGGGATTAAGACTGTGGTAAAATACTGATTACTGCAGTGTCTCAGAGAAGAACATATCAGTAGTCTGCTAATGCTAAATCTACACAAGTTTGAATTTAGAATTTCACTATGAATAAAGTAAGGACCATGAGCAATGTAAATCCTGTGAACTGTGAAATGAGGGGACATTTGAGTATATGAGAAGTTTCACATAAAGCTGTTCTCTCTGTTGCCTTATCGTAGCGTGTTTTCCATAATTCATAAAGTCCTGCCTTAGGTTCATTTGCAGGGTTGTATTTCTAAATAACTAATTCAGATACAGCATTGCTCATATTTTTTTAACGATGTTTATCAGTTTGGTTTGTCTTTTAGAGATGACACGGTGTATATATAGGCTTATTTTTCGCTTGATTTTTGATGCTAGAAATTCAAATCTTATCTTCTGATGACTGAATGAGTAACAGTGGAAACCAAGTGTACTAAACCTTCTAGGGTGTGAAATGAGTTAGCAGAAATTTTGTAGTGTGCTACCTCTGAGGGGAAAAGGAGTTCAATTTGCCTTTATATATAGTAATAATAATAAAACCTAATTTCATGCATTCTCCTTATAATTTGTTTATAATATTTAATATTATAATATTTAAATATTCTTATAATTTGTGGTTTCTGTTTACTGAAGAACTCAATATTCTGTGTTAGTGTGTATGCACAGGCTACAGTCTAACACAGAGTCTGCAGCCCAAGATAATGCTCTTAGGATTGCTGTGGCTGACAGAGCTCACAGACCTCTAAAACTCAGTGTTCATAATTTCTGTTAACCACTTTGCAGAATCATAGAATGGTTTGGGTTGGAAGGGACCTTAAAGATCATCCAGTTCCAACCCTGCCGCCGTGGGCAGGGACACCTTCCGCTAGACCAGGTTGCTCAAAGCCCCATCCAACCTGACCTTGAACACTTCCAGGAGTGAGGCATCCACAACTTCTCTGAGCAACCTGTTCCACGGTTTTACCACTCTCACAGTGAAGAATTTCTTACTAATATCTAGTCTAAACCTACTCTCAGTTCAAAGTCATTCCCCCTTGTCCTGTCACTACATGCCCTTGTAAAAAAGCCCTCTCTGTCCTTCTTGTAGGCTCCCTTCAGGTAGCGGAAGGCTGCAATTAGGTCACCCCAAAGCCTTTTTCCAGGCAATTTTATTTATTATCTGTCTTAGTGGAAGAATGAGATACTAATTCTCTGTTGAATAAGGGAGTACCTGATCTCCTGTTTAGTTTCTCTTATACTTCTACTGTGACTGTGAATGCAATGCATTGAAAAACGTTTGCTTATGCAGTGGTGGTATTGCAAAACCTAAATTGGCCAGAGATTATAGAGGAAAGCAGACTTGAACATACTTTTATTTCTAATGAGTACTGCATCAGACTTAGATATTGCTTCAAGGTTTAGTTATTTATGCATTCAGGCAGAAGTTTATTTACAATACTGCTATCTGTATTATCTTCTGACACTTCAGTGTTTTTTTTTTCCCAAGAGCACTAAGTACTTATGTGCTACAATATAATGTCATAGAGTTTCTTCTTTATTAAATGTCTTAATTCAAAGGCTTTTAAGTTATGTTTTATCTTTATGTACTTACTTTTCATTCCAAGCATTCTTAGTATATAAACTCTGTAAAACTGAACATCTCAATAAACTGACATTTTTATGTTTCCATTAATCCAACTTTCCTCTCTTGCATGCACAGATATTTAGAAAATGTGGGTTAAAAATAGAACTGTAACTTTCTCCATCTGTTGTAAGCTTCCATATCTGTCATCAAGACTGATACAATCCATTTTTAAACAGACGTTCCATTTTTCAGGTTTTCAAACTAAAACGATCTTTTCCCACGTCAAGGTTAAAAAATTAGGTCTTCGTGTTTCTTTTAGCTTGCTCTAAGTAATGTCACTAATTTCAGCCCTACAATGCCTCATTTATTTCAGGAATATTTAAAAAACTGTTATTCTTATTTTCAGAACACTTTATTGGATTAGTCTTAGTTTCATTTCTGCTCCCAGATAACTTTTTTTCTTATGAGTACAGTAAGACAGCATGAGACCATAATTAATTTCAGTGAAGAACAAGTAAAATAGCCTCTCTTAGATGAGTTGTTGGTAGGGACCTCTTGGATGTCTTCCATGAACAATATTCATGAGTATGTGTATTTTATTTCCCTTTCCTCAAATCGATTTCAGCCTTCTCTTGAAATTACGATTACAGTCATGTGCTCTATTAGAATTCCGTTTTATGTCCTGCAGAGCTGGCTTGTGATTTTTGGAGTCCATGCATAGAAGTTGCATTTTAATCATCAGGTGTATTTCAGTTTTCTGTAGTAAGTGTGAGACTTTACCACACCAGTTAATAGTCTGACTGGTAGTCTGTGCTGACAGGCCTTTTAATGAATGAACTGTGTTCAAGGAAGATTTTAGAAGTACTGAATTTCAGTTAAAATGGGTTAGTATTTCTGGCCTTAACCTTGCTGGGGTTAGATTAAAACATTATTAATGAGCTAAGTGCTTACAATAAGTGGCTTATAGTAAAGGGCTCCTTGTGTCTTAAAAGAACTGTCACTGTCTCCTGCCTTAAGTTTCAGAGCTTCTGTGTATTAGCTCATACAGTTGAGTTTAGTATTTTCAGTAGATGAATTGGACAAAACTGTATAGTAGTAGTACTAATTAAGACCACTGATGACTGTAAGAATGTTGTGAGGACAAGCTGCTTTGTTTGTTGTCTGATTTCATATTCACAAGCACAGTATATCTGGTAACAGTGAGAAGCTACATCTGGAAGAAGATCTCAATGTGTTAATTGATAATACATGTAAATAACTGGGAGGAATCCCCCAAATACATATATCAGCCGCTCCTGATGGACTTTTTGTACCTTCCAGTCTGATCCCAAAGAATTACTGTGTTGTTTGAATACCGGGGACCAGTAAGATGTAGGCTTTGAAGATTTTGCAGATTTCTCCCTCTTGTGAGGAATGTAAGATTGGATGATAAAGGCTAAATATGGAGGCTAAAGTAGCCAACAGTCTTGACCTACTGTGAATCCTATCCCTTGCTATGAATATAGAAAAGAAGGGAAATTCCTAATACCATCACTTGGAAAATACTCTCTTAAAAATGAAGCAAAGTCACCCTTATAGGGAATATGTATCTAGAGTGAGTTGGGCTTCATTTGTATTATTCAGTCAAGAAATGGTTGAACAGGACCACTTGCAGGTCCAACAGAAACTAGATGACCACCTCAGAGATTTCTCTGCATGTATTCATAAAGTAATTATCTAGTATATGTTTCTGTGCTCTAAGAAAATTATTCCTGAATAAAATAATTATATGTTTTGATGGCAAGTTTGATGAAGAATGGAAAAACTCAACAATCTAACCCAGGTTTACGAGGTCAGGAATATCATATTAGTAAGTCTTGTGCTGTGGAGGTATGTGAAATTTTTGAGCTACACAATAACTTCAACTCACTGAACATTTATCTGTTTAAACACAACAACACAAGCTCAAAATTTTGTTTTACTCTTAACCAATGTTTTAGAGATTTTTGTGGACTTGGATTCTTAACTATTAAGTCCTTGAAACTGTAGAACCTTAAATGTCTACCTCTTGTAGCTGTTCTCTCATCTTAAAGACCACCTCAGGATAGTGAATTCCACAATGATAATGCTGTCTCGGAGCATAAGATAGAGGGATGAATGTTAGTTTAGACTTTTTCAGCTAAAGGTAAAGGATATCTGCTTTTCTGTAAGGGATTTGTTTCATGGAAAAGAAATGGATTTATTAAAATAGAAGATAGCGGTTCTTTGGCTCTGAGACTTGTTGGCTTATTGTCAATGCTGTGACATGTCATCATCTTTCCCTTCTCTCTCCCTCATTACATTCTTTGTAATGTTACATTAGCAGGACTGGGTTTTGCAGTGAAAGGACTTGAAATGTGAATTTGAGATTAATTTGTTGCTACAGTGCTTAGACACGTTTAGATAACTATGGCGTTGCAAGGCTGTTTTTGAAAATGGTTGTATAACAAAGTTTTTATCTTCTTTGCTTTCCCACTGAGTATTTTACGTGTGGTCTGCTTTGATTATAGAATCAAAAAGGTGCAGATGGGAAAAAAGTTACATTAAACTGAAAAGTGTTTTATGTCCTACTACGTGTGTGTGTGTGTGTGTATTTGAAAAATTAGTCTTTAGAAGTGCTGAATGATGACTTTCCTCTCTCAAAATCAGAGATGTTAATAAGGCTGTTCCTTTGAAAATCACTAGAGGTGGGACAGATCTGATATACTTCCACTTGCCAGTTTCTTTCTCTTATTCTCAAGTGGTTTGTCAGACTGTTATAGAGTTTTGTTGTCCACAGTGGGATTGAAATGACTGCAGTGATGTTGTGCAAGAGTTCCCCTTTGACTAAATAAAGTCCCAAGTCATTGTCTGCAAAGTAGAAGTATTTTCAATGTTAATACAAACTGAGAAAAAACTTAGCAAATCAGGATAAACTTAAAGATTACTCTGTTATTAAAAAGTGAACTAGGAGAATCATGTGACTTAACAACTTTTGTCTTCAATGTAACCTGTTGATAAAGGTATTGAAAAGAGTTTCATATAACTTAAGAAACACATTATTTGTTTAGTTTAAAAAGCTGAAATGTGATTCAATTAACTTTTATCCTGGTTGAGTGGACTGATTAAGAATCTTTCTCAGGCCAGTGACTTCAATGCAAGTTGTCTTTTAACCTCTCCTACTCTTTCCCTTCCATTCCCATTTCCTGCACCTTTCATACCAACTGAAAACAAAACCACTACTTTTTTAGTTTGCCAGGGAACCGTGTCATATGAGAACCAGGAATAAACTGATTAATGGACATCTCCCTGAGCCTGAAGATAAACTGCTCTAATGCTTTGATTGCATTAAAAGAGAGAGAAGAATAGATGACTGTCAGATGACAATCACCACTGAGAGACAGATTCCCTGGAGAGCTACCTCCAGCCCATTAAGTAAAAGAATTACTGTAGAGTACGTCATACAGGAATGCCTCCAAAACAGGAGGCATTTTGTTGGACAAAGGGAAGAATTGCTGTAGTGTTGCTGCTCTGATGCCACTCTAACAGGAAGCTCCCTCTGGGGAAAGATGATGATAACACATATTGACATCACTGCAGGAATATCTAGTGTATATGAGTGCTGTAGGATTAATTTAATTATAAAATTATTTTATTTTTGTGATTGCAAATTGAATGGCGTGGATTTACTGGAAGCTTTTCTCCTTTGATCATGGGAAGGATTATGTTACTGGAATGTGTTTGGGGATAGTTGGCCAAATGACATATGCATTTCAGGTGGGAGGAAGTAAGTGTCTTTCAGATCATGTTGATGTGGTGTACTAGGACAGCAAGAAACAACGCAGAATTCACCAGGACTTGGTGAAAGATTGAGACTCCAAGAGACAATGGGGATTTTTTAAAATGTTTTGAGCAGACTTTTTCCTTATATATGTGAATAGTTATTTTTCCTAATTCTGTATTTCATTATTTGTAATTAAGTTTCCTGAAACTTGTCCTATTTTTTTTCCTCTTCTTCTTTCAGCCAAAAGTGCTGCATGCAACTATTCTGAAGACACTGGTTCTAGATGGTGAATCAATCTATACCTTGACTTCTCATCCTATTTTGCTGCTTATAGCCAGGATAATCCTTGTGAATTTAAGACACAAACTTGCATCTCTCCAGGTAAGAAATATGTGACTAATGACTATGGCTACCTACTCCTCATTAATTAGTTCTCTCATTCTTTTCTTCGTACCTCATTGAGTCAGTATAACTTCCATTCCTTTGCCTGTAGCTCTGAGGTTTTTCGTCTAAGAAACAGTTTGGACAAAGTGATTGCAATTAATCACAAGTATCTTTTTCTTAATGATAAACTATTTAGTCACTGTCTTCCCCAAAAGAGAAGAAAGGTGCCTTCATTAGCCGTAAAAATTAGAAAATTTAATAGAAAGCAACTTTCTTAAGACACATACTTTGCAATCTTATTTGACAGGAGGCGAATGCCCTATAGTGCAGCCTACGTATACTCCATCCTTTTTAACAAGCTTTGGGATACTGTGAGCCATTACCTTATGAATTGTAAGTCATGAGTTCTATATGGAAAGGAGGTCCTCTCTTTTGTTTGTCATTGTCCCCTACCTCTTCTGCAGGCATCCATGCAAAGGCTGCCTTAAATCTCTGTTGTGCATGCATATTAAAAACAAGAAGATATGATGAAGCGCCTCTGAGAGGGCTTTTGTCTCTGCCTCCTTTGTAGTTCAGCAGCAGGCTGATTGGTAGCAGGACTCTATGGAACTGAGGGACTTTTAACAGCAACAACTTCTATTTATTGAATTCCAGTTGAACAGAATTTGGCTAGAGATCAAAATGCCACATGGTCCCTCTTTATGCTTGACTGACAACATCCATTCCCAGCTGGGTCTTTGTATGAGTGATGAATTAAACTGTGTGGGAGATGTTGGTTGTACTGCATTTCTGGAAGCCAAGTTCTTCCATCGTTTTCCCTGTTATTCACAGATGAGTGCTGTTGAATTTCAGCAACTGGGTCAGTCAGGGAAACAGAAAATGTACCTGGTATAGAGAATTCCCTTGCTGCCTCTGCTAAGAATGACATAATGGGGGGCTTTATTCTATACAGTTGAGGTTCAATTACTTGTGGCTACATCAAGTTTGGATAGTAGTTCAAAGGCAACAACTGATAAAAAGTACTTTCATCAACAGGTCACTGTAGCAATTAAAGCTTGCCATTCTTTCTCATTTCAAAGGTTGATTCAAAGGTAGCCTCTTAATGCTTTTTTTCTTTAATATTAGTGTTAATAAATTGAAACCAGGATAAAATATATTATCTAAAGCATTAATAAAGCCATGTGTTATTTTAAAATGCTATTGTAGGTGGAAGATTAAATGCTTAAAAATAATCTGAAAATTCTCAACTTGGCTACCAAAAAACATTGCTGATAGAATATTGTACAGAGGTCAGCTGGCTTATCTGAAACTTTATAAATATATTCTCACTGATTCTAGCATTCCTGAGTGGTAAGTATAAAGCCTCAGGA
The DNA here is from genome assembly GCF_009829145.1 of Chiroxiphia lanceolata. Lineage (NCBI taxonomy): Eukaryota > Metazoa > Chordata > Aves > Passeriformes > Pipridae > Chiroxiphia > Chiroxiphia lanceolata. Next base: position 33,000,227 of record NC_045639.1, on the reverse strand, counting down.
AATTGTATCATTAAGCTGGATACTCAGTTTTTGTGGGAAAATTTATACTTCATTGTATAAAGCTAAACTCAAGTAATTTGAATCTTCTAACTTAAATTGTCTTTAGGTTTCTAAATAAGTGATGAAATGTTGTGATTTGACCTTTTTCACAAGGTCTCTCTGTGTGCTTTTACTCTGTCCAGCTTGATATCAAAAGTCATCTTTCATTGCTTTCTGAAATAGATGCTATTATTCTTTTTGATTGTTCCTTTCTAGAGACATTAGAGTTAGCTACATGTAACTGGTTTAGATGTTTGTGCTTGAATACTGTACAGCCCTTTGGTTGGTCTGATATAAGCATACCTGTATAAAAAGTTCAGAAGATAGGTGCCTCTAAAGCAATCAAACATCTATTTGATAGAAGATGATGGGTGTGCTAACAGTAGCAGAATAAATAGTAATCATTAAAGCCTTTGTGGAAGTGTGCTCTACCTTCACAGATTATAATCATAAATATAGTTTCGAGACTAGAATATTAAAATTAACTTTTCTATGCTTTTTCACCTGTTGCAACTAGAGAGAGGGATAAGAGGATGTGGGGAACTTATGCTTTGTGTACATAGCTTTCTAAAATCAGGTATTTCCTGAGTTGTGATTCAGCTCTGCCTGCTATAGAACGATTACTTAGTTCAGTAAGGTATTTGCCCTTCTAAAGTTCCACATAAAAACATTAGTACTTTTGACTGTGATTGTAAGGTGTTCTCATGAGCAATTGTGGTCCTATTCTGACTTTCTTGGTCTCCTTTATGCCCCCACCTGAAGAAATAAAAAAAGGTTAAACAGAACACAGAAGGGAAACACTGGATGATCAGAAATACCGAATGATTTACCTACAAACAGTAACTAAATAGTCTAGGGTTCTTCAGGCCAGAAAGATTGCTGAAGAGTGAGATCATGGCTGTCTATTAAAATGTATCTATGTGACACAAAAGAAGGTAAGTGAGAAACAGCTGGGTTTTGGGGTTTAGTTTTATTTTAGTCATCTTCTGTTGCAGGAATTAGGAGGTATGGAATCAAAGTAGCAAGCGGCTGCTCCAATATAAGTGCACACAAGTATTTCTTTATCTGCTGTTCACAGTGTTTCTTACCAGGTGGTGGTACTAAAGATTTGCAGGGTTCAAAGAGCAGTTAGAGAAATTAACAGAGGGGAAAACCCACCAAACTCTTGGAGTACTGTAGAGCTGCCTGCATAAGTTCATCTTTATGCTAGGTCAGTGCTTACTTTTTATATAAAAAAGCTATTTTGGACAGATTTATATTTTTTAGAAACTAGACTTGAATAGACTACAAAATCTGTATCTTAAAGCCACTTTTTTCTTTTTTTTTGATGATGATCTATACTAGTTGTTAGCTTGAAATATCTGTTTTTTCTTTCAGACCTTATCTTGGTGGACTCTAAGATGTGTGAATATTCACCAGCAGTTGTTAGAGGAGAGATCACCTGAACTATTTACTCTTGCCCAGACCTGTATAAAACAAGGTATATTTCTAATTAGTTCGTTTGTTGGCTTGCAGCATCACTTTTAAGATATCACAAGTGAGGGGAATTTGTAGGCCTAACTCTCACAACATGATGCTTATCAGACACATATAACTGCAATGAGTAGAGAGGGAATAGGATTAATTTAAATTGACATGGACTTTTATGGCACATACTATTTTTCAACCTCTAAGATGAAAATAAGAATATGCGATTGTAGACAAGGGTTTTCTTCCTCTGTGTTTAGCACTATTAACTTATCACAAGGTCACTTAAAGCCATTCTGTACAGGTTTCATTTCTTATTTAATTGAGCTTCTTGGAGTTTAAAAAGGAACTGTTCTTTTGTATCTTCACGGTGGTGATAAACTTCCTTTTTTCTATTTTCTCTATACCAACTTAAGTTTTGAGATTTGTTACCTTCCTGAATTACATGTAGAGAAAATAGACAAAATTAAAACTAAATTGCATCATATATATATATATATATATATCTCATATTGATTGTATATTGATATATATTGAATTATGCAGTGTATATATATGTTAAGATACACAAGTCCATGGGACCTGACAAGATTCTCCACCAGTTCTCTCAGGACCTGTGGATGTAAGTGGATAGAAGCCACTGTGTATCATATTTGAGAAGTTGTGATAGTCTGGTGAAGTTCCCACTCATTGGAAAAGGGAAATATAACTCTCAGTTTTAAAAAAAGAAATAAGGAAGTCCAGGGAACTACAGACCAGTCAGTCTCATCTCTGTGCCAGGCAGGATCACAGAGCAGATACTCCTGGAAACTAAACTAAGACACATGGAAAATAAGGAGGTGATTGGTGACAGCCAACATGGCTTCTTCACTAAGGGCAAATCATGCCTGACAAGTGTGGTGACCTTCTGGGTTGGGGTTACAGTGGTAGTGGATGAGGGAAGAACAACTGACATCACCTGCCTGGACTTGTGCAAAGCATTTGAATTGTTGTGCACAACAACCTTGTCTCTAAACTGAAGAGATGTGGATTTGATGGGTGGACAGCTTGGTGGATTAGGAACTGACTGGATGGTCACACTCAGAGTTGGGGTCAAGGCCTCAATTTCCAACTGGAGACCAGTTGTGAGTCCTCAGGTCAATATTGGGACTGGGGCTACCTAACATCTCTGTCAGCAACAGGGACCCTCAGCAAGTTTGCCAACGACACCAAGCTATGTGGTGTGGTTGACTTGCTGGAGAGAAGGGGTGCAATCCAGAGGGATGCTACAACAACTGGTAAAAATGGAATAAAAAGAGACAAATTTTTATGTACATTTGCCCCTCACAGGTAGTTAAATAAAAATTTGTCTTTTGATTCGCAAACCTGAAATTTGCAACCAGTTACATTTAAGAAGTTTTCCATTGCATTTAGAGATGAGTTATCATGTATGTTTTACTCTGAAAAAGAAGGCTAATGTCTTAACTCTCCCCTCTCTTACCACATCTTAATGGAGCTTTTTTGATCTGAACTATATATAGATTCAGGCCATGCAAATTATCTGTGAAATATGAAGTGGGTTTTGGTCCTTGAAGAATTTTCAAATAAGCAACAAGGATGTTAGTAGAGTAGTGAAATAGAGCAGAGGATTTTATTGGGTCTTCTACAGTGAAGAAACAACTGACCTAATGCTTTGACTAGATGCTAAAAGGATTGGAACAGAAGGTTTTTGTTGCAGTTGAAGTAAAAGACTTCTTAGCCTGTAACTTTAAGATTTTGTTATTTTATTTAGTTTGATGGTAAAAGCTAAGCTTCTTGAGACAAAATTGTTGTTGCTTAGTTTTAACGTGGTAAGGCTTAAATATTTATGTGTTAGGTTGTATAGTACTTCTAGAATGGATATACTCCAAATACCAAAAAAATTTCTGTACATTTTATATTATGGAGTAAGTGGTGCTGGTGTGCTTTATTCAGATAAAGAAGGCTAAGGAGATAAGTTTATAATATTTTTTTAAGGAACTTAAAAAGTGTCAATAGCTTTCTGCTCATTTCTAGGTATTTTGTTGTACCGAGTGTGTGTTCGTGGTTGTCCTGCATCAAAGATACTTAGATGCTAGTGGTTTTGCAGTTCTATTCCAGTACCCCCATTCTTGTTTGACAGAACAGTTTTACTGTGTTAACTTTGGAGAATGCAGAGCACGTGAAAACACTTTCGGGTTCTGTTAAGTGGATGAAAAGTCTAACAGAGAAATCTGTAACACGTTTATGTGACTGTTATTTCTTCTTTGAAATACCTAAATAATTGGAACAAAACTGAAAGAGAAGTAATCAAAGAATTAATTAAAATTCACAGTCTAAATGATACTGGGTAGAGATACCGTAGTTTGTACAGCCCTGATCCATGTAGAGGATGCTGCTGCATGTGCACAAATACTGGATAACTACCAAGATGTCTACTAACAGTGACCTGTTTTGAGATTCTTGGATATGGTTTTCAGAGAAAATGTTGTAAAATACACCTAAATCTGTAGGGAGTTTCTGTTGGGCAATTTTTGCTGCCTGCTGCCTCTGACAGTTTGTTTATTTTCTAATTGAAGCCATCTGGTATTTCAAACAAGTACCTTCATATTCCATAGAATAAACACTTAATAAACCTTCTAAATAGTCTTTGATTAGGCCATGAATAACCCACTTGCTTGTTCTGCATTGGCTTCTCAAGAAAACTTTGTCTTAGTTGCTAGAGAAAAAGACCTTCAAATTTAGGAGAAATTATCTTTTCTATTTAAAATACATTTTTCCCAAGTGTAAGGTCAGTATCATCACCTGAAGAGAAGACAAATGTAATGATTCCCTGCTGTTCTGAAGCAGCTGTTATGCAAACCTAATGGGACTCAGCGCAGTTTCCCATCCATTTGGCCATGTGCCATACACGGTATGGGGTGCCAGAAGGATGTCTTAAGTTTGGGACATCAGTGCTTCTGTGCTGCTACATCAATACTAGTCATGATGTGAAGCTTTTCCCCAAGGTCCTCGAAGTCTCAAATGCCTAAACTTATCAAGCATTGTAAGTAAATTGTACTTAAGTAACTAGTGGTAAGACTACTTCCCAATGTATTACTCGAGTTCATTGTAGCACTGTATATGGCTTTAGCACAAGTGATTTTGTATTTATATCACTGGAACTTGTTAGCTATGGAAAATCAAGTAGTACTATATGATTATAGACTATAACCTGATTTTTTCCTTTGAAATAAAATCAACATAATTCAATTTGAAAGTTGCATTTTTATTACCTGCATGTGCACATTCACTATCTTGTAGGTTTTCTTGCACTGACAACAGCCCTTCAGGACTTCATGGCTCAAGCCATTCTGAAGAGTCAATGCAAATCTGTTTGCATTTGTTTGAAACCCTCAGTGCATCTTCGCATGCTTCTAATAATACCTCATTGAAAACTCCTTTTTCTTTTTTCCTCATGTAAATAGGATTTTTGTCCTTTGGGAAACCATCAGTGTCATTGTATATGCATAGAGTGTGAAAAGCATGTGAAAATGGCAGATAACCCAAGTTATTTACTGATTTTTTTTTTATTTTTTTTTTCCACTCTTTTTGTACAAAACTCAAAGATTTGTTAGAAAGGTGGATATTTTATAGACCTGTGGGCGTTATTATCTTTTAAAAAAATATATATATTTAATGATAAATATGGACAAAAGCATTAAAATCTCAGATTGCTTTCTAATGAAGAGTACACCTTACTTAAATGTGAGGTTAACTTTCGACTAACTTCTTCAGTATTGAGGTAATGTGTTTGAAACAGACTTTGTGGTAAAAGTGATAAAATTGCACATACTTTGTTTTAAAATAGTTGTAATCTCTTGTGGGTTTTCTGAGGATTAAGTTGTAACCTGCTGCATTCCTTATCCTGTTTTAGTTGAAAACCATTGGAGTAATATTTTTAAATTACTAATTTGTGTTCTTTAAACGGAGTCTTTAAATCCAGTCTTTGAGAAAGTTGTTACTAGTCAGGATTTATCCATACAAACTCTTATTTGCTGAATTAAAAAAGCTGTGTAAAAACTATGTTCAGACTTAATGGCTTTTTATATTAATTGAAAGTTTTTGAGGATTAACAAGTACTAAAAAATCTATGGGGTTTAAACAATACAATCTCTTCAGTCTAGAGCTGACTGCTAATCTCTAAATTCAAAAGTCAGAAACAAATGTTTAAAAAATCCTTGATAATATTATTTTCTCATATTGTAAGACATTTTGCTAGCATTAATAAAGCTTGTTTGAAAAATTAAGCATCCATTAAGTAACACAGCATCAATGTTAGAATTGGATACCAGTCCTTTTAAGTACTGTGATGCTGTGAGCTTTTATGGAATTCTTATCTAAATATTTTCGCAAAATACAGAAATAAAGCACAAATCAAAAAAACCACTTCCATTTAAGAATAATTGACATGAATTTTTTTCAACTTAATGGTCTATATTGTACTACATGGGAATATTCCCTTGTCACTTACTATATTTTGATAGAACTTAAATAGACTAAAAATACAAGTGCTTTTATTCCGGATAAAAAAATGTCATCTTTCCTAAAGACTTCACATCCGTTTACAAAGGTATTTTCTCCCGTTCAGATGGAAAGCATGAGCTTTAACACTCAGCAATTATTAAAAAACAAACAAACAAAAACTCCACACACAAACAAAAACACCCAAACAGAAAATGTGTAGAGTCCTAAGCCCCCTTTCAATGCTCAATCTCCTGTTCAGACTTTCACATTTGAAGCCTACTGCTTAAGGTGGTGGGTATTACCTCAGTATTTTGTATTCTGAGTTCTTATGTTCTTTAGCAGGTTGCTTATTTTCTGCAGAAGTGGTATTTACAATTCAGCTTTGCTGTAAAATATAAGCAAAGACTGAACTTTTCGTTATTCTGGTAGTAATCCTTAGATGATAAAACTTGAAAAATGCTTTAAACCATACATATCTTTTACACACTGTCAGTGATTTTTAAATGTGTGAAGATGTAAAAAACAACAGACTTTCTCTCGTGATACTTTAAATGTATTTTTAAAATATTGTTCTTCTGGACTGCATCCTGATCTCTTCTTTTTCTTAACTTGCAGTGACAGAAGCAGAAGCTTTGTTCACAAGTGGTGAAAGCTGGCACTTAGCAGTTCAGTTCCATCTTGAGTGTGCCTATACATTTTTGTTTTACTATGAGTATAAAAAAGCTAAACAATGTTTCAATATGGCTAAAGACATAACAAAACTGCAGATTAACCTCACAGGTAAGTTTTGCTTGTACAATCTGGATGGTTGCTATGAGGATGGTTGGTTGGACAAAACTAACCTGTGTCTTGTTGTTGGTTTTTTTTACATATCCAAGTAAAAAAGTAACTGCATTTTGAAAAAACATGTTTATCAGGAAGGTCTTATTTGTATTCTAAGAATTAGCACTGCTTGGAAGAGAAATACGACATCTAGTTACAATATCATCCCTAAATGGCTGTCTGAGCAGTTGTGGTATCATGATCCTTCCTTCTAGTGTTTCATGTCAAATTCTAAGTCTAGTTGTCTCTGTTGGTGTCATGATGAATATTTTTTGTTCTCTTTGTTTGGAGAAGTCTTCCAGGACTGTTGTTATCACAGGAAATAACCAAAGAAATCAGATTTCTGATGAACAGAAATCACAAGGATTCAATTATGGAGACTTTATAATCATGTTTTCAGAACCTATTCTTTGGAGTTGGGCATATGAGATTGCTGCACTTGCAACTTCACTTGAAATTACATTAATAGATACGGGATTTTTTGGTCTAGCTGGTCCTGCTAGGTAATCAAAATATATAAAATATGCACCTTTTCTGTGTGAGAACTTAGAGTTGTGCCTGAGTAGAAATGCAAAAAATCTTTATATAGTTTTTTTTCTATAGACTTATTAGTGGAAAGCACTAAGGAACTGAAACTTGCAGCTTCCTTACCCATTACATCACTGTATGTCACAAGGCTAGTTGTTCCATCATGTCTAGGTTGGAGACACAGCTAACCCTGCTTATACCCTGAGTCAGTTCTAATATTTTAATTAAAAAACCGAACCAACAAAACAAACAAACAAACAAACAAACCCCAAACACACACAGAAACAAACAAAAAACCCCCAGGGAAACACAAAGCCGAACAAATTTTGTGGTTTACTTTGAAAGATCCATAATGAAAATCTTCCGGCATAATGTTTTGGCATAACTATGAATTGATTATATTCAGTGGTATCTACTTAAAACATGTGAGTAATTTACATATATCTGAAGGAATTCTATACATTTCAGTTAATTCTACCTTTTTTTCCTATACACAAAATGAGCTGTGCGTGTCATGTGTTCCATGTGTGGCATGTACTACCAACTTGGTGTTATAAAGTAGTTTTCTTTAAAATTAACCAAACATTTTCTTGTTTTTTTATTAAAAACATCAGTACCTATGATGATACTCAAGCTATAAAAATGTAATGAACTGAGAACAAGTGAGATCAAAGAGGCAGGGGGCTATTCACTGCTATTCCTCAGCTTACATGTTGGATTTTTTTTTCCTTTAAAGGACATCTTTAGATTTTGGATTAATAATTTCCTTAAATCTAATGTAGAAAAAAACTCTTGAAGGAGAAAAAAAAAAAACCTGGATGCAGTGGAATTATTTATATTTTTGATTACTTTACCAAGAGGTTATGCTAGTCCTAGAGAAAGATTGTGGTGATATAGTATCTTGGAAAAATGTTGTGAAGCTCCTAAATGGTCTGTGGTTTATCTTCATAAATCTATTAGAATAGTTATGAGGGATTTCTAACCTGAAGGCAAATGAATTGAACTGAGCATGTGGGAATTGTTGGCATTCTAGACAAATTCATTTGACATGCATGTTTGGGCTAAATGGGAGGAATGTTACATCATCCGAAAAGACTTTGCTTTAATGTAAAAATTCAATCTCTAGCAAGGACGTTTTTAAGGCTTTTGGAAGAAATTTCCTTTTTAGGAAAGGATTTTAAGAGGTTTATATGCATTAATGACTGTAATCCTTACTAGTTGAATATTTTATTACAGTATTTTCCAAAGTTATTTTAGAAATATGTGAATAAATCATACTTGTGTACTTTTTTTTTAAGTCCCAGTAATGCAAATCTATGCTGTATTCATCATTTATTAAAAAGCATCCTTATATCCCTCACAATGAGTCACAACCATCAATAACTCCATAAAACAATTTCCAGTATAAGAGAACACTGTGATCCTTCTTGCATATAAATTTAATGAATTGAAGGGTAGTAATCCAAATAAATTTATGATAACAGATCTGGAGGATTAATAATGCTAAACTCTGAGATCTGCATGTTGTCTGCTTATTGTTTTCATGACCAGTAATACATCTCTGGGAACTTTTAGTATGGAACAGAAAGTAAAGTTTCTGTGTAGATTCCTTCTCTTTTGTGAGAATATATCATAGAATCATTGAATATTCACAATTGGAAGGGACCTTGAACATCATCTAGTCCCAACCCTGCTGCCATGGGCAGGGACACCTCCCACTATACCAGGTTACTCAAGGCCTTATCCATCCTGCCCTTCAACACTGCCATATTTGGTGGTATAAACGAATCCAATTTTTTCCTCAGCTTAAACACATGATAGGAAAATAGTAAAAATAGTGTTTTGTCCCTGTAATAGCAAGGAATTCTTAGCTTAAAAAAATGGGATGGAAGATGTGTGCGTATCAGAGCATAAACAAATCAAAATTTCTAGGTGGTAGCAAACAATTTTATTGGTAACCAGAATAACTTTGCAAGTGTTTTATTTGACTGTTTAGGCAGTAAGACGTAATAGGAAATTAATTACAGCATAGTGATTTTCAAGCAATATTAAAATTGAATATTGAGTGCTACTGTGTGAAATCAGTATGAATCATTACCCAGTATTTCTCTCTGTGTGTCTCTTCTCTGCAGATTTTAAGATGATATTTTTAGAACCTTTTTCATTTCTTCATAAACTCTTAATACAGGGCTTTCCCAGTAAAAGTGGTAATTGGCAGAAAAGGAGAAATCAGTTTGATTTCTGGGTTCTTTACTAGTCTCTTTTCCCTTTCAGTAAGAAAAGTGGGTGATTGCTATTTCAGTGCCTCTGCCAAATGATTCTTACAGACGATGGCCTCATCTTCAGGACATTGTCACATGAGCAGTCAATCATCTTCACCTCATAGGTTTTATATACTGAAAGTTTTTCAAAATTATAATCAAAATATGAACTTTACTTAATCTAAATTAGTTCTACAAAAGCAGCAGTGGATTAGCATCATTCCTCCATTTCTGTTATTTGACTTTCACAGTTCGCACGCTCTGAGCATTTTATCACAGTAATAATAAACAAATTTTAGAGAGTAATTTTTAGCTCCATTTTGGCTCTGGTTAAAATTCTGTTATTTTAAGTTACTGTCCTGAACTTATTTTTTGATTTCTCTGATTGCATTTCACAAACAAGTTGCTAACAGAGGAAGAACAGACATGTTTTCCTTTACAATTTGCTATAAATATCAAGTGCTTCCCTAAAAACTAATAAAAATTGTCATAGAGTCTAGTAAAGAACTAAAGAAACAACATACAAGAATTTACATTGTGCATTCTAAATATTGATTAGTTCATTATACAGCCTTCATTGGTTCACTGTTCCACTCACTCCTAATATTACTTTCATAGTATCTTCTCTGCCATATTATGGTAATGTCATGTCTATGATCCTTCTTCAAAGACCTAAGTCTTCAAATGAAGATTTAAAATATTTCAAATGAAAGATATGATGGGATTTTCATTTGCCTAAATGTCTCCATGTAGTCATGAACTTTTAGCAATCAAATGGAAAAATTGAAAAATTGTTTTTTGTTTACTGCTTGGGAATAAGCAGGGAACTGATGAAACTTGATGACTGTGAGCTTTCAATATGCTAGGTTATGAGGAATCTAACTAAAAAGCAGCTTTGCAAGACCTGTATAGCTGTGTTTGCATGTTTGTAACATGTATTTCTTTGTGTGTCTTAGCTAGCAGCGAGAACACATGTAGTTCGCTGAAAGAGATCAAGCAGAGTTAAACCACTGCTAAATTTCATAGGTTAATTCTCAGTGTATTTCTATCTTTTGTTTGGGTTTTTTTTGTGAGCAACTTTCTCATATATTATCAGATTACTGCTTTTTACTGTTCATTAATGTAAACATATTTTCTGTAGGTGCTCTGGGGAAGAGAACACGGTTTCAAGAGAAATATGTTGCACAGCTTATTTTGGATGTCCAAAGAACAGATGAATTCATCCTTCCTCACAGTGAACTAAGTCCTGCTCCAACACCTCTAGAAAGCTTAACAATAGTAAGTATCTGAGAAGAATTGCTTTAATTTCTTAAAATGTTCTGAAACTTTTCTTGGGTGTCTGCAAGGGAAAAAAGAACGTCACGTTTAGGAGAAACTTACTTGGGACTTCTGAAAGTTTGTGGAAAAGCTGTTGGGCAGTAATTTGGCTAATATTAAAGGACATGGGGTAAAACAACATATGAACATCTGCAAGACAGATGTGGCTACTCAACTAAAAGCATGTTTGAAAATATGGTCCTCTACAGTTTATGAATTAATTTTTAGTGACTAAGAATGATGGAACTGGGAAAACAGGTGAGAGGCAGATTTTCAAAATAGCCTGCAAGGCATCACAGAAATGCACAGATCCCTATGGGCTGACAGATGTATTCAGTTACAGTGCAGAGATAGGAAATTGGTCTAGTTATTCCTATGGCGTGAATTACGTGACTTGGTCCTCCTGATCTTAAGGGTATGTATGATGACTTCAATTATAAATTGCTCAAGAACCACTGAATTGTTTTAGGATGGCAGTTTTCCCTCATAAGGACGTTTAAAGTTATTTCGCCTCTTTAAAGAAACCAGAGATAAATTGAGGCATTATGGTCCAAAGTTTATACTTCAAATTGGAAAGACTTTATTAAAAAAAAGTGCCTTGCTAGACTTCCAGGTCAAGTGGGGCTCTTAAGCAAAAAAAATTGACAGTACTTCTAAATTGAGTACATAAATATCTTAGGAGACTATCCTAGATTTTTTTTTTTTGTTTGTCCATTAGTATGTCCTTAGTGTGGCATTTGATTTAATGGAAAGAGATTGATTACACATATGTAACAACTTATACTTATGACAGAACTATGTGTAGCAACCCATTATAGGATAGTGAGAGCTCAGGGGAGGCTGCTTGGTGAATGACTGACTCAGTTGTTGACTTCAGGTACAACTTACCTAGAACTCAATGAGAGGATGCATTGTTCTCAGAATCCCTAACTGGGGTATTTTATGACTGGTTTTTTCCAGTTGCCACTTTCTCTGAAGAATTTGCCTTTGTAGTCTACTTCTAATAGAGACTTAATTTGGAATAAAATAATTACATCATTTCAATAAAAGTGACAACACTGTTTTAGGCTGTAGATATAACCAAGAACGAAATATTTTGCTAATCAAGCACTGTGTCCTTTTAGTGAACACAAAACTTCTGAAGCAAGTTTAGCAGAGAGTTTGAGAAAGAAAACTGGGGTATTTGGAACCTTTAAAAATTAGTTATGCTGTGTTATCTACTAAAATTTTACTGAATGTAGCTTGAAAATAATGCTAGAGAAAGTAAGGATATCCACTCTTTTGGAAAAGCAAAAACATGGTGCTGGAAACGAGTTGAGAGGTTTTGGCTGCAGGGAGGGAGTTGAGTTTTGTGCAAGTCTGAGTGCTGTGGCATATAATTCTGTCATAGGTTAGTCAGGCTCCCCATTAAAAAAAAGTTGGGCTTTTTGTTCCCACAGCCTATTTCTGGGGGAAGAAAAATTACAACCTTTTATTTCTGCATCTTGTGTTGGAACTGTGTGCTGATTTGAGGAAAACCTGAGGTATTTCAAGTTCAGACATTTTATTATCTTGTGAAGGTTTTGTCACAGGTATTAGACCAGTTTTGCCTAAGTAGATTCTTCAATTCATGTGTGCACTGAATTACCAATTAAAGTATCAAAGCACAACTTATTAATATAATTTGTCAGTGTAGTGTAATTAACAGCGAGTCCTAGCATTTCTTTTACCAAGTCTGATCTCAAATTTGTCAGCCTTGACTGTATCTTGAAGTTCTTTTAGCTAAAATTGGAGGTAATGCTATTTTCCTTCTGCCAAAACCAACCGAGATCATCCTGGCATCCCTTCTTAACTTTAGGGAGGATGCTTTTAAAAGACTGTTCATGGCAAATGCATAGAAGCCAAGTCTTCTCAGGTGCTGAGAATCTCCAGAGAATTAATGTATAAATATGGAAAGCTAAAAAACCTGTGATCGTGCTGCAAAATTGTAATAGGGAAATTTTCTTCCAAATCTCTCCAGTGTTCTTATTTTACATCTGCCATTTGCAGATAAAGGAAAATACTTGTCTCAACTCCTGTTTTGCAGTGTTTACTTCTGTGGTTCTAAAGTTCTTCCCCTACTCTTGTTTGTAGGAAGACCAAAAAAGTTATTTTGCTATTAAGTGGCGAGTATTTAATTCCATTAAAATACAATCAAAATAATAATGTGTCCAATTGTTGGACTGGTAGCTGGGCTGATTTCAGGTCAAAGGCTTTGTGCTTCCCTCTGGTGCTCAGCAATTATGTTATTTCAGATGACACTGGAAGGGAAACTATTTGCATTTGAAAATAAGTATTTGAGATTGTGAATCCAAAACTTTGCTCCCAGGTCAGTTTCTCCAAAAGGAAAGCCTCAGACTTGAGGTGATGCATAAGGACTCTTAATAAGAAGTGGCATGTTAAAATAGTTTAATTAGTTTTAAAAAATTCAGAGCTGTTTTTGTTTTGGAGGAATTAGGAACTTTTTTAAATCTAGGAATGGAAATCATGCTTAAAACTCTGGCATACAATTGCAGTAGAATTCAGGGAATTGATATTCTGGTGAAGCTAAAGCAATTAGTGCTGTTTGTACTGGTTAGATTTTAAACATTGTGTAGATGTGAAGGTGGAAATTTTTAACTGATTGCCATGTAAATTAAATTGTAACTTACGTTGCACCTAATGAAGTGGTATCATTATACTAGTTCTAAAACAGTTTTTGTCTGGAAGTGGTAGATAATCCTTATATATGCTAATGTAGTAAGAGAAGAAAATTATGGTAATCAACATGCAAGGCTGCTTATATCTTCTTTACCCCTTAAATAAAATAAACTTATTTTCTTCACATTCTCTGTCAAATCACAGTTTAGTTTCCTTTATATAGTGATAAAACACTGGTGATGAATGCAGATAACCCACTTCAAAGCATTCCTGTTTACTCTTTGTTCTTCCGTGGACATTCATTTTGAGCTTGCCGATGGAAGATATGAATGAGAAGCAGCTACTATTAGGACACTGAAGGGAAATTAATAGGAAATTTGGAAGACTGTTAATATAAGTCCATTGTCTGTTTTTAATAGATTCTAAAAACTACTACTGGTAACTAAAAACCAGTAGTATGATAATTGATTTCAGGACCAATTGTTTTGCTTGGTGGTTTTGGTTTTTGTTGTTGGTTTTTTTTTTTTTTTGTATTTTTTGTTTTTCAAGGGAAAGAGAAATAATATTACAGCTACCCCCTCTTTGCTTGCAGCCAAAGGAATCTTTCATTGTTTCCAAGCAAATACAAATCCTATGAACATAGTAATTTACACTTTTCAACCATAGATTTTATTACTTTCTCCTTTAAAGTTAAGTGACAGACAATGAACTTCAGGTAGCATAGTTTTTTGTAAAAGTTGTGGTGGTTTGGGCTAGGCCTTCCTTGGTGACCAGTTTGTAACCAAGGAAGGGTCCAGATTTACCCAGTATTCCCTACGATTTTTACGTAAGCCAGATTATAAGAAGAAAGGAGGAGAGGCCTTCGCTCTCTTTCCTTCCGGCGGCTTGGAGGTGCAGGTTCCCTGCTGTTGAGTCTGCCGTGTTGGGGAGCGAGGCCTGGTAGGGCCTTGTCGACCTTGGGAGGCGGAGGTTGCCGGCGATCGTACCGGAGCGACTCTCGGTTGTCCCAAGGAGAGTGGTGGGATATTTTCTTTGCTAACTCTTAGTTACTAGATCTCGGGCTACTGATTGGGATATATATATTATTTTGGTTTTGTTCCCTTTCCCTTCCCCCTTCCCCTTCCCTTGTGAAATTCTATATATTTTTAAATTGTGTATATATTTCAATTGTAACATAAGTGTAAATATATTTATATATATCACTTTAGCTGTCTCTCTCTCTCGTTTCGGGTTTTCTTAGTTGGTTGGTTTTTTTCCTCTCCCTCTTCTCCCTGAGGTTTTTGGGGGGGGGGGGGCTTCTGGTGGTAAGGTTTGGAGACTTGGCAGGGAGCCAGCTTCAAACCATATCAAAGTTAAATTAAATACTCTTTAAATAAAAAGTGTGTTCCAGAGGAAGTTTTATGGAAATTCATAACTACTTGTGCAGGAGCACGTTTTCAGAATACCCCTTCTTGCCTTTGCCAGAATAAAGTATCTGGAGGTGCTGGCTTGGTGAAGATTTTTCAGACTGTGTTTTTTTAATATCAAACTCCTTTTAAAAAGAAAAAAAATCCTCTGTGTAAGGTATATACCTGTACTGGCAGAAGGTATGCTTTATGTACTTGGGCTTTGCTGATACTTAAAAAGAAATTCTTAGATTCCCAGAGGTCCATGGTTGCTAGCCTGAGAGCCTGCATTAATGACCATAACATTAATCTGTTTCAGCTTGTCTGTGTATACATGTAATAGAGGATGAAATTGTTGATAATTCTGTAAGCAACAGTTTGAGAAGGAAAACTTCCTTCAGCCCTTGTTTAAATAGAAAATCAATATTAGGTAACCTTAGAGTTGCTCTGAATGCTGTTCTTTCTGTATGAGAGTCAGTATATTTGTAGCAAAAGTGTGTTGGATGATATTTCCTTGTAGTGGCTTCATTATTTAGTTATTCTATCATAATTATGGTTGGTAGATTACTTTCCCCTCTCTCTTTCTGTAATGGTAGTATTATCCTTTTTCAAACAAATCTATCTTTTTTCATATTTTGAAGGCATAAATTTCTCTGTAACTGTTTTTATCTATTTTAAAATATTTTTTCTCTTCCAACAGAATTGTGATTTAAATGATGACACAGTGCTTAATGAGATAAAATTAGCAGATGCTGATCAGTACCAGATACCTGATTTGTGTGCAGAAGAGCTTGCTGTAATCCTCGGAATATGGTAAGTTAGTATAAACTAACTTAGTTTAGTTACTTTAAAAAAAAACAACTGCATGAATCATTGTGACAATGAAATAATGAAATGGTGAGTTGATGGGACTTTATTCCTTTCCTTATTATACAGTCTGGCTAAAATGCTAAAAGATTTGCACTATACGTGGATAGCATTTTCAGTTATCTCAGTGTGAACATTAGTGTCCAGTTCAGAATTTCAGCAATATTTCATTAATTACTGTATTGTTGTTTTATGCTTAAAAAGCATTATATTCTTTGTGCCTCAAATTAGTTCTGTTTCAAATGTCAGCTGTGATTAGCTAGCGTATAGCGACACTTTGGTAGATTTTGGAAACATACTTCAGATTCTACAACTGTCAGCTTCCTATGAGGATCAACCACCAAGAAAGACACTGCTGTGCTATTCAGTCAAATGGGAATACTTGTATAAATTGAGTGTCCGTTGCTAGTTATAAGCTATAGTGCAAAGTCCTTGTGGTTTTGCACCTCCGTTTTTTTTTATTTTCGTGGCTTTCGGAAATTATATGCTACGTCGATTCTGGAAACAGCACAGAAGAACAAAAAGCAGCTTGAGAGCTGAGGATCGTAACCTGGCTGCTGCTGAATATTCTCATTTTTCTAATGGAGAATATTATTTTCTATGACATAGTAGTCATGTAGTCAATGACAGTTATCCTACAATTTTTTGTGTGTGATTTGTTTCAGAAGTTACAGTATGTAAAAGTAATGTATAGTCAATTGGTGTCTTCGATGCAACATTCATCATTAAGGATTCTCAAAGCACTTCTGTGATGTATGAGTTGCAAAGTGATGTAATCTGCAGTACTGCTTGGATATCTTGCCCATTGTTCAGCTCCTGGCTGCCTTCTGACTTGGGCAGTGAGAAAATTCAGTGGCATAAGCTGACAATGCAGCTTTTGACAGTTGTTCCTTTGTGATGTGGGAGTTTGTTTGTTCTGTAGTATATGTTATAATATTTCTCTTTCCGACTCTCCCCACTTGGCAAAATTTTCAGATACTTTTCCCCTTCTTGTCCATAAAGTGAGGTGAAAGTCAATAACGTAGAGAAGATTGTTGCCTTTCATATGCCCACTTCTGAGACCAGCTTTTTGAAGAACCAGATGGTTGCTTGGCTGTATATTTCCAGTCAGATGTGAAGTTGCATGTCTGTACTTTCAGCTATACCCTTTAATCAGGAATTCATGAGTGGAGTATGTGCTGTGGCTTCGTATTTTCTTAATTCCTCAAGTCTTAAACTTGTTTCAAGGCCAAATCTAGATCCAGTTTGAGGATCAAGGAGTGAACAGTGAATCGACATATATTCTTAGCCCAGACACTTTAGTTTTTCACACTGACTGAAGTCAAGGCAAAGCCTTCCCCTTCCTGAGGAGCATTTTCATGAACACTTTATTTTTAACACAGTATTGTCTTATATTCAGATTATCCTTCCTGCCCCCACACTTCTGAAGAAAATTTTAATTTGCCTATTGTTCTTTTTTATTTTTTTCCTTTTTATTCTTTTTAAAGGGTAGAATTTGAATTTTACATTGGCTAGCTGCACAGTGGGTTTCTTGATAACAGTATGTCACTTAGAAACCACCACTGTCATGCTCTGAATAGTGGCTAGAAACCATATTGACTGCCAGCTGTGTGTGTACATTATAATCCAAGTGGTATGGGAGTTTGCAGGACTCAAACCAAGAAGAAACTGAAGCAAACCGACCAAACAAAATCCATTGTTGCTTCTGTATAGGAATAGTAAATGCCATTCAATGGGTGGGGTAATGCTAAGTAACTGAAATAGTTTCACTCAGAGATGGAGACAATATTTGATATCCAGCCATGTTGCAGAAAGGTTAGTAGGATGCCAGCTTTGAGAACTGTTCTTGTGCCTGACTGGAGTTTAGGCTTGGATTGCTGGCTGTACCCTTGGTATCTATGCCAGCTATTGGTATATCACTTTGCAAGGAAGCATATACATGTTAAAGCACTTAGCATTGGCTTTTTAGCAAAACATTCTTCTCAAGCCTTAGCTGTAACAGATTCTGTGCTTCTCTTTCATGAGTGAGAACTTCAGTTCAGTAGAGTAAATGCTTCCTTTTATAATTAGTGAGTTGACTTCAGAATTCCTCTAAGTTTCCAGAGCAGTTCTGACTATACTTTAAGGTGGTGCTAGACCTGAACTGGTGACTTCTATTGTTGACTGCCACTGTCAGCAGTGGATTTTTTCCTAATGCAAATGCACTTTCAGACACTGATCTGGTTTGGTGGAGAAAGGCAGCCTGCAAATAAAGAAAAAAAAGTAAATGTAAGCAAATGTTTTTCCTATGCGTTTCACTCTGCTTGCTAATATTCGTTTTACAGCAAATGTCACAAAAATGCCCCTTAATTCAACTAAGATTTTTATATCTAAATAATGTTAAGTCAAAATCAGCAACATGCGGAAATGTTTGTGGACAGCAGAACAAACTGAAAATTGTCACAACTTCTGAAAAATACATAATGACAATTATGTAGGATACTGTGGAATTCCCTGAATATAGATAATGTTTCCTGCTGTAAAATAAATTTCATTTCGAGTAGGTTGCAATGATTAAATGGCTAAACAGAGTACTATTACAGTAGCAGTGCAAACATTTTTATCTCCTCCTCCCGAATAACATTTTAAGATGATATAAAATATTTTTAAAGGTTGGAAATATCTCATACCAGCTGTCTTGACAAAAATTCAGTTCTCATGCAGCATGCGTAAGCCTGTTTGTAAATAACATAAATAAGCCTGAATCAATTAGATATTTCTTTAAAAACTTCTCTTTGTTACACTGATTTTAGGAAAGAACTGGTTTATCAGTAATCCATTTATATTAAAAAAAACTAGCAAAGGTAACTGTACCCAGCCAGTTCTTTCCGGTATCTGTAATTTGAGGCAGTTTTCCTTTAAAATGTTTGGCTATCCTATTTCTTCTCTACAAATTCCTTTTCTTCCAAATACTATTTGCAGAACTACATGTAAAAGAAAACACTTACCTCTTATGATAATGAAATTTTAGTTAAAACAAAATGTAGAGGGAGGGGAAGAAGCACCCCAGTTTGCCTTGCTTACACAAAGGCCTCCTATTTCACTCTAATCAGATTTTGTAGTTACTGTATAGGAAGAAAGTGTCTAAAGGTGTCTTCAAATGGTCTCACTGCAGCAGTAATGAAATCTAAAGGAAATATTAAAAGAAAGTCCAAGGGGTGCAAAAATATCACTTGGCTTGCTTCACTTTTTTGGTATCTTAAATGAAAATAATTAGTCATGATGGTATAAAATTTATTTTATAGTCAGGCCTTAAGGCCGTGGCCAAAACTTTGTATAGAGCCTCAAGTCAAACTTTCAGAGGCTGATGGAAAAATATATTAAAGTTTCAATATAAAGGGAAGAAAATCCCTCCTCATCACTTGAATCACCATTTTTTAAAAGGGGAAAGCTTTTAGAAATTAGTTACAGCTATAGAAAAGTCTAAGAAAGCAAAGAGAAATATCTCACTGCTGGTTATTTCTTCATCTTTTACTAACTCTCAGGGATCAGATCGGGTCAAACTAGTATGTTGTACTGGAGGGTACCTCAGTGCAGTCAAAGGCTGTGCACCAGGCTTCAACTGGTAAGGAATTAGGAAGCCTAACTTCTATTTTACAGTAGTACATAGTTTAATAATCTATTGTATAGTTTACATGATGAGCTATAGTAGTGTACTTGAAGCAATTGCATAAGCACTAAATAGCATTAGGACTAAAGGATTTTTAACAAAATTACCAAACGTAAGCTTTTGAATCAATTGAATAATTATATAAAAAAAATATATAAAAGCCCAGTATAAATGTTGGCAATGGAAACCTCTTGAGTAAACTTGAGTAGGTGAAACAGGAAAACATTTAGCTACTTGAAATTTGAGAATCTAATCATAGCTGTGTGTTTGTTCTCTATTCAGTGGAGAAATCAGCACCTGCAGAGTGTGATTCATTTAACTTCAGGCTATTATTTTACAATGGATTGAATCCCTCCCTGAATTTATCTGTATTTTTGCATGGATTCTGAAGGAAGCACAGGCAGTTAGTTAGATTAAAGGCCTACATTTTACATGAGTAAAGTTAGATATGATGGGTCCTGTGGTTATTAATGCCAGAGCTGACACACGTCTCATGGAAGTAGAAGGTATGACATGAAATCTTGGACAGCTTTGAAGGTGTGATGAAGGTTTTTCTGTTAAATACTTTTTGACACTCTGGTTAATCTTTACAAACATATCATGTAAGTAAAAATTTTTTTTTTTTTTAAACAAACCAATTCCAGGTGCCAGACAATATAACGATCTCACAATGGTCAGTTTATGGCTGTTCAAAATAATTGCTACGAAATATATTCTTGTGCATTAGTACATAAAACTGTATGAAGAGATTCCACTGGGAAAATGAACTTCTATTCAGAATGCTCACGTAAAAAACATTAGTCGCTTGAAGTACCTTTGTGAGACTTTGAAAATCCTTGTAAAGTGATCAGTCTGGATCTGGCTCTTTTTCATTCACAAAATTAACACAGCTGGTAAAGCTGCATAGAAATATGGCAAATACTCATAAAATGCCTATGTGGAAAGACTGACCCATCTGTTCTTCACAGTGTATCTCATGCTGGTTAACTGTAGTTTTAAGCAGTTACCTGAGGAACCTGAAATTGTATTGTCTGCACTTGCAGAGGTGATGTGCCAGGAAACATAAGCAAGCAAAAACTCAGCAATTATCTGCATCCATCTAACTTTATACTCTGACTTCAAGATTGACTGTGAGAAGATACCTAAAGGTGAATAATAACAGAGCAAATTTGTGTTGCTCCCTTCTCCCTAATACTTCCCCAGCCTCTGACCAGTGATTTCCTGAGCCTAATCCGACTTGTTTGCACTGCAACCCTCAATGGGTCTCTCAAATGTTTGCCATCTTTCCTTAAGACCACATAAATTTCTGGCATCAGTAGCATCTTTTGGCAAAGGTGTCTGTCTAAATATTTTGTCTGCTGTTCAAAAAAACCTCCTTTGGGTAGTTTTAGTCACCAGTAGCTTAATTTAGTGATTTCACTCTCTTACTTCCTGACAATTTTGAAAATGTCTGCTATGTCCCTCTTTGATTAGACCTAGCCTAGTCAGACATTCCTTTTGTAGATGTTTGTAAGGCATAAAACATAAATATTCATCATAAACAAACACTTGTTCTAGCTGTCTGTTTCTGAAATTTTTCCAATACAGAATTGCTGCTTTTGAAATGAAAGGTCTAGAACAGAATGTGCTATTCATGGATGGACAAAGGCTTTATGTAATATTTTATGTAAGCTTTAGGTTATTGATTTGTATATTTAATGTAATACGCCCTAGTGTGTTGTTCTCTATTGCTTTCCTAATTAATTATTCACATTTTGATTTGTCTGTTTAACAGCTACCTAGTACTGAGCTAATGTTTTTATGCAGCTGCAGGGCTAATGAGTTGTTCCTGAGTAGAAATGATCCGATTGGAGCCTATCATTTTTTGTGACACTGAGACTGTGTTTCCTATTGTGCATTGCTTGGCATTTTTATTTTATTACCCCTTTTGCCTGTAAGGTCTTTCTGCAGCTCCTTATTGTCTATTCACACCTCCACTTCAAGAATGTCATATCATTTGCAAGTTTTATCATCTTGCTATACATTCTCCTCTTCCAGTTTTTTTATTAATATTAGAGCACATGGATCACAGCACAAAACCTATGCAGGATTATACCAATGACCATCTCCATACCATTTCCTATCTCTTAATCAGTTTAAGAAGGTCAGTTAACCTTTGCCAAGACATTTCCCTTTATCTCATGTGAATGCTAAGTTTCTTTGAAAGTCCTTCTTGGTGAGGAACTTCTCAAAAAAAAGTCTTAGAGATCCAAGTTGATTTCATCAACCATCTTATGTGTATCCTCATGCTGGTTAAACCGTCTGAAAGCCTCCAACAGGTTTATAATGCAGGATTTGATTTTTTGTTTTGTTTTGGTCTGGGGTTTTTGTTTGGTTTTGTTTTGAGGTTTTGTTTGTTTGTTTGAAGCCTAGCTGACTCTCCCCACTCACGTTGCATTTGTCCATGTATCTCAAGTCCTGTTCATTATAGTCTTTCCTTACTTACCTGCAACGGATTATATGCTTGCAAGCCAGTAGTTACACTGATCCCCTGACACCAGTTTTAAAGACTGGCATTATTTTTGTTGGTCTCTTATCTTCCTTCAGGCACTGAGTTAGTTTTAAATGAAGACTTAGTCACTGCTTTTAGCATCCATCCTGGTTTCAGCTGGGACAGAGTTCATTTTCTTCTTAGTAGGTGGTACAGTGCTGTGTTTCGGCTTTGGCACAAGAATAATGTTGATAACACAGTGATGTTTGACTGTTGCTTAGTAATTTTTACCCTAAGTCAAGGACCTTTCAGTATCTCATGGTCTGCCAGTGAGGAGCTGCACAAAATGCTTGGAGGGGACACAGCTGGGACAACTGACAACTGACCAAAGGGATATTCCATAGCATATGGAACTTTATACACAGTCAGTGTATAAAGCTGGGGGAAGGATGAGAAAGGGAGGGACATTTGAAGAGGTGGTGTTTATCTCCCCAAGTAAGTATTACATGTGATGGAACCCTGCTTTTCTGGAGATGGCTGAACACCTGCCTGTTGGTGGAAAGCAGTGAATTAATTCCTCTCAACCCATGAGTTTTCTTCACTTTTACTTTTCCAGTTCTCTTACACTCATTTCACTGGTGGGGGAATGAGTGAGCGAGCAACTGTGTGTTGCTTTTACTGTCTGGGGCTAAACTGTGACAGTGTTTCAGCTATTTCATCCCAAAACTAATTCTTTTCTGAATACTCTTTGTTCCTGTTAACTTAGCACTCAATCTCTTAGCATGTAACCTCTTTTACAGCTTTTTAGTTAGAGAAAGTTTTTTCTTTCCTGTAATTCTCTTACTCCGAGGTTCTGTTTTATCTGCCTAAAGAACATCTGTTTCTCATTGTGTTCTTTCCCTCTTCGATTTCAATAAACTCCTTAAGACAGGATTCAAGAGTGAACAGAAAATACCTGACAAAGCTGAATGATGTGATGATTAGTGACTTCTCTTCATGTTGTTATGAAAAATCCTAAGAGATCGTAGATCTTACAGCAATAGATTCTAGATTTCACTCAAATTTCAACTCCAGAAATTCTCTGGGATGAACTGTTTAAACTGTCCTTGAAATCAGAACAAATACAGGTCATAGAAGTACTCTGACAAGAGCTAACACAGTCATTAGAAATGCTTAAAACCAAGCTACAATTCTACTCTAGATTCAGATTCAAAATATAGCTTTAAATTTGATTTGATTCAGTGTGGAAAAATAATTAAAAAAATTTAGTTTTTCTCTTGTCTTTCAATGCTTGCATTACTGTAGTTATGTGTCTTCAAGCTTTGCAAATGGATTTGGCAGAAATGGAAATTAGAGATCTATTTTAGCACTGCTTTGATCTGGAAGAACTGCATCTATATGCTTCAAAAAACTGTGACAAAAATCTGTCTAGAATAAGAAGAGGATTCATCCTTTCTGCTTGAATCAATGTATTTTTAAGATGCTGAAAAATAAGTTACACTTTTGTCAAAATTTACCCGTCCCTTTGTTTACCCGTGCTTTTCAAAAGCTATGGTCATGTCACTCAACGTTCTGGTTGCCTAGCTGCTGTTGTGTTGTTGTAATACTTGGAGTTTTCTTGCTGCCTTTTTTTACGCTTTTGTTTTGTTTTGTTTTCTCCCCCATGCGTAGAGAAACTTATTGTTTTTTACGTGAAGTCACATTCGTATCAGTGACTAGCATTTAGTGACTTTAATTGACTACATCAAGCCAACTGTAAGTATTTCCACTAGCAGCTGACATTGGACAAGGACATTGGACATAGTAACTGACGCAGAGAATTTTTTATTACTTTCCTGTTTGCATGAAAAAATTTCTCAAGGAAGGGAAAAACAATTATATATACGACAGAATTTTTTTTCCCCTAGTCTTCACCAAAATTCAGAACTACACAAGTTAAATCAGGAAGGAGGAAAAATAGTTTTTCTTATTGTCAGTCCAACTTTACAGAATGTAACAAAACCAAAAGGAGGTGGCTTGCTTTTTGAAGCCTTTTTTCAACCAAAAGCATAATTAGTATGTCCTTGTGGCCACATTTATATAGCTTGCTCAAGCTGATGGTGGTATGAAACATGCTTCATACATTTATGCTGATGTGTGGAACCTCTGTCATAGGAAGTCTGTAGGAACATATTACATAACCATTTGTCTGAATTTAGAGGTTTGTAGTGCTGAAAGAGCTCTCAAGCTTTCTTCCACTGTAGAAATTGTTGTCTTATAGCTACTCTGGTCATGTTCTTCCCTACAGTAATGTGCAATTTTTTTTTTTTTTTCCCCCAAAAGAGTCCCTGTTGTGATAGCTGGTAACACGCACAATTTGGACAAACTTTCAAGTACAATGTAAAAAAAAGGTTTATTTCTAGTTTTCAATAATAGTGTCTGTTCTTCATTTTGTTAACAAAATACAAGGCTGAAAAATATAAACTGTAAGTATCATTAAATGAAAATTTAAAGATTTTTTTGAGAGTTGAAGGGGACCTCTAGAGGTTATGTGGTCCAACTTCCTTGCTTGAAGC
The DNA here is from genome assembly GCF_009829145.1 of Chiroxiphia lanceolata. Classification (NCBI taxonomy): domain Eukaryota; kingdom Metazoa; phylum Chordata; class Aves; order Passeriformes; family Pipridae; genus Chiroxiphia; species Chiroxiphia lanceolata. The sequence continues at coordinate 32,975,706 of NC_045639.1, read as the reverse complement.
AGTCAACTAGAGCAGGCTTTTTACAGCCATGTCTAATTGGGCCTTGAATATCTCCAACAACAGAGTCACCACAACCTCCGTGAATAATCCCTTCATGTGTTTTACTCTTTTTTTGTTGGAATTTCCTGGATTTCAGTTTGTGGCCACTGTTTCTTGTCCCTTCATTAGGCGTCGCTGAGAAGAGACAGGTGATTTCCTGTTCACTCTGCCATCAGGTATTTATAGACACTCATATGATCTCCTGGAGCCTTCTCTTACCCAACTTAAACTATCCCAACTTTCTCACTCTCTCCCTTTCTCAGGTGCCTGCCTATATTTACCATATTTGTGGCCCATTAATGGTCTTGCTCCCATATGTCCCTGTCGTTCTTGGACTGAGGAGCCTGAGCTGGAGACAGCACCCCAGGTATGGTCTCACCAGGGCACTGAGTAGAGGGGAAGGATCACCTCCCTTGACTGCTGGCAGGACTTTCCTAATGTAGCCCATGAGGCTTTGGATGACTTTGGTATGAGGGCACATTGCTGACTTGTGTTCAGCTTTGTTTTCACTGAGACCCCAGGTCCTTTTCTGCCAAGCTCAGTACCGGGTGATCAACCCCCAGGCTGTACTGGTGCATGGGGCTATTCCTCCCTAAGTGCAGGACTTTGCATCCTGTCCTGTCATCAAGGTCATTAATGAAGATTTCAAACTTTATTTGATCCCTGGCATACACTGCTGGGCACTGTCCTCCAGCTGGACTTCATGCTGCTTGGCATAGTCCTTTGAAAACAGCAGTTCATGTGGTTTTCAGTATACAGTGCTGTGCATTTACCTAGTCTATATTTTATCAGTTTATCTATGAGGATGTTATGGAAGACAGTGTGAAGCACCTTTCCAAAGTCAAGATAAAGCCCACCAACGTAGTCATCTCATTATGGAAGGCTATCTGGTTATTCAGGCGTGTTTTCTTCTCCTTAAATCTATGCAGACTACTCTCTCACCTTCTTGTCCTTCATATCACAGATTGGTTGCGGTGAGGAAGGACTGATGGAGTTGCTCCAGCAAGGTCAGTTCTTGGCATTTCCCTTGGCAGAACTGCATGAGGTTCCTGTCAGCCTGTATCTCCAGCTTCTGGAGATCTCTTTGGATAGTAGCATAAGTGCTGGTATATCAGCCACTCCTCTCAATATTGTGCCATCAGGAAACTTGCTGAGGGTACGCTCAGCCCCATCATCCAGATGCTTAATAAAGATGTTGAACAGTATTGAACTCTCTATAGACCCCAGTGGTACACCACTAGTTATTGGACTTCCAACTACACTTTGTACTGCTGATCACAACTCCTTGGGCTTGTCTGTTCAGGCGGTTTTCAGTCTTACTGAAGTTCAGATAGCCAGTGTCCACTGCTCTCCTCCAATCTACCAAGCTCATCATAGAGATTATCAAGTTGGTCAGGTGTGGCTTTCTCTTGGTGAATGTTACTGACTGCTGCCTTCATGTGTTAAGAAATGGCTTCAAGGATGTATTGCTTCATGAGATGAGGCTAACCTGGATCCTTCTTTTTTGCTTTTGCTGAAGACAGGAATGACATTTGCTTTCTGTTAGTCCTTGGGAACCTCTCTTGATCGCCATGACTTTTTAAAGATAATTGAGTTTTCAAAAGTCATCTATTCTTTATCTTATTCTTGTGGTTAGTAACAGGGTTTTAGTCAAAGTATTGATCATTATTTATGCAGTGGTAATTGTATCGTATGTACAAAGAAGAATTAATAAAATGGCAAGAAAGGAAAGTTAGATTGGGGCAAAGTCTTATCTCCAAAGTAAGGTATGTAATATAGGGAGTGTAATTTCAGTCAGTAACCTATCATCACAGTAAGTATCTTTGCAATTTTAGCCTAGAATATGAAGGCTTCTGCAAAATTTAGTGTGATAAATTTAAGCTTATGTATATGACCATTATATAGGTTTGGTGATGATCTGTGGTATGATATATTTTCACTTGATAGCTTTGGTTTTAACAGGGAGCTTGAATTATAGCTTTGCTTTTTGTGCGATTTGGTGATATCTCTTGTAGTATGTTTGTAAGTGTTGGTGGACTGTTGTCTAAAGAGAATGTCCACCCATGTAGAGTTGCAAGTTTCTTTATCATCTCTGTAAGCAGATCCAACTCTGAATAAAATAGTTTTCATTCTCACCTCTGTGTATTCTTCTGGTTTTACCCCTTTGAATACGACAAGGTAGTGGTAATGCTGGTTAGTGAGAGATGGACCCCTGTGGTGACATTTCTTGAGCAACTAGAAAGGGGGTGTTTGTTTGAGATTACCCTTCAGCATTAGTAGTTTTTTGCTTTGTGGAGTTTGCTTTCAGTTAGTTATAGGATTTTAACTGAAAACAGATCTCTATAAAAACAAACAATGGATTTCAAACTTTATAGGATTTGTGAAATCATTATTCCCATAAGCTTAAACCAAGTAAGACTTTTCACTTGAGAATAGTATTGGAAAGGTACTCTAAAATATTTTGGTCCTCTAAATGGTTCTTTATTTCTGTGACTATTCCTAGGTCTAGGTCATCTTCTGCACATACCATACTCCCATTTGTCATTGTTACAGTTTTCCAGAATGTCCTTTAGATTTCCGCAAGTTTGAAAAATGTGGTCTGCATAATGTTATTCTAAAGATGAAATCAGCATTGTTTTATGTTTTTCTCTTTACAGTATAGACTTCCAGAAGAACAATCCAATACACAAATTAACTGAAGAAGAACTTTTGGCTTTTACTTCAGTAAGTAACTTATCTGGACTTCATAGTAAACATGTTTTCACTTAATATTTCGGTACCAAGCAGTAATCTGTCATATTAACGAGGAACCTGTTTGTAAAGCAAATCCGTGTTAGTACTCAGGTGTTTCCTTAACTTTTTCTTATTTGAAGAAATTAAAGTGATGCTGAAGTTCTGTCTGATTTTCAGCCATCATCATGAGGAAGAATTTGACATTTAAAAACGTTAATTTCACCTGAAAACACATACAAAACATTTTTTAATGTGTTTGTTTGGTTTTTATTAGCTAAATGAATTATAGCTAATTCAGCAAACTCTTCCTGTGACGCTGTGAAAGTGCTGCTCTTTGAACAGTGTTTAAGTGGAGTTCAAAAGGATTTTGAACTTTATTCTATCAGATTTATTCAGTCTGTATCAGATGTTCTGCTTAGACATGTTTCTTCCCAGTTCAGTGGCTGATTTGCTGCAGAATAATTTTGTAACTTCCAAATGAAGCTTTGAAAATTCTCAGTATTTTTTCAATGTAATTTTTTTTTACTTAAGACAAAACACAATTTGCTTCTTTCTTGATCTTTTCTGCTTTTGTGTAGTTTTCAACATTATTTTAGATGGAAGGGTGGAGGAGGAAAGGCTTGTGATTATGTTGCCTTTTTTACTTACTTTCCACAATGTTAGACTTAACTTTGGGTACAATAAAGAGGACTTGCTTTCCTACCCAAGCCTTGCAGTCTGAGACTTTATTGCTGTAGTAGTGTCATCTGAAAAAATAAATTATTGGATCTTAGCAAAAATCCCTTTGATTTCAACTGAGCTAGAATTTTATCACTGGCAGTTGTAGTTATGTGAAAGGACTATGGACAGTAATCCAAGGTTAACTGTGGTAATGTTTGGTTGGGTTTTTTTTTTTTTTTGTAAAAGGAAGTTCAGTCTGTTGAAAAGAAAATCCTAATCTTATTAGATAAGTGTAAAATAGATTGGTTTTAAAGTAATGTTTGTTTAGATCTTTATGCTAATACAGTACATGTAAAATATGCATGAGGGAACTGAGTGAATTTTTGTAAAACAGTTTGGGTTTTGTAGGTTTTCTGTTTGTTGCTACAGTGATAGTAGTGCTTTCTCATGATATAATTTCTAAAGTACTTTGTTTTGAAGTACACTTTTGTTCTGTGTTGTTTTCTGAAAAGGTAGGAATAGAGAGCAGGAAAAAAATGAAATGTAGAAAAAATGAGAGTTTCCACTCTCATTTCATATTGTAGTAATTGAAGTACCCAATAAGAATATTAAAGAATGATGACCATTGAAGGAAAAGAAAAAATTACAGAAACAATCAGTACATACAAAGACAGGAAATATGCACGTAGAAAAGCCCATAGGAATTAAAAAACCCACCAAACTGGTGAACTGAGTACTGCAAGGTTTTTTTAAAAAATGGTGAAACTATTACAATGCCATTTCCCCCCCAAAATACTGTTAATACAAACAAGACATGCATATAATTTCATTAAAACAAACCCTACCATTTTTGTTGTTAAAATCATGTTAAAGCATTATATAGAATTATAAATAGATGGTTTTCTGTGACAACTCAGAACCTTGCTTCTCAGATGTAGTTTCCAAATTCCCTGCACTGTTTTTGTGTACTTCTTGCTTCAGTCTTCACACTACCTGCTATTGTTCATGTAATTTTTGGGTGGAAAAGCAACCATCATATACCTGAATCTGGAAATAACTTCTCCGTATATTCTATGATTTTAATATGAAATGGAGTGATATTGTGATAACAGAACAAGATAGATTGTACTCCTGTAGTGGTGTACTTTCCAGAATAATAAAACTAGCAATGGGGTTTAACTGTTTTAACACTTGAGTTTTCAGACATTTAAATGTTCTTCAGGTTTTACAGGAGAGTAGAAAAAGTTGAGGTAGCTCATACTCTAGGAAAGACAGATAATCAGCTTTTTTGTCATCTTTTTATCTGACATTGCTTGATAGATAGTATTACCTGTTATCTGAGATGTAAATCGGTTGGGTGAATTCTTTATCATGATGAGAAAATTAAACTGCATTTTTCTGCCACCTAGTGGGTGATCCCTCAAAATCCACAGGACAGCTGATTAACTTGCTTTTTAATTTTTTATTGCAGTGACTGTGGGGAGCTTATGTTTTCACTTATTTATTTATCTTTTCATGGAGCTTCTAAGTCAGCTACGGCTTGCTTCACGCTAGTAAGATCAGAAGCCACTCTAGTAAGATCAGCAGGTTAGATCTCCTGAGAAACAGCTGAAAGATATGTGTAGGCTCCCCTATCGCTCTGTGCTCAGAGTAGCAAAACCAGAAGGGTCTATGGCAATAAACGAAGAGGAATGTAGATCTCATTAGTAATGCAAAATTCAGTGGACAGCAGTGAGATAAAGTAACTGGTAGTCTAAAAATGAGATTAAATAGTAAATTTCAATATCAGAATAGTGTTCTTTTAAACTTTTGCTTAATGTTACCAAGTTAACTGGATGTACGGACACAAATTAATCTTACCATTATTTTCTCTTTTGATCTTGACCTATGCTCTAAGGCACAAGAACAAGTTTGAATTGTAACAATCCCATCCCAAATCTTTCCTGGAAGCTGAAAGCAGGAACTAGACATTAGCTTATATAAGTTACTTTCATTATATGTATCTTGTGGCATTTTCATCTGAGCCTAAAATTGTGAATAGTCACTGCAGAATTTCGTGATGAAATTTCTGAGCTCTTTTGTGTCTTAGATCTGGGTCACTGAGGCATATCCATCCACTGTGCTCCCTGGAAGTAGGAATGTTCTGTGTCAATGTTAACACAGCCTTGTGTGAATGTTAACACAGCCTTGGTTCTTATGGTGTCTGCCAGCTGAGTAAAAAAAAGTGGCACCGTAACTGTTACAATTTATACTAAAGGTATTTACCAAAATAGGACAATGAGCACCATATCGATGCTGCTCTAGTAATTTCTTTAGCATCATTTAAACTGCTCTGTTGTGTGTGTGAGCAGGCATCTTCTCAGCCTACATGTGGATTCCTAAATCTGCAGGCTGGTTAGATGGTTGTCATGCATTCATCTGATATCTGCTGAAATTTGTTTCCTCAAAAAAGGAAGGCATTTCAAGATATCTTAGGAAACTTGAGAAATTATAAGGCATTTTAATTGCTCAGTGAATTATCAAGAGATCTTCTTGCTTTGGACATTGCAAAATAAATGCATGTGACGTTCAATTTCTCTTGAGCAGAGAGAATTAAGATATACATAGTACGGGAGGGAAAGGATGATCAAATTGATCTCAAGTAGATGATGTGGTCCTGCCTCATATTAGGTGTAGTTTGGAAAAAAACCCAGGCATTCTAAACTCCCTTTTAGATCTGTAGAAGTTGAAAATTACTAGATCTTTAACATATATATATTTAACAACAGAGCTTACAATACTAAAAATAACACTATTAAGTCACTGCAGTCAATACAAAAGGATTGCTGCTTTCCATTTACTTAAATCACTTGGAAGAAGTTGCCATTGTCCTGCAAGTACTAGCTTTTGTAGCTCAAAATTACTTTCAGTCTTGCTAATTTTTGAAGCAAGCTGTCAAGGTGTATGTGGTGTGATTGGCTGGGATAACACCTTTTGGTACAATAATTTGGACTTAAATCTTGAGGTGTTCTCATCAAATCTCTTAGCCTATCATCAGCATAATATTTCAACTTTTAAGATATTAATCTGTAAGTGAAATTAGATGTACCTGATTTTGTTTTTCTTCTTGTATTTTTATTGTTGATTTAATGTCTTTACATGAGAAGTAACGTAGTTCAGATTCTACGTTATAGCATAAGAAGAGTAAGAATAAACACAAAAATAAAACATTTGATTTTAAAGAGGATAAAATGTTACTTTACTCACACCTAACAGTTTAGGGAAACAGTTAAAATTTTTAAAAATTTTTTCTCTTATGGTAAGCACTTGGTCCCCTGAGAAAGCAAAGATCTTACTGAGAATTCAAATATCACAAAAGCTTTGGAGACACAGGTATGCAGTTGATATTTGGGGAATGTTCTGAAATAGCTAACTGAATATTGCATTTAAAAGCCATTTTTAAGAGAGGGAAAGAGGGACAGTAAGCCAGTAGTGAGACTCAGTGCTTCTCTGGTAGAAGTACTGGTTTCTTCCTTATAATAAACTTTTTCCCCAGAGCTTTCTGTATAGGAAGTAGGAAGCAGATAATGTAAGAAACCAAAGAACTAGCACAGTGCTGCTTTTACATCGAGATTTTGTAGCTTAGTTTACTCCCAGGTTCCTGAGTTAGTTTTGCAAAGCTTAAATATGCTTCCTTATCCATCTTTAATTTCAGTGGATTTTTTTTTAATGTAAAAATACAAATGTGAAGTTCTGCTATGTTTTATTTTGGACACCAGTTTTTCCCTAGAATTTCACAAGTACATCACTGAGCTGTATAGCAGTGGCCAAAATACTTCTTTTAGAAAAAAATCCTTTTCAAAAATGAGCAAAAGTAAGGTCTTAAAATCACTTCTATTAAATACTTGCTGTGTACATTATTTTGAATAGGTCATGCAGTTAAGACAATATACCAGAGAGGAGACTAAATGAACAACAGTGTTACATAAATGTACGTGATATTAAAAAAATAAATAAATTACATTTAAAGCTTTATAAATGGTGTTTGTGATGTCAACATAAGCCTTAGAAAAGAAGCCTACAAAGTATTTCTGAAATGTAAAAAAAAAAGTTTCAGGAACACATGAAAGCTCTGTGTAACAACTAGTAATTATTACTTTATGTTTTAATTTAATATGATGCAGTTTTTGGAGGGAAATAGGGAAAATATTAAATACTGGATGGTGTTGCATTATTATCTTACAAAAGAGAAAAATGTTTTCTTTTTAAAACAAAACACTAATAGGATTAAACTCTGCAATGCAAGTTCTTACTGCTTTACAGAAAGCTTATACTATAGCTTATATTTTACATACTATGGAGATAATGCAATGTTTCATAGTCTAATATGACCCTCCAACAAGTATCCCGGATTAAGGAGCTGCAGCTGGTCCTTAAAATTACCCATTCCATCTGTTGAAGCCTTTGCATAATCCAGGAGAAATGGACTTTGTGGTAAATGTGATAAGCACCTAGCCCAGTGTAGAAGAATATTACTTTTTCCCCTTATTAGTGTGTTATGGTCAAGGGACATTGAGTGGTAGCAACAGTATTAACCTGTGGGGAGCTGAGAAAGTAAGCAGAACCTGTGGAAGAGAAGCCTTGCTTTGTTCATTCCCATATCCTTTGGAATCCACAGAAGATGGGAAGGGAAAGAAAAGCAACCATGGAAAATTTAGTTGCTTTGGTTTGTTATACTCCTGAGACTTCTATCATTTATGGAGAGTAGAACAGTTGGTTTCTTTATTAAGTGATGAAAGTGGGAAAAGGAAGCTCTGGCAATTCTTCTGTCTGTGTGCAGAACAGGTGAGGATATCTTTCTGAAAGAGGAAAAAAAGCAGTTGTAATAGCTTTTGCTTGGAGTACAAAACTTAAAAGCTGTTCACCATCTTCAGACAAAAATACTGTACCATTCTGAAATGTTTCCAGTAATGGTGTGAAGGATACCAAGGTCTGATTGAGGACTTGTTGAATGTGGAAGGAGTGTGCAAAATCCAAGGAATACTGTGTATTCCAAAGATAGACCAGATGGGAATGTTTTTCCACTGTGTAGAGCTACCAATTCCATAAGAAACTGTTTTTACTAAGAAATTTGAGAATGGTTGGACAGATTTTTTTCCAGAGGTGGGCATTTATTGAGTGTAATAGAAACTGATGTTGTATGGTACCTTTTGAAAATCACAGTGAAGAATTATAGTGCACATTTTATTGAGTGTATGTGTATGAATATGCATATATGAATAGTTTTTCTTCTTTTCAATGTAGAAGGAGGGCTTTGGGAGGAGGGAGTGGAAGGTGGAAATGGGAATGCTTTGTTTTTCTCATCTTTTCTATGGCATTTGTGATATTAATGTGGAACTAGGGAGCAATTAAATCACGGCATATGATATTTTTAATGTTAAGCCTTCCTATCAAAATCTCTATAAAACTAACATGCCAATTTGGTTTCTGAAGAGAAGTTGTTTATATAACTTAAATAAAAGCAGTGCATTTTTCTCTGCTGAGAAAATGGCTGCAGTTTTTTATGTTTTATAAGCAGCAAGAGTATTGAAAAGCTCATTAAGAGTGCCATGTGTCTCTACTGCTGTAACTTTAGTGGCTTTGTAAAAAGTTTCTTTCACTTCTTTTTCTAAGCTGTATTGCCCATTTTGAATAGACTCTGTTGGTTACGAGATTATAACACTGCAAAGGCTTTCTCTCAGCAAAGCCCTGCTAGTACTAGTGAGACTTTTTTTTAAAGTAAATGAACTCAAACCTATTTTATTCTTTTTCTTTTCTTTCATTTATTTTTCTGTTCTAAGCACTTTTATTCAAAAGTCTGAATCATTTTGCAGGAATGTCAGGATCTAAACACTTGCTAATTTAATGCATGTATGCCTTGTGGCCCATCTCACAATATTGGGAAATCACATTGAGTATAGCAAAAGAGAAGCTGCTTGTTTCTGCTGCACGTTCAAAGACTCAACTGGATTTCTTGGAAGCTTGTTCACAAAGTGTCTGTTACATACCTTTGGGATGTTTTGTGGATAGGAAACTAGCCTAGTGTTGTCAGTCATGTTTGCTGCTGTTGTATTGTATGCATTTAGGTGTTTTGGGTAAAGTAACTGGGTGCTGTAGTACATGTGTTGCAGGGTAGGGGGGAAGCTTGCATTCCATTCCAAAACTGGGATTAAGTAACGGTCTGTTTGAAGTTGGTTTATTTTACAAAGTATCAAATTTCAACATAATTGACGCTTTTATCCCTTTCAACTTTGTTCTCCTCTGTGGTCTAAATTCTTTCCGCAGTCCCTGGGATCCACAACTCTGCTTGCATCACGTCTTGCAAGAGATGATTCCTGATTTATTGTGTGCCTTTCTGAGCAACAAATTTGGGGTAGCCTTTCCTTTCTAGAATAACATGCTCTTTTGTGTAATCTGTACAGAATTACTTGAGCAATAAATTTTAGTGGTCTCACTGAAACTGCAGTGCTAAAAGAACATGAAAATCATGTTTAAATATTAATAGATTATTTGCTTGTCTAAGGGTTTGAGAAGTTAAGCAGGCAAATTTGATGACAGTTAGTAACATTTTTTCCCACAGTAGCCTTTCTTCTCCCCCTCCTCCTTCTTCTTTATCTATCAGCAGCTCACTTATTTTTTCTAGCAGCCTCTCTGACAGCCAGTTGACATGTCACAGGCTTCCCTTCCCCCCTTATGTCCTTCACCAGTTATAACTATTATAATCTACTTAAGCAAGAAAGATTTCGTTGCAGAAAGAAAATTAAATTAAACTCCCTTTCAACAAAACACTGTCTGAGGTATCATCCGAAGGAAATAGGACATTCTCACTCTTCTATATGGTGCTTAATAATCTATTTTTGACAGTGTTCTGCTGATCAGTTCAATTCATGTGTTATCAGTACTAGCAGTCACTTTTTTTAGTGACATATTCTACTGATCTACCTGTTTGGCTGGAAGGAGCACAGATGAACTAAACAAGGAGTAAATACAATCTCCCCTTTTTCCAAAGTAAATACCATCGGAAAAAATGAAGATGGTTGAATTCTTGTTTGCTACTGTCTAAGCAACTTGAGTTTAATTTTCTATGATCATATCATGTCTATATTTTTGACTGGAAGTAGAATATTTTTCATCTCAGTACACCAAGCAGTCTTTCTGGTCTATGTTAACGACAAAATATTGAAGCAGGAAGAGATTTTTTTGATTTAATGCACAATTTAGGACAGGTTTGATTAGAATGTTATAGTCTTTGATTGCAGTCATGAAGTATGTATTTTTTCTTCCCCCCAAGGTGTCTGAAATGTGTAAATCTGATACTCAATGATTCATTTATCATCAGTAAAATGTCACTGTTTTGTTTTTTGTTTTCTTTTTAAAGAAAAACAGATGCAGTCAATTCTAGCTATTCTTCTTCTAGCCACTTTGGGAAAAAATATATGAACTCGATAAGCAATAAATCTATCTTACCCTGCTCCTGCTTGAATTTCTTTTTCCATTCCCCAAAAATTAAGGATGAAAAACTGAAACGTCTCCAATGAGTTTTCCTTTCTTTAGTTTTTTTCTTCCTTTGATCTTTTTACTTCTGAAGTTTTAGGTAGCCAGGCTACTGGAAGGGATTTCTAATTGGTACTTTCTTTGGTACATTTGTTGATGGTCAGTTTAAGATTTTCGAGTGCAAAAAATGTTTAATCAAGTTCTAAATCTATAAACCTTGGGCTTTTGAAAGGAGATGCAAAGGGGAAGGACTTGGAGTCCCTGTTTTTGAGAAATTTTCCTAAAAAACACTTACAGCTTAGATTCAGTGAAACATCTGTTTACTTGCTTAGCGGTCCTACTTTGAGTAAACCCCATTATGTTCAGCAGTGATTTTGGGTGTTGTTTTGTGCCATGTACTGCCCTTGTATAAGGAGTTAGTTGGCTTCAGTATGTTATGGAAAAACATGGTGCCCTCTATGTTATAGAAGGACAAAGATTAAGCAGCTCTAATTCTGGTAATTCTACAGTGTTTCCTTTTTTGTCTTTTATCAAAAGCTGCACATTTAAATAGTAAAATGGAATTTTCAAATGCTGTTGACTGGAAATTAAGGAGTTGAGATTAAATTAATTTGTGAAACATTTAAATGCATCTGCGTGGAGGATGTATGCACATTTATTATACATGTATCTGTAGAATGCTTGAATTCAAGTACTGATCATGTTTTAAACAGTACATTATGACTGAAGGGGGGGAAGCATGTGTTCTTGTCAGCAGGACCCCACTGCGCAGCTGTTTGTGTGTTTTTCTTCCACAAATACATTTTTATTGGTATAACTTACATGCTGATAAAGGAAAGTGTTATTTTTAATACATAATTGTAACATGAAATATGCAAGAAAACTTCATAGGGTAGCTCACATGAAGCGTTTGTGACCCTTGTGAAAAGTAATTTCCAGTTGTGCAAATACACAAATAAGAAAGGTTCATATTCTGTTCATGAAGGTTAGCTCATTGCATCAAGAAATCGAACCAATGCCAGCTCATTGGACTGTTCATGTGATGTGTATCATAAATGAGTCTCGTGATTACTGTGAGAAAAGTCAGACTTTTTTTTTCTGTGTTTAATTTATATGCTTAGCATATATGATAATATGGTATGGCATAAATACATCTGACATGTTTGGATTGGCTGCATTAATCATAGCAAGTAGAGCTGCTAGTTATGAAGACTATTCAAATAAATGCCAATAAAATGTTTAAAAGCATCATGCTCTACTTGTTTCAGTTTGCAAAAATGTTTTAAAATATTTACACTATTTAATGTTCTTCTAGCTGGGAAGCTGAGATGTGAGGCCTTTTCTGAACTGAAATAAAAATCGTGACACTAGGTATTAGTTGGTATATTTTGACATATTTGAGATTTTACTGCCTTGTCTGTATTATTCTTAAGCATGTCTTGCATTAATTAAATTGGAGCTCAGGCTTTTTTTCTTGAAAGACTTAATGTCTTGTGTCAGCTAGATTTTTCTTCATTACATTTGTCAGAATATGTTGGCCAACACATTCTACAATGAATTCTGTCTAGTCCAGACAAAAGATGAGAGAGAAAATCTTTTAGAGATTTCTATAAATAGACAGGGAAAGATTTTTCTGCACTGTAAAATGAAATGTTTGATTTCAAAATTCCAACACTTGGAGAGGAAAAGCATATGCATTACATTCCCCCAAATTAGTACTGTGCCTGGTTTGAGGTTTTATCATTGGCTAAAACTGAGATGTTTTCTTTGCTTTTTAGTTTAATACATGTCAGTGAAACCCTTACAGTTTTTAGAATAAAGGAAGGAAATATGCTTAGAAAACTGTTTGTATTTTGAACAGCTTTCATGGTCTAAAGCTGTTAATAGCTTAGTAGTAAGAATCAAAAAGCAAACAGGTCATTTAGTTGTTGGAATAAGGCCATATTTCTCATCTTACAGCTTATTGTACAAGAACTTCAGTGTGTATCTTTTATGTGTCTGTATCTCTTCCTTATCTATAGTAGGCAAATGTTTATTTCTGTTTGTTGTATCTCTAATAGAGCTGGGAAAATGTAAGGCATGGTGTGTACATAACTAAAAAGATTGCCTCCTTTGTTTGTCAAAATAAAATGTCTCGTAGCTTCTTCAGACTAGATATAAGGTGGACATTTTTTATGAAGACAGTGGTAAAACACTGGAACAAGTTACGCAGAGATGTGGTAGATGCCCCATCCCTGGAAACATTCAAGGTCAAATTGAATGGGGCTCTGAGCAACCCAATCTAGTTGAAGATGTCCCTGGTCATTGCAGGGGGATTGGACTAATGGTTTTTAAAGATTGCTTCCAACCAAAACCATTTATGATTCTTCATCCGATTTTCATAGTAATTTTAATAACCACTCTTGTTTCTGTGCATAATACAACCGGTCAGATACTAGACTGTTGTGTTTGAATCTTAATCCATTACAGCTCACGCGTCTAACTTCTTTTAAGCCAAAGCACATCCCAAACATTGTCTTTGGTCTCTAATGAATGTATTCAGATTATAGCTTCTCTCTACACAACTCTGTCAGCTTTAGGCACGTTACTTACTTTTGCCCACCAAGAGCAGTCTCTTGCTCTTCCCCCCCCCCCCCAGTATTAGTCACTTGTGCCTGTGTCAGCTTCCCTTTTTGTTTACTCACCCATGCCATATTGCCCTCAGCCCTCCTTTGTCAGCTCTCACCTCTTGTTTATCTGACTTTCACTCTTGCTCTCATCATCCCTAATTCCTTCCTTTCTCATGTATCACTGACTATTTTTATTCCATTCCTTCCTGTGTTAGTTGCTTCTTAAGGAGTTAGTCTTCTTTCAGGACCATTGTGTCCTCAGTCTCTGAAAGGAAGGTGGCGGCTTTGTTTTGCTTCTGGAAACTAAACTTTTGCACTTAAGGTTTAAAGCCAGGCCGCTGGTGACCTCTGGCAGCTTGATCCTGTTGCTTATGAGAGCAGGAGCTCTTTAAAAAGACAAAATACGTCTACTGGTGAAGTCAGGTAGGAACTGAATGAAACCAGAAATCAAGAAGTCTCTAATGGACATTGAGACTTGCTAATATGTACTTTCTTGGGAAACTGCTGAGGCCATCCTAGAAGTCCCACTGAAATTGTCATCTCGAGTCATCTGCTAGCCCCTTAGCCCAGCAAACAGTAATTGAGTCTGGCCTCTTGCATTCAACATGTTATGCTTATTTGTGAACACCAAGTATCCCAGTATGTAGACTGCTGAACCGTAGAGACTGTTGTAGGCAGAATTCCTGTGGTGGATGCTGGCATTCAAAACGGGGGAAAACCAGGTAGACACACACTCCCCGTAGAGTCCGGTCTGCCACTGTGTGGATTTTCCCTCACTGTGCCTCCCTGTTCTTCTACAGACAGCTGTTCTTATGGACTGAGGGTTGTCAAGACGTTTTATAGAAATTCTATAATTTGTTCTGACATAAATAATGAATTCAATAGCAGCCTTACTATAAATCACTGGTCTAGGCATGTAATTATTCCTGATATTTTTTGGCTTTTCCTGTTACAGAAAAATGTGCTAGCTAATTTTGACTAGTTAGCAGAATGGGTTCACAAATTACATATTTTCATTTTGTAATGTAGAAAATGTATGCAACTGTTATTCTTCTTGTGCCCTTAAATAATGTTAAACTTTTGAAATTATGAAAACATTTAAATTGATTCTTTTCAAGATGATTTTGTGCCTTATACTGAGGGTGTGAAGGGAGCTTTTAAGGCTCCATTATTTTGTATAATTTTTGTGGTTGTGTTCCAAATCTGTCTGGGAACGAGTACTTTTGCTACCCTACATTCTCTTCCTGCAAAAGATACTCAGTTAAGGTATTTTAAGAGTAATTATTGTTAATGGATATTTGTCCTGAAGTTATCATTGCAGAAGTAAAGTTAAAAGTTTCTGTTACGGTACATCTGTGTGGTGTGAGATAACAACAGTATATAGAGAGTAGTGTTCTTCAGAGGCTGTCAATAGACCAAATGAACAGGAAGCATCACTGACAGTAAAAAACTGTAGTGGTGAGCTCATAGATGTGAGTAGGCACGCAGAACAAACTAATCCTACCACCTTGGGTCAGTTCCATAAGGGTGCAGGATCTGTCAGACCTTAAAGGATTTTTCCAATAATCTGGAGTTCTGCAAGCGTTGAGTTTGCCTGGAGGAGTTTAAACAAGCAGAGAAGCAGAAAAAAAGAAATGGGAACCTTAATGTGTAGTTTTGTCTGGATTTTGCTGAGTAAGAAGTACTATTTAAAAAAGGAGAGAGTTGACCAGGCTAAAGAAAGTATTGACAAATAATGGTTCTTGTCTATAGCCGCAGGCAGCAGAAATGGAAAGATTAAAAGTCATACTGTCTCCCTGAAGAACTGTATGTTCCAAAAATGCTCCTTGTGAGAGGAGAGGCAACACTGAAGCTGAGGTGGAGCAAGAAGGACAGAGGATTTAAGAACCTACTTGGTAGTTTCCAAGGGAATACCTAGTGGGGAGTAGGACATGTTTCTTTTCCCACATGGCCAATTCTAACAAGTTAGAAAATATCCTCTATTGACATCAGTTTTCTAACTTTCATCCTTTCTTCAGTCATTTGATTTGCTTGTCTTGAGGCTAAACAGATTGCAAGTCCTTAGACAGCATGTACCATTGCATATAGTCCTGAAATTATCTGGTTTTAAAATATGATATCTAACCATTCTTAACAAAATTCACTGTTTTACTACCTGTGCAGAGAGAAAAAGAAAAAAAGTGTTGTTCTGGTTTTCAGGATATAACCTAAAGAGCACAAGATGTGTTCAGAACCTTGGCACAGATGGTGAAATTCCTGAGGCTGGGCAGTTAAAATGAGAAATTTGCTGTTTTGTAATAACTAGGGAAATCCTTATCATTGCTACCAAAGAGTTAAAGTCTAGTCTTTTGTATCCAAAAACATGATTTATTGCTGTTGAGATTAGGCCTTAGGAAATAAATGCAGTACTGTGATGTGGTGTGGAAGTCTGTACTTATGCTGTTTCAGGAGCAAGTCCAAACCACAGACCTGAAAAAGACAATGCTACTACAGTCAAATCTGGCTAAAGTTGTTTTCAGCATAACACAGAATAAGTGATATGTTTGGCACAACAGAGCAAATGTCAGTAATATGGCTGGACTCCATTCTAAGTGAAAAGAGGAACCATATCTTAGGCGGTTTACCCTTCACTAGTCACTGGAAGTTGATTCCTTTACATAAAACAGTATCTTCTTTCTTCATGACGTTTCCTTTTCTTCTCTAGTTTCTTTCTTTTTGTAAAAAAAAAAAAATTGAGAACCTCCAAGGAAAGCTTACTTCTGAACTTAAATAGTCTCTCAAAATGAAAAGAAAAAAATAAACCCAAGAAGCATCTTAAGCAACAGCATAAAAAAATTATTTTTCTTTTAACTCTTACAAGAGGATACAATATGGTTACCACTTCGTATCGTAACAGAGCATTAAGCTCTTAGAAATTTGCTAAATATCAGCCTACCAATGCCTGTTAAGAAGAAAACTTATATAATCCTGGACATCCAGGATACATCTGCAATTTGATTGTAGAAGTAGAACTGAACAATTAATTTGACAGATAATGTCTTTGTATCATAATTAGAAAGTAGAAAATCCCAAGCGAAAAAAAGCTTTGAAACATTTTCCTAGCCAATCCTGATCTGAGTTGATTTTTTCAGTGTGTCGAAAATAACTTTGATTTGTGCTATTGTTTCTTCCATAGCTTTCTCTTCAAGTTATGTACCTGCATGCGTGCAAGTTAAGTAACAGATTGCATTATACAGAATCAAAGAATCATGTTCATAGCTCTCTATAAGTGTCTCCCTACTTTTTGTTATATTTTTGTTCCATGCAGGCTAATGTGAGCTTGCTTTTCCGTATTTGTTATGTTTAAATCCATACAAAGCATACCTTTTGCCTTATAAAGTGTCTATGGACAAAAAGAAAACTTATAACAATGCTTCATAATTGCAGATGGTGAAAAAAGGAAGTGTCCATTGTGTGTGTGTGTGTGTGTGTACACACACGTTTTATTTTAATGCTCTCAGAATTAATATTTTATTTCAAATGCATTCAGTTATCCACGATTCTCAAATTATATATATGAAAAAATCTCATTCAAACACATGGAAGTATATAATAATGGCCAAAAAAATCAGAGAGTGTCTTCTTGTTTTAGTAGTCAAAATCAACAAAAGATCCTGCGTATTTGCAATGATGTAATGTTACAACTTGAGTGCTGAGACTAGCAGACAAGACTAGACAAAGCGAATTTTAAAAATGCCATTCTAATTAAACTAGTCCCTTGATGCAGATCACTGATGGTGTTTTGGCCTTGCTTTTGACTTTTTAACACCAAGAGGTATTTCTAATGGCTGTGGTTAAGAGCTTTAAGCCTAGCTCTGCTAATGATCAGCTAACACCTGTTGTGGTGAAAAGCTATTTTGGTTGAACAGTCCCAGGATTAGTTTTATAGACCAAAATAAACCCTTGTCATACAGTTGAGTGAATAGCTTTAGAGTTTGGAAGAAATATGCTGAATGTGTGGTCTAAACCTACTGAAATATGTATGGAATATTAATATATTAAAACACACGCTGATGTCTCAGCCAGTGCAGGAAAGTAAATCTTCTCTTCTGTTGCTTTATTATTATGAGAATTCCTTCCTGTCTCTCTGGTTTACCTAACTGGCAGTCAGACACAATTGGTTTAAGAAGAAGGTAACATTTAAATCGCGAGCATTTAAATTTGAAGAAATCTTAGAAAAAAAAATCACAAGTGATCCCATGATTGACTCTATAGCATGCTATCATGATGTAACAACTTACTGAAAACTGAGAGACCTAATAAATGAAAATACAGAACTTCTGCTCGTACACTTCATACAGACTCAAACATTGCTTAATTTTTTGTTTTGTTGTTATAGTGCAAAAGTCTTTGCTTAATATTCTAAAGCTGCCTGCAGAATTTATATTAGGTACTGCTAGGCAAGAAAAATAAAAGACCTAACCAGGTAATAACACGTTTTCCTCATGCAACCCTGAAAAAGAAACATTAACACAAGACTTAGAATAATGTCTGAAATATAATTCATTTCAAGTGGATAATACAAGTTGTCATGTTTGCAAAGAAAAAAATATAAATTATCCTTGTCTTGATAGTTTTGCCCTAAGAGTGTTTGATCAATTAGGAATTTGTAACTACAAATAATTTGTATATTGTTTGTTTGTTTGTTTTTAATTGTCACAGCTATATGGAAGAAGACGTGTCAGTTGCTAGCTAAAATTACTGTCTTGTTTCAGAGGAAAAAGCAGAAATTTTGAAGACAGTTGCTTTTGTGTTGGTGTATGTGCACTTCTACTTTGCAGGATTGATTGATAATATTTTGATTTTTTCCAGTCCAAATCACTGTTAGAGTGACTAGAAATGTAGGACAGATTTCAGGGTTTAGTGAAAGTATGAAATTAAACAGATGTGTCAAGCCATATACAGCACAGCTTTTGATAACTGTTAAAACATATCAGCAGGACCTTTGATGTTTGTTTGATTATCTGAACAATTCTTTTGACCTTGAGGAGGAAAGATGTAGTGGAGAACAATACACACTGATGCAAGTATTCCCTCTGTTTAGACATTTTATTTTAAAATGAAAAAAAAAAGCTATCTGTGAAGTCTACTGGCCAGTCCATGCTAGGAACTAGAATTACTGTATAAATTAGACTTTTGTTCTTTGCCTTTCTTCTAACCTCTAAATATATCCGCTGTCACAATATTTATGGAAACTTTACATTCTCAAGCTGTGAAAATACTATTTTCCATGTTTGTGAACCTTATCTTCTTTGTGTTGCTTTCCAAAGACATAATTATGCCAAATAGGATTAGAATTTGTCAAGTTGAAACAAGAATCATCTAGAGTAAAATCCTAATGTAATTTTCTTCTTGTTGAACCTTAGAAAATATGAAGATGTTCGTGCTAATAAAATGTGACTGGAGAATATACAATCTTACATCTTCTAATTGCTTGTGCTTAAGGCAGTCCTAATGTTTCTAGAAATTAACTGTTTATTTATCTGAAGGTTTGCTTAAAACAAATTTACAGATGCCCCAAATTTGTTTTTTCAGATTAGTGTGTCTTATCCGACTGTTGACACATGCAATCAAATATTTCTTGTCAATAAGACTTAGAAAGGCGAGGAATATAGAGGTGCTTGAGTTGCCACACTGATTAGTGGTGTAAATTCCAAAATTATTATTTGGGAATGTTGTCTGAAGTGCCAGTGATTATTCTGTCTCTCTCTCTCTCTATATATTATTACCAGTGTATATTCTGTCATCTATGACAGAAGCTGAAATAAGAGGATGGTTTGAAATAATTTTCTTCAGCATCCTATTTGTTTGTTCCCAAGTTAACCAATAATTTCTTCTTTGTTGAGAACTATCATGTACTCATGATGTTTTATATAAATTGGGGATTGAACTTCAGATTCCATTAACGTAACTTGTCTTGGAGAAACAGTGAAGTCAGTAGGCTCAAATTTGATGTGTTGTGTTCTGTTACCACTTTTTCCAATTTATTGTCAAATAGGAGATCTTTTTTTTTTTTGTCAGGTTATGTTTGAATTTGAACCTGAAGTTGTCATGCATTAAGGTAATAATCTCAGAAAATATAAACATTATATAAATATATTTGAGTATGGGAGTTGTTTCCATCTGAACTTCAGATTGTTCATTGTCAATAAAATGATGGGTTATGAAGATGCTGGAAGAGCTCCCCTGTTAGAATGAAAAAAACATAACCTCTCCAAAATCATAGTGTTAAGGCTTTGTCTGGGGTGAATTAGATGGGAGTTTACAAATACACATTTTAGTTTAAGGGTTCAATTTTGATGCAATTATATAATAATACATATAGAGATTACATACAGTAATTATATATCATTAAATATAAAAATAGAGAGGGTTTGTGTATAATACCATGAGAGAAAATAGAAAGAGGAAAAATCTTGGGAGTAACATTGAACTGAGGACTATGGTGTATCAAAGACAAAAACTTCTTATTCTAATTGTTATTCAACATTCTGTAATTCTAAGTGCATTTTTAGATTTATTGACAATTTTATCACTGAGTATACAGAGCATGTGTACTGTGATAATTGCAAAATAGAAGCTTATAATTTAATTATATAAAAGGATAACAATTCGTTTAGCTGGTTGCTAAGCAATTTTTTTTGCATTAAAATGTTTGTAGTCACCAGAAGAACAGCATTCTGTGCTTAAAAACAATCTTTTGACAGATATATTTAAATCAGCTTAGACATCAAAAACATCTTGTTCAGTTAAATATGCCTATTTAGAAAACAATACTGTATTTTAGTTGTGTATTTATTTTGAGTATTTGTGTGTATGCCTAGTTATTATAGTTTCCTCTTAATTTCTGGTCACTGAAGGATTGGTAAACTGTTGAGTGTTGTGATAGGAATAAAAACACTACTAGAAGGAATTTAAGCTCTGAAACCTCATCATCATGTGTTTGCTAATTATGATGTATAATCAAATCTTCTTTTGATTCTTAATTATTTTTAAGTCTTTGGGATGGGCATGTATATCAGAATAGATGTGTGTACTGGGTTTGAACTAAGATGATGGCTCTGTTCCAGCAAACAGGAAATTTCTACATATTCCTACACTAAGCAGAAAAGCTGAAAGTGGTCATATTGACTGGCTTGTTTTGTTGCCAAGCCATGGTTCTACTACTTAATTGTAACTAGAAATATAGTGTTTTTCTTACCCTCCTGATATTAATGCTTTTCAGTACAGCATAAAAAAATGCACTGGTATTGGAAACCACTTAATCACAAATGTACTTTATTTTACCGTATAGAGTTCTAACAGAATTACTGTTTAAAGTTACAAATCTCATTTCAACCAGAAGCTGCCAGTACTACTGGAAATCATCTGTACTTTAGCTCAATTAGTAGAGGAGTTACTGTTGTAAGGTCTTCTAGGTCTTTTCTCAAAACTTATATTATTTTTGCTTCCCTCTGGATCTTGGCTTGCCTTTATCTTTCTTAGGCAATTAAAAATATTTTCATAAAGTTCATTTAACTGCTTCGCAGGACGAAGTTTTCCAGAACCGCAAGAAGTATCTTTTGTGAAATACTATTCTGTTGAAAATACGTAGATTTAATGTAAGGAAACTTTTCCACAATAATGTTGCAGATTTCAGGTTTTTCCATAAGTTGATTATTTTTAATTTTACTTCATTTTACTTTTTTGGTCACTAGTTTAATGCTAGGAGAAACTTCCAAAAAACTTCAGATTAAGTAAGGGCCATTTGAACATGACTTTTAAAGAGAAAAACTTGCTTTATTTATGCAGAAATTTAAGTGTCAGATTAGTTGGATGAGAATAGTATGTGGAAAAAAAATCACATCCTCCCTAATCTCATACTAATTTTCTCCTCTTATTCTGAGGATTGAATTCCATAGAAGTTCTTATGTCAAAGGATCCTTTGCTGTATACTTAAAAACAAATTAAACACCTGTAAGTTAAATTTCAGTGGTAGAGTCTTTTACCAGAGATTAACAGATATGTCTACAAAGTGAGTGCAAGAAGCAAGAATTTTCCCTGTTCCTACCTCAGTCATATGCTTCCATCTAGGTTTTTTTCTTATGTACTTGCCTGACTACTGTGCACAATATAGAATGTTGAAAAGAAGCCATGGTATTTTCTCATTTTACAGAGAAACATGGAATGAGTTTTAAGGTTGCCACTTTGCCTTTGGTTATATTGAAGAAATAAGGTCTTCATGTTAATTATCTGAATGAATCACTGAAAATCATCATATAAAGATATATGCAATTATATGAAGCAAGACTAATGATAAATAGACATGAATTAATCCACATGAGTAATTTGAAAATCTTAATTATGGGTGGCTTTTTGGAAAAGCAAACAACAAAGCTGCTGAAGTATGTTAACTGAAATGGCTAATGAAAAGACACTAAAAAGGGCTATTTTTTCTTTTTTTTTTTTTTTTTTAAATCCCCCTCAGTGTTTTCATTTTGTTTATTTGTAACTTCAAATATGTTAGCAAATAACCTGAACCTAATTTAAACTAAAGGTCACGTCTTTGGAGGAGATGACAAAGGAACAGAGCAATCCTCAGGGTGCCTCATGCCTGTGCCTTCAATTAAGTAATTTCACCACATCCTGGCTATTTGGCCGATAAGATGAATATTTTTGGTTCACTGATGGACTGATGTGCAAACTCTTGGGAATACCACAGCTGGTTGCAATTAAAGTTGCTCAGTTTGCAAGTCCACTTCCAAATGGTAGCTCCATCATAACAGTCATAGTTCTTTGCAAGGCTACTGATAGTTTATCAGTGAGCAATCTAGAGGAACTATAGAATGGGATTAATGCATAGATTTATAATAAGGAAATATTCAAATTATTTAGAGCTGCAGTCAAGAAGGATCATCTTTACCTGTCCCAACTTTTCTAGCATGTCTAATAAGCCCATGTAAGCTCTTCCTGTCTTTGATGTCAGGAAGAATTCCTGTAAGAACACCAACTTTTTTAAATAGCAGGTAGAGTAATTCTAAAGAGTCACACTGACTAACCTATATGTTTTATAAATCATGACTGACTGATACAGTCTTATTCATCTGCCCTTCTGAAGACTTCGTTTTGGTTTGTGTTCTTGATTGGACATATTGTATTATTGTGGAACCCTTTTCTGCGTGTCCCAAATTTCCCAGGGTTCTTTGGTTAACTTTTCTATTTTATCTTGAATATATTACACTCTTAATTTTTTTAAGGTGCAGGCTGCTTTCTCTGTGTGTAGTTTCCTTAAAACCAAACACTGTAATTTGGTAAATATCTATGTGTACATATGAAGTACCAATGGCACAAGTTTTCATGAGGATTCTTGCTAGCTTATTCTGATTTTTGTATAGATATAGTAATGAAGATATTATAAAGGTGTTGTACAATAATTTACTGCTTTTTTATTAAGACTTGTAGCATTATCTCTTTTCATTTGAATGTCATATGAGGATGATATATTGAATTAAATATTCTGTTTTTTATAATAATTTGGTAATCTCCTTTTTTATACTTTGATATGTTGGGAGAGGATGATATAGAAGATTCTTGTTTGTAGGAAAAAAATGTGGGGAAAAATTAGTTTTCCCATGTGAAAATATTCTGTTCTGTGCAGAAAATGTTGTGTAACCTTATTTCCTTTCATTTCTTCTCACCCTTTCAATTTTCCTGTGTTTCTTTATTTTATTGTTCTTTTCCTAAAGTAAGAACAAAGATGACTTACGAAGATTCTCAATTGTGGTTTTGTTTTAGAATTATTTTGCTAATTTTCTTAGCTGTCTTTGGTGCAGTATAATGAATTTTCAAGTATGTTGACAAAACTTGCATGATCTTGATTAAGTCTTTCTTTTTTCCAGATGTTTTATTTTAACCTATGGTCCTATTAATAAAGTCTAGATTTAGCTTCAGGTGAAAATATAAAGCTTTGGCACTTTCGTGAAAGTATTTACAATCTGGAACAAGTCGACGTTTTGGGTAGAAGATTAAAGCTTGCTTAATAGCTATGGATGCATGTTCTGAAAGTATTCTTTACAGCCCTTAAGTGTAAACTTTTGTGCTCTTTATGAACGTATTATTTTGTGTCTGTGATGCTTTAAACATTATAATTAGGCAATGAAAAGGTGAGCATTTTGAGTTCTGGCGCAGGACTGAGCTCAGTACAAATATAAAATTACAAGTGTGTCTTAAATGAAAACTAGGTCTGCTTCTCATTGTCCTCTGCAGTTGCAGTGCTTTTTTGTATCAATGAAACTGTTGGAGAACTTAAATTTTTCTTCTGTAGTTGTACAGCAGGTATACCTTTCATTTTGTTTCATGAATACCTTTAAAAAGCAGGATTGTTATTCAAAAATAAGACTTGTCATTGCTCCTACAGAGGAGTGAAATGTAATTATTTCTATTTCTCTTCCACCCTGTTTCTTTTCACTCTTCCGTCCTCCTCATATGACTTTATACACACTTCATGCAGCATGATTGCTTAAATCACTGCTTAGACAATGGTGTAGGAGGTGTACATGGAGACAGAGGAGAGGTTTTCCTGAGCTGCCTGGTCTCTTGCAGAGCTGGATGGTGTGGATACAGAACTTTTGTACTATGCCCTCCTTGTGCCAGTTGCTGAGGTGAACCAGAGTAAGAGGACAAGTACTGTGTTGCTGGAGAAGGGCCGTAACTGGACTGAAAATATCTTTAGGAGCATTATTAGTCAAGCCCTTTAGTTGTCATTGTTCTTCTTGGGAGATGTGTTCATTTGCAAAATAAATACTGGTATCTACTATCATGTAGGAGAGAAAGAATTCCCTTCAAGTAAAAAATAAAACAACAGAATACCAATAATGGAGAAAATGGGGAAGAGGGTAACCTTTCTCGCAAAAGAAGCTTTTAAGCTAAAGTAGGCGTTGTTCAAGTGTTTGCCCTAGCAATTCCTTAAGGTGTTTTGTTTAGCAGCCATGTGGAATGGCTGCCAAAATATAAATTCAGAAATCACTGTCCTCTGGTAAGAACGCCTTGCTTGTGTTTGTCTTAAGACCAAACAAAAATAGGTAGTAGACTGAACTTTGATGAAATAGGACAGAGAGATGAGCTCTGAGAACTAGGATTTGTACCAGTTAATAGATTTACTGATCATAATTTGTAAAAGGGCACTTGAAAGTCTACAGAACATAGAACACTGCGATTGTGTTCCCTTAATACTTCCAGGTCCTCAGAACGTAGAGGACAGTGTAGATGCCTTTGGGTGTTTTTTAATCTAACACTGAGTAGAAGTCAAGAAAGAATCAGTGCAGAGATTCTTGGTCACAAAGGGGAGCATCAGGTGATGTTGAAGTGTTTGGCTGTAAGTGCATTCATACTGCCTTCATTTATGTTTTCATTTGCTGTTGTCTCTCTTCCTATTGTAGTTTTGTTGGGAGGGAATTTGGTTTAGATTATTTCTTTCTGCTTCCTTTCCTTTGAAAACACTAGGGAAAAGAAAAACAGATTACAATATGACAGAAATTTGTCAGGCATTTAACACAAACCATGAGCAAAGCATACTTTTTAATGCTTTGGGAGATCTTTGAGAGGAAAGAATAAAACCACTGGGGCTTTTTCTCCAGTCTGCAAATATCTATAGACAAATATATTTTCTCAGAGAAGATGGATCGTATTTGCAGTGTCAATAAAATTAGCAAGGAAGTTTTCCTGCTGTCTCCATTTTCAGAGTGAATATCTGACAGAAGAATGGTATACTGTGTCTAAAACCATACTGGAAAGAATCCAGGTGGTCTGTAAATTATTAAGGGATATCAAAGCTGTATTGGCTACATGTCTCCTATTTGAGTTTCCTAAAAATCAGTGGTTGGAGACTGGCACTAAGTTCCTGGCATCAGTGCAGGGTGTTCCAAGTGAGAAATTAAAATGTTTTTAGGAAGCTTTTTACCTAGATTGTTCCATATTCCCTATACATTTACTAAAATCAAAAATCTTTCCTGTTATTCTCAAGTCAAATGCTAGGTTAATTAATATTCTTCAGATTCTTAGCAATTTCAGTGTTTTTCACGTGAAAGTGCTGTTAATGCAGACATCAGGGCACTTTGCATATGAGGAGGGACCTAGAGAGAACTAGACTTGTTCAGTCTTGAGAAGTAGGATGCCTGCTGCTGTCCAAAACTATCCACTGTGCAGGTGTGGAGAAGGCTGGGACGGTCAGCTAGTATTCTTTATTTTTCTTTGACTCCGAGTGGCTGTTTTAATTTGTGCAGTTTGGTGTATGCACCACATGTACACACAGTGCTGCAGTAGCTGAGAAGGAGAAACTGGCTTTGAAGGCCACTTTTTATCTTGAAAGTAGATTAAGGTAATCTATACAGCCTTCAGTTCATCCACGTACTGCAACCACATATTTGACTTTCAGAAGAGGAAACAGCATTCATGCTTGAGAAACTGTTCAAAACTTTACTGTCTTCAGAGTCTTTTAACATTAAATAATGACAAAATGCTCTTTTTCTCTGCAGTGCTTGCTCTCTCAGCCAAAGTTCTGGGCCATTCAGACATCAGCCTTGCTCCTTCGGACCAAACTTGAGAAAGGAAGTACTCGCAGAATGGAGCGGGCAATGAAGCAAACTCAGGTAAGACTTCTGAGCTGATTTATTATATATGTGTGTGTGTGTGTGTGTGTATACATATGTGTATATGAAATCTACCTGTAAATATATGTAGATAAAATGGCTATCTATCTAAATTACATACATTATATATATTTATTTATATATATATATATATATCTAAAATCTGGTTTTGTACCTCTAGTTTCTGCCTTCTGATCTGAGAAGTTTGATGTAGATGTTCATGAGTGTAACATTGCTATACTGCCATTAAAATTTTTGATATTTTTTTGCTCAAGTAAATAATCTCTATAAAACACGAAAACTTGTAAATAGTCATTGGTATTGTGAGAACAAGAAAACACATTTGTGAACAAAGCAGCAATTTCAATTTACCATTTTGATGGGATACTTGGTAATTAGTATTTTTATTTGCAAGTTTGAGGCAAATAATCTTGTTCCGAACAAAGAGATCGTTTTTCAAATACAAAAAAGAAATGTTAAATTTCTGAAATATGTCATTTAATAGAATTTATTTTAAAAATAAATTCTTCAAAGGACAGATCTGTAGGTTATATCAAGATTTTTTTTACCTTCGTATTAAGTTTTTTTAGCCATTTGTCATCTTTGTGCAGTTAATTCTTGTTGTCACTCCTGAGCAGTGGGCGTTTATGTCCATTGGGCAACAGTCCTGTGGACTAAAAGAGCCAGGAACGTTTAAAAATTATGATTATGGTGCTATGTGTTTAAATCACGGAAAGCTGATGTTTCATTTGAAATCATTATCGATGCATGGATATTTGAAGGAGTGCAGCTTGGATGTGCTGCTGCATTTTTCTTTTGCTGATGAGGACATGGAGTTGCTGTATTGGAATTTCCTGTAGTCATTAGGAGACTGTCAAGGAAGCCAGGATTCTAAATCTGGGAGATGTAGCATCTGACGGCACTTGGGAAGCGATCTCAGGATCCTTGATGCCCTAAGCCATAAAACAGTTGGAGTGTCTCCAATATTTTTGTCTAGCTTGATTAAACCTGAGTACTGGAAATTGTTATATTATACAGTTTGACAGTCTCATGACAGAAATCTTCATGAAGGGATTATCTTAGCAAGTACATTTATCTGACTGCAACTGCAGTAATGCAAAGGATTTGATTAGCATGGGTTGTGGCATTCTGGAAGATGACCCCACAGTAGACACAGAATCTGTGGTTTTAAATATTATCTTTAATCTTAGTGTGTTTATGTTTTCTTTCATTAAGTTTTCTAGTCGTTTGAATATAATGACATATTTGTGTCAACTTGATCAAGCTCAGTTTCCAAAAACAGTTCAAAGTTGTTTGAGGATTTTTATGTGCTAAATTAATCAAATAACTTGAATAACTTTCCATTTAAGGTTTTCATTCCTGAGATCAGATCAGAATTTTTTGATATCATGGTTTCTAACAGTTCTAAGAAGGAATCAGAGAACATAGGATGAATGATGTTATTTTCATATATAACACAAATTAGGTTTGATATATCATATTCATGAAGATGCTGATATGTAATTTTCATTAAGATGCCAAAGAGTGAGTTCTGCAGCTATTTATCAGTAGAAAATGGATTTCAAAACCACAGAATTGTCATTCCAAATGATTTAATAGTCTTTGTTTTATAATTTCATGTTTACTAGTTCAGATTGCTGTAGAAAGATTAAATAAAGATAGATAGCCCTTAGGTTAAGGGAGGAGGTGTAAATACAGTTGTTTGCAATATCAATTTTTTTAAGGAATTATAAAAATTATTGTAAAACAGCTTGACTAAGAGTGAACTAAATTTTCTACATTATTTTAGGGTTGTCTGAAAAGTGCATGAGCCATTATAGGCTCATGATGCTGGGTATCTCCTATCCTATTCTGCTGTAATTCTCCTTCCTTTCCCCATTTCTACCCTTACCTACTTCTATGCAGGGTCTGAAGCTGATAAGCATCTTTTAAAATTAATATCACTGAGCAGGAATATGCTGCTCTTCAACCCTAAAGCAAGCCAGGCTACAGCATTGGTTTGTCAAAGAAAGCATTTTTTGTCTGTCTTTTTTTGTGGGATTCGTTATATTTGTTTACTTATTTTAATCACTTGAAAATAATTGCAACTGGTTTTGAAATGAGGACATATTGGTTGAATTTAGCTGCCACACTCCAAATATTAAATATATCCCGACTTGATGCCAAAGGGTTTTTATAAAACTTTTGTAAGTAATTTTTTTCTAATTAGAAAACTTCAAAAGTAATTGGAATGATAATTTTCAAACCCTTTTTCTGATTACTCTAAAAATCCAAACTACAGATAGTGTAGTCTTTGGAACAGTTTTTAAAATTATCATTCTGGGTATTCCGGAATGTACTTCAGCTAGTAGCTAACTGCAAGTGAGGAGGAGATATGTTCTTTCTTAACTTCTTCTGGATGCTGCTGGTTGTCTCTGTCCAGTTTTTGCTTAAATGAGGTTTGGATCCACAAAAATAAGGTTAAAGATTTCTAAAGCCAATACTTTTTTCAACCATATTTCTAAGAAAAGGAAACAGCATTTGAAAGCTAAAGCAGTTATTTTACATTCCACTAGAATATTTAATCATGACCAGTGTAACATATAGAGAAGTCTGGGTCAAGGTACTGCCAAATAAAATGTGTCTCTGGATACAGTATGATTTTTTCAAGGTTAGGCGATTGGGTTTTTTCCGTTTGGGTGTAGGTGAAAGAGTGTGTGGGAAGTACTATCGTGGAAAGAAAGGAAAATGGTCAGGGGGAAAAAATGGGGATAGTTTTTTGATAAATAGCTCTCCACATAACCAGACACTTCCTATTTCTCCATAAGTTTTGGGATCTTCACCTACCTCTTATTGTAAGAAAGTAATTCAGACACTATTAATAGTGGAAAATGGGTTGGTATAAGCTGTTAATCCACAAATTATGCTGAAAGTGCAGTCAGAGCTCAAGTAACAGAATGGGGGAGAAAAAAGGAATTTTGAGTGGTCTAGGAGCTATGAAAAAATGAGAAAAGTGAGGGATGATTAAACAAAAAGAAAAAAACCCACAACCAAACAAACCAGTTTAAAACTTAAAGGATAGAATCCCACCATAGTTTCTTGATATACATAATGAGTTTACTCTTCCATTTCAGTGGATTTTAAAATATTAAGAAAGGAGCAAAATTTATTAAAATGCCATGCTTTGTACAAAGGGTGGTGGGGTAGCAACAAGAGCATCATTTACTGCTGGACTGGACCAACAGTGAAAGAAGTGAGGCTGCCATGTGCCCGCTATGCCAGTAGCCTGCTCAGGCTTATCCTACAGTGACTTGCTACAGCTACTTGCTGCAGCATGGTCTGGGTGGTTACACTGGCTACCTCTGCGCTTGCAGCTTTTATCAGCTTGTTATGTGCCCCTTTTCCGCCTGTATTTTGTGCTGCTCGTTACACCTGGTGACAGCATGCCTGCAAGCTGATCGCTTGGCTTTCCCACCACGTCGCACAACACATGCAGTATTTCATAGGGTTCTCTCCTGCTTGCTTTTCTTGGCAGTAAAGGAATTTGCCTGTTGGGGCAGAGAAATGTGTCTTGAAAAGGGTGTTTTAATAGGACTTCAGGAGAGCTGGGAGCAGACTAGCAATATTATAGGCTAATCATTATGTCTAAGATTGAAAGGTCACATGAGATCTTGTTTTATATCCTTAGTCATACACAGATGTATGTGGTTGGGAATTCTGTCAACTGCCCTGTAATTTTCACTTAAATAATACTTCAGAGTGTCATTTTCTCCAGCAACTAATGTTTTTCTGTGTGTATGAAAAAGGGAAATAATGATTTTTTTTGTTTAAATTGTTCTTACTATAGAAACATGCTAGTTGATGTTCAGTTCTTTCAAATCTGAACAAATTTATATACGCCTGTATGAAGAAAAGGCTGATACAGATCTGACAGAACTGGTGTCTTGAGCTCTGTGAGCTTGAATGCAGCTTCGCTATTTTGTTATTTTCGTATTGATGATCTTTAAATGGTTATGGAAGAAAGTTATGTCATTTATCATAGAAACATATCCTTTTTATTTTCAAAACTGAACTGTCACCTCCTTGCCAAATTCCTTATTTGGCGGCTGTGCTACATTGGATAAATTCAACATTTAAAGGAAGAGTTCAAAAAGGAGAGGGAAGCAGTTGTCCTCCCAAAAGCTGATCTAGAGAGGTTTGAGGCTAACAGATTTTCTCCACTTCTTAAATCATGTATCTTTCT
This sequence comes from Chiroxiphia lanceolata, assembly GCF_009829145.1. Taxonomy (NCBI): domain Eukaryota; kingdom Metazoa; phylum Chordata; class Aves; order Passeriformes; family Pipridae; genus Chiroxiphia; species Chiroxiphia lanceolata. Next base: position 32,945,245 of record NC_045639.1, on the reverse strand, counting down.
GATCAGACCTCTCAAGACCACAGTTGAAGCAACAGAGACACATAGCATGACCAAGGGAATGACAGCACCTGTCTTTCAGTTCAACTGTTAGATCTCTGTACGAGGAGTTCCTATTTCTGTTCTTTAACCCCCTCTTGTATTTTAGGAGTACATTACATAAGATTTTAATAATTGCTCTTAGTTGTGGATAGAATGGGAGAGGGCAGGAAGGAGGAGAAAAATTAATTGCTAATAAATATTTTTCACATGAAGTTGAAAGTTTTAGTGAAAAATTACTGGGATCTGAGATATACTGGAGAACTGAAAGAGATTTAATTCACTTCCTTCAGGATGGTAGTAAGTGGAAGACATCCCTCTTCTATCCTATAGTTCTTAACTATTATGAATTGTATTTATTATTAAAGCACATGTTCCAAAAGGTGTTTAAAAAGAGGAAAAAAGCCAGGTGTTTTATGAAACCATTCTTTAATGAATTCTACACAAAATCACAAGGTCTCTAGAACCCTAGAAATAAACCTTATTACTTCAGAAAGCAATCTCAAGAGAGAGTGACCTCTTGGTGATAGTTATTATTTCAGTCTCAAGACACACATTTCCAGAACGTATTTCATTTTGCTTAAGGAGATGACATATTTGACAGAAGATGTTACATGATACAGCTGAGCCTGGGAATACACTGAACTCATTAGCACACTTCAAAATAATTAATGTGGTGGTGCTTGGCTCCTTCTGTTTTTCTTCCACTCTGCAATTGTGGGGTTTGGGGGGAGGGGAATTGCAGATCCAGTCTGCCAAGAGTTATTCAGGAATAATCAAAGTGGTTTTGTACCACTAGTGAAAAAGAGAATATTGAGTAGTTTAATTTTCCAAGTAATGATTTCTGCCTAGAAGTTTTCTACCGCACTCTTGGTTTTGCCAGTTTGGATCAGCACTATTACCTAGTGTAGGGAAACGAATGAAACCATTCTTTCTGTGCTAAAGTTTCTTCATATTTTCTCAGCTACTGCTTTTAAAGTACAAACCTTTTTGCTCATTTGACAATTATGTTCAACACCTGAGCTGTTCCACTTCTACTGTCAATGCACTTTCTAGAAGAAGCCAAAAATACGAAGCCTCCCATTTTTTTCAAAATGTTTCCCATTGAATCTTAGCTCTGAAGGCATTTACTTTTCTCCCTTTAGACTCTCTTCACTCAGTGTTGTGACATTTTGAATGATGGTGGTAAGAGAATCCTTAAGCCATATTGAACAGCACTTTTTTCACAGACAAAGTGATGACAGTAAGTTGCAAAGAAAAATATGAGTACCGGGACACAAAATTAACATCGTTCTACCTAAGCTTTGCCTTGGGAGACAGAAGCTCAACTTCAATGAACTAAACAATTTAAATAATTAGGTTCCACAGACCAGGTGCGTGACATGGAGGACACACTATTCCCACCTGTTACTAAATTGAATAGATGAAACTTTACAGCTGTCAATAAATTTGAATAGATGAATCTTTAATGTCATAAATATCATTACAAGTCTGGAGATAGGTGTCCCGAGGTGAGATAACAAACCATGTTTTGAAATAGTCCCATACTGGTAGACAGTCACATTGTCCAGCGCATATGCCAAGTACTGCAAACTAGACTCTGCCTTATCTCAAGGCAGTTGTCTGTTCCTCCTATGTTGTAGTTCAACTTGAACTTGACAGTGATCGTTGTTCTTTTTATTTCTTTCTCCATTCTTGTCCTTACTTCCCTCTTTAGTGAAAAACAGAAAGCAAAGCTGATGCGAGAAATCTTTGAATCTGTTTTTTAGCATTGACTGCTGTTGTGCCTTCCCCCAAAACAAACTGATTTGGGAACTATAAAAGCAATGTAATCACAACAGCTTGGAACTTAATGCAGACTTACTATTTTGAAGTATATGGAGTTCCTCTGCAGGTTTTGCCCCCTGTGCAAATTGTTTTATGACTATTGTTCAGCAGTAGCAATATCAAAGCCAGCTAACTGACTACAAACAGGGAACCTGCATCTATACAAGATGCAGTTGTCCTCCATGGGGGAGTCCCCACATTTATGATTGCATGAAACATGTGTCTACTGTTTTGGGGCCCATGGATGCAGCTATATTGATGGAGCTGTGACAAAAATGTCATGTTATCTGACAGGGAAGGGGGAACCTTCAATGCAGATGTCTTTGGGAGAGGGACTACAACTACTTCTCCTGTTCCTAACTTACATAAAGACACTGTTTAAAGCTAAGGTCAGCCAGATATATTTGGCATTTGATACAGTAGAGTTAGAAAGGCTGATGCTGCACTGGAAATAAATAACCTGCAGGCATACTAAAAAGGGGGCATGATGCTTGTGTGAAAATGGGAACGTTCTTTCCCTGAGAGCCAAATAGGCTAACCTGTATCTGAACTAATTTTTAATGTAGAGCTATTATGTTGAATTGATGGATGATACCAGTATTCTTGCTTTTGCAGAAGAAAGTGAGTGGTCATCTTTTAAATCCATCCTCCAGAAGTAAGCTTGTAAGTCTAGCTTCTACAAACCTTAGTTCTGCTTACACCTTTTGAAAAATCATAGAAGTAACAATCAACAGGTGAAAGAGCTTCTTCTTTGAAAACAAAAACATTCAAGAAGGTACACCTGCTTGATAAGGATAATGCAATAACTATAAAATTATATTTCATATAGGTAACATTAAGTAAAAAATAAGTATAAATGGCATAAAGATCATAAAATACTTTTCTGAAGATTTTGTCTTCTCTAAGTGGGGGCTTAAGTCATTAACAGGTTTTAACATTGAAACCCATATCCTAAGCACTGACACTCAGTAACTTTGGGTTCAATATTTGTCCGGAAGGGTAAGCTCATAATTTTGAAAGTCAGTAATGCTGCTGTGCTATTAGAGACCTCATTTGTTTTACTCTGCTTCTTTAGGTGGTAGTGCTTGACAAGACATTCCAAAGGGCAGTTGCATTGGGATGCTCTGAATTGCCTGGTACACTGCTTCGCTCTCAGTTTCAAACAAAAAGGGAATATTATGTAAGGCGCTCATGAATCCAGTTATCTCCTGCTCATGACCTTAACCTCTTTTGTGCTAATTTTAATATCAAAATGCTTTACATTTCATTTGGGATTGTTGGACTCATTTCCTCTTGTGTGCTTTTCTTCCCCACCCAGCTGCAAAAGCCCTATTGTAAGGAAATTGAAGCTTTTTTTAGCAAAATTACTCTGACAACCTAAGTGAATATTTGTTTCTTAGTTGTTTTCAAAGTGAAATATACATTTTTGGTGCCTGATATAATAAACCAAAACATCCACTTTAAGAATCTAGTATGTGACTCATTTTGAAAAAATACGGATGTGCACTGTTTCAGTACGTTAATCAACTTCTGGCCTGGCATACTTCCTTCAAACTGTCAGCATCATCTTGCACCTTAAAAGTTCACCTTGAGTTATGCAAAAACTAAATATTATTGGTAGTCCAGTACCTCAAATTCTTTTGTATAGATGCCTGACAATTTTTTCTCTCTTTCCTCTCATCAAAGAGATTGTATAAGTGAAACCAGTCCATTAGATTCAAAAGGTAGTCTCTTCCTCAGTAGTTTTGGAATTTGAAATCATTGCAATGTGAATGACTTCGGATTATGATCTTGCTTAAAAAGGTAGGGGATACTTAAGGAGTAAGTTTAAAGGGAAGAGTTAATTTGTTTGCCTGAGGACAAGGTAGTAATAGAGTAGAGAAGAATGAATTGCCAGAGTATCATAAAGAAAAAACACTGGGAAATGTTATATAAACAGTAGCTTTCCAGTTTTTCAACATATAAAATAGAAAAAATGAAACAGCTTTAACTGGTTTACCAGAGAATTAGACTGGAAAACGTCTTAGATAAAAGGTCTACTAGAGTTAGGCAGTAAAACAAGTGTAATTTTTCTAAATGTTCACTTTCTGAAATAACGTCAACAAGGAGTGATAAATGATTTTTTTTTTTAATAGAATAGGAAGTGTAGAATAACTATTTAAAACTGATAATTTAGCTGAATCCTTAATGAATATTGAATCCTTAAAAATGTTGATCTCTTTTTATATGTTCAGTATCTCTATTGATTACACAGTCACTACCTGTAGAACAGCAAAGTTTTAAAGTCCAAGTGATAACACAGTTAAGACATAAGCTCAGGTACAGAAAAATTGATACATTCAATTAGTGTTTAGATATTTCATTACAAAATGTTTTAAACTGCACTTAGAATCAGTAATCTCAGTTAATATACCAGCAGGACATGTTTTGATGCTGAGGTTTAAAGAAAATTGGATGAATGATCTGGTAAAAATCACCAATGAAGTATCTGGAATGGGAGTATGTTGAAAGGGTAAAGCAGCCTTCAACAGCAGCTATGCAGGTGCAAAGGTGTGTTTTCTTTCATAGCTCAAGACCTAGTTTATTCAGAATTGAGGAACTCCTTGGGAGCTGACAGGACATGAAGGCATGGTTTTTGTGTTTGCTTTAAAATATTAGGACTAAAACACTGAGATCTACTAATTTTAATGTGTAATCAGAACTTATGTATTTCTAAGATATCTATAAGAAAGGAGCAAATTGTAAATGCAAAACTTATTTTGATAGTGGCCTTTTGGTTACAAGGCCTATAATCTATTTAATTTGGATCATAATGTACGTTTGCTTTATTTGCTAATCACACTTCCATTTCCATCTAGAAAAGTCTTAAAACAATGGCAAGGTAACGTCTTTATTTAGGACAGGAGAAATGCCATTTATCATTCTCTAACATTTAAATTTAAATTAGCCCAGGAATTTTATGCTAAAGATAGTTGTCTTAAACATGTTTACATTGAATCCTTATGGTTTTAAAAAGATATATAGAAATAAGGCTATGTATAATAGAAGGACAGTCTGATTCTCATTGCTGGTGAAAATTATTCTTTTAAAGGAAGAGAACAGAAGATGCAAATTAAAAAAACCCAACCAAAAAACTGAAACAAACGAAACCCCACCAAAATTATTTGCTGATTGAAATAGTATATTAATTGAAATTGCATAGATTTATAATAGTTTTCTCTGGTTAATTATGCTTCACCTTCAATGACACAAATGTGTATGCATATTTTGGTTGATAAAGGTAGTAGTCTATTAAAAATACGGAAACTACTCCATAAAATGGCTTTTTGAAAGCTAAGTTAAGACAAACAGAATGAATTTTGCATTCTTTTCACATTTTAATAATTTTCCATACCAATAAAAATACATGCAGAGCAAGTATAAAATGCCCTCATCATGATAGTTTTGCAGTTATCATTCAGTAGTGGTAATCAGTTTATTACAGGAAAGAAATGAAGTCAGTTAAATGAAACAAAGCAGTTCTTTTTCATCTGTTTTCTCCAAGGAATCTTGCCCTGCAAAGCCTGCCAAATGCATGAGTTTTTCAACATGATGAGAAGGCACTAAATGCATTGATTATTGTAGTTCAAGAAGTTCCAAGGCCGTGGTGAACTGTCCTGCAAAACACAGAGGATGAATTCAGACCTGAAAGACTAACTCATAGTCATGCATGAATAACACCTTCTTATTTAATGAAATGAAACTAAGAGGTCCAAAAACAATTGCTGGAAAGTAGTACAGTAACAATGAGACAAATGTTATTGATAGAAGTGTTTATGTCTGTGTGTTTTTTAATATTTTGAAAGTGATCCAGCATTGTTCTGAAAAATTCTTCCATTAGAAGGTATTTTAGGGCTGCTTTAACCATTGCAGGAAATGAGACTGGAAACTGCTTTTAGTTTTAAAAGTATTAAAAGTGAATGAATATGGAAATAGTGGTTCTCTAATATTTGTAAAAGTTGGAAAAGGTAATAAGTCAAAGCCAGCTTACTAAGCCCCAATAACTAGTGGTCCTTGCTCTTGTCTTTATGTACTCAATAAAGAATGAATGGTCTGTCAGAAGGACTTTTCTTCTGATACAAAAATATTTTACTTCCTCAGGTCACCATACAAGCTGTGATTTTAAGGGAAGCCAATGCGTTTATTGTCAAAGGACATTTTCAGTTGGAAATCTGATAAAAACTGAAAAGAATTACTCTCAAGTGTTTAGGGGCAAGAAAGTGTTTGTATTGCTAAATCGGAGTATAGTCTGAGAACAGTACATTGGAAGCATTTCACTTTTATTATGTAGGTCAACAGCAAAGATAATCAAGGAGAATACTTTAGAAAATTTGTTTCTTGAACACCAGTAAGATTTCAGCAGATCAGTGTCTGCAGCAAAACTATGAAGTATAAGATGTGGGGATTTGTAATCTTTGACCTTGAGAATATGGATTCACACAAAGTCAGGTGAAGGGATTTGTAAAAAAGTCATTAAACTGGTGACAAATCCCTGCAAGACAAATGTAGAAATAGTGAAGGAAAACAATGCTTGCGGAAAAGATAAAATAGAAAAGAATGGACTATTGTGTAATTAACAAGGGAAAATATTATTCTTTTTTTTTTTTAGATTAAATGATTGTATCATTTACAAAAATATGAACTAATTCCAAAAATGAAAATGTTCATGCTTCAAAATTAGTTTGTAGCTGTGATGCTGCAGTGGGGAGTGAGGACTGCTATTTCTCATAGATCAGGCCGGTCGGATGGTTAAAAAAATATATTTAATATGGTGACTGTTGTGATTTCTAAATGTTCAGAGGTAGAAAATTTTGGGAATCCACTATATAAAGAATCAGTTGATTAGAAACTATTGTACTAGAGCCAAATTTTGCTACAGTGTGTACTGGATGTAGGAGAACTGATTTTTCTGGCCCAATTCAACTAATTTAGTTCTTGTTCCAGTTATAGTTATGAATTGAGGAATATATTTGGCTTCTGAACTTTCCAAACCGATTTAAGGACCATTGATTCAAATAATCACTTGGATTGATGTATGTAGAGTTCTATAATGATGAGATATTGGCTCTTTTCAGTATTTCCATTTGCTTTTGCGGTTATCCAGTTTCTGCATAGTGTTACTGTCTGTCTGAATATTGTAAATGATAGTGCTGTATTTTTGTGATAAGACTTGAGCATTCTGACAGATGCAGAGATGTTTTTGTAAGCAATATGACCTACCATGCCTGAACTAGATTTTTAAATGGCATAAATATTATTGTTTGTAGCTGTTATGCACATTGACATGCTATACCTGCCCATTTTTCCAGATACTGATCTGTGCAAACATTGAAGTTGCCTAGAAATAGAAACATGTAGTAAATGATTCTACCACAGAACATTTCTGCTTTTTTCTGTTTTCCTCTGTGTGAAATGCACGCAAGGTGAGGCCATTAATAATGTTGCAAGTTCAGACACTTAAAAGATCTAAAATGCCAAATTATAGTGCGATCTTAAACTATTTGAGGAACTCCCAAGCTGCATCTTGCCATTTCCTCTGGTCTGAACTCTGCTTTCTTCCTTCTGGTTCTCCATGAGGAGTGCAGGCTGAGGGTTGAATGAATGGCCAGAGCCCAGCAGACTGCTGGCTCATGTTCTTCTCTCCCCTGGAAAAAAAGGGTAGCAGAAAGTAGGTGGTGGCAGCTGACAGTAGAAGAGTTAATTTGTTCCTCTGGCTCAGGTTAGAGTACTTCAAATAGTTCAGGGTGACTGAAAGCAAAGTGCTGTTGCTTTGGCAGCATCCTGCTACCTTCTCCTGAAGATCTGCAAGAAAATTGCCTCCAGTGCAAGATTGGTACTATTAGAACTTGCAGCTGATTGTCCTCAGCTAAGTAATTGAAGACTGTTAACAGACTAAATGATGTACATATTGCACTGATGTCTCTTTGTTTCTACAGCCTCTGGTTTTATTGGGCAAGGTTTTTAGTGTACTGAGTCCAGTGAAGAAGCAGAAGATCCTTTGTTGTCCAGTCTCTGTCTCTCAACCTGTTTGGTTTGAGTGACCAGCACAGACCATAAGACTTTGTCCAGCTGAATGAAAATTCTATTTTGGTCTAGTTTTTTAATTGGTTGTGTACCAAGCATGCTACACCAAAGACTGCTATATGATTGTGGAAAGAACTGTGTTTTTGTGGATTTCTCCTTTTTTAAAAAGAACTGAGTCTTCAGGGTAGCTTGATATGCTTCTATTTTAATATGTCATACAATCAGGCATGCAATATTTAATGCATTTAAAGTGTTTTCATTTTCACTGGAAATTGAACTGATTTCAAACCAGTTGTTGCTGAAGATGTTTATTTTTTCTCTTTGGTGAGTAGATCAATCATTAACAGAGAATGATAAGGGGGCCGTTTGTTTTTCCCGGATATATAGAGAGCTTTCCAGGAGCATGTGAAGAACTGGATTGGATGTCTTTCAAGAAAATACATATATTGAAAACAGACTTCTTCTTTATATGTGACTGCCTTTCTTTGAGATAGCTAAAGTTTAAACACTTTGCCTGTGTGTCATATTTCTAATGGACTTACCATCATACACTGTATGGTTGCTGGGTCAGGCTCAGCTACTGGAAGAATGTGTATTTCCTGCCAAGTAATTTTTCAACAGAAACTATGGGTATCAGGCAAGGTTTCACTGTATAGGGAAGCTATTCTTAGGAAAAAGATATTTTTTTTGTGAGAAAACAGTGGGTGTCCCAAGATGTTATCTGAGACATTCTGATTCAATTCAGGACAAAAGTAACTGAATTTCTCTTCATACTCCTGTCCCCTTCACTGAATAATTAAAGATGTTCTTGAGACTTTTCAACTGTATGAAAATATTTGAAAACCAGTTATCAGTAAAAGAGCATTTTGCAGGTATAAAAAAAAAATTAAATATATATAAATTGACTATTTCTATTACTGCAAAAAGAGCAATTAAAGCAACTGAATATCTATGGTTTCAGGTTATAGGTGTCTGATAAGAGTAGACAATGTTCTTTTTCCTCTTTCCAGGAATCTAAGGAAATCTTAGTAACATGAACCAGTTATACATGGTGTGACTGCCAGTAAAAAAATTCACTAACTTACATCAGTGCATTTTGGTTTGTGCTGTGTTTTTTTCTTTGATTAATCTATTTGTGTAACCAAATAACATCCACTGACTTCGTTAGGTAGGAGCAAGCTGAAAATGTTTAGATGCTTGCAATTAATAACAAGGTCTTAAGAACTTTTGCTCTAAAATTCTTTAAGTATTTGTTGTTTGCATTCTTCGGAAATGACCATCTAATTCCTAAGTTCTAAATTTTTCCCATATATAAATGTTTTTTGTAATATTTATTTCTAGTATGTTTATTTATGTTTTGCGGTAAAGCTTGAGTGATGCCTTTTCTGCTACTTACAGTGTCTCTTTTTTTTTTTAATTGCTTGTGTATATATACACACACTATTGCACAATTTACCATAAGCAAAATGTAAATGCCTGGTATATGGTAGGAAAGATTGCAGTACAGCAGAACAGATGGTTCCTGGTGGAAGAACAATCAGAGCTTAGGTGACAAGCAAGTTCCTCCTTTGCTGAAAAATGGACACGACCTTTATTTTAAAGAAGTTAACTTGGTTATGCTTTTAAAGGGAATAACAGCCTTAAATGCATCAAACTTGAAACATATTAGAAAATTCTGTAGTTGTAATCTATTCTGGAGAGAATATTGTTTTATTCTCAGCTTGATGCCGGGTGCTAACAGTAAAATCAACCCTGCATGCAGAGGCCACAGAGATGGCTGTCCTGAAAAAGCCTCTACTGGCATTCTTCTCAGCCCAGAAACTTTAAAGTATTTGGTGAGGAATTGCTGATGCCAAGTTTCTTTAGCTATTGAGGGGGCTAAGGAAATAGGAGATAGTAGAGGAGAATCCATGTTCTGTATGTATGCAGTTAGTACTTACACCCTTGATAGAAGAATTCATCAAAATAAGCTACTAGAAGATTACTGTGCGGTGAGTAGTACTGAATCCAGTACAAGAACATCTTGTTTTTACAGCACAGATAGATTTCTGTGTCTGGTCTAGGGTGGGAGGGAAAAAAAAGGAAAGTATTAGCTGAGGAATTAGTCTGCTGTTTAAAAAGGGATTATGCTAATTTGAGATAATAGGCATAGAAAATTTTTGGTTTCATTTTCAGTTAAAAGAAATCTGTGCTTTTCCTTCTGTATGTAAAGCTGCTAGAAACTGGAGCCATTTTCTTGTGTCTTTTTTTGAAAAAACCAATAACCTGGGTCACTGGACATTGTGATTTCTTTCAGTGTAGTGGTTACATACCATCAAGAATTTTTTACCAAAGCATTGAGCAAAGTAATTAAAACACTTCTTTTAGTGCAAATAGACTTAGTTTTGAAAACTTGCATCCTGAAGTCTTCTCCTTGAATGTTTCAGTTAATTTTGTTTCAAGCACTGCTTTTTTCTATAGTTCCAGAGTCTCATTACCTTGTTACTAGGTTCTCTCTTTGAAGCATCTTTGCAATTCCTGTGTCCCAGGCGCTCTGTAACCCTTCATTTGCAATACAGATTAGGCAGTCAGTGCTGTACAACACTGTCAAGTTAGCTTTAACAAATTTCAAGCCACTTGTTAGTTCCAAGGGAACAGTGTGATACGTGGCCCTCTAGTTGGTTTAAGTGCACACACCATTTGAGGACAATCCTAACAAGCAATAATTGAAGAATGACTGAAAGGGTGACTTTGCAAAGGGAGCAAAAACACAAATCTTCAAGGCTACAAGATTTTAATGAACCCAAGACTTGTGTTTTAATGAGGTGTAAAAAAGAGGGTAAGATTTTTGTCCTTTTAAGCACTGAACTTCTGCAGAGTTCTCACAGAACATTTTTATCCTCCTGAGAATGTGAATAATGTAAAATCTCCAGTAAGTAGAGCTCTTCATCTTGGCATCTTTGCACAATGTGAAAAATGGTCTTTTTGAGTTTCCATGAATCAGAAATCATAATTTATAATAGTGATCACTGTAATAAATTTTCCTCAAGTATTTAATGTCATAATTCTCCTTTGAAAATTAGATAAATGAGTGGGAGGTTTCTTCTTGATGTTGAAATACATCCTTGCTTAATAGTTTTTGTTGTGTGTTTGGATGCCTTAATTCTTGACTATTCAGAGATTTTCATCATTTAACAGAAATATATAGTCTGTGAGCTTTTAAAAGGATAGCTCATTATTTCCTTTAAGTCATTTTAGTTTCCAAGCAACAAAGTCCTGTCTGAAATGTCAAAGTGCTGTTTTGAATAATGGTTGAATGTAATATGTCCAAATGAACTGGGTTTATATCTATTTCTCTGATGATAAATTTGACAATCAATAAAGTAATCACTATTTGGTCATAATCTCTGTCATGGGGTTTAGGCTAGACCAGAAGTTATTCTCTCCCATCAAGCTAAACTTCACTGCATTGTTATATGAAAGCTGATTTTATTGTTTCATAGTTTCTGGCATTGCTTCACTCGTAGTTTAAGTATTTTGACCATTGGATTTTAGAAGTCTATGTATGCCTCAGTTTGTCCCGATGGTCTTGGTTGCAGGAGCTCTTGGTTTGACAAAGAGCTGTTGAAATAAGATTGTTGCTTGAAATGTAAATATGGGGGGTTATGCTTTTTTTCAAGTAAGATTACCAAAGGAATGTAACTGAAGATCCAATTGCATATCCACAAGGTACTAAAATAGTTATAGTACTTTAGAAAAACTTGGAATATCTGATCTAATTCACAGGAAAGAAAATTTGGAAAATCCTAACTATTCTGCATATTTAATTATCTGTATTTGTCACCTGTTTTCTAGTATGTATACAGTTTCTGAATTTTAGACACTGTTTATATGTGTTTTCTTCAGGGATAATGCAGCTTTTATTTGTAATTTTCTGTGTTTATGTATTTCTGAGTCTACTGTTGCAGAACAAGACTGTGACAGTTCCTGTCATAATACATCCCAAATTAAATTCAGCTGTAGTACTTTCTTGTGCAGCATTTTTCAGGCTTTATTATTAGAAAATGTAATTTGACAGAGGACAATTTAAAAAATATTAAAACCAATTAATGCTTTAAAGCTTCAAGAATTACTTAGGTTTTCTGTTAGACAAGTATTTTAATATCACAACCTCCAGAAGTAAATTTTTTAAAGCATTTAGAATTAAGTCTTAAGCTGTGTGAAAGTTTGAATTAATTTAACAATGTATCTCTGGCAGTTTTACAGACATCTGTAAGTATTACAGGGTTCACAAGAACTTCTTGTTGCAGAAACTTTAAAAATGCCCACTTTTTGTTTCATTAATACTAAACAGTAGGAACTCTATCTGTGAGACCAGGTTCTGTGGTAGGAAATCAAATGAGCTTTTTGATTTTTCCCATTTATTTACAATTTTTAAAATAAGCTTATGAATAAAGTAAGAACTTTGTAATTCTGCCACCAGAGTTACACGTGTAGTTGCTGTTATTTTTACAAAGCTTTCCTCTGCATTATTCTTGAGTAAATAACATAGGTGAGCTAAGTTCAGTTTGGCCTAAACACCTGCTAAATTGTTAGAAATCATAGTAATGATGAGATGAGACAGTAGGATTGTTTTTTCTACAGGTGTGTTTTTATCTCTTGGCCCCTTTGTCTCCAAACATCTTTCTTCCAAGCAGTCAAACAATTCCAACTGTGTCATCAGGCCATCAGGCACTTCTGTGGCTGACCCATAAGCCAGGATCCAGCCAGGCAGTCCCGAAGCTGGTGTCCTTACTTTGGCACTTAGAATGGTATATAGGTTGTATAAGTACCTATAGGAACAGCTAGAATACACGAGCAGTAGTGACATCAACTTGCTGCTTATAAATCATACAGAGGTAATGTACAGAAATAGAAGAAGGTCAAGGAAAATGGGAACAGTTATTTAGGCAGAGTGGTTATTCAGGCTGATCTGTGGGATTTTCAGAAGGAGTCTTCAGCCTTGGGAGAAATTCAAGAAAAAGGACCTGAGGATCACAAGAGTATTGTGAAAATGTGTCTGGAGTTTACATGTTAGAAAAGCCTGAAAGGTACTTTTCCATTCTTCCTCTTCTCTCTTCTGGGCATTAAGGTACTAGTTGGGTAGTACATGCTGGACCATGGTGATAGTGGGAAAGTGGAACACATGACAGTATAAGTTTCCTTTGGCATAGATCAAGCTAAACTCATGTCAGATATGGTGAAAACAGGTAAGAAGTGAGGCATCTTAGAGTTGATTAGAGGAAAACGAGCAGAACAAGATAATGCCACAGTCACCACGTTGGCTGAGATTAGGTGATAGAGAAACATTGTGGTTTATGGCTGTTGTGAGTTTTCGTGTAGAAAGGACTCTTTGGTGGACGATCTCCACTGCAGTCCCAGAGCTATTAACTAGGCTTTGGTTCTGGCAGGCTGATAAGATCTCTAGACTGAGAAGCAGAAGACTAGAAAAAACTTGTCTAATCATCCTGCCTATAAAATCATAAATAAAGAGGAATGTCAAGTATACCAGGAGAAATCAAAGGGTATGAGGGAATATAATATGCTAACAAGGGTAGAGGTAGTGGTACTGGTAAACGCATAGCAAGTAATCAGGTACTAAAGTAGTAAAATGTTTATAAATCGGGTGTGGTTGGTGGGAAACAGCTGGATACCTGCTTAACAGTGGGACAAGACAGGAAAACAAAATAAACAAGCTATGATGATTGACACTATCTGTGAAATAAGCAGTTGTGCAGGTGAAAGAAATGTGATGGAAGACCTGTGACTGGAACACGAAAACTGGAAATGTTCTTGCTGGAAAACATAGGTAAAGGGAAAATTGGTGCAGTGTGTTACTGATATGAAAACCTGGGAGAAAGTGAGTTGAAACAGCATGAATAAAATGCTGTCTATAAGTCAAGACTGTTTTGAGGAAGGTGTTTTATTGGGGCCAGCAGTATTAGCAATATTAAGTTTGGATATGAGTAGGCCTATCCTCAGTGGTTTTGAGGTGAGAGGTCCGGATGAAATTAAATAGTTGCTGCACAAGCAAAAGGCTCTTATGCTGTTTCCAAGAAGTTTTTGATAAGTAATTAGTATCTTGCTTTTTTCAAAAGACAGGTGTTTGGGGCTTTTTTGTTTGGTTTGGGGGTGAATTTTTCCCTAAATAAGCTTGAATCAGGAGATCCTTCAAGTGAAATGAAATGTATGGGAAAAATGTTTGCATATAGTTACAGGTTTACATAGTAGGGGGCATTTTTTAAATAAGTAAACTATTTCATCTGGAATAAACAGATTAAAAATAGAAAGAAGGATGTTAAAGTCTGCCATTTATTTACCTCAGATGCAAAAGGGACATGAAAATTATATTTTAACGAACACGACAAAATCTTGTGGGAGGGACTTCAGACCAGTTGGATGAATAACAAATTTAAAAGCTGTACTGTAAGTAGATTGAAAAATCAAATGGCATTATGTCATAGAAAATGACAACTCTGAGAAACCTTGAGGGTATAATAGTATTTTCAGAGATTAAATACAGAGATAGGGACTGGCTAAAAAGAAAAAATGATCTAACTGTCAGCCACTGAAGATAATGGAGTGGATAAAGAGACTGAAATTCAGTCAGACTCAAAAATCAAAGCTGATATTTTATCATCAGGACCACTTAGTGATGTTACATGTACGTTGAACATAGAAGCAAAGCAAGGATGTACAGTGGCAACGAATGTGTGGGAATGACATCCACAGTGGGAAAAATCCTTTACAAACTTCATGTACTTTAATCATAAACTTTAACCATCTGAGTTTGATTAGGAAAATGATTAGACTGAGGTTGATTAGTAAAGTAATAAAAATGCTAATGTGATCATTTCAAATTAACATCCCAAACAGGCAGTACCTATTATACTGCTTAATCTCGTGCCAGAGTATGAGGTGGGGAGGAGGAATTATAGTTTCAAGAATGACTTTTCCTGCCTTCATGTGGCAATAATGTGATCTTTGCTAACGATATAAAATTCCATCAAAACTATCTGGTTTTGTTGTTTCCAGGCTGGATTAATTGTATCTCTCTACTGTGATTTTTGACTTAAGGATTCGTTATCTGTGACAGCTCAAGCCTTGGGAAGAGGGTGTGTTACATGGTGTGAGAGAGGCATGTTAAATGTTTTTAAATGTTATGTATGGAAGAACTGGTGTATCATTTAGGGTTGTGAATTTTAGTTAGTTTCTGCTGTATTTCTTTTTAACAACTTTTAAGGCAGGAGTTTGAGTCTCAAGTTAAACTAAGGCACAAAATCTTACATCTGACTGTTGCAAGTATTTTGTATTTACATAGGGTTTTTATTACATGGTATTTATGTTGAAGGTTATTAATGAAAAAGAATGCTCACTTGGCAGTGCTCTCTTGTTGATTGTATTGATTTATTGTTCTATGATTAGATATGAGCTGTGCAGTAAGGTTAGGATTCTCATTTTCTTGCCACTATACAAACCATATTTTATCTCTTCAAGCATAATTCAGAAGCATAGAATTCAATTTTTTAATAACTTATTTTCTATACTTCATTAGTAGGATGAACTGTCAGAGCTTTTTTTTTAACCTATTAGAGAGTGCATAAACCATGGATTTTAATGGCTTCCAAATTCATTGCCACTTACTCTTTTTAAAGCATATATAAGATTCATATATTCTACCTACACTTTCAGTTTTTGTTAGAACTCTGAACAGAGTACTTGTTTTGGGAAGAGGGAGAATTCTACTTGTTAAGTCATATTCTCCTACAGCATGTCACTTACATAAGGCTTTTCTGCTTGGAAATGTAAAAAATGTATGGCCACAAATTTTCCAATAAAATACGTTACTTTCAAAAAAAATTTTTCTTTGAATTTCAGTTTTTCTTTTGCAACAATAGAAATTTAAAAGGGGGGAGGGGCAAAAAGCTAAAACAAGAACAAAACGTTTTGATTGACTTAAAACATTTTTTGCCTTCCATCTCCTGGTCTCCTCGAAAAAATTGTTCTGCAGGATGTATTTAGGATTTTCTGGCTATGCTGAGGCTTAGAGTGGTTATTATTTTTAAATTTTTCAACTTTGTTTTACTACTTTGTCTGGTCTCATAAAATAATTCCCCAAGGAATTGGATGATTTTTCAGTTTAATTTTTGTTACAACAGAGTGTAGAAAAATGTGCTTCTGCATAGCACTAGAACATTTCAGCAGAACTAAAACAACCAAATATCATTTTTATGTAGTTTGTATTCAAGTGAAGTCTGTAATTAAATAATATTACTTTAAAAGTTTTATTTTAATCTAACTCCTTTTGGATTGCCTGAAACTGCTTAAAGGAATGTGATTTTGTTAGTCTGTCTTTTTTCTTACTACAAATACACCTTAGGCATTTTCTTGCCATAGGTTTCTGGATAATCTTGAGGAATAGGCCTCTGGAGATAATTTTATGAAAAAGAATGTGAATAAGATTGAATATTTTAAATATTAGTATTTAAAATTGGGAGGTTAAGCATGGATTTAAAGCCTCGGTTATTGCTGCATGTTCTGATTTTTTTCCTCATTAAAAGAATGAAGCCACTTAGTAAATCCCATAAACATCAATAGCAGTTACAAGATGCTTAGCAGTTTAAATCATGTAATTGATTTTATAGAGCTATCATTAGCATTATTAATATAGATTGGGTAGCCAACAGTTGAATTTAGAAAGAGAGAGAGAGAGAGAGAGGGAAGTGATCCTGTACATTTTTTCCCTTTGCTTGGGAATCTTTGCATTCACTTACAGAAAATTGAGAAAATTCTGACAACCTGTCTAGCTCCGTCTATAAGTCTTTGACTGAGTTATAAGCAAGTCTTTGGTAAGTGAATCATGTGAAAGCAAGTAGCTTAATATTCTTTTATTTATACTTCTGGCCTTATATTTGCTAGTTTAGTGATGACTGGCATTTGAAGAGAGTTTCTCTCTTATCTTAAAATTTCCAACCGACTTTCTGGCTATACCCTCCTTTAATACTGTATTTTTCTTGCTATTGAATTTTGATTTAAATAACTTCTGATACCTAAAAGAAAATTCAGGGAGAAAAAACTCCAAGGCAAATTAATTTTGAAGGTGAGATAAGGAAAGGATTTAATTTGTGCCTAGGCATAAAGTTACAAGATGTGCGCGTGCCCCTCTGTTACCCATGTTACAATTTATAATACTGCTTGTCCAATCTGAGGTTCTCCCACCCTTTGGCTTTTGCCCTGGTCCACCCTCAGTCACACCCCTTGGGAATTGGGGCTGGGGTCTCTGAGACACCTTCTTCATCAATCTTCATCTTCTTCGGGGCACAGGGGGCACACATTCACCCAATTTTTGACTGTACTCTTGCGGTTCAGGCCAGGATTAGATGTCCTCAAACTGAAGAGGCCTATCTTAAAGAGAGACTAAACACTTCTCCTGGAATTCAGGGGACATTGATATGGGGAATCGGGGTAAGAGGGTTGGGGAGTGTGTGTAGTTACTATGCTAAGGGTAAGGGAATAAGTGCTGCTGCTTCTAAATCTACTTCTACTATATAACCTCTTATAAAACTCAGAAAAATTAGAAAAATCAAAAAACCAGATGGACCTTAAGGCATCACTTCTTAGTGGGTTTTCAGAGAAAAACTTAGTGGTGCAGTTTTGCTATGTGAAAGTTACCATTCTCTTTCAAAGGGCTTCAGAACAAAACATTTCAACAATCCAAAGCTCCACCAAAAGAAAAATAAGTAGCCTGAATTGAATTGTATGCCAAGTCACAATAATTTATTCTGTATTAGAATTGTGTTTCCAAAACCATGGTCCACTATAATATGTTTGTCTTTTTAATAAGAAATGTCATGCCTAAAGTACATCAATTTTATCGTAGGGGAAAACTAGCTAAAGGATTGAAATGCATTAGGCAAAGTCACTTTAATATATGATGCAGTTTAACTCTGCAAGTATATTTGTTTGACATTGTAAATTTGATTCCTATTCCCATTACATGCACTTTGAAATGGGAATATCTTCGAAGTTTTTTTTATCTATTGTTGCCTGTGATAAAGGGTTTTTACATAAATGTTTATTATATTTTCTTACGTGGGGTAATAAAAAGGCTTGTAGCATATTATGGTGTAAGTTTACTGGCATTTATTGTTATCTTGATTATAATTTCTCCAGTATGTAAAGATTGCCTAAAATTTGTAATGCTTTGAATTTATGGGATTTTTTTAGGTTGATTAAATCTAAGTAAATACTAAATCAGGATATACTTTGCATTTACAGGCACTTGCAGACCAATTTGAAAATGCGAGTACATCGGCATCTGAACGCATGAAGGTTTTCTACTGTTGTCAGGTGCCTCCACGTTGGGCCATACAGGTGTGAAACAATCTCATTTCAAGCTTTTCTTAAAAGTCTATGGTGCTTATTTTTGATACTACATCACTCCAAAGTCAAGAGAGCGTGATATGACCTTGAGTTGAAATACTGTAGAAATAAGGACATAACCTAACCCGCACCAGCTTTTTCAGGAGAGAAATCAAGTTGTACGGCGTTTTCCTTTCCGATATCTTGTTCTGTCATGCACAGAAGTAATTGATTGTTAGTGCAATTCTTCTTTACTTTCCTTTTCCCTCCAATAAATAATAGACTAAAACTTACAAGCTTCCAACATGTCTCCTATTAAAATAATCTTGCCACTGCCTTACTATTTATTGCTGGTTTACTAATGATAGTGTTACTTTTATCTTTATTTCTTTTAAAGTTCACTTCAGGAAGTGGATCATGGTGAAAGCAAACAAATTTAGGAGTCAATAGTACACTGAAGAACAACTTGAGTTGTTCTTTTTTTTCTGTTTGAGACGTTCCCTTTTTTACTATTGCTGACAGGATTTTTTTTTACCCATAACTACATTGTTTATCTTGACTTTCTAGAACAGAAATCTACACAATAAAGTCTTATCTGATGATTCTGTATTTAACAAACTCAAGAAAACTGTTTACATTTCATACCTCCAAAGGTATTCATGTTGTTTACTTTTAATGGTGTTTTATTCGGTTTTGATTTCTAATCTCAGCACATGTTGTTTTAAGCAATCATATCTTCTCCAAGCATTCTCAAGTTATTCTACGTAACCTTTCAACAGGCACTTCCAACAAAACGATCAAATGTGGTTTTCATTTCCAGTTGTCAGAGTGGCATTTTCAATCCAAGCCGGTTTTCCAAGCTCAAGATAGAAATGCTAAAATAGGGATTTATAGTGAAAGATGGTTGCAGTCTTCTAGTCATAGTAATGAAGACACATTGCCTATATATATTTTACCAAATTTAACTCTGAGTAAATTTAATTAAACATTAATGAGATTTAGTTCTAGACATTAACAAATGTTGGTTTTTCCTAAGTGATTAATGTCAAGCTAACCAACAGGTTCTCAGAGTTTGTTACGTGTTTACATCAAAGAGGTATAGCCAGTTGTTGATTTATTTTTTATTTTTTTTTTAATACAAGTTACTATTCCCCTATAGTAACTCCTTGGATTTGTAACAGATGCTGAACCAAGTCAATAAAGAGAGGTCCATTGCATCTATGGAGAATTTCAGAGAATCCATTCAGGATCACCAAAACCGCCGCAGAGGTTAACTGTATGGGATCTCACAGCATAGATAGCTGCCCTTATACAGGATGCTCCCATTTATTTTTGCAAACTTAATTGCAAAAATGTCATACATTGTAAATAAATTGCCCTTTCTTCAAAAGTGAAAACTTCTTTGCAATTTTAATCTCCTCTTTAAAAATAAAGACCAAAGACAACTTTTTTAAGTCATGAAATCATGCCTTATTTGTTTTTCAATTGAAAAGTTAACTCACTTATTTTCATAAGTACACTGAAATAATTGCTGAATTTGAAATAACAAAGAGGCTGGCTTAACTGTGGGGAAAATTCAACTAGGGAGTTGAACCTGAACTCAAATACAATATTGCTTTGGCTAAAAACTAACACCCTTTGGCAGTAGCTACTTGGGACAGATTTCTCACAAGTACCGAACAAAATTGTTTCAGAACCTTCCTCTCTTTTTCCGCAGGTATATATTACTATGACAAAGCATTGCTAGAAGTGGCTTTAGTTCCCTACTTCAGCCTCTGTTTCCCACTCTTAGCATTCCCAACGTCCTGCAGCAGCTGTTCTCCAGCCGCATGGGCCGTGTGCCTCATTTAAGGGCTGGAAATTCATCTCTGTCAATTCATTCTTGCCATGCCCATTTCCATTTTTGTGTTATATTGTTAAATTGTTCAAATCACAACAATTATTATTCAATTGGTGGGGGGTTTTTGAAGTATATACACTGAGGTTCCAGCTTGAAGTTTAATTGTTCTTTTGGGCAGAAGAGTATAATTCCGTATTATCCGTTTGCTCCTTGCTGTTGATGTCAGAAATGCCTCTAACAACTTTTTAAAATGTAAATAGTATTTACTTACCTATTTTCAGTTACCTAGAATGTCTTATCTTTCAGCGTCAGCTTGCAAGTTTACTCTTTGACCTGGGATGCACCAGCTCTGCCTTACAAATATTTGAGGAACTGGAAATGTGGGAAGATGCAGTAATCTGCTATGAAAGAGCAGGACAACATGGAAAGGTAAGAAAAATGTTTTATACAGCTGAGATCCTGTCTTGAAATAGCATCTGAAGGAGGAAGGACTGTCTGGCTTTAGCCATCACTAATGACACTCCTACCAGGGTATCATGAGCAAAGTGTGCTTAGGAAAAGTAGACACATGGTATATGAACTTGTCATAACCGGTGAATGCCAAAAAAACTATTTGGAGTAATAACCACATGAAACAGAAGTTGGTAAATAAGAAATAAATTGAGAAGCAAGAAGACTGTGATAGTGATTCTTGAAAATGTTTAAGGACAATTAAATTAAGTATTACCGATAGACAGCAAGGTGTAGTGTGGGCATTTCAGGAAGGCTGTAGCTGTCATTCATGATGGGATCTTGAAACTTTGGCTGAAGAGGATATTCATTTTCTTTCCTACTTGATTTCAAACTATTAACTGTAGTTTTTAAAAACAGTTTAAATACAATAACATCAGTGCTTGATATATTTAATTACTTTATGTTAATATATTCAAATTACAGAATCAAACATTTGAGAAAACAATTAAAAGGCTTTATTTTGGTAAGTCCATTTTGATGTTGTCCTAAACTTTTTCATCATTTCTTTAACACCGCTACCACTATGTGTGATCAAAGCCAAACAAAGAGAAGGTAAAGCCAGCACCTCACTCTAAGTGTCAGTGGCATAACTGTTTGAAAATGCTGGTAGCAGGCTGTATCAGCCTTCTTATTGTTGATTATTTTTCTGATAGTATTAGAACAATGGTAGGAAGATTCTGGAAAATAATACCTGGAAGCAATGCCTACTTGTATGTAACTTTAGCTGTGCTCTCTTTCTGGTGCAACCTCTCACACAGAAAGGCTGTAACATGAATTTAAGCTATCAAGCAACATTTTCAGAATTCATATAGATTTCAGAAATATTCAGTTTCAGACAAAACTATGTTTTTTCTTTTTTCCGTTCTTTCTCCCTCTTTGGTATATGGTAGCATTAAATATATGAATGTATGTGTGCCTTTATGACACCATAAGCACAAAGACTGTGCTTAACATAAGTTTAATGAATAGAGAGATATAAAAAAAGCAGAGTGTCTCATATGTTTTTTCTAATTGTCATGTATCAAAGCCTAGATTTTGGTCATTATAAACTGACAGATATGTCTTGCTGGCAAATTCTGTGTCACATTATGCATACCTTGGGGATAGTATGTTAATAGCACAATCTTAGTACAGTGGAGAAATAGAGGTCAATATTTTCCATTTCCTGGAAATGCATTCTGTCCCAGTTACATTCACAAACTGCCCTTAGGGAGTTATGAAAATGGCACTCAGAGAATAGGACAGGATATCTAACACAGGAAACTGCTTAGAAATGCTTTCAAAATGAGGGATTGTGCTGTGCTTTGAAAAACAGAAAATGCTATGTAAGTACTAAATAACAGTAGTGCTGGAAGAAAGGGAGCTTCAAACCAAAAAAGACAGAAAATTAGAAACATGTAGCTGTGCAGCAAGGAGAGTGACTATTTGTGCTTCTCTTTGAAAAACATTCAGAGGGTGAGCTGCTTATATTTATCAAAAATGTTTTTATGTTTTTAAATGTGGTAGTTATTCTTGTAGGAATGCATGAAAATCTACTGGAGCAATACGTTGGTCAATGGACATTCATATCATTAATGAGCTTAGCATATATCTACCCAAAAGAACAAACTCTGTTTAATAAACTTCTGTATGTTTTTCACTCACAAATTCTTTTATGTAGGAAACCTGAATTTAAATACTGAGACATCTAATAAAACATTCAGATATCAACAATATCAATGTGTTTGATGAGTGCTTACACATCCAAGTAATATCTTCTTTCCTCCTACTTTTGAATTATCCACTGATAAAGAAACAGAGCAAATATATAAGACCATGTGAAGCTCCAGATGATGCAGTTGGAAAATACATAATTCATTTGGTTATAACAGGGCCCTGTAGCAGTACAAATTTTGCAGAGTAAGATGTCGCTCACGTTTAGCAAACTTTTTTGTGGATTTGTTACTGTTACTAGATATGGCTCTATATTCGCTCGTTTCATAACCTGAACAAAATTAGTAGGAGCTAATATTATAACATGAGTCAACAGAAGAGTAGCAGAGTGCCAAGGGATGAGCGAAACAGGGCACAGAAAAAGAACTAAAAAAGTATTATAAAATTTGAATGTACAGTATGTTGATAGTTGCTGTGGCTTTCTCATATTGTTTATTCATTGTATTCTGCTAACAGACTTGTTGCAAAAGGAGACATCTCCATGTGTGTAGTGAGGACTAGTGTTGAAAAGTGTCCCTCTTCCTTCTTTTAGTTGTGAGGGGGACCCAGAGATTTCCAGAGTATTGTTAACATTATACAACTTTATTTGGTTAAGGTGTAAGAGATCTCTTCCACCTCACTGGAAATGGATAATACACTGAAAACGGTACTATTTCCCTGCTAAAGAAAGGGTGAACCAGAAATGTGAATTTTCAGTTCTTCCATTTGAAGTGAGGTCTTTGTCCCTGGCAAGAACTGTATTGCATGGTAGCTGCTGACCTCTGATAGATGCATGAGATCTGCCTTTTTTCATCAGCTGGTATTCCATCTTACAACACTATTTTCAGCCCTATCCCTGTTCCTTCATCTCATCAGAGTATACATCATGATATGCAGTCTGGTTTTAGACCAACATACTCCAGCAATCCACGTTCTATGGGGTTATTTTTCTTGTTATGACGTAACACACATAATCTCAAAACATTTGAGTGAGGAAACACAATATGGCAAGATCTCAGAAGCTCACCTTTAAATTCAGGAATGGCTTCCCAGATGTGAAGTAGTACTATTAGTGCATGAGCTCTTCAAGAACTTGGATTCATTTCCACTACATATCATAACAGTCATAGAAGGCAGGTGTGCATTCCTTTATGTAGCTACAAAGCTAAGAAAGAAGAGTAAATGTCTCGCCCAAGGTCAAGCTACAGGGAAGATAAAATGAAAACCAAAGAGCTTTCCTTTTCTTTTGCTACCTTTATCCATGCTCATCTTTCTGCTTCTTCATGCTACTGCTCTGGTAGCCAACTAAATAATGTGCAAGCAGAAAAAATGAAAGCTTTTTAGGAAATACTTAAAACTAGCAAAGGAATGAATTGACAAATAATAGAACTGGTAGATCTGTGAAGAGTGAGACTAGGAGAGTCTTTTAGGAAACAAATGAAATAAAATCGTGGGAACACGTGGATGGGATGGCAAGTGGAAGTTTATGGTTGGGAAGCCAAATGCAGGATGAATCTTGAACTTGGTTTCCAGGAGTCTGGGTAGTGAGTAATAAAAAGGCACCACCTTTTATTTAAACTAGACCCCTCTTCAATGAGTGGAGATTTTTGTGAAGCATTACCAGTTCAATTCCCATGCCAACCATAGTAGTCCAGAAGGCAAGATAAGCGCCTAAATCTTTCTCATATTTAAATCAACGTGACATTTGAACTAAGCATTGAATCCCATCCATTCTGGTGCAGACCGTTCTGTAAAAGCAGTATTATAAATACATCTTCATAGTTTCATTTTAGGTATGTTTTAATGGATAATTTTTGTATCGAGTCTTATTGAATTTAGATATAACTTTTAGTTATAAAATGTGCCAATTAATCATTAATACATGTTTAATGGATAAGAATAAATTGCTATATTTCTTTTTATCTATATTGTGTGAACTGTGTGGAAAATGTTTCTTGATAATATTTGTTGTTAAGATTTGTTTTTTTAGAAGCAGGGTTCTTATCAAAGATCAAATATGGTTTTTTGAAAATAGTTTACTACAAAGTTAGGATAAAGGAATTTATTTTTTTTTCCACAAAAACCTAAACAGAATGAACCTGTATTATCTGTTCTTGCAGAAGACAAATGTTTTTATAGTACAGGGTTTTGTTTTATTGGTTTTTTTTTTAGTTTGTAGTTATGAACTTTGTACTAGCCTAAAAGATTTAAGTAATAAAAATGTTTGCAACATGCCAGAGGGGTGATCAGATAGCTAATCAGATGAAGAAAAAGTCAGACTTCTGCTTATTTAATTCTCTGTTTTATCTGTGTGCTGAAATATTTATGTTGGCAATGAATTTTTGTAAGCTTAGACCAGAGCATGACATTTTTATGCTCTTAAATGTGAAATACCATTAGTGAATGATTGTGTTTCCAGTCTAGGCATTGCCACAGAATAGCAACCTGAGCTTAGGAGTGCTCTGCAGAGGAAGTGGCAAAGAAGCAGTGTGCAATGCACTTTTCACCTTGTATCTCCTGTTTACACAGCAACATTTCATTCTTCTTTCTTTATCTGAAGGGGAAACAAATCCACCTTATCCTTTGGTGCCTAATGTGATTACTGCAATTATAAAGCACACAACTCTCTCTGCTCTAGAAAAAAAGTAATCTGTAGGTCTATTATTAATATGTCATAGGAACTAATGGAGGCAGGTAAGAGGGAGTACACTGCACTTTAACCAAGTCCCTGGAAGTGTTCAAGGCCAGGCTGGATGGGGCTTTGATCAGCCTGGTCTAGTGTAAGGTGTCCCTGCCCATGGCAAGGGAGTTGGAACTAGATGATCTTTGAGGTCCCTTCTGACCCAAACCATTCTATGATTCTGTAAGTACACTCTTCTAGTTAGAGGAGATTTTTCTAGAGCTTTGACTGGGCTAATTTTAAACATTAAGTTTTTTTGACTTTCTTAAAAGCACTTACCATCAAGTTATTTTCCTAATAATCAACCACCAATTTTCTCCTTAATGGGATTCCATTTTTGCTAGTTTTAAGATTCTTTTAGGAATCTGAACAATACATCCCTTCTTCACATTTGTGCACTTCAAATATTGGTAGGCTTTACTGTTACTTTATTTAACAAAAGTAGTAGTAAGAATGAGAATGAGATGCTAAAATTACTATGCATTATATATTTCAAAACAAAGTAAAAAAAAGGGCATTTTTCTAAAGATTATTTTTGTACAGGTTTGATGAATTTTACCAACTGGAGTAAGAGATTTTACTTCTCTAGAGTTCTTCTGAAGGTCAAAGAAAGCAATTCTTACAGAAATAAGAAAAGCAGTAATAATTTATATGCAGAGATGATGTCAAGTTTCCTTTTAGATAAACTAGATATGATAGAAGAATGACTCGTGTTACAGTGTTGAACTTTAATTCTGTGGTAGGCTGGTTGGATCCTTCTTGGTTTAGGTGTTTCAAGTAGATCTTTTCTAATAGAAAAATTATACTCATCTTAATTATGTATGTTACATTTTTGCAGCAGGGGACTGAGGTAAGAGTTCAATCTAGACAACAGATCATCTGTCCCAGTGTATTTGTCTTTTCAAAAAGCCACAGAAAGCAGATTGTCTCTTGTTTAAAAGAGAAACAATAATTTTATTGTTAAAGCGAGATGGTGGCCCTGAGATAAAGAGCTTTTGAAAGTTAGTTATAGCCCATAATAGATGTCTGGGAGGCACAGCTTGTGTCTTCTTTTCCATAATGTTGTATATATATATAGAATATATTTTATCTCAAACTAGATAAACCTATAACTACATGAATTTATAACTTCTACATCTTGTGTAAAAGAGTAGCATTTCTACAACCAACAGTATGAAAGTGGATTTGTCTTTAGATGTAATAGAATGGAAATCACTATTTTCAGAAAAGTGTAATTAGAGAAAAGGAAATGAGAATCATTGCAAGAGTACTTATTAGGGAATGAAAAAACCACAAATGATAAACTATTAGGATTGCAGATACCTTAATGGTGCTGATACTGCATTGCTATGAAGTAGGTGTAGGTTTGATGTCCAGGACTGATGTTTGCTCTTGGGACAGAATACATACCTAAGATTTAAAAAGAGGAGAAAACTGCTTCTTTTCTTTTATGGTTTACTTTGCCTTGGTGTGTTAAACAAAAAGCCATCATAACATGTTGATGTTGAAGTGGTTTTTTGTAAAAAATCAGTTTGGAACCAAATTCTATCTAGGCTTCATGTTTGATGCTATGTTGGATGAAGATACTATTTCCTCACTAGCCCTACTTCTTAGTCTTCAACTGATGATTGCAAGGTGCTAAAGCAGTATCGGCTCAGGTAGGTAAGTAACTGAAAATAAATAATCTCATTATTAATTGATTTTTCTTTGTTCTTTACCAGGCGGAAGAAATACTCAGGCGGGAGTTAGAGAAAAAGGAAACACCAGGATTATATTGTTTGCTTGGTGATGTTCTTAAAGACCACCAGTATTACGACAAGGCCTGGGAGCTCTCCGGGCACCGCAGCGCCCGCGCCCAGCGTTCCAAAGGCCTCCTTCATCTCCGAAACCGGGAATTCAGGGAATGTGTGGAGTGCTTTGAACGTTCAGTACAGATTAATCCTATGCAGGTTGGGAAATGATGCTTAGTTTTAGTGTGTTCAGTTTTGAATGATGATATTTTTTACAAAGACAATTCTGTGCACAGTTGTCAAAGTAAGAACTTATTACTATTCTTAGCAAATTTTTCACTGCGTACGTGAAAGCCTGGCCAAAAAAGGTAACATGAAATGAAGACATCCTTGCATTCAGGTCCTTACATGCAGCTAAATCTTTGCCTGTTCACCTCTTCTATTTCAAAAAGATGAAACCATTGAAAATTAGTAATTACCATCAAATAAATGATGAACAAATGTCAAGCAGAATAGTTACAAGAAGAACACTGTGCAGTCTATAATGACATTATCCTTTGCTCTGTCTATTAGCTTTGAGTTACAAACTCTGATCTCTGTATTTCACAAAATCTTTTTAAGTCTTCTGGTCTGTCCTGTTCTGGAGTCACTGAGAAGCATTGTGTTACACTTGTGATGACAGTAGCTTTTATTACAGGAATGCATCAAAACTGAAACTGCAGTCAAAAGAGTTCTCTTGATGAAGCTGGTTATTTTGACAGATCCTTTGCAAGCTTTTCTGCAGACATCTTTTGTAATCTTGTTTCAGTTTCTCAACCACTATATTCCACCCCAATAAGGTTCACCCCATGGAAGGTCTTGAGATATTAACTAGCTTTGTGGGTTTTTATGTATAGAAATGTGCTCTTCATAGCCATTTCCAGGTCCATGTAAAAGTAGGGTATTCCTCCTTCTTGCTCTCCAAAGAACACTGCTGAAGCTGCTGTTTTGAGTTCCACATAACTTCTGCTTTAGAAAAATTTTAAAGGCCTCCAGCCTTTCAAATGATTTATCATAAGCTTTTTTTTTTTTATTTCGATGATGTATTTTATTCACATGAATCAAAGTCCTACTCTTATTCAAATGAACTCCAGCTAAGTTATAAACATCTCTAGAATGGAAACCAGAATGACCAAAAATGCTTCCCTTGTCTTTCGGTTTTGTTACAGACTCAGGAAATGCCAATAAAATATATATTACTCAGATAGGGAGTAACTGAAATCAAGAGGACTTCCAGATAATAATGGGCTGCAGAAGATGGCCCACAGGGCTCAAAACTGAGAATTATTCTGCCGAGATGCTTGTCTATTTTGTATCCTTTCCAAAGAAGCTTAAAATGAAAACTGTCTTCATACCTTCCCCAATAAAAAGGGAATTCTTACCATTCTTTCCACAAAAAAACCCAGCTGAAGTTCATTCTATATTCTAAATATATGATTAAAGAGTCACTGTACTTCTTACATTGTGGAAGCAATTCATACTCCCTTTCCAGATATCTAAGGGATGATAAAATACCATTTCATTACTATAGTAGATCAAAGGCAATGAATCTTGGGGTTTTGTGTGAGTGGTTTTGTTTGTTCTTTATACCCAGCTACCATGTTTTTTCATTTAACCTGCAGACTTGTTCTTTTTGAGTGTTCTCGTTTTTCTAGCACAGCAGCTTTTAAAATATGTCCTCTTATTCTTAGTAATCTCATTTATTTTGTTTTTAATTGTTATGATTGTCTAGTCTTTTTAGAGCCTTTTTGAATAACTATATGTAGTGGCCTCAAACCTTGAACTGTGTTGGCCTTAAATGTTTCAAGTCTTCTGCAGACCTTTACTCTTTTAGCTGCCCCTTTTAGTTTTTATCATAGCTTTTCCATTTTAAGTAGCTCTTAAATTTAACATCCTCTGTATTAAAAGAGTTGCCTTTGTTTTTGAAGGACTGGTGAATCTAGATACATACAAGTATCTTTTGTATAGTAACATTTTGAATCTGA
This sequence comes from Chiroxiphia lanceolata, assembly GCF_009829145.1. Classification (NCBI taxonomy): domain Eukaryota; kingdom Metazoa; phylum Chordata; class Aves; order Passeriformes; family Pipridae; genus Chiroxiphia; species Chiroxiphia lanceolata. Next base: position 32,916,460 of record NC_045639.1, on the reverse strand, counting down.
TCATCCTGGTAAGGATCAAGGTAAATACTGTTTTCTGACTAGCTTCATATCTAATTTCTTGTAATTTCATCCATTATAGTATATACTAAACTATGTGGAATAATTGGAATAATTGGAATAATTGGAATCTTCACAACCTTCAGATATCCCCCAGCATGTTATCTTCTCCACTTCAGTCAAGTATTCTGAGATACAGTACACTGCTTATTACTGAGGCCTGTAATTTTAATCCATACCAGTTCTGTTGTTCTTTTACACTGTTAACTTCAGAATTGATCATACAGAAAATTTTCTTTACATTTCTTTACATGTGGCATTTTTCCGTCTGCACAACCCATTCCATTTTCTGCATGCTTTTTGTGTTTGCATCATACCATCTCATGCAGCTTCTTGACTTATTTCCCATCCCAGAGACTTTTCATCTCCTCCTTCATCATGTCCAGTTCTTGCATTTTTTTCGTTCAGTCACAACCTTCATGCACAGGCAAAATATCTTGCCTCAAATTATTAAGAAAATAAAGTTATTTATCATTCTTTGCAGTCACTGTATGACTTTTGCTAGGTACCTGCTCATGTAGCTTTTCTCCATAGAATTAAAGAATCATTTCACTTTCTTCTCATGCTGTAACTTTTGCTTGAGGAATGAGCTGACAGGCTTAAGCATTAGTAAGCCAGTTCCTGAGAAATGTAGCTGCTCACCATCAGCCTTAAAAAATTAAGATGGTGGAAACTTTAGTCAAATCAGGTTCTAGAATTACAAACTCAGAAGTCAAACTGTGCTGCTGTTACTCATTAGAATTATAAAAAATGCAGTGATTGTTTTTCTCTCACCCTTTACACAAGCACTATTTAACTTGTATCCTGAGCTGTAGAGTTGTAGCTCACCTTCAATTTCATACTTGATTGTTCCTGTCTCTACCCCCCTTTTCATGTCCAGAATGTTACTGATCTAGAAGGAAGATAAAGGGGAGTTAATGAGGTAGCAGCCATGTGGGAGTGCTGCACTTCTGGAAATCTGATGGATAAAAGAGCCTTAAAAAATGAGATTGACTAAATGTTTATTTCCTGTTAATTTTGTCCTCTGAGATTTGAAAAACATAGTTTTCTCTTCATGTGTAATTTCTTCCTTGATTGATGAGTTTACAGATCATGAAAGCAATACTGAAAAATAGATTTTCATGTTTGCCCAGGCCAATGTAACTGACAATCCCATCTTCACCTATTTATCCATGTGCTCTAGGGATGGGCCATCCATGTACACCCTCAAAAGCAAAAGGATATCTTTATTGTCCAACTTGTTCAGTTCTTTTCTCAATATAAGTAAGACTGCCCACCAGGGTGCCAGATCTGACAGATGAATTTCATGTGTTTGTGTTCTAGGATGTAAACTTTGAAGCAGATTGACTATAAATTCTATAGCAGATAGGTCAGGAGCAGATATCATATTACTGATTTTAAGTTGGGTCTCAGAGATAGGAAAATTAGTCTAATCTAGAGAGAACTACAAAAATGTTTCCTGCAGAGTTTGCAATTAATTTGTAGAGGTAAAAGCTCCTTGCATATGAACCAACAGCTTTGTCTTCAACTCTGTAAAATCCCTGATTTGCAAAACTTTTTAAGGTAATGTTTTTGTGTTTAAATATTTGTTGTGGTTTCCTGAACCTGAATTATCAAAGCTGCTTGCATCAGAACTAGTCCCCCAAACACAAGAGAATATAAACATTAAAGACATCTTGAAAAGTAGTATGTTGTGCAATATAGAGTTAATGTAACCTGTTTTTCCATCTTCCTCTTCCCCACCTCTTTCCCTCTCAAAAAAAAATTCCAACAACTGTTTATGATTTTTTTACCTTGGCATTTAGAATGAAGAAATTGCAGAGTTTATTGCAGTAGGTAGTACTATCTGGAACAATTTTGCAGCACCTTATAAAATGTTCTGGTTTGTTTTGACTGTATACATTTAAAGAGCATAATGCTGTCAGAAAATGTTCTGTCAATGTACTTAGGATTTAATGATTTTTTTGAATTACAGAACTTTTCAAAAAGGTAGTAATGCTTAATTTGCAGCTCTTTGAGAATTAACCATGTGGGAAATCAGGAACTTGCTATTAAAGACCTATGAAAATACATATTTATTTTGCTATAACTTATATTTTATCTAATACTATTTAGAGTAGAAGGGACTATTTCAGTTGGAAGAGACCTACAATGATCATCTAGTCCAACTGCCTGACCAATTCAGGGCTGACCAAGTTAAAGCATGTTTTTAAGGGCATTGCCCAAATGCCTGTTTAACACTGGCAGGCTTGGGACATCATCCACCTCTCTAGTGTGCCTGTTGCAGTGTTTGACCACTCTCAGTAAAAAAAAATGCTTCCTAATGTCCAGTCTAAACCTCCCCTGGAGCAGCTTTGAACCATTTCCACATGTCCTACCACTGGACAGCAGACTCACTGTGAGTCAGCAGTGAGCCCTGGCAGCCAAGAGGGGCACTGCGTTCCTGGGGCACATCAGATACAGCACAACCAGCAGGTCCAAAGAGCTGATGATCCTACTGTATGCAGTGTTGGTGCAGTCTCACCTTGAGCACTGTGTGTAGTTCTTAGTCCCACAGGTTAAGAAGGATGTGAAAGTCCTTAAAAGCATACAGGGGAGAGCAACAAAGCTGGTGAAAGAGCTGACTGAAAGCAATGTCCTATGAGGAGCAACTGAGGACTTGGGGCTTGTCAAGTTTGGAGGAAAGGAAGCTGAGGTGTGACCTCTTTGTTCTCTACAGCGTCCTGAGTAGGGGGAGTGGAGAAGGGATGTACTGAGCTCTTCTCCCTGGTTCAATCTGTGTGGATGAGAGGTATTTGGTTGTAACAACTAAAGAATTTAAATACAAGATTATTGAACTGGTAGAGTTCTGTTCTCTGTGCAAGGCATTGCTTAAATACATTTCTATGTCTAAACATTACATTATAAATTCAATAAGACTGATATTCTGACAAGTAGAGCCATAAGTTTGAAATGTTCATGTTTGGTCACTAGAGATGTTTTCTATAAAATGGAATTTCCTTGAAATACATTTCCTAGTGTTCACCATTTAACCTAATCATAATACTGTAAAGTGAATGTGGATTTTTCATAAGTTAAAACAAAATATGCAAAGCTCTAAATAGCTATGACTTTCTTCTTAAACAAAGATGCACCATTAAAGAGCACTTCACAAATGGTTATGAGGTCTTTATGTAGTCAACCTTTGTTTATCCATATTTATTAAAAGCTTGAACCTAAAGTTTTCCTATAATCTGCATATAGGATATTATTTTTCCAGTACAATACTATTATAGCTGAAGACCAGGTAAAATTGATAAGAGTTGCGTTCATCCAGGCAAAATTATTTATTTTATGCAGAAATATCTATGTTATATATGTGACCATTCATTTTTTTCTCTCCAGCTAGGTGTATGGTTTTCCTTGGGCTGTGCATACATTGCTTTGGAAGGCTACGAAGGTGCTGCCAAAGCATTTCAGCGCTGCGTGACATTGGAACCAGATGTATGTACTTTTGAACAAGCGATTCAGATGGTTTATCTAAAAGCAACAAGGATGTTTTCATTATAAACAAGCAAGGCAATAACAAAAAACTTGTTTAAGCCTTAGCCCTTTGAATAAATTAAACTTATGCATGAAGGATATATTTTTGTCATGAGACATCAAAAAAATACTTGCCCAATACTTAACTTTGTCCAAATAGGAGTGTGTGAATGTTAATATATATTTACAAAATTCCTTTATGCTTGCATAAATTGCTAAATCAGAGAAAAGATAATGTGTAGTTGTGAGGAGAGCTAAAAAGAGAGATAAAACAAAAAATTAAATTAAAATACCTAGTCCTTTCGGTAATCAAATTCTTCTGGAAAAAAAAGGTCAAATAAGTTGTGTGACAGATAGATTTGTAACTATATAGTTAATGAGTGCAGGGGAAACGGAGCTTAGCCATTTTTTCAGGATGCGGGATGTGCAAGTATACATTGCTGTTTGACTCTGGATTGTGATAGTGGAGGTGTCAGCTGGAACATATCTCAGGAATAAACTGGGAATACTTCTGTCAAAAAGCCTGACTGCCAGCATGGTGTTTGCTTAGAGTTAATGCCACCTGTGTGATAGAAACTATTATTCATTCTTTTCTCTTGAGGAATGTGAATAAGAGAGCAATGAAAGGTGACAGAGTATTCTTTTTTTCTTTATTATAAAATGAAATAAGTTCCTTGAGGAAAAAAAAGTATATACAGACAACTCTGTATTTAAATGGAATTCTTATTTTATATGTTGATTTTTTTTTTCTTGTTCAGTATAGTAGATTTACTTTCAAGTAGGTACTAAAATTGTATTCATTTATCTCTCTAGGGTCTACATTTAATTGTATTCATTTAACCAAGCCAACTGACTTCTCAGTGGGTTTAATGGTATTTCTTTTATGAGTAAAGGGTGCTGGGCTGGCTCTCAGTTATGGAGATGAAATCTATCTTTATACACTCATCTGCTGCAATGTAGTGACCGTTTCTATGAATTAAGTCTCAGAAAGGTTTCCCAGCATGATTTAAGTGCTCCTTAAGCCTGAGGATAGCCTTCAGTATCAGAGTGTGTTTCAATGCCGGGCTCAGGTTCTATTCTTCGAATCTCTTCCAGTTGTCGCTTTACTGAATTCAGTGGTGGGGCTTCACATTTATAGCAGTGTAAAGCAACGGGCAGGAATCATCTCTGTACATTGCTCTGCAGGTTTTATCTGTTTGCCTGAGATGCATTAGGGGACATACAGATCATTTTTTTTTCCAGTAATAGAGAGTGGTGCAGGTAAGTAGCTTCCAGCTAGTGAGAAGTGATGAGCTGCTGGCAGCAATGACCTTTCCAGCCTTCCCAGCTAGATCCAGAAGAGGATACCTGTTTACAGTTTAGACTGAAGGCAATAGCTAACTTAGTGTGAGTTATAACAGTGTATTCCAACAACAAGACAGTTAATTGGTTATTATATACCTGATTGTTGTTGATGTAGTAATATTTATGTATTTCAATTTTAATAAAATAAGTTGTATTTCAATGTAATATTTTAACTGCCTTGTAGAAAATATGTGTCAGTGTGCGTGATTAGCAAAATCAATGTTTGATAGTAGTTTAATTTACATACTTTTATCAAGTAAGCACAATATAAGTGCATAAATTTTTTGGTATTTCTTTTATCATTCTAGAATGCTGAGGCCTGGAACAATTTATCAACTGCTTATATCAGATTAAAACAGAAGTAAGTACGTCAAAAGGATTAGAAGATACTGCTACCAAAACAAATAACTGGGATTTCCTTTTTTTTGACATTAGGGTTTTTATTCTTATAAGGTGCTTACCTCGTATTTTGTAATTCTTAGCCCTTCAGTTCCCTCTCCCTGGTTAAGTCACTGGTAACTATTTCATTTCACAGGAAATAGCTTCATAAGCTTTATACAAGTAGCAGCCTCTCTCTACTGTTTTTTCTTGTTAAAAGTATTTATGATGTAGTAAGTACAACCAGTGCAAAACATTCGTAATAAAATTGGAAACTGATTTGACTATGAAGCTAAGAAGATAGGTCCTTTTCAAGCAAACTGTACATTCAGACCTATGTAATTTCATAGTATATTATTCTCAGTAGATTTAAGGGAAAACCAGACAGTTTGGTTTTTGTATTACAAAAGCAGATGGAAATCTGCACACATGCTAGCTTACTTTTTCTTTTCCCTCTTTGGATTTCAAATCAATGTAATAAAAGTTTACCTGAAAGAACTTATTATTTAAGAATTTTCACATTATAACTTGTCCCCAAAGAATGAAACAAAAGAATAAGATAAATTATTTTTAAAACCTCTATTCAAAATCTGACATCAATTTATATGGTTATGCAGTCAGGAGGCAAACTAAAAAAAGAGAATAATACATTTACAAAAAAGGGTTAATTTATATACATACATAATGGGAAGTAATATCACAAATGAAATCAAGAGATTGATATGCTAATGGGAGCAGGAGAGAAGAGAAAATAAAGATTAGAATAACTACACAAGGCTAAGAAGTAATAGAAATCAAGAGCTTTTTTTAACTTTTCAGTAGTTCCTTTCGTCTTCATCACTGCCTTGAGTATCCCCAATTCATTGTCTTGGATGACATGATTGATTGCTCCTTTTCTATAAAGTTCAAAATGTCATACGCTCAGTGTACTGCCTTATACCTGTTTCATAAAAGTATCTTTAATCAAAATAATTTTTCTGTCCATCTGCTAGAAGGCTCAGAAAATACTGAGTGGTTAGTTTCATTTTATTGGTTGAATTTTATTCTTGTTAATCTATTCTTGTGATATGCTAAATAAATACAAAACTTGTAATCTATTTGATATAGTATCAAAAGCAGTAAAGGGGGGCATGTTTCTACGCTTTTTCCCCCCAGGAATCACGTGGGATAGGACTGTACAGTAAATTTTATGTCAGTATTACATGCTGGTATGCAAGTGTGGCTTGTATTTGAAGTAGAATAGCAACTTCTTTGATTATTCGTGTAGTCACTTATAGACCAAGACTGTGTATGAGCTCATTTAACTCACTCTCAAAACAGAGAATATCTATAGCAGTACATTTCAGAACAATTTATGGGGGGAACTGAGTGGTGGTGAAAGTTTAAATTCTTATTTTTCAAGCCTGCCAGCAAAAAAAACCCTAAAATTGAGTGAGGATTTAGAAAAGGAAAACAAAGTAAAATATTTAATTGTTTTCTTTCACTCCCTCAAAAAAATCAAGCTTTACTCCAACCACGCTGTTAAATCAGGCCCACTCATGGATTGCACATTCGGCCAAGTCTTGGCAGAGTCTCATACAACAGACAAATATAAAATGTTTACGCTTTTATGAAAAGTGTATGCAAACAATTTGCTAACACCCAAAGGAAAGGGGTTTTGTTGTGTTTTGAGGTTGTTTGCTTTATAAGACTCCACAAGTTTTGTGTATTCTGAATTTCCTTCAGAAAAATTAGTTGCGATGAAAGCAGACTGTGATTTGGTTTACCAGGAAGAACTTCCTTGGGTGCCAGGAGGTCCTTGAAATCTAGGTCTTGGATTTCTCAGAACAAACTGAAGCTGGAACTGGCCCTTTGTCCTTTGGGTGAAAGATTCCTGGTTTCCGAGACAGGATAATGCATTGATGCAGCTACTGTTTCCTGTTTGGATATGAGTTGGTTTAACTGGCTAAGGATACACCATCATTACACGATTGGTTAAATACATTGGGGATTTGTTTTGAGACTCTAGATGGCTTTATTAGCATCATGACAGTGACGATTTGTGAAATACATCTTCCATCCCATCCCTTTGGTATCTTGATTACATTTCACATTTGCATCTTACTGGCATCTGCCCTTCTGAGAACTTGTTAACTTTTTTAGGAAGATAGGACAGATGATGCAGGCTAATCCTGCAGATGCTGATGAGCAGTTGCAGAAACAGTTTCTCAGTGGGGTACATCAGTCAGGCAGAGCATCTTCCAGCCTGTCAGAGAGCTGTGACAGATGCCAGCTTTCGTTGTAGCAGAATCCACAGAGGAGGGAGCAGGTCTCTGTTCTTTTCTAATACAATCTATCAAAATCAGGGTCTAAAATCTCTTAGTGAAGTGAATCTGTTAGCAGTGGAGGAGACTCAACTGTTAGTATGTTTACTCATCAGCATTATGTCTATCAAAATATCAGGAAGAGAAAGAAGAAGGGAGTGAACTCGGGAAGATCCTGCCTGTGGACTGTTCTGCTGTAGCTATGCCAAATTACCTGTTTTCCTTACATAATTTTGTTCTAGAACTCTGCTCTCTTCATGTGTATTTAGTAACTTTTTTAATATTGAGGGCTTAGATTGGCAGTTATTGGCATTTTTCCCTGACCCAGCCATTCCAAGCTTTTAATGGCCTGATCAACTAGTTAGATATTACCTTTTCCTGGCTGAGATATTTACACTCTCTTGGACCCTCTTTTTGAAATTCAGCCAACAATTTCTTTGGGCTTTCTTTAGAGACAGCACTTTTAACAACTTACTCAAGTAGAATAGAGGAAGTGAACTGCAAGTTTTGATAACAGGCCATCTTTATATGATATTTATTAAGAAGAGATTTATTGTCATGTCTTCCCAATGTAGATTTTTTTTACCAACACAGGAGAACTCTGTTTCAAGTTTTTATTTAAAGGAATCTATTCCTTTGTGGCTTTTTTTTTATGTATCATGACTGTCCAACTGAAAGTACACTTTGGTCTCTTAGAAAGAACCATATAATTGCAATTCTCCAGCAAAGGTTTTTTTAAAGTTTCACATTCGTTGCAACTTTTGGCAATATGTTTAAAGCTTTAAACAGTAAGCACATAGACCTTACCAACATATACTTCAGATGGCATGTTGCTTACCAGAGAATGCCATTACTTCTCTCTTTTAGTAAGAGAATGGTCAAGAGTTGCCTACGGTGGATCCATATGAAGAAATAAAGATGCTTTGTAACTTGATAGTGATTTTATAGGAATTGTGCCTTCCACCTTTATTCCATGAAACCTTCTCCTGCTCCTGTGAGATGGTTCACTGGGCAGCACCTTTGGAGAAGGACCCCTAATAGTGTTTGGGCTACTCTGACACATTTGTACTGAGCAACTCAGCATCAGGGAGCAGAGAGTGTAAGTAAACCTTCCAGCTGACCTAAGTTAAAAAACAGTTAAAAATGCGGAGCTTCTGTGTAGTGGACATGCATGTTTACCATGTGCAAATGTTTAAAATAAATCACAAAAAACTGTTAAGTAACCTTCTTCTGTGTGATGAAATAAGTCAGTACCATTCTGCATCTGCCATGAATTCAGTCATTTTCTGTTTTTCAATGTGCGTTAGAACTGCAGCATGAGTAAGATTGTTTTTCTCATGGTTCCAGTTAAAAATTCAGAAAGGAAAATATTGACATAGATGGCACAATTATGATGAATTTTTGTCAAAAAATAATTATGAGAGCTAACAAAAATTACATAGTTCAGAGTACAGAGTGTACTGTTTTGAATGAACTGATAGAAAGTAATTTGCAAAAGAGATAAAGGGATTATCAATATTGTAAATGACGAACAATAGCTTTTACATTGCACTGTTTTCTAAATGTATTTTCTTAAATAAGCAGCTTTATATTTGATAGAATGCCAACTAATTTTAGTCTAGAAATCTTCTATAATCAAGATTTAATATAGAATCTTAATTTCTAATCTGTTTTTGTTATTGATTAGGATCAAAGCATTTCGAACCCTCCAAGAAGCTCTCAAGTGCAACTATGAGCACTGGCAAATATGGGAGAACTATCTTCTCACCAGTACAGATGTTGGAGAGTTTTCAGAGGCAATTAAAGCTTATCACCGGCTCATGGACTTAAGAGAAAAGTACAAGGATACACAGGTCAGGAAGTTTTCATATTTAGTCATCCTATATGTTCATTACTTTTTCTTCTGAGACAGAGAGAGATTGCTGATAGCTGCTGATAGTGGTATCAGTAATGACAGTATGCATACCAGTGAAGTTATGTTGGCAAGTGATTTAATTTTTGGAGATTTGTACTGTAAGAATAAATGTTTAAAATAAAAATGGACAAAACCAAAAACCTTTGCATCCCGATTGCAGATTGCAGACTTCTTCAAAGGACAAATATGAGCCTTGCAGTTTTAAGATCTATTTTTATATGAAACACTATGCATAACCCCCTCTTTCCATATTGTTCCCACATGTCTCAGTATCAGAAATAATATAAATTATTTAGTTTAAAGAAAGGTGATCTTTTTCCATGTGTTTGAAAATTCCACAAATGAGCCTTTGAAAGTAAATTGAATGCATTAAAATCATAACATTGATTCTTAATAACCAGAATAAAGAAAAATAAAAGAGGTGTTTTTTGCTCATCTTTCACTGTAGTTCAGTTAAGTTCAGTTAACTTTTGTGTTTGTAAATGTATGCTCTCGACAAAATCCAGAGAACCTACTTCAACAGCTTCAGCTGTGATGTTACCTTGCCTGAAACCAGGTTCTGATCCAAGGAGTGTTCTGTACACTCAGTGAAAACAGCAAGGTGAATCTGAAAGGCAAGCCAAAGAATCTCTTAAGCATAGTAGTGAAACACCTTCAAAATCCCTTGCAAACTTAACGGATCTGGTTTAAAAGCTTACGAGTTCTTAGGGAGATTGTGCGTAGTACCAGGGTAAGAGGAACCAGCTGCTGCTGGTCATGGAACCCGGGCGTGTGTTTTGGTTTTTGTCCCATAAAAAATAACTTTCCTGGATCTTGTGAATTTGAGTCCAGTGATGAATAAAGAGAAAAGATAGAATTAGTTACGATTGTGGAAACATCTCGTTTGTTCATGGGAGCAGAGATGTTAAACACTTCTTTCAGAATAGTTTTTAATAACAAGTTGTACGTGACTGCAGTACTTACTACTATAAAACCAGTCATGCACAGGATAACATTCTATCTTAATAAAATCTTTTGGATTTGATGCAACTAACATTAAAAGGTGTAAAACTCTCTTTGCACTAAAAAATGTCTATGGAAAAGTCTTTAAGTGATAAGGATTAGTGTGTTTTACAGCTGCAGTATTGTAGTACTGGTAGGGCCTGTCATGGAACATCTTTTAGGTGGTTGGCTTTTTTCAATGAATTTTTTTCTCAATTGTTAGTTTAAATAGCATTTCTAGGGGTGGTGTACTGTATTATTTTAAACAGATTGACAGCTGACTAGGAATAGAACCTTCTACATGTATTTGTCCGTTTTAAATATTTTTAGATGATACAGACTCCTGTTACTGTTATTCATCAGATTCTATGTAGTATATTTTGTTAAAATATTTGGGGATATTGCTTGCGCTAAATTTCTATTTTTGTTTTATAACTCTTTCGTCATCTTGTTCTCATTTAACTTTTATCATTTTTACAGAAGCATATGTATGCTCTCTTTCCTAATTTTAACTTTGACTTCTGATATGTGAAGTGTTTATGGGTTTCATTGTAACTTGTAATACAGTTTCCTCAATTAGAAGGATTTTACTATTTTGCCAAGATAAACCTCAGACCCTCATTAAAGAATTTCAGAAATACTTTAATCAATTTTCTTACAAGGAAGAGAAGAGTATTTCTGTAGCAAAACAAAAAAGCATATAAAAATAAAAGCTTGTGCTGAGATTGTTTACAGAGCTCACGATTAATTGCTAAGCCTCTCCAGTTTGCCAACTGGATTGTTTTAGAGATCATCAGTATAACTGCCTTGTGCAATTGTGTTTTAGCAATGTAAAATCATAAGCATGAGTACATGGAAACCTACACTTTTGTTTCCATGCAGCATAGTATGATCTTCTCTCAGGTTATATTTAGTATTTGTAGTCATCGTAGATTTTTATTGACAGACTACTAAGCTAGATGGCATAGTGGTGAGAAAGAAGGTAGGAATTGAAATAAAATAAATATCCACAAAACTGAAAGAAACAAGTTGAGTTATCGATTCTTTGTGAAAACAGAAAGCCAGTGACTAATTGCTTTTAGCATAATCATTGTTGCAGAATACCCCTTGTGAGACTGAATGCATCAATTACAAGTATGCAATTGAATATATAATTTGAAGTGTTCTTGATTTCTGTAGTTACATCAGACTATTTTATTTCAGAAGAGTGTGAAGTCATATTTTTAAATCGCTAATTTCTTAGCATTCAGATCTTCATGTGGAATTTCTGTTAGGCCATTGGTGTCTTTTTTCACACTCTTCTGAGTACAGAAGACCTGGGAGAATTTGCTTCTAAGCTATTTTAGTAATTTAACAATGTCATCCTTGTGGCAAAGGTTCTGAGATCATGATGTCATGAGGCTTGAAGATATGTATGTACAGATTCTGCAGACAGAATTGAACACAGTAAGGCTAAAGGGCTCTTTATAAAGAAGCAACAATGCAATAAAAGATTACAGCAAAGGACATAGTTTTGAAGGTCTCAATTTCCTAGCATTCCACATACATGTTAAATGCATGCCTTTTTTCCTTCCCTCCTTACTGGTTCTTAAAATTCTTCACATTTCCATATTTCTTTTACTGTTCATGAACCTCCTGAGAAATATACCTGGAAAACCTTTAATATACGTGTTATGTATGTATGTAATAACATACGAAGGCTCACTGAATTATCTCTAGTTTCCACTCTTAGACCAGTCACTAAAAAGTACCCAGGGAAAAAGCCTTACTTGTAATCATCAATTTAGTCTCTGAATTATTAGTATGAGGTAGTAAATATACCTGAAACATGTTTGCAACTGCTCATCATACTACTTTTTGTCACATGCGTGAGGCACTCAACCTTTTTTACTTGGAAAGTTGCAGTTTGGTGAATAACAAAGCTACCTTTTTTACTTGGAAAGTTACAGTTTGGTGAATAACAAAGCTGTTTTGTGGGTAGAAAAGCTGTGTTGATGCACTGCTTCAGAAACCAAATCTTCATCATGTGCTGTCAAAGAATACGAATGCAAAAGTACGGACAAAGCGTTCCACTTTGCGGTTCTATGTTTTTGAGATTCTAGCAAAGTTTTTCTCTTAAGCTCTACATTAAGTAACATCCTTGTTTCAGTGGTTTGTGTTGCCAAACCGTTTCTAATGAAAGGCCACAAGGACATGTTCCAAGGGATTTTGAAAAGCGAGGGTAGGAATTAAAAACTTCTGGAGCTCTGTTTCTTTTAAGTAGCTCACTAATGACAATTATCTTTATTATAAAACCTTTCATTTGGAAGGGGTGCAGGGAGGGCTCACAGACTGCAGATTTGTTGTTTTGGATCTGATATCTGAGGGTTTTCTTCTTTCTTGAGCACTGTCAAGTTTGATTAGTATTAGGGAAGCTTCTAAAAATGGTTTGACCAAGAGAATTTTTATATGAAAGGAGTTGTTTGGAGAACAATTGTGAAATGAGATTAACTGGTGACAATCACAGCATTTATAAATTATTTGGTTTGTTTTGAAGGTTTTGTCTCGTGGTGTCTTTTGTTCAGTTTTTAGTGAACACACATTATTTACAAAAGCAAAGGAGAAGGAGGAATGCAGATAGTGTGATGTCATACTAAACACAAACTCTGCTCAGTGGTCATATGGAGCCCAGTTCATTAAAAGAGACATGAAAAAAACCCAAATGAACAAACAAACAAAAAAAGCTCTACTGCTTGTTTGAGATCCTGAGTAACAGAGCATTTCTTTAGTAGTTTAGTATATATGGCAGTTCAAAATTTTTCAAAGATACAAATTTTAACACTTAGGACAACCATCTAAAATGGAAAGCTCTGCTCCAGTGCTAAATACTTTTTGATGATTAGCACAATTCACTTGCAGTTTGAAATAACTTCATTTAAGAACTGGGCACAACCACGCATTAATGATTCATTACTGTTTAATGGACCCTTTAATCTGGGTTTTGATACTAGTTTCATTTTCACTGCTGTAGTGCTAAAGCTTACACAGAAAAAGGAGATGGATTGTTATGATGAAAGTGTAAGCAAAGCCAGAGCTCTATGAGAATACGGATAATTTTTCAGTTGCTAAATCCTACTGACTAAGGAAATTTTTTTCTTCATGTGCAAACAAAATATCATTGGCTCTAAAACTTTTTATGACTACACATGATGTTTATGTGAAGTAACTTTTTTGACTTTGAGTAAATATTTTGTTAAACTGACAAGTCATACATCTGTGTATGAATCCTCAGGACCAGTTCTTGTTCCTTGTCAAAAGAGAACACAGTTGAATATTTCTTCATACACCTCTTTTTTTTTTTTATTACAGTGCTGTAGTAATGGAAATATCAACACTTGTTGGTGTTTTGCTAGCAAATCATTATAGAAGACCTGATTCATTTAATAATGGGGTTTCGCCCCTCATATTCCAAATCATTAATATAATATGAATTTCAGAACTTTGGGACTATTAATAGTTGATCATATTTTCTATTATCTAAAGTGACTAGAAAATAAAAGAAAGAACAACCAGTTTGTCATATAATTTTATAAAGGCTATAAGCTACTGTTATGGTTTTGGCAGGGAAAAGGGAGGAAGTCTTTAGCTGATGTACAGATGCTACTATGATATTGTATAACCTGTGAAAAGATACCAGGTAGATGTATAATTATTTTCACTTTTTCTATCACAGGTATTTATTAATAACAGTTTCTGCCTTTTTGATTGGTTTGGGTTGTTCTGTCAAAGATTTCCCGTATCTGATAAAAACTTACTATTTTTTGGGGTGCATTTTAATTCAGTTGTCCTGTAGAAGAAAAATTGTTTTAGGAAATGACATATCACAAATGCTAAACTGCATATGTTTTAATTTTAAGTGTGATATACTTGGATACTGTCATAATTTTTACATTGTTTTCTGCCAGTGAATTGCATCTTGATTTGTGAGGATGAACCCCATCCTGCTTTTGCTAGAGCAGTGGTATATTTCTGTGGTTTGTGACTAATCACAGGTCATCTTTGACATTCATTTTATTACTATCTTGATATTAATATTGCTATTAATGTGATTGCATTGTAAGTATTAGTATCACATGGACAAAAATGTTGAAACATTAAAGTTGCCAAATGACAGACACACAAGTTAGGAAGTACCAGTATGAAGGTGTTTGTGTGACTTTTACTGGCCTATCTTCAATGTATGCCTCTTGAGACTTTCATTTTGTTTTTATCCTTATTTCTTCCCCAGTCTCTGTATCTCATGCATTGCACAGAACGGGTATTACTCACTTAATAAGCCACAGCTTTTCTGGGTTTTATTTTCTTCTAATTCACCATGTCTTAATTTACATATACAGTTTCTCATTTTATTGAGAAGGAACTGAGGCAAAGTGAAACTGCTTTCTAATTTTCAGTGTCTAGTTTGGGACATGAAGACTCACAATTTTTCCAGGGACACCTGGTATTATGTAGCATTTCATACATGCAAAACCAAGCTCCCATTTGAGTTCACCAGCAGCTACACATGCTCAGCATTTCCACAGGCCAGATCCCACATTCTCAAGCCCATGACTCAGAAAATATGGCCATTAATGAGTACTTGTAAAAGAGTTTGATAGAACTGATTTGGCTAGTAATTTACCAGAAGTGCATTATAAACAGAGGTTCCTAAGGTGATATTCAATTACATTTCAGTTTCCATCTTACCCACTGTACATCTTTCTGCAGGTAGTTAAATAGAGGTCCTGTAAGCAACAGTGTCTTCCATTACCTGAATTAATTTGGTTCAGCCTCTTTACTCATCTTTTTAGAACTGTATTATGAGATGAAATTATCTTTTGGATGCTGCCAGAATTCCTATACCATTGCTTGTCACACAAGCCTGTTCAGGTAACCCAAAATTCTGCCTTAGGTCTTTGACCTCTTTCTATTCACCAACATAGAATCTCATAGATGAGATTATTAATCAGTTGAATTACTCCCCTAATAATGTATTTCTAAGTAAATTCTCTACTTGTCATATGGTACTATATTTGTATTTTTACTGAACTATTAGGAGGGACCAAATATGCCATTATATATATTGATGTTGATTTGAGTTGAAATAAAAACTCTCTCCTACCGCTTTTTTAAGGTGCTGGCTATTCTGGTCAGAGCAGTAGTGGATGGTATGGCAGATCGTGCTGGAGATGCAGCAAGTGGATTGAAGGGAAAATTGCAAGAGCTCTTGGGCAGGGTCACTTCACGAGTGACAAATGATGGGGCCATCTGGAGACTTTATGCCCAACTTTACGGAAATGGAGAGAATGATAATGGGGAAGATATTGAAAAGGTAAATGTGTTGTGAGGTATAACTTTTTACACTTCTGATAGAAACCTTCTGTTTTCTAGCAAACTATAGTGCTTGCTATAGTAAAACATATTCTTATTCCAGACGTATTTTGCTTTAGTGTTTTTATAAGCTATTTTCTGCTTTTTGCGTTCCTACAGCACACATTTTTGTTACAACAGGAGCAAGATGTTTTACATCAGTTTTTGTGCATTAAAAAAAAAATCTCTTTTTTTTCCCAGTGTTTCATTTTCAAGCATCCTCTCATAGCATATGTGCATTGTCCTGAATTTGTATTCTGAAACTTTTCTTGGCAGCAATCTAATGTCTGTAATCTAATGGTGGTGTGGGTTTGGGGTTTTTTTTAATTGGAATCTTTGATTCTGGAGACAAGATATTATAGTTTCTGAAAAAAAAAATGGGTCTTAAAAGCATGATCTAGTGGCAGCATAAGCCATCTGTATTCTACTTTGCAATCACTAAGGGAAAATGCATTTAAAATACTCTATACCACAGTTAGAGTTCCCAGATTAAAAAATGTTTTGGCCTTAATTAGCTTAAAATGGAATTAAATAACAGTATTCATTCTGTTGAACCATTGGTTTCTCTTTACCTGTTGCTGGTGTTGCTATATTAACTTCTATCTCCTGTCCTTATCGCTTCCTAGGGAGTCAAATTGATTGCATTTCCAAACTAACCACTCTGCACTGCTAGGAGTGTTTATTTTGTTGTGTGCTTGAGTGTGCTTTGCATTTGATATTAAATTTCCAAAATTCAAATAGATTTGCACACTCCAAAAATACTTATGGGTTGTCAGATCTTCACTGAAGCTGAAAATACACAAGGTTGGCATTCAGTATGTGTTCCCTAAGCAGGGTATGCCTTTGGCCTAGGTGAAAATGTCTGTCTGGAGGATTGCATGTTGCTTGATGTCAGGCATATTAGGAAGATGGTTGGACCTACAAATTGTGTGACTGTGGGCTTTAACTTATAATAATTTGGGCCATACTCATTGTCTCTTTGTGCTTTGCCCTGCGAAAAGCCTTGTTTTGTCATTGCTACTGTCTGTCTCCAATTCTTACCTTTTTTCCTTCCCTCTTTTTCTTTACAGCTGAAGTAAAAGGGATTTGGCCTACTTAGAATTCAGAAATACAGACACTGCAATATCCTGTAATATATCCTCAGATTCTTACTCAGGCATGCAAAGGAGCAGAGGCCCTGTCTATACTATAAATGTAATCATTTCAGAATCTGGTTGCATCACAGTATTTTTTACTAACCGAGTTAAAAACATGGTTTCAATTTGTAGAGTAGACAGGACTTAAACTGTGTTTCCTAATCAGACTGGTTATGGAACATGCTTACAGCCCCTGCAAGACAGAAAGATGTTTATAAATACTTAAGGTATGCTTACGTGTGTATCTAAATATCCTGGTATGACGGTACCATAGATACAGATCATGAGAGAGCAAAACTGCCTACAGCCACAGTATACATTAATTTACAGTGTAAAAATTCATTTTCAAAGCACTGAATAATCACTGATTTCTGATATCATATTATAAAGTAAAAATTATAAAACCAGTATTTGTTTGCTTCACTGCCATAGGCACCATCATGTGTCAGTCAGATATTCAGTGCATATAGCTGTCTATAGAAAAATTCTAGATGTAGAGGTGCGGTTTTCCACCCATTTATAATGCAAAAGTTCAATGAATTCTGAAAGGGCCCTATTTACTATATTGTGGCATCACAGGACAAAGATATGGAAGAGATCTTTAATAGTGTCATGTACCTCCTTACAAATGTAGGGTTTGACCTTTACTCCATACTCTTCTATTCTGCACCTTATACAGTGCAGGTTTAATTATATTTAACCAATTTAGTTCCTAACATTGCATTTGAAAGAACAATCTTGTATGCCTGGCTATTGTAAAGGATGGCTTGGTTGTTGGTTTTTTTTTTTTTTAATTTTCTGCTCTGCTGCTATAGCTGATGCCACATGAATCACTAGACTACATTTACAATTCTCAACAAGGCTCTGTAAATTGAATCAAAGTCAGACAAGGTTTACAAGTTAGGAGTGTAAAACTGCTGAAGTGTTGAGTTTGTGGGGGTTTTATTTTTTTTCTTTACCTTAGCATATATTTACTCTCATGCTTCAGTGTATCTGAACTGCCACCTCATTCAGTACTTCTCTCTTCCCTATGCTGAATGCAGTCCAGTCCACACCTTTCCCACCAAGGAATCTTTCCAACCTTCAAGTTTCCTGCTGATACATACCAAGGCTATGAAATCTCTCTGTTCCTCGAACTTTCCCCAGCTCATAACTGTTTCCTTTCAGGATAAATCCAGGTTCCAGAAGTGCAAACAAACAGCTCATAAGACTTTGAATTCTTTCCCCTCCCTGACATCTGTCAGCAAAACCCCCCTCATTTGCTGCTCTGACTCAGACATGTGCAGACTGAAATCAGACTGCTGTAAAAACTGTTGTTCCTTCTCTTGGAAGTTCTTGCCTCTGCTGGCCAGAACTGCTACCAGTTATAACCTAGATTGTTATGAAAAAAAAAATATAATTCACTCTAGTTTGACTTAATATCCCTTTGCTAGAATTTACAAATGCATGAGCGATTCAGTCCCCTGTGCCATAGTGATTGAAACTCCAGTGGGAGAGAGAGAGTAGAAGCTTCTGGGGTGACACCCCACAAGTTCTGAAGTCTTTATTGTGCTCATGTGTATGTACCACACTGCAAATTTGTTATTCTTTTATATGATATTTAAACTCTTCAAAAAGATAACTGGAGAGTTTTCATTGAACCAAGCCATCCATGCATGTAGCTTCTGGTATATATTTGTTTCACGTTTTTGATGCTGTAGAGAGAAAACAAAACTCTAAAGCAAAAACTAATTTCTTCTGCTTAAGTTTTTCTTTTTTTTTTCTTTAATGGGACCCTCCTTCCGTATTGTGTACATTTATTTTTCCTGTTCACACTGAGAACTAGAGCAGTTAGGCAGCTAATAGCTGTGTCTGTAAAATATATTATTTGCCAAGAATACATATACAGGAAGAAGGCTTTGATGTATTCAGTTATAATTTTTTTAGGTACAAATTTGCTATTTGAAGTGTGAATGCAAGTATTTTTCTGTTTTTCATGTGCATTTAATTACGATGAGTTGGCAAACATGGGTCACATCCATCAGTCTAGACAGATTTTTAAAAGATAAGAATTAGACACGTTACTTTATATGCCACTCATACTTGGTGAGGAACATCTGTGTTACAGCTGGCACTTAACTGGACAGTACTCCCAACTCGCAGGAAATCAAGCATAGTAAAGATACACTCATTTTCCAGGTTGACCATTAATTTCATAGATACTTAAAACTAAAGTAGTCTTCTAGTTTGTTTTCTCACATATTGATAATTTTTTTTCCTCCTCACAGTCACTGCAGTGTCTCACTAAAGCACATAAATGTGAAATTCAATCAAGTGATTGGGAGAAAGATGTTTCTTCTTTTAAGGAGGTGGTAAAAGGAGCCACAGAGATTGCACATGGTATGTTCACCTGAAAAGAAATGTCATTACTCATGAATAGTGTAACAAATATTTATTAAGCTTAGTGGCAAAATAATAATCTCCTTTACCCATCACATTTATTCCTACTATTGGGAGTCCTTTAACAGAGAGTATCATCCTGATAGTGCAGACAAAAATATACTTGGAATGAGGCAGAAATTGTGTAGGGTGAGTCAGTAAACATATGACTGGTAATCATGGAATCAATTAATTTCATGATCTAGCAACTTCATAATGCAAGGGAAACTGCATCTGCAGTTCATCTCAGTCCTCAGATATTCACATAAGTTGTTAGATTGAATGTGCCAGTCAGGAGATGGATCAGACTTTGACTTAGTAAGATTACTTACTGTTTTGTGATATTTATGTTGAGAAGGATACATATACCTGTTGAGTTTAGAGTGATCTTAAAATTACTTGGCACTTTTTTTCTTCATGTTTCTTTTTGGGGATATTACATTTTAAAATTGCCTATGGAAGGTATCAAGATCTTGAAATGTTTTCGTTTAAAGATTATTGCTGGAGTGCTAATGCTTTTTTGTTTTGGGGTCCTTCTGTATTTGGATTCTAGTGGCTATAAAATGCAGTAAGAACAAATCTAATCATCAGGAAGCTTTGCAGATACTTTCTTCAGCTCGGCTCAACTTACGTGGCTTGTCATCCAAAGCAAAGGTAGGAATGTTTGAAAGGTAGGAATTTTTGTTTGAAAGCTAGGAATCTTTGTTCTGTTGCCAGAAATCATTTCTCTGTTTTGAATCAATTATAGATCAAATAATACCTGCCTGTCTCAGTGCACCATCAGGTGGACATTCATCTCTATGCTGTTAAGGATTCCAGTTTTAAGTAAACTTCTATTTCCCTTCTTCCTGCTGGGCTTTGACTGAAATAAGTTTTAAGAGGCAGCATTGACATTTCGGAGTAAGTTAGAATATTGCCTAAAATGTTGGGCAAACCGATCTGAGCATTTGAAAGAAATCAGTCATTTCAAAGACCTACTTTTTATGTGAGTGGTCATGGGAGAGGCAGGGCAGTCTCAGAAAGAATGGATCTAAACCTGCAGAAAGAATCAAAATGTGTCAGGACTACTTTGTGTCACTTGAGGTGTTTTAAAAAGTTATTTATTAAAAAATAGAACTCATTACCTTACCAATTCAGATATTAATTACTTGGAAATTGTCATCATATTTAAATCATCTGTTTTCATTCAAAATACACTTCATGTCTTAAAGAGGGATTCTTCCTGCCTGTGGAGGGGGGGTTAGCGATTGTGAATTATAGAGCATAAGTTTTATAACATGTGCTTCTGTTACAAAGTCTTGATTAATCATCAGTGTGCTAAACTTGGTTCATTCTCTTTTAAGTCCTTTTATGAAAGATCATGCAGTATCTGAAAGATGAGGAATGCATGAGTCTAGTAAATTGTACTCTTAATTTCTGAAGGCACTAATAAAGAGAACATCTATACTATTGGCAGATAATGCTTCCTCTAAGTTCTATGGTACTTCTCAGAAAACGGACATGTTAGAGATTAAGCTGTTTATATGACCTCACTGTTTTTGTATCCCTTCCAAGATGCCATCTTATTTTTAATTTGAAGTCATATTGAATTTTCAAAGTGTGTTGTAGTTCAAAAATTCAGTCATCTTCTTTCAGTTCCAATGAACAAACAGTTTAGCACTGTTTACGCCTGTCCAAGCTTGACTGTAGCATCTCCTTTTGCTGCCCTGTGAGTCAATATGAGCGTGGGATTTTTTTTCTTTTTTTCTTTTAATAGAGAAAAGCACTTAAAAAATGGGCTAAGAGCAGATTCACTAGTTAAGATTTCAGAAGAAATAAAAGAACAGTGAAAGTAACTTTTAAAAGATAAAATTCCAAAATGTTGTAGTCAGTGCACGCAATTGGAACAAATCAGTAAACAGGTGAAACAATGTTGCTTCTCAGACTTC
The DNA here is from genome assembly GCF_009829145.1 of Chiroxiphia lanceolata. Lineage (NCBI taxonomy): Eukaryota > Metazoa > Chordata > Aves > Passeriformes > Pipridae > Chiroxiphia > Chiroxiphia lanceolata. The sequence continues at coordinate 32,895,090 of NC_045639.1, read as the reverse complement.
TTGCCTTTCATGAGCTCTCCATCTTTGACATTTGAGCTCTGGTGTTGTGCTGGACTGGCAAATGCATCCACAGTCTGCAACTCAAAAATGTGTTGTTCATGGGCTTCTTTCTATATAGAGCCTTCTGAGCAGCCACATGCTGTGGCCCTTGCCCCCACGCAGCATTTGGATCTGACAGGTGGGGTCTGTGAAAAAGAGAAAGATTATGGAGATGTATCCTAAGTGCATGAAATGTGGGTACTGTTTTGGGGAAACATGGGGCACAAAGCCCAAAGGATGGTGGTGCATGAAACTTCCCCAGGCTGTCTGGATGAATAGATCTCTTTAACTGGGTGGGGAGGTGGGGGTTGAACAAATAATTATATTATGCTGATTTATTTAGCTGTTTTAGCCAGAAAGAACCAAATTTTTCTATCACGTTCCCAGTGTGAGATTTTGGGTCTGAAAGTCAGAAGAGTTTCTGTACTTGTAGCACGAACATGTTCCTATTTTTATGTAAGAGGTTCCTTTCTTTGGTGACAACACTGTTTTGAGGCACATTGAAAACCTTGGTTCAAGCCTTTTAAGAACATTTTTGTGTGTATGCGTATCTTTATTGTTCCATTATGCTTTGATGATATAATGATGTACAGATGTACTCCAGAGCAACTTTTGTTTTCTTGGTTTTTTTTTCTCTCTAAATGTAGGCTTTTTGTTGTATGTAGTCAAATGTAGTCAAATGAAGTGTGAATCACTCTCCCTTTACATAATAAAGGGGAAATGTGTGTTTGGGTGTAACCCCTTCCCCACGTTTTTGTGGAGTGATACCTCACGCAGCCTCAATGACGGGTTCTGGTCCTGCAGTAGCAACATGTTCGGGTGCAGCATACACAAAACTCCCGTCAGAGCTTGCATATCTCGAGGCTTTAGACCAGCCATGTAACAGTCCTCTCCCTTGCTTTCCCTGTGAATAGATGATGATTATGATAGCTCACAAGTTAGCTGCTTTTTTTTGTCTTCAAGAACAATATTTTTTTTATTTTTCTGTAGTGTTTTGTTTTCTCTTTTATAACTTAATTACACGCAGGTGAATGTCTCCAGCCATGCATGTCTGGACATCAAATGTCAAAAAGTATTTATTTGAGAGTCTAGAGAAAATTATGCAACAAAACATGACACTGGGGAAAATGGTCATTAAAGTTCACAACTAATTTATCTGCAGGTGGGCTTGTAAACTCCAGTGACAGTATGTTTTGAGTTTCATTAAAAAAGTCCTTTACTTTCAATGGAATCAGGAGTCAGCAGAGGTGTGAGAAATCTCTCTAATTAAAATTTTGGAGACAGCCAAATAAAGTGAAACAAAGAACTTTATTAACACCGTGCTGGGTGCACCGGACTCGTGACCAGGTCCAAGCACACCCCAAATGGGAGGGACAAGCCCTTTTAAGACCCTTTGATTGACATAACCACTCCCTTGCTCCTCCCATGCCAAGCCTCACTCTTTTCTTCCTTAAAAGGTGATATAGTCTTCTTCTTGCAGTCCACTGGTTGTTTTAACCAACCTACCAAGTTGTTTCCCTGCCCCCGGCCACATGGTCCCTTGGTCCCAGTGAGCCCAGACTGGTCTTACTGCCTTTCATACTTTCCAGCCGCCTTCACACCATAACTGTAAGCAACAGTAAGTAACTGTAAGCAACCCTGTAGCAGAACAGTGAGCAGCAATAGGTAACTGTAAGCAGAACAGTGAGCAGCCCACCAGTCCTCGGCCACAAAATGGCTCCCCAGCTCCCCAGATAAAATGACCTCCAGGTAACTCCACATGAGGCAACCATGGAAACCTCTGCTTGTAATAAAACCATCTTATTCATTTCCTACAATAGGCAGTCAGGTCAGAACAGAACCCCAGTGTCCACAGGAGGATTCATCCCCTTTGGCAGAATATCAGATGTGTGACACAGCTTTCAGGTCTCTATATGAGTATGTGTGTGCACCTTCTGTTAATTAGCCACAAAATAGCCTTTTATTAGAGAGAGATGCCATCGTAGTTAGCAAAAATATGAAAGGCGGTATAGTGGTGATGAGCTTCCTGTATTCTGTCTCTACACTGAAATAGAGAAACTGTATGTATATTTTAAAAGTATTTATTTATAATGTACTTATAAGTATTTCTTTTTGTCATGCAGCAACTTTTCATAGACGTAACAAGTAATGAGGTTCACAGTGAGATAGCTGATGAGGTGGCAGCTATGGACAACATGATTGCTGAACTTCAGGAACTGAGCAACCAGCTGAGAGACCAGTGCTGACATATGGACCAGATTTCGTGACAAAAGGACAATAATGACATGTTTCTTTTGCCACTGCTTTTGCTGATGAAATGGTAGCAATTCTCAGACAACAACACTTGCAATAAACATTTTTCTGTACAGTGCTGTTGTTGTGGTCAGCTTTCTTCAGAGTTCAGTCTGCCTAAGATTCTTTCTCATCTGGCTGTGCTGTCTGACAAAGTTGCGTGCTTTGTTTCAGCCCCAGATTTTCTGGAAGAGAGCTACTGGTATTTGTAAGGCGATTATGGAGGATTAGTTCCGCCTGCCTGCATCTCATCCAGGCACTGGGATGCCACGGGATGCCCCACCCAGGTTGCCCTGAGGGAGCAGGGCAGGTGCTGGGCTGGAGGGATGGAGAAGCATCCCTCCTCAGCAGAGGTGGGAGCTGAGCTCAGCTTACTGCCCGCTGTGGGCAGGGCTGGGGCCTGAGGTGGCTCGGTAAGTTGTCCCGGCACTTTCCAGTTTAATTTGGTGTTAATTAATTACAGGGTGGGAGTGGGGTCCTGAGAGCAAGAATTTAATCTTTTTTGTTATTCTTGTAATACAGTCGAAGTAGCAGGCTGTTTGTTGCATTAGGATTTACAAACATATTACTTAAAGCAGTATTGGTTTATTCAAATATACATAACTTTTGTTCCATGAGCAATAGACTGGCACTTCATTTGGGCGCTTTATAGGCATGGGGATTTTCCCACTGACACAGCAATAAAGCTGCAGTCTAATCTAAAATATTTACATCTGACTAGACCTGAGTTATTTTCATCTAGATGGTTTTACATGGTTTCATTTTTAAGCATCTTTGCTACTACTCTGCTTAAAATTGGATTTTTTTCAGAGTTTTCCAGAAACCTGTGCGAAATAATTTCCTCACTTACATGGTTTTAGCTTGCTCTTCCCTTCAACAGAATGATGCAGTCTCTAAAAATATGGTTATCTGTATTCTGGATTTGCACAGTCTGTGGTATGGGCTGTTACTGAATGGTAAGAATATGCTCCCTGAAGAGAAAAGTTAATTAATTGGATTTGAAGCATCAGTAAATGCATATTATTTTGATGCATGGAGGGGGAAACCATCTTGACGACTTTGTAAAGCTGTGTAGCTTTGTAAAGCTTCTTAGAATGGAGAATAAATTATTTGCTGACAGTATTTAAACATAAGATCCCCACAGAAATTACCATCTTAGCAACAAGTTTACCTGCTAGTGAAGGACAGCTGGCTCCAAAACAGCTCTTCATTGAAATGGCCCAGAAAGGGAGGAGGCATTAAAGTTTTTCCAGTGAATTTCTTTAGCTGTTCCCATTTTGCCAGTATGTACAGTGACGGGTCCACGGCTGAAAAAAAAAAAAAGGCAGAGAGTTTTGCGACAGACTGCCACCACTACCATCTTTTTCAGATTATTTTTTTATGTGACTTAACCTTATTCACTAAGAAAAAGAAAATATCTTTTAAAACTATATGTGTGTATGTTTTCTCAGCACAGATGTTTTCCTCGTTTGAGCCTCCCTCTCTTAGCAGATGCATGGAATGTAAACAACTTTGTTTTTCACGTAATAGAGGTAAAACCTACTGTCTACAGACAGTGTGTTCCTGAAGAGTGGGATGACTACTGTTATGACAGCACATCAGTTTTCCTGTCGTAATTAATGTAATAGAGGGGAGATGTCTGCAGAGACTTAAAAATACACAATTTAAATATGTACAGGCAATATTACATGGTGTGAAAGATGGAGAGGCAGGAGCCGACTCACTGTTCAAGAGACTGGCTTTTCAGAACAGATAATGATGCCAGAAAATCTCAACCACTTCATCCATGAGGCTGAACACCTGATGTAAATCTCTCTACCAGGTATGTACTTGCTATCTCTTTCTTTGTATTGGTGTAATTTTCATCTTCCTAAGGTACAAAGTGAGCCCATACTGCTGCTTTGGAGATCATCACAGAGGCCTTTTAAATCTTTACAGAACAAAAGCCACCTCAGTTTTGTATGGTATTAATTTTCTGTGCTCATGGCAGCAGCATTTGGTTCAGAATAGCTCTAGGAGACCATTGTCATGAAGACAATGTTTCTATAAAAGTTCTGACTGTCAAAAAATCTGGTTAGTATTGAAAGAGGAAGGAAAATTTCCTAAAGACTGCAACCTTTTCAGATCTCCATCTTATGGGGAGCATCTGTCATCTTGCTTGGATCACTCCCATGACAACTGCAGAATCATCCAGAGTTTAGCAAAACCGAACAGTCCTTTCCTGATATAGTTGTCACGTCTACAAAAAACCTCTGTAATATTTATGTTATTTTCAAGTGCTCTATATACAGCACATGGTAGCAATTATTGCTTAGTGTAGCATGGACTCAATTAAGCAATATTTTGCGGGAATGGCTTATAGTTCACTTTCTTCAGTAGAACTTCAGGTACTTTCCAATCTTTTTTGTCTTTGATTTTTTAAGTATTAGTTTACCTATTTTGACATCTGTCTGCCATTGGAACTAATTTGGTGTGACATGGAGGTAAAACAGATAAGTCTAGAATTTTTCAGCTTCTACGAACCCAGGCAGGGAAAGCAACTGTCTCAGAGTTTTGAAGATGAGTATAAAGCCAGGAAGTATGATGTATGAAAAAGAATTTATTTCTGTGGCCAAATAGGGTTTGTTATTATGTCTTTGACCTAATATGGTTCAACCTATGATATATTTTCAGCCCCTGGTGGTTAGAACCCAGGGAAGATCTCCTGATTCACCCAGAGGGGGTTGTGTTGGGCCGGATGTGGTGCTGAAAGGTTTTTTGGGTTGGGACATTACTCATGAGCAGAAGTGAATGTTCTTAGGGCCCATGGGGCCACACTGACTCAGGCAGGTCATCCTGAATGCATGCCAGTAAACGTTGTGTTCCATGTCACATTGTCCTTGATGTTCCTTTCACCACACTGACTGGTATGTTCAGAAAGGTGGGCAGTTCTCATCACATCATTCATGCAGTGCTCTGTACCAAAAGTGCTTTGGAAAGAAATGAAGCTTTGAATAATTTTACAGATCTAAAATGGTGTATGGTTTATATCAAATACAGAGGACACATTTATAAGTTCAGCTGTTGGATGTGTACATACATTGGTTGAAACTACGCCTCTTGTTTTTGAAATAAATAAGACAGAAAAAAAACAGGTATTAATTTTATCCTGCTCTGGAGCAGTACTGCCTGAGAAGCTGTAAAGTCGCTTTGAAATTATTTGGCTTAGCTCTTCTGTTCAGTATTTCTGTCTTAATATCAGTGACTGCATGACTGACAGTACAGATGGACATGATGTATTTCAGGGTTAAAGGGAAGCTAAACAAACTAATGCTATTTCCAGAGTAATGCAAGTTAAAATAATATACAAGTACCTAATTTTTCTTCATCTGCATTCATGAAGAGCTCTATATCAGAAGTGCGTACAAAATAGGGAAAAGGTAACAGCTGATAGGATACACAATTTGGGTACTCTGAACTTAAAAAGAAACTGGAATTTGATAGGAAAAATCTTACTCTAAAGAAAAAAAATTGCCATCAACTGTATGGAGTTGTTTTCAGTGTGATTACTCAAACTAAGTACTTTGTGTTTCAAAAATTATTTCAATAAATTAATTTGATTTTTTTTGTTTTTATTGTGCATATATGTGTATCTATGTGTATACATGTATAAACATGAACATATACACATATGTAGAATCTTGTGTCTGTCATAGAAACAGCTGTTAATTCTGAAGGTGTAAGAGGTACATTTACAGAAAGGTACCTCTCCATGAAACCTGTATGTGTTACAGAGACTGGAAATCAGGCTAGATGTAGGAAAGTCATTCCTGTACATTTTACATGATAGGTTTCAGATATAAGACTAGCAAATGAGGTGAATTTCACTACGTGAATGGCAATAAAATATTTACAGTTATGCAAAAACCATTGTAATACTTCTGTACAGATAGTTTTTGCACCGTTCAGATGTACTTATAAATAGATAGGTTTCAATCGACCAGTAGCTTATTCAGGCATGTGCTCAAATATAGTAGCTGTATTCATTAGACAAACATTTCTACTAATCCTTCAGCTACGCTAATAAAAGAGTAATCCTTTATGGGCTGGATGTAGTAACACAGGATTCTTTTTTTAACATCCTTCAAAGATCAAGGTCTAATCATTATTAGTGACAGCATTTGGTTTTCAGCAAATGAGTTGAAAATTGATAACCCTTAATATCATGTTGTTAGAATTTCTCACTGAAAATGGAGATAACCTTGCTCTTAGGAGCAACTTATATATTGTGTCTAAAGTAGATTTGTTTTGGCTCTTTAAATGAACAAAACCATCACAGAACAGCAGCTGTCTTGTTGGACATTTCGGGTTGGTTTGTTTTACTATTTTTGTAGCATTTGTCCTTTTACTTGCTTCTTTTGCACGTTTGATTTTATTGTTAAGACAAGAAAAGTTAAGTTTGGGGATTCAGGTTGTCTTCACTGAGCAAGACAAGGATGCCATGTAGGGTCAAGTCAAGTAATCACTGCATTTCTCTACTGATGAAAGACATATGACAAATTTAATCCACTAGTACTGATCTCAGCCTAAAATGAGTCTCTACAAAAGCACAGTAGTTTAGGATTAAAAAAATCTGTGATAAATAAAGCTTTCTGTCTAGAACTGTTTTCCAAGTTAACTTTAGTATGAATGTCCATTTTCCTGTTTCCAGTTTACTCTGACCTGAATGTTTTTTCAGAACACACCAAGAACCTTTTAGTCACCAGTGAAGTCACATATCCCTTCTCAATTTTTTTTTCCCTATTTATTTTAAACCTCAGTGACCTGTGATTCAACTACAAGTGTTCTTGGCCAAAAATCAGTGTAATGAACCAGGCAAAGAAATACCAGCCAAGAGTCATGCAATGGAAAACTGGGATTAACAGCATGAAAATCTTCAAAACTGGAAGTTAGGCTATTAATGACATCACTGCTGAAGTGAAGCAGCTAAATTTTTCAAGTCACATTTAAAATTTAACCCATACAATTCCACTCTTTTCCTCTGTCATCTCTAAAAGAGCATTATATTCTTTCCATTTTAAGTGCAATCGTTCCGTACCCTTCCAAGCATCTTTTCCTCCTTAGGAAAAGTTTTCAGTTTCTGCCTGATGGAATGGTGATCCTGCAATCTGGAAACTACCTTTGTGTTTCTTTCTCCAGCTTTTCTTGCACAGAGTTGACTTGCCCATCTTTATGTGATCTCTCAGCTCTCTGCCAGTTTTGTGACTTTTGGTCCCTGGAAAAGCACCCTTAATTTTTATAGTTCTTTGTGTGCCTCTGCCTCACAGCAATTTCATTTTGTCCATTTCCAATAGTACTACTCCATCGTCCCCTCCCTGTAATCTCTTTTCCCTGCTTCTATTTCTCTATGAGTTCTTGATAGGAAAGATACTAGGAAGGACCTTAAGGTTGCAATTAATGTAGAGAGTAGTTAGCAGCAGCATGAAAAATATAATTTGTAGTGAGATGAGCTACTTGAAGGAGTGGGAAAAGGGCATTTTTCCCCTCTGTCTTGGCTGAGCCTCTTGGGGATGAGGCAGAGTGTAAGGATCTTTGTGTTTAGTGGGGGTAAGGAGCACCATGAGTGTTTGCCAGAAAACTGAGACTATGGAGGGAGAACAGGAGCCCAGAGACTGATGATGGTCCCTGTGGAACTGCTGAAACAAGGAAAAAACGATTAGCACTAGTTGTCAGGCAGGAAGGCACAAGTCTTTCCTTGAGCAAAAGTTGGAGCCATAAATAACCAGGCCCAACTACTACATTGCCAGAGAGAGATGACAGACCAACCAGAAGTAACAGATGTAGCTGGAGAGCAAAAGTAAGTCACAGTTTGGCAATAGCCCAAAATTAAAAGTACCGAAGGCACAAAGGCCAGTGTGCTGTAGGGCTTTTAACAGCCCAGATGGTCTGAGGGATTGTGTCTGTTTGGGAATGCTCCAGCCATACCTACAATTTTTTTACTTGTTTTATTTGTAGCAGTCCATCTTGCAAGGTTCAGATTTTGTTTTTGTCAATGGTATCACCTCCTATTTTTAGAGGTTTGTAATTTGACTGTAAATTCTATGCAATCCTAAAGCCAGGCATTGTGAACACGGACTCAAACAGTCTGCATTTTCTGTTTGCAGTCGCGAGAAGTTCCAAAGCTTGACAAGCTACTGAAACCAGATAATTTTTGTAACCTTAACTTACTGTTAGGCTAAGCAGAGGAGTTTTTTTGTAGCTGAAGTATGTCTTGCATTTGATCTGTACTTCACAAGGGCTTTTAGTACTATAGTAATCTCTAAAAAAGCGGATAGGCAAACAAAACAAGTTGTAAAGAATTAGTGTAAAATAACTTATATAGTTTCAAATAGAACTTCAAACTGAGTCCTGTATAAATTAATGGAGGGAGGGAAAAAAAAGGAAATGGCCTAGGAAGCAATTTAAGGAGTGAGGCCTATAAAATGAAATAAAACAGTTATAGGACTGAGAACACGCAGAGTTGTGACACTATTCAGAAAGAGATGGGACAGGCAGTGAGATACTCACTACTGCTCTACATGCTGTTCTACTGCAGAAGGAATTGTCAAATATAGTTTAGATTCTGATATGTTTCTAATCAGAACTATAGCAAACTTTTGGCCAACTATTAATCAGGAGGATTGGCACTGAGGTCAGTAGGATTTTTCCAAGTTTCCTGAACATCTTGGGCAAAGATTCAGTCTCCTGAAGTTAAGTCTTTACTTATCCTATTTCCTTGGTATCTTGTGTCTGTTATACTCTTATAAGTGCCTCACTGTCTTGGATAACACCAAGAGTTTTCTGCTTTGAATGGCTGACACCAACTGCCTAACTTTCAGACTACTCTTACATGTATGTGTGAAAGAACACACATCTCTTGCTTGTAGTGGTCCTCCCTCCACCTCAAGGCAAAGTAAAGCAATCTGGAATGTTCTGCCTCACAAGGTGATGTGTCTGGGACTCTGGAGGTTTTTTTCTGGTTTATTATTCCTGCATGTGAATGCTCCCACCTGTTACTGCAGTGTTTGAGTGCCTGCTGCATACTATCACTGACTATAATCAAGTCTCTTGTGGATGTCATGGGATCTTTGGATTTCTGCTCCTTCAAGCATTCTGCCCAAGGCAAAATTTTAGAGTTTCTGTTTAAGGTTTTATTATTTCCATGAGGTTTAACTGAGTTAAAAAGGTGTCAGTTTTGTGAGCATCACTCTTACCATGGTGGGGTGGTTTGTTTGTTGGTTTGGCTTCTAAAAGCAAAGTTCTGCAATTTTTTTTCTAAAAGCAGTTGAACCCTATATTGTTTTGCTGGCAATGCCCTTAGCTGAGTGGTCAGTTTGATGCTGCCTGTGGAGGCTTGGGGAGCTGAGCTGAGGAACTTTGGAAGATGTTTATATATTTTTCCGGACATTTTCTCATCTATTCATACTAGGAATTATTTTGCATATTGCAAATCTTTTTTTTTCATACAGGTCTAGTTCCTTGTGAAAGTATTGGGAAGGCAATGGAGGTAGCTTGCTGTGACAACAGTGAACACAGGTAGGGTATGTTGTCACATACTGCCTGCGTGTGTTTTGTTTATAGTGCAGATATGTTCACCTTCCAAGGAACAAATCCAAAGGAAAACCTGATATCCTCCCTGATGCTGCTTCTTGCTGGAATGACACTTCTACAACAAGGTTCTACATCAGTGAAAACAAATGGGGGTTGTATTATGGGATGACAAGGTAATATCTATGCACAAAAGCAGTTACATTTGAGTTGGTTTAGGCATTCATGCTTTGATTTATTGTCACTGAAATTTAATCTAGGGTGGTTTTTTTTTTCTTTAGACTCTCTCTGCGAGAGTTCTAGTGAAAATATTGCATCAGCACTTCAGGAATGGAGCGGCAGTGTTATTCTGATCTGTCAAATGCAGAGGCCATGAACTTCCCCTGAGAAACTCAGTGAAACAGACTTTCTACTCACTTCAGGACTTGTAGTAAAAAGAATACTTCCTAAACTGAGGCCTACAGTAGCTCTCATAACTTGTTCTGCATGTGAGCCTGACTTGTTTGCATATTCTTGTTGGATGCAGTAGAGAAAAGTTACCACTGTGTGTGTAGATTTATCAGGGCAAACTCCAGCACAGTAGCAAGAGCAGCATCCCTGAAAAAGTAATGTTTCTTCACTTAAACATAGTGTTATCAGACCTTAAATGTGCCCTTCTGCAAGATTTAATGTTTAGCCTTTGTGAATATTTCAAAACCTGTTTGGAAAAATAATTGAAAATAAAAATTAGATATTTAAGAGGAAGGTATCTGAAATATTACTAGACATCTTAAACATAAAATCCTCACAGCAGTCGTGCTGTGACTATTTGACAGAAGCTTAAAAATAACTTTGGCTGTAATACTTGGCAAAATTGTGCATGTGCGAGTGCATGTATGTGTGTGGTTTTGTACCTTTTAAAGGCAAATGATGCTAATATGTCTTTATAAATTTTGTTTGCAGTTAATACCATCAAATGATCTCAGCACATCTCTGGAAATGGTGCTTAATTGTGGCAGAATGAGGGCATGAGTATAAAATCGTTTTTTAAATTTTCCTCCCAAATATTGACTGTATTGCAGCCAGGGGATGGGAGTCTTTAAGAAATGGTGGTTAGAAGATCTCAGGGCTCAGTTCTGTGCCAGTGGTTAGAAAGTATGATGTAGCAATGCTTTGACTAAGAATCCAAGTTAAGAAAGATTTGAATTACTCTTCTGATTTTTTTTCTCATTTAAAACCAAAATCTAGATAAGAATATGCACACACTTTCCTTGTTCTATTTGGTTTTATTGCCTCTAAAACAAAGCAGCAGAAATCCTCCATGAGCTATTGTCAGAGGCATGCAAGGAAGAAGACTTTCCAGCCCTTGATGCTTGGCCCAAGAAGGCATCAGGCTGTAAGAGTGTGTTTTTGACAGCAGGGGGACACACACAAGCATTCTTGCTTTTGTGTGCTCCTTTCTTACCTGTGGCTTTTGCCAACAAATTATCCTTTCTAAGGACCCATAAGAGACAAATAATAACCTCCCAATTTCCTATTTATCTTCTCCTCCGTGGACTCCAAGAGGGGCCTCATAGGAAGAAATAACAGCCTTATTTCCAGAGGGGTATCTCTGGAGGGATCTTTGACACCCTGTTCCCTCCAGAGACATGGAGAGGCCCTCTGAGTAGTGCAAGTTCTTCAGCTGCTGTTCTGTTGCTTATTCCTTGCCTTCAGTCACCACCTCACACATTAATTTCCTCTGTTGCAACTCATTTACAGCTGTCTTGTCTTCAGGATGCTCTTTGAGAGGTTTTGTACCTTCCCAGAACCCTCCTTTCTCCTGCAGCGCAGCTCTTCTATAGAGTCAGGCTCCCTCCAGGCCCCACTGCTCCAACATGGTCCCTTATGAGAAACCCACAGGTTACACAGGCAGGATTAGGATAGAAAGCCCCTGACAGACTTGATTACTCCTTGTTAACCCTTGAGTCAGCAAAGGTAGTGCAGATGGCTCGAGGAGAATGGGAGTGCAGAGACTTCTATCCTTTCTCTTGTCTTATGTCAAATAAAAGGGAGATTGGAATTGGGTTTTCTCCATGAAACATAAAGTGAGGTGTCTCTGTGCCTTAAGAAAGGGACACTCAAGTAATGTGAGGAAGAAAAAAAGCCAAAAATTTTCATATGTACTTTCTTATGCACTCATAAAATCTTAGAAATGGAAAATTATGGTCATTGTTTAGCGATTGAGGTTCAGGCAGCAAGCTGAGATCTCAGTCATGGCTGAGATCCCCAGGGGATGGGCACTGCACACATCTTAGGCAGTCCCTGTTGCAAGAACTGTGATTTACAGCAATGTCTGGTGGGATGTCAGCCTGCTCCATGGCAGAGCTCACATCCATACAGATAAACAATTTTCTCTCCCAAACAACATTGGACTCGACTGCCTATTGAGAACAGTCCATGGCCCATCTTAATGTCCAAACTTGAACTGTGCCCACATAATGCTAGGAAGAGAGTTAGCTGGGCTCAGCCAAAACCATGCCAGAGGCTGTGCTACCAGTTCAGCAGGGTGGGTGACTGTGGTGGGCCTGTGCTCAGACGCTATTAGTTTGACCAGTCTAGACAGAGCTGAAGAATACAGTTCCTCCTCCAGGAAAACCACAGCCCAAGGATTGCCAAATAGGCAGAGAAATAAGAACATCAGTTTCTAGCACATTTATTTTATGTACAAGTTACTGTGATCCTCTATGAGCAGCTAGAAGAGATGTGAGGTAAGGCCTTGTAAAAGGCAAAGGGCTTTGCGGGTGACCTTAGGGCCACTGGATTTAGATCTAGTTACACATATGGAAGATGTCCCAGAAGTGACCTTGGGGAGCTGACAAAGAGAAGCTTGTTGCCTTGGCAGGACGAAAAAGCCACAGATGGAAGAAGCAGTAGATAACAGCAGTCTTGACAAGAAAACATTAAAGAGGACAAGACTGAATTAAGCCAGTATTGAAGGTCTTGGTCTTCAAATGACTGATAAGGGAGAATAATTAAACAGGAAAGTGTAAAGAGATGGGAACCATAAAATAACCAAACTTGCAAGTGAGCAGTAACCACTAAAATTAATTACCTTCTTCTGCCCCAAGGCAAGGATTTTAATCTTCTGCTTTCATTTAGTCAGCTTCTATCTCCACCTTAATGTTATTTTTATATATTACACTTTCCTGAGAATATGGCAGATGGTGAATATAGCAGATGTAACTTCTATATGTAGTCAAAGAAGCCTCTTGCAGCTGCACAGAACAAATATTAACGGCTCAGATATAACTGTAAAAGGATTTAATTCATAGGAAGAAATGGAAATCTGAAATTCGTGCATGTCTGCAATCCCCTATGTGCTATATTCCAGCTACAGCTGACAGCACTGGTGGGGCAGCCAGGCCATAACTGTCTTCTTTGTGAAGAACCTGTAAATTTAACAGCAGCTGGATCCATCCTGTGGCTGACTGGCAAAGGAAGGTGTAGCTGTTGTTTTCTGTAACCCCATTTTATGGATTCCTGGTCATGGAGCACGACCTTGTGCTAGGCATGCTGCCACCATTTCAGTCAATCTGTCCACATCCCTACCCAGAAAGGAAGAGATCTGAAAAATTTGACCCTCTGGAATATTTCCCTGACTCCCCCTTGATATTGGCACAAGTACTGACTGAGCTATATGAAAGGTGTTGGGAAATAAATCCCAGCCCCTACTCTTAGCTGCATCTAGTGGGGCACTTTCAACACCATTTGGAAGATTTCATTTTAACTGACCTTCAGGCATGACTTATTTTTGTGCTCTGGGTATTTTTAAGACGAGCCCAGTGGAGCTCCTAAATATGTCACTGGTGAGAGTGGAGGAGGACACATGGTGTTGCTGTTTCCAATACCTCTGAAGGGTCTGGAAAGTCCCTTTGTGGAGTTTTAAGCTTTAGAGAGAATTTTCTAAATGTAGAAAGCCTGAGCCCTTAAGTTGCCAAAAGACTGAGGGAAAGAGATTAGTTCATGGCGTGTAAAACCTACCCTGTCCAACATTGCACAGCTGGTGGCACCCAGTGAGAATCACTGTACTTCAGTGTGTGGTGCACACATGTTTGCAGAGATACAGGAGTTTGCACGTGTTGTTTGTGACCACGCATTGGGGATGAGCAGCTGTATGGGAAGATAGAAAACAGTTGACTTCCCACTTTAAGTACAGTGGAAAGAAACACACTGTGGCCCAGAGGTGCAACAGCAGGTTTTTTGTTACATCAGGGTCCCTGCATCTCAGATGAGAGGTGGCAGCTCCAGGCTGGAAGTGTGACCGAGCAGCCATGGCTGTGTGTGCTGCAGATCACCTGCCCTTGATCTCTACTTGGCTGGAACAGACCGGCTGGGGAAGCTGCTCTTCACCTCTTCCCAGATGGTGTCTCTGTGTGGTTGGCCATCCAGACCGCACATTGAACAGACACAGAGGCTCACGAGTGCTGAATGTCTTCCGACAGCCCGCTCCCAGTGGGATTAAGCTCAGAGCAATTGCATAAGGGAGGGCTACGAGACTGAATAGTTTGGATAGTCTCCAAATCTGACTAGTCTCAAGCTAGTAAGCAAAATAAATATACCCCACAAGGCACCCTCTTGGCTTGTTTCTTCCTTGGGAGTAAGGAAAGGATCTGAATCAGGGCTTTGTGCTGCTGGGGCAGGGTATTTAAATGATGTTTCTCCTCTCTGTTAGATTGCAGGGGCTTAAGCTTCCTCAGAGAAAAAGAAGCAAAATAAAAAAGAAAGACACAGGCTGCTGGGTAAAGAGGTAACTGGTAGTGGCTACAGCCTAATTACTGTGTCTGCATATCTAATTAACTTTTTCTCTGAGATGTTTTTTGAGTAATCGCTGCTATTACTTGTAAACAATCATTTTATAAGGTGTGAAATTCCTATATTACGGCCTTTATCATGATTCCTGACCTTACACCCCAGGAGAAGGGTGTAGTCAGCTTGGCATGAGCAGTCCTGTGCCAGATGCAGTATAGTTCATATTCAGAAATGTTATTTACAGAGATTGGAGGGAGGGAGGGGAACACAGGATCAAGGTCCCAGATAGCCTGGAATGTGCAGGATCAGATATCTGCATTGGAACACTTACCCCCTTATTTCGTGTTTCACAGGATGCCTGACTCTTACAGATCACTTCTTTTTTCAATGAACATGTGCCTACATATAACTGTTTCCATTCCAGTCATAGCCCTTTTTTTATGTCACTAACAGACCTTGTCACATTTGGCAGTGTTATTTTTACATAATGACTAAATCAGTGGAGGACCATGAAATATGCAGTTTACAAATTTTGAAATCAGCTTAAAGGTATGTATCAACATGGTTTAAAAATCAGTGAAGGGACTTAGAATAATAAATCTTGGGTGTCACAGAGTTTTGCTGGTGAGAATTCTGGTGTTAGTCATTTAGAATCACAGAATCATTTAGGTTGGAAAAGACCCTTAAGATCATCAACTCCATCCATTAATCCAGCACTGCCAAGTCCATCACTAAATCATGTCCTTAAGTGCCCTGTCTGCACATCTATTAAATATATCCAGGACCAGTGACTCAACCAAGATTGACTCAGGAACATATCAGTGAAATTCACTAAAGATACTACGAGAAGAAAAAAATACAAAATAATGACAAAACGGCTTGATGAATGATCTGTAAACACTGAAGAGACATATGTATATATCATCTAAGAATCAGGAATTGTCTGGGATTCAAGAGACCCATGATAAAATCCTCTATCTAAACATCACCACTAAATGCAAAATTGCATTTAATTGAAGTGATGTGAGTAAGCTCTGCATAGGACATGGAAACTTGCTTCTGGGGCAGAGCATTCTGTGAGGCAGAGAAGAGTTATAACATGCCAAGCTAGAAAAAATGAGCAGGTATTTCTTTCATTAGAGGATGCTCATTATCTTCTCAATATCAGTGTTTCTTCTAGCTCATCTGATGCTCAGTTGCCTCCTGCCTTTTGTTGTTGCTCCAGTCACTTAAAACCCGAGTGGAGAGAACTGAAAATTAGATACGAAGAAGTTGTGATAGAACAGGTTCCATAGTAGGGGAATAAGTGTGAAATGGTGAGATAGGGAACTGAATCAACTTTTAAGGTGCAAAGAGAAAGATTTTGGGGACATTACTTAAAAAGGGATGGAGGAAACAAAGAGTATTTAAAACAGTAAAGAGAAAGACTTAAGTAAGGCTTAAGAAGGGTAAGGAAAATATTAATCTGTACAAGTTTTGATCCGGCTGCTGCCAAGAAGTGTTTTCCTGTCAGCCTACTAACTTGGAACAATACAGACAAGGGACAAAACTAAGGAACTTATTTTGATCTATATTTGCATGACTGCAGCCCTTCACATACTACACTTTCTTTGCAAAGAAAATTGAAAAAAATAAGAAAGAGATGAAGAAGTAAGAAAAAGTAAGTTCAGTCATGGGAGGTGTGAGAGAATTAGTAAATCCTTGAATCAGTTACTCTCCAGAGCCAGGGGATGAATCTCTCATGCATATTTCATGTATGGGACTGTGGCCACATTCACCCTCCCCATTTTCTGAGGCTTTTGAGCCAGAGCCCCATGAGGTTTATGGTTGTTGTCCACTAGGTTTGAAGTGAATTTAGGTTGTTGTTATTCTTTGAAGTCTGTAGCCTGCTTCCTGAAGCAGATCTGAAAAATGTAAACTAGTATATATCCATACTAACAGACCACCAGGGAAGAAAGGTGCTCAGCCTTACTTTTTCAGGCTGATGATGCTGGAGAGCACAAAAGATTCAATTCTTTGACCCTGGCCAAAGTCTCCAAGTTGCTTTTGTGAATGCTGCTGCAATCACAATTGCAAAAGATTTCCATGATGTTGAGGGTATTTTGTGTGTGTGTACGTATGAAATCCAGAATTTGAAGGAGAGATTATTACAGTTTTGTAACTCGCTTTAGTGTTTGACAAGTACCTACTATCAAGAATGCACAGGGATTTTCGTGACAAAAATTCCTTTTCTCCCAAACAAAGTGAGAATTCCAAGAAGCAAAAAAGTATCCTTACAACACTTGGTTAGAATTAAAATCACTAAATATTTTGTATACCTCATTTCTGAGTTGACCAGCTGTGAGATGTCAAAATAGATTTGGGTTTTTTAACCTGTATTTTCAAAATTTGCTCTCTGATTATTAATCTTGTTTCAGATGTTTTGGCATGCAAAACCACTACTGAAAATTTAGGACACAATATTCTGCTGAAAATTCTGAATAGCTTGATTTGTTTTTTTTTTTCTCTCTCTCTATGTTCTTCTAAAGATTTGCTTGTTAAAAATCAGGCATAATGTGTTGGCAAAGAAGGCAGGTAGTTTAAATTGTTCGTTCTTCGTTGTTCTCAGATTTGTGTCATGGTTTCGTTGTGCAAACATTTGTTCAACTCTCGTGTGCTTTGTAGGTCACTAGTTTGTCTTCCTATTTATGGCAGTGAGACTGTGTGTTTTGGTGAGTTAGGTACATAATTTATAGCTTAATAAAGAGAAGTACTTAGTTAAAAAGGAGAAAAAAAAATCCAGGCTTGTACATGCCTACAGTGTAGTGCTTTTTTCAGAAATCCTGGAATAGCCATTTTGTTAAACAAGTAATTTTGTGGCAGCAGAGCTAATGAAGCCTGGTTTCCTATAGTTTTTTGTCTCATGGGTGATTGACTTTCACTATCTAAGAGGATGTGAGCCCCAGGCGAAGCTTTTCCCATCAGTGGGGTGTTTATATAAGGACTTTCTCCCATGAGGCTTCTCTCATATCTTGAACTCACAACTGCAAGTTTTCTCAGAGCCAGGACTCTGATAGCATCTCTACCCATCTGTCTATTTTCAGGAAAAAAAGAAGGAGGAATTCAGCTTTCTTGCATAAGTCTACCAGTGTTAGAAGCTGGTTGGACATATCATTAAGAAATTGATGGAATGAATACACAAGTGAACACAAAATGAGTGATCACATAAGCTCCAATTTTGTAGGAAATTCTACTGCAAATAACTTGGGCATTTCAGGATGCAGTACTGCAATGACTATCAGAAATATTTTGTGCGCCTGAAAACCCTGGTTCAAACTTTTTCCCATAAGAGATGGCAGATTTGATGATTTATTTACAGGTTTTCAATGTTGTGTGCACAACAGCTGATGTGTAGTATGCTTCCAAAATTGTGGGTTTGTCCTTTTATTTTGGTGAGTCCACACAACTACCACCATCAGTTTTTGATTAGCTATGCTGTTTAATCCAGATTTCATAGTTTTGCACTTTAAAACAGAAGATTTCCATTTCAGCCCTAGTGTAAAAGCCTGCACTGGTAAATGTTAAGTCAAATTTTTTAGTTTTCACAACTGCACAGTCATTCATAATTGTGTAGGTAATTATCCAAGTATGTAGGTAAAATACCAAGTATGCACTATTATTTTTTTAAGAAAGATATTCTTCAGTGCAGTCCACTAAAACAACTGTAAGTACTTCATGTATATATTTGGATAGTAAAGGCAAAGTCATAAAGAAGTAGTCCTAGAGCAGCCAGAATATAGCAACGCCTATATTAAAGTCAGCGAAGTAAAACTCTAGTATGTATCCTTTGATGCTTTGCCTCAGTGATGCAATACAAATGTACATTTTAATGGTGCTTTTATAGTATTTGAATTCTTAGCTATATTGAAATGCAATTTTTCATCACTGATGTTTTTGGAACTTATTGAGAACGTAGTATGGATGGTTTTTATAGATCCCAGAGGGACCTCCCACTATGTTTTCTTTTGCCCACTCACAGAAAATCCTGCCTTTTTTGGGTGCTAGTGATCTCTTGCGAATTAGTCATAATCAGTGAGGTAAGAAGTGCAGTTCTTCCTTTCCTCTGTGCAGATACCTCATATTTCTTTTAGATACTCTCTGATCCCATATTTTACTAGGTAAGCCATCTGATGCTTAATCATAATCTAAACAAGCTTATTTTGTCCATGTGTATTACAGTAGGATCTTGGGCAAAACAGGCCAAATTTTGAACTACTGTCCTGGAGACATATGTCCTGGAGACATATTTGTGCTACTCTTCCTACCTCCAATACCTAGAATCACAGCTTTTCAGCAGATAGAGGATGATCATATCTCGTAGGTTTTTTGCTTGTCTCACAGGCTTCCTCAGACAGAGAGGGAGGCAAGCAGCAGAATAACAACTTTGCATACTCTTCTGCAAAAGGGGAGAAACAGCAAGAAACTACCATGGGGAATGATGAGAAACTACAGACAGAGAAACTCTGATATATTTTTAAGTGATTCTTTTTTGCTTATGGCATTCAGAATCTCAATGGCACCCATTATATAATGTGGTCACAGCACACGACCTGAAATGTGAACTCCAAATAAACAGTAGAGAAGGGGGTGATGCGCTTACATTTGTTTTAAAGGAGAGCAGAGTAAACATTACACTGAAATTTTCCTGTGGAATTTCTTAACAACAGTGAAGAGTAAGTCTGTATAAGGCAGGTTGCCCAACAACAGCCCCTGCTTTAAAATGTCCCCATATTCCCAAAGCTGTGTACTATTGTTTTGTACTGGTAAACCATCTTCTGTGTGTAGTCAATTTTTTTTTCCACTAACAGCCCAAGCTATGGGCCAAGGGAGATCAAGACAAGGTTTTCATTTCATTCAGAGCTCTGGAATCCAGCCCACTGGAACTCGTATCTTTTGAAGCTCTAATAATTAACATGCCTGCATTCCTTAAACTGCAGCACTCACCAGAATGTGCTTCCTGCAGAGCTGAATAAGGGTGAGGACATTGTCTGGCCAGCAGGAAGAAAAGGATGGCAACCCTTCCTGGAAGGATTCCTGCTGTCTGTGGGCTGACTGGAGAAGGGGATTGATTCACCTGAGCTGGAGGTGGCCAGAAGGCTCTTGGCCCCTTTGCATATACAGGGGGTGCGTGTATACAGCTCTCTTTAGTTCTCTTTTTTTAACTTATCTTAGAAACAGGCTGTTTCCCACCCCAGGGCTCTGCTTACTGTAGAGATACTCCGGGTCCTTGTTAATCCAAAGCTTTAAGCAGATTTAAGGGATTTCTGTTGACTCACCAAAAAAACTGTGATTTCTAACAACTGTTGTGAGGGTGCAACTTCTTTTCCTAGACCCCTTTCTCCCTCATGTGAAAGGAGGCCAAGTGAGGCCCTAACAATGATTGAAAGACTGTCTTCTGAATCAGTTCCCAGATAAGCAGAAGTTACTTGGAAATGGCAGAGGGAAGTGAGTGTCAGTAGGTAGTGTTTCACACACAATATGGCCTGAAAGAAGTACCCACAGTCCTCCTCTGAAGTGCCAAGGAATCCATTTGGCCTTTCAGTATGGCACAGTCCTTACTGACCTTCAGTCACATGTGATGTCTCAGGGTCTGTAGTGTGACCATGACACACAGCTTATCTCTTTTAGACTTTTCTTGAGCTTTTCTCAAACTTTTTTCAGAAAAGTTATAAAGTCCACTCCCTATCCCAAGTAAGGATCAGTTAAACCAACATCTCTTGTCATAGAGATTTGTCTGATCTGTTCTTAAATACCACCCATAATGAGCTCTCCAGACAAACTTGCCAGTGTTTTATTTTCTTCTTTTTTAGAGGACTCATTTGCCCCAAATTTCTCATGCTGCAAATCAAGCATATTACTTCTCATCCTGTCCACACTGGACCTGGTTAACAGTTTGTTCTTTTTCTTTTTGCAGCCTTATACACTGAAGACTGTTATCAAGTATCTTCTCAATCCTTTTCTCTAAACAACTGTTTATTCACTCTTTCCTTCTATGTCAGATTTTCTGGACCTCAGAGATTAGTTTTCACTGTTCCCCTCCAGGCTATCTCCACTTGGCTCCATCTGTGAAGTGCAGAGTCCAAATGGGGCAGAATACTTCAGCTGAGTTCTTTCCCATGCTGAGAAGGGGAAGTCATCTAGCCTTTCTATGTGTTTCACAGTCCTAGCAGCATTTGCTATTCCAGTACTTAGGCCAACAACTATTCCTCAGTTTAAGACTGAAGCAGAAATCTCTAGCCCACAGTTAAAGCAAAGTAGGTACTCAAACATTACGTCTCAGTATATCCCTGACTGGTGGCTACCAGGTGGACCGGTGGCCGAATCCACAGAGAGATCTTACTTAGCTGCTCTTCTTCTTTCTTTTCTGTCTGCACAGAAAGGGTGACGAGGTGTGACTTGCACAGGCAGGCTGCCAACAGCTGGGATTTCCTATACATTTTAGAAATAATAAACTATTGAGCATGCCTGGTTCTCATCACACCCTTTCCCTGGCTATGCTTTGCCCCTTCTAGCTGAAGTACCCTGCTCTGCCATCTGCATGTTCAGGAAGGCACATAAGGTCATGGAGGACAATCCCAGTCTCTTCCATCTCTCTTCTCATGCCCACTTTTTTTCTTTTTTGGAGTGGGGAGAAGGGGAAACAGATCCCTTGGTATGCTGGGCTTTTTATAGTATTTTAGGGAGATAAATGCTTCTAGGTTGGTGCGTTTTATGTCACTCTCACGTAATAGGAAAGGTGCCCCATAAATTAAGGACTGGGTGACACATCTGTACTCTGACACAATGCTTGAGCCCTGCTTTTTTCCCTTTTATTTATTTTTTTTTTACTACAGGACAACCAAGGGATCTGCAGGACAACCAAGGGATTAGACTCAGCCAGCATTGGTTTAGGACAGACAGGTCCTGCCAGGTCAACCTGATCTCCTTTTATGACCAGGTGACCCACCTGGTGGATGAGGGAAAGGCTGTGGATGTAGTTACCTGGAGTTCAGCAAGCCTTTGACACCATCTCCCATGGCATCTCCCAGAAAAATTGGCAGCCCACAGCTTCGACAGGCCCACTCTGCTGGGTTAGGAAGTGGCTGGAGGGCCGGGCACAGAGAGTGGTGGTGAACGGTGCTGCATCCAGCTGGTGGCCAGTCAATAGTGGTGTCCCCTGGGGATCAGTGTTGGGCCCAGTCCTGTTGAACATATTTATTGATGATCTGGATGAGGGGATTGAGTGTACCATTAGCAAATTTGCAGATGACACTAAGTTAGGGGGGAGCGTTGATCTGCTGGAAGGTAGAGGGCTCTGCAGAGGGACCTGGACAGGCTGGATAGATGAGCCGAGAGCAACAGCATGGGATTTAACAAGACCAAGTGCTGGTTTCAACAAGACAAAATGCCAGGTCCTACGCTTTGGCCACAGTAACCACATGCAGTCCTACAGGCTGGGGGAAGAGTGGTGGGAAAGCAGCCCAGAGGAAAAGGAACTGGTAGCGCTGGTTGACATCCAGCTTGATAAGAGCCCAGATGGCCAAGAAGGCCAATGGCATCCTGGCCTGTATCAGGAATAGTGTGGCCAGTGGGACTAGGGAAGTGATTCTTTCCCTGTACTTGGCACTGGAAAGGCCGCACTTCAAGTCCTGTGTCCAGTCCTGTGCCCCTCAATTCAGGAAGGACATTGTGGTGCTGGAGTAGGTCCAGAGAAGGGCAATGGAGCTGGCTGGTGAAGGGTCTGGAGCTCAAGTCCTATGAGGGGGCTGGGGTTATTTAGTCTGGGGAAGAGGAGGCTCAGGGGAGACCTTATCACTCTCTAGAACTGCCTAAAAGAAGGTTGTAGAAGGTGGGAGTTGGCCTCTTCTTCCAAGCAAGTAGTGACAGAACAAGAGGACATAGTCTTAAGCTGCTCCAGGGGAGATTCAGGTTGGACGTTAGGAAGAATTTCTCCACAGAAAGGGTGATTAGATATTGGAAAGGGCTGCCCAGAGAAGTGGTGGAGTCACTGTCCCTGGAGGTCAACGGTCTATTTGACGTGGTGGTGTTCAGTCATAGGTTAGACCTGATGATTGATTCTGTGATTCTGTGATATTTAATGAAAAGTCAATGCTTTACTTCACTGATGTCCCTGGGAGAAGAAGGGAACAGGCAGCCTTGAAAACTACTTTCAAAACACCTCATAGTTATATTGTGACCACATCTGAAGCTGTGAACTCAGGAGCTCAGTCTTTTCAAGATGCTGAGAGCACTCAGCTGCCCAGAGGTCAACAGAAGTTAGTCTCTAAGCGTTCCCTAGGAGGCTCTTACCACCCAGAAGGATAAGAACCAACTGAAATCAGTAAATAGCTGGCCTGTTTGCCCGTTTGTATTAAAACCACTTGTATGAAACTGACCCAGAGAGTACAAGAAACTATGAGCTTAGTCTGATCAAGGAGAGAGTTTAACACTTGGATGTGAGTTTGGGGAGAGTGAATGCAGTCAGAAGTGATTTTTCTCTGTTATTGATGGTAGGTTTTTTATCACCTAGCACAATCATGTATAAGAATAACATACATGTCAGATCCTTGCATAACTTAAGAAACAGTTGGATATATTTACTTCCAAACTTTTCAATAAAATCTACCTTTCAGATGACAGTAAGCATAAAAAATTTAAAGAGAATTTTCAGACAGCAGAGAGAGGAAATGCTGGGGTTCTCAACCCTGACTAGTGCTACTCTTGATAAGTCATACTTTCCAAAAATAAGATAAAGACACATAAGGAAATTATTCAATATGTTTAATATTCAGCATTGCAGAAGATCTATGTTATCTTGTCAGAATTGTCCCCCTGCCCAGGGAGAGTAAAAGGAAGGTATGCTGCTTAGAGCATATGAAAGAGAAGACTAAAGAAACAGTGGTATCACACTTTTACCCAGTATTGACCTACACTGAACTATTGCACGTTGAATGATTTGTCACATCCTGACTCTGTGTCCAGTTAAAGCAAGGACAAAGCTCCTGAAGTAACAAACTAGTTGGTTATAGGACCAGACACTTTATAAAGTAAAAAGAAAAAAAAAATACCTTTACCTTCAAACTATCACATCTTTATTTACATTTACAGTTTCTTAGCAATAAGCCCCAGTCCTCCTCAGAATCATAAAAGCTGTGGCTTGGCTACGTATATGGTGCTTTACAATGCCAGAGATAGTCTTTCCTGTGTCATCTTAACTAATTAAAAACATATGGAAACTGATAGAAGGATTAATGTTTTGACTGTCCACTCTGTAGATGCTATCAGAGAGTTTAATTCCATAGCAACTGCTTGCAAATATCCTGTGAATGACAATGCAAATATGCCATGATTTTCTCTCACTGTGGGCTTCATTTAGGTACCTAATGTCAGTCTGTGGTTACCATACACAGTCTTTGAAAAGCAGCTTTTATAACTATTCTTTGCTGTAATGAAAACCAGAATTCTTTCAGGAATTGAACAATAAAATTGTTCGGCATTTGTTTTTCTAGCTAAACTTCCAATGACAAAATATTAAAGGCATATATTGCAATTGGGTTTCATCAGAGAGATGGGATGGATGATGTCAGGGTATAAAAAGTATGTTATTTTTTATGCATGCAGTTTTGTATTATGTAAGTAAATATATTTTAAAAAATACATTGAATAATCTTTCAGTCAAAACAAATATTCTGTTCTATGTATTTACAGGATCTAAAGATCTGCTCTTTCTGCTTTTTTATTTTGAATCTCTGTGGCTTGAACTTGATTTTCTAAGTTTCCATAAGACCGTCCAAATTGGTTTGCTATTAGAGCCATATTTTAAAGTTTATTTTCAGTTTTTCTTACAGTCTATCTAGTATTTATCAGTTCCAGGAAAAATCTTGACAGAGAGACCGGGTCACTTTTCATTTCAGTGTGGTTTTTTAGTGGCTTTTTTCTCCTTATAGCTAGAGCATAATTCTATATTGTTTAGCTTGAGGATGAGAACTTCACTTACAAACAAGAAGGTAGAGACACAGAATTCCAACAGCAAACCAAAGCCATAACAATGTAATGAAATAATGCAAATATAATTGTGATTTATGGCTTGTGTGATTAGCTGTCCCGCCCTTTTTAGGAGGTGGGGCTGGAGACTAGTTGTGAGACCTGCCCACAGAACTTGGCACAGAGATAATGGCTCCTGGGTTGAATTGCCTGGCAGTAGTAGAACTCCTGGTCTTCTCCTTAATCAGTGGGGGACAGAGAATGGCAGTAGTGGTTCTCAGGAGGCAGAGGCAATCTTTTGAGTGGAATTAACAGGAGCCTGGATGGCAATGGCACATGCAGGCAGCCGCTTCATGTGCAGCAGATTGGGACTACACAAACACGTTTGTCTTAAAAAGAAAAAATGTATATCAATCACTGTACAGAAAATAGTTTTGTGGGCAGTAGAACTACTGAGATCTAGTATATAGCTTTCTGTCTTATGGGTATATCTTGTCTGATCTACAGTGCAAACGCCAACCAAACCTGTCCCAGAGCTGGGATTCCCACAGTGTTTTGCATTCACTAATCTCTGAAATGGTTGTCATTTTTCAACAGAGCAGTAATAGAGGCTTCTCTCATTTCAATTTAAATATCTTGTAGAACTGAATATATTTGACATCCCTATTCTTCTTAAAAGATGATTGAAACTGACCCTGTACTTAGAAGTTATTAGGGGAAGACACATATAATGATTACACTTTTTCAATGTCTTAGGAAACAAGGCCAAGAATAATAATGATACGAGTTTGTATGCAAAAACATCCTGATGTGATTCAGTATTTTATGCAAAAAACTCTTCAGGTTTGGCAGGATCTCATTTGGAAAATGAATTATGCATTAGAGGGGTTTGCTGGAAAGTCAGTTGTCTGCAGGTTCCTTAGTGGGATAGATCTCTATCTTCTGCTCTTCCTCATATGAAAGACAGGTGACGAAAAAAGATATGCATTAACTTATTCAGATTGTAGGAGGTCAAAGGGAAAATGAATTCAGATGGTTTACCTACTTTGAACATTATATAACAGAATAAGTCTAAGTTGGTCGGCCATGTCAGAGGGAGATGATCCACTATTTATAAAATTAACTTTAGGATTCTACTTTTTCAAACTTCTAGTAAATACTTATCCCAGTAAGTGATGGCTGCAGAGCTGTTTAGCATACGCTCCACTTGAAGTATCTGTTAATTGCTGAAATAAGGCACCTGAATATCTTTGGGAAAAAGCTAATTAATTGGCATTTCAGGCAATTGGCAAAGTTAAGCAATTAAAAAATTCTTTGTACTATCTTCTAATGAATGCATAAAACCAAGGTTTCATCTGAAGTAGACAAAACTATTTACTAGTTTAGGCGGACCTTTCAGTGAAAGTTGGTTTTTTTTTCATTTCATGTCCCTCCCTTCCACCTCCCCCCACCCAAAAAAAAAGGAACAGGAAAATAAAGTGGAGTAAACACTAAAAAACGAGAGCATATTTCCAAAATTATAAAATTTTAATAGTCTGAAAACAATTTGGGGAATTCTTCCAAATATCTTGGTGGAACTCTGATCATAGGTCAAAGAACAGTTAGATTTTAAAGCCATGAGGGGCTGTTAATATTCATCTCTTTCAACTTTGCTTATAGGACAAACCATAGAATTTCACACTGCAGTTCTTGGTTTGCGCCTAGAACATTTCAGCCAGCTGTGCAAAAATTCGGTATTGACACAAACTTGAAGTAAATGCTTAATTTCCTAACAGTAGAAATTTGTATGCTTTACCATTTCAACTTCTGTAAATTTGTTTTCTAGTCGTGGAATTTTGTTATGTTGTTATGCACAGCATTTAAACATCTGTTTTTATAATGCGAACACCAGTGCCTGCACTGAGGCAGGGATATCAGCTCAGCAAAACGAGGTTAACACTGAAATGTTTGTCACAAGCTCTGAGTACATTAACATTTTTCCAAAAGTTAAAGTATCTCTTGAAGCACGAGAATGGGAAATCTGTTGAGTAACCATCAACAGAGGTGAAAGATCAAGCAGTTTTAGTACCAATTACTAGTTTCCCGTGTGCTTCTCCTTAATGATAGTATCCTATGAGAGACTGTGATTTAACATAGCCACCACACTGACATGTAAAAGCTACATCTAAGAGGGAGAAAACACTGGCTCAGTTGTTTGTGTCAGTTTCCAGAGCTGAGAGTATGTTGCCTGACATAGACCGAGTATCAGTCTGGTCAGTGTTATCACCAGAAACAAGCTCTGTCATTTTTGCTGGGGTCACCAAGGTAACTAATGTGATTCTGTATCTTCCACGTCTGACAATATGTTTTGAAGAATATGCTTGATATTTCTTGTCTCCTTTCTAGCATACAGAGTCAGCATAAATATGAACTGTTAGGTAAGCAACAAATTTTGATAAAAATTCTCCATCTAGAGAGAGAAAAAAGGCAGAAAATTATTCAAGAATGTTATAGTGAGATTCTGATTTTCACAGAATCACAGAATCACAGAATATGCTGAGTTGGAAGGGACCCAAAGAGTCCAACTCTTAACC
The DNA here is from genome assembly GCF_009829145.1 of Chiroxiphia lanceolata. Classification (NCBI taxonomy): domain Eukaryota; kingdom Metazoa; phylum Chordata; class Aves; order Passeriformes; family Pipridae; genus Chiroxiphia; species Chiroxiphia lanceolata. The sequence goes on along the minus strand of NC_045639.1, from coordinate 32,867,848 downwards.
CTGCACAGGACCATCCCCAAGAATAACACAAAGTGCCTGAAAGTATAATCCAAATGCTTGAACTCTGTCAGGCTTTGCACTGTGACCACTTCCCTGGGGAGCCTGTTCCAGTGCCCAAACACTCTCTGGGTGAAGAACCTTTTTCTAATACCCAACCTAAACCTCCCCAACACAACTTCATTCCCTCTTAGGATGTCAGAGAAAGTCCATGACCTTCAAATACTAAAATTAAATGTTTTGGGCACTTAGAATTCATTAATATTTTCTTTGTGAAGCCTCCATTTTATCAGTGTCTAGTACTTTATCATTTTAATTTACATGGTGTGATTCTTGGGGCTGTCCTGTGTGGGGCCAAGGGTTGGACTCAATGATCCTTGTGGGTCCCTTCAGCTTGGAATACTCTGTGATTTGTACTGTGTTAGAAACAGGAATGTAAGGTACTTTTCAGATCAGAAACCAGAATCTGTACCCTGAAGGCATGGTTTCACAGACTTCCACCAAACATTCATGGAGTTGCTGCTAGGCTTCTCTGAATGTGAATGTTTACTAATAAACAGTGTTCGCTGAATACTAATGTTTTCTGTGTTCAGCCTAGTTCATTCCATGAACTTAATCACACTATAAATAGTAGAAGTGGCAGTTTTCAAAAGAAGGAATATTCAAATTATATGCATCCTTCACCCTCCCCTCATCTTTCCATCGAGCTCCAAGTACATGTATTCCTTCTCCTTTGTTTTAAATATTCTCATAAAAAGCAGCTGGTCTTTACAAAATAATTGCTGTTTGTTTGAAATTTTTCATAGATATAGTGCTTTACAGTATTTGCTTCTTGAAAATAATTTGGGAAAATATATTTACAGCATAATTCAGATACAAGTATTTGTAACAATAAAGATAGATGGTTGCCTTTGATGGATAAGAACCTATCTGGTGCACAATATTCCTGTGAACTTGGAGCTTCAGGCTCAGCCGCATAAAGGGTATAGGTGCTCAAGTTGAAAATATCAAAATAAAAAGCCAGAAAGCTCTCATTTTGCTGCCTCCCAGTCCTATAGTCATCAAGTCCACTCCATCTTGAGATGTCTGGATTTCTATTCTCCACTCTGTTTGGAGCCTCAGGAGCAGTTACTTTACTGACTATGCTTGGCGCGGTCCTGCAGCCTTCAGAAGGGACCTAGTGCAATCAGCAAGCTGAGAACCTGTTTAAAACAAATCCAGCTGGATCAGGCCTGCACAAACATAGGTACAACTCCCTCAAAATTTAAATAGTGCTCATTAGCAACTTGTACCACTTCTCGCAATAAGCTGCGGGTACCCACCCTCAGCAAAAGCTCAATTAGTTAAATATATCTATCTATCTGCCTGTATATGTGTATATGCATATGTCCATTGTTTATTAAAAAGAAGATACAAATTATATCTGGCACAGATACCAAGACTAGAACTCAATTCCTCCCAAATGGATGCCCTGACCACTAAGACAGAGGTAAGCTCTGGCTTGGGCTTACTGTGTATGACTTGGCTTTCGCCAATCTGAAGAAAAGATTGAGTTTGTGTCTGACTGACTTGGCCTGATGCTCCCAGTAGAAACATGTCAGGAAGTGTATATCACTGTAACATTGCATGGGCATCTGATGTTTTGTTGTTCCTGTTCCTCCAGGTTCATGGGTAAAAGCCTCTCTGGAAGCCAGGATGGCTAGAGGATGCCATAGGACATGTGGCTCTGAAGAGACCAAGTCAAGTCGTGCTGGGCTCATTTGCTCTCCTAGCATGCTGGTCCCATAGGGAATCTCTGAATCGCTGCATGGACCTTGGCAGCAGGCTCCCAAAACATGTTAGCTGGGGGTATCTTGCTGTCAAGGGCCTAAATGTGAGGAGGTGGGCAGCAGCTTTTCCTGCTTCCCTCAAGATTGAAAGCTCCTAGTTTCCAAAAAGGAAAGATCAAATTGTGCAGTTTCAACATTTGAAAGTGGGGAAGAAGGGGAGCATAAAGAAAAATGGGGAAATTATAGTCCTGCATTGTTGCATGTGTGGGTCAATCTGCTTGTTTGTTTTCAACCACTTAAAAAAGGACACATTAAAATTGTTTAATGATTCCAAGACAATGTGTTCTGTTTACAGTGGAAGTTTGGAGAAGTTCAGGTGAGAAGTAAAGTCTGAATCATAGCCATGAGAACTGCTATTAGAGGGTTTGCCTCCTACAAGGTAAGTTAGCACACATAGCACAGTGTCATTAATTCTCTAGTGGAAGTGGGGCTGTTCACTTGGGGAACTCAGCTCGGTGTGCGTATCTGCCATGTCACATATCGGGTGTTTGTCTCTACAGTCACTTTCCTCTAGTTTTGGTTTAACACGTCTATTGATAGCTATGATATCCACTGTCCTGGGACAGGGAAGCAGGTAATGTTTTTCATTTTGCTAAATGTCTCCTCTTGTGCATATTACTGCTTCATTTGTTGATCCGTTAGTGCAGCAGCATTCATGTCAGTATAAAATAGGAAAGCATCAAAATTTCCTAGTGCAGGCAGAGACCCACACACAATGACTAAACTGGATTTGTCCAAACTTTTGCCTTTTAATTCTTTCTCAGATGTTTTGTGGGGAAGTTGTTTGTGCTCTGACAAGCAAACTATTGTGTTTGTTTGTTTGCTTTTTAAGCTTTAGATATTTTTAAAAGTTCATTTTTATGCTCCAGTGACTACACAGATTGCTACTATCCGTTAGTATTTGCCTGGAGGATTAGGACTAACATTTGGAATAATGTACCCGGCATGTCTCTTTGATTATTACAGAACTACCACATGAAGTATTATTTGGTGGCAATTTTATGATGTTCCCAAGTGGAATAAAATGTCAATTTTATTGAAAAAAGAATGCACCTAAGGACAGTGCAATGGGACCCTGATATAAATGTTTCACAATAGGACACATTCTCATGAAGTGATTTAGTGTCTCAGCTGGGACTTAACTCCCAGGGAGAATTCCAGAATTGTCACTTACTGACACTGGTTTATTTTCAGTGGAGAATGCTGACTTCTCAGAAAAGGAGGAGGGGAGTGAAGAACCATCTCATTTGTTTTATCACTGTGTTTAGTGGGTCAGGGCAAAGTTATTTGGGGGCAATTCTTCTGCATTCTTTGTCAGATACTCATTCCTCAAGTGCTGAGCAAGGAATTTTATTGCTTTCACTTGGGCTGGTTAAAAATAATAAATTGTATCAGAGAATACGAGATTCATCTTATATGTCTCTTGTAAACTTTGTGCTCAAAGATCTGTATGAGCTGTGCAAATGCACTGCAATCCTGTTAACATCTGGCAAGCAGCAAAGGGGGGGGAAACAAATCTTTAAAGTAATATTGCAAAGCAAGTTTTGAATTAGCTGAGGTTGGTTTTTCCCCCTTATTTTGTATAAGCCTGAAGTGATCAGCAATTTTTTAGTCAGAAAATAAACTGCTTCCACTGACCGTTCTGGTTACAGTGTAAATACAACTACTTCACTGTATTGTTTGAAATGAATCGTCACTGCTGCATTTTGGAAAACAGTTCTTGAGATTGACAGGAGTGGTGCAAGCTTGCAGGACTGTGTGTGACTGACTACATGTCTGCAGTCAGCACGTGCCAGTAGGAGACGTAAAGATGAATGACCCCTTGAACTTCAGGTGGCGTGGAATAACACTCATTTCTTGAGAGCTATGCTAAAATTGGAAACTGTTGGAGTTCTAATTCATGAAATGAGAAAAGTAACTTCCAGCATTATTTTCCCACAGGAGGATGTTTTTTAAATGATAAAACATGTTATGACTGCTGTTCTTGTATGTAGGTGAGTCCTTGTAAATCCATACCTAGGCACAGAGGCACATTATTTCTTCTGGTTTTAAGTCATGCCTAAGAAAAAGCCCAGTTTTAATTTATAAAATCAACACTCGTGCAATGATGTGTATTTTGCTTTGCTCTGTTAACAACAGCTCTCAGTACTTCATTTCTTTATGAGAAATCCAACTTAGAGTTAAAACATACTTTGAAATTTTTCAATATTGGTATCATTTTGAGAGAAGATGTCCATGTCTCATGCTCACAAAATTCAGATATTATTTAAGTGCTTTCTCATATGATAGAAAAGACTTTTCAGGTGGATGATCTGTTGCATCTTAGGAGCCCTGAAGATTGTCAGTACCTATTTTACTTACATGTGTATGCCTCCCTGGTACCCAGAACTATTCATTCCATCTTTCTCAGTGAATTAATGTTTAACTTTAAGCCCAGCATGAGTATGTCAGGGCTCAGGCTGGACACTGTTTTGAGTGACACACACAGCCATGCGTGAGGAAACTCACTGCAGTGGTGATGCTCTTTCTAGCAGGAGTCACTGGCTGTGACATGCAGGTATTTCTGGCAATCCTAACTTGCTGTATCAATTTGTAAAGATTCTGACAATTTTTCTTTGCATAGCAATACTTTCTCATGACTTTAGAAGACTCTACTGACACCATGAAGATCAGTTAATAGCATTTTCAATGTAATATAATTGCTAAAAGCTATGGGCAAAATTATTTCTTGCATCTGTCCTTGAATGGGGTTCATGAAAGGGGAAGATTTTGGGTTCTCCTTCTGCATTATCTTCCCTTTTCAGCCCTGTAGACAGATTCTCTTCTCTTCTTCTTGCTGCACAGGAATGGTAGAACTGGTGACTGTGTGATGGAGTGCAGAGAGGTTTAGACAGAACTGCAAAAGAAGAAGGAGTGAGGATTGAAAGACATTAAACACTATTTCCACTGCCTGCAATCCTCTGTGAGACAGGAAGTGTTTTGAGATGATCCAGGCTCCATGAAGGTGTTTGGCTTCTCATAGGCTGCTGAGAAAGAAAGGGAGAAATAGAGAAGACTTGCACATCCCTACTGAATGGAAGGTCTGACTTTGGTCTTGGGGAATGTCTCAGTTTTAAGTCTCTCTTGGGCAGCTTAAAAATGCTGGGAACTCCAGTTCAAGGGCCATTAGGGTTTATGGTTTTTGGGGTTTGGAGTAGGTAAATTCCAACTAAGGAAGCCACTTGGGTATGTAAATGGTATCCTTCTTCCTTGGAGGTGAACATAAACCTAAACACTGATGAATCAGAAGCTAAATTATCATAAAATTGGCCAGTGATGCTCTTGCTTCACTGGAATGGAATGTGGTATGACCAGTTCAATGAATTATTGTGATATGCCAGGACCAATGGACTGGAACTGTTTAGAGTCAAGTACTTAGAGTCAACTGCAGAGCTTAAAGTATCAAAATGCAAAAAAAGTATTTGGGAGCTGCAGTTAGTGGAAGAAAACACTCTCCAGATTGTCTGTGCTTAGGCAATTTCTTCTTTCTTTTCCCTCACCATCCACAAGATAACTGATAACTGTGAGGCACTGCTCTCCTTCATTGCCTGCTGCCTCTGCAGATCCTTTTGAGCAGGTATATCTGTGTCAAGTCACAAAATATGGGAGAGATTAATCAGGACATTCTAAAAGTCTTAGCAGATGCCAAGCAGCCATATTCAGAATTGCCAACACCTTTATTTTTATCTTACTCAGTTTGTTTTCAAGCTTGAACATGTGTGTACACTAAGATTAGAACTATTTGCATGCCAGGTTTCAGAGTTCAGTTATTTTTGACTTAACTCCATAAAAATAAAAATTTAAAAAAAAAAAAGAAAGTGGGTGATATTTGATCAGGAGAAGATGGGGAGATGATTTTATTTAAAAGAGAAATAAAAGATGCTTTGTCTTTCAAATCAGTTAATAAAACAAAGAAAAGGTGAAGCTATGCATGGAGATCAAGCATAGAAAAATCTGATTTCCTGAGGAAGATATTCTCTCTTCTTCCCTTCTCTGAAAGTAAAAATTAATCTAATTTCTAGATCCATGAGAGCTTGCCCTTATAGCCATTATGGGATGTCTGCTGTAGAAAGAATCTGCGGCACTTCAAGGGAAGTTATGGCCCAATGCACTAATGCCCCCTCCTTCTATACCTACATTTATCTATTTTATTTTTTGTTTTACTTTTATTTTTCAAAAAAGGTTGAAGTACATTTGAAACAAATATCCGACCAAATTTTCTGATACTTAAGATATTTAAGGGGTAGATTCCATATGTCTCGCAGTTCACATCTGCTTGCAGACATAGGCTGTGCGTTTGTGCATGTAAAAACAGGATTTTACATTCAACTAACACATTGTTTAATAAGACTACTGATGGCATAATCTAGCTTTATAAAGTCCAATGGCTATTAATTTTCTTTAGGGCTAACCCTGAGTTTATGTAATTTTTATATGTGAAGGTCAGAAACAGGAAGAAACCTTCTGTGAATTCAGAGAAGCAGTACAGCCACTCTTTCTGGCTGCTACTGTGTTAGGCTGGTTGCAGTTACAGCTAAGCCCCTGTAGAAAAGAGTTTTCTGTCTGGCTATTAAAAACAGTGGTCGAGATGCAACATCTGGCTCAGGAAATCCCTAAACTGCTGATTGTCGGAAACAGGGAGGATATTAAGGGAGGGGTTGGTGGAGAGGGAATCACTTTGCATGTACCCTGTTCTTATATTCTTTTCCTAAGCATCTGCCTCTGTCTGCTGTGAAAGGCAGGATATTGGGCTGGATGGACCTTTCATCTGACCCGGGATGGCAGTTTCCCTGTGTTTGGCGGGTGGAGTGGTCTGTGGCTGTGAAACTCCATCATCCAGGATCTGAGGAGCTCAAACATGACTTTCCGCTCCTGCTTAAAACTTTATGGCTGTGGTGCCTCATCTGCTTTCCTCAAATCCTGCTCACAGCAGAAGTGCAGCATGGGGGGAGGGGAAGAGTTGGCCCCCTCCTCAAGGGCCATGTATTTTTGTGTTTATGTATTTATTTTGGCTTGGAGGGAGATTTTTATTCTTTCCCTCTCTGAATAGGGAATTCAGAAAAGTGACATCATTTTTAATCCTTGACAGTTTATGGGCTTTGAAAGAGATTCGGGATAACACTGAGCAATTAAGATGCCATTTTAATAGTTCTTTCAAGTGAAATCAAGTGAGTAATTAAATAAAATTGAATGAGGACCATGTCAGGCCACCCACAAGCTCTCACATCCGCTACAGATAGATGAATAAGTCAGGGTGGGGGACAAATGCTGTGTCTAAGTGGTCCTATTTATGTATTATTGGATGACTCTAGGAATGAGGCTTTCAGCTGAAAGATTTGTTTCCTTTGAACAGTGTTTCCAAGCAAGAACATGTAAGATTGTAAATTGCTATTCAAGCAGCAGTAAGTTTCCCATCTTTTAAAATTCTATTAATGCCATTGTTTTGTATAGATGGCCTACTATAAAAGTCATGGAACAAAACCAGGATTTCTTACATTAAATGCTGGATTAGAATTCCTGCTGCCTTGTTATTAATATGATTATATATGGATGCTTTTCAAAGTTGCTTTAAACCACAAGCATGGGGTATTACACATGGTTTGCATTCATTCTACACAGATAAAAAAAGCAAAGGCCAGACAAAGGGAAAACAAGTGCTTTTGAGATTTACTGTATGATAGCTCAGTAGATATTGAAGAAAAGTGGTATATCTCAGTTGTGTATCAGTTCATTTTCCTAGGGGAAAAAACCTTTTTTTGGGCTTTTCCATTCATACATGTTAAATTCTGTGCTGGGATTTCTCACTGTAATTAAAAGCATTAACTGGAAACCATATTTCCGAAGTCTATTCTTTACACTGTAGCTGGGATGCCTAACAGTGTCTTAGATCTCTGCAAAATGTTGATAAAATATTGATGATTGAAAAATGTCCTATTTAAAATTAAGACAGGGACACTAGCACTGTGACATATGATAACAGCTTTGAGAACTTGACTTGCGTTATTTGACAGCATTTCTTTCACTGAAATGAACATGGGGGGAGGTAGCAGTTAAATACAACAGCCAAAATAATCTCCATGTATTTCACATATAGATTCACAGAAAACCTCATATTACTCCTCAAGAATTTCTCTGTAAGATACCTTCTAGGCACAGCTGATGGGGTGGGTACCAGGCAGCACTCCCAGCTCACCCCACATAAACTTGTTTTCCCTTCATCTCATCGTGTGTTGCAATCAGCTGATCATCACTCCACACCTCTAGGTGCTACCCTAGTACAAATACATACTTACTGTTTTCTTTCACTCCTAAAACATGATATTCTGGTTTTACTTTAAATTTGGGACAATGCAGGCCCCCTCTGGTGGTCAAAACGTCTTCTGTACATTTCTACACTACTTCACTCTAGATGTTTTGCTGAGGGGCCAAAATGTCTGCTTTACATTTTAAAGTAATACAACCATACTTAGTTCATTTTTCTAAGAAAACCTCTCGAATGAGCCAAAACTGGAGGAGAAAAATGCATAGGAGAGGTGTTCCAGTGTGTGTCAGGTCCCAGGAATGTAGTTGGTGACACTGATGGGCGGACACAGAGAATAGCTGTAAAATTCATTGCACCGATTCTCCCTGCTGAGCTGGCGCGTGGGAGTAGGGATGGTGCTCGGGATGTCAGCAGACCCTGGTCTGCTGCTGGAGACAGAACACAACATCAGAGAGAAATTGGAAACAAACTCTTACTGCTAAGAAAAAAATACCTGCCTAATGTCACAGGCTACTCTTTCTCTGATCACTGAAAACCACAGGGATACTGGATTACTGGATGTGGTGTGTTGAGGTACAGAAAGCAGGCATAGGTTGATTCAGTGCTTTCTATGGCTCCCTTTAATTTGGTAGAATTGCACTAAAAATAGCAAAAAGGTTTGGACCTACACAGGAGATTGTTATGCAACATGTACATTTAGAGGAAGGCTCTCCTAATCACTTTTCCTTTTTTTCTAATATGTTTGCATATGAGAAAATGGCATTACCTTTTACTGTTGTATGGTTTTGTCCTCTCTGGCAAGTTATTTCAGCGGTGCCTGATTTCCTGGAGGTTGAGATGGTTTCCGGAACTGCTGGGAAAACCAAACAATGTTTGAAATCACTACAGCATCTTTAAAAGCAACCCTCAGCCATGTCATCAGGAAGATAATCCCAATGGCTGACCAAATCAGTCCTAACAGTCACTAGACAGGGCTTCTCCCCTCCTCCTGAATCTGGCTGATTCTTACACATTGCACAAGCTTCCACTGGCATTTCTTAGTCTGTTCCCTAAGCCCTTGACTTGACTTTCTGTCTGCTGCCTCCCAGCAGCCACACATACCATCCACCACTCAAAGGATAAAAGAGTCCTGTCAACACAACAGCTGACCAAGAAAAAGAGTAATTCACCAATGTGTTTATTCACTGAAGAGCACTCGATCAATTCTATCAATGGTGACAAAGAGGATTTAATAGAAACATAAAACAATTCTGTTGTTGTTTTAAAACACCACTAGCCACAATAATGGCTGCTGAAGCACTTATCATTGTCACATGATTTCTATTAACCTATTCTTAAGGAAGCCAAGAAAGAGAGATTGTGCTGTTTCAAAAAAATACATTTAAGTCTTTAAAATTGCAAGTGTTGGTTTCCCAGAATCCCCTACTTTTCTTCATCTTTTAATGGCTCTTCTGCATACCTATGGACTGCAAAAAAATTACTCTGTGCCTTAATTCACTGTGAAGTTATAAAACTACTAGCAGGGGTCATCCTTGCCAAGGGCTTCTGAATTTTGTTTTTTTTTTCTTTACTAAGTCTGAAGGTCCTGCCTAATTTGCTGGTAAGTGTGTGCTGTGGTGTCAGCTATGTGCTACCATCAGAAAAGAGGTGAGCTACCAGAGTAGCTGAACTGCTTAGAGTTTAGGGTATGGGTTTTTTATTCAAGTTTGTGAATTATTATCTCATAAATAGATATTTCCAAAGTAGAAAGTTAGAAATGGGTATGAGAATTTTTATTTGATCTTTTCAATGTAGAGAAAAACCATTTTTTAATGAGATTTCTCTTGGTTATACAACTACAGCCATTTGCCATGTGAATAAGCAATACTTTCTCATAGGATTGCGCAGAGGAGAATGGCTTTAAGAGGGAAAATGAGTTTATGGCTGCCTTGAGCTTTCTTTTTCAAAATTTCAAATGCTGGATTACATTCAAAAAGTGTCTTCACCTTAAGAAATGGGGTCCAACCTCATTGAAACTGAAATCTCATTGAAATTCAACCTTCAGAGTCCTTCTCCTTTGCTGAATTGAAACAGTTGTTATCAAAGATTTGTTACTCACGTATAAGACTCTGAACTCTGTCCTTAACCTTCTTTTTGGTGAGCTAAATAGTCTGAATCCATGGGTTTTCTCATATATGATGTTTATTTTCCAGGTGGCTAATTAGCAGCGCTTGAGCTGCATGAAATATAAGCAGTTAAAGGTGCAATCTCATGCCAGGACCATGGAAGATGAGGAGTCACCAGTCCATCTTCTATAATGGGCTTGTCTCATCTTTCATGCAGTGTGGTGAGACTTCTGGGGGAGCAATTTTGTCTTCTGCTGATCATTCCTGGAATTCCCTTTTCCTGGCTTTTAATCAAAGATTTTGGCACAGGGCTTTACAGGACAAGGAAGATTGGTCATCCCTGTGTTAAACACTGTTGTGGCTTTTCTCTAAACTTACTATAATTTATGAGCATCCCTTTTGAACTGCAGATGCTAAGCCAGGATAGTATTCTCGCAGAATTTGCTCAGGACTGCGTGGAGACATACGATAGCTGTCCTACTTGATATACCCTTGGGTATATGCTTGTGTATCCAAGAGCAGCATTGTCTCTTTTAGCAGTGTGTCACATTGGGAGCTCCTGTTCAGCTGACAAAGCAGCATGACTCCAATACGTTCCCAGTGACCTAAAGCTCATGAAAGACATCCCTTTTTTTTCCTAGCTGCAGTTAATCATGAAAGGAAACAAGATTACATTGAGGTCTTTTCAACCATTTTTTTTCCTGGGGACCAGCTTCATTCCTGTGCCCCAGAAACAAAGACCTTAGGTATGAATTACTAGATGGCTGAAAAGACCCATTCTCTTTCTTTGTTCAGGCAATATATAACAGATGCCAGCTAAGCTATTGAAAGAACTTTTGGTATGGGCATATGCATTCCTTTGACTGGGTGCTTGCATGCAAGAAAGTTTATATCATTATGATAGTAAGAGCTAATATTTGAAAACTATACTTGCTGCAAACTACAAATTAAGTTGAGCAGGACTACCCTGTTTATCCTGCTGCTGATACTGAGAGCTACTCCAAAATACCATTCAAAAATTGGTGAAAAAAATGCTAAGAGAAATACAGTATGCAAGTGAGTTTTTGGGCAGGCACAAAGGACATGTATATCCAAGCTGCTATGAGGTTCTTAGTTACTGTAAGATAGTATATTGATGCGACAGAATCCAGCTAAGATTCTCCATCCTTCTTCCTCATTACTTCTCCTGCCAGGGAAATCCAGCCCCACACTGCTCTGTGCTGCATGCCTAGAAACCTGACCATCAGAGGCTGATAAAGATGTCAGGTCAAGATCAAGGGACAAAAAGAATTAAGTGAGGAATTTCACAGCCACACACAAGAGTACTCCAGAGTAAGAGGGAATAGAGACATATAGGATTTTTCAATAGAAGTGCCTAGTTTACTGGCAAAATCAGCTGAGGAACTAAAAGGAAGATGAGTGGGTAGACCTAAACAAAACAAGCCACATAAGGATGTTCCTCCATAGCAGCAAGCAAATGAAGACAAAGAAGCATGCACAGGCTTCATTGCTTCATTACAAACTCCCTCACAGTGCTCTGTACTTGGCAGACTCCTGACTCACCCTGTGTGCCAGAGAATTTTCCTGGCTAAAGCAGTTTGCTGGCAGATGGTCCCCCACTTCAGACCCAGAGATACCATCTCCCAAACAGCCTGTGTGACTAAGAGGAGGCTGACTATACCATCATTAGGGCATCCTGAAAAATACAGCTAGGGACAATTGATTACAGGAAAAGCTTTAAACATTGCTATGCTCATAGGAGCAGAGTGCTTTAGTGTGTGAGGTTACTTAGAGTCAGATTTTTCCTTAAAGACAAGGCTTACCTTCAAACCATCGATCTGTAGTACCGAGATAGGGAAAAGTAAAACAAAACCCATTTTTAAAACAACATTTGGTAAGCATACTTTCTAGGGCCTTCATGGGCTCGTGAAGCTTCAGGCCACTGTGTATCCCAGCTGTGGTGTGTGCTGGTGGTCACTCAGAGACATTACATGTGACTTTTAGACCCCAGCAGAGCCACTGCCTTGGTGGAGACAGCTTTTCCCAGCCAGGATGGCAGGACTGTTCTCGTACTGTCTGTCTGTTCCCTTTTTCAGGGCACTGGAATATCACATGGTACTAAGGGGATTATGTCATGTCTTCCCCATTCCTTCTGCCTGCTTCTCACCCCTAAGCTCACTTGGTTAATAATTCTATTGTATACTTTAATTAGCACAATCCTGGTTGCAGGCTACCTTCCCTTGTTCCTGGCCTCTTTAAAATGCAGCAGTTTATATAATATATATTATTTTAAAAATGTTAATTATGCAAGGACCTTTTAGGATTTCTAATGTTTAGCTTGCTGTGACCTTTGCACAGGATCTGCCTGTGACATACATTCAGCATACATTGTTTTGTGGTGGCAGGCTGCCAAAACTATCCTGCCTCTTATCACCTTGTCCCCTGCTTACAGTTTGTTAGGTTGCTGGGGAACCCTGCCACAGGTGTTAATGCAGTGAAACCCTACCTGTATCTATTCCTTAACACCTGTGGTGTGCCAAACTAAAAGGTTGCCTTTGACTGACATCTGAGTGTCAGTATGGTACAGCAGAGTCTAAGAATAAGGGCTAGCCCAGCACACTGGAGTAGAGGTTTCCATTTCTCAGGAGGGGTGCACAAGAGAGGCTCATGTACCCAGGGGGGTTTGCCAGCCCCTTGAGGCAAGAAATGCCTCCAATGACTTTCTGCTGCTGTAAACTCCAAACTCTTACATCAGCCTTAGCCACACTACTGGGTGCAGGCAAACCCAGTGACCAGGCTCACTCTGCTTTGGTTGCCACCCATGAAAAACTAAAAAGATAACGACTATGCCTGACCTAAGGGAGATACAGGTGGGATTGTATCCGTACTGCGAGTACCTATTAAGAATTATCAATGATAAAGCAATCATGACAATGACAACTACACAATTCACAATGCCAGCCTAAGCTTTCAGTCACAGAGGCAGATCCCAGGGGAGGGTAACCTCTGGCAATGAAAAAAAGAAAAAGCAACAGTGAGCAGCTGGGAGGGTGCTCAGGAGTTTCAGTCACTGACCCAGTTCAGCAGCAGATACAGAAACACACCCAGGCAAAGCCTCATTAGCACCTTTCTAAATTTTTGCAATATCTGACTGTTGTCAGAAGGTTTGCCTTGAGCACACCCACCCGTCTGAGGCCCAGTTCAGCTATAGAATATACAGGAAAAACTAACAATGCTTCTTTTTAAGAAACAGATATCAGCATCTGAAATAGGTCACTGTGCTTGACTTAGCCAAATCAAATTCCTGGTGTCTGGAGTTTTGTCTATCTAGTGATAGCAGGATTAAATACAATATGCATGAATATACTGCGCGACCATGCAAAACCAAATAGTGCCACAAAGATAATTGTGGTTTAATTAATACAGTCTGCTGTTCCATGCTCCACCAAGTTTTTGATTATTTGTCCATCTTTAGATTTTCAACAAAGCATTCCTGCACTGTTGGATGCCATCAGGAAAAGAAAAAAAAATGTATCTTCCTTTCCATTTTGGAAGTTTGGCTTGTTTTCAAGCCATTTCATTCAATAAAATAATTTTTTTTTGGTTTATTAACAACACATTTGGCATGCCAATTTTTCAGAACTTTTTAAGATTCTAAATTTCTGTGAATTTCAATGTGAAGAACATGAAATATTTTTTACACATGGCATAAAAAACTAAAGCAGTTTGAAAATGTGTTTTAGTTAAGGACATAAACAAGTTTCTGAAATATCATGTTTACTTGTTAACTTTGTTGAACAATTTCACTTTCATGTCTCAAACTCCAGCTTTTGAAAACATACCTCTCTTAACTACAAAATGGTACTTTTGCCCACTCACAGCAATTGACACTAGATATTTATTTTTTTCATGGTTATTTGCTGTAAAAGACTAAAAATAAAAACATATTGTTCTGAGCATTGTGGACAACTTTTCCAGACAGGGAAAACAGAGAGTTTTATGACTTAGGAAAGCAGAGCTCCCAGAGGGCTGGTCTGCTTTTTTTGCACTCTTCCCTTTAGGATTTTCTGAAAACATTTCACTTACTTTCGACTCTGCAGTACATTTATAGCCTCTTATTTTTAGGGTTTTGTGCATACCTCCCATGTGCATGTTCCTGCCTGCTTTCCCATGCACACAGAGGTATCACACCACACTTTCCTATGATCATTCACTGAAACGTGACCAAAGATTCAAATTGGTGGAGGTGCCTGGTTTTGGTTTTCCCCTTCCCAACCACTAGGCAGAAATTTGCTCTCTGCTTTTCATGGATTAAGCTCAGTGTCCAGTCTCCATGAGAGAGTAGCAGCACTGGGGCAGCAGCCCTGGCAAGGAGAGGAGCCCTTGGGTGTGTTTGCTCATGCAGCTGGCAGAGGGGCAGTGGAGCTGGGCTTCAGCTGCCCATCTTCCTCGCCCCACACCGTGTTTCTGTCAGAGTCTGTAGCCATGTGGATGAGGGGGCAAGAGCTTTAAAGAAATGGGTATCTGTCCACCAGCTCCCAGGGGTATGCCTGGGCAGAAGCCAGTGTCATCCCATCATTTCCCAAAGCAAAAGCTAAGTGGAAGCAGTGCAGCAAGGTTTGAAAGGATGAAACATGCCTTTGTCTGGTCCTTTGTTATCCTGAACAGCTGGGTTAGAGCTGCACACAACCCATGGCCTTGAATGGCAATATTAACTTTAAAAAGAAAATCCTATTTTTGATTGGCTGAGCCAGCTGTCTGGTGCTTTCCAGCAACTCAGAATTTCTTTGTAATTAGGGAATTGTTACAAGATAGGGAACAATATCATTATATGAAGACTGATATTTAAACTGGGATAGCCAAATTTACATTCTAGTTGCATCTAAATTAATAATCTAATTTTGAAAAGAAATCAGAACCTGACAGCTGCTGGTGACTTTCTATAAACTGTTTTAGGAAAACTCAGATTATGATTTTTCTGAATATTTGGATGAATATGCTATAAACACTTAATAGCCTATTCTTAGAGTATACTTCTGTTCATTGTTGATTTTTTTTTGACCTAGGAGTCTAACCGGTAAATGTACAAATGCCTTAAAGCTTAAACCACATAAAAACTGTTTTGTACTCAGCAGAGGGGTCCAGTGTGTACTTCTTGTTCAACACGTGAGCTGTGATGTGATTAATTGTCAAGTAACTGTATGCCAGTATTTCGTGGGTGGTTTTTAAACTGATAAGCTTCACTGTCAGACTAAACTTTCTAATATTTGGTGTTTTCTAAAATGTTATTGAAGTGTGTTTTCTCTAATGTCTCTAATTATAAGCCTTAATTCCACACTGTTTAAATATTTTGTTAAGGCTATGTTATTTAAATGTTTTTTTAAGGCTAAAGCTTAGTTATTTAACTGATAAATCTATTAGTCTACTTAATAATTCTTATAAATCACACCTCTGTTAGTGGTTTAAGACAAGAACATCTCTGTAAAGGAAATTAATATTTTATATTAACACTTCCAAGGTATTAGGAAGTACACTGAATATAAAGTCCTGTATAAACATAGACATTGTTATTAATCCATAAGTGATGTGCTAATAGACTTGCAGTGAACTCAACATACCTGTTATCCACTCAGGAAAAGCTCTGAACTTTGCTAAGGTGGAAAGAAAATTCTCCTGCAGAAAGCAAGGAGTCAATACAAAGTGGTGATGCACAAATGGAGTCTGAAAATTAAAAGAGGGTGTCAGGCTTACAGAGAAGTGATGGGGCAATGAAATTGAGGCTATGAAAATGAGATTGATGTGCCTGTGCACCATGGATGATTGGGTTGCTCCAAACAACAGGGACTGCACTCACCCTGGGATCTTGCTTTGTCTTGTTCTTGCATAATGATAGGGGCTTGACTTCCTGTTCTGTTAAGCTTCCATTTACCTGGGCATGATACTCAGGAGAACTGTACTATAATTCAGTGAGTATTTCCAGTACAGGGCAGGAACTTGGAGAGATGTTTGAGTGGAAAAATGTAAAGACTGCAAAGCTCAGGCACCTTTGTATTCCAGCTTCTCAAATTTAAAGGACACTTAAATGATGTTTATGTTTTTTTTGGTCGATCAAAACTTAAGTGTACTAGGTGGAGTCTCCCCCCCGCCCTCTTCTTCCCTGAATGCATTTTATTTCACTGTGCTGGAACTTTCTGCTGTGTGTTCCCTTCTCCTTACAGAGTCTCCCCTACACCTTCCCCTCTGACTCCATGTACCAACCTTTCCAAGGCTGTGTGTCTCCCTCTTCTTTGTTTCTGTTTCTCCTGGTAACACAGGAGCAGACTGTGTTTGGTGTAGCAGATGTGCTGTGCCCTGGGGCTGTGGCAGGAGGGTGCTACCACACTTTGGGCTGAGCCCCCACACCCACAGCACAACCAGCTGCGCCTGCAAGACATGTGGGAACCCTGTGGGGCCCTCAGCCCCGTAAATGGTTGCACACTTGAAGTCCGCTGTGGCTAATTAAACCCTTTTCCAGCACACTAGAGGAAAAAAACAATATCCGTCAGGCTCTTGCCACCCAAACTGCAGCATGCCTTAAGTCCAGTGTAGGCCTCCCTTTCCTTGACTTTTTCCCTGTGTAAAATCGGGGTACAGCTGTGCCAGTGTGTTGAAGTCTGTAAATTAAAAGTGTTGCATAGGTGTGAGTATTATTAGCTGCTTAATAGAACTAGACAGCGTTAGAAATGACAGCGAGCCACAGCAGTGTCAACTTAAGCCCAGGTAAGTTGACATTTTTGCTGAGAACTACTGAGGCACAAGGAAAAAAAAAATTGCTGTAGCATTCCTGTAATTCAGTCAAAAGATTCTGTCTAGTCGGGTCAAACATAGCAGAGACCATGGATAGCTGCAAGGTTGCAAAGATCACTTTCTGGCTCACATTTTTCAATATCTCTTTCAAAAAAATGTCATTTTGAACAGCTAAGCACCTTCTCCCTTTATAGCCTCACAGAAAGATGTGCTGACAGGCAATTCGTACTACTGGTAACATGACAGGCATCCTATCATACTGCTGGCAGTTGTTTACTCAATGCATTCGTCCCACACAGGTGCTTTCCTTGAGTCAAGATGACAAACTCAGTTTTAAACACCAGGAAAGCAGAAGTATGACTTGCCATCAAGAAAAAGGCTTAGAATGAACATATCAATAAAATCTTTCTGTCTTACAACCACTCACTGAGAAGTATCTGTATGCAGAGGTGGCTGGACTGTGATCCATGCAGTATATGGAGGTTAAAACCCGTGAGGCTAAGCTAGGAGAACCTTTTGGGTTTTCCATGAACTTCTCTATGCTGAGGAGCACCAGGCTGTGTACAGTTAACAGCATATATCACAACTACACCCAGTACAGGGAATTTTCTTTTCATGGGGACAAATGTGGGGGGTTTTTCTTCATTACCTTGCACTGTTATTTTTTGATACCGTCCCCCCAGCCCCTTTTCCCCTGACTCTCTAACACCTCATAAAACATAGTGCTTGGTTGACCTGCTGGTTTGTAAAAATGAAACCGCTCTATGTAACTTGGAGTTTTTCTTAGAAAGCCTTTTTTGTTTGTTTGTTTATGTTCCACCTGCTGCTTCTAAATCCACAGGCTACTACGGCATTTCCACTGAATTTCAAATTTTTTGTCCCGTGTGCCAGTAAATTGTGCCTAAGCTTTAATTTGAAGATTTTTTTTAAAAGTATTATAAGTTACAGTTAATTCAGAAATAACACACTGAATACTTTTCTACAGTATCTAGAAAGGTAATATCATACCAAAAAATCTGTACTGATTTTTACCAAAGAACTTGGAAACAAAACAGTGTAGCCATTGTATTTCAAACATTAGAGCAATTGTTCGGTATGTGTGGTGCAACCTTAAATTTCCATGTCAGAGCACAGTGCCAACTCTGAGTCTCTGTAAATTGTGCTACTATGGACATGGACATGTTTAAACAAGTGTTTTCCTATCTCCAGGTTATATAGTCATATTTATGTGTATGGCTTGGAAAAGCCAGACAACATGCTAAAGTGATAAGAGGGAACCTAAACCATGTGCTCAGCTTTCACACCATTGTATTTTTAAAACAAAGCAAAACCTGTTAAGGGGCTTGGATTTTTTCTCCTAAGTACATTTGCATTTGTTATACATAAATCCTAATGAAGTTTATTCTTGTATACTATTAAACACGTAGATAGAAAAAAGAGACCTAGTAAAAGAAATAAACAGAGAATAGTTAATTGCCTGCAGTTGAAAGCATTCTGTGCTATACTTTCTGTTACTTCAGTATACTCATAAACCTGTGACTCTAAAAATCTTTACATTACATGTTTAGGCAGCGAAAATGTTAGTGTAACTGCTTTTGGACTCAACAGGCTACCTAGTGTCTTAACCTACTACTGAAGGTCAGGAGAATATCATTCATCTTCCACGATGCCTAGACATCACCAGCTACACTTCTGGAGATATCCTGGAAAATGAAACTGTGAAAACATTCCAAGCGGTTTGCTGGGATTATTGTCTATGACAAGATCCTCTTGGACAATACATAAACCTTTGTGCATGTATCACCATAATACCCAATAAAAACCAAAGGTCCCCCTTGGGACTGCTCTGCTTTCTGTGCACAGTATTACAGACAGGCTGGTAATATGTGGAATCAGCACTATCAGTGACGAAAACTAACTCGTGGTTTCTCACCCACATTCTCAATTTAAGCATTCTTTGTTCTTTTGAATGTGTTATTTTCTTATTTTTGAAGAAAGGTTTCCCATGTACCATCCATAAAACCCAGCCCTGGAAGATGCTAATCACTGTGCTATACGTCCCTCTTTGGATAAAACAGGTTATTCTCTGAGGCTGTTTCTGGTTTATTAAGTCACAAAAATAAAAACTTTTTTTTGTTTATAGGTCTCGCTGGAATTACCTGTGGAAACACGGTTGTATGTAATAGTTAAGACACTGTGCAAGATTAATTGATTATAGGATCAGACAGTATGCTCAAAGAGCATTAGCTTTTCCTCAAAACAAAATCTTTTTTCAAATTAGAAGTGGACTGTAACAAGCTGCACTAGCCCTGGAAACCAGGCCATGTCCACTACCACACTGCTGCTGATTTGAGTCTAAGCTTTGTGCAATGGGGTGCTGTGAGGAATGATCACATGCCAACATAATTTCCTAACAGAGACATGATCAGATAGTATAAGAAAAGAAGAGCATCTCCCTGAGTGATAAACATTAAGAAGATTGGTGGCTGCTTTGGAAATTATCAGCGTGAGAAGGTAAGCATGATGTTTCGATTAGAGAGCCAGACCTAGGAAAACAGTAAGAGGAATAGGAAAATGAAGAAAACTGCAGAAGGAAAGAAGAAAAGTGTAGTTTGTAACTGCAGAGGGCTTTTATTCTTGTTAGTATTAGAGGTTAGTATTGTTTTCAGCTATGAAGGATAATTTGGATTATGCTGATCTTATATTACTGAGACAAAGAGCTGGACAGATTCTGCAGAAGAGAAGTGTGTGACTCATGGAAAGAGTAACTAGTGAAGAACTTGCTCGACTTGAACTCTTGCTTATAGGGATTTTATTTACCCCTGGGGGAGGGTGAAGTTTTCCAGTTTGGCATAGAGCTAAACTACTTTACCAGTGAAAGAGAACTTGAAGCCTCCTTTGCTGAGAAGATAAGGTTTTGTGATACAGGCTAATGTGTACTGAAGATTACTGCTCAGCCAGAGAGGAAAAAGATGCCCTAAAGCACATTTCTTTTAACTGTGAAAAGCAGCTAATGGAGTATTCAACACATATATCCTACTTAACTAGATGGTCACATTAACTCCGTTTCATTTAATACATAAGACAAAGCATTCAACAGTTATTTACAGCAGGCACACTTAACAAAAAATTAAGAAAAACACTTTCTGCTTTGAGGATCCCTAGTAACTCTTTTAACAGTATAATACCCATATTCTCCTTCACAAAAAGCTCCATTAGAGAATTCAGTCAAAACTCTTTTTTAATTTTTATTCGTAATGTGATAAGCTACCTGTCTGGTGGCAACATTACGCGCACTTTAAAAAAAATTTGCTGTGGAAACAATTGGAAAGAGTTACATTTAAGAAAATTACTTGCTAAAGTGGTTTAGTTTAAATGCAAATTCAGCCTCAGCTCATCTGTACAAACAAGTTTTAAAATAAAGGAGGAAAAAACCCCACTTCCCTAATATGCTGATCAGAGCCCTTAATAGCAGTCTAAAACATGCATAACTTAAGCAAAACTCCCCGATTTCTCCAGAATAGGGCAGAACTTAATCCTCAGGCAATGCCTGCTTGAAAACTTGGAGATCACAGAAGTGAGATGAGATTTGGATGCTGGTTCCAAACAAACACCTTCAATACGTGAGTTATGAATATGGATTTTTTTTTCATCAAATCGTGAGGAAATATTTAAATGGCTGTTAATCTTTTGTTCAACATAACTAACTATTTGTAAAAAGACTTTGTTCTACCTAATTATGTTGTCAGATCACCAAGATCCTCTCTGCAATAAAAAGAAATCTTAAATTCTTTCAGAAGGAAAAAGCCCACCTCATTTTAAAACTAATAAAGCATAAGAAAAGGTAGTAGGAGTGAAAGTTCAATTTATCAGCCCTATCTTTGAGCAGAGCTAAATCAATTAGTATAAATCTATTCTAGTCTTTGAAAGGTACATGATAACATAAATGACTAGAGAAGGCTGAAGAAATGTATGACTATGGCCTGTAAAAGTTGCTTTACATAATGAAGCACTGAAGTTGAAAATGTCAGTAGTTGATGAGCTGAACTGTAAAGAATCACAAGAGATTCCTGCAGCTCCTGAAAATGTTATGTAGTGTATCTCTTGCAAAACTGGCAAACACTCAAAAAATCACTGGTGTTTTCGCCCGTCAATGTTAAGGACTCACACATGGTCTTTGCTCAGGGTTTCTCTCAATTTAAATAGCTGGCAGTCATAATTTCTGATTTTCATAATTGCAATTACCTTTGAATCAACTCTGGAAATCATCAGACTTACTGTCCTGGAATAGAATCCTGATCCTTGTTAGCCATGGCTACAACCCCCACAGAAAATGAGGGGCAAAACAGATTAATTCAGTTTAGGAGTATTGGTATTACTTAGTTTTAGGTTGGAGATGGCCATCAATGTGCTCTGAACAGGAACAGATGAGAATCTTCTGTGCAGTGGTAGATAATTCTTTTTGTCTTCAGATTACATCTTTTCAGTTCAAGATGGTACATACTCTGATAGGTCAAAACTCTGGTTCTTGAAAATGCTAAGCTTGTTTTGGAAAACAAGAATAGGAAAAAAAGGATAGGAATCTGCTTTTTTTTTTCCCTGAAAATTTTAAACTTTAATATGAACAAAACCAGCAAATTCATCTACACATGGATCCTGAATCTAGAGAACTGTCTGAATTTTCTGTGTGCTGCTGGCTAAAAGTCAACACAAGTAAAATGAGAAAAAGAAAAAAAGGCTACAAGAGCAGAAAATTCATGCTACAAATGCTTGCTTTCCTAGATGACCCTGATCTGGAAAGATAATGGTTCTCCTCTTTACACCCTAACTACATGTGATCCAAACAAGAATCTCACTGACAGACAGACTATTTAGCGCTGAGGCACATCTTTAGACTTTTTCTTCAGATAGGAATACAGATGTGCATAGCTGAAAGACTTTCTGCATGCTGTTCCTCTCTGCTGCATGTGATATTATATTGCCCCTGCCAACCTGTGTATTCTAATAAATCAGCCTGCAGATATGTAGCAGGAGTGCTTGCTTTTGTGTGCTAAAGGCTTCTGAAGAGATCATCAGCACGCCTCTGCCGAGACGCCGCCTGTGCCGGAGACTGGAGCCCTACTGGGAGAAGTGAGTGCCTGAATGAAGGAAGGAGTGAAAGGCTACCCCTCAGGTGGGCTCCGCTTGCCAGCAACGAGGAGCTGCGGTTGCGTGACTCACCGGCTGGCCGTCACGGGAATGTCTGAGAGCAGGACGGTGTCCTGGGCATGCTGTGGACAGACCACAAGCCAGGTACTGTTTAGATTCGTCTGCTACTGCTTTAGGGAAGCATGGTAAATTATGATGGCAAGCTTAAAACGATCTGACAATTATAGAAACTTTTTTAAAATACAGCTGTTAAGGGAGGATAAAAATTTATGATTTTCATATTCATACTTCTTTTTCTTAGGCTCAGTGTCCTGACCCTAACAGGCGAACACTGCAAAATGGACTTTAACCTCAAAAAGGTTCTAGTCAAGTAGTCACTCACATCACTTTGATTTGGCTGGTTACAGACCATATTTTGATTATCTGCTGCAGTCAGCTCCTACCACGCCCTTCTTGGCTAAGCCTCTTTATTATAAAGCCAGACTGAAATTCTGTTTTCTAAATAGAAGTGAGTCTTTCTATGGTACTCTTACATTTCAACCTGCCCAGTGGCAAGATCGGTTCAGACTGTGCCTGGAGTCATCCGTTAGCCCAGGTTTTTAGCCTTTTCCTAGGTTCTGCTTCATCCTTTCTGCCATGTCCTAGCTCTTCCAGTCCTCAATCTCCTTCCCACCTGTAGCGTACACCAGGAAAACATCTCTACAATGTTACACTGCAGACGTGCTTTTTTGAAAACCGTTTGTGATCCACCCAAAATGGGCAGCAGCTGTGCTTGTTTCCACTTGAGGCTGTTTGTTAGGCATGATGCCACATCTCATCATAGATGCATCACTAAGGGTGGCAGGGACCCTCAGAGATCTTCCTGCTCAGGTCAGGGTCTGTGTTCAAGCATCATGATACAAAACACAGACACACTACAGACTGACATTAAACACCTCTGCAGACACATTTTGCTATTGGAGAAAAAGTGATGGAAATGAAAGCCCAGTATTTTTCTCCCTACCTACTTTTAAAAAAAAAGAAAGCTTGTAATTTTCATTCCATCACCTTCCACCACAAACCCTGAAAGAGCAACAGACAGAGAACCTATACACATACTCTCAACCTCTAACATCGGTGTGCTGGGAGCTGCTCCAAGTGCATCATTAGAAGTACTATTCTGCCTTTTTTTTAACTCAGACAGCCAAGATGTGCTGCTCTGTGTGTCCAGCTGGTCTTTAAACAATTGTTTACCCTGACACAAGCTCAGGTACTAGTCTCTAGCACAGCAGTCTAAGCAGGTCTGGGTTTCTGTCTCTGTGACATCGAGAACAAGTTTAAAATGGACAGTAGATACCAAAGCTGCCCACTAAACATCATCCCAGGCTGTCAGAGGGGGAGACCAAGCACAGAAAAGGGTGTGAAAACATTACCTTTCAAGTTACTAAGCAGCTGCTGCAGGGGTAATCATGGCTGATGTTCCCATGAGCCATGGCTCCTCTTTCCATAGTCTCATACCACTTCTATCTGCTTCACTTCCACATATGCCAATTTGCTGGTCTGCCTAGATTATGTATAATTATGAAAACTTGAAGGTGTTCTTCAATGCTAATTCAAGTTAGGAGCAGCTTTATTTTACACAGACTTTTCCCCTCAGCTTTCAAAAGTCTTAGCAGCATACAGCAGAACAGTGAAAAATCAGGATTCAGTGCTGAAGTTTGGTTTTGTAGACTTTAGTATTCTTGGCATGCAACATAGACGCACTGTGAGAGTTTTCAAATATTAGTTATAATATTTACTTTGCTTTTATGAAAAGTATGTTAATTTAAACATGTCTTCTTCTAAGGTGAGGTGAAACAATTAAATGTATTTCTTATTTTTGTGGGTCTTTCCACCTAATTTCTTCTGCAGTTTATTTATCTTCAGTGTACATGTGATTGTACAAAGAAACAAACACTTGCAAGGAATGGTGTAGTAAAAAAGTTCAATGGATATTTTAATAGTTTTCTAGACCAGATATATTTATTTCCTTGAGGGGAAGAATAATTGCAACAGCACAATGTGGAGATTTCCTTATCTTGGAAAAAATCTTGTATTTCTGAATTAGTTATTTTGCGTATATGAGGATAACAGTGAAACTGCCAAATATTCTAGAAGGGATTTCTGCCAGTTCAGGAAAACGGAATTCAAGACTATGCAAATCCACACAACTTCTTTTACTACAACTGTTATGTCAGAAACTTACAAAGAAGCTGACTCCTACTTGCCTTGAGTGTGTATTTTGCTGGACATAGTGGTGGTCAGTAGCGACAGACCAGCATCAGACTTTTTCCAAATGGATCCAACTTTCAGTGTGACTTAATGAAAAAAAAAAAGTCTTTATTACAATCTCTTTTGGTAGTAGTCTGAGGGGGACTGATGACCCCTATCCCCACTATCATTAGCCTGTTTTCCCATCCAGACTTGTGGCTCTGGACTATCTGCATGCTAATCTGTCTGCTTCAGAAACCCACTGCCACACAGGATGCTCCAAGATACAAATTCATATCACAGATCAAGCTTATCATAAAAGTTCCTTTGTCCCTGAAAATCTAGTCTGCTTCAGGACCGTGTGAATCCCAGTTGGAAAAGCTGGTATGATTTATCGGCTTGTGTGGGTTCAGTGCCTCATGCGGCAAAGACCTGACTGCGGTGGCAATAACAACACTTTGGGAAATGATGACTTCTTTCAGAGGAGGTGCTGGGAAAGGCACTACAAAGATGCATTCATGCATCTTGAATTCAGCAAATCCAAGGAGGGGGAGGCAGATGGTTGTTTATCCAAGGTAATGGAGTATGAGTCTGGAATCACTTAGATGTGCCAAGTATGATCATTACAGATCTCCGAGTCACAAGGAAGGTCACCAGTAGTGAATGGGTCCAACAAAGCTAAGAAGCTGCTTCCTTCTAAAGCCTCACACATCCATCCAGACCCAGTCTGACTATTGGATGTGAATATAAGTGCCTACATGAATAAAGTGAGCAGTACTTGTCCTTTTGTGAAACAGTATTAATTATATTTATACTGTGGTAACAGGAACAGTTGAGGCCTCAGGATATTAGTTGCAAACCATAGAGTGATTACAGTTTCTGCCTGAAGGAACAAACAACAGTCAGAGTTGGAAGGTACAGTTCTATTTGAAAAATACCATGTAGAAATGATATGAACATCTACGTGGTCTTACTCTTCAAACCTTGTATGTGTTCAGAGTCGTGTGCTGTATACTTTAGTGACATAATAAATATCAATTACTTCTTTTTCCTACTCTGATGACAATGAGACTAAGCTGTTCTCTTTTGTTCAAAAGAAATACCCTCTAAATTAGAGTCATGTTACCTGTACAGAGCTATGCCTAAAGGTATAATTTAGCCAGCAAAATACAGGACTTTTTTGCAGATAATTGTATAGTACTGGAAAGGAAAAGAGCACATACAGGTCTCCAGCTGGTTCTCAGCTTGCAAGAAATTAATAGAGACTGCTTTTCCTCCTTTAGCTCAAAAGAAGTTTTGAGTACTATTATTGAAGCTAGTGGAGCTACAGTACTGTAAAATTTCTCTCCTAAAGCCTAAATTGAGGCTAAACACAGCGTTTAGCCTTGTCAAGTTCTAATGTTAACTGTGAACTCCCAAGCGAGCTTTCCTTACAGGCTAAGGCTTGCTGCCTGGTAGATCTACAAGACCACCAGGGCCACTTACTGGCCCTGTAGCTCAACACAACAGGCATTGCCGATCACTCAACTTACTGCCTGGCTAACATGGACATGGAGTCAGAGGGGGATAGTGTGGCACTGTGGTGCATAAGGCTGGCTCAGTGATCACCCGTGCTCAGAAGACTTCACCCTCAACATAACGTACCATCTTCACTGAAGCATCCAGCAAAGGTCCCTTGTTGCCCTGCAAGCTTGTGTTGCCACACACATCCTCCATGAGACCTGGGGCCATAGTCCCATCTCCTTTGTTTGATGACAAGAACGATGGAGGTCTGAATGCTGACAACTTCAACAGTTCAAAACAATTGTCCTTCCTCATTCAACTCATCGGACAGGCCTCAAAGTCATGAGATTTCCACAAAAACATACAAGGTAGTTTAGTTCTTCCTTTCATTTTGGTTTGAATAATGCTATTTTGGTTCTTGTTGTAGATACACTCTCAGACTTGCTTCTCCCCTATCCATTAAGCCTTTAAACCTTGACGCAATTCTGCCACCTCCCTGGGCAGCAGTTCTGCCTCCTTCATCTGTGCTTCCAGTCTTCCATCCAGTTCTGCCCTTCTCAGCCTCAGCTACACCCTTAAAGCAGAGCAGCTGGAGGTCTGCCCCTCTGGTGGGTGGTGTACAGACTAAGGAACTTTCTTTATGTTTCCTTAAGTTCACCCTTTAGTCACAAACCACAGGGGGAAAGAACAGAAACAGTGCAAACTGCTTTTCCAACTCTTCTTCAAGAGACAGGTGTGCCTGAAAGGTGATGTGAGATACTAATTCCTGTTTGTCACTGCTAACTCAAGTCAGTGCCTTTTCCACAGGAAGTGGGGAGGCAGTCAGAGCAGGTTTCCCACAGGCAATCAGACCATTTACTAAAGAATCCTCAGTAATTTTAGTAGCCACCTGGCTTAATTTTCAAAGGCCAGCATCTGGCTGTTTGGTGCTGGATGTACTTTTTGTCCTTTGGAAGCAGAAACTCCTACGTGTGAAGAAATTTTGAGCTGAGCTTTAGATCGCAGTGGTGGTTCCCTGAAGGTCTCTTTTAGCTGTTAAAACTTCTGTGGCTGACCCAACGTATTACTGCAACCAGACCTGGTCCCTAGCATCCAAGACCCTCCAGACTTGTGGAGGAGGAGCAGGAGGGAGGGAGGGAGCAAAACCAGACAGTGGACAAACGGAGAAGAGTGGATTTCCTTGCTAGAGGAGAAAAAGAGAACACTGAAAATCAGATCTGCCATTTAAATTTGTGAGGAGTGCTTGACCTCAACCGATTAATTTCAGATAATACTAAATATTTTTTCAAGAATGTTTTTATACCTCAGTGATTCTATGTAAGGCATCCACCTTTGTGGATATATTTCCCTCGAGGTTCCTTACCATTTGCTGTACAGTAGCCAGTAATACACTGCATTTGCCCCCTGCTTGACATGACTTAAACCCCACATTTCTTAAAAGCAACTGGCTTCTGCTGTGGAATGATGCAGTTTTTGCCCTCTGTTCAACAAACCAAGCCACACACGTAGTTGTGATCTCATTCTGGAAAACTTCTGAGGGACAGCGGCCTTGTGTAGAGCAGCAATGCCTAGTACTACATCGATTTCTCTCTACTTAGTCCTCACTCCCCTACTCTGGTTTCAAGGTATTT
This sequence comes from Chiroxiphia lanceolata, assembly GCF_009829145.1. Taxonomy (NCBI): domain Eukaryota; kingdom Metazoa; phylum Chordata; class Aves; order Passeriformes; family Pipridae; genus Chiroxiphia; species Chiroxiphia lanceolata. The sequence goes on along the minus strand of NC_045639.1, from coordinate 32,840,319 downwards.
TTTTGTTCCCTAAATACTGTAAAAACATTTAGCATACTCGGGATTCACAATAATTAGCCTTCGGAAGGCTGAACAGTTCACTTGCTGAGAATGTCTTCCAAGTTAAAAAAACAACAGATGTATGTTTGCTAAGAGAGGAGGCAGTGGTCTCACAGTTAACTTCTTAGTTATCTTCAAACTGGGGCTCTGAAACTTTCAGGCTTTATCTCAGTTTTCCTCTGAAGCACTACAGATTTTCATTCTCATTTAACCCACTGTGGATTTAGAAGCCCCAAGCGCTTGTGGCATTTTCAAACACTGGGTTTCAGTTCAGACCATTGGAGGCACAGGAGCAGAAGCCTTTAACATTGATATGGCTCCCCTACAATGTGACTATAGCAAGCTCCGAACTCTCATCTATTTAAAACATCTATTTATTTTTGAGCAGTTTTAAATAGATGGGAACTAAGGAAGAAGGGACCGTTGTGCTCCTAACACTGGCTGTTGCCTGGAATCTTGTCAATGTAAAACCTTCCTGCTCTCCTTGCCGGCTGTGTAGCTGTGCCAAGAGCATGTAAGAGCAAAATCTCATCAGTTTGGAGCTAGGGTCAGCGTCCTTAAAGCTTTGGAAAAGAGCAGAGGAGAACCCAGACAGGAGGACCTGAATTCCAAGCTATTGGATTTGCAAACTGATTCACCACAAAGTTTCTTGGGAAGAACTCAGACACATCAACTTCTGAGTATTTTAAAAGATGTAACCTTTGGGTTATTTTGTGAACTTTGTTTTTTTTTTGTTTACAGTGCTAAAGGGTGAGTTGGTTACGACACACTGGAGAAAAACGTGGGCAGTTTTTATTATATATTAATTACAAGTGTACAATTGTGGTTTGTATTTTGTTCTTTAGTAATACATACTGCTTTACAAACATAAAGAAAACCAAGAAAGAATCTAGTCCTTCCTAATCCTGCTAGGATTTCTGCTAAGAGCAACCTCTGGCTCTCATCAAGCTGAGACTCAGGAATGTGCTTACCTTTAGCGTATAAGGACTTTAATCGAGTTCCTACCTATACAGTGAAGAATGTATATAACGCTTTTGGGGGTTCAAAGCCTCACCTCCACTAAAACAGAACAGAAAGGCTCAGCTATTGCAGAAGTACAGGTACGCTACCCCAACCGCACGGGACAGCTGTGCTGTCTGTGTCAGTGGCAGACGGCAAGTCGGCGCCTGTAAGTTAAAACAGGTCTTTTTGAGTCTTGCTTAGCGGCGCAGGCTCGTAACCTAGACCTCTGCGGCCGCTTCCCCTGCGCCCCGTGGTCACCTGGCCCGGCCCCGGCCCCCTCCCCAGCCCCGGGAGCGCCGCCTGACGTCACGGCGGCCCCAGATTGGCTGCGCGGGGCCGGCACTCGGGCAGGGGCACCCACCCCCAGCCCCCTCCCCTCCGCACACGCTCAGTCGCCGAGAAATTCTTAAAGAGGGGGCTTTGGAGCAGCCCGCACCGGCTTAAGGGCCGATTCTCACACACGCGCGGAGACCCCTGGCAGCTCCGGCAACCGAGACATCTGCTCTCCATTGCGACCACCCCCCTCCAGCAAACACCCTTCCCCTGCTGCTCCTCCTCCCTTCCCGCTCCGGCTCGAAGCTCGGCTCGCACCCGCCGCTTCCTTTCTTCCAACGATGTTTTCCTGCTCCACGGGGCGAAGTGTTTGCTGAACTTTCCAAACAGTTTGGGGGGCGGGCGGGAGGATCCCGAGGCTTTTTTCCTTCTTCTCCGCGCCCGGAGCAGGTTGGGGGGCAGCGAGCGGAGGAGGGATCCGCGCCCCGGGCGCAGGTCGCGCACACCACGGAGAGAAAACCCTCGCACGGCGAGTCCGCGAAGCTCGCCGGCTGCAGGGGCTCTCGCTGTGGAAATGGCTCGGATCAGATGGGGCTTCCTTCTGCTCCTGGCTGCCTGTGCACTTTTGTCACCAGCGCTCGCAGCCTCCGAAAAGGGAAGGCTAAGGAGGATCACGTACGTCCTGCAGCCCGGCCGGGGGGGCTCCTCTGGCAGCCGGCAGCAGCGCCCGACCCTCCTCGGGGGGGAGCAGCAGCAGCGCACATTCAATGTGCAGCTGAACACGCGCTACGGCGGCGGCGGCGGTTCCCTGGAGCGGACCCGGCGGATGAGCAAACCGGGCGGCGCGGGCGTCCAGCTCCGCGTGGGCCCCGCCGGGCACGTCCACCCCAACTCCGCCGCTCACGGCTCCTTCGCCAAGCCGGCCCGCTTCGGCCCGCGGCCCAAGGCGCCGCCAGGCCCCCACGGCAACAGCAGCGCCGCCCTGCCCCTCCGCCAGAAGCACCAGCTGCCGCCGCTGCCGGGGTAAGGCGCCCTCCCGCCCCGCGCGTCCCCCGCTCCGCGACCGCAGCCTCCCGACCACCTCCAGCATCTTCGCCCCGGCCGCTGTCGCCCCCCCGGGTAGGGGGCGGGGGCAGCCCGTGCCGGGCTCCGGGGGAGGCACCGCGGCGTTACCTGCCGGCCGCCGGTGCCCGGCTGGCTGCGAACCCGCTGCGGGCGCGGAACACACTCCCGTTTCTTTGCCGCCTTCCCGCGGCAACCGAGGTCGGGCGCGGGACCAGCTCACTCCCGTCCCAGGAGTCCGCGGCGGGGCCCGGGCCCGGGCTGAGGCGTCGAGTTTAATCGGAAGGTTTAATTCTTCCCGCCTTTTCTCACCCCAGGCCAGTGCCCGCCCCGCTGGCCGGCTCGGGATGGGGGAGGACGGGGCTGACCGGGCGTGCCCCGCCGGACACTCGTTCTTCTTTGCTGTTCCCGCAGGGTCAATGTGTGCGGGGGGCAGTGCTGCCATGGCTGGAGCAAGGCCACGGGCTCCCAGAGGTGCATCAAACGTGAGTAGCCGTGCGGTCGGGGAGGTGGGTGTGTGGGGGATGCCCCTGCGGTCAGCGGCGTCGTGGGGACCCGAGGGGACCATGCTGGCATCTGGCGAGGTGGTGGATGCTGGCATCGCCTGTGCGCAAAGAGGTGCTGGCTGACCTACAAAATCCACACCAGCAGTTGTAACACTTCATCCCTAAATCCCTCCTTCCTAACCTTCAGAATTGCTAAAGGATGAATAGATGATGCCTGTTACAGTTATCCTCGGCGCAAACAATGACATTTTTGGAGAGAGCTTTGTGGAGGCTATTTTTTTTGTGAACACCTTCTCCCCTCCATTAGTGCTTGTTTTTTAGGAGTTTTTTGAGTGGAGGGCTTAACAGGGTAAAGAATCTACCAGAGGAGCACAGGTGGGGAGCAAGAATTTACCATCTACCCACACCGTCCCTTCAGCCACCAGCCCATGTGATGATCCTGTGCTTAGGGCATGGAATTCGTGAAGCACTGAACAAAGCAAAAGAAATAGATTTGGAGAAGGTCCTGATGGGGGATGTACCTCCGCTTTGATAACTAGAAACACAAAATACGTGCATAAAGTAACACTGATAGAGTCAATGCTGTTATATTCAGGTTGTGCTTTCTGATATGAAAGTGAAAGAATTTCTAGTAATTTAGGCAAGATTCAGAATGACTGCAAATGGCTAAAGTGGAGTAATGTTGCCATGAGGTCAGGAAACACTGGAACAGCATACTTCTTCAGGAAACTCCTTTGGGTATCAGTGAGATTGGGCAGATCTTGGCGCTTTAGTTCAGCAGGACAGACTTCTGTCCTTGAGAGAGTTGGAGTAAATGCTTCCAGGATGCAAATGCTGGTTTGCTTTTTTTTTTTTTTTGTGGTGGCTTTTGTCCCTGTGTGGGATTTTTCACAGTAGAGAGCAATCACTTTTGTAATCCTGAGTAAGGTCAAGTACCTTTGACCTGCATGGACCTGTTGCAAAGAAGCTAAGACTTTATTACGGTAGTTAAAGATGAAACTTCATGGTTTCCCTGACAAATTTAGGCATGTATTTAAGATACTCTTCTAAATCAACATTTTCAGCTTAAAATACATGCTGCTGTCTTAGGTTCATCACCTTTTTTGTTTAATACCTTAGTAATACTTAAATGATTTTGTTCAGCTTACGTTGGTATTTTAAGGTTAATTGCAGATCTTAATAAACACCTACCTTAGCTGAAATACTAATCAAAGTGAAAAAATCTCTTAGTAATTTCAGGAGATAAAGTGAAAAACTGTATTTCAATTGCTATGCTATTGTGAAACAATTTTATTTTAACTATCTTGAGCAAAACCCAAACAACATTGCCTTTTGTGGCTCTTTTTCTGCCTTCTAGTAACTTTTATTTTCAGATAACTTCATACTTTTTAACTTTTGTTTGTAAATTAGGTAGTTTTCTTTACTTTCGGTCCTTTAAGTTTTGTCTTTTTATTTTTTATAGTTGTTATTCAACTGTTCTCCCTTTTTTGTCTTCTTTGTTTTTTATTTTTATTTTTAGAGTCTTCAGTAAAGACCAAGCCAGCCAATTGGTTTTTTATGGGATAACTACATAGAATTTAATTTAAATCCATTAATTACTTGGTTCATTCATATAGTTACTGGAGGAATGAAGCAGCAGAGAAAGGGTTAAAAGAAAGGGGGGGGGGGAATTTTCTCATTGACCTTTCTTTCTCTTTTTGTGCCTCTGATACTAGGGTCTCTTTAGCATTAAATATTTTTGCTACCTCCTCTAATGCTGCTCTAATGCCTCCTAGCAGTGGTATAATACTCTTGGCTTGGATCTTCTGAGTTTCACCCCTTTCTTGGCAGGCCAAGGGAAGCACTAAATGTACTGAAGTTGTCTGTTTTGTAACTTAGGCAAACCATGAGATATCAGTGACTTGATTTAGCTATGGAAGATTAGTCTCACAGTCATAAAAGCCAAATATCACCTTTTCTGGAAGCTGCTGATGTTCCTTTCAGAAGACCAGAAACCCTATAACTGAACAACAGTTAACCCCTTTGTTTTCTGTAAAACGAAACAATTTTTAAAATCAGATAGTGCACTCTTGTTTTTGAGTGGATTATTGCAGTAGTGGATTAATTGTGGCACAGATGCTAGCACACCTGAGCTGACTTGATGCAAAGGCAGTTTGGATCTGTCAGGGTTTATTAGCTCAGTCTCAGTATCACTTTAATAACCTATTTGGTCTCTAGGGCCAGATTTTATTTTTTTGCATGGTGCAAAGCCTGAGCTAATAAACCCCAGACCTACACTGGCTTTTTCCAGAGCCAACTTGCATTTGTCTGCATCGTGCTTCCAGAACCAGAGTGCTGAGAGCCAGCTCTGATCAGCAAGGTTTATTAGCTCAGGTGTAATCCCAGGCTGGAACAAGCAGCATGTGTTTCTGCTCTGCTGCACCTGTGTGAATAAGCCTGCCTGTAACCCACAAAAGGAGGGGGTGAAGGGAAGAGGTATGGGTCTTGCAGCCCAGGCTGCTTCCCATTCCCTTTCTCTTGCATGGTGGTGTTTGCTATCCCTACTTCCTCCCACATGAGGCTGTGGTTGAGGCTGCCATTCCCTCGGATGACTTCTATCCCACGTGGGTGGTGGTCTGACTGGGAGCAGTGGCAGCCACATCGCTTTTCCCTCAATAGCAGCAACAGGGGGTGTTTGAAATGTTTCTGTGCAGGTCAGAGGGCAGCATCTGTATGGAGGAGGCAAGTGGACTTTTCAAATCCTTTTTCTAAATTTTAGTCTGAAGCCGAACTGCCTGCTGTGTTTACAGTTATTCCTATTCTCTTGGAAGCCTGATAGTCTTTAGAATGTGATCTTCTGTCTTCCTCTAAACTACGAGAGTGCCTACTGTATCCAATTTAGGCATATAGGGTTTTCCCCCTTCTGTGCCTAATATTTAAGTTTTACATTGTTAAGTTTTATCTTAAGAACTTCTTTTTCAAACATGATGTGACTTCAATTGTGAAGAACTACATCATTCTAATTAAGAAGATGAAATCACAGTACTCAGTGTTAAAAGTATTCAGAATTGCTTTGTGCTGGAAGAATAATGTCGAACAATCCAAAACAACCCTTGAAGCTTTCAGAACATCCACCTTTGGATAAAGACAAAGGTGGGAAAAATTGAACCACAGCAGTAAACACCTTGGAAAGTTAGAAGTGCATGAAAGGGTTTATGACAAAGACTGTCTTCCAACCATAGTTATCATAGGTTATAATCTGTGTAAGTGCAGTAATAAGATACCACCAAGGCTGGAGACACCATGTTTTGTTAGTACTTGTTGCATAGGAGAGCATTATAGAAACATTAATTAGCTCTATAATATGGCTGTAAGGCAAGTAAAGCTTGGAGTGTGGGGCTTTTGTTATTTATTTCATTTATGGAAATTGAACCATAGGTTAAATGTGCCCTTGGACAAGTTTTAACACCTCTTGGGAAGGCCTGTGCTGGAAATTAGTTCTTACTGCCCAACTGCGTGTTTATCCTATTGAAATCTGTTGTCTCCTACTTTATTACTTGCTACTAAATTTCTATTAGTTAAAGCTACTTTCTTCTATTTGTTCTGATTTTGTTTTCTTAATGGTTACAAGGAACTGTTTTTTATGTTGGGAAGTTAAGAAAAAAATTACTGTTGTATGTAGGATCTGATATCTCTAAAAAGATAAATGAAAAGAACTACCTTATTTTAATAGTAGACCCCTTCTAAAATGTGTAATATGTTTTGTCTGGAGTATTAATATCGGTTGTTTAAGAGTGTTCTCAGTGTAAACTGGATGGTTAAAAAAGTGGGAAGGAGAGAACTGGCTGTTGTTAATAGAGTACTGAAGCATGAACTCCTTATTGCAGAGGTGTAAGAAAGGCTCTTAGGGCAAACAGGTGAGGAACTGGATTTTGTAGGATCATGTTTAGAGGAAATTTCCAACAGGGAGATGAATTGCTGTTTGTGTAAATGTAGAACCCATGTACACAGTCATTGTCAATTAAGATAAAGAGGATCTTCTGTCTTGCTTAGCTGAGGGTGTTGCATGTGTGCATGCATGTGTTCGATGCATAGGCATAAGGAGAGGATTTTGGTGTTGGAACTGGATTGAATTATGTGAATTTTATCATGAACTTTTCTTGTCTGTTGTGTATTTGGGCACCTTGGAAAGATCATCAGAAAATAAGACAAACAGTCTGTTGTCTTTTTTTTGTATTAAGATGTTATCTTGCTAATTCTCTTCTCTTTTAAAAGACTTCCTGACTCAACATTAAAATAAACACACTGTAGAGGTTTAATTTATTTTTCAGAATAAGAAAATATATGATAGTAGATTCTTGCTGATGTAAGAACAGGAGACTGGAAAGCTGTGTGTATACTTGCCCAGAGGAAGGGTCCGCTTTGTTCGGTTCCTTAATCTGCATGGCCTCTGCTTGTGTACTTCTGTTTAATTTGAGTCATCTGATCCCTAAACTTCCAGAGCTATACTTGATATGGATGAGTTAGCATGCTACAGCTTTGTGTCCAGGACATGGGCACTTCACAATGTGACCAGTAGTTCTCGATCCCCAATTGTCCAAGACCTGGACAGATTGTGCACTCAGTTGCTTCTATTTTGCGTTCCTGAATTTCTTGGGGAAGGTGAAGAAAAGGTTACATGCTTAGATCTTGTTCTGGTACAGGTTTATGATCCAGATCTGGAAGCTTGGAAGCATACATGGGTCCTCCAGTTTAGACATAAAACTCTGTATCACTAAGTATTTTAATATTGGTTGCTCAGAATCTACTCTTTTTCTCTTAAGTTCAACTCTTTGAAATGGTAGCATCCAAGAGAGCTGTACTTCTGATCATGGGAACTGTGTACTTCAAAAGTTTGCAGCTGTACTTCTTGGAGGTTTTCAGTCATAAACAGTTCCTGAGGCTTAATTAATTTCGTGGCTTTGAGTTTTACCAAGGTCTGTTTATTTACATTGTGTATACAAAGCCTAACTATAGCATACTGTCCCCAAATGTTGTTTCTTCTCATTCTAAGACCATCATCTCAGTAAAAGCAGTATCCATCTCCTTCAAATTATGTCTAAATCAAAATTAAATGCCTCAGTTTTAAAGGGGCATAACTACTTTGACCTCATGTAACTGACCTATACATTAGTCCTTTTTAATCTATTGTTTGGTGAGGTTTTTATACAATTCAAAATTGAAAAACTGAAAGCCATTACTGGAGGAACTGGGTTTTGCCTCTGCTGTGCTTGTTACTGTAATATGTAAATAAAACTTTTGAATGTCATATACAGGGAATAGATGGGCTTTTGTAGTGGGAAAGCTCTTGTTAGCACTCAGTGGTATTTCTACTCTGCCTTATTTTTCACTTACTGCCCTTGGGAAGAGGGAGTAGTATGACAGGTTCCAAATTCTTGTAGTCTTAGTCTACATCAGCAAGTAGCATGGACTAACAGGAGCTGATCTATAAACAAAAGCCTTTGGTTTTGATGAAACACAGGGCTTAGTGTTTTATTTTGGTCAAGGTGTACTCTGGTCTCATGGAATGAACGCCAATATGAACCTGAAATACATAAGATGCTTTCTTAGTGTTCGTGTTTTGGTTTTAGCTTTTTATTATTTAAACATATTTTTTTCTTTGCATCTAAAAGCAATAGAGTGCACATAACTAAAGATGGCCCCACAACTCAATAAGTGCAATTGGTAAGATGTGTTTCGAGGAAATCAGACCCAAATCAGCATTAATGCAGACTGAGCACAGTGTCTGTGTCCTGGCCATTGATTGCAGCTAACCTCCCTCCTGTGAGAGAAGACAGTAAAAGAGCTGTGAGAAGATGGGGGAGCTGTTAGCTGCTGCCTGTTGTACACATGTGACCATGCCATTCCCTTTTTTCAGTGAGGAAAATCAAGTCCACAATTCGTATAAGGGGAAACCTACTTTTCTTTGTGAGACACTTGGGAATTTACTGGAAACAAGCTTATAACCATATGTAGTCCCTGTTTCTTACACATACTACAAGTGTGTACAGAATTAAGACAAGACAAAACAAAAAAAAGAGAACCTTAAAAGAAACTTCTCAAGATGTTGTGCTCCTGCATTGAAGCAGAGGACAGATTAATAGTGAACTTGCTCAGCTCATTGCAACAGTTGGTGTTAACAAAAGAAGCAGGGGATGTAGTAAAGTAATAAAAAGTCCTGAACAGTTCCTTTCTTAATACATAATCAGGAGCCCAGAAAACTGAGGTGTTTTGGGTTTTTTCTCCCCTTCAAGTTTGTTGGCTGTTTTTTTTTCAGGGTATAACTTGAAAGTTACGCGCAGAAAGCTCTATGAGTGTCAGGGGAAGCTGTGGTTCAGCCATCGATCATGCACTGTTCTTGTTCTGCGTATGTTCAGGAACAAAATTATGTATCGACAGTGAAGTGATACTTTGATACTTACAGTACTAGTGTTATACCTCTCTTCTGTTATAGCTGCTCTTCCTGAGCGTGGAGAAGGGAAGAGCTGGAAGTGGGGCAAACTCCCCTCTCCTTCCTCTCCTGTAAAGTGAGAGAGCTGGGCAAATGGGATCAGCAAACTTCCCAACCTTCAGGAAAGCAGGGCTGTAGTGAGTGGTGGAATTCTGCTCTCTGTGGGGTCTTGAGAAGAAGTTGAGTGCAGCATCTCTAATGATACCCTTCTTTGCAGCATTCACCATGAAAGGCTGCTTGTTCCAACTGATCCTGCCTGAGACGTATAGGATTTGTGGAGGGTGGATGAAGAGGGGCGCATCTCCCTAAACTGTCTCCTTGTTTGGATTCTGCAGTACTGGTTATTAGTAGGTTATCAGTGGTTCGGGTTGTCAAGTCAGTCCATATTCTGTAACCAGCATGGGCTGATGCTGGGTTGAGTTTGAGATTTTTTGCTTTAGTGTTTTGTTGTTAGTTTGTTTGTTTGTTTTGCCTTTAAAAGCACCAGTACTTGATTTGCAAAGCCTAATTTATTCCTAGAAAACAGATCCTCCCCATTGACTATAGAAAGAAAGCAAACCTTTAGCATTTTTGCATTTATGACTCCACAGAGAAGGGGAGCAATAATTTTACATGTTAGTAAGGCAAGATGTTAATTTAAATACAGAGCTAAAAATAGGTCTACTTGGCCATGTACATTTTTTGTGAAGTGCAGATAATTTCTGCATAAACCTAGGGTTTTGGAGAGATGGTTCCTGATAAAGGTGAATTGTTTTGTGTCCGGTGGCAAGATTGGCTTTTTTCATAAATCAGATCAAGGTTTTTTATTATCCCTAGATGGCAGTTTAGGCCTGGATTTTCCGAGAAGCTCAACTAAATGGTGAACTCCTATTGAGAGTTGGTTGAATTTCGGAAAAACTTTACTGTACTTAGCATTTTACTTACTCTATTATGATTAATAGTCTTTTCTCCAGTGTTTCTTTTTTTTGTAACTCTTCAGTTGTCTGAATCCTGCATCCAGTTAAATATTTCCAGTTGTCTCTTTACTGAATTTCTCTTAGTTTGTTCAGTTTCCCGCATATTTATTATGAAGTATTTTGTAACAAAATGAGTAGGCACTGTAATGAGAAAGGTTAAAACAATTAAAATGATTGCAGACTGGACTGTTAACCACTCCAGCAGCAAGAATGGAGTGTAGCATGAGAATCTACTGATTTCCTTGGCTTAGTCCATTCTGTAGTGAATGATTTTTTTTTTTGACACTGAAGTGATAGAAGGATGTGAAATGTTTATATTGTCAGAATATGTATAATTATGATCTCATATAATTAAGTATTTCTAAGTGTCTCTCAGATTGTGCAGTCTTAAGTATTTATACTATATAAACTCCAGTAAACACAACATGAATGAAAATGCCAAATATCAAAGAGCATGTTATATCCTTATGACTGATAAAATAATGCATCCTTTTGCTGAAGTTGGGCTTTTGAAGTATTTGAGTATAGTTGCTATTGAATTCTTATAGATCTTGGCATTTAGAGGTTGTACTATGAAGATAAATAGAAAATAAAATATGCTATGTTGTCATTGGGTTAGGAGAGAAACTGGGTTTTTTTGTGTGTTTGTTCTAAAAGAAGTATGTATGCCAAAAGCATTGTTTTTTGTTTCCCTTCCTTCATGGAGGTCATGTTTACATGCCAGTATGGGAATGAATTTGATGTTTTGAAGTGGACAAGCAAAGAATTCCAACACATGCTTTCATTTGAAGTCTATTTAGGGAAAGAATTCCTTAAGATCATATAGTTAGGCTAAAAACAAGTTCCTGTGTAGAAAGACGCAGATGATGTCTACCTCCTCCATTAGTAGTGTAAAGGTCATACAGGCTTTCTGCAGTTAATGTAATTTCTTAGGATTATTTAAGTAATTTAAACTTCTTTTATAGAATGGTCTTGCAACATGGTTATATCACCCTTGGTTACAAATTCCTGTCTCCTCCATTCTCAATGAATGTTTGGAATTGTTGGATATATTTCTGGTAAAGTTCGACTTCTGAAAATTTTTTGGAGTGAGGTACTTAGAGAACTAGATCCCCAGGAAAGCATTAGATGGTGAGCAGCAGATGTTCTTTCACTTAGCTTTTGGGTTTCTAGATTCCAGTATTGCATCCTCAGTCCTGACGATGATTAAAGACTTAAAATGGTATCCAGAATAAAATCATAAAACTAAATTGTGAGCTAATCAGTAGGGTAATTTGGAGAACAGAAATTCTTAGAAACATTGCTCTTCTCCAGGATGTCAGCACTGTATTCAGATTTTTCTGAGGGAAACTGGAATATGTCTCTTTCCTTTCAGAACCCACAGCTTGTTGCTTTCCAAAGAAAGTGCTTCACTGCTTTTCTTCTGGAATCGGTGGGGGATCATCACTCTGTCTTTCAACACAGCAGGAGTTAAAGGTGCCTTTGTGTCACAACTTTTTGTTTAGGATGTGCACTCAACCAAGCTAAGCATTGGTTTGGTTTCCTTGTGTGCTCATGGAATAGAAATCTTGAATTAATAAAATGATAAAGAAAGTATTTATTATGCCCTTAACAGTATTCCTGCGTTTCATGTAAAGCAACTTGAAATTTCTGCCCTAAGCACAGATATATCCGTGCCAGTGTGTTGGTTTTTCCCCTTTCTGTAAACTTGATGCATGCATCATTTCTCAACCGTTTTATGCTGGAATTCAAAGCAGTCCCGTACTTATAATCTTCTTTCCAATTACTGTATTTTCTATTATTTGCCCTCTACCATGTATTTTACCTGACAGGATTTCTGCACTCCTATGGGAGAAGTTGATATGTGCACTGTGATGAAATTTGTTGAAAGTCAGTGCATCCTGTTTAAACTGGTGCTTGACTATGTGTGCTCAAGAGGAGGAAAAAAATAAATTTCGTGTGGAAACAAAGAAAAAACGTAGTGGATGGGTGCACTAGAAATAGCACAAGACTCACAACACTGTTGTAGTGTACCTGTTGTCACAGTATTAGAAATCTGTAGAAATTCAAAAAATATAGACATTTATATAGGCATTTAAGTACAAATCAACAGCAGTTCCTTGATAAAGGAAATACTTAAAGGTGGAGCTGAGGCTGAAAGGCTAGAAACTTGAGTGTAGCAAACTTTTGGGACATGTAAATTTGTTTATTGTGATTTTCTCACTGAAGATACATTTTTGTGAATTTCAATTCTTGACATGGTCTAGAGACACAAGGAAATAATCTTTTAAGTGTGGTGTTACTTTTGAAGAAATTAATTGTGAATCAAGATAAAATAAATGATTAGCATAAGAATGAGACTGTAATGATCTTAATTCAAGAACTAGCATTAATATAATATAAACATTGTTTTGTGACAAGTGAAGTCAGTTATACCTGCATTTTGATTCATTTGAAAGGACAAAAGAGCAATTATCTAAACTTCTTCCATGGATGACAATATTTTATGCTTACTGATTTCATATAATAAATTATGCTTAATTTACCATGTATTAAAACAAATACATTTTGTATATGTAGAGGCTTTAAAATATTTACATATTTTGAAACTATTATAAACCTTTTAGGTCTTGCTCCTGCAAATATTTGTATACTCTTTAACCATAATAACATGAACACATGAACTGAAAAGTGTATATGTATAGATCGTCCCAAAACAACGTAAGATGTTTTGGAAGGGATGTGTTTAAGCCTAATGGTAATGTTATTTTATACTTGCTCTTCTGAAAGCATGTCACAAATACAACCATACCAGTCCCAATGTGGTTGTGTCAAACCCAGTAATTGTCTGTGAGAGTGGTGAGCAGCAGTTGATTAGGGAAAGATGCATAAAAAAGTATGAGCATCTTGGAATACAGCTTTCAACTTTTTGTGATGTAGGTAGTTCCAAAGCAAAGGTGTTGCTGTGGCTTTATTCTTAGTAGATAGAGATGGCATGTTCTTTAAAACACAAAAAACAACCCGAAGAATCCTTATTTCTTTACCACGCCTCTGGAAAGCGAGGGAAGATTGGTTATATTGTCTATGCCTGGACTTCCAACATGGCCAACTTCCTTGGCACAGGAAGTCTTTGATGCTGAAGCTAGGAGGTTCAAAAAGCAGGTCAGTGAACCTCTGACAGAAAAGTCTGCTGAGGGTTATCAAACACAAAACCAGCACTCTTGTTCAAGAAGTTGCTGAGCCTCTAATTCTTGAAGGCTGTAGTGGTACAAACTTTTACTGCATCTCACCCTGTCCTTAGGCATCCACCTCGGTAATGGAGGGAGAAGACTGAACTAAGTGGATCTTTAATCTGACCCACTAAGTGTGATCTCATTATCTGCATCTTTGCCAAGCTCTATTTTGAATTTCCAGTCATGACCTCCTTGAATTGAATAGGACCAAGCCAATTGCCTTTAGCAGGAGTATATTGACCTGCTTTTCGGTTTTGAACTTAGTACTTCCATGCTCCAGTTTTTGAAAGCTTAGCTTTTTGGAAAATATTGGTCTTTTCAGTTGTGTGCCATTATTGTTGTCTTCAAACAAAATAATTAGGTCATTCATTTGGCACACTGCAGCTGTCTTGGACATTTTTGAAGCTAAACTGCTGTATTATGTAAATTAAAATGTTCAGTTTAATTCTTTCCTAAAAAATGTGATCTTTATCCAGTTTTGTAATATTTGACTACACAACATTAATGAAGGATTTCAGTCAAAGGGTTCATTGCTGTAAAGATCTAATGGATCATTTTTTTAACTTGTTGTCACTGTTCATATGATCTGAGACAATAGTTGCTGTATCTCATGATGCTTGTTTTGTTAAAGGCCAGTTAGAGTAATGCAGAGCATATGATTTATGTATATGTAATATGTATTTAAGCTTTCAGGGTTTACATTGCTGTCAGTGGAGTAAGAATCATCAAGTCTATTTGGGTAAAATAAATAAGGTAATTTAAAAACAGGTTCTGTTTTCAGCTTCATAATTTTAAATTCACTGCAACCCTAAGTTCACTTTCATACGTAGAACCTTAAGTTTTCTTAGGCTTCTAAAGCACACCTTTTGATTCTTAACTACAGGAAAAAGAGTTGCAGTTTTTTCAGTATTGTCTCTTGTGTATGTATACATTGTTATTTCCCTTTTGAGAGGGGATATGCCATGATCAGTGTTCTAGAAGAGTGTATATTTTGTCATATTGACTTTTGGGGTGGTCTTGTTAGCTTACTTCTGTGTTCAGTCTTTGTTTTTTAAATATTTAACTTGTCAAGAAGCTCAGAGGTTGATATAGGTGCATGTCTGTAAATCTCCAGAAATATATGTTGTAAAAATGAGACCTTTGAAAGTCCTAGTTGTTTGGTTTTTTTAAGCATTTTTCATCTGATGTTTTTTAGAAGCACTCCCAGCTGTGCCCAAACTCTTTCACTGTCATCTTTACTCATTTTCTACAGATGATCCAGATGATGGGGGTCACTGTTCTGGTCTTAAAAGTCTCTCCAAAGCCAGTGAAACTTAATTAAAATTTAAGGCTACTGAATCTATTTTTCAAGATATGATTAATTTCAGTCATGTGCACATAAGCAAATTTTTACTGTTTTTAGCATAATCTAAGTCTTAGAAACAACGCACAAGGAAGACTTGGCTGGTATATTGCAGCATATGCTTGTTGCAAATCCCATCTCAGGTTTGCAGTTAAAATGGGCTCCAGTCTTCCAGAAATCAATGACAAGATACAGTCTCAAAATTAAACAAATATAAGTAAGCAAATGATTACTTTTGTGTTGCCAGGGAGATGCATAATATGCAATTAAGGTCGCCCAGCTAAGTAGTATTGAAAAAATAAGTTTCTGAACAGCACATGGAGGGGAAAGTGCATGTGAGAACAACCCCATGCAAAACTCAGGTTAAAGTTGTATGGCAATTCTGGTGCCATGTACAGTTGGTATACCGTGATAGGTCTGTATCAGAGGGTGTTGTCACTTGACAAACTAGTCTTCCAAATTAACACAGTCCCATCCTACTAAGTTTTTTCATATGTATGCTTGTGCATTTATTTTTATAAGTAAATGTGCATATTAAAACTTGATTGAAGTACCAAGTACTCTAATTTACTTGGACCAGGGCTGTGACTTTTTTGTTTTTTAATAATATAACTGTACAATTGGATGTATCTAAATATGGTGTAGAATCCCATGTTATGGTTTAAGGTATGATCTTACCTATTTTAGTAAAAACTGATCTTGCATATCATTTTGTCTGTGTTAAAAGGTCTTTAACAATATTAAAAATATACTTAGTTTGCAGAAGCAAAGTAGCTCAGCAGTGATTTTTATTTTTTTTTTTTTAATAAATGCTTCATTGTATGGCATCTTTAATGGGACAAATGAAGAAAGTATTTTGATATTTATATTAATTAGGATTATATTTTAATGTTAAATTCCATTCTCTGGGTAAGAGAATTAATTTTGTTTTGCCATCTTTGTGTTATTTTAGCATTCTCAAAACGCAGTAGCATTGTAAATTTAAATATCTAAAATAAATCCTCAAATTAGGTATGCTTTTGCAGTATTATGTATACATATGATCAGCAATTGCTTTTGCTTTTTCATTTTTCCTCTTTTTTTGTGGGATTTACTGCTTCTCCAAGGTTCTTATTCAAAGTGGAGTTGATCCTGCATTAACTAGGTTTATGACCTGGGTGTTGAGTCTAGGCTGATTATTCAGGCTCCCTCGACAGTCACTAGATAGAGCAGCACAAAGCAGTGTAATTAATCCTATCTGAAGGCGAATTGTCTTCTGAAGAATCTGACCCCTTTTCACTGGTGGTACAAAGAATGCACAGAAGCTGGCTTGGGATAATCACAAACACCTGTCTGTTTCTTCAAAGAATGTAATCCCCAGGTGTAGCGATGTCTTTGTAGCAGCAGTTCATATGTCTCTTTCTTTATGTTGTTTTGGTGGTGGTAGTGAAGGCAATGTCATTTGGGTTTTAGTGAGGGAAAGTTTGAATCACTTCATGCTTCTCAGCATCGTTTTCATGGTCTATAAGGTAACTGTAGATATTTAGTCTAGGTACCTATGCAGTATCCAATTTTAAAATAGTAATGGAGTGAATCTAGGCCAGGATGAGTAGTAAAATTCTAAGCCAGTATAACATTGTTTCACTAGATGCAGTTTAGGTTGTTAAAGTATGAGGAGGAAGGATGCTAGGAAGAGAGTGTAAAAGGCCACTAACAGGAAGATTTGAAATAATGCTGTTTCTTGATTTAACTGGTGCATTTCCTGTTTTTTAGATCACCAGCATTTTACTTTTCAAAGCTGTTCAAACGTTGTGCATGTCTTATGTAGGAAAGCAGCAAAAGCTGTACCAACTTGTATACTATGTTTTGTGGAACTGAGCAATGGTGCTCTCTTGTACTCCAATTACATTAACAATTAATGCCTTTTTTATGATGGGGAGGGTTTGCATTTTCCTTTGTGCTTTGTTTCACAGGTACTTTTTAAAATGTCTTTTCTTAGCTAACTGTGCACCACCATGCCAAAACGGAGGGATGTGCCTGCGACCTCAGCTTTGTGTGTGTAAACCAGGAACAAAAGGTAATTCCTGTGAGGATACAGTCGTGCAAGATACATCTTCCACTGGAGGCCGAAGCCCTGTTGTTCCCCCTTGGCCCATACCCCAGCAGGCTGCCCAGCAGACCTTCTCTCAGAAGGTGCAGGTCCCACCAAAGGTTGGCCCTATGACTCAGATGGCATTCACCATCAAGCAGAAGCCTCCTGTTGGGTTAACTCAGCAAATGCAACCACAGTAAGTGTTTTCTTTGCTTTCCAAGAAGTCCGGTATGTTAGATTTGTAAAAAGTTGTTCCTTGCAAATGTTTTCAAAAAGTCATACTTGGAAACTCTCACAGATTTGTTTTTTTTAAAGAGCTTCTTGTTTTAAGTGTCAGATTTTAGTGGATTTTTAAACTTCTGTTACTTACGAGCCAGATTTCTTCATCTGAACAGAATATCTCATAATATCAGTCAGCTTTTATTTTCCTTAGAATGACAATGCTGTACTAATTTCAGAGGAATTATTTTTAATTTATCCTGGTGACTTTTTGAGTTTAGCCTAGAACAGAGTCTGGCATGGAATTTTGACACCTTGCATGACTGAGGAGAGTAAGATTTAGTGCCTGTGTTGTGTTCTGGTTTCTTCTATTTTCAATATTTATTTTTTTTTTTAATTAAGTGTGTGTGGCTGTACTACAGTGGATGCTTCTGCTTGCTTGTGTTTGAGGTTCAGGACTGTACCTGACTGTCATAGGTATCAAGGAAACAACCATCTTGTTAGAGAATTTTTTCTCTGCCTCTTCAGTAGCTGGTAACTTAGCCAGTCTTTGATATCACTTCCATTACTCACTTTGAGTCTGAAATTTCTCTGTGGTGTTGTTTTTATTGATGTATCTGACCTTAACTTCTTTCAAAGCTGCATTTCATACTGGGGGGAGGGAGGTGCACAGGAGGGTGGCAATCCAGTTGAATGTGAACAGATGCAGGTGTCTGCAGCAACTGCTGTCCTTCCAGTTTGAGGTGAAGTCAGTGACAAAAAGTGTTTCTGTCCTCTAACAGGCCTTGCTTTCTGAGAGCTGCAAGGAGGGTGCAGACTGTTTCACTTTTAGTCTCCAGAGCAAGATAATCAGGAATAGGAAATAAACTGTGTTTTCCTGTGTTCAAAACTGTAAAAATGAATGTGGAAGGGTGGTGTGTGATTAGAGTTCTGCACCTGAGTGGTCATATGCCTGTGACAACAAAGTACATCCTGCCACTCCTTTGCAAAGCAGCATCTGAGAATAGAGATCACTGGGCACTGCCAATGTTGTTTGATGTTGTCTTGTAATCTCTATCAGGTTTTTTCCTCCTAAACCCTCCCAACTCTTTTTATTGTTGTCTTGGTTCATCCAACTCTGGATCCACAAGCTAAACTAGGTTCCTACATGCGTTGTAGGAACACTTTTAGGAACACAACTTACTTAACTTCCTTGGAGTTCTAAACCCTAAGCTAGGATGTTCTTTGAGAAAGGTAGAAGGTAGATCAGGGTGGGCTTTAGGAACAAATGCATCCATAGTCTTGAAAGACAGAGAAATTGCTACCCAATTTTGGTATTTCATTGTACTCGGAGTCCAGTTTCATGCCTGTAAGTGAAGCAAGGGTTATTGAAGTGACTAATATGAAGGGGAAATTACCAGTAAAATCATCAGGCTTTTTTCTGCTCCTTTCCATCCAGACCTACAATCCTCATCACCTGGTGTCTGGGCTTAGCCCCACAAAGTGCAGTGCACAGCACATGAGTACAAAGAAGACAGGAGTTATCTGGCCTATCAGTACTGATTCCTGTAGAGGATATTGCATGTCGTTTTTCTTCCTCCCTCTGCCCACAACCATTCTGAAGGAATTTTTCCTTCTGTTGTGATAAAGACCAGTTTTCCAAAATGGGTAGTAAAATATACTTCAAAGAAAGAAAACAGGGAAAAGAAAAAAAAACGGAGAAGAATGTAATTTGTTCTTACCTAAAAAAACCCCCACAACCAAACAAAACCCTAAAACCCCGTCTTCTTTCAAGTGCTGTAAAACTATACTCAAAAGGCTTGTGACAACCTCTAAAGAAGACTTATTTTTCATTATTCCTGGAATAACGTTCAGGGATCACGAGTTTCTCTTGTAAGAAAAGAGGTGATGCTAAACTGATATTCTTCTGTGCTACCATGATAGTTGCTGGGCTATGATACTCGAAGTGTTTCTAGAGGGTACCTACAGCATGTCATGCTTCACCAAAATCTCAGTACCTGTTTGCATGAGACATCATCCCAGATGTAGAGGAAGCAACTTCAGGCTGAAAAAACAGTCATCTGTTATCCAAAGTGCCTCTGCACGCTTCCATATGTAGTGTTAACCCAGGTGGGCTGTGTTGTTCATGTGACCCTTCTCAACCTAAGGATTTTCTTCTAACTGTGAAGAGACCTTTTCAGGTAGCTGGATCTGTTGGTCTTTGAGATCACATAAAGATAAATCTTTTTCAACCAGCTTAAAAATAGAGTGGAAAAATGGAAACTTGAGTTTCTGGAGTCATGAGAAAGCCAGCCTACAACCTCAGCAGGAGGCAGGCATAGGAGCAGCAGATGGAGAGGAAATGGGCTGTTTCACAAACCAAAGCAGTCATATCAAATGCAGCAGAAGGTGGATATTTAGATAACAGCTGTTGAAATGAGTGCCAGCAGTAGTTTTTACGTATGGCTATTAGGACAATTTACAGGGCTGAAAGATCCTTCGGAGGTCAGGTCTCTACCATTGGCAGAGAGAAGATGGGCTAGTTCCTGTTTCAGTTCCTCTTTTCGTGTCTTGTGATTTTGTATGTTATGTGAGGCTACCTAGGTATTTTTGGAATGGCTTTTTCTGTTTCCACTCCTAGAAAGTGGAGTCATCCATTGTCAGTGTGGTTGGTATGCTGGTCTGGACACTGCTGCCATCCAGAGCTGTCAAGGACTGGTGAAAGCCAGGGCAGAACCCAACCTGGAACACCTAAATTAGCTCCTAGAAGAGGCTTGCCTCTGCAGTGTTTCTGTTTTGCCATCCTCTGTCAACTTTTTTCTGTTTTGTTTATGAAATCAACTTGTCCAGCTCAGTTATCAAGATGTGTTCTTGCATGTTTTCTGAAGAGGATCGTGGTGGCAATGATATTTAGGGAAGCAGGGAATTCATTTTTTTTTTTCCAGATTTTTTTTTTTTTTGAAGAATTAGGTGCTGGACAGAAGGAAACCTGGAGAGAGATTAATTTCTTGGAATATCCTGGATTCAGTAAGTCTGTCATAGCTCTGGTCTGAAGATGGATACTGTCACTTACAAGGTCTCATCTCATAAGAACGTTAGCAGAGGGTGTAGATGGCTGTAACTGAAAACAAGTGGTGTCTCAAAAATCTACTTCTTATTGGAACCTGTTGGGAATTCTGATCTCAGTAACAGGCATGCTTTGTGGGCCTGAATTTCTGTGATAGCTCTCCAGTAACTCTGGGTGTTCCTTTCACATCTCATGTTCTCACTTGTTGGCAACATTATAGCTCCAACAGCTTGATTTTCTGCATTTACCATCTGTGTAAGCAGAAGATTTTTTTTGTTTTTTAAAGGGACCTTTCTAGTACAGTTTTGGAAATGGTCACCAGAAGGTGTACAGTATCAACCAACTGGAGCTCAATAATACATGACAGTGTCACAGCATTGCTCTTTCAGTCTCTTTTGAAGGCAATTGTTGATGAAATGTGAAAGTCTGTTTTAATGTTGGGCAAAGCAAAGCTCATCAAAGGAGTGGTAGATGCACAGACTTCAGGTGACAGATTTGGATTTACCGATATGCCTGATGCACCCAGAAATCTTTCCTAAGAGATCCCCTCCAAACCTCTCTATTCCTGGATCACTAGGTCTAGTTCCGTGTTTTAGCATATTGCCTGCTAATGTATTAAACCTATCAACCTGGCATCTTAAACCTGATTTTTTTCCTTCTGTTGAAGGATATAGCATTTTTTCCAGTATTTTCCCAATTTTAACTAATTGATGTGAGATTAGCGTGAGTTTAGATGGAAAAAAAATGCCTGAGAGAAGAACTGGGCATGCTGTTGTGACCCTACTGAAATCAGCAATGTAGGACAGTTGTAACTGAAAATTGAATATATTTACATATATATTTAACATCTATAAGGATTGACTTTGTACAAACTCTTGGCTGCGGACTACTGCAAAGTATAAGAGACTGCTCTCTTGGCTATTTCCTGTCTTCCGTACTAGTTCCTTTTTGTATCTTTGACTGCATATAATTTATTTTTTAAAACTTCTGGTTCTAAGATTAGTTTGTGATGACTGACCAAATGATGGTCTGAAAAAAGATTATAGAAAAGTTTATGTTCTCTTGGTCTACACTGGGGAGCTGGAAGCAACTGAAGTGATGATGTCTTGGAAATTATTATTTATGATTCTAGGCAAAATGTTCCATACTAATATTTTTAAATCTGATTTTTTGTGTTCTCAGAACTGGATCTGTGTTCTTAGACACATGCATATGTATGTGCTCAGGCCTGATACACCTAAGCATGTTGAGCACGCCATGACGACACTGTTACGATACAACCATAGATTGTTACCTGGTGCTTCAGAGCTTTTGTCTGTAAGTCATGGGCTACTGCATTCTGCACTCCTAGAGCCCTGGGACATGGCTGTTTGTGTTATTCCAAGAAAAGAACATCTAAATCTTGAGAACTTGTATTAGCACCCTGCACTTTGCAACACTGAGGTGTTACTGCTTCGCAGACTTAAAAATTTAACTTCAGTAGTCAGAGGTGAGGCTTTTCTAGCAATTCTTGAGCCCACTGGTTTGTGTCAGAGAGATGGAAAACTAGAGTCTGTTTGCAGATTATGTACTGCAGCCCTTCAGTACAGACTTCTGACGTGTAATGAACTCGTGTGCTTGTTTTAGGTTCACTAATGCAAGGTGGCTGCAGGGAGAATAAGCTAAGTTACTTTTTCTTTGTGAGCTATTTGGGGTGGATTCTGAGATGCCTCTACACAGTGCTTTTAACAAGAGACCTGCTGCAAGGAACCACAGTGCACCCTATTATCCATCAGGTTATTAATTTCTTCCTAATAGACTTGAGTTTATGCAGATCAGTTATCTGTATTGTCCTGTAAGGCATATTTCATTTCAGAATGTCAGTGTACCCTTCCCTCACACAGTCCCAGCAACTTGAACACACCATGAGGTAAAGTCAACTTTTTAATTAACTTGTCATGAAGTTATTTTCTTTGAGTGGTACTAGAGTATGTTCATACTACTGTATATCAATACAGCAAAATAGAGACAATTTAGGCATATTCCATGTGTGTAGAAACTATTGTCTTGTTTTCAAGGCACTGCTTTTCAGGAAAGAAAATGACTTCTAAAACTATACTGGTGCTTTGAACTTAGAGGACTGTAAGCCACCATTCCAAACTATAGAATTTTTTTTTTCCTAACTTAAAAATGCACATGCCATTCACAGTGTTCGCATGGGGATGTATAGGGGCTTTATTAAGGAGCTTTCAGTGTTCTTTGTTACTGTGTTGCAAAATGGTATATTCTCTTCCAAAGTAGCTTTTCCAGGCTGTCTTTTTAAAAAATTACATAACTATTGAAACTTTTACCAAGTATCATAAGGGAATTATTTCAGGAGATGTTGAGAAACAATCAGAAGAACTTCTTTCCAGTGGCTTGCTGGGGCTGAAGGAGCTCGTCTTTTTGCAGAAAGCGTGGCAGTGAGTTTTCAGTTTCAGAAAGGTGTATTTGTGTTGTTAAAGTTTATTTGACATCTTGCTGTTGTTGCGTCAAAATGTCTTTCTAGGCATTCGGAACATTTGCTTTTAAAAAGGTTTCTCTGTTAGCAAATGCTTCTCATACTAAAACAATATGCAACAGTTTTATACTTTACTGAGACTGTTTAGCCAAACAGATAAAAGTAACCCACTCAGGTTACAGTTTGTTTCCCTGAGCAAGCTACTGTGCAACAGTAGTGATTATAAGATGTGGCTGAAATAAAAACAGTATTGCAAGAGCCGTTTCCCCCCAACTTTAGAGACGGTGAAATAGATCTCAATGGAAAAGTAATGTCTGCTTTAACTTTCAATGGAAGTACCTTTAACTTTCAAAGGAAGAAAAACAAGGTAAGAATATTTTTACTGATATCAGGTATAAAAATATGATTCAGAAAAATGATGTCTTTAGAAAACTCTAGGTGTTTTTGTTTAGTGTTATAATGTTCATATGATCACTGAATTGACGACGTTTTCCTCTGTTTCAGGTATATTGAACTTGGAGAAAAGGCTTCATGTTGGTAGATGTATCTGCCTTTGGTCAGAAATCTTGCTTAATATTTGATCTTCGGCCCTTTAAAATAATATTAGTCATACCTATTAGCTGATTTGTATGTCGTGTATATTAATATAACTTTTGGTATTGTCTTTAT
Source organism: Chiroxiphia lanceolata (assembly GCF_009829145.1). Lineage (NCBI taxonomy): Eukaryota > Metazoa > Chordata > Aves > Passeriformes > Pipridae > Chiroxiphia > Chiroxiphia lanceolata. Next base: position 32,816,953 of record NC_045639.1, on the reverse strand, counting down.
CCTTCCAATCACTATTCATTGTTAATAACCTTATTAAATAGATAACAAAGACACAAAGAACCCCTCTTAGTGGATTTACTTAGTCTTAGCATTTTGCTAGTGTAGCAGATAACTAGCTAGCTTAAGAATCTTCATTAACATAATGTGAACTGGCCTTAGACAAAGGCAGATGTATTTTCAGGATTGGGGCTGTCTAATTAATTACAAACGCCTCATTGATTTCTCCTGTTATAAATAGCCTGTTCTGCTCATGATTTAGGAACAACACACATATTTCATCTCCATTACACTGATTTTCTTCAGTGTTAGATTCTGAGTACTTCACTGAGAAGCAGACTTTTTCATACTGAGAAGCAGTTTCTGCTTTACCTAAGCTCTGTAAAGGCCATATATTCTTGCACTTTGATAAATTCTGCTCAGAAATCCAAAACTTTTGTTTTACAATCAGTTATTAGTCTAATCACAATCAAGAAGACAACTCATGTTGTCTTGTGTTGAAGTTTAGGTGTTACTGTTCATCAGTATCTGGTGAGGGACAGAGGTTTTTTTTTCTATGAGTGTAACTAGTAGAGAATGCAAGGCAGATGGAGAGAACAGGATCTTCTGATATTATTGTTCAAGTATTGACTGAGACTTTGTAACCAGCCAGTAGCCTATTAGAGGGACTCTGCAGTAAGTCCTTGTTTATTTCTCTTTATCAAACTTTCCTTGAATTATCTCAGCCTTGGAGAACAGTGTTGGAGGACCCAAAGGTGTACTGTTGGCTAATTTGCAGTGTGCAGCATCGTATTGTTTCTGAAGATAAGTCTGCCGGTGTGCTTAGAAGTTACATAGGGAGTTGAATCGTGACTACTTGACTTTGAGTTAAGCAACTTCCTACACTAAGCAAAGAACCTACTGTTATTCAGAAGTGATTTTATATGTGATATGTTAGGAAAATAAATACCTCTGGACTAGTAGCTCACTGAAGTATTCTAAATATCAAAGAGAATTTCTCTGTGCTTGGAAACGTAAAGAAGCATTGTTTCCGTTGCTGAGACATGAAATTTCTGGGTCAAAGTATCTGCCATAAAGCAGCGTTCATTGCAGCCATGTCTTATTACTAATGTAGTCTCTAGCTTTAAAAATATCTCCTCCAGACATGTGTACAGGAAAAGAAATCTTTTCTGATAGCCCTTATGTATTGTAATAATTATTTTTAAGTGTAAAGTACTCCCTTTAAAACTTATCATGCAGCTAAGGACAGACTTTATGAAAGCCTCTAGCACCACTGGAGGATATTAAAAGGAGTTCTTTGTCAGCTTGTATGCTGTGATAAATCATGTTTCAGGCTTGTCAAGGATTTTATAAGCAGTGTACTTGTTTTGTGTTTTCTGTTTCATTAAAAATACAACTGAAGATGCAATTCTGTATATTCTGTGTCAGGAAAAGACAGTCTGTTAAAAGGAGATAGACAATACCAGTGCATACTATTATGTCATTGGGCAGTAGGTGGCAAACTTTGCTTTTCCTTCTACTTAGGGTTTGTATTCGTGTTGTCAAATGCCAGAATTTTTATAAGGGTGGTTTAAATTTGCTGCATTATGTCATTTATTGGCAGCACATTATTTTAAACCATCTCTTTTGTTCATTGTGGATAATTCTTTCTATGGAATACTGAAGTGAAGCCTCTCTTCAAATGACAGATGGACACAAATCAAGAATTGTGAACTCCGTTGTTCTCTTATGGCTTCTGTAAGCAGATTACTAGTACACATATTAAACAAATGAGGTGCAGTCCCAGTCAATCCCAAATTATTTGGTGTCCTTCTGTTCAGCTTCTGTTGTGGACCACAGTACAGCTAGCGGTGAGGAGGCACAAGACCCTCATTTAATACAGCATTTTCTCATAATGGGACTTACACTTCTCTCCCTGTTCTGTACCTGAAAAAGAAAAATAACAGAATATTTGTCTGTCTTATGATGTGTTGCCCTGTCCTAGTCCATGTGTTTGCATTCTTCCCTCCATTCCCCCATGAATTGCTAGTCTAGTGTAGCTGTCCTCACAAAATCAGCCTGCACTGCTGATGTGTAGGAGCAGGCATGGGGACAGTCAAGCACCAGAAGCAACAAATTGTCTAGATAAAACTAATGGTGTGTAGAGAGGACAATGCTTGTGTGTTTGTCCTTAGGATCTTTCTGTTGAGGATGACTGTTAATACCCCTTCTCTGCTCAGATTTCTTGCCTAGAGTAAATCACCTGAAAGCTGATGAATTTAGTGGTCAGCTCTATCTCTTTACAAAGAATACCAGGAGTGCAGCACCTCTCCTGTGTAGTTCATCTTAGCTCTTGTCCATCTATTCTTCAGAACACATTTCTACCCATTAGCCAAGTTAATTCTTGGAGTTTCCTCATAATGATTGAGTTAAAGTTCTTCTTGCTTTGCTATTAAAGTTACGAAAAAGTTTGTTCTGGATTAAAAAAATTACCTCCCTCTCGTTCTCAGTCACTACATCCTGAGTGCAGGATATTGTTTCTGAGGAAGATCAGCTGTCCTGGATATTCTTGATCACAAACATGATCGTATTCATTGCATTTGATGAATGTCATTCTAGAAATTCTAAACCAATAATTAACATACTTATGCTATAGCAGGGCATTCTGTATGGGGGGTCTCCTTAGTTAACAAAGACTCCATACGAATTTACATTTTCACAGCTGAATCTTTGTCCTCACACAATGCCTAATGAAGATCAGAAATGTTTTGGGACTGGCAATGAAGTTCTAAGCTGTCAGTTGAAGGCAGGGTTAATTTCATAGCTGCAGGAGCACTGGGCAAAACAGAGGATCTTTGGCATCAACTGTTGGTACGTTGAGACCAGTGTTTTGAGATTCTGATACTGCGGTTATTCTCACTTCTGTAGTCTTTGGCAGTGCTATTGATCTATGTGTGCTAGAACAAAAACTGGTTCAAAGGTAGTTATTCATCTCTTTGTGCTGCCAGACACTGAGTCAGCCCTCAAGAACACCTCCATTCATCATTCTAGGGGAATGTAGTCATTGGACTATAAGAGCTGAAGTCACTGCTTAGTTAAAATGGCTGGTCTCTCTCGGGATTGGGGTCGTTTGTGTTGGCGGAAAACATGGAGATTATTTTTTGATGACAATAATGTCAATCTTGGTGTCCTTTTTGAACACTGCTGATGCACATTTCAGTGCTAATTGATAAGCTAACATAACTTGTAGTTACCTCTGTTGGACTGAGTATTTTTGCTGTTAATTAAGTTGTAATAGACCTGGATCTGAAGACCATGATCTTACTTAAGTGGGGTGTGAAAGGTAGAAAAAACATGACTTTGTTGTGAGATAGGCTAATCATTTGATAGATCTTGTTAGCTCACCATGGTGTGAGAAGTGGGCAGATTGTTATGGCAAACTGCCTTGAGGGAAGCCTTTGGTGTTTTGATGGACAAAGTCAAGTCTGTTCTAATGACTTGTTTCTAAGACCTTTTGAATGTGAACACTTGTGATTTCTACTCCACCTGTTTGGGATGAAGTCTTTGGAGATGCAAGGATCTACTTCTGTTGAGAGTTAATCAGATTACTTTCAGTGGACAGATAGCATCTGGCCATGTCAGATACTGTACATGTGCAGTGAACTTGTGTCCACCAGAAAAGCAGAGATATCTTGGAAAGAATTTTGAAAACATGAAGTATCAGCATTGCACCAGCATACAAGGCATTTAAGAGATTGAGCTCCAGTGTCCTACAATTGAGTTATTGTTGTTCCTGAGATGATGTAGCCTACCTTTGCATGAACATCTCATTTTATCCACACTTGAGCTATCATCTAGTTAAGTGAAGATCTCACAAACATTTGTTACAGGATATTCAGTGTTTTCACTAGTATCTCTGACAGGAAAAGGATTCTCAGAAATGGAATCTTTTTCATAGAGAGACTTAAATTTTAGGGAGCCAGCAGGGATCTCAAGCCAAACAGAACTTATTCCAGATAAAAGGAGGAAGCTAATCCATGGGAAGGCAAAAGCCAGTTGACTTATTGTTTTATGTGTCTATGTGACACCATTTGCTTGAGTAAAGCTTTGGTGCAAGAAAAGGGTGGTCAGTATTGGAGTTGTATAAGGGAAATTGTTGCCTGGCTATGCTGTTGTACAATTTCATCTAGTAATTGTGTCTCTAGTGTGAGAGAAGGATCAACGAAATGTCTGTAGGAGAATCGTCCACCCCTTCCCCTGTCATTCAGCCACAATTCATCTGTGTTAGGAAGCCAACGCAGACAATCTGCATTATAGTGAGAGAGAAAACAGCTTCGTTAAGATTCCAGTCAGTCTCCAAGAGCTTACTGTGTTTATTTCACTTTTCCAGACACTGTGCCTGAATTGCAGCAAACTGTTCAAAAAAACCTCATTCCACGTGAAAGTAAGGAATGTTAAAGCCCATCTAATTTTGGTGTGTGTTTTGTTGTGCCTGGAGTACTACATAGTAGAGAGAGGTAGGATCTTGAATCTTGCTTAACTTCTGTAAGTTTTATATGAGAATCATCTGGTCTAATGACCTATTGGTGTTGCCTGACCTTCTGTTGTCCTTCAGTTTGAAACAGATCCTAGGAATACCTCATAGAGAAAGGCATAGGAACCTTTCTAAGCTCCTTCATGAGCTTAGATGGGAAGAATTAATTGGAACTGCCTTCTTTGGTCTTTTCTTCTGTGTACATTCCTTTAATACATTTCTTAATTGGGTCTAAAGATTTTTGGACAGCTTTTTAGTTCATTAACATTTTTAAACTAGCTTCCATTTTATTTTCATTCTTGTTTTGGAATTATGAACTGCTGTAGAGAATCTTTGGCTTTTGTTCCCTCTTCAAGGATGTTAACTCTGTTTTGCTTACTCTTGTCTTTTCAGTGGTAACATTTGATTTGGATGCTGTACACAGCTTAGGCCAATCAAGATTTTATTCTTCTGCATTCCTGATGAGCTGATCCCTGAAGATTTTAATTACATCTGAAAATTTTGTTTTAGTGTTGTGCTGTTGCTTTGGGGGTTAACTGAAATGTCATACCACTGTTGTTTTCTGACCTTGTAGCGTCAGTGATATGGTATCCGTCACCATCTTAGGCAGCTAGTAATATAGTCCTAATGCTGTGTATCCTCTGCTTTGTGTTGAAATAACAGATTACAGACACTCTGTTAGATCAGCAAGTTAACCATATCAATCATGAATTTGAAAGACTAGTCTTTGAGAAGTAGCATCACTCCTTCACCAGGTCATCTGTTTCATATCCAGAATATTATATGGATTTTTCCTAGTCCTCCAATTACTTTTACTTTCCTAAGACAGGAATGATTCCTTCCTGGTGAGTCTGGTCATTCTTTCTCAGTTGTATTTCTTGAACTTACAATGTTTCATGTAGAAGCACAGATACTTTTGATTCAGTTGCCTCCTCTGTTAAAAAGCACACTGTTTAAAAAGCTTTCAGTTTGTTCTGTTTCTCACCGTTACTTGTTTGTTACCAACTCTTGCTTTGCTCTTTACTTGAGTGTACTGACTTCACTAGAAGTTGTGACCACATTGTTCAGAGCTGTATACTTTCTTTCCCAGTTTCTAATTTAAGAATTCTTCTATGATACATGTCAGTTCCATCAAGCTTTAAATGGAGTTGTGTCTGCCATAGAGGTTTCTTTGTTCCAGTTTCTGACAACCCTGCAGTCCCATGTATTTATACCGTTTTCTGAGCCATGCACTTAAACTGTCAACCTTTTTGGCACCTTGTTTGTGTGGACTGTTAGCAAAAAGTGTCAGAGCATGACACTTTTAGAGCATGAGATGTGCTGTCATTTGGCACTTTTCCAGAATCACAGAATGGTTTGGTTTGGAAGGGACCTTTAAAGACCATCTTGTTCCAACCCTCTGTCATGGACAAGGAACATTCCACTAGATGAGGTTGCTCAAAGCCCCATCTGACCTGGCCTCAAACTCTTTCATGGGTGGGGCATCCACAACTTTTCTGGGAAACTTGTTGCAATGCTTCACCATCCTCATCATAAAAGGTTTTTCTTTATGTCCCTTCTTCAGCCTAAAACTGTTACCTCCATAAAAAGTAAATGCCTCTGAATGATAAACAAGATTCAAAAATATTTTATAACAATATTATAAATATTAAGTTCTCAAGAATTAGTCTAAAGGTGTGGTACAGGAAACAGTAAACCAAGATCTAAATTCATAGACTGTAGGCAAGACTTTTTTCTTTACATCAGCTTCCTAGTTACAAAGTTTACGATCTTAATACATTTACTCCTTTTTTTTTTTTTTTTTTTTTAAATTTCACTGTGATTCCACACACACATTCCCACCAGGATGCTACTCAACTTTTCTGAACTATGCTGAACTTTTCTGAACTATGGAGCAAAGTTAATATTTTGGTAGTCTTCAGCGATCGCCTCTGGACAGCAATATCTGAGTCTGGAATCCCTTTAGCTTTAAGTATTTTTTAAAGTACTTTTAGAATGTGACAGTTTTTGGGAGTATGAAATTAGTCTTTCCTTTGTAAGGGTTTTACACTGGGAGAGTTCTTTTCTTGTGCCATTTTGTGTTTTATAACCTGTATGTGCTTTTGGGAAAGGTAGCAAACATATAAAGCCTGTTCAATTGATGAATACTCTGATCTTAAATACTACTATGATATGGATTCTGTTCTGGTTTCTGCATGGTCGATAAGGATGGTTGTAGAATTGATGCCACTGTGAAATTAATAATAACAGTTAAGCAGAAATACATATATACATTTATATACTAGAGCAAAAGCTTTGGTATCTGTCCTGCTTCCTGTACTGGAACCCTGAAACTCTGAAGTAGAGGACAACTGCCGGTCACCACAGCCCCAGCTGTGCATCCTTACTGCTTTGAACAGCTTTTGTTGCTATTATATAATGCCTGTTTTGGTATTCCAGCCGTTGCACACATGCAGATCTTTAACAAGAAACCAACTCCTCCTCATTACCCCTTTTGCTATTCCAGTGGTTTTTAGTGGCTTTTCACTACGCAGTACACTTTGCATCCTGAAGTATTTTCCTTCTGTTGCACCCTGGAGGGCTGTGTCTATAAATTTTTTTTTTTTTGACCGTCTATTGAAAAATCCAGTGAAATCCTAAATTTGATTGTCTCTTGTTGTGCTTCTGGAAGTGATATTAAAAATAAATGTAACCCTCAGCCATATACTTGGAACATTTCTAATGGGAATTCAGGGGATGTAGACTGAAGAGCATGAGACTGTAGAAGAAAAAAGAAGTGTATAAATTCAGTTATTTATTTATTTTCTTTCCTCCCATGCATTGCCAATTTCTACTATTATTTAAAGAGTAGAGGAGAACTGGCAATTCTACGTACAGTGCTCCTTGTAAAGTAGATGATTTTGGGGTGCTTCCAGAGTAGTCAGTCTGTCAATCCTTTCTGTAACAGCTAGTCTGCCTGAAGGGATGGCATTTCACACCTTTTTCATGTTCCCATTGGAGAAGGGAGACACACACTGTTCATAGCTTCCTAGTTCTGGAGCTGGGATGTAATTTTTTTGACGGATGCAGGTTTTGCTTCTGGCTGCTTCAGCTGGTCAGAGTCTTAGAGGAAGAGGACATAAGCAGTTGTTTTCATAGTCTTCCTGCCATTTTGCTTTCAGGTACTTAATAGATCTTTGGAGAGCTGCTTTGTGTGGATGTTGCTATTTCTTCTAGAGCACTCTGCTGTTAGTGCTCTTAACTCCACCTGCACATGGAATCCTTTAACCAAGTGAGAGGAAAGTACCGGGCTTACTGTTATGAATGCAGTTTTTCCTGAAATGTTTTCATGCGGTATGGCAAAGCTCCTTTTGGGGATGTCATGGGTGTTAATCCTCAGCCTACCTGATTCCCTGGTGGGATATGAAGTGACACAGTGTAACTGTGTAAAGTCTGTAGCTTCCCTAGTGACTGCATTAACTTTATTCAAGGGTAAGATCTAGGGAAGCCTGGTAAGTACCCATGGAGACCCTGAGTTCCTTTAATTTGCACACCATCAGGGTTGCTCTGTACAGGGTAGCAGCACATTGTCGTGTTGTCCTGTATTGTCATGTAACATGAAGTGCAGCTGCTTTTTCTATATGATGCAGAGCTTATTCATACCAGGAAAAGAAGATATAGCTTGTATCTGCTTAATTGATATTTACTTGTTTTGTGTTGCCAATATTGAAAATGAAATAAATACTTACAGAAATTAACTAGGAGGGGAGCTCTGGTGACAAATTTTCACTTTGGGGAGCTTGATGCTCTTCGAACTCCTCTTTTATTCTCAGTTCTTGTAGTGAGCATGTGTCCTGTATGATCCTTGCACTGCAATTTTTGTATTGCTGGGCATTTTTGAAGTGTTTTATGTGGCAAGATTGGGATCCTGGTTGAGGTACCTAAGGCTTATGCTCTACTACTGATGATATAATGGAAAAGGTAAATGTGTTATTTGCTGTTGTTTTGTTCTTTACTTATTTGTTTTCTTTAAAAGTTTAAAGCCGTGGCTGCTTTTGATTATTGTACTTTTTTATGAATGTTTTCAAGTAGCTCTTTCTGAGAACAGCCAGTTTAAAGCTATTCATAGTAAACAAGGTCATTCTAAGAAATGATAAGTGCTCATGATTGTTTAAAAAGTAGCTATGGAAACTAGATGATTCTCAATTTAATATGAGTATTTGTTGCTTTTATTGGCTGTGCTCCCTTCTTGAAAATGTCATGCTTCATGGGCACTCTATAACATTTCCAATTAATTTAATTTTCTTTAAATGGGCAAAATATTCATCCAGATTAAGATATGGTAGAGTTTTAAAACATAAGACTGTGGTTTGCTTAGCTTTCTGTGTTTGTTTTTTAAGTTATGCAATCATAAATAGAATCTTTTTTTCTCTTTCAAACTGGAAATATCTGGTTAAAGAAAATTTTCTTGAAACAAGACCAAAAGTGCCAAGTTACAACTTTCATCTTTTAAGACAAAAGATTTGTCTCAGTGTATGTTACTAAACATGTCCTGAAGGTTATAGGAGTTGTGTACCTAGATTGAGGTGCAGAGTTTAGTGGGCATAACTTCCAGTTTGTTTGATTACACTATGTACAATGCATCTCTAACACAAATGGTTAAGCATTATCATTTAACTTGATTATGGCATTTAAAAAATACTCGAGTAGTCTTTTATTTTCTCGTTAAAGAGAAAGGGGAGGAGGAAGATTCTTCCAGATTAAAAGGATGAAAAACCAAAGAGGCAATAAAAGCCGGTGATTGCCACCCATTTCTTTCTGTTAAGTCTGTGGTGGTTCTACTGTTGTAGATAGAAAATTCCGTGGGAAGGCTTGTTAAATGTTTCTCTTTCTACAAGTACAGTTCAAACCCAGGGTTTCTTTTTGATGGTGAGAGGGGTAGATAATAAGCTCTATGCATATTAGTTGTCAAGTTCCTTGATAAGTTGAACTTGGCGTGGCTCTACTAAGTTAGTGCTTCTTGATTATATTTCTGAAGTTCTAAAATTCCAGTGACTCACATTGGAAGTAGTTGCTATTCTGATTCAACATCCTGCTGGTACACAAAGTATAATGCAGTTATAGTAATTGAAAACAGTTTGATAACTTTCCTAACTGTATAGGAAACAGTATGCATGTGTTCTTAAAATCTTTATCTTCTTAATATGGTAGTGCTTGCTAGAAAAGACTTATCTGTAGACTTTTAACATGCTTGACACAATCTTTCAGAATTACTATTCATGCTGTACCCTTAAACACATGCTATGAGGAGCCATAGCTGGGTTTGACTGGAGCTATATGACTCAGGTAAACAGTTTTAGAATCAGTTAAACTACAAATTACAATGATTGTCTTCTGAAAATATATAATTTTATTTGTCAAACTTGTTACAGAGAATTGAAGAAGTAATGTGTGCCTCCCTTTTAAAATTCAAATGTCAACTCTTTGCTTTTCTGATCCTTCCTGCTTCTCTTCCTCCCATCCCTCCTATGTTACTGGGGGACAAACCAAAACAAAACAAAGAAATCCCCAACAGATCCTGTATAGTTTAAATCAGTTGTAATTGGTGTACACTATATTGTAATGGTTTTCTAAATAGTTTTTGAATTTTGTAAAATGAAATTATTGATGTTTGTGTGCAGTTCTCAGTGTGTCTGCCTCATACAGAATGTTTTGGCATTCATAGGAACTGTAGGCAAGAACTCAAGTGATCAGTAGGGAGGAAAAGTAGTTATGGCTGAAAGTACAGCCCAAATTTTACCCTTTGGTATGTTATTTTAAAACATTGCTCTTTTTATCGTTATTTGTTAATTCACAGTTTCTAATAAAGCACTCAGAACTATGAAACTGCAGAGCCTCCTACATCACAGAATAGCTCTAAGAACTACAGCAACTTATGCTGTAAGCTGCAGAACAGAGAATGCAAAAAAATTTAAGGGTACGTGCTTGTGGGATTTTATCTTCATTTCTGTCAAGGAAGGTTCTTCATTTTTTTCTTGACGCAAGTGTTAAGTGCATTAGTACTGCATCAGGAGGTAAGCAGAGCTAAAAAAACCCTTTTCTTTTAGAACAAGTATGCACAGAAGATACTATTTGGGTATAACTAGATTGCTTTAATTGTGAAAACAAGCCTCTACTATAGCTGTTTCCATCTCCATGTATGTAGAAGTCTGTATATGAGAAAAAGCTTCTTATAAGCTAAGAAGCAGCAGGCTGTAAGGATTATAAAAGGTCAGCCAGTCAGCTCTGCTTGTTGTTTAACTTTGGATGGTCCTAGGCATACCATGGCTCTTGTGTGGGGCTTTTTACTGGTTTGGTTTTTTTGTCCCTCCCAATCTTGTATCTCATTTCCAGACTGCAGCCCCAGTTTGTTCAGTTGTGAAGCAGAAGATTGTCATCTGCCTACTAATAGTATCAGTAGAGTCACTTATCATTATTCTGAGCAGCGGTAATTGGGCAAGCCATCTCTGTGGGTAGGATGCTGATGGTATCTCCTTGTTGCTGAAAGATATCCAATTTCATCCATCTCCCCTGGAAGGAGGCTGCAGATACAGGAAGTACCTGTGGATGATTCAGCCATTTCCCACTTAAGAACAGGAGCTGATCTCAAGATGTCGGGCTGCCTGACCGGCAAGGAGCAAGGATAGATTGCAAGACTGTTGTATCTTCTACTCAGCTGAAAGGGTAGAACTAGTGCCTTCATCACTCAAACCATTGTCTGTGGGTATGCATAGTGGAGCTAGGAGTGTTTGCTCATTTCTCATGTGAGGATGAAGGCATTTGAACAAGTCTAAAGGAGAGTTTAAAGAACTGGAGATGAGTAGGGACTGCTCCATCGTTCATTCTTTGTTCAAAAGTAGTGTGTAAGCCCAGGGCTTCCAAACAGCAAAGCCTTTTCATCATTAAATGGTGTGTAAGGGCAGGTACCTATGGTATTTATTGCTGGAGTTTCTAAAAATAGCAATGAGCAGTGAGTCCTGCCAAAGAACTCAAAGTGTTCAGAAATACTAGGCAATTACAGGAACATTTAAGTGCTGGAAACAGGAAGAATGTGCTCAGCATCATCATGACTCAAGGTAGCGAAGTGACCTGGAAATGTGTAATGTTGGTTTCATAGTAGTACCCAGAGATTTCTGAAATCCTTGTTGCTTTACCGAGGTAGAGGTGAATTTGTCTCACGTAGAACCAAGGGGCTAAATACGAGCCTCAAAAAGGTCTTTTTGACAATAATGCAGTTACCAGAAATTCAGAGGAATAAGTTCTTCCAGGCTGCTGAGGATATGTAATTTACAAACCAGCTGTCACTACAGAATAGGATGTTTCCAAAACAGGCTTTTATTAGTGGTCCTGAGATGGTACTATTTTACTTACGTTCCTATCATGACAAATTATCTCAGTAGATTTTGTTTACAAGTTGTCTATGTTTTAGTATATGCATAAGGTTGTTTGATCAGTTTTGTCATTCAGCATGCATTAGTCTATGCAAATATTGTCAACAGTAAGTTTTCTGTTTTGTTTTGGCAGTAGGTTGTCTCTGTCAATATCTGATTTGAAAATGCAAATTCTGATTTGGTTTATAATTAAGATACTTCTTTTAGTAAGAGACTAATTTTTTTTTTCTGTAGAGCCCAAAATATAGTCACATTAAGGATGGTGTTTCGGTTCTGTTGAAACCATGTTTTAATTTTTGAAAATTCTATAATAGCATTCATCCTTGTAGAGGGTAATGCTGTACTTAAATTTTTGGGGTTTATTAAGTTAATAAACCTAGATATAGCAGACGCTCTTTAAAATTATAGTGTAAACCGATGAGTTTGTAGATGTTAATTGTAATTCTGAATTGTTTCTTTGTGGAATGTACATAAGTGTTTGCTTTTTTCTTTTATTCCCTCTCCCTTGAAAATAAAGAGCATAACTGTTCTCTTTTAAATAAAAATAATTTTTAAAAAGGTATTTTCAGTTTTTAAATTTATTTTCATGTTTCTATGTTACTGTGATGCTTTAGTAGCTTTAACAAACTCCAAATTGTATGTGTATATATTGATGATATTCTTTAGTTAGATGTGTTTATTTTGTAATTCATTATGCATGCAGTTCAGTAAATAAATAGTATATTATTTCCAGAAGCACTATCTGCTTTTTCTGGTTTGCTGAGCAGTCACTGGGTGTTTTAAGATAATTTAAATTAATTTAATATGTTTAGAAGTTCAAGCATGGTTGTTTGTTTTTTTTTTTTAAGTCATTAATGAGGAAAGAAAAAAACTCTAGCAGACATTTCAATAATGAACCATGCAAATCAAAAGAATTTGAGAAGAAGCTTCTAATTTGAGCCCTAAGGATGTAATCTCAAACACTTTATAACCTGTCCTTTTTATGGTTTAGACTTGTTGGAATGACGGTATTCAGTTTATGTTTAAAAAACATCCCTTATGCAACAGGGAGAAAAAAAATGAAGTATTGTGAAATGTGGTTTACTGTTTTGCCTGTGTATAACATGAAGCTGGAAGTCACAAGCTTCAGCAACTTATAATATACACCTAATATATTGTACCAAAACTAAAGACTGGGGCAGTATCACAAGGCATGTATAGCAATTACATTTTCTCAAAATTAACTCTGAAAAATATTTCATATAACAAACCTGTAGTTCTAGGGAAAGCAAAATTTTACATGTAGAAAAAGAAGCAAAGTGAATTTTTGAGGAGAAATCGGAGACATCCTTAAAAACCAGAGGAATGCCTCACAGACTTCAAATTTACCAACTGCAAATAGGAAAACAAGCTATTCCTAGACCTCTGGAATGCAGTCTGGGCTTTTGGTCACAGTATTTTTATTTTTTTTCAAGTAGGCAAAGTGGTTTGGAATAGGAGATTCAAGTTCTTCCAGACACTGTTGGTTCAGCCGTGTGTCAGAAATTCTTCATAACTACTTTCTTACAGGCTGAATTTGAAGTGCAGTTGGACTTATTTTTATAATAAGGAATTAGATCACTTTCACATACTTTATTCCTGTGTTGATCATGGGCTGAAGTCAGGGATACAGTGTTCTTTAAGTTTGTTTGCATTTCACTGCCTTCCAGGGTGACAAATTTGGGTTTCAGCAACCAGAGTTAGGAACCACGAGCAATCTCTGCTTTGGCATTCCAAGGCAGGGTAAAGACCGCTGAATGTAGCATCTATGGGTTTAAAGTCCAAAGGTACAAAGCTGTGTTTGACAAGTAACAAAGTCCTGGGATGGTCAGCAAGGAAATAAATGGGAGTTCTGCCTTTGACTTCAGTGGATTTTATGCTAGTGTCTGGGAAAACAGATTGTATTAAAAACAGTTTAACTGTTTTGGTATTCTTTTTGCATATGTACCAACCTTTCATTGTTGAGTACTTTGCAGTATCTTATTAGATGGTGATGTAGATCTTTGCTCCAATTCTGTATTTGTAAAACAAAATAAATGTGTGCCTATTCTATGTGAACTTCTCTGTCTCTGGAGTAAACTGTATTGCTTGGTAGAGCAGGATCAGTAGTAAAATTGAGAATTTCATACAGTTTAGCTTTCATCCTTGACCTCAGTGCACTGGAAAAACTTACCTTCTACCTAATAATTTTAGAAATAAAACTAGTGCATCATTATGGTATTAATTATAATTATAGCATTCATTGGACTCATTAGCAGTGGAAAGGTAATTTTTGAGTTGAAATCTACACTCACCTTTAGCCCTGTAGTCATGAACCTTGCTCAGAAAAAAAGTATTATATCTTTATATTATCTAGGTTTGCTTTCTGAAAGATTATTTTAACACAGTTTTCAAGCAACCAATCTTTTTATAGTGGGATTAAATTAAGCAAGTAAATGAGGAAAAGACAGCCTATTTTTAAATCTAGATTACTCAAATGCTGTTTTACAACATTTCGCAGAGCAATGTAAATGTTTTTGTGATCTATATATGACAAGAGTTACTGTTGGTGTACTGAACTTATTTTTTCTTTCTTTAATATCTGAAATTAAAAGGTATATATTGTACCTCTCCTGATTCAGGGACACTAAGATAGCATAGGTACTCCTAAAATGCTGCTCTTCTTAGACCTTAAAGTGATTAGTCATATAGGTAAAATTTACCTTAGCTGGTCTCCATTATTAAACAATCTCATAAATAGTGTTGTGATGGAGTTTAATTATTTTTTTGTGCTCTAATAGTATAAATAAAGCATATTGATTTTTGTTAATCTATTGCCAAGGTTCTTTTCCAAGGTTTTCTCTGCAGAGGAATTTCCCAGGTCATGAGAGTGAATAAATTCTTTATTAGTTCTGTTAGCTTTAGTCTGTTGTTTAGATCTACTGAAGTGAATTTTTTACATTAGGGATCTTGTACTGACACAAAAAGGATTAGAGCTACCTTCTGTTTATCTTTATTGACACATTAGACCATGTAAGCACAAACATGCTATTTCCCTGGATGTTATTTTTCTGAAAATACATGGTCACGAACACATAGTTATAATGCATCATATGTATGCATTTTTAATGAACAAAAAGTTATGTGGCTGAATTTCAACCAACAACTAAAATTCACTAACAATTTTTTGGAATTGCTGTCATCTGATCTGTCATGAGTTTACTATCTTAATTAGAAAATATTTTTTTGTGATATTATGTTCAAACTATTTGTACATATATGTCGCAGGGCTTTGGAAGCTCCTGACCCCGAAAGTTAGACTCCTGCTAAGTGTAACTGCTTGCTGTTGACCCCCCCCCCTTTCCCTAGTTCTATCCACAAATGAAAACATTCCATTTTGGTGATGACTTAAAACAAAGGATAATCTTTATTGCTCAATTTTGTGGTATGAAAAAATAGATGAGTTGTTTATCTAGTTCAGCTAAGAAAGTAATTATACATTTAACTTAGATGTTAAAAGTGTTCTTGGCCTAATACAAATATTATTTCTAGATCCAAAACCTTTCACCACTCATCTTTTCACCCTCAGGGGTACAGCACAACATGTACTTCTGTTCTTGCCTTGCATCACTTCCAGACTTCCCAGATGTGCCATTGTTTCATCACTTGAATTTAGGTGACTGCTGTGGAGAATTTGAGTAAACTTTGGGGTTTGAGGTTTGGTTGTTTTTTTTTTTTTTCTGATTCGCCGTCTTTAGGGTTGCTAAATTTTGTGGTGTAATTTAGGAAGAGCAGCCCCTGGAGTGTTTCAGGAAGTGTATCCTGTAGCCAGTACTGTCATCTTACTGCTGATTTAGTATACCAAAAAGAGCTTCTGCTGATAAATACATGTAATGCAGATGGAGTCTGGATTTAATCTTGAAATTTTCAAGGCTTGTTCATCATAAAGTACTATGCATGTTATGCTTCTTGTCAAGTAAAATTAGAAAGCCTTCAGTAAATGTGATCAAGATTCTTAATGGGCAGTAACCATCCCCCCTATTCAAACACGAAGACATCATTTGTTCTCATATGAGCACGTGGCACTTTTTGTGTATAACACTTTGGCAAAGTCAGTATCATAATACATCTGCTAGTAGTTGCTTATGTAAGAAATCAGTATGTATTACAGAGGGATAAAGTGCTCTGACTTGCACACCTGGCACTTCCTTTGGAGGAGAAAAGTAAGGTCTGTTAATATTTTTTTTGTTCTGTTGGGAAACTGATATGCTCTTAAGCATAAGGATTTCTGAGATTTTTTTTTCTGTGATCTCATAATTGAATTTGAGATGTGCTCATCACCCCTTTACATTGGCATTCTTGAAAGCAATAATGATTGATGTCTTGTCATAGTTCTGATTATGCAGTATGTGGAAAAAATGTTTCTTTTTTATTGTAGAACTAATTGCAGTTAACTTTGAAGGGTTATTTTGTATTTTTGTCATACGTTCCCTAAGGAATTTCCTCTGGGACCAGAGCCTGGCTTTTCTCTGCCTGGGCACTTCATGGACGCTCTTAGCTTTGTGAATATCAGTGCCTTTAAAAGCTTTCCTTGTTATTTCCCCTCAGCTCTTTGCACTCATTAATGCTTTGAGCTTTATCTTTTAATCCAATTTAGTACACTGGAAACTTTCATGGGGCTGATGCTAAAGTCTCTTGGTTGGTTGGCTGCAGTCAGCATAGACATCCGTTATGTGTGTTACAAGTTCTGGTTGCTTCTGGTGCACGTGGTCATATTTGTTGGAGCTTGATTTCGTCTACAGTCCAGGTCCTTGGAGTCCTCCTCTCTTCCTGTCTAGCCATTATTAATTTTCATGGGTTTTTTGTCTTTTCCTCCTTGTACACGAGTCTAATTTATAAACAGGTTATAAGCCTATGACGTATTCCTTATATCTGACTCCTGAGCAGTTCTGTTTATACCACCAAGATCCTACTTTTAAAACGTTTTCTAGATGTAGCAAGCTGTAGCGACAAAACATCTTTTGCTAATCTGTCTGCATCTATGCAAAAACTTGGTGGGGTGACTACTTGCTAGTTGCATTTGTTTTTCATAATCATGAAGTAATGTCAGAATATCAAGGATAGACCAAGGTTTTATGTTCTTTACTGGCACTTTTATTTAGGTGTTATATTTCTAAATGACAGATTTCTGCTTAATTCAGACAAGGATGTAAGTGTATTCTCAGAGTGAATTTATCTTGTGTAAATGTATACCTGCTAGTCTGAAAGACAAAATTAGAATTGAGGGTTTGCTGAACTATGTAACAAAATTACGTATATTTTTAAGATACTTAATTAACTGAAGTGACATATTGCCAAATCATGTATGTGTTCGTAGACTTCTAACAGTTATATTGTAATTAACGTATGTCCAAGAAAATTAACTTAATCTGTTCTGTTCTATATATTTGCCCATTTTAAGCTTGAAACACTGTTTTGTAATTTAGAATTTCTCAGTAGCCTCTTGTAAGATAAGTCTTCAAAGTATTTTTCAAATTTCAAATAAATTGTATCAATCTACTGGGCTCTTCATTTCCTGTTTTGTTTAACATGCTCAAGAATTGGAGTAGATTAGTGATGCATGGTTTTGCTTTGCAACAGCTGTGTTTATTTGCCTTTATCATATAATATCCATTGTGGGAGCTTGTTTCTGTTTCCAGTTGTCATTTCGACATGCCTTTCTAATACCAAAGTCTATCTCATGGGTGGATAGATTAGAAAATATCACTAGTTAACATGTCTTTTATCTGAGTAATTTTTTTTGTTACACAGTGTCAAGTGAAAACAAAAGCAATTTTTCTGTAGAAAATTTAATGTAAGACAGAGAAGGGAATAACATAAATGAATTTACTGGAGATTATGTATTGAACTGACTCATTACTCAGTTAAGTAAGTTTGCTCCTTAAATGCAACTAGTAAATGTTGTCGTGACTCAGTGCTGCAACATAACGAATATCTGAAGGTCATTTTTTAATGCAAATACTTGTGACATAAGTCACCACTTTTTTAAAAACTAAATTACTGAGTTTGATACTGACCAAGTATCTTATCTGATTGTAGTACTAGCAAATGCAGCATCTTGGAAAACAAAAGCTACAAAGAATCCCAAAATAAACAATAAACTAATAAAAACAGGGGAACAAGAATCAGTCAGCAACATACCTGACTTCTGTGGGTTTTTTATTGTGGACACACCTTTTTTTGTTGTGGAGTTGTTTTTTTTTCCTTCTTGAACTTTGCTAGTAATTGAAGATGTGTGTATGGCTGAGAATCTGTATAAAATAACCCAGATATCAAATTAATTCATCTGGATTTGTGAAGAGCATCACTGGCTAAGTGTTGGTGAAAGTGTGCATGAGAGAATGAATAATTGGTAGCTCCCAGTTGTTCATTTGGTTCATGGTGAAAAGGGAAGTTTGTGAATTGCTGTTACTGTAAGACATACAGACTCATGGCTGTTTTGTGTTCATCATTGTCTCATATCAGATTTTTCTAGCCTTTATGCATACTGTTTCCTTTGGTATTTGTTTACGTTGAAGATACTTAAGACTTAATACTCTAAGAAGATTTTTTTTTTTTAATTTACATCACTCATATCTTAATGTCACTTGGGAGCGGGGGGGAACAAACTTTCTGTATTTGTTCTAAGGAAAAGATGTGCTAGGCAAGCTTTCCTTTTTTCCCACAGAGAATTACCATTTATAGTTTAATATTCTTCAAATTTAATCTTTGAATGCTCTATTATATAAGGAATGCTTGCTTACTGTTGCATAACTTGCAAGAACTGTAGCTTCCTTCAGGTTGTGTGACTGAGCATCTGTATTTTTGCTTTGTATATGAATATGTAACCAGAAGATATATTTCTTTACCTTAAGACCCCTTTCTACTTTTTGACATCTAGGAAATGAAGCATTGCTTGTGATTCTGGAAGACTCAGTGTACATCTTTAGAAACCTGGAAGAATATTTGTAATCTGCTGTTTCAGTTTCTGTGTTATGTGAAACATGGAATATATCAATGTTGTGCTAAGTTTTCAGTGTTTTGTCACAGAGCTTTTGTTTAACTACTAGACCAGCTTATGCTGGCAAAAGGATTGTGACCAATGAGCAATTCAGTTGAGTCTGGAAATACAGGGCTAGCTTTATTAGTGAACACTTAGGAGTTATATGATCCCTGAAAGTGTCTTGGACAAGGCTTTTACCACAGAAATTGTATATAACATGGTCAAAACTGGTACTTGTGTATAAAAGTTTCTTTCACATTTCTGTGTGTACCTTTATAAACAATTTTGATTTCCTGTTTACCCTTTACCTTGTTGTACGTTAAATATCTTTATTAGGATTTGTTGTACTTGTGGTATTACCTAATTTACAAACCAAGTCAACTTGATGATGTTCAAAAAAGATCTTGTCTATACTGTAAATAACATTCTAATCCTTTAAAAGGATAAAAAAAGTAAGAATTAATAACTTGAAGGTATTGTTTTAAAACAAATTAGTCACATCCAAACATCAAATTAGTCATATCCAAACTATATCTTTGCAAAATTTTGCCGGGGGATAATGTATTGCAAAAGTAAAAAGTCAAAGCAGTTTTATAATTAAGATATGAATGCAACACTAGTTGTTTTAGGGTAGGCAGATATCCATGCTTGTTTTGCAGGGTTTGCACTGTATTTCAGGGACAGGGCTTTTAAGTATGCATTAAAAATACATATTTGTACATAAAATCAATTTTGTGCAGAATTTTTGCAGTGAAGAAAGAAGAGCTGAACACTTCTTCTCTTTCATCTCTTGTGACTGGTATGACCTTATGAAATAGGCCATACTTGATTAATGTTAGGTATGATAATGTAAAAGGCTTTGAAGAAATCCCATCTGTTCATCGTCAGCGGGGAAGTTAAAACTTTTTCGTGTATCTTAAAAAAATATATATCAGAGAAGCAGTGGAACGAGGAAACAGCTGGCAAAGGTCAGGCTGAGTCAGCAACTGAATTTTAATAACTTACAGGGTGTGCGTGGAGGGATTTAGTTCTATTTTTGTGCCTTTTGAACTGGCCTGTATATTTTCTTTACTTTCTTCTCCTTTTGACTTTTCATTGTGACTTTGAGAGGGCGTAGTGAAGAAGGTATTAATTTGTATGCTTGCGTGAAACAACAGTGTTAGCAATTCCTATTTTTTTTGTGTTGCTAGCTACGAGCTAAGCATGGGACCATCAGACTTACAGTAAATAAAATAAAGTAGCCTGAATGAGGCTCATCTGAGTCTACACAGTATTTCTCATGCCAAATGTTGCTGGTCTCATTTCTTCTTGCCAGAGTTACTCTGATACATTGCATTCCTTGCTTGCTTTTATCAAGCAAGAGAGCTTTCTTTCACGTGATAGCTGCAAATGTTTCTTCTCCCTCTGTAGTGCTCTTGTAACTTTATTAGTATTTATCACCTTGGTTGTTTGTTGAAGATGCAGCTAGACACTTGTCTGCCTAATGTACACTTCAGGAATAGAAAGTTTTCATCATGTTTATTAAGTTAATATTAGTTTTGACTGTCTAATTAAAAACTACCAGATCAGCCTGTGTAATGCAAAAATCTTGTTTAGTCTT
This sequence comes from Chiroxiphia lanceolata, assembly GCF_009829145.1. NCBI lineage: Eukaryota > Metazoa > Chordata > Aves > Passeriformes > Pipridae > Chiroxiphia > Chiroxiphia lanceolata. The sequence continues at coordinate 32,796,395 of NC_045639.1, read as the reverse complement.
GTCCATTTCATTAAAAAGTTAAAGATTGGAACTGTTACTTGCATCTTTCTAGCTAGTGTTACTGGAAACTTTGGTAGTACTTGAATATTTTGTATTTCAGGAATGCCCAGGGGTTCCTTTGAGTTGTGTAGTGTTCAATTGTGCAGTAAGCAACATGCTAAAATTGGGAAGCCATAAAATACCTTCATGCTCGTGACAGTTGTTATTAGTAGATGAGAGCTATTTATCTTTTAATGTTAAGTAGAGTCACCGTGAGTTGATGAATATGCCTTTAATTTCTTTGTTTTAAATAATTAAAACCTGATTTAGAGTGTTTGTGACCTACTTTGAGCATACTCTTGTGGACTGTGGTAGCAAGAGGACACTGACTGTTCTTAGAGGCCTTGAATCTTGAGCGGTGTTGAGGAAATTAGTCTATCCTGCTACTTGTTTATTTGGCTATTCCAGCACTAGGAATAAATGAGAACACTCCATTCAGTGCCTAGTGTTGCTACCCTAGTGTACTCTGAACACAGGATAATCTGAATGAGCCATTTGCCTTGGGACAGCTAAATGAATCTGAGCATAGTAGCAGGCTTGGCTTCTGTTTTGTGCCAGGGCCCCTGGCCAATGAGCCCAGTAGAATTCATATCTTAGAGGTCCTGCAGCACTGAAGGACCTCATGGTATAGGAAGAAAAAAAAATCCTGTCTTTTATTAGCAGCTATACCAAAGTCTTTGAAAAGCTATGTGACTGATCTCATACTGCTCCCATGGTGTAATTAGAGGAGTATCCTTGATTTTAGTGGAAGATACACCATCTCAGTTAGGTGTGCAGTATCCTTTGGATTATGGGCTGACATCTCTAAGAACTAGATTATGTTGCGAAGAATCTGAATATTGAAAGAACAGCCAGAACAGAAGTATCTCGCTAATGTTTTGATGTTTGAGCGTGTAAGCTCCTACTGGAACTGCACTTCTGGTGAGCAAGACCAGTCAAACTGGTCTGATGCCTGGCAAAACCCTGCTACCAGTTAGCTGACATGCACAGTCACAGCAGATGCACGATACTGGGCAACGTCTAAACACTTGGAGTGTTCTTGTGTGTACCTGTATTCAGGATCTTTGGTAGCTATACATCAAAATCATCAAAACTGAGCATAAATGTGCAAGAAAAAGGGTCTACACAAGTCTTAACTTTGGTTTCATGTGACTATTGTAAGCATATACCTTGATTCAAGAATAAGTGATTTAGTCTATGTTGAAATGAGGATTAACAATTCTCATCACATGAAGGTGTTTTCTTTTAAAGAACTAGAGTTTCTAGAGTAAAGATTACAGCTTTCCTGTGTACTACTAAGTAAGCCACTCTACTGCAAAACAAACTTACTTTTTTACTATTTTAGCAGTAATTCATTAACATTAGTATTTAATGCAAACTAAATTATGGAAGAAAATTACAATACCCGAGAAGGAAGGAAGAGGCAACTCTTAGAAATTCTGATGGTTAAGCTCTGAGCATCCAACATATGGCATTCATAGTTTCGGAGTGGCATGGTGTGTTGTTGGGTTTTTTAAATTATTTTTTTGAATTTTATTACAATTTCAAGTTTTAGGATAGAATTTACTGTAGGTTGACAGTGTGACTGGATATGTGGCAATATAAATGATGATAGTAAAAGTAAAAGAACCTTATACTAACAATCAAGGAAGGCCTTTTTGAACATGTGGAGTTTGGGGCAACCTTGGCTACAGTGACCATGAGATTGTGGACTTCCGTATCTTGCATGAATGAAGCAGGGCAGCAATTAAGTTTGCAACCCTGGTCTTCAGGAAAGTTAACTTTAGCCTCTTCAGGGACCATCTTGGATGAATCTCATGGGAGATTCCTGCAGGGAAGAAGGATCCAAGAGAGGTAATCAGTAGTTAAACGCTACTTGCTCCAGGCTCAAAACTGGTACATCCTGATGAGCAAGAAATTGAGCAAAGGGGGCAAGAGACCTGTGTGGGTGAACAAGGAGCTCCTATCAATACTTAGGGACAAGCAGGAGATTCACAGGAAGCCGGGGCAGACCGCTTATAACAAATATAGAGATGTCAGAGTATACAGAAATGCAACAAGGAAGGCCAAGGCCCATCTGGAATTAAAAATCTGACCAAGGATATCAAGTACGGCAAGAAAGCTTTCTTCAAATGCATCAATAACAAAAGGAAAACTAAGGAAAATGTGGGCCTGTTACTGAATGGAGCAGGGACTTTGGTGACAGGATGCAGAGAACGCAGTTACTGAACATCTTCTGTCCATCAGTCTTCGCTAAGAAGACCAGCCCTTAGCAATCTCTGACCCAGGAGACCAGGGAAGGGGAATGGTGGAAAGAAGATTTTGCTTGGTCAGGGAGGATTGGGTTTGAGATCACCTAGGCAAACTTAATATCTCCAAGTCTGTGAGCCATGATGGGATGCATCTACAGGAGTGCTGAGGGAGATGGCAGACACCATAACTAGGCCACTCATGATCAACTTTGTAAGGTCATGGCAGTCAGGAGAGGTGCTTGAGGACTAGAGGAGAACAAATGTCACCCCGGTCTTCAAAAAGGGCAAAAAAGGAGCACCCAGGGAACAATTGGCTAGTCAAACTCACCCTAATCTCTGGAAAGGTAAATAAGTGCCTCATTCTGGAGTCCATCTTTAAGCATATGGAAGACAAGAAGGTGATCAGGAGTAGTTGGCATGGATTCACTGAAGGTAAATCATGCTTGACTAACTCAATTGTCTTCTACAATCACAAGGCTTCCTGAATGGGTGAGGGGAGAGGAGTGAATACTGTCTACTTGGACTCAGCAAGGCTTTTGACACAGTCTCTCACAGCATCCTCATAGGCAAACTTGGGAAGTGTGGACTGGATTGAGTGGACAGTGAGGTGGATTGAGAACTGGCTGAATGGCAGATCCCAGAGGGTCATTGTCAGTGGCAGAGGGTTTGGTTGTCACTAGTGGCCTGTCACTAGTGGTGTCTAACAAGGGTCGATACTGGGTCCAGTATTGTTCACTTATTCATCAGTGACTTGAATGAAGGGGTAGGTGCCTCTTCAGCAAATTCACTGGCAACATGAAACTGGGAGGAGTGGCCAATACCCTGGAGTGCTGTGCAGAAGGATCCTGGCAGGTTGGAGGGATGGGCAGAGAACAACTGTCTGAAGTTCAACTAAGGCAAATCAGGGTCCTGTATCTGGGGAAGAATAAAACCCCCTGCACCAGTACAGGCTGGGGGCTGACCTGCTGGAAAGCAGCTCTGTGGAGAAGGATCTGGGGGTCCTGGTGGACCACAAGCTGTCCCTGAGCCAGCAGTGTGCCCTTATGGACAAGAAGGCCAATGGTATCATGGAATACATTAGGAAAAGCATTGCAAGCAGGTTGAGAGAGGTGATCCTGGACCTCTTTTCAGCTCTAGTGAAGCCCCATCTGGGGTACTGTATCCAGTTCTGAGCTCCTCAGTACAACAAAGACTCAAAGCTCCTGGAGTGGGTCCAGTGAAGGGAGACAAAGATGATTAGGCGACTGCTAATCAGGAATGATTGGAAGACCCTGCTTGAGTAGTGAGGTTGGACCAATTGACCCCACCAGTGGTTCCTTCCAACCTTAACCATTCTAGGACTCTCTAATGCTTTACAACATGTTATAGTCTTAACAAAAAACATTCATCCACTTAAATGGCAGAATCTTTGTGTAGTATTTTGAGCTCTGTTGTCAAGGCCTGCTTATACATTCAGTATAGACATGCACATCCAAGAACAGAAATGGATGTCCTTCAACCTAGGCATCGGATGATGTCTGTTAGATAAAACAGGTTGCGTTGGAATGATTGCATTGACTCTTTAAAGAAATAAAAGTCATTGGTAAGTAGTACTGAAGGCAGCAATTTCAGCTTTATCTCAGACTGAGGGCTTCCTGATGATACTTCTTAACAGACTGTTTTGAATTCTGAGCCTGACCTCCAAGGTCCCTTAAGCCTCTTTTCGATCTGTTGGTAGGAAACCTCAAGACAACATAGAAAGGACAGTACTCTTTCTTAGTCTGGGGAAAGGAGTTTTACTAAATGTAATGAGGCTGTGTAAGTACTGTATTAAAAAAAAATTGACTCGGAGACAGTTTGAGCAGTTGTGTTTCTGTTCTACTTAGGAGTCATAGAATGTCACTGCTAATGAATACTCTTTTTCTCAAACTGGTCCAAGTTAATAAGAGCATCTTTTGTAGGACAAAACCCCATTGTTTTTCCTAACCACAAATCCATTTGCTACAGCAGTTACTAAGCATCTTGAATAACATGACCAAGGAACTAGGCATTGCTTTGGAGATAAGGGCTGGCTCAGGCTCCACATGTTGGAAAACAATGCTGTAGTCATCTAACTTCCTAGCTGAAACTCAGCAGTCTCACTGCTGTGGGGAAGTGCTGCTCAGCTGTCCTGTATGATATAGGGCTCATGAGTTACTCTCAGAGGACAGTTATTTACCCTGCAGAACTGTGGCTCTGAGGGATGGTTGTTACAAATCCCATAGCTTTCCCATTTTTCTGTTTTTGGAGACCAAACTAATTACAGACCCTCAGAGAATAAAGTGAGGGAGGCTTACACCATCCCACTCTTTGTGCCTTCTTTTGAGCAAAGGACGATGTAGTCCTAATAGCCACTCTTACTAGGTTAGTAATTGATACTACTCTTTGAGTAACGTGTGTCTTTACAATCTGATCTACACTAGCTATAACTTCTCAAAGGCATGCTATTAGTAGATTTGCTACTTGAAAGTGTGTTATTACTTGCTAGGCAGTGGGATTCTGCACTGTCCAGGGCCCAAAGTAGCTTGCAGTTTCATTGCATGTGCTAAGAGCTACCCAGTCTGCTGCCTTATTTATTACTGGGTAGCACTGTGGAAGAGTGAAGGCTGGTTTGTTAGTGAAGAAGTGATTCCTACTGCTAATGGTGGCTAAATAACCGTGGGGTTTTTGATAGGGAGAGAAGGGAATTGTTACTGGAAGTTGGCAAGGCCTTGTGCAGTGAGAAGCTGAGGTTATAGGAATCTAAAAATATGCGTAAGGAACTGGGATTGGCAGCGAGGGAATCTGTGAGCTCCAAGGAATCATCTTGTTTAACAGGAAGGAGGAATAGGTTTGCCATTAAGGGAAGCTGTGTGGTTATGAGACATTTGTCAGAGATGTTCAATAGTGCAGGCAAAGAAAGTGGATGGGGGAAGTAATGTGACTCTGGGAAACAGATAGATGTGATGACATGGGACACAGGCAGAAGAAGGGGAAGAGGGGCAGTGCTCAGGGTTTCTGGGAACAGAGGGAGAAAGTCAACTGGGTTTAGGTTCTACTTAATATACCTGGTGTGAATTGACAGTTGTAAGAAATTGAGAAAGGTTTGAATGTACTGCTGCTCTGTGTGTTAATGAAGTTGAGCTGCAACTCATGTTTTTGAGCAGGGCTTTATCCTATTCCTTCATTTTTGCTGAGCTGTCCATGATATTTCTCTTGCCATGTGAAAAAAGGAAGTGATATAATCCTTGTAGTCTTTATTTGTTAGGAGTTTGTTGAGCTGACAAGACGATGAATGCGAAGTGTATAGAAAATCAGGTGCTTACTTGGAAGCTAGTAACTTTCACAAACTGTATTTTGAGAACATGGAGTACAGATGAATTTGTCTTCAGTTTTTTTACCAGTAGTTTCTAAGTCTAATTTATTAATTCGTACATAATTCTGTCTTTTCTATCTTTTTCCAAAACAGGATGATACCCCTTTCATCTCAGACACTGATGATGAATCTTCATCATGGCCAAACACAGGAATATGTGATTAAACCCAAATATTATCCAGTAAAAAAAGTGATTTCAGGAGAACAGTCCACCGAGGGCTCATTACCACTGAGACTGGGCCAGGATCAACCTGTGTCATCTTTTCGATGTGAGTACAGCTACAGAAAGCATACTTCCTTCTTTCCTCCCACAAAACCCTCACCCCAATTTTTAAGACCTTGAAATTTTCTGCACTAACACTTCAAGACAGAGAAAGGTTAAAATAATTATACATGAGAATTCTTAGATTAGCAAATACTCCAACATTCTGCATTTTGTGGAGAAGCAAAACAGATTTCCTGGATTCACAGTTGGAATTTCATCATGCTATTTCTAGTTGATAGTTTTTCCTTCAGATAAAAGGTGCTTTGTGAACACTTTGCTAGAATAGGCATAACTATGAGTGTATTCACTGTCAGTATGATGGATACCCTTTTTGGAAAGCTGGAGTCCAGGATTGTGGTCTCATTGGTGACTATTTTTCTCTATATTTAATTTATTATGTGTTTATGAACTTCTGCACAGTATGGAGGCTGCATGAGAGTTTCTGCTTCATATTTATTAAAAAAGGATTGTGTAGGTGCCCAGCTTGTGGCCTTGGCTCATGCCCCATTGTGTGGGGAGCTTGAGGACAATTTTTGGCTTAGAAGATGAAGAGCTTGATGAATTATGGGTTAGGTATTACAGAGCGTCTGCTGGCTTGATTTGAAGAAAAGTTCCTGCAGTTAAATAGTGGACTGATTAACATTGAGACCTTAAGGTACTTGCAGTCTCCTGACAGATTTCCTCTGCTGTAGCACAGAGAATTATGGTCTGCTGAGGTTTTAGGGAAGAGCCTTTGCTTCTGAATCTTTAAATAGAACTTCTTTGTGTATCTTTACATTTCTGTATTGCACATCTTTATACTCTGTCCATTTATACTGAAATACAACTCCCTGCTTCCTTTTTCTCAAGTGTAAGTTCATAGATGGTAAATGAGAATATTGACGCTAATGAGAAGAACAGTGGGCAGCTGGAGGTCTTTCAATTAACATTTTCAGACTGGTAAAGTATGCTTCTTGCAAAGCACTACCTCCCTTTCTCAGAAGCATCAGAAAGATATTTAATCACACTGTCAATGTGAACTAGTAGTCTCTTTTGCAATTAAGACGATATTGCTTTTCTTCCAATTAGCAGCAATTTTCCTTAAAAAAATATTAGTGACCACTGGGATTGAATTGTGTTCCTCACTTCTGATTCTTGCTACTCAGAGTTTACAAATTCCAGGTTGTATAGTACTCCAGTATTTGAAGTGACTGTTCCTGGTTGGATTCTGGCCAAAAAATTCTTCCGTTTTGCCCCCATTTTTCAGGCTGTTTGATTTAGTCTACCTTAGATACACTCAGTGTTAATTGCAAGTACCAGGCTGCCACTAATTAATAGGTTCTGTGAGTTGTTTTTTTTTTTCCTCTGTAGTAGCATAAGGGGATAACTCCATCCAGCTGTTCGACAAAAGAGCCAGTGCTTCCACCTTTTTCTGGCTTACTTGAGCCCCACTGTTAATTACAGTATTCTGAGGGACATGACTAGGAGAAGGAAAACCAGGAGCTAAAGAAAAAGAGTATTTTTTGTCAAATTCTAAGAAACCCCTCAGTGAGCAATGCTTTAGTAAAACATTCTACCCTTATTGAAAAACTTATGACTCCTAAAGCAGCCAGAGGACAGGTAGTTAAAACAGATTTTACGGCCTGATAAAATCAACCATGACTTAAGTGTTGACTTAGAGGTAAAATGCAGGGCTAGTTGTAAGGCTATTTAGATAGTGTTGAAATTTCTGATACTGGGCTCTTCAGCCTGAAAAGGTCATATTACCTGTTTTGCCTCCACTTCTACGTCTGTGAGGTGCAAGTCGGTGATGCCAACTTCTGATGAAGCAGTTTAGATATCTAGTAGTCCAGAGGGCACTTTGAGCTGTGTTATTAGGGTTTAAGGTTGTATATTCCTAGCCTGATCAGGAGACCTAGAACTTGGCCAGCTATATCTATTTAGGGTGGCTTCTGGTTTCTGGAGTGCTGGAATGAACTCTAAGAATAGAAGATTACTTGTTTTGCTAAGAAGTGAATGTTAACTTCAACTGTCAGTATTTTAATGTTAGGGATGTTTGAATTAATTCAGTGAGGTAAGATTAGGATGTGAAACTTCATGTCAGGTGTTCTGTGATAACCACCAATATGCAGTTCCTAGTCCTGTCTTGAACAGAGAGACGAGCTCTGTGAATCAGTTCATACTTACGTCACAGTTGACATTGTCTAGTTAATTTATGAGTGGCTGATGATCTCATGGTGTTTTGTCACTGCTCATAAATGTATAATCTTGTTCAATGGCAGAACCTCTTATTTCATTGAGCAATGGAATTGGTAATGACAATGTGGAAGCACTTGAAAAGGAAGAGGGGGAAAATGTAATAATTGTACTAAAAAAGCGAAAACCGAAAAGTTTGTACTGAATGCTTCACAATTTTTTTTTATGCTATTATTAAATAATCTTTTTTCAGAGAAGAGAAAAAATAGTAACCAGGTAATATTTGGTGCTATTGCCCAAGAGTTCATAGTTATCAACTAACATGGAGTGCAAAGCACTGTTATTTTTTTCCTGAACATTTCTATGCATTTTACTTTCAAGTATTAAAACTGTGACAGAGATTGGCATCTGTCAAAGATGTATGCCATAGAATAAATTTTTTTTTTCTGAGTGTAGCTGCAATTGGTATTTGTGATTCTTCTGGACTTCTTTAGGTTATTTCAACCCAGTGTCATGAAATAGGTAGTCTTAAAACTGGAAAAAGTGTCAGTCTTGAGTTACCTTTACCAACAGGTCTGTCCTGACAGAGGCAAATGAGATGTGGGGTACTAGTAGACTGGGAGGAAAACTACCAAGCTTGAGTAGGTGCTTCTGAGCATCTCCTCATTCATAGAAAGTCAGTCATGTTTGAATGCTCCACAGTAGTGTTGTAAGATTAGCTTTTGGGTAAAAAATGTTGAAGATTAGTTACTTGAAACATTTTTCAATAAAAATTAACTCCCATAATGTTTACTCTGATGTATTTATGAGCAGTTTCCTTCTCTGATAATGTTCAGAACATGCAGTATAGTAGTCTTATTAAAGACAGCAAATATTCTGTTCTTTTTTGGCTTTTAAGCTGAATTTTACTGTAAAGTCATATATCACATCTACAGAGCTTGAAAATTCAGTAAGCCATTTGGGTTACAATAATAGGATTTAAAGTTACCCTGGGATGTGAAATCAAGTTACCTGCCAGTAGCCATTTCTACTATCAAGCATTTTGAACTTTTGTCCTGTGGAATACAAGCCATCTCTAAAGACTAGCTAGTGTAAGGAGTCATAAAGCTTACATAAAAATTTTATTTTCTTACTGCTAAATTTGAAATTCTGATTCATTGTCCCTAATAGGTGAGGCTGTTAAAATTGTTCATAGTGATTTTTAAGAAGTCTTGTTTTGTAAAAGCAAAACAAACAAAAGACCCACCTTGGAAATAATGTTAAAAATCTTAAACATTGTTTTGAGTTCACTGACTCATTCAAATTTTCAGAAGGGTCACAGTTTTATACCATAATTAATTTTATCTCCTTATGCCTTGTATTGTAATGCAGTTTAATTTATATGGCCGTATATTGCGTTTTTCAAAGGGCTCATACGACATTTAGTATAGGAGAGAAAAATCATGACTCATAAGGTGGTGTGTAATTTTAAAGTGCTTGTTTTTAGACCTGAAATGCTATTCTGCTTGCATACTTCTAAATAATCTGTTGAAGATATTACACTCTAAAGCATTGATCCGATTCTATTTAATCGTTACGCTGCTATATTTAAGTTACTGCAAATTAATCATCAAATATCTTTGTGTTGAATTAGCAAATACTTAAGGATAAGGCTTTGGAAGTTCAGAGCCTTCTCAAACAAATAAAAATTGCTCATGTTGAATAGGCTGACAGCTGCAGAGAAACTATAAACATGGTTTTGTGCCATGTCTTCAGTAGGAAGACTGAATATATAGTGATATATAGTGATAAAAATAAGCTTGTAGTGGAATTGATATGATCAGCAAATAAAAACTGATCCATCCATCCATCCATCATGTGTATCTCAACATTTGTAATGTAAATATCAAAAATACCTTAATATGTAGGTGAGGCCAGCCAAATATAAATCTTATAAGCCAATATATGTCTTATATAAACTCGCCGTGAACTGAGTAATTCTCAAGAGATACATTACTTGCTTAAAAGTACATACTGTCACACTGGACCTGTAATCTGCCTAAATATTTAGAACCTCAGAGCTAAAAATTCTGTAACAGTAGCAATGGCAGCAGCACAGAAATTTCAACTGTAAAATTCTATTTGCAACCTAGTAGCCTATAAAACAGGAGGAAGATGTTTTTAGTAATTCAGGTATGTCTACCTCAGACATTTCCTACTATTCTCTTAATGGCACTATTAAATAGTTATCACTAGTTAGCTGAGCAGGGATCCTTTAAATATCAGTGCTTATCTCCCTAGCTTTATAAAGGCAATGCTGAAGAAAATTAGTTAAAGGATTCTGTGCTGTTTCTATTGGTCTAAAATGTATATGAAAATAAACAAATTCTAAACTTAACATATTCTTTCTGGAATTCCTTTCAACATAGCTTTTGTGAGAATCATTCATTACAGTGGTAAGAGGCTAGGAAGTTCTCATTTTTACTCTGTCCACTTCTGATGATTCTTCAGAAAATGCACTGAAATACAGGCTTCATTTTCCAGCCAGAGATGGTTGAGGGCTAGTTTTTAGTGGCATTGTGCATCCATCAAGCTGAAAAAAGTGAAATTTCTGCTTCTGAAATTAGTTGCCTACATACATAGGACAACTTTGTACACCAGGCTACAGTTCCCCATCAGTACAATGATGATGCCACCACTTCTCTGTCTTAGAGGCATGTCAAGAAAATATATTAATTAGTGCCTGAGATGACTACAGAATATACTAAAAGCAGAAGAAAAACTCAAGAGTAGCTATAAAATGCTTTCCCAAACTGGAATGATATTATGTGAAGTAAATAAAGCATGTGTTTATATAACAAAGTTATACCAAGGAAGAATGGAGGATAAGAAGGTAAATGAGACTAATCTCTCTGTTCGGGAAGACAATATGACAAGTATGTGAATTTTGCAATTGAAGTTGTGTGTTAAGTTTATAAAATTAAATACTATGGCAGACTTTTTTCCCTTCTTTTAAGTAGGTGGAGTTTTTTTTGTTCTTCACCAAAATTTCTTATAAAATGCATTAAGAAGACTTGCCTCCATTTTAGGTAGTCAGTGAAAATATGTCTTGAATTTAAGTAGTACAGGTTAGATAGGCTTGCAACACCCTACTGTGACTTAGTTGTGTGGTCCAACTAGAGGCTGGACTAGTATGCCTGTATGGATATTGGACTTCTAGGATCTGCATGTGATTCTGTGGGCAGCACTTGAATTCCTGTGTAAAGATGAAGCTGAAACAGTATGAAAGTCATGTAACTCTTCTGACTGTGGATACGTTATATTGCCTCATATTTTACAACATAATTTTACATGTGTTTATTTACATGAAATAAGATTAATGTGGAAGAAAATGTCCCAGCACTTACAGTTGTCATATGCAGAATACCCTGTTAGGAGTTTGGCATAACAGTGGCTTTCCTACTACTGGAAGCATAATGAACTGATCACTTAGAGAAGCTCTTCTTTAAGCTCATTCATAATTTACACAAGCTGGTTTCAACAATGACTTTATAGGTTGACTTGAGCAAAAACAGGTGTCACTTTGAAATTCCAATTTAAGCTATTTTTGTGGAATTGCACCATTCTGACTTCATTAAGTGACACTTGCTTCATGATGATAGTGTTTCCCCAGCAGGAAGTATGGGTAAACAGCTATAAAAGACATACATGTTTTTCTGTTTAAAAAAGTGCACACAGAGATACAACATTTGTTCCATAAATGCATCTGTATGATTTGACATTCTGCCCGAGTTCGGAGTTGACTTTAGAGGAAAGTCTCCCTCTGGTCTTCACTGGGTCAGATATTCTTTCCACCCTCCTTTTGATATTTGTTTGTGGAACCACTCTGCATAAACAGCAAAATAATTCTCTCACTGGCTCATCTTAACCAGAGCACTGCATCATGATCCTTGTAACTTCTGCTTATCAATGGATTTATGGATGTTAAACAGTGGTAACTTTCCTAACAAAGTTTTGGAAAATTTGGAGGTAAGGGAGGGTGTTAAAGCTTTACTCTGAACAAGATATGACCCAGCAGAATAAGGTGGGTAAAAAGTTAGAAGGCTAACAAGAAGAAATAACTGAAAAATCACAACATCGTATATTTGGAGGGAATGCAGAGTGAAATTCACTTCAGTCACTCATGGCAACTGACATTCATGTCTTGCTACTAAAGCTGTACATAAAAAAATACAAGGAAATAGGGTTAGAAATAGTAGGTGTAGAAATGTCCAGGACTCTTTTGTTTTGTGTTCTCAAATGCAAAACATTTGCACATATGTTCAAAGCCTTTCCTCCTATTCAAGAGTCAGGATGGAATTTTCAGGGACATTCTAAAAAGTTTAAGGAAAAAAATTTGATGCTGTCAGCATCGGGGTCAAACAGCACTGTGGTTTTATTGAGAACAAAATCCAAACAAGTTCAGTGAAGCGCCCTTTTCCTCTCTCCCATTTAAGACCATTACCCATCCCACTATGGAATGGCATGGCAATTCATAACAGCTATTTAAAGTTTACTTTTGATTCCAGCAGGACTTGGAAACAATAGACTCAACTCAAGATGTAAATTAAGTGACTTAACTAGATTCACACTAATACAGCTAACTATCAAATCAAGCAGCACATTTACTTAGCTTTTGCTTCAAAAATAGAGTGACAGATTCTGAAAAAATAACTTTAACAAATGAATGTCATTTATTTAGCATTTATAAAAGACTATGGAGTTCTTTGAAGGCTTTGGAATCAGAATAGCTCTGTATAAATACAGACTGTTTCATTCAATATACTGTAGCTGTAAGCATTTTAACAATACCCTTTCTAAGCTGTCTTCATGATTGTTTGTGTATCCATGAAGGGCTCACAATTGAGGAGGCCAGTAAATCAGCATCCCCCCAAAAGTACTGTATTTTTCTCTTTGGACTCTGAAAAGATTTTATGGCCCTGAGCTCACCACTTGAATGTTTGTGTGACAGGCAAAGGCTGCTGGTACTTTTATAGAAACTATTTTAAATGCTACATTCACCCAAAAATGAATTATCATCTCTATGCTTTAAAACATGGAGACAGAGACTGATATACAGCACCATAAGGAAAAATGTTGGAAAACCAGACTGGTGATCCGACAAACAGAATTAAAATCAGTTCAAAGTGTGCTGTAGCTGGGGAAAAACACAGACTGAGACACATGTGTCTCAACTGCTGCAATGAAAGAGAATTGGCTCCAAACCCAAAAATTTCTCAAGAAGAAAAAAAAAGAGGAAACTTTCCAGAAAGTTCTATAAGGGAAAACCTCTATGACATGTTTGAAAAGTGTTAATTTAGGGTGGATATAGAGACTGATTGAACCCACACAAACACAAAAGTCCCTTAACCAGGGTAACTCCAGAGTTGCTGTGATACAAGTCTTTGATACCAAGAACTGATTCTGATTGTTGCAAGTAGCTGAGTCTGTTTTTCTTCACAGGAAATGTAAAAGTGCTCTTCTCCATCAGTGCAGTTGCCTATGCCACAGGGAATGAACAAATATTGACAAAAAAAGTACTACAAGAAGAAGGTCCTTTACTACGCAGTGAATCTGAGGTTTTAAAATCAGTGACATCCCTATTTCTGTTGTCATTTTTTCCCTGTTCGGAAAATTAAAGGAAAAAAAGATCTTCGTTTCATGCAGCGCTGAGAGAGAAGAATTTTAATGGTGATTCAGCATGCAGAGGTGGCTATGTTCATTTATAACTTAATTCCATGACGTCCTGTCCTTTATCACTGTTTACAGTTTGTTGACTTCCTTAGTGCTTTTCGGTTGTTTCCTTTCAGGAAATGGAATGTTAAGTGGATATACTTAGAAAGGTAATATTACTTTAATTTTTATTCACTATTCTTCCTAGAAATGATAAACATTGATTGTTGCACTTTAGACTCTTTTTGTCATTTAAGGGAGTTGCTTGTGTTGGGAGGGGGAAACTGTCTCAAGAATTTATTTTCTCAAGAAATAATGCTCTTCCAACTTAAGACTTGTAATACTGTCGTGTACTATTTGTATTACTGTTGTGAAAGAAGCCTAAATAATTATCTTAGGCAAAATGCATAATTTTAGATGAGTAAGATCAAGTGGGAATGACTCTCATTCCCAGTGTATAAAGGCCAAATTCAGACCTTCTTGAAAGAGTCCCTTTGATAAAGTGGACAGTGGCATTGCATTTGGCTGGTAATAATAAAGCTCCTGTATGGCTGTAAGTTTGTGTGTAAAGCTACCTTCAGTAGCTTCCAGCAGAAAGTTGCTTGTAGTGGCCTGTGAAGTCACTGCTGCTTCATTACAGCTGAGATGAGGATTGCATAGAATGACTTTCTGCCTTAGGTGTATGTCTGTGTTTAAATGTGGCTTTTTGGCTTTTATTTCCATATCCTTCAAGTGAAAGCCTTCTGGGTCCAAATATGCTTAGGTACCTAAGAAGCTGAATAACCTGAATGGAAGCTAAAAAGGCTTGTACACCTGAATGCTGTGCTGATTTCCTTACAGCTGGAGTTGTATGCAGCCCCAAGCCTGAGGCATGGATGTGAACTCTCAAGCATGAGACTCTTGAAGAGCTTGAAGTTCTGTTTCATGATAAGTGCTTCACTCTGAAAAAGACAAGTTATTTGGGTTCTAATATTTTGCAATTCAGACCTGAAGCTGCAGCTGAAGCACTTGACTGCCTGCCTGTCCTTAGAGGGGCAGTCAACTGAACTCTCCTGCAGGATTAAGCTCCCTAAGCAGTGCTATAGCACAGTCATACTGGTCTCTGGAACCCAGTCACCCAGATCTTCAAAGAAATATGTCTGAGCCCTAAATAAATTTGAACTAAGCAGTCTTAGGTCCTCAGCGTTTTCTGTTTAATGGGTTGTGCACATTCTGCTCAGTGTGCTGGTTAGGCTGCTTGCTCCATGCAATTAACTTTTCTTGTCCCTTGAAAAAGAGACCTAGGACTGATTAGTTGTATAACTTGAGGCTTAAAATTAGCTCCTTAGCATCATATCCATTCGTGGATACCTTTAAATCAAATAAATACAAAACAGATTAAAAGAATTATCATCCAGTAAGTTCAGTTGAATAGAGTTGAGGCCATTCCATCAGACAACAAACCGCTTTGTGGTGACAAATTTATTTGGGTTGGTACCTTTTTCTGAATAATTTTTAACTATGTGAAGGGAAATGATAGTTATGTTTCTCATTACCAACTGCTGATTAGAGTTCTTAACAATCCTTTAAAGATGGAGCATGACTGTAGTTTAAGATAGGGTGTTCATTGCCTGAGAATTGCATATAAAGAATCTTTGTAGTGGTAAAAAGGGCAAGGAAGACAAAAGGTGATTCATAAAACTTGCTGACAGAGATCCCAGATTTCAAATCAATGCTTATTTATGTTATGCATTTGCACAGGACAAAAATGATGGTAATTTTTGTGAATTCTTCTGACTTGCTCTTAGAAAGGCTGTGTCAGTGAGAGAATTTATCAGCAAAGGATTTCTGCTGGCATGTAAACAGAATTATGAATGTCTTTCTAAACAATCCTGGCACTTGTGCCTGCATGTGCTCTTTTACTACTTTTAAGTGACAGCCATCCATATGAAACACAGAAGACCTGTGTTGTAGACAGGAGAGTTTGTCAAAATTAATGAAGGAAACCTACTTGAATGAAGCAAGTGTTGCTGTAATAAATGACTTCAAACAGTACACTGTTTATATTTATCTCTATCTTAAACTGAGATTAAGAGGATGGAAGAATGGGTTACTTGCCTCTCCTAGAATATCCCATAGATTTTGCTGTAGTTTAGTATGTTTTGAAGGGTGGTGGGGATGGTGATAAGGAAGACAGCAGAATTCTCTCTGCTCTATTCTGTGACAGAGAGCAAGGAAGAGATTGTACCCTGTGATAATCAGAAAGGAGAAGACTTTTCCGGATATCCTCTTTTCAGTTATCTTCTTCCATACCCTTGAAGCATCAAATTTTCTGGATGATTTATTTTCCTGTCTCAAGCATGCTGAAGAAGCAAGAAGGGATTAAAAAGAGGGCAAAGAAACAAGAGCACAAAGAGAAGCAGGAAGTCTGAGAGCTCAGTTCTGATTGGAGGGAGAAGACTGTGGTAGGAGCATCTAAACAAGACAGACGGAGAAAATGATGCAAAGATGTAGTGACATGGCTAATCAGAAATAGGTATATAGAGAAGTGTAACAGTGGCAATAAGAATGGCAACAAAAAAATCTGTGCATGCCCCTGTTCAGTTACTGTCATAATAAGTAGCTGAATTGTGTTTTGCTCTTTTGGAAACCCTTTTTGTTTGTATGGAGACAGTAGAACTGAGTATTTGAAAAGTGACCAAATGTCAAAGGTTAAGCTGTATTAGCTGATAAAATACTTGTAATATTATACAAATGCAACAAAAATATGAGTTACAGAAGTAACAAAAACTAGAAGGAATGCTAAATTAATTACATTTCAATAATGTGTTGCTACAGGTGTCTAGATATGTTAGATCAAATACAGCTTGTTGTACTGTCATCTTGCTCAAAATGTTTGATTGGATGAGTGTGCAGAAGTACACTTCACTTTATGCAGAACTGTGGGGTGTACTTTTGAGCATTAGAGAAGGTGTTGGATCTTGGACAAAATAAAGCTGGATCATCTTATTTTTAATTTTGTTGACATGTCTAGTTTCTCCCAGTTGTTATGAAAAGAGAACTCTGTGTGAGGTGTACAAGGGTAAGGTAACAAAGTTTCTGGAAAGAGCGAAGATACTTACCTTCAGGAAGAGTGGCTTATTATATATTGAAGCCAAATATCAAATTATTTAGCTGTGCCTTGCCTTTTTGAATCCATGTAGTTTTCAGACTTGTTTTTGCTTGTGACTTAGAGAAAGAATAAGGCTCACATTCTGCCTGATTTTTGGATGGGTGAGGTTTGAATGCAGAAGGTTTTACTTCTATGCTCAGAGCAGAGTAAAGGCTGAGTTCAGTCCTGCTAAGGTCATGCAAGGAATGTTCCATACTTGCTTTACTGGGATGATACCTGCATCAGCAAATCAGAAGGTTATTTGGGAGATCTGTGCCCCTTTGGCCAAGCCTGCAGATTGGTTCTGAGTATGAGGTATGTGTAGTGCACTGCTGGAGAGAAAAATAAGTTATACTAATAGAAACATTTTATGTAAAGCTGTATTACATAATTCTGCTGCTCTCCCCAACACTGATCAGACTTCAGCTACAATATAGTGTGGTTTTGAACAGTGTATTTAAAGAAAGATGAGGACCAAGTGAGTGGTATCAAAAGCAAAACAAAAAGGATGGAGATCTGCAATCACAGGACATGCTGATGACAATCACAGAATATGCTGAGTTGGAAGGGACCATCCTCAAGAGTTGCACCATGTGCCTGTGAGTATGATCCAAATGCTTCTTGAACTTTGTCAGGCTTGGTACTGTGACCACTTCCCTGGGGAACCTGTTCTGATACCCATCCACCCTCTAGGTGAAAAATCTCTCATATCTAACCTAAACCTCCCCTGACACAGCTTCAGGCAATTCCCTCAGGTCCTGTCACTGACCACTGGTCACCACAGAGAAGAGATCAGTGCCTGCCCCTCCTCTTCTCCTCACAAGGAAGTTGTTGACTGCAGTGAGGTCTCCCCTCAGTCTCCTCTTCTCCAGGCTGAACAGACCAAGTGACCTCAGCCACTCCTCATACGGCTTCCCCTCAAGGCCTTTCACCATCTTTGTTGCCCTCCTTTGGACACTGATACCTTAATATCTTTCTTATTGTGATGGGAAAGATATGGCCTGTTACGCTGGAAAAAGTTTAAATGGTTTTGGTCTGGTGAAATTAGACTGAGGGAGAAAATGAGAGATGGTAGCAGTCTTCAAGTATGTTAGAAATTGATCCACAGAGGAATATTGTCAGAGTTTGCTGTAAAAAAAAAAAAAAAAAAAGGCAGGTCTTCAGGGAAGATCTGCCTCTGGTCTGTATGTCAATCTAGTGTGTCTGTCTCTCTTTTTTGTTTTCTTTTTCCTGTTTGTTTGTTTTTTTCCTTCTTCTTTAACTTCTAGCATTAGAAATCTTCAGATGATGGTGTTCCTGAGATATATGTTCAACTTGTTTTCATCTTCGGGAACTAGGTTTTTATTTATTTTTTTCCTTTTCTTTCAAATTGATGACTAAGTGGTGTCAAGACAGAACTTCCTCATATATTGTCACAAGCTGAAAAAGGTAATTTGACAAAAACTCTGAGAACTTAACTGTTTTACTTACGTGGTTGATTTTTATACAATGTCATCTTTCATTTTGGCTGAACAAGCATATTTAGTAAGGACTAAGCCAGGTGGACTGGTAAAATAACTGGGAGACACCTGTTTTAGGAAATGAGTAATTTCCTTCGGCTTCTTTCCTTTTTCTTTTTTTTTCTGTCAGCATTTAACTAAGAAAAAAAAGGATGTTGGTCATCCGAGAATTTAAAATGTTGAATCTATTAACGACTTAAAAGCTAATTGGCTTTGATTTGAGAAGATTTAATTTCAAAGCTCTCCTCATGCATCATGGTAATAATTTGAAAACATGAGATAACCTGAGATAATCTACACTCATTGGGAAGAGAATGTAATTTTAAGATAGAATCTTCAGGTCCGATGACGTTGTGTAGATAAACATATGAAAATATACTGCATTCAGTGCAGAAGTAGTGAAAAAAGAGTAGTGTATATCACTCCTGGAGGTACTAATGGAAAGCCTACAATTCTAGTAGTTCTGTTTCCACAGGAGATTTGCCTCAGGATAAGGATTTGCCTTATATTTGTCATAAGTGAAGGTACTAAAATAAACCCTCAAACCACAACAGCAACCAAAACCCCAAAAAACCTCACCAAATACCCATAACCCCTCTTAAAGTAGCTTCAGAAATTTTTACTCAAGGATTATGGGAGATATATGTGTAAGCTACACTGTGTACTTGGCTGGTAGAAGCCACTGCTTTAGATTTTTTTTCTTTTTTTAAATTTTATTGTGAATCATTTTGATTACATCACTATGGAGCACAAAACTATCATGCACACATTAACGTCAGTATTTTTTGAGACATTAAAATATTTTATTCTCTTTGCCCCACTTGACCTATGTAGTCATCTTTTTAACTGAATACCAGTTCTGCTTTCACTAGTGTTGCTAGCCCATTGTCTTCCCACAAAACACGGGCATGCCACAAATCATCTGAGCTCCACTACAGCTATTGAATGCTGTCAGAATATTGGATCTGTGAGGGCAGCCATAAACCCAAGAATAAAAAGTGTTTATAGAAATTCTTCTAGAAGGAAACCAAGTCTGAGTTGCATTACACAGGGACCCAGGAGGTTGAGGAGGAATTCTTCCCCTTATGCAACTCTGTCCAGGCATGGCTGTGTGAGCCATTGTGACCACCTGGACATAAAACCTGCCACCTGCCTTGTCTTAACTTATTCACCTTTTCTGCTAATGCAGAAAAAAACACATCAGTTTATCATAATGGACAGTGGGGGCAGAAGGGACTCTATGAAGAAATACTTTTGCTTGTATTTTCCATTTCTCCTGCAGTTGTTGCTAAATCATAAATTTATCACAGCAGGAGCTTGCTGTGTTCACTATATCATAGTGACTTAAGGAGATGGAAAGAAAATCACATATATATTGGTGCCAACTTTTGAGTAAAATCTCATCACTTTAGCCAGACATCTTTCTTTTTTTAATCTGGCTCAAGAATTTTACAGATTTTGGAAATTATGGGTACGTTCTTCCACTGATCTCTTTTGACAAATATATCATGGAGTTCTTAAGTTTAAGTGAGCCTGGACTATGAGGCAGGATGATGGCACTGTTGGCTGAGTATCCTTGTTGTGTGTTTGCTACCTAGCTCAGGGATGAAGCTTTATCCAGTATTAATAATCTTGATTATCCTGTCTTTATTAAAACAACAGTCTGAGGTTATCTCCAGTTCTACCATTTTTTTTGGTAGCTTTGACGTTTATTTGATGTTTGTATCTTCTACTTTTGTAGTCTTTCATTAGACTCATTTATTTATCTGCTCTCATTTTTGTATTTCTTCAGTCTGGTGTTATACTTAAGAGCATAGTGAGGTGTTTCATTTCCACATGTTTAAAATCGGTCTTGAAGTTATGATAAATTTCTGTCTCTCTCTCTTTATATATATATATATGTATATATATAAAAATTATCCCAGGTGTGTTGCTGTAGCACCATCATTTTTTTTCCAGAAATGAATTTGAGATAATCTAAGTTGCACATTTTGTCATGTCTATGTCACAATGGCATCATCAGTAAAGGTTCAAGAGTTTAAAGAGGAAAATAATCTGTAGGCTTCCCTAAAATTAGTGTCCTTTAATATGAGCTATGAGGTCAAGGCTATAGCAGTTATGGTCTTTTTCTAGCACGAAATTGTGGGTTTTAACATTAATACTGCAAAATCGGTAAGAGATATTGAAATATATAATTTCTCATTTAGAATTAAATTTTCTGCTTTGGAGAAGAAGGAGAAAAAAAACCCAAATACAGAAGGGAAGAAAGGGAAAGGTTCAAGGAAGTCCAAGAGTCTAAACTTTCAGTTTCTGCTAAAAGCTTCCTTTCAGGAAAAGGGTTTGTGGTCTGTTTTCAGTTTGAATTTGGGTGTATTAAGCTCACTGTTAAGGTCCCTAAACTTCAGAATTTGTGAAGATAGTACTGTCTACTTAGGTGCAACTGCAGAGAAGAATGATAATAACATCACCACCTCGTACACTGGTCAGTTTTCACTTCAGGGGCCATCATTGACTTTGTATCCTTCCTAAATGTCTCCAGAAGAATTGAAGTTAAAAGATGTGGCCTGCTAGCCAAGGAGAAGAAAATAAGTGTCATTAGAGTTTTCATAAATCTAAGGAAGATCGAGAAAATCTTCCCACATCTAAAGAATATGAAGCTGTCTTTTTTCTATCTCTTTGCAACTACCAAAACTGAAATATCTGAGAATTAAATGTGTTTTATAGCAAAATAAGTAGCATACCTCATGTGATGGGTGAAAAACTGGCTGACAGGTTGGGTCCAAAGGGTTATAGTACATGAGATTATGACAGGATTTCTATAGAGCTCCATTCTAGGGCCAGTGCTCTTCAATGCAGTTTTGGGTGCCACAATATAAGAAGCCTATAAAAGTATGAAAGAGCATCCAAAGGAGGGCGACAAAGATGGTGAAACCTTGAGGGGAAGCTGTGTGAGTAGTGGATGAGGTCACTTGGTCTGTTCAGCCTGGAGGAGTCTGAGGGGACACCTCATTGCAGTCAACAACTTCCTTGTGAGGGGAAGAGGAGGGGCAGATAAAGATTTCTTCTCTGTGGTAACCAGTGACAGGACCTGAGGGAATGACCTGAAGCTGTGTCAGGGGAGGTTTAGGTTGGATATTAGAAAGAAATTTTTCACCCAGAGGGTGGATGGGCACCGAAACAGGCTCCCCAGGAAAGTGGTCACAGTACCAAGCTTGATAGAGTTCAGAAAGTGTTTGGACAATCGTCTCAGGCACATGGTGTGATTCTTGGTGTCATCCTTTGCAGAGCCAGGAGTTGGAATCTGTCTTCGTTTGGGTCCCTTCCGACTTAGGATATTCTGTGAAAAACATTGCTAAATAATGATTGAATATTTGTAGGGACTAGGGCTTACACTATGTTTTCTTAAGACTTCTTCCCTGAAAAGCTGCATTTAAGTGTTCTTTCGTGGTTATCCTTTAGCTCTTTAGATACTGATCAGTGTTTTTGAAACTACAGTTCAACTGCTGTTATTCCCAAACTTAGATACTAATATTTCCTCATCCAAAAGGATTGAAAGGCAAACTTTACAATTTCCATTGAGTCTTATACTAAGGCATCTCTTCCATTAAAATACTTTTGCTACAGGTTTTTCTGGTAAAATCTAAACTGTGATAACTTTTGTTGTTGTTGTTGTTAGGAACATTATACCCAAGATTTGCTGCAGCTCTGTGCTCAACACCATAGTACGGAATACTGTGGAGGAGAATTAAGTCATTGTTTAGTTTCATCTGTACTGACTTGCTGACTATTTAAAAAACATAACTGTGGACTGGACACCAGGTGCATGAATAGTCTTTGCACTGTAGGTCCAGTCACATTAGAAAGAACCAATTGGGTTTGTGAACAGTACGATTTATTGAATGCAACATTTGCAGATGGTTCTTTTGGGTTGCTAGTGATAAACATGTTAACCTCAGAGTAGCTATATATAGCACGAACAATACCATTGCGATCACAGACTTAATATCCTGTGTCAACACTCAGCGTAGCTGAGGATGCAAGGCTTACCAAAAGATGTCCCTTCTGGGGAGGGTGGGGCCAACTAACCTGTTGATCTGTACCTGCATTTTCATGTTGAATTGTCATGCCCTAGTTAGATAGAAAATTGGGATACTTTTTATACCTTATTAACCACTATTGTGCAAAGTGCTGCGGGTGGGACTACGGTCAAACTTTCCATTCTTTATGGTTTGTACAAAACATTTCTGGGTGTCAGGTAGAAGAATGAAACCACGTGGCCTCAACGTTCCTCCCCAATGCCATGGCAACACAAACCATGTGACTTCCATCCAGTTTCAGTATTTGCTCACATATTGAGCTCTGCATTTTCTTCACTTTCAGCACTGACAAAGCCAAATTATTTTGTTTTTAGCTAAGCTGGAAAACTTGTCTAGGTCCTCCAATACTGGTTTCTACAGTGTAGGCAGGACTGACTTCTGTGACTCAACTAACCATGTTTTTTTAATTAGATCACATCCTAAAGGAAAAATATTGCTAAAACATCTGAAATATAAAATATAAAATGGACTCTTTTCTTGGAAAATATATATATAAAACTTTGCGAATAAAGTACAAAGATGGCGATATTGCTTGTGACACTGTGCTTAACAAAAGTAAAGCTTAGAAGTTCTATCCTCAGCAGTTCACAAGTCACTTATATCTGTTTATTGGTAAAGACATATTAATTTTTGTAAGAAATGCTTGGCATGCAAGAAACCAAGGTATCTTCTAAATCCACTAAAATCACAATATAGACCTTTAATTGAAATATTTTATTCCTGTGTCTGTCTAGGCTCTGCTTTTTCTAACCATTGTTAAGGCAGAATAAGGTAGGAGCATATGTACTACAGCTGCTGTTCAAATAGAGGAATGCCTTTACTGTAGACAAAACATTTGGCACAATTGCTTTAATTTCTTTGTTTATGAAGAGCCAGAAATAAGAAGGCTTTATATTCTTTTGAAGTGGGAAGATTTTCTTAATTTTCTTGAGATTTTCAAAAAATGTTTGTCCAGAGGGTATTTCATAAACTAGGTTAGGCAACTATCCAGCAACTTTTTTATTTTTATGACATGAGGAAGGAGATGCTTCTCTTTCTCTGCATCATTTCTTGGCATTGTTAGGTTTGATAGCATCTTTTCCACAAAGATGCTGTGATATATTTACAAGAACTTGTTGAATTTATTAGGAAGTGTGCGGAGGAAAAACAGTTTTCTTTTTAAATAATTGCACATGGAATCTGTGCTTTTCCCTAATTTTCCTAATGAGCAGTTTTAATATCTTTTTTGTCTTCAGCTGTTAGATGTAGAATCAAATACATCTGGTTTTAAATATAATTCTGTAACAAGAAATTCTTCTAATTAGCTTAATTTAAAAGTTAGTGTTTGTGCAATCTTTATTACATTCAAGTTTTTAAAATGACTGTGAGGAAGTATATGAAAAAATGCTAGATGCTCTTTTTTATGTTTGATCTCAGTATTTTAGAGCACTGATACTTCCTCACCCTTTTCTCTGAGCTATTTATTACTTAAATGAAGGCTGATAGCAAAGCTCAGTCTATAGTATGTAAATCCTTGTGGAAAAATAGTGCCAAAAAACTGAAGAAAAAATGGGTCCAGGCAACTGCGTCACAAGGTTTGACCACTTCGGGCTGGGGTGCCAGGAGATTTGAGACAGATGTTTTCAGACATGCCGCATGCCTAAAACATTTCCAGGGGTCGAGCTACAAATAGTGACTTAATAAGTGCAGAAACAGGAAAAGTATGTAGGAGTACACAAGAGTTTATTCACCTCTAGGTGCACAGCCAGCCTCTTTACATTACATCTGCCTGTCAGGGTTGGCTATTTAAGCTGTCATGCCCTTGGTATTGCTCTTTGTCTGCCTGTGAATAAAGTGCAGCATTGTGATTACTAATCCCACTCCAGTGACTTGACTTTAAATGTGGTTTTGGAGCGGATCCCGGAGTTCTGTTTGCTAAGCTTCCTACTCCTGTTTCAGAGACACCACTGGAGATCTATGAGAGAGAGCACTGCAGACTGCCCTCCTCCTGTAGACCTGTCGCCTTTTCCCCCCCCCGCGCCTTTTTTTTTTCCCAAAAACTTTTTGAAGGAAATCAATGGATACCAAAGTGATCTGTTTACTTTTTCTTTTTTCTTTGCCTCCACTGACAGTGGGAAATCACACTGGTCGCATCAAGGTGGTCTTTACACCCAGCATCTGTAAAGTGACTTGCACCAAAGGCAACTGTCAGAACAACTGTGAGAAGGGAAATACAACCACCCTCATCAGTGAAAACGGCCATGCTGCTGACACTCTGACAGCCACTAACTTCCGAGTAGGTAAGTACTCTGAAACTGTATTTGTCCTTAGCTGTCCTCTCTTGGCTAAAAGAGGGAGGAGATGTTTTGTTATTAATACCAGTTGTGCCTCTGTTACTCTTTGTTTGGAGGGCTGTGCTGAGTAGGAACCATTGTATGTTAGGCAAGCTTTCTGGTATCCTTCGGAAATGTTCCCAAAAGTTCCTTTTGTCTCAGAAGAAAAAAAGCTCCCATATTTTTCATCTGAACTTTCAGCTGCAGGGCTGCAACATGCTAAGCTGGAGCTTTTGGTAAAATTCATCCCTCCGTATTAGTAAATAGAGAAAATGACAGATCCCACAAAAAGTTGTTTCCTCTTTTTTACTTGTTGAATAGGTATCAAATGCACATAAAATCTAGGTAATGCAGTGAATTTGGCTTCAAAAATTTGTTCAGCAATTCCTTAAAACTACAATCCTTTTTAAATATGCATCAGCTTAAAAGTTTCTCTTTCTGCTGAAAGTAAATCAGATTTCATATTTGGCGTTTTTAAAAACTGAAATAATGTTAAGTCTAATTAAAGTTACTGAAGTCAGTAATTTCTTTGTTACTGTTTATTCTTTCTGCTTGCTCAAGAAAAGTCTCAACAGTATGCCAGACTAAACCCTGTAACTGCTTGACTGTGTTGAAACAAATCCTGAAAGCTATCTAGGATAATGATTAGCATATTTTAACTGTACGCTACATAGGAATTTGTGTGCAAGTATTAGTCTTGTAAGCTAAGGGAAATACAGATATATGGATACATACTTAAACACTGCTAAATTTGTTTTACATTATGATATCCTTAGCTGTTCTTGGAAGGTATTTTGTAGTTATCCTGAAAATATGAACATTGTAATTTTAGTCTCTGTCTAGTATAAACATAATGTGCAGGCAATGCTGAGGCTGGCCAATATTGCCCTTTTTAAAGTGCACTAAATTTTATGCTCTAAGGGTGGTGGTGGGGGAAGCTGTTCCAAATTATTATTCTTTTCATTCAGACAGATGATACAAGGAGCAGTTTCCTCTTTTAACACTCCTACTAGACTGTCAGACTGTGTGTGAAACCCTTGAAATTACCAATGCATTCCTTGATAATATACATGCTTGTGAAAGGGTGCACATTTTGGACTAATAGTAAAATCAGTGTTTTTGATTTGCTGCAGTACAGCGAATTTTTGGGTTCGTTTATGGTTGTTTGGAGGCATTAAAAAATACCTCCATTGTAACGGAATGTAAATCAAATACTTTAAATTTGTGTTTACTGCCAATACAGAATTTTTACCTGTTTTGGCAAGAACAACAGGTAAGTAAGTTTTTTGTTTAATTTTCTGACTACTGTGAAAGGATAGGGTTATTCTTCCCCCTTTTCATTTGACCTAATTTTTCTGTTGAAATTATGAAATGCTGAGAACAGGCAGTCATGTAATTTGTCTGCTATGTAAATCTGTGCTGTAACATGACCTTCTCTCAAATACTTGAAAACTTGGAGAGTGGAAATGGACCTGTGAAGACGTGTTCCACACCTTCCTGCCTGGCCTCAGGCCATGCAGCTCGTGATGCACTGTGTACAATGGGCTGCTAGAAATATGCAACAAAAGCAGTCTATAATAGTATTCAGTGAAAAGATAAGGGAGTGTTATGTTTAAAAATGTATAAAAACAAGTTGCTACGCACGGATAAGGATTTTTAATCTGCCTGCAGCCATCTATCTTCCCTATTATCTTTAAAAGACAAAAAGGGTCCACCACAGTTCTAAGTGTTGCCATTTTCACAGAAGAATAAGAAAGACGTCTGAACTAAGAATTCAAGAGTCTCCAGTTAGAAATGCTGTGTAATGTCATAATAGCTGGAGAAGAGAGATCCTACACCTGTAGATTGAGTTCTTTCGCTCAAATCCACAGATTTTCAGGAGTTTTTGAATCGAGGATTAATATATACACTACTGGAATAATTTTTTATATCTACTTTCTAACTAGTGCTTCTCATTAGCTTAGGCTTGTCCTGATGGACGTGTCTCCCGACACATGAAGCAGAAGTAATTTGGGTCTTTGCAGATACTGAACTTTGGTTATATATTTAACATCTGTATTATATTTTACTTGTGCTTTTTGCTTTTAAGTCTCTGTTCTAAACTTCTTTATTTACTGTTTATCCAAAGTGCATGGAAACTCTTATTGGATCATTTGACATTTAAAAGTGCAACCATGAAACACAATGTCATGTCAGAAAATGCATATTTAAAGCAATGGACAGCACTTTTTCAGTATGCTTTTTAAAAAGTATTGTTCTTCCTAAAACCAGAAAAGATAGTCACATGCCCTATTTGGAAAACTAACTGCTATTACTAATAATAGATACCTACTGTGAGTGGGGAAATTAAGAAACTGCTTTAGGTTTTTTAGTTTTAAAGGCATTTCTGTAGTAGGAATAGCATTCTAGTACACAAGATTGAATTTAGCTTCTCTGATGACAGATTAAGTTCGACATCACTTTGCTCTGTTCTTCATAATCTATTATTTCTATTAATGAACCAGAGTACATTTTTTGATTAAAATAAACTTTGTGCTGAACTTTGTAAACACTTCCTTTTATTTTCAGAGAAAAATAAGTAAGTCATCATACCTGTACTGAAGCTCCTCAAGCTTTTGCATGGGCTATTTCAGATTTTTAAAATGTGCTGAGTTTGTCATTTCAGCTGAAGCTTGGTACCAGTGAACCCAGGCAAGGAACAAATCCTGTTTCCTGAAAATTTTATAAGATATGGATAAGCTATTAAGAACAAAAAAAAACACAACAGGGGGCAGATTGGGGGAAATGCTGCTTTTCAGGTAGCTGAGGTTTTTGGCTCTTGTCAAGGATATCTCCTAGCATTGCAGTTGAAGGTGATGAAAGCTTGGTATTTAAAAGGAAGGATCATCTTGGTTGCCAGGCTGCTTCAGTGAAACTTTGGAGTTTTTTGCCATTTCATTTTGTGAATGGGGATATGTTGCACAGTTAAACTAACCAACCTCCAATATTTGATTGGCTTAGAGAAGAAAGCATTTAACCGGAGTGAAAACTTTTGCTGAATAGATGATTCTCATTATTCTATCTGGATTGATGCATGTGCAGTTTGTATGGTATTTCAGTCCTGATATATCTGTAGAGGCTTGTAAAACAGGGTTGATGTGTGTGCATAGGAAAGGCTGCAAATAGAATAACACATGCGATTTCTGTCTCTTTTGCTGTTGAAGTTACTCAGTGATGTGTCCTGTTTCTCCTCAAAATTATTCCACATTCCAATTTTGAAATGAATTTTCTTTCTGCAAGGAGTGGGAGGACAGTGACTAATTTTTTTACTGTAAAATGAAGCAGTAAGGGATTAGTAAATGCCCAAAGTAATGTTTTCATGCTCTTCTGTATTTTTCACTATTGTGTATATGTATTTAATTAGAGATTTATATTTTATGTTTTCCATAGGATCCCTGCCTCATTCATTGAGCAGGAATGACAGTAAAGGAAGCCATTTAATACTTAGGTTTATATTCACTGTTCATTTGCAACCTTGCATCTCTTTTAAACCGGTTCATTCAAACTGTTAAAAATGAGAAGTTAAAGTTGCATGTTATTCAGTGAAAGTGCATATCTTTCTGTAGGAGTTTTGTGTCTGAGCACTTGACAGTATTTGTGTCAAGCAAGGAAACAGACTCATAGAATTACACAATGGTTTGAGTTGCAAGGGACCTTAGGGATCATCTAATCCCAACCCCCCTGCCATGGTCAGCGACACCTTCCACTAGACTAGGTTACTCAAAGACCCATCCAGCCTGGCCCTGAACACTGCCAGCCATGGGACATCCACAGCTCTGGGTGGCCTGTTCCGCATCTCACCACCGTCACAGTAAAGACTTTCTTTCTGATATCAAATCTAAACTACCCTCTGTCAGTTTAGAGCCATTCCCCCTGTCCTATCACTACATGCCCTTGTAAAAAGACCCTCTTCAGTTCTCTTGTAGGCCCCTTTAAGATGCTGGAAGGCTGCTATAAGGTCTCCCCAGAGCCTTCTCCCTCTCCAAGTGAACATGGTGTCCTAAGTTAAAATGTATCTGGTCCTTCATATTTAATCATAAATTTTGAAACTTTCAGCACAGAACACAGTGATCTGCATATTCTGTTGCAATAATGCTCAAATTATGTTGTTTCTTGAATTTTGGCACTTTTCCTGTTTTAATTTTCTATCAAAATTTTTTCCTATTTTACTGTGTTGGCTCTGTATAAATATTTTTAGATAATTGAGGCTGTTCAGAAGTTTCCAATTATGTATAGACAAAAACTTCCAAGAAGGAGCAGAAGCATTTTGCTCAAATTTTATTTGGACTTCTGTTGAAAGTAATGAAAGAAAATTTTTAAAATTTTTAAAAGAAAATATTTTAAAACAACAGGTTATTCAAAGGAAATTTAGTAAAATGACTCACTATGTAACTATTATTCTAGTGGAATTTCCTCTCTAGAAGAGATTCTAGAGAGCATAATTATTTAGAACTGTGAAAATTTAAAGCAGTTGTCTCACAAAAAGTTGATTGAGTTTCTGAATTTTATTGAGACATGTGATCACAAATTACTATCAATGCTGTAGGAGTTAACATTTCTTTTTGTTCAAGCACTTTTTAGGTCTTATCAAAGAGTTGTGCTTGTTAAAAATGGCAATTACCTGTAAGCAAGCCAACCTGTTGCCAAGCCATCCAACTACATTTTGCTTTAGTTTACATATGACAGGAAATCCAAGGGCAGTGAATGGTGTTTTCTTGATACAATTTGGTATATAATAAAGTTATTTCTTTGCTCCAAATTATATATACTACACATATCCTGCTACACTGAAGACGAACTCTAAGACTATGACATTTGAGGAAGATTTTTCAGTATTATTTTGATGAAAAGGCATTTTGTACATAGTATTTGAAGGTGAATTTGATGACACATGAAGGCATATAAAAGACCAACAGCTTGTGGAAGTATTTGTGTGGATTTTTGAGAATTTACAGTCACAGTCTCTTTTGGCAACTTGCTAGGTATACATTATTCAGTTTTCTACCCATTATATTTTACTCTTTGTTTTGTTATACTAGGTTTAGTAAGAGTTGCTAGAATGTTAGAAGAGATGCTTTCTTTTCCCTTTTGAAGTGGTGTTTGCTACTTGGTAAATGGTGTCAGCCTGAGTAGATAACCCGTCATGTATGACCTATGTAACTTGTGCCCCAGCAAAACTATTCCTGTGGCTTCATCTGAGACTTAGCAGATGTATATGTAGCTTTTCAAATGGAGGATTAAAAATAATTGGTAACAAATGTCATGCAGAGATTTTTTTTTTTTTTTCATTTTGGTAACATAACTGAGAACTGATTTTTCTTTTTAATGCTCTTGTTTTCATCTTGATTATGTTCCATCAGACAACCTAATTGATGAGAAGCTTATTTCTGGAATAACTACTTAGCTGTTCTTGAGAACAGCATATGATAGTTCACAGTCTGTTTTTAGTAGTATATTCTCTGTGGCTAAGAGTGAAGTCTTACTTTGAAACGTCCTTGAGTTTTGCACTTGAACTTGACAGTCTGAAGAAGTTACGATGTAAGAACCTTGTAATTGGTTCAGTGTTATCAGTTTTGTCCTTTTACTGTCTCTGTGGTGGCTACCTTGTAGCCTTATTTGGTAAAAGCTTTGTTTCTACTGTTCCTGCAGTAGTTATAATTTGTGCCCTGTCAGGCTTTGTTGGTTTATGGGGTTTTTTTGCTGCCAGATGAAATATTGTTTCTTTTAACAGACACTGGCAGACACTTGAAAATTTCAGAATTCTTGGACAACTTGGCTAAAAGAGGAACTTTTTAAACTTCCTGAAACAGTAGTCAAGGAAGTTGGTCAGTCTTTTAGAGTATGTGTGCCTCAGAGAAAAAAACTAAGAAAGAAAAGGATCAGGACATTAGAATTTATCCACTGCTTTATCTGGTAATTTGAAATTTAATCTGTATAAATGATGACCATGCTAGAAATATTTTTTCATTCAGCAGCATTGTAACAGCTGCAGCAAAATGAAGGCCAAGTATTTTTCCTCAGACAGTGAACTGAGAGGTTAAAATTGAAAGAAGGACAAACAATGGTGGGACTATTATTACAAATTATCCTCTGCCTTATAGAAGATACTGGGGAAAAAAGGTATTTCCCAGCTTCAAGAGCCTATGCAAAATGATTTTGGAGAAACCACTTATGAGCATCAGTTTAAAAGACATTCCTTTTTTTCCAGTCTACCTTTGTTCTATAAATAAATTTGAACACACAGCAGAATTAATTAATAATTTACTTACAGTCTCAGTAGTTCAGTATAGGCTTTCCTAATCTGAACTACTAGTGGACTAAAATTCTACTCTGTAATGTAAATGTACCATTCTGTAGTCTGAGCAACACTCAGGGTTTTAATGCATTTTCAGTTATAGGCCATCAATACTCAAATTACAAAGAAAAGTTGTATTTTAAGGATTTTGTTGCCATCGATATCCACATCTGTTAAGAAGGCATGATTTCTTTCCCCTTTGTATTTATTGGTATTTGTCATCAACAAATAGTTCTGGTTTCTACCATAGATGCTTACAGCATCTTCTAAGCTCTTTCTTCATAATCTTAAAATAATTATTCTAAATTGACATCTTTACCTCTGATTCTAATGAGGACCAGATGATAATTTAAAGAAAGGAGATTGTTCTGTCAGATGATTTTAATGAAGTTGAACTTAGACAAGCCTGTTAGCAGCTCATTTCCACTCCCTTGCTCACCTTAAGGGCTTCAGGCCATCACTGTGAAGCAAAAGTCCATCTGCTCTCAAAGTACTCCCCAAACTGTATATTACAGAGAACACAGTTTTTGGATGTGCAGTCATAGGAAAAACCACAAATGGAATTGGTACAAAATCCACACCTGCAGCCATTCAAAAACACATGGAGTATGTTTCCCTCAAAAGTTAAAGCAAAACAGAACACAAAGTTAAAATGCATAATGTTTTATATTACTCTATATGGTTTTAATTTATAGGGATTAGTTTATGTTCATCTGACTTGAAGTACTGTAAAAAGAGAACTAAGAGTGCATTTATTTGAGTGATTACATTGTTGCATATTCAAATAAACACACCACCTTGTACAGCTATAATTTTGTTATTGCTAAACTAAATGTCTTTGCACATACCTCACTGAAGACCAAGTATATGCCCACTTTGGCTTAAAAAAGAAAGTTGCCTTTGAATTATGCAAGTGCAGAAGAAAGAGTCTGAAAAATTTCTCTACTGTTTAAAATATGGCATTTATCATGGATAGATTTCTTAGCAAATGCGTTTGTATTTAGTGTGTCCTTCTGGACATAGTGCAATCAGAAGGAAGCAAGCTGCTCTACTGATCACAGTCTTTCCCCATTCAACCTCTCTCCTGTTTATTCTTGTTTGGTGTATTCTGCTCCAGAGAATTCCCTAGTCACTGTACCATGTAGCCCATATAACTTCCATCTATCCATTCCACCTTTAATTGGTTCTTAGATTTGAGCATCACTGTAAATGGAGAGGACTATTTTTTAGTGTAAAGGCCCCGAGATTTCTGGATCTTTCTTTTGGAACATGGATTCTATCTTCATTATGCATACATTTAAGTTCTTTGGGTTTTCTATGTATCCATAAAATGTCCATAAAAACGGTTAAAAAAGGGGAACTGAATTTTCAACCAGGGATTTATTAATGGGAATCAAGTTCAAGTCTATGGGAACTGTAAACTTTTTTTTTTTTTTTTTTTGCTAACGTCTTACAAAGTCTTTAGGGACATTCAATAAATAAAAAGAAAATTTGATATTTTCTGATTGCACAGGAAGAGGGTTGAGTTTTAAGAAACCCAGTCAGAGTATTTCTGATCTGTGTTTTATTCAATACTTTGTTGATTTGCCATGTTGTTTTCATTTTCAGTTTATTTTAAAGATGATAAACTGAACTATTAAATCAAATTTCTATATTTTATATTATTCAGATATTTCAAGTTTAGGAGAACTTTCAGCAAATTTTCATCTCATAATTTAGGAATGAGTTCTTTGACTTCTCCCTAAGAGAGACTGCCTCTATCCATAGGTTGTATAGGGCAGTGGTCTCCAAATTTTTTTGATAGCACATCCCTATTGGTAAAATATTTTTGAACATACACCCCTAATATATGTATATTTCTAAATTCTATAAATCTACTACTGTATATATCATGTCTGTGATCTCTATATCATCTACATTATAAACCATATACAAAATAGAAAGTAAAATGGATAAGATAAAGATAAGTAAACTCTGTTTTGAAAATTTATTTTATTTATTAATGGTACAAAACATATTTTTTCCAGCATCCAGATAGTTTGTCTTGCACACTGTCTGGGGTGAGCACACCCTGCTTTGGAAACTGCTGGTATAGGTAACCAGGGGAGACCAGCTTCATAGCCTAAGCTGTAATATTACCTTTTACGGTTGGTACGGTCCTTCATGTCTCTCTTACTTATCATTTGATTATATTAAATGCAGCCTGTTATGTTAGATGCATGTCATGGTTTAACCCCAGCCAGCAGCCAAGCCCCACACAACCAGTTGCTCAGTCCCCCACAAGCAGGACTGGGGAGAGAATCATAGGGGTAAAAACTAGAAACCTTATGGGTTGAAATAAAGACAGTTTAATAGGAAAAGCGAAAGCCACACAAACAAGCAAAGCAAAACAAGGAATTAATTCACTGCTTCCTGTGGGCAGGCAGGTGTTCAGCCATCTCCAGGAGAGCAGAGCCCCATCATGCACAAAGGTTACTTGGGAACAACCTTAATCACTCCAAACCTCTCTCCCTTCCTCCTTCTTCCCCCTACTTTATATACTGAGCATGATGTCATACGGTCTGGAATACCCCTTTGGTCATTGGGGGTCACCTGTCCTAGCTGTGCCTCCTCCTAAGCTCCCATGCACCCCCAACTTCCTTGACAGCATAGCAGTACAAAAAGCAGAAAAGACCTTGCCTCTGTGTAAGCCCTGCTTAGCCATAACAAAAACATCTCTGTATTATCGACCCTGTGTTCAGCACAAATCCAAAACTCAGCCTTCATACTAGCCACTCCACCCCAGCCAAAACTAGCACGATGCTATATGTGTAGTTGCTAGAACACCTCTTTCTATCTAATCAGAGTTACATAGAAAGCCTGTCGTAAGCCTGTGGTAAGGGGGGAAAGGGATTTTTTTTTTTTGTACTTGCACACATTTCAACAGACAGGGCTGGGTACAACACTATGGTGTGAAGCTTGTCAGTGAGGTTGTACACAACTCAGGGGAGTTGGGTGCATGGTTAAATTGCTTGGAAATGGACATGAGCAGGCAGAGCGTTGACTGTATTTTAGGTTTACTCAGCTTGTGCAACAATTTATACACCTATTGTGTGTTGTTATAAGAACCGCCATGAGTGGTGAAGTTGTGTGGTTTTTTATGGATTTCCAACTGTACGTTCTCTACCGAGTAACCTTTATCCTTCCTACTCACAAGCAGTGACTCTGCTCCTTTCCTCCTTCAGAACTCCAGGGTTTGAGTCTCTTGCATTTCACTGGTCTCCAATGATCTAATTTATTACTCAAACTCTGAATAATATCCTCCCCAATCCTCATGTTCTGTCAACTCCCTAGAAAACTTTCCAATTGCTTGTGATGCAACCAGTGCCAGAAAATCATAGATAGCCTATGTTTTTCAAGTTTTTTAACTATTCCAGGGTGGTTTTGTGAGAAATAGAAACCCAATCGGGCAATTTCCAATCAGAATTTATTATATGATAAAAGCAAAATCAGCGCTGGGTGATCAGGGAAGGGGTTCAACAACTCCCAACGCCTGTCACACCCAAAGAAGACAGTTGTTCTACATTTATTTCCAGTTACTACATGAATATTCATTATACATAAGTATAAACATTACACATTGTTAGTTACATAAGTATAAACATTATTTCTTAACAAGAATGTTATCTATAAGCATAATATTGTTAAATCAGACATTCAGCAGATGTTTGCTTGTTATCTATAAATTTTAAGAAAGGTGCTATTATCTAGCTAACTAAACAAAATTCTCTCACTATAAATCCTACACAAGGTAAAAGGGAGGTAACTTGTTTTACCTCTTTGTAGGGGCCCAATTAAGTTTTACAATTTGTTTTTCTTTTCTCTCTCCAGGTCATATTGACCTTACACTGTTTTCTCTTAATTAGCTCGAATCATTTTCTCAGTTTCTCACAATCCCTCCTCTCTTTCTATAAAATTATTGATTCGAGTTTTTTGCTCTAATCTGGACAATATTAATTTGACATTTTCTTCATCTTGGGAAGGTGGAGTTCTGGTGACTAACAGTACCTTGGTACTTTGAGCTGTCTTTGGATCTGTCGGCATTGTTGATATTTGCATTCTTTGTACTACAGAAACTATCAATCTAATGAAACAAGGGATTAAACATGGTAAAAATAGTATACTGGCAACGCGCATAATAGAAAGAATCCTACTTTCTTCCACCAAGCTGTTCCTAACAAGTTATCCCACCACTGGCTGTCGAGCATAGAGTTCTATTTTTGTACAGGTACATGAGTCAGTTTTTTGATATCCTTTGCAATATCCATAACTGCCTGTCTATTATCATCAATTTGTAGACAACAATCTGAAGTGTTGAATTTACCACACACACCCCCTTCCTCGGCTAGCAGATAATGTAAGGCAAGCCGATTCTGATACACAGCTGCTCGAGTTTTTGATTGCTGACTTGTGATTAGATCCAGAGTTTGAATTGTCTTACTGGCTACTATTTCCATGACTGCTTGAAGGTGGATAATTCTATTTAGTATGTACATGGGGGTTCGATAACCCCAGGTCCCATCTTGGGCCCAAGTAGCTGGTCCGTAAGTAGCAATGATTCGTTCAGGAGGCCATTCATCATCGTACCACTTTTGGGTTCCTCCAATGTCATCCCTTTTTTCTCGGCGTATGGTTCCATAATCATCATACAAAGGTACACCTAAACTCATACCTTTTTTGGGGGGCAGTAAAAAGAACCTCGGTTGGATTATACCTAGTGTACAGACTCCTCTCCAGTCTTTAGGGAGCTGTGTATATGCTCGCTTTCCACATATCCAGAATAATCCTTCCAGAGCTACCCATTCTAAATCGGTACTACCTGCTTGGTCCCAATATGTTTTTAATTCTCTCATGCTCTTCAAAAGGGTTTTTTTAAATTTGTTTCATTACACCACCAGCTTTGAGCTTCATCATGCCAGGTACAGTCTGCAGTCATATTGTTAGTCCAATACCCTAATGGTTCTTTGGCCACCAGTATTCTCCTGTGGTATTGATTATTTTCACTGATAGGCATGGGGACTCTCCTACTTTGGTTTTATATATTTCCCTACCTCTCCGTTCAATGCATTCTTGCCCAACCACATCAGAAATTAAAATCCAACCTTGGGGCCTAGATTCTGATGCTTTCTGGGAGTGATTCCATTTTAAAATTTCCCATGGGGTGAGACCAGTACCTTTCCAGGGCCACTCTTCTGTCATCAAAGGTCCACTACAAATCCAGCACTTGGATAAATTTAAGGTTTGAATAATACGTTCCATTAGATCAATATATAGGTTAGTTCCATAACCCGGGAGTTGCCAATCTTCTCCTAGTTTGTCTTTCAATTTCTGGTATAAGTCACCTGTGTTGGAAGGCTTTCCCTGTGTTCTTTCTTTTAATGTAGTTTGCACCCTCTGTTTTATTATTTCCTCCCTTTTCAAGTCCTGCATTCCACCACCGTCAGAAATGTCCCAATGGCCTTCTTGAGTGAAACAAATCCATTCCTCTCCCTTAGGACAACTAAGTCCCAGCCTGGTTCCCCCTATTCCTAAATTCTGTGCTACCCATAGTTGCCGAGAACCCGTGTTGCAAGTGTTCAGTTGTCTATAGTCATAGCAGACTTTGTTGACAAATGAGTGATAGCTTAAGCTTTGAATCATACGGCCTTTATATCGTGTAGTTTGGTAGCATTTTGTACACTCGTCAGACAGGACGTGAGCCCAAAAGCAGCAGAGTATCCAAAAGGGTCCAGTATAACTTAAGCCTCCACGGCCCATGCCCGAACGGGGTTGCATCCCGTGGCTGGCTGTCAGTGGCAGGTTCAGAGGTTAACCTGGTCTTGCCCCTTTTAGATTTTCTAATTTAATTAAGGCCCAGTTTTTCGTTTCCAGGTGAAGGTTCACTTTATCTCACAACAACAGATTCTGTCAACAGAATTATTATTCTCACTAATTAATCAATATATAAATTGTTAGCCATTGTGACATTCTTTACATGGGGTCTATAAAGTTAAAGTCATCCAGCGGGCAGTCAATTTGGGCTGTTTCTCCAGAAAATTTCATCATACTGTACCTTAATGCTGCATACCAGTCAGTTTCAAATATTTCCCAATTTACTGGTAATAACAATTCCCACCCACAAAACAGCTTATTTATCTGTACTGACTCTAATTGGGGTTGATCTCCCTGCGTGTCACGACACTCAGGGCAATGTATATGTCGGTTAAAGGCCACACAGGACCATTTACGGTGACAGTGCCTACACTGACACTCTACTCAACCATCATGCTGAGCCCACGGATGTTTTATACAGCGTGTGCGATCTGGTGGTGGCGGTCCGGGAGTTAGGGGATCTTCCTTTTTCAAGGTCACAAGCTAACACAAGGATTGGGTTAACTAAGCGATCAGTAAAATATGCACCTGACCCCCCACTCTGCCAGGGTATGGCTCCTTCTTTCCAGGAAACAAACCGCTGTCTCCTAAGAATTTGTCCTGGGACTAACTGAAACCAAGATCTTTGGCTAGGTTTTATACAGAAACTTTCAGGAAATACCTCTCGGGCCTTTAAGTCTCTTTGTTCTGGGGATAACTCATTCCAGCCTTCGATATGTCTTCTCCATTCAGGTGATGAATTCATAAAGGTCTTTTTTGGAGTTTAAGTCGTAGGTCCCCAGGCGTTGATGACACAGTCCACTCTTTCAGGGGTGGTGAAGCAACAGGTCCTTTCACTCTGGTCGTGTGTGCTCACCCTCGTTCTGCTGTATGCACTGCGGTCTCTGTCGTGAGCAGTACCTGGAAGGGATCTTCCCAAAATGGGGTTAAAGAAGTTTCTTTCCATCTCTTTATTAGGACTCAATCCCCAGGGTTTATTTTATGTATCTTGAAATCTAATGGTGCTGTTTTTCATTTGCAGTTGAGACATTTGTCTACTTCTGCATAAAAGTTGTTCTCATGACTTCTCAGCTTGAATTTTAGTGGTACAGCTTCAGGTCTGGTTGCTGGAACAAACTGTCTGTGAACAGCTAACTTCTGACACATTGTTAGTCTATATTTAAGACAAATCAGTATTCCCCCCTTCCTGAGTTAGGGTAGGAATGTTCTTTCACAGGTTGTGAGCCTGTGGCAGTTTTAAAAGACAGAGGATGCAAGGGTTAGTAGGTAGTTTCTTTTCCCTTAGACTTAGCTCCCACAGTTTTCAAAGCATCACCTTATCATCTTATGGCATATTTTGCACCGGCGGGTTTTAGTTTTTGTGTTCGCCGGGAATTTACACTGATTTTGTTTTCCCCTCCCCCCTTTCGGCCTGATGGGAGGGCACGGATTATGCAGGTTTGGGGGGGCTGGAGTGGAAGCAACAACTCCGTCTTCGCCCCCAGTGGCGCAGCCAGAGGGTCCTGTGTTAGGTTGGGCTGGGACTCCAGCCACAGACACCATTCTAGGCTCTCTTGCAGCCTCTGCACCCCAGCCGATCTCTTGCTCGCAGCCGCTAAGGTGTTATGAGTTGCTCCGCTCGTGCTGGCCACAGCCAGGAAATAATTTGCCTTTGCCCCCGCTGCGGCCCCCGCTCTGTCTGCAAAGGCGGCAGCAGCTCCTGTATCAAACCCAGATTTTGCCTGTCCCGCAGTTGGACCCATTCTTTCTGTGCGCGTGGTTAACGCTGCCCCGGCACTCGCATCTGCTGTCTCTGCCTGGACCACACTAGCAGGAACTAAAACTTCTTCACTAGTCAGAGCAACAACTAGGACTAGCTTTTCCTGTCTCCGCTTGATTGTGCTCGCCACAGTTTTAAACTTCGGGATCGCTCTCTGCTCTAATTTCGCTTTCTCTGTCCCCGGATCTTTCCCTGTCACACGCATTCTCACTGTATCACACACACAGGTAACACTTTTTTCTTCACGGCGCCAGCCAGTTCCGTCGCCGTGGTAACGGCCATTCCAGAAGCCTCCCCTGCTCTCTGAGCCGGGAGTTCCGTTGCCGCGGCAATGGCTGTTCTTATAACCGCCTCTCCGCCCACCGTACTAGCTTTCTGCTTTCTGTTCTGATATACTGCCCAAGCTATCTCTAATAATTTCCTCTTTATATCGTTTGTAGGCTGTCCCACAAACAGGTATACCAGGTGTCTCTTTCCCAAGTCTGATTCTAAATCAATATCAATATATTTTCTAACAACATCTTTCAATCTGTTCGAAAAGTCTGGGCAACTCATTTGCTTTTTGCCTGGTTTCACACATTTTGACCCAACTCATTTCTCTTGTCTTTGTTTCTACAACAGCACAGTCCGCCGTAAACTTTAGGGTCTCTCTTGCACTCGGGGCATGCAGCTCCGTTCTTACAACTCTCGTATTGCTATCGCCACCGATTAAATCAACTGCCTGAGCACCCATCTGTGGTGCTGGGCTACTCGCTCTCACAAACACCTCTACATTTGGGGCCGTCACCCCCCCTGGAGCCGACGCCTTCGCTTCACTGTCACTGTCTAGATCAGCGACTCCTACGCCTGCTGCGTTTGCACTGGCCAATTCCGGCGGCGCTTTCGCTGTGACCTCTAAAATTTCTCTTGTTTCTACAACAGATGCCGCATCTATAATAACTTTCTCTGATGTTACTACACCAAAAGCAATCTTACTAAAAGCTCACTTTTCAGCCTTCACTACTCCGTTACCGATACAACTATCAACTTCAGCTGTTACTTGTTCCTCTACTCCCGAGCTCACTTCTGCTGTTGCTATGACAACTTTATCTGCCCCGGCAAAGCTACTAGCTACTGCAGAGCTACAGACTGCTTCTCTGCTCACTGGAACAAGTAGGGTAGCCTCCACAACTATTGCCCCTGTGGGGCCAGGAGTTTCTTCTGCTATTACTCCTGTTGCAACTAAACTAGATGTTATCTCTGGCTAGCAAGCTCCGCAGCATCTGCATAACTCTCGCTCTGCTCTGCCGCGCTGCAAGCAGCTTCAACAAAAGCTGATTTCACCTGCACCTCTGTGCGTACTCCAGCCAAAACGACAGGACTTGCTCCCGCTGGACCCGAGCTAACTTCTCCAGAGGCCTTAATTTGCCTAATCCCTCCCGGTGCAGCCATATCCACACCAGGGGGTCCGCCAATGGCTCCTGCCGGCTCAGCAGGAGCCGGTCCCGGGGCCGCTCTTCCTGCAGCTCCCGGGCTATTTTCTCTCCCATCCGGTGATATTAACACATTTACATCA
Organism: Chiroxiphia lanceolata; assembly: GCF_009829145.1. Taxonomy (NCBI): domain Eukaryota; kingdom Metazoa; phylum Chordata; class Aves; order Passeriformes; family Pipridae; genus Chiroxiphia; species Chiroxiphia lanceolata. Next base: position 32,756,004 of record NC_045639.1, on the reverse strand, counting down.
CCATTCTCCATGTTTTTAAATAAAACTCGTGAGACGGGGGTAGTTTTAACTCGATCTTTTCCCTCTTTTTCTAATTCTACTTCTGATCTTTCTGCCCTTTCTGAGCTCTCGTTTCTCTTATCTTCCACCCCCAATCCAGGGCGTGTTAATAGGAATAAAAACAACTCTGCGTATCAAATTTCCCGCCACCTCTGTTCTACATGTAAAAGCGAGATTAATTGAAACACTGCGTTCAGTTCAAACGGTCCAAATTCTGGCCATGCTACTCCTCTCATTTGTCCAAACAACGGCCAGGTATTTATAGAGAGCCTACACAGTTCTTCCTTCTTTAAAGTTGTTTCAGAACCAGTTAAAGTCTTCCAATGTTTTAAAACCAGACTTAGGGGGGATTCTTCAGGGATCTTAAATTTTGAATCCACACAACCCATGCTTGCAAAACAAAAACAAACCACTGTCACACAACTGAGATTCGAATTTGTTACCTTGGGGTTACAACGCTGTTAACGTAACCTCTCAGCTATTTACCGAGTCACACTGACTCCAGAGCCCCACCGGCTCTTCCACAGTGTCAGAGCACCGGAGGGCGTCCCCTCCAAACCAAACAGCCCTAGGCTGACTGGTTCTGACCTGGGATGGCGAACTACCCGTTCGCCTCCTGAAAAGTGACTTTCCGACTATTCCGAGGGCCCAAGTCTTTTAAGCAAACTTTTCAGGAACCCGTGTTCCCTATCTCCCGGAACACAAAACACAAAACTTTCCCGCAGCTGCTAACTAACCCAATAGGTACCACCCCTAGAGGACTGTCTCAGGGTATATCCGGCAATGCCTGCTTGCTCCTTTCCTTCCTGGGGCAACTGAATTTACTAATTCCCTGCCCCATATTCCTGAGGTCCCTTCTAAAGTTTCTTACCTTCCCACCGATCCTCTGGGATCCCTTTTAGGATTTTTCACTGACTCAGCGGTCCTTCCTGAAAAACTCTCACCGACCCCAGAGGTCCCCTCATCAATTCTTCCGCTTCATCCCTTCACCCGCTGCTCTCCTCGCGGCGAGACAGAAACGAGGTTAGAAGGACTCCACTCTTGATTCACAGCTACGCTGCGTCTCATTCACTCATTCACTCCGACCTCTTTATCCGCCCCCCGAAGTGATACTCACAGTCCGTTTTTCTCACTCGGGTCTTCGTGCACAAGAATTATGGGCTTTTTGCTGCAGCACTCCAGGAGCTTTTTAATTCCTTGCTTTTATCATATGCATGCGTTACCCTTGGCCCTTGTTGAAATATTAGGCCTGTGAATAGGCCGCTGAAAAACAGCGGGCGCGCTCCTATCTCAGGCGCTAAGTATCTCCCAGAACACAAAGGGTATCACGTCGGGCGAAGTCACCAAGTTTTGTGAGAAATAGAAACCCAATCGGGCAATTTCCAATCAGAATTTATTATATGATAAAAGCAAAATCAGCGCTGGGTGATCAGGGAAGGGGTTCAACAACTCCCAACGCCTGTCACACCCAAAGAAGACAGTTGTTCTACATTTATTTCCAGTTACTACATGAATATTCATTATACATAAGTATAAACATTACACATTGTTAGTTACATAAGTATAAACATTATTTCTTAACAAGAATGTTATCTATAAGCATAATATTGTTAAATCAGACATTCAGCAGATGTTTGCTTGTTATCTATAAATTTTAAGAAAGGTGCTATTATCTAGCTAACTAAACAAAATTCTCTCACTATAAATCCTACACAAGGTAAAAGGGAGGTAACTTGTTTTACCTCTTTGTAGGGGCCCAATTAAGTTTTACAATTTGTTTTTCTTTTCTCTCTCCAGGTCATATTGACCTTACACTGTTTTCTCTTAATTAGCTCGAATCATTTTCTCAGTTTCTCACAGTCTGTATTATGAACTATTATTTGTTAATGAATATCCACTTGAAAGAGTCTATTCCTACTTTATTCTTCTTGTAAACTTTTTCACACCAAAATGAGCACGGTGGTAATGTTACAGTAATCAGAGAGCAGTCTCCTGATGTTTGGAAATTTTTGTGATGACTGTAGTTTTTGTGGCTTTTTCTATTCTAAACGTAAATCTGTTATTGGAGGATGTCTTGTGGTATGGCAGCATGCAGTGGATCAGTGTTTATAGACCATTTGGATCTAAGTTTGGGAGTTCATCTCAGTCACCAAATCAGACTGAGGTACCTCAGTCAGGAGCCTAGTAGTTGGTGATAAGACACATGAGAAATGCCACCTATGTGGCAGGTTGGCCTGTGGACGTCCCAAATGGCCTGCTGGGTAAGCTTCTCTTCCCTGAGAGAGTAGGAAACCTCAGCTAGCAACATTCTCAACTTATATGGCTTAAGAAGGCATTAAATGTGATGAATCTCAGCAGTTCTGGTTTAACCCCAGCTAGCAACCAATTACCACGCAGCCACTCACTCCCTCCCTCACCAGCAGGATCAGGGAGAGAATTGGAAGGGTAAAAGATGGAAAACTTACAGGTTGAGATGAAGACAGTTTAATAGGGAAAGCGAAAGCTGTGCACACAAGTGAAATAAAACAAGAAATTAATTCACTGCTTCCCATGGGCAGGCGGGTGCTCAGCTGTCTCCAGGAGATTCAGGGCCCTATCACACATAATGGTTACTTGGGAAGACAAACACCATCACTCTGAAGGTCCCCCGACTTCCTCCTTCTTCCCCCCCACTTTAAATACTGAGCGTGATTTCACATGATACGGAATATGCTTTTGGTCAGTTTGGGTCACCTGTCCCAGCTGTGTCTCTTCCCAGTTTTCTATGCAACCTCAGTCTTCTTGCCAGTGTGAAAGTACGAAAAGCAAAAAAGGCCTTGGCTCTGTGTAAGCACTGATCAGCAGTAACAAAACCATCTCTGTATTATCAACAGTGTGTTCAGCAGAAATCCAAAACATAGTCCCATACTAGCCACTGTGAAGCCAAAACCAACACATCAGCCTAAATATCTATTATTCAGTTTGCCAGAAATGGCGAGGATGCTGATGTCCCTAGCCAGTGTCAACTTGCTACTTCTGTGGTCTTCAGAGCCTTTGCATGGCAGAGGCATACACAATCACTGAAATGTTTCTCAGAACATTTTTCTATTTTGTCTGATGGTAATCAAGTAGTTAGATGTCTAGGAGCAGCTCTCTTCCCTGTCTTACGCTACTGGGTGTTACTCCATGCAAGAGTCCAGTACATTTTTGGAAACAACCTAATAGGAGAATGGTGTCAGAGCAGAGAATCAGTGGCTTCATCAGATTATAACAGTGCATGAGCAATGACAGCCTAGTGTCATTATGGTCAAGTTACTAATTAATCCCGTTGCTCTTTAAGGTGGGTAATGCTGCTCAGTTAACACCTGAAGGAAAAGTAGTCTGGAAGGATCCTGTAGCAATAAAGATGCCTGCTCTTTGTTGTTACCTGTCCTTCTGTTGAATTCTTGTTTTATTGAAAATGAGTATGTTACAACATTAACTAATATTTGTTAGTATTACACATGCTAAGGCACATAAAACATTATACAAAAAAAGTAAGTCTTGAAAGCCCTGGGAACATAGGAAGGGTTAGTTTTCATCAGACACTGGGGACCTTGATATCAGTGTTCCCACTTTCACAATGGCAATAAGTTATTCAGGACTGCTTAAATTAATACCTATAAAGTCCTTAGACTGCACCAAGGTATTTTGCAATCTATTTGTTTTGTATTCTGCAGGAAATTGTTTTAAAGAAGCGTGCTAATTTGTTACACTTTCAAAGCCAGCTTTCCCTAGTTGCTTTATTTCAGTTGCATTTGTCTTGCACAAAGAGGAAAATTAATATCAATACACCAGAAATCTGAAGAAATGTCTGAAGTAGCTTCTCTGTATGTGTTAGCATAATTATCAGGGATCTGATGTTGGCCATTTATAATGCATGATTTCCTGATAAACAGTAACCAGGTGGGTTGGGGTTTTTTCTTAGTATTCTGATTCTAAGCCTAACTGTAGTGTTATACTCAGTATATCAGGGTGAGCTCTAATAAAATAATATATTTGCCAACTATGATTAGGGTAGGAGTGAGTCAGATGACTCCTTAACACTCTGTCTCCTTGCCTGTAAAAATAGTGTCTGAATCATCTCTGATACTGAGAATCTTAGAAGCAGATTAAGCAAAGAGGGACTGAGCATCATGCCTCTTAGTGAGTCAGAATCCTCCTGTCAATCATTTTGCAACTACCGTAATTTTTTCTATGCCCTTTCTATATTGAGTAACCACAGCTTTAGACCATTTTCCATGCCAGAGCACGCATTTTATTTTTCTGATAGCATTTGAATATTCTAAGACTGTTTTTCAGCCTCCCTGTTCTTTCCACATTGTAACTGGGAGGTTTTTTGGCAACTGTTGGTCAGATGATGCTATTTCAGTCACCTATACACAGGCCTATGGTTGCATTTTACATGTCTGAGGAGAGCTGGCCTATCACATGAGTTTGGAAGGATGTGATACAGGTCCTGCGAGACTCCCATCCCCTTGAAACCTACAATGAGGTATGGGGCCATACAGATGTCTCTTGGTTGACTTTGTGTACCTCTTCAAGTTGCCAACACAATTTTTCTTCCTGAGGTGTTTGAAAGTACTGAGTTTAAAACTGAGGAAGACAAGCGAGTAGTACAGTGAAATTATTTTGTCCATCTTCATTCTGGATTTCTTGCTGATCATGATGCTCACTCAACAAATATATATTTCTGTAAATTGTATTGCAACCTTGTCCTTTATGATGGAACTTGTTCCCCAGTTGTCAGTATTGGGATCTCCCATAGTTGACACTGTATTCTCCATTACAGAATGAATGATACCCTGCTGTTGGTATTGTTTTATATTGGAAAACTGAGACATAGTGGGATGTACGTGTAGACTGAGACGGCTAAAATGTTAGCATGTATGTTGAAACTTATGTTAGAGGCAATGGAGATTTAGAAATTTGGTCAACTTGCTATAAATACAGACACAGAGAACTAAGGCAATACGTGTTTGATTCTGTTTTTCCTTGTGTGGGATCCACAGCTTTCCATTCTCAATGAAGACAGCATCCCTCCTCCTTTTTCCTAAGTGAACAGTTATTCTTTTCTAGTGTATACCTAATTTGTTATGCTAACTGCACCTTATTTACAGTGAATTGACACTGCCGTTAAGTGATGATAATAATTAGACAGCCTTTCAGCAGATCACATAAAGCTCAGTTACTCATGGAGATTAATGATCCTCCCAGAAGCACAGGCTGTACTTACCAGCTGAGTTAGAGAATGACTTTTAAATTGAAAGTTTGCTGTTGGGAGATATGAAATGTAAAATTCCTGAAGATGTAGGTGATCTGAGGTTGTGATGCATTCTTCTACTTGATAATTTCCGTGTAGTACTGCATTAAGTAGCATCACAGACATTCCTTCAATTAGGATTTAAGATATTTACATGGTTTGACTCTACCGAGTTCAGTCATGAGACTAGATTCAAGCTAACAACAGTGCTTTGAATCCAGTCCTCAAAGCTACCTGCATTTTTCTCCAAGTCTTCGTGTATCATAGAACGGCTTAGGTTAGAAGGGACCTTAAAGACTGTTTAGTTCCATTCCCCTGCAGGGACACTTTCCGCTAGACCAGCTTGCTCAAAGCCCCATCCAACCTGGCCTTGAACACTTCCAGGGATGGGGCATCCACATCTGAGTAGCCTGTTCCAGTGTCTCACCACTCTCACCACTCTCACAGTGGAGAATTTCTTGCTAATATCTAATCTAAACCTACTCTCAGTTTGAGGCCGTTCCCTCTTGCTCTGTCACTACATGCCCTTGTAAAAAGGCCTCTCCATCTTTCTTGTAGGCTCCCTTTAGGAAGTGGAAGGCTGTGATTAGGTCATCCTGAAGCCTTTTCTTCTCAAGGCTCAATTCCAGTTTGATCTCTTAGGTCCTTCCTGTTTAGGGGACCCCAGAGCTGGATGCAGTACTCCAAGTGGGGTCTCACTAGAGAGAAGTAGGGGGGAACAATCACATCCCTCAACCTGCTGGCTGTGGTTCTTTTGATGCAGCCCAGGACACAATTGACTTTCTGGGCTGTGAGAGGGCATTGCCAGCTCATGTCCAGCCTCTCATCCACCTCAGAGTCCCTCTTGGTTGCCCCGACCCAGGTGCAGCACCTTACACTTGGTCTTGTTAAACCTCGTGAGATTACCGTGGGCCATGTGATTTTTCTTCAGTAAGGATTTTTTGACGATCAAAGATTAAAAGTAGAATTGATCAGGGGAAAAAAAAAAAGTATGAAAAGATGGGAATTACTTTTGAAAGTGTTCAGTCATGGTTCAGCAAGAAAGAAGGAAGACATAATTTTGTAAAGATGAGTGGGATACAGTGAGATCACTGATGACAAGTGGAAGGTGGGAAAATAGTGAGAAGTATAAACTAAAAGTTATTAAATATAGAAAGTTGGTAGAGATAGCTAAAGAATTCACAGAAAAATATTTCAGGGTAAACATTAAATATTGTATGAGAAGAAATCCAGTAGTGGGTATGGCAGATAAGACAGGTACGTTTATAAAATTACTAAAATAAAAGCAGAAGGATTCAGTAGCTGTTTGCTTTGTGTGTAGAACCAATCTGTCTAACATATGTGCATTATACAGAAATGCCTGATTACTTTCTGGAATGTTAGTAACTAGAAATATTGGTTAGAGATGGTTTAAAGTAGACATAGATATCATCTAGTACATGAGAACTGTTAAATTCAAGGTAGTGATCCTAACAAAGGGGCTGAAAGGATGAAATTTCATGCTTTGTGAAAAGGATAATATGTTCTTTCCTCTCCTTTAAAAAGATAAATCCATGTTGGATCAACAAAAACTAGATTTCTAAAATATTTATCAATTTCACACACTGCAAGATGTATCTAAGTAGTCTTCTGTTTACGTTACTGAGCCTTTGAAGTAAAGGAAACTAGAATCTCAACCTCAGCAATGTTTAGTCCATCTCAGAAAGGGCCCAGGTGTGGTATGTCCTCGGAAATTGGTGAGCAAAGGCTGTGTTACACCACTGGCAAAAGATTGAGGCTAAGACTCTTTCCCTCTTAATTGTTTTGCCTGGATTCCTCACACTGAAATTGGGTATTTCATCTGTTGTGTCATAATATGAGAGATGCAACTGTAGGACATTTTACATTCTCCCTTAAGCAATAAATTTTAAAAAGCACCATATTCTCATAATGTGTGGAAGTTTAGGGTGCTCTTTACAGAAAAAAAATCAAAAAAACATTCAAAGACCCAAGTATCCTTGTTAGTAGTTTCTAGATAAAGAAGAGGATCAATATAATATAAAGGAAGGTGTGTACATGTGTCGTGTACAGACATCTCCTTACTCTGGGATTTTTAGATGCAACCTGCTGCATTGGTCTTCTTTACAGGGTCAGGTATGATTGTGTTTGGGCTAGAGCAGAGTAAAGACAGTTGTCATAACTTGAATGTGGTTCAGTCTCTTGCTCAAGAATTCATTATTGAGTTCATCCTTGATGTTTGCTTATGTCTTTAATGTTAACACTCTTGAAATGTCATGTGCACTCAATTGCAAACCAGCAAAATGACTCCTGAAATGCAGCTTAGCATTAATACTGTTTTGTGTGAGTGTAAGATGTTAATAATAAGTGGTTATATGTATTCCTGAGAAATGTCATTGTTCTGCATTTTTACCCCTGGTGTTGTTGTTTTTTAAAAAAATAATGCTGACAGTGCAAATGTAAGAAAATAATTTTGCATACAGAAAACAATATTTATATGCAGAAAAACTTGATAGTATTTTAGAAATGTTGAACTTCTTTCAGGACTGTTCTTTGTGACTAACTCTCTTGATTTTCTCTGAGCCTTCTGCCGTAGCCCTTGCCATCAGATTTATTTTTTAAAATTGTGTTTTGTTATTGCAATAGAATGTTTATGTTAAAAGTTGTCAAAATACAAACATTAGGATGAATTCAGAGATGAATATAGAGATATAATACTACTAAGGCCACTTAAAGATTTCTTTTTCTCTTTACTTCCCTAAGCACAAGTTTGTAATATCAAGGTTGTCTTAATGTTACTAAAATAACCAAATAATGAATTTTTTAATTTGCGACATCTTTACCTTACACTTCTGAATTACAACCACGAATCTGAAGAGAAAATAATTTAGGATGAATCGATTAGAAAGTTAAGGGGCAACAGGTAAGATGTAGGGAAGAATCTAAATGGGATGATAGCATCGTTAGTGTAGTTCATGCCTCTGTGCCTTTTGTGAGTTATTGTTAGAGTTTCTGCAATTAGAAAGAACTAGGTTTAGAGCAATTGCACAGACCTATATGTGGCACCTCTGATTTTCAACTTTTACCTAAAATCTGTGGTGTTTAGAAGCACTGTATTTACAAGAGTGTTGCTTCCCCTCAGTGAATGCCATCCTCACTTTCCTGTGAAAATTTATGTTGGGTAGAATTATGTACTAGTCCCTGCACTTTTGGTGTACTTAGTAACAGGATGGATGAAAGATGCCCTAGCAGCTGTGGGGCATGTAGTAATGCTGGATAACTGTAGCACTCATAGACAAAATTAATCTGCTCTTTGTGATGCATCCAATGGAAAGACTGTAATATAAATGAGCAGTTCAGGGTTTTCCTTGGAGAGCCTGTTGACGTAATTGTGAATAGTGTTACACTTGAGTAGCTGATAGCATGTAAGTAGAAAAGGCAAAGAGTGGTGAGGGAAAGTGGGACAGAAACTCATGTGTTCCCTGAGGTGTAAAAGAAAAGGAATTTGGAGAGTCAGATGAGGAACATTTCAAAACACTTTCTTAACTTTCTCAAACACTGTTACAGGAAGGGAGTTTCCATCCATCCTAAGGGCTTGTTTGGGTAAGCATGGGCTATTTATTAGGAATTAGGAAGATTTAGGTGCTTGGAATTTGTTTTGTTACACATTGTTTTCATTATATGAAACCATTTGGACTTGATTAAATTAATTTATCTGGAGCTGTTCCAGGTTGTTTGAGTATCGAAAACAAATTAGATTATGTAATTACATGGACAAAGTGTGTATCAGTGGTTTCTTAGCTGTTTTGCTGACGATTTCATGCCCTGTTCTTGTGTTTCCAACCTGTAGCTGTGGCAGCTTTATTGGGATTCATCTTGCAAATGTTCTTTTTCTGTGCCTTGAGCCTCTCAGAGACTCCCTGTGGGGGCTTCTTGATGCGCCTTCTCTGCTTGGCTCATTTCAAACAGCGATACCCACCAAACTGTGCCAGACTGAAAAGAGCTAAGGCTTTTGGGTGCCAGAGAAATCAAAGCTTGCCAGTTAAACTCCCAATAATGGAAAGAATACTTAAAATGTTTGTATTTTTTTAAAGCTGTCTCCACATTTCTAAGGGATGTATGTTCATTTATGGTAAAAAATAATTAAGTTTGTTCAGTCATATGTTGGCTGTTCCTTAAGAGACCACTGAGAGACTTAGCTTACGTCAGACCCAAATGAGGAATTTGTTGACTTTCTTAGGTCCATTAATGCTTTCTTTGCTTTATCTGTAAGATACCCACACAGGAACTGAAATTTCTTCTCATCTTACGTGACCTATCTTCACGTTTTTGTCAGGCTCTAAGAAGCTAGAGGGTTTTACACCATAATGGGTATTTTTATTTCCTTTTTTTTCCTTTTCAGAGGAAATGGCAACAGCCAAGTGAGAACCAGTGCACTTTGTCTGAATGCTGGTTGTGAACATATGAGTAAACCCAGCATCTTCTAATGATCTCTCTCAGCACATGGGTCTGTTTTTTGTCGGGAATGTCCCCTATGCCTCTGGCAGTATTCTACTGTTCTGTTTAAGTCCTTTAACCTCAATGACAAGACAAAACAAAGCAAAATCTCACGTCAGAGGTTGAGCTGTTCAAACATACCCTGGCTTTGTATTCTGTTCCTATCTTAAATGGTCCTTTCCCCAGGGCTCCTTGGTCTTTACTAAACTGAGGTTCCCAGACGCTTGTCAAGGAAAAGTAGAGTTTCCTTCCTTTGCTTTTTTGGAGGCTTACCCTCCTCCAGCTCACTTTTCTCAAATGGTCTGTGTGTAATTCCAGCTCTAGTGAAGTTGTGTGCCTGTGATTTCCAGCACCAGTTATGTAGCCCCTTCTCCTGGCCATAAACTACCTGAGGAAATAACACAAGAAGTGAGTGTACTGCTTACATCTATTTAAAATTAGCAGAAATTTTATTTCAGTGTGGGTGGTGTTTGTTTGTTTGGGGAGGGTTGTATTTTGGTTAGCTTTTTGGTTTTTTTTTTTAAGTTCTTGTGATATTTGCCATTTGAAATTGTCCAGTTTAGCCTGGAGGTTACATCCTATTTGTTTTTACATGGCTGAATTTAACTTACAGTTGTATATTTCAGAATTTAAAATTTTTTTACAGAATTTTATATTCTCAGAATAGATTTCATGTATTCTCATTGAAAGTTCATTCCTCATACAGGCCAGACCTTCAAGAGATGTAAATCAGTATCAGTTGACTGAGTGATTTGTACCACATGTTAATGTGGGCAGCTTGGAATTTTTATTTCCTGTTATGTGTAAATATTGAGGCATTAAAAATTCTTTAATATTTACCTCATACTAGACCTTTTAGAGTTATTTGTTTCCACTTATTTGCACAAGTTATTTGTGTGAATATCCACACAACTGTTTACCAGTTGTGAAAAGGGAATGAACACACTCTTTTCTATTGGCATCTTCCTTCTCAGTAATTTTAGCACAAACTTTTGGCTTTAAGCAAAGCTTTTCACATGTCCATTGATTCAATACCCAGTGGACTACTGCAGGAGAGGAGTGCCTGAAGAGTCCTGTAATGCAGAGGCCTTCTAGATACCACCTGCTATATAGGAACAGGAGGTCAGAAGAAACTAATTTATTTTTGGTGGAAATACTGGGTATATTTATGTTGTTTAAAATATATATTTTGCATGTTACCTTGTTGCCTTGAGGCTGGAGAGGGCGAGTAGAAAATCTATGGGTTAGACTTCTTGTACTCAATGAATTCCGCAGGGAGACTATTTCTGTTTGCCTCTGTTTCAATGCACTTCATTCAAACACCAAACTGCTCCCCCCTTAATGCTATTTTGCACTGTTTCATTATGTGATGTTACTTTTGCAGAAAAAACACCTTAGTGTTCAACCTCGCTCAGGCACATCTTTAAAAGTACTGAAATTCTTTTTATGTTATCTCCACTACAGCACATCCGCTTGTTTGTGGCTGCTTAGGAAGAAATGGTACCAGAGAGAGAACGAGAGAGAGAGAGCTGTCATGCTTTAGTTACTTCGGGGGTTGATCCCCCTTCATTTTACCCTGAAGAACAGCAGTTCTGTAAGGACATCTTTTATACACTTAGATAAAGTCCCAACATGGATTGGGACCCAAAAAAGTGAGGCTTGCGCTGGCGTGGACAGTCTTCCAGCATCAACAAGGCCTGCTAGCACAGTCCTACAGCTTGAAGTACTTTCAGTCAGTTTATATGAATTTAAAATACGAGATAAGAGAAGAAAAATATTAAATATACATTTGCAGAGCACACTGGAAAAACAGTTCTGACTGTTTACATTTGTTCGTGGCCTTATCTGGCAATCAGGCACCATCTGTGACGGGCCAGGTTGATTGTGCTGTTTCTTGAGCACACTTCCTGGGCCAAGGGAATTACGCAGCTAGGTTGGAACTCCTTGGGCTGCTGAGCGTCTTACTTTGTCTTCTTGTGACACACAACACACAGGTTCCTTTTCCAATACTGACCTTCTATGGTATTCACACTAGTAATAGTCTGTGGTTGTCCAGAGGTAACAGCACTTGGCATAATGAGCACTAGGTTCTTAATTACCTTGCATTATCTACAGTTTCTCATTTTTGTGATAATTCACTATAGACCGAGCAATACCAATCCAGCAAAATGCCATGATTACTGTAAATATTTTAATTAATTTATTCTCAAAAGTCAGACTTTATCTTAAATCTGACGAATGGATACTCTATATTATTTCTCAAGTAATATTTGATTTCTGAAAAAATGACCTTACTTCGTCTTGAACAAAAAACTTATGGTATTTTTCCTGTTGTTTTCACATCATTTAGTTTTTGAAAATGCTGACAACTCAGCTAGATTGTGATTAATTATAAAGTCCTACATCATATTTTTAGAAAGTACTGAACCATGCCTATTACTGTTTGTATCTCTGAGTTAAGAAATAGTTTTCATTTGATGTTGACATTTTTTATGTTTCATCTCATAATTTTTATTGGTGTAGATGTGCAAGTGCTAGCTGGCACAGAAGTAATTATCCTTGTCTTTATATTGGAGTCTTTATATTTTAGTGCTTTGGAATTTTTTTCTGAAATCATTTGAGTAGAATCTCTTGATATTTTTATGATCTTCATGGGTGGTTGCAAATTAGCTTCTTTTATCTGAGAGAGAAATGTTAAACAAAAATTCAGATACTCAGTGAGAAATAGTTTTCTGGAGAACAACCAAGGCTTAAAGTGAAAGTGGAAAATTTGTCCCCAGTACTGTCTATGCTCTGATGAGTTTTTTTCCCAGCCTTCCAGGGAAACGTAAGTGGTTCAGGATTTTCAGAAATGGGAGGCTGACAAAGTAAGAGTACCTGTACTGAAGCGTGAATAAGAGGTGTAACCAGGCACCATATTAATTTAGTGTCTTGCTTAATAGCATAGTGAAGTAAAATAGCTGGGATAGCTAACGGAAGAATGTACTTTGACATGCAAAGAAGATGAGAACAAGGCAGAGTTCAAAAGGAGGGTTTGTGATGGAAGGAAGGTGAAAACCAGATAGAAGTCTCAAGGAGGGGAAGGGAAATGTTTCTACCACAAGGCAACTAAAAGATGGATAGTCATTCCTCAGATGTCAGAAGAACGAAGGCCTCCAGCCCTATTCCTTTCCTCCTCAACTTTTCTGTGGTATGTGGTCAGATAATACTAAAGTTAAACTCATTAACAAAATTTTTCTTTCTGTGTTTGTTTCAGTGATTTGCCATCTTCCGTGCATGAATGGAGGCCAGTGTAGTTCTAGAGATAAATGCCAGTGCCCTCCTAATTACACTGGTAAACTTTGTCAGATCCCTGTGCAGACTGCCAGTTCTCCAAAACACTACCATCACCCGCAACAGGTGAACAAGGCTGTAGGATCACAAGTTATCCATTCTACTCATACGTTACCACTGACGATGTCTGGACAACAAGGTGTAAAAGGTAACTTCTTCCTTGTTAAATATTTTTTCCTTTAACTAACTTTGGGTATTCAGCCAGTAACAATAGTGATATACCTACCTGTACTGGAGGTTGACACCACAACTTAAATCATGAGCTTACCAGAACGGCTGAAACATATTTTGCTTGATGACTGAAGCACTAAGAAATAATAGTGGTATTGAAAAGAGTTTTAAAGTAAATTTACTTTGCCTTACGGTGCAATTTAATACAGATTGCAGAGTCAGGGGGGTTTCTTCCAGAAGTGTAGACCTGTTCAAAAAGATTATGGTTGTGGCTGAGCAGAGTCCATAAATTGCAGTTTACCTAGACAGAGAGTTGCAGGTCATTCCATGGTTACTAATGGAGGGAAGAGACAATGCTTTTCAACATAACAGAAATTTAAATCTAATGTAAAACTAAAAATACAATCCATGTTAATTTTATATAATTTGGCAGAGTCCTATAAGTTAATTTTGTGGTGAACTTTTTAGTGTAGGTGGGCCGTGATATGATTCAGTTAAATAGAACATTCTTTCCAGGTCAAAGAAAAATATAATTTAAGAAAGGGTAAGGTTTTCATACTGCTAATGCTGTGAAGAAGGCAGAAGATAAGAAACAAGGAAATCAATCGTGTTAATCAAATATTGCCCAAAGAAAGTTCATTCAGCTTCAGATTCTGTTTTCCTTAGTACTTTTTTGGTGAGGTGACACGTTCTGATGACCTTGAAGAGAAGTGTTGAATTTGTCTCTTGTATGTCCTATGACAGTAGATAGCATTTTATCTGGGTGGGATCCTGTCTATCTGGAGTGACCCTTGCAACTCAGATTCACAACATATGAAATAATGTGACGTTTGTTTGTTTGAATAGTCAGCTTGATTTTTTTCTGTTTGCTTTTTTTTTTTGTCAAGGGTAATTTTACAATTAGCTCTCCAGCACCTCTGAATAAAAGCAAAATAAATAGGTAAAGATGTGAGGAAGCTCAGTTGCTGGCAACTAGTTCCTGAATAACTTTGCTAAAACAAGCCGAACTATTTATATGTTTGTGATAAATATAATCTAATGTAGTAATTCTGTTTTCAGAAAGTGACATAGCTGTGAAGGAAGTGTTGACAGTATCCTGGAAACGCAATATTTTACAAGTACTTTTGAGTATCTGCTCGGTCAGAAGAAGAGACTATAATTACCAAAACATTTAGCAGAGCAGCAATATATTTCTGTGCCTATGTAATTACAGATGAAATAATTTTAGACAATTTTATGGTGGACCATAAAAACCAAATTTTTAAGATGCAGTTGTTTTTCAGATCTAGAGTTCCTCTCTTAAAATGCACAATAGGTTTCTCATTGCTAAAGAGTCTGATCTCTTGAATCAGACCTTCAAGTCCTCAAAGGAACCATTAGCAGTCACAATGCCTTTTCTTCTCTTTCTATGCACAAATGAGAATGTTGGATTGTTGAGAGAGGAATATTTCATTTCTTTAAAGGAAATAATAAAACAATTAATCCTGAAATGGCTGGCAGAAATAAAAATCAACGCATCTAGGCAGTGATCCAAGACCTGGAGAGGATTGTGATAGTAATATTGCACGGGAGGACCCAGCCTAAATTTGATGTTTTCAGCATCTGGACATCTCTGATTGGATTGTTAGATTAAAGTAGAGCAATTAGTGATTTCTTTTGAGGACTAAAATATTTTTTAGATTTAGCAGCTAGAGAAACTAGTTGAAGGGATTCCTCTTCATACATAAAAATGTATGACGTGGGAGATTGACCCAGACACAGGAAATGCTAACTTTGTTATGCAGCTTACAAACTATAAAACGTTTTACACACCTCTTCTCCTTACCCACTCCAGTAATAATTTGAATTGCATCTTTAAAGGACATTTTGTGCTCCAGTGAAAAGAGGCCTGAGGGTCATAAGCACTTCTGTGCAGATTACATTGACTGGAGGGTCTCAGTCTACATACCCAAACTTAAAACTACAACCGTATTTAAAAATGGAAGTATCTGAAAATAATTTCCTCCGTCTTTATCTGCCAAACCCTGAATTCAAAGTTCAACAAAGGGAGTGGTGATTTTAGATGGTTCAGATGCTGGCAACTCTTGCAGGGGCAGTCTCAGGACTTGGCAGGTACATAAAGGTGAAGGGTTGAAATCTGAAACTTTTTCTGTGTTCCAGAGACAGATGATGGATCTGAAAAAGAAAATAAAACTTACTATATATCCAGAAATAACCCAGTAGAGTTTGAATTCTGGAACTTTGAATGGGATTCTTATTACACAGTATGACCACAAATATTAATGTCAGACCAGCCAATTTGGACATCCATGTTTATGTAGCAGTCTTTACAATCTTATAATGTTGTTCTTTCCTGTGTGAAGAGTTTTCATTTTCTTGCTTTGTTAGTGAGGCTCTATGCATTCTTTCAGTCTTCCCTCTAACCCCCAAATTTGGGCTTCATTTATATTTCAGTTGCTTTAAGGCACTCTGTAAAAATTCTGATGTACAAAAAAGAAATGTCTTAGAGGTGCCTAAGATATATTTTTCACATATTTTATTACCAATTTTTTTATATGTTTTTCCTTCAATTATTTTAGTGAAGTTCCCTCCTAACATAGTGAATATCCATGTGAAACATCCCCCAGAAGCCTCAGTTCAGATCCATCAAGTTTCAAGAATTGACAGCACATCAACAGGACAAAAAGCGAAAGTACCTCAGCCAGTACATCCACAGGTCTCTTACCAAGGTCTTCCATATCAGAAGACCCAGAAAGGACATACAACTTACACAAATCAACAACCCATTCCTCATATGTTTCCTGTTTCAGTTAAAACTCAGCTTGGGCGCTGCTTTCAGGAGACTGTTGGGACGCAGGTAAGAAATGTTTGCTAAGGCTTTTAAGACAGGTAGCTTTAAAACAGTATTATAAAAGAATGAAAAAAAAATTCACAATTGCTGGGAAAGGACACATTTGACATTGTTTTCTGAAAGAAAATTATTTCGAGAATGTAAAATTCTTACAAAATTTTTCTGAACCTCTTTCTCCTTCAAACTACTGACTTTATTTTCAAGTCTTGGATTCCTGACATTTTGATTTCAGTTATTCTAGCCACAACTTCTCCATTTATAAGCTATTTCTCCAAATTAAAAAAAAAACATGACTTAAATCCAATCTCTAACTTCCCTGACTGAACAACCAAGGTTACACCATTTTCCACAGTTTTTCCTGTCCTTTGGTTTAATGAGTCTTTTTGCATATATATCTCAACAGCCAGTATTTTTTAAGCAGTTGCCATTTTTATGGAAATTCCTATTCAGCATCTCTATGTGTTTTACGGTATTGTAGGGTAATGTTTTGAATCTGTTGAAATATGACCACTGAATGGGGTAGAAAAACCTTAGTTCAGTTAGAAATAATTTTTTACATCAGGTTTTGCATATGACTATCCAAAATTGTGTATCTTCTTTCAGCTCCTGAAAGCATTTTCATAAGATACACAGTTTTTTATTTTTGCATATATATTTAAATATACACTGAGATGATAAGGATATGTGAAGAGACTGTTAAAAAGTTAGTAAAATCCTCTTATTTATTGCTTATCACCATGCTGAAATATAACTTTTCAGATCCAGTGTTTTTAAGCTGAATGTGTACCTCAGACTGATATTTTGTGAGAGGTTTCAGAAAAATCACTTGTTTTGGGAGGCAATGTTAGAGAATGAATATGTTGTTTTTCTCAGGCTAAAAAATTACTTTACGACTTTATAATTGGAGATTTGAATTTTAAATTTATCACAAATGCCACTCTGCTTTCGGTCCTTTCAGTAATATGTACCCAAAGTTAGCCAATTTTCAAACATCTGAAATTATATCTATTTTCAGTATATTCCACAAACATTTGTAAGATGTTGGCAACAAAATTATCCAAAGATTTCATCTTCCCTGAAACACTGGACTAGAGCAAAGTGCCCTTTACAAGTGTATCTTCTAGCTGTGTCTTTGAGCTGTCACTGAAATTTTTTAAAGGCTCTTAAGCAGCGTGCAACACCCTGGCCCCCAATTTAAAAAAAAAAAAAAAAAAAGAAAAAAGAGAAGAGACCTCACTCCCTGACTCACAAATGGGCAAGGAAGAAACTTTGGAAAGGAGCGGTAATGGGGAACAGGCAGGAGTAGAAGCAGGATGCTGTCAGACCTGGGTGATGGCAATGTAGTGTAGTTGTCAGATGGTAAGTTGTGATAGCAGTTACCTTCTGGAATCATAGAATGTTAAGGGGTTGGAAGGGACCTTAAAGATCATCTAGTCCCAATGCCCCCCACTAGACCATGCTAGACCATCTCATGAGGGCAATGACAAATAATTCATTCTGAAAAATGCTGTGGAAGAAGCAAATTTAAATGTCATAATGCACCGAAAATGTTTCTAAAACACCAGTTAAGTCTGAGTATGGAATGTTTTAGGCTAGTATTCACTAATTCTTGAACGCTTGATTTGGGATCTACAATTAAGAGCTCTTTATGCTTGTCTGTTTAAGAAATAGTAAAACCTTCAATTTTTTCTTTGACAACTGTTGAAGCACATGTTCAAAAGAAAGTTCATGGATTTCACATGACAAAATGAAGCAGGGCCTGTGTCAAACAACCATTTCTCTCTGTTTCCTAAGAATGAGCAATCTAACAAACATGGCATTATGATGCATAATCATAAAAATCTGGAAATAATTATGATAATTAATAGCTGTTTAGTATCTATTTGTAGTTCTATTTGTACTCATATATAGAGGAATCCAAAATTCCTTCCTTGGTCTTACACTTGGCAATAGATGCTCTGTCTTTTATCTCCTACCTCTCATGCTTGATCATTTCCTGTGTGTTGTTTCTGAGGCATGCATAAGCAAGGCATTTTGGAATGACATACCAAAATTTTCTGTCCTATGCCTGCCCCTCACATTACAATGGTTTTGAAACTAAAGTTTACTCATCACTCTCTGGAAGACAGTAGCGTGCTCCTTTTAAAGGAGGAGAAAAGGGAAAATATGCTTCCATTGCCCTCATGTCTGACTTGGAATCCTACTAAATGCTTAGTCACCAATTTTGATAATTTTTTTTTCAGTATTCCCCTGGAACAATATGTCTTTGCAGTTCTCTCAAGAAAGGGTAGTGCCTCCTACTTTAGAATCGTGCATGTTCTCATTTTTTACAGATTTTGTCGATCCTTTCCATGTCAGTCTTGAAGAAGAGCATAGTAAGGATTTCAGATATGCCTTTTGTTATGTAATTTAATGGATAAATTTAGAATTGGAGTTCTAGGATGGCATTTTGTAGAGCATTCATTTAAGACCTTGCCAAACATATAGATCTAAGTGACTGGTTGACTGTTCAAATTTGAATCTGAAATGTTGTTTTTCCTGCACTCAAGCAGTGCATATTATTTATTTGTATGTTAAATATGCCTTGAACTGGGAAAAACACCTAATTTTTTTTACTTTTAAATAGATCTATTCTAAAAGAATTAGGTTTTTTGTTTCCTTCATATTTGCTTTGCTATATTTGAGGGTTCTCTTTAACTGTTCAGATGAGATACTAAATTGAGATTGTTCGGAACAATGTGTTGCAAGTCCTTTCTGGAGTTGATGCTGGATAATTTTGATATCCATACTTTGTTCAACAATCATCAGTTTTTATACATTTTTTTGCAGGGTGGATTGTGTACTTGGCTTCAGAAATGTTTTATTAAATATCCTGGGATCAGAGATGAATTTACTGTGTATAGAGCAGATTGATGGAAGGATATGTGTGTGGCCTCTTGTAAGCAAATCAGCCAAGTTAGTAAGGACTCTGGTCCGGGCTAAAAGCACAAGATTAAAAAAGTATCAGAATCTCTTTTGTGGTTTTGTGTGAATGTGTAACTTCTACCATTCTATGTTTCTCTCCATCTCTTGTTCTCTCCTTCTTCCTCAAATTTCAGTTGCTCTTCAATTACAGGTCCTTTGATTATAGCGCTCTGAGGTTTTTCTCACAACCTTCCATGGAATATTTTTCATCTCCCAGCACATTCTTTCTCACCCCACCTTAGTTAAATTCCCTTAATGCATCTCATTCAAAAACAGTAGGATAGTCACTATACTCAAATTCCAAGACAGTGTGTTTTCTGCAGTGAATTTCCAACTGAATGCATACTGTTAAAGTGAGCAACTGGAGCCACTTTGAACTGAAGCTCAGAGGACTTTATGGTACAGATAGTTAAAGAATCTGGTCATGTTATCAGGCCTCCAATGACTTTTAATTACTGACATAGGAATTCTTCTAGACCTTCTATTCGCTTAGCTGTCTGCAGTATCATAAGTGACTGTAACCAAAGGCAGCAATGGAGAGAAGAGGCTAGTAAAAGATGTGTGAAAAGATGTCAGTCTACAAGCTTAGAGGACAGAGAGGGGCTAGAGGAATGAAATTTCCTGGTTTGATTAGAATAAATAAAGACACATGTTTTCATAAATACATATACACGTGTATGTATGTGTTGCTTAATTGTGACTGTTTTCTGAAGTGTTCTCAGCACTGGTAAATAAAGTGGAAAGATAACTATAAAAGTAGTATTAATATTTGAATTTTTAAAAAAAAATATAAGAAAAAATAGTGTTTTGGATGGTTCTCTTTTGTACCTAAGTCAGTTCACTTTTCCTGGCTGCTTCTCTTTTCTCTAAGTGAAATGCTTAGCAATTATTTCTCCTCTAGAATATGTTAGTGGTGATTGCTCCAGAGTAGCTTACCATGTCACATGATAGCTTACTATGATATCTCGCATACAAAAGTATGGCTTTCCTAGTACCAGAAATATTTTTGCAAGGTATATCATGAACTAACAGTTAAGCTGCAGGGCAGAAACTTTCTGTTGTCATAAAGATATAGGAAACAAACCTTTACCTGAACTTGCACCTTGTTATATAGAAAATAATGCAGAGAACATAGAGACTTGAAGTTGGGAAATGAACACAGTGGAAGCAGTAGGACTGAAATCGCACTTAAGATGGAAAACAATAAATTTCTGGAGAGCGCTATATGTTATGGTGGCTTCAAAGGCTAGAGACTGGACGTGGAGACTTGTCCTGAAAGATGTTTTACAGCCATGTAGTCCTTTATTTCTGAAATCCAAGGCATTGGTCATCTTAGACCACTGATTCTCTAGGTCATATTTAAAAAGCAAGTAAATAAGGGAGATTATGTTTTTCTTCTTTTTTTCTGCAGATTTTTATTTTAATTCTAACAAAAATGCCTTACGGCACAGAATATCTTATTTCCTAAAAACTTATACAGTGTCAGTGGTGCATCTAGTAAAGATTGTATTGGTATTCTTGAGTCCTGTTGATTTTGCATATGGTGACTTTGCATTTAAATCAAGAAAAGAATGCAGATGCCTGCTATCTGTCAAACTTCATATAGAGATGGTTAAGCACTGCTTTTCTCACCCCTTAAGACCACTTTGAAGTGTTAACTAAGTATATTCATGTGTTTTCCTATGGTTAGGAATCAAATTACAATATGACACCTATAGCAGACAATAGAAGCACATCTTGATAGATTAATTGTTTTAATTAAGCTAAATAACATTAATGGTGAACACTAGGAAAGACTACTGAAAATTACAAAGGCTGTCCATTTTTCAGTGCACATATGTGTTCAAATGTGTTTCAAATGCTGCTTAGCATGCCTGATCAACAGATGTTAGTTAATCAGCATCTCAAGTGGGATAAATTTCTATGGAAATGGTTTATTTAATACTGTGTTTCAGTAATGTCTTTTACAGGAAACATTTGGTTTTGTTTGAGCAACACACTTCTGTCTGCTGTCAGACTTGGTAGAATACAAAATAACCCAAGTGACTGGTGGCAGCTGGAAAAGGTCAGAAATTACCAACTTGTATCATGGTAAAGATTCTGACTGCAAATCATTAAGCGTTTACATAACCTTATTCAGCCAAGGGCATATGCTGGTCGGGTACTTAACTTTGAGAATATACATAAAGTGTTTAGGAACTGGACTTAGATAATTGATGAGTTTTTCAAATGGGAAATATTAAACAAAGGCAGCAAAGTTTTTGAGTTAGAAATCAAAAATGTGTTGATAGCTCTTAATGCCTAACCTAACATTGATACTGCTGTATGCAATATGATCATAGTGTATATATACTGCGGAGGTGATTACAGTAGTAATATGCCATTTGAAGTTATTCATTCAACTGTATAAGTATTCCTGTTGAACTTGAGATTTAACAAAACATTTCCTATGGAGGTAAATTTCAGGTATTTTCATTTTGTGACAGCTGTGTGAAATGAACTTCGCTATTTATATTCTTCAGGCAGGAAAAATTGTACAGTCTTGTACTTCATACTGGTACTTGTTCTCTTAGAGCACTTTTAAAACCTTTTTCTTTAGAATAGTCTCAGAAATACCATCTCATAAAATAAAATAACTGTCTGGAATTCCTTGAAGCTCATGGTTTGGCTTCTGAAGTTCTTAAATAAATAGACTGTCAGAAATTGGTGTGGATTCATGTCCAGGATTAATGCTTCATTCGCAATAGTTTCTTTGCAAGATCAATACTCTGAAATATCAGAAGATTAAAGATGTATCAGATACCAAAAACTCCAAACACTGTTTTAATTACTCAAATAGAAGGAAGCTGGATAATTTTTACTTGCCTATGAAGAATGTTCTGTTTAAGCCAAAACAAATTCTTTACCAGTTCTTCTAGAAAGTCTGGAAATATTTAAGTTTCTCTCCTCTGCTTATGAGACAATGCCTGTTAGTGAGCCAGTGGTACATGGGATAATACTCTTCATTTGTAACAACCTGTCATTCAGCTGGTCAGTAAGCTAATTAAGTTTGTTTGTTAATGGTTTCAGTAATGCAGTTTACTAAGTTTGAGGTTTCTTTCTCTGTTTGTCGTGCCTATAGGGAAAAAAAAAAGAAGCAAGAATCCGAGGTCTGTGCCTGTTGAATAGTTTACAGAAAGTTAAACAGTGTATCCATTCACTTCTCCTATTGTGGTATGTGAAATACAGTCTTTTGAGCTGAATCCCGGAGTCATTAGCTATTAACTCAGGCAAAGCACCTATCAATTTCAATCATAGTTAATCATATGACACCCCTTTATTTATGCCTGTATTGTGGTTTTGACTAACAGCTTGTGACAGGGATTTGTGGATGGGTCACGCAGGTGTCTGAGTCCCAGGAAATGTTGTGGTCCCCTGGCCAAAATCCTCTGTGGTTGCCCTGAGACTAATTGCCAGACTGGGCTCCCTACTGCACTTTACAGAATAAATTTCATCTACTGCCTTAGCAGAGGGATTTCAAGGAGGGATATAATCCTTCCTTTTCCCTTCGCACTGGAAAACACATGAAACCCTGGTGGCAGTACACAAC
Source organism: Chiroxiphia lanceolata (assembly GCF_009829145.1). Lineage (NCBI taxonomy): Eukaryota > Metazoa > Chordata > Aves > Passeriformes > Pipridae > Chiroxiphia > Chiroxiphia lanceolata. Next base: position 32,733,282 of record NC_045639.1, on the reverse strand, counting down.
TGTTAGCACTCCAGGACTGTGGAGATGGGGCAGAGGCTGTAGTCTGGACAGAGTAATAAAGAGGTGATGTGGCTTGGGGTGGCCTTCGTGCACCAGCATAGGGTCAGCCAGAATTTCAGTCTTCCAGTGGGAATATTCAGTACTTCCTTCAGTTATATAAAATATTGGCATAGAAGCCCAGGCACGCATGGGGAAAAATATGTGGATTCGAAACAATACTTTCAGTGTCTGTGAGCTCTTTACCCAGGAAGAACTTTGTTTTATAGCAGTACCATGTGTGCATCATACTGTTGCTACTGCTGAGCCTCTTTCAGCACAGTTGGACTCTTTTATATGAAACCTTCATGACTTCTTTGCCTTCTGATCGAGTAAGAGTGATTTCCAAATCCCAAGCTTGTGACAGAGATACCATTCATGAAAATCTGTTTTCTTTTCCAGGACCCCTCAGGAATACAGACTAGATTAGTTTAAAATATAGATGATTGACAGAAAAGTGTAAACCTAAGCTTAGGGAATGGCATTATCTTCATGGACAGTCAAGCTGTATGCCTGTTTAGCTTTTCTGCTTATTTTAGGCTTTTGTGTGTGTGTTGGAGTTATGTTGAATGGTCAGATAAACTAAAAAATAGTTGGGAATTCCCCAAAGTGATGTTTCCAGTCACTTGTGACTCAGAGACTGGAAAAGACTGGCTGAAAAACTAATGAGTTCTTCTTGGTAATAGGAAGTGGGTAAGACTTTTTAAGTGGATAGAAATTACCTATAAAAGTTTTTTGAGACCTGTAGAAACAGAGCTTCAGTGCATAGATGCTTAAGGGTTGTGAAAGAGGGGGAGTATCTTAAGAAAATACAGCGGGCTAGGAAACTGTGCAGCGACTTGAGCACTGAGAGTATCTGAAGCACTATTAGATGTATCAGAAAAATCAGGGTTTACTAGGAGTAGAAGAACTCTTTGTTTCTGCTTGGATTAGGACTTTGCAGAGCAGTCATGTTTTCTGATACATAGCTCCAGAATTACACAGATCTTACAGCACTGGGAGTCCCATGTGGCAGTTGCTTTTTCTCACTGGCCAGTTTCTACAATGATCTGGATGTTAACCAAATTATCATTGATTCTTCAAGCTTTAATTCACCATAGAGGCAGTGGGAGCAGCAGCTTTAATCATTGCCAGTTTTTACTGACAGGACTACAAACTACAATTGCCAGATGACTCAGACTTTGGCATCCTTATTTTTGCTCATGGTTTTTATATGGAAATTTGAAAAAGTTATGACCACAGAGATCATGATTTTTGGTAGAGTGCAAATGCTGTAGCACCACACCTAAACTATAAGTAGGCTTTAGTTCATCTTCCTCCTCCTCCCCTACTTTATTTTTCTCCCATCCTTCTTTACTTTTTATGGTTTTAATTTATTACTATTAAATGACACCTTTTCTATTCTGGGGGTGGGGGGTAAAAGGGCCAGTTCATGATGCAATGTTGGCTCTCAGGTTAGTGGAATCTTGCCTTGACACATGTGAACTGCTGGAATGTGTCCTTGAGGCTTTTGACCTTGAAGAGAAACACTGGGTTTTAGGTAATGTGCCTCACTGCCCAAAGGCTCCATTTCTGAGATCCTAAGGGGAGGTGCAGCACCAACCTTGATTCCTTCTACTTTTTTTCAGAAAGAGGAGAGTTGTAAAAGCAATATACACTGGGGGAAGAAGAGTTGAGTGCAACATGCTTTAGCTGGCTCTTGATAACAGCCATAGTGTACGACTTTAATAAGTGGCTTCTTTGTCTTTGAAAAAGCAATCTCAGTTCTAGGAAAAGGGCTGAGCATCTGTAATTATAAAGTAAAACTGAATAGCTGTGGTTATAATGTAAAATGGTCCTTCTTGGAGCATACTCACCTGGGACACAGGTTGAGAAAAACAGCATTGTTTAAGGATGTAATACAAATTCTCTAAGGTTTTAGTGTAGCCACTTGGAGGAAGCATTATGAGTATTCTCCAGCTGAAAGATTTTTAAGCTTCTGGGAACTGCAGCACAATCTGTATATCATCTAGCTAGGGGCACTTGGAAGAGCTAGTTCCAGTTTTCAAAACAGCCGAGCTGCTACAGCAGAGGGAGTTGTGAAGAATTTGTGCATCTTGATGGTCTTTGTGAAGTACCAGGCTGAGAGTTGCTTCTGGAAACAACTCAGCAGACTCTGACTGATCAGGAATGGTCAGTCTAGTGCAAGACAGCTGAAAGATGTGTTCATATAATGTAAGCCTGGGCCAGTATCTTGCTTAGATACTTTGCTGCTTCAACACAGCCAAAAACCATCCAGGCGAGGACTGTTTCTCACCCCCTGCAACATCGGAAAATTTTTCACCAGACCCTCTGCAGACAGCAATTGAAAATAGACTCCTGAAGTTGCACAATAACTGAGCAGTCTTTCTGAATCTTTTTGGCCACTCTTGTTTTTGCTGTTCATGTGTCACCCTAAAACGAGACTCAAAGCACAAGTGGTGGTACCCTGTATATGGATGGTGTACAGAGGCACACCATAACTGTGCTAAGTTGCCATAGTGCCAAAAACTTTGACATGTGTAGCTGTCATTAAGATGGAGGATGCTTCCAGCTTCTTGCACATCCCTTGACAAATGTCTAAGCTTCATGTGCAGTAAGTGCTGAGCTGCTGCAGGCTGCACATTGCAGTTTGATGTTTAAATAGTGTACTGGGGCTGCTTTGTTGCAGAGATATTTCCGGAGGTGCCTGGGGGTGGGTAGTATCTGTGAGAAAGGGATAGAGAAGATGGCTGGGATGATGACTTGTTGGCCCTCCCCATGCAGAGGGAACCCTCTGATGAGTCACAACCCTGGTGTGGGGTAGCTTGCTATCCTGTTACTAGTCACACTATGAGTGTTACAAAGAGTAACTCTGCTTCAGAAACATCATTGGCTCACGTGTGCCCATATGATCAAGAGCACATTGGAAAAATTTTAGAAAAGTTGGAGGAAGCTGTCAGTGCCTGTGCATTCAGCATAATCTGAACTGCAGAGTGACTGGGTTACTAGCTGAAGTGAAATCAACTGCAAGGCCACAGCCTGTGGCATAGGATGAGCCAGCTATCTTGATCTGAAAGCTAAGTGGCAGTGAGCATTTGGGTCAGAGGTTTATATGCTGTCAGAAAGCAGAGTTAGATTAGGGAAAGTCTATTCACTCCGTACTGAGGATTCACACTTTGGCACATTTGAATTGTTTGCTGCAGTGCTTATTTATATCAGCATTTGCTTTGAAAGTACTAAGGGCAACTGTTGTGAACTTCTTCTGTGCATTGTGCATTACATTTTATACTTGATTGGCAAGTTTAGATGTTTTGGGTTTTTTAACATCTGCATCTGAAATACATTTAAGCTTTCTTTACCATGAGAAATGGAAGAAAATTGCAGAAGTCAAGAACATAATTAGTACCTTGTAAGCTTCTGAAAATTAGTATTCTTATTAATAAAAAGCAGAATAAGGAAATGAAATGGGGGAAATGACAATTGACCTCAGAAATTATTGCATGATTAATTTGAATATTTGCATGGGGAGTGAGAGAGTTCTTTGGAGTAACACAGGCATCGCTAATTTCAACTTTAGTCATCTTACATGTGTTATCTTCAGTGTCTGAGCAGCAGAATCTGTCATTAAATTTGGCAGTTTTCAGTAACTGATCATAAACATTAAACATAAGTTGATGGGAAATTGAGGCTATTTAGTAGGAAATAACATAAAAACCATGATCATACTTTTTGTCTTTCTCTAAGAGAGTAATTAGGTGTTTGAGACAATTTATATAACTTCTGAAAAAGTGGACAAGGATGTTTTGATGAGGAAGAAGGTAGGGAATAGGTGCCAGTGGTAAGTTACTACCTTAGAAATGTACTCACTCATACTTGTGGCATATTGTTTCCTTCTGTTTCTTTCTCTTTCTTTTCAAGTTGACACAGGAGAAGATAATAATGTCCTCTAATTGAGTCATGCCTGTGTAGAGAGCCTTTGCAATGCATAGGCACCTTCTAAGCTCAGCTAAGAGCTCCAGTGAATCTTCAGTGTCTCAGCGAGAGGTTGACCCAAGATAACTGAAAAAACATTGTACTAGAAGTGAGCATTTTATAGTATCACTAACCAGAGTATTCTTTACCTGACTATTCCAGTGTGGTAAAGCACTTCCTGGCCTTTCTAAGCAAGAAGACTGCTGTGGAACCGTGGGTACTTCCTGGGGTTTTAACAAATGCCAGAAATGTCCCAAGAAGCCATGTAAGTGCTATTTTGTTGTTATTCTCTGGATCAGCTTATGCCTTTTTTCCCCCTCAAGTAGTATTTTCTTTTTTTTAAGGAAAAAAACAACAAAAGGAACCTAGTAGAAAGAATGTGCTATGATTTGATTAGGAACAGGTTGTAGAAACTGGAATTCCCCTGCATGCCAGCAGGGTTACATTATGCAGGCACTCAGTGCAGCCAGCAGAGTTGACATTGTTGGGTTTTTTCTCCCCTTCTTGCTCCTTTCAGTCAGTGGTGGACTGTTGTGTTTTCTCAGTGCAGGAAGAATAATCACGTTGAATCATCTTGCCTTTTCCAGCTGGACTTTTTTTTTTTTTTTAAGTTTGCACAGAAATTTTAAATTATAGAGGCGCCAGTTACTGCTTGGAGAGAATGCAGTGACGTCTTGGGACTGCAGATGAACTTTCAAGTTTGGAGCCAAGATCTTCCAGGCTCTAAATTGTCAGTTGCTTTTTTTTCTCTGCTTTTGAAATATCTTCACCAACAATTAGACAATGACAAAGACTTCTTTCACCATTTTACTAAGTTTTGACATCATATTATAAGGAAAAAGAAATTTCAAATTTTTTACATGATAGGTGAAGATAGTTTCTTGAACTTTCTGTGAATTATGTTATTGTTGCACAGGAATAACAATACTCCTGTGTCATGTCATATTTTCATCGTTAAATGAAAGATGGGTAAAGGTAATGTAATCTCGGTTTTGCAGATGGAGTGGACCTGCATTTAGTGGGCCAGAAATAGGGCAGGAGATTGCAGTCATTCTTATCTAGGTCATCTAGGACCCTGTTATTTGTACAGATAGCAATGTTGGAAACATGTTCAGTGTTAGATCTTTTTGGAAGCATGTTTTGATTGGCAAGTCTTAATGTAGATATAAATACAATTCCAGCAGAAAACCTACTTTTACTTCTATTTCTCTGACTCCTCCTTCCATAGGAGACTGACATAATTTATGCTGACTCAGTCTGATCTGCTAGTTTATGAAGCATTTAATTTTCATGCATTAGAGTATGTTTATTTTCTGATGTGCTTCAGGGAGAGAACCTCCTTGGGGTCATAGTTAATAAGACTCAGGTACCTGAATTTTTATTCCTGTATTATGTAAATACAGTTTCTAACAGGGCCATGCATGCCAACAGTATGACGTTTAACAAAGAAAAGTGCCAGATTCTGCACCTGGGATGGGACAGCCCTGAATGTACAGATAGACTAGGGAATGAGATGCTGGAAAGCAATGCCATGGAAAGGGACCTGGGGGTCCTGGTTGACGGCACGTTGAATATGAGTCAGCAGTACCTTGGCTGCCAGGAGGGCCAACTGTGTCCGGGGGGGCATCAGGCAAAGCATCACCAGCTGGTCGAGGGAGGGGATTGTCCTGCTCTGCTCTGCACTGGGGCGGCTTCACCTTGAATATTCTGTGCAGTTTTGGGCACCACAATACAAGAAGGATATAAAATATTAGAAAGCATCCAAAGGAGGGCTATGAAGACATTGAAGGGCCTTGAGGGAACACCATAAGAGGAGCAACTGATAGGTCAGTTGGCTCGTTCAGCCTGGAGAAGAGGAGAATGAGCAGAAACCTCATCGCAGTCTACAACTCCTTCACAAGAGGAAATGGAGGGGCAGGCACTGATTTCTCCTCTCTGGTGACCAGTGATAGAACCTGAGGGAATGGCATGAAGTTGTGTGAGGGGAGATTTAGGTTGGATATTAGGAAAAGGTTTTTCAGCCGGAGGGTGGTTGGGCTCTGGAACAGGCTCCTCAGGGAAGCGGTCACGGCATCAAGCCTTCCAGAGTTCAGGAAGCGTTTGGGCAATGTTCTCAGGCACATGGTGTGATTCTTGGGGCTGTCCTGTTCAGGGCTAGGAGCTGGACTTGATGATCCCAGGACTTCCCCCACATGAAACTGTGCTGGCTGTGACCGATGACTGTGTTGTCCTCCGGGTGTTTTTCAGTATTTCCCAGAATAATATTTTTCGTGATTTTACTGGGCACTGAAGTGAGACTGACAGGCCTGTAGTTTCTGGGATGATTCAACCAAAAACTGTTTGGAACTACTAATACAAATTTTTTGGTTTCTGGTTTGAAGTGAAGTCTACTTGTTAGTTCTTCATTGTTCACGTACAACACTGGTTGTCTCAGCCTGGAATCCACAGTCGATGTGTTGGTCAGGCAGATCTTTAATACCAACATGTCTGGCATGGTGTTAAGAGCAAGCAGTGAATGAAACACTGGGGCAAACCAGGTCTGAAATCCTGATCCACAGATGCTTCCTAGATGGGTACAGAAAAGTGCCTGAACTCAACCTAAAAACCTCTCCTGAAAGGAGGTCCAGCACCCTTTTTTCAAAGCACTGAGTAAGAATACTTTTTTTTTTAAATGCTAATGAGATGAGCAATGTCTTTTTGTTATAAAAGCTTAATGGCTAGCACACTTGCTCAAGATGGGACACTTCAGAGTTCCTTTATCTGCCAGAATAATTTCTAATCTACATTTTATACCTATGAGGAGATGCCCTAACCCATAAAATGTAGGAACAATTCTTGGAACAGGACTAGTAACCCAGTCTCTTTCCCAGAGTCCTTAATTACTTACGGTATGAGTCATGCTCACTCCTGCTTTCTGGCTCAATTTGGAATTGTTTTTTTGAATGTAACTGTATGATCTCAAGAGGAGACAGAGAATGTTGTCACTTGGAATAATCCTCTACTTCTGATTAAAGCATTCCTGGAAAGTAAGCGTTTGTTTCTCCTAGACATAATGGGATACATTTCTCATCTTTCTAGGTGGGAGTTCTCACTGTACATTAGTGTTTTAAGAAGGGAGAAGGAGAAGGGTCCACTCTCTGTTTTCCCCAGATTAAAATGCAGTGTCATTATATCACTGCATTATATCAAGAACATAATTTGGTAGGTGTATGCTTCAGGAATATTCATTAAATCTGTCAGGGAGCTTTGGTAGCAGTATAGGTGTTTTTTCTAGGCCAGCTTTGATTTAGGAATGATTCTACGTGTGATGCTATTCAATCATGCCATGTCTTATGGCAAGCCTGCATGGGTGCAAATGGTGAATTTTCATATTTCTAAGAACTTTAGGTGATAAATTTGGAGTTTTGAAGGTGTTTAAGTGATCTTACAGCATTTTAGAATTTTATAGATGATCAGTTTGAACTTAGGCACACAACTTGAACCTCTAAATCTGTTTTGAATCTGGGCCTAAGTGTCCTTAGGGCATAGGTGTCAAACTAAGCCTCATGCCAGTATCAAAGTGTTATGCTTCTGTAGAGTAAACAATTTTCAAAGATAAATGTAACTTTATTATAAGACTTAATGGAAGTATGGAGTGGCTGCTAAAGGATTTATGTTCATCAAGTATTTTTATTTTTACAACAATGAGAATCATTCAGTAGTAGAAAGAGTATGCATATATATTTACATGTATAAATTTATATGTTGTTGGATGGAAAAACTTGGGAGTCAAGTAAATCATTAGTAAGTTGTTAGTTAAGTGATACCTATGGCAGTGTCTCAACAGGCAAAATTAGTCCCACATTAGTCCCATATAATTTTGACCTGTTCTGATACTTCAGTAAATTGGTATCACCCTTTTTATTGTAAATTTTTTGGAAGCAAACAGACTTCCTTTTGCTTTTATGGTTTTAAGCTTCATAAACTTAGTTTAAGGTTGACCTGGTTTTGTAATAATATGTAGTCAGGTTGCGATCTTTTGTGTAACACACTTTAGCAAAATATTTAAGCATATACTTCAGTCTCACTAGCAGGCACTTTTCTTTTCACTTCAGTCAGCTGCTTAAGGACATGCGTGAGCTTATGTGTGTCTTTTTCCCATAGTCCTAAGTAGGGCTCTGTCACTCTGTAGAGATGTACTTGAATATTTTGGGTTACAGCCACTGCTCAGTCAGGGCTTCTGTCCTATTGCAAAATTAAGTGCCTTGGCCTGAGACAGCTCCCATGTCTGTAAGGTTATGGGTTATTCAGTTTTACTGAAAACCAAGAGAAGAAATTTTGGAACAGATCTCCATTTTTGAGGGCTTCTACAGAAGACGTTTAAGATAAAGTGCATTTCTGTGTTACATGGGGAATGTTATGATTGGTCAGGCTTCTTCTTAACAGTTAATAATTACAAACAGGTTGTCTAAGTGTATAAAGGGTAAGTAATGTAGGACTCCATCCAGCTCCCACATGGATCACTAGGCATCACTGAACAAGCTCCTTACTCTACTGTGACCCACTTAACGTTTCTGCTCTTTGTAGAAGGAAGAAAACAGCTGCTAATAAGCTGCCATTTCCTGTTCAGTGTGGGAGTAGGAGGATGAAGAGGGAGAGAGAGGTTAAAAAACTCTGACCTCACTCCACCGCTGCACTTTCTAGAGCAGCTGAGTCATCCTGGAAGGGAAAATGTGTTGCAGCACTGGAAAAGGCCTGGCATACCTTATGGGCTAGTCTCCATCTACAACTGCAAGAGTTCTGCTCTTCCTCTGTTCTTGTTCATCAGGCTGCACTGCAGGGTATCTCACTTGGTTTTAGTGAGAATTGAATCAGGTCTGTAGTGGCAAACACAGATCAGTTAGGATGTAATGAGTGCAATTACGAGTCTGACTCTGCCAACATAACTATTAGGAGTTTCATTGATTTTTGGGGGGGACTAGACCATTGTGCTTTTGTAAATCTCACCTTAAATTTCAACTGGTTTTAATGTTAACATTGTGAAAAGATTGTAGCTGCCACTTTAAAAGAAAAAATTTCCAGATTTTGGGTTAAGTTAAAATGGTTGTAGTCAATGTAAAGATGGAAAATATGTGTTCAAAACTCTAATAATATTGTTACTGTGTTTTAGCCCATAATATTTTTGTGTTTAACCATTTTGTAATTTATGCAATATCTAAGGAGAATCTTAATGTTCTAATTAAGTAATTATTTTAAATGAGTCACAGCAATTTGAAATAAAACTATCTTGCTCCAAAAGCTGCTACTCAAGATCATGACTTAAATTTTTCCAAATAATAGGAAAACCCTTAGAAGTAATGAAAATAATTATTGGGTTTTTTCTTCCTTTTTTTCCCCCTCACTGTTACGGTCAACCAGTTACCAGTTTTAAAATAAACTGCAGGGATAAATGTGCAATTCAGGCATTACGTAGTGTGAAGCCAATCAACAACGTTGTTACTCAGTTGTTCTGTCTTATTTGACAATTTATATACAGTAAAGATGAAAAGTACTGCATCTGGTTTTTTGTTGGGGTTGTTTTTTGTTTGGTTGGTTTGGTTTAAGTTCTTTTTTTTTTTATCTACTGAACATTTAGAACACTTTCAAAGGAAACCGAAAGATGTGACAAAATGTAAGGGATCTCTGTTGTAGCAAATTATGAAAAACTCTCTTGACTCTTAGCAAAGGCACGTATGTTATCATAGTGCCAAAAGCTTAGTCCTGTATGTTTAACAACTTACTGGACTTCGTCAAGAAGTTAGATTTTAGTGCATAATCATATAAGGAAGTTACTGCTCTTATTTATGATGTTTAAGAATCAATACAGTTTTCTGTAGTCTCAAAAGCAACCTTAAGGGAAGAAAAAACCAATAAAGAGAAATAAAAAACTGATTAACTGAACACTTTCTATTTTGGCAAAATTGAATTCAGTCTTTACTTTGCAGTGTTATGTCTGTGACAGTTTGCACTGATCAGCCAGTAAGTGAAGTTCAGTCTTCTAAAATTCAACAGCTTTGTAATCACAGATGTGCCCTTTTCTTCTTTCCCCTCTCCCCTTATTTTAAAAGTTTATTTGTATCTATTTGCTCTGGATTTCAAGTATTTTTTTAATTCAGTATGGCAGGAGAACTGGTACTCAACAATTTTGCTTAACATTTGAAGATGCTTTTGCTTTCTGAAGCTGCTTTCAGTTATAAAACCATCATTGAGTTTCCATGATGGATCTTCAACTTTATCTTTTCCCAGCATGATATTTGTAGCTTGTTTGCAAAACTAGTTATTTAAATATTTTAGGACAAATAGGATGAATGATAATGTTCTGATTTCAAAGGTTTCTGTTTTTGTAAAAAATACAAATTTGACTGTATAACTGAAATCTTAAATGGTAAACATATGGAAAGAGATGGAATTAAGGTTACCTGTACAACCTTTAATTTTAATTTTTTTATCTTTTATGCTTAACCAAGAATCAAAAAAACTTGGAATTTTTTTTATAGTTATATGATAATTTGGCTGTCAGTGTATAAATTAGCATTATTTAACTGATATAATTTTTTTCTTCAGCTTACCATGGATACAGTCCTATGATGGAATGCCCACAAGGCTACAAGAGGATCAATGCTACATTTTGTCAAGGTATGATAGTGTCCACAATTGACTGTGTTTGTGTATTTGTTTTCTGTGACATATTCTTTGATATTTATGACTTACATGAATGAATCCAGTTTACTGATTTGTATTTGAGAAAAAATGTTGAGGCTACTTTTAACTCTTTCCAAATATTGGCAACTGTATAGAGTGGTTTTTTGCCTCAAGGGCAAAAAACTTTTGAAACTTTTACTTATAGTTTCATTTTCTTTGATGTATAAAGATGATTTCATAAGGATCCATTTACTTTACTCTTCAGTATAAAGACATTATTCTGTCAGTTTTTTTGCTGAACAGTGAATCTGTACACTTAGTTAAATCAGAGGAAACTAGCAATATAGAATAATTTTTATAATCATGGAAGTTTAGAGTAATCAGAGAAAAATCCTTTTGGACTTAGAGGTTAGACACAACAGTACTGAGAAAAGCCAGACAGTGTCCCTGGCAAGATGAAGATTATAAGCATGTGTACCTGGCTGCTGTGTAAAGCAGTGACCCACATACTTCCAGGTTGTGCATAGTGCAGGTGAGGATGTGTGGAGTTAGACAGTGTATAAGTTGTGTTACTCCAAGAGTAGACTGTATTATCTCTTGGCTGAAAACATTCATGGCTAGGCTTCGTGAATGCAGATTTGGGAAGGGCTCTACCCACATTTGCTACAAGTGCGCTGGTGGCTAAAGAGGCCAATGCAAGATAGACAAGATCGGTTGCAAAAGGCACAGTAGAAAGACTCCTTGGATGGTATTGGCAAGACACAATTCTTTCTGCGTTGTCTTTTCTCTTTGATGGTGATCCTGCGTGTGTTCTCAAAGGAAGCAGCAGCGTTATAGATGGTGTGTCTCCAGGCCTCCTGATTGGAGGCCAGAGTAGACCAGCGATGGAGATCAGTGTGGCCAAGGCTGAGATGTTGCTTCAGGGAGTCCTTGTATCTTCTCTTTGGGGCTCCTCTCTTGTGGCAACCAGTGGCAAGTTCACCATAGAGCACGATCTTGGGGAGGCGGTGGTCCTTCATCCTTGAGACGTGCCCTGCCCATCGCAGCTGTGTTCTCAGCAACATGGCCTCAATACTTGTAAATGCTGCCTGTTCTAGAACAGATGTATTGGTCACATAATCTGACCAGTGGATGTTTAGGATTGTACGGAAGCGTTCTAGGAGACGCAGGTGGTGGTGGTAAATGACCCATGATTCGGACCCATATAAGAGAGTAGACAGCACTTTGGCTCTGTAAACACTGATCTTTGTATTTCAGGTGTTTATTCTGCCAGACTCTTTTATGGAGTCTTCCAAAAGCTCTATGTGCCTTTGCTAACCTGTTGTCTATCTCTCCGTCTTGGCTGTAAACACAGAAGTTATCAAAACATGTAGGGTTGTGGGATCTGCATGATCATGAAGCTACAAAGAAAGGCTTGGGACATTTATATACTCCTGGCCTATGGCATCTCTATCTGATGAAGCTGAAGAGATACCCATAGGCATATGGTTGTTCTTTCTGTGTATCTTTGAGCACTGGACAGAGGTGCCAGATGAGGATGTAGGAAAAACCTTAATTGCTTGTCTGACTTGTTTGGCACAGCACAAGCAAACAAGAAGGAGGTCTGAGAAGATGTGAGCAGTCTTGCAATGGTACTCTGGAGAGAGATTTGGGAAATAAGGGAAAAATGAGTTCAAGTGAGACTGATATTGCTGTGGTCAGGTTTGTTAATCATTGTTGATACAGCAAGGGTAAAAGAGGTCCCAACAAAGAGTAGCGGTGGTAGAGAGCAGGATAAAATGAAAGAGTAATTGATGTTAAAGGATATTTGTAGGCATTTTGGACATAAAGTTAATCTTATTTAACTGAAAACTTTCACTTAACATTTTGATGAGGGAATGTACAATAGCCAGTTGCATAAAGAAATCGTTTACCAACCAAAATAAAGTTCCTAGAGCATTAAACACAAATGTCATGCTGTTTCACTGCTGAGGGAGATCTGAGCTGCTATCTGCAAGTATAGCCTCCTGAGCTGATCTGCTGCTGGCCTCTACCTAGTGGTTTACCAGGTTGCAGGGTAGGAGCATTTGGAAGACTGCACGAGAAAATTGGGGTGGGTCAAAATAGTGAAAACTAGATGGAGGAGAGCTGCCAGTTGCATCTCAGGAGCTTGCTCCCTGCTCTGCAGTGAAAAACTATAGGGTCCTCCTAATAAATAAAAGGTGTGGGGAGATGTTGATCTAACTTACTAATGAGAACTGAAAAGTGAAAAGGTGAAGGAGGTGAGTGTGAGTCATAAATGGGCCACCTTTTCATGCCTCAAATTAAACACACAGGTGGTGTGTATATTTCAGCAAGATGTTTCCAGCTATTTTGAAGGAGATTGTTTCATTCTGCATATTATTTGTGAGGTTTTTCGGAGTCTGCAAAAGAGAGGTTTTCTAACTTTGAGCACAGAAAGTGCCTAGAAGATGCCATGATGCCATCATGGCATCCCTCTGAGCATGATCCAGGAGAGAAGGGAGCTTTTGGTACCTTCAGTAGTTGAGCACAAACCCCACACAGTGGTCTTCTAGACAGCAGCAACCCAGCAGGCATTTGAAGGCGTGTAGGGCATTCAGTTTGTTTCACGAGATTGTAGGTGTTGGCAAATCTTATTCCATGGAAACTAAGATTCTCAGTCAGGGTCTACAGATGGTTAAAAATTGTCTGGTACTTGTGGAAGGTTGCCTGTAGTAGACCAGGAAATTTTTTCATTGAGCAGTGGCAGGCTGATAAGGGAGGGAGAACATATGTCTCTGGGTAGGAGCATTTGAGGGAACTTAGTACTGACATGGTAGTGTACAGAAACAGATCCATACCTGGTAGGCTAGTCATTGTTTTTTGCACTGGATTTTGATAGATTTTCCCCTGACACATTTTTGTACCACATAACTAACACTGCAAGAAATATGAGGCTTTAAAATAGTTTGTTTTATACTGCTGTCATTATCCCAGAAGAGAGCAAGCTGTAAATTCTAAATATAACTTGTAGTTGATACATGGGAATTTATAATCTAGAGTCTAAGCATCAAATGGGAGTAGGATTATCTCACCAGGAAGTAGGCTGTTGATGAATTGAGGATGGACACAATCTCTTAACTTTCTGGAGAGGGCAGAGGGGGGTGGCTGTTGGAGGTTCCCCCTATTGCCTTATCAAGGCTTGGATGGCTCCTCTGTGGTTTGCTCACCAACACGCTCCAAAAAGGAGATACAAAAAAGGAAGGAACTGGGAGAAGAAATACCCGTGAAACAAAGCATGATGGAATTTAGTACTGTTGAAGTAAGTAACAAGATTACCATTTTCTTTCAGCAGGTCATGATTTTGACCTCTGTTTGAATGTTCTTCAGGAAAGCTAGCTTCATTCGTGAAAGCTGCTGTCAGGGTGCATTTTAGTCCTGAAATGGTTAATAGCATGTGCTTTTCAATGGGGCAGCCGAAAGTGTCCTCTTAGTTTATCTGAAGCAGAAATGCTTTTCTAGGAACAAAGAGGACAGGACTAATGCAAAAAGGGCTGTCTATATCACTAACACAGAGCAAAGCTACAGCAGTAGATGTTGAGAGAAAACTGTTTAAGCTGCTGTCATGGGAGTATTCATATTCTTTCAATGATCCTTACAATTATATTGAAAGGGAGTGGAACAGCATGTCTATATGGAAGTGTACGTTTTAATTAGATTATTCTTTACTGAAAGGGTATGCATGCTGTGTCCATGCTCAGAAAGGACCAGGGTTGCCAGACAAAATAGTAATGGGGATATATTTCTGAATCCATGCCTCCAGCTTAAGGAGATTGTTGTTTTCACCTAAATATTGTCCAGCTTTCACTGCCTTTGAAAATCAGACCTAAAAGTCTAATTAACCTTTTGTTCTACACTGGTTTTGCAGTCAAAAGCCTACAAAGGCTTCATAAACTAAGTATTAGTGTGATTAATAACCAGATCCTGATTTCTTTCCTTTCAAGTGAGTGAACTAATATAATGAAACATTCTTCTCTCTAATGTGTAAGTAGGACAACAAAGACCCATCTGTGGGTATGTTAATTCGAACAATTTAGTGTAATTGCTATTAAGAAAGCTCTTTCCCCCCTCAGTAATTATCTTTTCAATTGGGTGATTTATTACATGTACACACATGGATGCCCTAAGGCTGTCATTAGAGCCAAAATACATCTTATCAGAGTTACAACTTCTTTGTCAGAATCCACATGCAGTGTTAATTTCTGGTTCCCTGCTTTGAATTATACTACTGTTTCCTTACTCTCTAATGGTTTTCTTGGAAAACTGAAACAGAATGAAAAAAACAGCTGGTGAAAAGGTTGGATTCGTTTTTCAGGAAACTAGCATATTGCCAGTAGAGCACTTTAGAAATCTTATCTTGAAGAACTGGAAAAATACCTGGACACTTGTTGTTTTACATTGAAGTAAAAAGTGCATGGAAGTCCATGGAAAGTCCCTATATTCTTACAATAAAATGTATATGAGCTTGTAGAAACTAGTACTTGTCTGTTGATGGATCAAATTCTATAGTCATGTGCTCTGGGGACTTAAAGCTCTTTTCCCTTGGCTTCATCATGATTTAAGATAAATTTTGAGGGTATATTCTGCTCTCCTACATTTGTCCTTAAAATACAGTAATAAATTTCTTTTCTCTGCACATTGTATATTTATTTTACTACTTTAAAGTAATAAAAGAGCTTAGCTTTATAAGAAATGCTTTTTATGTTACTTAGCTACTAAGTCAACAACCGTCTTTCAAAGAAGTTCTTTTATGATGATCGTACTGAGAAATAAATGTATCTCCAGAAACTGGGCTGGGTTGCTGTTTGGACATTGATTATGTGTTTGAGAAGTGTGGATCTGCAAACTTGTGTTCCAGTAAATTCCACACAAAAGCACAAAATGAGTTGGACTGATTTCTCCTGCTGCTTTTACGTTAGCTCACAGAAATCAATGGGTCATTTCTTAGAATAAGCAGCTGTTTTTTCTGTAATTTTAGAAAATATTGCAATAGATTAATTAACAATGAAACCTTGTTTTTTGTTTCTTTTGCCCCTTGTTCTGACTAATCATGTTATTATTGAAACAATCAACTATAATGGAGGCAGAAAAATCTGGATATTATATGTTTCTTAGAACAGAGGATATTAATAGTGGTTAACAATGTACCTATAGTGGAACCAGTTGGAACAGTGTTTTCTGTGGTGTTAGTAGGTAATTGATTGTAATTGATTTTCATAAAGAGAATAAAAGCTGATATCCATATATTGAGTCAATTTGGAGATCATTCAGTCAGATGGCACTCCCGGTATGTAAGTACCAGAATGAGTAAAATTTTCATGAATAATGTAAATTATATATTCCAGTCTAAATTTGCAACCTAATTTATTGTGCGTATTAAAGCACTTACTGCATGAAAACATCTATCCAGGCATATATTTACTAAATAACATTTAATGACTGACTACTAGGCCAATTTTAATTAAGAAGTTGCCCAGTACTGTGGCAAATTAGTATATAATTGATCTAGAAGACTTGCTTTGCTTAAATGCAGCAAAGTGTCTTAAGTGTGCGTGGGTCTTATTGAAAAGCAACTTGCTCACTTTACATCATAAGGAGACTACTATTTTCTGTTCAGTTTTATTGCTTAGTAATTTAACCGAAGTCGATTGGTTTTTGATAAACGTAGAGACTGAATTTCAGAGCTAAATGCAGAAGTCCCCTTCAGAAATTTACCTTTCCACAGTGCTCAGGGCTGGAATCACTGTCTCAAACTGTTGAGATTGCTTGTGTCCTCTGGCACCAGGCACTTGAGACAGAGAGCATGAGATAGGCTGCAGTACTTTGTAGCCACAAGTTTATTCTAAATATTTCAGTGAAGCTACCAAGGCTGTGGTGGTTTGACTAGAAGTTCCTGCTTCTACAACTTCCCATTCTTGGTCCAAAATTCATAAGAACCTTCTGGATATCATGACTGTCCAAGCTAGAAGCTGTTGCATATTTACTTTTTATACCTTGTCATATGTTTTCTTAAAAATTGTGAAATTAAACATTGTTTTCTTCTTTTAGGGCATGTAATTTGACTTTGAAAATCTGAAATGTTCATTGTCTTTTGAGTCGAATTTATTCATGTAATCAAAAATCACCTCAAATTTGTAACACAGAAAACTCAATGATACAAGTGAGATCTATTCTTTCAAAAGAGATATTTTTTTAATTAATACTAAATCACTTCTTAGCATTCTTCAGCCTTATTTATGAAAATTTTAAATGCATTTTAGTTACTTCAACATAAAATAGTTATAAAACTCAAACCCTGGTCCAATTTTGATAGTGGAATTTACCATTTCAAAGTTACCAGTGCTCCAGAAAACAAAATTCACCACATTATTTACGTGAATGGTAGCAATGGTTTCTTTCAAAAAAACGAATTACAGACTGTTTTTGTTTGCATTTGCATTGTTCAAAATTCTTGCTGTGACCCCTGACTTTTCTGAATTTGTAGACTGTTTTTCTTGAGTAAAAATGTTTTCTTTAAAATGAATAGATAGATTTAAATAATGTAAAGTCAGAAGATTTCAGCTTTGACCAAAACACATTAATAAACTTGTATGTTCAGTTTTAGAATTTTAAGATAATACTTAATGCTCCAAGCTGTGATGATTTTGATGAGCATAAATTCAATGTACTATGCCTGGAAATGAAAGAATTAATTTAATTTTATAGAAATGTTTCAAATTCTTGTATGTCTGTGACCAAATATGGGCATTGCTCACTCTTCAAAAAGGGACTTGCTCCATGTGTCCAAATGACCTACAAGGCTGAAGGCAGAGAAGACAGCTTTACACCACCTTAATTTTTCTGCATTAGTCCAGCTGGGCCTGGGTGGTCTGAAGAGCTGTTATAATGGTTAACACAGCCAAAACATAGTGAACTTCTCTTCCTAAATAGTCTTACAGCTGGAAGCTGCCAAAAGGAAACACTACAGAGCTGATACGCCAACCATCAGCTTTTGTAGGGTGCTCTGTAGCAAAAAATTCTTTGCTGATCAACAAGTCCTTCTGCAACACATTGCTTGGCTGTAGTTGGCATCAAGCTCTTCACATTGTCTTGGCCTCTCAATGTGTAGAAGAGCATTAGGCTGTGAAGCTTACTTGTTTAAATGAACATCTTACATTGCTCTCATCTTCCTCCTTCACTTCCGTTTGGTTTTGGAGGAGGGTTTGTTGTTTTTTGTTTTGTTTTTTTTTTAAAGTCCATGGAGATTACTGTGTTCAAAGTCACGCTCTCCACATGAGCAGACAAGCATTCAGTTAGGAAATAGTTGGTTTAGCTTGCTTTTTTCCCCAGGAAATTCAGTGGCAGTGAGTCATTAACACATTTCATTTTCTGAGAGCAGGCTGACCTGACACCCAGAAGACCTATAAAAATGTGTGGGAAGGTATCAAACACTAACGGTTCTTGTTAAGAGAGACTGCTTTAAGTTCTTCTTAGTGGGAAAGATTGTGGGATAGATTAGCAGCAGTTTGGTTACAGCATCTGGGTTATTTGAAGCTGGGAGCACTGTGGTGGCTCTGGAGGGCAGTGTGGTGGCTGACCTCACCATATATCAAGCTGTGTGCTTAGAAAAAAATATAGGAGGAGACACAGCAGACTCATCTGTACAGTGCTGCAGCATCACTGTCAAGACCTTGGTTATGGCAAAGATTCTGTGAATTTGGATGAACTCATGAGAGCAGAGTCAACCAACAGGGTTGCTGGGATGGCATGTGGCTTCCCCTGCCATTACCACAGACTGAAAGTATGAGTCAAACTTTCATGGAGATGGACTACCAAACTGAGGAGCACAGCATGCCATGGAACAGTTCCATGTGTTTGGCATGTATAATATGGAAGAGTAACAGCAAAGGGTCAGGCTGGCAGTCAGTGCAGAATGACAATACTTCTTTCATGCCAGTGGGTTTATACTCATTTATTACCATTGAGAAAGGTCAAGTCATTCCCATTATCAAACATCAACTATTACAAAATCAATGCTTTATTTATTAGTTCTTTATAAAGAACTAGCATGAGAATTTATTGCGTAGCCATGCAAGGTGCTGTGTGGAATATCTCCTTGCTTAAACTCTTTTTTTCTGTCTCACTAACGCAGAGGCTTTTTACCGAGGGAACTTCATTATTCTGCTTTTTTCAAAAACTGAAAGTCAATATTGAATTGATCTTTGGAAGGCTTTATTTATGTGTGTATGGTTTTATAGTACTGCTACCTAGCCCCATAGTATTTCCTCTGTGTATATGAAGGTGTTTAATCAAATCACTTCTCAAGAGTGTCATCAGTTCATACTTCGGCACAACAAAAGATTATTCAGGTGTTTTTCTCTAGTTAGTACAATGGAACAAATGAATTTTCGTTCCTATACTTATATTTTATGTCCATATACAAGAAATAGTGGGCTGAAAAGAAAAAAATCTGTTAATCTTGAATCAGATTTCTTTTCCAGCTGCCTGAACAAGTTGATTCCAGTGCAATTTGCATAGCTGGGCAGGTTGGCAAGTGGTAGCAAACATTTTGGATAAGTGGCCTTTTACCACAGTCTGAAATGAAGTGAAGTAGATAGTAAATCTGGAAGGGATTTTTTTTTTCCACCCAAGTTGTTAAATAACCACTATTCTTACATATACATGTTTCTTTTGAAAATGTGAAGGGTTGGGGTTTTTTTATGGCTTGTTTCTGAGGAATCCCTAGATAGGCTTGTGTAATTCAGCATAGAGCGTCAGCTCAGTAATTCTATGAGCTCATTGAGAAGATATGACTTGGAAAAGAGGCGTTAAAATACACTATAATTAAGTTATGCTGAGGCATCAGAACATGCACAATGAAGTTAACTTTAAAAAGTGCACAAATTTAGAAAGAGGAATATCTGTATTGGGGACTCTAAAGGGAAAGTTCACTGGTATTTAGCTATTTACACATGAGCTGGAACTTAAATGTAGTGGCGCCCACATTAAATAGCAATAACAGAGCACATGTGGATTGGGTGTTGTGTTTTGAAATACTAGACATACAAGCTCAGTTTGTCTGCAAAGAGATTGAATACAGAGGCTATAATGACAGCATCTGTGAATATTTCCTGCAAAATAATTGAATCATTTGGAAAGAAAGATGCCTGTGTATTCATGAATTATAGGAAGATCCCATTTACCCGCAAATCAACCACTTCAATAAATAATGCCACGAAACCTTCACTATTAGTAGGCAAAACTCTAGAAGAAGATTCTTCCAGTCTCACCAAGTGTCTCCTATGTTCCCATGCCAGTTTTCCTCAGCAATGACATGAAATACAGTTCAGATCTGTAAAAACATGCATAATTTCTGTTTAGATTATATTCAAATTAAATTTACCGAGAAGTTCACAATTACAGTTTAAGCTATGTTAAAAAAAATCATTATAAAATCCAAATACCACAGTTTATCTAGTAGGTATTCAAGATCATTTAGCTAGTTGAAGTCTTTAATCTGTAACTAGAATTTTGTACCTCCTAACATTTCACTGTAAATATATTTATATATATATGGATTTCAGTTCAGTAGCTAAGTTATTCAAAGTTGAACAACTGCTTGAGAATTACAACAACAGACACCATTTTTGTACAACGTACAGACATAGTTCTACAAATATAATATATATCTGTGTCTTTGCAGGATTTTGCTTTCTGTTTTTAGCATGCCTATATACTTTTAGTATTCAAATAATGAAGTTTATCCACATATAGATTTTTAACATTCCTTAAAATTAAGGTGGATTCAAACAATGAGTAAAATTATCATCTAATAAATGCATCATTAATAATTTTAAACATTAAAAATATAAATGCACTTATGCTATTCTATATAATTACTTACCTTGCTTAAATACACATAGAATGGTAGAATTAGTCTCCTCGATAAAATGGGAAAGTGCCAGATTTTTCATGATCACATATATTCAAAGAGCAATGTATTTTAATGGTTAATAAATGAGATTTAGTCTTTCCTTGAAAATTAGAGCTATAAAATCCAAGTCAAATTTACATTATTTAAAATAAGTTGTCTTCTATGCTGATTTAAAACTTAAATCCTGTTTTCACTCTACAAAGAATTTCTGCTAATTCTATATGGATATATATTCCAGAAAAAGTGACCAAAAAAGTGATATGTTACATGTGTCACCTGGGAGATATCTTCCATTTTTTCCCATTAGTATAGGTTAATTTTCCTATAAATAAAAATGTACACTTTGAATTTGGAAAGGGAAAAAGTTGTTTAAAAATGTCTGGTTATTACAGTGTAGGAAGCAAAGCAATTATTTTCATTATATGTACCAATTTCTCCCACGTTTTTTCTCTTCCTCCAAAATCTTTCTGTGCTTTTTGCCTATGTGTATATAGTTTTGTATTTGTGTAATTTTGTTGAGGATTTTTATTTTTAAATGAACCCAGATATCAAGATTTCCTGTATTCAAAGTAAAGGGAACAAGGATACAGTCTCTTCCTCTAACTTATTTCTGACAACAGAGACAGCGCTCATCAAAGCAAGTAGAATTGTTTCATGGTTTAGCACTTGAGGACCAAATCATCTATGGGTGAAAAATTCAGTAGGAGGTTCTTGAGTGTTCCAGTATTTGCTTTGTATTAGCTTCTAGGTATTTCACAGTCTTCTCTTTCGTCAGGTCTTTGTTGTGCCTGATTTTTGAAAGTAGAGGGTTAGTAATACTTCCTTTCCTCCTGACAACTTTACAGTAGCATCAGTATGTTTCCATTTAGGGATATTTCAATAATATCTGTAGTTTGCTAACTATTAATATTTAAGTTCATTCCTTGTTATACTCACAAATTATAATGGTATTGGAAAAATTATGATCTTCCTTTTGGGATCAACTGGAACTTTGTAGATGCCTTCAATCATAGGCATAGGAAGAATCTAGTCTGACTAAGAAATGGAAGAAACTTCAAGAAAAAATTTCAAGTGCATCAGAAAAAGTCTAGCTTAATAAATATTCTCTATTAGTGCAGTCCTTAAATAAGATACTCCTGTGCTTATATGGGTTATAATCCTGCTCAAAGGTTGGATGAGACAAAAGGTAGACTGCTGTAGGAGAATATTTCAGATGTTTTTTGTGCTCTTTTCTTATACCATTCTCCTTTTTTAATAGTCCACTCCCTCTGAGGTTAGAAAGTCATGTAGTCTGGGAATTTCACTTGAAAATTCCTTTGAGGCAAAGCTGATCCTTTGTAATTCATGTGGTTTCCATCACATTTCGTCCGAAGTTGTAGTATATAAATTATCACTCTCTGTCACACATAGCTAAGTGCATAGAAGAGAAGTTTATCCAGGTGGTGTCAAGATACTATATTAGGTATAGCACTGGAAGAGCTGAGGGATAAGCTGAACACTAAGTATTTGGAAAAAAATGCAGCTGGTATAGTAACTGCTAGCATCTGCTGTACTGTGCACTCCTGTGTAGTGGGACAAGTAGCCAAACTTGTGGAGAAAAATTAAGAAAAAACGTTCTTTCTATAGGTTTCCAAAAGCAAACTCCAGCACATCTGTCATATTTTGTATATTCCACTTCTTACCCTCATTGATTGTGTTGAATTAGGCAACAGTATACAACAAGGTGAAATAAAATGGTGATGGTTTTATAAGAGCCAAGAGGAAAGATAATAAATATTGTATATTTTAGATAAAATGATCACTAATACTTGATTTTCAAGGAGCTAGCAGGAATATCTGACTTCCACTTGCGGTTTGCCCAGAAAGGTAGGCATTTTTTCCTAGCCTTAAGGATAGGGAGGGAAGTCTTATGTAAAAATAATACACATAAACATTTTTAAGTAGGTCTATTTCAATGTACTCTCTCAATTTTTCTGCAAGAGGAGGCATGGAAATTTATGATAGAGGTAATTATGGATTAGATGGGCTTTTATTTTTATTATTATTTTAATGTTTTGTTTATCAGTCCGAGCTATGTTGTTGCTCTCCCCTGATATAAAATCCTGGCTGACTTAGTTAGAGATGGTATCCAGATGATTGTCAGGCAGGTCCTGTTCTAAGAGTAAGTGAATTACAGATGCAACCCCAAATATGATACAGGCTTGAGGTCCAATGCTTGTGTCATGGGAGAATGATTCAGTGAGACCCTGAAAGGGACACTTGTGTGGGTGGCCTCATAACAACAAACTTTATCAAAGTAGTTGTCAGTTGTTACAAAGTTGTGTTCCCACAGATACATGTTTTTTCATGTCATGTGTTCTGTGCTTCCTGAAGCATATTCTTGTTATCAAGACAGTAAGCTCTTTAGACTAGAGATGATATTTTTGCATTGTGCTTCTTGCAGCACAATGAACCTTTGAGCAGTGTTGAATACAAATACTAATAAAAACTGTAGTAAAATGTGTTAAGCAATGTTCCACCCTGCATAAAATATATACTACATCGCTTTAAATTTGTCTCTGTGAACATTCTTGTGAGCTGTGTTTGGCTGCACAAGCAATCATCTAGTCAGGAAAAGAGGGGTTGATAAGCCAGCCAAAGTGTATTTGTTCTTTTTAATTCAAAGTGTTCAAGAATGATGTATAAATGTAATTTTGTTTCCGTTATGTTCTCAGCAGTGTTTTAAAAGGTTATAAATCAAATGTCAGTATGGGAAAAAGTGTTGATTAGAGTGTTAACTTGTAACAGTCCTCCTACACATTTTTTTAAAAAAGGTAACTAAAGAGAAGTATTAATACGTGTTTCAGCATCTGATTATTTTCAATTTTCCCACAGATATCAATGAGTGTCAGCTACAGGGAGTATGCCCTAATGGTGAGTGCTTGAATACCATGGGCAGTTATAGATGTACCTGCAAAATGGGATTTGTGCCAGATCCTACCCTCTCAAGATGCATACGTAAGTAATGGTGCTAAGCTAACAGATACTTAGTTGCATTTTAGGTGAAGATTTATTTGACCAGGCCTGACTATTTTAATGTCACCTTTTATTTGCTGTCCCCATCTCATCTTCTCAGTTTATTCACTTTACATAGTCAGTCTCAGTGCTCATGCCTCTTTTCTGTCTCTTGTCCTGGAAACGTTGGTTTCCACTAGTGGCTGCCCAAGACCTTTGCTATGTTTTCCTGGCTTGTCACAAAAAACCTTCAAGGCCACATCCAGCCTCCTCATACATTCAGTCTTTCTCAGTAGTTTGGAGTTCTCCTTCCCACATATTTTTTTCTCCCATCTCTGCTACTTCCCCAGCCGAAATCATCTTTGTGTCCTGCTCTCCCCTCTTCCACCTCTACAGCTTTGATCTGAGTAGTTTCCATTACTAAACATTTAGCCCAGGTTGATATTTGGCACATTTTCCTTCTCATTAAAAAGGATTAAAAATTAAGAAAGAATTAGGAAAAAGAAAAAGTTATGAACAGCATGAATGCAAATATTTGCCCATACTAGTCAGCTTTTACTTTGAGATCAACTACCTCTGTGAGAAGAAAAGATGATGTAGTGAAAAACTAAATTTTTCACTTTACATTTTCTGCAAAGAATCTGTAAAGTGAAAAATCGCTAATCTCCTAAGCTCCTTCTCTGAGTTGTCTTCATATTTATAAAATATGGTCTTGAGATACAGGTGAATTCTTTCTTTTCTTTTTCCCCAGCATAATTATCCAATGCTACTAGTTAATGACACTCAATTACTGAGAATGTTTCTTAGCAGTTTGGAGAACTTCATATCACTTTTCAGTTGAACACCAGAAAAAAAGGAGTTGGTTGTTAGTTTTTGATTTTGCTTTTATGTGTCATGTTGAAAATCAGGTAGTCTTTGTATTTTTAAGTGAACAAATTACCCAAAACTGTTAACCATATGTTAATTTGGTTGCATAAATTAGAAAGCTGGATGGGTCTTAGCTTTCTCATACTAGTCATAACTTATGGCCTTTGGCTCTTCCACATTAAAACTAAGTGTAACAAAATGTAAATATGTAATTGTCTCTTTTTAAAAAAAAGTGTCATGTATGATACTTAATGCTTTTGCAGTCTCACTGACATGGCCTACTTCTGGATGAATGTTCTAGTGAGTTTGTAGCTTGACACAACTGTGTAACACCAGTGATTGATCTACAGCAACTGGACTTGTGGACAAGTGAGATAGCTGATTCTAACTCTATTGTGGCAGCATGGCAACTTTGGAATTATTTTTTTTTCTTTAAAATACTTATCCTTGGTCTAGGATGAGTTTGAATTCAGGAGTGTTTGATGCAAAATAAGATTTTTTTTTTTATTGTGTTGTGATTCTTGTTTGAGATAGGTGTTTGAAGTAAACCTTCTGCAGACAGTAATATTAATCCATTTAACTGGTGTTGGAAA
The DNA here is from genome assembly GCF_009829145.1 of Chiroxiphia lanceolata. NCBI lineage: Eukaryota > Metazoa > Chordata > Aves > Passeriformes > Pipridae > Chiroxiphia > Chiroxiphia lanceolata. Next base: position 32,708,208 of record NC_045639.1, on the reverse strand, counting down.
TCTCATGGTGTTTCTCTATTTTTCTTTTTGCCTGAATAGTAGCATCCTCTCTTTCACTTTCGTTGCAGCTGATAATCCTGTAGTTGCTGAAGAGAAAGGACCCTGCTACCGGTTTGTCAGTGCAGGAAAGCAATGCATGCATCCTCTTTCTGTTCAGCTCAGCAAGCAGCTTTGCTGTTGCAGTGTTGGCAAAGCCTGGGGCCCACACTGTGAGAAGTGTCCACTTCCAGGAACAGGTAAGAACATCCTATTAAAAATACAAACTCTTCCCCCCACCCTACGTTTGTTATGCATGCTTTAAAAAACCACCCACACTATATATTATAGATATAGGGAAATTAACCCAAAATCTAGTTAATACTCCTCAGTTAGTAAAGGCTCTGGTGAAAGGACGGCAGCTTTTGAGAGTTAGGTTACAGAACAACGTGGGGTTTAGTTTATATTACATTTAGTAGGATATACATGGTAGTATCTTTTCTTTCTCACCTTCTTCCATGTCTTTACCATCCATTTTGAGAATTGTGCTAAGGATGGTGTTGCCTTCTTAACAATAAAAACTTGTAGTTAAACATTTCATATCAACTTTCACTTAAACAATTCCTTACTTGTTACATAAAGCTCATTTGTATTATCACTTCCCTTGGAGTTCTGCTGTTTTTAAAGTATATAAGGATTCTGAAAATACCAGCTTGCTTGGTCACGACCCTCATTTAGGCTGCTTATAGATTAAGATACCACATATCGTAGATACTGATTGCTGCTTTTAAGTACTTTCTATTCCCCAATTTTGCTTAAAACTTAAATGTCCATGGATTCTTTGGTATATATTAATTTAATTTTATCTTTTTGTCCAAATGTATGATCAAATTAATCTTCTTTAAAAACATAATTGCTTGGTGCAATGTCCAGCGTCTTCAGTATTTTTAGCATAGGTGTTTGTAATGGCAATCCACTGTGCTTACTTGAATTTTCTGCTGCAGATGTCACTGCCATGATACAGGTCATGTATTTCTTTGAAGTATTTTAGAGTGATTTACATTGTCAAAAACAGCTAGCTGCTTTGGGAAATCCACAACTAGCATTAGAGACGTGATGAGAGCAGCAGATTCCCTACTTTTTTTTAAGTTGGACTTACAGAAATGAAAGTGACCAACATTTTAGAGCATTTCAATTGATTTTTAAAGCCACTGTTTCCTGCATGACCATTGGGTCACTAGATCACTGAGCAGGATTTTAAAACTCCAGTCACTTTCAGATAAATAATATTTCTATAGATTTTAATGGAGAAAAAAATATATTCTCATTAGATGACTCACAATTTAAATGCAGGTGCTTTACATATATGAGAATATTGCATGAGGCTTCCTGCCCAATTATGTATGTTATGGAGCAGAGAATATATCCTTTTGTTGACTGCTCTCTAGTCACCAGAAATACACTGAATATCATATGGAATTGGTTATGTCAGTGATTTTTTTTTTTCCTTAATGAAAAGACTTTGGAGAGAAAATCTGTCAGTAGAAAATTCTGATGAGCTTTTCCCATTTAATGATTACTTTCATGATTTAAAAACATGTTCCTTTCTGTAACAGGTTAAATTCATAATGTTTCAGAGTTTTCTATGAAAGTGTGAAAGTGGGATACTCCAGAATGGGGTAATGTATTTACTGTAGCATCCCATGTTAATTTAAAACTCATGATCTCACTCCCTGATAGCTTCTAAAATATTCGTATAGAGTAAATCATCTTCTAAAGAAACAAACACTGGGGCCAGATGTGTATGGCCAGGTTTTGAGAGCACCTGTCAGAGCTGTGGTAGAATAAGGTTCACTTTTCTATTTTGCATTTGAAAGAATATGATCTGAGGCAAGTTTACCTAAAACCTGAGTATGCATCTGAAGGGACAGACATCAAATTTTTTCTGTCTTCCTCCTTTGACCAGAATTCCCACCCTCATTTGGGCATTTTTGTGGAAGGTTTTGATATTAGCATATCCCAACAAAAAGTATTTCATCATTCTGGATCCACTGAATTTCATCAGTTCGTTGAACCTTCATGTTTTCTATTACTAAGACACTATGAGAACCCATTATACAATTACTGTATACTGCAATTTCATGTATAATTTAATGAATTCATCTGTGGAGTACCTATAGGTAGTACTTTGTGGTTTTATTTTAGATGCTACTTAATTTTAAAATCCTGATATGTTCAAAGCAGAATTTGTGAACTTAGCAATGCCCCACTCCACACATCTCTTACGAAGCTGTAAGAAATCACACCGGGCACATGGAAGTCTAAATGTTCAGTATTTCATCCCATAAAATGTGGCTTAACCTAGACTAATAAGGACAATGAAGCACTGCCCCCTCAAGACTCCTTAAGGTCTCCCTGTCCCTGAGAGGAGCAAAGCTATCTTTGGCGGGGAGGAAGACTGACCTGTATTTCTTTTTCATTTTGATCTTCAAGTAGGATTGCAAACCCTGATATTTATGTAGAGCAGCTGCAGAGATCAGAGCAGGTGCTGCTGCCTGACTTTCATTACTTTTCTCTGTAGCAGCTTTATAAATGAGATTATTTTCCCTCTCTTTCATTGGTGATTTGGCTTTTTTGTGATCCCCAACTTGTTTTTATCCAGCCTTTTTCAATTCAGTGGAATTTGGATCAGGGCTGGTATGAGACCTCTCATGTAGTCAGATGGGATCCTGTGAATCAATGTTTTTACTGGTTGATAGTCTTCTGCTCCTCTAGTACAAGGGTGATGAGCTTTTTTCCTTTGGTTTCTGCAAAAAAGAGAATTATAGCAATAATGATCTTCATTCCTTATGCAATAAAGATGATAATGACAATTTGCATATTTAAATTAATACTCAGAAAGAATATATTGTTTGAAGGGGATTAATACCAAAAAAATATGATATAATGATAGATTAAGCATAACTGAAGAAAGATGGTAAACTGGAGTGGAAACCTCCCAGAAAAAACAGCCAGAACATTCTTTTGGGAGAATGCTCAGTCATATTAGCATGCAATGCATAGCTTGTCTATAAGTAGTTTTTTGTAAAAATGTATATACAATATGAGTTGAAATTTATTAGTGGTAGTCATTATATTTTCCACTATGTCAACATATTGCACTTTTAGACTCCTAAAAGGAATATTTTCCCATCCCAAATCTAGCTGCTTTTAAGGAAATCTGCCCTGGTGGAATGGGTTATACGGTTTCTGGCCCTCACAGAAACAAGCTATATCATCACCCAGCAGTTAGAGTACAGCCACCTGTCATTGGCAAGACCCCGATTACTCAACCTGTTGCTAAAGGTACTTCTCCTCCACCTCTCCCAGCAAAGGAAGAGCCAGTGGAGGCACTGACCTTCTCACAGAAAAGTGAGACTGAGATGGCTGTGCAAGAAGGTGAGAGTGGGAAAATTTAGTCTTTCTATGTTTCTGTGCATGTGTCTTCAATGGTATGTTTCTTTGAGTAGTAGCTGCATACAGTGCAGGACAGAGAGGCGTCACTTCCCACAGCAGAGCGTTCCATGTCGTGGAGTGTATCGCATTACATGATTTACTTCTGAAATTTTAGGTCCTACAAGATGCTGAGAACACCACGAAGAGAGAGACTGCTTTAATCTCATTAATTTTTATGATAAAAAACAGTACATATATGTTGTAAGACTTTTAAAAAATATTTATAAATAAAATTATATATTGATAAATTAAAAAAGGCAAATTGCAAGGGAAAATAAGAACTTACATGAAATTCCTACTGCTCCTTCCCAGAAAAAAAAGTCACTTTAGTGAAGGAAAAAAACTACAAACCATTCTTGCTTGCTTAAAGAAAAGGCAAAATTTAAAACTTGATTTTTTTTTACGATAAATTCTTGCAAATTTGTTAATGATAAGTTATATATCATTATTATATTAATTTACCTTGAAAATATTTCCAGATGTTGATATTCCTTTGAAGGAATTGAAAAAGTTGAATCAGTGAGTTAATAACCTGTGAGTTTGTCAGATTGTTTCTAAGGAAACAGGTAAACAATTGAGAAACCTACAAGGCAGCTGAATACTGAGTAAATAAGTATTGGATAGTGTGTAGAATCTTATTCTAGTTCAGGTTAATTTGTACACTTGTTTCAGGAACATTACTTCAAGTTTGCACTGTTTTGGAATGAGGTTAGAGCCTGAAATTTTTTTGCGATGGCAACAACCACCTTCAAATGTGATAAAATACATAAGTAAATGTTTTTGTGAAAACTGATTAATTTTCCTTTTTCTTTCTGGTTTTAGTGGCAACTGCAGCTCCTGATCAGGTAAAACATGATGTGATTTATCTAGGAATTAAAATGCAGACCATGTGTACAAGATATGATACGGATAACTCTGAAAGGATTTAGGATTTGTGATGAACAAACAACTCACTGTGGACTTACTGTGCAAACCCTGAGGCAAAAAGAGCTCATGTTATTATTATATACAACAACAGGCAGGTAGCGAAGTACAGGAAAGAGATTACTTTAACCTATCTTAAAGGCATTTGGTGGAGGGTCTAGTATATATTGTTCTATCCCATTCTGGAGACTGTATTTTAACGAGGATAATGAAAAATGCAGACAATATGAAGAAAAGACACAGATACCGACAGTTAGAGAAAATGAATCAGAGAGAAATAGTATGAAGCTTTGAGAAGCATTTGTGAGAACTGCTTATGAGACTTGTATTAGTGCCTAAGCTGTTTTTTTTAGGGTTCCTGTGTATTCAGTGGAGAAGAGCGAGTGTATATGTGTTAAGTCCTCCATTCTGGAGGTTTCAGGTTCTCTATGCTGAAGATAATGGGATTTGTTGTGAATAGCTGCAGCTGTACTTCATTTATTTTCCTAAAGGTTTAAAAGCATCTAAGATTTCCATGAAAATAAGATGATTGGTGCAACAGATAAGAGAGAACCTTTCACAGTGGTCAGAGACTTAGATGTGATTGTATACTTTTCTGTGGTGCTGAACTGCAATTAAATGCTACTCTAAATGAATAAAGACCAGAGAATGGGAGAATTATGGAGGGACAAAGCCAAAGAAACTCCGTGAAATGGCTGCTTCAAATAAAATCAGTGTTAAATTGTATGCTGTTGTATAAACAGAGTATTCCACGTTCTTTCAGGTTTAAATTGATGGTGATTAATGATCTGCTATCAAAAGCCACTCATGAGAATGTTAGCAGTTTCTCAAGCTAGGAGTTTGTGGATTGTTATGATAGATGAATTAAGGGAACGTTTTCAGAATGTTATTTTTTTAATCTTTCTTCCAGGAATTAGCTTCCCTTGATCAAGAAAAGCAGCCTTATCTAGAGCCTGGGCAACCTCAGCTTTCTCCTGGAATTTCAACAATTAACCTGCATCCACAGTTTCCAGGTAATTTATTTTGACTTTTCTTTCAGTATGAGAGAGTGCTTACAATTCTTCAAAGAATGGTGAAGTAGCAATTGTAATAGCGGTTAATGAAAAATTGATTGAAGCTTCAGAAGCAATTTCTCCATTATAAAAAAAAAAAAATCATGGAAGAAGTAGTGAGAGGAATGGAATAGAGGTTGGCATTGGCTAGGTGACTTGTTAGGTGGCAAAGATATATTTTAAGCAAAAGTAGTATCTTGGATTATGTACATGAGAATTTCAGTGTCCCCCCTTTCAAGGGGAAACTGTAGTTAGGTGCCTCCTCATAGATTTATGCTTAACTTTTGCTGCAAAAGTTTTATGACTGTGTTTGCTTTCTTTAGCACCTCGGGGTTTCTTTTCACAAGCAGTAGAATGATGAGAAACCAAATTATATTGTTTTTTTCTACTCCAGATCAAAGCAGAATAAACAAATCAAAATCGCCATAATGTCTGGCTCATTCAGTGTCATGTGTGAATTCTTTAAGGGGTGGGGGTTTTCAAATGCTTTAAGGTGGTTTTCTTGGAGGTGACTGATTTCCATTCCATGTCACACAGTAGTGATTGAGAAAACATCCCCTCCTTTGCCTGTTGAAGTTGCTCCTGAAGTCTCTACTTCAAGTGCAAGTCAAGTTATCGCACCTACTCAAGTTACAGGTATTGTACTTCCTTTTTAGAACTAAAATAAATTAAGAAATGAATGAGCTCCTGACACTTCTGTTCTGTGGTATTGCTGAATTACCGTAGTGAAGAGAACATGTCTGTAGAACACGAATACTCTTGAGAGAAAGTACGGAACAGCACAGCAATGAGGGTACTGTCAATAGAGCCAGGACTGGGCCCTCCCAGGATGTACCTGCCATTTTTGTGCCCACATAGAAGGTAAAATTAATAATTCCACCTCAGATTACATGATCTGCAAGGGAAGTCCAGAAGTAAATACATACTTCTTGGATACAAGTCAGGTCATTAGATATTCTGCACATATGTTCATGAAGTATACATGATCATATTCATAAAAGGATGTAGACCTCATGGGATGTAGATCAGCATGTTCTGCAGAAAGCAGATGAGGAGTTCCTGTAAGATGTATTTTTAAATGTTCTTCTGGTGTTTGTGCTTCTCCTTTTTCTGATGTGTTAGTTGCCTTGTGTACACCTATTTGTCAAGAAGTGAAAATAACAGAAATGCAAGTCATTTGTCTAAATTACGGCTGTGTCCAAAAGACATGAATATTGTGCACTTACTGAACTATGTCGAGAGTTTAACGTGAGACTTCTTTTTGTTTGCTTAGAAATCAACGAATGTACAGTTAATCCTGATATCTGTGGAGCAGGACACTGTGTTAATTTGCCTGTGGGATACACTTGCATCTGCTACGAGGGGTACAAACTTAATGATCAGCAGACAAAGTGCTCTGGTATGAAATGATGCTTTCAAAAATCTGAAATAACCATGCTGTGAAATGCTTGAAATGTAGAATCTGATCAGGGCAAATATCTACAGAGCAGTCAGGAATTCCTTCCTCTACTGAATGCTTCCAAAGTTCGAACTAGTTTTTTATGTCAAATAAAATTTACCAGGTACTCTCTAATATAGCCTTCCAGCTGCTCAGAAATGAACATGAATTTAATTAAATTAAATGAAAACCTTTCCCATTGTGACATGAGAGAAAAACTGATTAGGCAAACCATCTCCTCTCAGCTTTATATCAGGTATCTAAAATGTCAGACTGCTAGGAAGAAATACACTTCTCTTTGGAGAAAAAATTAGCTGGTGCCTATTTCTCAGAACGATCTACCCAGCTATCAGCTCTGCAGCGGGATTAAATCCAGGCATTTTGTTAGGTCATTCCTTTCAGCCTGCTGCTGAAAAGAGAAAGTATATCATAAACATTGAAGAAGCACAATAGGAGATCTGCAAAGTGGAGTCTTCATCCTCTTCTAAGCTAGTAAATTGTGGAACAGAGGCTCTACATGAGCCATTTCAGATTTGGAAGCAGCTGTATCGGTATTTTTTCTTTATTTAGAGTATACTAGTTCCTCTGTAACTTGGATCAGAAAAAGTGTATTATATCATGTTGCCAGATGATATACTATCAACTTTTCATGCCACCAAAGCTCAGTAACTTCACGCTGTAACACATGCAGTCAGGTGCAAATACAGTATTAAAAGGTAATTTACACAACACAGCCAAATAACAATTTACAATCGCTTTATTTCGTCCAAATTGTTTTAATGTTCCATGCTTGTGGCTTGGAAGATTAAACTGAAACTGTGTTGCACACAGTGTAGTGATTTGAACAGTAATCATGTCACGTTCTTCAGGCCAATGCAATATTCTTATAGTCAAGCCAATAAGAGCATTCTTCTCCAACCGAAACTATTTGATGCATCTTTTTTTGCATCTCTGAGGAAAACATAGACTTTTTCAAGTAGTTAAAATAATTACAAGGTCGGTCTTTTCAAATGCATGGCATAGAATGCAGAAAAAGAATCACAACTAAGTATATTATTCTACAGTCTTATGTTTACATTTCTTTTGTAGATATTAATGAGTGCAATCAGGCACCCCATCTCTGTTCCCTTGGACGCTGTGAAAATACAGAAGGAAGTTTCCTATGTATTTGCCAAGCTGGATTTATGGCCAGTGAAGATGGAACCGACTGTGTTGGTAATTACTGGTCTTCTTTATAGAAAATAAAAATACAAAAATTAATCAAAAAGCTTATCTAAACCCCACTAAAGTCCCCCTTTCAGTTTTTTTTACCTCAGTGCCACTGGTACTGGACTGATGGCTGCAAGTGTTTTTAACAGTCTGTCACCAAGAGAGGCAGCTCCAATCACTTAAGTAGCTCCTATTACTTTTCAAAATGTTTAGTTGTTGAAAAACAAGAATTTATTTAGTATCATCCTGGTTTAGGAAAATTACCATTTAATAAAATATTTTCTGTTGTGGAAAATCTCCTTCAATAACTAGCAGCTGCAGCAAACCATATTTTTAAATATAGCTGCAAACAGCCATGGACTTCAGAAAGCAACACGAACAGCCTGAATTGGCTGTGGTCATCCTCAGGTTAGCGCTGTCTGGGGCACAATATACACACAGCAACACACATCGTGTTTGCAACCACAGGGCTGCTCATAGTCCTTATTCCTATAGCCTGGTTGTTTCTAGAACTCATTCTCTTTGTGTTTACAAGGTGTGAGGTAAAGACTGAACTGCTCTGTAAGAACAACTGTGGGGTTGTGGCTTGCAAAGAGCTTCAAAAAGCCAAACTTACTTAAATGTTTAATTAAAGCAGAGTTTAGAAGAGACACAAGCATTCAGTAATTTCCTGGTGAAGCAGTTTCTGTTCTCTCTGTCATCTGCAGATTTTGATGAATGTTCAAGACCTCATACTTGTGGAGAAGGCTTTTGTATAAACACCCTTGGCTCATATAGATGTGAATATTGTGATAGTGGATACCAAATGAACAGGAGAGGGGAATGTGAAGGTAGGTTTGAACTCTTCACCAGGAGTAATGGTGAAGTAAAATTACCATTTATTGAGAGCACAAAAACAATGCCAAATGTTACTACTGTTTGGAATGATTAACACTCCCTGCTGTTCAGTGGAGGCTTAACACAGAGGGACAATTCTCAGGGGGTACAATCTTAAACAAGAAGCCTTTGTGGGTACTCTTCAGTCTTTGTTGTTATTTGATGTCTGGAACTGCAATTCAATTCTTGTTATTTAGATTTAAGATGATGCAAAGGAGTTCCCCCACTACAGACAGAACCATCTTGGGACAGCTATGTTAATGGCTCTCACCATGGAATTACTTAACTTCATTGTTAGTTCTTCCCTGCGTACTTTACCAAGTTTCTGTTAAAAAAATAGTTACAACTTTTCCTATTTATAACAGGTAACAAATGATAAGTTGAATTTTTAATACCTGTATCTAGCAGCTATTTCATGTTGTAAGAGATCCTAGAACATCTGACTTAAACCTTCACATTATTTTTTAGTGTGATATTTTTGCCTTTTTTCCTGTTTTTTTTCATTTTCAACTTGAATTGTGAACTTAATGCCACAAGCAGTCATTTCATTTTAAACATAGTTTTGTTCATGCTTTAGTCTCAGTTACACAGGACAGAATAAAATTGCTGACGTGTCAGGTTGCCTAGCAAATAAGTGACTTAGAGCTACCATGGATATATTTGCTGCTCTGAGCATTGCTGGAAGATTCCTCTTTCTATTTTTTATTTATTTAAATGTTTCTCATGCTCCACTCTTACAACTAGTCTTTGCAAATCTTCTCTGTGAGTAGGGAATCTGTGATTAAAATAGGCTAGAAATCAGAATATTACAGTATGTCAAATTCGTTATTAGCTTGTATTTTAAGTAGTGTGGTGGTAGTCTCTATAATTTAACTTAACTGTATGTAATTTCTGAAACCAAATTCTCTGTTGAAAGTTGTTTAAGGTTCCTTAAGGGAAAAACCCTCCTACACTAGATCCATCAAACCAAGGAAATGACACATTTGGGGAACTGTTACACCATGTCACTACACCTTCACAGTATAGTCACCCTACTGACAGACTTCAGATTCCACAAATAACTCCTTTCCACCTTCTCCACACTTCAAAAACAAAGGCAAGAATCCTCCAAACTGCAGACAACACACATAGTTCACTAACACTTCCTCACCCCATCTTCATTCTACCCTCAAGTTGTACTCACACAGTCCAGACAGTTCTGAGAACAGGTTACAGCAGAAGTGGATGGTTTTGTTAATTAATTAAAAAAAAATCTCACAGCACTTTCAGTGAGAAACTTTTGCAGGTCTGCAGTGTAGTGGCTGAAGAGGCCTGTTGCTGTTTTTATGAGAAAGTATTTTCAGCTGGACAGTCATGATTCTATGAAAAATTGTGATTTGCGCACATCCAATGAGTTGTTCAGAGCTGGGTTGTTAAATTCTCTGGGGTCTGTAGCCTTGTCTAGTTAAATTACAAATATTGGAGGCTACTTGACTTCTGTGAGCTAGTTCTCAAAACTAGGAGTGAATTACCCTCTATGATACGTGCTGGAGTAGCAGTCCTTAATTGCAGAAGACAAACCTGTTAGGCCTGGGGCAGGAAAGAAATGGGACCTTAGGAAGCTGGGTTTAGAGGTGACTTTAACAATTTAATTAGTTCTGTGCACTGCATGAAGCAAGTGTTTGGTGGGAAAGGTTATAATTATTGTGTAATTAAAGATCATATTATAAAATGTATTGTGTAATTAAAGATCATATTATAAAATGATACTCATGCATGGGAGCAGACTGCAATGAGACTGCCCACACAGTGTTAATTCCACCGTCTTCTGGTTGTTGGTCACTTGACAGCAAGTTGTTTTCAAATGTCATTTTTTGTATGCAGTCTCCTTTCGATTGCATATGTATTATTGTATGTATTATGGGTTTCTTTGGTGCAGGATAGGAAATTCTTGCTCAGAACCTAGATAATGAGTTCCATGACTTTTTCAGGACCTATCTCTTGTTGTGGGTAAACTAGGACCTTGCCTGATACAAGTCTCTCTGTTACCCTAAACACAGCCAGCTGCAGTGATGTGGCTTGTGCCTTCTGTCAGACACAATTAACTTCTTCCTCCCTGTAAATGCGTTTAATTATCATTCACACAGTTAAATTCTTAGTCCACATAATACTTACGTGCTGCATAACTCTGGAACAATGGAGAATACAAAATTCCACTTGGCTTTTAGAAGCCAAAGTTACAATTTTTATTGTTGTTGCAATGAACTTTCGAAGTCTGACTATAGGAAGAACCTCAGGGCACTTTAGTATGTTAAAGGAGTGACATAAGCAAAGTTATTCTTACCTAAGCCAGAAATCTGACATGTTGTATGTTCTGGAAGGCCTACCGAAGATTTGTAGCATAAGAGAAAATTCAGTTTCAGTTGCACATATTTCTCAGAGATGCCCCTTCGCTGGTACAAATCTGTGTGAACTTGTACTTTCCTGTGTCTCTAATAGATGAAGTAAGCAACTCTTTACAATGCATTAATATAACAGGAGCAGAGTAAGAATAACCAATAACAGAATAACAGTAGTTTAGTGTTCTGTTACAGCTTTGACCGGTATTTCCTTTTATCTTCTCTTTTGAAGACATTGATGAATGCCTGACTCCAGCTACTTGTCCAGATACACAGTGCCTTAACGCTCCTGGCTCTTACCAGTGCATTCCTTGCAGAGTGGGATTCAGGGGCTGGAATGGACAGTGCCATGGTATGTTTAGTACTCTTTGTCTCTCCAGTCACCTGTCATGTGTTCTGAGGTGCTGTATTTCGTATTCCATCAGTGCTACAACCTGATGGCAGCATTGTGCCCTGGGTCCCCATTTAATTCAATAATAATTGAAAACATGAGATTTTTGAAATTACTTTATCTTCTCAGACACAGTATGCATGAGGAAATTGTGTTTTACTGTAGATAAATGAACACTGAATCTAGAATACAAACAATATAATTGTAACTACAAAACAAAATTCTTGAAATAGCAAATATGGAACCAAAAGGGGATTACTATCAGTGAAATACTGGTAGGCTGTTGTTTGGTATTAGCAAACGGAAAAGCATGTGAATGCTAACACATCGGTGTGACTAGCAGATTTTTCAATAGGATATGGGACTTTGCTCACAAAGCATATTAATGAAACTTCCTAGTTATCTATATGTCCAGCAAAATATTAGCATATCTTAAAGCACCTTGTCTCACTTCAGATTAGGATTTTAGGACAGATTTCTCACATTTAACTTTTGTTGATTTTTTTTTAAAATGTTAGATTTTTAACTTTTTTCAAATCAATTTTGGCTATTTGAGATAAAGGTAAGAAAGAGGAAATTAATCCATTGGACAAAAAGAAATAATCTTTTGGGTTTTGAATGCCACATTTTGGGGTACTACCAGAAACTTAAATTTAACATCAGTTGTGAAGGATCTGCTGTCTGTTGTGAGTTCTCCTGACCACTCCATGTAGTACATTCCCTATAATTTGTGGTAGCTGGAATAAGCATGGTACCTAAAAAGGTGTACAATATCATACATATAGGGAGTGTTTGCATTATTGTTGTACGTCAGATTGTCAGTGTACTTCCATAGCTTATTTCCTAATGGCTCCCAGTTGCTGTGATTTGGTTCAGTTCACAAAGCAATCCAAGAGCATTGTTTGGTTGAAATAGCTCTGGAGGATGGGCACCTGCTGTGTTTCACCTGCAAATGTGCTAGAGCCAGGTTGCAGTGAAGCATCTGAAAAATGCATGGCATGGCTGTCAGATCCTCACCACAAGTTTTTGCTATACAGAATACATCTTTTTCAACCACTGTGTTTTCTAAAGAAGGCATACTGTCTGAACAGATCTGCCATTCCATAGCCGCATATTTGGTCTTGTAATGTGATTTGCTGTGGAGGAATGTATTTCTCAGGTAATTTCATGGATTTTAATGGAGTTGTAGCAAGATATGAAATGTTTACAACAAATTAATGGGCTTCACTTAGCACAGATTAGTCCACACTCATCTTTGTTTTGTTCTTTCCCACCTACCTGGATCCCTGCTGCCCCTGGGAAGAGTGTGGCACATGTACTCTGTTAGAACAGTTCCCTCTTAATTAACTCCTTTTTGCAAAAATGTTTGCTTAATTCTGCGTTCTGTCTCAATATCAAGCTTGATTTCTGTACCTATTTATAAAAATAGCCTGGTTGAAAATGCCATGGCCTAACTTTCACTTGCTTCATTCTTGCTAACCAGGTTAGTAGGAGCAAAATGAGAGAAGTCATTGCTTTGCTCAGATTTACAAACAGAACTAAGTCATGTCTTGGTTCCAAATTACTGAAACTTTTTTACTTGTATTACTGCATGTAGTTTCCCTTTTTTCATTTGTTTTATGAAATGTTCTAAGCCTAGACATTCTCACTCACTTCATTAATGATGTGATCAGTTGATTTTTTGTTTATCCTAGACTTACATCATATTGGAAATGAGCCATACACATTTCAGAAAATGTAATGCAGACAGTTTGTCTTAAATCTGTAGGTCTGCAATATTGTACAGCTTAAATACACTAGAAAGGAAAATATTTCCCATTATCTGTGAAGGATATGTAAGTCCATTGTTCCATAAATTCATTTGTTTCTCTTGTTAATTTAGGTCAGTCACAGCTCTGCTGGTTTTCCCCAATGCTGTATTTTTTTTACCTCACTTCATTCCTCTGCTTGCACTTTATGCCATAGAAAATCTGCTGTAACAATTCTACAGTTCTTTGATGCCATTTACATTGTAATTTTCCAGGGTTTAAAACCAGGAACATAGCCACTTTTGTTTCATTAAGGCAAACCAATCAGTTCGCTTCAAACTTGGGTAGAATACCATCAGTTGGAGTTTAGGTGGGAATACCCAATGCATATTGGAAGAAAAAAGTGACACCTGCACACCTTGCCTCCTCATTGTCTTGAAATTGCCACTGTCCCAGGTCTTACAGTGCATTTGTGTTGTACATGGGACTATTTGAAATAATTGGTTTTTAAGCTTACTTTCAATCACTGATTTATTTTTCTCTCTCTACATTTGCACATTCAAATAAATTCATGTATCATAATGTATCAAGAGCACACTTCTGTGTGATGATGAACAAATTAAAAAAATAGATTGACAAAGCTCTCTAGATCGCCTCATGTTTGTCATGGTGGTGGATTTTAGAGCTCTGTGGTTAACTATCAATATTCAGCTTGTACAGCTTTAAGGACTCCATTAGAAGATATCAACAGGTCAGTGGGGCCAATCCATGTACCTTTAGCCGTACTGTAAGGAGCTTCAATAGAATCACTTACAGGTCTGGATTTCATCTCAGAAGATTTAGATTCTGTTCCTGTTTTTCTGCTGGTATTATGGGGAAGCCTCTTGATCTTCGAGTCCCATCCAAAAATCGGAAATAGCATTGCAGGTTTCTTTTTCAAGCAGATTGGAGAGAAATAGATGAAAATGAATGTGTAAGAAGCAGGTTTGTTGTTCAGCTGGAAGTTTGTGTACTTGACTGCTGAATTAGGCTCTGTGCCTTTTAACAGATTCTACAATTAAAGCATTGATCATATATGTTAAGAGCAAAGGTCGTGTTTTGTAGAGCAGGCACATTTTGAAGCAGTAGGGATCTGAGAAATTAGCCTTGAAGAAAGGTAACACCTACTGAACTGCCACAGCAGAGCACCTGTGAATCTGTGCTGTCGTTTCTGGGAGGATGCCACTTCATCTTCATGGCAACAGGACATCTTATTTACAGAGTTAGACACTTAAGTGAGGAAACAAGAACTGTAGATCATTTGAAATATGGATGATAATGATGATTTTGTTTGTGTCTGGGGAAAGATGGGCTTTGTCAAAGTCAGATGGTACAGGAGCTTGTAACGAGCCGTGAGTGATAAATACATATGAAAAAAATAGTTACTGCACGTATTCACAATAGCTAATAAGAGCTATGATGATGATTTAAAGATGTCTAATCTTTTTCCAGCTCTCCCTGTGATACAGCTGCTTAAATATCTCAAGTGCCTCAAACAGTCTGCTGGCTTTTATGTTGATGAGGTTTGTGTGCTTTCTGGTGGTAAAAGACAGGATAATTGGGAGTAATATGATTTCTGGCACATAAAAGCACACAAAATGTAGTTCTTTTTCTGCATCAGTGAAGCTAAAAAAATACAGCTTTTTCCATACAAACAGGGACACATGCTTGCTGTTGACTACACCCCCAAAATAAATAAATGAAATTTGAAAATTAGACTTTTATTTTTTTAAGTGAAAACCACTGCTAGGAAAAAGTCAGTAATTTGTATTTTAGAATACAGAATTAATTCTAGCTGCATTTATAACAAAATATTTCATTTATTTCTATACCTGATTTCTGTTTTGTTTATACAAATTGCATTCAGAAGGAATTCTTGAAAATTATTCTTAAATAGTAACATAGCAATTTTCATGCTGGCTAAGGAAAGTGGCCCATCTAGTTAATACCCTTCTTTCAGAGAATAATGAAAGTAGGTGTCTATGGAATAGCTAATAGAAAAAAAAGTTTCTTTCAAGTCCTTCTAAATAAAGGATGGCTTGTGACTGGGAAGATTTTTTATAATCCTGTGAAGTTCTTTGTTGCATATGTAGATTAGCCTTACAAAGGGACCTGAATAAAGTGCAGAAATCCCGTTGAAATTCCTCAGGAATTATAGCCATGCTTATGGCAGAATTTCAATAAGTTCCCAAGCTCAACTGAAAGGTGGTTGTACCCAAATTAATTTTATACTTGTGCTTTCTTTCTTTTCACAGATATAAATGAATGTCAGTATGGCAATCTCTGTACAAATGGACGTTGTGAAAATCTCGAGGGATCTTTCAGATGTATTTGTGGTCAGGGTTTCAAACTCTCTGCATCAAAGGATCAGTGTGAAGGTAGGATCAAAATTCATAAGATTGTTCTTACCTTTTAGATAATGTTTGTCTTTTTTTTTTTTTTTTTCACCTTCCTTTTAATGGAGAAACACCAAATGTACTACACCAATGCTAAAAACTCCAAAATATAAGAATATGTATTTCCATTTTATGGCTTCCATGGTCACATTGTAGATTTTGACGTGTTATAAAGCCAATTAAGAACATGTAGTAATATTTATGTTGCTAAATTGAAATTTCTGCAAAACCCTTGGCATATCTGGCATTTTGGAGGTTTGGGGATAGTGACTTTTGCTGCCTTAATTGCTTTTCTCTCTATTTATCTTTTTTTTCTTCAGTGAGGGTGAGTGGAATCAAAAAACCTAGACTGCTTCGTTTTGTAACTCAGCAGTGTTAGTTAACACTGAGCTGCTGCTTGCATTGGTGTCCCTACAATTCCAGTGGTACATTGTGAGAGAGAGAATTTGGTGTCATATTTCTAAGAACAGTACCTGTACCTCCAAAGGGTCAGTTTCCACATTTCTTCCATGTCTAAAATTCCCGTTGGG
The DNA here is from genome assembly GCF_009829145.1 of Chiroxiphia lanceolata. Taxonomy (NCBI): domain Eukaryota; kingdom Metazoa; phylum Chordata; class Aves; order Passeriformes; family Pipridae; genus Chiroxiphia; species Chiroxiphia lanceolata. The sequence goes on along the minus strand of NC_045639.1, from coordinate 32,691,756 downwards.
ACTGCTCCAGTGGAACAAAATTAGGTCTGATGTTGGAGTGAAGTACTCTGAGAGAGAGCCTAGCGTGTGTACAGGAGGTATGAAAATTCCTGTCCTTAAGGAGAGGGGACTTGAAACTTCTCCCTAATGGTGAAGATCTGGGACAGTGTCTCCAGGCTGTGGAAGCACACAGAAACCTCTGTGTTTCTTGTCAGATGCTGGGTTTTCTTCTTTTCCCTTTCCCTCATCCTTCCCTAAGTGTCTCTGTACAGCACCAACACTTGCAGACTTCTGAGTGCTAAAAATGTTACAATAAAACTAAATGATCATTCGTGTAAATTTGTCGGGAAGTTTGAAACAAAACATCAGTGTAAGTTATGTGTCTTGAGTGAGTTAAATGTGCTGTTCAGGACGCACAGCAGACTGGTCTTGGGGAAAATATGTAGACAAAATTTGACTGCTTCCTCTGAGCCTTTCATGGAAAAGAGCCCTTGCCAAACTGAGCTGGCATGTGCAGACTGTTCTCTTAAAGTGCACCCTTCTGAAGTAAGGACCCGTACACATGCCCAGATGCTTCATGCAGCCCCACAGCTTTCAATGATCCTTAAATTCTAAACTTCTGTGGTTGTAAAAGACCATTACTTAAGAGGTCAGACTACATAGCCATAACAGAGACCTGAAAAACCTCATTGAGTTGTTTTCTCCTATTTGAATTGAAGTGTATTTTCAGAAAGACACTCAGCCATGCCTAAATGCTACAAGTGACTAAGAACATACCATATCAATTTAATTATGGGTTCTTAATGAAGGTTTTATAAATAACGGAGGGAAAACAAGCTTCCTAGCTCAAACAAGACATGTACTATGTTCTGAATTCAAAGTGCCACTCCCCGCCAATACTTTGAGTTTTCCATAGGAAAATTTAACTTTGGTATTCAATTCCATCTGTTAACTCAGGCTGACCCCAGTTTATGAGAACTGAAGCACAGAGGGATTAGCAGTGTTGTGGAAGCAAAGAGACATTTCCCTCCACTTAGATGACTAATACTGTTACAAGGCAAGTATTTTAAGGAGCCTTAATGTACAACTTAACAGGGGAACAGCCTGTCAGTGTGCATCTGAAAACCACACCCTGTTAAAAGGTGATGATCCTGCTGGAAAGTATTTTGTGAGTTTTGCTGACTCACTGAAGTGACTGACTTGTTACCTTTGCCAGATACAATAGAAACAAAAGCAGCTCTCAGGCAGCCTGTGTATGTATTTGTGAGTCTGTGTGTACCCATTTGGGCACTGAGGGATAAGTTGGCACTACAGGAGAGAACGCTGAACACGGTCATCTCAAGGAAAACATGCAGTCTGCAATTTCATATAATTTTATGCATCATATTGACTGTCTGTATTTGTTAATAAATAAGAACAAGAGAAGCAGTACTGGATATCGGCGCTCTGCTTTGCTGTTTTGTTCAGAATTGATCTTTGCACCATTTGATTAGTAATGGGTATTTTCATGTGTTACATTTTCACTGTCTCTTCTGCTGCAGATATTAATGAATGCCAGCACCGATCGCTCTGTACAAATGGGCACTGCAGGAACACAGAAGGATCTTTCAGATGCATTTGTAACCAAGGCTACTCATTATCATCTGCTGGAGATCAGTGTGAGGGTAAGCTTAGGGACTTAAGCTACTGATTCATTTTTTCAGTAAGATCTTGAGTATTTCACCTGTAGGCATGAACTCTTTTGAGAACGGAGCAGAAATATGTGTTGCTTCTCTTTCTTTCTCTATAATGTCAACCTTCAGTAATCCCCACCTACACAGCCACATAATTAATGGATTCTTAGAAATAGTCCCTGTCATCTTTCCATATACAAGAAATCAGAACATGTGTTTCCAACAGTAAGACTGGAAGAGCAGTTGACATTATTACTGAAAACAATTAAACCTTTCCAAACCTTGTTGTTTATATTCTGACACAGAGGTTCCATATTATAAAAACTTCTGCCAGCAGATGCTATTCTCATGGGGGCCTGCTAAGTTAAAACTTCTTCTCTAGCTGGTTTTGGGAACCTGAAGCCAGCCTGACAATCACATGTGCACTGACAGGAGAAAGTATATAGTGTAAGACGAGCTCCAGTGGATCTGCTGGAGGTCACAGCTTGCACCGTGGCCTATGTACTGAGCACGTAAAAACAAAAGTAAGAGGTAAAAGATGTACAGTAAATGTAGGGAGAAATGTTGTGTTATAGCAAACAAAAACTTTCTATTGTGTCTCAAGTAGAACAATTTATTTGTCCAGTAGTTGGCAAACTGACTTTTTCTAGTGCATCGTTTCAAAGCAACTCCCTCTTCTCTGTCATTGGCTATAACACCTGATATGGTAAGTCTGCTGTACTACTCATGGTCACCTTGAGCATGTAAAATTACTTACTGGTGATCTTCAGAAAAGATTGTATCTCAGTTGCTTTCTTATGTCACGCTAGCAGCAGGAAACTTAACCTCAGTTAAGATCTCACTGTACATGTGGTATTAGCACATAAAATCTTTTCGGCCTCTAGTGTGCCTTCTGTAACTGCTGATACCATGGAAGATTCAGCTTCTTACTGCTCTTCTACCAAATAGTGTTCTGCTGCTAGGTTGTCCTCCATACAGGAAGGCTCACCTTCTCCCTCACAGCAGAAAGTCATGAATCCTCCTCTTCAAGTGATCCAGGCAAAAAAGCAGTTCCCTCTGAGCCAGCTAAATGCTGTTTTCTCGCGACAAACCTATAAAGGACTTTATCATCAATGATTATACTGGATTGTGAAAATGAGTGACAGCACCTCTTGAAGTTCTCACCAACAAGGAATGAGGATAATCTCATAAAATCTCCGTAGCGCACTGCTAGTCTTTGGTACTGACCTACTTGAAGAATACATTTGCGGAAAAATTTAACACAAGCTTTTCAGAATTCCTGGTGAGTACCAGCATCACTTGCATCAGCTTCAAGAAATGTGGGCTGATGATGCAAGGCTTGTGAAACTCGTGTCAAAGAATTTTGCTCTCATCTGGCTTCAAGATCTTCATGAATTGCAGCAGATGAAAAGATACTGTGTCAAGAATCGAAGAAAAATGTGGTGAAAGGGATCATGGCTCTTCCTGCCTCCCAAAGGCAAAACGGACAATAGGAATCATTCCTGACAACTAGTCATCTAACCTACTCTTCAGCAGATGAGATTCCAAACTTCTCTTCAGACTGCTTTGGTGCATTTTATACATCCCAAGAAGTCATGGTAACTGTTGCAGCTCTCCATCACCTGACCTGTCAGGACCATGGTCCATGCTTTATTTTCAACTTTTTCTTGATCTTGTTCAAAGGCAGTTTTCAAGACAAAATAATTTCGGACTCTTTCAAAGCAAAAGAAGAGGGATTGGATCAAACAAGGAAAAACGTTAAAACTGCTCCCTCACCCCAGAATCTTTGCCTCATTTCCAAGTCTGCAACCAAATCTAGAGCTTCTCCACCCAGTGACAGAGGGATTAATTTCTGTAGAGACAGTTTGTTCACTGAAACTTTTCGTAAATATTACAACTCCCCCCCAAAATCTATTAATCTCTTGAAGTGGAAGGAATTCTTCTGTGCTTTTATTATATCCCTTCAAAATTTTCTGAAGTATAGGATATTGCAGACTGCTTTTTGCACCTTGGAAACTAAGTTTAAACAGACTGTGCTTGTTCTTATGTCAGTAGGAATGGTTGGTGCTACTGTTTTAGCTGCTATACATTCAACTCTCTTGTTTTTCCTCACCTTGTAATGGAATTATTTTTGGTGACTCCTTGAAGTATTCAGTGCACATTTAGGGAACTCGGCTACAGTTTTAAATCTTGTATTATTTTTATATCAGTGAAGGTCCTCAGCTTCATAACCATGTTCCCATCTTCATGAACGTGGCTTTCCTTGTGACTATTACTTTAGCCAGATGTGTGTGTGAACTACAGGGCAGAGTTTCCATGAAGACAAAATCACCTTGACAAGACATCCAGTGTTTCTCTGCATAATGGCCTCTGATCTTTGGACTAGCCTATTTACCTGAATGTTTTCTAACACTTCACAGAGAAAGCGAGAAAGAGATGACAAAAACTGTAAGTATAGCACAGCACAGTTGTCTGGAAAGAACAAAGTGGTTCAAAGTCTGTCCAGTTTCTCAAAGCGTCAGGTATGGGCATTTGTCACATCAGAGGATACCCAAAAATGTATGATGCTGCAAAGCCAAAGTGATTGGCAAAACACTTGCAAGAAATGTGTTTGTTTAATTAGGATTTCTTCTAGTTCAGAAATTTTCTTAAAGATGTAGCTGCTCAAGAAGGAGTTTGCTGGTTTGATCATTATAACTTGTACAGACTTCTAGCAGTATTGCAGAATTTGGCAGAATTATGCTGTGCTCGTTTTCAGCTGTGATTTTTGCAACTCTCTGGCTTAAGTTTTTGTCTGGAAGTCTTTGCACAATATTTTACATGTTTAAGAATAGAGGTTATTTGCAAATAACTGTTATATACATTGGTTTATACAAGTGTATATGCGCTCTATGTGCATTCTTGTGCTGAGCTCTTCAGAAAATAAGAAAGCTGGACTGAGGCCTTCAGTCGTTCAGTTCTGTTTGAGAGCAATAGGCCATATGTCCATTCCTAATGTAAATGCCTGTATACCCTGTTATCCAAGGCTGAGGAACTTTTTCCTTCTGCGTTACCTCCAGAGACTTGCTATTACCTGCTTGGAAACCTTCCACTTGAAGATAGAAAAAGAGGTTACTTCCTAGTAGTCAGAGGTCTACAAGATACACGCCCACATGCACGTTTATCTTCTTTCTGCCTTAGTCGCTCATTCAGCATCTTGTTCTTGAGATTAAGTGACATTGAGACTTATCTGCTCAGTCTTGCTCTGAAAAAGAGGGAACCCAAAGTGTGAGTGCACTTGTGAGTCCTTGTTTCAACTTACAGGAAGCAGGAATGTGCACCAGTGGGATGTAAATACAGACTGTAAATCTCAAAGAATTCGGATTACTGCAAGAAAGTCTGTCTGAAACATAAGAGGCTCCAGTGTTCTTCTAAGAGCTTTCAGAGATTTTTGTGGCCAAAACACTCAGACGCATGTGTAAAGGGTGGTGAAAAGCACTCAAGTGTGAGTTACTTTCTGACTTTTCTGGAGATTCTCTTGCAGCAGCTATAGGATCTATGAAGAGTTGCATCAGAGAAAGGGAGGTTCGCATCCTATATGGAAAATAATGCATTTTGACTGAATTTGGCAGAAGGCACCTTCTTGTTGTGAGACTTGGCATTAACTTAGCACAAGGGAGTCATTAGTTTTTTCTCATGATCCTAGTCAAAATCAGTTGCTTTTTAAATAAGCCACAATTTATTTCTCTGTTGAAAATCATTATAAAACATGTGGTTATCTAAAGGTCACAACTTTGTCAACATTAAGTACAGTTTTATCTTCAATAACATTCATTTATGTAAGAAAGCTATCCCTATTTCTTATTTTTATCAAATAGATTAAATCCCAAGGAGAGGTATATAGTGTGGGCTTTCCAGAGATAAGTGTAGAAATGAGGTCATGTCCTCTTTTTAATTACAGTTGTTATTCATTCCTGCAGCACAGGAAAAAGTTAGAATTCTAATCAGCTAAAATCCATGCTTAAGAAATCAGAATAACCAAAGGCACTGGGAAAAGTCTTTGATTACTGTTTTTCAAAGGAAACACTACATTATCAAAGCAATAGACTCAGTAAATTATTAGGTGGGGGACTGTTGAGGCAGAGGGAAGTTGCTTATAAGACGCTTTTTTTGTGTTTGACCCTCTCACTTTCTGTTTGCTTTAAAACTTAGAGGTACAGTCATCAAATATCTTGTGATCTTTAGCTGTAGTGAAACCAAAACTGTGTAATATCACTGGAATGTAGGCACTTGCTGAGTTAATCCTATACCCATAGTAGCCATACTCTGTTTCCTCCACTGGGCTGCCTTTAAGCCCTTTGAAAGACAACGAGAATAAAAGACTTTGAGTGGAGACAATACCAGTGTCCTGTTCTTGAAATATTTGATTACCTTATGTCTAGTGTGTATCCTGAAACTTTTCCTGCTGTGTGTCAACCAGCACACTTAGCCCATGGATATCAAGATACTAGGGCAATGTCTACAGACTTGAGGCTTGATGCTGGGAGTGTGGTGTATAGGCAGCTGGGAACTAGACCCTGCATGCCCAGACTCTGCCGCTGGATTTATGACTTGGGTGCAGCACTGTGCAAAAGCAGCTATTCAGCTTCATGACTAAGCTGTTAAGCCTGTGAAATGGCTGTGTTGCATCGCATGAACTGCCTGAAGTACCCATTAGCACAGCAGTATGCACATGTCCTGCAGGCCTCCTGCCCACGTGGCTGTTTTGTGAGTGTGGCTGTTTTGTGAGTAGTCTTCACAGGCATGTCCTGTCTGGTGTGACACACCAGCTGTGCTTGGGCTCGCCCATACTCAGGGGGATGTCTGAGTAAGTCACTTCCAACCCAGGGATCTCAGTGTAGTGGTTTAAACGTGTCTAAAGACGTATATTGCAAATTTGCATTAGTAGGTATTTTTTGTGTCTGTCTTCTAAATGTACAGCTGCTTGGATTTCTTTTTAACTGCATTACTGTTATGATATGCTTTTGTGAGAGGTGCACGTGGCACATGTGAGTCTTATTTGCTAGGAATAAATCACATACAAAACTCAAATTTCAAAACCCTCTAGAAATAAGAGAAGTTTGATGATATGATGAAAGGAAAATTAAAAAGACATCCTAAACTGTAGTAAACTTGATTTCCACACATGCACACAGTTGCTTCAAGTTGCTATGTTAGTATCAAGGTATCACTATTAAAAGTTTCATCAGTTTTTACATCATCTAATTCAACAGATGAATTTTCATTTCAGATGTTGATGAATGCCGTCAAGACAGCAATATTTGCCTTAGAGGAAAATGCATAAATACTGATGGGTCTTATAAATGCACTTGTCCAGATGGTTTCCAGCAGATAGCAAACAGGGGATGTCAAGGTATGAAATACTGTAAAAAATACCTGGATCATTATTATAAATGTGCAAGTTTGTAAGCGTAACTCGTGATATTCACTGATCATGCTGAGGAAGAAAAACTCATTTATCATTTTTAGTACTTTCTTACTCATTTTGTATTACTCTCTGTAAATGTATGCTGAAAAATTATTTCAAGTGACTGAAGTCTCAGCCTTTATAACCTGAAAGAGATTCTATATTAGAACTAACAGAGACAGAGTGCTCCTCTTTTCCCAGGTCCTGGAAACTTTTATTGTAACAGAACCTTCTGTGTGTTGTAAATTAGTGATGCAACAGCAAGAGCAGTATAGTTAGTGTCAAGTCACATTAGATAAACCTCTCTCACTTCTAAAACACTTGCAGTACTTTGTGGAGGATGGGTGGGGAGGAAGAGAATGTGTTATCTGAGACTGAGTCAGCGTTGCCAAACCCAGAAAAATACTTCCCAAGTTTTAGTTCTGAATGATCCCAACTTTGTGTTGGCACAACATCCAGGCATGCCTCACGACTCCATTTTGCCATCTGCTTTTATGAGACAGGAACCATGGTATCAGAGCTGGAAAGTGAGAGCGTGTTCGTGCTCTAAATGACTGTAGGACCAGGACACTGGACTTTGCTTTGGCTGCTCTCTTATGCACAGTTTAGACTTGAGCTAAGAGACTGTATTCCAGCTGATCTATGTTGAAGATCTTTTGCAACCAAAGTAAATTCCCTTTAAAAGTTCTGAGTATTATATGTGACTGCTTTCTAATTCCAGAAATGTTGCATTCAGCATACGGAAGTACTGTATTAGACCTTGCTTTAGCAGATGAAAGAGAATTGATCACAAGCTAAAATCATTGCCAGCTTTGCTATCCCTCTATTCTCTTCACTCTGTCATCTAAAGTAGTAGGATATAGGCTTCATATTTTAAATGGATAAATATAATAAAACCGAAAGCACGTATGAGCCAACTAAGAGACAGACAGTACAGACAGAGAGCTATTGAATTAAACTGGCAAATTTATCACAGAATGCAGTGTCTGCAAGTTGAATCTGGACTAGACTAGAAATTAGGAACATGCGTTTTGGTAAGGAGCAAAGTTGAAAAGAGTCCAAAACATGAGAAACTGCAGTTTGCTTTTTCAGACATATTATACTCTATTTGCCTAACATTGCTAATTTTGTTTTCCTGTCTTTTTAATACATCATTCTACCTTGTGTAATCAGCTGGTTCTGTTTTCAATATTTTTCTAGCAGTTTTAAGAAACTGACAGCTAAATTTTGAGAACAGTGTAGGTCCCAAGAATACTGCCATACTGTCCTTGTCATTGCCAATCTCCCGCCCTTCCCAACTTCCAGAGAGCTTCAGGAAGTAGTTGTTGGTTTGCATTTGCTATGAATTCAAGAGACCTTTATACATGTGGATGTTGTGTTAAGCACGGAGCAATGACTTTTCCTTGGGCATCTCATGCAGATATAGTTTCTCCAAGCTGCCTCTTCCCTTTCTGCACATGACCATGATTTTAGGATGCTAAAGTCTAGAAGGTTTACACACAGGTTAGAATCAGTTTGTATCTAAAGAAAATTCCATAGTGGATGTCATGGTCTTGAGATGTTGGTATTGAAATCATAGTTTCTCTAGTATATCAAAATTACTGTCTACTTTGATGCATTTTGGATGGCTGTAACAACAGACAGAATCTAAGCAACAAAAGATACAGTTAAGAATGAGACGTTCTAGTATTGTGATGATGGATGAATAAACCACATGTATAAGTTTTGTTTGTAAATTTGTGTTTGAGCTCAGCATGGTACTGAATGCATCTTAATAGGTTTTTGTAAAGCAAAATACAAAAATGCAATTACAATGTGAATGGTAATTGATATGAAAGTGATACTTCCTTAATGAAAGAATGCAGTCCTTAAGTTCTGAGGGCAGAATAGGTTGCTAAGATGATACATGAATCAAAAAAAAATACTTGTTTTTCAGATTCACAAGTTTGAAAGGTGGTGTTTGAAAAATGCTTTCTAAGTTTAAAAAAGAACCCAGCAAGACAGACAATGATGACAAACTCTCATATAGCAACCTTTTTGGATCGTTCCCACTCTCCATCAGCAAAAAAGAGCATTTGGCTTTAAATTATAGAAAATCAGCCTACTGGGAAAGATGCAACTCCAAACCTGCTAGTAATATGTAGAGCCAGATGCTGAAGTTGACCAGTGTGCAGCAATCAAAAAGCAGTCAGATGGAGCTATCTGAGAATTCCTCTAACACAGAAGAAGTGTTGGCTAGGATGGAGCTTATGCTGATATCGCACAAATCACTCTCTTCTCTTTGCTCATCCTCATCACAGGGAGTTATGTAAAAAGAATATGCTGCAACAGAACATAATGATGCCTATACAGAGTTTAGGAATGATCCCAGGACATTTGGTTGCTCTGGAAAATGAACCCTGTTCGCATAGCTATTTACATAGCTACTGGAAATAAAAGCTACTTTTAAGATAAATTGAACTTAGGCTTAATATTAAGGATACAATGGTCAGCAAAGCTATTAATGTCTCTGTGCTTTCAGATATCAATGAATGTGAGAGATCTGACCTCTGCTCACCTCATGGGGAGTGTCTAAACACAGATGGTTCCTACCAGTGCATATGTGAGCGGGGCTTTTCTGTGTCTGCAGGTGGCCGAACATGTGAAGGTGAGACAAGTTATAATAATCCATTCCCATTGATTTGCTGGTTTTAGTTGGGTGAGAAGAATAGTCTTCTACTATTACCTCCAAAATCTGCCACTTAAGGGTCCTTCATTCTTTTTTCATAAATACTTGGTATGCTATGTTCCTGTTGGAATCATAAGAAGTATAATAGGAAATTTAGAAAATGGGCAGCATAATGGAGTTAATGTTTGTTACAATCTGTGCTTTACATTTCTTGATTTTTAATAATTTTGCTATCTTAACATTAGATTACATTTTTTTGAGCAAATTGGTAAAAAAGGAGTATTAACCTAACAATGGCAAAGAAGGGAATTATATTTTTATGCTGAGATAAATGAAACCAGTGGATATCTGTGATAATATTCATAGATAGGAAATTATTTCTATCTTACGGTAGGGGTTGAAGGAATAAATATATGTAAAATGCATGTAAAGTGTATTTGGAACTCAGGCTTCTGATTAAGTTTCAATGTGTAAGATCTTCCTACCATGGATATTTATGATTATTTAATTTGAAGCATAAGTGCATTATCAGCAAGCCTGAGCTGCCTGAATGTTCTCATTGCTGTGTCGGAGACAACAGAATCTCGCTTGTCCAGACTTTCTGTTTTTTAAATATGCAGATTATGCATCCATACAAGAGAAGTAACTCCAATGAGAAGTTGTAGTGAAATGCTACCTATGATAGAACTTCAGGCCTTTTGAAATGGCAGAAATGGAGTAAATAGCAATAATTAGATCTTTACTAAAGTGCTAAGTCAGCTTATTGTTTGTAAGTGTACGCAGGTATGCTTATACAGGTATCTTTAATATAAGATCGTGAAGCTACTCCAGTAATAACACTGGTAAAAAGCATCAACCAGGAGCCTGGAACTTAGTGTGACTAGGGTTTTTATGTGGTTATAGCATGACAATATATCCTGTTGCTAATGGAATGCATGCAGTTGCTAGTGATGCTGTTCTCCTGCACAGAATTTAAAGTAGGAGAATTGTGCTCAATGATATCCAGAAGCTATGAGGCTTTTTGTGGTCAGTGATGCTGACAGAAAACAAATAATCACCTAACTGGGTGACAAATGTCTGTTCTTAAGGATGAGAGAACTGTTCAGGACAAGAAGCCTTGTTGGAAAAGTTCAGAAAGGAAAAAATTTTGTGATAGTATTTTGGCGAGATGCGTGCAAAGAAGCACTGAGAACCTATGAGTAGTGGATCTCAAGCATCCAAGAATTAAGCAACTGTTCTTTCTCCCAAATTATAGGCCAGTAAATCCATATGTGATTAGGTTTCATGGGTTAGCTCTTCTCATAGTTCACTTAGGGATAGTGAAAATGTTCGTCCTTCAGTGGACAAGGTTTATTGAAACTTGTTGCATTTACTCCCTCTACTTATACCAGAGGAAAACCAGCATTACAGCATTATTATTTGAGCTGGCACATAACCTGCCATATAGTTTGTAATGTGATCTCTAGTGAAATGAAATACACTGCTGGCAAGAACACTGTTATGCTGCTGTAAGGGAATAAGTGCTGTATATTTAGATATAGCATGACATCAAGCACAATAGTTGTGTTTTAATTATATTGATAACTAAAAAAAAAATCCTGCAGTATTTTTACAGCTTTTTTCTCTCTAAACTTTTTCTTTGTTTTGTAATCATGGCATAAGTTGAAAGAAACATTCTCTTACTGCCAAGACAAAAGCCTGGTTAAGAAGGCTAGAGAGAGCAAATCTGAGTTATTCCAGTGATTGATGGACAAGGAAGTATTTTGTGATTTCAAGTAATGGGGATAATTCCAAAGCATGTTGATGGACTCTTTTGGCAGCAGGTATACATTTCACCCAGTGTTTAGGAAGGATATGGTTGGATATCTTTGATTTTGCTGCAAGAAAAGTGGTAGCAGGTGTTTTGCCTCACTGTTGAGCACAGCTGAAAAAAAAAAAGTGGTTAGAGAAGAATGCAGTCTGCTCTAGTAGGAACTAAACACTTTATTTCAAATCAAAGTTAGAAGACCACTTATTAACAGAATTTTAAAAAAACCTGAACAGAACGGAATAGGAACACAACTTTAAAAAAAATCCTGAAGTCATTAGCATCTAATTTTTGGAGGTGTACCAGAAACAACAATCCCTCTGAACCTCTAACAGTTAATAAAGTAGCAGTTTCCAGGGAAGGGTTGCTATCACGTATGATGAAGTAGGACAAAGTTAATCTCCATTAGAACAAAAAAGCCAAACTTTGACTAAATAGAGAAAGATGAAATCACAAGATCTTATTTCCACGGTTGTGAGTAGTTTTGGAACTCTTTAATGAAGAATAAAACAAGTACAAAACCAGCTGAGTGTGCTTCACAAGTAATTGGTACAGTATATGGAATACAGATCAGACTTTATATTCAGCACTTGGAAAAGTATTTTAATAACTTGGCGAAGCAAGGGTACTTCTAGTCTCTGAAGCAGCAGCACTCGTTTTCCACCACAATTAGTTTCTCCATTCTGTCATTTTAATAAAAACAACTCTAGAGTTTTGAAAAAACTCATTTGAAGGGAACACTGATGGCATCAGTGTTAGTATTTGTAGTGGTGTCAGCTTCATGCGAAAAGGCAAGATAAAACAAAAGGAATGTGTGACATTCCAGGTACTGAGAAGGGATGTGGCTTTCAGCTGCAGAAGATACTGTTCTTTACACTAGGTGCCTCTGTGAATTTACTTGTAGTTAAGTGAGTGAGAATAACTGTTTATACCATCAGAGAAAGAACCTGAGGAAATTTTCCTGGATTTACACACCTCTCTGTACCTGGAGAGCAAATTTTCCATATCTCCAGTCTTTTTTTTGTGTGAGTTTTTGACTTGTTTTTTTAAAAAAGTTAGAAACAACAACAACATAAAACATTTAAGAACCTCATGTGGTTCAGTTCTGGTATGGAGTTTTTATGGCCATTGGCCAAAGTAAACTGAACAGCTGTGGAGACTGTGTCTTCTTCCAAGGTGTAGACAAATTTTTGTTGTAGCAGTGACATTTCGCTGCTGCCTGGCCCCAGACTCAGCAATTTGACTGCACCAGGCTTTCTGAACTGGAAGCTCTCGGAGCACTCCCTAGTTCCTTGTCAAGCTCTCTGGGGTTCGTGTAAAGATGGTGTTTTACCCAGCTGGCTGCTAGTTAACCATGTTGGCAAAACCTCAAGTTAGAGGTTCCCTGACTCTTAAGTCAGTACCCTGCCTCAAGTGCCTCTTCTGTCTCCATGTCCAATGCCGTATGTCTCTCAGTGGCTCCCTCACTTTTCTCTCCTCCTACTACAAGGAGCTTCACTGCCTGCTTCAACAGGTGATCCAAAAAAACTTACACATCCCACCAGAGCTCTCCGATCACTACTTCTTCCTTTTTATGTATGGGTGTTATAGGCAGCCCTGGAAGTCTTAGAATCAGAGCTCTGCTTCCCTAATCACTGTACAGAGCTGTTCTAGGAAGCAGTTTCTCTTCCAGACACTTTGCCATGTAAGTAGATTTCAGTGAGATTTAAATATCATGCCTGAGGTTGAGGATGCCCTCATTTTTTTGGGGTTGGCAGAAAACAGGAACACAGCGTTGAGCTGAATAGTGTGCTTGAGTGCGGACATTTTTTGCCTTTCCTTACATCTTGATGACATTAGATCAAAGGAGTTTTGATTAAGGCACATAGCACTGACTCATGGATTCTAAAACAGGTTGTAATTACAGAGAACTGCTTTAGTCACTGTATAGACATAGGATATATTGGTTTCATATTTAGTTTTTTTCCGCTTAATTTGTCTCCATGTAGCAAGAGAATCGCCGCTTACAAACCTCACTCTTTATGGGGTGATTAAAGAAACAAATGTCCTTTCCGGCTGTAAAAAAGAGTCCTTTGAGTGAACTGTCTAGACAAGGAAAAATATTTGGTGCTTGGACCTTCTCTGTAATATCCCATACATTGAAAGATGTTTAGACTGTGCTTTTTAAAAACAAAACCGTCTTCTGTGGCTGTATTATATACTGAATTAGGACACTTGATGCAATCACAAGTTTTCTTTCTGCAGCTTTTTAGTCGATGACCTTGGGTTTACCTATGAAGAACCACCTGCATGAATCATTGTCCTGTTTCCTTTAACATTTAGCTTTTAAGTAAGTGAAATTCCATAGTTTAGGTCATTCTGAAATCTTCAGTTGTAGTTTCTTCTGCTTAGGTTTCTAACAGAGTAATTGTTCTGTGGCTCAGGAACTTTTTTTATTCAACTCATGTAGGCCACTGAAAATGCAAACACTGTTATTGTCTGTTGTCTTAAATTCCTGGCTGTCAATCTACCATTGTTTACTCATTTTGAATTCCTTTTCTTAACTGTTATTAACATAGTTTTCTGAATAAGGGTATTCGGATTTTTTTGCTAGATATGTGAAACTGATTATCATGTGGGACTAAATATTAAAATCAGATACGTTATGCGGGTCTAGTGCATAGCAGCAAGAAGGAGGGACTAGAAAAACACAACCATAAAGAATTTTTATTTTCTTAACTCCACATGCATCTTTTTATAATTTTGTCATTATGGTGACTTGAAAAGGAAAAGGTATTAAAGGTTGTACTGGAACCTCTCACCTTTGACAGCGTCTTTAATACAGATACATTGTGTACTCTAGTTGTTGAATTATTTCTACTAGGGAGAGTTTGTGGTAGATTTCAATAAGTTCAATATGCAGAAACCACCCAAAATTTAATATTCAGTTCCTTGAGAATAAGCATACTGGCTATTGTATTCTTTGCCAAATACAAATTGCCCTTTCTGACATAAATTCTTTCAATCTTTTTCCTTTGTTTAATAAATCAAGATATAAAGACCATTAAAATCTTTATTGACAAAACTTACAAACCAAATAATTTTTTTCTGCCACTTCCATCTGCAAGTACTTTTTTTAGAATCATTAATTATACTCATAAATTTCTCCTAGATTATGGTGTATGTAGTTCATACATTTTTTGTATGAAATTTGTATTTTAGCTGAAGATTGTTAACCAGTGAATCAGTAGATGTAAGTTTCCACACACTTAAGCATTCTAAAGTGAAATTAGATACCTTTCTGAGAAAAATGTTAAAATTGCACAATTTACTCCATTGGTACTGAAATTGCCAGAGTTTGTTAACTTATTTAAAAGGTTGTGGATAGTCTCTTCTGGCTTCAAAAGTCTATATGCAATTCCAAATTTGTTCACACCCTGCCACAGCACATAGGAAAAGCTGTTTTTCAAGACGCCAAAATGCCTTTCCCTGTGGCATGTGAAAATATGTGTGGATGAATTTGAGCACTTGGGGAGCAAGAGGGCAACACAACAGGTAACAGGTATGGATGGTAATGACATGCTGTTAAATTTTAATAGCTTGGGGACCTGTGACCACTTGGTTCCAAGACCAAGAGTTCCCTTTCAGCTTAGCATAAGACACAATTTAAAAGGAAAAATGTCCTTGCTGGGTGAGCACTGTCAGGGGAAGAATGAGGTTGTAGGGGTAGTTTGCTTTCGGAAGACTTTGTAATGGGAAAGCTAGAAATTCTTGTTTTTGCTTGGGAAGCCTGCAAAGTACCTTCTCAAGAGTGTTAGATGTTTTTTTCCCCTTCTGCAATCCAGAGGGTGTTGCAGAGAGAGCTGCGTTATCTCTGTGTCTCCTATGCTGGAGAGAAATAGCCCTAACAGACACGGACAGAGGCCTTGGGAAGGCAGGGGAGAAACAGAGATTATAAAGAGGCCCTTAGAGGGCGGGAACTTGCCTTTTTTTTCTCCCTGGGGCCCGGTGTGTGAACGGCACTGGTAGGTATTTTTAAGTTTCTCATGTTCTGGCCTTCTACATAAACTTTTTGAATTCTTTCCACTACCTTGGCATTTCTGGGGATATCTGCATTTCTTACTTTACAGAGGTGCATCTTTGCTGACTTCTCTAGGTCTTTCTTTGACACAGCTGTGAAGAGCCAGAGGAGTAGACAGGACTATGTTTGAGCCCTACTCTCTCCTAAGAGATAGACACTCAGCAGCACTGCTGCTCACCTGTTCAAAGAAGCCCTATCTCTGAGGCAATGCAGGATTCAGTCCCACCAACTCTTTAGTTCAGGAAGTGCCTAAGGCCTTCATTGGAGGTAGGATGATGGCAAGCACCATCACATGAAGGGCAACTGTAATGTACAGAATTAACTGTAGTAATAAGTACTCAGATAAATCAAGAGCAAATCCCTTTATTTCCCATTTAAAATGTAATTATCCCTTGAGGCACTGTGCAGAAGGCAAGGGGACAGCAACCTTACTTAATGTCATAATGATTTTTAGGAAAGAAATACAGCAATATTTTCTCTGCTTCAGACTGCAGTGGAGTTTAGAAGGAAGAAGGTACTACTCCTAGTATCCTGGCAGGTTCCCTGTTTCAGCTCCTGTTCTTCCTCTCGAAAAGCATACCATGACATCTTTAATCACCACAAATGGTCAGGGCTTTGGGTTTAGGTCTTTCTTTAAGTGGAGATAAAAATAATACATTCCTAGCACTTGTCATACACTTGCAAAAATAAACCGTGATCTGCCGCAAGCAGCTTTGCTTCATTATAGTTTGAGGGGCAGCCGAGTCAAAGAACAGACTTACTCATGCAAGTGACTCTTACTTCCAAGGCCAGCAAACCACAAACAGGAACTATAAATGAAAGGGACAGTAGAAAGCATGCAGGCACTGGAATTACTTTGCCTACCTGAGTAAGGCTATTTGGGCGTGTAAATTTATGGGATTAAAGACAGAAGGCTCAGTCCACAGATATTTACCGCTTAGACCATGAAATTCTCTTCTGTGCTGAGAGCCAGAATGAGATCTGTGCAGCACTTCTGCACAAGGAATGCAGCCCTGCCCTTGAACTCTTTTTGTAGGCAGAGTGGGTTTGGTTTCACAGGTGCTGTTGACTGCATAATACTACACTGGTAGAATCTGTAAATCAATCAGAGAGATTATTTAAACTGTGACTTATTATGTGGTATGTATCATGCCATGGTTGGCAGGTGTGGTGAAACAGATGGGTGGAGGCAGTTGACCAAAACCATTGTCTGACATATTTCCTGCAAAGTGAATACTGAAACAGTTTCTTAAATTGTATGTGTGCAAATTTTTGTATCTTGTCCTTTGAGTGTTCCTTCCCAATGTGTAGAGGACCATTGCTGCATCTGTTTGCAAAAATGGCCTGTCTGTTAATTTTCTGCACACTTCATGAATGTCTGCCTTTGGCTGTCACGCAGCCTGTCTGATGTTAAAATTCTTCCTTGCAGATATGGATGAATGTGCAAATGGCACAGTATGTGGCAGTCACGGGTTCTGTGAAAATATGGATGGCTCCTACCGCTGCCTCTGTTACCAAGGGTATCAGGACACACAGGATGGGCAAGGGTGTACTGGTGAGTTCTTAGGTGCAAGTAGTCA
Organism: Chiroxiphia lanceolata; assembly: GCF_009829145.1. Taxonomy (NCBI): domain Eukaryota; kingdom Metazoa; phylum Chordata; class Aves; order Passeriformes; family Pipridae; genus Chiroxiphia; species Chiroxiphia lanceolata. Next base: position 32,674,543 of record NC_045639.1, on the reverse strand, counting down.
TTGCTGCAAAGTTCAAGTGATCAAAAAGCAGCATTCAAACAAAACGCATTTCACAAGTACACTTTTATTTTCTGTCATTTTTTATTGAAGTTATACCACTTACGAGTAAAATGAGGTTGAACTGTGCTTTACTCACTGAACTTTGTGCCAGATGGAAACTTAACTGTGTATCTATTCAATGACAACCTGCTATTAGGACAAATGGAAGCCAACAGCAAGTAAGCCGAGCCACTCATTTTATCTCTTTTTAAAAACCCAAGAAACCTCACTGTTTCTGCATGTCGGGACCATTCACAAGTATAAATCATAATAGGTCGAATTTAATACTTCAGCCTATTCAAGTGCACCATCTGTTTAGTCCCTTAGCTGAATAACCAGGACCCTGCACTACCCCTGCAGGAAATAGCGTCTGGCATTTCCTACCAGAAATGCCAGGCTGAATTAGATGGCACCTCCCTAATTGCACGTATTTGAACAGATCTTAACACTGGCTTCTAGCTCTAGGAAAGACACCTATCACCATGAAATTATGTGAGATTTTTATAGGTATGTAAATACTGCACATTTCTTTTGTGAGTAGTAGGTTTCCAGATCTGTTGTTAATAGTGATGCTTGGACTTGAGAACCATCTGAGGCAGCACAAGTTTCTAATATAAAATTAATACCAGATCAAGGAAAGGTATTCATTAAGTGATTTCTTCAAGCCAGAATCAGGATGAAACACATTTACCAGGAACAGAGACTAAAATGGAATGCCAAACAGAGAGGAGGAGTTAGAAGTTTTACAGAGTGTTTGTATGCATTTTCTAATATATTAAATAGTTTTGTTACAAAATTCTTTATGCCATTTGGCACTTAGCTTGCAACATACCAATATATATTTTGGCATGCAGTAACTTTTCATGGAAGAAAACAAATGAAGCAAAGAAAGAAAAAAAAAGGGGGAAAGGAAAAGCTGGTATGGAGCTAAATTTAATTTTGAGTTCGTAGTGAAGTAAAACCATAAAGTAATATATTTGTTTATTTTTTTCTTGTATACACTATGTAAAATAAAATACTGTTATAAATTTTGAAGCCAGTTTTCTACAAAAACAGTTTTAGGAAAAAGTAAGTCTTTAGTTCCTGACTAGGCAATGGTCCCCAAAGAAGACTTGTTCCTTATGAGAGGAACCCAGTAAAAAGATAAAGAAGAATCTAAGTATATTTTTAAAGTGTTGAGCAAACTCTAAGTTAAAATGCATATTTATACAAAAATATGCAAAAATAACATTTATTCATGAGTAGATTTTGATGGGTAAGAGGTAAAATTGATGAAGCATTGCCTCACAAGTTATACATTATACCACACTCAGTTATAGAGATTTCTGAATTGTGATACAGAAATTATCATTTACAGATTCTGTCATTAGTAGACAAAGTAGATTTTCAAATGTCCACTTTAGCAAAAGAGTGTAAAGTTAGGTGATCCTGACAGTATTTGGTAATCCTTGCTTAAATACAGACAACTCTCATCAATCAAGCAAACATTTCAGAGTAGGCTAGTTAGCAAGTGTATGGAATCCAAGTTAGGAATATGTGGAATGAGGAGTTTTGCAGTGTTTGGCAGGGGTCCCTGGATGACCTGTGCATAACTCTTCTGGGTTCCAGGGGTCCCTGGATGACCTGTGCATAACTCTTCTGGGTTCCAGAGCAGCCCGTGAGGCCATGCATATGAGAGGCATATGGTGGCAATGGGACTGGGGAATTCACTGATCAGTGGTTGTTCACAAGGAAAATGGGATTTTAAGGAGGAAAATTAATTGTCTTTTTATAGTGCAGTCTGAATCACACCAAAACCTCTTAATTCTGCTCCTTCAGTTTAGTGAAAATTTGATAATAAGGTCAAGAAAACAAATGAAATTAGTCTGAATATTAAATCCCAAGAAGAGGATACACTGGAAAGCAAGTATTAAAAATGAGAAAGAAACACCAAAAAAAAGTGTTTTCTGGTCTACAAGCAGCACCTAATCAGCACTAATACCCTATAAACTGTCACTTTCAGGGACCTTTGTTTCAAAGGACTGACTACTTGTTTATGAATCTACTTTGGTATTAGTGAGTTTTTAATCCTTCCCTAGAGATCACATCAGTAATCTGGCAGACAACATTGGCACAGATACAGCAGATAAAAGAACAAACTGTCAGTAATGGGTCTCAATTTATGTTTTGGATTTTTTCCCCAGATGTGAATGAATGTGAAATGTTGAGTGGAGTATGTGGCGAAGCCCTCTGTGAAAATGTTGATGGCTCTTTCCTGTGTCTGTGCTCTGATGAAAACCAGGAGTATGATCCAATGACCGGACAGTGTCGCTTCCGTACCTCACCAGGTAAAATGCGAGTGGATTTTTGCACGCTTGCTGTTATTTCCACTGCATATGTAACCACAGGAAGGGCAAAGTTGGTTTAAGTGCTGGTGTTGTTTTAACAATAACAGAAAAATTTAAAACTTTTTCTTCTTGAAAGTGCGTGCACGAGAAGAGGTTTTTCTAGGACAGAATATGTTATCAGTGAATCATTAGCAGTGAAAACATAGCAGAAACACCTTCTAAATGTTATACATCAACAGACTTGGCAATAATGATGAACTGTTACAGCAGTTAAGAGTAAACAGTCTCTTGTTTGCTGTACTGTAATAATGAAATGTGATATGGAATCAAGTCTGTGTCCTGAGTGATTTTAATTTTTGTTCAAATTTTTACAAACATAGTATGCTTGGACAATGTTTAAGGAAGCGTATTATTAAAATCAGAATTTGTATATAGTGATATGTTGTTAGCATTGTCTAGTATTAACATAAGTCCTAAGAAAACATAGTGGGGAAAGCAAAAACCCAAACCACTAAATTGTTGACCGTTTCCTGCTGTGACTTTATTCTATATGAGATGAAAATTTGCTGTTATATGCATCTTCGTATCTAAGAGAGAAAAAAATGCATGGATTAGGTTAAAGTCTTCTCATTTATTCTTTTAACAAGCTGTATAAAGCCGTTTGTGATTAATTTCTATCAAGTACCAAACTCAATGTAGTTCAAGCAATAATACATATTATTGTGGGTTTAATTGGTGCATGTTGCAGAATGCATTTCAACTACTAATATAGACTGATACATTACTAGTATGTGTCGTTGCATAGAATGGATAATGGAAGCAATAATGGATAGTGTATATTTGAGGATTAGAACAGGTATGCTTTGGGGTGGCACGCCAAAACTTGAGGAACTGAGTGCTAGTGAGATCCCTCAATCTCCTTCATGAGCTGTCAGCTACGATGAACCACACTTGAAATGTTTCTATACCAATGCTTGCAGCATGACAAATGAGCTCAAAGCCTTGGCCCAGTCCCCTCTAGAGATATGGCATCATTGGCATAAGCAAGACGTGGTTGGATGAGTCCTGTGACTGGAGTGCCTTGTTGGATGGTTACAGGCTTTTCAGGCAAGGTGAAAGATGGTGTGTAATGAAGGGGCTGGAATGCATGGAGCTTACAGCTGGCAATCACACAGTTTAGAGTTTACGGGTAAGGATTAGAGGACAAACAAATAATGTGGATGTCATCGTGGGAGCCTACAATAGACCACCTAGCCAGGACAATGGCACTGGTGAATTGTTCTTTGAGGAACTAATGGACACCTCCAAATTAAATACCCTTGTCCCTGTGGGGGACTTCAACTTGCTGGATGTTAACTGTGAACACCACACAGCTTGTACAACCCAGGCCTGAAGATTCCTAAAACACCTGGATACGCATATGCACTGTACACACACACACACACACGCATTGTGTTGCAGCTTGTCACATGTGGAGTCAATTGAGAAATTTAGACAAGTTCACCCTGATGATAGGCCCATACAAATCTATTTTTCCTGGATTTTTGAAAATCAGATTCTGAAAGTCAGAATCGAAGAATATGATGAGTTGGAAGGGATCCATAAGGATCATTGAGTCCAACCCTTAGCCCTGCACGAGACTATCCCCAAATTCCTTTTGAACTCTGTCAGGCTTGGTGCCATGACCATTTCTCTGGGAGCCTGTTCCAGTACTCAAAGACACTCAAAGGGTGAAGAACCTTTCTCTAATATCCAGCCTAAACCTCCCCTGGCACAACTTCAGGCCATCCCCTCATGTCCTGTCGTTGGTCACCACAGATCAGTGTCCACCCTTCTTCTTCCCCTCAGAGGAAGTTGTAGACTGCAGTGAGGTCTCCCCTCAGTCTCCTCTTCTCCAGGCTGAACAGACCAAGTGACCTCAGCCAGTGTTACTCAAGCATTTGCTCAGAGCCACCTGAGTCTTTGCTGAGTTTTTAGAAGTCATGAACTTGCAGTGACTATTTTTCACTCTAGCAACCATCTTTCTGATTCTACCTGTGAATGAGAGGTGTTGGGATACAGCTGCAGTATTTAAGATCCTCACTCTCGAGGAGAAAAGGCAACGCAGGAAGAACCGTGTCTTGCGGAATACACCATCTAAGGAGTCTTTCTGTTGTGCCTTTTGCAATCGGATACGTCTGTCACGTATTGGCCTCATAAGTCACCAACGTGCCTGTAACAAATGTGGATAAAGCCTTCCCAAATCTTCGTTCGCGAAGCCCAGCCATGATGATTTAAGATCCATCAGTTCTACACATTTTGGGGTTTTTTCAGATCAAAATGTTAACAGGACAATATTAGACAAATACTTAAGTGTATGCTGAAATCTAAGCATGTGCTAATATCCAGACTGTCTACTGAATCCGATTTTACTAATGTATGTTTTTGCATCAAACATATGCTGAAGCATATTATTGGATCAAGGCTAATCTAAGGTATATAAACCTATTTCTAATAAATACTTCAGAATCCAACCATGCAGCAATTATACAGAATTTCTCATATAGGCTGTTGTATCAAGAATATGATAAAATTATGTTCCTGTACCAGCATGCCTTAGGTAGACAGATATTTTACATTTTCTAACAAAAAACCAGAAGCAACAATGCAAAAAATATGTATCTATTTCCTATCTTATTTTTTCAACATACCTAGTGAAATCACTTTCAAAACCAACCTTTTTACTAAATGGTTAATAATCTATGAAAGAGAAATTATAAACCTGTAGACACAGACTGGTCTTGGTTTAAAAAAAAAAAAAAAAAAAGATTTGTGTCTCATTTGCCTCATTTGCTTTCCAAACATTCATGACGCCTGCTTGACTAACTCTCAGCCACAGCTGTGTAAACAACACCCATTTAAGCTGATGAACAGATAATGGGAGGAGAAACCAACACATCGTATGTAAAATGGGAATAAAAAAGGACATGAGACTATCTCCCCTTCCTCCCAGAGCAGCTTCTGGTGTTCTTTCTATAGTAAACAGGATGAAAACTGCCATGCTTTCTCTCCTGTTGTAAATTTGGCTTTGATTCAGTTAGACAGATGGCAAATGGCCAAGGAAAATGTATGATTTGGTGTCTGAAGTACTGTTCTCTCACCTTGGAATGGCAGATTTTAGCTGCATTTCTGTGACATGATAGTCTTAACATAGTTCCTATTGGATAGCAACTGATACCGCAAAACCACCTCAATTGATGCAATTCAGCACATTATGGAAAATTGTAATTATCTGATGAGGGTTGACCACAGGCTAAACTGACAAAGCTGAAATAAGCACCCAGCTGGGTGTTTCTTTTAATGTACAACTTAGTTGTATTGGCAAAACTGCAAAGGAAAGTTTGCCTTGTAGGTGGCAACGCTATACTGAATTTGAATAAAGGTGTCTGCCAGGCCCTCAACATCCCAAAACTGAAGTCACTTTTCTGAGGAAACTAGAAATAATTCCGATTGTCAGTTTGGAATTAGAAGCCCAAAGAACTATTACACACCTTCATACCATTGGAGTGCAATCCATGCTGGCATTTTTAAACCTGCTTTCCTCAAAATGGATCTAATATTTGCATGCTCGGTAAAGTTGCCTTGCTCCATCTGCTTGGGGGAATGTGGGTGTGCAGTGATAATAGGATTGAGGGTAGCAAGAGCTGTAGTTCATTTAATTCCTTCAGCATTTGTTGGACAATCACTATCTTCAAGCTCTCACCTCACAACCATTATTTTTAAGTGGTATTTTTGAATCATAGAACTGTTTAGATTGGAAGTGACCCTGAGATCATCAAGCCCAACCATTAACCAGCAATGCCATGTTCATCACTAAACCATGTCCCCAAGTGGCACACATTTTTTGAACACTTTCAGGAAGGATGACTTGAACACTTTTCCTGGGCAGCCTGTTCCTATGCTTGACCACCCTTCTGTGAAGAAATTTTTTCTAATATCCAACCTAAATTTCCTCTGAAGCAACTTGAGGTTGTTTCCTCTCATCCTTTCACTTGAGACATGGCAGAAGAGGCCAACCCCCACATCACTACAATGTTCCAGGTAGTTGTAGAGAGCGATAACATCTCCCCTGAGCCTGCTTTTCTCCAGGCTAAACAGCCTCAGTTTCCTCTCAGCTGCTCCTCTTAAGACCTGTGCTCTAGACCTTTCACCAGCTCTGTTGCCCTTCTCTGGACATGCTCTACCATCTCAATATCCTTCTTGTAGTGAGGGGCCCGGTACTAAGCACAGGATTTGAGGTACAGCCTCACCAGTGTCAAGTACTGGGAGACGGTCACTGCCCTGGTCCTGCTGGCCACACTATTTCTGATACAGGCCAGGATGTCATTGGCCTTCTTGGTCACCTGGACACACTGCTGACTCGTGTTCCACCAGCTGCCGACCAGCACCCCCAGGACCTTTTCCACCAGGCAACTTTCCAGACACTTCCGCCAGGCTGTAGCGCTGTATGGGGCTATTGTTGCCCAAGTGCAGGACCCTGTTGAACCCCATACAGTATGCCTTGGCCCATCAATCCAGCCTGTCCAGATCCCTCTGCAGTGTTTTCCTATACTCCAACAGATCAACATTCCTGCCCAACTTGATGACCTCCTACAAACTAAGGGTGCTCTCAATCCTCTAATCTGGATCATTGATACAGATATTAGACAGGACTACCCCCAGTACAGAGCCCTGGGGAACACCACTTCTGACTGGCCACTAGCTGGTCTTAAATCCATTCACCACCACTGTCTGGGCCCAGTCCTGCAGGCATTTTTTCATCTGGATCGTCCTTCCTTATATATATCTATGCTTTCTTATAGATGTGTGTTGTATTTGCTAACCTCCAGTGAACTGGGACCTCCCTGGTTAGGCAGTATTGCTGTTGAATGATGGAAAGTGCTTTGGTGAGAATGTCTGCCAAATCCCCCAGTACCTCAGGTGGATCCCATCTAGCCCCATAGACTTGTGTCTACGTGGCATAGCAGGTCACTAACTGTTTCCTCTTGGATTGCAGGGACTTCATTCTGCTCCCCATTGCTGTCTTCCAGTTTAGGGGGCTGGATACCCTGGGGATAACTGGTCTCACTATTAAGGACTGAGGCAAAAAAGGCATTAAGTACCTCAGTCTTTTCCTTATTCTTTGTCACTGTGTTCCCCCCCACACATCCAAAAAAAGGATGGAGATTCTCCTTAACCCTTCTTCTGTTGTTAATGTATTTGTAAAAACACATTTTGTTGTCTTTTATGGAAGTAACCAAATTAAGTTCTGATTCAGCTTTGGTCTTCTAATTTGCTCTCTGTGTAACTTCCTGACATTCTTGTAGTCCTCCAGAGTTACTTTTCCCTGGTTTCAAGGGTAATTCACCTTTTTCCTGAGTTCTAACTGAAGTTCTCTGTTCAGGCAAGCTGGTCTTCCCTGGTATCTTGTCTTTCACTACATAGATGTGGCCTATGGCACCTTTAAGATTTCTTTCTCAAAGTACATCCAACCTGCCTGGATTCCTTTACCCTTCAGGACTGCCACCCAAGGGAGTCTCCTAAAGAGGTGCAAGTCTACCCCCTGGAAGTCCAAGGGGGCAGTTCTGCTGGCACCCCTCCTTACTTTTCCAAGAATCAAAATCACTATCATTTTCTAATTGCTTTGGCCAAGACAGACTCTGACCATCACATCACCTCCAGTCCTTCTCTGTTCATAAACAGCAAGTCCAGCGGGGCACCTCGCTTGGTTGACTCTCTCACCAGCTGTGTCAGGAAGTTATCTTCCACACACTCTGCGAACCTCCTCGACTGTTTCCTCTCTGCTGTCTTGTATTTCTAGCGGACATCTGGTAATTTGAAGTCAGCCACAACAACAAGGGCCAGAGATCGAAAGACTTCTCCCAACTGCTTATAGAAGATTTTATCTCCCTCTCCATCCTGATTGGGTGGTCTATAATAGACTCCCACCAGAATATCTGCCTTGTTGGCCTTCCCCGTGATTCTTACCCATAAATGCTCAACTCTGTAGTCATCATCATTAAGTTCCAGACAATTGAGACACTCCCTAACATACAGGGCTACCCTACCACCTCTCCTTCCTTGCCTATCTCTTATGAGGAGTTTATAACCATTCATTGCAACTCTCCAGTTGTATGAGTCATCCCACCATGACTTGATGACAACAACTATGCTATAGTTTTCCTGCAGCACCATGAAACTAACATTTGCTGCAGTAGCATATGGAAATGTGCTGTCACTCAGGTATAAAATAAGATTCTGATTCCTACCTGGATACCTGCATTGCCTGAGAAATGTCATATGCTTGGCTTATTGTGCAAGAGCCTAAGTGGAAATGAATGAAATCTCAAGGAATGGAAAATTGGCCATTATGCAATAATTTTTAGTAGTTTTTTTGTGAGTTAGACATTTGTTAAGTGCTAAGCATAAAGAACTATTTCCCTAGATAAAAGGGAAATGGACCAGTCATCTCAAGATTTATCTATCTTAGGTTCCTAAACAAAGTTTTGGGTTTGATTAATAAATGTGAGCATATATAATTTTAGAACTTGATGACTTTATTGATGGCCTGAGAAAAGTTTTTCATATCAATCAAGTGTGAATAACAATTTTATGTGGTAGTTCCCGCTTCTGAGCTCTTGATGAGAATTTCTGTGAAGTGCAAAGTTAGGTAGACAGAGTTCTGCAAACACAGAAGCTTTAACTAGTTTGGGGTTTTTTTCAAACTCGCTTCTTGGTGTACTTTAGGATTGCCTATTAATAGGGTCTTTTATTGCATCTACGGGACAGACTATTTTGCCTCCAGTCCATATAAATATTGTGAGAGGACCCACTCAGCTGCTTAAGGTAATAAATCTGACTTCTTGGCTGGATGCCTATTTAAAAGTAAAACACAGAGTCAGTTAACTTGACATCTGCATTATATTCCTCTGCTTACCATGGAGTCAGTAAGTTACTTTTGCAAAAATCATAAAGGGCCTTATATTCAAATGTGGAACATGCTTTTTTCCCAGTGAAATTTAAAGGGGCTGTAAATTTTCATTGTTTTGAAAATTGTGTCTTTTTCAGTTTGTGCCTTAGCTCCTTTATCTGAAAAATTAGATTGTAATGTTTGCTTACCTCTGTGAAGAGCTTCCAGATTCATATGTAAAAAGCGCCATGTCAGTAGCTGAGCATGGTTGTTAGGTAGGGGAACATGAGAGCAGGTACTTCATGCATTGCTTGAAAATTATAGAAGTGCAAAGATGTAGGGATCCCTTTGTGACCAGGTTGGAGTACAGATCTGAAAAAGCTAAAAGAATGTTATCAACTTCCATCATTCTTTCTAAGAACTGAAAAGTTAAACCAAAATTTGCACTTAACCATTTTCTTTCCTGCTCTTCTCATTCTCCTGTAAGACTTATTCATATGTTATCTTGTGTGATTTATGTTTTCTTTCCTCCTTTAGAAATGCCAATAGAGACCGATCAACATGAAGATGGAAAGAAGGAGTGCTACTACAATCTGAATGATGCTAATTTCTGTGACAATGTGCTTACATCCAATGTAACCAAACAAGAATGCTGCTGTACCTTGGGTGCTGGCTGGGGTGATAACTGTGAAATCTTCCCATGTCCTGTCATTGGAACTGGTAAGATGGGGCCTCCTGTCCCTTTGCAAGCTTTTGAAGCATTATGTTTATGTTAACAGTAGTGTGCTTTACCTTCAGAGAAGTCTTGTCCATTAAATCCTGTAGTCTGTAGTATTTAGTCACGATTTATCGAAGGAAACCTTCCACAGAGGAAGGGTTAGTAAGAATAATTATTACGTGGTGTAAATCCATTGGCTTCTCTGCAGTTGCTCTGTGGATAAGAAGAGCCTGTTACTGAACAGCATTAACTCCAACTGATTTTAAGGAAAGCTGGATTCTCACAGAAACTTTTTGTAGATGCTGTAATATCATGTTAGATATTTTCTGTAAGATGGAAAACAAAGGTAAGCATTACAGCATTTTTAGGTCTGCAGCTATTCTTTGTAAAGCTTTTTCTACAGCACTATGAGTTACTCATCTACAACATTAGTTTTACATTTTGCTACTTACTGAGCAATTCAGGTGATCGTGTTGTCAGCAGACCATTTTTTAACTTCTAAATATTAAATTTGACAAAAATAACCGTATGATATTTGTCACAAATATTGAAAAACTGTACTTGAAATGTAAACAGTGTTGGCTGAAATTCAGAATCCAGCTGGAAAAAATCACGTAAGAGAGAACATGTGTAAAATTTTTGAGATTAATACTAAAGATTACAAATGCATCACCATGTTTAATTCCTTTTTCAACTATACCTTAGAATCAGTGAAACTGAAATGAAATGCATAACAAAAAAGGGGCCTCTCTGCTTGGATAGGTTGATTTGGTTCTGTATAGTCTCCAAGACACTTGAAATAATTTCCCTCTGTAATCCACACCATGTTCTCCTGTTGCAGTCAATTAGTGTTTTTCCTATATAAGGACTGAAGAATGTGAACAGAGGTTTGTATCTCAGTCGGGGTATGTCTATATTACAGCTTGCAGTATAGCTCAGAGAGGCCCTTGCTAGCTTTAATTAAGATAATTTGGCTACTGGTATTGTTATAACTGCAGCACACCATGAAATTAAGTAAGGCCTACATTCTCCTGCCTAGGAGCAAGAGAAATGAGTTTGTATGGAGCTCTATGATGCTATGGGTACCCTAGCTAGGTTTCTCAAGGCTAGCTCAGCAAACAGAGAGCAGAGGAAAGTCAGGCTGTATCATTTAACATGCCCTTTTCAGCTAAGAGTGTACATGATTGCCTGATATGTGCAAATAAGGCAGGTTTCTCAAAATACCCTGAAACACATAAGTAGCACATACATGTGTGAGTACCTTTTTCTTAACAACATAATTTTTTGTTTTCTCTCTCTCGCAGCTGAATTTACTGATTTGTGTCCTGAAGGAAAAGGTTTCATTCCCTCTGGAGAATCATCTTATGGGCTTCTTACTCAGAATTACAAAGGTCAGTACTGATTTGTATCAAGTTTAATTATTTCAGTTCTGGTAGTTGATTGACTAGCAGTGTGATCCAGCAATGTAAACATACTAATTCAACTTTTATTAGGTGATAAAAACAGCTTGTGATATGAAACATTACTGAAAATCATTTGACAGATTGTTAAGAATGTCAATTACACAGTCTCTGTAATATTCTGGTTTAATTTATACTAAGTGCTATAAACTGTGAGAACAGGTGCTGAGACCACAAACCTCAAATACTCATTTACATATGAAATACAAAGCCAACTTAAATTTGTAGATAGGTGTATGGGGAGTTGGGAGAGAGAAGAAGAGTTCTGTTAAACATTAGGCCTACAAGGGAGAATGAATATAAAAACTGACGAGAAGTTTAGCAACAATGTTTTCAATACAGAACTTCATAAAATAATTATTGAACAAAAGGTGGTAGAGAAATAAGAGGGATAGAAGTTGGTGGATGTGAGTGGGAGGGAACTGGCATCACCAAGAAGGAAAAGTGAGATCAGTGGAATCCCTTTTCAGGTTTGAGAAGTAGCCATCAATATTAATAATTTGAGAGATCAGTTTTCCTTGGCATAAGCACACTAAATTTGTGTTACCTAAAATGAAGTCAATGTATTATCTTTTACATAACAGCTACAGAATCTGTAGAAAAGCACACATTTAATATATTTGTTACTATTAGAATGACTGTTTTACAAATCAAGAAATAAATATAGCAAGTACTGTGTGTTCATGTCACGTAAAAATGCAGTAAAAAATACTATTTTTTAAAGACCTTAATGGAGGCAGAATCACAGAATCATAGAATGTTCAGGGTTGGAAGGGACACAGAAGACCATCTAGTCCCAAACTCCCCTGCCATGGGCAGGGCCACCTCTCACTAGAGTGGGTTACTCAAGGCCGTATCCAACATGACCTTGAACACTGCCAGGGTTGGGACATCCCCAGTATCACATGGTTGATAGATAAGCATTTGTCAGACTTGCTTCTAGCTAAATAATTAATCTGTCAGACTTAATTCTGAGAGATGAAAAAAATGGTGGAAAGATTTTTGTGGGTTTTTTCCCTAAAGGTTATTATATGTACTTTTTAAACTACCCTTGCTCACTGAGTAGGACACTACTAAGTCAGTTTTCTTGTTGAGTTAGTGAGTAGACCATAATTGAGTTCAGTTCTCTGTCCTACTAGTAATTTTTTGTGTTATCCTCAGCAGGTGCTTCTTTGCGCCTGTAAATTGCATGTGACATGGAAAAAATAACAAAGTTTATAAGGCACTAATACCCAGATTCGTTCAAATTAACGTGGGCTTTTAAATGGGGTAACTCCTGTAAGACTCCACTCTCTGGAGGTTGCATTGTCCAGCAACTTGGAGTAAAGAACAAAGTGCCGTTGGATGAACACAGATCTGAGACTGAAGGTAGCAGGGACCAACCATCGAGAGACTTATAGTTTTTGTCTAGACAAGTTAGAACATTGTCACAGAGCTCATCTCAAAGGATCTGATAGTCTCTGAGAGTATTTTTGTGCAGGGATTGTTTGAAGGTGTTGTTTATCTTTGCAGTTCTAATATTTCTGTATATATTCACGGGGGGGGGGGGGGGGGGGGGGGTTGGGACATGCTGTGTGTACAGTATGTCCAAATGTCTCAGACAAAATATGCATTGTTTTTGTGCTACCTCAGGGTTGATAATATCTCTAGCTACTATAAATATTGAAACGTGGAAATAGTTCATCTAGAAATATCTTCCACAAATCCTTTCCGTAATCAGACTTTTTCTGTTTTCAGTAAGTTTATTTTGTAAAAAACCTTAGGAATGACAAAAGGACCAATACTAAATGAATAAATAACTTTTAGTAATGTGATCTTTCTCTGTTACACTAACTCATATGTTCCTGTTGCCTTTGTCCACGAGCTTCTGCTTGTAGGAACAACTCCTGTTTTCTTAACTGGAATTATCTGTTAGAAGTGAATATACTCAGCCAGCCTCTCTTGACTCTGCGTCCCAGGCTTTCACATTTTTCTCCAGACACAAAATCCATGTTCCACAAGAAAAAGACAGATTACGTTTCTTATTAATGTTTGCATTGTTCTTGCTGCTAAACAGTCAAAATATTTAATGTTTGTAGCCACTTAGTGACTGGAAGAGTGGGTGTTAAAATAAATAGTTTTATGGACCTTTCAATTCTTCAGGAAAAAGTTGAATAATTCACCATTAAAACTGCTGTACAGCTGGAAATGACAGCTTTGGGCTAAAGTCTGTGTTGCCCCAGAATAAATAGGGAGTAAATCTATAGAAGACATTGGGTTAAGAAAATTGGTATTGAGAGAAGAATTATGTACTTTATGCTGTGCGTTTTATTGCCATTTTTAATACCAGCTTTTAACTGGTTTTAACAGACTATTCTAAGTAGGTCTAGCAAATGAAAAGTAGGTTGGAAAAAAGGAAGTGAATAGAATTCCAGCAGTAACAAATACATAAATACAAGGCTGGGAAAAAATGTGTACAACTGTGAAAAGCTATATATGAGCTGGCATATATTTTCCTTGAAACATTCCTGAAAACATTTAGCCTCATTTGATTCTCTTTGTTAGCTGTCACTAGTTCTATAGTATTTGCAGCCTTATATTTAGCAACAAACACGATTGGTCCTACATGATGGAAATTCTGCATAGAAACTGTGTTTTGAAAAATAAAGCCACAGACAGAACAGATATGAAGATTTGCTGCCATGTACAGCAGAGTCACCAAACTGTGTGGAAAGAGGAGAACAATCACAAAGTCTATCCATAAGCATAACTGCTTAGTTTTGTAATCAGATGATGCTTAAATTAGATCCGTGGTGGGAATCCCTTTGGTAAAGCAAATTATACAGGAAAATACAGTCCATATTCTTCATCTCTTTTGTTTGGAGCTAAGAGCAGTGGGGTACCAAAGGAGAGAAAGAGGAACTGCAGATTCTTCCAGTCTCTGTGTGCTGCAGGACTTAATTCTGACATGGGAAAGGGAAAGTAATGATCCACCAGTTTTTCCTTTTCCATTCTAGCTACAAGTGCACCACAGGCTTTTCCACACCAGTTGTTTGGGTTTTTTCCTGTGGATATCTGTGCTCCTGGGACTCTCTGTTTAAAGTGAAGTCTGTTTGAATAGAGAAGCATATGGGATTTATTCCATCTTGCTCCTCTACATGGTATCATAGTAACGATGGTAACAAAGCCTTTAATATTTTCTCCCCAGATGCTGATGAATGCCAACTCTTTGGACAAGAAATCTGTAAAAATGGCTTCTGTTTGAATACGCAGCCAGGTTATGAGTGCTACTGCAAACAAGGCACATACTATGACCCTGTTAAGCTCCAATGCTTTGGTAAGTTTATTTAAAGTGGTCTTGTCACTATAATGGTATGCAGATGGGCAAAACAAGCAGACTTGTACGGCGGGATTCCCATCACAACCGTGGTATTCCCAGCAAGGGGAGGAACACCAGGCCTTTGAACTCCTGTAGCAGCTTTTTAAGATGCTTTGGGTCATTTCCCTTCCCTTCTGCTCGGCTGGTCAGAAATTCTGGATGACATGGCTGTGGCATGTAGAGCAGGGTTTGCTTTATTTGCTTCCTTTTTCAGCAAATTATTCCCAGGAGTTTGCATCTCCAGAACAGTTCCTTATGCTCCTTTGAGTGCATAGTCAAATGCTGGTGCCAGCCTTTATGAAGGCAGCACAATGTAATCAGAGGGTGCTCCCTCCTTACATGCACACCGCTGCTTCACTCTGCTAAGGTACAATTTCACCTTCTGTTCTTTGTATGTGGGGTGAGCAGTTGAAAGCCTGTATGTTGAAGCTCACCTTTCATTTGGTAAGTGTCCCAGGTTTACTATATTAAATCAAATTAACACTTCTTTTTTCTTTCATGGACAGATATTTTCCATATAGGAGTTAATATGCAATGCAAAATTCTAGTTAAGGTCATTGATAAGCCCAACCTTAGTCTGCACAACCTTGTACTCCTTTTGTTCTGTTACTCAACTGAAAATCTAAATTTTGGCTTTTCCTCTCCAAGACAAACTAAGGAATATAACTACTGTGGCTAGGTAAGGTGATCCCTTTTCCTGACAAGCTCATGAAAAATCTCTGAGAGTATGCCCACCTCTAATACCTCCTGATACTGTTCCAAAGGGATAGGAATGTGGGAAGCATTTGCAGCTATGCTGGATGCACGGTGTGCCTGGCACTCCAGTCCCCCCAGCAAGGCTCCTCATCCTCCATAGTACTCCTCGCTAGCACTTGAGGATTAGAGGTCAGAATCCTGCTGATCTATCTGTCCTTCTCCATGGGCATAGGCAGGATTTTATTGTGAGCAATTGGTATTTGTGGTAATTAACAGAAGGCAGGCAGGGAAATCTGTTCCTAATTAGGTAAACATTAACATAGAGTAACACAATGCAACTACTTTGTGCTGGCTCTTCTTGATACATTTCCTTCCATTTTAAAGACACGGATGAATGTCAGGACCCAAACAGCTGTATTGATGGCCAGTGCATTAACACAGAAGGATCTTACAACTGTTTCTGTACACACCCAATGATTTTGGACGCAACAGAAAAGCGATGCATCAGACCAGCAGATTCGAGTGGTATGATCCATTATACATATTACTGAAGTGAGTACACCTCTACGAGGTGGTGCTGACATGGCTACACACCCTAAGTCTAAGCTTAGACTGGGTTATCCTTGGATGAGCCTGCTCTTCTAGAGGATTTTGGAAGGCAGTGCTTGGACCATCATCTGTTGATCCAGAAGGCATCATGATGTAGGACTCCACAGTGCTCCACTTTGCCAATGCAGACAGGACATTGCTGGAAATATTATGAGATTAGACTCAGGCTGAGGATTCTTCAGCCCGACCTCACCCCAGTTCACCAGCTCTGCGCCTGCCTTGTCCAGCCTTGTAGGTAATGAAGCAGAGCCTGCTTGCTGTCTCAGTAAGGCTGGGGTTTGGCTGCGGGCTAGGTCTGGAGATTCAGTTCTACCAAAGTAGGGAATAAAAACAGGAATGACAGGATATAGGAGGAAATAGCTGAAATTGTATGTGTGCTTTCAATTGATTAACATTGAAGGTACATTGAACTCTAGCGGCGGGCTGCAGCATCACTGTTAGAGTAACGTTTTTGCATGTTCTTTTAATTTCAGTAGACACTGATTTCAGAAAAGATGTTAGATCTTATGAAATTCTTAAAAACATCTCAGAAATCCAGAACATTATGCAGTCTGCACAGCTTTGTCTATGCCACACACGTCTTTGAAAGAAATGTTACAATGGGTTTGATTAATACTGGCACTGTATAGCCATAAATCCAGACCTCGGATCCCTGCAACTTGCAGTGCATTTTCCTGAGTTGCTTCTGTGAAAAGAAATGGGAATACAGACTGAATGCCTGTTTTAGTCATTCCAAATTATAAGGCTGATACTTTTGAGGAGTAATGTGGTCATCCTGTTGCCTGGAACTGTGAAAGAACCACAGCATTTCTATTGTTCAATCTTCAGTTAAACAAACCAAGAGCAAGATTCTCCTTTGGGTTCATTTAGGGTGTGAAGAGAATGCAAGGGCCCAAAGGGTCTTCTGTCATGCGACATTCAGGCTGACGCAGCAATGATCATCTCACCCAGCACAAAGCACTCAAACCTTGTGTTGCTACTGGCAATGTCCTCCCTCACGCAGAGGAGGAGGGGACAGGCTCGTTCCTTTGCTGCCAGCAGAATTTGGATTTGGTTGCAGAGACGCACTGCTGCTCTTCACTGCGTGTTCTGGCAAGTTCTTAGTAGAATAGGTATCTAAATGGTGATCACCTTTGTGCTTTCAGAACTCAGTTTTACTCTTGAGAGAGGCTTCAGTTCTGTACTCGCCCATGCATAATGTAAAACCACAGTAAATAGATATGCACAGACAAGACAGAACCTTGGCTTCTGACAACATTTATTTTTCACTCTGTGTTGGAACAAAATCAAAACCTTGCAGATGTCTTTACAAAACAATTGTGCTGAAGTTTTTATGTTCCAAGTGGAAGATTAAGTTTACAGTTCCTCTCACTCCGATCAGCAGTGACCAAAGCTTGCTAGGACCAGGAATGATTCCTACTGAGATCTATGTCAAAACTAGTATGCCTCTGAAATATTCCAGCTTTGACAAAAATACATGTTTTTGTTAATGTTCATAAGAATGTGACAGCAGTTCACAGCAGTATTCTGTCTCTAACAATAGCTGTAAGTGGATGATTAGGGACCAGAAGAGCAGATAAACAATACTCCTCCTCACCCTCCCCAGCACACTCTCAGCCTCCAGCTATTTTCAGCTCAGGGGATTTCCTGAGCCTGATGTAGTTTGTCTGTTTAGTTAATGGGACTCTCTCTTCCAAGTATTTGTCCAGTCTCCCGTTGAGCCCATTTTTGTTCAGCTCTGCCCTACTTGTAAAAGTCCTTTCAGATGCCATTGACGGCAATAGAAGAAAAGCAAAATAACAACTTTTAAAGATTCATTCTGTGGATGGAGTTGCCCAAGCATTCATCTCTGTCTCAATGCTGGTTTTTGTCAAGCTCTGTTAACTTCCATGAGAGCCGAGCTGAATCAGTGTTAAGCATTCAGCAATGACTATGATTTAGGAAGTTTTATTTCTTGGGCATCCAAGCCAATGTGCTTTTAAATTGACCTAATGTGCCAACTCAGAACTTTTTAAGAGTTTTGCAAAACTGAACACTCAAGGGATGAGCCACCTCAGGCACTTAAAAATGGTCATGACTTCTAAGCTTAAATTTCAGCAAAGTCTGTAAAGTTAGGTTATTTTTCTAATCCAAATTTAGAAAATTTTTCAATATGCCAGTGTCTTTTTTAAATAACAGTGCTGTGATGATGATCTAATCTTGTCTTCTCCATCAGAACAAACTGAAGAAGCTGAGGTCTACCAGGACCTTTGCTGGCAGCACCTAAGTGACGATTTTGTTTGTAGTCGACCTCTGGTTGGAAAGCAGACTACGTATACTGAGTGCTGTTGCCTGTACGGTGAAGCCTGGGGCATGCAGTGTGCACTGTGTCCTATGAAAGAGTCAGGTAAGGAAACACACATTCCAATTCTTGGTATGAAATCTGAAATACTTAATCAGTTTAATCCCTTGCATTGGTACCTGTGCTAATAACATAAGAAAGAACAAAAAAAACCCCTAACCCCTCAAGAACTAATGGAAATTTTTTCTCATTAATTAACGGAAAATCATTACAGTCTACATTTTGAAAATGTATTTGCTTTTATTTTTTGACATTTACAGGACTTGTTTCCTTCCAGTGGAACTATCAGTGATAGGCAGTTTAGAACTTTGGTGGAAACGGGAGGACATTTTAAGGGTAGCAGAGTTCCTTAACGTGGCTGACAAAAACCATCTGTGAAAATACAGATGCAGTTCATGTGCACACACAGACACACACACACCACACTGCTCAACAGCTTACATAACTGTTTTGCTTTTTTGTTGCTGCTTTATACATTCAGATGCATTTTTCAATGTGATATTCTGCCAGGCTGCCACAATTAGATGTGTTTGCTTGATAAGGATCTGGTAAGCTGTGGTTTAGAATCACTAAGCCCTTCAAAATAAGTTATTATTATATGGCCATATGTTCACATAATGTGAAATGTATAGATGAGCAATTTAAGATAGCTAAAGGAAATGGGTTACCAATAAGGACCGAATAATTTCCAGGGAATGTAACTTAATGTTAAAGAAAGCTGACAGTCAGATTTTTAAAAGACTGTATTTTATTTATGCGCGTAGAAATCAGATATTGTTCCATGATATTTCAGGTAGAAGTTGCTGCTTGTGGTGACTACAGAAGCAAAAAGGATGTAGAGAGAAATGTCACTGGCACATAGATTTATGTCTGGGGACTGGAGAAGGGACCAGTGGAAACAGCATAGGTACATGTCATGCTGTGCCTAAGATACATCAGCCCTGGTATATACAGTCTGATACGATACTAACTTCTTCCCCTGCATATAAACTATTCCAAGGTCTAGTCTGGATGTAGCTTTCTTACCATAAATATGTTTTTCGGTAATATGGCTTTCCATGTAGGAATACCATGCTGTACTGGTAAAACATTTTATTGTGAACATACCTGGATTTTCACTTGGGCCTACATTACTCTAGTGATAATGCCATGGCTAAAGCAGTACATGTTTTACTTGTAGCAAAAACCCTGGAGTTAAAACTATATAGGGAAGGTCAGTGAAGCATTAATGTGGTTGTTTCTTTCTGTTTGGTTTTTATGCTTTTATAATTTACTTGCGAGGTCCCTGAACCCGTTCTTAGATATCTTTACTTGTTTGAGTTTGCTTTGGAAGCACAGCAACTGAAAAAAAGCTCCTGATTTTGATGATGTTGGCTCGAGTAACTGCTGGCTGATGCTTACCCCAGAAAGAGACTGAAGAAGAAAAACAGGGCATGACAGGAGCTTAATTTATAACATATGGAAATCTCTGAAATATCTTTGTCAGAACAAATCTTACAGAAGGACATTGAATTACTACACCTGCTAGAATAACAATTGCAATGGAATTAAATGTAATATTGACAAAAAACCCCAGGGCAATAGCTAGTAGAAGAATTGTTGCTATGACCTGGAGCTCCTCAGGTAGAAAGACTGAGCAGATTAAAGCAGTTTTTCTTTGTACAAAGTTCATTACATGGTGACAGTGACCCATCTGTGCCATGTAATCCTGAGAGAAGGAGAAAACTGTTCCTGGTAGAGAGTTCAGGTAGGTATGAGACTTGCTTCTGGAAATTTCTAGCTAGTTATATTTAAAGCAGGATAAATCTGAAAAGGAAGAGAAAAAGACTACAAAGATGGCCAGGGAAAGGCAACTGTCTTACAAGGGAAGATGAAAAATTCCAAAGGTGGGTGCAGAACAAACAGTAAGACTCTACATTACAGCACAATCATGGAGGATTCCTGTAAACTTTTTAATTAAACAAAAGTGCTGATATGAGTTAAAAATTGGAACTATTTCAATCTGAAAATATTAAGTGTATTTTGATCATTAGGACCACAGGATTCTGGAGCAGCAATCCCATGCCAGCAGTGGGGTGCAGATCCCCACTAGCTCTATGAAGAACCCTGACAAATTAATTAAAAAAATGACATGGAAGTTCCCAATGGACAACATCCTGAATATCAGTTCAATGATCCTCAGTCAAAGCTGAAGAGCATTATGTTGGATCATAAAATCTTTCTCTCTCCAGATGCAGGATAACTTTTATGTGATGTTTAATTTGCATTGAGAAATATCTGCTTTAACTAAAACTATTAGTCATACTTTGATCCCAAATACTTAAAATGATCCTTATAGATTGGAACATAGATAGTTAAAAATAAAAGCATATTGAATCTTTATTATGTCAGAACAAGCATACAAGCTTACATATCTTAGTGGAGATGGTATGTGCTCATTTGTCCTCACACACACGTGCACGCACCCACACAGAAACCTGGAAGCCTTCCTCTGTTTTCAGGAACATTTACCAAGAAAAATTTAAAGTTGACTGAACTGAATAAATGATTCATTTGACATGTCTTCAGTCTGTAGCGCTTAAAGTGATATCATTGGCTCAAGAGAGTGCTTTCACACCTCCAGGCCAGCAGGTCACAGGTTCAAGTCCTGGCTGGGGAACCTGGAATTTCTCCATTTTTAAATACTTAGGTATTGTGTTGGCCAGATTTACTACTGAAGGTGTTTACTTATTTCCCCAATTAGGAGCCTTCTGAAGATTTGCAACACATGTTAAAGAAGACCTGGTGATGTGAAAAGCATTATCACCAGAAGACTTTCACCTTGAAATGGGTTCGATCATAGAACGGATCATTCACTGATCTGTGGTTTCCTTTTACCTTGTTTATTATACTCTTCTTGTATTTGAGGATCTAGTTGCCACCCTTAGAAAGAAGGAAATACAGACCTACCAGCATAAGTGGTACATTTGCAAGTCCCTTCTAAAGAGATTCTTGCTTTAATAAAAATAACCTCCAATTTTTGTAACCCAGCTCGTCTTTAAAGCCCTTCCATTTTTCATGACAAGATTTAAATGTCCTGTTTAAGTAGCATCCAGCATAAAACCAGTGGGAAGGTAGAGAACTTCTATAGGATGAATTACATACAGAATTACATTCTATATTAAGTAGAAAGAAATATAGTCTTAAATCATCATGAAAACAGAACTTACGTTTGCTGTGATTTCTAAAAACTAATGAGTGCTTAATCGAACAAACCCCACTGAAAATAACACCAGACATTCAGAGCCTGTGACAAAAATATTTATTACCTGAGCACTTGCTGAAATATTGTAACTGAACAGCAACATCTAACAACAGTAAGATTGATAAGCATTTGGATGACAACACTGAGGAACAAACTCAAAATACTGGTTCAGAGTCCTGATCAAAATACTGTAAACATGAACTATAATGGTGTGATTGAGTATGTCTTACTGGTGCATACAATTTCTTGGGGCAGGCCTTCTCATCATTAAACAAAGGATACAAAGACAGATTATTTTCAATCACATTGGTTCTAACATTCTAATCTTATGATATCATCATATTGCAGATAAAGACTTTCACAAATTGCATCCAATCCCAAAATATTAACTACTGAGATATATTCTCTCTGAGCTTATTTTGGCTTTAGTAGGTACTTGCCTAAAGAATGTTTAGTAATTATTCTCAAGAAACCTCTGTGTTATTTGAGATTTGTCATTTGCAATCTGTAGTAATTGACCAATTGTGGAAAATCAGAAAATTGGATTCTTTTGGTTTAGATAACAAAAGCAAAATATCTTTTCTTCATTGCACCCACCCCCAAAAAATACCTGCTGGATGGCCTGCCTTCAGAATTTCTGCTTTCTTGGTCAATTTACTGTTAGTGTCTAACGTCCCAACTCTTTCTATCCAGAGTCTATAGTCCAGTAACTGGCAGCAGGACAGGCACTGATAGGTTTAGCAGCTGGGTCAAAGCCTCCATGCTAGAAAGCAGAGCAAGTGGCCTAGATTGAAAAAATCTGGAATCTTAAATAAAGCCGTGTACACTTGAAGTTAACCTGAACATGTAGGACCTGAACTATAAACCTCCTGAGAGTCCAGAAGCTCCTGTGAGACCCTTATGGAACTGTAGTGGATTTTAGACAAGGTGTATTGTTACAGGTTACAGGACATTTGAAAAGGAGGAAATAGAACTACCAGCTAGAAAATGTTCAGTAAGGTGGTGTGCTGGGGTCAGCATTTAATTTGCAGAGACTGCATATTTTTGTATTTGTATAATTATCTCTTTGGAGTTCTTGCAGTGCAGTACCCCCTTTGTTTCAGTAACACCTTAAGATGCTGGTAAGATGGAATTAAGAGCCCCTGAACTAAAGATATGTCAGTCAGTTAAGGAGGGAGGGTGCTTTGTCCTGTGGCTGCCTGGAGAAGTTTTAGTATACAAAAACGGGGTAAGGTAGGACTGGGGCTCTGCAGCTTTGACAGATGTTTTAGTAACTATTTAGAGTGGGGGTACATTACTACGTATGTAACTTCTGCCTTTTTGTTGGTGTGAGTGCTAACATCATGAACACATTCTTAGGCAACTGGAAAGGGCACTAGCATTGTTTATCAGCCTTCTTATTTGTGTATCATTATACATACCTTTTTTTATTGTAAGTTTTAAATTCTAGTACTTAGTGGGTTTTTATGGAACCACTGTATGTTTAAAAGATCTTCAGAAAGGACAGTGGATGTTACCGATGTTCTGTGGGACAGTAGCATAAAAAACTGCTGGAGACTTATGTTGTCCTTGAAATTTCTCTTTATCTCCACCTTAGCATTTGCAAAGCCCATACTAGGAGAACACTGAAGGTAGTGGGTAACATGAATCGCCTGGGATGTTGTATAACGTAGGATTTCTCTTGGCCAATATCACATGGTGTTTTTTATACAGAAACCCACATCAGTGCTGGTCCTGCCAGTTTCTCCTTCCATCAGGAAAGAGAAATCAGCCCCTTGTGCAATATATTCCTCTGACCTGTTCTAGACGTGTACTTTACAGTGAGATGGTATCCTAGAAGTGGTTATGTGTTTCCATGGGCAAAGAATGGACACTGGATAACTAATTCAGATGCAGACCTTTGGAGATGCCTACATGTAGCTGAATTATACCCGTTTCTGGCAGAACAGATTATTTGGATTGCATTTTTGTTGCAAGGGACTCTATGTATCCTTTGTAAACATCATGAATTAGTTCTGGGCTGAGCTTCCGTATTATGAGGACATAGTGTTCCCTTCAAGTTCTGACTAATGTCACTCATGAAGATCTGGAAGTACAGGGAAAACCAATGTGTGTAAAGGATGAGTTTCCATCTGTCCTCTTTTGAGATGGTAAAGATCAGCAGGGAGGCACTGGATTCATTTCTGGACACCATTGTTCATCTTTCCATTTAGGATGGCATTGTGCCTCCTTCCTTTCTGGTGAGGACTCTGGTCAAATCGATTATGTCCTCTGGACTTAAAATATTACAGTAACTGGGCGTTGACAACTGCTCAGTTGTGCAGACTGATTTAATTTCTATTGACGAAGGTTTTCAGTGTTTTTTCTGAACTTTAGGAGAGACATGCAGAATAGCTTTGGAAGGGTTTTCCTCCTGAAACCTCACGTTCCGAGTGTACATGGAAGCCATCAAGCAGTCAGAAAGCCATGTGCAAAGTTGCAGCAAAAATAACCTGACTCTTATTACAACTTTTAACTATCTACCTCTAGCAGTAGGAGAGAGATCATTTTAGGAAATTTGAGCAGCATTGGTTGAGGAGCAAAAGGTGAGGAACAAAACCAAAAGATTTTTGAGATAAACAAATTGGTAATTACTTCAGTTTTAGCAAGAGCTTTGCATCGTCTGTAAACTCTCTCTCAGCAATTTCATTTAGAGTATATCCATGTGAAGACATTCATATCCTTCCTAACTCATGAAAAAAATCCCTTAGAACTGATAGCATTCCCTTTTCTTCAGTTGTAGAATATACGTGAATGCTTTCCACCACAAACCTCAGCATTTGTTCATGGGTGATATCAATGAAATTATCTAAATTATCAAATAGCACAGTCTAAATGTAGAGCAGAAATACCTTCAGCTTGTGTTCACAAATGATGAATTCTCCTGAGACAGCTTAAAGTTAACCAATTCAGACTGATGTCCA
The DNA here is from genome assembly GCF_009829145.1 of Chiroxiphia lanceolata. NCBI lineage: Eukaryota > Metazoa > Chordata > Aves > Passeriformes > Pipridae > Chiroxiphia > Chiroxiphia lanceolata. Next base: position 32,649,860 of record NC_045639.1, on the reverse strand, counting down.
GAACCTCTGGTTGGGAAGGGACATATATTACATGTAATAAATGCTTTTGTGGTTTTCTTCATCTCTCTGGTGATTTCTTCAGTGGCAAAACTGTTGCATTGTTCAATAATTCGAAGGAACTGCGTTGGTGTCAATAGTTTTGGCTCTGTGTGTGTGTGTGTGATGGTGACAATTCTGAGGAGCTGGAACAGAAATAAAGCTTGCTTTATGGGCAGGAGCTGAATTGGCTGTGGTGCCGTTGTTTTGTGCTTGTGTCAGGAAAGCTTTTTTATATAATATATTGCTTTAAATAAGTGAAATATGGAATAATTTTTCTGATGGGAGAATTAAGGATTTTTAGGCCTTTTGGGTACAAGTTGGGCCCACACAGGCTTGTGCAGTTACAACAGCTGTATATGCAAATCAGATGCACATTTGCACAGCTGCATTTGTGCTAAAGAGCACCTAAAAACCAGTCTGTCCATCCAATTTATGTTGCGTTGTCTCTGTCAGCCGAGCTTTCATCACCAATTACAGTTCACATCTGTGCCAGTACGCATATGTGTCTAGCTGTAATCCCCTAACACTTGTTTAATATGCAATACATCTGACTTTAAAAATGTCTTTTACATTTTTGGAAGCATACATCAGCTTCCTTTTAAAATAGCTACCCTAAGTTATACAACAAGATGTCTCTATGCTTCATTTGCAAGTTATGAGAAAAACTTAGAAACACATGGACCAGTGTAGACTAAACTATATACTAAAAACAAAGTCTTTTTTTTTCCTCTTGAACTGCAGTTGTGTTGTCCCTGATCACAGCCGGAAGATGAGCAAGTAGAAAAACCCATATAGAAAAAGGTTTTTCATTGATTATGAATTCTATAATTTTTTTAACTTTACATGAAAGATTCTTTTGAAAGTGAGCATTAATTTTTGTGACAACTAAAATGGTTTTGTCATTCAGGAGTAGTTTCACATTCTCTCTTGCTTTTTGCCCCCTTACCACCTTCTTGATCTCAGTCTCCTACTGTCATCTCCCTAGGGCAATGTCATGCTGTTCTCCCATTTGTATACTTGCTGCAACTTTCTGTGTGTCAGTCATGCTTTTACGCACAAATCTTACAGCACTCTGTTAATTTAGTTCCCTCCCCTGGAAAACTGTGATGAGCAGACATCACTGTGACCCAAAATACATTATTTTTCGTTTGAACTGTAGGAACATAGCATAGCAAGGGGAAAAGTTTAAAACAACAGAAACTGTCGTTGCCATAACTTGTTCTATCCTCTACAGGGGCACTCTGATGGGTTCATTTCTCTCAGGCATTCAAGTCTCCTTATTTCAAAACTCTCATGATCTTTCCAGAATGTGACCCCCCAGATATTTTTCAGTCTTTGTACTCTCCTCTTCACCCACCCTTTTCTTCCCTTGGGGCGGGGGGAAAGAAAGAAAAAGGAAAACACAAGCTGAGGAAGGTAACATAGGTAACTTGCCGTTGTTATTGGTCCTCAATCGCTGGTGTTGATTTCTTAAGTGAGTTGCTAAGAGCAACTGAGCACCTAGTGACCGAACCAACGCATTACTAAAGACTAGAGATTTAGTCTACGCTACTTGTACAGCTAAATAGAACATAGAGTATTAAGAGAGTATTATAGGTGTCTATCTCTAGGTGTCTATTTGCTTGTAGCAAATGTGGGTAGAGTCCTTCCCAAATCTTTGTTTGTGAAGCCTAACCATGATAATGATGATGATAGGTAATTATAGGGAAAGAGACCTAAAAATGCAGATATTCAAAATTTGATTTTTGGGGACCAGCGGGGCAGGAAACAAGTTTCTTTTGTCAACATTTCTTTATTCTTGTTTAGACGATAAACAACTTTGTGTTGGCAAACGTGCAGTATAAAATAGTCTTGCACAATCTTCAGACTACCCAACTCTCATGTACATTGAGAGCTCCAGCTCTACAGATTTGCAAATGTTCCAACTGCTTCCTTCACAACTAAAACATGGTTTCTACTACCAGTATCACTAAGGGCAAAATTAGCACTGAGTAATCTGGGAAGCCAGTGAAGCAGTGATCCCTAAGACCTGCTTGTCTTGTCCCCTTGCCTTTCACTGACTGTTTTTATGTGGTGGTTTCTTCCACACAGGCCAGATGAATTAGTATTTTGTGGTAGAGCACAGATTTCCTTTGCCAAGAACATTCGTGGGCATCTGTGAGAAAGTGCTTTTACTATTCAACACAGCTTTTCTCTATGTATATATGAATGGAGGAGTCACTCTGAGATGGTAACCTGGCTGTCTCCATGCATGGATGTTATCTGGAGTTAGATGTGGGGAAGGAAGAATGGGGTGTTTCTGGTCCTATGACAGCTCTTAAAACTATGCTTATTATCATACTATCTCAGTGGGAAGCTGTGCAGTCAGGGATGTATGCTGTATGTTGTTTATTTTCTCATGCTGACTTTGTTTCATGTGCCCTGGGATACCACTCTTGGGCAGTGTACTTTGTCAGCTGGAAGAGGAGAGGGTTTTTTGAATATTATTGCTGTATATAAATATGTTCTGGAGGACACACGTCAAAGGAAACCACTTTGCTCTTGAAACAGAAGGTAGTGAGACTTACAGTGATTTGTAAGTTCTCTGGGGAGTTCATTCTGCAGACTTGGACTGGCACCCTTCACAACTCTAGATGTTCATAGACAAGCTTTACCTGTACTGTACTGTCTTGTGCTCTCAAAGGGCCACATTGTTGACCACAGAATTCAAACAGACTTTTTGAACTTTTTTTTTTCAGTACAAAATAAAATAGTTACAGGTGGAGGAGGTACTACCTGTGAAAATAAAGTTACAGTGCTGGGCAGCAAGTGTTGTTGTGCTCTGCAATGTCTAGAGCAGGCTGGATTTATCCAGCTATTTGCTGTGTGGGACAGTTCTACACAGCATGAGGTTTCTGGCCTGTAACCATTTGCAATTCTTGGATTTTGTATCTGCTTAGGGCTTTTTTTCCTCTCTCTCTTTTTGGTGGTTTTTCTTGCACGTCCTTTCTCTGCCTGATTCCCAGAACACCAGGCAATCTTCACAGAACCAGATGCCAAATAGTCTGTAGGAACATTAAAGAAGCACCTGGATTCTATATTTTAACAACATTTCTATTTTCAAATAAATTGTTTAGTATGTGTTTTAGTAAAGGGTAATAAAAACAGAGTTGACACAATTTTAATTTGATTTAAAAAAAAATTAAACTCTGCATCAGCATTTCAGACATGGACTCTGGCACCTGAAATGAAGAGTTTCTTTGGTCTGCTTCAACTTGTGTAGTCTAGCTACTAGAGAAAGGCACAAAGTCAGAGCGTAATTATTTCTCCTGTGCCTTTCCCCCATACCTTTTGAGGTTCACAGCCAAGGAGACTTTGAACAGCACTCATCCTTAAACCTGTGTGTTGAAGATACAGTGTGTAGATAAGTGTGGGCTATTTTAAAAGTATTTTTCACTCTGATTTCTGCAGGTTGGCTGACAGTGCCAGAAATATGACTGTACTTGCTCCAATTTATTTCCTTTGGGGTTGCTTCTGAGAGCAACCATGATGGTCTGGGATAGCCTTTGTTCCACAGAATGAGGACTATAAACATTGATAGTCTTGGAGAGGAATGCATTAGCAGTGGGATACACAGCATCCCTCTCCTCTTCTTCCCATGCAGACCAGAAGAACCTGACCTATAACTTTTTGTACAGTTATTGACTCAGAGATATCCCTGGTGTTATCCCTATTATGACTTAATAGTATATTTTTGGCTCATTAACATTTTAATGACATTCTTCTTGAAGAGAGAATGCTTTCTGGAAATTGCAGATTTATGGTGTTTCTAGGAAGATAAGTTTATTTCCAGCAAATATGAACCACAGCTCACTGGGACTAATGTAATGCAGCCTGTGTTACAAGTGTGTTTACTTTTATATCCTATTTTCTTTCCCCCCTCAGAGGATTACGCCCAGCTGTGCAACATTCCTGTTCCAGGATCAAGACGGCCATATGGACAGGATGCTTTAGTTGACTTCGAGGAGCACTACACTCCAGAAACTAATCCATACTTTGTTGAAGACCGTAAGCAAGTTTCTCTGTTATGTAAAACAGTTGAAATGAGGGTTGCAACCTGAATTGTTTCTCTGTAGCCAGCTCAATTCTTCTCTTTGCTTCTGAGTAATGTGGCTTTTTTATGTTTTAGTTATTCCTATGACACTAGCTTTCAGTCAGGTGTTCCAGTTCAAGAGCCAGGTTTGTATGAGAGTCCAGTTGGGCTCAGAGTACAATTAATTTTTAATATAGTGAAATAGTTTGTGCCAAGTCTACTAAACTTGTGTTTACCAACAGATTTACAAATCAAGGTCAAAAGAATTGCCAGTTTTCCTTCTCACAAATTAATTTTCCTTTGGAGCACAGGACAGATTTCTCCAGAGTGCATTTAATTTAAAAGAAAAAATTTCCATAATTTCCCAGCAGAATTTATATGGGTGAAATGAGAACATGCAAGACTTTCTTGCTCAGTGGAGAAAAAGTACAGCACAGTGTGCTGTATACACTATATACATATAGTCTTCAGGCTAGAGTGTATGGCCTGCCAAGCAGGGTGTGAGGGATTGTACACGGCATCTTGGCTGTACTTGAGGAATGTAGGGGTTCTTTAGGGATCTGGCCCAGCTCATTGTTAAGATTTGATGGAAAGTAATGTTTACGGATTTCAGCATCTTTCTCAAAATCAGCCACAGGTCCAGTATATTTAATCACAGTTTTAGAGAAGAAAAGTGGAGGTATCAGAAGGAGCTGGTAACTTCCCATGGTTTATATATTTATGGTCTACAGGTTGCTGCTGTGCTCTTTCGCAGTCAGTGTTATCGAGTGTTGATGTTTAATTGAAACTTAGTTACTTAGTGTTGATGTTTAATTGAAATGTAACATAGTTGAAAACTACCAATGGAAACTACCATCCACACAAAAGAAAGGTCAGAAGGATGACTGGGAAACCAATGTTCATATACTGTTAATCGGATAAAATACTGACTGGGAAAGAAGCATTTCACAAGCTATAAGCAGAGGTAAATAAATATGATAAAATGTGGATGGTTTTGAATGCACAGCTGAGACCACTGTCTTCATAGAATGGCTTCAATTGGAAGGAACCTTAAAGATCATCCAGTTCCAGCCTCTTAGGGGCAGAGGCTTAAATGCTTATGTCTCTTGCTCCTGTCCTATCACTGAATCAGATGAGGAATCCTGCTTAAGGCATCAGAGACTTCAAGGTCACAATCCTGCTGCAGGTTGTATGAGGAATCAATACCTCCTGTCCCATGGCAGGTCCATATACTTCAGTGTAGTATTTGTCATTGTGCAGTCATTTTCTACAGAACCAAATACATGCATTAGGATTACAATACAGGTCCCATCCAGCTGTTTTGAAGTAACTTGTGAAGTAGAACTTACTGTGAGTGATAAGTATTTCAGTTTTAGCTAGTTAAAATTACGACATAGTGTGTTTATGAGGGAGAGAGAGAGGATGAGAAAAAATATGTGTATAGGTGTGTACACATGTTTATGCACATGTATATATACCTGTGTATAAAATATCTGTCTAATAAATGATGCATTTTCTTTATTGAAAAATATCTGCATATCTGAGGGGACACCTTTCCTTTTCTTGGCACTGTTTTCTAAATTAGCGAAGGTCTTCACTTTAAAGGTCTCTTGTAGAGCCCTCTGCAAGCTCTATCAGAGAACATTTAAATTAAACTTGGTTAAATTTCTTACTGCATTGTTACCTACATCATGACAGCGCTCAATACCCTCAATACCATTGCACCCAGAAGTGATTTACTAGGTTCATGGAAAAGGCTGCAATGTTTCCCACTTAATGTACCCTTGTATACATTCTATTTATTATATGTGTTCTTGAGATGTGACATATGTCAGCAAGTACATGTCACATTATGTATTCAGTGTCTTCAGAATCTATTCAGTGTATGACTGGCCAGCATGGTCCTAACTAAGAATCCCACCATGCTAGAAAATCCAGGATAGGAACAATGTATGTAGTCAAAGAGAGGGGGAGTGGAAATGGCAGTATGGAAGTTAAATGGAGGATAATATGGAAAGAGCAGAGAAGAAAGGCAAAAGCAGGCCAATAGAAATGAGAGCCTCAAGGACTGAGACAGGATGGAGTAAATACAAAAAGACAGAAGAACAAGCACAAGGAAAGGGAGAAATGCACAGTCCTAGGTATGTTAGCAAATATACATATCACGTTGTAATATAAATCAGTAAACAGGTTTTCAATAAGTCAATGGCTTGATTTTGATGTCACTGTATGTTACGGGGCAGATGGGGAGATATATCCCACTCTATTCCACTCCAGCTCCAGTTTCTCCTCTGTATATTCATTATGCTGTTAAACCTATGACTCCAACATTCTCAACTTTTTCCATGAAAGTCTTTCTGATGTGATGGGCTGCCATCTGCAGTCCTGTTACATCACTGCTCCATGAGCAGAAAACTAGCAAAAAAAAACTCGTGCGGGACTTAGAGGAGCAATTCAGTCCTAGAGAGAATCTCTGAACATGTTAAAAAAAAATAAATTTGTAAGTATAAATCCTTCCTTATACATAAAAGCATATCTGTCACAAAAGCCTTAACACAGGGAGCACAAAAGGCATTGTATAAACCACTGAGTACAAAGACAACTCTTTGTGTAAGAGGTAAAAAAAAAAAAAAAAGCTCAACCCTTTAAGCTTTGACTGCTCACCATCTAGAATTATGACAAGGAGCAATTGGTGGATTATAGGTATTTGTACTGGCACCAGTTACTGAAGTACAAGCCAAAACCACAACAGGAAAGCAGTCTCTGATTTCTTCTTACTTTCCTCAAGGCAGCTGAGATTGATTTTTTATATATGTTTTCTTCTAGATAAATTAGAATGCATCTCTTTCCCTTCTACACACACCTTATTTTTCTAGAATACGGTTTCAAGAATCTTTTACCCTAAACTGCACTACTACTTGTTTCCATAAAGGTTGATACACATAACAATTTAAATAAAATGTCCTATTTAGAAAACACTGACGTATCCTTTAAAAAATGTGCTATCAAATTATGCTGTTTCCTTTACTACAAAAAAAAAAATAAATTACAGACTTTTAACACAAAAACTTAAGAGTTAACAAACTTATTCAGTTTCTATCTTGAAACATATCACAGTACTTTTCTGGTACATCTAAAACTCCAGATGGTGCAGCTCTGCTAAAGCTGACCTATTTTCTGCAAAGTCAAGTCACATTCCAGTAAACTTCCGAGAGAATTTCAGACTCTTCCTATATATTTGGGTATACTGATTAAACAGCTTTGTAACTTTCTTGTTATTTCTCCACCCAGGTTTCCTGAACAGCTTTGAGGAGTTACAAGCAGAAGAATGTGGTATTCTGAATGGATGTGAAAATGGCCGATGTGTAAGAGTCCAGGAAGGCTACACCTGTGACTGCTTTGATGGTTATCACCTGGACATGGCCAAGATGACTTGTGTTGGTGAGGACAGCATATTATTTCTCCCGTTAGTCTGTCCAGTTTACTCGGTCACTTGTCCTAAAGAGGGCCTGGAACAAAAGAGTTAGAGTCGATCACCTGAATTGTATTACAGATGCCAGTTTTGTTTTATTTGCTGCAAAAGCCAGTAATTATTGTTACAAAAATAACTATGTTGGTGTTTCTCAGGTCATCTTGGTCAATGCAGCTGTGTTCAGTTAAGCGTGTAGAAATGAACAGACAGACATCTGTGGAATGAAGCTTAGACTTCTATGAAGAATTTAACTTTAATATATGGACCAAATGTTTCTAAAAAGCTTTAGTGAGCTAGGAGGATGAAACTGGGAGTAATTTTAGGAATGGATTTTTAGAGGAGTTGAATTGCCTAAATATGCAGATTCACCAACCACCTGGTGAAGTTTGGCCCCTGGTTCTCACTGATTTCAACAGTCAACAGACTCAACTATTCCTCTCACACTAGTAAATCTGTACATTTACTAACCAAGACATCTAAATCTTCACTTAAAACAACAAAACATGGGAATGGCAAGTGTCAATGAGAAGATGGAGCAAAACAACCTGCCCTCAGTGTAGAAGTCTAGTAGAAATTATGCATGACTATTTCAGTTTAAGGTCTGCACTAACCTTGCTTAGCATTACACTCCGTAACCCACAGCTAAGGTCTCACAGCTCTCTGAAGAGAAGCTGCCTACATGCCTTGCAATCTTCAGGACTTTATGGCAAGCTGGCCTCCTTAGCAAGAAAATGTGGCTCCTGTATGTCAGGCCAATGCTGCACGATGTTGAGTGCAGGTAGTTTGCTCTTCGCAACTCTTTAGCTGACAACACCAACAGCTCCTCAAGTATTCAATTGTGTAAATACAGATGTTATACTGAGAACTTTGAGCTTCTTTCTTATAAGCCACTTTTCATCAGATAAACACCTGTAAGTGATTATTAAATTTTGTTTGGTGGCTTAGGCTGAATTTGAACTTGGTAATCTAACAGTTTAAGGCCCTTTAAAACCCTATTGATTTCCTGTGTTAACTTCCACCTCTTTCTAATTAACTTTGACCCAGCCTAATTCCACCCAATCGGAGTTGAAAATAAAATTCTCAGGATATTCATGCAGATTGTTCTACTCTTGACAATGCTGGAAATTAAATGAGTTTTACCTACACACATACTGAAGTACTTGTCTTTTGATGGCTGCTTGTTGCAGATGTGAACGAGTGCAGCGAGCTGAACAACAGGATGTCTCTCTGCAAGAATGCCAAGTGCATTAACACAGAAGGTTCGTACAAATGTTTGTGTCTCCCTGGGTACGTGCCTTCGGACAAGCCAAACTACTGCACACCACTGAACTCAGAACCAGAGAGTGAACTGGAGTAGAGGAAAATCTCGATATCCTAAGCCCATATACTCTGCACTGTATAAAGAAAAGGAAGAAAAGTATTTAACTTGAGAAGGCACCAGAGTAGCAAATGAAAGGGGAGGAAACATTAAATGTGTCAAAGGTGAGACATGATGGGCTGATTGTTTATCAGCTTCACTGAAGTGACAAACCAAATGGACACATTACTCTGTATGAAAGAAACAATCGAGTATATAGTGTGTTCGTAAAAAAAAAGTCTTTGAAAATATTCAAAAACAGTGCTGTTATTTTAAACAGAAGAGCTTTGGTTTTTATGGTTTTTTGTTTTGTTTTGAATTTTTTTTATTATTGCTTGATTAATTTGGCATTTAAATAGTGATGGAAATATTTTATATTACTATGTCATTTTTTTGATTGTTCAGTTCCTTGCCTACTGTTCCTTTTCAGACCTTTTTCTGATAAGTACAAATTCTATGATACAGATATTCTTAGGCCATTTTGTAAGAACTGTTACACAGGGTGATGCTCCTCCTTCTCTGGAACATTGGTCAGTGACTTTTTTTTAATTTGCTAGTTGTCTGCCCTGTGGAGCAGGCACCACTTTATTTTTTTTCAAATGTTTATATACCTTGGCGAAATGTCCTTATATTCATTTTGTATCCTGTATGGTTGTTACTGCACTTAAAGTCTTTAGAATCTTTCTTGCCAAGTTCAAAGCTGCTAGTGGACAACATTGGATTCCTTTTGTACATTAAAACAAAAGATTTTAGCTCACGTCTGTATTGTAATGTGTAAATTGAACACAAGAGAGATCTTGTATGATTACCCTAACATATTAAAGCTGTATATTAAAACTCAATAAAATCACCTTTTTTTTAGAAAAAAAAAGAGAAGCTATTTACTAATTGTGGCTTTTTTTCCTTCTTCTTTTTTTGGTGTTTATGTTGCAAGAATCAACCCTCAGGTGTTTACAGTGCTAGATTTAATTTACATTACAATAATCATAGGGAGTTGTCTGGTTGGTTTTTCCTTCTCATGCTGTTTTAATAAGACCAGAATCTGAATTAGTTAATGCCTGAAGTTAGGCTTTCAGGGGGAAGATTTCAAACACAGACCTACAGAAACTGTTTGACTTGGAAGCTGATTCCCATGGAATTTTTCTTCTTTCCTGGTTTAGGCATGTTTCCCACTAAATCTACAAATACAGATTTTCTGCAGTATGATGGCCTGATTTTCAGAAAACACTGAAGACAAGGGAGAGAGTTTTCTCCTTCTAATGAACTGTATCTTCCCATCAGCCCTTATTTTTCAGTGGAACGAGAGAAAGAGATTAGGAGGCTGACAGATGTTTTATTTTGACCTTCTCCAGCATGAAAGAGTTTCTTTTGGTAATCCTGAAACAGGTCCTTTTGATATTTTTCAAATGAAATATTCTTGCTGTGTCTTTTAGACCTGCCTGACGTTTTTAAGGAGAAGGATAACATGAGGTTTTAAAAAGTGAGTTAAACTCCGTCCAGTTGTCAGAAAATTGCATTATTATTTCTTGTAAAAAGAAATACTTGTTTTGATTCTGAATAGAATTTCTTTTCCAATATTCAGGTCAGCCACTGAACCAAAAATGTTTTAAGTTGTATCCCTTTCGGTACTGTGCACTACAGGAGATCTTATTAAAGTCCATGTGACTGTGAATTTGCAGAAGCATCTGTCTTTCCCAGACCCTCCTCTCTGTCTGCTGGAATTTGACTCCCACCTTCTTCTGCTTCAGAAACTGGCTGCGTTCACCTCTGAAAGACAGCATAGGCCCCAAAGGTGCCACTGCAAATGGCACTGCAGCCTCAGATTGTCAACATCCCAGTACTCCATCAATCTATCCCCAGCTAGGGAGCTAAAATGACAGTATGAGCCTCTGCTTTTTCCTGGGAGTTCACCAGTGTGACAGCTGAGGAAGTAACTCTCAAACTTCAGTAGCCTTAGAAGTCTTTCCTTGGGGGACAAACACTGTACTGAACATGTAATTCTGAGCCACAAGATTGGCTTCTTGCTGATTTATTACATTTTTTAAAAAAAGCAAATTAAGAATAGCCTGGAACTTCACCATTCTTATAAAATATACACACTCAGACTCCTTACTTTGTGTTATTTCAGACCAAAAACCAAACCAAAACAAAAAAAAACAAACAAAAAGGAAAACAACACCAAAAACAAACAAACAAACAAAAACAAAAACAAAGACTAAAGTTGTTCCTTAAGCAGCAAAACTAAAATGAAGCCTGAATTCTTATAACCTCTCTTTGTAACTCTCTCCTCAGCAGAACTAACTCCAGCTCCAGGTCCTTGCATCTCTGCCACTCTCAACAAGCACAGGTAGCACCTGTCTGCAGGTGTGGGTGCCAGGACAGGGTGACAGATGCAGAGGATTTGACACAACTGCTGCCACAACAAATGTTGTTGATGCTCTCAGCAGGGAGGATTGGTTGGGTCATTTGTCTCTGGCTGTTCATCAAACTTCACAGACCTCAGATTGTACTGGCTTTTTTGTCTAGGTTGCCTTACACACATGGTTGAAGTTGGTCATGACGTTAAAAGCTATCAGTAGGTTCGAAGAGACGGCATACGCTGGCTATGGTTCCATGGAAAACAAAACAGCCAGCAAACCTAAGCTGCCTATTGGCCTATCAGTTTTTGTTACCAGCAATTCACAAAAGAGATTTTGGTGTGTTCAGCCATCTTCCATCTCCCTTGCCTAATTCAAGAGGGCAGCAGTTGACTCAAGCCCTGAATGAAGCTTGAAACATTCTTTTGGTTCAACGGCCATGTCCTCAGCACAGTCACACTCTTCTATCAATCACAGACACTATATAAGCAAACAGCAGACTTTTTGTTTGCTTGTGCCTTTCCCTTTTACCTCTTTGTACCTCTAACATACCTTAAAACACACACAGGGAGCCAAAAGCAGACCAAACGACCTACATCCCAGTGCTTAGTATTCCACGTTTCCTGGCTCCAGGCCTTCAGAAATACTTTAATAAAGGAACCACAATTGAAGGAATTAAGTGAAATTCAGACCATCTGACCTCAGCCTCTGGAGCCCACCTACTTTGCCTCAGTGTAGCAAGGCTGGTTCTGTCATTTCACCTGAAAAGCTGCACAGTTTAGGAATACAATTTTGATTCATAGTTAAACCAACGTTTTCTTAACATGATTAAGACAAGGGACTGGACACCATGGATGTAGCCATTTACTTGTTACAAGAGCTGTGGTTTAGGTGAGAGCCCTCAAAATACAGAAACCACCACGTACAATTCCCTGATTCAAGTTTCTGAATGGAGTAGAATCTGGAATTGATTACAATTTATACCAAATGGCACCAGTACTTTATACATCCATATGGATTTTTTTAAAAAAGGTATTAGTCCTTTTTCAGCCAGACATTTCCTTGCTACAAAAAATAAAATTGCTGACGTGGTAGAACTGAATTCTGCTAGTTCCCTTATAATGCCGCTGTGTTAATGAGAATGAAGTTACTATGGAACTAGAGTTACACACGTTTCAGCTAGAAAGATATTTTATATAAACAGATACTTTCGTGTTGGGATGCTGTTCAGTGGAAGAAATTAGCCAATGTTAAAACTATTCACTAAAGTGAGCACTAACATTCCTTGGGAAAAAACAGTCACAGCTGGACAGATCATTTTGATCCAAGAGACAGAACTCTCAGTCATGACAAATATTCAGCTAGTCAGTGACAACTGTCACACTCAAATAAATTCCTGACTAGGAGAAGTCCTAAAATGCTAAAGGCACCAAAGTGGTTGTCATGACCCATTAGCTCACAGTGATCCTTACCCTCATATGGATTGAATCTGAGTTTGGCAACAGAGGGGCTCCTGGCTTTGGCACTCTTTCCTAATTTCTCAAAAGGAAAGGTGACAGACCCTATTAGAGCATGTCATAGGCCTGATCTGGGCAGCAATTAAACCACAGTGCATTCCTTCAAAGTGCACAGCAAACTTGCAAACCCCGCTGCTGCCTCTGGAAGACACTACAGTATTGTTCTTTTAACAATGCCACCCACGTCGAAGGGCAGTTTGTACTTGCTGGGGACTCTGTTAACACCAAGCAGGCCAAGGAAGCTATTAAAGAGCCATTCAAGCAAAGAGGAGGTGAATTGCTGTGTGTCACAGAGGCTACTGTTCTCTTCTGAGGTCATAATTTGGTAGTTGTGTAGCTTTTTCTATCAGAAGGTCTGAAATTTATCAAGGGAAGTGATGTGTCCAAAAGAGGAGCAAAATTAAGAATGAGTGAATGAGGAAAATCAGCCACTTACTGAAAGCTTCTCAATGAGTGACTATGTCACCTTGTGAGAGTAACACTATCACTGGGCTGGGCTACAGTCACTACATTCAACTGCAGGAATAACCTCACACAACAGAACTAGAAAATTTAGACCCACCTGGGACACCAACTCTGCAGCTGGTACTGGCTGTGTTTGCACACCAAGCTGTGCAAGATCTTGAACCCAAACACAACCCCTCACCAACCTTTACCATTTTTAGTGCCCATGTAAAAATTAGAGAACATGTAGTGAAACAGGATTATCCTATGACAATATGCATTAATAAGTGATCTTGCTATCTATTGGGAAAAGAATAACATAAACCAAAGAAATGCAGGATGTCAGCCATGTCAGGTTTTCTTCAAGACCACTGAATCACCAGATATGTATTTTGAATCATAGACTCCTAATGGAAGTCTTCAGGCTGCATGTTTTGTCCCAGCTGTGTCTATGGCCTGTGATTGCTCTTCTCCCTCTCACGCTCTAAGCCTGAGAAGATACCACTGTGCCTCTGCAGCTGAGCAACCTCACTGAACTCTGAAATTTGCCATGCCTAAAGCAGGAAATTGCATTAGGAGCCTCCAGAGGTCCCTTCCAAGATACATTTTTCCATGAGACCAGGCTGTGACCTGACACAACAGCCTCTGCTATCTATCCTTATGTGAGATAGGGAACTGGACAGAGGGAACATGACCTCCTCTCCTTCTTTTCCCACACCTGAGCTTCTGTCAGGTGCAGTCTAGACAAAACAGAGCACCAATCTGCTCAGGCCACCTCAGGAGAATCCCACCCAGCAGGAGCATTATGCACAATGTGCACTGCTGCTTGTAATTGACCGATACGTCCTTGAACAGTTAAGTGGCAACATCAGGTAAAAGGAAGTTTTGAAGTAAAGTTTTTGTCCTGACAAAGGACACAGAGGAGAGAAGAAATTAGGATATTCTTATTTCATGCTACACTGACTTTCCCTTCTCCTCAAGTCATGCTTTGCCACACACTGCTTTCCATTAACTCCGAACCAAGGAGGACGGAGAGGATACTGCTAGCCAGAATGGAAAATTTCTACGTGACAATTTCAGCATCACCTCCAATCCCTATCTGCTTACGCTGCCAGGATCCATCTGAGCTGCATTTTTCCAAAGCACTCCATATTGATTTAGTTCCCCTCCCACTGAAACCTGTGGCACCTACATGGATTCCAGTGGGAGCAGAGAAAAGGCTGTGCCAAGCTCTTTTTAAAAAAATCCCACAATGTGTGTTTAATGAGGAATGTCTCTGGCAGAAAAGTTTTGAATGCAGCTAAGCAGATTTTTTATTTCTTTCACATTAACAGTTCAATTTCTGTCACTTCCCATCCAGGCGGTAGCTGCCTGGAAGGGTGGGTAAGGCCTGTTCCAAAATCTTGAGCAGGATATTGTCTGTTTTCACCTAAAACTGAATGAAACTTTACTGTCATTGGAGTTGCCCTGTAATTTTGTGAGTGGGCACCATTCTCAGGATTCACAACTCCTCTTCTTGCTGCAGGCAGCCATCCAACTCAACTCCAGCTGCAAGGGCATTCGTGGCTTTCTGTTCCATTTGATACTCCTTTCCAGACTGGAGTCCTGCCTCTGCTTTTTTACCTCCAGCACATCCTGTCATTTGCTCATAATCCAAAGCCTCAGCATCCCATGTACCCAATCCTTCCTGTTCATTGACACTGGACTCCATAAAGTAGTTTTCAGTCTCTAAATAAAGATTTGGCATGTGTTGAAATTGATAGGTGCTATCCGGTACTTAGAAAAATCTTCTGCCAAGGTAAACCAATCATTTCCCTCACAGCAATCTCTCCTCACAGAAATAGAAGGGACCATCAAGTCAACTAAACTACCCAGAGAGATGTGACGTTCATTGTCCCTCTTTTACCATGAGCAATAAATTTCAAACATGCCTTCAGCAATGAATGTGTTCTTTGGCCTGCAGCGTTACCAAACTGAGCTGAACAGCAAACATGAAATAAGGAAGTTTCAAAAGTAAAGCAGGAAAGGGAAACCCTTTGCTTTGCACAACAGTGAGTTGAATGAACATGGAACTCGCATTCATATTTGCTCATAATTAGACATAATTTAAAAAAAAGCTCAATAAAAAGAAAATTATTATTTTAAAATTCCCTTAAGCTGCAAAGAAAAAAAGGGAACTCTATTAACTATATTACTGATTGCAACGTTAGTTCATTTTAGCACATTGAATATAAACCAAAGCAGATGATAGGAAGCTTTTGAAGGTTTCATTTATTGAGTGAAACAATACATAGTGCATTTAAACATATATATTAATTTCACATCTGGTAATAGTTCTGGTATTCGGTTACTCTACCAGAAGGCAGCAATAACTATTTTTAGCCCATTTGGCCCTTACCTCATCCAGTAAAACTAGGTTTATATTTGAGTGTTTGCTAAAAATATTACATCTACCACATATTAGACCTAACATAACACATGCAAATGCATACCAAAAGGAAGATAGTCCATGAAAATCTAACACTATAGGTATTTTCCCTGTCTAAACATATAACTCAAAGCAGCTCCTAGAGACTCAGGAGCATACAAGACTCCAGGGCAAGGACCTCAAGCAGGAGCTTCTTGCACATGGCCTATCAGCCTCCAGGGCAGACCAAGGGAAAAGTTCCCCCCAGCTCTCTCCCACTGCAATTCCCTTATACTTTTAATGTCTCTGGTTCAGTTCCATGCAATTTCCACTGTCAGCTCTTCATCCTTCTGACAAATGCCACTGACAGTGTCTGTTAATATGAACATTTTCCCACCTAATTTTTGTGCAACGCCACTGACTTCAGTGACTCACACAGGGGTAACTGTGCTCCCAATTTTCTAACACTTCAAATTTTCAACAAATAAACCAATTCGAAACTGTGATGAATGAAGTGTCTAAAACCTTCTGAAAGAGATATAGCAACACTGGAGAAATTTACAATTATAAATTCTTTTCTGTTTTTCAAATCAAGTAGTATCTCACTGAACCCTTCCAACTCCCCTGTTGGCAACAAGAAGCGTGAATTGAAACGTAATTAAAGAAAAAATTGTAAGAGTCAAATCAAGCTTTTTAAACTCCGGTTTTCAAGGTTTAAATTGTCTTCATTTTATCGTAGGATTATAAATGGGATAGAGTATCAGCAGCTTGCCGAATTTATTAATTTTATAATTAATAAGTATTAAGACAAGTTAATAGAATTCTGCCATTGCACAACCAGCAGATTTGAATCCTACACCAGCTGTTCAATAACTGAGCAGAAATTTAAGCAAATATCGTAACAGCTTGGAGATACAGTAGGAGAGATTAAGCCCTTACGATTTGTTTGGGCAGAACACTGCAGGAAAAAGAAGTGCTGAAAAAGGAGTGCTCCAGGGGAGGCTGCTGTTCGTGGATTTGAACGGCAAAGATACTTTTTGTCTCCTGACTTGTCACTAGAGGTCAGCGCAGCACCTGAAGTGCCACACTGTTCTCCTTAACGGAATGATAAGAAAATCCACAAGTCTTAGAGGGAAGCAGTGGTCTTAAGAAACAGCTCCAAGAAGATAAAATCTATGTTTCTGCAATGAGAGAAATGTGAAACCTCAGAAAAAACACAGCAGGAACCGAAAAACCTGAGCCCAAAATGAGAATAAAAGCATGTTAGAAGTTCAAACAATCCCTCAGAGCAATGGCTGAGCAAGTCTGAAAACGGCTATTTTCAAGAGAGCCATTAGCCTAAGGTAGAAGTTGTCACCTAGCAAGTCCAGCTGACTAACACTCTGATGACTCTTCCTGATGCATGAAAAATAAACTGTTTAATCACCCTGCACAATAAAATTCCTGCCCTAGGCTGTGAACAGCTGGGCTAGCTCATGTAAAGCTAGCTCATACATGCAGGTCAAGGAGATAGGGAAAGTATTAACTGCTCTGGAGCAATTCCTAGGATAAAGGGGGGGGATGGGGGGGCGGGGAACACACCAACAAACTCTCATCTTCCCAGCATAACACAAGAGATATCCACTGTTTGATCCTTGCCCTTTGATGTCATTGAAGAAACCTCATGATTAGGGAGTTTCACTGTGCATGCTGCTAGTCCTGTCCCCTGGGGCCTCTCAAGGGTCTGACTGCAGTCAGCCAGGAGGTGACAGGAATCACGATGGAGCAGCTCTTCCTATTCCTTTTAGAAGGAATCTAAAGACAGGTGCAAGCAAGAGAAATTTGGCACCGAAGAAATGTCACATTGGCAGGGCAAATGAGTCACCTCCCCTCCTAGCACATGTGCCAGAAAGGGGTCTGTGTTCCGGTAGGATTTATGGTGCTCAACCCACCACTCTAGCAGAGTAGTACATGTTTGTCAGCATGATTTGGACTCCAACAAAGAACTGTGCAGCTATACCCCAAAAATCTATTCAGAGCAGATTGCCCTGCCTCAAATGGCAGCAAAGGGGCTTGGGCTGCAATGCCTACCATAAACTGCTACAACAACATTTAGCACAACTTAACCTAACCTGTTTCCCCTGTTCTGGCAAACCAGGAAATAAACAACTTGAAAACCAGAAATATTTAGTTATCAAATTGGAAAGCCCCTTGGAATAGAGGCAAGGGAAACTATAGGAGAATAAAATTCACACCGATACATGGGCAAAGTAACTCACCTTGGTCAATGAAGTATAACAAGGTGAAACTAGTGTAAATGAGAACATAATTCCATTACCCAAAGAAAAAGCAGAAAGATTTTAGCAATTTTTAAATATTTTCTTTCCTAATCTACACCTGACTATAAAGGGATGAGTAAAATGGTGTGCACCAGATTCTAGAAACCATAAAAAAGTTAACAGATTCATGTAGGGAAGTGTTTTTGCTAGGGATGCATTACCTGTAAAACATATTATTACTCTTTTATTAATACATTTTACACTAAAGAGAAAAAAAATCGTCACTGCTATATGTTTTCTCACTTTTGAAGTTTGGAAACTCCAATTCTAAAAGACATATTAAAATAAATGCAAGAGTAGAAAAGACCAAATCTCTAGGGGCTGAAGTGCAGGACTGTAATGCCTGAGGTCATCTCTCCATTACTAATACCTTTGAGTCGTAGTACACAGGAGTCAAAAATGGGCACCTTGTTGCGCCAAGTGTTGTAAAAAAGGCTTTCTCTCAACAGAGGTATAAAATGAGAAAATAAGATGGATACAGATTGAAAAAAAGTATACCAATAAATAACGAGGTAATGCTAGTGAGCAGCTGCCCCCCCTGTACAAACAAAGGATGCAGTCAGGAATAGGGACTTCTGACATGACATCCTGAGCAATCAGGAGAGCAGAGAAGCCACCCACAAAGATAGGCATCACCAGAAGAAGAATCTGTTGGGGATAATTTCTGATAGTTCAAGAACTTGTTCAAATTTTAAGTAGCCCCTTTTACCTACCTGGAACAAAACATCACCTGCTGCTCTGCAGGAACAGTGTTGACATTTATGGAGCATAGGGGGACAAAGGAAAGTTTTGCAGGACGAGTGTGGTAATGTTGTAGTTGTTTATAGCAGCTTCTCACAAGTGGGAGAGAAAATACACAGGTGCTTACAGGAAAATTTTATAAGTGGAAATATAAGATGAAATTATGAGCTGTCTGGAAGCAGACCAAATTATATATACTGTAAGCAGGACAGAAGCAGCACAAAAAGAACTTTGAACACAAAGATGTGACTGAAAAGGGAACAGGAGAAACACCAAACACAATTGGAAAAAAAAAAAAAGATTAAAATCAGAAACAACAAACAGCATAAGCTTTCCAAATAAAAGTATTACTTCCTGCGAGACCTTTGGCAAGTTACTCTATATCCTCATAAATACCGTGGAGATAATGTTTCCTGCTGTCACCAGCTCCCTAAAAGCTTTAAACTCCTGGTTGTTTGTAGAGAAAGCAATCCCAGGGAAGAGATGAGGATATACAGAAGGTTTGGGCCTTAAGAATTTTAGCGTTTTGTAAATGAAGCTTTAACTTTAATCTTCACCATTATGCTGCCATCAGGTTTAACACATGTTCTTTGTTTAAGGTACAGAATAAAAAAATATACATTCTGTTTTGGTAAACAAGAAGGTGAAAAACAAATTAGACTTCTATTTGAGGTCTCCATTACCACACAACCAATCAAAAGCACACACAGACAGGTTATGGAATGAGAGATTACAGAGATTACAGACCACAACTGTGCTAAACTCATGAGGCCACAAACACACAGGGTTGATAATCAGTCTTCTATGTGTATGTTGAGTCACAGCTTGAGTCTGACCTGTGGTTTTCCCTGACTTCTGTTTTAAGATCACAATGAACTGTTCTTCAGCTTTGCCCCATAGCTGTGAGCAGCAGATCTGTTGGGATATATCTACATTTTGATGATTTGTCTGAGTGGCAGAGGGGAGGAAACCAATACATCTTCTATGCAGTGAACATAAGCTACAATTAGAAAGGCCCTTTAGCTCACATCTCCCCAGCTGCTATAAACTGGTATAGATACATTAAAACCAATTGGCTGAATTCCCCAGACAAATCAGTGTCACTCCACTGAAGCTGATGAAGCAACACCAACTTGTAGAAGCTAGGGATCTGGCCCACAATCTGCACTGCAGTCCAGAAAAGGAAAGTCTTTATAATTTACTCAATATTACTGAGACAAACTATTTCCGTGATGTTAAGTCAAGGAACAAGACTAAACAAGAGCTATAATAGATATAAAATAGCTGTTTGTTTCTTCCTCAGTATAGTTTTACCAGGAAAAGTTATGTAATTTCTTGCAAAGCATTCCATGAGGCTACGAAACATGAAGGTGAGAAGGAGACAACTGACGAGGGAAGAGGAACAGGAATAACACTATAAGGAATGCAAGCTATTTAATGAATTATAGGCATGACAAAATAAAGTGTGCTGCCCTGCTCACGCCGACTTTATATCAAACCTATTCCCACTGATGTCAGTAAAAAGAGTGGCATAACACAATACTGCTCAGTAGCACAAAGGAGGGGCAGCAGTTAGGCTGCTCAGTTAGTTCAGCTTTTTATTTTTGAAGCAGTTATGAAAAGCTTCCATATTCA
This sequence comes from Chiroxiphia lanceolata, assembly GCF_009829145.1. NCBI lineage: Eukaryota > Metazoa > Chordata > Aves > Passeriformes > Pipridae > Chiroxiphia > Chiroxiphia lanceolata. The sequence continues at coordinate 32,629,501 of NC_045639.1, read as the reverse complement.
AGCTTCGTGGGAATTTGGATACCATTTTTACCATCCTAGTTGTGAAAAGACACATACAGAGCTAGAACTTACTCAGTAATTAGCACTGGGGGGAAGGCATATCAAAGCATCTAGATTCATGTTTTGTGGCTCACTGGTAGAAATCAACGTTATTTGTGCAAAGCCCCTGTGAGGTCTCCAGGAAAAAGCAGTGTGTTTCTCATGCTGCCATGCAATACCTCAATCTTAAGTTTTCTAAGGCGAAGAATTCATTATTCCCTTTACTTTGAACAAGCTTTCTTTGCACACTGAACTCACTGAAAAGAAAGAGTTTGTTTATGCTCATAACACATGCACACACGTGTATTTTCAGGGCCCAGAGTGTAAATGAACTGTGAAGACAAGATGCTCTGAATTCCAGGCAACCAAACACATCCCCAGGAGTTCTGGGCAACAAAATGTCACTCTGTATCTGCTCTCACAGCCGTTGTTTGTCCTAGAGGCTAATACATAAGAAGGATGAGTAAAAATGAGGCTCTCAGAGAAAACACATCTTACGCTTTGACAGGGAAAAAATTAACTGCACCTGACAAGCATCTGCCCTCAGTAACTCTTTCTCACTCTGCTCCTAGCTCTCTTGTGGCTCCACTAGCTATCTGATCAATCCTCAGGGGAAACTCTGAAGTGAAAACACTGAAGATCTCTTTCAAGAGAGACTCTCCTCGAGATGCAGAGGTAAAGTGGGAGTGAAAAAGTTTGCACACTGGGTGACAATTTCTTCCAGTGTGCAAAGTGGGACAGAGAATAGAAATTCTGCTTTAACCTGCATTCTATTTTTAATGTTTAGAGGTGTTTTGAATGACATTGAGAAAAGCTGTGTGTGATTGAAAGAAGGACTACCACCAAAATCAGAGCAAGCAGGTTCATGCCATTGGGCCCTACTGACACTGGGCTGACACAAGGCAAGCAGCTATTCAAGACTAAGCCTCTCCAGGGCGCTGGCAGTGCTTGGTGCTAACAGCATACAGAGAATGTGTGATGCAAATTTAAGTCTGTAACCACTAGTAACTCATTGAGAGGATTTAAGATTTCAACTAAACTACATTTGAATAAAGGTATGCACAAATGAACTATTGCTAAGCAGCTTTGCATTTCAGTGCTGTTATACTGCAGAGATCAACTTTACAGAAACAGACTTAGGCCTATTCCACTGGTGTTCCATAGTAATTCAATCAACTTTCACACACTGCCAGTCCTTTGGCCTTGGTCTAAGGTCTGAAAGAGCCAGAAAGACTGCAACTTGCCTTCAATCATCTTTTAAGCAAAATCTGGTTCCATATTTCAGCTGAATTTGGTATTTGATTCACTGTTCACTACAAAGAATTATACTCCTCTTTATCAGATTTGTAGTACATGATCTGCAAAAATCAGTATCTTCCTAAGATTTTAAACTTTAATTATTAACACAGGAAAAAAATATCTTAAATATCATAACTTCCCTCTATAAACCAAATTATTGATTTCGAAAGGAGTTTTGCTTGAAGCATTGCATTTTGGTTTAACTTTATGAAAAAAAGCACCTTCAAGGAAAATCTTGCTTTATTATTATTATTATTAGTTTTCAAAAAATCAACAGCAATGTTTATTCACACACCAGTTGCATGTCTCTTCTTTTTTTCATAAGCAATCACATTCTTGTTGTGACAGACAGGATCTTTGCAACGTTCTCAACAAGGCAGGCACTTTCCTGAAGATGCTCTTGACTTTTATATAATGTGCTCTGACATCACATAGTCTACCAAACTTTAACATAGATTTTCTTATTCATACACAAAACACTATACTAGCTAATAATCAGAATAATTTCCTAGATAATATGACTGAAACAAAAGGTTTAATGTTCTCCAGATTTCTTAAATGCCACAGGTCCTTAACTCTCACCACTTTCAGCAGGATCCCTTATGCGTATAATTCACATACAAATCTCAAACAGAAGAAAAATTATTTGTCCACAGAGCAACATCTATCTTTTAAGTCTCTACCTTCCCCCTAAAATAATCACCAATCCCAAACCATACATTAGAGTCTTCAGTAAGCACACTGCTATTCTATCATGAAACTACCACTATAAAGATCAGCAGAAAGGTTTTTTACAACTATTTACTTAATCTATATAAAGTGAAGGAAAGGTATGTACCTCTGACAGTGGAAAATGTAGGGAGAGGGCAAAGAGATAAAAAGAGAAGTACCATACTATATTCTCTTCTTGACTGAGTATAATGAGAAAATGGTTAATTGCTTTTTTCAAGCTTGACAGAACCTTAGAAGCTTGATATGTATTTTTAAAACTGAAAATAATTAAATCTGGAAGTTCTGATTAAAAAAAATCAAAATAATTAATTTTTTTTCTCAAATTAATTCATAAAACATATTTGAGGATTTTGGTGTAGTTGCTATTCAAGAGCTATAGCTGCACAGCCATCCTCATGGGATACATGCATGACAATCCTATTTTCCCGAATGTAAACACACTCAGTTTGCTTGAACACTTCCAGTCTGCAGGGTAAGTTTCACTAAGGAAGAAAGTACTCAGATGAAATGATGATTCATAGACTTTAAATATCATTCTTAAACATGAAAGATTTGCACCTCCTATAAGACATATTTTGTCTTCTTAAAACATGCTAACCACCTTTGTCCTCTTTTCTAAGCCAAAGAATATCTTTGGTCCAACTCACCAGTTTCAAATATTTAATCAAAGTTGAATACTTAAAGGAAGTAATAATTACTCAAGAGACTAAAGCCTATTGCTACCCTGTCTCTTCATTTTTTTGTAGAGTACAAAAGATGGCATCCTAGCATGTTTTTGAAAAAGTATTTTCCTCATGAGAAGAGAACTGTGTCTGCAGAGCAATCTTTCTAAATTCTTTTACTTGTATTAGTGGGGAAGGGCAAAAAACCCTAAGATCTTTCCTTTGTTTAAATGCATTTCCTGCCTTCCTTACTGCTATAGACTGTGTTGTGGCAGTCCTATTTATAGTCCAAAGAAAGGAAAAAGCACCACTGGAGGCAGGAAAACTAAGTTGGGAAAGAATAGAAGGAAGTGTGGTTGCCATTTAGCCAAACAATCTAGAACTAATTGAGCTCAAAAGAGCCCCAGTCTCAGTGAAGCTGCTGCGAGTGAACAGAGCACAGTCCTGCTTCTCTCTTCAGGGCCCTGCCAGGGCTACTGAGCATGAGAGTCAGGTACAGGACACTGTTGGGCAGCAAATAACCTCAGCATCTCAACACTGTGAGAAGAACCCTTTCAAAAAAGGAGTGTGCTGGAAGTTGGATACCTATCAAATTAAGGTAAGTGTCTCCTTCTGGTGTTTCTGCTTGCTGCATGCTCCAGGTCTTTTCAACCTGGTAAATGAAAAAAGAATGGGCTTTGGAGAAGGAATGGCATCTGACTTTTAGATAAAATTTGGTAGGATGTCTGATTTTTAGAAAAAGAAATCTGAATTCAGTTACAGATTCCTCAAAGTTTTCTTAAGCAAAAGAAGTTTTTGTCATATATCCATAACATAACTTTGCTGTTTTCCTCACTTATGTCATATTCATCTTATAATCTGTGATTAAGTACTAGAGAAATGTTGATGGTAAATATATGCCCTGAAGGAAAATATGAAGTCAACACTGCATTAGGTTAAAGATTTAGAAACAGAGAGAGTGAGGGAGAAGGACATGTAATATATATTTATGTATATAATCTATAATGGAATAATTTAGTTTTATGAGGTACATTTGAAGGTAGGAACTGAGCCAGAATTAAAGCACATGAAAGTTTCTATAGTGTTGGAATTTATTATGGCAGGTAATTTGTGTGTGTGTGCATGCATGTACATAGAAATAAGATACTATACATAGATACCCATATATATTATGGGTTTTTGCATTGCAATATGACATCTTGCCATTTTGAGGTCTAATTTAAACTGACAATAGAATGTGAGTGGAAATTTTTAATCTGCTTCTTTTCAGATAATATACAGTTATACTATCATGACTGCATGTGTAAAAAGCTCCATTTTAAGACAGATCAGTGTATAGAGATGATATTAATTCACTGAGTTATCAACAATAAGACAGACTTTTAAGAGGGAAAAACTGTGTTTGATTTCTTCGATTTCCAACGTCCTTTGCACTTCTAACAAAGGAAATGTTGTTGTGATTTGAAGGCAAGAGAATAGAATCTGTAGTATACTAGATTCAGGATTTCATCATGCAAATTCTATCTTTGAATGATCTATGAGAATAACCTTTGTATTAGTCTCATTTGTGTTAACACATTACCTCTAAGTATATGCCATTCAGATTATTCATTTGTTATTCAGATGTTGTTTAGTATTAGTGGTTTATGGTAAAAAATTGCTGGTGAGTAAAAAGGAAGTGTGATGTGTTGTTATTCTACTGTATCCCCATAGGATGCTATTATGTTTAGAGTCTCCTATTGTGACGATAGCAAGGCAGGATGTCACCCATGTAGGTGAAAAGCTGCGATAGGACAATTGTAAACAGCAGCAGTCAGCTGAAAATCTGATCCAGGGAGGTGCCAAGCAGCAATTCCAATGAAGCAGTTGTTAGTCCATGCCCATGAAAAGGATCAGACCTTTCTTTGTCTGATTTCAAAATACTCAACTATTTACAGTAATTCTCAGTTCTAGGAGATTATAAGCCCGTTCTTGTGAAGAATTAAACACCCAAAATGGTAGTAAAACTAGAAGCTTGTACAGGTATTTGCAAGAGAAAGCTCTTCAGACTTCAATTTCAGTAACTAGCATAGCATGCTCTCATACAGGTAATATTCCTTGCCTTCGATTTCAGTTACTGATTCCCCTGCACAAAGACTGAGCACAAACAAGCAAACAAAAAGGCTTTTAATTTAAAAATTTAAATTAAACTGTGTAACCATCATTTTACTAGATGAACTTTTGTAAAACCCATAGGCTAGAGGGAAGGAATGAAAGCAAATCTGCAGATCAATACTCACCCAAGTAAAGAAGCATTTCAATTTCTTGTGTTAAATAAATACAATCATTCCATGAGATGTCAGTTGCACAGCAACTGCAGTACAACTCAACAGTACACACTGTAACATTCAGATTTATTCAGGTCAGCAGCACTCACCACATTATTTTGAAGGTTGGTATCACTGCATGAATGTAGCGAAACAGAGATCGTTCCTTAGCTATAAGGAGAAGATCATTTACAAATCAGCCAGTTACAATGTAATTATACAGGAAGAGGTGATTAAAAAATGTACTAATGCACTTTAACATTTCCTATGGAAAAGATATTATAGGTAGTACTCAATAAATGCCTAATTAATACTACTAATAAACATACACATAAAATGACTTGTTTCTAAACTACAAGAGTTCACATATTCACTAGTTCAAAGTTTGCAAACTGAGAGATTTGTCCTGTTCATTTCAGAAGGCCTTAGAATGAAATTTACACCCCTACACCTTATAAAATCTTACCACCTGCTAAGACCTAACTACTCTGCAGGAGATTCTCTCTATATAAATGCTTTTGAGCGTTCACAGGTACTAACAGGGTTGCAATTATTAAAGCTCCATGCTAAAAATTAAATATGAGAATTTGATATACCAGAAGGAAGTTGTGGTTCACAGGCTTCCTAACCTGACATTATTTTGCCAGGTGATATAAAGAAGTCTAGGGTTGTCAAATAAATACCCCAGTCAGCTGTCACTACTATGTGAACAGCATGGGTTTCTTGTTCCAGGAAAGGTGACTGACTTAAAGAAAAATCACTTGACTTAAAAAATAATGCACTTTGGGTGACAAGCCATGCCATGCTTTCATGAAAAGCTGGCTCAGGTTTAGTAAGATTTATTATTCCTCATGCAATTGCTCTGGTGTAAGTATCCTAATTTCTCCCTAAGCCCCTATTCCACTTTACCAGATGCTCTTACAAGGAAGCCTTGTCCTCCAAGTCACGGTCAGGCCCGCTAACATTACTGGAAAATAAGAGCAGAGATTTAGAAGTATGTCTGTTTGGGGCAGTCAATGCAAATACAGTATACAGTTGTCTCACTCAAAAAGCTGAATTAGGGGAGAGGGAAAATAAAAAGAAACCCAGCTAAAACACATTAAGAAATCAATATTCAATATTGGACAGCATCAAAACAGTCCTACGAAGAGAAGGAGCTGCTCAACACAACAGAAATGTTAGTGCTAAAACATCATTTCTTTGATAATGTCTAAAACACCCAGCTCATAACTATGTGCTGAATAACATCCTGACTCATGTAAGTGTTTATGCAGGTGCTTAAATTTAAGCATATGAGTAGACCCATTGATTTCAAGCAAAATTATTTCAACAGGCTGATAAAATTTAAAGCCTGGCAGAGTGATTAGATCATCTAGTCTGACTTCAAACACAGCATGTTAATTCTACTATTCCTCTTATCCAAAACTCAAAAGCTTGTCTGCTTACAACAGAACAATATGAATGCATTACGTTCAAGATCAAATTTTAAGGGGAAGATCATGATGTTCTGCACACATGAGTAGTGACCCACAACAAGTGAGAATTGTTCAAGTTGACACAAATTCCTTGCCTCAAATGGGAATTAGATGTTACAGGCTTTGAACCAACTTACGCACAAGGGTGAAGGTCAATGTGCATGTGGAAGATGGACTGTTTCTCCCAGAAGTCTATGTGCTATCAGAAAAAGCCATTAACTTTATTTTGGTTTCTTTCCTACTCTTTTAGTGGACTAGAAGAGTACTGTTGTGTAAGCAAGGATGAATAAAAAAGCTGCTTTAAAATCAATCTTTATGGCAAAGTGCAGTTATATTTTTTGCCTTCAGTTCTCTCATTTCCCAAAGACCGTGTGCAAACTGTGGTACAAAATAAGGAGCTGTTGTTCAGAAGCAGACAAAACACAGATATGTTAATCAAATGGAGACATACAGCAAAAATTAATTTTTCAAATCTCTTATCATCCATTGATGGGAGTTCAGACAGTTCAAAAAGACTTACTGTTTGAACAACAGACAAGAGAAAAAGTGAGAGACTTGACCTGGGGCCTCCTTTACAAGGATCAGTTATAGTGGGTTTGTATTGCATGAACACATAGCAGCAGAACAGGTTATTGAAGGATACTTACAACATACAGTCATACTGAAAAACAAAGCGGGAGGATAAGAGTGTCTTGGAGTACAAGTCCACCTTGTCAGTAACCATGTAGGTATCTTCATGTCTTGGGTTAGCACAGAAAGTCATGTTGGCTGTGAGAAGTATTTTTTACTTTATCTTCTTCCTATTTACACTGAGTTTCAGGGTTGGTAATCTCCTTGTTACTTAGTATAGTATTTCCTGGGAAGCAGAGGGGTACCCCAGCGGAAGGAGAAGCCTGTCCCAGCTTACCATAGGAGGGGAAAATGGCAAACACTGTCTCTCATGTAGAGAGATTCAGTTCTCTGTTCACTGTCTCTCATGTAGATTCAGTTCTCAGCTCTTCTGTGAACTTACTGCAGCAATTTGCTCTCATTTCTACACTGGATATCATCTCTGAAAGGATCCTTCCCAACCACCCATTTAGTAATGGTTGCAGACCCGTTTATCACAATGGCTCCCAAAGAGACTGTGCGAACTCAAGCACCTGCACAACGCAAAACACAACCCTGCTGTAACAGTTCTGTAGTGCAGGATCACACATCTCCCAGAGAATGAAAATGCAAAGTGCCCAGTCTGTTGCCAATATTGCAATGAAGTTATGCCACGTGGTCAAGACAGCACAAATGTGGTAAACAGCCAGAGCAGCTACAGTGTTGTGGGCAGTCTACTTGAGCAGCGTGGTTCAACCATATGCCCAATAATTCAACTGGGGAGACTGGGGGGAGGAGTTTAAAGTCAAGCTAACAGGTGTGGCATTGTCTCACTAATTGATTGTTGACAGTTGACATTATGAAGCTGTAGGTCGCTTGAGTTAGAGAGCACAAAAATTAATGTGTACAACATCTCTGTTTAGACAGCTCAGTATCCTTAGAACCTTTTATATTCTAACACACTTTATTTTTTCAGCTTGGTGCTTTATTGTTATTTTGGATTATTACCGTAGCACGATTATCTTGGGAGGCTGGAGACAAAGATAAAGCTTCAAAGATCAGCTGGCTCATTACTAAAGGGAAAACTGAAGTAGCATTCAACCTCAACTGAACTACAAAATATTCTTTGTAATTTCAGAAATTGGAAGAGGAAAGTGAGTGGATCAATGTTGAATTCTTCTAAGCCACTTGACATTCCTCCCAGTCATGTCTAGTCTCTTCTTTCTCTCTCAAAACAAGGAACCTTCATACTGCCTTCATATGATGCTGTGGTTTTATACCACAACACAGCCTTTATTTCCAGCACATCATTCTATTATAGTTCTATTCATTCACATCTATACTATTAGAGTAAGAAGGTAATTGTCTTAAGCAATAATTGAAACTAGAAATAAGATAAAAAAGCAGACTAATGTCCTTATACCATTAAGAGACATGAAACTGGAACTAACAACAGAGAAAGGCCCTGATTCAAACAAGAGTAATAAATCCAGCAGTTATATATAGAGACCTTGGCCCCAAGGGGCTCTGTCATACAAAAATATTAAGTGTTCTGACTATAATAAGCAAATCTCCTCACAACTAATGAGCATAGAAGCAGTAGCTTCTCACTCATCTTTGGGTTGGGTACTTCATAGAGTACAGAAAGCACAGATAGATCCAAATTCACTCATCTCACAGTAAGCTTGGAAGCATGAATTCTGGGACCTTTGCATGCAATGCATCAGATTTCAGACAGGCTGCTTGATAACACAGCCAAACTGATAAACATTCTGTGTATTGGACTTAGTGGAGATCCTGCCTGACAGTTCTATGAGGTTAGGTGTTTGTGATCTGTGCCTCATTTTAGAGAGCAAATACAAGCCTAAAGTGCTCCCTACAAGGGAGTAGTGCATTAATTTTTAATATTTTGATGGAAACTGTTAAAAAAAATTTCATTTTTTTCTAGGGAGAGTAAAGAAACAGGGCTTGGTTTTTTGCTCTTTTCTGCGTCTTTTACTTGATTCCATTGTTTTCGCTCTTGTAATTTCAGTGCAAATGGACTATGTTAAGCTGCAATGTGGAATGTACTGCTTCAGGCTGATACTCAGATACTCAGTATCACCTAGTGCTGCATCACTGAGAAAAGACTCTCGGAACCAAGAACCACTGTGACGTCAGTGGTGGCAACATGTTCATGAAAATTAACAAAATGGAAAAAACATTTTTCACTATTTATGTGTAATGCAAACTTGGCAGAATATCATTCTCTCTGATGTAAGTTTTGAGTGAAAATCATAATCAGAGATGATTTCTATAAGACAAACTGAAAGCAGTCGAACTTACAGGAGAGAGGAGTAAAATACAGAAATCTAGGTACTTTCTGTAAAACAGAAATCAATCCATTATAAAACATATGTTCACTGACTTGAAAACTTTCTGTGCAACTATCATTTCACTTAATGTCTGAGAGAAGGTGTAATGAAGAGCTCTGAAAAAAATGCTGGTGTCATACCCTTGGTCACTTGTATGCATTTGCACCAGTTGTGGAAAAACACATACTTCCTGGAGATTTTTAAATGGTAAAGGAATTACTGATTACTTCAAACTTACCAGATGCAGAAAAGAGAACAAAAACTGAGAGCTGCTGTACATTTATCATTGCAGCAATGCCCTCTCTTTGATCAGCACATCACTCACAATGAGGATGGCTGGAGAAAGTTGGGAAACAAATCTCTTCTAAATGTCCATGTCTGTTTAGAAATTTTCAACTTCAGACCAATCAAGACAGTATTGGAAAAAACAGCCTTTATGACAGATTTGGTTTTGTGCTAACTGGTGATACTGCATCTAGGTCTAGACTTACAGGAACACACTCTTCAAGCTCTGTTTCTGAAATAAGCATTTCCACCCTGTGGAATATAGCTACTCAATCTAGTTGGTAATAGACAGTGAATGGCTTTTGTCACTTTGGTTTTCTGGGTTTTTTTTAAACAATCATGAGTATATTGTTACTGCCACAGAAGAGGTCCTTAGCATCTGCTTTGACTGTATGGCATAATTTAACCCTATGTCTTAGTAAAGGAGATGCCACTACTCTTTAGCATTCGCAGTGTGGAATAACTTGCATTTGTCAGTCCACCTCTGTACTTCAAGATGAAACAAAACCAAGCAAAGGGAGCTGGAAATAAAAATCAGTGTCGTCTTACAATAACAGTAACAATTTTAATAATTAAAATTTCTTACAAATGTTGATATAAGGAAGAAACTATAAATTTCCAGCTTCTCTATGAATACATAGGCTCCACCTATGGTGCATAATTGCTGATATAAAGGAAGGACTGATTTCAAGGGTCATACCTAGGGATGCCCTAATTTGATAACTTATCTTAGCTCTTGCTTTCTTAACTATAACACTTAAGGGTGCACCCTTAACTATGAAAGGGGAGGTACACTGTGCATTTGCAGTACTCCTGTGCCCCCTAGAGCATTATATTGAAGAACTTGGGATTGGCTTACATTGCAAAGGATGTAACATAGCCTATGGATGTTTAAAACTGAATTAATGCAATGTAAGGTTGAAAGCCTTACATGCAGTATTTTCAGCAAAATTTCCTATTTTGTATGCCCCTATATGTCCTTTAGCTGACAGCTTTGTGTATGAGCTGTTGGACTATTTATAGCAGTCCTTATAATTGCACTTAGGTATTTATAAAACATCCTGTCTTGTGAGGGCTTCCATGATCTGCTTTCATTCACTTGTGCTGATAATGAAGGCTATATAATATCTGGGACTGTGAGGTAGACCAGCAAATCAGGCAGTTTGTCTGTTAGTTACGGGTTCCGTATATTCTAAAAGGCTGAAGTCAAACTGCAATGCAGCCATTTAGGAAACAAATGGCTACAGACTTGCAGTAAGTATAACCTGATATTTTTGTCCCCTAAGAGTCTTATCTCCTGTTACATAAACTCCAGAAGAATATGTTAACAGAAAAAAGACATTTTCAGGCAACCCACAAAACAGCCATCCATAATTGCCATATGCCGAAAATAACTCCATAGTCCAAAAATCTGCACAGTATCAAAGCATTGATGTTGAGATGAGCTCTCTATAAGTGATCAATTTATAAATGAATACACCTACAGTTAATTAAATGACAGATAAACACGATATAGTATGTCTAAAAAAAAAGAAATAAGAGAAACAACAGTTAAAAAGAAACCATGAAATACAGGTTCTCCTATAATAGCAAGAGGGTCTGGATCCATTTATCCAACATCGATAAAAGCAAAAAACTTCTTAATCTCAACCTAAACCAAAATGGGCAACTGTTCCATTCTTTAGTCCTTGAAACTTTTCTAAAAGCTACCCATATTATTTGACATTAAAAATTTAATCTTACATTCACATATCCCTACCACAATTCATTGCTAACTGTACTAATTTTTTGTTGTTCCTTTTCAGTATTTCTCCCAGCATGTCTGAGAAAAATATAGATTCATTTCTTAGTTTTCATTTGAGGCATTAATGGCCACATAGAAAAAAATGTACTCTTTTCAATCCAGTCTTCAATTTTTTTCTCAACAGAAAAAGAAGGCAATATACTATTGTGCACCAAACAGCAAAGGTTTTGTCGTACAGAAGATGCCATCTGATAGGTGTAAGACCAAAACATTTAATTCATTACGTCTGCATTAACTACCTTATCTTCTTTTGTATGTTGGTATTTCTTCAAGTAAGGAAAGGACAACAACAAAAAACCACAGCCAAAACAAAACAAAAGAAAAAAACCCACACCACAGAACTTTTAAGACCTTCATTTTCAGGACTCGTATCCAGATTATTTCTCTGTTCTGTTTCATGATGGCTTAAAACTGTCTGTCTAGCATGAGGATAGATAAACTTTTTCCCACATAAACCGCAATCAGTTTATGGCATTTTTTACTGAACCATGAAAAAAATTTATTTGTCTACTCATTTCAGAAAGTACAAAGGTTCCTTTTCTCTTTAGGGAGTGTATCCCAAGTTGTTTGTGGAATACTGTCATTCAGTCATTATCAGCAAATTATGTTCCTGTGTGGAGCATAACTACCAAATAAAAACAAGATAGCTATTCAGTGCAGACTGATGACATTGTACTGTGTGCTATTTCAAATGGCCCAGGTACTACCGGTATTTAACCAATTTTGTTAAAGGGTCCTGATAAGTATAAAAGAGTGCAGTTGATATTGCGTTATCAGAAAAATGGATGAATTAACAGAAATTGTATTTGTGGACTGGTAGATTGTTATGGAACATATTTCAATCATGTTTTCTTCAGTATTAGAAGGGAGTCAATTTCTAACAAAGTTTGTGAAGAAATTTAGAAATAATTTTAAAGCTGCATATAAAGTTCTGTTACCCTTGATCTCAGTTACTTTTAGGGGAAATGAAATGGCATTTATCAAAGACAACTCATTTGATCAATTGGCGATGTCCTAAAGCACAGTAAGTGCCTTCTCCTTTCTCTGAGCAAGGCTGGGTGTTTATACCCTGTTCTGTGAGCAGCCATCTGTGCCAGGGGGCTGCTTGAGCTTCCAACTCAGTTCTGCCAGGGCAGGTCTCAGTCCCTCTTTGGAATTGCTTTCCCTCTAGTGACCTAAACTTAAATGAACTCATTCCTCATGGGTTTATTTCTCATTTTTAAATTCATAGTTTTTACAACCTCCGCTTTTAAAACCCCCTCAGCAGGCCCCTGGGTCACCCCACGGCCTGTGACATCCTCTTTGGAGCTTCCCAGGACAGCCATGAGGAGCAGCTTGTTGATATCTTGCCCAGCAGGTTGTGTACCATGACAAAATGGACCCGCACACCTGCAGCAAACATCTGCTATTTCCCAGGCATTCCTCCTCCCTCTGTACTGACCCACTTACCCACACAGAATGGAGGCTGTGCTGAGCTCAAGCCCCTCAAGCAGGAGCCCCCACCTCAGGGCCCCAGTACGAGGGTTCTGAGGCGGCTGCAATGGGGACCTGGGGACTGCTGGGGCTACCATGGGTCTGGCCATGGCACTCGGGGCCCCCTCACCTCTCAGGATGCCTACGAGACCCTGCAACGAGCTGGGTACATCCATGCCTGGCTGGGTTGTGAGAGCCCATTTAACATGGGAAGTTTGTCCTATGAAAACTTGTTTCCCGGGAGTACTGAGAAACAGGAGAAGCCTGCAAAAGCAGCCATGGGTAATTAGCACGAGGGCTTCTTCCCTGCTCCAGGCTACGCTGGCAGCACTGGTGGCTACATGGTTTTGCAAGCATGTGCCAGTTTATATAACATGAAGAGCTGGTTTAAGGTCAAAGGAAGCAACGTGAGTTACCCTTTGTTGCTGCAGCCCTCATCTTCAGGGGTTTGCAGGCTTTCATCAGATTCTGACAAATGTGCCGCCTAGATATGATATTATATTTTAACAATTTTAGCAACAGACACCTGGCTCTGAGCAATTCCTTAAATTTGTTCAAATCTCAGTTGCAGCACTAACTATGGGTCACTTTGTATTTCAGAAAAATACCCTATAATCCCCTTTGTAATCTGAACTGTGCAGTCTTGCAAGATCTGGATTGCTTACCAAACAATAAAATACTATTACTACATCCTATACTGAGGTGTGACAATTGCCTGTGTCCTGTCAGTCTTCCCAATTTAAAGTACTGCTAGACTTTCAGCACAATGTATCCTATACGTGGGATGGGAATTTAAGAAATTCAGAAAATTGTGGTTTGCACCTTGCCCTCAAAATCCCATAGACTGCATGCCTTTGTTTTTAAATATCTAAATATCTTTAAATATGTGACCAAGCTAAAGGGAATTAGGCATTGAGCCTCAGCTGAATTTCAGTAATGTACGACCCTGGAAAATTCCATCAAAATCTGTTCCTTTCTTGACTTCAGTGTTTCTCCTTCATTTGCCCTACGTCTGGGAACATGGGGATAAGAATGCTTTTGTTTCCCGTTTTGCTCTCTCTGTTTAGACTAATAGTCCCACCTCAAAGGGTCTATCACATTCTGACTATACAATGTCTACCCCATGCTGCAAAAATGCTAGATAAGAAAATTAAAATGATCTCCAGTAGTAATAAGGTATTCATTGCTCTACTGTCCAAACACAAAAGGTAGTAATGTTGCCCCTTAAGGAAGTACAACTAGTCCCCCAAAGTGGGATTGTTCACATATTTTTCATGATCTTTGGAATAATCTGGTCTTAAAGACATTACGAATGCCACAGTATTTTAAATTGTCTTACTCCCGAGGTTTTAGGATTTTTAGGTTTAAACTCCTATATTTAAACACAGCAAAATGTGAAGTCAGAAACAAACCTGAAGTAATCAATAGGGATGTGTTTAACTTTCCATTTGTGCTGCCCCTACTGTCATTTAAGGCATTTGGTGTTAGTCGGCTAAAAAAAAAAAAAAAACAACCCCAAACCAAAAAAACACTAACAAACACCCAGAAGTTTTGGAGCACATAGTACCATGTTCCTGTCAAATGCTTTAGCAAAGACTGCTGTTATGAAAAGGATTTTCTAATAGGGGGAATAATGATCTTCAGATTCTAACCTCCTGGCACGGCAGTGAGATTTATCAGGAGGGGCATGTGACTAGTTAAGACACACAGCCCCAGCTTGAAGGAAACAGCTGCTCATTTCATGCTTTAGCACTTGGCAGCTGGACAAGGAAGGGTGATGTTTGCGTCGAATACCTCTGCAGAACCAGGCACAGTAAGTGATTTTCCCTGTTTTTGATTTTTTTTTCCTAAACTGCCACTGCTTTCCTATTTTCATCCTAGACCTCTCATAAAAACACTTAAGGGTGAGGCATATTTTTGAAACTTCATTGATGAGCAGTCATTCATGATCAGAATGCCTATATTTTTCTGATCTGTGATTAACAACAGCATTGGTTTTGCTCTTGCAGGAACCAGGCAGGTACAGTGTTTTGTCCTTATACTAGCCAGGTAGGGAAAATGGTGCTTATTTACTCAGATGGCAGAGTGAGGAGGCTGTTTATGATGACTGTATTTTCCTTTCTTGGTAGGTAGTGATACAATGAGTATAGAGCAATTTCAGTGTTTGGCTTAAAAGAATGCATGTAAGGAATTGACAGAGGTACTTCCTCAAAATAGTGTGATTAATCTGAACAAAGTTGGTTGTGACTGGTTACTTTTTGAGGTTGAATGCAGAGATTTTTTTTGGAAAGAAAAAGGTAGAAGTGAGAAATACAGGAAGACAGTGAAGATATACTTATTAAGATATTATTGAGTCATTCTGGATGGTAATGCGTAATTAGATTGTGAAGATTGAAAAAAATCCTCCCTAAAACAGGGATGGAGTCTCCTACATATCTCCAAGTTCTTAATTAAATTTATTTTTGGACACTTGCATTTTCTGTGGTTTTGTTTCATGAGTGATTGATTTCCCTGTCTGATAATTTTTGACTGTTACAGTCTGAAGTTTTCTTTTAAAATTGGAGCATGGGATACATCAAAAGGAACTTTTGATCAATTATTTACATAGAGATGAATTAGGGTTTTTTGGATGAAGATTTATGAAGAATGTAAACAAATGAAGGAGTGATGGATCTTGATATGTGATGAGACTGAGGGATGCCAGGTGCTTTGGGGAAGGTTAAAGCAGGACAGAGGTAGAGAGCAGCAACCTTCCTGTTGAGGAAGGTCCAAGCATAAACACTGACAGATTGCATGCAGTCCCTCCTTTAAAGGTGGGGAAAATAAACTTTATTCAAAGACTTCTCACATAAGAAAGAGAAACTTTATTTCTCTCTGAAAACTTCAATTTTTCTTTTAAACTGCAGTTTATGGCTTTGTCAGTTAATTAGAAATTTTATAGGAAAATGTCAACAGTTTCAATTATCACAAAATTAGAAGTCTACTTGGCTTCCTGCCTGTTTGTGTCTCCAAGGGTAGACTAGCTTCGAACCAAGAACTGAAGTACTATCAGTTATGGTTACACTGCAGCCCTCCCACACAGATACCATGCAAGATCATGAATGGAGCAGGCCACTGGGTCCTGAGGTGCTTGGCTTTGTGCTCAGGAGCCCCTAGTCCCCTGGGAACCTCGGCTGCAGTTGGGCCCCTCTGGCCTGTCCGCATCTCCATTCCTTTTGGGGTAGAGAGAATAACTGGTCCACTGTTGCTTTTTATTCTGATCCCAGAGTAAGTTTGGTTTTTTTCAGAATAGTAGGCATTCGGCATTTTGAATACGACTATGCCACAGTGTGCTTGTTTCCAGACATTGTACTTTGTATTTGTAATGAGTGGTCTCAGTTAAACAAACAGTCCAGTCAGATGAAAAGAACTGTTGAAGGAACGTGCTTTGAAACTAAGATAAACCACAAATCCATCAGAAAAGAGATGTAAGCTCAATCTATTCCTGCTGTAACTTCTTCTTCCCTGTCTCTGGCACAACTGCTGTGCCAGTGTTGGTGCAAAAGGTTGATGTAAAGCCATATGGTTCTACAACAACTGGATTATGAGCTACCTCTTGTGCAGCTGATTTTGTTCTCAGGCAGCTGTGGTAATTCAGTGTGGTATGTAAGGGGCAAAGTGGTGATTACATAGTAAACATTAGATAACTGCAGTGCTGAGCTTGTCTTCAGGTAATAATGTCTGAAAACATATTGTCACAGTGGTAACTGAATTGTCTCAAAGAAATGTGGCGGGAAAGCTTAGGTTTGTGCCTCTATACTGTTGATTATTAAGGTCGCTTACAGTCAAGGAGAAAAACTCATCACTTGGATCTGCAAAGCGTAAGATAAACAACTCTGCTTTATTTACGACTTCCAGCTGTCATTACTGTATCTAATTTTGAATGAAATTCAAGGCTCACGACTAGACTTTTAAATTCTCTGTCCATAAAATAAAGAAAACTTGATCAACATTACAAGATTTTCAAGGGTGTAATTGTTTCAATCCTTATCACCAACCTGTTTTGGTGGGAATACTCTGTTAAACACAGAGCATACTTTGAGAAATGAGTACATTACAGTCTTCGGGCTCTCCTCACTTTTTGGATTTTCTCATTAATTCCAACTGCAACATCTATTACTGCAGTACCAGTCAGGGAACACTACTGGGGCACACATTGATTTTGCATTTGATCAGAACACACAGCCTCTGTATCAACACTCTTTTATATTATTTTACAATATCCTTATCTCATAAAAACACATACTCAGCTTTTTAAATATACACACCCATTATGTTCATGTAAGTTGAGGCAGGTCTGCATAGATATGAAGCACAATAATTAAATTTTAGCATGCTTTATTCAGGGAAGTGCTCTGCCCTTGGCTTTCCCATTGATGAGTCTCTGGAAAGCCCAGTACGTAACAGAAAGTGTTCATCCTGGATTTTTTTTTGTTACATGGTAGAGGGGATTGAGTAACAGTGTGAGCATTGCTGTCCCTCTGCAGAAGCTCAATATATATCCATATCACTGACAGTATTGTAAGGTTCCTATTAAATCTTTTTCCTTTACTCTGAGGAAAGGATCAGGGCAGCCTTACAGTTCTCTGAATGGGTATATTTCTGCTCTATATCAAAACATCTAGCTAAAAAGTAGCTGCAGTTTTGCTAGCCCGTCTCTCTGGTTGAAAATGCCATTATACAGAGGAGCCACTCCCAGGATGTTCCTGAATAAAGAGAGGAAACTACTTTTAAAATACTGTAAGGGTACTTTTGTGGTTTTCTTTTTTTCCTAAGCTGTCCAGGCCCAGCTACAGTATATTTGTACAGGTACTCTAAACAAGTTGTACTGAATGTTTTCTGTTAACACATTTATGGTATGTTCACTTTTCATTGCTCAATTTGACAAACGTGTTTTCATGTTGGCCCATTGTTATAAGTCAGGAATAGCAATATTTTATACATGAGTGTTTGAATAAAAAGTCTGAAATAAATTCTCAGGTCTTCTGGGTTTTACTCTTCATTGATTTTGTCTGTGTTTTTTCTATTCAATGTGAATAACCAGTGCAGTAGTACTTTTTCATTAATATGTTTGCTTATAAGTATAACATACCTAAAAACCACCTGACCACGAGATTAGAGATATTGCGACAAGGGATAACTTTTCTCTTTTAATGAAGGTAAACAAATATCAGCTACAAGACTGGCAATATCAACAATACAGATTTTATGAGGCTGGTTCAAATACAAAGACTAATCCTGCAAACGCATAGCGATTCACTGAGCTGAATTCATGAGAGGCCCCATCAGAAAGTTCAGCTAACCTCTGAGTGTGTACGAAGTCAGGATCAAAGTGTAGGAGTGTGGAAATACCCACAGGAGTGATGTTTAGAGCTCAGCAGAAAACACAATTACCCCTGAGAACTACTCTGGTTGTTTTGGTGGCCATCTGCTATCTCACTTCTCTGAATAACTTCTCCCCTTGACCACATTCAAATAGGTGAAATGGTTTGACTCTCTCTACAGAGTACTCCCCCACCTGTGATTTATGCATATGTTCTTTACTAATGATTTGGAGTTTCTCAGGCTAGGGGAGAAGGCTTCAGCACCTCAAGAACCTGCCAGGCATAATCATATATGGAAAATTAGTGAAACCTGTGCTATTCTTGTTCAGATACTCTATATATTTAGTTCCCACAAACAGAAAATAACTGTATCAAATTAACACAAATGTAATATTACTGAATCAGCAGTATGTCTGCTTTGGACTATGACAAAAGTCATACCAAGCTCAACATACAGTAGCTTATATATATATAGAGAGACATATATATAAAGTGTTATATATACCAATATATTTCCATATACAACTCCTTCCACTGCTGTTAAAACTGCCTCTCTTTTTACCCCCTTTTATGGAAACCTGTTGCAATCAAAGCAGCAGTGGGCTTGTGTGAGAGAGACCGAAGTGCAGCAAGTGTGTGCAGGAGCAGGATATCCGAGATGAACAAGGATTTTCCATCATTTTTGAAGCATATTTTGCTCCCCGTGCCTGGAACAGGTTGATGGTTTTCGATGTAGAAATCAGTCTTAGAGGCTAGAATTTAAGTAAGTCACACACGATATTGTCAAATAGATTGAAGATTACTTATATAGGGTGTATCTGCATGCTTGCTAAACATGTTGATAAAGCTGCCTTTGACACATGACCATGCATATATTCTTTGTTGTGATGCTATACTCTTGTTCATGTTCTTTAAAAAGATGTAACATTTCTCCAGCTTAAACTCTGGTCTCACTAAATTGAATTTCCTTAATCTGAAATAGCATTATTACAGGTAGACTTCCATTCATAACCTGTATTTCACTTAGGCTTGCCCAATCTTGGTGCTGGTTATTGTAGCATGAGTTGGTTAGTTCTGTTTGTTCTGCAGTGACCCAGTCTTTGAACCCAGAGCTGGTTCGGAAATTTCTGGTGTTGCTAGTGGGAAGTAAAAAAATCGGTTTATGCAAATACACTATTGATTACCAGTGGAGAAAATTACATCAGAAAATCCTTGCTGAATTAGGGCTGGAGTCAACTTACTGTCTGGATATACAGTGATTTTTGTCATCCAAATCAGAATAGCCATTACATTCCAGCCTTATCACACTGTTCATAAAATAGCTTCCTTAAAAGACTAAAAATAGTCTCCTCTGCTAAAGACGTCTTGCCTACTTTAGCTTGCTTACTCATATTCTGCTTTACCAAATTCATGAACACATACTTCCTGGAACAGCTGCCACCCTTCCTAAAACTCTTGGTTTCCAGGCCCTTCCCTTATGACTGTCCATGTATTTTTATCTTAAGTAGGCACTGGGGCAGGAACTAGAATTCACTTTCCCCCCCACCTCTTATTGAGTGAGCGCTCTTCCCCTTAAATTATAGTCATGCTCTTGCTTGCTTTCTCCATGCAGATCACTATTTCATGTAACACTGGTGCTCTGAGCATGGTAATTCTGTTCTGTAGTTTCAACCAAGATAATGGAAGATTTTAAATCCTTCCATTAATTGGAAGAGTTGATTCTGTATCTCTCATAGCTTTAAGGAGTGTTCAGAGGTCTTGGGAAAAGAGCTTGGGCATCACAGCTGCACCTATCTAGTACAGGCTTGACATGCTGGATGTGACTAAAGGATGCTTCACACAGAGAGAGGAGTTTCGTGTGTACAGATCACAAAAGAATTTAGGACTGACCTAAACAGGGAGCTTCTTGATGTTGCTGACTTGGACTTCAACATTGAAAATGCAGGAAGAGGTTACAAGCTCTAGGCAGTCACCTTCTAAGGTGACAAGGTGAGAAGTGAAAGGTCAGGCTGAGAATCATACCGATGGAGTCAGGCCCTAGAACTAAAAGGGAGCCAAGACTGCAGAACTAAAATAAGAGAGGTGGTTTTCAGATTAATGTATCTTAAGGAAAAGCTCTTTTGCAATTTACTTCCTGTCTGTGTTTCAAAACTTGCTTTTTTTGGAATTCTCGCACTAATTTAACTGTATTGAATAAGAAATTGGGGTAAACTTTGACCTAAGCATGGTTATCTGGTATACTAGTGCTTATAGAAATATAATTTGCTCCTGTAAGCAAGCTTGAAAAGGATGGAGGTGCTTTTAAAACTTGATTGTAGTCAGCCTTTCAATGCTAAATACTGAGGCAGGGAAAACAAGTTCCTAAGCCTCTATGTCAGCTTTTAAATCAAGATCTTCCCGACGCCTTCCACCTTTTAATTACCTTTTCTTACTTGACCCCATTTTTCACTTCATATTAGCTTTACTACATAGCCACATTGTTAATTTTTTAACAATTATTGGAGTTTAGCAGATCCTTCAAGAAATTCTGATGAGCTCCTTAAATTTGATAAATATATGCTAAGGAGTAAATAGTTATGAGTTTCCTCTATAAATACAAAATAAACAGGTTTAGGTGAATTTAATAACTGTCTTTCAAGTTGCTTGGAGTGGCCTGAACTGGCCACTGCAAAGGCATTATACTACCAATTGACTGAAAGGGTTTTATCTACACAGCCAGAAGTACACTTGGTGGAGTATGTGATTCTCAGCTGTTGCAGCCATAGCAGCTGCTCTTGTTGCTCTTCAGATAATGCTGAATCTTTGGCATACGTGAGCTTTAGAGAATTAGTGTTGTATCAAGACATGAGCATTGCAAACTTAACCTATGGGTTTTGGTACGGTTTGTTTTTCTGAAGTCCTATTGTAGCAATGTGTTCTGTGGTTGTGGAAGTGGAATATTTGTGTAGCTGCAAGCCTGTGTTAAATATTCTTTCATACAATAAATATATAACTACTAAAATAATATTAGCAAAATAAAGATCAAAGTTACTTGTTTGATGTATTACTTATTAAAGCAGGAACTGTAAGATGCTTTTCCTCTTTTTTTCTTTGAAAATTTTTTTTACACTGCTCCTTCCCCTTTTTCAAGTTGTCATGCTGTTCTGTATATTTTTATATATAGCACCTTCTTATGTTACTCTCCTTTTAAAGAAGGCATTTAGCTTGTTGGCTGCAAAGTGTCTTATTGTTAGGAAGGTATGTGGTTATTAATAAAAGCCAGTCTGTTCCAAAAGCTTGGATATAGGAATATAGGAATTGTGGTGACACTGTTCTCATATCCTGTACTCTGTAGACTTTTTGTACCATAAACAGTTTTAGAGGTTTGCTGTGTCTCCTTATGGTTGTACTAACCAGTGTGTGCTTCTTAGTAGATTGCTTAGTAAGCAAAGAAGGTTTAGTCAGCTCACTGGTGGTTACTTTGTTACCTCTGAAAAAAAGTACAAAATCCAGTCAAACACATTAAAACCAACGAATAATCTCTTTCCTGTCCTTCTCTATTGGAGGCTTAGCATTTCAAAAAACTCTGAACTGGGCTAAGAAACACTGTATCACTGTGTTTAAACGACTCTCTTTGCATCATTAAGAAATCTGACACTGCCATTGTTTCACCCATCTTCCCAAGGGAAACTCATAAAAAATAACTACAGGTAAGAAACTGCTTATGTATTTTGATGTCCAGCATCTGCTGACAGAATTTTATAAAGAAAGATACTGGCTCTCTCCTGATCTCCAGGCTGTGTTTTCAGTCCACCAGCCTTTTGGCACACCAGCTTGCCCATGAGTCGTGAGTCGTTGATGACTTCTGCAGCTGCAAAACCATAGCATCACACAAGCCAGGCATCCCTGGTTCGTGTGAGTGTGCAGAAGACAGCAATTAGCATGAGCTCCTAGGATCACACAGCAAGTCTGTCTACTGTCATGCGTGTCTGTCAATGTTTTCTAGTGTATTATTTCAATTTGCAATCTCTCTTTAAAGAGTGACTGCTCTCAAATGAATGGGCAGTTACCACTAGGGATTGAGAAGGGTTACTGGCCATTAGCAACTGGTCCAGCCTCCCTCCTTGTCTGGGACCTATTAACAGGTCTGCAGGGAAATAGCAGTTACATGTGAAATATTTTCTATGTTCATCAAAGGGAAAACAAAGAATTATCTGATTAGAAATGCACTATAACAGCCAAATGGGAAAAAGGAGCCAAGGCTCTGTCCTGCCCCTCTGTCCTTTTAACTCTGACTTGCTCCATCTCAGACATCCAGCTTCCCATTACTTAAGTCTCTGAAAACCTCTTCCTGCCTTTATTGTTTTGCCAGTTGCTGCCTTCAATTTACTGCACTGATAAGTACTTCCCAGGCTGTAAATGTGTGGTCGAGATATTTCTGAAGCCAACCTATGTTTTGATTGTAGTCACAGGAGGAAAAGTCAGCTGAAAAACTACTTTCACTACACAGAGGGGCCTCTCCTCACATGGGATAGGTATAGGTTGTGAATTCACGGGGAGAGATGTGACGTAATATACGGGCTAACAGTGCCAAAGAAGAAAAAATAAACAGGCACTGAACCTCCCCTTTTCAAAATGTAATAGCCTTCCTTTTGGTAGATGTAAAGTAACTGTAGGTGTTTGGGGAAAGTCAGAAATCAGAGTGAGAAATCAGATATGGTCATCAATGCTGGAAATAGCAGGTAAATAGGAGGTCTTAAATTCTCCCTACTGGTTTCTGGGACTGCAGATAATGATTTTGTCTTACCTTGACACAACATAGCTGCAGAGATGGCCAATGAAAGAGGTGTGTTTTAACATATTGCTTTTTCAGACAGTTATAATCTCTGCTGTTTGGGTGACCAGCACAAACTCATAGAGCTTGATAGGGTTGAGAAGCTCCCCAGGTGCCTGCGTTCCTGTGGTATAATTATAAAAGGTGGCACAAATGTTTGCAGTGTGGCTGTCTGCCAGTGGGGAATAATTGGAAATTACAGAATGAGTGAAAAAGCTGCTTCTGAGGGAAAATCAATTTGGAAGCTATGGGTTTGTCAGACTGATAACTTGATATGCAACTTACTGAATTTGGATATCTGAGTTACATGCTCTTACTTTTCTTCTTTGTCTTAAAATTGATCAAAAAGTGGTGTGAAACTGAAAACAGTGCTGACTCTTAAAATTGCCGTAACTCTTGGAATATTCAACAGTTTCAAAGAAGTCAGTAACCAGGGACTATGCTAGTACAGAAAAATTTTGGCTTAGTTACAAATAAGACAAAATGAACTTTGTGTGGGAAAAGGTAGATCTCCAAAATGAACATATCAGAAGCTCTAGGTGAATAGGGCCTGGGATTTTTTAGTAATCTAATTAATAAGTAAATGTGATTTTTCTAGCTTGTCTTTAAGGGAATATAGCTGACTAATGTAAATAATAATAAAATATTAAAATATTTCATAACAGATATTAATAACATAAAATAACATAACAGGTAATAAATATATGGGGGGGTTGTCTTTCATAAGTAAAGGGTTTATTATTTCCCCATATGTTTTCTAAAATAACTAAAGCCCCCGTTTTTTCTTGGGATGGTCCAGCCTCACTAAAGACATGTGACAGTGTAACCAGTCAAGAATACATACTGATAAACTGCTTCTTTCCACTGACTTGACTAGATTAACAAATCAAACTTACTCTTGCAAGATGCTATATACAAGTCTATGAATAGAATAAATATGAATTATGTTTTGCCAAGAGTTTCTCTGAAGGCTTATAGGTCTTACATTGAGTTAGACCATGTGAACTATTACTGCTGTTGCTGTCCTCTCCCAATGGGTTACACTTTGCTGCTGGAGGTCTCTACTCTGTCTGAAGGGCAAAGATTCTCAGAAGAGCTGCATCCCCTGGTGTCATGCACGTTAATCAAATGTTGTATATTTGTAATTTTATTTTTGCTTTACTAGGAATAGCAAAACAATTTTTGTGACAAATCTATTGAGAAGTATCGCTGTAAGTTTTCCTTCTTTTGAAAACAAACTAAAGTTTTCCTTAGCTCTCCCTTTTAACCTGATGCATTCTGGGCAATTGTACTACCTTGACCCATAGAAAGTGGAAGTAAAATGTCAACAGCATAGTACATGGAATAACTCAAGGACGTGTGTTCAGATTTTACTGCCATTATTAACTAGAGTTACAGAGGCAAATGCCAACAAAGTAAATACAGGAAAAAAATATAGAAGTGGATGGCACAAAGCTAAAATATGGTAGATAATCCATTGCAAAAAATGTTAGAATTTCAATTGAGAATGAAACCTTTGTTGTTTTTACAAATCCAGTTATCAAGCTATCTATTATTTTAGGGGGGGTTATAAGTGAGGAAACCTGGGGGATTTTTTTTCCTGTTATCTCTGAAATCATCCTGGTTATGTTTCACAGAAAGAATGCTAAACAAAATGCTATCTAAGCAGCTCAAGCCTTAATCAAGTGACTTGATGATTACTGAAAGTATTTGATCATGTGACTGTTCATTGGCATTCCTCACGATTTCTGTAAGCTTCTCTTTATGTTAGGTCAGCATGTATTGTACCCCACATGCTAATCAATGAACTTATACAAGACATTATATGACTCTGAGCTAACAGCTTGGTGGCCCATATGAGTGGATCCGTATAATCACTTGGTTTCTTACTCACAGCCCTATTCATTTAACATCTATTCCCACAGAACAATAAATGTTTAGGGCCTGAAATAGTTTAAAATACCCTTCTATGCCTTCTATGTTAATTGGGTGACCCATGATGACCTGAAAGTAAATATCTGTGGAGCCGTCCTTCAAAATTAAGCATAGTAAAATACATTCTGAAAATTTGTAACTTGAATACTTTTGTGCTAAGGCACAAATACTCACCCCTTAGAGGCTATATTAGATGTAAATAGCAAGGTTTTGGCAGCAGGGGGGCTGCAGGCGTGGCCTCTGAAGGAGGAGACCAGGTGCTGCCCTGTGTCAGACACAGCCACTTCCAGCTGTCTTTGCAAGGAACCCAGCATGGCTGAGCCCATCAGCTGAGTTGGTGGCACCTTTGTAAAAACGTATTGAAGAAAAGGCAGAAAATTCTGAGGGGGAGGGAACACAGAGAGAGCAAGGGAATGGAGAGGAAGAGGAAACAACATAGGGAATAACGAGGTCAGAGGACAGGGAGGTGCTCTGTGGCAGAGCAGGTACTTCCCTGAAGAGACCGTTGCCATTGGTGAGTTCATGCCAGAGCAGGTACAGCTCTGAAGGGACTGTGGCCCATAAAGGACCCAGGCTGGAGCATAGGACAAGAGTGAGAAGGAAGGAGCAGCAGAGAGAAACTGCTGACTATTGACCCTGACCTCCTGCACTGCATATTGTCTCGCTGAAGGGACTCAGTGTAACCTGCAGCAATAGCAAGGGAGAAGGACAGGTGTCTGGAGTGAAGTTTAGCCTGTACTGTTTCCCAGTACAAAAATCAGTAATTAAATATTTATGTTAATAGTCAAGGAATTAAGTTTTACAGTGATTACACTGGCTTCTGGTTGGCAAATGAAATGGAACAAGTAAAACTTTACCTGTGGAGTCTATAGAGCTATAGAGTCGCTGATTTCCCCTGTGCAGTGTCTGTTGTTAGTAAGAGGATTGGCTTTAGTCATCCACCAGCAATGTATGCTTAACCATCCCCCTGTCCTGTCCTTTTTGCAGATGTCCCACTCTGTTTAGTGTCTTCTGAAGTTCTCCTTTGATCCTGAAAAAGAGTGAATCTAAGCAATAGGGTGCAGACATTTGCTGTGGTTTATTGTATAACTACTATCTGAAAGTGTGTAGAAAAGGTGAATGAATGTTGGGAAGTCACATCAGATGAGCCCAATACTCTCACGAGTAATTTTCATTCCTCCCCTGTCCCCTCACCTCCCTTACTTCATGGAGCAATGCCACAATCTCTCCCTTGTTCTGTGTCCTTGCTCCACATGACAAACATTATTGGAAGCCAGATGTGCTATCCTGCAGCCAGCTGCATGTGATGTTGACGTCATGGGCTGGGACAAAAGTGGCGATATTAGGCTGCCTTATAGCCCAGTATCACTGCCCTTTCCTACCTAGCACAGCATCATGTGTCAGATACTGGAGAAACCTGATCACGTATGTCACTTGCTCAGAGTTTTCCAGAAACAGATTGTTCGTACGTTAATAAATAAACTGGTACTGACCAACTACAGAAAATACGTGATTCCTGGGAGAGAATAAACTTCAGGAACCATGCAGTATGCAATTTAAGACCTGTGTTGACTTGGGCCCGAACACGTCTTGATTGCACTTGTGTAGGCAAAGTTGCAGCACTTACGTGTTCCAGCTGGGATTCTTATTATGGTAATTACTAACTAATATGTGTGGAGACTGATCATAAGAAAGGGTCTTACCACAAGAGCCTCCACTACATCTACAAGGTAGCAGGTGAAGTCTGTCCTGAAAAGCTTGCCCTGGACATAAGATTATGACAGAAAAAGTCATAGCAAGAGAAATTACCCTTAAATCTTCTCATGAGACTCTTAATTTCTTGTCAGCTTCTTTTTCTGCGTACTGCTACTGATTTGATTTCCCTGTTCAGCTGCTCACATTTAGCACTCCTCCAGCAGCCAAGTGGAAGTTGTTAATGTAAGCATTCAGTGGAGTGTTGTGTAGGCTCCAAGGAGGGAGAGATGAGAGGAGGTCTGACTTAAAGCCCCAAGAATGTCCTAATCTTGTAAAGAATATGAGTCTCGTGTGTGCAAGCCCCTGGAAAGTTTGTGGATAAACTGAGACTCATAGAGGTGCCTCTGTGTCAAAGTTGGACTGTTTGCGTGTGGCTCTATTTATTGTCCCTAAGTAGAAGGAAAATGGCTCACTTTTAATTAATGGGGAAAATGCTACACGTACATTTACTTTGGCCTTGCTAAAAAGCTGTTTAAATTTCATTTTACTAAATAAATATTACTCTGTATGTCAAATTTAAGCCTATTTAAAACCAAATTATTGGGTTAGCTTGAATCTGTAACCAATATAACTTGCTTGAAATCCACATAAGAGTGCCCACACAGGGATTTGTACTGGCTTGACATTTTAATATTAGTTAAACTGCTGTAGCTTGTAGGTGTGGATGTCCCCTTAGTAGTCTCCAGGAGTAGTAGTGATGTCTTTTGGTTTTACTAAGGACAGAAGACAACATTTAAAACTTGGCTTCATGCTGACACCCTGTTCATACCATTTGGTGCTTTTGCACAAGACCACAAGTTTACCGGCAGGGTATCCTGCTGCTTCTAAAAACTAATGTATTACACTTGACCACATCTGTCACAGGAGCTCACAGCCTACACGTTTGTTTTAAGTTATCTGTCAAGACAGTCCATAATAGCACCATCTCAAGACTTTCAAAATGTTGAACAAAAAATGCAATTACACTGCACAAGGGTACTAAGGAAAGCCATCTGCTTAAAGTAATTGTGTGCATGTGGCAGTCAGGGTGATGGCAGGACTTGGAAGGGACTCTCTATTTTGTAGTTTAGTCCATAACAAAGTTCTAAATTCTGAGCACATCACTACAGGTGTTTCTGTTTTCCCCCTTAGTAGGAATGTGCATCCCATAATAGAAATATTTCATGAAATAAAGCATGACATGCCTAATACCCTCACTTGGTTCACAGGGATATTATGGTTGTATTTACTATCTAAATAAAGGGGGTCTCTTAGACAAAGCTGTTAACTTCAAGGGAGTGTTAAGGCCTATATCGATCATATTTCTACTGTTGTATCCTTCACCCATTCCTGACTATTGCTCTGAAACCCCTTTCTGGCACTGGGAGGGTTACTTGCAGTGGAGACTGTAATTTTAAGTGGCCTGATAAAGAAATGAGAATGGGTGACTGTGGAGGATTCTGTGCCTCCTGTGTCCTTAACAGCCTCTGTTAACATCAGTAAACTTAGTAGGATTTGTAATTCCATTATAAGGGAAATTTTTTTTTCATTATAGTGTGCAATCATTCCCTGACATATTGAGTGAGTTCTGATTTTGTTTTCTAGCTTTAACGAATCCTCCTGAAACAGCCAGATGGCAATGAGATGTTTCAGAGTTACACTGGGAAGCAGCTGGGGGCAGAGATTCTCTAGGTTATTCCAACTAAACCTTTGGAAATCAATTTTTTTAATAATAGCCACATATTCCAAACATTTTTAATTCTTTAAATGTAGAAAAACTCTGCTACGATTTTATTTTATTTTTATTTTTGTGCTTTTCTTGCATTGAGCCATTGATGGAACATAATTTATTTAGTTTATGTGGATGACATTTGTAGTTGTATTTTACTCATCCATCTCTGCAAGTGTGGATGGATACTATTGTGGCACGATACAGACAAGTTGTTTATTGTCCTAGTAGAACAGCGGTGCTTAATTGTACGAATGATGTAATGGTTGTGGTTGGTGGAGTCTGCAGTCAAGAGATGTGATAGCAGGTTTGGCTCAGACCCCGTCAGCCAGTTCTTCATCCAGTGGAAATATTTTATTCTTCTTTTAGAAGTATTATTAGAATAATACTCTGACCTTTAGGGGTCAGATAGGCTGTTTAGAGGATAGTACTGTAGTGTTAGGACCTAGGTATGTGCTACTTAAGTAGTTGTCGCATAATTGAAAAAAAACCAATGCAAACCTGCAATTTTATATTGAGAATTACTTGTTGATTACTACATGGCTGTCTTTATACTGTTGTCAAGAGAAGACAGAGATGATACTCTTCTATGCTTTATTATGGAGGATGGTAATACTTACAAAACTGAAAAGTCAGATCAAGTCTTTTCCATTCCTACATTTCATGCTCAGCAATTTTCAAGGGATAGACAGAAAATGCAATAGCTTTTCTCCATTTTATTTTTTAAAGAGCTGATTAAAAACTATTTTATTTTTTTCCTCTTGAAAAAAACACTAAGTCAGATGAAGCTAGATAGCTGGCTCTGTGAAAATCACGCCAGTAATTTAAGCACTTGGAGGATGATTTTGGAATGGAAAAAAGGAAAAACATGCCCAAGGTGGGATTCTAACAAAAGTTAGCTGCCAAAGTGCAAAGCTGTGATCTTGAAAAACCCTGCTCAGCTGCTGGCTAACTCTCAAAGTAAGTAAACCAAGCAAATACTCTACTTACCTTTTTTTCCACTTTAAATAAACAATCTTGGAAAGAGACTGAACCTAGGGTAACCATGGTTCATGTGGCCTGACCAGTAAATTAGAGAGTCATATATCTCTGGTTCACTTCAGAAAACTTTAGGTTTTGCGTGATAGCCCAGCTCTTACAGGAAGGGTTGAGGCTGCCCAGTCTACCCCCAGAGCTAGCTGTTACAATGCCTTCTGCTACAATGCAGAGAACAGGTTCAAAGCCGAGGACCAGGGCCCAGGTGTGTACCCACCTCCCCCTTTTTCTTAGATGAGTGCTCTGACTGCTTACTGACGTGTGAAAGGATTAATTTCCTCTCAATTCGTGGCAGGTAGGAGCTCTGTGTGATTTCTGGAAAAACAGCGTTCTATCAAGAAGTGGTTCTGCACCACCAAGTTCAGAGGAAAGTGCTTTCTTCTGGTTAGGAGGAAGAGGCAGGATTTAATGCTTGTACCTCTCTGCTCTAGTTTTCTGTCGGCTGACTTGGCCTGCAGCACTGTGTGTGCACTGGTGTATAGAAATTCACTGTTCAGTGAGCTGTGTTTATGTCCTCCAGGGTCCTTCTCTCAGCTTCAAGGAAAAGAGCGTCATGCCTAAATCCATTGTTGGATGGGATCAGAAAGAACCTGGATGTAGGAACACATTGAAAAATAATCACATGGAATCATAGAATTGTTTAGATTGGAACAGACAACTTTCAGATCATCAAATCCAACTATCAACCCAGCACTGCCAAGTTCACCACTAAACTATGTCCCCAAGTGCCACATCCACACACCTTTTAAATACCTCCAGGGATGGTGACTCAACCACTTCCCTGAGTAGCATGTTTCAAAGGAAACCCTTTCCGTGCAGAAGTTTTTCCTGATATCCAATCTAATTCCTCTCCTGGTGGAACTTGAGACCATTTCCTCTCATTCTGTTGCTTGTTACCTGGGAGAAGAGACTGACCTCCACCTCACTACAACATCCTTTCAGGTAGTTGTAGAGAGTGATAAGCTTTCCCCTCAGCCTCCCGTTTTCCAGACTAAACAATCCCAGCTCCCTCAGCTTGTCCTCATAAGGCTTGCATCCTTGGCTGAATGGTATATTTTGAAGGTCTTCCATGCAAAACACTGCTGCATGCTTAGAGCAGCCTCAACACCACAGGACTCTGAAGCTGGGTCTATAGATAAATATTCAGTGCAGGACACTTTTCCAGGTGCTGGGATGCAGTGCGCTGTACTGCTAGAGCATCCCTGACATGTCAGTGGTCTAAGTGGATCAGATGAACAGCTTCCATATGCCAACTCTACCTGGGAGGTTGAGAGACTTCACTGATGGAGCTGCAGGCCAACCTCTACTGTTTGGCCTCAGCACCCGGCAGCCAGTCTGGGCATGGTCAGCTCAGTACTGCAGACCCATCCTGAATGAGCAGCAACTTCTCCTCCTTCCAGGAGGTGGAAGTTGTGTCAGAATATGTTGACCCTTCCTTTTGCTGAAGAAGGAGCATACCTGCCCACACAGTGGGTGTGAGCTGGTGGCTGAGGTGACAACAGCAGGGCCAGCAAAGCTACCATAGCCTGGTGTCACTTGGGAGGCTGGACCACAGTGGTGTTTCCAGGGCTGCAAGCTGACAGAGACCTAGCTCAGAGAGCATTGTGCTCATTGAAACATCGGCCTTTGGGAGGGGTCAAGGTGGGTTAGTAAAAAGGATGAAGGATGCCTGTCCTACCAAGACTGAGTTTGCAGTACAAGGTCTGTGATATGGTGGGTTTGAAAAGTTTGGTATTCATGGATGAATTAAAGCAGGTATATCGTTCATTAGCGCTTTGTATGACCAACATTAAAAAGTTAATGTTACGGGCAATGACTTCTGAAACTGAATTTCCCAAACTCCTGTATTGTTTCACTTCAAGGACTCTTTTAGTTCTACTCTTGGCTTTTTTTCCTAGAGAAGATGCTGGATGTACTTTTTATTGTTTGTCACATTTCAAAAACTTATTATGGTCAGGCACTAGGGTGGCTTAGTCACAGACGGACAATAAAATACTGATTTCTTCTCTTTTTTAAATAAAACCTGTCAAATTATTACTGAAAACTTGTAACAAAGTATTCTGTGCATCTTCAGGTAAATGGATGTTTGATATTTAAATGCATAGAAGATGTACAGTTAAATTTAGAAGTTTCTGTTTGTGTTCAGCTTTCAGTGACTGTTCAGCTACCGTGGGAAGATTTATTTTAAAAAGCTTCAGGGGCTGATCTTCAGGTACTTTAAAAAATTGACTCCTAGTTTAATGTTTGCTATGAACTTCATTAAACACTTATGCAGTCTGTGCCAATTAAGACCATTAGCATTACCATAAACCAGTAACCTTAGGGGAAAAAATGGTTATGCTTAAAAACATAAAAGCAGGATTATTACAAAAAGTGACTTATCAAGTGTAAATAAGAATGACCTGAACAAAATGTGCGTCATTGTATGTGCATGCCCTCATTTACCATCTGGTTTCTGTTTTATGACCCTAGCTGCAGATTTATTTTGTGCTAGTGGACAAACAATTGGACAACACTTAGAAACACAAGTTGGAATGTAGGAAAAACTTACAGCAATCTTTCACATGCTCTGTATCATGTGGGGAAAAAGCAGTTTGCAGAAAAGATGAGTTGAACTGTAAATATTGCATCCTGATAAGTCTTTCATATAGTTGTAGAACATATAGTCATATAATTATGATTTTTTTTACTTTCCTCAGATTTTCATTGAAGTCCAACTAAGAATGCAACCAGCAAAATAAAGTGAAAAATCTAGGCAACTGAAG
The DNA here is from genome assembly GCF_009829145.1 of Chiroxiphia lanceolata. NCBI lineage: Eukaryota > Metazoa > Chordata > Aves > Passeriformes > Pipridae > Chiroxiphia > Chiroxiphia lanceolata. The sequence goes on along the minus strand of NC_045639.1, from coordinate 32,597,110 downwards.
AAGCATCCTTCTACTTGGTGAAAATGTCTCTTATTTTTTGACAACTATTAAAGGACAATGGGGTCAAACACACTTGGGAAGTCTGCAACATTAGATGAGCTTTTGAACACTTGTATTGAAATGTTTGGTATGCTTTTTCAATATTTTGTTTTCTTGTTCTTGAAATTAATCTCATAAATATTGCCAGTCTTTCTCTTGGCAAATAACATTTCTATTCTGCAAAATTTTCCATGTTTTAATTTGTCCCAGAATCACACAAGCCAGAATTTTAATCACATGCATACTGTATTAAATTTTCTTAATAAGATAATGCACAAGGATGGGTATGGTGGTTTTGGAAATGCTGGCCTTCATCAAGAGAAATGTTTTGTTGAATTTTTCAAGGAGTTATTGCTGGCATTGATCTTTCTTTCTGGCATTGTCTTGAGTAGTTATACAGCTGTGTTTCTGACCAGTCATTTTTTCAAAGGTTTTCTGAATTATCATGCAATAATTGGCAAAAGTATGACTTAAGGCTCATGTGATCTTTTTACTCTTATTAAAATGCATTGTACGAGGTCTGAGGGAAAGTGGTGAAAAAGACCTTGATCCGTAACACCGTTAATCATGATATACATCACATTGCAGTCAGATGAGTTCATGGATGGGCTTAAATGCTTTGAAGTAGAACTTTGATTCACAAAGCTACAGTTAGATTGTCTTGAGATCCAGGACAGATCTTGATTGGAATGAGGTATTAATTTTTTTCCTGTGTGGAGAGAAACAAGTATTTAAAGGTGAGAGAGATTAAATAATTGAGGGATGATAGATCTTTCTACTGACTGCGATGAATCCCCAAATATCCATTTCTGTAGACCACCATCAAACTTGTTGTTCTAGAATTTAATGAAAGTATTGGCAGAGCCCATACACTTGTTGGCTGTTGGAAATAGTGGCTCTTCTTGTAGACAAACACTCTTGACAAGTGTAGTCCATGTGTGGTTCCTGTTTCATACATCATATCATCTACAGTCTTCTAATGACAGACAGAGAATAATCTAACATTGCAGATGTTGGGGAAGACTAATGGTAGTCCAGCCTGCCAGGGAATAACCCTTTGTGTAATTTCAGTGTCTACATTGCAAAGACACAAGGGTCTCTGTAAGATAGCTGGAGATGGGACCCTTGGCACAGATATGAAGTGCTTTGCCATTGCATTCCTTGATGCAGACTCCTTTTTTAACAATTTAATTGTTAACTTAAAGCTATAAAGCTGCAATAAAATAAATATTGGAAGTGGGTATATATAAATCATCTCCCCTCCCTTTTGGTGGGCTAATTTTGGATCTATTCTGTGGATTACTGGTAGTGTCTTTGTATAACATTTAGCATAGTGCTGTCCATGCCCTGTGTTTTTAGCTATGGCCAGTTATCTACACTGGTTTGGGGGTTTTTCTCTGTTTAAATAACCGTCACTGCATTCTAGCAATAGTTACTGCTAAAGGAGCATTTTTGTGCTTTTCTTTTTTTTCCTACCTCTTTGGTAGATAATGAGCCAACATTTTAACTTTTGATCCCTTCTATCTGACTCTGCTTGAAGAATAAAAGCTCCCTTCTGTTATAATGTGGTTAACTCATTGATTCTCTTTTGCAGATGACAAAGGAAACCAGTGCTCCAGCCATTTGCCAAGAACCTTTCTTTTAATGCATCGTTGGTATCTGCCTTCGACAGAGCTGGCTGGCAAACTCCTGTCCACATATCCTTTAACAAAGTGTTGCAAACCCACATTACAGCATCAAAAGCAGATTGTTTCTGTGACTGCATGTAAAAATATGTCAATTTATTAGTGACAAGCAAGGTTTAGAGGTGAATTTTTTTCAGCCTAAAAGATGGAAGTTTATGAGCTTCTTTATGCTACTGTTTGTAGAGTTTTTCCATATGTACAAGAATATTGATTCATACTTTGCATTAACTTTGAATAACTGCAAATATGTGGCCGAGATAACTTTTCAAATGTATCACAGTGGGTTGGAAGTACTATGAACTATGACTGGTATCTAAGCACTTACATGTGATTTATTCCTCTTAAATCATAAGTATTATCATATTTGGTTAGCCAGAGCTGGCAAGAAACCTTTCAACAGGATATTCAGAATAGTAAAACAGAGGCATTTTTACTAGGGGAAAAAAAGTTGGCAGCCAGAAAACAGTCTTTTTCCCTAAGATGCTGTGAAAGTGAATGAAATATCAGAGCATACTGTGTTTTTTTCTAGAAGAAAAGATACTGGTTTTAATTCAACTGGTTTAGTGTCAGTCTCCAGTGAATAAAAACAACATTACTGAATCAAGGCACACAAAACTTTCTTTAATTAGCATACATATAGAGAGGCCAATGGGGAGAACTGCAACGAATTCAGATTGAAAATCTGCTACTTCATGAGGTAAATGCACTTCTGGTCCTCTAGCATTTTGGTTTTATGCTTCTGCTAATACTATCAACGTAATTTAGCTTGTTTGTGCAGACTTGATCTCTAGTCTGCAGTGAAGAGTGAATTTCTATGTGTTGAAAATAACTAAGTTGAGCCATCCAACTTTTAAAGACACATAACAGTATTGAGCTAAAAAGCTGACTGAAAACTTGTGCTGTGATTTATCTGGCGCATGAGTGTGTTATCTCTTAGAGGGAGAGAGGTTCAGTGCCACACAGAGGAGAGACATCTTTTGCCTCCAAATGTAATCTAGTGTGAGAAAGGAAGATTGTTTCTGGACTTCAGTTCATGCAACCCCTACATAATTTATGATGACAGGAGTGTGTTAGTAATGCCAAAGTTGTTACAGGTCGGTTGTGTTCTGAACCTTTCACTGACTGCTCTGACCTTGTTTCTATGGGAAAGCTTTCATGTGTTAGACTGTTCTTGTGTAGGAACACTTCCCTGTAAAAGAGAAAGCATGAATTTTGAAGTTAACATGATATAACCTACTTCCTTCAAACAATTCCTCACTGAGACGAAAGGTGAGAGGAGTTATGAAGAGCAGAACTGATAAAGCCTTTTCCATGCCCTCTTAAAGCAGAGGAGGCTTATATGGTTTACATGTAAGCTTACATGGATTACATCTGGTTTACACAGTTATTGTGGTAGAATTACCACTCAAATTCACGTTTTCGTTTTCATTGAAAAATCTCTTCTGAGCAAACAAAGTGTCTCACTTGAACAAGGGCGAAGTCCAAGTGTCATTCGGGTGTTCCGACAGCATAAGTTAAGACATTTTTGTGTGTGTTACCCGAGACATCATTTTAATTTTGCATTTCAATAGAATGCTGCTTCGTTGTGCAGTGGTAGGTTAAGCAAAGAAAATTATAAGATAAGGTGGCTTTTGCCACTTCAGTGTCACAGATAATTACAGAAGCAATAGGATGAGGTAGTCTGCACTCTGCCCAAAGACAAGTGGGTCTGAAATGTGTCCTATAAAATAAAATGTATGTATATCTATGCAGCCACTGAACGTTATGTCTAAGTCCCTGGGCATCTCTTAACTGCTGTCTATGGATTTCAGATACTGGATTTTGGAATTTCCTGCAGAGTTTAACTTGGACCTTGGGCTGATTCGTTTGACTGAAGAGTTTCGAGAAGTAGCCAGCCAGCTAGGATATGATGATCACATCCATCTTATTGATATCTCCAGCATGTAAGGATGTCATAAGCTACAACATCTTTGTGTCTGTAACAGCAAAATTCTAGTTCTGTTCAAAATATAAAAATATTAAGGGCCATCTTGATCCTGAAAAATAAAAAAAGCAGTTGCAAAATATATTGTCTTTAAATCTGAAGCTACTAAAAATTTGAAATTCTAGTTACAGTTTCACTGTAAAGAGAAGACTCATCTGTGTGTAAGTTTTTCATATAAACAGGAAATAAATTCTTTTCCTGACAAAGCTAGTGCCAATTAAGTGATTAAAATTACTTTTTTTTCTATACAGAATAACAACTAATGCAGTGACTGATATGCTGTGTAAATCTTAGATTTTCTCAGGGAAGCTTTTTTTTTTCTTTCATCAGTAATCTGGTGGTTTTTTTAGTGGCTTTCTGTGTACTTCTTTTCTATGATTTAACTGGATAATCTTTAGCATTCACATTTATAGTTGTATTGCATCCAAATGATTACACTACTATTTCCTTGACATGCTGAAATAAAAGTTACCTTTTAAAAATCACCAGGTAGGCTTTTGTATCTCATCTGATATTCTAGATTTTCTTTTAGAATATGACATGTGCATGGTGATTTTTCTTTATTGAAAAATGTCCTAATAACTTGGAAGGACAACACTGCTAATGTCAATGAAGGTTGCAAGACCCTTCAAGAACAGTACCAATGAAATCACACGAATATTGCCTCTTGAATCTTCATTTTAAAATATTGACCTACTTAACATTAAAAATTAACCATTTTCAAGGATAACATCCTTCTGCTCTTTGAAGTGCTTTTACTGTATATGGGTAGGAATTATTCCATTGCTTGCAAGCAAATGATTTGCCTTTTTCCACCCACTTCTTATTGTTTTGTTAGTTGTTTGACTGTTTCTGTTGTTCCATTATTTCAGGGACCTGTGATCTTACAGAGTGAAAATTAATCCTTGATGTTATGCAATTATATTTTTATTCTGTATCAGAATTTGGTGTGAACTGTTCTGGTATTTCCAAAGCATCTTTAATTATGGCTTCCTATACCATGGGGAAAAATTAGTTGTCCTTTTTTTATGTTAGAAACCTGCTATTATTTATCATTTGCAGTAGTGCGTCCAAAACTCTTTATTTTCTGTTATGCTCCTGAGCAGATCTTACTCAGAGTGTTTGTTATGTGCTGGATGTCACACATCAGAAAACTCATGGTCTGTTTATTGGTAATTTTACACAAATATGTTCCACCTGTGGGCTACATTCACATATACCCAAACAAGACTGAGACTTTTACCTATTCTGTTGCAGTCCTTCCTATGACTGGATGAGAAGAGTTACACAGAGGAAGAGGATTTCCAAGAAAGGAAAAGCCTGCCTGCTGTTTGACCATTTGGAGCCCATTGAGCTAGCTGAACATCTCACTTTTCTGGAGCATAAATCTTTTAGGAGAATTTCTGTAAGAAGCCTACAACTTTGTCACTTGCAATTAGGAGCCTGTCTTTAAGAAGTGTTCACGTGGTTTAACATTTATGATTTTTCTTTTCCTCAACATTCCAATGTAGTAAATCTTCATAACCCCTCATATGATGTACATAGCCGTGGCTGCACCAGCACTTTCTAGACCTTTTTCATAACTGATGCTTTTAGTGACAAAAGCTCATTTTGTGGAGATATTCTGAGCAAAAATTACTGATAAAAGCTACAGTAGCCATGTCACAGCAATTGATTAATAGTATTGTCAAAAATATTAACGTGTTTTCTTTTTCCCTTTGAAGGAAATAACTAATTACTGTTCAGAAAACAACAGAGTCTTTGCAAAGAATATTTTAAGAGACTGAGATACGCATTGTTCTTCTGTAGTCTCTGTTCACTCCCAACCACTTATTCAGAAACTGTCCTTTCATCTGCCAACTTCAGGTTGGGAGGGATCTCAGGAGGCCTCTAGTCCAACCCCCTGCCCAAAGCAGGGTCAGCTCTGAGATAGACCACGTTCCTCAGAGACTTAGGCAGTTGGGTCTTGAAACCCTTGAAACTCTGCAAGAACAGAGGCTGCACAACTTCTCTTTCCTACTTCTACCATATAGGCACTGAGAGAAATTCAGGTACAGTTGCTTCTTTTCACATAGGATTGTACATGGACAAGAGGCAAAAATGGATGAAAATAAAAGTAGAAGCTATAACAAAACGAATGCGTAAGCCAAATGCCAAAAAAAAAAAATGCTGATTTCTGCTGGTAGATATCCATATGAAAGGGTCACATGATGCCACTGTATTTGGTGGCAAATGCAAGCAGTAAGTCCTCAAGATGACAAATGAGATTTTTTTGAATGTGTTTAGGAGCATCAAAGAAATTGAACTCCAAAACTAAGAAAAATATATGAGGTTTTTTGTTTGTTTCAAGACAGAAAGGAAAAAGAGATCAATGAAGACCTGAGACCAGCCTAAATAGAATAACTTTTGATGTAGTTTAATAATGTTCAAAGGTTAATTACTCTAGACTTTAAATAATGGGAAAACACCCTACCATTATCTGTGCAATGCTAACCTCAAAGAAGGAAGGAAGGACAAGAAAAAAGGCACGGATTTCTAATTAGATTTAAAAAATGTTTTAATTCCTTTGGAATTCCAGAAAGAAAACTCAAATTTGCAATGAATTTTCTCTTTTTCTTTGCTGTTTCTAGTTTGTCTCTTAATTCTTTAGCTTGAATTTTGCTGTCTCAGAAGTTTCTCTGCAACCAATGAGAGTTAATTATTCTTGTACTACTTGTTCTCTCAAAAATATGTAATTGTAGAATGTGATTAGTCTGAATTCTGTCTTTATCTATTTAAAAAATAAATGGAGAAGGAAGGGCAGTGCTAACTACAACAGTAAACATTTAAAATTATCTGAACACTAAAATACTGTTTATCTGCAGCTCTGAGACAAGCATCTGCCCTTGTATGTCCTCTATCAGGCTGGTTTTGATCAGCTAAGACCAAGAATCCCATCTTGCCTGGCACTGCTAGCAACTTCCTACTCAAGCTAAAGTTATGTCATAAGCTACTGCAAATCTCTCTTTAAGGGACAGCTGAAAAATGTTTTCTAGACATTTAGGGAAATTTAATTCTTGGGAGCCTATAGAGTATCATGCCTTAAGGATGTCAGAATAAAATGTTGTAGTGAGTAAAATATGGGAAAGAGGAAAGCAGCAATCATACTCATTATACATACACAGGTTTCTATATTTCCTGACAGGTAAACAAGTTGTGAGTTGACATTTAAGTAAGAAATGAAACAAAAAAACGACAAACAGCTTTTAAGAAAGAGCTGTTGTGCAGTGGAGTCTGATGACCCTGAGTCGCGGTCACTTTCTAAATAAGAGGAGCTTTAAAAAAGAAAAAATGATCGAAGTTTCAAATTGATTCTTCTGTTGTCTGCCATTTTACTGAAAATGCCTTTTCTCTATTAGTTCACAGACTACCAAAGCTATGTGATCCATGGCTGCTTGGAGAACAATCCTACTTTGGAGAGATCTATTGCTTTATTTAATGGTATCTCCAAATGGGTCCAGCTCATGGTTCTCAGCAAACCAACACCCCAGCAAAGAGGAGAAGTAATCACAAAGTTCATCAATGTTGCACAGGTAAGTCTTGCATATGAGTGTTTTTCTTCCAGTATAAAGCAGTAATATAAATAAAGATTGCAGTAAACAAATTAGCTGATGCTTTTTGTGCTGTTTCCTCAGTGAATAGCCTGTTCAACATCACTGAAGGTTATTTGTTCAGGTGTGGCATGTCTGCATTTTTTAACTAGTAGACATAGCTATACAACAGTTTTTCTTTGTTGTATGCTAGCTGGCAACTGTCACTATTGTGTGTTTCTTGTTGAGCTGAGCTAAGTAAAAACTAAAATGCAGAACCGTTCTGTTGCATCCCCTGATTTCTGCTTTGGCCATGATAGGTTGTCTCCTTTAGCATGTTGTGTGACGCTAAATAGCTGATATATTTATTTCCTTAACTTTTAAATATGCATGATCAATCTCTCCTGCAGAAGCTCCTTCACCTGCAGAACTTCAACACACTTATGGCTGTTGTGGGAGGTCTAAGTCACAGCTCTATTTCTCGCCTGAAAGAAACTCATTCTCATTTGTCTTCAGAAGTCACAAAGGTATGGTGGACTCCAGAATAGAGACATATTGAGCCTAATATCACCTCTTTGAGGTCTAGTGGGTTCTGCGCTGCAGGTGTCTCACCAGCACAATACTTGGATCATGGCAGGGCATCCTAAAAGGTACTTTGGTTGCATTCCTCTCAGTGGAGCAGGACAAGCTTTAATTGCCTGTGCCAGAGAGGGAAATAACACTGTCGACACCCTGACATGAGATGTGCTCATTGAAAACAGATTAAGGGAATGTTATGAATGCTTTCACAGAGACTTACTTCTCTGGCTATTTGTAGGACTGGAACGAAATGACAGAGCTGGTCTCTTCCAATGGAAACTACTGCAACTACCGCAAGGCTTTTGCTGACTGTGTCGGCTTCAAAATTCCTATTTTAGGAGTCCATTTGAAAGACTTGATTGCTGTCCATGTCATTTTCCCTGATTGGATAGATGAGAACAAAGTTAACATAGTGAAAATGCAGCAGCTTTCCATCACCTTGAGTGAACTGGTTTCCCTGCAAACTGCTTCTCATCATTTAGAGCCTAATATGGATTTAATTAACCTGCTAACTGTAAGTATTGAACATGTTTCAATTCACTGCTGTTATTCAGATGTTGAGTGTCAGTAGGAATTTTCATATCTATAAAGGTAAGTGCATATCATTATCCCAGTTTTGAAAAAGAAAAGGGAGAGAATTCAAAACAGAAACAAGTTCACATGAGAAGTTAACGAAGTCAAAGAGAGTTACTGTACTATGTGATGGCTGGAAGCACCAATAGTGTTGTTATAAATTAATTATTTTAAGAATGACAGAAAGAGGACTGTATTTATGTTAGAAGAAGCAAAAACTAAGTTCTGACTACTTAGAATTGAGTCTTATGTCTCCTGTGAAAGAGTGGGTGACATGTTGACATGGACACACAAGTGAAATTTCAACTTGAGCACCATTCTGTTCTTTCTCCCCTGTGCTTTCCATGTGACACAGTACCTTTCCTATCCAGTAAATAAAATGGTCTTGAATGTTTCTAAACAGCCACTGCAACTCCTCCTCCTTTCCCCTCCCTTTTCCCCTTGTTAATGAGGACATTTGAGGAGGTTTGAAACTTGCACACACAAGTTAAAAATAAGAATTTGAATGTCGCATTTCAAATCAAAGGCAAGTGAGATCTCAAAAAGGCTGTGTAAAACTTTTTTTTAACTAAAACAAAAAATGCCATTTTGAGAAATATTACACTTTATTCCAAAATGTATTGAAGTGTGGAGCCTAAACCCTCAGGCCAAATCCTGTTCCTATTGAAATGTAGTTATTTTAGCACTGGTCTCAACTGCAGCAGTGTTTGATTCAGCACCACAATTTGGTCAGGTCATGGGCAAACCCTAGTATCTTGGAATTAAAAATAAAACCTGTGAAGCTTGAAGAATAAATCATACTGTTTTTTATAAAATAATTGATCTTGCAAGCAAATAAAAGTCACCTGCTCACCTGAGAGTAGTCTGAAAAATGTCATGTTAGATAAAGGACTTTCTTAATATGTCATCAGTTCATGCTGTTTCTGTTCTTGTTATTTAATTTTGTCTTTCAGATCTCTAATCCATACAAGAAAATTTATTTGCTTTCCTTAAATCACTGTAATTCTTTAAAAAATAAACTTAGAACTAAAAAAGGTCTGTGTGTAAATAGGGCAAATTTGAGAATTTTTCCACTGTTTGTTTTGTTGTATGGCATGAACTTCTTGAGACCATGTTTTTTCTCTTTTAGATGACAGAGAAAAATCTAGATCAAAAGCCAGGGAAATAATTTTATTATCTCTGAACAGCTGTTACCAAAACAGTCAATGTCTCAGTGTTGTCCCCCACTTCCTGGGGAGGTGGGAACCAAATTCCAATTTTTCCTCAGTCATGTCACAGTCTGGAGGTGACTCTCACTACCTAACTCATTATAGGTAAATGCCTTTACTGGAAGTCACACTGGGAGGAGCCTTGGATTTTTTTCCTTCCATACCTTACTTCAAAATACTTTAAAATATGCATATCTAGAAAGTAAGCGGTGGTTATAATTTGTGATGGATTTATGCTGGAATTGATCAGGTACAGAAATTTACTCTATGGAGTCTGACAAATATGAATCTGAGCTACCAATTTGGTGTGGATATACCGATGGTTTCATTGTAATGAGGATCGGGAAAATTTGGAGGAATAGGAAAACCTTTCTCCAGTTACACCTTTTGTGGAACAAGTCCTAATCCTGGTTAGCTGGGCAGGGAAGAGAAACATCATATGTTGACCACTTCAGTGCTCCCTTAATTTAAATTTTAGACTATAAAGACAGACATTTATTGTCTTTTTTTGTTTCTTTACTGATTGAGAGTTGATTTCTTGTGACACTCTTCCCCTTCCTGGTCATTTCTTACAAACTTGGCTGTGAGTTGGGGGGAAGTGGAACCTCAGGCTTTAGGGAACTGAGCAATAAACTAGTAAGTCCAGAAGGGCAGAAATTAGACAATGTGAAGTGAGAGATGGAAGCTGAACTGCTGCTGCCACTTTCATTAGCTGTTCTCTCTTTTTGGTGACAGGCTGCTTTCCAAAAGGAGCAGAAACCTTGAAGATTCATATCCATCATTGCATCAACCTGAGTTCATATAGTATATCTACTTTTCTTTTCTGAAAAAGAAATATTTTTCTTGGGTTTTTTTTTTTGTTTTCACCAAAATGACAGGAATCTTATTTGTATTTTTGTATTTAATTCAGTGTATTTCATTTACCATGAGAAGTAGTTGTGTACATGATGGGTAGTTCATCACTTTAGATGCTCTGATATATTAACTCATAATATAACTCTGCTGGTTTTGTTATATTTGAGCTATTCTGATTGTAATAAATGAAGTTACATGATGCAATGTTGATTCAAGACCTGATCATGGGCTAGAAGTAACTTGTTCTGCTTTTTACCTGTTAGCATGATTCCATGGTTGTACCTTTATGTCATGATGGTGACAGCCATAGATATCTAGGTAGACAGCTGTGGGTGTTCTAAAACCTTTCCAGGGTAATTCTCTCTTCATATTAGTCACTGGAAGTGTGGTTGTGTATCAAGTACATTTGATAGTGTGGGAGTTTTGATTTAAGATGGTGACTTCTGGGAAGGAAAAAACCCACATTTTTACAAAAATTTCCAGAGTTTTGGTACGTATCATAGTATGAATATTCTTGTTTTTCTTCCAGTATGTAGGTTTTGTCCTCATCTGTGCATATGAATACAATATCTTTCTTTTTTTTTTTTTACAGTGGTCTCTCAAACAACATAAGTCCAGTAATAATGGACTTACATAGTAGATTAAATGTTTCTGTCTATCTTTTTGTAAAACAGAAAGTTTTAAATTAGAGGCTGGAGTCAGAGAAAGAGGAGAAGAAAAGGATTGCAACCTAAAGCTGACAACAACTGACAACTAAAAATAGTTGACCTTGCTATGTGTAAACGGTCTTTTAGCAGATTTAGCCTCCCTTGCTACCAAAGTCATCTTGAGTTTTCAGAACCTGAAGAATTAACTATTCTTTTTATACCTAGGTCTTCTCTCTCTAATTTAAACTGTAAAATTTTTTCACATCTTTGCCTTATTTAGAGAAACTCCCTTTCAAATCTGGTAAAGGCATCTAAATGCATAGATTGCTTTTCATTTGCATGTGAATTGGCTGACCCAACTATTTGTTCAATTCTGCTGTTTTTCCATTAAGCAGCTTCTATCTGGGCAAGCTTTTAGTAGGTGTCTTGTCCCGATAAGCAATGTGTAAATCTCTTGCCTGGCCTCCCTCCCTTGCAGTGTTGCATTTTACACCACACTTAGCAAGTGCTAACAGCCTGGCCTATGCTTGCTTGACAAGTAAATCACTGGGTGCTGGTTTGCTAGTCCAACAATTTGCACAAAAAGGTTAAATAGGCCTGTGGGGAAACGCCCTGTTTCTTCTCTTCCTCAGTGATGGAGCCTCATTTGCTCTGGGGGAGCTGATACCTTTCAAGTGGTTTGGAAATGGTGATTGGAGAACCTCTGTTAAGAGCTGTGAAGGGAGAACTTGGCTTAAAAGCTGGAGTGAAAGCCTGATGGTAAACTTCAGGCCACCTGGTCAAGGGGCTTACAGCCATTTTTCAGATGCTACTGTGTGTATAGACCAAAAGGGTGAATGGGAAACAATAGGTCTCTGGCTTCAGTGGTAGCTGCTGAACGATCAACGATTTGGAAAGTTGATCTTCTCTAGTCTTAAACGTCTGCACACAAACTTAGAAGTCTGCTTCCCCCCATCCCCAACCCTCTCCACCCCACCCCATCTTGTTGTTGGCATAAAAAATCAGCTTCTGTCTCAGAATTTTAGCTTTGAACAAGTGGCTGAAAGAAGCCAACATTTTGCATGGAAGTTAACATGCCACAAATAAGGGAAAAGTTTGCTGTATGGACAGCAGTGACATATATGCCAAGTTTACCAGCGTAGGAGACTGCAAAAGCCAAGGGAAAAGCAAGTCCTCCCTTGTCTTGTGTAAATAAGTCTGTGTCACATGGGCAAGCAAAGTAAATGTGTCACAACTTAGCTGCGAGTGAGCCAGAGTATGTTACGTGAAGATGGACTCACTTCTTAATGCCTGCTTGCTCTTTGTCTGTGTGGTTATTCCTCCTTTCTTGCCCTATTGACCACACTCGCTCCATCTCCACCAACTTTGTACTTGATTCTGTACCACTCTCCGGAATTCAAAACATGGAGCTAAGAATTAGTAAAAGAGGACCTAGCCATGAGCTTGGCAGTGCAGCAGAGAGGAATAACAGCTCTAATGATATTTTTGTCATTAGAAAACTTACTTTTCATAAGGATGCTTAAGGGATTTCCTTACCTGTTCTGCAGTATTTCTATATTGTTTTTATTTCACAATGTGAATAAAAGTTCATGAGTAAATGTTTCATCACTTTCTGCGGATTGGACCTCAGTCTCTCAACTAGACCACAATGTATTTATACTAACTGTGGTAGAACTTATTTGGTGCCATCATTTCCCCCCCCCTATTTTTAGGTCTCAACAGCTATTTATCTAACCCGTTCTCAGAGTATATGCAAATGGCTGGAAAGTCCCAGTCATTTGTACAGTCTAGTGAAGAGAATGAGAAATACCTAAATAATCAAACTGAAAGTCACCGTCCCTAACTTGTGTTCAGTAAGTTCCACTTAGAAAAAAAAAATCATGCATTTCTGGTCACTCCCCTACCCTTCTCAATCCCCTCAAAATTGTTTGGGAAAAAATAGGACAGCAATGAAAGTCACATTAGAATGAAAACTGCCACTCGCTGAAAAGGTTGTCCCAGGAAAACTCTTATTACAGTTTATGCATCAGGGCAAAATGGTAAACAAAATATAAAATATGTGCTCATGTAACTGCATAGTCATCGTGCTTGTAATTTTTTTGCTAACGTATGAAAGTTCTGAGCTAGACAACACCTTGTCCACTGTGTGTTTACACATCGTGCCTAATGAAGCTGTAACCACTGCTTATAAGGTTGCATAATTCAGGGAAGAGGAGATACAAGCTTGTCAGTAAATACTGATGCATTTCCACTCCCAAATCCACAGCCTGTTCACCTGCCCTGCTGAGAAAACTGTACTCTTTCATAGGAACAGGACAATGCCTTTTGAACTAGCAATTCTGCTCTCCCAGCCTGACCTGATAGTATCACGTGCTCCGATTGAGTTCTGCTTATTTTATACCATCAAGGACCCTAAGAATACAGTCACTGAATAACTAAGTACATGAACAATAATTGTTACAGCAGCTACCGGTTCTATGTTATCTTTAGGACAGGCCCTTTCATAACCCTGTGGCAGCAGCATGCTGGATGGGAAAAGGAACCTGCAGGATGCACAGACTTTTGCTGTGCCCGTAACCAAATTACAAAGCGCAAAAATCAGCATAGTGTTACAGCCAGACAGAATTATTAATTCAATCTCTAGACATCTCTAAAGCCATGTGTTCACTCTGGGAACCTACCTGGGGAAGGGGTACAGGTTCTGTCTTACTCATTGCATAAAATTCTGTCTAAAAAGACTTGGCCTAGAGTTGGTTCTGCAGTACAGTGTTGCTGGTCCTGCTTTTTACTTACTTGGTACTTCCAGTTCTTTAAAAATAATCTTCTATCACAGTTGTTTTGTCAGCTGCAATTCCATCTGCCTGCTCAGGAACACGCTTTTAACAGAATCTTTGCTTAACTGGGGGTTTGTAAGGTGGATGATAACTTCAAATCACGTCAATTACTCCAAAGCCAATTCATGTAGGCACCTGATCACAGGAAACATGTAATGTTTGTTTCCTCTCATTGCAAAACATTAGCTGCAGTACTTTTCTCCTTCATCACTCCAAAAGAGGAGGAATTTATTGCAGACCTGCACCAGCACAAGACCCCATCTGTCAAAGCAAAACCAGAGAGATTCACCCTACTTAAAGCATAGTTATGCCCCTTCTTTTTTCTCAATAAATCTTCTGGGTAAAGAATGAGAACACAGAAGAAAAATCTTTCATTTATCTAAAATTACAACCTGAAAGGCAATTTGCCTTACTTGTTGAGGGGAGATCAGGAGCAGGCCAGGCTGAGCTACTTGGGATTGGTCCTGCTGGAGCACCTTGCTGCATCAACAGCGGTAGCAAACCCAGCTTGCCTCTCATGGGCCTGTGTCAGTGCCCTCCCTGTGTTCCAGAAAGGACTTTTTGCACGGGCTGATCTCTGCAGAAGAGCTGCAGTGCTATAGCCCTTCTTCAGGAATAACATTTGACTGGAATACGACATGAAATTCTTCCAGCTTAGCCCCTCTACAACTATTTTCCTGAAGTTTTCGCATTCAACAGGTTGTTTCTCTGAGATACCTCATGACAACGGAGCTGCTAGAAGAAAGTAGTTTGCATAAGGGTGGTCTTTGGGGCCAATGTCCCTCTTTGCATAAGGTCAGCATGCAGCCCCCCTCAAAGTGTGAGGATGAGAGTTGTAACAGGCCTCGAGCACAGTACAGACATGAGTAGCAATATGTGTGTTATGTTAGCTCCGAAAAAATCTGCTTTCCCAGCAGCTGCATGCAGCTTTGGTATGTATACTGAGCTCTGAGTAGGAAAACTTTTTGTTTAGCTTCAGTGGAAGGTATATCTCTATTTACAAGCCTGTCATATTCGACCCAGTCTAATAAATAATACTGGTTTTCCCTCTTTCTTGCACATAGCTGTCTCTGGACCTCTATCACACTGAGGATGATATCTACAAGCTCTCACTGGTGCTGGAACCAAGGAACTCCAAATCTGTAGGTCATCTTTTACTACATTTTGACATACTGCTTATTTTGTCTGCATACAGTTGATTATTTTTTTAATGATGGTTAATGTGTTATTCTTATTCATATTCACCTAAAGTGGGGGGTTTTTTAGTGTATTCTATACAAGTGTTTTCTATATAAGCTTTATGTTTGTATAGAAAATACAGTTATTATTTATAGGTTTTAGTGCACATTGGGAGAAGTAGTGGAACATACCAGACTTCATTATTAATTACTTTTCAACAAAACTTCTGCAAGTCCTTGAAAACAGAGTTCTGCTTTAGTTATAGATATCTTTTGTAACATCAATTACTTATTGTGTGACTCTTAGTTCATTTACTGGATGACTATGCACTTGTATAAAATGACACCAAATTAAAAGATTTGTTTAAGATAAGGTAAATAATTAGCTGTAATATTTTAAAACTGTTTGTTTAGGTATAATCACGTGTAACTTGGACTCTCAAGTAGTGTTCAAACACATAAGAATAGATATTACTCTTTTTTTTTTTTATGTGCAACTAAAAATAATACTGTATTGGTGCCATTTTCTTTATTCTTCACAAGTCTGAGAACAGAGATAAATCTCATAATTACTACTTTACTGCTAGTAAAGCTAAGTGTTACAGCCGTATGCTGCAGAAGGACTAATGTGCCACTACTGTAAATGAAGAAAATTATCATGTTGCTGCTTTGATCTCCACCCTGAGCTTTAAGCAGGACAAAAGCAATATAAACAGCACTGTGAGCTTTAACAGCACCAAGCAATTGTGGTACACTTCTGCGTAGGGATCAATGAAAAACCAGTGACATTGAGCTGTTGCAGCACCCTGATGGGTAAAAAGCTGCAGCTGAATCGACAGAAGCGGGACTATTTGAAGCATACTTCTCTTTGATGGAGTGCCAAAGCACACAAGCTATATTAGAGGGGAAAGAATCTGTAGAGCTTTTGTATGTGGAAAAATTTGTCAAAGGCAACGTGGCAGCACAGATATATCAGTCCAACTGCTCCTTGATTTATTGTTATATGGTACCACTCCCACGCAGGTGCACAACAGAGGAAGTGCCTCATGCTGCTGCAGTCGTTTTCAAGGCAAAAGTGAAGCTGATCCCTTAGCATACAAGTCTGCTGTCAACAGGGACTTGAGTAAGACCTTCTTTCTGCTAAAACCATGAGGAGAATTTCAGTCAGTATAGCAGCCTAAAATAACACTGAAGAATGACCGCCAGCTGTAGCATAGCATCTCCCTGTTACAGCGTCCTGCTTTTCCCTGCACATTAGTGATCTTCTTGCTGGGACTTCCTACTAGTACCTCTGTGGTCTACAAGACAACTCTGCCCGGTGCAATTACACCACTGAAGACACACTTAGATAATTTTTTTGCTTTTCAATAGAATTTATGTCAATACCAAAATACACAGATGAAAATACTTTCTCAATCTACAATCCCATTAGCCCTGTGCTGGTGAAATAGATGGGAGATACAGTGAATCACAAACAGCATGAGCAGATTCAGTGTTTCTGAACATTCAATAAAATCAGCTTAATAGTATCTGGACAGCTGGTTAGCACCTTTCCTCATAGCATGCATTTCAAATACATAAATAAAATCATGGTTGTTCATATAAGTCTATGAGTGAAATAGAAGGAACCAACATTTCTCTTTGGGTAGTGGGCGGTAACATGCAGTTTTCATTGCAAATTGTAAAAAAAACCATAAAAATTGAATGAGGCTTCAATTGAAATATCCCAGAAGAAAGAGCAAGGCTCCAGTGGGTTCAGTCTCTTTCTGCCACTGTGCACTGAGACCAGCAGGTGATAAAAGCTCTCTGTGAGGACTTGGTAGTCTAGCACCATGCCGACACTTTTGATACAGATGCTCTGAGTGTCATCTCTAATAGACTGCTGCATTTCTCCATATTTTTAAAGCGAAAGCACCTACCAGCATGTTGGTCCATCACTGTGTGGTGACATTAATTTTCATGGCTGAGCTTCGCGAACGAAGATTTGGGAAGGCTTTATCCACATTTGTTACAGGCACGTTGGTGACTTATGAGGCCAATACGTGACAGACATATCCGGTTGCAAAAGGCACAACAGAAAGACGCCTTAGATGGTGTATTCTGCAAGACACGGTTCTTCCTGCGTTGCCTTTTCTGCCAATGCTGTATTCTGCCAATACAGGTTCACTGTATTTCTTGTTGCAATTAAATTCTTTTGATATAGGTATTTTTTATTCCCAAACTTACTTGTGCACATTTGTATGGGTCAAAATCCATTGAGGCACTGATGAAAGTTGTTCTAACAATTCAAAAAGGAAAAGCCAAATTAATAAAGCAAACCACTAACAAATCCTTCTTTTCTTTTCCAACCAAATACAGCTGTGACCATTTTCCATCTTGATGTCAAAGCCTACAATACCATTGTTATACACAATGATAACTGTAATATCTTTACATGTCTTGTCTCCCTCTCAACTCACACCAATTTAAAGGGCGATAGATGAGACCCAGGTTCTTTGCTCATCAGCTAACACCGGGGCCTTCTGAGACTGTGGACTCTCTCCCTTCTAATCCAAACCATGCTGAATTTTTTCTGCTTGACACTGCTTCACTTGCTAGATGTCCAGTGGCAGATGCACAAAAAGGCCAGTACGCCTTACAGCTTTTTTCATGCTAAATGATTATTTTTGAATCCTTACCTGAAACTGTGTTCAGGTTTGTCATACATTTTCCTCTTGAAGAAGCTGAGCTGCATGCCAGAGCTACTCCCAAAGCACGGTAGTGGTGTGGAGGGAGCTGAGCTGTGAGTTCTGTGCATCAAGTGAGCTGTCAGCTACTGTTTTGTCAAGACCAAGCTGTTTCGAAAATAAAATAGTCTGGCTGGTGTTATCTGCAGAGCAAGTCAAAGGTTAACCCCTTTCTACTCAGGCTGTCTAAATGAATTAAGCTGTGCATCCTGGCACATCTCAGCTACAAACCAGTGGGATTGCTGAGTACAGTGCTGCCCCTGTTTCTGCATCCTGCTCTCTTCTTGGTGCGTCACAGAGCAGGAGCATTAACTTATTCAGTCTGTGGCAGTCCCTCATATGATTCTCGGGCACAGTCCCTCTGGCAGGGAGTTGAGAGCAGGCTGCATTGGGCTCCTTCCTCAGGGCTTTACTGGGAAGGAGAAAAAGCAGGTTTCTGGGCTTGTCCATTTCTGATGCTATGTCCAGAGACCCTCCTTCCTTCCCTCTTACTCTGAGTCTTGTTGCTGTTGAACTGCCTGGAGATGCCTGTGAGGAAAGTCTGGGTTTGCTTCTTAGCTCACTGGGTGCTGCTGCAGCTTGTGGTGTAGCTGCGAGGCACCACAGCAAGCCCAGCTGAAGCTGTTAGTGGAGGCAAGTAACCCTCTAAAACATTGACCGATGTTTTGCTATGCACATTTTTACAGCACAAACTCCTGCAGTTTGTGGTTGTAGCTCTGATGTTTAGATCTTCTTTTAATGGGAAATTGAACTTCTTAATTCATATTTGAAAATCCTTGCGTTCTGATCCATCTCTCAGCAGCCTACCTCCCCGACGACCCCTAACAAGCCAGTAGTGCCACTGGAGTGGGCATCTGGAGTGGTACCAAAACCTGACCCTACAGTCATTAATAAACACATACGAAAACTGGTGGATGTAAGTATTTGGCGTAATATACTGGTCAAAGAGAACAATGGCTTTGATGTTTTCATCATTATAATTAATTTCAAGGTTATCAAGAAGTTGTTATGGTTGGGGTGAATTTCAGACATGTGACAACAAATTTGAGCCGTTACTGATACATTCAGAAATATTTATTTTATTCCTGTAATCATCAATGGGATTAGTAAACAGGTTTCTGGATGCAAAGGAGCAGACTTTCAGAAGCAGTCAAAATGTTGCTGCTGTTCAGTAGGTTTGTATAGCAAATATAAATGTGAAGGACAAAGCTGAGCTTTTTCCAGCTTTAGCCATCCACTTCATGTCTCATAACAGACTACTGGAAACAAAACTATTCAGAAACAAGGTCTCACACATTAATAGGTACAGAGAAATTTTCCAGAAACCCTAGTTCTGATTTTTGACATGCTGTTATTTGACTGTCTGGAGCCCAAATGATGATGATGCATATTACATATGATAAAGATAGCATTGTCTTGGAGTTACTTTAAAAATGTGGACGTGAGTTCTTGCAGAATTCTATCTGGGATCTTCCAGATTCAGTTTGGAAGGTGATGTGTTGTGTTAGCTAATGCAAACAAAACCAAACACTACCAGAATCCTTTGGAGAGAATGAGTGCTGCTGTGTTGGTGTGTAAGGGACTTTTAGTGATGTGAGCAGCACGTAGACGTATCAGGAATGTGTTGTAGATAATGAAACAAGATTTCCTTCTGCTTTTTATGAATTAATAACTAAGTCTGAGAGGAAGTATTAAATTCTGACCTTGTCTGTGTTACAGATCATTAATTGGGGTTATGTTGTTAACATAACTTAAACAAAGTCTTAGTTCTCTCACTCAGATTTCAAATATGTCTTGTAGTTTGCTTTCTGTACATGATCTTTTTTTTAAAAAGTTTAATTTTTCTTTTAATGTGGGATGCCAGAAATGCACATGCTGTTCCTGTATTGCTTTTTTCAGTGCCATATGTGTTGATAAAAATCAGTCCACATTCAAACCTCTCTTTGATAGCTTGTTTAAATAAGAAGTCTATCACAACCCCTTAACCTTTCCAGAATGGCTGAGTGGGGGGTTGTGCTTGTTCCTATGGTTGGGGAAAATGTGGTACCCCATTTCACAATTTTGGCCTGGTTCAGGATATATGATCTTGAGTTTGACAGGCTTAAAACATGGTCTGGGGCTTTTATGGGTACTGCTTACTAAAGGGCTCACACCACTCTGTACAGCTGTTTTCGTTTTGCCAATTTTTGCTGTTTACTAGCTGCTTTGAGTTGTGCTTTAAGACATTGTTTTTATTACAAAAAGTGTTGAATGCTACTCGGGTAGCTTTGGCTCCTTCTTAGTGATGCATTTTTGAGGTCTACCAGTCATCGGTTACAGGTCTTTTGATAGATACTTAGAAATTGGTTTAATTGGGTTCTTGTTAAAATAAGGATAATGCAAACACCTTTCAGAGGTCTCAGTAAATTAATTTAGTGTTTTTGACAACCAAATTTTAATCTAATGAGAGAGTTTGTACTTCACTTTCAAATAGTCATGTTGACTTTGACACTCATGTTTTTCTCATTAGCATCACACCACTGTAGCTTTAACACCCCTTGCACATCTCTGCAAACAGTAAGACAGAATGTAGTAATTCTTCAGCAGCTAAAGAAGGTTTCCATCACTTTATGTGACCTTTTAAATTTGATCCTGGGTCTGTTTTTACTTAGTGATGAACTGGAGTGGGTTGATGGAAGGGAATGGTTGTTAGATCCAAAGTGCTTGTTATCTGGAGGTCAAAGGATTAGTAAACAAATCAGATTGAAAGAGTACTGTGACACAGTAGAGATGACCAACTAGTAGTGAAGTCAAAACGATCTGCAATACTCATGGGAAAGCTGTTGTTGTGTTGGTGTTGTTTTCTTTCTTTCTTTTTTTTTTTTTTTTTTTTTGTGATTAAAAAGTATACTTTAGTGACATTTCCAATAAAGAAGAAAAATAAAGCAAGAACAATTATGTGTGAAGAGCTGTGGAGGACCATCACTAGATAAATACTGAGGTCAAGTTTTCTTTAAAAATTAGCCACTTTTTCCCCAAGAGTCCAATAAATATGGGTGCATCAGAGCCATGAAATTACATGGTTGAAGAAGCTGTTATAGATTCAGGATAGGCTAGATATTAGTACAACAACCTTTTTTTTTCTTTTCCCAGTCCGTCTTTAGGAACTATGATCACGACCACGATGGTTATATTTCTCAGGAGGACTTTGAAAGTATAGCTGCCAACTTCCCCTTTTTGGACTCTTTCTGTGTTCTGGACAAAGACCAGTAAGTTTGGAGATCTATTTATGGTGGTTTGGTTTTTTTTCCTCAATTTAAAAACTCATGGAAATCAAATATTTAAGAAACAGTGTCTCCCAAGTTTCTTGTGTCTGACAAGATCACTAAAGGCTGAATTCTCTTATCATTTAAATTCTTATCCTGTAGTCAGTTCTTTCAGTCCATCCTGGTTGGAGTCCCACTGTACCTGATACTTTAAAAATAATGTATGTAGTAGCTTAATGAAGAATTCCTGCTGGGACTGGGTCAAAACCCTAGAGTACTGCTAAATTACAGTGAAAATTCTGTATCCAGACCAGGTATCAGACTGATGAAACAAATAACTTGTGTACAGGAACATGAGTGTATGTAGCAGAGAGGGGGTAATAAATATTCTAGGAGTTACATATAATATATATTTCCTAGGCAATTGGGCTTGATAATTCTTGTTGTCCAGAATGTCTGGCTGTGAAGGCTCCTGGTCAGAGGCATAACCTCTTGGTCTGTGTGAGCAGTAAGTCAAAATCCTTCATTTAATAGCCTGGCCTGTGCTCTGATACCATGAACAGGTGAGAAAACAAGGTCTGAGCTGTAAGTTCAGTGTTTGTTGTTAAAAAAAGATAAGAACCACAAAGGCTCTAATGATGTTTTCCTGCCAGGACTGTTGCAGCTCTTTCAAAGAATGTACTTTGTGTGGTGCATGCTTTCTGCAATGAGAAAGTTCTGAAATGTCCAGTGCACTGAGCAGTGACAGATCTACTCTACTTTTTATTTCCCTAACAGAGATGGTCTTATAAGCAAAGAAGAAATGATGGCTTACTTTCTGAGAGCTAAATCACAGTTCCAGTGTAAAATGGGACCAGGGTTTATTCATAACTTTCAGGAAATGACCTATCTTAAACCAACTTTCTGTGAGCACTGTGCAGGATTTGTAAGTATTTTTTTAATAATAGTATATATTAAAAACAATTTTTATCCTTTAATGTAGATGGGGTGAAACTGGCTCCACATATTGCTAAAGTCCCTTGGCCAAATAATATCTCATGTCATTTAGAAGCACAAAACACATACTCATGTTTTAGCTGTGCTATCCAGTTTTGATTTAGTTGTTTCTGAATACTGGCATTTGCAAGAATTTCTGTTGCAGGGGTGGGGGAAATAAAATTACATTAGTTAAAGGATATTAGAGACTATATGAATGGCTTTACTTGGTTTATCTTAAGTTCTTTAATTTGGCTTGATTTCCTTTGTAAACAAGCTCAAGGGAAAATGGATGTCTGGAACAGAGGATGTAGATGAGGCAAAAGCCACTCTTTCTCAGGAAATTGCACATGGCAACATAGCTATGTTCATAATTCTCCAAATGGCTGTAACAGCCCTAATTTTTTCTCTATTGAATTAACAGATCTAATTGGTAAAGAAATCAAAAAGTGCTTCCAACAGTTGTATACAATAAGAATTTTTTAAATTTATTTTTTTGGGGTCTTTATAATTTGCTTTTCCTCTCAGCCATAACTTACCAGATGCCACTTATTAGACTGTTCTTTACATAGCTGGGAAATTATTGGTTTTGTGGACATTTGTGTTGCTTGTAAACCTCCTCTGAGTTTTCCGCTTCAAACCAAGTATAGTAAAGAAAAAGGAACCTCTATGATAAAAAAGTTACTTTAATGGACACATTCACCTGAAATCAAATGTCCACATTTTTCTCAGCTAAAGCAATAAGGGCAGAGGGCCCTGTCCTCTGCTTACATGTAGCTCGCATAACAGGGTGTGAACTCAGACCATGTCCCTGCTTTCCAGAACGGATCTGTCTCTGCTATCAGTTGCAAAATCTCCAGCTTTATTCCATGAACTTTTCCACTAGGCAATATTTCTTCATGTTTGAAAGTAACAGCAATAGCATTGATAAGTGCAGAAATGTGCATCCTTTCAGACCGGTTCTGGTGTTCCTGCTCTTGTCCATGCTCCAATCTTCCACTCGCTTCTTTTGCAACATGTTAGTCTTGTCCAGATTCTCGTGGTCTCTGTCGCAAATGGTGCCACTGATCAAGGCCATGGGCAAGAGGGAATTCCACATATTTCTGCTATAGCTGCCAAAGCTTTGGAGGTGACATGGCCAGTGCTGATTCAGGAGTGTGGTGGTGGGCTCTGGAGCTGACAGCTCCAGCAGACCAAAGGGGCAGGACCAGTCACTGGCCAGAGCCTATAGTGTCAGGCTGCCTGCAGCCTTGGGAACACGTCATTGTGTTCATGTTTGGAAGGCTTCCATAACAAAGCAAGGTCTGAGGACTGCCCTGTAACATCCTTTCCACCAGATATTTTTCTCCTGCATCAGTTTGCTAATTGGCCATTGTTGGATTTTTCACGTCTCCCTGATTACACCCAGTGCAAGAATACCAATGAGTAAGGGGTTGTACAGGAAATGGAAATAAGGTCATTTTTCCTGTCAACTCACTGAAGTCATTGGCATTGTTCTGTGGATGAGTTGGACTGACAGGACAGGAACCGACTAAAAATCTGCTGCGTATTTGTTGTGCATTTCAGTGCTGCTCATCTGCAGGTGGAAACCTAATTTCAAGCTGATGCACTGATTCACAGTCAAAATAATCTGCGCTGACTGTGCTGTAGGATGAATTGACATGACAGCACAATGCACACAATTATTAAAATGATATGAACTTTAAAGGTCAAGTTAAACCTAATGCCATTAAGCAGCACAAAACTGATATGCCCATGGCCAGTCTCAGTTCCGTCCCACAGCTTGAGTTGCACCACATGGCAGGGTAGGTGACCAGCCATCCCCCTAAGCTTTATGATCTGAATTTGCACATATCCTCTTACCTTGGAGCTGGCTCAAGTCAGCTTTGCAGCGGAGCTGCATTAGACAGATTCAAAACTTTAGGTCACAATTCATGACATGACACTTCAGCTAAGCTTTCATTGTGGTGTGTAACCACAAGAGTGATGCCAAATTTGAGTAGGAGGAAGGTACAGAGCTAAGAAGGTGAGGAAAAATCTCTTTGGTGGGAACAGATTAGAGCTTAAATTAATAAATAACAATCTACATCTTTTACAGTGATCCTGTAAAAGGGACCTGGGAAAATAGGTCATTGCTGCTCTTTCAAGAAGGACTGGGGTACTCCACTCTCACTGCCTGACCACAGCAACTGCATTCACTGTGTATTAGCAGGAGAAGAACAAGCAGCAGTCTTTCTGTGGACCCTTTCCACTGTTGTCCTTTCTGTTCTTTTGTTCACCATCCTTCCACTTTGTCTAATCTATTTTTGCTTTCCTCAGGACCTCATTTTTCCTTGCAAATTCTTTCGGGCAGTGTATGGGATGTTTTTTCCCCCAGAATCTCTCCGTTCTGTTTATTTTACTCTTTCCTTTGTATTCTGAATGTTCTCCAGCTCTTCTTCTTGAACCTTTCTTTAATGACTATATTCAGGCCCTGCTCTCTGTGCATGGATTCTTATAAATCTGTTGAGGAACCACATGCAGTTTCAGCTGCCAGGATGTGCTCACCCTCCTTACTAATGTTTTGAATGAGTTCAGGAAAAATAAACACTACGGTCCCCAGTTTTTTTTCCTTTAATGCTAGAGTCAGAAAAATTGCCCTTTCCTCTCTCTGCCTCTCAGAGTGAAAATGCTTGTTTTTATAATGCCATGGCTATAGATACAGCATTTCTGAGTGTATAGAAAACAATTTGCTAGGGAATTTTCATACTTCCAAGCAATCCTGCTCATGTTGCAGTGAAAGCTTCCCAAAAGTGGGACCACACACACTGGCCCTCAGAAGTTCAGCATTTGGTTGTTATGTGTGTCAATACAGCTTCTGAGGGGAGGCAAAGATGGAATTTAGCGGCTTTTCTGCCTGTTTCATTCTTCAACTAATGTGAGGTTTTTTTTAATGGGAAAAGTCAGGTGGGGAAATTAGATTGTTATGGCTAGGTGTGCTGGGAACCAGTATGGGAGCTAAGAACCTAATTTTTATCCCCAGTGGCATTTTTGTCTGCTGTGTTTGAATGTCATAGATCATTTATGTATCTAGAGAATGGATGTACTCTGCCAATTCTCCTGCATATAACATTAAGTGAGCCTAGAAACAGAATGTGCTCTACTGGTTTCACTAAGCTTGATATGATGGTAATTTTTCATCCATTCCAGGAAGCAAATGTCGTCTGTGTCTCTCCTCCCCTGGTAGTCCCATTACTACTAGTAAGTAGCAGAAGTAAGGGAGAAGCCACACAAGTCTTATCACAATTAGAGGGGGAGGTCTGCCTAACAGGAAGGGTGTTAAGAGCAGTTGTATCCTGTTTGTGCTTTTGTAGCCATTGGTACTTCCTCATTGTGACCTTGTTTTCCTTCCAGCTTTCTTTTCTGATTCCTTGACGTTCTTTTGTCTTCCTTTGCAGCTCTGGGGTATAATCAAACAAGGCTACAAATGCAAAGGTAAATAAATATTACATGGATTTTTTTTCAAGCTATAGGTGGTGGGTTTTAGCACAAGTCATTCAACCATACCATTACATAAAATGACATATGGTCAACCAAATCTTGTATCTACACTTGGTATTGTCCATGAACAGTCACTGCTGGTACACTATGAAGTGTATGTTCTTACTGCATTAGAGAAAATAGCACTGAGTAGGAACACACAGGTTCTGTGAGCTAAAGAGCCAAAGCAGCCACTGACTCTATGAGGTGTCACTTTCTACCAATAAAGACTCTGCATCTTGGAAAACTTAGAAAACACTTGGAAAAAGAGTGTTCTCTTCTAACACCGAGACATCCTGAAATATATCCCCTGAGATACAGGTCAGGGAAAAGCCTGCTAGCAACAGTGTTTCTCATGTACATTCACATGCTTGTAATGAAGTCTAACTGGCCTCACCCTAGTGACTGAGCTAGAAACAGAGAAATATTTAATTCCTAGACTGCCCAGCAGATCTCAACACAGAATTTTCTCCAGACATGCAACTTAAAAAAAATTCCTAGAGCTCTTACGTCCCTCTCCATTACCTTCACGTTGTATTTCTTATGCAATACTCACACCATATTGAGAAGGTCAGATCAAAAAGGACACTTTAGTGGTCCTCATTGGCCTTAAAATCCTGGAACTATTTATTTCTCATACAGCCCAGCTCTGGCTGAAGGGCGCTGTTGTAGCTGCATCTCAATTACATTGAGGGGGACATTCACATTGGGGCTTCATAGTTATATTTGTACGTACTCTTTTCCCTTAGTCCTACTTCAAGAAGGATTAAGAATTTGCAGTATTGGTTTTTAAGATACACTGTGTTCCTGTCTCTCTTTCCATCCACGAAACTCTCTTTCAGAGACAGGGGTAGGAGAAATGTCAGTGGCTAAATCAACATAAGTAATTCAGCTATTCCTGATCACTGTCATCTGCATAGCTTCAAAAGGGCTGGTTGCACTATGTAGTTTTACTAGTAGGATGAGGGAAGGAAGATAAGGTTTTTTCACAGCAACCTGTAAACTCAGCTTGAGATCTGAAAGCTGAGCTCGTCCTGCATCACTGCCTGTAACAACAGCCCAGTGGAGAGTGAGCAAAAGTGGTTCTGTACAGTCAAAATTATAGGCAATGGAGCATGAAAGTAAGAGAGCTGAGCTGCTCACTCAGATCTTAAAGTAGTCAAGTATAAGGGGTGCCTGTCCTTTGTTGCAGCAGCTGCCAGCTGTTCCATATGCAGCACTGGAGTGTGGCAGCCATTAGGGACACTTTTGGCCTTTGAGCACAGAACTGTTGTCTTCTGTTTGAACCTGTGACACTGTGCTCTGACACAGCAGGGAGAGGGAGTTCATCTGTTCAGGTCTGCTGCTTACCCCAGCACTGTGGGTAATGAGATAAAGCTTGACTGTGTGGTCTGCAAATGACAAAAGAGGTCCTCCACATCAAGAAAGATTTTTGTTGTATCTAGGCGGGAGGGCAAAGGGAGTGTTACCTTTAGGACAGAGAAAATCACAGTTGGACAGACACTGCTGTATTAGTCATATGAACAAGGTGATGGCTGAAACCAGAACTCTCACCCATCATGCTAGAGCTGCTACCCTGAGCAAAATGGGTCTTATAGAAGAGCACAGTACTTTGGCAATGGCTCACTGAGAACAAAACTGGCCTATGGAGGAGCAACAGAGAAACAAGGAAGATGGAAATTTTCAAACAACAGAAAGGGACAAAAAGGAGAGAGAGCCTGTGTTTTGGGCACATCCTCCACCCTTTGGCCATTTCTTGCAGATGAGATCCATACTGCCATCACGTTTCAGATAATTGTACCTAGTGATGAGTGTATCTCTAGTGATGCAAATCCCAGTAGAAGCTAGGTGTGCAGGCACTCAGCCATTTTAATCCGGGTGGATGATATGTATCCAGAGAGCTTATTCTGTGCTAATGTTGCTTACTGATCTACTTAGACTAGTTTTAACCTACAGTGGTCTACACTGACCTCCAGGTGTCCTTCCAGAGGCTCGGGGTATGGACACTCGAGTGTCTTCTGATCAAGCATGTTTATTATAATGGGCCTGCTGGATCAAATAAAAAACAACCAAATAAACCCACCCTTTTTTGGAGATTCATGTAGCAGAGCAGAAGTTTTATGCATGGCATACACATGATCATACCAGTGACTCCACATTTCTTTCCTGAGACTAATTTCTGATTAAAATATCATCCCCCCTCCTCCTTTCTGCTGCCATTTTTCTATTAATGGCTGTCATGAAAATGATCCATTTTTTTTGTAATGCCCTTCACACCAAAGGATCCATTTCTGTAGCTCCCTTCACACCTTCTGGCAAAGTACTTGTTCCTTCAAAGTATCTTCTGGTATCTGTCTGCTAATAGCCCTAGGGGATTACCAGATAGTTATGGCTTTCCATTTGGTGACTTGACAATTCCTTTGTTTACAGATTGTGGCGCCAACTGTCATAAGCAATGCAGAGACCTGCTTGTGCTGGCATGCAGGAAATTTTCCAGAGGAACCTCAGTAGGCAGTAACCACGGCTCTCTGCCTAGCAGTCCATCTCTGCCTCCAGGTGAGGCCAATTTTGCTAGTATTTTAAACCATTTGTGGAATCCCCTCTAACGGTCAGTGTCCTTGCTGCCATTTTTAATTTTTCCTTTGTATCAACACCCAGAGTAGCACATGTACTTTCCACTGCACTATGGCTTGTGTGTAGTGCTTAGATTACAGCATCCCTATCCTCCATAATGGCACCCCTGTCCCAGCTGAAAAGAAATTAAATTGCACTTCTCATTATTTGTCACTTAGGATCAAGGAGACATAGGGTACAATTCTAGTGTTGCCTTACCCCTGAGCATACAGATGGTAAGAGAAAAAAAAAAAAAAATGTTCACACAAGGCCAGAAACAGTTTCCAAGCAGCATATGTATATTGCTAATTACACTACTGCTTACTATAGTTACCTCCCTGCCCCATGCTTGAGCTACCCTTTTGTAAAGATCTTGAAGCAGAATATTTCAAATAAAGGATTCCACCCTCTCTTTCAGTCCAAGATGAAGTATTTGAATTTCCCAGTGTTGCTGCAGAACACCAGGACCTTGATGGCAGAGCTATAACTCTAGTCACTGGCTCTTCACGAAAAATCTCAGTGCGGCTGCAGAGGGTGACCACCAGCCAAGCAACACAGACAGAACCACTCTGGCATGAGCCAGGCTGGAACGACTCAGGTTCCCATACTTTCCCCAAAATGAAGTCCAAATTCCATGGAAAAGCTGAGAAGAACAAAGGCTTTGCGAAGTGGGAGAACGAAAAGCCCAGCACACAGGCTGATGTAGAGCTAGAAGCCGAGGCCCCACAACATGTACAGGATCACAATGGAATAGAAACCCTGCCAGAAAGACAAGAATCTGAGGTGAGTTCCAGAAGAAGCCAAGACAGTTTAAAATCTGCTACAGTCTGAAGTCTCATAAGGTTATTTTATAGATTTCAGGATGCTTTTTCGTTCAAATTTGTCATTGCTTCTTGCATAAGTTGCTGTCAGAAGAATGCTGAATCATCCACAGTTACCTGTTTTCTTCACTGCAGTGCACATTTACTGTAACACTGTAAGTGGGAGCTTGGTTTTTGGTGTCAGCATGTGCTTTTTAGGAGTTGAGTACTTTTCATTTTGAAAATCATTAAAATAGCCTGGTGGATATGTTGCCAAATTCTGTACTGTTGTACCGTTGCAATGCACAGTTCTGGGGTTCATGTTAGATTCACAACAATTACCATTCTGATAAATATAGGGGTCTAGGATAGGGCAGCATATTAATCTGATTTCTGTTGTTGTCACCCATAAAGTTTATAATTCCATAGCCTCAGGTTTTTATTGACCTCTTCTGCCAGCATGCAAATGCCTATTTCCTTTTGCTTACAGGATAGCTGATTGCTCACCCTGAGGCACAGAAAACTGAAGATGACAACTGTAATACAGCAAGCATTGGTGGACTGTCACAGACCACATGTGGAAAGTGTTCCTATACCTCGTACTTTTAAATCCAACCATTGCCTGTTTTCTTAGCTGAAAGGTGTTATAGAGCACTATTTATTTTCTCACGAGTAAACCATTTGGATGAACACTGCACAGACACAGCAGAATGGATCTCTGCGCTCAGTGTTTTCTTTTGTATGACTTCTGTGGAAACTTCCTCTACACGCCAGTGAGGATATATTTGGCCCCCTTTAAGTGTACTGCATCATTTCGGTATGTCAGCCAGCAACAACAATGGTGAGGACAGAAGCCAAGCATCTAAGTTTGTTCAATAACACTCCTTTCCAGAGGCTTGCAATGATAATTTAAGGAAAGAAGTAGGTGTATGTTGATTAAATCTCAAATGAAAACCTTTCACAAAGTCCTCTATACTGAAATTCTTTGCGCACCTGGGGTTTTGAAATTTGGCCCTGTTTATGTTGTTACAGTGAATGCATTTGTGTTCAGCATAGTGATATCAGTTGCCAGACTGGGGATCCTTCAAATAGGCAGCACGTGGCTGAGGCTGAAGGAATTCCAAGACACTATGTGTTTGTCTGGTTACATTGCAATAGAGAGGGGTCATCTTGCCAGCACTGGTTATGGTAACATTAGCATGCAATAAACACTTTAGTTTTAAGTGTGTGTGTATATATGTGTATGTGATAGTTTTCTCTGGTTAGCAACCTGTACATGTTAAGACTAAATGTACTGAAGAGCAACCTCCAAATTAGCAGTTCGCTAATGTAGGATCTAGCATCTGAATCTATAATGGTCCAGGAAGCAGGTTTGAAGTTGCCTTTTGCAGAAGCATTAAGTTATTGAAGGAGCACAGCCTTCATTTGGAAAAAGAGAGAAAACCAAAATAAACCAGCCCAAAATCAACCCTGAAAGATACGTTCCATATTGGCACACGTGTGTTAGTCTTCTTACCCTATCTTCCCACAGGGCGGAGGGGTAGGGAGCACACGCTCTGACTAAAGCCACTCAGTTATAAAACGTCTTACAAAATTTAAGTTATTATACTCTCATCAAGTTATAAGCTTTCAAAACAAGAGAGTAATTTCATAGACTTCCCTAACCAAATCTGACAGCTGCACTCCTCTGTGGTAATTTGACTAAACTGCACTGGGACTACATGATGCCTGCTCAGGTTTGCATCTTGAATCCTGCAGGTTTCATTTGTTTTCCAACACAACCAGTAACAATGGTGGGGAGGAAAAAAGATGTAAAAAAATAACACGCTTTGATTGTTTTAAACTCAAGAGAAATAAGCGCTGCAGGAGCACCGATTTCCAAAGTAGGATGAAGGCCAGAAGCATGCTTCACTCTTACTGCTCTGGGTAAAGAACAAGCATCAGCAAAAATATGGTCTTTATTTCCTGACATAGGTCAGGTGACAGGTCACAACTGGCTGACCACACAGCTACCGTTACAGGGCACGGCTTGCACACAATGAAAATTATGTGGTAGAGAATTTGAATAGAGAAATTTGGTTATGATCCAGGCTGTTGATGGATCTGCTGAGATAAGCCTCTTAATGCTTTATAAATGAAATGTTCATGTGCAACTTCATTCTTAACATCACGTAGTTTTGACCAGTGTTTAGCCTGTAGACCTCAGCCCGTATCTTGCAGGCTTTTAGAAGTTAGTTGTAGCTCTTAACTTATTGATTTAACCAATAAATCTCTTGCAAGCCTAGTAGCTTCAGTCAGTTAGGCACTTTCCTCAGCAGCAGTTGCAGATCAAGCATAGACTGCGGGCTCATACAGTTAATCCTTCTAAAGCAAAATATGGCAGCTTCCAAGGAGAATCACAGAATCATTTAGGTTGCAAAAGACCTCTAAGATCATCGAATCCAATCTTTGACCAATCACCACCCTACAAACTAGACCATAGCACTAAGTGCCACATCCAGTCCCTTCTTCAACACTTCCAGGGATGGTGACTCCATCAATTCCAATGCTTAACAACCCTGTTCATGAAGAAATTCATCCTGAATTTCAAGCACCTGCTCCTGCTGGAAACCCTTCCGGCATTTAAAGAAGGGGAACACAGAGTGTGTTGCTGACAGTAAGTGTTCATGGCCATTGGAAAACAAGAAAGACACAAGGCAGAAATACAGCTTTTTGTTCACACACACCACCCGCGCTGCCCAAAAAGGAATAGATTCATCATAGACAATGTAATAACTTATTAAAAAAGCATTCACAGGCTGTTTGCAGCAGAATGCTGATCTCCCAGTTCCACAGCAAGCACCTGAGTAGGGAGAGCTGACAGGGCATGAGCAAATATTTTAAGAAGTTGATATTAGATGTGCTTTTACCTGTGAGGAGGACTGAATACATAAAATTAAAAAATCTTTTTCTCTTCTTATTTCAAGTTGGCATCTTTTTCTGAACATGGCAAAGACTTTTCTTCACAAAAACAAGCTTAGGTCCCCAGTTTAGGCAAAGGAACAAAGAGTTTCTTGTTCAGCGCCTTCAGAAAGCATCAGCCATCAGAGTCCCTGCCTCTGCTGGTCTCAGTGAAATCCTGTGTGCTAGAAGTAGAGCAATTCCTCAAGTTTGTCCAGTAGAAAGTCCATCATAATGACAAGAGTGCTGGATTAATGAAGTAGCTAAAGTCAAATACAATCTCAAATTACGCCGGATATTTCCACCTCATCCATTCTCTCCTGTCTCAGGATCTTTTAAGAAACATGAGGAGCAACAGAGGGGTTGTTTAAAAATAAAACAAACAAACATCAAACAACACCACACAGTGGAAAGAAGGAAGACTATGTCAAACTTTACTTACAGGTTGATCTGCAAATGCCAAAGAATACAAACAATAAGAGTAGGTGAAAAATGCAAGTGCTTGGATAGACCCTGTAAGAGATTATTTGGCTGTTTGGCCCAAACACACTAGGACTTTCTGTGCTTGTGTAAAACTTCTGCAAAAGCTCACGTTGCACACAAGGGAGTTTCAGCTTTGCTTCCAACTTTATAGAGCAGCCCTGAGTGCTTCTCAAAGAGTCACAGGGACACCTGGCTCCCTCTGAGTGAAATGCAAAGTCAGGTTTGAACTGCAGCTCTCTCCTCTGTTCTGGATCTCCACAGTCTCACCCTTCTCTGCCCCCTGCAGCCCCCACCCCTCTCTCAGTCTTATCCAGCTTTTAGGCTTTAAAAGAATGAACCCAGCTTTACAAAGAAACATCTTCCTAGACAGAAGCCATCTCCTCAGAGGCACCTTTCTCAGGCAGCTGAAGTCTTGGGCGAGAGGGGAAGAATAAGTTTGTTGACCAGAAGTAGTCTGAAACATGGATTTTCCCCATCTGGGAAAGGTGAGCCATTTTCCTTTCAGTACAGAAGATAAGCTGAGCTGCAGAGCAAGTTTAGTTGCCTAAAATTTTCCGAAATTAAACAGCCCGTCACCTCTGTGGACTGTTGTTCAGGGACTCCTCTGTGGAAGCAAAAGTGAAAGCATGCCCTATGCAGCCCCAAGGTCTTCCTCATGGGAAGCCTGGAAACCTTTGGCTGAGATAGCCTGAGCAGCCACAGGACCTTGCAGCCTTGGACTCTAGTTCCAGAAGCTTTAGGCATCTGTATTGGAAATAGCTGCATGTGAAGGATCCTGGACACAGGTGGGGGAAAAAAAACCAACAAAAACCCCCAACAAAACAAACAAAAAACCTGAACAGATGGTGGGTGAATGCAGGGAAAAGCACATTGAGATCTCTCCCTGTCTATGTGACACTAAGAATCTAAGGGGATCCTGATGGAGACCAAGCAGAGGGGGGAAGGAAGAAAGGAAGAAAGGAGATCCAAATGCAAATTTGGAGGAGACAAACAAGGGTTTGGTGTTTCATGATCATTATAGCCAAAAAAAAAAAAATCTAATCAAAGTTTGCTTCATTCAGCATCAGCCTGCTAACTGATGGGCCTCCATACAGCACCAAAAATAGCTCCAAGTACTTCTCCAGAGAGTCTTGACAAAAGAGCTGGCCCACCCAAGGTCACTGCAGAAATGGATGTGACTTTGGAAAAAGTTTTTGAGTTCTCAGCACTGATCCAAACTAAGCATTGAAGCCAACAGGTTAAATTCATTGGAAAATTTGTGTGCTGAACTTTAAAGTGCTGTTTACAGCTGCTGACAATCTGGTCCTAGGAGACAGAAAAGCCATCAGCAAAAGGCTACCGCTGGAGCAGTATGAAATTTTGCCAAAAAGTCTGCTTTTTCCATGAGTTGAGCTAATGCCGGAAAGTTTAAAGAGTCCTTATCATCTTCATCTCTGCTTCACGTGTGAAAAAGTTATGACCTTCCACCTGCCCACAGTACAGGCAGACTCCCTCTTTCTTTGGTTTTACAATAGTGTTTTCCTACTTTTTGTACTTGTTTTTCTCTCCTCTCTTGTGGGAAAGACCCACGTGAACAAGAGGGGAAATTACTGGACAATAAAGGGGAAACAGTGACACTGACAGCACTCAGAGCTGTAAAAAGCACAAAGTAAACACAAAGGAAAAATATTTTTTTCCCCTTCTAGCCTTGTTTGTTAAGCCATTAGAGGTGTGACATTTTCGGCCAAAGAGGGGAGAAGGCAATATTTACAGTTGGTAATAGCACTTGCTTTTTCAGTTTGTGTCCCTTTGAAAAGGCATAACCTGAACCAAGCAAGCACATGAGTATTTTTGAGCCTACACAGGGGAAACACCTCGGTGTACTACTCTGCAGTCACAACACTGGTCTGACTCTAACCTAAGGGCATGCTAGGAGGCTGATAAAGCAAACTTGGAGTTTAGCATGAGCCAGCTTGTTTGGGAGTGCTAAATCAAGCCTAATACCTTAAAAATATATGGATACTTCTGTAGCATTCCTGTTGTCCAGGGAAATCAGAAGGTCAGAGAGGAAGCAGAATCACAAGTTTGACAGTCTTTAGCAGCAACAGCTGGACTCTCTACTGGAGTCCTAAATATGGCAGAACTAAGAATAAATCATGTGCAGTGAGCAGGTATTTCAGAGTGCTTGTTTGCTGGTCTTTGTTAACCTAATGGGGAGTTGAATTAACTTCTAGTAACCTAAGAACTGACATGAGCCTTTTGGACACCTCAAAGAGTCATCAGGTCTCAGTGAGAATCCTCTTACTCCCCACTCCACTCTTCCCACTTCAGCAGTTTAATTTTCATTTCCTAGGTGCATAACCTCTTACAGGGATTACTATTATGCCACAGGACTTTTCAAGCTCCAACCACTTCTCATAATTATCTACTGACATGAATCTCGCTTCCCTTCTTTCCAATCCTATCTTAGATACTTGACTGATAAGCATTTAAGTTCTAATTAAGCCAGAGGTTGGTTAGGGCACTTGCCAGTTTCATCAATTCAGATGCAAACAGTTTAATGGAGACAGAAAGAGTGTTAAGGCAGGTTACCCATATGCTCTGGCTGAGAAATCTAAGCAGTATCTTGAGGAGCCTCTGTGGAGCCATCAGCCATCACGGCACATCATCATGGAGCTGCACACTTCAGGGCATTGGCTAGGGAAGTAGAGGAATCTCATCAAGCTACATATTACCAGCCAACTAAAGATAAAACTACTCAGGGAACAGCTACAGGCCAAAAGGCTTTCTGGGGTAAGTGATGTATGATGCAAGCTCAACTTGATCCACTTTCCCTTGTTGAGGTACTGCTGTGCACATAGTAAGGAATAAATTCTTATCTATTCCTTAGACCTGCAAGGAAAACCCAACTGTGACCACAGTGAATATGGATCATGGTATTCTAGGTCCCATACTAGTACACCTGACGTGGGAAGCAAGTGTATCCCCTGCTCCCAATAGTTATGTCACTATACAGTGACAATGTTTGAGAGAAGGTGATAATAGTGGCAATGGAAGGGCAATGCAAGTGAAGCCTTTAGGAAACAAAAACTGCTAAAGAAAAATGGCAGATAGAAGAAACAGAACAAGATGCCTACAGCTTGTAGAAGAAGAGTGGCAAGAACAGAACACTAAAAGGACGAACACTGTTCCCCCTGTATAAATGATTGTTTACTTAACTGCCTTCTTTATCTGCTGGAGTTCTGCTTTTGATCATGATGCACAATGAAATCAAGCTTGTATATCCAATCCACCACAGCCTAATAATCTCTGCAACCCATCTCTCCTCTTCCAGCTTCTATTTAAGAGATTTCTTCTAGTGTAGCAGGAATCATGTTTGGAAAACAGTAAATATCAGAGTATCATACAGGCAGTAACAAAGCAGTGACTGTTTTCTTTCATTAATCAAAGCTGCTCTCTCCACATATACAAAGCTTGTTTTCTCTGGGGAACAAAGAAGTCACAGCACACTAGGAGGAAACAATAGAGTAAGGAAAAACAACAACAGCTGGCAGAAGCAAAGTGTTTTCTTTCCTATTGGAAAAGTAAAGCCTCATGTTTTGCCGCCTTCTGATTTTTATTATTTTTTTAACTTTCCCCCTCAAATAGCATAAAGTGGGATTCGGTTTACCCTAAGTCCTGGAAGAGGGAGGAGAAGTAACATATTTTGATGAGAAAAAAAGCTATCTAGAATGAGGAAGGGGAAGCTCTATGCTCTCACCCCAGTATCATGTCACAATGTGCAAAGGTGAGACTGTTCACTGCAGCAACAGCCATAGCCTTGCAGAGGAACTGGCAGCTCTGGCACAGAAAAATCTCTGAAGGTGCTGATGCAACTCTACTAGGGGCTCTCTGAAGAGTCTCCAGGGTTCCCTCTTGCTAGGAACAAGCTTACAGCACTCTAATGCATTGACAGAAAACACCAGCCTATTTGCAGTGAGAAGCGTGAAGAAAAGCAGAAGTTGTCACCTTGAAGATACTACATTTCCAGCAGAAGGCTCTTTAACTCTGTTAGTCTTTCTGCATTTACCAGTCCAGGACTGACCCAGCTGTAGGAATCTTAATTGTTAAAAAAGCCCACTAATTCTTTTTGCATGAATTCAGCTAGTCACCAGCTAATGCTCACAAGGTATTACTCTTCCACAAGGAAGATACCTTCTTGGAGCATGCTGCTGTAAGAATCCATGAATACCTTTGTGAAGCAGCAACGTTCACTTTTAGATGCTCATAATTTGAACGGTATTACACAGAGATAAATCCAGATCAGTGATCCTCAAAGACCTAGATTCAATATAGAAAGATTTTCCCTTGTCAGGCTTGTTAAATTTGTTTGAAACACTAAAGGAGAAGAGCCATTAAGTCAGATTCCCAAGTGCCATTCACAGGGACCTTCGCCTCCAACCCATGAATCACTAGCAGCATCTAGTGGCCTCAATAAATTAAACAGGAGATTTTCAGGTTGACCGTGGAATGAAATACAGGCAAATCAGTTCTAAGCAATGTTTATCAGCTTATTTACATGATTATCTTAAGTTACAGCAACACCAGCTTTACACGGATTTCCTCAAATACTTGTGCAATTACTGTAAGCCAAGGAGCTCCTCCTGTCTGTACCAATCTGGATTTAGCCCCAAGGACATGTCAGGTAGACTCTGCCATCAGCACAGCCTCTGCTACAGTGATCTGAGCACAGTAGCAGGAACCTACATTTCCACAAGGCTGGTGAGCATCAGGAGAGCTCCCAGAAGCAGCATACCACAATCACACAGCATGCAGTAGCATTACCTGGGAGAGAGATGCTCACATAGTCTAAGAATAACTTTACACATCAAGAGACAATACTATATGCTGCTACCCCAGTTCACAGGGAGGAACAGAACAAAACTCAGAGCAATTGAAAATCAGTTCCTCCCATATGCTCTTGTTCTGACAGCTTCTCAAAGGATAGAATGTACAGTACAGCTGGGACAACTACAAAATCTAAAATAGATTAAAATGTAAAAAGATGAAGCAGACAAACCCCCATGAATTTCCAGCTACTGTAGT
Organism: Chiroxiphia lanceolata; assembly: GCF_009829145.1. NCBI lineage: Eukaryota > Metazoa > Chordata > Aves > Passeriformes > Pipridae > Chiroxiphia > Chiroxiphia lanceolata. Next base: position 32,559,594 of record NC_045639.1, on the reverse strand, counting down.
AACTGCTTCTTACTAAATCAAGGAAGAGAAACTAAAGCAAAGTGAACATACAGATACTTTTATTGCTCACCTTTTATACAACAGCACACCTTCAGCCATTTTCTTTCACAGCTTGACAACGTTTATGTACACAAAAAACCCAGCAAGAAGCATTATGTGGCTTTCAGTAAAGAAAAAAAAAACCCCAAACGTCAGAACACCAAACTCAGCCAGGTTTTGTTTTCTGCAGCAATAATAAAAGGGCTTCCTCCAGGCAGGAACTAATCTTCCCAGGCCGTAGTGCATTTCTTTGAAAAGACAACTCCCAAAACAAATTGCCCTAGATTTGCTGAGCCAGTGGTATTAACTTGCAAATAAAATAAACTTCAGTTTGTAACTTCTTCTAGCTGATTTCAAGTAAAAATTAGGTTTGGAGGAGAAGCAACTTGTTTTGGATGGATGCAGGTCAGTTTGAATTGCTACACCTAACTACAGGCCTACACACACTATCGGTTCACAATTTAGCTTAGTTTGAAATGATCTTTGCAGATTTTGGCGGCAGTCAGTCTTCAAAATTGAGCGGGTGGGAAAACTTTGTTTAGCAGGAAATAAGGCTACTGAACGTGGCACCCACAGTAGAGCTCATATAATAGACCAAAAACCTGTTCGTCAGAGGGAGTTCACGGCGCGTGCACGCACGTCCGTGTAATGTCACCGTGACTAGAACAAGAGGTCAGCAAGTCAAAAGGCAATACTCCAAACCGATATTAGAACATGTAACCGAAAAATTACTTGGGGCAAAAAAAATGCACAAATTCTATTGGGTATTATAATAGACAAATTTGGCAGGTCTAAATCAAAATGGAAGGCAAACACAGCAGGCAGACTCAGAACAAAAGTGTTTTGAGCAGAGGGAACCAGTCCAACTTCCAAAAAGCATGGCTATTAGTCGATGTTTAGGGTGCAGTGAGCAGTGAGAATGCCTTTAATTCAGACAGATTGGAGGTGGGTGGGGAGAATACACAAAGTTGTACTTTGCTCAGTGGAAAACATCCCAAAGAGATTCTACCTGCTGTGTCCAAATCTGTACAAACTAATTCAAGCAGCAATTAAGTAAGGCCTCTGAAACCAGGTTTCTGTTATGTGAGCTCTCCTGAAGTGTAAGTTTTTAGCAGCCTCAGCTGGTGAAGTGTCTTCCTTGTCCAAAGCCAGACTGGTTATACTGATAACCTCCATGCTGGAAGTGCTGCTCAAACTGCCCTCCTTGATTAAAGTTCTGTCCACCTCTGCCCCCCCAGCCGCCTCCTTGACCTCCACGGCCACGACCGCCACGGCCGCCCCTTCCTCCTCCACGCCCACCCCCTCGGTCACTGTGGGACCCACCATCTTGGTATCTGTTGTCTTGCTGGTAGCCGCCACCACCACCCCCTTGGTAGCCACTTCCAGAATAAGACGACGACTGGTAGCCACCATAGCCTCCTCCTTGGTAGCCACCACCACCACCACCATGGTAGCCACCTGTTTGAAAACCTGCATCTCTGTAGTTGCTCTCCCTGTAGCCACCATCCTGGTAGCCACCACTTCCGCCATCTGTCCAGCCTCCTTGAAGCTTGTTTCCTCTTCCACCTCCTCTGCCGCCATGATCATAACCACCACGTCCTCCTCGTCCCCCTCGATCATGGCTTCCCTGTTCATGACCTCCTCGCCCTCCATATGAGTCATAGCCTCCTCTTCCTCCTCGATCGTGACCCCCATGGTCATAACCTCCTCGCCCTCCATAGGAAGACTCGTAGCCACCTCTTCCTCCTCTGCCACCGCCTTGCTGGGGACCACCTTCTGGTCTTTTCTGCCATGGTGGCATCTCAGGAGGTGGTGGTTCAATTTCATTGGGCCTTCCTCCTCTGTCAGGCACTCTGCCCATTAGCACCTGCAAAGGGAAGGGAGAACTGTGATAGGAGTTTTAACACCTCACAGAAGAGTCCACTTACTGATACACACCACAAACAGCAGCCACTCCACAATTTTTATATCCAGAGGCAAACTTTTGTCTGCCTGAACGTGACAGAACTCTGTCTCCAGTAAATAAAAATTAAACAGGGATTATCTAGTACTTGAAACACTGCTAACAAGACAAGTCAGGAGACCTGTGCTTTTTGTTCACAGAGCAGGCACACCAGCATGGGCAGCACCAATACAGTCGCTCACCTAACTGCTTACTAGTGCAGACTGCTAATCTCAAACAAGCATAGGGCAACACAGGCTCTCGACTAGTGCTCTGACTTGCTGTAGAAGCCATTGGCTTGATAAACAGGGGGTAAAGAATTCAATTTTTCAGTAAGAACATGCAAAAACTTACACAACAATAGGCAGATGTCACACAGCACTAATCAGAGTTGAGCAAGGCTCTACAGGTCTCCAGCTGTCCAAGTATGGTGTGATTTAAGAATTTAGCAAGACTTAGAGCAGGACATTTGCACTGCTTCAAATTTTAAAACAACATAACAAAAGAACTTCAACGGAAGTATGCTACTTTGTTATTTCATGTTACCGTCTTGGAAAACATTTAATATTGATAATGGAGATAAATTAACAGAATATGGATCACCAGCAGGGCAGTATTGCGTTCCTAGTAAAACATACATACAATCTTACGATACAGTCACACCTGTCTTACCACTTAATTTCTTACACTCCACACTCCAACAACACTAAAAAGATGCGAAATTTTTTTGGGGTGGATGGGTTGTTGTCAAATCAGCACACCACTATTCTCTCCTAAATTACAGTTTTACCTGAAACACAGCTGGTACTCAGAAGGTGGAAAAGCATGCATCTATACCCACAGTTTTTAAAGCAGCAAGTACACTGCTGTACATAGCTACTGAGCTTTATGTTCTGCACGTATGCTTTTGTGAGCCTATTACTATAAAATCATAACTTTTGAAACAAAGCAAGTTGTTTAGTCTAAATCATGTTCCTACTATGTCATTATTAGAACTACATCCTTGATTATCATCTATTTGTGTACCCATGACAGTCTAACTTGTGGGATCCTTGCTTTGTGATCTTAATATACTCTATTTACATAGACCAGAAACATAGTTATTATGTAGGTCTTATTTGAGACACACTGACAGAATTAGGTAGTAGCAGTGTAATGACTTCAGTAATTCTGATCAGACAGAACAGGTCTGCTCCCACTGAAAGTAATAAAAGATATTTCAGCGATCTTTTATTGCCCCAAAGAAGGGGCACTGCAAACCTAAGCAGCTAAAATTCCAGTATTCATAATGCACTGATGCATAGTCTGGAATTTCTTATCCTTTATTTCCAAATTCCACTTAGTATCCTAAAAAAAAGTAGGATGTATTACTACATTAAAGTTACTTAAATATTCCTAACAGAACAAACCATTTGTCACCAAAGGTACCTTATTAATGGCACATGCAGTCTTCTCTCGGATGGACCCACTGCTTGTTCTCATAATCTTTGACAGATCTTGCCGAGCTGCCAAGAGATTTGCTATGGATATAGTGCACTTAGTAGATAAGAGGGCACGTTTTGGCTGGTAGACTTTAGCCAGTTTTTCTGTTTGACTCTGTTGAAGAGAAGAAAAACAAAGCCCAGTCAGCTAAAGCAATGGGACACCTCACCAAAAGAATCAAATCAGCATTGAAGAACTAGTCACTACTGCAAATAGAACAAAGAATTAATATAAAACCAGTGAAAACCACTTTGTAACTAAGAATTACTGCAACAAAGCTAGCATTCGTCAAATTAATTTCTTAAGTAAATAGGAAACACTATTCTGACTGAACTGCCAAGGCACCAATGAGCTGACAATTTTAACGATATATACAAGCAAACTGCATTATTTTCAGGCAGTCAAATACAGACTAGAAGTGTGTCATATAATTGTATGAACTACTGCTAATGTCTAGAAGATACTGAAAGTGAAACACATCTGTGTTTAGCCTCCAGACCTCCTACTGTGCCTGCACCCTGACCTGCACCCATTCCAGTTAGACCATAGCATCACCCCATCTCCAACTCTGTACCGGCAGAAAAACGTTAACTCTTTCCACTCTTCATTCCAGTCAGCTTCTTCTCAAAGACAAGGCATCAACACGTACTGGCAGAACTAAAGTTTTCAAGTGCTTGTTCTAATTCAGTCCTTTGTCTTGAAAACTTAGTGCCCATACCAGGAATGAGATCCTACACTCAACTTTGCCTTGTATGCAGTCTCTTTACTGCCTTTCAGTGTTAACCGTTTTGGCCTTTTTGAACACCTCAAAAGTTTTCCAGCTGACAGACACAATAGAAATCTGTGCTATCACCCATGAGCTAATACACCAGTTACATCTCTCTTCAGTTATCAACAGAGTGTAATGTGGGATGCAGTTAGGATAAACCAGGTTGTAATCCGAACATTTTTTTGTCTGGATCCCAGATGACAGAAGTGAGGATAGGCAAACCAGGTTTTCCAGCATATCTCAACAGGGCAAAAAACTCAGGAGCACATTTTAAAATCCTAAAATCCTATTTTCCATCTAAAGACAGAAAACTGGAACATGACATTGGCTAAAGATAGGAAAAGCAAAAGTATTCACCAGAGTACTAGTATGTTTTTCCCTAGCAAGTTTGACTGAGCTCTGAGCACAGTGTTTTGGTGCTATGATATTGTTTTAGGTGAAACTTGAAATTTTCACTTAAAAAAACCCTAATAATAGACTACAAAGTGGGGTTTTTCCTGCTGTTTCTACTATCTGGAGAAGTGGCTATTTAGTCATACTACTGTATTCTGATACTTTTCAAATAAAAAAAGAATATGGTACCTCATGCTAGAAGTTATTGTTAAAATAAATTGTATTGCATGTCTGGAATACTATAGCCACACTCTTCAATTTTGTATTGTTATTTTGTTATTTTTGTCTGGAAAAAAAAAAAGATTTGCATTTTAATAGATATAAATGTGTATACACAATTTGTGGGTTTTGTGAAAAGACTTCTTGAAGCTAGTCAAGTTCAAAAGCATCTAAAAATTCTCCCAGGAAAAAAACCCAAACATGCATGGATATGGATGCCAAAGCTATAACACAATTAGAAGTCCCTGTTTTTTAAACATAATCCATGCTTCTACTCATTTTTATTCACTATTAAAATACTCAAACAATCAGCTAGTTCTTCAGTCATCCACTAAAAAACCTGACAAATACAAGGTTTAAGAGATATTACACCAGTAGAAGTCCTACTCAGGTGACAAAACAGAAAAGGGGACAGGTCATAGTTTATTACTAAAGTACAGTTGCTTTTTGATTAAAAAAATTTATCAAGAAAAAACAATTGATGACTCTATGTGTCACAGTTTGGCACTAATAATCTCAAACACTGTCAGCAGCATAATTAACAGCATGCTAGCATATCTGTTTTAGTCCTAGAAAATAAATTATACGTACTATTTTTTAAATCTCGTTATTCTTTTTCACTATGAAACACGGGAACTAAGGAAACCATGTAATTATTTTTATAGGCAGAATATGTATTACATACTCAAGAGAGAACAGATCTCATGTCACAGCCACTTGCACAGTTCAAAGACAAAAGAAGCACATAAAATATTACCCTGTCTATGAGGTAAGAACAAGTAGTGCCTTAGCAGTTTTTTTCATGTGCATCTGTGGAGTTGTGCTTGCAGACACACTTTGAGATAAGGAAATCTGATCACTGTGGACAGTACAAAGTAAGATAAGGGATGGTCAACAGGAAGATGCTTTTCTACCATCACACAGAGGCAGCATTTAATGGTTCACATTACGGTACTCTGAAAGCACATGGCTGGATCACTAATCTTCTCTATTCTTTTCCAGTGGCTTTGGTGTACAGTTACACACCATCTTCTCATTATACATACTGTTTTAAAATCCAACAAATCAGTTTTAAGTAAAATTTTTTTAGTCATCTTACATTGTCATAAACTTCTTCAGAAATTCTAAACAAAAATGGACAACGCCTGCAATTATTTTTTTACTCATAAAGGATGAAACGATGCAGTTTTCCAGAGATACTTATTATAAAGTGTCACCATCAACCAGGACTTCCCAGCAAGTTGTTTGTACCTTAGCTCTATCTGACCAGCCAAACGACTGCACAGTAACATCCAAACGTTTGACCAACAGTTTTCTTCGGACTTCGTATTCGTTGACTATGGCTTGATTAATTGCTTCAATTTTTTCCTGAAACAAAAATTTGCAAACATAACCTGTAGATTACAGATAAAATGTTTCTACTTACTAAATTATGTGGATGAAAGAGAATAAGACAGAGACAGTATGCAGGGCTTAAGACTGCAATTATCTGCCTTGTCAAATGGACTCACAGCCAAGCGATGCCCGCTGACGCAATTTTCCTGAAGGCTTCAAAGGCTCTGTTATGTTCAGCCTTCTACCATTTCTAACACCACAGATGTCTTTTTCAGAAGGGCCATAAAAACTGCATACTCTGCTGCTAAGGCATTTCTCAACACCAATCAGGACAGAGAAGCAAAAGTGAGAAAATACTACGGGCATTAAACTGAAGCAAGGCCGTACGTAAGTCCTAGGGACCAGAGAGTCCCTGCCTCCTTAAAAAGTAATAAGGACAAAGACAGAGGAAAAACAGTAAGTGAAGTACCGTAAGAGGATCTTGATTAAAGCACAGTCTGTATACAGGTAAGACAACAAAGTGCCCTACAGGGGAAAGCCATTACATGAAACACACTTGGTAGCACACAGTGTCTAGTCAGAGCAACAAGTGAGATATGCACCATTAGGGAAATAATTTATGCACCGACTGAAGCCTGACTGGACCAGGGTGCTGGGGCCCACTTTCAGTCTCAAAACAACAGTTGGAGGAAACAGAGTGTTGGGAGTAGATGAGCTACAGCCTTAAGCAAGAGACACAAGAGAGACTTGCAGTCTTGCAGCAGTAGCCACAGCTTTGTGCCAGTGCAGCAGCAGTGCTTAACCCAGGCACCATCCTCCAAGAACGGCAGGTGACAAATTCCAGCTGGAAGTGACCTCACCTCTGCAGCCTGGGTGTACAGCCCCTCCTAGCTCCCACCTGTATACTTACTGCCTCTTGGAGAGGCTATTAAGGAAGCAGACTACTCCAAATGAGAGAAAGAGAAGGAAATTATGGATAGACACACAAGTTGGCTACAAAGAAGTCAAAAGAGGGGATGTGACACCATCTCGGCAAGGTTAGGTCACACAGTGCTGGCAAAGGGCAGGAGAGGAAGGTTTAAGCTACTGCATAAGCATGCTGGTCACCATCTGTAAATTGCCTTTATTTTGGAGAAGTTTACCCTGTGTCTGGACATACAGATTCATGAGTAAGATTCTATCAACTGCCGAACATTTATTGTACCAATATGTATGTTATACTGCAAGAAACCATCATCTCATCTTCAGAAAGAGAAAAATCACATTGCAACGCACAGAATCAAGATCAATACCTCGTACACCTAAAAAAGGACAACAGGCTCCAATACCTGCAACTACTCACCCAGTGAGCTGGTCCCAGCTGTTTCTTCAATAAAGGTTTTCCAACGTGATTAGGTGGAACCTTTGCTAGAGTTTCCTTCAGCTGTTAGGAGACATATAAGAATATAACCATTGGCTAAAAAAATTAGCTTCTCAAGATTCAAATTAAAGGAGAGGACTGTTGGACAGTCAAAGGCATGACAAGTTGTTTTCTCTGTTCCAGAGAACCAAGCACACTTCTTTTAGAAAGCAACTATTTTTATATTTCTGGTAGTCTCAGCTATAATTATTTAAAAATTAAGAGAAGTAACTATAGAATAGATCTACAGATAAAACAGAAAGCTACCATGAGGTACAGGTCCTTTTGAAGACAGAGGGATTATTCTACACATCATCTCTTTAATTCAGAAAATCCTCCACACTTCTATCAAAAAGACTGTATTAAGATTATGTGAAATATAACATGACTAAAGAAGGACCTCACTTTACAGTCAGAAGGAGAAAATCTTTAATACAAAAATTTAACTTCCATTTTAAAAGTTTGGGCACAACTTAGACAATCTATCACATCTCAAAATTTCTGAGGACTTCAGGGGTAAGAAATGAAATAGCAGTGACAAAAACTTGGACCAAAGTATGGGAAGAAAAACCAAACAAAACAACTTCACTTCTGTTCTGCTGCAAACCACATTTTTCAACTTCCTTGCTGCTCATTCCAGCAGTTGATTTAAGACTTTCAGTGACCTACTTTTCCAAAGCTGCTGAGCCAATTTATTTAACTTGAAGATTTTAAACCTAAGTTCTTTCAAATAGCAGAGGTAGCAGTTCGTTCAAGTATCAGCAATTTCTTTTTTTAATGTGGTGGATCATTAACAAAGAGAGTCAATTATACAAAGATCCTACTCCAAACTGCACAAAACTTTAGGAGAATCTCTTTTTATAAACATCATCTTACAGTCAAGAGCAAAATATTCACCCTATGTTAAGTTTTCACATTTTGCTTAGTGATGTATTTTCACTTATGAAGTGAAATTTAAGTTTTTCAGCTATTAGCCAGATTTACTTTCTCCTCAAATCCTACCAACATTTGAAGTATGTGGACTGTAAACACTTACATACAATTTCTAAAAACCCTGTAGGTTAGAGATTCCTGGTGTATTTTATGAAGCTATTAAGGACTGTTCAGGGTTTTTTTGATACGTCATTGAGATAACATTCATTTAACCTTACAAGACAATGTAAAAGAAAAGTGTATTAGTAAAACATAACAGAATTCCCAGATTAAAAGGATTTTGATCTATTTGGTATCTTGTATTTCTATAGTTTCTTTAAACAGCAAAGCTTGCTAGTATTGTTCATTGTTATGAATATTTTCTAGCTTTTATATAAAATGGAAGTACAGATTTCTTATGTGTCTATTTAGTACCCACGACAGTGCCAAAACCAGAAAACAAGCTGCTTCCATTCTACAGCCTGGACTTCTGATGGAAAACCATCCTCCTCCTCCTGTCAAACCAAACTGGTTTCTTGCAAAGAAATGGAACACTATTTCAGTTGCTTGGATTTGTTTAAGGACAATGAAACAGGTCAATCAAACTCTGAAAGTATTTTGGGGAGCTTTACAATCATGTCTGTTCTTTAAACAGGTTCTCTTCTGCTGTTCTGCTCTACCCTACTCTACAAGTCCCTAAACGTGACTTAAGAGCTTTCTGTCCCCCACCCTTGGTCTGTGCACTGGACAGTCAGTACCATTTCATTTCTCTGCTTTACAAAAGTTACTCAATCAAAAGTAAATTTCTTTAAAAAAAAAAAAAATCACAGCAGCCTGGGGAACACACACGGTAAAGAACAAAAATAAATGGAATCACAAGAACTGATGAAGCCTTAGGGAAAAGGTGAAAATTTTAGTTACACTACTTTAACATAAACATTTTTAAAACATTAGTTTCCTGTAAAAATTAGTCTAGGTGTATTTCTTGGAAGATACTTCTCTTTAACATTCTTCCTGAGGCCTAAGCTCAGCATTTTTCACGTCTTCTGCAAAGAGTGATGACATTAAAACCTAGATCAGTCACCTTGGAAGGCAGTGATAGCAATAGCCCCTGACCTTGTGCTTTGGCACAAAAAAAGCCTTTAAATTAATTTTCAAAATTCTGACTCTTGGCATACTCACTATAACATAACTCTCCTTCACAATTCCAACACTGGAGTTTCACAAGAGACAAATTTCACCCAGGCAGCAGAACTATTTTATGTCAAAACAGTAACATCATAAATACTCCAATTTTCCTTTATTTGGATCTTACTTTTTTTTCAATTCCACTGAAGAACTGGAACATCGTTATGTTGGCGGGAGGCTTGGACATGCCTAAAGCAATACATATGCCTTTTAGCTCCTGAAAGACTTCACTGCCACCTCCTTCCTGGACTTTTTTAGGAGGGGCATTCACACACAGCATTCTGGCAGCTTCCAGTTCTGAGATGAGGTATGCTGGGGTAAGAAAAATTAGATCTGAGCATCAGATATAGCAGAGTTAAATTATTTTAGAACCAGTGAAAACTCAAGTGCTTACAATCAAAAAAATGTGTAAATGGTCTGTTTTAGATAGAGTGTGGGCTAGAACTTTTGTATCCACAGAACACTCATATTTCTAATAATCACTGAGTCCAATGCTAGAAACACAACAAACAGGGGACAGGTTTAGTACAAACCATCAAAGCCTGGAAAAAATCCCTATGATTCCAGCGGGTATTAATCCCAGAGTTCAAGAGAACACAGCTCTTTTCCTTCAGGCTTAGCCCAGCAAAGATAGGAAACAGAGAACATGGAATCAAGTCAGAGGAGTGACTGGGATATGCACTTTAGGAGAGGCAAGCAAGCACTCCTTGAGGCTCTAGGAGAGAAAGCAAACAAACGAGGAGAGAGAAGTGAAATGTTGAAGGAATCTCCTCGACTTCCCCAGGCAAAATGCAGAGCAGAAAAATAATCCCACTAAAAGGTACTATTGAGAGTTCAGGTTTACAATAACTTCAGAAAGGAAGGCTTTAACTGATGAAAATAGAAACTAGAATGCCTGCAGTTCTCTTCAATATCAGAACTGCAAGAGTCTATTACCACATTAGAACTCCTTTATCAAACAAGAAAAAAGAAAAATCAAAATCACAGTTTCTGAACATGATATAACCCCAAAATTTCAGCATCAGGTATCAGTTACAGTGATATAAACAGCTTTTTTTGCAGTTGTCACAATTTTAAAGTTTGAATTTTAAAAAATGTACAGGTTTAACCAATACTTTTACCATGAATCACACTGACTGACCTTAGCAATAACATAAATAAATGTTTCTAAAAATAAGAATTGAAAAAGAGATACTGCAGAGAGACTTGTGAGCAGGCAAGTAAACCCATGATTATGCAAGAGCAGTTTACTACTTATAAAACTGGGACAGATAAAAAGATTAAGAAAAGAATACAGCGTTTTAGTGATCTCTAGAATTTCTTCAAAATTTCTAGAATGTCTTCCGCTAGACACAGAACACCTTATAAATTAGAAAATACTTAGAATATATAAAGCAGTGAAAAATCCTTTTTAAGTTCTTTCAACAGTACTTCATACAAGTTTTTCTTATATTGAACTTTCAGTTATTTACACTCTTTTCAGGCCTCCTGAAAAAAAAAAAACTAAGAGCAGAATTTTGTTTGAAGAATTCAGAGATCACACCTAAGCTACTTTCAACCTCCTCTAACAGTGACTGAAATTTTTAAGTCCATCGCTGTAAGACAAATGTTCTTCAGACAGTGAGTCTTTAGCAAAACTTTTCTGGACCAACTCGAAACTTGTACTTTTTATTTTTGCAGATACCAGTACTTAATATTGTATTCTAGCCATGCTTACACAGCAAGGCAATCAATCCAAACTACTTATATTTCCTTGGTGCTTTTCCCTCCCAGCAATTCTGCTACATCTTCCAATTGGCATAAACTGTGCTGCATTTTGTTAAAATGCAAAATACCCTGGCATTTCATTACAAAGAGTTATTCTGTTTCTCCAGAAAAAATACTGGTTTATGGCTCACATACAACAGGATAACTAATAAGTTTGCTTAATGCAGTTGAAGAAAGCTATGCAACTATCATGGTACACAAAAAAGGAGTCTGGCACTATTGGAATTTCACATTTGACAGTAAACACAGCATTCCTGCCAGATGGGATACCAGAGTTCAGCTCCTGAACATGGCCTTATATTACCAAAACGTACATCACAGAGGACCTCTGGGATAAACTGTGTGTCACAGACAAGCCAAACCTACTGAATGGCTTGGCTTACAGAAAATAAGCTGAAGGGCCAATTGTTGGAGCTACAAAACATCCTAAATGCAACAACTATCTCACTTCATCTGACGGTTTTGAACATACTATAAAAAAAAAAAAAAATCAGATTAAGTCTACTCATCTTTCTCCTACTGTTGAAATACAGGAATCTAAACTCTGTAATTTCTTACATCTCAGCTGAAGGCAGAACTACATTTGTTTTGAAAGGTTATAGAATCAGCAGTTACTGAGGAAGCAAATAAAACATTATGTTAAAGATTAGATTAAAATCAGTACTACAGTTTCTAACTCTGACGCTTTAATTTTTTTTTATTTTAACGTGAATCAGTATTATTCAAGTAACCGAATCATTTCTTTTCCTCTAACATTTCCTAGGCAGAAATAAAACCAACTTAGCCATTGAGATCCACCAGGTGGAAAACAGAAGAAATCACCACCGCTAATGTTAATTTCCTTTCAATCAGCAGAAAGCAGCACTCAAGTAATTTACAAAAGAACAGGATGAAAAGAACTGGAAATTGGGATAAAACATTTTCTCTTTTTCACAACAATTACAATTGTTGTCAGTGTAGGAAAATGCAAGTCTTGTTGCACCTTGCAAGACATCACACTGGGGGCTCCAAAATGATGATGCATCTGATGATAGTGGTCATTTTTACAACCATTCTAAATAAAATTCAGTGGCTAAATTCTGGCAGAAGCCTTCAAATTATTCCATCTTTGGTGTACCTTTTGAAAAATAATAGGTCAGGTTTTTTCCTAGCAAATGTGAAAAGGTTAACACTCAGAATATTTTCCACCATATATGGGTTCTGTACTGACTGATAAAACCAGAAGTGTGATATTCTGATGCTGCAAATTACAGAAAAAAATAATGCATATTTTTAGGTAACTACATTGTGGCACATTGTGGTAAACAAAACAGTATCTCATTAAGTGTAAGAAACAATACTGTGAATCTCGCACAAAACCAGATCTGCTTGCAAGCACCCTTTTAACTTACTAAGCAGCAAGAGACAGTTCTTTTGATTATGAAGGCGTTTTGTCACATCTCCTGATGTTAATGATGCATATGGACAGTTCATTTCAGCCAGCAACCCACTCATTTCAAGCTGAAATTCTTCTGCTTCATTTGGACCTTAGAAAGAAAAGGATAATAATTTGTTTACAGCTAACATATATGGGGCTATGATTAGAATTAATTAGCTACTTAAAAAAATACATGCTTTGCTCCAGTCACTATTTAATATTAAAACCTGGTTTTAATGGAAGCCGAATGCATTCTTTAGGTTCCTCAAAGACACAGCACAACCTATTTGGAACTATAACATTCTTCATTATTGTAAAATTACATTTCACTGATGTAGCTTTCCCCCTACAACAGACAGGTACTAACAACCTCTACAATGAAATGTGACACTAAAAAAGTCAAATCTTACAGGCATACTTTAAATATCAACTAACTCTTCCCACTACAAATGTATTAAAGAGTTCTGACAAAGTCATAAATAGTAACTATGGTTTATAAGTTCTCCTTATGAGTTTTTACTGCTTCTCCCTGTAAGATCATGTTTGTCAACGTTTTTTATTTCATACCAATACCTTTAAAAATAATTAAGTCACATAAACCAAACCTTTGACTGATATTTCTGTCAAAAATTACTGAAACTAATTTGAATTTGTTAAGTAAAAAAATAATGATTAATGAGAAGTAACATTTTTTATCTTTTGAAATGAGACTTCAGCCCCAAATGTCTGTTATTTACAAACTCAAGGCACACAAAATAAAGGCAGGACTTGATAGTGCTCAGCCAACACTTTTCTACTGCTGTGTTTCGAGAATTTGGAATAGGTGTTAGAATACTTCTGGACTGTATTTTTACACAAAACATATAGGAGAAACCCTATACTACTAGAATAGGTGAGATGCTGTATTGTTATAGGGAAAGGGAGTGAAATACATTCAAAGAAGAAAGGATGAACATGTCAAACACAGAAAGAAAGAGGAAAAGAACAGATGTTGAGGTGAAAGGCAGCAACCTTTGGCCACTGAATAAACAGGAAGTTAAGCTCATAAAGGCATTATGAGTTAATATATTAGATATTAAGAAATACAGGTTATCATACGAATTTAACAATTTAATCTATAGAATGTCATGACTAGTTGACCAAAAACAACAGTTTTTGAAAACTAAGGTTTGCGTCCTCCACCAAAACAATAAATAAACATTTTCAGGCTCCTTCTCAGAGTTTTTCATGAAGACAGAAAAATCATAGTATGCACAGCATTAAGGTAACCAAAAATGAAAATATGGTTATTGTAGTCATGAGAATGTTACCTTGAACTGTAGGTATTTCTTACATAAAAATTACGAACAGAAGCATTGAAATAAAAGTGTTCTCGTAATCTAATAAAACCTCTACAAGTATTAATGTTTCCCTAAATACATCTAAGAGCTTTAAAAAAACTCTATGGTGGAACAATTAAAAGAAAAAGCTAATTTCACAAGAAAGACTGTTTGATCCCCACTGTTATTTCAATACCTACTGGCTGCTCATTAGGGAAGTTTGAGGTGAAAAATATCCAAAATCTGGCAGCATGCAGACAATACTCCTTGGTACAACAGATACTGTGAGCCCAAATCTTTACAGCACACAAGAACACACATTCAGTGCACGTTTGTGCTACTTACTGTTCGTTGCCTGCACATTTTCCTCTAGTTTGCAGAAGAGCCGTAACTCAGACACCAACCAAGCACAGAGTTTGGTGAACTCGGGGGAACTGGCTCCATGAGAGACTGCCTGAGTCAGCGCTCCGTCGTCTAACAGTGGACCTTTGTAACTGAAAAGTAAAACAAAAGCAATGCTTAATAATGTTTGCTGTGACCTTTGATAGATTTATTTCACGCTGTACACATATTGAGAGTTACACCCTCAACACATCTGCAGTGCTGAACACCTGAAGGGGGGATGTTCCTGCACTGAACTGCAACAAAAAGCACACTGAAAACACCTGAGTAAACTCAGTATTTCCGTGTGCATCGGCCTACTGCCAAAAACATTGTGTCACAAAAAGTCATCATCAAAGGTTTCATCCTCGAGAATGTTATACTTCTCTGCCTCCATCTCTTTAAAAAGATGTTACTTACAATACACCTATCCAAGGCAAAAGCAGTTTCACAGAATCATTCTCGAACTCTACATACTGCTTTACAGTATGCGGAATAATTACTGCTGAACAAGTGCATCCTCTCTGTCATTTCCTATCATGTACTAAGGGGTTGCCATGCAAAACAAAGCCTTTGATACAAATGTTACAAAAGTGATCTCTATAACAATATCCTCCTTCAAAAAATCACCTCCCTGAAGGGGCACAAGAAAAATAAACAGAATTAGTTCTTTGCATAAACAAAGTAAGCCAAAAATCAGACCTAATGTAAGAATGTTTACAGATCATATCTTAGAAGACATAGCTTTCAGGACATCTGTTTGCCAATAATCTCTCAGGGGAAGGAGGAAGAGTAGGAAGAAGACTGCCTTATTAACCAGGTGGAAGCACAAAGTCAGAATTTACCAAAGTATTTTTTTTAAAAATGCACAATATTATTCTGATATACTGCACCCAAATCAGAAAGACATCCAAGAGTGCACATAACCAACCAAATCCCTCTTTGAAACTCCTGGATAAAGTCACTCCACTACATCAAAACAGTCCAGTGAGTCCAGGTGACCCTTAGCAAACTCAGGAGTAAAACAAAAATCTCTGAGAGCGCAAACTGAAATGTTATTCTTCTCACTCCGCTCTTGTCCTTAACGTCACATACAAAGGATGTGGCCTTCCCTGTAATGGTCTGTTACTTCATCCAACTCAAATGAAGAAGCCACACTCAAAAATAACTTTTACCTCACAGAGCAGCTTGACTTGAGAGTTAATCTATTAGCAGCTGGTGGGAAACTGTAATCTGATGTATTACAACCCTACTCCATGACCACAGTAGGCTGGACGCTCCCAAGAAGCTGATTAGAGCAAGTTTAAGACCCATCCCACAGACGTTTCAGACCTACACATGTACAGGAACATCTGGGGCTCAAAACAGAAGCATCCAGTTATAGATCAAAGTAGAAGGGAAGTGATGACAACCCTTTTGCTTTGGCAGGATCAGGATTTAAGTCACTGGTCATGTCAGAGGCTCCTTTTCTAGAGTTTCTCTTTGACAGATAAGACATCTTGACTGTGTTATCTCTGATAATTATGACTTCATCTACACATCTATCTGGCCAATAATCCAACTTGCAGATTCCTGACTGCAAGCAGCTTTTTCCTTCCTTTCTCGCCAATTGCACATGTTCTGGAGCTACATTCCTCTTTTGGTAACATTGTGCTATCTGGTCTGTTTGCTTTTCCAACAGTTCAACAAACTGATTTACAAGGCAAGAGGCCACTATCTGAACACTTTGAGCGCAATTACAAAAAGAAACAGCTCTTTGACATGAAGTGCTATAAAAAAAAATAATCCAGTAATATATTAGAAATATCTTCAGGATCTGATTAGAAAAAATAAACTGAACTATGAAGAATTGTGGAGGTACTGCCAAAGCATAAAACCTCAGATAGAGGTCTTTCCAGACACCAGGAAATAGAAGCCCTTCAGATAGATGCAGCTCTTTTCCCAGTTGTTACCATTACTGTTGAAGTCTCATGTCTTTTGTCCTCCAATTTTCTTTTCAATCTTTGCTGCCAATCTTGGTTGATCTGACTTATCTGTTCACCTGCTTTCACTGTTCACTTTATTTGCTTATGCTGAAAATTGACAGCATTTTCTGTCTATAATTGCAAAGAAGGGGAGCACAAATCACAAGTCCTTCAAGCCACTGATATCCTTCTTAACACACAAAACAAAAAAGGAACCAATCACAGTGCGTTCATCATGTCACAGAGACCTTTTCACACTTCAGGCACAGAAATACCTGCCAAAACAGAAGCCTATTTGTCAAGCTTTGGAACTAGCATCACCAGCTTAGCCTGGAAATATAATCTTTGTTGGAGCATAATGACTCTAACCACAAAGTGATTTATGGGAACGTGGCCAATATGAGTAAATACAGCTGTTTGCACAGAACCAGTAGCAGTGTAATTGTAGCTGCCTTCTGAACTCTGAACAGCTTACAGACATGGGAGCTCACAGCAGGGCATGTTCTCCGAGCTCTCCCTTTCATATTTATGTAACTTTTACTGACTGTGACAAAGCAACAGGTTTAAACAGCAGAAATTTCCTGTGCTGTATTATACTAAAAAAAGGGGACAGATCCTCTGTCACTTGCAATTCTTTTCCTTTTTTTTTCACCCAATATAAACGCTGAAAGCTTTCTTCTTGTCTGACATCTTAAAGGGCCTCTTTATCCCTTCCCACCCTCAGCTAGGGCCGCTTTGTCCAACAGAGGGATTACCAACGAGACGGCACCGCACGGATCAAGGAAACCCCCACACAGGGAGCCGTGAAACGTCCGCCAAGGCCGCAGAGCTGAAAACCGGCCCGTTTGGCCTTGGGGCACCATCACCGGCCCGGTTCGGGGACAGCTCTGACGGAAAGGGGCCATTCCAGGCGCTGCCCTGCGCTGCGGCCCTGCGGGGCGGGCCGTGGTGCCGTGTCCCACGGCGGGGCCGCCCTCCCGCCCTCAGTCCGCACCGGGAGCCCGGCACACCTACCCCAGGTCCTCCAGCGACTCCAGCACGTCGTTCTCCAATAGCTCGACCTCCATCCTGCGGCGGGGCACGGCGGGCGGACCTGCGCGACAGCGGCACTCAGCGCCACCAGCACCCGCACCCGACCTCCCGCCGCCCGCCATCCCCCCCGCCATCCCGTCCCGTCCCCGCGGGGGGAGCTCAACCCTCACACCCCGCCCTGCGGTGGGGGAGCCCCCAGTGCCCCAACCCCTCTTCTCTTTCTCTTGCTGCTCTTGCTCCCCCGCCCCACCGCCCCGCTGCCGCTGCCGCCCCCGCCCCGCTCCCTCCCCACGCACGGCGCTCGCAGCTGCTGCGCCCGCGGCTGCCGGGTTGGCATGTCAGGGCGGGACCGAGCCGGGCAGGCCCCCGCCTCGCGCTTCAGCCGGCTTCCCTCGGGCCGCCGCCTCCGTGCCTGACCGCCGCCGCCTGCTCGCGCGCCGGGCTCCGCCTATCCGACCACGCCGCGCAGTGTTGTGAAGCTGAGACGGGGGCGCAAGGGCGGGCACCGGGGTGTCTGTGTGGGACACGAGCGCGGCACGAGCCAAGGACCGCACTTCTCTGTTCAGGCAGTACCGCGGGCAGACCCGGAAGGAGAACACGCCTCTCCCCACCACGGGGCCCACGCTGGAATGTGCTGCGGCGAGCGGCGTCGCGCAACGGGCGGGAGGACGGGGCGGCGGAAGGGTCAAACCACGCCACGCAGCGAGAGCGCGTCCCCGCGGGGTCCCGCCGGGACCACAAATCCCGGCATGCCTCGCGCGTGGCGAGGCTTGTCGCAGGGGGTGCCCCTGGGAGAATGACATTGATAAACCGAAATCGTTTCAGTTCAACTAATAATTTGGATCCGCGGGACTCGTTTCTCCTTGGGCGGCGCCTGTACCCCGCGCCCCGGCGGCGCGGTCTGCAGTGGTGCCCCGCTGTCCCGGTGGGGACGTGGCGTTCGGGGATGCCGAGGGCTCCGTGCTGGCAGTGAAGCCCCTCGAGGCAACGCCCTGCCAGCGTTTTTTTTTTTTAATTATTTTAAATTCTGGGGCAGAGGAGGGGTGTAACAGCGTTCACTTCTTCCAGTCGCTCAGCTGCCAGCTGAGCGATCATTACAGATCCATCATTAATGACAGAAAAGTTACAGGGTTACAGGGGACAATTTTGCCTGCTCTGCCCAGCTCTGTCAGGCAGCACTGCCCCACTGCCTGAGATGCAGCAGTCCCGCAGAAAGCACATCAGTACTGGAAAGGAGGCATGGATAAGAAAGCAGGGTTTGTTCGGATGGCTGGGCCGTGCCAGGGAAAGCCAAAAGCAATCCCAGTCCCTCACCGGCAGTGAGCTGATACTGCAGGAGAGGAGTCCTGTACTTCATGAAATTGCCCTTGGCAGGCATAAAGAGGAAAAGCTGCGGTCAAAGTACGAAGCCTCTTGTAGCCTCAAGATACGTCGGAGGATAAAGAAACAGTACCTCGAAGGGCTAGAAATTCTTCACTAACAGACAGCTCATTCATCAGTTCTGCTACTAAAGACTGGTCAATCTATACATTTATGGGAAAACTACCTCCCTAAGACTAAAATCTTAATGTGAAAGAAATAATATGGCTTTCCTCTGTGTATTCGCTTCTAGTTGTATAGTGGCTGGTAAAGGGTAGCCTTAGGCTACTTCAATTTTTTTAAAAACAAAAGGAAATTAAGGTTTCTGACAAGCTGTCTTATCACTGCTGTTAAGAATTAGCTGCTTTTCCTCTAGTCCATTCATTTGGAATTTATTCAAAGCATTACCAGGTTTTTTGCCTGGGAGCCTTGCCTCGGGGGTAATCTAAGTTGGGAGTTTGGAGGATTAGATTGTTTCCTCACAAATTCAACACTGCTGCTGAAAGTTTGTAACTTTGGTGGTGGTGGTGGTTTTGATTATTTGGTTTTTTTTAATATAATGGTTGAGTTCACCTTGCTTGCACAGCTGTAAGTGTACAAAGCAGCGCCGTATGTCCAGTCTGGCCCTGCTCCTCAGTTGCTGCTGCTTCTGGTCTTCATAACATTTAGCCCTTACTTCTGAACCTTCTTTTTTAATTCCCACAGGCAAGGACTAGGAGCAAGCAGTACATGAAAAAATTCATTTTCTTATATGGACATTGTTTCTGTGTCCACTCCTGAATCTGCACATGTTGAGAAGCGAGGATTTTGTGCTAATTTCAAAGGAACATTTGCTGTCATCTACATTTACTGCAGGTAAACGCCATATTGACACTACTCAGATGATTCAGATAAGCATAGGCAAGGGATAAGGATTGTATTCATCTTGGCACTCAGCTAATGACATCTGCCTTCTGAAAGAAATAAATAGATTTCTCTCTTTCATTCAGTTGTGCCAACACTGCATGGTAGGGACAATTTGGAAGGCATCTTCTCCCATTTGCATCACTTAGTTCTGCAACTGCATTACTGTCCTTTCTGTGCAGTCTCTTGAAAACCATATGGATCTTGTGGCTGGGGAGAACAATTGGAGGTGTGATGCTAACCTGGAGCAGGCAGCTACAATTTTCTCCTAAGGACAGGGAAGAGAGCTTTGTTTTGTCATTCTGTGTCTCGTCAGCTGTGATTTTTTCTTTTCCTATCTATGTAGGGTTTTTCATCACCCAGATTTTGGAGGCATGAGAGGTGTGAATGGCAACTGTACAGCATCCTGGCCCTTCCAGAGGAAATCCATTTCAACATTGGACAGTTAGTTTTTTGTTTGGCATACAAGTGCTACTTCAACAAACTAATACTGTCCCAAGCAGTTTGCTATTGTGCAATGACATCACAGAACTCTCTAGAATGGTTACTTCTGGGAGCAGCAGCTGCTCAGGCTGTTGGCTCACACCAGAGCTGTAACTGGGGTAGATTTCCATGTGCTACACAAAGCTCTGCAGACTTGTCAACCTGCAGAACTGAGCTCAGCTCTCCTCATATTTGTTCTCTTCCTGGTTTGAGTTTGCTACAGCTACTTCCCTCCCCATCTCACTCACAGGGAGCTGTAGCTCTGGGAGTCCATGTGTTCCTCAGGCAGCTTCACAGCAGTGTCCCGGCTGGAGCCATACATGACTGCCTACACTGTGCCAGCACTGAGAAAGCCATGTAACACCAATTTCCCCTATGGGAAGAAGCAAACCAGCCCAGGCTGCTGCTGTCCTCTCCATTCAGGAGTGGACCACTGTAAACCCCTTCTGGCCCCCTTAGCCCTGGAGGGATGTGGATGTGTGTGGTGGATATTGGTCAGGTGCTCTCACGCTGTGAGACACAGGTTAAGGAAGTTGGCAGCCTGTGTGGCCTGAGGCTCCACAGCCCAGAAGTATTTATTCTGACAGGTGTGAGATGTTCCACTGCTTGGATGCCAGCTGTCATTTAACAAAGACAATTGGTTTCCTGTGTATTTGCCTTTTGTGATTGACTGGTTTTGGTGTGTGGGATGATGTGAGCTCTGACTGAAGATAAAGGAGACTTCCATCTGAGCAGATTCTCTCACATCTAATAAAGCATAAGGTTGCAGTCCCTCTGCACCAGAAGAACCTGCTGCCAGTGTGGAGGAAGCTTGTTGAACTTGCCCAGGTCACTGAGTTTGAAGACATACACCCCCTGATGATTTAAACCTCACTTCCATAGGAAACCTGGCCAAAGACAACAACCTTAAGGCAGGCTTTATTTCATTACAGCCAAATTATTTTCAGTGTTTACACCACCCCACCTCAGGTCTTGCCTCTTTGCTCTGTGGTTGTCAAAAATCCCCATGACAGAGGCATCTTGAAATTTGCACTTGTGGAAAAGCATGAAACACACTGGAGTGTTACAAGGTGCAGAGTGTGCATGTTAAAGTGCTGCTAATCACCAAAATCAAATTTTTTATTGATTTCTCTGAGGATGCTGTAGCTTTTCCAGAGTGCTTAGATGCAGCAGAATCCAGTCACTATGTTGCAGCTAAAAGACCACTGGCTGCCAGACATACAGCTGTATTTGCCAGGTGTGTAGGAACGTCAGTTCTGGGTCAGACCATGCTCTGAGTAGCCTGTTGGTAGTATAACTAAAAGCAGGTACCACAGGAAGATCAAGAGCAGGACAGTGGCATAGGACACTTCCCTTAATACTCTTCCAGCTTCTGACTACTTTTCAGCTCCCAGACTCCTAAGTCCTTACTGCTGTGCTGTAAGGTTCTGCCCCAGTAGAGATGAGAGGGCACCAGGACGAGTTTAGAGGGTGGACTAAGGCCAGTTGTTGAAGAGATCCATAGTCTGTGTGTGCCTGTGTCTGTGGGTCCAAGCAGGTCTGAGTGCCAGCAGCCTGACCTCGTTGTGGGCCTTAAGGTCTTGCATGACCAAGTGTCTGCAGCTGGAGAGAACAAGGACCTGGGAACGGCTATAGGATAAATGAGCATCCTGTTACTGAGGGGACCTCTGTTGTTCGTCACGATGTATGTTCCATGACAGACTTTCATTCCAGAGAGGGGAACATGATTATGGCATTGATCCTGTTTCCGTTTTTAGAAGTGCTGTTTTCTGGTTTTATGTGTGTTCATCTGTGTGGCTGGCCATGTGCATACACCCAGACATGTTTGTGTGTGTGCCTACTGGGAGTACACACTCAGCCTTGACACTGGCTGTACCTGGGGAGATGGAGATGCAGGCAGCTTCATAGCTGTCAGGCTACCAGGTTTAGCATCTCCTGCAGGCAGGAGGTAATTTTTGCTAAGGAACATGGTTAAAATGCAGCCTTTGTGTGGCAGTTAATTATTTCATCAGCTATACTGTCCCAAGTTCCTGAATGACTTATCAGCAGAAATGCATGCTTACTGTATTTTCTAGAGTAGCTGGATATCTGCTACTCTGATGTTTTGAATACAATTTAAGTACAGGTTGTCCCTTCTAGACACAATGTTTGAATCCATCCCTGGATTACATCTCTATCAGCCAAAGGATGTCAGTGCTATGGTAATTAGTTTACTAGTCAGCCTCTGCAGGAACAAATTAAGTGGGGGGAAAGGGAGATGATCTACAACACGCTCAGAGCTGACAATTCAATACTTAAGATTATCCTGATGGGTACGACTTACTAGGCAGCACTGCTAGGAAACATGTTAGCATTGTGTGAAGAAAATAAATATTTCTAAAGTGTTAGTCCCTCAGCAGCAGCAACAAACTAGTTTGTGTTTTTTCATCACATATAAAGCATGATGTAAAGCAATACTGTAAAGCAATCTCTCACACGTTATTTTCTAGAATAATAAACAGTTATGATAAATCTCTGCACAAAAAAGCAAGCTGTCTGTTGTTTGTCTTTATTCTTTTATGTGTTTGGCAGCTGCTGTCAGGACATTTTTTGTTAGTGAAACACAGCACCATCTCCCTTCAAGGGAAATACTTGCAGAAAGAATCAACAAGACATTTCTGTGAACACATAAAAGTTTGCATGAATAATTTAACACGGTAGCTGAGTTTAAAAATAGCTAGAAGATTCCAAATTAAGTATAGAGACAGGAGCTTTAAAAAGCCTTTTTCCCTACTTTAGCAGCTCTTCCAAGTGATAAAGAAACTACATTACTGCAGGGCCATAAAAACCACAGGAATCAAGAACTCAGAATCCAGCACCCTCTCTTGCCACTATTAATACCTCAAAGTAGCCTGTCCTTTTTTAATTCTCTTTAGAAAATAATTTTTAAACAAACAGCACTCAGGAATCAGTGTTATGTCATAAAAGTTTAATGTTTGTTTTTAAAATAACACTGTTTAATCAAGATAAAGAAGTCCACACATACAGAGTCTTCTTGGATGCTGGCAAAAAAGCTTAAATTACAGACATACCCGTGAACAGCAGGTTTAATCAGTAAGAATATAGAAAAAGCCTCACTGATTAATCACATTAATAATAACGAAAAGAATGTGCCCTCATACCAAAGGGGGAAAGATACCATTCCAGTCATGCAAATCTGCACTCACCTTCTCAGAACAGGTTTACCGAAGTCCAGCAATTTCAGATAACATTTTCTTAGTTCCTGTGGAAAGTAATCAAAAGCCAGCAAAGACAATGGGCTTTTTACAGCAAACTCTATGTTCATCCTAAAATCCAGTTTGCTGAGCATTTGTCAGGTTCAACTGTTACATTCCCAAATCTGAGGCCCTTTTAATCTTTTAATTACTTCCCTCCCCTCTGCATCAAAAGCTTTCTGGAAGAAATTTGGCAAGCTGTGAGAGACCAAAATGTTAATGGCCATTTGCAAAAGCAGCTGCTTTGCTGGCTCTCTGCAAGGTAACAGCCCAGGTGCAGAGGGGGTGCACACCCACAACCAGAGGCTACAAGCCAGATAAGGGAGAAGGCTGATGAGAAGCAGACCCTGTGGAGGTGGGATAGATGGGGAGGTATCAGGACATTTACATTCACATGTAGGCTTAAGGGTATTCATCCCTCCTCCCATGAGCCATAACTAGCTGACGTGAGAGGCAGCTGTCACGTCTTAGAAGGTGTCATAAACCTCAAAGACCCCTGAAGCACCCCCAGACTCATTTCTGAGGCCTTCCACCTATCCTTTCTTTTCCTTATACAATTTAAGTGTTATTTTTACACTTCTATATTGCTATATTTCTACAGATAATAACCAAAACAGTTGCATACTTCCTTTCCATTGCAACCAAAATGTCCTGAAATAAACCTGCCATATATATATATTTATAAACACCAGTCGTTTTGCTCTAACCCACCCCAAGGGATCTATTATTAACAGAAACCTCAGCTACTCTGCCTTCAGGGGCGGGATGTAACATAAGCTTAATACAAAATGAAAACAGCTGTCATTGAACATACTGTGTATGTAGGTAGTTCACTGGGAGAAAGGATTTGTAAGAAGTAGAATAACTAAAAGCAATGTATTTGATGCTTTGGTCTACGATGCTAACCATATAAAGCAGAGGGTTTCATCTTAAAAACTTGAACTAAAACTTGTAAGCCTTTCTTGCATTCTGAAGCACAAATGCAACTCTCGGAGAAATAATTACGGGTCATTTAGTATCCTGGATGATCTTTCTTCTGTAGACATTGTAGACAGCTTGAAGCAGGTTGTCCATGCCTGTATCTTATTTCAAATGCCAGACAGATCCAATGTGAATGATGAAATACTACAGCAAATGCAGATATGGGATTTTTTTTTCACCCGGCCAAACTGAATCCATAGTGTGACTTCATTGCACTGAATACATAAAATACATGTGTGAATTACTTTTGTAATCCTACCTTGGACAGTATGTCTAAAGACACAACAGAGATATACTAATTTTGAACCTCTCTCATACACTTGGTAAAAAAATATGTGTGAAACTAACTGGCAAAGGACATGAAGTTTGAACAATACCTGGGAAAGCACCATCTTAAATGGGTTTAATTGCATTAAGCCTTCAGTTCTTAGGAGAAAATGGAGTGACTGATATTCCTTTGCTAATTGACTTTGTTCTTTCTTTTTCCCACTAATCAAGCATGTCTAAATACCCATCTTGCAGTTGCCTCATTATGAGTCCTTCTCTCATCTAATTATTTGGCATTTACATTTAATTTCGTTTTTTCATCTCTTGACAGGACATGAATACACTGTAACATGAGTACTGATATGAGGATCATACCTACCATTTCTTTACCAGATAGCTGTTACAGGGCTTTTCATATTCTTCACAGCTACCACGGCTCCTAAAGACTTACTGTTTCTATATTCATCTAAAGTTTGTATGCAAATTAAACAGGCTGGTATCCCCAATGATTTGTAGCATTAGGTGCTGGCTGAAACTCTCCCACAAAAGCAGTTTCTTGGAGAAAAATTCTTTTTGATTAAGGACTGAGAACATTACCTCTTGTGTGTGCTTTACTGTCTGTAAAACGAAGATTCTTCAGTCAGGCTGCTGGAAAAGGGAATGCTGTTTCCCTCGAAGCAGCTCTGAATTCAGGTTTTATTTCCTGCAGGTATTCAACTGTTCTCCACCACCTGCCTGAACAATTCTAATGGATCTGCTCTCTGCATCCCCAGTTGATGGACAACTTCATGGGAATTGTAACAGCAGCTTGACTCATTTTACCTGAGCCTAGAACTGCTAACATATGGTAATCAGCCTTCTCATTGCAAGCAAGACAGCCCAAGAAGAGGTGGAGGTGGGATCAGAAAACAAACCCTAGAAACTAATTCTAAATATGGAGCCTCAGATTTCTGCTCCAGGGCAGAATATAACAGTCCACAGCTACATTGTTTTGCTCAAGTTAGTTACAACCATGAATACCTCCCTGAAAACAGGTGGTAGAAAGGATAGTCCAGCAACCATAATCTGCGTATCTCTCTTCTTCATGCTAGATGGAGGCAGAGGAGTCTAGTAAAATAGATTTTATGGCTGCTTTATACTCCCACAGTGGTGGCACGTAGGCTGTGTGCACTTAACCGTGCAGCAGGCAGAAGGGGACTGAATTCTGTCTCAGAGAGTGATTTTGATCCCTTTACGTTTCTGTAATGTTCTCTGAGTGTTCTGAGAGTAATAAAATAACACATCAAGCACCCCATAAAAACCTGTCTCATGATTTCTTCTGCCCCTTGCACTAAAGAAATACAGTTTTGTCATGCTTTGGGTTGCACTAGTTTGGTAGATGTTAGTGTTTGGGTTTTCTTTAACAAGATTTCTGTTATCATTACTTACTTTCAGTAGCTATTTCTGAAAACTGTTTGGGGTTTGCCAGGATAAAAAAAATAATTGGCCTTTGCCACCTTTTCCTACTGTTTCCATGAGCGAAATTAAAGTTCTCTGTGAAGCTTCTCTTAGATAAGAATTGGGTGTTTATTTCCTTGGCAAGAATAAAGAAATTGTAGAATCATTAAAGTTGGAAAAGACCTCCAAGATCATTGAGTCCAACCGTTAATGCAGCACTGCTGTGTTCACCACTATACCACGACCCAAGTACCACATCACATGTCTTTTGAACACTTCCAGGGATGGCGATCCTGGGATAACTCTGCCAAATGGCAGAGACCTTCTATCTTCATCTACTACTTGTACTTTTTACCACTATGACAAAAATACATTCAGAAAAAAAACTACTAAGAGAATGATGGTTTATGCATTTCTTCCCTGCTCACATGCCATTTAAAATTCGAAAACAAACAAATAATCCCCCCCAAAACCCTCTCTGTTGCCTAGTTAAACCTCAGTCAATGACATGATTCCAGCAAGCTAGAAGCAAGACTCACCTGCCCAAGAGACTACCCCAGACAAAAAACTGACTGTATTTATCTAAAACATTACTTTTGTAAACATATGAAGGCTCCTTCTCCTTTCCAAATGCCTGTTCAAAGAAAGTGGAAGTAGTATTAAAAACCCACCTGGACTTACAACAGTTTGACAGGATACCAGCAGCTTTTCTATGGCTCTTCTTCCACTGCTTCTTCATCAAGCTTGGTTTTGGAACAAACTTTATCCAGGAGAAAGGCATTTGTGCCAGCCTCCATCATGGCAAACTAAAGGCTGAAGCATCAAATGAAGGCTTAGAGTTGTCTTTTGAAATTACTAGGTATTTGTGTATGGTTCAAAGTAGTGTAAAGATAGAAACATTCAAATTATGATTGTTTCCTCCCTATTAGCAGCTTTCAAAAAACCAGGAGAACGGTAATTTCTTATGCTTTATGCAGTTTTTTGAGAACTGGGTCAGGAAGGAGAGGTAATGCTGTATTGAACCATTCAAACACACAAGTAAAACCCCATTAACTCACCCCTCCTCCTGAGGATCTGGAAGAGTCCAAGGCCAGCCTAGAAATTAGGCTTCCCAGTCAGTGCACTATGCTACAGCTCTGCCAGCACAGGGGACCAGTACAGTGGATAAATCATTTACTGCATGCCTCTGGAAACCACAGGAAAAAAAAAAAGAAGAAAAAAAAGGAAAGAAAAAAGAAAAAATACATAAATAAAAATATATGCCATTTCATGAAATTACAGTGTTAATGCCTCTGTCTGCCAGTCTGCCTAGATGTCATCACCTACACCACCTGTTCCTGTCCATTAGTGGTTCAAGGAGTACCTTTTACTTCTTCCTCAAAAAAGACCAAATTAACCTTCCTTCCAGGAATAAAGAGCCCGATTTTCATTCAAGGATAGAACAATTATTTGAATAAAGGGCACGAAAAGAAGTAGTATTTAATTTATACCATAGGAAGGTTCAGATCCTGGAAAGCTTTAGACAAATACGAGGTAACAATTCCCAATTTCTCCTTTGCAAAGCTCTTGCTTGCCCTTGCTGCTAGCTCCTCTCAATTCACGGCCAGCCACGTTCAGCACTGACCACCACCACTACTTGTAGAATCAACTGTAGGAGAGAACAGAACAAGGATAATAGATTTATATTGTCCTTTCCCCCAAAATAAAGTTAATTAAGAGTACGTCCCACACAGATAACACAGCACTGAGTAAGGTTGTCTGAAGGACATGATTGTCCAAATTACTTGTTTGCCATTGCATGCACTGAGACCTTCATGAAGACCAACCTGCAAAAGGAAACTAACCAGAAAGCATTTGTGTGTTCCATAACAGCACCAGGTAAAATGAAGAACTGTAGAAAAATTCAGCCTTCCCTTTAATATCTCCTTTCCCTGCACTGATATCCCTCAATAACAAGGCAAGTAAGAAAATCAGTTCCCCTCTTCCTCTGTGAATTTACAAGGGACCAGGCACTTCACTGAAGAGAATGAAAAGAAAATAGGAGGGGAAAATTTAGCTGTCAAATGTAAACAAATAAACTCAGGTATATAATAAAAAAATACAGAAGAAAACCAAGAAATAACTACAAAGGACTTTTTTATAAACCAGGATTTAAGCAATCTCTCACTTAACAATTCCATTTTAAAGCTACTGAAGTATACTTGCTCTCTTTGTTGACAGCAAATAGTTATCTGATGAAAGTAGTGCAACGATACTAAAAAAGATTTCTTATATCAATGCAGTAACTGCTTAACATCATAAACCCAGACTTTCTCAAAACTCTCTTCCCTTCTTAATAACTTTTTTACTGTTGACTTGACCATTTATAATAGATTTCCAAATTCTGCTTAGACAGTTCTTACATTTCTAGTATGAAAACCACCATAACAAATCTGAAAAATGGTTCATACCTTCTTCACACATAGTCATGGAAACCGAAGAAAAATGGTGATTTTGCCCCCTCAGGCGGTCCACATGCAGGTACTAATTACAAAACTGTGAGCTCTGCTGGGGTCCTCGCCTGACACCCCACCTCAAGCTTTGCATAGTGTTTAGGACTTCAAACAAACTTCTACTGATGATGTTGAAAGTAGTTCTTCCATTGACTTTAGCTGGGAACAAATTGTTTTTTTACTGAGCAGGCTAATTGTGGAGTATCTTCACCCTCTACAATTTCTCAATTTTATCAACTACTACAGGAGTTAGAAACAAATTGAAATAAAACACTTTCCTTGAGTTAAGGAAAAAAAAAAGAAAAACAAGAAGAAAGCCTTGTTGACCTCCATATGTTTATTTTTTAAACAATTTACAAATAAAAATGTTGTATTTATCCAAGCAAACACATTTAATACTTTAGTCTTTAACAAGCTATACAAATGAGAACCATCACACTAGAGCTTTTGATAGCTCAAGGACCATTCAGGGTAGGCATGCATGTGTCTGTATCACATGAAGCGAGTCCAATTCCTGATACCAGGGTTCTGATCTTCTACTTCTTCAGAGCTGGTCAGCTGCTAAATGATTTAACACAAATAGTTACTGGATCACAATAGAACGAAAGAAAGCCCATTTCAAATCATTTAAGTGACCTCAATTTGTCTGGTCCAGGTGTCAGGCCACAAAGCCTTACCGATTAGTCTTCTTCTCCAAAAGCCAGTCGAACAGATTTTCTCCCCTTGCTTAGTGAAGTGGCATCCACACATGTGCTTATACAATACAGTGAAACAGCTTAAGTACAGATGAATTACAACAGTAATTACAATTCACAGAGACAAATAAACAAACAACAAAATCAACTCTAATCACATTCTTGCATTTTAAACAACAAAGTAAACAAACCCAGACACTGCAGTTCAAAGAAATTTTCAGTTTTAGCTCTTCTGCAAGTCTCCATTTCCTCAAGTTCTAAATTGCTGTTCCTGAGCTTGTCCCAGCAGCTGGGCTACTCATGATGCTACTGACACAAACAGGGTGAGCTGGAAATCATCCAGGAACGGTCAAAGAATAAAAGCCCCCAAAATAAAGAACAAAGACGCACGCATTATAAACGAGATTCCATTTTAATAGCAGAGTGTAGAAAAGAAACTGGCAAAAAAATTCACATGAAAAAACATTTTACATAATTAGTTATGTACAGAATAAAGTATGTTCTGCCCTCTGATGACCTATATTTCACTTTAGCCAAGTCCTACCACAGAATGCAAAATACACCCAAAACTCTCAACTGGAACAAAAAAAAAAAACAAACAAAAAACATATACATAATCCCAGCTCTGGCTCCTCAAATATTGGGACTAGCTGGGTTTACTTCAACCCACTGGGCTTTCTGCTACACTTTCAGAAATTCCTGAATGTGTTGTAGCTTCCAAACTACAGTCAGCAGCTTCTGATTGCTCAGTCTTCTTGCTCTGGATAGTGCATCCTCCCTTGTCTCCTGAGCCACCAACCTTTCCATGTGTTTCTTTGAGCTCAGGAATGAAAGTTTCCATGCACCCAGAAGACTGACTTTTTGTGCTGCCTCCGTCACAACTAAGTGACAGCATTTCAACAGTGCCAGCTCTGCTCTCCTCCACTTGCAGAGGTATCTCAGATGTGGGAGAAATGCCCTGCATTTCTAGAACTGGCACGACCATCTCTGTAGTGTCACTATTTGAGGTCTGTGATCCAGGCTGCAGTAGAGCTTTTTGAGAAATCTGTGTGCAAAATTTATCTTCCCGACTGTCAGAAGTCAATGTAGCAAAATCAGTAATGTCTGTTTCATTCACTGTTTTTTCAATGCCCAGCTTTTTATGTCTACTGGACTCCAGCCTAAGAGATGCAATAGTTTCTAGTTCTGTGACTTCCTCTGTATTCTCATTTAAAAGTCCTGCTGTATGGATGCTGAAGCATTCCTGTTTTACCTTATTGTCTCCCAAACTGAAATCAGTGCTTTTGAACTCAAGTTCTGCTTTCTGTGAGGGAGTTTTAATGTGTTTCCCATCTCCTGATGATCTCTTGATAAAAAAATTATCTGACCTTGCATCAGATCCAGTGTGTTCTGATGACTTTTTTTCATTTTCAGCTACTAATTCTAGATTGGATCTGAGGTGAACAATATTTGAGCAGGTATTGACTAAGCATTCAACTTCCTGCCTCCGGTTTTGAAATTCTGAAGCACTAACTTCATTAAAACCAGATTTTATCTCTGCATTTGGAGTATCTGACTGATCCCCACCACTTTTAGAACAAGACTGGGTTGTGATGGCCTGTTCTTTTCCATTACTAGTTCTGGAAGTGTCCCAGAGCAAGTTTGGACTATTAGATTCTGAGCAAGTTCTACAGTTATCATTTAACTTTTCTTCTACCAAATGAGAATTCCCCAAATTTTGAATTTCATTCTGTATTTCAGGCAAAAAAGTCTTTGGCTGTAAGCTATGCTTAGGCTTTACTGCTTTTACCTCCCAGTCCTTCATCTTTGCATCTTTCTCCAAGGTACTAGGAACATTTACGCTTGTAACTGCAGTTTTATTTCCATCCTCCTGTCCAACTTTCTCTTGGACCTCAGTTTTCTGTACATCACAGAATTCCTCACTGCCTGCCTGCTTTCCACCTCCTGTATCAACAAGTCCAATTTCTACAGGCATCTGGATACCAGAAACAGTTTTTATTTCTGGCAATTCTGTGACAGATATTCCTGAGAGGTGAGGCTGAAGTGGTTTCTTGTTCATTTCAGCCTGATTCTCACCAGGAACCAAACTCCCTGTTACTTGATTATTACACTGTGAGAAATCCACATTCTGAGAATCCTCTTTCAAGGAGGATGAGCTACTGTTTGTTCTAGGGTTTGCAGATAAGTCTGCAGGTTTTGTTAGGTTAGGGTTTTCTCCATTTGGAAGTGCAGAACTTGCAAGCTTACTGTCAGCTGAACCCTTTCCACCGCTACTGTAGAAAATATCATAGAGATCTTTAGCATTGGCTGTGGCCAAGCAAGAATTTCGTTTTTCTATCTTTTTTGCCTGCTCACTGAAAGCAGTTGAAGGTGGTGGTGGTCTCACAGGCATTGCCAGCATTGTCTGTTCAGTTTCAGACACACCTGGAGCTACTTCATCTGCAGGGATGAGAGCTGCCTGCTGGACTGCTGGTGGAGGAGGATGTGGAGGTAGTCTATCTGAAGTCTGAGAAGATTCAGTTTTTTCTGCTGCTTTCAAATCCTCCTCTGTCCCCTTTAAAATTACTTCTTCTCCTCCAAAAGCTTTTGAGATGATATCCGGAGGCAGTAGAAGATCTGCATTCGTTTCTTTTACTACTGGTAGTGGTTTGGTGGTAGCTCCAGAGGATTTTATGGATAAAAAGGTGTTCAGAGGTGCTGGTTTACTAACTGTTGCAGTATTAGACTTCCTGAAAATCATGGTGGGGACTGGTAGATTGGGTAAAACTTTTGCTGATGTTGGTGTGGAAACAACTGGTATCCATGGGCTAGTGTGTGGAATAACAGTTTTCCCAGACAGCTTAATTTCAATGGGCTTGATATGGGATTTCACAGACTGACACTTGTTCTCCTCTTTGTTTCCTTCTGTATTCTCCTCCTTTGGAATAGCTGCTCCTGGGGTTTTATCCTCTCTCTCAGTCTTTTTCCAGCTGAATTTCCCAAAGGAAGTTTGGCTTGGTGATTCCTTTCTATATTCCTCTTTCTTTTCTTCTTTTTTCTCCTCTGTCTTCTCTTCCTTCTTTAGCTTAACCATGATACCCATTTTTCGCCCAGAAGAATCTATTTTGCCTTGAGTTTCATTACTCCCTTCTCCAAACTCTGGGTTGCTCTTTACTTCCTCTTTCTTTACTATTTTTGGGTTTTTCTCATCCTTCTCTTCTTTCTGTTTCTCAACTAGTTTCCTCTTCAGCTCATTTTGCCGTCTGCGCTCTGTTTCCAGAACTACAGCCAATCCAGCTTGACGGTCTAGATTTCTCCTCTCTTCATAGAGTGGGTTTTCATCTATGTATTTCTGTGGGAATAAACAGCACAATTTTAGCCACTGTTTCCATGAAAAATAAATAAATAAATTCAGCTCTGACAGTTTTGACCTGTTCAGTGAGTGCTAAGACACAAGAGACTTCTTCCTATCAAGAAACTGAGGTGCTACAAACTCCACATTCTGTGCTTGCAGCAGAGCTGTCACTCTACCGAAGACACCATTTCAGCCTCAGGCAGATAAAAGATTAGCCTCTCTGTAGTGATGTAGTGAGAAGCTCTGTTTATTTAGTTTAGTAGAATGTAGTGAAGATAACCAAATACATATATTCCAAGGAGTTAAATGTCATTCTTCAGGAAAGGAAGATGGAACAAGTAGAAGCTAGAGAATGTCTTGCTTCTGGTACACCAGTTACCAACCTTATATTTCTCATTGTGGGGATGACTTTTCACATGCTGCTCTGCTGAGATTTGATCTCCAAAAAATTCATGACAGAGCTGGCAATAATATCCAGTGATGGGAATCAGAAACTCAGAGCCTGAAAAGGCCAAAGAAAATTATCAGAGAAACAAAACTTAATAAATGCCAAGCTCTTAACAAAGTCAGATAAATATATCAAAGAACAACAGCAAAATCTCCAGCAACGTTCTTTTTGGAACAGTTAATGTTGCTCTCCTGGACAGTTACAGTATAGGAACCACCATTACCAGGAACAAACATCTAAAGTGAAGAAGTTGCATTACTATGGTTCAAGAAATTATTTAGGTGCTCTCTATCCGTATTAAGGCAATCCACTGTTCAAGCAGGTTAATATTTCCTACAGTCTTGATCTATTTTCCATCTTTGCGGTATAGTC
Organism: Chiroxiphia lanceolata; assembly: GCF_009829145.1. Classification (NCBI taxonomy): domain Eukaryota; kingdom Metazoa; phylum Chordata; class Aves; order Passeriformes; family Pipridae; genus Chiroxiphia; species Chiroxiphia lanceolata. The sequence goes on along the minus strand of NC_045639.1, from coordinate 32,526,011 downwards.
TGCTCAAATACTAAACACCTGGTTTATAAAAAGAATACGAGTATTTTCTTTGAAGTTCAGCAAGACTTATGCCTACAGAAGCAGCTACAGTTATCTAACATGCTGCACATTCTTCTTTAGTAGGCACTACTACAAGTACTCAACAGATAATTAAAATGAGATTGATCACTGGCAGGTCTATTTAGACATTCAGATTTTAAATCTTGCATTAATTTTCAAACCCCTTACAGCTCCTCCCATATGACTTTCTCAGATTTTCTGTACCCACACTATACCAAGTACTCATCAGTCCTTTTTCAGGGCAAGCTCTGCTAAAAATGCACTGAACAGAAGAGTCTATTTGCAAGACTATGTGGAGTACTGCACGAGATCTGCCCAAACATGGCAAACTCTTGTGGTCATGCTCTGAATTCTAACATGTTAGCAAAAATCACTTCAGAACTACACTGGAGACTGAAAAAGTCACTTGGTATTCAAAATATAAAACTAAACTCTAAAAAGAATAGAAGGTACCACACTATATTTTCCTATACTCCTTCTTCATGACCTTTTCCACAAGAAAAACCAGGAAATTAATTAATTTGCCTTTTATCTAATAATACAGTATCTATATGTGCTCCTATGCCAAGGTAAAGGTTTGAAATTCCTTTCTCGGAGCAACTGGAACCTGCAGGAGGTCAGAGGGATGATACCCAAGTTAATAAAAACTAACATACCTTTGGCAGGAACCGTTATCTTATCGATGCGTTTTATGGAGTCTTGTTTGGTCTCACTCTGGGTCTTCGAAGCCCAAGGTCTGTTGTAAGGATCCAGGGTCTATTTGCACAGTGACAGAGGTATATAGGCTCATGTATTACACTAGCAAGGCAAGTACACTTGTCTTTTTCCTTTTTAACATCCTTTTAGAACACTGAACATTAAAATCAATGTGCAAATATTTACAGGAATTAGTTTTCCTCTCCTTCCCCTCCCATTTTGCAAGTTACAATGACAAAATAACCTGTGAAAAGCATACAATGTAAATGATCGCAAAGAACAGGTAAACATATGAAACACAAGTGGCAAACCTGAGAAAACTGAACACAGGCCCCATTTACACTAGTTGGAACACACTGGTAGCTGTACAACTGCTCAAGTCCAATATTAGGGGAAAAGAATTTGATAAGCAACTTCTTGGGTTCTTTATAACTACTTCAGGTTCTCTTGTAAAATGTAGTTCTGTGATGTATGTTTCAGTGTTAATATTTATAGCAACATGAAATGCACTTAGTGAAGGAAGCCTGCAACATACCTGTCTGTGTTTCTTATTATGCATGTGTGTGAAAAAGTCAAACATGGTCCCGCAGATGGTATTGCAGTCTTTGCACCAGTGGTTCCCTGCATCATAATATTCATAAATATTGGCCAACTGGAAAGGATGTTTGGAGGACTGTGAAGAGGATTCTGCTGGCTTCGGGCTTCTACCTCTGGATTTTTCATTAGTAGTTTTTGATTCCTAAATTGAACAAAAGGAAACACTTCTCTAAGACAAGGCAGGACAGACATAATGCTCTAGAACTCAGAACCTGCCTCCAGCAGAAGCCAAACATACACACAAAAAAAAAATATATCACCTTTTCAGCGCCCAGGCTAATTCCACTGTTTCAGAGAGCTGGTATTGTCGATTAAGATGCTGCGTGGCTGCAGTGAAGAGTTTCCAATAAGACTCCCAGATGTAATGCTGGACGGTTGTAGGTAATCAAGGAACCAAATGAACAAATTCCCTATGGCATGCACCCTTCCCATTTTATTGGTTTCACATAATGATCTGAATAGTTCCAATTTACTGTACTAGCCAAACAGTGCCCAGAAGATCTAAAATGGTTCCCTTAAAAGCATTCAGAAGTTACTGTAAAAGTAGCTTCGATGAAAGCAGAATGGAAAACGAAGTAAAAATTAGTTGACTGAAAGCATTTAATTCAATCAGCTTTATTGGATTATTTAAGTGTTCCTGAATTCTCCAGAAGACTCGTTGTTTAGTAATAATAGAAAGATGGTATTTTGTTAATTACCTAAGCATAATAAGGTGAAGGATCTTGTGATTTAAACATGTGATGTTTGCACTTACATCTGTACAGAAAGACACCATACAGTGATACACAAACATTTCAGGACTCTAGCCAAAATTAGTACTAAACTAACACTTGTACAAAAACCAACATTCCCTGAAATAGACCAGGAATAAACCCTGCTAATTTAGATTATATTAGTACTAGATGTATTTTGAGTTTTGAGTTATATTTTCAATGGCTGAAAGCCCATCATGTTATCATTTTAACCTGCATGGCAGTCTGGAAAGAACAGCATGTTAACTTAGCAGACTTGAGTTGGTTGCATGATTTCCAAGTTATTTACTATCAGTGTTGAACAAATTTACTTAAGGGGATTCAAAATTGTTAAATAACATCTGCCTTACTTGAAATTCCTTACCACCACCCCACACAATATACATTGTAAATCAAGAAATGAAGAGACACCTAGGTCACTATGCATTCCACAGATATCCCAATACAATCTAATTCTTGGTAGCAGAGTAGTAAGTGACCCAGTGAATATCTGCACGTATTCTGTCTGCCAGAACACAGCGAAGCTGACATTCTCTTAAACAATGAGATCAACTTATGATCTGCAGGAAGTGCATGGAAGGCTGTTCATGATGTCTGAGAAGCATCAATGTTAATGTTATTTACAGACATACGCCCACCCAATATATCCTATAAAAATACCATCTCAATCAGAACTTTAAAAAGACAGTGCTTCTCACACAGATAGGTGACAGCTAACTCTTAACTCCAGTTTGTGCTTTACCTGAGCTCAAAGATGCTTTTATAATTTGCTGCTATCTAGAGCCCAGACAGGGTGATCTGCCTGTTTAGCACTTCTGCACCGACTGTGGAACTACAACACACAGACACAGGTTCAGCAGCAAGGGACCAAAAGGTACCTTGCAAATAAGCAGAAAGGCAGATGCTTATGCCCTTAGGTTGGCAGAGTCAACTGATCTCAGTGCCAACAGGCCTGAACCCCCTTTCTTTTCATGAAAAAAAAGTTAACAATCAGAATTACAAGGTGAATCTTAGAGATTAAAGGCAGAACCCTATGTGCCTACATATGTCTGAAAATATTAAATATTCCTGTCCAGAAATCAGAATTTTCTACATTAAATTAAGGAACTATGAAAAGGAGATCAAGTCATTATGGGTTTTGGACAATACAAACAATGCAAGTGAAAATAATAAAAAGTATATTCACACATGCCATATCCCAAGAAAAGAAAGCAATATAACTTGATGCAACGTCGGACTTAACAGACATTGTTGCCTACTTTAGTTTCACAAAGTGGTGACTGAAGCAAATGATTTGCAAAAGTAAGTGGACATAAACTTCAGTGATATTTCAAGAAACAACAAAATCAAAACCAAAAGCAAGCCTTTAAATGGAAGATATCTAGTTAGAGTTCTCTAAACCAGACCATCATAAATCATAAGTTTACAGGATACATAGATTTGAGTGACCTTGCAGGAAATACAGAATCACAAAATGGGTCTGGTTGGAAAGGAACACAGTGGGTCACCTGGTCCAACCTCCCTACTCTGGCAGGGTCATCCTAGAGCACATGGCACAGGATTGCATCCAGACAGTTCTTAAATATCTCCAGTGAGGGAGACTCCACAACCTCTCTGGGCAATCTGTTCCAGTGCTAAGTCATCTGCACAGTAAAGAATTTCCTCTTCATGTTCAGGTGGAACTTCCTGGGCATTAGTTTCAAGCATGTTTCTTTTTGTCCTATTGCTTGGCACCACAGAACATATCCTGGCTCCAGCCTCTTGGCACCCTCCCTTTGGATACTTATAGACATTGATGAGGTGGCCTCTCAGTCGTTAACTTTTAAGTCTTACCCTACTAACATTTTCCTCTCTGCAAAGAATATATACAGTAAAGTCTACAAAAAATGCATCTACAATCTCCCATCAGCTATTTCTGTTACGTATTTGAATAAACATCTGAAAAGCGGGATAATTAATTTTCTGAATATGTGCATAACCTTTCAGATGCTGGTATCATACACTACTTCCAAAGAAAAAACTATCTTCTGGAATGCAGTATGCCTGTTTTGGTACATCCAGCCCTCAGCAGTACACACTGTGTAAGAGAGATCATATCATGCATACTGACATTTCTTAAGAGAGAACACGTAGCATGTACAAAATGATCATGTTCAGCTGATAATCATATGTAAGTCTTGAGATTTGTTACTATCATTACCCAGTGAGAAGACCAACATGTTCCAAACTTGCAGAGAGCTTTGCTGCTACAAGCACTCCTCCTTGAAAGGCCATGCCAGAAATGTTGTACAGAAAGGAAAGTCTGTCCTCCTGGTACGGCATTGAAACCAAACAGCTACAAACACTCATGATACTGTTCAATCCAACCAATGTTTCAGCAAAACCAAGATCAAAACCAGTAAGTGATATTAAACTGCACAAACCTCTGAGGGAAATTATAAACACTGATACACTGACTCTCATCTGCATCACCATCAAAGCCAGTGTATGAGATGTGGTAACAAATGATATCAAATGATCCTCCAGTAAATGTCTGGGACCAGGTGTCTCCCCAGTGCCCTCTTCTCTTAGTGGGAAAATCACTAGCACACAAGCCATAAGACTTTACCTTGTTGGAGGAAGATGTTTTCTCCACACCTTTTGCATTTTCTGACTTGCTGTTCTTTTCTGATGAATCTTTACTTTCCACAGATGGTTTCCGGGGTTTTTCAAATATGTTAATCCCCAGAATTTGTGCTACTTTGTCAAGCTCAGACTGCTTCTTCTCAGCTGCATCAGATTCTTTATGCAGCTCTGCAATCTCCTTCATAATATTCTCTTGCAGTCTGTTCACCTCAATCAACAAGGGGTCTTTGTGTCCATCCTTCTCACGACGTTTTTTCCTCAACATCTCTCCTGAGCCAGTCAAGGAAGTTGAAGAGTCAGAAATGCAACAGAAAAATTGACTTAAGATCTGTACAATTCCAGCAACAAGTAAAATACTAATATAAAATATTGCAGCTAAATCTTGACTGTAAAGTTGTAAAGATGGAAGTGACTCTCAGGTACAGCAGCACTAAATCTGCATGATCTGCCTCTATAAGGACTGCTTTAATATACACCCTAACAGAGGCACCATAATCCTCAAGAGTATCTATTTAACAATCACTATTTCCCTGGGTGACCAAACAAGCAGAAGTTAAATTGTATATTCTAACCTGAAAGTATCACTTTCCAAAGGTGAGGCAAATTAGTGTTTACTTGAACCAAGTAAGTTTTAAAGACAAAAATTTAGTTCTGCCTAGAGAGGATTTTTACATCTCCATGTAAGATTCATGAGAAATTGAAAGGCATGATGACATCTTCAGTTACTATTTATCATTTCTTATAAAAAAGCACTAAAGTGCACACAGTGCAATTCAACTTAACAAGCTGCCAAAGAAGATGCAAGAGCAACTGTTTGCTTCAGTGTAACAGCCAAATTTTGACACAATTAATTTTAATATAGTAATTAGGTCATTGCTTTCTCAAGAGTTTTGCATTGCCAGGAGTATGAAAATACTGTTACAGACTATTATTATTTTGGTCTTCACTTCTCCTGGAAGGCACCAGGATTTGTGACACATGCCAATCAGGAAAAAAGATACAGGGGCTGCAGGGTGGTTATGCACTTTACCTTGCTGTTTACGAAGCCTGTCCAGTTCAGTCTTGAGATAGTAAAGCTTCTTCTGCCGTGCTTCTCGATCATTCTTCAGTTTTTCTCTCTCTTCTATCACCTAAAAAATTGGGAGGGATGTTCTTCTCTTCCCAACACAAGTTAACCAGTCTTGCAAGAATGGCAGCAAGACCTCAGTTTGCCCGACACAGAATACTGCTCACTGTTCTCAAAACATTCTCGAGTATTTTAACACAATAAATTCACCTCTTCATATGTTAGTGTGGTCGTGCTTCAGCCCTTTATGTAGGTAGTTTTTTATCTTTTGGGCAGTGTATTTCCCAAAACTGGTCTGTTTGTTGCACCACTTCCCAAGGCAGAGGCTCAGCTGACTATCTTCTAGAGAGTGAAGCAAGATCAATGCTAGATGGCTCTTCAAAACTCATGTAGGATCTCTACAGCTAGCATGCTCCATCAGCTTTCACAGCCCTTCACCTTGCCTCCTGCTTTGACTCTGGACAATTTTAGCTATTGTTTAGGTTTCTGCTTCAATCTGATCATAACTGTCCAAAATGAAACACTAGGATGAACTTTGTTTCTTGCTCAGTAAGGTAAACTGTGGCATGAGGAGCTCACAAATCCATGTTTCACTGATTTTCATTGATTCTCACAGAAGGAAACAAAGTAATATGGTAAAATGAAACCTGAGAAGTTCTTTCAATTCCTTTTCCAGCTTCATTTTTCAAGAGACAAATCCCAATTTTTACCTTCACAGTGCTCTTAAAATTTACTACTTATTCCTCCCTTGAACAAACAACAAGTGGCTCAAGGCTTTGACTTCACTAGACAACCACTACTACTATGGCAACATAAATGTTGGTAGGATCCTTCCTGGAGTAAGCCCTGGAAGTAGTTCTACCAACACAGCTAGGCCACATCTTAAACACAGTAAGCTTTTGTGTGCTATTTTTTTTATCCCCAAAAAACCATTCTCTCATTATGGGTTTTCTGCAGCATGGGGGCATCAACTGGAGCATGTGAGCTTTTATACTGCAAGCCACCCCAGCAAAAAAACCAGTGCACTAAGTCCAATTCAAAGATGTCTATAGTGCAGACAAAGTCTAGAAGTTCTACCAAGATGCACAGCTGAGCTACTAGGGTGTCAGAGCAGGAGAAAACCACACATCTTTAGCCAACAGAGCTCTTCCAAAAGTACCGAGTTTCATTAAGTACAAAATTTCAGCTGAAGAAATTATTCCTGCAGGGGTAAAAGCTCACTTATTTGCTGATGTAGCACTTTGTTTAAGTGAAGAGAAGGCTCCAGGAAGACCTTACTGCAGCCTTTCAACACTTAAAGAGGGCTTGTAAAAAAGATGAGGACAGATATTTTACCCAGGCCTGTACTGACAGGACAAGTGGCAACAGTTTTAAACTAAAGGAGGGTAGATTAAAACTAGATGTAAGGAAGATTTTTTTTTTTAGAACGAGGGTGGTGAGGCACCAGAACACATTGCCCAGAGAGGCTGTGGACTCTCCATCCCTGGAAGTGTTCAAAGCCAGACTCGATGGGGCTTTGAGCGACCTGGTCTACTGGAAGGTGTCCCTGCCCATGGTAGGGGGTTGGAACTCAATGATCTTTAAAGGTACTCTCCAACCCAAATCATTCTATGCCCTTATTTTAACCACAGAGACCGAGTGGACATCAGTTTGAAAACACAAACAACTGCTGGGAATCTTGCAGTTCTTTTACAGTTATGTAACTACAGTTTCCTATTTTAAAATACGTTCTGTCCCACTACTCTCTAATTATTGTACAAACCAAGGTAACAAGAATATAAAAACCTTAATACCCATAACCTGAACTGGTGTCAGATGCTCCAAATAAAGAACAGTTTCCCTTAAGTTCTTCTCATTTTGTGATTTTTGTAAGAATTAATATAAATGTAGAGTGAAAACTGTATGTCATGGTGAATTATGATATCTTTTAGTATGTATTTAAAAATGTCTAATATAAGTATAACCATGGTATGATGTACCATGTTCAGATGAAGCCTCCTATGTTTCAGTTTGTGCCTATTGCCTCTTGTCTTGACACTGGACATAAGTGAAAAAAGCCCAGTTTCGTTTTCTTTTCACCATCTCTTCAGGTATTTATATATCTCTAGATATCTTCAGGTATTTCAATATCTAAAGCTCAGTGGAATAAAGCCAAGCTGTGGCCACCATGTAATTTCTCTGCAAGATTTTGGCTGGTTCAAGAAACTTCAACTTTGTGTTTGATTTCATCTGTTCTGCCATAGCCCACGGCATACAACTTCGAGGGATTTAAAATACATTTTTTAAATTGTCACAGATTAATACAGACAAATGCTTAGAAATCTTTAACAAAAGTAAATTTAGTCAAACTGTTTTTAAACTGGAGCCACTCATGAAAAAAAGAAAAGGTGCACCTGAAGAGGAAAAGCTTCCACCCCACCCATCATGCAGTGCAACACATTTTGATGTGTTAGGATATGTATCATACCTTCTGCTTTTGAGCTGCCCGATTTTTCTCATCCGACATCCTTTCTGTGGTATTTTTGAGAGGGTGTGAAGACAGACGAAGGGGCGCTTTGGAATGAGAAGGAGTAGTAGGGACTTGAACGAGCACAGAACCATCTCTTTTTACATCAGGGACATCCTTTCCCAAGGAGACTGTCTCAATCACCCGGAGATTGGGACGCGTGGGGTTCGCTGACATGGCCATCGTAAGAAGACCATGAGCTTCTGGTAGCGTAGGATTAGGCTGCTGGGCAGGGGGGTACATGGGCCAGCCAGGAGCTGCATATGCCATATAATGCCCATATGCATCGTATCCTGGAGGAGCCATTGTGGGAGGTGGATAGTTTTGGGGCATTTGAGTGGGAGTGTAGTGGGAATAGGTGGGAATTTGGTATTGGGAAACAGAAGTAGGTGTAGGCGGCAAACTAGGAGGAGTTGGTGGAACTGAGGGAATGAGAGAGACAGAAGGAAGAGGCTGTTCTGGTGCACATGGAGGTATATCCTGTCCCACTGGCTTGTTCTTAGTATATTCTGATTTCTGAAGAGAGGACACATCTTTGGACTGCTGAAAAGAGACTGGAGGTGATGCAGAACGCTGCTGGCCTGACTCAGGAGAACGAGTGTCACTCCGGCTGCGCCGCAAGTCCCACGGGTCCAGTCTGCGACTGTCTGAAGAGCGACGATCTGGAGAATGAGATGCCAATTTTTTGCCATGAAGGCGTTCCTGGGTACGGACAGCCAGTTTTCCAATTTCAGCAACACCAATGTCAAGCCCAATGGTTTTGAGTAAGTCGTGGATCTTTGCATACTCTGCATTTGGCTCTTCTAAAGCATCCAGTTTGACAGCTGGAGCAGGAGAAGGAGGTGGGCTCATTTTCTGGACTATAATCTCATTGCCACAACTCACTGGGGGCTTCTGAACAGGGAGAGATTCAGCTTTGGTCTCCTCATCTTCATCACCATAAAGAAATTTCTCTTCATCCTCAATGTCAGGAAAGCTACGCCTCCTCTTCTCCTGAGCGCTGACAGAATCAGCCATCATGCCCAGAATTCGGGAGAAACCACTGCCATCCTGACTGGCCCTCTCGTGAGGTAGCAGGAAGTCAGTATGGCGATCGGTGGGCTCTGATTTGGCTTCTACCTTTTCTTTGTGACTTAAGAAGCTTCCAAACTTCTCTTCAAACGTGAAAGTGTCTTTGGGAGGCCCTGAAAGTGGGCTCCACTCATATAAACCTTCACGCAACTCCTTGTTTGCAGACTCCACAAGAGAGTCTTTGTTAAACCGTTTGAGAAAGTTCTCCACTTCAGAGGCAAAAGGAGCCACGTTGTTGCTCTGGGGCAAAGATGACTGACTAGAAAGAAGAGGAAGATCCTTGCTGGGAGCCGGACTGCTTGAAAAGCTCTCAGGCTGAAAGAGAGAGAAGGTACTAATTACTACGAGGCCTTCTGAGGCGACTACGCACCTCACAGAACAAACAAAGGAACATGTTAATTTCTCCTTGAGTTCAAGCTGAATAAAAGAGTTAGAAAAGACAATATACAGTTCAAAGAGAACACAAACAGAAGATTACAAAACAAGTTGCCTGATGATTTTGTAAGGACATGTCCAGCAATGAATGCTTATCTCAGAGAATACACAAAATCACAATTTAATTTCAGAAATTTTTTGCAATCAAAAAACTTTTAAATTGAAACTCTGTAACATAATTTTGGATACGCTTTGAGTTTAGTCACAGTGGAAAAGGCTTTCAACACCTTAATACCATTAAAAACAACTGCACTGGGGTTATTCCCAGTCTTCTCCAAATATTCACAATCAATGGCATGTAAATAGCGTTTCCAATAATAGGCATGGAATAGGATCCTCAGGATTGGAATACTCCTGAGATAAACATGTCACTGTCAAACCAACACTGATCAGTACAACAGGCAAATCAAAATGATGCGTTAAAACACTAGAAAAGTCAATTTATCACAGTGGTCACAGCCACTTATCTTTGCATTGTTCTAATTTTGAGACTCAATTGGTATTGGTTGGGTACAAATTAAGTAGGATTGACCCCAGCCCTACAGTCCAAAGGGGAAAAAAAAAGGAAACTCCAAAGATGTTCTCAGACAGAGGTACTGGGGATGTATTAGGCAGTTCTCTAAGTCTATAACAAAACAAGAAAGAGACATTGTGACAGACAAAGAGCTTCAATCAATGTCCTGACTGCCTGTGGTACTAGGAGTGTCAGCTCTTCTATAAAACCTAGCCCAGATCTCAGCATCCTGGGTTGAATTTCCACAAAGACATTTTATTCTGCCTCAGATTATATATATATGATTCTTGATTAAATGCCTTCACCATTAAAGTTGCTAATGCAATTCTAACTTGTCATCATCATGGCTGGGCTTCGCGAACGAAGATTTGGGAAGGGCTCTACCCACGTTTGTTGCAAGCGCGTTGGTGGCTAAAAAGGCCAATACGAGATAGGCATGTCCGGTTGCAAATTCTAACTTGTACAGGTCTGCAAAAAAACAACTGTCCTCTTAAAGACAGGAAAATGTAAAGATTTCTGTTTTGGAAATCAAACTAACATTCTGTATCATAAAGTAACTGTTTTGGAAAGTAAAAACATATAGACAGACAGACAGAGACCAAACCTGAATAGAAGACTCTACTTCCATCTCCACTCGTTTCTTCAAAATGGATTTTTTGGGCATGGGTGGGATTTCTTCAGGCCTGTACGTATACCGAGGCTCAGAAGTCTGTAGTGTGTTAGTCAAGCCAGGGATCGCATAGCCACTGCCTGAAACATCATGATTCACGTTTCTGCTACGCTCTTCTTCTTCTCTTTTCCTCCTTGCTCGGTCAAGCTCTCGGAATTCTTCATTCAGGTATGATGGGCTCAGGCTTCTACTACGGCTGCGGCTTCGTCTGCGATAGTTCCGTGTTCCTGATGAGAAACCCTGATGCTCTCCACTCACACCATGCATCTTCTCATCCTTTTCGTACCGTGGACGCTTTATTTCTCGTCCCCTGTCTTCTGGCCTCAGTGGGTAGGGGGATCTCCTCAGTTTGTCACCATCTCTGTCAGATCCACGAGGCAGCTCTTCTCGACGGCCATAATGTGGACTGTAATCTGAACGGTGGAGGAAAACATCTCGGCTGCGGTAGTCTTCATCATGCCTCACAACGAAGGGACTTGAGGGTTGATCTTCATGCGATGGGTATCTCTCAAGGCCTCGAGGACATGTGAGGCCTCTAGTGAATATTGGACCATCGGCCATATCATCCCTGTGGAAGATAAGCACAGAATAAACATAAGGACTTGAACCAAGAGTCAATTAAGCCTTACTCCTACTCGAGGATAAGAAGTTTCCAAATTGGTTTCAGAATAACATCTCCATCACTAAACAGAACCAACACTGCACGTATGTAGAAGGCAGGGTAGAGAGGAAGACTTATTTTTAATGGTACTGTTCACCTGCAAACACAGTGGCATGAACAATTCAACTCATACTGCAGAACAAGAGCCTTGAAAAATTGATAGGATGGATTTATTTCTGTGAATGTGAAAGACTACACATTTTTAAAAAAAAACTTAGTATTATATTTCAGACCATAATCCCTTTTCTCACTTCTCCCAGCAGGATGCCAAGGTCAGATTTCATATGAATTATTCAAGATATAATTCAGTTTCACATTGGCAAGTGCAGCCAGATCCTCCTTTTATCTTCAGCTGTGGACAAGGACCACAAATTCTAGCTACATCTTCTCTTACAATAGATCTGTAGATGGGACTGTCACTAATCACATTAATGGCTATACCCAAAAAGAAGCACAGTTTCTGATATTTATGAACAAGGGAGAATAAGTGCTACAGTATCATTCCTTTGTGCCAGCCCCTGCATTATTACACACAGTGGACATGCAACTGGTACAACACTAGAGTAACCAGCTTCTTCTCTGGGAGTATTTTCTTTTGGACCAATTCCTACACACACCTCCAATTAGGGGTACTGTTTTAACTAAGGCCTTTTTCTCCACCCCTAAAAACTTCTCTGGGACTTCTTTAGAGTAGGCAGAAACAAACCAAATCACTTTAAATTTACCAGCTGCTGGCTAATTTTACTCATTCCTATTTCAAAATCCAGCAAGATCCTCCAAGAATGGGAAGAAAATGTGCTCCTTAAGTGAAGAGAATGGGACAGAAAATGCTTCCCTGAGTGATCAAGATATCCACTTGAGACAAACTATGTATGATGGCCTGAATCCTAAAAAATCACCTCCTCCTACTCAGAAAGGTCCCTCCATAGATCTGAGAGAGACAAATCAAGTCATGCCAGAAGACACCTTCAAAAAAATCTGCAGACAAATTACAGCTCCAGTTTTTAAATCAGACTAGGGAGTAACAGACATGCACAGATAAGATTTTTTTCTTCAGTATTTTTATAGTTTGTACATGCATATTTAAGAACAAAATCAACACAAAATTTCACTTCATCTCTAACCTGCATCACTGCAAAGCATTTATTAGATATTTTTTCAGTCCTACACATAAAGCAAAATTGGCATACACCTCTACCCACCATATTAGATGATATCTTTCCAGTTTCCAGCAAACTACCCATATTCACCTCCTTCAAAAGCACAAAAAATATCTAAAAAGTAGCTAAAATTAAATTCCATACTTAAATGTTGTTCACAACCTACATAAAGGTATGTCTATTTCCACTGTCACCTTTTCTGAGAGCCTGCTAAACCTGTACAAGCTGCATGAACAAACCTGGTGGAGTAGCAGATGTATTTCACCATACACCTTCAGCTAATTTTTGTGCCAATAAAATGACTTAAATGCATGCCTGGCAACTGTCACCTACAATTCAAATACTCTGACTGCAGTGACAAAGCAGAAGGAGTATTTAATCATACTTTGGAAAGAAAGGAACAGCAAACCTACTATATTTACAACTAGAAAGATGTTCCAAGTATACTCTGAACAGCTAAGATGCAAGTTTAAACCCCAAATATTAAATACAGGTATGAGAAAAAGGATTACTTGCCTTACAGGAACTATGGTATGCCACTTAATTGGTTTGGATACTTTCAGCCATTAACGTCCACTATTGGCTATTGCATCCTTGAGACAGGATACAAGGTGGTACCACTGTGACCATCCCAATTCTTTCACCAAAATCCATGAATTACTGGAATTACAGTTTCAGAGAAAGAAAACAGACTATAGGCTACACAGACATGATGCCTCAGAGAACTACAACTAGTGTAAGGTAATTTATTTTTTGGCATATTTTTTCACATACACGAAACGAGAAATAAATAATGGTATTTTGCCATCAGCAACCAACAGGACTCCACTTTAACATAGTCTTTAAATAGGAAATCAGATGAGCTGTTCACACTCAAGCCAACTGCTACTTTTGACATTACGCTCAAAAAATGCTATTTTAGAACACAGCTTAATGCAGACCAAGTGTCTGCAGGCATACAGTCTATCTTTTGTATTAACCTCAGGTGAAAGAATTAGTGGGATGCTCTGCGTAGCTTATGCCAGCTCAGATAGTAGTAGAATGTCTTAAAAATACTGAGAGTGGGAGAAGTGGAAGACAGGGAGAGGGATAAGATTTATTCTTCACTTTGATAAACTGAGATTCTGGAAGACAAAAAAACACTAATCTGTTGAAGTAGAAGACTGAAGCTGCTCAGATGACCTTGAAGACACAGGCCAGCAGCATTCAGGATGCCTACACAGACATGTGCAGGAGGCCAGCTGCCCTACAAACTTGGGACGAGTTCTTACAGATATTCTAGAATGGACCTGTATGTGAACACACACTCTAAGAAACTCACCTCAGGCATCCTGAAAATCCACTGCTGCAGGAGACTCTAAAAGCATCCCTGATTTCCATTCTTTGGTATTTTATTTCCTTTATAGCCTAATGAACCTCTCTACCATCCCAAGGCCCTATAACTTATGGAGAATAATTTGTCAAAGTGACTGCTTGAAATCTCTGAGTAGCTAGCAAAAATAGCTGACAATAACTAAATTCAGAATTATTTTTTATTAGAATGAGAACGTACCACATGCCAAGTAAGAATGTGATATGACCAGTATTAAATCCAATGATGATTCACAATAAGGACCACTTTAAAACCAGTGATAGATATAAAGTCAGTGTCCCGGTACCAGAGCAGCCTCTCAGAGGGAAAAATATACATGATGAAAAATACTTGATAAACAGTGTATTTAACCGAATACCAAGTGTCTTTTGAAAACAACCAAAATGGCTAGCAGTGAGGAAATCTGAAATTCAGAAGCAGTACCTATATGATTTAGGAAAAGCTAACGGATGACTAGATTGTCACACACTTTAAGCTGCTGGACAATGGGCATCACTCAGACAAGTGCAGGCAGCACAGACAGATTAGACAGAAAAGAAAGGAAATGTAACAACATGAAGTTCTTGCATACTTACACTACAAATACATAGGAAGTCACTTAAAAATTAAAGTCTACATGGTCTCACTTTCTCTTATTCTCATTCTGATTCATCTGTCACTTTTATACCTTCTCTGGAGTTTATTCTGATAATTTTTTTTATATCTATGGGCTCTGTAACACAGAAAAAGTCAAAGTTCTTTGTGACTTTTACTCTTACATTAAAATAAACTCCACTATATCTGATGTTACTTCTAACTATGCACCACAAAACAGGTTAAATATAAAACCTCACCTGAGAAAAGGAAGTAATGGGATGAAAACATCATCACCCCTTGCCCCCAAACGTTCTTAATTTGTCACAGAAGTGTCAGTTCTCCTACACTATATACCAGTTCCTTCTCCTTCCAACCACAGTATTCTCCCTGGGCATATGCACTCATTTCATTCAGAAGATTGCAGACTGCACAGGGGATTTACATTGAACACCAATCCCAGGAGAACTCAGGTAAAGGCATAAAAGTGACAGTACTGAAAACTAAGCTCTCACTTGGTTTTCTACACCTGCTGAAACTTAACTTTACACCTGAGAAAGACAGGAAATTCACTTATTCTGGTCACTTCCCTCTCTCTCTTTGTTTCGGCTTTTTTTTTTTTTTTAACAGTTGGTGATATTTGCATCAGAAATGAAAGTGATAGTTGGTTTTTTTGGCTGGATGCTTATCCCTGACTTGAAACTACAAATGTGCTCTGGGGCACAAACCATGCCATCTGTAGCTTCACAATTCAAGATGAAGAGAACTATTTTATTTGCACAAAGTTTTCTGATTTTATTTCTTTTGCCAGATTATACCCCTTCTCCTATTGGAGGCAAAAATTTCCAAACAGTATCTACTAATATTTATACTTCACTGTTCACAGCAGTATTTTTAACACAAAAGAAGTCTCTTCATTAATTGTTTCTCTCCAATTTCAATCAAGGGACCCTAAGAATTCTAACACTTATTTTATTATGTATCAGACTGTCTGACTACATTCACTTCTCTTCTGCAGGGTTTTTAAAATTAAAATAATCTTCTTCAAGCTGCTCTAGAGCTTTTTTATAGACTAGTCTCGAAAATTAGGAAAGCAGATTATTCCTCACAATAAATGAGCAAGTTGATTATCCTTATACTAAACAACCTTCCTTTCAGTAAGGACTAGGTAGGTTTGTAAGAAACAGAAGAAGGTGGCTGAAGCAGTGAAACATCAAACGTAGTGTCTCCCTGTGACGTCCAACCTCTTAAGGGGAAGGAAGCACCTAAGGGTGGAATGTCACCTTCCCTCCTGCAATACACATTGTGCAGGTCTAGTTTATATGGGGTTAGATGCAGTTGACAAAAATTAGAGAAGAAATATCTGTTTAGTTACTGTGAACACAGGCAGAGATTTTTGTTCAGGAATTCCCTGCACCACAACTTGCCAGAGGCTGAGGGAGTACTCCCAGGAAGCATCACTACATGCTTACCGTCATTCCCTAGGCATTCCCTGGGCTAATTAGATGTTTGGGCCAGTAGAGCCACTCCCCTGCTGTTTCACCCACTCGAATGAATGCCCATCTGCGGAGGACCATACCTGTCACTCAGGTTATCAATTGGTGAGCCCAGTCTATCAGGCAGCCTCCTCCGCTCCGGTGTGCCAATGCAATACCGGTCATTACCAACAGTAATCCACAAACTGTGTTCCAGTGAAGACTCAGAGCGGAGACTCGGTGAACGTCTCTGTAAATTGAAGAAAGAGTGCAAGCCCATCAATCAGGGAATTTTAATCTCAGCTACAGAAAGGCAAGTGACTCTGCTCTGCTTAATAAATGAGACCTGGGGTGGATGGATCAATTAAAAAAATCAAACTAGAAAAACAACTGTCCCAAATATTTCAATTGTCTTTAGTTACTAAAGAAATGGAGGGCATTGACTGCGTTTAATTTCTCATCCCAGCTGCTTGTAACATGCTCCATATTTAAAGTATCTAGAAGAGAAATTTTCAACTAAAAATACATTTCATAAAGCACCATTTCAGAAGGCATAAAAACAGAGAGAAGTCCACAAAGTCCCAGATTTGCTGCTGTCCTCCTCTCTTCATAGAGAAGCAGCAGCTAAATAAACATGGAATAAAAAACATTGCCAGGAATTTCTTAATAAAAGTATCTGGATTTCTGGACCTTTCCAACTTTAGTAACAACATGAACCAAAGTATAAACCAGTGTAAACAAAGATTTTCCTAGCAGTGATGGTTTCAACAGTTTTTCTCACCTCATGCTGCTTTCGACAGACAAGCCCAACATAATACTAAAACACCAGTGACACTAGAAACACTTTCTATACCAGAATTCTCATTACCATTATTTATTATTAGTAGAGATAAACCAGAGCTAAGTAAAGTTGCCTTTGAAAAATCTAAGGCAGAGAAGGCCTGAGCTAATTGCCTCTGCACCAACCTTCCATTGGACGCATACGCAGTATGCAAAATGTCATTACTGGTAGGTTTTGCTTAACTAGTTACACCTCACATTATTCCACAATATGGTACTAGAATACAGGAATGATCAAAGTAATGAGAGTTTCATAAGAAACAGATGACACTGCCTGAAGACAGAGATACATGATTTGCTTTTTTAAACCAACATGATTTAGATTCTGCTTAACATGAAGCAATGCACCAGCTTCAGTTCTGCTAAACCAGCCATGCACTGCATATTGCTTTCATGCAGAAAACTGCAGTAGCAAGCAGCAGGTGCACTATATTGTCTGCATCCATCCCGAGAACATGCAGCAGATTCAGCTGAATCCTCCAAGAGAGCAAAAGAACAGGATGTAATCTCCAACAAGAAAGCAAAGGAATTCCCTCAGACATTTGCCTGAACAAAATTCACTCGCAGTGCAAATCTGCACTAGAATCCATTGTGCACATAATGTTATTCAAAGATAACATATTAGTGATTATTGTTTTGTTCTATTAATCTGAATCCCAGCATTTATCAGAATACATTTTAATTACTTTTTAAGATAACTGTATTGAACAGCACGGCCTGATCCTGCAACCGCCTGGCTGAGATACAACATATACAAGGTGCATGTGTCTCACACAAACACACTCTGAAGGTTCACTTGTGCCCATTATGACACCAAATTTTGAGGGCTGCCTCAAGAAGCGACTATCTTCGAGAGCATCTTCTTGTCACCAAGACTTTTAGCAAGTTGGGCACATAGATGACAACCATCTCCACTGAAGAGAGAGAAGTGATGATTACATCTCAGAACAAACTCTGGGCAAAAGAAATAAATAGTTTACATTAAGAAAGTTACAGATATTAGGATTGCCTACGACTGCCATACAGGTTGCCCAGAGAGAGCAGTTACAGCAGTATATATTTGAACTTCATGATTTTTTTTTTCCACAGTTTGAGAAATCCCAGTTTTAAAAGGTTTTTGCATTTGGAGCTTTGAACACCACCACTAGTCACTCCTATCTACGCACTGCACTGCATTTTTCTCCCTTCCTATTCTGTCCTCTAAACCACAGTTACTACTACCATATTACTGAACAAGTTGCATACCTGCTCATCATTTCTCCATTCTCTGTTGACCCAACATGCTCCTATCCTCTAATCTTAGCCAATTTTCTCATAAGAAAGCAAAGAAGCTTAGAGAAACTATAAAAACAACAAGCACACAGATCAGCCAGGATACATAAAAGCAGCATGTGTCAGCCTTGCAAAACCAAATAAAAGTCCACCAAAATCTCTCACTGTAAAGCCCTGACCTTCCTCTTCTCCATTACGTTTTTCAATACTTGCCCCAAACCTTTGCTGTCACTCCACGTTCTTCCAGTTTTCCCCAGCTACTAAGAAACTAACACCATCCATACTTATAATGTCCAATATGTGCAGTACACAGCTCCACTGGCAGTCAGCATCCCAGTAGTGCATGAGAAAATATGCAACAATGCTGATAGCCTGGGAATGCATGCAAGCTATCTCACAAGCAAACAAACAAACAATCCCCCAAAACAGAAGCAAGAAAATGGAGCAAGAAATCTCTAAGGCTGCTCCTTTCATACTCCAATTCATATGAAGGATAGGGACATTAACACAGAGCTTGTACTCAAATCTCCTGCATTTCAACCGTATGCCCTTACCCCATCAGTGTCTTCATTCCATTCATTGTATCTTCCATCATTATGCATATATTCCCCTCTTGCAAGTCCTCTTTCCTTCTTGCAGCTTAAATTCCTCTTCCTCAGGCTTCTGTCTGAATTCATCTCCTTTCAGTGATGAAATCTCACTAACAAAATCTCACTAACACATTTGTGTAACTTTCCACATTTGAACACTTTGCATCCTCAAACTTCTGAGGAGAGACGGTCTTAAGTAATAAAAACCTAAAGATTTTATTAAAACTTTACCCAGTCATGATGACCCAACCTGTCTGCCGTCTGTTTTGTTTCCATCACACTTAGTTCCACCCTCTGGAAAACATCAACATAATCCCAGCTTTTATCTCTCTCTAATTAATGCTACTTTTGTAAACAGTACTTTTAAAAAGTAAAACAAACCTGTATGTGTATTTTATGCTTTATATCACCACTTTGAAAGAAGAAGTGTTGGTCAAACACCTGCTGGGGGACAAAAGCTTCCATAGAAAAAGCGTGCACAATATACACTCTAAGAATTACTTACACTGGGCTTTAACAAACACAAGAGTCGGCACGACATAGGTCAAAGAGCTCTATTTAATTGTCTCAAAATCTCTTTCTTTGTGAGAGTTGCTTTCTAGAGAAAGGTTTTCCTTAAATGCATGACATTCTTGTAAATCAATAAAAAATCCATTTGGATCAGCAGTTCAGCATTAGCTAGCCTGCTGAAGTCTACTTTCTAGGGTTAATAATTTTTCGATCCTTCTCTGAAGTTAGAATAGGCAAGGAAAATATCATTAATCTGCAACAATTTGCTGAGATTACTGCTTTAACTTGAGCCAGGAGGGTGCAAAATAACACTAGAAGAATAGCGTTTGTCAAGAATAATGTTTGTGTAAAGTGGATGTTTTTCCTGGCTTTTTTTCCCCCACTAAAGGGGGAGTGGGAGCCTTCTAGCCTAAAACTCCCAGATCAAATCTCTCCCAGTCTGAATCACCAACACATTCAGCACTGGAAATTTTGTTACAGCCAGCACAGGTTCACAGTCTATCATGGATACAGTCAAATGGGAGACAGAGTGATGGTGAAGTCAGTTTAAGAAAGTTCTGTCCCACATCCCAGTTTGTCACCCTGTCAATTGTGACCACACAACTGTCCATCAAGCCACAACCCCAAATGATATGAATTGCATAAAAAAGTATTTCCTTTTAAAAAATTACTTTTTCCATCCTGGATCTTACTAGCAATGCCATTTGCAGGGCTACCCCACAGGAAACTTAGAGGACTGAGATAAGGGTGAAATACCACGTAAAACCAAATGGCCAGAGGCAACTTTTTTAGCCTGGCTTGGCTTGACTGCTGTCAAACACGCTATCTTCCCATACCTTCAGGGCAGCTGACCTTTCAATAAGAAATAACAACAACAGCTGAATTTTAACTCCACTACAATCACTTGTAACCTCTTCTATGGTCACGACCTCTTCTACGGCTGCAACTCCAAAGAAATCCAGTAAGAACATGTACCAACATCAGAAAGGGTCATTCTCTCTTGGGGTCCCATCGGCACACAATATACTTTTGTTGGAGTGACTTTTGGCAAACTCGTTTCCTCAAATCAGCTCACTCTGCAAACTTCACAAATCCAACTGTGAGCACAAGGGAACAGTATACTGCAAGGTAAGAGGAAAAAGCAAGTAGATCCTTCTTTCCAACTGTGCATGTGCTGGACTGAGTAACCACAGAATCACTGCCTAAAATACCCCACTATGAAAATCTCTTCTTTCAGCACAATACAAAAGCATAATTAACCTATTACATACCACAGCTCACAGTTTTCAGACAAAACAATCATTGAACCAAGGAGCAACAAAAGAAAAGCTAAGTGAGTGTCACTCAAAAGTAAAATCTGGCTTGACACTTTGGTTTAATACGAAGGTGTCTGCATCCAAGATGGCAACACTTCAGATGCCAAAACAGTTTCACATGCCCAAATCAGACTTTGCCAAGAATGAGGGAGAAAACTGAAACACCCTGTGCACAGCCCCAACTACAAAGCAGTGCCTATCAAAGAATACCTCTCAAAGATATAAATCAGGAACAGTTCTCTTTGTACATTCGTGACAGCAGGAAGAATTCACACAAAGTACTCATTCAACATCCTATTAAAAAAGTTATATTCCCATCACTTAAAGGATATTTATGCACTAACACAAACCAAAGTGTTAAATGGAGTTAAGTAACTCGTTACAATCTCTGCCTTAGCAAAAGACAGCATCATCTCTGAGCTTTATCTAAAACGGCTCCAGCCGATAAGACAGAAATAAAAATGCAATGCATAAACACTGCTTAAAATGGAAAGAATTTTTTTTATCGTTTCAATTTTCCATTTGGCTCTCTAAGGAACAGGGATGAAATCGCCCTTCTCCCTCGACACGGGGAAAGCCCAGGGCCGGTTCAGTTTTGCAAGGATCACGCCGGGCTAAGTCTGGGGCTCTGACAGCCCCCTGGGAGAGGGGGCAGGACCCCCACCGCGATCCCCCAGCACTATTTACCCGGCTGCTGCCGCTGTCTCCGTGTTCGCTGCCCCGGCGGCCCCGGGGCCCGCCAAGCCCCGCTCCTCCCGGCGGCGATGGCAACCTCCTGCTGCGGTGCGGCGACGGGGACCGGCGGCAGGGCCCGCGGTGTCCCGACGGGGACCGGTGGCGGCGAAGCGGCGGCGGACGGGGCGAAGCGGAGCGCGGCGGTGAGGCGGCGGCGGCGGCGGGAAGCGGCGGGGGAGGCCGCCCGTGGCCCGGCCCCGGCCCCGATGTGCTGAAGCGGGAGGCGCGGGATGCCGACGAGCCGCCCTCCTTTAGCCGGTGGGAGGAGGACGAGGAGGAGGACGAGGGGCCAGAGCGGCCGCTGCTGGAGCGGTACATGATGGCGCCGGCGGCCCGGGGGTCCCGACGGCTCCTCCGACCCGGCCCCCCAGGGCGTGCGCGCCGCCGGCGGCAGCCCTGCGCGCTCCCGAGCCGGGCGGGGGGGCGGGGGGAGCCCGGGCCGGGCGGGGGCGGTACCTGTGGACGCCCGCACAAAATGGCGGCCGCCGGGCCCCCGTCACGTGTGGCGTGGGGGGGCGGGAGGCGGGAGCTGCTGCCACCGCGCTCGGCCATCCCTCCTTCTGTCCGTCTCTCTACGCTTATGTCCCCGTCGTTAGTGACTGGGGAACTTTGGTTGGGTTTTTTTGTTGTTTTGCGTTATGTTGTTAGGGGTTTTTTTCCGCGCACTGTGGTATGGAGCTGGTCGGGACGGGTGTTGTCCTGTTGTCCTCCGGGAGAAGTGTGTTTAAGAGCAATCCTTAGTTGCTCGATGCGGCAGTGCTGAGGCTCCGGCTCAGAAAAATCCTGAACTAATTTCCAAGCTCTGTGTACCAGGAGCAGGGATGACAAGATAGGAAATGGCTTCCCGCCTCCTCCCTCGCCCCACCTGACCACCTGCTACCGACCTTGTTTGGTGTGGGACTGCGAAACTTCGATTCTCGTGTGAAGGCTGACACATTATCCTACTTGATGCTCTGGGCTGTCTCCGGCGAGGAGGAGTTTTCAAGTAACTGAAACGGGATAGCAGTGGAAAGAAGGGAAAGCAGAGGAACAAAGGTTCTCATAAAGCTGTTCATTTCCAAAATTTCCGAGTTTTAATATCTTGCTTATGGATGGGGAGAAGTTTCCAGTGTTAAGTTTGTAATTTGTTTTTAGCTAAACAACATGTGAGGGCTTGTATTTGAAGACCCAGTCAGTTTGGGAATGTGTTTGCTAGAACACAACACACCATTTGAAGCATACTATTTTTAAATAGTGGCAACCAAGAGCAGTAGGCTGATGGATGGGGGTCTGCCTGATACTATAATAAGGTATTTCTGCTAGGAGTGGTTTAGTACAATTGTATTAAAACTTAACTGACCCACTTTGACATTTCCTGAGTGCGTCGCTGCACAGGCTCAGGAAATGCGCTCAGTTACACCAATTGCCAAAATAAGCACGCGCTATATAAAGACTTATTTTTTGTTACCACTGTCCACTCCTTCCCTCTCTGTCCAAAGGCTGATAATGTTTATCGGTGATCTTTATTCAATTACAAGTATCCTGGGATAAGAATTTCATCTTTAAGGATGCCTCACAGAAGCAGTCTGCTGGGAGCAAACCACAATGGAGGTGGAGGCAATGGATGCTCAAGCTGTTCCAATTCACGACCCTGAGCAACAGGTTCAGAGACAATTGGAGAGGCACAGAGCTGTGTGTTAATATAGCTACAAAACTGATGTGTATGTAGCAATTTCTCCTCTATTTTTTTTCATGTAGATTGCGTCCAAGTAGTTTATCGCTATAAGGAGTATGCTCTTATCCCAAATGTGTTCTGTGTCTTCATTAAAAGGAAAACCATGTTTTTGTGTATTAGAGTCAGGTGTCTTTATCAACGTTCAGTTTTACCAACTGAAGTCAGTAAAAATAGCCTAGTAAGAGTGAGAAAATGGAGTTGTTTGGGTTTGGACATCTCTTCCATGCTGTTGCTTTCTTTACGTCAGTTTTAAACCACAGTTTGGTTTCAAAGCAGTCAAGAGTAAAAAGCCACAAACCCAAGAAACCAAGCAAATTCTCTTTTTTTTAAATCAGTTTTACATAACAGTTATGTGTCTAATATCTAAAAATTTTGCAAAACCCCCAGAACTTGAATTTTTTTTCTAGCTTCCTTTTGCCTTATGTCTAAAGGAGATCTACAGGAGGTGTTGTGGTGGTCATAGGTTTAAGAGGCAATTGGAAGATGAAGGAATCCAGATACTGAAAACGAATCTGGAAGTTCATTAAAACATCTTACTTGTGCACCAGTAAGTAAACTGCTCAAGGCAGAAATGATAAAAAGAAAGCAAACACCCTATATATTGGTGTTAAAAGAGTTCAGAAGAGAAAAATGCCAGTTGTTGGAGACTAACTAGTGCTCATTAACATTTTGTGGCACCCTGTCATCTTACTGAATATCACTTTAAAATTACAATTTATAATTGCAATTTATAAGCACGTTTTGAACTAGCTGCAGTGTCATCTTTCAATTACATGCCTTACTGAGCTAAGTTTTTAAAGGGACTGAGCATCCACAGTGGTATTCAGTTAAATTATTCTTAAAATCAGTACTGAAATCTGGGCTTGATGGTGCAGAGCAAATTGAGAGTCTTCACACCTTTGGAAGAGGAAGCAGTACAGTTTGTCTCAGGAATTGAAAAAGTCAGGCGAGGTCCTTACCTGCTTTGCAGAGGTTTTTCTAACACTCCTGTGACTGGTGCTCCAGACTCTCATTAGACAAAAGATGTTGCAGTCAGTCTGCTCTAAGTACAGCTCCTAAACTCCTCTTTGGAATTCCAAAGCTCATAGTTGAACTTGCAATTAGCTGCTGCTTGGAGGGAAGGGATTTTAGCTAGTTGGATGCTTAGGGCAATGCTGGGGTAATAAGGCGTCTCTGAATTCTCATTAGGCCTCGACTGAGAAAGTCAGGGGGCAAATGCATTGAAAAAGAACAGAATGAGAAAAGTTAGCGGTATCTCATTATGAACGAATAATCAGAAATCCGAATTTAAGTTAATTCAGGTTGGACCATTGGGTTTAAGAAGCAAAACAGTAACAGAGAAAAATGTAATACCTTAATTATAATTTCTTACCTTCTTATGTCTGAGTCAAGACTAGATCCAGGGTCATGAGACAACCATGCAGCACTCCCTGTAATGTTAAATGGACAGGCTATGAGTAAGAACAAAGACAATTTCTGTGTTTTTATGACAAAATTGGTGTTCTCGTGAGAAGATGTGGTGGAAGATATTCCTGTCTTCTGAACTTGGCATTACTTTTTACCTGGAAAACAGGGCACAGTATGTATCTTGTGTCTTCAGGTCCAGGCAAACCAGCCTGCTCATGAAAAATTTTGGACTGAGCTGAGTAATCAAGCCTTCCTTAGTCATGACATCAGGGAATTTGAGGATGGTTCAGCTGATACCAGAGCCCTGGCTGGGAGCACAGAAAATGCATCTAAACAGACAGTTGCTTTCAGAGATTTTTACATCTGTAATTACAAGGTTGATATTTCTGAATTTAAGACTTATCTAGGCTGGCTTCTGTTTCAGCTCAATATTTACTTTTAGCTGGGCAGGGGAATGGGCATGCAGCCTACACTGATTCCCTGAGTCTGGGAGGGGTAGTAAGTAATCTGTTACAAAATGAACTCGTAAGAGAAGGGGGGGAGGCAGTCTCCCTTTGGCAGATAGCACTTCCTCACTGTGGCTATATCAATCTAGAGCATTAAACTCTGGATAATAGACAATTAATAAAATCTGGCCTGCGTGGCCTATGGAGGTGGATTAAATTAAACCTGATGTTGATGGGGGTTTTTTTCCATGTTGAAGGCTCTGATTTTTTCATAAATGCCAGGTGTGTGATTATTTATAGTGTGCAAGGTACTTTGTAAGCAATGTAGCCACAAGCCTGTACTCCATGGCACACATCTTAAATCAATCAAATACATAGCAGTAACTGTCATGGGCAGCAATATTCAGGAGGAGGGGAAATAGCCAAAAGTAAGCTGAAAAGGAGGAACATCTATTTAGATTCTTGCTGTGCTCCTATTTAAGTGTACTTAAATGTACAGGCAGATTCCAGAACAGTTAGGGTTGATTGGTATTCTAGGGTTCCTTTTTTAATACTTTCTTGGTGTTTGTTTTCTCATATGAGTGTAGGTAATGCTTTTTGTACCAAAAGGAATCTGTGGCATCAGAGAGCTGTCTGTCTTTTGGTTGAAATGGAAAAGTTCGTGGTTTTGAACTTGAAGCAGTTAAGAGAGATGAGCAAGCAGAATACAGCTCGAGAAAAAAAGAGAATGCTAGAACACAATGTAGTTGAATGAAAAAGCTCTTAGAGTGATTAGTTCAAGGGAGAAAGGATGGTCTTTGTTGATACTTGAGAACTTCTCTGGTATCTTATCAAGACAAGGAAAGTGGTTGGTTGGTTGAAGTTTTTTGATTTTTTTTTGTTGTTGTTGTTTTGTTTTCCTTTGGAAATATGTAAGACATCAGAACCATGAAATGTGAAATCAGATTTGCTTGTGTGTAGCTCAGTGCTGCAGCCTCACACATCCACTATTTGCTGTTTTGAGAGTTTGCTGCCTTCACAGCCTCTTCAATAAAGTTAAGTCTAGAAACCTTTGGATGACCTGTGGGGAAAAAGAGCAGACTGGCCAAATACACAGAGTGTACAGTATCAGCATCCGGCTTGGGCACAGAAAGGCAGCCTTGCAACTTGGACACATAGGCAAAGATTGTTTTCAGGGATGTGAGAAAAGACAACAATTAAACAAAGAGAGAGAGAGAGAGAGAGAGAGAGAGAGAGACAAAAAATGCACTCTTCTGCTCCTTTCAGTTGTAACTATGTTTAGAGGGTACTGTGGCCTCCAAGCTCTTCTCTGCTGTTCCAGACTCCCTCAGCCAGATTGTTCTGTTGTCTCAGACCTGAATGCTACTGATATTTTCCTTCCTTGGCACCCCCCTGATAACACTTCTAAGCTGAGAGTATGCTTTATTATATCTCTGATGAGCTGCATGTTGAAAGTAAACTTTTCTACCTGTGATGAGTTATTTACAGGGATATGCTTGTTTTCCCTAGCAAGAGAGTACTGAGGGAAGGTTTGGGACAGGGAAGCATTAAGAACTGCTATAAAACTCACCAGTAGCAGCTGAAATTGCCAGGTGGTGTGATGATGTTTACAGCACACTCCTGTTTCTGAGTAATAGTCCAGAGGGGATGAGGCTGGAGGTCCTCTCCATTTTGTTTTCTCTCAGTGGAAGGTCGAGCATCCACTCACCCCCTCAATGCAACATACCCTTGTAGTAAAGATTTGAGCATCCTGCTTGCATGGGTGTGTTTATGCTCCAGACAGGCATAGCCACCGAATACAGTAGAGGTGAGATGGAATGGAATTTTTAGCTTGTATTATTCAGATGGTTGTGTCAGGTTAACATCATGGTCTTGCTGTGCACAGCTGTTACTGCACGAGGCCTGTTGTTGGCAAAGTGTTCTTGCAGTAATGTCATCTGCCACGAGCAGAGAACGCTGTACCTTTGAAAGCACCTGCTTTCACAAATTGAAAGCACATTTGTACCTGCAGAAGTACTGCCTGGGCTATACCTGCCGGTGGTGACATTTGGACACTAAAGTGGTCCTGTGCTGGTCGACACAGTGACTCTGCAACTCTGAAATGTGCCTCTGGTGTCTGTTGGTGTAAGAACTAAATATGATAGGAAAAGGAGGAGAGGGATAAGATCCCCAGGAGGGAACTAGGGGGATTTTGTGAGAAATCACTTTTTTTTTTTTTTATGACTGGGGACTGATTTTTAGTTTGAGGTTTGGCGTTTTTTTTAACCAGAAGAACGAGGCGTGCACGTTGAATTCGTTTGCTTCTCCTCCTTATCTCGGCCTCCCGCTCCTGACCGAATCCCTGCCCGGCGCCCTCCCCGGCTGCGGCGCGTCCTCCGGGCCCGCAGGGGGCGCGCGGGGCGGGCGCGGCGCTGAGCCGAGGTACGGCGGGGCCGGGCCGGGCAGGGCCGCGGGGGGTGCGGGAGCAGCCGGGGGTCCCGCCCGCCCCGGGCACGTGGCGGCCACTCCGCCTGCCCCCTGGCCCGGCGAGCCGGTCGCCGGGCTGGCCCTGGCCCAGGGCTGTGCCGGGGGGGCCGGCGTGGCGGCGTCGCGTCCCCCGGCCCTGGTGCCGCAGTGCCCCCCGTGCCCAGCCCGTGGCGGTCAGCCGGGCTCGGGCTGGAGGTGAGACGGGCTGGGGCGAGCAGAAATCATTGTAAAGCCGAGCCTGCCCAGGTGTGCCTCGGTCCGCGGGGCGGCACTCAAAGAGGACTGGTTACCAAGTCCGGTGTAGCTTGGAGGTACCGCCTGCTTTTCAGGATGGACATCTGCAGCCTCTCCTGCCATGTGGAGGGTGTTTAATGTTACACGCTGTCTTAAGGAGTACCGGTGTGGGAAGTGTTGAGAACGTGGAGATGTACTGGATAGGTTATTGTTCAAGCAGCTCAGAATATTTTTCAGACTGATCAATAGAAAGGCAAATACTTCCTTATACTAGTTTCAGAGGATAAACCTGCCATGGGGGAAAAAATCAGCCCGAAAATAAGCAGAAAGCTTCCAATTCACAGAGCATTGAGGTCCCAGGGGGACTTAGGGGAATGATTAATGTAATTTATTTTAAACTGAAGCTTGATTGTTTTGTGAAGTAGATTATATGATAGCAAGTGCAGAATGGCAGGGCGTGGACTATGACCCAGGAAATTGCTTCTAGCTCTTTGTTAATTTCTTAGCACAGTCCTACTTGGGCTGGGGCTGTAGTTCTCCTCCTGTACCTCATGCTGTTTTTCTCTTTACCCTAGGACCTCCTGTCTCTCATGCTGAATTACCAGCAAAGGATGGAGAGCATCCTGGCTGGTTTGTGTGGGACCAGTCCAGAAGATCCACTCCCCGTGTGGGTTCATGGCAGCGTTGGCCATTGCTTTAACCAGCTGACATTAAATGTGATCCCTCATGTGATCCTTGCGGTGGTCAGTGCCTGCTTCCTTGGCACTCCAAGGTATGACAACTGACTTGTCTAGCTCTTGATTATTATGTGGGACTGGAGGTGGGGTGGAAAGGATGAAAATTATACTTCCCTGTAATGTGCTGAATATGTATCTAGGGAAGGGCAAAATATTATGCTAATATATTTGTCAGCATCTGTCCTAATTCAGAATATGGTGTACAGAAAGGAATCCAGAAAGAACAGAGGGAATAGTAAGCGTAAAATCACAGAAAGTAACTAAAAATAATTGCAGTGAATGAGGATTGGGAAAACCGGGAGTATTCCAGGAGAGGATATAAATGCAATGTGGCATAGAAGATGTATATAAGGTAATAAGGGGTTCAGAGAAACCAAAAATTGCTTTGCTGTTTATCCTCTTCTGAAATTTTTAAACATGGTAGTGTTCAGTGATATTGAAAGGCCACAAATGATAATGAACCGAGTGATAATGAAATGTTTTGTTGGGCAGCAGGTTATAGACTTTACGTACACAGCACCACTGAAACCAACAGTGATAAAAATAATGTTTTTAGACAAAATATCACACAGGAAAGGAAATCAAAAATGCAACACAGGATATTTGATCATCCAGAATTTGTATTGAAAAGGTTAAATATACTTCTTTTTTGGTGTTAATTCTTAAGGATTGGAGCCTGATTTGACCACAAAATATCACAGTTTGCAAAGAAATTTCTCTAGAGAAAGGCTATTCTTTGATAGCATCTGAATCTCTGGTATTGATCAGAGTCTGGGCTATATTGACCTAATGTAGTTTAGCAATGCTTACAGTCAGAAAAAGTTACAAATCCGGGAGGTTAAGTAAGAGTGAATACATAAACAAGGGAAAGAGGAAAGGAAGAAAAGATAGTACTGACTGAGAGGTGGTGGAATTTCAACTGTAATTTTTTTCACTGCTCTTTCTTCCTCAAGGTCTGGCTCTGGTGTGCCTTGCAGGTCAGGCTGGGGGTGCAGAATCGCCACGTCCTTCGTACTTGCTGGCCTGTTCCTTGCTGATACCATCCCAGCCACCATTTCCCAGCAGGAGCTGGGCCCTGTGTACCTGGAAGTGCTGGCCAACGGCACTGCTGCCCTGACATGGCTTGTGCATGGTCTCGCTCTTCTCATGCTCTGCAGGTCCACTCACGGCTTTACCAGGGGCCCTGTGGCCCTGGCTCTCCTCACTCTCTTACCCCTACCTTCTTTCATCATCACACTGGTGTGGTACTGCCAGAGTGGGACAACTTGGTCCCCTTCCCATCCTGCTGCCTCCTCCAGGTTCATCATTCTCTGTCTGCAGCTGGTGTCTCTGCTTGCCTATATAGTCAGCTGCCTCTTCCCCACCGCTGGCAGGCAAGACTTCCTCTCCATCAATAGCTCCTGGCAACAAGACCAGCTCACCTCAGAGCCAGGAATCCCAGTGCTTGATGAGCAGACAGTGGCAGAAGACGGTGAGAGCTGGCTCTCGCGCTTCTTTTACATTTGGATGAACCCTCTTATGAAGCGTGGCTATCAGGGGAAGCTGAACCGGCCACAGGATGTATATGTGCTTCCTCGCCAGCTCCAGGCTGCCACGGTCTGTAATCGGTTTTACTTCTGCTGGCAGAAGAAGGCAGCTCTGCATCACGTAGAGGAGGAGACAGTGTCTCTTACCAGCCCAATCCTTGCTGGAGGTGATGGGAGTAGCAATGCTCCGGACAGTTCGCGCTGTGCCCAGAAGGCCGTGCGACTCTTCTCAGTCCTTCATGCGGCCTTTGGGCTTCGTTTCTACTCCC
The DNA here is from genome assembly GCF_009829145.1 of Chiroxiphia lanceolata. Taxonomy (NCBI): domain Eukaryota; kingdom Metazoa; phylum Chordata; class Aves; order Passeriformes; family Pipridae; genus Chiroxiphia; species Chiroxiphia lanceolata. The sequence goes on along the minus strand of NC_045639.1, from coordinate 32,495,716 downwards.
TTGGACTTCTCAAGCTGGCTGGCAACCTGCTGGGTTTTTCAGGTCCTCTGCTTCTGAACTTGCTGGTGAACTTCATGGAGTCACGGCAGGAGCCCCTGAGCCATGGGGTGCTCTATGCCCTTGGGCTCTTTGCTGGCTCCTTCCTGAGCGCTCTCTTGCGGAACCAGTTCAGCTATGAGATGAACAAGGTGACACTGATGGTACGGGCTGCCCTCATCTCTGCCATCTACCGCAAGGCTCTGCGTGTCAGCAGCACCAGCCTCACCCGCTTCACTGTGGGGGAAATTGTCAACTTCATGAGCACGGACACTGATCGATTGGTCAACTTCTGCCTCAGTTTTCATGAGGTGTGGAGCCTGCCTTTCCAGTTTGTCATTACCCTCTACCTCCTCTACCAGCAAGTGGGGGTAGCCTTTCTGGGAGGCTTGATCCTGTCACTGCTGCTTGTGCCCATCAACAAGATCTTAGCTAACTACATCATGATGAACAGCAAGGAGATGCTGAAACACAAGGACACACGGGTCAAGGTGAGGGGCAGTTACTGGCTGTCTGATTTTATTGCTGTATTTTTCCCTTTTTATCTCATAATGTTGGCTTTTTGGCCACCTGTCATGATCCAAGGCAAATTAATTGAATCACAGCTGTTGGGGAAAATGCCAGAGGGGGCACACACACACACATACACACACACACATACACAGACACTTAGTGCAAAAGTGTTCCAGGGTGACACAGTTTCACCACCCATAAGACAGTGAACCTCTAATGCTTGTCTTGCCCCCGGGCTAATTCAGGTTCCCTTGCAAGTTTCTTTTCTGTGTGTAGTAGTTAAGGTAGGACTCCCAATTGCTTCCTCTAGAGATGCTTCCATACTATTGATCCAGTAACACCAAGAATGGTTAAGTGGCTTGCAGTCTGGACAAAGGCAATGATCATAGATGTAATTTTATATCACTTCAAGCTTGGCACTCTTAAGTCATCTTTTCCACTGTTTTTCGCATATTTACAGTGCCACCTAACTTGTCAAGCATTTGATTACCACTTTTTAGCATTGTATCTCTGAGGGGACACTGGTTTCACTCACAATTTCTATCACGCTTTGGAAACATGAAATGTTAAGTCAACTCGATGTCAGAACTGTTGGGAGCTTTAAAAATACTCATTTTCCCAACAGAAGGTGATCTAGTCATATGTGATTATGCTGGACTTTCTCCAAATATTATAAGACTGTTTTTATGAGTGAACTTTCTCATTAGTTTTCTTTCATGTTGGCCACCAACACGTCACATTACTCTGAACATGTTGACCTGAGAGCAGAAATGAGAGGACTGCGTCCTCCAGGGACACCAGAGTTGCTAGAAGAGAGCCAGCCAGGCTCTGGATACAGACTAGCTGTCAGGGCAGCACCAGGCCTGAGAGTCAGGTGTTGTTATCTCAAGATACTGTCAGGTCTATACAGGTAAATGGTATCCCAGTTGGAGCCATTAATTCCACGTATCCCTTCACCTGTGTTGCACATCTTTCAGCTGGAAAGTGGTGTAATATTTTGCCTTTTCCTGAGTCGTACACAGCACGGGTGGCTGAAGAAGCTGGTGGAATGAGGGAGCACAAAGCTCCCAGTAGCTGCCACTTGAGTTTAAGTCTGTTAGCAATAAATGGTTCCTGGTATCTCTAGCCTGAACCTTAGCAGGAAACAATTGCACACCTGGCCACAGTCCAGGTGCCTGGCTGGTATTTGGTGCATAGGCAGGCACTGTTTGCTTGATGTGTTTTTCCTCACTGCCTGCAGCTAATGACAGAGTTCCTATCTGGCATTCGTGTCATCAAGTATTACGCCTGGGAGAAGCACTTTGGCACCAGGATAAATGCCTGCCGGGCTAAAGAGCTGCAGAAGTTACGGGCCATGAGTTACCTGGATGCAGTGTGCGTGTACCTGTGGGCAGCACTGCCTGTTGTTATCTCCATTGCCATCTTCGTCACCTATGCTCTTTTGGGTCACCAGCTCACTGCCACAAAGGTGCGTAATTGGTAGGGAGAGGTCCAAACTTGTCTTGTGCAGAGCACAATCTACAGTGGGGCTGCAGTCCTGAGGCATCTTCTCTGGGAAATAAACCCAACTTGTGACTCCCCACGGCTCGGCAGGCTCTCCCTGGTGAAGCTGTAGGGAGGATACAAGATGCAAGGGTGGTACTGGTTCCAACTCATGGTTGTTTGCTTACCTATGCAGGTGTTCACAACATTGGCCCTTGTTGGGATGCTCATTTTACCCCTCAACAGCTTCCCATGGGTGTTGTATGGGACCTTGGAAGCCAAAGTTTCCCTGGATCGAATCCAGCGTTTCCTTGAACTCATGGACCAGGACCTGGAAGCTTATTATGCCCTAGGTAATGGTGAAGGAAGCTGCCAGGCTTGGGACCCTAGACAGTGGACATTCAGAGCAGGGAGCTGAGGTGTGAGGCCCAGGGACAGTACTGGAGGCCAGCTGGCTGTCACCCTGTGATTCAAGATGTTGTCAGAGGCAGAGTGAATACACTTCATTTCTGTAGAAAACAGGAGACAAGGCTGCAACATTCCACTTTACCGAGCATAAGCCACTGCTTGTCCCCACAGAGCCCTGGCCTTAGTGTCCCAGGAGAAGCTGCTCTGTTATCTGACCAAAGCTCTTCTGGCACTGAAGCCGTCAACAAACTTGGCTTAGCTGGGCAGAAAGGCTTGAGTGGCTGCCCCTCTCCTCAGCCATCTCAGCTCCCTTTCCTTCCTTCATTGCCTTTTGCCAGCTCCCTGCCATTCTTCAGCAATAATAAAACCAGGTTTATATCCTTACAGTGTCTCCTTGACAGCTATGTGTGTCTGGTGGGAGCTGGAGACAGGAGGGTTGGAGGAAGGGAGGTGTAAGTTTGGGGCAAGTCAACAGGCAAGAGTCTCATTCTTTTGTTGGGTCAGGGGCATCACAGCAGTGCCATGTCTGTGGTCTCATGCATTTGGGAACAAAGCTGATAGTATTTGTGATGCCAGGTGCCTTTAATTTTCTGGCCTTTTCATAGTTGTGCAATGCTGTACTGCTTTTCACTTGCAGATGGCCCTTCAGATACTGCTACTGCCATGGAGATGCGATGTGCGGCCTTCTCATGGATGCCGGTTGAGGAGGAAAGCACCAGGCAGCCCTTATCCACAGGCACTCTACAACTGCACATTGAGAACTTGTCAGTGAGAAAGGTGAGCAAGGACACAGGAGGTAACATGGAAGAATGACAGTAAAGAAGCCAAATAATGGAGCAGAGGTGGCATATTTGCATGTTTTCCTCATCTTAGGAGCTGTGCATCAAAATCTCTTAGTCAAGAGGCACAGGACACATATCACGTCTCAGAGCTGAAGGGTGCTAGAGGACATCCAGGCATGGCTTACAGACAAGATGAACCAGTTCCCTTTGCTTTCTGCTATCACTGCAGAAGAGGATTGGACAGGCAACAGAGCAGAACTCTAGAGTTAACACTTTTTGCAAATTTGTGTCCTGTCATATCAGGAGTCTGATTTACTCAACAACTGTACCCAGGTCCACTGCTGAACCTGTGAGACAGTCCTAGCAGTCAGCTTCCTTACAAGCTATGTGTGGCTCAGGAAATCTGGACAAGCTTCCTTGTATTAGCACATCAGCTTGCTTCTTTTCATTTCCCTTTGCAGGGGATGCTCCTGGGGGTTGTTGGGAAGGTCGGCTCTGGCAAAAGCTCTCTGCTTGCAGCCATCACTGGAGAGCTCACAAAGTAAGTAGCCTAAAGACTTCTCCCTGCCTGGTCCTTCCATGCCACGGCAGGTGGGGACTGTCTAGTGCTATCTCTGTTTGTAGGCCATATTGATCTGCCAACAGTTTTCCTTTGTTGCCCTTTTCACCCATTTCTGGTATGCTTGCAGACAAGGTGGGCGAGTGTATATTTGTGACCTGGAGCAAGGATTTGGTCTGGCCACACAGGAACCTTGGATACAGTTTACCACTATCCGTGAAAATATCCTTTTTGGGCGGGAATATGATGCCAGGCTGTATGAGGAGGTGGTGGAGGCCTGTGCCCTCTCTGAGGACTTGAATGTGAGTGCCTAAACTGTAAACCTGTCTGGGCCTTCTTGCAGCTTTTGCGACCAACCTGAGCTTCAATGGGAGTGGTTCTCATTCTTTCAGAGTATAGACTGTTTTTCCAATGTCCCAATCACACAGTGTTACTCTGATTACCAATCCCAGACCATTCCTGGTGTCCTCATAATTCTTTAAGGTGTGAAGTCACTCTGGTAGCAATTTGGATGATTTCTTTTGCTGCTGAGCCAAAAGTTCTAGATCCTTGAAAGCTCTTGATCCAAAAGCTGCCTGAAGACAGGAGCTGTTCTTGCAGAGCTGATGATTTTTGGGTTTTTCAGGCATAACCTATCAGCGGCTTTTTTTTTTTTTTTTTTTTTTTGGATCAGAAGCTTCTTTGGGATCTGGAAAGGGCTAAGTCTGTGGTACTCCTGTCAGTAATACACATATCCTAAATTTAAGGCTTATGGCTGTATTAGCCAGTAAACCTGACTGTATATATGGTAGGGAGCTAGCCTTCTCCTCCCAGTTTATGAGCCAATGACTGATTTTCTCAAGTGCACTGGCAGCTCCTGTTTGCTTTGGCAAGAGCTATGAATACTCAGTAAAGGCAAGATTTTTGAGATGTAGTAGAATATGCCTGTGCTACCAAATCCAGAGGAAACTGTTTATGGCCACTGAAATGCTATAGTTTTTACTGCTAAACTGTTTGGAAGGACCCTGGCACGATTTTGATGCAGGCACAGCTCTTCCTGTCGTATAAAATTACCACATGTGATTATCTCGGGCCAGAAGTTGCTCTCAATGGGTAGTTCAGATGTGACCACTCTATTCTGGAGCAGAAGAGATTTTGGTTGCACAAATGCTAAGCTTGCCAGTTGTCTGTAGAATCAGTGTATAGACTGTTCCGTTGTTTAATTGTTGGTAAGGTGTCACCCTTAGGAATTACTGCCAGAGACTGGACAGGGACCCCTGTGTCCTGGTTTTGGGTCCCCAGCAGTTTCCTGTCCTTTCTAAATGGGTTTTCTTGAATGTTTCAGATTTTACCAGCAGGTGATCAGACAGAGGTGGGTGAACATGGTGTGACACTCAGTGGGGGACAGAAGGCTCGAGTAGCCCTTGCCAGAGCTGTTTATCAGGTAAATAACAAAGGAGTTATTGTGTGGCAGATCATGCCCAATGCCAAGTCAGATGTGAAGAGTCTGGAAGCACCCAGCTGTACAGGGAGCTCTGGCAGCATGTCTTAAAGCACATTGTGCTAGCCTAAAGATGCTGGCAGGGTGCCACACGGAGGTGCTTGCACTTTTCTTTACAGCACTGCCTGCTCCAGCAGGGCCAGGAGCTGTATCCTTGTTTTTTTGTCTCCCTCTCAGGAGAAAGAGCTTTACCTCCTTGATGATCCCCTAGCTGCTGTTGATGCAGACGTAGCCAACCATATTATGCAGAAATGCATTCTTGGAGTTCTCAAACACAAGACCAGGATCCTTTGTACCCACAGGACGGAGTTTTTGGAGAAGGCCGATGCCTTGTTGTTGATAGACAATGGCAGAATAGTTAAGACAGGTACACTGTCTTCTCAGGCATTCATTTGTGCTGGTATCTAGGAATGGCTGGAGCAAAGGTGGACACAAGGGATTAGGATTAACTAGTGGGGAATCCAATGATAAAAGAATTTGAGGACACTGCATGTGGGCAAAGACGGAGTGGAAGAGAATGTGCAGATGCACAGATAAAACAGGACAACCCTAGGTGTGGGGAGCTGATAAGGCAGGAGGCCATAGCAGGTTAAATGGAGCAAGAATGCAGTTGCTGCATAATGGAAGGAATGTTATGAGAGAACAAAACTGGGTCAGCAGTGGGTAGCTGGCATCTGTTCCTCACAGATGCTGAAGCATTTGCATGTCTGTCTTTGCAGGCACACCAGCTGATATCCTGCCACTTGTTGAAGCCTTCCCCAAGTGCAAGGATATGGACAAGAAGCAGAAGGATAAAGGTCTGTTCCTGGCAAGCTTGAGGGTGGCTGGCACAGCACAGCTCATTTGACCCCCCAGACAGAACCTGTACCTGATGGCTGCTGGCCCTAGAGCAGAGCTCCCACCACCTTGCTCTGCTGTGGCAGTGCTGATCTGTGGGTACTGTGTATACAGAGGGACAGGAGGCCCACATATCATTGGGTATTGGTCTGGAGCAGTATTTGAACCTGTTGTTCCACTTGTAGTCCAGCTTTGGATGAAGAACTGCCAGCATTAGTGCACCTGTCTTGAAAGAGGAGAGAGAAGTCTCCCTTATAGCCTAGACTTGCTCTCTTCACAGCAAGGAGCAGCTGCAGGAAGAACTTAACATCACACTGACCTTTGCTTTTGCCTCCATTCCCACAGCCCCCGATGAACAGGGACAAGAAGAGGCCATAGAGACAGAGAAAGAAGAATCAACCCAAAACAATAATCTCATTCACAAGGAAGAAGAGAAGAAAGAAGGGGCAGTGGCTTTTCAGGTGTACAAGGCATATTGGCTGGCAGTGGGCACCTGGTTGGCGTTATCGATCCTCTTCTCACTGCTCCTGATGCAAGGTGAGGCAGTGGCCCAGCAGCACGTTTCTTTTGACATTCCTGTCCTCTCATCTCATTGCCTGGTTCCATGGAGTCCAAGGGAAGGAAAGAGGCTGGGGATTTAATCATTCTCCCTGGAGCAGGAAGACTCCTTTTCTTTTCTCCAAATTAAAGTAGTTCAAGGAGATACTTTAGTAAGGAGGGGGCACATGTGGGAATAGAATCTGGTGTCTCACTGCTGCAGTTGCATTACCGCACCTTTAGCAGTGCTCTGTTGCTGCTGCAGCTCAAGGCTGTTCCCTTGCTCCTGCTCTACTACTAACAGGGGAAGACTAGACTGGGCAATCCAAAAATTGTCCAGCAGCTTCTCCTCCAGCTTTTCTGCTTCATATTTGCTGATTTAAAAGTTGAATTCCTTTTTATGTAGTCTGTCTTTCTCTGTAGCATCCAGAAATATATCAGATTGGTGGCTGTCATACTGGATCTCCAGCATATCTCAGACAGCAAATACCTCTGCGATGATCTGTTCAGCTTCCCTGCCTTCCCCAGAGCTGCTTCTCTTCTCCGTTGCTGGGCTTGTGTAAGTGAATCTGGTCTGGAGGTGCCAGAGGAAGCTGGAAACACATCCATTTTGTCCTTAAGTGCATTTCCTGCAAAGATCCGTATTAAGAGCGGGGATAGATAAGCTGAGCACCTCACTGCAGGGATGTGTGTGGCTGCTTTGACAAAGAGAATCAAAATCTGTGACGTGATGAGGTGCCCAAAGGGCTTCTGCCTGGAGCTGATGGAAGACGCCTAGCTGCACAGTAATCAGAGTGTTTGTCCCAACATTCCAAAGGGATATTGCAGGAGTATTGAAGTATCCTGATTTCCCTTTGAGTATGCTCCTGCGTTCTCATGCCCTGTCTGTGAGTTTACTTTCAGGGGGACCTTGGCAGATTCATAATCTTCTTCCTCCTTTGTTCTAGCTTCCCCATTCAAGCTCTGGACACTACCCCGGTCCCTTCCAATGGCTCAGTGGATGTGAATTTCTACCTTATAGTTTATGGGAGCATTGCAGGGGCCAACTCCCTCTTCACCATTCTTCGGGCATTCCTCTTTGCTTATGGCACTCTCCGTGCTGCCACTGTCATTCACAACCGACTGCTCCAGAGGGCTCTAAAGGTAATGGGCAGAAAGTCCAGGGCAGGCTGAGGCTCCTGTAAGCTGACATTCTTCTCATATCTGGGAGTAAGGATGTGGGAGGTAGATTAGAATTTCTTCTGGTATTGGCTGGTAGGCCTATATCCAAAAAGAGTTGCACCACAGCCGGCACAAGGGGCCAATAAGCTGGAGTTAAAAGTGTGCCCTGTTCATTCCATGGGGGGGTGTTTTATGGCTGCCACCTGCATTTGTTCACTCATTAGGTGTAGATATACACCCATGATAAGGACCAGTTGAGTCAAAGTAGTTTTTGCAGGATTGTAAGATCAGGTTCAGATGAGATTTGAAGGAGCCATTAAGCAAGATTTAGGGCTGATGCTGCATGTGCAAGTTAACTTTATATTTTGGTTTTCCTTGGGTCCTCAGGGTAGCGTTAGAATTAGAGGCAAGAATTGCCTCACTTGCTGCTGGTGGGCAAATATGGCATCTGAGTGACTGCTGTCTGGGTAGCTATCTGACATTTGCTACAGAAGGGCTGCTTTCTTTTACCATGTGAACAGCGTGAGTTGTTTGACTGCTAGTGGATGTGGGCTTTGGAAGCTGAGATTTCTGCTCCAGCTGAGGAAAGGAAGTGGGCTGTGGGCCATCCCTTTGTGGCCTTTTGTGCTCCTCTTGGTGCTGCTCTCCCGCACACTGTTCTGTGGCTGGATCTCACTGCAGCTCTTACTTTCTGGTTCCCTTGTTGCCAGGCCACAGTCACCTTCTTTGACACCACACCAACAGGCCGAATTCTGAACCGCTTCTCCTCAGACCTGTACTGTGTGGATGAGAGCCTGCCATTTGTCCTCAACATCTTCCTGGCCAACATGTACAGTTTCTTGGGCATGCTAGTGATAATAACCTATGGCCTTCCTTGGATTGGTCTGGTCTTACTCCCTCTGGCTGTACTCTACTTCTCCATTCAGCGCTATTACCGACAGACATCCCGGGAGCTCAAGCGCCTTTACAGTGTCACCCTGTCTCCCATCTACACTCACTTCTCAGAGACCCTCTCGGGACTGAGCAGCATCAGAGCCATGCGGGCAACACAGAGGTGAGTGGAAGGTGCAAGTGCCCAAAGAGACAGAGCTTTGGCTTTATAGGCCAGGGCCTTCCTGATGTGGAGCTGGTTATAGGGTGGCTGGAAATCCCTTGGTCTGGGGCAACAGAAATGGAGGTTGAGCGATGCAAACCTCTGTTTTGTGCCTGACAGGTTTGAGTTGGAGAATCAGCTGCGCCTGGAGCAGAACCAGCGCTGCCTCTTTGCCAGCAACACAGCAATGGAGTGGCTGGACATCCGCTTGCAGATGATTGGAGTTGCTGTCGTTACTGCTATTGCAGGAATTGCCATCATCCAGCACCAGAAGCAACTGGGAAATCCAGGTAGACTGCCAGGGATTGATCTATGTCCACTCCAAAGCTGTGGCTTAGGAGTTCCACCTCTCCTAGCCCAGAGCTGCACATTTTCCTACACTGGAGTAAGAGCTCCTGCTCCCTGTCCCTCTGCAAGTCACCCACAATGTAGTGCTTCAGCTCCTGTCCCTGCTTCTGTCATCATCCTGAAGTGGGATCACAGTCTCCAGAGTCCTGACTTTTCCTTTGTGTTTTTTGTCCAGCCACCAAGATCCCAGCTTCTTCCTTGCCGGTAACATTCTTGCTTATGCTTTTGTCCTCACAGGACTTGTGGGCCTGGCACTCTCATATGCCCTTTCTGTCACAAGCCTGCTCTCAGACCTCATTTCCAGCTTTACTCACACAGAGATCATGATGGTGAGTGTGGAGCGGACAGAGGAATACACTACAGACATCCCCATGGAGCCTCAGGATAGATTGGTCCAGGTAAAAGCTCAGATGTGTTCTCGGGGACTGGCCCATCTTCTGGCTCTGTGCCCTGCACTTTTCCCCTGGGAAGACTGTAGGGTTCCGGTGAATGGGTGGAGGGCCCTCACCCACAGAAACCACCTTGATCGTGCATCTTTTACCAGTACATCCCCTGGGAAGGATGAATCTCTGGCAGGAGTTGGTGAAGGCTGGAATGATGGGAAGGAGTAGGGGAGCAGAACAGGTGCTAGATAGCTGTGAGAGAAACACAATCCCAGGAGTGGGCTGGAGTTGGAACCGAGCTGTATGTTGGTTCTGCTCAGAAGCCAAGCAGCCATCTGAAGGGAGGGAGGGGGCTTGGCCTGCAGGGAGGTGGGGCTGAAGATGACAGTCACTATCATACCCTTTCTCACCTGGATATCCCTCTTAGGTTGCTGCTGACTGGCCAAACCAGGGGCTTTTGGAGTTCCAGGAAGTGGTCCTGGCTTACAGAGCGGGCTTGCCTAATGCACTTGACCGTGTGAGCTTCACTGTTTATCCTGGAGAGAAGCTGGGGATTGTGGGTCGCACAGGATCTGGAAAATCCACCCTTTTCTTGGCCCTTTTCCGTATGGTGGAGCTGAAATCAGGCCGAATTCTCCTGGATGGTGTTGACAGCCAGCTGGTGGGATTGGAGGAGCTGAGGTATGGAGGGCTGAGCAGAGTGAAGGGGAGCTGACGGGGCCTGGAGGCTGAGAGCTGTCAGTGGTTGGATGCCAAAGTGAAGAGTGAGGAGTAAAGGACTCACTGTCAAGGCACCCTCTTGTCTGACTGTGGCAGCTTCTTATGAGTTTCTCTGTTGTTTCTGAACAGATGTGCTAAGGAAACCAGGCTGAATATATGACCCTTGTCTCTGTGACTCTTAAGATTTGTAGCAAGCTAAGACACCTCATGAAAAAAATAGCAGGCCTTTGCTTTTCTGCAGAACCTTCAGCTCTCATTTGCTTGCAGATCTAGGCTGGCCATCATCCCCCAGGATCCATTTTTGTTCAGTGGCTCAATCCGAGAGAACCTGGACCCCCAGGGAAAATGGACGGATGCTGAGCTCCGTGAAGTACTGGAGCAGTGCCACCTGCGGGATGCTGTTACTCAGCTGGGTGAGTTGGAACCCAGAGAGAAGCAGCTGGTGAGCACTGGTGCTGAGAGAAGGCCTCAGCTCAGGGACCTGAGGAAAAGGGGCCAGGTGGATGCCATAGAGAATGAGTTAGGTGAGGTCATGCTAGAAACCAGCGCGGGAACAGGTCAGTAGGACCCGGTGGCATTCTCTGAGATTTAGTGGCAAGGGACTAGCAGGTGATGGATTGGGTGGCAGAGTGTTGGTGATGAGACCAGTTCTCAGTGGATGTTAGAGCAGTGCCTTAGAGGTAAGCCAGGCCTTAGTTCTAGGGGAGCATGGCATCTCTGTGCCAGATGTTGCTTGTCTAAGTGTAAAGGCTACTGTTCCCAGGGCCTGGGCCTGAGCAGGACTGGGATTTTTTTGTGCTACTAGGAAAACCTTGGACTGGGGGTGCCGTTTGGGACCCTGTGCACCCTGTGCAGGTGGGGTGACTGCTGATCTTGACCCCTGCAGGTGGACTGGACAGCGAGCTGGGAAAGAGTCTGTCTGTGGGACAGAGGCAGTTGGTGTGTCTGGCAAGGGCCCTCCTGACACAGGCCAAGGTGAGTGTCTTGCCTCCATTGGAGTGAGGGGGAGGGTGCTGCTGATGGCTGTCTGGGGACAGCAAAGGAGAGCACTGCAGAGTTGGAGGTGTGATGGGAACAGACATCCTGTGCTAACTTCGCAGGCTGTCTCTAGGCAGGGACTGAGGTCTCTGCTGTGGTGCTTGGGACCTCCCTTCACTCTCTGTCCCTGGCAGGTGCTGTGCATTGATGAGGCCACAGCCAGTGTGGATCAGAAGACAGACCAGCTGCTGCAGCAGACCATCCGCCAGCGCTTCGCTGACAAAACTGTTTTGACGATTGCTCACAGGTATGGAGGAAGCAGCACTCTGCACCTAAATTTGTCCTGCCACTCACAGGTAGAGGTGGCCGCACATGCCATGCCTGGGGCTCAAGCTGAACAGCTCTGTGATAAGGTTTTTCAAGTGCAAAAGCTAGACTTTGCCTGTTGCCTTTTCTGCCGGATGCTGGGAATAACTGGATGTGAAAATGTTGTACCCAGAAACTGGTGTCAACAAAGGGCAAAATGCTGCATCGTGTCACAGACTGCTCTTCCTGGGCACTGCCTCCTGGGATCCGTGGAATGGATGAAACAGGCCTTGTGGTTCTGCCAAGTTAGGGTGAAGAGTAATGGAAAAGTAATCTTACAGAAAGGAGCAGTGTGGAGACCAGCAGGGGTGGGGCAGGAAGCTGGTGACTCCGGCTCAGTAGAGGGCACTGCAGGACAGCCGGCGGCAAAGGGCTGCAGCCAGCTCCTGGGTAGTTCTGTTTTCCAAAATCCTGAGTTTTGGTCCCAGTCTGCACCCGATTTCAGTAACATAGACATTGCCCAGGCAGGACAGGACAACAGTGATTGCCCCACATCTGAGAGATTTAGTGTAAGAGTGGTCAGTGGATGGTTACAGCTGGAGGGAGGAGGGCAAAACATGAATACCGCAGAGAAGGGGTGGATCAGCATTAGATGGTGTTTTCTGCTCCTACTCTTGCCAAGTGGAGGAGAATTTGGAGGAGGATTATGAAATGTGTGGAGGTTTTTTTCAAAGCACAGAGGTTACCACAAAAATAAAAATCAAATGAGCAGGTGGCAGGGGCTGGTGTCCTGCTGCACACAAGTGGGAGTGATGGATGACAGGCAGGGTGGGCTGGGCCTGGCAAGTGAATCGAGTGGGTCTTGTTAAATACATCATGTAGGAGGGAGGCAAGGAGGGGTGTGAAGGGAATGTGGTTCCTACACTAGGGATATTATACATAAATAGAATAGAAGCACAAGGGCACTGTGGGCTGAGGTGTGTGTTTGGGTTGGGTGTGGGGAGGTCACCTCTAATGGAGGAGTAATTAGAGAGGAGAACCAGCAGAGGAAGGAGTGGCAGAAGGCAAGGCAGCAAACCTGAATTGAAGATAGCTCCAGCCCCTCTTCCACTGGATGAAGAGCAATAGGGGAGAGCAGTTAGGAGAGAGAGGTGATGATGGGGTTGTTCTGTACCCATTGTTCTTCCTTGCCATTCAGCTTTGGGTGAACCCTTAATTGGATTGGGGAAATCTAGGATGGGAAATTACTCTGTACTTGTCTCTTGCCCCTCCAAGTCACTTCCAGTGCTGCAGCCTGCACTCTCTTGGGATGAATGTGTAACCAGAGTCATGAACTCCATAATGCTTTCTGCCTGCTCAAATCCTGGGCAGTGTCTTCCTTGTGACTTGCAGCTTTATAGGGCTATAGTTCCACACTGAACAGTGCACGACTGTGCAAAGGCATTCTTGCTGCCCTGTCTTCCCCACGCAGGGCCAGAGGTTGCTGCCCTGCTAGCAGTCTGGGCAGAACTGGGCACATATGTGTGCAGTGGGTCCTGTGGCTGGCAGTCTGGCAACCACAAATCCTCTGATGGTGGTGGCGTAAGCAAAGATGCAAGTCTGCTAGGGAATGACAGCTGATGCACAAGTGCGTTTCCACTGCCCTCAGGAGGTGGCAGGTGAGGAAATGTAGGGGCAAACGGAAGCAACTCACTAACCCCTGTGGGATTGGAGACATTTTGTACAACCCCAGAATCAGGCATGCAGAACTTCCCTCTGCATTCCTGGTGCCCTGCCATGCCCAACAGCTGGAAGGTATCACCATGGTCTGCTGAGAGGTAATACATTTCAGCAGTGCACAGGGGCTCTCTGGGGAGCTGAACTGCACTGCGACCTTGAGTGCAGAGGGAGATCCTCCACAGATCCTAGTGTTGGGCATGACTTGGGCCACCCTTAACAGCAGGGGAAGCAGTATCCAGAGTTTCTCCTCAGATCCACCAACGTATGTCCTGGCATTTGTTGTCCACAGGCTGAACACCATCTTGGACTCAGACCGTGTGCTGGTGATGCAAGCTGGGAGAGTGGCAGAGTTGGATTCACCCACCCGCTTAAGCCAGAAAGATGGCTCCTTGTTCCAGCACCTCCTGCACAGCAGGCAGCAATGACCTCCCTCCTGGGCTGTGCCCAGGCAGCCCTTCCAGCTCAGTGCCTGGCTTTCCTTTCAGCTCAGCCACCAGCCCTGTCCCTGCAGGGACAGGAGCTGCTGAGGTGAGAGAAGGGCTTATTCCTTCCTGCAGATAGCGATTATTTGTCCTCAGGGACAGAAGCATGGCGCTGGGACCTTTCTTTTAATAGGGAACATGCGACCTAGTGTTTAGAGTCATGCAAGCCTGGATGGTGGGATACTGCTCCCCTCTAAGGCTCCCCTTTGAGATTACAGAGGGATTTTCTACTGACTGAAGAATCAGTAACTAACTCCTAGTTTGAGACTTAATCTCACGTATACAATGTAAAATAAAGTGGAAACCTCCTTGTGAAGCTCAGTTATTCAGGTCCTTGCCCCTTTTCCTCCCCAGACACATACCTCCTCATGAGATAGAGGAGTGGTGCCTGCTCTGCACAAAGACAACCCTACCTGCTCCCTTCTACTTTCTGAAGGCACTGACCTTTCCAAGCCCAGAAGGTTGCACCCAGATACCTTGCTGCTTTCATCCAGTTTACAGTGGAGAAGGCCTTCCTCTGAAGGCCAGAATGCAATTACATTAAAGGCCTTTAAGGTTAGTTTATTTCAAGACCACTTCTTTAAGGGAAGCTCTCTGTCCTTCCTGCTCTGCTCTCAGCTGCACAAACCCACAGCTGTTTTCAGTTTTAGGGTCTTGCTCTTCCCATTAGCACCCTTGGACTCAGTCTTAGGTTTTCCCCTTCTTCCCAACACTCTCATGGCAATGTCTAGCCTGTACACACCTTTGCTATGCTGTCCTGAGTTAGGTGCCATTCCTTTCCCTGAGGCTGCAGGAGCCACCTCCACCCCTGCAGCTGTAATCTGGGTTTGCATTCTTGAGGGAAGTGATGGAGATACTCATCAAGAACAAGTAGCTCAGCAACCTGATCCACTTGGATCTGCTGAGAGCAGAAGGTTGGTGTCCAGAGGCCTTTTGCAACTGAAATTATTTTATGATTCTCTGATACACTGTTTCTGGGCTTGTTTTATTTGATAAAGGTACATCATCCATCCATGTATTAAAAAAATAATCTTTCTGCTGAAGCTCCAGTCCCCTCTCCCAAGTCTCCCTCCTGCCTGAGTGCTCACTTCTCAGCTCTCTTTACACCATGTTGAACCCAGCTCTGCAACCCTACAAGCCAGTAGTAGGGTTTGGGTTGTGGGGGTTTTTACCCCACTGCTTAGCCCTCTGTGCCCATGAGGTGACACAGAAGCCCTGGCCCTGGCAGAGACACTGATTGCTGAACACCAGACCAGCACAGGCAGGAACAGACCTAGTACAAAGGCTAAGTGACATGACCAATCTCCTGCCTCTTAGCCGTGCTTTAGCAGTGGTGGAGAAGGCAGTATCGTGGCTGCTTCCTATGGTCACCCCAGGCTTGGTAGCCTGTCCTCACATCCACTGTGAGGAGCTTAGCCTTTGTTGTATCAAGAAATGCTACAATGGCTGATTTAAGGTTGGTGCCAGCTGCCTGCCTCAGAGTGAATGGGAGAAGAAAGGAGGACCTGGATCTTGTATTGCTCCTGAACCAGCTACAGCACAGCTCCAGCCTTGTCCATCTCCAGTTTCACCTATGAGGACATATGAGAAGGACCAGCTCAGGCCCAGAGGACCCCAAAGGGGAGCAAATAGTGAGGCAGAAGTGCACACTGCAGAGGTGAAGGAGCTTGGTCGTCTGTGGCCAGACCAGAAAGGACGGCTTGGTAAGTCGGTCAAAAAGACCCCTGGATCGTCAGGAGGAAAGTACAAAACATTTTTGTAACCCCAAGTCTGACAGCAAGAGGAGAGGGCATCACCCAGGGCAGAAGAAAGGCATGAGGAGACCTTAGATGTTCTTCAGGGTCTCTTTGAACTGGCTCAGAACCACAAGACCAGGGAGCAAGGGTGTCTGCTTGCTCCCTAAGGACATGGCATCTGAAATGACAGCCTCAAGAAACAGCCAGGAACTACCCCATCCAGTACTGGGGCAGGGAGGCAACCATCCCAAAGGCCCCAGAAGAAATATCCCAACACCATCAGAAATCAGGACAAACCCCTCCTAGTAGTCACAGAGAGGAGTTACAAGGGGCCTGGCAGTATTTCAGCTTGCAAGAGGGCTGTGCCTTCCTCAGCACTACTTGTCCTGTTTCTGAGGGCTCCTGTCAGATGATACTGGCGCTGCATGACATGGGCTGCCTTGAGCAGCACACCACTGCTCCCTTGCAGGGCTGGCCCAACACAGCCCATTCAGGTGCCCGTGGGTGCCAGCTGAGCCAGCCTGGCAGGAGACAGCTCAGACCTGAGCAGGGCCATCACACTAGTGCTCAACACCCAGGGTTTTGTTGATGTGTTCGCTGCCCCGGAAGCCCTTCCCCGCTGCTCGGTTGGTGACAGTGTGGCTCCCCAGGATGCAGTTTGAGGGGTTTGCCAGCATGATGACCTGCCAGGGCCTGGTTCAGAGTCCTTGCAGCTCACAGCTCTGTCGTCTTCCTTGGCTCGATCAAGATGGTGTTGAGCATGCCCACCTGACACTCCTGGTCTTGGAGCTTCCTTGCAGCCTGAGAAGGGCTTTGGCACCAGTTCGACCTCTGACGGCCCCTCTGCCAGTTCCTCAGCATTAGCAGGACAGTGACGAGGACCAGCACTGCTGTCAGCACCCCGAACACCAGCACTGTCACCAGCTGAGCTTCGCTCAGCCCAGAGTCTCTTTGGGTCACCACCTCCTTCACAGAGATTTTCAACAACCCTCCCCCCAGCTCTTTCTCACTGTGGTTGGCCACGCGCCGCCCTGTGACCGCGGTCCTGACAGGCTCTGGCTGTGTCACGCCCGGCATCTCACTGGTGGTGCTTTCCACAGCCCCGCCATTCTCGTGGTTTGCAGGGTGGTAGGGTGGAGACCAGGTGGGCTCTGGGACGGAGATCTCACAGGTTTTGCCAGTGAAACGGTCAGGACACAAGCAGTCATAGTCATTGATGCGGTCATAGCACTTTGCTCCATTTTTGCACGGCTGGCTGGCACAGTCATTGATGTTGATTGTGCAGAAACGCCCTTCAAAGCCCACCTGGCATTGGCAGGAGAAGCGGTTGATGCCGTCGTGGCAGGTGGCACCGTTGGCACAGGGGCGCATCAGGCAGTCGTCCACATCATGCTCACAGAGAGCCCCCACAAAGCCAGCGAGACACCGGCAGGTGAAGTTGCTGGCAAAGCCGTTTTCGTCTTGACATTGCCCACCATTCTTGCACGGAGACCTGTTTGGAGAGAGCAAGAATGGGTCATGGCCCTGGAGAGCAAGCAACTTCCCTCACCCCAGGGAGGTAAACACACAGAGCCGCTTAGCATGACCAGTGTGTCCAGCACCAGCTCTCTCCATGGGGGCAGCTATCTCAAGGAGAAGACTGGGTAAGAAATTCTGTCTCCTTGAGTGAGAGGCTGTGGAACCTCTTCAAAGGCTGTGACCTTGCATGGGTCCACCACCGACCGGGGAAGGTCTTCAGCCAAACGATCTGATGAGGAAACATGCCCTCCTGATGCTCCCCAAAGGCATGACAGGTGTCACCTCATCACACCTACAGCAGTGAGGGACAGGAATCTGCTGAGATTGCAACAAAGACCTTGCCACAGCAGGACGATGCAGTGCACACTGCTAAACCAAAGCCAAAGATGATTTTGGCTTAACTCCACTAGTGCATGGAAATCCACAGATAATGAGCCAAGCTGGGCCTCCACTTGGCAGCATGTGACCCGAAGTCAATGCTGGCTGTAGTTAACACTGCAGTGTCTCACCCTGCCTTCTCACAAGG
Organism: Chiroxiphia lanceolata; assembly: GCF_009829145.1. NCBI lineage: Eukaryota > Metazoa > Chordata > Aves > Passeriformes > Pipridae > Chiroxiphia > Chiroxiphia lanceolata. Next base: position 32,478,112 of record NC_045639.1, on the reverse strand, counting down.
CCCTGTCTTCATCTCACAATCCTTTCCATGGAAACCTTCTGGACACAAGCAGGAATATTCCCCATCTCGATCATAGATGCACTGAGCCCCGTTCTGGCACGGGGACTGGTGTTCGCAGATGTGTATGTCTGAGGAGAAAGAAAAAGGTGGGAATTAGGCAGAAAAGAAGGTTGATGTGGCCAATTTACTGCAAACACAACCCATCAAACCCAGTGGGGATGGAGAAATGACAGGAGCTTCTCCCTCCTCCCTGCCAATGGGCACCTGCAGCAACAGGAGTGCAGTGCCTATGTGGTTGTGGAAGATGCTTTGCATGCCATCTCTCTGGCCAGTGGAGACCCCATGCTACAAAGGAGTCTCTGATGCCAGAGAAGGGGAGTCCATCAGCTACCTGCTGAAGGCAGGAAGCCCTGGGGGAGGCAGGGGATGCTGCTTCGAGTCCTGACACACCATGAGAAATGGAATGAGTTCACCTGCTCCCTCTCCTGAGGCTGGCCAGTGTCATGCCAGCTCTTGCCATGCAGCCAGAGAGCAGGTGCCTGCAGCCTTCCCTCTTTTGGAAGGGAATGGTTCCACCTATGGCAGCCAGGCAACATCGTATCTCCCAGGCAGTCAGAGAGGCATCACCCAGGTGGCTTCTGACTATGTTGGCTGTGCTGGCTCACATATCCATGGAGGGTGTGCTGGGCTTCTGCCCTCAGCGCCGGAGGCTGGGATGTCCAGCCCATGACTCACCTTTGTCACAGAACTTGCCGGCCCAGCCAGTGTGACAGATGCACTGCCAAGGCTGGTGGCACGTCCCATGGAGACACCCCGGCATACGCACGCACTCCTCACAGTACTCGCCCTCCCAGCCTGGATCACACCTGTGGGAGGACAGCACATAGCAGCACAATAAGACCCAATCAAGGGCTGTGGAAAAGCTGGCTGTGTGTCATGAAGGGTTACTGCAGATACAGCAGCACTCAGAAACTCTCCCAAAGCCCCCCATGGACCTGCTGGCTCTCTCCTCTGGGGGAGGTCAGCACTAGGACCTCATCTGTCCAAGGAAGCAAATAGATAGAGCAGGGGCAGACTCACCCTCTGCAGCCAGGGAGGGTGGGGGGCCAGAAACAGAGCTCAGCAGCTTCACTTTTAGTGCCCACGTCCCTCTGCTTTCCTTCAGCCAGCCACTCTGTATACACCACTGCATCAGCTTGGCAATTCCTGCACCTCCCTCATTGCACAGCCAGTCTGACAGGCAGAGAAAAGCCCATCCCTAACCCTGAACTCCCTGAGGGAAAGCAACAAGAGGCCCCTGAGGTCCACGTGTTTCACTGCACCTCTTTGAATTATAATGTGTGTCATTTTTTGTCCGAAGTGCACGGTAATCCAGCTCTGAAACCTTGCTTGCCATGGCTGGTGAACAGAATAGACTTATTAGCCAGTCACAAGGGCAGTACAGTGGTAAAACCTGCAGCACACAATGAGCCTTCTGGTCCCAGAAGAGTAGAGCAGTGGCTAAGTAAAGCCAAGCTTTACTTAGCTTGAGTGGCAGGCATTCCTCAGACCTGCCAGCTCTAAGGGGGAAAGCAAGTGATAACAAGATTAAAGCTGAGTGGAGGTGGCACCAAGCCACAACAAAAGCTATACTCAAATCAGCATGAAATTAAACCTAACAAAAACAACACAGTTTCTAGACTAAGGAAGGGGATTCATTTTCATGGCTGTGGCTCATTTCAGTGCAATGTGTGATGACTACAGCTTTGTTGGGCTGGCCCAAGGCTGCACTTTCACACCTGGGCTGCCTATTGTCATTGCTTGTTGTCTCAAACAGATGGGGAATGAGGAAAATGGTTAAAAAATAAATATATATGTTAATTAGAGGTCTTTTTGATGGGAATGGAGGTGATACCATGTCCCTGATAGAGTCTGGGGAAATGCATTCACACCTGGACAGCCCTGAGTTTACAGAAGGCTGTGGACACCTCTATACCCCAGTACCTGCAAGGGAGCAGGTATCATCAACTCTTCCCCTTCTCTGAAAGGCAGATGGCCAACTTAAAAATTACCAGGGAGGGGGCAAGGTAAACAGCCAAGTCTCCCTGAGCCTTGATCCTGTGGAGTCTGGGCACCAGCTCAAGCTGACATGCCAGGGATCACAAATGCACTTCTGCTGCAGTAGCCCCCAGCTTGCTGGTAAGCCTGTCATGAAAACATCCAGAGATCCTCACCATAGCCCAGCCTGCTGAGAGGGGACCCCTGATGCCCTCAGTTATGTGCATGCTGGCAGCTCCTCTCTTCCATGCCCCCAGGGAGAGCATCTCTCCCTTAGCCAGTGAGGAGGCCATGCAAGCTGGCCAACTCCCATGCCTGCTCTGCTGCCTGATGGCTTTCCCCATTACATCTGAGCCTGAAGGCTGCCTCCAATCCCCCAGGCACAGCCGGGCTGTCCTAGGCTCCCATCTAGACGAAAAGGGCTCAGCAGAACAACACCGGTCAGCATGTGGAGGTGGTGACTCTGGGAGCACTGGAGCAAAGGCTGGAAGTGGCTGAGGGATCAGAATCTCCCACTCCAGAGGGTGTTAGATAAGAAGAGTGCAGAGTCATCGATTCCAGGTGTGGGTGAGTGGAGGAGGAGGCGCTTCAGCTCAGGGCAGGCTCAAGAGACACAGCAACAGGGGAGGGAGAGCAGCTACAGTCAGGAGCAGCAAAGAGCCAAAGACAAGCCATACCTGCACTTCCCATCCTGGTCACAGCAGCCATGGGCGAGATTACAGCGCTCACTGCAGTCATCACCTACAAAGCAGGTAACATTAAGCAGCTGGGTTAAGCAGAGACTGTAGATAACTCCAGATCTGCCCATGGCCCTGCTGGCCCACAGCTTCTTTTTTCCTTCCTAAGCGCTCAGAGTACCCTTCCCCGGAGCCATGAGGTGGGGGACCTTCCTTTCAATGACTGGATGCCACACAGGAGATGAGGATTTCACATTAACCCAAGCAGTGATAATACTACCTTTACTGCTTTCAAAACTACTCATTCTCTGGTCATCTTTCCCCCCCTCCCTCTGCTCCTTCCCTTAGATTTTGAGCCCTTCTGGGCAAGAGCTGGGGTTGCCAGTGCATTAAGGCAACCTGTGTAATAGAGACTCACCCACCTGGGACCTTGGTCCCAGTGTCTTCAAGAAGTATGGTGGGAAAGCTCAGGGCCAGGTAGTGCAAGGGGCACAAAGGGACTGAGGATGGAAATGGAAAGAATGGTTCCTCTTTATCTTGCAGGATGTTGCCCTCCACAGGGGCAGCTACTGACACAAAACAGTCTGTCTGGGGCTCCTGCCCTCCCCCAGGACCCAGCTGCCAGCACTCCCCTTCCAGCATGGGGAGGCAGGACTGGGCATCACATGGGGCCAGGTATCCAGTTCTGTTTATTTATTTAAAGGCCTCAGAGGCTGTAACTGAGCCATGGCCTCGCCGTGCCACTTCTCGTCCTCTGCTTGGTGCTGGCCTGCTTTCTCCAGCCAGGTGTCCCCTTTCATCTCCACCTTCCCCTCTCCCCCATCACTTGCTTGCATTTTGGCTCCACCTGGGAGCTGGTTCACTTTAGCTCCATGAGCAGTAGAACTAGAGCAAAATCAGGAAGCAGGAAGTTTCTCTAGAAGCCCAGTGCAATCCCAGGCCAGGCCCAAGAGATGAACACTCTTACCTGACTGAGCTCCTCCATCCTGGACTGAGACAGGTTAAAGCCCCCGTGCCAAGAGCAGTGCTCGGGCTTTCCCCAAGCAGCATTTTGTGCTGCCTAGGAAAGCAAGCAGGAGAAGAAATCCTCCATGCATGTGATTTTGCTACAGTGAGGCAGCAGGTCCCACTGCTCGGGACAAGAGCCTCGCAAAATGAGGCACGGTGGAGCTGGAGCAGCATCCTGGGACTGCTCAGCCCCAAGCCTGGGTATCATCACCTTTCGTATTTGTAATCATCTCTCCTGGCAGGGGGACAGTAAACTAATCTTTGGGAAGGAATTTTGTCTCACTGGATCCAGGATTAGCTGTTCAGTTTTGGGACCTTCTTTCCCCTTGCCCTGCCTCCCCAAACAGGCTCATCAGTTCAGCAACCCATTCACACTGAGACAGAGCAGCAGGACCTCTCACTGCCAGTCTGCTCAGGTGCTGCCACCCCTGTGGTCACCAGAGTATGGGTCTCTAAAGTTGCCACCAGTCACCCCCCAGGTGATCGATGACTGAGCAGCATTTTCCACTCTTCCAGGTCAAGCGAGTTCTATTTTGCACAGAAAACTGAGGAGACTTCAGTGATGCCAAGGACAGGTTTGGAAAGATGCATATAAAAGAGAACGATGCATTTCTACAGAGACTCACCTTGCACAAGCTGGTGATGGGCCAAGAGGATCCAAATCAAGGACATGAGCTGGAGACAGAAGCTCCTGAGCATGGTCAGTGTGGCCCCACCGAGATGAACACCTACAGAGAGAAAAAGAGCAAGCTCAGCAAAACCCCTTGGCTCACACCACGGCTTCACTTCACACATCCCTTCCTATCTGCTACCTGGGAGTTTTGAGTTGAAACATACAGTTTTGTACAGACTTGTCACCACACTCCTCTCTGTCCTTCTAGACACCTTCCTCTAAGGCAGTGTTGGAGCACTAAGAATCAAAAAGCCTTTAAAAATGTATGTACAGGAGAACTGAGTGTGCACATTCAATCTTGAGTATGTAGTAGCTCAAGTTGTTACACCACATCTTGGAGCACCTGCCCCTGCTAGCTGCTGTCAAGAGAGCAGAAACCTCCAGAAATACCAGCCCAGCTGCGGAAACCTTCATCTTCCCTCCTTAGATCTGGGAGGCTCCAGCTTCACGTTAAATGAGGTCCCTCCTATGCATTTTTGAATGAATAGATGGGCTGAGTCTTTTTTACGGCACCTAGGCTGCTATTTGAACCCTGCAGGAGAGCAGGCAGTCGAGTAAGATCTAGCAGATGAGCAGGCAGCCCTACTCCATTGTCCAAGCAAGAGAGTGAAGTGACAGGCACTAGAGCTGGGCTGCAGCCCCAGGGAGAAAAGGCAAACACGCACCTCTCACTAGGTGCAGTCCTTTTCCTCAGCTGTCCTGCAGAGAGCCCCGTCAGCCCAAGGTTCCTGCACCCATCTATTTTCTGACTGCCTCCTGCCCTCTCAAAGTAAAATTAAATACTTTCCAAAAATGCTTCATTCCCTCCCAGCCTTCTGGAATTGTTAAGGGCAGGAAATTTGAGGGTGATATCATAAATATATTACTGTAATGAGATGGGAGGGGTTAAACAGTTCTGCTAGGAGAATGGTGAAGGTATGAAGCAGACTCTATCCAGCTGCGTGGGTGTGATGAACGGGGGCCATTCCACTTTCAGCTTGGCTTTTTAGGTTGGAAGGTTGTTCTGGGTCCATAGTTGCATGAAAGACTTCTCAGACGGGGACAGAAGTCCTCCCACCCACCTATACATACACATGCATTGCAGGAAGAGGTTTTGGGGTCCCTGCTAAGAGCTTCACCTGTCGAAACCATAGCTCTCAAAAGCAAGGATGTTGCTCTAAGCATCTCTCCAGCAAACAAACCATCACCTATGAAAGATGCAGCATTTTCAGAGGGGCTACAGAATGTTATTGTCACTGCCCCAGCCAAATCCCAGCACAGATTGCTGTGGAACCCACAGTTCCCTTGTCACCATGCTTGCAGGACCCTCCTTTGCCTCCTGCCCCTAAACACTGGGCAGTGGCAAACAGCTGCTGCATTTCAGGGAAGGGTGAAGCAATTCCTATGAAACTTATCAAATAATTTAGGGTTGAAACCAGTATTATGTTCCTTCAGGACTGTGAGGAGCATAGCCTCTGACCACATGTCACTGCAAAGGCAGTTTCCCCCATGGCTCCCCACTCGAGGCACAGCCTCTCAGACATCCTGACATAGCCTCCCCATCTCCCCCTCGGAGCTGCCCCGGACCCCGGCATCCTGGGGGGCAGCTGGTGCCCAAGAGAGGTGTGAGCAGCTCCCACCGGGCAGGCCTGGCTTTTGGTCGCAGGGACACGGGCAAGGGAGCTTCCCCTGTCCCACTTCTCCGCCTGCGCCTGGCCGAGTTGGGGGCTACCAGCACTCCAGGGGCTGCGAGGACGCCTCTGGGGTCTATTAACCTCCCCCTCGGGGGTATTAGGGACCTCTGTACGGCTGGGGGCTACCAGGGACAGCCCCAGGACGGGGGCTATCAGACCTTGTCTCTAGTCTGAGGGCTGTCGGGACCACTCCAGACTGGGTGTCCGGGGGCAGGGGTGGGAACCCGGAGGATGCCGCGCCGCTGCGGCTCGCCGCTCCTGCCCCCCCTTCCCCCTTCTCCCTCATCCCGCGGCTTTGGGACCACTCCAAGCCCCGGTGCCCCCTTCAGGGGCACGGCCGCGGGGGTGCCCTTCCCTCCACCCCACCCCACGGCCGTCCCCGGAGGGGAGGCTACACGGAGCCCCCCCCGGTCCCCCTGCGGCCGGGGCGGCGGCGGAGAAAGGGGGGCCGGCTCGGGGGGCTGCGGGTCCCTGCAGCGCCGACCCCCGCCGGTCCCCCTGCTCTCACCTCGGCGACGCGGCGGGTCGTGGGCTATCGCGGGGCGCGGCGGCGGGGGGCGGCCATGCCCGGTGCGGCGGCGGCGGGGCTGGGGAGCGCGGGGCTGCGGAGGGAGCTGCCGCCGCGTGTGCCGCGCCGCTCCGCCCGCCGCCGCCGCCGCCGCCGAGCAGCCCCGGCCGCTTGCCAGCGGCTGCGTGTGCCTGCACATCCCCGCTCCCTCCCCGGGACATCCCGCCTCCCGCCGCCCCAAACCGCAGGCAGCCCCCGACCCGGCCCGCCCTGCCCGCTCACCCCTGCCCTGCTCCCGCCGCCGGGGGCGAGGGGGGGTCGCAGAACGGCCCGCCCGCCCGCCACCACCCGGGGGGCTGCGCCTGCGAAGGCTCACCGGTACCGTCCCCCAGGGAGGATCCGCGGAGGATGGAGGGGTGTCCCGGGCTGCCGCCCCCACCCCCACCCCCCGAGACGCGGCCTTGCTGGGGAGACCCCTGCCCTGGGCTTGGGGGGGCTGCAGCACTCTCCCCTCTGGCTTGGGTAGAGCTGCTGCGGCCGACCTCCCGCGGGGCACTCCACCTCTCTCAGAAATAGGTGCGCGATGATCAGAGCCTTCATTTCGCTCAGATTATCTGAAAAAATAATAATAAGCAAAAATGCCTCCTGCAGCCTCTCCCTAATGTCTTTGGGGACCACTAACACACCTCCACTGGCAAACTGTATGGTTAAGAAGCCTCATCCTTAAAGTAAAGGTGAAACGTGGAGTGGTTGCCCCACAAGAAAGAAGCCAACCAGCAAAGATGTGGTCCTCAGAACTTCTCTCGCTGCCGCTCACAAGCTGTGGACACCAGCACCTCGGTGAACAATAGGACAACCCTGGGAGAGGGTCTGGGCTGCCACATCTTCGGAAGGAACAGCTGCCCATTCTCCTCCTCACCTTGCATGGCCTTTCTGCTACTTGACAAGATCGTATCTGTCACCTTAAAAGGTCCTAGCAATCCTTTATTAGATCACAAGTTCATCTCATCCAGCCCTTTTCTACCCCTGCACCCCACAAGGTTTACTGTTTTCCACCAAGAAGGAAGAACTATGTCCTACAGGCACTTCGTGGATGTTTCCACATTTCTTCTCATCGCACTAAACAAAGCTCAACTCATACCTGCTCTCACCTTCTCCACTCCCCACCCCTCTGGCCCTCTGCAGTTCCTGACAGTCCCATCAGCATTACACACCCTGCAGGCCCCAAGACCTTGGGACAGCCCAAGAGCCAGCAGCCCCATCAAAGCCCAGATCCCTGCTTTCTTTGTGGACCCCTGCTTGCTCCATCCTCGGCAGATCGGGACAACATAACATGACTGAGCAATAAAATGGGGGTCTACCACCCTGCCCACAGGAGCCGCCTTCCTCCTGCCTCTTTCCTGCTCTCCTGTTGGCCAGGAGCACTGTTCCTTTCCCCTGCTGCCTCCTCCTGTCTCCATCACCCCACCTGACGGACAGACAGAGAGGTCCAAGCCTCCTGCTGCTCAGGCTGCTCCATCAGCTATTCGGGTATTTATGAGCTAGGTGTGCACCAGCTCTGTTCTAAGATACTTTCTGTGGTTCTCCATCCATTCTCAGCCCCAGATTCTTCACAGCCAGCTCAGCCTGCTTTGGAGCCCTGATTTCTACCATACAGCAAAAAGGAGAGGGTGAGGCTGAGGGTGAAGCACAGCTCCTCATACTTCGTTTAAAGCTAGGCAGCCTCTGCTTCAGTCACTGCAGTTCTAGGACCTGGGAGAATCCACCTTTATCCTCTGACCCCCACAGCACCCTACCTTGCACTCTTTGCCAGTCACTGTTAGAGGCCAAGGTTTTACTGGTGACACCTCCAGTGCTGAGTGTAGGATGTTCAGCCTCATCCTCATCTCCTCCTTGAAATTCTACTACCTACACTGACTACCTCAGATATGAAACCACCTCCTGCAACATCCCCACCTGCTACTGCACTCCTCTGCTGGAATCTGCTCCGGTCCTGACCATGCTGCACAGCAGTGTCATTGCGCAGCCATGCCTGGGTGCTCTTAAACCTCACTTGGTTAAATGTGCCTAGAAAAGCCCTCTGGACTCTGTGTGTGCATTTAAATGGGCAGATAGGAGGGCACCTGCAGAGAAGTCCCTGCATATTTTGATATCCATAAGTATCTGTGTCCACAGCATGAGTGCTGCAGCGGAGGGACACGGGGTTAGGTTACAGTCAGTGGAATGGGACATGTGGCTCTTCCTGTGCTGCTCCTCTTGGAGGTGAGAGCCATGGCATGGAGCGAGGGCCAGCCAGGCTGAGGAGTTAAAGCTGGTTGCTGAAGATCTGAACGCCGAGGAAGGGGAACGAAGAACAGAAACCAGGGTGGGATTTCAGAAGAGGGGATATGGGCATGTCTGAAGACAGGGGATTTGGGGTTTGCGTGTGAGTATCTCAGACAGAACCAAGCAGGGATGGAGGGGAGTAAAAAAAGTGAGTACACAGAAGGGAGAAGGGACCGAAAAGAAACCCCAAGCAATGTGGAACTTAGGTGCACTCCTTCCTCCACACTGAAGGGCTCCTGTCCCATTCCGAAGCACAATCCCGAGCCTCAGGCTTGCTCTGTCAGTCCCTGGATGCCCAACATGATTCAAGCAGAGCAGCTCTATTTGCAGATCCAAAAAATGGGTTTTGAGGAGGGCTTGGCTCTGTGCTTGGCTTAGACCCTGCTCTACTGGGCTCTGATCCCTGCCATGCCATCCCTAGAGGCGTCTCAGATGGAACAGCTGCTGGGTCAGAATTAGGAAGGATTTTTCCTAGCCATAAGAGTCCCTCTACGGCTTTTCCCTCTGGTGAAGGAAATCCCACAAAGCAGGGACCTGGAGTGGGAACTGGAGCAACCTCTGTATTGGTCTCCCCCTCCAATGCATGCCAGACACAGACTCCATCCCCTGCCATCCTTCCAACACACCATCACCACCCACAGACAGAGGGAGAAATTACCTGTCAAAAACAGCTGGAGCTGCTTCTCTTTCTTCCGGCCTCTGGAACCTGCACCTTGGAGGCAGTCAGACATCAGGAGCAAGAAGCTGATGCTGGGCTGAGGGAACAGGTGATGTTGCCTCTTCTCCTCCACCGAGGAGCCTTCCCTGGAGCAAGGAGATAAAGAACCTCTTCCCTGTGCAGAATCCCAGAGAAATTCACCTCTTCCTGCCCCCTCTAATCTCTCAAGGGAGGCAGAAAAGCAGCACAAATCAAATGGAGAAAGACTGCAAACACCTCTGAGCTGCCAACTCAAATGATCATCCTCTTCAGCTCTTGTTCCAGATCACCCTCTCCGCCCTATGCACGGCACCAGCCCAGGGTCTCTAGGTTAAAACAAATGTTCTCCCCCATCCCACCCCCCTTGCTTTTCCCATTCCACCCCAGCCCACAACAAACAGCAGCTCGCTGGCCCTACAGCCATGTAACCCAACCCCAGCCATTGTTCCCCTTCCACAAGGTCTATATTTGACTTTGCAGCAGCACTGTGGCTGTGCGTGTGTGTGTGTGCATGTGTGTACACTCTCTGCACACGCACACTCCAATATTTGTTCAGAGCCTCATTCCCCAGATGCCCGAGATTGCTTAGAAATAGCTTCCATGGGCAGTAGGTGTTTGTGCATTCAGCGGGGAAGTGGAGGGGGCGAGCGAAAGAGAAGCAGGGAGAGGGTGAAGGTCAAAGGTAGCTCTTCTCTCCTAATCTGCACCAGCTCAATGATCTGCCACTCTGTGGAGCTGGCAGACAACAATACGTGCACTCAACAGTGGAACTGTTGTGGCAGGTCTGGGGAACGATGGAGAAAAGGACAAGCTGTGGTCTTGGTGAATCTATCCCTGTGTCGTCCTGCCCTAAGTTTCGCTGTCTAGTGCCAAAAGTGCCACTCGGCCTCCAAAAGCCCTTCAAACCTTCCTCGGTCTGGTGACTGAGGCCACTGGAAATGCCACTGGAAGGGAAATACCCAATTCCCTTAGCCTGGTGGCTCTGCAAGGGGTGTCTCAGTGAATGGGAGTTGCCCTTGGATTCACCTTCCTATATTTCAGAACTGCATTAAGGGTAGCCACCATGGGCTACCCCAGGATGTATTCTGTGTGTTCCCAAAGTCTCGAGGAATGCTGCCTAAGCCCAATGTCACATTCCCTGTGACCCCAGAGTCCTTGGGAACACTGCCTAGGCTTGGCATGAGCCTCTGTTATTTGCTTCTTTTGCAACCTGCCAGAACATAAGGCAAAATGAGAAATAACTGCAATCAAAATGAATGACAGGGAGGATCGCTTTTATCCTAAACACTGATGATCCAGGTAACTCATTGCCACTGGGTAACAAGAAAAGGCATTCATTAAAAAAGCCTGACTAGACATTTATATAGACAATGAGAATAAATAGAAATGAACTCCAAAGAGCTATAAACCCTCTTGCTCCAGGGCATTGAATACGAGTTCTAGGCCATGGAATAAGTAGCAGCTTTCCACAAGGGCAGGTTCTTCAGTAATTTTGTGCAGGGCAATGCTCGTACCTTCCCCTGAGCTGTGCGACCCAGTCCCAGGAAAAGAAGGATGCTGGGCAAGAGGAGGCACCATCCATACATATCCACCAGACAGAGGGGTGGCCCAGCATACATTTTCCATCACCAAGGCCAAGGCGGGATGGACTGTATGGATACTCTGGTAGTGCCTGAAATGTCTGGGAGAGGTGATACCCAGATGTTCAGAGCCAAGCCTCTGATCACCAGCTTACCTCTCCTCCTCTCTGAGCCAGCTGCAGGGAGTCCCTTATCATCATGTCTTCTGCTTCCTGAGGGGTGATCTGCACCCTGCACTGGCCTCCAGGCATCTGCTTTGTTGGGACTAGGTAAAATCAGACTGCCTGATGGGCTGCTCCACTAAAACAGATCCTGTGAGTGTGGGAGAATGCATGTGTCATTGTAACAGGCTTGAGCTGAGTACCTGACAGCCTCCAAACCTGCTGTGAGTAGCTGGAAAAGTAAACTTAAGTCACATGTTATTTTGAGATACAGATTCCCTGAGTCCAAGTAGTTCAATCCAAGACAAGACAAAGCCACCCTGGGAGGGGGGAGGGGAGGAGGGAAGAAAGATTTAATACTGGAGGCAAAACGACTTAGACTTGAAGAAGGAGGGAAAGAGATGGAGGTATATATGGAGGACAGTTAGAGAAAAGATCGTTTACCTGTGCCCCCACAGCTCAACAGGGTGAGTCAACTCCCCTTCAAAGAACCCCCATGAGTTCATTGAGAAGGTGTAGGATCTTGTTTTGCCCTGTGATTTCTGGCTTCCCTCCGAGAGCATGTATGACAGCTAATGTCAGGGCTCTCCCAAGGGCATCGACTTCAGGGGGTGTACCCATTCTCCCCATCTGCCTCCTGCTGCTGAGAGGAGGTCTGGAAGCACTGGAATGGGAAGGAGATGTCTGCCAGGCATTCCTTTGCTGGCACACACCTGCGGGTGCCTTGAAGCCCGTCTTCAGCTATACTGTCTCCCTTTGCCTTTCCAGCTGGCAGCTCAAGCAATGAAACCTCCTAATCTCACTGGGAGCATGCGAGCATTTAATGGGAGACTCTTGAAGCAAATCTTTTGAGCTTCCTTGGTGCTTGCCTCTGAGCTTGCTCCTGGGTATTTACAGAGGTTGGCATATCTTGGTGTTTGCAGTGAAACCTGGCAGGCAAGCCTGTTGTAGAGAATTTCAAGGTCATTTTACGAAACTATGGCCTATGCTTAGAAAGAGTTGAACCCTGGCTACAGAAGAGTCCGTAATTAGCAGCCCCAGGGGATGTGGACGAGTGTTGGGGGGGAGGCTAATTGCAGACTGACTGTCTCCTTGGCCTTCAGCAGCTCCCATGAAGCAGAGAAGCAGTGTGCTCAGCCAAGCACCAAGCGTGTCCTAGAGAAAGGTAATTCCTCCCTGGCCTGCCTGGACCCGTCCCTATAAACAATGAGAGCTGCTCTGGGAGAGCAGTGCTGCAGATTTCACAAAAAAAAATATGTCTGTGTGAGTTGGAGGCGTATGCTGGGCGTGCAGAAGGGCTCCTCGAGAGACAACGCACAGCTATGTGCCTCTGCCTTAAAGAGTCTGCGAGTCCCTGCTCTGCCCTGAGGGCTTGGGGGGTCAGCTACCTCCCTCCCCATTTGTGTACTGTAGTGAAGTGCCAACCCCAACACCCCAGTGTGTTGTGTCCTCCCCTTGCACACGGGTGAACGCTCTGCTCAAACCTGGATGAAGCCCCATCTGCCTGCACATGTGGAGGAAAGCCAGAGTCACACCTAACCCCTCCGCCACCTCCCCATGTGCTCCAGTCAGACATCCTCCCCCTTCCTATCCACATACTTTGAACTCAGTTTATTTCAAACACTGTATTAGCATGACGAGCTAAACAAGTTTTGCCGAAGGGGAAGGGAGGCAGAGCCCCTTGAGTCTTGGTCTGAGGCTGACACAGTGACTCCAGCCTTTGCTTCCCATGGGGTTTTGCTTGCATTAGAGCAGCCATCCTGCCTGTTGGGCATATTCTCTACACGCCTTCACCAGGGCAAGTCACTGTCATGAGAGGGCCCTTCAGTTTCTGTTTCACAGCAGCATTCATGTTGGATTTAGCACCCATTGGGGCAAAGGCTTTACAGTGAGTGTTGGTGGGGCTCAGGTGAGGCTGTTGAGAGGAGAAACTGTGCAGTGCTGGGGCAGCTCCTTCTGCAGGGAGCTCACCTGAAGGAGCAGTGGTATCTGCGATATAGGTTCCAGCTGGGAACTGAATTTTTCTAGAAGAATACAGTGTGTAAGGTCACAGAGCCATGCAGAATGAAAGCTGGAGGCACCTGTGCAGGGCTCAATGTGCAAGAGCTGGGATTGTGGCGTGGAGCTGGTGGTGAGCAGAGAAATGAGTGGGATGCCACAACCAAATACTTGAGGTCAGAAAATCCCAATTTCAGCTGCCTGCTCCCAGGAGTGATGCAGCTGGCACAAAGTGAGTGGCAAATCCACCACTGCCAGGCCCTATGCTCCCTGCCCCACATGGAAATACTGTACCAGGGAAAGAGGCAAGAGCTCGTTGTTTGCTGCACAGTTTTGTGGCTAGTTAGAAATGGCCAGTAGGGGTCACTGATATATATTTATTTTATTCTATTTTTATACATATTCATTTATAAATGCACAAAACATGCAGAGGCAGCAATTGTAGTGGGCAAGTGTTGATGTGCAGTGTGTTCTTCAAGTATGCAGGTTGGGGGAAAGTGCCCCTACGTATGTCAGAAATACCAATGTGAGCTGTGCATCGTGCCCTGCTCAAACCCTGTGATGGCATGAAAACACCCAGCCATGCCAAGTGCCAGGGTACTGCAATGGTGGATTTCTGTTGTTGTTCTCCAGTTCTGCCTTCGTCTTCCATTCTGTATTGCCAGAGAGGCTTTGAGAGAGATTCAAGAGGTTCAGAGATTCAAGCCTCGGGGGCAGGATATTGTGTCTGCTTGTTTTTCTGTGCAGTGCCCAGTACAATTACATCCCAACTATGATGGGTGCCTTTAGGCAGTCCCATAAGACAAACAGCACTTTGGGTTGGGATGGGTCAGCACAGTTCTGTTCTTCAGCCACTGATGCTGAGGATCCTGACAGCAAAGAGTTTGCTTGTGAAAAGACTCCAGGATTTTTTTGAGTATGGCATCTCAATTCAGCTTAAAATTAAGCCCCAACCCTCACTCTTATGTAGTGGTATGGACTGAATTATACACGTGGGTATGTTGTTAGCAACTGTTTTATTGGTGGGGTGTATTTTTCTGGTAGATGTATGCTCCAGGCATACTGGCAGGATGTATTTGGCTGTCCAATTCGGCATCCACAGACTTGTTTGACTGTCCCAGGCTGGCTGTGTTTCACTGATCTTATTGTTCCTGAAATGCTGTTAGTTTTGGGTGCTGAGCTCCTCTTGTGCTGGCATATCCCAGAGTGAAAATTCTGCTCAAAATAAGTCTCAAGCTTTTTGTTTTGGTGGGCTCAGCCTCTGAGGGTTTCCCAGCTGAGGTCTACGGGGGAATCCTCTGTGCAGCTGGAGTTATAGAAGCAGTGGAGGAGGCAAGTGTTTCCTAAGTATATCCCTTCAGCACTGCAGCATCCAAGCTGGAGAAAATGGGACTTGATGCAACTGTCTGGCAGGTGACAGCCTCCAAGGCAGCCACCAAGGGGTGGTCCAGCACCCACCATCTTCCCTGCTTGACCTGGTTTGGTGGGAAACTTGAGAGGACCAAGCCTGCACTGCCTTCTTCTGGTGGGGAGACATTAATTCTGGCATCTGCTTTTTCACTAGCCAAGACTGTAGGCACTTAAGAGGGATTTGTCCCTCCACAGGGTGGCACCTGCCCCTCCAGGGGTTCCTTTTATTCAGTTACAAGGGTCTATATAAAGTGCTGCTGGCTGGAAAGTATTTTGAAGAGATTCCTCTCTGCTCTTCACTAAGGGTTATAAATTCAGCTGTTATTTGAGAGAATCTCAAATGTACTTCCAGGACTGTTTGCTGAGGGCTTTACATCCGCCAGAGGCCCCTTAAAATAAAAGGATTATTGGGAGTCAAGTGTTAGATTACCTGGTGCTTGTTAATTGAACTTCAGAGGCTTTAGCGAGCAACTGGCTCTAGCAGGGAGCTGCACTTTGGTATTAATGGTGTTATATAAATGAATATAATGTAACCTAACGTCATGCTTCCTCATCATGCCACATCTCTGGGCTCAGGGCAGTGGTGAGTCCAGCTTACAAGCATACCGGATATAGGGAAAGGCAGGGTAGATGTATGTGGAGAGGGAGAAGGATTGGGAATCAAGGCCTTTGGGATCTGAGGAAAGAGTGTTTTTCAGTGCTCAGAGCAGGTGACTGGTGCTCAGCCAGCTCGAGTCCAGTTCCTGTCTCCCTTTGGCAGTCTGACCTTGGGATCTGATTTTGAGAAGAGCTGAGTTTAATGGAAGCAGTGAATGACAAGACCATCTGAAAATCCAACTCTACTTCCTGCAGGGCTTATTTCACCTAGGCTTGCAAAAAGCTTGAAGATCCTACTCCGACAAGTCACCAAAAGAAAGCAAAGTACTCTCATGGTTGCTGCCATCGGTGTGCACCCACGGAAACCTGAACAGGCCACAACTGTGAAGGCTCCAAGGCAGCAAGGGCCAGTGGAAATGAGAAACCTCATCAGCTATGAAAATTTCATCAGCTGGTGCTGTGGAAGCAAGAATCTGGAAGTGCAGAGCAGATGGGCAGCCTGGATTCTTGGAGCCATTGTCCTTCTGCTTGTTATCTGACTCCGGCACAGGGAGGATTTGGAGAATTTATGGGGGCACAAGTATCGAAGGCTTTCTTGAAATATCCCTGGCTGACGTGTGGTGTGGTGCAGACGGCACTTGCTGGGTGCACAGCAGACGTTTCTGCACAATATTCCCAAGGTCATGGAACTGGGGTCCTGCTGAGCACCTGTCTTTTATTGTGTAAGAGAGGGGACCATTTGGGCAGAGTTTGCAATGCTGTGAGGCTGGTACTACCTGAATGCAAATCTGATGGCTTTGCAAATGTAGTAGTACATTGAAGAACGTCATACAAATACTATTGGGACTTTTTTTGACTGGACAAATTCCCTCTGGACTAGGCTCCATTATTTACTGTGTGTGTAATCTATTCATGAGATGTTTGTGAAAGAAAGGATAGAAGCAGAGGTAAGTCTATGCACCAGGCATGAGAAGCAATGGAAGAAGTACCAGCTGAGCTCAGAATGGAATAAATGGATTGATTTAATTTCAAAGTTAAAATGCACTGACTTTTCAAAGTTCCAAGATTAGAAAAATATAGTGGAAGATTTTGCAAATAAATATTAAAGCACATTCCCAAATTGTGTCAGGGTTTGACTAGCTTTTGACAGGTACATGCTGTCCTCAGCTCCTCTCCTTTAAGAAGCACATAGTTGTCCTTGGGGGCTTTTGGGTAGATTTTTCCATTTACTGTTCTCCTCCTCTCTCTCCCTCTCCTTCCCTGGCCCTACGGCTGGGGTTGTACTTCCCTAGTGACAGGCTGGGATACGCCCCGGGCCGTCAGGGTGTTTCTCAGAACTGGGGCACATAGGAAGGGGTAGGAGCTGATCATGGACACTGGAACTCGGGGCACGTAGGAAGGAGCAGGAGCTGATCCTGGGCCCTCGCCCTGACACTGGAAGGTTCTGTCCCCCCGCCCCCTCAAGGTGTTTCTCCCAACCCGGGGTACGTGGGAAGGGACAGGAGCTGGTCCTGGACCCTGCAATTTGGGCACGTGGGCAGCGCCAGGAGCCCACCCCGCCCCTGCGGCGCGGCTCCCGCCCCTCCGCCCCTCACGCTGCCAGGACCGCCCGACTCGCGCCCTGCCCGGCCCCGGCCCCGCCCCCTGCGCGTGCCGCCCGATGACGCAGGCGCGCCGCTGCGTGGGGATTCCGCCGGATTACCCGGCGTGCCCCGCAGCAAAATGGCGGCCTGAGGCGAGAGAGCGGGGCCGGGGCCGGGCGGGGGCAAAGTTTGGGGCGGGCCCGAGGCGGGGCCGATCCAGGGCCGAACAGGCCGCAAAGTCACTGGGACCCCCGGCGGAGCCGAGCCCAACCGGGTCAGAGCCGGGCTGGGGCTCCGGGGGTGGGGAGCGGTGAATGCGACCGGCTGGGGACCGAGCCCCGGGCGGGGATCCCTGCGCTCCCGGGCCGCTCCGGCCTTCCCGGGCGGGCTTCGGGCGGTGGGGTGGGGGGGTCTTCCTACCCACGTGTGTGGCGAGGAATTGTGCAGTGCCCCGAGGACAGCGGGTCCGGGCGGGTCGCACCGCGGGCAGGGAGGGCTCAGCCCGGTGGGGCGGGGGCCGGGTGCAGGAGGGCGCTGAGGCAACAGCCTGGGACACGGGGAAGGGACGGTCCCCGTGGGGAAGGGTGATAGTCATTTCCTCAGCCATCAGGGCATTAGGGAGCTGTCCCTCACGGGGAGGGACCTGTGTCAGGGAGCAGCGCGGGCAGGGAAGCGGGACCTGGACCACGCAGGGTGTAGCCGTGTCTGGGTGATGGGGAATTAGGGGGCGTGGGGGGGGAGAAGACAGTATCCGTGCTGGGAGCGCTGCTGGGGTAGGAGCTGCAAAGTGGAACAAGTCTGGGCCAGCACGTGTGTTAAAAGAACCAGAATATAACTGGCAGAGGCAGGGCTGGAAGGGAAGAATCAACACTCCTCTGGTGTCAGGCTCAGCAGGGGTTAATGGGAAATTCTCTACCAGCCTGAACATTCTCTCTAGTTCAAGGGATGCTTCCTGCTGTAGGACTAGTGATCAACCTCTGGGAACCTGGAAAGACTTTAAAAGAATGCATGTGTACCGTAAATACTGAACTGCATCTAGCTCTGAGCTGGAGCACTTTACATGGACATTGTAAAACACTGAGTGCTAATACACAGATTTTTAGGTGGACAGGAGGTTGCACTGGTAGGTGTTGGGGTATGCAAATGATGTGCGAGTCTGGCAAGGCTGAGAGTGACCCAGATCGGAGAGATGCCAGGTGGATGTTGTCCGCTGAAAAGAATCATCCATCACATGTACATAGTTCTGTGCCAGTGAAAGCTTTTCAGAGGTATGCATCTCTGTTTTACAGATTCAGAGAAGGAACGGGGATAAAGGGCCTACATAAGATGAAGCAATGAATCCTTGCTGAAGCATCAGACAGCAGGTAAGAAAGCCAGAAATGAGTTGATGCTCAGTCAGACTGCGTGCTTTTGGTCCCACTCCTCGAATTTTTTGATAATATGTGAACTGCATACCTGAAAAACTGTCCCTCTCTGGTGTTCTCTGCATCATAGTAGGCCTGTGTTGGCAGAATTGAGAGGCTGGGGTGTCAGTGAAATGGGAATGACCCTGAGAAATTCAGTAAGAGTACCTGGGAAGAGAAGTTCAGTTAAAGTTGTAAGCCACTGCTCTTTACATGCCACCTGGAGAAGCAGCCTAAATCCTGCTCTGTTGGTGCCGAAGTAGTCATGCTCTCTATATAATCCGAAAGAGGTCTGCCCAGCCGTAATCCAAATTAAATCCTTCCTGATGAACCTGCTCTTGCAATAATTGCGATGTCGAAGTTAGGTGGTTCCAGTCTGTTCTATCAGGTTATTTCTTCCACCACATTGTTTTTTCCACCCATATTGTAGCTGTTTCCCTGATGGGTGATGCAGGTATACCGCTGGCCTTTCTGTCCTCTCCCAAACTCACTGCTGAGATCCAGCTTAGAGGTGCAGTTGTTTGATACCCAGCAGTTGGTCTTTGGATCATACCTTTCAGTTACTTGTCAAGTCACATTTAATACAATTTCTTTCTCTTTTCTTCACCTTCTAGTGAATCACTGCAGGAAGCACATATATCTCAGCAGTGCGTGGCGTACAGTGTGATTTAGCTTCTGGGTGTTAAATCTGCATTTAAGCTACCAGGTCTTAGCTGTGGTATCAGGAGCTTTTGGGTTTTCATTCCTTCCGAGGCACCCAGTGCTCTTGAAATCATGGGAATGCATTTGAGCAGGGCCAGCGGAGTTCCAAAGTGCAGCCCATGGCTATCTTCATCTTTAATATTAACAAGACATTGGGTCAGGAGGTGATGAGTTGCATGCCAAGACCTGTTGCCTCTTCAAACCAGCTTTCTGAACTAAAGATGACCTTGCGTGCTTTTCCAGTCTGTTTCAAGTTGTTTGTTGGCTCCTGCTAAGTCACTTGCTTTGCAGCCAACAAACCTGAATTCTTATCTCCACCATCCACTCTAAATACAATCATGTGGTGTAGCATGTAGGGGAAATAGACTATAGCCTTGAAAGAGGTGTACTCCTCTGCAAGTCTGCCTGCTTTTTGTCCCAGAGCAGAACTAATCAAGTCAGATGCAATGAATGATTTTTGGTCAGCGTGCTGGCCTGAATGCTACCAGAGCTGGCTTGGAGAAAGGGTTTGTGGCACCTGGTGTGGCCTATAAAACATTTTTAAAGAAGTGAAGAAGGCTGTTTGAACAGTAGCAAAATAAACAAATTTTAGTAAAATGCAGCTGTATTTTTTCGTGGTTGTTTGAAGTGGATTTGATGCTTGTGAGTCCTGAAGGCTGATTATTTTTCTGAAGGTGAGCTGCCTAACCTGTTAAAACATCTGCTATGTTTTATGGAGGATTCACAGAAAACTAGACTCTCAGATTTCCATGTTTCACCATATCACAGTGTCATCCCAAGAAATAGTTCTGGAGGTTAGATCCTGGCGAAATAACCATGTTGTGTACTTGTTATCAAGGGCCTTGCTTCTAGAGCATGGAGTGACAACAATAATGTAGTGGTGGCTAATAACTCTTCGTCTTTCATGTTGCTAGGAGAAATACAACATGTAAAGGTCTCAAATGAGCCTGCATGTGATACAGATTGAGGGTAGGATTCCTACACTAAAAAATGAGAATCTGGCTTGACACCTTTTCGACTCATCTCTGCTCTTTTAACTGGGCTTGTTGAGAACTGGAATTGTCATAATAGAGCAGATTTTCTCGACTGTTAGACTCGGTTAATGCTTTGAGAGTAAATTTAAGGTCCTGAAGCTGGATATATTCATTTCCTTGCTTGAAGGCTTTGGTTGGGAACATATCTTCTTTCTGTGTGACACCCTGAGCTGTGGAGAGAATGAATGCCCATTGGTATTTATGCTAGCTGTGTGTATTTCAAATCACCAGTTACTGGGTAAATATGATCCTCTCTGAAATTCATTTTACGCAGGACTGCATAGGAACTATGTGTGTAATCTATGCAAACAGGGCTAATGCCTTAGGGTGTGAAATCTTCCATCCTGTTTCCCTGCCAGTTCCCCTACCTCAGGGCTTTTCCTTAGATCTAGATTGGCTGGGTCTGTAACTGTAGTAGGAAGAGTGCTACTTTTTAAAATTGAAGTATCTTTACAGCTCGTTGGAGGGGAAGGATGACACTGTGGTCAGAAGAACACCTAATTTCTGCAACATATTTGCTGTGTGAGTGTGTTCAGATCATTACTGTTTCTCGCTCTTTGGTTGGAAAATATGATTAATGCCCATCTTACTGGGGATTTGAGGATGAATCCATTAGTGTATAGATGCTTGGATACTGTGGTGCTGAATGCTTTAGTAAAGCTTGGTGGACATGAGATGAAAAAGATATTTCAGGCCATGACTTCAAAATGAAGCAGACCCCTGTGTGATCCACTGTCCCGTGTGGTGAAATTGCTGTAGAGTGCAAGTCAGACCCTGCCTTGTTTAAGGCAGGTGGGCACTCTGAGATCTCACAGTTTTTCCTTTCCTATGAGCTTTTTGCTTGTTTTCTCTCACGTAACACCTTGCCTCACTGAATCTTTTTGATTTAAATTAATATTTTCTCTTTTTTGCTCCTTTGTTCCAGACTTGGAAACTGTTCTCTTCATTGTCAGGAAATTCATGTATGGTTTTATGGCTCATATGCACAGACAGAGAGGGTCAAATGCAGCATCTTGCGGGCTGTTTCATATCTGGAATTACATGAGCCATCCTCTCGGGAGTGTCCTCCTGGGAGCTGTGCTTAGGAAGGAAATGATGGGGAAAGCCATGTAGGAGTGTGAGAATAGCATTGCAATGGTAGGAATGTAGAATAAGCATCACTTGGGTGGGCTCAGTTTTCCTCTGCTTTTCAACACTGCGGGGTGCCAAGCCTGAGGAAGACTTCTGTGCAGAGGTGAAGGAGCTGGAATGTATTCTTCAGTTGAGGTGAATGCAATTCAGTGAAACTGATAGGCATCAAACTGAATAATGATTTTAAAGTATTTTCACATGATGTCTAATCTGTGGAAATTCACTACCACATAATAGCACTCAGGCTAAGAGCTGAGCAGGATTCAGAAAAGATCAAGCATTTATGAGTGGAAATGTTCAGACTTGCTTTAGCTAAAGAACTTGTTTTAGAAGGTCTATTTTTTCAGACATAGCCCAATCTCTTAACAGTTAAAGATTTGAAGAAAGAGCAATGTGTTCCATAATTTTCCACTAAGGCTTCTCGGTCCATCTGCTAAACCACCTTTATGTATTGGCCTGTGTCAGGGGCAAGGTGTTGAATCACACTTATTTGCTATGTTGGGTTGCTCACTGACCTTGCCTTTGTGATAACTGCATTAGGGAAAAAAATCAAAAGCCACCAGCCAAACAACAAATCCACAAAGCACTCCAGCTGCTCTGGTTAGACCTGATACTGGAGGATTTTAAGCTGATGAAGAGCAGGGTTCTGGGAAAGATAGTGCAGTCCATAGATGAGAGCTGTCTTACTGATGAATGTGAAGACATGTAGCTGTTGTCTCTTCATGCTGAGTGCTCAGGCAAAGTGCTTTCTGCTTCTTGCCTTTGCTCATAAAAGGGGAAAGAATGTGTGGAGTTTGACCTCTCCACGTTGCAGTCTTGTAGTGGACTTTGGAAGGTGGCTGGAAGGCAGGGCTTTAAGACTGTTCAGGTGAGTTCTAGTTAGTTGTAGCATAAGCCTCAATGTACTCAAGTCTGTGAAGACACAGTCTGTGTCCTCTGCTCCTGTCCAATCTGTAGATCAGGAAAATCGTCAGTGCTGCTTGATCAAGTAGGTATAAATTCAGTTTGATGCATAGGCCATTAAAGGTAATGGCACTGGCATGGAGATGTATATAAAAAGGTGTGTTTTTGTAACGTGTGCCTAAATGCAAGGGGAACTCCTGAAGGAAAGAGTGTGTGTGGAGATTTTCAGAGCTAGGAGCAGGTCGTGCAAAGCTGAAGATCCCTGTGTGGATACTGTCCCTATGGGCTTTTCTGGGAACAACATGTGCTTTAGGGTAAAAATTAAACCTTTTATGGCAGACCTAACAGCTATGAGTAAAGGGTTAGTGATGTTCACAAAAGTTTTGTGCTGCTGAGAAAGTGAAATGGGTCAGGATTGGAAAGTGAGGTTTCCTGCAGGGGGTTAGACTGGTTTTTAGGCACAGAGGATCTGACCAGCTGCTGGTGACAAGAGAGAACTGGTTTAAATTTTTGATTTCTAAGAATCAGCAAATTCAGAACTAGAAGTCCCACAGTGACTGCTCTGTGTTCAGTTGAGTTCTACATTTGTATTTTGTCTCTGTGATAAAGCTGGCTTTGGCAATGTTGTAGGAGTCCTAACTGGATATTCTTATTCTTGTGTTTTAGATCTCAGTTGTCCACCCGCGTTAATGTAACACTCATGCACAGATGGATCTGAAATCAAAAGGGACAGATGAGGTGGTTTCTCTGACTATTGAGGAATTACATGTAGGCTCGTAAAAAGCCTTAGGCGAGTTTTACTTTATAGCATTTGTTTCAGAAGACTGTAAGTTATTTTCCCAAGATAATAATTAGATAATCATTGTGGCTGTAAGTTTTTTGACCATTGTTTTAGCATATGCTACTCAGGGTAACTGGCATACGTCTTGCTGCAGAAGCTCTCTACAGTTTCCAAAGATGCTTTGCTGCTCTGTCTCCTAAATCAGATTTCTTCCTGCAGCTTTGCTGTTCATTAGTGAGGACTCTGCTGCTGCCCAACAGAAAGGTTAAAAATATTCTAGGAAGATGACTTGAAATTCAGTGTGTCTCACATAACTGAAAAGTGATTGCAGATAATTCTACTGGTTTTCTTGTGTATTTTTATGTATTATTTTTTCCTTATTGAGAACTCTTCCCCCTTCTCTTTTATCTGTGGGAGATCCATACCCAGTGTATTGTGGGAACATTCCTTTCAAATGGGGGAAAAGAAAATAAAGGAAAATGACAGGATATTTGTTTAAAATTAGAATTGTTTTAAGTGACCTTTCTTGAGAATGGACTTCAAGTTTACATCCTACCTTTAAGTGCTTTTATTTTTCTGAGCAGAAAGTGTCTCCTGCACTAAAGTATGCAAACTATACTTACTTGCCTTCTGTTATTTAATTTCTAAGCATTGCTTGCACTATGGTTATGTGAATACTGGGAAATGAAAACTTTGCTCAGAAGGGTTTTCGCAGGTAGCTGCATTTTGCTGGCGATACACTCTGATAGTAAATGTCTGTGTGGGCACTCAATCCAATTTCTTCTAGGACCAGCACGGAGTGTCATTTTTGGCAAATATCTCGTACCAGTTTGGATTGATTCCTGAAAGCAAATCACCCTCGCTGGGCTGCAGAATTTTGGTGGAGTCTACTTTATAAGTGTACCCATTTTTCCTTGATTAGATGATGCCTTTGCAAACAGGATCCAGGTGTATCTGAAATGGCTATAACGGAATTCAGTGTCATCGAGGCCCCAGCTGGATGGGGAGAGCTGTATTACTGTGCAGCTCCGGAGATGATTTACTACCTGACTGACAACTTGCAATATAAACATTAGTCCAAGCATGATCTTGTCCCAAAACCCCGCCTACGCAGGGAGCCAGGAGTCTTCCTGCCACGCGCCATAAATCGTTTATGGTTTGCTCATGCCCGTACATTTGAAAAACAGCTGTGCCCCTGTACACAGGGGATTAGCAGTTTGCAGAAGGCCCGTGCGGGGCTAAATTAGGATCTCTTGCTCTGGTGGCAAATGCCAGTATCAGAATAGCAGGAGTGCTTCCATGCGGTGGAAGGCAATTTACTCTGGGAGTGGGGGGTGGGTGCGGGGTATCCGTGAGGGTACAGCAGCCAGGAGAGGTTTGGATTGCAGTGCTCCAGTTAGAGCTCAGATACCTGATTGATAGCTGCCCAGTACAGTGGGGGTTAAACAAGTCACTGTTAGCTGTGTGGGTTTTAAATTTTAGTTATTTATTTATTATTTCTATGTATTTTACACAAATATATAGGCACAAAATGTAAGCCTACCTCTTCTGTCTCCTAGGAGCTGAAGGGTGATAGAGTTTTTGGGTCTTTTTTTTACAGTGCAAAGAACGGTTTCCCTTTTGCTAGCCCACGATAGCAGAATCAAATTATATGCCAGGCCATCTGGGGCTTCACAACTAATTTTAAGCTTTTATAAGAAGTTTTACTGTACTACTTGGATTTATTATAGCTTTGCAACTTTCAACTCCCAAAGTAAAACTATTTTTGTGCTGGCTGCGATAATTTAAATTACCTCCTGGAGATTCTAATGACTAACTTGTGTTTATGGTGAAAACTCCCATTTATCCAAACCCTGAAAGCACAGCCTGTTTGGTAACTCTAAATGTACTGATGCTTTACACAGTGGTGAGGACATCAAGAGCCTAAAGTCAGTTGGTATCTTCAATTCTTTCTGTAATGAAGAGAATATGCAGATTTTGCTGTACAGATGAGACTGAACAGTACAGTTCAGAGGTCTCCTATGTGCTGGCTGAAGGACCAGCTGCTGAGCTGCTGACCAGCAGATATAAGTAGATCATTTTCAGCTGGGTTGGTTTCTCATTAACAAATCCTTTCTTGGGTGGGTTGGGTAAGAATCTGGGTGGAATGTGTCAGCAAGGTGCCCCCTTCTAGAGGCATCAGCTGAACACAAGTGCTTCCAGACGGTATCGTGAACATCCATGGAGCCATAGGCAAGGCCAGTGGGCTCTGGGTAAAGCAGGTGATTTGTTTCTAAACCAACGCAATTAGGACACTCTTTTGTTGAAGCTGCTGCACAGGCATCTCAAATAAGACCATTTTTCTGGAGCTTTCTGCTCTCCTCTGTTGTAGGTTTGGAGAGTAGCTAGTAAGGCTTGTCCTCGGCTTGTTTTAGTGTTGGAGTTGCCTCCATTTTTCTTACCGCTTTTGGTGAAAGGTTGTACAGTCTGAATCTTTGTGCTTTGCGGAGGTGGAGGCCAGATAGCACCAAATATATTTGTGGCTGTTTGTGTGGGCATTCTGAGATTTGGAAAGGCACTTTGCTAATGAGCTGTAGGTCATTTCATGTCAGGTTGGCTAAGTTTCCATCGGGTTGGTTCTTTGTTGCGGCAATGCATATGGAGTGTGCATGTTTGGGGATCCCTGTTACCTATCTCGGATGGAGAGGGCTTTCCTCCTGTTTGCTGCCTTCTCTCTCCCCACAAGAAAAAATAATCACCTGGGGAACTGTTAACCTCCAGATTGAATTAGGTGTTTTGCTGTTACTTAGACTTTCCAGAGGTATACAGAGGTTAGAGGGGGGTGTGGGTATGTGATCGTATTTCAAGCTTTCCTTCCTTCTTCTTTTTGTTGCTGCACTTGGAATTCACCCTTCACTTTTCTTGGGAACTGGTGTGAAGGAATTGCTGTCACTCGGAGCAAAGCTCAACCTGCTTGCCTTAAGGCCTTACCTCTCCAGATTAGGACTTTGCCTGACTTCCACAGGCAGCAGTTTGTTTATGAGCTTACGTTACCTGAATCTGGTGGGGTAGGTCTGAAGGGTACCAGTATTAAGGGCACTGGAAGTCTCAACTTAGACAGCTGGGATAGGGGGGAGAAGGAAGGAACAGAGTTAGCAGTACAGTTAACTCTTCCCCCCCACACACCCTCCTTTCTTCCCTGTTTCCTCACCTGCCCAGCTGTGTAGTAGGTTAGCAGTACGTGTCTGTTCTTATTCTTATGAAAGTAGACTTTGTTCTCTGAAGACTGCTAATCATGCCCCATGGGGGTGTAATCAGTTATAAGGTATTTAATACAGTGCAGGCGGGAACAGGCTGCCTGGCCGGGCTGGCAGATTGCAACACTACAATTATAAAGGGCCCCTTTCCCCCACTCACCCGCCCACCAGTGGCAGGATGAGGGTACCTTGAAACAGTATTAAGTCTATGAAAAGTAAAGATGTAGTGGGGGAAGGGAAAGGAGAGGCTGAAGAGGGAGCTCCTATTCTGGGAAACAGGCAGACCTACATTCTGTGAGAGCTGCAGCCATTGCAGGTTGCACTGTTGAGACTTGTGGGAGTTTGGGCGCCGTCACCATCCAAGTGGATTGCACAGGGATGGCCTTTGGCAACATGTAGAGCAACAGGGGCTTCCGTCCTCTCTGAAATGGGTTTTCTTGTGGTGGCTGGGGTTGGAGAGGTATGGAGTGGTTAGAAGGGGAGAAGCCCTTTCTTCTGCGTGCAGTGATTTAGACACCTAATCTGTCTGAGTGCTTTTGTAAATCCTGCCAGGCTTCTATTTATATCTTTGGATATAAATCTATTGGTAAATTTGGTCTTCCATGCCTCTTTCTTCCAAGTACTGGAGCTACTGCTGCAGCTTACCTTACTGGCTTAGAAGGGAATAGGTAGCCTGAGACCCTGAATTTTAAGGGGCATGGGAAAGTCTACTGGACCTAGTCTGATCTGTTCTTGTCACTTAATATTTTTCCCCTCAGTGAGGGCCTTGAAATGCACATGTAGGGTGTGGAGCAGCTGGGCCACAGCCTTATAAACCATCCCTGCTTCCTCAGCTTGCTAGATGCATCTGCATGTTTCTCCAGTTTACGGCTATAGTGACCTTTCCCCTTTCAGGTTCCCCAGAGGTTACAGTGTGTCAGCCCTTAGTTGATGCTCTCTGAATTTCCTGACACTCTTTTGTGTCTGCTAGATTCGAGTTGGAAATATTCTCACAGCAGTGCCCCTGAGAGTGTTGTCTTTCCTACTTGGTGCTGAGAGAGCACAGTGTCAGAGTTGGCCCTTAGCACTGGGCCATGGATTTTTAGGGGTTTTAGGAATGGGATAGTGTTTAATTATATTGCACAAAGTAAGTACAGATTCAGAATGTGGGGGGTTCACAATACAGACTTGAGAATTCTGTTGACAGTTTCACCTCCTGAGGATATCATCATCTTTTTCTAATCAGAGTAACTTCATATTTGGGAACTGTGAATTCTTTGGAAAGCTGTGGGATTTGTAGGAGTGCCACATAAAGGAGGAGTAGTGTTTTTTTTCTGACTAGAGCATAGAGTCTGTTTGCAACTCTAAAATGGTGAGGTTCTGAGACGAGAGGTTACCTGATGTCTTGGATTTTTGTACATTGAGTTTTTCTTCTCTTAATCACCAAAGTGACCAGGTGTCAGTGCTGTATGGGGAGAGTAGTGTACAGTGAAGATCAGATCTGTGTCTATGGGCAGTGGACACAAGTTTTGACAGAAGGATTTTGGGGTAATGAGGAAATGCATGTGTCTCAGAGAAGCTGTTTAAGGTAGAATGGAATGGATGGAATGGAAAAAGACCTGAATCCTTCCAAGCACCTCTGATGACCAAAGTCAGCTTCTTATTCAGCTCTGCCCCCTCAGTTCAACATGTCTCAGTGTTACATTTGCCCCTTGCCATATAGGAAAAGTCAGGGAAATTCCCTTCCCAGGCTACTGCACAGAGTTTTTCCTGTCCTGGACTGTGGCTACTTTCCAGTCCTGGTGGCAACTCTCCTCCCTGTGGCTTGCATACCCAATTGAGAACTCTCCTGCCTGGCTCTGTTTCTCTTGCCCTGTGGCTCAAGAAGTCGTTTGGAGAACTTGGACTCTCTCACAAACGAGTTTGGGGCTGGGGCTGTTGTTGGGGTCCTGGCAGTGGCCGTGCAGGCACATGTGGTGAGGGAGCGCTGCGGGTGTCAGAGGGGCGGGTGTGTGGGCTTGCTACTTGTTTTCCTTTGCTGCCTGGTGAGGAATGCAATGTGTTTGCCTTCCTTGGCCTGTGGTTGCAGCCACATTCCTGCAGTGGGAGTCAGCACGGCGGCGGGCGGCGTGCTGTTCATGCCCCGTGGCTACATGCTTTCAGCTCCACATCAAAGGTGTGTTTAGTGTGTAGCTTGTGCCATTCCTGGCCACACCTGGTGGCCTGCAGGCATGCAGGAGGTGGAGTCTAGCTGTGTTTGCAGATGGCATTCAGGGTTCAGACTTCTTGCTTGTGGAAAGGCTGGAGCTGAGTCCATGCTAAACAACCCCAGGAATGCAGCAGGAGAGCTGAGCAGTACAGTCACTCCAGGGACATGTCCTAGCAGCAATGTTTCCTTTATAGCTGCAGCAAAATAACTCATGCCTGCTCCTCCAAAGGAACTGACTGTTTGCTTGGGTGTGTTGTATGGTTTAATTTACACTGATAAGGCCAATTAAGGTTGGCTCATCCCCCCTGCAGCCTGTGTGCTCTTGACAATCAGTAGATGATTGAGTGGCTTGTGCCATCAAGCTCTGCTCAGTACAAACTGTGTGTGAGATGACTGCCTGGAGATGGAATGGCTCTGGGATTTTATCTGGGCAGGAGTGCTTCCCCCAGTCGGTGGGCAAATGTTCTTATACTTCTGTGCTGCAGCTGAACTGCTCCAGCTTCTTCTGGAAAATCTTTCTTTTTCTGGCTGGAACCCCAAGAGCTGAGGACAGGAACCTTGGTGAAGGATGGCAGATCAGGATGCAGATGAATTGTTTTGAGATCCTTGACATGGTGTGTACGAGAAATGGCCTTATAGTTTTCTATGCCCTTATCATGCAAAGCATCCTTGTCCTCTTTATACAAGCCTTTCCTCTGCCTGGTGCAGGGAAACGTTATCCCTTTTGGCAGTGTCAGTGTGGGCAGCCCATAGGCAAGGCTTATGGAAACAACTGCAGACCATCTTCTGTGTTCTGGATAAGCCCCGGGCTGTTCATCACCCTGTTTGCTTGGATCTTTTGGACTTGCAGGTTCCCTTTTGGCAATGTCTAGTAGCCTGAAATTCTGTAATCTGCCAGTCATTTCCATATTAAAGTGAGTCTTCTGCAGAAGACTTCCCTATTGCCATCCTTAGACAGTAGTATGAATGAAAAAATTGGCTCTCAGAAGGTCTCTGGCTTTATAGCATAGTTTTTGCTTTTTAGCTGTTGATACAGTCTCTGTGTGAGTCACTGCAGAGCTCCCCTTACCAGACTGGTCCATGCCATCCTCTCTCCAGAAGGATGTATCACTTTTCGAAGCAGAATCTCAGTGACAGGTGATTAAGGGAATGTTACTTGTTGTAAGACTCTTAGCACTGTGAAACAGTTGGAAGTCATTCATATTGGGCTGTCTTCTCTTTTGATTTCATGTAAACTATGCATTTTATTTTGAACTACTTACCACTGACTATTAGGGCTTGGATGTTAATGAGAAAGTGGGCTGCCTGAATATTCATTTTCCTTCATTTGTTCTGCAGTTCCAAGCTGGACAATATGCCCTGTGGCCACAGGAGGTGTAGCAAAATATAAGTAAGGCTAAAAATGGGTTGTGTGGAACATTACTGATAGAACATTTAAGTGTGTATAATCATTGTAATCACTGGGCATTTCAGCTTTGTCATACGATATGGGCATGGCTGCAAAGATGGATGGACATCTTGTTTAGGATTACGTACTGCTTCTGCTGTCACACTCCAGTTGCCAGGAAAGGAGTGAGGGAGTCGAAATGAAATGGATGTGACATTGGCCAAGGAGGAAGTAAGGGTGATTGTTGGCCTTTTTCCACCCTGTCAGTGAGTTTTAATGTGTTGTGGAAAGTCACTTGTGGAGAGAAAGTTCCTTGTTTTAGCTTCCCTGCTGGCCTTCAAGACAGTATAGGAATCCAGGTCCCTCCGCTCCTGTGTCCAGTCTCAAACATTTCTCTCCCCGCAGTGTGTTCCTTTGGCTAGAGCTGTAACCCTCCGAAGTAGCTAGATCTCCCCCTGGTGGAACAGACCGCAGAAGGCGCAGCTGCGGCTGTGCGGTGAAATTGGCAATTGGTCTCATCCTGGGGCACCTTGAGCCGGCAGCAGATGTGGTGGTTGTCCAGTTAAGACATTCCTTAGGCCACAGTCACAGATTCTGTAGAGCTGAGCTCGTGCAGCAGCATGAAGCTGGAGGCATGAGTGAACAGCTTGCTGTCTGTCGGTACCGAGCAAACACCTTATCTTTGCAACATCTGCCTGGCCATACTCTGGCATTCCTCCATGGTCTTTGCCCTTAGGTGAGCAGTGAGCTAGCATTGGGTTGTTGAGTCTGACACTTGACAAAAAAAAAAAAAGAAAAGGTACCTGGAATGTGATGGCTTCCTTTCTTTAGGATATCTGGGGTCGATTATCGAGCCCCTTTGAGGATAGGTGACGTCACTTGCAGCTTGACTCTCATTCCCAGCTTGCCCTCTGAAGAGCTGCATAGAGTTTACTTAAGGGGAGGGTCTACAGGAAGGAGCCCTTTGGAAGGGAAGAGCTTGTCTTTTTAGCGTTGCTTAAAAGGAGTGTTTTTCCTTAACCTTAATTTAATTAATGGGCTTATGCTATCCCAAAGGATAACTGCAGTGAAGGCATTCTAGTTTTACAAGAGCAATGCCAGGCAGGGGATGTAGAGCTAGTCTGGACAAGCTGACCTTGTGGTAAAACTCAAGTGCTGGGCCTTTGCTGCAATTGCCCCTTGAGACAATTGGTGCTAGTTACTAGCTCCAACTGAAGAACAGCACTGGTGCTAGCAGTGATGACAGATGTGGAAGGATATAGTTGATGAGAGCTCTGACTCTGCCACAAGAGAGGCTGGGTCTGAGGGAAGAGCTGAAGAAACCCAGTTTGGTGTCAAGTGGGACACCTGTGGTTATTCCCCCCCTCCCCCTGCCAACAAAGGAGGGAGATGAACCTAGGAGGTACGATACAGCATGTGCAGAAGGACAAGCCCGTGACTGCCGGTGACAGGCAGCTTCCTTGTGTAGGGCAGGGGGTGGAGGTGTGAGTCCCCTCCACTGTGGCTTGGGTCCTGCTATTTAAAGGACTGACTGGAGCCCAGGTGAGTAGGGAAAGAGGAGCCACAGTCAGTTGCGTGCTTTACACAGATCACCAGTGAAAGATGGATGGGTGGATCTGTTTGTTATTCCTAAGCTGGATTAAGCCATGTTACATTTCTGTGACTGAACTGTCAGAGTAAAATCTCTCAGTGGTGCTGAAGACTGAGAATCATTAAAAAAAAAAAAGCTAAAAAAACCCCAACAAAAAACCCCAAAGGAGGCAAACTGAGGCAAATTAACTATAGGGCCACACCACAAAAAAGAGAGAAGATGCTGCAGGGTTACATGCTGCTTCAGGAGCCATGCTGCTCTGTTGTTTACAGAGTTGAGACAAGTTTTGTGCTTGTTCCTACCCTTGACTCGGGCTCTGAATCTGCTAGGCCCAAAACATGTTTTTGAAAGCCATCTCCTTGTTCTGCCACTGTATCCTGTCAAGATGACTACTGCCAGTGTGTAGGAGTGGGAGATCTAACACCCTGCGTTGTGCCTGGGTGCAGGGGCTGAGCAGAAGGCAATGGGGAATAATGTGGTCTCCAGAGTAGGCAATGACTGTGACTTGGATTAAGGGGGAGGTGTCTGTACCTGGTAGGAATCCTGCTTTGTAAAGGAGTCAGTAGCAAAACCACTTGTAACCTCTGGGAAGGGAAAGGGGCAGGATGTAATCAGCTTTGGGAAAACACTGTGATGACCCCCTTTCTCTTTTATCCCTCTGGCTGGATAGGTTTATTCCTCTAACACCACTTCTGCTTCTCTCAGTGCTACACTGCTTTTCCCTGCCAGCTGATAACGAGCTATTGCTTATTGTAGGTGATGCAAGGTTCAGGCAGCTTGATTGAAGAAAGAGCCCCTGCTATCCTCACACTATGCTGGAGTCTCTAATTTTACTTCATTATACCAACTACTGTCTGTATTCAGTGCTACAGAGATCATAAAATGTTTCTGTGCTAGATCTTCTCTGATGAATAGCACAGAGGATGGCTCAAGTTTCCATGGCAATGCTTCTGAATGTGCTTCTGTCACCAAAGAAAGAAGGACTTCTAGTTGATTAAGATTTGAGGGTTTTGTCTGAGAAAGGGGATGGTGGTGAAACTGCATGTTAGTTGTTTGCCTGCCTTTGGATAGTGCCTCTGGCTGATATATAATCTGGAGAAAGAGGAAGCTGACATTTGGCTGATGGCAGAGACCGACTGTGTCGTGCAAACTACAGCTGGACCCCTGTACATGCTTTACTATTCAGCTACAGATGCAGCTGCACAATCACCCAACAGTTAAGCCTGTACCATTCTCTGCCTCTCACATCTGACCATCTGCTAGGGAAAAGCTAATTACACCAAAACGATTCTTGCTGGGATTAAACCCCAGCAGCAGAAAAAATTGAGTATAGTACAAATATTGTTCTTCTGCTACTGGATCAGGGTTGCTGCTTTATTTGTACTTATAAAGAACTGCAGGCTATTCAACTCAAGTGCTGTCAGGTAGGTGTTCAGCTCATGTGCAGTTTCCTTCTCTTTTCTGTCCCAGATCACTCTTGCTTTAGGTGCAAGAAATGTCTTGCTGAATGTTTGTGCAGTTCCTTTCTTATGACAGCTGAGTCTGATTTTCTTTAACTTGTAGCTTAATGCAAAAACAGGGCACAAAGCTGGGGTTTTTTTCTCCTAGTGCCTCAATTTCTTTACTTATGGAGTGGAAATTGTTCCTACCTCCTTCATTGCATATAGTTATGGTGAGCATGAATCCTAGAATTGGTGTGGGGCCACATAACCTTATAATTGCACAAGCTACCAGTGTGAATCTGAGACTCAAGACCAAAGAGTTTATTGCAAAAATGTGCCTGCAGCCCTTTGAGAGTTGAAGTGTAAATCTTGTAAAATAGAAAACGTGGAAGTGTGATTCCCCTAGCAACTCCACTCTTCTGTGTACCTACAATCCATGTTGCCAGGTGATTGGGTTTCAAAACAGCTCTTTCAAAAAAAAAAACCCCAACTTACAACTCTGGTTGATTTCAGGGCTGCTGATGGTACTCCACAGAAATGACAGCTCACCACATTGTTCAGAGTTGTGTCACAATTTAGTTTCTGAAGGCCAGTGAGGGATTTAGTTCCCTGCAGGGGGCTCTGAAAGGATTCTTGCTATTGTCCTTCTGTGCTGAACATGGAAAACTTGGACTGAAGTGGAAGTTAGTTCTGTACATGGTAGCTCAGAGGCAGCAGTAGAAGGTGGCCCTAAGGAGAGGATGATGATTGCATTGCTGACAGGGATGTGAGGAAGACTGTGGTAAGCTCAAAGAGACCAGACTGAAAAAGCAGGTAGAGATGAAAGAGTACCAGAAGAATGAAGACAAATCTAGTCTTGATATTCAGGAGGAAGTTTTCAAATAGTTTTGAATAAGGAATGGAAAAAACACTAGTAATTTTAGAATTGTTGAAATTTAATTTTGACAAGTACGTTTCCTGGGGAAATGCTGTAGGAGCTGTAGGAACTGAGGAGATGAGCGGTGATTTTAGTGTGGATTTATAGCATGTTAAGTCTGTGATCCCAGACTTGGTTTGTGTGTGTGCTTACCCCACAGTTAGCAAGTAAACTTCATTTTTTGGTGGAAGAGGGTCAGTAGTAAGACCATGCCTGGGGGCAGTTAGATAACTGTACTCTAACCCCACGTTCCAGTTTGCTGAGATAAACTGACGGTGAGCCATACCCTTAGGAATGAGCAAGTGGGGAACATTGTCTTCCCGGAACTGCTCCAGGTGTGTTGGACATCAGTAAGCAAAAGCTGTGTGGGCGTATGGAAAGCAGGGTACAGCACAAGTATTTGTGATCACTCTTCCTATCTTGCTTGGGGAAAGTAGAGAAAATATTATGTTATGCTGGTCCGAACACTGTTACGATGTTTATTTGGCATAGGATTAATAAAACTTTCAAGACACATAAATGTCAATACCTTTAGTACCTTAATATACCTTGTGAGGTGTAGTTAGCTTATTTTGATTCTGAGAGAGAGGTGTCACACTGTCGTGATTTTGGTTTTTTGTGGGGTTTTTTGAAGAAAAAAAAACTAAACACAAAATCCAGAAAAACACACTTTGGAAGTAGAAAGGGGCAAAAAAGGGTTAATTTCAATATCGGTAAGGATTTTGCCATTGCAGGGAAATTATACTGATTTAACTTAATCAGATTAGAAACAGCTGTGATTATATTAGTGCAGCATTCTTGTATAGGCATCCTTAATTTAGTTTGTGTCTTGTATCTATCTATTTAACTTGTTTCAATGTAAAGTGCTCTTAAACTGAATTAAGAACATTTGCCCAGGAGCGTTATACTGTTTTATGTTATTTTCTAAGTCAATTTAATTTAGTACAATGTATATGTAGACAAGACCTTGGGGAAAAAGCTGATCCTTTTTATTACTTGCTGAACAGTCTGTCATGTTTGGCTGCAGCCATGTGATCATGGAATGAAAGAGCCTGTTGTGGTCCATGTTGGTGGAGGATGGGCAAACTGATCATTGCGAACATTTGTACAACTTGGTCATTCTTATCTATAAGCGTTTGATTGAAGTAGATCACTCCTCCTTATAAATTAGGCTTTTTCCTGTCCAGAACAGATGTGAGACCCCTGAGATGTTAAGTTTCCTCCTTGGCTGACCAATAAAAGTGGCTGCAGACTTGGTTAGTGTGCTGTTTAGACAGCAAAAGCAACATCTTAAAACTTTTAACAAATTTTTATTTGTTAATTAATCCAAAAGATTCAGATGACTGAGCAAGTTTGAGCTGGACTTTTCTACAGCTAAGCAGAGCTTGAAATAAATTTTACCCAATTTTGATTCTGTTCACTGATTCTGTCTCCCCCCAGTATGTGCTGCCTGCTAGATGTGTTGACTTACATCCATACAAAACTTATGGCAGAGGAAGGAGTACCGCAGATGTCAGTTCTCTTGCTTGTTGAAAAGGATAAATCTAGTCAATACATCTTGTGTTTTCTGCTTATGGGTAAAGGCTCTATGGGAACAAAACTGGCACGTGAATTACTCTGCAAGAGTGATAACATTTCAGCATAAAGCTGGCTGCTGTAAACAGCTGGTTTATTTTTTTACGTTTGCTTTTGTCAGCACCTGCAAGCATCAGGACTGGACTTAACGCCTCCTGAACACTGCAGATGCTCTGTAGGCTAGGTCACTGCAGAAACTTGTCCATCTGTCCTCTGTAAATAATGCAAATAATATGCTCTGCTCCATTGTCCTGCTGTGTAGATACTGCATAGTGTGTTAGCCATCTGTGCATCTCTGAGACTCGTAGACAGAGGGGATGTTTTAGAGAGCAGATTGAGGGAAGCACATAGTTAAATGCTCCAGTAATGGAGTATTCTCTGGCATTACTATGTCTCTGCTAGAGGGACAACTTGGTGACATTCAGTCCCTGGCACTGAAGAGCTGGAGACTGTAGTTTTCCCAGAACTTCTGAACCAAAGGCTGAAACAAGAGGAGTGGTGATATTAATTGCTGGGATTTGTGTGAGACTTAGGGAATACTTAGAGGGGCTGAGAGTCTGCCTCTTAGTGGTTGAAAAATTCAAGCTGTTTTTATCTTGTCCTTATTAAATGCGTTTTGATTTTATGCTCTAGGAAGGTAATGTATGATTTTTCCCCTTTTCTTCCTCTCCTGCACAGCGCAGGAGATGACAGAGATCTGGGAAGGGAATTCCTGCATGTTGATTTTCTACAGAAATCTACCTCTTTCACTTTTCTTCAAATGTTTACTTGTAGCCATTCCCTTGTTTGTGCTTGAGAAAGTTTTAGGCCATGACTCCCAAATTTACCTCATGTGATCTATCAGCTTTTTGCCAGATACATGTTGTTAGGGCATCAAGATTTGCTTTTTCTTTAAATATCTGAGCAATATACTGCAGAATTCTTCCCATGGAAGATCTTAAAAGAAAGAACACAGTTACAAAGACAGAGTGGGGAAGGAGATAAAACCCAGAGCACAAAGATGAAGAGACTCCGAAAGCTTGTAGCCTAAACTACCTTGTGAAGTTGAAAGGATCACTGAACAAACTAAAGAGATCAAGCTAACAGGATCACTGAACAAATTTAACAGCCTTCTGGTATGTCAGCGTTTCTGAATGAGAAGTTGTCATTAGCCCTCAACGTAGCTGTCCCTGCTAAAGGTAACTTGGTAAATGACCTTTTGCTGAGCTGGTTCTTGTACAATTTCAGGTGTAGCCCCTAAAGATGTTTCTATGCTTTTATATGCATTAGAAAGCTAGTGTTCATTTCCTGGTCAAAATCTCCCCGGGGTATTTTTATTCTCCATTAACATTCCTTCTGGGGATTGAATTTGGGTCCTTTGCTTCCTGCCCTGTTCCTGTTCAGATGTTAATCAGCTGTTGCATTCTATTCCAGTTACGTGTTAGCAATGTTAGTGTTTCTTGGGCAATGTTGACCTGTCCTGGCTTTTATAAAAGGGTTAGAAAAGCTAAGCTGCTCTTACCTTAGCAAAGAGTAGATCATAAAATGCATAGTTAAGGGTATGGAGTGCAGTTGAATTAGGGGGACTGAGATCTTTGGATTGTGGAAGGAGGGAACAGGACTGTAAGAAAAGTGTGATTCCGATAACTTTTAAGAGAATTCTGGATGGTGCAATGGATATGACAGATACATGATATGTCCTGTGGTATTTCCATTCAACAAGAACTATGTACAAGCGGAGTCCAGGGATTTCATTTTCTTTGGAAATGTTAGGTGTTAAGTAGAGCTTGTTACATAGACTGTTGTTCAATAGCTAGCCTGATCCCTTTTTCCTGTTAGCTCTTGGAATTGTTCCCATGCAGGCAACAGAGGTTTCTGCCTAACAGTCAAGGTTAATTGGTATGGAAAAGAAGGAATGAGCAATAATCCTTCTGAAACTCAATTTTAATCCAAGAGTCACTATAATGCTATTACTCAGATCTGAATCGTGAGCACTAACATATAAGCAGAACTGTGATGTGAGTCTCTGCAGTAGGAGCTGTCATCCTTTTCTTTTAAAATGAGCTTCAAAGAAGCCAGCAGCAAAATGGATCTGAACATTCTTTTGAGATGCCTTCTCTGAATGAAAAGATCTCTCTTTTTAGATGTTAAAGTGCCCTTTGATAACCTTACAGTCCTTTCCCGTTGTACCCAACACCAGCAATCTACAGATGCTTTTTTTTTAACTTCACAAAGCTTGCTTTTCTGTCCTGGAGAGACATCCCTTGATGCAGTTATTGCATCATCCATCTCATGGATTAGTTGTCTTGGTCAGGCTTACTGCAGTAGCTTCTCACAAAGTCTGGCTTGAGATTGTGAAAGCTACGGTTGCCTTTATCCATCAGCACAGGAAGATAGCTGGACAAGTCTCTCTTGCTTCTGCTTCTCCTGATGCTGGTGAGGAGATATTGTTGTCTCCTAAACCAGGCTGTGCCAGTATTCTGTATTGGATATGCATGCAGAGTATAGGTTGGCCCACAGAGTGTGAAAATTCTGGGTTAATTCTGGTGATCAGATATGTGGCACAGGACATTTGGGTTTTTTTACTTGTGGGTATTGCACTTGCAGGTTTTTGAAGTACACTGACTGTGATAGCCGCTACAGAATCTTTCTGTAGTGTTGCATTAGAAACAAATGCAATTGTGTTATGAAATGTATTTTCTCAGTCATACAAGTTTACCCATCTGAATAAAAAGCAAAGTTAAAGAAATGCTGCTTGTAAGAGGAAAAGGCTGGAAAGATGATGCAGTACCTGACATAAGGAACATTCTCATAATCACCATATTTCTGTTGAGGAAGTGAGACTGCTGCTTATAAGGTCAGAAAAGGCGACAGAAGAGAAGGTGATGATGAGGAAAACCCTGCAAGTCCTGCAAGTCCTCTGCCTCTTTGCAGAGAATGTTCACAGCTGCTGCAACAGCAACCAGGCAGAAGCTGTGTGCATACTAAAACCAAAGTTAAGTATTAGCTACCTCAGGCTTCAAGGGATTTGCCAAATATCAGGAAGACAGTAGGTGCCTGAAAATGTTGCCTTTTTTTTTTCTTGTTCTTTCCCTTTTTGTCCAAAGCATTCCTTTTTGGACCTTTTTTTCTCTGCTGTGAAACTCTTTCTTGTTACTGGAGACAAAATGATGCTCATGGGCAGTGTTGTGGTTTTGTATGCATGCCAAGTGGCTGCTTATTCTGTGCAGGGCCCACAGAACTGTCTCAAGCAATTCTGTGCTGGATGACATCTGTTTCTGGTGTGCGGTAAAGGTTTTTCCATTCTCAGATCACACAGAGAACGTAGCTACTCTGCAAGTGGATTTTACACTGAGGGATGCTTTCTGGTAAAAACAACTGGAGTCAAGCTTTTATGCTGCCTCTGCAGCTGCACTCTGCTGCTGTGTTGTGGTGTAATCCCAGCTGGCAACTAAGTACCATACAGCTGCTTGGTCACTCTCCCCCCCGGCTCCCAGTGGGATGGGGAGGAGAACTGGAAAAAAGTAAAACTTGTAGGTTGAGATTAGAACAGTTTAATAATTGAAAAAAAGGAAAATATAGTATTAATTGTAATGGAGAGAGGACTAAAACCCAAGAAGAACAATGCAATTGCTCACCACCCGCTGACCAATGTCCAGCCTGTCCCTGAGCAGTGATCAGCCCCTCCCAGCCAACTCCTCCCAGTTTATGTTCTGAGCATGACGCCATATGGTATGGAATATTCCTTTGGCTAATTCAGGTCAGCTGTCCTGACTGTGCTTCCTCACAGCTTTTTGTGTACCTCCTCACTGGCAGAGTGTGAGAAATTGAAAAGTCCTTGAGTTAGTGTAAGCACTGCTTAGTAGCAACTAAAACATCAGTATGTTATCAACATTATTCTCATCCCAAATCTAAAATGCAGCACTGTACCAGCTACCAGGAAGAAAATTAACTTTATCCCAGCTGAAACGAGGACACACTGTCACTGCACTCCATCACTGTGAAGAGGAAAGAGGCTGTGCATGTTTTGTCTTTGTGAGGGGGTGGAGGAATCCTTAGCTCTTTGCATTAACAAAGCAAAATGTTAAGTTTACACTGCAGTTTTCTGACCCTTAGTGTGTTCGTGTGTGTCTGCCTGGAAGATGTGACTAATGTTCATGCTGGTCATTGTGAGCCTTGTAGCCCTCAATGAGCCATTCCAGTGAAGCTGAAACTGCCAGTGAGCTTAGAAATCAGACTGGAACTACAGTAGGGAAGTAGTAGGTAAGCTAGAAGAGTAGAATTGGAGCTACTGCAGGCAATAGACTGCTAGGAAAAGGACTGTAAATGCTAAGGAGCGTTACTGATGAGAGGTGGAAAAGACAGATAAAAGGAACCAGGAGGTTGAATTTCATCTTGTATTACAGTGCTAATTAGAATAGCTGAAGAGCTGCCTCCTGCTGTAGCTCCAGGCTAAAATTGAGCTTCTGCAGGGTAGTCATAATGTGGACTTGACAGCAACCTCCTTCAGAGAGAGGCTTGTGGATAGCATGATGAGCAGAATTGGTGCCTTCTTCTATTTATGGATATTACCTATATCCATTTCTGCTTTGGAGCACAAGGTCCATCTGTTCTGCAGAGAATATCTGCTCCACTCTGAACAGAGGTGTGGTGAATTGAACCACTGCAGGATTCTCTCTCTGTGGTAGCAAGGGATACTCAGGTATTGTAGGCAAGGAGGTCTTTACTGTGCTGTTCAGTGCAGGGATATCTGCAGAACAAAATTAGATTGGTGTGGCAGAGTGACTGGAGCAGAATGACAGGCCAGATTCTTGGTGTTGGATGGGAATGCAGGTGGGAAAGCAGGGACCCCTGGAGCCATCTAGAAAAAACATCTGCGTTTCCAAGGTCAGTCACTGGTCTGCACAAGTATCCTGCTCAGTGGAGAGACTTTTCCTTTCTGGGATACAGTGAAGATATTGGGCTTTTACTGTGGAGGGACCTGGCATTAGATAGCAGCCTGATGGTGCAGCAGTTTTGCTGTTGACTCGTGCCCTGGCACCTGGCTGTGGGTTGCTCTGCGCATGCCTGGTTGTTTTCATGTTTTGTGCTATAGGTGACTGACACCAAGTTTCCTTTCTCATGTTTCAGGAGCTGTTGGCCAGATGCTGCTGGATGCTAACAGGGGAAAGCTGACTTGG
Source organism: Chiroxiphia lanceolata (assembly GCF_009829145.1). Taxonomy (NCBI): domain Eukaryota; kingdom Metazoa; phylum Chordata; class Aves; order Passeriformes; family Pipridae; genus Chiroxiphia; species Chiroxiphia lanceolata. Next base: position 32,437,737 of record NC_045639.1, on the reverse strand, counting down.
AGGCAAGCGACCAGAAATGTTTGGACACGTCGTCACTTTGCATCTGTAAGTCCTTGTTTGAGGGAAAGTTGCCTGGAGGCACTGTGAGTTTTTAAGTCTTTGGAAATTCTCAGATCATGAGGGTAGGTTTCAAATCCAGTTATCTTTTCCAAGTAAGTGGGAATGAGATAGCAGGTAGCATAGTTGCTGCCTCTGGGGTAGGAACCAGGACAGTCCTGTTTTAGCCTGAGGAACTGTGTGCTGAGAGACAGGGAGGCCTTTGGCATGTTTGTTCAGAGCACAGCTGCAATGGAAACATGGGTGCAGCTGTTCCTGGAAGCCTCTGTTTGTCTGCCAGCCCATGTGGCTGGTGGTTATGCCTCAGTGCTGCTGGGAGTTGGTGGAAAAGCAGATTGAAACTATGCTGGCCCGGTCCTTCCTGGAGGTTCACGTTCTCCCTCTCCTTTTTCCCCCCCATACTTTACAGTTTGCCCCACAGAGCAGTTATACTGTTGTGAAGCTGTTTTACCCTGTGCTAGTTGAGACCCGACTCTAGCATTATAGTAAGGAAAGGGGCCAGACAGCTTGTTGGGACAAGGCCAGCACTTGGGCACCTCTTCAGTTTGTTTTGGCAGAGCTTGAGTTTGCGTGGTCCTGGTTGCCTGCCCGTTCCATTCACCTTCGATCTGACTTTCCCTGTGTGTGTACAACTGCTCCACACCCTGCGCTCCTGTCCCGCCTCCCAGGGCTTGGTGTCATTGACAAGGGAAAAGTAGCACAGCAGAAATGCACCACAGAAAGGAGGGCTTCACTGCAATCTCTTTCATGTCAGTGGCAGAGTGGTGGCCACAGAGCTATATTTTTGCAGCTGGCTCCCAGATTAACCCAGTTCTCTTCTTGTATTGGTTGGTACCTGTCATGGTTTGATTCCAGCTTGCAACTAAGCACCACACAACTGTTCACTCACTGCTCACCCCTCAGTGCAGTGTGGAGAGAATGGGGGAAAAAGTAAAACTTGTGGGTTGAGATACAGACAGTTTAATAGGACAGAAAAGGAAGGGATAATAATGAAAGAATTAGAGTGTTCAAAACAAGGGATGCACGATGCAATTGCTCACCACCTGCTGACCAATGCCCAGCCGGTTCCCAAGCAGTGGCCCTTGCCAGCTTTTCCTCTTGTTTATATACTGAGCATATGCTCAGTATGCTGACACCATATGCTATGGAATATCCCTTTGGACAGTGGGGGTCAGCTGTCCTGGCTGTGTCCCCTCCCACTTTCTTGTGCCTTGCAGCCTACTCACTGGTGGGGTGGTGTGAGAAGCTGAAAAATCCTTTCCTTACTGTAAACACTGCTTAGCAACATCTAAAACATCAGTGTGTTATCAACATTGTTCTTATCCCAAATCCAAAGCACAGCACTGTTCTAGCTACTAGGAAGAAAAATAACTCTATCCTTCACAAAACCAGTACAGTACCCAAAACCAGTACATGTACCCAAAGCAGGGGCTTTGAACAGAGAAGAAGGTTGTTCCTGAACTTGTATTGTGTCCCTGGTGGCCTGGGTAAGATTTTACAGAAGCCTATTAGCAGCAAGGTAGGGTTTGATATGCTTGATGGAAGTCAGAGGGTAGCTTACCTTCCTCTAGTAGAGGTGTGGGTTACCACAGCTGTAGGCATGAGGACGTACTGTTTGGCTTAAACAAGAGTGTAATAATTGCCAGCTCATTTGTGAGTGGGAAGCACTGACTTTAGAGGATGAGTGAGGTAACTGTTAGCATTACCAAACTTCTGTACTGAAGGCTTCACAGTTAGCATCCCTCTGCAGTGGTGGGGAAGATCAGCTGGGAGGGGGTCCCATTCTATAGGAGATTTGGTTAGTCCTTCCTGGAACCAGGTTTCCTTGAAGCTATTGCTTCATGCCTTTTGAGTCTGTGTGGTCCCAGTTGCCTGAGTGCCTTGAACATGTCCTTGCCAGGTGCCTTTCCAGCTCATGCTGGGCTATGTGGCCAATTATTCTAAGTTCATTTTCTTTACTTTCAGAAGATCCGATGTGGATTTGGATAGGTACCTGAGTGAGGTGGCCATCTAGTTGTCCTTGGTTATAAATATTCCCTATTCCTTACATATTTCAAAGGTTTTTTTGTGGTGGATGCTAAGCTATTTGTTTCTCTTCTTCAGGGCATCTGAGTGAGTGTCCCTGCTTCATGCGGCTTCAAATTTGAGCCCAGGCTGGTAAGTGCTCACGTCCTTAAGAACTAGAGAAATGATTGTGATTTCAGCTTGGGATATTCCCATGCACATCTGCTGTCCCTAGCTTGTAGGGAATTGACAGAAGGGTTCCCTAGTTAACCTCTTTGATAATGGGGTGTTTACAAACCTGCTTCTAGTCAGGTTTTCAGCATTTCTCTTTGAAAGAAATGTCTTCCCAGCAAATCAGACTATCTGTTTTCCTTGGGGATGCAGTGAAATGTGATTCAGTATGCTGGATGTGATTTTTCTAAAGTATTAGAGACTTAATACTAAACTAATACTAAACCATGACAGGTACCCATCAGTACAAGAAGAGAATTGGGTTACTCTGGGAGCCAGCTGCAAGAGTGTAGCTCTGTGGCCACCACTCTGCCACTGACATGAAAGAGACTGCAGTAAAGCCCTTCTTTCTGTGGTGCACTTCTGCTGTGCTACTTTTCCCTTGTCAATGGCACCAAAACTGAGCCTGTTCAGGAGAAGGGACCTTGAGGGAATACCTGCAGCAAGGGGAAGTTTTCCAGCGTTTTTATGGGGGAGGTTTACAGGTTAGTCCTAGGAAGTTGTTTGTGTTTGTGGAAAGGTGTGAGAAACTTTTGCGAGCTTTTATTTATGGCAGGGTGAAGGACAGTTTGCGCATGTCCTTGTGAAGTGTAAAGCCTGTTATGGCTTGGAGCCAATCTGTGCTTGGTGCAGCCACCTCACACTTGCCAGTCCTCTCAGGGGACTCAGTCTGAGTGTCAACAAGATGCAGCTAGGTGAGAGTGGTTAAGAATTGGAGAGAATTCTTGGGGCTCCATTTAGACTCTTAACATGTAAAACCCCACTATCCAAAACACAAGTGACGTCTCATAGGTCACTGGCCCAGTGGTATCCATTGACTCCAAGTATGTGACTGGGAGTTGCATGGCCCTGCTTATAGAAGAGGGGAGAGAGTGTGATCTGAGTTGATGCGGGTCCTGCACTTCGAAGTGCTGCAGGTCAGGTGCTGAGGATTGCAGAGATGCTAGGCTTGATCAGTGTTAGGATCCTGCAGGGGAAAGGGGAATGAGAATTGGGCATTTACTCCACATATCGGGCAACTATGAATGATGGCATATGTTGTCATCAAGGAAAGGCTCTGCAGCGTCTACTTGGCATCTCTGAGACTTCTTGTGTACAATAGGGTAGTTGAAATTCTGACTGCTTGTAGGGAAGTCTTCCTGCCCACTACTGCAGAAGCTGGAAAGAAAGGTGTTTCTTCCGTGTGTACAAGATAGCTGCTTTTCGTCTACCCTGTTTTTTGCTCTTATACTGCTCCTGTGGCTGAAGAGTCCTGCCCAGCATGGCTGGGGTAAAGGGATTAATCTTCTCACTAGTGGTACTGCTGCACGTCTATATACTATGCACTTATGCACTCTAAGGATGGTGAGGCACTGGAACAGGTTGCCTAGAGAGGTTGTGGACTCCCCATCCCTGGAGGTATTCGAGGCCAGGCTGGATGCGGCTCTGAGTAACTTGGTCTCATGGCAGGTTCCCTGCCCATGGCAAGGGGTTGGAAGAAGATGATCTTTGAGGTCCCTTCCAACCCAGGCCGTTCTATGGTTCTGTGTTGCAAAATCTGGCCCTAGGAACTAACATCAATGACATTGTTCCCTAATTTGATGCCACCTCTGACTTGGGGGTTATCTTTGTCTTTTCTGAAAGAGTGAGCAGTTCTGTGGTACCTCTTTCTGACAAGTCTCCTATGGTCTGCTGCACTGGGACTCCAGTGTAAACCAAAAAGTTCTGGGTTTGGGCTCTTTAATGGCTGAAGTATCCTCCCACATAGTCCCTGCTGACAGTGACAGGACGTGATCAATAACTCCTGCTCCAGCTGTCACTGCTGCCTGTGAGGCTTGCAGTTTCCATATTGAAAAAGGCCTTTCCTAAAGAGCCTAATCAATATGCTGCTGTGAGGTCTGTTCTCATTTGCTATATATAATCCGGACACACACAAACTACGTGAGTGAGCGTGTGTAGAGGGGGGGAGAGGATGTGCCAGTCCTCTGCTCTCACTGGCTGGGAGAAGGACACAGCTACCTCTTACTTTGTTCCCTCTCCTGCAGCTGCTGCTCAAGGCTTGTGGCTACATCCTTTCCCTGCTCTATTAGCACTCTGCATGGGGACGTGCTCTGGGACTCCAGGGGAGCTGAATTCCTGCTGGGTCACTCATAGGGCTCGATGGAGCACCCGTGACTCTCTCTTCTGTGCACTTTCTGCTGTTGGTAGGTAACCCGCTTTCAGAGCCACGCAGGTGGGAGGATGTCGAGCACAGCTCCGTCAAAGAAGCCTTACCGCAAGGCGCCCCCGCAGCATCGCGAAATCCGCCATGAGGTACCCATCATTCGTGACGACCAGGACGGAGTGATCTTGGCTGAGCAGAGTCAGGTAACAACTTGCCGGGTGACAAAGGGCTTAACACCATTGCACCAGCAAACAGGGTTTAGTTACACCGAGGCAGGCCAGCTCGAGCAGGCAGAGGGGTTTGAGGTTTGCAACCTGAACTTCTCCTCATCGTGGTCCCTCGAGTCCAGCAGTGAGAAGGAAGTGGCAGGGTGCAGAGCAGAGTTGAACATCAAGAGCCAGACTGTCTCGCCAGCACTTCCACGTAGTGGGAAGATGGGGCAGCGAAGCGGGAAGCGGTGCCCAAACCGCAGCCGTGGGCGCCGCAGCAAATTTGTGAGCCGTAGCATGGAGACAGTGCTGGTGTCTGGAGACGAAAGACACCGTCCCACTTGCTCTTTCAAGAGCAGAAGCCTGGAACGCTCACTTATATTTAAAGAGCCTCCTGAAGTCCTGACTCCGAGGAAGTTTCGTGTCTCATCTACACACCTGCCTCTCAAAGGGATCCTGAAGCAGACCAACATGACAGGCTCATGTCCTGAGAGCTTATGCAAGTCCTGCTCAGTAGAGACACTTTGCCGTGGCCATGGCTCACGCAAGTACAGTGATCCTCAGCTCTGCCTCAGCCCTGGGGAGAAGCGCTCCCTGGAGCACAGCAGCAGCAGTGCCGCTGACTCTGTCAAGCGCAGGGAGAAGATCACAGAGGAAAAACTGCAGTTCTCCAAATTCCTGGATGAGATTACCAAGCGGGTGCTGAGTCCCAACCGCTTGCGCTCACTGGGAGAGACTAGGGGAACAGCACAAGACCAGAACTCTCCCCTTTTTCCCAGAAGCTCCGTGCCAGAAGGCCAAGGGGAAGGTCACCTGCAAGGGGTCAAAACCAAGCATGCAACTGAAAGATCCCCCTGCCCAAGCAGAAGAAAAACAGAAAAGAAATGTGAGGGACTGGGAATGGCTTCGGGCCTGAGAAAGTGTGCTGAGGAAGCTGGGAGAGTTACCAGACTAAGAAAGAAACCTGTCCTTGGGAGGAAGGACAGTAAGGGAAAACTTTCCTTGGAGAGAAGGGTAGTAGATCTGTGTCAGTATGAGCTGCAGCAGCTGGCAGACCTGGGGCTGGCAGGGACATCCTCTGGGCAGCAGCATTCACTATCTTCATGGAAAATCAGTGCAGAGGGCAGAAGGGATGAAAGCAGTCCCTGTTCACGGCTATTACAGCCACACCATCAGTGTGCTAAGCTTGGGCAGAAGCGTGCAGTGGAGCCGAACTACCCAGAGAAAGGATCCTGCTCCACTCCAACACACTGGAGTCGGGAGGAGGGGCCTACCCCATCTAGATCCTCCCCTTCATTCAACCTGGCACTAAACAAGGTAGGTGCCAGGGTCACCGGCTTGCAGACAGGGGTCTCACGGAGGCCAAAGCCCCCACCTGGATTTCATCTAGTCTGTAATACCACTGGGGAAAGTGAGAGCAGGCCCCCAGACCTCATGTTGTGGGTGCTTAATGACCAGAAGCTGCTCTCTAGTGGGGGTGCCACTCATGGCTCTGCTACCGGTTGGGTATATCTTCCTGGGTGTAACCAGCTTCCCTTTAGCCCCAGGAGTTAACGAAAGTAGAAACTGGCGCTGTTCTCACCACTGCAGACTTCCCAGGTGTTTGCTGGTTGAAGGCCCTTTAGGCTCTGGGGCAGTGGGCGTGTGCAGGAGGCAGGCAGCTCTGTTGTCAGGAGGGGCTGGGATGCTCCTGGTGCTTCGTGTGTGCCCTATGCCTGGTATCATGGGGTACTGGATGTTGGCTATTCCAGGTCATGGATTAGAGAGTGCAAAGGAAGAGAAAATAGCTGAGCCACGTGGTCTTGTCACTGCTCTGTGTCTCCTTTTTCTGCAGGATCCTGCTCCAGCCATCTCTGGGGATCTTGCCCATAACGTTAATTTCTTTTACAGGCTTTTCTGACCTTTGGTGTTTCTTCTGCTGTCCTAGAATAGTTACGGTGGCTGGTTTCAGGTCTGCAGAAAGAAACCTTTTTCACAGCACAGTCTGGGTGGTGTAAATGGTAGCCACATTTTTCAGCTCCCAAATGATTTTCTCTCGTGCTTTTTGTGGGTCTTCAAGGGCCCCACAAGTGATTGCTGTGGTGAAAATTTAATCCTGTGTATGCTGGCCTGGGAGATTCCTGCTACCCACTAACTGTGGATGTGGAGGAAGCTGAAACACCAGCTAAGGTGATGATTTTACAAGAGATGCTGAGATTACACTCTGGGAGGGTAGACTTACCTAACTTGTATGGTGGTTTCTAGTCCGGCTCTTCTGCCCTGAACCAAAACACACAGTCTGTTTTGGTATCATACGTCTGAGCGATGTGTGTACAGATCCTTGTAGCCTAGTATGACCTGTCAGAGCAGGTGAGGAGTTACAGATAGGGTCTAGCAACCAAGACTGCCCTTTAGGATAGCGTGAAAGACCAACTCCTCATCTGAAATAATCTCACAGCTGTTTTCTTCCCTGTGCAGGAACCCTTGACGGATGCAGAAAGGATGAAGTAAGTGTCCCGGTCCCTCTTTATGCCTGTCATACTGCAACTGTGTGGGTGCTGATTCCTCATATCCTGTCTGTGCCACCTGCACAGCGAAGCTGACTGGATCTGTGGGCTCCTTTCAGATCTTCAGTCATCTTGGGGCCCTGTGGGCAGAGCTTTGGTCTGTGCCTTACCAAGCTCTGCCTTGCATGTCCGTCTCCCTGGAGGAGGAGGAGGAGGGAACACAGACCTCAGTGCAGGTGCAGGCAGAGGAGTTGGTGGGTGTGAAAGAAAGGTAGATGAAGTCTTTAATACAGGTGGAGATAGGAGTGCATTTTTTAATCCTTGTTGTTGTCCCGGTGTAAGCCACCAGAAGCAGTATGCAGAAGCCTGCTGCTGACTGAGGTGAGAACTGAGCCCTTTGCTGGTGGTGCTGTGGGACATAAACAGCTGCTAGCACTGAGCTCCAGGCGATAGTGAGGAGAAAGCTTGCACTGCCAGAGAGAAACTGTGCTTCTGGGTTTCTCCAAGCAGCTGAGCACGAAGGAATGAAAAACAACAGGAAATACTTCTGACCAGCAGACATGTCCTGGCTGGGGAGGAATGGAGCAGTTTGTGTTGCAGTGGGGTTGACCAGCTGTGGTCACATCTGTAAATGCACCCCACCACCTCTGCTTCCAGGTTTAAGGCTGTATGGAGTCCTCTTTCCACCATGTATTAAAGGTGTGAGGGATTTTGGTTCAGGAGTGGAGAAGATGATTTTGCTCTTCTTGCTTTTAACTCTTCTAACCTGGACTGGGATAAATTATTGAGTGGTTTTCATTCATCAGTGAGGGACACTGGAGCTGCACAGCTCATCTGTCTAGTGGGCTTTATCCAAGCACTGTAACCTGAGAGGGAGCTGGGAGCCATGGCTGACCAGGTGGCATGTGCTTCTTTGCCCCTGCTCCAAGAGAGTTTGAGTGTCTCTTGACAGAGATGCAGCTCTTGCTTCATGTGCTGGAGTCTCCTGACAGTTCAGTTCCTGACTTCTCAGAGCCCCTGTGCGGGGCATTGGGCCCTAGTGCAGAGCAGTGGGGTGGGGTTGCTGGTGTGGAGTACCCCTTGTGCAACTCAGTGATACCTTGTTCCTATTCCTGCCCCAGGCTACTGCAGCACGAGAATGAGGAGCTTCGTCGACGGCTGACATATGTGACGAACAAAATGGAGGCGATGGAGAGGGAACTGGAGTCAGGTCAGGACTACCTGGAGATGGAACTGGGCCAGAACCGTGAGGAACTGGAGAAATTCAAGGACAAATTCCGTAGGTATGAAAAGGAGAACAAAAAAGGGGCAGAGTTAGAGATCCTTCCACTGAGGACTCCCTCAGCTAGTGTGAGCAGGCTATGCCCTGTGGTGTAAATCAAAAGCATGCTGCATCCTCCAAGATGTGCACCTCCAGACTGTAAGGGGGGAGCTAAAGGCTCCACAGCCATTATTTTCTCCAGGATACGGTGTAGGAATGCTGCCAGCATGAGAGGCTGACAACAGGGAATTCTTCATCTATTCCATGTAAGGCAGGATCCAGCTTGGATGGTTAACCCACATGTGCAAAAGAAGCCACTGATGGCTGCAAGAAAGTACATCACTGCTTTACTTGAAAAGTACCTCAGTTAAAAATCAGTACCAATCACTGGTCATGTGCTTAGATATGACATAGTTCAGAGGAGTCCTCCAAAGTAATTTACATCCTCTCCTGCAAGATCCTTTCACCCAGCCAGCTTCATCTTGCCTCCAGTAACTTGGGGTCTGGAAGCCCTTGTGTGCTAGAGGTAAGGCATAGCTAGTATGCCTGGTTGTCTTAGCAGCAACCTTTATGGAGTTTTGGAGCTGATGGTTTGTTTGGCAGCTATGAAGGTGACTTGACCAGGTGCCTGTGATCCATTCCCATGCTTACAATCTTGTTTCTGTAGGTTGCAGAACAGCTACACTGCTTCCCAGAGAACCAATCAAGATCTGGAGGAGAAGCTGCATGCCCTGGTAAGTGCCCTATTAAGTCACTATGGCAATCAGGTGGAAGAGACCTGTTTGTTGGAAGCAGATGGGGGAAAGGGGCCCTGTCTTTACCCAGCAGATGTGGCAATGGGTGAGGGATGAGATTCAAGCTGTGACCATCTACTCCCCATTCTAGCTGGTGTCATGAACTGTTTTCTTGATTTACTGAGCCCCTACTTGGTTGTGCACGTGAGCTTTGGTTCCTCACAACATAACTGCATGGTATTCCGTCATGTTGCTTCAGTCCGTCTCAAAATGCCAGGGATGTGTCAGCCAGTCTTGGGGTGGTCATCCTGGGAGGACGGGGGCAGTCAGAGCAGAGCCAATGTGCGTGTATGTCTGTTGTGTGCATTCATAACACTCATGGCTGTTTCTTTTCTCTCCCTCCCCCTCTCTCTCTCTTTCTCCTCCCCACGCTGCCGCTGGCACACGCTGGGCGCACTCGCCTCTCAGGCCTCTCTCAGCCAAAGCTGGATTTTTGCAGTTGCGTCTTTTCGTTTGTGTGTTTTTTCTTTTTCCTCTTTACCTGTCTCAGCCTGTTAGTTTCATTGTCAGTCCCACATATACCATCCCAGATGAAGGGGCCCCAGCCCTCGTCCAGCCAAGGGCTCACCTGGTATCCAGCAGCTGCCCACAGATGCAGCAGGTCCTAGCTTGCAGTGCTCCATCTTAAGAGTGTTTGACTCTGAGCCAGCTGGAGCATGGCGTGTTGGGAAGTGGTGCCCATAAGCTGCGGCACTGCACAAGATGTGGATGGCTGTGAGCCTCGTTTGCTCCCTTTCCTTCCCCTTCTGGGCTGTGAGCAGGCAAGTCAAATAGCCGAGATGGTGATTGCCTCTGTGTAGCCCAGGGTGAGATTTCTTTGGTTCTAGCACGTGAATTTCTAGGGTTAATATTCATTACTCAATTATTTACTGTGCTGGTGCCTGAAGAGACTGCACATTCAGGAAGTATTTCCTCTCCTACCCCCTTGCGTGTCATTGTGCTGTATCCCTGACACATAGCTGGGCCCTGGTGGCCACAGCCTCACAGCACCCCTGGCCAGTTTGGAAGAACTTCTTGAGACAGTGATGGCTTGGAGCTGTTGCCCCTCTTTGCTGTTACATCTGGGTCTCTATCTGCTCTGTACCTGAACTGTTAGGAAGTCTAAAGAGGCCAGGTTGCCTGCTTTAGTTGAACTCCAGATGGTGCTACACAGGTCCTTTTAGTTGCTCTTTACTAGACCAAGGCTTAAACTCTTTCAAGATGGTGCCTTCCTCCTGCAAAAAAAGCCTTTTTGTCCATTCAGCATTGATGGCTGGATCTTTTTGGGCAGTATTCTTGTTCTGCTGCCTCAAGGAAGATGGCTGGGTATCGCAAGCTCAGAGGTCTTTGCTATGAGTGGCAGGTTAGGATTGATTGCACAAAACCATTAGCTTTCTACCAGGCACCATGGGAACCAGGACAGAGGGGAAACACGCTAGTGCTGCAAGAAGAGATACTGCATTAAGGAGGTTCAAACTCAACCTTGTTGTCTCTGTAGCTAGCAGAATGGCTGGTTCCATTTGGCCTTTGGAATCCCTTCCCTTTGAAGAGGGTTTTCTCCCTTATCTGTCTGTCTGGAAGTTTTTTGTGTCCCAGCTGCACATGTCATTGTGCTATGCTTGGACTGAGGTGGGTGGTGAAGCCAGGTTCTTCTGTGCTAGGGAGTTTTACACCTGGTGTTCTTGCATCCCAGATTAAAAAGGCAGAAATGGACCGCAAGACGCTGGACTGGGAGATTGTAGAGCTCACTAATAAATTGCTTGATGCCAAAACCACCATCAATAAGCTGGAGGAACTCAATGTAAGTGTCAGTCTGCAAATGGCTGTGGAAGTGTGTGAGGCGGGGGCTTTTCCTTTGTTCAAAGTCATCAGTGGAAAGGAGCACGTGAATTACTCCAGTGTGTATGAAAGTGTGGGAGCTGTACACAACAGTAGGGAGGCAAACAGAAAAGGGTCTGAGGGGTTGAGCAGGAAAGAACTCATCTTCAGGTTTGATGTATTTGCTCTTTTGAGCTTAGAGTTTGACCTGAGTCTAGCTTGAACCAATGGAGCTGAGAGGGAGATGGTGCCTTTTCTACACCATTAATAATAAAGAAGTTTCTGGATCCAGTGCTTGATTCTTTTAACTGCTCTCAACTCCCTCCAGTCTGTCTGCATCATCAGGCATGGCTGAGAGCTGTGGGATGGGATAGCAAATCTGGTGGGACTTTTGGAGTTTATTAAAATCCTCAGAGGGAGAGGGGGTTGATAGCTGATACTCAGACAGAGTATATGGTGGGAGCAAGGACTGGAGCTGAAAAGGACACCTTGGCTGAGTTGTAAGAAAATACACAGGGGTGTGGGGAGGGGGAAATGACAGGTGCCCTCAGGAGCAATTCATCAGATGTCTCCTCTGGCTTCTGTTCAAGCAGCATCTGGTCAGGTGGGACCTTTTTGAATAAGAGATCAGACTAGTCTAACACTGTTGCACACCTGTGCCCTCTCTTGCAGGAACGCTATCGACAGGACTGTAACCTTGCAGTACAGCTGCTCAAGTGTAACAAGTCTCACTTCAGGAACCACAAGTTTGCCGATGTGAGTAGCAATCCTGCTGAGGTGGGGTTAAGAAGGGCTGCATCTTACTTTCTCCAGCTTTCTCCACAGGGCTGCTGGCTTCTCATCGTCAGCCTCAGAGGTGGGGGGAGGCTTCTGTTCCCACTCCCACTGAGAAGGCAGCACAGACCTTCTGCCAGCTCCTCTTTCATGACAGCTCCATTTCACAGTTCAGCCAGGAGCTGTTATAAAAAGCACAATAACCTTGAATTTGATATCCTGCTGGGTGTGTGCTGGGAGCTGGCAGGAGGACAGATCTCTCTCTTACCCTGCTCCATCCTTTTCCCTTCCTCACCTGGCCACATGGAAGGGCCTCATAAGGAGTCAAGCAGCAGTAGTCTGGCATGGCTTCGCTTATTTCCCTGAGGAGAAATGTGTGAGGCAGCATTCAGGGTGTCTTCTAGGCCTTCTGAATAGAAGTTCATGCCAACTTATACTCCCCCTTGTGGGAGGGGACGGTATCGGGGAGGGGAGTTCAGCTCATCCTGCCCTCAGGATGAGCAAAGATGCGGTTTAGGTCTTCCACGTTAGTAGCATCACTTTGGTTGAAAGTACCATTCAAGCCCTTACTCTCGCTCTCTCCTTGCCACACCTCTAGTCTCTGTCCCTTCTTGTGTTCCTCTCAGCAAAACCACATGCATGTCTTTTTTAACTTAGCAGGTGACCAATATGTCACCCTCCCCCATTGTGTCTCAGATTAGCACTCTTGAGGTCAGTGTGTATCAGTTACTGCTGGGGTAACCTTGACCTCTTTCCCAGCTGTCTCTCCTCTCTGGAGCTTTGAATTCTGCACCCCAGAGTGCTGTGTCCCATGTGACTGCCACTGGAGGGGGTTTGGTGCTGAGCAGCTGTGCAGACAGCCTGCCTCACAGCCAGCTGTTGTCATGCAGTGTGCCCTGTGTCCTGGGCTTTGGATGCAGTTTCCTTCTGGCTGTGATGGGACAGACCTTGCTATGCCACTGAGTGGCTTGGGGACCTCTGCTCTCCAGTTGATGCTGTGCATGCATGTGGTGACCAAGGTGAGGGCAGCTTGGCAGGGTGATGGGGAAAGCAGTAGTGCCCATTTTCAGGACAAGGGGTGGTGCTTACACCCTGGCAAGGCCCCAGTCTTGCAACTTCGGTAATAACCCCACATTTGCCTCTCTGAAATGGAGAGAGCAAGGAAGTGGGGTGACATGGTGGAGTTGGTTGGAACAAGGGAAGGCATCGATCCTGGTCTGCAGGCAGGCTGCCAGGGCAGCATGGCTGCAATTACGCATTCAGGGAGCACTGTGGATCCCAGCACTGGGGGCTGTAGAGTCACTGCAGTGCAACCACCGGCTGATTTTCCACAGATCAATAGACTCCTTCCTACCATGCACTGGCTGGGCCTTGTCTCTGCTCACAGGCATGTGGGACTGAGCCCATGTGCCATCTTTTCTTGTTCTGTTTGCCAAGTGGGGACTGTGAACCACAACCTAGAAGCATGACTGGTGTGACAGCTAGAGAGCCTTGGCAGTCCCTCATGGGGCAGGTTTGCTTTGAAAAGAGATAGCTTTCTCAAGGCAAGGTAGGTAAATGTTAGGGTCAAGATAAGGAGTACAAAGTATACCTGAAGGTTGGTTGGAAAAGGGAGATTATTTGGAACTAAATGGCTTGCATGGGAGCCCCCTTCTAATGTCTTTTTCCTTTTCCCTAGCTTCCTTATGAGCTGCAGGATATGGTCAATAAGCATTTGCACAGCACTCAGGAGTCTGCAGGCACTGGTCAAGAGGCAGCCCACACCTTGGCACCATCTGATGTTGTGCCCACCTCAGTCATCGCCAGAGTCTTGGAGAAACCAGAATCTCTGGTTCTGAATTCAGCCAAGTCTAGCAGTGGCAGCTGTCCCATGGCGGAGGATGTCTTTGTGCATGTGGACATGAGCGGAGCCCCTCCTGATGCCTCCAACAGCTCAGGGCAGACGGGAAAGGAGGGAGGAGATGCGGGGAAACAGCAGAATGGTGGCTGCAAGCCACAGAGTAGCATGGAAAGTGCGCCTGAGGATGTGCCTGCCTTTGAGAAGTTGAGCCCATACCCTACTCCCTCACCTCCCCATCCTATGTACCCAGGGCGCAAAGTGATTGAGTTCTCTGAGGACAAGGTAAGGATCCCAAAGAACAGCCCCCTGCCCAACTGCACGTATGCTACGCGCCAGGCCATCTCCCTCAGCCTGGTACAGAGTGAAGACGAGAGCTGCGACAGGCACCGGACACTCCCCAGCAGCCCTGCTTCAGAGGGGCACCGTTCAGCCTCCAGCTGTTCCTGTCAGCAGTCCCCCAAAGCAGCCAGAGCTCACGGATCTTCCCAGAGCAGCCCATTCAGCAGCCCTCCCCAGATCCCGAGCGCCTTTGCCAGCTCTGCCAGCTCTGAGGAGGACCTGCTGGCCAACTGGCAGCGTATGTTTGTGGACAAGGCACCCCCCACCTCAGAGCGAGTGCTGATGAACCGCACTGCTTTCAGCCGTGACACAGCCCCTGAGCTCCAGAAAAGGTTCAGCCGCTCTATGCAGGAGCTGGGAAGGGCAGCCTCGGCTTACTCAGATGGTGAGGAGTCTGCACAGAGCTGCAGCTGGACCGTGAGCCGGGACTCGAGTGTGGACACAGACAGCACTGAGTCCAGAGCCCGCAGGAGCCATTTCTCCTCAGACTATGGTACAGATTTCTCCCAGGATGAAGCCCAGAAGCTGTTGCATGAAAGCGGTGGAGGCAGTGCTGAGCCTGAAAGCCTCTCACCAGAGAAGCACAAGGACTATGTGGACCTTGGCTTGCCTGAGAGCCCAGCTGAGGAAAGAGAAATACTGCTCCAGGGAAACAAGGAGAGCAACCAAGGAAGTGCCCAAGAGGAAAGTGGAGAAGGCAGGGTCAAGCCTCCCTTCGGTCGGATGCACCGCAGCCCCAAGAGAATGGGGGTCCACCACTTACATCGCAAGGACAGTCTGACGCAGGCCCAGGAGCAGGGCAACCTTCTCAGCTGAGGCAGAGCAAGAAGCAGCCACACGCTGCAGAGCTGTGGGATGCCTCCATCAGTCCACCTGAGGGAGAAACCTCCCTTAGTACCCTCCTCCCAGAGGGAGCCTGCTCTGAAATTTTATATTTATTCTCTTCCTTTTGCTACCTGGAAGAGCTGAGGTTCCCCTTCCCTGGCACCTCAGACCCACAGTACTAGCACATGCAGTGTGCAAAAGCACACCCACTGCCCCGACATGCTCACAGCTCTCTCCACAGCCTCACACTGGTGCCTGTACCAGAGCTAGTTCTTGGTACCCCTCCTCCTGGTGCCTGTGCCTCTTTACACCCTCATCCTCCTTCCCCCTTCCCACTCAGGTACCTGAGGCCCTGGGTGCTCTTGTGCTGGTTGCCCACAGCTGCTCTGCTCTCTTTTTTCTTGTGCCAACAGGGCAGACTGCCTGTGTGGTGGCGTCTGATTCCTCGGGAGTCCCAGGAGCCATGAGTGGGGCACAAGGACTCTCCCAGCGGATGGCTGTGTGCCATGGGGATGTGCTGGGATTGCTGGTATCTCATTTTTCTGTTGGGTTTTCTTTTTCCCCAGCTGCCCATGGGGTTGTTCTCCAGAATCTGCCTCTACGGATTTCCAGCATTGGGCTCAGCACCTGGTCCCCACAGAGGCAACGCATGGGTGCTGCCTGCTGAGGTGGTTCGGGGAGGCATTGCCTGCTGGGCCCTGGGGTTTGTGTTTGTGTGTCTCCTCCCTCACACCTCTTCCCCTGCTCTCTGTGCTGTTGTTTTGTTTGAACGGTGCTGATGCTTTGCTCTTGGGTGGGCTTCTTTCTTCTTTCCAAGCCTTTGGTTTTGGGGTGTATTGTTTTTTCGTTCTCCCCACCCCGCATAAACAGACACAGCCGTTGGCAGCCGGTCTGATGCCTGCGTTGAGGGTGTGTTGAGGAGGCTCAGCTATCAGAGCTGCGCTTCCCTCTGATCCTGGCCTCCAGCCTGTAGAAACCCCTCCAGACTCAAGAACAAGGTCTTGCCCCAGGCAAGCAAGGCGTGAAGGATGGTACCGGCTTTTCTGGGCAGGGCTTGGTGCAGGGCCAGCAGGGATGCGAGGGCAGCATGCTGAGGAGCTGCTCCCTGTAGATGCACTACCTCATGGCTCAGCAGTAGCCCTCTGCCAGGGTCTCCTTGCACGCCCCCTTCTCTGGGGGGCTCCAGGCTGGCTCTGGTGCCTCTCTGGAGCCTTCCCTTCTGAGTGGGGCTCTCTGTGTGTTTTTCCTAGCGTAGTGTGATATTGTGTGACTTTTCTTCTCAGTCTTCTGTGCTCAGTGTCTGCTTGGGGGGGAGGGAAGGGGAGAGGTCTGTAGATGTAGGTATTTTTTTGAGGGCTTACAGAGCCCAGGCCTCCTGTTTTAATTTTGTCCTGTGCTCTTGTCTTTCTGGTGTTTCTTGGCTCCCCTGGGAGTGCGAGGCAGAGAACAGCCCAGTTCCCTGCACCACACCCCCTTCAAACCCCACCGTCTGCCCTCAGTCTGCTATCTGGTTTTTGAGTTGGGTTTGTGTTGTCCTCCCACCCTACACAATGAGGGCTCTTCACTGGGCTGGAGGAGAGCACCCCGGTCTCCATGAGGGAGCTTCTGTTCGTATGCTTACATCCAGATGTATAGCCAAGAGCTGCCTGGGGGCCCTGCTCCTTTCCCCAAACCCTGTCTCTGCAAAGGGCTTGCAGCTTGCAGCTGGGGCCAGCCAGGGCTTCAGCTCAAGCCTGGAGGCTCCAGGGCCAGTGAAAGGGAGCTGCAGGCCTCTCTGGCAGTTATGTAGGTTGCTTTGTGTACCCTGCCTAGAGCTGCTGCCTACACACTCACCTTGTTTCCTGCCACCCTCTGGTGGTGAGGTGGGACTAGGTATTTCACTGCAGTATTTTGCTTGGTCCCTGTGCAGACAGGCTGGTGCTGAGAGCGGGAGCCTCCTCTGAGCCTGCGGTGTTCATCTCCCCTGTCCCAGTCATGGTGGCAGGGTCCTTGTATTTGCTGTCATCAGCTGCTCCACTGCTGCATTTCTTCTGTTCTGCAGCTTTGCTGAGAGTTTGAACCTGCAGCAGCTGCCAGATCCTGCCTCATGGATGTCACCTGGGGTTGGATGCTCACTGAGCGAGCTCTGGCTCTGAGGCTGCTGGTGGCCTGCAGTGGGGGAGGCATTGCCCCTCAGGGCTCAGCCCCATCTCCCCTGAATCCTGGCATGCTGGTCAGGGGACAAAAACCTCTCTTGCTGAGGCAGCTGGTGCTGATGGTGCTGGGCAGAGCCAGCCTCCCTCTGCTTTTGGTCAAGGTAGACTGAAAAGCAGAACAGTGGAGGGGTGGCAAAAGAGTGCCCAGAACCTCACCAGACAGTTGTGCTTTGCAGCATTAGGCTGCTGGCAGAGGTTGAGAGGAAGCGGTGGCCTCAAGGAGCAGAGCCTTCTCCCCTTGGGCACGGTGCCCTCTGCATTCCTGCCCACCTCCAGCAGTATTGGCTCTGGGGCCTTGAGCTCATCCCACTTCCAGTGTCCCAACTCCAGACTGTTAATCTGTATCTAATGTGTTTTTTTCTGAGATTTTCAAACTGATGTATATTTTAAGACCAGAAATAAACTATTTTAAAAGTAGATGGCAATGGCTGTAGTGTTCTTGATGCTGCTTAAAACCTGGACTGAGCATGTGAAGGAGCAGAGCTGCTCAGGGTACAGTGTCCCAAGTTTGTTGAACTGTGTGTGCCACCTGTTAGCTCTCAGAGAGACAGTGATCCTGTGACCTGTAAGCAACCTCAGTGTTACTGGTAAGATTCTGCCTACCCCGTTTCAAGTATTTTGCTAGCTGTCCTGGCTGTGTCTTGGCAGACTCTCCACCTGCTGATCTAGAGTAGGATGAGGTGTAGCTAATCCTTTTAATAGTTGTTGGTTTTATGAAAACCAACTCTTGGAATCCCAGCTCTTGGAGTCCCAGCTCTTGGAATCAGCTGAGAGTATCAGTTCTCTACTTCAGAAACTGAGTTATGTGGAACCATGCAACATTCCACCTTGCTGGAGTTCCTAAGGGGGTTATAATTCTAGAGGCAGAATTTTGTGTGGGGAGGATTGAGGTTGATTGGACATAGCCCAGGCAGGAAGTTGTCCAAATATGAGACAGAATTCCTGCAGGATGCTGTTATGTTACGGACACGTGGAAGTGCTTCCTTTTTGTGTTGAATGGTGCTGCAGAGGTCAGAGGGCTCTGATGAATTTTCTTCCATCTCCCACGTTATGCTGTGCCTTTCTGACCTACATATATACAAAGCGTAACACAGGAAGAGTTTCTTGTTTCTTTGTTCCCATAATTAATGATATTATTCCTTGTTCCCTTGAGTAGCAGCTGCGGCCACAATTTGATCTTCTAACCTAATCTGAGCCTTGAAACACGATCTTCCCTGTCTGCTCCAGCAAGGGACGCTTGGCCGAGCAGAGCAAGCCGCAGTGCTGATGCGGGCTGAAGCCTTCACTAGAGGGTGCGCCGCTGGGGCCAAGCTCCCTGCAGAGCCAGACTAGCCCTGCCCGCTCCCTCCTGGGCCGGGGGAGGGCCTGGGGGACAGAAAGCTGGGCTGTCGCCGAGCTCTCCGCAGGGCCGGGCCTGTGGAGGAGCCTCGGCAGGGCGGGAGGGCCCGCGCGAGGCGGGGTGAGGGGCTGCCGCCCCCTGCCGGCGCTCCGGTCTTGCAGCGCCTGCCTGCGCCGCTCCCCGCCGCCCCTGCCGATACCTGCCCGCCCCTGCCCGTACCTACCGGCTCCGGCCGATACCTGCCCGCCCCTGCCGGTACCTACCGGCTCCTGCCGGCCCCCGCCTCCCCGGAGTCACACAGTGACGGAGACGGACGCTGCCACGAGTGGTGCCACCACGTCTGTGACCTTTATAAAACTCTCATCGCGACAGCAGTACAAGCGATAGAAAGGACATCTCTTATACACATCTGAATAAATACAGCCTGCGCCCTGCGGGCACAGCCGGGCGTGGGGGGGCGGCGTGAGCTACACATGCGGCGACGGAACAATCACTGGGCGTGTGACAACACAGAGACGTGTGTAGAGATTTGCTCGGACCAGGCTCCGGCGCTCAGAGAGCCGAGTGAGGCGCCAGCAGGAGGTGAAATGTGTGAGAAGTGGGCTGGGGAGCCCAGCGGAGGCGGGGGTCCGGCAGGCACACGCTGCCCCCGCGGGCACGGTGCTCTTCTCGGCAGAAGCAGGCAGGGTAGCCCAGCTACATCTCTGTTTCTGCTAAGAGGCTGTCACCGAGACCTGACGTCATCAGGACCATCTGGGAGCTGGAATCTGTGTCGAGAGAGGGAGAAAACGATGAGCCATTTCGGCTGCCAGAGAGTACAGGGCTGTACTCCAGATGCAGAGGTGAGGATGAGGAATTAGAGCACCGCAGGTGGGAGGAGAACTGCTGAGAGAAGTGTGAGATTAAGCAGTCTGGCCTTGCAGCAGAGTAGAATCGATGCTTGGAGAGGGGGAGAAAGCAGAGACAGCAGCAAGAGCCCAGAGGAACATCAGCTCTGAACCCTGCCCACATACAGGGGATGCTGCTTGTGCTGGCCCAGCTGTGCCCTTACCCAGCCCTGCACTCACCGAGTGCTTTTTTGGCTAGAGAGACAGTGTCCAGGTGGGATGGGCTGTCAGGCTGCAAACCAACCAAGCCCACATAAGGTGGTGGTGCTACCTTCCCAAGAGCAGGGAACACAACAGGCACTCAGCCATGTTATGGCAGCAGAGGCCTGGAAATACTGACTTTCTGCACGGCATGAATGGAGGGTTTGTGCAGCCCTTCCCCGCCTGCCTCAGGGAGGTGAAGGCAGCTTGCTGGCTCTGTGATGGCACAGAGCACCAGCCAGGAACACTGTGACTCTCCCCACACTGAGTGAATCAGATGAAAGGAGGATGGGCATGCATAGCAAGTAAGAAACTCAGTAGGATACTAGTCTCCCAACCAGAAGCCTTTTTAAACAGAAAAAAAATCTGTTTTTTTCTGGATAGGAATGAGAAGATCTTTAGTGGCAGTCCTACACATTCAAAACTGCTGCATGGGAATCTCTGTTTTGGGGATCAGTTTTTGGAAACTGGATGCAAAACTTGGACAAAACTGTCACTAAATTATTTTTATGGCTCTAACAAATGAGGATCCAGATGTTTTCAGGCTGATGGAGTGGTTGTGCTTGTTTCCTGCTAGTGTGATATGAGAATTGTGAGGGGGGAAGGACAACTGAAGGTAAAAAACAACCCCTCAAAACAGCTGGATCACAAGTTAGGAATGTCAATATACAATATCATATATACAAACTATACCAAACAGGCTACTGCTATCTCCATAATATACCTTTTTTCCATTACAAGGAAAAGACAGGCTGTGGCACCTGGCTAACCCTTCACATGTACGGGACGCAGAGATAGGAATAGCTGATGCTGTGCGGATTGCAGGGAGGTTCTGGAAGCAGTGAGGAATGACACAAGTTTTGGCTAGGCTATCTGGCAAAGGCCCCTGAGATCTTTAATGCTCCTGCCCTTGAGTTTTAAGACTTTGCATAAAGATTTCGTGCCTGCAGCATCAGGAAAAACGCCTCAGAGGTACCGTTTCCACTCTTTCCAGCAGCCGCATTGTCCTTGGAGGCTGCCTTTCCACAAGAGGCTCAGCCCAACGCTGTTTAACTTGAAGGTCACGCCTGGAGGTTGTATGTATTCCACTTCATGGGGGGAAAGGACAGATCCCATTCACCAACCTCACCACAAGAAACCAGTGGCACTGGAAACACCCCAGATACTCCAACTCCTGCCTGTCAGCTCCTGCCCACAGCCCAGCTCCCAGAGCTCTTACTGTTTTGGCAGATCCAGGGGTTCTTCTCCCTGGCTGTGACTTCGTGAGCCTCCGTCTCCTCCTCTTCCTCACCCTCTGAGAGAAGGTCAGAGATCTGCTGCTGCAGCTCAGGACTAATGTTGTTCTCTGCCAGGATGAGTGTCCGTAGGGCTGTGGGGTAGTTCTCTACCATGTCCAGCAAGGTCTGGGCGGAGAGTGAAATAAACAGGCTGAAGCAGCACAAACAGCAGCCAGGCTGAGCAGAAAAAGCATCAATGCTTTGTCTCCCTGCAAACTCCAGCTCTCCTCTTCTTACCTCTACCTTCCCTTGGCCTTGACCTGCCTTCATCAGGCTTTATGAGAGACTGAGGACTTCCCATCTTTCTGTGGGAAAAGCTGAGCTTGGATTTCCTGGTTCTGTCTAAAGAAGGGACTGCTCTACACCCTGTTGCTACCAAATATCCAGGCTCATTCCCTCTTACCACTGGGAGCTGGGGCTCTGAGGGGAGAGCCTGTGCTACCGAGCCTTGGCCCCTATATGCCCACAGAGCTTTAGCTCTGATCCTCAGTCAAAAATCCAACCCCTTACTTCTTCCCAGAAAACAGCTAGAGGAAAGTAAGAACACCCCTGGGTGCAGGGAGGGAAGGGGGCACATGTGGACTCATGGGGGGGTGGAGGCAGGTGTAGATCCTAAGGCCTCTACAGACATCCCTGTCCTGTGCCACTGAGATGTCAGTGATGCTGTAGAGAAACTGTGGGCTCTCATACCTGGGCTGACTGGTTGGTAAGTCCTGTTCCCTCCAAGTCCAGAACTTCGAGGGTTCGACTGGAGGCCACAGCGACAGCGAGCATCCCTGCCACCTGGTCACCTGTGGGAGAAGCAAACCAGGGCCGTCAGCAGTGCCTGCCTTTCCTCATGTAATACCACATGCCCTCATGGAAACTTCCTCTGAGTATATCTGCCATCAGACAACCTCCAAACCTGTTCCTCAGGGAGAAAAAAGCTGTTAACTGAAAAAAGAGACAAGGAAAGGTGCACCATTTTGTGGTTATGGGAGCAGTCACTGATTGTCAGGGGGAACACGAAGGAACACAGTGAAACTGGTTTTGTTCCCAAAGGAATCATATCTTTCCAAATCTCCTTCCTACACAAGGATGCAAGGGCCTTTAACAGTCCCTGTAAGGCATCACAGCCACAGAATAGGAGCTAAATACTTCAGTATAGGGGAGGGCTGAAGCCAGACAGA
This sequence comes from Chiroxiphia lanceolata, assembly GCF_009829145.1. Taxonomy (NCBI): domain Eukaryota; kingdom Metazoa; phylum Chordata; class Aves; order Passeriformes; family Pipridae; genus Chiroxiphia; species Chiroxiphia lanceolata. The sequence continues at coordinate 32,415,909 of NC_045639.1, read as the reverse complement.
GGACTCTGCACCAGCTGAAGGACTGCCTCCCTGGAAAGGGAGTAAACTTTTGGACACATCATCAAAGACTGATGGTAGTGAAGAGACAAGACTCCAGTGTGTTCTCCTGACATTCTCTGCTGAGTGCTAAGATGCCATACAACTGTGACACCTTCTCTTAGAGCAAAACCCAGAGTGCTGTCAGATAACACCCTGGAGCCTTTCCTGCCCAAGAGGAGGTACCTGGTCAGACAGAGGGCCTGGAGGGAAGCTCTGTTTGCAGATAGGGTGAGGAGGGGAGTATCCTGCTGATGCTCAGGGAGGCATGGCCTGATCTCCTCCTCACCACCTTGCAGCAGAGCTGGAGAGAGTTTGTTTCTATGGCAACGAGTGCCAGGCTCTCCTCCTCCTCCTCCTCCTCCCTTCTCCTCCAGGAAGATGAAGGGGGGAGCGTGGGGACATACTGCATCTGCCAAGCCAGCTTCCGCACCCGGTTCTTCAGGAACAAGGGCGACATGGAGGGTCAAACATGACAACAAAGGCAATGGAGTAGGCAAGGCACAACCTCCTTTCTGCACCTCCCTGCAGGGTATGTGGCCACTTCATACAACCAGAGCAGTGAGGGTGGCTTTCCCTACAGGTGAAGGTGCCCGGCAGGGTGAACTTGCTGCTGGGGATCAGAAGGCAAGGAACTGCCCCATCCTACTGTTGATGCTCTACTGCATTTCTAGAGCTTGGTCCCCCACCAACCACTGGTGCCAGTTGCACAAACACTGAGAGGCAGGAGTGCAGCATCCCCTGCTCCTCCTCCCTGGCCCCCAGCTTACCTAGAGGGTTGTAGTCCAGGTTCAGCACGCGGAGCTGTGAGCTGTGAGCCACTGCAATGGCCAGGCGTCCCCAGCCTTTGCTTGTGATGCCTGGGTTGGCGCTCAGTGTTAGCTCTTTGAGGCCTGGAGAAGAGAGAGAAGCCAAACCAGAGCCTTAGGGTCACCAAAGCAGTCTCAGGAGAACTGTTTCAGCTCACCAGAACAGCTTTGAGTTTGGGGATCTACGGGTTTGGTTTGCTCTGACAACTGTCATCACATATTTCAGAGATCAGTGAAATATTTCACTGCCTTCAGCAGTAGCCCTTCATTTATCCATGCTGTGAATGCCCCACTTATCTGCTCCCATCCTGTGTCCTGCTTACCCTAAGTAGCAAACACAATGGAAAGAGGTAAGGGGAGTGTGAGACAACTGCCTGGGTGAAGAAGGTGACATGAGGTGACAGGTTGGAGAGAGGATAACAAGGACAGTAGGCTCTGAAGCCTGCACCTGGGAGGGGTGGCCAGCAGAGATAACAGCATCAGTGGCATTGTGAGCACACAGAGGAGGAGGTACTGGGAAGAGGTGGAAAGTACTTAGAGAGTCAGGAGAAAGGAGCGGCATTACCTCTGTAAATGCCAGCTCTCAGCTTAACTGGCTCACTGGCCTCACACCACCAAAGATTATTCCCTGCAAAGACCTGAGACTTGGCACTAGGGCTATGACCATGCAACTACACACTCACACAGTGCACCTGCAAGCAGGGACAATTCCCACGCACTGACAATAAAGCCAAGTGCTGAGGTGGGGGCACACAATATATTTATCTATGGTCATTATCAACACTCAAATGCGAAATAAATATCCAGGCTGTCCCTCCTCCAATTTCAAATGCTCCTGACATGAACCAGAAACAACCTGTTGGTCTCTGAGCTCCAATCTGCCAGCAGGACAGATCAATTACAGAAAGCCCATGCCTGCCCAAGGGAACCACTTCTTTATTGCCTGGCTTTTCTGCTTTACTTAAGTTGGGGGAAAGAAATTCTTCAGCCCAGGCAAACTATAGAGCCTGCCTCCTCCGGGGCTGAGGATTTACTGCTGCATGCATCTGCTCTGTGTGAAAGCTCCACTGATCATTGTGCAGCCCACAGCCCCTGGTGCTTACCGGACTTGGCCCCATCAGGCGGCAGGAGCCCACAGATAAGGTTGATGCCTTCATCACCCAGCATGCAGTCTCCTAGATCCAGAGCCACCAGCGAGGGGTGGATGGAAAGAGCAGGATTGAGGAGGGCCAAGCCTGCATCTGTCAAGGGACTCCCATGGAGGCTGTGCAGGTAAAAGGGAAAATTACTATGGAGCCTTCTTCCTGGGGGCTAACTAACCTGACAGGGAGGGAGAAGCAGACGAAATGAACTGGATGACAAATACTAACCCTAAGTGGGCAAAAAGTGCTGGGAAGCCTCTGCTGCGAGGATCAGCTGGCCGCTGCAGTGGCCCTCCTCCCCCGACCGGGACGAGGGGGTGCAGGGGATGCCAGCGCGGCAGGAGCAGCCCCACCACCGGGGCAGCCAAGCTGGAGGGCCGGGACTGAAAGCCAGGGCCGTGCCCATCCGGCAGGGGCAGAGGTGGCTCCCTCCCAGCCAGGTGACGGGTAGGGGCTTATCCGCCACAGCGTCAAGGGCATCTTCCCTCCGACAAGACTCAAATTCAAGGGCTGGCCCGGAGCCCCCCGAAAGAGCCGTCCTCGCCCTGGAGGGGCCCAAAGCCCCCCCCCCCGGCAGCCCCCGCCCCGTTGTACTCACAAGAGGGACTGGACGGAGCGGTTCGTCTTCAGGGCCTCGGCCAGCTGCTTGACGCGGTTGATGTTGGAGACGATGCCCAGGTTGAGGTTGAGCTGGGCGAGGGAGCGGGATTCGGCCACCCCACGGCAGACGTGCCCGAAGTCCCGCTCGGAGAGCTGGCAGCCCCGCAGAGACAGCAGCCGCACCGAGTTCTCCCGCAGGCTCTCGCAGATGTCCCGGATCTCCGCCCCCGACAGCGTCTCTCCGGAGATCTGGATGGACCCCGGCAGCATCTTCCCCGGGCTCGGGGAGCCGCCGATCCCGGGGCCGCGCCGCCCGGGCGCCGGGAGGGAGCCAAGCTGCGCGCTGTGCGCTGCGGGCCGGGGCGGGCGCCGCCGCTGCCGCTGCCCGGCAGTGCCGGCCCGGCCCACCGCGGCCCCGGGGGCGGCACCGCGCTGCCTTCACCGGCGGCCACCGGGCCACCCCGCTTCGCCCGGCGGGGCGGCAGGACCCAGGGGAGCCATCGGTCGGGGCTAATCCGGACCGGGGCACAGCGCCGGGCGGGGGCCGGGCAGCCCCACGGATCCCCGCCCTGCTCCGCCCGCACCTGCTGGGCCGCCCCGCCTCCTCCCGACCGCCGCTTCGGGCCCTCCTATAGCCCGGCAGCCGCCTCTTCTCGGAACGGGGTGGGCGTGGAGGGGCCTCTCACCCCACGCCCGTATCCCCCACCCCATTCCGGCATGTCCCCCACTACGCGAGGGGCGGTGGCAGCGCCCGCTGGCACCTGTCTGCTGCCCTGAGGGGATGGCGGAGCCATGGACGGCGGGGCCGCGTCCCCGGCACCGAGGGGGTGCAGGAGCGGAGGGAGGGTGGGAGAAGCCCCACTGGGAAGGACCCTCCCTGCTAGCCCCGCTCCCACCTGGGGAGGGGGCCAAAGCCATTGAGCCGTGGCGCACGCTGGGCGCTTGGTCTGAGGAACTGCGATGTTCCGTGGCTTCAGTGACGTTTATGCATAAACCTGGAACCTGGACCCATGACTTAATGGCGAGGTCGGTGTGAGCTGCTCCTCAAGGCCCAGGGCTCTTGGAGCCGGTGCTTGGAAGCAGCTGGTGAAAGGTGGAGGGTTGGAGAAGGGCCGCAGGCTTCCTTCTTCCTGAGCACACAGTCTGCGCCCTCAGCCTGACCTGAGGTGTGCGGGGCATAACCTGCCGTCTGTTAATGCATGGGTATGGATCAGAGGGATTTGACCCCTCTCTCCCCTGTTGGGTAATCCTGTTCTTGGAGAGAAATAGGAAGCAGGGCCCCTGCATTTTCAACTTCACTGAGCTGAAAAAGGAAGCCAGTGATGTGGAAATTAGGTTAAACCGCCTAAGTAGGCAGCTTTCTGCACATAACTAATCTGGCTGCTGCATATAGCAGTGCTTAAGTGAATTCCAGCCCAGTGGGTAACACTGTGACAAACCCAGGTTCCTCTGCTTGGTTTTCAGGCCAGGGTGGGGGAGAGGGAATGGAAAGTGAATGGAAAAATAGGGTGTGGAAGGGGATATGAAGCAGTTCTCCTCCACTGAAATGGAGGACCAGATCACCTGAGCTGAGAGTGCACATTAGGCTCTGAATGAGACAAGGGAAGAAGCAGATAAGAAGATGGATTCAGCTTTTAGACTTTGGCTGCAGCATCTAACTTCCAGTGTAGGTATCTCATGCCCTTTGAGTATCCATTGCTGTTCTCTAGAGCTATCTACACACTCCTTTTTCTTTCCCTGTTGCACAGGGATGCATGACCTTGATACTGTTCCTGCAAGGAACACCAAAAACAGACCACTGGCCTAACAATTCATCTGCACTGGGATATGAACAGCAGCTGCGAGCAGCTATAGTACAGCTGATGGCTTTCAGAAAAGGAGCAACTGATCTCTAATGTCACGTCAAATGATTCAGGTGAGAATGGGATCCTAGGTATTGCAGGGACAAAGGCTGGATCTCAGAGTGGTGGGCACGGGATGGGTGACCAAGAAAATCCCAGCTGCTGCTGCTGCATACAGGTCAACTGGAAGACTACACTCTCACCTCTTGATTACCTCCAGGCACTAATCAACTCATGCTTTTTTAAACAGACTGTTATTAGAGAGGTGCTTGAAGGAGAGCCCCTGGGACTTGTCCCACTTCCACTGACAGCAGCAGCCCTGAAACACTGATGAAGATGCCCTAGTGCTGGCATCTTCACTGCCTATTGTCAGGAGCAAGAGCACATTGAGGAGACAAGCATCCAACCTCACTTCATGCTCAAATACATTGGAAAAAGTGGCACAGGAGCTAATGGTCCAAAGCTCTGGTTCCCTAAACCTAATTAAGGGCTATGCAGAGGGGACTTTGGCAATGCTATTTTGTGTAGAATTAGATATTGCTTCCTTGTTATGTGCAGTTACCCAGCAGGTATGAGGAAGGTTGTTTATTGTTTACCTACTGGGGGCACAAAGACTGATGCCATTAAGAGTTCACAGAGCTACCCTCGTTCAAAAGGGTGAGGTGATGGGAGGAATTATTTCAGATTTGTGCCAAGGGGGGAGGGAGAAAATTATTTTAGATTTGCTGCAAGAGCTGTGGCAGGAAACAAAGGTAGAGATAGAGTTGCACAATAGGCTTGTAAGGCTTGTCATGATAACTAGAGGACTTGAGTAAGCACTGAAATGCCCTCCCACAAGGACTTTACTAAGGCTGCATGCTCAGCATGCTCCCTGGAACTGCAGCGTGCACACATTTCCCTGAAAAACCTTGTCCTTCTCTGTCAGCAAAAGGCAATGCTGAGGCTCTGTCAACTACTGAATTTCTGGCAGTACAGAGCAGTTCAGCTTCCAGCTGCTGCCGCACAGAGGATTAATTAGGGCTGAAGAACTGGAGCAGAGCAAGCCCCACAGGTTCCAAGAGGGTGATTGGTTGTCACCCTGGTCATGTTCCCAGCTGACATGACACACAAGCTGCCCAGGGGACGCGTGAGGAGTTTGCTTGCTCCTCTCTCCTGTGCTTTGAGTGAAAACACAGGGCACAGCTTTACCCTCCTGCTTCAGCTAAGTGTGGGAGAGAAGCACAGCTGTTCTTCTCTGTCTCTGTAGATCAGCAGTGATAGAGTTTGTGCAGAATGATTTTTCTTCTTGGCTGGACTTAACTCCAGTGACAATTTGCCTCTTTTCCTTCCTCCTTTCTTGTGCTTCCAGAGTTCGCACCAAGAGAAACAGATCCATTCTAGGCTGCCAGGGCAAGAACTGTGAATTAGAAACCAACCTCCCATGGAGATATAAAGAGGGAAATACCAGAATCAGCATCAAAAACTAATGCTTCCATTTTGTCAAGTATCAAAGTAATAGAAATTCTAGGAGCTTAAAGTGGTTCAATTAGTCAAAAAAACTGCCGTGGAGACTAGCCCAAATAATTAACAATTCTCCCAAATAACTTGCTCTGAGTGCTGTTCTTCAGCCAAAATGCTTCCTAAAAGAGGGGGACGGGCAGGAAGGGAGGGGAGGGGAGGAGAGGAGAGAGTGAGAAAACATGTCTATTATGCATGTGATTGCTAGCACACAAGCTTCTTGCTCTAGGAAGGGAACAAATTATGAACAAGGGAATAGGCAAACAGTGGAAAGTAGGTCTGTGACTGAAAATGCTCACATCCAGTGATGTTTTTAACTGAAGCAGATGACCAGCCTGATGACAGTAGCTGGTACTATCTTCCTCTCTTTCATTGCACCTTGGCACTAGTCTGAATGCCACTACAGCTGCATCCTCTCCTGTTAATATAAACAAGAGACCAAAGAGTGCAGTGCTGACATGCTGCCTTGTGCACAGCTAACTTGTGGGTACACCAAGAAAGGGCAACGTCTTGTGCTTTCTCTGAGGGGTGGCTCCTCTCCTAGACATCCAGAAATAGAGAGAGAAAAGGTGAAAGCCAGTTATCAGCTAACAGCTTTCCACTCTCAGACCAGTAAAAGTAAGAGCAGTGAGGGAAGGCTGAACTAATAATTTGTGTGTTAGTGCAGCGCAGGTAAGCCTAGACTGGGCTGCTCTGCTTCCCCATCCTTACTGGAGCTTTCTCAGCGTCAGTACGCTGGAGATACATGTGCCAACCTACTTCTATTGCACGCTCCCCTACTTCTCCCTTTGTTTAATGGAAACACTGGAAAAAAGTTTGCCAGAGACCCTCAAGGCTCCAGGAACCCTTTCAGAAACAAGGCCTAGACTCTGCTTGAAAAGCCAGGCAGTACACAGCAGACGTGGTGCCTGGGGGAGCAGGATACCACTCCTGCTCGGTGACAGTCCCTTGGCTGGGAGACACAAGGGCAAGCAGCACAAGAGTGGGCTGAACCAGCCTCTTAATAGAAAAGCCCACAGAAGACCACGCACAAACATGCTGCCCCTGCATGGCCCACAGAGCAACATGGGCAGAAGGGTGTTAAGAACAAAAGGTGCTGTGAAAGGCTGGGGACAGACACATTTCTGATGTCCCAGAAGAAGGGATGGTGAGGTGAGATAGCAGCTTGGACCAAGTGAAGAGAGAGGAGTTAATCTGGAGCACGACAAGGAAGATCATGCGGTTAAACATTGTGCTGTTCTGAAAATCTCCAGAGAAAGTGAAGTTCCTGTGCCTCTTGGGCTATGGAAAAGTGCCCAAGAGAGGCCATGTATCACAGAACATTTGAAGTAGGACAGCAGAAAATCGAAAAGAATCCTGCTTTGAGTCTAGGACAGGACAGATAAAGGCAGAGACTCAACACCACTCTCCCACTAGACAAGCAGGCTCAAACATAAGACATAACTCAGCACCAACATCAATTTAATTCTTCCCTCTTCAGGACAGGAACAGGGCAGATAGTCCTGGAGTTACATCAGCAAGCGGAAAGAGGGCTAAGGGACAAACTGTGCTGGGAAATCCCAGCTAAACATGCAGGTAACAGAACCACTCTACTCAAGACAGCCCAGACCTGGGTGGTGGAAGAGTGTAGTTCTTCTGAGTCACTGAGGTGCGACTCACCTCAGCTGAGTCCACTCAGCTGCTCAAAACTGTAACCCAAAGGACAGGTCCAGGAAAACAAAACCAAGTCGTCTTCTTGTTGTTCTGTCCTGTTCCTAAGAGACAGCAGGTTACTGTGGCCCTATGCAGCCCCAGAAGTAGTGAAGGAAGCAAGTCCAAGTTTGTGAAACTACAGGGTCAATGCAATGGCTTTGGCTGTTGTGTTCAGCACAGCATTGGAAACAACTGGAACATCTCGGGCAACTCTCTGAAAGGGTGGCATGTTGGGTCCTTCCAATGTGTCCAGGATACCTGCAGGGAACAGAAAAAAGGGGAGAGAGGCAAGAGTTAGTTCAGATGATAGCAGATGGCACGTTTCTTCTTGCTTTTCTCTCTGGCCAGGTAGTGGTTGATGGTAGCAGGGCCCAGGATATGTGAAACACTTGCAGGCAAGGAGGAGACATCTAACCCCAAAGACTGAGCAAGAGTAAACACCTCCATGCAGAGACCACAGGGTACGCACCAGAGCTTGACCTCAGGGCAGGAAAACTGCCTGTTACCAAGAGTAACATAGATCTTTTTGCTTTGAGGGTGTCAGATCCAGTCCCCTGCCATTTGACCTGAATGCAGGTACTGCCAGGGATGTTGCTCTGCTGAGGCAGATCGATAAAATCCTGTTCCTACTTCATCCCAGCACAGGTCCTGCTCTTAGACCAATTGTTTGCTTTCATCTAAAGATACACTTGCAGAATTACATCAGGAGCTGCAGCTGGGCTGCAATATGGAATTTTTATCGCTGCAATGCAAACATAGACCATTCTTGGCAGAAAATACATATCCTGATGCAAGTGTTCTCAAGTCCCTGTCAATTAACCTCTCAAGACTGATCATCAGTCTTGGAGTGCCTTGAAGAAAACTGGAGTATATTTTATTCTATTTCATCTGCCAAAAAATTGCACATCAGAGCTCAGAACCTTCACCATAAGAACAGATCCAGGAAAGAACAGGATTTATATCTAGAAGGACTTGTAATGCTGTGCTATAACCCCTAATTATGCAGATTTATCTGAAATATCATGAATGGGTCTGGCTGCCTAAACTCATAAAGATGCTTGCAGAATTGCATATTTAGGGATCTGGAAACTCTCTAGAGATAAGTGGGAGAAGGCGTTTGGGTTTTTTTTAAAGGATGTTGAGATTTTGTTAGAAGAGACACAGAAAGGGACCCGGACAAGCATAGCCTGGTGAACAGTACCAACTGGGGAAGATGCAGCTTCTGCTATCCGTGTTGTCCAACAGAAGATGGAAAAAGGTGTTAAACAAAGAAGGAAAAATACTTATGACACATTTCCTGATCAGAGAAAAGCAACCTGACTTCAGCAATATTCAGTAAGGGGGCTTGATATCTGCGTGCAAGAACAGTCAGTCCTGCTACACTTCACTTGTGGGGAAATAATAAGGGTCCTGCCTCACAACTTGGGTCTTAAGTGCTAAAACTCAGCGACAGTAACTACCCCATTGTCTACGTGGTGCCCTATTTCAACAGCTTCCTCTAAAAAAGCTCGTGCTGATCATTCTTGAGTTGGAAGCCAGCACAGATACCCTAAGGACAGACCCAAACTGTCCATCCTTTCTCTCAGAGCAAAAAGTAGCTTCTCTTCCCCCACATTTAACAGGACGTCTTCATATCTGCCTTGCTTACCTTCTACCACCTTGTGATAAGCAAAGTGCAGATAGAGGAGGAAAAGCATATGCAGAGCAGCAAGAGTCCCACACAGGATGAGCCGCTGGGTATGTCCCACGGTGCGTGACACCAGCACAGCAACCTAGGAGAGAGGTGGAGACCAGAGACAAGGTAGCTAGCTGCTACCTGAGCCTGTAGCATTGCAGTCAGGAGCACACAGGAGGATGGGCCAAGTAGGGAGAATCCCTGGAAACACTAATCTGAGTCTTTTTCGCAGTTTTCACCAACAAATTTAGAGCAATCTGACTTTGTTTTGTGTAGGTGAACCTTGCCTGGTTTTGCCAAGAGTGCAGGATGCTCAGGCCTGGCTCTCCAGAGCAGCAAGAGCTGTAAGGGAGTAAACCTCCTGCAGCTCTTAGAATGGGTGAGGATATTAATCCAAGCAGCACCTCCATGCACCAGTGGCCAAATGATGCAGGATCATCGGGCTGTTCTTCACAGCAGCCCAACTGGCTGTGAAATGAACTGCCAGGCCCAAGGAACAGAAAGCAAACAACACCTCCCTCCCTTTTTTTTTGTCCCAGGAAGAGGAAGACCCCAGGCTGTCTGTCCCTTACCATTCGTAGTGTGGAGAGTCCACCAACAACCAACCAGAAGATATAGAAGAGGGAGTGGAAGTGGATATTATAGGTGACAAAGAGAGTGATGCAGTGTCCAAAAAGGCCATAGCCCTGACAAAACAAAAATGTCCATATTACAAGTGTCAGTCCCACACAAAGGGCCATTGACCAAGAGCACAAACAGCCTATTCCTGCACCACTTTACTGAGGCAAAGGCTCACAAACCACTCATTCAGTGCCAAAGAGTCAACCAGAACAACAAGTTTAACAGCATCTCACATCCAGATAGTCTGTCTGAAGGATTCACTAGCATGTCAGAGATTGAAACAACTTGGGAAACAAAGGAAAGATTCTCTGATTCCAGAGAAATTGGGTTCTCCTGTTTTTTTCCCACTAGGCTCTCAAATCACGAAGTGCAGAGCAGGAGACCTGCATGAAGGAACTGCCTCCTTGCACTGTTGCTGTGCCTGGAATGGGGCAGGTCTGAAGAGCATCTTGGAATTCCAGGTTGTCCAAATGCAGTTACCTGGGACCAGTGTTTTATAGGGACTTTTCCCGTTCTTTGAGAAAAGCTTGTGCTGGAACACCATGCAGCCAATGTGCATCTCCAGGCAGTTCCACCTATACATACCAACAGTGACAGCATCTGCACCATTGTGATTTGTGCATTGCACAGATATGCCAGGAAATACATGAAAGACGAGACGCCCAACCAGTAACCGAAGCAGGTCCCAATGGCTGTGCCCATCAGTGTGCCTTCCCTCTGTGAAGAGAGCGTCAGGATGAGGAAAACTCATAGAAGTGACCTGCCAGCACCCAAATTTCAGCTGCTAGCCTTTCTAGGCATTAGCAAATAGCTGGCTAGCAGTGTTCAGGGGGCCACATGACCCACACACCAGCTCTCCCAGCAGCAGAGTGTCAGGACTTTCTGATGCATCCTTCCTCCCACCCCCAAACCAACAAGTTCTTCCTCAAATCCATCTGCTTTCAGCGAGACGCTTATTCAATTATGGAAGAGGTTTCTTCTCTGTTTCTACTGTAATTGTAGCAATCCAGAGCCCAGTCAAACCACAACTTATCACTGAGACTTGACGTACAATGATGGTGTCTGAGGTCTTCATTCCGTGCAAAAGAATGGCCACTAGTGTGAAAACCAGCATGAGGGGTCCATACAGCTCGCCTGCAATCTTCTACAGGAGACAGATGAGGGAAAGTTTGGTTAGTGCTCCTGAGTACCAGCGTTCCCACCACAAGACATATGACAAGTGTCTTGGATGAAGTTTATCACCTAGGTTATTCCCTGAGGTGAGATGAGAGCACACTGAGGTTTGGAACAACCACAAGAAAGGGGTCACCAACATTTTCAGGGACATGAACACCTAACAAACTGAGGTCATTAATAACATGGTCTACTTCAGTTTTGCAAGGTGGGACAGTCACTTGGCCAGGGAGTCTGATTCAGCAAAAGGAAACTCACCTGTGGGAAATTAATCATCTTCACAGGAATCATAGACTCCAGGAGTCTGCATCACAGGAAAGCAGGCAATGACAATAGGAGCAGGAAGGGCAACAGGATGGTTAACAAAATGCTTCATAAGTAAAATATCCCATACACCCATTACTAGTGTTTGCTGCTGTGTTTCCAGGCCTTGGGGGACAGAGATTCTTTCTAAAGGGTCCCAGAAGGTCACTAAAGAAGAAAAATCTTACTGTCAGTGGGTAAACTTTGCTGAGGGCAGGGGGGGGGGGCAGATTCAATGAAAATGTCCAGGGATCCATGCAGGGATGAGAGATCCTTGACAGAACAGCAGGAACAAAAGGCTCACAAAACTTTGCCCTCTTGGACACAACTGTGTTGCAAATCCAACAGAAGCCACACAACACAGCCAAGTACAAAAAGGCTGAGGATGCCCCAGAGCCCTTTCTCCTATCCCAAGCACCCCAAGCACCAATGTTGGCTGGCAGGGCTGCCAGCCCAACCGCAGGACCTCACTAAGGAGAGCAGGACACACTAAGGAGAGTGTTTCCTCATCCGTGAGCCTTCCCGCAGGGCTGACAGCCCAGCCCTGCTCGCTCGCCCGGTGGACACAGCCAGCCTGCTGCAGGCACGGAGCTGCCGCCCCCCTCTGCCCCCGCCGGGCTCTGCCCACCTGGCTCGCACTTGGACCGGCTCCACATCGAAGTAGGGCCGGAGGATATCGATGTTGGCGTAGAGGCTGAAGGCCTTGGAGGCTTGTCTCTTGCCCACCTGCCACATCTGCGGAGAGAAGGGAGCGGGCAGAGGCCGGGCGGGCAGGCGAGGCCGCCGGGGGCGGCCGAGGGGCTGCGCTCACCTGGTCAGCGACCTGCCGGCCCAGCTGCCCCCGCAGCCCCTTCATGCCCAGGAACTCCCCGTCCTCCTCCTCGCCGGCGCCCGCCTCGCCCTCTGCCTCCTCCTCCTCCTCCTCCTTCATCCGCTGGTGCATCTCCCCCATGTCCTCGAAGCTGGAGCCCGACGTGTCGTCCATGTTCTCCATGTCGATGACGGCGGAGCCGCCACCCTGCGCCGGGGCAGACACAGCGTCAGCGCCCGCTCGGCCCGGCCCCGTCGCGCCGCCGCCGCCCCGGCCCGGCCCCACCTGCATGTTGTCCTCGAAGCCGCCCCATTCGGCTGCGGGGGCGCCGCTCCTGCCGCCGCCGCCCGCCGGCCCCGACGCGGCCATGGTGCCCGTCCCGGCCCCGCCGCGCTGGCCCGGATGGGCGGGAGCGGATGTGACGGCGGCCGTGGAGCCGCTCCCGGTGCCGGCGAGCACCGCCCCCTCGCCCCCATGGCGGCCTTGCGGGGCGCGGACGAGATGCGGGACCGCGTGGTGCTGGGCGAGTTCGGCGTCCGCAACGTGAGTGAGCGCGGCGGGGCCGGACCGCGACCGTCCGGAGCCCGCACTCTCTCACGGCCCCGCCTGTGCCCTCTCCTCGCAGGTCCACACCACCGACTTCCCCGGAAACTACCCCGGCTACGACGACGCCTGGGACCAGCAGCGCTTCGAGGAGGTGGGTGAGCTGCGTCGGCGGCCGGGGTGGGTGTGCGGGGAGATGCGGGTTCTGGCCGGGGCTGTAGGTGGACGTGCGGGGGGATACGGGTTCTGGCCGGGGCTGTAGGTGGATGTGCGGGGGGATGCGGGTTCTGGCCGGGGCTGTAGGTGGGTGTGCGGGGGGATGCGGGCCCCGCGGCCGGCGTGACCGGGGGTGCGCGGCTCCTGCAGGCGTTCCGCGTGGACGTGATCCGTGAGGAGGGGGACTCGCTGGAGTTCGACATGGTGGGCATCGACGCCGCCATCGCCAACGCCTTCCGCCGCATCCTGCTCGCCGAGGTACCGCTGCTTGCGGGGCTGCTCGCCTGGGAGTGCCAGCTTACGACTTGCGTGATGGGGAGCGGGGAAGGTCCAGCCTTTGTGGATAGCTGCAGGGTTTGGAAGAGGACACGTTCATTCCGCATGTGTGCCAGGAACCCAGAAGAGAGGGCTTAGCAGCATGGGCAATACTGCCTGTTGCACTTAAGGGTGCTGCTGGTGGTGTCTATGGGTCAGCCTTTTGGACGCAGCTGTGTTGCAAACCAAACAGAAGCCACATAATGCTACCAGATACTAAATGGTTGAGGATGCCTCAAAGTCCTTTCTCCTGCCCTTCACCTCTTGTGATCGATTGTTTAAAAAAAATAGGGAAGGGGTATATGGGGTGTAAGGGTATATTGGGTCCTCTGGCTTGGCAGAAATACCTCTGAAAATAGCCTGCATGGCAGTTATTTGTGGGAGAGGAGGAAAGCTCTAGCTGGATAATCTGTTGTCATGTAGTTCAACTATCATCTTATACTGACTTGATCTCTTGTCTCCCTGAGGTGCCAACAATGGCTGTAGAGAAGGTCTTTGTGTACAACAACACATCCATTGTGCAGGATGAAATTCTGGCTCATCGGTTGGGCCTCATCCCAATCCGAGCTGACCCTCGGCTCTTTGAGTATAGAAACCAAGGTGAGAGTCTTGGATTAAATAGAAATTTTGAAGGTTTCCCTCAAAGTAGGAAATCAGGTCATGTAAACTGAGCAGAAGTGTGATTTCATAGAGGCTCATGGGGTTCTTCCCTTCCCAGGAGATCAAGAAGGCACAGAAATTGATACTCTGCAGTTTCAGCTGAAAATAAAATGCAGCCGAAACCCTCAGGCAGCTAAGGAATCATCTGATCCTGATGAACTATATTGCAATCACAAAGGTGAGATCTTTCTTAAAAATAGGTGCTGTTTTCTTCTTTGGTTTTTTGGTCTTGAAAGACAGGATTTGGGCTGTTCTCCTGTGCGCCCTGTGTGTGCACAGGGAGAGAGCTGATACCATTCTGCTCAACTTTTTGCCATCTCCAGTCCTGTACAGATCAGTGACCTGCTTTGAGACAGCAGCTGGCTGATGCTTGTGGCTTCTCTTTGCAGTGTACAGTAAACATATGACATGGGTGCCCTTGGGGAATCAGACAGACCTTTTTCCGGATGCTGACTTCCGACCTGTTCATGATGATATCCTCATTGCATTGTTGCGACCCGGACAGGAAATAGATGTGCTTATGCACTGTGTCAAGGGTATAGGTGAGTCCTGAGTCCTGGGGCAGAAGGAGGAGGAATGTGAGTGCTTGGACTAGGGCACTGCTGTGTGAAGGGGAAGGGTGGAGAACTGGCTTTCCCCCTGGAACTTTAGGCCCCGGCATCCTTGCACTCTTGTTCCCTGAAGCCTGTTCTCATCCTCGACTCTTAACTCTTCTTGCAGGTAAAGATCATGCCAAGTTTTCTCCTGTGGCAACGGCCAGTTATCGACTGCTTCCTGACATTACTCTCCTGAAGCCTATTGAGGATGAGGCGGCTGAGACATTGCAGAAGTGCTTTTCCCCTGGAGTCATTGAGATCCAGAATATCAAGGGTACTTCTTTTTTCCTCTAAGTGCTTTGATCCTTACAAGCTTTGGTTGAGACTGATTCGAGATTAGAGATAAACTTTGTGGTGACAAAACCATGTTGTGGTGTTGCCTTGCCGGTCAGCAACAGCTCATACTCTTCTGAGCCTGGTTTTATGGAAGAGTGACTGCCACATGCAGATGTGTTGGGTGCTGAACTGGGATCTCCCTGAAATGCTAAGGCATTGGATATGTATCAGACTGAGTAGTGAGCTTGCTCCTTCCAAGCAGCTGAGTGTGGAGAAGGCTTCTTGTGTCCTGCCTAGGGGTACATGCAGGCTTTGCGTTTGGGTTAGTGTTCCAATCTGCTTAGATGCAGAGGGGAACCAGGTTCTAAAACATTCCCATACACGGGATTAAGGCACAAACCAGGCCAGATGCTGGGTCTCAAAATGATAATTTGACTTTATTTTGTAACACAAAAGAGCAGAGAGAAAGAAGGAAGATAAAAAAGTGGGAAAAGCTAAGGGTAACTGTTAAAAGCACAGGACAGGAGTTACCACCACCATGAAGTGCTGCTGGCTTGCAAGCTGGTAGATCTGTGCTGGGCTTCTTCGCTGGTCGCCTTGTATCCTCCGAGGAACAGCTGAACTGACAGGGTAACAGAGTGGCAGCAGCTCCCGCAGCAGTCCTCAAACAGCCCCCCAGCAGTCCCCAGGCATGGCCTTAAATACCCTCACCATAGTAGCCCCTGGATGTCCATTGGCCACTTCACCGGTATCCCAGCAAAGGTTGCCTGGTAGCAAGATGGACCCTGAGAGTCCATTGGCTGGTTCCCAATCTCCAAGCAAGATGTGCCTGGCATACCTTATTTGGGAGAGTCCTTCCCATGTTTTTTGACTGTAACAACTTTCTTTCTTTTCTGCTCATCTGCCCACCTCTGCTAGCTTGCTAGGTGCCTCCTGGAGCTTTTTCAAGTAGCTTGGCTCCTGCAGCAGCCTAGCTGTGGCATCGAGGCTTTTTAACTCCATGCTCGAGACAATAGTGAAGCAGACTCCATCTTGTAATCAGTCCACTACAGTTAGTTCTGCCTGGCTGGAGTTTCATTTTGGGAATATGCCAGTTCTTTCAGGTGGTGGCATCCCTGCCTTTGCTGATGGGGGAGTGAGTGCCTGTTTGAGGGGTAAGCACCTGCATGACCACAAGGTCAATTTGCCCACCTCATTTCATCTTTTTCCCTTTAGGGAAAAAGGTGGCAAGAGTCGCCAACGCACGGCTGGACACATTCAGCAGAGAAGTTTTCCGTCATGAGGGTCTGAAAAACCTTGTGCGCCTGGCAAGAGTACGAAACCATTACATCTGTAAGTGTCCTGTTCCCCACAGAGCCCTGCCTGGTTTGTGTAAACAAGAAGAGACTGGCCAGCATGTATGGCTGGGTTTCTGCCTCCTCCCACCCCCTCATCAGCATTCATACATTCATATTCCAGTGGGTAACTACTGAGGTTGTGGTTTGTTGTTGCTTTGGGATTGAATCTCTTTGTGCTTCCTGCTGGCAAATGTAAGCTGTTTGGCTGTGAAGATCTGGCTTGTTACAAGTGTGGTGTAAGGGAAGGTGAGGGACAGAAACATGGAGCCAGGTGCAGGCTGAAGCTGCCTTGTGGCTGTGCTGACCTGTGTCTCTGTGCAGTTTCAGTGGAGTCGACGGGTATCTTGCCTCCAGATGTGCTGGTGAGTGAAGCCATCAAGATCCTGATGGGAAAGTGTCAGCGTTTCCTGAACGAGCTGGACTCTGTGCCTATGGAGTGACCAGGCTGTAGATGGGAAGCATATCCCTGCACTGCTCTTCCGGGCTTCCTGCACCTGCCTGTAGGGGTGATTCCTCTTCCATAGCCAAGAGGCTTGATGCAGGCTTGCCAAGAGTCCTAGGACCATCTCTTTGGATTTGTTTTCTGTTGGTAATTAGCCTCAGTGAGGAGATATGTTAAAATAAAGGCTTTTCTTTAAAGCTGTCTCCTTCTGTGCCATTTGCAATTGTGAAACTGTAATACGTGGAGAACAAAGTGACAGCAGGTCTAAAGATGAATAATAGCATTTATTTTAGATTGTATGCAGTAGGTAAAGAGGCCTGATATGGCAGTAGGGTGAAGCACTTCAATACAGGTCAGTGAGATTTAATGAGTTTGTATCAGTGCAGGGCTGTTTGTGGGTGTCTCAGACCAGCTCTGGCATAGGTAAGATGTTAGAAAAAAAGACTGTGCTGTCAGAGGGCTGGAGAACCTCCCTTGTGAAGAAACTGAGAGGGCTGGGATTGTTCAGCCGAGAACAGAAAGTTTAAGGGAGACTTTATTCTGCCCTTTCAACATACAAAAGGGTGGTGGAGAAAGACTTTTTTCCAGGGCCTGTAGTGACAGGCTAAGAGGCAATCCTGGAAGAGGATACATTTAGATTGGACATAGGACATTTTTTACAATGAGGGTGGAGGCAAGTTGTCAGATAGGCTGCCCAGAGAAGTTGTGGGTACCCCATCCCTGGAAGTGTTCCAAGAACAGGTTGGATGAGGCAACCTGGTCTAGTGGAAGGTGTCCCTGTCCAGGGCAGGGGCGTTGGACTAGATGATCTTTGACAGTCCTTTCCAGCCAAAAGAGTCTATGATTCTGTGATACAGCAGTGGGTTTCTCTGTGCAAAGGTGGGATTTAAAAACATGCTTGTAAGGCTGTCCCTTCTCAGATATCTCAGGGAAAGGCATTTCATCACGGGTGTTAAATTTATTTGTCCACTGTTCACCCATTCAGTGACTGGGCGACCTTGAAGCAGAACTGAATGGTAGAGGGCAAGTGACAAAGGCCTCTCCACCCTGGGAAGACTGGCAAGGTAGTCTAAGTGGTGAGCACTATTGTTACTCAGCATAGGATAGATCTTGGCTTGTGAAAGTCTCTTGAGAAGTTGATGAAGGGACTGGAATTTCAGAAATGTCTGGGAGTTACTGGTGTGTCCCAGTTGCTTAAGTCAATTCACACTATAATGCTAGAATTCAGTGTAGCAAATGGTTATTTCACTGGGTTGTAATTACTTCCACTGTTAACGTTACAGGTGGTAGGGTGAATATGCTGTAGGGGAGAGGTACAGTTGGCATCTTGGCTCCACTCCCAACCTGTCCCATGTCACTGTACTGTTTCAGACCCATGCATGTGCTGGGTCTGTCTATGTGTGCGTATGTATAGATATGTATATATACACACACACATGTGCACAAACATATATATCTATCTCACAAGATACTGCTCTTCCCAGCAATAGCTAGGGTTGGGCTTGCAGGCTACTTCAGTAGCATATACACCTCTCTGTGCTACTGCTTCACTTATTTCCCATGCTGCTTATGGAACATACCCTGAAATAGCCCAAGGGTTTTGCTTTGGCAACACATTCCCCTCAAGCTGCAAACTGGGACCCAAAATTAATATAAACTAGCTGTGAGTGACACGTAAGTACTTTAAAATGCAATTTACCCCTCACCTTCTAATTTAACTACGTAGTCTGCAATGGTTCATCCCCTCCTTGATAATGAATGTTGACTACCAGCAAAGGTGCCCCCTTTTTGGTAGGTGGAATAAGGAGTGCTGAGCAATCCTTAGGCAGGCAACCTGGGCAGACCACAGGCCTCAGATCTTACTGAAACAGACAAAAGAATAAAAATGAAACATGACACTGCATGTATGAAACTGGAATAGCTTTATTGACATTCAGAGGTGTAACACAACCAGTTCAGAGACAGCTTCAGATTTAAACATTCCTACAAAAAAGGTTTAAAATCCATTTTAAAAAACTCCCTTGTATCTAGCATGAAGTCACAGAATGTTAAAAATATCACAACACAATAAATACACCCAGTCTTTGCTAGAGCCAGGAGCGTTGCTAGCTCAGAGGTTAAAGTCTGAGGCCAGGAGGAAAGTGGAGGGTGTGCTGGTGGAACAGCAGGGGCAGGAGGGTGCGTGGATTCCCAAGGCCTGCTCTTCCTATCTGCACTCCCACACCTCCGAACTCCAGCTTTTTTGTCCAGTCTGTCCATGTTGAGACACCACTTCTCTGCCTACCACTACTTATTACTTGTTCTGCCTCCTGGATGGCAAAACTGCCTGCTACCTCTGGACAGACCCTCCTAGCTCCTGTGCTAACACTAGGATAAGATTGTGTGAACCAGCTTTGCAGACTGGAGTGGCTTCATAGAGTCCCACCTCAGCTAGAACTCAGTTTCTGACCTGGCTCCGCCCTGTGAACTGCAGTGTAAAGCCCACTCCTCCTGCCCCACCATGCAATTCTGTGAGAAGTACCAGAGTGGGTAAAACCAGGGGCTAGTCATCTCCACTGCAACAGGGAGAGGAGATCCCTTTTGGATTGCAGGTGCTTCAGATATTGGTCCAAATTTTGTGTACCCTGCACTGGCCAAGTTCTAGTCTACAGGGTGTGGTAAAATGAAAAAAAATAATAATAAAAAAAATAATCTGCCCTGCTCCCCCTGAGAGATGTCCAAGAAAGGCTGGCACAAAGTAAAAGCCTTCCCTTTGGCTCTGGGTAGAACAAACTGTATGATCATATCTATACATATATATGTATATATATATATATGTGTATGACAGTGTCTGCCTCTTTCTAGAGAGCAGTTGCACCTTAGAAAGGCTGATCTCGTGGGAGATCCTAGAGCACTGCTAGGCTTCCTGGCACACAGCCCTCAGCCCAAGGCTCAGCATCCTGGAGGGAAACGGATTCATCAGAATACCAGTCCACTAGGGACAAGTGCTGATAAATGTGACAGGAGTGTCCGATGTGTTCCCTACAAAGCCTGGCTACTAGCACCCAGAGGAAGATTAGGGTAGCCCCTTTTCACATGGCACACTACTCTGCCTTTTGCATTAATCCTAAACCCCAAGGGATGAAGAGGTGGAGCAAGAGTGACCCAAGGCTACAAGATGACCAGGCTTTACCTAATGGAGTCTATAGGCTCAGCTCCCACCTTGCAGAGAAGCAGAGGTCTAAAAATGCTCATCCAATGGAGAAGAAAAAAATCAGGGGAAAAGTTTAACAGACTGCTTCAAATGCCACTGCAGGTCCCATCCCAGTGTAGGGAGGAGAATGGGACAGGACCCGTAAAGGGCTTTATTCAGACGAATGCTTGTGGAGGTGTGACAAGGAGAATCTAATGTGCTTACTAGGAGGAGACAAAATATAAGGTAGGGGAGGAGATGGTTGCAGCATCCCAGGCTCAGGGTTCAAAGAGTACGTTGAAGCCCTCTCCATCCTCGTTTTCTAGCACGTCTGTCTCCAGTGATGGCTTTGCCTTTTTGAAGAGAGATGGAAGGTTCCGAATATGAACCTCCTTGCGGAACTGCTCCCCAATGGGCTTCTGCAGAGGACAGACAGGCAGGCATCAGTCATTACTGTCTTCACACCCCCACTCAGGGACAGCCTGATTGCAGATCAGAGGACACCCCAGGTTCTAAGCAACTCCTAGGCCTGGACCCTGTGATTGCATTTTGAGGAGTCTCAGGCCTGGCCTTTCACAAGTGCCAGGGCACTGAGGTAACCACCAGCATACCAGCTCCCCAGCTTCTAATCCAAGGCCAAAGGTTCCAACACCACCATCCTCACAAAAGCCTAGAGATGACCCAACAGCCTCATTCAAACGTTTTATCACCCTGTTCCCTTGGGCACCCTTGTGCAGGGTACCCACTGCCTCTCAGTGAATGGCCATTGATAGACGGGCTGCTCAGTCTGTGCTGCCATCCCTGCTGTACCTCCAGGGTGAAGAGAGACAGAACAAACACTAAGAACATGCTGCAACAGCCTCCTTGCTGGGAAGGAGGGTGGCTGGCGAGAGGCAGGACATCCCATCACTTCTGCAGCATATAGGTGTGAAACAGACCAGGTAAATTTTCCTCTAGGACATCACCTACCCCAATGCAACCTGTGATGAGGCGCTTGAAGTGATCCTTCCGGCGCTTGTCTGCCACCTTCTGCAGTGTTGGGTTGAGGAGCTTTGAATCAAACTGCTCCAAAGAGTCCAGCTGGATATCTGGGATCTGCTCCATCACCGCCTTTAGCTCAGCGTAGCGAGGGCGCTGCAGGGAGAAGTACAATTAACATGGCTCTGCTAGGCAAGTAGCCCTGCAGGGCTCCTCTGCCCCTACCCAAGCAGGCACGGGACTAGTTTTCCACCACCCCCCAGCCAACCTCACATTTGGCTGAAGGACAGGATTTCTCACCAAGGCCTCGTAGATCTGAAAAGCCAGGTTGACAAGAGCTGCCATGCAGCCATCGTGCTGCCCGTGTACCTGTAAGCCCCTCAGCACGCTTGTGAAAAACCAGGACACGGCATCAGGCAGGAGGTTTCCTGGAAGCACCTGGGGAAGAGGCACTGTCAGCACTGCAGCAAGATACCGATACATGACTGCATTTCTGCAACAGCTCGGTCTTCCTGAGGGAGAAGGTGCCCAGGGGTGAAGGTGCCATGCTTCTCACAACCATCCAGAGCTTCGTCTCCCAACCCTGCCAGTACTAACCCCTTCTTCCTCCCAGAGGTACCTGTTTAAGCAGTGGCCAGCAAAGCTGTGTCGTGGTTCTTTGGCAGGACAAGGTGTCCTTCCACGAGAGGGATGTGTAGGCAGTGATCAGCACTGCAGTGCAAACATCCTGAAAAGGAGTCAGAGAGGACCAGTCAGAGGAACTATTTCCCACTTCCAGTGTTCAAACCTGAAGGGAGCCAAGAAGCAATCGAGATACCCTGCAAGAGCTCCTAAGGGCTATCTTCTGAGAATCCTGCATCCTGAAGGTGCTCAAAGGCACCCAGTGTGCACCATCATAACCATGAGGGACCAATGTCAAGCACACCTGCTTCCTTCATCTCCTTGGGAAAGGCCCCGGAATACTCATGGACTCCCATCAACTGCTACTCTTAAGTCACTGCAATAGCTTCTGCAAGAGCTTCTGAGGCATCCACAGCAGAGGAGTACAGAGGCATTGGGATGAGGGTACTCTGCAAAGTGGATGGTGTTAACACTGTGGCTCCTGTACCAGCTTAGGCAGATTTTATAGAAATAAAAAAGAAACAAAAGGCTTCTGGATGAAGTTCTTCCTCATGAAGACTGGAGCCCAGGATGAAGGCAGAGCCAGGGAGCACCCTGGGGGCTGAATGCCCAGAGCTGTCTTCCCCAGAGGGGCTGAAACTCTGTAGCTGTGTGTTGTACTGGATCCCAATCCTCATTTCCTTTGTGGCTTCTCCAAGGCCCTTAAAAGCCGTGCACGTTCCTAAGAGATGATTCTCACACTGGGGAGCACTCCAGCAGCCTCGATCTCTGCAGCAACGCTTGGCTGCACAACAGACAAGCATGACAAAGAGTGCAGAGAAAGCATGGTAGAAGTCAGGCCATGGTTCTTACCTCTTGCTTCATCAGACACTTGCCAAGCTCAGTGAGCTCTGCGCTGGCAGGGGGGGTCACCTCCGTGGCCATTGCCTCGTCATCTGCAGAGCAGAGCAAAAGCAGCACTGTGAACATGGCCTCCCAAGGACTGGGGGAGAGAACAGGGAGCCTGCAAGGACTAAGATGGGAGCCAGGAGCCAGCACACAGAATCAGTATGCTGGCAAAGCTTGCCCAGAAATATCTCTTTTCAAGCAAAAAGCACCCATCCTTGGTGGGGCAGGAAGGGAGCCCAACTAGCTACCTTCAGGTCTTGGGAAGACTGCATATCCCCCTCTTCTCCTCAGCTCTTCTCAGAATCTTAAGAATAAGCTGCTGCAACCTGTGAACCCTACAGCACATTTGTTCCTAGGCTAGACTGGGTTTTTCTATGCCCCCCAGACACACGGGGCAGGACAGAGTTGAGGACTTCTTACAAACCTATACCCCTCACACAGCACTTCCAGCAAAAGGCAAGCCTCTCCCTCATGAAATAGGAAAAGTGCTTGTGTACACCAAGGGTAGGAAGGGCAAAGGTAGGCATTTACTCACCGTCTCCATCTACAGCAGCAGTAGTGTTATGTTCAACATTTTTCTTAGAAACACAGCAAACAGCTGCAAAAACAGTTGCAGGTCAGAGAAGCGGAAAAGGGAAGAAGCTACTTCAGAATATGCAGAGATAATCCTACAGACTGATGGGCTCACAGCTGCTTCAAGCTCCCCCAGCTGTTACACAGAATCTGAAGAGTGGGGAAGCCCAGTATAAAAGCCAAATACTGCACTCCCTGGAAGGCTGTAACACCCCACCCACAGCGTCTTCCCCAGTGGAACCTGCTGCACAGTGGCTGCTTCAAACTACTGAGAACCAGGAACATGCAAAACCATTTGAAGTCCATAACCTGAGAAGAACACCATTTTAAGGCAAAAAGGCCAATCAAGAAAGGAGGTAGAAGACTGATGATCTACAATCTCTTTGTGGAATCAATTTTCCCAGCCTCTCTGCTCAAAGCCATGTTGACAAAAAAACATTAGAGAAATGGAACACAGAGAAGGGAGACAGCTCTGGGGGAGGGACTATTCCCTCTGTCTGGTTAGAGACATGGCAGTTGCCAGAAACAAAACTGCTCTACACTTGGGTTGTTCACAAATCCATGTCCCCTACTGAGTTCCAGGGAGAATGAGATTTCAAAGGACTGGACTTCTAAGGGACAGTGCCAAAACCATAGAACCCTAAAAGCTAACAAAAAAAAAAAAAAAGGAAGAAACCCTCTTCTGAAGGTTTTTAATAATTTCTTATTAGGTTTAAGCTAAGATTTTGACAGGGCTAACTGTCTCACACCTGGTTTCTAAGGACTATGTTAAATACCACTTATAGTTAAGTTATAGTTAAGTTTTACTGCACTTCAGGAATGCCTGTTGTCTTCTCCAGGGAAAACTTCCCAATAATCCCAGGGGATATAGCTTGATTTCACTTACTGACAAGATCCATGACTTCTCGGGTCAGCAGCCTGACCAGCTGTTCTTCAAGCATCTCCTGAGACTCGGGGTTGTCATCTGCAGCATCATCCTCACTGAGGAGAAAAAAAATTTAGTTTGAAGGGAGCCAATGAAAGTATCCCCTCTGCCCAAGCACAGGGAATGAGTCACCACAGTGTTTTCCAGCCCTCTGCTGGCAGGGCTGTTCCTGGGCAAAGGTCCATATAAAAGACCAAACCTCTATCTCATTCCCCATTTCCCCCTTTGTACCCAGGGGTGGAAGCTTACCAGAGCATGGTTCGCTGACTGATCACTTGCCATTTCTGGGATAACCTCTGTTCAAGACAAAAGGAAAGATTTAATACCTTCTTAAGGAGCCATGCTGCACACAATGCAAGGAGACACAAGTGATAGCTGCTGACAGAAGCACAAGAGCTTTAAACACAGCTCTCATGCCAAGACCCATTTTGAATGGCAGAAGAACTGCTACCAACTGTGCTGGCTGCAGGAATGTGAATGAGTTGTCAGGAAAATGGGAGGACACAGGCAAAAAAACCCCACAAAAATTCTCATGGCTGCAGGTTGAGGAGCTAATGTCCACGGGTTTGAATTCACAGCAAGGGGTGCTGTGCAACAGCCAGAGTTTAATACACCCCAAAAGCCCCACCAAAACATCATCAAAATCATTAAGCATCGAGGCTCTGCCCTCATCTCTTCTGGCTCTGTAGAGACAGACATTCTCACATGTTCCTGTCAGCTGCTTACAGGGAATCTGGGATGTCAAGAAACAGGCATCAAACAAGTTTTCTTACCATGTGCAGATAGGTAAAGAGTGGTCCCAGCATGGGACAGACAAGGGTTTCGTAGTATTCTGAAGGGCAGGAGAGTACCAAGGGCTTCACAAACACACCTGCACAGACCAATTAAGGAAGAGATCCAGCACATAAGGCCAGCTGCTAGGGAAGACTGCCACACTACCCAAACGAGCCCATTTCACTGGGAGGCCAAAAAACAGACACCTCAAAGCCCATCTTCTCACAGCTGCCAATTCACAAGTGGCATCTCTATACGCAAGACCATGAGGTATTCAGATCCTTCCCCCGACAGTTCAGTTGAGAAATCTGAGGGTGCTTAACACCCATTTCCTAGCTGTGAGACTGAATGTCCAGCCCTGAAAAGTGGGTAGTGAAACCCACATGATTTCCCACACAAGCACACCTTACTGTCAAGCTCCTCATTATCCAAGCCTCCTTGGCCCCCAGAAGGCACTACCCACCTCTCACGATGCCTCCAGAACCACATAAATCCTTTGCATTTACTGTTTCTGACCCCAAGCACTGCTGTTTCTGCTCGTGCCCTCCTGGGCTCACACCTCATCCACACCAGGTGTATCCCTGCTTTTTTACCTCCTCAATCACCTTTCTTTGTCTCAGCTATACTGAAAACGATGCAGGTTTCCAGCTTATGTGTTCAAAGCCTCCTTAGGTGGCCTGAGGCAGTGACGGAAGGATACGGAGCATGGGACGAAGTCTGTAATCAGGAATGTTGTTGAGGTTGTTGAAAGCAGAGCTAAGGAGCTGGGTGGCGAGACCCTCAACGGTGTAGAAATCCTGTTGCATGGAGGGGCCTGCATTTCCCAGGATGTGAAAACTTCAACAAAAAAACAAGTTAGTTGCAAGTCTGCTAGATAACAGGTACCATGTCTCTGGCCTGCAAAGGCTACAAGTACTATCACCTTGAGATCAGATTGTTGCCCTGTTCTTAAGCAAATACTATAGAGAATTTTAGCACCATATCTCTTTTTTTCAGGGATACCTGCAGAGGGACAATGAATTCAGCATTGAAGCACCACAAGGTACTTTCAAGTGCTGCTGTATCCCAGCATGTAATTAAAAGTGGCAGAAGAGACAAACTATCAGGTAAGTGCTCCAATCCAACTACCTAATTGCAGGAAGAGCTAAAAAGCAGATCGACATTTCGAGGTACTTTTTCAGAGACTGTTGCATATGTAAATGGTAGATTACAACCACTGCATATATTCTACCACTGCAGCTTCTACTTGGATACAGTTCGCATCAAAAGTCTAACTCTAAAAGAAGTCAGGCCCCAGCAACAGCCTACTGCTTCAGCTGTGCAGTGTTGGATGGTGTGTGAGAGAGCTGGTGGTCTTACCAGTTGTCGTAGAGGGTACAGAAGAAGCCCTGCATCCTTTCTAAGACTGTTTTGTAAACAGGAGAGTCATAAAGCTCCAGCAAAGGCTGAGGGAGACCTGTGGGAAAGAATAATCTTCAGTTTCATTAATGAGAGAGCACAGTGCACCTTCAGGACATGCTGGGCAGTCCCTAGCCAGCTTAATGGCAGCGAAGGAAGATTTTGGCAAGTACAACATGCATCCAAAATGGAAGTGGTGCCACAACCCTGGGCCACAACCTCCCCTCAGAGGTCAGACGAGTTCAGGCTGGTTGTACCCAGAGCAGAGGTGCTTCCACTGACGTTGTTACAGCTGCCTAATTTCTCCAAAGGAAAACTTAGTCAAGCTATCAGAACCCAGTCAGCAGCAAAGCTGACAGTTGTGCAGCTCCTCTAATAGCTCATCCCTTCAGGTTTGTATTCTCTGTCAGGACACAAGCTACTGTTGAACTATGACATTAAGAAGTTTGGAGCAGAGATCAAGACCCTGCTGCTTTATGTGCAGGTGTTCACAAACAGAATTTAGAGGTCACAGAAAAGAGGTAAAGGAAGCATGTCCTCATTTTACAGATATGAAATGGAGGTAAGAAAGACAAAGCAGCTTCCCCAAAATATTTCACTATCTGTCGGGACCCAAAATTAAACCTCAGTTTCCAAAGTCATGATCCACACTTTATCCACAAAGGCCACCCACTTACTTCTGCTTGGCTGTAAATGCTTCTGTGTTCACAAGCTCAAAGTTGTTTTAGGATGGTTCCAAAAGCCTCTTTCTAATATGCTGTCTGGAAACAAATGACAGGGCCATACTGCACAACTTGGCTCTTGCCCTCCAGGACAGGTCTTTGCACCAGCACTCAGAGCTCCTGCTGAGTACTAATTCTGCTCAAAGGCAGACAATTACAGTAGCCCCCAGGTTCTGCAGCCTGAATGCTATGTTGTAGAGACCACCACCCAACTGGGATAAGCAGTTTGGTAGGGTATCCTTCGTTTTCATGCAGAAGAAAATTTGTCTGAGACCAATAACTTATTTAACTTCTTAATTTCAGCAGGTTCAAATCACACCCGAGCTACAAATACTATGAAAAAAATGCCTCTCCAGTCCCTTTTCACTTCCACTGCTATGGATGGACCACTAACTCAAACACCTCTGAGAATCTGTCCACACATTCCTCCCGAAGAGAAGCCTCTTACCTAGAATGGCATTCTTCTCCACCTCCAGCATGTCCAAAGCCTTTGCAAATGTATCCCCCAGCCTAGCCATTATCTCCGGCATGTAGAGATTGTTGTGAGTCCTGAAACAGAAGAGCACTTGGTTTATACTCATGTAAGCAAACCCCTTTTTGCCCTTGACAGTGCGATCCTCTCCTTCAGCTTGTGGACAGCTCTTCTGAGGCAGATGATGAGGAAGGTGAGACCAAGCACGTGTGCATGGGATCCCCCTTCCCCACCTGCAAAAATATTGGGGAAGCTGACCCGACAGAGACATGGAGTGATTCCACCTCATGTCCTGAATCTCCTGGCTGCCCCTTCCATTTACTTCAGTTCATCCCACCCCTTGTGAGCACTGGCAGTAAAAACTCCCAGCAATTCTCCAGTTGATGTTGGGAACAGCTTATTAGCTTGGCCAAAGGGATTAGAGAATGTATTTTTAAAACTGACAAGACATCTCAAAAGATCTTCTCCACCTAAGGCCCCTTCAGAGGGAAGGGCTCTTTCAGCTCCAAAATACACACACTGCCCCTCAGGGATGGGTCACAGGCCCCAGAATGGCAGGTGGCACTGGAGGGACTCTAGTGAGAACATCAGTCTGATCAGATGTTACTCATGGCAAATGCATGTGCCCCTTGGACAACATATCCAGCTGCGAACAATTCCGCATGATCAGGAGGCAGCCAGTCAGCTCTCCACAAGGGACACCAATTCAGCCATGGGTGGCTGGTTCTTGCCATCCAGGTCAAAATGGGTCCTCCCTCTTAGCCAGGGCACTGACACTCAGAGCTGGACTTGGCAGGGGGTGTCTCTCTCACCTACCTCTCTCCTTTGAGACCTCAGACCTCCACTGTGGGTGTCGCCAGCTGCACACAGCACAAATCCTGCAGCCTCCTCCAAAACTGCAATGCCATTGTACCTGCTGCTAGAGGTGATCAAGGGCAACTCAGTATCTCCCCCTCGAGCAGCGTTTCCCAAAGCAGGGGGTACATGGGAATGGCTGGGGGAAGGGAGCGTGGACAGACCTCAGTATGTTCTCCGGTCTCAACTTTCACTCATGTATTAATGATTGATTTTTAATTTTTTTTTAAGGTCTATGCTCATAATCCTGGCAACCCCAATGCAGTGATGTCTGCCTGCATTTGCAGAAAGCCCAAGTTGGCTCCAAAACAGCAACTATCCTGTTTCTCTCTGCAAGTGTTAAATGCTTCTCTGCTCACTGGACTTGAGGAAGGCAAGTATGGAACCTTCATACGAAAAAGCTACACAACAACTTCTTCATGACTCATACTCTCGTTTTGGGCTGGACCTAACCCCATGCAACAGGCCTCAAAGGGGCACAAGCTGATTCTGCTCTGCCAAGAGGGGCCAGGAAACGGCCCAGCTTCCACTAAAGTTTGGTTAATGTTGTTCCACCGACTCAAAAAATTGTGCATTTCTGCTTGAGGCTATCCTGAAACCTGGCTACTAAAATAATCTCTTTTATGTCTCCTGCCCACTCTATGCCAATGTTGATTTGCCTCATGCTGGGCAGGACAGCAGGACAAACTGAAGGACTGTGGAATTGTAGTGGTGAACCTTGAAATTTCACTGCTCTAACTCCAGCAGGATGGGCCAGATGGTCATATCCTAAAGGAGTGGTCATGGTCCTTAGTTGTTTCAGAGTCCTTGAAGCACTTTCTCAAGTTCAGAGGGCAGATATTCACTCACAGGCTGATCTCCCTTAATACTTCAGCAAGTTCCCAGTAGTAATGGAGGGAAAATGGCCAACCAGCTGCTTCCCATGGGAGTTTGAAAAACATCCAATAGCCCTTATCCACGATGATGTAACCCCTAGGCATGTTCCAGGTGAGACTCTGCACTCCTGGGCATCCCACACACAGGAGAACGTGGAACAACAAAATTCAAAAGACATTTATGCTTTAGAAAAGACAAGCAAAGGATATGGCAGGACTTGGGGGATTTTCAGTGATGGTCACAGCTCTGCTAGAAAGAGCCTCTGATGCCTAGAGAGATGAGCTTGAAGACCAGAAGATGTGTCCTTTAGGACAGTCCATGACTGAAGAATCTTTTTCCAAAGCTGGAGCCATATACATGGAAAATGCCTACAGCACCCATGTCTATCCAAGAATTCTTTCATTTGGTAATGTCAGTGTCTCCTCATCAGGAGTTCCAAAAAAGCCTTTGTCTATGTAAAACATTTGCTGAGCCTGACCAGTCCATTTGTAACAAAACAGGAACAAATCCCAGCACAATAAAGGCACTGCACCAATCAGTTCATGCAGCTACTGACTGCAGAGATGCACCTTTTTCTAAAAATGGCTGAAAACATGATTGGCGTTTAAATTCAGGAGCAAACATTTTAAGCTAGAAGCTAGAAAACATCTAGATGAAATAAGGTACCACAGAGGACAGGAGAACTATCACTCTGAAAGCTACTAGCAGAGATTAACAAAACAACTTCAAAATATTTCAGTAAATACAGCTATAGAGACAAATACAGGTAGGCACAAAAAGATGCCACTCAAAACTACCTTATTTTGTCTTGTTACCTGGACTGTCATTCTTCTCAGTCCTTTGGTCTCATCCATGACCTACATTCAAGCTACTCACCACCCCAGCAAAGGCCCAGTGGCTTTAATGGTTTTCACTGCTTCTGCCTGCTAGCACAGAAGAATGCCACACACCACCCAGAGAGCAACAGACCCACCTGCTCAGTCTGCAACATACCCCTTCTCTGCTCACTGGTGCCTGACTTGGTGCTCGGTTCAGCTGCTCAGCAGGACCCCTGCTGCTGCTACTTGCAGATCTGTTCACACAGAAACCAATACAGTCTCCAGGAACTTCCACATCTGTCCCACATAAGCAACACTGGACACTGCTTATCTCTACAGAGAGCTGCCTAATGGCACAGACCTAAGAAAAGCATCCCCAAGGAGTAATGCAACTATGTCCCTGAAGGTATCCTCAACACAGGCAGCTTTCCTGCCAGCCAGCCTTCCTCATATCCCTATACTTCCTGCCTGGTGATAGGCTGCTACAGATTCCATATTCTCCTGTGTTATCCACATTAAAGAGGGCCTGAGGAAGCAGTACTTGGAAAAGGCATCTACAGTCAGCCAAGGAGAGAGCAGGAGCTCCACAGCACAAGATCCAACATTTCCAAAAAGACGTGTCATCAACATTGGCACTGAACAACTATGAGCTTGCAGTTGTCATACAAAGAGGCCTCTGTATCCAGCAGCAGTGATGGAAAAATATGAAGATCTACTGCTCTTAACACATCATTCATTGGTCCCTGTTGGAGCATCCAGCCTTAAGAAAAGCCTGGATACCTCTGAGTGAAGTACAGGCTGCTCCGTGTATGTTACTACCACATACTCAGAAAATATTCTGGTCTGCAGGTGAGATATTGAACAACACAGATGCATTGTCTCACAAGCACCCCAAACCCGCTGGGGAGCCTCTTCCTTCACGTAGATGGGGACGTACTGGCTACAGAACATAATTCACGTGTATTCTTGGCAGTGGTAAACAGGTAGGCACAGGGTTTGTGTTTCTCCACAGGTACTGATAAAAGTTGGATGATAGTTTCCTAAGCTTGTTGTAACAGAGATTCCAAGTGTTTTTACTAATGCATAAATTCTGGCAAGAACAGCGATTGCACGAGCAAAAAGTCTGTCTGTTGCAGCCTGTTCAGACCTTGGGCATCGGTTTAGTTGGTCTCACACAATATGAAACATGTTGCAGGCCCTGGAAGAAATGGCATGAGGCTACCTTTACTCAGGCATCTCTACCTGAGCTCTCCCAAAAGTTCATCACAGGATCTTCAGCCTTCCAGAATAAAAGGTAAAAACACTTCAAGCACAACTCTGCAGCTGTAGCTGCTCACTGGCCAAAGTACCACACAGAGTGGTACATAGAGCTTAGCGAAGAGAAACAGCGCTCGGGCGGGCCAAGACAACATGTGCTTGTCCTGCCAGTCCAGCATGTTGCTTCTCACTGGAAGCAGCACATTCCTGAGCTCAGTGACTACCAAACATACCTTACTAGACAGAGCTCAAGTAATAGGGCCCCTTTCCTCCTAGACCTGAGAGATGGAAAATCTAAGTGGATCAGAAAATGCTCTTTCCCAACAGGCCATTGCCAAGGACAGAGCCTCAAGTTTTCAAGTATCTAACATGTAGAGCTATTGCACAAAATTGTTCCATAGGTCTGGCAAAATCTCACTGTCAGGAGTTACCGTGAGATAGATTCCTCCTTCATAGTTCTGGGAACTGTGTTATTCAGGGTTTCCCTTTTCTGCCTTCTCTTGCTCCCTCCTCTGGCTGCCCCAGATCTACACAACACCAGTGACACGCAGAGACACTGCACAGTAACAACAGCCTGAGAGTATGCATCCACTGATTTCCGTAGCAGACAGTGCTTCAGGAGGCTGCTGTTCATGTTCAGCAAGACCAGCTTAATTTAACACTGAAGAGAGAACAACACAAACAGGATGCGATGAGAGCTGGGACTGCCCTGGAGCTGACCGGAGAGGTGGCCTTGTAGGGGCTGAGGGCAGAGCAGAGATGTTAGTCGAGAAATCATTAAGTGGATGGCAGATTTATAGCAGTGGAGGCAGGGGAGGCAACCCCAGCCCAAGCTCCCACTGGCTTTGATGGACTCTTGAAGGCCAGGTCAATGGACATTCAGAAGGCTCCAGTTTCCCCAGTGCCATTCCCCACTGTGAACAGTCAGGAACAGTACTTGGGCACCTGCACCAGCCTGTGTTCCCACTGGCTTCTCTGGGCAAACATGCTCTGAGCATTCCATGTATTTATCACAGTGTGGCTTTCAGAGATTGGTAAGACAACATAAATGATTTCAAGTCAACTTGACCCACCTTATGAGAGCAAGTAAATTGTCAAAAAGCTTCAGGACCTGCTCCGTGCAGGGATTACGGTAGATTGGAGTTCCACTGGGCAGGTATCCCAAGAAGAATCCTCCAGCTTTCGCCTCTTCAATAGCAGCAGGCCAGCGAGCTCGTTTCACAACTCCCAGAATTGTGGACACGCAAAAGCTTATCTGCAGCAAGAGATGCGGAGAAAGCATTTCTTAGCCAGACCACAGCCTGAATAAAGAGGTTTTCAGAGAAACCCATCATCATTCCATCTCAAAGGGAATGCTCTACAGGGAGCCTAACCTCGTGGTAGAAACAAAATCTGGTGGCTTTGCTGCCAAGAAAATGCAGCAAATGATCATGCTACATTCCGTCATCTTCAGACAGCCCTGGCCATGGCATGACAGCCTAGGAATTCACTACCAGACAAAGCATCAACGCATACAGTCTCATGAGTATGCAAGCAGCCAGGTAGGGTGCCCTCTAAAAGAAAGGGTCTACACCATCAGTTCCTCATCTCCTTCATGTGCTGGCACAGATACAGAGATCCACGATGACACAGTGGTCCAACCGCATTAGCCCCAAATCACAAGCACAGCTCTGTGGGCTACATTTCAGTGTCTTCTACAGACCTAAACATAGCAACTCTGTTTGCAGTCTGTCCAAATGAAGACTTTCCACTACAACTCAAACAACACGAATCTTCTCAGACAAAATTATATTCAATGCTGCAGCCTCAGCATGTTTTCCATTGTGCTTGGCTCAAAAAGCACAATTCCCTGCACCGTATTTCCACAAATCATGTAAACCCATTGCTTCTCCAAAACCAAACTCTGCTACACAAAGAGTAGGGGCCAGTGTTCTTCATTCTGATGAATAATCTGGATTTGCATAGCCTACATGCTCAAAGAGCAAAAGTCAGCCTGTCATTCTGCAGTCTGAAAAACCTACTGATCCGCACTTTAACTGTAGATGATCAGGAGACCTTCTGTGTAATCACAACAGAAATGTGGGATGGAAGGAGGCAAGTCTCATCTCACCACCAATTACACCTCTCCTGGTAATGATACTCACTCTAGAGCGGTTCAGGCCACTAGGGTCTTCCAAGACTGGATCGGCAGTTTTGTTGTCTGCACCCACATAGGAGATAAAGGCTTCAGGATCCGAGAGGACTCTGGTAGCAGCAAAAGACAGCAATGGGGATTATTGTTTGTACCAAGGAACTTGAGTGGAGCTTTGCACTGGCAATAAACATCTAAACAAACACAGAGAAGGCTAGAGAGACTAGCTAGTGCTCCATGCTATACATAGGGACATGATTAAAAAGCACCAGAGATGTGTACACTCTCCAAACATCTCCAGTTCTCTTGGGCCGTGAGGACCAGAAACCTCTGAATCTCTTATGAAGAGAACCCTGTTGGGAAAACTCTTGTGCATGCCCAGCTACCCAGGGCTGCAGGACACCTCAGCTTTAGTAAGGAGAGCTCAACTTCATACCTTGTCCTGGGGATGAGCAAAGACATCTTTTATTTCTCATTTTCTGCAAATTCTTTGAGTATCCTGGGGAATATTCCTCCATTACCTTAAACAACTCTTACCTAGCAATTAGACTGTTGACAGTTTCTGAACTGCAGGAGAGCTATTACCACAATGACTGCCCAGAGCATAGGAGGTCATGAGGCACCCCACCACCCTCATTTGCTTTGTGTGTTCCCCTATTGGCCACAACAGTACCTCTGCAACACCTCTAGCTCAAAGCTCAGAAAAATAGCCCATACCTCTGCATCTCTGGGGAGAGCCATAAGCCAGCAACAGGAGCCATGAGCTCCTCCAGGAAAGCTTTCTGTCGCTCATAGTCCTTAAACTGGTTGCTGATGAGGACAAGGGCCTCCATAAGAGCACACTTCTCCATCTGTGTCAGAAGTAGCTCATTGGAGAGCAGCTGCTTCACGTGGTTGTACAACATCTCAAAGTTTGGCTAGAAAACACATAAAAGTAGAAGAGCATCATGCATTTGGTATGGAGGAGGGTGACTGGGGGAAGCAGAGGAAGGGTGTACTGTACAGCTGGAGAAGTATGTCTGTTACCTTTTCTCTACATAGCCATCTCCTCCTCAGACTCAAGTTTCTCTGAATGTTCAGTCTAAGAGAAGTTCTATTTTCCCCTACCCTTCTATCATTATCCTGCATCCAGTTTACTTTCACTCTCCAGAATGACTGAAATAGGAAGAGGAAATCTCTCTCTAGGAAGTCATAGCCCTTAAAGCAGTGTCACACCTCGAAATAGTTCTAGTGCTTTTATTTGCTCACAGAAAGCACCTTGCTTCTTTGGCCAGACTTGGGACTCTTCCACCTCTTTGCTCACGATGAGGTAAGTAACAACTCTTATGGATACTACTGTCTCCACAGGAATTCTTGAGTTTCTTCCCTACCTTCTCTAGTTGCAACCACATTTACCTATAACTTTGTATAAGCATTAGCAATCATGCCCCCTTTAGCAAAGTTCTCTGAACATCTTTTGGAGCAGCTCTGGGTCCTTGGCTCTTCCAGCGAGGATGTCTGGCTGGCCATGGGAAAGAGATAGCTAAAGCTCAAGGACCAATAAAGCAGAACAAAGACCAACCCACTAGTTCTTAGCATCTTATTGCAAAATGTAGAGTGGAACCCCTAAATTACCTTAATTATCATCCTTTAAAAATGTCTTTGCACTAGCAATGTCCTACAGTGCTCCCATAATCCTAGAGCACCCTCCACAGAAACACCTCTAAACAAAGGAGTTCAGAGCTAGGCATGTTGCATGCGGGCTGTTTAGTTCAGCAAAACAAACAAAACATGGCTCATGGATTTTAAATATGTTTGTCAATTCTAATCTCCCCAAGCTCATCCAGAAAACAAATACTCTCCTCTTCTTCCTACATTCTGTTAAGTAATAGAAGAAAGTCTAGTGATTAGTCACACTAGTGCCTTTAGCTAATGAATCAACTGAGACCACCACAGGTGACAACATGGAAATTCAGTGAACATTCCTATAAAACCAATGCAGTGCTGCTTGTATCCTCCTCCTGATCCCTTCTACATTTAACTCATCACTTTACAATTCAACTTTTCAGGCAGAAAATTTTTCAGGGGGGAAGAAGGGAGGTATAGGGAATAAAGCACTTTGTCATTTGTGCAGCAGGAATGTTTCTTGCAAGAAAAGCAGAGACTGTAGGCAAGGAAGCTGAAGATCCCACAAAATCCAACTGAAATTGAGGCAAGACTCTTCATGATGGAGTTGCATTTTCATACCAGGACAAGCTGAGGGTAATCCCGACACATCTTTATGATTGAGGAGCATGCATGCCTTCTCACATTCTTCACCGCTCGAGTTCTAGGAGCCTGGACAGACATAACAAACATCAATGCAACAAAACAGAAGTTCAGACAAATTCAGGGTATCTTCAAGAGACATATGCATTACATATAGTTTTCTCCACTGTTGAGTACAGATGAAAAAAACATTTCCATGCCTCCTCCCCTACCCCCAAACAATGTAGCAATCAGATTTCCTCTGCCAAGCAATAGCCAACTCAAGACATCCATTTTCAAATAAGCTGTACTTCAGGAGTGAGGATGCCATGGTTCTTACTATTTTTAAGACTCCAAGTACTCCCTAGGTAGCTGGAAGCTTTACAACCATCCTTCAGAGCCATGTATACTAATACTGCAGAATACACATAGCTAATCAAGGGATTTCACTCTCAGGAAAGCCAACATTAACCAGGGAACTAAGTGTACTGGCCTTACACCATGCCTGTGGCCTTCTAAGCTTGTGAGCCAAAGCTTAGTAGCCTATGTCGACTACAAAGAGATCAGCAATATCTAGACTCCCCAGCTTTTCCAGGAGCAGAACTATACTCAAGAAACCTAATACAGACAGTCTTCAGACTCAGCAAGCTTTCCAGTAGAATATGATTTGATCCAATTGTTACAGCTCATTAGCAGATAATAATTCAGACGTACCTTACTTTCTTCTGTAACTTCAAAGGTAACTGAAGCAAATAGCTGTAAGAAAAGAAAGGAAAAATCCAAAAATTCACATCATTTGTTAGTATGTAGCACTTGTGTCTGTTTGTGTCTGTTTGAGTTCAAGGAACAGATCATCAGAATACAGTGCAATTTCATTAAAGTCAGTAAAGAACCCCTGACAAAGTTGAAAGATGAATCATCAATACAGTGAGGTCTTGAAGTAAAACATGGTGTTTACTGGCCAGAGCATGCACTTTAGGATTTAAGGTTAAGAACTGTAAAATTTGGGTTATTTGACATTATTGTTCTTGAACAAGCCTCAGTTTTGGTTTTTCCCATCTCTGACATGAAGGATAGTCCTTTCCTGAGAGTAACACCAAGAGGATTAACTCCTGCAGTTTAGTGCAAGAGTGCTGCACTGCAAAAGGCCCACCTGATTTTAGCATGCTTTGTATGCACCTACCTTGGAAAGCACTTGGGGTAGGTATTCCGGCCGGTAGGTGACAAATGGAAAGAGAGCAGAGACATTGGTGAGCACACAGGACAGGATGAGAGGATCTTTTGTTTCAAAGTTAAGGACAAGCTGCAGTAGCTCTATGCCATCATTGACTGGGATTTCCTGCAAAGGTAGCAAAAAGAAGGAGGAAAGAAAAAGGGAGGCAACACTCAGTACTTCAGCCTGCAGCATACTTCCTACCAACACCTAGAGCTAGGCTGTGCAGCTGCTGCTGCCCTATCAGGCCTCTCAGCTGGACACAGATGTTCTCAAAGCAGAAAGAAAAGCAGCAGAAAACTTGGTTTAACTGTGTGCTATGTGCACTTGCTGAGGGAAGAAGGACAGCAGCATTGCCATTGCTGGTAGGGCAGTCTTGAGACATCAGTCTCTAGTCCCCATACTATTGCTTGCATCTCTGGGAAAGGAAAATTTCCTCTCTTTGGCTCCCAATTCTCCTCTTGACACCGTCCAACAGATTCCATGCTTAACTAACTGTGTTGACCCATATAATTATTCTACTGCGATGAGACCAACAGACTGTAAGTGCACGAGCAGCCTAAAAAGAGGCCCCAAGTCGGTCTACATCAGACAGGAAAAAAACCACTTTCCTTCTGATTCACCTGTTGTTGAACAAAAAGAAGAGAGAAAATGCTTCTGATCCTACTCCCTGGGCATGAGTTTCTCTCATTTATTAAAACGTTAAAAAAGAAAATTGAAAAAATCTAATCAAGGGAAAATTAAAAACAATAAACTCCTTAAGCAATCCTCCTGTAGCAAGGCACTATGTCAAAACATGTCACCTGAGCACTCTCCTTGACTTCTCATGGCGTAGTGTCCAGAACCAAGACAAGCCTGACAGTAAGCCAGTATGAGTTTAGTCCCATCAAAAGAAGGGTCCTCATGATAACGGCTCACCAAGCAACCTGGGTTTTTCCATAGTTACTACAACCAGTTGCTACAAACTTTTCAAGAACAACAGAGCTGAAAAAACGCACTTGTGTCAACCCAGAACAAGCCAGGAGAGAAGGCAAGAGCAGCAGCTACACATACATCTTTATCCATGGTGCGAAACATCTGGCTGATGATGCTCTCTGAGAAGAAGGTCATGGCATCCCACTGCACAAACGATGGAGAAAAGATGGAGCAGAGACCTTCGCCAGTCTTAGCTGAAACGAAGAGAACACTGGAGCTCTCACCATGCTCCTCAACAGTAGCCTGATGAGCTCCTGCACTGTAACATCTTAGTACTCAAGTATTATGTCCACACAGCTCCCCCTGGAGATGCCTCGCAGAGATGCACTGGGAGCAATTAACATACTCCCATGTGATTGCTTCATTCAAGTGAAGGCTCCCGAGAGGTAAGTCTGACCTTGGAGATACCATACAGAGCAACATCAACAAATCATAGAAGGGAAAAGGAGGGAGATTACACGCCCAGACTCAGTACTGCAGGCAAGACTGCCCTTGGTGTGACTGTGCAGAGCACCAAGTGGCCTGCCTTCACAGGAGGAAAGCAACAGGAGTGACACACAGATTTGTCAGACAGGCACAGCTTCCCTAACAAAACTAATCAATATGTTACAGAGATAAAATGGCCCAAATAATTCTAAAATTGTATCAGAGGGATAGTTGTATCTGTTCTGCAGAGAGATTTGAGGGGAGGAAAGAAGTTAGGGGCTTTACATTAGCTATTCCATATGTAGACTGTAAAGGCTTAATTATGGGAGGGGTGTGTTTGATTTGATTTTACTTTTAACTTACAAAGACCTTAAAAGCCTGAAGATCTAGTGTGGAGTCTTGGCCCCCTCTTAAAAAACCCCAACAACATCAACAAAAAAAAAGGCCAAGAAGTTTCTACAAATCCCATATCCCTATTTTTTTTGCAGGTAACCTACAGTTCATGGGTCCAGTATCGACAGGAGCTGTGAGCTGGTACTTCAGCCACTCTCCAGCCATTTGGAAGCCAGTTCGAGGGTCCAGACGACAAGCCATCCTCATCACCTCTCCTTGCTGGGCTCGGAAAGCTGCAGTGAAAAATCACACATGCAAAAACAAGCTGATGCTGCAAATTTTCCTCCCCCAAACCTCACATCCAGCTTTGCAGGTCTGGGAACATTATGGACTGTTGTTCTGGCAGAGGCTGTGTAGTAATCTCAGATACACAGCCAATAAACCAGGTCCAACAGGATGGACAATTTTTGAAGTGGTTTAAGTGGACTAAAAAAAATGATGATTTAACATTAAAAAAGGTGCAATTAAAACGCAATATGAATTATGAAAATCTATTCTAAATCCAGATTTACCACAATTAAGTCTCTAGTTTTCATTTTAAAAATTCTTTGAACTCTAAACGTTTGCTGCTTACAATTATCTTGGCATACTTAAGTAGAAAAACAGTATTAGATAACTACCACTTCCTTCAGCTAAACACAGTTTTTCTAGATTATTCAACTAACGACAAATTCATGTGCACTCAAAAGCCCAGTCGTCTTGTTTTCAAAGATACTAAAAGCTAAGTACAGAACAGGAATTTCATTTGTTTCAAAATATTCCAGTGCATGACCACGCAAAAGAATCAGCTCTGCTGACTACAAATGCAACTTGTATTCTTTAATGAAGTTGTTTTATCAGGTAATTTTATTTTGTGCTTCAAATCAGTTATGTTTTCTTATATATGTAATGTCTCCAATATATTTAACTCCCTAAAACTATTTCAAATTCTGGCTTTGTGCATTTAGCTACTTTCTGGTTTCTACCCAAATAGATTTATTACAATAAGTAAAAAATAAACTATCCAATAAGCAATAAAAAAATGCAACATTTATAATCTTCAGACATAAACATAAAAGGTAAAAATTTATATATTTTATTAAGTATATCCTCCCACCCACCAAGCGAGTACCAAACTACACCCGCCAGTGAGAACCAACCTCAATTTTGGGAATACAAAACAAAAGAAAAATAAAATTATTAATACGCAGTGCTGATTTACGATCATGATTAAATTTGGCCATTTTAATTGCTCAACTCTAGCTATTCGCTGAATCAGAAGCATCTTACCAGGGCCAAGACAGATTTTCTTTCTGGAATGACATTTAAAGTCTTCAGTAAGCTGCTTTCCTCTCCTAACCTGAGCATGACCTGAGGCTGTTTCATTTCCTCCTCTAGGTGACCAAGAGGCACATTTTCTTTGACAACAGGTAGCAAGTACTACCAGGCCATCTACCCAGCCAGCAAGCAAAGTAATAGCAAAAAGGAAGTAAAATTACATGCATGAGCTGCCACAGGAAAATCCTAATTAATTTACTCCAAGATCCAAGCTGAAAAAGTCAAGACACAAACAGAAGCTGCCAAGCCCATATGGCAGGCTCCAAGTTCAGCCAGTAGGAGGAAAGGCACAGACAACAGAATCCAGAAACAGTGAAGGCAACTTACAGTTGAAGAAGGCATTGAAGTCCTCATCACTGTCAAAATCAAAGCGGGAGTATTCACAAATGGGGCTGTCTGTTTTAGAGGGAAAGCCCACCTGAAGACAAAGCGGATAAGGTCAGGAAGAAAGAGAAGTCACGTATCACAGCTAATACCAGCTTCAAGGAGATGAAGGTTGGAGGCAAGGAGCAGACAGGAAAACACTGTGATAGAACTGTCTGCTCAGTGGCCTGGAGATCGTGTCTCTGGCAGACACAATAAAAAAGTAGTTTCTCCCCCATGACCCACAGGTCGCGTTCACCTAGGCACCTTGTCACACCCAACCAGTCGCAGTTCCCACATACCTTCACTAGGCTGGTCATAGATGCATGGAGATACCTGGGAATGATAGCCAGCAATAAGGGGTCACGGGACAGAACTTCATGCCGGAACAGGGCTCCCCACGTGATCTGGGTGGAAGAGCGCAGAAACTGGAGGGAGAACAGAAAAAAAGAGAGGAACAGAGAAGGATTTCAGTGCTGGAATTTCCACTGCTAACATTAAGCATTGCTATCAGAAGGCAATAGTAAATTATGTTGACTATTCAGTTGAGGTCAAGGCACCCTGTAGGCACAATCCAAATCTCCAGAACACCAAAAATCTTTAAGTAAATACTAGGTCTGATTGCAAATTCTGCCTTTTCTACTCAGCACCTCTGTGTCATGCACTGTTCCAGATGGGGTGGTAATGGAGTAGAAACCACTGCCTGCTGGGTCTTCAGCTGAAATGGAGAGCCTGGAGAGCAATACTTGGCAGCTGAAGTTCTGCAGTCTTCTGTAGGTTAGTTCAATTATGCATTCACACACTTACAGAGGCATACATGAGACTTTCAACCCTTTACATACCTGGCTGGGATGGGTTGTGAAGGCTAAAAATGACTCAAGGTATTTTCCAAAGTTGGCTGGCGTTTCCACATCACAATATGAGCCCTATGAAGAAGATGAAAAATTTCAGACAAAATACTAACTCTGTGGCAGGCTGGGCTCACAAATGGTATGTTTCACGGTAAAACAGGAGCACTACATCCAAGGCCATAGACTGTGAAAGAGCAGAGATAGAAATCCTGCACAACTGATTTTTCAAAACCAGTATAGCCCAAGGAGCATCAAGTTCTGCCGACCATTCTGGGGGTGCTGGAGACACCATCCCACCCCCATTCCAGAGTAAAGGGTGACTTCTCAGACAGTAGAGTTCCATTAAAACCAAACTCACAACCACCACTGCTGCTGCTGCCATGAGTCACAATTTTACTCCTATTGGGTCAAGCCCACCCAGCGGTACCAAAGTAGAGCAACTCAAACTGCAGTATTTACAAGTAAATACACCCAGACAATTTCACTCCCATTTCTCTGTTTGCTGTATTTAACATATAGATATCCATGACTAGTAACTTTCTGGGAAGCTTGTCAGGAAAATAAGTTTTGCCTGGAGTCATAAATTCAAGATTTTGCTACTCCTCACTAATCGTAACATGACCTGGTGCCATCAAGATCCTTGTTCTGAAGTTGTACAGCTCAGTGCTGCCTCTCCCAAGTGAATCTGGAGAGAGGACTCAAATCTCCACGTCATTACTTCATTATGGATAGACAGCTCCCACTGCCTAACAGCAAGTGGAGTCACTGAAAGTAATAATGCACCTCTGTTTACTGTCAATTCTTTTTAGGGGTAAATTCTCAAAGGTTGGCTTTGTTTTTCTCTTTCTCTCCCTGTGAGAATTTACTTTGCTCTATAACTTTTACAGGCTGGCTGCCTCAATCTCCCCACGAACATGCCTCTCAACATGCCTACTCTCAATATTGTAGAAGCACTGTGCTGAATGGAGTGAGATTCACCAATCAGTACGGCATGAACAATATGAACTTCTATCTTCACCTCAACATTGACACAAAGGATCACAAAGATGAACAGCAGGAACAAAACCCGTTTCTTCCTCTGGCTTGAGAGAATCTTGGTAGAATAACAAACAGGTACACTCTGAGTTATTTTTACAGGGTAATTTAAAAGGCTTCCAATAGAAGAGTAATTTCCTGGAGTAGATTTTCTGTATCAGTAGTCAGCAAGAAACTTGACCACTTTTAAATGAATTGTTAGCATTTTACAGAGGTTATAGGAGGTGGTTCTTGATGACAGCAAAGCCCTGGAATTAGTTAGGGTCCCTCCATTCTACATTCCTATGACTTAGCGGGATACAGTTTCCCACTTAAAAGCAGAGCCATTTCTGCCTTTTCCAAATGTGTGGAGAGAACCCTACAGTTGCCAAAGGTGTAGAGAGAAACCTGGTCCTACCTTAGATCAGGGTTGCCTC
The DNA here is from genome assembly GCF_009829145.1 of Chiroxiphia lanceolata. NCBI lineage: Eukaryota > Metazoa > Chordata > Aves > Passeriformes > Pipridae > Chiroxiphia > Chiroxiphia lanceolata. The sequence continues at coordinate 32,373,649 of NC_045639.1, read as the reverse complement.
AAGCCTCAGCCCTAAAAACTAGCCTTGCCAGGGTTGCTGTTGGTATTAGTAAAGACTTACTAGCAACGCACATAGCTGGCTGCCCAATGCGCACAAAACTTGGCAAAGTCTCTTCAAGAAAACATAGTGCTTCTCCACCAGGCCTTCTCCATCTGCTGTCCTGGGAATGAGGGGAGGGGGGAAAAACAGGATCACAGTTACTCATGCTGTAGGTAACAGGCACACTGCTGTCTATCTTGTAGATAAAAAGAGGACTAGAGCAATTAGATTTTATTGCAGTGGGATCTTCTTTGCTATTATCAAGAAGTACTGCTTTATTGGCATCTAAAACCTCTGAAATTGCCTCTCTGAGTTTCTCCTCTTGATCAGTTTCAGGCTAAAACAGAAAGCCAGGGAAGCTGTGATATTTTGTGATATTTGTCCTTCAATTATGAGATTTGAAAAAAAGTGCAGCTTTTCAAGTTTTGCAAAAGAAATGGTGGTTTCGTTCTCTCCTATCCAGTCCCTGTTTCCCACAGTTAAGCAGCAATATCTTTTGCACTTACAAAGTCATTTGTGTGCAGTTTTGTGTGAAATCACAGTGGCAGGATGGTACTCACTGGGCAGCGGAGAGAATGCAGTGCATGGCAACGTCTCCAAACAAGACCATCAGAGGCTTCCGATCCTCCAGTTTACCCTACATGCAAAACGCCTCAATTAGAACACAACTATTTATTCCCACCTATGTAACTATTTAATTCCATTACAAGCAAAATTAGGAGATTCGCAGTTTTTCTTCCAGCAGGGGACGGGCGTACGGTCCACATATGATTTAAGTAAAAGCTTGTCAAAAATTCTAAGGTATTTCTGATCTAAAAAAAATTCTACAAGCAATGCCCCCACGGGAACTTTAAACCACACAACCGATCCTGAGACATTAACTCTTCTTCACAGAAGACTGGCTAGTTACATATAGGCAGCTGATAAACACTCAGCCTTGACACTAAGGTGCTTGTGAACGTATGGGTCAAATCACCTGTTTATATCCTGCTGTCATGCCTCTGAGCTGCCAGGTGATGCAGCTGATGATAGTATTTCCCACTTCACAGTTGTAGGAAGTGGGGGTAAAAAGTCAGTGGGGACCTCCAACTTTGAACTGCAAGCAGAGGCGAGCACAGAAGTTGCAGAGGGTTCCAACAGTTGCTGTATGTATTGTGCTGGCATGACATTCACACCAAATATGACTAACATAATCAGAGAAATTTGAATTTTGTTTCTTAAATAAAAGGGCAAAGATATCATTGCTCAATCTGGAGAATTATATAGGAAAATAGGAGGAAAATAAAGGGCAGCCAGAGGAGCTGGGGAGGAAGAACTCACCTTCCTGCTGACAGCAATCAGAAGACACTCTGCTGCTCCCACTTGGAGTTCAGGTTCATTTAGGAGTAGACACAACATCTCTAAGAGCTTGCAGTTGTCTGCTGTGATATGGCTTAGGGCTACCCAGTCAATGTAGCCAGCCAAAGTGTTGAGTGCTGCTATCCCCACACGGCAGTTTGCCTGGGCCTGTGAACAGAGAGGAGGCAAGAGGTCAGAGCCAGAGAAAAACACCAATTCCCATCCAAAGCCATCCACTCCCTGGAATAACAGTGCCAAGAACCCCCTGTAAAGTGAGAAATTTGGACCCTTCTGCTGCTATGCCTCACTTCTCAATGCATTTGTATTATGAGGGAAAAAAACCTATATGTAAATGAGAACGGCAGGCAATAGACTCCAAAGTCTGGGAAAAGCCTAGTTCTAAACAACTTGCATATTAAGAATGACTAATGCACTAACTCCTATATAGCTCTACTCACCTTTGGCTCCTGAGCCAGATCAGTCTTCTGAAAAAGAAAGAACAGATTAAGTAAGTGGCCAGCTACAGTACATGCTTCCACCCAGCCACTGCTGAAAAAGGCAGCCAGAACAGCTCCCTAGTGGAAGAGGCAGCACCACAGTCTCCCACTCAGGACATTGCTGCAGCCAACAAAACCACCACCACAGCCCCCCGAGAGGTAGGACAACAGGACTCTGAATTGCAAGTTAAGCCACACCTTCCTTCTCATCCAAAAGATAACACTCCAGTCAGCAGGCACCAGGGAGACACAGGGGACAAGGAAAGGCATTTTGGTGCTTCCTGGAGGCCTCCAGGGAAGACGCTTTCCACCTTCAAGACCATCTTACATCCAAAAGTCAGACTAAAAAATGCTGGTGGCTTTTATGTGCCAAGATTCAGGTTTGAAAAGCGTGATTTGTCCGTGGTCAGAAAGGCATCTGGAGAGAGCTGGGGTAACAGCTTACAGCCTGACTCCCAGTCCCAGACACTTAACAGCAACAGTGCACTGCTTGCACCATCTTTTTGCCTAATGCAAGAGAGTCCCTCAGACACTTAAATTTGATTTGTTTTTCAGATACAAAGACACCACAAACAAGGTTTAGGTTTGGAAACTCTGTTCATTGATCTATTCACTGCAGTAAATTTAAGGTAACTGGCTTGTGTCCCAAACATTTAATAAATGACCTACCTTATAAATATGCTTATCAATTAATCCATCATACTTATAAGTAGATTATTATGGTCTGGGGGAGTTGTCTGTCATCTACTCCAGTCTCAATGTGCAGACAGGTAAGTGAACACCAAACCCTCAGAATTTACCCTATAGATAAACATCCCAAAGATCTGCTAACCTGTGGAGTGGTGAGGACTTCTTGTTCTTGGGGTGCTCCAACCTTGCCAATCAGAAAGATTCCACCGTTAGCAGAAGCAGCCACACTTCAGAGTCTCAAGCATTGCAATGCAAACCTTACCTGGAAATGCATTTCAACCAGACTACAAAACACACCAGGGTCGCCCACCCACCACCAGGAACTGCGCTGCTCTAAAGGGGAATTTGTTCAGCCTCTCAGTGCATCAGGAAAATTACAGAAGTCAGGTAGGAGAGGGTTTTTCTTTGCCTTCCAGTTTCACATTTAGTATAACTCTGGATTTTAATTCATAGAAAAAAAAAGCACAAGAGATACACCTAAGCAACTTGTTGCTAGTTTGGTTTCTCAATTGTGCTTCACTCTTAAATCTACTTCCTTCTCACAGGAATACACTGGGTTAGAAACTTTCTTCGCCATCCATCATGACCAAGCTGCACATCTGACTGTAGGTAAGAATTCAGGAAAGAAATTCTCTTTACACAAAAGGGAAGGGCACTCCTCACCACAGCTTGACATAAAAAAGGGCTTCCTAACTTGAGCTCATGGAGAAAAGGACCAGAGGCCCAGATGCATGTTGAGACCTCAGAAACTCACATGCATTTTGGTGCATCACCTCAAATACACCGCTGCAGCATGAGAGAGCAGACACGAGTCCAACTCTACCTGTTTCTGCCACAACCACACCTTCCTTTTGCTAAGCCATACACCCCTAGTGTCAGCAGAGCATTCCAACAGTAAGGATGAAGCACACATCCGTTCAAGCCATTTACACTAGCAATACCAAACTATCAACACTAACCCCCCCATCAACTTGGTGTGTTCGGTCTCTTTCATCACACCAGCTTCCCAGGCCACAGCATATCCTACCTCACAGTGACAGCAACAGATTTCACAGTTTCTGCACCTGCTTCCCCAGTACCTAAATACCAGCAGCACTGACTGAGCCCAAGGAAACGAAACTCTTACCACACATCTGTACTTGTTGACGTTCTGCTGCAGGGCAGTTACTAGGAAGCTGAAGATCTTCTCCATGTTCTGGGTTAGAGTTTGCTGGATATCTCGTCGTCGCTGGGTAGGCAGAGTTTGAAAAGTCACCACATCCTCTGCCAAACGTAGGAGGATGAACATCACCAGTTCCGTCTGGGTTTCCTGATGTCCCAAAAAGAAAATACGCTCTATCAGCACAGTCCAAACATTAAAATCTCTAGAGGCTAGCACAAAGATGTGGAGAGAAAGTGAGCACGCATGAAGATACAAGTCATAAGTTGGGAAAACAAGACAAGAGGATGGTCCTCTTTCTGTCAAAGTCATCTATTAGAATAGCTTAATCTTACAGGGATTTTTGAGTCCATCATCAGTCTGCCTCACCTGACCATTAGTGAGTCAGGATGATGGAAGACTGAACCCCACACTATGAGCAAGCGAAAGAGAACAGACAGTTCTGACTCATACCCCTTGCTTGGAGAGGGTATCCAGCTCCTTTAGCATGTCAGGCCAGTGCTGAGGCCATTCGCGCTTGATCATCTCCACCACAATGCGAGACAAAACATCCTTAATGTGACTTTCCTCCTCCAAGATACTTTGAGTTCCCTGTGACAGAAAGGGGGCAAAGTTATACAAAACAGCAGAGATAAGGCCTTTATAATTCTGACCTGGGAAGCACAGTGTCTGCAAATATTGCAAACCACAGAAACTAAACACAACAAAACAAAACACAATATTGGGCAGCTCTTCGTTGCAGCTACCTTGGATGACAATCCTACACTCCCAAGCATCCATAAGTAGTCAATCCTGGAAACCAGAGGGATTTTCCTCAATAGAAGGTCACTTGGTCACGAGAGCAATCAGAACAACAGAGAAAACATGACTAAGACAACGACTTTAGTATTCTTGCAAAGGATAAGAACATCCAAAGTTACTGAATTTCCTCCTAAGAAAAGAAAAAGTACCTTACATAAGTTATACAAGCCTCACCACTTCCTGCCATGTGAGGTGACATGGTTATTCACCTGACAAGACAGAGAAAAGCACTGAAACAACTGGAGTTGCATAGGGAAAAAGCAATAAAATGCAGAATTGAATTCAGGTCCTCTATGCTAATTAACTGGTGTATTTTTTCCATTTGCTCCCACATTTTATCTTCAAGTGAGAGAATTTCAGAGATCAGCATGGGGTAGCAAGTACTTACACTGGATATGAGGCCCATGACATTGTTCTTTAGATAAACCTTTTCTAGGCGAGGCATATTGTTCCAGCGGTATCTGTTAAAAACAAACAGGACACCAAGTCAAAACACTTGTAAAGATCTCTGACTGGATTCTCAACGAACTTTTGCTTGGTTTCTTTACCTAAACTAGAGACACTACAGCTCCCTGCCTCTGCCAGCACCCAATCCCTTAATGAAAAGGTTGAGTTAAAACTGCTGCTGGCAAATGGGCGTGCCCCACCGAGGTCAACAGACACAGCAGCAAAAGCACAAAGCAAAGCACAAAGCATCAGGTCTATAGAGGCAGCAGAGAAAGGAATCTCAGAACTGAACTAATACAAAGCCTCTTTGTTAGCACAAGGCTAATGACAGAGAACACTGCAAAGACCTACTGGTAACCCAGTGGGTTTATTTTCATCTTGTGATGTCAACGTGTCTTAGAGTTCTGTAAATTAACCTTCCCAACCCGCCTGAAAGCCAGTCTCCCCTCTCCTTCTTTAACAGAGGAGAAAAGGATCAAAACAGGACAGCAACTGTCCTCTGATGCAGAACAGTCTCCCTGCGTCCTAAAAGTGTCTCCCCGGCGCGGGAGGCGCCGGAATGGGCGCAGACCCCACGCCAGCGGCGGGATGGTGGCAGGCCGGGACTCTTGACCGGCCCGGCGGTGCGGGACGAGGACGAGCCGCCTTACTTGACCACATGCTCCAGGATCTGCAGGCCGAAGTGCCGGACGATGGCCGTCTGCGTCTTCTCCGCCAGCTTCAGCCCGCAGGGCACACAGATGGGGCACTTCTCCTTGAACTCTTCGCAGAACTGCGGGAGGGAGAGAGGCCGGGACACGCAGTTACACACCGGGGCAGGAACTGGTAGCCCTATCCCTGGAGCACCACGCCCGGGGGCAGCCGCCCGACCGCCCCGCCGCCTCCCCCTGCCTGCTGACGGCTCCCAGCGCCTCAGGGGCCGCCCGGGACTTGCCCGTCCCCGTTCTCGTCCAGCCAGGGCCAGAGGGACGGGGCGCCCGCGTGGCCGGAGCCCGGTGTCCTCCCTCCACCTGCCCCTGCTCGGCCGGGGCGGTACCTTGAGGGCCTCCAGGCGGTACCGCTGTGTGGACGCCGGGTCCATGATGACGGTCACGGCCTTCACCAGCTGCTCGCAGAGGCCGCTCACCTGCTCGGCGGACATGGCGGCGGCGGGCGCGCGCCACCGGCCACCCACGGGCGGACGAGCGGGGCGGCCGGGACGCGACTCCCGCGCATGCGCCTTGGGCGTGGAGAGGACGGCGGGGGAAGCGCGGGCGCCGCGCGCCGCCGGGGCGGGGACAGGCACGCACCCTGCGAGAACTACAACTCCCGGCGTGCCCCGCGCGGGGGAAACGACACACCCACGACTATGGGTGCCGCGGGGCGGGGCCCTCGGTCATTCACCCCGCCGGGCGGGAGCCGCTGGCGGCGGTGGCGGGATGTCGCGGGGCCGGGAGCGCGTGGTGGCCCTGGTGGACATGGACTGCTTCTTCATGCAGGTGGAGCAGCGCCTCGACCCGCAGCTGCGCGGCCGCCCCTGCGCCGTGGTGCAGTACACCGAGTGGCAAGGCGGCGGGTAGGTCGGCGGGGCGGCCGTAGCGACCCCGGCTCCCTCCCCAGCGTCCCGCCGCTCCTGCACTGCCCTTCCGTGTCTTGGCAGGATCATCGCCGTGAGCTACGAGGCGCGCGCCTTCGGTGTGTCCCGCGGGATGTGGGCGTCGGAGGCTCGTGCGCTGTGCCCGGAGCTGGCGCTGGCGCGAGTGCCGCAGGCGCGGGGCAAGGCGGACCTCACTCGGTGAGAGCGGGAGCGGGTCGGTGGTGGCGGCGGGGGGCTCCTCCCGGCGCGGGGCGGTGGCTGAGCCCGTGCCCGCCGCCCGGCAGGTACCGGGATGCGAGCGCGGAGGTGATGCAGGTGCTGTCGCGGTTCGCCGCCATCGAGCGCGCCAGCATCGACGAGGCGTACCTGGACCTGACCGGCACCGCCCGGGACCGGCTGCGCGCCCTGCAAGGCGGGCCCGTGCCCGCAGCGCTGCTGCCCAGCACCTTCGTGCAGGGTCTGCCCGGAGACCCCGGCCCCGAATCCGGCGGGAAGGGTACGCACCCGGACTCGCTTCGCGGCTTTACAGCACAGCGAGAAAGGAGCACAGTGCCACTTTGTGCCGCCCTCCGCCCCTCCTGCACCTCCCCACACCCCTGCCGTCCCCCGTGTTCTGTCCTCTCCTGCTGCATCGGTAACGCTCCCTATGCCATCAGCAGAGGCAAGGCTGCTTTATCTCCCCCTGAAGCAAGAGGGTGGTAAATGGGGTCTTTGTTTTCCCCAGTGCATGGATTTTAAGGTGCCTGCTTCTCCTTCCTGTGGTTGGCATACGGTTACAGAATCCTGTGGCTGCTGGCTGGGGCTGGCTGATGCTACTGGTCCCTTTGCTGGGCTCAGCAAAGAACACCCATGCTATGTCCCCTTGTGGTCCTCTTTGTGTCCCTTTCCTAGAGGAGCTACGCCAACGTGGCTTGCACGAGTGGCTGGCGTCGCTGTCTTTCGATAACCCTGATTGTCCTGACCTGCAACTGACCATGGGGGCGGTGATTGTGGAAGAAATTAGAGTGGCTGTAGAAGAAGCCACCGGATTCAGGTGTTCAGCTGGCATCTCGCACAACAAGGTACGCGCATAACATATGAGCCTGATTTCTTCTGAGTAGCGGAGTCAAAATATGCTGTAGATGCTCTCCTATACACACTTAAGAGTCTCCTCTAGAAGATGAGCCAAGTGGGAAATGCAACCCTGTGTGATCACACCTTCAGGGAAATTTCAGGACATTGAGACATGAGAAAAGTTGTTATCCCAGAGATGTGGCCTATCATTTACTGCCTGGATTCCTGGTGTACCCTGATGAGTGAGCTCACTAGGAACAAAAGGGATTTAAGTCCCCCAGAAGCATTTTCTGTGAAAAACCCACAAGCTTAAAGCAGGTAGTATCCACCTTGAGTTTCTGGCAACAGTGGCTGAAGCTAGAGAATGGATTTTACTGACACAAATTCCCAGCAACTCGGAAGAAGAGCAGCACCAGTTTGGGGCACTGAGGTGGGCTGGATTGCTTTCCCCCTTTCTGGTCAGTTGGTCTGTACCCCGCTGGCCATGCTTTGGGTGATGCTCAGCCAGCTGCCGAGAGCAGCCGCAGGAGCACTTGGTGCATGACAGCAGCTGCAGAAACAAACGGACTCAATGCTGCAGCTACTGAGGCTTTCCTGTGGGGTGAAATGCAGGGCAGTTTGCTGAGAGCACCCCTTTCATTCTGCAGAAAAGGGGCTTATCTGTATAGGTATGACTTTAAAAATGCAGGCTCTGACCGAAAAAAAAAAAAAAAAAAGACCAAACAGATGCTTTGGAGTTTAAGGAAGATAAATTTAGTCTTAGACTGCTGCAGAAACAACTGGAACTATCCCCAGCTGTACACAGGTACTGGAGCTCATTCTGCACCAGCATACTTTGAAACTAGAGCAGACTGTGAGGCAGAAATGAGCTAGCTGAGGAAGATCACTGGTGTAGAAATTTCCAGTGGAAGGGATGTTCAATTTTTGCCTTTTTACTCTCTTTAATCAAGAATAACAGAGAACATCCCTGATATTCCTAGCAGCTCCTCTCAGCTTCCATTTTCTATGGCCAGCATTTTAATTTTTTTAGGGAAGTAAGGAAATTTTGATGTACTGTGCTATCCCTGAAGAACTGTGTATCTGCAGCAGCAAGCACAGTGCAGAGATTACCAGAGCCTACAGGTGGCTGTGCAGACCAGCTCACCCCTGTAGGTACAAACGTGCAGAACGAAACAAGTGCTAGGGGCTCTCAGCAAACCACCCTGCGTTTCACCCTGCAGGAAACCTTCTATAGCTGCAGCATCAAAGTCCGTTTGTTTCTGCAGCTGCTGTCATGCACCAAGTGCTCCTGCGGCTGCTCTCGGCAGCTGGCTGAGCATCACCCAAAGCGCAGCCAGCGGGAAACACACTCACTGACCAGAAAGAGGAAAAGCAACTGAGCCCTCTTCAGTACCCCAAACTGGTGGTGTTCTGCCTCCGAGTTGCTGGGAATTTGTGTCAGTAAAATCCATTCTCTGGCTTCAGCCACTGTTGCCAGAAACTCAAGGTGGAGATTACCTGCTTTAAGCTTATGTTCTTTCTGCAGAAAACTCTCCCAAGGGAATTTTCATCCCAGTATGGTAACTTGTTAGACAGAATATACCAGGAACCCAGCTGATACATGAGACCAATCAATTGAGCTATTTGGAAGTACCTGGAGGATAACGGTGTGGTTTTATCAAGAACCACTAGTGTCAAACTGATTTTATGTGCCCTTTTTGACGGCATAAGCGGCTGAATGTTCAGGGGAGACTGCAGATGTGAGGTGTTAACGTAACACACCTCACCCTGAGCTGCATAAGCTGATGATACTGTAGCAAAACATGATATGACTGAGGTTGTCTAAAGGGCATGCATCTAGCTGAAGAAAATCTTGTTGTTTCCCATAATGATTTTATTCAGTGAGTTGCACTCAAATTAGGATGTTTAAAGTGGGATCCTGGGGGGATCTGTCTGAGGTCTGCTAAGAGCCAATATTTTCACTGAAGCCTACAGAGAGGGAACAGCTGTATGAATTCAGGTGATGCTAAGCACAGATGGGGCTTAGGGCTTGGGCTGTGAGAGTTCTGAGGGATTAAATTAGAGTTGAAAATTCTGGGCTTGAAAAAGCCCAGAAATAGTCTGAAATCACCAAACAGTGCTTCTTGTGCTCCTCACAGACTTTTTGTGGTTTACAGAAAAAAAGCAACCAGCAGGCTTTTGGCTAAGCCACAGTAAGTCAGAAAGTACCCCGGAGTTATTGTGGACAAGCAGCAGGATGAATCAGTAATACGAGTGCTCTTGTAGAAACAGCAAATCCTGTTTCAGCATGTGTGGTTTACGGAAGGTGTCAGAAAAAGTAAATTGTTTCTCCCTGTGAAGTCTCAGTGATTGGTTCGGCTTGTAGCACTTACTGTGGGTAAACTTGGAAGAACGTCCGGTGAAACAAGAAAAAACAGTAACTGGACATCTGAAAAGGAATCTACTTTGTCTAGAAAAGAATTGTAAGCCTGAAAGACAGGCTATTAATAGAAGTCATAGTTCAATAGGCAGGCAAGAGATCTTGCTTACTTATAGGATGTGTGGCAAAGCAGTGAAAGAGGAAATTATTAGACTTGCTCAAAAAAAGCCCAAACACCCAGCCAAACATATTTCAAGCTGGTCTGTGCATTCTTGATCCTGTGGTAGCTTAGAGTGGGAAGGGGAACTGTGTGGCAGATAGGTTGGAGAACGTCCCTTCCAGGCTAGCAATTCTGCATATTTCAGATTTCCTTTTGTGGATCTTGCAGAGAGAAGATTAAAATAGTGATATTGAGAAGCAGCAAGATAAACACAGAAGCTGAAGGGGCAAGACATAGTGAGAGACATAGCCTGGGGAGTATTATGGGGATGCTATGGAAGCTCTAGAATGCTTGCCTGATGGAAAACTAAGCCAGCCAGAACAGGTGAGATAGACTGAGATCCCCTAAGCTGCCTGGAGCAGGAGTCCAGCCCTTTGCTGAGATAGAAGTCTGGCACCAGCTTTGCTTCCAGAGTACCCAGCCAGTGCATGTCACCTCCCGAGGCGGATACTGCCTGGGAACAAGCAATGGTGTTCTTCAATCTTCCTAGCAGTTATCTGATGGCAGCTCTTAGAGGTGATGCAGCACAAGCCGTTGGGTAGAGTCACAATTAAGTCAGTGCATGGTGTGTAATAACAGGGTTTCCACCCTCTTCTCTGTTACAGACACTGGCAAAACTGGCCTGTGGGTTAAACAAGCCCAACCGCCAGACACTGGTGTCGGCACGATTTGTGCCGCAGCTCTTCAGCCAACTGCCCGTCAGCAGCATGTAAGTACTGGGGAGCTGCCTGCTCTAGTGCAGCTTGGGGCTGTTCCTGGCCACCTCAGCACAGAGCAATTTGATGCTTACTGATAGCAGCCAGCAAAGGCTTTGAACTCCACAGTATGTGCTCTTCAATGCTTGCAGTAACAAATAGGGGGAATCCTGCCAGTAGTCCCTCGTGGCTATAAATGACAGTTCAGGAGTGTGCTTGAGAGTTGCAGCCCTGGTGGAGAAGCGACCACAATCCACGAGCCCATTAGCAGCCTGTGGGCTCCTTTGCTTGGGAAGGACTGTGCTTAAAATGATTGCTGGGGTGCAAAAGTGTAAGCCAGGAGCAACTGGGGGCAAGGAGGCTGTTCCCCAGTGTGAGTGACAGCTGTGCTCCTAGAGAACAGATGTGGTTTGGTTTTGAGCATCCATTGTGCACAAATACTTGTCCTGGTGTAGGGAAGCATTACCAGCACCACTTGCTCCAGAGGAATAGATCCCTAATCCTGCTTTCCAGACCTGCACTGCTGTTCTCTGCCTTCAGTGTCTTGCTAGGGACAGAGGGGGGTGTGTCTGGGGAAGAGTCCTGTCTGTGTAGGAGGAAGTGGGGCACGTGTCAGGCATTCCTCAGAGCATGGTTTGGGATCAATTTTTGAAGATGGAGCTGAGGGAGAAGCACTAAAATAGGGTGAACCAAGGAGCAGTTCCTACCTCAATTCCTACTGTCCTTTTATTGTGAGCAGAAGAGCTGGTAGGTGCCAAGAGTTCCCTATTGTCCTGCTAGTTCTTGAGTGCTTCTAGCTGTCCTGATCTAGGAACAGCTGCTGCAAGAAGACTGGTCATAGTCTCCACATGATGCTTCATTTCAGTTTTCTCTTTTTCTTCCTTTCTCTGTCATAGCCGTAACCTGGGAGGCAAGCTTGGCACTGCTATCACAGACATCCTGGGAGTAGAGTACATCGGGCAGCTGACACAGTTCAGTGAGACTGAACTCCAGACTCACTTTGGAGACAAAACTGGGTAATGATAAACCACTCACCAAAACTTGGCAGGAACTGAGACTCCCTTTCAGTCACAGGTGGTTCTGCTGTTATTAGGAAGGTTGGAAGGTAAATCTTCAGTGACATCTTTGAGAAGCACTGGTCTGGCAGGCCCACAACAGATTTCCAGTCTCACTACTCCTAGGCACCCTCCCCAGGATAGTGTTTTGCCTGTCAGCCAGCTCCTCAGCCTTCCTCTACAGTGTCCAAGGATGGGGCAAAGCTGTGGAATGGCTCCCAGCAGGCTGGGAAGAGAGCAGTCTTGACAGTCCCATCACAGAGGAAGTTACAGGGCTTGACTGGAGCCTGAAACACCACTTCTGCGTCCAGAGCAGCAGTTGAGGTGCCCTGCAGACTGGTGAATTGTTGCCACTTCAGGAAGAGGTGGAGGAGTTGTGCTGACAGGCACTTATGGCCTGAAGGAATCCTGGCTGTCCAGCTGTGGCTGCAACTGCAGAGCTGAGAATGAAAGGCAGAGTCACAGCTTGCACAGAGCTGAAAGTGTGGCTCAGCAGAAGGCTGACATGGTGCCCAGTGATGCTTGTGTGTAGCTGCCTTCACCTCATGCTTTCTTTGTGGCTTTCAGGTCCTGGCTCTATGACTTGTGCAGAGGAATTGAAGAGGAACCTGTCAAAAACCGGTACCTGCCCCAGTCTATTGGCTGCAGCAAGAATTTCCCTGGGAGGACAGCCCTGGCCACACAGAAGGCGGTAGGAGAAGCCTACATGTAGCACAAGGCTTGGCTTTCACATTGGAGAAGATAAGAACACTAAAAACTGAGACTAGCTTGCAAAGCTGCTTTTCTGTGCAACTGTGCCCTGAAACTGAGGGAAGATGCACTTTACCTTTTAGCTGGGGTGAGGTTCCCACTGAGCTGTAGGAAGATGGAAAGAGAAATCCAGGGCAGAGGACCCAGATTACTTGGCAAAGTCTAGTAGTAATGCTGCAAAGCTTGTGTGGTATCTACAATGCCCTTGCCTATAGTGTTGAATCCTCACCTGGACTGATTTCTCCAAGAGTACTACAGATGTGGGGCCTTGTGATAGTCTGTGTCCATTCCAGTTTGATCCCCCTCCAGCATTCCCCACTGTGAGGAGTGTTGCTCTTGTGGCAGTGCTGGGAGCAGAGGCCCAAACTGTCTGTTACTCCTGTTTTGTCCAGGTGCAACACTGGCTCCTGCAGCTGGCCTTGGAGCTGGAATCCAGACTGAACAAGGACAGGAGCCAGGTAAGGAGGGGAGGCACAGAGACAGGAGCCACACAGTGCATTTGCACTGTGAGTGGTTTGCAGGAAGTTGAAGGTGGTGTGTGGCAAGGGAGGAAATCTGCTTGCCCACAGATGTGTGCCTATGTGCTGAGGTGTCCCAAGCAACAAGGTGTGCAGGAGCATGGCTGGAAGGATGGTTTTGTCTCAGAACACTGCAGGGCTAAGCTCAAGCCTTGTCCTGTGCTTTAGGATGCAGGGAAATGAAAGCCGCTGCACCTTCCTCCTGGTGCACTGCTTCTCCCTTGCAAGCCCTGTGCTTATGTAGCTATGCCTGTGGGCTGTGGGAGGAAACGATATGCTCCAAGCTGGATGGTGGGCTGCAGGCCAGGGAGAGAGTAATCCGCCAGCTTTGGCGCTGCAGCGGTGCCAGGAAAAGCGGCACAGCTGCCTTTGAGGGAAAGCAAGGCTTCCCTCAACTAACTGCTTCCCATGCTGTGTGGCACAGCTGTACAAGCACTTGCTGTTGTGTGTTGCATTCCTTGGCGATCAGGCCAAGCAGAACACACTGTCCCATTGCACTGTCGGGCGGTCGCACAGGGCTCCGGGCAGGGGACGGTCCCCGCGACCGTTCCTGCCCCTTCCTGCAGGAGTCGCTGGAAGCACAGCTCATCTCTGCTCTGTTGTCCCTGCAGAACCGCCGCGTGGCCCGGCAGCTGATGGTAGTCATCCGCCAGCAAGGGGACACCCGTGTGTCGCGCTTCTGCGCCCTGTCCCGCTATGACGCACAGAAAATGTGCAACGACGCCTTCACCCTCATCCAAAACTGCAATGCGGCTGGGGTGCACCAGGCAGCATGGTGAGTGTGGGACAAAGTGGGCCACCTCCCTGTCAGGGCTGGTTTAGCTGTGGGAGGTGCTGGCTGAGCCAGAGACCTGTGAGAGTTACGCTGAGGGGCAGGGAAAGTGGTTCCCAGCACCCTCACAGTGGCGTGCAGCAACCTCCTATCCATAGGACAGCTATGAGAGCCTGGCCTCCTCCTAGCCCCACATGTGGCAAGACACTTCTGACTTCTGTACTTGAAGCTGATGATTGCTACCAGCTGGGGGGTGTCCAGCTGGAGCGAGGCTGTCCTGGCCCTGCTGGGCTGCAGAGGCCTTGCTCTCCTACCGTAAGGACAAAGGTGCTTTTTGGGAGCAGGCCGTTGGGACAGAAAGGAAAATGAAAGTACACAGCTCCCATCTTCAACATTTCTTCCTTCCTTCTGCTCTGCTGTGAAGGCAAGAAGGTACTGTCTGTTAGGCTTTGACAAGGCTGCTGCTCTCTTAGGGCCCTCTCATCTTGTCTCACAGCAGCTCTGTCCTGTCGTGGACTGGAAGTCCAGGCTGGCAGTTGTCTGCCCCTGCTCTAGTGCCCTTCCCTTTAGGAATTGCTGTTCTGGGAAGAGGTTTTCTGCTCTGCCCAACGCAGCCTGCTATGTCTACTCTGGAGGTAGCAGTACTAATGTTTTGTCAGAGGAAACGTCTCTCCCACCTCTTGCCAGATACTACAGTTCCCCCATCTGTGAGTGATTTATGTGGCTTGAAGTCTTACCTCAAAAGACTTCTTGCTTCCCAGGCTGATGTCTGAGCTGATGTTGGTCTGTCCTGTGCAGGTCTCCACCACTGATATCAGTTCATCTCTCAGCAAGCAAGTTCTCAGAGCCTGCCACCCTCTCTGCAGGCATTGCCACCTTCCTGATGGGTGACACCCAGCCTGATGGCACTGCCACCACGAGCCAAAACACCACATCTTCTGGGAGGGCCAGGGTCAAGTTCTTTAGAAGCCCAAGCAAAGAGCATAGGCAGAAGCCAGCTAATGCTATTGAGTCATTCTTCCAAAAGGCAGCAGAACAGCAGCCATCACAAGCAGCAGCAGCAGCAACCAGCTTGCCCACTGCTACCGCTGCAGGGTCACCTGTGCCCAGCTCCCCAGAGCACCAGGAGAGAGCTGGTGTTGCCTCTGTGCAGTGTGACCTGGAGTCCCCTGTGAAGCGGAGTCCCAGCGATGCCAGCCCTACTTCTCCTTACAAGAGGCTTCCTTGTGAGAAGCTGCCATCAGAAGCTACACAAACACCCTCAACTCCACCCAGCTCCAGGACCCTTCTGAAATTACAGCCATCTATGGAGGGAGATGAGCAGAATTTACCACCCTCTCCTGAGCTTGTCCCGCTGCCTCCTGCCTCACCAGGAGACCAGCAGTGCTGTGATAAGTGTGGCCAGCTTGTGCTGGTGTGGGAATTCCCAGAGCACATGGACTACCACTTTGCCCTGGAGTTGCAAAGCTCCTTTCTGAAGTCCAGTGCTCCCATGGCTCCAGCAGCAGATCCCAACCCACAGGCTGAAGGTTCCAGATCTCCTGCCAAGGCAAAGAACAAGCCCAAAACTCCAGCAGGATCTAGTGCAAAACGACCCAAAGAAGGTGTGACAAGAACTTTAGATTTTTTCTTTAAGCGCTTACCTCCGTAACTCCCAGCCAAATTAGGTGTTTTTAAAGACTCAGTGTTTTTAAAGACTCGGTGTTTTTCAAAGAATCAGTGTTTTCAAAGAATTGGTGTTTTTAATCACAGTTAAAACTTTTTATACTGCCTGTCAAGTTTTAATGCAGAAAAGTCTAATAAATTATCTCTACCCCACATCTAAAAGGAACTGGAACTTGTGAATTGTGTATGATGTTAGATGTACCCAGTTTAGCTGGTGGCAGCTAGCTTGCCTCTGCCTGCTTGGTGCTACTAGAAGCTGCATTGTACTCTCACCCACATCTCTTGCCATAGGTATTTCCATAGCATCACTGCTCAGTAATTCTATTCCTCCTGTAAAAGGCAGCCACAATGGCTTATCCCAGGGAATCTCCAGCCAAGCATAGGCTTGAACTCCTTTCCAATCACTCAGTGTGAAACCTTCACCTTCTGTTGCTGCAGTTGCAGGCCTTGCCCTTACTGTATAAGTTATATATGCTAGCTTAGCCCTGTGGTTCCTTTTCCCTTCCCTCCCTACCTGGAAGACTGATTTTTATTCCCTCCCTTCTGCCCCCCAGGATTTTTGTTATAGATGGTTTTGCAATTTCGTCTGTGTAGCAGTCTATTTTGTGATGCTTATCACCAGCTCAGGAGCACACAAGACTACTCCCACCATAAGATTTGAGGAAGCAGTAGCTGCACAGGCATACTTTTTGGTGGGCTTTTGGAAATCTTGGTTTTAATTCCTAATAATTGCTATAGACACATAAACAGTCTACTGCTAGAGTCTTCCTGGAAGGGGACATGCCAGAGTCACACAGCCCACTGTGAAAGCTCTCCTCTGCCAAAGAAAGAGTGTAAACCCACATTTTTCCTCCTTCCCAGACTCTTGAGTGATACTAGATGCAACTTGTTGACAGGTGACCTGTTCTGATTGTGCTCTGCCAAATGACTTTTTCAGCTCTCTGGGCCACAGTTCACATCAGAGTGGCTGCCCCAGCGGCCCACAAATTACACAGCCAACAAAGCAGAACATTGTGGAAGGGACAAGTAGGCAATGAGAGAGGGTGGGACAGGCTCCAGGGCAAAAGCAGTGCTTGCCCTCAGCTGCCTGGCAGGGCTCAGCTCTGTGCTACACCACAAGCTGCCCGGAGCCCGCCAGAAGCACTGCTGCCAATAATTTGAACTTGGCTCCTAGGGAAGGGGGAAGGAATGTGCCACGTCAAGGCAGCACTGGGTGGGGTTAGGAAACATTGCAGGGAGTTTCGTCAGCTGCAGGCTTCCCTTCCTCGGGGAAGGGGGGAGGAGAGCCTTGAGGCAGCAGATAATGATGCAAACTGCAGCTCTATTTATATGTGCTGTTTTCTGGACTGTACCATCCTAATTGCAGCTGTTGAGCTGCTCTCTCCTTCCAGCTGACAGCCTGTGCTGGGAAGGTGCTACATTACTGGGGGAGGGGTGGGGTGTGTCTCATACTTGACGACACAATTGTGAGATTTCAAGAAACACAAGAAGCTCGTTCTGGTGCATGCAGCTCTGCTGGTAATCAGCAGAGGAAGGAATTATGGAGTCACTCCCACTAATGACAGTCCTAACGTTGCAAAGTGACAAGTGTTCTTAAGTCCTCACATAAAGAGAAACAGCAACCAGTCTGGCAAGATTGCCTCATGCTCCTGTGACAGTGGCACGTCTCATTTCCCAAGTATCTGGCAGGACCAGACTCTGCAGATGCCACTACCTGACACAAAAACAAGTTTAGAAGAGGCAAATCCCTTCAGTGACACAGGTACCCTCCACAGGGAAGCCTTCCTGCCTCTGCTTTTTCCCAAGGGAACAACCTGTTCTTATGGAGAGAAGGCAGTCGCAAACCACTTGATAAGGTCAAAGCTATTTTAAAAACAAACCATCTAGGTTAGATGTGTGCCCTAGAAAGCATCTCTTTAATTAGGCTCTGGGGGAATTTGTGACTGCGAGGAAGCTCTCACCACAGCCGGTTCCGCCCACAACAGCCCGAAGTGCTGTGCTCAGGGTGACGTGGCTGCCTGTCACCTCAGGCTGCACGCCCAGGCTTACTCAGATAAGCCGGGATCGAAGGGTTGTAAACAGCAGCGCGCGTGCATTCCTTCCACACCACGGACTGGTATTTATAGGAACGAATGCAGGAAGCTTAGGAACGGGTGAAGGGTAGCCATCTCCAACTGTGATTCAGCCCCAAGGGCAGCAGGGTAAGGGCCCAGCTCCACCCTCACTTATTGTACAACTCAGACAGCAAGCTCAATAAAACATCTTTATTCTGTACATTTATATATAGATGCTTGGGGAACAGGGACAACCCCCAGCATTAGAAAAATTCAAGACAACAAAACAGCAATTATGAAGAGCATGGCACCAAGAACAGTCATGCCACAGATGGCAGGGATGAGGTGAGACCAGCCATTGGCTGTTTCAGAAAAGGTCACAGCACCCCATGCCCACTTTGGAGCAGAAAACACCAGGGCTGCTGCAAAGAGCTGGAGCTCCCCCCCATACTCCCCGGTAGCTTTCTTTGTGACCCACTAGCACCAAAGGGAAGACTGGCAGCTGGGGCCTGCAGGCATTGGTGAAAAGACTGTGTCACTGGAATACCCAGCCCACTGCCAGGATGGGAAAAAAGGGATCCTTCTTGGGCAGTGACCCTGAGCCAGCAGCTCCTTTCTCACTGCTGGGCTGATAGGGATGCAGCAGAGATTTCAGCTGGATCAGTGCTTCCTCCAAGGGACAGGTCACTCCTGAGCTGCCTTCCCTTTATTTATACCACCATTTCACCGGCTTCCCCACACCTCAGCAGTCTCTTTGCAGGGTGCAGCCGCCCCCTCCTCACCTGCCAGAGCCCTTCCCACTGCAAAGTGCGGCTCTGCGATGCCCACAGATCTGCACAGCCCCACAGCCAGTGCCTGTGCCAGCAGCCCAGAAGCAGAACTTGCTCTCAGGATGGCAGAAGGGCTCTTTGGGTGTCCAAGTGCTATCACAGGCCCTTGCCCTTCTCTTTGGTCGGGGCTAGCAGGCCACCATGCCACGTGGCAGGGCTGGCTGAAGACCTGTTGCTCACAGCAGACACATTTGGTCTAACAGTCAACAATAAAACCAAAAGCCTATGTACAACTTTACAGACCTTGTTGCATCATCCAGGCTACACGGGAGAGCTGCACTACAGAGAGTGGGAGACAAATGTGCTCCACTCTACGTACAGAGTCCTTGCTGGCAACATCAGCTTTCCTCTGACAACAACCCCCAGTGGCAAGGGAAAGAAAGGAATTCTTCCTCCAGGAGAAACAGAAATATAATCATGCCACTGTCAAATCGCATCTAAACAACATAAGTCACCTGGTTTTGTGTAGCCTGTCCTCCTCACACATTAAGGCAAGCGTGTGAGGAGCAAGCTGGGCTGGGAAAAGCCACACCAGGGAGCCCACTGCAAACCAATACCAACGTGCAGATGACACCATCAGCTGAACATCCATGGAACAACCTGTTCACACCAGCACAGGCCCAGGCCCTGCTCTGCTCCACAGAATGGCCTCCCATTCAGCTGCTGCAAGGAACAGATGCAAGTACAAACTGTCTTCATGACATTATTTCAGGAGGCTGTGCCACTCAGAGCAGCCACAGCTTCCTAGGAGTCAGAAAGCAGGATGCTGAAGAAATGTGTACATGTGAGTGAGGAACATGACATTTGTCCAACAGTAAGACACTCAGATTGGAATAATGCAAAACCAACACACAAATGGACACACAGCAGATTAAAGCCAACCAAGATTCAAACGGTTAAAAAGTGTCCTGAATGCATTCTGAGAGGTTCAGCCAAGCCCCTGCAGTAGGCAGCATGGCCTCTTCCATCCTCTGCCCAGAAGGATGTGCTGCAGGATGACTTGGGAGAGGACTGTTATCAACCCAGTGCTCAGAGAGCAGAAATGGGACCAAATCTTATGTCAGAGATGGGAAAACGTCCCTTCACTGCTCATCTTCAAGGGCTCTGTTCCTCCCAACCAGCAATTTTCAAACAGTAAACAAAGCCAGAACTTGCCTGCCCAGGTCTGCAGGTGCCTCTGATCTATTCTGAAGAAGGGCAGGGTAATGAGCGCTGCAGGCGATCTGGAGAACATGCTTAACTTGCCCCATGTACGGTATTGAATGCGAGAGACTCTCCCAGGCTCCATCTCACAGTGCAGAGGAGGGACATCCACTCTAGAATGGGACAGCAGCAGCTCCAGGCATCGCTCAGAAAGCCACAGGAGCTCCCATCCTTCTCCCCAGGTGCTGGTGAGTGGAGATTTCTCTGACCTACTGGTAGTCAGAAGCTCAGCTGTCCAAGCCCCAGGGACTCCTCCAGGCCATTTTCTTTGGTGGTGATGGCTTGGAGGTCAGTGACATGCCCAATACCTTTGGTGACTCCTTCACGGAAAAGCAGTTTGGCTCCGATCTTCAAGTATTCAGGATGCTTGATGAACCTGAAACAGACCACTGCCTTCTCTCCTGTCCGCAGCTTGTCCTGAAAAGAAAAATGGGAGAGCTTAGACCTACCTCCCAAACCAATGCATGCAGGAGAGATGCATGTGGATGGTAACATAAAGCAAGTGAGCAGGTTGCTTTCCTCAGACTGCATGGCTTGAGCCCTTCCCATTACTGTACGCATATGGAAGGACAGGAAGATACAAGCTCTAGAGAGTTCACCTCTATTCACAATCTTGCTGTAGTTCATCGTGCTGTTTGTTTTGTGGGAGGGAATTCTTTAACATGTTGGGAGGAGAAGCAACCAAAGGGGCAGGATCAAAGGATGGAGTGTGTTCCTAGGAAGAGACACAGCTACTCAAAATAACAGTAGCCCCTAGCTTTACTACAGGGCATGGTGG
Organism: Chiroxiphia lanceolata; assembly: GCF_009829145.1. Classification (NCBI taxonomy): domain Eukaryota; kingdom Metazoa; phylum Chordata; class Aves; order Passeriformes; family Pipridae; genus Chiroxiphia; species Chiroxiphia lanceolata. The sequence goes on along the minus strand of NC_045639.1, from coordinate 32,353,150 downwards.
AATCCCAAAAAAACCCACAGGAAAGGTTCATTTTCCTCCCCTTCCTTCCTATGGCCTACCTTTCCGTGGATCTTCTCTACGATAGCTGTCTGTCGCACATTCCCCACATGCACCGTCACCTGAAACCCCTTCCGGAAAGTTGTGGCATGGAACAACAGCACGATCTCGGCTTCAAACACTGAGCAGATGGTGGGGTTCATTTCTGGGCTCACCATTACCATGCCCTGCAGAACAACCCAAAGCTCAGACTAGGTAGGGCCAGTCCCCTTGCTTCTGAACAGCCCGCAAAACCACAAACACGTCTCCACTCTGTGACTGGGGCTACATCCCATTCTCAGCCTTGTACTCATCCTACTTTGTAGCTTGGCCATTTCCTCCCCTTCATTCCCACCCTTCCAATGGGGGATCTCCAGGGAAGGCTCCAGTCCTGCCCAGTGAACAACCTGGCAACAGCAGGACTCACCTTGCGCAGCAGGGAGCGGTCGAAGGGTCCGAGGGCCAGAGTGGCTGCCTGCCCAGCCCGCAGCACACGGCAGGCAGAGCGGTTCCGTTGGATACTGCACACCTTCAGCCGGAGAAACTTCCCATCGTCGGTGGGACCAACCACCAAGTTCTCCCCTTCTCGGCAGATCCCACTGCCCAGGGCAGAAGAGCAGGACACAGTTCATCAGGAGACAAGAAAGACATTTCACCCTCCAAGATCAACCTGCACAAATTCCCCAGAGCCAAGGAAGTGAGTGTCTTTGGACTATTATCCGGGACCAACTAACAGGGATACAGAGCTGGTGAGAACAGGGATTTCTTACAGCAGGGAAAGCCACACTATCACTCCCAAGAGTCCCAGGTATAGACAGGAGCCATTCCACCCCCAGTGCTCTGCCACACTGCATTGTTTCTGGTGGAGAGACTTCAGATGATGCCTGTTCTGTGTGGATGTGCTGGTAGCCAAACTGCTCTGATTGCTCCCGGACATGGAGGGACAGCTGCCTTTTCATGGGGAAGCATGTAGTTAACCCCTGCTGGAATGGGAGGACTTGCCCTCTACATTCTCTCCCTCTGCTTGACAAAGGAGGAAAGCAATGCCTTGGGATCATGGCTAACCTCTGCCAACTCTGGATTCCTGGATGCCTTCTTTCAGCGTGCAACACAACACATTCCTAATCCAGCAACTTTAGGGCAGACTCTTTGCTTGCCACCATGTGACCAATGGTCTGCTCATGGCACCTCCCAGCACCCTGTAGGGCTCTACCCTCACTTGGCCCAGTCACCTGGCAGCAGTCAGGACTGAGCTTCGCTCAGCTTCCACTTCTGCAGGGGGGCACTCTACCCTTGAGGGAACTCCAGCAACCATTCACATCCACACTTGTCTGCCTGGCCTCACTTACCTCGACAGAGTTCCTCCCACAACAGTCCCCACCTCTGGCACAGTATAAATTTCATCAACCTGCAGCAAGGCAACAAGAATAAGCTGCTCAGACAGACAGCTGTGACACAGCACTCCAGAAATGAGGACAAGGTGCCTTCCCCTTGTGTGAAGGAGGTGAGCTCTCTGCTGGTCATCAGACACTGTCTAGGGGCTTAACCAGCTCCCACTACCCTCCCATTAGAGGAATATCTGCCTTTTAAGTGGCAACCAGAGAAACAATCTTATCTCTGAGACAGATAGCCCTCGGTTAGGACACAGCCCAGCCTACCACATTTTTCTCAAGGACCGAGTCCTTTCATTAATGTCTTCCAACAGTCCAGGAGTTCATGACATCTCTACCCATGGTGTCCAGATTCCCCAGAAGTTTCTCCCATGGCACAGCAACGACTGCAGTATCAGAGACTACCCTTACGTACCTGAAATTCTGTAAGTTGCTGCATTAATTCTTCCTGCTCTTTACTGTTGGTCAGTGGAGGAAGGATGTTGAGGAAGACTTTTAAGAGATCCAGGTTCTCCCCAGAAACACTGGACAGCGTGAAGATTGGGGTGATGCTGTCAGACACAAATAGACAGAAGTAAGCAGAAGGCCAGAGTGAAGCTGCGGGAGGTTTCTGGGATTCTGAATCTACTGAGATCAGCAGGAGGACAGAGACTACAGTGACAAGTGGCTAAAACACGAGGGCTAGGTACAGCTTTGCAGTAACCCCTGCCTCAACAGTTGGTTGAGGCACCAATCCCCTGCCAGCCCACACTTCTGTCATGCAGAAATAACTCCAGTGCAGCCTTGGGCACCTTCTGCTCCCAGAGCCCAGAAAAAGGTCTGGGAGGGGAAAATGCCTTCTGGGAGAATGCAAAGGTAGGAAGCTTGATGAGGAGCTGAGATTTTCAAGATTTGGTCAGCTCCCCTTGTGGTTGCCCTTCTCCAGCTCTGCATGGCAGCCTTGTCTGAATTGCCTGCTCCTAGAAGAAGAAAGGAATGGTGCCTTACTTGGGAGATTGTGCAAACTGTTGTGCTGCAGTAACAGCGTCGTCGTCTGAGTTCACAAGCAGGGGGAGCTTGTTGCAGCCTGGCTGCTTCAGGATTCGCTCCAGCTGCTTCACTGTCCGTTCCACGGTGGCTTTCGAACACAAGTCAACTTTGCTGATGACAATGAAGAAGGGGACCTTGAGGGCCATGGCCAAGCCCAAGTGCTCTCGCGTTGTGCCCGCTGCAGGAGACAAGTGAGAGCGTAGGTGCAGCAGCAGTCATCACTTTTGCTTTTTTATGTCACGGCTACATCTCCTGGCCACCCCACAGGCCCACTCTCGAGATTTCCCTGTAACTGCATAATCCATCAGGCAAGGAAAATGCAAAATCACTCTTTTAAACAAACCAAACATCAGTCTAGAAAAATAAAAACCACAAAGAATTTTTGTGATTGATCTGGTTGTTTGAAAAAGATGCAGCAGCTTTCATTCTTGGGCTAGAGTTTGCCAGAAAACAGCCACAAAAATGTCAAAGATAGATGTGGGAGAACTCCAGCTGCCTTTTTACAAGGCTTCAGGATTCAGCACCCCTAAGTATATGTCAAAGTTGTTTTCTTTTACGACAAACATAGCCCCAAATTCCAAAAAAAGCCTTTCTGTCCAGGATACAGCTTAATGTGGTCTACAGCTGGTAAAAGGATCCCAGCTCTACTCCCTTCCCAGGCACTCATACACACTGGCTTACAAGAAATCAGTAAAGGTTTCCAGACTAATAATTTCTTCTGACAACTGTTTGCAGCAAAAAAGGACCCACTCCCACCATTATCCATTTTCTTCACACACTGCTGTTCATCCATGCAGGCAGGGCAACACTCACCAATGCCAGTGTTGGCGCTAACCACCAGCATGGCAAAGTCTGGGCAGTAGCTGGTGAGGCCAAAGATGGTTGTTTTCAGATACTTGTGGTGGCCAGCCAGGTCAATGAAAGTGATCATTTTGGAAGAACTTTCACAGATCTCTTCTGCTGTCCTGGAGTCACTGTAATTTACCACCTGAGGAACGTAAGGAGTTGGTGAGAGAGGCAGCCCTAGCAGGGAAGTGAAGAAAACCCAGCTCTTATCTACCCACTTTGATCTCGGAATCAGTAAGGAGAGATCATCCACCATGGGTGTAACATACAGTGTCTGTTGCAAATCGACAAGTAGCACTCAGGTTCAGCCTAAGGGACATGGAGCTGTGCCACCTCTCTTCTCTCATGTCCCACTCGCAGTTGTAATAGGAGGGTAGTCCTATACTCCTCCAGCTTTCTGAGTTCAGCAGCCCACTCTGCTCACCTCTCCTTTGCTGTTGAAGCCGAGGATCTCAAAGCTGATGCTTGACGTTCTTCCTGACTGGATTTCATGGAGGTGTCGGAAGAGGTTGAGGCGTGCCCTGCCCCGCCCATTGTCCAGCTCTCCTTGTGTTAGTACACCCAACAGTGTTGACTTCCCCGAGTCCACATTCCCCAGCACAGCTACTCGAAGGTCTAAGAACTACAGGTAAAAGAAGAGAGAAATCATGAAACTTAACCACTGCTGTGCTGAGTGTGCATGAGCACTACATTGCAGTGGAGATGCAACTCAGAGAGCATCCCTAGATGAGGGACACTGTGCAGTGTAATCTTGCTCAGATTCTGCTCTTGCTCCCAGCAAACCACTGCCCAGCAGACGTGATACACTCTAGAGCTGTGATGTGACACACCAGCCTTTGATATCACAAAAAAAGCCATTTGCTGCAGCAGGACCTCTAAATCCTTCCTTGTTTGCACACTGGCCTGCATCAGAACCACTGCCATAGAAATGAAATAATTTTTCACCTCTGATCCAGGCAATCTCCCCCACTGATACCAGCCTCAACCACAGTCTTGGACACAAGAAGTGTTATCATCAAGCCTCCCTCTGGCAGCTCTTTAAAGCATCTGCTATGGGCCAATCTATGACCTCTAGGGTTTGGGCTCCCATCCCAAAAGGAAGCTGATTGTATGAAGCCTCTAAGTCTCCAGCAGGAGAGGATGTCCAAGTCACAGGTCCCTACCTGCTGGTTGTCAGGCACCTTTCGGACAAGCACCTCTGTTATCTTCCTTGGAACGTCACTGTCGTAATCGACCTCCCTTTCCCGCAGCACTGTAATGTCAGCCCCAACCCTGCCACAAAAATGAAGGGAAGGAGTGAGACACACTTGTACTCAACAGATCTTGCACCTCTACAATAACAAGTGACAAAGAGAGTGGGATAAAAGCTGGTGATAGCAGGCAAGGAGCCTCAAGCTTCCAGACAAAAGCCCTATAACCTCCTTCATAACCTCCTCAGCCTCATGACTGAAGGAATTCCAGTCATACAGGGGCTTTTTAGAATGGAGCCACTGGCCGCTGAGCAGACTCCTGGGGCTGAGCCTCTCTGCTGGAGGCTGCTGATGCTTGTGGGCCCCGCAGACAAAAAGGAACGCGTACTTCTCTGCCATGCGGCGCAGGGTCTTGAGCGAGGCACGCATCTCCTCCTCTGAGAGGCCCACCAGCAGCCCGTTGTCCTCCACGCCGATCTGATAGACAGCCTCACCGCGGCCCTCCTGCAGTCGCCACTTCATCTGTGTCACCAGGTGCTCAAAGCGGTACTGTGAGGGGTTCACCAGCTTCAGCTGTTTAACAGAGGGGTAGTTCCAGTCACAGCCTGGATGCAGAGGGAATCTAATTGCCCAAGCCAGCAACTCACAATACTATGAAGCAATGCTTCCAACTCTGACCCACCTCTAGAAAGCACAGCCTGTGTTACTGTCTGCACAGAAGCAGGTGAGAAAGGGTTTCACAAAGTGCATACATGTGGCAGAAGAACTCTTCTGCATTGTGACAAAGGGATCTGCACCCTGCCTGCTGTGGGGGTAAAGACAGCACTCTGGGACCCATCTGTGATACAGCAGCCAAGTAAGTGCAACTGAGAGCAGCCACAGAGAAGTGGCAAATCATTACCAGGGACACCTGCAGCTCTCTCAAAACATGTACATTTCAGGAAAAACACAGTGGGCCTCATCTCTTAAAACAGATTACTAAAAAGGAGTACTGAGATCAAACTCTTCAAGCTCAGCATACTGGGTATTGCTAGGCACAGAGACAAAGAAGATGACTAGTAGTTCCTTAGTAGAGTGTCCACTTCTCTGTCCCCTCCTTGTCCATGTTACCCATAGGCTGTCTTTGGTGAAGTTACTCACTGCAAAATAACCCTCTGGGAGGAAGACCTTCTCCAACCTCAAAAACACTCACCTTGTACTCGATGTTCCCATCTTCTGCCTGGTCAGAGAATGAAACAAGACAGAAGAGTTAGATGCTGTGCCCATGAGGACTTCTACAGGCACCAGCTGCCCAGATACTCTGCAGCTGCTGCTGAGGATTTCAGAGAGAGGAGAAAGTGGTAGAAAGAGACTGTGTTAGCTCCCAGCCTCTTCTGTCATTCCTTCCTACACTCAACTAGAACTTTCCTTATGGTTTGTTTTTGCTGTTTGCATCCCACATCATGAACACCAGAGGACAGAAGTGGAACACAGGGGTAATACTGTCAGGGCAGGGGGGATTTTTTTTTTTCCTGACAGTAAAGAATAGGGCTAGCCTAACAGTCACACAGAGAGAGAGTTCCAGTTTCAAAAAGGCACAGGCTAGCATATGATTTAAAGTCTCGCCCCTCACCCATCCATGACCCACAAAATGCCACCAACAGCATCCTACTCCCACCGTATCCAGCAGCTTCCATTCACCCAATGTGCACAGAAACAGGAGACTGGGAACAAAAGTCACTGCCTCCTCTCCTGCACACTGATACCCTCCCTCACTCAATTAGTTTTTCATTGACTCCTTTACATATCCTTGTGCATCTTCTCTCTACAAGAAAGAACTACAGACATAAAGAAGCAAGGTAATGATTTCTTTGAAGTACAGCAAACTAGTCACTGGCCTGGCAGTTCTGGAGTACCAGACTTTATTGGGACTGTCTGTATGCAATGTGCTCAGAAAAACTTTCCCAGGAAGGGCTGAAGCCCAACTGGGTCGTTACATAAAGGCCCAGGTACTCCTCAAGCACACTCCAACCACAACGCACTCCAACTATCCAAAGACAACGTCTAGCTAATACTGAAGTAATTTTCCCATTGATTTGGTATGAGAGAAGACGATGAAGAAAGGGCTGGAGCCTGCAGGAAGCCATGTACTTTGTCAGATTAAATGGGGCTGGCAACAGTAGGCACTTCCTTTTCCTATGGACACCTATTCGCATGTGTTTGTAGAGGGCAATAGCCGTCTCCTTGCCTTCTAGCTCAGCTCCTAATCACAGCGGTGCTTATGGTGGCAAAAGGCCAACAGAAGTTCTCAATTGTCAGCTCAGCTCTCAGGCAGCAGAGCTATGCAGTGAGAAAAGGGTACTTGTGGAAGGTTTTCCTCTCTTACCAGCTTTCCAGTTCTAAGAAAAACACATTCACATCCTGCACTGTCCTCTAAATAAGGGGGTGGGTCTCCTTCAAGGCTGCTGAAGAACAGAAAAGCAACAAGCCTAGACTTGCTGGGGCACACACTGCACAGGGTAGCCAGTGACAGGAAGCTGCGTTGAAACCACAGAGGACTGTCCGGCCTCCAGCTGAAAGGAACGAGAACTAAACTGTAGCTGCAGGGCACAGTCCTGCCCATGGAGAAGAGCTAACAGTAGCAAAGAGCTGTTTTCCCTTCTTGCCAAGCGTCACAGCCTTGCCTTGTGGAAGGACTACTCCCTCCCAGCACAGGCTCTTATATATTTTACAGAAAGCTCACTGACTGGGGCTGAGCAATGGAGTCTGGGGCAACGTAACTCTCTCCATGGTGTCAGTCCTCTTAGTTTCGTGTCAGCTGCCTCAGCGAACCACACACCCACTTATGACCAATGCACTTTTTCCTGCTGCAAGAGGCAAGTGCCTCACACCCTGTCAGTACCACCTGCATGCCCACGTAAGAAAACAGTTGTCAAATTAGCTGGGAAGGGAGTCACTAGAACCTGCTGAGTTTGGCAGCTGGAAAGGGATTTAGACCCACAGATCATTCTCTCAGGGAGAGATGTGAACGGGATGCTCGGGACTATGAGGCGTGCAAAGCCTTATTTCTGAAGCTATGTCGTTCCCAGACAGCAAAGTGCCCACAGACGAACGCCAGCCAGTGGGATACTACTCGCGGACAGGGTCTGGCGGACTGCGCGGGGAACTCGCTGTCACCGGAGGCACAAGCGCTGCGCGGAGGAGAGACCGAGGCAGGCGGGTACACAGCTCCCAGGGCTCCTGCCAGGGCTGCTGCCGGCCTGACCCCCGCACGGCCCCGCACCAGCACCTCCAGCCTGACCCGCGAGCAAACCTGCGAGGCCCGGGCACCGACCAGCCCGGGGGGTGTGGGGGGACACCATCCCTCCGCCCCGGGGCCCGACCCCGTTCCCTCCGCGGCTGACGGGACGCGGCGCCGTCGGAGCTCACCTCGGGCGGCAGGTACGGTGGGTTGTTGGCCTTGCCCCCCCGGCTCCGCCCGTTCTTCTTCTTCGCCTTCGAGCCGCCGCCGCCGCCGCCGCCGGGCGCGGCCCCCCCGCGCCCGCGCAGCGCCCCCCCTGCCCCGCCGCCCGCCGGCCGGCAGCAGCCCCCGAAGAGCTCCGACACCCGCGAATCCATGGTGGCCAGCGCGGCCCCGCCGCCCCGGTGCGGCGCCCGCTCTGCTCCGCTCCCCGCCCGGCCCCGCTGCCCCGGCGTCACCGACCGCCGCGCGGCGCCCCGGGAAAGCGAGTCCCACCCGCCTACAACGCCGAGAACGCACCGCGCGCTACCCGCTCCAAACTACAGCTCCCAGCGTGCCCCGCGGCGCGACCCGCCCGCTGCCGTGCGGGATTCCTCCGCGGGGGCGCATGGGAGTTGGAGTCCGAGGGAGGGCGCGCCGCCTGCCGGCCGCGGCGGACAACGCGCAGGATGCCGCCGCTCCCCGGGCCCTGCCCGCCGGGGCCTGTCGGCGCCCGCGGGTTTCCCCTTTGGCACTGCACAGCCTCGGATTCCCTGTTCATTGGCAGCGAACGGTCGGCACTCGACCCAGCTGGCATCGGGACACTGGTGCATTTTCGAACCTGTGTGCCATCGGAGATGCCTCATGAATACGCAGAGGCAGCAGCTCGGTGCGAAGCAATCCCAAAGGACGCATTATGCTCCAGCCGGGGGGGCGGCAGAAACAGCAAAAGACTGTCCTGCTGTGCGCCGCACCCCCTCACCGAGTGTTTTTCCAGTCTCCAGTTCCACCGCTACCGCGCCTCCTCTTCCTCCGCCGCATCCGCTGAGGCGGGCGGCGCTGGGTCAGTGTTTGTACACCTGCCACACTTTGTGACGCTGACAACAGCAGCCCGCTGCGAGAGACGCCCGCCCTCCCCTCACCGTGTGCTGGAGGCGGCACCCAATGGGGCAGCGGGCGCAATGTTTCCAAACACGGCGCTCCCTGCGTGCTCCCCGGGCCCCGCCTCCCTGCGGCGCGGCGAAGGCAGTTCCTCCGCAAGGGCTGCCGGGGAGCGGGGCGGAGGCCAGCGCAGCGGCTCCCCCCGGGCAGCAATGCCGCCGCTCCCGGTACCGCCTCAGCGGGGCGGGCCCGCGATCCGCGGGGCAGGGCCAGCCCGCTCGGTCACGCCCATACGGGGCGGGGCTCCACCAGGGCCCAGCCTCCTCCGCGCCCGCGCGCGCCACCGCTCCCCTTTCCACCATTCGCTGCGCCTCCTACCCCGCCGCCGCCGCAGGTCGCGCGGGGCGGCCCGCGCGCCGCTCCCGTGAGCCCCCGCGGCGGCCGCGGCATTTAAAGTCGGTCCGGCCGTTGGCTGGGGCGTGGTCGCGGTTTCCGCTTCCTTGTCGCTGCCGTCGCTGGATCGCGGGATGAGGCCCCGGCGGAGCAGGTCGGTGCCGGGCACCCCCTCGGTGTCCGTGGCGTTCCCGGGCGCCGTGCGCCGGGGTAGCGGCTGCCGCTTCGTCTGCGAGCTCCTCAAGCACGTGCTGCACCAGCGGAACCAGCTCCCGCTGCCCTACGAGCAACTCACCTACTTCTGCCGGCGGGCGGCACAGGTGAGGCGGCCCTCGGCGTGGGAGGTCGGCGAGGCGGCCGTGTTCTGCTCGCAGTTCTACCTGTGAGCTCCTGTTCTCGTACTGTAATGTGTCGGTGCATCTGAAGGAAAGCGCTCGTTGTAGCTGCATCCCTAAATGTTACGTCTTCCCCTAAAAAAAAAAAAAAAGGCAAGGGCAACCTTAAGGTCAGGCTGCTGAAGGTCTCGGCAAGTTTCTCTTTACTGCTTGTTACACTACTCTGTGCTGAAGGCATGTCGCTGCTTTGGCTGATCTTTGAAAGATGGGGCTTCTATTTCTTGTGGGAATTTGTCTCTTCTGTGATTTGGATTTAAACTGTTTGTCAAATAGGGTGTGCTTTTGTGTTCCTCTTTTGTCTCTGATTCTCTGTGTGAGTACCTATAGCTCTCAAAAGGAACACAACCCCCTTATTTCCTGTGGGATGGGCCATGCTTTCTGCAGAGCATATTGGGGCTAATACATCCTTATAACTAAATGTACTAATCTGTTTGTTTGTTTTCCAGGATGGAGATGGGATTGAGAAGCCACCCTCCATGGGCCCGGGAAGCAGCAAGTGCCAGCAGGTGCTAATGGAGCTGGAGGGATTGTTCCAGCATCTGGAAGTCATGTTTAGTTTAACACTGGTTCCTCGGGTTCTTTTCCTACTTGGAGGAAACGTCATGAACCCCAAGGAGCTCTATGAGCTGAACTTGGAAGGGATCTGCGAGGGCAGTGCTGAGGAGAGCCTCCAGACTGCACCCTGTGTTCGCCAGCTCTTTCACAGCCTTTTTGTTGCAGACGTCTTCAGTGAACTGAAGGCTCTCCCTGTCACAGGCACGCTCATCCTAGTCCAGGGCCACCGGGACTGTGGTGTTGAATGGTTCCGGCCCAAACTGAACTACAAAGTGCCAACGCGAGGGAGGAAGCTGACTGTTAGATTGTCCTGTGACGGAGACCCCCACCTGAGTGCCTCGCCTCCACAGCACACAGCACCTGAGTGGGAGGACTACATCTGGTTCCAAGCACCAGTGACCCTCAAAGGCTTTAGTGAATGACTGGGCTCTGTAGATGTCTAATTGGAATATTAATTACCCTTTGTTAAGTGTTAATTTTATCCAATGTAACCATGTATCTTTGTCTGAATTTTTCTTCTCCAGAGCGTTTACTGTCTTTGTGTAGCTTGGCTGCACTGATCTCTCATCACTTCCTGACTTCTTGTTGAAGGCAAATCCCCTTTAAGGCAAAGGTGCAGTGATTCCTTAGGGACTTGAGCTGTGGCAGAGCAGATGAATTAGTGTGTTGGGATGCACCCTGCTGTGTGCTTAGAAGCAGTTGCAGCTCTTGGTAACCCATTAGCTGCTGCAGTGCCCACCCCACTTGAGTAATCAAGTGATTGTCCATCTATTTAATAAAATTTGACCTCCGCAGAACTCTTATTTCAGTTCCTTTATGTTCCAAAGAGTGAGATTTCTCAGCAGTTGTGAGATCTTGTACCTAGTGCTATCCTCTACTGGAAACTGAAAGCGCTTGACCAGTTCTGTGGAGGCAGGGTAGCAATAAGCAATATTTTTTTTTCTTTTTTTAACAAATCCTTAGTCCAACAGCCCTGACAATCAGTTAGATATACAGATACAATTAAAAATAAGCAGTTTTTGCTAACCCTCTTTAGAGAAGGAGTTCTGCCTCAATATGGTAATTTACTAAACAACAAAGTAAGCAAGTTTCTTACTTGCTTTTATCTCTTACAAGTCTTGGACCTAAACTTTCCTGGAATGTGTAGAAGTCAGGGGATTGTGATGAAATTCAGCACTATCTTTATCTGCCACATTCCTGTTCTGAGTCATATTGTTTCACTTGGAAGCAGATTTGAGCCTGTTCTTCTGAGCTATTGTCTAGTGCAGAACAGGACAGGGAGAGAAATCCTTAGAGTGTGGCGTGTTATAAGTAGACACATGCCTAGCTGACTGAAGAGAACTCCAACAGCTATCTGTGATGTAATGAGCTTTTAATAGTTTCAAATAACTGTCCCATTTGAAGAGAAACTTGAGCCTACTGGTAGTGAAGGTGCTTGCAGTTAGTAGCCGAAATTGCACAATGAGGTGGTAAAAATCCTTTGAAAAGAGTGTAAAGGTTTGATGTAACCCTCTGCACTTGGTGCATATTTTAACTTTGACCTTTTGGAATGGATTGAGATTATAGAACTGGGAGGAACTTGATTTGATATTTTTGAGCTTGGAGAACACTAGGAGTGCTATCTCTGCCATATTATCCATTAACAACTGTTTACAATGTGCAGTAGCTGCTAAAACTTGTTCTAGGGGAGAAACTGCTAGAATGAAGAAAGCTGCCTTTTGTGCAGCTGCCCACTTGAATATGTGATCACAGGTTTTTGAATGGAATATAACTTGAATGTAGGAGTGTTTGTGCTCTAGAGATCAAAACCCTTTACACTTCCAGCAAAGCTGCTTGTAATACATATTTAAGAATGCTAGTGCCCAAGTATTTAAAGCTTTTGAACACAAGCCTTAGCCAGTTTTTCACCTCTGTCCCGGATGAATGCAATGTTACTGCAATAAACTGTTTACATATTCTGTTATACTTGAACTATGAATTCAGCAATGATATGGTGCTGGGAATGTAAGAACACAAGATGCTTTGGTTTTTTTTTTTGTTTTTTTTTTTTTTTTTTTTTTGTTTTTTTTTTGTTTTTTTTTTTTTGTTTTTTTTTTTTGTTTTTTTAATTTTTTGTTTTTTCTCCTTATAAAAATCTTTACAGCTTGATTAACAAGTTTAGTACTGTAATTATTATCAAAATAAAATACTGGTTTCTATATGTGATTACACTGGATTTATTTAACCCCTCAAAGCAAAGGTTCTGCTGGTGCCAGAACAACTTGCTTCCATTCTGTGCATGTATTTAAACTGCAGGTTTACAGCTGTTCCACTTTTCTGACAAACTGCATGATGTCTTGTGCCAGAAGCTTTGGTTCCTCAAAGGCAGCAAAATGCCCTCCACGTGGCATGTAAGTGTAAGTGATGATGTTCTTGTAGACATCCTTTGCCCAGGTACGTGGTGTATGAACTATCTCCTGAGGAAAAGCCGCGATCCCTGTGGGAACATGTATACCAAACCTAGAAGACATAAGTTAATTGCATTTTTGAAACAAGTCCCAGGGAAAGTCTATAAAAACTTTCTGACTGGTAACTGCCACAGTTTCACCACAGCAACACACTTTGTGGTCTGCACTCTGCTGAAGGGCTTCACTTCTATTTGGATATCCTCGAGTTTAAGAAGGTTATATCCAAAGGTGTGTAAATAGAGCTAACTTCGCACACAGTTTGATCTTGAAATGTTTCAAATCTTTGAGCTTAGGTTGTTCTGTAATTTTGTGCTGTGTGACGAGATGCTGCACCTCTGTGTGAAAGTCAGAAATTAACCAGCTCACATTTGATTTAAACTTGTGGTACCACATGTGTAACAAATGACTCTGGAGAGGGAAGGTAGACGGGTTCAGTCACAAAGAAAAACACTCTCCCGTTTGTTTGTATCATCTGTTGCTTGGAGAAATCCACTCAGCAATGTTTTTCTGGTCAGCCTCTCTTAAAGTCATCATAACATACCAGCTGTCAAGAGGTACTTGGTTTCAAGCACTGCTCTCCAAAATCCTTCCCCAAGTTTGTGCTTAACCGTTGTAGTTCTCAGTTTATTTTCCAGCAAGCCATATCCTTCCTAATTCACTTTAAACTTCTCTCTTGGATATGCCCATGATTTTCTGTTCTGTTTTACTGAACTGAGCTAGAGCTTACATTTGTTTAGTAAATAACTATGTAGACCTGTATTTTGAACACAAGACTGCATTTGATGCTTTGACAAGAATGTATTGTCTTGGTTGCAAGCCACCTTGTGCAAGTTATAGGTTCAAAAGAAAAGTGACTCAACTATATTTATCGAAAGAAAATAAGAAATTTGATTTTTTTTTTTTTTTTTTTCCGGAGTCAGATGTGCTGTTGTGAGTGATCTAAATGTTTCCATCTCATTTGCAAATCTGTCTTGCACCTACCATTTCATTACCTGTTATAAGCATTTAGATTAGGGTCCTTGGAAAAGTTCTCCTTGTAGTATCGCATTGAGGACACAATGGAGGATGTCACCCAATAAATCATCACATTGGTCAAAAGCTCATCAAGAGAGTATTTGCTGTTGAGAGAGAAGGATGAAGAAATTTAACTGGAAGCTATTTCTCAATGCACTGTATTGAGCTCATGTCCTGAGGTTGTTCCTCTTGTTCTCGACTCATTTTCAAGCAGTGAATTAATCGGCACCCACGTGTCCAGAGCAAAACCACTTTGTTCTGAAGCAATGGTTTGCAAACAGTCTGCTGTAGGTTTAAGCTACTACTTGTCATTTGTAGTCTTTCATCCTTAAATTCCAGATTTGACTGGCCAATCTTTTACCTGAATCCTCATATTGGTTATCATCACTCATTGTTTTAATGAGACTTTGCATGGAATAACATCTGTTTTCTTACCTTTCTAAGCCTCCATCATCTTTATGCAGAAATGATTTATCTGTCCAGGTGGAGAATTTCTCCAAAATATATGCAGCAAGCCCCACTGGGGAGTCATTCAGTCCACAACCTAATTCAAGAGAACAGAAGGGCTATTGCAGTTGCCTGGCATTGTGATACTTCAGTGGGAGTTAAACTGGACTTTCATAAGTGTTCAGTTTTCTGTGAGAATTCAGTAGAGAGTCTGTATTTTACCACACCTGATAGTACTTTATTCATGACAAATTCCCCCCAAAGGAATTCCGGCTGTAACCGATGGCACTACAAACTCAAGTAATTCCTATACAAAAGAAGCTAGGAACTAAGAAAGTCCTGTTGGCTTCTTGGTAATGTGTGGCAGAAGCAAATTCAGATGTAAAGGGATTACACTCTGAAAAGAAATTTCAGGTAAAATATTTGGGAGCACTATCCTGTTTTGAACGGGCAGCCGGGACTGTTAGTGCTGTTCATCACTTTTTATCTAATTTAAACAGTGGGATGTTGTGTATCTGTTATCTGTTCCTCCTTTTGGGAACATTAGCAAACATTATAAGTATAGAAATACAGTATGAAGAATCCTAGACTATGAGCAGCGTCCATAGAAGCACTGTATAATCACTTCAGTTTTTCTCCCCTTTATGTATTCTTCTGATTCTAAAATATAATTATGAAATTGGGTTAACAGGGATGCAACAGATTCAGAGTATTATGGATTTCATATTTTCTTTTTTTATTCTATTTAACAGTTTATAAGACTCTCTTAAACTCTGAGCAGGCTGATGTTTCTTATGGATTCTCTCATATGGCAGAAGCCAAACTTGACCCCATTGTGATTTTCTTCCTCTATTTAAATTGCTTTGGACTTTGTTAACATCAGTTTTTATTGGCTGGTTTTGTCAATCAGTCACTTAAATGTTTTTTTTTGCAACTCTACAGTTATCTTTAGTTTAAACTAAACTTTGGATAGCTGTTAATTCTTCACCTAATCATTAACTTTTATTTGAAGAGAAATCAGGATCATACTGAAATTTATAGGTACCAGCACAGATTTTTGTGATACTCTCCCTCCCCTGGAACTTGCTTATTTATTCTTACGCTTGGATTCTCATGTTGACTAGTTTTAATCCTTTTCTTAAGGCAGTTTAATTTCTTAAGAACACTGGAGGAATCTCAGCAAAGTATTTTCTGGAAATTATATAAGTTCCATTACTGGATCCACACTCTTTGATTCTGCCAGAGCTCTGATTTTTGAAGTATGATTTCCCTGTGATATTATCACCTGTAAATCAGTTCTCCTCTTTAAAATAGCTCTGCTAGTTTTCTGATCAGAGACTAGACATACTAGTCTTCATTTTTCTGAGGTTATCTTCACTGTTTGGCCCTTAAAAAACCCTCAAACAACCAGAAATGCCACCACTACAACCCCCTTCCAAACTGGTATCTTGTTTTTCTCCTTTTTTTATTTGGTATTGCGATTACTTCAAGCAACAGACTAGACATTAGTTGTCATTTCAGTTTAAACTTTTTCTTCTTCAGTGAATTGCCAGGATGGGGTGCTATTTGTTCTACGGTCTCCACAGCTGACAGCTGTGCTGTCTTTCCTGACAAGGGGAAAGACATTGCTTTAATTTAAATATTGCTTTATTTCAATAAAGCAATACCCCAAAATCCTCTCCAGTGGGGACTGATGCAAATAATTTAACTTTTATGAAATGGCCCTATCTTTCTTCATACTCCTTATCTACTGGATCCAATATGTCAGGCTTTTGGTTTTTCACGTGTTAAGGCTGTGTCTACCTTTCTGCAAGTTTCACATTGCACTTACTTACCTTGGGTATTTTTCTTGTTTTCAACCACATTTATTTCTAGAAGCTTCAATTTCAGGACTTTGCACTTTACTTTAGGAGACTTTTTGGAAAGGGGTTCTTTGCCTGAGAGAAATGGCATGCGATTTAAAAGGCCTTGAATGGTGATATTTGAAATCTCCATCTTTTTTTGAGCTGTTCCTTTTAATTTTGTTTTACACAGTTCTTGTCTCCATGAACTCACTGCCCACATGGGCAAGAGCGCTCAGTCACCAAAACTTATTGCTTCTCAAACTTGGTTGGCCTTTGTTTACTACGAGATTTTATATACCATAAGCATTTACTATACAGTCTTCACAGTGATAAAGAGAAGGTACATTACCTGCAGTGTCTGGTTTGGTGGCTTGGATGTGTAAGTATCCAGACTCTCGCAGAATGTCATAGACGTTCTTCTGCATGAAGGGGTAGATACGTCGAGCATCTTCCCTACTGAGGCCTACAAGCCATGGTACATAAGCTCCAAGCATTATGGAAATCCACCTTCCCAAACTTTGATTGCCAAGGAAGACAATATTCAGATGAAGCCCTCTCACAGATCTAAAATTAGGTTAATGAATAGAAGGTTAAATCAAGTGATTTTCTGTCTTCAGATTTTCTAGAAAACATGCCTGACTGGAGCTATGTTAAAAGCATTTTACTGAGACAAATACACAAAGCCCTTCAGGTTTATCATGATTCAAAAAATGGGAGTTCGAAATGGTCCCATGTCCATCCAGCTGTGCCACTGCTATGATGTTAACTTCAGCTACTCAGTTTCTGGATGTGGCATATCCACGCTGGTAGCTCTGGCTGTTGATCTTGTGTTGTTCCATGCTGTAGGGAACAGACTGTGTTGGGTGTTTTCTAAAAAGCACAAGTAGATCACTTGTGGCCACTGTGTTCTGGGTGTTGTGCAGCGCAACTGCAATTGGCAAGAGAGAGCTCCTCAGCCTGTAATCTAACTGTTTTAGGAGCTTTCCCACTTTATCTATTCTCTGACCCAAGTGTGGCTGTGCTGCCTGGAGAGCTTTAAATGCCTCTTCAGCACTAAGCCGTGATGCTATCTTCTGAAGAAGGTATTGTGCTTCATTTCCAACCAGTCTCAAGTCTGCATTTTACATAGGAAAGTCCTGTACTTTGTGTGTTTAGCAGCTGAAAGGCTGAATTCCTCCCTTCCTTTTCTCTGTGCTGATTTTAAATTTATCTCCTTCCTCATTTAGAATGATGATCTGTCTCCTTGAGATCTCAAATCAAAATGCAACAGAGTTTATTTCCATGTCTAGCGAAAGAGAGCCAAACAGCACTGAAATTTAGAAAGCACAAGAACTGTGCCAATATCAATGCAAAACATATGAATATAATTGAATATGCAAGGTGGGTTTGTTCCTGAAGGAAACAGCAGAAGGGGATGAGATGCAGGGCAAACGGAAGGCAGGACCACAGAGCCAGAAGGTAGGGTAAGAACTGGAGGCAGCTTTTCTGCTCTGGTTTCCTTTGCTACTTACTGTGGCAGCATCTGGGCCATGTTTGTGGTAATACGAGATCCCCAGTCTCCTCCCTGTATGTAATATTCCTTGAAGCCCAATCTCTTCATCAGCTTATGAAATATCCGAGCAGTTGCTATGGAGTCAAAGCCTGTAGGTAAAGAGAAACACATGAGATCTGTTTGTCCTAGTATTCATCCCCTGGCCAAAGACTGTGGCCTGACAGAGGCATGTGAGTATGGGGTTGTGGGAAGGCACACTGTGCCATGCTGGTCTGCCTTGCTCCTTGGAAATAAGATGAACACAGGATGATAGCAAGTCAGTGGGAAGTGGAGAAAGTGGAAAGCAGACCTGGCTTCCAGCTACCATTGTGCTCCAAATCTCCACAGCCAGCCCCAGAGCCTCAGCCACATGAGTATTAGTGAAGAGCCAGGCATCTGCATTCACAGACTGCAGTGCCCAGGGGGGCTGGGGATGGCTGAGGTGTTACTCCAAAACTCTGATTCTTACAGAGCCTTTTCATCACTTACCTTGCTGGTGAGGGGCCTCTGAGAAGCCATAGCCTGGGATGGATGGGCAGATAACCTCAAATACCAGATCACCCTCATTCAGGCCATGCTTGGCTGGCTCCGTGAGCAGAGGGATGATCTTGTAGAACTCATAGAAGGAGCCAGGCCAGCCGTGGACCATCAGCAGAGGTTGAACAGCTCGACCATGAGGAACATAGGATGGCTTCACATGGATAAAATGGATATCAATCCCTGCCACACATCCAAGACAAACAAATTAAAGCTCTGGGTCCATCACAACTTCTGGTCTAGACTCTGAAGAAGGAGGGTGGCAAAATTGTAATTAGCATCTGTAGCAGAAGATGATTACTCAATCAACCCATGGCAAGAAGATGCCAAATGAAAGGGGATGCCTGTATCTATGTCTCATCTTTTACATACAGATGGAAGTATTGACCTCAGCCTCAGATACTGGGGTCGCAGGAGATTGAGCTTCCTCTCCTGAGAAACTGGTCTCACAGTATATAAGTAGAGCTGCACTTAAATGAAAAGCATAATGAAGGTAATAATAATACATGCAACAACATTACCAAATTACAAAATATGTGGGTGATTAAAAGAGAAATATGGAAAAGTAAGTGCATGATAGAAGTTTAACCTGGAGATCACTTACATAAAGTCTGACTAACCTCACCTGGCTAAACTGGGTGGTGGTGGGAGATATTCTAGCCTCAGTCGGGCTAAATTTCACGATTTCCAAAGGTGACTTCAAGGCAATAGCTGAAGAAAACCTCATTGTTAGTTAGCTCAGATTCAGAGCCAGAGGAAGCTCATCTGGAAACATGATGAATCTTATTGCTATTTTTAATGGACTTAATCTCTACAAGGTTATTAATAACAGAGCCTTGAGTGATACTTCACTCATATCACTAAGCTGTTATGCATACTGTTATCTTAAATATTGTAATTTCTTAAATCTCCCCCTTCTCTCTGTGCATTTCAGAGTGAGACCTGCTCAAGCCACAGAGGTTCCCTCACCTTCAATTGTGGTGTGGAAGTGGGGATATTTGTTCAGGACTTCCACTTGCTTGCGCCAGTCAAACTGGTTCCTCCAGTAGGACACCACCTCCTTCAAGTAGCTGGAGTTGAAGCCATAGTGGAAGGCAGCCCCTTCCACATGTGGTGTGTAGCGGGCCTGATCCAGGCGCCGGTGCAGATCCTGTGGAAGGGAGCCCTTCTTGAGAGGTTTGTCAGCTTCCTGCATGTGTGTTATGCCAGGACAGGTACAGACAGGCTCTCCTGGCTCCACCAGCTTTTGTGTTGCTCTCTGGGACACCACAAGCCCTCCTGAAGCAGGGCTGTACTCTGCATGACCTCTTGAATTGTTTATACGGGGAGTATATTTTTCTGCAGGTTATGAGTTCCCCTAGGGTACCCAGGAGTACTGGGTCCTAATTTTGACTTGCTGCTAACTCACTTTAGGGTTTTTGGCACTAGAAGCTTGCCAGCACTGCCAGCTGAGAGAACAAGAAGCTCAGCCTGAGCTGCAGAATGCTAGTTGGCCAGATAATTAAGGATAGGCATGCAGGGACAGAACTGCTACAACTCAGTCAATACCCCATCTCTCTTCACCATTCTAGCCCTTCCCTCTGCAGAAGTCTGTCAGTCCTGCCCTCCTGGTGCCACTGCTGTCCCAACACCCTCCTGCCCCTCTCCACCATCCACAGACACACTGTCAAAGTCTGCTGCTCAAAGTGTGACCTTTCTGCAGGAGCAGCCACAGGTTGCATGGAGGGTCTGTTGTCTCCGAAAGTCTTTATTGAACATTGGAATGGATCTGAGCTCAAATCCTGTTCATAAAGGATGGTGAGCCAGAGCATCATCTGATGGAGATAAGTAGCAGCACTGGTATTGCTGTCACCCCAAGATATCACCTTGGAGCAGTGAGGTGGGTGATAGACTGCTTCCATATGCCTTGCAGCTTTCTGCCCCTCCTTACATCCCAGCCACTGGTACCTCGATTTCTTTGTCAGATGTTTCAATCTTGAAGGGACGGATACTGTCATCTTCTCTCCCTTTTAGGGATCTTTCACCTGAGCCCCACCATCCATCGCCCATTTCAATAGTCTTGATCTTGTGTCTAGATCTCAGCCAGCAAACCAGGATCCCTCCAACCCCCAGGGCAGCCACAGGGACCAGGACTGCATTCTTCTGAGAATATTCAAAAGACCTAAGAAAGCATAAAATTGTTTATGTTCAACAACAGAAGTGTCAAGGGCAAAGGCACTATGCTGAGGCTTGTAATCACACCAGTTGGGACTGAGCAGAAACAAATGCCTACAAATCCCATGCGGTCAGCAGGGACTGGATGTTTTTATTATTTCTGAAGACCACAGGCAAGAATTGGGGCAGAGTTATATTTACCAATGCTTCTTAGGGATCTCAAGTCCTTGCTGATCAGGACTTGCTGATCACAAGGCTTCCTTGTGCCTCTTGTTGTGAACCAGGGTGCCCAGGGGGACAAGGTTCAAGAGCATATGTGCCAATCTATTTTGAGACAGGTGCTGGAGTGAACTAGATAGTAACAGCTGGACTTCTCCAGGGATAAAAACTGCATGAACAGAGTGGGCTGAGGAGCAGGCAGAGAGACAAAAGTCTTCAGCTACTGAAGAGAGCTGGATGTGCTAGATATGCTTCTCTTGCCAGTGCTTTGCACATAATGATCCCTTAGGGCAACATCGGCCCTCCACCATAGCTTTCCAGTAAGACTTGTCTGCTGGTGCCCCTCTTTCTGTTCTAAACAGAAAGGTTCAGACTGGAGGTGTAGGAGCTAAGTTACTGGAGTTGGATTTCACAGACATGCAGTCTTAAATGTAGAGCACCTTCCCTCCTCTCTGACCTGTGCTTCAAGTTCTTCGATTTCCTTTGGGTATTAGTAGAGGTGTCTGGGGCTATTGCAGGGGGCTGCAAGGGGACTGTGAATGAAGATTTTGTTGTTGTCGTCCAGAGAATGAAGGTACTATGCTGCGCCCCAATTAGGGTGCTAATCAAAAGTGGAGGCCTCAACATAGAACAGCCATTTCACTCACCTGATCCGGGACAAGACGTTCTTCCTACAAAAGGGGGAAAAAAGAAGGATCCTTATAGTCTGATAGTGTTTTCCGATACCAGCCCTTGGGGATGGTGCAAAGAGTGTCACCTGCCAGCACATTTATTACCCAGCCACGCAATCACAAGCTATTTAGCCACCTGGCAATATCTGCCATTATTTTTCCTACTTTTTGGATAGGGTGGAAAGAGAAGGGCTCGGAAAACACTGTCTCTGCACAAAGAGACAGTGTTCCTAGGCTATGTTTAAGCTAGATACTTTGTTGCCATAATATTTCCTCCTTTAGCATAATTTAGATAAAAGGCACTAAACAACTGGGTAGGTGTCCTTGCAGTGTTTCATCCTGTGAGCAACTGTGTTACTTCAGCCACGAAATAGTTTATTTTGATTGCTGTGTAGCAATAGGTGCACAGCTTTGGCAGGAGACCTCCAAGCTCACAGGTTACTCTGATGCCAGCCATGTAGTATTCAACATGCTGCAGGGCTGGCATGAGGAGAGGCTTATAGGACTTTTTCCTGTTCAGAGTTCAATGAGCTGCTTTACCTTTGCCACTTCTAAATACTCCTGACTAGATATCAACCTTTTAGTTCTCCTGCAAGAAAAAGAAAGTATCCTCCTTGGTTCTCTTTAAGCCTAGTAGATTCTGGTACAAAAGCACAATCTAAATGCTAGCAAAATTAGATGCAATAAGAGAAAGTCTTGTTACTCTGCCTTGTGGAAGGCAGCTAGATTAGGGAGTTATTTGGTGTCATAATTGCAATACCTTGAGAAAACAAAACAAAAGCCAAAGAAGAAAAAGCCGTGAAAATCCATGAAAAACCAAGTGTACTGGGTATTTTCTTTTCACCTAGTATCATTTCTCTCTGCTGTTTGGGATGCAGAATCTGGTGCCTTTACTGGATATCCCAGTAGTCTCCAAGGCAATCTGGTAACAATCTCTGAGACAGCTTATGTGTGATTTGTAAGGGCATAACTCCTTAAGTTGCTCCCAGACAAGGAAGAACAGGGTTCCTGAGAACAAATAGCTTATGTAACAGGTAGTAATATCCCTCTGTACTTACATCCTGGAGCTTAGTGAGCAGAGGCATGAAAGCAGTTATGGCAATAGCATAAACTCTGTGCTGCTAACAAAGCAAGCATGTCCCAGAAGCAGGTCTTGGAGTGACATAAAACAAGGCTCAGTCGATCAAAACCTTTTCTGCACTCATACTCAGGAGAACTCTGCTGCATGTTCCTACTCTCCTATGGTCTGATGACCCTCCTGGGGCTTTCTCCCACCCCCAATCCCAGGGAGCCCAGTTTGGAGTCCCTCCTCCCCGTGTCGAGGAGTTCTTACCAGGCATTTGGAAGAATCTCCTGCCACATGTCTGCTTGTCTTTGCCTGGACGCTGCTCCAAGTGACACAATCCAAGTTTCTCCTCTGCTGGCTTTCTCTTCCGCAGTGACGCTGTCTCAGGGACAATGCGATCTACATCATCCATCAGTGCCACCTATTGCTTAAGTATGCAGTTGCAGACTGAGTTCAACAGAGGCAAACGCAAAGTCCTGCGTGGGGCGGGAACGGCCCTGTGAACCAGCACAAGGCAGATACCAAATGCACACAGAGCAACCCTGTGGAGGCTGGCCTGAGGTCCTCAACTCAGGCTGTGTCAACGCTGTGTCCTTCCAGCAAAGGCCAGCTGAATACAGGGCTGCATAGCAGGAATGTTAGCCAGCAGGCTGAGGGAAGGGATTCTTCATTCTCTTCAGCACTTGTGAGGCCACATCTGGACTGCCATGTCCAGTTCAGGCCTTGCTGGTAGAAGAAAGACTGGAGTGAGCCCACCCTTGGAGGTATAGGGCCACAAAGCTGCTGCAGGGTTGGAGCATGTAGGGTATGAGGAGAGGCAAAGAGACTTGTTCAGCCTGGAGAGGGAAGGGTAAAGGGTTCAGTCTTATTGTTGTCCACAGTTAACTAGTGGTGAGTGTAGGAAAAATGGACCCAGAATTGTCCTGGAATAGCGGCAGTTGAATAAAAAAAAGGCAATGGACACAAATTGCAACAAGGGAAATTTGGATCAGATATGACGACAAACTACTTGAATGTATTCAGACACTGGAACAGGGGGCCAGAGAGGATGTGGGATCTCCATTCTTGGAGGCATTCAAAATTTATCAGGAACAGGGCACTGAGCAACCCGACGTAGGCGAAGCTGCTCGGAGCAGGTATTGGGATGAGCTCACCTCCAAGTGTCCCTTGCAACCTGTGATTTTCAGCAACCAAAACCAAAACAAAAAGTTCAATTTTTCATTTTCCACAGAAATCAGTGCTTTGTTTTAGCTCAGGCAACTAGATTTATTTTCCCTCATGGTCTTACTGGACAAAGGCTTTTCCTTCCTAAATTGTTGCAGTGTCCTTGCTGTGTTTCACTTCAGGAATAACTGCATTTTACCATCAGAGGAAATGATTCCTATTTCCGTGCAATGCTCAAGGTGAAGTACCATCACCAGTGAGCTTTGTGATGATTAAGTCTCATACTGCTGTGAGTTCATATACAGCCACTGTGCCATTGAAAAGAGCCATCAGGAAGAAAAGTTTGTAAATCCTTCATCTGGTTGAAGTTCAATTTATTTCTACACCGTAGCTATTTCTGGTTATATCCATCTAGGATTACTGAGCTCTAAGGTTCTATTTCCCACACTAACTCAGCTCTCTTGAGGCTCCTTGGAAGGTGGTATCCCTGATTGTGGAAGGACTATATTCAGAAGACTAGAGAATTATTAGCAACAAGAGGAAAGAGTTACAACCCAGGTGGAAGGTAGCCTAGGACCCTGTAAGGTGCCAGGTTGAGGTACAACAGGCTGTGATGTTTTCAGGAGACAAAAGCGACCACAGGAAAATTCTGTTTCTTACTTGAAGCTAGGAAAAAGCATAGAGGCTGTGGAGGAAGGTCTGGCTTAAACATCTGAGAGTAAAATTATCTATGCCAGGAATGTGGGAAAAGAGCCAACAGAGCTTGTTATCGCTGAAGAGAAAAGATACAAGTTGCTGGTCTCTGTCTAAAAGATTTAGGAGAATCAAAACAGTTTTAATTTAAGATATAAGGGATTACACTAAGGCCATTAGTGCCCCGGGGCTAAAAGACAACAATTTGACACCGATAAATCTGAAACAGCTGAGATGTCAGGATCCTACGTACCGAAATTCAGGGTATGTGCAGGAGTTTTGTGTGAGCGTTGATGGGCAAAGATCAAAGGGATCCAGAGAAAATCCTGCTCTGGGATGATACTGAAACTTGTCTGGTGGAAAATTTTCCCCCCTCTCTTACAACCTCTAGTGGCCAAAATGCACATATCCAGGCAGAAACTGCTTACCACAAGTCTGCCTCCCATGGGATTTTGATGCGTGTGCCATAAACGGAAAGGGGAATCCCACATGAAAAAAACCACAAAAGCATCTCAGAGCATATCCCTGCGTTGGAGTAGGATTCCTATTCGACAGAGGTCTCGGGAAACCTGTTTTTAAAAAGCCTTCTTGGAGCACTATTGGAAAGTTTTCTGACTCTTTCCCAGGGCTGTGATTTTGCTGGTTTAGCTGCTATTCTGGCATAAAACCAAAAACAAACAAACAAAAAACCAAAACAGAACCCCCCCCCAAAACTCAAAAAACAGAAACACAAACAAAAAACCAGAAACCCATCCACCCTTCCCCACCCCCAACCACAAAAGAACCCCACCAAATCAAGATTGACAGGGAACAACATTTGATATACTGTATCTCCTTGTTACATCTTTATCTAAACTCCTAATCTTTGCCATCCCATAGCCTTTTTCAAATTGGCGCAGTTTTATAAAGGGATTTAATATGTTTCCATGGTACTAATCACATACTAACAGAGAGCTTGTTTCCTGTGTTTTTGTCTTGCTCTTGTGACTGATCTGCAGGATCACACCTGCAGCAATGACAGAAAATGCCCACGTGGAACTGTTACCACGAGGTATTTTTTCAGCTGGTTTAGCAGCTGTGTGTGAGTAGGGGGAGCCAAACACAACATAACCTGCCAGCTCTCCCAGGCCCATTCACTGCTGCTGGAGAAAGCGCTCAAAAGGCCAAGCAGCAGTTCTGCAAAACACTGGATACCCACTAGTGTGTGTGAGGAGCTTGCAGTACGCATAATTCCACTTTTTTTTCCCTATTTGACCTTATTTTTTTTTCTCTTCTGGGCTTTTCTTCTTTCTTATTACCAACTGCAAAGCCTCATAAATACTATTAATACTAAAACCTGAGACAGAAGAAGGAAAGCTGGTGATTTCTGGTTGTGAAATGAGCTCATGAACAGAAGTAAGAGAGGACCACAAAAGCTTTGAGCATAGCTCTTTTATAACCTAAGGTGCTATGGCAACTTGGAAATTATTACTCTGAGTCATTGCAATGCTCTCGTTGGGTTTTATGGCCCTGGCTGCAACATGCTGCCCTTTACCATAGAGCATGAAGGCTTTGCTGCATAATTTTCCTCTTTTATGCACAATATCAGCTTCACTGTCTTAAGACTATAACTAGAGAGCAAATGGTGCTCAACAACAAGAGATTTTTTTGAATATGGTCTTCTGACTTATACCAGGTACCAGCTCTCTCCTTTTTACCTGGTCAGTGGCCACTACCGGTGATCTACTGGCCAGCAATGTTGCAGTGCAGGGCAATATCTGAAAGATTAAGATATCTCCCCTGTACTCCTCCAGGCTTCTGCAACCCTGCTTGCCCCATGATTTCACTTCATCTTTGAACTTCACATTCTTTGCTTTTAAGGAAGGTTCTTAAGGCTAGAAAGGCTTTCCTTTGCTTCACTGGATAGTTGCTCCCACAGGCCAAAGATACTGAATGATGTATTTCCCTTCATGACTTCTGAAGGGAATGGTCCTCATGGTCAAATGGGTCCCAGCTGGGGCTGTCAATACTTCCAGAACTCTTCTCAATTGGTATTGCATGAAAAAAGCCCTGTCCAGAAATGGAATTGCATGGGGAAAATCAGAGAGTTTACCACATGTAGCTGAGTCCTGGGGATTAAGGAATAGCCCCAAGCATGTCACCCTACCTTCAATGGATGAGCAAAATTTTCACCTTCCTTGTAAGGTCACAGGACATTCAGCTGGTTGGTGGGAAATTTGTTTTGCACCAAAGTCTACTCCAGTCCTGAATGGCAAGGTCTGTGCTCAGCCTGAGAGATCACATCCTCAGTGGAAACACTGAGCTCCTAAGCACTTCCAAGCTGTTAATTCCTGATTCTTATTAACAAGAGCCAGCTCAAACATCTGAGAGCAAATCACAGCAACACCTTGCTCCTGGCAGCCAACCCTGTGTGTTGCTCCACAGTACCTTATATAAAACTGAGATTGCAGGAGCAATGGATAACTTGTGAGTGCCAGGGACAGTCTCTCCCACTCCCTCCTCCCCCTTCACAAATGCTCTTTTCTTGCCTGGAAAGCCCAATATAATTTCTACTAGTACCTTTCCTCCAACAGCTTCTCTTTAGTCCTCTGATCTGCACTGTAAGTTGAATAGAAGTTAATGTTTTCCCAGCTGGAAAAGGCCCCTTCTCTGCCTCCCTTATTGTTATGAGACCTCACAAATGTTTCACTGCTACCTCCAGGACTGGCCCCTTCTGTTGCTAATTAGGGAGCTAAGAGGTTCCCCCAGGCACTTCCCAGTGAAACCGAGCCCATTAAATGAACGGCAGGCAACATCTCTGGGGGTGGAGAGCTGTGTTACACAACAGCTGTTTGGAAACAGGCAGTTTGTTACGTGTGCTGGTTTTAAAGACACGACATCATTAAAAACAAAAGCAACTTTCAAGTCCAGACCAGTGTATTTAGGTCGCTGATACCCCAGGGATAATCTCAGGGATATTGGTGAAGGGAGCAGGCAGCAGGGGCTGTGAGCTTGAGTTCAGGGCCTAGATGTGCACAACGTGATGGTCCCTGCATGTGCACCCAGCCACACACTGAAAGCCGGGTGTAGAAGTCCCTGCTGCGCTCTGGGATATGGGTCCTGCTATGCTGCACACCAGGAGTGTTGAACCTGGGGTATAATGTGAGACAGAGCCCTCGTGGGCTTGCACAGATTGCTGGCATTTTCGTAAGTGTGGTGGAGGCTTGCAGGTTTGGATCAGCTATCCCCAGTGCCTAGGAGCCTGGATATGAGGAATTTCTTATACTGGAGGAAACCACATACAGTCAGTACAGAAACAACTTTAAACCCCGGTCAGTTATACCATTTTTATTATCTTACAATCTTAGGAGTGTATTATGTCTCTCCTATAACCATTGGTCCAAGCCATGTAAAATTATCATGTTGCAAAGAAAGCAAGAATCTTTAAAGAAAGAGGATGGGATGCAACTGGTCAAAAGCATCTGAGGGAGGGACTAGTTTAAAGATCTGTGGGACAATATAGATATAAATGTCTTATAGAAAAGAATATCATGAGTGATTTGTTATTAGAGTAATGACAAGCATTGGTGGTAGAAGCAAAGGCTTTATCTTCAACAAAGGGTTGCAGAAAAATCAGTATGTGTAGAGGGTCTGTACTCAATAATTTATACAGTTCACAAAAAAACCCCAAACCTAAGAAAACAATTATATTTGGCTGAGGCAAAAAGAAATGACAGAGAATGATCTCCATCCTTCTCAATAACAGTGACCAGCACTGAGGATCCTGTAATGGTGACCATTATCACAGGCCAAATCCCTAGTTCCTTTTCTCCATCCTTATCTTGGTAAACTCCTACTCTTCCTTTCGGTGAGCGTTAGTGGGATGTGTGGAATGTGTTCTTTGCAGGAGTGGGGCAGATTGTCTCTGTCCCATTGCTCTGCCATAACTTTGCATTGCCAACTTCCCAAAACTAGTCCTTACAAAGAAGGGCCTCAGAGGGAAATGAAGTCCAAGTCTAAACATAGGTTTTGCAGAGACATCAGCTGAGCATTAGGCACCCACAGAGATCCCACAATCGGTATGGAGACAGACAAGTGGATGCTGGAGCATGAGCTCCCCTTTACAGGCCTGAAGAAAGAGGAGATCTGTGTTTTGAAAAGTCAGTCTCACAATGTGTTCAGCTCACTGGAAATTTTGGAGACTTTTCTACTCTGATCTTGTACATTATTTCCTCCTTTTTTGGGAACTGCACTAGCTATTTGGAAACACTTCTGTGGCCTCCTTTCTGAGTAATTATTTATTCTCTCTATGGTTTTTTCCTACTGTCCATTATTAGTTGTTATGCCTACATTGTGTAACAACAACAACAACAGTAATATGAAGAAACTCTTCAGATCCAGACGAATTAAGAAAATGAACACTGAATCAGCTTAACATCTAACATAAGGATCTGATTTTCCTCTTTCATTAAAAACAGCTAGTCTGGAAAACCAAGGATATATAATGAATAATTGAATATAACAGCACTGCAGACATTTCACCTGAAGAAAACAGGACTACGGACTCTGAGCGTTATACAAGGACCCACAAATACAGGTGGGAAAGCAGGTATTGTTTTTTAAGATATCTGTCTGAATATGGTAAACAAGACTCTATCAGCAAGTCTGTAAGTATGTTTTTCCCTCCATCTTTTCAGCATTTATGCAAAGACTTATCTAAGCAAAATTGCAGCATATTAACTGACTGCCCTTCCCAAAAGGTACAAGGTTAAAGACCTTTGCAAGTGGCTATTAAGAAAACTTGGCAACAACAGCTTGCAGGATGAATCCTTACCAGAGATTAATAATCAGTTCCACAAACAGCAGAACTAAGAATTCCTCATTTGCTACATGTATTTGCAAAATACAGCTACTATTTGCAAATACAAAGACTTTGTATTTTGCAAATACAAACATAACATCTTTCTAACTGAGTTGTTCTAAGACTTTGTTCTCTCTAGATGTGTTCATAAAATTCCCCCTGCACTTCTGAAACAATCAGTTTTCATGAAACATGTTGAAACACCTTTGGGAACTATTTTTTAAATTTCTGCTTGCCAAAGTTGTTGAAATCAGCAAACAGATCAAGAGATTACTGAGAGGACACACCTACAGACACACGAAGGTATTGTACAAGCATTTATTCTGTGGGAACCAAGGAAAAAAGTGAGATGATGAAAGAAAACATAGGAGAAAGCATCCATTTCTTAGCAGTGTGGCATTTACATGATTTGCAAGGTATCCCCCCATGATCAACACTGAGACATACAGTGGCTAAGAATGATCCAGCTCCTTTGGTTTCAGTGGTAAAAGGTTCAGAGGCATTAGTGAGACCACAGCTTACTTTTTTACCATATCCAGAGGATGAAGTGTTCAGTGAGGTGGACAAATCTATGTAAGATAAGAATGAAAAAGATTCAGAGTTAGAGCTGATCTCTGTGAAAAACTCTGGGTACCTCTGTGGATAATAGAGCAGTGTTGAGAGTGCAGAGCAAAGCAAAATCAAAATAAGTTGTCATGTATTAAATAGGTCAGGAATGTACATACTGTCATAATAATCCTTAAATAAATCAACTGTGTATCACTACCTTGAAATCAGTGTTAGGTATGCTCACTTTCATAACAGAGGGGCAGAGAGGAATAGAAAAGGAAGGCAAAAAAAAAAAAAAGGCACAATAATCAGTGAGACAGTGAAGGTTGTGAGGGGAGAAGGGAAGGAGTGAGCAGGATGTTTTAACTTTGTGAGCAGAATGGTTTAGCTTTGCGAAGAGGTGAGTTAGGGGAGAGAGCACAATGAATTTCTAATGTGACCTTTAATAAAGCCTCTTGTCACCTTCTGAACACCTTCCATAACTTTATATGGATTATAATCTAGGAATTACACAACACCTGGTGTAACAAAGAAAGGAAATCTGATTTTATAATGCATAGAATTGTGAGACGAAAAGAATTGCTGAAAAATGTGACCAAGACAAGTAGCCGTAGTAATAAAACTAGATTCTGAAAGTCTCTCAGTTCTTGTCTTAGGATTCCCATGATGAGACTTCCTGCTGCTCTTTAAGCACAGCAGCATCCACATGGGGAAACACACTTGAAATGCAGAGAGCTGGATCTGAGGATGGACAGCCAGAAAAAGCCAGTACAATCTTGGTTTCTGTCTCAAAGGCATCACTTAAGAGAGCACAGTTATCCTTTCTGCAGCTCCCGTGCAGTCACAAACCTCTGTCCTGAAATATCAGCAGTTTTTTTAAAGTTGCATCTTCTCTCTGAAGTAACCACCTGAGGGCAACATCACACATGCAATGGGACACGCAGGGATCCTATGCCTGGAATATTACACTCTCTGGAATATTGTGCTCATTTCAAGAAACCCCATTACCAGAAAAATCACGACAAAGGAGAAGCAGGTCAAAGAACAGCAACAAAGGTGATTAGGAGGCTGGAGCCACTATGCAGAGAAACATTACAAAAGCAAAATCTGGTTTACTTAAGGAATATTTGATTAGGAGTAGAATTCTGGTCTCCAAGTATTTGAAAAGTGATGAGAAATTATTCAGCATAATAAAGGAAGACAGAGCTATGAGTAATTGGTGGAAATGAAGCAAGGAAAATGTGTCCAGTTTTCCTGTTATACTATTCCTACCTGTGAGATACAGGGCTGTGAATAGGAGGTATTCATATACAGCTTCTCTAATGAAAGATAAAGGCTCTGCCAGGGTAAGCATAGTATGAGCCAGGAATAGAGACTCTTTGTCAAGAAGAGAAGCTCCCTAATATACTTGCCAGTCAGGAGATGACTAGTGGGTAAAGCCAGCCTATGAATACTTTTGGGGGTACTCTAGAGCAATACTGATTGTAGAATAGGGCCACTTATCTACCTTCCCATGCCTTTCCAAGGAAGAAGGTATTTGAGCCCTTGGTTGGAGGAAGCTCATGGGACCATGATTTGCTCTGACTATGGAGAATTACTTTTCTGGTGGGGAGGAGAGGAGGGGTATCCTGTTCTGTGCAAACACCGAGCTAGTGCCTAGAACAAGGCATGTGGAAGGGAGTGCTGAATTCATAGCATTGATGTGAAGTGCCACCTATGTGTGCAAACAGGTCTGGAGAGGGGACACAGAAGTCCTTCCCACCCTGCTGTCCAGGTTTGGTTTCCTTGCTGCATGGATTTGTCTACTATAGCAGAACTTTGGCAGAGCGCCATGGCAGTGGGCGATGAGATGTTTGCCATGTTGATGAACCAGTAGTGAGCTGTGGGCTGGGAGGGCTGTGCCACAGTGGCCCAAAGGGATTGAGAACTGGGCACCAGGCAGTGTGGACAGAACTGCCCACTTCTAACAGCCCATAGGATGGCCGTGATGGAAGTGGTCCAGCTTCGTCCCTCCTCGGGAGCAGACAGCCCTTTCCAAATGCCTGGCAAGGTTGGAGAGAGGTAGAAGGAGTCCTTCAGTAAGGGACTGAGAAGGAAGGACAGGACAAGCTAGCAGAGATGTGGCACTGGAGACCCTGGTGCTGCCTGAGCCTCTTCAAAGAGTGGATTCAGCAAGCTGAGAATGTACAGAGTTGGCAGGATCACACTGTACCAGTGCTGAAGGCAGAACAAAGCTGCAGAGCTAAAGCTGTGGCACTCAGCAATAGGTTAGCATCCATCCTCTGCTCGGGAAGGGAAAAGCTTACACTGTTCATGGGGGGCTCTGAACACCCCTGTAAGTGCAGCACAAGAAAATGGTGCTAAGACAGAGGCACGGCCCATCATTTGACGGGAGCTGCCAGCCTGCTCAGATTAGCAGTGCTCAACAGAGCAAGCGCTGCAAATCAGGACAGTACAGGGGTGACATCTCCTATCTGCTTGTCTAAGCCCAGTCTGCATTTCTTCCATATGCAGCTCCCTTGTCGTACCAAATGGGTGTTTTTGTGCAGGTTGTGGACCTACTAACACTCACCAGCTCAGCTCTCCTGCTCCATTCCCCTCTCAGTATCCCCTGTTGGTGAGGTCTCAGAGACACTGGTATAGCTGAGGGCCATCTTTTTCCAACTTTTTCCTCTACCACTATCAATCAGCCACCCAAATTCAAACCACCCCATATCATGCTCTCACCTTCTTCCTTTTCTGTGCTTCCATCAGCCTCCTTTAGCTATTGATGGGATCACACCAGCCCTTGGAACACACCAGCATGAAAATCAGCTCTTTGCACAGAGCTCTCTGCATGGATTTGGGATTCATTTTCTTAAAAAGTGTAGAGCTAAAACCTTCGGGGTGATCTGGAGCCACTGGAGAGCCCTGGTAAAGGGGAACATTACACCAGGACTTCACAGAGGAATCCACAAGATGTTCCTTTTTAAAATGTTATTGGAGAAGGGAATGATGCACTGGCAGATTCATCTAGCTCCAAGTAGCCAAGCTGTCAACAGCAGTGGAGCTGCAGGAGCATGGTCTAACAAGCTTGCTCAAGCCCCTGGCTGGACTTAACTGGCCTCCCTGGATGTCTGTCTTGCTGTTACTTAATCCTGTTAGAGTTTATATGCAGTTGCTATGATGCATTTAAACACTGATGCTGGGTTAGGCATGCCCTATGTGTGATGAAGCCTGAAAATTTGGGAAGTAAAACAAGCTTAAGTAACTAAATTGACTCCAAACAGAAAGCTATAAAATACAGCAATTCCTCCTTCTCTTCTAAGATTCCATATTTAAGAAAGAAAATCCTGATTCTATTAACAGCCCCATTATGGGACTGAAGTGTACCAATGATGATAGGTCTTCAAAAAAAGGGAAAAAAAAGGAAAATCTATTTCTCCTCTCAGAGAACTTATTTGTAAATATGGCTAACTAGATGCCTTTCCTACAGTCTGCAACAATATTTTTTCCACTGAGATTGAGAAGTCAACACTCAAATACATCAGTCTATCTCAGATCCTGGAGGCACTAATGCACCACCTCTGCTACAGTCCACTGTTTTCAGATTTCTGTTAAAGATTAATAATCAAAGAGCAAACAGCTTTTGTTTTGACTTTTATACTGATTTAAGCCTCTATCTCTGTTTAAGTAAAAGCAAACCAAGTGAGTGTTCAGTTGTTCTGAGAACCACTGATTCCCAGGAAAGAGGACAAATTACTCTTTCTGCCTTCCAGATAGTTGGTGTGGGCAGCTCTGTGCCCAAAAGGCTTTCATGCCTCCATGGCACAGGAGCCGGGACCAGCAGCAAGTAAGGGCATACAACATGTCCCTATCCTGCAAAGTTAGAAGAAATTGTTAGGAAAAAAAAGGCAAAAAAAGGCAAAGTGATTTTCCAATAGAGGGCACTAACCCACGGCCTTTGAGGTAAACTAACGCCCCATCTGTTCTTTATCAGCATCCTCTGCAGGTTCCCAAACTGGGTATCTATCAGCGGGGGATGAGAAGGGGAAAGGAACTACCAGAACTGAAGTGCTTATTGCTCTGTTTGTATTTGTTTCTCCTACCCTTAAGTTCTACTGTTGCAAAGCAACATACAAAAGGCAATGCATCCCAGTACCTGATCCGTGCAGTGGTATGAAGAGGGAGATACAAATTGTTCTGTTATGGAAGACTATGGCAGAGGTTCCTCTAGCTGGAGGGGAGGTCACTGCTAAGAGACTATTTTGTTTTTTCTGGCAGTTCCTTCCTGGCTTTATAGGGTCCTTGCCCATAGGCTTTTTTCCTGGGAGAAGCAATCGGAGAGGTTCACTTGATTTCATCATATCCTCTTTTCACTGGCTTCTGGAAAATAAAGCTGTTGTGAGCATGAAAGAAAAAACAAAGTGTTGAGCCCTTGAATAGCCACCCATGGAAGAGCAGTAGCTTCCACAGCTGTATGTGATCCCCAGCCGTCACAACTCCTCCCTACTGCACAGAGCCCAAAGGAGGAGGTGTGAGGAAGTCCAGCATCCTCCCTCTAGCACAGAGATGCAGACAGGAAAAGGTGTCCAAATACGTGCTGGTGTGTCACCAACAGGTCACAGCCATCGACGGCTTCTGCCTCTTGGATGTATAAGCAGGTGTCGTGGTTTAACCTCACATGAGTGAGAAAACTCGTGGAATGAGATAAAGACAGTCTAATTGCTAAAGCAAAAGCTGCATACACAAGCAAAGCTAAACAAGGCTTCCCATGGGCAGGCAGGTGTTCAGGGCTTCATCGTGTGGAACAGTAACTTGGGAGGACAAAACATAGTAACTCGGAGTGTCCCCCCCTTCCTCTTTCTTCCCCCAGCTTTATATGCTAAGCATGACTCTGTAGGATATGGAATGTCCCTTTGGTCAGTTGGGACCAGCTATCCCTGTTGTGTCCCCTTACAACTTCTTGTGCACCCCCAGCCCCCATGCTGGTGGGATGAAGTGAGAAGTAGAAAACACTGTGATGCTGTGCACGCACTGCTCAGCAGTAAAGAAAACATCCCTGTTATCAACACCGTTTCCATCACAAATCCAAAACATAGCCCCATACTTGTTACTATGAAGAAAATTAACTCTGTCCCAGCTGAAACCAGCACAGCAGGGCAGCAGCTCAGCTTTCCAGGTCTTTTCTCACTATTTTACTTTAGCTGCAGGGTGTCATTATTCCACCCTTTCCCCTTCTGACGTCAAGAGGAGAACACATCCGCCTAAGCAGAGACACACTGGCCAGAGTGATGTTGGTCTGGAAGATGTGGAAGCCAGCAGCTCCCTCTGCTTAGGGCCCCATGCTTTATTCATCCTCCCTTGCTCTGAGTTTTGGGAATACAGATCAAGCCAGCTTTGTCTTAGAGCTGGACATGGAGAAGGGTCATTTCACAATCCTTTAGAGCTGCTCTGTGTTCACTACCCTCCAGTATCTGTCTCATTGTGTATTTCTGACATTCCTTTTCCATCTGAACTGCTCTTCCACATGCAATACCGCCATCATTACTGCTCCTGACTGCAGCGTGCTGTCATGCAGAAGCTGGTACCTCACTACTTCAGCTAAGTTCAGTCCTGTATACGTTTGTCTTGCTGATGCTTTCCTGGAAGACAAATATTTGCAAGGATCCTGGCCCTCATGTTTCAAAAGGCTCAGAGGTGGAAGGCAATTAACATTATCCTCCTGTGCTTCCCGCCCTGGAGGAGTTGCAGGCACACCGTCAAACACCAAGGCATAAGGAAGTTATCTTGAGTTTCATACGTTGCTTAGAGAGAAGAGCACCTCCCCTCCTGAAGTCTATCTATACCCTTTATTTCACGAGGAGCTTTCATCCTCCAGGCTGCTGCCCTGGATGCTGCTTTTTGAGTTCCTCCAGTAAGGGGTTAAATGGAGATATGCCACAAAGTATCTGTGACCACTTTTCTCAGCAGGAGATCATCTCTAGCTCCCTTCCTAGGGCCCAAATAAACTTCTGGAAGCAGTGGTGGAGCTGAGAATGCACAAGGCCTTTGTGGAAGGCTGTTAGTACATTATTCCCCTCTTTCCATTTCTCCCGATGCAACCGTGTATGTTCAATGGCATCTGCACAAGTTTAAAAGCATTGGTGGCTCCAGGCAAGTGGACCTACAGGCGCAGGCACTGACTGTGTAAAGGGGTGTGAGTGGAAGAAAGCCCTGAAAGTTGTCCTGATTTTGTACCCCTTGTAATCAAAACAACTGGAAGCAATGACATGAAGGGGAACCAACTTGCATGGTTCAGCCTCTTCCCAATGGGATCTAGTGAGTCCTGAGAATCATGCCAAGTCTGGTGGGGCAGGAGGAGCTGGGCCATCAGAAACACACCAGAGTCTGTAACCTGTACTACCTCCTGACACATCCCAGCCTTGGACAGCTCTTCAGTCCTAGCAGCACTGCCTGCCTGAGGAACCACCATCCAGGACAGTGGCTGGGGATGTGCCAGAGCAACTCATTATGCACAAAAACACTACACCAAGACATAAAGGAACAAGAGATTAAAGGAGAACAGATGTTGGCTGATCTTGTCCACCTTGCTCCCGGGAGGCAGTCCAGTGCAGCTGCTGTCTGCCTCAGGCTCTGTTAGCAGGGCTGGGATCTTTGTAACCTTGCAGTGCTCCTCAGAGGACAGTGTTGAGTGTGGCCCTGCTGGTACCTGTTTCTGCTCTGGCGGCTTGTTTCAAACATTTTTGTAAAAATTCATTTAAATGAATCCCTATTTTCACTGTGGGATGCCGGTCCCCACTGAGGTGAACTGTCCAATCCATAATGCGAAAGGAAATCTGAACCTCTGGGTCATTAGTCCCAAGGCATGTTAAACCATCTATGTTGCAAAGCTCGCCATCAGACAGCCTAGAAAACGCTACTGACACTATCTGACTGTATACACAGTTCAGCTGCCAAAACTCCTATTTCTCACTCAGTGCATAAGCTACGTTATTCCCCATTTTTGTATTTTTTTTCCTGTCTTCCTTTCATTGTCCATAGCTTTCCTTTCAATACTCTGTCTATCCCTGCTTCCCTTATTCTGCACTCTGTTGTACTCATTCAGTGGTGGATGTGGTGGTGCTGGGTTAGCAGTTGGATTCAATGATCCTAGAGGTCTTTTCCAATCTAAATGACTCTAGGATCCTATATAATGACTGGACTCCCTGTCCTCATATCCTCCTTGTTCACCTTCTCTTGTTTCCTAAATCCTCAGAGAAATGCTGCCACCCACAGTGGGATCCTGAGGGATTTTCAAAGGTGCATCAGCCAGCTCTGGAGATGATAGATACTCTCTATCACTTAGAGAGTACAAAAAGGCCCAGTTTCTGTAATTTAAATTTCTTTCCCTAGAGGGTCCCTATGGAGAGGGATTAAAAAAAAATAGCTAAGAACAAGCAGCCCAAACTGAACAGCTTATCCTTTTTTGAACATTCATTCTCCCTCAGTATCTCTAAGCCCTTTCTGCTGTTTACTAATCCCTCCCTTCTGCCAGTCCCCACCACTGGGAGCTATTGTCCACGTAATGCAGAGCAGAACATGCCAGTAAGCCTTTCCAAATCCAAACCATTAGTTGTAATGTGTCTGCCACCACAGTATCTGCAAATAGCTGTCAAATCCCTGAGAATTAAGCTTGAACATTTAACGTCAGAAACTGGCCTCTTGAATTTATTTGCATATAATGGCTCACTCAAACACATTTGATAACTGAGGAACTGCAGCTGTAATTGTGCAGCAGAGCTCACTGCTGTTCAGCCTGTGACGGTACCTTCTCTGCAAGTGTATCCTGCATCCTGCCTTCCCCATCCCCTATACAGTCGAAAACAGGAGAGGAGCTCAACCTTGCTGATGCGTCTCTTGGACTGTCTTTCCCCCTCCCTGCTATTGCACTCACAGGGCTCTGCTGAAAGCTCAGTAACATAGCTACAGCTCTGAGGTGGCACTGTGCCTTCCCCATGAGACCGCCTTAACAGCTCCCTGTGTACCCCTGCTCATAGCTGAGCCTTCCTCAGCACCCAACACCACCAACAGCACCTTTCCCATGTCTATCCTAATACAGCATCATAAGCTACCTGATCCTTGAAAAAAAAAAGAACGTCTTTCTCAGCAGGTGTCCTGAACCTCCCAGGAAGTGTTTGCTGTTCTCTGTTTGCAGATCTCTTCTCATTTATCAGGCCAGCTTGGTCACTCATCACCTCCTGATGTTAATGCTGGAAGATAGGGCCACTGAGTGCAAGAGTGGCAAAGCTGTCATGCTCCAGCTGGGCAAAAGTGGAGCCTCACTCAGTAAATATTGACACATCTGCAAGCAAATAGAAAGCAGCTTTCAGCAAGCAGCTCTCTGGCTCCCTGAGCTGATGCTGGACCAGAAACGCTTGATGCTTTGTGGTTATGAGCTGCTATTTACAGAGGGCGGGATACAGGAATGGATCTCCAGCAGCTGTGATGACAGTGGCAAATTGATGGGCTCGCAGGAGCCACCAGCTGTATGCCCACTGCCCACCTGCTCTACAAGAAGTGGCTGCAACCACTTCAGCTTCTGGAAAAACAAGCTGTCTTTTCCATCTCTCAGCAACTTCCAGACAGGCTTTCTTCAAGAGGATATTCACGACAGTCTCCATTAAAACATAGGTAGCACAAAACAGATTTTTGTTCCAAGTCTTTAGTCTCCCTGCTTTCCTGTCCTAAAACATTGACCTTAGTATTTAGGTGATTATTGCAGCTCCTGTAAGTTTTCAGATTTAGGCAAATCACAGGTGCAAGTGAGTATAAACACATAAATAATCTGAGTCCTTCTCATGGATCTGTGGAATTGAGAAGCTAGTCAGTAGCAGCATCAGTTCTGACAGAAATCCTGAAATTCAGTTCTTATACCTCATAGAAACTACAATTTAACTTACATCCCAAAGTGGGAGTTTTATGCCCCCCTTCAGCCTATTGCCTGGTAGCTAAATGACCACATTCCCTGCACAGGTGGAGCAGAGCTCTTATTCAAAGAAGAGATGGGATTGCAAGCAAAGGCTAGTGAAGGATTGGGTTCACTTCCTGGCCCACCCTCTCTATGACTTTGTGCAAGTTATTTGATCTCTTAATGCTCTGTTTCCCATACATGAAAAGGAAGTGATAATGCTTTCTCTCTCCAGCTTTTTCTTTTATCTACTTAGTCTGAAAGCAACTTAGATTTTTTTTTCCTGTGCTTCTGTGTTGTCTGTTTGTTTGTATTCCTAGAACAATTAGATTCTGATACACACACAAGTTCCCTAGTACTGCAGTAAATGCAATTAATTATCTGTTCTCATTTAGAGTCTATGGGCACCATCAACAGCCAGTAAACAAAAGGATGACGCAGATCCTTAATTGACACTGTATGGATCTTAGATAGAGAACTAAGGAGTGGAACAGTAAGTTCAGAAGTAGATTCCAGGAGTCACCATGCATTTAATTCCTTTCGTCTTTTCTGAACATCCAAGTTAATTCTTTACATTTCTTTTCCGTTCTCTGGTTTGTTTCTACTACCTGATGCTTGCCTGCAGAGTAAAGACAACAGCCAACCCCAGCTCCTTTACCCTACATGAAATAAATACTCTAAGTAACATGCATTCTTTGGAGGGAAGGCAGATCTCTGCCATGGAGCATGTCTCTCTTCTTCCTCCTGTCTCTTGCTGTTTTTCATTTCCAAATCAGACTGACAGTTTCTTAGGAGCAGGGATGTTGTCTGTGTCAGGGAGCAAGCACAGCGTGTCTACAGCACTGCTGTGCGCTTGACAGGCCATTGGTATGGACTGTACTAGGCAGAGCTTCTTGTTTGTTTATTACCTAGAGTAAATTAGTCACTGAAAGTTTTCTGACAGATAGCTCCTTTGCTGAACCAAGAGTTGAGTAATGACAGGTACCAAAAGCATGGAAAAAGTGGGTGGAAACTACAGGCCAGGGACAGTGGAAGGAAGACCAAGGATTTGGTTGGTGCAAGACCAAAGATCTCACTGTTACAGTAGCTACAGCCCAAGGGCCAAGCAGGGCTGGAGGGCACCTCAGTGCTGCTTCAACAGCACTGCTCTTCTGATACAAACCTCAGCCTCAACAAAGAAACCATTTGGTAGTAAATTATTTCAGCTGTTCCTCTCCCTTGCTCATCCCTGCTCTTTGGGGCCTCTGCAGAGCACCATAAGGAAACCTGCAGCTCCAGGCTGGGGTCAGTTCTTTTGCCAAGATCACTGGAGATCATGTCAAAGCCAGTGCCAAAACCGCTGTGTGCCTCCAGCACTGGCAAGTCCACCAGTACAAATGAATTGCAGGGAATGAACATTATGAGGCTCATAATGGGAGGGAGGGACAGAGGGAGAAGAGGGAAACAGCAAAGGACGAGCAGAAAAAGAAAAGGACATAGCAGACACAAAACGGACCTATGGGTAAATTAGAAGGGCAAACTGGTGATACCTTTTGTTAAATACTCACTGAAGGATGGTCTGCACAATTACAGCCAGAAGCAACATTAACAGCAGGCATTGAAACACTGTGCTGGCAAGCTGCATTCCTCCTCTAAAAGGCACCTATCCTCTACCACTGCAACAGTATCAGTATAGAGCTGTCAGTATATATGATGCTGCAAAATTATGCCAGGCAAGATTTTCCTACAAACCGCTTCCATTATAAGAACATACAGGTAGAGAAACTACACTGTGCGTCACCTATGCATTGAAGACAAAATGAACAATCCTGTTATTTGGTAGCTAGTCTCTCCTCTTGACACTGCAAAAAGTGGGACTGGACTGCACCTCTGCCTTCTGTGTCTAGAAGAGGATGAGCAGCAAATAGTTTATTTGGAGGCTTTTTCTGGCGCGGGTAGATGTGTACAGACACAGAAAGGAAACATTGCTTGTTGAAAGGTCAGCAGATATTGGTTATGAGCAGGGGAATGTTCTCACAGGAAACACTGAAGACTGTGCAGAAGTAAACATACTTCCAGTGTGGAGTGGCACCGTGATCCAACTGAGTCCCTCTCTGGGGACTAGCTTCCCAGGGATGATGCACGAGGCCCTTGGGGTATTTACACAGCCTGTTCTCTAAAGACCAGCTGCCACTCAGCACAGTTTATCTTCTTTTCCTGATTATTCAGTCTGTGTTTTCTTTGCTCCTCCTGGCTGCCTCTTCCTCCAGTTCCTGGAACTGAGAGCGGCTGAGGCCTCAGTAGCACCTGTGTGTGCGCCAGGCACGGCAGCTGCTGCATCCCCAGGTGCTGAGTGCAGTCTCTCCACCACACGCATTCCCACACCACTGGGCAACAGGCTACTTCCAGATCCTTCCCATGAAGGTTTGTTTCTAACTCTGGAAACTTTGTGTTTTCCTGGAGTGTGAAAATTCAGCCTCTGATACCTCTGCCTTCTGTGTTTCTTTCAGTCAGGAGGGCTCTCCAAAAAGACCCATCCTCCTGTTGCTACCAAAATTAGGAGAGGAGAGACAGTTCCACTTGTGACAAGCCTGGTTGAACTCTAGTAGTGGCACAGAGAATGTAATGAGCGAGGATCTCACTGGATCTCTGCATTTGGGTCCTGCAAGCGCTCCAAATTCCAAGAGTCTTTCAACAGAAAGAGCGTTTGAAGCAGACACAGTTCTGGTGCTCCTACAGAGGGTCAAATCCCCTCTTTACTTCTGCTGGCAGAGGCTTGTGTGTCCATGTCTGTTAGATCTCCCCGCAGGGACACAAATGTCTAAGCTCAGATATTTGTTGTGGCCTCCAGTTTGGGCTGGAGGAGCCCTGACTTGCACAGGATTTCCAAACATACAAAGATTAAGGAGGAGACCAAGCTGAATGGCTGGCATCTCTTCAACATACTTCTTAGCCAGAACTCTGCTTCTTGCAACAGCAAGGTTCAGAGGGATG
The DNA here is from genome assembly GCF_009829145.1 of Chiroxiphia lanceolata. Lineage (NCBI taxonomy): Eukaryota > Metazoa > Chordata > Aves > Passeriformes > Pipridae > Chiroxiphia > Chiroxiphia lanceolata. Next base: position 32,311,937 of record NC_045639.1, on the reverse strand, counting down.
CACTCTTCTTTGGGAAAGAGAGGGGGCACTGTGTACCAAGCTTTTGCTGTACAAAATCAATTCAGTAGAATTCCCATTTGCTGCTTGCCTGCTCCCTAGGCTGCTCATAGGCTTGCTGTCTTCACTACCTTTACTATTTTTTTGATCCAACCACTGTAACAATAAAAGAAATCAACATGTTGCCCATAAAACATAATTCCTATTTGTTTCTGAACACAGCATCTGAGACAGAGAGAGATTTTTTCATCCACTCTAGGTCTTTTCTAGTCATAACCTTGCAAAGCAAAAACCCTTATGATTTATAAAAAAGAAATACTTACTAAAGAAACAAACAAAAACTTCCCTTGCTACTTTCAGGTTCTATTAGCATTAAATCTCTCAGTTTAAAAACAGTGGAGGGAAGGAGAAATTATGTTACTATTCAGAGTACCCAAGGAGGTGTTGTTTAAACTAAACAAAAAGAGATATCTTGCATGCCGCCTTCTCCCAAACCAATGGAAGGGTAGGAATCGCTGCCTTGATGTTCTTGCTACTGAGGGAGCAAGGGGTCTGCTCTGGTGGGTATGAAGTCTCTGAATGTTTACAAGGTAGGATTTCTATAGCATACAAGGGAGCTAGTCATCAGCCAAGGTTACTTGCTTAAGGAATGGATTTGGTGGACTTTAGCATTGTTATATAATTGTAACCAGAAGTCCTCTGGGAGTTTGAACCATGCTGTTGTACTCTCACAACAAGTAATTAGTGAGGAATCTCTCCCTTAGGAGTCCACTTTAGTCAGTAATCTGAGGCAGCTGTGAGCTTTCTTTGCGAGAGGGGTAAGGCCAATGGCCAGAGCCCAGGTCATGTTCTAATCATCTCCCATGATGTTATCTTACAACTCCTCTTGAGAACATGTAGGCACTTCACAACCACCTTAACTTTCTCATCAAGTTCATATTGTAGGTTTGTAATTTTGTTTCTCCATGAGAAATACTGACCATCATACTTGACCTTACCACAACTGTTTTACTACTGTTTCTGCAATTCTTGTTCTGTTGACTCCTCGTTTTGCACTTTCCAGACAAGATTCTGATCCAACAAAATCAATGAAAGCTTTGACACTGACTTCTGCTGGACCTAGGCTTCAGCCAATAGCCTCTGGCTGTTGCTAAACTGGTATTTTAACCCATTCCTGATTTCATTTTTTTTCACAGCACCATTCTTCCAACCACTCAGCAATACATATCTAACAGCCTACCTGAGCTCCAATTTCTGTTTACATCGAGTAGATGATGTTTAGAAATAGCATGCATTCACCTTCCCTCAGCCAAGTTCATACAGTTGTGGCCCATAATTTCTACGATTAATGATCTCAAGCTGACAAGATCTGATTCTGGGTTAACAGGGGCAAATTTAACCACAGTTAACAGCTGTGGTCAAAAGAAAAGAAAACTTTGTTTTGTATTTTGAAATTGTTTAAGCATTTGCGCACAGACACCCACCGAAGTCCTAGAACTAGGCATCCAGATAAGCCAGTACTGACCCTAACAGCCCTCTCCCAAAACAATTGTACCTTAGCTCATCCGTGCTGGTAGTGGTAACTGTAAAACAGTGCTTGAGGTCACCTCGTGGTGGTTCTCAGAGATGGGAAATTGGGTTCAAAAGCACCTCATAGTCTAAGTCTGCATGTCTTAGTTGCTCAGAAGTTGGCAACAGTCCATCCCACAGTGATTCTACTGTGTCAGGTCAAGTTTTGTGATGTGTTGTTATTAGTCTGAGGTGAACTGTATAAGATTCTAAAGCAGTCTAAACCAGGAGTCCACCACAGCACCCACCCTCCTACTCTCAATCTCAGTTTTCTTTCCAATGGAAAGCTGGAAGAATGTTAGGAAGGAGAGGGAAGAGAGGGCAGACAGTTACACACCCAGGTTGTATCCTGACAAACAAGCAGGATGTGACTGCAGTGCACATCTGGGCCTCCAAGCTGGAAAACAGCCCCAGGCCTTGCAGTTCGGATGCACCTCTATGCCTCAAAGGTTTTTTTGAGCTTGAAATTGCCCTGTGGCTGGCTATGAAACCCAAATAACTGGCTGTGTGAGATCCACACCAACCCCAATGGGCATAGTGCTGGGCTGCTGCGTTGACAAACTCACAGTGGGGACTTGGGCATGTGGTTTCTCTTATTGTCATTCAGGAAACTTCCCTGGCTCAGATCTGCAATGACCTCCAGACCTTGCTGGACAAGGTCACTGTGCTGCAGGAAATTCTGAGGTACAGGCTGGTAGAAGCAAAGGCAAATATAACAGTTACTGCAGGAAAGCAAGCTGGTACTTAATATTGTTATTACATGCAACACTACTTGTATTCCCATGTAGACTAAAGGCAACAAGTGAGAGTGGGAAGAGGATTAATTCTGTTGGGTGCCAAACAAACCCAGAGTGGCCCTCCACCCTTGCAGGTTACAATTGTAAGCTGGGCTCACGTAAAGCAAAAGCTCTAAAGTTGCAGCATTTACTTGTTCACTTTTTTTGCTATCAATTCTTCCACTTGTCTAAGGATCAAAGAACTGGAAAAGAGCTTAACCCAAGTAAGGCTGGAGTCTGCAAAGAATGTGTTGCTCAAATCTACAAATTATGATGTTATAGAGGTAATCAGATTTTGGGAGTGAAGCAGACAATAATAAACAAATCAAGGCAACACAGAGAGAGATAAGAAATAAATTTCAGAGGATTAGGACTCTGGATCAGGTTATTAAGAAGAGTCTTCATGCATACTCATGAAACCACAGACTACATTCCCTTTTTAGATCAAGTAGAAGTCTCTGTGCAGACAAGAAGGAAAAATTTATCCTACCAGAGCTTTTTCAATAAAGGTTCAGTTTTTTAAAAAAATTCCCAATGCAGAGGATAAAATACATTTTACAGGGTGGTCTATTACCTCTTTCAGTGACAACCCTATCATCTCACTTATAAATGATTACTTAGTTTTTCAATAGCTATGTTGGAGGCATACATCCATTTAATATTCGGAATTTTTCACATATAATTCCTTTCTGAATGGGCAATGTGTGTCTAAGATTTTACTAAACGAATAGGGACAAATTCTGCTCTTTGGAAATTTGATGTAAGGTACCTGCCCTAATACAGATTTACACTTGTAGTTAAATTAGAGTAAACGAGAACACACTTGGACCTCAGGATATTAAGCACAGTGGCAGGAATATAATGCAAGAAAGCGTTACTTTCTAGCCGCTTGTAAGATTTAAGGCAGATAAATAAATAATAATAATAAGCCTTTGTTTCTGAAAGGAGATATTTAGTCTACCCAAGGCACCATCCAAGTCATTAAAGGATTCCCAGGTGCCAGTATTTGGAAAGGGTATTATCTATTCAAAGAGTTTAGGCAGCGGTCTCTGTTGCTCTCTCTCCTGGGCCATCTCAGATTTCCTCAATCTCTGCCCTGATTTGAGTAAAGGAGGAAAAGAAAGGCTGGAAATTTCAGAGGAGTAACATTTTCTCCTAAACTAGGCAGAACATATTTTTCAGTCTTGCAGTAAAAACGAGTTGCGCTTTGTTAGTGCAACTGCAAGGCTAGTTGGGCGAGGGCCACACACTGCATGTGGAGGGACAGACTCTGCAGCAGATGCTGTGCAGGAACCCTCCTTTTCTCCCCTTCTCAGATATAATTTACCTGCCTCCACCCTATTAATGGAAAAAGAAGCCAAATACAAGTGTCAGCATAAACCACCTGGGTTTTTAAAACAAAGTAATTCAGCAGCAGGTGGGTGAGTGAATCCATACAAAGGCAAAAGGCTTGCTAAGTGGATGGCTGAGCTTTGCTGACAAGAGTCAGTGCCCCAAAGATGGGGATGCACACACCTCTCTGGATGTTGGATGCTCGGAGGGCACAGTTATCTTAAACCATGCACCCCACCTCAGTTGGTCTCTGATTCCCACACATTTTTAAAGGTTAGTAGACCTAAGCAGGTGCCTGAGACTGGGCAGAAATGTCATACTGGTAAGTATTTTCCTGAGAGAAAAAAATGTTGAAAATAACAATCACTATAGAAAGTGACATGAGAAAAGGCCAGTGGCCTCTGACTATCTGGCAAAGAGAGACACGCAGTTGTCTCCAACAGAATAAGCTCTGCCTAGATAAAAACAAGGCTTCCTACAAGGAAGATATTTTCTGAAAATGTCATCTTTAGTTAAAGAGATTTGCCCTGTCCATTGTTCTCATCCCAGAGCATTCCTGGATCCATTTCCTCACTTCAACTCCGGGCTCTTCAGTGGTAGGCCAGAAACACTCATGCGATCATAAGTTTGCCACATGCATCAGGCATCACTCAGGTCTCTGCTGCTCCTTTGCTTAAATGCTTTAGAAAGCTTCTGCCTGGAGCCACCTGAAAGCTTCAGACTTGTTGAGCTCTCTTCCAAGGACAAGTTGATTAAACTTTGTTACACCAAGACTGTGATTACTTGATGGCTTCTGATTCATTCCTCTCTGTGATATGTGGTCTTCGTCACGGCTCTGAAAAGCCTAAATCATTCAGGTACCTGTACTATAACACATGCTTTTCCACCATTTTGTTGTAGCATCTGCAGCTTGTAGAGATAGGATGAGTGTCAGTCCTAAAAATTGAACTCATCAAGACCAGGGATCGTCATCAGCAAGCTGCTTCCAAGGAATCACCAAAACAATTCAGCAATCTTTTATACAGTGCCTATCCTATACTTGTAGGATGTTTGAAAAACCCTGTATTAGTTATTTGTTCTATTAAATCCTAGTTCAAATACGCTAGGACAACGAGCAGCCTGAAATGTGGATAACACCTACACTAATGCATTAAATGAAGCCTAATCATAGCCAGAACTACACTGACATAGCAGTTTCTCACTGTTCTGTTTTGTCTTTCCCAGGCACTCTGACTGGCAGCATGGTGTGTGCAAGGTCAGAATGCTGCACCACACCCCTCTGGGTACCTGAAAAACAACCAAGACATGTGTGTTCAGCTGCCAGCTAGAAGAATCACAGCTACTCATGTGATGCCCAGGCAAGATGATATAACCCTGCACATCGGCACTTCTTACCCCAGTAGACTCTTTACCTTCCTGCTGCACCAAGAGCAGTCGAGATGACAGCTGCTATTAGGGAAGTGATGAAAGGCATGAAACAAACCTTACAGACATAGAAAACTTCATGTCACAAAATGACAAAGCTCTTTGGCTCTTGTGCCTGTCTCTTCCTGAGTTGGGTAGGAGAAATACTTTTTTTGGGCATACTGCCTGTCCAGGATTATGCCAAAGAGAATCTCCAGGGAAGGCTTGTCACAGTCATCCTGCAGATTTCCTCTATATTTTAGCACAGTTGCTCCCATCCTGACCTACTAGCCTGATTTCTTGCTGACTTGTTACCCAGAATGCTATTCCAGACTGAATTCCAGAAGTGGAGGAGTCCAGCCCATGGCACACACTGCACTTTCACCCCTTCTTCTCCGAGTCTCCCCATGACTGCACACAGCTAACTCAGGTCTCACTAATGGAGAAAATGGCATTGATCCTGGGGAAGCCAAAAGACCCACATCCTTTCCCTTTGAACAGTTTGCAGTCAAAGTATTCCCAAAGTTTTTCCATATTTAGTACAATTTCCAAGAGAGAGGAAAGTGTCTGTACTGTATCATGTAGGGACATCCCTGATCCCTTCTGTTGCTGTTAAACCATTACTTGGCTCTAGTTCCTTACTTTTTGCTCAGCATAGCTCAAGGCTTCACTTTGCAGTTCTTGAAGTTTGTTCAGCTGTTTGTCTTCCACAGTCTCCTCCCCTCCTGACAAGCAGCCATCTTTCGCTCCTTCCTTATTCAGAAAAACTCTGTACTTTTCTCTCTTGTTTACTATCTTTTACTATCCTTATACAGTAATGACTTACATGCAGGGAAATGATTCAAAGCTGCAATGTTTCTGAAGCCAGAGACAGTCTGAATTTTTGAGATAATTTGTAGGAAAATCAGACTTTATATTCAACATACCTGGGAGGAATGACCCCTATCTATATTTTGCTGCACCAGAACCAGCTGCAGATTATCCCTACAACATGAAAAAGTGGATGATGGATAGAAGTGTAACTTGTGATCAGGGTCAGCCCAACGGAAACCCAGGACAGCGCAATAGTTGTCCTGCAAGAGTATTTTGAGGACAGCCTTCTTAATCTGTACCAGCAGAAATTGAAGTGACATGGAATGATAGCTATTTTTCTTTCTTTTGAGATAAGGTATACCGAAGAACATGAAGGAAGATGAGCTCACTTCCTACTACATCACTAAAAGTATTTTCAAATGTTTTGTGAAGTTGTGCAAACATACAGGAGTCACTGTGCACACAGCAGCAACTTACTTAAACAAGTAGTTTAACTCTGATGCTGCTCTGATGTTCTGTACCTTGCCTGAGATGAGAGGAAGGGAACTCAAGTTTGATTTCTCACCCAAAAGGATGCCAGCTCTAAAGGACAGAGCTGGGAGGAGCTGAAGCTGTTTGGCACACAGGTATGTGCGTGTTCTGTGCAGAGGCAGGAGAGCTCAGTCCTCTGATGGGAGCTGCTGGGCTGTGACTCCTTCCCTCACTGAAGCAGGTGTCCAAGAAAAGCCACCTAGCCAGCAGCTGGCTGAATGATGCCTGGTGCCTCTCTTCCCTCCTGGCTGCCCGATTGCCGAGCAGCTCCTTGTCTGAGCCTGGGATGGCGAGGAATGGGAGAAACTGCTTTCAAACAGTTTAATAACAGTGATGGTAACCTTTGACCTTACTCAATAGCAGCGCTTTTGACCTTTCATTTGTTAAATAATGCAACCACTTACTTCTCGATCCTTATCGGTGTTTAGTAATTGGGGTCAAGACAAAGGAAAGCAGAGTACAGTTACCCATCATACTTTACCGAACTAGGAAGAATTTCCTTAAGCTATAGATCTCCTTTTTGATAATCTTCAGTCAGGACAGGCAAAGACTAGACTGGGTGGCTTAGAAGATCCATAACAGGCTAAAGAGCCTCTCAGCTGTTAGCATCTGGTTTGAATCCAGCTGTGGCTGACAGAGGCAGAAATTCATTATACTCTTGGGTTGCCCCTCTGACTCATGTGAAATGAGTTTGGCCTGCAGTTCTGCTGTTATTGGTCAGATCATAACCCTAACACAAAATATTAACACACAGTTCTAGAGAAATCAGTGATTAATGAGTCTACGAAGCCTGAAAATTCCTATTCCATTGAGCAAATCACAGTATGGAATAGGTAGGTGACAGCATGGAGCAAAAGTCTGTGGTCACTCCTGCATGTTCTGCCTGATTCATGTCAAAGAGAGGTGGTTAACCTCCAGGAACCTGAGTTGCCTTTTCTGCAGCATAAGTAAAGCTAATGGGTTGGATTGTGTGCTGTAAAGCTCATTAAACATCTCACTTGACAAAAAATCCCAGGTGACAACTGTTAAAGGCCGTGGTCCCAGGATCAGTGTTTTCCTTAGAAGTTAACAGGAAACTGATGAAAAAGAAAGAACTTATGACTTGACAATGGATTTAAATGTAAGTGCATGCACATATTCATTTATATAATGCACACATATAAAAGCTTAAACTTCCTGAAGACATCAAAAAGAAATTCTATTTGTCTAAGCAGCTGCACAATTTCATTACTTATTTATTGCATTTTTTGTTAAGCCAGACTGCAAGATTTTTAGGGTAGGAGCTGTTTCCTGGATGTCTGTCTGAATGTGATTCAGCAAAAGGAGCTGCCAAATGCAGTCATTTATAAATAAGTCATTTATTTATAGATGTATATGAGGTAGATAAGATCACAGAATCATAGAATGTTAAGGGATTGGAATGGACCTTAAAGATCATCTAGTCCCAACTCCCCTTGCCATGGGCAGGGACACCTCCCACTAGACCAGGTTGCTCAAGGCCTTATCCAACCTGGCTTTGAACACTGCCAGGTTTAGGGCATCCACAACCTCCCTGGGCAACCCGTTTTAGTGTCTCACCACCCTCATAGTAAAAAATGTCCTCCTACTATCTAATCGAAATTTCCCCTCTTTCACTTTGTACCCATTACTCCTGGTCGTATCACTGCAGTTCCTGATGAAGCATCCCTCTCTGGCTGCCCCGTAGACCCCATTCAAATACTGGAAGGTTGCTACGAGGTCTCCAGGCAACCTTCTCTTCTCCAGGCTGAACAGCCCCTGTCTTTGCTGGGAAGGTGCTGCAGTCCTCTTATCAACTTCGTAGCCCTCCTCTGGATCTGTAAGAATGACGCGGTAAGCAGTGAACTTCAGGAGTTTTTGTTTTGTTTTATTTGTATTTTTTTTTGTTGGTGGCGGTTTTTTGTTTGTTTTTGGTTTTTTCTGGTTGTTTTTTTTTCCTGTTGTTCATGTAAGAAATGAGGAAAATGTGGTATCCTAGCGAAGGTGCAATGCAATTGTATGCCCTCCTGCTTTTTGGACTCTGCTTTGGGTTTAGGCCTCTTGAAACTGAGGAACACGTGTGCAGCCTGCCATCCCTAGCTGCGTCCTTATTGTGCTCAGCATCATCTCTGGCTGCCGGGCGGGGTTAGCTGTGCACGGGGCCGGCACAGGCAGCTGCCCGCAGGCTCCCAGGGCGCTGCCTGCTTTCTCCTCGTTGGCGGAGGCCCGGCGTGACCCGCAGCCGGCGCTCGGCCTCCTCGCCGTGACCCGGGGCGGGCGCCGGTCGCCCGGCAACGGGGCGGCGATGGAGGCGCAGTCGCTGCCCGCGGCGCTGGCGCTGGTGGCGGGCGGCGGCGCGGGGCTCAGCCCGGAGAAGCGGGCGGCGCTGGGGGTATCGCTGCCGCTGCTGCAGCACAACTACCGCTTCGAGCGGGTCTGGTTCTGGGGCTGCATCCAGGGCGTGCGCGGCGCCTACTACATCGCCGAGGGGCTGCGCCCCGACCGCGCCGCGCCCCGCATCCGCCTCTACAGGTGCGGGGGCCGCCCTGGGCAGCTGGGGCCGGGGGGCCGGTTTGGGGCGGTGGGGAGATAAGGGAATCGAGGGGTGCTGTCCGGATCTCCCGGAGGGTGCCTCTCCGTGCCCTGAGGGGCCTGTTCTTTAACGGGCTCGGCCCTGCGTCCTGCTTGTCGTTGGCAGCTTGAACTGCTTGGATTGGAACCTCCTGATACCGGCGACCAAGGAGATGGTTGCGCAGGCCGAGCAGCTGAAGGGCCGCTTTCAGGGTGATCCTTCTTTTGAGTACAACTTCGCTGAGATAAACCCACAAGCTGCTGAGACATTGTTTGAAGGTGGTAAGGAGGTAAATACAGCAAAACACTTTCGAACTCTTGTCTACAGTCGTGCCACTCGCACTGGACAGGTGGTGGCTCCTCCTCCTTGTTGTAATTAGCAGCCCGAGTCTGTAGTCAGGCAGAAGATACACAATTTCCTCTTCTTTGTCATTGTGTAGCAACAACTTCTTGATTGTCCTCTTCAGTTATTTCTGGAGTTATACGGGGCTCAGAAACAGTATATATTTCTTATGCTTTATTGTGCACAATTGGTACAGATTCTCACTTCAGTTTCTGAAGCAGGTAACTGCAGGCACCATTCTTTATAAATGAATAGAGAAGTCGTAAGTAGCTTAATTGTGAGGGATAGTTATCTCTCTGGTGAATCTAAACTCTCTACCCCTAGTCAAATTTTCTGTCATATCTTATGAGAAAAAAATCTGATTTGTGGTTCTCCTCTTAGTTCCATTGGGTTTCAAGCTGATGAGTCCATTGTGGTTTCTACTGTCACCTCCAGTTTATTTTCAGAAACAAAAACAAGGAAATTCCTGCCTTTAAAGTTTCCCTATTTTTCCTTAAAGCCCGTGATCAAGGAGGAGGCCCGCCTCATAGCTACGATAGAACAGATAGACAGAGAAGTTGGTATCGTCCCCCGGGGGGCATTTGTGAAGACTCCTCTTGGGTCTGTGCATGAAAACAGACACTTTGAAGGTAAATTCTCGTGTTCTTTATCTGTATCAACTGTGCTTTGATCACAAAGGCTGTAAATTAAGACAACTTTCTCTAACTGATGTTTTGATTTCAGTTTTTTTTTCCCTTGAGTAAGATGAACAGGGAGGAGAGAATCCAGTGCCACTTATGTTCAGGTGCATGATCCAACTATGGACGGGGAGAGAAGAATCAGTAATGGCTCTGATGTTTAAACCTGTAGTTTCATATGTCTTTATAAACTGTAGTTTGGGTCAGTGTTTAGCAATTTGGTGTCCATTGCTTATCTGGACTACAGTCAGTATGGTCCGCAATGCACAACATCAGGGAGTGCTGACATCTCTTTCTGAGAAGACTGTAGTCTTCTGCAGAGTCTACAGGAGAAAGATTGTGATTCTGCCCTATGCTGTGGGAATTAGAGAAACAAAGTTATACTTGACTGTATAATGAATGTTACCCTAGTTCAATGCATTAATGGTCACCAATGGCTCTTTGCAGGTCTGTCTTTGGCGGAGGCAAAAAAGTTAAGTTCCTATTTCCATTTCACTGAACCTGTTAACCTGAAGAATAAAACCCTGCTGGAAAAGGCTAACCTGGACCCATCCACTGACTTTCTGGATTCTCTGGAGCATGATATCCCACAAGGTAAAGGGAAGAAAATCAACAGATACAGTAAAAGGGAAGGCAGTTTGAGTAGTCTAGGAAACACTGAGGTTACTGGTTTGGATTACTGTAGAGGCGGTATGCTTGGGAGAAGCTTCTGTGAATCTGTAAAAGAACTTTATCCTTTACTAAATATTGTAATTAAGTCTCATTTTAAGCAATTCTAATTGCTTACAATAGTAAGATGTAAGTGTACTAGGGCTGTCACGTCCTCGCAACAGGTCTGACCACACCAGCAGTTAACCCCTCTGCCTAAATGTCATATTCTCTCCTGACTTCTGTAAAGCCTGTGGCAAACTGGTATCCCTATGGGGAGAAATAACTCCACCTCTGATAGCAGGGAATTTATGTGGTTTGAAGTATTTCACACCTCCTGTCCCACCCAGCACCGCTCTTCTTTATCTTAATGGGCTCTCATTAACACCAGGCTGGTATCTCTGAGAGGCTGCATTCAAAAGTTCATTTGATAAACTATGTTAGAAATGCTGGAGTGTGGAATAGTCTGTACTCTGGTAGGATTATAAATTGTGGAAGGAGAAAAAAAGATAGCATACTGGAATGTATTTTCAGTTCACAACTCTACTGTTCTGCTGGACAACCACGAAATATATTTAAAGCCTCTTCCAGGGATTCCTCTGGTAGGATATTTCTCTGAAGAGATGGGAATGACTTGTTATTTGTTTCTAATTGCTTTTTGTTGATGTGCCATACTTTTTTTTTTGATTGGACCAAGTGCTTGTACATCTTGCTGTCTAGGAGGATTCTATGGACACAATCAGAACTTTAGGTTTGCTATTTTATTCCTACCCTGGAGTAGTAGAATAGGATAGCAGATGACCTGTGCCAGATGGAACTGAGTGGAGGGACAGTGAATTGCCAGTACTGTAAATAGGTTTTCAGGCACTCTCTCTCCTCCTCTCTCTCTTCCCCACTTCCCCCCCCCCCCCCCCCCCCCCCCCCCGCTTGTAATCTTCCCTTTGGCAAAAAAGAATTGAGAATAAACCTAGTGAGCTTCTGCCTGTATTCTGAACATTTTTGACTGTACAGAGCATAAACTGCTAAAATCTAAACCACTATTCAACTTACTGGGAGTGTTCTTGATGCAATCGTTTTCCAGAGGTGTAGTCTGGAGAGACTGCACATTTTTACATACACTGGCTCATTGAGGTGACCTTTTTGGCTCAAAAGATTATTGCAAGGGGGGATTAGTTCCTAGATATTTCCAAAGAAAATTTTAGCTGCTGTTTTGCACAGTAGTTCAGGTGTTGCTATTGTTTGCCTCCTCCCTGCTCCCTCCTTTATTTTCTCCCTCTCTTGTCATAGGGAGACATGCTGTGTGTTAGATGCGAAAATGGCAGTTTTGTTGAAGTCTTTAAATCAAATTTGCCTTGTAGCTTTATTTTACCCAGTGGCAGATAGAAAGTGGGGCTCAACTGTGCCGTTGCTGCGTTTGTCTTCCTGTGGCAATGCAAGGTCTGTGTAAGCGTGAACCTTCGCCCCCTTCCCAGGAGGGTGTTGCTGTTAGCACAAATCCCTCAGTCTCCCCCAAAAAAGTTACCTCTCAGAGACTACCTGAACTCAAGTGTAGGTGAGTGCTTCTTAATGGAAAAGATTCATCATGGTGCCAGTGCAGCTCTGGTTGTTCTGTCCTGCTCTTTTTTGGGCTAGGAATTGATGGAATGAGCTTGTCAGGTGAAGGAAATAAGACAGGAATTTGTTACAGCAAGGCATGTAGCCTCTCTAATTGCACTCTATCACATGCAGATAGGAGCTCTGACACTAAAGATCAACTCACCCTCCTTTAACAAGCATTCAGATTGCCTAAAAGTACTGGTTGCTTGTGAAAATGTGTGTGTGGGGAAAGAACAGCGGGCAGACACAACCTTTCTGCTGATTTTATCAGCATGGCTCTGCCAAAGTCACTCGCTCCTGGTTGTGAGGCACTCAGATTCTGGTTCTTGGATTACTTTCCTTCGTCTGTGACAGTGCATGTTGGTTCCGACAGAGCAGAAAAAGCAGACAGTGCTTTTTCTATTTTGTGATGTGTTGTTCATAGCTCTGGCAAATCTCATTTTGACCTGAAGTTTTTCTTGCCTTTCCTGGTTAGATCCTCTCTTGAGCAGTTACTGTCAGAGCAGAAGTAGGAATTGTCAAATGGCATCTAGAATTGTGACTGAAGCCAGAATTGTCTCTGCCCTCAACAAATACACAAGAAGTGGACTGCGGATACGCAACATGGGAGTGATGTTCCCAGCCTCTAATAGCTAGAATTCCCCTAGCATCCTAAAAGACCTAAAGAACAGGACTGAGAGATTAAGGGCTGATTTTAACCTGTCTAAAAGTAATAACTCTGTTGAATAGTTTTCTCTATTAATTGGAGACTTAGCATCTGTGATGGCTGTCAAGGGGGTAACTGTCATAAAATGTATGGTGTGTCATTATAGGAGAGCAGAGGTGTCTTACAGAATGGAAAGTTGGAGGCAGAAAGAACGTTTTATATGACAGCTGAGAGGTGGGAAGAAAGGAAGTTAAAAGTGGATTGAATAAAGGCAACAATGGTAAAAGCAGAGTTTAGTGCAAAATTGGAAAACCTGGAGTTTTGTAACAAAACTGTCTGCCATCCTTATCTTTGCCAGTGATATCTGTGGTGTTTGCAGGTTCCAAATTCTGTCTGTGTGTCTATCTATGAGGTTATCTGTGCACTTTTAAGAGTGCAGAACATATTGATGCTCCTCCTTTAATCGTTCTGTGGGTCTGTCTGTTTATTCTTGATGTCTCAGCTTCCACAGACAAGTGACTGTGTGACTGAGCTTTTATTAAAAAAATACATTTTTAAAAATGATTGTAGAGAAAAGTGTCTTGCCTCAAAAGCATGAACATGGAGGGGTTGCAATGCTGATCTTCTGACACTGCAGTATTAGATCATGTAAAGCTTTATTCTGATCCAAGTGGCCAGCTGGTCAGAACGTTGCATGCTGGGATCTGTAGGTTTTGCTGGCCATATGTCTGCATTAAAGATAAGCTTGTTTGCTCTGGTCTAAGCAGACAATCTGCTCAACTTTATGCACAATTAGATGTGGCCTTTCAGCTGCTGGCACACTGCCAGCCTGGTCCTTTCTGCTGCATGCAGTTTGGAACCCTAAACTTACTATTTCAGGAACTAGGGTTGTGGCAGTTTTACATATGCTTATAGATAATGGAATGGCAAAGCAAATAGCAATAATTCCTAGCATGCCTACAGCATTTTCACTTGATGATCTAATGTTGTAGAGATATGAAATAATAGTCACTTGTCAGGCATTGATATGATGGGGAAAGTGAAAACAGAGGGTGAAGGTTGATTTTACTGTGACCGCGGTATCAGATCAGACTGTGCTCCACTCTGCAAGGGTAAAGAAAGGGGGCGAGAGAAAGTCTAAGGTACTGGTGTAAAGCGGAAAGCTTGGGAGGATGTGAGACGGGTGGAGAATGCAGTTCTTTGGCGCTTTCAAACTGCAGTTCAGAAAAACACTAACTTGACTCTGGGGGTTTGTTACAGATTACTGACTCAGATCACTTTGATATGGAGAGAAGGGACACTGACAGGACACTGTTAAAAACTGACAAACTGATGTAGGTGGGGAGGTATGTCTAGATAGGAAAAGATATGAGTAGAATTAGGTTTTATATGAGAAGACTTTCTTCAAAAGTCATGGCTCCCAGTCAATAAATAGCTGCTTTTGGCTGAAAGCCTACCACAGTTCACTTGCGGAATAGGAACAGAAATTAGAATTTAAAAAGACACATAAAAGGAAATGCAGAAAGTTTGGAACAATTAATGACTTATATAAATTGGAATTTATAATGAGTAGAAAATGACAAAGGGAGCCAGAATAACCTGGAGTAGTCCATGACAACGGTAAGGCAGATTTATTTCAACTATACTGAGAAGAAAAGAAAGCGTAGTAATGCTATTGGAAACTGTCACTAAATGGTGATGGTAAAAAGGCTGGTAAGAATGTGCAAGGGCAGCAGTGCTCAATATTTTTTTCTGGTTTGTTTTTGGAAAGAATATGGACTCACATTAAACAAAGACAATAAAATACTCTTTCAGACAGCTTTCTGTTTGCTAAGAGAGGGAAGAGTTAAACAACCTTGTCTGTGAGTCAAAAGAATTCAAATGGCAGTCAAATAAGTTACTTCTGAAATCATTATCTCAGGAGACTTGGGGCCAACTAACCTTTAATAAATCCCAGCATTGCAGAATTTTCCCCCTAAACTTAATCTTCATTAGTAGTTGAGATTCAGAAATTGCCAAATGGATGTATTTCTGGAAGGGGTCAGAAGGGGCTTCAGGTGGGACCAGTGCTAGTATTGATATTCTTCAACTTACTTATAAATGATCTAGAAGTAAAGGATTGGTGGAGAGACAAATAATGACAAGGGCAGGATAGATACAGAGATCTGGAAAACTTGGCTTACTTAAATACAGTACATTTTGATGTAGCTACCTGCAAAGTCACATATCTACAAGTAAGGATTAGAAGCCAGACTTTTAAATTTGTATTCTGGAAGCTGTAGCTCTGAAAAGAAATCCAGGCACAACCCACTGAATATCAGGTCCCAGTCTGATTCTGAAACATAAATGGCTAATTTGATCTGCAGATACATAAACAAGGGTGTAGCAAATAGGAACAGGGAGGTGACTGTATTTTTGCATATACTGTTAGTGGAATCAGGATTGGATTACTGCACATTGCAAAATTGGAGAGTTGCAGAAAAGAGACACAAAATGATTCAAGGGCTGGTGAGATACATAAACAGTTCAATCTGTTTATCTTGCGGAAAACACCATGAGAATGGCTGTATTACACTGTGTAAATACTCTGTGGAGTTTAAGTATTAGGTACTGAAGATCTATTTATTATAGCAGAGAAAGGCATAACAGGGATCAGCAGCTAAATATTATAGCCAGAAAACCTAAAATGGACAATGAAATGATTACGAGCTAGCAAGGGTAATGGATGTGCCTCTGTCTCTTGGTAGCTTAACATCATGCTGGATATCTTCCTGGAAACAGTGTTTCATCCAAATGCAAATATAAGTTGGTAGTCCCAGACGCGAGCAACTGAGTTCAGTTTAATGGGCAGTGGTATGGAGGAGTCCAGATTCCTGGTATGTCCGGCCATAAACTTCATGACAACCATGGAGGGTGATGTTTAGCTTGGGCTTCTTCATTGTCAGTGACAATAACACAAAGGTGAGAATGGGTTCCTGAAACAGTGACTGTAAGTGCAGGTCAGCTGGCTTGCTTTCTGAATTATGATTCATGAGGGCTCAAGAGAGGACTAAAAAGATTCCTGATTTGCTGCTGTCAATTGTGAACGATAATCTGGGGAGCTGAGACCTCTCAGATGTAATTGCTGACTCTAATGCCAGGAGAAATTTTATAGCATCAATCTAAATGGGTATAGAGTGGCAGGATGCATCATAGTGAGTCTTGTCTACTTGCTGTTTAAGATTAAAGTAGAGGAAAAGTGCCTAGACAGAAGATCATTTCAGCTCCTTTACCATTTTGACTGTGGAGGAAGTGACAGCCACTTGGTCTGTAGCTCTATTTCTTCATCTGAAAGTACAGTGGTTTTGGAGCATTCCTTATATAGTATTACAGACAAAGGGATCTGTGGCTATTTCTTTGGCTGAATACTTTGGGCACTAGCCTTTCTGCAAACTCGCTGAACAGTAGCGTGGGTTAGAACGCTAACCTCCTGTCCTCTAAGCTTCATTGGCACACTCTTTATCGGTTTAGCAAAAGCTGGTGCTTAATGGGCCCTTGAAGATAGAGGGGTTGCATTTCTAAGTGAGAGATAGTCTCTGTGGACACTCTCAAGGGCCATTTTGGTAGCCCCACTTGGCTGTCCCAAAAGCCCGGGTGCAGGAAAGAACAAGACCAGGAGGCACAAACCTGCTTTATCTCCATGCATTAACACACCTATTTAACTCCCTTTCGGCCCTCCCCCCTTCCTCCCCTCCCCAGCCTTCAAGGCTATTAATCCCCTATCAGCCTCGGACTTCAGCCATTTGAAGAGCCTGTGTCTGCAGAGGTATTTACAGCCCCAGGCCGCCAGCAGAGCGCAAGGGCCCGTTATCAGGGCTGTAAGACAAATGGCTGCCTATCTCCCCAGTGGCCTTGCAAAATCCAGCAAAGTGCTATGCTGTGCTGGCCACCTACTTTCACCCAGCCTCCCTTCTCTGCTAACATTTCACAGATGTGACCTGAGCCCTCCCCTTTCATTGCTTAACAATAAGCAGCACCTCCCCAGCTCTGTGAAAGCCGAGAGCAAGAGCACTTTACTTCTTAGCCTGCCAAGAGCCACACGGGGACAAGGCTTTTCAAGCTGTCTCACTGAAATCCAAACTAAAAGACTCATAATAAATGAGAGGGCAGTGCTTCATGTTCATAAGGATAAAAACAGGTAGCCAAAATGTAGACTGAAATATCTAGCATGGCCCACAGCTATCCTCATTCCTCGTTGGATTTATCCTAAGGCTTGGTTTATGTGTGAAACTGAACTACAGTATCCCGTGGAGTTACCTGACATTTATACGAGTGGTTTTGACAAACAAGCCTTAGAACAGTGTTAGAGGAGTAGAACAGATTAGTGTGCATCAAAACAGTCGAATTTCAGATTTGAAAACTGGACCCAGAAGCTGGCCCAGTGGGTTGTTAGTAAAAGCATTGGTACCTGAAGTTCTCTATTAAAACTGAAATCGGCCATCCCCAGAAATTTCAGGATGGCTCTAGCTGCTGTCTTCCAGCAGGGTGCACTATGGTGCCAGCAATGTCAGTGAGCACAGAAAGGAAACCACAGAAAAGTAAAACAGAAAGAAAAGCACCAAGAGCAGCATCAAATCGAGAAGGTATGGCCTGAGTTTCTGGACTGTGTATGATATACTGACCTCCTGAACTGCAGGTATAGAGAAGATACTCTCTCCCTTCCAAGGAGGCAACTTCTGGAATTGTCACTGGGTTTTTCAATAGCTTTCTTATTATCATTAGCGATCATAAGCATGCAATGGACATACACAAATACATAATTGTGTCCCCTACATCCTTCAAAAGTAGAGGCACTCTTCATTTTTGCTAGTGATGTGTGGACTGGGAAGCTTTAGAGGCCGTTAAAGCCATTGCTGCAGTGACCCAGGAGAGTTACCTGGGAACAAGAAAATATGTCACTCCTACAAGCTGGGGTGCTGCCAGCTCAGGAGTTCAAGATCAGATTGGAACCTCTCATGTGGGAGCACAGCAGGAGGACTCCAGAACCAGTCAGTATTATAGCTTTTGACTGCCTTGATTTCTGGAAAGGAGACTGTTCTCCTTGGGCTTTGTATCTATGGTTAATAAAGCAGTGCATTCACTGCTTTTGGGTCCTAGATCTATATCACCTCAGGGGTCTTGTTTAATCAGAGATCTTGGATGAGTTTATACTGGAGCAGGGCTGCCCATCAACTGAGAGCTGTGGTGGAGTCCTTTGCCCTCCTGACTGCTGTAGTGAAAGAATGAGGACAGAAGCAAAGTCTTCATAGCTACTATCCAGGGTTTGTATTTAAAGTTTCTTTTCCCCTCAGTGAAAGAAATCATGACCCACCCTGTCTCCACCTCAGCTCCTGGTTCGCTGGATATGAAAAGGAGATGAACTTCTTGCTGAACTGCTGGGAAATGCTGGTAAAGCCTTATAGAACCAGAAGTTGTAGTTTTATCACCACATCAGTCAGCCTTGGCCTAACCCTTTCTCTGGGGAACGATGAAAAATTACTTGTGGGGGAAATCCTAGGACATGCTGTGTGTCACTGAAGTCAAAACGAGGTCAGCTTTTCCTAGGAGTGATCAGTCTCTGAAGGGGCTCCATGTAATGAGTGGCAGCTCCTGCCTGCGCAGCCGTTGGCATTGGTGCCAGCCCTAAATACAGTTTTGCTTTGCTGTTTGCTGCTCCTTTGGCCATGGAGCTCTTGCAAGGAGGAAGTCAATGGGCATTGTCTTGTTTCACTGTACACAAACATCATATGGATGGAAATTGTGCACACTGAAGGGGTGCAAGGCTGTGTGTGGAAGGAGAAGGACAAGGGA
Organism: Chiroxiphia lanceolata; assembly: GCF_009829145.1. Classification (NCBI taxonomy): domain Eukaryota; kingdom Metazoa; phylum Chordata; class Aves; order Passeriformes; family Pipridae; genus Chiroxiphia; species Chiroxiphia lanceolata. Next base: position 32,293,208 of record NC_045639.1, on the reverse strand, counting down.
CAATATACCTATGGGTATATTTGTAAAGCAGTTGTGCTGTGCAGAGATGGCTAGGCTATCCCAGGCACTGAAAGATGCTCAGCCATCTTTAGTGTTCAAAATTAGCTTGAGTATCAACACTGCACTGTGCTGTGTGGATATGCTCCATGGGACAGTCTTCTCAGAAAACTGTAAACTCTTTGAGTAATTTGGTCCAGAATTCATACCTAGTTTAGTACAAAAACATCAACAGTTTGTAATCCATGCCATCTGTTCCTCATCTCAAGCTCTTTTAACTAGCCCTGTTAATTTGATGATGAGGTAGGAAGTACGACTGGGGGACTGACAGGGTTTGTGGCCTTGCCCCTCCTGCAGGAGAGCAAATTGGATGTGCTCTAAGCATTCAGTGGGTTTTGAATACCAGCATGGACTGCTTTGTGTTCTCTCAGAATTCAGAGATCAATGTGAGGTTCTTTGCCCCTAATCCAGCCCCTGTTCATCATTATCACCTCCTCAAAGTGGCCAGTGCTTTGTTACCAGGAAAGGAAAAATCTTACAAGGTGGCCATAATCTCTTCTGAGAGTCAGACAGATATTCTCCCGTGGGTAAGAAAGTGACAGTGACCGAAAGCTCTAGGGGGAAGCAGGCTAGAACAAAGCTGTCCATTGCATCCTTTCATCAAACTGTTAATCTTTCTTTCAAAGACATCACATTTGTTTGGTGACAAAAGCCCCAAAGAAGCTGAATTGAGCCTGAAATCCTGTAGCAAGATTTAGAGGAAGCGTCTTTCATTTGGAGCAGGGAGGGGCGAGAGACTCCTTTTTCTTCTTACCAGCCAATGGGCTCAGAGAAGCCCACGAAGGTGACGGATTAATGCAGGGGCTCCCCAGGTAGATGCTACGTGACTCCTGGCACGCTCCAAAAACGTTTCCACAGCGACCAGCTGAACAAGAAATATGGAGTGTGATGAGATCCAGCATAAACTTGCTTTGGAAGGAGGGTGATTTGCCACTGAGCAATTTCTAAATTTACTACAGAAGACCCAAGACACAATGATCTGTACTGTAGTTGTCAGAATACAAATAGCAGGGATTTTAATCAGTTTTTCCTACTCCTTATAAGTTTTGATTGCTTATTGTCTTGCTGTTTCCTCCAGTGCACAGCCCCATTCCAAATCTTTGTTCTGGATGCTTTCTGTGCAGCCTGCATCTTTTTCTTAATTAGAATCTTTTTTTTTCTTTTGTTTTATCAGGTGGATTTAGGACTAAGGGGCAAACTAACAGGGCTATAAGGGAGGCTGTAATTTGATGTGTATTCTGTGCTAGCTTTTTCAGTCCTTCCCATCCTCTGCTGCTCATTTATATCTGTGTATTGTCCCTTCTTTTGTGTTGGCATTGCTGGCTGTGCAGCCAGATTCCAGCTGGAAAAACATTATTTTTGTCTAATATATTTTTTAGTCAGATCATTTCACTGACCTGGCTCACTGAGCAGTAAATAAACACTTTTGTGGTCTCTGTGATGGAAGAGTGATGAGGGCGGGAATAAGGGTTTGAGGGCAGAGGCTGCTTCAACTGGATTAAGCAGCACTGTTGTCAGATTTCTAAGAATGGCCTGAATTTCACCCAGTACTTGAAGGTACCTGAATGCTGTGCATCTAGGACAGCACTGCAATCTTTAGTCTTCCTTGTCAGCAGAAAACGGGTTCTTCATGTATAAATGGCAGGTCCAGGCCAGTCTTAATCATTTCTACTGCAGACATGTTCCCAGTGGGAGAGAATAATGGAGAGGAAAAGCCTCTGAAGTAAGATCATTTTACTTTGAGGTTTGGGAATGGTTGTATTTGTGTGTCAAGGACACGGCAGGCATTAGGACCATGCAAGAGCCACTTGGCAGCATTTGACTGTTTGTAAGCTGTGCTTTTCTGGCTCTGGAGGCTTTTAAAAATAGTACTGAACCTGCAACCAGTCTGTGTTTTTATTTAATTATTATTAAATAGTTATACGGGGAATTGGAAATATTGACAGCAGTGTTAACATATGGGGTGCAGGTGGTGTGTCAAGCAAATGAAGGAGATTTAGTTTGCAGCCAGTAAGTGGCACGAAGGAGTTTGGGCCCCACATAGGAGTGTTTGGATGTGTCCTTATGGCTGATAGGCTGTGCGTGAAACGTCCGTGTGGCACAATTTGTTGAGAGCCAAAGCACGGTGACCTTTTCTCACAGCTGCTCTGCTTTGCAATTTGTCTTTGTTTGTTACAGACAGCAAATTAGAAGTAGGAAGCTCTTCCCAGCTTAGGATTTTATGCTGAAGTGAAATGGAAGCTAAATCCTATGGGTGTAGTGAGGCTTTGTCAGAGCTAAGTGCTTGGGGTCACACAGCCAAGAGGAGCTGCTTTTGCAGAGTGAAATGGTTATGTCCTTCTCTGGGTGTTAAAATTTGTCTATAACTCCGTACTTGACTCTCTCTCAGGAGTAACTGCAGGAACATACGTTGTAACTTGCTCTTGTGGCAGCATATTGTGTTAACAGTAAGTGCAACCACGCTGTAGCTGCTTTTCCTTTGAGACTTTTCCTCCTTTGAAGAGGAATTGATAATGTCACTTTTATGACCCTCTGTGAGCTTTTGTGATGTGGAGCCTCTCTATCAGGCTGTCTAGCTCTTAAGGCTGTTTCTTCTCAAGCTTGCACTGAAATGAGGCATTGCTGAATCACTTCCAAAGCAGCAACCGTTATAAGAGGTCACACTGAAAGTGGACCAGTTACGGCAGGAAAGTTCTTCTGCAAACAGCCCTCCTAAATGGATTTTGTTTAAAAGCTCATGTCTCACGCACCCTATTGCCTCTGTGGATTACAAGATTCAGCCCATAGCTGAGGCAGACATGGGGGATGAGACAGGGATTTCTATTAGTGACTGGAAAGGAAGAAGCAGCTGAGGAGGTTGACTTTTGAAATTCAGCCCTGGTGTCCTGGCAGCTGTTGAAGGGCCATAAAAAAGGCAGTGGTTTAACACTGGGTGAGCATCAGGATCTTCAAAGTATTTTCTTGTTTGGGAAAGATGTAAGGAACTCCTCAGAATTCCTGCCTGTGTTTGGAGGGGTGGAGGCTGTAGCCTGGTCCAAACAGGGAATAGGAAGCTCCAGATCTTCATCCAGCAAATGCTTTTCCCATGCTCTTTCCTCCCACACAGCAGCTCCCTCCCTTCCCTTCTGGAGCAGCAACAGGCAATAGTTTCAGCACAGACAGTGCTTGGCTTTCTTAGGTTTGCTGGGTGCAGCTTAAGAATTAACTTGCTCTTTTAAAAAAATGTATTTTGAAGATTGGGAAACTCAACCAGAGCAGTTACTGGTAGAAATCTCTAGCATGAGAGCAATGACCTCCAGTTCCCTGCACCTCACTGAACTTTGCATGATGAGTTAACTATGCTGCCTGATTTAGGGGCAGCACAGGCTATAGCTTACACGTAGATAAAAGTTAAAATCAGTACTTAACTCTAGGAAATTGAGATTTTACTTGCTGGCTTCTAGTTCTAGTTGTATTCCTTCCAATGCAAATAACAGAGCTTTAAAATCTTTTTTTCTAGACAATTTTTATCTAGGAGTATTGGTGTACCTTACAGATTGATGCTTTGAGCTTCCCAGCCTCCCATCCCAGTAAGAGACTTATTGTCTGACATAGGGACTGCCATGGGATATTCTCAGCCAATGTTAGAAGGGATTTGAACCCAGCAGCCTGCTTCTGCATTTTTATAGTAATACGGACCTACAGCTACCTATGCAATGATTTTACTCCAAGAACTATTTGCAATAGCAGGGAAGTTTAAAAAAAAAGAGAAAGAAAAAAAGAAGGATAAACCTAGCATTTAATTTTTATAATTCTCCTAATCTCTTTTTATATTGTATTATTAAATGCATTTTTAAGACTTTCTCTTGAAGGAGAAAAAAGGTATATTCATTTTGAGCCATTATTTCATATTGTTCATTAGATAGTGATTAAAGTGCTTTTAGAGTGATTTATGACATCTGTATTTCAAACTCCTACAAGAAAGGTGGGCCTGAAAAAGCATCTTGTTTGAATATTGTGAGATTTGAGCTGTGATGGAGAGAATACAGTTGCTTTGGATCTTTCCAAGAGAACAACTTTCTCCATGTCTCGTGAGTTCAAATTTTGTTTTCTGCACCATTTCCTCAAATACAGTTAATATGGTGAGGTATGGGGGGAAAAAAGCATGGAGATAACAGGCTATAATTTCTTCCTTTAAAGAAAAGGACCAAAGAATCCAGATAAGTTCCAGAACTTTAATGTGATGTCTTCTAAGAAGACACACCAGCATTTTGTATCAAATGCAGTTTCTGAATGGGTTTTGTGCGTTGTAAAATCCAGTTTAGAAAAAGTACGTTGAATAAATCATCTTTGATAACTGGGTTAGAAAAATGTCTCCAATGGTCTGGTTAGTAAAAGGTGGAAGGTGGCACTGCTGCTACTCTTTTGCTCTGCAGAATAAAGAGCAGCTCTAGGACTAATGATCATTCTGGCTGAAAACAGGAACTGAGTGAAAATGACATTACAGTTCGCAGCAGTCTCTTGTAATTTTTTCCTGTTCTCAACCTTTGTTGTGCCAGTCCAGTTGGAACTGGCCTTAAGTAACCTGCTTGCTTTGTTCAGGTCCTCATTTCACAGAAAGACCTATGCAGCATCAGCAAAACTTTATTGTCCATATTTGCGTAGAATTAGATGCAGAATGAAGGGCCAGAGAAGAGCTAGAAAGTTTAACAATAATAATATTCCCCAAAGGTCTCACATTTATGAAATGACAAATATGAGCCCTTTGAGAGTTTGCAGCTTGGACAGATGCTGGGGAAATACAGCAGCTGCACATGACAGCCATCAGAGATCTAGAACGAAAGTGAATGGAGATGTCTTCAATTACATCTGTCCACTTCTGCCAGGTGTGAAGGTGCATGGGAAGTTCCTTTGATCAGCAGAGTTAACTGCTGATGAATATTCCACTGAGATTGATAAGCCTGTGTGTCACTGGGTAAGTGCTCTGAGAAAATCATGGATCCACGTACTCTATTGCCTCAGAGCACAGATATGGGAATTTAATCATGCTGAACTTGATTTACTCTATCTCCTCTGTGAACTTGTCCAACAAAAAGATGTTTGAATCTAGATATAATTCTAAGAGCATTAATATCCCTGTTTACCCTCTCACCTTTCCCATTTGTCATGCTCCAGGCATCTCTTTCTGTTCTTTGTAAATAGTTTGGGGCACAGGGTTCATGTGTGTACATGAACACATATATACATATACAAGCTATCACACGTACACAGGCTGTTGGATGCTTCCGGTATGTTGGGAGGCATTAGCAAATTAGATAATCCCTAAAGGCCTTCACCACCTAGCAAGGCAAGGCACAGTCCTATTCTCGACAGACTTGCTTCTCAGAGGACTGGTCCTAAATCAAAGACAATGAGAGTTCCTCATTGCATTATCTTTTTGTCAGAGAAACTTTTCCCAAAGTTTACAGTGTGTCATCCTCCCCTTTCTCGCAAACTAACCTGCAGCAAGAACTACCAGTATTTAGATAAAGGGCTTGCAGATCATTTCTCCAAGTTAAAGCTGCAAGAACCCTGTACTGGGAGCAAAGTCAATTCAAAGGAGAAATTGAGAAAGTTATTGGTCACTATTACATTTAGATCTATTTGCTTGCCACTTGTTACTAAATACCCCTATACATTGTCATGCTACTACCACTGGCAAATGCTGAAAACTTCTAGAAACAAAGTTCAAGAAACTGAAAGATTGTCCTTTTGACAGCAGATGGCTGTTAGTGCTTCAGTCACCGAATAATGTCTTGTAGTGAAGTATTCTTCATCTGGGTTTCCATGCTATCCAAGTGGTGAAGTTTCTCAAGAACATGCAGATTTTGTTGGAGACCCATTCAATCAGAATTTGTAATCCCAGTGGCTGAACCATAATATGTATTTTTACTCCAGGTATGAAAAAGATCCAGACTAGTTTGTGTGGCACTGGAGAGACTGGATGGGAGATTCGGGTTGCCTTGTATGTGAAACCACTGCTTGTGAAGACAGCTTGTGTTTTAACTAGGACCTGCTCAAAGAATGTCACAGTGCAAATAATGTTGAAAGATGGCACACACCTGTATTGACCCTCCCATATTAAGTAGTGCTCTGCTTTACTGGGATCCTAGCTGTTTGTCTTTAGTGGAAACGTGGAGTGGAGTGAGTGAGTGAGTTCTCCAGAGCAGAACTCTCCTGAGTCAAAAGACTGTGAAAGTCTCTTCTGTACTTCTGTCTGGCAGCTAGAGTCAGTCTGTCAGAAAGGAGGTAGGCATTCTTGCTCTTCACTGAGTTCCGTGTTTGCACATGACTGAAGAGGGTACTTTGAGAGGTAACATAAAAGATGACACAGGACTTGGGCATATTATAGTATAACAAATCTGTGGAACTTCCTACTGAAGGAGACATGGGAAACAATGGTCCAAGAAACTTTTGAAAAGTACACAAATACAAAGAAAAGAGACAGAGTAACAGGTGAGCAGCACAAATCACAAGACCTGCTATTACAGTGCTTTGAATTGTGTTGTTCTTTTCTGATTCTGCAGCTACCATGTAAACATTTCCACTCAACTTCTTCCCTCAAGCCGTCACCTACTGTAGTTTGCCATGAACTGTGTAAGAGACTACATGTACCACAAGCAAGTATGCAAGAGCCCAGCACTACACAAACATGGATTGCCCAGCTAGCTGCTGCCTTGTGGCTGCCAGGCAAGCCTAATAGCCTGTGCTTCCTTGCTGGCAGACCAAACAAATACCTTCAGGAGCTGCAGTCAACCCTTGGACCTCCTGGGGGAGACCTGTTGTAGGAACTTGCGGTGTTAAAGCCTTTCAGCCCTTTGTCAGATGTGACTAAAATTGGCCAAGAGTCACAAGTGAGTGGGAAGGGGAGAACTGGCAGCTGACAGCAATCACAGAAGCCCTTCTCCAGGCTAACCATGACATGAGTAAGCATGAGTCATAGCACAAATTGATGAGCCTAAAATTATCTACAAGGATGAATATCGCCTAACTGGCCCGGCACATTATGGGCTTTCTGCTTACTCTGGAATTGGCAGATTTTGGCGTTGGGTGCAGATAGGCTGACTGCTTGACTCCAGGCCAGTAGTAGCCTGACAGCTCCAACTCCAATTTTTTAAAAAAATTGGGCGTGCTCCTTTTTCTTTTAAATGGAGATTCAGCAGGAACCTTCTTCCCTATATTGTAGCCTCTAGGCACTACCGATTTGGTGCTGAAGCTGGTATTTTCTTCTCTTGGAAGCTCCTAGCCCTCCAGCATTGAATCCAAGCCAATTCTTCATCCCCCTCCCCTCTGGCATAGTTCCCAGGCTGTCATGTCAGATGCAAAATAAATACTCAGTGGCTCAGAGCTCCTTGTATCCAGAAAAAACTGCATTTTCACACTGGCTCTGAACCTCCTCTGCAGAGCCAAAGCAAAACTAATGTGGAAACTAATCCCTTTGCCCCTACCACGCACATCCTCTTCAATGGTGGAGCCAAGAAAGACTGAAGAGAATTAAACTTTTCTGTAAATTTCTCAGAGATAGGAAATACCCTGCTTTTCACTTTCTCCCTCTTTCCCAGTCACTGTATCAGGAAAGCACCTCTCCCCACTACTAATGCTAAAAGTTTATTTTAAGGACAAATTTCATACCTATGTAGGATTGCTATAGCTCATCTTGGATCTCTATAGCTATTAGCCAGACCAAGTAGGTGGCAGAGCTTGTTAAGAGTAACTGCTGCCCACTCAGAAACAGCCAAGAATAGCTGGAGCCTCTCCTGGGGATCAACTATACAAGTCTGGAGCTCAAGGGGTCCCTTCCTGTGACGCATATGACATTACCATCATAGCCATGGAAATATGCTACTATGTGAACTGAGACACAGACATCTGGAAACAAGGGCAGCCTGTAGTGCTGAAGTGACAAAAGAAAAGAAGAGCATCGAGGTTGCTGGTCTCCCTGACTTCCCTCTTTTCAGGTGTCAGAAACGCCAGTGCAGCCTTGCGCACTGTTAACTGGTCAAGCAGAACCCATGGCAGTCCTTCTTTCAGCTTAGGGATAGCTTGTTCCAGGAACGCTGCCTCTTTCTCTTGTCCAGTGATTCACTTGCACATCTTCTCGCACAGGCTCCTGGAGTGTCCAGCTAGAGAAGGGAGGTGCTGTGGTGGTGCTGCGGAGCCTGCTGTGGCTGGGACTGACGTTCTACCATGTCCCAATGACCAAGCAATACGGCTACATCTACTTTGGCACTGGTGAGAAGAATGTGGATCTGCCCTTCATGCTGTGACTCTCCTGTCTGCCACAAGGACTCAAGAACTAAAGAACATTTTGATTTTATTGTTAGGAGATTTTTGTTTACTGCTTGTTCTAATAAATGTGTGAAACCTCTGCACTTCGAGCAGGATTCTTTTGTACCTGGACTCTGGCCCTGATTCTTTTGTTGGGACTTCACTGAATGCAATCTTCCCCCAACTCCAGATTGAATTCCCTGTAATGTGTCACTGCAGATCCTTTAGATGGTAACAAATGGCATTTTCTTCCATGACAGGTGAAGCTCTAGGTCAGAAATCAAAACTAGGTCATCTGTCTGATTACAAAGACACCTTGTTTACACAAGAACTAATTTGGAGACAACATGAATGAATACCTGCTGTCACGCACAAATGACAAAACCAGAGTTGGAGTCAGAGTAGAAAGCAGATGGATATTGTAAGGGATCTGTACTAAACCCTGAACTCTGGAAAGGCATATTGAAGAGAGGACAGTATTTAGTTTTTCAGATATTAGGTTTCACCAAAATTAGAGGGGTCATGGAATCATAGAATATGCTGAGTTGGAAATGACCCACAAGGATCACTGAGTCCAACCCTTAGCCCTGCTCAGGACCATCCCCAAGAGTCACACTGTGTGCCTGAGAGTATGATCCAAATGCTTCTTGAACTCTGTCAGGCTTTGTGCCATGACCATTTCCCTGGGGAGCCTGTTCCAGCACCCAAACACCCTCTGGGTGCAGAACCTTTTTCTAATATCCAACCTAAACCTCCCCTGACACAAATTCAGGTCATTCCCTCAGGTCCTGTCACTGGTCACCACAGAGAAGAGATCAGTGCCTGCCCCTCCTCTTCCCCTCATGAGGAAGTTGTCAACTGCAACGAGGTTTCCTCTCAGTCTCCTCCAGGCTGAACAGACCAAGTGCCCTCAGCCGCTCCTCATACGGCTTTCCCTCAAGGCCCTTCACCATCTTCATTGCCCTCCTTTGGACGCTAACAGCTTAATATCTTTTTTATATTGCAGTGACCAAAACTGCACACGATATCCAAGGTGAGTCTGCCCCAGTGCAGAGTAGAGTGGGACAATCCCTCAACCAGCTGGTGATGCTTTGCCTGATGCCCCAAAGGACATGGTTGGCCCTCCTGGCTGCCAGGGCACTGCTGACTCATATTGTCAGCGACCAGGACCCCGAGCTCCCTTTCTGTGGCACTGTGTTCCAGCATCTCATTCCCCAGTCTGTCTGTACATCCAGGGTTGCCCCATTCCAGGTGCAGAATCCAGCACTTTCCCTTGTTGAACTTCATATGGTTGGATTTCTCCAGCTCATGGCACTGAACTGTAGAAAAAAAAAATAGCTGTGGGCATCACCTGGTCTTTTGTAACATGTGCTCGTTTAAGTTCATCTCAAGGCAATGATTTAATCCAGTGACTTTTCCATTAGCAAAGCTTGCTGAGCAGAGCTAGAAGACATAGAAACTTCTGTAGGTAGGAGAATAAAGAAGAATCTTTTCCTTTCTGAAGGGCTGTAGGTTTCAAAGCTTTATAAAACAGAGACAGTCAGCCACAGATTTTATCTCAATATAGTTAATGAAGTCTTGGCCCTGTCTCCCAAAGCGCAAGGTCTTGGCCAGCTCAAGGGGCTGAATCTAGGGCTTCCATTTTGCAAAATAAGGCTAAAAAGAATAATTTTATTCTAATTTGATTTCCTGGACAATATGGGTTTATCCTTACCTTTTGTTCCTGCCCATGCTGTAAGGTATTAACAGATGATTCTGATAAAAGCAATTCAAGGTTAAGTGGTGTAGTACATAAAAAGCTGTGTTTTGTAGCCCCCAGAAAAATACTGAAGAAATGGAACCAAATCAATAATGACCCTGATAAATTTAATGAGCCTTTCATACCAGGCCCATAAGCAGCAGTGGACAGTAGGTGGAAGGTGCATATGTGTACTATACAGGGAGAGAAATGGTGCCACCTTTTATTACAAGATGGACAATAAGGCACATCTATCAACTCCAAGCTATCCTAGGAAGCAACCATATCACTGACATGGAAGACTTATGACAAATGTATTTGCAAAGCGGAAAAAACAGGCCAAGTCATCAAGGATGTCAACACCGTGTATTTCTCAGATCCAGGAGTGAAGCACAAGCCAGGAATCCTTAAGGGGATATGTAAGACACATATGCCTGTCTGCCACAGCCACAGGTGTTCTGCTGCAAATGATGGATAGTACAGATAATAATAATAATTATAAAAAAATTAATGTCAGTAGTCATGAACAATTTCTGTTCCTGCCAAGGAAACCTAGTGCTGAGGGGACTTTTTCTTCCATCAGCGTTACAGCCCAAATGGTGCAAATCTGAGTTGAAACACATGTTAATTGGGAAACACCATTCACTGAACATCCTTTCCCAAACCCATACGTGGAACATAAAGAAACAAAAGCCTTCAGATCCTTTCTGGCTTTGAGGCAGAAGTCTTTGCCCTTTGCTTTCTTCAAATCATTCTGCACACTGAACTTTGCTTTGATGGATCTTGTATTCTAGAGGAACAGATCACAGCTGGACACAATATAGAGTACTAAGGACAATTTTGGAATAAGAAAATTGGAGATATTGACAAACTTGGAAAAATAAAAAAGCAGACCAGTGCAAAACATGTGCTTACTAACTATGCCAGTTCCGGCCACTAGTGGTTTAAATAGAGAGGCTTTCGTGTATATTTTACATTATCCTTCAGCAAAGGGTGTCCGATTGGAAAGGGCTTTTTGCACCACTTAGGGCCCCTCTTCCAGATGGGCTTTGCGGATCTGATGGACCAGCGGGTCAGGTACCTGTCAAAACAACACAAACATGTTTCAGTTGGAGACTGATCACTGAGAAAGGGTTTCAACTGAAGCAGGAGCAGGCCTATTTATAAAAGGAATAACCATGAGCAGAGCTCTCTTAATTCAGAAGGGACTACTGGAAAGCAATTTTTGTTTGTTTTGGAATTTCTAAGCTCACCTCTGTACTGAACCCACTGGCACCTGCTTGACTTTCAGTCTCACAAAGCAAATCAGGTGTAGTCTCCAGGCTGCTGGCAAGTTGTCCACCTGCAGCTAAACTAGAGTGCCAAATCCCATCATTGCAACTAAGTCCAAGATTAAATGCGTTCAACCTCTAGGGGAAGTGTTATTTCAACAGCTGGTCTCAATAAGGTAAACTAATTACAAAGGCTAAATGCTGTGAGAAATAAAGTCTTCAAAAAGGGAATAATTTACTTTTGGGGGATAATTGGTTATTTCTTATGCATGGAATGGATTTCTGGCCTAGTCTTGTATTTTCATATGTCCAAATTTGCTCTAGTGTTCTCTGTACAATAGTATTGTTGCAGCTTGCTGGTGCAGGAAGTCAACACCAACAGTGTAAGAGGTATTAAAATGGAATTATCGTCACAACTACAAATCTCTGTGAAGAGTAATGTCTGGCAAATATCCTCTGTTTTTTACCATTTGAAGTTTTAGACCTGGCTTTGCAAACGGGCAGGGGATTTGAGATCCAGAATCAGTTACTGGAAATCTTACCCTGTGACTGGGTGGCCTGGAGTTTTGTTAGGCTTTAAATCTTTTGCTACCAGTAGAGAGGGGAACAGAGGTCCTTAGAGAAAGAGGAGTCTTTTCAGACAATAAAGATCCAAAGTAAAACCCTAGCATAATCTGCACAAACAATGCTCCAACAAATTAGAATTTGGAACAGACTGATAAACTTTATCCAGAGATGTTTGCATGCCTCTGTTGAGTAATCCCATGGTCTTAATGTAACCTCAATCAGTCATCCTCTCCCAAAACAGCTTTGTTACCTTTTATTTGCATTGTGCAAATCTGAGATATTAAGAACTTTGGATAGAGACCATGTAATGCATTTGTTTGAAGGCATTTGGGACATTCCTAAGAACTACAAAGGAAGCTTGCTATGCCAGGCAGCTACAGAGTATGTAACAGCCCATCTTCCTAGCCCTTTTATTCCTCAGCACTCCCAAACAGCACAAACTGAAAAATTAATCACATGTGGAGCTTCCTGTCTCTGAAATGAAGCCACTTCCAAGATGCTTTGCTTTTGCTTTGAGGAGTTTACCATAGTTAAAACACGTAGAAGCAACAGCAGGAGGGGTCTGGGTGACGACACAGAGCAAGATCCAGCTACTTCTTCTCCTATTTGTGCCTTCAATTAGTCCCTTTTGACCTGTAATGCTATGCTCATGCATTAGTGGAATCCCTTACATAACAACTTTGGGACAGGAAGTAGGAGAGAGTCTCCTGTCTCTAATTTCACATGCAAGGAGAGTTCAGAGAGACCAAACGCAGGTCCCTAGTTCGGAATCTGGCAAAGAACCACAGCAAGGCAACTCCTCTGGGAGAAGCTGTGGGGGTATTAGACGGGCACATGGGCTAGGTCCTTCTTTTCATATTCCCCTTGCTGCAGGGGGACAGCTGTAGCACAAGTTTTGGTATTGCAAGACTGCACTTACAGCAAAGGAGGAAAAAAAAAAATCCCGAACTATTTTAATGCATCAGTGTGCCAAGTGCAGTTCTGGTCATGTGTCCACACGATTACGGGAAAGTGTTCCCGTGATAATAAATGATCTCACTGGGAGAGAAGTGAATGTGTGAATGTGAGATACACATCAATGCTGTGTGCAGGTTTAGACAGACAGTGGCTTTTTAAGAAATCCCTCTGTTTCTGTGTGGGGGCTGGAAGTGCACACCCCAATTCTGCATAGGAAGGAGGATTTAGTAATGGCCTGATTTTAAAGCTTTTGTTATTTCTCTTTTGAGCAGGTCTAATCCAGCCCTCTGGTCCAGGCTTTTGGCTTCCTTTGGGGACTGCAGGCTGGGGCTTTTCATTGTTAACTGAAACAGACATTTGGACGCTTTCCCTTCCTGGAGCACATTTGGTTTTAGGGCTTTTAATACTTGCTTTGTCCCAAACTCAAACTTGTCCTATTTTGTTTGCTGGCTTTTTTTTTTTTTTTTTTTTTTTACCTTGATTCAGCAGTGCAAAAGCCTGATCCCTGGGAGCAGTCAGTCTACAAACTTCCTTTTCCTCTCTGACTAACTCCAGTTCCTACTGTCTCACAGACTTTTTTTTCCAGAGAGTGAAAACAATCCACAAAACTCACATACGAGAGCTTCAAAGGCCAGCACATGGGACTTTTTTGCAAACTCTGCCATTCATGTAAGGTAGGGTACCCCCTTTTCTAGCCAAGTCTCCCAACTTCTCATTGTATCCAACAACATGGTTTGTCTTGGTGAGTTTTTATAACCACCTATAAACACACATTGATGGATGGTCTGAGTATTGTCAGAACAGACTCTCCACGTGGATGCCAAATGTGGCTGGTCCGCTGTCTCCTAACCCGTTAGCTCGGTGTGCAGAGCTCCCACTCTGGGCGCAGGGGGACAGAACTGCCAGTCTTGGGAATGGTGACTCACCTCAGGGCTCTGCTTGCCCCTGAGTATGGTAGGGTCCTGAGCAACAACAAGAATCCCTACACTCCAGCTGCAAAAATGAGTAGTTTGGATGAACTGTGATGGAAATCCTGATGGGATTTCCCTGATGGGAAAAGGCAAGATATAAGCAGGATGGAAACAACTGTGGTTAGTCTCCTGCAGTCATTCTAATAGCCTAAAATCTCTGTAGCATGTGGAAGTCTGTTTCCATGGATTTTATTTAGTGGGCAGGAGGGCCCCGAAGTCTTCCTCCTGAAGGTTGCTACTTAACTCCCAGGAGTAGGCACAGGGCTTCCATGTTCTGGGTAAGGGAAATGGTGCAACTGCAGTCCTGCACACAGCCCAAGCAAAGGCCATGTTGGTGCAGTTCAAGGCTGAACTTCTGAACCCTCACTGAACTTTTTCAATATGGCTTTTGTTTGGATTAAGAGCAGAAGGCAGAGGGCTACAGACTGCAGGAAGCACTCGATCAAAGTGCTGGCAAAACTGCCTCTTCCCTGCCACATCCCTTCCCACGACACCTCTTGGCTTTGCTCACCTGCAACCTTTCTGGCTCTTTGCTTTTGAATTCACATGCTATGCACAACACAGTTTCCACGCAGATGAGAGAAACCACATGCTGCTGGAGCAAAATGCTGATAGCAGTGAAACCAGATTCTGCTCCCAGGGATGAGAGGTGTCCACAGAGCCTGAGAACCTTGTAATTCATAAAGAATTCACATGGAACCTGCTTCTTTCCTAACACACAGCAACTCCTCCAGCTCAGGTGATGGAGGAGGGATTAACTTGGATATTACCTGTGCCAAGTTATGCTCTTCCAGCAGGAAATTGAAAATGGAGTGGCAGCTGAGCACTCAAAATCAAGTACTCCATAATCTTACAGCACCTCTTGCTGACAGAGCTCAGACTCAGGGAACCTGTAAAATCCCCTAGTCCTTTTGGAAAGGGTGTGTGCAACAACTTTAGAGTGTTGTGCTTTAATCAATATTTTGGACCTGCCAGAAGAAAATGAGTGCTATATTCACATTAAGAGAGCATCTAGATACTGTCTTGAATTCAGGGACTGTTCTGCATTGAATGTTAGTCCACATTACCCACGTGACAACCTCCATGGTGAAAAGAAAATCACTGAGCTATTCAGGTTTCCATTACTTAAAGGAAGAAGTTTGACCTACAGCTGAGCTTGGCTGTTTCCCAATTGGTTCTAGCGTGTAGTGTCCTGCACACACAAGACTCTGGACTATGCGAACAGTCTGTCACCCTGCACAGTGCTGGTGAGACCACTGAGAACTCCCTCAGCCTCTTGGGCTAGTGAAAATATTTTGTTGCTGCAGCACTTAACTGGAACATATCAGGCTGGAGCATGAATGGATGCAGAAGTAACAGCAGGAAGTTATAAAAGGGAGAATTCAGGCTGAGGATGAGGGGTCAATCCTTGGCAAGACAAATTTGCTTGTGGAACCATCCCTTGGAAAACAGTGAAAGCCCAATACTGCAGAGAAATCTAAGGTATGCAGAAGGGAATGTCCAAAGTTCCTACAATTGAGACAATAAAACCACTTCAGAAAATAGAACAGGAATTATGCTTTTTGGAAAACATCATTCAATAAGCACCAGAAGAGCACCTTCTTGAGAGGAAGAGGGGTTCTGTATGATAAATCCACACTTCACAACACTAAATCAACGACAGGTCAGCATGCCTGACCCTTGTTAAAACAAGGCAGTTTGCTGATAGTTCCATATGGTGGTATGATACCTTTTAATCCCAGCTAGGTGCTAGCCAGTGCATGCCAGATTTGAAGCAGGTTCACTTTAATCAGGGTGACCATGACATGGGCCAAACATCCTGGCCAAGACAGCCACAAATGCAGCAAATTAATAGCTGAGGAGTAGCTTTTCTGGTGCTTTCTGGTGCTGCATACATTAACACAGCTCCTCAGTCCTTCTTTGTGTACTTCCTTAGCATCTTTGCCCAGGAACCATAGGGTTCCTCCTGTGCAGATGGCCTGTACGTTGCCTCAGGGACAAATCAATTTTTCATCAGGCTGGTTTGTCTCTCTTTTAGCAACAAATGAAGCTGCTCTCAAAAATACTGACACAGCCCTGGAAGAAGCCTGGCCAAAGGGAGGACCAACCAGAACTTTGCAAGACTGGAGAGAAATGAAAGGGATTGCTCATCCAAATGAAGTATTCTGCCAGACTTCAGGCAAGCAGGGGTTGCTGCTGTGAGTCTACATGCAGTAAGTGAATGCTGAGGTCTGCATTACAGTAGAGGTACTGGGCTTTTGACTCCCACTCCAAGTTACATTTCCCATGATGAATCGCCTTCAGTCTCAGGTGGTGTGAGTGGAATCAGTCCTGAAGGTTATCTTAGGCTTTCATCTTTGTCCTGGCATGCTAGCAGCTGATGCTGCAGTCTACCATCAGCAAGACATTCTTCAGCTCAGTGTAACTGTAAGGCAGGCAGTCCCCAGACGGTAGGAATACTCACAGAATTATGTGGGGTAACATCTGGAGCAGACAGTGACTTCTCAGAAGTCCCTCCCTTACAAAAGTGAAAGATTTCTCAATTCAGAGCAAAGAGACAAACAATGGATTGCTTATGGGGTAGGGCAATGAGAGGAATTTCAGGGGAGAAGGGTGAGCACACAAAAGTACAGGTAAGACTGAAACACTGCCCTTCAGCAGCACAAAGTTTATTGTCCCAGTCTTGACACAGAATACACCTTTACAGTGTTTTATCTATTCTTTTCAACTTGCACTTCCTTATTTTAGAATGGTATAGCAGGAAATGTGTCTTCTGTATGTAAAGCTTTCCTCCATGTGCAATGCAAGCTCTGATGGCAAGAGAATAAGTGCAGATGAGAGATGGAGAGCAGAAGGGAGGCCATGTGTCTGGGAATGGCCTAAATTCACAGTATATTAGATATTAGTAGCCACCTGTGAGGACTATCCGTCTCAGTTTGCCACCTTGATCCTAGTTTATCTTCCCCTCTGTTTGCTGGCTTGGTGCTTCATGACTACTTTTGCCTAAGTAGGACCAGTCTCCTGTAGAGCCAAGGAAGTGATGTCTTTTTTTTACCTTTGAGAGCACCAGTGCACAGCACTGGGCAAACTGTTGTTCCAGGATCCCTGGCTCCCTCAGAGATCAGGTAAAAGATTCCTCAAGCAGCTGGTGGCAATTCAACAGTTCCAGCATCTACAGCATGGGCACTTCCATCTGCTCCTAACTGGTGAGAGTTATTCTGGAGGGGGAGGGGTGTAAAGAGCATATTTCAACACCACACACAGAGTAGACACACTAGTGGAGTGAGAAAAAAGCCATCACTGCAGGAAGAGATGGAAAGTGTAAGGGCTGGATAAACTGATGTTAAGGAATGTACATTACCTGTGTTCCCATCTTGGAAAAGCTTTAACAAGGGGCCCAAGTGTATTATGAGGCCCCTCTGTTTCTCCCTGTTGGCATTCCCAGGGCTACAGCAGCAGTGCAAAATGGCACTGCTACCTCTCATCTAAGCACAGTGGTAAAGATGGTTAGAACAGCCCATATAGCAATCTCAAAAAGAGATGAAACTCAAGGATTTGGAAAATACATCACTTTGTGTAATAGCTGCTATTACTCTATAGCCTACTACAGCTATTCCTATAGCCTACCTGCTATAGTAGGCTCTCTGTAGATCCTGCTGATCCCTTCTTGAACTGGTACTTAAAAATCCAGCAGACACAAACACAATGAAGGAACAAGCTAAGTTCGGTGAGCAGCTCGATATTATGCCAAACAGGTTTAGAGGATGACCCAGTCATGTTCTCATGGCATTGAACAAAGCAGCTTGTTCTACTCCAAAGTCCATACCCAATTCTGCCCCTGTTCTTCTCTGTCAGCTCACCTGCATTTGGCAGCACCACAGGTTGGGTGCTTCCCAAGTTTACTACAGACTTACAGGAAGCTTTAGAAACAAGTACAGAAGTAATGACAAGGTAAGCTTGGACAAGTCATTTATGTGGGAAACTTTTGATAAGAGCTCTGGCCTCATTCCCAAAATAAGTACTGGTTGTATGACTTCAGCATGTAGGTACCCTTCAGGCTAGAGGAAGGAAGCAATTTGTAACTCCTGCCTTATGTGGTGCCAGCTACTGCTCCAGAGAGCAATGAGGGAAATAGAGGTGGGGGTACACACAATCAAAACTCTTACAGAACCGCAATGGCAAGATTTTGCAAGGCTCTAACACACAGAGCTTTTCCCTTCCGTCTGGCTCAGAAGAATTATGAGGGACCAGGAGAGCACTCCTGAAGTACACCTGCACTCTATCCTGGTTTTTTGACTTGTTTGTTTAGTTTCAGGCTCACCACCAAAACTTTCAGTTTGATTTCTTGATCCTATTCTCTTGTCTCCATCCAGACCCCAAAGCCTGCCTATTTCAATGCTGTTCCATATCCTCTGCAACAGCTCTGCTCTTTTTTTCTAAACTCTGCTTCCACCCTGCTTCCTACATTCCCTCACTGGGAAGAGAAAAACAAGGGTGGTGTAGGGAGGGACTAGCAATGCAACAGGAAGAGCTTGGATACTAATTTCCAATTTAAATCTCTTAATTTAAGAGGTGTAGCACACCTACTTGCATGTAGAATGTATCCGGAGGTATTAATTCCTTGTTCTCACTAGAAGTCTATGGAACAATTTGTAAGAGTCAGGGAATCAGACGTGGAGTCCAGCAAGTTACTGCACTTACCATTTCCAGTCTCAGCCTGCTAAGCAGGGTTGCAGTGTGAATGCTAACAAGATAATGTGCTCTACCCCACAGCTACAAGACAGACAACAGCTACTAAAGAATCCCCAAGGCTCATAAGACACAGGAAAGAAGTTATCACAGTTGAAATATCTGATGGCTACATTATGCAGCATGCCAGCATCTAAGGGACATTTCCAAGAACCTCTCTCAAATCTCCACTGCAGAGAGTCAGACCTGAAGTGCAGGAGTCTCCAGCCATCCTCAGCCCTGCGCTCCAAGCTCTCCCAGTAATGGACCCACGGCCTCTGGTAACCCCATGGCTTGCTAATGTGAGGTTCATACACCGCTCTGGCATCCCCTTGGAAACCAAGTGTGAGGTTATAAACAGGGGATCAGCACCTCCAAGTGCCCAGCACAGAGCAGGAGGCAGCCACAGGCTTTCCCTTTGCCCACTAAAGGCCAGGGGCCATTGAGGCTGGGGAGGGGAAAGAGATCCTGTTGCATAGGAAGGGCAGACAGAGGGTGAATTGCTGACTGCAGGAAACGGGGATGGGGCAGAAGGCAACAGGCTTGTGATGGGCCCCTGCTGGCTGCTCGGTCCCCCACTCACTGCTGTTACTCTGCCTGGGTACCCTCCTGCTGTTGGGGGGCTAAAAAGGCTAAGAGAGAAGGCACTGCTCAATCTGGAGAAAAGAAGGTTCAGGCATGCCTTACCAATGTTCATAGTACCTGAAGGAAGGGTGTAAAGAAGACAGAGGCAGGTGTCAGTGACAGGACAAGAGGAAACAGGCACAAACTGAAATGAGAAATTCTCCTTGAACATAAGAAAACACTCTCTCACTATGAGGGTGGTTCTCTGGAACAAGCTGCCTGGAGAAACTGTGGAAGGTCTATCCTTGGATATACTCAAAACCTGACCGGACACAGTCTTGAGTAACCTGCTCTATGTGACTCTGCTTGAGTCACATAGCTTGGACTAGACAACCTCCAGAGGCCCCTTCCAGCCTCAGCTAAGCTGTAGTGCTGTGACTCCATCTCTGTGGTGTCCTCCTGTGACTGTCTTACTGATTGTTAGTGATGAGGAGGTGAGCACGGCTGAGGAAGGGTGGGCAGACCCTAACATGTGTGGCAGTTTTAATCCTGTTTGGATAAATGGTTTGTATGAGATGTGGCTTGTCCTTAAAAGACTGGCTAAAGAATATTGTGACAGATCTTACTTCTCCAAAATGCTATGAGTACTCTTTGTAAACCCTGTTGCCTGAGGCATGTTTTACCCCATTTCCTCTTCCAATCTATTCCTGAAAAAAGGAAATGTGGAAAGACAAGACTACTCGCCTGTTGAGCTTGGGTCTCTTGGGAATATGCCCTTCAGGAAGTGGAGGTCTGTGGTTTGGCAACAAACCTGAAACAGAAAAAGAAAGGTGTGAGAATATTTTGCAGCGCCTCCTTGCTTCTACAGCATTCAGAAGTCACATTACACCTCGTAAGCCAGGAAACCCAGATTGCTACTGTGACAGCACAGCAAAAGTTCAAGTACAGTAGAAAAGGTATTTTGTCTTTAGTCACTGCTGAACCTGCACCTCAGCCAAGACAAAGCTGGGAGGTTCTGCTGGGTATAGGAAGGAAATACAACCAAAGACACTGTCACTTGGGCTCACTGCAGAGGATTTTTCAGAGGACATAGGGCACTGGTGTCCAATTAGGTTTCATTTCCAGGATGGAAAATCTGACTATTAACATTCTCAGTCCATTTAACTTGGATACAACTCAAGTACCAGTAATAAAGATCAGCACGATATTCTGACTGTGACAACCTGCGTCCCAGTCCCAGGGAAAAGTAAAAAAGCCGTCACACGGCAGATGGTAGAGAGCTGTATGTTACTAAAGGGGTAGGTAAGCTTACACTAAATCACGTCATTTCAGAAGCAGGTGTTTAATCATTAGTTAACAGAGACTGAGCCACTTTCCAGATCTTTCTGCAATGGTAGTTTCAGGTACAGGGATAAATGTCTGCTGCCATGGTAGGAGTCAAGACACACTAAGTAAGCAGAACAAGTAGTCTCTGCTCCATCACCCTGTCCCAGTATTTGGACAGTAATGAGTTTGCTGGGTGACTGGACAATGACATCTCACTGAGCTATACCTACTGGGCAGGAGACGCCTCTCAAGGGGTTCTGTAGGTACTCCACAGTAAAGGGTTGTCTCAGGTGGAGGTTAGGTACCTGCACGGTGAGCCATCTGCACACAGACAGCAACCTTCTTGTGCTCCTCCAAACAGAGGCCTGTGATCCTTCGTGGCAGCATCCCTCCATCAGAACGGATAAACTGACTCAGCAGCAAGACATCCTGACGGAGGAAGAGAAGGGCAAACCATCAGTGCTACAGCTACCTTAACTGCTGGTACTCAAGGTGTTGTGCTGACCCTTGTGCTGTGTAAAGAATTCAAAACAATTCAAAACAAAACAGTGATTCTTTCCTACGCATTTTGTCTGCAGCTTGACAATAAGTGGCTTTTGCTTGCTGTCACTTGCTGCCTGCCAGCTTAGCTCAGTAAGGTCACTCAGATGGCTTGAGTCTTCCCCTGACTTCATTAGTGTAAACACATGATGTCAGCTGCAATCCCTGCTCCTTCACTGTTTCACTACTTGCTCCAAGATTCTTGCTAAGATAATGTGTCCTAGGTACTCAGGCACAGTTACACAAGACCCACAGGTGGACACTGTTTACACAACTTGAAATGCCATCACAGCTGCTATCCTAAAGGTCACAGATACGTTAGACCACTTCTGGTCCCCTCCTTGTTCCCTCAAAGCAGGACTGTTCTCTGCTATCTACTCCTCAAACTTCTATCCAGTTTCCCATAGTGGAACTTCCCTCACGTCTCTCTGGAAGGGTGTAGAGCAGGGCAATGATCCAATATCTTGCATGAGGAAGTTTTTTGTAAGAAAAGAATGTGTGCTGATGAGAAAGGCCTAATAGGATAAATTGCTGCCTTCAGTCCTTCAACTGTGCATGCATCTTAATAAGATGGGGCTGTGACAGCCATGCTGGATGGAAGGAGCACTCAAAGCATGCTGAGGGTTCATCTGTGATTAGACTACACTGCTGTTGACCTTTCCAATTCCTTCATTCATGGCTAGGCTTCGCAAACGAAGATTTGGGAAGGACTCTACCCACATTTGCTGCAAGCACGCTGGTGGCTAAAAAGGCCAATGCGAGATAGACAAGTCCGGTTGCAAAAGGCACAGCAGAAAGACTCCTTAGGTGGTATTGGCAAGACATGGTTCTTTCTACGTTGTCTTTTCTCCTCGAGAGTGATCCTGCGTGCTTTCTCAAAAGAAGCAGCAGCGTTATAGATAGTGTGTCTCCAGACCTCCTGATTGCAGGCCAGAGTAGACCAATGATCTAGAAATGTAAAGCATTCTTAATAAAAACAAAATTAAAGGGATCTCTAGGATCAGATAGTATCACAGGGCTGGAATGACAAACTTTTAAACACAGCAGCACCAGCTGTTGCACGAGTGTCCCATTAAATGTACATAGTACAACAGCCCAGGATTCAGATATGTGCTCTCCATTTCCACACACAGCACCAGTGCAAAGGTACCTCTCAGGCCAATATAAGAAGCCCCCCTTGACATACTGATGTCAGCATAAGTTGTCCCAAAGGGCCTCTGGAGACTCTCTGCTTGTTTTTTCCCCTTCTGTTGACAGACTTGTTGCTGGTGAGAGTTTACTTCTCCATCGCTGCTGTAAATATGTTCATAGTTGAGGCAGCAGAACCATGCAGAGGCTGCCCGCAGTCTGAGGGGACCTGCCACTGAGCACTCAGACAGAACAAGATTTCAAATGAGGCATGTCAGAACTCTACACCCCCCTGTCTAGGGCAACAGGCAAGAACAAAGAGTACTTGTTGCTTTTCACGTTGGGTGAGCCTGTTCACAGACTCACAGACCTGCTCTCACCCCCCATCTTTGCTCTTTTACAAAGAGCTCCCTGGAGCATTCCTAGCTTCATTTACTGCCCTTGCAAAAGCAAACAATCACAAGTGAATATAAAATGAGTATTCAGAAATCTAGCTAACTAGGAATTATTCATCCACCTCCACAGCACCAGACCACCTCAGCTGTGAAGGGGGCTGGAATTTAGGATGGCCTTCTGGTAATGGCCAATTCTGACAGACGCTGTCATAGAATCATCGAATTGTTTGAGTTGGAAGGGACCTTAAAGATCATCAAGTTCCACCCCCCTGCCATGGGCAGGAACATCTTCCACTAGACCAGGTTGGTCCAAGCCCTGTGCAACATGGCCTTGAATACTTTGAGGGATGGGGCATCCACAGCTTCTCTGGGCAACCTATTCCAGTGCCTCACCAACCTCACAGTAAAGAATTTCTTCCTGACATCTAATCTAAATCTTCTCTCCTTCAGTTTGAAGCCATTACCCCTTGTCCTATCACTACATGCCCTTGCAAATAGTCTCTCTCTGTCTTTCTTGTAGGCTCCCTTCAGGCACCGGAAGGCCACAATTAGGTCACCCTGAAGCCTTCTCCTCTCCAGACTGAACAATTCCAATTTTCTCAGCCTTTCCTCACAGGAGAGGTGCTCCATCCTTCTAATCATGCTGGTGTTTCTCCTCTGGACTGACTCAAAAGGTTGATGTCTTTCCTGTGCTGGGGACCCCAGAGCTGGATGCAGTGCTCCAGGTGGTGTCTCATAGGAGAAAGGTAGAGGGGCAGAATCACCTTCCTCCACCTGCTGGCCACACCGCCTTTGATGCAGCCCAGGACACAACTGGCTTTCTGGGCTGTGCACACACATTGCCAGCTCATGTCCAGCCTCTCATCCACCAGCACCCCTGATTCCCTCTTGGCAGGGCTGTTCTCAATCTGTTTATTCCCCAGCCTGTACTGATACCAGAGGTTGCCCTGACCCAGGTGCAGCACCTTACTCTTATTAAACCTCATGAGTTTCCCATGGGCCCCCTTCTTGAGCTTGTCCATGTCCCTCTGCATTGCATCCTGTCCTTCAGGTGTGTCAGCTGCACCACTCAGCTTGGTGTCATCTTCAGGCTTGCTGAGGGTGAATTTGATCCCTTTGTCTATGTCATTAATGAAGGTATTAAATAGCACTGGTCCTAGTATGGACCCCTGAGGGACACCACTTGACACTGATGTCCATCAGACTCTGAGCAGCTGACTACTACCTTCTGGATGCAACGGTCCAACCAACTCCTTATCCATCTAACAGTCCACCAATCAAATCTCTCTCTCTCCAATTTAGAGAGAAGGATGTTGTGGGGGACAGCATCAAAGGCTTTATAGAAGTCCAGATAAATGAAATCTGTAACCCTTCCCTTGTCCAGTGATGGGAGTCACTCCATCATAGAAAGTCACCAGGTTGGTCAGGCAGGACTTGCCCTTGTGAAGCCCTGCTGGCTGTCTTGAATCACCTCCCTGTCCTCCATGTGCCTTAGCACAACTTATAGGAGGATCTGTTCCATGACCTTCCTAGGCATGGAGGTGAGCCTGACAGGTAGTAGTTCCCAGGGTTCTCCCTTCAATCCTTTTTAAGATGGATATAACGTTTCCCTTTTTATAGTCACCTGGGACAATTGTTGCATTACAAGTGTTACAGACACAATTTAGAGGGGTTTTGTTTGTTTTGGTTTTTGCTTTGTTTTTGTCCTTCCCCCCTCCCCTCATTCAATAACACCCTCACTAATACCATCATGACACATAATTTCCCTCTTCCCTCACCTGGCTTCCTTTCTGCTTCTACTTGTTTACAGTGAAATGTGTTCAGGCTGATTTTCAGATCTAGCTCCTTTGAAAACATGGCACATTATGAAGGCTCACTGACATTTAGACCCTGACTTTAGTGTCTCACTGACATCAAATGACTTATCGGGCACCCTACAGAGTGATGCTGTATCCAAAGAACGAGAAAAGCACAGCTGAGCAACAAGCAAAAAGCTCCTGGGAGGCCGTCGATGGTTAAAATGGAAGTGGAGTGTCCTCAGCCCAGCTGACACATGGCCTTGCCAAGGAGAACAGTAACCAGGGAACCAGATAGTGCCAGCTGCATTGGTAGAAACCGGATGGAGGCCAGCCAAACAGTCCAAGGTCACTGACTTTCAACCACTCCTGAAATACACTGGATTGGATTCAGGAAAACAGGGCAAAACTTAATTCCCTTTTTTAGCCATCTGGTTCTTTAAATGACCAACAGCTCAATTTGCCATTTAGGACATACCACTTCCCTGAATGAAAAACGGATGTTCAGCTCCAAGTGCCTAGAAAGAAAAAACCTGCTAGACTTTGCTACTAGCCTGCTACATTACTCTGTGGAGAGGAGGCAAAAAGGAGCTAATGGCAAGTTGGAGGCAGTTCCAGTTTTTGCACTCCTGAAAGCCTAAGTAGGCCACAGGCTATTGTGAAGGGCGTGTGTGTGGTCCAAGTGATTTCTCAATATTACTACCACACCTCATGGAGTCACAGGCTTGTTATCAACTGTTTCCATGCAAAGGGGAGAGGTGGGAAGCAAAGGGAGATAGTCTTTCCTTTTCTCTCTGTGGGAGAAAAAAAAAATCAAGAAAATCTGTTCTCTGTTATGATCTCTGACCAACAGTGTCACCAACTGACCAACACCCTGGTGTGGCAGTCATTTCTTGACTGAAATCATCTATGTCCCAGCTGCTACAGCTCCAAATCAGAGTCATGCCATTCGGCTTAAAATGCTGCACACTGGACCGAAGGTTTGTCCATTTCTGAAGATCCCCACAGTTAACAGGGCAGGTGCTCTCCCAAAGTACTTGCACAGATGTATCTTACCACTGGGAGAAAGCACACAGGTACAGCCAACTTCACTGGGCAGCTGTGGAGGGAAGTGAACAAATATGTGGAGCGGTCAAAGAAAAAAATGTCTGGCAAGTTCTCATGGTGCCGTCATGTTCCATGAAAATCACATTTTGTGCTAGTGGACAGCCAAGCCTGTAACCACGGATTTGCTTTAATCACTGGACAGCTTCCATGAGGCTGGACTCAGATTCCCACCCCTGTGATCTGCAGCATTTGATGAAAACAACTTGGATTGAATTAATAATAGGCTAATAGGCAAAGCTTAAAGTTTGGTTTCCCCTAATTGTTGCCAAAGCAAGATGACATATTTACTGCCTACTCCAACTAATGATGTCTGAAGTGGATAAGGGGGGAAATGAAAAACAAGTTTAGCCTTCACTTCTAACAGGACAAACTTGCTAAATGGAATGCTATATACCGCATGTTCTTGTGAATGGATGGCAACCAAAATGCGAGGCATCTCTGCATTTCAATGTCTGCAGACACTTTGAAAAGCAGGATCCTTAACTGCTTATATGTGATTTATTAAAACCTTAATTTACCATGAGAACAGTTCTGTCTGTGCAGACAAATTACTACTGTACTGGACAAGTCCACCAGTCATTATTTCCAGTTATACAAGAGTCTAGTTTTGCCTTTCTCTCTTACTCCTGGGAGCTGTACACCATTCTCCAGGCATTTCAAAACTAGATGGCAGTTTTCAATCCAGTTGCATCCTTATAATGACCAAAATAATTTTTTTATCTCCAATGGATGTGAAAAAAAAAATCAACTGAGATCTCAGTTTCACTGGACGGACACACACAGACCACAAACTGTGGGAATTTATATCTTAAGCTCTGTTATCCTGAGCCACAGGAGAGGCTAAGGATTGAACTGGCAAAGACAACTGCGGCCCTCCACACCACAGCTGAGGCAGGTTGGAATCATGACCTGCTAGTGCTCACAATGCCTGTTCAGTTGATTAATAACTTTGGAGACACTGGTCCCCCAGTTCTCTGACAGCCGGAGTAACTCATTATGCCACTACTTTAGACTGTGCTAGTTGCACATGACAAAAGGAAAGTCCTGTGAGGTCATATTACTCAGCTCCCTCAGGGGCTAATTCAACACTTCCCTTTTCATAGTGCCTCATTCAGTCCAATTACAAGCGTCTCAAGCAAAAAAGCTCACACTTTCCCTTCTGTGCAACCGACTGATCTCAGTTTATCAATCTCAAAGGAACCACTGTGATCCATCCATTCTGATCTCTTACCAAGCACAGCTTATAGGTTATGCTCTATGAACTAGGCTATATCTTTAACAAAAATAGCTGTTCTCAATTTACAGACATTTAGGACAATTAACCACCAGTGAGTAAATTGTGCCACTGCTTAACAGCCCACACAGTTAAATGCCTGCACTTTAGGATTTAAGCATTTCAAGATTCTGCTGCTCATCACTGCTGCAGCAAAGAAAATAGCAGAGACCACTTTTAGTGCAGAAAAGGGAGATTTTTATTCACCTTTACATTTAAAATCCTGAAAATCTGTAACCGGTACAAAGCATTCAAAACCATAAGGGACTTATGCAAGCAAAAGAAGTGGTCTGCTCCAGAACTGAAATTTCTCCTAGTTCTCACCAGCCCCACAGAGGGATGCTCCTAAATATGAGGGAAGAAACTTCTAGAGTTACAAAATACTAGTTCACACTGCTCTCTTTAACTTTTCATCCAGGTTCTCCTCTGCTCTACTGGAGTAGTACTGGATAATATATACACTAGATGCATATGCGTTCAAAAATTGTATGACAGCTGAGATGGACACGTTCCTAGATTGTCTCTCAGGACCACAATTTCTTAGAAATGATCTTAGCAATGATTCACAAGACTCTGGCTGCAGGATTTCTCCTCACATTTGGTTTTCTCTTGCCTCCATACTGAACAGTAAGAATCAGGATCTAAGAATCAAAGTGAAGTGTGGAAGAAAACTTGTAACCTTAGTTCACTCTACAAACACACGTAAAACTCATGTTTTACTGTGTCTGTTGGGACCCATTTCTAATCCTGGAATTCAGACTCTACAGCATCACACTGTCTAAAACCGTTTCTTTGGTTCTTCATGGCACGATTATCTCTACATGCAACAGTCTTCTACCACATACAGCATTAGAAACTGAGTCTATATATTAATTTCCAACTTTAATCCACTGCCACAGCTCATTTTACTCCTGAACATCAGTTTATAGTTTCTCTTGAGTTGTTAATATGTGGTTCATAGAATGCTTTCTGTAAATCTCTAGTTTAATGATGCTGTTGACTTCTTGCATATAAAAGTCACGTAAAGCTGCAGTAACCTTAACAAAGTATTTTCCAGTGTGATTGGTTGGTTTTGATTACACCACCATTCAGCAAACATGAAGAAGAAATGAGTTCCAAGAAAATGCTGTGTTCAAACACGGGCGACACAAAATAAACACAATCTTTTTGTAGTACTTTCCAAACCTTAATGGTATTTGCCATTTAACCTAATTTATTATAATCTGCAAATTCATTGTGTTTTAAGTTTCCCAGGTTGCTGAGAAACCAGACCAGAGAACACTAAATACTCTCCTGCCCACAACTAATTTCCCTGTTTAAAATTGCACCCAGCCTGAGTCAGAATCACTGACAATACTCAGATCTTAAAGCCTTGATTTCTGCAACACAGGCTTTTAAAGATACTAAACATATTTCATTTACATCTCATATCTGCTGTTTCACCTGTCTGGAGTAATTGCAAGTATTTTGTCTGGCACTTATTGTTGTACTCATGTTCTTCATAACTCATGAGTCATAATTAGTCCTGCTCAATCCATTATTTGTTTTTACTCCTAGCTGAT
Source organism: Chiroxiphia lanceolata (assembly GCF_009829145.1). Classification (NCBI taxonomy): domain Eukaryota; kingdom Metazoa; phylum Chordata; class Aves; order Passeriformes; family Pipridae; genus Chiroxiphia; species Chiroxiphia lanceolata. The sequence continues at coordinate 32,264,942 of NC_045639.1, read as the reverse complement.
ACCATTTTACTTGGAATTTGCAACATTTTATTTACCAACCGGTAATCATCAGCATCATTCTCCTTCCTCTTTCAACTACTTATTATTTTGCTTGCTATTTTCAAACCATTTGGTGATTCCTTAGGTTTTTTTTTTCATGCTTTAAAAAAATCCTGTGAGTGAAGTAATATATTTGTTAGTAATTCCTTTAAGATCCTTCAAGATCTTGGGGCAACATGCAATCCAGACCTGTTGTTCTGTACCTAATTCAATGTTTAAGTAATTTCTACACCTGTTTTTTCCTGTTGTTTTACATTTTCAACATTGCCATTACTACACAGATATTAAAACATGATTTTTCTTTTCTGTGTGTGCACTAGGACTACATGCTTAGTCTTTCTGCAACAAATGTGGCTTTCAGTCCCCTTCTCTCATTAGTGGAATTTCTTTCTCACAAACATTTCTTTTCCTCCAATGTATTTATATCTCTCTAATCCTATTGACATTAACTTATTCTGAGTTTTTTTAGCTTGCAAGGGGGGAACTTATTCCCTTTGTAAACTCTGTGTTTGAATGACCTCTTGTAAAGTTACATTCTGCATCTTCTATCTCACGTTTCTTATTCTAAAGTGTTCTTAACTGTTGTACTTCTGTTTTAAAGTACTACAGGATTTCCTTCCCATAGTCTAGATATAGTGTTAGTTATCCCCTCATTAGTTAATGAACCTCTCATTAGCATTTCCTGCAAAAAGCTTGAATAAAACCTGTTTTTTCTGTTGCAAGGTATGCAAAAAATGTCTGCTCTCCTTTGTACTCATCAACACTTTTAAAGGTTATATGAAACAGTTATTAACTTAGTGGACAATGACCCAATGAGAAATCGTAGTGCTTGAAGTCATATAATTGATCTAGCCAGGTCTTTTGGCCTCTCTGGAGTTAGAACACACCTGTATCCATTGACTTACTGCTGCATCCCAGTTTGATTCTCCTGGAAGTGCAATGCTGAAAGGCAGCTGGGCACAGAAGAAATACATGGCCTTCCCAGAGCAGATGGCCATTTGTATAATTCCAAATCTCCTATTTGATACGAGCTCATCGGTTTTTTTCCCAGGAACACCATCAGCCAAGGCAAACAATTACTCCATAGAAAGCTCTTGTTACACCCAAGAGAAGCAGAGATGCAATTAAGTATCTTTACTACACCCAGCAAAAGATGAGAGGGGCAGGTTGTGCAGTATGTAGATCTGAGGGCCATCTGATCTAGCTATGAGGTTGGAGGAATTCCTTCATTAAACTTACCACATAATCGTACTTGTGCTTCAGGTTCCAGCGACAGATGGGACACTGGCCAGAGGGGTTTGGAGGAGTTGGTGCTTCAGCATCCTCTATAATTTTCCCTTCAATCTAGGAAGAAATTTAAAGGATATAGTGATCAGGCATAGCTTAGACCTCTACCTGCACCTGTGACTAAAGGAATACTTTTCGTGAAGCCCACAATATGTTGATCAGTTCTCTGAAGATGTAAGGAAAAGAGTATCTGCATTCAACTCACTTTTATATAGGTACACCAAGCACTTTGGTACATCTATGCCACAGACTACGGGGAGAAGAGCAAACCCAGAGGGCACAGAAAAACCTTTAGTAAATTCTTGAGTAAAGGTTACTAAACGTAACCTAGTTGACAGTCAGTGTGAAGTTATCATATTCACCCGAATTCAGTTTATTGCAGTACTCTTTTGAAACACCATGCCTTGAAGTTGTAGTGTCCCTTTAGCCAAAACCTTGAAAACAATTTTCTTCTGTGAATACAAGAATATCACAGACTAGCAGATGCACACTATAGACAAAAACATGCAGGGGCTTGCTAGATTATAAATCAGAAAGAGGGCAAATTCTGAGCAAAAGTTAAACTTAAGAAAGCACTGCTAGGAGACATCTGTGGAGTTTGTGGTTTTTTCTTTTTTTTTACATACATCAATATTTTATCCAGTTTAATTTGCTGGACAATTCTTTTTCGAGACTATAAGATGATCTTTTCTACATCACTACAAAGTGGTGATGTCTAACACTCAAGTTTTCTCACAAGTAACATGCAAAGAGATGTAGAAGGTGAGTAAAGGAAGAACTCGACAAATTTGTTTTCTAAAAGTAGATATGTAGGAATATAGGAATATGAAGTCTATCTACATGTGCACTTTTTTTTTCATGAGGACTTACTAATAGAAGCAAGAGCTATCTCAAATTGCAGCCAAATGGGCAGAAAACTCAATAAAACTAAGCCTTTTTTCTCCAAAATATTTTGCAAGCTTCCTCTGGTCAAATTAAGATTAAATGCAGATTCTGAGCATCAACTGACAGGCTCAAACAGTGCAAGCACCAGAGAGTTTGAAAAGAAACCCTGGGTGGAATGCAAGGTTACTTTTAAGAAACCATCAGGTTCTGTGCTGGAAAACCTGGGAAAAGAAAAGCAAGACATTTTCTGTAAGCCGGCACAGCAAACTGGCATCCAGCTGAACTGGCAGAACTCTTTCATACTCTGGGTTTGTGTCTTTCTTGTCTGGTGATGGGAAAATGGAAATATAAGTTATCTGTAGTTCAAGCACCTTGCTATCTCAAAGAGGCAGTATTGTCAAATTTTAAGTAAGATTCCTACCTCCCACAAGTAAAACAGTCAGTTTTACAGAAACAAATACCTAACTATGAATATAAAATGTAGGCCAGTATCTAATTTTTTATTAATCAGTAAAGTTATTTTTTGGGAAGCTGGTGTATTTGGTCTTGATTCTTGCCAGTCTGGCTTCAGATTGTACTTTGACTGTAATTTCATGCTGGAAATGAATACAGATTCAGAATGCTATGTCAAGATCACTGTTTCTTGAGATAACTTTCAGTGTACAGGCTTTAGCAATTATTCCCCAATTACTGAGGATTTCAATACTGCTAATTCACTCAGTTGCTATTTTTCTGTTAAACAACTTAAGAGTGCATAAAGAGGCTCTACATTCTCAGTATGCTGATGAAATCCAGATTTCTCTGGGATTCATTCATCTGGTTCATGTCAAAGACTCCTTCAATACTGATAAAAACAAGGACACATAGAAAGATAAGCACAGAAAGATGGATTCAAGAAAGACAAACGGAGAATTGGCAGGATAAATGGAGTGAGCAATGGATACACTGAGAAATGTATCAGCCCTTTGGTTTGTCAATTTACACCGTTTGTTACAAGACTTTCCTCATCTACGGGCACTGATGGATCCTAGACTGATGCTAGGATATTACTCAGCAAAACCCCCCAAATCTCCAGGAGGAATTAGTTTTATAGAGGGCTCTGCTAATGTAATGCATACCTTTTTTACAACAAACCTCAGTTAATGTTTTGGGACTTTGAGATTATAATTTACATCTCCTTTGTAAAGGGATGTAAATTATATTAGGCACTCACTGACTGAGTGACTGAGCAAAATACATTGTGTGTGTTGTTGGTGTGCACACTACCCCTTGTTTTGATTAGAACAACTTCAGGGCATGCTTGCAAGCTTTTCTCTTCAGGTTTCTGGGCAGAGATTAGTTGCCTGGCATTTCAAGGCAAGAAAAAGATACTTTCTATCACACCTAGTATCACACCTTAAACTTTTTTTTTTTGACAGTCTTAAGAAATCTTGTTAACTGCCATATGTTTTAGATATATAATCTCTAATAGAACGAATAACCTGCTCCATGCAGGTTTCAAACATGACAATGTCCACTAATACAAATAAGACGAAACTTTTGAGAAAATACATTTTTGACAAAAATACTTAAGACTTTCAAAGGCATGAACAAACAGGTTTTGTCTGTTTCATTAGCAAGCAAAAAAAGCCCATCCCATTCTTATTATTTACGTATATAGAGATTAGCATTTAGGTGCACTGTCTTCTAACTATTCCCAAATTATTCCTTCTCAACTCTCCTTATTTATATATTTCAAAATATCTGTGTTACCTGTCTCCAGTCAAGGCATAGATTGCTACTGGCATAAATAACGTGAGCAGAATATTGCAATCTCCTTGACAATTCTTTCAATAAAGTGCAATAGATCCGATGACGTTAATTAGGTAAAATTCGAATTCTACTGCTTTAATCTTTTCCTTCTGTCTTAAAGTGTAGCTGAGAAGATGCTCTTCTTCAGCAGTTACTTCAGAACTTCTGTTCTATTTTCAGGGGTTGTTTTCCTTTAGTATTTAAGGCCTTTCTTTGAAAATACCCCTTTCACCAAATATTTTTTCTTACCATGTGTGTTATAAGATGCAAGCTTTGTATCACCTGCAGTCAGTATGGCGCACACACAGTGGTTACCAAACACAACGTAGATCAAAGGCAAGAGATGCGCATGGCACACAGCCGGTACAGAGCCATCCTTCAGTGCCACATCCTGTTGCCAGCCCACGATGGAATGACAAAGCCACCAGGCCCTCTTTTGTGTCTGTACTCGAGACATTGTCGAGCGTCGTCAGTTTAAGAAATGAACCCTCTGAAGAACTGTGGTGTTTTGGGTTCTAAATGCCTCCAGTCAGGGCTTCCAGCTTCACCAGGACTGTAGTGAGGGGTTTGGTGCTCACAGGTGGCTCAGAGTGGAGGCACCTGCCACCAGCAGCAGGGCGACAATCCTGACCTTCGGCAGCCAAATCCTCCATTGCTTACCCGCACTCGCAACGCACCCTACCTTGGGTTTCCCTTCACACCCCTAAAAAAAGTGGCCCTTCAGCCCTTTTTTTCTTAACTTTGCTGGGGGAGAGAGGGAGGGGCGGGCGAGGGGGGGCGGGCATGGACACACGCGGCCACACACGACTGGAGGCTGAAGGAAGGAGAAGCGACAGCAAAGGCAGCTACTGAGAAAAAGGGGTACAGGGACTTACTGTGGTCGTGTTGCCTTCAGTCACCTCCACAACTGAAAAAAAAAAAGAGACAGAAGGACACAATGACAGTCATTCAGCCTGAAAGAAGTAGTATTTGGGGACTGGGAGAAGGCGAATTACAGTGACCGCAACCATCTCTCCGCGACCGCGGCGAGACGGCGGGGCAGCGGGGCAGCGTGGGGCCGCCCCCAGACTCACCCTGGCGGAGGGCCCGAGCCGGCGGGGCGGCCCAGCCGGCCCCCCAGAGCCCGGCGAAAAACCGCCTCAACCCTCCGCCCAGCAGGCTGGACGTCGCCATCTTGCCGCCGCCGGCGCTGCCGTCACTCCGCTTCCGCCGGCGGGAGGGCGGTGCTGCTGCCGCCGCCATTTCGGGGCGCGTCCCCCCCGCCTCTGTAGCCAAGGGGCAGGACGGGGCAGGAGGCTCTTCTTCCCGTGCCCAGCGCCTTCCACCCGGGGTTTTCGTTTTCATTAAGTGCCGCGTCCATTCTGTCCTTGAACACTTCCCGGGAATGTGACTCCACCACCTCCGTGGGCAGTCTATTCCGATGTTTCACCACGCTTTCTGTTAAGAAATCCTTCCTGATGTCCAACCTTAACCTTCCCTGGAGGAGCTTGAGGCCGTGTCCTCTTGTCCTGTCGCTTGTTGCGTGGGAGAAGAGACAGATACTCAGCTGGCTATTACCTCCTCTCAGGTAGTTGTAGAGAGCCATAAAGCCCCCTGAGCCTCCTTTTCTCCAGATTAAACAACCCGAGCTCCCTCAGCTGCTTCTGATAGGACTTGTGCTCCAGACCGTTCACTAGCTTAGTTGCCCTTCTCTGGATTTGCTGCAGCACCTCAATGGCCTTCCTGAATTGAGGGGCCTAGAACTGGACACAGGACTTGAGGTACAGCCTCACCAGTGGGAAGAATCACTTGCTTAGTCCTGCTGATTCCTTATACAGGCCAGGACGCCATTGGCCTTGGCCACCTGGGCACACTGCTGGCTCATGTTCAGGAGAATGGAGGTGAATTTGGATGTACTGCTGCCTTTGTGTTATGGAAGTCTGAGCTACACTCCTGCCACAGCTTCTGAGTCTCTCCTAGCTCTCCAATGAGAGGAAGACCAAGGGGTGGTTTTGCTTGAACTATATGGCTGCCCTATTTGGATGGGCTCTGGGGTGACTTTCATTTCAAGGAGTGTTTCAGGCCTTCTTTGGGATGTGTGAAAGGGGCTTGTTTTCAAATAACCACATTTGTATGGATCCTGAGGTCCCTGCATGTTCCCATGGTGGTTTGTGTATTTCAGCATGTGAAGATTTGAAGCAGCATGTTGCCAGGATGTAACTCTTGTAACTAGTCTGTTCAGTTTAAATGCTTTCCATTTTTGTTTTAATATCACTTGCCTTTGTCAGGCCTTGGGCAGCTTGTAGGCTGCTGAGAGGTCACTTTTCCCGTCATCTTTCTTAGCATGCCTCACCTCTTGGCTTCTTCCACCTGCCTTTTGTGGAAGGTAGCCTAGAGGTGCACGCTTAGAGCCTGCGTAGTCTGCTGAGACTTCAGATACCAACAAACAGTTCATCTTAGATGGTAATTCTGCATCTTCATAAAGAGAGTACTTCGGTTGAACTGTACTCGATGGGAAAGGTCATTCATGGGGTTTCTCCAAGTGCTTGTTTGCATTCTGTCACTTCAGCAAGCGAAAACTAACTGAGTAAATTAAAATCACTTGGGGGTCATGTGCATTGATGGAAAATAATGCCATTCAGTTCCATCAGTGGTCAACAACGATCATCCGAGGTCTTTTGTACATTTTCTGAGCTTAAAGCTAAAATGTGGTGTAAAATGTAAACTGTCACATAAATGTAAAATTTATGGTAAAATATAGTTTGCTCTTCCTGTCACAGTAGGTCTTCCACCTCCATTCTCTTATGTGCACTTGCTTCTTGTTACAGTCTAGTTTGCAAATCTCTTTATGTGGCAGATCTATGCACTTAACTCTGGGACTTTCCAAAGAAGTGGGAATGAAGGCAGGGCTTCTGTCCAGGCTCTTGTGCTTTATGCCAAGTGATGAAAACAGGGCCATCACGGTTTTTCAGAGAGCAAATTGAGTAAGAATGCTTGCCGGAAGAGATCTCTTCCTCTCTTGCTGCTTTATGCTATATAATGATTTCTAGAAGCAGGGTAATCTTTAACTTGTCCAAAATCTTAAACATAAGAGCCAAACAAAATATTTACTGCCATCCAGTCTGGGAATATCATCTTTATGAGGAGAAGGAACATTGCTATGCACAGTGATGTAGTGATGTCACATTTTTATGAGGGTTGGGTTTTTTTTCCTTTATAAAGTGACTTTTATCCAAGTGGAAGGAGTTTGTCTGCAACAACATAAGAGGAGAGTTTATTCAATGTCTTAAAATAAATGCAATTTCTTCTGCTGGCCTCTTGTGATTGAGAAGGCTAAAGGGGTGGCTTTCTTCATGTCATAGAAACCAACAGTTGATAAGCACGGTGCTGGCTTATCATCGTAAAGATATGTAGACAAAGGGTTACTGGCTGTCCAAGAGTTTCTCCATGTCGTGGGACTTTTGAAGCAGATTCTTCAGCAGCAGTGTGGCTTTTGGTCAGACAGGAAGAGGCCAGCAATATAGTGGTAGTTCAAATACAGTAAGTACTCCACTTCCTCACCTCACCTTTAAAGACGTTGTCTCCAAAGGAATTTATGTGACACATAATTTAATGTAAACAAGGAAGATAATTGCTTTCTTAAAAACCTGCACTCTCTGGATTGAGTGATTTGTGTCCTCTCCCGAGATGTGGTTTGCTTTCTTTTTGGTTGGTTGCTTTTTTTTGTCTTGTATTTTCTACAACTGTTAGCAGTGCAGACCATTGAGTCCCAAGGAGACAAACAAAACGTGTGCCAGTTTGAGTTGAAGCCCATAATCTCTTTCCAAATTTGGAAATTTGACATATTTCTGATTTCTTGCAGATAATTTTTGAATGTGTTTATTTTATCAAGCCCTTGTGTTCAAGGGCGAAGAAATATAGCTTTGAATATTATGTTCATGTACACAAGAGAGAAAAGAAAATTATTTTCTTTCTGTAAGCCGGTTCAGCCATGGTCTGTGATTTGTCAGCACTGTGGAGGGTCATCCAGTTTAGACAGAACTGGACATTTCCAAGGAACAGAACAGGATGTCACTGACCATTGAAGAATTAGTCCTTTTCCTTTTGAATAAAAATTAAACCTGTGCTCCCAAGTGTGAGTCTGCTCAGGAGCAAAGAAGTATCATATTTTAGATTAGAAACTTATGTCCCAGTTGCTTATAGCCTCCAGAGATTTTACGGGACTGTTCTCAAAGAAATTGTATTCCCTTGTTTCAGATGCTTTGGGATTACACATTGTAGACGTTCTGTAAGGCTCTGTTTTCTTTTCATACTAATTTGTGTTCTGTCCTTGTCTGAAAATGTTTTGCCGTTTTTCTTATAATGCCTTACTATTTTCTGCTTCCAGCTACGAAGAAACTTTTCTTGTCCTTTGGGCCTTTTCTGGTCTGCTGGATGCTAATGGATGACATGTATATCTGCTCCAGAGCCTTACCCATGCAAATAGCTTGTGAAGGCTGAGGCTGTTCCAACCAAACATGATTAAAAGTCATAGGAATAGAGATGGAAAAAGCTATTAGGTCAAGTAGTTCCCACACGCACCCCCTGAATCGGTACAGGTTTGTTTCCAATGGTACATTTTTGGTGCTTTCCAGAAGGGGTCAGTGCAGGTCAGCGCTCGCTTTGAATCCAACAGCCCTTCCCCCTTCCTGAAAAATTAGGAAACCTGAATCTAGTGACATGTAGGTTGCAAAACGTCTAGAATTTATGTTATAGCCTGTAATTTAATGTTGGGTGATCAAAAGCAGAAGAAATGTGTTCAGGTCCAACAACTTATCATCCAAGACTTTAAACAAGGAAAATTACTGAGCTCTTCAGAATTACTTGTTAGGTATGTATGTATATTAGACATTACAGATCCTGAGAATTGTTCTGGGGATGCTTAGTGGTAGTGAGAGTGGCACAGATTCACAGGTTTATCCTGTTGGATTGTCCATACTTAGAAAGCATGTATTACAATGATATTTTGTAGTTACATAAACAAAAGTCTGGATAATTAAAATGAAATTTCTGATCATAAAAGACCAAAAAAAGTAACAAAACCCCTTTTAAGTCTAAAGAAGGGAAGAGAATAACAATCATGTTTCACTGAAAATACAGTTCATCCTACCCAACCACTGACATACAGGAGCTTCCCTGAAGATTGTCCAGTGTCACGAGTCTGTTAGGGCGCAGAGGCTCCTGCAGGGTTCATTGCACGCATGTGAACCGAGTGTCCTGGTCGAGAGTGGTCACATCTCATCAACAGGAAAGCCTGGCCTATTCCACACAACAACAGTGTCCCCCAAATGCCTGTGTCCATGAAGAAGTAGCAGCTAGCTTCTGAAATAGATCTCAGAGGATGGAGAGAATGGTATTGGGACAAAAATTAATAATTGGAAGTGGGGAGGGGGATGAAAAGGTGGCTGGAGATGGTAAGAAGGAAATGCTGCAAAGAGAGCAGAGGTAGATGGCACTCTGGTAGAGGAACGACCGACTCACTTGAATATAACTTGTTTATATTTTTAAGGTTTTCTTATTTTCCCAGTGGATATGGCTATTTTTCAAAGTAAAATAACCAAGTAATAATTTCATTACGTTTCCTTCCAAGATTTCAAGCTAAGTGTAAACAAGAAAAATCCAGTGGGAAAATTAATCCAACTTCCTTTTTCAAGAGTGCTTCAGTTCTGTTTCTCCCCTCACCACTCTCCTTATGTATTTTCATTGCTACTGTTCTTATACCCAGTATCTGTGGCATTGTTGACATCAGCTGCAATACCTCAGTGATGGCATTTATCAGAGAGAGAAGCCTTTAGGATCACTGAAAAGCACTTCTGATACAGAAATGATAAATACTAATGACTTTTGATGCTTTGGGAATGTTCCATATGGGCAAGTCAAAGTGATGGAAAACAACTGAAGAACTTGCATTGGATTTAATCTCTGGCAGTTAATATTTGGGCTGCATGGGAGAATCATAAGGAACAAAAATTCTGTAACAACACCATGGCAATCAGACAGGCAGACTTCCAAAGCTTTAATTTTTCCAGATGTTAAGTGCCTTGATTTTCCAGCTCAGGTGAAGGAGAGACTTCAGAAAAACAGACAGTAAAAAACATTGGATTTGTAAGGGTTGGTTGGCATAAAGACCACTGCATCGCTGAGTGTTCAGATACCAGTGTGCTGAAACACAAGCAGTGCTAATATGCATTAAATGAAGTCAGAGGCTTTATCTGGGACATAAATCAGGATATATTTTATAAGTTTTAAAATACATTTGTATGTTTTTACAATAAATATGCTGCATCTTCAGATGCTTCCAGGCTGCATTTTAACGAATGCCGAGTTTGCCTTCAATAACAGACAAGCTTGTAAAAATGGCAAGGATGAGCAGGAGACTCAGAGTCCGCTGGTTCATTCACATTAGGAAAGCCCTGGGGTGGTCTTTCACTGGGGAGCCATGGAAGCCTGAAGCCAGCTGTCTGCATCACTGTTCTGTGCTGTTGGCTGCAGAGTGTAGAGCCTTGACTCAGTTTCTCTTTTGTTGTCACCAAAGCTTGAGATTTATTAGAGAGGCCTTGGGACAACGTAGACAAAACCAGTCATGTTCAGTCCTTCCTTCTGCCAAACTGATGTATCGCTGTAGAAACTGCTTTATTGAGTATTTAGTGTGGACATCTGTAAGCTTCATATCCCTGTCTCTGAGTGCAGGAGGATCCACAAGCTCAGCTATCAATCACTACGGTCAAGAGTTATATGAGACTGGCTGAGTGCAAAGCAGGCTCTACAGCCCCTTCCAGCCAGAGATCAAACACCTAGACTTTTAGTGAAGTGGTATTTTTTAACCAGGCATGGAGTCAAGGCTGAAATAGTTTGCAGGAGAAAGTGCCAGCTGGGTTTATACTTCATGAAAAGAGTAGAGGCTCTGTTATAATGACAAACTTTGCAATCCTCTTCTTGCTCATCTTCCCATTTTTCACTCCGTGAGATTGGAGTGGGGGAAGCCCATGCTGTGCTCTGATGTTGGACCATGATGGGACGTGATGGGGAGATCTCCAGCAGGGTTTTACTCTTATGGCTCCTCCAGCCAGATGGCTTCAATCTACTGACCAATTCTCTGTGCTTTGTGTGAGGTCTGCATGCAATTTAAATGGAGCCTGTTCTCAGCTAGTTTTGCCTTTTCTTTGCCCCCCTCCCCCACATGCACATATATTCCCATCTGACCCTTTTCATGCTTCCCCCTTTCTTTAGCCTTTCGGGGAAATTGTGCTGGCACCATACAACAAATATATCAGCTGGATTCGCCTCAAAGTCCTTCAATTTTGGAGGCTTTCGGTCATCTAACTCCTCCGAGTATTTCTGAGAAGAGCGCTCCCTTAGCCAACTGTGCTGTTGATGTAGTTCTCAGAGTGGTATTTCTTTGTGATGCTGCTGTTTTCCAGCTGTTTAATAGTTTAGAACATGGCATTTCATGTACACACCTATGCGTGCCACCACCGTCAGTCCCAGCAGATTTTTCTAATACACAAAGCACTGTTATCTGAACTTCTAATCATCTTTGCATTCTGCAAATCTGGAAAATATGCATTTGCTCTCTAGGTTATTCTTTTTAAATTTTCCAATATTGTTCAGCGTGAAAAACCTCAAATATCATGACAAATAAAAGCAGGGAATGCCCTTCTCACTGCATTTTTTTCACTTAGCACTAAAATTGCACTGAGTAGTAGACAATAGGAGACAGTCTTATTAGGCAGTCTTGTAAAGAGAAGACAGTAGAAGACAATAGAAGAGTGATAACCGTACAAGACAGTAGGACCTCTCTGTTTGTTTTGTTTAAGTCGTCATCAAGCTTGCTTCCTGGGCTGGCATGTGGGAAAAAAGATCAGGTGGGCTGGAGTGATGATTGTTGGTCTATTAAAATCAGTTTTACTTCATCCCTAACTGTCTGTGCTTTCTGCTTTGCGGTCTTTTGTGCTGCATTCTTAGTGAATTCTTTACTTTTATTAATCGTCGACCTGGAAGAGGCTTGGAGGCTTCTAGAAAGCTATAGTGTTGTCCTCCTTGCCATCAGGTGAAAACACAATATACTTTTGCATTTCCCTATGGCTTCCTCTGTGAGTCGTAGCTGGCTGGATGCCTTATCTGTTTAGAGACAGATAAAGGAAAAAAGAATTTCCCTTGGGGAAAGAAGGACATGGTAGTATTTTTTTGATACTTTCCAAATCTCCTGGTACATTGGATTATAGGATCTACATGGGTCATGTTGTGCAGTTTAAAGAGCTGTTTCACTGATGAGGATTTCCAAAGTGTATTGCAGTGTGGTGCTTTTTGTAATTTAATTTCTGTCAGTTCTTTCCGGGAAAGGCATTCTGTGTCTGTTTGTGTGAGTGACAATGACAACCAATTCCCATTTTGATATCCGAGACATGAAAATAAAATCCCCTCTTGAGCCCAAAGACACTTATTTCTGGTACCCTGCAGATCTAGTATATAAACAAGAAGGACTCTGCTTTTGTATGTGTCCCCCCCAAAAACCCAGCAAAACAAAACTGTTAACTGTAATCTCACTGAGTGAATCTGAGAAGAACATGAGCTTGGCATGCAATAAGAAAGCTGAGGCAGTACCCAGCAAAGATGAAAGTGATATTGATGACCGTAGTTTAATTGGGTTTTCATAAAACATGCTGTTCTTCACATTTTGGCTAATGCTTGATAGTTTCTTTTTATGAGTCTGGCAAGACAATGAAACTTCAAACCATTTGCTTTGCAACTGGAAAAATGAGCCAGAGAGATATTCAGAAGAGCACTAGGACTCTTTGTCTCTTGTATTAAGGAAAAGCACTTCAGCAGCAAGGGACCGAGAACCTCCTGCAAACATACAAGCACAGTTTAGCAGTAAATCAGCTCAGCTGCAATCCTCACCACATGATATTCTGTAGTTGCCACTGGGGAGAATTCTGCTCATCTCCAGACAAGATTGTGACTTGAGTTAATATTTATTTCCGTTTTTACAGATGTGCTGTCCAGTGATGGATGGGGTGTGTTAACCTTCTACTTTTTCACACCTGGTCCACACCTGTTTGGGATCTCATTCCCTGTCCTACTGGGCAGCAGCTCTTGAACTTTGTTGGATCCTGGATCTTGGGCCAACTGAGGGTGGTGAAAAGCTTTGAAACTCTTGGTCAAGGGACTTTTTGTTTTTAAAGTCAGAGAGGTTGGTAGGTTTTGTTTTGTTCTTGAATGAATATTCATTCTCATGACAAAAACATTTCACAATAAGTTGTTTTCATTTGACAGCTCTTTGGCAGTACATGTGTGAAATAAATTGGTTTTCTTGTAGTCCAGTTCCTAGTGGTCGAGAATATCCCTGTCTCAAAAAGGCTTTGGACTTTTGTTGCACTCATTGACAGTTTAATCAAAAAAGCTGTGGACTAAGTATTCCTTAGAGTCTGAACTCTCTAGGGAACGTAGAAGTCCACCCCCCAGCACATTGTGAAGAATCTTGTCTTGCCTGTGCAGCTCTTTTTGAGTAAGAAGGGGACTTTAGACTCCAGGGCTGTGGATTCAATAGCATGAAATTCAATACCAAAATTTTAAAACAAAAAACAAATGGTATTGTTTTGAATCCTTTTATAGCATGTTTTTTTCATTTGCACTGCGGGAGCTTTAAATATTAGTATGCCAGCACTAGCCAAATTTAGGTTGATCGAGACTAGAGGAGAGTTCAGAGAAACCTAGCTAAACTTACTGAGGAGGAGGCTCCATGGCAAATGAAGTTCCTTGTAGAGTGCCAGAAGACAAAGCATGATCTGGGAGAAAACTAATTTGCTCAGATGTCTTGAATTGCTCTAACTTAATTCTTCTAGTTTAGGAAAAGATCTGAGCAGCACTACTCAGTGCATTTGTAGTATTACTGTCTACTTGACTGGGCAGTGTGTGAATGGCAAGTATGTGGAGAGTCACTGTAGTTATTAATAACATAACTGAAAGCCAGAATAAACATGATGTTTCAGGCTTTTAAACTAATGTCAGTTCAAATTTGGATGGTGGACAGGCTACTAAGTGGATTTTAAATCCTCCTCTGTCTAGTCTGGTAGCTTTTTCAGGAGGTAAAATACTGAACTGTGGAGACCTTGGGACTGCTGCAACAGAGCGACTCACATATTCCACATCTGCTGGTCTCTGTCTGTATGGACTAAAGAAGGTGGTGAATTGAGACTGAGGTACATAGAAGAAGCTGTGCTGTGAATGAGGGATAAGAACAATTGGGATGTCATAAGCAAAGGCCAAGGTGTGCAGCAGAGATGGGTTGTGGGATCACAGACCTGAGGGGTGTTTAAATTGTGAGTAGACCAGCATGTCACTGTTGCACTGGGGGCTATCGATCAAGGCTCAAAGATAGCTCCTGGGCAATATGTTGTGGTCCCAGGGCAGAAATAGTAGGGGAGCTGCAGGTCAGCAGAGATTGTTGTGGTGACGCCAGGGAAGAATAGAGAAAGAAAGGGAGTTGCCAGTCAGGAATGAGGGATGCTGGCAGAGCTCAGTATTTGGAGTAACTGGTTAGTGCTAAGTGCTTTCTTCTTCCTTGGATGCCATTATGTGTCAGTTTTTCCTCGCTGGGTTTCTTTTTTTTTTTTTTTTTTCCATTTTCCTTTAAGAATCTGAATCCCCCTGAGCAGCAGGTGATCCTGACTATAATGTAGAGGAATAAGCTTGGGAAAGTTTTGTCAAAAGAAAGCGGGTTATAAAAACAACTCTCTCTGCATGGCTTGAACCTGTCAGCATGACGCTACCGACGATGCAGCTGGAGGGGAATGCGACAGGCTCCACAGCCCTGAGACAGAGCAGCCCACATGGCCTGCTGATGTTATGGGCCTGGCGTGGATTTGGGGAAGGTGTGCCCGCTTTGCCAGGTGGGCCATGCATGGAAGTCAGATGCTAAAGTGGCTGTAAGCCTATAATCAGACTAATCATTTTGAATCTCAGTTCTGCCAAGAGCTTGAGAGGGGTAAGGAAAGTGCCTGAAAGTCCTGCTGGGCTCATCTCCAATGTACAGGGTGCTTTTGAGTGTCTGCTTTGGGACTTATCTTTTGGCCCCTCACAAGATGAAAGGACTCTTTGTAAGGATAGTCCTCTCTGCGTGTGGCTGCAGCATGAAGTTGTGCTGGTGTCCAGGTGTGGGGTAGTCAAATAAAGCTAGAAAGAAAGTGGCCAATGGCTGGGGAAGTTTGTGTGAAGTGGCATGGGATGCTGGTCTGCCCAGGATGTCTTGCTGCTCGGCTCAGTGTCAGTAGCCCTAGAGCAGGGGTTGCTGGAAACATTTCCATCCAGACAAATTGACTCTGTTTGTTCCTGTTGGCTTTGTTCCTTTCTCTTTTGTGTTCCAGAAAGGGAGAATTTACCCTCTGCAAATGCAGGGCTTACACACAATTTTCCCGGAGCTCATTTAGTCAGCCAAATCAGCAGGAGCTTTTTGGAAATGACAGGAGCCAGCTGAGGTCAGTTTTGATCTGGTAAGAACTTTCCTAAACCAGTATTGGTTGGGAGTCACTTTCTTTAGACCAAGTCAGTAGGAACTAAAGAGAGCTGGCTGAAAAGGTGTAATTCCTGGTGAGGAGTTCTTGGATGAAAATCACTTCCTAGATGAAGGAGTCAGGGCTATGCTGAATTATTTGCTGCTAGAAGAGTCTTTGTTCTCAACCAGCTGAACTAGACTAGTCTCTTTAAGTTTTTTTCCAACTTTCCTTATTGTATACTAAGACTCTTTCCAAACAGACGGCAATGGACCTATAGCTTTTGTGTAAGGAGTATCAGAAGTTATTATGCCTTTTGTGGGTGCCCAGAGGCCAGGCTGGAACCTTCTCTGCTCACAGCTGCTGTCTTAATTCCACTGTGTGGTCCTCAGTCCAGTTGTATGGAGGCTTCTCTTGATCTTCAGAAATACTGCAGGAAACTATTTTCTCTCACTGTCCTCAGAGCTGTCTATTTGGAGAAGAGGTGTCATATCATAGCATGACACACGAATATATGCAGTGCTATCTTCTGGCACATTTGGCATGCCATGTCTCTAGCTGTGCAGTAGTGTATGTGAGCATGTCCTTGTGTATATCAGTTGAGGTAGCTCACCCTATCTCCCGGGATGATTTTGCATTCTGTTTTCTGGGTTGTTACATCCCGATGATGGCATAAATTTTCTCAAAGTGCTTCCAGGCTGTCCTGCTTCTCATGTGTCATGTGATCCATGTTCTTAAGTGACTAGCTGGAGATGCAGATCTCAGCTCAATTCTCTGCTTTGCCACAGGCTTTCTGTGTGACCTTGACAAGTCATGAGGTGATTTTTCCAACATGTTTTTCTTGTGAGCAATTAAGGGGCACATTTTTAGAAGCAGAAGTCAAACTTCAAGAAAAAAGCAAGAATGAGCTTTTGTGTGTTGGCCAGTCATGAAGTACACAGTACCTACTTATGGTCTGTGTGTTTTTATTTGAGAAATAATAGCTTAATTACCATATGATCAGGAGCATAGCTACATTGGCAGAGACACCTAGGGGGAATATGGTCTGCATGTCTAGAAGCCTTACTGCTGGACTGGGCATTGTTTACTGCCTCCTTTTCCCAGCCTAGGGCCATTTCCTTGTTTACTGAGTGATAAAAATGAGGACACTATAGAGTGCATCAGTCTGGAGACATCTGCATCAGGAGTTTTTCTGGCACAGTTACATCAGCAGTCCTCTTTGGCTGGGTGAGCTTTGCGGTGTGGGACAAGCCTTAGTCTTTGAGTTCCTCAGGGACTTAACTGGCTATGGTGTATAATTGTGCCTCTCTTCCCTATAGGTCTGTATGAAGATGGAACACATTAAAATTAAGAGTTGCACAAGTTGTAGCTGAAGGGACCATTGAAAAACTTTGATAGGTACAGTATCATTCAACTAAGATTTCATAAGATGTTCAGTTCATAAAATGACTTGAAACATGTGCACTTAATAAGTGAATGTGCAAACATGCAGAAGGTGGAGAGAAAGAGCAGTTCAACATTTCCCTAATTCTAAATGTCCTTTGCAATGCTACTAAAGACACTTGTGTTTATATCCAAGGAAGAAAAATGTAAAACAGAAAAGCATTAAGGTGATCTGTTTACTTTTAGCTACTCACCTGTCTTGCACAGTGTTTTGGTTATTGGAACTTAGTTTTGTCTCTCAAACAGAGTAAAGTCATTGAATTGCGGATTCTCAAGGGGCAAGTGTGGACAATGGCATTTTCCTGTAAATTTGAGGCCTTTCAGCTAATCTTTATTAGTCTCTGCTATAGGGCTAGTAGTTCTGAGACTTAGTAAGCAATTATGTTTCTTTCAAAACAACATTGGGAAATGGGTCCAACTTTATGCTTGAAAGTTACTGCTGGTGGAAGCTCTGTAACCTGATCCATTTCTCCACAGATAAGACTGTTTTTCCAGTGTGGCCTGTAAAAGCAGCTCTTTCTTTTGGCCTGAAAACTGATGGCCCAATTGACGTACCACCTTTGGATTCAGGGAGAGGCCCTGATCCCACTGTTTTCAGAAAAAAAACCCCATTCCTTGTGGCTGCTTCTCTAAAGTCAGCATTTCACATCAGTGCATACTTGGCCTTTATATCTTCAAGGCATCTTTTTTTTTTTTCCCTTCCAGATACTTGGGAACAGGAGGTTCAGAATGTTTGGTGATGAAAAAGCAGTGTGATGCCAGGGGCTGTATTGCTGGCAGCATAACATAAACACCTTTGACTTATAAGCTGGTGCCAAATGAAGTTCTCAGAAAGCCACGGAAAGACTACCTGGAAAATCAACAAATGTGTTACATGCAAATGAGCCAGCTTCCTTTCTGTAGTTCTCAAAATGAATCCTTCTTCTGCAAGGTGGGTGCATTTTAGGGAGTGGTAAGTGAACCACACCTCTTCTTCCAAATTTTTCTCACTGACCCTCTACTGGGCCTTAGTTCTGCCAAGGAAAAGCCTTTTAAAGTTCAGTGTCAACAGTCAAGTGTTGTCTGTTCTCTGAAAGGACAACATGTATCTGAGGGATCTAAAAATATCATTCAATGTTGAGAACTAGAGAATTTATGTAGTTTATAGGGACCCAAATTACACAGAGCCAGTAAAATACAAAAATTAATAACTTTGTCCAGTAATTAATTGCTGGTAGCATGTGAGGACAGTTTTCAGGAAAGACTAGTTTTCATTCTTGGTTTCCTGAATTGATATATGTCTGTCCACTTACCTGCCTACCGCTGCTGGACAAGCACAAGACTATTTTGAAGAATACAGACCCTGAGTTAGATTTTGAGTTAGATTCTTTGCATATTAGCTATGCCATGCACAGACAGCGGGGGGAGATCATTAGGAAGCCAAATGCAATTTTCTTGTCATATGGGACAGTCACAGAGTGAGTTATGGTATGCTATGGGCAGTTTTCTCTTATGCTATTGATGGATAAACTCCATGGACTCTTAATCTATGAAGAATCAGATAATAAAACAGAATTCTGTCAAGAGCTCTGCTCCATTAAGGCATCTCTCCCCCACCAGGAACCACTCCACTGTCCCTTTGCACTCACAGTCCTGACAATAGTTATGCAAAATGGCAGGGATGGAAAAAAGACTGATAAGTGGTATATACTTTCCAGGCCATTTCTTCCATCCCATCTCACTCCCTCTGTTTTTATAAATGGCAGAGAGGGACTGGACTGTAGTGTACAAGTCATGTTACTTTTTGTTGTTGGTTTTTTTTTCTAATAGTATACATTCTACACTGAATTGTGGTATAAAGTGCAAATGCTCTGTAAAGGGCTTTTTTGCCCTTCAATACAAAGATTTCAGTCTGTGCCCCTTGTACAGCTCTGCCTCTCTCTTCTAATGGGAGGCCTCAGCATGGGGAAACACATCCTAAGAAAGCAGAACAACAGGGCAGGAATTAGTCGGATGCAGAGGAGAGCAGCTCGATACTAACGGCCAAATAGGCTCTGACAGCCTCACACCAACGGGCCACTCTCCTCTATGGGAAGTTTATGAGGCCTTGGCTTGTGTGGCCACCTCCACTTACGAATGAAAATCAAAACCAGATTGATGTCCCCCTCCCAACAGCAGCTGCCTGATTTTTTGCATAAATCGTGCTCCCCGGCCCCTCTCCAGGGGAGCTCCATAAAATAAATGGATTCATTACATGCGGATTTCCTTTTCCTTCTTCTCTGGAGAAACAAAGAGCCTATTAGACGCAATATGGAAATGCACATATGCATGCACACACGTGCAGACAACATGAAAATGTGCACGTGCACATGCAGCATATAAGCTCCCTCCCATCTCTGTACCCAGACAGTGCCATAAAATACATGAAAAAATCCCTTCTCCTTTACAGCTCTGCTGAACACACAAGCCTGTATTCATTCACACAGATCTGCAGCTTAAATTCTAAACTAAAAAGGACAGGAAAGCCCAGGGCAAGTTGCTCCTTCCAGAAGGTGGAGGACTGTGAGTGCACTGAGTGGAGGTTATTTCCTTTTGCCAAAGACTCCCCCAGTGCCCAGGAGCTGTGTTTTTACCAAGAGCATAAGGGCCCCATCCTCCGCAGAGCAGGGCTCACAACAGGCTGCACGCTTGGGACACCATAACCGCGAGAGCTGGGAGGCTGCCAGCTTTCTCTCCAGCTGAAATAGAGGAAGGTGCTTTGTGGCTGAGAAGAGGCAGAGGGATGAAGGTAAGGAAATGGCTGGGTGCCCTTCATTCCTCTCATCTCCAGGTGGCGGCAATACTGGCACAGGAAAGAACTGGAAAACATACCTTCCCCGGAAAGCTCTGCCTGTGTGAAGCAGCCACAGATGCAAATCTCACACACCTGTATACCAGGGTGAGGGATGCACTGGAAACCCCTTGCTGAGCAGGTTACATGAAGTCAGGAGGTGCGATCACCTTCAAAATGATGCCCTAAGTCACTGGCACCAGGACAAGACTGTAGTACGTGGGCACGTTCACATTGTATGCTAAACTTGGGTCAGAGCCCGAGTTTGAGCACTAACTTGCTTCCCATGCAAATTGTGAACGCCCCAACCCTCAGGGCCAACTCCCTACATCTTCAGTCGGAAAGCCTTTGGGGCTCTAAAAGCCCAGCCTCAACAGGGTGCTGTGCTATAGAGCCAAAATTACAGCAGCAGTGGGAAACTGGTTGTAACCTTTACCAGCTTCTGGCTACCATCTGACAAGGGAGCCAGGGAGGAAAGGGAGGAGTAAGAGGAGAGCTGTTTTCGCTCCCTGGCACCAAGGGATGCTATACCCTGAGACAAGGGAGAGAGACTCAGAGCTCAGCTAGAGGATGGGAGGCAAACACGGTGGTGACATTTGCTGGGACAAAGCTCAGGACCATGCTAAGGATATGCCATTAGTGCCTGAGCTGGACTGAGTTTTGGTGTTCAAGGGAACATCAGTCTCCTTTTTTATCCAGAATCCATGCTGCTGTGGAGCACTTTTTAGTCTTTTGGCCTTTTTAGGAAGCAACGGTGTAAATTTAGGAGGGCACAGCAGCAGGCTGGAGGCAAGAGAGACCCATTCAAAATCAAGGGGTGGGGAGAGCAATGTAGACAGCAAAAGGACTTCAGATACACAATCCAAGACCTGAATCTCTCAAATCATACACATCTTACACAGTAGTGTAAGAAGATACTAGTGTTTTTCTCAGGCCTTCAATATTGGGCTTTAAGGTTGCAGTCAGGTTCCATTGCTAGCTTTTCCTGGCAGCTGTGAAGAGTAGGAACTTTCCCTTATATGATGTAAGTTTTCATATAATTGAGTGAGTCTGGGAGCTGGAGCTTTACAAAAAACAGTGACTCGAATGGGATGTCTGATGAAATCTAGGAAGTCAGCAGCATGGGGGAATGCAGACCCTGCAGAGGAGGGCTTCTGAAGAGCTGCTGAGCAGAAACCTTGCATCTGAGAGAAGCTAGCAAGAACTGAGACATGAGGGAGCTCAAAGCAGTTCACATTGCCTTAAATTCAGTATTCTAAGCCCCAAGGTTTCAGACATTTTAAGCTGGACCACAAAAATTTGTGATAACTCTAGAATCATGGGTTTTTGTAAAAGAATAAATGCTGCATTTTCTCTCTTTGCCTCTGGGCATTAGAGTTGCCTTCAAATAGCTTTTTGTAGTTTTTCCCTGCATTGAAGAAAACATGTTGCATTAGTATCACAATTTTTGGTTTTTCCCACACACAAGAGGACTAGAAACTTGTCTTATGCAGATAACACTTTTCTCACCTAATCATCTGTCATCAGGTTCTGGAGCTTTAAGGAAAAACAGGACAAGTATAATGAGATCCACAACCCATCACAAACACTGGCAATGCTACTTCAAATGGCTTCACTTCACTGATGTCAGCAAGGACTTTGTATACACAAATATGGAGATTGCAATCTTGATCCTGGAAACACTGGAACCTTGAAATGGTAAAACTGGGTGAGCCCTAAAATCCATTTATTCCCATATCCTGTCTCTGATTATCTGATGCTTTCTCTGATGCCTTTGCCAGATGCTTTAGGGGAAGGTGCAAGAACCTTGCAGCAGGCAGATGTAACATAATCTGTTCAACACTTGCCATCACTTTCTGGTTCCTGTCTATTAGAGATGGGATTGGGACCAGGAATATAAATTTTAGCATCTTTTCTGAAAGCCTTGTTAGTGATCATTGTTATGCTTTTTTGTTTCTTCTCATCCACATCATTGTCCAGTCTTTTTAGAAAATTGTTTGCTTAATTCTTGGCTTCTGCAGCTTCTTGTGTTTGGTACAGCTTAATCCAATTACAGATGAGTGAAAGAAATTAGTTACTTTGATGAAGTTTGGACCAGTCACTTCTTCATCTGATTGAGTATCTGTTCACCCTTGTGTGTCCAAGGACAGCAGCAAGTCTTTCTCGCTGTGAGTGTTTTCATCAGGATGTCTTGTGGTTGCAAGAATACATGGTGCTAGGGATTTGTGCCAGTGAGTCTCTTTGCTTGAGTCTCCCATGTACTTCATCTGCTTGCTTTCACAGACCCCGCTTCTCCCCAGTGTTTTTCTCTCCCTACACGTTACCTGACAGCTGAGTGTTACCTGAGCACTCAGGTTGAACTGAGACAGTCTCTGGTCTGTTTCCTGCTGTGATGTTTTGCATCAACATCTGCTCCTCTTTAGACTATAAGGTCTGTGGCAAGAATGAGCTTCTGTGTATGTATGTTTGTGTCTGCAAACCATGATTTCCGCTGGAACCTGTCTGTTCTGCTGTAGTGCGTACAATGATTAGCAATAATTCCTAATTAAACACCTAAATGCACCCTGCTCTGCCGTTCACTCTTTGTGACCTTGGGCCCAGGCTTTGTGGTGGGGCTCATCCCTGGAGCACAACAAGGCCAGTGACTTGGAAGGAATGCAGCACTCCTGATTCTCCATGGGAAAGCAGAAGGCACACTATTCTCTCTAGAAACAATCCTGTCTCTGGTCTCCCTCCTTTGCCCTTATCTCCAAGGGGATTTGTAGGCAAATAGGATCAAAGGCTCAGAGATGCGAGATAGACTGCCTGAATATTCACTGGCAGGCAGGGATAGGTGGTGCAGTTCAAGCAACCCATCCTCAGCTCACAAGTGAGCAAGGAGGAAGGATAGAGGCAGGGGATCAAGCCCTGACCCTTCCCTGACAAGTCACTCTTTTTTCTTACACTTGGGAGGCACTTGCTGCAATTTCTGGAACCAATACCTCCCCTCTGAATGGAAAATCCAGCTGGAGATGTGCCTGTGATATCTGACACTTACAATTCACGGTATGTTGGTTGCTTCTGCAAATTGGATTGGGAGCACAAACATCCCCTCATGACTTGCCAGCCACGTGTGGAGTTCAGTAGTCACACTGTGTGTGGGCTCCTTGGAGAGGAGAAAACTTTCCAAGCAGCAATGGACTGCGATGAGGGTGAGAGGTGGGTGCAGGTAGGGGTGATGACTCCCCAGTTTGGATCTGAGCAAAGAGGTGGGTGAGGTTTGATAACTTGCATATTTGCTCAGACGCAGGAGCTGGTGGGTATTTGGAGGTGAGGAGCTGAGCAGCTGGCAAAGGAGACGATCTAATGGAAGGAGGAAGGAAGATTTTGTCTCTGCTTGTGTGTGGCTTTTTTGGCTTACTGTTTTTGGCAGTCTGCCTCCAGGGACTGGAACTGCAGAGTTCAGCCTGGGCTTCCTCCTGGAGAATAGCTTGTGGCTTTGATCAACCACAGCTATGTTCCTCCATCCCTGCCTGCTCCCTGAGCATGGAGTTTGGCTATTCAGACAAGTGGCAGCTCGCCACAGGCCCTGCTGCTGTGACAGCCCTGCCAGAGCCAGGACTTGCTCTCCGGGCAAAGAGAAAGATGCTGGTAGGCCCAATTGCTTCTGTTGTGTGATGGGTTTTCAGCTTCAGTATATCAACTCTGCTGCCCAGACCACCCTTCAAGTCCCCATGTAGCAGGAAAGGGCCAAAAGAGCCTTGGAGACAGCAGTGTCCTGGCTCTCAACGGAGACCAGGCGAGTTTGTAGGGGAAGGACAGAGACAGAAATGACCAAGGCAGTTGGAGGCGACCATGCTGCATCTGCCAGCCTCTGTCTTCTATACCTGGCCTACTGAATGCAGCAGAAGGCTCCTCCTGTGTGTTTGTCATGTCCTGGCAAATTATCTATGTGTAGTCACTCCTTCCTCAACAGCTGGGGTGTGCAACAATAAAATCTGTCTGCATTTCAGACAGTGCTGTTTTCAGGTTCATCTATTCCCTGTTCTAGCTGGTGATCCCTGGAGAAGAAGGGTATAGTAATTATGGGAGAGTAATATTCAGGCTGCCCTTCACACCCACCACATACACTATGCCATGGGTTAGCTGATCTCAGGAATGCACGTTGAAAACCAGCCCCAGGTTGTCTTCTTTGGGCTGCAGCGCCCATCACTGTGATACTTGGATACCACTCAAACTGTTGAAGGCATGAAATCTCAAAGCTTAGAGTTCTTGCTGGCCTCTGGATGGGCCCACTGGCCCAGCCTGCATCCAGACACAAAACCCCGTCTATCCTCTGGTTTGCTGACAGGATGTTTTTTCCCAATAGTTTGAAGGTAGACTCAGGTCTGGCAGTCTGCACAGCCTACTAAAAAACAGTCTTATAAAATGTGAACTAGGAAGCAAAACTCAGCATCATAAGAGAAAGAGGAGGAAACCACCAATTAGGAACAGCTCCTGAGGGGATGCTTTCTTAGGAGCCAGGAGGCACTCTACCAACAGGGCTTTTGGAGCAGGATGGGGCTGGCTGGGGAGGGCAGAGCCAGGGGTACCTGACTTGCACAGAGCCTTTCTGCACTGTGCAGGAGGGCTGGTCCTGCAGCCCAGCAGTTGCTGCGCCTGAAGCAAAGCAGCAAGAGATTGCACCCTGGCTGGGGGAGGACTAGCACCCAGGAGTAGGGAGGAAGAGCAGGAGGAGCACCGGAAGGTACAGCCCTCCTTAGCCTATGGCAACCAGCTAGCAATGAGAAATTCCTTCCTCCAGAAAGCAACTTTGCCACAGAGTAGCTGGGAGTAGCTTTCAAAGCTCTCCTGATAGCCAAGTTTCCTACACAATGGCAAATGTGTGCCTGACCGCAGGGCAGCTGCAGGCAGGCAGAGGCTCTGTGGCCCTGCAGAGAGCAGAGAGAGATCCTCTCGTGCAAATCTAACCCACAGCTGGTGTCCACCTCCAGAGGTGGCTTCTTACACCGTCAGATGTAGGTTGGTAGAGAAAAAAGACACAAGGTCTGAGCTTTGTAGTCAGTGCATCCTTCCTACAGTTCGGTAAATGCCAGGGGATTATTGTTTAGGTCTTGGCCTGTTGGGCTGTTGTAGCTGACTGGGAGTCAAGGTTATTGTTGGTGGTATCCGAGTGTGGTTGGTGGTGGGGGCACACTCTCGATAAGGAGTGTTGAGACACTGAGGACTGAACGACCAGGATCGGTCTTGTTGACCATGTGACTTCTCCTGGAGACGAGTGGGTGTGCAGTGTGGCTTTTATTTGCTCCAGTCTATCTTGTTTCTCAGTTTTCCTGGAGATGACAGCTTCTTACCAGCTTAGGCAATGGGGTCTGCGGGGACATTAAGGTTATAAAATACTTGCTTAGGGTCACTGGGTGCTGCCTACAGGAACTGTCCATGGCCTGTGAGGAGAAGCGCCTCCAGTGGGCAGCCTAAAGCACCTGAAATCCCATCTGCTTTTTGGGGTGCTGGTGGAAACTTTGTAGGAGATTTGGGTCCCACTCTTTTCTCAGCAATGAGGTGGCTCATCAGCTGGCTTCCCTGACAGTTTTTAGTATCGCCTGTGGTCACCATTTACTACCCTGTAGGGTTTCAGTGCTTTGCTTCAGCTCTTTAACAACTGGATCTGTGCTTTGGGAGCAGCTCAGCTGTCCTCACCGATCCCCCTGAGTGAAAGGACACATAAGCGGTGCTTCACGTCAGATCTGCCAGGCACAGGTCACTGCAGTGGCCACCCAGAGCACCATGGGCAGTGTGACACAAAATATTTTGAAGATGCCATAAGTGAGACCTGCTTAAATATTTGCTTTGTGAAGCAGGGACTGAGATCTGAGACTGGGACACTCAGTCTTTAGTGTCCCAAACATTTTCCCCATCCTGAAAGTTTCTGTGTGGAGGTGCTCTCCCTCTTCCCAAGGAGCTATTTCATGTTGTGTAAGGATTCAGTGCTCATTAGGTGAGTGATTTGAATACAGGCCTCACCCTGTCAGAGGAATCACAACAGTGTAATGAATCAGTCTCTCTGGTCCATTTGATGCTGACTATGAATCTGGGTCTCCCACAACCTAACCTTGACTCTTTTTGTGGTCTGTCAGCCCTGATAAGTTTCTACAAAGAGGTTAATTTCCAGTAAATTTTTTTCAATTAATAAACTAACAACAAAATTTGCTGAGAAATGTCAGGTAAGATCTAGTCCAGACCTAGTCCAGACATGTCAGCCTTCTGCCCAGGAAAGAATTTGTACCAGAAATTATCTTGCACTGATGAATCTCATAGATGTGTTGCAGAGTTGCCAATAAGTGTTTTGCCTACTAGCACAAGCAAGAGAAAAAAGAAACCAAAAAGGAGCTTTAGTTTGACACACCAGGTAACAGAAATCAGGCTGTGTAATATTTTCTGCCTGACTACCCTTACCTAATATGAGCAGCATGGTGAAAAGGGAAGCAAGAAGCGGGTAGAAGTTAGAAAGATATCTTCTGAGTCATTGCGGAGTGAACAGGAAGTCCTGATGATTCAAGATTTGGCACTTTCCCTTGCTGAACCCAATGGCACATCCTAGTGCCAGGAGAAACTAGGCTGTAGGAAGTGCAATCTTTTGGCTGAGATAACAGACCTGTGATTTTCCTCTTCATCGATAGGGAGTCCACTGATATTTTTCATGAGAAAGTAAAGCTCTGTTTATAGTATCAGGACTGAGACTGTGTGTGGAAGTCCTCAGCATCTCACTTTCCAAAATGCTGTGAAAGCTCTCCTCATTTCAAGCCCACCTTCTTCAGTGATGGTGTGCACATACATCAACTTGTTAGTCTATTTGAGGAGCTAGTTATCTTACTCATTAGAACAAGTTATGTTTATTCTTTTTAATATGTTACTTATAGCATTTATTTTTCTCTATCTTTGAAGTGCTGAGATGCACAGCCACTCTTATTGGCTCTTTGTGGGCAGCGCTGTTGTTAGGTGTGTGTATATTTTGCTCCACATATCTGTGCTCTTCTAACTTCCTTCTGGAAAGCAGCATTAGTGGGAGAAAGGTTCCTGTGTCCCCTGTTGTGGATGTTGTGGACCAGCATGGGATGTGATGATGTTAATTAATAATGGCAACCATTATTCTTTGCTGGTCATTTTCGGAGCAGTGCTCTGCTATTGTGCTTCTCCAGCTGTCTCTCCTCCTCTCCCTTTCTCCTCTGCCCATTCTTTGGCATGTGCCTGTATGTCTCACTTGCCCACTGTCCAGGTACCTTTGGGGAAGCACAGCTGTGTCTACATCTAAAATCCTGCTGAGAATTGTGGAAAGTATCCCAGCAGTGATGAAAACCTTACATTTCATAGCCAAGTCAACAAAAAGGAAGGGCTGTGCATGGATGACTAATTTAATTTCCCTTTGCCTATAGCAGAATCTGCTAAAGGATTTGCAGTTGGTTTCCCCTTTAGCCAGGGTGTCTTGCTGTGAACCTGTTGAAATTGCATACGTGGCAGCAGTCACAGTTGTTGCACTGGTGAGCTAAAGAGGGCACTTGAAGCTTTTGAGCAGCAAAGGTAGACTCCTGAGAAAGAACTAACATATGGAAACCATGAAGACCATCCCCGGCCTGCTGGCTGTTGTGGACCTCATCCCCGTTGCCTCTGCCAAGCCCAGCCATAGGAATGATGTCAGTGAGTTGCTCTGTGGGGTTCTGGAGAGCAGTGAAATGTGCCCAGTGAAGTCAGTGATGACATTTCCAGTCCTGGAGGGTTACACGACCATGGGTTGCCCCCACGCCTATTCCATTGGATGCAGATCTGGAAGCAGAGCCCTTCAGCTCCTTGAATCCAACTCATTGTATCTGGGAACAGAGCCAAGGGGGAATGGAGGAGACTTCAACTGGTGTCAATTGCAGCTGCATGTCTGCTTAGCAACACAGTTCTTTGTAAATACATTCTCCATGGCTCTGCAACCTCTGCTGATTTTTTTTGCTGAACGAATAGGCCTATGTGGGAGCTGGGGCCACCCCTAGAATCACTGACCCATTGTGGACAAGAAAATTTTGGAAATGCTGAATCTATCAGGCACTGGGCACTACCAGCCATCTCCCAGGTGCTGCTTCTCGTGACTGAACAGCAGTGGTTGCTCTGGGTCCTGCAGCAAGAAAGGCAACAAGCCTCTGCTCATCTTCTTAAGCAGCTGCCCAGTGTCTGGTGCACTCTGGCTGCATCTGCTGAAATGAGTAAATGTCAAATGGTGAAGACTTTAAGATCAGACAAAGCTTTGAGGCGAAAAAAACCTTACATTAGACACAATGTTACTGTAGATTCAGTTTGGGTCAAAGACTTCCTCCATCCTTCTGAGATGTACTCGATGTCAGATCCACATGGCATTGAGCTGGGCATGACCTGAGGACACTGTGTCTATATTTTGAAGGGGCAACGTGTATAGATGAAGTCAGCCACACTTTTTGCTTTATCCCTAGGTGCCTCCACAGCCCCCGCTGGGTTAAGTGAGTGGAACAAAAGCTCTTCCAAATACTGATGCCAAATAACCAGAGCAGGACTCCAGAGCTCCCCTTCCAGCTCTAGGAGAAGAATTGACCTAATGTATGAAGCAGGTTCCTGAGAAGCAGGACTGCTGAAATCATGTTGTAGCAGTGGGAGGAGTTGAGGTTGGGTGGCCAGGAAAGGGAACAAGGAGCCAGGATTCACAGACTGTAGCTCTATCCATAATGGAGAGTCTCTTTCTGATTGTGGCGGCAGAGAACTTGGGTCAGGACTTATCAGTATTATAGACAAGCCACCCATAAGCTTTGTTTGCCTTTGATTCCTGTCTGGGTTCATTCAACTTTTGTCTGAGGCTAGATCTGAACTCACTCCTTTCCTTTGAAATGGTTTTCTGTTATCGGTGAAAAGGAGAAAAAAAATTACTTAATCGCCTCGCTGAGTAAACAGTTCCCACTCCTTCCTCAGAAAACAAAAGCTGAAGATTCATTTTCCTCAGAACCCATGGCAGATGAATCAGAAAGCTGGGCTTTTTGTGTGTGTGTCTGAGCTGGGCTGACAAGAACAAGTGAGCCAAATGGGGATGACAGAAATGGTGTCAGAAGCTGGTACCTCCATGCACTGGGAAAGTGCTGGACATGAACACAGCTGAGGAGGAGGGACATCTCCAGCTCTGGGCCTCTGGATAGTTCAGCTGTTGAGTCAGATGGGTCTGGGGCTTTACAAAACAGCGAGGGGGCAAGGGTGAGCAAAAAGCCAAGAGCGTGCGTGTGCGAGAAAGATGTCTCACTCCTGGCAGCTGGCCAAAGGAGTGGTTACTGCAGCCCTTGAGACACGCTTGCAAACACATATGCTGGCTTGCACACGTGTGCTCTTGCTCACACACACGTACCACTAACAGCATATGGAGGCTGCTCCCAGCGGCCAGCCCTGCTTCATGCTAGTCCCTGTTAATGACCAACATCTGGCGAGGAAGCTGGGGTGGAGAAACAGCTGGGGCCAGTGAGCCCTTTCCCTGGCGAGGGGTGAAGGGGAAGGCTGAGGGCTGGGCTGGGCTGGGCTCCACTTCTCTAAAAGCAGCCTACAAACACTCACTCCTGCTTCCTCTGTGGAGAGCAGAGGTTGAGCAGCTCTCCGCTTTCATGTTTTGTGTGTTAAAGAGCCACCAAAAAACAATTGTTTGAAACCAAAGGTCTGTGGCTGCACCAGGCCATAATAGCCAGGGCAGGTTTTGCCAGCCCAGACTGCTTTTGCCAAGAGGTCTTAGCTTTGATGCGGAGTATGGGAGCACAGATATCCTCAATATATGTTGTTAGGAAGGATTCATTATACTGATAAAAGGATTTTTCAAAATTAATATGGGCTGTTAACAGATTTGGGTTTGTCTGAGCTTCCCGTTGGCAAAACTGGAGAGGAAACAGCATCTGTCTCATGGTCCTGCAGCAGCCCTCTCTGCAGAAAAACAGTGGCGTTTTGGCCCCCGGGGAGGAGCATTCACTGGTGTGAACTGGTGGGGCATGCTGACCCTGCTAGAGGGTGTGTGGGTTTGCCCTGCTGCTACCTGAGTTTGTCCTGCGCCTTGTGTGCTCCCCAAGGTCTGATGATAACTGAGGTGAAGTACAAAATGCACTGGTAGGGAAATATGGGGAAACTTTGCATTTTTTAAATTACAGCTGTTCTTCATCTGGGAGGACTCTGCTGCCAAGCTGGGTGGTTGCCCCATCCCAGCTTCTTAGCAGCTGCACCCCATCTCACCCTTGGAATTTATCTGCAGGGGCCCAAGGTGGCAATTGCTAAAATCTTGCCCAGTCTGGAGAATCCCCATCCTCCCCAGTGGAGCTCTGGGCAGTGGAAAACTTCCCCAGTGTGTCAGCCTGCCTGAGCCTGGACTGTGGCTACCCTGAGACAGCTCTTAGGAAACATACCAAAGGCTTTCTGGGCATCAGAGAGGTGATCTTATCCAGCTCTGCTGTTATCATTGCCTCCTCCTTGGGAGTATAGGAGAGCTGTCAGAGGTGAGAAGAGAGAGATGAGGGGTATGGAACGGTAAAACAAAGGGAATAGATCTTTTACAAATAAAGAGCAAATTTTTGTGGTTGTCATCTCTGCCTGTCCAGCATGGGACTCCAGAAGAATGAGGCCTTGTTTCCTGTAGCTGAGCATGCCTGTGCTTCCCACTGGCTGCACGTGCTGGAAGATGCCCTGCCTGACATGCCACTGAGCTGAGGGTCGGGGGGGAAGCGATGGGGCAGTCAGGGCTGGGAATGGTGCACCCTGGGAACACACTCCACAGAGTGTGGTGCTGGGCCTGGGGAACTGAGAGCCTTACCAGCATCCTTCCCCCTCTCATCATCTCCCCGCCATTCGCCCTGCCTGTAAGACACTGGCTGGCAAGGGCTGAAGTGAACATCAGAGTATCTTTTGCCCCAGCAATGTCCTCAAACCAGAGCTCTCCTCCAAGTGGGGTCAGTGAGGCCAGACTCTGCCCTGGATCTCTGGCTTCCAGGTTGAGTGTGAGACCATAGAGGAAGGCTGAGGTTAGAGTGTGGCCTTGTATCTAATTACTCCCCCAGATGTGTGTAAGCATGGTACACCATCACCGGACATATTCCACATGTCCTCACTTGCTCACCACTGAGTCACAACAGACTGGAAAAATACAGCCCACTCTGATGCTCCAATAGAGATGTAAGTGCTCTCTAGTAATACATGAGTATTGTACGTGAGCAGCCAGTCGGGACAGTCGGTATCAGACATTTCCAGCTTGAAGACTGGGATGTTTACCGTATGACTGCATTCAGTTCAACAGGGAATGACTCAGGGGAGACCTTTATGACATACTCAAGGCTGTTTTGGGATGATGCTCATCAAGTTCTGAGAACACCATCTTGACCTCCCCCTTTCTTCAAGCCTGTCAGACAAGTGTTGGGCAATTAAAATCCTAAATCACAGGTATTGAGGAAACAAGGGAAGTCTTGTTTTATCATGAGACATTTCTGCTAAGAGGGAAGGAATTCATCCTGGTGGATGTTTGGGAGAAAGCACTCATGGGAGCTGATCTATCTGGGGCACCGTGATGAGATAGTGAGTTGGTGATCGGGAAAAAGGCAATGCCTCACCACCATCCTCCCTTCTCACTGGATAGTATCCTATGTGGTGGCATCTGGACACAAAGTCCTGCTGAGGGGAATCCTCCACAGAGGACCAACCAGCTCCTGTCTCAAAGATTGGGAGGGGGCACTGGCTCCTCCTTCAGAGCTGGAAGAATAGCACATACAGAACACCTGGGCTGACAATTCCTCTCCCCTTGGGAGGCTCTGGATGCTGCCAGTGCTGCTAGCTGTGCACAGCTGGGTCACAGATGTGTTGCTGTCGGGCACACGCATAACATGCCCATGTCTTTGCTAGTGGGCTCTGGAGAGAGGCAAGAAACTGGATATTCCTGGGCTCCATGGCCTTTTCTTCAAAGGCCTATCTGTCAAAGGAATCAGTGCTGACCCAGCCATGGGATCAGCAGGAGCGTTCTTTAAACCTTTACGTCGGCTGTTTGCACTTGCAACTTAAGGCCTTAAGAGCGCTACCGCAAGGGGAAGATGGTCTGATCTCCTGGCTTGTTGGACTGGGAGGACTGGAGAGGCAGAGCCTCTACCTGGTGAAGGAATGGATTCCTGTCATAATCAACTGGTGGAAAACCATTCTATAGCCCGCGGCATTTACACAGAGTAGTTAGGAGGCTGCAGGGTGTTGCTGGGGTATAGTAAATACTGTGACTGAGGCTGCTGCATCACTGTTCTCTCCCCTTGGCCTTTCACAGGCAGAGGAGACAAGGCAAGAGTTCAGTGAAGGGAAAGGGGAGGGAGCTAGGTGGACATCCTGACAAACCCTTGATGGCACTGAGCTGCCATGCAGTTGGAGCAATGAGTAGTTTAGTGCTTCTCTGTGTCCCTTTGAGATGGACAATGGTAACCCTCTGGCTCTGCACCTCTGACCAGCTTGATCACAGGTGCCATTTGTCTTCAACCATCATGTCCTACCAGATGCTGCTTTTTCCTTGCCACTGGTTCTTGTCTCTTACTGTTTAGATCCATCCACCGCCAAAAGCAGGTCACAGAATAATAGAATGATAGATTCGTGGAATGGTTCAGGTGGGAAGAGACCTTAAAGATCATCTAGTTCCAACCCCATTGCCAAGGGCAGGGACAACTTGCTCAGAGCTCCATCCAACCTGGCCTTTGACACTTCCAGGGATGGGGATGCCGAGTCTATGTGAGCTGCATGAAACTCCAGTGCAGCGGAGCGCTTCAGTGTAAGGTCTAGGGAAGACCTCCAGCTGGAAAGCACTGCAAGGCAGACTCACAGGGCAGTTTGGCATTTAAACTGCTGTTGAAACTAACTGACTTGTCTCTGAGGTAAAGCACTGGGGTGTCTGGTCTGCTCAGGTCTGCTGCTGGAGGACGAGACCAGCTAAGACTCTTTCAGAGAAATGGTGGAAGACAAAACAGTGTAGGAAAGAGTCCGAAGAGTTGGCACTCAAACTCAAAAACCTTATGTGAGAGCATAGCAAGAAACATGTTTCCAGGTCAGCTCCTGACCCTTCTGTGTAAGGGCTTTCTATGATTTGCCACGCTGCTAAGTTGCTGACCAGTGGGTTGCTGTCTCAAAGGTGAATTTTACTGTAGTCTCAAACAACATGTGAAGTGGCCAGTGTAAAATTTCTCTCTTCCTCAGGATTGTGAGGAAGGACTTCATCATGTGGGGCTGTGGTCACAGGTCTGAGGTTTTGCTGGCTGTATAAGCCACCAGCAAGAATAAGCCCCCGAGTGAGATCCATCCCCTGTGGGATCCAGGGACTGACCTGACTGGTGTGTTTTGTCCATTGATATCCAGGTCTATCCTGAGCATCTGGACCCAGTGAGCAATAAGTGAGAGGAGCCTCAGAAATGTGAGAGGGGAAAAAAAATGTGGAAGGAGACATGGATTGAGGTGAACCGATAGCATCATTCCCCCTGCCCCCCCCTCCGCCCTCCCCTGGTTATTCCTTAGCAAAAGGGGGCATAAGCTTGCAATGCTGAAATGTCTTCCTCCCACCATGGTGTGTCAGGCTCAGAGCCAGGGGATGTGCTAGGATTGTTTCTAGCCTGAGAGCCTTGGCGTAAACGGTTGTCTGCATCATGGATGAGTGTCCAAGTGTGTGACTGGGTAGGAGTGAATCGGGCTGCTGGGCCAGAGCGGTTGGTTTCATGCTCTCTTCATTCGTTATTAGCTTATTGCAGAGTCAAGATGGTGTGTCAGGCTCTGGGAGCTTTGGTGAAAGCACTCGTGAGGGCAGGGGGCTGCATTTAACCCTGCAGGTGGTTAAAGTATGCTGGGAGGCTGAAATCTGCGGAGACAGCCCCATTTCCCAGCTCAAAAACCGACCGCGGTTTTCTGCCAGCGTGAAAGGGTCTGTGTCTGCACGGGGAGGAAGAAGGAGGAAACTGCACGATGCTATTCCTTACGTGTCTTAAGGAAAGGACGAGACAGGCAGAGGTTTCCCCCGCGTCTGCGATGCCGGCGCATTCCCCAGCTGCAGCTGAAGCCTGACGCCGGGCTGGCGAAGCTGCTCTGAGTCACAGAGTGTCTGCACGGTGCTCGGTCGGCTCATTCCCGAGGCACACAGCACAGCGAGCGGTGCTCCCGCACGCCTTCACCAGCGCTCGCACGGAAACTGTCCCTCCGGCCACCCACCTCTGAATCACAGGGTCCTGGCTTCGAGCAGGGGGGATTTCCCAGCACCCAGCGTACGGGTTTGCGTGCGGAGAAGCCTCCTTGCAGGCAGCTGGAAATTGTCCCCAAACGCACATTTTTGGACAACTCGGGGCTGAGAATGTCCCTGAGTGGGTGGAAGTTCCCTGAGGAACTTTGCTGTGTTTTGTGGGTTCCGTCCCTGCAGTGAGCACAGGGACAGAAGGCATTGGACTTGCTGCCCCCCCGGTGAGGTGTCTTTTGCTCAGGTGTATCTTTACTTTTTCCTGAAGTTCAGGGTGTCTCCAAAGCCATCTCCCTCCACAAGGTGGACAAGCCCTGACACTGTTACCCTGCTGAGTGGGTGTGTGAAAATACCCTGGGTTTCTGGGGCTGTGTGGGGCTGTAACACCCTGACACGGGCCACTGCAACCCCTTTGGTGGGGGTTTTCTCATCTAGTTGCTCTTGGTGTGGGCTGCAGGATTAGCAAAGTGAGGGCATGAGGACTTTGCTTGCTACCCTGTCCTCCCCGTGGGTGCTCCTTCCCCGGCCTCCTGCCTACTCCTTCCAGTACTGGGCCCTCTTTCCCTGCATTTCCCAGGGGAGAAACTCCTTTCACATTTCCTGTGCTTTCGTGGGAGATGCCAGGGTTGCAGATGAGACATAGTGGCAGCAGGGACCTGTCTGACTGTGATGCTCTGGGCATTTGAGTGGAGGACGCCTACTGCACCCCCTGAACTGCTTCTCACTCACTGCCCTTGGGAGGAAAGAATATTTTAGCATCAGCCAGGCATGGATACCAAACAAGCAGCCTGCAAAAAGGCAAATATTTTGGCTACCCCAACACATCTGTTTAGAAGCAGCTCAACCTCAATTTTAAACAAAATGGGAAAGAAAATACATTAATTCAAGCCATGCCCTTAGGAATACAAGCCCTTGGCTGAGGCCCAGCAATGGCAGCCTCGTTGGGAGATCATGTGTCACACGGCGGAGACAATCACCACGGCTCTGTTGCGAGCCCTAGTGCTACTTTTGGGCAGGTTTCATGTTCCCTATGGAAGCTGAGGGAGGCTGTACATGGCTGCATGAATTCATGGCACTCTTGCAAGAGTACATACTCTCGCAACATCACACCTCCCCAGTGTCCTCCCCACTTTCCTGCATAGCAGCCTCCCATGTCTTGGGAAGGACTCAATGTCCGGGGTTGGCCGCTCCTGTTCTTTTTCATCCTTTGTGGGAAGGATCCAACCCTGGGAGATCCTAAAATGGATCAGCTGTTTTCCCAGCAGCCCCTGGCTTCGTGTGTGGGACTTGGTTTATCAGATTGGGAACAGCTGATCCAAAGACTTTTGACAAATCCGTGAAGATTCAGTGAAGCTTAGATGCTGCTCTCCTGATGACCTCCTTTGGTTGACCCTAGACCTTGTTAATCTCTGATGCACCCAGAGGCAAGCCTGCAGAAACATCTTAAGATGGGAAACTGTGTGGAGTGAAAAAGGGAGGTTCCTGAGCTTCTCATCTGCTTCTCTAGTGAGCTCTGTAACCCTTCCTGAGCTTAGTGGTCTTGCAGGTATCTGAGAGATTTAGGCTGATCCCACAGGTGAGGAATGCCTGAACTGTGGTCGTGGCATGGCGCACAACCCCACTAATACACCACTGCCAGCATGTTTACTGCTGTGTTACCCTATGCCCTGTGTGCCCCACACCACCAGTGTCTTCCCTTCCTTAGAGTGGAGGCAACACAACCTGCCCAGCTGCCCCAGTCTGGCATGCGGACATCTGTGCAAAGGGCTGGAGGAAGGCCAGCCCCCCCAACTACTGAAGCAGGGGGCTCTCCACCCTCTCCCTCTGCCAGCAGAACAAAGCATGTGAGCTCAGGGATCACTGGGGCCTGGGAAGCCCAATGTACAGAAATGAGGATAGGGAAGAAACCAACTGCCCAACAGCCCACGGGGTACCCCATACTTCAGCACTCAGCATTGAGTGAAGTCCTGAGGGACAGGAAGTGGCTTCTAAGCAGGGTTGCACCAAAGACCCACTGGATGCCCCTTAGGTGGTGATGCTTGGTGGTATCATTGGGTCTGTCCTAGTGTCATCTGGGATTGGCATTCCCATGGGCTCCCGGGCCATGCTGGAACTGGCCATGCTCTGACATGAAGAAA
Organism: Chiroxiphia lanceolata; assembly: GCF_009829145.1. Classification (NCBI taxonomy): domain Eukaryota; kingdom Metazoa; phylum Chordata; class Aves; order Passeriformes; family Pipridae; genus Chiroxiphia; species Chiroxiphia lanceolata. Next base: position 32,228,801 of record NC_045639.1, on the reverse strand, counting down.
GGCAATAGTTAACTTCTGTGCCATAATTATTCTTACACAACCTTCTCCATAGTGTGCAGCCAGCCTCCACTATGTAATAAGTACTAATGTCGTCTTGGGCAGAGGCGAGGGGGGCAGGGAGTGCCTCAGAGGAAACCCTTGGCTCGCGTCAATCAGTGCAACTTTTTATTTTACAGATCAGGCTGCAGAGTGCTTCCAAGTATGAACAAACCTAAATGAAGACAGCTGGCAGAGGCTCTTGTCATCTAATTCCTTCCAGATGTGCAGTCATATGCTGCAGTTTCTGACTAATGACATCCCTGAGAAAAGCCCTGGGGATGCAGCAGTGATGGGGTGGGCGAGGGGCATGCCAGGAACCTGTTGGTGGGCTGATAGCACTGACTCCCCAGAAGCTGCTGCTTGGAGACCCTGGGGAGGGACCCTCTGCTCTCCCTCTCTTCCCCTTGAGATCAGCAGGGCTCAGCAGGTGGCACGGGGCTGATTCTGCCATGCTTGGGCACCCAGGCAGCTCTCCACAGGTGGGTAAAGCTACTTAATCCAATAGCAGTGTCCTGCAGAGGTACTTTATGGCCTGGAAGCCAGAAAACCACACATAGTAGGGTTGTGCTGGAGCAAATTAGTGATGTTTTCTGATAATGAATTGAGGTTGAAGCGTTTATGCTGCTTCCCACTTGGGAGCCCATTCAGATCTCCCTGCGTGATGCCTCTCTCTGCCAGAGAGATGTCTGAGAAATCAGTCTGGGTGGGAAGATTTGTAAATCCTGCTGTGTCCCCATGAAATATCTGCCCTGCGTGTCCCCATTTTATGTTCCTGCACAGCCTGGGTTGTATTAGAGCTGTGCACATTCTCCAACGGGTTTAGTTTCCTCATCCCCTGTGGGGGAGACCATGCTAGTTTTATCAGCTGGGGCATAGGAGACACTCTGGCTTGGAGATGGGTCAGGAACTGGGGAGGACCAGCCCTTCTGACTCCAGGAGGGAGATAATGTCTTCCCAGAGTATTGCCTCCTTCACACTGTCTTTCAGAAACTGCAATCTGCCTGGGTTCCATCTTGATGCTTAGGAAGAGGAGTTATTTTGGGTCTTCCCGTGGTCCCTGTTCTCTCCCTCTTCCTCTCCACACCTTTGTAATTAACCTCTGAACCCTGGCTAATCCCAGGATTAGCATGTCATGGGCTATTGGTTAGGTCTCCCACCACCCCTTCTGTGTCCTAGCATCCCTGACAAACTTGCAGGGGGGTCTGGAAAGCCAGGTTACCCCTGAGGAGGGAGGAAGCTTGTAATGGATGTGCGATGTCAGGAGCCTGGCGGGTGGTGAGAGATAATCCGGGGGTCACGTGTGGCTGATAATGATCTCCTGAAGCCTGGGAGCAGGCTGGAGGGGCACAAAGAGCCTGAGGGGCTGTGGCAGCCACTTTAGCCTCCCTACCTTGGCCCCTTCTGCCAGGCAGAGTGGGATGCAGAGGAAAGGAAAATCCTGGTGGGCTTTCAGTCGAGGTGTAAATATCTCCTCTGCCTGCAGGTTAAGGCAAAGGATTGGCTTGTGACTTTTGGTGCAGCATCTCCTTCAGGACCTAGTTATGCATGTGCTTTCCCTCAGGAGGGTGTCCTTGGGCAAAGGGAGAACTTGTTCATGGGGTTTATTCAATATCAGTGCTTTAGATGCACTCCAGATTGGTGGGTGAACTCTCTGCTCCCCTCTCAGCCTTCCTCTGCCTTGCCTATGTCTCCCTGGGGGCACTTCACAGCTCCCAGATGACTGATTTTCCAGGAGACCCTCAGAGAAATTCACGTTTAACCTAGCAGAGGCAGTGCAATGACCTCTGTCACTCCACTTCTCCTTCAAGATGAAAACTCCCAGCCCTGATGAACCATGCAGCAATACACTCAATTTAGCCACGAGAACTGCTTTTTACGTCCAGGACATCCAGCTGTGTAATGGACCACACGGTGGAAATAACAGAAGTAGCAATGGACTCGTGCTGGGGTTGGCCCAAAGGAAAACAGAGACTGCAAGGGAAAACCTCATAGATAGTGGTCAAGACATGAAGAAAGGACCAGGTGCCAGTTTACCTTAGCTGAGGTGTCTGTGGCTTTCAGTGCCTCTTAACTCCCTAAATGCCTACGCCCTCTCCTTTTGGTGTAACTCTCTGAGCTTCTCTAGGACACCCCTGAGGCTGGGGAGAAGGATGAGCCCAGACACTGGAGTAATTCCTTGCCACAGTGGTAAGGTGCTGGGAGCTGAGCCTGGTGGGTGCTACCTGAAGGGGAACAAACTCCTGGGAAGGCACCTGGGTTTGCAGTGGTGTGGGATGCAGGTTTCCTTTCTCCCCGGGGCAGAGGAGCAGCACTTTCAGCTGCTTTCACTGTGCCACAAGGAGAGGAAGGGGGTGGGGAGCTGCTCTCCAGAGGCCCCCTGGGGTGCGAAGAAGTCGGCATGAGCTGGCAGTTTGTTTGCACCTCTCATTATGTGAAACTGGGACTGGGACTGAGCACTGGAAGCAGCAGGCATGCTCACAGAGGAAGTGGGCGATAATCTCATGTCCCTGCTGCACAGTATGCTGTGTGTGTACAGGATGTTTGGTTTCCTATCGATCCCGTTCAGAGGTAGTGGGGATGGGGAGCTGCAGAGACAGGCTTTGTGGTTTCTTTAATCTGATCGTTTCCTTGTCTCTTTCTTATATTTGCAGACAAGTGCGTGTGTGAGGCACCCGAAGTGATGAGTTGCTGTGCTCTGCCTCAGCACTGGCTGTGTTTGCAGGGAGGTAGGGTGAGGGCTGTTTGTCTCAGGAGTGACTCAGGCTGATGAACCCAATTCCAGTCAGGCACAGGAACGAACACTTCTCTGAATGGTGCTATTGACTCCTGGTTCCTTGTCTGGCGCTGCTGCTGGTGAGCTCTCTGCTGGATGAGCAGGATCAATGCATAGGGCAACATGTACTAACTGGACAGAGGATACTGGTTTCCAGCTCCAGTAACCAGAGCATCACCTTATCTGGAATGTCCCAGCCAAACCCAATGACGACGGCCCAACTGCAGCCATGCTCTAACGTGCGTGCGTCAGACTGAGCAACGGAGGCCCCAACCTCCCATAGCCCACGGCAGTGTTCCTTTCTCTGGTAGCACTTCTCCCTGTGGTGGCTTTGCCTCTTCTGACTCTGAGCTTCCCTCTCAGCTCCTTTCCCTTGCCTGGGCCTCCCTCATTCCTGGAGCAGCAAGGTGAATCCACATGAGGACAGGACTGTGCCAAGGACTGATGCTAAAGGTACTGTCTGTAAACTGAGGCATACTGAATTGACGTTTTCTGCCTGCAGGATTTCACTGTGGGGTGGCGTACTCCAGGTGTGATGGAAAATGGAGCATCACATCATGCTTTGCTGAAATAACACATCTCCTGTGGGAGATGCAGACTCTGAGCATCTGGAGGATAAAGGACTGCATTATGAAAAGACATGAGGGATGTGCTGGAGCACTCCTTCCCCTGTGACCTGGGGGGCACCTGCCAGAGTGGGAAGGATAAATCAGTGGAGCCCTTCCCTCAAGCTGAGCAAGCTCACCTGAGCAGAAAGATGCCAAAAAGATGCCAGACAGCAGCCCAAGTCACAGATAGGTGAAGAGTAGTAACTAGGGCAGGAGAGCTGTGATATCCAGCGGTGAAGCAGGACAGCTGTGGAGAGAAGAGGCACCACACAGATGAAGAGGCTGGACTGGCAGCATTTCTGAGTCCATGGGACCTCATCCCCAGGAAGGGGCTGGCTGCTCCCTGCTTACATGGGTTTCAGTCATGCCCCAGCTCCCTGACTGGGGAATAGTCTAGAGGGAAATCCATGGGACTTTCTCATCTCCTCACCCTTCCTAGCAGTGGTAAAGGGAGTACTGGGGAGGGAGAGTTTAGGCGATACAGTTACAAAGTGCAAGTACCTCTGAGGACATCAGACCCTGCCCCATCTGATTGCTGTGATATCAACAGGAGCCCCAGGTGTGCACTCTGAGCCTCTGAGCTATGCTTTGTTTGTAAACACTTGTTAAGAAAACAAACAAAAAAAGAGACTTTTGAGATTATCTTGGTCCTGCCACATCACCAGGTGCTGGAAGAGCTCTGGCTGCCCACAATGCAGGACCTGGGTAAGCCTCAGGCATGCCACTGGGGAATCCCTGGCTGCAGAGAGGAAGAGACACCACCAGCTTCTGTGAAACACCTTCATTCATTCCTTGCTGATCCTGGCAAAAGGTGGCGAGGGGCTGGTTTTGATCAGAAGCAATCTGGCGCTGGACCTTGGTGCAGCTGGTAACTGCAACCTGCAGCCCTGAGCTGCGCTTGGCCCTGAGGAGGTTCTGTTGTGTTTGCATTTGAAAGAGCCTCTTGTGCTCCTGGGCTTGCAGTTGAACGGCTTCCAAGGTGGCTTACTTTTCTCTCTTTTTGTCACCATTATTACTTTTTAATAAAGTTCCCTGATTAGATTCTGAGGCTTCATGGTAAAGCGGCCTTGGCAATAATTTCCTCTCCTTGGCCGCTCACAGTGGTTTCCAGGCCAGCTCAGTGCTGCTGCAAAGGGAGACACAGTGTGGCTCCCAGTGGGGTGAGAGGAAGCCCAGGAAACTGACTCTGTCCTGATGCCACAGTGCTCTTTGGGAGATACCAGATGGGCCACGACATGGTGGGGAGCAGTGGCGTAGGGGCTGAGTGTGGTGTGGGGAGTGCAGGTATGGGATATCCACCCATGTTCATCTCCTTGACTTCATTCTCCTCTGGATCTTCTGTAGGGCTTTTTCTCCAGTCCTTAGAAAGTACTGTTTATCAATATTAACTGTGTTAATAGTAACAATAATTAAAACATTGGCATTCGTATCAATGCATAGTTTCTGTTGCTGTTTGCAGAACTGAGGACAGAAGGAACCAAAGTCTGCATAGAGAGATGACACTGCAGGTACCATCAGGTCTTCTCTTTTTACCACCTTCTCCATTTTTTTCCTTTCTTCAGAAATGAAAAAGCTATTCCTGCTCTCCTTTATGTACTGGGGCTGCCTGAAGGCCAGTGGTGTGGGGTTCCACAGGGAAGGCAGGTAGATTGTAGAAGCTCAGGCTGGGTTGCGCTTGAGTCCTGCCTTGGCAAAAAAACCACAGTGACAATCATAGCTGACTTGGGGAGACACTTCCAGTATATCCCTGGGGGAATTCAGTTGTTGCAGGAAGACAGGACAAGTTCAAGGCTCATTTGTCCAGTGTCCAAACTGAGTAGGGTGGAAACAGTGGTGTAAATGAATCAGAGAGGTAGAGAGGCATGAGAAGAAGAGGCTTTGGGTTCCTCACCAAGGAGCCTCAGCCAGCCTGACTCACCTAGAGCCACTGGCAGACAGAAAGGAGATCCTGGTTTGGGGTGATCAACAGCCAGGGAACCAAAAGGACAGGCATACCCCCAGCCACAGTGCCCTTTTGGGGCACACAGAACATGGGTATGTCTCTGCTGGCATTTCCCTTTGCAGAATGGTGAGACAGAGGCACAGACAGGAAGGAAACATGCCTTGATTGGAAGATGTCGTGTTAGGGTCAGGTGCTGCAGTTGCTGGTCTTCCCAGAGAGAGGGCCACTGGTACTTGGAGGCACCACAGGGCTCTTGTCTTTATGGGCTTTATTGATCAACAAGGTCTTTGCAAGCCTGCACTGCATCCAGGTTGCCCTGGCCACCTGTTCTCTACTGGCTGTTAATCCTCACTAATATGCTTGTCTAGAGCCTAAAGGCTCCTAGATACTCCTGGTTACTAGGAGTCTCTGGGGAGGATGGAGATGCTTACGTCATTATTCACCTCTTCTCTCTCTTCCTCTGCCTTCCCTATTGGGGTCCTTTGCTCTTTGGCTGTGTTTCCCTCACTGCAGCACCTCAGCTCCCTGCTGGCCTGGGGGAAAGACCATTCAATGCTAGCATATGTTGCTTTGCTTGCCTTCATTTGCTCAGGCCCTTCTCTTCCAAGCTGATGTTCTGATGATAGCATATCTCTCCCTCCTTTTGTCTTACTCCCCTTTCCCCTTTATTGCATGTATTTCTCTCCCTCTCTCCATCCCTGTGACTGAAACTTGGCAGGAAATTCAGAAACATGCTCAGTCATGAAAATGACTGCCCCAAGAAAAGGCCAGAGCACAGCCTGAAGCAGTGGAGATGGGGATGGGCTCTCATATGATCCCTATCATTTCCACATTAGCAGGGAATGAGATCACTTCTCCCCTTGCTAGCAACAGCCCCTGGCTGGCCCCAGTAAACTGGCAGCACTTGCCTACCTGAGTGGGAGATGGGATCTGCTGGGTCAACCTCCTTGATGCTCCCACGCTACCTTTTGGGTTGGAAGATGACTGTCAACAAGTGTTTTGGGTAGTCCCTGTAAGAGGGGATAAATGGGAAGTGGAGCCTGGAGGTTCAGGGTAGATCCCTTGAGCTGGGCTCTGGAATCAGCATGCTGGTGTTAGATGGCAGTGTCTGGGTATGTGTGGGCATTGCTGGTGTGTTTGCATGTGTGTGTCTGTTCACACAGACGCAGCGGGATGCTGCTGAGGCCAACTTACATGTCCTCATCATGTGTGCTTTCCATGGGCAGAGGTTTTGTCTTTCCTTGCTGCTCCATCCTTCCCCCTCTCAGTGCTGTGTTCCCATTCAGAGCCTCATGACCAGCTCTGAGCCCCAAAATGACAAGACAGGAGGCAAAACAGGGAGCAATTTGCTGGAGCAAGTGCATGCCCTCAAGAAAGGGAGCACCGTGGGCTTGCTGGTAGCTGGAAAAGGAAATAAGCATACTGAGATTGTGGAATGAATGTTGCAGGGAAACCCAGAGAGGCTCTGATGTGTCTCAGTTTTCAGTCTCAGGTGAATGAAGCACAGACTGAAATGCAAAGGGGTCACACTCCAGGCAGATAAAAGGGGTGATGGTGCAACCCTTGACACCAGCTGAACAATTAAGTGCAGAACATATGGAATATGTCTAGTGACCAAGAAGCAGTGTTAGCCAACTGCTTTATAAAGTGCCCCAGGTGGTGCTGTTTAGCCACTGGAGCCAGGATCTGCACACTTTGGCCAGGGTCAAGTTCTCAGGGCTGAGTGTGTGGCTGTGGCAATGGTGGGTAGCTGGACACATGCAATCAGGAGAAACCTCATACAGAGCAAGGGGTACTGTGGGAGCAGAGGTGATGCTTTGCTGAAGCTGATGCTCTAACAGTGACCCTGCTACTGTTTTCCACTGGAGCAGAGAGGCGGGACACCACGATAGATGAGACCTCATGTTACTGTTTGTCAACAAGTAGGCTAGCAATCAGTGATGGGGTGTGGCATGGCAAGAGAATGGTTTGTGGTAGCTGGCTGGACCACTTCTTCACTTTACCAGAATGAAGCTTCACTTCACTTTGGTGCAGCTCTGGTGGAGTCTCTGGATCTGGATGTACAACAGCTCTGGGCAAGGCTGGGCTTTGATGTGCTGTTGTTTTGTTCCTGCAGCTTCCCTATGAGATGTCTTTCAGACAACATCCCAGCTTCCCCATGGAACAGTGCAGTTCCAAGACATCATTAGGTCTAGAGCAGATGTAAGGAGAAGCCACAGCTGTTCCCAGCAAAGACTGCCCTGTCTTGGGCTTGATGGGAGTGAGGTGATGCGAGCAACCTGTCCAGAGCAGGTTTTTGGGAGTTCCTGACTGGATAAGGCAGATCTGAGGAATGCCAGGAACAGGCAGTCTTCATAAGCCATCCTGCTCCCTTGTTCTCCAAACACATGGATGCTGGCCAAACCATATGAGGTTGGCTCGTCAATACTCTTGGTGTAAAAGTGCCTTGTGGGTTCTGTTAGGAAATCTCCAGTGTCCCCCACATGGGATCTTGGGCAGCCTCAGCTCCCTCATTGACTTCAGCCTACCACCAGCACACTTTGAGGGAAGCCAGTTTAAAATGCTAGCTGAGATGGCCCTTGGAAGTCACTGCCTCCCGAGCGGAAAGGAGCTTTATGAGCGTTACTGGAAGCTGCTGTGGCTGAGTTACCAGAAATAAACCACTTCGATTTGAGGCCAAGTGCTCTCAAACCACTGAATTTCCCACTCTGGTAGCAGGGCCACCTTCCTAGTGCTTTTGCTTCTCAGCAGGGACATATTCTGTAAATGCCACCCACTGCTCTTGCTGATTTGGGTGGGTGGCAATGAAGCAGGAAGACAATGGTGGGTGCCTTGCTTAAGGCTCTTGTTAACATAGATTATATATATATTTTTTTTAGGTAGAAATGCCTTTTCTGGGAACTGGGTTTTAAAAGAAGCAGCAAGAATAACTCCTTTTCATTCACAGACAATTGTAGGACTGAGGGGCAGGAGATAGCTGGAGAGAGAGAGTTCTGTCCACAGTCCGGGTGCAGAGGATGTGTCCCTGGAGAGGCACAAAAGCCTCAAACGGACACTTTGCATGCAGGGGGGTGGCAGGATAAGTGGTCCTTAGCCAACGCATCCCTGCTATTCTCCTGCCTGTCTTCAATTTTAAATAAACTGCAAATATGACGCACAAGCTACGTGTTCACCTGCTTCTCATCAGGAAGCATGGGGGCTGATGCCTACACAGCCCTCAGCAGATGGGATTTCTTTTTCTATCACCCCGGGAAAAGGGGCCAGGGACCTGCCAGCCATGGCTCCTGGAGGGGGGACTGAGGCATGCTGCATGCAGAGAAGGGAGTCCTGAGCCCAATGCTTTAATCCCACATTAATTTTTCTCCTCCATGGCAATACTTGGTGAAGAGGCAAAGGCTGAGAACAACAAAGATTCTATGTGGCTCAGGGCAAAAGTTGTGACTGGTACCACCTCTGTGTTAGGATAGAGTGTCATCCGACAGTTTAGGACTCTGGTAATTTCCCTTATTGAGTCTTTGACCTTTGTGGAGACAAAGAGCCTGCCACCAGATCCTCTTGGCCAGTGCTGGGGGTTGCCTTCCCCACCAGGCTTCTTCCTCAAGGGTAGGGTTTTTTGGTGGAAAGAGAGTGGCAAGAACCTTCTGTGGCTGAGGCAGGCGTCCTATTAGCAGCACGTTCTCCCTGCTGCACTGTGAATGCAGCCAGCACGGCCTGCTGCATGGCCAGTGCACTGAACTCACCAACTTGGCCAATATCCTAAACCCAAATAAAACAGTCAATTGCCAGGCAGTGCCTGGTTTTCTTCACTGGAGTCAGGGAGAAGGAATGTGGGTGGCTCTGTGTGCTGTGGCTGTCTATGCCATGGTGGTGGTTAGCCACTCTTGGTGCTGATTTCCAGCCTTGCTGGGGGTTGGGAACCAGCACAAACCCTTCCCTGGGGTCCCATGTAGTCCAAGCTGGGATACAGGGGGCAATGATCCCAGGCTGAGGCAGTGCCCACCTCTGGAGTGGGTCGAGGTGATGTTGGAGGGTATTACACTTGGTGTAACATGTGGTAGCTCACTATGCACGTGGCACTGCCTTACCTCATCATATCATCCCGTAGAGCTGGGATTACAGTTCCCAGCCCAAAGTCTGTCAGACCACATTCTCTGGCGCAGGACCTGTTCCTTATTATATCCCCTCTTTTCTGAAGCCCTTAGAGGTCTCTGAGGAGCAGGCCGCAGACTCTTCAAACTGTTCCTGCAGCCAACAGCCTGCTCTTTGCCGTCCCCAAGCCTCTCCTTGTGATATGACCAGCAATGTCTTTAGTGCATGATCAAATGGGCTGTTTTTCTCCATTGCATGGGGAGTGCAAGCCTTGACATGTGATGGGAATGGGTATGGATGGGATGGAGAATGATTTCTTGTCACATAGCAAGAGGAAGCCAGGTCAAGGAGGGATTTCCCTACCCTTGATCCAGCAGAAGGCATAGATGTTTTACCTACAACCCAAAATATCCTGGGATATACCCAGTTATCTCTCAGCAAAGGACGTAGCAACTTGTTGAGGGAGCGCTATCCACTTAAAAATGCACTTCTCTCAAATAGTTATTTCCATCCTCTTGCTGAGCTGTGACATTCCCAAGAGCCAAGAGTGGAGGAAAACACTCATGCTCGGCTCCCGGCTGGGTCGTGCGATGCGTGTGTCAGCACTTCGGGTGCAATCAGTTTTTCTTTGGTCAGTGAGTTTATTCCGTTGTTTGGGCGGGCCTTGCACAAGCCTTTGGGGGAGAGTGAAAGCTTTTTTAGAAAGTGGAATATATGACTGTGAAACCACAAGATTGATGGAGGGTCTCTGGCGTGGGTAGGAGAGCCAAAACGGCTCCTGGCTTTCAGGATATTAGTCACCGTCACTATCACTTTCCTGTCCCACTGCTCCCTGCTACCCACCTTTTGTCGGTGTCCTAATTCACCATGAATCATGTAGGATTTTGGGAAGACTGTTCTTCCCTTGCCATCTGTACAATTCATAGTGCCTCGTGGCTACTACTGTGACATAAAAAAACGTTAGTAAAATAACCACAACACACTCATTTTGGAAACACATGAGAACTCAAACTGACAGTTTCTGTCTATACTTAGGAGTAAAACCACAGGTCCTGGAAAAGCTCCAGCTGGTATGAAGCTTAGCACGCATAAGTGCCCATGAATATTTGAGGTATGATATTAGGAAAAGTTTTCTGTCAGACTAGTTAACACTGGGGCAAGCAACCTAAGGCAGATCCTTCCTGTGGTGTTTTCAGAGGGGCTTAGACTAATATCCCTTCAGATAGTTCTGGTGATGCTTAAGCAGGGTCTCTTTCACGTCTACACCTCTATGACCTATCCTACTTTCTCTCCTGGAAGACAAAGTTCTTATTCAATATCTTTGGTTTTAGACTTGAGAGCTCTGGGACAGCTTGGGAACTCTCTGGTGGTTAAGCTGAGCCCAGGGAAGGGGCTGCACCCATCCATGTCCATCCTCTGTGAGAGGTATGGCATGACAGTGACTGAAACGGCTCCTGGGGGAGGGCTGCAGAATATGAACTAGGAGAGCAGCGTAAAAGTGAGAAGAATGTGGCTGAATTTGTGATGCCATTTGTATTGGGTCTGGCTGAGATGGAGTTCATTTCCCTATAGCAGACCCCACAGTGCTGTGCCTTGCATTGGTAGCATGGAAGGTGTTGATAACAGTGATAACAGCAGTGTTTTGGCTACTGCTGAGCAGCGCTAACACAGCATCACCACTGTAATGTTCCTTCTCCAGTTGAGGGCAAGATCCTGCAAGGGGACACAACAAGGCCAGCTGACCCAAACTGACCAAAGGGATATTCCATACCATATGATGTCAGCTCAGATATAAAAGCTAAGGAAAAGAGGAGGAAGGGGGGGAATTCATTGTTTACTGTGTTTGTCTGTTGAGTAACCTCTACATGTGCTGAAGCCCTGCTTCCCAGGACGTGACCGGACATCGCTTGCTGATGGGAATTAGAGAATAAACCTTGTTATTTTCCTCTTCACTTGTGCACACACAAGCTTTCTTATCTTATCCTACGAGTCATTTTCCATCTTATTCTCTCTCCTCTGTCTGGCTGGGAAGGGGAGTGATAGAGCAGCTTGGTGGGCACTTGATGTCCAGCCAAGGTTAACCCACTACACCGCTGTATGCTGCAGGAGTTCCTGGAAAGGTGTCACTGGCAGAGGCAGGAGCTGTCCCATACAGCTAAGCACAGGATCAACACCAAGAACTGTGGCTTTGGCATGGAAAGGCAGCAAGCTCCACCACACCTGGGCACGATGGACTGAGCTCACTTGCTTGGGCATCCCATTGCGGGTGTATCCAGCATCTATCAGAAGTGTGGGGTCAAAGAATCTGCTCTGGCATCCCAGACACCATTATGCTTCCAAGAAGGAAAATGGCCCATTTAATGTTTATTTTTTTGTTTATTTGAGATGCCAGGGGGAGGCAGTATCATGTACAATACAAAAGCAAAAGGGGTTAGTCCTTCACACAGCCCTTGGGTAAGCATCAGTGGGTGCTAAAAATCTGTGACTCCTGAAGATTAGTCAGATTCAAGGCGTAAAAGACCCTCAAGGATCGTTTGATATGAAGACAGCCTCTGTCTCAGGAAGTCCTAAGCTTCAATCAGCCTGGGAGAGCATGCAGAGGCAATATCACTGTTGGCCTGTTCTTCTCTTCTCCCTCAGGCATCTATCAGCCAGTGTTGGAGTCGTAGTGCTTGGCTAGATGGATGCTCACTTTGACTCAGCACAGCTGTGCTTGTTCCTTATGTGTGGAGCCACAGGGAGACTGCTGTTGCATGTAGACTTTTGCCCATGACTCTCCTTGTCACATCGGATCATAAATATTTTGCAAGGGAAAGTTTCACAGAACCAAAATGGCATCCTCTTCCTTTTCCCCTGTGAAAATGTGGAGTGTCTCCCATTCCCAGGCTGTTGATCGGTGCTGTCCCTGGTCATGCAGCTGATGCCAGAGTGTATGCCTTGCCTGCTGTCCCTGAGGGCACCCAGAAAGGGGGCCAGGTGAAAGCTGGTCCTTTTGTGCAACTGTGTTTATACCCTCCTCCACACACAGCAGGAAGCCTGCCAAGAGGGAGGCTTCTGACCTGTGGGAGGTCAGAAGCGAGAGGATGCATGGCCCTTTGGCGTCTTTAGCTAAACACTGCATGATCTGTGCACCGCAAATTCCCCTGGGAAGAAACTGCACAGAGCCCTGTGGCAGGGAAAGAAGCAAGACAGTGTGTGCACAGGGCTGTGGAAAGCCTTCTGGGTGCCATGAGGGAGCTGGCATTCATGCCTGGTGAAGGATGAGTGAACTACTGAGACGAGGTCTACATTATGCCTTGAGAGGTACAGCTGATGCCAGCCCCACGGCAATGCCATACCAAATCCTGGTGGCACAGCAGGATATCCCCCACCTTGGTGCTGCAGTATGTGTCGAGGCTGAGGGTCTCACCAGGTGCTTCCCCAGAAGAACCTGTCAGGGATACCTGGGACTTGGTGTAGAGAGGCAGGCACAGTGCCTTGGTTTGGGATGCTGCCTTGGAGACACCCTCCTGAGCAGTGGCTCCTGCCCTGCCCAGTGTGCGGGGCTTGGCTCAGCTGTCAGAGGGTCCCTTGCTAAGACTGCTGGAGGAACATCTGCTGGTGGAAAGATCTGCCAGGCTCCTATTGTTAGTTCATCCCCTTTTACCTGGTGCTCTCCTTTGGGATCTGTGGCTGACACAGACAGGGTTTTGTTATGCTGCTTTCCTTTCCCCTCTCTGAGGGGCAGAAAAGACTGGGATGGAGCTGAGCAGCTTCCCTTTCACACCAGAAAAGATGACTTTGGTTAACAGAGAAGAGAGAGCCAGATGCAGCCACTGGCCAGGCCTCAAACAGGAAGCCGGGGCACCCCCTGCCATATTTGCACAGCGCTGAGTGCTGCCCTGGGGACCCCTGTTCCCAACCCTGTCCCTCTGCGACCTGCTACCACCAAATGGCTGCCCCCCCCCCGGCCCCAGTAGGGCTCTCCACACAACGGAGGGGTTGTGTGACCTGCCTGCTCCCAACTTGGTTGCTATAGGAAAGGGAAGAGGCTGGAGAGAATGTGTGGGGCCTATTCACGCCCCCAGCCCTGATTCACGGTGCCCCTGAGGTAATGTTTGCCTGGCTCGCCGTGATCTTGCCTGATAAAGGGGCCTCCTAAAAGCCGGGGGGGACACACCAGACTGAAGGGGCTGGGAGAAATATTTGCCTTGAATGCCAGTAACATGTGGAAATGGGGAGGTTGGGAGGGGAGTGGGGGTGGGGGGCGGGGGAGATGATAAGAAAGGACCCTTTGAAAAAGAGGAGGTGGGGAAAACTGTGTGCCGGGTGCCCAGCTGGTCCCACAGGCTCACCACCTCTGCAGGGTCCAGCCATGCATGAGAATATTGGGGTTCCCCTTCACTGCAGCCAAATGGTGATGTTGTACAGGTATAGGTGTATGGACCTCTACAGCGATGCTGTGCAGTGACCTGTATCCAGGGTGGTTTACTCCTCGGACTGGAAGTCCAAAGGCAGAATCGGCTCTGCAGCAGCATCAGGGGCTGTACAGCTTTCCAGAACTCACCTTTCTTTCTTTCTTTCTGTTCAGCTGTCTCATCCTCAATGCTGTCATTATTCAAATTATTACTATTATTATAATATTTCTACCTTTGTGCAGCCAAAATGCCCTTTGGGCCCATCTTTTTACAGGTTGTAATGGTTTTGTTTTGGAAAACACCTTTGGCTGCATGTGAATCCTGGAAACAGAAGTGAAATTCCCATTGCCTAAAAACAAGCAGAACAAAACTCCAGAGAGCCTGTAAATGTTTCCCTGCACAGAGTAGGAAGAGGAATTTTGTCACAGGGCAGGCAGTGCCCATCTCTTAAATTTTCATAGCTGTTCTTGGCAAATGTGCTGTTGGTACACTCGATATTCTCCTTGAGTGGCCTGATTGAAGCAAGGAGACAAGTATGTTGCTGCTGTCAGGATAATCTGTGATGTAGACTGCATCCAAAAGGCATTTTCAGCATTGCTAATGAGGCCTGGAGATTTCCTCCCTGGGACAGTGTTATCTCTGCTCTGAAGGAGGTGTGAGACGGTGGGTCAAGGGAACATCTGGACCCTGAGGTCTGGAGAAGCAAACCAAGCTGGGGGAAGGTGCATCGAAAAGGAATGGTCAAACTGTTTGTTCACAGGGCTATGTTTTAAATCAGCTGTAGCTGCTTGGCCAGGAGGCTTAGTATCAGTGGGCATGGCTGTGGAGAGAGCTCTTCCCAGTGTGTCACTGGGGTCAAAAGGAAACAAAAACAGGAGTGGGGTGGAAGGGGAAAAAAAAAAGAAAAATCAGCAAATATTATAATGGCATTTTCTCATGGGAAGGGAATATAGTCTTCAGCTCTGGTAAAAAAGAAACAGAGGGGGCTGGGGCGCTGCTGTTGAGAAACGCTGGGAGCCTGGGAAAAACATTTGTATAATGAGAGAAGGAAAAGATGAGGGTGATTTAGGATAAGAAATGTTGTCATTGGCTTCAACTAGAAGGAGAGCAGGTCTGCTCCTCTTTTTAAATGGCACCTATCATTGTAGGAAGAGAACAGACTCCAAACAAACCATGAATATGGTTTATAAAAACCTCTGCTTATACTGAGAAAAGAGTGCCTAGAAGTGGGTTTCTCAATCTTCTTTTTCTCAGCCTTTTCCTATTGCAGAGAGTAAGCCCTTACTTGGGAAAAAAAGAAAAAAATTAAGCCCTTGTGTATGTGTATCAGGGAAAAATAAAAGGAACATCAAAATGCTTGGCTGATGACTTTGGGAAGAGACATGGTGTTCAGAGAGGTGACTTCTGGACCTCTAAGGATAGTATTGGGAGAGGGGCAGAAAGAAGCAACATTACTTTTATTTGAGATTTAATACACACTTTGGCAGTCTTGCCATCTCTCTAAGCAGCCTTTGTACAGATGTTAGCCTACCAACTGGGGAATGCTGCCCCTTAAGCACTGGGGATATGCAGTGCATATCTGGGACTTACTGTAAACTTTAATTTCAGCAGTTTGATTGGGGTCCTGCCATTGGGTCAGTTGCTGTTAATCCTATATTTGTATTTACCAGATACATCTCTAGTTCTATTTTCTGGAATTCCCATGGAAGGAGCTCTCACAGGTGATGAAGGTTGCATTTCAGAGAGTTTAGCTTTCATTTATCTGCAGAAGAAACAGGAATCATAATACATTTGCTGTTGCTTAAGCTCAGAGTCTCCTCTGCCCCCTATTTTTGGTTAATTTCATATCCAACAAAGGATGTTTTTACTTTTGGATGAAGCTTTTACTTCAAAGCCTGTGTTGCAAGTGACCTGGTAAGGCTGTGCACAGTTTTTGAGCCCTCTTAGAGCTCCCATGGATAGCATGGATTAAAGGAAATAGGTCAGATTTCTAAACTGTAGCATACATGTTGCTACTGTTCCAGCTGGACTACCTATAAAAGTTGGAAAAGAAAATCAGAGTCCTGGAAAGAGGTTTTGTTGTATGTGCACTTCCCAGAACTCCCCTGAAAAGCCATCCAACTGTGCAGGCAGGAGTGCAGAAGCTTCAAAAGGTTTTTCCTAAATCAACCCAGCCAGCTGAAATCCATGGGAAAGCTTGTAATAATTCTGCTCATGAGAGGGACAGATAATGCAAACAAAAAGTGGAAGAAAAAGCATTTTTCTACATGATGTCACTCCCAGTATTATTTTACGTGAACATAAATAATGATGAGTTTGCAGCCCATTGAAACTCCTTCAGGGAGGCAGAGAGCTAGAACATGGCATGCTGTGGTCCTGAGCAGCCAGTCTCCACTGACCAGGCAGAGGGACTCTGTGTCCATCTCATGAACATTTTTGATCCCTGACTTCTGCGAAAGGGTGCTGGCTGCTCAAGCCAGGCTGGAACCTGGCCAAAACAACATCCTGATTCTGTGGCAAGTGCTCTGGGATCAGACCACACGTGATGAGTACCCCAGATTTGCGCTACATTGGGAAGAGACTACTGTCGTGACTCCTGCTGCGCCCTGGGAAAGTCACTCGACCATGGCTCACAGGAAAGAGAAAGCTTGCTTTCTCTAGATCCAGGATTTCCTCCTCAGCCCTTCCCCTCTCTCATGCGCTGCACCACTTCTTACCCCGCTCCTGCAGTCCGGGATCAAAAAACAACATGGAAGCATTGCATGGCCTGCCAGCCTTCCTGTGCCAACAAGGGGGCTGGTGCATGGCTGTCTTGGCCCTGATGAGAGATGTGCCCCTGCTTCTGCCCTACACTGCCACTGCTGCCTGCACGGCGCCAGCCTGCCAAGCTGCCCGCAGGACTGGGCAGCCCTGGCATAGACCAAGCACGGCCGAGCAGACTCCCCAGTGTGGGAAATTTCTAAAGAAGCAGCCTTCTATAAACCACATTTTCATTTAACTAGTCTAAATATACTTCAGTTTCAAAACACACACTTAAAAATAACTTACAGAAATATTTATGTGGACACTGAAAGGAACTTTCCAGCTTTGGGGATTCAGCCTGCAGCCCATGGCAGAGCCCGCAAGTGCCTTCCTGCTCAGTCACTCTTCACTTGTTATTGAGCCTCTTGTTTTGGGAGTGTTTGAGTCTCTTTTTCCTTATGTTATCTGCCTTCACTCCACCCTGCCTCATGGACTCACAGGGCTTTGCTTCAGTGAGGTCAAGACTGATATTGCAGGATAGTTTTTCTCACAGTCACAAACATCATAACTCTCTCAGGGATACAAGTTTTCTTTCTGATCAACACTGACTTGACCTGGAGAATTCATCTGCTCCTGTGGTGGGGCAAAGCATGTATCCGGGAATCATTACCTTCCCCCCTCTCTGTGCTCTTCATTCATTTGCCTGTCTCAGTTCATGTGTTGCTTGGAACAGACCTCAGCTTTTGGCAAATGTACGTCAGCCTTGCACACTGGGCCTAAAGATGGGATCTTTAGGATGGTTTTGGAATCTTCTAGATGGTTTTGTAACCAAAATACATTAGTAAGGGTAATAATGAAGGCTCCTGCCTTGTGGTTTTCACCATCGCTTATTCACTGCTGTCAATATTTTCTTCTTTGACACTGTCAGCTATCGAGGTGTAGCAATCACTTCCCCTTGTCTGTGTGGACAATCCCCTTTGCTAAAGAAAGGCTAGGCTCTTACTAAAGCATCACAGTTAGGTCAAGTCCACAAGTCCATACCGTCTATCATATAGGAGAGAAGCAGTCTGATGGGTTGGGACAAAGGTTGTCTGATAAGGATGTGTTGTGTCATTTGTCTTCATATCTTGGCTTTTCAAGAGACATCCCTGTAACCCAGGAACACCTTCGAGGGAGTTTGAAATGTCTCAGTTTTTTGTTTCACCAGATTTTATTTTTAGTTCATGATACAATGTTTGTTCAGTACATATTGCAGCATTGATGAGAATCTGTCCTGTGTTTAGCAGGAACAAACAGCCTAGAGGAAGGTGTGCTCGCTGTGATGAAGAGTATTTGGATTACAAGAGAGGTCAGGTGACTGCAAAACCCATTGAAGCTATATGAGCATTCAGTCTTGTTTAGTGCTGCAGGAGGAATTGTGCTTAAAACATGAAACTACTGGAAAAGTTCTGCTACAAGAAACATTTGTGTTGCTGTAGAGACGGTAGCTTGCACAGGGAAAAGCACAAACACTCGATCAAAACTAGTTCTGTGGTATCTTTTATGGGACTAACTTGTGACACTTTAATGTGTCACCACCAATAAGTTCCTGGTTTTTATTTTCAAAGTAAGGTTCAGCACCCTACTGGTTTGTTAATGATTTTACCTTTCTCTCTCCCTCCGTATTTCTTTTATATGTAAAGGCTGGAGAGGGGTTTGTGGGTGAATGTATTTTAGTGTTTTTCATCAAACTATAGCCTAAAACTTCATACAAAGCAGTGGGAACAGACTCTAGGTCACCAATTAAATGCAACTAGCTCTGAAATGTCACACAGCATCTATTTAAAACAGTCCAAACTCCAGGCTTGGATTAAGATCCGGGCATTCCTAAAAACACAGGATTAAACTGAAAGCTCAGATTTCCTTTAAAAAAGAAAGCTTCTTGCTCTTTGCCTGCATAGAAAAGATCAAAACCCTGATCTAAAGAGAAGCAATGCAACAGCTTCTTCTGGGGACCACAAACCCCAAGGGCACAGTTCAGTGTTGCAGTTTGCCTGGCAGCAAAGATGGGCAGAAGTTTCTGTCCCCTGCACTGAGGCTGTCTGTGCCTTTGGTTTTGCTATTGCTGTCATCTACAAGCTGCATCATGGAGAGGGTTACAAAGGGGCAAAAACTTGCTTTAATTTTAGAAGCTTTCTTTTTTCTTAAACCCAAACCATTTCAGTGAATGAGCTCTCTTTGTGGTCATGTACAGCGATGTAGTGGTACCACAGGGGGTGAGGGACAAGAGGAAGGACAAGTTGCTGTGCAGGGTCAGGAACACAAGGCTAGCGTAGGAGCTTCATAAAGCAGCTTTACTGCCAAGGAAAAATTGTCATCAACATGCCCCTGAGAAGGCAGAACATTGCAGCATGGATTCAGGAACAAGCAGCCAGGCTTGGGAAAGGCAGGAGACTTTTAAACCAGCTTTGTTTTTGGAGAAAAACAAATCAAGACTCAGACCCTGAGATAGCAGCTCTGAAGCAGATGAGCTGTCCTACTCACCTCATTGGGGTGTCCTTTACAAGGCTCATCTATAGGAGACCCAAGCAGGCACTTGTAATGGCCTCTCATGGTCACAGTTGTTCAGGGCTTCATTTGCACTCCCCCCAAGAGGGTCCCTTCCACAGCATAGGCCTAATAGTGGCCACACTAGTAGCAGGATGGGGAAGGCCTGGGGTGGGAGCTCCTGAATCACCAGTCCGACTTGGAGCAGGGCACCTCTGTTCCATGAAAGTCTCCTGTCTCAGTGTGGCACTCCTTGAGCCTATACAGGTTTCTGAGGAGATGACAGCTTAAACTTGGCATGCCTAGGAACTGCAGAAGGATGTTGTTGTGAGAATTAGACAGCAATTTTCTTTCCAGAGCAGTCAAGGGTGTTGCATTACATTTACATTGGGAGTGAGAGCAAAGATAGCGCTGTAGGCAGGGATCCCCAGGGACTGCTGTGTAGGAACTCCAGGGAGCCCTGCAGCAGGGGGACCAGCTCCCACCATACTGGCAAGACAATGCCAACCAGCACACCAGTTTTAGACTAAGCCAGTAGAGGTCACAGTAGGTCCAACAAATTCTCCATGCCCTTGTCCAGCTCAGCCCGCCCTCACATCTTAAACAGTTTACGACTGACTGGTATTAAACCCTCCTCCTACTCAACAGCCTGAGCAAACCCAACAAAGCCAGCTTTTGGCTGCTGAGTACCTTCCTGGGCAGAGCAATTAGCTGCTAGAGACTTGGGCCGTGGCTTGGTTGCAACTCTTTTCCCCAGCTTCTGCTGCAGGTAATGTATGATATCTTGGTGGTAAAATCAGTCATGAGGGTGTGGATATGTTTTCTTCCTGTCATTGCACTAGATGTGCCAGCCTGTCAGGCTTCTTTGTCTTCCCAGACCTCTCACCTTCATCCCTCCTCTGCCAAATTCATGCCCAGTCTGGAGGATGTTCCTGCTGCCTGAAGGTGATCTGTTCTGGAGGGGACAGGTTCATGTCTGCTTGTGCTACGTCATCCCCATACCAACAGCTGCTCTAGGAAAATCTCCTGAGCATGTTCATGACATAATCTGGGTGGATCCCTGTTGTTCTGGGCTCTCTTGGGGTCTTCCACAAGACCGGGGACGTTCCCTTGTGGAGGGACATGTACTGTTGAGGCAGGTAGGTTTGCAGTCAACCAGGTCCATGTCCCTGCTCAATTACAGCTCCGTAAGGAAATTATAGGCATGGCAAATGCAAGATCAAATGTGTAGTTCTGTATACAGAGACACTGGGGACTTCCTTCCTCCTTTTCTAGCAATGGTATCTTGGGCAGAGAAGAAACAGAACTCAAAACCTCTATTTTTCTTAAGTGAATATAGGAGCCATGAAGCTCTATATGCCTGTGCTGAAGGCATGGTTTGTAGAGGGTCAGGTTGTAGTTGGCTGAAGTCTCCTGCAGACTACTGGACCTCTTGCCAGGGCACATTCCTTGCAGAAGACTTCCTTGGTACAATGCCTTGGTGGCTTTGGAGCCCACCATGGCTATGACGTGTGGCACTGCCTGATGGCCCCAAACACATTCGTTCTCTTATGTAGAACTTGACATGGGGTAGCTGGGTAAGTGAAACCTGGTAGCTGGTTCCTGAAGGTCTCCGCCACTGGAGGGGGACAGAGGACCTCGCTGCAGAGGTAGGTCCCCCCATGCCCCTCCCAGGAGAGATCCTCCCATGCTGAAGGGCTTTCATCCAGTTCATCCTGGTGGATGGGCCACTGCTTGCAATGCCGCACCCTGGAGTGGGTCATCGCAGGATTGCGCTTTTAGCAGAGGAGGGGCGCCGTTTGGCAAGAAGGCAGCATTTCACACAATAGCAGTGTGAAACAGCAGAATCCTCTGAACACTGCTGAGCCTGCCACCATGGGTGGCCCAGCACATCCAGGGAGGGGTGTTGCACAGGCGCCTGGCAGGGGTGGGGACTAGGGGCTCTCTGAAGAAGAACACAAACCTCCTCTGAGCTTCAGGTATGCTCCTGGTGGTCTCTGAATTACAACTGCTTTCTCATCACCCTTGGCCCTCAGAGGGCCACTTACCATCTTTCCCATTAGTCCATGGCTTGAATTGCTTGAGCAGAGAAGTACTGATGCAGTGCCCAATCCCTAGCCAATCTGCAGATGCTTTCTGCAGATGCTGGGGGCGATGTGTGGTGCATCAGCTACATCAGTGGGTTCAGTGCTGGGCTGGGCTGGCCAAGACCACCTGCAAGAGGTGCCACACAGGGACACCATGGTGAGGTGAATGCTAGGCTCTGAAATGTCACATTTTGCCTGGCAGAGCTTCCTGTGCAGCAGAGAGTCTCTCCAAGAAGACATGGTCTCAGCTCTGGTCAAGAGGAGGCCACCTGGGCAGCTCATGCCTTGCTCACTCACTGGTCTCTTGTGCTGCCGTTGTGCCAAATACCACAGAGAACTAACTGGGTGGCAGCTCCCCCTGCACATTTTGAGAGGGTGTGGCAAGCTGGGAGTGGCTTTCCCACACTGGGGTACTCTGAGGAGCAGACACTTCTCTCCTGACCAGCTTGCTGTGGCCAACGAGACCTGATCGATGAATGAAGCGAGGTTTGGCATGCTGCCGTCAGGCTGCATTGTGCAACAGTGCATGATGCAACTGAACTTTACATAACCTGATGCAACACCTATAGCTGGAGTTTAAAGCTGCACGTCCTGGGTCATTACTGTATGGTGGATATACCTCCCTGACATATACATGCATGAGGTCAGCCAGTGTGTGGACAGTAGCACTGCTCTGGGCAACTCTGGCTTTACTCTTGGGTTTGAAATTGCTTCAAACAAACAAACAAACTATGGCTCGTTTAGGGTGACTAGATGAAGGGCAGAGGCATGATCCACATGTATTGCAGGCAGCAACTGTGGAAATGTCATCCGTGCAGCTCAGCTTGTGTCCTCCATTCCTATCTGCAACTCGTCCAGCCCAAAGCCTCTTTCTACACTCCTGCCCTTCAGCCCTGGCTCGTGCAGCCCTGGATCCCAGCTCTGACCCTGTCCTGCAGCCTCCTGATGCCTGTGACAGCACAGTTCTTCTTTGCAGTCTCTCTCCTTCAGATGCTCTTGAACAGCTTCCTCTTCACATGTGAAATAATGACTTTGAGCTCCATGCTGTGTTAAATAGGTTGCCTTGCACTCTGCAGAGCTGATGCTTAGCCTGGTAGTGATACTCCTCTCCTGAGGCAGGACACCAACGCTTTACAAGACAGTAAAATGTAAGATAATTGCTTTAAAACTGCCCATGGCCTGACTTTCACTATTGTCCATCCTGGACTTCAGGCCGAAGTAATTTTCCATCTTTTCTTTGGCATTTGTCATATTTAACCTAAAGGAAAACAGAGAGGAGTTGCTAGCCTGTTGTTTTCTGTACAAGCAGTGACAGTTTACAGCTGTTGTGAGGTCTGGCATGTGCGTGGTGCCTGAGCAAGGCAGGGGAAGCGGGAGTATGTCAGGGAGGAAGGATGAGCCGCACCAAATAACCAGTCACGGTACTCCCTTTTCTCTCTGCAGCAGGGGGATTCTGCAATGCCCCTCACTGCTGTAGCATTGGACTGGTCTAGGCAGCATAACTGCCAACAGCAGTAGCTTCCATGGGCTTTTCTGTCTCTCCCTCTGCCTTCCCAGCCTGTCCGCACTGGGGGATTTGGTTCCCATGCAGGCAAGAGAAAGAAGCAGAGCCTGGAAAAAGCCAGGTCTTCTTTTTGAATGAGGATCAGGCTGGCACAACCTCAAGTATTACCTGGCTTTCCCTTCCCCCTCAGGGGAAGCTAATCCCAGGCATCACCAAGCACTGCCAAGTTTGCAGGGAAAATGCCAATAGCAGGAGCAGCAACTCCAGCAGAAACCGGACTGGAAGGGGACAAGCTGGTATCCCCTTTCTGATGTGACTCTGTACCTGTGACTCACTGCCATCTCAGATACCTTTCCAATCATGCTCTTGTGCCTGCAGTCAGTGCTTGGGTGCCTGGTAAAGCCTCTTTTCAGCTTTTTATGCCAGGCCTCAGTGATGTAACACCCCAGGTGAATTTCCACATCTCTGCCAGAATATACTGCAGTGCCAGAAGGGAGGCCTGAAAAATGCCTTTCCCTACTTGGGGGCCTGGATTGTCCCTGTGTATTGATGGGCTATCCCTCCAGTTTCCTCCTTCCCCCAACATACACGGGCCCCTTTTCTCTGCTCCCTATTGTGCCCTCCACCATTGATGAAGCCGAGAAGACATTTGCTTGCTTGGCTGTGAGCAGAGACAGTGCTTGCAGAGTTAGCAAGCATCATGAGGCACCTCTGCCCCTCTCATGTGGTGCCAGGAGAGATCCCCCATGGCATAGGGAGGGATTATAGGGCACTCACTTACAACCATCCTGTCAGCTGACTGCTGCATTCGCAGTGGCTTACAGGAAGGCTGAGTCCCCCCGAGTGCTGCATGGTGCTGGTCTCCTTACTCCCATTTCTCTATCAGCAAGGTAGGGACTGTGAACCAGAAAGCAAAGGCATCACATTGTCCCTTACGGCGAAGAGAGAAGAAAAGAGGTCAAAGGCCTGAAGCTGTGAGCAGAGACATGTTGGCAGAGGTGTGAGCTATTTGTGTGCTGTGGTGAGGCCTCAACACCGCTGACCACGTACATACAACAGCCTGGGTGTTTGAACTCCACCCAGTGAGGATTCACTGGTATGAGAGTAGCACCTGGCATGGAGATCACCAGGTGCCCGAGATCAGTTCACTGATATTCTGGGAGGACGTATAATCAAAACCGTTCTTTACATCCTTGAACTAAACAACCTCCAGGAAGCAAATAAATGGTTAAGAAGACAGGCTAAAATGCTGAAGGAGAAAGCAATATTTGCTCCGTGCTCATGGCCAAGTTGTAGTGGGAGAGACTGTTGTGTATACTCAGTAAGCGCTGATCCGTGACCGTGTGGCTCTTCGTGTTATGTCTAAGTAGGAAAGAAAAACGCAAAATGGTGATCAGAGTGGGATTATAATCCAGGAATACAGTGGCTGCTAAAAGGATAAAGAGGAAACCACAGAATAGTGGCTTCTGTTAAACCGGGGGGGAAATGCTTGCCAAAATGGTGGAAGTTTTCCCAAATCCTCTCTTCATAAAGGCAGTTGTGATGACAATGCATTTAAGATCCTGAAAAACTCAATTAAAAATGAAAAAAAAAAGAAAAATTAAACAATTTCTAAATATGGGGGTGGGGGATTTAAGGAAATTACTAGTGTATTGCCAGTTTGGAGAGAGTTTAAATACTGTGTCAAGGGAGCGGTTAGTGTGTGGTATGTAAAATGAAGCAATACAAAAACTGTTATTAACTGAGTCTGATTTGCCCTTAAAATGTGCTCTAGGAACTGCTGTGTCAAAGGATACAGCTACTCCAGAAGACAGAGAGTTGCAACAGCATCAAACATCCTGAAACAAAACTTTCATTGTTCCCCCTTTGGGGGACAGTCACCCCTTTGGAGTGAAAGTCCTTCAGGAGAGTATCAGAACTGAAAACATTCATGACAGGAAGCTTTGTTGAAGCAGAAACATGCTTTTATTTCCACTGTGCTCCTGAGAACCTATCTGCATAACGACCAGTGTAGAGGCAGAATGGCAACATTGACAGGACCTGGGATCCTCTCATGGGTTACTGAGAAAGGATGTGGTGTCAGCAAGGAGGAAAGGGAAGGCTTTCCATTCTGTGGTGGTTCCCTAGTTGCTGTGAACAAAGATAGGTATCCTTCGCCTAGGTTTGACCAAGCAATACCTATTAGCCATGTGGGAATCTAGCTAATGGAAAAAACCCCCCTGCGAATAACGCACATAAGATTTTGCTCCAGTATAATAGGCCAGCACTAGGATAGTTTCCACACCTTTGTTCTGATGGAGGGTCACGGAGCAGCTATTGCAAAACATTTTTAACTTTCAGAGCAATGTAGGCAAGGATTGGTGGAAATGATGATGAGGGATGTCTGCAGAGGTACTGGTGAGGCTCTCAAGAATGGCTGGACAGCAAATGAGGGAAAAGTGAATTTTCAAGAGGCTCAGCCGTATGCTGTAGGTCTTGTAGATTATATTCATAAATCACCAGTAATGCATGAGACTATCCTCAAGGCACCTCAACTACAAGATATGTCACAATTATCTTCCTTTCTGGGGATAGGCAGTTATTACCAAGGGGTCTTGCCCAATACATCGACACTATTACACTCCCTAAATAGACCAGTGCACAAAGGACAGAAGTAATGTTGACCCACACGATGTGCCAAGGCTCCAGATGAAGCAAACAACTTTGCATTAACAGAAAATGAAACTCTGCTTGTAAAATTAGCTTGCAGCACTTCACCATGGGCCTGAAACACTGATGCTGAAAGCCAGCCGTCAGGGTAAAATACTCAAAAGACCTGCATTTGGGGATCACTGGCATCCATTTACAGCACTGTGCTTACACCCAGAGAACAGACCCACGTGTCGTCTTGGGAGGTCAGCGGTTTAACCGCAGCTTATCTGAAGAGGAAACAATTTACTCTGGTTGCAAATGTCGAACACTGGCTTCAGTGTTAGCAGTAACAGCCTAGTTAGAGACAAGGAGGTTTTCTGGGCTGCTCCCTGCTGTGGTGGTGTGGTAGGAATATGTAGTGACTGGCACCACAGGCACCTGAAGGGTGACACGTACCTTGACACATTATGAAACTGAGAACAAGCCAGGTCAACCTAGGCATCTGATGAAAGGATGAGAGGATGGGCTTAGCATGCAGCATCTTTGAGCCTTCTTGGCTGGAAAAAGAGGACTGAAATACATGTCCAGGTTGCCTAACGTGTGGCACCAGAGCAGTTACTGTAATAAATCTCAGGTCTACTGTACTCCAAGAATTACATGATGACCCTCTGGGAATAATAACTATGAAAGCCCTGGCTGGAAATTTGGTTCAGTGGCCAGACACTGATACACAGATAGGAGAAATGACAAAACTATGTCAGGGGTATTAATAAAGCTAGTTGGGAAATTTTCCATCAGAATAATTCTCCGATGGAAAATGCCCTTTTCACTAACTCAGCAGTTTCTGTCAAAATTGCAGATTTCCATTGGGAAAATCAAGCTGATGCAAAAAAGCTTGGCTCTTCTTTTGCGAGGAGAAAATAAAACTACCTAGAGTGTTGTAGGCAGACTAACAGAAATTGCCCTTCTGTGCAGCTTTCAGACACCCAGCCTTCCCCTCGGGTACAGAAATCAGAGATACAGCTGAGCAGTCAGAGGTGCAAGAAGGCTGGAAGATGGGAAGTCACCCCACTAAGTTTTTGACAGCTAAACTGCACCAGAAAGCAAACATATCCCTATCAGATGGACAGCCAGGAAGCCAAAATTTTTCATTCTGGTTCTTTTAAAGCACAATTTTTGTGTAACTCTAGTAAAACCAGCATTTTTTATTTTTCAGTCTAGTATTTTCTTTAAAAAGAAAGTCAGCTACAATTGTTTTCTTTCCTGTTGGAAGGGATTTCTATTTCCCAGCCAGATTGGGGTATCAGCAAACACTACACTTGCTTATATATTCTCCTTTGTATTCTCAGGAATGGCCAGCTGCTCTAGGAAAGCAAACTTAGAAATGGGCCATTTACGGGACATATGTTTTTGATTGCAGGAAATGCCCCTCGTAAATGGCCTGAAGTGCTGCGTATGAATGCTACTAATTTAACACAGACTGGGAAAGTGTTAAGATTAGTATTTTCATGGGCAGGAATTCCTACTTGCATTGTAAGTGATGAAGGGTCACTTTTTTTGATGTTCAAAATGTTGTGTGCTTTTATCTTACCAAATAGTATCAACCTTGTCACATAAGCTCCTTGCTGTCCTGCCATAAGAGGAGCAGTGGGGAAATTTGTTAAAACATCCGATTCAGTGATTCAAACCAGAAGTCTGGATAAAGTGGACTTACAATAAAAAGCGATGAATTCTCTTTTGGCCTGGAAAGGACATGTTAATACAGATCTCTACTTCAGTCATCCATGGTTTTGGAACACAGATTTTTCTTGCTTGGACTTGCTAGCGCCTGATTTCCAGGGGGGCGTTTGTTTAAAAGTGATAGGATCAAATGGCCCCACATAGTCATGCATGAGTCTGCTGCTTTCAGATTGGAAAAAAAAAATCTGCACAAGAGGTAACTGTGAAAACTTTGAGAAATTTTAAGCAAATTATTTGATAACCTTCTCCTCTGTTTTATCAGATGGAAATGGCATTGGTAGCCTTAGAATTAATTAGAAGAATAGAGTAGTTAAATTGGGCCCTCTTGTCAGACATAATAATAGTAATTGTCAACTTTATGGAAAGGTCTGTGGTTATGCTAAAGTAGGTCAGCTGGCAATTATTCAGTTAGCAACAGTGGGGTCGTGAGGAACCTTGGAAAGACCAAGACCATCTCCAACATGTCTGCAAGCTTTTTTAGACATCTGATTTAAGGCTTTCACATTTAGAAACATTGGTTGGAATCTCCTGGTGCTTCAGTTCCTGGTCAGTAAATGGAAATACTTTTGTTGCAAGAATGTAAAATTTGACTGGTTCTTGTCATGAAGGACATTGGAGTTCTCCGGAATTTTCAATGGAGGTGTTATGTGTTGCAATCAAATGTTTGCTTCATGCTTGTTCTAACACACTTGTATGTTGGTTTTTGGAAGTTCTGTTTCTCTCTGGAGCTCTGACCTTGGAAATCAGAATTCAAGAAGGAATGATATTCACATGTAGAAATGGCCTAATGACTTGGTGCTCCTCTGCACAGCTTGGTAGCAGGGTCAGCATCTTCAGTGCTGTTCATATGTCTTTGTGGCAATGTTTGTCCTGCTTTAGGCCTTTGTTTCAGAACTCCCAAAACTTCTGTTTTCTGTTGTAATTTAGGATCTGTCTCTTTCAGTAGCTGGACATAGCATAATGGTAATCATCTCTGAGAAGCGTCCCAAAGGAGCATAAAGGAACTTTGCTTTTCCTCGCTGACTTCCAGTTTTCCCCTGTTCTCTGGCAGAGCTCACAGTCTTGGTCGCTTTCTGTCTGAGCTTCAGGAAGGCCCTTATCCATCAGGGCCAAAAAATTCTTCATCCACCTTTTCTCTCCCCTTGTCTGAGATTTCACCTCTTGCAAGTTCCCCACCAGACCCAGCTGTAAATAGATTAATCACTTTTCTAGCAGATAAAGATCAGCAAAGCCATCATAGATGAGGCCGGGCTTGACTTCCTGGTGCAGGGCCAGCTAGTGTATGATCTCACCTCACGCTCCAAAACATACCATCTTCTATCAGCTTCCTCACTTTTGTTAGCAGAAAGCAGTTGGACAGTGCTGGGTTAATGGTTGGACTTGGTGATCTTAAAGGTCTTTTCCAGCCTAAATGATTCTATGATTCTTTGACTTGTGGTGTTGAGTCCTCTATCACAGGCCAATGCCTGAGTAAGTATAGCTGTTTCCCATCTTGGTAGAAGGCCCCAGGGTGTCCAAGAAGGGATCATTTACATGAACTCAGAGGGCCCTGAGGATGTTTTGTACAAGTACCTGTTACATCCAGTGCAATGCAGCCATCATCAGCATCAAATCCGTGGGAATTTATTTGTGTATATGTAGAGTGATATGCTTGTATGTATTTCTGAGTCATGTCCTGTCAGTACTTCCCGCACCAGTTACATCTGTGGATTAAATAAACAGGAAAAAAAAACCCAGCAAAAAATTATGGTCTGTAGAAATCTCAAGGACCAGGATCTTCAAATACTCCAAGTTCAACAAACAATCTTAATACAAGACTCATATCAAGTGTATGAGTCTCTTGCCCTTCCTCATGGCTGTTCTGCGTCTTAACTAGAAGAGCACAGGCACTTTGGGGAGCTCTGGCCCGTTTTCTGGGATGTGCTATAAGACATTCTCTAGTCAGAGAAAAAGCAGACTGTCTTATTTTTGTCCCTCTTCCCATTCCTCATGATCTTGGTCTTACATGGGGGTAGCAGCTGATGCATAAGGCTTAGGACAGCTGCATAATTCATTGGCAGGATTGCTGAATTTATGGAGGGGATCAGGTATCAGAATAACGGGGTTCTGGACTGGAGGAATTAAGCTCACAATATTGAGTTTTGGATGTTCCAGTTGGTGATATTGCCAAAAGGGACATGAAAAGTGATCTCAGTTCAGTTTGGTGCAGTGCAATAATTAATCTGGGTGAATATAGACAATTGTGATAAATAAGTCTCTATCTCAGATTGCCCATATAAACCCACTAGCAAACTTTTTTTTCCCCTTTTGATTTGCATGAAAAAAATGCTGAAAGGACATTCAAAAGTTGGGGGTTTTTTTTGCCCTGGTGCATAAGTCACTGGCTACAGCTTGATATAAGATGTGGTGGGGTGCCGTGGTGATTTTAGTGGCCCAGAGAAACTTCTCCAAGGCCTGCCTGACATGTCTAATGCATGCATTTCAGCCTTAAGGAAATGCCAGATTTGGGGTCAGGAAAGTATTTCTATCCAAATCAGACTGGTAGGAACAATTTTTTTAACCTGTAGTGCATGGCATAGTCTGCTTCCATTGGCCACCAGAAGATGTTCCTGTGAACTGCAGAGAACAATGATGTATTTCATGATGTGAGCGATGGAGGGGATGGAGGTGAATGTCCTTGTGACCTCTGGATCGGAGTGCAGTTGTAGGAACTGGGACTGATGGCCTTGGTGATAGTATCCAGTACAACAGTTCTGTAGGTGACAAATAGCTGTCTGCCTCTTCTGTGTCTGGTGTCAAAAGGATGCATTCTGCTTTTCTTTCAAAGTCACCTGCATTGTTTGCAAATTTGTTGTCTCCTCCACTATACAGAAATTCAAATATAATAGAAGTTCAATATAGAGCAGCATCCCATTCACTTCCAGAAGCAACACGTCTGGGCTTTTTCACCCTGGGTCTCATCTGCTACGGGACACGTTCCCACCCCTGGGACTGTGACAGGTGAAGGGAAGTGAATAGCTCCCACATCCTGGGAATGGACTCTACACGTCAGTCACTGCTAACCTTGCAGCAGCATGGCCAACATGACATTGCCTTTGGCAAGGGGAAGGGTTTTCCTTCTTGGAAATGTTTCAGAAAGCAGTAGTATCTCTGTCATGGCAGGTAGAGCTCCTCCCTGGCCTCTCACTAAACCAAGCCATTGTCCATGTGCCTATGAATCACCCCAAGCACACTAAGAAACACAGAGATGTTGTGTCATGTGAATTGAGGGGTACGAGAAAGAAACTAGGGGAGTTTCAGGGACTGGCTGTGCAAGTGGTCAGGAGCAAGACGGCTACTTATTGTGTAAGTACGGCCTTGTCTGTGCAGAGGGTTGTATCAGTGAGCGGACCAGCTACATGGGGCATGCACTGAGGATTTCCGCAATAATCCTCACCACAGGCCAGCATGCTGCAGCATTCTCTGCTGCTCCCTGTGGAGGAAGTGGGAAGGATGGTTGGCAGGATCCACACAGCTGCCTCATGCCTCCTCCAGTTTGTCTCTGCGCTCCCACCGCTAGCTTTGTGCTACCCCTTCAAGAAGGCTCTTTATAGCTGTCACCCAGTGACTCCTAAGCCCATGCATTAGCTGGAGATTTTTGTGATGTGAGGCTGCTTTTGGGAGCCTTCACTTGAAGGACCTCTGTGCTCCTTTGTTTTCTGTTTCAGAGGAAACCTTGATTGTTTGAACAATGGCATGTGGCTAGGATGACTGCTGGCATGAATTAGGAAATCCTCCTCATCTGCCTGTGAGGTTCTAGATGATGTCCCTGCTCACAGCACATTTTATGGATGGGGCTTATTTATCTTTTATGGAACAAATTCCTCCCCATCTGCTCCCATGTAGGTTTATACAGCAGTAACTTCAAGACTGAAGCTCTTGCCTACTGTGTTAGGTGTGAACACAACTCGTGTAAGGTTTGCCTGCTGTTTAGCTCATGCCAAATTAGGCATGCTTAGCTCATGCTCAAATCAGGATAAAAGCAGAATTTTTCAGTGGTGAAGGCAACTCTTCACTGGAGCACTCTCTTATGGGTAATAGTGTCTTCTTTGTTTCTTGATGTCTTTGGAGTGAGACTGGATGACCTTCTAGAAGCTACAACTTGCCAGATGCAAATAGTTTGAATCAGCAAGGGAAGAACTGAGACTCAGTTTCACAGCTTTCTTTATGTATGAGGTGCAAATCTGTTTTGGTCTGAACACCCAAATGTGGGCTTTGGCCCCCATCTGAATACAACAGCGAGCTACTCTTTGCTCGGGCTGAGAGCTGGTGACCATGCAGCAGCTACTCAGACAGAAGTGCTTTGGTCCTGCCAAGGGTGAGCATCGACACAGGATGCGCATTGACACTGGATGCTGTGGGGACACAGCCAGCCTGGGGTGCAGCTAAGTTGCAATTTGCTGTCTGAGTAGGAGCTAAGGTCCACTGCATCTGCCTGTGCCAGTAAGCAGGCTGCTGCCATATCCTCCCAGGCTCTTCCTTAAGTCTCTTTTGGATCCCAAGTCTATGAGTATGAGGAGATGTGGCTCTCTGTGCAGGGATTCCCATGCAATACCAGCTCTGACAGCTGGGCAACAGCTGGTTGCAGATGATTGCCAGCATTAATAAAGGAGGCTATGTGATGGATTCCCTTATGTAGGGGTTACTAAACAAACAGAGCTTGAGGAAACCCGGCCTTGTCCAGGAGCAAATGCAGCACAAAACCTCTTCTTGTTCTGACAGGCCAGCAGCGGGTCCTTCTCTGCTGCGATTTGCAGATAATCCCGTGTACAACAGCTTCAGAAACTGATCTGGTGAGAGCAGTTCCTCTGTGCATCCCTGACCAGCCTACTAGTTGTGAGGGAAACATGTGTGTTGAAGAGCAAGATGATTCCTTTGGGGCCTCCTAAATGATTTTGCAGTGCCTTTGGGAGAACATGGGGTAAACTGTGGCAAAGCTCCCATTCATCATATACTCGTTGGCAGAGATATGTGGATATAGCGGATGAGAAAGCTTGCCCAGGTCTCTCAGGATGGTCCCAGATGTATGATGATGTCTTAAAAGGGTAGTGGGAGGAACAACAGGCCACAGTTTCCACTTTTCTGCATCCATGGGCAGTGCAGTCCTCATACTGGCCCCCAGCAGGCCCCCGTGCTCATGAGGAGGGTGCTACCCATCTCCCTGGGTCCGAGGTCTCCCTTGAGAGAGGTTCCCTCATGGTGGGGTCTGAATGACAGTGTCCCAAAATGCACCAGACACCCTCTCTTGAAAGGTAGGCCCTTCCTTGGCAGATGTCCAGCTGCCTCCACATGTGCCACTGTGCTGCAGAGCTTTGTGGGCAAACTTAAGGGTGCTGAGTACCAGCAGAGAAGGAGGAGGATCCTCTGTGGTCTCCCTTTCAAGACCCCATTTCTCCAGCCTTTCTGATTCCCCTCCTCCTTGCTCTGGGTTTCCCTGACCCCTCACAGCCTGCTGTCCCTCCCCAGCCCAGCTGTGTGCTGCAGCTTGCCCACTCCTCGCCAGGGCTGTGGAGGCTGGAGGCTGAAGCTGGAGGCTGGAGGCCAGAGCTGGCCAGGAGGTTAAAAGGCAGATGGGAGTTTGCGGCTGTCCCCTCTCTCTGCTGGAGTGAGGGAGGGCAAGTCACTGACCTCCCAGCAGGAGTGGCACAGGAAACCCGTAATTACATGCTTGTGACAGCAATGCTGGATCTTGTTAATCACGCTGCTGCCATGTCAGAGTTGCTGCCTCTTGGGATTAGGGAAAACAAACAAGCTGAAGCGACAGTGGTGAGTCTGTCCAGTGATTACCCAGCACCTCCCAGTGCAGTGCCCCCCACAGCACTGGCTAGTCCAGCAGCGGGAAGAGTGTGACGGGGGCCAAAGTCTCAGCAAGCCCATCCCAGTAGAGCCTAATGTATCCAGCACTTGCAGTGGCAGGATGGAGTCCTCTCCCTTTCTCAGTATGTCTCTAAGCACACGACAGTGGTGGCTGACACCTTCACCTCCCCTTGGAAATTGAGTTTTTTCCCCCTGTGTTTTGTAGGAGTAAGCTGAGACACAAAGGAGACTTACACAAAGCCCTGTGGAGAGTCAGGGGTAAAAGTGGGCTTTAAGTGCAGCAATGCTGCTTCCACACTCTGGTGCCTCGACCCTTGCTCTGTTGCTCCAGTGCTTCCTCTCAGCCCTTCTCCTCCACTTTGGAGGGAAGCCCTGGTGTTCTGCCCTGCAGTAACCCTGTCTACTATGCTGGCTGTGTATTTTTCCTGGTGATTGCTAAATATCTCCACTTTTCCAGTATGAACTTTGTTTGAGCAGTTTCCTGTCCTCATGAAGTGACTCCACCTCTGTTCCCATCCCCACCTCTTGGAAAAAGTCTGGACATCCTTTTCAAAGACAAGCTTTACATCACACTGACCCATCCTGCAGAGCAAATGGAAGTCAGTAATTTTGAGCTCAACCCACTCCTCTGCTGCCCTGAGCTAAGCCAGAGTATTTTTCCTCTTTCAAAAACTTGTCCTGCTTTTTCGTATGTTGGAAAAATAATAATTAAAGAAAAAGCCTGCCCCAAATTCCCTTTCCCTTTTTGTAAACTTAGTCCTTTTGTAAAGCCCCTGAAGTGTTTATTTTCCCCCTCATCCACTCTCCCCTCCTTGGTGGAAAATTTCCCTTCTTCCAAGTCCTCACAATGTTTTTCCAGCACCATTCCCCCTCTCTGGGACCTGAGGAGATGTGTCAGCCTCATGGCATGGGCATGCTAAGGAAGGATCCAATATATTTCCCAAGGAGAGGTAGGCCACGTAAAAACCAGAATGGCTCAGCCCCGGGGTGGTGCAAGGTTTGTGGGCATGGCTGCCTCAGCAAAAACAGTTAGGAAAGACAAGGTTTGGGCTAATTCAGCTTTCCCTCCTCCTGGATAAAAGGACTCTGCTTGGGGCTGCTCTAATGGCAGTCCCAAGGTGGAGGAGACTCTGTTGCCTTACTAAGCTTTGCCAGGTTGTATTGTAGTGGCCAAACCCACACCATATCCTTGTGAGGTCCCCTGTGCCCCAATAGCCAGCATCCAGGGAAGGCCACTGATGTAGGACAGAACATCCCTCTTGCAGACAGTCAGGCCAGCATGGGAAACAGAGAGTTTGGGACCTGAGGATAAGCAGGGCCCTGGTGCATCCCCAGAGACCGAGGGGAGTGAGCCTCAGACTGAGGGCTCCAGGCTTCAGCCAGGCTCTAATCCAGTGTACAGCTGAGAGGATCAAGAGATAGAAAGGTTGCTCACTGTAAATCCTTTTGAAGTCTGTTCCAACTGTTTTGCTGGAAACTTGCTGGCTTGCATGCCAGAAGGGATGCTAAGCCAGGCAGCCACAAGGAGCAGGGGGTGTGTGTCCTCCATGAGGCCCTGGGCTCTGAAAAACCACACACTTGCTCCAGGGGCCACTGCTGCCCGAATGCCCCAAACCCAGCAACAAATGATGACGATGACAGGGGTGTGAAAGCATCGGGATTGGTGAAGCCCCTCTGCTGGAGCCCCACAGTCCCATGAGAGGGAGCAGGAGGTCCCCAAATGCCAGGACAGCCCAGATGAGGAGATGGCTGACACAGGAGCAACTGGGTGGGCATGGTTCCAGCTCCAACCCTCTGTAGCTGCAGGTTGCAGGATGGCTTGCTGCTGGCTCTGCCTTTACACAAACACGCTTTGCTTCTCTTGACTTTTCTCTTAATGAACCCCTTCTCTCGCGGCTGTTGTTTTTGGCCTCCAGATGATTCTGTGGTTTTCCTTCTCCAGCACGTGATACAAACACTGCTCACCGGCTGCTACCTCCAGGTGATGGACACCTGTAAGTGGCCCCATGTGCCCATACAGGTTGGAGTTAGTGACACTGGGACACAAAGTCATCACCACACTGTGGACTTGCTTGGTGTTTTCTGGACTCTTGGTGGAACACGACAGGACAATTCACGGGGGTATGAAAGGGGCCTGCAAAAAGGAGCCAGTGCTCCCTGAAGTAAGAGTAGGGAATGTAGGAGAGGGAAGTGAGATAGAGGCACTGGGCTTGCTGTGGGGCTGGACCGTTCCTAAGCAGCACAGGCCACAGAGCTAGAGCAGTGCTGCAGCCCCACTGCATTTTCCAGTAAGGTAGGGGTGACCAGAGAGAACCCCCTCGAATACTGGCTCTTACAATTGTACATCGCCAGCTTGAAGTGTACAACAAATTGATAGAGTAAGTAAGAATTATTAGTAAAGAAAAGCACTTGTATTTAACAGCCCTTCCCTTTCTCCCCCACTTCCAGCTGCTTATCCTTAAAATTCTTCTTGAGACACAACTCTAAGCTTTTCTCTGAAACCACCAAGACTAGAAACTGCCTTTTTTTTTAGACAAGTCCTGAAAATTTTCTTCCCTCAGTGAAAGAAGGGGCTTTAAGGAAAACGCACGCTACCACAAACCCCATCCTAATTTGGGTGCTTCTGCCCACTGTCCACATTCTTCTCTCCCTGTTGAAAAGAAGAGGCCCCTCTTCGGATCTGTCCTCCCCAGTTGGTATATGTCCCTGCTCCGAAGGACAGTGCTCCCAAACTGTGGCCCAGCATTGTCCGGCTGTTGACCCCCACTGGTGCTGCCCACAGCATCCAGTCTCTCTGGCCCCTCTCCCCAGCCTCCCTACTTTTTCACGAAAATGCAAAACATAGTTCTGTTCCCTCTTCTCCCTGTGCTTTCCTCTCCTACAACTCAGCCCCCTTTGTCCTTCCTTCACCACATTTCCTGCAAATGCAGGTTTTGCAGTCTCAGAGCAGATGCTGCAGAAATCCCTGTGCACAAAGGAGCAGTGTTGATCGCAGCTAAATGGTATCAGCCATAAGGGACTCCCCTGGGATGGGGCAAAGCAGACATAAGGTATAGCTTCTATTCTCGGAGGCACAGAGTAATTTTCCTGACTGTGTGACACTGCACACTTTGTTTAAAAATAGAGAGAGGAACCTGAATCAGCAGGCACAGGAGATATGAGGTAACTTGGGTAAAACTTTTCCACCACACCAGGCACTGGGCACAGACAAAGGGCCACACCTGTGGTTTCACTAAACCATCTCACCTGATCTGGCATTGCCGGTTACAGACTGACAATGGCAAATTCCAGTCCTGCAAATCCTACCAGGAATCCCTTCCTGCATGTATCAGCAGTGCCCTTTGATCTGCCTGGGGACAGAGTGGCCAGGGCTTCCAGGCAGCCCCTGCTTCTCCCCATCCCCGACAGCCTCCTGTGCTGCAGGAGGGCTATGAGGACGTATTGGTGCAGGGTCTTCTGCAAGAGGAGCTCAGGCTTGGCGTTGACCTTGTCCCATTTATCTGAGTTATGTAAGATCTTCCCGTATGGGCTGCTGGCTACGTGACACCTAACTATTTAGGCCAGTGTAGTCTGTGACAAATGTGACAGTTTGGGGGAGGAAAGTAAGTACGCTTGTGCTGTCTCAGGAGGGAAGGGAAACAGCTGGATGCCATGCAGCAGGGTCACTCCTCAGCTGATACAAATTTTCCTGTCCCACTGCTTGTGGGAGATGCCCAGTTTCATCTGAGCTCAGCAGTTCTGCACCCAGGGCCTCTTTTCAACACAAGAGCTATTTAATAAATCACCATGTTCCCTCTTGACCATCCTGTTCAGGGCAGGACAGGGAGAAGATGAGAGGGTAACTCAGAGATCTGGGTCCTTTGCCTCTCCATTGTGAGTTCTGAGTTGGGTTGGGATTTCCCTGCGGTTTCTTCAGAGATAATGTAGTTCCTGCTGGAGCTTCAGTCTGCGTTTATG
The DNA here is from genome assembly GCF_009829145.1 of Chiroxiphia lanceolata. NCBI lineage: Eukaryota > Metazoa > Chordata > Aves > Passeriformes > Pipridae > Chiroxiphia > Chiroxiphia lanceolata. The sequence goes on along the minus strand of NC_045639.1, from coordinate 32,191,910 downwards.
CCAAAAGAGCCACTCCAAAGAGAAGGAGCTGTGTCTGGTCTGCGGGCTTCGGGGTACAAATCCCTGGCAGCTTTGGAGGCATGAACTTGGGATGAAGCTGACAGCAGATGGGAAACTGGAGCTTATGGTTAGCATTGGGGTTGTTGGAATAAGAGCAGCATGAGGAGCTTGTAGTCACAGGGAGCTGTAAATCACAGTAGTGCTGCCACTGGTTTGCCTGCAGAAATTGGTATTGGGCTTCATCTATGTTGTTCTTGCTTGTCTGCCCCATCAGGAATAAATTAATCCCCTTTCTGAGCACTGTCATAGAAAAAAAACATTTCAAGACAAGGCAAGGGATCTTCTTATGTCTCTCCCTTTGTCATGCTGAGGGTGCTGAGTCAGCAGTGTGCCCTGGAAGCCAGGAGGGCCAACTGCGTCCTGGGGGGCATCAGGCAAAGCATCACCAGCTGGTCGAGGGAGGTGATTGTCCCACTCTGCTCTGCACTGGGGCAGCCTCATCTTGAATATTATGTGCAGTTTTGGGCACCATAATGTAAGAAAGATATTAAGCTCTTAGAGAGCATCCAAAGAAGGGCAACACAAATGGTGAAGAGCCTTGAGGGGAAGCCATGTGAAGAGCAGATGAGGTTACTTGGTCTGTTCAACCTGGAGAAGAGGGGAGACCTCATTGCAGTCTACAACTTCCTTGTGAGGAGAAGAGAAAGGGCAGCCACTGATCTCTCTTTGGTGACCAGTGACAGGACTTGAGGGAATGGCCTGAAGCTGTGTCAGGGGAGGTTTAGGTTGGATATTAGAAAAAGGTTCTTCACCCAGAGGCTGGTTTGGCATTGGAACAGTCTCCCCAGGGCAGTGGTCACAGCACCAAGCCTGACAGAGTTTAAGAAGTGTTTGGACGATGTTCTCAGGCACATGGTGTGACTCTTGGGGCTGTCCTGTGCAGGGCAAAGGGTTGGACTCGATGATCATTGTGAGTCCATTCCAACTCGTCATATTCTGTGATTCTGTGACTCTGTGTGTGACTGTCCAATGCTTCCAGTAATGCAGTGGGCGAGTTCCACTCAGAATGTTCTGGACCCTTCAGCATATGCTGTACTCAAATTTAAGAGGTGGTCTCTAAGTGTTCCCAGCAAGCCCTATTCTAAGTTTAATGTACTCCTGCCCTTCACGTGGCAGTGCCTTCAAACAGCAGCAAAAATATTTGGTTGAGAAAGAGGAGTGGAGAAAGCACCATTGAGAACACATATTAGTTGGCAGCAAACTGACCTCCTTACAGGTGCCATCAGATAGCCATGGCTGTAGTCCCACATTGTTTCTGCCACCACTCTGCTTCCCAGCCGGGGGCATATGTTTCCATCAGGCGTCGCAGCTTTGGGCCACAGTGATGGAGGCACAGGGATCCAGGGTGTGTGAGGTGCCATGTCTCCACTACTGATCTGTGGGGCCCTGGGGGGGATGCAGGCAACTTTCTGATAAGCAGATGCTGTGATAGCATAAGATGAGATGGCTTCTAGAAGATGACATTCATAACTGGTACCATAAGTCTGGCTGATTTTTTTGTCTTCCATAAAGCACTTTTTTCTGGAAGAACCTCATCCAAAACATTGCTGCCACTGATGTTATGAAGCATCAAGGGTCCTTGGCTTTCTCAGCCACTGGTGAGTAAATAGGCAGTCTTGTGCTCTCCTGACCTGGCCATGCTTCAGTGTTCCTGTTACAGTGCATCTGCAAGCCCAATGCACATGGGACCACCTGACAAGATCACACAGAATTGTTAGAGCTGGAAGGAACCTCTGGAGATCATCCAGTCCAACCCCCCTGCCAAGGCAGGGTCACTTATAGCAGGTTACACAGGAATGTGCTCTGATGGGTTTTGAATGTTTCCGGGGAGGGAGAAGCCACGACCTCCCTGGGCAGCCTGTTCCGGTGTTCTGCCGCCCTCAGTGTAAAGAAATTCTTCCTTATGTTGAGATGGAACTTCTTGTATATTAGTTTATGGCCGTTGCTCCTGATCCTGTTTCTGGGCACCACTGAAAAGAGTCTGGCAACCGTGCTCATGACACCCGTCTTCTCTTCTAAAGACTAAACTGACACAGCTCCCACAGTCTCTCCTCATTAGAGAGATGCTCCTTGTCTTTTCTTGCAGAACTGGGCACAGCTCTCCAGATGTGGCCTCACTAGGGCCATGTAGAGGAGCAGGATCACCTCCCTCAACCGGCTGGCCATACTGTTCCCAATGGACCCCAGGATACCATTGGCTCTCCTGGCTGTGAGAGCACACTGCTGGCTTATAGTCAACTTGCCATCCACGAATACTCCCAGGTCCTTCTCAGCAGAATTACTCGCTACTAGGTCAGTCCCCATCCTGAACTGGTACTTGTGGCTATTCCTCCCCAGGACTCTGCACTTGCCCTTGTTGAACCTCATCAGGTTTCTCTCCGCCCAACTCTCCTGCCTATCAAGGTCCTGCTGAATGGCAGCACAGCCTTCAGGAGTACCAGACACTCCCCAGATTCTGGGGCTGGCTGCACAGGACATCCTCCTGAGCACAGGAGGTTCAGCCCAACTAGGCTAGAAGAGCTCACATCACTGTGAGCTGTTGGTGAATGTTCCTCCTGTGTGGGGTTTTTCTACAAAGGGAACACCTTACAGCACTTGAAGAGCTTCTCTGATATCATCTTGGAGCTTGGAACTTGATATCAGCTGATATCCAGCTTGGAGCTAGGTCTTCAATGTCACTGTTTCTCCTTACCATCCTTGAGAGAATCCTTTACCCTGAGACATTAGTTTTGGTTCAGTCAGGACCATGTCAGCCTTTTTGTTTTTAAATGGTGAAGAGATCAGGGAAAGCCTATCAGAAATAGGAAACGTGATATTGTAAAAAGTTCATTTGTTAGTGTAACTTGAATTTGCGCCGATGTTGCCATTCGATCTTCAAGGCTGCCTGTCAAACACCTTTCATCAGGATCAAATTCTCTTGAGTTGGAATTTGCCTCTGGTCAGAATGAGAACCACTCCCAAATACCACTTGTCCTGATTACACCCTCCGTGTCAGTGACAGTGGTATTGAGGCTCTGTACAGGGCCTCTTACCTCTGTTTCCCTGCAAGGATGCTCATGCAGACCTCCTTGTTTTCTCTCTGGACTGTGGCCCCTCTATAGCAAATATCCCTGGAAAGTTTCCTTGCCTCTTCCGGATTTGTTGCTTGTGAGAGATGAGAAAGGAGCCTCATGCACCCCATGATCAGGGCAGGCTGGGGCTTGTTGGGAGCACTGAGACAGGATCTCCTTGCTCATCCAATTCATCTATGCCACAACCATATGCTGTTATTAGGTGATAATGTTTTGGTATCTTCATTGTGTAATTAGTCATATGCTCATAAACAATGTAAATAACCTCTAATGAGTTGGTAAGTTAATCATTCAGTAATGACTTTGAATGTCAGGAACTGTCAACACAGAGAAGCAGCTACTTTTAAGCATTCTTTTTCATTTTCTGTTCATTTTCATTTTTGTGTTGCAAAACCAGCTAACATCCTTGTTCCTTCTTTTTGCTAACACTCTGCAGGCTATTCTGCTCATAAGCCACTTGAGTGGATTTACTCATCAATTTATCCAGAAAATTTGGCTGCACTGTTTCGTGCTACTGCTGATATTTTTTTTAAAGACATATAGCAAGTTTCTCTTCTGTTTTGTTTGTTTGTTTGTTTTAAATTTTATTCTAGTGTTGATAGTCATGGATGGATCCTTGGACCTATTCTTCTTTGATCTTGTTATTTTTGGAAGTCTTTTTCAGGGTAAACATTTAGGCCAAAGTCTTACTTAGGTAAGAGCTGCTCTGCGTGTAACAGCAAGAATTTCAAAATGGCTGGGGCAAGAAAACAAGTCTGAAAAAACCCAAGTCAGGTATTTTTTTCCCCCACACATTTGCTGCTTTTCTTTAAACACCCTTCCAGCCCAAAGAGTCACCAATAGAAGTTTGGGAGTAGGAACTCTGAAGGCTTAAAGGCTCTGTTGTAGACATGAAAACAGCAGCTTACCATGTTGGATTTTAATTATTTTATTTTTAAACAAAGCTCATTAAGATTTTTTTGAGTCTGATCTGTGGTTTTGGATGCCTAGAATTGCCATTACTGTGTTAGAATGATGCTTTACTGTCTTTCTGTTGTGCTTTTCTGTTGTGAAGTTTCCTTCTGTGGCTGACATCCCAGACCCTCTGCCAGCTTCCCCCCAGCACTGCCTGGGCCCTTGGCCTTTGGCATTTCCTATCATAACACTGGTAAAAGAGCATCTGAGCACTTTTCAGAGCTTCAACTTATAACCATGGTTAACTATGCTCCCACTTTTTTGTAAAACAGACCATGCCATTTTTTTTTTTTGCAGATACATTTACAGATTGCTGATACACATATTTGTATTTTTGGACATATTTGTGTATTTCTGGAGTGAAGCTGCCATAGTAGATAACCAGAGAAAAGCAGTTCTGTTTGGGAACAACTTTGAAAGATTTCTAATTAGCTCTCAGCCTGTGTTGGGACAAAGCCATGATATTTCAGCTATTCTGGCAGAGAGTGTGTTGTGTCAAATTTCCATTTTTTGTGTGTGAAATGTGATTTTCAGACCGAAACTTACATTTTTCAGAGCTGAAATATGAGGGGTGCATGCTAGTGTTTGTGCCTAGGGAGAAATGCCCTGATTCAAGTCTCTGCCTTATCTCATTTTGAGCAAAATATCTTTCCCTCATCATGCACAACCAGCTATGGGATGGAGCCTGATCCAAGGTGTTCCCTCTGGCACTGACCACTGGGAGTCTGCTGCTTCTTTCTGTCCCCATCAACCAAAAAGTGCATGTCCACAGAGGATGCACAGCTGTGCTGTGTCAGACCAAGGGTTCTTGGAGCCCAGCAGCCTGTCTCCAACAGTGGCTGATAACACATACAAACAGCACTATTTGAAGGCAAATGTGATATGTTTCCCAAATCTTCCCTAGCGTCCCACAATTTGTACTTTGAGGACTTTCTGAGGAGACCTAGTATATTTGTTGCATTTTTTTTTTCTTTTTCTACACATTTGAAACCCTGTGAACTTGTGGTATTCGCAGCATCTTGTGGCAAGGACTTCTACAGTGTAACTACCTGTTGTGTAAACAAACACCTCCTACTGCAAGTTTTGCTTGCCAGTTTCTTAGATGCCCCTGGTTCTTGTAATGTACTTTTACAATTTCCTTGGATGAGTTTTCACTGAGGCCTTGCCTCTCATGCTTTTAGTTGCAACTGAATACACTGTGGTACACGCTCACCCTAAGGAATGGGAGAATGTCTCCTCAGCAGGCAGAGGTGTATGTCTCTTTTATGTACTTTCCAGGCTCTTTCACAAAAATCTGTGAGCATGATGCAGCTGTTGGTTTGTTTTTGCTTTTTTTTTCTTCTTGCTGATGAGCGTGACTAAAAATGTTTGAAGCCTTTACACCTACTGGGGTAATTCTATGTCTCTGCACATTGGCTTGATATGTCCTCCCGTCAGGCAACCCCAGTGAAAGCCTGTTCTCAGTAGGTGGCATTTTGCATTAAGATGCCTTCTGCCAACAAAGTCTCCGCAGACACAGGCCCTGAGATTGCAATGGATATGATCTAGGACAGCACACAAACACATGCTTAACTTTAATCCACACATGCTTAAGTTCCTTTTGAACAGAGCTTTGCTCTACATTTGTTGCTAGATGTCTGTTAAAGGACCAACAAAATCCAACTGCTGAGTTCCTATTTTACATTTCTCTCCTTGGACAGCAAAACCAGCATGTATATCGCTTTTGGGAGTCCTCCACATGGCCACTGACACCTAATGCAAGAGTTGCCTGGATGATAACCAGCTTTATTAGCTGTTTTATATAAGCGACAGACACCCTGGGTGGTGTCGGATCTCGCCTGAGCTGCTCCACAGCCATCCAGCTGCTGGCCTTCTCCAGCAGGGCTTCACAGTATCCCCCCCAAATATGCTCCTAGCCAGCCCCAAAAGGGTTGCGGGAAGATGGTTGTAGCTCTCGGTTTGCGTGTCACTGCACTGGGATGTGCGGTGAGCCGTGTGTTTTGGCAGCAAAGGACCAGAACTGTTCCTAGAATGCCAGTGATGCCTTGTTGTGAGTTGCTTGGCCCAACCTGGTGCCGGTTTGCGTAATAGAGACAATATGTCTGTTATCACCAGAGATCTGAAGCTGTGATTGGGGCAGTTGTAATAATGCACAGCCTCCACACTCAGGTGCATTGGGCACGGAGCATTTGTTCACGTTCATGTGCTGGGGACACACAGTGCTTATGAAATGTTAGTGCACTGCTCCATGAGATACTGCACCAGGAGTTGAGTAGTGCCTGCTTGAACCTTGGTTCTGGAGCTGCTGCAAAGATGTAGTGCAGTGCAAACTGATACATCTTGCTGTTTTGGGCTCTTCTAAAAGTATATAATAAATGTAATGCACAGAGTACTGTTTTTCATGGCATCTGGGGCACAGAGACATCCCTACCTGTGTCCCATTGCGGCAATGGTCTGCCCTGCTTTCCTCAGTAACGTGTTTCTTGTGATTCAGGCAAGTGAGGAGTTATTCACAGCTTAGTTGCCTACCAGTGTTCCCGGTAGCTTAATTCTCTTGCAGAATTTTCCACTCCTTATGTGAGGCAGTTAAAATAGAAAGGGAGAGATGGCAGCACTCTCTGGGATAGGGAGCCAGCACAGCTCACTGATTTCAGAGCGTACTGAGAGGTAAGGAGCCAATCAGAGAAATTTTTCTCATTGCTTCTTGCTGTGGATATTTTCCATCTGCTGCTGGGGGTGAGTGGGATGAGTGGGACTTTGGCAACAGACAGGGCAGGAAGTGTGTATTGCACAGGGGACTTGACTAAGCGAAGGGCCCTTGGAATTGGCAGCTAGGGCCAACTTGGTGAGATCTTGGCTGGGTTTCTGGTGACCATGTGGACCTGAGGAGTCATGCCTGCAACCAAGTGAGTAACACTTCCAGTCATGTAACTGGGGCATTTCAGCCCTGGTCATATTTTTAAGCAGCCCATGAGTTTATGATTGATTGTCATCTCAAGTGATATATTTATGTCTTGCCTCCAGATGAACTCTCAGAATTTCGTTTCTTGCAAATCCCCAAAGGTTCAAAGTCAGAGTTAACTTCATTTTCTTGGCACGTGTTGATCACCTCATTTATGGTCTTGGTATTGAATCTCATGCATAACCTCTTGTTGCTGGCCTTGGAGGATGAGTCTCACACTTAGAAGGAGGTATCTACTGGAAACAGGATTTCCCACAAAAAACTAGCAGTGTTCTAGCTATTCTTGCAGATGTTCCTCAAGTAAAAGCCCTTGGCTGGAGCAGTGCAAGTGAGGTGAGCATGCAGAGAGTGAGACCACAGCCAAAGTGAATTCCAACTTTCATTCAAGCAGAAACCTTCAAAGTATTTGGGCCTTTCTAAACAGGAGTGTATTCAATTCTTCCTTATTAAGTCAGTGACACAAGAGAATGCCTTGTGTGTTCTCCATGGGGATTCAGCCTCTCCTTGGCCTATTGTCTAAACTTTTATCAATGACCTTTTAAAAGAGTGCTGAAATTCAGTCAGACACAATTAATAGATACTTTGCTTACACTTGACAGACATGCAAGGTAAGAATGAGGATGTTAGCATGCCAGCCATGCGAATGAGAATGTTGTCACGCTAAAGCATTCTTGGCTGGCTCTGGTAGTGTCCTAAACCAAAGGACAAACCACAGCATAACCCCCCAAAATGTTCTAATGCTTCGTGGATATTTTGAACACCTCCGTCTCAGAGTGGCTCCCATGCTCAGCACTGCACAAGCCAAGTGGCTGATGTACACACAAAATCCTCTTCAGCAGGCAGGTGCTGTTGGTACTGAGTACTGACACTCAGTAGTCCCTGGAGCGAGCCTTACCTGGCTGCATGGAAGGTGTTGGACAGGCCTGGCTATGTGGTGCATCTCACTAATTGCTAGCAGTTTCCCATGTCCTGTATACATTGCCAGTACCAATGACCAGACCAAACACTTCCAGACATTTTCAGAGAGACTTCTTAAAGTTTGAATACCTCAATTCCCAGCCTTTGTATTGGGTTCTTTATTCATGTGAAATTATATATGTGTATATATACATATGTATTCCTTTAGATATATATTAATTACTTATGTATGTATTACATGTTGATGTAATCTTTTTTGATTTCAGTAAACATTTCGATAGTGTCTTTCACAGGAACCTTCAAGACAAAATGTCCAGCACACAGCTGGATAAACACATCATGTGGTGGGTGAGCAATTGGCTCACGGGTTGAGCACAGAGGGTAATAGTGAATGGGGGAAATCAGACTGGTGTCCTGTCACTGCAGGGTTCCACATGGCTCCATCTTAGGCCCTGTGCTCTTCATAAATTACTTGGACACAGGACTGGAAGGGATACTAAGTAAGTTTGCAATTGATACAACATTGGGAGGAGCTGTTGACTCACTTGAAGGCAAGGAGGCCTTGTCTTCAAGAGAGACCTGGAGAGGTTAGAGGACTAGGCAATCCCCAATTGTATGAAGTTCAACAAGGGAAAGTGCTGGATTCCACACCTGGGATGGGGCAACTTTGGATGTACAGGCAGGCTGGGGAATGAGATTCTGGAGAGCAGTGCCAGGAAAAGGACCTGGGTGTCCTGGTCGATGGCAAGCTGAACGGAGTCAGCACTGCCCTGGCAGCCAGGAGGGCCAACCATATCCTGGGGCACATCATGCAAAGCATCGCGAGCTGGTTGAGGGAGGGGATTGTCCTGCTCTGCTCTGCACTGGGGCAGCCTCACCTTGAATTGTGTGCAGTTTTGGGCACCACAATATAAGAAAGATATTAAGCAGTTAGAGAGCATCCAAAGGAGGGCAATGAAGATGGTGAAGGGCCTTGAGGGGAAGCCGTGTGAGGAGCGGCTGAGGGCACTTGGTCTGTTCAGCCTGGAGAAGAGGAGACTGAGGGGAGACCTCATTGCTGTCTACAAATTCCTCGTGAGGGGAAAAGGAGGGGCAGGCACTGATCTCTTCACTCTCATGATCAGTGACAGAACTCGAGGGAATGGCCTGAAGCTGTGTCAGGAGAGGTTTAGTTAGACATTCATCCATGGATATTTGGGTGCTGGAACAGTCTCCCCTGGGAAGTGGTCACAGCACCAATCCTGCCAGAGTTCAAGAAGCATTTGGATGATGCTCTCAGGCACATGATGTGATTCTTGGGATGCCCTGTGCAGGGCTAGGAGTTGGACTCTGATGATCCTAGCGGGTCCCTTCCAACTAAGAATTTTCAGTGATTCTGTGATTCCGTGATACTTATTTCTTTGCAAATATTTCTCCAGAAATGAAGACTAGTGAAGTCCTTATCTACTGTTGTGTGCCATTAAGGTTGTAGTGGCCTGTCTGTCAAGTTCATGGCCCCATTCTGGAAATGCTGGTCACGTCTTCACTAACGCCAACCTTCTCTCCAAAGAGAAAACAATTTAAACAAAGCAGATGGACAAACTCTGAGGGAGGAAATACAAAAGGGAATTGTTCCTCTGAGATCATGTGAAAGGTCCTAGAGAGAGCTAGGAAGGGAACTCAGTTCTCTCAACCCTTAGATCAGAGATTGACAAAGCCCTGTCTACCAAGTGATCCACCAAAATCTCCAGAGAGAACCTTCATCTTCAACTTGGACTTGAAAAGCTGCAAAAAAGGCCCTTCAAAATAAGTATTTGGCAGACAATTTGCATAATGCATTTTTTTGGGAACATTTTGATCCTCTTGTGGACTGCCAGCAAAGCACATGCAAGGTGGAGTTTTTGATTCATTTACTCGTGAGAGACTGAGGAGTTTGGTCCAGTGAGGGTGGGCCTGGCCAGGTTGCTCTATCTGCATGTTAGGATGACTGAGGTTAGGAATGCTGTATGAAGGACGTGGTTTTACTGAAGGTCAGCACAAAGGAAGAAAGTCTAGTTTATTTGCAGGGTATTTTTAAAGCCCATTTTCCAAAGGAAACAGTGCTTGTTTGGCTATCCATCCTCCCCTCTTCCAGTAGCTCACATCAGTCAGTTTCAACTACATCTGAAAGGGCAGTAGAAGTTTCGAAAACATTAACTTTTTGGCTATCAGAGTAGATGAAATGATACAGACCAGTGATTTCTGAAGAGGCTCTTAGACATCAGTTTGCCACACCATCATCATGTGTGAACGTGACCTGCCCGCCAGCAGGTATCTAGCTCTAGATTATGCATATTGCCATTGTCTCTTGCATTTTGTGGGGTAAGGATTAATGTAGCGGGTGAGGAGGGGATGTCTGGGGACAAAGGACATCCCTTTTCCCCAGGAACCCCAGGCTCTGTTAGCCTTCTTACTCAGAGGGCAACTTGTTTCCTTCATGTGTGTGAAATGCTGAAGAACAGTTGAGCTTGGCATTTCACTGTAAGCCTGTAAGTTCCTGTCTCCTGCAGGAGCCAGCTCCAGGGTAATTTCTGTGTCCCACACATGCTCCTCCCTCCACTGTCTGATGGTGGTCTCAGTCTGCCAGGACACCATTGTCAGCAACAGACAAAGTGGATAATGAGCAGAGAGACAGCTGGGAAGACAGCAAAAGTCTACCAGGAGAGTAAATGAATGATGGACTCAACCACTCAAATAATAACTGGCTGTTTAAAATACCAACTCAAATGAAAACAGGTTGGGCAAGCTTCTGAGAGCACTTGGGCCAACTATACATTGCTTAGGGCATACCGAACACACTGCACACCGTCATTAAGTAAGCACAGGCCATCGGTGTGGTGGGAGAAGCCCTCAATGCCAGGATGTTCACTCGAAGGCATCCGGGTCATCCAGCCTGTGTCACCACAGGAGCTGTCAGGCACCACTAAATGAGGACACCCAAGGACCTTCTAGGCGAGAGTTACGTGACTGCATGTCTGAGCCACAGGGACATGTCAGACTGGCCTGGCTACTAGTCCATGAGAGTCTGGGAGTCTGGCTATTATTTCAGGGACCAGGATCAGATCCATGGTTGGAAGCACAAACTCTCTGCGGTAAAGTGACTGAACCCTGGGGCTGCCTTATGAGTGGCCTTTGCGCTCTTCATGTTATCTCATTGTTCAGACAAATGCCCAATTCCCCTTTAAACTTTTAAGCACTTTATAAATTATCAGAGGGCTTTAATCTCTCTTTTCATGAGATAAAGGTTCTTCTAAGCCCCAAACTCTGAGTGGCTTTGGTTTTGTTTTAAGCCTGTCTTTGGAGGAAAGCAGGCCCATCAACCTGAGAAATGTGATCTCAGCTAGAGTAGGGTTCAGATGTGCTGTTAGGAACGGGCCCAAGCAAAGACTTTGGTTGGTGTGTGCTGATGGAGGAATGCACGGACAAAGGATGGAGCAAACAGTGGATACTGATTTATTCATCTCTATACTCCTTTAACATAACGAGCATGGCAGCTGCACAAGGCTGTTGAAGAGTCAGCTTTTGCTGGCCATACTGTCCAATCTGCCCAGAGATGTTTGCATCTCTGGTTAAACTGATCCATAGCTACTAATTTATCAAACACCTTTTGAACATGGCAATCCTGCCTTGAGCATTCACTATGCTCCACTATGAACATCAGACAAGAGAGACTGACCCCAGGAAACTATTTCAGAGTGTGTAGGTGAGAATATCTGCACTGTTCAAAGGATTCCCCTCATGACAAGGGACAGAAGGATCCCGCAGCACCTGCACATCCATGCCGAGCAGCTGGTATTTCAAGCAGAATTACACACAGCTGTTCATGAGTGAACTGATGCCTAGGAGCTGTCTGTGGGAATTATCTGATGAATAGTTTCATAGAACAAACAGCAGAGATTAAAAGAGAGAGGGATGAGAGAGTCAGAAAGGGAGATGTCTGAAGCAGGGTGACATGCAGCAGGAAGAGACTACTCTGCAATGAATTATGTGGTGAGGACTCGGCAAAGCTCCTATTTCTATGCCATTTCTCACAGGAAGACATAGATAGGGAATAGCAGTGATCAAAAGATGGCGATGAAGCGTTGGGTGGCACTAGCATTAAGTCAGGCTAGGAAGAAGCAGCCCATGTTGGGGATTTAACATGACACAACAAGGTGATTGTCACCCTGAATTCAAACTCTGTTTGAACAACAGAGGATAAAATCACTAAGATGTCCCAAAGGCAACCCAGTGGCATGCAGAACATGACACACGTCCTCCAGCATGCCCTGTGTCTTCAGGGAAACCAGTGGGGGATGAAACCACTCCTGTGCCATGAAAGAACTCACACAGAGCATTGGTACACAACAGGAAAAGGCTTGCACAGGAAGGAGAGGACTGTTCACAGAGCAAACAGTCATGCTGTCACAGAATTGATTGTGATCCTTATGGGAAACCTAGGAAACATCTTCAAAAAATGAGTAGAGAATTAAAGTACTTTACTTTAATTGAAACCAAGGCTACAGCACCAATACTGGAACAGGCTTCTCAGGGAAGTGGTCATAGCACCAAGCTTCCAACTAAGAATATTCAAGAGTTCAAGAAGTGTTTAGATAATGCTCTGAGGCACATGGTGTGATTCTTGGAGCTGTCCTGTGCAGGGCCGTGAGTTGGACTTCAGCGATCCTTGTGGCTCTCTTCCACCTCTGAGTGTTCTATGATTCTATGATTCTACTGGTTTTACAATTTTCCCCAGCTGCCGACTCTTCCACTAATCCCTTGCTATTTGCCTCACAAGAACTTTTGCCTGTACTTATTATATGAAAGTGAGCAGTCTCTACCCCTCTCCCTTGTTAATATTTCCTACTGCTGTGGATGCACTAACAACCCCCTCTTCTTCAAAACAGCTAGCTGATTGACACACTGAAGTTAAACTTGGAATACTTGTTTGCAATCTGTACTTAGCTTGAGGTTTGATGTGTCTCTTTCTGACCTAAAGAAGAGCTCAAGCTCTTGACAGCTTGTCTGTCTTCTCCTAGATGCATCAGTTGGTCTAATTAGAAAACCCCACTACTCTTCCTACAAATCTTTCTATGCTAATAAGTGGGGGAGAAGAGGAAAATGCTCCTATTCCATCTCCTACCCCATGAATACCCATTGCTCTGGATCATGATTCTTTTGCCCTCCATCTCCCTTTGCTATATTCATCAGTGTGGCTAGACATAGCTATGGATAAATACTTAAAAGGGCAAGGAAGAAGTGTACATGGAAGTCTTGACTAAAATTAAAGAGTGAAGCATTTCTACAAGGCAACAGCATGTGTGATTGTTTTGTGTGTGTGGCATTTGCTATTCCAGCTCACTGGCATGGTCAGAGAAGGAAGAAAGGAGTCAGGACACTTGGGCTCCTCTCATAACTTTGCATATGACTTATTTGCTGTCTGTGGGTAATTCATTTCACATTCAGTGTCTGTTTTCTCCTCTGCAAAAGGAAAAAGTAATAATTATTACCCAGTCTCTCTGGTCTGTTGGGAGGTGAAACTGATACAAAATGCCTAGGGATCCTGATATGAAAGGTACGTTAATACCGTGGTTTACTCTGCTTTCTGCTTTCTGGGCTGCTGGTGTGGAAGCTGAATCTGGAAATCTGGACCTCCAAATACCCTGGAAGATGTAGCTCAGTAGCCCTTGGCAAAAAGGGCCATAACCTTCCTTTAGCCAGCTTTCCTCTCTAGAGCTGTTCTGGGAGCAGACGTTCTTGGGCTATTCTCCCCACTCTGCAACATCTATCCAAAAGCATAATGCCTGAGACAGGAGGCTTCAAAATATTCACCCAGTTCCTCCCCTGGGTGCAGGATAAAAGAATCAGAGACCCAAACCTCAGAGGCATAATCAATATTGCTTAGGACTAGCTTGGAAACCACAGAGATGAAAGTGTAAGAGCCTACATAGCAATAGAGGTTAAAAATATTGTCAAACTTTACCAGTGAGGACGTGATGGAATTAGGGTTTTCTTTGCATCTAGGATTTACCTCCTGGTGCATAAGGTGATCAGATACTATGGAAATACCATCATGTTACATTTTTTCTGTGTGTTTTTCTTATTTGCATTGATCTCAGTGTTGGTGAATACGAATTTGGCTTCTCTAGGGAAGGAAACCAGAGCTGCTTGTGATACACAATCTCGGTGCATGGCAGAAATCAAAAGGTGTGTAAAGTGAATGAAGTTAGGGTAGACTTGGCAAGTGTTTTCAGGTAATGTTTGGAAACTGAGACTGGGTAATTCAGCAAGATTTTACAAGGCAAATGCATATGTTCTTTAGAGAAGGTAAAATTTCCATCAACATGCCCCACCCCAAACACATTGACATAGAGACATGCAGATATTCTGGTGTAGGGCCATTTTGGTTCAACACTTGAGAGCTATGTGTGTACATACTGCATACTCACCTGGGGTAGAAAATTTGCAGCATGGAGCCGCCAACTCTGCCAAGTCTGTTATGTGTGAGTATCAAGCTCATAACTGGATCAAAATTTGGGATATCTTTCTTGGGGACAGCGGAGGCCTATTCTTGGCAGCTAGGCACTTCCCTTGCCTAATTTCAAGTTCTTTCTTTAAGCTGTAAATTCTCAGTTAACAAGTTGTGTTGATTTTTTTTAGCATGGACAAAATAACCTCTTTTTCTTCTGGTACTCTGAAAATGGTCAAAATCCCTAAATGTGTGTAGGTCTTTTTTGCTGGGTTTGGTTTTGTTATCTCTTCTTTTTCTTGTAACAAGCTAAGGCAGATGCCTGGCCTGGAAAATGTCGACTCAAGTGGTGAAAGTGGCAAATTACAAGCAAATGAAGCCAGAGTTGTCAGAGACAAGTAAAATAGGTGCTAGTTCTTACATTCTCTGGAATGGAGCAGACCAGCCCAGAGCAAGACACAGTCACCGCCACGTCCTGGGGAAAATGCTGGGGTTGCTTTCCTCTGTGGAGATCTCTTTTCTCTCACTACTACCACATTTCCTTTGCCTACATCCCTCAACATTTGCAGTTCCTTGCATGCACTGTGACTCCAGGAGCACTGTTTCCTGGCAGCCCCTGATGTGGATCGAGGGCTTCTTCACCATCTCAAAAGAGTGCTTCTCCTTTCCACTCCTTTCCTAGGGTGAGCCTGGTCCCAGAGGGGTGAGCAGGATGTTTCCTCCTGGTGCTGCTCAAAGCTAGCAAGCAGCTCTGGGTGATGGGCTGGTTTCTTTTTGCCAATCTCATCTCATTGGGAAGGGCCACAAACTAGGCCTGCAGGAAACTGTGATTCATTCTGTCTACAGCTTTTTTAATGAGACCATTTCCATTGTCTATGAGTGCCGGGTAGGAGAGCACGTCTGCATCAGAGGCTCTGCTTGGGCACAGGCTGAGAGTACATGTGCATATGTCTGTGTACTCTTGGGCTGTTAAGAGGGCTGGGGCGTTACGATCTGGGGTACAGACCGATGGTACACTCTGGCCTTGCTGGCCCTGAGCACTGCGTGCAGCAGTGCTTGTACATGGGATGAAATGCTGCCACCCACCTCGGTGTTTCCAGGAGGTGAGGAGTGAGTGGTGGGGCTGGGACCTCCCCGAGGGTGCAGTCTGGCACCCAGGGAGAGTGCAGAAGATAGGTCAGTGCCTCTGTATTTCTGGGCAAGCAGCTCCTGAGGAGCAAGTAATTAAGTAACAGCTATGGCTGCAGCTGACTGGTGTCGAAAAGGCTGATGTTCACAAGGAGGGAGTGATGAAGCAAGTCATCAGAGCAGCAGGAAGCAGCTGGCAGGCAGGTGAGCATCTGTGCACAGTCTGATAAGTGCGTTGCAGTTGCCTTTCCACATAGGGACTCCAGAAGTGGGATGGCCAGATGTGTATAAATCCACAAGAGATCAGGCACTGAATTGCCAGTGGTGCCTATGGGCGTGGCAGCCCCTGTCTGTATTAGCAATGTGCCACACATACTTCTTGGCATAGCACCAGGCTTTCAACTGCACGGTGCTCTGTCAGCAGCACATCCATGTGCAGCCCTGACTTGGGCAATATGAGATCTGACAAGAGAGCAGGGATACACAGCGGGGATCTTCTGTTTTCTGCCCAGTACCTGGAAGGGTTTTGCATTCCCAAGTTTTCGGTTTCCCCTTTGCCTCAGTTCGTTTTATACACTGAGATAGTATTAATACCTGCATGCAGTCTTATTTTTCATTGTTCATAGCCTACCTGTGCTCCTGAACTTCAAATATCTCTACTAAAACTCACATCATGTCTCTGACAGCATAGCCATGGAGGGGAGCCCTCCAAAAATTTCAAGGCCCCCTGTGTTAGTAGAGGTTGAGGACATTTTCATCTCCTACTTATCTATGCACAGAGCAGTGTCCCTGATGAAAGAGACATGCATTTACTTCACTTTGACATATGCAGCAAAACCAGGTTAAGGTGGAAAGTGCTTGGAATGAGAGATCCTGCTCTCATGGAGCCTCTCCAGCCTTAGGAGGCATTTTCCTTTGGGAGAGTTGTTTATAGTATTACAAGGTCCAGGGGGATGCTGCTAAGTGGGCAGATGCAGAGTCAGGAGCCCCCAACTCAGCATGCATGTGGGCATCCAGTCAGGCTAATGTGTGTGTTACCAGGCTGTCTTTTCTGTCTGTATACCTCCCTTGATATCTATCCATTTTTTTCCCAGCTCTGCACCTCTATTTCTTGCCAAGCCTTTCCCTTTGGACACCAGGTGATATCTTCCTGTCCCCTTTACCGTCTCATCTCCACCATGCCATCTGTATTATTTCCAGCAAAGAGAGAAGAAAACTAGTGTACATCTTTCCTGCTCCTCCTAGTACCCTCTTGGCACACAAACTACCCCAGGTCATCTCCTGCTGCATGCAAACGCCCACCTCTCCCACCCCAGTCTCTGCTTTCCTCCTGTAGTCCCATGCCCCTTCCCAGGGATTCAAGCAGCCTTCCCTTCTTGGTGGCAATCAGAAAATGGGCCAGAAGTCATGGATGTGTTTCAAAACCACCTGGTAATTCCTGGATCCTTTGAAGTCTCGCAGGAGCTTCCAAAGACTCAGGTCTTTCCATTCTCATTAGGATTATACACTTAGCACACAATTACTAGGCTGTCCAGAATGCTTGTCAAAGTCTGGAGTTGGTAAAAGCAGAGTAAGACTTTGGGGAGAAAAAAAAAATAAATTAAAAAATGCCTAGACTGAGTTGCCTAGAGGCTCTGCTCCTGACAGCTAATGTTACTGTATAGCTTGGCTCTGTCAGGCTTTGCCAGCTTGCTTGCCGCAGGCTCCTCTTCTCAGCATAGGAGCCAAATCAGATGGAGATGCTACTGTAGCTCTATTCCTTCTGACCTAGGGTCTTCACAGTTTGCTCTGGCAGTGGTTTTTAGTTGGACACACATGTATATGTAGTGTCAGGGGATTTTTCCTCCTCCTGTGATATTTTTTCCTTCTGATGCCTTATGCCTTGCATCATACAGATTTGGCCCTCCCTCTAGTTTTTGGTGGTGGATCCTTGACCCTGTATGCACTACTCTAGGTGGGACAGTAAATTAGTACATGTGTCTCCTTGCTCCTAGCTTCCAGTGACTGCTGAGTAAAAATGCAATGTCTTGATTTCTAGTCTGAGGGATTTACTTGGATATTGCTATAAGGGTCAAAACAATAAAATGAGAAAAGGAGAGCTGGAGAAGAAGAGCCCTCCTCCCCTGGGCAATCCTGGAGGAGGTCGAACCATGTTTGGCTGTAAACCATATGCTCTTTCAGTCAGGCTGAGACACTACACACCGTTCTACGTGCTCATCTGCATCGATCAGCTCCGTGATTTCATGTTAGGAGGCGGTCGGGCACCTTGGAAAGAGCCTGGCCTACCTCATCCAGCATAGCTTGCAGCATGGAAAAGTCTCCAGCAACAGTTCCGCTGCCGGCACAGGGGAGGTGGTGCAGGCACGTGTACTTTGGAGAGGGAGAAGCATGGTGCCTCAGGGGGCAAGGAACGTGCCCGTGGCACAGACAACCTCCTCCTCCATAAACAGCACCAGGAGTGGGCACGTTGTGCACGCAACCGCCAAAGCTGCTGCTGGGCACAGGGCGGGATCACACCCAAAACTCTTTGTTTTTGCAACACAAAGGTGGAGACAGAGCGTCAGGGAAGGGGAAGTCCTGCTTGCTCTTCCCTCCTGGTGAGACGTCCTGCATCCACACTGCTGCATGTTTGGGACTGCCAGCAGCAGCAGCACTGCCAGCCAGATTTTCAGCACCACTTCTGCTACCCCTCACAGGATGGGATTCGTTATTGTCCTCAGTGGAAGCTGAGCACCATTAAAAATTCAGCTATTTCAGGCTAAGCTGGCCTTTATTATTGCCAGCCTCACAGTGAAATTGAGACATGTAGAGATATGGGGTGTTTTTTCAAAGGAGCATTTCTATACTAGGAAGCATAGCTAGTGTTATACCAGTACTGAAGTGCTATTACTAATTCATCTCAATCTGCCAAAGTAGGTAGGACTGCAGTAATTTAGGACTGGAGATGTGTGCTCAGTCCTGGCAGACCACTAGGTTCCCTTGATCTCTTACCAGGTGCCAGTACCCAGAGACCAGAGCACAAAGTGCTCGGGAGAACTTCAGTGCAAGAGGTAGGCTTTTCTGAGTGTACCCAACACTCCTGAGTTTCCCACTTAGATTATATGAGCTGCATGGGCAGATTCAGGCATGAAGGGGGCAAGTGGTGCAAGCAGCTGGGGGGCTGTAAGTAGGGGGCAACAAAGCCTGGATGTCTGGGAGGATGCAGGGAGGAGGCACTTGGAGCAGCTTTGCTCTTGCTACTGGAAGTGTTGGCAATGGTTCTGGTCCCAGCCTGTGGAAGCGGGCAAACCCCTCTGGCAAGTGAACTCCATGCTAAAGAGAGGCACAGATGAGCACTTGCAATCAGTTGAGTGGTGTGCATGAAAACTGCCAGACAAATGCGAACTTGCCCTCCTCTGCCGGGCAGTTATAGCGTACATCATCATGATCCTTTGCAAACAGGGGTGCAGCAGGATCGTGGGCAGAGCACTCAGATCTAAGGGTTGATGCCAAAATCAGCAGATAAGCATATGAATGAGGAACCATCCAGAGGAGGAGTGCAATAGGAGAACAGAAGAACAAGAAGGAGACAACGTGCTCTGTGGATGCCTGTCCTGAAGAGCCTGCTTCACTGTCAAGTCTGGGAACAAAACTTTGGTGTGTTTGATGCAGGAACTTTCACCAGTTTTTTACAGTGCTACTTGAATATAAGGAAAACATTTTCTGCTCTCTCTGCAAAGGTCATGGAATGACTGGCTGTCAACCCTGTGCTGTCTCTGGCTGGGACCAGGCAGGGAAGCGTGAGTGGCTGAGAGCAGCCGGGCTGGGGAAACAGAGGAGCCAAGGTTTGCTGCTGGGTCTCCACACAGTGCAGAAGACAAGTCTTCTCCCCTTCCCACCCCCACACCCGCCTCCTTTCTCTGATGAGCAGAGCAGTGGGAATGGGCTTAAAGCCTATGTCAGCCCTGCCTTGATCTCCATGTGCACTCCACATCTCTTGTGACTTTGTCAACACAGCAGGCCAGACGCTGTCTCTGTCGACAGGGCTGCCTCCTGGGCAGCTGAGCAGAACAGAGTGGAGGTGAGAAATTCCCTCTGGGAGAGATAAGCAGAGCTCTCCTTCATCTCCCTCTCTCTGCTTATCCCCTCCTGCAGCTGCTAATGCATGACAGGGAAGAGCTCTGGGGACAAAAGTGGGTAGGGTGTGGAAGGAAGGAAGGAAGGAAGGAAGGAAGAAAGGAAGGAAGGAAGGAAGGATGGAAGGAAGGAATTTAAAGAGCAGCTGAACTTGCTTCTCTCACTATGGTGGAGGTTGCTTTTGACCTGAGGCAGTAGCTTGGGTTTGATGAAGGAATTTAGCACCTAACTAGTTAGAGAGCTCTGACACTATGCACCAAGGCATGACAGCACTTCAGCACCTCCCTTTAGGCATTCACTATGTGAACTCACTTTGCCCTGGCCCCACAGGGCCTGGTTTCTTTCCACTGCAAAGGTTCCCATGTGGTCAAATCAGGACAGGGAATGGGATGCGGTCTCTAGAAACACCTTTCCACAGTAGGTACACGCTGGCATGACAGTGAGGCTGCCTTTGAGGCCACTCCTTGAGAGTCTTGCTCCTTGCCTGGAGCAACTACTACATACAGTCCATTGCTCCTGTCTGTGATCCAAGTCCTCTTTGTGACAACATGATGGAGGTGCCAGTCAGGAGTGTGGGCTTGAGCTCCAGCACTTTCAACATTTGCAGTCCTGGTTTCAGTGCTTGGAAATGCTGGTCAAGAGGGCATGCAAAGACTTTCGTCAGTATGGCCCTTTAGCAGCCTGAACGAAGGAGCAGAGTTTCAAAGGGCAGTTCTCTGGGTGGATCTAAATCAGCACTGCTCCACTTTGTCACCAGGCCCAACCTTCAGTGAGCCAATGTGACCCAGCAGCATCCCGTGAGCACCAGCAACGAGATGAGTGTGAGGTCTCCCCAGCTGGGGCAGGCAGGGTCTGGGACCCCAGGAGGGTGGAGATCATTCCTCATTGCCCCTGTAGGACGTTACCTGCGTCACGAAAGACGTCAGCTCCAAAACCGCTGATAGGAGTAGGGATATTTCTGCATGGAGGAGTGTGAAGGAGGGAGATACTGAAGAATATACAGACTCAGCAACCCTCCTACCCCCAGGCCTCCATCTGGAGCCCAGGGCTGTGTGCAGGGATCAGGGAGCTGGCTTTACAGCACTCATTAAGTGGAGATGGTAGAAACACAGTGGAAAAAGACAGGAAGGGATAGTGTTGGGCTGTGGCCTTCCAAAGTGATGGGAGAGTGGGTAAGCTGCTTGGAGACAAGTCCACCTGGAGGCAAAGCCCTCCTGTGTAGCTGGGACTACTGGTTTGACCCTTGAGGACCTCACCTACCTGAGGCTTATTTATGACTTCTGAAATGGTTGCACCTTTCCTAGAGGAGTGCAGGAGGGGAACAGTATTTGTCACACTCAGTGTGAAAAATGCTAGTGACAATAATAAAACCATACTTAAGCATGGACTCAATCCCATTTTAATTGCCCCTGAGGTCCTATCTTATGGACTAGCCATGCAGTTAAAGTCTTCTCTCCTACCAGCTAATTCATCTGTACTGGACCCTTGGGCAATCTCTCATAGGTGTTATTTTAAATATGCAAATGCAAATGATCCCTATTGCTTGCCACCTGAGGTCACTGAAATTGCAGCAATATCTTTGTGTGCTGTGTCCCCTCAGGGAAAATGGCCAACTTGAGATTGCCCACCATGAAAAGTGCCATCTTTCCAACTCCATCAAAGGGGAGAGAGCTTGATATTCAAGGCTTTGGTTTAGTCATAGCTGCCTCTATTTTGCAGGGAAATATATCCACACAGGCCTCTGAGTGCTTTCTAATGAGGTCAATTCCTTCAGGGGTGAAAGGAGACTGGGTGCCTTCCAAGCTGAGATGCTAATGGTAGTAAGCATATGGTGTATGTGTAAATTATAACCCAACTACGTGCTAACATGCCAGCACCTTCCTGGCCCTGTTTTCTAGAGTCTCCCTGCTGCCCCAGGGGTGAAGAGCTCCATTCATCCTGTAGGCCACCCAGCTCTCCTACAGAGAAACACTGAATTTTTAAGTGATGGATTTAAAGCTATCGAAAGGAAGCAGGATTAGCAGGGTGAGAGACCTTTCAACCAGTTATCTGTGCTTGGTCTCAATGCTGTGAATCACTGGCACTCCCCAGGCACTTCCCTCTGTGCCCCATACAGGGAGCTCTGTCCTGCCACACAGGGACTATCACTGCTCTCCCCGCACTGTCCCTGGTTTCTGCTTTCCAACCACCAACTGTGGCAGGACAGGAGTGAGCTGCAACACAGTTTTCCTTTCCACCCCATGCTGGTGCTGGAGGATGCCCTCCCTCAGACTGGATTTCCTCCTCTCCTCTGTCTGCAAATCCTACAGCTGGAGACTGTCATTTCTGCCCTGAAGGTCACTGAGCTGGGGGAGTGAGAGGGTGCGGGAGCCCGGCACACAGAGGGCACATTTCCCTCTCAAGGCCTCCTCCGGTCCCTTGGCCCCAGCCCTGAGTGGCTCCAGACCCTGTTGCTTGCTGGCAGTTCTGCTGAAGACCTCTGCCTTCTTCTGCTCTTCCCTGCCTGGACTCTGCCCCTGCATCTCTCTGCCCTGCTCCCTGTGTTGTCCCAATTCCTTGGTCTCTTGCAGAGCCCTGCAAGGTGGCAGCTGTGCCATGTTTTTTGGACCCTGAGCCAAGAATCAGACCTGCAGTGTAAGAGACTTTCTGCTGGGCCTCCTCTCCCATCACAGCATTGCTGGAGGGTGCAGAAGCTCATTTAGAAAGTGATGACATTGCTTGGGTGCTGAGGGAAAGCATTTTGCAGCCAGAATGGCCCCCAGCAAGACAGGTCTTCTAGGATTTGGTATGACTCCCATGGCCAAGGCTGGGAAGGAGTGCCTTGCCAGTGGTGCACACTGTCAGCCCATGGCTGTTTTGCTCCCCAGGTGTAAAGCTCCCGACTTGTTTTATTTTTCAATAAACACCTTCATTAAGGCTGTTTCTTATATGACAAAGGGGAGAGAAGATGAGGGTACAGGGAGGGGGAAGTCCAACCTGCCCAGGTTAAGGCATGGGGTTTGCTGAGTGGCAGGCTAGGCTGAACAGTCAGGCTGCAGCCCCCAGTGCTATCAGGAGCTGGGGCTGGGAGCGGGGAGGAGGAGAAGACCCCTGTGCCAGGCCTGCTTGCCCCAGAGGTGTGGGTTGTGCAGCCGCCGCCCGTGTTCCTGCAGGGTCTGGAGGCGTCCAGGGAGCCCTTGTTTCTGCTGGTGGCCCTGCTCACATACCTCTTGTAGCATCCACCATGCTGAGTGGCACTGATAAGGATCTATGGGGGAGAGGGGGCTGGGAAAGGTCTGTTTTACAGCTCCCCAGCTCCCCAGGCGCCTCCTGTCACCATGGATCCTGCCAGCCCAGCCAGGCCCATGTCTGTAGGGACAGGGCTTTCCTGGGAGAGGGTGTTTGTGTTGCAGGGGGAGCCCGTGCCCTTGACAAGGGTCACATTGCTTCTTAATTTCTTGCTGGAAGCGCATCTGGAAAGTTTAGTCAATTACTGGCTGGAAGACTCCCTCACAAGACCATGGTATTTACGAGTTCCCCCAGCCTGGAGGGTGCCGACCGCAATTAGAGGAGATGAGGGAGTGAAAGTTGCCTGTGGTGAACTCCCGGACAGTGGAGCTGTGGAACAACCCGCTGGCCACTGCTGTAGGGGCAGCAGCTCCTGGGGTGATCCAGGAATGGGTGACAGACCTGAGGACTGGAGGGAGAAAGGCGGTAGCAGAAAGTTTGTTGTGGGGAGGAGGTGAGGAGGATGGAGCAGGATGGGAGGAGCAAATAGGAGGATTGTGCACACAAATCCTGACTCCTTTGCTGTGTCTGAGACCCCAGTATGTAATCTGATATAACAGATGTTAGATTTGTGCCTATGTGGAGTCCTTTTGGGCCTCACAGATGGGCTTCAAAACATGCTTCACTGTCATACATATCCTTTAAATGCTGCGTGCTGATGAGGCAGCATTAAGGGGTCATCAGCCTTGTCCATTCCCAACAATTTTTTGCCTGCATAACCCCATTAATTAAGGGAAGGAAAAGTCATCCTGTCTCTCACATTGATACAGTTTTGCTGGCAAGAGTCTTAAGACAATGCACTGTACTGCTGGCAGAAAATTCATCCAGGATAAGCCACCCTGGCACATGCAGACTTTTTGTCAGTGGAAGCTGAGTCTCCACTGGGAGGGTTTTCCTGGCTGGCAATGAGAACAAGCTGCCCTGTATGGTGGCAGGTGAAGAAGCTTGTGGTCAGCAACCTGAGTCAAATGGTATAAGAGGACCAACTGGAGGACCATTTTATTTGTCCCCTTGTCTCCACAGGCCCCATCTCATCAGTGATCTTTTTGATGGGCCACCAAGGTGAGACCAGAGTTGCTCCTTGCTAGACTTGCCCCATGTCTCATGCACTGCATTAGCTACCAGGGCGGTTGCACTGCTTGAAGACACGCACCCATCCATGGAGCCAGAGGGCTTGTCCTCACCAGTGTGTCAGTGTGAGAGTAGGTACATGCATACAGTAATTGAAGAGATCAAGGCTGAGTGCGCCCAACAGACCGACAAAGCCAATTACCCCTCAGGAATTTCTGCTCCTCAGGCTCGGATGGTGATTACAAAACCTTTGCCATTAAAAATTAGCCAAGGGAGAAACTTGTTGCCAGAGTTCAGCAGAAATTTCCCATGCCCATCTGATACAAAGAGTGACCACAAAGTGTGCAGCTGCCAAACCATGGACATCACCTTTTCACAGGCTTGACATTCCCTGTGCTTTAAGAGATGGGTAGCATGACACATAGATGCATGTATATCCACAGGAACAGAGCATGTGTCCACATATGCTGGCACACAGAGCACATAAACTGCAAAGCTGCAGTAATAAGAGGTTGGGAAACCCACAGTGATTGCGCTGACAGCTTCCATTTCTGGCTGTGTGCTCTGGGCCCAGCTGCAAGGCCTCAGGGTGGAGGTGGTGGAGGCATGAGTGGCTGCAATAAGGGCTGAGGGAAGGGGCCCTGCTGCTGAGATCCTGTGTCCTGGAGAGTGAAAGACATGTCCTGCCCCCACCTTGTGCAGGTGGCAACAGGATCACTGGGTGTATGGGGTGAAGGGAATGAGAATGGGAAGGCTACAGTTGGACCAGTACTACAAGCCTGGCTGTCCTGTTCCTCTTTTGGAGTCTTTCTGCCTCCCTGACCTCCCTGCTTAGTGTGGGTGTTCACTGCAGAGTTAATAAGATTATAACTCCAATGTTGCTGGTAACTTGTGTCTTATCCACACCCACATCCCTATAAATCAGAGATGCTTTTTGACTTGAGCTGGCTGGCCAGCCAAGGAGATGGGCTAGAGTACAACCCCAAGGCTTCTGACATAACTGCTCTGCAATGCGGGTGCAGCTAGCCCCTCTCCCATGCTGCTATGTGCTCCAGGAGTTCCCTTCCCTTCCCTGGGTCAGACTGATGTCTCTCCTCCCAGTCCTTTGGGAAAGGGTTTGTAGAGCCATGCCATTTCCTGCACAGCACTTGGGGCTGTGGGATAAGCCCCCAAAAGCATGGAGAGGAGCCAGTGAGGCAGAGCTGCTTTTCTGCAAAGTCAGCTAATGGAGAGTGAGACTGGACAGTAAACTACATGAATTAACTCCATCATGCAGATGAAGACTTGCTGGCATAAACCCTGCTCATCCTAAAGGTTGGGTCTTGCAGTAGAACTGGCTCAGTATGCTGTCAGTCCTACCATTTTTCATTTCTCCTCCCCTGTAGGGTTTGGTAGTGGAGCTAGGAAACTTTTTTTATAAAAGTCTATTTTTTGTATGTTGGTGTTTGTGGCAATTCTCTCCTATGCAAAGAAAATAACATCAGGCTGGAGTCCACTGACATCTCATTTATGCCCAAAACACTCTACATGTATTTAAAGGGAATTAAAATGTCAGATTAGGCTATTGTTAGCCCTTTGCATCACCTGACTGTCAGTCTAGTATATTCCTCCTCCCCCTTTTATTCTCTTTATACTGCCTGATTTCAGTTTTGGTAGGATATTGCCACTAGAAACTTCTTAGCAATGGCTCTGTGAAAGCTTCCTGGGAATTCACTACTCCTTGTAACCTTGCAACCACAGGTCACTTTTACTACTGTGGCATGTGTTGCTGTTTCCTGACCTGTGAGTAAGGAAGGAGGAGGGATGTCATCAAGTCACTTGGCCTTTGATTCTCCTGTCTGGGGGACTTAGTGTGAATGATGAACCTTTTTGGAAGTTTCACACCTCTTCTCTTCCAGACCTTTTAAGCCCCACTAAAAGTCACTCCCCAAAACTGAATTTGCTGGTACAACTCTGGGTCTGGCCCTGCACAGAGCAATTTGTGAGTGAACATCTGAATTAACCACATCTAGGGGCAAGAGCAGGGGATGGCACCTGTGAGAAACCCACAGTAGAATCAGGGCTTGTGTTAGCAACCCTGCATCACCTTGACAGCAATATCCGCAATTTGAAATCCCTTCTTGTAGTTGTGCTTTTATAGCCCACTGAAGAGGCCCCAGGTTACTCTCCTGGTGCATGGGCTGTATGAAACACAGAGCACCTTTACAAGACAGGAACTTCATGCTCCAACTCAAGAAGAAATAATCCAGTTACTTGGTTTCCTAGGCTCTGCTTCTTGTTTGTCCTGTGCTCCATGTATATGCCTTGTAGCCTTCTGTCCACTAATTTGCAGAGATTTGTTATGGTTTTTGTCTCTGCCTGCCAGTGAAGAGCCCCCACAAACCACTTCCTTTTTCCTCCAGTCAGTCCTTGGTAAATTCACTGACTAAACTAACTAAAGTTGTCCAGCACCACATAGCGTAACTCTTAATGCCTGTGTTTGCAGTCTCCCCAGCATGCTGCTCTTACAAATATGCCACAGAACAGTCTGGAGGCAGGACGTGCTGGTTGGATTTAACAGAACAGTTCTTTCATCCTACTCCTGTTAAACCATCTTTTGTCCCTGATGTCTGAGTACTTGCGGAGACCTTGTCCTAGGACTGCCTTATTTAATGGAATCTCTGCTTGATTCTGGCTTGATTTAAGGAAAGCCTGTGTAGCTCTGGCACAGAAGAGCAGCATCAGGCCTTGATCTCTTCCTGTCCCTCTTCTGAACCCCATTCCAGCCCAGGCTTTGGAGGCTGTGGTCCTGTGTGCTACTGTGCTGGAAAGGGCCCATCCTTTGAGCACCACCTCATGAAGCCATCTGGTGCTGACCACTAACTACTCCCTTTTCTTGATGCAGAGAAAGCATGCAGGGTTGAAGTCCCCCTCACTCAGCCTCATGAGCTCAGTTCAGTGTGTGCTACATGAGACCACCGGCTTGATGCCTCACTGGTGCTGCATAGGATCACACGTTCAGGCTTCGAGAGCTGCCATGTAGGTGTGGCTGCACTTTCTCCACAGGAAGAAGCACAGATAGTTCCTTGTAATAGACTTCTTTTCAAAGCTCTGGGGAGACCTTCAGATCCTGTCTGTCTCCTATGTCAGCTTCCTTTGCATGTCACTGGAACACACACAGTGTGTGGGAGAGGTAATGGCACTGGAAGTAGAAAGTACTCACAACGTAAACATACTTTCACCTTGCACAGATACAAGAAGAGAGCCCAACAAATGGCCCTGCAAGGAAGAGAATATCCTCTCAGCCTGGTGTGTTTGCTAGAGGAAGATCGCAGACACTGCCTACACAGACACTGCATTTTCTGCAGGGCAGTCAGATGCTGCTAGGAGCACTGTCTCTGTGGCTGCACTTGTTTACTGCAGTGTGATGTGGCTTTTGGAATTGTAGCACAGAAATGTCAAAAAAGTTTTATACTTGGCTGTCATCTCACAAAGCTGTGGCTTGTAAAACTTAGGCTGCCCTATCTTTTCTTCCAAATATTTAAGAAAAATACTTGGAAATGTCATTCTGTAGAAAGTTTTGATTTCTGACTTTTCTGATTAATTTAAGGAGAAAACAGAGGTCCTGGAATTTCCCACTGAGTAGAATTTCTGTTTTTCTGCCAGCTTGACTCAGCAAGAACATTTCCCACAGGAATTTGACCATGAGCATTCGTACTACCTAGACAGTTTTTGTGAATCTCTGAAGGTGGTGAAAGCAAGAGAAAAAGTATGTCATAAATCCTCAGTTTCTGCTTCATGCCTTCACATGAGCAGAGGTCATCTCACCTTTCTCTCTGTTCTCCTATATAGGTTTCCTGAGAACAGCCTGTGTAACTGGGTACCAAAGCAAAGGTCCATGGAGGGTTGGAAGGGTCAGAGCTGATGGAGATGTGCTCTGTGAATTGTTCCTTGCATACAGCTTCTTCCTTTGTTCCTCTTTATGAATGAGCTCAGTTTTTACAACACAACATCTTCATTGCAATTACACCGAAATTTCAGTCTCTTTTTTTAGAGGTGGAAAACTGACCTTCAGAAATGTTTTTTCAGGTGTCATTTTTGCTTGTGGGTTCACCAGTAGAGAAGGAAACAGTGGGGGTGAGAGACAGAGTGGGGGCAAGAGGTAGGGAAGTGCTCCAGTGACAGTGCTCCAGAAATAACCGAATCACGGCTTGAGAAGCCTTGTCCCAAGCCAAGTATTGAGACAGGAGAACAACTGGAAATGGTCTGGCCTGTCCTCACCAAATGGGGTATAAGGACTGGAGTGATGGAAATTTTACCATACTTCTCTCTTTGTGTGGTTTCTTCTATCAAAGCTGCATTAGGAAAGAAACCCAACAAATACCTAATAAATATCTTACCTTTTTTTAATCAAAAAAACCTCCAAAATCTTGAGGATCTTCCTGGTACTCCTAGCAGAGGTTTGCTGAACCCAAGCGTAGCTCTTGAACTGATGAAGTTTGTGGCCTGGGGGCAGCATGAGGTCAGATAAGATGTTCTGGCTGGCCCTCTCTGGCCTTCAGGGTCTGTGAACCTCAGCTGAAACAATGTTACCCTGAATCAAGTTCAAAGTCTATGAATTGAGAATTCAAGCCTGAGCCTGGTTCAGTGGAAAGGAACAAATTCATGGTATTTGATGACAGTGCAAGATGTTACTAGGAAGTTTCCCTGTGTATGCATAGCAAAAGCCAAATAACTGACTGTGTTTATGGACAAAACTTTTTTTTTTTTTAATGGAGTGAAAATAGAACCTGAAGTGCAATAAATATCTTCTAAATGTGCCTTAATCTCATTAAGGGCTAGTGCAGGAGGACTGACAGTTTTAAAAGCTTGCTGGAAACCTGAGCTTTGATTGCTGCTGTCAAGGTAGCTGCTGCCTCTTCCATGGTTTCATAAGGGATGTGTCCACTAAATTTGTGTCTGGGCCTAAGCCTGCACTTACAACCAGTCTTGTCTGGTGTCCACCTGGCTTTCCTCAGGCTGGCAATGTGGTTTCAGTGACAGTGTGGCCATGCATGTGCTGACCTGCAGGTATCCTGCACCTTAGCATGTCCAAAGAAGGGCAATGAAGCTGGTAAAAGGTCTAGAAAACATGTCCTGTGAGGAGCAGCTGAGGGAGCTGGAGGTGTTTAGTCTGGAGAAAAGGAGGGTCAGGGAAGACCTTATCACTCTCTACAACTACTTGAAAGGCAGGTGTAGTGAGGTGAGGGTTGTTCTCTTCTGTCATGTTTCAAGTGAAAGGATGAGAGGAAATGGTTAAATATCAGAAAAAAATTATCACTGAAAGAGCGGTCAGGCGTTGGAATAAGTTGCCCAGCAAGGTGGTTGAGTCACTATCTATGGAAGTGTTCAAGAGGCACCGAGATGTGCCACTTGGGGACACGGTTTAGGGGTGATTGTGGTGGTGCTGGGTTGATGGTTGGACCAGATGATCTTGAGAGTGTCTTCCAGCTTTGATAATTCTGTGATTCTGTGACATGGGTGGGGATGGCTGTATTAAGCAGGGCTATGGGAGCTCACTGGGCTTTAGACCACTTCCTGGCAAGGCCTCCCTTGAGCTGTGTGAATGCAGAAAGAATTCATCCAGGTAACCACAAACAGGAACTTTAGGCAATGTATGTGAGAAACACTAAATCTTCAATGGTTGCTCATAGAATGAGGTCTGTTAGATATCGGAGAACTGATCATGGCAGTCTTATACTTTTTGTAGGTAAATAGCATAGTCAATGATTGCCAGGAGATTCATATATTTTTGGTAGAATTTGTTGTTTTATAATGATAGGAGAGGGAAGCACCTGAAGATGGCAAGGCATATTGCGATCTGGCTTTTTACAGGTACTTAAATTTAAAAAACTTAAGTCATTTATTTTCTCGCTTGGAAGATGACAAGAAAACCACAGTGACTTTTCCAAAAATTGCTTCTGCAAAATAATGTCTCTCATTTTTCTTTCAAATTCTCAGGAAATACCAGGTGACTACAATAGTTATGCTGAAAGGCACAGGGAACATCAAGACCACTTTGCTGAACTGTTTAGAGCTGTTCAGGGACAGATCCATTTCCACCTTCAAGCTGAACTCTTTGTTATGTTCTAAGATAGAAGTGAGGTTTTGCAAAGCACCCCACTGTGCATGGTTTTCAATGCCTGTGGGCTGACAGACATGCAGGACCATAGGAGGTCTTGGTTTGTCTGGCATTCTTTGAAATAGTTTGTGACCATATTTGGGGACATTCGATTTCTCTAATTCATCTGAACGCAAAACCAGTAACAAATTAAACCACTTGGAACTCCTGAATCATTAGTTTAAGTAACAGAAAGGAGACATCTCCTGGCTTCATTTGGGAAACCCATCCTTCCTTCTTGGTGAAAATTTTGTTCCAAGCTCTTTCTAAAAGCTTTTTAATAAACTACTCCACAAACAACTAATCATCCTACCCCAATCTGTACTTTCTTTCTTTTTTTCTTTCTTTCTTTTAAACAGGCTGTTGGTGCAAGTGATGTCAGGATAAAATTTGTTGTTAGCATGGAGTATAGAAGAGCCCATAGCTGTGCAGGGAGAACAGCCAGGAAAGGCTTGAGCAGCAGAGGCCAAGAAGGGGAGATTAAGACCAACAGCTTGTGGAAAGGAGAAGCTCAGATCCATAAGGGATGAAGGAATGGCATGCAGTGCTATCAGATGAGACCCCTGTTTGCTTGCTAATACTGCACTTTTATCTCTCTTTGAGCCCTGGGAACAACTTCAGGGATCACTGAAATGTGGCTCTGCAAAGCTAGGAGGGAAATTGTGAACAGGAAAATCTTACCTTTAAGAAGTGATTTCCAGAAAGAGATTCCAGAACAGGCTCAACTGTGTGATGCAGTATGTGTGTCAGTTCCTCCAAATTAAAATGGGCTAAGAAATAAGTAAGGCACATTATTTTCTCTCTTTAGTTCTGTAGAATTTTGTTTAGATTCTTTTTCCTGCTGCTCTGAAAGCATATTTTTGTTTTAACCCATGCTTTGTGAAATTCTGCATGCTTTTGCTGCCTGAGTAGAACGTTATAACTGTGAGCGGTTATGTCTGATTCAAGTCTTCTCTGTGTTCAGGTGTAATTAACATGCCAACCTCAAGAAGCTGGCCAATGGCCAACACGCTCCACAGCACTGCTAACATCTGTCACCCTGGCTTGTCAGGAATCAGAGATGTTTCTTTCCCCAGAAGCCAAAGAGCTTTACTGACATCAGGACTCTGCATGGTCCAGAAGAGAGAAACAAGTCCCCAAGACCGGTCATTATTCTCAAGGACATCATTTGGTGGGGTCCTCTTGACTTACTTCCCACCCATCTATTGCTCTTCTGCTCTCATCACAGGGCAAAGCAGAAAGGGCAGAAATATTTCTCTTGTGTCTGAACTCGCAGAACATTTAAAATTTGGGTGAGTGCCTAGATGGGATGGGTTCAGGATGATCCCATTCTGCATTACGATTCCAGGCAGGGCAGAGTATGTGCTCACACTGCGTGCTGGGATATGTGGAGTCACTGCTCAGATGGCTGCAATAATGTGGTACAGGTTGCCTGGTTTACTTGAGTATTGTCTTATATGGTCCCCATCACTACAGTGTCTGAGTAACATATCTTATAAAGCAGAGGAGTTGGTAACGAAGGGATCCCTGTTTATTAAAGTCAGGGTGATGCCGACAGATGCATGCATTAGCATCCTTTTATCATCACCTACAGTCCAGAGATGCCTATCTTGAAACTCCAGAGGGAAGTACATCCACTGCTAGGCTTTGCATGTTCCCTACACTAACTGGTCCTTGATTGGGATGTGTAGGCCCTGGTGCCTCCAAGGCTCCTCCAAGGTACTCAGGGCTGCTGCTTAGTTTCACAAAAGACACCTCTGGGACCACAGGCGAGTATCTGGTTTCTCAGGAAGCTGAATGTTGCTCTCTAGTACCCTCTAGGGTTCAGAAGACACAGGACCTGGGAACTCGTGGATGTGGGATGGAGTCCACAGGAGCAGAGCCACGGGTTGGGCAAGAGTGCGGAGGAGACACGCTGGTCACCTCACAACTACTCTCATCTAAAGGGCTTTAAAGTACTGTGTTTGGCAGGGGTGTAACTGGTCCTTGTCTTGCAGGCCAGCCTGAGGCCCTCACATCACCTCTGTCCCACCTGCAGGGCTGACCCAAGCAGCAGATGGGAGGGAGTGACTCACCACCCCACAGCCAAGTCACTGAATCATAGCATTTAGAAGCAGAGGCGTGGTAAGGATACTTGGTCTAAATCCCGACTCTAAAACAATGAGCCTGAGGGGTCTTTATTGTCCATCACAGCGCAGACAATAATATTTTTGTTACCAGAGCAATTGCCAGTGGGATGTGGGGACAGCAGCCCTCTGCGTACCACAAGGCACAAGAAAATATTGCTCAAAAGTTGTGTCATGTTTTGGATTGCTAGTCTTGATTTATTGCTTCTCCCTGCCTCTGGGGATGCAGTGTTGAGGCAATCCAGGAGTAAGGATGCTGCATTTTTGGAGCACAGTCAGGGCTGGACCGTTAGCATTATTTGTAAACACAGCTTAGTTCTTCTCACCAGGAATAAAATCCACTTATCCTGCAAACAAAGCTTGTTCAACTGCAGGCCCCTTACACTGCCACTTCCTGCTTCTCCCCTATTCCCTAAGAAGAAGACAAACTTAATCCTGTTCATATTTCAATGATAGCTAACTTTTTACTCCCTTTTTCACTTTTCTTGTGTTTGGACTTATAGCCATGAGACCAACTCTACGCTTCTCTACATTCGTTCCTTCCTAGAAAAAGCGGGTTGGAGGTGTTCCCAGGAAAATTCAAACCCAGCTCAAAGCAATAAAAAAGATGTCTCTGAGCTGTCTCTTTTCCTCAGGAGGAGTGTCTGCCTCTGGTCTTGGGGGAGGATATGCTGGGAAAGGGGTTTGGGGGGAAAGAACGAGGGAATGCCTGGGAGGAAAGTGGCAAGAGGTTTTGCTGTAGGCTGGCAGGGAGGGAGAGCACTGGAACGGGCTGAGCTCAGCCCCTGCTATAGAAGGACATCCCACATGCCACCAGCAGGACCTATTTGGATGTAGGCTTTAAGGAAGTTAGATGGATGGGCTACTGTCCTTGAAAAGATGGGGTTGCTGAGTCATCATTCTGGTGAGGCTAAGAGAGGGAAATATAGGGTCTGTATTAAGCCTCCTGTCCTGGGGAAAGAAGGTCGAAGGAGGGTTATGGCTTATCGACAGGTATTACATCTCCCATGGTTCAGGGCAGCTGAGGCAAACAACATGCAGCTAGATCTCAGTTGTTTGAGGGGCAGCTTGAAGAGAAGGAGAAAGCCACAGTGGGAGAGAGCAACCTGAAAACTCAATGAAAGCTGGGGTGCAACACACGGTAGAGCCTGCCCTGACATAAACAGGGGCAGACTGCTTGTTTCCATGCTGTGTACCTCAGTGAACAACTTGCCAAGGTGTGAAAGACCCTGCCACGATGCAGGAGACAGAGTTGGGCCTGAACCTTGAAACTGAAGAAATTAGATGTGTAACAGGAGGGAAGCAACACTGAGAAAGAGCGAACTTGAAACCATGGAAACGGGTCTCCCCCCTCCTTCACTTCACTCCCATCTGTATTTCCCAGAATAGACACTGAACTCTGGTTTCTTTTGATGAGACAGGCATTTGGGTCAGTGCAGTTGTGAGTAAAATAGTCATTGCCAGGCTAGGTGAAGCAAAGAAACAAAACACTAAGGGTCTTCCTTGCTTCTCCTCCTGAAGCTGCTTCATCATCTAGAGGCAAATTAACAGTCCCTCTGGGTCACAAAGCCAGAGTCAGGGATTAGTATGAAGGGCTTCTAGGCAAACAGCCTAACTTCCATCATCTCCTGCTTATCTTGTTTGGTGCCAGTGATTCATTTTCTCAGCTACAGATCTATTGGCCTTTTGAGCAAAATCCTGACATTTTAGCTTGGCGTCAGAATTTCCCTCAAGATTTTGTTTCTAAGTGCATACAGACCCCACTGCCCATATCACAGATCCAGTAAGATTTCAGCAGTCACTCCACCCACTGCTGTTCACATACATGAGGAGAAATCTGCACTCTAAACTTTTAAGTCTAGTAGGGCTGGGGAATGTAAGTGTGAATGGTGTTGGGTGGGTAAATTGAGAGAGATATGGAGGGTAACTGATGAGGGAAAGGGCAGCTAAAACCAAGGACGAGGGACAGAGGGAAATGGAGGAGGAAAGTCTGAGTATGAATACATGGGAGAGATTACTGAAGCCCTCTTGGATTCAGCCTTTAGAAGTGGTGTGTTCATCCATAACTACTGAAAATGATCAGTTATGCTCATGCAATATTTGAAGAAGAGGGCGGCACTGATGCGTGTCTTGCTTGAAACTGTACAAGGGTAACATTGGGCTCCTGGGAATGGCCACCTGGAGGGGTTATGGTGACTGCAGTGACCATAAGTCCTCCTTTTCCTCTGCTTGGCTTACACTAGCCAAACATCAAGCACAAAAATTGTTCCACCACAGCCTCTCCTTCCCCCACTAAAAAAAAGAAATCATCTGTTCAGAACAGCCGCTTCATTCTGATGCACCAAGATAAGTATACCACTAAGGAGACAGATATACAATCCATTAAAAAGCTCTGTACTCATTCATCTCCCTCCCCAAGTATGAGATGCAGAGAAGAGGAATCTCCTTCTGGGGAGGTGAAAGGATAAAATCAAAGACCAATGAAACAATCTGAAGATGAGACTGGGGATACAGTGAGAGATGTCTCCACAAAGCACGAAGGAAACATTCCTCCTGGAGATCATCAGATGGACACATATCTGCTTTGGGATGTACCAGATTCTTCTGGTACATCCTGCAGACATATCTAGAGGGGGTAATTTCTAGCTAAATGAGGTTACAGACTGAGGTGAGTAGTTTTCTCTCTAAGCAAGGAAGGAGAACACACTCTTGCTTATTTCAAGGACTCTGGCACTCGAGAGGTAATGAGAACAAGGAGAGCTCCTGCATACGAAGACAAACCATACTTCTTAACACCAAACACACTCTGTTCTTGGCAGTGCTTGAGCTTCAGCTGTGTTGAGATCAGGCTCAGCTGCACCCCTTTGCAGTAATTGCTAGCACAGATATGCAGCATACGCAGCGCTGGGACTTTGTGAGGAACACAGCCGCTTAGATGGATGCTCAGATTGCAAAACGCCATACTGAGCCCTCCCGTTGGTTCCAGGAAGTTTAGTGTACAAAGCGTTTTCAAAAGTTTTCATCACGATAGACACTACAGGGGGCTGAGGAATAAGCCTGTGATCACACTAACCTGTGCAAGC
This sequence comes from Chiroxiphia lanceolata, assembly GCF_009829145.1. Lineage (NCBI taxonomy): Eukaryota > Metazoa > Chordata > Aves > Passeriformes > Pipridae > Chiroxiphia > Chiroxiphia lanceolata. Next base: position 32,156,549 of record NC_045639.1, on the reverse strand, counting down.
TGGGGATCTGTGGAAAATATTATTTCTGGTGTATGGAAAGGGAGCCTTCCTTCCTGCAGTGGTATTTCTGGCATGGTTACAACCCCAGAAGCAGCAGAGAGATCCTGGCTGGAATGTCGTGGGCATCTTGATACTGGAGAGAGCAATAAAACTGGCTAAAAAGCTCTGTTTTATGTAAGAGCAAGCAAATGCTACAGGTGCCTTGCCAAGTCAAAATACAACTGGGTTTATGGCCTTGTTTGTTTGTTGACATTGTGTGATCAGGACAAGAAAGAAAAATGGGAAGAGGGAATGGTTTGCATGTTTCTAAGATAGAGACAACAAAGTTGTTGCCTTGGTGTTTTCCTTGATTTTGATGTATGTTTCAGAACCAACAGATGTCCCATGTCTAAATTTACAGAGTTATTGTTAACAAAGATACTGTCCTTTCTCTGTGTTTATTAGATGCCAATATTAAGAAAAAGAAATGAATCCTTTCATTTAAATCCCTACATGCTATTCTCTTTTTCTTATGATGTAAGAACTGACAGTAGTTCTCACACCATCTCTTGATTTTCAGCTTAAAGGAGTTTAAGTACAAAAAATAAAAGAAATCACTCCTTTTAAAATTCTACTAAAGCATTATTAAACATCTACCTCTTAAAGTCTATAAATTCAAACAGGTTTTCTTTGGAGGTTAAGTTTAAAACATTCTTAAAAGTTGATGCTGTAATTCATAAATTTAGAGGAAGAATCACATTTAGAGGCAACCAGAGGCTTTGAGCACTTGTTTTTCCCTGGTTGTGATCCCCTTTATCCTTTTTTTTCCCCTTCATATCCTTTCTGTTCTAGTTTTTAATTCCTTGTGGAGGTCAGACATTTGAGGCATCCAATTCTGATTGATTGCCGTGGAAATAGCGATGAGGCAAAAGTGAGAGCAGTGACATCATGGGAGAAACAGATGGCAAGAGCTGATGAACTTCTAAGAAACAAAGACACTTCTGCCAATAAGTGTTCCTAGAGAACAAGAAAAACAAAACTCAGAAAAGCAATCCTAGTTCATAATGTAAAGAGAGAGTGCATTATTAAGGAAATTACTCCTTACCAGTAGACTGTCTGAAAGGAAGAAGAACTAGTACTGTGAATGGCTTTTTGGACTCCACTAGGCCTTTAACTCAAACTAAATTAAAGCAGTGTTGAATATTTGAAGAGCAGAGAGTAGAAGATCATTCAGGGTGCAAAATCTCCTGGACACTTCCACATTATTTGTAAGGTTGTTTGGAGCACGAAACTCACAAAAAACCTCCCTCTTTGCTCAGGCATCTTTGGAACATCAGCTTTTAGGGAACAAGACTCCCCACAACAAACCAGGCTTTGCAGTTTTGGAGTGGTATTGGTGTCTTTAATAACCTCTTTGAGATGCTGACATTGTGTAAATGTAATTAAATTTGGAAAGGATTTTGAATAAAGTGACAGTCAGTCCTGCTAATAAAGAAAGGATAAACTAGGAATATGCACCGATGCTTGTCTGTTGTCTTCTAGTGTGAAGAACATGAAGAAATGGTTGATTTGTGGAGGAGGGTGGCAAGGCTTTTGAGTTTCATTCTACCACCTGTCATAATACTGGCATTGCAATTACTCTAGTGTCTAAATATGAGACTATTTTGTGATTACAAGCTTGATTAAAAGTCTGCTATCCAAGGTTTCTGTTCTGTCTCTAGCTGCATGATCAATAGAGGTAGTAGTTGCAATGTCTACTTTTCACTTGATTTGGAGAGGATCTGAGTGTGGCCTGCTCTCATAAGGTAGACAAAATGAGGTCTCACCAGTGACAATCTGCAAACTGTGCTAATGAAGGCAATTGAGTTGATACACCTTTTTGATATAAATTTAGAGATGATGAAGTATTTTACCTCACATTACTTTGGGGAAGTATGACCTGGCATTGTGGAAGACTGCATCTTATTGGCATCTGCTTAGTGACACCAGACAAGCATCTCTTCCCTTGAATGAAGTTTGCCGTGAAGTCATTCTTCCTCTTGCTGAGACAGGGCAATCTGATTCCACTGATGGCAGCAGAAATACTTGAACCGAAGTTGTTGGGTTTAAGGCTGAGGCTTAAGCCTAGCTGTCTTCAGGTGAGTGAGTAGATACCTCAAAGAAGGAACTAAAGGGTTGTAATTCCTTCATAGAAAATACCCTTTCTTTTTTTCTACTACTATTTGATCACATTATGGAAAACACATAGATATCACTTCATGCACTACAAAGATCCAAATCCCAGTGACTATTGAAGTGCCTTTCTATTAGGCACTTTGAGGATCATACACTTTCATCTCCCTTAACTTTTGATGTTTATGTTTGAACTTTTCCTCTAGGCAAACTTTATAGCCAATGGAAAGAGATAGGCACTTCCAGGACTTGGTTCATCTAAGCGCTTTTCAACATCTACCTTAAAATGAGATTATCCATGCCCCAGAATGCCTGTTTCTCTCTGCTGACTGTTAAAGTGAGTCTAGACGTCTAGCTCTGATGTAAATGCCAACATCTGGACAAGTTTATCCCACCAGGTTTGTCCCCTGGTAAAATCCAGTACAGAGAAGAGTGAGGCTGAGGAGAAATCCAGGGAGAAAATGATAAAGTGATCAAATTCCCACACCAATTCAAGGCCAGTAAGGATCAGAATTGGTGCAGAGGCCTGACTCACCCCCTTATCTATGGGTTTGTTGGGAAGAATTTTTAGATTTCAGAGGGAGGAGACCAGAGGATCTGAATGTTTTGACAGGATTTGTGGAAATAAGCTAGTAAGTATTGGCCCTGTATGTAAATGAAGTTATCCCATTAGCCTAAACTCTATGATAGTCTTCTGGCTTTAAAACATGAGCTGTTATATGCAAAGGATCCGAACACTGTGGGGAAAAAAAACAAAGAGAGAAAAGAGAAAAATAATACAAAGGAAAAAAAAATAAAAAAAAAATCTTTGGTGTTCTAGAGGAACACAGAGCTGCTATGGGTTAGGTCATCCAGTGACAACTGTCCTTATCCACAACCAGAGCAAAAAAGCAGTGCTAGGTGGTGTGTCACCAAAGAAAACTGCTTCTTTTATCAGATCCCCCAGAACAAAGGAGACTGTAGATAGCTGTTTTCTCACGTACTTGAGAATACTTGATGATTTTTAAATTTCTTTCTTTTCTACCTCTACTCATCAAACCAACAGACACTGAATTCTGTCTCTTTAAATTTGGTCCCTTAAGATACTGGAGCTTTAGAGTTACTGAACATGACCAAGACAGCATAACACACTGTTTACTGTTCACTCATACATATTTTTCTTGTTCTTCTTTTGAAATTTCCCTCTCAAACATTAAAGATGCATCTGTTCTTAAATTTTCAGTGTCCTGTTGCTGCTTGCAAAGACAACTACTATTTTGTGTGAGGAACGCCCTCTGTGTGACTGTAGTATATATTTATTACTGAGTTTACTGCAATAGAGTCAGTTAAAATTCATTTAGTGCAAGGACTAGAATATCAGTGTAGCTGGTGGAAAGTGAACCAGCAACAAATGTCCTACATAGGTGTATTCATATATGACTTGTTATAAAATACAGCATAAAATACGAGAGGAAGAATGTTGCTGTAATTAAAAACAAAGGACTGGAAGCAAGAATATCTGGTTTCTTCTTTTGACTGTGTCACAGACGCTCTGTTGGCTCTGGAAGGATCACTTCTCTCTTTCGTGGGTTTCCCCATCTGGAAAACAGTCTAATGATACCTTCCAAAAAGGTGCTTGAGAAGCATGACTCATTAATATTTTTAAATATCCAGGGATCAAAGGGCCTGTAGATATACAATGTAACATATTATTATGCTGCTGGTTTTTGCCAATTTTCCTTCTCTGTAAGGATGAGCTCTTTGAATTTATTGCTTTTGACCCAGGAAAATGGCCCCACGGGACTCTGTGTTTTTATTGACTCCAGATGAAGTTTTCTCATGTTTACAAATAAAGCGATAACTTACTGACCTCCAATGCCCACCACACAAGCCCGTCCTTGGATCTGGCTCCCAAAGATATTCTCCCTGGTGCATGGCAATAAGCAAAATGCCACATTTTTGGTGAGCAGAATCAGTTTTCTCTCTCAAAGCTGGATGGCTCCTGTGGGGATAGCACAGAGGGAAATACAGCGGGTGGGAGTTTCAAGAGTACGAAGCACAAGGCAGGCACAGGGAGCTCAGCTCTGACATAAGGAATGGTCACAGCTACAGACATTTTGCAGACCATGATACGATGCTGTTCTAGTAACGATTAGGCCTGTTTTCCCTGTCCTGGGATGCAGACAGTTTTCAGTTGTTTTTAGGAGGCAGGCAAATCACTTCTGCAGCTGCTTTGCTGAGCCAGAAGAGCCAGAAAGCAGCTATTGCAAAATGTTTTCTCTAACTGAAGAGAATGTATCACCAAACCAAAAGGGTCTTGAAAATAACACCAGAGTTATAAAGTTCCAGCTATTTGAGTATGAGAGAGAGTCTGAACGTGCTGGAGTCTACTGGTAGATAACATTTCCAGAGAGTGATTCTGCATATTTGCAGTCAAAATGTTTCATCAGTCCTTAAAAGACAGAATTTACTTCAAAATTTACTTATCGTTATTTTGTTCTTTGGGGACAGCTGAAAAAGTTTTCAATCTGGTAAGACAAATGGGTAGCTTTTACTTACTGGAATGCTTATGTCTTTTGGAGGTGGATTTGGAGAAATGCAGCTATATCTGAAATGCACTGTATGACCCACTAGAGAAGAAAGAAGTGTGATGGCCTAAAGCCAACATTGGCTAAATTAGGGACAGAAGTTTTACTCAGGGGAAAACTGCTTTAGTTTTGGGTAATTTAAAAAAAAAATTATTATTCAAAAATGTTAGCTTCATGGGAACAAGAGGTTGCAGGAGAGGCCAGGGCTGGCCACTTTGAGCAGGAAATTATTAACGATTCTTATCTTCTGGAATTTGAGTAGATTTGGTTGGTGATCTTTATAGAACAATATTTATCTTTCCCTGGTGGACTTTCTCTTTCTTTCCACCACCTATCAGAATTATAACCTGGCGTTCTGCATGAGTGGTCTTGTAACTGTGAGCCGAGGGACCCAGGAGAAAAGACAATAGAATTACAGTTATGGTTGGCAAATTGTAAAAACTTTTTATTTTAAGGTTGGATGGTAATTACAGGAGATTGGGTTTTGTGATTACTAACAGTCCTTCAGTTCTCTTTCCCATGTGAGTCTTTGCCTGTACAGAGCTGCAAGAAATTGCATGGAGTGAGACTTTTTTTATATGCTGTTAATGAGATTTAAGATTTCGGCGTGTTTTTCCCCTCCCTGTGTTCTATGTTTATGAAGGAGAGGAAAACCACAAATGTTCTTTGGAGATCATCTGATGTTCAAAACTTTCTCATTCAAATTCATGTCTTCTTCAATCTCTCAACTGCCTATGGCAAAATTTCTCCTTTTCTTCCTACACCACCTTATCTGTCCTTCCTCACTGCATTATCTTGTCCCATAAATATCCCAGAATCTGTATGTTTGTATGACTTTTTCTTACGCTATCTTGAGCTATTCCTGCTGCATATGCAATAGTGAATGATAACACAAACTGATGGTGGTTTCTACTTTTTGTATATAAATGTGTCTAATCCCAGTTGTTGGAAGAAGTTGCTCTTCACTTCCCTTTTTAAAAACTGGTAGTGTTGTATGGGCTAACAGTGTGAGAAGTGTCCTACCACAGGGGAAAGCAGTGCTGGATTCCTTACCAGATAGGCCAGAGATATACTAAAAGTTTAACTTATCACTTGTGTGGGGCTGTCCTGTCCCTGTTACAGCAAGGTCTGTGGTCCCTTACTGCTTTGTTTAAGGTGGTTTGTGGTGATGTACAGCCCACAGACTAGATCACACACTGGCCTGTTGTATTGGTAGGCATATCAGAGTCCTTTTGTGCAAAAGCCTGGGATGTGTTTTTCCTGATGAACTAAGTTCTGAAAGAGAGATTAGTTTGGGGTAGAGGGGAAGCTTCAGCAAGAGTTGCAGTCTCATTTTGGCAGAAAGATATTGGCAGAGAGACAGAGGTATCCCACGGGTTTCTCAAGCCTCAGCTCTCTCTAACAGGAGTATAATCCCGCTTTTCTTCTTTGGAGTTCAGCAGCCTTGGCCCAAAGTCCTCCACATTCGAAGAAAATGCTCAGAGTAGCTTCAGTGTGCTCAGGGTCTGGCCTTCTAATGGCCTGATGGGATCTGGGGAGCACAAGAAATATGAGGTGCAAGGCCAGTTGCACTTCACTCTGGAATTTTTCCATCTTCTCGCAGTTAGAATACATTTCCCGGAAAGCCCAACCAACATGCCCCTCCATTAGCTGCATGTTAATTATTACCAGCTATGTCAGAATGGAAGACTTCGCTCGTTTTTCTCCTTAATCCCTATCTTCAGCAGAAAAGTCTTCAAAGAGTGTCTGTCAGGAGGAGACAGGCTATTCCTTTGAGTTAGCACTCCTCTATCTGGCTTCTTTGTAATAACAACAACAACAACAACAGCAATACCAATATGTTAATTTTTAGTGATCTCTTTCTGCTGGTGTTATTACTGCACCGTGAGAGGGTGCAGGTAATGAGATTGCACTTCCGCTTCCAGCTATGACTCACGGAAGGTGTTAATGACATTCCTGTTCACACACCTGCCCAATGGCCCTCCTTCGATGCTGTTGAGTCTTTCCTACAGTGGCATTTGCAGAGAGAGGCTTCCCTGGCTCGGCTGACTCTGTTTACACAGGCTTCATTTTCTCGCTAGCATCAGCCAAAAAGAGGCATTCCTCATTGCTCCCCTCATCCAGCCTGAAACTCATGCCCTGTCGAAACACGTGGATGAAGGATATTTAATCCCACGTACCTCTAGGCACCGGATCAGGTGCCATTGTGATGTTTTTTTGGTATTTCACCTCCAGCATCTGAAGTAACCAGAAAGCTAATGGAGTCAGAAAAGGGTCAGGTTGCAGCGGCCCAGCGCGCTGTGACCAGCAGGGGGGAGTGTGGGCAGCACGAAAATCCAGTCGCTTCCCTCTTCGGGGAAAAAAAGACCAACCCACTAAAAATGGTAGAAGTGTTTGAATGCCGGTGCAGGAGCCGGGTATCTGCGCTGGGTTCCTTCTCTGCTCTACCATAAACTTGGAGTATGACACGGGCAAGTTGATCATCATGGGAGTTGCCTTACCTCCTCAAAAGTTGCCTTTAGCTGCCCCAAAATTGCCCGTGACTCAACTCTGAGGCAGTTGCATAGCTGCTGTCGGTAGCTGGAGAGACATAGGCGCCTTTCCAGGTGTCTGTAAGGTCTTTCTCCAGAGACATCCCTTGGGATTGAACAGTAGGAGTAGAGTAGGGTGGAATGTGGAGACTTGGGCACAACAGGACAGGAATGGAGCTGTGGGGAGCCAGGAGTGGCCTGTGAGATTTTGAACCTTGTGGAAAGCAAGAGGGAAGGCAATGAAGCAGACTCTTGCTTCTGGCTACAGCAATGAAGAAGGAAAAGAGGCTATCAGGAAGGGAATCACTACTGGATGTGGAGAAACAGCGCTGACTGACCAGCAGGAAGGCATGAATCCCTATTGCAATCAGAGCAAGCAACAAATACACCCACAGAATTTGACTTTTATAACAGATTTAGAAACATAGGTCAGAAGGGACTGCAGTGATAATATCATATATATGTATATACCATATATATAACACCTGCCAAAGAATCATCCTGAATTTGTCCCTGTTTCAATTAAGGAGAAACATTAAAGCTCTTTTCTAGAAAATAAATGGCAGAAAGATTTCCAGTTCTCAAAAAATCCACCAGAGCTTCTTGTAATTTTCCTCAGTTGTATTATTGCCTCATTTCTAATCTCCAAGATCGCCTTGCATCATTTTCCCTTATTGGATCTTTTAAAATTTGTAACTGTTAGACCAAAGAGAACCTTGTTATTGCATTGCTGGAATATAAGGACTCTTATACGCCATTACTAAATCACCCATGACCTTCTCTTTCATCCAGTGAATAAGCTGCGTCCTGGCAAGTTACTCCATGGCATCTTTTCCAGTGCTGCAGTCATCCTCTGGCTTTTCTCAACACCCTTCTTACTCCTCCCTGCCCATACAGTGATGCCAGTAGCAGTATTCTTGGTTCTAAAGGCTGGGATAATGCAACCTCCCTTTTCCTGTTTAATATTTCCTGTTTTGCCGCCCAGGATCTTGTTGCCCTTGACAGTGTATTTCACCCTGTCAGATACTTCCATGACCTCCAAGTCGTCTCCAGATTTTTGGCTTGCTTGGGTAGAAATCCCTTTCTGGTAGGAGGTCTCCTGCTTTCTGTTACAGCTGTGAGACATACATTTATACACTGAAATGCACTGTGTTTGCATAAACCCAGGCAATCAGTATTGTTCTGCACCAAAGACATCCTCTTCATTACTTAATAGTTCCATCTTTACACCATCTTCAGACTTCAATAGGAATCATTTTGTACACCTTTCTGAGTTGGAATTTGAATGAGCTGGGCCAAAAGCACCACCTGCCAAACAGTGACTCTTCACTTACAATATCACTTCCTAAGACCTACTAGTTATCCAGTTTTTAATCCTTTTAATAAGATCCATATATATATTCTATTGTCACATGGCATGAACTAGAAAGGACTGAAGAAATCAAATAAATTACATTAACCCTTTTACCTCTGTCAGGCAAACTCATAATCTCACTGATAAAAGCTGTCATTATTCTAATTTGATCCATTTTCTGTCTATCTAGACTCATTGATATGAATTATGCTATCCCCTTTAATTCATTCTTTCTAATTGAAAAGCACAGGAATGGAGACTTCACCAGGTCTCTGGGTATCTTGCTGCAGTGCTACACAAAATTCCTTACTTACTGTAATACTGGTACAATGCCACCTTGTTTCTAGGCATATGAAACTTGTTTTCCCAAACTTATTGAAGCCCCTCAGAGTCTTTTTCTGCCAGGTCTTTTTAGTGTTTTTCAGGATTTTTTCTTTTTTAGTGTGTGTTCAATCTAAATAATTGTCTTCAGGTGTCTTACACTTCTGTTACATTTGTAAAAAACCCCGTAGTCCCTATTGAGAAGAAAATATGTGTCGTCACTGTCCAAAGTCTACAACAGTCATATTTGATGGCTACCACTGTTCCCTGTATCATTATTGGATAATTATTTCACCAGTATTTCCACGAAGTAATTGTCTAGAATTGCTTTATGATATCCTTTGGTTTTACTCTGCTCAAAAAAGCTGTCTTACTGCACTAAAATATCCTGTCCACAAATATTGTACTGTGCTTTTGCTCCCCCTATCAACTTTATACAGCTGCAATCAATGAAATTATATTAATTATTGGTAATAGTTTCTCTCTTTCCCCCCATATCTACATACACACAAATCCATACAGAGACGGACATCTCTATATTCAATTATTGCTTTAGTTCCCCTCCAAACCAGCCTTCTTTCTCAATAAAATACTGTTTCCTAACTATTCAATTTTTTTCTGTTTGTGTTTCTCTCCCATCTCATTTAGCTCAAAGCTGAACTGTTTTCTGCTTTGGAAACCAGCCTTTTTAACACTCCAGGTTTGTACATTAGCAGTTTGGACTTTATTCTGTTTGCCCATAACAAATCACATTGAGTCATGCTCATTTGACTCAACTGATCAATAATTCATTTTTAGTTCTGTAGCTAGTAGTCTTGCTCTAGCACAGAATACCAATATGAATGAGTTTTCACCAAAGGAAAGTGTTTTGAAAGGTCCACTCTGCCTCCTTCTACCCCACTCTGATTTAGTTCTGCCTGCAGATGTGTGTACTAGCTCTTGTGGGATCACCTTCCATGTCAGCCTAGACATGTGACCAGTGCTGGTCGGAGTAAATATGCACTAGTTACAAGTCTTCTGGGATGCAACTGACTGTTTTGGTCTTAATCCTGCAGTGCTTTGGAGTTGGACATGCTTTGGTGCCTTCAGTACAGGAGCAGCCAGCAATAAACCACCCTAGACAGTTTTTTCCTGTTTACCAGCAGGTGACTGTCCCCAAAGTGTCTGCAATGGCAGATCACAGTCCCTCCTCTGAAAGAAGGCACAGAGACGCTGTGCTGGCTGGCTCCAGCTGTGTGCTTGGGGGCCTCCAGCTACCTGTTGTCCATCAGTGTGCAGAGACATCCGTGTGGTCCACATCCTGATTCTTGTCTGGTTTCTGCTACCTGGCCACTTCTGGTGAGGAGATTGCTCCTGCGCTGGGGGTCTGCCTTAGTGATGATCCCATCAGAGACCTTTGTTCTCTTACGTGTCTTGATACATACAGGTGGGATGCCAGGAGGGAAGTGCCAACATGATCCTCTCAGTCATCCACTTGACAGGATGAGCCCCAGACCTGGGACAACCGGTTGCTGACCAATAGCTGCTCTCTGAAGCACACATGCACGTTGTTGGAGAAAAATGCAGCCAGCTCAGGCAACCTCAGCAGCTGCTTAATGAATCTTGACTCGGAACACCAAAGCTTTGAGCAGTTTAAATTGGTGCTGGCTGATGCAGTTGCTTTGTTTCCACGGTTCAGTCCAGAGCAAAATGAAAAGCAAGTGCTTTTAACCCAAACCTGGCACGAGCCCTCAGCCCCTAGCCTCACCCTTCTACCCCATAGGATGCTGTCCAGCAGCGAGGCCAGTCTGCATATGGTCTGCACCTGGGTCAAGACTGCATGTTACTAGAGAAGACAACTCCCTTGGCAACCACTTCATTCTTCAAAGTGGTAGCCCTTGGGCTTGACAATGTGTCTTAGTGAGTTGAAGGTGCTGTTATTGAAAACTGACAGGTTGTCCTCTTCCCATGGACTCCTTCAGGCACAATGCCTTGAGTGAAGAGCTATAGACCTTCCACCAGCACCTCCCCTAGGCAAGCTCTGCATCATCTCCTCATCATGCACTCTCTGTCCAGCCCAGTCTCGTGTGCTCACACCTCTCCTCAGTTCTGGAAAGGGCAGGAACAAGGGTACGTGCACAGCAGATGTGTTCAACAGTGAAAGAACTAAAGTGCAGAAAAAGTTATTTCTGTTCTCAAGGTCACCTCTTCCCTTCAAAGGCTGTGTAGCCACCTTTCTTTCAAACAGAAAAAGCCAGCTAAATCACAGGCACAAATGGTGCTTCAGCAGAGCTTTGCATCTGGAGCCCTTCACCACTGCAGTGTCCTTCTGCTGAGTACTGTAAAGGATCAAAGCAAACTCCCCAGGTGAAATGCAGTGAAATGTGTCAGTGTGCAAAGAGAAGAGTGAGCCGACGTGTTGGAGGTGGGACTGCTGGTCTCCAGAGCAGGGCTAGCTAGCCAGGCATGGCACTTCATGAAACACTCTTACTCTTGCATTGGGTTTGCTGGCTGGCTTCATTTGCTTAATTGTTTGTGTTCACAGATAGCACTGGGTTGTGCAACCATTTTCTTTGAAAATGTAATTCAGCTAGTGTTATTTCACCTAACTGGGCTGATGTCGAATGAAGCAAAAGTTGTTTTGCTGACAGCCCTGGTCCCCAGCCAGTGACATGTACTTGGTATGTTGCCTCAGAGAGCAGTTGTCTTGTCCCGATGTCTGGGGCCCAGAACAGCACAGCACTGTGCATGGCAGCTGTGAGACATAAAAACCAACCTCTCCAAAAGCAATGGCACACGACTCCAGCTGTGGCATAAAGATGTTTTGAATGGGCAAGAGAGGCTTGGGTTTGCCATCCAAGTGTCCGGGTTATGAGCCCTAAAAGGCAAAATGACTTAAGCATTTCTTTAGTTCAGGGTAGAGAGGGTGTTTTGGGGCTTCTGAATCTTTTGAGGGTGTACATGAGAAAGGAAGATGGAAAGAAATGGCATGCTGTTGCTTCTAAAGGGTAAGGGAAGCTTTATTGCAACTGGCCTGCTACTCTTGTATCTGTAATTTCGTTGAGTCTGGACATGGGCTATCCACATATCCGCATTTCTGTAAGAATTGTTCTGTGAGTTACTTTCAGGGAAGACAAACTGTTAGGTACTTCATAACAAGTGTTTTTTGGAGCAAGGTCTATGTATTTTCCTTTGCTTGATCTTACTCTGAATGCTGCTACCTCACATTGTAATGACAAGACAGCGCTGCCCTGTCCAGGTTTGGAGCGCTGCCCTGATGGTCCTTTGCTGCCCTGCAACGTAGCACAGATGGATACTAGTCCACCCACAATGTAACTCTTGTGAAACGTCCAAGAAGGGGACGGGGTAAACCTGCACTCTGTTTTTTTGCTACCAGAATAGAAACAATATGTTAGTTTCACTGACTATTTACAAACTCACATCCCTTCCTCTGTCCATCTGCCTTTGAAAGAGTTAATACTGAATATTTGGGAATACAGATAGTATATTTGGGAATACAGATAATATTGAAAAGCAACTTCTCTATCAAACTATAGATGTCAGAAGCCAAGCTCTTTGACCTATAGTTTAGTTCTAGAAGAACCATTTCTTTTCAGATGAGCAGAAAATAAGCTGGAAATGATGAAACATATGTTTGAACTTTAATTTTGTTGATGGATGGCATTTGTACAAGTAGCTGCCCCTATGGTTTTTGTTTTAAATCATCTGGGCTTTTAATATTGACCTTTCTGTGAATTGGTGACATCAAAAAACCTATTACCCAATTCAGATTTTGCCAATCTTCTTCAAAAGTAGCTTTATTTATGAATATCGTATTAGTGAGAAAGGGAGCCTTTCTGACATCTCAGGCATTTTAAGCCTTGGCTACATTTTTCCTACTGCTGTAAGTAAAGTTTTCCCAGAACTGACACTAGTGAAGTGTTGTCTCAAGTTGAAGCTGTTTTGGACAAAGTTCCTTCTTCCGAGATTTGGCCTCAGAACTTGGTTTTGAAATGCTAAGAGGAAAAAGGAATTTGGAAAATTATAATTAGCAAGGAGGAGGCTGATGAGCTTGGCCAAGGATGAGGAAGGCTCTCTCAAATTCTGTTCTCGAGAAATGCTAGACGGGCTGCATTTCAGTTCCAGAGCTGAGAAGTGCTCCCCCAGGAGCCTGAGAGCTGGAGAATTTAGGAACCCTCTAACAGCCTATTTGCCCTTACTTTGATCTTTAATTAGCTGGAGTATTGCCCAGCCTCTTTTGGAGTGTGAAGGCGTGGCTCTGGGCAGAGAGCTACCAAGGTGTGTGGTCATCTGTAGAGTCTAAAGACAGAAGGAATTTAAGAAAACTCCCCCACTTTGAGCAACCAAATGTGCTCTCATGAAATTGCTCACTGAACTGTATTCAGTATGCTCTTCTTAAGGTCCTGGCGAAACTGAAATACAATCTTGTGTAAACTGTGATTGAAAAGAGTTATAAAATTTCCATTTATCCAAAACAATTTGTAGAGTCTGTTATTTAAAAAAATTGTATGTTTTTGCAGTATAGAGCCAGACATTAATATGTCTCTGAGATGGAAGCCTTAGACTTTATTTATGGTTTGTGGTTTATACATCAGAGAATAATCTAGTATAAGCATGAAAATACTTAACTGGCATCCAGTTGCAGATTTGACTGGAGCATCCTTTGGTTGGGCTTTATAGCCCGCACAATTGAGTGGGCAGGATCTCCTGAAGAGATCAGGTCCCAGGTCATTCGTGGAGGTGAGAATGGGATGATCACATTACTTGTGGGAAAGCGGGTGGGAGGAGGAAATGGTGCAAGGAGGTCTTGAGTCACCTGTGGGAAAGTGGTGTTTGGGGACTGGGAGGTTCCCTACCTCAGACTCTAATTACTGGGGAAGAGGGATAGGTATTGCTTTGGTGCATATACATTTCATGTTCCTCTGGTACCCTGGGATGGGGAACCACAAATGAGTGGCCAGTAGCTGCTCCCTGGCTTTTCACTCTAGGGAAGTTATAACTCCCAAATCTGCCCCTTTCATTGTAGAGGGGTTTCTGAGTCTCACCAAGCAGATCTGAGAGGAGGTTGGGCCAGCACTTGTTGGCACCATGCCTGTGTGGCCAGCAGTAATCCCACATTTCCTGAAGGGAGGCAGGAGGGGTTTCTCCTGCCTTTGAAGGAGAAGGAGGCTTCTGGGTTTCTGCTGCAGCTTCTTCCTTCTAGGGGAGCACTGGCGAATCAGTGGTCAGAGAAAAGATGATTAGTGTATCCATGATCCTGTTTCTGTGTCCCCAGCATTTAAACTGACTGTCAAGTCTGTGGGCAGGAAGGAGTTTTTTCTTGCTCAGGTAGACACCACCCGTTGGCATTTGCTACCTTTCTCTTTGGAGCTGACAACTTCTGATAGTTGTGTGAGGCACTGGTGCAAACCACAGCCTGCCACTGCTGGGACTTTGGAGAGAGCCTTGGCCCTCTTCTCTTTTTGTGGTGCATCATGTTTGCGGTATTTGGTCTTTGCTACAGCTCTGAAGTGCGGTGAGAGGGCTGGGATGGACTTTGTGGCCCATGGCACACAGAATAGATGTTTTGCAGGTTCCTCTGGACTGAAGTCCCATTTGCTTGTCTTTGCAGGCAACTGTACATGCTGACTGTCCCACTTCTGAGTCCCTCTGTTACTGTGGTAACTCCTTCGGTGTGTCATTGATGTGATTCTGATTTGATTGTTGCATAAATTTATTTATTGTTCAAGTCAATATTGCTAAACACCACTTGATTTTCAGGGGAGAGATAGGCATACTTGAGTTCAGTTTTATTTTTGTTACCAAAATGTCAAAATCTGAGACCAAACCATACCTCCTTAAACAAGCAACATGTGTCCAGCACCTGGGACAAACTTCAGATGATCAACCTCAAACAACAGAACAGTTTTCCTGAAATTAGCCTCTGGTTCTTAGACCCATAGCCATGAAAACACCCATTCCCTCCACTCAGAATGTAAAATATGAGCTCCAGGACAAATGATAATAAATGAGTCCAAATGTATTCTCTCCTCCAGGAAATGATTTAATAAGTAAGGCTGCCCCATCAGATGCTTCTCCGGGGAATGTGATGTAAGTGTAAGTGAAGTACTATCACAATAACTGTGTGTGCATATTCCTACCAGCTCTATGAGCTGGGGAAATGTAAGTTGGGGTCAAGATGACTGTACCCTTAGGCTGACATTACATATAGTTTTGGCAGGAAGAGCTGTTTTGAGTACCTTGATCTCTCTGTAGATGTTAAAACAATCCTGCTGGTGGTTGAGGACTGTCCTGTTACCTATCACTGCCTCTGCTGCTTGCTGCAAAAGGATGATACAGAGATTCCGTCAGAGACAGGAAGATAGAGAGTACGGGAAGGGAAGCAACTCATAACCTGCTGTGATTATTGACTATGGGAGAAGCACCCAGGGTACAAAATCAGCCCAGAAGGACAGAATAAGTAATGGTACTGTGTAATTGTGAACATTTTTCTCCCTTTCCAGAAGCTGAATATCTTTGGGAAACTCCTGAGTGACAGAGGTGAGTGAAACTGCCAGTGGGTGGTGCATGGGCATCTCTAATGCTTGCAAATCGAGCAGAGCACTGCCCTTGCCCGTCACATGTATTCTATTTATGCCACAGTAGAGGGAGCGTTGGCAAAGTATCTTAGAGGAGCAACCTTTTGTTATACCTACAGCTGCTCCCTTCCCTGTTAGTGCAACTGACACAAAAATAATCACAATAATAAGGATCATGCAGTTAATTGATTCACCATCTTGTCATCACTGCAGCCAATTCGGCCACAGCTTGGTTACTGCATCTTGTGTTCCTGTGATTTCTTACAACGAAAGAACTACCTGAAATACCTCAGGACGTTTAAGTTTTGTTCACCTGGCTGCTTCTCTCAACAGCTCACTCCACTCTGGCCTTTTTTCCATGTCTGCTAGAAGGTCATATCAAGATGTTGATTTTTCTTGTGCTGTCCTCCATGCTCAGCACTGAGGAACTATATTTGAAATCAGTGAGTGAGCTGTGTGTTAAGAAATAGCTCTGGCACTAAAATGTTTAAAATTACTCTTTGTTTCTCTGACTTCTCTCCTAATTTGGATTATCCAAATCTAGATTCCCCCCAGACTTGCCCACAACATAGAATACTAAGGAAATATTGTTTTGTTTTGGTTGTTTTTTAACGTCCATATTTCTCACATTTCCTGTTCCAATTTCAAACTGGGTCTGAACTCCTCTACTAACATTACTCCGGCTGTTATTCTGGGGATCTGAGAGATGGGATAAAAAATAAACAAAGTGCAAGTAATGCATTTCTTGCCACAGGTTCTCCTAGACGAGTCGGTAAAAAGTTACTGACATTTGTCTCTTTTCAGGTTAAATAGAGGGATTAGACAAAGGGTATTACTAACATGGGACAAGGTATTAAAAAATGAATGCCTAAATTTAGACTCCTAGTTTTGTATTTTGAACCCCTCAGTAAGAGCTCGATCTTATGCCCTTTGAAGTCAATGCTAAAGCTTCCACTGAATTCAATCTACAAGATGAAGTTCTAAATTATGGTCAGGTTCTTAAAAGTTCTCAGCGTCCCACAGCTCCAAAAAGTCATCACCCAGCCTCTTTGCAAATCTTCCCTTAAGTGCCTAAACACGGAGCTTACGCTTTTAGATATTCCATATTTAAAATCCTGCCCGTTGATGCCGTCTTTCTTTCTGTCTCAGGGGCCATGGACATGGGAAAGACAACAAGGCTAATAAAGAAGTGTAGCCAGGACAGAGACTGATTTGCTTTTTTGGTGAGCAGTGCTTAGCACGAACACTGCAGATTCTATAGCAATGTCAGTATTTATTATGGTGTAACGTTAACATGGAAGGCACATGAATGTCCTTGCTCGTGCCAGAATTCAGCAAGTACATGATCATTTGCACAAACTTAACATATATTGCTCTCCTGGTAACAGGATGTTGGCAGGTGGAAAGATCACAGGATCCAGATGAAACATAAAACGAGATGAGCAATCCTGTAGTGGTAATTTTAGAAGCTGAGTTCTGTACATTATTTACAGTACATTGTGGCTTTAAGATTATAAGGCTGCCCCTTGCCATTCGTGGATTAAATCTTTTCTGTGAGGTTTCTGTGGGGGACTTAAAGCAGTGCAGCAATTGGAGGGATTTTGTGCATCCAGAGGAGTGTTAGAATTGCACGTTATTCACGGTAGAGCTACCGTCATTCATAAAACACTCACCTAGCAGGAGAAAAAAAGGCATCTAGGACCTTCCACCAAATAAAAAGTACTGAGTGAGTTATCTGCTTGCTGCTGGTCTGAAGTACAGAGGCCTGGCACAAAGAGGGAGCTGTTCACAGTGAACTGGGACAGAGTCGGAAGCAGTTTCTGCCTCCAGGAGCTTTAATTTAGCTTTACCTTCTGTTAATGAAATATCCCCTCTTTTTCCTGGGGGAGGTTGAAGTCTCCCTGTTTCTTGGAAGACATTTTTGGCAATTGCATTCTGAACATGGGAAACTCCAATTATTTTGGATGGGTAATTATTTCCTCAGAAACCTTCTGCAACAATTTGTTAAAAAACTATAGAGAAAGCAAAGGAGAAGGGATTATTTTGCAATATTTGAATAACACCCACCACTCCTCTGTAGAAATGTAATCCCTGAGTGGAAAGGGATTATATCCTCCTCCAGGCTTTTGACTGGGCTAGATTTCTCCCCTTGCCCAGACGGAAGGCTGTGGGCACAAGGGGTGTGAGCTGTGACTCTACATCTGGGGCAGCAGAGGGGCTGGATAGGAGCTGCTCCTTGCTCAGGCAGACCTGTCACTCATCTCCCAGCCTTCCTCGGGATTAGTGTGACTAGGGTGACATCCTCGCATACTGCGCCAAGGGGTGAGAAAAAAATCTTTAAAAATTAAACAAAGGGAAGAACAGGTCTAAGATCTACTGAAAGCAGAGATTTTTATTTTGGGGGGTTTTGTTTCATGTATTTCTCTCAGCCAGCAGGTGCCTCTATAGAGCCAATGCTTTGCCTGTATCAGTAGGAGCCTGTGGCACAGCACTGGAATACCTGCTTTCGAATGATAATACAGCCTTTTCTTTCTTCGGTGTCTTTTTCTCCTTCCCCTTCCCCCAGTCCATAGTAAGCCCCAGGATCTGCCAGTCTGGACTTCCACTCTATCCGCCACCTAAAGTCCTTGGAGGACGATAGCAGGAGAAAAATTTATATATGTTGACACACACATATTGTTACTATGTATGCCGTATGAGGAAATTTTGTGATTGACAGGAGCAAAGGAGCTTGGTTGGGGAATACCTGTGCTAAACCCAGCGAGCAAAACTGCCTCTTTGCCCTCCAAATACCTTCCCAGAAAGCAGAGTGGCGTTCGTGTGGCAAAACCTTCACCCCTTTCAGTACGACACCCTTCTGTACACCAGGGCACCACACAGCCAGCACAGGCAGGCCTCTGACATAAGGGGGGATGGCACTGGGTTAAGAGAAATAAAACCCAAATGAGAATAATCCCCCCTTCAGCCCTTTAACACATAGGTGCTAAGACATCACGGTATCCGAAAAGCCAAGCCCTAGGGGGTGGGGTAGATGATTGGCTGTGACTACAATTTGTCCCCCGCTGCTCCCTCTCCCCAAATGGCTCTGCTGGACTTTGGAGTAATTCCCACGGGCAAGGTGAATTTTGACCCGAACATGCATCCATCGGCAGGGCAGAAAGGGTGGAGGAAGCAGGGCCCGTGGGGCAGCCGCCGTGGGAAGGCAGGGCAGGGAGGCCGCGGTCTCCCGTGGGGCGACGGCGGAGGGCGGCGGAGGGGGGCAACGCACCCCTCTACCTCCGTGGCCTTTTCTCCCAGCTCAGAGATGGGAGGGGAGAGGGAGGGGAATAGGCAGGGAGGGGTGGGACTTCGCCGGAGCGTCTCTCCCCGCGGCAGAGCCGAGCAGTTGCAGAGCGCCGGCGACCGGGCGGTGGGGAGGGCGCTGCGCGGAGCCGCCGCTGGAGTGCGCGGAGCGGGGCTGCCGCCGCGCCGGGGGCGAGGAGTGCACCGCGCGCCGGCGGGGAACAGCGCGCCGCGGGAGCAGCCCTCCCCGGGCACCGGGACCTGCTGTTGGCTTGCCGCCTTGCTTTACCCTCTCGTTTAATTTATTTTCCCCCACTTATACTTTGATCCGCTGGGATTTTTTTTCCCTCCCTTTCCTACAGAGCCTCCTCACGCCCCAGTTCCCTCCCTCTCTAGCCAGTTTGGATTTTTTTCTTCCTTTTTTTTTTTCTCCCATATATTACTATTCTGATTTTTTTTTTTTAAGCGGTGGAAAAAGTGAGGGAGAGAGAGACAGAAAAAGAGAGGACAGGAGGAAAACGCTCTGTTCGTCCCCTCCGCCACCACCACCCCGACTTGTGGAGAGGGGTCGGGCCGAGCGGCAGTGGGATCAGCCCCTTTCCCCTGGGGAGGCGACCCCGGCTCGGGGAGCCGCCGGAGATAGCCGCCGCGAAGAGGGGGCTCAGGAAAAGAGATGCATTGAAAGTTTCCGCGCAAACTTTGGCGTCAGTGCGCGAAACCGAGCGAGCGCGGCGCGGGTGCCTGCCTGCCCCGACGCTGGGAGAGCGGCCGCGGACGGGCGCCGCTGTGGAGCTCGGACTGCCCGGCGGCGGGGGCCGGGCGTCGGCGGGGCGGCCGCGCAGCCTGCGCTCGGCCCGGCGGAGCGCCCACGGAAAGCAGCAGCGGGGGCCGGCGGAGAGCCGGGCTTATGGAGGGGTGAAACCGGAGACCCCGAAGAGGAACCCCCCTTCCCCCGGAACCTTTCGCAGCGCCCGGCCGGCGGCACCCCAGGAGGCGGCGGCGGCGGGCACGGAGGAGGCGCGGACGAGAGCGCGGCGGGGCGGCGGCGGCGGCGGCGGGGCGGCGGCGGCGAGGCGGAGCGCGGCAGGCCCCGCTCCGCGGCGTGCGCCGGCAACCATGAACTTTCTGCTCACTTGGATCCACTGGGGGCTGGCGGCGCTGCTCTATCTCCAGAGCGCGGAGGTAAGCGGCGGGACGGGGGCTTTTGTGCCACGCGTACCGGAGGGGGTGGGAGGGCAGACGGCCGAAAATACTTTTTTACCCCCTCTTTTTGTTTTCTTGTCCCCCCTCTGCCTCCCACCTGCTCGGTGCGGTGCCGCCACCCTGTCGGCGCCGGGTGCGGGTGGGCGCCCGCAGCGCAGACACGTGTGCGTGCGGTGCTGCAGCTGGGGGGACAGCGCTGCCCGGATCTCCGCGGGCCTCCGGGACAGCCGGCAGCGCCATACGGAGTGTCCGCGCACATGTGCGCGGCGCGGCGCGGGGCTCCCGGGGCGGCGCGGCCGGGGGGTCCCACTGGGGCCGGGGCGCTGCGGCTGGCGGGGCGCGGGGCACGGAGGCAGCGCGCTGGCTTCTTGCATCAGCCTCGCCTCCCGTCCTCGGGTCTCCTGACATTGCAAAAGGGTGTTTCGGCGGTATTTGCCTTGGGTCCCAGCTCGGGTTCGTACCGCCGAGTGGAGTTCAAAATGCCTAGATGGAAAAACAAATAGAGATCAAAGAGGACAAAATGGATCCTGATTTTCTTCCAGATTGGGGAAAAAAATTAATCAAAATACATATCTCCTGCACCGAGATTACAAAACCATGGATTTTTCTCTTCTCTTCCTCTTCAGTCACTTTTACCTCATTGTCATTCCTGACGGATTAGAAACCAACTCTTTCCCCTTTTCTTTCTCTTTTTAAAGAAAAAAGAAAGGCAGCTTCCTGTGCAAACCTGTCCTATAAATCTGTTTTCTAAAGAGTCAAGAGAGCTGTGTTGCCAAGAGATATTAAGGGGTTTAGACAGAGTGCCCACGTGAAAGTGGCTGTTCGTGAGGCAGGCATGGATTACGTTTTAAAGGTTATAACAGGTTAGTTCTCTCCTGCCATTTCTCCTCGGCACTTGGAGAGAGCGTGGGCCAGATCATCTCCCATAATCATGAAAATAAACGTCGCTTGCAAACTAATCAGTTATTCACATTGTTTGTTCAGCACCGATGCTGGAAGGCAACTCCCCAATTAGGAGCCATTTCAGCTGTAACTGAAGTCATGCAAGCACTGCACGCTTTGTTTCTAGCCTGTTATATCTCTACTTTATCCAGTGACAGCCGCACATTAGGCTGTGCTGGATGGGAACTGAGGCGCAGCTCTCACTTGAGTGTGGCACAGAGCAGCTCCGTGCTGCCTGCCTGCCAGATTTGGCTTGTGGGACAATTTTTTCCGTTCTCCAAGAGTTTTTCCACAGTCACCCAGGACAGGGGTTTTTTTGCCTTCCAGCTCCTCAGCAAACTTGTACAGTAGCATCTGTTCCCCAGCTATAGGTTAGACAACTGTATCAGTGTCTAGTGATAATACCCTTTAACCCTCCCCTTGTTCCTTCTCCCCTCCCCTTCCTCTTCCCCAGAAGAGGAAACAGCAGATCAGGTAGAGTCTAGATCTATCTGTCCTCAGGAGCTGCATAAAAGCCTCATGCTGCCTTTTCTCCCAGGCTAGAGGACGGTGCAGATGAGAAAATAGGGAGTATAATGGTGGGAAAAAAAGGTAGGGAGAAGTTACAGGGGTTTGGGGGTAAATGTTGCAGGAACACATGCATGAGAGATTGGTAGAGGTTCGGGTACCTGGGTGATGTGGGCTATGTAAGTGCTCAGGCAGATTGACGGTGAGGTCTGCCCTTCGGTTCTGTCCTTATTTGTCCGTTGGTCGTCCGGGCACCACGGTGATGGGAACGTTAGAAATACCAGCAGATCTCACGTAGGCAGCTTGACGATGACTCTGGGCATGGCAGAAGGCATGACTCTTCACGCCGGGACTAGGGTTTTGTGCTTTGATGATAATATTTATCTGTACTGTTAATCTGGCTGTCATACTGAATAAAACCTATCTAGCTAGCCAGGCGCGTTAGAGAGCATTAAATAAAAGCTCTGGCAGAGTCTGAGTTGGGAAAGCAGGGTCCAGCATGTGCTGGGCAGCTTTCCTGGAAGTGAAGGAAGAGGGATGCTGGAATCAAGGTGTTCCTCTGGTGAAGGTGGCAGGGGGATGACTCCTTACTGAGGGAGTTGTTACGGTCACTCCTGCAGCAAGACTGGGATGGTGGGAAATTATTTCATAGTTGAGTCTGGGTGGTGCTGATGCCACAGGTGTCTGCCTCCACTGGTGGTGATAGCCTTTCTGTGCAGGAGAGGGAAGGAAAGGTGCTTTTGCAGTGCTGCTCTCCCAGCTGATTGATTCTGCTGAGCTGTACTGAACAGTCCTCATGCCCCATGGGATCAGAGAGGTTACATTGTTGTCCCCTTCCAGTCACCCATTTCCTAAAGAATGGGAGACAGTTGGTCATTCCCCATCTTCCTTTCTCTGCTGGTTTTGCTGGCAGCCTGGTGACAAGTAACCCCTGACGAGGGTCTGGGAGTCTTACTCTCCTGCAGTGAACAGTGGAGAGACCTGGATATACCAAGTGTATTGCCACAGGCAACAGGCAGCGATTAGACACTGAGGGAGGGAGAGCAAGCCTGTGACTAGACTGCTAATGATCGCACACCCACCAGGCTCCCTGCCTTTGGTGTGCCTCTGCACCAGGCCACAATGGGGAGCCACCAGAACCTGCTTCCCCAGCCTGTAGGCAGCCGAGACGCAGCGGGTCACCTTCCCCAGAGCCGTTCCAGGCCCATGGTCTGAGGACAGGCTGGGAACAGGAGCGCTCCTGTGGGAGCAGGGGAGAGGGAAGCCCGTGCTGCCACGTGAGTGGTTCACTGATTCCTGAGCAACCTCAAACCCATTTTCCTGTCTGTTCTGTTCTGCCAGAGGTGCCTCAGCTGTGCTGGCAGTTTCTGGGATTACTGACCTCTGTCTGCATGTACAATGGAGAAGGAGTGTAGTGAGTCCCGTCCCCCCCTCCTCTAAGTAGAAACCTCTGAGAATTTCTAGTGCCTAAGACGAAAAGTGCCTTAACTCCTGTCCCAGAGTCCCTCTCAAAGTGGATGGATTGTTTGTTCCAGTCCTAAACAGTTACAAAGCTCTTTTAATGAGGCTGCACAGATTAGGGGGAGGGGAAGGGAGAGAAAGAGTGCTGGTGGTGGTGGTGAGGGGATGGTTAGAGAGGAATGACTTGATTAACCTTTTCTCTCCCTTCAGAGAAAAGCTTGCTCCCTTAGGGGAGAAGGAAGACAGGGAAGGTACAGACACACGGATGGTGTGAAGTGGGTTTATTTCTTAGGGAGGGTTTTACTCCACAGCAGGAATGTACATTAGCTGTGACCTACAAAGGGCACAGAAAGAAGCTTCCTCTTTGTCAGCCTCATTCCTGGGGTCATTTATCCCACTCTCAAGGCCAGGCCAGGGGTTACTTCCACACTTCTGTGAAATGTTGAAAATCTGTTGGAAAAAAATTGTGTTACAGAACTGTTGGGTAATGCTAAAAGCCAGCAGAGGAGAATGTGACCTTCAGGCTCCCACCGAAGGGCACACTGGGCCTGCTTGTCCCATGGAATGTTTTTGGTTCCCCATTGCCCTGTCTGATATGTAGCAGACTGGTTTAAAGTGAGGCACAAGACTCCCTTCACCTTCTGTTCTAGTGGACGTGCTTTGAGGGCGCTAGCCACAGGTGAAAGGCACTGCTGAAAGGGCAGAAAAGTTTCTTGGAATAGCGAGCAGAGAGTGTGTTACTGATGGTTCTGGGAAACCTTTCTAGTTTCTGCTGAGAGTTCTACTGGGAATGCTCAGAAGTTCTCTGCACACTTTGCACCAATCTCATTGCCCATCCTTGACGTGTGATCACATCCCAGGTCTAGGTGAGCACTGGAAGACTGTTCTGGCTCTTGCTCCACTACATCGCGGCAGGGCAAGATGCTGGCTAGGCACAGGTGAGCAATAAAAGCGTGTGGCTTGCTTCTGCTTCTCATTGCTTGTACACCATGTGTGTTTGCATCTGAGGAGGTGGTGGGCTTGGCAGCCCGCTGGGCAGCCTTGCATAGAGAATGGGTGAAAATGTCCCTCAAGGTGACTCCGAGCTCATTTTGCTCAGTCTGTCATGGTCATTTTGTGTGTGAACCAAAAATCCCTCTGCAAAAAGTCTTGGGGGCATTGTGACTTGGATAAACTGACTCGGCTCGTGATCCTCTTCCTGTGCTGTAGCAGATTGAGGCTTTTCTGCCCTTGATGCGGTTTTCCTTTTACCCATAGATTGTCAGGCGCTGAGTGGCTTTGGAAGGCCGCTGCAACCTCCGCTGCCTCCATTTTGTTTGTGCTGTTGCAGTGACCTTTACACTTCAGGAATGAAACTGTTTCTAGGAACCTGCTTTTTAAAGTTTTTTCACAGCACTGAGGTTCAGCACACAGCCCTCTCCTCCCCAGAGAAGAAACAGATCCACGCATGGGGAGGTTCAGGTCTGGGCTGCTGAGTTATGCCCAGGTACAGAAAGACTTTGGTTGAAATGAGAAGCAAGTTTGGTCAGGGGAACCTTAGGTAAAGGGAACTGTGCACAGACACAAAGGAATGTCTGGGAGAGGGGCTTCTAGCTTGCTCTGTTGCCCCCTTCTTTTAAAAGCTGACACTTTGGGCAGCTTGGATGCTGGTGCTGCCCTGCGCACGGAGCTACCTAGAAGACCATAGGTGGCTGATTCACATTATGAGCTTGGGGTGGACTTGGCCTTCTTAGTTCAGCTCTGTCTTTGGCTGTGAGATCAGAGGGCATTTTTCTAAGCCTAAAAGCTTTGTGTGTATCACCACGCTCCTTTTGGGCCTCTGGTGAAAGGCGGCAAGTTCTGGGGTGAATGACATCACACAGGTGGCAGCGTACCTCGGGAGAAGTGAAGAATGCTGGGCATTTTTCATTTTGGTTCAGAACAGAACAGCAGGGGGAAACTTGATGGCTGGAAAGTTACATCAGAGGTAAAGCCCTCACGAATAGTAGGAGGAGTGGAGTTCTTGTTTCACCTGGAATTAAAAAGACTTCCTTAGTAAAGTGGTGTAATGCTTCTCCGTACGGATCTGGGGGTGGGTTACCTGTCACCACAGCTGCCTGAGTCAGTGGTTTGGAAATGCCCCTTGTCCCAAGAGGCAGCAGGAGTGAATGCGGAGCTTGAGGCCTTTCTGATTCCGGTTCAGGGGAAGCCGCGGGGAGCGCAGGAATGGGATCGACGCGGGGGCTGGAGACGGGGACCGTTAGGCGAGAGCGCGCGTCACCCTCCCTTCCAGCAGAGAGGAAGGAAACCTGGGCAGTTTGGCTGCGTCTGTCGGCAAAGTGGTGCTGTCACAGTTAATCGCCCTGACACTCGGCCAGATGCCGACACCTCGGTGGCCACCACTGCTGGCCGACAGACATGTGCGACACTGAGAGGGGAGAGATGCCCTTTCACGCCTGGCCGCCCTTCTCCCCCCCTCTGCTGGGTTCACCTTTACGGGAGGAAGCGGTGCCCAGGCCCACCAGTCGTGTCGGCAGCAGCAGGTCACCCTGTTACTTTTCTCCTCCGGGCTCAGATTTGCTCCCGGTGTTTGCCCGCAGTTACTGACAGCGGCTCCCCGGGGACGCGTGTCTCCGTTTGGGGGCCTCTCTCGGGCCCGCCGCACCGCCTTGCCAGCCCCGTACCCCCAGCCCGCGGCCCTGCCACCCGTGCCCCCCTCGGCTCCCCGGGGGACGGGGGGAACAAAAGGTCCCTCTGTGCCCGCCGGGGCGGCCAGCGGGGAGCGGCTCCGCCTCGGGGGCGCACTCTACCGCCGGGGCTCCCTCCGCCCCTCCGCCGGCGGCGGGACCGGGGCCCTCGGCCCCTCCCCGGGATCCCCCAGCGCCCCGGGACCGCGTCACGGTTCCGTGTTGTGACTGATTCTGTGTTGTCTTTGCAGTTGTCGAAAGCTGCGCCTGCCCTGGGGGACGGGGAGCGGAAACCCAATGAAGGTAAGCGCTGGGCGGCTTCCCGGCGGGCGGGGGCGGGCGGGGGCAGGAGCCCCCAGAGCCGCTGGCGGCCAACACCGGCACCTCACGGGGAGCGGGCGCAGGGGGCAGAGGGCGGGAGGCGCCGCCGCCATCGGCCCCTTCGTGGCGGCTGCACCGCCCCACGCCGCGGGCACGGGCCGGATCGAGGCCGCCGGGGCGGCCGCGGAACCTGGGCGGGCAGCAGGGCTGGCCCAGCCCGCTGCTGGCTTACCACAACTCAGAGGGAAACTGCGTGCGTGCGTGCGCTAGTGCACATACGCACGCTCATTTATATATATATATACACACACACGGGCGCACACAAAGAGCTGGGTAGCAGCGAGCAGTTTGCTGGGGATTCGCCACAGTGCTGTAGGAAGGGATTTGTCATCTTGCGCTGCCCGCCTCTTTCCCGGGGGCGCTGGCAATGCCCGTCTGGGTGACCAGGGCTGATCCCCAAACAAAGGCTAGAGCAGAAGCCAACGGCCCCCAGGCAGCAGGTCTCCGGGGGGAGAGAAGGAGAAAAGGGCCGTCCAGGATGATTTTTTGGTCTCATGCTTCCCGACAGTCCCAGGTACACCCCAGTCAGGATATTGCTGGGTGCTGTACAAAGCCAGGCTCAAAAAATACACCTTTTTACTCCGATTGGAGCTAGCAGGCTTTGCGGGTGCAGGGGACAGCAGTGTCATCTGATGGGTTCTATTTAATTCATTCCTGGTGGTCCAGTACAGATGGGACCACTGCCTGATAGGAAATGAGGTGGTGCCTCTGCAGCCGTTGTGATTTTGTGTTTCTCCAGCTGCCCAAAGGCCAGGCTGTGGAAGTGTCCTCTACCTTGTTGGTTTGTGAAAGTAAATGTAGATCAGAAGGGTAGTCAGCCCTCTGGGGTTGGTCAGAGATGCCTCCTGCAAACAACTTGTCTAGTGGAGCCCTGCGTGTGTCAGGAGGTTGGCTTTCTGTCCACAGTCCTCAGTTCAGCAGTGGGGTAAAAGGGCTGTGGACTTTGGAGCCTTCAGGCTGAGGTGATCATCAGGTGCTTTAGGACCATCCTGACTGTGTTTTCCCCTTACTTTCGTAGCAGAGCAGGTCACTCGTTGCATAGCAGGGTCTGGCTAGTGTCTTGCAGGGTCCCCACAGGCTGTGACCTTCAGCGTTATTCCAGCCAGAGGTCAGCAGAGGGCTCCAGCAGTGTGGCTCCAGATTGGCTTTTTTTTTTTTCTTTTTTTTCCCCTTAGGTAGCAGTCAGTTTCAATTTCTGTGACTTTATTGGTGTGACAGACTGCATGTGTGTTGCCAGAGGTTTGTGGCAGGCTGTGTTTGCGATAGGTGTCCATTTTGCATGGGTGAAATTTCTGATTTGCTGGCAGGCTGCTGCCTGTTGCGCTTGACCCTTGCTCCTGCTGAAGTCAACAGAAGAAGGTTCAGTGCCTCCAGAGGGATCAAGATGGAGCCTGCTGTGAGGCTTATTTTGGTAACCAGTCCTCTGCTGTTGGTAGAAAAGAGCTAGTGTCCTCATCTCTGCCATTCGTTGTGTCCGACGAATCCCTCCTGGGGAGGGGAAGAATCAAACAGAATTAACTTCTGACACAAGAAGGCTGATGGAATTGCAGGAGAAGTTGGTCTGGCAGTATAAGTGGTGAGACTTAGGTGTATTGTCTTGGTGCTATTTCTGGTTCTGCAATGGATCAGTGAGCTAGAAGTCAGGACTCCTGGCATTACCTTCTGTCCTGCTGTTTGACCTTAGAGGTCCTGTCTCTATATCTCAGCTTCTCCTTTGTGAAGAGGAGACGGTGATGAGCCTCTGTTACACAAGGACAGTTGTGTAGTTCCTTCTGCTGAAGCTCTTGGGGGCTTTGGGTTTGGTACGAAAGGTGGTTTTGTGTCTTTGGCCATTTTGTGCTTGCTCTGAGATTTCAAGCGGTGACAGGTCTTTATTTGGGATGAACTTACTCTGGTTGGAGACTGTAATTTTAGCTTCAGCCCCTACCCTTTTGTGCTCAAGAGAGCCTTCTACATGTTTTGTGGCACGGGAAGTTGTAGAGGAGTCAGACAAACACTCTTTGTTCCACGAGAAAAGATTTTCTGGTATAAATAAAGGAAACCACCAGCACTTGTGGCTGCACTTTTATTTTTAAAAGAACAGCGTGTCTGTGTTGCTCCTAAGCCATTGATGGGGAGGGAGGCAGAATGATCATAGACTTTCTCCTTTTCTAGTCCAGCATGTTCCCACTCCACTGCTCCAAATTTGGACTGAATCCTGCCTGCTGTGTCTATGTCTGCCTCGAAGAGTTAATGTGGGCTCTGACTGAGTTTTAACCTTGCTTCCCTCTCCATTCACAATGAAGAACCTCTGACTCAAATCTGGAGGTGTTTTGCAGGGTAGGGGTGTGGGTTAATTGCAGGATTAACTTCTAATGTGGGCTGAAGCCCAAATTGCAGGAAGGGAGCAGGCCAAGTGGTGTTAGTCCTTTGGTGACCTTCCTGTGCTTCCCCATGAAAGACAGACCTTCTTCCGTCCCTGACACAGCTAATGGAAAGGAAGCACAGACTGAATCAGCCTGGCAAAGTGTGGAATACAACTCCCAGTACGTAGGGGTAGAAGTGTAGGTATGGTAGCAGGGGCAGGGCTTTGCTGTGGGGATGGCTGTACCTCAGTCATGTGCTCCAGTTTGGTTTGGGTGCTAACTGTGCAAATGAACTATGGAGTGTTGCACAGTCTCCATGTGCAATGTTTTGCTCTGTGTCCAGCTAAATCAAGGCAACATACCTTTCCTGGCTGGATTTTCTGACTGGCAGCTACGGAAAGATTCCCTGTTTCCTTTTCAGAGGCTGATTCAGACTTTGTAAAATCATCATGTGTTAAAGTAAAGGTGAAAACTCCTGGATTCTTTATGGGAAGGATTTGGTCTTGTCATATCTTCCAGATCTCACGTGTGGTTGTTGGGGTGCAGCGGTGAAAGTAAAGGCTCTGCAAAAGAAGTTAAATGTACTGTTCTGTGGCCAATCTGTAGTCTGGATTCTCTGGTGTAATCCAGCTGCTTGGGTAGTGCAAACATTTAAAAAAGTGTGTAAGGCATTGATCAGTTTCACTTCAGCTTTCTACTCTGTTTTGGTTTCTGCCTTCTTTATGCCCCAGACTGGTGTGGTGGGGAGCATTTGATCTGTACAGGTAACTGATGCTTTCCCTCTCTCTTACCTTCCATCCCTCCCCTTGATGTAGATCTGTAAGCATTTTTATCCAGAACTGTACCTTTTCTGCTAGTTCCCAGATCCTTTCTGCTGGCACAATGTGAATAATCAACAGTGCAATTCAGCAACTGTCATTGTGCCTGCAGAATTTCCCACATATTAAATTGTTCAACTTGTTGGAACATAGGCAGTAACTAAGGTCACTCTGAAGGGGAACAGGAAGAATGAGGTAGCCACAGACAAGATAGGAGAATAGATAGGAGATATACTGCACTTAGGGGAGGAGGGAAGAGGAGGAGAAGGAACGGGGAACAGAAACATGCTGTCTTCTAGACAAGGAATACCAACAAGCAGTCCATGCCTGCCAGGTTACATTTCCCTTTCACAGACCACTTTCTCTTTTAATAGCTGCTCACACTCTCTGACACTCCAAACTCCTTGGATGGAAGCTCCTCCCCTCTTTTACCTGCTCTCATCACTTCAGCACTGGGGCACTGTCAGCCCTGCATGACCTAGAATTAACTTTCAACAATTAACTGCGGGCTGTGAGCTCCAAGCCCTGAAGCTTTTGCATTTTTGTGGCAAAGTAACCTTTATGCCAGTTTGTCACAAGTTCAAGGCACTTTAGAAACGCTTACTGGAGACCATTATTTTCCATGATGCAAGCAGTTTGCTCTTATCACTCTGAGTTATCAACCTTGGTGCTGTAGGACTCTGCATACTGTACAGGTGGATCATTATAGTGCATAACAGCATGGGGCAGGTACTATCTCTTTGTGTGTACTCTTATCCTGTGCTCCATTTGAGACATCCTCCGTTGCCAGCATGCTGGTAGAGCTAGGAGGCCTAGAGGGCTCCAGGTACTCGCTGTTTGCAGTAGTGTGCTAGCACCTGGGTTTTGTGCGTGTGTACTTATCTATCCTATCTCTCATCTCTTTAAATCTCTCCAACCCTTGACCAAGCAGCAAAATGAAGCTTTGGCAAGAGACTGGGAAACATTGAGAAATGCTTGTGAAATCAGTGCAGATCGCAAGCAGTTAATGTTTGCTCCATTTGTAGGGAAGGCACGGGATAATGGCAGATCCACCCTGTTCCCTCACCCACACTGTCTCATTGTGGTTCAGTAGCCAAATATATAGTCTAGTTAATCCTGGGGGTCCTGTGGGCTTGCTTTGAATCTTTCAGTGAGTGGCTTGATTCCCCGGTCTGGGAAAGTGGTCAGCGTGGAGACACCGAGGCTGTGCCTTGTAGGGCGCTGTTGTGGTTCAGAGGTGGCCTGCTGAGGTGCATGTTCTGCATGGGCAAAAGAGGTAGCTGACAGCAAGAGTGAAAATACATAGCTGCATGGTTCAGAACCTCTGCTCGTTCTTGAAAGCGTCTCTGTGCCAAGGTCTGTACGAAGGATCCTTCTGGCTTATTCCCTTGCCTTCTAAAACCCACTGAGGCATCTACTGGCTGTTTTGAAAGGGGATAAAGGGCAAAGGGGTGAAGGGCCTTAATCCAGAGTGCAGGTCATCTGCTGCAGCTTCAGGTGCTTTTTGGCTGATATGCTTAGTGGCAGCATCCCAGGAGTATGGGGAATAGCAGAGAAGGGGTTTGGGAAGAGTCACCTGTGGCACGCATCAGGGAGACAAATATTGAGACAAATATTGTCTATCTTGCCGCTGCCCGAAGCAGCTGTAGGAAGAGATTGTCTGTTTCTCTTCCCCACTTATGTGTGTGTGTATGTAGGGCACAGACAAAGGACTTAGGCCTGCAAGACTGTTAGTGAAAAGCACAGGGTAGTTGTGTTGCAACTGTCTGGCTCATTTTAAGGGGCAAAGCACTAGACATTCGTGAGCTAAGTTTTCATTAACTTATTCCCTCCATTCCTCCTTTTAGTTATCAAATTCCTGGAAGTCTACGAGCGCAGCTTCTGCAGGACAATTGAGACCCTGGTGGACATTTTCCAGGAGTACCCTGATGAGGTGGAGTACATATTCAAGCCATCCTGTGTGCCTCTGATGAGATGTGCGGGTTGCTGCGGCGATGAGGGCCTAGAATGTGTCCCTGTGGATGTGTACAACGTCACGATGGAGGTGAGGGCCCAACTTGCAATCTGCCATGCTTGATTGGAAGGAAGCAAGTCAGCCATTGCAACCACTCTAAGTCCCACCTCCCAGCTAATTCAGAGGAAGGGCAGCCTACCCCAGGGAAACCCTCTCCTGACCCTGGTG
Organism: Chiroxiphia lanceolata; assembly: GCF_009829145.1. Lineage (NCBI taxonomy): Eukaryota > Metazoa > Chordata > Aves > Passeriformes > Pipridae > Chiroxiphia > Chiroxiphia lanceolata. The sequence continues at coordinate 32,125,260 of NC_045639.1, read as the reverse complement.
CCCAGTGTTACACCATGCAGGGCTAAAAGATGAGTTGCCTGTGTCTGTTTAAGGCTAAGAGGAGAATCTGGTTTTGGCTCTTGTCCAAATACGGTAGCTAGGAGGATGCAAAGCAGCATTTCTGCAAAGGAGCACTTTGTGCTTAGAGAATGCAAAGGAGCATTTCCAGTGGTATTACCTCTGAGTTCCCAAAGAAGATACTCCTTGGGCCCTTGCTCCGCTTTAACTCTGCATTTGGTACATACAGTTGTTGTTCTGAAGGCAGCTGAGTAGTGCAAAAGGGGAGAACCTGTCAGTACTCTCTCCTGCAGGGCATTTGAGGTCAACCTGTACCAGGGGTGCAGGGGATTTGGGTCATTAGCTATGCTGGCACAGCAGGGATGAAAGGGGCTCTAAGAAACACACTGCTTCAGTGTCAAGTGTAAAAGCCTTTCTGCCTCTGGGCATCTTCCTCCTTTGTTTGGAGGCTGTTGAATTCATTCCTTGGAAGAGACAGAGATGGCCATGATTGCAAAGGCTGGGCAAGTGGGGAAGATGCAAACTGCTTTAGAGAGCTTTATTACTACCCTTTTCTGTCAGCCTGGATCCCAGCTTGTGTCCAAAATGGTGCTGGTGCCCATTATCCATAACCCACAGCTCCCTCATTACTTTTGTCCCTCAGGCTCTTGAATAGCCACAGTAAATATTACCATCACTTTTTGATATTGATGAGAGATTTGCAGTGCTGAGTGATTACCCAGCAGGCTCTTTTTACTTGTTATTTGAGCTGTATTTAAACTCTGTTGGAGAACCAGTCTGTCCCCTTCCATGGTTCCCCATACTGCTTTTCCCCTTGCGGGCTCCAGCCTGGACCAGAGCATACTAGCATGATGTAGCTAGGGATGTTTTTCTTCCTACCATTCCTTGCTGAACTGCAGTTCTTAGCTGGTATGCCTGCATGCCTGTAAAGGGTCAGAGGCTCTTAAGCAGATCTCTGGTGAAAATGCTAGAGTGGTCCGGACATGTTCTGGGTTGAGAGACTGTGACAATATTACATATCTTCTAATATAACTTCCCTGGAGGCACCTGGGATTGGGGGCTGGGTAATGTCTGGCTCTGCAGGGCTCTTTTAAGTACAGATCTTCAGATTTATTTTGTGTGTTGAGTCACTGAGAAAGTGAGATGTCAGCCAGGAAGGTATGGCCTAGGGAAAAGGAGTCAGATATGCTTTGGGCCTGTGTGTTAGACTGAAGTACTGCTTCTGCGTGAGCAGGCTAGATGTTCTCTTACTGCTGCTCTAGCATCAGCCAGGGATGGCTCAGTGAGAACCTTGCTATGGTGTTATGCCCTCTCCCATGCCTGTCTCCAAGGCAGTCCACTAGTGCTGGCACCTGGCGAGCATGAGCAAACAGAGCTTTGGCACAAGTCTGGTGTTGCTGCTGCTTGCTTGTGATCAAAGGCCTTCCCTGACTGGGAGAACAGGGCCTCAAAGCTAGCTCAAACTCTGCCATGCTTTTCCCATGAGCACCTGGGGTGCAAATGCTTTGCTGTGCAGCAGGCTGCTTTGGAGTTGTGAATATGAAGACTGAATGGGCAGTGACCCTCTCTGTTTCTTTCATTCCAGATCATGAGAATTAAACCCCATCAGAGTCAGCACATATCACACATGAGCTTCTTACAGCACAGTAAATGTGACTGCAGGTGAGAATGGAGCAGCACTGATTCCTCTTGCAATAAACTTATTCTGAGCCTTTGCTTTTTTCTGCCTTTGGGTTGGGACTGTTGTTCAGAGGCTTCTGCAGTCTCCTCACTTGGTTTACAGTGGGATGGCCAAGCCTGGGAAAAGAAATCCTTTGCTGGCAGGGCTCCTCCATCTCTAGCTATCACAGGTGGACAGTGCTAGTCTGCAACCTGGGATTTTTTGGCACTGGTTGCCAGTGAGGTGCAACAGGAGAGCAAACACTTTGAGACGGATGACTTAACCTGTGCCGTGGGCATCCTACAATGCTGACTGTACATGTTTTTCCCTGGACTTGTTGGGAACTGGGGATAATACTGGAAGTATATGTGGTAAGCTCTTTTCTAATGAGGCCTTTGTTCTCTCTTCCCCCGCAGACCAAAGAAAGATGTCAAAAACAAACAAGAAAAGTAAGTGACAAGCCTTTCCTCCTTCCTCTTTTGGTGATTGGTTGGTGTTTCCTTGCCCCACTGCCCCTTGCCCTTTTCTTTGGTTGGAGATACTCACTTTGAGAAGATGTTTTTGGAAATGGCGTGTGGTAGTGCATGGAGCAACACTCTGAATCCATTCCAGGTGGGCACAGAAACCCAGATCTGATGGTCCTTCCTTCATACCCCATGACCCATGGCCATGGCAGTCATTCCTAATGCATTATCCCAAGTCAGGGAAATGCCGTCGTGTCTGTCCTACCAGTATGGATTCAAGGTGCAGCCCTCATTCTCCCTTCCCTCTTTCTGGGGTGTTTCTGGTTACTGCAAATCGCTGCCTTTCTTTATTATTAATTTTTTTCTTGCTGCTTGAGTGAGTACTTGCTGGCTTCTTTCACAGCAGCTTGGGTAGGAACTTTGCTGGCTACTGGGAGAGGTGGCAATAAAGGCCTGGTGGAGGCAGGACTGATGCCATGCAGGATGTGACACTGGTTTTGGTTGGGTGGGGACCTGGGAGGGTATGAAGGGAGGTGGATGTCCTTGCTGGGTCTCGGCGGAGGCTTTCATAAGGGTTTTTTGCAATCTGATGGATTTGCTCTGGTGATGTGAAGGAGGCTAAGGCACAACCTTCCCTTTACTTCTTCCCCAAAGTAAAGAGGTTGTGGAAGTAAAAATATAAGCTCTCATCCTGCAGTAGTCTGAGGAATGAGCACAAAATGTGAAACACTGTCGAAAAGAAGGAATGACCTCTCTGGGTGAGAGGGTCAGCTGGACTGCGCATGACTGGGAAAGCAACTCTGCCATTTAGAGGTGCAGAGTTGGAAAGAACGGGGTGAATATTTGGAGATGAGGCTGAAACAGAGACAGAGGGAGCAAACAGGAGAGTGAGAGAACTTCTTTCACCCCTCTCCTGGTGGTTGTATATTTCTAGCTGCCTTCCAGCCTCTCCTCCTCCCCCTGGAAATCTGCTCCTGGCTGCATCAAGCTGTGTGCAGCCAACACTCCTCTGTGCGCAGGGCCGTGTTGGGGACGGTTGGTCTGTGTGGCGCTGTGGTTTGAAGGTGTGCAAGAGTTTGGTCTGTGTGAACTCTGGTGAGGATGGGGTGTGGGTGTAGCAGCCAGCTCCAACTGTGTTGCATTCACTTTCCTCTTCTAACAGCACCTTGCCTGCTCTTTGCTGGTTCTGCACTCCCCAGGGAAGGAAGGGAAGGGATGGGAGAGGCTGGTGTACTTTGATTTGTGCTGGATTGAAAGTCGTTATATTGGTACCCCTCTCCTCCCTTCAGGTTGATTTTCCTCCCCTCACCATCTCCCTGTGACTCCTGCATGACATGTAGGGCAGAACCGGGATTGAGCTGATGCTCTGACACTTGTTCCAGTGAGATGACTTGAACAGGGCCTAGGAAACACCTATGGTGCTTTCTCTTCTGCTTCTCAATTCCCTTTGACAGCTCTCTCCCGAGGTAGGCTGCAACAGGGAACGAGGGAGCCTTTGCAGAAGTGCCTCAGAGCTGGGACACATTTGCCTGAGAAGCCCTAGTGCTTTGCCTAGGGCGTTCTCCTTGGATGTCTCTCCCTTGGTCCTGTGCTAGTGTGGCTCAAGGAGCAGCGCAGGCTCCAGCCTCCCTTGCTCCCTGTGCTCTCAATGGTCCATAGGGATCTGTGGTTAGTGTCCAGTACTGCATGTCCTAGCCCCTACCTGTCCCAGCTCCTGCCCAAGAGTCAGAGGCAACTGGTGAATTTCTCAGGATGGAGTTAATACCTTGGCTCCATCTGCTTGTCTGTCTGGCAGATCCTTGTGGAAGGTGACAGGAAGGAAAGGAGGGAAGAACTGAAAGCTGCTTGCTGGTTATCTCCTGAGTAGAATAACTAAGTCAGTTTTCTCCCTCTTTCCCCTTCAGTACTCAGGATGGAGACTGCCAGAGGGGATGTTTCAGACATTCAAGTAGGGTGTCCTGGAGTCCTCTGAACCACAGGCAGGAAGTGGGGTGGATGAGCAAAGCCTTCAGGTTAGATAGCCCTCTCCCACACAGCAGTGCTGTCTAGACCAGATCTATCCCCTTGTCTGTAGATTGCTGAGGCCAGGCTCCCATCCCAAGGCAGCAGTGCCACCAGCCTTGCAGCAGAGCTGTTGGAGCTCAGCTGCTGCCTACACCCAGTGCCAGGCAGTGCATCAGGTCAGAGTGGTTTCCTTTTCCCTGGAGAGAACCCTTTCACTCAGGTTGCCTCTTGCCGATTGGTGTACGCCCGTGCTTGTTGCCTGGAATGGTTGTCTGCACTCACTGCGGTTGCGTGATGCTTTCACCAAGCTTTCTGTTCCTTCTCCTTCACCCCCTGTCCCTTTCCCACTGCCCCTCTCAGAGGGGGCAGGTGCCCATCTGAGTCTTCAGCAGATCCACCTCTGCTCGCAGCAGCTCTGTTGGAGGTGGTCTCTGCTGAGTACCCTGGTTTTGGCTTGGCTGTGGTGCTGACCGGAGCGCCGGAGGGCCAGTGAATGTGTGTGCAAGGTGGAGATCTGTGCTTCGGCCCTGGGATTTACCCTCCAGTCCTGCCTCATGTGCTGCTCCCCTCCCAGCAAGGCACATGGCTGTATTTTTTTTCTCTTCTTCCTTGCGTTTTCTTCCATTTTCTCTCTCTCTCCCTTTCTTTCCCCCCCTCTCTCTCTTTCTCTTTTTTTTTTTTTTGTTTTTCTTCCAGAAAATCAAAGCGAGGAAAGGGGAAGGGTCAAAAGAGAAAGCGCAAGAAAGGCCGGTACAAACCACTCAGCTTGTACGTTTGTGTCCTCTGCTTGTAGAGTCTCTTCCCTCCCTCTCCCCAAACCAATCTGCCTGCTTGCTGCTCACTCAAATCTCACCCTCCCCTCCCAGTCACTGGTGGGCCACGGATCCTGCAGGGGCGGCACTGGTGGTGGCACCACTCTGGCACTAAGGCTGTCTCAGGGAAGGCGGCTCTAGCTTGCTTGGCTCTCTAATCATCAGTGGCGACTATTTTCCCGAGGCACAAGAGTGCAGGTAGATGGGCGAGTGCCTTGCACCTCTTCATGCCTTCCAACTCACCTGCTTTCCCCCATTCGTCTTGTGCCCTCACCGCTATGGCGACTGGTGACAGGCAGGCTGGCATCTGCCATGCATGCGTGTGTGTACGTGTGTGCGCACGTGTGAGTGTGTGTCTGGTGGAGTCACAGGTGGAGAGGAGAGGTGGGACAGCGGGAAGCTGGAGAGGGGGTGCTGGGGAACTGGGGCGGGCGCGCTCTCTTGTTTTTTTTTTGTTTCTCTCTTTCTGCTGGATTTGGTGGCTTCTCTCTCACTGTCTCTCTCACTGTCTCTTTTGTTCTGCCTCTCTTATGGTGATTCACAAAATTCTGCATTGTTAATTCACGGCTCCTCTGTAGGAGACTCCTAGGTGGCCAGGTTGAGATGGGGCTTACAAAAAGGAGGGCAGTGCCAGCTGCAGGGGTAAGCTACTTTCCAGGGGAGCAGAGACCCTGTGTATCTAACTCATTTAGCTGCTGGCCTCTTTCTACTCATATAGCCCACTTCAGAGAACTTCTTCCATTGATATATCAGTAGCTGGCTGGGACCTCTCACCTTCCCATCCTTGCTTTCCCCTTCTTCCTCCCTCTGGCCTGAGCCGATGGATCCAATGCAGCATTTGTGAATACTGTGCAGAAAGCCTGTTTTCTTTCTCTTTACGCTAATGCAAGGGGGTGCTGTCCTGGGGCTGTCGGAGTGCTGCTGGAAAATCCACCAGCCTGCGACACTCCAGTAGGCAGCATGGGGGCTGCGGGAGGGGGCAAGGGGATTGCTTTGATGTTTAGGGTGTTGCATGTGTATTTTCTTTCTGCTGAAGCGCTGTAGCTTAGACATCTTTCCTTTTGCCTTTTTGCAGTCACTGTGAGCCTTGCTCAGAGAGGAGAAAGCACTTGTTTGTACAAGATCCCCAGACCTGTAAATGTTCCTGCAAATTCACAGACTCACGTTGCAAGTCGAGGCAGCTTGAGTTAAACGAGCGCACTTGCAGGTTTGTGTCCTGAAGGATGAAACACACAAAGAGAGAGAAAGAGAAAGGGGGGGAGCTTGCTTCCTGCTGACTTCTGGCACCAGTGCTATATGGTTACTTCTTTTCTCTGTCCTACATGGGCCAGAGGGCAGAGGGGCTAACTGGGATGAGGACAGATTTTCCCTGGTTCAGAGGGCAGCTGTGCGTTTCAGATGTGCTGTCAGGACTCGGACGGGGACGGCTCCCTGAGACAAGGCATTTCTTTCTCAGGTATCCTGTATCGTAGAACAAGATAATGGAGTTCATGTTGCTGAGGTAGCCAGGGGAGGATCTGTAGCCCTCTGTACATTATCTGTATGCGACTCTGAGCATACTGTTGGACAAAGACAAATCCTTGACTGACTAGGATTTAATCACCCCTGTCTTCCAAGCCCTTTTTCTGCGGCTTGTAGATGAGATGCTCTGCTGTGTGCAGAATGAGGAAAGCCACCAGGAGCCTCCCTCAAGGCTGTGCCTACATTTTCCTTTGCCTCTTTGTTCTTCTAAAATCCAGGGGAGACCAACCTGTCCTCTTGCACTGTGCTCACAGTTCCCTGTCCATGTCCTGTCCAGAGCTGTGGTTTGAGGGGCAGCATTCGGGTCTGTGACATGGGATACAACAGGATTAAGTCTGTCTCTGGGTGAAGGCAGAGATGCGTATGTGAGGTGGGAGATGCAAAAGCACTGTGGGGTTGGTGTTTTTTTAGAGACCCATGCTGTGCATGTGTCATCTGAGGACTGTCACACACCATCTGTGGCATAGACACATGCAGAAACTGATTCTTGTTTCCCATCTGAGCACTTCGGTGAACTCAGTGGGGTATCTTGACTCGCACAAGGTATGTGTGCATCTCTGGTGTAGGATCATCCAACCTGTCTAGAGAGAGACATAGAAATGGGGTTGCTAATGAGCCCTTGGCTCTGACTCTCAACTCAGATCCTTTCCACAGAGATCTAGGAGATGAAAATGCTTTGTGCCCAAACCAGAGAGGCCTTGGCACAGCCAGGGTGGTGGAAACTGCTCTATATATAGAGAATTTTTCTGAGATGCTTTAATTTCAGTGGGAGAGTAATTGATGGAGGGGCCAGAATAGAGGAACTTCTGGAGTTAAACTTCTCCTAGTGAGCAAAACCCCTGAAGCCTGAGACCTTTGGCCTTTTTCCCCCTGCTGCTGTCCGAAAGCCCAGAATAGCTGAAAATTACCCCACAAAGTTTGAAGGGTGAAAAATAGTAACAAATACAAAGAAAAGCCAAACAATAGCCCAAGAAATCATGATGACAGAAGGGGTTTACTAATTTCACTGTGATGGGATAATTGGCACTAAGGGAGGTTGGTGTGTTGGCCAGAAAAATAGGAAGGAGTCATAGGAGTGGTTAGATTATCAGTTTCCGGATAAAAAGCTGATTAAGCTGAAGTTCCTCATGCTCTTTCTTAGATTTAGAATTGGGCCCAATGGGGGAGGGCAAATTCTCATTTCTCCTGCTGCTTCTTCAGGCTGCTGCTGTTCTCTGGTGCTAACCTCTGCTCATGGCAGCTAGTGGAATGAAAGACACTTACTTTTCACCTTCTTGCCTGCATGAGGCCTTGTTGGCTGCATTGCTTCCGACCCAAACAAGAGGCTAGATGGAGAGCTGAGGGGTTGTGTCCTTCTGCATGCATTGCTTAGCCTTGTTTTTCTGTGTGTTTGTGTGTATTTGTGTGCGCATGGTGTGAAAGGGTGCAAACAAAACACTCAGCTCATCTGTGAGGAAGCCACTGATTCTGCTCCTAAATTTCCCCCTGTACGAGTATCTCCCCCCACTCCGTATAGGTGAGCCTGGGGGAGTAGAATTCATCGACTGATTCGTGGGACTGAGATTCTCAGCTGATTTGCCCCATCTGCACAGCATTTCACCCCACCAGTGACATCATGCCATGTCTTAACACCATGTGCTCTTAAACACAGTAGCCACCCCTTCTCTGTCCTACTTGCACCCTCATCACAAAAATTAACCCCATTCTCTTTTTTTCCTTCCCTCTCCTCTTTGACAGATGTGAAAAACCGAGACGGTGAGCAGCGGAAAAGAAGGGGGAACAGCCCTGTTTCTGGAGCCTGATTTCTCGCCTGGACAGAAAAAAACAAAACACTAATCCAAATGAACCCTAAAAATGAAGGATCGGTAGAGCACAGCACTTTCAGTACGGACGATGGACTCCGGAAGGAACATTCCCCAAGGCACCCGCCGCACAGAATTCACCTTTGGGTTTTGAACTGTTTTATTTTATTTTTCTTTTCATGCTGCTAAATAACAGAGCCAGGAAGACTTATAGGGGTGTATTTGATGGGTTTTCCCATGCATACATATATATGTGTGTATACATGCATATACATATATATATATGTATATATATTTTAACCACATCTATATATACATATATGTATATCTTAACCACACACACACACATATATATATAATATATATATATACTGATTATTTTTTTTAACATTGCTAATGTTATTGGTGTCTTCACTGGATAATACTCGACTGCTGTGGACACAAGCGGGCTACTTGGGGCATAAGAAACAAGCTAAGACTGGACTGAGTAGAAGCGCTGGGTGTAAACTTCTTAACTCTAACTGACTTGTGCGGCCTCCGCTGTTTCTCTGTAGAGTGTGCTGTACCACAAACCACCTTCTCCTTGCCTGGGACAGGGAGGAGAGGTGATGGAGAGGATGGGCAGGGAGTTCCAAAGAGCGGCATCCTAGGGTGGTGCGATGGGTCAAAGGCCAAGGAAATGGCCGTCTCCGTGATCAAGGATTCCTCCTCCCCTCTCTTCCCCCAACCTTCGCCCTTACTCGTCTCATAATCTGCCTGCCTTGCTGGGACATGGGATGTCAGTGTACATTTTGCGTTGACTTTATTTGCTATAGAAACTTTGCCAGAGAGACGTGCTGGCTTCTCTTAAGGATGGTGGGCAGCTGATGCGCACTAACTTTCCATTCATGGAAGTATCACAGGAGTCTAGATTTCCCGCCCTTGGTGGCTGCAAAAGGACACAAGGTCTACAGTGTGCTGAAGCAAGAATGGGGACCGGTGCATAGCCACACAGTTGTTCAGCACTGTCTGCTTTCTTCATGCACAGAGCTGCCACTCAAGAGCATCCAAGATGCTTACGGAACATTTCTGGAAAGGGATATTAATCAAAAGTATATACACAGTAGGGGGTGTGTGTGCGTATGTATGTGAAAGTATGCATTTGTGTCTCTGTGTGTGTATGTATGTATGTATGTATGTATGTGTTTTTCTCTCTTTTTTATATATATATATTTATTTTTATACATATATATATATAAAAAAAATAATATATTTGTATGCCAAGATTGAAGGGGGAAAAAAGGAAGCGATTTTGCTGCCTTCAGTTTGCGTGCCCAGTGTGAATGACCCTTAAGAACGTCAAGACTTTTTTTTTATGACATACTGTAAATATCAGGCCCCTTTTCCACGTGTTGAGCTGGGGAATCAAATGTGAAGGCAGGCAGAGTCCCTTAGCCATGTCATGAGAATCTTGGCTATGTGTGTATCGGCAATGTACACTGTGGTGTATGTGAAACCCACCTTACACATGCGCGCACACACACACGCCCCCCTGAAAGTGTGTTTGTACATCTATGTGGATATATATAATCTAGTTCTGTGATTAAAATTATTATTAATAATAATAATAATCAAAAAGGTACTCGGTCTGTGTCAGAATGCTGCCAAACATCATCTGCAATTGTATTTTCAACGCCTGATAATGTACAACACGGAAAGCTTCCAAAAAGACAAGACAGTCTAAAAACAGACTCACAACAAGCGACTACTAACCACTAGGATCTCCCCATCCAACCGATGGCTTTCAGAAGGAGAGAAAACACATGGGTGGGTGCTTGCATCTGCAATGTATAATACTCATGCTGCATCGTGCGCAAGACAGAGGCTTCCGATCGGGGGGAGGGAAGAGAAAGTGTTTTATATACTTATTTAATATCCCTTTTTAAATTAGAAATTAAACAGATAATTTAATTAAAGAGTAGGGATTTTTCAGTATTCTTTGTTAATATTTAATTTCAACTATTTATAAGCCGTACCTTTTTTTTTTTTTTTATTTGTACTTGTTGTGTATAAATTTAACCTTCCTCTTGTCCCATCCCTTATCTCCCCAATTGTTGGCAGAGTCAGTAGCATGTTATGGGCAGTTATTTAATTAATTTCTCTAACACCTACCCCTACACATTCCTATTGAGACAAGGGTTAGATATACATCTACATACTATATATATATTTGGCTATGTGTTTGTATATATATATATGTTTATGTATATGTGTGATTCGGATTAAATAGACGCTACGATTTTTTTATATATGTAAAAAGAAGAAGCAGGAAAAATAGAAAATTCTACATCTTGAATCTCTCTCCTTTTTAATTTTAATATTTGTTATCATTTTATTTATTGGTGCTACTGTTTATCTGTAATAATTGCGGGGAAAAAAGATATTAACACTACATATTGTGTCTAGTGAATTTTTTCAAGATATTCCTTAGTACATATTTATTTTTAAACAAAAAAATTACAGATATATCTTAAAAAACGACGACGACGACGACAAACAAACTTTTTTTTGTATTAAAGAATTTAATTCTGATCTTGATTTCCTTTGCCTTCTCCTTCTACCTTGCATCCTGGTTTTCTTCCATTGTGTAACAGTTCCTCCAGTATTGCCTCTGGAGGCTACAGGGCATCAGCAACCTGCTATTTGGACTCTTGGATTTGGGCACAGAGCCTCCAAAAGCATCTAGGTACCAAAGCCTGTAGAAATGACTGGGAGGTAGGCACCAGAATCCCTGTGTGGAGCTCAGCCCGAGTTCCCTGCTTGGTGAGAAGAGGGTGGTCTGATGGGCAGGACCGAGGGGGCAGAACTCCTGGGTTCCTTCCCAACCTGATGCCAAGGAGTGTGGTGATGGTCCCAACCCTGCCTCTGTCTTGTCCAGGAGCCAAGCCCCGTGAGCTGGGCACTATACAGGCGATCCCAGTGGAGTTTACAATCCAACATGAAAGGAAGGCTCTGAGCCTGCTCTTCCTGGTAATGGACTTGGTGTTTGCAGCTGGAGCAGTGTGTATGTAACCTGCTGTCAGTAATGGTTTGGCATGACCTCCTCATCCTGGACAGCACTGAACAAAGACCAGCTCTGACCATACTCATCATTTCATGAGGGATTTTAATACTGTTGTATCTTTTATGATGTGCTTTGGGGTCTTTGGAGGAAAAGCTCTTCGGCAGCAATGTCATTTCCTCGTCAGCCATGGAGATGAGTGTGTCATGCGTCAGTCATCTGGCCACGCTGGAAAGGAGCACGCAGGATGTTCCTGGATGTCTGGAAGGTGACTCACTCAGGTTAATACAGACCACCGAGTTCATGGCTGCATTGTGCTGCTCTTGCAAATGTAAAGGATCTGGCTTTTATTTTGGATGAACTTGGGTAGCTCAACAGGTGGATCTGCAGTCACTTCCTCTGCAGAGAGCAGAGCGGAGAAAAGAGAATGAGTACTTGAGGATGCTCTGGTTCACTCTGTTCAGTAACATCTTGTGGAGTACAGCAGTGAGGTGAGGTGAGCGAGGGCCACCTGGATGTTGCTGCATGAGGAACCCAAGGAGTTGCTTCCTTTGCGTATTCACCACTGTGGATTTTGGTTTGTGTGGATCTATGGACTGTTTCACAGATGGCTGTGCAAGATGATGAAGACAGTGTGCCTATCCTCAGGAGACCTGCACTGTCTCTATATGACCTGGGAAATGTTTACAAGTCATCAAATTGGAAAGATTGAAACTGGCAGGTCAGTGTTGCTCCCCTGGGCTGAGCTGGATGTGAAATCTCAGCAAAATGTGACCCAGGTCTCCCAGATGGATGAGTCAGTGGGTTCCTACTGTCAGTCACAACACATCAAACCCTGCCCACCAATGGCAAGCTGGGCTGGCTGCTCCTGGTGCCTGGAGGACAGGAGCTCTTTTTCTACCTCTAAGGACTCAGGAGGATAGCATATCTGCAGAGCCAGGTGACCTGGTAGCCACCTCCTCCATGAGACAGGCTATGCCTGGCTGGATGGCACATTTCAGCTGGGACAACTCAAAGAATTTGTTTGTGTGGCTGCAGCAGAACCAAGGTAGCTGCCTCAAACAACTGAAGCAAGAACCTGCCCGAACCAACTCTTAATGAGGGACCTGGGGCCCTAGAAGCAGTCCAGCTCTTCTCCTTTACCCTTCAGGGTTGATATAACTGGGATGTCACCTCTCATGAGGAGAGTAATTATAGCTTGGTATTGGAAGTGAGCTCAGGCTGGCTGGAGAGGCTGTACGCGATTGAGGCCCCTGCTTCTGGAAGAGCTGGGATGCAGGAGTGCAGTTGCCCCTCACCCTGCCCAGAGTTCTCACCTGGCTTGCCTGTGCCCTGTCCCGAGGTGAGGTGAGGACACAGGGAGGGAGGCCAGGTTTTCAGGCTGGCACTCTGATCTCGGCATACAGCCTTTCACCCTGTGCGCAAGAAAGGCTTCTGGTCACGTCCCTGTTTTGGTTGCTGGCTAATTAAAATGCTATCTTCGGGCAGCTGGCTGGTGCTTTCCTCATGCCTCCCACATTTATTCTGTGGGATTAAAAAAGCGGAGGCACCATGAAAGGCAGAAAAGGGTGTCCTGGGCAGACAGACACAACAGAAAACCCCACTGGCAATGGAATAAAGGGTTGGAAACCCGGTCCTTCTTTCACTTTTGGTACCTGCTAGCTGGTTTAACCCCTTGTTGCTGATGTCCTCTGCTCTGGGTTTGTAAGTTAGCCAGGCTTTGCTTGGGCTCTACCACCAGCTGCAGTGTCTATGTTAGAAATGCCTGTAAAGCTCCTGTCCTTCAGCGTGGTCCCTCAAAGGACTTTGGAAACCCAAAGGGAATTCATTCCACAGGCTGTGTCCTCCACTGTCTGCCCGTGGGAGCTTTGGTAGTGAGAGATGGGTATTTTTATCATAGACCACATGGTGAGTGTGCAGGCAGTCTCTCTGTGCTTGGGATGCCTGAAATTCAAGGCTAATCCCAATCATCCAGCGCAAGGTCTGCAGTCCCAGTCAATGCAAACACCATGCTTGCTCCCAGGTGCCCATTTGGGGCCAGGGCACTGTGGCCTCAGTGGCACTGTGCCACCCCACAGGCAGCTGCTGACCCCCCCCCGCTGTGCCCCACAGCACCCGATGCCGTGCATGATGGGTTGGCTGAGCTGCTGGCCATCCCAGAGGAACCAGGCGCTCATGCCTGGACCTCCAGCCAAGTACTCCATATCTCATAAGAGGTGGTGAGTTGTGGATAAGAGCAGGGAGGTGAAATACCCTGCACCAGCAGTGAAGGAGGGTGTGACAGGAATGCAAAGAGCGCCTGACTGCAGCTTTGGGGGAGGCTTGCCCTTCGGTGTGGGGAGCTGGGAGGGCCTTGGGGGTTTTGCATTCAGGAGGGGACAAAGTTCAGGTTCTCCTTCAAACGTCAGTGGTTTGCTGGCTGCCTACACCAGGGTAGTATCTCCCAGAGGTGCAGCTCGCTGTGCGTGTGAGGTGATTACAAACTTATTCAGGGAAATGGGCTTGTTGGGCAAGTGCCACCTATTTACCTGCCCAAGGCTGGTCTCCCAAGGCCAAAAAAGCCTTTCCATAAGGATTTCTTTAAACTTCCTGCCTGAGCCACCTCCATACCTTCAGGCAGGCAATGCTGCACAGTGACAACTCTTAGGAAACATCTGCAGTTCTGGGCTGTAGCACATGGTGATACAAGGCTAATCTTGCTGGTTCATGCTCTTTATTTTTACTTTGCCGTTTCAGATGCCCCAGACACTTGTTTGGGGACGAAAAAAAAAGCACAATCCCTCACTAGCCTGAGAGTGCCCAAGCATCTCTTTAGGCATCAGGGCTGCCCACTGCAACCTGCTGCCATAGGCTTTTCTATGTGTTTAGTACCAGGTACCTCTGCTGCCCACCCCCACTGTGCTGCCTGTCTCCTGGCCAAGCCTGGTGCATGCAGCAGAGAGAAGGCGTGCTACAAGCCTGATGCCAGCTCGGCAGGGGTTTACTTCGGGGGTTACTTTGACACCTCCTTTGCCAGCTATTCTGAGAGCTGTTGGTGCACTCCATGCTCGTAGTGTGTTGCATGGTGGGACCCGGGCTGGGAAAGGCATCTGGTTCTGCTCAGCCCCCTGCCAGGACTGCTGATGAGTGGCAATTCCTGCTGAACATTCCACAGGGAGGCTCATGTAATGCCAGAACAATCTGGGATGCTGGTCAGGACGTCTTGCTCCCAGGCTGTGTGGTAACTTGGAGGTGAGAAGCTTTGGCACTGGATGCCATTTCCTCTGAATCTTGGTCAAATGGGTCTGAAGTGTGCAGGAAGGGTGTGATTCACGCAAGCCCTTGGGCCTTTCATGTACAACTGGGGAAAAGCATGGCATACAACCCCGTTCAGTGGGAGCATTATCTAATCAAAAAGGGGAGAGACCTAACCCCTTAGCTGCAAGCCCTATGCACAGTTTGGGAGAGGCAGCACGAGAAGAGCAAAAGGATCAACGTAAGCGAATAATTCAGTTTCATCGCCTCTTCAGAGATTTTAAGGCCAGAAGCATGATCTGTCTGAGACCTTTGCCTTCATTTGCCAATAACTCTTACTTGAGCAGTGGTGTACACTTTGGAAAGACATCCAAGCTGCTGTCTCATTTCCTGGTCTTCCTGTCCTTCTCACATGACAGAGAACCTGCTGGCACTGGAGGCAGCCTGTGCCATGAACATATGGATACCCAGGGAGTATACGTTTGCGTCATTGGTCTCTTCTCCAGAAGCGTAGCTCCCACCAGCACCCCTCCCTGCCCCTCCTGCCTGTCCTCAGCTCTGACACCATGAATGCAGAAGCGAAAGCCCCCATAGAGCTTTATGTCGGACTCAATCCTTTCAAAGAAACACCTCACCTGACTACTGAGAAAACTGTGCAGGAACTAACTTCTGGAAATTCAGCTTCCTGTCAATCACTTCTACTTTTTGTCTTTACAGCTTGAATTGACTCATTTCTCCTCCAAGTCCCCTTCCTTATGTTGGGCAGCTTGCTAGAAGGTTCAAGCCTTTTTTTTTTTGCTCTGCAAGGACCTCACATCTGGGAGAAGCTGGACACTCCTGAGCAGATCTTCTGAGTTTCTTCTAAGGTGTTATTGCTCCTGGAGATAAGGAGCCAACTCCCACTTACTTTGATTGATGTCACTACTGGAAGTGTGGCAAATGGGGGTCAACAGCACTGAATCTGATTGTTTACAGTCTTCACAGGCATAATAAATTATGAGTCATAGGATCATCCTGAGTTATTTGGTGACTAATATGAGGCTGGTCTTGAGGCTGAGGGCCAATTTCTTGTTGCAGTATTGGCTTCCCAGAGCTCTCTGTTGTGGACGTGCAGCGTAGACCAAGTCAATACACAGCAGCTAGGAGAACTGGCTGAGCTGCCAGAGGAGGTGCTGATGAGTCAGGGAGTGGCACTGCCCTCTGCACCAGTACCCCACTGGATGTACAGTGCAGGAGGCTGTGACTTTCATGAGTCACTTTGTGGGACTGAGCGTGATCCACACCCCTGCGGAATTGCTGGGACGAGTCACAGAGTCAGAGACATCCCAAAAGGAACAATTTGTGCGTTTAGGTTGTCTTGTCAACCAGCTGCAAATGTGCTGCTGTTCTGAATATGTTTGTCTTTGTGCGGGTCATACCCCACAGCCTAACCTGTTGCACTGTCTGGACTCTGTCCTTGTCTTTACCCTCTGTTTTCTCTGATTTAATTTCACCCTTAAGTTAGGTTTGCAAATGTATCAATAGGTGTGTTCCCTTCCTCTCTGATGTAGACCCCTCAGATGCTTGTGGAATCTGATTACATCTCCTCTGCAGACATTTCTTGGCCAGTGACATAAAATGGTTCTTCAAAGCCCATGGCATCAGCTCATTGAGCTCTGCTCTCAATCATTCTTGTGTTTTATATCCCGACATCTTTCATATATAACAATAATATTCCTTTTGCCTCAAAAGTTGTCTACTGCTGAACACTCTCGAAGTGGGATCACTCCAGAACTATAGAAAAGCAAACAGGCTACTGGCTCTAAACATATCCCCTTGTGTCTATCTCTGGATGCATTTCTCCATGGTTGCTCTTTGCCAACCTCTTCTGGCAGTTCTGCTTTCCAAGGTGTCCCCTCCCCCCACAAAGCCGCTTTGCCCCAGCAACATTAGCTTATCTTTTCCCAAGTTAAATCTCATTTTGTTTCCTGCTCATTTCTAATCTCTCTAAATCCTTTTGGAGGATTTCTCAGTTTGCACTGGAATTTGCAATCACTTCTGCTGGAGGTGCCAGCCTGGGGAGTTCATGGGAGAACCTTCTCCTTGGTGCTGCTGAGTCAGGAGTGTGCTGTGGCTCCCAGTGCTGGGGTGGTGGTGGTGATGTCCACGGTGTGGGCACATGTGCGGTCCTTCACATAGCTGTGTTCAATCATCTGGTGAGTTGTATTTTTCCCTCACCATCAGATAGGAATTGCCTAGCACAGCTGAAGGAACAGTGGGAGTCAGTTGGTCCTGGTCTGTAGAGCCAAGCAGAGGTGTGGGAGGAGAGGAAGATGGGTTCAGTTCCCAGCTGGGTCACCGAGGTTTTGCTTTCCCTCCCTTGCCTTGATTTTTCCATGCATAAGACAAATCCCACCTTCCTTTTTGGGACCTTTGACAGATGTCAAGTGCCACTTACTGCTTCTTATTTTATTGCCTATTGGTAGAAGGCTTCCCATCTTGCTGAAATTGTTAGGGTTCTCTGTATACCTTCCCCAAAAGCAGCTAAGTCACCATCCCCTCACCACCCAGTCCCAGCTGCAGTCATATCTCCCTGCTCCTCTCCATCATTTGAGAGAGAACCTCAACAGGTATTTTGGTACCAATAGCACCTCCTTCCATGTGCTCTATAGGAAGGGGATAGGAGCAAATAGGGTAGGGGGGTGGAGGGAAGGGGAAACAGCAAGGCACAGCTCAGGAGGGGCTTTGCTATCTGGAAGAGGTAGGGCACAGTGCAAGAGTGAGGAGGATGGAAGGGAAGGGATGCCCTGTGAGGTGCAAGGATGAGGAGGAATAGGCTGGCTGTGTCTCAGGAGGGAGGTGTGGCAGATCTGAGATTATCTGGCAGCCCCAGGCACAGCGAACCCTCCCAGTTATGAAACCTCCTGCACTCCCATGGACACATTTCTCACTGGTGTGAGTTGCTTTGAGCGCTCGAAAACTAGTGGTTAGGTTTTGCAGGACTACCTGAGCTGCCAGCCTCTCCAGCACCTGGGGAACCTTCCCTGGGCAGCCCCTTGGCCTCACCATGCCACAGAGAACCCTGCTCCAGAAAGGGCAGTTGTGAGATGCTGCATGGCTTCCTCCATGGCTATGGAGGTGAAGAGGCAGCTGCTAGAGCTCATCATAGCAAACATTGAGAATCTTGTGCTGATTAAACCAGCACAAGAACCGTGTGGTGTGCAAGACTACCTGCTTTTAGTTAAACCGAAAAGATTTTGACCTTTCATGCTCCTGAAAAAATAAAATTCAACAAGACCCGAATATACTACAAAAGCTCAGAAGGCAAGTGTGCCCAGATTGCATTAGTTTTCAAATCACTGCAAGGTTCAGCTGGGCAGGTGATTTGCCAGCAAAGACTTTCCTTCCTAGACTTAAATCCTGCCAGTGATTCCCCTTGGGCATGCTTCAGACTCTGCTCATCAGGTTCTCGCCATATCCCTTTACATCCTGGTTCCACTCTATTTTTAATCCACTCCCCATCTTCTGGTGTTGTCAATCTCAGACCTTTCCTAAGCCTGAAAGAGCGTTGTATATACGTCCTTCTCTTGCTGTGGATATTTTAGAGTTTCTCACCCGGTTTTATGTCACTTGAGTCCTGTTTGCCTCTTTGGTAGTAGATACACACAAAACTCAGGCATCCCATCAGGGGTATCCACAGCAACTGCTGAATATTTTTTCCAGAGGGGACCTTCCACAACTATTGGTGAAAAGGTGAAGTTTTGGCTGTTCTGTGCCAGGATACATCACCTTGTGTGTATCTCGGAGCCGTTTCAGAGGGTTGTCGCACAGCTTCACACCAAAGTATCTTTATATTTCCTTTAAGCACCTCAGACATCCCAGCACCATGAGCCAAACCCATTAGCTCCTCATCTCTGGTGTCCTTGAATCACTCAAAGGTGACCAGAGCACTGGCACCCTGCGGCTTCCTCATTGGAAGCTCTGCTCTGAGCAGTGAATTTTCACTTTTTCTTTAATCACATCACCAAGTTTTAATGCCCAGCAAGAACTTTGACCCTTATCCAGGGATTAGTTGTTATCCTTAAGAGCTTTCTGCGCCAAGCCGTATAAAAGAACTCCAGCTTTGGAGAATGTGGGCAAATCATGTCCACCGGGTTAATTTTCTTTATTAGTTGACTACCTCGTTTTTCTGTCCACAGCTCTCAGATATTGTCTCCTCACTCCAGGAGAAGGGCCATTCCCATCAGTTCACAGGAAGTTCACTGCTGGGATCCTTGTTACCATCAAGCCACCCTCATCAAGAAGGGGAAATCTTGGCCTTGGTGAAATTAAGGGAAAAATGTTATGTTCCCTCATCAGGCTGTTTCGCATCCCACCCCTGCACAATTAGGCAGTGATGGAGGGCTGCCAGACAGTTCCTATAAAGAGGCAAAATTTTTAAATAGGGGCTGTAGAGGTAGCTGAGGTTAAGCAGAATTTGCAAAATCCATTTAGCTGTTTAGAAAGTTTCTTCATGAAAAGAAACATGGGCATCTGTGTGTCTTTCCTTGTATCTCTACCACAGCCTATTTCAAGTATAGTCCTGTCTACTGAGCAGGGTTTTAGTAAGGAATAAAAGGGGATTTCCTGGTTATTGGCTGTTATTTTTCATGTGTGTATAAGGTACTTGGATGTGGCAAAACTGGGAGCACAGTGTGTTTTGCTCTAAGTAATTAGAGGCAGGACTCACAGGTATATTCTGGCTGCTTTCAGCCTTTCCCGTGACAGAAAGCAGCTGCACACCCAGCATTAGCCAATCTGCTAATAGGCTGTGTCACAAGACACAGCATCACCATGTCTCACAAAGCAACTGCATTGTCCTCTGTAAGCTTATTGTGAGAAATATCACGGGAACACCACCAAATCATGTCCCGCAGACTGTTCCAGACTAAACATCCACGGCCTGGCTCCCTGACCTGGATTGGGGTCCTTGAGAAAGGAGAGGAGAGGAGGCACCTTGCTTTCACTGTGCTGAGAGCACAAGAAGTCCGTGCACTCAGTCAGCATCTCTTTGCAGACCTGCCTGTGTGCACAGACCCTGATGCATCCAGAGTCTCCTCATTTTCTTGTTCAGACAGTAAGTGTGTAAAACATGCTAGTGACAAGAATCATGTCTATGGGTACCTCTGAACTAGGTCCTTGGCTCTCCCAGCCCAGGTGGCCAGGCAGAGTGAGCCCTGCACAAGAAAACAGTGGAACCTTTGAGTCCAGGATGCTGGCTAACACTGGATGACTGGTCTCTACCTCATTGAGGGTGAGGGAGTGTGGGTAAAGATGGAAGGCAGAGTAAGGATGGGAAACCTGCCTGGGGGCTACTACCAAGAACAAAGGGAGTTTTGGATAGGATCTTTTAGCCAAGACAAACCAAAGCTGCAGCCTCTATGGAAGATTATTTTACCAAATCCTCTGTTTTGTCTTGGTGTAAAAGAAACTCAGTAAAATTTACAGTGTTGTGCAGTACAGGTGATTCTGTACCTTGATACTGTGCCTGGGCTGGGAGTCCTGGGTTCTCTTCCCAACTCTGTCCCTTGCTTGCTAATTAGAGCGGTGTCAATTACTACTCTGGCCTGTGCCTCAGTTTCCACATCTGTTAGTGGTGATAACATACAGTGATGATAACAGTACTGAGTTGCCCTGGGGCATGATCTGTAAGTGAATTAATGGTGAGGAGTTGAAGAAGAATTAATTGGTAACCTCTGTTGAGTGCTCAGAGATTCCATGATAGTGGGCAGCGAGTGGCGAGCCGAAGTTGTGCGTGCTGTGCAATGCATGGCTTTTGCTTACATAGCAGTCTGTCCCTGCATCTTTACTCCTCTCTCTGTGACTCCAAAGGAAAGTCACACTTTGATTAGGACAAGCGCTCATCGCTCATGTAATATTATTTTCAGGTGTGCAGCAGTCCGTGTGGGTAGGATGGAGCAGCCTCCCAGCTGCAACTGTCTTCCACTGAAGCAATATATAAAGAGATTATCCAGGGATAACATTCTCTAGGAGACCCTTGCGTGTTGCATGTGATGACAAAGAGGAGGGGAAAAAATAGGAGAAACAGAGCAAAGTGGGATGTTGCTTGTAGCACACTAGTGTTGTAGTGTTCTGTAGTATTCTAACCATAAACTAGATAAAAACTAGGGAGCACAGCTCTCAGGAGAGACACACGGAGAGTGTGAACCATCACATAAAATCTACTGGGAGGGTAAGATCAAGGACTGGAAAGAAATGTCTGCTGAAAGGTGGATACGGCCTCCAACTCCGTAGTATGAACTGTGAGCCTAGAGAATGACAACTGCTTATTCTGTTTCAAGTTTTTTCAGTCTCTGA
The DNA here is from genome assembly GCF_009829145.1 of Chiroxiphia lanceolata. Classification (NCBI taxonomy): domain Eukaryota; kingdom Metazoa; phylum Chordata; class Aves; order Passeriformes; family Pipridae; genus Chiroxiphia; species Chiroxiphia lanceolata. The sequence continues at coordinate 32,104,369 of NC_045639.1, read as the reverse complement.
GCCCCTGTCTGTCCTTCAGGGGTGTTTCAGAGCTCTTCAGAGAAGCTGGGTGTGTAGATCTCTGCGGAACACCCAGCAAAGTGTCCTACTTCATTACTTCTTCTGGTTCACTAAGATGTAGTCACCAGATCTGTGGAGATCTCTGGAACACAGGCAAAAGATCACCCTTCATGGATCATTTCGCCTCTCTACACCTCAATTTCCTTCCCTGTGAAACAGGGATGTTAAAACCAACATCATCCTGAACAGCAGCTTGGTGTCTGGAGCCTGGCAAGGACCATGGGGCAGGAGCAATGGTCAGGGTCAGAGCTGGGGGCCCACATGTAGGTCTGAGGTCCCAGAAGACCAGGACTCTTCATAGACAGTGTGCCTGAGCCTCCAGCACAGCTGAATGAAGGCACTGAGGAGAAAACGGGTGCTCAGCACTGGCATGTCTGCTCTGCACCCATTTGCACAGGCTGCACTGTGTGTTATGCCGGTCACCTCAGGGAGCTGGGGTACTGCTGTCCGTGGGGGTTGTCCTGTGCCTCAGGTCAGGATGCTATGCTTGTAATCTGCTCCTCTTCACACAGCAGGTCCTTGAGGCAGCTGAGCATCCTGTATGCCCATGGCTTCTGCCAAAGATGGGGCCTCTCTCCCCTGAGAATGAAGCAATGTGGCAATGCTCTCAGACCTTGGCTTGTAACAGCAGTAACCTCCGAGCTGCTGACTGTTGCTCAGCAATAAACACCACTCGTGCTATTAATAAACACTATCTGTCAGCCTTGGTATTTTTAATGCCAGGACACTGTGCCCTGGCCTGTGGAGCCACTCAGAGACTGAAGGCTGGATTCAGAGAGAAGTCTAAACTGCCATAAGGTGCTGCACTGTGTAGCCCTGTGGCGTGTGCTAGTTGCAAGGTGGAAGGTCTCTCTTCTCCTTGGTGTGTTAATCAGGATCCAAGTTCCTCCCCTCAAGGGATTTCCTCTCCCGCCCTTTGCAGTCCCAGAGCACGGACACAGACAGGCTCTACCCACTCTTATAGTCTGGGATAGATCTAACAGGATCTTTGGACCCATGTGAGTCAGTGAAAAACTTCAGCTTTTTCCCCGTGATGCGCCAGTACATTCAGCTGAATCAGCAAGGGAATGCTGCCTACTCACACTGTGTCTTTGGACCCACAGTCCTGCTATAGGAGGTTTCACGCACCAGCTTTAGAAGTGCTCCCTGTGCACAGAGGTTGTCGAGAAAGTCCTGATGGTATTGATGCCTCTGAATGATGCACATGGATACTGCCATAAGACTTCTCTGGCAACCTGGAAGAAAAATAGGAAGGAAAAGGAAAATGAAACATCTATGGGGGCTGATCATGTACTGTAGCTCCTGGCTACTTCCAGCTGGCTGCAGTGTGAGCCATCCCTGCATCGAGCTGGTGTGTTCTCTGCTGGGATTAGTCTATGCCCTGGGGGGTTGAAGGGGATTGGTATGAAGGTGCGAGGAGGTCTGCATATGAGAAGGTCTGATGCCACAGGAAAGAGCTGGTTTCACCTTCAACCTCAGTGTTTGGCCCTGGAAGCGCAGCTGGGGTGGCGGGTGGGTGGATCCTCCTGTGCTCAGGGGCACAGAGAGGGGCTGTGGGTGCTGGCGAGCCAGGGTGGGGTGCGAGTGATGTCAGAGGGGAACAGCACGGCCCCGACGCTGGCTGCTGCTGGGGGCCCGGCAGGCTGTCAGGCTGGGGCTGCACCTCAGGGGTGCTTCACCCTTTGCCACGGCAAGGGCAGCTGCCGAGGATTTTGGAGAGGTCGTAGGGGAGGAACGGCCAAGCAAACAGTGAGCTGGCCGAGCAAACAGCTGCTAAAGTGAAACAGTCGGGTCCCGTTCTGGTAAAGCTCAGCAAATACTGCGTAAAACCTGCTGCTGGCAGTGGTGCTTGCCCTAGTCATCAGGTGTAGCACTCTCAGAGGGCAGATACAGAACAATCTGGGGAGGCAGAGAGAAGTTGTGCAAGAGAAAGCTCTGGCCAGCGTGACTCAACACTCATTAGCAGTGGCACACCTACGAGAAGCTCATTAACTCAAAGGAAGAAGCTCAAGTACCTTATTTCTTCTTTTTGTTGTAAATCATCTCTTTTATCACGTGCACATCTCAGTGTCTGCAGAGAGGGCAGCAGAGACAGAAGCGCTGGGTATTGTAATCCCTGGTTCTTGAAGCTGCACAGCATTTATGGAGAATTAGTCCTTGGCTGGAAGAGCTTTCAGCATCACTGGAAGCAAGTTATTATAATGGAGCATACATGGCCAGGGGAGAGGGAGATGGGAGTAACAAAGATAATTCTTTACCCAGTCACTTTAAGACCCTTTAAATTCTCCCCAAGCCTGTCTCCAGCCCCCTCCTCACCCCCTTGCCCCTGCTCTTTCTGTGCCCCTCTCTCCTGCCTCATGGCCCTTGTCAGCCCAATTCCCCCCAGCCTGATGCGCTTGTCAGTGGTGTAATCCAAAACACATTTCTCAATCACTGCCTTGGACTCCTATTTCTTCGGAGCCATCCACCCTGACGTCTGCAACCTCTCATAAAGGCTGAAGTAGCCGAAGGACAGCACTGCCCTTGCTCTCTGTACAGCCCTGCATTGGTCTGACAGTGTCCGTAGCACAGCTGTAGGTCTGCGCCTGGGAGATGCCCTCAGCTTTTAGGTTCAAGCTGTGCTCTCTGAACACCATCCACATGCCAACTTGCCCTTGCCTGCTGGCTAGTTTCTTGGATGTGCCCTTGAAGAAAGTATCAAACTAGAGAGGGAGGTGACTTCTGTATGTGTAGATACAAATACCCTGACCTGGAGATGTGTGCAGAGGGGAGACACAAGCAGAAAGCATGTCTGCAGTATGTTTCACTGACGCTGCTCTCCCTTGCTGGTACGTCACTGGGAAAATGGCTCCTTTTTTTCTGCTACCATTGAAGACACCAAAACATAGGTTCACCCTGAAGTGCTTAGTGCACAGCTTTAGTACTGGCTGTGGAATAAAACTCCCTTAAGTCACTTCTCCATTAGTATTTTATAGGGAGATAGCTAAATCCAGTCATCTGTTGGGTATGTCTGCATTGCATTCCAGAGGTGGGATTGCAGCTCGGTAAACAGATCCTGACGAGCTTGGGTTTTAATCTGAGTTTTAACCTTGTTTTCAGTCTCTCAGCATGGGTTTACACCATATAGTGGTTTTACACACTGAGGTATCTGGATTGCAGCTTAGGCCAAGCTCGTCTGTCTGCTACCCATACTATCCGATGAGTCCCCATCTAGTTTAAAACTGGTCAGGGATGTCTTCCCAAGCCATCCTCATAATTCTGGACTGCTCTTTTGGCGCTTTGTATCCCTGTCAAACTCCCACCACATCCTACAGTCCAGAGCCATCACGAGAGCTTCCCTCCTGCCCTGCTGCTCCTAATAAGTGTCTGAGCTTTTGAGCTTGTTGGTTTGGACTAATGTGGGCAGCCCTCTTACAATTTGGCAAAAGAGGCCTCACTGCAAAAGCAGGGGCTCCAGAAGGTGTGTTGCCTGCTGCAGGGAGGAAAGATGGTCTCAGCCCTCTGTGCCAAATGTGGCTTTGCTGTTCTAGACTGTTATCTGCTTCAAAGGGGACAGGTGACCTTGCCCCATCCTTCCTCCCCTGTGCCCCTTTCCCACCCTTGCAGTGCCCACAGCAAGTTTTTTGGAGGGGTCTTCTCTCTCAGAAGCACCATCCTAGGCCCACTGTCTTTTATCTGATTCAGATTAAGTTTCTTTCTGCTTTTCTCTTCTCGCTGTTGACACACAGAAGAGTGATACCCCCACAGGGACATGCTCCAAATGATGTCAGTTTTGATTTATTATTGTTTAATATCACATTGCTTACTCCTGCTGTTGCATGGAGTTAGCTCAGTTTGGGAAAGACTGCCCTTCTTCAGACAGGACAGATGGTCTGAAAATTAATTTTTTCCCTTGCCTAACTAAATATCCAAGGTGGGCTGTTCTGTCATCAGAGCTTTGCTTAGGCAAGATCTTTCCTTGGCAGAAGTGGTGGGGGAGAAGGGGAAGAGCAAGAGGGGGATAAGTGCACTCTACCACAGTTGAGGTTTCTCAGTTTGTCTCCTTGTCTCCCCTCCACAGTCTCCTTCCACTCCTGCCAGTTTCCCAGTTGTTTAATTCAGAGCTGCGTGTGGGATGGGGCCAGTACCAGACACTGCAGGGAAAAGGGGCAGGAAATATGGCTGCAGGTAATTACAAAGCAACTTACTCAGATTAGGCTTTTTGCCTTAATCTGTCAGTCAGGGCTGGCTTGTATTCTGTAGAAAGAGGGCTTAGATCTCTTACGTTTTTATTCTATCTCGTGTAGCTCTGGATGTTCTTTTTTATGCATTGAAACATCTAATACTTTTGTGCTTCCTGCAAAGATCTTGGCCTCCCTGATGACAATGATTTCCATCTGTGCTCTCCCTCAAATCATTTCCAGGCTCCTTTTGGTGAGCGTGTGGTATCATGGTGCTCCGAGCTCCCGTTTTGTGAACGAGCTCAAGAGTTTGCTGGGAAGACTGCTTGAGGTCTTGCTGTCTCGCAAGCTCCACAAAGCTCAGCTCCCTGTCCTGCAGTTGGCCTGGTCAGTGTAGATGGATCCTCACCAGTGTAGCTGGGTTCTGTTGTGCTTCTAGCCAGAGTGATGAGCCAAATTGCTGGACTGCCGTTCGGAACAGGGATTAGAAGGTAAGAGGAGAGGAAGATGCCCAGAACCACATGCTTAAGGCCAGCTCCAGTTTTCATCCTAGCTGGAACGCTACCTGACACACGCTTTACTCCTCCAATGTTCACCAGGCAAACAAAGAACACTGCATTTATTGGCACTACCACTTTTAGTATGAAGCTCTCAAACGCATAGACCTATATCATCTCAAAATGTTTGCTTATTTTGTTTGGCCTCAATCCTAGAGGACATAACTGTGGGTTTCCGAATATTTAAGGCCAATGCGTTATTTATAAGCCATGTCAGAAACATCCTGAGCATGTGGATTTTTAGTGAGGAGAGTCTGGGTTTGGTATGCCAGCACACCTCAGGTTTGTCATTCTGCAGTGCTGTCTCTGGTGATTGCGTTTGAGGTTAGCAATGTCTGTAGTGGCGCTAGTCTCATGACATTCTCTTCTTATTGTGTTCAATCTACTGGCAAACAGCAATGAAATAATAAGGCGGGTAGCAAAGAATCAAGTGAGACCTTGTATGCTTTTGTATCCCTTGCAGTGCCCCCATTTAAGCTCCCAGCAGCCATCACACCCCTCCTCTCTACTCTCCTTTGGCCCTTAACAGAGCCCTCACCTTTTTTTTCCTGAGATGGTAACCACTGTCCTTAGCATAGCACCCAACCTGGAACCAGGTCCCCAGGGAGGACCAAGAGACAGAGAACTGAGCCTGCTCCTCTGAGTACTCCTCTCTCCCCCATCTTTCGTGGTGTTTAAGCAGGGCTCATCTCCATGCTAGCTGCCACATCACTCATCTTCAGCAGCCTTTCCTCTGGGATACATGATCCCTGCAGCATGACTGCCTGACAATCAGCTGAGAACCAAAGCGGCTCCAGTGGCCCACATTTTCCTTCTGCAGGAGCAATTAGGCTGCTCCAAGTCCGTCTTCAGTAGGCTGATGTTATCTCCACCATGACGCAGGCAAGCAGCCCTAAGCCCTCGTAATAACTATGCCAGGGTCACTGTCTCCCTGCTGCCTGTGTGCCTCTACCTGTGAGATAGGCTGAGCTCCAGAACTCTTCCAGCTATCTTCAGCTAGCAGGCAAAGCCCTTCCTTTAGCAGCACCGAAGCTTGAGAAAGCCTTTCTGCTCTGTGCTTGAGTCAAGCCTTCAAGGCTTTTTGGACAGGAGAGGCCTCTCGCACTTCCTGTAAAAGCCATGCTTTTCCTGGCATGCTGAGACCAGGGAGGCACTCTAGCTGGTTCTGTTGGGGAGACCCTTAGCTTTCCAACCAAACTACAGAAGGTCTGAGAGTTTCCTGCCTGCTAATTGAGAGAAGATAAAAGTTTGTGTCAGGGATGCCTGCTCCTGCTGATACTGTCGTATTCAGAGAGTCTGCTCTGCTCGGGTGTTAATTGTGTCTTGGAGTGCTCCCAGCTGCTCTGTGTTACTGCTCAGGGAGAGACAATCTCTACCCTGGAAAGCTTTTACCTAATTAAACAAGACAGATAGGGAGGAAAACAGAAAGAAGGAAGTGACAAAAGCCTTACCCAGGGCCACGTGTTGGGTGAGTTGCAGGACATGAAGTCAGGTCTCGAGATTGCTTGCACTATGGGTACACATTACCTCTGTGACAGGGCTCCAGCACAGCATGATACCAGAGCCACCCCAGAGTCCACCTTCTAGTGGATTAGAGTGCGGCCTTCCCCTGAACTCACAGGCTGCATGAGGGTACTTTCCTATCTTGGCACAAACCCCAGCTTGGCAGAGAAAGCCAGGCCTGGCTATGGGTGTGCATGAGAAGACAAGGAGGTGAGTTCTGGCCAGACAGCAGCCCCCGAGAACAGATGGAGGACTGGGGCACTGTTTGCAGTGGGTGGTGACATCTGGGAAAATGAGGGGTATGTGGTCCAGGGCTAGAAGGTGGTGTGGTGGTGATAAACTCACAGGCCCAGGAGTGGTGTGGTGAGCCATTCCCATGTACTGGTGGCGGGTCCCCTTGTCCAGAGAGATTGTAGTATTGATCACTAAGCCTTAGGTCATCTCTCTGAGGCTGTGGTGTCTGATGCTGCATCAGTCACCAGAGAGAGACCAGGGCCAAGCTCCATTCAGGGCACTGGTCCCATTGTGCTCTGTTCCTGACTAATGTGGAATTTGTCATGGGCCAAAGAGGCTGAGGAATGGCACCAAAACTACCTGTCTTGCCTTGAATGGCTCCTAAGTTAGAATAAACAGACTACCACCTATGCTTCTCTGTATGCCGTGGAACACATTTCATAGGTCAGTGAGACCTCTCAGCCCTGCCCTGATCCCACATTGGCAAAGACTCTATCCTATATCATCCAGTTTTGCTGAAGAGTTGAGGGGTTTGAGTGATGGGACACGGAAAGAGACCAATCCAGGTCTCTTTCCCCTTCTTGCTGAGCTATTTTATTCTTCTACCCATGATTATTCGGGGTGCATCAAGATCTTTAGTTTTACATCCTAGAAGAACATGTTATATCTTGTGGTGATTGCAAGTTCTTTAAACAGCAAGCCAAGGTCTTGCAAAGGAGGGGAAGGGCAGGGGTGAGAGAAAATTACCCTGAACTGTGAGACACTGAGTGGAAGAAAGATCCTTATTTCAACTGTTTTAGCAGAATTTCTTCTAGATACCAGCAACCACTCGGGAGTTGCTTGCTGCTCCCCAGATCCCCGAAGCATGGGACAGTAGGTAACCTAGGAATGATGTGTTTCCAGTGAGCTGGGAGGACCATGGCTACTGGGCTTTGGATTCAGCCTGATCTGCAAGCCATTTTAGCACATACACGCTCACATGTTATTGCCCACAGGATTTTACATTAGTGTGACTCCTTTTGCTGTGTTCAGCTATTTCTGATGTGTGGGATCACCTGGCATTTGGCTTACGTGCTTTGTTCATTGAGGTAAGTCAGCTGGGGCTGACTTTCAGGGGATTTCACCTTTCTCCCTGATTAGATGAACCAGTCCAATGCAATTAAGCAGCTTAGCTCAAGGCAACAGAAAACATTATCGCTGGGCTCCTCTGCTCTGCTTGAACTCTGTTATCCATGCTAAAAATGTCAGAGAAAAAAAAAATTTCCTTCTCTCCCTGGCGTCTCCCTGGCGCTGGCTGAGTGGCAGGTGCATATCTGAGATACCTCTATGTGCATCTATCTGATCATCTTCCCACTTCAGGCTGTCGCATTTGAGGTGGGGTGGGAGTTGGTCTCATGAGAGAGCAAGAACACCTGACCAGATGTGACTCTCAGCCCTCCTTGTCGAAAACCTCTTCGTTTGGCAACCTTCCTACCTCTCAGGGAAAGAACTCATCTTGGCTACTGAAGGCAACATGCAAAACTCTCTACCTCCCCCTTAGGAAACAGCAAGGGTTAAGAAGTCCTTCTCTGAGTTCTTTGTGCTTCTTCATCCTTTGTCTCCACTAGGTGTGCAGCAGAGCAGAGGGGATGCCTGTGGAAGGCATGTGAAACACTCCAGTTTCGGGGTAATCCTGTGACTTTTTATCTGAGCCTGATCTTGACATGTACTGCAGGGTTGGGAGGGATTTTGCAGATTGGCGTAAATATTGCAAGGACTATTGTCTTCTGCTTACAAACATTCATGCTGCAGTCCCACTCCCCCTTACTTGGGCAAAAAATGTGTAACATTCAAAGAAAAAAGATACATAGAAGCATTCATGTATGTACACACATACGTACCCATGCAACGCACAGAACCAATCCCTATACCTAGCCCCAAACACAACTGATGCTTGAGGGCAGGGTGTGTTCACCCCTGTTCAAAATCACAAACCATCTCTTCCTTCACAGATGGTCCCTGGTTGATTTCCTATTTACCCAGTAAGCATGTACCTGTTATTCAGACAGCTTTCCCAGCAATAACTCGTTGTGGGTTTTCACATTCAGGTGTTATTATCACCCATTCATGTATTAATAAAGAGAACTAATGACCTGTTTTCAGAAAAAAATCTCTTTCCAGTGAAGATGCCTCTAATCCATTTTGCTAGTTAGAAAGTCCTCAGTGTCCATTCGGCAAAACAAGAGTTATGGTCTGGTGGTTACTTCCAGCTAAATAGCCTAAGAAGGTGTCCCACGCTCTCTGAAACGGATGTGGGCATTTCCATAGCACTTCAAACATCATTTTTGCTACTGGCTGTGAAATGTTCCTGCAGAAGATGTTGGCATATATCATAGCAGCTGCAGCATATGATGCTTTGGAGAACAGGATAGCAGAGCTTGAGAGTCAGGGCATGGATGGCAGAGTCTGAACCCAGGCAGGAAAGAGCAAGGAGATCTGTGGAGGTAAAATAACCCACTGGATGCTGAAGCACATAACCTCCAGCAACACAGACTACTGTGGCCATAATTAAACCACATGGTGACACCTTTCTCTTTCTTCTAAGAGATACAAATCTCACACTTTCACACTGGGAGAAGACCAGAATGAACTGGTTGGGCTTCAAGGTGAGCAGCTGTGGAGGACTAGGTAGGAATATAAGCTCTTATCCTCATGAAATACCTCTGATTAGAATTGAAGGTCTCATCCCATTCCTTGAAGAGATTGCATGAGATCTAATAGCAAAGCTGCAACAATGAGCAACAGAATTTGCTGCCAAATGGGGAGACCTCTGGGCTGACAGGAGAGCTTTCTGGTGGGCTAGATAACTGTCTGCAGGAGCAAAGGACAAGCACAATTCCCACCTTCTGTCTCACATATGAGGCCACTTCAAAGCTGCTTTCTCTGGCTATAATACCTGGTGAGCAAAATGGAACACTTGTATTACCTACATGCTTCTGCATGTGGGAGAGGAATGAGGAAAAGAGTCCCATAGGGTATATGTTAGTCAGACTGCCTCAGGTGCCACTTGGAGGTTTTCAGATACCACCACAAAATGTTTGTGTAAGAGAGGGAGCAACTCCAATTTTCCATTACTGTGGACTGGGGACCATGGCTGCTGGTGTGGAGTCTGACATTTGGGTAAGAGTCATCAAAGCATCAGAAATGGGAGAAATGTCTAGTCCTATAAAAATGACAAGTGGAAGGGATAGAGAAAGGAGGGCCTCTTTCTGTGAAGTGATGTCAGGAGAGGGCTTAATTTTTCACTTTAGCAGGTAGTACGTCATCCTGGGACAGGCAATGATGGACTAATTTCTGAAGTTGCTTGTCCCTGTGTTCCTGCAAACACAAATATTCCCCCCAATGCTTTTACAATACAGAGAGGAAAGTGACTTCATGGCATTCCTTTTCTGACTGTTTCTCTGACATGTGCTTTCTAAACATAGATCTAAAAATCAGAAAGCACCAGGAGAATTATGGGTTTCTACACCCTATTGTGCTTTATAATAATTATAATTATTGTAAATACGGCTCAGACACTGTAATTTTCTGCTCTCCATTGGGTCTTTCTTTTTCATTTTCTTCTTCTTTTTATGACTGTTTTCTAAGAAAGTTTTCATATGTCACCTTATAGATGGGAAATGGCAGAGTCAGCTCTTAAAATAAAAGGAGAGGAGTGGCTTGGGGGGATGCAGAAGGGAGTGATGAGAAGGGAGTGAGGAGAGAGAAATGTCATATAGTCTGTGGTGAGGGCACCAGTGGCGACAATCAGGAGACCTAGTGCAGTACCTAACCTAACACCAACTTGCTGTGTGATTATAGGCTCCATCTTTGTACCTATTTTTAGTTGTGGAGGCCTTCTCTTATCTCTTATCTCATTGCTTGTCTCAGTAACTGTTTGATCATAAACTTAGAGATGCCAAGCACTTCCCACATTCAATGTCTGGTTGAAGTTATTATAAGAAGATATGGTAAGATATTTGAATAGGTGTAGTTTTTGTGGCATTGTTGAAGTACAGTCAGGAAAAGCTGGTTTACACTATGGGTAGAGGTACTCTATGGTATAGACTCTGGTCTTGTCCCCTGTAAGTGTCCAGACAGAGATGTGGCTGAGATGTGTCTTCCTGCCCAGGCAACTTGGTCTTATATATGTGGACATTAAGGCATGGGGTAGAGTGGAGAGAGGTTCAGAATCAAGTATATCCGGGATTTGTCCCACCAGGAAATCAGAATGTGGCCAGGCTATGGACTTAGATGGGTAAAGTGGAAAATGCTCCTACATCTCAGAGAACAGACACATGTAATGTCACCTGGAGATTTGCATGCAGCAAACAGCATTGGGGGAAAGACAAATCCAGATACCCTGGAGTCAGGCAAGAGAGTTTACACTGAATTCAGACTGAACTTAAAGAATTAGAAAGAAAACAGGAAAAGATGGTCTAAGGGTGGGTAACATCTGGGTGCTAGAATGCAGAGGACAGTAGAAAACCAGCAAAAATATCTGTGGGATGTAGAGAATAGGAAAGAGGAAGACAGGCAAAGGAGAGATCATCTGGAATAAGAATCAGTATTTTAAAATATGGAAATGAGTTGAAACATCATCACCAGAAACACTGCAGAGATTCAAATTGAACTGCAACAACTTATCCAACTTTTGTCCTAACAGAATAGAGAAGTCTGTCACTGAGAGCTTGGATTTCTTCCCTTTCTCAGGAGTCTCTACTGGAGACTTCCAAAGGAAACTGAAGAGCAGAAAGGTGTACCCTGCCACACGACATGGGGAACCTTGGGTTTATACAATTTTAAAGCAAATGGAGGAGTGACTTTTTACCAAGAGTGTAAGGTTTACCGTGTGGACTATGAGTGTGAGAGATGTAGGTATTATTCTGCCAATGAAAAAAGAAGATTGCAGCTGGTGAGAGGACTCAGGCTTTTGGCTTCTAGTTCCAGACTTGAGAAGGGATTGACTGTAGCCTGAAAGTGAAAAGTGGGTTAGTGGAGTTTTCCTCTAACTCTAACTGCCTTTTCCACTAACTGCCTTTTCCACTGTCCTACAGCAACGTACTGAATCACTCTCTCAGTATAGCAACACCAATTAATTGCCTCACAGATGGTTTCCTTGATACTGAATTTGCTGTTTGCGAAGTGCCCAGAAATCTGCTGCTGAAAGGTGATTTGGAGGAATATTATCCCTCTACTATATGAGGCAGGAACTTCTTACAGGAAGGTTTGTGTATTTGCCTCCAGCCATCCGTAAATACACTGCTGCTTCAGGCAATGCAATAGGCTGAGCAGAGCCCTGTGCACTGAAAGGAACATTTGCCATAGTATTTGGAAATAAGTCAATTGTCTGCTATCTGCATTTCTTACAAATACCACAGATTCCTTACGTTTGTGCCTCCACCATTCCAAGCTGTTGCTTTGACTTGCTAATAGGTTTCTGCTGTAAAAAAACCCATGTGTGCATTTTTTTTTTTTTTAATGGAGCTAGCATTCAAATGTTACTTTGTGCCCAAAGAGACAGCAAGAACATGGAGTCTGCTGGATTCCAGGAGGAAAGGTCTGTAGGGATCCTGGAGGGAAAACTGCCAGGCAGGTATTTACGAAAAGGAGGTGATCTGATTGGATTCAAGAATGTACTACATGTGCTTATTTGGTGTCAATTGACAGTTTCATTGAATTCATTGGAGCTATGCTGATTTATAACTACTGAGAGTTTAGACAATTCTACATAAACAACTGTAATGAAGCTGCTTTCAAGGCAGCAAGAATTAGTACAAAGAGATAAATCTTGATAAGCTATAGAGCCCTGACAATTGTCTTCCAAATTCTGCTCTTTTTTGTCAGTGTAAAGAATGTATGGAGCTTTCCTGATCCAGATTCAGCCAACTCACTTTCCATTACTCTCAGCTTTGCTGATGCAACTCCTCAAGCCTGTGTTGAGTCACTGATCACAATTAAAAAGAAACAGAAAACATAAAGAGATGGGCATTCCCACAAACAACTGCATCAGGTGAGAGACAGTGTATGGAGCTAGGTTCATGTGCCAAATTCTGGTTTGACCCACGGAGAAATATACAGCAATGGAGTGGGGTCACTGAGCCTTGCACTCTAAACTTGGAATTGGCTGACTTTCCAAGAGATAGGCATTACCTTATTCAGCAGTCGCCAAGGCTTGCGGAAGAGAGGACTGGGACAAAAGTTATGGCTGGTACTGAGCAGATATTTGAAGAAAGCTGGACTAAAAGAGCCTGTGGATCCCTGGGTGCATGCATAGGTAAGGATTTAGCCACTCAGCAGCCATTCTTTATGGGCTTACATCACCTTCCCCACAGACCTGCTTGTGGTGTAGCAGCAACACACAGCGGCTGTTTCCCAGCAGAGGGTGGAGGATGGCTGGTATGTTACCCACCAGTCTTCATTACAAGATTGCCAGAGGGCTGTGTGGCACCTGCTGCACCTCTCTGGGCCCTGGGCATTGGTTTTGCAAGACTTAACGTGGGCCCCAGGGCAATGCATGTTGCTGAGAGGACTCAAAGAAGGAAGAGCGTGAGGTTCTCCAGAACCGGCAGCTGGCAGTATAATTTTAGCATGGGGAGGTACAAGGTAATGCAACATGAAAGATCAATTTAAGCTACTTATGTAACACGACAGGCCCTAAATTATTTATTTCTTACTCGGGAAAGCATCAAGGTCCTTTTCAGGCTCCTTGAGCAACACTGATCACAATAGCTAACACTGAAAAGGCTGTATTATGATACCTTCCTATGAATTGGAATTATGTCTACGTTTGAAACGATGTACTCAGATTTTGTCACTTTTCTGAAAGACATATCAGAAATTGAATATGTCTAAAGATAGATTATACAAATTATTAGAAGACCTAGAAGGATTTCACGAAGAAAAGATTAGGACCATTAATTTAGTGAGAGGGATGTGACATGGGAATGAAAAGAACAATGGCAGGGAGAAGGCACATAAGATCCTGCCATTTATTCTTTATTAAAATACCTGAATGAGAAAGAAAAAGATCATGACTTAAAATACTTCACTTGAAATACTAATAAGGGAACATACTGCATTATACAGTATGTAACCTGTGGGATTCACTGTTTGAAAATACGACTGGGGCCAAGAGCTTGGGAAGACATTACTCTCACATTTTCCATACAGGAGCAATAAAAATATCATCCACCCCTACACCAGCTGGGCTAAAAACCTACACGGGATATAAATCTTCATCTTGCATGACAATAATTGCTGTGAGCCAGACGTGGAAGCCTATTGCATAACTGTCCACTATGAGGGTTTTACTACCACCCATGAAGCATGTGGTGCTGGCTGTTGGCAGAGATGTGCTGCTGAGAGGAATGCTGCTGTTTTCCCTTGCCATCCCTCCCCTCTCTACGCACCCTTTCCTCTGGAGCAGGTTCTTTAGCTGTGCTGGGGACCTCTGCATCCGTGGGACAAACCACCTTCCTCAGTGCTCACAGCAGCGAGGGTTGTATTTGGTGTGCATGGTGTATTTCTGGTGAGCTGGCTGAAATGAGACGTGCTTCTCACATTGGGAGCAGGGAAAGCTGGCAGTCATTCATCTGGTGCCCTGCAGGGGCAAGCTATAGGGGCAGGAGCCAGCTGCAAGGGAGATGCCCATCTGTTGCAGACATCGGTGTTCCCTTGAGACAAAGATTTTAGGGTGAATCACTGCTACTGTGAGTGGCCACCATCAGAAAGCATGAAACAGTGCCCTTAGGCAGCTAGCACCCAGACTGTGAATTTGTCTGGAGAGAAGGGCTGTAAGTCTGGCTTTGGCCCAAAATTTGGTACAGAGCTAGTGCAGAGAACCAAAGGTTCTGATGTTTGAAGTTGGTGCCCAGCATAGAGGTAGGAGGAATAAATTCAGGGACAGTTGTCTCTGGAAAGGCTCCATCAAAATGTGAATGCAACGGGAAAGAGGTACTGTCTCTCTTGCCAAAAGATGCTTTATTACTATTCATCTGCAGTATGATGAGATGCCAGTCAAGAATGAGACTCTGCTACTTGAGGCAATGTTCATACAGAGCAGCAGATACGAATCTAACAGATGTGGCTACTTCAATGTCTAGAAGTGAAGAGGAACCAGGGGAACACCAAGGCCGCATGTTGTCCTAACATGCCAAAAAGTTTTTCCAATGATGTAAGCTCTTCTTAGCCCTTGCTTGATGATTTTTCAGGGCAAGACTCTCACCTTTTCCATAGGAAGAGTAATTCTGAAAGGTATTTGCAAATCAGATTAATTATTTTTGGAATTTTCTTACAAAATGGATTCTTACTGTGTTTCCAGCTGGGATTTTGGATTTTACACTTTGTATTTTGTTCACATCCTGGAATTTTAAAGCATCAGTTAGAAATCCTAATTCATGTCCATTTCATGTTTTGCAGTGATCTCTGACTATTTTAGGATAAAGTTTTCATGTATAATATAGCAAGAGATTTGAGGCCTTCCATTCTTCTATTTTTAAGCACAACTAAGGGCAGCTGTTATATAGTACTAATTAAAAAAATCTTATCTTTCTCCACAGATCAAAGAGACTTTTGTTTGTTTTGTAATGAAATAGTCTGACAAAAAGTCAAACACAAAAAGTGTCAAACTACTTCATTACAAAACAAACAGGAGACACTTTGATCTGTGAAAAAAGATAAGGTGTTTCAATTAGTACTAAATAACAGCTGTCCATCATGATTTAAGAAAGGAAATGAAACACCAATATTTGAAGTCTTTCATATGGTGATGTGCACGCTGAGGCACTCTCATTAAGTTAAAAAGCATTACAATGAAAACTGGGATAAAATTTTGAATTTTATTAATTTATGAATATGTACTTCTCAGCCCAGAACAAAGAAGATACTCATACTGACATATTTTGCCAGGGAAATTTCCACTGATATTCATATTTGGTTATTAAAAACAAGGTATTTAATCAAAACATTTTTTAGGACAAAAAGCTGTGCTTAAAAACATTGCAGCCTGCTCTGTCTGCAGACACTGGTTTCAGCTGTAGCCATGCTGGCTGGGGTATGGAGGTAAATAACATAATGCAGAAGCAGCTTTACCGATACGCTGCTGGCACGTCTGCAGTGGGTGTGATGCAGATGCAGTGTTCCAAGCACATATCACCTGGTCAAGTTCTTGTGGACTTAGAGCCAGATCCTTCTTCACTGCACCACGAAGCCACATGCATTAATGGAGGTGTTGGGGGGAAGGCAGATGAGCTTAGGTCTTCCGGATAGCACTGGTTGTTAAGAAGTGGCAACTGATCCCAGTCTTCTCTGCAAGGAATGAAGCGGCCTCTTGGTGCAGTCCTGCTGAGCTTTTTCATGTTCCTGGTCCAGGGTAAGTGTTTTGAAGCTGGCTGTGTCAAATTTTGCCAAAAGCAATGCAAGTCTGCTCTTAGAAAAACAATAGTTATCTATCAGTAAGTATTTCCACTGATTCTCCCTTGTTCTGTGTGTTGTGCAAACCTGGTGAAGGGAAACTCCCATCCCAGGGAGCTGCACTAGCAGAGGGAGCATAAACTGCAGGAGGATCCCGTTCCAGCTAATGAGGCCAGTGTGATGGATGACCAGGTGCTGGGCAAGCATTTCAGAGGGTCAATCAATGGTCTGAGCTGTGGAGTTAGTTCTGCTTTTCCTTCCACTTTGCCTTTAACAGGCAGTGAATTTCCTATAGGAACCCCATGGAAAGGGTCCTCAAAACAACGTCCTGTGATCTCAGGGACAAGCAAACATCAGTCTCAGTCCAATTCTTGAACGTCAACTCTGCCCCTTGTTCCCGGATCATTGAGAGCTGCTGGGCTCCTGTTTATCTCACCTTTGGTCCTGCTCTGTGTTTACAGTTAAGCTGTTCATTCAAGTGCCATATAAGTTTGTTAGGATTTGCTGAGGGAGTAAAGGTCTTCAAGCAAAAGATGAGAACAGAGGAAAAACAGCCTCTGGCTGCCATGCTTCTCCAGGGCTTGCTTCAGAGAAGTTACTTAAGATGGGGTGGCAGCTAATAGGTACAAAAAAAAAGACCAGTAGCAGTATGTTGGCAAAATTTGGAGGCCTCCAAAACTTCCCTTTGTGGTTGTTTTTGACTGACTTCTCAGTGCCTTTATTATTATGATGATGATGATGATGACGATGATGATGATGATGCAATCATTGTTGATTTTCCTTCTAGTATTTTATCAGTAATGTTTTTTATGGTTGCACTAAATTCTGAAATACAAATGGGGTGACTGCTCCTGTTGCCTCACCCCAGTCCTTTACATTTATAGACTTCCATATTTGTGTTATATCTGTGGTAGATAATATAAACAAATTAAGTGTCATGGGGAGAAAATATACCTTTTGCTTGGACCAAATCACACCATTAGGAAAAAGACAAGCTTTTAGGCATGCAGGGGCAGGTTCCCCCTCACTTGCTCATATCCTACAGTAATATAAGACATCCAAATTTAGCATTTTAGTTCTTCAAAGAAGAAAACCTTGTCAGGCTGGGCCTTTTTAACAGGATCCTTGATACCTCTGTGAGGAAGGCACAGGCCTCTAATGCTGTAAGAATCCCTCAGTCATTGCTGTGACCGAAATACAGTGAAATTATTTGGGAGGCAAGAAATTTGAGGCTGCGACTGAAAGGCAATAACCTCTTGCTTAAGAGGTAAACAGAAGTGTGAGGCACTGGAGAAGAATGCTAACTTAGGCAGAGACTAAGAAGACCCATCTGCATATTGAAGGACAGCAAAAATATTGTGTGAAGGTGGAAAACAGGTGATTGTTTGTACAATTTCAAAGGTACTCTTGAAATAATATTTATGAAGGGTTAGGAGAGGAAAATCCATCTATTTATCCAGGAAACCACACTGAATAAAACTGGAAATGGCAACAACACCAGAGGTCAAGACCAGGCATGGGTGTCATGTTTCAACCACTTCCTTCAGGCTGACAGTGATGTCAGGGAAGGGTGACTATGCAGGTGGCTTGGGCCTGGGGTAGTGACTGGTGGCAAGAACAAGTCTAAAGAAGCAAGCTTCTGTACGGGTTAAGAGCTAGTCCCCTTGGTAGGCACGATGATGTAAATGAGAAGGATTAGAGCTAAGAGGCTAAGGTGAGGAGGTAGCTGGAGGAACTGAAGGAATAAACATCCTCGAGGTGGACTTACATATTTTGTTGGATTTTCCAACTTGGGAGTCTGAGGAATCACATCTGGGGTTGCAGGACTGATCCTAAGTGAAAGCTATCCCTGTCCAGAATGAGCACCTCCATCCCACATACGCCCAAGGAGTATTTACCACAGTGACCATTCTCTGAATGTCCCTTCTGGCTGGGTCTGTCATTTGGTGACTCAAAGATTCCCTTATTTCCCATTGCCCATATAAATACGTCCCCAAATCACAGTCCCTTTCTCCATTACCACATCCTCCCCAGGCTCACAAGGGAAGGTCAGTCACCTCTCCAGGTCTTAATCAGCCTTCCTTACAGGCTTCCCCAGTTGGGGGGACCCAGTATCCTTACACAGTCCATGTGCTCTGTAGTCATGTCAGCCACAGAGTGGCACCTTCTGAGGCTGCCCCAGAGCTGCCCCTTTGGTGGCAAGCTGCATGACATTTCCACTAAGGCCCTTGCTTTTCCCCTCAGGACAGTCCCAAAGATCAAACAATACAACACACACTATGTTGTGGTGGAGTAGGTGCTGCTGGGATTGCAGGGAGGGAGAGGAATTTCTCTCAGAAGGGTTCCTTCAGCCAGTTTTCTTCTCTGCTTACTATGGGTACCCTTCCTTTTCCAAGTACGTACCAAGAGGTGAGCTAGGTCTGGTGAGCCAGCCATCATCAACGTATATGAGGCGTCTGTGGCATTGTGCCATGTAACTCAGGTTGGCAGTATATGCATGTGAAAGCCCTGCTCTCAAATACCAAGAAACCCCTTTGGCCCCATGTTCTGGAAATAGCATAGCACCAGGTATGCCCTATGCCTTACACCTTTTCTCTGGGATGACAAGATGACTGTCCCTGTCAAGCCATGTCTCTGGACCTGTCCTTGTTCTCCATGCTGCAGTGAAGCACCTAGGAGACCGCAGTCATCTCTGCTCTGAGCTCAGCCTTGGTCTCATAACCTCACAGTATCTTGATCTGGTCCTATGCTCAACATAGAGGGCTGCATCCCATGTTCTCTGTTTTACACCTCCGGTTGGAGATCTGCTCATGTCCTGGTAGCTGGGTCTCCAAACGGATGCATCAACGCTCAATGGGAGAGGAGCACAAGAGGGGTCATGACCTCCTCTAGGGCACACCAGGAAATCTGTGGACAGGACAACACAAACCCGTTTCTTTCTTGAAAAAAGTCATCTCTAGATGAGATTATGGGCTTTTGGCCTGAGTGGAACTTCCCACCTACTGGTTCCACAACTTAATTGAGAATTAGTTTTCTGTCACTTCCTCTCAGCAGCCACTGTGAGAAGCTCTGGTCCATGAAAACAAAGCACTTGCCTTGGCCTCATGCTAAAGCTGAATATGCCA
Organism: Chiroxiphia lanceolata; assembly: GCF_009829145.1. NCBI lineage: Eukaryota > Metazoa > Chordata > Aves > Passeriformes > Pipridae > Chiroxiphia > Chiroxiphia lanceolata. The sequence continues at coordinate 32,085,298 of NC_045639.1, read as the reverse complement.
AGCAAATAGCCAATCAGCCGTTTCTTCCCATCTCTCCAGTGGGGGATTGCGGGACGCTTTGATCACGTCCTCTGACTGAGGACAGTTGGACTGTAAATCAAGGTCCCTGCTGCTCTGAACTCTTTCATCCACCAAGCACCACATAGAGAGAAGGGACATGTTTTTCCTCTCCATGCAGGGGTGAGCCAGGGTGAAACCTAGACCTGACAACTGGGCCAATAGACCTCTCTGTGCCATTCACTTCTGGCTTTGCAGGAATTTTCCACCTTAAAACCATCTAGCTACTCCTCTTCCATGCAAATAATATAGGCAAGAGGTCAGCTTCTTTCTTCTGTAAAGAACAACCAATTACACTTAGATGATAAGCTGAAAAAGTGCCAAATTTCTTTTTATAGCTTCTTTATTGCTCCCTGTCTGTGTATATAGAATAAGGAGGGCTGTTATTTACATGGTAATTTTAAGGCTGATCTGTGAAGGAGGCTGGAATAGAACAAGATAATTTTAAGGCAAACGGGTCATAAAAAATAAACAAACAATGGGTAGCTACTGAAGCATGCCTGCTGCCTCTTCCATCTTAAAAGGCATGAAGGCAAGGCACATGAGGGCAAGGACAGTGAATTAGGAGGGAAATTCGAAAGAGTCTCAATACTGCTTCTGATGTTACCCAACCTTTAGCCAAAGCTCCACTTCCTCAACCACTTTTCCAATGAGCTCATAACCTCTGTTAAACATGTCATGACCCTGGAGGAGTTGTGTTCAGCAACTGGGCTCTGAAACAGCCTTCTACTTCAGGCAAATACCCACCCCCTTTTAAGATGGAATTCAATATATTTCTGAAATACAGTGCCTGTGAAAACTGAGGACCAGACTGAGTGAGCCAGGCAGCCCATACAGTCTCACATTCCTTGGCTGGAAACAGGTAGCAGTTGTGTACAATTCTTGTACAAATCAGGAACTGAAGTCTACTGGATTCTTCTCTACCTCTCTCTGGCTATCACCCTGTATCACCCTCCTCATTTGAAGTTTCCATGTCTCTCTTTTCAGTTCCAGAGGGGTATTGTCCCACAGACAAGATATTAATTAGAGCTTCTGTTGATACTATCACACTAATTTTGTGTCCTTGCAGACGCCAAGTGAGTGGAACAGCCTCCCTGTCTGCAGTCCCCAGAGGGCTGCTAATCCCCTCTCCACATTCCACCTGGTGCAGGAAAACACCAGAGCATTAGAAAGACACCCATAAACCTTGTATGCTTTGTGTATCCTTACTGTTATAAAAGCACCATGCTCTACAACTTTTTTACTTGGGTGGACACGCTATGCACTTATATCCAGGCCCAGAGAAGCTCAGGATGCAGTCTAGAAAGACAGGGCATTCCTGAGGGCTTATCATCTCTTGCACCATGCTTTCTGGCATCAACTTTCAATCCTGATGGCAGTCTTTAAGCAAACAAGGCTGGCTTTTGGACTGGAGTCATTTCATTTACCACCATGTATTTGACAGCAGGCTAATGGGCTCCTTGCTTTGTTTGTGGTACTGCTCCTGCAGCATGTTCATCTGCTGACACTGTTGAGCAGAGGCTAAAGTTGCGATGAAACCTATCTGCCTTCCTTGGGGCCTCACTCCCAAATTCAGTGATTGACAATGGAAGGACCGTGTCCAGTGAGCACTTGACATTGAGATTTGCTGGACCCACTGGGTCTTGGAGGGCTGCACATATGTGCTACGATTTCTTCTTCTTGGGACCTGACTTAGTCAAAGTTCGGTGAAGGGAACAATTCTTTGGGTCTTTCCTGCTACCAACACTGTCTTTTCTGGTCACTGCTGTTGGATGTAATTCCCACTCTGAATGATGCTTTGAGGCAACTGAGTATGTTTGAAGCACTGAGAAGCATTTTAGCTTGAGCTTCTTGCATGAAGGTGCTGGGGATTTTGACCAATTGGAAAATCTCAGTCCTGAGATTTAGAGTGAAGATTGAATGAAAACAAAACACATAGGACGTACAAGGAAGTCATCACTTCCTTCCAGGCAGCAGTTTCCCACAGACAAACAGGACATGTTTGTCATGCAGAAAAATGTAAACAGTAAGCTCTGCCCATACACATTGGCCAGTGTTGTGTTTTGAAGAGGGCAGGAAAACCTGTCATGCTGGTGCAGCTGCCCATGAAAGCAAGGTGATTAGAGCACAACAGGCAGCCCTGCAAAATCACCAGGCTGATGCCAGAACCCTGCAGTTGCTATGGACCATGTCTGAGTCATGTGCGGGGTCCAGAGACTTCCCTTGTCGTGCAGAAAATGAGCAAGGCTTTCCTCTGAGTGCTCCATTCTTCCTGGTGCAAATTGCTGTTTTGACCTCCAGGTGTAGGCACATCAATTATAAAACTTCAAAAATTAATGCCTCACCCTTCTAACAACGTACTAGAAGAGGGAACACACAGAAAACATCCTGAGCCATAAAAGAAACTCAAAGTCACTCAAGCACACAAAACCCAGGCAGAGTAGGTGGACCTAACAGCACACACTGGAGATGGCAACTGTGCTGCACTATGCCCCGAGGTGAGCATGACCAAAAGCATGTGCAATCCTTAGGGCATCTACAGGGCTTTCACACACTCCCTTTCTGCAGATACTGAATGTTGCATCCTCACTTATTCTCAAGGGCTTGCTAATGGGCATGCTATGGACATGCTCTGTTATTAAAATGTACATCCCGACAACAGCATGTGCTGCTTTGGGTGTGAGGTGAAGGGATACAGCTCAGAACCAGAATCCAGGGTGTGAGTACAGCACTGAGCATACCAACAGACCTACCAGTCTGTAGCATTGGTGACATGCAGCCACGTAGGTATGACATAGCACTAAGGCCAGACTTTGCTTTCCTCTCCACTGACACAAAAAAAAATCTATTCCAGAATTTTATGGAAATGACTACTGGTTCTGCCTAAAGAAAATTTGGAATTAGTTGTGTTCTGAAAGATGTACACAGTCAGGAATGAGATGAGTTCAGGACTCATCTCGTGAGATTTTTATCTCACCCATAATAACATCACTTTTGAGAACTTTCCAATAGGATATTGGGCAACTTGTTACTGTCTGAAGGCTGCAGGACGAGAGTCGCACTGCAGATGGGACCATTCTCCATGTGTATGGATTCATCTACCAAACCCACAATGATAGGTAGAGGGAATCTTCAAAAACTGTTCACATCCCAAATTCAACACAGGCATTTGGTTTTCACAGAGAAGTATTTGGCACTAGCTTATGTGAGTCTTGCAGCTTTCAGGATCTCAGGGTGAAACCATGCTGAGTCACCTTCGTGCAGAGTGCAGACACAGAACGCAGAGGTCCCTGTGCTCTACTGGACACTGCCTGCAAGCAGAAGATGATCTTCACAGTAGGCATGAAGGACGTTTGGGTACATTTCTCAGGGGACCTGCATACTGCTTTTCTGGCTGCTGCCATACACATAAGGAAGCCAGCTGCTTCTTGCCAGTATAGGGCACCCACATCTCCTCAATCACTGACTCGGGCTTACTGTAACTGATAAGCAAGGAGGATGGTGTATCTTTCCAACCTGGTATGATTCCTTCTGGTAGCTGATATGACAGGGGGATGGCTCACAGTGACAGATATTTATTCCCCAGGTGTGGCTCTCTGAACACCACCTCCTCCAAGGCAGGCAGATCACGGGGCTGTGCAGCGTTTCCAGACAGAGTCCATAGGGCACAGGTGAACACACGCGAGGCTCCTCACACGTCTTTGATAGTGTTGTAGGCACACTGGGGCACGTGACGGGGGCACACTGGTCTGCTTGGCAGCTGATGGCATGCCAGCGGGGGACAGGGTTCCCCAGTGGTGTTGATATCTGAGGAGTGCTGTGGACATCATATTCCCTGAATGCAATAGGTTGCCCTAATGCTTGGGAATATTCCTAATGATGAAGTCACAGGGCCACGTGTGATCTCGACAAACATACAATCACAAACATCCAACCCAGGGCCAGGCTGTGCAAGCATTCAGTGCATAAGGCATTTTGTCTTGGGAGATCTGTCATCACTTGACAAGTTAGATGTATTTGAGTTTCTGGTGAACTTATGTTCACATAAAAGAATAAAAAGACTTATTAGATTGTACACAGCACATAAGAACATAATGATGGCCTCACTGGCTTGTAACCAAATGTTCACCTCAACATTCACCTAGGTCTAAGTGTGGGAACCCAGGAGGTTGGGCAGGTTGTAGTGGAGGGGGATGAGGTGTGAGAAAGGATGAGACAGAGATGCCAGGGGAAATGTGCTCTGGCCACCAAGTGTAAGGACACTTGGGATACTCAGCCCAAGGGTGCCATGTACTGGTGGTGTATGGATGAGGAGCCTGCATGTGGTCAGGTGTCTTCTTCACATGCTGCAGCCCTCCATGAACATGCACCAGTTTCAAAGCACCATGTAGCCACTGGCATGGGTAAGAAAGAATAGTAGCTGCCAGGAGGCCAAGGTCCTTGGGTAACTCAGCAGCACGCACGTTTCATTATTGCTGGGTTGGCTTGGCCCTGGGAAGAAATTTATAACTGACAGCAGGTTTGCCAGAGCAGTTAACAGAGCAGTGTAACAACAGGAATAAGCATTTCAAATATTTGATTTTGCCTTGTAATTCCTTGCAGGCTGGTCCCAGTTAAGAAGGGGAATTTTGTCAAGCCTAAAGCAACTTCAACATGGTAGATAAATTCTCAGATCTTGGTGTTGAAATGTTCACCCCTCTGTTTCCCTCAACAAAAAAACCCCAACAAAACAAACACTTTTTTTTTTTTTTTTTTTTTTTTTTAAGTGGCATGTGTGGACTGTAGAAAGCTTGAGCAGGGAATGATTCTTGTATCTTCTAAATGTAGCCCATGGGTCCAGGGCATGAAAAGTTAATGAGGATAGAAGTTCCTCTTGTTTTTTAAAGTTAAAATTTTATAAAAGCAATTTATCAATGGCAAAATCAGTCCCAATGTGATGTTTCAGATATTTTATCCAGACACTTATTGGTAACAGTTCTGATGTCCTGATGTCACAAGTCCATCCTGGTTGCTGAAGCTAACTGCAGTCTGATTTCCTCTGCTGCTATCCTGATGGCTAACTGGCCTGCAGAGTTACCACTCCAGTAAGGTATTTTGACAGATTTAACCTGTCAGCCTGATTTACAAAGGTGCTTCTGAGTACATTCATGTGTCATGGTTGTTTGCCATAACAGAGGACTGGATGCAAAAGGGTCTTTCCACTGCTCTGCTCTGTTCTCTGATATCCAGATTTCCAGGGATGGTGACTCAACCACTTCCCTGGGTGATGCTTGACAACCCTTTTGGTGAAGAAATTTTTCCTAATATCCAATCTAAACCTCCTCTGGCACAATTGGAGGCTTTTTCCTCTCATCATGTCACTTGTTACCTGGGAGAAAAGGCTGATCCCCACCTGGCTACAACCTCCTTTCAGGTAGCTGTAGGGAGCAATAAAGTCCCTCCCGAACCTCCTTTTCTCCAGACTAATCAACCCCAGCTCTCTCAGTTGTTCCTTATAAGACTTGTACTCCAGACTCTTCACCAGCTCCATTGTCTGCATCTGGGCATACTACAGCACCTCAATATCCTTCTTGTAGTGAGTGGCCCAAAACTAAGCACAGGATTTGAGGCGCAACCTCACCAGCGCAAAGTACTGGGAGATGATCACTGCCCTGGCCACACTACTTCTGATACAGGCCAGGATGCCCTTGGCCTTCTTGGCCACGTGAGCACACTGCTGGCTCATGTTCAGCCAGCTGTTGACCAGCACCCAGGTCCACTTCTGCTGGGTATCTTTCCAGCCACTCTGCCTCCTGCCTGTATCACTGCAAGGGGTTGTTGTGATCCAAATGAAGGACCTGGCTCTTGGCCTTGTTGAGCCTCATACAATTGGCCTCAGCCCATCAATCCAGCCTGTCCAGGGTTAAATCAATCCCTCTGCAGGGCTTTCCTACCCTCCAGCAAACTGACACTTCCACCCAACTTGGTGGGAACTTACTGAGGGTGCCCTCAGTCCCTTCTTCCAGGTATCAATAAAGATATTAAACAGGACTGACCCCAACACTGAGCTCTGGGGAACACCACTTGTGACCAGCTCCTAGCTGGATGTCACTCCATTCACAACCACTCTGTGCCTGGTCATTCAGTCAGATTTTTACCCAGTGTACCCATCCAAACCATAAACAGCCAGTTTCGCCAGGAGAATGCTGCAGGAAGCAGTTAAAAGACTTTGGTAAAACCCAGGGAAATACATCCACTACCTTTCCGTCACCAATGAAGTGGATCGCCCTGTCATGGAAGGAGATCAGGATGGTCAAGCAGGACTTGCCTTTCATAAACCCATGTCATAAACCCATAAACCATGGGCCTGATTCCCTGTTTTTCCTGTGATGCTTCCAGTCCTACAGAAGTTCAGTCCTATTCTCTGCCAGCAAAAAAATCCATGCAGATATCTATCATTTCAGAAGGATACAGAGAAAAAGTTGCTTCTCAAAACTGACAGGACTTCTACTCACGGCTGTGTAGCTAGCAGCTAGAATCTACTTTTGGAAAGAAGTGGTGTGGAGAGGAGATGGCATTGCCTTTGATGGCAGACCTAAAAACAGGGGGAGCAGGCCTGGAGGTGATAGAGGCCTGAAGAATCTGTCACTTCTTGTCTCTGAGAAGATGAAGGTTGCAGTGGTGCCTGTTCCCTCACCCCTATGCACAAGAATCCCCCAGTCAACGGGCTTGTTACTAACCTTTCACCCCAACAGAATGAACAGTGCACACTGATCATGGTAAGTGGGATCTGAGCTGCTACTTACTTGGCATTTGTAGCTGCTGTTGTAAAACAGTAAAAAGTTGACTGAAAGTAAAAGAGATCCAGATTTTGCAAGTCCCTCAGGCAGGTGTCCAACTTGCTGGGGCAGAGACAGACGCAGAGAAGCAAGGCAAGAATACATGTTGACTACTCTTCTTGAGACTTGTGTCAAGGGTAGCAGTAGCAGTGTATTCTACCTCAACCAGGCAAAGACAAGTGGAAGTGGGTGGCCACGTCATTGCCTTCCTCTTCTCCCCTTCACTTTCCTGGCCAGTTGCACATATCAGGGCATCTCCTTTTGAAGAAAGAGTAGCCATCACAGTAACAAGCCCATAACCTCCTCCAGCATTAGCCTGGATCCTGATTCTGCCTGGAAGCCTGACCAAGCTCCTTGGTTGGTCCATGGAATAATAAATAACAGGAGTGAGAAGAGTCTTCCTTCCTGGGACTCATGGTTGAGATGGTGAGAGGCAAAAGGCTGCCCTTCTCACAGCTGCTGAAAAATTGCAGTCTTATTCTGCTCTCGACTGTTGTAATTTCTGCATCAATGCGATTCTCTTGACTTCAGTGGCACCCTGGATGGGAACAGCCTTCTTGTCAGTAAGGCAAAACTCATTTAGCTTGTGAAAATACCAATGGAAATGTGCTGTTGTTTTACCAGAAAATAGTTTGAAATGGTTTCCCCATGTTATGGATGGTCTCCAGACTCTGTGTGATCACAGTGGCCTCAGGCCTGTTTGCTGAGCGGAAGGGTATGCCCAGCCCTCCTTTATTTCTATTCTCTGTGGGATTTTCTCAGCTCATCTTCCATGATGGGGATTCTGCCCTTGCTTTTATCAAACTGCACAAAAGGACAACAGATCATGCACACAGGATAAGTCAGGAGAGGAACAAAAAGTCTTCATGGATGCTGTTTGAAATTCCCAGGATGCCAGCTGGGTCTCCTCAGGCTGGAACATGACAAACACCAATACAATGCCTGAAGTGTGAGATGGCACAGTCCACCTCACAACCAGCCTGTCATCCTTGGAGGGTGGGAAATAGGAGGGTGCACTCAGCTCTCCACAGTGCTGTTGACAGGCTGAAAGAAGCCCCAGGGAATGACTCTGGATCTCTACCAGTGACCTGAGAATTTGGATCAGCACAGCAGGAGAGGCACACAGAGAGAGCAGTTGCTAGTATAAGGGCTTCAAATATGTGACAGGGTCAACAAGTCACATAAAAACCTCAGGTTTGTTAGTGAATATTTCTAAAAAAGGGACTTACAGAGAATCAGGAGGTCTAGGAAACTTTTCCTCAGGAAATGCTCTGCCTGGGTCCTTCTGTAAGCCTGTTATATGGGGGACCTAGAGCACTAATGCATAGACTGTACTCTAACAGCTGTCAGGTGATGATGGGTAAGGAGAGGACAGGGTCCTAGGTGGGGGATTCAGAGCCAGAGGTTTGCCATGAGCTTCAGTGAACAGTGTCACTTTTCCAGGCTTTCTAGGTTTAGTATTTGCTTTTGTGAGGAGTGCATGGCATGACAAGCATATGCACCTGTTTCTGACGGTTATTCCTGATACCAGGTTGTGCTATATGCTGCTGCTGCTTTTGTTTCTTCATCCTCTGCTACAGGTTTCCACGGCAGGATTTAAAACTCGAGAGAGCAGAGGCTGCCTTGGCTAATTTTCCATTAAAGACATGTTAGGAAAGACCCCTCAGGTGGATGATAATCATGATTTTTTATCAACAACAATCATTAATTCAAGACTCCCTGCAAATTCTCCATTTCCTTTGCAACTCCAAACCCCATCTTCACCTAACTCAAGCCCTGTGCTGCTTTCCAGCCCTGCTTGGTTTCATTCTGCTGCTGCCAGTACTGCCTGACTCCTGGCAGTCAGGGCAGCTGAAGGAGTTAAAGCAGCCAGCTGGCCAGGAGAATTCAGACATACAAGAGCTGTCTAAACACACGTAGCAAGTCGGCTGGCTGGCACATGACCCACTGAACAGATCAAACAATGCTGCTAGGAGCCAAGAACAATTTCCAGTACTTGCTGCAGTGTCCATATCTTCCCTGGATCCGTGCCCCCCCCTCCCCCCCTTTTATGGCCAAGTCAAAGTCATATCCTCCAATGTTACTGAAGTGACACGCACCTGGTTCCGAGCACATGCATCTCACAAGGTAACAGCTGCTTGTGCTTAGGCAAAGTTTTTGCCATTTATGTCTATGACAGCATTTGAGTCAACAGATTACTTGGTGTGAACACATGTATATCCACTGGAACAAAAGTGCCAGAGCCACAGGGGAGTAAAACAGTGCTTCACCTTGCATTGGTGATATACCCTCTTCCCTTCCCTTTCCCTTTCCCTTTCCCCTTCCCTTCCCTTCCCTTCCCTTCCCTTCCCTTCCCTTCCCTTCCCTTCCCTTCCCTTCCCTTCCCTTCCCTTCCCTTCCCTTCCCTTCCCTTCCCTTCCCTTCCCTTCCCTTCCCTTCCCTTCCAGAACCTTCCCTTCCAGAACCTTCCCTTCCAGAACCTTCCCTTCCCTTCCAGAACCTTCCCTTCCCTTCCAGAACCTTCCCTTCCCGAACCTTCCCTTCCAGAACCTTCCCTTCCAGAACCTTCCCTTCCCTTCCCTTCCCGAACCTTCCCTTCCAGAACCTTCCCTTCCCTTCCAGAACCTTCCCTTCCCTTCCAGAACCTTCCCTTCCCTAACCTTCCCGAACCTTCCCTTCCCGAACCTTCCCTTCCAGAACCTTCCCTTCCCTTCCAGAACCTTCCCTTCCCTTCCAGCTTCCTCCTAATAGAAGATAGGACTCACACTAGACATTGACAAAGCAGACAAACACTTGGAGCAGCTGGTTTGCAGAGGCAGCAAAATTGCCATAAGCTATTGGCATACCTTGTTCATGCCACAGAACAAAAAGCTGTTGCCGATGTTCACTGTTGCTGAGGCTAGATTCAGGATGCTGGAGTGGACAGCTATTGAGAACAGCTGGGAAGCATGTTTTCCCAACATTCCAGATGCAGAAAGAGCAGCAAGGTGGGTTCCTCTCACTCATTTGTCCCTGCAGTTTGTTGAAGGGAAACAAAATTTTTATTTCCCTACCATGCTGAGAAGATTTGAGCTAGTTCTGTGGAGAGATCCTTACAACCCCTTCATCACCCTGTTTCTAAACACCTGAGCAGCATGAGGACATGTATAGTTGTTGTCAGAGGAAAGGTGGAATGCTTTTCTGTGCTGAAGTTTGAGGTGGATTATTTTTCCTTTCACTTTTAGTTAGTATCTTTGAAGGATTAAAGAGGTCCTTTGTAGAAATTTCCTCATACTTGGAGTTGAAAGACGTGCAGTATCTTCTTGGAGAAGCTCATTCGATGTACAAGCCTACATCTTTTCCAGCCAGCTGGAGGAAAATTCATCTTGCAGTTGAGATTTCCCAAATGATGGAGAAGTCAAGCCATAATGTTCATCTCAAGTGGTAGCTGGTCTTTCAGTTATCCTGGCATTTGCAGTGGGACACCTGGAAGTTAATGACCCTGACCTTTAACTTATCTGGGTATAGTGTGGGAGTCCAGGAAAGAAAGGTAGAGGTCTCAGCTGTCCCGGGGACAGCCTGTCCTGTGGTGGCTCTACACTGTAAGGAGCTCTTAATGCTTTGAAGGTGTTATGCATTGCCACACTGCATAGGTTTGATCACTGCATAATCAAATCACGGTGACAAAGAAGACAGTGCAAGGTCTTGCAGTACACCCTGTAGTAAGAGCTGATTCTGCTGGCTGCGATGTGTTTGCAACTCTGCATAGCCCAGTGTCACTGCACACTTTGCTCTCCAAAGATAGTGGAAATATTTTCAGTAATTTTTTGACAAAGATCTGAGCTAAGTGAAACCTTATAGCTACCCTTTGTAGTAGTTAGGAGTTACTCCTTTTCCCTAGGCAGAGACAAGGTACAGTGACATTGAGAAGGAAACCCTGCAGGGACTGAAGACCACTCTGAAAGGCAATGGGCCACGGGCTAAATACTGCCCTTAAGCTGCCTGCTTTGCGTGTTGCCACATATGGAAAATGGGAAAAACACAAATTGGCCATTTGTGCATCTCTATCCTCTGCTTGACCCTTTGAGTCTGGTTCTGGCAGTGTGATGGGTGAAACTGGAGAAGCAGGATCAGGTTGCAGGAGGGATTTTGACCATGGCCAGAGCTGCCTGCTGAGAGGCACAGGGCAGCTCCACTTGTCTTGGTGTTACTGAAGTCAATGGGATTTTGGCCATAGTCTTCAACTGGGCTAGAATTTCACTGCGCATGCCTAAGAAAGCACTGTGTCATACAGTTGTGTTGTTTGCCAGGACATTTACTGCTAGTGAAACCAGCATGTCCCCTGTCTCACTTGGCTCCTTGTCTCTATAGTTCATCTGTGGTTTTCCCCCTCACCTACTCTCTTGTATCTATCTATCTATCTACCTATATATCCTTTCTTACGTTTCTGTCTGACTGCTTCTTGTTGTCCTCCCTTGCTGTCTTCTCAGCTTGCTCTCTCATTTACTCTGCAAGGAATGTGCCCACAAGAGGTATTTTTATTTGGCAGCCTGAGTAAGCTTTCTGTTTTGGCTGCAGGTACTGAGATGAGCAGCCAATGGAGCTGACATCTCCCGTGCTGCATTTTTAGCTCCTTCCATCTGATAGAGAATTACCTCATTGGCTGACTGTGTTGAGGAGGTCTGGTTGCAAGGGCAAAAAAATTGAAGTTAACCTTGAAAGAAGCAACAGAATGCCTCACATATGTTTTTATGCTGTTTTTCTGTAACATGAAGGTATCAGGGATCCAGGTATTAGTTCAATACGGAGGGTGTGCAAAGACAAAGAGCAATCCAGATACTGTGAAAGGAAAAGATTTTCCCTGTAGGACTTTAGCAATAGGAAGAAGCTGCCAAAGAGGCCTGATCTGCTCCTGAGGAATGTCCTCCTTGGAGCAAGTTGTTCTCTGACCAACCTAGAGGTTAAATGAGGTGCTATATGGCTTTTCCCTTTTCTGTTAAAGAAGGTGGAGCTGTCATGTGTCAGGGGTACAACTGATATGCTGCAGTATCAGTTGTCAATTTAATGTCAACCTGCTGTACAGAAATGTTGGAAAACACTCCAGATGCAGATGTAAAAGTCTCCTGCATTGAGGTTTGAAAGGACAACCTGGAAACCTCTGAGAACATTTTCAAGACATACAGTTTATTTCTGCAAAATCAATGAAGAACTGAGGGAAAACTGTGTTCTGAGCTGTCATGAAACCAGGATCTGGGCAGGCCTGAGGAAAGGAGTGGATTTTATTGCTTCTGTTGAAGTCCCTGAAAGCCTACCCTCTTATCACACATCAAGAGATAGCATCAAAACTAGCTGCAAATGCAAAAAGCACCTGGTGTTCTTGAGACTTTGCTTTGCCCACTATCCTATCACCCTTCCCAGCTTTCCAACATTTGGTACTGGGAAGGAGCAGAACTGTGGTAACCAACCTATTATAGTGGCATGATGATTAGTGATTATAGTGATTTGTGTGTATCTTGGCTAACAAAGGTTCATCTCGCTTTTTGTCAGCTCATACATCATGCTTTGTGCACACCTCTCTGGAGACATGAACTCACTTTTCCCTTTCAGTGTGACACGAAGGAAACCATGACAATTTTCCAATAGAATGTGTGCGTGTGCATACACAAACCAGGCTAATTCTGGTCTACACAGGTGCTAAGGCTGTGCATCCTTGCACGTAGTAACGATGGGGCAAGTGGGGGTGTGTGCTGAGACAGCCAAACTGCTATGCTCCAACAGCTCCTTTGCATGTGTTAAAATAACATCACCCTTGCTTGTTGTCTCTCCTCTTCCACTCTATCCCCTCACTCAACAAAATCTAAAGGGAACAAGCTCCAGGTATTAAAATAGCTCCCGTCTAGCTTGTTCAGACTATTTCGGGAGGCTGGTTCCATCTTGACACAGATAGAACACAGAGACGTTGTGGAAACCACAGCCACAAGAGGACATCAGCCAAACTAAATGCTTTCCCAGCATTTGCCAAGTGGTTCATTCCCCCCACTCCCTCCCTCTCTCCCCTCTCCTGGCTTAAAATAACAGTGGGAAGCTGTTTGGCTTTGTTTTGTTGGATTCTTCTGCTTGCTGTGCTCAGTCTGGTGGTACTGAGAGGGAAAACTGGAGGCAGTTTTGTGGCATCAGGGACTCTTTGCCTTCTGGGCTTTTAGGTGAGACCTTCAAAATCACCAGGGAAATGAGAGCTCCATAGTTATTTCTGGGATGTGTTTTCAAGGATCACACAATCAACTGGTGCTACTGCAGTGCTAATTCATGGATTTACCAATTTAGACCATGTATTTTGTCTCCTATCTTGCCTTAGATGGACTAAAAAGGCAACAAACCTTAAGAAAGAGGTTAGAGCAAACGTGGCTCATTGCTTCACAATGAAGCAATCTGCAGGGAAGGACTCATTTTCTGGTTACTATGACCCTTCTGTTGCTGCATTAGGGCTTGGGAGATGGAGGTTTTGAGGATCCTGATGACAAGACTGATATGAAAACACCATGAACGAGACATAAATGTTAGCTCCTTGCCTCATCTACATCCAGTGTTCCACCTGTCTCCTTCAGCATCAATGTTTTCTTCATTTTCTCACCCTCAGATCTGTAGGTCTCTTTCCAGCTCCCTGGTGTTATTTGTTGTTCCCTGGAGGACAACAAATGACACCAGGCCTATTCCATACATGGATCAAAATTAGTGGTTTAGTTAATCCTCCATCCTGCAGTCTAAACTACACCAGAGTTAGTTGGTGAATATTTCCAAATACTTGTTTTGAATTTGAAGGTGCTCTTAATCCTTAAGAAGAAGAGTCAGTTGTGAAAACATGAACTCTCAAATCTTTACAAAAATACTAGTCTTGTTTTCCCAAGAGATGTCAAATTGTGGGCTTGCAAATTACAGTGGGAAACTGAAAACATGAACTGAGCCTTGGGACCAGATGGCTCAGCACCAGAAGGGTTCACAGTCAGCATGGCCTCGGGGATGAACCTTGCTGCTTGGCAAGTGAGCTCCCAGGGCTTGCTCTCAACAGTACCAAACTCCAAAGTTTAATATCATTCTGTCATGCTGCAAATCTTATGACCTGAAATCTTCTCTGTCTCATCCCAGCTGTTTCATTCATTGTAAAGAGAAAATTTGCTTTGGCAGCATTTAGTGAGCACTTCTGCCTTGGTAAGCAGTAACAGTGCACAGATGCAATATTCAACATCAAGCAGCAAAAGTTCCTAAGCCTCATTTAAAGGCATCTGACTCTGTGTAAGTATGTAAGTTATGACTTGGAGGTCAGAGACATAATTTATTTTACATAATAGCAAATCTGCTCTATAACTTGGTAATTCAGCTAGGAAAAGATTACCCTTTGTGTGTGTGTTTGCTGTTATGCAGCAGGAAAATAGAATAAAAATGAGAATTTCTATTTAATTAAATAGATAGTTCAGTATTTGTTTTATGGCAAACATTGAATGTACATTTGAAATACAGAGGGGGTTTTGAATGAAAAAGTCCCAAATATTTACATCTGTAAATTGCTTTTATTTATGTTTTTGAGGGAAATGAACTATTTGACTTTTCAAGGTGGCGCTGTTCTGAGTCAGTTCATTCATTTTAGCAGAAAATACTTTCTTTTGAGTCCATTCGGTATTACAAAGAATATTTGTACAGGGGCACACGACCCAGGTTGAAAGGCAGCCCCATTGCCTCATGTGAACCAGAAGACTGTTATATTATGGGAAAGAAATGCAAATATTTAGGAGATATTGCATCACAGTATGCAAATGCACTTGGGAGTATTTTGGGCCAGGTCAACAACATAAGATATAGCCAATCACAGTGAATGATCTGATTTCAAATATACAGTTTTGATTTTCCTAGTAGAAAGCTTTAAGAAAAAAAAGTTTGCAAAAAAACCCTGCTGATATTTGCAGAAAGTCCATTGCCCTCAGAAAGAGATTACAGCAGAAATTACCTGGCTAGATCTATTTTAAGGTACATAGAGTTTATTTATTATCTATCTATCTATCTATCTATCTATCTATCTATCTATCCATCTTTCCATCTTTCTGTCTTTGTATATCTTGGGGTTTAATCAAGGTTTAATAATTTTGCTCATAAGAGCAGTCTGTCCTTAGATTTTGGACCAAGTCTGAAGTCACTGGCATGTGTCAAACTATAAGCTATTTGCCATGTCCCCCTCCATGTGTTAATCCACCAATGTAATACAGCAGACTATTGTCAGTAGTTGAGTAATTACCTTAATTTAAGCGAAAAGGTCAATGGGACCAAATGTTGCTGTAGCCCTGTGGTTGGGGTATTACATACCAACCCACCCACACATGTTATTATTTGCTCAATGTTCTTTTTTTTTACTCTTATTTTTTTCCTGTTGGGCTTTTTTTCCTTTTTTTTTTTTTTTTAACAAACCATAAAAATAAAGATGCTGTCTCTGGCTAGAAATGTGAATGGAATAAATTGTAAGTTCCTGAAATATGTCAAATTGGCCTGTGTAGAAATGCTTTCACTTACATACCTTCTAAGCACTGCTA
Organism: Chiroxiphia lanceolata; assembly: GCF_009829145.1. Classification (NCBI taxonomy): domain Eukaryota; kingdom Metazoa; phylum Chordata; class Aves; order Passeriformes; family Pipridae; genus Chiroxiphia; species Chiroxiphia lanceolata. The sequence goes on along the minus strand of NC_045639.1, from coordinate 32,069,868 downwards.
GGGCAGCCCGCACTCATCGAGCCAGATATGCAGATCCCTATTTCAGGAAACAAAGTACAGGAGGCTTAACCGAGCCAGGGTAAGACAAAGTCAGTTGATTTGCACTAGTAGAGTACCTTCTCTGACAATTCCCCCCAGAGTTCTCCCTTCATGTTCCCACTTCACCCTGTACCCAGCAAAAGCTCTCACCCCCTCCCCCATGAGTGCCCATGTTTTTATCTGAGTGCTGGAAGGGAGGTGCTCAGGGCCAGACAGTGCTCAGCTGAAGGCAGAGGACTCATTTCCTGATTTATGATGGGCAGTTTGAATGGATTGGCAGGTGAATGGATGTTTAACCAGATCAGCATCAGAAAACTAGGATGTCTCAGGGACATCATCATTTGGTGCTCTTGATGAGAGAGGCATTCTTAGAGGAATCTCTGAGAAATTGGAGCTTCATAGGGAACAATATTATAGGTACATGGAAAAAAATCATTCTGAAGTGTTTTTGATCTGGCACACAGGGAGGCACAACCCAGCATTTTGAGCCTAGCAGGAAAGAGAAGTCTAGGGTTGGCAGGCTGCTCACGTTCACCATCAGAAGTGACAAGGGGGATGAGAGAGTTCCACCTCATCAGGTAACACCTCCGACTGCCAGGGTAACAACTGTAACAGGATCTCTCTCAGTTGCCACCAGAGAAATTGCAGGCACCAGCCCACCCATTGCTTCCCTGCTGTACCCATTGCTTTCCTCAGGCCAGCCCCAGTAGTGCTGAGCACGTTGAAGGCTCTCTTTTCATAGAGTTGAGGCTTCTTTAACACAGCCTGCTTTCTCGTTAGGCACCAGCTGCCACAGTATTCTGGGATGAGCCTCTCCTGAGGGTTTGATTAGCTGGTCCTCATGTTGAGAGCACCTGGGAAAGCACCTGAGTGCCAGTGGGACTGGTCCTTATGGGAGATGAGTAGAACAGAGAGCACCAGATGATCCCATTTCCAGAGAGGGAATTGGAGCACAGGCAGCTGTTGTTTCCTATGTGTCACAGAGGAAATGTGTGTCTCAGTGTCATATAGAGCCTCTGCAATGGGAATTAAGAACCTATCTTCCCAGCAGCAGTCTGCTGACTTTTTCTGAAGACGCTCCTCCAGCCCCTGCCTGGACCATGACACATCTCTCCTGCTTTCCTGCCTTTCTTCCCTCACTGCTTGATGCACCAATATTCTGTGTCTTCAGCTGTGGAAGAAGAAAAAGCAAAGAGTCCTAGCAGAATTTAATACTGCTAAAGAAGCCACTTAAGAAAGTCTTTTATGTGATACCAAATGGAGTTCCTGCTTCAGTTTAGATGTTAAGGACACTTGTTAGTCTGCAGCACAAATGGCCATAGCAGACTGTCTGAGAGTGTTTGTTTGCTCAGTGGCAGACGCAAAGCCATAACTTTCAGGCAGCAAGTGCTCGATGGAGGCCAGGCTCCTACGAGGGAAGGCAATTTCCTCTGGGGGTCCTTGCTACCATGCTAGCTCTGGTCTTCATACCACTGGCTGGGCAAAAGCTGGCTGCAGCCTGCTGCTCTCAGACCTCCACTATTTACTGTACTGCAACTGAAGTCTACGCTTTCTATGCCATCCCTAGATCCGGCTGTAGTGCCCCAGCTCAGGTAGGAGATGTTTACCAAGTGCTGATCTCTGTTGAAGTCATTGCTTAAATACCTGGGCAGATGTTGGATCAGGATGAGACACTCCCTGATCTGACATGGGCAATGGATGAGATGTTCCTCTTGCTTTTTACCATCTTATTATTGACAATGCAACTGTGAATCCTTTGTTATCTTTTAAAATAAATACTTCTCTTGGATTTAAATCTACACTTGAAAGGCTATATCTTTCCCAGTATGAGAGGGCACCTGACAGCCTCCCATATGTTGACAAACTGGCTCTTTTCCTATGTCTGCTTCTATGATTTGAAAGGACTGAATCTCCTCCCCTGTTGCTCAGTCACAGTGACTGTGTCTGGCACTGGACACTTATTTACACTTGTATGAAAGGAAAAGTATTTTCCCCTACCTAAAAATGAGGGTTCAAAGGAGGATGGGAAATAGAGCTTTACGTCAGACATAATTCAGTTTACTTTGACAGTTTTAACTTTGCGGTCATTTCTGTGTTGATCTGAGTCTGCCTGAATTAGGTTGTACAGAGTACAAAAGGGAAAATGCTGGGAAAACTGAAGAGCTTGGAAGGTTCCCACTGTGCCCACTTTATCACAGGGAAGAAACCCCCATAGTATCACTCTTTGTTCTGTTTAGTTACACTTTATAAAGGTTTCAGTCACAGACTTTCTCTTCGTATGCCTCAGATAGCATTTTCTAAGCCAGACTTGTCATATTGAATGGCTTTAGTTTCACTCCACATGTTTATACTTGCAGTTAGCAGGTATAAAGGTATGGCCATGGACAAAGGGAAAGCAGAGAGACATTCCCTGTGGACAGTCTCAGAGACTGCTCATGGATGATTGTTGAGGTTCTGAAAAATCACAGTGTGGTAACAGAAAAGAGAGCAGTTGCTATTTTGCAATATACTGACGTGACAGCGATCAGTAACTGGCATTCGTTTGGGCTCTCGACACTGTATTGTTGTGTGAGATGTTGTTATCTGGCAATGGCATTGATCTGACTACACACACCCTACATGTTCACAATCTGTCTCCAAAGAAGGAAGGGTTGGTTTATTTTAATATGCCATAGTGAATATTTTATCTCTTGTCCTAGGAGAACCTGGTGCTCACGCTAAAGTATGTCCTCGTATGGCTTCTGCTTCCTGACAGATCAAATAGATAACACAGGAAATAGTAGAGGGAGTGCCTGATGTGGTAGTGGTTAATGCCTGCAAAACTTATGAGACTGAGATCTCTGCTTCACAGTGCAAGGCATAGGTAGCGCTGGTGCAGAACTCATCCCATGAAAGGGAATCGTCCTATGGTGACTGTGATAAATACCTGTTTCATCATCAGCATTCAGTAGCCTAAGCAGGAATGTGGTGAGATTGGGCTTTGGGAGTGGAGTTGGTATAAGGGTAACTGTTGTGAGCCTGCTGTGCTGGAGGAATATGAGATGCTGCAGCACGGGACCCTGGATGCTTTATGTTGCAGAGTGTACTTGTGGCTATAGAGAGTCTTTAGATCTCTCATTCCTAGGCTCACTGAGTCCCTATGACAGCAAGGAGAGCACTTTCACCTCAGCAGACCCTATTGTCTCATCCCTTCCAGGGGGTGTGAAAAGAAACCCCCTTAGCCTGCTGACAGGATTGACCCGAGGTGTCATGTGTACTCTGAGAAATGGGGAGCAGAGCCAGCCCCTTCATGAGCAGCCACACACTTGAGAAGAAAAGCAGCGAGGAGCTATGAAAGAGACCCTGTAAACCTCTTTTCCTAGGAAGCAGCTGCAATCCTTGAGTAGTCCATCCAAGTCATGGAGTCATTTCTGGAGTGAAGTGTTCCTCAGCATTGATTAGATGCTGATACATAGTAAAATGGTTTAATAGTTTCAATGGTTTCACACCTCAGCTGTGAACTGAACAGGCAGGGTATGGCTGGGCTGTGGACTGGAACCTAGGAGCAGGCTGTTGTGATCTACGTGTCCTATGCAGCCTGAAAGGCCAAAATACATATTACACTGAGCCTCAGCTCTCTTTGACGGGTGATGGGCACCTCCAGAGGGTGTCTGATTGAGATTCGAATTCCCTATGGTGGTATTTGACTTATTCCACACCTGTGTGACTGACCTGTTAAATACTTGTGTTAAGTGTGTACTATCAGATGGATGTAATGCCTGACTGAACAGTGATGGGGTTTGGGCTCCTGGGTCACTTGCACACTTTTGAAAATATTTTCCTTTACTGAAAAGGGGTGACACTCAGAGATCAGGAGTAAGTATGCCAAACTGGCAAGGTGTCAAGCTCAGAGGGAGTGGTGCAGTGCCATTTACTGTACACAGTGCATGGCACTTGATCAAAGTGACGCTGGTTTCCTTCTCTGCGCCTTAGGAGTGTGAAATCTATCCGAGGAAGGCGCCACTTACACTCCCTGTTTCTATGCCTGTTCTTCTGCTGGAAGTCTGCAGCAGAAGGAGTCTTGTGGAAAGCATAAAATACTGTGTAACATGGTGAGAAACTTGTTGGAACCTGCTAGTTGCTGCACATTATGTCCTGAACCTCTCTCCTGTACCGTGTTCCCCTGGTATGGGCTGCTGTGGGTAGAGGAGCATGACTGTGGGGTTAGTGAAAGGCATGGGAACCTTGCCATGGGCTTTGGCAATACCTGGCTGAATGGATGGGATATCTAATATAGGTCCATGCTTTCAGGTTTGGGGGTTAGTGACCACTGTTGGGCTCATCTTCTGTGACTGCTCATGAAAAGTTCTCCTCTTCATCCTCCCCACATGGCCTCTTCTTTCCCATGGCACGCTTCTCTGAGTCCTCCTCGTGGCAATGACCTGTGAGTTTTACTCTGGGTTTTGCTGCAAAGATGCAAGTGTAATTTAGATGGCTTGCCTTTAAGATGTAAAAATGGGTAGGGAAATGAATAAAAGCTGATTCCATATGAGCAGAACATAAATGTTCTTTCTGGCAGAAACCAGTTGACATAGATAGCACTTTCTCAGTCACCAGCATTTGGGAGAGGCAGCAAATCTAATGGCAGTCACTAATGCCAAATGTCTGCTCCTCTTTTACCATGCTTAGCATGGGTGATCTGCACATGCCCATGGAGGAGACTGGCACATCTCCTGCTGATGGGCTGGTGGATGTGACACTATCTTTCCCTACTTCTTCTGAATGAACAGCTGGGTTGCTAGATGTATCCCAGAACTGATAATTTTCTAATGGAAAGACTTTTACCCATTTCTGGGAACAAGTCTATACAGCAGTATTACAATCTGGGGCTACTGGTTTAATGTTTCCTTCCTCAGTTAGGAGGGATGGTCTGTTTACACCCTTCCAAGTGTTACTGGTGAATTCTTCCTCAAGCATCTTATTATGACAATTTTGCCATCTGCCTGTAAAGGAGAAGATGTTGGCAGTTCTGCAGTGAGGTCCCAACTCTCTGTTTTGTAATTCAGAGTTGTACTGTGCTGTTTAGATTTGCACAAAAATCAGCTTCTTGACATGAATGTTGTACAGTCTGAGAATAGGCATGTATGTGTGTACCATGAGACCCATGGAGCATTACAGAGCAGATCAATTATGCTCACAGACCAACAGATTGTCAACTGCTACTTTTTTATCTCTTTTTTTATTTTCCATGCATGTGACTGACCCTTGGAGAGATAGAGCTGTGACTAATCCATGCCAGGAACATCTTGATGGACTTCCTGATCTCCTGTTCTCAGTAAAGTACCTGGACTTCCTGACTGACAAGGAAGTATGGTCCTTGTGAGATATAGCACTCCATGCTGTTGCACTTTCTTATTTGTACCATGATTTTATCCCATAACATTGGAAGTCCATACTCAATATTTGTCTTAGCGTTTATTAAGGCAAAAGTCCCACTAAGTTGGTATTTGCATGACCACACTGATAAATTTAACAGGAAAGGCACTGCTGTTGGGGGAAGGCCATCTGTCTATTAGGGAGAGTGACAGGTAAAGTTAGGCAGCACTTTATCTTATTCTGCCTTTTTTTTTTTTTTCCTCACAGTTGCTCACAATACTGCCAGTCACTATTTTCCTTAAAATTTTCCATTCTGTGTCTCTTGCTTCAGCATGATTAATTAATGAATTAATTAACTTTTAAAAAAAGTTTTTATTAAAATGATTCATTGGTTTCTGAGAAGAAGTTTTAGAAAATGACATTTCTTTGCCCTGCAATAATCTTTCAGTAATTCAATAATCTTTACAGTATTTTTACCAAATACTGTGGAGAAGGGCCTTGACATTTTCTCAGGAAGGGATCAATGTGAAAAAATTGACCCAGAGTTAACCAGACTTTCAGCTCCAAAAAGCTGTGGTGTGCACCTGCTTGGCAAAAGTTTGTAAGAGTTTAGTTGCTAAATTCTCCCAGGGCTCTGCCTCCATAACCTCCATTCCAGCCCTGAGGCACAGGAGAGCCTGTCCTACTGTCTCAGGGATCCCTCCTCACTGAGAAAGGCTTTCTTTGAAATTGCACCACTTGCAGTGAGCCTCAGGCATGTGGGAACCTGTAGTGAGTCTGTTTTCCACATCTTCATGGCTAGATGTGACTTCAGACAATGTAGGGGAGGACTGTTAATGTAGAAAGATAGGAGGTAGGAGGAGAGGAGAAGAATTAAGGGGATAGTTGGTTGAGGCTGAATGGAAGACAATAGGAAGGGGTGGGGGAAAGAAGTCAGATGCTGATGAGAAGGGAGTGAGAAGAAAGGGAAGATCACAGACAAGCAGAAGAGGACAGTGAAAATCAGGAGTTGGTGGAGGTGACTGAGATGCAAGAGGAAAAGGTGCCTGGAACAGATCAATTGATAGTCCTGGAGTAAGAGGCTGTTCGCCAGACTCGAGCACAGTGAGGTGGGGGAGATCCTTGAGCTCTACTGTCTCAGTTAGCTGGGAAAGCCAGTGGCAAAGTAGGTGCCTTGCTGATGTCTTGGAAGGATCCTCCTGGTTACCAGCTCTATCCCTTTATCCCAAGGCAGGGTCAGTGCTGCCTAAGGCATATATGACTAATGCTTCATGACATCCCTGTGCAGTGCAGTCCACAGCTTCCCAAAGAGGAAGCCTAGCCCCAGCTGTCTAGCACCAATTCACAACAGCCTCATTGCATTTCTTTCATCCTGTCCAAGCAGGCAGTGAGAACAATTTATTCCCTTCTTCTCAGTGGCAGACTTTTGTACATGTAAGAAGTATAACCTTAAGGAGCATAACCTTGTCTCCCATCAGTTCTGTGTCTCAAAAGCTAAACAACTCACCTCTTCTGAATGTATACCTTCTAATCTTCCTTTCCCTCCTGTTTCCCCTCATTTTCTGGCATTGGCTCTCCCTTCCCCATGAACCAGAGAACCTGAGAAGAGAAGAGAGATCACCTGGAGTCATCCTACTTTACCATCACGCGCCATCAAAATTTTCACTTTCAGAATAATAGTACAGTGTTGGCTTGCAATTAGATGTGCATTACCACAGTACCCAGTGATCAGGTAGCATCTGAGTCATGCCAGCTCTGTGTGAGGTAATAGAGGTAATATGAGCAAGTTAAAGTCTCTGACTCACTGGGGAGAAGGGACTAGCAAAGCCAAGTTTGTGCCCTTGCTTGCTGCTATGCTGTTTTCCCATCCCCACGGCAGGGACAGCTTTGGTGCACTGCTGGTGAGCTACTGCTGTGTACAGCCTGTGACACTTCATCCTTCTGTACCAGGTGGTTGGAGGCTGAAGGTGCTACCTCAGCTGCTGAGCAATGCCTGTTCAGACATGGAAACCGCTGAGAGGTGGCAGGAAACCACCAATTGATGGCAAGGAGCAGCCTTACCCAAATGGGCTGAAAAGGGAGAGTCTTTATCAGCAGCCAACAAAGTGATTGGAGTCATTCACTGAGGGGTTTTTAATTTTGCCCACTATATATAGAGGTGACAGCAGGTAGTCAGTTTCTCAGTATAGGGGCCCCAGGGGACACAGGAGAATCCAGACTGAGCAGAAGCCAAAACTGGTGGATCATCCAAAAGTTTGAAGCTTAATCTCATCATGCTAGCCTTAATCTCATTAATGTTTGTGAAGGAGCAAGTTCAATGGGAAAAGTACCACAGCAGGAAATGAATAACAGTATGTTCAGAGCACAGATTGATTAGAGAGTGGTAAATAAACAGAAAAAACAGGAGAGAATGATGAACTTGTGTAGATTGCATATTATAGTTTGTTCTGTGTGGACAGGAAACCTGTGGAGTAAAAGTAGATTGCATTTTCCATGTAAAATCTGTATCATAGAGTTTGCACCCAGGAGGAGCAAAAGGAGGGTTATACAGAGAATCTAACTCATGCTCTTCCAAATCTGGTGGTCCTTGACTTTGCAAATTTACCTGGTTCTGAGAAGAGCAAAAAGTGGTCTGAGGGTGTGATCTGTTGTAGGGGGCTGGTGCTTTCTTGTACATAAGAAATCAGGGTAGGTTGTAGCATTCTTGAGCAGGGGAGAACTGGCAGAGTTCCTTTCCTCCCCCAGACCATGGAAAGAATAAAAGAATCAGGGAATCATGGAATGGTTTGGGTTGGAAGGGACATTTGAAGGTCATCTAGTCCAATCCCTATGCAACGACCAGGGACATCTTTAACTAGATCGGGTTGCTCAGAGCCCCATCCAATCTGACCCTGAATGTTTCCAGGAATGGGGCACCCCCAACCTCTCTGGGCAACCTCTTCCAGTGTTTTACCAGAACTGCACTGGAGAGCTTTGCAGGGAAGGCAGAGACACAGTAGCCTGCCATCTTTAATGATGCTTTGGGGTGTGCCTGTGGCACCTTCCCAAGCCCTGACAGTCTGGTCTTGTGCAATGAAAGTCATTCTTGTGTTGTGGGCCCAAAGGAGACCTGTGTTCTGCTGATGTCTAAAACTGATGCAGCCAGGCCGACAGATCCCTTCCCATCTTACCCCCTTGGACATGCCCCTGAGATGAGGGTGGTGTGTGGGAAGGGATCAGCAGGCAGTTTCACAGCACTGCTTGCTAACAGAATTACTGCAGTGTTACCCTTTATGGAAAATACTACATCGAAGTGTGAGTCTTCAGGGAACATGTTAGATTAAGATGCATGTGTCAGCCCAGTCAGACAACTTGGGGGTCAACAGGTTCTCAGACTACATGTCCCCAGGTGCCCAAGTCCTTATGAGGAGCCACTGTATCTGGGTTCTCTCTATAAGTGAACTGGAAGAAGGCCAGGGGAATTAGTGCAGCAAAACTCTTACCAGGAAGCTGAAGATAAATATTCGTGTCTGGATTCATTTCCCATTGACTTTTTTAATTATGTAAGGAAGCGATGATGTCTGTGGAAGAATTCCCCTTTTCCTCCCACAGGATATGTAGCGCTTTGATGCATGTCCTTTTCAGCACCAGGAATTCTCCTGAAGTGAGCTCCTAGAAAGTCTTGGAGAAAGAGATTTTCATATTTTCTATGGCTCAGCTGCCAGTTCTGAAGAATGGGTTGGCCAAGATTCCCCCTGTTAAGCAGTGGAGCTGAAGGCCTGTTCATTGTCTGTGCGACACGCAGCCCTCTGGTCTGACCTGGCACAAGGGAGCCGAGGGTCTGGCTCTGCCATGAGGCAGTATTCACCTTTTTATTTCTATATTCATAATTATTCTAGCATTTCTTGTCCAATTTGCAAAAAACTCTTTCTTTGGCTCTGTCTGTGCAATAATATTTTAGGTGAGAATTAATATCAGTCTTTCTGGGGATAAAACTGCTCTGCTGTCTCACACATGGGTTGCTTCCCTCCCCATCTTGTCTCAGGAATGTGGCATTCCACTCCCCATTCATTTTTTTGCTTTGGAGGGAATTGACTTTCATTTGGCATCACATTCTTCACATGGCAGCCACGTTTTGTGACAAGCCCAGGTTTGCAAACTGACAGCTATGGCTTGCTTGTGCTTTGATAGAAAGTCCAGTGTTTTTGGGCTTCTGCAGTCAGAAATGTGTCTGGGTGTAACAAAACAGCAGCTGCTGGATTGCTGAGTCTGTCAGGTAAAATGAGAGAGGTGGGAGAGCTCAAGATATTCGACTAAGTCCTGTGAAGAGATAGGCTGCAAGTTTGTCAGAGGGGCAACAACATCCTGGACACAGTGGCCAACAGAGCAGGGACCTAGTCAAGAGGAGACTTCTTTGGTACATTTAGGTCTCTCTTACATACCATATGCAAAGAAAATTGTGGAAGTGGTCCGCAAACCCAGACAGAGACAATCTGTCCATGCTGGGAGCAAACCTCTTCCTGGAAGGATGCTGTGCTATGTTGTACCACAGCTGCTGCCTGGGTGATGAGGAACCCTGGCTTCTGCACCATGCCGATGCCTCCCTTCCTCTGCTGCTGGTTCCATGGAAAAACTGAAATGCCAGAACATTTTATTTCTGTTAGGCTTAAAATCATATGACCACTGGCCAGTTATGCCACTTTCATTCTTCTCATTCTCCTTCCCTTTTTCTCTTCAGCCACCTGTTCCCACTTCTCCCCAAACCAATGCTCATGCCCTGCTGTAGTTTGGCTGCCTTAAAACAGGAAAAGGGAGATACTGGTTCCCCGTTTGATTAATGACTTCATTTTCAGTTGATACTTACTTGCTGCAAGGCAAATTGCCCGTATTAAATTCGCGGAGAGATCTTCGGCTTTGGCAAAACATTCCCTGCTTATTTTAATTGCTTTTAATGAGAACACTGACTGGCTAATTCTTTGCCATGCAATTTGTGCTTGTGTGCAGGCAAATGCAGGAGAGTTTCTGGTAGACGTATTTGTTTGGTTTTGTCATGCACACTGTGAAGCAATATAATCCTCCTGGGGTCATCAAATAGGCACTAGTTTATTTTGTTCTTTCACTTTTACTATTTTAAAAACCAGTAAGAGTAAAAACCTCCTTGCTTCATTTGAAGGACTAGCCTGCTGAGTTCCCAGATAGTTGGTAAGTGGGTTCCTGTTGCCCTTCATAACTTTTCTTCCTTCCTAGCCAGATGAAAACGACAGGGTCTCCTACAGGAAAGTGAGAAAAATGTGGCAAATCTCTTACTGTTGCTAAGCTCGCACCAGCCTAGCATGGGCAGATAGAAGAAAAAGAACTGTTTTCCTGCAGCTGGCATAAAGACTGATATTGAGACAGTAAAGGCTGAGCTGTGTTTCTCTTGCCCTATTTCTTGATGTAACATGGCCCCATTGATGGGAGTGGTTTTTTGTATGAATATCTGACATTAAAAGATACAGAAGGGAAGGTGGAGTCAACTGCATCACAGCAGAGACAGAAAGGCAGTGGGGGAAGTCCGAGAACGGCCTAAGATGCTTTCAAGTAGTTAATGAACAAAGCAATAGCCAGTGCAAGAGATGAGGTAGAGACAGACTGCAATGCTAGAGGGTATTTGCTGTTTCTACTGACCCCTGGGAGCATGGATGTAGCCTTCTCCTCATTTAAGGTGTATAAAACTGCTCTCTGCCCCTCACCCCAGGAGAAGGACATGAGTTCTGGGGTGACTCACAGCTATGGGGGTACAGTCTTCACCTTTACCCTCCTTTTCCATCAAGACACTGAGACTCACCTCAGCCTTTCCACTACGAATCACCTCAGATGAAGCCGAAGCTTGTGGGGATATCCAAGAATGGCTGGAGCAAGGGCAGTGGTGGTGGTGCTCACAGCCCTTCACAGGGCAGAAGTGGGACTGCTGGAGGCAGTAGGCTCAAGCATGCTGGCACCACGGGCTTTTCCAGAGTCTTTCTTGTCAACATGGACAAAGCTGTATGATGATCAACCAGACTTAGAGTTGTTCCTGTGTCTGGTTCAAGACTGAGGCTTGAGGTGGAGAGCACAGAGAAAGCAATTGAGTCCAATGGATGGTTACAAGTCAGGAACCTCAGTTGTGTAAATATATCAATAACTGCTTTGTTTATGTTGGCCAAAGTACTTGTCTCTCTGAATTGTGGCATTCACCCAGTATTGTGCTTCTCTCAAAACAAACACCCCACTTTCTGGGCAGATATCCCATGGTACAATGTTTTGCCGCCATGCTTTGAGCATGCTGGCAATGTCATGCTGTTGCTATGTCAACAGGAGACTAAAAGGAGTCCTTTCCTTGGCTTTGGGGTGCTATTCCCATCTGCTTTGCTACCAGAGGTGTGCTTAGTGTGGTGGTAGATCCTGTGCCAGTCTGCATGGGATTGCTGCCTACCCAGATACTGCTGCCATGGGGCCAAACATCCCACCATCTGCTGGCTAGTAAAAACACACCATAAATTCTGCCAGTGCTCATATGGTCATCTCTACTTTCCTAGCTAACTACTGTCTGACTGGGGTGGTCAGGAGCAGCCACAGCCCACATGGCAATGGCTATATTCACTGATGCAGCTCATCGGTCCACAAGTTTTGGAGCGCTAAAGCAAATACCCCATGGGCTTCTAGGAGAGGGACATTTGTTTTGCTCAAGATCTGCTTATGACCTTAGCAGATACATGTTGTGCTTTGCCCCACCAGTCCTACCACTCTGGAGAAGCAGTGGTCCATTGGAGAAGTCCATTTCTGGAAAATTCGCTTTCTGACTTAAGTTGATTCCCTTTCCCCACCATCCCAGTGCTGGCAGGACTGGCAGTCAGAGCCATTGGTGAGAACAGCACTTTGCATGGAGAAGTTTGGTTTTGATGGCTGCTAGGATTGTGACAGGTCTCTCACTGGGAGAACCACATGATTTGGGAACAGCTGGGACTTGAGTCTTGGAATGGTGAAAGAAACTGTGAGTCCAAAAGGCTCTCCTAGGCACACTTTCCATCAGATTCAGCTGGAGGCAGTAGCTAGTCATTCAGCCCACAATACCTGTGGTCATGAAGCAGAGAGGGCTAAACTGGCAGCAGGACAGTGCATCTGTCCCCTGCTCTGCTGAGAGGCAGTGTTTACACTACAGTAACCTTCCTGTTTGCCACCTGACCTTTCCAGTCTCATCCCTACTCCTTTCTGGTTGACTTTTGACTGTCCTCAGTTAATCTCTGCCATGCCCTTTCCTTTCCCCTTTCTAGCATATTTGCTATTCAGCAGGTTCACACAGCAATAAATGATTAACCAGCGGATTTGTTGCTCAGTCCCTTACTGGAATGTAGCAAATATCTCCACTAACTTTGTACACGAGGTGTAGCAGAGAGGCAGGGCTCCTGCCACAGCATCAAACAAGCCTTGGCCTGTGCATTAAAGGTAAGCAATAATGATAGGAAAACATTTAAAAAAATCACATTGACTTGAGTAGGGAGCCAGCCAACTCCAGGCCTGCTGCAGACAGCATTATGCATATACCTCCCTCATGCATAGCAGGGACATGCTGAGTAGCTGAGCGAACTTCAGAGCTCTGCCACTGAGTCTAGCAACAACGTTTCTCATCAGGGAGGGCTGGGAGCAGGCAACCACACCCCCACACCAGCCCACAGGAACCAGCCCTGTGGAAGGTCTTAGGTTGGCTTGCTGGAGTCTGGGGCTCGGGCTGGCACAGCAGCTGGTCAAGCACTGCTGATGTAGGAACATGAAGCAGGTGCCACGCAAGTGAGGGAAGATCTGGCAATGCAGAGAGAAGACTTTCTTTCTCCAAGGTGACCTCCTCTCCTTCAGTGGCAGCCAGAAAGCAGCTGGCGGGAAGCGGAAGGCACCAAGCTGCTGGTGCCATTGCACCCCAGCAGGCAAGGAAGAGCTGGGGAGAGAGAAAACTTCCCCTTGCAGGGTGCTTTCCTCCCTCTAACAAGGTAAGCCAGCAAATGACTCAATTATATACCGAAGAACAATGAAATAAATGTTTACAAGGTGCCTTTTTAAATGCCAAGAGTTATAAAACAGTGAGTGGAAGAAAGCAGGACCAAGATTCCCTGGTGCCCAATTCAGGCAATGCTTAACTACTAGACTGTGAGGTATTGGAAAGGCTCCAGTTCCTCTTCTGGCAACTCTCCTCCCAAATCACAAGCACAATTTTCCTTTTTCATTCAAAGAAATAAATAAATACTATCCTTAATTGTGTTCTGTGCCTTGAATGGAGAAGAGAAGGAAAAGGAGGAATAGTGGTTTTTGCCTACCGTGCCTGTTTTTCTAGGTTCTTCCAGGCATTGGCATTTACATAGGCCCTTCCCTGGTTACAGGCATATATATAATTAGCACAGCAGGTTACGCACTGCCTTCCTATTTGCCAGCATAGTTCACATCTGTGCAGGATGGCACAATGCCTGAGTGCCACTTACATGCTATCACCAGCCTCAGCTGTCCCATGTCCCCAGGTCACACTCCTGAACGTTTGCTTTAAAGGGGACAGAAGAAAGGAGATTAATCAGGGCAGGGGGATTTATTGGCCTTTCAGTTTTCAAGCTGTTACCTTTCATATTGTCAAGTTTTTCTCATCAGCATAGGCGTCTGGAAACTGGCTTTGTGTAAAATATAAAACTGCTGAATTACAGCAGGACTTCTGGAGCTGGAGTTGGCAGGAAACCCATCTCCTTTCCACCCAGGCAGGGGAGCACTAGCAAGGTCCCTCCTCAGCTGCTCCATGACATATTTACCTGTGACTGCAGAGGGGAGATGGAAGCAGAAAGAGATCCCCTAGGCAGCTGTGGGCAAAGCTGTGCAGCTGCATGACCTTGTTGCCTGCCTGTGTTTGTGGTTCCTGAACAGGGCAGCATGAACTAGGAGAGTCCTGCCCCCTTACCCTTCTGTACCTGGAACAGTGAGTAAGATCATAGTACCACCAGATATTTCTGGTGGGTGTGTGGGGTCCAGTCTGAAATGTGTCACAAGATTTTTCCAAGGGGGTTTCGTGGCCCAGATGACTTTAACAGGGACAGTATAGGAGGTTTAAACACCAGCACACAAGCACCTGTAACCCAAATAATGGGGAATGAAAAGACAAATTAAGAGACAAAGAGGAAAGAGAAAAGGAGACAAACATATGATCAAGGTCTTTGAATGGCTTAGAAACACCAACAGCTTCTTTTGGGCCATGGACTCTCCTGTTCAACCTTACCTGAGCAGCACTTTGAGGATTTGCTAACTCGGGACTATCATGGCCAAATAAACAGTGGAAGATGCAAATGTGCTCTGTATGAGGTAGGGCATTTGTACCCCTCTCTATTTCTCCCTCTGATCACTGGCCACGTATCAGAGGAACAGTTTGAGAAGGTTTTACTACCAATATAGGCAGGTGATGTATGGAGGCTATTCCTCCACCAGCTACCCAAATTCTTAGGTTATGGCTAGGAGTTGTACCTGCTCTGCTGGAGCAGTGCAGGGCTGGCATCAGCTTTGAAACTATTCAGAAATTTAAGACAGAAGAAGGCATGAGCCTTGGAAACAGAGGGGACGGCACTGGATTTTCTGGACATGTCTGTTGTTTACACCGCTACTGTACTTGCCGACTCTGAATCTAATAACTTAGACTCTGCTCACAGCTCTAAAATCTTAGGAATGATACACGAAGAGCAGGGCACAAAGGCTGCTGCAGATGCCTAATGGGACCACAGTGCCAGCGTAGCTCTGCAGAGGAATGGGAGCAGGGAACAAACATGGAGGTGGGAGTAGGAACTTCTGCAGATTTGAAAAGTGGGCATTAGAGTGTTTAAACACTTAATATGTTTAAATCTTTAAGGACACAAGACTTATTTTTAAAACCTGATCAGCTTTAGAAACATCTCCTGCTGAAAGCCCTCTGCATAATTCACTTCTGAAATGAAGGTTTGGGGCCCTAAGTCACGTTGTCGCTCCTGGATATGGCTTCCCTTTCATGGTTGCTTGCCTTTTCTGGCGGAAGGAAGGACTGAAAGTAAGTTCTCAAATGCCTCGTATACAGACCTGAGCTTTTTGTACCATCCCTCTTTTTACTGAGTTTATTCCCTAATGCAGGGATTTCACCAGTTCCCTTGCAGATGAAATGTTTATTCTCATTTCTGGGTCTCTCAGCATTAGACATGCTTCCTAATGTGTTGATTGTGGATGTAGATAATAATTCTTACTTATTCTGCTGCCGCTGCAGCTACCTTTTTCAAAAAGCAGTCAAGAGCACCAGCTATGTGGTGGCAGATAGTAAAAGAGTTTGGAACAGTTTTGCTGGCGTGGCCATCCCCTTGTGCTACTCCCATCACAAACTGCAGTTCTTCCCTGCCTCCCCCTCCTGTACTTGGGTTAGGTGGCTTGGCTTTTGCATGTGATGAGGGACCAAGCAAAAATAACTGCATACCTCTGCATGGCAGAGGTTCCTTCTATCAGGGTGACTCAGCAGGACAGCCATGCATTCCTATGCAATGTCCTGGAACAAACTGCCTCTTCTTTAGACTGCATTGGGTTTGGGGCGGGACTTGGGCCTCTGGAGCAAGGTTGGTGCCAGAGAACAGCTTATCCTTAATTACATTTCCACGATAGGATTTGACTGCGGAAGAACAAACACCAGTGAATTCAAGGCGATAGAGCTGTTTTCCAGGCAAAATAAATCAGATAACTGGGAACCTGAAATTGAGCATAAGTTCTGCAGAGATAGAGATTTCATCATCTCAGAAATAGCCCTGGCAAAGCCCCAGAAGACAATGTAGCTAAGTTATTCTGTGGCTTTTATGTTCTTTCATGTGGCTCCTGGATACTAAAGCCTAACCACAATTATAGTCATTTTATTTTAAGGAATCACACAATGGCATGGCCATTGACTCAGACATTTTGGGTGGCCCCTAAGAGGGATATATTGGTGGCATTTTTGGTAATTGACATTGCGGGATTGGCAAGTCCCCCACAGGACTATGGAGTGCAAAGCCAGTAGTTTCTTTTAATACTTATAGTCAAACCTCTGGCTTCTTTTTTTTAATAAACTTTCTATATTCATTGTTTATATCCTTTCACAGAGTCTGGGGCAGTGCTTTGAAGTCCTGGAGGCTAAACAGCATTTGGGATGCAGGAGCATTTGTTAAAAGCGTATCTGGAGGGTGTTTAGGTGCTTGGTAGAAAACGGGAAGTGTCTGTGAGTTAGTTTTTCGGAATTGCTCTCCAATGGCGCCAGTCTGCCTGTTTGCAACATTTCACCCAGTTTTGCAAATCTGACAGCCCTCTGGCCAGCGTTACGTGTTCTGCCACAGTTTTGCGAAACATCCTCTGTCTCTTATCAAAACAACAGGGTAGAGTTCTGCTTGTGGTAAAAGTTCACAACACTGAAGCAGCCAAAAAAAAAAATAATTTTGGGACAGACCATCACCTAACTTTGGAGTGAAGCTGGACTACTTTGCATCACCTGAGTATATTGTGCTATGATAGCAATGCCATTCTGCAGACTTCCGTGGCCCACTAACTTCAGTACTGACTTTAAGGGGATGTGCCCCCTCAGCACACTGATTAACTGAAGATCTGATATCTCCTGTCTGTCTTGTTGTGGACATTAGGGCACTACAGCCTTCCTAATGACTAGTCAACTCTCAATGGCTCAGCCTGAACATTCCTGCTTACAGACGTCCCTGTGGGGTTTTTTTAACCATCCCTCAACTTTCCGGATCAATTTCTTCAATATGTGTTTGCACACATCGGCAGATGTCCTCCTAACCATTGGATAGGACACTGGCATAGATGTGAAGATGGTAAGCCCTATACACCCATGTCCCGGTTTCTCTTTTGCCTTGATCTTAGTGTAATCTGAGTTTCACTTCCATAGGTGTCATGGTGAGAGGTGAAGAAACAAGAAGACAATAGAGGTGAAACTTGGCTGTATTCATAGGGACAGATCACATGTGAGTTATGCACCATCAGACAAATTGTGCCCTTGAGACAATTGTAGTGACTCCTTTATCATCCAACCATTCTGACCTTCCTGATTTACCCCCTCCTACCCTCAGTCCCCATGCTGTAATTTATGACCTTGCTTCATTGTGACTATCTGTTCTTTGGGACAGGTTTGTACAGCTGATGCAGAACTTATTGCAAGTAGGGCTTAATCTTCACCTCATGTTTGCAAAGTCCCCATGAAAAATAATAATGATCATGTTAATAAACTTCACAGCACTTGTGAGGATGTAGAGGTGACACAAGGTGATGCAAGACAGGTTCTTGCCTGTCCTAGAGAGGAGGGTGGTGCTTATGGAAGAAGTCATGTTCTGCATTGTCAGGTTTCTTACTGACAATTGCACTGCTTCCTTGAGGTTCTACAGTGCTCCAAGAAGACAGAGAGACTCCTTAGAGCTCTCATTCTGCACCCCCCCCTCCTCAAACCAATCTCTAAAGAAGTGTCAGACCATAATCTGAGAGGGAAGCTTGGGGACCCTACAGGTTTTGAGCTTACCCCATCACAGCTCATATGTGCAGTGCACAAGTATATCCTTGATGCCTTTGGGCAGAGGAAGGCTGGGTCCACCATGAGCAATCCCATTCCTGATAACTGGTTTCTGCTTTCCCATACAACTCTAGCATTTGTGCAGGAGAACAGGTGATGTTTCGCTCCTTGGCTGAATCTAGAAGTCCGTCTTCAACAAAACCCAAGGGCTTTTAATAAGCAAGAGAAGCATGCACTTCTTTTTTTTTTTTTTTTTTCAGAAAAGGCATCTGCTTCCTCGGTGGCTGGAGCTGCTGGTTTGCCTCGGCCTTTGTATGGAGTGCTTTAGAGAGGTTTGAGGACGGGGTATGTCAGAGTCAGGTCTCCTCCAGAGGTGTTCTCAGAGGCCCTCTGTGGTGTGTTGGAACTTTGAGATGGACCTCTGTTCCATATTAAGCTCATGAAAAGGAGACAGGGGATTTAAATAGCATTTACTCAATTTCTTTGTGGGTATTTTTTTTCTTGAAATAAAACCCTTTTCTCATTTGTTTTATTGGAAGCACAACCACAGCAGGGTGTCCAAAATCAGGCAGGGCTGTGCTTGACAGGCGCCCATGGGGAAGCACTATGCACTCCAGCAGAGTTGTGCCTCCGGTACATCCTGTGGTTCTCCATCCACTGCTTCAACTAGTCCATGTCTAGTCCATTCACCAGGTACCAAATGACTCTTGGACTCTCCTGGCTAACTCTGCATCTCTATGTCATGCCAGCTGCCATGAGACAGGTATAGATCCAATTTCATCCTTTAACCATGTTTTAATACGCCACACCAGGTCACTCAAGCTTCTTTGAACACAATAAATTTCCACTGAGCAGGATTCACTGAAGTGATTTCACTCTCTGAAGGGTCACAGAAGATGCCAAGCTACCGTAAAACAGAGCCTGAGGTAGTGCTCATAACCACACTGCACCCAGAGGGTCCTAATCTGAGTGAGAACAGTCCCTCTTGCGCTGGGCTTCAGATATGTGAAATATTATATTTATATATATGTATGTATATATAAAGATATATATATATTTATTTTAAAAGACAATCTTTGCCATCTGTGTGAACAGCTGTTGGGAAATCTTGTGACTTCTAAATAGTATACTTATGCAATATCTAGTTACATTTAGTAGGGAAATGCAGAGAATTGGTGCAGTGTCCAGTCACATCCCATCCTTCCCCTGCTACATGGAGAAACTTTGGAGGTTCCTCTCTATTTCTGTACTTTGGTCTTTGCAAGTGGTCTGGTGGCAAAAATCTGTCTGCGAGAGAAGGAAGCAGCTCTACTGGGACACTGTGCATTTGCCTACAGATAAGGTACCATGCCTCTCCTGCTGCAAGAGGAAATGAAAACATGCACTCATCTAGCATGATCATCCCTCAAAAATTCAGTTTGTGTCAAATAGCAATCCTCAGAGCAAGCCAGCATGAGCAAGGCCCCCAAATGATGATAGATGGCATTTTTTTGCCATGAAAGCAATGAGAAAACAAGCAGCCAAAAGCCAACAAGTCTCTGCTGAATCATTGATGATTGTCATTCAGGCTAACATGGTATCTGGATCAAGGCAAGCCATCTCTTCAGAGTGGGTATGGGAACTGTCTCTGTATGTCAGCGCAGCGGATGGCCCGCTAGCTCTGTATGGCAAATTCAGGCTGTGATTGCAATGCAACTGAGTAAGGTCTGCAGGGCACCAGCAAGGGGATGGATGCAAAAGTCGTGTTTGTTCTTTAAGGTGGACCCGAGGTCAGGGAATGCCAACAGGGAGCTTTGCAGTGATTTCATTTTGTGGACACTGGGTGGAAAGGCCCTCCCCCTTTTATGAATGTTTGGGAAGAATTTACAGCTGGAGCAGGATGTGGGACCCTGGAGCTTCAGTGCTTTTGTGCAATGAGTGAGATGGAACTGTGCAGTTCCTGCTGCGATGAATTAGCACCAAGTAGCTAGCTGCTGTTCTGGGAAATCATTCAGATGTACTGAGGTGTAAACAATCTCTTCCTGAAGGAGAAGCCAGGAAAGAAGCTAGGTGTCTAGTCTTGTTCTTCCCTCAGCATTAGGACTGGCCTATACAGGGATCTGAAAGCAAACTGAGAGTGGCTCAATTGAGATAAGGCATTTGTGAGGCTTATGAGAAAGGCAAGTATTAGACAGACACAGCAAGTGCTGTCTGTTGTGGGTACCTGCCTGCCTCCTGCATATATAAGTGTATTTATTTAGATTTGTTAGTATCCATTGCTGTAGGGAAAGCAACCCAATCTGAATGCTCAGTCATCACCTGCTGCAGGGAAAGGGTACACTCAAGAGGAATTTGAAGGGAGTTCTGGCTGCCAAGGAAAGATGAAAGGATTTTGGGAAGAGAGGTTGTGAAAACAAATAGTACTGGAGAGCTTATCCGTGCATAAATGAGATGGAGATTGAAGTGATGGAGAGTCCTCATTGCTTCCTTAAAAACTCAAGGACAAAATAAAAAGACTGTCTGAACAGGGTGTAAGCCAGGAAACAAGATCTTGTAAAACTATTAGCGGTCAGGGAGGGAAGGAAAAATGTCAATGTGTGCAAATCAACTTTGATTTGATGCCCACTCCGATGTCCTGCTGCAGAGGGATAAGCTTACAACCCTCCCCCCAAAAAAGAAATGGAGCATGCTCCCAGCTCTCTGGGTCCATGCCAAACTGTGAAGTTCACTTTCAAAGGCAAAGCTGACATGGAGACATTTGACAGGACTCATGCTTCTAAATCACGTGGATGCTTTTGTAAACATTACTTCTGGGTGTACTTAATATCTCTACTATTAATCGGGTTGCGGGGAGTTAAAAGCCCATTAATGGCATTAACAAATGCTATTTAACTGGGCTGAATTGCAAATGCGAGTTTAGGCAGAGAACAAATACAATGTGACTTTGGAAGAGCAGAAAGCCAGCCAAAAAATCCCACATTTCATCTTGAAAAAAAAACTCACAAAACAAACATTAGTTAATCAACCCAAAATACACAGCCTATGAGAAGAGAGGAAAAGCCTTGGCAGATGTGGTATTGAAAGAACTTGTATGTTGGTTAAAGCCAGATGTGAGGCTCAACAAATGGACGGTGGTAGGTGGACCAACACATGGACCAGATTTGATAAGATCTTGGTGTGCAGTGTGACCCAAGAACTGTCAATAGAATTTGGTCATGCTGGCACAAAGAGCACACAAAGCAGGACCAGGAAGTTATGATGTTGCTGTGAAATCAGTGGCCTACCTAACGAGGAAGGTGGTGATAAGCTGGATGGCCTTCAAAGCAAAGCAACAGCAGGGACTGAGGGTTTGGAGAAATCATCCAAGCCTTTTTGGGTTTTTGAAGATTGCAATGGGAGAATGATTAAAACATGGTTGGCTTGGCTGGCTGTGTTTGTAGGGGCATGTTAATACCTGTTCACACTTACTGGTTTCTGAGCAGCCAGGACAATGAATCTTTAACACTGTGCTTCCTTGTATGTAAAAGTATAAAATGGGCAGGAAATTTGTTAAGGGAAAATGTACCCTGAATAGTGTGGGGAAAAATTAAAAGTGAAATACACCAGAATGTGAATATTTCTCCAGGCTCTTTGCCTGGGGCTTTCAAAAGCAGGTAGTAGAATGTATTCTGTAAGTCCAGTTCTATACTGTTGCAGAGCACAAATGGATAATGAAGTAATTATTTTCAAAATGTGTTAACTGCATAGTATTTGAGCTAGATGGGCACTTATTTTTATATTATCAGTGTCCTTATTACCTCTTAATAATTACATTAAAAACACTGAGGTCAAAAACATGAAATGCTCAGAAATAAGAAATATTAAAGTCCTGATTGCTCTTCATACTTTAATTTAAACTTCTATATGTATCTGCCTTGTGTCATAGTCACAGGATTATCACTTTATAGGACAGATCGTCACCATCCTCTCTGGGTAACTGCTCAGAATTTCTTCTTACTCTCATTACTTGACCTCAGGCCTTATTTACTAAACACCACTTGAGCTCTGCCTAGAACACAAACTGATTACATTTCCTCATGGGCTTTCCTGTGACACTTTCACTCTAAATCTGAGCAGTTCAGAAACACGAACAGATTTCCCCCTTACCGCAACCCTTATGAAAAGAGGAAGAAGATAGTACCGCTATCATTTTACCAAAGTGGAATGAGGATAAAGACAGTAGAGTTATGACCACTAACTCTTGCTATTCACTTTACAACTACACATTTTGATTTTTTGGAATTCCTTTATTTCTGTCTGTGTGCTGTACATGTTTAGATGTTGGCAAGTTACTTAAATCTGCAGAGAATTTACCCTCCAAGTGACTCTTGTGAAAGACAAAGTTGCAGATATATAACAAAACCAATTGTTTTCTGTGAATGTGAGAACTGGGCACCTACTGGGAGAAAAGAACAGGAACAAAAAAAATAAAAAAATGTTGTGAGGACCAGGGAGGAGAGCAGGGAGGGACGATGGTATGTGGACAAGAACATCTACTGTTGTGGAATGTTCCTGAATAAATAAAATGAACACTTGAGAACCTCTTCAGCCAGGACATGGAGCTGAGATGGCAGAAGACAGGTGAGCTAAGTAGTCCCTTGTTAATATACTACTTAGCAGTTTTTGATACTGAAGCCACCCAAAGGGAATCACTGGCAAATCCATGAAGGCCTGCTATTGACAATTTCTAGGGGCAAAACACACCCTTGGCTGAAGAGTGGGAATGTGGGGCAGGGAATTTCTAAGAGTGGTCAGGATCTCTTGAACCTGTAGTGCCAGGAACTCCCATAAGTTCATGTTGAAGACACAGCTCCCAGAAGCTTTGCTTACAATGCAGAATGCTCAGCACTTTTGCCAGTCTGGCCCCAGGTGTCCACAGCTTGGCAAACAGAATGGGAGGTACTGGCCAACTTAGAAAATGCTTATTTAAGTGACTTGCCAATAGCACACAAGGGCTCAGTGGTAGGAGCAGGGCTAGGCAGTGTTCAGTTGCATTAATGATCAGATCATCTCTTCTCCCCCTCCAATCCCCTTCCTCATTTCCTACACTCCCCTTCATCTTGGCAATAAAGCATGCAGGGGTCCTGTGGGAAAAACCCAACAAAACACTGTGTGATCATGTAATTAAAGGCTGTACTATAACACACAGACACAAAGGGGATGAATTAATGCTTTATGGAAAGCCTCCAGATTAGCATTTCCTCACTCCACTGTGCTTTAACATAATGTTGCTCTAACCGAGCTCTTCATACCCTATTGCACAGTCTTGTGGGGAGAACCGCAACAAAGTTTCAGAGATTCCTCTTTTACCCCTTAGAGAGTGTGTGGTGTGGAGATCAGCTGATCCTGGCACAGGCCACCAGGGGACAGGAAGATGGAGATCTGCAGCCCTCTGCCACCTGAGGTGACAGGAGGGAAGAAGCCCACCAGCCCTGCAGACTGCAGGGACAGGAGCATGCTGGGCTTGGTGTCAGAGCCTGAGCTGCCATGGGACACTGAGGTGTACAAACATAGACTCTCCAAAGGAGAAGTTTCATGGCTTTAACACTTCTGCTTTAACACTTAGATCCTGAGTGATGTACCGCTCGTGCTCCTCCCACTCATATACCACATCTCCTCTCAGGTCTGGCTGGTACCTCATGTGTGTTTTTGCATTTCTACCCCACAACTTCTTCCAGTTTGTGTCTCGATTTACCTCTGCCTTTGAAGGCAGAGTGGGTACAGTCCTCTCACAGCCAGAGATCTTAGCAGGAGTGGTTGCAGAGGCAGTCCTGTTTGATTGTTGTGTCCCCATGCAGGGACATGTGCACCTACATGGACTGCCTGGTAGCACAGAAGAGCTGGAAAAGATGGAGCATTAACCCAGGAGAGATATCCAGGAAACCTTCAGGGAAAACCAGTGCTTGGTTTGCCTCTTTTTTGGACAAAATGCATGTGTTGGCTCTCCTGAGGCTTATAAAGTGGCCAAAGAGGGGTAGGTTGCAATGAGGCTTCCAAGAGCACATCCTAGACACCAAGGCAGCCCTGTGCTTGGGTGCCTGCTCTGAGACATGGGAGTCACAAACAAGTAAGAATGTTTCACCATGAGGGAAACAATACATTTTTCTTCTCCTTATTCTCAGAAAAAGCCACACCACTTTAGCAGAAGTGCAAAAACAAATGAACAAAACAAATTCAGCTTGAGGCAGGCACCCAGCATGGGGAATTGCAGGCCAGATGGTTAGTGTGACAAAGTTAGAAGTAACTGAAAACAGCCTTTTAACAAGAAGTATTAGGCAACTTCAGGGTTAGGTGGTACCACCTCTACTGAATCCCCTCTTTCTCTTTTTAAAAACCCCTTTTCTAAATTCAGCACACCAGCAAATTTGTTGAAGAAACACAATGATGGCGTGAGAAAAGCTGCATGGTGTAGCTGTTGTTGTTACACCATGAATGTGTCAGAGGACACCGGACATCTTTCTACCACTTGTTCTGCTGCTGCAACCTGCTCCCTCCTCCCCTTGACCCTGTTCCCTGGACCTACTCTCTCCTCACCCACCCTGCAGCTAGTTCCTTGGTGACTCTCTCTTCCCTTTTGTGGCAGTTGCCTACAGCTTTCTGAGCCACCTCCTCTTTGCCTGTCCCAGTGCAGGCTCTGGCAGCATAAGCTTGGAGCCCAGCAAAGCTCCCTACCTTGGCTCCCTGCTTCCCTTTCCCCTCCCCTCTACTGTCAATGCGCCTCACTGGTCTTTTGGAAAAATCTCTGTCTTCCTAATCTACTGTAAAACAAAAGCGAGGGAGCCAAAATCTCAGCTCCTGATGATTGCTGCTGTTCTGTTGACTTTTTCCAGAGCCAAGGCTGGGTTAGACTGCTTCACATCACACAGGGATGAGCCCGGCTTTTGTTAGTGGACTGATGCCAACTTGCTCCAGCAGAGAATTTGTCTTGTTGACTTAGATTTCAGTGTGGCTGGACTGATTGGTGTCAGAGGGTGAGCTGACCCCTGACTCCAAATGAATGCAGAAATAGCTATACACAGCTCTGTATGCCCTCCTCATCCGCTTCACCTGCTTTCTGCCTCTTTCGCTGAAGAAGCATGTGCACATGCAGGGAGTTTTTAGTTGTTATGTGCACTGATGCTTGCTCTATTTAGTTCTTGGAGGATTCCCCTGTCTCAGGAGATACAGCTCACAATGCTTTTACAGTGTTTGCATGAGTTCCTGCTTGTTCCACATCATCAGGTTATAAACTGGCAAGTGGAGCATATGCTCTCAACAGCATGTCTGCTGTGACTAAATCATATCCTGGGTCATCAATTCAAGGCTCACAGTGTGCTCTTCCAGTTCCAGAGGGAACTGTTGTCTGCTTACATTGTTTATAACCCTTGGGAGACTTGGGCAAATCAGGACAACCATGTGCAAGACCCAGCATTGTTTTCTTAAGCTTCGCAAGCATTTGCTTTCTTACCTCCATCGCTCTCTGCATGCACTACAGGCATCTACTCAGTTGTGCAACATATTGGGTGAAGTACAACTCCTAAGTGACCACTTGAAACATCTGTGTAGAACCTGGTTGCTTTTAATAGGACCCCAAAAATGCAACCCAGATTAATATCAGTACATATTACAAATGGTTAAACTTTCTGTGTTGTCACTCTGCCTTGGCAGTGTTTGGGAAGTAATTTCACACAAGTTGTGAAAATCTTGCCATGAACTTAAAACTCAACATGTATGAGAGACCAAACTTTAAATTTATCATTTCAGGGACAGCATCTGTAAAAATTAGGGTACTTTTTTTCTTTCTCTTTTTCTTCTTCTTTTTTTTTTTCCAGCTGAAACTTCATTTTATTTAATTGAAACCTTTCCTCATTTGGAATTTCAGTAAGTGCATGCTAAAATTATTCTTGATGCTCAGTGACAGTTCTATCTCAGACAATTATATCATCAGTAGACACTTAAATTTTTACAGAGCATCTGTGCATGTGGACTGAAATGTTTTGGAACTTACCCAATAAATATATCAAAGTTGCTCAACCCTGGGCTTTCCATGCCAAAGGAGATCTGAAAAACCTTATCAGTCTATCTAATCTTCTCAAGAATTTGACTTCCACAAAGTGAGCCAAAATTTCAGTCCAAGTGGAATTTTTCTCTTTGCATGTTCGTGTTCCAGAGGCCATTTAAGGCTGAATCAAGTATGCTGTCCTCCATAATTAGAAAGGAGCAAGCTTGCTTGCATCTCCTTCTGTTTTGCAAATACTGCCACTTACTGTCATGCAGTATCCCCAGGCCTTCCACTGCAAGGCTGGAGGAATGTTTTGGATTGTCCGGATCCAAGTTTCCATGACATCTTCATCTTCATTTGGATTCCAGAAGTGCTTTGCCATGACTGGAGGTTTTACTCTCCCAGACCTTGTCCAAAAGCGTAATGAGAGACTATCTCAACTCCCATTACGTTAGGGATCACAAAGAGAAATGAACTATTCCTGTTTCTGTGGAAGGAGCAAGTGTTGACTCACTGTCTCCTGAGTTGTCCTGTAACCGTAAAATCATCTTTTGACCGTGCATTAAGTTTACTTTACCAGAAAACTATTATTTCTTTCTTTGAGTCAGTCAGCATTGGCATTTCATGGCTCAGAGTTGTCACAAAGGTCATACACTCTTTTCCTTCCTTCCTTCCTTTCTTCCTTCCTTCCTTCCTTCCTTCCCTTCCTCCCTCCCTCCCTCATTCTCTTGCATTCTGTATTCCTCTTCTCTCCCTACCCTTCACCCCTCTTCTCT